>NC_044303.2:149001042-153931042 GCF_007474595.2 Lynx canadensis | reverse complement strand
TAAGCACATTTGGATCCAAAAATCCAAATAATGCTCTGGAGACACACTCTTGTCTCTCATCTCTGTTAACTTACCCTTTTTCATATTTGCCTTATTCTTTCATTTCAGATGGGCCAGGAAAGATGACCCCAGCTTCTATAGCTCCTGGAAGAAAAGCCATCTGGACTCTCCAAATCACTTGTTAAGGGCGATTCTGATTGGCCAGTATCTGGGTCATGTCTCATGCCACATAGAATGGGTTTCCCAATAAAAAGAAATCTGTTTCCAGAAGAAAGGAGAAAAGAGGTTACTATATATTCTTGCTATTTCAAGTGTTGTCCAAACTAGCAGCAATGGCGTCACCTATGAGTGCATTAGAAAAGCAGAATATCAAGGTCTACCCCAGAATACTGACCCAAAATTCCTGTTTACATGGTTCTCAGGTAATCAGTAAAATTTAAGAAGCTGTGTAGCGCACCAAAGAGACAAAGACAAAACAGGCAACTTTGTTTTCAGGAGTCCCAAGCTGTAACTGAGTTGAGGATTTGGAGTACTTGATAAGTGAAAAATAATTGTGGCATTTTAAATCTCAAAGCCTGTTTATGGCTTGATATTTTTGAGATATAACTTTTTAACTATAATAATTGGTGTCAATTACACCTCCAGAATTCCTATATCAACAGTATTTCTCACAACATCCATATCTGAATGATGAAATATTTTGCCTTTTTATGTCTTGATTTCAAAATCAATAGGAGATACATTTTTCAATACATGAGAAAAAAACTTACTGATAAAATTAATTTGACTTAACTTACTGATAAAATTAATTTGACTTTTGAGGAACTAGTCTAAATAACCAGGAAATGCTGTGGTAAATACATGAATATGAAAAGATGACTTCAAATCCAAGACAGCTAGTGGTATAGAAAGCGAAACACACCAGCCCAACTGGAAATAGAACCAGTATCACTGTCTTTACTGAATAGCACAAAACTAACATATAAGGACAAGAATATATTATTTTCAAACCAGCTTCACAGACACCAACTTTGGCAGATGGTGTCAAGATATTATAAAGCCAAAAAAGGGGGGAAACATTGCTTTAGAATAGGTTCTAGCATTTGTATGTTAAGGTGTATAGCCTAATGTGATTCAAGAGAACAAGTTTATGACATACTAGGAATTTCTGATACATTGTAGCTAATTCTAAGTAGAAATGGATTTTCCTACTTCTAAATTCAAGACTTACATAAGTTCTCAACATCAATTTCCAATCCAAACAAAATGATTATTACCTCTGGCACTGGTAGGTCTCTGGGAATGTTAATAAAGTTAAAATACTGTATTAAAACATCTTGGTATAATTTAGAGATTTATTTACTAGTTACACAAAACAGTCTTACCAGTGAACAGAAGAATGTGAAAGATTAAAATACATTGTCCTAAGATGATAAATCTAACAGTTTCTTCTAACAACTGATGAAAGTCAAATTATTACATTCTTATTACTTTAGATGACATGAATTTTTGCCAAATGAAAAGCTATCTGATCCTTACTGAATATAGGAAAGTATATGAATTAGATCATTTTTCTCTAATGAATTAATAGTGTAACTAATGATAGAAATACAAAAAAGTTGTTAGAATAAGCATCCAGTTTCTGCTTTTTTTTTTTTTAAGAAAATCAACATTTCTACCTTCTAGTGCAAGGCACACTTTTATAATGTACACATATACATGTGTACATTCTTAATAGGTCTGAATCCCAAAAGGTTAGTACTCAAGATGTTTAGATCAAAAGGAAAATAACAGGAAACTAAGATATAACACACGCATCATGTAAACAAACAGGATGCTAGCAGCCTACAAAAGTATATCCAGAACCCACAACAACAAAATCGCACATGCATTCTTCCCCAAATTGTTAATTCCAAAATTAAAACAGCAAAGAAAAAAATGTTCACTCCGCTTACTATTCTTCCTCCTATGAGGAGAGTCAACTTTAGGAAGCCCTTGTGAGGAACCAGCCATAACAGTGCATGCTGCGTAGAGAAGTAGTGGACAAATGCCTCAGACTGATAAACTTTTATGAGTGCCTTGAGCAGACTGACCAGGAAAGCCCAATAAATTCCTTCATTACACTGTCCTCTGTATTAGTTTCCTACTGGCTGCCTTAACAAAGTACTTTAGACCAGGAGAGTTAAAACAACTAAACTTTGGGGTGTCTGGTTTAAGCATCCAACTTTGGCTCAGGTCATGAACTCATGGTTTGTGAGTTCAAGCCCCATGTCGGGCTTTCTGCTGTCAGCACAGAACCCGTTTTGGATCCTGTGACACCCACCCCCCTTGCCCTCCCCTGCTCATGTTCTCTCACTCGCTCGCTCACTCTCAAAAATAAAATAAACATAATTAAAAAAAAAATTATTCTTTCACAGTTCTGGTGGCTAGAAGTCCAAAATCATGGCAGGGCCATGTTCCTTCTCAAGTCTGGAGAGGCAGAGCTTTCCTTTTCTTGATTCTGGTGGTGGCTGGCAATCTTTGGCAGTCCTTGCATTATAGATGCATCAATGGAATCTCTACCTCTTTATCTAATGTCCATCTTCTCCCACTGTATCTCTGTCTCTTCTGGCTTTCTCCTCTAAGTCTCTCCTCTCCTTATATAGACATAGTCATAATGGATTAAGGGCCCACCCTACTCCAATATGAGCTTATATTAACTATTTATATCTGCAATGACCCTGTTCCAAATAAAGTCATATTCTGAGATATTGGGGATTAGAGTTTCAACCAATCTTTTTGGGAGATGCAATTGAATGCATAGCAACTTCCTTTCCTCCAAGAGAGAAAACACGGTAACAATGTAGTACCTATAAGGAAAAGCTACCTATTTAGAGGAAATACAGTTAGCCATTATTCCTCACTTTATAGAGCAGATTTAGCCCTGAGCTGTAAAACCACTATAGATCAAAGGAAACATTCCCTCCCTCTCCCACCCCTTTTCCCTGATGAGATACTGTATTGGGTGAGCACTCATTTGGGAGACAAGGAAACTAAGTTCTGGTCCACAGACACTAAGTGGCTAAATGAACTTCAACAAGTCATCTGACTTTCCTGGGGTTCCATTTCCTACTTCCTAATTGAACAAACTCTAAAAAAAAAAAATAAACTCCTCTTGCAGCAATACCTTTCTATTCAGAGAACGTTATATAATTGAGTTAAAATACCATAACCTTGTGCCCAGACTCTGGACTTCAAGACTTTATATTGTAAAACTTGTAATTTCCCTATATTTAAACCAACATGGTAGCTTAAAACTTAACACAACTGAGTTTTACTCTAGAAAAGAATGTATGTAAGCTGCTGTTTTATTTCAAAACAGTAAGAGCTCACCATATTCTTTTATAGCTAGCCATGATATCCTCCAATAACCATGGTGTTTTAAAAAGTGCATTGTTGGGGTCCTGGCTGGCTCAGTCAGTTGAGCATCCCACTTCAGCTCAGGTCACAGTCTCATGGTCCATGAGTTCGAGTCCCACATCAGGCTTACTGCTATGAGGGCAGAGCCCTCTTCAGATCTTCTGTCTGCCTCTCTCTCTGCCCCTCCCCGACTCATGATCTCCCAAAAATAAACATTATAAATAAATACATAGATATATTAAAAATAATAAATAAAATAAATAAGTAGTGTATTATGTCAGGAATTAAGAATCCTAGACCCCCACCTTCCTCTAGCAAGTTGATCCCCTTGTACATATCAGTGACCTCTCTGGACCTCTGTTTCTTCAATCTTCACCATTTAGAATGAAACTTTACCATGGCTTCTGCAGTTTCTTCTAGTCAAATAGTCTACTAGGCTACCTGTTATTCAAAGGGATGACATTCATCTGAGACACTGCTTTTAGAATGCCACATAATCAAGCTATGGGCATACCTTGGAGATATTGCAGGTTCAGTTCCAGACCATATCAATAAGGTGAATATTGCAATAAAGCAAGTAAAATAATTTTTTTGGTTTCCTAGTGCATATAAAAGTTATATTTACACTACAGTATAATCTATTAAGTATGCAAAGCATTGTGTCTAAAAAAAAAAAACCAATGTGTACACCTTAATGAAACAGTAATTTATTGCCAAAAAAAAAAAAAGGTAACCATCATCTGAGCTTTAAGCAAGTAGTAATCTTTTTGCTGGAGGATGGGCTGATGGCTGCTGACCAATCAGGCTGGTGGTTGCTGAGATTGGGGTGATTGTGATAAATTCCTTTTTCTTTTTTTCTTTTAATGTAAACTCTATGTCCAACATGGGACTCGAACTCACAAGAGTCACATGCTCTACCAACTGAGCCAGCCAAGCGCCCTTGGTTGTGGTAATTTCTTAAAATAAGACAGCAATGAAGTTTGCCACATCAACTGACTCTTCCTTTTATGAGTCATTTTTCTGTAGCATGTGAAGCTGTTTGATAACATTTTACCTATGGTAGAACAATTAAAATTGAAATCAATCCTCTCAAACACTGCCACTTCATCATCAACTAAGTTTACATCATATTCTAAATCTCTTGTTGTCATTTCAACAGTCTTCACAGCATCTTCACCAGAAACAAATTCCATCTCAAGAAACCATTTTTTTTGCTCATTCGCAAGAAGCAACTCCTCATCTGTTAAAGTTTGATAGTGATGCTGCAGCAATTCAGTCACATCTCCAGGCTCCACTTATAATTCTAGTTCTCCTGCTATTTCCACCACATCTGCAGTCACTTCCTCCACTGAAGTCTTGAACCTCTTGAAGTCATCCATGAGGGTTGGAATAACTTCTTCCAAACTCCTGTTCCTGTTGATATTTTTACTTTTTCTCACGAATCACAAATGTTCTTAATAGTATCTAAAATGGTGATTTATTTCCAGAAGGTTTTCAATTGACTACCCAGATCCATCAGAGCAATCATTATCTTTAGTAGATACATACAACGTAATGTATTTCTTTAATAACTAAGACTTGAAAGTTGGGGCTCCTGGCTGGCTTAGATGATATAGCATGTGACTATTGATCTTGGGGTTGTAAGTTCAAGTCCCACATTGTGTATAGAGATTACTTAAAAATAAAATCTTAAAAAATAATAATACATCTTTGCATACACACACACACACACACACACACACACAATTACTTGAAAGCTCCACATGGTCAGCACAGAGTCCAATGAGGGACTCCATCTCATGAACCATGAGATCATGACCTGAGCAGAAATCAAAAGTCAGATGCTTAACCAATTGGGCCACTCAGGAGTCCCTGGAGTGGCACTTTTTAATTTGCTTCCAGAACTTTTTCTTTTCATTTACAACTTGGCTAACTGTTTAGCATAAGAGACCAATCTTTTGGCCTGTCTTGACTTTTGACATGCCTTCCTCACTAGGCTTATTTATTTCTAGTTTTTGATTTAAAGTGAGAGACCTGTAACTCTTTCATATTAACACTAAGAGGTCATTGTAGAGTCATTACTTGGCCTACTTTCAATAATGTTGTGTCTCAAGGAATAGGGAAGCCCGAGGAGAGGGAGAGGGAGAGGGACGGGGAACAGCCTGTCAGTGGAACAGTCAGAACACACACAACATTTATCAATGAAGTTCACAGTCTTATAGGGGTGTGGTTCGTGTTGCTCCAAAAGAATTACAACAGCAACATGAAAAATTACTGATCACAGATCACCATAACAAATATGATAATAATGAAAAATTTTGAAATATTGTGAGAATTACCAAAATGTGACACAGGGACAGTGAGCAAATGCTGTTGGAAAAATGGCCCCAATGACTTGCTCAACACAAGGTTGCTACCAACCTTCGATCTGTAAAAAACACAGTGTCCACAAAGTGCAATAAAGTGCAGTGTAATGAAATGAGGTGTGCCTATACGTAATTTGGGATTCATGTGGTTATTTAGGCAAAAATCTCTCTCTTACTTAAGGTAACTAAAATCTTCCCAATTCTAACATGAAGATATGTATTTTTACCTATAGCATTGAACAACTGTAATATATACTCCTAATGCTAAGATATAGATATAGATCTAAAATATTTCATGACATGACTAGTAAATAAGGAATATATTTGGTTTTCTAAAACTTATCTAACAAACATTAATCCACAGAGTAGCCAAGTCTTAGTTGGTATAAGGGTCAGAAGAGAGTAAAACTTCTAAGATCTGGCTCTTATTCAGGAGCAACTGCAAAGTCACCTGCCTGCTTACTTATGGGAAAGATACCAGTGACTCTGGTTTACATAAATGGAGGGAGGAAGGTGGTAGGCAAGCTGAAACATTCCTTTGAAGGGAACTTGAATATTTCTCTGTTCACCTTAATGTTGTTTACTTCAAAGATAATCTCCAATTTAGTGTTAACACTAGATTCTCTCAAGACGAAAAAATGAACCTGGGATATTTCCATTTGGGACAAGGCTGCTAAGGTACACAGTAGAAAAACATGGAGAAAAACAGCCGTATAAAGTTTGGACTACAATCCCCTCTTATTACATAGTGAAATTTTCTTCCAAGATACCCTGGGCTCAGCTCTAATGGAATACAACATAATAGAGTTTTGTTACCTTAGGGTATTATCTATACCATTCTATGCCTCTTTGACAGTTAGCTTTCTTGATTCAATAAAGAAGAAGAAAATTGGTCCAATTTAAGGAAAATCTATTAACTTGTTTAGTTCTCTAAGGTACTATTCTTCAGCACATTGAAGCACTAGCTAACAAAATAACATCATAGAAATCGAAAAGATCTGACCAGGTAGAACTGGGAGTATATATTCTTAAATTAGGGGAGAGAGTGTATGTCTGTCTGCCTTAATCTTCTTCCTCATAAGCCCATGTAGAGTGATTTGTGGAACTATGGCACATGTGTATTTTGCCTTGGCTTGTCATATAAAATACCATCCTATAAAGCTCCTATAATATGCCAGGTACTATGCAAGGTCTCTTCATGTACATCTACCTTATTTATGCTTACAGTCACTTTCAAAGACAGCTGTTACATGTATTTTTCAGTTGGGAAAACTGTTTTCAAAAATGGTTAAGCAACTGTCTCAAATCATACACCGGTCAAATTAAAGACTAACGATTCACATCCAGGACTATCTGGATTTAAAGTCCTAGTATTTTATGGATACCTGGCTAGCTCAGTTGAAAAAGCCCTGGACTCTTGATCTCAGGGTTGTGAGTTTGAGCCCTACATTGGGTGTAGAGATTACTGAAATAAATTTTTTTTACTATTTATTTATTTTTGAGAGAGAGACACACACACAGAGTGAGTGGGGAAGGGGCTGAGAGAAAGGGAGACACAGAATCCAACGCAGGCTCCAAGCTCCAAGCTGTTAGCACAGAGCCTGATACGGGGCTCGAACCCACGAGCCGTGAGATCATGATCTGAGCCGAAGTTGGTCACTTAACCAACTGAGCCACCCAGGCGCCCCTGAAATAAATGTTTAAAAGCTTAAACAAATAAAATCCTGGCATTTTATGATAACATTAAATATATTATTAAATATATTAAATATATAATATGCATTTAAATTAAATATATTATTAACTCCTTATCTGACTCAATTCTTTGTCTTCAGAAAGCCCCAAGATAGCATAAAATTCATTGATCCACACCAGGACTCCACAAGAACTAGACATTAGAATGGCAAATACTGCTAGTAGAAGTTGGAGGATCTAAAATATTGGGTACAGTTGTGCGCAGCTCTGAGCTCCAAAGGGAGGAGTGAGAAATTCAAAGGCAGACCAACCACACGTTGTCTTCACAAAGGTAGACCCAACCGTTAGCTGCTAGTAGAGGGAGAAAGGTCACTGAGAGCAGAACTGCCAAGAGAAAGCTGAGGTAGGCCCAGGAGAAAGGACCTGCTTCCAAAGGGAAAACTAGGTCATAGTGCAATGCTCTCCCAGGATCCCTGCCCACTGGGAATGCCCCAGTGAATGTACCTGGACTAGTATGACAGTCAGATGACTCCTCTGAAAACCGAGCTAATTAACCCCTTCATGTGATGGAAGGAATATTTCAGCTTATCATTTCTTCAGTGTATAAGTAATAAATGATGATCAAACAATCAATTAAATGGAAATGGGAAAGCTGCTGGACTTTAAAACATCTCTGACGCATAGTAGACATTATGGATTTTAAACTTCTAACATTCATCCATTCTATCATCAACCAACAAATGATCATTTCACATGACACTTAGTTCTGTGCATGCCCTGAGAAAATCAGAACTAAATCCATCAAAGTTTCAATAGTCTCACACCATCATGCCACTTGCTATTGCTAGATACTTCAGGGAAATGATGACTGTTAGCCCTTTTCTTTCCATCCATCTCTCTACATATTTTCTCAAAGAGATCATTCATTTCCTTAGCTTCAATTATCAACCCCATGATAAAAACTTTCTAAAAACGATTACTTCTAAAATAATCCTCATCCTTCTGCATGGACCCAATCCCACCCCCATAACTTCCCTCTTTATGGAATTTCTGATCTCTGTTCAAAGTTCCATTCTCCTCACCCTTTCATTCCATGTCTCAGTTATGAAGTCCCCTCTATGCCAATCAGTTATGAAACTTTCTCAGTCTTTTCTGTAAGACCTCCATGGTACCTGGCCCTTTCCCTCAAGCCCCATTGCTACCCTCCTCATCTGGGTGTTTATCCTTTCACACACTTCATACTTCTTTCCACCAATTCCAAAATCCTAGCTTAAGCCTCAAATTCTCCATACAGTTTTTGGGCCATTCCAATCTTCAGTGATCCCGGCCACTCTGGAGTTCTCCCAGCATTACTCTACCTCACAGCATTTGTTCTAGTTTATGATTGCTGCCCAGTGACTATTTCATCCTGCCCCACCCAACCCCCAACCATCACAATGCCCAGGCCCCCTTGGACACAGAACAGATGCTCAAAAAATACTTGAGCAATGATTAACATCTCAACACTGCTATCTGCTGAATCTGTTCCCCCCTCTAATTAATATGGTGAAGCCCTAATGCCCAATAGGACTATCTGAAGATAGGACCTTTAGATGGGAATTTAAGGTAAATGAGGTCAGAAGGGAGGTGTCCTAATCTGGTAGGAATATGGCCTTAGAAGAAGAGGATAAGAGAGTTCTCCTCCTGTTTGTCTCTCTGTCTTTTGCTGCCATGAGGACACAGCAGAAAGGCGGCCATCTGTAAGTCAGAAATAGAGCTCTCACCAGAACCCAGCCACACTGGCATCCTGATCTTGGACATGTCAGCCCCCAGAACTGTGGGAACATAAATATGTATTGTTTAAGGCTCCCAGTCTATAGTATTAAGGTTTCATCCTCATAAAAGAAAAGAAGGACTACCACATGAAGTACTTTTTTTTTTTTTCTATATGTGAGGTAGCAACTCAGAGGATGATCATACTTAACGAAGTTTCTTCCTAGCGGTGTAACTTCTAAAGAAGGTGTCTCTGTCCAGCTGTCTACATCTCTTCAGTGTAATAATTTTCCCCACCGCACCCTTTTAGCCATGAGGTATGGATGAGCTAATAAAGAATAAGCCCTGATTAGCTCAATCTTGTCACACTGGCCACATTTAAACATTTAAGGATGGGCAAATGACCCAGTGTTGACCAGAGATGTATATAAGACTGTTGTGAAGATTTCTGGGAAATTTCCTTGCTCTTACCAAAAAGTGATCAGGACAGATACTCTCTTTGCCACAGGAACTACTATATGTGGAATTGCTTCAGGTGTTTATTTACAGTGTAGGAAGCCAGGCTAAAAATGAAGCAGACAGTCAAAGAGGGGCAGAGCTGAAAGACTCAATGGGAAATAGAATTGTAGTCTTGATCTGGTTATGCCTGAAGCCTGATCTCCCACTGCACTCTATTGAGCCAGTAAATTTCCTTCATTGCCAGTTTGAATCCGGTCTTCAATTACCCACAACCGGAAATATCTTTCTTATAGAAGGGAAAGCCAAGCTAAGCCCATTAAAATGAGGATATTATTATTCACAGGAGAGAATTCAGAACTTTTCATTCTTTGTGTCTCAATCTGACCCAATTCATACCTGAAATGCTTTCTAAGGACATTTGTAACTACTTTACAATACTGTATCTTTCTGTGAATGCTGGTCCATTCCACAGCCTAAGGCACTGTGAGTACACTAAATTGACATTACATTAATTTGTCCTCTCAGAACAACAAACTAGAGCCTCTGATCGAACAGATAAAACAACAGAATAAACATTTGAAGATGCAATGCAAAGGCATATCTTTAGGAGGACCAAAACTCTACTAAGAAGAATTGAGGACTAATCATAAGATGACCGAAAAAAGCTTGGGTCCTACAAAAAAGCAGAAACAGAATCAGCAGCATAAAAACTGTGGAAGACAATGAAGTAGCAGGAGGTCCAGAGCCACATATTTTTGTTATGGTTGAGATAACACACTTTAGCTAAATTCTGTTTCTGGTTCCAAGCCTAATTAAAAAAAAAAAAAAAAATCATTCTCAGTAGAAAAATTCAAAGAAGATCTAACAACCACAGATTAAGATCTATGAAGAAAAGTTTAAAGCCAGGATAATATAGCCCAGGGATCACAATACCAAATGCTTTCAGTGACCGGGCAGGTACTGTGTATGAGCAGACTGTGTGTAGTGGGGAGTGGAGAGGACTGAGAATTAGTGCTCTGTTCAAAGTGCACAAGGGGTACTCCGCTTCAGTTGATTCCTGCCCTGTAGAAATATTAGCCTTGTGTTGTCAGATTTTCTTTTTTTTTTTTTTTTTTTTCCGAGAGAACCTGGAAATGTGAGGGTGCCTGGGTGGCTCTCTCGGTTAAATGTCCAACTCTTGATCTCAGCTTAGGGTCGTGAGTTCAAGCCCCACATTGAGCTCTGTGCTGGGCATGAAGCCTACTTAAAAGAAAGAGAAAGAGACAAAGAGAAATTGGAAATGTGTGTATATAGGGAGTATGTGTGTAAAATCAGCTAATCAGGAAAATAAAATAAAATAAAAAAACACTGCTCAGTCCAAAACAAGGAAAAAGAAAAAAGAAAGTCAGTGAGCCGTTTCTCTGAGCTATTCTGTAGAGAAGTCAACTTAAAGGTTTTTCCAGCTTTTTCTGACCACAACCTAAAATAAAAAATACATTTTATGTGGCAACCTAGAACAAATATACAAAATAAACATAATTGAATTAGAGAAAAAAAGTTATTTTAAGGGTTGCACTTGATGGGGAACCTGGGTGGCTCAGTTGGTTAAGCATCCAACTCTTGATCTCGCCTCAGGTCATGATTTCACAGTTCATGAATTCAAGCCACACGCCGGGATCCACACTGAAAGCATAAAGCCTACTTGGTATTCTCTCTCTCTCCCTTTCTCTTTGCCCTCCCACCTCTCTCTCTCTCTGAAAATAAATAAACTTTTAAAAAAAGGTTGTACTTGATATTTTTATTTAATTTTGTTTTATCTTATCTTATTGCATTGTACTTTATTTTTTTAAAGCTGGTTGTGACTTATTAAATAGATTTTATAACTCATGAATAGATTATGATATAAAGTTTAAAAAACACTCCTATTAAATTTTTCTTCAAATTCCTCTATGCATTTTTTAAGTTTTTTTAGAGTTTATTAATTTATATGTGGGGAGAGAGAGCACAAACAGAAGAGGGGCAGAGAGGGAAGGAGAGAGAGAATTCCAAGCAAGCCCCAAGCCGTCAACCCAGAGCCCAAAGTAGGTCTTGATCTCGTGAACCGTAAGATCATGACATGAGCCAAAATCGAGACTGGGTGGGACTCTCAACCTACTGAGCCACCCAGGCCTCCCCCTTCTATACATTTTTTAAAATGTATCTTTCCTTCTCTTCAAAGAACAGCACAAGAAGGGATACAAACCTGTAAATGTTGCTTGAGGAGTGTAGGTCAGCAGAGATGACAGTAATAGCTACCAGGGGTTGAGCACTTTTCCAGGAGTATGGTTCAGCCCATGTGCTCTAGGACCACCCTGCAGGATTCTAATCCCAGCATGGCCACCTACAAGCTGTGAAACCTTAGGCGAGTTACTTAACCACTCTGTGTCCAGTTTCCACATCTGTAAAAAGGAGATAACAATGATACAAATGCCTCATGAGGCTTTTGTGATGTTTGCTGTAAACTTAAAGCTGTGCACGTATAAGACAATGTATCACACATAGCAAATACCATAGTAGAAGTGTTTGCCATTGTCATCAGTAGTACTTCATAGAAGTTATATTATTTAGCTTTCCAATAATCATCAGGAACAGTATAACAGAGCCGTTAAACAGTCCCATTTATTGCCGTTAAATAGTCCTGTTTATACTTCAACAAAGAAGTAGGTAGGAATGGCTACCTTTTATTCAGGGCATCCATCCTTCATAGGTGACTCAGGGGTGAACCCTAGTTGGTAAGGTGATCACAATAAACCTTCTCCCTTTGCCGGTGATGGCTTAAGAAAGAGCATGTGAATTACTTTTGGCCAATGAACCACATGGCATCCAGGAAGCGTTTCTCCCTTAAAGTAAAATGGAAGGAGAAAACATCCTATCTTCTTCTGCTGCATGTTGTTATGTCTAGATGTGATGCCACAAAGGGCAACATGCCTTTAGCAATCATGAGGGAAACCAGTAAAGAACAAAGGGAAAGGAACACTCGCGTATACAAGGAGGAAGGGCACCATCCCCATTACAGATGGGGAAGGTGAGGGATAAAATAGGTATAGGAAGTTTTCAAAAATGACACTCAGGGGGAGCCTGAGTGACTCAGTCGATTAATCTCATTTTCTCGGGGTCCGTGAGTTCAAGCCCCCCATAGGGCTCTGTGCTGACAGCTCAGAGCCTGGAGTCGGCTTTAGATTCTGCATCTCCCTCTCTCTCTGCCCCTCCCCCACTCATGCTCTGTCTTTCTCTCTCTCTCTCTCTCAAAATAAATAAACATTAAAAAAAATCACACTCACAAAGTTGTCCATTCTTTACCCATTATGCTACAACAGCCCTATCCTAAATAACGTCAAATTTTTTTAGTTTATTTTTATTTATTTTGAGATAGAGATAGAGAGCTAACGGAGGAAGGGCAGAGAAAGAAGGGAGACAGAATCCCAAGAGGGTTCTACAATGATGGGCTCAGCGGACTCAGTGCAGAGCCTGATGCGGGACTTGAATTCACAAACCGTGATATCATGACCTGAGACAAAATCAAAAGTCTGACGCTTAACTAACTCAGCCACCCAGGTGTCCTGGAACACCATTTAAAAAAAAAGAAATGTTTATTTATTTTGAGAGAGAGAGAATGGTGGAGGGGCAGAGAGATAGGGAGAGAGACAATCAATCCAAAGCAGCCTCCACACTGTCAGTGCAGAGCCTGACACAGGACTTGATCCCACAACCATGACCCGAGGTGATATCAACAGCCGGATGCTCAAACGACTAAGTCATCCGGGTGCCCCAAAGAACATCATTTTTTGTTAAATGTCCTGAAGATATGGGAAACATTTCCAGAATCGGTTGTCCATCTCAAGACCTTTAAGGTTAGTTAACATGGTCATTTGTTGGGGGTAGGTAGGTTGTGATCCTGTCAATATGTACAGTATTGATATATTTACTTTATGCCATACTCTGCTACTTTGTACATGTTGATTACTTTGCAGCTATTCTCTTCTTATTACATGTCTATAGATTAGTTTCTCTCTAACTAGGCTGTCGATTCCATAATTATTCTGATGAACAACCTTAAGCCAAGGTGTTATTGACTAATAATAGATTAACAAATCCCTGTTTCCAGACTATGTTTTTAACATGCGTCTTCACTAAGAGAATTTAAATACTCTGTAATTACAGAGACTCTGGCAGGGATATAAGACATATTAGGGGTGCAAAGTGACCATTTTGGCCCCTAAAGATAACACCCCTTAATCAGCTGCCTTGGTCTCTGAGTCTGACATTTTTCTTCTAAAACCTAGCAGGCATAATATTCTCCATGGCAACCTCCCTTATTATTCCAGTGAACGCAAGAATACCTAAATAAAAAAGTATTACATAGGCATGATGTTTAAGTACTAAGTCACAGGGCACCTGGGTGGCTCAGTCGGTTGAACGTCCAACTTCAGCTCAGGTCATGATCTCCCGGTTCACTGACAGCTCAGAGCCTGGAGCCTGCTTTGGCTTCTGTGCCTCCCTCTCTCTCTCTGCCCCTCCCCTCCTCACACTCTGTCAATCTCTCTCTCAAAAAATAAATAAACATTAAAATAAAATTCAAACCAAAAAAATGTACTAAGTCATTTCACAAAGCTAAAACAACCTCATTTGGCTTTTTGAATCAATATTTTGATTCTAAGAAACACACTTTTATTTCACATTTTAACAAGTCTTAAATTGGTTAGTATCTTGCTATCTTTGTTGATTCCGGCTGGAATCATGATGCACTTGCCACTGACTGTACACAAACTTTTAGTTATTTCTGGAGGCAACACTGAAAACTCTAAACCCATGTCATCTTAGGACCTGTTGTGTTGCACTTGTCCAAAAACCTTCTGATGATACCTTTGGTAAGATGAAAAAAGTCACAGGGGCACCTGGGTGGCTTAGTCGGTTAAGTGCCTGACTCAGGTCATGATCTCACGGTTTGTAAGTTTGAGCCCTGTGTCGGGCTCTGAGCTGACAGCGAAGAGCCTGCAACCTGTTTCAGATCCTGTGTCTCCTTCTCTCTCTGCCCCTCCCCTGCTCACACTCTGTCTCTCTCTGTCTCCCAATAATAAATAAATGTTTAATAAAAATTTTTTTAAAGATGAAAAAAGCCACAAGCATCAAAACTTATAAATAGTGTTAGAAGCTTGGGAGCAAAATGTAGAACAATCATAGTAAAGTTGTCTTTTTGAAAATGTTGCATTAACATCCATAGGCATTGATAAATGCAATTCAAGAGTAAATCTGAAAAGCTGGACTCCAAAGAAATTTTCAGAACACCCTAATTATTTGGTTTCTATTTTCCTTTTTCTATATACAAAAGTAAAATACAACAAAATGTATATCTAAGTCTAAGAGACCTCTTTCAAATGTCTTTAAGGTCGTGAATTTAAGCCCCACATTGGGCATAGTGTTTACTTAGTAATAATTTTTAAAAAGCCAACCTAAAAAACCACACATACCAAAAGAGAGCAATAATTCTACCTTATAAAAAGAACTAGGTCATAGTTTAACTGGCATCATTTTTTCTTTTTTTCTGTTTTTTTCTTAAGGTCATGTTTATTATTTCCAAATAAATATCCACATATTCTAACACCATTTATTTTTTAAAAAGCTATCCTTCATTGAATTACCTTAGTGTCTGTGTAAACAAACAAAAAAATCAATTTGTATTTTGAATGTGGGTCTATTTCTGGACTCTTAATCTTAGCCATTGACCTAGACGTCTACATATATTTCTTTTTTTTAAGTTTTTATTTTAATCACCCAGTGCTCATTACGTTAAACGCACTCCTTAATCCCCATCACTTATTTCACCCATCCCCCTACCCATCATTTTTTTTTCTTTCTTAATGATATCTAAAATAATGGTGCATTTGCAAGTCAAAGACATCTTGAAGTCTATGAATATGTTATTCACAGAAGAGCAAACAGGATGAGAAAGGCTAAATGGCTTACACACACACACACACACACACACACACACAGTTTCCACAGGACTAGAAAATGCATCTTTTCCATGCACTGCAATATTTTGCCTCTCCTTTGATGAGTACCTGGGCATGAACTAGTTTCCTAAGGTTCTCTCTAATCCAAAGATTCAATTTGGAGAGTATATTTGCCACCCATAGACTGTTATGTGTATTGTTTCTATAAGACATAGTGCATATGAAATGGAAAATGACATGGCAGGGGTAGTTTTTTCTCTTAATGTAAATCACTCTGCAGGAAGAACTTGATTGTCCAGATTGTAGGCAGGGACTGCAGTCTGTAAGACACAGATTGTATATGTTAGAGGAAAAGCCACATTGCGCACACGTGCTCTGTCTGCTCTGACACGTATGCTCCGTGGGGTCCTATCGGCCCCTGGAGAAAGTTGTGCGCTTTTGCTAGGCTGACGTGCAAAACACACAGTGCAAAATGTTCTGATGATCTGATGACTATGTTTCAGAGTTTAGCTTCAGTGATCAATTGTGTAAAGAACAGATCAAAATCTTCCAAGATCTTAAAATGTGAAAGTGCCTTAAGGGAATTCTAGTGTGATCCCACAGTGTTTGTTAGCTCAGATTCTTACGAGCTCCTGCTGGACT
Source organism: Lynx canadensis (assembly GCF_007474595.2). Classification (NCBI taxonomy): domain Eukaryota; kingdom Metazoa; phylum Chordata; class Mammalia; order Carnivora; family Felidae; genus Lynx; species Lynx canadensis. The sequence goes on along the minus strand of NC_044303.2, from coordinate 153,914,757 downwards.
TGCAAGTAAACATTTCTCTGAAAGAAAAAATACCCTGAGGGAAAAGTTGGACACAATATTAAGAGTTCCTGGACTGTGTGATGGTGCTGAAGTACTTGGAGTTTAAGAGATGAGTCTAGCAAAGATTATATACCTCTTAGTCCACATGGAGAATGCAATGCTTTAAATTAAAAACAATAAATCTTCCTAAACTCCAGTTTTCTGCCAATAATGATCTGGAAACTGAAACACAGATCATTCATTTGAACAGATCTATGAAAGGGAAAGGACAAAATCCAAGAGAATTTTTCCTGTCATGAAGCCTTTGAGAGCGGTTTGCCAAAAGGACAGTTTCTGGTTACACTGACTATTGAAGTGGGGTCTTTAGGAAGTGGGGGCAGGGACAAGAGAAAGCCTCATGGATTGTAAAGAGACAAACAGATGGGCTCTCAATCAGACCAATGCCATTAACACCTTATTCTAATTTGATTTTACCTTCTTATTTATTTATTTATTTATTTTTAATGTTTTATTTATTTTTGAGACAGAGAGAGACAGAGTGTGAGTGGAGGAGGAGCAGAGAGAGACGGAGACACAGAATCCAAAGCAGGCTCCAGGCTCCGAACTGTCAGGACAGAGCCTGACGCGGGGCTTGAACCCACAAACCTCGAGATCATGACCTGAGCCAAAGTCGGACACTCAACCGACTGAGCCACCCAGCGCCCCTGATTTTACCTTCTTTAAAGCAAGTTATGAACTATGTAACAAACTAATTTAGAGTTAGATGTTGTGTCCACTGTGATCTCAGCAGCTAGTTGAATTTAGAGATTTTTAGATGATAATTTATTCAACACAATTTCTTGCCAGTTCTCAATTATAAAGTGTTATGTGGAATCTCTAATAGCCTTAAATATGAATTATTTTTTGTGTGAATCTAAAATATTCAGGCCCTGTACCAAAACATCAACTTAAGTTCTTTCATTTGTACCCCTCCTTCAAATAAAGTAATTTGGTACCTATACCAAAATAAATAAATTTTTTAAAAAATAAAATAAAATAAAATAAAATAAAATAAAATAAAATGAAATAAAATAAAATAAAATAAAGAGGCGGCTGCATGACTCAGTCGGTTAAGCATCTGACTCTTGGTTTCAGCTTAGGTCATGATCTTGCAGTTCATGGGATCGAGCCCCGGTAGGGCTCCGTGCTGAGAGCTTGGGATTCTCTCTCTCCCTCTCTCTCTTCCCCTCACCTGATCTCTTTTTCTCTCCCAAAACAAATAAACAAACTTTAAAAAAAATAAAATAAAAAACAAACTTAAACATAAAATAAAGTAATTCAGGCCCTGTGTTCAAGAAGAGGAAAAAATAATCATCAGCTAAAACACTTCTAAGTTATTGTCAGTATTTGTTTGCAATTGGCCTACTTCCTCTTAAGGAAATGTTATATAAATAATCAGGAACATATCTCAGTTGTTCTGGGAGATTATGTCAGTTAAAAGAAGAAAACCTTGAGAAGTATCTTTTTATGAAGTTTAGGCAAAAAAAGTGTTTTTAGGAGTTCCTGGCTGGCTCAGTGGGTACACATGTAACTCTGGATCTCGGGGTTGTGGGTTTAAGTCCCACGTTGGGTGTAGAGATTACTTACAGATAAAATCTTTCTCTTTTTAAGGGTTTTTTGTTGATGTTGTTGTTGCTGTATTTTTCTTTCCTGTAGTGATAGAAGGCTTTTAGAAAGCATAGTTAAAAATAATGCAACATAAAATTTGATAATGGACAAAACCCCTTTTCCAAATCAGTTCCCTTTTCCCTTATTATCCATACAAATTGAAATTTTATTGTAGAATACTTCCAAAAGCATTCAGTTTTGCTGTGATTTTCATCTCAATTATTTTCGGAGAAGCCAGTCTGGGAATTTTGAACATTTCTGAGATCAATTTCAAACAAATGAATATCTATGTTTCATAGAGACCAGTTTTCAAATGGGTCGATTTTGCATCTCCCCTACCCTTGCCAAACTCCAGGGGACATTTGGCAACGTCTGGATACAGTTTTGGTTGTTACAGCTGGGGGAGAGGCGGACGTGCTACTGGCATCTGGTGGGTTGAGGTCAGGGCAGCTGCTAACCATCCTACAACACACAGCACGGCCGCTACAACACAGAATTATCCCATCCAAAATGTTCATAGTGCTGAGGTTGAGCAACCCTGATACAGACATATCTTTGTTTCTCTTTATTTGAAGAATGTGAAGATCTGTGTGCCCACAGATCCCTTGGGACACAATGTGGTGCACAGAAAGAGAAAACACTTTATCACACACACTTTCTGCCATGTGCACTGTTGGCACCCTAGACTATTCCACCATGAATTCTTGTTTGGACTTCAACAGCCTCCCCACTTCTGCTCCTTTTATTCCATTCCCTCCAGAAGCAGCCAGAGTTGCTTAAATGACAGGGGGTCTCCCTTGCTGTAGGCCACATTAAGGTCAATACCATCTGAGGCCCTGCAGGATCCCCCTCCTGCCTCCCTCTCTTGCCTAAGCCACACTGGCCTTTTAGCTGCTCCTCTGGCCCTCAGCCTTCCAGTTTTGTCCCCAGCCCTCTTTATTCCTTTTTATCTCACAGATTAATCTCAGTTCCAGGAAGTCTTCTTTAATCCATCTGCACTAGATGAGCTCCATCTGCTAGAAACCCCACAGCCCCTCTGTACTTTTTTCTTCATCATCTTCGTAATTTGCAGTATATGCTTGTGTATATTTTTTAATAACACCTATGCCAGTTGACTGTAAGTTTGTGAGTGCAGTCACTACCTAATTTGCTTGTTGTTACCTGGCCAAGGCCCAGCCCAGTACCTGATACAGGAGCTCAATTAAATGTTACTGAATGATTTTTTGCCTTCTAGGATAGTTGGTTGACACAACTGACAGGGTTGGAATAAATGTCTCTTATGTTTATCAATTTGCCAATATAATGCATCTACTTGATATGGAAGGGGAAACACTGAAAGGCATAGTTTACGTGAGAAGAACTTAAGTATTAAACTGCTTTGCAAGATAAAACAACAATTTACAAGGTTTGGAGACAGGGGTGACATGGGAGGGGCCAAAACTGGGGCCTTAAAAATATATAACTTGGTAGGGGCGCCTGGGTGGCGCAGTCGGTTAGGCGTCGACTTCAGCCAGGTCAAGATCTCGCGGTCCGGGAGTTCGAGCCCCGCGTCAGGCTCTGGGCTGATGGCTCAGAGCCTGGAGCCTGTTTCCGATTCTGTGTCTCCCTCTCTCTGTGACCCTCCCCCGTTCATGCTCTGTCTCTCTCTGTCCCAAAAATAAATAAAAAACGTTGAAAAAAGAATTTAAAAAAAAAATATATAACTTGGGGCACCTGGGTGGCTCGGTTGGTTAAGCATCTGATTTTGGCTCAAGTCATGATCTCACAGTTAGTGACTTCAAGACCTGAGTTGAGCTCTCTGCTGTCAGCACAGAGCCTGCTTCAGAACCTCTGTCTTCCTCTATCTCTACCCTTCCCCCAAGCAGCTTGCTCTCTCTCTCTTTCAAAAATAAGTAAACATAAATATATATATACGTACATATATAAGTAGGGGCACCTGGGTGGCTCAGTCGGTTGAGCTAATGACTCTTGATTTCGGCTCAGCTTATATCTCATGGTTTGTGAGATCCGGTCTTGAATCAGGCTCCTCACTGACAGCACAGAGCCTGCTTGGGATTCTCTCTCTCTCCCTCTTTCTCTGCCTCTCCCCTATTCATGTGCTGTCTCAAAATAAATAAAAATAAAACTTAAAAAAGGTTATATATATATTTATATAGCTATGTATTTATATATAACTAGAAACAAGATGTTCAGGAGACATAGAAATTCTCTGATAGGAATTAACTGCTAGATTTTAGGAGTGACGGTAATGATGTTTAAGTTGTTTCCTGTACTGTGGAGCTCTGTAACCTTTTACTGTTAATACAAATTCCAATTCCAATAAAAGCGTTTGTGCACTTGACCTTGTACCAGTGGTGCTTTGTGAAATGGGAATAATCCAGGTTGTGTCCAATGCTGGGAACAGGATGGAAAAAAGACATTGGAGAGGGGCAGAGTCTGAGATCTCAACAGAGAATAGAAAACTGGAGTAGAATGAAGAGAAATCTAAGCCCCTTGAGGATTACTAAAGACAATGAGATAGATGCTGAGTTTCCCCCATATTTGTATAAAGGGCTTGAGATGGATTTTCAATCCATTTTAGAGGTCTAGTTGCTCCTGAGCAAGCGACACCTTGGCACTGTGTCGTCTGGGTTACATAACAATGGAGAATGAAGAAAGACAGGGTTAAACTCGACAATATCTGTGTTTTCTTTTTTTTAGCATTTCCCCTCTTTATTCTAACATAATTAAAGGCTGAAGCATAAATCTGAGAATAACTGCTTTTGATACTAACATTTGAATGTGTGTACATTTCCTCTGGCATGTCCAAGTGTTATTTCTTTTGTTCCTTCAGCACTCCTCTGACAAACAGGCAAATGAAAATCATACGTAACCTTTATTCTGAAGTTCCCAGAAAGGTTTACAACTTCCTAACTAAAAGTTACCAAGTGACTCATTATGGAAAGAAATGGGAAAAAGAGTTGCGACTTCTTCACAGCTAATGTTTAAATAGTTCTGTTAGCTAACATACACAGCCAAGTTCTGTTTTTAAGTGCTTTCATACATGAATTCACTAAATCTTATCAACTCTATGAGGTAGGTACTACTGTTATCCCCATTTCACAGAGAAGTTAAGTGACTTACTCAAAGTCACATAGCTACTAAGTGGTGAGTCAAGATTAGAACTTAGGCAGTCAACCTCTGGAAGCTACACACTTAAGCAATGTGTATTCATGCCTCAATTTGACGAAGTTCATGCGGATTGGCTTTTGAACGTGGCACAGTGCTAGGTGAAACACAAGATGAAATCTCAGTTAGTGCTACTTCCGCCCTTCGTTTGCTCAATCCAGAGACACATCCTTGAATTCTGTCTTTTTCTTACATCCCACATCTAATTTGTTGGGAAGCTGCCATGGCTCGGCCTTCAGAATATATCCAGACTACAACTGCTTCTCATCATCTTCACTACTACGGCCCTGGTCTACTTAAATCACTGTGACCTCCTCACTGTCTCCCAACCATTTTCTGCACTGATCTCCCAACCATTTTCTCTGTTTCTAGCCTTGCCCTCTAGTAAGCTACTCTCAACACGACAGCCAGAGGGATCTTGCAAAAATAAAAGAGAAATCAGGGCACCTGGGTGGCTCAGTCAGTTAAGCATCCAGCTCTAGATTTTGGCTCAGGTCAAGATCTCACAGTTTGTGAGATCGAGTCCCGCGTTGGGCTCTGCTCTGACAATGCAGAGCCTGTTTAGGATTCTCTCCCCCTCTCTCTGCCCTTCCCCTGGTTGTGCGTGTATGCTCTCTCACAAAAGAAATCAATAAACTAAAAAAAAAAAAAAAAAAAAAAAAAAAAAGGTAAGATCAAGTCAGTTCTCTGCTCCAACCCAGTTAACCGTTCCCCATTTCGTTCACAGGGAAAGTCAAAATTGTTATAGTGGTTTATGAGGGTCCATACTCTCTGAACCTCCTCCCTGTTCGTGATGACTTCATCTTTCTCTAGCAGAGCCGTCTGGCCAAATTTCACTTGATTATTTGCTCTTCCTCTCCTTGAATATTCCACATGGGCTCTCTGCCTTAGGACTTTTACACTGGCCAGTCCCTCTGCCTAGAATTCAGCATGGTCATTTGCCTCACTTTCTAATAGTATTCATTCAGGGGCGCCTGGGTGGCTCAGTCAGTTAAGCATCTGACTTTGGTTCAGGTCATGATCTCATGGCTCATGAGTTCAAGCCCCACATGGGGCTCTCTTTGGATCCTTTACCTGCCCCCCTCTCTCTGCCCCTCCCCTGCTGGTCCTCTCTCTCACTCTCTCTCTCTCTCTTCCTCTCTCTCTCAAAATAAATAAACTTTAAAAAATTAAAAAAAAATAAAAATATAACTCTTTACTCAAATGACAGGCCTATTGTGAAAACCCTATTTAAAATTTTAAATGGCTACTGCCCTGATCCTGCTGAATCCTATTTCTCTCTGTGTATATTTTCTCATGTACGTTTTCCTATGAGACTTTATACTTCCTTTTTTGTTTTGTTTTTTAAGAATTTTATTTTTAAGTAATCTCTACACCCAACATGGGGCTGGAACACACAACCCCAAGATCAAGAGTCATACCCTCCAACGACTGAGCCAGCCATGCACCCAAGACACTTATTAGTTTATAACATAATATATAATTTACTACTTATTTATTGTATTTATTGTTTGTCTTCTCTACTAGAATTTAAACTTATCAGCACTACATGTACCTTAAGTGCCATACAGATTCGTTGATGAAACAAATTCGATGATGAATGAATGAAAAAGTGGTCATAGTTACTGACCCTAAGTGATGAGCACAGCTAGTGTTTAGTATCAGGAAATTGTCCATGGAAGTATATGAAATGTATTATAAATGGGCATTTCAGTTTTTTGGCATGTAGATGTGTTTAAAATTTTAAGAAGCTAAATTTTCCTTCCCATGACTCACCAATATTAAAATATAAATTGAAAAGCAATGAATATTACCACTTTAATGGTGGAGATCCCCATGCCAGTAATGCCTCTTTCCATTTGCCTTCGAGGCCCCCAAGAGGAACAGGAACAGTTGTAGAAAAATTACATGCAGGGAAATTTTGATTTCAGAGCCTTTCATCCTCCCTGTGTGCTCAGCACATCCTTGAAAATGTTCTTCTCCCAGAGAATCACTCCACTGAAGCCTTATATCCTTGGGATCACGCACAGAAACGCATTCAGGTGAGTGGTAGGAAGGACTCTGCCAGAAGGCATCACATTTGCTGTATGCTGGCTGTCCACGCTATCAGCACCTAAAGTGTGGTCCAGGACAAGATGCATCATGAAGCCTGGGACTCCAGCTATCCTTACTGAGTTAGAGTCCCAGGAGAGAGGGCCAGGAGTTTATATTTTAGCTTGTTTCCGGTGTGTTCCTTAAATCCCTCGATATTTAAAAACCACTATCTTAGTCTAGACTCTTCCTGATCTTTTTCCCAAGTTCAAATTTGCCCTTCCCAATTCTCACTTTTTTGTGCCTGATTCTCTGCCATGGCTAGTTTTCTGAGAGATATTTAGGCAATAATTATGGGTAATGTTTTAATGTGTTAATTCCCAAGATCTCCTCTCTGTAATTGCATTCAAAACCTTTCTGCAAACTTGAAAACTCCCTAACACCAGGAACTGTCTGCATCTTGCAGCCTCATAGGGAAAAGGATTTGTGACCACCTTTCTCCCACTCAAGGCAATTCTTGTTCTTTAATGTCCTGCCCTGGGTATGAGTTTGAGGGGAAGAATGCTTCTCTCCATGAGAAATTTTTCTTCTTTCAATGTCTTCTCATTTAAGTGATATATTTAGAAACAAAAATCATGTTCTTCTATATCCCATGTAGAGTTTATTTTACCACGTACCAGGTTGATCGAGACAAAACCAGGATAATCTTAGTTAGAGTGGCATAAATTATATTTGAACTTGATCCTTAATATTTGCTGAGTTATATCAAATACTGACATAGGTAGGTACTTCTGGTATTTATAAGAATAAAGTGATTCTGAGAATTCCAATAGGCTTGTTTGGGTAGCATTCCACTACCTGGCAGGTTTGTTTTTTTTTTTAAGTTTATTTATTTTTGAGAGAGAGAGAGAGAGAGAGCAAGCGGGGTAGAGGCAGACAGAGAGGGAGACAGAGAATCCCAAGGAAGCTCCACACTCAGCACAGAGCCTGATGCTGGGCTCGATCCCATGAACCATGAGATCATGAGCTGAGCCACAACCAGGAGTTGGGTGCTTAACCAACTAAGCCACCCAGGTGCCCCTTTAAAAGATATTTTTAAAGCAAGACTTCAATATAAATACAGTTGATTCTCATTATTCAGGGTAGTTATATTCTATAAAGTTGCCATGAACACTGAATTAGTGAGCACTGAATCATTGCTTCTAGGGAAAATACAGTTAGGTTCCTGCAAGCCTTTGGTCGCAATATACATTTTTTTAAGTTTATTTATTTATTTTGAAAGACAGAGAAAGTGCGAGTGGGGGAGAGGCAGAGAGAGAGAAGAGAGCGAGAATCCCAAGCAGGCTCAGCACTAGTGCAAAGCCCATGCGGGGCCTGAACCCACAAACCATGAGATCATGACCTGAGCTAAAGTTGGACACTTTACTGACTGAGCCACACAGGCACCCCTGGTTGCAAAATTTTTGTCAACTGATCAATGCATAACTTTATTTACATATTTTCCATTGAAAGACAACTTATTTAATAATGTCATAGTCATCCACACTATAATTCATGCTTCCTTGAAGATTCTCGAACACATAAGACACATCATAGCCTTAAAGCACTTAAGACCAGCACTTCAGTACTATTCTTAGGGGCTCTTTTAAACAGCAAAATCTCAAAAAAAAAAAAAAAAGGCACAAAAATGAGAAAAACACGGCACTAAATAGACTACAAAAACAGCACTTTACACTGTAAGAGCTAAAATAAGAAGGTATAGTGTCACCTCGTTTGACTGTGGTTAGAAACATGCACTTCAGATAACTTGGTTTTCCATTCATTGCTCTGTGCATGCCCATGTCTGCAAACGATCATGGAAGTGTTGATTTTAATTTTATAAATAAATTGTAGAAGTCGGCAAAATCATAAATATGGAATCCATGAATAAGAATTGACCATATTTTCAAGAATAAAACACTAATAATAATATACCTACCACTTACTAAAGACTTAATGTTGTGCCTAAGACACTTATTAACTTACTTAACTCTTAAAACAACCCAAATTTATAGCTGAAGAAATTGGGATTTAGTGAAGTCATTACTTTTCTCAGATCACCACACTCTAAATATCAAAGCAAGACTCAAGAATTTGAGATTTACTTTAAGATGAGGCACTGGCTGGCTCAGCCAGTAGAGCATACAACTCTTGATCTCAGGGTTATGAGTTTGAGCCCCACATTGTGTGTAGAGATTACCTTAAAAATAAATAAAGATTTTAAAAAATAATTAAATAAATAAATAATTTTAAAAAAATATTTACTTTAAGACAACTTAAATATTTTAAGACATGAAACTACAAAAAGAAAGAAAGAAAGAAAGGAGAAAGAAAATAAATATCCCAAGACATACAAAGGTTTGTTTGGCCTTTTTTTTCTTTTTCCACATTTAAAATCTTAATTCAAACATTATTAGTCTGCATTTAATAGAAGGAATTTTTCTGACATTACTTTACATCAGTGGGAAAATCAAAGCACAAAGACATTAAATTACTAACCGGGCTCACAAATTCAATTTGTAAGAACAGGAGTTTCAACATCCAGGGGCACAGCCCAGGCATAATGACAATCATACTCTGTGGATACAAACAAATAGTACTTCTACTAAAATAAGTGCCATATGGATTAAATTTGAATTTGCCAAACTATTCCTAACTTCTTATTAAATTAGAGTGGCAACATTTTTCTGAGGATATTTGAAGGATCATTGTAATCATAGCAGAACATAATCTTCACAATTTAGCACTTTTACTGTATCACAATATTAGATAATATATAATATTGTTAGTGAAAGAGGAAATTAAAAGTTTCACGAATTCCTCTGTCTGTGTCATTTCCATAGCACTTTGCAACAATCTCTATTTTACCACACACTGCATGGTACTATAATCATATGCTTCCATGTCTTTCTGTGCCACCACAATAGGAGTGCCTCAATGACTAGGACCCCATGTTATTCCCTTTTGCATTGTTTAGTATAGTACTTGCCTCAGGAGGTGCTCAGTGAAAGGTGAATGAATTTGTGAATGAATGGCTGGATGAATGAATTAATGATTAACTGAATGACGTTTGTCTATCATTATATATGAGGTCTTGAAGAATGAGACTGGGTCAACTGTGTCTTACTTGCGCTTTGTTCATACATTTAACACATACTTGCTGAGCACTGCTATGTGCCAGCCACTGCACTAGGAGGGCATAGGAGATAACATAGTGCAAACAATAAAAAAGGTCCCAGTCATAAGAAAATTAATATTTTAATATCTTTAGTGGAGAAGAAGACACTACCTAAACACATAAATGACTTCATTTATAGTAAATAGTATAATGGAGGAAATAGTAAATAGTGTAATGGAGGAAAAAACCCAACAAGGTCATGTGGGCACAGTGACTGGGTTAGGGTGAGGGTACTCCCTAAGTGGGTGACATTTGATCCGAGACCTGAAGGGTGATGGAGAATCCATCATGCAAAAATCAGAGGGCTCACTGCCTCAGCCCAGAAGTAACAGATCTCACTTATGTTCACATTTCATTGGCTAGTATTGGACACATAGACTCAACCGACTGCAAGCATGCTAGGAAGCAGAGTCCAAGAAAAAAGGGGAAATTGGATCATGGTGAACCAGTAATGTCTACCCAGTGGCTCAAAGAAAAGGGAGCAGCTAAAAACTAACTTTACTCTTTGAAGATACAACCAATATTTAGCGTTTAGTATGGCTTTAAAAATCAGAGAGGGGCATCTGGGAGGCTCACTTGGTTAAACGTTCACAGACTCTTGATTTTGGCTCAAGTCATGATCTCACAATTTGTGACATCAAGCCCTGCATCAGGCTCTGTGCTGACTGTGTGGATCCTGCTTGGGATTCTCTGTCTCCCTCTCTCTCTTTGCCCCTCCCCCACTAGTGTGCACTATCTCTTTCTCTCTTTCTCTCTCTCTCTCTCTCTGTCTCAAAATAAATAAACATTAAAAAAAATCTGAGGGGGGTTGCCTGGGTGGCTCAGTCCATTAAGCATCCGACTTTAGCTCAAGTCATGATCTCACAGTTTGTGAGTTTGAGCTCTGCATCAGGCTCTGTGCTGACAGCTCAGAGCCTGGAGCCTGCTTCACATTCTGTGTCTCCCTCTCTCTCTCTGCCCCTCCCCTGATCATGCTGTGTGTGTCTCTCTCTCAAAAATAAATAATAAACATTAAAAAAATTGTTTTAAATCAGAGGAGCTTCTGGGTGGCTCAGTCCATTAAGCATCTGATGCTTGGTTTCAGCTCAGGTCATGATCTCCCACTTTTTGGGTTCTAGCCCTGCATCAGGCTCTGCACTGACAGCACGGAACCTGCTTGGGACTCTCTCTCTCCCTCTCTCTTTTCCCCACCCCTGCTCATGCTCTCTCTCTCTCTCAAGATAAATAAATAAACTTAGAAATTTTGTTTAAAAATCAGAGAAACAATTGTTCCACGTAGAGGGATTGGCAAGCGGTTGGCACATAAAAAGAACAGAAAGGCCAGTGCACGGCAAATGAAAAGCAATGTTGCAGGATATGAGGAGCTACAGGACAAAAAGCACAATGTGGGCCAAGCCATGGGATATGAATTTTACTCTAAATGCAGAGAGATGCTTTTATGAGGACAGACAAGTAATCTGATTTAAATTTTTAAAGTCTCTCTTTGGCTATTGTGTGCAGAATAGATTGCAGTGGCGGGGGAAGCATTATGGTGGGAAGATAGTCAGGTTCTGCTCTACTCCAGATGAGAGAGGATGGTCACTAGGCCTAGGGGAGGGTATCAAAGAGGATGAAAGATCGTTAACATAGAAGAGATAGAACTTTGTGGTAAACTGGATGTGAGTGGGTAGAAAATAGAGAAATCCTCACTCATAGATAGTGCTGGACACTTGCCTGTCTTCCCATCTTTATCTTTATCCACAAACTTAAAGATGCAAGAAAACATGCAATACGCTCTTCATTAAAAAAGTTTTATGCATTGTACGAAATAAGGAAGATGAAACATGAGGTAGTAGTGAACAACTGTAAGCTTGAAAGTGAAACAGATTACTAGTCCTAGCCAAGCCAATTGTTCTCTTTAAAAAAATACAAAATATTCTTGAGTTTGGATTTTAAAATTTACCTCATGATTCAGGATACACAACTGCAGGGTAGAGTTTATATTGAAAGGTTTCTAGAAACTAATATATGATTGCCTGATGTAGTCCAAGTATTACAGTAGCAATTAAATTGTATAAATCTCTGCATTCATTGTCAATGCCAATTACATGCTACAAATGCAATTTGTTAACTCACTACAATCACTGGTGGCTTTGTCATTACATTATAAGACCAACATTCCTAACCTTATTTTTAGAAATGCTAACTGCAGCCTTCTATTCTTTTACATTTCATATAGAAACACACAGGTTATTTTTACACAACATTTTTTTTAATGTTCATAGCTTTTAATGAGTAGAGATGTAGGAAACAATGAAATGCAAGCATTGGCTCTTGAGATATAGTGAGATTTGCCTTTTTGTTACGTTCTAGTCAAGAGTGAGGTGCAACAGAACAGACTATTTGCCATATGAACCAGAAATATACAAGACTAGTCTGAAGTAGAGTTATTGAAATATCTATTTTGTTGTGCAATGTGACTGGACATGTTTGAGACACAAAAAAAGCTGAGTCACATCCTCCATAATGTTGAACACCACTGTGAAGCAGCTGTATGGTGTGATCATAAGACAAGGCTCACAATAAATGGCTGCTTGTAATCTTTTATCTATTTTTCCATATTTTAAATAAGGATTCTTCCAGTTCTAGATCTATCTGTATACATTCTTCTGATGCATATTATGTACAACTTTCTTATCAGATGTGGAAACCACTCCAGGAACATCGAGAAGGTCCCAGATTGATCCAGAGACCCACTCTTCACTTGTGAGAACCTGGCTGATTTTTTGAGTGAGCAGGAATCATTCCATTAAAGGGACATATTATTGCCCTGGTTGCCTAGTTGGTACTGGTGAGACTAGACTGCCCTCTGTAACACTGCCTGTGGGAGAAACTTTTTTTTTTAATTTGATATAGTGAGGATCTAAAGGGATTTACCAAGATAAAAGATACACTGGAGAGAAAAATGGAATGCCAACAATGAAGAAAAAAAGAAAATTAGAGAAAGGGGACATACCAAGTTTGGAGGGTTTTGTTTCGGTTCTTTTGAGAAATGATTTTGAAACTTTTGGGGGGGCATTTTATATCTCTCTCTTTTTTAGATTTGGAATGTGTCTTTCTGTGAGGTAAGAAGGACTTACTGTAAATGCATACATCTATTTCTCCTCTTTTTACTAAGAAAATTGCCATTAAATGTGCTGCTGCTGCTCCCTTATTTTGCACCAAGTAAATGTTTAAATATTTTAAAATAAACATGTTTCAGCTGACTGCTGGGTGAGATTCATTACAGCCAGGAGGAACTCAGTGGGACTGTTCAAGGAGATCTGGTTAATATCCCCATGATTTATGCTTGCGGTGGAAATAGCACTAATATTTACATGAAGGGCATGGTTTGGGGGCAATGGCAAGGCCTGATTGAAGTGGGAATTTGCAGTCAATACCCACTAATGAAAATAGCTACAGTTCAGTGCCCTTTCCAAAAGCATAATTAGGCCCTTCAAATGACATGTTATTTTCACATTTTTATTCTTAAGCTGCAAACTTTTTCTTGCTGTTCAGGGTCTGCACTGAGATTATTACTTTGCAAAAATAATTAAGCTAGATAAAACTACACTACTAGGTAACTTCTTAAAAAAATGTACTTTGTTTTTTCTTTTGTAAGCTTTACCAATGGGGGAAAAACCATATTTTCTTGATATATACATATATATATATATTTTTTTTTTTTTTTTTAATGGTCTATGAGTTATCCTTATAGTGTCGGAGTGACATTGTAGAACTGCATTTCTTGGTATTCTATACACTTGAATGACTTCCACGTGGGTAAAGAAGAAACTATAGACCAAAAGTTACACTGCAAATACAGGGGTGCAAAGGTACTTGTGGATGTCCTCATTTCAGTGATCCAGTGGGAAATCTCTGACATTGGCTTTGCTGGGTTTCTATGTTTTCTTTTTCTTGCTTTCCAAGTTCAAAAGTTCTCTAATTTGTTTGGGAAGCAGAACATTCTGGAAGTCAAGGTGCTCTTCATGCCATATGACAAAATACAGATATATTTGTTTCGATCCAAAAAACTCTGATTTAGTACCAAAAGACTTATCTATATATCTGTATCTAGATACAGATAACTATATAGATATATAAATATTTATGTATTTACTTTATGTTTCAAGATACTTTATGTTGGGTATTGTAAGTCACACTCCCCGTTATTATATTTATAAATAAAACAAGGCTACTTCCTGGTTTCCAGTTAGGGCTGTTTCCATCTTTTCCTATTAGTATTTGTTTGCTACTTGATTGCTCACTTTTGTCCTAACAGATAAGATGCAATCACTGATGTTTTAAGACCACTCCAAGAGAGAAAAATCCAAAATTTCAAAGGTTCTATCCAGTTAAGATTTTTCTGACAGCTGGGAAAATCCATTGTTCGATTTTAGTTGTGAAGATGTTGGTCCAGTTCATAGTCCAGCACTAATAGATCAGAGCATAGCTTGCAAACTATTCTTCTAATTTTGAGAACCCATTACAATATCTAATTGGTGCTCAGAAGATAGATGATATTATTATGAGCCAAGGTTAACTGGAAGGCAGCTGCCTTTTTAAAAAAATCTCATGGGTGTCTCTGTTGGTTCGGCGTCTGACTTTGGCTCAGGTCATGACCTCACAGTCTGTAAGTTCGAGCCCTGGGTCAGGCTCTGTGCTGACAGCAGCCTGGAACCTGCTTCAGATTCTGTGTCTCCCTCTCTCTCCGCCCCTCCCCCGCTCATCCTGTCTCTCTCTGTCTCTGTCTCTCTTTTAAAAATAAAAAAAATGAAAAAAATTTTTTTAAATCTTCATTGAGCTGTAACTATGTGCCAGGCACTGATTTAAGCTCTCTGCATGTATTAATATTTTTAATCTTAAAAACTCTAAGAGGTAGATAATCATTTGTTCATTTATTAATACTTTTATACCAGGCACTATTCCATGTCCTGGGGATAGAAAATGAACAAAACAAAGTCCCAGCTCTTCTAGAGGGGTACAATTCTGTCTTTGTTTAAATCTCTGCCCACTCTTCCTTTACAAGTTCTGTGACCTTGGACAGATTACATAACTTCTCTGTGCTTCAGACTCTTTATCTGTAAAGTGTAGATGATAACAGTTCCTACTTTAGGAGGTTGATACGAAGTGATATGATATGATACTAATGAGTTAGTAGTTGTAAACCTCTTAGAACAGTGCCTGGCAGATAGTAGGCATCATGTCATGCATGTTTTTTGTCAGGATCATTGGCAACATAAAGTGCTTCCTCTGTGTCAGTCACTGTTTTAAACATGCAACACACACCTGGAGTGGTAATAAATGATATGAAGAAAAACTAGGTAAGAGAAATAGAGAATGACTAAAAACAGATGAGGGGGTTCATTTCATATAGGTGGATGGGAAAAGCCTCCCGGCAACAGTAACATATGATACCCAACAGAAGTGAGAGACCAAATCGTGGGGACCACATAGGGGAGGAGTGGCCTGGACAGAGGGAACTGCATGTGCAAAGGACAGAGGTGGGAGTGTGTATGGTGTGTTCAAAGAACAGCGAGGAAGCCAACACAACAGAAAAGGAGTATGATGGGAGATGAGGACAGAAGGAGCAAGAAATCAGTTTTGTTTCTTAGAAACTAATGAATTTCTGGAACAGAAAAAGAAACAAACTCCACCTGGCCTAGACAAAGTAGAGCTTGATCACCAGGGCAGTGCTTGTGAAGCTGAGCCATAAAGCGTCTAACAGTTACCTCAACTTTATTATAATTTTAAGATCCCTGCCCTGGGAGAGACGTAAGCTTTATTAACATAACATATAGCGCACGTATAAGTACGTCGTCTAAGTGCACACATGCAAACCTATGCCCAACTTCTACATGCAATGCTCAAACTCCCCCTCTCTGAATATTCATCCCAAACCCCAAATAAAAAGAACGCTTTGGGGTGCCTGGGTGGCACAGTCAGTTAAGCTTCCAACTCTTGATCTCATCTCAGGTCAGTCACCATCTCAGGGTTGGTGAGTTAGAGCCCCACATTGGCTATGTAGAGCGTGCTTGGGATTCTGTCTCTCCTTCTCTCTGCCCTTCCCCACTTGGTGCACATGTGCTCTCTGGCTCTCTCTCTCTCTCTCAAAATAAATAAATAAACTCAAAAATTGAAAAAAATAAAATAAAAAAGAACCCCTTTAGGCCTGCTCAGGGAGTCATGGCATTGGAAATCATTCCCCACAATCCCCTTATTTGCTGCAAATAAAGTTGACTTTGTGCAACAATTCCATTCAGTGTAGTCCATATCTTCAGCTCACTAAGTGAGCTCACATTAGTTCAATCACAGTATCTGGAAGAGCCTTGTATGAGAACTTTCTGTTTTAATCAGAACTTTACTCTGGGGGCACCTGGGTGGCTCAGTCGGTTAAGCATCCAACTTTGGCTCAGGTGGTGATTTCATGATCTAGTGGTTTATGAGTTTGAGCCCCACATCAGACTCTCTACTGTCAGCACAGAGCCTACTTCGTGTCCTCTGTCCCCCTCTCTCTCTACCCCTCCCTTGCTCTCTCTCTCTCTCTCTCTCAAAAATAAACATCTAAAAAAAGAACTTTACTCTGAATAAAGCTAAAAGCCTCAGAACAGACTCCCAATAAGTTGTACCCATCTTTCTGGCCCAGGTTTTAAATAATTGGCCAAATGAAGGAAGACATTTTTATCTGTTTTTCTCTTTCTCCCCCTCTCTAACGTACCCTGAGCATTGGAACAGTATCAAGTATATAGCAATCTCTCAAAAAATACCTGATGAATGAATAAAGGGAGAAATTCGGTCTCAAAGTAAAAATGGAAGCCAACAAATCAGCTTTATTACTGCTTGAGGTAGTTGCTAGATGCTGTTTTGGGTTCATTAACCAAAGTGGACTTGCTAATATGGAACCCCAATATATGAGGCAGAAAGAAGCACTGATCAGTGTATCAGTTGGTGGGGCCAAGGCAGCCTAAGAAAGATCTACATGATGGCAGAACATAAGAGAGCTCCTGCTTTCTGTTGGCTGTCACTCTCAGAGAGTGAAGTGCCATACCTGCTTTTCTGTCCTGCACTTATCAACCAGATAAGTCAATTCATCTTCCCAGGAGCAGAGTATCTAGAAACAGAGAGAAGCTAGGAATGTGTTTAGGAACTGCACCCTCCATACTGAAACCAGGAAGAGAGAAAGTATATCCTTCTGTGGAATGAGATGGGCACATATTCCAGGATCTGGGGTAGGGGAGGACATTCCCTGATTTACATTTTTAAAGGATTCTTTCCATTTGCCCCACCAGATCCACTCTTTACTCACCTCCTCTTGCTCAGTGCTCCTCGGAGTTGAATAGAACTGGACCCTAGGAGGGCATCAAAGAACTCAGGCAGGGAATTGTGTGTCTCCCTCTCTCTGCTCGTCCCCCACGTGCACTGTCTCTCTCTCCCCAAAATAAACAAACATTAAAAAAAATTTTTAAAGGGGTGCCTGGGTGGCTCAGTCAGTGGAACACATGACTTTAGCTCAAGTCATGATCTCGTGGTTTGTGGGTTCGAGCCCCATGTCAGGCTCTGTGCTGACAGCTCAGAGACTGAAGCCTGCTTCGGATTCTTTGTCTCCCTCTCTCTCTCTGCCTCTCCTCCGCTCACACTCTGTCTCACTCTGTCACTCTCTCAAAAATACATAAACATTAAAAAAAAAAATTAAAAAAAAAAAAAAAGACCAGTAAGGAGCCAGCGGTGGTGCGGGGCACCCAGGTGCCCACAGCAGAGGTGATGGGGAATGAATGGCTGGAGATGGGATTGAACGAATGTACAGGCAGAGCCAACAGGATTTGCTGATGCACTGGATATGGGCTCTAAGAGAAAAAAAAAGTGTCAGATTTTACAAATCTGTGGAGCACCATGGTGCTCTTTAGAGGCCTGACAGAGAATTAGCTGTGGTGGTTTCAGAGGTGGGAGGATATCCTCCAAGAATTTGCGAGATTGCTTTACCAAGCTTTTTCCTATTGGTATTTTCATCCCCAAACTGTAATTCCCAGAGCCTGCCCTGCGGCCTTCTGTGGCTTCTCCGGTGATCTCTAGACTATTGCAGACTTTTCCGCTGAAGGGAATGAATTTTAACCTAGTTTATTTATTTATTTATTTTTAAAATATATTTTCTAAGCTTATTTATTTACTTTGAGAGAGAGAAAGAGTACGGGGCAGGGGCAGAGAGAGAGAGAGACAGACAGACAGACAGGATCACAAGTAGGCTCTGCGCTGTCAGCGCAAAGCCCAACACCAGGCTCAAACTCGCAAACCATGAGATCGTGACCTGACCTGAAATCAAGATTGGACACTCAACCAACTGAGCCACCTGGGTGCCCCAAATTTAAACTCACTTTAATGAAAAAAGCAAACCTGTATATAAGTCATGTGGCCTTTTTTAAGGAAAAGAGGGAAAGGAGATATTTTAAACCAATTTACAAAGAGATGTTGCAATTGCAAAACTCTTGTTAACTACTGGCCAACAGAATAACGCCCCAAGTTTCTGAGCACTGAATCTTTTCACTGGATGCATCGGCCATGCAAACTTCTGACTACTACTGTCTTCATATGCTGAGCAAATAATACGCATATTCAGCAGTACCTTAATAATACACGGGTGCACGTGTGTGTCATGAAACAAAAACTGAAAAGACATGAACCAAATTTCTAGGACATTAGGTAACTTTTTATTTCCTCTTTATACTTGTCCACAGTCAGAGTTTTCTAAAATAATCAGGTATGAGTTTTAGAAATATCATCTATTTTGATATTGAATCTTTATACTAGGCTTCTCTGACATCTGTCTAAAATAGTGATATGTCTACCCCACCCCTACTTTCACACAAATAAATAAACATACTGCTCTACTCTTCACAGCACGTATCACAGCCTGAAATTAGATTTGCTTATTGTTCAAAATCCCATCAATAAAATTTAAGCTGAAAATGTGATTTCCTGCCTTGTTCACTCTTTCAGTGCCCAGAGCTGTGCCTGGCACTTAGGATGATGATCAATAAATGTCTGTTAATTCACAGACAGACAGGCAGGCACACATGCACGCACACAAACACACACACACACACACACACACGCACGCACTTTTCTTTTAAAGGTATTTTGCAGCACAGATTGTCATGGTGATTCTAAAAAATCTACACCACTTGTAGGAGTATAAATTGATACAAATTTTCTAAGGAGAATTTTACCACATATTAAAAAAGAAACCTAAGAAAAATCATGACCTGGATTCAGAAACTCTACATGTAGGGCTTGATAGGAAATTCAGACAAATAGTTATTTACAAAAGTATCTTTGTAGCATTTGTATAACAGTGAGAAAAATAAGGAGGCTTAAATATATTATGAAAAAGCCATAAAATAATTAATCATTATAGAAATTACACTGCTGTAAGAGGTATATCATCTATTATTAAATTTTAAAAATAGGTAACAAAGTAACATATTCAGCATAATTTCTTAGACATAGAAAAAAAACTTGGGGAACTCTAGAATATTAATTGTGGTTATTTTTGGGTTGTGAGATCAGAGATGTTGCAGTTTCTTCTGGGTGTTTATCTACACACTTTAAGATGTCTATAATAAATTCATGAAATTAGGGGTTGTTTTGTTTTATTTCACTTTTCAATAGTGTTAAAAGTTATAAGCAGTCCGCGGGGCGCCTGGGTGGCGCAGTCGGTTAAGCGTCCGACTTCAGCCAGGTCACGATCTCGCGGTCTGTGAGTTCGAGCCCCGCGTCGGGCTTTGGGCTGATGATGGCCCAGAGCCTGGAGCCTGCTTCCAATTCTCTGTCTCCCTCTCTCTTTGCCCCTCCCCCGTTCATGCTCTGTCTCTCTCTGTCCCAAAAATAAATAAACGTTGAAAAAAAAAAAAATTAAAAAAAAAAAAAAAAAAAAGTTATAAGCAGTCCAAAGCGGATTTCCTAAGGACTCAAAACTATAGTATCTCAAAATGGAATTTCCAAGTGAATTGGAATCACAAACATTTCTATTTTCTCTCCTTGTTCTACCCATTTATCTGTCTCAAGTGGAACAACATTTCTCTGGGCTCAAAAAGGGACTTGTGGAGTTACTACCATCTGTCAACAGAAATTATTATTGCGAATAATAATTAGGTTGACAATGAAAACCTCGGCGGGTGGTGGGGGGGATGGGGGTCAATACAAAAGCCACAATTCACCATTCTTCTTGAGTATGACCTACAGAGGGTGGGCTCAAGTAGTGAGGTCCTCTTTCAAATTCAAATTGAATAAATGGAAGTAAGCACTGCTACCTGCATTGGACCCATTGAACCAAGCTCTGCAGAAACACAGAATGTGTGATGACATTGCTCATCGGGGACTATATTGACTGATGCAACTGAGAAAATTCTCATTGGAAAAGCTGTTTTGAGTGAGCGCGTAAGATGGCATTAGAGGTGAAGAGTGGCATTATGGGCAGTATGGGTTACGTTCTTAACCTGAGCCACAGGCTGCAAAAATGGGATCTGAAGGTTGGTATCAGTCCTGCAGACATGTAAACACTTAGAGTGCTTAAAAATAAAAGTTTAAAATCGTACTCAGTTCTTTTCAGACATAGATTGCACTTTGCAGGTAGTTCAATGCACAGAGTTCATTCATGGGCTCCAGCGGGTATAATTTTTGGTCCTCATATCTGAGCTATTCTTGGATCCCTAATTGAAAGTTAACCAGCATTTGTCAAACAGAAAATCCAGAGAACACTGCTAGTTCCTGACCAGTATGAAAGTCTTGTGCCATTAAATTTCAGTAATGGTTCAACTTCCATAATTCTCAGGAAATAGCTACTAGATAGGATTTCCTCCTGGGCCTCTTTCTTAAAGCTTTGTCCTGCTGCTGTTTATCTGCTGGGGATGAAAACTAAGAAACAAAAAGTAGCAAGCCAGTGTAAAGGGAAAACAGGAAACAAAAAGCATAGTAAGGGTCTATGGTGCTGGGAAAGCAGGTGTAGATCAGTTTCTGCGGGACTTCAACTGCCAAGATATCAAAATTTGACTTTATCCTGAAGATAATCAGAAGTCCTTGATAGAGAGATAGAAGAAAACTTTAAGAGCTGCCTCTAAATTTCAGAAATGGAATCCAATGATAAGAGTCCATTTTAAAGAGGAATCCCCACACTTGGGGCATGAGGTCATGCTCGTCAAACAATTTTTGTCAGTCTCCGGATTAGTAATGGGTGACTTGGCCCCCTGGCTGATGACCTGGCAAGAAAGGAGCTATCATGTGTCATATCACAGACCGCCACAGACACCCGGGGCAATGTGATTTGTCACTTCAAGGAGGAGGCAGCCTGAGAGTGTCCCATCCTCCGGCTGCTGAGTCATCCTACTCCAGTAGGTATTTAAAGAGAAGCCTCCGACAGACACACCAGCAACACCTCACTCGGACAATGCCCACACTTCCAGAAGTCATGTCTAGCTTGGACTGCCCACCAGTGCAATTTCCAAAAACAGCTTCTGTCCTCTTTTCCCCATATTGTCACACTAGGGTTCTGACTTCTGGCTCTTTTCCTCAAAACCAGCCTATCCAGCCAGTCCTCCTAGGACACCTTGGCCCCAGAGGCCATCAATTCCTGTGCAAGTTTCCTCATGGTCTCTCTGACTTCACTTTCTTATATTTCTTTGATGTCAACAAACACTGGCTGAGTGTCTGTTATGGGTTAGGCACTGAGCTATAGGTAAGGGTTGGTTAAAAAACAAGTAAGACACATTCCTTGCCTTTCAGGAGCTCCCAATCCAGTGGAAGAGACAGTCAGGAAACCAGGCAACCACAATGCACAAAGTGATGGCTCTAAGACAGGTAAGTACAAAATGGCATTTTGGACCCTAATTTTTTGTGGGCAAGGCACCACTAATCTTCTCTAAGAACCGTCAACCTCTCTGTATGGCCATCTGGAAGGAATTGAAGGGATGTGGAAGGATGCATGCTTTAGAAGGGCATTTCGTATCTGACAGTGTATCCGCATTGCCACCTGTCCACCAGCCTTTGCCCTGTTTGACCTGGGCCTGATGGCTGCTCTGTCTGGCTGTGAGGGCCGCCAGTGGTTCTTCTCCCTGCCCATGCTCTAGGTGCTGTCTTCGGTGTGTCAGATGAGGACTCCCTTCACATTTGGCTGTCATCTATCAGCCACAACTGCCCTGTCCAGAAGAGCTGGCTTTGGCTTTAGAGCCTGCTTCCTGGCCGAGCCTCTCTACCACTCCATTAAGGATACCATTTGACATCACATGTGCTGCAGGTGCTGTTGATGAAAGTGCTAACGGAGCTGGATGTGACTGACGTCTTTGGGAATGACAGGATTTACCATGCGCATTCAGTTGTTGGGTCCAAATGCCGTTCTTACCTCCCGATGGAAAGGTATTGTAAATAAAGAGAAAGGGCACTTGCTTATTTTAAACACCAAATATGAGCAAGGAGCTGTTCTTGGCACTATGTAAAAGCTTTATTTAGTTCTCACAGTCACACTGTCCTTCTACTAGAATCCCATTTTATAGACTAAGGAAATTATGGCTCAGAGAGGTTAAGAGACTTATCTAAGGTCACACAGCTGTAGACTTTTTGTTGAGCTCGAATCTGAACACAGGTCTATGTGATTTTGAATCTTGTGTTCTTTAAACAATTGGAATAGTTCACAGAAGCAGCTGTAGAATACTAACATGGCAGTAAGATTTCTGATTCCAGTCTAATTATCAATCTTCCAAGAGTGATATAAATACAAGACATATAGCACGGATTTCTGCATCTTTGTTTTGAAACATGAAATCAATCGGAATGAACTGGGGTAGAAGGAAGCAACAAATCTATAGTAAAACCAAGCTCATCAGATGAAAATGTGGATGAAAATGTTTACATTCCCAGAACTGTAAATGTTGAAAAAGAAAAGACACACTGAGAAAATATGTCTGTTTTTATGACTTGTTGATATCCAGGGGGTTTTTCCTTAAGCCTCAAAACAATTTACAGCATTGCCAGCAGCATTCAGTACATTCAGAACAGGATCATTTCACCCACAGCTGAATGAGGGCCATGCTTGGGACAGCAACCAGAAGAGCCTTCCAGCAGACAGGCCAGGGAGGAAGCCAGGGTCAGTGAGTGAAGAGGAGAACAGAGCCATTTAAAGCAACACGGTTTATGTAAGTGTGATCTGACTGCTTCCACTGGAAATGGGTCAGATTGAGCAGAGAAAACCAGGGGCCTTGATGACCCCAGTGAAGTCAGATTATGGCTTTTCGTTCAGTCTCTTTGGAGAATATGGCCTTTGATGAAATAGTGGTGCTTAGATCCATTGCAATCTGCTGTGTTTCCCATCCTCTTCTTGCCTCCTTGTAGTTGATTTGCATTTTTTTTCCTTTTTGGTTAAACACATTAAACTAAACAGGATATGTCAGATGACAGACTGTGATAAATTTACTATTGGGAATAGGGGAAAAGTATGGGATAAAGAAATAGGTCTTTTTTGTCTCACGGCCATGATTCAGTTCTGACTCAAAAGGAAGTGTGCCACCTACTGAATCACGGAAACCACTTCCTGTAGCTGTTTGGTTTATTCCGGAGGGGCATTAGGCCAAGTACTGCCCTGCCCTGACCCTGACTGGCTCTTCAGAACCAAAGCGTTCACAACTTGAGGTGGTTTGGCCTGGGACGCTGAGAACATTACATATTAAATTACAAGTGTTTCGTTTCCTAGCAAAGAGTCTTCAGCAACATGAAAACGAACATGTGTTATTTGCAAAGTGAGTGTCATTACTCAACCTGAATATCCTTACTTTTTCATAAGGTATGTATTCCAGATGACCACTCTCAAGATCTGAACGTACACTGGTTCTGTTTTCCTGAGGGCAGTTTGGGCAGTCTGTAGGGTGGCAGTAACCAGATGAGGTTTCAAACGCACCCTTTCATTAGTGAAGCAATACTAGACTCGTATTTATTCATGCAATGTATTTTTGAGCACGTGCTTATTGCCATGTCCTGCGCAAGGCAGGTAGAGAGAATACAGTGGCAAACAAGACCATATGGCTCCTGACCTCATGGTGCTTATGATCTGCACTATACGGAAATTATGTTCGCTCTGTTAGAGTCAAGGATCATGCTTAGTGCACAATTCAAAGGAACATCAATTAAAAGAAAACATGTTCCCTCTCTGCCCACAGGACATTTTTGACCCCAGATGTGTGTGGGTTTCTCTACACCAAGGAATTCTCCAACTCTCAGCAACCACTGACTATCCTGCAATTTAACTCAATTCGGACCGTCATTGGCCAGAATTAGCACAGATCCCCAGAGTTACAGGCTCAGTCTCACAAGATTGCACTTCAGGTTCCAGTCGTAAGACCCACATTGTCACCTGCATTTCTGATCAACTGGATATAAATTGAGTTTTTCCTCCATCTTCTCTTTGGGTTTGATAATCACCCAGAATAGCTCAGAGAACTCAGAAAAATACTTCATTTACATTTACCAGTTTATTATAAAGGATACAACTCAGGAACAGCCAGATGGAAGAGATACATAGGGTAGGGTATGGGTAGAGGGGGTGTGCAGCCTCCTGCCCTCTCTGGATGTACCACCCTCCCAGCATCTCCATGTGTTCACTGACCTGGAAGCTCTTTGAATCCCATAGCTTAAGGTTTTTATAGAGATTGCATTGTGTGGACATGATCGATTTAATTATTGGCTATTGGTGATTAAGTTATTCTCCAGCCCCTGTCCTTCCTGGAGGTCACAGGGTAGGGCTGGAAGTTCCAACTCTTAAATTACATGATTGGATCCTCTGACAACCAGCCTCCACCTTCCAAGAGTCACCTTATTAGCATAAGCTTAAGTATGGTTTAAAGGGGCTTATTATGAATAATAAAGATGCTCTGATCGCTCCTGTTGCTCAAGAAATTCCAAGGGTTTTAGGGGCCCTGTGCCAGGAACCAGGGAGGAAGACCAAAATATATATATTTCTTACTATACCACAATCATACAGCCACAGCATCTAGCATGGGCCTTGCATAAAGGAGCCCCTCAACGCTTGCTTGAGTAGATTCACATGAAAGAAAGAACAAAAGACAGAAAGAAGGAAGGAAAGAAGGAAGGGGAGAGCAAAGGGAGGGAGGAAAAGAAGTCATCCCAAAATGATATTGTATTTGCAAGTGAAGATGTAAATATCCAGCTATTTGTTTTTCTTCTGTAATGTGAATGCCAAATAGACTAAAGGTTTGTGCCCTTACGTGCATCTGGAGAGTCTGCGATGCTTTGTGATATATATATGGGCTCCTAATCAGGGAAGTTCTAGAACAAAGGAGGCCCATTCTGAGAGCAGGTCAACATGACAAGTCCTGAGAACCATCTCTGAGTGTAAAAGGCTCTTTGTTCTCCTCCTCAGAATAGGCCAGAATCCTGGATGCTAGATAATCTATCATTGCTCTGGTAGTGCATGCCCAAAAGATGTGTCAAAGGATGGCTGTAAATCTGTGTAACACTGAGCAAGTACCTTACCCACCTCAAAGAAGAATAGTGAGAATTCAGTGAAACAATGTCTAGAATGGCCCTTGGCACACAGGAGGCTCCTATCACCACTACAGCTTCTCTTAATATCGTTACCATTATCACATCCACTACTGCTACTTAGGTTACATCCGATAAGGCCAGCAGTTTTTCCAGAGTATGACCAATGGCTTTATGTTTAATGACAGAATTCTAAGGTTCAGTGTCACAGCCTCCCTAAACCCATGTTCTCCTTTTGACAATCATAAGAATTATATATTGACCTTCAGTTGAAACTCATTGTGAAGAAGAGACTGTCTCAGTTACTTACTTATGTTTAATTTATGAGAGGAATATTCTCCAAACATCAAATTATATACTATTGAATCCTTTAAAAAATTATATGTAACCTAAATATAACTAGTGTTATAAGATAATCAGAGGGATATTACAAATTGTAAGAGTTTATTTGAGCAAAAACTGAATCTAACTGGGCTGTATCAAACCAGAAGTGGTCATGAGTGCTCTATGGACAAGAGCTAGGGGAAAGACTTTTCTAGAAAAGACCCAGAAGCAAGAAAATTATTTGATTGTCTATAGCTTATGTGCTTGCCTTGCTGGGGTAAGGGTAACTGACTGTGATTGGTTGTCCTTAGGATTCAATTTCTTAACCTTGAGGCATCACAGGCTTAGGTTTTAGTTTGTTAGAACCAGTTCAGTCCCGGGGTGCCTGGGTGGCTCAGTTTGTTGAGCTTCTGACTTGGGCTCAGGTGATGATCTCGTGGTTTGTGAGTTCAGAGCCGGCTAGGGATCCTCTGTTCCCTGAGCTCTCTGTCCCTCTCTCAAAAAAAAAATTTGAAAAAACGTTTAAAGAAAGAACCACCTCAGTCTAAGGGCCTCTTCATTTAATTAATTTAACACTAGGTTGTTTCACCCCTGCCTTAAGACTATTCTCTGCAAGTTTGACTTACATTTGGAAGAAGGAAAAAAAGAAGACAAGTAGGACGGGATACAAAGAAGGGGGAAATCCCCACCAGAAATACTGAAAAGAGACGGAGGTTTTATGGAAGTTTCCTTAAGTACCGCTGAGGTGTTCGCACTGTACCTCACACCGCAAAGATAACTAGTGTCTTGTTCAAACCTTGACGAGTTTCCCTCAGAGTTCTCCTTTCTTTTTTTTTTTTTTAAATGTGTATTTATTTTTGAGACAGAGAGAGACAGAGCATGAACGGGGGAGGGTCAGAGAGAGAGGGAGACACAGAATCTGAAGCAGGCTCCAGGCTCTGAGCTGTCAGCAGAGAGCCGGACGCGGGGCTCGAACTCACGGACCGCGAGATGATGCCCTGAGCCGAAGTCGGATGCTTAACCGACTGAGCCACCCAGGCGCCCCAGAGTTCTCCTTTCTATACAAATCCAACATTTCCCTTCACATAGATTCTTGTTCACTCAGATGACACTTTTCTACCAGTCCCTCCAAATCATCCCAGAGTCTCCCTCTGTTTCACCTTCCCCTTAGCTTTCCTAGTTCCCTTACTGATCATTGGCTCAACAAAGGATGGGAAGTTAAACCCTAACTGAAGTTTTCAAAATCAAGGCATTATAAAAAGCTGTTTAGCCAAGAATTACGATAACAATTACAGCAAGCAAATAAATTAGTTCACGAGTCTCAGAAGCTCAACAAGATTTTAAACCCTCATCTCTATGTACAGTTTCATTACCATTTTTGTTCAGTGACACATCCCAAGTGCCTAAAACAGTACCTGGCAAAAATATTTATTGAATAAATAAATTAGCTTAAGAGTTAACATTTTAAGTAAAACAAAGTACCATTAGATTTCCTCTTCTTTTTCCTTTTTAAGTGGTCTGTGTGAGACAAATAGTCACAAATACATCCATATGAAAGAATATAATTTTCTGTCATTAATTTCTTATTATGTCACTTAAGGTCAAATGTCACAGAAAATTATATTGAACTCTTGACCAACCTGTCTATTTTTCCCATTGGAATATTGGCCTAAGAAATAACATCAAGGAAAAATTATTTGTTGGCAGGAAATTGTCCTCTCTAAATTCTTGTGTGTTTTGTTTTGATTTTTCCTTAGTGACTAGAGGTCAGTTTCAATCCGCTGAAGCACAGATTCCAAATTTTCAATCTGGTTTTCTTGAGTACTGACTGAGTGCCAAGAATGAGGCAATGACACAAAATCACTACCAACACACACACACACACACACACACACACACACACTTCTAGGGCCTGTTCTGATGATTTGCAAGCTTCTTCCTCTCTAAAATTTACCCTTAAGTTCATACTTTTAAACCTGAAGTGGATCTATTCCCTCTCTCCCTAGCAAATTCTTATGATTTTTTTTTTTTTTGGTCTAATACACTGGTCAGTGTATTCCACACCCTAAAAGACATAACAGAATCATCTATTAACCAAAGATTATGTGTCCTCTGCTTATCCTTTCTTGCTTCCTTTTAAAAGTTGAATTTTATATGCTTAAGGGTAGGTTAATGACTATAAATGTAGTTATTGAACAAACCATCATTTTGTGTTCGCCTAGAAAAAAGGAAACTAAACATTACTTGGCAGCCCCCAAAACAATCACATGTTTAATGGAGTGGAGGGACAGTGCCCTAAAAGAAAGGGTGGCATGTTGGACAGCCAAAAGAACATCCACTACGGGTAATGTGACTACCAGGTTTGGAGGAGATCCATCTCTGCTATGAGACAGGGGCAATTCACTTAATCCAAGCCCCAGTTTCTTCAGCCGTGACTAGAGATATCAATACCTGTCTACCTCTTTTGTGAATCTCTTTACTAAAACGAACTGTTATCTGTTGTTCTGTGATTCTATAAACCTCAGAATAATCTTTTCCTGTTATAACCAAGTTCTCTATCGTGGTCAGAGATATTCACCTGGTTATTTTGGCTTCTCTGATCCTGCTGGTGAAAACACCTCCAAGGGAGCTTTTGGTCAGGAGCTGACAATGGCATTTAAGGTCACTTGTGCTCTTGGTAAAGGAGAATTTGAAAGGAGACCAGGATTTACCCACCAATAGTATACTTTTTAAATTTGGACCTAGTAACTTCCCTGATAAGGTTATTTAATTCACATTTGTTAAGTCCTTATTAATGCCAAGCTCTTTTTATGTAGTATGTTATTTAATTCTTACAGTAATCCTTTGAGATAGGTTATCAGCTAGGGTGTTTGAATCACTGTAAATTATAGGAAAAAACAAAAACAAAAAAACCTCCAACTGACCAAAACAATACAGGCACTTGGTAGTCTAGAGAGAGAGCAGCTCCAGGATTGGTTGATGACTAGTGGCTTCCTACAGTCACCAGGTTCCCAGGTTCTATCTCTGTCCTTACATCCAGGGTTGGATTCCTCCTAACACCAATTTCCCTTTCTGGCATGGCTATCAGCCAGAAAACCATTTCCTTATTTATATCCAGCAAAGGTGACAGGGTGCCCCACAAACAATGAAAAAAAGTGAAAAACTTGCCTTCGCCTCCTTATGAGCCACCTTTACCCAGTTGCTTATCTCATAAATAGCTACTGGGGGTGAACTTGGGGGGAAGAAAAATACTATGGTAGGATTAACTCACCTCTTGATCCAGAGTGCTAGGGTTATCTTGATTGGTTTGGATGAATTGTAATTTACTCCTGGTGCTGGGGTGATTTTCTGTACCACAATGCCGAATACACAGTGAAAAAGAAATAGATCAAATTTGGGAGAGCCAAGTATAATGCACACTACAGGTAAATATTGCTAATTCCCAATTTACAGATGAGGAAACTGAGGCATGGGAAAGGAAGGTAAAGTTAATTTGCCCAAGATGATAATTGAACTTGGGCAGTCTATATCCATTCTAATAGTCAATTATCTCCTGCATGCACTGTTTTTTAAGATTTTATTTTTAGGTAATATCTACACCCAAAATGGGGCTCAAATTTACAACCCTAAGATCAAGAGTCATATGGTCCACCAACTGAGCCAGCCAGCACCCCCCCCCGCTCTTGCGTTCATTTCTTGAAAGCTTATGATGTATGTGAGGAATTCTGAGATAAGGAGAAGGTGTATAAAGGAAAGTCCACAGTACTAGGCATCAAGAGATAGGATTCAGTCTTGTCTCTTCTGCTTACTAGCTTTGTGACTTCTCTGAAAATGAGAATAATAAAACCTACTTACTGGAATAGTAGCAAATACTCAAATAGAAACCCTGCAGTGGCACTACCTCGGTGGCTCAGTCAGTTAAGCGTCCAACTTCAGCTCAGGTCAGGATTTCACAGTTTGTGGGTTCGAGCCCTGCATCCGGCTCTGTGCTGACAGCTCAGAGTCTGGAACCTGCTTCAGATTCTGTGTCTACCTCTCTCTCTCTGCCCTTCCCCCGCTCATGCTCTGTCTCTCTCTCTCTCTCTCAAAAAAAAAAAAAAATAATAATAATAATAATAATTAAAGAAAAGAAAAGAACCCCTGCAGAAGAGTGGCATCACTTGGGAACTTACTTGAAATGCAAATTCTTCATCTCACCCCAGACCCACTTAATCAGAAGCTGGGGGAGGGGAGGGGGGAGTGGGAGGGGCGGGCAAGGAAGGAAGCAAGGGCAAGCAAGGAAGGGGCAGCAACAAATACTTCAATAAACACTCCAAGTATTTCTGATGCTTGCTAAAATTTGAGAATCACTGGTCTAACACACTGCCAGGTGCATAAACTTTTATTTGTTGTTAGTTCTAAAGACAATGCACATGTTGATGTCTATCTCTAAGAGCTCCAAGCTTAAGGAAACAAAGAAAAAGTTCCATATTAAGTTCTTTAATATAGGACCATACCTTTAATATAGGACCATTCAAATAATTGAATACAAACTTAATATCCTTGGAAAGCTTATGGGCCGCCTGGGTGGCTCAGTCGGTTAAGTGTCCGACTTCAGCTCAGGTCACCATCTCCCAGTCCGCGAGTTCGAGCCCCGCGTCGGGCTCTGGGCTGATGGCTCAGAGCCTGGAGCCTGCTTCCGATTCTGTGTCTCCCTCTCTCTCTGCCCCTCCCCCGTTCATGCTCTGTCTCTCTCTGTCTCAAAAATAAATAAACGTTAAAAAAAAATTTTTTTTTAAATTATAAAAAAATAAAATATCCTTGGAAAGCTTATAAAGGATTGAATTTATTTTTTTAACTTTATTTACTTTTGAGAGAGAGAGAGAGAGAGAAAGTTCATGTATGAGTAGTAGGGGGGGGAGGGGCAGAGAGAAGGAGAGAGAATCCCAAGCAGGCTCCGTGCTGTTTGCAGAGTGGGGTTTGAACACACAAACCATGAGATCATGACCTGAGCCAAAGTCAAGAGTTGGACAATTAACCAACTGAGCCACCCAGGCAGCCCATGGGGTTAAATTTATTTCTAACAAAGTGAATCTCAGAAAATTTTATAGAAAAGAAATAAAAAGGGGGAAAATAGCTATAAACTGTAAATTATAAAGCAACTCAGATAATTAAACTTCCAGGGGTTATTGCAAAGTTGTATTTAGAAAGTTAATTTAAAATGTATCAATACAAACTAACAGATTAGATACCTCATGCTGTATGGGAATAAAAATCCATCAGAAGTCAGAAAAGGAGGATTTATTCCTGATATTACACTTACTAGCTGACCCTTAATGTCCTATTTCATAAAAAAAAGCAAGAGGTTGGAGCACCTGGGTGGCTCAGTTGGTTAAGCGTCCAACTTCAGCTCAGGTCACGATCATAGTTTGTGGGTTCAAGCCCCCCGTTGGGTTCTGAATTGACAGCTCAGAGCTTGGAGCCAGCTTCGGATTCTCCCTCTGCCACTCCCCCCTCTCACGCATGCTCTCTCTCTCTCTCTCAAAAATAAATAAACATAAAAAAAAAAAAAGAAAAAAGGAAAGAAAGAAGTTGACCTGGAACCCTGGTTCTTAATCAAGGGAAAATAAGGTGGGCCCATTAAGGTGGGGCATGTGTATGTAGACTTAAGGTTTCCACAGGAGAGTGTGGGCACAGCCTGGTTAAAGAGCAGTGGACTAAATTGTCTCTAATCTCTAACTGAAGATAAAAGAATTATCAAATGTAAAGGTAAAACACTGAGGAAGCATGCAAATATTATTTAAAACCTATAAACCAATCTCTGCTTTTGCTTTTCAAAATTTTTGCCTCACATCTCTGAAAATGCTACAGTACCTGAACACCTAATTAATCAAAGGGAAACATCTGTAATATGTAGCAACTAAAGTATCACCTTCCCTGTGTAGATCACAAAGTCCTTGGCAATCACTTCCATACCAGACTAGTGAGTATTGTTGTTCTCATTTTCCAGATGGATAAACAGAGGATAAAGGCCTTGTTCAGTGTCATACATTTCTGTCACCAAATGAGACACAATGGATGTCAGTCTTCTCATTCCTTCAACAATAAAAAAGCTTTCAAGCTCTTACAGTCAACAAGAACTTTTGGAAAGATTACACTAGCTGAAAAGCCATACCCGTGAATGACATCCACAAATAGGAGGAAAATTAACTTGAAGCTGAGTGTCTAACTTCACTGACTCTCAGTGATAGAGACAGAAGCAAAGTAAAGTTTTAGCAAAGAAAGGTCTGAAAAAAAAAAATATAGCTAATTATTATCAAGTGCTGTTTTTACACAGTAAACAAGTGAAAATGACTCTTCTTTACGTAGTGGTTCCTATCTCATGATTGAGTCATCCATTCATTCAATAAATACTTCTTGATTGGCTTTTCCGTGCAGAGTCCTCATTTCTGTACCGGAAATGAAACCACGGCAGAGCAGATAACAATAATAATAATCATCACTACTGTAGCAGGTACCAATAATAAATAACTGTTGAATAAAATGTCAAAACTAGGTGAACAAGCAGTCTCTTTGGGGCTGCATCCACTGACCACAACACAGCTAATCTACTTTGAGATTCTCCAGCTCTGAGGCTCTCTATCAGAAGAAGCTGTTGGTGGGCCTGCCTCTTGTCAATGCATCTACCAATGAGAATAGACTTACACTCACTGTCCTTGGAAAGGCAACCGGAACTGAGAGCATTATGACTTCACTGTAATTTTTAAGTTACTAGAGCCAGTTCTAGCTTTACTTGTTTCCTATGACTCAAATACTGAAAGGGATTGCAAAATAAATGCTATCTTAAGATTGTTTTAACACAAAACAAGTGTTCCTTTCCATTGTGCTTGCCATGTAATAAAACAGAAGCATATTTGAGATTAATTATCACCGGTCGATTCATTGCATATATGATTTTATGAGTAAATCCTTTGGGGGGGCTCTAAAAATCATCTCTTCATCTTTTTAAATGTCAGCGTACTCACCCTGATGGTGCTCTCAGATGTTAGGAAATCTTTTGAGACAGAAGTGGGAGGGGAATGTGGGGCGGAGGGGGTTGAGTGATGCAATATCCCTGAGTGTCATGTGATTTCACAATTTGTTTTTCAATCTGTTTGGATTTCCAAAAAGGAAGACTCTCGTATGTCAACAAGCACATAACTGAAGCTTAAAGCACCAGAAACAAAACCATAGAGTCTCAAATATACATGACATGTATATATTCTTAGTATTTGATGGGATGCTGGCTGGCATTAACATCTGATCTCTGAGAAATGTGAATTTTTCTCTGACAGATTTACTAACTTGCTTCATCTGAACAAAAGACCCATAAACAATACCTAATGAGAAAACTTTCTGCCTTCTCCAAGGTCAAAGTTGGAATGAGGGTAGGGAATTCAGTTTTCCTTATTTGACAGTATTCATCATTCTTGTACTCAGTATGCTCATGAGAAACACAAGTGTCTTATAGTTAGCACAAAGACGTAGCGAATTTTCAGAGATAAAATAAAAACGGGTGAAACTAGAAGGATGTAAAAATATAGTTATTAACTTCTTATAGTCCCAGATTTCAAGTTTAAACTCTATGCTCCCATTGTGAAGAAAAAGTCAATTAATGTTATTGTAAACAAAAAACCAATCTTTGTTTATTCCTGTTCCACTAGTCTGAGCACCTGTGAGGACTTTTGCTGGTACTTAACTGTTGACCTGCTCATGCTTTTCCAAGTTTCTGCGTGTTCTCCCACTTTCCGTTGAGCATTTCTGGTATAGTAGAGATAGCTCAATGATAATGGGTAAGTGAGAAGGAAAGAAAAAAAAATCAAGTTCTAAAATGGCATTAAGAATAGCAACAATAAAACATAATTGTCTGGAAAAAATAGCCTTGGAGGCAGGTGGGTCAAATAAAATACGTACTTTGTTTGGAGTCAGGAGATGTTTCCAGTTTGTCTCTATTACGAGCATTTATTTGATAAACTTCAGCCAGTTAACTTTTCTGTGACTCCTGATTTTCAAAAAAGGCTAAAAGCAAGTGAAGACATGAGCTTATTTTTTAAAGGAAATCTGATGATTAAATATAGAGTGGCATAAATAGACTCTATGGAAATGAAATGCAAATTATTTGGTTGCCAGACCTGGAATCTTGAGACCATCCTCACTATTATAATTATAGAGTCTCTCACTATGTATTCTTCCAATAGTCTCAGAGTCTCCTCACCTTTCCTATACCACATCCAATTCATGGGCACCACAATCCTGTTGATTTAATTCAAGTGATAGTCAACATTTCCATGTAGATCAAGAATGATTCTTCCATGCAGCTATGGCCTTATTACAGCCTTTTAAGTCCTGTCCACTTAACACGTCTGTGTAGAAAAGGGACACCAGCACGCTAGAATTGCAATGATGGTTGATGAATCACATGTCAGTAGCGAGTTATTATATAAAGTTTGAAGCTTGTTAGAGCAGAAATGGTACTAAAAGTAAAATCCCGCCTCCCCTAAAACTTTTCTCGTTCCCAGAGCTGTCATTTTTTTTAAATGATATTTTTAAATGTTTATTTATTTTTGAGAGAGAGAGAGAGAGAGAGAGACAGAGTGTGAGTGGGGGGAGGGGGAGAGAGTGAGAAGAAGACACAGAATCCGAAGCGGACTCCAGGCTCCGAGGTTTCAGCAGAAAGCCCGACATGAGGCTCGAACCCACGAACCGTGAGATCATGACCTGAGCCAAAGATGGACGCTCAATCAACTGAGCCATCCAGGCACCCCGCAGGGCCATCATTTTTAAGTAAGGCTTGCATGTATTTCTTCCGTATCTCACTAGTATAAGTGTATTAACACACTTTGCAACGTGTGCAATTCATTACCAGGTAGTAACTCTAGCAAAGGGAGAAATCTGGCTGGGTCAGTGATGTGTCAGCAAGGCCTTGAATCACGGGGAGGTTGGTCTCTGGTGTATCTTCTTGGTCCAAAAAGTAGGAGGCGGTGGTCCACTGGGCCAGGAATTGTCTGGCAGCATCAACATCCTGGCTGTTGCTCACGGTAGGTTGCATTTTTTGGCTTATGCTCCTGAACCAAAAGTTCAAGTGTGAAAACTGGGACTGAAGCCTCATCTCGGCTGGAACCAGGACACCCCCAGTTCAGCCAGAAGTTAGTTTGAGGGTGTAGTGGCCCAGCATTCCAGGAGTGGCACATGTCACCAGGAGGTGTGCCAGGGCTGTGTCCCAACTGCAGAGCAGGGCTTGCCACACATCCTTCACTTCATTAATATACTGGATTTCTGGGCGACCCGGCAGAGGCGCTGTTGAAACAGAACCAAGATGTGACTTATATGCTGAGTCTATTATCTCAGCTGGGGTAGGCATGTATTTGAGAAGAGTCAGGCCGTGCCTGTAGATTTCAGACCTCCTTCTCCGCAGTGTACCAGAAAGTTTCTCCTTTGCCCTTTTGTTCCAACTTTCTTAAGAGTAAAGGGCTCATGGGGCGCCTGGGTGGCTCAGTAGGTTGAGCGTCTGACTTCGGCTCAGGTCATGATCTCATGGTTCCTGAGTTTGAGCCCCGTGTCGGGCTCTGTGCTGGCAGCTCAGAGCCGGGAGCCTGCTTCAGATTCTGTGTCCCCCTCTCTCTCTGCCCCACCCCTGCTTGTGCTCTGTCTCTTTCTTTCAAAAATGAATAAACATATAAAAATTAAAAAAAAAAAAGAGTAAAGGGTTCATGGTTCTCCCTTGCTCCTTTTGCATTAACCAAATGCTTCTACAGCAGTAATTTCCAAAGGTGACTGCACCAGAAAGGAAGAAACACCTCCAAGTCTATGCTTCTGACATCACTTGTGGCTTTGATGTTTACCTTCATACAAATGATTTTTTTTTTTTTAATTACAATGTAGACTCTACTAAAGGGGGAAAAATCAGGACAGTGTTGGATAAACTGAAGGGAGAAGTCCACCTCATCACCCTCTATAACCCCACTCTCTTGCAATTTGGTGTGCTTTTGTGGACCTTTCTCTAAACATACGCAGACATACAGGAATACTACCAGTGTTTCCAAGAGTTTGTGCCTTTTGGGTTTGGTTTTGTTTTTACAAAAATGGTCTCTTGGGGCGCCTGGGTGGCGCAGTCGGTTAAGCGTCCGACTTCAGCCAGGTCACGATCTCGCGGTCCGTGAGTTCGAGCCCCGCGTCAGGCTCTGGGCTGATGGCCCGGAGCCTGGAGCCTGCTTCCGATTCTGTGTCTCCCTCTCTCTCTGCCCCTCCCCCGTTCATGCTCTGTCTCTCTCTGTCCCAAAAATAAATAAAAAACGTTGAAAAAAAAATTAAAAAAAAAAAAAAAGGTCTCTTGATGTTATCTTTATCTACTAAAAATGTGTGTGCCAATGGCTGTAGGATGGGGTGTAGAGGAAATTTGCCTTCCTCTTCTCCCTCCTAGCCTGGCTCCATGGGCTGACTCTGTGTGATCTCATGATGGAAGAGAGCTTTCTGATGTGGCATCTAGACCTGGACCATGCTACAGAGGCGTGGCCACTGACACAAAGAACATCTGGTTTTCAGATACAAGTCAGGAAGCCAAGACTCAGGTACTTGTGTGTCAGAGCCTAACATAGTCCAGGATCAGACTGATTTTAACTAGCTAGCAAGAAATATGTGAATGATTTTGTGATACATGATTTAGCTGAAAATGTCAATGATTTGAATGCAATGAAATTGGTATGAAACTTGTCAGTGGCTAAAATTTTCTGGTTCACTTCTGCACTGTGTTTAGCACAAAGAGAAATTATGATAGGGGCACCTGGGTGACTCAGTCAAGTGACTGACTCTTGATAGTGGCACAGATAACAAGCTCATGGTTTGTGGGATCGAGCCCTGTGTTTGGCTCCACGCTTATAGCAAGGAGTCCGCATGGGATTCTCTCTCTCTCTCTCTCTCTCTCTCTCTCTCTACCTCTCCCCTGTTCACACTCTCTCGCGCTCTCTCTCAAAATAAATAAACTTTTAAAAAATGTTTAAAAAAATAAATAAAGCAACTATGATATATGTGCAAAATAGTAGCCTGATTAGTTGTTCACACACACGTACACAATAGAGTGCTTTTCACACATCCTAATTGCTTTTCTGCTAAGGAGAGTACACTGCAAATCATAAAAGTACAGTATCCTCTTGCATGATAATTCCATTTCTTTATCATGTAATATATGTTGAATATGATTCAGAAAGGACTAAAAGATGCATATTTATAGGAAAAGTTAAGGTGAAGACACTTCTCTCCTAGAAGACAATTACAAAGACTTACTGTTCACACTCATTTATCTCTGTACAGAAACGAGGGACTATTTGAGATCATGTCCAATGTTCTTTTTTGCATTTCTTGTTTGCCCACATTAACCTGTAGGTTAGGGGAAGGGAATGCCTCTGAACAGGAAGAATACAGACTAAAGAAGTAAATTAAAGTACTCGGTAGCTTTTCTAAAGGCTAAGGGAGGTAGAATTGTCTTAAAAGACAACACAAGAGAAGAAAGGATGTTTTAAACATCTTAAGACTGAGGGGCACCTGGGTGGCTCAGTTGGTAAGCACCTGACTCTTAGTTTCAGCTTAGGTCATGATCACACAGTTCTTCAGTTCGAGACCTGCATCAGGCTCTGTGCTGACCAGAAGCCTAGTTGGGATTCTCTCTCTCCCCACCTCACTCATACACTCTCCCTCTCTCTTACTCTCTCTCAGAAATAAATAAAAAACTTAAACAAAACAAAAAACTTCTTAAGACTGAGGGCCTGAAGGAGCCAGAGCACCAGAGAATTTGCATTATAAGCCACAGTGTGGGTAAAACGGTTAGTTTTCCCACCACTGAGATAGGAGATAAAAGTTTCTCCAGCTTGAAGGAGAGAGAGATTCTAAAATGGCTAGTGTTCCCACCACTGAGATAGGAGATAAAAGTTTCTCCAGCTTGAAGAAGAGAGAGATTCAAAGGGAGATCTGGGCAGGGCCTACGTGCTGCCTGGGTTTCTGAGAGGGAGAAATAGAAACCCCATAAAGACTCGGGAAAATTAGAGGTGGAGACTGCAGGGAATTTTGCTTCTATTCTCAGAGGATAGCCTGAGGAGACTCCAAGACCTTTCAAAGGTCATATCCACTACACAACAGAGCACAGCAAACCAGGGGGGAGCAGGGTGGGTGACCTAAGGGGGTGCTGAGAATAGCCAGGGGACTCAAAGGAGCCTGGGGTAGGATGAGGAGGATAAAGAACACCTGAGCATGACACGTGCAGATTATGAACTCTGAGCATCAACAGCAGAAGCCCGCAGAGCCAAATAGACTAGATTCTTCTTCAAGGCCAAAAGGGATAGAGGATGACAGAAGACCAAGGGCCCCATTCCCACCTGACGTCAGGTGATACATATCCCCCACTCTCCTTCTCCCTTCATTATCTCATCCCTGAAAGAGAGGAGGAGAGAAGACACAGAAAGAGCAATCCTGTGTTACGTGAGCATTACTTAAAATAAATAAGTTTTGAATTCACAAAATGTAGTGTTTCATGGGCACTGGAAATAGGGCTCTTGAGCCAGGCTAAGATCAGAGACAGAGAAACACAGCTACATACAAGCACACCCAAGTTCGTGTCTGGATTTTTCATGCCCACTATCTACACACACAGATGTGCAGGCACGACTAAACAAGTATTTGTGTCTGTATTTTTTCATAATATCATGGGCCCTGGAGGCAAACAAACCTGGGATTGAATCTTGCATCCACTTAATAGCTAGATGACTTTGAGCAAATTTCTTGATCCAAGATTTTGCTTCAGTAAACTAGGAATAATAGTGTCTTGCAGGCTTGTTGTATGGATTAAATGAGATACAAGTGTTACCCTAGGACTTGCCATGTGGTAAGCCCTTAATAAATGCTATTTACCATGATCATGACAATAATAATTATTGTGCATTTGCTCATTTCGACTGTAAGTATGAACTTCCGATTGGCAAGATTTAATTACTGTTGTATACAAAGCATAGCACATCCAGCTACTAATACTATAAATGCTTAGAGGCTAAGGGGACATTCATGCTCAGGTCTTTGATGCCAGTATTTAAGGTGAACAGTCTTTCACATGTTTATTTATGTTTATTTAATTTTGAGTTTGTTCTCAGGGAGGGATATATACGACTAGATTTGGGGAAATCTGAGGAAAAATTCCTTTTGAGCCAAGATGGAAATCTAAACTTTAGATTTAGAGGGAACATCTGTTCCCCAACCACACCCCCTTCCCCCTTCACTCTGGTGGAAGTATGGTGGCCCAAAGGTTCACGTTTGGTTTTCTCTTTGCCAAGATCATCAGAGGCCCAGCACCATTGAGCCTTACCCTAACACCCACTGAAGAGCATTACTATCTGCATGGCATCCCAAAGTCTCCTCTAAAAGATTCAGCCTTGTAGTGGTTTTACTAACGCAACAGCCCTTAAATAGCAACCAAATATTTACTACATTTCAACATATATGATGTGGTAGCAACATCTTCAGCAACATCTCTGGGGCTTCCTTCTGATCTGATCTGAGAGATTTTATAAGGCAAAGCATCCAGATAACTCACCACACCTCTAGCCTAAGCATCCTATACCTGTTATTCAAGGGTGAGGGGGCAATCCTAATTCCACCCAGTAAAGCTATCAAAGTTCAAAGCCTGCAGAAAGTCCTGTCCCCAGTAATAAAGCAACACAGGTACTAAAACAACACAGCCTTAGGGGCTAGGAGCCCATGCTGTATCTGGTAGCAGAGGCATTACAAAGTCTTTGCTTGATTTTTGGGTGGCCTCAAATAAAGCATCTAATCTCTTGACTCAGTTAACTTACCTTTAAGAGAGGGATAATGATATTGTGCCAGTTTGCCCCAAAGGGGAATTATCTAAAGCTGAAGATTGCACTGTTGAAGAACCAAGCACTGTGCTAGTGCTGTGATTATTATTAACCAGCAGTGGTTTTATTCATACAGTGAATCAGTTTGTTTACTGTTTACTGTAGCCACACCCTATATTAATATAAACAGTGGAGAACAGCATTTTCACTGTGGGCCTCTAGATTTTCAGTCAGACCCATCATTCATTCACTTTGGTCTCCGAGTCTTTCTCCTAGATCCTGAAATAAACAACATTTCCCATTAGAGAAAAGCTTCTGTCCTCCCAAGTATGAAGTTTAGAGGTACAGGCTTGGCGAGATGAACCCAGGCAAATGAGAGTTGACAAATGTCAGCTGAATTAGGTGCCCCTCACCCACAGATGTTTTACTTCATCTAAGTATATTGTGTGAAAGTTGTACACATATCAACCTTTGGCAAATACTTTATAAGCAGAACTGTTTTCTTAAAATTATTAATAAGAATACATGCCCCTTGGCATATGTACATATTATCAGAGTATCCAGAAATTCCTGAATTCTTCAGAAGTCAACTACAAATATTGATGACTCATTCTCCAGTCACACTTATAAAAACATACGTTGAGCCTCTTTGTGGAATAAATACACACAAAGCTGCAAATTATCACTTTTAACTCTAAAGGCAACTTACTGACATTTGAAGCCACAGGACAGATTGTTTTTTTCCCTATCACTCAAGTTTCCTCTGGGTCCGTGGAATTGCGAGGAGACTTAAAAGGAAGCCCTGGTCTACTGGGATGAGTGCCAGCTTTTGACTTTGGTCTGGCTGTGAAAAATCCCAGAGAAAATCCAGGAACATCCTTGTTTGGGACGAGTGTTGAGACCATCCCCATCATTATCGTTCTGTGTAGATCCTGCCATTAAGTATTTTTCCTTTCTCACAGAGGCACCCCCACGCCCAGCCCCCCACCCCCACCCAGGAAGGCCCTCATCGTGTTAATGCAGGCCTCACCAACTTCAGAGCTGGGAGATAAGAAGGCAGAGTGGGGTTTACATGTGGTCTCACAGGGCACCCAGCAAGATCATATCATGGGGCTTATTTGAGGGACAGAGCACAGTCAAGAATAGTCCTAGGAAGTCCTAGAATTTCTCTCCTGACTTTGTTTCGTAAAGTATATTACAAACTCCTTCAAGTGGGGGTCCATGACTATTCCCTTATATATTTCATGGGAATCTATTTAGAGATTCTCCTTGCCTGAAGAAAGTGGATTCTGGGATGTTCTAAATCACAATTTTAATCAGGGCAGGGAGCCATGTTTATTCTTTTTTGAAAATAAAAATGAAGTGAACTGTGTCATTTCTCCATGTGAATCTGATTAAGAAGGAATATACTTTATATTCTTCTACTTTTCTCAGTAAACTGCCTACCAAGACCGGTTCACATAACAACTGCCACCTCTCACACCCAGTTGTATTCCCACAGTTATGTTACTGGAATCTTTATCAGATATTTGCCTTTTTTTTTTTTCTAAAAAAAAAAAATTAATGGTGGTCTCCTAAACTGTAGCCTATTGGTCTTAAATATTGCCAGAGTTTATCCTGGGACCTCATCAAAATAAAAAGCTTCCGCACAGCGAAGGAAACAATCAGCAAAACTAAAAGGCAACCGACAGAATGGGAGGAGAAATTTGCAAATGACATATCAGATAAAGGGTTAGTATCCAAAATCTATAAAGAACTTCTCAAACTCAACACCCAAAAAACAAATAATCCAGTGAAGAAATGGGAAAAATACATGAATAGACACTTCTCCCAAGAAGACATCCAGAAACAGTTTCATGTGACACATGAAAAAATGAAATCTTGCCATTTGCACGAACGTGGATGGAACTGGAGGGTATTATGCTAAGGGAAATTAGTCAGAGAAAGATACAAATCATATGACTTCACTCATATGAAGACTTTAAGATGAACATAAGGGAAGGGAAACAAAAATAATATAAAAACAGGGAGGGGGACCAAACAGAAGAGACTCACAAATATGGAGAACAAACTGAGGGTTACTGGAGGGGTGGTGGGAGGGGGGATGGGCTAAATGGGTAAGGAGCATTAAGGAATCTACTCCTGAAATCATTGTTGCACTATATGTTAACTAATTTGGATGTAAATTTTAAAAAATAAAAAATAAAATTTAAAAAACATACAGAGTTCAGGATACACTGCCCAAAAACAGGATACTGTGGCATATTGAATTTGAGAAACAGCAAATGTTGGAAGGGATCTCTGACTGTCCCCTAAGGCAGGTCATAAAACCCCTTAGGTGAGGGATGACCTCCTCATCCCTGGAGGAAAGATGCATCCTTATCTCTAAGATGCTGAGAAGAAGCCTTGCCGTTTCCCCCAATTTACCACACAAGCTCATACCCCTTTTGGCCCTATTGCATTTTCCCATGACCTTCCACTCTGTCAAACCTAACCTAAAATCACTCAGGTCTAACATCTTCAGGCCTTCATTTCCTTAAGAAGGCTTCCATGTCACATGAAACTGTTAATAAACAAATGAGTATGAGTTTCTCTTTTTAATCAGTCTTTTGCTACTGGGACCCCAGCCGAGAACTCAGAAGTATAAAAGAAAAAGCTATTTTTCCCCCTTACATCAACAAAGTAGAAACCAGGTAACAAACTGTCAACAGTTTCCCCCAAGAAAGGGGAAATTTCTACAGGGTGAAAACAGTCGCATTGTGTTAAGTATTGTCAAGGAGAAAAAGAGTTAGTAGCAGAGGAATGGTACCACTCTGAGAAGTAAACTCGCCCGTCTCTGAAGTCTCCTAGCAGTCACTATTACGGTATCAGAACTGGCCCCATGGTGTTTTTTGTTTCTCCTAGGTACAACGTGACCAGTATATGTGGAGGCTTTGGTGCATTATATCTAGGAAGTTTTTCATAATCATTGAGTAATAAATAAGCTTTACTGAAGTCTTGTATCATCACATTACTAAACACAATGGCAGAATTTCTCAGGTTCTTGTTAGGTTTAATCTTTCTGTATCTAATGTCTAAAGATGCATTTTTTTTTTTTTAAACAGGAAAAGATTTTCAAAGTCTGTTCCTCTATGGACTATCACAGATCTCTAAATCAGAGAACTAGGAAATGTTCCCCTCTCTATCTCCACATTCATAGATAATCTCCTGCTAATTGTTAGCAAGGTAAAAGAAATTAAGGAAGAAGCCATTTGTGGGGTATATGATGCTATTATTGTTTTAGATACAGTGAGCATACAGCATTTTATTCGTTTCAGGTGTACATTATGATTCTCTATTTCTTGGTACTTGCCTTTTCACTGACTTCTGCTTAGCACTGATGAAGCACATAGGTACTTTTCAAAACTAGAAGATAAATTCATTTCTTTATTCAACAAACACAATTGACTGTATTCATTACTAAATTCTTTTCAGTACCAGTATACTCATTGAAATAGGCTGGAACAACCCTATCCTGAATATTCTTTGATAAAACGGACACCTACAGCATATCATAAGGAAAAGAGAGCTGGTGTTGGAACCCAGATCAACCTCTACCAATTCCTGGAAGTGAAATTCTGGGTAAAATATCTAACTTTTCTCATTCACAGCCTGTCTATAAAAATGAAGAGTGTAGAAATGAGACAGAATGGCTACGCGATTAAGATCTCAGGCTTTGCATTCCAATCCAATTCTATTCTGCTGCTTGTAAGGTGAGTACCCTTGGGCAAGTTACTTAAACTTCTTATATCTTGGTTTCGTTATCTGTGAAAATAGAAATACCACCACCTCACCTCATGAAGTTGTTTTTACAAAAATCAAATAAAAGATATCAATGGTGCTTACTTAGCTCAGTATCTCGTTCTTAATATTCAGTAACACCAGTTTTAAAAAAGAAATCCTGAAACAACTTTGGGATCACAAGGCCTAAACCTTTTTTTCATTTTTTACATGAGAAATGGAGGCCCAGACATTAAGGATCTTGTCCCAGGTCACTGAACCCACATGCATGTGGTATATATTCTCAAAGCTTTTATGAGTTCCATGATCTGGTCAGACTACTATCTCTTTGTGACCTAATCTCCTAGACACTAAATATATGGATTATCTAACTACGTGATCAAGT
Source organism: Lynx canadensis (assembly GCF_007474595.2). NCBI lineage: Eukaryota > Metazoa > Chordata > Mammalia > Carnivora > Felidae > Lynx > Lynx canadensis. The sequence goes on along the minus strand of NC_044303.2, from coordinate 153,870,797 downwards.
TACTGTGCATGTAAAAACGCCAGTGATTCCACTGCTGTTTGTTGAGGCCCTTCTGCGTTCAGGGCATGCTGCCAGATATGGTGGGTGTTATGATGGGCATATGAAAATCTGTCTCTGGTCTCAAGAGGGTTTACAGTTGAGGTGGAGAGACATTTAGGAGACATGTAAATCACTGGGATAGCCATGTGACATGACCAAAGTTCAAGTGTCATAAGAATTGTCCATGGGCAGTGAATGTACATTACAGGATCCTGCAGACAGTGAGATCCATTTGACCTTGGTGTCAGTGGTGGTTTCAGAGAGAAAATGGGACTGTCTCTGTGCATTAAGATTAAAGTGTATAGGAGAGGAGAGGAGAGGAGAGGAGAGGAGAGGAGAGGAGAGGAGAGGAGAGGAGAGGAAAAGGGAGGAGAGATGAAGGCATTATATTCCTCACAATAGTCTGTATAAAAGTACAGAGGTAGAAATGAGCACCATTAAGTGTGGGGCTTTCACCTAAGCACACACTGAGTCATTTTTATTAGCCACCTTAGTCCTCTCCATATGTTCTATTTTCACAAGTGGCAGTGGGTGTTTTCATAAGTGTGTGTATATGTGTGTGTGCACACAGGTTCACACATAAGTCTGAACTCTTGACTGTAAATATTGGCCAGGGAAACATCAAGGACTTATGACTTCCCAAATGTTCAACAGCCAGGAAATTAGAGGTCATCTTTGAGGTCACTTGTTCTTGACTCTCACTCCAATCTATCAGCTCACTCTGGCTCTTCAACCTCCAGCATAATTCTCAGATTCCTCCACTTCTCTTTATTTCTACTACTAGACCCATCCCAACATCAGCCTTCATTCTCCACCGTTGTACTTACACTACAGGTGCCCCTATTCCATTCCTGTCTCCTGCAATGCATTCCCCACACAGCAGTCTTCGAGCAATGTGAATCACATCATGGAACCCCTTGCTGAAAACCTCTCAATGACTGCCAATTTTACAGAGCATATAATCCAAACTGTTTGTTATGGCCTTCAAGGCTCTGAAGGATCTGGCTTCCTTACTGCTCAGACATCACATCATGTTACAGATCCCCTCATTTGCTTGCTGTTCTTTGAACAAGCCAAGGTGCTTTCCCAACTCAAGGTCTTTGCGCTTGTGGTGGCTTCTGCTTAAAACATATTCCCCCTGCTTTCTGCAACCTTCTTGCCTTTTAAGTTTCAGCTTAAAGGTTACCTACTCAAGAGAGATTTTCTTTGATCTATCTAAATAAATTCCCTCTGCTATTCTCTAAGATTGTAACTTATGAATTTCCCTTTCCAGCACTTATCAATTTCTTTAGAATTTTTGAAACCTACTCAACTTGTTTGCTGCTTAGCTTTTTAAATGTTTGTTTTCCCTACCAGAACATAACCTCTATGATCACGGCTTGTCTGTTTTGTCCATTTTTCAGTCTCCAGAGTCTAGTGTTGAAAACTTCAGAGATTACGGAATGGATTTATAAAAGGAAATAAATGGAAAACCAGTATAGCAAATAATTCTCATAAAATGCAGTTGCTTTAGTGATGATATTCACCCTTGATTCTTTGAATAGGAGACTGCGGTTGTTTACAAAGCAGTTGCTTTAAGGGCACTTGGGTGGCTCAGTCTATTCAGCGTCTGACTCTTGATTTTGGCTCAGGTCATAATCTCATGGTTTGTGGGTTCTAGCCCCACATCAGGATCTGTGCTGACAGTGCAGAGCCTGCTGGAGAATTTCTGTCTCTCCCTCCCTCTCTCTCTCCTCCTCCCCTGCTCACACACACACTCTCTCCCTCTCTCTCTCTCAAAATAAATAAATAAACATTAAAAAAAAAACACAAAGCAGTTGCTTTATTTGGAGGGTAATTCTAAAAGAAATATTTCATTATTTCAAAAGAATGACTGTTAACCTTTTATGAGTAGGGGACTCAGAGCTTTATACCTGAAAAAAACCAACTTTCTCTCTCTAAAAAATAACGAATTACTACATGGCAAGATAATTGATCTATAATTTAAAGGACAAGTGTTATATTCTCCCTGCCTCCTGAATGCTATTTTGTTGTAAAGTTGCTCTCTCTGAGAACAGCAGAAAAGGGCTCTTGCCTGGACATTTTGCATCACTTCTCATTTTGCTGGCCAAATGATGATTATAGGCATTCCCTTAATTTCACCCTCCCTTATTTCTCTTCCAACTTTTCTCATAATCAAAGATCATTAAACACTTGCCCAGGAGTTTTACAATCATACCCAAGGATCTTGCCCAAGGTCACAGAACCAATATATTTGTAATATATATATTCTCAAAGCTTTTACTAGTGCTGTGATCTAGACAAAATACATCTTTGTGACATAATCAATCAAGTTCAATAACAATGACAATAGGATATAATATTTCATTTACTGAGGGATTTTTTAAAAATGTGCCTGGCATTATGTTAAACCTTTTATAGGCATCTCTTTTAATCCTCCCTCAAGCCCATGAAATAGTAATTATAATCTTCATTTCATAGAGGAGGAAACTGAGGCCTGGTGCAGCTAAGAAACTAGCCCAAGTTCACACTGTTGTAAAGTGAACTTGGGTTGTAAAGTCAACTTTGAGCCTGTAAGTGCCAAAGCAGTATCAACATGGATGAGCTAATAATGCAAATCAGAATCAAGCACTTTTTAAAAAATGTTTATTTACTTTTGAGAGAGAGAGCAAGAGTGCGTGTGCATGCGTGTGTGTGTGTGTTTGTGGGTGTGAGTGGGGGAGGGGCAGACAGGGAGAGACACAGAACTCGAAGGATGCTCCAGACTCCACCGTGCTGTCAGCACAGAGCCTGACGCGGGGCTCAAACTCACAAACTGTGAGATCGTAACCTGAGCAGAGTCGGAGGCTTAACCAACTGAGCCACCCAGGCGCCCCTAAGCACACTTTTTTAAAAATATATTTATTTATTTTAAGAGAGAAAGCTCATGTGAGCAGGGGAGGGGCAGAGAGAGAGGGAAAGACAGAATCCCAAGCAGACTCCATGCTGTCAGCGCATAGCTAGATGCAGGGCTCAAACTCATGAACCGTCAGATCATGACCTGAGCCAAAATCAACAGCCAGATGCTTAAGCAACTGGGCCACCCAGGTGCCCCAAGCACACTTTTTTTAAATGTCAAATGATGTGTATGCTTAGTTAAGTATTTAAATATTTTATGTGAGAATAATTTGAAATGTCCTTTTTTAAAGGGTTGCACGTTAAGTATGTTTCTGGTTATAACCAATGCAAGTATATTAGATTCCATTTCTGGTCCATATAACTCATTTTGCTTTTCTGGCCTCTCAGCAACTATTTTCATGTTTCCTTATTTTGTTTGATTGGTAGCTTTTCCCTTCTTATACAAAATTGGGCAGTCTGCTTCTCTGCAACCTTGGTGGGTCAGTTCAACCTCTAATTACTCCAGTCTCCTTCCCTGCAAGAAAAGTTGTCAAAATACAAGAACTCTCGAATGTTTTGCATCATCTCACATGCACACAGGATAAAAAAAGGATATAATTCTTCCAAAGAACAACTGGCAACAGCTGACACAACTTCTGAAGACCCAGTCTGACTCTGTCTTGAAAATCAGCCTCAAAATCAGAATTACCCCCACCTATACCAGGACTATCTCACTCACTAGCCACACATAATGACATATTACCTGCAGTCAACTTTCAGTATAGATTTAATCATTACCATTAATATTTCATAAGACCAACAAAATAGTATTTGTACCTCAGGACAACTGGCTATTAGTGAAGGTATGAAAATCACAGATAGCTCCCGTGTTCTTTAGTAACCCCACATGAAATTATTATCAAATATGTTTCCAGTCTTTAGAATAATTTAGTTATTAGAAAAGCTGATTGGACAAAATAGCAAAAATTTGGAGGTTTTGTCTTGCTACTAACAACGGGCAAATCAGAACAGAGTTAATACATCTTTTCTCCCGTTACCCAGCATTCAAAGCTACAGCTGTAGCCACATTATAATTTTAGACTCCAAAGCAGTGTGACGATTTGATGCATAATTTTCCACACATGTTTTATTAATCCATTCTTCCTGTGCTTCATTTAAAAGCCTGGAAACTATAAAAAAAAAAAAAAAAAAAAAAAAAAAAAAGATCAGCGTGTTACTCCTGTGCCAGGAAAAAAAAAAAAAGAAGACAGAAAAAAGAGAAAGAAAAGAACAGAAAAGAGAGGAAAAGAAAAGAAAGGAAAAGAAAAGAAAAAAAGAAAAAGAAAAAAGAACCTAACAAACACGTTAAAAAAAAAAAAAAAAAAGCCAGAGCAAATGGAATCTCAGTTTTGAGGAAACACATGGGATTGAAGCATCCGCCGCAACTCTGTAACCAACTGTCACATGTGACTCTTCCCCTCTGCGCTGAATCCTGCGTGTCACCAGGATGGAGCGAGGCCGTGCTTGCAGGCAAGTGTGCGACGGCGGGGGCCCCGCCGGGCGGAGGAGGTGACGCCGGCTCCCGGCGCGGGGAGGGTCTTCCAGGAAGCCGCGGGCCGGGCCGACAGCGGCCGCGGGTCGGGGCCGGGCCGCGCCGCCTTGGCCGGCACGTAGCGCCCGGCGTGACTCAGCGCTGACTCACCGCGCGCGCTGCCAGCGGATTTCCCCGTCAGCGGCTCCCGCTCGCCTGTCCTTGCAGCCGCCGGCTCCCCGAGTCCTTCCTTCTCTGCACGCCAGACCAGTCCCGTCGCTTTCAGCAGAGCAGGGCAGACTTTACAGCTTTTGAATCCCGACCAAACAGGGAAGAGACTGCCTTTGTTTTCTTAGACTTTAAGAGCTAAATGGCCCACTAATCAAATTCTTTCATCAAAGGCTTGTTGGAACAAATCCCGAACATCGTCCTTCCACGGTGACTTATAGATGACCTCCGCTCAGATTTTGCTTCTGTCGTGCTAAGCCTGCATCGTATTTTTATCCCGCTTTTTCTGAGGTTATCTTTTCAATATGTTTGATAACCAGTCTTGGCACAAACCCACAAGTGCAGTGACGCAAATCAGGTTGGAACTTGGCATTATATGCAGGCTTGAGTGACTTACTGTAAAAACCAGGGAACACTTCATAAAGACGTTATTATCTGCAATCTCAGTTGCTGATTAGATGCCATGCTCTTTTTCAGCCTGTCACTACCCTTTGAAAGGTCCTGGAACAGGCTGTTAAAATGCAGATTCTTGAGCAGTCATATTTATCTCTTCCTCTCCAGGATTCCACATGGACAGCAAGAGTACAGCACGGGAGGTCTCCACCTGCGGCCCATGGACCACTTGTGTGGAGACTGACTGGGCTATGTGGCAAAAATGCAGGTTCTTAGACCCCACTCCAAACCACACACTCAGAATGTCTTGTGGCCCCGAAATCCATCTTATTAGGCAGCCCATCAGAGATGCCTATGAACACTTAAGTTTGAATACTACTGGCCAGAGGGTGAGGGTGGGAGACATTATTCTGTGAAGGCCCCAGGAAGAATCCTTACAGTGGAAAATACTTCGTTCTCAAATTGATTTTGAAGTTCTGTTACCAGGCAACCATATTTCTAAAATTGGTTTTATGTACAATATTGCTTAACTGTATATTAATAGAAATATTTTTTTAATTAAAAACCTGGGTATAAAATAAAATGTCGTTGGGGCGCCTGGGTGGCTCAGTCGGCTGAGCGTCCGACTTCAGCTCAGGTCAAGATCTCACGATCTTTCTGTCTTTAGAAAGCAAATTTGAAATCTTTGCATCCTTAATCTTTTGGGGGATGTGAGGGGAGTTGGAGGAGGTCAGGAGATGGAGAATGGTCTGGGAGTCTATTCTGAAAACTTCCCTATCCTTCTTCCCTGGGATATTTTATTTGTTTACTTATTTTCTTTTCATCTCACTGGATAAGTTTTCCCACTTTATCCCCGTCAGCATTGTGCCAAAAAGCCTAGATCTGACAAGAGACCTCTCCTTGCTGACTCTCTTACATATGCGTTGCTTCTCCAAGTGTGGTCTTTGGACCAGCAGCATGGACAGCACCTGGAAACTTGTAAGAAATGCAGACTCTCAGGTTCCACCAGAAACGCTATATCAGAATCAACACTTTAGCAAGATCTCCCAACTGATTTGTGTGCATATTAAAATATTGGCAGTACTGGTTTGTAGTAATGGTAAGTACTTGGTAATGGTAAGTACTTGGTAATGGTAACAATCTGAGGCTGCTGATGGAATTAAAAAAAGGAAACAGGAGATGGGGGTGAATTCATTTCCTGGGGCTGCCATAGCAGAGTACCATAAACTGGGTGGCTTAAAATAAGAGAAACTTATTCTTCCATAGTTCTGGAGTCTAGCAGTCTAAAATCAAGATGTCAACAGGAACATGATCTATCTATGGTACTGGGTAAGACCAAAAGTCTACCACAAAACTACTTTGACCATAAAAGTAAGCCCTCAAATAAAGAAAAAAAAAATATAGCTAAAACTATGACCACATTGAGAGACAAACTGAAAATATCTTAGGATCAAGGCAAGAGAATCCTTTTATTATCAGAAAGAGATAGGAGTAGGACCAGAGAGGCCTCTCCAAGATAGTAATGTCTTTTTAAAAGTTCTTGACAGTTGGTGGTGGACATCTGTTTCTGTTTGCCCAGCTCTTGTCATCCTCACTAACATTTCTCTGCAGGACGTCAACCAGCGGTTCCCTTCCCCCTTCCTCCCAAGGGTGAAACACATGACTCTTTACTTTCTGTCCTGCACATCTGAATCTGGGTTGAGTCCCAAAAATGCAAAAAGTGGTTGAGGCGGAGTCATTTCAGTCGTGCTCGAAGACACTAACCAGATGTGTTTGTCCACTAAGAATACCAGAATAACTCTAGCTGCTGTCCTCCCAAGGCCCAATTGTTTAATTTCTTTTGTCCTAAGAGCTACCCAGTGTCTTTCCAAGTGTTATTAATTCATTGTTTTATTTGAAAGTTTAAAAATTTTAATGCTTCTTTTTAGCTATTTTGGACTATTTCTTACTATTTTATTATAATTTGTTGTCAATTGTTTTTGATGGGACCAAGAGTTTGCCCCAGTTGGCTTCTATTGCTTACATAGAATGAACCCAACTGCTACGAAATTACTGATGGGAAGAACATGTTGCCCAGAGCCACACCACTAATATAACCTGATTGCAGTCTGCATCCATGACAAATATGTACTCCTGAAATATAACAAAGATCTTTCTGGAGTTTTTTTCAATTGATTTTACCAGCCATCACTGCCCTGTATTTCAAGCTGAGTCATTCTTCCCTTGTGAACCAACCAAATTGCCAGAGGGCACAAAAGGAAGAATCATTCTTGTTATGCTGCTTGTAGACACCAATAATCTTTATGTTGCCTCCAACTCCTCATTGTGGTTTTCATGATATTTGCAATATTAAGGAGAGTAAAGAAAAGTACTCCAAAGTTTCTAATTAGAGCTACTTTACCAGAGGGCTTATTGGCAAACAGAGAGTCCCTGTTATGCCAGACTAAATGTGACCTTTTTTTTTTGCAAGCAAAGATTAGCCTAAAAAGGCTTTCAAACTAGCCAACACAAAAAGTGTGTGTCGTTTGAACTCTACTGATAAAATTTAATTTGATCAAGGTATGTCAGTTTCTCAAAATCCATGCTCCTTATTCTCCCCAATCTCCCTTCACATTAATTGTATTAATTTTATCTTGTGCCAGTGGTTGCATGGTGGATATGGTTTCATTTGGCTGGAGTAGGGAGCATATAAGGAAGAGTAAACCCAAAAAAGTACCTGTTTTGAAATTAACATGAATCATGAAGGTCATAGTGAGGACATTGTACTTAAATATAATTCTTTAATGGTTTTTGATCAAGATAAATATGTGACATTTACTGAGTGCATATTAAGTGCCCGAAACTATACTGTCCATTGACTTCCTGCTTATGATGGGTGAAGATTTAGCTCTCTTACACTACCTATGACTTGAAGTAAAATATTTAAGCTTCAGAAAAAAAATTTTTTTAAATCAGTGACAGACAACATGAACATCTACGTTGTGAGAAGAGGATATATTCTCCTTGCTGTTCTCCTTTCTTTCTCTTTGTAGCTGTTAAATGCTATCATTGGTAGGTTTCTTTTTTACCTTCTTGGGATTGATAACATGTACATATCTAACTATTCTGGGGTTTGTCTAAAGGTTTAACACTGAAATAAAAAATAAATAACATTTGCATTATTAAGACTATAGGAATATTCTTCATGGCAGAGAATGTAATATACTTATGATTCAGATAAAGATTACATGTCTTTTGCTATACTCAGTGTTTTTCCTAAAGTTTTTGTCTTTCTGTTTTTCATCATTTCCCATAATTTCTTCCAAAACTGTCAAACATACTACCTGGTCAATGGAAACTTCTTCTTCTAGGAGATCTCTGTCCCCTGAAGCAAGCGCACTCTAGGCCTGTCACACAACGCACAGCAATCATGGAGCCTCCTTGCATTGCAACACTAGGTGAAAGCCACTGTTTTCTAGGTCTCTTTGTGCCTAACTTATTCCACCCCCTCTCTAGTATCTTTTTTTTTTTTTCAACGTTTATTTTATTTTTGGGACAGAGAGAGACAGAGCATGAACGGGGGAGGGGCAGAGAGAGAGGGAGACACAGAATCGGAAACAGGCTCCAGGCTCTGAGCCATCAGCCCAGAGCCCGACGCGGGGCTCGAACTCCCGGACCGCGAGATCGTGACCTGGCTGAAGTCGGACGCTTAACCGACTGCGCCACCCAGGCGCCCCTCTAGTATCTTTTAAAGAGAGAGTATCTGGGAAATAAATGGATTGATTTTCACAATCCTGAAAATGTTTTTATTCTGCTTTTACATTTAATTAATATTTAAGCTGGGTATAGAATTCTGGGTTGAAAATCACTTTCTTTCAAAAGGTTTGACAGCATTCCCCCAATATGTTTTAACAGTACTGAAGATGAAAAATCAGATAGAAGCCTGAATCTCAATCCCATCTTTTCTTTTCTCTCACCTTGAATTTCTTCTCTCTATTCCAAGCTTTCTGTAGTTTCACAGTGTTGTTTCTACGTGAAGACATTTTTTCATTTATTCTACTTACCACTTGGCAGAAACATTTAAGGTCTCAAGGCTTCCTTTAGCTCTTTAAATATTTCCTTTCTCCATTTTCTCTGACCTCTCCCCCTGGAAGATCTTAGATCTTGGATCTCTAAGACAATTCTTTATTTTTCCTATAGTTCTTCTGTCTTAGGTTTTCTTGACTCTTTATACTATTTTGAGGTTTTCCTTAATTTTATTTTCTTATCTTTCTATTTATACTTTCATATTGAAAACTATGTTTTTAGTTTCTCAGGATTCTTTATTTTTTTTTTTTTCAACGTTTATTTATTTTTGGGACAGAGAGAGACAGAGCATGAACAGGGGAGGGGCAGAGAGAGAGGGAGACACAGAATTGGAAACAGGCTCCAGGCTCTGAGCCATCAGCCCAGAGCCCGATGCGGGGCTCGAACTCCCGGACCGCGAGATCGTGACCTGGCTGAAGTCGGACGCTTAACCGACTGCGCCACCCAGGCGCCCCAGGATTCTTTATTTTTTTAAGTTTATTTATTTTGAGAGAGAGAGAGAGAGACAGAGCATGAGCAGGCAAAGGGTGGAGAGGGAAACAGAGAGAGAATCTGAAGCAGGGTCCACAGTCAGCACAGAGCTTGATGTGGGGCTCAAACTCATAAATCGTGAGATCATAACCTGAGCCAAAAAGAGCTGGATGCTTAACCAACTAAGTCACCCAGGCACCCCTGGTTTCTCAGGATTCTTAGTGTCTGATGGTTCTTTTATTATAATATCTTCTTGAATTTCTCTGATAAACTTATTAGGGCATTTTTTTTTTAAAGAATTCTTTGTTCTCTGAATTATTTGTATTTCCTTATGCCAAGTTTTCTATTGATGCATTTCTTTTTATTTGTCAGGTTTTCTTTTTTTTTCTTCATTGTTTTATTTTTATTTTTTAAAGTTTATTCATTTATTTTTGAGAGAGAGAGAGAGAGAGAGAGCGTGCGTGAGCATGAGTTAGGGAGGGACAGAGAGGGGGAGGGACAGACAGAGAGGGAGAGAGAATCCAAATCTGAAGCAGGTTCCGCACTGTCAGCACAGAGCCCCATGCGGGGCTTGAACCCACAAACCGTGAGATCATGACCTGAGCCAAAGTCAGATGCTTAACCGACTGAGCCACCCAGGCACCACTCTTTTTTTTTTTTAATGTTTTTCTTTTTTTATTTTTGAGAGAAAGCAAGCATGCAAGCAGGGGAGGGGCAGGGGGGGGTGGGGGAGAAACAGGATCCAAAGCGGGCTCCATGCTGACAGCACAGAGCCTGAGGCAGATCAGGGCCCGAGCCAAAGTAGGCCGCATAACTGACTGAGCCACCCAGGCACCCCTTATTTTCCAGGTTTTTTCCAAATGTCTAGGGATCTTGGTTGCGTTTTTATATTCAAAAAGAGGCATCAGAAAGGCTTCAGTTTATAATACATAAACTTCTTGGTTAAGTTCCAGGATGATTTTATTTTAGGGCATCAGCAACACACTGTGATACTAGGCTGCCATAGTTTCCCCAGACAGTATTTTCAGTGCCTCTAGATGAAAACCTTATTTGTGTTTTTGTTTTGGATTGGGGCAAAAGCCCTGATCATCAAATGTTTTGAACTAGGGGGCTGGAAGGAGGGAAAGGGGAAACATGGTCCACTGTGGCTCCATATTCACTGTAGGACCTTTAATTTATCTGGATGTCTTAGTTCCACTTCTCACTATTACCCTTTCTTACATCTCTCAGTTTTTGAGAACAGGTGTTATCTAGGTACTGCAAATAGGAAGCCTTCCCCATTTTCCTAGGAAGCTGGCGAAAAGTACAAATCCCTGGACCCTACCTAGGGATCCTGATTCAGCACCTCTGGGATGGGCCTAGATATCTGCTTTTTGTTGTTGTTGTTGTTGTTGTTGTTGTTGTTGTTGTTGTCTAATACTTTCCCTGGCTCATGTACACAACCAGTTTGAGGCACCATGAAGAAGTTAGTAGTGACATAGAGAAGAGGTAACTTTACAAGATAAAGCAGATGTGGGAGACTCATGACAGATGACTGGGTGAGTAAGGGGAGAAGGAAGAGGAAAGAACTAAAAACAACTACCAGGTTTCAAGCCTGAGTGACTCCAAAAGTGATAGTGAAATTAGCATAAATAAGAAAGTGATAAGGAGTACTTCCTTCTGGATTTCTTCTCCCAGATACTGTATTAAATGCCACCTTAGAATATTACCAGAGTGCTCCTTTTGTAGAAAAATTACTAGTAAGAATGGTGTTAGATTACAGTAAAATGATGAATAAATAGATGTGTAAATACATTCTCAGGCTGGAGAACTAGTATTGGTATGCACAAGCTCAACAATCTATCTACTTTTCACAATTTATGAAGGTATTAAAAAACATTCATAGAGCATTCCAAAACTGAATGTGAGTAATCTACTGATACAGAATTCCTGGTTACTTTTCAACCAAGTGTCTTAATTTCTCAAATGTAAAAGAGCAAAATTCAAATATACAGTACCCCTTATGCTTAATATATCTGAACACAAGTGCAAAAAAAACAAAACACAAACTCTCACAATAGTATCTACAGCTCTTCATAAGGCTTATATTTTTACTAAAATATTGCTGTTCACACACTTCAATTTCTATTAATAGTAAAGCCTGATGACTCATTTTGTACATTTAGAGTCTAATGAGGATTTTTGGATCTGCAATACCTGTGACGACCATTTATAGCTCTTTCACATTAAAATACATATTTTGGGCAGAAATACTTCTGTGAAAATATTGATTTTTTTCTTTTTTAAAATTAAGGTATTCATATAAAGTATTTAAGGTATTTAAGTATACATAGGATATAAGGTGTATATATATATATATATATATATATATATATATATATATAAAGTAATTTTAGTGCTTTTAGTGCACAGTTCTGTAAATTTTTACCAACGCACAACGCACAATCCTATAACCACAAACAAATACAAAGTAATTTCATCAATCCTCAAACTCCCCCATACTTACTCGAAGTCAGAACCTAACTTCCCTCAAATCTCTGACAATGACTAATCTCTTTTCTCTCCTTTTATTTTTGCCTCTTCCAGATTGCTATGTAAATGTTATCAGGGAGTATGTAGCCTTTTGAATTTGGCTTCTTTCATTTAGCATAACACCTGTAAGATTCAAACATTTTCTTGCATGTATCATGAGTTTGTCCATTGTCATTGCTCATAATATTCTATTGTATGGATGTACCACAGTTAATTTATCCAAGTAATGACATTTAACCATTTACCAATAACTTTATTTTGCAAAAGAGGATGGTTTAATGACTATGAAATGATGCATTGATCAAGAAGGGAAACATTAAATAAATTCCCTTTTTGCCTTGAATTCTTTAGTATTTGACTATATGTTAGATATGGCTATTTCAAAAAATATATTTTTTAGATAACTGAAAAAGTAGATACCTATTCTAGTTGTGGGTATACATTTAAAGCAAGTGTTTATTATAATTTGAAAGGTTTTCTTTACCTAGAATGGGAATGATGACACATACTACTGTTATTGCTGATAACACCAGATAATGTTTTGCTTAAACTTCTGAAGTAAAATGCTACATGAAGGCCCTATTCAGCCCAGATCTCTGAAATGGCTCATTTCCCATTGCAACTCTGTTAATCTTTTAGCCCATGGAGGCAACAGGTGGGTTAGCAAATAGCCAATAGAAGGACAACTGTTGTCCTTCAGGATCAGTGCCAGTGGAAAAAAGTGACCTGAAATACAGATCTCAGGCCTGACATGATGAAAATCTAATGCCACAGCTGTTGTCTCTCACAACTGTCACTCATCATGTTTTTTTAATGTTTTTTAATTGAAGTATAATTGACATACAACATTACATTAATTTCAGGTGTATAGCATAATGATTCAATATTTGTATATATTGTAAAACGATCACTGCAATAAGTCTAGTTACCATCCATCACCATAGTTACATAAGTTTTCTTTTCTTATGATGAGAACATTCTAGATCTATTCAGCAACTTTTAAATATGTAATACATTACTGACTATAGTCATCATGTTGTATATTACATCCCCATGACTTATTTATAATTGGAAGTTGGTACCTCATGATCCCCTTACCCATTTCGCTCATACTCTTCCCCTCTTCCCTCTGACAACCACCAATCTGTTATCTATATCTATGAATTTCAGGGTGGGGTTTTTTTTGCTTTGTTTTGTTTTGTTTTTGCTTTTTTATGTTCACATATAAGTGAAATCACATGGTATTGGTCTTTCTCTGTTTGACTAATTTCACGTAGCATGGATACACTCAAGGTCCATCCATGTTGTCACAAACAGTAAAATTTCATTATTTTTTAATGGCTGGGTACTACCCACTGTATATATGTGTACCACATCTACCTTATCCATTCACCCAATGACAGACACTTAGGTTGTTTCTATATCTTGGCTATTGTTAAATAAGGCTGCAATGAACATAGGGGTGCATATATTTTATTGAATTTGTGCTTTTGTTTTCTTTGGTAAATACCCAGAAGTGGAATTACGTGTGTATTTGAGTATTTATCCAAATATTTATCCAAATGCCTACAAGTAATTCTATTTTTAATAGAGAACAAGTTCTATTTTTAATATTTTGAGGAACTTCCATATTGTATTCCACAGTGGCTGCACCAATTCACATTCCCATCAGCAGTACACAAGGACTCCCTTCTCACTACATCCTAACACTTGTTATTTCTTTTTGATTAATAGCCATTCTGTCAGGTGTAATATGATACCTCATTATGGTTTTGATTTGTATTTTCCTAATGATGAGTAATATTGAACATCTTTTCATGTGCCTGTCAGCCATCTGTATGTCTTCTTTGGAAAAATTTCTACTCAGAACCTCTACCCATTTTGTAACCAGAAGGTTTGTTTTTTGTTACTGAGTTGCAGGAGTTCTCTATATACTTTTGATACTAACTCTATATTGGATACATGATTTGCAAATATGTTTTCTCACATAGTAAACAATCTTTTCATTTTGTTCATAGTTCCCCTCACTGTGCAGACCCTTTTTAATTTGATGTAGTTTCATTTGTTTATTTTTGCTTTTGTTGCTTTTGCCTTTGGAGTCAGGTCCCAAATATCATCACCAAGACCAATGTCAAGGAACTTACCCCTTATGTTTTCTTCTAGAAGTCTCATGATTTCAAGTTTCACATTCAAGTCTTTAATCCATGTTGAGCTAATTTAAGTTAGTGGTCCAGTTTTAACAATACTATTTATTAAAGAAACTGTCTTTTCCCCATGGTACATTCTTGCCTCCTTTGTTATAAATTAATTGCCCATATGTGCATGGGTTTACTTTGGGGCTCTTTATTCTGTTTCATTGATCCATGTGTCTGTTTTTATGCCAATACCATGCTGTTTTGATTACTATAACTTTATAATGTAATTTGAAATCCGGGACTGTGATGTCTCTTTGTTCTTTTTTCTCAAGATTGCTTTGCTATTTGCAGTCTCTTGTATTTCCATACAAATTTTATTCATTTTTTTCAACAAGCAATGAACCATACTTTGCCCACCTGTGTTTTATTGTTTTATTTTTTATTCTTTTTTTATTTTTTTTATTTATTTTTTTTTTCAACGTTTATTTATTTTTGGGACAGAGAGAGAGCATGAACGGGGGAGGGACAGAGAGAGAGGGAGACACAGAATCAGAAGCAGGCTCCAGGCTCTGAGCCATCAGCCCAGAGCCTGATGCGGGGCTCGAACCCACGGACCGCGAGATTGTGACCTGGCTGAAGTCGGATGCTTAACCGACTGCGCCACCCAGGCGCCCCTTTATTCTTTTTTTAATGTTTATTTATTTTTGACAGAGAGGGAGAGAAAGAGCAAGAGCGCTCATGAGAGGGGGAGGGGCACAGAGAAAGGGATACAGAGGATCAGAAGCGGGATCTGCATGGAGCAGAGGGCTCAATGCGGGGCTCGAACTCATAAAACCCTGAGATCATGACCTGAGCCAAAGTGAGACACTTAACCAACTGAACCACCCAAGCACCCTTCCATGCAAATTTTAGAATTTAGGATTTTTTGTTCTAGTTCTGTGAAAAATGTTGGTATTTTGATAGGGATTTCATTTAATCTGCAGATTGCTTTGTGTAATATGGACATTTTAACAATATTAATTCTTCCAATCTGTGAGCATGGAGTATGTTTGCATTTCTTTGTGTCTTCTTTAATTTCTTTCATCAATGTCTTAGTATTCAGTATACAGGCCTTTCGCTTCTTTGGTTAAAATTATTCCTAGGTATTTTATTCCTTTTTAATGCAATTATAAATAAGATTGTTTTTTAATTTCTCTTCCTGATATTTTGTTGTTAGTATATAAAAATTCAACAGGTTTTACATACTGATTTTGTACCCTGAATTTTACTGAATTCATTTATTAGTTTCAACTAGAGTTTTGGTGGACTCTATAAGGTTTTCAATATATAAAACCATGTTCACGAATAATGACAGTTTTACTTTTTCCTTCCCAATTTGGATGTCTTTTATTTCTTCTCCTGCCTAAGGACTTTGGTTAGGACTCCTAGTACTATGTTGAAAAAAAGGGGTGATACCTCACGCCAGTCAGAGTGGCCAAAATGAACAAATCAGGAGACTATAGATGCTGGAGAGGATGTGGAGAAACGGGAACACTCTTGCACTGTTGGTGGGAATGCAAATTGGTGCAGCCACTCCAGAAAACAGTGTGGAGGTTCCTCAGAAAATTAAAAATAGACCTACCCTATGACCCAGCAATAGCACTGCTAGGAATTTACCCAAGGGATACAGGAGTACTGATGCATAGGGGCACTTGGACCCCAATGTTTATAGCAGCACTCTCAACAATAGCCAAATTGTGGAAAGAGCCTAAATGTCCATCAACTGATGAATGGATAAAGAAATTGTGGTTTATATACACAATGGAATACTACGTGGCAATGAGAAAGAACGAAATATGGCCCTTTGTAGCAACGTGGATGGAACTGGAGAGTGTGATGCTAAGTGAAATAAGCCATATAGAGGAAGACAGATACCATATGGTTTCACTCTTATGTGGATCCTGAGAAACTTAACAGAAACCCATGGGGGAGGGTAAGGAAAAAAAAAAAAAGAGGTTAGAGTGGGAGAGAGCCAAAGCATAAGAGACTCTTAAAAACTGAGAACAGGGGCGCCTGGGTGGCGCAGTCGGTTAAGCGTCCGACTTCAGCCAGGTCACGATCTCGCGGTCCGGGAGTTCGAGCCCCACGTCGGGCTCTGGGCTGATGGCTCAGAGCCTGGAGCCTGTTTCCGATTCTGTGTCTCCCTCTCTCTCTGCCCCTCCCCCGTTCATGCTCTGTCTCTCTCTGTCCCAAAAATAAATAAACGTTGAAAAAAAAAATTAAAAAAAAAAAAACAACTGAGAACAAACGGAGGGTTGATGGGGGCTGGGAGGGAGGGGAGGGTGGGTGATGGGTATTGAGGAGGGCACCTTTTGGGATGAGCACTGGGTGTTGTATGGAAACCAATGTGACAATAAATTTCATATATTGAAAAAAAAACTAGTCATTAAAATTCAAAAAGAAAAAATAAATAAATAAAATATTTTTTGAAAACAAAAAAAAAAAGAAAAAAAGGGGTGATAGTAAACATCCTTATCTTGTTCCTAATCTTAAAACAAGAGCTTCCAATTTTTTACTATTAAGCATAGTGTTAGCTGTGGTCTTGTCATATATGGCCTTTACTATGTTGAGGTATGTTCTATCTATACTCACTTTGTTGACAGGGTTGTTGTTGTTGTTGTTGTTTTTATCTAAAAGCATGCTAAACTTTGACAACTACTTTTTCTGCATCTACTGAGATCATTTTATTCCTTCGCTTTTTTTTTAATGCTTATTTGAGAGAGAGTGCATATGCAAGTGGCAGATAGAGGGGGAGAGAGAAAGAATCACAAGCAAGCTCTGTACTATCAGCACACAGCCCAGTACAGGGCTCAATTTCACAGACCCTGAGATCATGACCAAAATCAAGAGTCAGATGCTTGACTGAGCCACCCAGGCGCTCCACATTCCTTCACATTTTTAATGTGGTATATCATAGTGATTAATTTGCAGATTGTGAACCATCCTCGCATCACTGGAATAAATCCCACTTGATCACTGTGAATGCTTCTTTTAATGTATTGTTGAATTCAGTTTGCTTGTATTTTGTTGAGGATTTTTTTCATCTACGTTCACCAGGAATAGTGGTCCATAGTTTTATTTTTTAGGTGTCTTTGACTGGTTTTGGTATGAGAGTAATGCTGACCTCGTAAAATGAGTTCAGAAGCATTCCTTTCTCTTCAAATTTTTGGAAGACTTTGAGAAGGATTGGTATTAAAATCTTTGTTTAGTAGAATTCATGAGTGAAGCTGTCTCATCCCTGAACTCTTGCTAGTCGGGAGGTTTTTGATTACTGATTCAATTTTGTGGCTGTTTCATAATTCTTTTTTTTTTTCTTTTAATGTTTATTTTTGAGAGAGAGAGAGAGAGAGTCTAAGCATGCGCACATGCACATGCATGCACGCGAGTTGGGGAGGGCAGAGAGTGACAGAGACATAGAACCTGAAGCAGGCTCCAGGCTCTGAGCTGGTCAGCACAGAGCCCAACGTGGGGTGTGAACTCACCAGCGCGTGAGATCATGACCTGAGTCAAAGTTGGATGCTTAACCAACTGAGCCACCCAGGGGCCCCTTGTAATTCTTTATTCCTTTCTTCCTTGTGCCTTGATCACTTTATGTAATATGCTCAGACTCCTTTCTTATTATCTTTTATGGGTCTATTATAGGTTTTTGCTGTGTGGTTACCATGAGGCTCACATATAACAGCCTATTTGTACAATCATCTATTTTAAGATGAAAGCAACTTAAGTATGAACACATTTTAAAACCCTGCATTTTTACCCCCCCCCAATTTTATGTATTTGCTGTCACATTTTATATCTTTTTATTTTGTATACCCTTTAACTAATTATTGTAGCTATATTTTTTCTATTTTATTTTAAACTTCATACTAGCTTTATAAGTGATTAATCCACTATCTTTTCCATATATTTACCTTTATCAGTGAGATTTTTACTTTCATATGTTTTCTTGTTGCAAATTAGTGTCCTTTTCTTTTAGCTTAAAGAATTCCCTTCAACATTTCTTGTAAGGCTGGTTTAGTGGTGATGAATTCCTTTAGCTTTTGCTTGTCTGGAAAACCCTTTCTCTCTCCTTCAATTCTGAATGATAACTGTGCTGGGTAAAGTATTCTTGGTTGGAATTTTTTCCTTTCAGCACCTGAATATATCATGCCACTCCCTTTGGGGCCAAAAAGTTTCTGAGAAATCTACTGACAGCTTTGGGGCAGGGGGAGTCTGTTATATGTAACAAGTTGTTTTCTCTTGCTGCTTTTAATCACTCATCATGTTTTAATTTTACAGTTTTGATTTAATCTTTTCTAAATAAAGCACTGTATAAATACAGAATGAGAGAACAAGAGTCTGTAGCAAAGGAGCCAGATTGGTATTAGCACCACCACTCATCCCTTTCACCACCTCCCCAGCCCTTTGGGTTTTGTTTTTTTGTGATGATGGCATCTCTAGGACACTACTTGATGTTCATGAAGGCCAGAGCTTCTGCACCAGCTCAGAAGCTTAAGAGAAATTACAGAGTTTGGATTTCATGGTGACTTCTTAACCTTTCTTATCATGCTAACCAGAATGCTTTTTACCAGACATTTCAAGTTGTAACACACAGTGGAGTTATATCTGAACAAAAACATGAGATTTTTCAATGGTGGGCCCTAAGATTCCCCCAATTTTCTCAGATCTGTAATTTATGGGGCACTTGAGTGGCTCAGTTAGTTGAGCGTCCAACTTCAGCTCAGGTCATGAATCTGCTGTCCATGAGTTCAGGCCCAGCATCGGCCTCTGTGCTGTCAGCTCAGAGCCTGGAGCCTGCTTCAGATTCTGTGTCTCCCTCTTTCTCTGCCCCTCCCCCACTCGCATTCTGTCTCTCTCTTTCTCTCTCAAGAAAATGAATAAACATTAAAAAAAATTAAAATACATTTTCCACCATGGGTTACATTATTTTTCTTAAAAAAAAAAAATGTTTACTTTTGAGAGACAGTGTGAGCAGGGAGGGGCAGAGAGAGAGGGAGAGAGAGAATCCCAAGCAGGCTCCACACTGTCAGCACAGAGCCCGATGTGGGGCTCAGACTCACAAACTATGAGATCCTGACCTGAGCTGAATCAAGAGTAGGATTTTAATGGACTGAGCCACCCAGGTGCCCCACATTCTTTCTCTTATGAAGCCACCTTTTTAAAAATGAACGCTATATTGAATTATAGCTTTACATATAATGAAATGCATCCATTCTAAGTGTACAGTCTTAACAAATATGTATACTTAGTGAGAATTCCATGACTACAAGATACAGAGCACCCTCCCCCCAACCAAAGTCTCCTTAATGCCCTTTTCAGTCAGTTTCCCCTCCACTCCCAACCTCAGGCAGTTGATCTGATTTCTATCATGATAGGTTAGTTCTGCTTTTTCAAGAATATTCTGTAAATAGTATGTATGCTTTTGGGGTCTGGCTTTTTTACTTAGCATAAGCTTTTTGAGGTTCATCAATGTTGTATGTATCTATAACTAGTTCTTTCTTTCCCCTGAGTAGTATTCCATTTTATGGCTATAATGCCATTTGTTTATCCATTTTCATATTGATGGACATTTGGATTGTTTTCACTTAGGGGCTGTAATATACACATACCCATGGCAGCTTTACTCATAAGTTTTTGTGCAGTATTCATTTCTCCTGGGAAAATATCTAAAGGCAAATACCTAGGTTGTACGTTAAGTACATATTTAAGCTTTTAAGAAACTACAAGCTACTTTCTAGAGTGGTTGTATCATTTTGAAAACCCACTAGTAATACAGCTGACCCCTGAACAATGTGGGGGTTAAAGGCACCAACCCCCAGTGCAGTTGAAAATCTGAGTATAGGGGCACCTGGGTGGCTCAGTCGGTTAAGTGGCCGACTTCAGCTCAGGTCATGATTTCGCAGTCCGTGAGTTCGAGCCCCGCATCGGGCTCTGTACTGCCAGCTCAGACCTGTTTCAGATTCTGTGTCTCCCTCTTTCTGACCCTCCCCCGTTCATGCTCTGTCTCTCTCTGTCTCAAAAATAAATAAACCTTAAAAAAAATTTTTTTTAATTAAAAAAAAAAAAAATCTGAGTATAATTTTCACCCTCCCACCACCAAAACTTAACTACTAATAACCTACAGTTGACCAGAAGCCTTACTGATAACATAAACAACTAATACATATTTTTATATGTATTATATACTGTATTCTTATAATAATCTAGAGAAAATAAAATATTAAGAAAATCATAAGGAAAATGCATTTACAGTACTGTATTATATTTGCAAAAAAATCCACATATGTATGGACTCACATAGTTCAAACCCATGTTGTCAAAGGTCATCCATATAATGTATTCATTGCGAATAAGTGTTGCAGAGAAAAGTAAAAAAAAAAAAAAACAAAAAAAACAAAAAACAACCAAAAAAAGGGCAAGTAGATGTTATGGTGCTATTTACAGATGATGGTAAGAAAAGGCTTCCTAGACTATTGTGAGCCAAAACCTGAAGGAAGTAAAGGAGAATGCCATGAAAATATCTGAGAGAACAGCATTCAGAAGGCAGAAATAACAGCACATGCAAAAGGGTATTCCTTGGTGGGTTGGAGGAATATCAAAGGGGCCAAGGGGTTCGCAGTGGGGTGAGAGAGACAGAAAATAGGTAAACAGGTCAGAAAGGCAGGGAGCTCAGTCAGTTCATGGAGGGCTTTGTAGGCCAATGAACTTTGGAATGAATGAAATGAGGAATCACTGGAGGATTCTGAGCACTAAAGGGACACAACTTCTCTTATATACATCTCTTACATAGGATCACTTTGATGTGAAAAATAGACTATAGGATGCAAGCATGAAAGTAGGCAGGCCAATTAGGAGGTCACTGTAATTGCCCAGACCGAAGACTAGACCAGTGTGGTAGCAGTGCAGCTGGAGAAAAGTGGTGCGACTCTGGACGTATGCTCAAGGCAAAGCTGACGATATTCCCAAAGGATTGAAAGTGTCCTGGTGAAAGAAGAGTCAAATCTAATTAGGCCGATCTAATTCCACATCCATTCTTCCTCCAAGTACAGGAAATAATCTGTCTAAAGAAGAAAGGGGGGGGGGGATGCAGTTTGTGTGGTTAAAAACCAGTAAGAAACTAAGTTGAAACTCATGGTCCCTGGCAAAGCCAAACTGCTTTAATCACCCAAATTATCCTCAATCTAAATAGCCCAATGTGTCTGCCTGAAATAAATGTAATTTTATGGAAAAAAAATGTAATATACATATTGTAGTGCCAATTTGTAACACTTTAAAACTCTATATATAGAATCTAATATAAAAATACTTCTCTTGAGGTTTAGAAAATAATAGTAAAGTAAAATGAGAATCACGGCAATCCTATGAAATAGAAGATGAGCAACTATTAATCCTACTATTCCATAGGTAATAAATTTTAACTCTAGATAAATATATGACCCCTTTGGGTCAAATCCAATGCATCAGGGACTACGATCAGTCTGCTGATTCAAAGTCTAGCTCAGATACACTCTATGATCAACTGTTGACTCCTATCCAGGACTGCCAATCTTTTCTGCCTACTTTATTTTTTTATTGTTTAACAAACTTTTTTGTTTGTTTGTTTTTTTGAGAGTGAGAGAGAGCAAGCAAGCACTCGGCTGCATGCAAGCTGGGGAGAGGGGCAGAGGGAGGGAGAGAGAGAATTCCAAGCAGACTCCACACTCAGCACAGAGCCTGATGCAGGGCTCAATCCCATAACCCTAGGATCATGACCCAAGCCAAAACAGAATCAGACGCTCAACCGACTGAGCCATGCAGGTGCCCCTCTGTGTATTTTCATTAAAGACATCAAATTCCAGTACCTCTGATACCCAAGATATATGTACTGAAACACTGATAGATGACTATAAGACATTTTACAAGATGTTCGCAGATTTAGTAAGGTCCACCAAATGATAGGCCAGCAAAACATAACTAACTTACAAGAATCAATTTCTACCCTAAGTATTTTCAAACATCTAATGCTACTATAGATGTGTGAATTTCCTTTTCGTATATTTTTCAATAGCAAAATCTGTTCAACTATATATGTCTATTGCAGGTAGGGTGTTGAAGGGGATGGTTTAGAAATTCACAAAGAAAGAATATTTGCAAACACATTTAAACAAAGCAGGTTTGGAAACTGTAATTTTTAGTTCTTTGATGCTGACTATATGATAATTACATTTCCCCTAAAATAAAAAATAAAAATGGAGAAGAGAGGGCTATAGAATTTAACTCTACCAAAGCATTTGGGTTGTGTGGATTCTTTTATTACACTGTAAATATTTTGCATATGTCTAGAGCAAGCACCAGTAATTAGGCCATAATGGTAACTTGTCACTCATAAACACAACAGTGCATTTGGAAAGATTAAGAACTAGATTGTTCAGTAATTCTGGGAGCCTTGTTTACCAAGCTAAGATGTCTAGCAAGACTCTTGTTTACTTGATATGATGTACTTGTTATTTTATTAAATATTTAAGACTGCATAGTTTAAAATTTTATACAGAAAGCTTTTTACCTAATTTTGAGGAGAATTAAAGAAGAACTATTCCTAAGGTGTAATTTTAATTTCTTTTTTTTTAATTTTTTTAATGTTTATTTATTTATTTTTGACAGAGAGAGAGACAGAGAGACAGAGACAGAGCATGAGTGGGGGAGGGGCAGAGAGCAAGGGAGATACAGAATCCGAAGCTGGCTCTAGGCTCTAAGCTGGCAGCACAGAGCCCAACACAGGACTCGAACTCATGAACCGCGAGATCATGACCTGAGCCAAAATTAAGAGTTGGACACTCAACCACCCAGGCGCCCCAGGAAAATACAGTTTTTAGAACTTACTCATTGTTTATATGGCATGAAAAAGCAATTTACTAAACATAGACAAAATATTTTGGTGAAAATAGATGTAAAAGTAAAGTAGACTACGTCTCAGTGAAACAATCTTCTATTGAATTCAAAATATGGAGGCATTACGTGTAGAATAATTCAGTTTTAGGACCTAGAAAATGGAAGAGAGCTTTTTCTGAGTCAGTTTTAAAAGTGTAAAAACTTCTAGAGAAGTTAGTAACAGCTGAGTAAAATTGTGAGACCCAAATAGGAGTTTCCATGGTTTGCCTAAATCCGCTCAATCTAAACCATTTTAAAAGATACCTATCTTGGGGCGCCTGGGTGGCGCAGTCGGTTAAGCGTCCGACTTCAGCCAGGTCACGATCTCGCGGTCCGTGAGTTCGAGCCCCGCGTCAGGCTCTGGGCTGATGGCTCGGAGCCTGGAGCCTGTTTCCGATTCTGTGTCTCCCTCTCTCTGCCCCTCCCCCGTTCATGCTCTGTCTCTCTCTCTCTGTCCCAAAAATAAATAAATGTTGAAAAAAAAAATTTAAAAAAAAAGATACCTATCTTTAGATATTTCATATAAACCTAACACCTATAGCTTTAGAGTCCTTGCTGTAATAGCTAAGATAATGAAAAATGAAGACTTCTAGGTAAAAATAAAGGGTAAAATTCTTGTACTTGTGTTTGCTTCCTTTCTATAATCTCATCAAAATGACAGAAAAGCAATTTAAAAAGAATAACCTCAAGGGTGCCTGGGTGGCTCAGTCAGATAACCGTCTGACTTTGGCTCAGGTCATGATCTCACAGTTCGCGGGTTCGGGCCCCGCGTCAGGCTCTGTGCTGACAGCTCGGAGCCTGGAGCCTGCTTCGGATTCTGTGTCTCCCTCTCTCTGTCTCTCCCCCACTCATCATTCTCTGTCACTTTCCCTCCCTCTCAAAAATAAATAAACATTAAAAAATTTTTAAAAAGAAAATAAAAAGAATAACCTCATAAGGACAAAGAGGGCAGAAAAGTCAATACAAGAAAGTCTTAGAAACTGAAAAGCAGACATAAGAGTAGTAACTACCTGTTAAAACTTTAGAAAGCAACTGTGGGTAAAAGTAAGAAATTAATTTATGTTTCTGATTACCTAAAGCCTCCAAATTGTTGGCAACAGTTATTTCTGAACTGTGGTACCTGTAAGGCTATCAACAGGAGAATGAGTGGGAAGTGTTTGTAGGGTGCAGTCAGACATCTTCCCCACCACCACCACCCCAGAACTCTTCACCTACTCTGTATAATGGACCTACTGTGCAGGTAGACAGAACATGGCAGGTTTATTCTAGAAAGGATCTTTGAAATAGAGGACACTAGGCAAAAATCGAAGTTAGGGGAGCCATGCTACAAAGAGTGGAACTCAGTGAACTTTAACATATGGTGCTCTCAGAATGGCTGTGTTGTCTTCCTGCACTTGGTTCCTGTAATGCCTGCTTCCAGCCTCTACCTCCAAGGCCTAGGAATGGCAAAGCCACCTGTCGGGAATCTGATCCAAGAAAACGTAAAAATTCTGACATTAGTGTTCCTTCAATGAAAGAGACCACCCAACTCACCAACCAAGGGCAAAGCCCCCTTCAATGTACTATACCTAGAGGTACTCAGAGCTTCCCATAGCTGTCCAATCTCCCCACTCTTAGAAAACCAAAGGTCATTCTGAGGAAAGCCTCTAAGTGCGAGACAAAGATGGAAAGGAGCAGACAGAAGCAACACTGAAGAGATTAATGGAGGGGAGGGAAGAAAATAGAAACCCTATCTTTCATATCTATTACAAACAGACGAGAGAGTATAACTGTATCCACAGCATTAGAACCACATGATTACCTATCATCTGTCTAAAAAGAGTAACAAAAAAAGAGCTTCTAAAAGTTCAAATTGTGAGAGCAGAAACTTTTCGAAACAAATAATAAAAGGCTGAAAGATACTTAAGGAAATCTCTCTGAAAGCAGAGCAAGAAGACAATGAGAGGATCACAAGAGAGAAGATTCAGAAATCAGAGAACTAGAGGAACAGTCCAGGAAGCCCACTATCCAAGTAATTGAAGAAAGGGAGTTAAGAGGAAATGGATAGAAGAAAATAATCAAATAAGTAAATCAAGAACACTTTGCATTGAAAGATATGAGTTTGCACATTAAAAGGGACTACCAAGTGCCCAGGGCAAAGATTTCTAAACCAGTGTTTGGGGGGTGGGGGGGAGAAGGGTAATTTCAGGCCATATTTCTGGATAATATATTTATAGTGCTGCTTCTTGATTTTGCAGAAATGGGCATTATCTATTGACTTCCTAACAAGGTAGATGTGGATTCAGTATTGCTTTGCCATTACCCCTTCATATCTATCCCTCTTCTCATCCTCACATCTACCACATATAATTATATAGCAATTTTGGTTAAATCAATATTCATTGTTTACATTATTATGACAATATAAAAGCTAGTCACAGCTGAGCCATGTAGCATTTGATAATTTTTCTTTCCTGCATAACCTTTTATTTTCCTTAATCTTCGTTTCTTTACTGGCAAAAGTGGGAAGTTCATGGTTGGACCGATTTCTGATAGAGTCAAACGTTATCATTAAAAATAATCCCCTCCTCTGATCTGCTCTGCTGGCTTCAGAGTTGCCTTCATTCTAAGGCAAGTACTCCCAGAAAGCAGGCTGTAAGCAGCTCCAAACTGACATATCAGCAGTTTAGAAACCTCAGCAGGTAAAGAATCTTTTTCTCAACAGCTCCAGTAAGAGAACCAATGTCTTGCTCAAGAGGATGTTGCTACTCTTTTTGCTCTCCTGACTCACCACTTTACCTAGGGGTGGAGTCAAGTTTTATTTGATTGTCATGACTGAGAATGGCAAAGAGGTTCCGCAAACAAAGAGGCTGAGAAAAACTGTAATGCATTTTATATTTGCATCTGTACTGTCACACAGTTCAAACTCAAAAAGTCCTAGAATTTTACAGGCTAGAAAGGACAAGAATAAGTGATGCCTCTGGGTTGAGGAAACATTATATAAACCAAGTTTTCAAGTTGAAAATTGTCTAAGGGATAATAGCATTATGATTTTAGAGTTAATTCAGGGATTTTATACTGATACTCAAAAAGCAGAAATTAATATATTAATCAAAAGTAACACAAAATGAACTTATGGCATCTTTAAAATCACAAACATGTTTTTATATAGTTCAGCTGATCTTTTAAATGTTGGATTTAATATTATTTTTGATGAGTATTGTGACCTATGCAACCTGTTAAGTGAGGTAATGATTGACTATACAAAATTTAGTATTTAGGATACTTTACTGCTGTTTGAGACTTTAGCCATACAGTTTTGATTTTCTAAGGGGGCGAGGCTGTCTTCATTTCCCCCTCTTTTTTTTTTGGTTTTA
Source organism: Lynx canadensis (assembly GCF_007474595.2). NCBI lineage: Eukaryota > Metazoa > Chordata > Mammalia > Carnivora > Felidae > Lynx > Lynx canadensis. The sequence goes on along the minus strand of NC_044303.2, from coordinate 153,844,224 downwards.
TATATATATATATATATATATATATATATATATATATATATTTGTATATATATATATATATATTTACCAAACTAAAAGTCCTTAGCTGTATGTCAAATATTTTGCATTATAATAAGGATCAAAAGGGGCGCCTGGGTGGCGCAGTCGGTTAAGCGTCCAACTTCAGCCAGGTCACGATCTCACGGTCGGTGAGTTCGAGCCCCGCGTCAGGCTCTGGGCTGATGGCTCAGAGCCTGGAGCCTGCTTCCGATTCTGTGTCTCCCTCTCTCTCTGCCCCTCCCCCGTTCATGCTCTGTCTCTCTCTGTCCCAAAAATAAATAAACGTTGAAAAAAAAAATTAAAAAAAAAATAATAAGGATCAAAAGTTTTTCTTGGAAAAAAAATACCAGCAGGATTTCAAAAGTAATGAACACGTGCTCACTTCAGCAGCACATATACTAAAACTGGAACAATTTAGAGAAGATTAGCGTGGCCCCTATGCAAGGCTGACATGCAAATTCATGAAGTGTTCTATGTATAAATATATACAAATAAAACAAACAGCTTCATAGTTCAGAGATGCTCTTAGTAGTGCTCTCTACTGATCTTTAGTGTTACCATATTTATATTTCCTTTAGAATTCTTTTATTAATCACTCTGCAGTGTGGCTACATTTATATCTAAGCTTACAAGTAAAAATGTTCATTCTGTATTTCTTTATCAGGGTTAGGACTATGATGACCACTTTTAGTTTATGACAATACAACCCTACCGTTTGCAAATAGTGATAATGACAATAGCTAACATTAAGTTTCACAAAACCCCTACAAGTTAGACACTATTATTATTCCCAGTATACTGAGGAAACTGAAAAAGAAGATAGAAACTTTACTTAAGACAATACTAGTAAGTGGTAACAGCCCAACTGGTCTGAACCCAAAGCCTGCAAAAAAGGTAATAAACCATAAGACAGTATTGATGGAGTTGTGATAGCCAGCCTATTTCTAATAATACCTAAAAAAGAAAGACATCAACATATATTTTTTACGGTATTTGTAACAAGCCAAGAGGTCTATAATTTGACAGAAAAGGTCACATTGTGGGGGGCACCTGGGTGGCTCAGTTGGTTGAGCATCCAACTTTGGCTCAGATCTCACAGTTGGTGAGTTCGAGACCCTCTAACAGCTCAGACCCTGGAGCCTGCTTCAGATTCTATTTCTCCCTCTCTTTCGGCCCATCCCCTGCTCACATTCTCTCTCTCTCTCTTAAAGATAAACATTAAAAAAAAAATTTTTTTTTTAAGGAAAAGCTCATGTAGCTGTTTATAAGTGGAATGGACTACTCATTGAGACCACCTGCTTAGTATTTTAAGTATAAAAATGGTAAAATAAGTTGGTAGGGATCAGAGCCCACCATGGAGAACACTTTATCATTCTAGAGAAAGAGAATGATCTTTTAGCATGCTGTCACTCATTCTCTTCTGCCATACCACCTTTCCACCCAGACTTTTAAAATTTTTTCTTAAAATATTTTATAATATATATTAAGTATGCAAAAAGGTACATAGACTAGCAGAACATACATGTACCCATCATTCAACTCCATCAAGTTCTAACATTTTGTTTGCTAATGTTTTACAAGCAAATTTGCAGTTTTGCTTGCTGATCTTTTGGGGTTTTTTTAATGATGTGATATATTAAAGTTTAAACAGCATATAGAACATACCTATGTGGCTTAAAGAATAATAAAATGAATACTCATACACCCTCCAGCAAATCTGAAAAATAAAGCATCACTCCTACCTCAACACCCTCTCTGTTGGTCTAATGTTGATAGTTTGAATACAGAGCTCTAAGTTGGAAATAATTTTACTCAGAATTCTGAAGGCACTGTGCTGACTTTACCCTCTGTTGAAGCTCTTTGCTCCCAGTGTTTTGAAATTTCACAATGATGCATCTTGTGGTAGGTTTATTTTTATCCACGTTATCAAGCACTCTGTGAACCCTTTCAATCTGGAAATTTCTGAACTTTCCTGCTCTATGAAATATTATTGGGTTATATTTTTTGATGTTTGTCTATATTCCCTACTCTTACTTGAAATTTGGATGTGATGAGCTTGTGTCTTGACTGTATTTTATTTTCTCTTATTTTTTATCTCTTTGCCTTTTTGCTCTACTTTCTCAAAGATTTTCTTAATTCTACATGTAAGCCCTTCTAATTTCTATGTGTTTACAATTTTCAGGGGCTCCTGTGAGATAACAGAAAATATATACATTGGTCTCTCCCCCTGGTTCCGGGTACAGAACTGCTAAAACCCTTGTAATTTCCTAATTGATAAGAGTAGTAGGAGCATCTTTTTTTCTAATGACGTGACTCTAGGTGGGCTCCTGGATGGGGTTTGGTCACCAGAAATACCAAGCAATGATTAGAAGCTTGGAATTTTCATTGCTTCTCGGCCTTTTAGCTCAGATCAAGTGTAGAAACTTGGAATTTTCAGCCCCACTCCCACTTTTCTAGAGGGGAGGGAGGATGGAAACGGAGGTAATAATTGATCACGTCTACATGAGGAAGCCTCCATAAAATCCCAATAATATGGAGATTCAGAAAACTTCCAGGACAGTGAGTACATCACACCAGGAGGGTGATAAACCTCACAGTTTCAAGGGACAGAAGCTCCTGCTCTGAGAACCCTCCCAGACCTCATCCTATGTCTCTCTTCATCTGGTTCTTTATCTGTATCCTTTATTAGATCCTTTAATAAACTGCTAAACGTAAGTAAGTGTTTCCCTGAGTTCTGTGAGCAGCTCTAGCAAACCTGAGGAGGGGGTCATGGGAACCTCCAATTTGTAGCCAAATCTGACAGAAGTTGTGGGTAACTTGGGGACCCACTACCTGTGGTGGGCATCTGAAGTGGGGGGGGGGGTCTCTCCAGATAGATAGTGTCAGAACTGAGTTAAATTGCAGGACCCCCAGCTGGTGTCATGGTGAATTGCTCAGTTTGGGGGGAAATCTGCATACATCTAGTGACTTAGAAGTGTCAGAAGTGACAGAGACAAGTGTTCTATGTGAGTAGTAAAGGAGGAAGGCTCAGAAGAGAAAAACTGGGTTTTCTTACACAGCTTTTTCCTATCCTTTTAATAAAGCATCTTATTCTTTTATGGCTGCACTATCTTATTTATGTCTCTGAACATATAAAATAACTTAAAAGTGTGTTTTTCTTCTCTTTGCATGGCTGTTTCTTTGAAAATGCTTTTTTCTGATGACTGCCTGGATAGCTCAGTAGGTTAAACATCTGACTTCACCTCAGGTCATGATCTCAGGGTTCATGTGTTCAAGCCCCGCATCAGATTCTGCACTGACAATGTAGAGCCTGCTTGGGATTCTCTCTCTGTCCTCTCTCTCTGCCCCTCCTTGACTTGCACTTTCTCTCTCAAATAAACTTAAAAAAGTAAAATTATTTTTTCTGTTTCTTTGTTTTCAGATCTCTTTCTGATATTCCTCAGTATCTCGTAGTGATCCCTGGCTGTGAGCTCTCATTTAAGAGTGGAGCATTAAAAAGATGTTTGGAGGGGCGCCTGAGTGGCTCAGTCGGTTAAGCGTTAGACTCCGGCTCAGGTCATGATCTCACAGTTCGTGAGTTCGAGCCCCGCATCAGGCTCTGTGCTGACAGCTCAGAGCCTGGAGCCTGCTTCAGATTCTGTGTGTGTCTCTCTCTCTGCCTCTCCCCACACTCATACTCTGTCTCTCTCTCTCTCTGAAAAGTAAACATTAAAAAAATTATTAAAAATAAAAAGACGTTTGGAGTTCCATATCCATGCATGGGGCCTGTTGGCCACAAGCTTATTTCAAGGTGTTCTGGTTAAACCATTTCATTGGCAAACCCCTGACATCTGTGCATATGGATGCCTTTGGGAGAGCAGGAAAATTCCCCAGGAGACATTCTTCCTTTCTCCTTCATTGCCAGTAAAACCTAACTGCTAATGTTTCAGAGCCAAGGGGGCTGGTGGAAGGATGGTGCTATTTCCACAGCCAGTATGTAAACATTTCATTTAATCAGTTTTCATTGTGGTGGCCACCTCTACCCTCAACTATGCGCTGAGCCCTCTAGTCAAGAAACACTGTGGTCTATCCTCTCTGGGGGATACAATTCCAGTGCTCTGCTGACGGAGAAAAATGGCAATCCTGCTATATGGAGTTACAAGGCTTTGGGTATCTAATTCTTCAACATTGAGTCAATCCTCATTTATTAGGCCCAACTTTATTCCCATTTCCAAAATTATCAGACACTGCCATTGCTGACCTGTTTGTGGATTTTGAGGTATATATTGGGTTGGTTTTTCTACCTTCTCTACTATTGTTTTAGAGTAGGAAGCTTCTTGAGTTCTGCTAAACCCATCTAGTTTCAGATTCCTATTCAGACTTCCCATTCTTTTTGTTCTTGTTAATAAACTTTTATTTTTGTTCTTGGTGTTCTATAGTTTAACTATGACAGGTTTAGGTGTGGATTTCACTGATCTTGCTTAGAGTTCCTTATGTACCTGAATGTGAAGATTTCTGTCTTTTACAGTCCTAGAATACTTTCACTTACACTTGAATATATATTAATATATTTATATACAAATAGAAACACAAATATCTTCTAATAGCAGTTTTAATGTATGTATCACTGTGCAGTGTCCTGGAAAATTTCTTTTTTTTTTTTTATTTTTTTTATTTTTAAAAAAAATTTTTTTTTTTCAACGTTTATTTATTTTTGGGACAGAGAGAGACAGAGCATGAACGGGGGAGGGGCAGAGAGAGAGGGAGACACAGAATCGGAAACAGGCTCCAGGCTCTGAGCCATCAGCCCAGAGCCCGACGCGGGGCTCGAACTCACGGACCGCGAGATCGTGACCTGGCTGAAGTCGGACGCTTAACCGACTGCGCCACCCAGGCGCCCCTGGAAAATTTCTTTAATCATCTAGCCTACTAATTCACTCTTCAGCTTTGTCTATAAACTTTTTAAATTGTACATAGAGCCTCTATTTTAATTATTATGTCTTATTTCTAGGATTTCTATTTAGTTCTTTTTTCTTTAATTTTTTTTAATGCTTATTTATTTCTGAGAGAGAGAGTGACAGAGTGTGAGCAGGGAAGGGGCAGAGAGAGAGAGACACAGAATGTGAAGCAGCTCCAGGCTCTGGGCTGTCAGCACAGAGCCCGACTCGGGGCTCGAACTCATAAACTGTGAGATCATGACCTGAGCCGAAGTTGGGACGCTTAACCGACTGAGCCACCTAGGCGTCCCTCTATTTAGTTCTTTAAAAGTAATTCTTTAAAGATATTAAACATGCTTATTATCATATATTAAAACCTATAATTTCAGTATCTATGGCCTTTGATTTTGTTGTGGTGGTGATACTTTGTTTTCTTGTTTTTGTCTCTCCTACTCATAGTGGATTGTCCTGTTTTGAGGTTTTTTTCATTCTGTACATCTGTTCCTTGGAAATTTATTTGTGAGAAGTTTGAGACTTAGATTTAAAACATCTACATTGTCTTCTATCCATTCTTCCCAGGAACTCTGCCAACCCAGGATCACATTAATGTAAATTCTGTTTGGGCATTCTGAGCCGTATACAGAGTATCAATTCTGACCCTAAACTCAGGTTGAGGGCTAGCTTGAGGTTAAATATTATCAAGACTTCCTACCCTCATTCAGAGTTAACGTCAAGAGTAGCAAGTGTCTTTACTACTTTCCCTTTTTCTTAGTTATCTCATTGAGAGATTTTTGTTGTTGTTGAGGGACGGTCTTAAGTAAGAATTTCTATACCAAATGGGTCCTCAAGTTTATCTTTTTTCACTTCTATTAAGCTGTTAGATCTGAAACTGTATACCCCCTAGAATTAGATCATAGTCTGCCATGCACTTGCCCCGAGTGGCGGAAATTAGCCAACGCCTTGTTCTACATTCATGGCCCTCTTCCATATGTCACATTATCATGAATCAGATCACTTGCATTTTAAGGAAACCAGAAATGATCTCTAAACATAACAAGTTTTATCTCAAAAAGACACATAAAACACCGAAATACACACAAAGAAGTTACTTTGAAATCTCAGTGTATGAATACTTGTTAAGCATAAAGGAGAGAAAGATGGAGCTGCCTGGTGGGAAAGGAGGCGTATGGCATGAGGTGAACGTACACAGGCAACCGTGAGAGTGTACCCAGCCTGGCTGTCCTCATTTACCCCTCAGCTGCATGCTGACGAAACACTCACTCCCTGTTTGGCAGCTGGAACATTTTTAGCAGCCGTGGAGTCCAGACATGCACACATTTAGCTCCTCAATGCTGCTCCTGATTGACAGTCCCTAAAATGGAAATCTCTGGAAATCTGGTCATTTAGAGTCTAATGTCTCATCAGAAAGAATTAAAAAGCCACGTGTATTGTTCCTTTTCCCAGCCAATATTATTCAATTGCATTCCTCTACCATACAGCCTTAAAATTACATGGTGCTAAGCATGGATTTTTCCACTGAATGAGGAAATCCTAACTCTAGTGTTAGTCTCTTTTTCAATGACCCCAAGTGGTAGGGAATGGGATCACCATCTTTGGAGATGTGGTAGTGTAGTTAGCTGCTACAGAGAAACAACCTTATAGAAGAACTGAACTTATGAGAAGAAAATGGGGGGGGGGGGGATCTATTTTTTATTTTTCTTCCTTTTGCCTGATACAACTTAGCTGAACACAAATTTGTAGGTGTCAATCTTTTGGCCACTGTGCTTGACACATACCCCAACAAAATCACCCAAAATCTCTTCCTATTCTCTTTCTCTAGCACACTTTTCCACCTCCCATTCCAATTCATGTGTGTGTGTGTGTGTGTGTGTGTGTGTACAACTTGATAAAGCAAGTCTATCATTTACATGAAAATGCAAAAGGCCAACTGTGACTAAGACACAGACGGAGAAAAGGTAAGAGTTCTACTAGAAATTAAATATAATGTAAGAAGTGGAAATCTTCAAAACATCAAGACTTAAGAAGACAAAAAAAGAGCATTCAGAGGACACTTCTTATTACAACCTTAAAGTTGGGGAGGGGGGGGAAGGCTCTAGAAAATAGAATCTGAAATATATGTGGTTTTCCAACAAGTGCTTAGAAAATGCTTTGCATTTATAGTAAAAATTTTTTAAAAATTTGCATTTCAGTTCTAACTAGTCACAGGTCACAAGCTTTCTTTCTTTCCTTATGTAAAATGGGGATAATTCTAATAATTCTAGAATCACTAGAGCAAACATCTTTAAAATGAAAAGCATTATTATTACTATTAAGCTCAGTTTCCTTTGAGATAAGACCAGTAAGAGTCTTAAACTAGTGACTTTGATGAACAATTGTGGCTACTTTGTGAGAAAATCATTTAAAAATTTTGCAGGTGGCAGGCCAATAAAGTTCAATGAAGAATTTTTTTTTTCCATTTTGCAGATAAGCGTATAGGAGATGTATAGATGGAAATAATTACACATATTAATGCCTGTCTAAAAATGTGATGGAATATTTACACATACTGGGTTTTGGCCTACCTCTGATTGATAGTTCAGGTAATTAATAGTTGAAATGAAAACATCTTGTATATTTCTAATAAGTGTGATAATTTCTTAACAAATATTTTCTGAATAATTTCTTCATTGCCAGCTTAGCACAGGCAACAACATTCTGTATGTTACTTGTGTTTGCATGCTGCTCTACCAGTGATGCTTACTCAAAACACATGGTCAGCCATTTATTCTCTCCCAGGCGTGTACAGGGACTACCGTTGGAAGGTCATGCATATCTGTGCAATGACAAAAAATTGTGTAATTTCATGTGTAATTTACAAGCATAAAATGGAACTTTTAATGTATTATGTAATCTTTTGGAAGTTTAAAATGTTGCTATTTCTGCTAACACTTGTTATTGGAGATTTTGTATAAAATTTCAAAATAGCTCATTGTGAGTTATCTTCAAGACAAACACACTTTTGTCCTTCAACGATGAAAACAACCCAACATCATTATAATTAAATATTGAGATGTTTATAATACTTTTTATGTTAATCATGTGCTGGCCAACTGATAGTCAACTGGCTAGTATTTCTGTGCTAGGATGCCAAGAACAAAATTTCATAAAGCCTTTACCTCTCAATGAAAACCAGTAGTTTTTTTTTTTTAATTGATTAAGAATGGATGGGGGGTAATCAATTAAGAATGGATGGGTGGCGCAGTCGGTTAAATGTCTGACTCTTGATTTTGGCTCAAGTCATGATCTCACCATTCGTAGGATCCAGCCCTACGTTGGGCTCCGTGCTGACAGGGCAGTGTGGAGCCTGCTTAGGATTGTCTCTCCCTCTGTGTCCCTCCCCCGCTGGTGTGTGAGCACGTTCCCTCTCCTGAGAATCAGCTCTGAGCATGTCTTTGTAACTCCATTTTCAATGATGTCATAGTGATAGTTCAAAATCAGCTAAGGCAGGAGTACTTCTAGCACAGAAATGGAAAAACAGTCTAAGTCAGGTCTTTTTATCCTGAAGAACCAGCTATTAAACGTTTACCAGCACGTCACTATTGAATAGGGAGTTGAGGGGGAAGAAAAGGAACCATGGATTGTAGAAAGGCAATGGAGTTTGGAACTGGAGTTTAGAGGTGCTAGTCAGATTTAGAATTGGAAATGGTATTCAAAATGTCATGCAGTTGAATATTTTCATCTTTTGTGAGATCAATTAGTTTTGGAAAATTTGGAAGCAGCCTACTAAGAATTTTAAGTTATGGGAAGTCCTGAGGAATCTAGTGTATTGATAAAAAGGATGTGTAATATAATCAAATGAGTCTCTAATCAAGTACCTTGGCTCTAGTCTGCTCCAGGTTATCCTAATTTGAAACAAAAAGTCTTCCCTAGAACCTCAGCCAAACCTCAGGTGGAGGGTCAAAAAAACTTCAAATGTACGGTGTGAGCTGATGTACCCTGGAAAGCAAATGCACATACACAGGCAGGGACCAGGTTACTGTATTCTCTACTTTGTAGAGTCAACTTAAGCCAGTTTCCACTTCAGAGCAATGGAAACAAAGTTCTAAAATGTTATAATCTGACCCAGTTGAGTTCCACAGAACTCTACAAACAAAAACTCATTGTTATTATAGCTCAGCTTCAACATGTAACTTCATGATATACAAAATATAGAAGCAATTATTTTGAATATTATATGAACCCACAGGGCATCCTACCTATTAGAAATATTTACAAGTAACAAACAGATGTATATTCAAATATGTGAAGCCACTATGATATCCAGATGATAATAGAATCTATTCTTGTAACTACCATTTTACTATTAATCAATAGACCAGTATCACCTTTCCTGAATTATTTTTTCTTCATGCACTTATCACCATATGTCCCACTATGCTTTCTTCTCACTGTTCTTATACTATTTCCATTCACTGCAATGAAGGCAAGGCCTTTTCTGTTTGTTCATGACTTTATTTCCACTCCTAGGTCCTATCTCTGACTGGCACGTGATAAATAATGAATATTTGCTGAATAAATGAGTGAATTCATTAACAGAAAGATTGGTAGAGAAGGACCAGTGGTTGGAAGTTTTCAGGATTCTACTTGAGATTTCACAGTAACCATTGAAATTAGAAACAGAGACGATACACACACAAACCTGGCATAAAAAAAAAAAAAAATGTTACACGTTGGTACCTAGTTTAATAAGCATTAAAAGCATTCAAGTACGGGGGCGCCTGGGTGGCGCAGTCGGTTAAGCGTCCGACTTCAGCCAGGTCACGATCTCACGGTCCGTGAGTTCAAGCCCCGCGTCAGGCTCTGGGCTGATGGCTCGGAGCCTGGAGCCTGTTTCCGATTCTGTGTCTCCCTCTCTCTCTGCCCCTCCCCCGTTCATGCTCTGTCTCTCTCTGTCCCAAAAATAAATAAAAAACGTTGAAAAAAAAATTAAAAAAAAAAAAGCATTCAAGTATGTCTCAACTTAGTATAAATAATTAAGAAAATATCTTCCTAGAAGTTTAGCTAATAGAAATGGTAACTTCCCCCAGAGTCAGATGGGGTTGCTGTTAGAGAACCTGATTTTAAGGAACAAACTGAATCATCCATAAAAATCCTGGAGATAGGACGCTTTTCAACAGTGCAACGCCATAAGATGGCTTTCTTTCCTTATTTTGGAGATCCACATTCTTAATGAGAATTTCTTTTAAAATATCTAAAGGTGGTCACAGGGAATTTATGTTCCCATGTAGATATGTTTCATTTTCAACAACTTTTCATATTTACTTTTTATAGTTACTATATATAGTTCATATAGTTACTATATTATAAAAGGAATGTAAGAAATCATTTTAGATCCACTGTAGAAATAAACTAAGAGAAAACTGGTACCTATTTAGCAGATATGGGTTAGATAGTAGGAAGATAGCCAATTCAGATGAATTCAGTTAACCAGATTTACAATATATGGTATTTAAATTCATTAGAAAATGGTCTGGGTTTTTTCCTTTGACTTTGATTATATAAAGATAGTAGTAAATAACGCTGTACTTCTCTTTCTCGTATGATATTTTAAAAATTGAGTTATCTTGGGCGGGGGCATATAAATTGCTGAATTATTAACAGAAAGTCTCTGATAGTCTAACAGTGAGTTCCTTGGAGGGCAATAGCATTGTCATCCATAACACCTAGCATGAATCTGAGATCATAATCAGTTCTCAATAAATATTTATGGAATAACATTGCATAACTGATGTAATAATGAAATGTCTTTGCAACTAGGCCTGTAGCTTTGAATTAAGAGCTAGACTAGATACTGTGCTCCCTAAAATTCATTTTCTTCATTGATCTCCGTTTATTCTTTGTTAGCTCTAGAGAAATTTAGTATCTGGAGCCAACAAAGGAAATAGAAACGTACAAAATAGTATTTTTAATACATGAGTCCATGTGACCTTTAAAAAGAGTCCAAACTCAATTGGCTGAAAAAGTTTTCTGTGGGCAAAGCATTTTCCCAAGGTCAGGATAGTTCAAAGAACACAGCAAACTTTAAGGAACATGCCAATGAATTTTGTAAAAGTTGTTTTTGTGTGTGTGCAAAGACACAGGGTTTGGCTGGTCATTCTGGTCTCCAGATGGTCACAGGATGCAGCCAGTAATGACCATGGAACATCCTGAAACAGATTATTAGTTTAATCGAGCAACACAGTCTCATTTGTCTGCTAGTGAGAATTTGTTAAAAATATTGACTATTCTCTATCATTCCTATTACCATCCCAGGCTAAGTGACTATTGTTTTTCAGCTCAATTACTATAATGACTTTCTAGCTGCCTCTTTAATAATCCTGTTTCCCTAAAATCTATTTACACTGCAGCCTTAGAGATCATTTTAAAACGCATTTTGGATCCTGCCACTTTCAGTCTTAGAGAAGTTCTTGGTTTCCCTGGTAGTTAGGATACAACACAAACATTTTTACCATAGCCCTCAAAGCTCTGCCTGATTAAGACTTTACCTTGTTCAATTGTTTTTTTATGCCACTGACTCTCTGACTTAGTGCTCCAGCCACACTGAGCTCTTGTGTTCCTTCAAAAGCTCCACGTTCCTTCTTATCTGACGGCTTTCTTCCCATGCTCTTCCCTCTCCCTGAAACATGCTTCTTCTTCACAGTTCGGTACTACACGTGCTGTTCTACACATCTCTCTAAGGGTTAGGAGGCAGTGGTCAGTGGTAACTTTTACCAGGTCAGGCTGGTAATGCTTCATGACACAGGCAATTCTCAAACTTGAAGATGGTTAAGTATTCCTAGGCAAGTGGGACAAAAGTATAATCTCAATGGAGGGAAGAGAACAGATAAAAATACAGAGGCAAGAAACCATTTGGCATAGAAATAGCAGTGACATTTGTTAAAACAAGGAAAAGAGACTGAGGATGAAGTTTTGAGACAAAGGATCTCTGCTTAGGACATGTTGAGCTTTATTGATCTGGGGATGCAAGATGGAGAAAGAGAGTGAACAGGCAACTGGATATGTGGTGAGAAATACAGGATAGTTACAGAAAATTCAGGGAAGGGGTGCCTGGGTGGCCCAGTAGGCTAAGCATCTGACTTCAACTCAGATCATGATCTCACAGTTTGTGGGTTCAGGCCCCACATCGGGCTCTGTGCTGACAGCTCAGAGCCCAAAGCCTGCTTCAGATTCTGTGTCTCCCTCTCTTTCTTTCTTCCCCTCCCCCACTTGTACATGTGTGTGCTCTCTCTCTCTCTCTCTTTCAAAAATAAATAAATAAATATTTAAAAAAGAAAACAAAAGGCAGGGAAGGACATACAGATCTAGGGGTTATACACACATACTATTTCCTAAGAAAATATTGTAGAATAACAAAAAAGAAATTTCAACATTTAAATAGCAGGCAGCAGTAAAGAAGACAAAGAAGGAGTGGTCAGAGAAATTTTCTGGAAACAAGAATAAAGAAGGAAGGATCCATGGCAGAAGCACAATAGATAATTTAAATAAGGTAAGAACTAAAAGGACCAAGGGATCTGGAAATAGGAAAGTCTTTGATGAGTCTTGCCAGAGAAGTGTGAGAAACTGAGCTAAAAGGGAGGAAGCTGGAGACTGAAGAGAAAATGGAACATAAAGAAAAGTAACCAGAGATCGAAGACCATTCTTCTGTGAAGCTCAGCTGTGAACCAGAGGGTTGGGGTGGAGGAACAGGTTAGCCGGCTGTGAGGGGAATGCAGAGTTGAGGAAAAGTATTTTATTCATATTTTTTACAGTAGTGAGATGAAATCTGTTTTATAGGAGGAAGTAGGTTGATACTGAAACACAATTTTTTTAATGTTTATTTATTTTGGAGTGTGAGCAGGGGAGGGGCAGAGAGAGAGGAAGACAGAGGATCCAAAGCAGGCTCCAAGCTGACAGCAGAGCCTGATGTAGGGGTCAAATTCATGAACCATGACATCACAACCTGAGCTGAAGTTGAACATTTAACTGACTGAGCCACCCAGGTGCCCCTAAAATGTAGTTTAAAAACAAAAACAAAAAACAAACAAAAAAAACCACAATCCATGGAACAAAATACTGCAAGAGAGAAAAGGGGATCCACTTTTGAACCAAAAAGAATAACTTTCAGTGAAGGAGCAAACTCTTGAGATGAGAAGAAAAAGGAGTAGTGAGCTGGTTAAACACCTGTTTACTGCAGTTCTCTGTGAGGTAGGACACATGGTCACTGCTAAGATGATCAGAGGATGTGAAAAGTAGCAACTTTATCTCAGTCACTTTACTGATATATCTGATGATGCAAAAACATATCTATCAAGGGTTTCTGGTTAGGAGGACTTGGTCCACACATAAAATACTCAAGGCTGTGACATTTCTGCAGATATGTGCATGTGGCCTGGTCTATTCTCTCCTGGACCAGAAACAGGGGTGTCAGACCAGAGGAGGAGGTCTGAAAGTCAAGGATGTGAAAGTAGCTGGGACAATAGGTGAGATCCTCCTCAAGTGTGATAGGCTGTCACAGTGATGGAATCTTCTTGGATGGAGACCTTGATACCGCCTTCTTTTTGCCATCAGAGTGCATTTTAGGAATAACTAGAATTCCACGCACTATGTGATAATGCTTAACTGTAACTCACATTTGAACTTTTAAACATTTTTAAATAACTGTTTAATTTTGCAAAGATGAGAACATTTAGGGGAGGGGTGATCTACAGAATTTTCTGTGATTCAATAGCCATGCCATCCCTACCATTCTCACTGGGAAATAATAATTAAAACTTTTTTAAAAAATCTATTTATCCAGGGGCACCTGGGTAGTTCAGTTGGTTAAGAGTCTGACTCTTGATTTCAGTTCAGGTCACGATCTCACAGTTTGTGGGATCGAGCCTGGCATCAGCCTCTGCACTGACAGCATAGAACCTGCTTGGAATTCCCTCTCTCTCTCTGCCCCTCCTTTCCTCCCTCCCTGCCTCTCTCTCTCTCTCTCAAAATAAATAAACATGAAAAAATAAATAAAATAAATTTAATACATTTAGCATACATTTGGTAGACACACTTGGTTTAAATCAATAGATTATAGCTATACATGATTCCTTACTTCACATATCTGTAAAAGTATACTTATCTCTCAATGGTACTCAAACTTTCTTCAGTGCAACAGAATTTCTTAATCTCACTTTTTGCAACTTTGCCTTTTTTTCCCCCCTATTGCCTCTTTCTGCCTCTGCCTGTGTCATCCTGCTGAGTTAACAGTGTTCGGTACCCAAAGTAAGCACTGGATAAATATGTGCTGATTGACTGACCCAAATCCCAAAGCAAGATGCTTCAGTCATGGGGTCAAACCAGGAAAATGACGTTGCCAATTGAAACCTGTCTTCCTGGTTGCTTGAAGCCACCCACTCTTGGCTAAACTGTATGTGTGAGCAAAATGTCTTGCAGCACTGCTCCAGGCAGCTGTGCTGTTGCTGTTAGGAGTGTAGGAGGAAGGATTCACTAAACTGCAGAAATCTCTAGCTGAGGTTTTTTTGTCTCCAGCTCCTAATCTTAATTACACTGTCAACCGAAAGGCAGTATAGGTGCACACCATTTCTTTTCTTTCCTATAGCTTCATTATCAGAAACAAAAATTCCTGGGATGAGGCCAAAGGGTTAAAGCTATAACCACAGGATGAGGAGTTGTTCAAGGCAACTATATTTCAACATCTATTTTTTTATAGTCCATTAAGAAGAGTTTTTTAGGTGTTTCTGTCATAAATAGTAAGCTGAGGGCTTTCCCTTTCTATGTATTTCTGGCAAAGCCATGCCATGTATTACTCAGCAGTGTTGTATTTTTAGCAAACTGTTTGACTTTAAATGTTATTGATTTTTTCTAGAAAGTTTTTATGATTCCATTTAGTATGTCATTTTTAAAACTTTGCCTGTTATTTCATGTGCAAGCTTGTTTTTAAAAAATCATTCATGGCTTTTTAAAAACAATGTCAGGAAGACTAGAACTTTCAATAAGAATGTGTCTAGGGGTGCCTGGGCAGCTCGGTGGGTTAAGTGTCTGATTTCAGCTCACGTCGCGATCTTACGGTTCACGGGTTTGAGCCCTGCGTCAGACTCTGCAGACAGAGCAGAGACTGCTTCCAATTCTCTGTCCCCTTCTGTCTCTGCGCCTCCCCTGCTCACTCATGCTCACTCTCAAAAATAAATAAACATTAAAAAAAAAAAAAAGAATGTGTCTAGAATACAATGGTACACAAGACAGACTAGATTCTTGTCCACGTGGAGTTCATCTACCAGTAGGGGAACACGTTTTAGAAAAATAAGTAAAATGACAAATACATAATTGTAGGTGAGGATAAACACTATGAAGGAGACAATGGGGAGAGGGTATAGTGATGGGGCATGAATGGGAGTCACTGACATGGTTTTAGGGATCAGACTGAAGCAAGGGGCTATGATGTGAGAAGGCCTGTGGAAGCTGACTTGACCAGAAGGAAAGGAACTGCACAGCCCTTGGGATGGGAATGAACTGGGCACGGTGTGTGTACAGAACACCAAGAGAGCCCGGTACCTAGTGTTGACTGATTGCAGGAGAGGCTGGTGGCAGGCAAGTTAGGATAATGTTGAACCTTTTAAGTAATAATGAGAATTCTGGATTTTACTCTACATGTGTGAGTGGGGAGTTGTATTGATCAGCACAGGCTGTCGCAATAAAAAAAACTCTCAAGGCTATGGCTTAAACAACAGAGACTTAGTTGCTCATAGTTCCAGATGCTGGAAGTTCAAAGTCAGGGTGCCAGCATGGCCACTTTCTGGTGAGGACTCTCTTCTCTGCTTGCAGACAGCCACCTTCTCACAACGTTCTCATAGACCCTTTCCTCAATTTATGTTTGCAAAGGGGAAAGAGAGAGCGCAAGCAAGAGAGCACGTTCAAGTGCAAGCAAGCTCTGGTATCTTTTTTTTTCCCCAGCTTTGAGAATATAATTGACATAAGATACTATTTGAGTTTAAGGAATACAACATGATGTTTTGATATACCTATATCCTGCAAAAGGATTACCAAAATAGGGGTAAGTTAACACCTCCATTAGTTCACATAATTACCATTTGTGTGTGTGCGTGGTGAGAACACTTAAGATCTATCTTCATAGTAATTTTCAAATATAAATACAATATTGGTAACTATAATCTCTATGCTATACATTAGACCCCCAGAATTTATTCATCTTCTGACCAGCAGGATGTACCCTTTTACTGACATCTTTCCATTTTTCATACCTGTAGCCTCTGGTAACTACCATTCTACTCTCAGTTTCTATGTGCTCAACATTTTTAGATTCCACATATAAGTGAGATCATACAGTATTTGTCTTCCTCTGTCTGGCTTATTTCAATTAGCATAATGCCCTCAAGCTCCATTCATGTTGTTGCAAATAGCAGGATTTCCTTCCTTCTTATGGCTGAATAACATTCCATAGTGCGTGTGTGCCCATGTGTGCACATACCCATACCACATCTTCTGTGTCCAATCATCCATAGACAGACACTTAGATTGTTCCTATATCTTGAATTTTGTGAATAATGCTGCAATGAACATGGGGGCACAGATATCTCTCTGAGATCCCATTTTCATTTCCTTTGGCTATTTACCCATAAGTGGAATTATTGGATCATATGATAGTTCTATTTTTTATTTTACTTATTTATTTTTATTTTAGAGAAAGATAAAGTAGGGGAGAGGGGCAGAGTGGGGGGCAGGGGGGAGAAAGACAGAGAGAGAGAACCTTAAGCAAGCTCCAGGCTCAGTGTGGAGCCTGACATGGGGCTAATTCCCACAACTCTGGGATTATGACCTGAGCTGAAATCCAGAGTCAGACGCTCAACTGACTGAGCCACCCAGGTGCTCCAGGATAGTTCAGTTTTTAATCTTTCGAGGAAACTCCATAATGTTTTCCATGGTGGGTGTACCAATATACACTCCCTCCAACAGTAGACAAGTGTTCCCTTTTCTCTGCAACCTCACCAACACTTGTTATTTCTTGCCTTTTTAACAACAGCCATTGTAAAAGTGTGAGGTGATATCTCACTGTGATTTTTATTTGCATTTCCCTGATGATTAGTGATGTTGAGCACCTTTTCACGTCTCTTGGCCATTTGTATGTCTCCTAAAGAAAAACATGTAGGGGCGCCTGGGTGGCGCAGTCGGTTAAGCGTCCGACTTCAGCCAGGTCACGATCTCGCGGTCCGTGAGTTCGAGCCCCGCGTCAGGCTCTGGGCTGATGGCTCAGAGCCTGGAGCCTGTTTCCGATTCTGTGTCTCCCTCTCTCTCTGCCCCTCCCCCGTTCATGCTCTGTCTCTCTCTGTCCCAAAAATAAATAAACGTTGAAAAAAAAAAAAAAAAAGAAAAACATGTATTCAGATCCTCTATTCGTTTTTTATTTGGATTTTTTTTTCTGTTCCATTATATGAGTTCCTTACATACTTTGGATATTAACCCCTTATCAAATTATGATTTGCAAATATTCTCTCATTCTGTTGGTTGCCTTTTCACTTCATTGTTTCTTTTGCTCTGCAGAAGCTTTTTAGTTTGATATAGTCCCACTCGTTGATTTTTGCTTTTGTCGCTTGTACTTTTGGTGTCCTATCCAAAAAATCATTTCCAGGACCAATGTAAAGATGCTTTTTCCCTATTTTTTTTTTCTATGAGTTTTCAATTTCTGGTCTTATAGCTAAGGTTTTAATGCACTTTAACTTAATTTTTGTGATTGATGTAAGATGAGGTCGAATTTCATTCTTCTGCATGTGATTATCCAGTTTTCCCAACACCATTTATTGAAGAGACTATCTTTTCCCCATTGAGTACTCTTGGCTCCCTTGTCAAGCATCTTTTGACTATATATGCAAGGGTTTATTTCTGGGGTCTTGACCTGTTACATTGGTCTATGTATCTATTTTTGTGACAGTACCATATTGTTTTGATTACTATAGCTTTCTAACATAGTTTGGAATCAGAAAGTGTGATGCCTCCAGTTTTGTTCTTGATCAGGATTGCTTTGGCTCTTTTGGGGTATTTTGTGGTTCTATATGGATTTTAGAATTTTTTATTGCTGTGAAAAATGCCATTGAGGGGTATCTGGGTGACTTAGTCACTTGAGCATCTGACTTGATTTCAGCTCAGGTCATGATTCCAGGGTTGTGGGATTAAGCCCCACATCAGGCTCTGAACTGAGTGTGGAGCCTGCTTGGGATTCTCTCTAAAATAAAATAAAATCAATTTTTAAATACATTTTTTATTGTTTATTTTTGAGACGGGGGGGGAGAGAGAGAGAGAGAACACAAGTGGGGGAGGGGCAGAGACAGAGGGAGACACAGAATCCGAAGCAGGCTACAGACTCTGAGCTGTCAGCACAGAGCCCGACATGGGGTTCTAACTCGTGAACTGTGAGATCATGACCTGAACCAAAGTTGCACACTTAATTGAGCCACCCAGGTGGTCCAATAATTTTTTTTAATGCCATTAAAATTTTGATAGGGATTACATTAAATCTATAGATGGCTTTAGGTAGTATGGACATTTTAACAATATTAATTTTCCTAATCCATGAACACAGGACAGCTTTCCATTTGTTTCTGTCTTCTTTGCTTTCTTTCATTAAAGCCTTCGAATTTTTAGTGTTTTAATCTTTTACCTCCTAGGTTAAACTTTTTCCTAATTATTTTATTGTTTTTGATGTTATTGTAAACAGGATTGCTTTATTTCTTTTTCAAGTATTTTGTTGTTAGTGGCACCTCTTTTTTTAAAGACACTAATCACATCAGATCACAGCCCCATCCTTAGGACTTCATTTAACTTTCATTACTCCTTAGAGGTCCATCTTTAAATATCACCACAAAGGATTTTAAAACTTCAGCATGTAAATTTTGGGGGCAGGGAGGGGACGCAAACATTCAATCCATTACAGGAACGATATGGTATGACTTCAATGTGTAAAACATCACTTTGTGTGCTGAATAGACCATAGGGGGAAAGAGTAAAAACAGAGAAACCAGTTATAAATCTAAGGCAATGGTTCAGGTAAGGGATGATGAAGGCTGTGATGAGGTAGAAATTGAGATGATGTATGGACGCGATCAAATTTTGAAAGCAAAGCTGTAAGAACTTGCTAGATGTAGGTCTATAAATGATGAAAGAAAGTAAGGAAGAAGAGACCATGGTTTGGAGCGTGAGCGACGGGAGCGTGCTGGCATCATAATACACAAACCTAGAGAGGGCTGGGGGAGGAAAAGTGGGGACATTTAGTTATATTTTGAACATGTTAAGAGCCAGATGCCTATGAGATAACCATTTGGTGCTTTGGAGACAGCAATTAGATGATATTCCATTTGTGGGATGTTGATTCATAGCTACCTTTCAAAAAAGCATCTATTTCAAGAAGGCTGCTTATCTCTTAGTTATAAGCACTTCAACATAATGCTACCTGAACCAGAGAGTATGGTCGCATATAGAGTAGGTCACAGAATCACTGGGAGAGCTGAAGAACCAGAACACAGCTTAAGCAACCAAAGCACCCCAAACCAGAACTGGCTCTGAGAAAACAAAACAAAACAAAACAAAACAAAACAAAACAAAACAAAACAAAACACTACATGTATTTTAGGATCCTACTGCCCCCAACTAGGCTTGAACCACCAACACTTAAGTGTTGTCTGGAGACCAGCCTATTGATTATAATGGACTCCTTCTATAATGGAGAATATCATCTAGGGATTATGGTGATTACTGGATGATTAATTATTAATTAGATGAGTATTCTGTATTTTATTTGCTTTTCCTGCCCACCATGTTTCTACCAGAATTACCATTCGTAGATCTACCAAGTATATTCTCTATATGAAGTACGATACAATGTAAATTCTGATCAAGAAAATTTTATGGTGAAAGAAGAAAATGGATTAATGTTTATGGAATCACTGGCTTTACCATGTATTCTCTTATCCAGCATCAGTTGACCTTACAAAATTTTGGAATGCCAGTTTGGAGACAACACTCTGAAGTTGGGTGCTAATCTAGGATATGGTATGTGCTATGAACCAACACTGATAATTCCATAGCTAGAATATGTGAATCTGGTAAGCAAGAGGCAGAACTGGGAGTAAGGAAATTCAACTGATGGCTCACTCACAAAAATTTGGCATCCTACTCCAGTCCTTTTAGGCTCCACTGGTTTAGGGGGCTCTTAGTAGTCAAGGGAGGACCACTCCACAGGGCATCAAGTAAAGACTGGTTTCATTGAATTAGAAGTGGAGATCGCTGCTTCTTCATTTCTGATTTTGAAACCAGAGATAGTCAAAAAGAGGATTATGGTATGACAGGAATGATTGATGTTAGTTATAATGGGGAAATAGTGTTGCTATTATACAATGAGATCAAAAAAGCATTAACAGAAATCCAGTCATCTTCTGAGGTACTCTTAATACTGCCACTTCCATTGTTAAATGTTAAAGGAAATGCACAACAACCCAATATGGGAAATATGGGCCAGGAGTCGGTTTTCTCAGGAATGAAGGGGCAGGTAACCCTTGGCTGAGGGAAAAGAAAGGTGAAATGGATGGAGGAGACAAGTCAGCAACACAAACAGTGCACAAAGATGAGTTGCAAAAATCTGAACTGTGGCATCTATCCATATTTTCTTTCATGTGTGTATTTATATATTTTATCAAGTTTTCCTATATTTTCCTGCATTTCTCCAATGATTTATATGGGGTATTTTGGTGGTGGTTAACTTTTAAATATTAGGGCATAGTTTGCAGAATATTGAGACAAAACCATAGAACCACTCCAGGAGAACTGGACACCTTCCAGAAAGCCTGGATTGCAATGTGGAAAAGACTTCAGCTCACTACCTTTATATGGGGAAGAATAGTCACTTTAGGTTAAGAGCAAGCATTGCTTTTCTGTAACTTTAAGTATGGAGAGAAGCTTGTGAGTTGATGTTAGTCTGCCAAAAGCTTGGCTTATAGTGGACATCTGTGATTCATTCTGGCTACATAGCAACCAAGCCCCTTTCTATATTTGGGAAATTCTCCACTTATAAGTCTTGATGTGGGGCAGAGAGCCTATTGTTTTAGAGACTGAGAATACTAGGTCCTTAGGAGCTTCCTTTGAAGACAGAACATTTCTATCAGACTTGGGCTCAGAACTAGATTTGGACCAAGGAGTTTGTGATGCAATAAATCAAGAACACAAGTCGTGAGAGAGAGACAGAGAGACAGAGAGAGACAGAGAAAGAGAGACAGACCATGACAATGACAACAATTATTTCCTTGTGAAAAACAAGGCTGAGACATAGTTTGGAGCTTTTCCTTTGGATTCTTAGCCTGAAATTGGACTCTCCAGCCCTCCCAGTTTGTCTGTAAACTATTCAATATCCATTTAATAAACTTCTTTTCTGTGTAATTCTAGCCAGAGTTGTTAGAAATCAAGAATTCCACCTAACACAGCATCTGTTGAGCTAGTTCCCAATATTTTGCCAATGTTGTGAATCCCTTTTTGGAAATACCTTTCAAACAATCTTTTTTTAGAAAAACCTATTTTTATTTTTTTAAGTTTATTTATTTATTTTGAGAGAGAGAGAGAAAGAGAGAGAGCGTGCGCGCAAGCGTGGGGGGGTGAGGGCAGAGAGAGAATCCCAAGCAGGCTTCACGCTGTCAGCTTGCAGCCCAGCTTGGGGCTCAAACCCACAAACTGTGAGATCATGACCTGAGACCAAATCGAGTTGGACACTTACCCAACTGAGCCACCCAGACGCCCCTCCAACTTTGGCTCAGGTCGATCTGTCTTCGTGGGTCTGAGCCCTGTGTCCAGCTCTGAGCTGACAGATCCTCTGTCTCCCTGTCTCTCAAAATTAAACATTAAAAAAAAAAAAAAAAAGCCTCATCAATTCAAGCAAAATAGGAAAAACTGTCTACACCAATGTAAAATACAATTTTTAAATCAGTGAGGTTTTATAATTTCCAAGTACTTATACTAAGTAACTGTATCTAAATACCAACAAAGCATTACTAGAAATGCTAAAAAACTATTAGAAATTACTAGAAATTTGCCAAGCTAGATTTATAGAGTACATGACGTATTAAGTTTGGTTGGAAAGGATCTACATTATCCAAGATTTTTTCGGTTTCAAATAATAGAAACTCTATTCAACTGGCTTAAATTTTAAAAAGGGAATATGTTGGCACACAGAATTGAAAACTCCAGTTAGTCTGTTTCCAGACATTGCTGGATGTAGAAGCCCAAAAAGCACCAGGATCCAATCCACCTTTCTCCATTCCTGGGTATACTTTCCCCTTGTACAGGCTCCATTCTCAGGCAAGCCCTCCCCTAGTGCTTGGCTCCCTCCCCTAGATGGCTGCCAGAAGTTCTGGGCCTATACTTACCCTTTCAGCAATCCTGTCAAAAAAAAGATTTTTTTCCCAAAAATTTTCTTAACGAACTACTAGGACTGATTCAGATTTGCCTAGCATGACCCATGTGCCATTTTTGGCCAAGAGTGTGAAAAAAACTAAATGTCTGTATTAGAACTACATTCTCATTGCTGGAACCTGAGGATGATTTTAGGTCTATCAAACTTCAAACCTCATAGAAGTGGAAAAGAAGAGTTTCAACAAAGAACACTGGCAGGCTATTACCAAAATGAGGAACGGGAAGCTGGCCAGGCAGAAATAACAGCCGCTTCACCAGAGGACCTTGAATTCCCAGCACCATGGGGAGTACCCAGCTCCTCGCCAACACTACTGACTTGCCGAACTTTGACTTGCACACTGCTTGTGTCAATATGTTTTTTTTCTCATTTGGCAATCTATTGTGTTGCCAATAAGTGTTAAAATTCTTCCTTAAATTGAAAGGTTTTTTTTTTTTTTTTTCCTTGTATTTTAAAAACATGAATCCATCTGTGTTCTGCTCTCTGGAGTACAGCATTTGCCCCATCTTACTTAAAAATGTTGCTCATTTAAGTACTTGAGATCAGAGATCGTGCAAATTATGCTTCCCATCCAGGATTCTAGTTTCCCCAGCCATGTGTAAAAGGACACATTTTCCCCAACCTTCACTGTCTTGGACTCTTCCTCAAGACATTTTCTCACTTATCTTTGTTTTCGTTTTTGACTAGGGTATCACACAAATATGCTTCTATAAAAGAATTCTGAGGGTGTACAAATAAAACAAGGAAAACAAGATTATACCATGTAATACAGACTACCGGTTTTTAAACTATGACCCATCTTTCTAAGCAGTCCAATTTGGCTAACATACCCATCCTTGGATATGGAGGTAATTGGATACAATAGGCCACTTTGTATTTTGTCCTGAATAGAGTGATCACAGACTGCATTGCCTACGACAGTCCCAAATTACACTAGCCTTTTGGGCTAGTGTAATTACTAATGGTGTCCCTTTTCACTTTCAAAATATCACTTGGTCACCCTAGTCTTGAACCACTACCTGTTACTGATGTGCCAGGTATCCCACAGATACAGATGTACTAAGCTGTGAACTACTTGAGAGACTATGTTTTATTTGACTTTGTATTCTGAGAATTTAACTCAGTTCCAGGTACAAAGTGGACATTTAATGCATGCTTACTGAATAAGGAGATGAATAAATCCAGTCATTTTGTTTTAAGCTTACACACAAAACTTTGCATGTGTCATTAAAAAATATACCTATAACTGGCAGATTCTTGGTTTCAAACAAGTGATGTTTAAGGGCTTAAAATAACTCTCTATGTATTTTCCAAAACAACCCTAATATTTCATAGATAATGCCACAGTGAACAATAGCCAAATAAATGAAATGTAACTATAAAAATTTAATAGAGCATCCATATGGACAGTTTTCTCGATGGTATATATTAAATAAATATTGGTAGAATCAAAACTATCTTTAAAAATATTTAATCATCACTGAATAAAGTAAATTCAACCGATTTGGTCTTGTATCAGTGAGCTTAGCTTAATACAGTGTGGAACTTTAGAATCAGCAAAATGTCGGTTAAATAAAATGCTTTGAGAAAGTAGCAATCTAAACTCACAGAACTGTCACTCAAAAAGATGAGAGAGACCACTTACTTAGCTCAATCCACTCTTTTTTGCAAAGGAGAAAACTTAGATCAGAACAGACTTTGTGTTCAAGGCTGCTGATTAGTTACTAGCAAAGATAAGAACACAGGTCCTGAGGCAGAATTTCCAAGTTACTTTTGTTTAATAGGATTTTCTGTGTTAATGGAGTTAATTAGAAGAATATGTTATAAATCTTTATTTTCCTTTTAAGTATGTTTATTTTGAAAGAAAGAGAGAGAGCACCCGTGCACAAGCAAGGGAGGGACAAAGAGAGAGAGGGAAAAAGAGAATCTCAAGTAGGCTCCTCTCTGTCAGTGCAGAGCCCAGTGTGGGGCTCAATCCTATGAACCATAAGATCATGACCCTGAGCCGATAACGAGAGTCAGCAGCTTTACAGACTGAGCCATCCAGGTGCCCCTGTTATTTTGCTTTTAAAGAAGAAAGGTTGATCAGCCAATTGACATTTTGATGACTTAATTTTCCTCAACACCTGTAGGAGTGTTCTAAATGTTTTAAAGGGACCCCATTCAATCATGAGTTTTCCCTGTAGTAGCTGTAGAGGGAAAGCACCTTGAGTGGCCAAATAATTCATCAACCAACCAGAAACATTTTTGAGAGAGAGAGTTCTATTAGTAATTATGCAACAGGAATACACCAGGATTGTCCCAGGCAAACCAGGATTTATTGTCACCCTAGACAACTGTGTACTTGTTTTGTAGTTTGTTTTCTGTTAGGAAACTGTGGACAAGAATTCTGATAACCGAAGTTGGAGGAAGAAGCTTTGTTGTAGTTGCTGTATTTACTATATACCTTAAATAATAAATGAGTCTCAGGATTTGGATTTAGTCCAAACATATTACACATCTAAAATTAACATGTCCAAAAATGATACTCTGCTATATCATTCAGGAGCATTAGGGTTAGTAACTATAACACGAACCAGGTCTCAAATAGGTTGGGAAAAGTACAAGTTGTTTTGAGACACCTCAAACCCTCTACAATCCCATTACTAATCATGAAAGCAATGCAAATGTTTTCGTTTTCATCTGTACTTGGGTCACATTCCATTGTGGGATGATGTAAGAGTTTTAACCAAGCATAGAATAGTAATGAGCAATTTGGGAGATCCAGCTCTAAACCCTTGCCTTTGGTCACACATAACTAGCACTTAGAATCTAAGAACACAGAACCATTTGACTTACAAAGTTAATTATACACCTGTTTACTTTTGGCATATTTTCTAAGAGGTTAAACTGGAAAAGCAGAGTAGGTTATGGTCCACTTATCCAAGAAAAAGCCTATAAGCCCACGAATCTTCTAGTATTTTTCCTATTGCACTGAAACATGGAAGTTTGGCCACTACAGCTCTCCTCTGCAAACAGCTGAACCCTCTTGACCTTTGCTTGTAGCCAGTAGTTTCCTGCTTGACCACTCAACAGAATTACTTGGAAGGTTTTTTAGAAATCCTGATGCATAGGCCATACCTCAGATCAATTAAATTATCAACTCTGGTGGTGGAACCCAGGTGTCAGTGTTTTTAAAACACTACAAAGATAATTCCAATGCACAGGCAAGGTCAAGAATCCCTACTATAGACTCAGCTCCATCCCCAGGTCTGGAATCCTCTAAGGGCTGACAGGAGTTCTAGTCCACTGCTCCGAGGAGTCACAATCAAGTTACAAAGCTAGAATGACTTACTAGTTCCAGAAACTGATCTTTTAGAGTTGCAGGCCCAAGAAAAAAAAAAAAAAAAGGAATAATTTTGGACATAGGTAGGGTTTCTTTTTTATTAAAAAAAAATTTTATTAATGTTTATTTTTGAGAGAGAGAGAGCACACAAGCTGGGGAGAGGCAGACAGAGAGGAAGGCACAGAATCCAAAGCAGGTTCCAGGCTCTGAGATGTCAGCACAGAACCTGATGCAGGGCCCGAACTCAGGAACCGCCAGATCATGACCTGAACTGAAGTCACATGCTTAATTGACTAAGACACCCAGGCACCCTGGTAGGGTTTATTTTTAAACATGGATCAGATACTTACATTATCTGTATGGTCTTGGACTTTTTTTCTCACTGAGCCTCACCTTCCTCATCTATAAAATGGACCAATGATACCTGTGGCCAGGTTGCTACCATTGCTTGTCTTATTAATGAAACCCAACCTTCTCTCCCATTTACCCTAGCTTTGGAAGCTTCTAATTTTAGAAATATCTAACATCCTATCTTGATAACCTTATATTCTAGAGCTTGGCCTCTGCCTCATTCATGAAGATGTCTTCTCAATGACTATAACATTTCCTTGACACCAGCCCAATGCTGGTATTCTACTCCCTGCTGATAGATTGTCCTGATCTTATTTTTCCATGCACGTATACTGTGTGAGCTGCCCCTTCTAGACTTTTTGTTTCTGGGCCTATGCACCTAACTGTTGGCACATTCCAGAACTTCTTCCTGCATATCACTGATAGTTGTTGCCTCTAAGTACACATATAGGGCACCAAGTTCCATCAGCCTGACTAGACATTCTCTTGGTACCCCTAATTGGGCTATCATCCCAAATTCCACTTCAACCCTAGGGATTGTACTGGGTTTGTTCATTAAATCAGGATTTGTGGAGCATTTACCAAACCCAAGCACTCTGTCTCTGCACTCACAGGCTATTTGTAGAATAGTGGGGGGAGATCAACAACAAAAGGTGTAATAAGAACAGGGACAATTTTAGGCCTTCACCATCCCTTTATTCTCTTTTCTTGTCAGAGACTAATACTTTTATATTTATTTTTGTCACAAAATAGGATCACTGTTAATTTTTTATTTGGGGGGAGGGGATGGCAAGGAAAATGGTTATTGGCTACGTAAGTTAGGTTGGATCCTCCTGTTTTGCTCTACATAACTGGAGTTGGATTATTCATTTGTTTCGATAATTTTTCGAAGCTCACTTCCAACTCTTTGGCCTAGTGCAAGCACACACTCAATTCTATGTTGGGATCATCCTTGTGAATCTACAGTGAACTCCATACTTAAGAAACAATTTAGAATGCTATATGGAAAGGGTATCCTCTGGCTCTCTAAAAACGAATCTGGCTCCATCTGTCCATTTCTATAAAGCCCTTACAGCTATGTGAGCAAACAAGTCTCAAAGAGAAAAGTAATTTGGTGGCCTTTCCAGCAATCTACAGTATGGAGCAACCAGTGAGGATGTTATATAAACCACCCTTGTGACTGTGCTCATCAGTCCTGATTCCCCTCTGTGCCTTTCTAATGATCTTTATGGTTTCCATGGTTGCCAGCAACTTTATATTACCCACAGGAGGAATGCAAATGACTGATTGTACCAGAGGCAATGGAGAAGTTACATATGGCTCATAGGGGTGTAGGTGATGATGACAATGATGATAATGATGACTATTGTTATTTTAGCACTTTACAGAATTCAGAAGTCATTGCTGCCTCCTGACCAGTCTACGTAGGACCAGTTAACCTTGAAGTTGTCTGACTTGCTTTGTGGTGATCAGGAAGGGCTAGCTTAGCAAAAATTACATGGGGGAAAAAGCTTAGGTTTAGTAAATCTGTCTCTACTGTTAGGCATCTAGTGTCCTTGTGCTGGTTTCCTAGAGTGCCCTCTGCTGGGCTCCGACCAGGTCAGCTGATTCTGGGCAATAGCCCTTGAAACCCATGCCTCAACTCTCATTAAAATAATTACCACTTTATGTCATATGTCATCAAAATCCCAGTACTTGTTTTCCAAGCTGATAATTAATTCAGGTAAATTAACCTATGTCAGTGAGTAAATACATATTATTGTATAACTAGGGGGGGAAAAAAACACAACAATGCCCCTTACAGATCACAGAAGTGTACACTTTCAGAGTGACTTTATGGGAGATAACTCTTCTACTTAGTGTCTAATTCATTGGATTAATGGTGGGAATGGAGACCAGGCATATGGGGAGCGCTAGTTCGGAGAAATCAAAGGGAAACTATTCTCCAACAGTCAGGACCTTATGGCTTCCCTCAAATTAAACAGTGTGGGCAGCTGTCTCCTCTGGCTATCTATATGGTCAACCCCCACAGAGGTAATTTTCATTCTGCCAGCAGGAAAAGAATGAACAACATTGTTTACTTTTAAGTTTTTATGAAGAATGCCTTGTGCTCTTTGGAGGATATTATCTAAATCCTGATAACAAGTATGTGGCACTGTTTAGTGGATTAGTCTGTTCATAAAGATGTGTATAAGGTATATATTCATTGGCATGACCCCTGTTGCCCTATGTACTTTCTTGTCTACTGAAATCAGTTGGGCAATCCCTGTCTGTAAGCACATTTCCCAAGAACTGGTTAGAGCCAGTCTTCATAAGAGGAACCTATTATGAAACCAGCTCCAGAGGATATTTACTTTGTTGAAGTTCTACTGAAAGATACACTTACTTGAAAATGAAATTGCTTTCTTTTGGCTCCCACCTAGCCCCTTGAAAACCAGAGACTCTTGGGGCTCATTAACAATCAGACACAGAAGGGAGAGGACAGCGGGGACTGATGTGTATTTTTCTGTAAGCTTTCTCATTGAGTAAGCTGGTATTTTCATTGAATATATGTTTCAAGGATATCAGCTAAATTTATAGCATATTATAAACATAAATATGCACCCCAAACTGAGAGCTTGGGGAACACAGCACAAATAGTTTGAAGCCTCACCTTTGGTCTTAAAATTAAATGTGAATTTTTTTAAAAAAAAGTTTTTTTAACATTTATTTATTTTTAAGAGACAGAGAGAGACAAAATGTGCACAGGGGAGAGGCAGAAAGAGAGGAAGACACAGAATCCAAAGCAGGCTCCAGGCTCTGAGCTGTCTGCACCAAGCCCGACATGGGGCTCAAATCCACGAACCGCGAGATCATGACCAGAGCCCAAGTCGGACGCTTAGCCGACTGAGCCACCCAGGCACGCTTAATGTGAAGTCTTTTGTGTGTTTTTTTTTTAAATCTTTCTCTTTAACATATCCGTGTTTAAGACAAAATAATATTTTAGGTTGCATTCCAGTTATTAAATCTTCAGCTAAATAAACATTGCAGTAAAAAATATTACCTTTATCTTAACAGCTCCTGATATAAAATTGTGTGTCCCCAGGGATATATGTATTCAAATTTGAAAAACACAAGCTCACAGAAATAGGTAGGGAGAGGATCCAGTCTGAGATAAATGTGTATTAATGATCAGGCAGTTGGTAAGGATTAGCCTCAGTTTTGTCGTGGATAACTTTCACAGGGAAACGGTGGCATTTGATGATAAGATCCAGTGCATAGTTGTAATGACATAGGGATGTTAAGAGTATCTGGATACCACCAGAGTTGAAGAGAAAATCAACTCAAAATACAGAATGATCAAGATAGATATGGAAGAGGCAGAAATATGATTGAACTACGGCAGATTTCCTGGGTTCCTTAAAGATCTGCTGTTACTGCAGATGCACTAAGTAAAACAACAGGGCAAATAAAGAGGAAAATTCTACATATTAATTTTTGCATGATACTATTTTCTCCTTCCTTTCTGAAATTTTAAAATGAATATCCTTTTAATGTTCAAAGAAGAATATATTTTTATCACTAGTGTTTTACAATTGTTATTTGCAACATATTTATTCTATAAGTTAATGTGTGTTATTTGAAATTCATAGCATGTTTTCCAAGAGAAAGGGTCTTATTACCAGTGAGTTTTCATGCCCACCTCCAAAGTATATATATAAGGTATCTGGAATAGGTAAGGGATAGGAGTAAGAGACTATCTGCATTTTTTTTGTAAACACATTTGATGCAAGTGATCTAAATAATACTATGACAAATTCTATTATAAGAGGTTGACAACTCTTGTGATGAGAGCAAGAGACTGAGGGCACTGGCTGAAAGCTCAGGACAAGGTTGCAAGGGGATGTATACACGTATCAAGCCAGCTGTCCAGCCCATAATCCTTCCACTCTACTACCTGGTACCTTACCACACATCCAACAAGAGTAGTTACTTTGGCAATTATGCCAAAACTGGTGGAACCATTGAAGGACACCTAACCTAAGGTAGGCCAACTACACATTTTAACTTGGGAATTTGCAACTGGAGACAGCAGGGTTATTTGAAATGAAGAGATTTCCAGGAGCCCCAGAGATCCAGTCCTGTTAAGAGAATGTGTAAGCAA
The DNA here is from genome assembly GCF_007474595.2 of Lynx canadensis. NCBI lineage: Eukaryota > Metazoa > Chordata > Mammalia > Carnivora > Felidae > Lynx > Lynx canadensis. The sequence continues at coordinate 153,813,949 of NC_044303.2, read as the reverse complement.
AGGTCCAGCATGCACGGAAAAGAATGAAAAACACCGCAAGAAAAGAGATGAGGAATTCTGTGTTGGGGGTGGCAGGGAGAGTCAGAAAAATTGAAAGAGGGAGGGAGAAGTAGCAAACCAAGAAAACCAGAGGGAAAGAATTTTCCTCGGAGCCTGTCAATTTGCTACTTTAAAAAAAATTTTTAACTTTATTTTTGAGAGAGAGAGAGACAGAGAGCGTGAGCAGGAGAGGGGCAGAGAGAGAGGGAGACACAGAACCTGAAGCAGTCTCAGGCTCCAAGCTGACAGCAGAGAGCCCAATGTGGAGCTCAAACTCATAAATCACAAGATCATGACCTCAGCCAAAGTCAGATGCTCAACCGACTGAGCCACCCAGGTGCCCCTCAATTTGCTATTTTATCTGCTAGTCCCTCCTGTAGTCTAACTATGTTTTGTATTAGGTATTTTTTGTGTCCTTCCAATAAACTTCTCTTTTTCACTTAAGCTAAACTGAATGTGTTCCTAAGTGAGAAGACAACTGAGAGTTTGGGGAAAGAAAAGACATAATGAGATGCATCTTACTCTCTCTGCAGCCTTCTGCCTCCCATCTCCATCCATTCTCCCCACCGCCTTCCTCTTTCTCCAGTTCCTTGATCTTTAGATACTCTTCCTTTTCTATTTTTTTTATATGTTTATTTATTTTTGAGAAAGTGCAAGCAGGGGAAGGGCAGAGAGAGGGACAGAGGATGCTAGCACATTCTGTGCTGACAGCACAGAGCCTGATGTGGAACTTGAACTCACAAACCACGAGATCATGACCTGAGCTGAAGCCAGACACTCAGTCGACTGAGCCACCCAAGTGCCCCTCCTTTTATATTTTTAACAAACTTGTCTCTTCCCTCCTGAAGAGGAAGAGGACTCCCTTTTCTTTTCTCACCTCTGGTCCTATCCAAGTCTTGAGGCTTTCCTGCCCTAAATAGATGCCTGGCCAGCATGCTAAGGAAGGGAGCAGAGGGCATTCCTAGGAACCACTTGGGCAGGGATAGGGAAAGGACTCCTGATACTAAATACAATAAGTGGAGTATAGTTATTTAAAATAGCACATTTTTTAAGCACACTAAATTTTAAGAAGCAGCTTCAAGCTGACTTGACAGTATTTACATGTAATATAAAAATGTTTATTACTCTCTTTGCAATTTAATCTTACGTAACGTTTGACTTGATGAAACACTTCTCTGTTCCATCAGCTTCAGTTGCACTATAGCTTGGCCTTTAAAAATTAGATGCTCTTCACTGAACTGAGAAAGCATTGCAGATGAGGTCTAGATTTGTTACAAACTTAAAATATAAAAGGCCATACATAAGAGTTATGACTATCGTCAAAGTCCTCACTATGCTGTGAGGGCTGAGAGAAAAACGCTCCAGTTTAGGCTTGGGTTATTTTTCTGAAGCTGTGGGCTGAGTCGCTGACAGCTCACCTGACCAAGGCAGACACCATATTTGCCTTGAAAGGAAGTTGGCTGGTTTCCCCCTGCCCCCCACTATTGTATGAGAACAGGAGAGATGTAGCTTAATGTGAACTGACAGAGTAAACAACTTGGATGCTACCTCAGCTCTACTGCTCACTGGATAGCTAGAGGAATCTGAGTAATTACAATTTCCCTAGGTCTCAATTTTCTCACATTTATTAAACGTGAAATCCTTTCTTCAAACAAAACCATAAAAAGTGAAGACTTTTTTTTTTTAATGTTTATTTGTTTTTGAGAGAGACAAAGCACAAGGCGGGGGGGTGGGGGGGGGAGAGGCAGAGAAAGGGGGAGACACAGGATCTGAAGCAGGCTCTAGGCTCTGAGCTGTCAGCACAGAGCCAAACGCAGGGCTCAAACTCACGTACTGTGAGATCATGACCTGAGCCAAAGTTGGTCACTTAACCGACTGAGCCACCCAGGTGCCCCAAAAAGTGAAGACTTTTAAGTAGACTTGTGATCTAAGTGCTCTAAAAACAAAAACACTAGTAAAACATAGCAAATATCCTTTAGAACCCATAGCCAATTTCATAGGAAAGTAAGAAATTTCCGGAATTCAGAAGGAATCTGTGAGCCCAGCCATTGTTTGCCATGCCCCCGCATGCTCCGGTCAAGCCTCCATCATGGTTTACTGTGAGCCAATGTGAAAGGTCTTGTCTCCCCAGCAACTTGCCCCTCCAAACCATTCTCCTAGGTGCAGTCAGAATGGGCTAAGATATAAAATACAAACAAAATCAATTAACTTCCCTGTTTGAATCCCTTCTGTGTTCAGCCACTGCTATAAAGATAAAGCCTAAAATCTTATCATGGACCCAGCCTACCTCTCCTAGCCAGTATCCAGCTATACTGGTTTTCTCTGGGTCTCTGAACAAAGAAATTCCTCTGCCAGAAACAGACCTTACTCTGCTCGCCCCCTGCCCCAGCTTTCTCTCAGCTCATCATCCTCCAGTGCTCTACTCAATGGCATTTGAAAGATTTTCCCTGATTCCCCCCAAACCAAGACAGCCTCCCTTGATTATACTCCATCAGTTTTCCGTACTTCTTCCTAGCGTTTATCACAATTTCAACCACACAAGGATTTAGTCGTTTCATATCTGTCTCTCCTGCTATAATTTAGGCTCCAGGAAGGGAAGGATTGTATCTATCTTATTCTCTATTATATATATAATATTCTATATATATCCTATATAATAGTCAATATAATAGAACTTAATATAACCCCCGTAATGAGCATGGAATTTTCCACAGGTGATTGAAAATACATTGAGTGAATGATCTACGTGTACCTGAGGCTAATATTAAGTACTCTTCACCTCACCCCTAATATTCTGCCCACTACTTTATTATAAGGTAAGAATTTCTTTTCCTTTTTATTAAGAACTCTTTTTAAGTTTACTTTTATTTATTCTGAAAGAGATATAGAGAGCAAGCTGGGAAGGACAGAGGGAGAGAGGGCGACAGAATCCCAAGCAGGCTCCATGCTGCCAGCACAGAACCCAACAAAGGGCTGGAACTCACAAACCGCGAGATCATGATCTGAGCTGAAATCAAGAGTCAGATGCTTAACTGAGGAAACCACCCAGGCATCCCAGAATTTCTTTAAATAGGGGAAATATTTGGGGTGCCTGGGTGGCTCAATTGGCTGAGGGTCCGAGTCTTGATTTTGGCTCCGGTCATGATCCCATGGTTATGGGATGGAGACCCACACTGGGCTCTGTGCTGAGCCTGATTAGGATTCTTTCTGTTTCTCTCCCACTGCCCCAGCTGGTGTGTGTGCACTCTCTAATTTAAAAAAAAAAAAAAAAAGTGCTTCTGCCCATGCTCTGACCATGAGCTTAGAGAAAGACATTTTCTAGGACTAAAACCTCCACCTCAGAACTTTAAACCAACGAAGGTGTCAAACACTTTTTCTTCTAACTCTCTCATAACTGAGAACGAACTGATAAGGAGAATCCTATAGAAATTCCACCCTAATTCATAATGCCTAACTTTTCTCATCTTTTATTATACACAGTAAAAGTAACCAGAAAAAGTAATTTTTGAATAGCATCAAGAGGGTAAAGTCCTATTTCAGATTTGATTTTATTTTTTAAAAAAAATTTTTTGTTTATTTATTTTTGAGAGAGAGAGAGAGACAGAGTGTGAGTGGGGGAGGGGCAGAGAGAGAGGGAGACAGAATCCAAAGAAGGCTCCAGGCTCTGAGCTGCCAGCACAGAGCCCGATGCAGGGCTCAAACTCACCAACCATTGAGATCATGACCTGAGCTGAAGACGGACACTTAACCGAATGAGCCACCCAGGCACCCTTCAGATTTTATTTTTTAATCTGAAAAGTTAACTTTAATTTCTACAATTATAAAAAAAAAAGATAAATATCTCCCCACCTGGCATTTCCAAAGATCCATAGATAAGGTATTACTTAAGATTTACCTATCATGACCTCCTTTTGCAAATCTCCTACAACCTACAAATTTTTTAACAATCACGATAGGCACTGTTTCTTGTTAGAAATCCTAGTTATACCTCACATAACCCTTTAACAACCAACCAACAAAGCTTGGTGGTAGAAATAAGCATAACATCTGGAGTACTTTCGTTAGCCTTTGCTAACTTTTAAGAGTATGATGACTTTTTTCTTAGGCTATTTTATTTCATGAAGAGCAATCCAAAACATTTAATTGTTCCACAGAGACCTCATTTTCAATTCCTTAAGAATCCCTTCCGGTCCCTCTCTGAATCTCCCTACATCCTCTAGGGGCTATTTTATGGATTATTGGAATAGTCTGCTCAGTGCTGAGAATTTAAAGATCTATTATCTTTCATTTACTCATTCCTTCAACAACTACGGGTCAGGACTATGAGCAGCACTGGTGTTAGATACAGGCAGTGTCCAGCTCTAGCAGAGACTAGCTGACTGCTCAGCTCACCAAGTCATTTGCTCTTTGCCCAGATACAGACCTAGACCACTTTCCCAGCCTCTCTATTTAGGTGTGGCCCCGTGTCTGAGCCCCGTGGCTTAGGGGAGTAGGGCATAAGTCCTATATGACAGTAGCAGACCCGATCTGCCACACTTCCTTCCCCTTTTTCTTTCTTCTTCTTTTTTTTAATGTTTATTTATTTTTGAGAGAGGGAGAGAGAGAGACAAACAGAGCACCAGTGGGGAAAGGGCAGAGAGAGAGAGAGAGAGAGAGAGAGAGAGAGAGAGAATCTGAAGCAGGCTCCAGGCCCTGAGCTGTCAGCACAGAAACCGACACGGGGCTCAAACCCACAAACCATGAGATCATGTCTTGAGCCGAAATCAGAAGCCTAACCAACTGAGCTACCCAGGTGCCCTCTTTCCCTTTACAAAGTAAACATTTACTGAAACTGGCTGAACCACCAGATGGAACTTGAGACCCCAACTTGTGCTTGGAGTAGAGTCACCTGACAATCAGAAACGTCTCTTTTGGACTTCACTGAGGCAAGAAATAAATCTCTACTGCATTTAGCTACTTAGATGTAGGAGTTTATCTCCTATGCTAGCTACTAGTGCCCTAAAACACTGCAGTAAAAATCAAATGGGAAACTATCTTTAACAAGCAGTATACAGTACAGTGCTTTGGTAGTGGTGAAATGTGCTATAATCCAAGTTCAGAAGATGGCCTGGGAGTCAGGCATACAGGAGATGACATCTGAATTAAATTTTGAAGGCTAAGTGTCAGGCAAGCTAAGCAGGGAAAGGGTATTCAAGGCAGAATTTCAGGTACAAAAGCTCCCAAGCAGGAAAGAGCAATGTCAAAAGATTAGAAATTTGGGAAGCATTTACTTTAAGGAGGATGTTGGAGATATGAGCCTAGAGAGGTATACAGAGACAAACTAATGGAGGAGGAATAGACATCTAGCGGGCAAAGAACAGGTGGGCAGAGGGCATTCTGGGCAGGAAAACAGAATGTATGAGACCCAGAGTTATTAAAGAGCACAGTGATGTCTGGAAGTTAAACACAAATTAGCAGAAAAATAAGACAGGTGGGACAATGAGAATGGAGTAGAAGTTAAGACCTTTGTTCTCCTTCCCTTGATTCTGAAGACAATACAGCACTAAGGAGTCTTAAGCAGGGGGTAATGGAACATATTTTCTCTTTATAAATATTACTCTGGTCAGAAGTCATGTGGAAAACAGATGAGGTTTTATGTAGTCTTTTAACCAAACAGTGCTGGTGGAGGGGTCTCCTACCAAAAATGTTATTGTGATGACATTGAATTCAACCTTAACATTTGATGACAGATAAGTTTTAATGCTAATAGATCATCATAAGGATGTGCCAGATTAGGAAAGACTAGAAGCAGGGAGACACATTAGGAGGCTCTCAAGATTGTCTAGGACACTGATGGTGAGAGTCTGAGCTAAAGTGGAACCAGAAGAAATAAAGAAGAGGGCAAGCATTTGAGAAATACCGGGCTCTGTGCTAACAGCAAGGAGCCTGGAGCCTGCTTCCAATTCTGTGTCCCCCTCTCTCTCTGCCCCTCCCCAGCTCACACTCTGTCTCTCTCTCTCAAAAATAAACATTAAATTTTTTTTTTAATTTGAGAAATCAAAGAGGGGGACACAAACATCAGAGATGACTTGGGTTATCTTGGATGAGTAGAGACACGATAATGCTAGTCACCCAAGAGGCGCACAACATAGAAGAAAAATTGGGAGGAAAAAAAAGTTTGGTTTTGGGAATGCTGATACTGAGGAGACCAAGGTACATCCAAGTGGAAATGGTGAGTCTTCATTTGGAAAGAAATACAGGCTCAGGTTGGCAAAGATCAGAAAAGGGGATAAATTGCATTGTTTCATCAATGTATAGAGGTCCCAGTAGAAGCCTGAATGAAAGCAACAGAGATTGTTCAGTGTTAGTAGAAAGGAGGGCCAGGTATGGAAGCTTAGGGGCCACTTCCATTTCAGCATCCAACCAATTAAAAAAAGAGATGGGCGGAGTAGGAGGAAAGCACTTCTGAAGCAATGTCCCAAGTCCAGAACAGTACAATCATAACATGCAACCAAGCATGTTAAATACTTCAACAGTCAGACCCAGAGGCTTCTATATTGGTGATACACAAGATCTTGGAGACCTCCTGGGTAAAAGTTTAGTGGAATGGTGTCAAGAATGAAAGCCAGGTTATGGTGAATGTGGGGAAGGCAATGATGTGAAACCAGCAAATGTCACTATTCTTTTTAGAAATTTTGCAAAATGGCTGGAGATGGAAAGAAATTTAGGATGGAGGAAAGACTTTCCTAGTAAGAAGAAACATGAAAATGTCCATAAGCATGGGGGATGGTTGTGATGAAGGGGAAGACACTGAAGATGAAAAAGCCTGGGGAGAATGATAGCTATGGTTGTGCTGAGCATGGCTGGTGTAGAGACTTGTCAGATCACTGTGTTGGACACCTGAAACTAATGTAACACCATGGATCACCTATTCCTCAAAAGAAATTCAATCAATCTTTAGAAGGAAAAAAAAAAAAAAAAAAAAAAAGCCTGAGGATAACAGGCACCAATAGGATCCAATAGGATCCAGTAGGATCACTAGTATCACTAGTACCTAGAAAGAGAGATGTAAACACAACAAAGGTATTAAGCACTGATTGACTGGATACATGGGACTCATCTGAAAACCAACAACACCTTTTTAGACAATCTGTGGATACATGCTGTTTCAGTCCTACTTTCCAACTAGTTCTCTTTAGAACTTTGTTATAATTTGTAATTTAAATGAAGTATTTGTATTCCAATGCCACTAACTTTGTGCCATTTCAATTGAGTCAATAAAAAAAAAAAACTTTTTCTATTTTGTCTTTACTTCTCTATGTTTAAATCAGGTTATCTGCTACTTATCTGCTTTGCTCAACTAGACATTTAATAAAATGGGTGTTCTTCTAGTTTTGAATGTTTCATGGAACAAAAGGTGACAAAGGGATCTAGAGTCAGAGAATACAAACTGGAGTCTAGTTTTATCTTACACTAAATGTAAATAGGTTTAGTATTTGCATCATAGGAATTATAAATAAACTTCCTTATTGGACTATTATGAGATAACATCAATTAAAAAGTCTGTACAAATACAGACTTCACAATTCAAAAAAAATAATAATGTGATAATAATGTGGAAATGTTGGGGTTTGGAGCAAACGGTCAAGAAAGAATTCTTGAGATTTCTTTGGTGCAAAAAGGTAGTTTTATTAAAGCACAGGGATAGGACCTGTGGGCAGATAGAGCTGCCTTGGGGTTTTGTTTTGGTTTCGGTTTTGGTTTGTTTTTTAATGTTTATTCATTTTTGAGAGAGAGAGAAAGAGAAAGATCATGAGTGGGGGAAGGGCAGAGAGAGAGGGAGACACAGAATCTGAAGCAGGTTCCAGGCTCTGAGCTGTTAGCACAGAGACCTACTCAGGGCTCAAATCCACAAACTGTGAGATCAGGACCTGAGCCGAAGCTGGATACTTAACCAACTGAGCCACCCAGGGGCCCAGCACTGGAGTTTTAACAGGTGACTAATTACACACTTTTAAGTTGGGAGGGGGTTAGGAATGGAGTCAGTCTCTAAGTAATCTTGGAAGCAAGGTTCCCAGGACCTTGAGGGGGGGTAGCTCCTGTTACAAAAAGGTCATTTATTACTATCTAATAAAACCTTAGTCATGAGACCCTTCAGATGTGTATCAATGAGCTATAAGCTTTGGGGATGATTACCAACATAGACCTTGAGGGGTTGAGATAAAGGAAGTTTCCAAAGTAATTGTTATATGTTAAAAAAGACTTACAGGATCCTGGAGGGTCAGGATAATGTTAAGCTAAGATTGCCTTTCGTCCCTTAGCAAAGTGTCATCATCAAAACAGCTGAGCTCACAGAGGAAGGTCACTCTGCCTGCCTCAAGGACTTGTCAATGGGCTGTGAGTAGCAAGGAAATTTAATCTTTTCCTTTGCCTTTGTTTCCCACATCAATAATTCCCTTAAAGAACAAAATAACATCATTTCTACAGATATATATTTCATTCAGTAAACAACAAAAATCAATCAGCAAAGTTAAGTGAGATTGAAAAAACCTTCCTTTGAGGTTCTCCAAGGGGATTATTGATTTCTGAAAACATATAAGGAAGGTATGTTTTGGACAAATAGCCCCTATCATTCAGAGTGAAATATTGACAGTAAGCATTTAAAGCATAAAGATAAAAATGGACACAATGATCGAAAGCAATTAAGCATATTTGTGGCTTGGCATTTTATATTAATTTTTTATACATAAACAACAATTTAAATTTTTGTTTAACATTTATTCATTTTTGAGAGACAGAGAGAGACAGAGCATGAGTTGGGGGAAGGGCCAAGAGAGAGGGAGACACAGAACCCAAAGCAGCCTCCAGACTCCAAGCTATCAGCACAGAGCCCAACGTGGGGCTCGAACCCACAAACCATGAGATGATGACCTGAACCGAAGTTGGATGCTTAACCAACTGAGCCACCCAGGCACCCCTATAGTGGATTTTGTTTCCAATTTGCTGTTGGTATTTTGCTCTTTTTGAGTTGCCTTTGTTACATGCTATGTGCTGCTTGTATATTATTATCTTTGAGAAATTATCATATAAAGTAAGGATTTTTAAAATTAATTTATGTTTTTTAGTCATCCCTACACCCAATGTGGGGCTTGAACTCATGACCTGGAGATCAAGAATTGCATGGTCTTCCAACTGGGCCAGGCAGGTGCCCCTAAAGTAAGGTTTTTTGGTGAGAAAATAAGCTCTTGATTTTTAAAATAATTATAAGCCATTCTAAGGCCTAATGATATATGGAGACATTGAGCCTTACATTTATCAGCTTTGAAGAGTTACCACCCACTTGTTTGTATGAGCACTGGGTGTTGTATGTAAGCAATGAACCATGGAATCTACCCCCAAAACCAAGAGTACAGGGTACACACTGTATGTTAGCCAATTTGAAAATAAATTATATGTTTAAAAAAATGAAGAGTTAGCACCCAACATGAGCAAATCCCAAGAGAAAAATCTTCTTTAGACTCAACCATTTACTGTTTTTATTTTCTTTTGTTTTTTTGTTTTATTCAGTGCTATGCTTTTGACTCTACTTGAAGATTCTTCAGGTAAGTCCAACCCACAATGGTCTTCTTAGATTTTGAATTTCTTTGTTAGAACCAATGTTATTTAACCGTTTCATTCATTGACTATTTTACCCTTGACTCTAATAGAATCTCCTATGAATGTCACGTATACTCTTTTGGTGTTTTCCACAATTTTCATCCCACTGCTTCGTGTGTATAGTCAATAATGCATTTAACTGCAAGCATTTAACTGAGTTTTCCTGCCCATTAGTCCAAGCCTTAACATCACCACTAATTGAGCATGGTAAGACTACTACTTCATCAGTTTGGCCCACCACCCAGGGACAACGCTGGAATACCAATTCTCTAAGGCAGCCAGAAGACTGGTCCATAGTAGTCAGGATCAACAGTGCTGGGAAGGACAGCACACAGACTCAAAAATCTCAGTGATTTAATATAACCAAGATACATATTTCTCCTTTCCTTGCTGGTCTCATATATATGTGATCACTTCTACCATTTTGTTGTTATACCACCACAACAAGACAGGGAACAGGCTGGGAATCTTAAGGGGCCAGGCCTGGAAGTGACCATGGTCCTTTGCCCTCATCCTATGTGCAGAGCTAGTCACATGGCCCAGACCTGTCAGGGAGGCTGGGGAATGTGGAAAGCATACAGATATTTTGTTAAGCACTATTGTCTCTGGTCATCTAGTCTAAACCTCTTCTTTTTTTTTTTTCAACTAAAATTGACAACAACTTGACCATCTCTGTCATTGTCACTCCTTAAGTCTGAGCAGCATTAGGAAAGTTTACTTTCCATCTCAGTGGGTTCCTTGAACAAACGGTTTGGGAAGTAACAGAGACACAGTAATGCAGGGGTGCAATCACGAGTTCACAACAGTGTTAGGCTGCAACTGGGACTCTGAATTTTAGGGCTTTTTCGAGTTTTGTGGAGATTTCACTAGGCGAGCAAAGGTTGGGGTAGCATTCTCTATTTGGAGCTACTTGTCAGCTTCTCAGCTACTTCTGATAATGACCACTGTAGGTTCAGGTGACCAATGAATGCGTGCTGCAGGCTTAATAACCTCTCACTCTCATAGTCAAGGGGGCCACTTTGATGCAGCCCTGGGAAAGTAATTCAAAACTGGTTGTGATTCACTTAATATGGCAGGGGTAGGACGCTTTTCTTCAGTGATCCAGACTGAGAAATAAAACAGGACAGGTTCAAACATCCAACAAAAAATGGGTTGTTGTTGTTTTTTCAGGCCTCTGCATTCCTCAGAAGGAAAAATAGACACTAACGCACTGCTGTGAAACAGGTATCCTAGGAATAGTCTAGCATGCTTGCAGTTTTGCTTCACTGGAAAATTTAAATAATTTAAAGTTAACTGATTTGATTTTTCAGTCTGATTTAGATGCACTCTGTTACACAGTCCCAGACAGGGACAAGCAGCTGGCACTTGTTTGTGCGATCACTCTCCAGACAGTAATAACTGTCACAGTATTACCTTTCACTCACAGCAGTTATCTCCAAGGAGCTCCAGCACCAAAATTCTGTTTGACGGGTAGAAATACGGCCCTTTCGTGCGCTCAGTGTAGTGAGAAGCAATTGCAACATAACTATGATGACGGGCAACCATTCTACGACATTGCACTATGGCTGCAATGGCGATCACAGGCTACCACTCATCAATAGATTTTTCTGGCTTGGAGGGATCTATTAAATACCAGCAGATGGAGTTGTGAGCGTCCTTGGAGAACTGACTAATTCCACAACCTGTGGAAATGCTCTCCTTCTGTTCATGGCTTGGTCTTTTTTGGAGACAGAAAACAAGTGTGATAGGGAAACTGAAAGACGTGAAAGGAGCTGCCAGAGCCTAGAAGATGTTCTCCTGTCTTCACTGTTCCAAGAGCTCAAGCTTAGTCAAAACCCCAGTGCTCTTACCAGGGAAACCCTCTACTTTGATCACACTGGAAATCAGAACTCTGCCCAGATTACTTACTCAGCAAGGGATAGGCCCTACCAACCTGCACAGGTCATTTTTTGCTTTTGGACTCTACTGGTCTTCTCAGGTTTCCATAAGAAATACCACAGACAAGTCAGCTTAGAGAGCATGGATTTTTCGTACAGTTCTAGAGGCTGGAAGTCTGAAATCATGGTGCCGGTATGATCAGGATTTGGATGAGGACCCTCTTCCTGCCTTGCCGATGGCTTCCTTCAGACCATGTCTTCACACTAGAGACAAAGAGCAAACTCTCTGGTATTTATTCTTACAAGGGCCCTAAATCCTAATTCTTATAAACGCTCTACCTTCACGACCTCATCTGTACCTAATTACTCCACAAAGTCCCATCTCCAAAGAGCATCACAGTGGGGGCCAGGGCTTCAACATGTACATTTTGGGTAGGACGTTAGTTTAGCCCATAGCACTAAAGTAGAAACAGGAGGATTCTAGTAGTATCTTGATGGATCTCTCTGTTCCTCACTAGATTCTACAAGCTCAACAGGTTTTTGAAAAATGGTAATCATATAACATCGCTCCCTATACAAAATCCTCTAATACTTAGAGAAACTCCCACCATACTTAGAGAAACTATTCCATGGACTCTAAGGTTCCATATGATTCACACCCTTCTTTCTTCTAGTTCCTTCTTTGTTGACTTCACACCTGCCATACCAGGTCTCTCACTGTTCCCCAAGCATACCATGCTCACTTCTCCTTCAGGAACTTTGCAGTTGCTATCTCCCTGGTCGGGAGCACTTTTCCAGATCTTTGAATGGCTTGTTCTCGGTCTTTATTTTCACCTTAACTATCACCTTCTTGAGACACTCCTCTTTCTCCTGTTCTCTCTACCTGTATGTTCTGGTTCATGTAAGTACCATATCTTCGAAGGGCTTCATATATGAAACTTCACCTATTTTCTCTTTATAATCTCAGTAACTAGAGCACTGCTCAGAATAGAATAGGTACTAAATTAGCATTCATCACAAAAAGTAAATTGACACACATGTCAAGGACTGCCTTGTATATATTGTCATCCTAATCCTCTCTTTTGATCTCCAGCCCTGTATACCTGCTTCCTTGATGTCCTACATTGACCATTTTATAGACATCTCAAATTAAAAGTTTTCAAAATTGATCACTCTATCCCTTAAAACGTACATTTTCTCCTATGTCCCTCTTCACATAGTGATCCAAGGAAAGTCTGGGCATCATCTTTAATTTTTTCCTCTTCCTCTCCTCCTTGCATGCAGTAAGTAATCAATCCAATTATTCTATTTCTGAAACACGTCACGCCTCTTTTCCTCCTCGCCCCATCTCTACCACGGTCACTTGTCCAAAATGCCACCATCTCTTGCTGGGAGTACAGCATCCTGCAACAAGTCTTCCCACTTTCATTCTTGGCACTGTCTCCCCCTATCTATTTTCCACACAGCAGCCAGGGGTGCCTGGGTGGCTCAGTCGGTTAAGCGTCTAATTGTGGCTCAGGTCATGATCTTGCAGTTTGTGAGTTCGAGCCCCACGTCGGGCTCTGTGCTGACAGCTTGGAGCCTGGAGCCTGCTTCAGATCCTGTGTCTCCCTCTCTCTCTCTGTCCCTACCCCTCTCACACTCTGTCTCTCAAAGATGAATAAATGTTAAAAAAATAAATAAAAAATAAAATAAATAAACAGCAGCCAGAGTGATGCAGGGCATTTATTTTAATAGCAACAGGTAATATGCTACTAACAGCTACTCTTTGGGCACCTGAAGACAAACCAAACCAAACATGAGTTTGCCCCCCTCAAAGACTAAAAATGCAAATCTGTACATGTAACTACTCTATATTAAAAGTTTAGGGGCGCCTGGGTGGCTCAGTCGGTTAAGCGACCGACTTCGGCCCGGGTCATGATCTCGCGGGTCCGTGAGTTCGAGCCCCGCATCGGGCTCTGTGCTGACAGCTCAGAGCCTGGATCCTGTTTCAGATTCTGTGTCTCCCTCTCTCTGACCCTCCCCCATTCATGCTTTGTCTCTCTCTGTCTCAAAAATAAATAAACGTTAAAAAAAAAAATTTTTAAGTTTAAAGGGGCCCATGGGTGGCCCAGTCAGTTAAGCATCCACCTCTTGATTTCAGCTCAGGTCATGACCTCCCGGTTGGTGAGATCGAGCCCCAGATCAGACTCTGTGCTGAGACTATAGAGCCTGCTTGGGATTCTCTCTCTCTCTCTCTCTCTCTCTCTCTCTCTCTCTCTCCCCTGCTTGCACGCATGTGTGTGCTCTCTCTCAAAATAAATAAATAAACATTAAAAAAAAAAAAAAGGCTTAAAAAGCGCTCTCACCACCCTTAGAATAAAAGCCAGTGTCTTCACCAGGCCATGAGTATCTGTGTGATCTGGCCTGTCAATTTCTCTCCTCATAGCTTGTACAGCCCTCCCCCTGCCTCTCTTAGCTCTGGTTGCAATGGCCTGGCAGCCCTTTGAAACTGCCTGCCACCTGCTTTTCCCCTTCGGAGTTTTCATGCAGGATCTTCCCTGCCTGGGAAGGGATTTCCTCCACTCTCATCCTAAATAAGTAATCTCTGCTTCTCCTAGGACTCAACTGAAATGTCACTCTTCAATGATGACTCCCGTAAAGCACATGTTCAAAACTGGGCCCCTCTTGTTAAACTCTCTTCACAGCACTTCCATCTGGTTTTAACATAGTTGGTAATTACAGATTTATCTGGAACTGCTCAATAGCTGCTTTTGCCATTATACTGAAAGCTCCAGGAGCTCAGAAGTCATGATCTGCTGCTTGTTTGTTTGTTTTTTTAATGTTTATTTATTTTTGAGAGAGAGACAAAGTACGAGACTGGAAGGGACAAAGAGAGAGGGGACAGAAGATCTTAAGTGGGGGCTCAAACTCATGAATCGTGAGACCATGACCTGAGGCCAAGTCGGACTCCTAACCAACTGGGCCACCCAGATGCCCCTATGGTCTGTTTGTTTTTTTTTTACCTGCCTTTTCTTCAGAGGCTAAGCTTAATACCAGGTACACAGTGAGCATTCAATAAATATTATCGTAACCCAAATAAGTGGAACACTCTTTTCCACCCCAACAAGTACCCAATGACCTTTTATCTCTTGCCCCTTGAGTGGCCAAAAATAAAATGCACCAGCAGTTACTACAATGTAGGATATCCCAAGTAACTGGGGAAAGAAGTAGTATTTTAACCATGGTTTTCAGCGAACTTCTTTGGTCTTTTGCTCAAGAACAGAGGTTTTGGGGTCCCTGGGTGGCTCAGGTGGTTGACTGTCCAACTTCAGATCAGGTCATGATCTCACGGTTTTTGAGTTTGAGCCCTGCGTCTGTCTCTGTGCTGACAACTCAGAGCCTGGAGCCTACTTCGGGTTCTGTCTTCCTCTCACTCTGCCCCTCCCCTGCTCACACTCTCTCAAATATAAATATTAAAGAAATTAAAAACAAAAGAGAATTAAAAAGTTTTCTGTAAATAGTGGAAAGAATCATGTTTTCTGGTAAGGAACTTACATTTGGTGTTTATTTGTCTTCTATTGTTTGTAAAGCATACCTTTAAATCTATTTTTCATGATAAACTGATAACTTATTAATCAAAGTATTGGGATTTTATAATTAAAGTGAAATTCTGCTACACAAAAAAAGTGTGAACACACATGTGTTCTATCCAGTGATTCAGTTATTCTTAACTAAAATTACTCTGCCATATTTAACATAGGACTTAGCGTAGATTTTTTTTTCCCTAAGTTTTACTTAGATAAATAATTTCTATACCCAATGTGGGGCTTGAACTCATCAGAGCAAAAGTCACATGCTCTTCTGACTGACCTAGCCAGGAGCCCCACTGACATAGATTTTTAACGTCCAAAATACTATTTTTTTAAACAATAACAATTATTATTATTACTAACAACCACAAAAGGCCGCACCTCTAAATCCAGGTATTTTTAATGGAAATACAAAGGATGAAGTAGTCATCATAATAGGAAGCTATTTTGGGATCAGGCCCGAAGCCATCGGCTATAACTGATTAAATCAAACAGAGGGTCAAAACCAAGATATCTCAATCAAGGCTGGCAAACTAGACAGGGCCCATGGGCTAACTTTCTGTATTTAAGTGGCTGAAAAGTAACCAGTAGAAAATATTTTATGATATGTAAAAAAAACTGAATCAAATGCAAATTTCACACAACCATGCCTATGAGCTTACACAGTGTCTAGATGTACTTTCACACTGTGATGGCAAAGTTAAGTAGCTGCAACAGAGACTTCTCAAGAGTTTTTGACTGTAACCTCAATAGTAAGTTTTACATGGAGCACTGTATATTCGCAGACACATAGCTGTAAAGCTTCCCCAGACAGTATTCACACCGCTACAATGTGCTCTACTGTGTTCTGTTCAATTCTATTTCACTTAAACCATATTTATAATGATTCCGATTCTGACCCACTAATGATAGCTACTCATAGTTTAAAAAAAATTAATTTGGGTTTGTTTTCTCAATCCTGGTTATGTAATAAATCACTTAGGAAGCTCTTGAAAAAATACTAGGCCAGTCAAATCAAAATCTCTGGGCACCTGGTATCACTCTTCAAAAACAGCAAGCAAATTAACAGCCCCTCTGGCTGACGATGAGGAGCCTGGGCTGAACACTAATCCCCTTGCTATTCAAAGCAGGGGTCTTCAGACGAGCGGCATCAACACCTGGCAGTTTCCTAGCAACTCATAATCTCAGGACCCAACCCAGACCTACTAAATCAGATTCTACTTTTTAACAAGATCCCCAGATAATGACATGCCTGTTGAAGTGTGAGAAGCACGGATCTAAACCAAGAAACAGTTTTTGATTAAGCACTGCAGCATTAGATTATGCTCTCCTCTTTGGGAAAGGAAAATTGCGTATTTGCCTCCGGTTATTATTGAATTTGGACCGGCAAGGGCAAAATGTGAAAGGGCAGAAATAAAATGTGCCCAGAGAGAAAAGCTGTTTCATGTGTGGGAGTTTCTACCTGCAGAAGGCCATCCCACTCCAAAAAAGAGGGGGAGTGGAGCTGGAATCCAAGACTGTAACGTGAGTGACCTTGATGTGCCAAGCCCAACCAGACCTCCAAGTGGGGTCCAAGCATATGGCAGCCTTGCCCTCCTCCCCTCCCGCTGCTGCAGCCAGACCCATTATACAGTTTCTCTAATCCAACCTTTGCACCTAGGCCAGAGCCAGACTGGCTTCTAGGAATCAGAGGACAGGCTCTGCTACCGTCCACTTGATCAGAAACATCCGTGTTTTAGAAACCAAAGCTCTCTGGTGCGTTTCATCCCAGTAAGAGCAAAGGAGGAGGTTCTGAGTTTGCTCTGGTTGCCGAATAGGAGGCTTCCCAGGGACACAGTGAGTCACAGAGGAGCCACGGAGGGGTGAGGTCTCCAGCAACCTACACAAACTCCTTGGCAACTGGAACCTTGGGTGGAAAGTTTTCCCTCTGTAATTTCCTCAGGCTTCTTCCACAGTTTCAACTATTTGTGTTCTCACAGCATTTCCAAATGCTGGTTTTACCCTCCGCTGACCTGAGCAACTCTATTTGGTATCGTTAACTTTTTAAGTGCTGGTAAGAGACCACAACATTGAGTTTAGATTTTGCTTTGTTCCATTTTTGGTGGGGGAGAGAGGATGTAAAGCAGAGGTACTAGATTTAGAAGCATGTATTGATAGAAATTTCATCAAATATCACAAGGTCTAGGCATGAGTATCAGAAGACACCTTTTTCTTCACTTCGTCCTTCCCCCGACAAATACCAACAGTAAGAAAACAAACAAACCAAAAACAGACCTAATGACCACATGTTCATTGACCACATGTTAACCTCTCTAGAGAAGCCTTCACAACTTGGATGTTATTGCTCTCAGTCCCCACCAGGGAGAGAGAACTCTTCCTAGGGCAGGGGTTCTCAAAGGGTGGTACCAGGAGAAGCCACTTCACTTGGGAACTTGACAGAAATGCACATTCTCGGGCCTTACCCCTACCAAAACTACTAAATCATAAGTGCTGGGGCTGGGGCCCAGCCCTCCAGGTGGTTCTGAAGCATGCTAAAATTTGAGGACCTCGGTTCTAGGGAATAACTAAATTCACACCAGCTACAAATTAAACTGATCTCAAAGATAGGTTGATCAGTTTCAGAAAACAGCTAGTTACTAACCTACCCTATCGTGTAAAAAAAAAAAAAAAAAAAAAAGTTGAGTTTATGAAACAGGATTCTGAGCATAGATAAAGACTAACTTTTTATGGCCACCATTGGACATTTCCAGTAAGGGCTTAAAAAGTTGTATGGGCAGGTCATCTTTTGTTGATGATGTACTCGGACGGACATGAATCTGTCAAAAGGAAAAGAACACACTGCTCTCATTTTGCCACTGAATTATAACTTCCAGTCAATAAACTAGACAAATTAACGTCTACCTGGAACGAATTAAAATACCTTTAAGCAAGGTGAAGTTGACCTATCAAGATTCACTTACCACGAACAAACCTCTGTTCCCATTAGTGCTTTAAAAGGTAAATTAACACACATACAAAGACACATGTAGTGCCTAAGGTATGTTTACCCAGTGAATCATAAACTATGGGTTAGCAGGGATTTCTGAACAAAGCAAACTCCAAGTTGCTACCCAATCCTCTGGGACAGCTGTAGTTCCTAGAGGAGCCCAAGCCCAACATCTATGTAGGCTCCAAGTAGAAACATCTTGAGATCACACTAATGTATATTAAGGGTTGCCAAACAATAACAAAGGGATTAGAGGCAAATGATTTTTCATTTAGAAAAATTTTTTAAAAAGGTTAAATTTTGGGTAATATTTTTATAACAACCCACATGGTTTACTGGAAGCAGAAAAAGAAAATTCCAAGTGGAGAAAATTTGTTTCTGCTTAAAATTTACATAACATGCATTTATTCATGCATTAATCTGTTACTTATTCTTTCTTCTCTCCTCTTCACACTTTGAGGTCTCTTTGCTTAAGGGATGGATAGTCATCATTAGTGAGGAGTGCTCTGACTTCTAATTATTGATTACCAAGAAAACACAAAAGTTGTGGTTATTTACAAACTGTGTGACCTTGGTAAGTTATTTCATTTTTTTAAAAAATATAATGTTTTATTTTATTTTAATGTTTATTTATTTTGAAAAAGAACACTTGTGCACAAATGGCAGAGGAGCAAAGAGAGACGGAGAGACGGAGAATCCCAAGCAGTCTCCATGCTGACACAGCACAGAACCTGATGCAGGGCTTGATGTTGTGAACCATAAGATCATGACCTGAGCCAAGATCAAGAGTCAGATGCTGAATCGACTGAGCCACCCAGATGTCTGCCCCTTGAACAAGCTGTTTTAGCTCTCAAGAGCCTGTAATCATTTCTGCAACAAAATTATACTTCTTTTATACGGTTCTTGATAGTAGATATCCTATACATTCTACCAATAGAATTTTCTCTTAATAAGGGGGAACACAGTGGAGAAACACACCAGACATTTATTTGGGTACTTTATTTTGCTTTGCAAACTAAATATCAACATGCCAAACTTCTTTGTTTATTCCAGATATCCTTTCAATTCAGAATGTCCAAAGAGAAGTTATTCCCCCATCCAACAAAGCCTCTTTTTTTTTTTTTTTTTTTAAATCAGGGCTTCCCAGCCACATTATTCCTATTAATCACACTAATCTTATCTTTTGCTTTCTTTATAACCTAACAAGTCCAAAGAACATCACAGAGCTACTGTTTCTTTATTTGTAACTTCTCCCTTACCCTCCCTGTCCCCTTGCCTCATTCTCTTGTGTTTGGACCAATGCAATAGTCTTGTATCTTTTTCTGGGCTTTCAGTATCTTTTCCTAGTCAGTCTTTTTTTTTTTTTTTTATTTTTTTTCAACGTTTATTTTTGGGACAGAGAGAGACAGAGCATGAACGGGCGAGGGGCAGAGAGAGAGGGAGACACAGAATCGGAAACAGGCTCCAGGCTCTGAGCCATCAGCCTAGAGCCTGACGCCGGGCTCGAACTCGCGGACCGCGAGATCGTGACCTGGCTGAAGTCGGACGCTTAACCGACTGCGCCACCCAGGCGCCCCATCCTAGTCAGTCTTAAAAGTGTAGTGAATGATCAGACAACCCTCAGCACTATCCTGCCTGGATTGGATTCCTAGCTCCACCCTTTCATTGTTATATGAACTCAGGCAAGTTATTTCAACAGAAATAGCTCCCATTTTTTCACCTGGAGAATGGATGTGACAAAATTATCTTACTTTTCTTTTAATTAAGTGATATAATTGATATACAATACTTAGAGTACGCAGTTCAGAACAAGCACTGTATAAATGTTAGTTTATTCTTTTATTCATTGGCCAATTAATCTGACTAAATCGTATTTGATCATGGCATTGCCTACTCTGGAAAAATCCAGAACAGTTTCCCAGAGCCAATAAGTTATATTCTAGGGGCACCTGACTGGCTGAGTCAGTAGAACATGTGACCCTTGCTCTTGGGTTTTGAAGTTCAAGCCCTACATTGCGTGTAGAGATTACCTAAAAATAAAATCTTTAAAAAAAATTGGGGGCGCCTGGGAGGCTCAGTTGATTAAGCATCTGACTTGGGCTCAGGTCATGATCTTGCAGTTTGTGGGTTTAAGTCTCGCATAGGGCTCCATGCTGACAGATCAGGGCCTGGAGCGTGCTTCACATTCTGTGTCCTCTCTCTCTGCCGCTCCCCAACTTGCACTGTGTGTGTGTGTCTCTCTCTCTTAAAAAATGAATAAACATTAAAAAAACTAAAGGAAAAAAGTTAGATACTAGAGCAGAATGTTCATAAATGGCTGGTAATTTTATTGGAAAACAGGTATTCTAGATATTCCTTAATGTCTTTACCTGAAGCAACTATGTCAACTAACACAGAAAGGAAAGCTAATATTTGTACGCTAATACAAGGAAGAAAAACACTTGCAATCCAACCTGGAGGACTCATGTGTTTTAAGATAGCCTCTCTGTTTCTTACTGGTACTGTGTCATCTTTGCCCCTAATCCACCATTGCTTAAATTTCTGAATGTCGCCATTCTAAACACCCTCGTTTCTTCTCCCATCACAACCTTATAGGTGGTTGGTTGTATTCCACCTAGTTCCAAACAATCTGAGAATGCTTACAAAATGTTTATAGCGGGGCATCTGGATGGCTCAGTTGGTTGAGCATCTTACTTGGGCTCAGGTCATGATCTCACTTTTCATGAGTTCCAGCCCCATATCCGGCTCTCTGCTGTGAGCACAGAGCCCACTTCCAATCCTGTCTCCCTCTCTCTCTGCCCCTTCCCCACTCATTCTCTCCCTCTCTCAAAAACAAACATTAAAAAAAATGTTTATAGCAAATTAAAACAAAATAAAATAAAAGCGTTTAGGGCAGGAGAAAATATAACACTCTGTTATATAAAATTTAAGTTTTCAAATGTACCCCAATGAGCCCTCTTAAGATCTGCAATAGTCAATCTATTGCATTGATCTATCTATAAATTAAGCAGGCAAATGACACCTTGGGTGGAAGCTGAAATTAAGTTAGTTCATGATATCTCAAAACGAACAGTAAATTGATGATGTATTCAGATACTAAAAATTATTCTAAAAGGTGAATTCCATTGCTCTACTAAAATTGGAGAATGGTCCAGGGCAGGGGAAGAAGCAGACACTTTACCTCCAAAATGAACTTTGTAGTTATTCAAAATAAAACGAAATGTCTTTGAATAAATGTTGAAATAGTGGGAAGGACTGCAGCTATTTTAAAATTATCTTCCAGAGGGTTCACAGAAATGTAGGTATGTGGAAAACCAACATCTCAGTTTTACAGAAATAAAATACACAATGAGACTCAAAACAGATTAGCTGAGACCTAGAACACAGGATTATTTTTCAAGAAAGTGGAACAAATTTACTTCTCAGTATAAAAAAGAAAGTGAACAATATCCTTGCCACTTGGATGTAATAAAAACATTATGAGGAACAGAGAAAAACTGTTTCAAATGTTCACTTATGGGTGGGTTGATCACACGTCCTGTTTTGCCCTAGACAGTCTAGGTTTATTATCTGTTGCCCTGGTGTGATTGTTTGTAGCGCCCCCTTTACTTCCTTAAAGTGTCTTGGTTTAAATAAATTTTATATTCACCCTATGTGTGTAAAATTAGATGAACATTTTACATGTTGATTAAAATGTTTATTTTCCTGATTTGCAAAAGTAGATCTCTAACTCCAACTATCTGCTTCAGAAGGAAACAAACCAATATAACTTTCCAAACAGGTAATGCTCCTCGGAGGTGTGAGGGCTTCTCGACTTCTTCGTTTTACCATTTAATGTTAAATCTGTGTGGATTTGTAAATTCCTGTGTCTGGTAGGAATTATCATTTAGTTCTTTCCATTTCTTAAACCACCTGTACAAGGCTGCTGGGAAGGGCTTGCACTGCTGAGACCATTGGGCTAAACAGAAACGCTCTGAGGTAGAAATTAAGGGGAGTGTATCAATCTCATACAAGTTCCCTTTACAAACCCTAGAAAGATCAATATATTGATAGGTCACAAGACAAGTGTAAAGATGAATTAAACCCTTAGGTTAATTTTCCTGATCCAATTCTCCAATTTTCCATGCAAATGTCTTTCTAAATCCTTGTAACTTTAAGATCTTTCTCATTCATGAGTCATCTAGAAGAGCAATAGACATTTCTAGGAGGTTACAGGGAGGGGTCTGACAGGCAAGAAGAAGGGTCCAATATTTCATTGTTATATTGACAGTTTGCATATATTGGGGGAGCCTACCCATGGCTCTTTAGACAGATGTCTCCAGAAGCAGGTCTAGTTTGTGCCAAGTCCTTTCTCTTGCATGAAATCGCATTAGAAAACTATTAAAATGGACAATAAAGATAGGATTTTTTTTTTTAATCATGGTCTCAAGCTAACTTAGGGGAACACCATCCTCACTTTTCTCTCAAACTTCGCATACACTTTAATGAATAATGTAGTTGATTGTAAGAGATGACATGTGAGAATATTCTTTTTAAAAGTTGTACACATGGAAGGCATTATAATGGTTAAAAATTCACATGTCTGGGGTGTCTTGGGTGGCTCAGTCGGTTGAGCTTCCGACTTCGGCTCAGGTCATGATCTCTCAGTTCATGAGTTCGAGCCCCGTGTAGGGCTCTGTGCTGACAGCTCAGAGCCTGGAGCCTGCTCCAGATTCTGTGTCTCCCTCTCTCTCTCTCTGTGCCCCTCCTCTGCTCATTCTCAGTCTCTCTCTCAAAAATAAATATCAAAAAAATTTTTTAAAAAAATTCACGTGTCTGAGTCATCCAGGTTTCTTAGGGTGTTTGACCCCAAAATAGTACCGTGTTGAGAGCTGAAGTGAAACCAGATCAGTAGAGGGGATGTTTACCATCCTGTTCTCAAAGGAGGTGGGTAGGAGGTGTGGCAAATGTTGTTGCAAGGCTCATTTACTTCTCCCTCCAGAAACTTGTTTTGGCAGTCGGGTGAGCTAGCCAACTTCTTCTGAAGACAGTACGGTGGGGGAAGGGTTTGGTAAGGAGTAAATACTTGTTCTTATTGACCTGGCTTTTTTTTCCTTCTTTGCACAGCAATTTCACATTGACCAGGGCTATACTTGTCTTTTCTTATTTGAGTTCAACATTTATGCTTCAAAGATTCTGAACTTCTTGCTTGTGAAGCCCAAAGAGGCAAATGAAAGGGAAGTCAAAAAAAAAAAAAAAAAAAAAAAAGAGAGAGAGGGAGGGAGAGAAATGAAGGTAGAACAGAAAGAAAGCTAGAAAAGCAAAGAAATAGAGACTGAGTAGAAATTTCTATCAGGTAAAGGACTTCATAGTTTTGGATTTCAGTTTCCTCTTCTGTAACACAGTGATAATCAAGTAAAAAGGTTTTAGGAAAGTTAGGAGGATTCTATAAGATAAAGTGTATAAAGGACATGAAGCAGTGCCTAGCATATCGTTGGTGACCAAGATTATTATTCTTATGGTATTATTAACAAGAGACTTGGTAGTGTAAGGAATAATTTGTAAAAGTCACATTTGCATCCATCTTTAGACAAAGACACACCATTTTCTTCCTTTTTTTTTTTCTTCTTATGAGAAATAAATCATAATCCCTACCCTTCCTGATATGTATGGTAGAGGTGATCTGATTCTTACCACTGGTCACCATCTTTGGTGCTCATGACCCAAGTATACAGTGAATATGTACAGACCTACTTCCTCTTGACCCCAGCTATGAAGCTATGATTCTTGTGTGGCCATAGGCCTTTTATCACCCTTAGTTTACATTTCAATAAAAATGACATGATTCATTAAATAACTCAGGGCCTTTTGCAATGGAAATAATTAGAAAGTAGTCAGAGATCCTCATGGGTTGCAACTGAGCTCACTGAAGAATCATGCCCTGGGTCTCAAGGGTTATTTGGTGCCAAGCCTGAACAGCTGCCACTTGGGTTCTGGAGTCAGCTGGTTTGACTTTGGATGGCGTAAGAGGCAATAGAAAAAGATAGATCATAAAAGGCCTTCAGAAATCCTTTTCAATTATAGGTGTGGTATTTTCAAAATTATCCTGTTTTCAGTGAGCTCGGCTCCACCCAGAGGAGAGAAAAATCCGTATGTAGCCAAAGAGAAGTGACTTAGTTAAAGCCCTGCATATAAAAACACAGAAGGAAGGCTGGGAAGGAAGCTGAGACCTCTAGCTTTACCCTGGGGTGTAGTGTTTATATGAAGCAGGAAATCATCTAGTTATAAGCTCAGCCAGCAAACTCCAAGATATGTATTTGAAGAATACCAAGTCCTCCCTCACAGCGAATCTCTGAGGCATCCTCTGTGGTTTCTTGAATTCCTCCTCCTACCCCAGCTGAGAGACATTCTATCCCTCATTTGGTTATAATCTTAGTCAAAATCTAGCAACTGAAATGGACTTAAGTGGTATCCAGGGCATTCTGTCAAAGAAAAGAATTAGTAATTGAGAATATAATTTTCATATAACCAAATACCTAAAAAAACCACTATGTGCCAGGAGGTCAAGAAACACCTATTTTCCTGTACTGTCTTTTGGAACCCCGTGGGTAGATACATCCTTGTATACATCTTGCAAAAGGGAACAGCTGTAATGCCACAAGACTCTTATAGAAGAGAATAAATCATAGAAAACTGGAAGTGAAAATGACATCCAAAGTTTAGTTCAGCAGTTCTTATTGCTAGCTGTATTTAGAATCACCTGAGGAATTATGCAAAACACCAATACCAAGCCCTACTCTCCAAGAAATTCTGAGTTAATAGTTCTAGGTTGAGACCTGGGCTCGAATAATCTGCCTATCAAAGATAAGGATAAACCTATTAATAAACGTATACCTAAGGCATTTTATTAATTGATACATTAATAAATGATAAACATAAATTAAAACTTTTCTAGAAAGTTGAAACAAGAGCAAATATTTGGAGATACAATCTGGATTTGCTCCTTTTAGTGTTCTCAGCACCCAATTTTCTGACGTGTTGGGGGGTGTTCTCCGTACCACCAATTATCTGGGCACACAAGCTGGGTATCAACTCCATTCTGACACTTTACCCAGAAGTAGGGTCAGATTGCACAGGTTAAGGATTCAGCCCCACAGGACTACACCCCTCTCCCACCCCACTTCCCACGCCAGTAGCAAGCCCAGGTTAACCTGTGCTTCTGACCCACAGGCTGTAAAACAGAGGTTCTCACAACCTCCTCCTTCCTTGGGTTCGATTAATTGGTTAGTTTAGAGAGGCTCACAGAACTCGGAGAAACATTTTACTTACTATAGAAGGATACAATTCAGGAACAGCCAGGTAGAAGAGATGCAAAGAGCAAGGCAGGTGGAAAGGGCAGAGACCGTCCAGGCCCTCTCCGGGTGTCCCTCAGATCCCCAGCTGTTCACCAATCCGAAAGCTTTCTGAACCGCGTCCTTGCGCGATTTTTATGGAGACTTCACTACACGGACGTGATTGCCTAAATCACTGGCCATTGGCCACGGACTCAACCCCAAGGCCCTCTCTCTTCCCCGGAGGTTCAGGGGCGGGACTGAAAACTTCCAACCCTCGAAACACGTGATTGGTTCTCCCAGCAACCAGCCTTTCCCCTCACCTTTAGGTGAGGTCAAAAAGTCACGTCATTAACATAACAAGAGACACCTTTGTTGATTTTATCCCTTAGGGAATTCCGAGGGTTTTTGGGAGCTCTGTGCCACAAATGGGAACGAAGACGGAATATATATTTCTTATTAAGGGGCGCCTGGGTGGCTCAGTTGGTTGGTCCAAGTCTTGATTTTGGCTCAGGTCATGATCTTATGGTTCCTGGGTTTCAGCCTCGTGTGGGGTCCATGCTGCTGTGTGGAAACTGCTTGGGATTCTCTCTCTCTCTCTCTCTCTCTCCCCCTCTCCCTCTGCCCCTCCCATGCGTGTGCGCTCTCTCTCTCTCTCTCTCAAAATAAATAAACATTAAAAAAAATCACAACATCACACTTCTATACCTCACTTTGGTAAATCACACATTCAACAAAAAAATAAATAAATAAATAAAAATTGAGGACTGGCTCATAGGTAAACTCTGAAGATGCCATTAAAAAATTAATGGTGGTAGGGCACTGGGGTGGCTCAGCTGAGTCTCAGACTCTTGGTTTAGGCTCAGGTCATGATTTCAGGGTTCATGAGTTCAAGCCCCATGTTGGGCTCTATACTGAAAGTGAGGAGCCTGCTTGGGATTTCTTGCTCCTTCTCTCTCTGTCCCTGCCCAGTTTGCTCTCTCTCTCAAAAGATAAATAAATAAGCAAACATTTAAAAAATTAAAAAATAAAAACTTTTTAAAATTTTAAAGATACATCCCTGAGAAGGAGGGGGGATGGAGGGAGGGGCTAGCTGGCTCAGTCAGTAAACCTGCAACTCTTTTTTTTTTTAATGTTTATTTTTGAGAGAGAGAGCGAGAGAGAGAGAGCATGAATGGAGAAAAGGCAGAGAGATGGAGACACAGAATCCAAAACAGGCTCTAGGCTCTGACCTGTCACACCAGAGTCTGACGCAGGGCTTGAACTCAGGAACTGTGAGATCATGACCTGAGCCGAACGAAGTCGGATGCTTAAAGGACAGAGCCACTCAGGTGTCCCAGTAAGCCTGTGACTCTTGATATGTGAGCTGTAAATTTGAGCCCCGTGTTGGGTGTAGAGATTACTTTAAAAAAAAACCTTTAAAAAAAATAAAATTCAAATTCAAACATGTCCCCCAATCTTTCCCCCAATTTTTTGATACTCTTACCTTCAAGAAGCAGAGCCTAAGCTTTGCGCAGTGCCAGTATTGTAGCCAATGAAGTTTATCTGAGGTGCGATTTTTGCTAAAAGAGGTCAAGCTTAATTTCCCTCCCCTTGAATGTGGGCTGGATTTAGTGACTTGCTGCTAACCAATAAAATGAAGCAGAAAGGGTAGTGTGGGACTTCAGAGACTGAGTCTTCAAAAGGCACTGTTGGCCGCTCTTCCTCATCACTTGCTCTAGGGAAAACAGCTGACGTACCGTGTGAGCCCTGCAAAGGCCACATTGTGATGAACTGAGGCCTTCTGCCACTAGCAATCTGAGTGAGCCATCTAGGAAGTAGATCCTCTAGACCTGGTCAAGCTATCAGATGACTTCTCATGAGGTTGTAGTCCTGGCCGACAGCATGCCGGCAACTTCATGAGATCCCTTGATTTAGAAGCTCCTAGCTAAGCCCCTCCTAAATTCCTGACCCTCAGAAATTGTGTGAGGTAATGGGTGCTGTTTTAAGATGCTAAGCTTTTGTACAAGACAACTATAGACAATGAAAATAGTAATACATGATCCTTTGCCTCTACAAGTTTGCCTCCAGCTGAAGAAGTAGGTTACAGCACCGGAAACATAACAAACTATGGAAGCCTCCAGACGTCCTGTCATACGAAAAGGATGGCCGAGTAGTGGAACTCCAGATGATGTCCACATCATGGTCTTTGCAAATTGAGCGCACTGAAGCTAAGTAATTTAGAGCCTGTGTGGCAGGACAGATTAGGTGGATAGAAGCAGAGATAGGGAGACAGAGTGACAGACAGATGGGTAGAAAGTTATACTTTGGAAATCCTCCTCAGTGTTGTGAGATGTCAGGGGAAACCAATGATGGAACTAATACGTCAACTTCGATCTTTATGTAGCTTATTGAGATTGCATGTAACACCCTACTAAAGCAGACGGTTAATCAGCCAGACTAATAAAAAAATTCAGTTAAGGGTGCCTGGGTGGCTCCGTCGGTTGAGCCTCCGACTTCAGCTCAGGTCATGATCTCACAGCTTGTGGGTTCGAGCCCCATGTTGGGCTCGGGGATGACAGCTCAGAGCCTGGAGCCTGCTTCGGATTCTGTGTCTCCCTCTCTTTCTGCCCCTCCCCTGCTCATGCTCTGTCTCTGTCTCTCTCTCTCTGAAAAATAAACAAATATTAAAAAAAAAAAATTCAGTTAAGTAGTTGATAAACCATTGTGCAAGCTTACTTCTCCGGGTGTTAACTCTAACGCTGTTCTTGCCATTTGTAATTGCTGTATATTGTGTTTTTCTTAAACTGTACCAGCATTATGTCTTCAATCTCCATTTGTATGAAATGATTCAGCCCCTGCCAAAGTTGACTGGATTAGAGGTTGACAACCCAATTCAAACTGGAACCTGAGATACATTTGCAGGAATTAAGAATTGGGACTTGGATGAGGTACTCTCTGACATGGAGGATAGGCTGGTATATGTTTTCAACCACATTTTCTTCCATTTCAATCCAGGAAGCACAGAAATCTAGTCGGGAGAGAAAGAAAAAGAAATAGAGAAGAGTTCTAGAGGTAATCAGTAATTGTATAATAAATTGCCAATTTCTCCTTATCACTGAAACTGGTTACGGGTGGATCTTTTCTGCAACCAAAAGATTCCAGCTATTACACTCTTCACGTTTTACAGTTTAGATTATTAACATTAAAAATGATCTGAACTTTGTCCATTACATATTATAATAAGGTCCCAATGGCAAAACATCTATTCTTTTGCACTTTAAATGATTTTTTTTCCAAATTGAAAAACTTCCCAGAGAAATGGTACAAGTAAAAGAATTTATAAACAACATCTGTCTAGCTCATGTTATTGCTTATTTGTGTAAAAATTTGTCTTATTACTCACACAAGATTTTTTTTTCTTTTTTTCTTTTTTTTTTTTTTTACCCTTTGGAAAAGAATAATCTATGATTTCCTGTAAGTAGAAGAGCCAGGGAATTTTTTAAATTCTGATCTAAGTTGTTTCTTCACTTTTATTTTTTTAATTTCTTTTTAACGTTTATTTATTTATTTTGAGAGAGAGAGAGAGAGAGGCAGAGCAAAAGGAAGAGAGAGAATCCCAAGCAGGCTAAGCTGTCAGCCCTGAACCGGACGTAGGGCTTGATCCCAAAAACCATGATATGAGATCACGACCTGAGCTGAGATCAAGAATCGGACGCTTAACTGAATGAGCCACTCCATTGCTCCATTTCACTTTTAATTATAATACCTACTTTGGACCATCCAGCAAGAAAAATTTGACTTGGTGTGAAGGTTTAGAATAATTTTTATTTAAAAATGTTTCATGGGGCGCCTGGGTGGCTCAGTCGGTTAAGCGTCTGACTTCAGCTCAGGTCACGATCTCGCGGTCCGCGAGTTTGAGCCCCGCGTCGGGCTCTGGGCTGATGGCTCAGAGCCTGGACCCTGCTTCGGATTCTGTGTCTCCCTCTCTCTGCCCCTCCCCCGTTCATGCTGTGTCTCTCTCTGTCTCAAAAATAAATAAAAACGTTAAAAAAAAATTAAAAATGTTTCAGTAGCAACAACAGGTCAGTTTAAGTTGAAAGGACTGTCATACTGCCATAAGTCATTGAAGAGATATAAAGAAGTTAGTACGATAAACCTAAAAAGTGTTTGAAAAACTATAATAAGTCCTGTAAAAAAGGGGGGGTATTATTATCATAATTAACTCAGCAGGAACATTTTTATTTTAATGTATATGATTAATTGGATGGATACCAGCGAAGACTAAGAAATACAGCAATACCTCCCTCTATTTACTTTTCCAACAGTATTTGGATGATTCTGAATTCAAGAGCAGTGAGGTCTTTTCATCACAGGCTTTTTTTCTTTTGTTTCTGGGGAAGAAAAATATCTGGTTTAGGAGTGACCATCTAGTGTAAGAGATTGTTTTTCAGAATTTTTCAACTCATCTTTGGGGCATTGACCTCAGGTCTGAAAATTGCAAAATCTTTCCTCTTGCAGCTAGTTCTTTGGAGTACTCTTTCACATGTCTGATATCTACCCTTAGGCTATCTGTTCTGGCACAGAAGATTTATCTTTTTATCTCAGGGAATGTTTAAGGATTGTAAATATGTATGAGAGTATCAAAATCACTGTGCTAATTTTCAGAAAAACTCTAAGTTCTCATTTCAGCTTCCGTCTCTCCAGAATCTTTTTCATAACCTGGTATTGATGGTTCCTTATGGTAGCCGGTGTTTGATTTTATTTGCTTATTTCTCCCTCATTTTTTGTTCCTTAGAAATGTTGACAGGACCGACAAAATCCAAAACAAAGACATTAGCTTTGAAAGTGTTTGATTCCTATCTGGAACTGGAGGTAGAGTGGTAAGAGTTGGCATGAAGTAATGTACGGGGACTGTGGGAGGACTCGCTGTGGGTGAGTTAAAATGATAATGTCAGAGGGGCACCTGGGTGGTTTAGTGCTGACAGCATGGAGTCTGCTTGGGATTCTGTCTCCCTCTCTCTCTGCTCCTCCCCTGCTCGCTCTCTCTCTCTCTCTCTCAAAAATAAGTAAATAAACATTTTTAAAAATATTTTTTAAAATGATAAGGTAGGACAGAGAGAGGGCAACCGGGTGGCTGGGATGGGAAGAGCAACATGTGCCTGAAAACATGCCTGGATAAGGGTTGGTCCCTTGAGATGGTGTGACTGTGGAACCACTCTCCATGTGATGAGGCTGTTGGTGTTCTCCTGTATATGCTCCTTCATGGTACATAGCTCAACACGTTTCCTAGAAAGGGCCATCTGACTGAGTTCTGGCCAATGAACCTGTAGCTCTGATCACACGTTCCATGAAAGCTTCTGCTCTCTCTTTCCCAGGCTACCTGCTAAGAATGAAGGATTCTGAGGGTCTAAAATACGATACTAATGCAGGACAGAAGGAGCCAGGATGCCTGAATCATTGTGTGGATGAGAGTTATGTTGCAATTTGCACAAGAAAGAAAATTATGTTAAGCCACTGAAAGTTGATGTTTGTTTATTATAGTCGCTAGTACTAATTATTCTAATATCTTTTTGTTTCTGAACTTGGGTTTGATGTTGTCACAGTAAGAGAATAAAGAAAAGAATAAAGAAGCAGCAAAATATTGCTCAGAGAAGGATATTCGGTGGTGGGGAGTGGAGGGGAAGAGCAGGAGAAAACAGATGGTATTGGGCACAGAAGGCCACCTGAGATAGAAAACATTTCATGGATGTACTGATCTCATTTTAGAACTGAGCAGGACACCTCTAAATGGGCCTCAATTTGTGTAAAAGTAAACTGACATATTTTGACAACTATAATTAAAAGCATATGTATACACATTATGCAACTATAAATGAAGCACAATAAATTGATTGAAAATATTAAATAGGAAAAAATCAGAGATCAAATATCAAGTTCTTTTTTTTTTTAATGTTTATTTTTGAGAAAGAACACAAGCAGGGGAGGGGAAGAGAGAAAGGGAGATACAGAATCTGAAGCAGGCTCCAGACTCTGAGCTGTCAGCACAGAGCCTGATGCGGGGCTCAAACTCATCAACTGTGAGATCATGACCTGAGTCGAAGTCAGATGCTTAACTGACTGAGTCACCCAGGCGCCCCTCAAGTTCTTAAACATATAAAACAGGATTTAAAAAATGAAGTATGCTTCATGTACTTCAAAATATCAGGGAGAGAAAGAGGCCGAAAGCCCTGACCTTCCTGACTGGAGGGCGCTGTGAGGAAGGGCACTGTGTGTGGATAATATGTGGACTGTGTGTAATTAAATATGAAGCATGCTGGGCTTGGGATTCCAGAGAAAGTGGCAGGACAGGATGAGTTTTTCCCTTTGCTTTTTAGTACTCAAATATAGTGACTTAAATGTTAGTTTCTATGCAACAAAAGAAATATTTAGTGATCAGATCTGGAACAGTTATTTGAAGTTTCCAAACATCTGAAGAGTAAAAATTTAAAGCTACACTTTCCTTTGAAATATAGCATAGTTTTGGGTTTTTTCCTGAAACGTGGAGTAAATCCAGAAGTCTGAGATAATACCCCTAATGTTCGCTTTTCAGTGAATAATTCATTTGTGACCATCAAATATATGTTATTGTCTTTAAAATATGCTAACATTGTGGCACCCATTGATTGGGATGAAAGCACTCCTTTGTTCCTTCTGTAAACTGCCAGCGACAGACCTTTCCTGTGACTTGGGGCTTCCTTTCTCCCCCTTTCTTTTCTATGCCCAAATTAGAGATTTCCTCAGGCTGGGAGGGAAGTCTAAGAGTTTATGAATAGAGATCTCACAGACTCTAGCACCCACAGCTTCAGTGGTTCTGAGGCTCATGGTGGTCACTGTGAATCAATCACTATTTTCACCTAATATCATCTGTGAAGCAGATTATAAAATCGCATCAAAGCACATCAGTCATTTCCACCAGGAACAGAGTGCCCAAGGTCCTGAGACTGAAAATATCACCAGCCAGGGATGGGGGAAGGATAATCAGGCAGAACACAAAGGATTTTTAGTGAAAATACTCTGTATAATTTTATAATGATGGATTATGTCATTATGGATTTGTCTAAACCCATAGAATTATAACACCAAGAGTGAACCCTAAGGTAAAGTTTGGACATTGGGTGATTATGATGGGTCAATGTAGGCTCAATTGTAAAAAATGTACCATTCTGGTGAGTGATGTAGCCTATGCACTTGTAGAGGCAGAAGGTATATAGGAAGTCTCTACTTGCCTCTCAGTTTTGTTGTAAACCTAAAACTCTAAAAAAATTATTGTAAAAAAAAAATCTCGCTAACAATAATTGTTTCACTAGAAGTTGACTGGGCAAAAACAAATAGGTGTCTTAAAAACTACCTGTGCTATGGGCACCTGGGTGGCTCAGTCAGTTAAGCGTCTAACTTCAGCTTAGATCTTGATCTCATGGTTCATGAGTTTGAGCCCCATGTCGACTCTGTGCTGACAGCTCAGACCCTGGAGCCTGCTTCGGATTCTGTGTCTCCCTCTCTCTCTTCCCTCCCCTGCTCGTGCTCTGTCTCTCTCTCTCTCAAAAGTAAATAAACATTAAAAAAAAAAGAAAAAAACAAAAAAAACTACCTGTGCTAAAATCAGGGCTTAAATAACTTCCACCAAAGTGTATATTTTTTTCCAAAGGTAACACACGTCCTTTGTAGAAAACTTGAAAAATACAGAAAAGCCAAAGAAGAAATCAAGCATCTCTGAACACAATTAATAAGTTGTTATATATATATATATATTTGTGTATATTTGTGTGTGATGTGTATTCATGTGAAGATAAATATAATTATAATGTATATGCTATATATTTATATACATATAATATACAATTACAGGCTTTTTGTATTTATATTACATATTAACATACACGTAAATATGTAGAATTTTATTATACATATTTTGTTAGCTATAAACTTTGGGTTGTATTATAAAAGTTGTCTCATTTATACATTAACATTTTTTTTTAAGTAGGCTCCACACCCAACATGGGGCTTGAACTCACGACCCTGAGATCAAAAGTCGCATGCTCTACTGAGCCAGTCAGGCGCCCCTATTCATTAATATTTTTAACATACTCTAAAAATATTCTCTCTCAGATGACTTCACAAGAGCTTTCTTCCTACATTCATTTCATTCTCCAAAAAATTTGTACCTTCAAAGAGCATATGTACTGTGTAAACTTTTAATCTTACCACTGTTACATTTTTCTTTTCTTTTTTTTTTAAAGTGGGCTCCACACCCAACATGGGGCTTGAACTCTTGACCCCAAGATTAAGAGGCACATGCTCTACCAACTGAGCCATCCAGGCACCCCACACTTTTCTTTAAAACAAATTTATTCTCATCTGTGAAATGAAGCTTTAGAGTTATTAGGTGGATCTGTGAACTATAATTCATCAGCAGCATCAAAAGGAGGCTCATCAAATCTTTTATCATATGCATTTTTGCAGCCCATGAGCACACATACTGTCATTGGGGATCATTGTAGAAGGCATGTTTTTATTTATTTTTATTTGTTTTTATTTTTAAAAAATGTATTCTCATGTTAGATAACATACAAGGTAGTCTTGGTGGAAGCCATGTTTTTAAAAGTCTACCTATTCGGTAACAGATTTAATAATTTGGGCCATCACCTACGATTCCTTTACAGTCCTTGAAGGGCCAGTTATTGCCTTAGGGGAATCAGTGGTGTCTCTGTTTTTCCCCACAATGAAAATGATAAACCATTTTAATAGTTTCCTATTTCATTGGAAACCTTGGCACTCTCAAAATCTATTTATAAAGAAGGCTCTCATAAGTCACTTGTAAGTATGTGGTGACATATGCTGAGCTTAATTTTTACTTTGCCTTGAAGCAGGCAGAGTGTGAGCACGTCCCCTCTTTGCTTTATATTACAGTTTAGTCCTACAACAGAAAGCCACTATTGTTTATTCCAAGGGCCCTACAGGGTCTTGGGTTCTACAGATTATTCCACATGACAACTGAAATCAAGCTGATGAAATGCATGAAATTTATTGTATTTCCAACTGGCATTTTCTACTCTGAAGGTCTAAGTTTTCAGCACCCATGCTTAGGAGAAGGTATAGATGGAAAGAGAGGTACAAATCACTGAAGCTAAAAGGCTTGTCACCTTTAGAGAGTTTCTAATTTATGGTAACAGTGTTATTTATTACAATCTAAATCCTGTGAAGAATAATTGTTCTTCCAAAAGGAACAAAACTTTTCAAATAGTTTAAGTTCTGGAAAATGAAGGAATCTTATAATTCCAAATGGACAACCTTGTATTCTAGAGACAGTATTTGAGCAAAATACAAAATCCACTGAACTCTGCCTATAGATTTCTATTGATTGGATGAGATAAAAGCATATAATCTCAAATGTACTACCAATAAACCAAGAGGAGTATGTAACTGTGTGTGTTTTGTTAATAGGAAATAAAAGCTACTCTCCTTGTGGCAATGAAGCAGCATCTGAGTTTACTTATATGGAATCATAAGATACTAGATCTAACGGAGTTTTAGAAAATGTTGGATTTTTGCCAAGGAAGTTTTCCAGAATAATCATTTAGTGAATAATTCTGTTTCTTAGTAAGATCAGCTTTAAGTAAAATAGGCTGGGACTCTAGATTGTACTATTTTCCAATCTTTTAGTGAGTCTTTTGTGTTCCAGATTTCTCAAGTATTTTACACTGCTTGTGTCCTTTAATCCTTGACTTAGATATTTGTATTACAAAAGAAATCCAATTCATCTCTTGTTTTTAAGGCATATTCAAGTCCTACTTTATTTCAAATAACTGTGTCTACTTGTGACCCTTCAAAAAGTTATTTCTCAGGGCGCCTGGGTGGCTCAGTCGGTTAAACATCCAACTTCACCTCAGGTCATGATCTTGCAGTTCATGGGTTTGAGTCCCTCTTGGGACTCTGTGCTGACAGCTCAGAGGCTGGAGCCTGCTTCAGATTCTGTATCTCCCTCTCTCTCTGCCCCTCCCTTGCTTGTCTCTCTGTCTCAAAAGTAAATAAATAAACATTAAAAAAAAGTAATTTCTCCACTTGGGTAGAATTCATTCATTTTATTTGTTTTCAATATTGTCTACTATGAAAATCCAATGTATGTTCTATATTTTTCTTTAGTTGTCGAGTCCAGAATTGGTCATATTAATGTGTATAAGTTCCTTTGTTTCATATCCGGGAAAGTAATTTCCTTTATAGGGTTTTCTAGCTATCACCAGGTGGAGTCCACCGGTCTGAACATCAAAGGGAACGGATCTGTGCAAATAAATTATCCTGGAACCTACCGGGGATAACTGTTTGAACTTGTTAAGTTGTTTACCCCTAACAACTACTTCAGACTACTTACAGCTTTTTGTTTTTCTGTTTATTCAAGAAAGAGGGGAGAGAGTCTCGAGGCACAGGGAGAAAAAGAGAATGAAATACAAAATCTTCCTGAGTTGAGGAGAGAGCAAAAAGGTTTCATTCCATCTTGCCTCTAGCCCCTATCTTTTATCAAACTAATTCACCCACATACAGAAAAAACCTTTTCCCTGCTTTTGTCACAAATACAAACTGCACTGAGAAACTTGAGTGTTGAGTGTTTTTTACCTCATCTATGCAGGAAACGTACTTACTTCGTTGGTGAAAATCCTAGACGGAAGAAAATACGACTGCTCTCTACTTCCTCTAAAGGCATTAATAGAGCTGGCATTTATTTATTAAATACATAACCCCTATTTCAACACTTGATGGGAAGGATTGAAGTGGGAATCATGTAAAGAAATTATCTGGTATTTTCAGCTACAGAGTGGCAAGAAGGTGAGAAGAACATGCCGAACATTTTGGTACTTGACTTAAGTTCTGACCAGAACTTAAGAACTCAGAAGTGGGACTTCCTCTGTTCTGGAATATCGCAGAGCACAGGGTGCACGCCTGCAGGTGCGACCCTGGGGGCGGGGCTGAAGCTGGCACAGGAGAGATTCTCACTGGGCGCTGCATGTTCACACTCAACCAGTTCTCTGGGGACCCAGGATGTTCCTCTCCTGGAATTTTTCAGTGTGACTGAATAATAGTGGTTCACTCCGGTAGCTGTTCCAATCTCCGTGTCAACACCTTTGGGCTAAGTACTAACTGAAACCTTTGAAAGCTGCTATCACTCTTTTTTTTTTTTTTTTTTAAGTTTTTTTAATGCTTATTTTTGAGAGAGAGAGAGAGAGAGAGAGAGCGCCTGAGCAGCACGGGTGGGGAGGGATAGAGAGAAGGGGAGATGCAGAATCTGAAACAGCCCCAGGCTCCGAGCTGTCAGCACAGAGCCCCCAAGCAGGGCTCGAACTCATGGACTGTGATATCATGACCTGAGCCGAAGTCAGTCACTCAACTGACCGAGCCACCCAGGAGCCACGAGCTGTTATGTCTTAAACAAACTCTGGTAGTAAGATAAAAACACAAAAAGTAACATTTTTCATCGCGCCACTTGCCTCGTGTGGCTCTGGCTAGCCTCTACTCCGTGCCTTTGCACATTAGTCTACACATCCATCTCCTGCTACATCATTATGAGGTGGTGACTTAGACCCCGAGGAGAACTGACTAAACACCACCCATCTTTATTTTCTGATGGTGCTTTTTTTTTTTTCCTTTTGATGAGCAGACAGATGCACTTCCTCTTCTTAGCTAATCTTTTTATCAGAACCCTTATTTGTAATCAGATTTTCCCACGAGAAAAGAAAGAAAAGAAAAGAAAAGAAAAAGAAAAGAAAAGTGATATACTTTTATTTAAATATATGATTTTAGGGGTGCCTGGGTGGCCAGTCGATTGAGCGACTGACTTGTGCTCAGGTCATGATCTCCTGATTTATGAGTTCAAGCCCTGCCTCGGGCTCTGTGCTGACAGCTCAGATCCTGGAGCCTGCTTCAGATTCTGTGTCTCCCTGTCTCTCTGCCCCTCCCCTGTTTATGCTCTGTTTCTCCCTCTCTCTCGAAAATAAACAAACATTAAAAAATTTTAATATATGATTTTAATATAATTTTTCAGAAATTCCTTCTTACAAGAATAAGTTTGCCTTGTATGAGGAAAGGGGCAAAGGTAAGTAAGAAGATAAAGGGAGAAGATCCCAAACATTCCGTACTATGTGAGCAGTCTTACATAGTAAGACAAAAAGAGATTTTGTATGATTAAGCAAGTATGCTTTTTCTTTCTTTCAAAATATTCTATTCGGTCCTAGTTTATAGCATTTGAAATACCTGAACCAAAGATAAATTGAAATAAAATTTGCTTTTGGTTCCTCCTTTCATCCTAGCAATTCTGTTGTGTATTGCTGTCATGTGTACACTGGAAAATTGTGATTTGGAGCAATTTATCTTTTTTTTTTTTTTCTTTCTGACTTTAAAATGTCTATTCCTTAAAAAAAGTCACTTTTTGGGGCGCCTGGGTGGCGCAGTCGGTTGGGCGTCCGACTTCAGCCAGGTCACGATCTCGCGGTCCGTGAGTTCGAGCCCCGCGTCGGGCTCTGGGCTGATGGCTCAGAGCCTGGAGCCTGTTTCCGACTCTGTGTCTCCCTCTCTCTCTGCCCCTCCCCCGTTCGTGCTCTGTCTTTCTCTGTCCCAAAAATAAATAAACGTTGAAAAAAAAATTTAAAAAAAAAAAGTCACTTTTTAAGATGCTTTTTTTTTTTTTTTTTTTTTTTGTCCTTGGCCAGAAAGAAGCTCTACTTTTCGCAGTTCAGTCTTGGAAACCGGCAAAAAGCAATGACTTTTGACTCACAATCCTCAGGGTTGTTTTGAGGAATCACATTGTGACTGGATATGAAGTCTTGACTTTTATCAATAATTAGTTCCTAACAGCATGGAGTAGAGGCATTGCTGTTATGAAGATGATAGTGTGGTCTTCTGAACCTTGGACACTTACAATCAATC
Organism: Lynx canadensis; assembly: GCF_007474595.2. Lineage (NCBI taxonomy): Eukaryota > Metazoa > Chordata > Mammalia > Carnivora > Felidae > Lynx > Lynx canadensis. The sequence goes on along the minus strand of NC_044303.2, from coordinate 153,775,596 downwards.
TGGTAGACGTTGATTTCTCAGCTTCAGAGTACAATTAGTCTTATTCTCTTGACTAACTGAGATTAGAAATTACACATTATCTATGTTTGAGTGTTACAATGCAGACTGTTATTTCAAATGTATTTAGTACAGGCATAATGAATCAACCATGAATGACACAATACACACTTCTTTGACTTCCTACTGTGGACCCAGATAAGTATGAGAGAGATTGAAGATTATTACCCTTTGGTTACAAAACATTCATGCATATGTAATTTTCCATACAAAACCCTTATGATTAACAGGTCATGGAATAATAATGAGATACAAAGAGTCACTATTGTCTCTTGTCTATTTACTCTGTTTGGCCTCCTCTCTGCCCCCACCAAGGAATCCTTAAAATACTATCCTACTTTGAAACTTGTTATACAGGCTACTGACAAATCAAATTAAGCTTTTCAGAGGTCTTCAGTGTTTTTCAAGACTCCTTGGATAACTAGGCAGCAAAATGAATAATTCAACAAATTACAGCTTTGAAAATGAAAGCTGTTTGGTAACATGAAGATGATATGGCATCTAATTTGTTCAATAATTGCTATCCATTTGGATTTTTTTTTAATTTTTTTTTTTCAACGTTTATTTATTTTTGGGACAGAGAGAGACAGAGCATGAATGGGGGAGGGGCAGAGAGAGAGGGAGACACAGAATCGGAAACAGGCTCCAGGCTCCGAGCCATCAGCCCAGAGCCTGACGCGGGGCTCGAACTCACGGACCGCGAGATCGTGACCTGGCTGAAGTCGGACGCTTAACCGACTGCGCCACCCAGGCGCCCCCCATTTGGATTTTTAAAGGCAAAACATCTGTAACTAAATATATAAAAGATCAAGAGAAATTATTCTCTTCTTTAGTTATTAGGATAAAAACGATTTTTTTTTTTTTTTCAGTTCCACATGTGTTGAGTGGACATCAGTTTGGATCCAGGCATTGTGCTAGGTGCTTAAGACACCTAAATAAACAAGACACAGTCCCCACTCTTCATGAGCTTACAATCTACTATGGGTTTCTCAGTTGGGGTTCTGCAGATATTATTAGGGATTCTGTCAGGGGTTACTAACAGTTCTACAATAGATTGGAAAACTTTATTTATGTTTTAAAGTTTATATTATTTATTGGGGGGGGGGAGGGGCAGAGAGAGAGGGAGAGAAAGAGAATCCCAAGAGGCTCCATGCTGTCAACGTGGAGTCCGAACCCACAAACCATGAGATCATGACACTATAGTGTCATGACACTATAGTGTCATGACACTATAGTGATTAAGCAGCTCTGTTAGCAAATTAAAAAAAAAAAAAATTATTTTTATTGTGGTAAGAATGCTTAACAGATCTACCCTCTTAACAAAATTTTAAGTGTACAATAAAGTATTAGTGCCTCTAGGTACAATATTGTACAGCCTATCATTAGAGCTTATTCATCTTGCTTAACTAAAACATTATGCCTGCTGGTTAGTAACTCCCCATTTCTCCCTTCCCTCAGCCCCAGGAAACCACCATGCTATTCTTTGGTTCTACGAATTTGATTACTTTATTTTATTATTACTTAAAAAAAATTTTAAATTTTTAATTTTTGAGAGAGGGACAGAATGTGAGTGGGGGAGGGGCAGAGAGAGAGGGAGACACAGAATCTAAAGCAGGCTCCAGGTTCTGAGCTGTCAGCAAAGAGTCCCATGCAGGGCTTGAACTCACAAGCTGTGAGATCATGACCTGAGCCGAAGTCAGTCACTCAACCAACTGAACCACCCAGGCACCCGTAAATTTGATTATTTTAGGTATCTTATCTAAGGAGGATCATGCACTATTTGTCTTTCTGTCACTGGCTTATTTCACTTATCAAAAGAGTGAAAAGACAACCTACAGAATGGGAGAAAATATTTACAAACCATATACTTGAGAAGAGGTTAACCTCCAAAATAGAAGGAAATCCTACAACTCAAAAGCAAAAAAAAAAAAACAAAAACAAACAAACAAAAAAAAACACCAAAAAAACAACCCCAAAAACCTAATGATGCAATTAAGAAATGGGCTAAAGACGTGCATAGGCATTTCTTCAAAGACATACAAATGGCCAACGGATATATAAAAAAAAATGTTCAGCATCACTAGTTACCAGAAAAATGCAAATCAAAACCATAAGATATCACCTCACACCTGTCAAGATGACTATTATCAAAAAAAAAAAAACCCCAAAAGACCAGTGTTAGTGAGGATGTAAAGAAATTGGGAAACTTTGCACACTGCTCGTGGTACTACAAAACCGCACAGCCACAATGGCAAACAGCATGGAGATTCCTCAAAGAAATTAAAAATAGAACTCTCACGGTGTGCCTGGGTGGCTCAGTCTGTTGAGCATCCAACTTTGGCTCAGGTCATGATCTTGTAGTTTGTGAGTTTGAGCCCCACATCAGGCTCTGAGCGGACAGCATGGAGCCTGCTTCAGAGTGTGTCTCCTCTCTCTACCCCTTTCCCTGCTCATGCTCTCTCTCTCAAAAAATGAACATAAAAAAAAAAAAATAGAACTCTCATATGATCCAGCAATCTCACATCTTGGTATTTATCCAAAAGAACTGAAGTCAGTATCTTGAAGATATTCCATGTTCACTGGAGTTATTATTCACAATAGCCAAGACACGGAAACAACCCAAATGTCCATCTACAGATGAATGACTAAAAAACATATGGTATACACATACAATGGAATACTATTCATGGGTAAAAAAAAAAAAAAAAAGAAGGAACCTTTCTTCATGTGGTTCATGTGGTTGAATGTGGAGGATAAAGATCATTTTTTTAAAAAATATTTTATTTATTTTTAAGACACAGAGAGACTGGGTGTGAGTGGGGATGGGGCAGAAGAGAGGGAGACACAGAATCTGAAGCAGGCTCCGGGCTCCAAGCTGTCAGCACAGAGCCTGACACAGGGCTTGCACTCACCAACTGTGAGATCATGACCTGAGCCGAAGTCGAACGCTCAACCGACTGAGCCACCCAGGCACCCCAAAAATCATCTTTTAAAAGAAGAAACAAGCTGGGGCACCTGGGTGGCTCAATCAGTTAAGCGTCTGACTTTGGCTCAAGTCATGGTCTCATGGTTTGTGAGTTTGAGCCCTGCATTGGATCCTGTGTCCCTCTTTCTCTCTGCCCCTCCCCCACTTGCTCACTCTCTCAAATATAAACATTAAAAAAAAAAAAAAAAGAAACAAGCCATTTACTACATAATATCTATGCATTGTTTGATGGAATGTTCCAGAAAGTTACCATAATGCCTCTGATAGTTCTTGAGCACCTTTCTAATTTGTTTTATTAGTGTTCTCTACTCCATCTAGTATTTTATTAAATGATCACTACTTCCCTCTTGTAATGTGGCAAAAGGCTTCAAAATGATTTTGATGGATGTACAGAGAGTAAAGATATATACTATGGGGCAGGATGATGGACAGTTTCATACACTTCATTAATCAGCTTTTCAAAATCTTTTAAAATCATGCCTTTCGAACTGTCAGGTATTATCGTGATTTTCTTGCTCCGATTTTCCAGAATTCTTTCTTTCAGTCTCTTTCTCTCTCACACACACATATACACATATACACATATATACCTTTACCTTTAAAATAACTATAATCAAAAAAATAAAAATAAAAAATAAAATAATAAAATAACTATAATCATACTCATAATCAAATAAAAAAAAAGTGATGTTGAAATGATTTGTGGCCTCTTTTCTTCATTAGTATCATGAAACAAATGTTGTCATTTCATTCCTATATATATTATTTAAATTTTATTTATTTTGGGGGGGGGCAAGGGGCAGAGACAGAAGGACAGAGAGAATCCCAAGTAGGCTCCACAGTCAGCATGGAACCTGGTGTGGGGCTCGACCTCACAAACTGTGAGATTATGACCTGAGCCGAAATCAAGGGTCAGATGCTTAACTGATGGAGTCACCCAGGCATCCCTCATTCCTATATTTTTAAAAAAGTCAAATTTGTGATTTTGCTCATAAACTCCTAAAGGTTAATCACAAGCAAAAAGTATGCTTTACCCCATTTAAGTTGGAATTATTTTATCTACTAGAAAACAGTGATTACCTATGTTTTCTCACAGGACTAAGATACTATTTCAGTCCTAGAAGTGCTAACAATTTCCTTGAGCTGAGTCATTTTTAGTGACTTCAGCTCTAAATTTGGTGCTCATAGGGCAGTCAGAGCTGTTAGACCCAGCTGTTGAGTCCCCAGGCTGGGAACTGAACCAAAGCACTCTATAGGACTCCCAAGAACCATGGCAACAGTATTTGATAACTGCATCCCATTGTCAGAGATGATGGGAAACAGGGTTATTCTCCATTTGCTTCTTCTCCTGCAATCATGTAATCTACTTAAGAAAATGATGTTTACTGGCCATAAATCAATGATACTGAAGCATTAGTGAGTATCTTGGTGGCTTTAAATATATTCCTTGTTAAACTCTTTTATCTCCAGTGTAGTAAATTCCTAATTAAGGGGGTTGCCAAACTTGTCAAAGTGATTTGAATACAGACAGCAGTAAAAATAGTGTTTATTTTTTTCCCTCAGGAATATTCATTGTATATGCCACCTAGCATGTGTTACAGTTTAATAAAGCATCTGGGATTTCTTAGATTTTTGTAAAGGTGAGTTTGGTTTTCTATTATAGTGTTGAAATTGTTCTTATGAGATAAAAATTTGGGTAGGTGAGGGGTACCTGGCTGGCACAGTCGGAAGAGCATGCAACTCTTTTTTTTTTTTTTTTTCATTTTTTTAATATTTATTTATTTTTGAAGGAAAGAGAGACAGAGCGTGAGCAAGGGAGGAGCAGAAACAGAGGGAGACACAGAATCCAAAGCAGCCTCCAGGCTCTGAGCTGTCAGCGCAGATCCCGACGTGGGGCTCAAACCCACAAACCACAAGATCATGACTTGAGCTGAAGTCGATTGCCTAACCAACTGAGCCACCCAGGCGCCCCCAGAAGAGCATGCAACTCCTGATCTTAGGGTCATGAGTTTGAGCCTTATGTTGGGTATACAGATTGCTTAAATAAATAAATAAACTTAATAAAAAATTTAGGTAGGTGAAATGTATTAAGAATAACATCAATGTACCAACATTTTATCAGTAAGAATATCATTCATCTGTCTTACTTATTTTATTAGTCAGCTGAAAAGACTAGAAGAAGATTCAAGACAATGGAAGAGTTCCTAGATTCAGTCACTTGGTTCATTCTTTAAATGCCACTTGGACAGTGTGGTTCTTTCACTTATACCCTGAGAGAGAAGCACTGGGGAGACTAGGTCCATGCCATTAGTCACTAAAAGACCATATGAAACATAGGAATGGCCTTGTTGATTTCTCTGTTCCTACCAAGATCAGGCTGTCTAGATGAAATCCACTCTGGCATCCAGGTGCTCTGAGAAGGTCAACACCACTTAACTTATCTGATTGAGACCTACCCTCAAACAAATCTATCCAGAGGCCTTACGGCTAAACTCAAAGAGCATCTTAAGTGCTGGTAAGCACAAGGTGAAATTTCTTGGGAGCTATTTTCCTAAATAAGCATTGTCTTTTTCCATTCATATCCCAAATTATGTGTTTAAACTTCTTTGATCAGATTTGGGAGACATGGAAATATTGATTAAACCCTAAGATTCCTCAGGGCACCTCGCTGGCTCAGTTGGTGGAGCATGCAACTCCTGATCTCAGTGTTGTGAGTTTGAGCCCCACTTTGGGTGTAGAGATTACTTAAAAAAAAAAAAAAAAAACTTAAAAAAAACACACACAACAATCCTAAGACACCTCAAGAAACTGAAAAACAACTTAAAGCTAAAGTTCCAGAGTGAAATTCTTTCTGTTTTACTCACTAAGATTTTCATTTGCCTGCACTCCTATCTTGGTAGGAATTCCAACAGCAACAACGCTACTCCATACCTCAGTAGCATGCCTGCCCGCGCTTGCATCCAGAATGAGAAAATCTTTTTTTTTTTTTTAATGTTCTAGAACATAAAAATTGAAGAAAACCTGAGGCAAAAAGAAGAACAAGTTTAAGATCACAAAAATACAGCAGAGACATTTCCCAAGGAAATGTTAGGTGTCTATTGACAGAGGACAGAAAATGTCATGGAGATGAGAAAAACAGAGTTTCTGTTTAGGGTGGTGAAACAGTTTTGGAAATAGAGGGGAGGGGTGAATAGCATTGTAAAGGCAATTAATGCCACTGAATTTAAAAATTACAATAAAAATGGTTAAAATGACAAATTTTGTATTACATATATTTTACAATAAAGAAACCCCAATAATCCAATATACCAAATACTACTGAATTGCACACTTTAAATGGGTGCATTGTATGGGATGTGAATTACATCTTAATCAAGCTCCTTTAAAAATGTCACAAAGGGGTGCCTGGGTGGTTTAGTTGGTTAAGCGACTGACTTCGGCTCAGGTCATGACCTCGAGGTTTGTGAGTTCGAGCCCCGCATGGGGCTCTGTGCTGACCACTGGGAACCTGGAGTCTGCTTTGATTCTGTGTCTCCCTCTCTCTCTGCCCCTCCCCAACTCACACTCTGTCTCTGTCTCTCAAAAATAAATAAACATTAAAAAAAAATTTTTTTTTTTACTGTCACGAAGAGGGGCGCCTCGTGGGCTCAGTCAGTTAAGGCATCCTACCTGGCTCAGGTCATGATCTTACTCTTCGTGAGTTCGAGCCCTGCAGTGGCCTCTCACTGTCAGTACAGAACCAGCTTCAGATCCTCTCTCTCTGCTCCTCCCCCCACCTTTCAAAAATTAATTAATTAATTTTACAAAGTGTCATGAAGAAAGAAGTTCAAACCCCCTGAAAAAAAGCAATTGCAACACAGTAGTCTCAACCCTTTCTTTAGTTTTCATTTTTAGGAATTTGATTTGTTTCTTCCTACACAGTATTATACTTCCCGGGCAAATGTCCCATTTTAATCTACAGTGAGAGGAAACAGGATGGCAAAATATTGCTGCTGTTAGAACATAAAGTTTATTTATTTTAGCACTGTGGCTTCTGGAAATTTTGTTTCTTTCCTTCCAATATTTAAAAGAATCCTGCTGAACAGCAGCAGGTAGTCCTTTTGATTCCTTATTAAAATGGTACTTTGGACAGCCATACAAATTCAATAACCTGAAGTAAAAAACGTATCCCATTTGTCATGTTTTAGGCCAGACTTTCCCCAAATTCTGACAATATGCAGAAATGAAAGTGAGTAGCTACTGGCAATTGCCTTTGTTAGAGAATTCCTCATTGGTAAAGTGATAGGCTTTTCATGAACTTTAAAGGTGGTGGTTGGAGCGCCTGGGTTGGCTCAGTCTGTTAAGCATCTGACTCTTGATTTCACCTCAGGTCATGATCTCACGGTTTCATGAGTTCAAGCCTCACGTTGGGCTCTGCACTGACCCTGCAGAGCCTGCTTGGGATTCTCTCTCCTCTCGCTCTGCCCTTCTCTTGCTCCTGCTCTGTCTCTCTCAACATAAACGTAAAAAAATTATTTTAAAAAATGGTGGTAACGAGACTGATTTTACCCTAAGTAAATTCCTTAAGAAAATACCTTAAGTGACAAATAAGAATCTAGTTTTCTGTGGAAAATGTTACAGTGACTATGACTTACAGATTCCACGCAATGAAATCTCACATTTCTATCATCATTACATAAGCCCCCAATTCATTAAAATCTACTAACAATTTCAATGTTACCAAGTCTAAAATTTTCATCTTAGATTTTACATATTATAACCAATTTCATCAATTGCCTCCACCCTATCATGAAACAGACTGTATACAGAGCAGTGCTGGGGTTGAAAGAGACAACCAACTTATTTGTCACATAACGTAAATACAATCCTGTTACCACCTATTCTAAACTTTCCAAAAAGGATTATAACTCCACCAAGGACGGAGCTTTGTTTGTTATGCTGTTTGATTTTGTTGGGCAGCTTTTTGTTTCCTACCTACAGTGACAATCCACTCATGAACACTCAATGTAAGAGGGAGGGGGTAGGAGTGGGGGAGGACTAACAGAAAGAGAAGAGTCATTTCACAATCTCATCAAGATAAATAACGCCACTCAGGTTTTATAAAAAGTAAATCCATGCTTAAGTAATTAAAGGACACTTAGGTGTTTTAATTATGGCTCTAAAGGAACAAAGTTTTCTCTTAATTATTTATGGGGCGCCTGGGTGGCGCAGTCGGTTAAGCGTCCGACTTCAGCCAGGTCATGATCTCGCACTCCGTGAGTTTGAGCCCCGCGTCGGGCTCTGGGCTGATGGCTCAGAGCCTGGAGCCTGTTTCCGATTCTGTGTCTCCCTCTCTCTCTGCCCCTTGCCCGTTCATGCTCTGTCTCTCTCTGTCCCAAAAATAAATAAACGTTGAAAAAAAAATTTAATTATTTTTAATTTTAATTTCTTTGTTGAGATGATACTGATTTTCTCAAAAATACTAAAAAATTCAGAAACAAAAGGTCACAAAGGCTTCCTTAGGACAAATGTGTTCTGTTCCTAATGATTCTTCTGGAACCACAGTCAATGAAATCATCACAAACACAATAGTGTTTGTTCTGGGACAGACTTTCTGATTTCTCATTCCAAGACAAAGAAAGACTGAAAAATCAAAACCCAGAAATATTTCTCCTAAACAAACTGCACTGTTTAAATGCTCCTCTTCTTAGCTGTGCTAAAATGCTTGATGTAGTAGTTATTTTTAACTGGGAACAGAACATTTATTTTGGAAAATGTTCAGATCCCTAATTTTATAATGAGCAGAAATACATACTTTTGATGAAAGATGATGCAAACTGCAGTATCCCCGTCAACACGTAGTGTAGAATCTTTAACAGACGATAACATTTTATGGTTTTTAGGAATGAAAGTCTTCTAAAAGCTGTAAAGTCTTAAGTCTGGATGACCTGTGTCAATACTGGAAGAAAAAAGGTGCTTGACCACACTAGATAAGCGTGTTTCTTTGCTCATACACAACATTTCCTCATAAATAACGAGCCTGGGTGATGTCATATGGATTCTATTGTTTTTATTGATCGTTATTACTTTTATTAAACAATGTTAGCCATGCAGGATGATTAAAAAAACAACTAGTATTCTTGGAATATATGGTATAAGGGATAGAAATTGATCCAGTCTTCATCATAGCAATGAATTTGCAGGTTGCACAAAGATAAGTAACTCATATTCCCAACACAACAATCACTTCTGGGTTAATCATCCAGTACAATTCATAAGTTCCTATTATAGAGCTGTATGTAAAAAATTAGAGTTTTAGCTCAAAACCAATACAAATACAAAAGTATCATTCTAATGGTCACTAAGGCGCTAGAGGTGGGTGTCAGCAATGGGTATCCTCCTGAGTTCCACGATCTGGGAGTCAGTCAAGGTGCCTCCCTCCTGGCTCCCTTGACCCGATTCATTATCACTGACACTGAGACCAGCACCTGTAATAGAAAAAGAATACACACAAAACTCCCAACCATTAGTGCAGTGTTTTGAGGGCCAAGTTAAATCAAAACAACACGTTTATTTCTATTACACTGGTAAATAGCGAGCTATACATTTCGAATAGATATCATTATTAATTTTTTTTAAGTAGGCTCCACACCCAATGTAGGGTTTGAACTCACCACCCCGAGATCAAGAGCTGCATGCTCTGAGAAGAAAGAGCTGCACTGACAACACCTGCTGTCATATCAGCGCCCAGAAGACACAGGCTCTGAATGACTCAGATCTGATCCCAATATAAAAATAATTGCATAACACAGAACCAAAACAGATCCATACACAAAACCCACAAGGCTAGCTGTTAATTACAGAGAGCGCCCAGAATCTCTGTTTTGAGGAAGCTCCACTGTTCACTCCTCGTTTTACAACTCAGAATAATTCAGAGAATTTAACACTGTGCTGGAGTAATACCTTGTTCTTCTCTTGTCTAATGCGCGGAGGAACACAAACTCTCATGTTCTCACACACACACACTTACACTCACACACTCACACACAGAATGGGGATGTGGTCACAGGGTGTGCTGCTGGGCTGAATCACTACCGATTACAGGTCCCACTCCTCCCCCTCTGCTGGGCACACACGCTACAAACAAGAAGGAAAGTGAAAAACCAGTTGCTGGGCAGCCGAGACTTCCCTTTCTGTTTGAAACGCAGGAAAGGCACATGTGCAGAGTTGGTAGCTATGAATTAGGTTCGTCTTAATCTAGTTGGGGATGGAAGGAGGAGCCCACCACTGCCTTCTTCTAGCCAAGCCCTCCTTCTTCTGGGTCTGTCCTCCCCACCCTCTCTGTGAAAGGTTGCTGTTGAAACCCCACTTCCACCCTTTGCTTCTGGGACACTACACTTGCTCATCTCATCCCCTGACCTGCTGGTTCTTTCCAGAGCTCTTCTGCTTTCTCCTGAATCTCTTCCTTCTGTCTCACCACTGGAGGCCTTGTCTTCAGTCCCACTTCAAGGCCCACACTATCTGCGTGACCCGTTTTGCTCTCTAGCCTGCCGTCTCACTACTATCCCCCTGCCTGAGATGCCCTTCTCATCCCCCACCTCCTTAATCTGGCTGCCTCCATTCTTCCTGTCAGTATCAACTCAGCGGTTACCTTGGCTACCCACAGAAACCTGATGGTTCCCTTTCAAAATTTCTGACTCCCTCATTGCATCATATCCCTCATATCTTTGAATCTTCTAACTCACAGGACAGTGCTCAGCACACTGTGGGTGTTCAGTGAATGTTTGCTGAATGTATTAATAAGCTATGCTCTGCGTTCTAGTTCTCAACAAAGTTTCTTCCAGCCTTATTGCCCGTTCTGTTCCTCTGATCCTTTCTACATTTCACTGCCCTCTTCTTCCTGATGTGTCACTAACACATCAAGTCTGGAACCGTCTGCATTGGCTTTCAGGACACTTCCTAATCTGGCTCTACCCTACCAAATAGACATACTTCAACATTTGCCTATTGGAAAGCTTTCTCAAAGTGATCAGGTCTCTTGTCTCGTCCTTCATGTGCCCATTAATTCCAGCCTGAGTATCTTCCTGCCTATCCATCAAGGCCCATTCCCACACCCTTCCACAGATAGCTCTTTCACCTTCCTTCAAAACAGGGAGGTAGAGAATGCAATACTTGAAAAGAAAAGTCCTAGTTTATACCTGAAAAAATATGAATCACATACCCTTTTTTCTCTTAAACTGCCCAGGTTTGGATAATAAATTATGTGGTATCTCTCCAGATAATGTATATATAAGTCATGGAGCGAAATGTATAACAAACACCCATGCACTCTTGGAAGTTAATAACTAAAATTTTGTCAATTACAACATTTTTAGAAATTTAGTTGCCAAAACGAACACATTTAATGTGAAAAAAAAAAATCAGATTTTTGGTTTCTCTTGAAAAAGCAGAGGGCAGCACTAGGCCTGCATTTTTGGAATGGAAAAAAAAAAGGAGCAAAAACATGGATCTGGCACTACCCTCTGGTTTGCCACTGTTTTCTCATCTGGTCCTCTTGCGTCATCTACAGTATCTGCTTGGCCCCTGAGGTAATATTTGAATCTGCTATTATGTCTTAGAAGGAGGATAAAAGGTCCATGCTTCTCTGCCAGGGGAGCAGGGGAACTGTCCCACTTGGAAGAACCTGAGTGGATTGGAAGACCTTGGCCACTCTATAAGGAGAAGATAACTGAGGCCCTGAGGCCAGTAGCAGCCTCAGGTAAGGAGGAACAAAAGGGCTAAATAACAAAGTTGCCCAATAGGAGATCAACTACAGAGAAGGAGAGGACACCATGATTACCATCAGGGCAGAATGGGGCTTAATGAACAAACTAGTATGAGCTCCCACTGACTTTGTGCTGGTCTGCTCCAAATCTCCTTAGGAATACAGAAGTGTTTGCCCAGCATATTTACAAAGCACACCAGAGAGAAGTTCTGTACCGAAAGCCTGCCGAGCAGACAGCAAGGAACAGAGGGGACTGGGCTGGGAGGTTTAACATGGGGCGTAGCTTTCAAAGTAATGGCTGTCACCATCTTGTTTGTAACCCAGAGCCCTGTGAAATGTCAGGAAGTTGTAGATAGAGTCTCCCCTTGAATCACCACATCTACATGACCCAGCTCATCCTCCTTCTCAGTTTCTCCCAAGCTGAAATAAATGCATATTACTCAATTCTTAATCCCTCACTGAGACTCAGAAAGGGCCCATATTACACACAGTAATAACAGGACAGACTGGGAGCATAGCCCCAGGCTTCTGGGCTCTTTGTAATGCATAAGTAGTCTGGGAGGGTGTTTTGCAGTGAGTATCAGGATTTTCTGAAAGGAATTTTTCTGCTTAAATTTTAAGCCAGAAATTCAAGAAAAATCCACTAACTGTGGTAATAGTCACCTTTCCCTATGGTAGAATAGGTAATATCAAAGAAACTAGATGTAATATTTTACATTCATCTAGTGCCTCTCCTTTCTTCAACATTTCAATACAGTTTAGTTAGGAAAGGGTGATTATTAGTCTTGTTTTACAGATGCAGGGATTGAGTGCAGATCAGGGTGTTGACTGACTTGCTCATGTCACATAGCAGGGAAATCCCAGAGTGAAGATGTCCAATGGTCTTCTGACCCCAAATGTAAGGTGTTTTCTTCTATACCATACTGTCTTTTGTGGTGGCAGTTCTAATTGTGCTACTTTGTCCCTGGTCTAGAACACATTTTAAACCTTCTCGGCACATATTCAAGCCACCCCCATTCCTACCTCACTTAATAGTCATGATGCAATGAACACCCGGGTGTTTCAGAATACAGTATGGATATGTAAAATTGTTTTTAGGGGCACCTGGGTGGCTCAGTCGGTTTAGCTGCTGGCTCTTGGTTTTGGCTCAGATCATGATCTCTAAGTTCCTGGTTTCAAGCCTCGAATATCTGCGATTAAGGTGTGGGGCCTGTTTGGGATTCTCTCTCTCCCCCTTTCTCTCTGCCCCTCCCCCACTTGCACTGTCTCTATCTCTCTCAAAATAAATAAATAAACTGAAAAAGGGGCACCTGGGTGACTCAGTCAGTTAAGCGTCTGACTTCGGCTCAGGTCATGATCTCATGGTTCGGGAGTTTGTGCCTGGCGTTGGGCTCTGTGCTGACAGCTCAGAGCCTGAAGCCTGCTTCAGATTCTGTGTCCCCCTTTCTCTCTGCCCCTCTCCCACTCCTTCTCTGTCTTTCAAAAATAAATAAATGTTCAAAAAATTTAATAAACTAAAGAAAATTGTTTTTAAGCATAACAATGAGCTGAACCCAACAAATAATTTATACAATGTGCTACTGAACTTAGACTGCCAGCTACTGATAGATTCTTTACACTAACAATCTCTAAACCCCAGGAAAACTTACCAACTACTTATAATAACTCTTATTAGCTAAATGAGGAAACTGAAAGCTTGAGTCACTTGCTGAAAATCACACAGATAGTGCACTGCAGAACTAGGTTGCCAACACTGGGCTCTCTGACCCCAAGGCACATTCCTATTTTCTGTGGATTTTTCAAATGTGACAGTAATACAAAGGTCATTCTCCCTCAATCTTCTAGCTTTCCAAATCCTGCTCTTCCATTTTGAGGCCCACTTAACTTTATTTAGCACACTGGTCTCTAGAAGTTTTTGAAGTTAAATAAGTCATTGTGATTTTATGTGATATAGCTGAAAGAGAAATTTATTAATGAGTTCTTAGAGCAGTTTGAGCATTTGGGCCTTGATTCTGAATGTTTTTGTTTCTATTCAAGGACTTGTTATTTATTTTCTTCTGACTGAAAAAGAAATCATTTGAAGTTTTCAATAAAGAAATGTTTACCATGACATTTGTGTCCTTGGCCTGAGTAAAGCCAGGAAGCTAAGAGATGAGGGATGATAAGGAATCAGATTAGTCTCTCTGGGAGGAGTCCTCAGTGAAGAAAGACCCTGTTTCTAAGCCTAATATGTTCCAAGCCTGACATATTCTAGAATCTTGTCATTTTTGGATCAACATAAAAATCTGGTCACTCACCTCATAATCTAATACTATACAATGCTCCAGGTCAGTGCCTCTGATGTCCTTTACAAAGCATCTGAAGCATTGGGATTCCTTTACCTTTGGTACATGGCTTTTCAAAGGGTCTAGGGTGGTATGAGAAGGATAGCTTGAAGAAAATGTATTCCCAGATCTTTAACTTCTATGTGCACTCCTTTTTTTTTAAAGTTTACTTATTTAAGTTTTTTTTTAAGTTTATTTATTTATCCAAGGTGGGGCTTGAATTTAAGGCCATGAGATCTGACTGAGCCAGCCAGGCGTCCCAAGGTGCACTCTTCTCATGAGTTTTTGATAATTACTCATCAAAACATTTAATATTTTAAAATCAGTGCTGACTTACTCAATGTAGATTAATAATAAATATAATGATAATAAAAGAAAATTTGGACACTTTATATATAGCCTTATGACCACAGAATAATTTTAAATTTCAATTTATATACATGTTTTGTGAGAGAGAAGTATGAGTAAGTGAAGATTAAATGAATTTCAAGCACAAAATATATTACATTAGGATAAAATTCTGTGGTGGGAGTGGAGTGGAAATACAAGTTCAAGGAGAAAAGACAATTATGTAAAATTTCCAACTCTAAGAAAAAAGTCTGCTCCTATATTTTAAAAATGGAATGAATAACAATGGGTATCTAGTTGCTATGATATTTAGATTCCTATCAAATAGTTTAAAAGAATAATGTAAAATTTTCATTTTAAACTTATAATACAGTGGAAATTACATTATTTGATCCTATTTCAACTTATGAAAACCCTTACATTTTTATTAAAATATATGCAAAGGGTTAGATAGCTTTTCAAAGTTGTTCAGTGGTTTAAATGAAAAAGGCTTAGAAGACCCACTATGCCCAGTATGAGAGCTGGAGTAAGCCATGGTTAAAGTGGACCTGTGATACATTAAGGTTTATGAACTCAAATGTCACAGAGACCAGGTGGGATAGCTTAGACCAGTGACCCAGGTCTAGTGAGCACTGGACAAATCAAAGATCTCATGCTCTGTCTAATCAAGGAGATTTTAGGATTGTGCTAGACTTTAAGCACTCTGTTGCTAGATTTTTCAAAAAAAGAAATTGTGGGGTTTTATGGGACACCTCTAAATTTTTTTTTTTTTAAGATTTTTGTTTTCAAGTAATCTCTATACCCAACGTGGGGCTTGAAATCATGACCCCAAGATCAAGGGTTGCATAGTCTGACTGAGTCAGCCAGGCACCCTGGAATTTCTCTAAATTCTTAAATGTGTACTTAAAAAAATGTTACAACACTATGAGAATCAAACAAAACCCTCTGTTGGGCCAAATCCGGCCTATGCATCAACTGTAAATTCAGCTGTAGGTGGAATGGTATGTGGACTGCTCCTCTGATTTGACCATATTCTACGATGAAGCGTCAAGGGGGTGGTGCTTTTCTGAAAACAGAGGGATCCAATGTTACAGACTGTTATTTTGGTCTTTTTAAGTATTTATTTCCTAACAAGTTTAATGAGCTCCAAAGAATGCTAAACTCATCTATAAGTAAGCAAGTCATTCCATACATTCCTGAACTGAATGCATTTAATACTTGTTATATATATAGGACCCACATCTAATTTAATTATCCTGCAAGAATTCATTTTATGTTTTCAGTGTCATAATAACAACTGACCACTTTGTAGTGCTGGGGACATAATCTTCCCTGAGAATTATTAGTAATCTGAAAGCCCCTTTCTAGTCCTAACGCTAGTGAGCATTTTGGGCAGTTGTTCATTACCTCCTTCATAAAACTTTGTTGTCTCTTTACTTCTTTTTCAGCACGCTGCAGTTTCCTTTGTGGGACCCTCTTCTATTCACTCTTGAAAGGCAGATATTATCTAGGATGTTCTTCTTCTTTCCCTTCCTCACCTCTTTTCTTCTTCTCTCTCTCCTTCATTCTCCCAAGATCAAACTTGTCCATCCCCGCAGCTTCAAATATAGTCTCTGCATGGATGCATTTCAAACCAATACCTTCAATCCTAAACCCTCAGCTTAAGATCCTTCAAGCCTGAATGTTTAAGATCCACCAGGCCTAATAACCAATAAGTCCAAATCTGAACTCACCAGTTTGTAGCTGCAAACAAATCAATGAACAAATGCTCTTTACATGATTCCTCAGCCTCTGAAGTGAGAAGCAGAAGCCTTTACTGACTGTCCTCTGAGTGTTCGCTCAGCCTTCCTCTTGTGCTCATCTTCTCTTTCTTATTTCCACTTCCTAAATCTGGGACCCAAACCCCATTCCCTTGGACAATTGCAACAATCTCCCAGCCTTTCTGGTTTTGCTTCTAAATTTACTCTTCATACTTTTGTAAGAGTTATTTTGCCTCAAAAACCAGTGGGAACATGCCATTCCTCTCCTCAAAAACCTCCATGGCTCACTAGGTTCTATAAAAATCCCACTCCTTAACATGGAATCTGAGCAGCATTTTAACATTATGTAAAATACCAGCAAGTGTTCTGCTCCCACAAAATGAATCTATTACTAAATGTGTTCCGGAAACACCAGGTTAAATTAAGTGAAGTGGGTTTCTTTACTCTAGGACTTTTCAGAGCTGCTAAAATGCTAATTGAATTGTGAATCTTTGCAGTTTCCCAAATAGACTCAGTCAGGGGATCCTCCCATTGAGGAGGGCTATAAATATCTCAAGGAGGTTGTTCGCTGAAACCCAGTTGGGGAACTACAGTAAATTATAAACCATGCAGGTTTCGGGCCTTCATGCTGCTGCCTGGATGCAATCACCTTCCACCCTGGCCATGCTGCAGGCAGGGTCTCTTCTCCCCAGGCACCTATAAACTGAGCACTGTAAGCCCCAAGGCATGGCTCATTCTACTCCCTCAGTCTGCAATGCCTTTTCTCCACCCTTCACCTATTTAAAACCTACATATTTTTCAAGATACAATTGAGAGCATTTAAAAAGATTTCCTTGATCTCTTCAATAATTAATATTTCTTTTCACTACTTATTTACTCTTCCTTATATCACGTTTGTGTGAATGTCTATTCCTCCAAGCAAACTCTTAAGTTTCATTTTTCTTTCATTCATTCATTTTCCCAACAATATTGTTGGATATGAATATTGGAAAGTATTCATTTTCCAAACACTATTCTTTTTTCTTTAATTTTTTTTTTTTTGATGTTTATTTGTTTTCGAGAGAGACACAGAGAGCAAGCAGGGGAGAGGCATAGAGAGAAGGAGACACAGAATCTGAAGCAGACTCCAGGCTCTGAGCTGTCAGCACAGAGCCTGATGTGGGGCTCGAAGCCACAAACTGCAAGATCATGACCTGAGCTGAAGTCGAACCCTTAACTGCCTGAGCCATCCAGGTGCCCCTCCAAGCACTATTCTTAATATAAGCATATATATATATATATATATATATATATATATATATATATATATATATAGTAAAATATACTTGGAATAATTATTTTAATACGCTCATCTGAGCATGGACATATCTTCTTGCTTGCTTGCACATCTAGAAATGAAAATTTCACTGAAATTTTTATACCACTGGCAGTTCAAGATCTTTCTGAGGAAAAAAATTAAAAAAAAAAACTGCAGGGGTACCTACCTGGCTCAGTCGATAGCATGGGACTTTTGATCTCAGGGTCTTAAGTTCAAGCCCCACGTTGGGGTTGAGTTTACTTAATAATTTAAAAAAAAATGTTTAAAGGAAAGGAAAAAAACCCTTATATTTGATTTGAAAACAACTATCTACTGGGGTCACAGGCTGAGTGGGGTTGAACATGTAAGAGGAGCCAGTGAGATACAATATGTGATGGTGCTTGGAAAACGAAAGAACTACATGCCGCCCATGATACTGCCTTTGAAATTCTTTGCTTCAAAGACACTCCAGGTCTCCATGACAGGTCAGAGGCAAAACTCTCTGAGTGAGATCCCTACCAGATTGTCTTACAACACTGAGATTGTTTCAATGGTATCTTGGTGTTACATCAAGATTCCAGGACAGAGACATTTACATTTAGAGTATGCCTTTTTCTTAAAAGCAAATTATAAATTATTTTTAGATTGTGTTATAGTTGGTGCCAAGAACAAAATATCCTAAAGTTTAGCTAGGATTAGGAATGGGTCATGAGAATCAGGATGTGCACTTCATGGGAAGAGGATATAAGTTGTAGCATAGCAAGAGTGCCTACTTCTAATGTGGTTTGTGGGTTCATACATACCAGTTTTTAATGCAAATATCAAGTCATCAAACTCCTGGGACTCCTCATCAGCTATTAGTGACCCCTGGCCATATCCTCCAGAGGAAGGAAATGTGGCGCCATTCTGCGGACTTGGCTTCAGGTCAGGGCTGGCCTGACTGGCTTGTTGGAAGGATGCTCTCTCCCAATCAGGTGGCACCTTTTTGGTGTAGGGTGGGGAGAAAAGGAAACAATAATATCAACACCTACATAGTTACTCTGATATCTACATGAATAATTTATCTCCACATTCTTATTACAAACATCAAGTGAAGGGACTGCTGAACTGTTTAGAAGAAGACCTCTTTAATCTTACCTTTTGTCCTTAGAGACAACCTAATCTGGTGTTTCTCAACAATTTCTCTATTAGAATTACTTGTAGATTTCTATGTGGTCATGTGTGGGGAAAGAAAATTATTTTTTAAACCCAAACAACATGTTTTATTTTTTTGTAGGATGTATGGGAAGGAAACTGTTAAGAATATAATGGGGGGAGTTAATGGAGTGGTGGACAAAATAGCCTCAGGGGAGTAAAAGGTAGAAACTTCCAGTTACAAAATAAATCTTCACACAATCATTGGATTAAATGATTAAAAAGATAGTTCTAACCCAAAATGATTAAATGTATTCACTTCCCTCTGGGTCACTGATAAACAACCCCTTAATCCTTCCTTGCCTAATGCTTTCCCTTCTCTGCGTGGCTTTCTAGAATGTCGCTGACAGTCCCTCACTGACAGCTGGATCAAGGCCAATTCTGAGCTTCTGAGGAAGGCAGGACACACTTGAAGGGTGTGCCATTGTGCAACACCCTACATGAACATTCAAGTAGTGGCTCAGGCCCAGGAACTGAATTGTCACAGCTGCTCTCTCCCGACACGGGGTTTTCTGAGAGACTACAGGGGAGCCTCCTGCTGAGAAAAGTGACCTGAGGACTGTAGGAATAATGTGAGAGAAGATTAAGCCTTAAAATATTTCAGTAAGAAGTTGACCATCTAGAGCCACACCGCTCAGCAGAGCTTTCTGTGATGACACGGATATTTTAAATCTGTGCTCTCCTTTGCGGCAGCCACGGAACACGTGGCTACTGGGCACTTGAATGTGGCCAGGGTGAGCGACAAACTGAACTTTTAATACTGTTTAATTTTACTTAGTTTGAATTTAAATAGCCACACATGGCTAATGGCTATTGTATTGTATAGTTCAGATCTAGACAAATGCTACATTGGATAAACAATCAAAAAGACAAAAAAACATTTTTTTTTTTTTTTTTTTTTTAAAGATTCACTCCTGAATCGTTGGTTCTAAAAGTATCCATTATGGGGGCGCCTGGGTGGCTCAGTCGGTTAAGCGTCCAACTTCGGCTCAGGTCATGATCTCGCAGTCCGTGATTTTGAGCCCCGCGCCAGGCTCTGTGCTGACAGCTCAGAGCCTGGAGCCTGCTTCCGATTCTGTGTCTCCCTCTCTCTCTGACCCTCCCCCGTAGATGCTCTGTCTCTCTATGTCTCAAAAATAAATAAACATTAAAAAAAAATTAAAAAAAAAATCCATTTCTATTGGTACCAACTACAATGTGAAAACAATTCCATTTTAACAACTTTGGGGATATAGAAATGGCACTGGATTTCTAAACATTTAAGGGTACTAAAGACATATCCCTATTCTTAAATATACTTGTGATCACTTACCTATTTTAATTTTAACCTGACATGAATAAAATTCCTTTCAACATTTAACATGGGAGACAAAAAACATCACTGAGCAGGTAGATTATCTATCTACATACCTACCTACCTATTTACCTACTTACCTATCAATAAACCATTGCCTTTTCAGACAGATGCACTTTGATTTCTTGCCAGATTTCAGGATGCAAACACAAATACTGTTTCCCTTGGTTTTCCTTTTTTAAAATGTTTATTTACTTATTTTGAAAGAGACAGAGACAGCACAAGCAGGAGATGGGCAGAAAGAGAAGGAGAGAGAGAGAATCTCAAGCGGACTCTGTGCCGTCAGCACAGAGTCCAACATGGGGTTCGAACTCAGGAACCAAACTCAGGAACCTTGAGATCATGACCTGAGCCTAAAACAAGAGTCCGATGCTTAACTGGCCACCACGCAGGTGCCCTTGCCCTTGGCTCTTTAATACAAAGACAGCAATGTGAGTTATGTAAGGAGCAATAAGCAAGCATGCTTCTGGCACTGTAGAAATGGTCAGGGACCTGCATACTATCTCTTCCTGGACAAATGTCTTCATGTAAGTTTAAACTTTGAGCATTGGTCCCAGTGCTATGGGTAGCATTACTCACAGATTGGTGGCAATGTGATTTAGACAGAGGAAAGCAAAATGATGAGGACAGAATGCAAAGAACAGTGGGAGGTGGATCTCACAGAGGACATCCTGGATAGATTTTTCTAGCAGTGCTGCTGAAGCCCTCTTCCAAGCTTTTGCCCTAAAATATTTTCTGGTACTTAAAAAGAGTTTTAGCCTCTTTTCTTTTCACTGAGTATTTGCTGGGATCCAAGTAATGAGCTGGGATGGGTGAAGAAAGAGAGTGAAGGACGTATTTTTAGGAAGAACAGTATTTAAAAAAAACATTTCCAAAGCACATCCAGTCACTGCCATTTTAAATTAGGAAGATTTTGAAGAAAGAGACGACAAATTATGTTCTGACTTCCCAGTACAAATCGCTGGTTAGTTTAGCTCACAGGGCAGGGAAAAAAAGAATTAGGTAACAGGCATGATACCACAGTAAGCCAATCAAATACCACTGCTCAGAGGCTGTTCCCAGGAGAGGGATTTAAAAGTCACACAGTACCTTTTAACCTGCAATCATCTTGAGGTGGAGGTGGACAGGGGGAGGGAGAGAGAAAGAGGGAGAGGTGGGAAGAGAGGGGGAGATGGGTACGGAAGGGAGAAAGGAGGAGGGAAGGGGAGGCAGGGAGGGAGGGGAGAACGTGAGCAACTGCAAGAGCAAAGGCAAGAGCAGGCACCTCCTCCATAGCACTGATAAGGTTCTGCGTGGACTTGCTGATTTCCCCTCCAGCAGGAGGCATGCCACTCCCTGGTGTGAAGAAGGCTGTGCTGGGTCCAGGGTGTCCATTCATTTCCACTGTGTAGCTGGCCTTCATAGGGCAGCACGTCTGGTTGTGCAGAATGAAATAAACCACAAAAACATAAAGTCCCTGCAAAAGAAAATAACACTAGTTTGTTAAAGGAAATCCGGCTACCGCAGCTGAAAAATAAAGGTGGTTGTAAGCATAGCCGGATTTTCTACAAGCATTCAAATTCTACCTGAAGCTGGGAATTACAGAACATGTTACAAGGCTAGCAAGGGGCCACTGTAAATTTCTGGATGTCACAAAAAAGTTTTCCAATGTGATTTGGGAAAAGTGCCCCCTCACTAAAAAACACACACACACACACACAAAAAACCACATTTTTTTTTCTTGATTAAAACACAAGTGACTCTGAAATCTAGCCCTACAAATATGTGAAAACAAACTGCAGACGCATATCTGATTAGCCGTGTACCTTTTTGTTATAGAAAGCAAACCTCTTGCCTTCCAGAAAATTACTCTTTTCCCATGGATCTCACTTGTTCTCATTTTTTTCCTAGCAAAATGGTTGAAGTGAGGTAGACTTCCAGAAGGGCAGTACTAATTGAACCTTCTGATTTTGTTTATACAGCTCACTGACTTATTTCATTTGAAAACAGCATCACTGGGTAGGGACTCAGAGGAATTCTATGAATTGCTTGGTATTTAGCGTGCCTTGCTTCTCAGCGAACGTTCCAGGAGACAACAAAGCTATCTTGTGAGTTCTTAAAGATCTGCTGGCCCTTTAAATTCTTTTGCAACCTAGTCAAGCTCTTGACAATTGCTCTGCTTCCGTCACAGAGAGCAACTCAGATTTTGCATTTGTGTTCCAGACATGGCCTACACTGGCTGTCCTTCATGATTTCTACAAGGGATCTACTGTATACTTCTAATGGTGCTTCTATAATGCTTGGTAATTTTGACCTTTATTCTCGGCCAATAAAATATGTTAAATTGTGGCTTTTGTATCTGTTAATCTTGGTGTTTAAGTTTTGGAAGCAAATTAGAATCTCCTTAGTTATGAAAATTCTTACATTAATCCACAAAAATGAAAGCAAGCTTATTAAAGAAGAAAAGGAGTTAATGTTAACATTGTTCATGAAATATGAGTAAGTTTCTTCGTTTTGTGAAGCTTGCATTCTCACATGGTTCATGACATTTCTAGGAGTATGGAAGCAATAATGCAAATAATATACTTGTGGGCTTGAAACTTGTATCTGCTGGTATAAATAGCAAAGTGTCTGTTAGAAAATACTCAAGGCATAAGAATGACAATGAATTTTTAATAAAATGAAATTCGAAAACAGTCTGCATGATGGGCATGCTAGCATGTGAGCTATGTTGCCATTTCTAGAATACTGCCATAAATTAGGTCTTTCTCCCCCTTCCAGAGTTGGTATCCAATCTGTATAATTAACAGATATGTTTTAAAATCAGTGGTTCACCTGCTAAAAATATTTTTAAGTATAATTACCTTAACCACAATATAAAGTTACTAACAGAAACATGTTTCCTTTTGAATTAGGGTTGTTTTGTTTGTTTTTGAGCAACATTAGTATTTTAAGTTATGTAGGTAAGTGAATTAGTTTCACGTGCAAATGATGATATAAACGTTAGCAGAAATAAATCTTCCTGAAAACACACACACACGTCCAAAATTTTTCTTGAACAAGTAATTTTTCACATGGGTATGACCTAATTAAATTGGCCACAGCAATAGACAAAACAGGAAAAAAATTAAACTGTCAGCCTTAAAAACTGTGAGAATGTCTCTGATTTATTTCAGGATTTCTCTAAGTGTTGCGAAGTGATAGGGTAAAAGCTAGATCAGGAAACAAAAACCATGTTTTAAAATCCATCTCTAAGGACCCATTTGTTAAAACAGCACATTCTCTCTTGTTTGTTTTTATATCTAGCCTTTTGTGCTTCAGGAAAGGAACTGCCTGCTGAAAATAACTTGCATGTGAAAATTACATATGTTTTTTTTTCTTTTTCTTAAAAGAATACATATACAGCTAATACTTTGAATCTTTTAGATGTACCCCCAGGAAACATAAACATTTTAGAAAAGGAAAGAATGTTTAAATGTAGATCGTGTGACATTTGCCTGGGTCCGGCCCAGGCTGGGCAAATACAGAAAAGGGAGCTTCTTTATCTAAAGTACTCAGCCATGGAGATTTCTGACCTCAGAGTAAAAACAAGTTCCTTTCCCAAACACTGCATGTTTCAATCCCAGGCTCTCCCTTATATGCTGGTCTGTAAAATAATGTAACAGAGAATCTAGAATCTCAAGTGTTCAATCCAAAATGCTGACCACCCACTATATGTGCACGGTCAGGCACTGAGATGCAAGGAGAAAACATCAGATTCCTACTCTCAAGTTGCTCACAGAGACAATATCTTACAAAGTAATAGGTTAACTCTTTTAGAAACAAGACCTATATAATCCATCCACCTGTTGTTCCTATGCTTTACTCAGGGAAGGGTGACAGAAGGGAATTCTTTCTGCGCATTTGCTATTTTGATAATTTTGTTGGATCTCCTACTACAATGATGAAAAATGTTTTCAAAGTCTTTAGTTAGATTGTATCTGGATGAAACATACCTACTATGGCCAATTTTTTATTTTATTTTATTTTTTTGATTTAGGCATTTAAACTTATTGGCAAACATTCAGTGAGACACAAACAGACCATAATGTCTAAAGGAGTTAAAAGATTCTCCTAATATGATCAAAGAGGAAAATAAGTACAGGAGATGTGGCTGCTTAATTCAGTGATATCTATCAGTTCCATTAAGGTGGGAAAGAATCAACTTTGCTATTTGACAGATCTTCCCGAGAGGAAGATGGAGAACCGGGTAAAACAGCAAGTTGATTAAGCTGCCTGCTCCTGAAGAAAGTGAAGTCTTAGGGCTTTGTGCTGATTTGGAGAACTCATCTTCAATCTGAAAGTGCCTCCCTCTGAGGACTACAATACAGCCTTCAAACAGGAGCAGTTAATCTTGGCAGGACTTGTAAAAAGATCTCAGAAGAGGGTAGAATCCAGGTATTCAAACCGTAACTGCATGCAAGCTGTCACCGTCGGCAATTCCCTTTGTCTCTGCCTCGCCCTTCCCATAATTCCTTCAGGTTATAAAAAAGTGGTGAAAAAACCAAATGCATTCAATGAGCCCATTTAAAAATAGCTGCCCAGTCCCATTTCTTTAATTTTTAAAAAAAAATTTTTTTTTCAACGTTTATTTATTTTTTTGGGGGACAGAGAGAGACAGAGCATGAACGGGGGGAGGGGCAGAGAGAGAGGGAGACACAGAATCAGAAACAGGCTCCAGGCTCTGAGCCATCAGCCCAGATCCCGACGCGGGGCTCGAACTCACGGACCGCGAGATCGTGACCTGGCTGAAGTCGGACGCTTAACCGACTGCGCCACCCAGGCGCCCCCCATTTCTTTAATTTTAAATCGGTTCT
This sequence comes from Lynx canadensis, assembly GCF_007474595.2. Taxonomy (NCBI): domain Eukaryota; kingdom Metazoa; phylum Chordata; class Mammalia; order Carnivora; family Felidae; genus Lynx; species Lynx canadensis. The sequence continues at coordinate 153,750,698 of NC_044303.2, read as the reverse complement.
AAATAAAGCGAAACATCAGCTCACTATTTTTTCCACGTTCCACACAAAGTGTGACAGACCTTACACTGTGTCCTCCACCAGTGAACATTAACACACCCATCCAAAAAGAGCTCTCACAGATACTGAGCTAAATGTGTTCAGCAACCTGACATACTGACTCCACACAACCTCTACTTCTAATATTTATTTCAGTTTCTGGCAAAGAGTTTTGGCCAATGATACATGATAAAAATATGCAGGTGATAGTGCCTAGCCTGCCATTAAAACACAAAGAATTAAATGTCTAGACACTAAAATGTAAAGTTTATAGAGGTCCCAGCACTTAAATATTTGAGGAATAAAAAGCTAGAGTTCCACAGGTAATGAGAAATTGGTCTTACAGACACCGCACATCTCACTGTAACCACAAAAGTTGAACTACTATGCTGTTAGTAGTTGGCACTATGATTCAGAGAGTTTGAAAATAAAGGAGATTTTGCTAATATAAAGTCCAGTGAACTAAGATGAAAAAGACAAAGATTAAAGGAATTACAGAAGCTAATAGGGAAAAAAATACTCAAGAATTGTTCATTGCTATACTTGAAAAGGGGAATCCAAAGAATGATAACTGAAGATGAATAAAAAGACATAATATTAATATAATAATAATTTCTTGTAAAAGAAAAAAATAACTGAACCTTCAGATTGTACCAGGGAAATTTTGATACAGATTCCTTAATACCAAATCATAGCCTTACTAAGTTTTAAACTTTAAGATATTCAAGCAGAAAAAAAAGCCAATCTGTGACTAAGTGGTAAATTTTAGGCTTTCCTCAGACTTCTTTACATCAACTAGTAGTGCTAAAAGACAATGGAACAATATCTATTAAGTTCTGAGGGGAAAAAGTGGTCCAAGAATATTATACTCAGCCAATAGAGCATTTGAAATTATCAACCATTAAAAAAATATGCTGGGAATGCAACATCCATGTATCCTCTTGGGTGGAGGTAACCCAAACTAGATGATAATAAAATATAACCAATAAAGAGATGAATTGCCCGTACAGAAGAAAAAACAGAATTCAGTACAAAGATGGCAAAAGGATCATGTGGGGTGCCTGGGTGGCTCAGTCAGTTGGGTATCTAACTCTTGATCTCATGGTTGGTGGCTTTGAGCCCTGTGTTGGGCTCCGACCTAGCAGTCTGGAGCCTGCATAGGATTCTCTCTCCCTCTCTCTAAAATAAACTTGAAAAAAAAAAAAAAGGATCATGTAAAAAGACCCATATATCTATGCATTTAGATATAAAACCAATACTGAACAAAATTATGAGAATTAGAGAGTCAAATGAAAAAGTTAAGTCTAGACAACCTAAAAAGATAATATTAACTAAGAAAGTTCCTAAGGTTGGGATAGAGGAGATGGGAGACATGATTATTCATGATTCCATCTTTTACAGCATGTAGTCAATCAATACTATAAAACTGAAATACCTAGGTAATAAAAAACAGTGATTCTAATCATTAAAAAAAATTTATTTTTAATTTTGAGATAGAAAGAGTGAAAGAGCTGGGGTAGGGGCACAGAGAGAGAGAAGAGAGAGAATCCTAAGCAGGTTCTGCACTGTTGGTGCAGAGCTTGACTTGGGCTCAATCCAACAAACCGATAGATCACGATCTGAGCCAAAATCAAGAGTCAGATGCTTAACTGACAGAGCCACCCAGGCATCCCTCTAATCCTTTAATGTATTTATAATTTCTTGTCTTCTTTTTTCTTAAAGTAAGCTCTATGCCCCAACTTGGGGCTTGAACTCACAACCCTTAGATCAAGAGTCACATGTTCCTCCAAAGGATCCAGCCAGGCACCCCTACCTAGTATATCTATATTTGCGGTATAGAACAATTTTTTGAAATTCAACAATTACTCCTCTTCCATTTTAGTTTTTCTAATTAAATTTTCAAATAAATTTAGTTTTGTATATTACAGCAAATACAATATGGTCACATAATTTAAAATTTACTTGTAATTAGACATCCAATCGTATTTAGTATTCCAAAAAAGGTGTCTAGAATGATGTGCACTTAATGTTACTTTTATTTTTAAATAGCCAATGGTATTCAAAGAGACTTAATGACATATGTACGTATAAAGTGGGAATGATTTTAAAAATGATCCTTTGTTTTTAATGCCTCATTTGCTCTTTCTGGTGCTCTTCATTCCTTTCTTTGGAACAGGATTTGCCCGTATCACTTCCCTTTCCTTCTAGCCTGCAGAACTTTTTAGCATTTCTTAGAGTTCAGATATGTTAGAAATAAATTCTTTCAACTTTTGTCTGCCTGAAAATGTCTTTATTCCATCTTCATTATTATTATTTTTAATGTTTTATTTTATATTTGAGAGACAGAGAGAGAGAGAGACACAAAGAGTGTGAATGGGGGAGGGGCAGAGAGAGAGGGAGACACAGAATCCGAAGCAGGCTCTAGGCTCTGAGCCCGACGTGGGGCTCTAACTCACGAACTGTGAGATCATGATCTGAGCTGAAGTTGGACGCTTAACTGATGGAGCCACCCAGGCACCCTGCATTATCATTTTAGGGGACTATTTCCACCAGATACGGAATTCTAGGTTAACAGGTTTTTTGTTTGTCTGGGGACTTTGAAGATACCATTATACTGTCTTCTGGTTTCCAAGGTTTCTGATGAGAATAGTGTTTGTTTTTACCTTTTTCTTTTTTTTTGTATGCGATGTTCCCTTTACTTCCCCAAGCTGTCCCCATGATTTTCTATTTAGACTTTCAAGAGTCTGTGACATACCTGGGTATAATTTTCTTTGTTGGTGGTTCTCTTAAGCTTTTTGGATTTGTGTTTTTTGGTATAGAATTTTGAAAATTCCTGGCCACCACTGTTTCTGTTATGGTCACCTAATGTTAATGAGGATTATTTTTGAAGTCATTTTAAAGGTTTTTAACCTTGGGGTGCCTGTGTGGCTCATAAAGTAAGAGCAGGTGACTCTTGATCTTGCGGTCATGAGTTTGAACTTCATGTTGGCTGTAGAGATTACTTTAAAAAAACTTTTTAATCTTTATGCTTTTATTCTGTTTCAATTCTTTATAGTAAATATTTACCATTTTTTCCAAATAGTAATTTTTTTAACTACAAGCAAATTTGTCAGTATATTAACAAAGATCAATTCTATATAATGGGTTAATACAGATGAATTGTATATAATGGGAACATGGACATGTGGATAATTTTTTGTTTTTCTTTTCCACATTTTAGAAACTGAAACATAGAGATATTAAAATAATAGGTATAATGTTTTTGGAGCCACAGGGAAAATGTGCAATTTCAAAATCTCCACATTTTTGTGGAGGCTTTACAAATGGCCTATATAGGGGCGCCTGGGTGGCGCAGTCGGTTAAGCGTCCGACTTCAGCCAGGTCACGATCTCGCGGTTCGTGAGTTCGAGCCCCGCGTCAGGCTCTGGGCTGATGGCTCGGAGCCTGGAGCCTGTTTCCGATTCTGTGTCTCCCTCTCTGACCCTCCCCCGTTCATGCTCTGTCTCTCTCTGTCCCAAAAATAAATAAACGTTGAAAAAAAAAATTAAAAAAAAACAAAAAAAAACAAATGGCCTATATAAAACCAGTTATCTTTTAGATAGTCTAAGTGCACAAAATGATGCAGGACAAGGGAATTCGAGAAATGAAATCTTCATTAAAATTCAGTTTTCAGCTGAAAAAAATCACAAATTTGTGATTAAAAAAAAAAAAAAGAGTATCTTCCATTAAACTTTACCCTCCTAGAAAGCAAGAGACTATGTCCAGTTCACCATTATACTTTAAATTTGCAGCATGGACCCTGGCACACAAAAGGAGCTTAAGAAATATTTGTGAAGAGATTATGGTTTTTAAATATCAGCAGGGGTGAGAGTGGGATGGAGGTGGGGACAAACGTGGGTCTGAGGCATATGTTGATTTTAGTCCTCTGTTTCTCTCACTATAGTTAAGTGATCTGGTAGACGCTCAATAAAATTTTGTTTTGGTTTGGTCTTTCCATTTCACATGTTAGTTACATTGCCAAGACTCCCTCATGGGAGAAGCAAGCATCCACTCCTGGCTGGGTCTCTGCTTTTTTGGGCTGGTGCCCCTCTGGTGGTGGGCTTGCTTGGTGCTTAGCTCCCAGGTGACTTTCTGGCTGTCTCTGGCTTCTCTGCTGGGGCTGGTTTGTATATTACTGCTGCTGCTTCTTGCGGCCACTTCCTCTCAAAGGACTTCACAGCTTTCTGCTTTTGCTCTTCCCTTGGCAGACAACCCTGAAAAGTCTCTGTTGATCTCTTGTTTCTGCCTTCGCATACTCGTGGGCTGCAGACCTACTGCTGTTTCGTATCGCTAGTGACTTGGCAGCAAAGACAATGGATTTCATGCCAGTGACAGCACTGAAAAGATAAATCCAGTATTTGTGCATTTGTACATTGTTTTAGGTATGAGATAAGTAGGAATTGCATCGTTCCTAGCCTCTTATTTATCTCTTCTTTTCTTTCAGTTTCAGTGGCTTTTGCTGATGTTATTTATAATAAGAATCTACAATCTGATGTGTGCATTAAATATACAGAGAAAGGAAACAAGCAAGTTCATCTTGATGGACATTGGTTAGTCAACACAATTGAAATACTTAGAAGTCTACGGGAATATTTATTACCTGAATGTTTTTACAAATTATTTGGATGGGATAGGCAATGACCTAGTGTTCACCATGGGTTACGTTAGGTTCTAAAATTTCTTACTATTTTAAGGGACATTATCTATTCAGAACTAGTAGAGTCAATACATTTTCAGTTGGCTTAGTTTGTTGACTTCACACATGTCTATGACTAAAATATTGGTTAGCAGGCCTTCACTTTCAAGGTTTGGACTTGGAAAGATGACTGTTCTTTTTTTTCATGTTTTAAATTTATTTTTGAGAGAGCACAAGCAGCGAGGGGCAGAGAGAGGGGGACAGAGGATCTGAAGCGAGCTCTGCGCTGACAGCAGTGAGCCTGATGTGGATCTTGAACTCATGAACCACAAGATCATGACATGAGCCAAAGCTGGACGCACAACCAACTAAGCTACTGAGGTGCCCAGAAAGATGTCTGTTCTAAATTTTGTAATTCTTAGGAATAACAATTCTTTTCTTAAAAAAACAAGTTTCTTTCTTTCTTTTTTTTAACATTTTAATTTGTTTTTGAGAGACAGAGTCAGATCGTGAGTGGGGGAGGCTCAGAGAAAGAGGGAGTCAAAGAATCAGAAGCAGGCTCCAGGCTCTGAGCTGTCAGCACAGAGCCGGATGCGGGGCTTGAGCCAACAAACTCTGAGATCAGGACCTGGGCCAAAGTCGGACGCTCAACCGACTGAGCCACCCTGGCGCCCCAGGAATAACAATTCTATATGCTTTTTACCATATATATCTAGAGTACAGACAAGATTATGTTTTCAGGCAAAGTTTCTACCTACAGTTTAAGGACGTATTTCCCTGCATGTCACTTAATGGACACAAGAAACATTGGTCAGGTTTCTTTGTGATAAATATTCATGAAACAAAAGACAATTATTAGTTTTTGCCTCAGCAATCTTATCTCCAGACATGATCCCTGTTCCTTCAGCCTTTTCTCTTGAACCGTCTTTTTTTTTTTTTTTTTTTTTTCAACGTTTATTTATTTTTTTTGGGACAGAGAGAGACAGAGCATGAACGGGAGAGGGTCAGAGAGAGAGGGAGACACAGAATCGGAAACAGGCTCCAGGCTCTGAGCCATCAGCCCAGAGCCTGACGTGGGGCTCGAACTCACGGACCGCGAGATCGTGACCTGGCTGAAGTCGGACGCTTAACCGACTGCGCCGCCCAGGCGCCCCTCTTGAACCTTCTTCTAAAGAAGAAGGTTCATCTCTGACACTCTTATTGTTCATCATGCTTCTGTTAAGTTTCAAAGCATGGAACACTTATCAGTCATATTACTTATCAGGAGCCAGACTATTTCTGCCAAGACAGAAGAAAAATTAAGGTGTGTGTGTGTGTGTGTGTGTGTGTGTGTGTTTATGTGTGTGTGTGTTGTTATAAGAACACAAATCCCTGACCCCAGTAACTCCCTGCTTTGAGAGCCCCCAGATTAGAAAAATTTCAGAAGTACAGATTGAATTGGGTGGTAGGACTGAGGGATAGAGAAGGCTAGAGGTGGTCATAATAGTAGAGAGATGGAACTAAATAATGTAGAGGAGGTTTGGAATCAGAATAATTTTTTTATGGTTTTAATAAGAAGAGGTGAAGAGAATCCGGTTGGAAGAAATTTTGAATGTAAAACATATTTTTTAAATTAAGATGATAAAAATACCAAACTGCACCATGATTATTTATTTAAATCTTGTTATATCTATAAATACTCTTTAAGAATATAATTTGAACCTATTTTTGGTTTATTCTGAGAAACCTCTGCCACAGGCACTGGAAATACTCAAAGTTTGCACATGGAAATAATATGAATAATAATAACAACAACAGTAACAAAATAATTAGTAAATTGTCTTTATGCTCTCTGGTTGGTTTTTCTATGCAGAAAAGATTATTCAAAAGTTTGCTTTTAGTTTTGTCTAACGGTAAAAAGTTTGCAAAGTGTCCAGCCAACTACGGACATGAGTCAAAATGGCCCACTGCTGATGTGTATATGTATATCAAACTGCCATGATATACACTATAGGTATCTTACAATCTTATTTGTCAATTATTATACAATAAACCTCAAAAAAAAAAAAACCTCAAAAAAAAAAAAGGAACAAACTACTGGGGCGCCTGGGTGGCTCAGTCAGTTAAGCATTCTGTCTCTTGATTTCAGCTCAGCCCACGGTTTGTGGGAATGAGCTCCAAGCTGGGCTCTGCACTGACAGCACAGAGTTTGCTTGGGATTCTCTCTTTCCTCTCTGTTTCCCCCTCCCCACTTGCTCTCTCTCTCAAAAATAAATAAACATAGAAAAAAAAAAACTATTGATACACATAACAACATCAATGAATCTCAAAATCAATATGCTGGGTAAAAAAAGCCAGACACAAATGAGTACACACTCTATTGACACAAAATCCTAGAACATACAAATTTATATAGAGAGACAGAAAACAGACCAGTGGTTGCCAGGAGGGAGAGATGTTCTGCAGGTGGGCCTAGGAATCTTCTGGGGTGATGGAAATGATTGTGGTTTCATGGGTGTGTAACCACCTTGCTTTTTAAAAGCTTGAGGACAAACCAGAGTTTTGAATTTGTTGTTTTAACAAATTGGAAACTAATCTTTTAAACCAAGGGTCAGCAAACTTTTTCTGAGAAGAATCACATAGTAAACATTTTAGACTTAGGACATAACAGTCTTTGTCAAAAACAATCTGAAAATTTTAATTTTATACCATTTCCACATGTCACAAAATATTCTCTTTTCTATTTTTTCTCCAACATATATAAATGTAAAACCCATTCTTTACTAGTACTTTTATTTATTTATTTTTTCAACGTTTATTTATTTTTTTTGGGACAGAGAGAGACAGAGCATGAACGGGGGAGGGTCAGAGAGAGAGGGAGACACAGAATCGGAAACAGGCTCCAGGCTCTGAGCCATCAGCCCAGAGCCTGACGCGGGGCTCGTACTCACGGACCGAGAGATCGTGACCTGGCTGAAGTCGGACGCTTAACCGACTGCGCCACCCAGGCGCCCCTACTAGTACTTTTAAACATGGCTCTTGTCAACATCCTTTAAAAAGTCTTTTTGAAGGATTTAAGAATCTAGCATTCAGAGATTGGTTAACCATTCTATAGATTAAGCTCAATTGTTTGGACAGTGGTAGTCGAACAAAGAATTGTGTTGATAATGATGAAAAGGGGGAAAACTGGGAAAACCCAGTGCCAATAAAAACAGGGGAAGGAATCACTTTACTGTGGAAACTAAGTTAAACATCACATACGTAGAAGTGAAAACATGTAAGATTATTTTAAGTACTAGACTGGAGATCAGGAGAGAAGGCAAGGTTAGAGGCATAAGTGTGGAAAAAGCTGTGCAGTAGTAAAAGCAGAAGCAACATCGTTATAGGATTCTTTTAAGGAAGACACGGTAAAGAGAAAATGGCTGAGTGCTCAGGATTATAAACAGCAGGAGGACATTAACAGGAAGAGAAACCAGTGAAATAAACAAACAACTGATAGGTCAGGGAGGAGGACAGCTACAACTAACTATACCGAGGGAAGCCAAGAGAAGATTCTGTTCCAGAAGAGTGAGGTGGTCCACATTGTCAAAAAAAGACATCAAGAAGAAGCAAAAAGAGGCACTTGTTTATTTCAGGTATAACTAACATCTCTGGGGGAAACAATGACAAAAAAGAATAGTGAGAACAGACTGAAATATATACAATATATAGTGCTGTCCAGAAAAAGTACCCTGAGGATAGGGAATCACTGGATTCTTGAAATGGTATCAGCTAGTTTGTTAAGTATATGTGAAACTGGATGGGAGTGATTCCCCTCCCCCCACCTACTTCATTCATTATTATTCTTATTTAGAGCAAAAGACTATACAGCACAGAGGCCAATTCCTTTAAACTGAAAACTAAATCATGTATTCCATCTGAAGATACTGAATGAATGTTCAATACATTTTCTACCATGATGGATTAATGTAGGTGTGCCTTCCTGTCAATTTTACATCTTCTCTGACACAAAGGTCCCTTCCGGAGATGCCCAATTTTTGTGTTCCTGACTTATTCCTGTTCCACAAGTTGCTGGAAGCAGATGGTCAGCCAAACACGTAACTAGTGGACTTCTAAATCTTTTATATTGCTTTTTTTTTTTTTTTTTTGCTACAACAACCTTTATTGTTTCCATTTGGTCCACAGTTTGGGCAAGGGCTCCAGGGTGGTTAAAAAGCTGCCTAGTGGTTAAGGCAGAGGCTCAGGCAAAGCCCTGGCACCAGGGGGATGCCAGAGGGGCCTCTCAAAGGTTGCCGGGCTCCCAAGGTTCCAACTCGTTATACTGCCTTTTTTTTTAATTAAAAAATTTTTTTTAAGTTTACTTATTTATTTTTGAGAGAGAGAGAGTGTGTGTGAGCAGGGGAGGGGCAGAGAGAGAGGGAAAGAGAGAGAATCCTAAGCAGGATCCACACCATCAGTGTAAAGCCCGATGCAGGGCTCAAACTCATGAAACCATGACATCATGACCTGAGCTAAAACTAAGAGTCTAATGCTTGACCGATTGAGCCACCCAGGTGCCCCTTGTTATATTCCTTTTAAAAAGGAAAAAAAAAATCTAGTAAACTTTTAAGAAATTCGTCATCACGACATGGTTAATCAAATATCAAAGATAATCTAAATGGCCTTGTTTTAGAAACAGGTGAATCAGGTGAATCAATTTCAAAATAATGACATAGTTTTTGTAGACTTTTATAGAAATGTGGAACTCAACATCCTATGTTTTGCTTTACTGAGACACACAGGTGTAAATCATGCACTGAGGAGACAGGAATAGCTTTCCAACTACAACTGGCAAAACTGGCAAATTCTGGGACCTCTCACCAGCATATAAAAATTCTTTAAGGTATCACACTTCTGGAAATTTTCACATTTATAGATTTAAGGTAATATAGCATCTAAACAGAAATCAGAAATAATTCCAGATATTATGAACCAGAATATATATTGTGAAATATTCTTTGTTACGATTTTCAAATACTCTTGTGTCTGATGATTAAAGAGCTACTTAGTAAGGACAAATCATTTAATATCTTTTTGTTATAATTTTTCTGATCCGAGAAGGACACTAAAGTTTCTCCAGGAATGCTCCGTGAAATATTTGATTTACTATCAAAATTCTAAAAAAGTTCTATGGATATTTTAATTTTAATTTTTTTTTCAACGTTTATTTATTTTTGGGACAGAGAGAGACAGAGCATGAACAGGGGAGGGGCAGAGAGAGAGGGAGACACAGAATCGGAAACAGGCTCCAGGCTCTGAGCCATCAGCCCAGAGCCTGACGCGGGGCTCGAACTCACAGACCGCGAGATCGTGACCTGGCTGAAGTCGGACGCTTAACCGACTGCGCCACCCAGGTGCCCCGGATATTTTAATTTTAAAGGGCAAGAATAGGGGCATCGGGGTGGCTCAGTTGGTTAAGCGTCTGACTTCAGCTCAGGTCATGATCTTGCTGCTTGTTAAGTTTGAGCCCCACATACAGCTCTCTGCTGACAGCTCAGAGCCTGGAGCCTCCTTCAGATTCTGTGTCTCCCTCTCTTTCTGCCTCTGTCTCTGCCTCTGTCTGCCATGCTCTGTCTCTGACTCTCTCAAAGATAAATAAATAAGTAAATGAATAAATAAATAGAAAAACATTAAAGGACAAAAATATAAAGCAGCCCTAATTCATTGTTAACATTTATTGCTGAGGGGAAAGAAGAAAGGGAAAAAAATACAGAGAAGCCAAAAAACCTCCAAAATTTACACCAAATCCTAACACTCAGAAATAACCACTCTATCTTGGATAGGAACTTTCTTAAAACTACAGTTTCTACAGAGGGTTTATTTTCTCCAACCCGTTAATTATGTAAGGACATGTTTTCATGTGTAAGCATTTTTTTTTTTTTTAAGCTGAAGATGGGATTTATAGTTGGGCAATTGCTAGGGTAACCTGAGATCCTGGTCTGCCTGGGACAATCCTGGCTTGCTTGGGATTCCTAGTTTAGCCTCTTGTCTTGGCATTTTTATTAACATCACCCCCTTTCACTCAAGGGTCAATGACAATGCATTCCATGGCAGTTTAGCAGGGCTAGCTAGGGCTCAATAAGGGCCCAGCATTGTCAAAGCTATCCTATTTGACACAGAAGAGCTACTGGGTATATCCTAATATAAAACCCAGATTCCAGCCAGCCTTCTTGACATGAGGATGGTCTGCAATTTAAATTCTTTCCGAACCATCTTTTATTCCTTCACTGAGTGAATACGGAATAGCTGAGCGTCCATCTAGGAGGGCACTGTAGTTTCCACGCAGGCAGTTGAGCAGACAGGCTCAGTCCTCTCTCCAAGAGAACTTCATGTCCACAGCTCAGATCACTGCCTAATGGGAACTGAGTGAAGCAGAAGATGGGTCCAGTGACTGGTCTTACTGAAAGCTGGGGATGCTCTTCCAAATATTTTATCTTTCTTCAACCAAATAATGTTGTATAGCACTCTTTTAGAAGTTTTTCACTGTCCAATGCATGGGAAATTCTGTGATTCATACGAGAAATATACATACTGTATTTATTTATTTGAGAGACAGCAGGGCAGAGATGGGCAGAGACAGAGGGAGAGAGAGACAATCCCAAGTAGGTCCCACACTGTCAGTACAGAGCCTGATGTGGGGCTCAAACTCATGAACCATGAGATCATGATGACCCAAAATCAAAAGTTGGATGCTTAACTGACTGAGCCACCCAGTCAGTAAAAGATGTAGTAAAAGATGTAGTACCTGCTTCAGAGAACTTAGAGTTAAAAGTATGAAGTATGTAAATAAAATTAAGCTATGATGTAGGTCCACACTCTCCAACGTCTTTCTTGACAGAATTTTTCAACTTTGCAATACCAAGTTTCGTATGTGAGCGTGTATTATCTGTCTTGTGAGTGAACTCAAAGGGAAAAAAAGATTTCGTTTCATGTATTTACTCCACAGCCAATTCTTCAGAAATGTTAAACATGTTATAGTAGTGAAAGATAAACTTTCTAGTAGTGCTTCTTTTAATTACCAGAACCTCAAGTCAATATTCTTTTCCTTTTATTTTTAAAAAAAGAACATTTTGAATAGAGTATTTCTTTTCCTTAGCCCAAACAAACACAAAAAATAGCAAACAAGTATTATATTGTTTTATATTTGGAGTCCAAGGACATACATTATTATCTTCTACTATTTAAGGAAGTAGAGTGTTCAATTCTTGTGACTGATAATTTAACAAAAAAAAATCTAAACAAAGATTTTAGTATAGCCCTAAACTTAATTCTCTTTACTGCTTATAATCATTCTTTTGTGAAGAATGGGATTTAAAGTCGGATATCTTGGAACTGAATCTCTACTAAATAATATTAATATAGTAAGTATAATTATATACTAATTAGTATAAGTAGCTGGGCAGCTTGCTATAAATACTATTATATTGAGCTATTCTTTATTTATATGAACCTCAGTTTTTCATCTGTATAATAACAATATCAATATCAGTTACCTCAATAGATCAATATGAGGCTCAAATAAATATAAGATGTGTATTTTTAAGCTATACATACGCTTTATAAATATAGGGTGATATTTTTATTTTTATTTTTTTTAAGACAGAGGGAGACAGAGCACGAGTGGGGGAGGCCCAGAGAGGGAGACACAGAATCTGAAACAGGCTCCAGGCTCTGAGCTGTCAACACAGAGCCCCATGTGGGGCTCGAACTCACAGACTGTGAGATCATGACCTGAGTAGAAGTTGGGCGCTTAACCAACTGAGCCACCCAGGCGCCCCTATTTTTATTGTTAAAAGGATTTTCACAAAGTTAGTCTCATCCTCAACTTGGCTGATTTCTTTGTACAGCACATTCCTACCAGTTGAGGTGGTCTGCCACCAGGTTGTGTTCAGAGAAATAACATTTTAAGGCCAAGCAGGATCTTTGCAGTTGAATATTTTACATGGCTAAGAACCACTTCTTTCCCAGAACTGATAGAGAATACAAACCAAGGTGCTATTCTGCCTTAAGTGTGACTCTAAATGTAACTCTTGACTATCTTTCTTAAGGCATGAGTAGCAGTTTCTTCACTGACAGGGTTTATTTTTTATGGAGTCATTTCACAAAATGGTGGGGGGAGGTGTTAATGCTTCAGTGGTTCCCAATACCTTCAGAGTTCAGAATAAAATTTCGTAACTTGGCTAATAAAGCCTTCTGTGTCTTGAGCCTCGCCTGTCACCACTCTCTGCCTGAGACTGCACACTCCAGGCATACTCAATCACCAGGCACTTTCCTTCCATTCCTCCACATGTGCTGTGCTTTTCTCTCAGGTTTGCCTTGCTTTTTCCTCTGCTGCTCTTTTGCTCCCCTGATCTGGCTAGCTCTACTCATCAGTCAAGTACCAGCTTCTTCCAGGACAGATTCTTCTGTGGACACCCCACTAGCCCATACTGGGTTGGGTAACCCAACATTATCACCGCAGCCTGTGCACCTGCTGCGTGGCACTTGTTATGCTCTATCATAACGGCTAGCTTTCTAGTTGGTCTCCTACATCACACTGTAGACTGTAAAAAGCAAGACAGCGGGATTTATTCACTGAAACGAGCCTAGCTCAGTACCCTGCAAAGACCAAGTTCTTCATAAATATTTGTTGAGCAGATGAGTGAATATATGAAGTCCAAAAAAACCCCTGTATTACCTGGTACCTAGAAAAATAAGGGCAAGCAAAATCAGAATACCTTTAAGAACAGCTTCTACATCTTAAGGGCTTACTCTTAACTAAGAAATTAGTAAAATGGAATCATCTATGCCATTTCCTTACTACATCTTCCCAGAAATTCTGGAAGACTTGAATTGGGGTGCTCTTAGGCAGCTGCTCCATGACTCATCCCACATAGGTAAGTGTATGAGGGTGTGTAATAACAAATGTTTATAGGCTGTTAAGTTGGAGCAACCACCACCTATAGTGGGAGGAGATGAAAGGCATGTTATGGGAAAGACAATAAAAGCTGAACTCTGAGTGTGTGTTTAAAGCTTTGGGGGTATATATAAAAGCATGACACATTTAACTATTTTATTGGTTTGAAATCTTAGGCAATAGCTATTCTAAAAAAAAATCTGATAAAATTAGCAAACTAAACCCCAAGCCCCAAATGTTGGTCTCCATTATGTAGTTTTGCAAATTTTTCATACAGATTGTGGTTTTTCCTTTTACTTTAAAATTTACCACCTTTAGGGGCGCCTGGGTGGCTCAGTCGGTTAAGCGGCCAACTTCAGCTCAGGTCATGATCTCGTGGTCCGTGAGTTCAAGCCCCGCGTTGGGCTCTGTGCTGACAGCTCAGAGCCTGGAGCCTGTTTCAGATTCTGTATCTCCCTCTCTCTGACCCTCCCCCATTCATGCTCTGTCTCTCTCTGTCTCAAAAATAAATAAACGTTAAAAAAATTTTTTTTAAACTTACCACCTTTATAAAAGAATGCACAGTTTACATTATTCTTTTTTTTAATGTTTATTTGAGTGAGAGAGAGAGAGACAGACAGACAGACAGACAGTGTGAATGGGGGAAGGGCATAGAGAGGAGACACAGAATGTGAAGCAGGCTCCAGGCTCTGAGCTGTCAGCACAGAGCCCATCGTCGGGCTCGAACTCCTGAGCCATGAGATCATGACCTGAGCCAAGGTCGGATGCCTAACCGCTTAACGGACTGAGCCACCCAGGTGTCCCTTTACAACATTATTTTAACCAAGGTTGTAATTTTTATAAGAAAAATGTAGCATTTATAAGACAAAGAAACAAAATTGCATATTTGAAAAAAAATAATCTTAAAATATAAGGAAACATTCTATATTTGTACGAGGAAATGTCTGTATGGTTAACGGTGAATCTGTGTATTCCCCCACATGGCAAAGGATGACGTGATCCTTTATATGATTTGTCAATAATTATAAAGTCTGGACACAGAAACAGCAGGCCATTTCTTTCAGATATGTTCTAAAGGGTACAACAGTTTTCTCTACCCTTGCTTACATTTTTCCCTAAAGAATTATGGACTGTTATCTCTGTAGTTTACATATTAATTTCCCTTTTCTACATTTTTTATGCATATGTGTGAAATTAATAGGATTGAAATATTGGTAGTTGGATCTTCTTCATTTTATTAAATCTTTAATATACAAAGTTGAAGTCGGTGGCATACTGAGCATTTGGGTTTCTTAATGGTTACTACATTTTAGGAAAGGGGCAGCCTCTCGGTGCTACAAGCTGATTGACTGCCTGTGATATTGTGATTTATAATAAGAAATATAGATTTGGTCTTCCATCTAGTTTCTGACACAAATCTCCGAAAGCCCTTGGCATTTCCTCTAGTGAGGAGAGCAATAAAGGTGTCTTTTGTTGTGTTCATGAGGCGACTTTTAGAAAGTACCTAAGGATAGGGACCAGCTGCCAGTGGAGCCAACCCTGTGATTAGACATTTGGAACTTTGAGTCCTACCTCTGACCTCTAGGGAGAGGAGAGGGGCTGGAAGTTGATTTAATCTCTGGCAGACAGTGATTTAATCAGTCATGCCCATGTAATGAAGCTTCCATAGAAACTCAAAAGGATTAGGTTTAGAGAGTTTCCAGGTTGGGAACACATGGAGATTTGGGGAGAATGGAGAGCCTGGGGAGAGCATGGAGGCTCTGTGCCCTTGCCCCTGCCTTGCCCAGTGCATGCCTTCTGTCTGGCTGTTCCTGTTATATCCTTTTATAATAAACCAGTCATCAGTAAGTAAAATGTTTCTCTGAGTTCTGTGAGCTGCTTTAGCAGATTAACCGAACCCAGGACGGGGTCTTTTTTTTTTTTTTTTTTTTAATAGGCTTCACCCCCAGGGTGGAGCCCAGTACAGAACCCAATGTGGGGCTTGAACTCACAGCCCTAAGATTAGGTCCTGAGCTGGGATCAAGAGTTGGATGCTCAACTGACTGAGCCACCCAGATGTCCCCCAAGGAGGGGGTCTTGGGGACCTCTGATTTATAGCCAGTCACTCATGAGTATAGGTAACAACCTGGGCTTATGACCACTATTGGAACTGGGGTGGTGGGGAGAAGTCCTGTAGGACTGAAACTTTAGCTTGTAGAATCTAATGTTATCTCCAGCAGATAGTGCTAGAATTGAGTTCAGTGGCAGGGCACCCAGCTGGTGTCCTGAGAATTGCTTGTTGGTGATATGGGGAACCTCCATCCCCACACACAAACATTGGAATCTGGACTCAGAACACCATTACCTGCCAAAGTGACAAAAAGTACGTATCCTTTTTTTTTTTTAAATTTTTTTTTAAACATTTATTTTTGAGACAGAGACAGAGCATGAGCAGGGGAGGGGCAGAGAGAGAGGGAGACACAGAATTTGAAACAGGACCAGGCTCTGAGCTGTCAGCACAGAGCCTGACGCAGGGCTCGAACTCACAGACTGTGAGATCATGACCCGAGCCGAAGTCGGACGCTTAACTGACTGAACCACCCAGGCCCCAAAAAGTATGTATCCTTAATAAGTTGTATTATGGGCTTGACCTCTGTACAAAAACCTGATAAAATAAGTACTTTTTTTCCCCAAAATGTTTATTTATTTTTGAGAGAGAGAGAGTATGTGTGTGCACTTGTGCACAAGCTAGAGAGGGGCAGAGAGAGAGAAGGAGACACAGAATCCGAAGCAGGTTCCAGTCTCTGAGCTGTCAGAGCAGAGCTCAACATGGGGCTTGAACTCATGAATTATAGATCATGACCTGGGCCGAAGTCAGATGCTTAACCTACTGAGCCACCCAAGAACCCCCTAAAATAAGTACTGTATTAAAAACATACTCATTTTACGGTGCCTGGCCAGCTCCATTTGTAAAGCATGCAACTCTTGATCTTGGGGTCATTAGTTCAAGCCTCACACTGGGCGTAGAGTTTACTTAAAAATAAAAATAATAATAACAATAATATTATAAAAACATTTATTATAGTAGCAAATCAGACAAAGTTCATGGGATTCCCAGAAATATAAGATGCAAAATACAAGAGTCCCATAAATAGAAGATGCAAAAATGAGCACACAAAAAAGGAAAGGTATGGGCAGCTACAGTGTCTGACTCTTGATGTTGGCCCAGGTCATGATCTCATGATTGGTTGTGGGATTGAGCCTGGTGTGGAGCCTCCTTGAGAATCTCTCTCTCCTTCTGCCCCTCTCCCACTTGTATGTATGTGCTCTCTCTCTCTCCCTTTCTCAAAAAAAAAAAAAAAAAAAAGAAGGAAAGGTAATTTCTATCTCTTGCTCTTCTGAATGTGCTAGGCACATATTAGGGGCTTTGAAAACATTGTTGTCCAAACCTCTCAACAATCCTATGAAGTAGGTGTTATCGTTCTGTATCCCACGAGCCTTTCTTCAGAGAGGTTCAGTAACTTTCTCAAAGCTGTGTAAGGTGGGTCATTTACACATACTGAAGTCACAAGAAAGGCATGGGACACCTGGGATGACCCCCTCTCCCTCCTCCTCCCCACCCTGCAATCTAGTCCACCGCAAGGGTAGGTAGTTTTGCCTCTGAAATACCTCTTGAACCTTGGACTTCTCTCCAAATCCACTGAGCGCTAGTCAGTCACCATGACCTTACATCTTCACCGAGGCAAGAATCTCTGTATCAGTTCGCCTCTGCTCTCTTCCCCCCTCTCCTGCGATAATTCTCTGTGACAGAAGCTGCCACTTCACCGCTTACAACCCTTTAATGTTTACTCCTCTTCTAAGATAAAGGCCCCAATCCTAAAATGTCTCATAGGCCTCTGCAAGACCTGGATGCTACCCACTTTTCCAAGCTCTTTGCCGCCACCCCGCTTGCATTTTCCACATCCAGCTACGCTAGCCTAATTTCAAGTCCGCCACCTCAAGGGCTTGGCATGTTCATTTTTCCAATCATTCCATGACTGTGTATTGCACAGGTAGGATGGCCAGGCAGGCTTCTAAGAGCTCCCTCACATGTGGCTCTCTCTGCCTGGAGAACGACGCAGAATTTCCCTTGAGACTGGCACCACTTACTCAGCCTTCTGACCTTACTTCCTCAGGAATCCCCCCAATTCCATGCTTTTCTTCTGTTTATGCTTTCATAGCACCCAACACTGTTCTCTTGTAGAACTTATCATAGTTTTTAGCATTTTTGTGTGATTATTTTGTTAAAATCTGCCTCCCACAGGAGAAGTAGCCTCTGTGATATTTTATGTGCTCTGTTTGGGACTGATCCTGTTTCGTCCTCCATTGTACTCTTAGAACCTGATATGGTGACTGACTTATGAAATACTTTTGCATGAATAAGTGATAAGAAAGACTATCTGTTGAAATCTTTGCAGAAATAATCTAAAATATGATTTGTGAATATACTACTAATGAAGGTAATAACAAAACTCAAATTTATTGGAAACTCCAGAGAGACTTCTAATTAAAGACACATTGATTTACAATGTAAATAGTTAAAATAAATCTAACAATTTGTTGTGTAAAGATAAAACATTCAGGAAACTAATGACAAATGATCACTTAGGTAGCCAGTGAGTGTCAAGAATCTGTCAGAGATTCTTTACCACTAACCACTGACCCAGATGTTTTATTTCTTGCTGTCTTCTTCCATTTTTAAATTTAGAAATTTACCAGTCCCCCACCCAAAGTAGAGATAAAGGTGCTTTATCAGATGACTTAAGCTTTTTTTTTTTTAACACTTATTTATTTCTGAGACAGAGAGAGACAGAGCATGAACACGGGAGGGGCAGAGAGAGAGGGGGACACAGAATCTGAAACAGGCTCCAGGCTCTGAGCGGTCAGCACAGAGCCCGACGCGGGGCTCGAACTCACGGACCATGAGATCATGACCTGAGCCGAAGTCGGCTGCTTAACCGACTGAGTCACCCAGGCACCCCGCCTTAAGCTTCTTAAAAATATTTCCTTTTGAGGATTTTTTTCTCCTGTTTAATTTTATAGTCTCTAAAAAGATTCTTTTAAAAA
Organism: Lynx canadensis; assembly: GCF_007474595.2. Taxonomy (NCBI): domain Eukaryota; kingdom Metazoa; phylum Chordata; class Mammalia; order Carnivora; family Felidae; genus Lynx; species Lynx canadensis. The sequence goes on along the minus strand of NC_044303.2, from coordinate 153,731,988 downwards.
ATCTTTTTAAAAAAGATTTTATTTTTTAAAGTAACATCTAGGGGTGCCTGGGTGGCTCAGTCGGTTAAGCGTCTGACTTTGGCTCAGGTCATGATCTCGTGGTTTATGGGTTTGAGCCCTGTGTCAGGCTCTGTGCTGGAACCTGCTTCGGATTCTGTGTCTCCCTCTCTCTCTGCCCCTCCCCTGCTCGTTCTCTGTCTCTCAAAAATAGATAAGTGTTAAAAAATTTAAAAAAAAATTAAGTAATCTCTATACCCAATGTCGGGTTTGAATTTACAACCTTGATCAGGAATTAAATGCTCTACTGACTGAGCTGCCAGGTGCCCCTGGGTCATCTGCAGTTTCAACTTCTGACCACCCAACCCACTCCAAAATCAGGGAGGTAGCAGAGGTTGTGAAAAGTATATAGATCTCTATCTGGTAGTCTTGGACTCCAGTCTCAGCTCTGTCACTAAATACTTCTGAAAACCCAGGGTCCCAGTTTCTCACTTGCAAAATCAAGATGTGCTGGAGACTGGATTATATGAGTCTTTTTAGAATTAAAGTTTGATTTTTTTAAATAGTTGCAGAATATAATATACACAGTTGCATGTATTTTGTCTCCTCTTGGGGCTTATCACAAAGAAGGTTAAATTTATGAATTTACTTTCTGTGGACAACTGGTCCATTTCCCCAGCCACACACAAATCTCATTGTAAATTAATACCTCATGAACACTTGAGTAGTGAATCAGCTTTCTGGAGCCTTGTCAAATTCAAGTTTTTTTGTTTGTTTTATTTTGTTTTGTTTTGTTTTCAAGAACTTGTTTATTTAATTGCAATTACAAGAAATTCAAGTTTTTTGGGGCGCCTGGGTGGCGCAGTCGGTTAAGCGTCCGACTTCAGCCAGGTCACGATCTCGCGGTCCGTGAGTTCGAGCCCCGCGTCGGGCTCTGGGCTGATGGCTCAGAGCCTGGAGCCTGTTTCCGATGCTGTGTCTCCCTCTCTCTCTGACCCTCCCCCGTTCATGCTCTGTCTCTCTCTGTCCCAAAAATAAATAAACGTTGAAAAAAAAAAATAAAAAAAAAAGAAATTCAAGTTTTTGAGGCTGTAAACTTAAGAATCCAACTTTGATCTATGGTGTCTACAAAGATAAAGGCAGCATCTAAAATACCCTTGAAAGAAAACCACCACCACCACATCCTATACAGCATTAAAATACTGGTGAATCCAGTCACGATACGTGATTACAGAATTCGTAGGAAAGGAAGAAGTGTACCTTCTTTCCAAATTGCTTTCTAAGTTAGTCCGGGTCATGGCTGCATGACTGAGAATGGTAGTAGAGAAATAGATCTCTAATAGTGATTTTTGCTTTTCTTGCTACATAACAATTATATGTGGTAGAGAAGAAAGAGTGCCCCTAGTAAATGTCAAACATATTTGTTTATAAAACAAGGAAATGAATTTCAGAGTTAGTTCTAGCCCATACGTACAACAGCAAAACGTTCTACATATATCTGTCTAAATCATTTTGATCTTAAAACACCCACAACAGTCTGCATCAACTTCTTAGTCCAGAGAAAATTAAATATTTGAAATCCAGGCTCTTTCTATTTTAGGGTGATTACTGCTTTTTCTCATCTATACTATAGCTTTTGGGTTTAATTATAGGAGTCTTGTTTTATTTTTCCAACATTAAAGAATCTTTGCCTCCCTGTTTTTATAATAATCCTCTAGGAACTTAAAGGGACATTTATTTCCCAGTGAATACTGTCCTTTCAGATTTGCCTTGGAATGAACATTGATGATGGTTCAAATGATAAGTACTGGGAACCAGGGATAGAACATTCTGGAATTAGTGTGGCCATTATCAGTTTACTGCAAATACAGCAGAATGGACCTTCACGTCTTTACTATTTTTTAATCAGTGTGTGTGTGGAGGGGGATATTAGTGGTAAAGGGTGATTTAAATTTAGGATACACCAATATAAGTCAACATATTGGAAAGGTACAATAAACCATTCATTGTTCTTAGCATTCATTCAAGTATTTATTCATTCATGGGTTCATTCATTCATTCAACATTTCTGAGAAGCGACATGGAGTTTGAAAAAGAAATAAAACATATACCACCTGTCTTCAAGTGGCTAGCGGGTCAGTGAGAGAAAAACAAAAGTAACAATATTATGGTATGTAAGTGTCATGCTAAGGAAAAAAAGAATTTGTGGGAGATTTGAAGAAATACACAAAAAACGCTTGGGGCCAAGCAGAGAAGACCCCTTGGCAAGGCTTGACTTCCCAGCAAGTTTTCCCAAGACATACAGGAAGCCAGGCAGCAGGCAGGAGGAAACGGTAGTACATCCAAGAAAGCTTTCAAGAAGACAAGACGTGTCCCTGCTGCAATAACCAACAGAGAAGAGCAGTGAAGCTTCTTATATCAGGCTGAATAAAATCTTCATGTAGCACTTTATTTTCAGTGTACAACTAAAGGGAATCACAGATGTTTACTTAAATGGTCCATATGGTTCCCAATGAGGACATTACAAACCCAAAATGAATCCTGTTGGTTGTTCAAAATTATAATACTGAGAAAAGTGATTAGATTTTAAACTATATTGTAGAGTGTTGCCTGAGGGGGCATGAGGAATGTGAAGAACCGTAAAGCTAGTATACTTGTAATGAGTTCAAGAATCAGAGTGACTTCATTTTAAAAAGGGTTAACAAAGTTGTTGAGGTTGTGAATCAACAGCATGACAATCTGTTGATTTTGAAAGCAACCCAGATTTGTATGAGGAAAACAGAGAGGACTTAAAGTGGTTCAGGCTAAGTCCTGGTGTCACCCACGAAGTTAGCTTCCTAATTTCTTATCCCAGATTATAGCTGTCAATAAGATCTTGCTTTTGCTGTGTCTACTGTGTGGTTACATGGACTATTTATCCAGCTGAAGAGATATTTTTCTATGACATGCACTCTTTGGTAGTTCCTTTAGTAATAACCCAAATCTCTGATAAGATAACTATTAGTTAACAAACATGAACTCTCATATGCTTTATAGGCCTTGAGTAAATTCAAAGGATAATAACAGATAGCCCCAACTGGTGATAGCATTCCTTACTAGTGATGACTAGGTCACCTCTCACCTGAGGGAGTTTATTCCAAGAGTCAAAACACAGCACCCACAGGAAAGCACAAAGGTGTTCTTTGTGCAGGTTATGGGAAAGTCCGATGAGGTGATCCTGTGTACTACCTGGTTACTGTAATTCTGGAAACCAGTGACTATGATCTCCAAGATGGACACCTACTGTTCCGCAAGGCTGGATGCCTGCCTTTGGATGTCAGAAAATCAAAAACTTTATGAGTATGTCACTTGTTGGCATTCAAACGCCAGGCTTTTCTCCTGTTGCTTCCACACACCCTCCCTCCAGAAGTGGCCCATAAATGACAGAGCCAAGTCACAGAACAAATCCTGTTTCTAGTTCAATGCTGCAAACATAGATTAAGTCATATCTTGGAATTCCTCCATTGAGAAAACTTACAAGAAGCAAAGCAACTTTTCAAAGCATAGCAAAATAAACATTTACTCCATGACTTACTGAACTTGGCACGCGGAAAATATGCACTTCCAGTAAAGTTAGTGAGTTAACTAAGGCACCGACTTCACCTTCCTGGCTGCTTAAGGCCACAGACCGCTCTGGGAGGCTAATCTTACTTGTGTTCCTAATCCCACCACTAAATCTAGTATTTGAGGCAAAGCATGTAACCTTCAGCTACTCCAGCTCTTTGTCAATAGGACAATGCTGCTGGCTATCAGCACATTTACTGGGATAAATGCTTGATAATTAAACATGTTCTTTTAATATAAACACTGTTTTGATGGTACACACTGGAAAACTATGAAGCATGTAAATAATTTGAAAATGTCAGTTTGGGATGAGGTGCTAAAAATTGTGAGTCATTTCAAGAGATTTTCCTAAATTGAGGAGATTTGTGGGAGGGGAATGCAGGCATTGGAAATTTCAAATAAGAGATTTAACTCAACAAGAATTTACTGAGGACATTGTGCCAGCCCTGTAATTAAGCTTTCCGGGCAGTACAAAAGAAACAGGAGAGTGGGTCTTCAGGGAAATGGTTGGGGAACAGCCCCAGGTGGCGGAGGGTGTTCCAAATGAGTGGAAATATAGGCTACAATGCGGGGGCTGGCATCAGAAGAGATTATGGTAAACTAGTGAGGCCCAGAAGTTTTCACCGAAGTGCTACATTTAAAGCTGGATCCTTAAGAAAAGTAAGATCTGGAAAAATTTTAAAAAGGGGAACAGAATTACACATGAATGTAATGGCATGGTCTAAGGCAAGAAGATGGGAATGCAATAAAATGCCTCTGTATCGTGTATGACCATCATCACATATTTGTTCATTCCAGCCAATAGGCCCTAGCAATAGTACTTTCCATGCTTTGTTGATCTGGTTACCATGAAAAGCTCTAGCACAAAATGCATCTATTCAAAATAAATTTGGAGAATTATTTAAAGCCATGCAACTTTTCTCTGCCTCTCTTTTTTCCTTTTTTTTTTCCCTTTTAAATAGTAAAACTACCCTGTACTGAGTGTTTGCTTATGTGCCAAGCACTGGGGCTGAGCACTTTACGTGTGTTATTTCATTTACTGGGACTTAGGCATGGCACCATACCTAGAATTCAAGCTTATGCATGTCTGATTCCAGGTCCTTACCTCTGTGCTGTCATTTACATAGACTAATGTTCCTGATTCTCTCTGGGCAATCTTTTTGGGATTTTCAGTGCATTCTTATGGGTCAGATTATTCACCCTAGTAATTTTGCAAAGTGATGTTTCAGATTACAGCTTTCCCTGTATCTTCTAACTGCACTACAAGTCCTTTCAGAGAAGTATCATTTGGGCAAACTGTATTACGTGACCTACTCAAAGTGAATGATATTTGCTTCTATTTATTTTTTAAAAAGTTTTTAACTTATTTATTTTGAGAGAGAGAGACAGAGAGAAAGCAGGGGAGAGGCAGAGAGAGAGGGAGAGAGAGAATCCCAAGCAGGCTCTGTGCTTATAGTGGGCAGCCCAACACAGGGCTGGTGGTGGGGCTCAATCTCACGAACCGTGAGATCACAACCTGAGTGGAAATCAAGAGTCAGAAGCTTAGCCGACTGAGCCACCCAGGCGTCTCAAGAGACCAGTGTTTACACATAATGTCAGCAGCAAGCACACAATTTAAAGGATTATCTCAACACATCTAGGGAGCATCAGGTCCTCTATTTTTGCAAATTCAGGGGAGGTAGGACCTGAGAACTGAGGATACCTGAAAAGGGAAGCAGAGCGAAAAGTAGCGAGTGACTTCCCTTCGTGCACTCCGTTGCTTTTATTCTAGATAGTCTTGTTGAGCTGGACTCTGATGTCTGCACTGCCCCCTGACAAAGCTGCTGAAACCCCAAGTCTCGGGGGGACCACCTCCTGCTCGCCCTCCTCTGTCTCTTCCAAACACAGACCGCACTGTTCTAGAGACTTTCAAACTTCACATGTGAAGTGATAGTGCGTTTAATATTAAATGATTAACATAGAGCTTTAGAAATTAATTATAAAAACACAGAGACTCATATTTAAGAGAGCATGATGGAAAACCTCAGAGTCACATATTTTCAGGCAATTTTCTGAACTAAACCAATCAATCTGAAGTTTTCTTTCTGTCTCTGTAATGAAAATGCTGAAGTCTGTCATGGACAGATTTTTTTATTTTACTTTTATTTTTTTAATATTTATTTATCTTTGAGAGAGAGCATGCAAATGAGGGAGGGGCAGAGAGAGAGGGAGAGAGAATCTCAAGCAGGCTCCACGCTTAGCGACAAGCCTGACCTGAGCCCAACCTGAGCCGAAACCAAGAGTGGGACGCTTAACCAATGGAGCCACCCAGGCACCCCATGGACAGAGTTTTTTTTTTAAAGAAGACTACATTTTGCTGTGATTGTTGTGTTCTACTTGTCATCACTGCAGTCCTCCATTATGTGAACTTTGGGGGTCTGCACTAGGGCTGGGGTTTTTTCTGCAGGCGTGTTAAAGTCACCACTGCAACCCTCAATGCCCAGATTGAGTATTTTCATCCTAGCTTAAGCAGTTAAGTTTTAACTTCCTTTTGATGCAGCATTACTAGGTGGACCTGAAGTGAAAATACGACCTTACATAATGAACCTAATATTAACCACACTTAACTGTGAGAGAAAAACTAGACAGACATTTTTAAAAATTAATTTTGTGGTGCTTTTGATAGATGAGTTCAAAATATACCAGAAACTGAATGCAACAGGAAATTTTAGGATAAAAAGCCAAAAAATAGGGCAAAAAAAGCTAGTTGAATGGATATTCACTTGGTGAAACTAATAGTGTAATGGAAGTCCCTGGTGGCTACTCAGAAATAATAAAAACAAAGTCTATTCAGGAAAAAAAAATTAATAAATATGTGAGTCAGACAAGGAAGTAAAAGCAATGGAAAATGGACTCTCAGGCCTTCCTTTGTTTCCTTCTAAATGTGCTTATCACTCGCCTCCTCAAAATGCTTCAGGACCAGCTATTTATGCAACCCACCTGCCTGCCTGTCCCTCTCCTGAACTTGGCATTTATCACCTTCTAATATGCTACATAATTTCCTTATGCTTATTTGTATTATCTATCTACCCCCCACTAAAATGCAAGTTTCTCAAGGACAAGCACTCTTGTTTGTTTTGGTAACTGCTTTATCCAAAACACATAAAACAGTTCCTGGGCCAGAGTTAATTAATCAATCAATCAATCAATCAATCAAAGTTAAGCATCTTCTGGTAGTAACTACAGCAAATTCATAGCTCAGGAATGGAGAAGTAATGACAAGTGAATTCAGCAAATGAGATTTATAGAACAGGAGTGGTAACATTGGGAAGAACAGTAATCACAAAAAAATAACCACCATTTCTTGCGTGCTTGTTATGTACTACCACTCTTAAATGCTTTACGTCTAGTGTCTCATTCAACAACACTGAGACAGGATATTACTACCATTCTGACTTTGTGGATGAGGAAAGGGAGGTACAAGGATCATAAGTAACATAACATTAGTGAACTGGGAGTGGCTGGGCTAGGAATTTAACCCAAGAAGTATGGTGAAGAGTTTGTACTTCCTAATCACATGCAAACACAAATCATCCTGGAAAGTGGATTACTAAGGCAAATGGGTTTTATCACGTTTACTTGCTCTCCAGGAGAAAGAGAAATGGGAGTGAATCTGAAAGCCCCCCCTTTTTTAACTTCATTTTTTTTTATTGGGATGCCTGGCTGGCTCAGTGATTAAGTGTCTGACTCTTGATTTTGGCTCAGGTCATGATCTCACGGTTTGTGGGTTTGGGCCCCACATCAGGCTCTGCACTGACAGGGCAGAGTCTGCTTGGGATCCTCTCTCTCCCTGTCTCTCTCTCTGCCTCTCCCATGCTCTCTCTCAAAAAATTAATTACTTAATTAAAAAAAATTATTATTGAAGTATAGTTGGCATGTAATGTTATATTAATTTCAGGTGTACAACCTAGTGATTCAACAATTCTATACAATATGCAATCAAAGGAAACCATCCAAAAAATAAAGAGGCCATCTACTGAATGGAAGTCTCTTTTAAAGTTATTTTTGAGAGACAAGGGAAAGGGGCAGAGAGAGAGGGAGACAGACGATCCAAACTGGGCTCTAACCTGACAGCAGTGAGCCCCATGCGGGGCTCAAACTCACAAACCGTGAGATCATGACCTGAGCCGAAGTCGGATGCTTAACTGTCTGAGCCACCCAGGTGCCCCAGGAGTCCCTTTCAAAAATGTCAATATTGGGGTGCCTGGGTGGCTCAGTCGGTTAAGCATCTGACTTTGGCTCAGGTCATGATCTCACGGTTTTGTGAGTTCAAGCCCCGTGTTGGGCTCTGTGCTGACAGCTCAGAGCCTGCTCGGGATTCTCTCTCTCTCTCTCTCTCTCTCTCTCTCTCTGCCCCTCCCCCCACTCGTGCTGTCTCTGTCTCTCTCAGGAAAAGTAAATAAACTTAAAAAAAAAGTGCCAATATCATGGCAAGAAGCACACCTGAAACTGGCACTGTGGGACTGTCAGCAGGGGATTAATGGACAGTGAGCCAAGTTCAGCAAAAGAGCACAAATTGGGGTAGTGGGCAGGGGACATGAGAAGGAAAAAGACATGGGGAGCAGAGTGGGGAGCTACAAAAGATGAACTTTTATGTTAACTCTACTGGAATTAAAAAAGAGGAGCTTTGGCATATTCTATTTTGAACATGTCACCAGCATGTGTTCTGTCAGTGACAGCAAAACATTTCCTGACCTGCATGTTGCCAGACTACTCTCAGCCTTTGCAACAAGATTAGAAGATGCAATTTGAGTTAAATACTACCGTTTAATTATTTTTACTCTTTTTTTTTCCCCAAAAAGGGGTATGAGGTAGTAGTGTATCGTAAACAGAGCAAATGGTCCTAATAAATAACAATGGTTATTTGGAAACAACCTAGAACAAAGGGTACTTTCTCCTTTTCTAACCGTGTGTGTGTGTGTGCAGTTGTTCATCACTGGTCATAAAAAGGAGATGTCTTCTCTGAGAAGCAAGTCCCTGGTTACCATTAGTAAATGTCACTATGAAACGTATTTACCAAAAGAATTTTATTTCCCCAACTATATTCTGTTCAAGAACATCAAAGGGCAGAAAGCATAAGGAAAAAATTATGACACCCCATCCATGCAACATAATACATATCCCACATATACGTATACACAGAGTAATTATAAATAACTTTTGCTGTTTAACTTGTTTGCCCCTTTTTGTTTTTCACTGAAAGGGCCAGAAGGAAGAGGAAAGTAACACAAAGTCATTAACTTTATTGCAATCTAGTCTTTCTTGTTTCTGAGCCACCAAAACATTTTTAGATTTAATTTTACTGGTAAATAAAACACTTCTAAAGTTCAATAACAAGTTAACAGTCCAAGTTTGGTTTTTTTCCCCTTTCTCCTTAAGCCATATTGACCTTTATAGAAGCAAAAGAACAACATTTGACATTTCGCGGAAAATAAAGACACATAATTTAGTAATTTTTAACCAATCACCACGCGTTACAGCTTTAGAGTTGCTCAACTCTTTCCAGACACAAATGTCTCACAAGTATGCTTCATATTCTTTTAAAATCACAAGTAAATAAACAAAATTTTAATTAGATGAGCCTGTATCACATATTTGGCTGACGTCATGCTCTCCTCTCTGGGAAAAAAAAAAAATCCATTAAAAAAAGAAAGAAAGAAACACAAGACCCAGATGACACTGGGCACGAAAGACTTGCTTTTGTCTTAAATCTTGTGCTTCATTTCTTTCTTTTTAAAAAAAGTTTTTAAAAAATGTTTATTTATTTTTGAAAGAGAAACAGAGTGCAAGAGAAACAGAGTCGGGGAATGACAGAAGGAGAGGGAGACACAGAATCTAAAGCAGGCTCCAGGCTCTGAGCTGTCAGCATGGAGCCCAACATGGGGCTTGAACTCACAAACTGCAAGATCATGACTTGAGTGAAGTCAGATGCTTAACCAACTAAGCCACCCAGGCGCCCCTAGTGCTGCATTTCTGAACTACAGCTTGATCAAGCCTGAATTGCAGGTCCTGACATGGTGGACAGACTTCTGGCCCAACTCTCACACCATGAGAAAGAAACACACCCATGAGCTTGGGGTCTGACATTTCTTTTGACTTGCCCATGTTTTTATCTGCTTACGTAGCCTGTTCCTCCACTTGGAATAAAAATAGTCTGTTGCCATAGCTAAAGCATGGAAAGAGTCCAAATGTCCCTTGATGGATGAATGGATAAAAAAGAGGTGAGATATATATATATATATATATATATATATATATATATATATATATACACACAATGGAATATTACTCGGCAATCAAAACAAATGAAATCTTGCCATTTGCAACTACGTGGATGGAACTAGAAGGTATTATGTTAAGCAACATTAGTCAGAGAGAGAAAGTCATATGACTTCACTCATATGAGGAATTTAAGATACAAAACAGATGAACATAAGGGAAGGGAAGCAAAAATAACATAAAAGCAGGGAGGGGGACAAAACATAAGAGACTCAAATACAGAGAACAGAGGATTACTGGACAGTTGTGGGAGGGGGGATGAGCTAACTGGGGTAAGGGACATTAAGGAATCTACTCCTGAAATCATTGTTGCACTATATGCTAACTAACTTGGATGTAAATTTAAAAAATAAATAAATTATTAAAAAAATAAAATAAATAAAAGTGCACTTTCAGCCAACCAAAAAAAAGAAAAAAAAAAAGAAAAAAGAAAGTCTGTTGCCTCCATCTCAGCCATTGGCACTGCTCCTATTTTTGGTCAAGATGTCCAACAGCCTGGTGGATGGATGCACATGTTCAAGGAGCAAGTTCGGAAGGGACACAGAGCATTCCCATGGTCTCGTTCTTCAGCTCTTCTACTTCTGCTTTTGATGGCTTGTTCTTACAGATGAGGAGCAGGAATAAATGGCTCTGCACCCTCCTTTCTATGTTTCCTTTATCTCTTCAGTCTCTCACAGCATCTCATTCCCCTCAGCACGGATGTACCTCAGCTTACCAGGCACAGCTGAGGAGGCTCTCACTCAACTTATGCCCATCATGTGCCTTTTCCCCATCTATCGAGAATAACTGGATCTGTGTCTGCTCTGAGCCACAGATCTGAACAAGGTCTTTGCAGTCATCCAGAACAGGCTCAGAATGGCCAGCATCTCCTTTTTCCCCTCTTGGACCAGCCATGGACTGGAAGGTCACTTGAGGGGATGGATCATCCTGAGGCCACCCTGGAAGCTGGGGTTTGTTCCAGATTATGTTCAGAAAAGGGGTCCAAGAATTCTTAAAACAACTCTGATTTTTAAAAATGTTTGGTCTACAAAATTTGTCAAAGACAGAGCTGGAAAAGTCTCTTTTCCCTGATCCACGTGGACTACAAGGGAGGGCTCCAGTTCATTATGATGAAGCCTTCAGTGCGTGCCTACTAGGTGAGCCAGAGGTCCAAAACGGGCAGCTCGAACACTGCCTGCCAACAGGTTTTGATTGGCCCGCACAGTATTTAAAGGTTGTCTTTAAATAGTTGCCAGTATTAACAAATTAGGAGCTCTCACATAAAAATCTGGTTCCTGGCTTCTCTAGAAAAATCAGAAGATCTGGCTGACGCTCGATCTGCTTCCTGTCTAGCAAATGCTTAAGTGGAGCCAAGTAGCTGCTGACCCATTAGACAAGGCACTCTGGCTCTTGACCACAGGCCCTGCCTGGTCTGTTTTCGGCCTTCTATAGACATGGCCTGTGCACCTTCTGGTGTAAGCATGCTAAGTACCTAAGGAGAAGCTGGTAGAGGTAGTATGTTCTTTTCGGCAGATGTTTGGCAGGGTTTGGCTCATGCTCTTCTCTCACCTTTTTCTATCCCCTTTCTCCTCTGATCTGAACTGTCCTTATGCCGCACAGACACTTCAGGAGGCCAAGCAAAGGCAAAATGCCACCGCTCTCTGATGTCCTTGTGTCTGGGACTTCAATTGTTGCTCTGGCTGGAAAAGGCTTGTTAGTGACGAAGATATATAACTCACATTAATTGAGCCAACTCTGTGTCAATAAAAAGATACAGTCATGCCAAGGCAGAGAGTTCTGAGGGCCAAAGAAGAAGTGAATGTGCATGATTTTCTTTTTTCTTTTTTTTGCTTTATAGCTGTAGATGAGCTTATATGTACTTAAGTAGCATTACAATAATAAAACCAACACCGGGGATCTGTAAGAATTTTTCTCAGTCCTGCCTTACAGAATCTTCCTTGATTTGTACCATGTGCCTGACACTTGGTCTGCTCACTGGGGAGGCTTGTCCTTGACTCTGTTTTTGCCTAATGGCTGTTACTGGTGGATTTTCTTTCATTTCTTAATGCGGGCCCAAAATTGGGCTGCAAAGTTGATAAATAGAAGGGTGATGTCTGAAGTCAAGTAACAAGAGCTCTAAAACACTTCTTTGTTTCAACCTGCAACTATGGAGATTACGCCCAGCCTCCGTATTTCAGGACGGTTGCCAGCTCTCTGCTTATAAAATAGCAGAGGCTAGCTCTTGGTGACCCGCAGCGGGAAAATCGCTGCGGGGCCAGGTGCTAACTTGGTAACACAGAGGCAAAAGACAACTCGGGGAGATTTTCAAAGCGTGTCAGGGCCTCCAGCGGCAAGGCGCCTGTGGACTGCCCAGCAGTGGTGCGGCTACATTTCAGTCTTTCTCACAGCTCTGAAAACACATGCGGCCAAGTCCTGGCTGACTTCACGGAGCCAGTTGCCCATCTAGGATTCCTCCCAGCACCTGCCATTATTAACTGCTACTAGGAATGTGCACTGCTTTCCGAAATGGCACAAAGCTGGATGTTTTATTTCTTTTCACTGGTTCTGAAGTGGGAAATTCACCGTGTCTCCTAAAACAAAACAACAAAAAGCCCCTGCTGAACACTATTAGGTGGATTTTGGGGGGTTTTGTTTGTTTTTTTCAGGGCAGAGCGGGGTCCTCGGGTGTGGAAGGCTTGCTCTCTCAGGGGATAAGCCATACACAGTAATCTTTAGGATTACTGACAGAGTCCCGAATCTGTGAGAATGATCAAGACAGATAAAAAAGGAGAACAACGGGGTACAATAGAAAACAGATGTTGAAAGGGAAGGAAGGATGACCAGCCATTGCAGCTGATGAAACAGAGATGGTGATGGGAAGGGAAAGAAGAGAACTGCCAGCGATTTTAGAGGGATGCTAAGTTCAGGGGCTCTCTCCATGTACCTCCTCTAGACTTTAAGGATTAAATCAGCTTCCACTTCAGTGTCTAATGTGCAGCGTCCTAAGCCCCAAGTGCCCCTGATTCAACTCAGGAGGTTCTGCGCGCGTTAAGAGAGGCTATGAGAGGCTATGAGGTGAGACGCATGGGAGATTTATGTCAGGGCCCCTGGTCTCACGAAGATTACACTCTGGATTACAATTTTATTTAGTGCATTTATATATTACTTATTTATGGCAAATGACTTTCATGCTGCTCTGGGCTCGCAATGTCAGCCACTGTCGGTGGGAGGGGCAAGATTGCCCAGGATTAGGTCCTGTGTTTCAGCAAAAGAAACTCCCTGGTGGGTGGCTGTCTTTGAACTTGTCTTTATGGATGGAATGCAAGAGGTCAGGTGTAAAATTTGCTGTGGTTAAGGTATTTACAAAACAATGATTTTTTTTTTTTACTAAGCTTTTTTTTTTTTAAGTTCTTTAAATTGTTTTTAATAAATAATGTGGCACAAAGGCTTTGCTCCTGTCACCCCTCCCCAACCCTACGCTTACCCCAGGGCCTTTTCAGTGCTATTTCCTTTCATTCTTCCACAGAAACTTCATTTAAGCTAGTCAAAGATAACCATGCTCTCTTCCATCTTGTGCCTTTGCCCATCCTTTTATCTGAAGAACATGAAAAGACCTTCCTCTCCTCCGAACGCATCCAAATTTGGTATACTCTGTGGCCCCGCTCTACGACCCCATCTTTCACAAGGCCATCTCTGGCTTTTCAAGACCTTTCTATGCACTTCTCTATTATTATTACTAAGAATAATTGCAAATAATACTAGAAAACAACCATCACCATTAAAATGAGAGTAGCTAATATTTTCTGAGCATTCTTTCAGCTCCACACACGTGGCCATGCTTCACATGTTACTCATTTCACTCAATCCTCCCAACAGTGCTACGTAGGTACTATTTTTAGCCACAATTTTCAGAAAGAGAGAAACTGTGCGGCACCTGGGTGGCTCTGTCAGTTAAGCGTCTGACTCTTGGTGTCAGCTCAGGTCATGATCTCATGGTTGGTTCGTGAGTTCAAGCCACGTGTCGGGCTCTGCGCTGACAGCATGAAGCCTGCTTGGGATTCTCTCTCTCTCCCATGTTCTCTGCCCTTCTCACACGCTCTCTCTTTTTTCTCTCTCAAAATAAATAAATAAACTTAAAAAAAAAAAAAGAAAGAGAGAAACTGAGACATTAGAGAAATTAAGTGAGCTTCCCAATGATATCCAGTGAGTGATAGGGAAGTCTTATATCATCAATTTAGCATGTAATTATGAAATAATCATTTGTGTCTCTTGCTATTTATTGCAGTTATTCAAATATTTTAAATATTTGAATAATTAAATTAAATAAAACCGCATGAGGAAAGCGGTTTTAGTAAAAAAGCAAAATTGGGGTTTCAAATATAAAAATGTGCTGTTTAGTTAATCCTGTGATTGATATTTCAGAGTTTTGGCAAACTCATGAGAGTTCTGCGATTGAGCAGAGAGAAGCTTAGAGTATAGCTACGAATGAAGAAAGAAGCGTGATATCCCAGAAGACCACAGGACATGACCTGGGACCAGGGGCTGTTTGCAGGTTTAGTTCCCAGACGAAGCCCTTTTCCTCTAGAGCTCACCTCACTCTCTCAGGCCTCCCTTTCCAATTCCGAACAAAAGAATAGCAGAAAAGAACACGTGTACTTGCAAATTGAATGGCAAAAGCAATATCTCTAAAACTTTTTGGCTTCTCAAATAGAGCATTATTCGTTTTTATAAAGTTTTGTAATAGAATCATCAAGTTCCAGAGTTAGGCAAGATACTGTCTTATTTCATTCATGTATAGATGAAGAAATTCCACTTGCATGGTTTGGTCAAAGTCACACAATTATTTAATGGTATTTCTGTATTGTTTAATGGCATTCCTAAATCCTAGTTCAAAGCTTTGTTCATGGGTCATTATGATCCACAAATACAACTCATTTCAGAGGCAAATTCATACATGTCTGTTTATATTTGGGCTATAGATGGTCTTCTCCAAAGACAATTTTACCCCAAATGAAAATAAATAAGAAAAGTAGAATTTATTTATTTATTTATTTATTTATTTATTTGAGAGACAGTGAATGAGCGAGGGGCACAGACAGAGTGAGAAAGAATCCCATGACGTGCAGAGAGAGAGAGAGAGGGCAAGAATGCAGAGCCTGGAGTGGGGCTCAAGCTTACCCGAGGCAGCGCTCCAACTCACCAAGTGAGGTCGTGACCTGAGCCAAAGTTGGACACTTAACCAACTGAGCTGCCCAGGTACCCCAAAAGTAGAATTTTGTTTTTATATTTTACATATATACGTTACTATTTTGCAGTTTTTCTTTTTTTATTTTCTTTTTTTAATTTAAATCCAAGTTAGTGAGCATATACTGCAACAATGATTTCAGGAGTAGATTCCTTAAGGCTCCTTACCAATTTAACCCATTCCCCCTCCGATAACCCCTCCAGTAACCCTCTGTTTGTTCTTCATATTTAAGAGTCTTTTCTGTTTTGTCCCCCTCCCTGTTTTTATATTATTTTTGCTTCCCTTATGTTCACCTGTTCCGTGTATTAAAGTTCTCATATGAGTGAAATCATATGATGTTTGTCCTTCTCTGACTAATTTCGCTTAGCATAATACCCTCCAGTTCCATCCATGTAGTTGCAAATGGCAAGATTTCATTCTTTTTGATTGCCGAGTAATACTCCATTGTATATATATACACCACATCTTCTTTATCCATTCATCCATCGACGGACATTTGGGCTCTTTCCATACTTTGGCTATTGTTGATAGTGCTGCTATAAACACGGGGGTGCATGTGTCCCTTCGAAACAGCACATCTGTATCCCATGGATAAATACCTAGTAGTGCAATTGCTGGGATGTAGGGTAGTTCTATTTTTAATTTTTTGAGGAACCTCCATACTGTTTTCCAGGGTGGCTGCACCAGCCAAAAGTAGAAATTAAAAAAAAAAAAATTAGTCACTTACAAAGTCAATTGGTCCAGCCCTGGTTACTTCACCAATAAGATGAAGTAGTTGATTTAAGGTCACTTAGTCAGTGAGAATGTGATAGAATAATAAAAATACTTTGGTGTCCACGAATGATCCAAGTTGTAGGGAAAGGGGCAAAAAAGGCGAAATATGTCATGGGAGACAGAAATCCAGAGAAGCGGGAAACAGAGGCTAGACAGGGTCTGGTGACAGCTGTAAATGGAAGGAGGGAATTACAAGTGTAATTGGATGCCAGTAGAGAGAAGTAGAGGATCTCTCAGAATTCTGGATGTAGAGAATGAGAGATCCTCTTGCTAGATCTTCAGAAGATATGTGTAAAAGAATGAACAGTACTGGAATGAATCCCATGTATGGGATGGGTAGTAGTTGCAGCCAGGGAGGATTCTTGGAAAATTCAGAGGGATGAGCATAGCAGTGCTGTGAGGAGTATAGTGCAACAGAACTAGCCTCCTCCTCTCAGGTCCACAAAGGGAAACAGCAGATAGAAACAGTGTTAGTGTGCGCCTGGGTGGCTTAGTCGGTTAAGCGACTTTGGCTCCAGTCATGATCTTGGGGTTGGAGCACTGGGCTCTGTGCTGACAACTGGGAACCTGTAGCCTGCTTCAGATTCTGTGTCTCCCTCTCTCTGCCCCTCCCCCACTTGCACTCGGTCTCTGTTCCTCAAAAATAAATAACATTAAAAAAAAAAACAAACACTGTCAGTGAGCATTAAGATCAGGAGTATATACCATTTTGCTAATTCATACTGATTAACGAACCCAATTGGTGATTCAAATAAAGCCAGATTTCAACCAGATTTTATATTTGGTTTTTCTTAATTTTTGCATTAAAAACATGCATTCCATGCTGAAAGAGAAGAACACAGATGAAATTAAGTATAAAGGACTGGTGAAATGTGGTTTTGTTTTGGTAGAGATGACCTTTCTGTTTCTCTGACTCTACTTTTCCTAATAAAATATTTGATTCACATGGTTTACAGGTAAAAAAAACCCAACAACAACAACAACAACAAAAAACCCCACAACACAACAAAACAAAAAACCATTGTGGACTCTATCCAAAGAATAAAGTACTAAATTATAGTGTACTAAAAGAAACCGACAAGTTGCAAAGCACTGTGGCTTGTATCACTTATACGTAAATAACAACATATTGAAGCATGGGAAAAAAAGACAAAAGTGGATTTTACAAGCATGTGAAACATACAAAACTTTGGGTGATAAATACAGCAAGTCCAGAAAATTTGCAGCAATGATTCAGAGGCACCCATTCTTCAAGAGATCTCTTGCACTTGCAGATCCTATCTACATTATGGTCTTCTAACATTTTTCTGATTTATTTTTTGAAGAGGAGCTCATGGGTAAAGAAAAGAATGGGGAAGAGGTTCTAGTACAGAATCTATAGTCAACTATTGTAGTCAATCTTGGTTTACTTGTAGCATTTTATTTCATTTTACTGAAGACTGCACACACTAAAGGCATATTGCCACATATGAAGAGACATCCAAACACTGTATCATAGGTCAGCATGTACTCAGAAATAAAACATAATTCTCAAAAGTGTATCACAGGAATACAATATGATATTGAAAAGTCTCCACAGGGATGACTACTTAAATTTGTTTCAAGCATAAACATTTCTAAAAGATACTGAGAAATGTAAAGTTATCATTGTTAATAATAGGAAAAATAATATAAATTAACTTGTTACTAATACAGTATTGTTACAATAAAATAACAAAGAAGCAGATTCTTCCTGGGCTCAGAAATGCTAGACCAAATTTAAAAAAAAAATTTTTTTTTTAATGCTTATTTACTTTTGAGAGAGAGAAACAGAGTGTGAGCAGTGGAGGAGCAGAGAGAGAGGGAGACATAGAATCCTAAGCAGAACCCAGGCTCTGAGCTGTCAGTGCAGAGCCTGATGAGGGGCTCGAACTCATGAACTGTGAGATCATGACCTGAGCTGAAGTCAGACCCTTAACTGACTGAGCCACCCAGGTGCCCCCCTGGACCAAATTTTCATACTTAGGATGAGCACTGAAAAGGGAGACATCCCTGTATAACCTCCCTTTTATTTTTACAGTGATTCCTCATGAAAGTGAGTAACTTAAAAGAATATCATCTGTGATCAAGTAGCATTTATAACTCTTATAAAATTTATTTACTAAGACTATTGCCCCTCCAACTCACTGTACTAGGTCTGGTTACCCCATGACCTGTTATTCTGCCAAGCCTTGAAGGGGAAAAGTATAGGAGGGCTTTTTGATGAAAAAAAATCATAGGTACATTTATTCAGTTTTGATTTGCGTCTTTTAAATCTTCATTTTAAAAAGAAAAATTTCCTGGGTGCCTGGGTGGCTCAGTTGGTTGACTGTCTGACTTCAGGTCAGGTCATGATCTCACGGTTAATGAGTTTGAGCCCCATGTCAGGCAGGCTGCTGTCAGTGCAGAGCCTGCTTCAGATCCTCTGGCCCCCTCTCTCTCTGCCCCTCCCCCACTCCTGCTCTCTCTATCTCAAAAAAACCTATTTTTTAAAAATTAGGAAAGAAAAAATTCCTTTGAAAAACTTCCTCTCAGTAAATGATCAGGTCAGTACTACAGTTGTAATAATCAGGACCTACAATTCTAGTAAGTTTTTTTCTACACTATTCCACTGGAGTTTCTCTAATGCTTGTAGTGCTGAAGATGGAGGTGGATATTCAGTGATGAACAAATCTTCAGTACAAAATGCTGCAACCACATCAACCAACGAGAGGCTGCATACATACTTGACAGGGAGAGAAACCAGGCAAGCAAAAGGGAGACAATGTCAAGTACCAATGTCCTCACTTCATTTTAGGAGACCTAGGCACATTCAGGACAATTGCCTCCTGGATTGATCACAGCCAGTGAATACGAAGTTCTCCTTCTCTTTTTCTGTAATTCCATCATTTCAGATCGCCTGCCTAGCCCCAATTAGAGCTAAGTTTACTATGTCTTTGTCTTCACACAGGAACAATCAATTAAGTGGAGGCACATAAAGCTAGACACTTTGAGTATTTTCTTAGAAAAGGTGAACTGGACTGTGCATTTGCTGCCATGTTTAAACTCAGTTGATACTCACTGGAAGGTAATATGTGTTACAGACTTCAGAGAACAGTGGAGTTCACGGGTGAGAGTGTTACCAGAGGTTTAGAAACTCACTCTATCTGGTCTGTTTAGCTCAACGCATATGGCCTCTGGGTCTCCTTGGAACAGACATCCGGATTCCTAGATGCTTAGAGCCTGGGCCGTGCAATCCAATGCTTGATTTCCTCCAGCCCTGTCTTAGTGTGTAAGTGTGTCTCCTACACAGGTTTTCTGTCCAAGAAGGTCTATGCAGTATTTAAAAAGACAGACGAAGCAATTGATCTAGGTGGAAGGCAGTTTAGTTGCAGCAGTGGCTGGAAGTGTAGGCTTTAGAGAGTGGAGGGGACAGTGACACATAGGAAGAAAAGGCAGAAAGGATGGATATAAAGGAGCCACAGATATAACTTCACACTTTTTTTTTTTAAGTTTATTTATCTATTTTGAGAGAGACAGAGAAGGTGTGAACAGGGGAGGGGCAGAGAGAGGGGGAGAATCTCCAGCAGGCTCTGCATTGTGAGCACAGAGCCCAAGGTGGGGCTTGACCTCAAGAAACTGTGAGACCATGACCTGAGCTGAAATCAATAGACCCTTAAACTGACTGAGCTACCCAAGCGCTCACCTCCACACGTTTTTTGTTTTTTTGTTTTTGACCTTTCCCTGCCTTTAGGGATAGGAGTCACATTTTTTGTTTCCATTTCTGTTCTCTCAGTCCTTACAAATGTTCTCAGCAAGCAACAGGAATGTGACTTGCTAACTTGACTCTATGCTTAAGGTCACTTCTATTAAAACTGGCTACATTAGAGAACTAGGGAAATGAAGGATATAAGAACCTATGGAGAGAATATTCACTGTGGAACTCTCTGTCTCATCTGGAGCCTGCTGGACGTTGCTGCTGCCCTCCAGTTCCCTCAATAAAGATCTTCAACTAAGCCAAAGACAGACTGTTCTCTAGGAGATTGTGACTTTGTAATGGGCATCAATGTTAAACTAAAGGAACATTTACTGCAATGCGTTAGTTTTTATAAGTGAAAGGTAACCAAATAACAATTCATGTTAATTATGGTTATTATGCATTAATTTAATGTTTATTAATTCACGAGAGAGATACAGACAGACAGAGCATGAGTGGGAGTGGGGCAGAGAGAGACAGGGAGACACAGAATCTGAAGCAGGCTCTAGGCTCTGAGCTGTCAACACAGAGCCCAACCTGGGACTCAAACTCACAGAACTGCAAGATCATGACCTGAGCCGAAGTCGGACGCTTAACCAACTGAGCCACCCAGAATGCATTTTAAAATTTTTTTTTTTTTTTAACGTTTATTTATTTTTGGGACAGAGAGAGACAGAGCATGAACGGGGGAGGGGCAGAGAGAGAGGGAGACACAGAATCGGAAACAGGCTCCAGGCTCTGAGCCATCAGCCCAGAGCCTGACGCGGGGCTCGAACTCACGGACCGCGAGATCGTGACCTGGCTGAAGTCGGACGCTTAACCGACTGCGCCACCCAGGCGCCCCCAGAATGCATTTTAATTCATCTTGCTTGTTAATACATTTTAAGTCAGCAAAAATTTTAAGTTAATAGGCATTTGTTGAATAGCTACTATAAGACAGCCTTCTGCTGAGATGCCATGGGATAAGTAAGCAAGAGGTCCTATGGTCTTCGAGCATTGTAAAGCCTAGTAGGGGAACTGATCATAGTACACAGGATCCCAGCTCATGACTTACTGGGAGTGTGATCTTGCCTAAGTTACTCAATTTCTCTAAGCCTCTGTCTCTCCGTATGTAAAAAGGCAAGAATAACAGTCCTTACTTTACAGGATTGTTGTAAAAATTAAATGATAGAAGTACAGTTCCACATAATAAGCACTCAATAAATACTAGCTGTTATTGTTCTGATTTTTTTTCAGTTTTTTAAATTTATTTTGAGAAAGAGAGTGAGCATGAGACAGGAGAGGCAGGGAGAGAGGGAGAGAGGGAGAGAGGGAGACAGAATCCCACGCAGGCTCCACTGCCAGCGCAGAGCCCGATGCGGGGCTTGAATCCACGAACCGTGAGATCATGACCCAAGCTGGGTTCAAGAGTCAGAGGCTTAACCGACTGAGCCACCTGGGTGCCCCTATTGTTTTGATTTTTATTATAATAGATATTCAGCATAGAGGCATGGGAATGTGTCATCTAACATATACATTCATAAATATATTTCAGAGAGATTAATGCTCTTCAGTGAATGAATACAAAATTTCCAGTGTTATGATATTGCCTCAAACAATAAGGTAAAAATGTATATAATCTACCATATCACTCCTTTATAATAAGAGTTCTAAAATGTTACAGAACAAAGGACAAAATATAACTAATAGATTTTATGTCTACATCATACTTATATAGTATCTAAACACTGGGGATTGTAGCCAAATAAGATCACTGAGATGGTAGCTTAGCAAACGTGGCCTGTGACATCATCATCATTCTAAACTGACTGAATAATCAGCAATTACAGAAACGCTGCTGATTTCAGAGATATGCTATGAAGATCTGAAGCTCAGGATTTCTGTTTATGTGAAAATAATCTTAGAGGCGTCTGGGTGGCTGGGTTGGTTGAGTGTCTAACTTTGGCTCAGGTAATGATCTCAGAGTAAGTTTGAGCCCCGCATCGGGGCTCCCTGCTGTCAGTGCAGAGCCCTCTTCGGTCCCCCTCTCTCTGCCCCTCCCCAGCAAGCATGCATGAGCGCTCTCTCTCACTCTCTCTCTCAAAAATAAATAAACATTAAAAAGAGAGAGAGAGAGAGAGAGAGAGAAGAATCTTAAACTAAATGCAGGTATCACCTTAGGGGCAGGAGAAAAGTAGTTAACATTACTAAGCACCTATTATGTGCTAAAAACTTAAAATATTTTTTGTTGATTTCCACAGATGCCTTCTAAAGTTAAGGAGAAGTATCCATCCCCATTTCAGAAAAAGTAAAGAACGTGCCCAAAATCACAAAACTAAAAATTAGTAGGACAGTATATGTACTCCAGTCTTTTAATGCCATTATTTTATGTAATTTCTCAAGCTTGAGAATGCTATTTAAAATACTGCAGAGGAAAACAGTGACAGAGAATTGTTTTATTCTAAAGGATGAAGACCGAATTTCCTGGATCTGTTCATCTAAAAAGATTTTTCAAAAACTTAGGTTTGTATGTGAATTCATGCCATTTAAAACTTTTTTCATCAAGATTTTAGTTGGCATTTTTTAAATCCACATTTTAAGAAGGTAGTCCTATTTCCTAGAGCAGTAATTTTCTGGAACATGCAGCCTTTAGTTTCTCTTCGGTGTGGATTATGTTTTTCTTTGGTTTATTTCAGTTTGCCGAAATAGGTGGGAAGATCTTGTTCTGTGTGTGTGCACACATGTGTGTGATATATAAAACATAAAGTACCCTCTTCATCAGCTGACCTTAAGAAGTTCCAGGCACAGGGGCCCCTGGCTGGCTCATTTGGACAATCATGCAGCTCTTATTTCAGGGTTGTACATTCGAGTCCCACACTGGGTACAGAGATTACTAAAACAAATAAACTTAAAAAAAAAGTTCCAGGTAGACATCTTCATCGGTGTTCCCAGGAGCACCAGAACAGTGCATATGTCTTAAAAGGTCACCCACTCCACATCTGAGGACTTGCAGTGGCTCCAAATATCTTTACTTATCAACACGCGTTCAGTTTACGCTAAAAATTTATTAGATACTTGTTGAAATAAATTTATGGGTATTTTTGCTCCTGGCTTTGATGGATTTTATATCAGATTAACCCTCACTGAGTGGAATTCCACAAGCTGGAGAAAACACTTTCAAACACACATGTACAATAATAAAACAACAACACAGACAGTAACAAAAGAGCAGATGAAAGTCATCCGAACAGCTAGTACTTGAGGAGCCAAGATCTTGTACAGAAGCAAAATCCATACAGCAGGGAGCCCTCCATTCACTGCCCCACCCCCCTTTTTCTTTCTTTAGGGAATTTTCCAATTCAAAGTGAGATGCCTAGAGGCAGAACAGGAAGTTGCAGCCTGGGACCTGCTGCAATCTGAGCAGGTTGGGGAGACGAAAAAATAGGGTTCAAATCTACTAAGGCAATCAGGACTTGAGGGGCCAAGATTCTGAAGCAAAAGAGAACTATAAAGGCATTTGCCACTTCCAAAGCTGACTTTGTGTGGGAGGAAAGGTTAGGAAACTACTGGAATCTAGCTGCTTCCAAGACTAAAAAGCTAAGCAGAGAATTCAGCAGTCTCACCGCACCAGAGAATGAAGAAATGGAGTCCAAAGATTGCCATGCAGGACGAGTTCCAGTTAATACAGTAGGTTTTCAGTTGAGCCACTTGGATCCCCCAAACTTTTACTTTGCCCCAAGGGAGGGGGCAAACTATAAATAGATTAGCCACAAAGCCTGAAAGCCAGGTTCTGTTGGACCCTGGGGAATTTTCCCTGGAAAATCTTTTGTTTGGCCCACACCCTGTTTGCTTTTTTCATTTGCATGCTTTTCGGAAGGGTCTGAACTCTCCAGTTATACAGTCCCCACCAAACCCTAGATAGTCTCACAGTAAGCTTACATCACTCACGTGAGTTACCTGTTTGGACCTGAAGGCGTGTGCTACACATTTAAAAGCAGATCAGTGACTACAGCAGATTCATGTCACAAAATAAGCATTGTGATGATGGACACAGGGGAACTATGGCACCTGTATATAGGGAATACCTCTGTGTGAGTGGATGAGATCATTCAGTGATCAATCAGTGGCTTAAGAGAGGATTTAAAGGCTAAGTTTACTAATCTCTTTTTGGCCTCTCATTTGTCTTTATGTGGTTCTGGAGATAACCATTTCTTTTGCCCGTTTATTCTTTTATAATATTTTGTATTTATAAATCATGTACTTTATACATTATATTTTGTACATATATTTTTATATCATCTCTAGGATAAAATTCAGGGCATTTTTGGATTTTACCTCCATTTGGAAAGTAGGTAACTAAACCTTGCAGGTGTCAAGTCTTTTGGTACAACAGAGGTTTTAAGACATTTGGGGCATCTGGGTGGCTCAGTCAGTTAAGCGTCTGACTTCGGCTCAGGTCATGATCTCACGGTTCGTGGGTTCGGGCCCCACATCAGACTCTGTACTGACAGCTCAGAGCCTGGAGCCTGCTTCTATTCTGTCTCTCTCTCTCTCTGTCTCTGCCCCTCCCCTGTTCGCGTTCTGTCTCCCTCTCTCTGTCAAAAATAAATAAACATTAAAAAAATTAAAAAAAAAAAGACACTTAACTGCATCCTCATTGCTTTGCATCTGGCAGCTCAGCATTGAATTTTACCATAACATATACATATAAAATGTATTTACAAAAATATATATTAATCCCATCCCAATATTTGAGTAATACAAGAGATAAGAATAAAATTTTACACCCTGGAAAAATAACACTAAGGCAAAGAATCTGAATGACCAGGGGAAATATGGCTCCAAATGTTAACTGCTGGCTGTGTTCTCCCAAAACTGTTTTAACAAAAGGGGGTATGTGGCTTGTTTACTCTAATTCTTGTGGCATTGTGATTTCAAGGATCAGAGGAGTGCTAGATCTTTTCACTGGTGAGATAAGGGCCCTGCAAGTCAGGAGGGCATGCTACATGGTTGAAATGCAAAAAATGTGATCAGAAAGGGCACGGAAAAAGTTCTGAAAAGGAAACATTAGGGCAGGAGAAATGGAGGCAGCTGTTTTGCAAGGATGAAGCCAGGTGTCAAAACGTAGTCTATACAGTCCCTTCATTAGTAACAATGTATTCGTGGAAGATACCCACTGGCAGATCAGACCCTGACACTTTTATTTACAAAACCTAGTACAAACAAAAGTGAAAATCCTGCAGTCTGTCTCAAGAGCCCTGCCTGGCCAATCAACAGGGTAATGAGAAGGCAACGTTAGATGTTGTCATTTATTGTCAAATAGAGTTAAGAAGTTTACTATAGGAAAACAGAAAGATGATTCCCAAGCCCAGATGTTACTGAACATTAGACAGTGGTATGACTTAATCAAGACAATTTAAATACACCTCCTTGTCTTAGCTTCTGTATATTTATTTGTAAAGTTATAGAAATGTTCTGGGATGTTTTGAAGAGCACACCAGGCATTCATTAGTCTCTCTCCATCTCACGCTACAAAAGGAGTGTAGCTATTTTTTTTTTTTTTTTTTTTTTTTTTTCACTTAACTTGACATGGCTCTGGGACAAATCAATGAAAGAGTCCCAACCTCCCCTGGCTTCAACATGTTTATTCCAGGGTTTTCTGGGAAGATTGCTTTTCCACTCTTCATGAATAGTTCATGTGCTAGTCTCCAATGGAAACAAAGTGACATTTCTTATTACTGCTGGCTGTTGGAAAGCAATTGCAAAGAGAGTGCCTTGAAACAATTAGTCCTCTGTAACTGATTATTTAACAATGTGTATTTCCCAAGAGCTGTTTATCCTCAAAAGGAAGCAGCCAAGACTAAATATGTACTGTATCTAAGCCGACACCTGCACTGAACCCCTCTGGATGCTAAGTAGGAATTCTCACAGAAGAAAATTAAAGGAGGATTATTAATTTTCTTCTCTATTCCGTTTGCAATGAACTCTGTATGTTTCCTGAGCACAGAAACATGTTCCATTTCTTATGATACCTCAAGGACTATTTTCCTTTGGGAGAATTTCTTCATAAGAGAAGGCATTAGTTTTAAAGCTGAAATTCAATATATAATGACAAGAGATACGTGGAAAACAAGGAAGGAAGAAAGGACATAAGGGGAAAGAAGGAGGGAAGGAAAGAAAGAGGAGTAAGAAAATAAACACTATTTTTCTGTATTAAAAGAATATTTATGTGTTCAAAACAGTCTAGTTGGGGCACCTGGGTGGCACAGTCGGTTAAGTGTCCGACTCTTGATTTCGACTCAGATCATGACTTCACTGTTCCATTCCGGGAGATGAAGCCTGGCTGTTAGTGCGAAGGCTGCTTGGAATTCTCTCTCTCCCTCTCTCTCTGTGCCTCCCCTGCTCAAGCTCTCTCTCTCTGTCTCTCAAAATAAACATTAAAAAAAAAAAAAAAAAAAAAAAACAACCTCTAGTTACCACCAAAAAAAAAAAAAACAACAATAAAAAAGTAAAAGAAACTGTTTCTACCTTTGAGTTACTTATTTCCCAGCCTAATGTTTAAGACATGGGGTGAGGAATAAAAATGATTTTAACCAGCTGATCTTAAATTTGAACATAGGCTATATATTTTTAGCTACAAATTCCATGTTGTAACTCCCTTCTCTGAAATAGCGAATGGTTCAAAAATTGCTAGGGAACATCTCGAGACCAGATGCTTGTATAAACGAACATGTATAAGCCAGTTACAGACAGAGAGAGTCAAACAGGACTCTGAACAATGTGGTCTCATAACTCACATTCTGAGAAGTGTCATATCCCAATACTATGTAAAGTTCTGCTCCCTTGCCAGCTTATGCATTCCAAGAATGCATTTCAGTTTTTGGAAATGTTCTTATATGTATATGAATCTTTTCCAAAAACGTGTTTTCCAGCATCTTTAAGAAGCTCATGCCTGATATTGCTGGCTACCCTTATTATCCTATATGGGATTCCCTACACATGTGAAAAAATTGTCAGTTAGTAAGGCAGCCCTAGAAGAAAATCTGAAATAAATGCTGTATTTAAGTCTGAATCTGACTGGTTCCAGTTAAAAATAGAAAATACTTTAGAACGTAATTAAGCTAGGAGTGATATGCAAAATGTGTGATGGATGTGGCACCTACACTGACCAATCAGAATGGCCTGGAGGTCTGGAGCTGGAGTTAGGATCCTGGAGGCTCCCTATCTGGCCACGCATTAACCTTTCAGCTGCTGGAAGTTTGGGGATTCTCCTAGATTAAGCCTGGGACATAGGCAAAGAGTTTAAACCCTAGCCATTTCCATATTTTAACAACTGACAGGGTTCAAGCAATGCCTAGCAGCTGAGGATAAACTCTTGTGATTGTTCCCATTATTGTTACACCATTTGGATATACCTTGGGCTATACAGTTTAAGAAAGCTGTGATGTATAAGCATGAACACAAATCTTAGAAATAAATTCAACTCACTTTAAAAAAAACAAAGATTATTGGATTAATGGATCAGGGAATTAAAAAAAAAATTAAATGTGGTCCCTTATGAATTTCTTGCGGACTATAGAGACATTTGGTTAGATGATAGATAACAAGGATATTCATAATAAACTGAGGTCACATCAACGAAATATCCCAGTGATTTGACAATAGCTGTCTTTGGCCTTATCCCAACTTATATCAATGAACAAGAAATTCAGAAAATACGTATAGTGGACATCTGGTACAATGGCCCACCTACCACTGTTGCCCCTCTTTTATTGATAAAAGCATCATTTCTTCTGGTGGGAATTCCATTCTATGTAGTTTTTGTGATAACAACTGAACTCCTTCTACTGATGGAGACTGCTCATGACCCAAGTATGGCCAGAGTACCTTTCACATGTGACTGGTTTCTGCATAGTCGGTGATCCAAGGTGAGGGTAATTTAAGTCTTAAAGGATTTTCCTACTGGGGAATAAGCTCCTTCCATCCTGGGGTGAGAAAGCTGATAGGAGGTGAATCTTGCACTGGTGGTACCACCATGGTCAATAAGATATTAAGCAATAAAAATAATAGCAGACAAATTTAGAATAATTTTTCTAAACTCACTTTGCATTTGTATCCATCATGCTTTATAAAGTACTTCATACACATTTTCTTAAAAGCTCAAATGTATTAGATGCTTGGTAGCTCAACCCTGAATCTTCAGAAAGTGATCAAGAAATTCCTGATAATATTTCAAGTGATCAAGATTCCCTTATTTATTTATTTTTATTTTTAATTATTTTTGAGACAGAAAAACAGAGCATGAGCAGGGGAGGGGCAGAGAGAGATACACATACAGAATCCTTAGCAGGCTCCAGGCTCTGAGTTGTCAGCACAGAGCCTGATGTGGGGCTTGAACCCATGTCTATGTCCATAGACATAGGAGAAGGTGTGCAACATCACTACTCATCAGGAAAATGCAGATCAAAACCACAGTTAAGATATCACCTTATACCTGTAAGAATGGTTATGATTAAAAAAATAAGGCAAGATATAACAAGTGTTGGAGAAGATGTGTAGAAAAAGGAACCCTCATACCCTGCTGGTGGGAATGTAAATTGGTATAGACACTGTGGAAAACACTAAGGAAGTTCTTCAAAAAATTAAAAACAGAAATCCCATATGACCCAATAAATCTACAACTAGGTATTTACCCAAAGAAAACAAAAACACTAATTTGAAAGATATAGGCACCCCTAGGTTTACTGCAGCATTATTTACAATAGCCAAAATATGGAAGACTTAAGTGCCCACTGATGGACAAATGGATAAGGAAGATGTAATACTTATATACAATGAAATATTATGCAGCCTTAAAAAAGAATGAGACTGTGCCATTTGGACCTAGAGAGTATTATGCTAAGTGAAATAAGACAGAATGTGAAAGATAAATACCATATGATTTCACTTACATGTGGAATTAAAAAAAAAAAAAAAAGAATAAACAAAGAAACAAAAAGCAGAACCAGACCTCTAAAAACAGAAAACAAACTGATGATTGCCAGGAGGGAAGTGGGGGTGGGAGGATAGGCATAATGAGTGAAGAGGAGTGGGAGACACAGGCTTCCAGTTACAGAATAAGTCTCAGCAATAAAAGGCACAGCATATAGAACACAGTCAATGATATCATAATAGTGTTGTATAGTGACAGTAATTACACTTATGGTCAACACAGCATAATGTGTACAGAGATGTTGAATCACTATGTTGTACATTTGAAACTAATGTAACATTGTGTGTCAACTATACTCAAATAAAAAAAAAATTTTTTAAAGATTTCCTTTTAAGGGTGCCTGGCTGGCTCAGTCGATGGAACATGTGACCCTTGATCTTGGGTGGTAGTTGGCCTTATCCCAACTTATATCAATGAACAAGAAATTCAGAAAATACGTATAGTGGACATCTGGTACAATGGCCCACCTACCACTGTTGCCCCTCTTTTATTGATAAAAGCATCATTTCTTCTGGTGGGAATTCCATTCTATGTAGTTTTTGTGATAACAACTGAACTCCTTCTACTGATGGAGACTGCTCATGACCCAAGTATGGCCAGAGTACCTTTCACATGTGACTGGTTTCTGCATAGTCGGTGATCCAAGGTGAGGGTGGTAGAGTTTACTTTAAAAACAAACAAACAAAAAGATTCCCTTTTTAAAATTTCATCAAACAATAAATATACAAAAATTCAGATTATTATAAAAAGATAACTTTCATGTGTTAGTCTCTGGGCACCTAATCACATAATAATAGTCTGGATAAAATAATAGTCTCTATCACATAATAATAATCTGGATAAAAAAATGAAGCAGTAATCCCCTTTGAGCAAAATACAGTAGCCAAGCATAAGATACACACTTTTGTGGGTGCAGATAGTGACAAAAGCCAGTTAAAAAAAATACAAAGCCAATAAAAACTAATACTAACCACTAAGTCTTCATGGAACATACATGGAAGATCTTACTACCATATAGCCATATTCTATGAAAATGCCCAAGTTGACGACATGAGACAGTTTACAAACTAAATGAACTCCAACAAACTGTAGAGAAATCATATTTTTCAAGTGTTTCTTTTTTTTTTTTAATTTTTTTTAACGTTTATTTATTTTTGAGACAGAGGGAAACAGAGCATGAACGGGGGAGGGGCAAGGAGGGGGAGACACAGAATCTGAAGCAGGCTCCAGGCTCTGAGCGGTCAGCACAGAGCCCGACGCGGGGCTCGAACTCACGGACCACGAGATCATGCCCTGAGCCGAAGTCGGATGCTTAACCGACTGAGCCACCCAGGCGCCCCTCAAGTGTTTCTTAACAGGCATTTCTTTTAGGAATGATTAACTGAGCACTGGTACCAGGAAGGTACTGGTGTGCCAGAATGGCACATAAGCTCGTGGCTTCAAGAGTGTCACAGAGATGGAATGAAACTCATTAAATATGAGTTTGAGATGTTTTTAGTTTTTACATATACTTAGCTTTGATTAAGTTCCTCTAAGAAACAGGCCATAACAATTACGCTTATATCTCACCATGAAATATAGTTTAATGTCCAACAGTCCTCTTTTATTAGTAAATTTGCATAAGTGCTCCACAGACTTTTTCGTGTATATGTGGTTTGATAGGTGATACTGCCTACCATCTTAACCTTGAGGTTCACATTGATTTAATTGCTGGTGACTGGTTCAATCATGGATTTCAGGTGTCTAACCTCCACTGAATCCCTCCACTTTCTCTCTAAGCAGTCTGTTTCTTGACCATCTATCTTCCAACCCACCATAGTTTGCTATTTACTTTCTGCCTAGAAACTTCTCTGAACTTTTTACCACTTTTAGCTCAAGCTTTCAACCCATTTTTCTCAACAAATGTCCTTGCTTCTTGACTTTCAGAGAAAAGAGAGAGAATTAGATGCAAATTCCAACTTTTCTCACTTCTAGCTTCCAAATGGTTTTCCATGTTCCTCCCTCTCTCCCTAGCCTCAGAGAAACATCTCTCCTCCATCACTTCTGTTCTTCCTGCCCTGTCCATGATCTTGCCACAGCAAAGAGTCTTTCTTTCCTCCACTTGTCAGTTTCTCCTTCTTTGTTGGTTCTTTTCACAAGAAAACAGAAACAAAAAATCTCCTTTGAACCAACCAGCCAAACATCCTTCCTAAGCTATTACTTTATCTCTTTCTATACTCCATTAAACTTCTTGGATAAAAATAATTGCTCCTCATGTGAGGTACAGGACAATTGCTTAGTATGTTATGCCATTTAAGTAAATCACACCATAATCCTAAATAGTATGCATTCCCATTTCACAGATGAAGAAAGTAGAAAAAAATTTGTATCCATGACTCAACTAAAGTCAGCTGGATAGATTGGTGGAGTTAGGATCATGGTCACTATATCAGCAGTTCTCAAACTGTGGTCCCTAGCCTGGCTGTCTCAGCATCATCTGGGAAACTGCTAGAAAAGCAAACTTCCAGACCTGCTCAGATCTACTGTATCAGAAACTCTCGGTGTGGGGCCTGACAACCTGTGTTTCAACAAGCCCTTTACATGATTTTGCTGCAAGCCACAGGTGGGAAACACTGCACTGCACCACAATGCCCCTCGGTCCTCAGCCTATTTATCTTCTCTGCTGCACTTGACAGTTAGTTAGTATTGTTTTCTTCTGAAACTTTCTTTTCTACCAGAAACTCCAAACTCTTCTATTCTAGTTCCCTTTCATTAATTATCTCTTTCTGTAGCTCTCTCCGAAAACCTAGTTACTAAATTGTTATTATTATACAATTATTAACTAAAATTAACTTTACCAATGACTCCCACATCTTACCAACTCACCAACCTCACTGCGTATTTCCTAGAACCCTATGCCTGATGTGATCTTCATGTTGACTAAAGATGTTGGTACCCAGCCATTCACCTGAGCCTGGCATTTCTAAATGATGTTGCTCTCTGATACTCCGCATCCCTACATTTTATTGGCTAACCAAATTCCATTAATGGTTATCTTTACAATTCTCAAACCTGTCACCTGCTCTCTATTCCCAGGTATGCTGCTGAAATATTATAGGCTGGACTATGATAGGAGCCCACCTCTAACTGGAGCTGTTCCACATTTCATTACCCTCCTAAATGTTTCCAGTCATCCTTCTAAAAAAGTAGTACAAGCAAGTCATTCCCAATCAAAATTTAAAAAATTTTAAAAACAAATCAGAGCAAAACAAATAAAAACTCCCAACTTTGATGGCTTCCTACTGCTTAAAAGCTGAAGTTCAACATCCCTTCCGAAGCATGGCAACAAGGCACTGAGGCCAACTTACCCTCGTCTGTCTCGGCTCCCAGCATTACCTTCCGAACTGCAAAGGCTTTCTTCTTGCCACCCTCACCCCAACTCTTCTCTAAATCTCGGCTAGATTAATCAGTTCCCTTTTGTACTGCCCAGACTAACACTGTTTCTCTGCCTGAAATACTCATCTCTAACCATACGCTCATCACTTACTTAACATTAAAGGTATTGCAAACTCAATGGCAGGTAAAGTGAATGAACAAAGTCTATCCCATGTATAGTAAGGTCACATGCCCCATCTAAAGGGGGAAGCATCCACTTAGGACTTGCCAATTGCTGCCAAGCAAGTACTGCTATTAAAGAAAAGCCAGAAATTTAAGTTTTTATGTGAGATTTCTCAATTTTAAAAGTTTGCAGCAAATATTAAACAATTTTTAAAGAGTTTTTTTTTTTTTTTTTTTCAACGTTTTTATTTTATTTTTGGGACAGAGAGAGACAGAGCATGAACGGGGGAGGGGCAGAGAGAGAGGGAGACACAGAATCGGAAACAGGCTCCAGGCTCCGAGCCATCAGCCCAGAGCCCGACGCGGGGCTCGAACTCACGGACCGCGAGATCGTGACCTGGCTGAAGTCGGACGCTTAACCGACTGCGCCACCCAGGCGCCCCAAGAGTTTTTTTTTTTAATGTTTTATTTTTCTATTTTTGAGAACAGGGGGAGGGGCAGAGAGGGAGGGGGACAGAAGATCCGAAGCAGGCTTCGTGCGGATAGCAGCGAGTCTGATGTGGGGCTTGAATTCACAAACAGTGAGATCATGACCTGAGCTGAAGTTGGGACTCTCAAGGACTGAGCCACCCAGCTGCCCCCAAATATGAAACAATTTAAAACACTGTTCTGTATACCACTGTGTGTCCACCAAATAAAATACATCTGCAGGCTGCCAGTGTGGACCTCGGTGTTAGTTCCAATAGGCCCCTGGGATTCAAAGCTGACCAGACAGGGCCTCTGATCTGAAGGGCTCACTCCCGGGGCTCATCTCAAATGCTAGCACTTGCAGGAGTAAACAGGTGCTTCACTCAACCCTTACAACATTTTGTTTGCACGGCACCTGGCATAGTCTATTCTAACCGCTGTTTACTCCCTTGAATCCTCACATTGTAAAGGAGCAGGCCTGTCCCCTCCACCCTGGGACTGTAGCACTAACACAATGTGCCAGCAGCAGGTGCTTGATGGTCTCTGTGGCTATACAGAGATGTCTACATACCTCCTTGTATCAACCTGATGCCAAACTTTCAAGTTACTTTGTATTTTCTGTCCTTCCTAAATCCATCTTATGATTTGCTTAGGCACTGGGCTGGAAGATATGCTGTCACTAAATAATTTGTTTCCTTAAAATCCTTAAAATGAAATAAAAATATGCTTTGAGTCTCGTTTCAGTTGTATGCTGTAATCCTAATAGGTTTTTCTACTCATGTTCCTTGCAACATGGTGGTCCAAATAAGGACTTTTTATAGAGAGATCTTTGGTAAATTCAAGATATTATTTTGGTCTGGGACAGACCTTTTCACTTTGGAAAATAAGGAAAATGAGTTCATTTGTTCCATTTGTTAATTTCAGGGTGCAACTTTTTTCCATTTAACAAAAGCACTAAAAAAGTCAGCTTTAATTTTTGCTATAGTTATATAATTCCTAGTTATGCTATCCAAGCACGCTCACAAAACTAATTTAAGCTGGGCATTGCCAGACTTAGAGGATGTCAATCATTTTTCAGTGAACCAAAACACTCTCATTTCACTAAGCACCAGGCGTAAGAGTGGACTGCTTGAACACTGCTATCTATTTCACTCTTCAGTTGCTCTAACATCTAGACACAGCCACCGTCCATGGTTACCTGCTGCAAAGTTTATAAACATCGATCCTGCTGAGAAAGAAATATGTTTTTGTAGTTACTCAGATGTTATCTAAATAAAGGAGGGTAAATATTTTACCCTTTATATTATCAGTATAAACAGCAAGTTAGAAGCCCAGCCATATTTTAGATATTAAAGATTTAGCCCTTCATCATTTTATTCTGCAACTCTGCGTGATGTTGTGTGTAAAAATTCACCTACGTGTAGACACTTGATTCCTTTACATTGAAACTCCATGCCCGTGTTCATGAGCATACATGTGTTCCACCAGCAACCAGATTGTAAGCTTACCTGTAGACTGTTGAAAATGACAAAGAGGACCAACATCCAGAAGTGTCTGTAAGCCATGTGCAGGCCTCCCCAAAGCCATGTCACAGAAATCAGGGCAAAGAGATATAAAACCAGCGGGACTTCTAGAAATAAAAAAAAAAATTTTTTTTGAGCTCTGGGATCCTGCCTAGTCACAGATACACACAAATGTATACTGGCTCCTTTCTTGTAACACTCTGTATGCCTAAGTACCCATTTTGAAAGAACAACCTTGGAAATCCCATTCTTATGCCAGAAAAGAGAGGGCACATTGCTGAGTCCACATTCTTTCTGTTTTCCTGATGGGGGTGGGGGGGGGGGGGGGGCAGAATGAGAACTGTTCCTCTCCTAGACTACCACCTGCTGGACTGTTCAGGAAGTGCCATGAACAACTGCAGAGATGCAATCACATTTCATCCCCAGGTAAATCCCCTTAAAAGAGCTTTCCACCAGAAAATGGCAGGCAGCGGTGTTGCTCTAGAAATTAGCGTAGTCCAACCCAACAATTTAAAACACAAATGACATAAAAACTAGCTTGTGTGTCATGGAAAAGTATGTACTCATCCCTTTTTTTTTCTGACAGAGAAGACACCAAACTTTATGGCTAATGTTAGAGTAAAGATGAAGTGACAGGTTCGCTAGTGTGAACACTAAGCTTATTCTGCCTGCTGTTTCTCATGCAAGTTGTTTCAGTAGTTTTCAGGAGAGATCTCTTCAGGGCCAAGGACTTCATTACTCATTTGACTTTGATATTTGCATTGTAGAATAATAACCTTAAAAAGGGGATTTTATTATTTAAATGACTACCTATAGTAGACTTAAAAAGTGAATCAGATCATAACAACTGCAAATAAACACATTTCAAGCTGTCTGAAAGACATCAGGATGGACCACACCATTGACAACTCTTAGGACAGACTTCAAGGTCCAAATATACCCACCATTTTATCAAGTAATGCCTAAAATCTACATGCACTCTGAAAATTTGAATAGTTAAATAACATGACTTTAGCAATTTTAAAATTTTATTTTGAAACAATGTCAAACTTACAGAAGAGCTGTAAGTACAGTATGACAACATAGTTTTTCTCTTCCCTGAACCACTTGAAAGTTGCCTTCCTCCATCACTTTCTGAATACTTTATTTTTTTAAATATATTTTTTAAGCTAACATTTTTTAAGTTTATTTTTTTTTATTTTTTTATTTTTTTTAATTTTTTTTTTTCAACGTTTATTTATTTTTGGGACAGAGAGAGACAGAGCATGAACGGGGAAGGGGCAGAGAGACAGGGAGACACAGAATCGGAAATAGGCTCCAGGCTCCGAGCCATCAGCCCAGAGCCCGACGCGGGGCTCGAACTCACGGACCGCGAGATCGTGACCTGGCTGAAGTCGGACGCTCAACCGACTGTGCCACCCAGGCGCCCCAAGTTTATTTTTTTTAGTAACCTCTACATGCACTATGGGGCTCGAACTCCTGGCCCCAAGATCAGGAGTGACACCCTCTTCTGACAGAGCCTGCCAGGAGCCCCAAAACTTAATTTTTCTGTTGTTTTCATTTTTCCCTCTGAAAACTTTAATGTGTATTTTCTACAAAGATTTTCTCCTACATAAACACAATAGGACCATCAAATCAGGAAATCAATACTCATATATTCCTGCCATCCTCAGATCTCATTCAAGATTTGTCCATTATTTCTGTTATCTTTTTTGCAGCAGAAAGGTACAGCTGACATGTTTCTGTAGTCTCCTTTAATCCCAAACAGTTCATCTGTATGTCCTTGGCTTTTATGACTGACACTTTTGAAGATTACCGGCCAGTTTTTCCTGTGGAGTGTCCTTAAATTTGAGTTCATCTGATCTTTTCCTGTGATTCAGATTAAAAAATTTGGCAAAAGTCACAGAACTGATACTGGGTTCTTGTTATAGCATTCTTTTATTGGGTGGCACAAAAATTCCATTTGTCCCATTACTTAGGCTGCTCATTCAGGTCATGTGATTAAGGTAGTGGCTGCACAGATTCTCTACTGTGAAGTCAGTCTGTTTTCCTTTGTGATTACTAATTATCTGTGTGGGATTACTTTGAAACTGGATAAAACCCTTCCTCTTATCAAATGTGTGATTTATCCATTATTTATTTTTATAATATGGACTCACAGATTCTCAATTTATTTAAAGGGTTATTGGGGTGCCTGGGTGGCTCAGTAGCTTAAGTGTCTGACTTGATTTCCTCAGGTCATGATCTCACGGTTCATGGGTTTGAGCCTTGTCTCCCCTCCTCCACTCGTGCTGTCCCTGTCTCTCTCAAAATAAATAAATAAACTTGAAAAAAGGGTTATTACTGACTACTATCATTTTGATGCCCAAATTATCCTGAATTTGATTAATGGAAGCCCTTGCAAGATAAGATGGCATCTGTGCCCTTTGTGCCTTTTGTTATGTTCTCATGATTCTGTAAGTACTTCCTTGATTTCTGGCCCAACAAGATGTTTCAAACTTATCTTGTACTTTCCCTGATCCAGTTCTGGTTTCTTTTTGGGGAGAATGGCATTTAGAAACCAAGATTAGGTGGTCAATATGCTCGCTATTATTGGGGTGTTTCTGCTCCTAAGCCCTCTCTGTAGACAGAGCTAGAGAATCTATGTAGGTACACATATGAACACACACATACACGTTTACATCTAGATTACTGTAGCTATTTCTATATAATGAACATGATTAGTTCACACTAATATTTCAAATCCAATCCAAACCACAGGGTTAATTCTCACTTTTTTCCTTTAATTTGTGTAAATCTCTTGTCTGTTGTTAAGAAATCTAGTTCTCGTTATTCTTAATATATTTATCTATTTGACCAATTGCCCTAGTTGATTGTATCTAATCTCTGGGTGCTGTTATTCCTTCTCTTGCACAGATGACCCCTCAAGCTTATTTGGGTTCTGACATCTCAAGCTGGGCTGTACCCCATCCCTCACAGAGATGCCCCCCTCACAACGAACAGGGTTCCCACACTCCATGCTTGAACATCTTCCTGTGGATGGTAATTGTGAAGAGGGCTTTAGGATGGAATTCTTTGAGAAGGGAAGGGAAAGGCAAAAAAAAGAAACAGGACAAAAGAAAGGAAAGAAAGGGAAAGGGGGAGGGGAAGAGGAAAATGGAACCTGAGCATTCTTTTTTTTTTTTTTTTTTTTTTTGAGGAGAAAAAAGCCTTTAAAAAGACACTATGCTGGTATCTTCCCAAAAATACCCTTCATAAAAAAATATAAAATTGCCTGAGTTATTATAACTTCACAGAGAAAATAAGAATAATATAAGACACGGCTTATACAGATGAATAATTCCTTTGTCATTAATGCCTTACAGCAGGACAGGGGAAAATATATTAAGATTTATTTAAATTTTATAAAAATTCATTTTTGTTTAATGAAATCATACAATTTGATAAAGGGCCAGAGGCTCATTTTTACTAATGACAAGATACCCTAATATTTAGGAAACTTCCTATGCTATACTCATTAAATTTTTTAAAGATTAGGTATTAACTCTGGCAATTGCATTCTTTGTTCCACTGTGTAAGTACAAAATTCTATTTATGGCTCTGTGCAGAGTACAAAAGGACATGCATACTCTGCATGGACAACTAGGAACCCAATTTTCAAAATTTGGCCTTCATGTTCCTCTAAAGTGCCTAGCCCAACAAGTGCTGTGTGCTGACAGAGCTCAGTGGGGGAGCTGAGAGAGCATACAGGGGCCTGACCAGAAACACCCAGGCCTATGTTTTTCTGGAACTCTGCAGACAAGTGTGGTGGCTTGGCACCCCAGATCAGAAACTCTGCAAGGAAGAAAGCCAGGCATAAATAACTCAGCGAGTTGAACAATAAACCCCAGGCTGGTTTTTCAGCAGTGCAACAACATTGAGGACATGATTTCAGGTGGAAGAAACATATCTAGGGGTACATCCAGATTTTGTGGGCCTGAAGTTCATAAAACTTGAAGAGATATCTTTAAAAAAATAAAAATTGCAAAAAGCAAAATTAGGCATAAAATCTTGGAAAGGGCCTATATGCAAGAGAGAGGCCCTAAAACTTAAACTTCATCAGCTTTATGCTAATCCACCTCTGAGGAGGTAACTTCACCCTCTTTGGGGCCTGGAGTAACTGACCACAGGGAAAAGGGCTGTTGGGAGTGGGTGATGGGGACAGACGTGGGGTGGGGGGGGTAATGCTAATAGCTACTGGGAATTCCATTTGGTAAGCAGAAAATTAATGCTGCACTTAGTGAAAATCATATCGGTTGTATATTTCAGAAGCTGACATTTCACATTTGGTGAACGACTAGTAACTTTTCTGTTGACTGTATAAGTCAGTGCTTACCGGAACAGGTATTTACAACTGGCCACACTAGAAACTTATGTTTACAGGTGAATTTGTTAGAAAACAGAACTTCAATGGCTCTAGGTAATATCACCAGAAACATCTTTGCTGCAAGCATTTTGGGGGCAAACATTTTAGCAAAGTTAAAAAGGCAACTGGTTGAGGGTTTGGTTCATTTTTCCACTGACACACTACACTCATTTTATATAAATCTTAGCCCTCAGAATGGTCTCTACACTGGCACCGAGTTTTGAACCAAGATTTCCTATAGAACTTTAGGATGTCTATCAGTGAACTGTGACACTATGCCAATAACCAACAGTGTCGAAGGGCTTTTACAATGTACTTCAAAGGTCAGTTACAAATATGCATCCTAGTGTTTGGAAACTGGTAGCTCTGCTAATAAAGGAAGAAATTTTAGTGAAACAAAAAAAGCGTGATGATGAACAAGGAGATGAATTAACAAACAAACAAAAGCATAGCACTATGAATGAAAGCCTCTGAAGACAAATGCTTAGGTACAATCCACAAAATAAAACCTGATACCTGTTCAGGCAATCTACACACATTTAAAAGGTATTCAGAGGTGGAGGGCCTGGGTGGCTTGGTCCATTAAGCATTCAGCTCAGGTCATGATCTCATTGTTCACGAGGTCAAGCTGACAGCACACAGCCTGCTTGGGATTCTCTCTCTCTTGCCCTCTCTCTGCCCCTCTCCTACTTGCCTCTTTCTGTCTCTCTCAAAATAAAGAAATAAACTTTAAAAAAAAAAAATCACACAAAAAAATAATAAAATGTATTCAGGGGTTCCTGGCTGGCTTAGTCAGTACATCATGCGACTCTTGATGTTGGGGTCATGGGTTCAAGCCCCACATTGGGCATGGAGCCCATGTAAAAAAAATAAAAAATAAAATGTATTAAAATATTTTGTATTCACAATAAGGTCTTTTTAATTTTGCTATTCATTTTTCATATTTCATCATGTTCTTCTTAATGAATGCCCTCTTTTATTTTTCATGACTTTTATCTTTTACGGCCAAATTGCTTTATTGCCTATTAGTTATGTGGTGATTTTGTTGGCAGTGAAAATGGTTGCTATTGTATATACATATGATGGAATATTACTCAGTCTTAAAAAGGAATGAAATTCTGACATGTGCTGCAATGTGGATGAATGTTGAAAACATTATGTCGATTAGAATAAGCCAGACAAATATTGTAGGATTTCATTTACATGAGGTGCCTGGAGTAGGCAAATTCCTCTAGACAGAAAGTAGAATAGAGGTCACCAGGGACTGAGAAAAATGGGGAATAGGAAATTCTGTTTATCGGGTACAGAGTTCATGTTTGAGTTGATGAAAAACTTCTGGAAATGGATAGTGGTGATGGTTGCACAACATTGTGAACGTACTTTTTGCCACTGAATTGTACGCTTAAAAATGGTTAAAATGGTAAATTTTGTGTTATGTATATTTTACTACAATTTTTCGTTAAGGTCATGCTAAAAAAGATAGGCTGGTGCGAAGATGAAGTTCGATGACAGGGAGGGAAAAAAAGAATCAAATCCTCAAAGTACTTGATTTAAATACTTAAATTAGCACGGAGTCATTAATGTGAAAAACGAAGTAGTCTGAAAAGGTTTTAGTGAAAGAAATTACTTGTGGAAAGGAAAAAAAATCAGCAAGTGGATATGTCATTTAGTACTTACCATCATTAAGAAAGTCTACTTATGGGATTTTGTAGATTCCACTGAGAATACATAAAATCTCTTTATGTTTTAGTGGAAAATATGATTTCAATGAATTTAATTGCCATTTTTAAAGAAAGTATGGTGCTGTATTATCTCTTCTCTTTGTAATTGCAGCCTTGGCTTTATTGCTATGCACCAGTGACAACAATAATGGCTTTATTATGGAAATCACACCTCATTTACATGAGGCTGAAATTTATTCTGTGTTTACAATCTTCTAAAGTACTTGTTTTAATTTTACCTCACTGACCTTCTGATTCTAACAATTTGGATGTGCTACTAAAACAAACTCATCAATGTAAAACAAGGAATGCAGCTGTGAAATAATGTGTAGATTTAAGATATTTATGGGGCTATTTCCGACAACAGGCATGTATTATTTTTAAATGAGAAAAAAAGGTAATTGAAAACAAGGTATAGAAAGGCCTTATTTCTAAATTATGGGCCTTTTATTCTGAAATTAGCAGATATTTGGAGGCAGAGAAATTTCATTGATCTGACCCATTTATTGGTGAGAACATATTAATTGTGTTCTTACGCTTTCTTAACAAGGGACAACACTAACCCCACAATGCACAGTCACCTACCAGTGTTCTCAGCAAATAAACCAAAAGTCCTGGAAGAATACAACAGGACACACAGTTCACAGAACTGCCAAATCAGCATTAGGATACTGTGGGTAGAACAGATCATGAATCTACAAACACTTACAACAGAATCTGGAGACAGGAGCCGCAGGACTTAGTTTCCCTGTTCTCTAAAGGGGTTTTTAAGAGCTCTTAAATGTTTGTTGCAGCAGGCTAGACTTTGCACATCTCTGCTCTCCGCTATATGCCAGGTTCTTCACTTTTCTTAGGCATTCTTTCTTTCTTTTTTTTTCTTTTAATTTTTTTAATGTTTGTTTATTTTTCAGACAGAGAGAGACAGAGCATGAACGGGGGAGGGTCAGAGAGAGGGAGACACAGAATCCGAAGCAGGCTCCAGGCTCTGTGCTGTCAGCACACAGCCCGACGCGGGGCTAGAGCTCATGGACTGCGAGATCATGACCTGAGCCGAAGTCGGATGCTTAACCAACTGAGCCACCCAGATGCCCCTCTTAGGCATCCTTTCTAAATTCATAATCTCCACAGTCACTTTCTTTCAATGAGCACTTTAGGGACAGCAATTTCCAAATGTGCACCTCCATGTCCCTTGAGCTCTATAATCCCAGGTCTGGAGATTCCCCTTCCTCTCAGACTTTTCTCTTCCTTCCGGGTACTAGTACAACCATTCACATAGATTGACCCCATGCCTCATTTCCCCTGATGTGCTGCACCACATGGGACGTGTGGGGGGGGGGGGAACCATCCACGTTAAAGTGCTTGGCACACAACCTGGCACAAAGCACAAGCTCAGTAAGCCTTACCCACTATCATCCTTATTCTCATGACCATTATGACTTTAGTCAAGTTAGGCAAATAGTGCATGGCTATACATAGCCCCTTCTTACCTATTTGAAGAGCCCAAAAATCAGGTAATAAAAAAACATGTTGAGCTTTTTTTGTACCTGAATTTCCCAAAACTATTTGGCTACAGAACCCTTCTGGAGGCACCTGAGTGGCTCAGCTGCTTGAGCATCTGACTCCTTAAATTTTCTTTTTTAACTTTTTTTTTTTAATGTTTATTTATTTTTGAGACAGAGAGAGACAGAGCATGAACAGGGAAGAGGCAGACAGAGAGGGAGACACAGGATCTGAAACAGGCTCCAGGCTCTGAGCTGTCAGCACAGAGCCGGACGTGGGGCTCGAACTCACGGACCATGAGATCATGACCTGAGCTGAAGTCGGACGCTCAACTGACTGAGCCACCCAGGCGCCCCAAATTTTCTTTTTTAACGTTTTATTTATTTTTGGGAGACAGAGTGTGAGAGGGGAAGGGGCAGAGAGACAGCGAGACACAGATTCCCAAGCAGGCTCCAGGTTCTCAGCATCTGACTCTTGATTTTGGCTCAGGTCACGATCTCACGGTACGTGGGTCGAGCCCCATGTTTGTGCTGACAGCACAGAGCCTGCTTGGGATTCTCTCTCTGCCCCTCCCCAACCCTCAAAATAAATAAGTTAACCTAAAAAAAAAAGAACCCTTCTGTTTACCTGACAATCTGAAGATCACACTTGGAGGAGGGTTGCTGTCAGAGTGTAGACTGTAATTTCCACCACATCCAAACTGTTACTGAAAACTTCCTGAGCAGCCTATTTATTTATTTCTTAAATGTTTATTTATCTATTTTTGAAAGACAGAGAGAGAGCAAGTGAGCAGGGGAGGGGCAGAGAGAGAGACAGGGACAAAGGATCCAAAGCAGGCTCTGAGCTGACAGCAGGAAGCCTGATGTGGAGCTTGAACTCACAAACCATGAGATCTTGGCCTGAGACAAGGTTGGATGCTTAACCAACAGAGCCACCCAGGTGTTCCCCTGCCAAGCCTATTTAAAATTTTTTTAACAATTATTTATTTTTGAGACACAGAGAGAGACAAAGAGAGAGCAAGTGTGAGTGGGGGAGGGGCAGAGAGAGAGAGGGAGAGAGAGAGAGAGAGGATATGAAGCTTTGCGCTGTGAGCCCTGAGCCCGACGCGGGCTCCAACTCACAACTGTAAGACCACAACCTGAGCCAAAATCAAGAGTCAGACACTTAATCGAATGAGCCACCCAAGCGCCCCCTTACCAGCCTATTTAAAATGGACCTCTCAGTGTCTTCTATTCTCTTCCCTCTCCCTTTTCTATTCTAGTCTAACCCATCCAATCCCACTTAAAACTGATGGCAATGAGTCTCAAGAAGGTATTGTGATTCACAAGAATAAACTTCAACTCTAGAAGGTAATTTAAGTATCCTGCAGGACATCTTAGACAATGGGTACAGCAAACACAACTAATAGTGGGAGCCTACACATACCACCTTTGGACACGGATTTACTCGGACCCTTAACTGATAGGTGAAGAAAGCAAGCCTAATTTGGAAGGATCTGTACAGGTGAAAAAATGGATCTGTAGGCAGAGAAGAGAGTTAATCAATATTTGTCTAGAGTATATTTTCCAGAGGCAGAGAGGAGGAATGTGAACGGGTTTTCAGAGGAGTCTCAAGGTCTCTGAGAACCTAAATAACGGTACTTTGTCACCAGCTGACTTAGGGCTGCCCTGGATGCTAAAGGACAGTCCAGTGTCAGGCCTACTTTGAGTGTGATTTATTGGGAATGAAAAAAAAATAGTACAAGCCTAGAATTATGGTCTCGCCTTGCAAAAGCTATATATAATTTTCAATTTGCAGACTATAATTTTGAATCTAAGGAGAATAATCAAGTTAGATGAGACATACCCACATGGACCTTGCACAAACTGTTATTAGAGTAATTCCATTTGAACTATGTACTTCAAAGTTGCCAGATAATATCCTTCGGGGGGGGGGGGGTGTCAAATAGGTCTGTGATACTTAAGGAAAAGGTTAAATGGTCTGTTTTCTTCTTGTGAGGAAGATGTCTTGGAACTATGGGGAGAATTATCACTTGGGTTCCCAGCCAACATAGTGATTTTTAACACACTTCATAAACATTTCACACAATGACATTATGACAGAAGTTTTTAGGAGGTCTAGAACAAACATGAAGCCAGCCAACTAACAACTGAAGACTGGCTTAACCTAGTTTACTAA
This sequence comes from Lynx canadensis, assembly GCF_007474595.2. Lineage (NCBI taxonomy): Eukaryota > Metazoa > Chordata > Mammalia > Carnivora > Felidae > Lynx > Lynx canadensis. Next base: position 153,688,015 of record NC_044303.2, on the reverse strand, counting down.
CTATACTACCAGTTACTCAGCCATTAAAGAGTTCAAAACACTCATCCCCAGGCATGCTCAGACACCTAACAGCAATTTCGAACACATTCAGCTTCTATAATACTATGAAAATATACAATGTGTCTTTCAACCTGTTTACATCTATATTTTGAATCTTACTATATGGCCTCATAATTTTTGGAAATTAGGTTACTATGTATTTGGCCATGAATAGCCAGTTATATTTTACAGATGGTTTGATAGGACACCACACAGTAGTCATTAAGAGTTAACAGGCTCTCATTCAACACTGAAGTCTTGAGTCAATTCTGACACAATGTCTCATAAAAATTAATACTAAAGATGTGTTCAAGAAAATATTTTTACAGTGTGTTAAATATGTCAGTTCCAGAATTGTTTTCTGGTAGACCCTCAATCTGGATAAATGCCAGCTGACCTCACACTTATTTCCTTTAATTTGGTTCTCTAGCTATCACATTGCAAAACTATAACACGAATTTAAAATTTTACTTTATTTTTATTTCGTTTGCCATGTCACTATTCTAAAAAGTCTACTTGAGTTAAATCCTTTGGATCTTCTCTGTCAATGTGATTAATTGCATCTCTTCTTCCTACGGCTATCAGATTATCAGGGCATTGTCTGGTCTTTTTTTTTTTTTTTTAATGTGTTTATTTATTCTGGTGGGGGGCGGCGCAGAGAGAGAGTGAGGCAGAGGATCTGAAGTGGGCTCTGTGTGGACAGCAAAAACCCTGACACAGGGCTCCAACTCACAAATAGTGAGTTCATGACCTGAGTCAAAAAGGGACGCTTAACCTATTGAGCCACCCAGGTGCCCTAGGGCATTGTCTCATCTTCAAAATGATGTAATGTATTTCACAAAAGCTTTGAGGATATTACTTACGCTCTGTTGTTAAATAATATCTGTAAGTAGAGAAAACTAACATGAAACCCACATACAGAGCTGTTTGCAGGTATACACAATAATAACAGACCATAAAGTGGTATAATATCTGCGTTACACACAGGCTTATCATTGTTCATGTAAGCAATGGCACAGTACCCACAGGTGTGGCCAGGAATTTTATCCATGTGGAAGTAAACTAATATCTTATTGCTTATTCTTACTAACAACCTTGAACCAAGCCCTTACAGAGAAAATAAGAGGAACCATTGTGTTTAAGAAAGAAAGGCAATATCCAGATTGGATGCCATGTGTATTATTTACAGAGAAGGAGGCTGTCCAAGACGACAGTAACATCAATACGGATAATGTTTTTATATTAGTGACCAACGTGATTTGTACCCAATGATATACCATTAAAATTTCTTTGTATATTTGTCATATGTGTATTACATATTTGTAATGTCATATGGACAGCTTAAAATCTGTGAGATCTTAATTCCAACGTTTTTTCTCTTTTTCTCCTCTTTCATTGGGAATTCAAATTGTTAATGGTTAGACTGATTCATGGGTATCTGATATTAGTAGCAAATTTTGTCCTACGCTCAAAATTATGTTTCCACATTTTTTTTTTTTTTAAGAGTAAGAGCACTGGATAAAGAAGATGTGGGAGGTACACACACACACACACACACACACACACACACAGGAATATTAAACAGCCATAAAAAGGATGAGATCTTGCCATCTACAACAACACAGATTTGCCTAGAGGGTAGCATACTAAGTGAAATTAAATCAGACTGAGAAAGACGTGTGGAATCTAACTTACATGTGGAATCTAAACAAACAAACAAATGAATAAACAGACAAAAAAAAGCAGATACAGATCTATTAAACCTGAGAACAAACTGATGGATGCCAGAGGGGAGGTGGGTAGGAAGATGGGCAAAATGGGAGAAGGGGATTGGGAGGTAGAGGCTTTCAGTTTCTGGATGAATAAGTCATAGGAATAAAAGTTACTGCATAGGGAGTGTAATCAATGATACTTATAGACTTGCATGGTGACAGATGGTAGCTAAGTTTGTGGTGAGCACAGCATAATGTATAGAGAAACTGAATCACTATGTCCTACACCTGAAACTAATGTAACATTGTGTGTCAAATATACTCAAATAAAATTTTTTAAAATTAACCAACTGAGCCAGCCAGGCACTCCACCAACTATACATTTTATTTTATTTTTTTAATTTTTTTTTCAACGTTTTTATTTATTTTTGGGACAGAGAGAGACAGAGCATGAACGGGGGAGGGGCAGAGAGAGAGGGAGACACAGAATCGGAAACAGGCTCCAGGCTCTGAGCCATCAGCCCAGAGCCTGACGCGGGGCTCGAACTCACGGACCGCGAGATCGTGACCTGGCTGAAGTCGGACGCTTAACCGACTGCGCCACCCAGGCGCCCCCCAACTATACATTTTAAAAGAAGTTTACAATGCAATTGAATTCCCCAGATTACCCATCCCTACTTCCTATTTCCCTAATTTTATCAGCCCTATTTTCCTTTATTTCTGGATCTCCTCTTTAATATCATACCAGTTGATTAATGTGGAATCTTGTAACCATATGTATTTTAAAGACCTATGTAGATATGGAATAATAAATTGGAACTTTTTCTAAATAATGAGAATGGCAATAAACAATACATAGAAAAAGCTGCAAATCAAGAATGGAATTTACAGTTAAGAATTTGGGATTTGGCTGACTAGAGAGACTCAGGTGTATTACAGGATCACCATGTTAACACTGACTGAGGTGGCTCATAGAGCAGGTCAATGGGGAATATAATGTTCTCGATGCCATAAATAATCCAAGATAAAACAGCCTTGAAAACTGATTTTTATATTCTCTAGTAGAGTTTTATATATGTTTTTGGCAACTGTCTGAATACAAATTTGAGAGAGACACATTAAAAAAAAATAAGAAATTGTATTTTCATCAGCCAACAGTTAAATGGAAGACTTCAGTCATCCATTAAAAAAAAAAAAAAAAAAAGAATGTGCTGTTAGATCAAAGCAATAAACATGAATAACTGTTTTATGTAGCTTTCAAAGGAGAAGAAAGAAATGCGTCATTGGTAATTTTTCCAGGATAAATAAAGAAGGATTTGAGGAGAGGGGGAAGTCCTTTAATAAGAGTGAAGTATGCCAGGAAAATTAAAATTTAAACTTTTTATTTATTTGGAGAAAAACTGCCAAGGAAATATATGGGAAACTCATTTAGCCTATGTATAAAAATTATAAACAATTGGGAAAGTTTCACTGATTCTCTGGGTCAAACTGAGGCATGGCAATGCTATGGGTTTGTCAGTAAGAGATGCCAACCACACTAAAGGTCAAAGAGTATGCAATGCATCTAAGCAACAATGCCACTGTGATGCTCTCAGACACTGACCATATGAATACCACACTGACCATATCTTCCAGCGACACCCAGCCTGTTCATGATGTGCATCCAGAGGGAAATTAGTTTCGATGCAATTCCCTCTCTTTCTTGATCACCAAAACTGATGAACTCAGCAAGTGACCTTCCTTGGTCACCAAAACTGATGAACTCAGCAAGTGAAAGTGAATTCAGTCGTGTTGTTTAAGTCCGGATTTACCAGGAATCACATCACTTTTAGGCAACAGCACTAGTGAAGTATGGCTGGAGTAAATCAAGAGTTTGTGCGGAGAAGTGGTGGAATTTTCCCTTTTTTAAAAAATATTTTGGAAGTTTATTTATTTTGAGAGAGGGAGAGAGAGCATGATTGGGGGAGGGGGAGGGACAGAGAGACAGAGAGGGAGAGAGAATCCCAGGAAGGCTCCATGTTGTCAGTGCAGAGACCAATGTGGGGCTCGAACTCACAAACTGTGAGACCATGATGTGAGCGAAACCGAGTCAAAAGTTTAACCCAATGAGCCACCTGGGCGCCTCTGGAATTTTCCTTTTATCCTATAGTCTAAAAATTGCTATTGGATGATTGAAATGATGTGATCAATTTTCACTTTTTAGATTGTTCAGTGCAGAACAGGGACAGATAAGAATTAAGAATATCAGTCTCAAAACAGTTGCAATTGTCTAAGTAAAAGATGATGAGGGATATAACCCAGGTACTATGGACGAAATTATGTCCCTCCAAAAGTTGTATGTTGAAGCCCTAACCCTCAATGTAATGGTATTTGGAGATGAGGACTTTGAGGGGGTAATTAAGTCATGAGGGTAGAACTTTTGTGATGGGGTTAGTGTGCTTGGGAGATGAACTAACTCTCTTTCTTCATGTGAGGACACAGCAAAAAGATGGCCATGGTAAGCCAGGCAGAGGGCTTTCATTAGGAGCAGAATTGGCCAGCACCCAGACTGTGGGACTTTTCAGCCTCTAGAACCATGAAGAATAAATTTCTCTTGGTTAAGCCACATAGTCTATGATATTTTGTTATGGCAGCCTGAGCTAATACACCAGGCATAACCATGAAGAAAAAAAAAGGAGGCATATTTGAAAGACATTTAAAAAAACATGTAGGACAAAGGAGTTACATATCCAACTGTATTCCATATCAATTACATATTGAAAGAGTTGTTATGGTAATAAAAATACCAACATATATTGAATGCTTAATATGTTTCAGAGAGTACACTAAAGACTTTATATGGGGGCACCTGGGTGGCTCAGTCGGGTGAGCGTCTGACTTTTGATTTTGGCTCAGGTCATGATCCCAGAATCACGGGATGAAGCCCTGTATCAGGCTCCACGATGAGCTAAGTATAGCGTCTATTTAAGATTCTCTCTCTCTCTCTTCCTCTGCCCCTCTCCTCTGCTCTCATGATCTTTCTCTCTCTCAAAATTAAAAAAAAAAGGGAGCAGTGTTTCTTGGAAATTAGAAATTGAAGGAACAATCTGCCAGACCAGATCACTTCAAAGTCGTTCCGGGGAATGGAGTCTAATAATTTTATGGGCTTGTGTTTTCTAGGTTTAATTTAATGTTTACATGTTTTTCTCAATGAAACATTAACAACATTTTTTAAATATTTATTTTTGAGAAAGAGAGAGAGACAGAGACAGAGCACCAGTGAGGGAAGGGAAGAGAGAGACAGAGACACAATCTGAAGCAGGCTCCGGGCTCTGAGCTGTCAGCACAGGGCCCAACACGGGGCTTGAACCCACAAACCATGAGATCATGACCTGAGCTGAAGTTAGACGCTTAACTGACTGAGCCACCCAGGTGCCCCTCAATGAAACATTTTTTAAAGTAATCTCTGCACCCAACGTGTGGCTTGAGCACAGACCCCAAGATCAAGAGTCGTATACTCTACTCATTGAGCCAGACAGGTGCCTCTCAATGAAACTTTTTTTTTTCCTAAAGATTTTATTTTTAGGTAATCTCTACATCCAATGTGGGGCTTGAATTTACAACCCTGAGATCGAGAGTTGCATTCTCCACTGACTGAGCCAGCCAGGTGCCTTACAATGAAACTTTTGATACCAAAATAGGAAGGGGTGAAATGCTAGCATTAGCAGTAACGGCATCTCTGGAGACCTTGAGAGTTCTAATCGCAAGTGCACAATTTAACAGCTTTCTAACTTGGACAGTTTTCTAAGCTTCTCATTTCCTTGTCTGATTGCAGGAATAAGAATACCTGCTTCATAGGATTCTTGTAAAAATTGAGATAATATATACAAAATGCTTAGCTCAGTGTCTAGCATGGTGAGCTTTACTTGGCACTGGTGCTGAGGATGATTATGATCACCAGGGCATAATTCATACCTGCTACTTATATGTAGGTCAGCTTTTACTGTTCCTTCCAACCTTATCTTATCTCTGCTCACTGCTCTCTTCCACCTAGAAAACATATGCAAATTGAACAGTTTGATACTGAAATAGCCTCAGTAGAGAACTGCCCTTATCCTCCTAGTATTCAAGGAGACTAGGTAAAGGGCAGTTCACTGAGATAAAGATATTAAGAAAACTTGAGTTCTAGAAAGACCCAGCTCTGCTACAAATCATCAGTCCATTTTCTCCTTTGGTTACATGTGTAAATCAAGAGTTCAAACAGAAATTTAAGCTCTCAACTCTATCATTTTATTTTTTACTTTTAAATCTTTATCTATCTATCTATCTATCTATCTATCTATCTATCTATCTATTTAAGAGAGAGAGCCTGTGTGGTGAGAAAGAGGCAGAGGGGATTTTAAGCAGGCTCCACACCCAGTGGGGAGACCCATGTGGGGCTCGATCTCATGACCATGAAATCATGACCATGAGATCACGACCTGAGCTGAAATCAAGTGTCAGATGCTTAACCGACTGAGCTACCCAGGCAGGCCTTTTTATGCGGATATCCTAAGCCTTAGGAAACTAACTCCTGATGTTATTGTTCTAGCTTTTTAAAAGCATTATCAAAGCCTGCAGAAAACATTCAGTGACTACACATCATCTTTCAGATTCAAAGATTTCTAATTTGAATCCTTGAAGACTGAGGTCATAGATATAAACTACACAGAGAAGGAGCATCCACAATGTTTCTTTAATCTTTTGGATTTTCCCTACCACTACTGGCAAATGTGGGAAGAATGAACTGTGCTCACAAAGCTTTTTCTAGCTCAAATGGAAGAGCTGTTTACTGTGTAGTGAGAAGCTCTGGGGTTTCCCTTAGGTCCCAGGAACTGTTTTTTTATTTTCTTTTCAGCACTGGACCTGGGAGTAGACTGCAGACAAGCAGCTTACTGCCAAGGATGTGTGAAACCTGTTATATTGGTCATTCTGTATCTTATTTAAACACATATTGTCACTAGGTAAGACTACTTTTACTTTGCTTTAGTGGAAGCCTTAATTTTGCTTTAGGAAAAAAAAATATATATATTTTTCACATTTATAAACCATGTATGTTTCTGCAAGCAATAAAATTTGAAGTGACAGTGACATACTTAGAATTCTGATGTGAGGATAATAAAGATACCAGAACCCGAGTGTTTCAGCTATTGATTCCTCCATGATAAACCACTACAAAATCTAGTGGCTTAAAACAGTTCATTATTTCTCACAGTCCTGCAATCTGGGCTGGGCAGTTTTTCTGCTCTGTGTGGTGTCTCCTCAGGCTGGAAACTACAAGAAGGCATCTTCACTCACATGTCTGGAATCAGAGCCGGGATGCCTGAAACAACTTGCCAAGCATGTCTATTCACATGGCTGCTCCGCAAGACTAGCTTGGGGTTCCTAACGCCATGGTGGTCTCAGAGTAATTGGACTTCTGGTGGCTGACTTCCAAGAGGAAGGAAGCCGAAAGTGCTAGTCTTCTTAAAGGCTAGGCCCATTATGGGACGGCCTCACTGCCATCATATTATACTAGTCCAAGCAAGTCCAAAGCCAGTCCAGATTTAAAGGGAGGGGAAAGGCTCTACTGCTTTATGTGAAGAGTAGCACATATGCAAAGGGAGGGAAATAACTGAGGGCGGCCATCTCTGGAGAATACCATACACAGTGTATTGCATTTACCAGGAGCTCTTTCCTTTTCTTCTTTTTCCTTTGGATTTCATTGGGTTTCTTGAAACTCCTTTTGGAATTTTCAAAATGTCCATGGAGAAAAATCACTCAACTTTAGGGTGTATGGGATGATACATTAATTATATCATATAGTAATAACAACCAATTATATATTAATAATAATTTATATATTAATGTAATGAATAGTATATATTAACTATTATATATTGATATGTTATATATTGTTATATATTATATTCATTATAACAACTTTTCAATGATTTTCATAATTGCAATGGAATCTTTATTTATTTTACTACTGTTGTTCACCCTAAGTATGAGGAAATGGAGTTTCAGAAAAAAAAAAATGGAAGCATTCATCCTCAAATATGCTCCCAAGTAGAGAAGTAGTCATTATAGTTCCAGAGATGCCACACACCTCAGATTTATGCTATCCACAGGTAGCTGGATCAAGCCACCTTTATGTAACATACTGAAACATACGTGGGATTTTTATAAGAAAGGGATTTGTAACCACCTACTTCCTCTTTTTATTCAAATTAATTTTCCTTCCCTGATCCATGAATCATTCTTCACATTGGAATTGGATGATGATTCAGAAAGAACCAGTAAATTCTAATGAGCCTAAAAGGAGAGACAAGCTTATCACTGCCAGAGATCAAAACCAAACCCTAAAATTATAGGCTTTGTTTAAAACGCTGTTTCAGACATTGAAATTTAGTTCAGGGAACATACCTTTTTCCTGACTCATTCTCACTGCACACTCACCCCACTAAAGGGAGGAGGAGGAGGCCAGTGATTCTCATTAGGAGCCACTGACCGTCGAAAATTTGGTTCACAGCGGTCTGGCAGCAAAAGGGCCACAGAATGCCAAGCTGTAAGCACTGCCCCAGACCACACTCAGAAAGGGAAGGGATGGACTGTAGCCGTCTTTGGGAGACTACAGCACAGAGTGTATTGTATTCACTGGCAACTCCTTCTCTGTTCCTCTTTCCTTTAGATTTCCTTGAGTTTATCTGCACTCTGAAATAAAGGGCTATCAGGAGCAAAAAACGCACTCAGAACACAAAGTGTAAAGGGAGTGATCCTTAGTAATCATAACCAAATGCAGTAGATTGACCTAAACCTGCTCCAGTTGTCCGATACATCTAATCTGCATAAGAGTGATTAGTTTGGAGAACAGTTCTATAGAATATAGAAGACTCCAGGCCTAAAAAAATGACTGCTGCCAACTCGTTAGGTAGTCAAAGAGGTCTGATGCTGGAGTTAACTTATCATATCTGTTTACCAAACCTAAAACTCTACAGTAAGTAAATAATCACAGCCATCCCATTTACTTGAACACAAAACCCAGCTTGGCTGTAAGGAAACTACAAATCGACCTTTCCTTCTCATAATGCATCTTACTCATTGTTAAAAGTGATTTCAACTCTTGATTCACTACTTGAAAAATACATTTCTCATGCTGCCATCTAATATATCTATAAATGCTCATCCAGTTAAAAAATGCAAGGCAAAATATACCTAAACTATACACCATCAGATCAGAGGTGCTTCGGGAAAAAAGGCTGCTTTCATAGATGCTTGGAATTGCAGAACCAAGCTGGATATGCTTCAGACTAATTAGAACTGCCTTCCTCCTCAGGCATTAGTGTACATGGGGTGTAAAAAGTGCAGGTTTCTCAGAGAGAAGCAGAGAAGAGTTTGTGTGCTGCTTTTAGAGCTCAGGTTTGCAGCGAGCTTAGTGGCATGTGTTTGCAAGGTGGCATCTGAACTCCTGTGTGGGGCTGGTGCTGCTCATAACAGTACCGAATATGAGAAGCGAAGAAAAGGTGCTCATTCTCCAGTTTTTCAAAAATACAGACATGGAACTTTCAAAATGTACTTTATATTTTGCTAATATACTAGACTTCTCAGCATTCTCTCACCTCCCCCCGCCCTGCTTTTTACAATGTGTTTACCTTATGTGTAATTGTGTTCATTTTTTTCAATTCTGAAAAAGTCTCAAGCATTACCTCTTCAAATCTTCTTTTTCTCCATTCCCTATATTCTTGTCTTTTGTGTTGTGTTCTCACACCCCTTAGCTTGGTTTTCATATTTTCTCTTTTTCGCACATGACCTCGGTGAATTCCTCAATCCTACCATCAGATGCTAATTCATTCCTCTTCTCTGTTACTCATCTAGGTTTACCTCAAATGTCAAGATATTTCAATATTTCAAAGAGTATATTTTTCATTGCCAAGATTTCTGAAATTATTTCATTTTCATATTTGCCTGTTTTTATATTGTTTATATCTATTTTTGTTTTTCATGTTTAAATGTTTTTAGTGGATATATGTTTCTTTATATCAGGGGTCAGCTGTTCAACTTTTTCTGTAAATGGTCAGATATTAAATATGTTAGGGTTTGTAGGCCACACGGTCTCCGTTGCAGCAACATATACTCAACTCTGCATTGTGAGAGCAGCATAGGATCCATGCAAACAAATGGGTGTGGCTCAGTTTCAAACAAAATTTACTTAAAAAACAGGTCACTGTAGCCATTTTGGAAAATTGTTTATTTATTTAAATGTTTATTTATTTTTTAAGAGAGAGGGAGAGAGGGCACATGCACACATGCATACGCACATGTGCGAGTGGGGGGGGGCAGAGAGAGAGAAGCTCAAGCAGGCCCTACAGGGTCGGTGCAGAGCCTGAGGGGCTCGATCCCATGAACCATGGGATCATGACCTGAGCCAAAATCAAGAGTTGGATGCTTAACAGACTGAGCTACCCAGGCACCTCCACTTTGGCAAATACTTTGGCAGTTCTTCAAAATGTGAAACACAGCTGCCATATGACCCAGCAGTTCTACTTCTAGGTATATACTCATGAGGAATGAAAACCTATGTTAATATAAAAACTTGTATATGAATGTCCACAGCAGTGTTCTTAATAGCCCAAAGGTGAAAACAACCCAAATGTCCATCAACTGATGAATGGAAAATGAAAATGTAGTGTATCTATACACTGGCATATTATTTGTCAAAAAACCAAACCAAAACAAAACAGCCAAAAAACTAAGTGGTGTTACATGCTATAACATATATGAACTTTGAAACCATGATGCTAATGAAGGATGCTAGACACAAAAGACCACATCTTCCATGACCCAGTTACAGGAAGTGTCCAGAACAGACACATTTCTAGAGATAGAAGGTTGATTAATGATTAGCTAGGGCTCAGGGAAGTGTAGAAAGAGGAATGCCTGCTAATGGATATGGGGTTTCTTTTTGAGGTGATGAAAATGTTCTAAAATTAGATTATGGTGATAGTTACACAACTATATAAATACACTAAAGACCACTGAAATGTAAATTTAAACAGATGAACTTTTGCAGGTAAATTAGATCTCCATGAAGCTACTAGAGAATAGATGAAATGGGGAAAGGTGAGTGGCCAGTAGGGCCACAGTTTGATGATTCCTGTTCTATATTTTCAGGGATCCTAACTTACTTATCAAACTTATTTATAGTTTATTCTATATGTAAACTTCTTTTCTGGCTTAAATTCATCTTTTTGATTGCTGATTTTAAAGGGTATCTGTTGGTTTTTTTCCAATGTCCGAAACATTTATACTTCAGCTAATCTTGAGTAGAAAACATTTGTTCCTTTGCTTACTCTCTTTGTCTGTCTGTGTTTTTCTAATGATTTTATGGTTGCCTCCACTCAGCTCTCCTATCCAAGGAGAACTAGTTTTGTGTCTTGGGCCTCCAGCCCCTACAGTGACATGCGGATATGATAGCAAAACAGTCTGTAAACTCTGGAAAACTGGGCCAGGTACTAGATCGAATGCTTTGTCTGCCTTCTCCTTGGCCTCCCAAATTCCTGTAACCCAAAGCCCAAGTTACTGTGGCAGGTGTTTCATGCAAGTGCTACTGCTCCAGTCTACCTGCCTTGGGTGAAATATTTTAGCTCCTAATTCACTCCCCCATCAGTGGAGAGACTCCCACATCCACTGGCTTGTGGACCCAGAAAACCTTGGGTCCATGGCTTCAGCCCAGTTTACTACTTTGTGTTCCTGTTCTATTTCTGACCCAAAGACATGTCCCTTTAAAAAATATTTTCTCTTGTTATATCCTGTCTGTACGTCCCAGGTGAGGGCTTCTATGGAGTAGGGCAGAGGGCAATAAATGAATTTACAGTGCCATCCTGACTGGACACTCTTCAGGTCAATGCAAAGCAATTTTAGCCAAAAGATTCAAACAGTATCAAATGCTCCTTGGTTGAGAAGACATTTTCTTTTTCTTCTAGAAATTTTGAATTTGAATTAAGTGGAACGTATTCAAATGGAGGTGGTTACAGTACATTGCAAGTAAAATAGAAAAGATCATGCCAGCAGTCAAAGCTGAATGCATATTTTAGGGAATCACAGAAGTCAAGAAAAAAATTACAGTCCCAATGATAATAACTTTCAAAGGGATACCTACAATGAGATCAATGAGGTAAATCCTTTAATTTTTACTTTTGATGATATAACAGATTCCTCTTCTTTTTAATGCTATATTTAGCTTAAAGATCCATACCTAAAAGATTTTATGGTACATTTATGATTATTAATTTATTCATTTAGTCAACAAATATTAACTATGCTCCTGCTATCTACTGAGCAATTTACAAGACTGTGCTGATACAGATAGAGATGAATAATAAATGGTCCTTGCCCTCCAGGAATTCATCATTTATTAAGGAAATCAACCACACACACCAAAAGAAGTCACCATCTCATTCTATGATAAGTGCTATAATGGCTATAGAGACAACGAGCTTTAAAGGCAGAGATGGGGAAAGGAGCAATTCTTATTTGATGTGGTTCTGTGAAGAGGCAACTGCAAAGGCTTCGGAGAAGAGGTAGCATGTTGGGAACTTTTAGAAAAAAAAACTTTTTAAGTTTATTCATTTTTGAGAGAGAGAGAGAGAGACAGAGAGAATGACAGAGTGTGTGGGGGAGGGGCAGAGAGAGAGGGGGAGAGAGGATCCCAAGAAGGCTCTGCAATGTCACAAACTGTGAACTATGAAATCACGAACTGTTGAGATCATGACCTGAGTGGAAGTCAGATGCTTAACCGATTACGCCACCCAGGCACCTCAAACTTAGTAGTACCTTCTTGGAAGGGAGGGTCTAGGGGAATTCACTTGTGCTTATCTAGCATACTATTTTTACTGAAATGATGGGTTTATTTTGGACAGTTTTAGGGAGCTAATAAAGATTATGGGAGGATAATAAATGTCTTCCACCTCTCTCTCATCCACATTTTCTCATATTACTTACTAAACACATGGGTTTTGTCAGCTATTGATGAAGAGTGTAGAGCAGAGGTCTCCTTACATGACCAAAGATGACAGTATCAGGTAATTTTAGGAAAGAGAAAATACATGGGATGGTCAGAAGGCAGGATAAATATTAAGTAACTTGGGGATGAAAAGATGGCCTGGTGCGTGGACTATAGGAACTCCTGTATTGTAGGCTAAAGAGACTGGACTTCTCTCAGGCGATGAGAGAGAACAACAAGTGACTGTAATGCTGGAGTCAGGGAACCTACTTTACAGTTCTGAAATATACACATCTGAGAAGACGAGATAGGGAAGAAAAAGACTACAACTAGTGGCCAGTCAGGAAAATACTGTAAGAGTCCAAGTGTGAAATAATGACTATTAGACTGAATTGACATGGGAATAGGGGAATTAGAATTATAATAGTATTTTTATTTGAAAAGGTACAACAGAACAATGCTTCTATTAATATTTCATTGCACGAGAGGTTTCCCTAGTTGAGAAACAAGTATGCTGAAGCTTTTAGCATTATGTTTAATGCTCGAGGGCTATGTTTTTCAGATAATTGGAGTATTATTATCTACTGTATCCATGATGGATCATGTCCAAAAGGTAGTTAGCCATGAAAAAGAATTAACTCATTAGGTTAGGCCCTTATGTTATCACTGTTGAAAACATGCAAACACTAGCACTTTTATATCATATAGAAAACAAAACAAATCTTATCATTTGGGAAAAGAAAACAAACTTTCTGTTCTGAAGAGAATATTAATTTTACTAAAATGAATCCCAAGTTGAAAAAAAGCACAGTTTCTGGATAAATCTTATGCCCCATGAAAAAGTAGGATTTCTACATTGAATATTACTTCTTCTATTAAAAAGTTAAGATTAATCATAACGTTATATAAAATTTCAGCCCACACAATGACTGCATGCTAAATGGGAAAGGGGAGACAAGAGCTGGCTAGAAACAGCTACCCTACAAACTACCTCACAAACTAACATCAAGCAGTTCCTTCTCTTTATATCATGAGGAAATCTTTTCATGTGTTCCCTCATCCATTTCAGGAACTAGAAGTCTCTTCATACATTAGAGGGTCTCCTTTTCTCATCCTGTGACAATTTCTGTTGAGCTGATAATAATGTATTAGATACTATTCAAGGGACTTTGTATATGGTAACTTGCTTAAACTTTGGAAAGCACTTAAAATGTGAAGAATTCCTCTTACTCATTTGGCTTTAGATCTGTAAAAATTCAGAAAAGAGGAGACTTTTTCATTGGCCTAAGAGGGGTCCCCCATCCCCAGATCACAAGATTCTCTCTAATATCCCCATCACTGACACCAATTTAGAGAGAATTTTCTCTATGAAGGTGTATGGTTACTGTTCCTAGTTAAGAAAATTCCTAAGAGACTCTAATCTAACAACAACAACAACAAAAAAGAATCAGGTCATAAAAACCTGTGTTAAGTATGATTCAAAGGGAAAAAATGAGCTGCAGCGAAAGCCAACTTGCACTGGAAAGACTTGCGCTCTTAAGTAACCAGACATATGTAGCCAGTTATGAAGCTATCCCATCACATATGTTTTTAAACATCTGTCAGCACAATCAAAACCCCACAAGCAAAATACAGCACTCATGAGCATTAGGGAGGGCTGTCTGTGATGAAGGCTCAGAAGCTGAAAGAAATGAATAGATTTCACAGGTTGAACACAGGCTGTTCTTGCTTGGCTTGAAGAAAGCCCGGGGAAGCAGTTCCCAAGGCTGTGAGGCATTGACTTGAACATGAGTATCTTTTTAAAAAAATTTTTAAAATGTTTATTTATTTTGAGAGAGGGAGAGAGAAAGAGAGCACAAGCAGGGGAGGAACAGAAAGAGTGGGAGAGAGAGAATCCCTAGCACGTTCCATGCTGCCAGCACAGAGCCCAACGCGGGTGTTGATCTCACAAGCTGTGAGATCATGACCAGAGCTGAAACCAAGAGTTGGTCCCTTAACTGACTGAGCCACCCAAACGCTCCTGGAACATAAGTATCTTTTTTTTAACTTTTTTTTTTACATTTATATATGTATTTTTGAGACTGAGAGGGAGAGAGTGCACAAGTGGGTGGGGCAGAGAGAGGAAGACACAGAATCTGAAGCAGGCTCCAGGCTCTAAGCTGTCAGCACAGAGCTTGATGTAGGGCTCAAACCCACGAACCGTGAGATCATGACCTGAGCTGAAGTCGGACACTTAGCCGACAGTCACTCAGGAGCCCCTTGAACACGAGTATCTTAAGGACAAAATTGGAACCAGTGATAAAACCTATGGCACCCTGAAGAAAGAGACATGTCAGGAAGTGCCAAGAAGCAGGTGAAACTGGAGAGCCATAGCTTAACCTATGGCTTCAGTGCTAGAAGCTGAGTCTAACTTTTCTCCATTTTTTTTTTTTTTTTTTTGGTAAACATTATTCAGTGACATTTTCCCACCATTAAAAAGTTCCCATCTCAAAAGTACAAAAAGGGAAAAGGGTTCCTTTCAAACCTGCAGCATTTGTTCTTCCTCTGAAGATGTCATCATATGCTTTCCACTGTGGCTTCACCTGGTAGGCATGGATGAACACCACAAACACTACCACAAGGCACGTTAAAGGAACAAGAGCCGCAGTGAAGAGAGCCGCATAGATGTTTGGGATGAAACACCTGGAGGACAGAAGAGACAAGACAACTCAGACAACTTCAATAAACACGTTTCTAAATTCAGAATGGGTTACATCATCACTTTATACTAGCTCTTTGTAACTAAATGTTGGCAAAAGCAAATTTTTGATTTGCCAAATTGAAGCTTGGTTTGAGTACAGGCTACCCGATTAAATCCAACCCACTGCTTCACAAAGTAAGTTCTGTGGAACACGCATATCCTGAGGTGCTCAGAAAACTTCAACAAAGGTTATGGCAAAATAAATTTGAGAAACTCACATTCACTTTTCTAGCTCTGTCTTATTGGCCTATGGAGACCAAGGTCTTATTGAGGACCTCATAAAAGAAGGCATTGTTTTTTTGGTTTTGTTTTTAAAAAATTTTAAATGTTTTTATTTATTTTTGAGAGACATAGTGCAAGTGGGGGAAGGGCAGAGAAAGAGGGAGACACAGTATCCAAAACAGTCTCCAGGCTCTGAGCTGTCAGCACAGAGCCCAACGTGGGGCTTGGAGTCACAGGCTGCAAGATCATGACCTGAGCTGAATGAAGTCGGTGGCCCAATCAACTGAGCCACCCAGGCACCCCAAGGAGGCATTATTTAAACGCAAGTTTGGGGCACCTGGGTGGCTCAGTTGGTTAAGCGTCCGACTTCAACTCAGGTCATGATCTCGCAGTCCGTGAGTTTGAGCCCTGTGTTGGGCTCTGGGCTGATGGCTTGGAGCCTGGAGCCTGCTTTTGATTCTGTGTTTCCCTCTCTCTCTGCCCCTTCCCCATTCATGCTCTGTCTCAAAAATAAATAAACGTTAAAAAAAACTAAAAAAAAAATAAACGCAAGTTTGAGGATTCCTAGGGTTCATTCTGTCATTTCTACAATCTTGTTTTTTGAGTGAATGACAGTTTTGTCATTTCTAAGTTATACATACCTCCAAGAGCCATTAATTCTCTTGAAAATGATGACAACTTTCCACTTAGAAGTTCTACTACACAATTGTATTTATGATTCTGGAGTTTACTTAGATCAATGAGGTCCAAGGTAAGCTTTCACTACTTATTTTGTAACATTGAGATTCCATGGGAAATGGTTTCTGAGATGTACCTGGAAATTTTTTTTAAGTGTAATTATTTTGAGAAAGACAGAGCAAGTGGGGGAGGGGCAGAGAGAGAGGGAGACAGAGGATCCAAAGCAGGCTCCGCACTGACAGCAGAAGTCAGATACTCAACCAATGGAGCCACTCAGGCACCGTTTTAACTGGAAATTTTTACTCATTGGTCATAAAATCCTCTTGCTCTTTACATCAAATCTCTCACAAAAAAATGTCAAAATGGAGGACTGCTAAAAATATGTTCTCAATATCTAAAACTGTGCTTTTGAGGTGTTATAAAGAACATACCTCTTACAACATAATACTGGGGCTTCTGGGTGGCTTAGTTGGTTGAGTGTCCCACTTCGGCTCAGGTCGTTATCTCCCAATTTGTGGGTTTGAGCCCTGCATTGGGCTCACTGCTGTTAGTGAAAGCCCATTTCAGATCCTCTGTCCCCCTCTCTCTCTGCCCCTCCCCTGCTTGTGCTCTCTCTCTCAAAAATAAATAAACCTTTAAAAAAATAAAAAAAATAATACTATAATACTTTCAATTATAAGAAATCTTAATAGTATGGAGTGTCTCATTTCAAATATCTTTTTCCGACTTCTCCATTTTTAATACATAATATCTACAAACCTAGATTACATATAGCCAAAAATAATGGATTCTCAAGAAAACTCAAAACTCTGAAAAAAACATAAACTAGTCAGAAGGACACCTCAAAATCTAAAGTATAGGAAAATCAGGAGAAACAGCCATTCTTGCAACTGGGAAAAATAGTGCCTCCATTTTATATTTAAAAAGAGATACATTATTAAAGACCTTACTCAGGTATTATTTCTAATTAACATGATCTGGTAAATGTATTCCTTAAGTAAACAAGACACATTTCAAGAGATAGTTCAATACACATTCTGCATCTGCAAAGAGATGTCAGAATGATGAATATCCTGGCTTTTAGAATTTAATTTGGACGCACAAAGCCTGAATCATTCCCTGCACACTCATCTTTATGCCACAAGACCTGTGTCTTCCAGGTAGAAGGCATATGATTAAATAAAACAGGCAAACACCAATGGCTTTGATCTTGAATATATTTCTGCACTAAAAATAGTAGTCATGTTGGCTACTCATTTTACATACATTGGCTTTAAACGATTGTTTTCATCTGAATTATGGATTCACTGCCAGAGATCAGCCTAAAGTTGCTTAGACAAATACAGATACTGACAAAGGAACTCATACAGACTTCACTGCTTTCGCTCTCCCTTGAAAAATGTCATCATAATTCAACTTCGGTCTGTAAAATGGGGTTACTGCAGCTATTGTGAGCTGCTCGAGCAGTAATAAACATTTTGCACCAAGTGCTATAGCATAGGTTTGACTCTTCAACATCTGCATTTCCCAGCGGCTGACCACATTTGGTTGTCACATCTCTACTTGAAGTGCCTTCTGAAAAACTCGCCTTTCCTTTAGAAGACAACCTTTGAAACCAGAACCCCAAAGAATGGCACACTATCCTGGTTAAAAGAGGCAGAGTGGACCCCTACAAAGTTATAAGAAACTAGGCAAGTCTGCAGTGGCTCTTGGGAAGAGAAGGGAATTCTCTATGCACCACAGCTCTTAAAAATCTCCTTTGCAATTCTTCCTGCTTGTACGATGCCTTGGCCAAGCTGGCCTGTTCTTTCAGAAAAGGGGGCAGGAAAATTAACCAATGCTGAAGTGACCCATTGCTCCATATTCTCCAGAGGCACACAAATCATGGCCTCTCATGAGTGCTGGGCTGCTGAGAGCACCCTAAGTTTGTCTTCCACATGGGCAAAATGGGGCCAGATCATTGATGAGGAGGGCTTTGGCTTCACAGCATGCCTAGTCCTGTCGCAGCACTTCCTGCCTTCTTGGCTACTTCAGCACCGCTAGACTGCACAGCCCTGCCTGTGCCCACTTCTGTGTAGCTGTGACTCCATGTCGGTCTTTCCCCAACAATCTGCCTTATGCACATATCACCTTTCTTTAGGTCTAGGGAGCCAGACAACTCTTCTATAATGCTATCAAATGAGACACTTGCAAATGAGATAGGGTTAAAAAGGTAAGCCACTAGTGCAGACAGCAGTCAGGGACTCCATACTTCTGTGACCCTGTCCATGGAAGTAGGTGGAACGAGCTATGTCATTCCACATTTTCAAAAAGGGATTTCTAGTGCTATAGAATAAAGCTTCTGACATATAATGCAAAGTGCCTAAGATGGGGGCACCTGGGTGGCTCAGTCAGTTAAGCATCTGACTTCAGCTCAGGTCATGATCTCGCAATTTGTGGGTTCGAGCCCTGCATTGCAGAGCCTGGAGCCTATTTCAGATTCTGTGTCTTCCTTTCTCTCTCTGCCCCTCCCCTGCTCGCTCGCTCTCTCTCTCTCTCTCTCTCTCTCTCAAGAATAAACATTGAAAAAAAATTTTTAAAAAAAAAATAGTGCCTAAGATAAATGAAGTATATTCTGCCCTTAAAACAACAGCAACAACAAATGAACCTCACCTACCCAAATTTCTTTCAGTCCAATCGATTAAGAGATACAGTATATCCAGGTAGTTTGAGGATTACACTACATGAGAGTGATGTGCAGAGTTAGGAAACGGTGAATACCATGTTAGAAATAGTTTCTGAAAGGAGGCTGGGAACAAATTCTTCGGAAAACTGAATGTAACGTAAGTAATGAGACTGAGAGCCAGGCACACACGAGAGCTGTGGAAGCAGCTGATTAGTGCCCTGGCAGCTACTGCTTCAAGAGCAGACCTGGCAGTCACCAGAAAATGAGACAAAGGCCATGTGGATCTGCTGTCTTTAAAATGGTAAGGAAAATGAGTTCCTTGTAATTACTGCCTCACCCTGCTTCAAAGTATTCTGGCAACCCTTCTCTCTTTTGGTGTGGAATACTCTTCTGGATTCTTGCAATCACATGACTCACTTTGGCTGTTCATTCCCTTTTAAACTTCCATGGGTAAATTTCCTTTCTTATTATAACCCACAGACAATCTAATTGACTTCAAAATCTAGTCAGCGCTTCACCCTTTATTGTATTTTCAGCCAGATGAAACAAGCAGATGCTATTTCATTATCTTCAGTTTTTCCCTTCTGGTCTGCTCTTAGAACATTCATGATGCTTTATGTCACTATCTCATTTAGGAAAATTATCACCTCCCCTAGATAGCACTTTGTACCTCTTGAAGTGTTTTCACTTGCATTACCCAACTTGATGTAAAAAAAAAAAAAAAAATATATATATATATATATGTATATATACATATATATGTTTATATTTGTATATATATGTTTATATTTATATATGTTTATATATGTATATATATTTTGCATACACACACACACACACACACACACACACACATATATATGGCCTGGGGTATTTCAGTTTCTTTTTTCCTGTATGAAATCAACATGAGAAGGAACTCAGAAGCAAAGGAGTCCAGGAGAGATGTAAGCTCCAAGTAAAACTGCTAAAAATACTGGGAGGGATGCTGGGAACTTCTTGTATGTGAGGCTGTGATTTGAGTTCATTTAAATTGTATTTTAAAGAACAAGTTGACCTTGGTATACTGGAGGACATCAAGAAATCCAGGGAGCTGCTATCTGGGTTACATCTGGGTCACATAGGTAATGAAAAAAGAACTAGGTAATGGAAGAATAATATCGCTGATACTTGAACAATGCAGGCATTAGAGGCACTGACCCCCTGTTCCAGTCAAAAATCCATGTATAACTATTGACTCCCCCAAAATGTACCTACTGATAGCCTACTGCTGACTGGAAGCCTTACTGATAGCATAAACGGCAACTGACACACATTTCGTATGTTGTATGTATTCTATATTGTACTGTTTGAATAAAGTAAGCTCTTAGAGAAAAGAAAACCGTAAGGAAGAGAAAAACAAAAGGAAGAGAAAATACTTTTACAGTATATACTGTGTTTATTTTAAAAAGTGGCATATGAGGGGACCCGTGCATTTCAAACTGTGTTGTTCAAGGGTCAACTCTAAATGTTTGTTTCTAAGGTCTTCTTTGTAAGTACTTCTTCTCAGTAAGATGCTGGTAACACTTATGTTTCAGAGGCTCATGTGCCAACCTCTCACAAGGTAAGTCTCCTGAAGACTTCTTTAACAGTTGCAACTATATCAACAGCTACATTTGTTGCCCTGACCAACTTTTTCTTCATGGAAGCTCATGGTGATACTCTACTTTATGTGGGGATAAAGAAGATGGTCTGTCAGTTTTATTCTAGAAATTGATTGAGTGTATGATGAATGAAAAACTGTTCATTTATTGCAAGCTGGTTTCTATTTTGAGTGGGAAGTACAATATATCTGTTTATTGGCCTTAGTTGAAGAATACAGATGTTATTCATTATGTGGATGCTTATCATTTATAAATAAGATCTAAGCCAATACTTGTGATTTCAATATTCCTTTCACTGCATATCCCATTTACTTTCTTTCCAAAGATGATATTATTTAACACATTTTTTATTCACTTGTGAATTTACATATATATGCATGTAAATTTGTGTATACGTATGTATTTTCTGTCCCATCCAACATGGCAAGAGAGGTATAGAGAAACACTTTAAGCACATTAATTTTTTGACATCAGAGTGAAGGGAAAAATAACAGTTTGGGTTTAACCAGCTGCAGTGTAGAAAAACATGTTTCTTTTTCTTTCTATCTTTCTATGGTAGTGCCTAGAGCAGTTTTGTACCAAGGGAAATCTACTGAATTCTTAAAATGCATGTTCCTTGAAGTTTAAACTTTAAACAAGAACAATATTAAGATTAAACTGCAGATAAGTCCTACAAAGTGAAATCGCACATTAGGGTAATATATGGACTTGGAGAGGAAAGGGAGGGACAAAGTATTTTCCTAGAGTGAATTAGCTGGATAATAAAAACTATCTTAAATATTACTGCTATTATTCTTAATTCCACCATCATTACTCATAAAACAGGAGTGATCATTTATTAAGTGACGACATTTATTATATGCATTATCACACATAAACATCCCAATAACTCCACTAACCTCACTGTATGTATAGAAAAATGACTTCTAAATTAACAGAAGGTCAAATTGCTAGCAGCATAAACAGGCTCATTTACCTTAACTGCTACTCCTACAATTCTAAAATCATTTCCACAATTCCAGTAAAAATATATTAGAGTTAGTGGTAAACACACCAGTGTTCTCCTTGAGGACAGGAACTGTAATATTCTCCTTATATTTCTCCTTAAGAAATGTTTATTGCATAATCAGATCCTAAAGAAATGTTTATTGATGTAACTGATTTTTAGCACTTTTTTTTTGCCCTCTGTTAGATTAACATTTATTTTAAATTCAGTAAATAAATATTTATTTTTTTTCAATATATGAAATTTATTGTCAAAATGGTTTCCATACAACACCCAGTGCTCATCCCAAAAGGTGCCCTCCTCAATACCCATCTCCCACCCCCCATCAACCCTCAGTTTGTTCTCAGTTTTTAAGAGTCTCTTATGCTTTGGCTCTCTTCCACTCTAACCTCTTTTTTTTTTTTTTTCCTTCCCCTCCCTCATGGGTTTCTGTTAAGTTTCTCAGGATCCACATAAGAGTGAAAACATATGGTATCTGTCTTTCTCTGTATGGCTTATTTCACTTAGCATCACACTCTCCAGTTCCATCCACATTGCTACAAAGGGCCATATTTCGTTCTTTCTCATTGCCCTGTAGTACTCCATTGTGTATATAAACCACAATTTCTTTATCCATTTATCAGTTGATGGACATTTAGGCTCTTTCCATCATTTGGCTATTGTTGAGAGTGCTGCTATAAACATTGGGGTACAAGTGCCCCTATGCATCAGTACTCCTGTATCCCTTGGGTAAATTCCTAGCAGTAGCACTTTTTTTTAAAAAAAAACACTCACTTAAAAAAAAAAAAAAGTAGGCATAGAAAACCCTGCATTTCATGTGTGTCTAGTTCAATGACCCAAGCAACATTTGAATTACGTCACATACGAGGCACACTGCTGAACATGGAAGAGCATACAAAGACACCTGGGCATGGTGCTTCCTATACAGAAGGCTGCATTTATAGTAAGGGCACAGCACTTCACAATCTAGCCTTCTACTGCAAGTATCATTCTTTTAACAGCATGGGCAGCAGCATGACCCAGGAGCTTGTTAAAAATGCAGAGTCTCAAACCCGATGACAGCTCCCAAGGCAACTGCATTTTAACAAGATCCCCAGGTGTTTCATGTGCACATTGAAAGTTAGAGAAGCACTCCTGTAGCACACTAGTGGAACATAAAGTAGCTGAATGTAATTAACAATTTAACTAATCTTTACATCTCTTTGGCAGCCAAGCCAAGGGCCTATGTAATCCCAAGGAGAATCACTCTCAGAGATTTCGTAGTACAGGGTGGTCACAGTAGCCTGAAGAGCCAAACAGAAAGAAAAGTGGCAGGAAGCAAAAAAAGAGAAACAGATATCTGTCACATGTAGAAGCCTGGGATTAGCAACCTGAGCTTTCTGACTGTAGAAGAGCAGAGAGCTAGCAAATAACATGAGAACGGACACAACACATCTGCAGACTGGTAGTGTGAAATGAGATGGGAGTGTCAGAGCTGAGGTGGGTGTAGATGGGAGGTTAGATATTTAGTCCTGCTGCATCTGAAAAACCCAGGAAGGAATAAAGTTTGTGAGTGTAAGTGCAATAGACAGGCTCTGCAACTGCCCACATTGCTCAAGCCTTCCTGAAAAGGTGAGCCCATGTGCCATGTACCTCTATCCCCACACCCCAGCCACAGATGACTAGCTTTGGGATGGATACTTGATCCAAAGACAGTCATTTCTCTGGCTTGCCCTTGACTTATAACTTGGTGCCTCTGCTCTAAAAGTTGAGCTGAGCCAATCAACTTTCTGCTCTTAAGAATCTGACATGGCGGGGGGGGGGGCACTTAGATGGCTCAGTCGGTTAAGCAACTGATTCCTGATTTCAGCTCAGGTCATGATCTTATGGTTCATGGGTTCAAGCCCCAAATCAGGCTCTGCGCTGGCAGCACGGAGACTGCTTGAAATTCTCCTTCTCCCTCTCTCTGCCCCTCCCCCAATGCACATGCGTGCAAGTGTTCTCTCTCTCTCAAAATAAATAAATACTTGAAAAAACAAAAAGAATTTGACATGGATAGGTGCCAGATAGTGGTGGACATTAGAGTCAATGTACATTCAGGGCAAACATCCACACTGGAGTAAATATACAATGAATATACAGAAAAAATGGACAAAGGGAGGAGAGAAGGAAGGAGTGGATGAGCATTGAGATACTCACAAGAAGATGTGGGAGACTCTGTGGTCCCTAAAAAATGAAAAGTGTGGTTTTGGTTTTCAGCACTCTAATTCCAGGTTCTCTGAGGTCCAACTATATCTCATTGTCTACTTCTGAATGTCCATGAGAATGCCCGAGACTGTCTATAACTCCACTCCCTTTACTCCAAGTAGCTTTAGTAGGTTTTACATGCAACTATAATGGCCACAGTTAAAACACAGCTGGTGAGTGAGTGCTAGAGAAAGAGGGAGTGAACACACACTGTTGTTTGAAACAACACTGCTCCTGAAGATGGAGTAGGAGATCACTGTCATGTCTACTAGTTTTAGAGCTCAGTCTACACCATGGTGAGTGTTGCTATCTAACTCAATTCCTTGACAACTGCCTTCTAAGAAGTCCAAGGACCAAACTATAAGAATCAGTCTCACGTTTCAGTGTGTAAACTGTATCTACTTAAAAAAAGATTGAGCAAAGAAAAACATGCACATACTACAGCAATATTGTTTCATGTACTTCAAACAGAGCAGATATTTAAATTCATCAAATAATAAGCTGCCTAAAATCTTGAAGGTCAGATATATAAACCAAAAGATCGCTTTGTATCGTATATAATTAGCTCTTGCTGAATGAGACAGTTGCCCACATCCCTAGCTCATTAAAAAGGTAAAATATATTTTTTACACATAAATTCCAAAGATGAACATTGGACTCAAAGTATTAACAAAGACTAGAGAAAGTTGAAAAAAAATTCTGAAAATCATGATTTCCAAAATGACCTTTTTT
Organism: Lynx canadensis; assembly: GCF_007474595.2. Lineage (NCBI taxonomy): Eukaryota > Metazoa > Chordata > Mammalia > Carnivora > Felidae > Lynx > Lynx canadensis. The sequence continues at coordinate 153,663,353 of NC_044303.2, read as the reverse complement.
CTTTTTCCAAGAAACTCAAGTCCAAACAGTCTGTTCTCTGAACAACGATAATGCTGCAATCACCCTATTGGACAGTGCCTGGGAACTTTGCTCCAGGTAGGTTCCAGTGAATCAAGCCCCTTCAGAATTTAATGAGAATAAGGTCAGGCTGACTTGTTATTTTTTACATGTACTAATGCTCTATGTTCTCATAAAACAAAATTGTTTGGTACTAGAAAATGTCATTGTCCTATAGCATTCAAGGTATCCTGCCCTTACCTATTACTCACCCAGTCTCTGCTTGGATGGCTAAATCAATTCTGACTAATCGTATCACCTTCTTGTATCAGAAGATGGTAAAATGATACGTTTTCCTAAGTTTATAAAAGTAAGACTTACAGAGGTGACCATGGGAATACAAGATTAACGTCCAAAAAATATCGGTCTTTTTGTATCCCCCAACCCTCATTTTACTTCATGATTGCACCTGTGGACAGAGATCCTTGTAGTATAACCTTTAGCAGGAAAGCAGCTTTAGGTACGGCTAATCCCACATCACACAGGCAGGAGGCAGTACTTTCCATCTTAGATCAATATTGCAAATGTAGTTTTTTTGTGCTTTAAATCTGAGATTTCAATAAGCTCAAAGCATTTAGGAATAGCTTAGAGGATACTGGGGGTGTGTGTCATGTTATCACAAATATTGCTTCCTTTTCCTGATGAAGACTTTGTAGAATTTGAGGTGTTCTTTCCCCAAATACTCTTACAATACCCTCGTATATGTTTCATTGGAGTCTATGAAAAATATGAGAAAGGTAGAAATGTGATGATATAGATTTTTAAAAACTTTTTAATGTTTATTTCTGAGAGACACACACACAGAGCATGAACAGGGAGGGGCAGAGAGAGAGAGAGAGGGAGACACAGAATACAAAGCAGGCTCCAGGCTCTGAGCTGTTAGCATAGAGCCCAACACCAGGCTCCAACCCATGAACCATGAGATCAAGACCTGAGCCGAAGTCAGATGGTTAACTGATGGAGCCACACAGGTGCCCCTGAAATGTGATATCGATATTTTAAGGATCAACAAATTCTGACAGCAATGGGGGAGATTTCTCCAAAAAGCAAAAATCACTGGGTAGAAGGATAATCCAACTTAAGAAAAAATTTTTAATGTTTATTTATTTTTGGCAGAGAGAGAGCATGAGTAGGGGAGGGGCAGAGAGATAGGGAGACAGGGAATCTGAAGCAGACTCTGAGCTGTCAGTGCAAAGCCTGACATGGGGCTTGAACCTGCGAGCTCGAGCCACAGGGGCTCAAACCCCTGTGAGATCATGAACCTGAGCCAAAGTCAGACATTCAACCCACTGAGCCACCCAGACATCCCAGGATAATCTAGCCTTTAATCAATCACATTTTACTGATCGGTAGCCACATTACATTGCTTTGGGGATCAGGTCCACAGATTCCACTGACTTTATGTGAAAGTTGCAAACACTCCAAGAGAAAACTTCTAGAGTACTCCCTTGCAGAAGTGAGTGTTCAATGATACCAACATCTTGTATTACCTACAGTCACATTAACATTTATAGCACACTGCAATAACTAATAATGTTCCTAAATGTTGACGTCAAATCTTTAAGACACTGTTAAGCGGACTTAGTCAATGCTGTTTAAAATATACTATACAATTCCTTGTGGTATTAGTAAAACATCCTGATAACAACAGGGGTAACTTTTAACTACTGAGAAAACAAGTGAAATGTGAGTAGATGAGGTGATATGTCAAGCATTTTAAGGTCATTATCGCCAGTTGTACATAACATAGTTATGTCTAACTCCAATGCTCAGCTCTGTTGCTGGGCCCATTTCAATTCTGATATCCTGAATGTTTTATTGAACAAATATTTAAGGATGTTGGTCTTCAAAGTAATGGGTTAGCACATCAAAGATGTGTTTTAGATATCTAACCCTTGATACGTTCATATCACAGTTGCTAGAGCTGGCCTATGACTTTACCATTAATTAGTATTTATTGAGTATTTATATATGTCTACAATTTGACAGTTATAGCTGGAAACATAAGAAGTGTATGAGGTATAATTCCTTTCCTGAAGGATCTTGGAGCAAGAAAAATAAAATATAACAAAAAAAGATTATTATAAAATCCCATAATGCTCTGCCTACATGTAAAGCATATCTAATAAATATGTAAAAAGGTAAGAATATGTAGAAACAAAACAGATGAACACAGGGGAAGGGAAAAAAAAGAGAGGGAAGCAAACCATAAGAGACTCTTTTTCTTAAAGTTTATTTATTTATATATATAGAGAGAGTGCACACACATGTGCTTGCAAGCATGAACAGGGAAGGGGTAGAGAGAATTCCAAGTAGGTGCCATGCTGTCAGCAGAGAGCCTGACACAGGGCTTGATCTCATGAAGCGTGAGATCATGACCTGAGCTGAAATCAAGAGTTGGAGGCTTAACAGACTGAGCCACTCAGGAGCTCTAAGAGACTTTTTTTTGCAAATGAGTTTTTTCTTTTTAAATATGAAATTTATTGTCAAATTGGTTTCCATACAATACCCAGTGCTCATCCCAATAGGTGCCCTTCTCAATAACCATCATCCACCCACCCCTCCCTCCTTAAGAGTCCCTTATGTTTTGGCTCCCATCCTCTCTAACCTCTTTTTTTTTCCTTCCCCTCCCCCATGGTATTCTGGTAAGTTTCTCCGGATCCACATAAGAATGAAAACATATGGTATCTGTCTTTCTTTGTATGACTTATTTCACTTAGCGTAACACTCACCAGTTCCATCCACGTTGATACAAAAGGCCATACTTCATTCTTTCTCATTGCCACATAGTATTCCATTGTCTACATAAACCACAATTTCTTTATCTATTCATTAGTTGATGGACATTTAGGCTCTTTCCATATTTGGCTGTTGTTGAAAGTGCTGCTATAAACATTGGGGTACAAGTGCCCCTATGCATCAGCACTCCTGTATCCCTTGGGTAAATTCCTAGCAGTGCTATTGCTGGGTCATAGGGTAGATCTATTTTTAATTTTTTGAGGAACCTCCACACTGTTTTCCAGAGTGGCTGCACCAGTTTGTATTCCCACCAACAGTGCAAGAGGGTTCCTGTTTCTCCACATCCTCTCCAGCATCTATAGTCTCCTGATTTGTTCATTTTAGCCACTCTGGTGTGAGGTGGTATCTGAGTGTGGTTTTGATTTGTATTTCCCTGATGAGGAGCGACGTTGAGCATCTTTTCATGTGCCTGTTGGCCATCCGGATGTCTTCTTTAGAGAAGTGTCTATTCATGTTTTCTGCCCATTTCTTCACTGGATTATTTGTTTTTCGGGTGTGGAGTTTGGGAAGCTCTTTATAGATTTTGGATACTAGCCCTTTGTCCAATATGTCATTTGCAAATATCTTTTCCCATTCTGTTGGTTGCCTTTTAGTTTTGTTGGTTGTTTCCTTTGCAGTGCAGCTTTTTATCTTCATGAGGTCCTGATAGTTCATTTTTGCTTTTAATTCCCTTGCCTTTGGAGATGTGTCAAGTAAGAAAATGCTGGGGCTGAGGTCACAGAGGTCTTTTCCTGCTTTCTCCTCTAGGGTTTTGATGGTTTCCTGTCTCACATTCAGGTCCTTTATCCGTTGTGAGTTTATTTTTTGTGAATGGTGTAAGAAAGTGGTCTAGTTTCATCCTTCTGCATGTTGGTGTCCAGTTCTCCCAGCACCCTTTGTTAAAGAGACTGTCTTTTTTCCATTCTTTCCTGCTTTGTCAAAGATCAGTTGCCACACTTTTGTGGGTCTAATTCTGGGGTTTCTATTCCATTCCATTGGTCTATGTGTCAATTTTTGTGCCAATACCATGCTGTCTTGATGATTACAGCTTTGTGGTAGAGGCTAAAGTCTGGGATTGTGATGCCTCCTGCTTTGGTCTTCTTCTTCAGAATTACTTTGGCTATCCGGGGTCTTTTGTGGTTCCATACAAATTTTAGGATTGCTTGTTCTAGCTTCGAGAAGAATGCTGGTGCAATTTTGATTGGGATTGCATTGAATGTGTAGATAGCTTTGGGTAGTATTGACATTTTAACAATATTTATTCTTCCAACCCATGACCACAGAATGTTTTTCCATTTCTTTATATCTTCTTCAATTTCCTTCATAGGCTTTCTATAGTTTTCAGCATACAGATCTTTTACATCTTTGGTTAGGTTTATTCCTAGGTATTTTATGCTTCTTGGTGCAATTGTGAATGGGATCATTTTCTTTATTTGTCTTTCTGTTGCTTCATTATTAGTGTATAAGGATGCAACTGATTTCTGCACATTGATTTTGTATCCTGCAACTTTGCTGAATTCATGTAGCAGTTCTAGCAGACTTTTGGTGGAGTCTATTGGGTTTTCCATGTATAATATCATGTCATCTGCAAAAAGTGAAAGCTTGACTTCATTTTTGCCAATTTTGATGCCTTTGATTTCCTTTTGTTGCCTGATTGCTGATGCTTGCACTTCCAACACTATGTTAAACAACCTCGGTGAGAGTGGACATACCTGTTGTGTTCCTGATCTCAGGGGGAAAGCTCTCAGTTTTTCCCCATTGAGGATGATATTAGCTGTGGGCTTTTCATAAATAGCTTTTATGATGTTTAAGTATGTTCCTTCTATCCTGACTTTCTCGAGGGTTTTTATTAAGAAAGGATGCTGAATTTTGTCAAATGCTTTTTCTGCATCGATTGACAGGATCATATGGTTCTTTTCTTTTATTAATGTGATGTATCACATTGATTGATTTGTGAATGTTGAAGCAGCCCTGCAGACCAGGAATGAATCCCACTTGATCATGGTGAATAATTCTTTTTATATGCTGTTGAACTTGATTTGCTAGTATATTATTGAGAATTTGTGCATCCATATTCATCACGGATATTGGCCCGTAGTTCTCTTTTTTTGCTGGGTCTCTGTCTGGTTTAGGAATCAAAGTAATGCTGGCTTCATAGAATGAGTCTGGGAGTTTTCCTTCCCTTTCTATTTTTTGGAACAGCTTGAGAAGGATAGGTATTATCTCTGCTTTAAATGTCTGGTAGAACTCCCCTGGGAAGCCATCTGGTCCTGGACTCTAATTTGTTGGGAGATTTTTGATAACCGATTCAATTTCTTCGCTGGTTATGGGTCTGTTCAAGTTTTCTATTTCTTCCTGTTTGAGTTTTGGAAGGGTGTGGGTGCTTAGGAATTTGTCCATTTCTTCCAGGTTGTCCAGTTTGTTGGCATATAATTTTTCATAGTATTCCCTGATAATTGCTTGTATTTCTGAGGGATTGGTTGCAATAATTCCATTTTCATTTATGATTTTATCTATTTGGGTCCCCTCCCTTTTCTTTTTGAGAAGCCTGGCTAGAGGTTAATCAATTTTGTTTATTTTTTCAAAAAGCCTACTCTTGGTTTCATTGATCTGCTCTACAGTTTTTTTTAGATTCTATATTGTTTATTTCTACTCTGATCTTTATTATTTCTCTTCTTCTGCTGGGTTTGGGGTGTCTTGCTGTTCTGCTTCTATTTCCTTTAGTGTGCTGTTAGATTTTGTATTTGGGAACTTTCTTGTTTCTTGAGATAGGCCTGGATTGCAATGTATTTTCCTCTCAGGACTGCCTTCGCTGCATCCCAAAGCATTTGGATTGTTGTATTTTCATTTTCATTTGTTTCCATATATTTTTAAATTTCTTCTCTAATTGACTGGTTGACCTATTCATTCTTTAGTAGGGTGTTCTTTAACCTCCACGCTCTTGGAGGTTTTCCAGGCTTTTTCCTATCGTTGGTTTCAAGCTTCATAGCATTGTGGTCTGAAAGTATGCAGGGTATGATCTCAATTCTTGTATACTTATGAAGGGCTGTTTTGTGACCCATTATGTGATCTATCTTGGAGAATGTTCCATGTGTACTCGAGAAGAAAGTATATTCTGTTGCTTTGGGATGCAGAGTTCTAAATATATCTGTCAAGTCCATCTGATCCAATGTATCTTTATTGTTAAAGCCCTTGTTTCTTTATTGATCCTGTGTCTAGATGATCTATCCACTGTTGTAAGTGGAGGATTAAAGTCCCCTGCAATTACCACATTCTTATCAATAAAGTTGCTTATGTTTGTGATTGTTTTATATATTTGGGGGCTCCCATATTTGGCGCACAGACATTTATAATTGTTAGCTCTTCCTGATGGATAGACTCTGTAATTATTATATAATGTCCTTCTTCATCTCTTGTTACAGCCTTTAATTTAGAGTCTAGTTTGTCTGATATAAATATGGCTACTCCAGCTTTCTTTTGATTTCCAGTAGCATGATAGCTCTCCATCCCCTTACTTTCAATCTGAAGGTGTCCTCAAGTCTAAAATGAGTCTCTTATAGACAGCAAATAGATGGGTCTTGTTTTTTTATCCATTCTGATACCCTATGTCTTTTGGTTGGAGCATTTAGTCTATTTACATTCAGTGTTATTATAGAAAGATATGGGTTTAGAGTCATTGTGATGTCTGTAGGTTTCATGCTTGTAGTGATGTCTCTGGTACTTTGTGGTCCTTGCACATTTCACTCACAGAATCCCCGTTAGGATCTCTGGTAGGGCTGGTTTAGTGGTGATGAATTCCTTCAGTTTTTGTTTGTTTGGGAAGACCTTTATCTCTCCTATTCTGAATGGCAGACTTGCTGGATAAAGGATTCTCGGCTGCATATTTTTTCTGTTCATCACATTGAAGATTTCCTGCCATTGCTATCTGGCCTGCCAAGTTTCAGTAGATAGGTCTGTCACTAGTCTTATCGGTCTCCCTTTGTATGTTATGGCATGTTTATCCCTAGCTGCTTTCAGAATTTTCTGTTTATCCTTGTATTTTGCCAGTTTCACTATGATATCAGTGCAGAAGATCGATTCAAGTTACATCTGAAGGGAGTTCTCTGTGCCTCTTGGATTTCAATGCCTTTTCCCTTCCCCAGATCTCAGCTATGATTTGTTAAAGTACACCTTTAGCCCCTTTCTCTCTCTCTTCCTCTTCTGGAATTCCTATTATACAGATATTGTTCCATTTCATTGCATCACTTAGTGCTCTAATTCTCCCCTCATACTCCTGGATTTTTTTTATCTTTTTCTCAGCTTCCTCTTTTTCCATAATTTTATCTTCTACTTCACCTATTCTCTCATCTGCCTCTTCAATCTGAGCTGTGGTCACCTCCATTTTATTGTGCACCTCATTTATACCATTTTTTAGCTCCTCATGACTATTTCTTAGTCCCTTGATCTCTGTAGCAATAGATTCTCTTCTGTCCCCTATACTTTTTTCAAGCCCAGCGATTCATTTTATGACTATTATTCTAAATTCTTGTTCTGTTATATTGCTTAAATCATTTTTGATCAATATGTTAGCTGTCGCTACTTCCTGGAGTTTCTTTTGAGGAGAATTCTTCCATTTCATCATTTTGGATAGTCCCTGGGGTGGTGCGGAACTGCAGGGCACTTCCCCTGTGCTGTCTGGAGTAACTTGTGTTGGTGGGTGGAGCCACAGTCAGACCTGATGTCTGCCCCCAGCCCACAGCTGGGGCCACAGTAAGACTGGTGTATACCTTATCTTTCCCACTCTCAGGGGCAGGACGTACTGTGGAGTGGTGTGGCCCCTATCTGGGCTACTTGCACAACTGGCAGGCTTGTGGTGCTGCTTTGATGGGATCTGGCATATTAGCCAGGGTGGATCAGCAAGGTGCGCAGGGGCGGCTTAGCTCGCTTTGCCATCGGTGGTCCCCCTGCGGAAGGGGCCCTGCAGCACTGGGAGGGAGGCAGGCAGACCCGTCGGAGGGATGGATCCACAGAAGCACAGAGTTGGGTGTTTGCACAGTGCAAGCAAATTCGGTGACGGGAACTGGTTCCCTTTGGGATTTCAGCTGGGGGATGGGAGAGGGAGATGGCGCTGGCCAGCGCCTTTGTTCCTTGCCGAGGTGGGCTCTGTCTTCCGGGGTTTAGCAACTCTCCCTCCCGGTGTCCTCAAGCCCTCCCACTCTCCAAGCAGAGCTGTTGACTTATAACATTCCAGATGTTAAGCCCCACTGGCTGTCAGAACTCATGCAGTACGGCCCCTCTGCTTTTGCAAGTCAGACTTGGGGGCTCTGCCTTGCCAGGTGGGCTGCCCCTCCACTGCCCTGGCTCCCTCCCGCCAGTCCGTGTAGTGCTCACTGCCTCTCTGCCCTTCCTACTCTCTTCGTGGGCCTCTTGTCTACACTTGGCTCCGAAGAGTCCATTCTGCTAGTCTTCTGGTGGTTTTCTGGGTTATTTAGGCAGATGTGGGTGGAATCTAAGTGATCAGCAGGACAAGGTGAGCCCAGCATCCTCCTACACCGCCATTTTCTCTGTCTCCAAGAGACTCTTGACTATAGAGAACAAACTGAGGGTTGCTGGAGGGGAGGTGGGTGGGGGGTGGGCTAGATGGGTGATGGGTATTAAAGAGGACACTTGTTGTGTTGAGGACTGGGTCTTTTATTTAAGTCATGAATCACTAAATTCTATTCCTGAAAACAATAGTGCACTATACTAGAATGTTTAACTAACTAGAATTTAAATAAAAACTTGAAACAAAACAAAACAAGAAATATGGACCATAATACCTGGGGAAAACAAGATACAGTTCACGGATTAATTTAGAAAAGAAAAGTAAAACTGGAAGTGAAGGATATGGAGGCCAAAATTCTATTCACTCTATGGGAAACCCCCAGTTTTGGTGTGGAAATGACACATTTCACTTTCCTTGAAGTTTTGAAATCTGAAGGACTAGATTATACAGGTATAGAAGCAACAGTGAAAAGTCCCAAGTGGGAAAGCCCTAACAGATAGGTAGATATCTATCTCGATATATATAGATATAAAGTGATCTCCTTTATGGTTTATGTAAACAAGTTTCTCAAAGGAAAATAAATGATGTCACTATTGAGGGTGTAAGTGGGAGAAGAATAGGGTAGGTAGAAGTCTCTTATTGGATTAGGAGAATACTGTCTACAAAAAGAGTATAAATTTAAGAATGAAAGCTCTGTGGTGCCAGATGTGTGTTGTGATTTTCCATAATCCCTGAAACACTGCTGCTACACGACCGCGTGAACTTTTTCTGGGGTGGGCTGGCAACCAGCCGCACACAGTCTCAGGGCATCGGCAGCAGCAGTCCCACAAACGTTCCTGGGTGCAGCTGGCACTGGGCCATTCCTCAGTGAAACCCTCCCCCAGATTATCTGAGCAGGTCAAAGCTGCAGTCCCTCAGAAATGAGGGGTCAGGAAACACAGCCACATATGAGATAAAAGGCAGGAGGGAGTTGCCGCCTGGCACCTTGACAGCTTGGTCACAGACAGTGTAAAAGTGGGGAGTGGATGGAAGCCAGAGACAAAGGACAGGTGCACTATTGCTGGTTGGGAAGAGCAAAGAGTTTCGATACTAGAGACGGGGTAGCTAGGTGATGCCATTTTCACCCGCCCCCCCCGCCCCACGCATGCACATACACACCTACAAGTGCCACAAGAATCCACTCCAGTAAGCTAAGCAGCGCCATCTAGTGGAGAACGGAGATGTTACACTAAACCCCGCCCAACTGGGCCAACCTAGTTCATCAGGAACACCACAAATCTCTCTGCCTGCTTAGTATACAGACTATAAGGTGCTTCATAGTTTGACTTCTAGGGGAAAGCAATGTAATTTCAATTGTATTTCAGTCTGTTCGCTGGCCCATCTATTCAATTTTTTTTTCTTTTTTGTTTCTTTTCTCTTTCTTGAATACAGATACAGAAAGAAAAAATTTATTTTTATTTTCAATTTTTATTAAAAATATTTTTATTTTTTTCTATTTTTACTTTTTTGGTAAATTTTTCAAATTTTATTTTTCTTCCATCATTTCGTTTTATTCTATTTATTGTATTCATTTTCTCAAATTTTCGACCGTTTTCTTTTTTTTTGTTTTTCTTTTTTTTCCCCTTTTTTATCCCCCCTTTTCTCTCTAATCTTTCAAGCCCCTTTCAATAGCCAGACCAAAACACACCTAGGTTATAGCATCATTTATTTGATGTGTGTGTGTGTGTGTGTGTGTGTGTGTGTATGTGTGTGTTGTTTTTAATTTTTTAATTTTAATTTTTTTACATTATTAATTCCTTTTCTTCCATCAAAATGATAAAATGAAGGAATTCACCCCAAAAGAAAGAGCAGGAAGAAACGACAACCAGGGACTTAATCAGCACAGAAAGAAGCAAGGTGTCTGAACCAAAATTTAGAATCACAATACTAAGAATACTAGCTGGGGTCGAAAATAGATTAGAATTCCTCTCTGTGGAGATAAAAGAAGTAAAAGCTAGTCAGGATGTAATAAAAAATGCTATAACTGAGCTGCAATTTCGAATGGATGCCACGACAGCAAGGATAGATGAGGTAGGGCAGCAAATCAGCGATATAGAGGACAAACTTTGTACAATAATGAAGCAGAAAAAAAGAGGGCGACTAAGGCAAAAGAGCACGATTTAAGAATTAGAGACTCATTAAAAAGGAACAACCTCAGAATCATAGGGGTCCCAGAAGATTAAGAGAGAGAAAAAGCGTAAGAAGGGTTATATGAGCAAATCACAGCAGAAAACTTTCCTAACCTGGGGGAAGACACAGGTATCAAAATCCAGGAAGCACACAGGACTCCTATAAGATTCAACAAAAACCGACCATCAGCAAGGCATATCATAGTCAAATTCACAAAAACATTCAGGCAAAGAAAGAATCATGAAAGCAGCAAGGGAAAAAAAGTCCTTAACCTACAAGGGCAGACAGATCAGGTTTACAGTAGACCTGTCCACAGAAATTTGGCAAGTCAGAAAGGAGTGGAAGGATATATTCAATGTGCTGAACTGGAAAAATATACAGTCAAGAATTCTTTATCCAGCAAGGCTGTCATTCAAAATAGAAGGAGAGATTAAAAGTTTCCCAGACAAACAAAAATTAAAGGAGTTTGTGACCACTAACCAGCCCTGCAAGAAATTTTAAGGGAGACTTTCTGAGGGGAGAAAAGTTGAAAAAAAAAAAAAAAAGACCAAAAGCAACAAAGACTAGAAAGGACAGAGAACACCACCAGAAACTCCAACTCTACAAGAAACATAATGGCAATAAACTCATATTTTTCAACACTCACTCTAAACATCAGTGGACTCAATGCTCCAATCAAAAGAAACAGGGTAACAGAATGGATAAGAAAACAAGATCCATCTATATGCTGTTTACAAGAGACCCACTTTAGACCTAAAGATACCTTCAGATTGAAAGTGAGGGGATGGAGAACCATCTATCATGCTAATGGTTGATAAGAAAGCCAGAGTAGCATACTTATATCACACAATCTAGACTTTAAAATAAAGACTGTAATAAGAGATGAAGAAGGGCATTATATCATAATTAAGGGGTCTATCCATCAAGAAGACATAACAATTGTAAACATTTATGCTCCAAATATGTAAGCACCCAAATATGTAAATCAATTAATCACAAACATAAAGAAACTCATTGATAATAATACCATAATAGTAGGGGACTTCAACACCCCACTTACAGCAATGGCCAGGTCACCTAAACAGAAAATCAACAAGGAAACAATGGCTTTGAATGACACACTGGATCAGATGGACTTAACAGATATATTTAGAACATTTCATCCTAAAGCAGTGGAATATACATTCTTCTCCAGTGCACATGGAACGTTCTCCAGAATAGATCACACACTGGGACACAAATCAGCCCTCAACAAGTACAAAAAGATCGAGACCATACCATGTATATTTTCAGACCACACAATGCTATGAAACTCAAAATCAACCACAAGAAAAAATTTGGAAAGATAACAAATACTTGGAGACTAAAGAACATCCTGTTAAAGAATGAATAGGCTAATGAAGAAGTTGAAGAGGAAATTAAAAAGTACATGGAAGCCAATGAAAATGATAACACCACAGCCCCAAACCTCTGGGACACAGCAAAAGCGGTCCTAAGAGGGAAGTATATAGCAAGCTAGGCCTTCTTAAAGAAGGAAGAAAGGTTAAGATACACAATGTAACCTTACACCTTAAAGAGCTGGAAAAAGAACAGCAAATAAAACCCTAAACCAGCAGAAGACAGGAAATAATAAAGATTAGAGTAGAAATTAATGCCATCGAAACCATAAAAACAGTAAAACAGATCAATGAAACCAGAAGCTGGTTCTTTGAAAGAATTAACAAAATTGATAAACCACTAGCCAGTTTGATCAAAAAGAAAAAGGACCCAAATAAATAAAATCAAGAATGAAAGAGGAGAGATCACAACCAAAACAGCAGAAATAAAAACAATAATAAGAGAATATTATGAGCAATTATACGCCAATAAAATGGACAATCTGGAAGAAATGAACAAATTATTAGAAATATATAAACTACCAAAACTGAAAAAGGAAGAAACAGAAAATTTGAACAGACCCATAACCAATAAAGAAATCAAGTTAGTAATCAAAAATCTCCCCCAAAACAGGAGTCCAGGGCCAGATGGCTTCCCAGGAGAATTCTACCAAACATTTAAGGAGGAGTTAACACCTATTCTCTTGAAGTTGTTTCAAAAAATAGAAATGGAAGGAAAACTTCCGAACTCTTTCTATGAAGCCAGCATTACCTTGATTCCAAAACCGAACACAGACCCCATTAAAAAGGAGAACTACAGACCAATTTCCCTGATGAATGTGGATACAAAAATCCTCAACAAGATGTTAGCCAACCAGATTCAACAATACATTAAACAAATTATTCACCACAACCAAGTGGGATTTATACCTGGGATGCAGGGCTGGTTCAATATCCGCAAAACAATCAATGTGATTCATCACATCAATAAAAGAAAGGACAAGAATCACACGATCCTCTCAACAGATGCAGAAAACGCATTTGACAAAATACAGCATCCTTTCTTGATAAAAACCCTTAAGAAAGCAGGGATAGAAGGATCAAACCTTGAGATCATAAAAGCCATATATGAAAGACCCAATGCTAATACAACCTCAGTGGGGGTTCAGAGCTTTCCCCCTAAGGTCAGGAATAAGACAGGGATGCCCACTCTTGCCGCTGTTATTCAAACATAGTATTGGACGTCTTAGTCTCAGCAATCAGACAACACAAAGAAATAAAAGGCATCCAAATCAGCCAGGAGGAGGTCAAATTTTCACTCTTCACAGATGACATGATATTCTATACGGGAAACCCAAAGATTCCATAAATAACTGCTAGCACTGATCCATGAATTCAGCAAAGTGGCAGGATATAAAACCAATGCACAGAAATCGGTTGCATTCCTATACACCAACAATGAAGCAACAGAAAGAGAAATCAAGGAATCGATCCCATTTACAAGTGCACCTAAAACCATAAAATACCCAGAAATACATCAAACCAAAGAGGTGAAAAATCTATACACTGAAAACTATAGAAAGCTTATGAAAGAAATTGAAGAAGACACAATAATTGGAAAAATATTCCATGCTCCTGGATAGGAACAACAAATAGTGTTAAAATGTCAATATTACCCATAGAAATCTACATATTAAATGCAATCCCTATCAAAATAACACCAGCATTCTTCACAGAGCTAGAACAAACAATTCTAAAATTTGTATGGAACCAGAAAAGACCCCGGAATAGACAAAGCAATCCTGAAAAAGAAAACCAAAGCAGGAGGCATCACGATCCTGGACTTCAAGCTTTATTACAAAGCTATAATCATCAAGACAGTATGGTACTGGCACAAGAACATACACTCAGATGAATGGAACAGAATAGAGAAGCCAGAAATAGACCCACAAATGTATGGCCAACTAATTTTTGACATAGCAGGAAGGAATATTCAATGGAACGAAGACAGCCTCTTCAGCAAGTGGTGCTGGGAAAACTGGACAGTGACTTGCAGAAGAATGAACCTAGACCACTTTTTACACCATACACAAAAATACACTCAAAATGGATGGAAGATAAATGTAAGACAGGAAGCTATCAAAATCGAGGAGAAAGCAGGCAAATCCTCTTTGATCTTGGCTGCAGCAACTTCTTACTCAACACATCACTGGAGGCAAGGAAAACAAAGGCAAAAATGAACTATTGGGACCTCATCAAAATAAAAAGCTTCTGCACAGCGTAAGAAACAATCAGCAAAACTAAAAGGCAACTGACAGAATGGGACAAGATACTTGCAAATGACCTATCAGATAAAGGGTTAGTATCCAAAATCAATAAAGAATTTCTCAAACTCAACACCCAAAAAAATAATCCAGTGAAGAAATGGGCAAAAGACATGAATAGACACTTCTCCAAAGAAGACATCCAGATGGCCAACCGACACATGAAAAAATGCTCAACATCACTCATCATCTGGGAACTACAAATCAAAACCACAATGAAACACCACCTCGCACCTGTCAGAATGTCTAACATCAACAACTCCGGCAACAACAGATGTTGGTGAGGATGCAGAGAAAGAGGATCTTTTGCACTGCTGGTGGGAATGCAAACTGGTGCAGCCACTCTGGAAAACACTATGGAAGTTCCTCAAAAAATTAAAAATAGAACTCCCCTACGACCCAGCAATTGCACTACTAGGTATTTATCCAAGGGATACAGGTATGCTGTTTCGAAGGGGCACATGCACCCCAATGTTTTTTTTTTTTTAATTTTTTTTAACGTTTATTCATTTTTGAGACAGAGAGAGACAGAGCATGAATGGGGGAAGGTCAGAGAGAGAGGGAGACACAGAATCTGAAACAGGCTCCAGGCTCTGAGCTGTCAGCACAGAGCCTGACATGGGGCTCGAACTCACGGAGCATGAGATCATGACCTGAGCTGAAGTCGGACGCCCAACCAACTGAGCCACCCAGGCGCCCCACATGCACCCCAATGTTAACAGCAACACTATCAACAATAGCCAAAGTATGGAGAGAGCCCAAAAGTCCATCCATGAATGAGTGGATAAAAAAGATGTGGTGTATACACACACACACACACACACACACACACACACACACACACACACAACGGAGTATTACTCGGCAGGCAAAAAGAATGAAATCTTGCCATTTGCAACTATGTGGATGGAACTAGAGGGTATTATGCTAAGTGAAATTAGTCAGTCAGAGAAAGACAAATATCAAATGACTTCACTCATATGAGGACTTTAAGAAACAAAACAGATGAACATAGGGAAGGGAAGTAAAAATAATATAAAAACAGGGAGGGGGACAAAACATAAGAGAGTCTTAAATATGGAGAACAAACAGAGGGTTCCTGGAGGGATTTTGGGAAGGTGGATGGGCTAAATGGGTAAGAGGCATTAAGGAATCTACTCCTGAAATCATTGTTGCACTATATGGTAACTTGGATGTAAATTTAAAAAAAAAAATTAAATAAGAATTAAAAAAAAAAAGAGAATGAAGGCTGTCACTCTCTGCCCTTTCCCCACTGACATTCTATCTATCTCCAAGAATAAACATTAAAAAATTTTAAAAAAGGGTGGCAGGCGCCTAGATGGCTCAGTCAGTTAAGCATCCAACTTTGGCTTAGGTCATGATCTCATGGTTTGTGGGTTCGAGCCCTACGTCGAGCTCTCTGCTGACAGCTCAGAGCCTGGAGCCTACTTCGGAATCTGTGTCTCTTCCCTCTCTCTGACCCTCCCCTTCTCATGCTCTGTCTCTCTCTCTCTCCAAAAATAAATAAACATTAGATAAAAAAAAAGAATGAAGGCTCTGGAATCAAACCATCTGAGTCGGTCCTAGGTATACCTTTTATTGACTCTTTGACTTGAGCCAGTATTTAGCTTCTCTCCTGACCTCAGTTTCCTAACAAGTAAAATGGAAAGAACAATAGCATCTACCTCAGAGAGGAGAGTAAGAACTCAATGAGTTAATATAGGTAAAGATCTTCAATCAGAGCCTGGCATGCTATAGGTGTAAGATAAAATCTATTTGCCATTATTATTATCATCATCTATAATGAAGCCCCAAATCCTCTCATGTATATACAAGACTTAACCCCATGTGAAGAAAAAGGAGATTCCAAATAGTAGAGAGAAGTGTAACATCTATCACCTTTATGTGCCAGGGAAAAAATGCCGAACAGCTGGAGTTCAAAGAGAGGGACACCTTTTGACTGGGGTAGTCAGGGAAGTCTTCAGGGAAGAGGAGGGGTTTAATATCATTTGTTTCCCTTTCCAATTCCTTACCAATCAGTAGATATTTGGTGATTCAGTTATGCAAATCAGAAGATCTGCCTGTGTCCACAATGGGTCTACAAGAGGGGAAGGAGGAAAACTTTCCCTCTGCAGCTTTTCCCCATGACTCATGTGTATTTCTGTTGAAACTTCGTTCTAACTTGAAAAGTCAAAGTACTTAGGGGTCATTCAAAAAGAGGCAAGTCCTAGTGAAGGCAGTCCCATGTAATGTGATGGCACCACCACAGGCTGACAAGCAGGCCTAGCCCTGAAGTGTCAGTAGTAGCAGACAGAGCTGTTTAGGGGCTTCTCTCAGGATCAGAATGGCTTCTTTCTCACTGTTCCTCAAAGCCCTCAAGGAGAGGGCAAAGGATGCTGAAGGGATAAAGTCAATTAGTTGACGGTTTTCTAGAAGAGGGAGTGTTTCTGGAAGCCTGCATTCTGGATGGGGTAGTTGCTGGAACACTCTCGGTGTTAACTGTTAGAAAGCAAGCATTGTGAATGTCCCCATCAACCTGCACAGCTCACCAGGTGGTTAAATGCACTTCCTCCTTTCATTTAAGAAAATGTTTCTTGATAGAATCTGAGAACCAGAAGGGATAGTAAAGGTCACCCATCCTCCCTTCAGCTCTGGTCAAGAAACCAAGGGGCAAGAACCTCCTAAGTCAGTGCTGTGAATGAGGCTCTGAAACATAAGTGAGACTCAAGAGAAAAATAGCCTAAAATGTTTGCAAGGGTCACATTCTACTAAAAATTTAAAAATCCCTTTCTTAGGAAGTGTCTTCTGTGTTTTATTTTACTTTGCATATGAGTTCCTAGGAGCTAGGGGACTAATGAATAAATCATAGAAGAAATGATAAACACGCATATTTCTGAGTATAACACTCAATAGTCATGAGCCAGGCAACTTAGACCATACTTACTGCTCCCAGGAAAGTTTTTTTCCCCCTCCTATGAAAGTTTTTAATGACACCACATATTAAAATTTTGTAAAATGTAAAATTTCATACAAAAGAATAAATTCCATTTAGTTGGAGATATAACAAAGGAGTGAAGGGCAGTGAATCCAAAATCATATTCTGTCACTCATAAGCCCCTCTCCCACTGAGATCCTTCCACCGTCTACAAAACGAAACAAAACAAAACAAAACAAAACAAAACAAAAGCTGGCTTCAGTTGAAACAGTATTTTATCATAAGGAACTTATTTTTGACAACAGGATGTTCCTGTTATTTTCAACTCTAGTAATTTCAGCAACAGGATTTCAGAGCAGTGAAATGAAATGGGAACAGCAGAGTGATATTAATTTCTGAGCATAATCATGAACATGTGAGAAAAATCCAAATAGCCTAAAACCTGCCTTAAAAAATTTAAGACTATCTCCTTCATGAGTTTTCTGAATTTCTTTTAATTAAATAAAAAGTCATGATCTAATATGCACTAAAGATTTTTGGCTGAGGTTCTTAACTTTTTAATGGTAGCAAAACTTAATTGTAGAGCTGGGCCATAAAAACTTCCTTTTATGACAGTACACTAGTTTCTTCTTTTTCTTTTTCTTTTTCTCTCTTCAAATAAAAGTTTCATGTGCCATGAAATGGAAATAATTTTTAAAACATGCTGGAAATTCAAGAGCATGATATACATACCATCTGGGAGGGTATCATGTACTTAGAAAAATTTTGTTTTCTTTTTAAATTTTTGAGGGAGAAAGAGAGAGAGAAAGCACACATGTGAGTGGGTGAGGGTCAGAGGAAGAGGGACAACCTTGGGCAGGCTTCATGGTAAGTGAAGACACATTGTGTGGGGCTTGATCTCACAACCTCATCTGAGTTGAAATCAAGAGGCAGACGCTTAACTGACTGAGGCACCCCTCATGTACTTTTATTTTATTTATTTACTATTTTTTTAATGTTTATTTTTTGAGAGAGAGAAAGAGAGAGAGAGAGAATGAGTGGAAGAGGGGCAGAGAGAGAGGGGGAGAGGATCGGAAGCAGGCTCTGCACTGACAAAAGTGAGCCCAATGTGGCGCTCAAACTCATGAACTATGACATCATGACCTGAACTGAAGTTGGATACTCAACCAACTGAGCCACCCAGGCGCCCCCGCCTCCCCATCATGTACTTGTCGAATCTTATCGAATATCAAGACTCTTCTTCATAACTCATTTGGAAGCCTGTGACTCAGATATGTGGAAGGCAGTTAGGAGAGATCACCTCAAACATTCACTTGAAGATTCTGCTGCCTGTTATCACCAAAAACAGAGACTGATCTGAGTTTGATTATGGGTAGAAATGCATCAAAACATATTATTGTCTGGGATGTTTTACATCGGAAGAGGAAGAGTATGATGATTTCACAAAACAGAGTGAGAAAGCCATGCACTTATACATGTGGAGTCTGAATCAGACAGGTCTGGCTTTGAACTTTGGCACTGCTATTTAATAGCTATATGACTGTGGGTGAGTGAAGTTATCACTCTGAGCCTCAGAATCTTTACTTATAAAATATAAATAAAATCTATTTTTTAAAATAAATGTGTTGTGAGAATTAAATGAGATTAAGTGGATGAAGGTGCTTAGGACAGTATGTAGCATGTTGTAAGAATTCAATAAAGAATAGCCATTATCATTTACTTCAGCTGTGAATTGGTTTAATTCTTTGCTGAAACACTGTTATGCTTACTCATGTATAGAAACTATATGTGGGATTTAACTGTATTCATAATCCATTTCATATGATACCTAAATATTTGGTTACTGTCACTGATTTTTTGCAAAGCAAGTTTATCCACAAAATCATCAACACCTCTAGCGTCAGATACCATTTCTCAGAAAAGCAAGCACTGGCATGAACACCCACAGCAATGACTTAAATGTGAAAGCCCTGGGTCAATGTTTGGCCACTTGAAAACAAGAAAGACCTACCATCTTTAAAACATAGGTGTCTAAATCTCCATTTGGTTCTGCCAAAGTGACCCCAAATTGTGTATACAAAATCCTACATTTAAAATCATAGAAAGGTGAGGTGGGATTGAATCTTTATGTTGGGATGGAGATTACATAACTACTCAGGGATTCTCTATGGTTGCTTTTTGTTTTTTTAATGTTTATTTATTTTGAGAGTGGGGGTGGGGGCATCGGGGGAGCCTGGGGGGAGAGGTGAAGAGAGAGGGGAACACAGGATCCAGAGTGGGCTCCGTGCTGACAGCAGAGAGCCCAGGGTGGGGGCTCAAACCCATGAATCGTGAGATTATAACCTGAGCTGAAGTTGGATACTTAACCAGCTGAGCTCCCAGGTCCCTCTACAGTTGCTGTTTTGAAGGGTAAGGGAGCACACGCCATTACAGTGGCCTTCCTTACTTTGACTTAGCTGTTATTTTTGCAGCAATGTTACTGGACTAGGAAGACATTTTCTCTGGCAATTGAGGCAGCTTTGTTAAATGTTCCTATCATGTAATTTCAGTATCTGAGTAACAGCAAATAGCATCCTCATGGTGTTTTTCCCCCATAGTTTCCCTCTCAGTAAAGAGGTACTAGACCTACCATATGCTTTATTATTTCAATAAAATACTAAAGTTTAGTTTATGTTCCTAAAAGGTTTTAAGTAGCTTATAAAATATACTCTACATAAGCTAAAATGAAAATGAGAGAACTGAGGCAAATGAAAAATAAACTAAGATTAAATCAGGAATGGGGCACCAAAGCGTCATTTACTATAAATAGGCTATACATTCATACCAACCCGCTCTCTAGCAGGTGTTTCTGGGTGCATGCACACACGTGCTCACACACAAAGTAGTTCAGGAGAAGCACAACTGTTTCCAATATGGAGGAACATGGTCACTATGTCATATAATGGACAATGTTGCTGATCTTAAATTCAATGTTGCTGATCTTTCACATGACTGTTATTCATTCATTTAACATGTGTTTATCAGGCAACAACTATGTGCATACTATTTGCTATGCTCTCTGCATATAGTGATGAATAATACATGCCTCCTGACCTGGAGAAGATCAGGGTATAGCATTGAGGAGAGGCTCATGCCATATCTGAATGCAATGTGTTAAATGTGATAGCACAGCCACCTGGAGAGTGGCAGGAGCTCAAAGGAAGCAGTGAGTTATTGTGTACACGGGAGTTGGATGGTGAAATTATATTTGCCAAGAAAGAAATAAGAATTGAGAAGGACATTTGTTCCTTAAGTGACCTGAGAAGAAAATCATTTGGACAGTCTTGAGAAAGCCACACTCTCTTTCTCAGACAATGGCAAAGAAAAGGCAATACTCAGAAATTTCTGAGCTTTGCTTCCTGTTGGTTCAGGAATCATCTGTGCTCTTAAAAAGGGAAGCGTGGCTTGAGATTTTCAGGAAGATAACGTAATTATGATTAATCTTTGTTCCTCTGGGGCTATAAAACTTTCAAGGCTAAGGATTTGTGTACATGCCCTGATATGGGGGGGTGGGCAGGCACCAGAATTAATAACCCCATAACATTAAAACACAGGCTTGACTGGTCCAAAGATACACACACCATGTATTTTACCAACTTCACAAAAAAGGCCTCAAGTGAAAGGGAGACACAACATTTTACAACCCTTCTAATACAGTCTGTGGAAAGGATAATTATGGAGGAAAACTCAAGAGAGCGCTATGTAAGAATTTCAAAAGTTCCCCAAACAGTCCAGAAATCACAGCTGTGCCAGGAAGGAAGTGGTTACTGAACCAATGCTCTCTTCTCAGGACCCTTCAACCCAGTGAAAATGTCAAGGTATGACCCATAAGATCAAAGCTGAGTGGAGGGGTTTGGGAAGTGGAGTTGTGGTAGAATTCACCCCTCTTTGAAATATTCCACTTCCCTTTAGTGCTCTGAAACTAACCAAAACTTAACTGAAGAAAGTATTCATATTGGATAAAAGTAGCAAAAGGATGAGCACTGAAGCAGCTGTATTTCTGAAGGGAGAAGAGGGCTATTCATATGGATACCGCCTTTCTTCCTATCTTTTAAATGTAAATTTGTCTTCTACTGATAAATAAAATTATTTCCTGAAGTATAACTGGAATCTGACATAGGCGTCTTTAACTAGACACATTATTTTTTTAGTTTTTTTTTTTTAATGTTTATTTATTTTTAAGAGAGAGAGACAGAGTGTGAGCAGAGGAGGGGCAGAGAGAGAAGGAGGCAAAGAATCTGAAGCAGGTTCCAGGCTCTGAGCTGTCAGCACAGAGACCGACATGGGGCTTGAACTGACACAAACTGTGAGATCATGACCTGAGCTGAAGTCGGACACTCAACAGACTGAGCCACCCAGGTGGCCCTAGACACAAATTATTTCAAACACTAGGTCTAAAGCTAGACTCTCCTGGGAGCCCAATAGTAGGATGGCTGTCAGCATGCAGATATCTTGCAGAGAAACACAGCAGAGATGAGATTCTCCTGTATTTCAGCACTATCAAGAAAACAGAGTACAAAACACTACAATCCATCCCCTAAATGCTACACTACACAATTTTGGAAAGTTAGATTCTGAGATGCATCTTTTTGAGGAGAAAGTTTCAAGAAAATACAGAGGCTATGAGACTATCACACATGCTAAAATCAGATGTCTGATTCTTTGTAACTCCCTTTCTTTAATCCTCATAAAAACTCACACAAGGACCCTGATGTTGACATTTGCATTTGCCTGGAGTTCCAAGTGGTCTTTCTTGAGATTAATTTAAAAAAAGAAAAGAAAAGCCAGTAGCTTCATTTTATAGTTGAAGTATAATCATTATTCAACAGTGCCAAGACACAGATCAAATATAGTCAAATATAGTCCTCAGTCTATGGTTAGGCACAATGTGTAGGCTCTTCTTCCATCTGTTATGTGAAAGAAGGTTTTGTCAGCTGACATAAGGCCAACTGCTGCTGAAGTCATGATGAAGTTCTCATCATCGTAAAAAAAAAAAAAATCACTCATTATGAAAAGAAGGATAGTGATAATTTTCAAGAGTCAAATATATTTAAAACATATACTTCGTTAGTTTCTCCCAGTGTCTGGGTTGAAGTTCATACATTTAAGTCAGGTCTGGCATTTCTAGGTACCGTATTGGCCCTTTTAGGGTTTGTGGATTCCATATCCCATGCTAGGTTGTGTTGTGCTAGGTATATTTTTACACACAATCTTTGGTTTAATTCTCATGAAGAATCCATAAGATGAGCATTAATATGTCCATTCTCTCATTTAATGAATATCTACTGAGCACTTTGCCTGAGATTGTTCAAGGCTCCAGGGTTAGAGCAGAGACTAAGCACCAGAGCAAGCAGTCCTTGCCCTCATGGAGCCTACACTCTAGTGGACAGTGCTGTTTCTCCTTTTTTTTTTTTTTTTTTTTTTTTTTAAGAGAGCATGTGCAGGGGAGAGGGAGAGAGGAAGACAGAGAAACAGAGAGAGAGGGAATCTTAAGCAGGGTTCCCACTCAGTGTGGAGCCTGACCCAGGTCTGAATCCCACAACCCTCAGATCATGACTTCAGCTGAAATCAAGAGTTGATGCTCAACTGACCGAACCATCCAGGAGCCACTTATTAATTCTTTTAAATCCAACCTTGTCCTGAGCTAAGTTATTAGAAAGAAATTTAAGAGTAAAAACTTCCATTTAGACCACAGCTGGAATCTGACATAGACACTTGAGAGACAGAAAAATATGAAAAAAAACCACACACACAGTAAATAAATATATACCACATTTGATGGTGATAAAGCCATGACAGAAGATGGAATTGGATAAAATCATTATAAAGTATTGGGAATTGCTAATATTCTGTGAGAAGGTCAGAGAGATAGTCTCCTTATAAGAAGCAAAACTGAGATATGAGATTTTTTTGATGACCAAATCAGTGCTAGATCACAGATGTCTCCTTTGTAACAAAGGAAAAAATAGTAATATTCTAGAGGTATAATCAGCATGCTATTGTCCAAATAAATAAATGCAAGTCCTGAAATGGTAGGATATTGCTCACTCACTATTTCACTACATTGGGAAAGAATCCTATTACCTTATTTCTGAAACATAAAAATTCTCATTGTCACCATATGTACCCAGATAGGTATGGTTATTTTTATTTTTTTTTAATTTATGTTTTTATTTTTGAGACAGAGAGAGCAGAGGGGGTGCAGAGAGAGAGAGAGAGGGAGGGGACAGAGGATCTGAAGCAGGCTCTGTGTTCACAGCAGTGAGCCTGACATGGGGCTCAAACCCATGAACCGTGAGACCGTGACATGAGCCAAAGTCTGATGCTCAACTGACTGAGCCACCTAGATGCCCCAGTACGGTTGTTTTCTTTTCTTTTCTTTTTTTATTTTTGAGAAAGAGAGAGAGAGAGAGAGAGAGAGAGCGAGCAAGTGAGCATGAATGGGGGAGAGGCAGAGAGAAGATGGAGACAGAATCCAAAGCAGGTTCCAGGCTCTGAGGTGTCAGCACAGAGCCTGATGCGGGGCTCGGACTCACGGACCACGAGATCATGACCTGAGCCGAAGTCTGACGCTCAATCAACTGAGCCACCTAGGTGCCCCAGTATGGTTATTTTTTCTAATTCTTCATCAGCAGGATCTGTAGGAGGGCCTTGGGAATTTTAGTTTGATGAAAAGGCTCCTAGCTAAATATGAATAGAAATATACTGTATTTTTTAAAGAGTTAAATACTGTACTTGCTAACTTACTAAAGCCCATGCCTCACATTCACTGGAAAACATGAATGCACAGGTCTAAGGATCCAGTTGAAGAAAGGTGATAATTACATTTGTAAGGTATCAATAAACTAGTAAAATATGTTCTGGCCATTGGATGATCCTGGATTCAAATGGTTTGCTCTGGCCTTTCAGCCATGCTAATTTGCCCATTCTTATTTTTGCTCAGCCTAGTCTGAAATTCACTCATGAGTGGAATTCACTCATGGAACTACCTAGGAAAATTCTTTTCATTCTTTAATGCCTGGCTAAAATATCATCCTCTTCTAAAGTTTTCTTTGACCATATCTACCCACAATGATCTTTCTTTCATGTGAATTTCCATATTACTAATGATTTACTGATCTGTACTGACCTCTTATCGTTTTTGTGTCTTATTGTTCCAAACAGACTATAAGCTTTCAAAAGCAGGGCTCTAGTTTATTCCTTTTTGTATTCTACTCACTGTTGAACATAATGGCACATGATAAAGGTTCAAGAAACAAAAAATATTTATTCTTCTACCTTTATGGTACTGCCAGTCTGTACTTAAATAAGATTTCAAAAAGAAACATTAATTTATTTTTAATTTGAAGATACCAAAATAACAATATCAAAGCAAGTGCAATTTAGTGTGGGTTGGGAGGTCTTTCATTTTTCTGACATCTCCATTTTTACTTAACCTGCTTAAAGAGACTTTGGCTATTTTACCGTGAAGTATGTTCCCAAGCAAAGCAACGGCTTTAACAACAATTCTTTGTTGAAGAATTCAAAATTGAAAATGAGAAAGTACTTTCAATAGTAACACTGGAAAAAATGTATACTGATTACTTAAAAAAACCTCTTTCTTTACCAGTGATAGTATTGCCATCTTTGTGTGTGAGTACATGTCTTAAATCTTTGAACTTGTACCATTTTCTTTCCCTGTTTCAAATGTATGTTGAACATCACATATAATGAAAACAAAAATGACTTTGAGAAGTCAAACTAAAAGATCAGGCTTATGTTGTGAATC
Organism: Lynx canadensis; assembly: GCF_007474595.2. Classification (NCBI taxonomy): domain Eukaryota; kingdom Metazoa; phylum Chordata; class Mammalia; order Carnivora; family Felidae; genus Lynx; species Lynx canadensis. The sequence goes on along the minus strand of NC_044303.2, from coordinate 153,638,383 downwards.
ACTATAGACACTCTTCAGGGTTGGGTCTGAGTGCGGCGTTAGCACGTAACTCTCACATACTAAATGCTAGGCACTTAGTGCTAGGCACATACTAAATGCTCCTCAGTAGTAGAAGAGTAGAATGAGTAGAATAACTCATTAATCCTCACAATAATCATAAGAGGGTATTATGATCCTCATTTTACAAACAGGAGAATCAAGGCACAAAGAGGTTGGGGCACCTGGGTGGCGCAGTCGGTTAAGCGTCCGACTTCAGCCAGGTCACGATCTCGCGGTCCGTGAGTTCGAGCCCCGCGTCAGGCTCTGGGCTGATGGCTCAGAGCCTGGAGCCTGTTTCCGATTCTGTGTCTCCCTCTCTCTCTGCCCCTCCCCCGTTCATGCTCTGTCTCTCTCTGTCCCAAAAATAAAATAAACGTTAAAAAAAAAAATTAAAAAAGGCACAAAGAGGTTAATATGAGTTCTTCAAGGTTGAACTCTAGGAGGCAGAACAGCCAGATTTTGAACCCAAGTAATCAGTCTGCCTCCAGATTCCTTTCTCCAACCACTGTACCACACTGCCTCTCTCAACAAGGTGGCTTGGCATTGAGCAAAGTATCCTTATAAAATGCATAGCTAAATGGCTTAGTTGGTAGAGCATGTGACTCTAATATTTCTTAAATGTTTATTTACATTTGAGAGAGAGAGAGTGCGCATGCACGTGTGTGCATGTGCAAGCGCATGAGCAGGGGAGGGGTAGAGACAGAGGGAGACAGAGGGAGCCAAAGCAGGCTCCAGGCTCTGAGCTATCAGCACAGAGCCCCATGTGGGGCTCAAACTCATGAGCTGAGCCATGAGATCATGACCTGAGCTGAATTTGGACACCTAACCACTTAACCACCTAAGCCCCCCAGGTACCCCATAGAGCATGTGACTCTTAATCTCAAGGTTTTGAGTTCAAGCCCCATACTGGGTCTGGAGCCTACTTTAAAAAAACAAACAAAAAGAAAAAACAAAAAAAGATAAAGAACAAAAAAACCCTAGAACCCCCCCCCCCAAAACTTGTGGCAAAAACTTCTATAGCTTCAAAGAGTATCACCATCAAGGTATCTTTAAAAGAAAAAAAGATTTGTCAGGGATGCCTGAGTGGCTCAGTCAGGTAAATGTCTGACTCTTGGTTTCACTGGAGTCGTGATCTCCCAGTTCATGAGTTCAAGCCCTGCATCAGGCTCTCTGCTGTCTGCGCAGAGCCTGCTTCAGATCCTCTCTCTCCTTCTCTCTCTGCCCTTCCCCTGCTCTCTATCTCTCTCAAAAATAAATAAATATTAAAAAAAAATTGTCAGTTTGAACCAATATAATACTAACAGGACTACATCTGGGCTACATATTCCTCTGGAAGGAAAATAAACACAGATGGATTTCTCCAGGCTATAGACAGGTCTATTGTATTACAGTCAAGAACACACCATAGGTTTCCTTCTTTGATTACATCTGAGATAATCAAGCAGAGATCAAATTTTGGTGTTTCTTCTCAAAAGAATTACATGTGCTTTTTCCAGATGCTTAACAGGAAACTGCCGACAGACACTGGTCTGTGGCTCAAGTAACCACACAAGTCTCAGGCTGTTGCTGAGCACACATTAATAAAAATGCTTGGTGTTATTACTGACTCAAACTATAGCTTGTTTGTTCTCTTGGGAAGGAAAAAAAATCAAGGAATCAAGTTTTGAGGATTTCAATAAAGAGTTGGAGCAAAACAGTAAACCCTTTCAGTACTTGGAATCACATGGAATACCATCATGGAGACCTGCTTCCTACGGTACCTCCCATTTATGGATTTACAAGCACATGTTTGTTAAAGTCCTGACATACATAACTTTAGAACTGCATAAACGAAACAGGACAGAGATTGTCGGGTAATGTGTAGAGTCTTATTTTTTAAAGACTGCTGTATTTTCTAATACTGAAATTTTATTCCGATTAAATTATCTTGAGTTAGTATTTAAAGTTTAGCTCTCTGCGATGCGATGGGCTAAAAACCAAAATGTATCACAGTGAAGCACTTCAACACTTATTTTAATATCCAAGGAGGTAGACATGTTTTGTGAGGTCCAAATGGGCAGTGCTGGCCCAACTGAATGAAATAAAACAGTTTACTTTGTGGTTGCAAGTATACTGTGATACTTATTATAATTCATTATCATTTAAGGTGACTCCCAATAGTATGACTCCTAGATTTTTTTATTATTCAAAATAAATTAAAACAACTATAGCAACACACAATTTCTTCATAAGGCATTAACCACTTAACTGATTCCACAGAAGTAGGCAGAGCTTGGAGAGCCTGCTTGAACTGAGTGAACATGTCTTCCCTGGGCCAATGGTGTATGGACTAGAGTAATTAGGTCTTAGGTAAGTCAGTAGAACTAAACTATGAGTCTCAAGCTTCAAACCTCTGTGAAGCAGTGAAATAACTTCCAGATTTCTTCATCCTGACAACTATTTCCTGATGGAGAGCTAATTTTAATTTTACCACCTAAGTTCTCCTCAAATCTAAGGCACTCTGTGAGGTGTTCCTTATATATGAGAAGAAGGGAAACAAACATACTAAGTTTGGCTGCAGTACTGAATGTGTTTGCAGAGCATCACAAAAACAACGCAAGTCAATGAAGTCTCATGATGGTATTAAGAGATTATAGTAACCAACTGAAATTAATATTTTTCTTAAAAAATTTTTTTAACGTTTATTTATTTTTGAGAGAGAGAGAGGGGGAGAGAGAGAGAGAGAGAGAGAGAGAGAGAGAGAGAGAGCATGAGCAGGGGAGGGGCAGAGAGAGAGGGAGACACAGAATCCGAAACAGACTCCAGGCTCATAGCTGTCAGCACAGGGCTCAACACAGCGCTTGAACCCACACCTGAAGCGTGAGATGACCTGAGCCACAGTTGGATGCTTAACCAACTGAGCCACCCAGGCACCCCTGAAATTAATATTTCTATTAAGTTATGGCCTCTGAAAACTTTCCTCTGACTTCAGGAAATTTTCCTCTTTTAAGTGGTTCCGCTACAAGTTCTGCCTTAAAGAGGTAATTTTACATTGGCAAATCATTCACCTCAACTGGGCCTCAATCTCATTGTCACTTAAATAATGACATGTCAACAGAAGGAGAGGTTAAGTAGAAGATGGGCCTTCAGTTTCTTTGTAAGCCTAAATTCAATCACTCAAATCCATTTTGACCTGAACTCAGTATTGAATCTATTCATCACGGTGTTATGACCATGTGCTTTTTATTCAGTATAACCTGTGATATTAATAAACTCCATCCTTCATAATTAGTGTTAGAATAAACTCTTAGTTGATAATAATAGATGGAGACAATGGACCAGCTGATCCCAAATTGCAGATAATTAGAAATTGTATCAGTACCACATCGTCATTAATCTTTTACTTGGATTGATAGCAGATCTCACTTCTATTCACTGAAAACACAGTAGCTAGAAAGTTGGCAGTCTAGGAGTCTGCTATGCATGATGATAACACCAGCCTAATATTTGTTTGGTAGATCCACAAAACAAATTCCATACACAGAAAATTAAGAATTGAGTGTATATATAAACTAGCAACAACACACATTGACTCAGCAAATATTTTAGGGTCTCTTATGCTCTTGCTCCTAAGATGCAAATTTGTGTAACATGTGATTCTCACCCTTGTGAAGCCAGCACTCCTGGAACTCTTGCTTCAACTCTGAGCAGTGCAGGACCTCCACCAATCGAAGAGACGAGAAGGAATTTTATTTTAAAAGATTCCAGAGAAGGCTCCTAATTCATACCAACACTTCATGACTTCTAGTTAAAACTTCCCCTACTTCTAATCCAAATATTTTATGCTTCTGCTCAAACTTCTTTTATTCTGTTTTATCTTGAATACAGATGCAGAAAGAAAAATAGCCATTTTTAAAATGCACAGGAACATATATACATAAAAGTATTAAATTTGTATTTCCCTATTATAATAATTTTATATCTTTTATCCTCCTCAAAAGGCCTTACTTTGCCTTTTGAGCACTACAAAGCACTACATACCTGCTTATTGCTTTTTAAATTTCATTTTCTACCTGCTACTCATCTTTGTAGAACTCTTCTGAAATGTTTTCAGTCTACTTTTTTAGTTGAAGAGTCCCGGCTTAGAGACAAGCATCTGACTTAAGGTAGTAAAATAGTAAAACTGAATCATCATTCTCCTACTCTGCACACAGTTTTTAATGTATCTTTTTATTTCCTTGCTTTCAAAACTTTGGCACCTATTGATTCACAAGCAACACACTGTACAGTCTTTTCATCTTCTATTTGTGTTACTGCACAACTGCCTCTTCTTCATTTGTCCCTGTGCACCTTGTTTTACTCTTTCAGGTCTGCAGTTCTGCATCTGTCCTTACTGGAGTCATTCAACCATGTTTCAGCATCTCCCCAGTTTTCCTAACTGAAATGATCATGTTGTTTGTTGGTATCTGTGCCCGTCCATCATCCCTTCCCCATGCTCTGGGGTCATATCCTCCTCTTCTTATGGAGCAGAGATAACATGCAGTTCCAGTTGAACTAGCCAAGTAAACAGGTGACCCTAGCAGGACAGTCAGTGCTTCATCCTCTGGCCACACTGACTTAACTGGGTCTTCCCAGTTTTTACGACAGAAAAGCAATATGCTCTTCACTGCGAAACCAGAAGGACCACATAGGCTAGGATTTGCCAGTGGCCTCTTTTCCTGCCTCATGGAGAAAGCCTGCCAATTATGAAAGCAATAAGAGAACCCAGAAGTGAGTCATGGAGTGAGACAGAACCCTAATGTCATCTTCTGTCTTCACAGCTACCTGAATCCTACCTTGTTCTGAAGGTTTTTAGAAACACAAGCGATGTGTTTTCCTAGAAGAGTTCGAGTTGGATTTTTAGCAAATGCATTTTTTATTTATTCATTTATTTTTTAGTATTTGTTTATTTTTGAGACAGAGAGACAGAGAGACAGTGTGAGGGTGTGAGCGGGGGAAGGGCAGAGAGAAGGAAACACAGAATCCGAAGCAGGCTCCAGGCTCTGAACTGTCAGCACAGAGCCCGAAGTGGGGCTTGAACCCATGAACCTTGAGATCATGACCTTAGCCAAAGTTGGATGCTTAACCAACTGAGCCACCTGGGTGCCCCTAGCAAATGTATTTTTAAATACTTCAAGAAGATGCTTTTGGGAGTTCCTTAATCCCAAAAAATAACTTACACATTGTGAACAGCAGGCTCAATACATACTTGATATGGTTACATAACTCCTGTATATTCAGAATGGGCATTAAGGGCATCCATGGGCATTAAGACAACATGACAAAATGAATACATTGGGAAGTGAGGGAGAGTTAATGATGGCATTACATCCTGATTTAAATTGTGCTATTTGGAAGGGATCATACTGCTAGGAAAATGTGAGAAGTAATATTTTACCAACTGATAACATAAGGATACTCTTTTCTTCAATGAATTCGAGCGAAACAGAGCTCTATATTGAGGTTAGGAGGTATATGTTGACATCTCAATCCCCTACGGCTCATCCTTCATCTGTACCAAAGTTAGTTGTTAGGGCTATAGAGACAAGCAGGTTCCTTATGTGTATATATCTAAAATGCTTGCTGCCACTGAAATAGAAGTGAATTTCTGAGATGAAATCCCCAAGAGGCTAGATAATTCTTTCTAGGCACTCTGCCTGTGCAGTTTCCCATGCCAGAAATCTGAGAATTGCCCGTGACTTTTTCTCCCTCTAAATATCAAATCAATCACCCAGGCCTGACAACTACATTTTATAGATATTTTGGAATCCATCATTTCTTTTCATCTACAATGCCAGTGTCTATACACAGGTCACAATCACCTCTTGTCTGGCTTATGTAAATAAATAAGCTTTCAACTCCCCTGTCTGAATTCATTGATTTCACTATAATCTCTTACCAACAATAGTGGTGGTGGTGGCAGTGGAGGCTTTTACAATGCAAATATAGTAAGGGCGTGTTCTCTCTTCACCTTTGAGTGACTGCATTGTTATCAGGATCAAGTCCAAAATCCAATCTGGCTCCTGCTTTTTTTATTCTGATCTAATAATCCTGGCCCTCCTGTGTCCTGTTCCTCCAGTAATCCAGGCTTTCTTCCTCTAGGAAGATTTTCCTTTTACTCAAAATACTGCACTACCTACTCTTTTTTTTTTTTTTTTCCTTAAAAATTTTTAATGTTTATTTATTTTTGAGAGAGAGAGAGTGGGGGAGGGGCAGACAGAGAGAGGGATACAGAATTCAAAGCAGACTCTGTGCAGTCAGCACAAAGTCCAATGTGGGGCTCAAACCCATGAACTGTGAGACCATGACCTGAGCTGAAGTCGGACACTAAACCGACTGAGCCACCCAGGAGCCCATGTGTTCCCTACTGTTAACCTGATGATTCCTACTACTCTGGTAGGCCTTGTTTTCACGTGTTATTTCTTGGGGACACTTCCTTTGATGTCATCATAGATCAAGTCCCCCTAATGTACAATTTCATAAATCCATTTAATTTCCTCTGGTGGAATTTATCTAAATTGCAATACACTGTAAGGCTTATTTGTTTAAAGTCTGTAAGCTTCCCAAAGGCAATCACTATGTATACCTTGTTCCTTTCATATTTCTATTACAGTGAAGAGATTATGGATTATCTATCCATATAACTAACTATTCCCCCTCTGCCAACTAAAACCTGACAATATCTCTTCCACGATACATGGTGGGACACATGTTGGGACAAGGTCCTCCAAGGGTCTGTTTCTTTCTGTCTTGCAAGAGAGGCACTGACAGCTTTTGTTCTGGACTATCTTTTCAAGAAAGTATGGATAGCCTTGGAAGATAGAGATAGCACTCTCCTCTGGAGCAGAAGGCAGACTTCTGTGCTGTTTTCTAGTATAATAAAGATGTGTCCTTCTAGTGTAAAGATCAGACAGATTTGCCTGCAGCCCATTATAAAAGACTGGAGTTTCCTAAGCTTGAGAATACTCAGCTGGGATACAAATCCACTTCTGTACATAGCATCTGCCTAGGCTGCTTTGCACTGGCCCCTGAGTCTTGAGGGGGCAACGGAAATAGATGTGAACATGAGCTGCCCTTGCTGGGTCATGAATTGCTTTATCTCTAACCCGGAATTTTCATTTCTGCCAGTATTCACGCACTATAGCAGGCTAATTTCTTAGCTAGCAAGGAGGGTAAAATTTCAGAAGCATCAGAGTTCCTAACAACAGGAAGTCATCTATGTCTTGTAATTCTCAACATTAAAAACAGTTTAAAAAAACCTTTTTTTCCCCAACTGATTTCCTACCAGAGACTCTTAAGCCATAAATTCTTAACCTGAGATATCAGGATGGGCTTCGTGGGAACCATGAATCCAATATGTAAGCACTATTGTTTTCACACAGTTATTGAAACAAGTAAATTGCTTTTATCAGATTTTCTAAGGAGCCAGAAAAAAATATTAAGAAAAATGTAAGGGTGCATGCCTTACTTCCTTATGAATAATTTAGATTTATTTGGCATATATTAGAATAAAGTTGAAAGATAGTGATTTCTTTATCGATTTTATACACACACACACACACACACACACACACACACACATTCTTAAGTGTTTATTTATTTAAGAGAGAGAGCAAACAGGGGAGGGCAGAGAGAGGACAAATCCTAAGCAGGCTCTGAGCTAGTATCGATGTAGGGCTTGAAGTTATGAACCACAAGATCCTGATGTGAGCCTAAATCAAGAGTTGGACACTTAACCTACTGTGCCACCCAGGTGCCCCTTCACTGAGTATATTCTGCATGTCAGATATCTGTGACATTTAATCTAAAACCCTAACCTGTAAACCTCCTTCTTTGCGTCATACTTTTGTTCTCAAATCCTTGAGCTAACACATGTGGTGTGAGTATGTAAATCTTAGCTAACAAGATGCCAGGCATTGTACTAAGAGCTTTGCTTGTATTAACTAAATTATTGCTTACAACATCCATATGAGGTAGGCATATTATTATTATTATTATTGTTGTTACAGATGAGAAAACTGAAGAGCAGAAAAGTTAAATTACTTGTTCAAGGTCACACAGTAAGTGATGAAAGAAGATTTGGAACTAGACAAGTATATACATGAATTTATCTATGATCTTGATGTCCAAGGTAATTTGGCTTTTCAATTTGATTAAAAATCCAAATCTTTTTGGTTTCCTTTTGCTGTTATATATTGGTCTGCATATATTACTTGATTTGACTTCACTAAATTGGGCTAGTTAATATATATTTATAATGTATATAATATATGTTATATATAATATATATAATAATAACTTATCAATCTCATTCCTGAAAATTACATTCCTAAATTTTTTTTGTTTTTAATAAACTCAAAGTTATTAATCAAAGCATTTCAGAAAATAGGGGTGAGGTAAAAGTTATAAAATGCATCTGGAACATGTTGGGGAAGAAAAATATATTATTTCAAAATATGGTAAACAGAATTCTTCTTAGGGATATAATATGGTTAGCAAAACTCCTTAATAAGTCATTGGGGGGTAAATGCATGGGCCTCAAGAGAAAGAAAAGGTGAGGTCAAGGAAAAGTCGATTTGCTCTTCAAAGCAAGTGAGGAAAAAACTGTTCCTTTCCAGGTGTAGTTTCTTTCCAAGGGAGGCAGTGACAGCTGAGGACATAAGAAAGAGACCACTGAGGAAATCTCTCAGTTGCAGGTGACAGGAGAAATCCTTAAAAATAAGGATGCAAAGCAAAATGCTTCATATTCTGTTTTGTCTTCTCTTTACCCTGACTTGTGCTTGTTGAATTTGAATGAATTCAAATTTTGAATGAATTTGTTAAATTTGAAAGAATCTATGTTTCATCTCTTTGTTAATAACAAACAGAGAGAGGAAAACATGTGGAAGAAGCTAGATGCAGAAATCCAGAGCACAAGTGTTTGTGGAAAAGTGGGTAAAGACACTATCCCCTTCACCTTTCCTATGACAGGGAATCAGGTCAGGCTCTCAAAACCATATTATGGAAGGGTAATTCTGGGAGGACAGAGTACTTGACAATAAACCTTCTAGAAGGATCCTTTGCTAAAATAGAACTGATGAACGGGTGTTAATAATCTACTGTGTCACATCACCCTTATTGAATCTCTTTTCAAATGTTCAGAAATCCTTGTTACAATGCTGTCACAACTGAGGCAGATTCTTCCATGAGTTTTGTGTTACTCAGATGTTAACCTGCCCAAAAAGTTTACAAACCTCATCTTATCAGATTGAAATATAATGTGTCTTGCATTTAGATTGACTCCAACTGTTTTTCACAAGCCTCAGAAAAATGTTTGTGTAACCTCCTGGCCTTCCCTGGACTCAGTCTTCCAGCTTTTTTGGGAAGATTTAGAAAAAGCAATCACTGCTCATATGTTCAGTTAAAATGTTGAATATAAAGTTTAAAACTTTCTAAATTTTGGTATTCATATATAAAATCAAGTTATCACAAAACCAAAGTTGGTTAAGAATTTACGTGCTAGGGGCGCCTGGGTGGCGCAGTCGGTTAAGCGTCCGACTTCAGCCAGGTCACGATCTCGCGGTCCGTGAGTTCGAGCCCCGCGTCGGGCTCTGGGCTGAAGGCTCAGAGCCTGGAGCCTGTTTCCCATTCTGTGTCTCCCTCTCTCTCTGGCCCTCCCCCGTTCATGCTCTGTCTCTCTCTCTGTCCCCAAAATAAATAAACGTTGAAAAAAAAATTTTTTTTAAATAAAAAAAGAATTTACGTGCTAAACTGTATTCCCCTTATATAAAGGAATTAAAGTATTTGGTGATTCAAAAAAAAACAAGAAAAGCAGAAATTTTAATTTAAAAAATTTTTTTATGTTTATTTATTTTTGAGAGAGAGAGAGAGAGAGAGAGATTGAGTGAGAGCAAGTGGGGGAGGGGCAGAGAGGGAGACACAGAATCTGAAGCAGGCTCCAGGCTCTGGGCTGTCAGAACAGTACAGGATACGGGGCTCGAACCCACAAGCTGTGATATCATGACCTGAGCCAAAGTCAGCTGCTTAACCAACTAAGCTACCAGGCACCCCAGAAAAACAGAAATTTTAAACAAACAGTGTCTTTGAGTAAGGCAGCATCAGAAATATAAATCAATATCACTAAGATTTTGAATATTAAAGTGAAAATGTGGAAAATAGACTTCAGGTCAATATGGTTGACTGTACTGATGCGTAATAACTTTCCTCTGCTCCAAACAAATAAATTTCTTAAAAAATAAACAAGATGGGCACCTGGCTGGCTTAGTCAGTAGAACATGCGACTCTTGATCTCATTGGGCATAGAGCTCACTTAAAAACAAACAAACAAAAAACACCAAGAATAATAAAAATTTAAATCTATAGTCTAATTCAACACATAAAACCACATTTCTTCATGTGTATAAAATAAAGCGACAGATTTCGAGGGTACAGTCCTGTGGCTCACAGAGCAGTCAGAACCAGAGAAGCTTGGGTTTAATGCCTGTGTATGTGGCAGGACCCTGCCTGAAAGTCATGATAGAATGCAGTTAATTCAGGATTCTAGAGGCCATGAATGGCTTCCAGGATGAGAGGGGTACCAGAGAAGTCCTTGTTGACTGCTGTAAGGAAGTGGAAAATAGTTGCTAGACAGATATCTGAATTCCAATTCCTGCTGCCCATGAAGATGTTGCATCCAAATTGACATTGTTCATATAGATCAGGAATATCACGCTAAGAAATTAAGATAAAACTGGTCTGGAACCTGTGAGTTGTGCAGGACCCCATTAAAGGGCACAGGGATTTCCTATAAAAAATTACCCTTACCTAGCTGGATTTACAACAAAAATTATAAACCTCACAAGGAAATACATGTCCTTCTATTATTAATGGAAAAATTAAAGACATTAACTTTAAAATTTTTGCTAAGTGTATATTTTGCTAAGTGTATATATATATATATGTGTGTGTGTGTGTGTGTGTGTGTGTGTGTGTGTGTATATATATATATATATATACCCAAAAACTATATAAATTTGAGAATACAAAATCAATATACAGAAATGGGTGGATTTCCATATACTAATGAAGAAGTAGCATAAAGAGAAATTAAAAAAAAAAATCCCATTTACAGTTGCACCAGAAAGAATAAAATACTTAGGAATAAACTTAATCAAAGAGGTGAAAGACCTGTACTCCAAAAATTATAAAACACGAAAGAAATTGAAGTTGACAAATGAACAGAAAGATACTCCATGCTCATGGATTTGGAGAAAAAATATTGTTAAAAATGTCCACACTACTCAAAGCAATCTACAAACCTAATGAAATCCCTATCAAAATATCAACAGCATTTTTTTACAGAACTAGAACAAATAATCCTAAAATTTGTATGGAACCACAAAAGACCCCCAATAGCCAAAGCAATCTTGAAGATTTCTTCAAAGCTCAACACAATCTCAGATTTCAAGATAGACTGCAAAGCTGTAGTAATCAAAACAATATGGTACTGGCACAAAAATAGACAAGGGAATAGAATACAGAGCCCAGAAATAAACCTACGATTATATGGTCAATTAATCTACAACAAAGGAGGCAAGAATATACAATGAAAAAAAGATAGTCTTTTCAATAAATGGTGCTGGGAAAAATGAGACAGCTATATGCACAAGAATGAAATTGAACTACTTTTTTACATCATAAACAAAAAATAAACTCAAAAAAGAATTAAAGACCTAAACGTGAGACCTGAAACCATAAAATACCTAGAAGAAAACACAGACAATAATCTCTTTGACATCAACTGTAGAAACATTTTTCTAGCTGTCTCCTTTGGCAATGGAAACAAAACAAAATTAAACTATTGAGACTACCACAAAATAAAAAGCTTTTGCACAGCAAAGGAAATATCAACAAAACAAAAAGAAAACCCACTGGATAGGAGAAGATTTGCAAATGATATATCCAATAAGGAGTTAGTATCCAAAATATATGAAGAATTTATACAACTCAATACTAAAAAACCCAAACAGTCCAATCAGAAAATGAACAGAAGACATGAATAGACATTTTTTCAAAGAAGATATACAGATAGCTAACAGACACATGAAAAGGTGCTCAATAACACTAACTAGCAGGGAAATGCAAATCGAAACCACAATAAGATATCACTTTAAACCTGTCAGAATGATGATCAAAGACACAGAAAACAACAAGTGTTGGTGAGAATACACTGTTCCTGGGAATGCAAGATGGTGGAGCCAGTATGGAAACAGTCTGGAGGTTCCTCAAAAAAATTAAAAATAGAATTATCATAAGATCCAGTAATTCCACCACTGGGTGTTTACCCAAAGAAATGAAAACACTAATTCAAAAAACTATAAACACAAATGTTTATTGCAGCATTGTTTACAGTAGCCAAGTTATGGAAGCAACTGAAGTGTCCATCCATAGATGAATCGATAAAGAAGGTGTGTGTGTGTATCATAAAAAATGGAATATTAGCCATAAAAAAGAAATGAAGTCTTGCCATTTAAAACAACATGGATGGATCTAGAGGGTATGTTGCTAAGTGAAATAAGTCAGTCACAGAAAGACAAATACCATGATTTCACTCATATGTGGAATTTAAAAAACAAAACAAACAACAAAGAAAAAAAAAAAAGAGACATCCAAAAAGACAGATTCTTAAATATAAAGAACAAACTGGTGGTTGCCAGAGGAGAGGTGGGTGGGGAGATGAGTGAAATAGGTAAGAGATAAAGAATATACTTATTGTGATGAACACTGAGCAATGTATAGAATTGTTGAAATCATATTGTACACTGAAACTAATATAACACTCTATGTTAATTATAATTGAATTAAAAAAAAAACTATATCAACTTGTAAACAAAAAGTGGGTTGTTTAACCAAAGCAATGAAAAGACAGCGTAAAGAAAGTTATCAAAAAGCCTGATTTATAGAAAATATAAAATGAGTTAGTAGAAATAACTCTTGCTTACCAACAATTGCAATAAATATAACTGTATTAAACCCACTAGCTAATCGGACTATACATTTGATTTATACAAATCCAGATACATGCCACAGGAGATTTACCTAAAAATAATAACCCATAGAGTTTAAAGTAGAGTTAGGAAACGCCAAAGCAAAAAGTAATACTGATACCAAACGAAGTAGAAGGTAAGGCTTATAAGCATTTGTAGTGACAAAAAGATGTATTACTTAGTGATAAAAGAACAATTTACCCTGGAAGATATAATAATGTGGAAACTACATGAACCCAACAAGACAGTCTCAAAATACATTAATGCAAACCCTGGTATAAGATAAAATCAACACCTTCACACTCATATTGTAAGAGTTCATTTCTTTCAGAAACTGAGAAATCAAGTTGACAGAAACAAAAAATGAGGAAAACAATGAAAGAATAAACCATATGATTAAGGTATCTGACCAAATACAACATTTAATTATAATGAATTGAACAAAATAGGTAAGAATAGATGGTATGTAACAATGTGTGTCAATTACGCTTCAATTAAAAAAAAAAGAAAGTAGAAGAAAGAAAATAATAAAGATATAGGCCAACATTGGTGAAATACAAACAAACAAAAACAGCACAGATGAATGTTACCAGCCTCATATCTACATCTCCAATGCTACCCACCTTGGGCCAAGGGCCAAGGGCCAAGGGCCCATTATCTGTCTTGCCTCTATTTGGCTTTAGCCTCCTAACTTCTCCACCCTGCTTCCCTTTACATTTGAAACTGTAACTCAGATTCTGTCATTCCTCCCATAGACTTCTCAGGGTAATCCCAGAGTGATTACACTTACCTATTTCCCTGACTTCTTTCCAATCTCTCTCACTCACTCTACTTGGGCCATACTGGCCTCTTTGCAATCCTCAGCCATCCCAGGCATGCTTTTGCCTTAGAAATTTTGCACTGGCTGCTCCCTCTGCCAGAAATATTCCTTTCCAGATACCCACATGACTAACTTCCTTGCCTCCTTTAAATCTTTGCTCAGATATCATCTTCTAAATGACACCTCTCCTGTCTTAAAAACCTTCTTTAAAATGGTGACCCACATGTCCTTTCATACCCTATAACACCTCTGATCCTGGTCACCCTGCCCTATCTTTCCCATAGCATTTTGTATCTTATAATATCCCATATAATTAATTATATTTAATGTTTTTTTTTTGTCTTTCCCTCATAAACTCCACAAGAGCAGGGATCTAAGGATCTACTTATTTTTCACTATTTTCACCCTGACCCCAGTCACTTATAGCAGAACATGGCATACAGCAGTTACTCAATGAAGTTTATTGATCACATGAATGAAGGCATGGTTTAAAAACTACTTCTTTGAAAAGAAACTATCATTGGCATTATTGATCATTAAAAAGAAATAAGGCATAAGAACAATGTTAAGAATGAAAACACGGACAAAGGAAACAATCAACAAAACTGAAAGGCAACCTACGGAATGAGAGAAGATATTTGCAAATGACATATTGGCTAAAGGACTAGCCTTCAAAATCTATAAAGAACTTATCAAACTCAACACCCCCAAATAAAAAAAAATGGGCAGAAGACATGAACAGACATTTCTTCAAAGAAAACCTACAAATGGCTAACAGACACATGAAAAAATGCTCAACATCACTCATTACCAGAGAAATACAAATCAAAACCACAATAAGATACCACACCTGTCAAAATGGCTAAAAGTAACAACTCAGACAACAACAGATGTTGGTGAGGACACAGAGTAAGGAGGACCCTCTTACACTGTTGGTGGGAATGTAAACTGGTGCAGCCACGCTAGAAAAGAGTGTGGAGGTTCCTCAGGAAATTAAAGACAGAGGAACCCTATGATCCAGCAATTGCACTACTAGGTATTTGCCAAAGGATAAAAAAGTACTGATTCGAAGGGGCACATGCACCCCAATGTGTATAGCAGTACTACCAACAATAGCCAAATTATGGAAAGAGCCCAAATGTCCACTGACTGATGAATGGATAAAGAAGACGTGAGACATATATGCAATGGAATATTACTCATCCACGAAAAAGAATGAAATCTTGCCATTTGCAACAATGTGGATAGAAGTAGAGCATATTACACTATGTAAAATAAATCAGTCAAAGAAAAACAAATACCACATGATGTCATGCATATGTGGAATTAAAGAAACAAAAAGATGAATATAGGAGAAGGGAAGGAAAAATAAAATAAGGTAAAAACAGGGAGGGAGGTAAACCATAAGAAACTCTTAATTGTAGAGAACAAACTGAGGGTTGCTGGAGGGGAGGTGTGTAGGGGGATGGGCTAAATGGGTGATGGGTATTAAAGAGGGCACTTGTTGGGATGAGCACTGGGTGTTGTATGTAAGTGATGAATCACTAAATTCTATTCCTGAAACCAATACTATACTATATGTTAACAAACTTGAATTTAAACAAATCTTGGAACTGGGGCGCCAGGGTGGCTCAGTTGGTTGAGCGTCCGACTTCGGCTCAGGTCATGATCTCAGAGCTTGCGAGTTCAAGCCCTGCATCAGGCTCTGTGCTGACAGCTCAGAGCCTGGAGCCTGCTTATGCTTCTGTGTCTCCCTCTCTCTCTGCCCCTAACCAACTCTCATTCTGTCTCTCTCTTAAAAATAAATAAACATTAAAAAAAAAATTTAAACACAATCTTGGAAGGAAAAAAAAAGAATGAAAAGAGGGATATGACTTTAGATATAAGAAAATGATACAAAGCATTTTATGCAAAAATTTTTGAAATTTAGATGAAATAAATGTTCTAGAAAAAAATACCAAAAGTGACTCAATAAAAATACAAAATGTGAATACACCAAAAACTACTGAAGAAATTAGAGTAAAAACTCCCTCCAGGCACCCCTGGGTGGCTCAGCTGGTTAAGCGTCTGCCTCTTGATTTCAGCTCAGCTCATGATCTGATGGATTGTGGGTGAGTTGGAGCCCTGCTACTACTCTGCACTGATTGTGCTTGGGATTCTCTCTCTGCCTCCTGCTCCCTCTCCCTCCACACCTCCCCTGCTTGCACATGTGCACGTTTGTACATGCACCTATGCGTGCAGTCTCTCTCTCAAAAATAAATAAACAAACCAACAAACATTAAAAAAACCCTCACTCCATATCTTCAGGTCAATAAGGGGTTACAGGTGAGTGTTAAACCTTTATAAAAAAGATAACTCCATCTTATACAAATTATATCATAAAATAGAAAGTTCTCAACCTCATTTTTTGATGATACTATAATTTGGATCCCAGAAGACCAGAAATGTATGAAAACAATCAGTACCAACCAATCTTGCTTATGGATATGCATGGGAAAAAAAACTTAAATTAAATATTAGCAATTTGAATCTAGTTTTGTTTATTGTTTATCCAAGTACATCAAAGATGGCTTTACATGAGGACACCTATCAATATAATGTCATCATTAACAGATTAAAGGAGAAAAATAGCAATTAAACAAGTATGGTCTTAGTATAGAAATAAGCAAATGGAACAGAAGGAAAAGACTACCCACACGCGAATGGAATTTTAGTATATGACACATAAATAGGGGAAGAATACATTACTCAATAGATGGTATTGACACAATACGTTACTATTTGTTTAAAAAATAGATCCCTACTTGACACTACCAATGAAAATACATTTCAGATGAATAAAACATCTAAATGGAAAAAGTGAAAGGTCAAACATTTTAAAAGACATTGTAAGAGATTATGATGTTGGGATAGTTTTTTTTCTTAAGCAAGGTACTGAAATGTAAACGTTAAAGGAAAAATTTGGTTAATATGACTACAGCAACTTGAATACTTCATCTGATACATAAAACTCAAAAGGCAGGACAAACTAGAAGCTTATAATTTGCAACACATTTAATTGAAAAATTGTCACTATCATGAAAAAAGTTATATAAACTCCCACAAATCAATAAGAAAAAGACTATCAATCTATTAGAAAAATGGACAATAATCTGCAAGGACAAGGCACTAAGTGTTGGCACAGCTACGGAGATATGCTCCTACATGTCTCACGTAGTACAAATTGCAGCAACCGTTTTCAAGAGCAATTTGTTAATGACTACTGTTTAAGATGTGTCTACATGAAGTTCAACAGTTTTATTTCTAGTTATATGTTCCAGAGAAATTTTTGTACACACACATATGCAAATATGTTCACTGGACCACTGTTTCTAACAAGAAGAATTAGGCGAAATCTACATGTCTATCTCTTGATAGCTAACAAATGGGAGAAATAAATAACATCATATTCATATTCATACCTGTGCATACAGAAGAACAGTTTAAATCAGTGAACTAAAGGTATAAGTAAGTATCAAGCTGGAATAACCATTATCAACAATAAACATGTTGATTAAATAAGCAAATTGTGGAAGGGTAGGTACATTTACAGAAATTAATACTCTGTGGCTTGTGAAGGGTATAAAAACATGGATGGAAAGGATACACACTAACCTTTATAATATGGAGGAGTAGGAAGGGGAGTTGCACTGTGCTTATGGTATATTTTTCTTTTGAGAAAGAAAAAAAAACTAAGGAAAAAAATCTAATGTTTTCACTTGTTGGACTTTGGCTCAGTCATGTTCAGTGACATAAGCCTGGAACAGGTTGTGCTTAAAGAGATTGGTCCTTGATGACAGAGAAGTCTTAACAATGGGGCAGGGCAAGGCATCAGCAGATGATTAGGATACATCCGATGTGTTAGATAAGTCTGGTCATGTACATGTAGACCTTATTACTGGGAAAATAAGGTTAGGGGCAGGATGTAGACTGGGTCAGACGAACAAAATGAAAAATAAAAGGATACTAAAACCAACTTTAAGGATATTAAAGTCAATTTAAAATCTTTTGGAAAGACAGCCACAAGTAAATAAGCAATCAATCAAGAAAGAATGGTGAAGCAGATCTTGGTAAGTACAATTTTCTTACAAAAACTAGGACTGTAATGTAGGCTGGCCTTGACACTGTTTAGAACTCTAGGTTCTGTGGGGTAAGTCCTCTATCTAGCTTTATGTAGATTACGAGGTATGAGGGAGAGGAGGAAGAGTGGAGTTGTTCATAGTGTCAAAGATCTGGGTAGAAATCCTTCCCCACACCATGATCCATACAGCCTCAAAACAGATTCAGAAGCAGGGAGGTACAATGCTGATCTTTATTAATACATCTGTCTTTCTACTTCTTTTTACAAGAAACAAAAGCAGAGAAAAGTTGATATGCAGCCATTCACTGGTTTAAAGAGTTCAAAACAAAACCAAACCAAACCAAACCAAACCAAACCAAACCAAACCAAACCAAACCAAACCCTGGATCTGAGTAGCAAGTGAGTCTCTTGGTCTTCCGGCACACATGCACACTGTTATTTAAGAAATCCTGATTTAGAAAACAAACTCTATTAATAACAAAAGACAGTCGGCTGTCTTGGTTAAGCTTAGAAACCAGCAGGCTCTTTAAAAAGTTCTTTGTAAGATTCAGTATTTGCCACAGCAACAATATTGTCAATAAATTAGACTTACTATTGTACAACACAGGAAAAAGCAGTGTTCCTTGTTTATCTTTGGCCACTGTTTACTTTTAGCTCTGCTGTGGGAAAGAGAACCAAACAATGCTAAGCTTTTCCTTAATGAGATCCTGATTAGATGGCCTGGACCAATGCATAAAGCACAATATACTAGAGCAGGAGAACAAACTTAAAATCCTTGTTGTCCCCTCCCCGGCAAGTCACTGTGTCTGTCCTCAGCACAGAGCAGTCTTTTCACATCAGGAACTTCCCTCTTTCCACCGAGCTCCTGTTCCAACTAACCCAATAACCTTCTTCACCCCCTTTCTCATACAGGTACCATATCTTTGCATATTCTGGGCAGGCCTTGCCTTGCTCCTGAACAAGGAAATCCACCTACCATATCTCAACTTGCCAGCATTACAAATTAACAGAATCACCAAAGGAGGCATTGCAAAGAATGTGAGATTTAATCTATGTTTTTAACCCGGGTTCTATGATGAGGCTTAGGGGCTCAAGAACTTCAATGAATTTATGCCTGCACATTTCTCAACAGAGTGAGTTCTGAGCTTTATTAGATTATCAAAGAGGTTAGCAACCATTATTTAGTCCATTAATTATTTTATGGTTTGGAAAATGAAGAACTGAGAGTGTTCCTTTCCTCTAGTTAGACAGTTCATTAATGGCAGAGAAAGGAATAGTTTCCTAGTCTGTGGGCTTTTGATCCTACCCTCATGCTATAAGAGCTGAGGTTAACTTGTTTTTATGAAAACATTTATTCTTATTGATAGATTAGGCATTTTAACTGAGGCCTTCAGTGTTCCCATCCCCCACCTACCAGGTGTTTCTGGCATCCCCCTAAAATCCACTCACAGCACAGATGGCTGCCTGTGAGTTCAGGAATTTTCATGTTCAAAGTGCTATTAAACCTCCTTAATAAGAGCTTCAACACTAAAAACATTCCCTCTATTAACTGAAATCCAAGGAGATGCCAATACAAATTGTATACTGTATACCAGTAATGTATACTTATTTCCTTCTACTCCTCAATATCAAACACAGAGGTGTAATCTTGAATTTTTCCATTTTCCAGGGCTTATGTTGAAATACAGGGAAAAGGCATTGTACCAAGAGAGGAAACGGTATTATTTAATAATTAAATTGCCGGATTTAAAAATAGTAGTTTGGTTAATATTTACAAAGCACCAAAGTGGTTTTATGATCTTTGGCTGTTTTATTTTTTAAAGGCCATTGTTTTATGCCCTGCTCCAACAAAATACATTTCATTTGTTGGTATCACACCCAGTCTGCTGTAAAGCATTTGCAAACATGTAATCTTGTTTGTGAGGGCCATGCCTTAAAGCAGACCTTGAAGCAGGTTCGCATCCCAGCTAAGCCACATGCTGGCTGTGTTACGCATGCAAATTTTACGTAGGTACTTTGTGCCTCAGTTTTCTCATTTCTAAAATGGAGATGATAATAATCGTATGCACTTCATAGCAGCGCTTTGTACTAAGCACATAATAATTATTATATTTAATTAATATTTAAATTAATTATTATTAGATGGCATTTCTTTGGTTATCACTCATCAAAATAATGTGCCCAATTCTTCAAAATTGTCACCTCTGTCCTGTTAAGAACTGAAGAGCTTTCATGCATTGAAGCTAGCCTGCCAAGCTTTTCAATGCACTATGCTTTATTTTTTAATTTAGTTATTTTTAAAGTTTTTATTTATTTATTTTCAGAGAGAGAGAGAGAGAAAGCACAAGCAGATGAGGGGCAGAGAGAGAGGAAAAGAGAATTCCAAGGAGGCTTCACTCTGTCAGCACAGAGCTGGACACCGGGCTCAAACTCATGACCTGTGAGATCATGACCTGAGCCAAAATCAAGAGTCAGATGCTTAAGTGATTGAGTCACCCAGGCACCCCAGCCTTATGTTTTAACAGTATATCCAGATTTCCTGTACCAACTGCAGCGGAACAACACCACTAAAATAGGGTCATTTCAGTTCCCCATCTGGGCTATCAATGGAGATAACTGGAATACATGCAAAGGCCCACTATGGAAATGAGAATCCGGGTCTATGTAGTTGCTGACTGGTGAGGACCCTGGTTTGCAGGTTGCCATTCTGAAGGTGTACCGAGGCGTGGCAGAAAGGATGCACTACCGGCTCTCTTTGGCCCATGGCCCTCTTAAGAAATCAGCTAGAACAACCATCTTATTTGAGAGCCTGCCTTTCCTTGATGACTCTCACTACAGAAAAAAGATTGTATTCAAAAGTAATCATATCCCCTGTTCCAACTACATGTCCACAAAGGTGACACATTAAATCAATTACACTACATTTTTTATTGTAAATCAATCCCAAGTTCTTTTAAAAGGTACTTATGTGTCCCTTTTGATAACTGGTATTAAAATGATTCATTATCAGACTTATGTAAGACATGGCCTCAAAATCTTCCTTGTGCCCCTAGGCAACTTTGTTTTTGCAATATGCAAGCTCCTGACTTTGTTCCTGACTAACTGTGTGATTTTTAAGCAAGTTAGTTGAGGTCTGCATGGGGAAGGAGACTATGCCCAGAAGAAGGAGCAAATGGAAAAACAGAAGAGCAAGGGAATGCTCGAGAGGAGAAGGAGAATGATGCAGGACAGGAGGGATACTGTAATTTAATGTGTAGCAGGTCTTTTACTCTGATGGGTTGGGGATGGTCTCAAGTTTGCCAGGGTAGGTCAGACAAGCTTGCAATAGGCAATCAACTTTCCTAGTCTAATAAGAGCTCAAAAAGCTGCAGTTTATAATTCAGAAGCAGCAATGGAAACTTTAAAGCCATTTATCTTGGCACAATTCCCAGGGAAGTTGACGTGGAGACCCACTGGCTGTGCACACCATTCTGTGCAATTTGATGCTTTTCATTTGGTAGAATTTTGTTGCCAAGGCTACTGTATCAAGTTTCTGAAATTTTAGTGGATGTAAATTGTCTCATCTGTCACTTAGCCTGGCAAAAAATTTAAAGGGCATGCTTTCTATTGAAAGGAAAGACTTACCCTCTTTAGCCCATTATGCAATAAGCAGCATTCTAAACACCATGGAAATGTCCATGCTGTAGTTTGCGTCTTTGAGAACAAACTGACTTTTTTTTAAACTGAAAAAGAAAAGTTTTAGTGGGACCTCGTTCCTCTTATTTTGAAATGTGCATGCATTCAGAGGCATTTTCTAGGGATTAAGAATTTTATTTTGTATCTTTTAATCGTTTTGTGTAGTTGTTCAGTTTCTAAAAATTTGTGTGTAACTGGGGCGCCTGGGTGACTCAAATGGTTAAGAATCCGACTTTGGCTCAGGTAATGATCTTGCGGTTCGTGGGTTTGAGCCCCACATCAGGCTCTAGGCTGGCAGCTGGGAGCCTCGAGCCTGCTTCAGATTCTGTGTCTCCCTCTCTCTCTGCCCCTCCCCCCCAACTCTGTCTCTCCCCAAAATAAAATAAAAACATTTAAAGTTTTTTTTAAAAAACTGTACGTAACTGAGTTACTTTTAGTTAAATCTCAGGAGAGAAATAAATCAGTGCTGATGTATAGAGGCTGTAAACAAAATAATGTTCTCAAACTCTAAATGTTGGTAGAGTAAGGAGAGTAGAGTTAGGTCTTATTAATCTACTAAAATAATTCAAGGAATACAGAGATCGCTTCCCTTTCTAAAACAGGGTATTATTAACATGGACTTCCTTTCTTCAACTAGACTGAAAGTACTCAAACCTTCTGTTTCATTGCCATTCTTCTCGGTCTCAAAATCATCATATGCTAGACAAGGCTAGGAGCATGAAGGAAGAAATGGCTAAGATCAACAAGAGACTTGGGGCGCCTGGGTGGCGCAGTCGGTTAAGCGTCCGACTTCAGCCAGGTCACGATCTCGCGGTCCGTGAGTTCGAGCCCCGCGTCAGGCTCTGGGCTGATGGCTCGGAGCCTGGAGCCTGTTTCCGATTCTGTGTCTCCCTCTCTCTCTCTGCCCCTCCCCCGTTCATGCTCTGTCTCTCTCTGTCCCAAAAATAAATAAAAAAACGTTGAAAAAAAAATTAAAAAAAAAAAAAGAGACTAAACAGCTAAGACAAAGTGATGCTACAGGCTTGAGTGTCTAGAGAAGAGGAATTCTCTGGCTGCATGTGAGAATCAGCTGGGGAGTTTTTAGAACATCCTCATGCTTGGGCCCTTGGTCCTAGGTGCAGAAACTGGGTTAGGATTGGGCCTATGCATCAGTACAGCAGTCTGCCCTTATCCATGGGGATACGGTTCAAGACCTCCAGTGGGTGCTTGAAACCATGGACAGTACCAAACCCTAAATATACCATGTTTTTTCCTACACATACATACCTCGGATAAAGTTTAATTTACAAATTTGGCACAGTGAAAGATTAACAATAACTAACAACAAAATAGAACAATTATAACAATATACTATAATAAAAGTTATGTGAATGTGGTCACTCTATTTCTCAAAATATCTTATTATACTGTTTTCACCCTTCTTCCTGTGATGATATGAGATGATGAAGTGCCTACTTGATGGGATGGAGTGAGGTCTCAGTGATGGAGGCATTGCGATCTAGGGTTAGGCTACTAGTAACCTGATGATATGTCAGAAGGAGGATCATCCATTTCTACACTGGGGTGGACCATGGTGGACTGAAGCCATGGAAAGAGAAACTGGAGGGAGGGCAGCTGTACTAGGTTTACACAGCTTTCCGCTGGTGTGTGTGTTGGCTGAGGGGCCAATGCGCTGAAGTTACCCTCTGCAGGAGTGGGACTGAACGACTCTAATTCAGAATCCTTCCCAGGCAGGAGGATACAGGAGCATGGGGAAGCCCTTGGTTGGCCTCACATAGCGGGTCCCCTTTTGGCCCTGCTGTTGGAATAGGGGTCCAGTGCAGAGACCCCCTCATCCCAGAAAACAGGACACGGTTGGAGACAGGACTGCCTCCTAGCCCAAGATACAAGGCACATTCATGGAGAACCTGGTGCTAAACCATTCAATGACCTGCTTCTGGGTCAAGAATTTGTACCTAGAAGAGTAGCTCCCTCACTGCAATCTGTTGAAAGTCAGAGTGGCCCCTGGCCATCAAGTCACCCCTGGAGTTTGGGTATGGCCCAGGATCCCTTTGGGATTATGAGATAGAAACCATGGGTAGGAATATGATTTATGTTTCTATACCAGATATCAGAAAGCATTTCCAAGTGTGTTTCACTTACTATTCCAGCAACTAAACCCTGAAATGTCCAGAAAAATTAACCCTAGCTCAGAAATTAAACAAAAGATCAGGAGAGAAAACATACACCTTTTTAATCTGAATATATAACAATTCTATTTCTGGTATCAGGTCCTTGTTTCTTTATCAACTCACTTTTATCACTTCTTCAGACTATCACACTTTTAACCTGGGCTCAGGTGTCCCACCCTCTCTTCTGTCCAGGAAGAGCTGCAGGTTAATCTAAAGGCTCAGAACATGTAAATGCTTGCAATAATCTCATAGTTTAGCCACCCACCCCCTACAGAGTTTTTCATCACAAGAGTGTTTTTAATATTTTTTTTTTAATTTTTTTTTCAATGTTTATTTTTTTGGGACAGAGAGAGACAGAGCATGAACGGGGGAGGGGCAGAGAGAGAGAGGGAGACACAGAATCGGAAACAGGCTCCAGGCTCTGAGCCATCAGCCCAGAGCCTGACGCGGGGCTCGAACTCACGGACCGTGAGATCGTGACCTGGCTGAAGTCGGACGCTTAACCGACTGCGCCACCCAGGTGCCCCAAGAGTGTTTTTAATATTTAAACACTGGCTTATTAACTGTAAAACTGTAACATGTAAGTTTGCTTATAAATAAGAGTTTCTGTTTAAGGATCAATCCTCCTCTAAAATCACTAGGTCTTAGTTTATCTGAAGGATCTTCAATAGGGAAAAAGACATCATTTCTATTTTAACTCACACAAAAAGGAAGTAAGACCCGAGACAACAGGGAGTTTAAAAATTATAGAAATATCCATAGGACCCCTAATTTCCTTTCAAAAGTCCCAGGATTTCACACCTAAATTTAGTCATTTTTAGCTCTTTTGTCTCCTTTTAATGTAACACCTTAAAATAGCAACACAGAATGCTTCATGCTGAAACTATAACTTGTAAACCTGTTGGAACAAATTCAGTCCTCACATTAAGCAAACTAAATTACTATATTCATCTACTCCTAAAATTCTCCCCACAAGTAATCGAGCTTATCTGTGACCCTATTCTAGTTACTCATAAGCGAGGGTGGGGTTCCATAAACCCACACAGTGGAAACACTTGAAGGATTTATGAGCCTATAAATGGATGTTAGCCATTTCAAGAAAACCCAGGCCAAGTCAAACTCAGCTGTCTGTATTTAGCCTTGATTACAGGGGTTACACAAATAAGAACCCAAATGTATCCAGGACTTAGAAAAGTTAGAGGTTTTCCTTTCCCTAAATGTTAAAGTACAGGGGTACTCTCTACTGAGCCTCTGAATCAATTTTTTTTCCCTTGTCGTATTTTCATGGCTGAGAGAGACAGAGAGAGAGAGAGAGAGAGAGAGAGAGAGAGACAGAGGAAAGTTCTTAGGAGTCACAGAAATTTTTTGTAGCTCAACTATTCAACTCTCCCAGATGATAATATTAGTGGTTCTTCCCATCTGGCTCCTTAGACATTCTACAAGCATCTGAGAGTACCTAAGCTTAAATCTAGTTTTAGCGGAAACATTATGCTGAACTTGGCTGTAATCTCTACTCCTAAGTATCTGTATCAGAGAGCCTAGATTGCATGATCTATAGAGCAGATAGCATCTGCTATGGTTGAATCAGGCAGAGAAGGCTAGGAGAAAGATGATTATGCCATTTTAACTAGTTCAAGATGGAACTGTTTTGAGAACTGTGATTACCGTATGAACCATTCGATTTTTAGGGGGGGTCAATTTGAAAATATTTTGAGTTGTAGGCAGTATCAACTGCTTGCATGATTTTAGAATCCTCGTGATTACTGTATGAACCATTCCATTTTTGGGGGGGTCAATTTCAAAATGTTTTGAATTACAATTCAGCTATCAACTGCTTGCATGATTAGAATCCTTGACTATATTCATACCTTCAGTTGCCATTTTTTCTGACTGCAGAGCACCCTAATCGTGGTGCTGAACCACTCTCATGAGTAGGTAGTCATTTGAAAAATAACCTTCACTGGCTTTTCCCTGGATATACATCATTGCTCACATAAAGCATCTAGACCTGGGTTCCCAGTGTTCCAGCTCCTCCAGGTGCAGATGAGAGCACGCCTACTACCAAACACTACCCTTCTTTTAGAAGACAATTTGGAACTGGCTGGTCTCTTCCAAAAAGCCAGGACAAGGGTGACTATGAATCTGTGCCACACAGATGTAATGATCTGGGAGTGCAACCACACTTTATCTACTTGCTGCCATTCTTTCAGGAGATCCAGTGTGATTTACGCTTACCTCTGTTTTGCACTTCCTTGGTAAAGACTCACATGAAAGCTAGTGAGATGAGGTAGGACTATTTCATACAGGAAATGTGGAAGATAAGCAGTCTCTCACCTGGTTCTCTTGTGGGCTTAATTAGGTCCCTGATTCTTTCATGGGCACAGAAATTATTAGTCTTGGCTTTGATTTCCCCACCTAATAGAAATAAAGCTGAGTTCATTAAACCATTTGATCTGCTTCCAGCCACTCAAATTGGATTTTATGGACTTAACTTTGTAAATACAACATCGTGAGAAGATTGAGAGAAAAATAATACCATCAAGAGGAAGACAGTAGGCTTCAGCTAGGATTCAAGTCATATCTTACATAATGATGAATGAAACTGACAGGTTTATGCCATTTTGCATCAGAGCCCTTCAAAAATATCAGTTGTGACAGTTGTAATTGACATTCTTGAAATAAGACAAAAATTACGTTAGATAAAATATTTTCTTTTGCAATTCAAAGTCCCAACAATAATTAATGGACTTAAACCACTAATTTCTGTCTCTTTCTGTAGGGAAATATTTGTTTTAAATTTATATTACAATTTTGAAAATATATACAAAGGACTTAAATGATAAAGCAAATTCTCATTTATAAACTAGTAAACTGAGAATAAATACGCTTGAGGAAATACTGTGTATTCCAAATTAAGTGACCTTTAATGGAAAGATTTCTCTTATTTGAATTATGATACAGGTAGTACAAGAACTAACTTGTCCCCAAAATGAGTAGCTCTTAAATAATATCTCAGAGATTTAGATGTCAAGGCAATAACCATTCAGTAGGTTTAAGTGTCCTTTACAATGTCTCCTACTGGTTCATTCTTCCTCCCCAGTGTCTTCTCAGTGTCTCAATTGCTATCAAGCCCCTCTGCCTTCCAACTAAAATACCCGCCCATTTCTCAGCCTTGCAGACTTCCTGAGTGACATACGCAATGGCAGCTGGTCTTTCACACATGCCTTGCTCTGTCTCACAGTCTGCAAATGCCAGAATGGGTTCCAGGCAGTGGCAAGATGGAAAAAACACAGACTCAGTCCAGAGTTAAAGCCCTGATTCTGTCATTTTTTACTCACGTACCTTGGCACAAATCACTAAAGGTCTTTAAGTTCCAGTCTTTACCTGAAAACTTAGGATAATGATACCTCATCTATTTGAGAATCAAGTAGGATAATTTACATGAAAGTAGTTACCAAAGTGGAAAGTCACATATAAATGGAAGCTATTTAACAAGCTCTTTTCTCTGTGACCAGCTGATTAGATAATGAAGGTCAGTAAATATGCCAGTACTAAGAAAGCTGCATAGTTTAGAGGGTTGAGAATGGAACTGGACACATGTTGGATTCCGGGTCCCACTCTTTGGGATCAAGGCCAGCTTACAAAAGCACACACCCATGGCAGCCTGACAAGAACGATTACTGGAACCTGCCCAGAAACAACATAAACCAGCTAACATTAAACAGATAGTAGCATCATATGCAATCTAGGGGGAAGAAATCAGCCATCCTTCCATAACTATAAGCAATATTGTTAGAAACATTATCATATTTTCTGTCAACTTTTCTTAAATATGACCTATATCGATCACCAAGGCTTAGATAGGTCCAATTATTTGAAAAGAATTTTAAAGTTCCACCTGCTTAAATGGTAATTATACAAGGAGAAAGTATCAGAAACCAGGGAATGAGAGAGGTACAGAGAGTAGGAAATGCCTAGCCAAATGAATGAGAAAATTCTCTGACAGAGAAGAATTAGATTTCTTTCCATATGTATTTAGTTATGCAAATCTGAAGAGTTAAAATGTAAAGAACTACAAATATTTACCCTTTTATCATTTTTTTTTGTTTATTTATTTATTTTTGAGACAGAGAGAGAGAGAGAGAGAGAGCACAAGCAGGGGAGAGGCAGAGAGAGAGAGGGAGGCATAGAATGAGAAGCAGGCTCCAGGCTTCGAGCTGTCAGCACAGATCCCCATGTGAGGCTTGAACCCACAAACTGTGAGATCATGACCTGAGCTGAAGTCGGATGCTCAACCAATTAAGCCACCCAGGCATCCCAAAATATTTACCTTTTTAAAGGCAA
Source organism: Lynx canadensis (assembly GCF_007474595.2). Taxonomy (NCBI): domain Eukaryota; kingdom Metazoa; phylum Chordata; class Mammalia; order Carnivora; family Felidae; genus Lynx; species Lynx canadensis. The sequence goes on along the minus strand of NC_044303.2, from coordinate 153,610,171 downwards.
TGTGGCATTTTTACTAATAATTTTTACCAATAATTATTTTATTTCAGTGACATCTATCACTGAGAATCCCAGGAGTTGTATAATTAAAAGAATAAAGCAGTTCATAATCATCAGATTCCAATGCAAAAAATGGAGACCTAATGGCGTCATTTCTAATTTCCATTCAGAGAAAGAACCTAAGTAAATTAATGGCACAGCAACACGCAAGCCACCACATCTGTTACCATTAGCCAAGGGTGCAAAAGAGCAATCTTCAAGTTGGTTTCATTTTGCACTAAAGTGTGACATATTTATCAAATGGTTTAAGGCCAGAAGAGATGATTAAAAGTGTTCTAGCTAAGAAGGGTCATCTATGCCAGATCAAAGTAGACAGCAATCCTAAGGATGGACGTCAGGGGCACCTGGGTGGATCAGCCAGTTAAGCATCCTACTCTTGATTTTGGCTCAGGCCGTGAGCTCACAGTTTCTTGAGTTTGAGTACTGTGGCGGGCACTGTGCACTGACTGTGAGGATCCTGCTTGAGATTCTCTCTGTCCCTCTCTCTCTGCCCCTCTCCGCTCATGCTCTGTTTCTCTCAAATAAATAAACTAAAAAAAAAAAAAAAAAAAAAAAAAAAAGGGTGGATGTCAGAAAGATCTCAAGTAATTCCCCTATGTTTCGTAACCCTAGGACTGCATTCATATAGATTTTTACATACTACTTTCTTATTATCATAGCTGATCTCACTCTTCACTGCTCTAAGGATGGACCCTTACCTGGGAAATCAATGTTATCTGCTCCTCTATTCACAGAGATAAGCTGTTCTCTTGACTCCATGAGGCCAATGAAACTCTCATTAAGGACTTTTTGGGGGAACTCTTGAAAGGAGAAAATCGCTTCCATCTGGATCGATAGGCTGAAAGGATGAGAGCCTGAAGCCAGGAGCCATCACTCTGTCACCCTGAAGGAAGCACCCTGCAGTGGTGTGATGACTGAAAGACAATCGCTGTGACAAGGACTCCACCCCTCCATGGTGAAAGTCAGCATGCAGTGACATCTGAACCCTTGGATTCACAATGCCTGAAGCCACTCATTCACAGACAATTACATTACATAATCTTGAAGGCTTACACCATGCCAGTTTGCATTGGGTTTGTCATCTGTATCAGCATGAATTCTGAGTAATCGTATTTTGCCTCATAAAGTGTGGGGATTTTTACTGAATTGCTTTCAGTGTGCTTCAGGACACTGTCTTGGAAAGGACGCTCAATGTGACAATTTCATAAAAGGATTTAAAATTCATTTCTTAAATTTTCTGTATGACGCTACGGTGCATTCTCTTAGCTGATTTAAGGCAAGTTTAAGAGCGTCTGCTACTTTTTAGAAGGGCAATTCACACCTACGAACCCAACGCAAACACTATCTGAGGTCAAGAGACTGAGTAACATAAATCTCCACTTGTTCTTTCAACACCTCTCTTGAGACTCTGCCAAAAACTTCATTCTACTACGCTGCTATGTAAACCTCCCATATCCAGTTTACTGATGGCACCTCCTGTGGCATCTCTGTCCAGGTCCTGGGACAGCAGAGGGACCTGTTTGTGAAGCTCTGCTGGCTACTCCAGCTGTCTGCAGCTTCAATTAGCAAGTATTTAAGGACAGGAAGAGCTGGCAGAGTATGAAATTGCATTCCAGGAAGCCCACCTGGGACTTCCTGCACGACATCAGTCTCTTAAAGCAGTCAAGGTCAGGAGGGAAAGGAGAGATTCCCGCAGTAAAGGTTTTTCTTTTCCTTGCAGGCCAGGTTCTTTACTAAGTCTCTGTATGTGGCTTACTTCTTCTAATAAATATGGAAAACCCAGCATATATTTGGTAGGGCTGATTACAAATACTTCAATAAAATAAATTTGTTTTACACTGTGGCTCAGCATATGACATATATTTCATACTTCTGAACATGTAATCATTATAGTTTTATTCCTATTAACAATTTAGTTATATTGACTGATAGGAAGAGATTTTTTTTCCTTTTAAGTGCATACGTTTCAAACTTCAATTTGCATTAGTCTCCTCTGAGGGCTGGTTCAGAGCACTGACCTTCATGGCCCACCCCAGACCTGAGGAGTCAGAATCTCTGTAGGCAGAGCAGAGGAATCAGAATTTTCAGGTGAAGCAGACAGTCTGAGAAACGCACACTGAGAAACATTATCCTGGGGGTACATTCACATCCAAGGGCACAAACCCATTTGTACTTTGTCAGTCTAATTACCAGCAATTCACATCGCTGCTGCCATCTCCACAACTTGATGCTTTTATCATAAACTCTTATTTATCAAGAGCCACTGAGTTAAAAAGAGTATGCAACATTGCTCTCACTGGTTATTTGCTCTGCAGTCACCCCCTCTATCCCTGCCACAGGAGGATAAAGTGTTCCTGACTCACTGCTGAAGTGGCAGCCCAGTGTGAGCAGCTTCAGCTTTCCCACAGGTGACCAACCAAAAGACATGACAGACCCCCATGGATCCGCTGATACATCTTAACTTAAAGAGTTCACAAATTTTATTATTATACTTCTGCATATTATATTTATTATTATACATTTTTACCACAGGACTACAGGAATTACCTGATGTATTCTACTTTCTTTACATGAGAACACATTCTGCCAGTTGTGGTCTAAATTTAGTTCACATAGTTTGGTAGCTGGTCAATGCTGCATGACAGAACAAGGTCTCTTATGAAAAACACATATATATGTCAAAATTGGAAGGTTAGCAACAACATATAGAAAAAGGCTCCTCATGAGTCACATATACCCTTTCTGAAAGCCACACTTATAATAAATCATGCTTGAAATTAATTCTCCTGAGCTGCTGGGTAGCACTGAATGTAATGGAACAACAGTTTCATAAATGGTTTTCCCATTGGAACTCCTCGCATTATATCCCAGACATACCTAGGGTTTACAATTATATGACAGTCTTAGGGGCACCTGGCTGGCTTAATTGGTAGAGCATGTGACTCTTGATCTCAGGGTTGTGAGTTCGAGTCCCCTGTAGAGTTTACTTAAAAAAATAAATAAATAAAGTCTCTTTAAAAAAAAAAAAAAAAAAGGGCACCTGGCTGGCTCACTTGTTAAGCATCTGACTTTGGTTCAGGTCATGATCTCACAGTTCATGAGCTCAAGCCCTGCTTTGGGTAAGCATGAGCCTTGCCTCGGATGAGCCCTGCTTCTCTCCCTCTCTCTGTCCCTCCTGGGATTGTCTCTCTCTCCCTGCCCCTCCAGGGACTGTCTCTCTCTCTCCCTGCCCCTCACTCACATGTGCCCTGTCTCTCAAAAAAATAAATAATTTTAAAAAGATATAATGTATGACAGTTTTGATTAATGTCAAAGTCCTCTTCTCTGTTTTTCACTCTTTATCCTTCCCTTTGCAACCCTGTACCTTCCCTCTTTTTACTATCACTGGGAATAATGTCTCAGACTGTTTTTATTACCATACATCCAATGACTCCTAATCCATTTTGGCATGTAAAAGGTACTTAATAAATACTTATTGAATGAATGAATAAACGAATGAATAAATGAACAACGGCTCTCTCTGCTTTGGTCACATTATCTTTCATTCCATTTAGCTTTACTCGGTCTGTCCATTCAAGCTGAAGTGAGCGAGAGTACATTCGCATCATTGGCCACAGGATACCTAAAGCTCCTCAACCTGGCTCTTGGCATGCTTATGGGATTAATGTCTGATCTTGTGGAATGGAGAATGGTTTTCATAAAATAAGGGTCAGCTTTTCCCCTCCTCCCAAAGTTTTGAGGTTTTCTCTTCTTTAATAAATAATAGGCTTAAAGTAATTGAGATAGAAAAAGAGGCCAAGAAACATCCCAGGCTCATAAGTTTGGATCCATGTATGGGGGAATTTGTCTCTGCACTTATGTGTACATGCGTCTGTGAATCTTTGCAGGGGCTGAGAGCTGAGGTGGTGGCTGTAAAAGCAAGCACCCTCCAGAGTCTGGTAATTAATTTTTCTTTCTTTTCTTTCCTTTTTCCTTTCCTTTCCTTCCCTTCCCTTCCCTTCCCTTCCCTTCCCTTCCCTTTCCTTTCCTTTTTCTCTTTTCTTCCTTCCTTCATTCTTTCCTTTTCTTTCTTTCTTTCTTTCTTTCTTTCTTTCTTTCTTTCTTTCATAAAGATTTTCTTTTTAAGTACCCTCTATACCCACTGTAGGGCTCGGACCTACAACCCTGAGATCAAGAGTCGCATGCTCTACCCACTGAGCCAGCCAGGCACGCCCAGGGTCTGGTAATTTCTGAGGAACTTCCCACCACTCAGTGTCTAGAGCCAAACAGCTGATCAATAAATCTTTGGGTTGAATGGATAAAAGATTTTTTGTTCCTGTTGTAAAGGCAAAGTTTGCGTCAAATCAGTCAATTAAAGGCTGATTAGAAATTACAAAGAGATGTACGTTTGAGCCATCTCAATGTTAAACATTTATGAACACACTTGATCACTTATCTTGTCTAAGGCAGGGAACAACTGCTTCTTGTTTTCTATTATTCCCTCAGCATCAGAGCACTACTTGACACATAGTAGGCAAGTAAAGTAACAGGGAGAGAGACAGCTACACAAATGATGCGAGCAATTCTGTAAGTGTCACGAGTATTCAAATAAACAGAAAGCTATTCATAGGAGAGAGAGCCTGCCTATAATGAAAAGGAAGCAAGGCTTCTAGAAGGTAATAGAATTAAACCCCAAGGTGTACACAAGATTTTAACAGACAGAGAGGCAGGAAAGGAAGACTGAATGCGATTTATGAAAACAAACGGTATAAACAAATGGGTAGAGTAAGGAAAGAATAAGGTGTTGGAAGGGGAATAATAACAAGCATCCCAAGTAGACTGGAACAAATGAAATGTCTAACAGTCACAGACCAAGCTGAAAAGGTATCAAGGGACACTGAAAGTTAGGCTAAGGGAAATCACACTTTATTTAGGAGTAAGTAGGAAAGTGATCCCCAGAAGAATACCGGTAGGGGACGGCAGACCAACCTGGCCTCAATTACAGAAAAACTGGGGAGCCAGCTAAGTACTGGACTTGTTTTTATTTCAATATTTCAGGTCATAGATTTAAGGGCTGCTAGTGGGCATGGAATGAAAAAGTCAAATGAGAGACATACCGTAAATAAAGAACCAGAAACAAGAGGGGATTTTACTAGATGTGAAGAGTGGAGGGTGGGGAATGGAGTCAGGTAAGTTCAGATACCTGGAGGAACTCACAATTGAAGGAGATGATGGCTCATTTCCCAGGGAGGAAAGTGTTTTAGTTTAAATGGATAGATCAGTTCAGTGCTACTACTATCAATGGAATGAGACTCAATGCTCATAAAATGCGAAACCTGTCTGTTAGCACCACTTTTTTACTCCTTGCCCGACCAAATCTCCGTAGAAAAAGATTGTAAAAGGACAACATACGCCATGTCATAGACAAACAGAACAATGAGTGTAGTGAGAAATTTAACATTCATCATTTCCTAGTAAGATGAGCAATGCTGTATACACACACAATACACAAAAGTAAATATTCTTTACGTAACAGTGTTTTACATGAATGAGGAAGAATATAGAGTGAACTCTCCTAGGATCTGGGCAGTCATGTTTTTTTACCACTCATTCACGTGATCGTGATGAACCTAGGAAACTATGGAAGAAGGGGAAGTGGATGCAGAATTGTGAAGGGAAGTTTAATCCAAGATATCAGGAAAGAACCAGAAATGACATGTTGGCTACCAAAGTGTTCAAATTAAGTTGTTCCTCCTTCGAAAACAAAATAAATGGAAATAAAATTCAGTGAAGACTTCAACATAAAGGTAACAAGGAGTTAGATATTTGCCAAGTTCTCCCATTTATAAAGCTTTTAAGGTGCCACATTTTTTTGGCTTTAAACATTTTTTATTATGAAAGTAGTGAAGTTTGTGATAAACACAATCAGAAGACTCCAAAGCAGAAAGTAAAGGGCTTCTGATACCCACGCCCCACCCCATTCCCCAGAGATAAACCACTGCTAGTGGTTTGTTACAAATTTCCTTTACGTATATAACATAAGTAATATAAAAGGATTTTAATAAAATATGTTGCTATCTGTTTCTAAGAAATCATTCATTTATCAAACACTGAGTAATTGTGCACTATGCTGAGAATCCAAAGTCAAATAATGTCTGGATTTCATTTTCAGGGAATTTACAGCCTACTGGGAAAGAGAGAGAAGCATGTCAACTATTTCAGTACAGAACTTAGTACTGTGGGAATCATTACTTTGTCTAATATTTATTAAATATTTCAAACATTTCATAAAGTTTTCAGATACTAAGTTTAATATACTTCAGTTGAATGAAAGGTGATTTCTAGGATGCAAGTACAGATTGATTGATGGAAGATTTTCAGCTTTCTAATGAAGTAGTATGAGTTAGCTAGGCACTTTCAGATATCAGACAAAGTCTCTTTATATTGTGGAGTCACTATCACTTAAGTGTTCATTTTCCAGTGGCTTTAGTATCTGAAAATATCTTTGACTAAATTTTTTCATTTTGTTTTTGGCCCATCAAAAATCTATCTGAACAGGGGTGCCTGGCTGGCTCAGTTGGTAGAGCATGCAACTCTTGATCTGGGAGTTGTGAGTTTGAGCCCCATATTGGGCACAGAGCTCACTGAAAAAAAAAAAAAAAAAAAAAAAAACCCTATCTGGACAAATGTGAACAATGATTTTTCTACTTTGAAATATTCCGTCACACAGAGGAAAACTAACTTGACTTACAGTCCAGAAAGAACTACGTCTGGCCAGGGCAAGCAAGAGTCAATGAAAACTGCCTCAAAGATCATCTCATCTCTGAGAAGAAGACTGGCTTTAACACAGGCTTTGTGCTCATTCAAGCATTTCCCCTTCTTTTAGAAGATGGACAGATGTATGAGGTGGCTCTTTTGATCTGCCCTAGAAACTGTGTATGAAACTACCACTTCTCAGAAATGCTGAGTGAGACCATCTTTCAGTACTTTGGAAGCCCAGGTGTCCTGTTCATTTTATTCCTCTACTAACACCTATTTCTTAACCCAGCTGGTGTTTAGTAACTCACGTTTAAAGACTATTTTGTTTGTGACCCACTACAGACACATTTTAAAAAAAGAGAGGCTGAGATGATGACAGTATATTACTAGGGTGACCCTGATCTAGTCAACATCCGTTTGTTTCTGTGATGCCTTAATGGAATTCAGAAACCGAAACAACTTGCAGTGTTTCAGAAACACATGGAATATATACTCATAATTCATATAACTACCCTTAATTTACTGAAACATATTTAAATGTATGTGCTTAATTTTCTGATGCTTTTATTCTTTCTCCTTGAGTCCAAATCTCTAGAGGGCTGTGATAGAGTGTTTTGAAATCCACCCAATTTAGTGACATAGGCACTATAGTACAACTTAATACACACATTATATAACTTTATTTCATGACAGAACTGACTTGCCTCTCTTTTGCCATTATAAAATGGAAAAAGAAAACTTAACGTGGATTCTTTTATTAAAATCATATTCAAAAGCTACAGCTTTAACAAAAGAAAATTTCTAGTTACTTCCCAATTTTTGGCTCTAATTATCCATCACAGACAGATATTTATTGTATGACTAAGCACACACAAGCGGTGTGAACATTTGGAATAAAAAATAAAATGTATTCTGAAATCTACCAAGAATATCTTATTTCACGTCAAGGGAAGTCGGCAGTAGGTCATTCTTGGGACGTGCCAGAACTATGTGATTCACCCTGTCTCGTTTCAGTTCTCTCCAGTGGGACCAGTAAGTGCAATCTGAGGGCCTGAGTGCAAAGATGGGTTAGCAAAAATGTTATCAGAGGAAGCATGGACAGTTCTGGATACTACATTTATTCTCTTCATCCTTTCCTTGATTAAAGATCATTTTGCAGAGGTTCTGAGAATAGAAGGTCATAGCTACTTCCTTTCACCTCACATCTCTATGCTAGAAAAAGTCACGCTTGGAGGAAACTTAGGAAACAGGGTCAATAGTCTTTGTGTTACCCTGTGATTTGCCCCAATGGGCAACACATTTTGAACATTTAGATGAATTGAAGACATAGCAAGTCACACACAGACGCAATAGATTATTTGAAGATAACATCAGTATCAACCTAAGGGAAGTATTAGTGTTCCTACACTACTACCAACATATTTTCCGCCCTAGAATCCTCTGAAAATGATTGTTGGAGTCTGTTAACATTTACTTCTAAGGAGCATAGGCTATGCTGTGCAGAGGCTGCCTTGTGCAAGCTCACGAGAGCTGATCATTCAATTTTTAAGAATTTTGTGAACTAGCTGTTAAACACAGCCAGTATTAAAAATTAGGCTTACACTTAATTATATTAAAAGCAAAGTTAAAACTCAAAACTCACCACTTTCTTATTATTTTACTAGGTCTTATTATCACCCATCCATCCACTGTGGAAATGTGGTGGACATGTCATATATGGGGTGCTACCATGCATCTCTTTCCCTCTCCGTGTTTGGTGGTGTCACATGGGTAGCTTGAAACCAGCCATGAAAACTAGCTAAGGCTACAAATCAGATGTCCCCTGCCCCCAGGAGCCAGTTGTTAAACATTTACCAGCATAAGACTGCAGGGTAGATTCCAGGATTACAAGGAAGAATAAGACTTTGCCTTCATAGAAATTATGACCTAATTGGGAGACAGGTAAATACTTAACTGTAAGACATCTTATCATCGATAAGAGGGGTTAAAGGTGTTACAGGAAAAGAAAGATGCAATTAATTTTCTTTGAGGTGTTCTGAGAAGGTCTCATAAAACAAACAGCCTTTGACTAGACCTTAAAAGTTGAGTAAAAATTCATTTAGTAGTGAAGAAGGAAAATGGTCTTCCAAAAAAGAGCAAAGTATGAAATGCCTTGGTATGTTCGAGAAAGGGCTAATTGAATGTCTACAACAGTGTTTCTTAGACTTCTCCACTGAGAACTATTAATGATGAATAATGAATGGGTAATTCTGGTGATTCTTAACATTGTGGCTTGAAAAGGCCTACCGCTCTAAGAAATTTCTTTAATTTTTATCTATTTCACTTTAAAAATTCATTGAGATTTTCCATTACCCCTCTTACATATTTTCACTTGGATAGGGTTCTGTCCTCTTTCCCTTCTCAACAAAACTACCTTTCTTCATTTAAATAAAATTAAACTTCAGGAAGATGAACCATGTCTACCCTGAGGCTTTATGACTCTGGGGTACTCTGTAAGTATCTTGGGTTGAAACTTGGTACTTAGTCTACAAGTACCTTCGATCCAGGGCTGAGTGTGCATGAGCTGCTATGAAGGGCTGTTAGAATACAGGTTGTGGCCAGTGCATGAAGGGCAGTAAGGGAACTGCCTGCTGTATAAACAAGTTTGGATTTTTTTTCAGAGAGGTGCTGAAGGGGTTTAAGCAGATCTTGTTTTAGAATGGACTTTGGTGACGGTACAGTGAAAGGATTAAAATGGGGAGTAAATAATATAATAACTTGGAGGCTATTGCAATAGACTTGGTTCAAGATCACAAGGACGTGAATTAGGCCTGTGAAATAGAAAAGGACAGGAGGGAACAGGTTTTAAGTGTTATCAAAAGGATCAATAGCCCTGTGACTAACAGCATGTGGAAAGTGGATGAGAGGGAAATGCCAAAGATGACTCTAAAATTAATAGCTTGAGCACCTACTTGATGATAAAGTTGGAGAATGCACCATCAGCAGATTTTTCACAACATAAATAGTACTGATAAACAAACTGGAATTGTTGCCTTGAAACTTTTTTGATATTATTTTAAAATATAATTTAAAATACCGCTAAATTTCTTTTTATATGAGTATCTTGGGGCATCTTTTTCCTTTACAGGAAGCCAATTTTTGGGTTAACAATTATATCCTATGTGATATTTTAGCAACAACTAGAATCTTTTTTTTTTTTTAACATTTATTCATTTTTGAGAGACAGAGAGACAAAACGTGAACAGGGGAGGGGGAGACAGAGAGGGAGACACAGAATCCAAAGCAGGCTCCAGGCTCTGAGCTGTCAGCACATAGCCTGACGTGAGGCTCAATCCCACAAACCGTGAGATCGTGACCTGAGCCGAAGTCATATGCTTAACCAACTGAGCCACCCAGGTGCCCCTACAACAACTAAACTCTTAAAGCAAATTGGTCAACCAAATTTATTTACTGAGTATTTATTGAGCATTTACTCTAAAACAAGCATAGAAAAACAATAAAGTTTAAAATGAATTCTAAAAAATTATACAAAGTAGGCTCCTTTAGTGTAGGATTGAATGTAGTAGTCTATTTTTAAAAACAATTTAAAATATACGTCAGATTTAAAAATTTTTTCAGATTTATAAAAGAGAATCAAATTATAAAACACTGAGGGGAAAAGAACTTTAGAAGTCATTTAATTAACTTCCAATCAGTGTTTGACTCTCCAAGTTGACTCTTCTGGTCTCTGTTTTTGTTAAGTCAGTTCTTCACAGATTTGAAGAAAGCTGTGTTCTGTTATGCTTTAGAGACAAAGCATATCTATCTATGTTTCTATCTATCTATGAAGCTATGGACAGGTCCACAAACCTTCTCTGTGATGTCATGTGACATCCTCCTAAACATCATGATCAGTCTCCTACTGACATGCATGCCACTGTTTTCCAGCAACTTCTCTTTCTCTTTAGAATTCAAAACAAATTAGTAAAGCCATACTCTTTAGGTACACTGATTTAAGCAAGCATAAAACAACTCAGCTACATCCAGTCCATAGTTTACCATCATGTCATTAACAAACAATGGGAAAAAATGACACAGATTACAATGTCTATAGCATTCTCCTATAGAGAGTATACTGGTACACTCCTTTATAAAGGAAATTGGTCCAATAGTATATGTTATCTTTTAGTTTATCACGGGTTTCTTTTTTTCTAAGTGTTCTTAAGGCATCAATTTACGAAGATATTGGGAATTTTTTTCAGGACCAGGAAGACTGAGAATCCAGTTTATGAAACTGGGGACAATATTCACTTATTTTCCATTTGTTTTCTATTACAGAACTGTACTGCATTCCACATTCCTCAATGTTGGTTCCTCAAATTCTCTCATATTTGAATTTTATCAGTCAAGCAGGAAGAGAAATGTGAAGTGGCTTAGAACGCCTAGATGCTCACATAACCAGCTCACTTTGAGAGTTCAGGTCTTTTACTGGTAGCTCTTTTCTTCCCTCTCTAGAGATTCTTTCTACTTGATGGAGAAAGTGAAAGCAAAATCGAACTGAATCATCTTTTCTTTTTCTAATATTAAATGCCTCCCTATAGAGGTTTTCTCCACTGTAGAGGGTATTTTTAATCTTAACAAAAACTTTCAATGGCCTCTCCTTTCCTCCACTTGTCATTTTATCATTTTTAACATGCCTCACTTCATTTTAGTTTAAGTTCTTCTTTTCCTACATTAGCCATTCTTTTCCTCTAGGATATATTTATACTTTCTTTCATTATGCCTGCCCTTGTTATTCTGAGCCCTCCCCAAATGAGAATACACACCCCCAGACTGATTCTGATGACTGCCTTCCTCTTTTCTCCCTCTTTTTAAAATTATTTTCTTTTTTTTTTTTTTTTTAATTTTTTTTTTTTAATTTATTTTTGGGACAGAGAGAGACAGAGCATGAACGGGGGAGGGGCAGAGAGAGAGGGAGACACAGAATCGGAAACAGGCTCCAGGCTCTGAGCCACCAGCCCAGAGCTTGACGCGGGGCTCGAACTCATGGACCGCGAGATCGTGACCTGGCTGAAGTCAGACGCTTAACCGACTGCGCCACCCAGGCGCCCCTAAAATTATTTTCAACCACTCCATTTGAAGTTCATTCTTAAAACTTTCATTCCTCTGCCACTGTTTTTCAGAATCTCCAGTAATGAAATGTTCTCCAATTTTTTATCTGTTTCAAAACTGATCTTCCTAAATTTTAGTGTGCACACATATCTACTTATGTTCAGGATTTCCTTCTCTGTTTATCAAAAGCTCCATTTGGCGAGGGTTATTTTCTGCTGGATCTTATCATTTCTATTTCTAAAATTAAACAGAATTATGTCAAGCTGTTTGCCTTACTGCTTCCTCTAACTTCTGAATAACTGTCAGATTTTCAAATAAAATACATCAGTTACACTGTTTCAAGTAGACTAGGATTTCCAGTATGTGTGTGTGGGAGCAGCTATGGATCTACAGATAAGTCAGACACACTGGGTGTAATTCTGGCTATGCTACTTATAATTGTTCTGGATTTGCACCTCTTTGCACCTAAATTTTCCACGAAGAAATAACTTATCTAATGGTTCACATAAGTATTCATTTAGCTTTAAAAAGAGCTAGGATCTCTATCAACTAGGAAGCTGGGCAGATCACAGGAATTTCTTGGTGAGACAGCCACGGTTCCTTTTCTTCTGCCAGCACTGCACCCCTCAAATTGGTCCTGATGATCTTTATCTATTATTTCCAAGGATGCAGCTCACCAAATCCACGGGGGCAGTAGGAGTAAAGGGGATTGTGTTTGGCTACGGCACTCGGAGAGGTATGGTTCCCAGGAAAGATACATTACAGAGGCAGAGAGACAGGAAAAAACTGGCAGCAATGTCTTTGGGGGCTCACATTTTTCATGTATTCAACTGATTTAAAGTGCCAGATGACTACCTATGTAGGTAGCTGAAAACTACACTTCTTTCTTATAGACCTACAGTAGATGCATGCTGTTAATTACCGTTAACTGTGCTATACACATAGACCTTACTATGTATGTTACCATGTAAATAAACCTTAAATCAAGATTTGTATTTAAAGAGATTCCCTATAATAACTAAGAACAAAGGTGAGCAAAACCCCAAATCAAAATTTCGTGTATTGAATAACACAAGGCTCCAGGGAGATCTCATTCTAGAATGAGTAAATGCTTTTTAAAAATAACCAACATGGGATACATGAAAAGAAAAAGTAAAACCCGCAAGTGCCAGAAAAAAAGATGATGGTTTTGAAAATTATAATGGGGACCAGAACAAAAATTTTAGAAAATGGCTTAAAACTCTAAATATAATCCAAAAAGACAAAGCCTAAGGAAAGAAGCAAAGTAAGGTCCAGACAAAAGTATTCTGAGGGAGGTATCAAGGGGACAAAAGGAGCGGGGAAATAATGCAATAACAAGTCAAATCTGTATTGGAAGCAGGGATGAGCAGCATGGCGATGCAGAAACCCGAATGACTAAGAGGACACACAGACCTCAGTAGCTGTGGCAGGACGCATGGGAAAAAGTCAGACTTGAAAAATGATTAAGAAAAAAAAAGGTGTGATTATTGTAATCATGTAGATAGAACACAAGGTCTAGTGATAAATACTCAGGATACTTTGGTATCTTTGATTTTAAAACAATGGGAAAAAAGCAAATAAAATGTCTAAGATTGGACAACTCAACTGAGGCAGAGAGACAAAAGAAAACTAAGGATACAAACAGTTTATCAAACAGGTACAAATGGCCAATAAATATATAAAAGTGTATTCAAACTCCTTGGTCTCATTAAATAAATAGCAACAAAACATTATTTCATTGCATATGCTGGTTATATGTCAACTTGACTGGGCCATGAGAGGCCCAGATATTTAGTCAAACATTTCTCTGGATGTGTGTGTAAAATTGTTTTTGGATGAGACTAACATTTAAGTACATAGATAAACTGAGTAAAGCAGATTGCTCTCAATGTGGGTGGGCCTCATTCAATCAGCTGAAGGCCTGAATAGAACAAAAAAACCCCTGGATCTTCCCCTGAATAAAAGGGAATTCTTCCTGCCCGATGGTCTTTGAACCGGACATTGGCTTTCTTCCCCCCTCAGACACCAACTGGAACACTGGCTGCTCCTGGGTTTCAAGCCTCCTGGCCTTTAGAATGGAACCACACCTACACTATCTGTTCTTCTACATCTCCAGCTTGCTAACTTTCCCTGCTGATTGTGGTAATTGCAGGCCTCTATAATCTCATAAACCAATTCCTTATAATAAATTTATATCCATGTATCTATCTATCTACCCAGCTAACTATATTATATTGATTCTTTTTCTCTGGAGAGACCTAATATACCACATTTACCTATCAAAATCATAAAGCTCATAATCAAGACTAGCATTAGTGTTGGGAGACTGGTACTCTCAAGAAATATTATTAAGGGGGTACCTGGGTGGCTCAGTAGGTTAAGAGTCCAACTTTGGCTCAGGTCATGATCTCATGGTCGTGAGCTTGAGCCCTGCATTAGGCTCCGTGTTGACAGCTCAGAGCCTGAAGCCTGCTTCAGATTCTGTATATTCCTCTCTCTCTGTCCCTCCCACATTCATGCTCTCTCTCAAAAATAAATAAATATTTAAACAAAAGAAATATCATTAAGATTATATTTTTGGGGTGCCTGGGTGACTCAGTTGGTTAGATGTTCAACTTCTGCTTAGGTCATGATCTTGCAGTTCTTGAGTTTGAGCCCCAAATTGGGCTCCACACTGGTAGTGTGGAACCTGCTTGGGATTCTCTCTCTCCATCTCTCTCTGCTCCTCCTCCACTTGTGCTCTTTCTCTCTCTCTCAGATAAACTTTTAAAAAAAGGATTATATTTTTAACATTTTAAAAAATGTTTATTTATTTGAGAGAGAGTATGTGCACACACATACACACAAGCAGGGGAGGGGCAGAGACAGAGAGAGGGAGAGAGCGAATCCCAAGGAGCCTCCATGATGTCAGCACAGAGCTCAAGCAGGCCTCGATCCCACGAACTGTGAGATCATGACCTGAGCAGAAATCAAGAGTCAGACACTCAACTGACTGAGCCACCCAGGTGACTCTGTATTTTCAACCTTTTTGGATGACAGTTTTGTAATTTTAGTATTTCTAAAAATGTATCTTTAATCTAGTAATTTCATTTTAAGGAATCTGTGCTATGGAAATGTGACATAGCACAATCACTGCAGATTTTTCAATATTAAAAATGGTGACACATAGATCAATGGAACAGAACAGAGAACCCAGAAATGGACTCACAAATGTATGGTCAACTAATCTTCAACAAAGCAGGAAAGAATAGCTACTGGAAAAAGGTGTTGGGAAAACTGAAGAGCAACATGCAAAAGAATGAACCTGGACCACTTTCTTAAAGCATACACAAAAATAAACTCAAATGGATGAAAGACCTAAATGTCAGACAGGAAAGCATCAAAATCCTCGAGGAGAACACAGGTAACAACCTCTTAGATCTCAGCTGTAGCACCTTCTTACTAGACAGTCCCTCAAGCTGTCTAGTGCAGCTGTCTAAAAAGCTTCTGCATAGTGAATGAAACAATCAGCAAAACTAAAAGGCAACCAACAGAATGGGAGAAGATATATGCAAATGACATGTTGAATAAAAAATTAGTATCCGATATCTATAAAGAAATTCCCAAACTCAACATCTAAAAAATAAATAATCCAGTAAAGAAATGGGCAAAAGACATGAATAGACACTTTTCCAAAGAAGACATCCAGATGGCTAACAGACACATGAAAAGATGCTCAGCATCTCTCATTATTGGGGAAATACAAATCACAACCACTATGAGATACCACCTCACACCTGTCAGAATGGCTAAAATTAACAACTGTGGCAACAACAGATGTTGGGGAGGATGCGGAGAAAGAGGAACCCTTTTGCACTGCTGGTGGGAATGCAAACTGGTGCAGGTGCTCTGGAAAACAGTATGGAGGTTTCTCAAAAGTTAAAAATATTGTGTCCAGGACCCAGAGGCAAGAAAAAAAAAATTAAATTAAATTAAAATAGACCTACCCTATGACCCAGCAATTGCACTATCAGGTATTTATCCAAAAGATACAAGACTGCTGAATCAAAGGGGCATATGCACCCCAATGTTTATAGCAGCACTATCAACAATAGCCAAATTACAGAAAGAGTCCAAATGTCTATCGGCTGACAAGTGGATAGAAGAGATGTGGTGTATATAAATATAATGGAATATTACTGTGATAAGAAAAATGAAATATTGCCACTTGCAACAATGTGGATGGAAGTAGAATGTATTATGCTAAGCGAAATAAGTCAGAGAAAGATAAATAATGTCACTCATATGTGTAATTTAAGAAACAAAACAGATGAACATAGGGGAAGGGAAGGAAAAATAAGATAAAAACAGAGAGGGAGGCAAACCATAAGAGACCCTTAAAACAAAACAAACTCAGGGTTGCTGGAAGGGTGGTGGGTAGAGGATAGGCTAAATGGGTGATGGGCATTAAGGAGAGAACTTATTGTGATGAGCACTGTTGTGTTATAAGTAAGTGGTGAATCACTAAATTGTACTCCTGAAACCATTATTACACTACATGTTAACTAACTTGGATTTAAATTAAAAAAAAAAATGGGGACAGGGAAGAACTTAAATGTCCAAAGCTGGGAAATGATAAATATGATATGACAAATTCTATCGTGAGAAAGACACTGTGATGCCAGTAAAAAATGCTGAGGTACACTTAATGGTATGGGAAATTCTAATGATATAACATTAAGTGAAATAAGGAGACAGAATTGTGTAATCCCAACTTTGTACTATAAAACCCAAAATATGTAAATCAGGACATAAACAGAAACATATCAACAATTAGAAGTGCTAATATAGGAATAATGGAAATATATCTGATTTTTATTTTTCAAAATTATATTTCTAAGTTTTCCACAGTTTCTAAAATAAACATTAATTTTATAGTAAGAAATTATTTTAAGAAAAAGAAATAGCAGGCAGATATCCTTGCCCTGAGAAGTTACAAAGTAAAAAATACAACCTGAAAATCAACTGTCAGAAAATCTTTTTAAGCAGGGAATGGTTTTCTTAGGTTGTACCAAGTATCCTCTTTGACACAATGTTTATATTTGTGGGCATTTCCTTTTTCATTAGAATTATCTTCAACAGAACTTCCGCTATAAATAACTCATTTGTTTCCTGAACTAATACACACGTGGTCATTTGTGGTTGTATAAGCTTTTTCAGTTTTTCAAATGAGAATTTTTGGGATATTGCAAAATACCTTGTAATACAAAACATCTGAAAATGAAAGCTGACCAACTTTTGCATTTGGTCCCTAAAATTTTTTAAAGAAATAAGCAAGATAAAATGCAATTTTAGGGGCGCCTGGGTGGCTCAGTTGGTTAAGCATCTGACTTCAGCTCAGGTCATAATCTCATGGTTCATGAATTCGAGCCTTGCATTGGGCTCTATGCTGACAGCTCGGAACCTGGAGCCTGCTTTGGATTCTGTGTCTCCCTCTCTGCTCCATCCCCGCGCTGGCTCTCTCTCTGTCTCAAAAATAAACGAACCATTAAAACAAAATTTTAAAAAATGCAATTTCACAAACATCTCTATCACTACAACTCCATCTCCTACAGCTTTACAATTAGTTATTTCTTAATACTTTATTTGGCTTGATATTTCAAATATCCAAGTCCTTAGCACTTTGCAGTGATAAGTAATCATTAGTCTTCCTGGTTCTGCCTCTAGTTAATAAATTAGGATGAATTCAGACTGAGGGTCTTGTGGCAACACACTTTCACCATTTTGACCCTGAGTAAATCACTTTAAATGTTCTCAACGTACTATTATTGTACTTGGAAATTTTAATTAGCACACAAACGATTCTCTGAAATGATCTGATATCACACAAAAGCTCATCTCATACATTAAGATGTAAAATTTCCTTAAAAATGGATAGGAGAATGATGTGTTAATAGAGAAATAAAAATTCAAGGGAGACAAAAGTAATAGCCCTAATATACCCAACCTCACCTTTTAAAAAAGAAAAAGAAAACAAACACTTCAAATTATTGGAAAACATGAACAGTCAGAAAAATTAATGCAGGGAGATGAACAAACAACTGACAAAAGAAAAATGCTAAATAAAGCTATGCAAAGATATATAAATGAGACCATGTACTTAGTATAATGTCTGGTACAAAATAAAATAAGGTATTAAAACATACTAACTGTTAAAGAAATAAACATTTGAAAAAAATATTTTTTATAAAATTTCACATCGGCAAACACTGAAAAAAAAAAACTTAGGATACCCAGAACTGGGAAGAATGTGGGGCAACAGGCTCTGTTATAATTTGCTATTTGTTATTTTAGAAAACACTCTGGTAATATATTTTAAAGTAAAAAATTATGTAGGTGTCCTTTAAATGAGCCATTCCATTGCTCAAAATTCATCCTACGGAAAATATTAACAGAAGTACAACAAACATTATACTCTATAGGGATATTCATTACAACAATGTTATTAAAAAAACCCAACTAGACATAGTTCAAAAGTCTAACGATAGAGGGTTGGTGAAATAACAAAACACTATAGGACAAAATATGATTAATATATACTGATATAGAAAACTGTCACATAAAAAGTAAACTGCAAAATAGTACATAAGGTATCCTGCTTTTATTGAGAATGTATATATTCAAATATATGTGAATGTATATATATGTGTGTGTGTGTGTGTGTGTGTGTGTGCATACACATAGAAAAAAGGTTAAAAAATTAAAAAATACACACACACACACACATGCCCCAGAGGTGCACCTGGGGGCTCAGCTGGTTGAGTGTCTGGCTCAGGTCATGATCTTATGGTTTGTGGGTTCAAGCCCTATGTCAGGCTCTGTGCTGATATCCCGTGGCTTGGTTGGGATTCTCTGTGTCCCTCTCTCTCTGCCCCTCCCCTGCTCACTCTCTCTCTCTCTCTCAAAATAAATAACAAACATTAAAATATATATATATATATATATATATATCTCAAATTATCTTTGTGATGGAGTTATAAGCGATTGTTACACATTAATATACTGATGTTATTATAGTAAGTATTAAGACTTGGAAAGAGCCATTGTTGATACAAATGAAGTCAGTATAAGCAAAAATATTTACAGGAAACTTTACTCTGAGAATAATTTTAGAATAACCCGGCTGTTTCTGGACACAGAAGAACACAGTTCTTCATCTTTCAACAAAAATGAGACTAAAGTTCTACTAATTTTCACAGCTTGTGGCCTGATCAAAAATGATTCCCTGGAACTAAAATGGATAATCATTTACTTCAGATTACATTCACATTTAGATAAACTTGAAAAAAATTTTTTTTAACATTTATTTTTGAGAGAGAAAGAGCGTGAGCAGGAGAGGGACAGAGAGAAAGGGAGACACAAAATCTGAAGTAGGCACCAGGCTGTGAGCTGTCAGCACAGAGCCCGATGCAGGACTCAAACTCATGAACCATGAGAACATGACTTAAGCTGAAGTTGGACACTTAACCGACTGAGCCACCCAGGCTCCCCTAGGTAAACTTTAAAAATACCTGCCATGGACTGAATATTTCTGTCTGCCACAAAATTCCTACATTGAAACCTTAACCCTCAATGTGATGTTTTTGGAGGTGGAGCCTTTGAGAAGTAATTATTGTTGGATTAGGTCATGAGGGTGGGGCCTCATGGTAAGATCCTGATAATACTCCTCCTTTATTCATTTATGTCAATATTCTCTAAACTTAGACAATAAGTAAACAGGCTCTCTATATTTATGATCATTTTTTCATGATTCTCTTTTTAAGTAATTTAATAAAATAAAGACTCTCATGTGATATCATACTTCCAATAGACCACTATTACTTCTGCTTAGTTCTAATTTAGAGCATACATATTTGTCTTCTATATTAACAACAATGTCTCCTAATATAGCTAACTAAATTAGATTGTTTTCAGAGGATTGAATAATTTATAAAATGGGTAATTGAGCTCAGGATCAGGATAATCAGAAGAGGTTATAATTAAGATTTGTTAAAAAAAAGATTTATCAAAAATATCAAGAGTAAAATATGCTAAAACACTAAGAAACTGAAATTCTAAAAAGTTAAAAAACTGTAATCAATTTTAAAATTAAGTCATGCATTTTTTCACTATGAGCAAACAAATTCTTAGATTAGGGAACACAGGATCTCTCTGTGCATGCACTCAGGAAGGCCACATGAGGACATAACCTGCAAGAGGGCCCTCACCAAGAACCTGACCATGTTGGCACTCTGATCTGGACTGTGAGCTTCCAGAACTATGAAAAATAAATGTTTGTTGTTTAAAGTCACCCCGTGTATGGTATTCTGTTATATAAAATATGGAAAGCTTTAGTTGTATTTTTCCCCTCATTTATGACCAAAACAAAACTCTTTATGTTAGGCTGATAAAAGCTTCTGAGTTTCAGAAATATTAAAGAATATACTGTTTGCAATATTAATGTCAAAGATGCAAAAGAAAATGATAGAAATAATTTAAATAATAGTATCAGAATATCTGGAGGTAATAAAATGATAAGCAACCCTTTAAGAATTTATAGGGCCAATAATATTTAGACAGGCTTATCTGATAGGTTACATGTAATTATTACTTCATATGAGACACACATTCACAGACTGATAAATTAGGCTTTCACAAACTGACCCCTCCTGTGTGCCAGACACTGTACATTCACATGCATTTTTTTTTTACATTTATCATCTCAATCAATCCACATCACATTTCTAAGACACAGGTTTTTATTACACCTATTCTACAGATGGGGAACTTCAAGCTCTTAGAGGGCAACTTGTGCAGGGTCACAGAATCAGAATATGGCATGGTCAGTATTTGACTCCTTGTCTATCTACCTCCAAAGCTGCCTTTTCCACTGCACTCCAATCGAAGAAAAATCTACAGACACATCTCCTGACATATTTAGTATAGTGAGGTTGCTGAAGTATACTGTTTTATGTTCCCGCATTTCAGTACTTGGGTGTTCTAGAGTTAAGCATATTTATGTAATATTGGATTGCTTAAATATCAGAACTGGTCTCTAGTTTCATGTGGCCTTGAAAAATAACAACTCGCATTCCTGTCACAGTCTAGTAGCCACTAGGGAAGAAATTTGGGTGGGAGAATGCAGCTGTCACTCTTTGAAAGCTTCATTTCTAATGAAAGCCCTAATTTACAAGGATATTTCTATATTTGACCTGTCTCAGAGTCCAGCCAGTACAGAAATTCTGTTCCTTGGGTGGATGGTAAGAATGAGGGGGTGAAAGGGACGGGGTTGCTTATTAAAAACAATGTAAAGCAAGTGATTTAACTTCATGGCTTCCTGAACTAATGAATAAAAGCAACTGGGGCAAACAGACAAACCAAGAAGATTGTAAGAAAAGCTGGGGTATGTGATGTCCACAGAGGCCTCGGAGGGGGCCAATATATTCCTGAGAATTTAGAAATTCATGTTCATGCCTAGGACTGTGCCCATGCTCAGGAAAAACCTGAGAAGCCCTTAGGCTCTCTCATCACTGGTTGACCTTGAAGGCCTACATAAGCAGGAAGTGAAGGCTAAGGGGTAGTTGTCAACTTCCTGGTGGAGTGTTGAAGTCATGTTCTAACATGCACATAGAACCACTTGGTAAAGAGTGGGAGATGTCTTGGTTCCAAGCATTTAAGGAAATAATTGTCAATCATTAATCACTAAACTAACAGAACACAGATCAGTGGCCACTGACAAAGAATATTTATAGAATTTAGTTTTATACATTTATAGAATTAGTTCATAAAACTCAATAAATGAAGAACTACTACTGAAATGAGCAGAAACAACAAACCCTGAGGAAAAGGGAGAATATAATTTTCAGATTTTCCACATTATATTATTTAGAATATCCAGTTCTATACAAAAATTACAACACATGCAAAGAAATAAGAAAGTATGGTCCATATACAGGGGGAAAAAAGCAAACAAAGTTACTATCACTGAGGAAAACCAGATATTAAATCTACTGGATAAAGACTTTAAACGAGCTACTTACAATTTGTTCAAATAATAAAAGAAACCATGTGTAAAGAACTAAATGAGTGTATAAGAATGATGTCTCACCAAATAAAGAATACCAACACAGAGAAAGAAATTGCTAAAAAAAAACCAGACTCCCCCAAAACAAATAAAAAAACCCAAATACCAACAGAAATTCTAGTGTTAAAAAGTATAATAACTATAATGAAAATTTCATTAGACAAGCTCAACAGCAGTTTTGAGCAGGTAGAAGAAAGAACCAGTAAATAAGAATATAGATCAGTTGAGATCATCAAGTCTGAGCAACAGAAAGAAAAATAATGAAGAAAAATCAACAGAACCTCAGAGCTCCTGGGACATCATCAAGCTTATCAACAAATGAATGCTAAGTGTCCCAAAAGAGGAGAGAAAGGGATAGAAAGAATATCTGGAGAAATAACAGCCCAAACCTTCCCAAATCTGATGAAAAACATTAATTTGCACATTAAGCTCAACAAACCTTAATTAGGAGAAACCAGTGACAACCATATCTAGACGTATCATAATTAAACTGCTGAAAGACAAAGACAAGGAGAGAAACTTGAAAGCAGCAAGTTAAATCATATGACCCAACAATTCCATCTTAGGTATATATCAAAGAGAACCGAAAACATGTTGGATGACACACAAAAACTTGTACTTTAATATCGTGTGCCATTTTTGCAAAACAAACAAAAAAAATGCATACTCTCCATATAATCATGGGAAAACATTAAACAAAACCAAGTTTGGAGACATTCTATAAAATGATTGACCAGTACTTATCAAAAGTAAAAACAAGGGAAGACAGAGGAACTGTCAGATTGGAGGAGACAAAGAGATGTAATCACTGAATGACATGTGGAATCCAGCACTGGATTTTGGAACAGAAAAAGACACTGTGGAGAAAACTGGGTAACTCTGAGCAAAGTCTGCCATTTAATTAATAGTTATTTATCACAGTTAATATCTTGGTTTTGATCATCGTGCCATGGCTACGTAAGTATGTGTGTGTGTACCCAGGGTGAAGGGTGTATGTAAATGCTGACAATTTTTGCAACTTTTCTGTGTTTAAAATTCTTTCAAAAATAAAATAGAAAAAGAAAAGACTGATATAGACAGAATAAGTTTAGAAGAGAGCTACTGAGATAGTGAAAAGATGCAAAAGCAAACTTTACGAGGACACATATATTTTTTAAGTTTATTGATTTTGAGAGAGAGAGAGAGAGAGCAAGCATAAGGAGCATAAGCAGCAAGCATAAGCAAGAGAGGGGGAGAGATTATCCCAAGAAGGATCCATGCTGCCAGGGCACAGCCCAATCTGGGGCTTGATCCCACGAACCATGAGATCATGACCTGAGCTGAAATCAAGAGAGTTGGATGCTTAATGCTTAACCGACTGAGCCACCCAGGCGCCCCGTGAAGACATATTTGAACAAATCAGAAATGTTCAGCTTGGAAAAAAAAAAAAAAAAAAGAAAACTGTGACACTGAAGGATTATCACATGGAAAATACCAAGTTATTTTTTGTTTCTCGTTTGTTTTTTGGTATGAACTCAGCAATCAGACATTGAGACAGAATCTAAGAGATTTTTTTACTCTACGTAAGAAAGCCCTGGGAGGAAATATTCTTTTTCACAGATGAGTTCAACTATAAAATGAATGCACATTGGTCTGCAGTGCTGTAAAGATTACTCAAAGATTGCATAGGGACTGGATTCAATGCTTTATAAAGTTCTCTTTTGTCCAGGTTCCACCTTGCTTGTAAAGAGAAGAATCCAGGGACTCAGAAGCCATGAGGGATGTCACTCAAGGCACCAGGCAGAATGTTTCTCAGAGAGATAAAGTAGTAGTCACAAAAGCTAAGGTGGTTGCTAGGAGAGATAAAGCTAACACAAGATAAGGGAATGAGATAAGATTAGCAGAGTAGGTTGTTAATCAGTACCCATAAAAAGTCAAATAAACTGAATATTTGGGATAAGAAGTTCAAGATACTTTGAACAGGGGTTTTAATCATGATGTTTTTGAGGACTTTATTAAGGCAAGCTTGAAAATATTTTCCAACCCTTCAATTCTGGGATTCTAAGATTTTAAATGAAAGTATACTTCCAATATCTCTTTATTTTGGAGCTCTGAATAAATGGAAAATGCTAGTCTAAAGCAGCTATCTCTATGTTCATATATTATGTGCGTGTGTTTGTGTGTATGTGTGTGTACACCCATGTGTAATAATACACCCCCTACCTGAACAAATCTATGAAGAGATCCTGATAATACTGCTCCTGCATTCATTTATGTCAATATTCTCTAATCTTAGACAATAAGTAAACAGGCTCTCTATATTTATGATCATTTTTTCATGATTCTCTTTTTAAGTAATTTAATAAAAATAAAGACTCTCATGTGATCATACTTGCAATAGACCACTATTACTTCTGCTTAGTTCTAATTTAGAGCATACAGATTTGTCTTCTATATAACAACAATTTCTCCTAATATAGCTAACTAAATTAGATTGTTTTCAGAGGATTGAATAATTTATAAAATGGGTAATTGAGCTCAGGATCAGGATAATCAGAAGAGGTTGTAATTAAGATTTGTTAAAAAAAAAAAAGATCAAAATATCAAGAGTAAAATATGCTAAAAACTGAGAAACTGAAATACTAAAAAATAAAAAAAAACTGTAAGCAATTTTAAAATTAAGTTATGCATTTTTTCACTATGAGCAAACAAATTCTTAGATTAAATAGATGAGAATTCATTTAGGCCTTTGCACATAATAGTTACTCTATAGGTATATGCTGATTTTTTCTTAAGTTTGAATTCATATGAATTAGCAAGCAAGAAAGAAAAAAGCAAGTGTTTAGAAGTACAAACCAATCTATCATCATTATTATGTCAGTTTTACTGCTATTGACATTTATTGATGTGTCAGGGTCTTGCAGCTGAAAGGTAGGAATACTGAGATAAGAAAGCCTTCACTGTCTTCTCTATATGGCATGACTTGGACACTGATTCTCAATCACTCTATCCGTTCATAGCCACAGAGTTGTAGACTCCAATTAGTGTGTTTTTTTTTTTTTTTTTAAATCTATTTAGGGATAATTCTCAGGGCTATATTCCTTTTGTTTCCACCCTGGCTCTTGACTCAGTTCCATATTCTCTTCCCTCTGCCCTTTGCATGAACAGGCTAAAGATTTCTCTTTAGCTTGTTTCTTTTTTCTCAAGTAGCCAAGAAGTGAATTCAAGAAAAATGGGTGACTACTTCCAAGGATACTCTATAAACTACTCAATAAAAACTACCTCTGGGTACTCTCAATAGAATGACTTCTGGTAAACAATGGAAATCAATCAAAATGGATTGATTTCCTTTACTTTGACTTTATTTTATTTCAGCACTGTTCAATTATAAGATAAAAAGAAAGCTGGGGGGCGCCTGGGTGGCGCAGTCGGTTAAGCGTCCGACTTCAGCCAGGTCACGATCTCGCGGTCCGGGAGTTCGAGCCCCGCGTCGGGCTCTGGGCTGATGGCTCAGAGCCTGGAGCCTGTTTCCGATTCTGTGTCTCCCTCTCTCTCTGCCCCTCCCCCGTTCATGCTCTGTCTCTCTCTGTCCCAAAAAAAATAATAAAAGTTGAAAAAAAAAAATTAAAAAAAAAAAAAAAAAAAAAAAAAAAAAAAAGAAGTGGAAAAATTCTTAGCACTAATTTCAAAAAGTGATGAAGATGTCTTTAAGAAAATGTTAAAGGTATAGGAAGCTTTCTTTTGTTAACTTTGAGTATAGTATGATTCCTCATACAGTCATAAGATCATCTGACTCAGTGACAAAGGAGCAATAACAAGTCTCTGTAGGACCTTTCTCCAGATCATGTTGTGTGTCTTAAACCTAGATTAAAAAATCCATTAGTCTTGGTAAATTACAATTTGACCCTTTATGTATGTATAAGAAAGTTTTTTTCTTATAAAATATCACCGTTCTTATGTAGTATTTAAAGTGTTGAGACACAGTATTATTTGGTCACTTTCAAGTACTTTTAGATACATTTCATAATCATATGATTGTGCAAAATTTTATTATATACATGTTACTGCATAGAGAAAGCACGAAAGTTATCTCTAAACCCTCCTTTGTATACACTTAGCTTGGGTTGTTAAGGCTTTCCTTTTTTCGGTTCAGATATTTACATTAAAGAGTAAATTATGCCCTGTATCCTTCAAAAATTTAGTAACTTTTACCATATGTTACCAATTATTAATCACTGATCTCTACTCTGAATTTCAATGAACATGGCTGACATAATCAAGTGTTCATAATATACTATGGTTGCTAAATCATAGGATTTATGACAGGTTCTGAGTCTATCAAGGCTACATATAAGAGGTAGTATTTTAATCTGAAACTAGATCCTCGACAGAGCTGATATTTAAGTTGATGTTTAGAGGAAAATAATAGATATTTTCTAGGCAGACAAAAGCAAAGAAAACCATTTGAGACATAGAAGATACATTCAAAGGTATAGGCACAAGAGACCATTGAATATCAAATGAATGATTCGGTTACAAAGGTAATTGGGGAGGATGGGTGTGAGGGATGCTAAATGAAGCTGGTTCAGCAGGTTAGTGTCAACTATGGATGACCTATCAGTCCATGAACTTGAAGGTAATGAAAAGCAACTGTTGGGTTTCAAAGCATCAGAGTGATATGATCATTTCCATATTTCAGAATTTAGTGGATGGATTTAAAAAGGAAGAAATTAGAGATGGGAATACAAGCTAGGAGGCAACCCAAAAGACCAGACGAAGATGACAGAACTGAACTGAAGAGACAGTGATGAAATAAGACATGAAGATGAAAATGAGAAGGTAAATTAGGAAGACATGTAGGAGTTAGGCTAGAAAATAATTTGTGACTAATAGCATGTGAAGTGTAAGAAAAAAGAAGTAGAAAAACTCTTAACTTCACAGTTTGGGTACCTGGGCGGATGGTGGAACTTTCCTAGGAAATACAGGTCAAAGCACACATTTAGAAGATCAATTTTGAACATGCTAAAGATAAGATAGCTATGCGTCATTCTGGTAAAGATGTTTATTGGACTTCTGAATATATAATATAGGTCCCTAAACAAACTCAGCTTTTCCAAAGCACATTATAATAAACTTGTGAAAAATCAAAGACAAAGAGAATCTTAAAAGCAGAGACAGAAAAGAAGCTTATAACTTTCAAAGGACTCCCCTTAATGCTATCAGAGGATTTCTAAGCACAAATCTTCCAGGCCAGGAGAGAGTGAGTGGGATGATATATTCAAAGTGCTGGAAGCAAAAAAAATGTGCTAATCAGGAATACCCTATCCAGCAAAATTATTCTTCAGAAATGAAGGAGAAATAAAGATTTTCCCACACAAATAAAAGCTGAAGGATGAAATCACCACTAGGTCTGCTTTATGAGAAAAGGTGAAAAGAGGGGCGCCTAGGTAGCTCAGTTGGTTGAGCATCTGGCTCTTGATTCAGCTCAGGTCATGATCTCACAGTTGTGAGATCAAGCCCTGTGTTGCTGTAGGCTCTGTGCACAGTGTGGAGCCTACTTAAGATTCTCTTTCTCTCCCTCTGCCCTTCTCCCCTGCTTGCATGTGTGCACTCTCTCTAAAATAAGACACAAAGAGGGGCGCCTGGGTGGCGCAGTCGGTTAAGCGTCTGACTTCAGCCAGCTCACGATCTCGCGGTCCGTGAGTTCGAGCCCCGTGTCAGGCTCTGGGCTGATGGCTCAGAGCCTGGAGCCTGTTTCCGATTCTGTGTCTCCCTCTCTCTCTGCCCCTCCCCCGTTCATGCTCTGTCTCTCTCTGTCCCAAAAAAAATAAATTAACGTTGAAAAAAAAATTTTTAAAAAAAATAAAATAAGACACAAAGAAAGAAGAAAAAGGAAAAGAAAAGGTGAAAGGAGTTCTTCAGGCTGAAATGAAAGGATGTTAACTGGTTGCCTGAAAACATGTGAAAATATACAGTATACTAGTAAAGATAACTATACAGTCAAATTCAGAATTCTCAATAATATCATGGTATGATAATCATATAACTCTAGTATGAAGGTTAAAGAAAAAAAAAGGATTGAAAGTAACTACAGCTACATTAAATTTCAAATGAAAACACGATTTAACAAGAGGTAAGTTTTAACATCAAAACACGAGAGGGGTGAAGTGGAAGGGCAGAGTTTGTGCAAGTGACTGAAGTTTTAAGTTGTCAGCATAAAATAGTTATATCTAGATGAGGTTTTACGGAAGCCTCATGGTAACCATAAAACAAAAACCTACAGTAGATACACAAAAGATAAAGAGTAGGGAAACAAAGTGTACCACTAAGGAAAACCATTAATTAGTAAAAGAAGATAGCAAGGAAAGAAGAAAGGAATACGGGAACTACAAAACAGCCAGAAGACAGTAAGATGGCATTAGTGAGTTTTTACATATCAATAAATACTCTAAATGTAAATGAACCCAATTCTCCAATTAAAAGGTAGAGTGGCTGAATAGATTGATAAAACAAGAGCTGGGGTGCCCGGGTGGCTCAGTCGGTTAAGAGTCAGACTCTTGATTTCAGCTCAGGTCACAATCTCATGGTTTGTGAGTTTGAGCCCCTGTCCAGCTCTGTGCTGTGTGCTGCCTGCTTGGGATTCTCTCCCTCCAATCTCTCTGCCCCCCTCTCCCACTCATGCTTGCTCTCTTTCTTAAAATAAAATAAAAAAAAATTAAAAAAAATCTCAGGGGGACTGGGTGGCTCAGTCGGTTAAGCATCTGACTTCAGCTAAGGTCATGATCTTGCAGTCCATGAGTTCGAGCCCCACATCAGACTCTGTGCTGACAGCTCAGAACCTGGGGCCTGCTTTGGATTCTGCGCTTCCCTTTCTCTCTAACCCTCCCCTGCTGGCGCTCTTTCTTTCTCAAAATGAACAAACATTAAAAAAAAAACAAAAAAAAAAACAACCAAACCACAAGATTTAATGATATGCTGCCTATACGAGAGTCACTTCAGCTCCAGGGACATACATAAGCTTACAGTAAAAAAGTGAAAAAGATATTCCATCAAGTGGAAACCAGAAGTGGGCAGGGATGGCTACACTTATATCAGACAAAATAAACTTCAACTCAAAATGTATAACAAGTGATAAAGAAAGCCATGATATAATAATGATAAAGGGTCAACTTATCAAGAACGTATATAACAATCATAAATACATACAGACCCAATGTCAGGGCACCCAAATATATAAGAAAATGTTAACAGATATGAAGGGAAAAATAAATAACAATAGAATAATAGTAGGGAACTTCAATATTCCACTTTCAACAATTGATTGGTCTTCCATTAAGAAAATCAATAAGGAAATGTTGGACTTGAACTTTAGTCTATAGTTTAGACTAAATGGACCTAAAGTCATATACAGAACATTCAATCCAAAGTAGCAGTATATCCATTTTTGTCATGTGCACATAGAACATTTTCCAGAATAGACCATATATTAGGCTACAAAACAAGTCTTAACAAATTTAAGAATATTGAAATCATACCAAATATCTTTTCCAACGGCAATGATATGAAATTAGAAATCAGTAACAGGAAGAAAACTGGAAATTTCACAAGAATGTGGAAATTAAAATTATACTCCTGATAGCAAATGGGTAAAAGAAGAAATCAAAAGGGAAATAAAAAAATGTCCTGGAAAAAAACCCCCACAACATCCCAAAAAAATTCTAAGATGAGATTTATAGTGATAAATGCCAACATTAGGAAAAAATAAAGGTGTCAAATTAACAACCTAACAAATTAAGAACACCTCAAGGAACTAGCAAAAAAGAATAAAATAAGCACAAAGTTAGCAGAAGAAAGGAAAGATCACAGCATGTTGGTGGGAATGTAAACTGGCACAGCCACTAAAGAAAACAGTACTGAAGTTCCTCAAAAAATTAAAAACAGAACTATCATATGATTTAGCAATCGTAACTCTGGGTATACATCCAAAGGAAATGAAATCTGGATCTCGAAGAGAGATCTGCACTCCCATTTTCACTGCAGTATTATTCACAATAGCTAAGATATGGAAACAACCTAAATGTCTGTCTCTAGATGAATGGATAAAGAAAATGTGATATGTATATACATAACACACACACATACACACAAATATTTTTTTATATCAGTGCAATAGAATTTATTGAGCCATGAAAAAGAAGAAAATCCTGCCATTTGCAACAACATGGATAGACCCTGAGGGCATCAGGGATAGACAGTGAAAGACAAATACTGTATATTCTCACTTATATGAGGAATCTAAACAAGCCAAATTCATAAAAACAGAGGGTAGAGTGTTGGTTGCCATGGGCTGCGGTTGGGGGAAATGGGGAGATGTTGGTCAAAAGGTACAAACTTTCAGTTATAAGATGAGTCAGTTCTGGGGATTCAATGTATAGCATAATGACTACAGAGAACAACAGTGTATTATATGTTTGAAAGTTGCTAAGAGAGTAAATCTTAAATGTTCTTATCACACACATTTAAAAAGGTTAATTATGTGAGGTGATGGAAGTGTTAACTAAAACTCTATTGTAGCAGTCATTTTGCAAGTGATGTATCAAATCATCACCTTAAACTTACACAATAATATATGTCAACTGTACCTCCACGAAGCCCAGGAAATTTTTAACAAAATAAACAAAATAAATGCATACTGCCTGGCATACAATAAGAAGAAAAAAAAAAGGAAAGAAAAAAATCAGATAAAACCCAGACAGTATAAGTAATAAAAAAATGAGTGTAGAAATTGATGAAGTTAAAATGAAACTGACAACAAATGCATAATAGAGATTATCCAGTAGTAAAAAGCTAGATTGGGGAAAGAAAAATAATATTAATAAACCCTCAGCAAGACTGATCAAGAGAGGGAAAAAAAAAGTAAGAAAAGACACAAATTATCAATAACAAGAATGAAAAAAGTTTCATTACTGTAGATCTTATAAACATTAAAAAATTATAATACTGATGTGAAATGAAAACATTCATAGAAAAAAGATTTACCAAAATGATACAGGAAGAACTAGATACAAAAAATATGAATAGTTCCATATAGTTTAAAGAAAATAAACCTGTAGTTAAAAGTGTTCCTGTAAGGTACCTGGGTGGCTCAGTCGGTTAAGCATCTGACTTTGACTCAGGTCATGATCTCATGTTTGCGAGTTAGAGTCCCACATCCTGTGAGCTCAAGCCCTGTATTGGGTGAGCTCGTGCCCTGCTTTGGTCAGCTCTGCTTTTCTCTCTCTTTCTCTCTCTCTCTCTCTGCTCCTTGCTCACTTGCACCCCCCCCCCAAAAAAAAACCAAAACAAAACAAAAAAACAAAAAACAAAAACAAAAACAGCCTAGCTAGCTTGATGTGTAAAGTCTTCTAAAATACTAAGCAAGAAGGGTGTGCTGGCTGGCTCAGTCAGTAGGGCAAGCAACTCTTAATCTTGGGGGTCGTGAGTTCAAGCCCCGTGTTGGGCACAGAGCTTACTTTAAAAAAACACACAAAAAAACACAAAAACAAAGAAGAAATAACACCAAACTTGAAAACCTTTCCAGCTAATAGGAGAAAAGAGATCGCTTCTCACCAGTTTTTATAAAATTATCATAATCTAGGTTCCAAAGTTTGAGAAAAACATTTAAAAATAATAACTGGATATATGGATGCATTAGAGAAAATTCTTCATAGAAAGACGTTTTTTTGTTACTGTGAAGTAACCACTACATGATAGATGAGCAGCTATTTCCCATAACCACAAATCCTATCATTACTGCTAGATAAAAGTTTTTACATGATGTTATAAGTACAAAATATTTTACATAAATCATATCATAATTTGTATCCTTATACTGAAATTAAAGTGATAATGAAAATACAGAAGTAAAAATAAACTATAACAAATTTGCATAGGGATGATTTAGGAATTTTAAGTGAATGGAGGATCAATGTAACCTATAAGAGTAACAAAAGTTAGTCACTTTGGTCTAATAATCCCTAACATATGAAAACCAGGTAGAGGTTAATGTATTTTGCATTTTACTTATAATTGAGCCAATAATAAAAAACTTTTTGCAAAAGCCTCAGAAAGCAAATATTTTAACGTTCAGTTGACTTGGACATTCTTGTACAATAGTTTATTTCTCTCTTAAATTTTTTTTTTTAATGTTTTATTTATTTTTGAGAGAGAGAGAGATAGAGCATGAGCAGGGGAGGGGATTTATTTTTGAGTGAGAGAGAGGCTTTTATTTATTTTTGAGAGAGAGAGGGAGACATAGAATCTGAAGCAATGCTCCAGGTTCTGAGCTGTCAGCACAGAGCCCGATGCAGGGCTCAAAATCGTGAACCACGAGCCATGACCTGAGCAGAAGTTGGATGCTTAACCGACTGAGCCACCCAAGTGCCCCTATTTCTCCCTTTAAAAGTCCCTTTAGAAGCACCAAGAGAGTTCCTTCTAATTAATATCACTTTTATCAGGTTCCATTTACCAAGGCTGGATGGGGACATGTGTTAATGCTAAAACTGCTGCCAAGTAAGTCCTGTGTTGCCAGGAAGCTCATGAAAGGGATGGGCAGCTGGCAGCCAGGACTTGTCTCATGGTTGCTTTGTAGTAGACAAAGAATGATGCCGAACTTTCTGACACTAATCCTGGCTGCCCAAGATTTAACTTAATGTCAGGGGTAACAAAATGTCACAACACAATTTTGAAAAGACACCATAATTCCCTTCTAGAAGATTAGGCTTTTAGAATTTTATATGCACAATTACGTTATAATGCTATAAGGTAAACAGTATGAGGGAATCTTACTGAATCTTAATAAAAAATGACTATATTTGGCATCTCAGTGGGTGTGTGCGTATCACATAGCTAGTTTCCTTGGTTGAATGTAGCAGGGGATATGTGTGTGTGTGACTGCCCATTTGTGAAATATATTTGCATACCTCAATAAGTATTTATTAATTATTAATAGATAATTATAACTGATCAGGGGCAATAATGGTACTGAAATGACTTCTGCTTATATACTACTTTTACATTTAAAGATTATTCACATCTATTAACTAGTAATAATAATAATAATAACCTGAGAGATAATTAGGTAATACTATCTTCATAAGATTGTGAATAAGCTATTCTTTATTTAGAAATGTTACTTTTTCCCTCTAATCCTCATTACACCAAGGGAGCTGATTAAACTTTAATATTATAAAGGTTTTTAAAATTTATTTATTTACTTTGAGAGAGCAAAGGAGCGTGCAAGTGGGGAAGGGGCAGAGAGAGGGAGAGCCAGAATCCCAAGCAGGCTGCACTCTATCAGTGCAGATCCTGAGGTGAGGCTTGAACTCCAGAACCACGAGATCATGACCCAAGCCAAGATCAAGTCGGATGCTTAACTGACTGAGCCACCCAGGTACCCCTAATTTTTTTTCCCTGCGTGTGGAGTCAATAAAAAGAGCTGGGTGGTCCTCAAAGCCATAAGATACCAGATTCAGGATTAAGGCATGTATATATGTGTGTATATACAAATTTGTTACATTTTAAGACTATTAGTGTACTTTAATAAGAATATACAAGAAGGTTGTAGTTGACCCTGTCTCTTTCCTGTGTACTTTTGCAGACATTTTCCATTCACTCTGATACAGTCTTTTGGTATTTAAGGATGTTATGGATGTCAGTAACTATCATTTTCTCCAATCCCCCCACCCCCAAATAAATATCAGAGTCCTTAGATAATATGCCATACTCCTTATTTTTCATTGATTCTATTCTTTATCAAAATTTTCATAGTTCCCTGATTTCACTAGGTATTTTTGTCTCAATCTAATAAACTAAATTATGCTAAAGTACAAATTACTGTGAACCATCTAACACATCAACTCACCTGAGAAAAGTGCATCTATCAAGGGAACTGGAAAGGTAATAGTTTCTTACTTAAAGGGATAATTAGAGGAAGCAGAGATGCAGGCAATCTGGGAGGAATGCAAGGTCTTCCTGGTATTCCTCCTTTAGTCATACCACCTCGTCAACTGTTTCACCATCTACTACTAAAGCTGCCTGGGTACAAAAGGCTAAAAAGGCTAAATGAGTTGTGCCTGGATGTACTTACAGGTCACCATGGATGAGTCCATAGATCTGTGGCATGCTCTGATGATAGATTCCTCTCAAAATAACTATGAGGAGAATCACCACAAAAGCTGGAAGTCCCCAACTCAGAAGGAAAAATAGTAGATATCGCCTCTCTGAGTGTTCATCGTTCATCACCAGTACGTACCAGAAATTCACAGACTAAAGAAGGAAACAGAAAATAAAATGAACAGGTTCTGGTCTAATGGCACAGGACACAAACTTACTACTGACCAACAAAGGGCTACCATTACTTTATAATTATTTTTTATTTGATTTTTTTTAGTTAGTTCACAGAAATTCAGGATACCTCCCAAATCTTGAAATAGTGAAAAATATTTATTATACCTTTTATTTTTCTTAGTTTGCTTTGATTTATTGTCACAATCATCTATGATTGTTCTGTGAATGTGTCTTTGAAGAAACATACATTGATATTCAAACCTACTTCTCCTGTGAACAACTTCATGATGATAATGAAGCAAACAGCCCATTGTTCTAGACTATTGGACAATTTTTATTATGGCCTTTATGACAGGGCTAGACACTTTTCTAGGAATGTGTACATAATTGTGAAGATAGCCCCATGTCAGTTCCCAGTACGGGATACAAATGAGTAAACAGAAAATGACTCCACAGAGAAAAAAGTACTATGATGGGGTAGTTTTTGTAGCTGTTTTTCTTTCTCAGTTTATACTCTTGTTCATTCATTTACCTGACAAATATTTACTGAATGCTCACTGAATTCCAGGGACCAGTCCAGGCACAGGGGATATAGCAGTGAAAGAGATAGGGGAGGTATTTGCTTTCTTGTATGTTAGTTTCCAAACAAGTGGCAAAGAAATATTAATGAAAATATTTGTTTTATATTTAGATCATATTTTATATCCATTATTTCTTATTTAGATAAAAATATAAAAGATAAGCATATAGAGAATCAGGAAGATGAGGGGGAGCATCAGATAAACAGAATAGGAAAACAAAATGTTCTTATTGGCCCCAAATCCCACGCTTTAGCTCCCACGCCTAAGCCAAATTTGGAGCTTATATATTCTGCCTTCTAGTGTTCTCTTTCCATTAGAGTACTTATGGAATTACATTTAATTACATTTAATTTAATTACATTTAGCAGAGCAACAACACTGAATGTCATTTCTCATGCAATGATACTTCTTTACTAAATAAATCCTCCTTCTCAGTTTCATCTGGTGGAAAATGTGTGAGCATAAATACATATATACACCTACACACACACACACATATATATGTACATACACACACACATACATACATAAGTATTTATATATATCAGAGAGCTAATCAGGAGCAAGCAACAATGCCATAGCTTTGGTCCCCTTATGCATACAATGAGGTTATTACAAAGATTAAACGAGATATTATGTATAAAGTGCTGAGCACATTGTCACCATTAGAAAATGTTACCACCTCCCTTAAATCTCCTTTTAGGATGTCAGACAGTGTGAAAGACAAAAGATAAACCGTTTAAGACCAAAAGTAAGCTGTGATACAATGGAAACTCTTTCTATGGGATAAATAAGCACGTCTAATGTTCATGGGAAGGCTTTTAGGTGCTGCTTACAGAGTCTTCCAAGTAAGGTTCTATCTGGACCCAATCAGCCTTGAGGGATTAGTACTGAACGGCCTAAGCCAGGAAAAAATAAAAATGTTTGGTTACTTGGAGATTTTTGTCTCTGAATTTTATTTCCTGTCAGCACTCCATATCTTTATGTATATCTGCGTATGCCTGTAATTATGAAGCATGTTTTGAGTTGTTCCTTATGTAAATTTGTTCTAACTTCTTTTTCAAATCATTGGGTCCAACAGGGTTTTCTCCCTTGTTTCCATAATTAGGACCGGGATGCGCACCCAAGTAAGTGGGACCGCATCAACTGTCTGACGCTGAGGTGATCAAACAGCCTGTTACAGAATAAAAATTCAGGCAAAAGAAGGATGATTAGCCCATTTCCCAAATAAAAGTATTAATTATTTACTTTAAATAGACGTTTGTGTGTATCCATATAAGATGGTAACTCAGTGGGATAGTTGGTGGAAGAATCAGAAAAGAGTGGTTAAATGACTTCTAAGTTGGTTCATCATGATAGAGATTGGGATATTTCAGAAATGTCTGCTTTTATAAAGACGGACATTAGTTCCATCAGTTAGAATCGCCCAGTCTTTTGGCAACTGTCTGACCTTTACCAGAGGCTCAGATAAGACTGACACAAGTGTAACTGTTGGCTAGATTTGGACATGCATGGCTTCTGCTCCAAAAAGCTCAAGGCACAGTGCTGATGAACAAACAACACAACTCCTATAGTCACAACCTTTGTTGACCTAAAAAAAAAAAAATCCTTTTCCCTCCCAAAAGAATCCAACCACTGACATGTACTTTAAGGACAGGATTTCCCACTGTAAGTTTTGTTTTGTTTTCTTCTTTCTGCTACAGAATTGAGATACAATGTAATGAGATGATGTTTAATTATCTTAGAAATACCATATGGCTCAAAGATAAAATCTGTGTTGGTGAGCTAACTTCAAGTTTTACTTGAATTTTAAGATATTTTAATATAGTATGGTAGGTACCTTTTGAGATACGACTGGGTCATGAGTTCTTCTCAGAACCCTATCTTTCCACTACTGATTCCACTCCCAAATATGCAGAGTGGATTCATGACCCTGTTCTTCCATTCATAGCTGATTTGATCTGGGACAGAAGTTTGACCCAAGCTGGGTCAATTATGAATCACTGAATTTCTTGAAATTCAGCTGGTCAGCTGAAAAAAGAGGACATAGGAACTTTAGCGGTAGGAATAGGCAACAACCCAGGGAAGAGAGAAAGTGTGTTTTCAGAGGAGACAATTCTTACAGTTCTTGGGTTCAGTAAGTTATCCTACATGCTTATTATTCCTTTTATGATTTAAATGTTTGCTCAAATTAGCTCAATTTAGTTTGTTGTTAAAAGAAAAAAGGAAAATGAGTGAGATATATAATGCTATCCAAAAGCAGTGGGATTAAAATCACCAGTTACCACCATTCTCTAAACAGAGAAGACAGTGGAGCAGTGACTACGTTCTTTTCCTTGTAATCACGGTTCCTCTCCTGTAATCTGAGGTAAGAGGGTTTAAAGACCATCATGTCTGTATGATAATTTCATGTTGACAGATTCACAGCATATGCAATCTGTGTGCCTTGGTGTCTGTGTGATGACCCAATACTGGAACCAACGAAATTTTGAGAACTCAATGCAAGTTAAAGGGTGTCACTCTCACCCAAACATGCTTCAGGTGGACTGAGCATGGCTTATTGTTCACTGTCCATATGTCACTTTTTTCCTGCCAAACACTGTGAACTGAAAATTTCAATAGTTAGGTCTCTATTTACGTTTCTATCTTTAAGCTTTAAAATTTTTGTTAGAACCATCTTATGGGCCATCTCAAGACATCACCACTACGTAGTCATGCTATTTTTTAGCCAAAATGTTACTATCCCCCAATGTAGCCAACTGTATTAATCTAACTTGACTATACTTCATAACACACAGCTCACAGGTTCCTAGCATTAATGTAATGTAGGCTGAAGGCAAGCCCCAAATGATTCAAAACTATTTTCAGCTTTAGGAACCCAACAGACACTTCGAAAGGGACAAATGAATAAAATGTTTTGCAGTGTCCAAAAATCAGTGATGTTACCACAGTCACATTAAAAAAAATTTTTTTTTTTAAATCTTTATTTATCTTTGAGAGAGAGAGACAGAACGTGAGCAGGGGAGGAACAGAGAGAGAAGGAGACACAGAATCCAAAGCAGGCTCCAGGCTCTGAGCTGTCAGCACAAAGCCTGATACGGGGCTCAAACCCATGAACTGCGAGATCATGACCTGAGCTGAAGTCAGACGCTCAACCGACTCAGCTACCCAGGCGCCCCACCAGTCACATTTTTTAACATCACCTCGAAACACTGCTACATTTACCACCTTCCGAGGGCACCTGGGTGGCTCAGTCAGTTAACTATCTGACTTTCGCTCAGGTCATGATCTCGCGGTCTGTGAGTTCAAGCCCCATGTTGGGCTCTGTGCGGACGGCTTAGAGCCTGCAGCCTGCTTTGGATTCTGTGTCTCCCTCTCTCTCTGCCCCTCCCTTGCTCATGCTCTTTCTCTCTCTGTCTCTCAAAAATAAGTAAACATTGAAAAAAAATAAAGTTTCAGGTAAATAATAATATAAATAATGAGTTTAAAAATTTTTTGAAAAGACACGTTGATTTAGTGACTTGATTTGGATTATGACGTGGTTGTACATGGATAAGCTGTATGTTTTTGGCCAACATTATTTGGTTCCTCTGGGTTTCAGTTTCCTTCTCTGGTAAAGGGACAAGTTAAACTATGCTACTAACAATTTCCTTACTCATACTTTATGATTGAATCATTGTAGAAATTACAATTTCTTAAATAAAAACACTAATAGTATGGATGCTCAGACTGTGAATTTTAGAAGTTAATACCAAGTTTACAGATCATCTTACCACACATACCCTCTTATTAGAGATGAGGAAGCAAGGGCAATGAGAGAAAAGTACAGCTTTTTCATATTTTGGTTAATTATAGAGCTGGGATTAGAAAATAAGTCCAAGGTTCCTCTGAAGACTGATTAAGATTTATTTCCATAGAGACTCACAAAAATATTGACAATATTTTTCACACGAGAGCTTTTTTCCCCCTCTTATTTCCCCCAAACACTTCCTATGCCTGTGGAGATGCATTTTTCTTGTAAAAGTATGGAAATTACCCTTTCTCTTTCCCTCTCCATTTTTTTTTGCTAACACTAAAAGGTTTATCAGAAGATAAATTGTTCAAACATGACTGTGACATGTGGGAAATTAATTTTTGTATACCTCAGAGTATCTAGTAAAATGCTTTGCATATAGTATTTGCTGAGAAATACCAAACAAATGAAGATCTATACAATTTGAGTTAATAAGTTTTGTTGAATTTAACAATTTTATAATTTGGTTTAGTTACTGAGTTTACTCAGTTATATACTATCTTGCCAGAAAAGATTGTTGGGAGGCTCAAAAATTTTAATTGATTTGCTTGAACTCCTAGTGACGAGGATCAAAGTTAACTGGTGCAAACTTTAAAATGTTAAATGCAATAATTTATGAGAGGAAGAATGGAACCAATATTTACTAATTGAGTAATAAATGTAGACGCCACTTTTAACTATATCTCATTTAATCAAAACAATGGTTTTCCTAACTTTTATTATAGTTTTTTTCTTTTTTTTCCTTTTTCCCATTTTCTTTTCTTTCTTTCTTTCTTTTTTTTTTTTTAACACATAGGAGGAAGCTGAGGATGGAAGAAGTAACTGAAGTTGTTAGAATTTAAATTCTTTTTTTTTTAATTTTTAAATGTTTATTTATTTTGAGAGACAGAGAGAGACACGGAGTGTGAGTGGGGGAGGGGCAGAGAGAGAGGGGACAGAATCTGAAGCAGGCTCCAGGATCGGAGCTGTCAGCACAGAGCCTGATGTGGGGCATGAACTCATAAGCTGTGAGATCATGACCTGAGCTGAAGTCAGATGCTTAACTGACTGAGCCACCCAAGCGCCCCAGAATTTAAATTGCAGATTAAAATGCAAACCAACCAAAATAGCCAGATATAATCTAGGTCAAATATAGATAGGAATAAACTAAAAAATCGTGTGTCTGTAGGTATAGTTACTTATATTCTTATACAGACATATCTCTTCATTTTTATGGTAACATTTTCAGTGACTACTACTATTTTCCAGTATCCACATAGGAAAAATGAAGACTTACCTTATTAATTATCATAGGCCATAATTATGCTTTCATATGCTCCATAAACACAAATTCATTAGTTTACTCATATAACATATATTAATATATCGGATATTAGTACATTTGTAAAACATAAAGGTGAAATTATTTTTATTTTTTTACAATTAAAAGTAGGCTGCCTGAGCCCCATATATTTTTATGCCACGTGGGATAAGACTGGTGGTATCTTGCCTGTCATTTAACATTTGGTTATTAACTCTGTCACCAGAAACCTTAGACTGATTTATAGTATCAAGTTTACTCAGAGATCATGGATGCTATTAATTGTGTCATTATCATATGTTCTTAGTCGTTCATTTCAGAGAAGAGTCTAAGAAATGTTACCACATGTCCTTGCTAAAGTTAGCCTCCCTCTTTCTTAACAATTATGCATGAAATAAATTGCAAGGCTTTTTGAGGACTGGAGAATTCAGTATTTCCTGGGTATGTCATTTTTATCTTTATAATTACCAGTCCGTTGTCCTTAATAGCTTTGATGTCCTCCCAAATTAAATCAATGATGAAGGAGAAACACAGCTAGTTGTAGCATTTTCCTTCTTGTTGCTATGCCCTGGCACTAAATAGCCTTTCTGCCAAGGAATAAATAATATGTATATTTGCTTCTTCATAGCCTGATTTTACACAGAAATTAAGGCACAAGTTACAATTGCTGAATGATTTCTAACTTTATCCTGCAATTAAAAAATATGTTCTTTGGGGTGCCTGGGTGGCTCAGTCAGTTAAGCATCTGACTTTGGCTCAGGCCGTGATCTCGCAGTTCCTGAGTTCAAGCCCTGCATCGGGCTTGCAGCTGTCAGCCTGCCAGCATGGAGCCTGCTTCGGATCCTCTGTCCCCTCCTTCTCTGCCTCTCCCCAGCTCACACTTTCTCAAAAAATAAATAAAAAACATGAAAAATTTAACAAAAAAATTTTTCTTCAAGTAAGCTTTAGTTTTAAAATAAAACATTATACTATCTCCCTAAGCATGAAATCAACAAACTGTAAGGGTAATCGAAGGTTTGGATATTGTTCATATCTGAAGTAGACTGCTATATGATTTTGGTGACAGGAAATGATCATAAAAGTGGGCCAAATGAATATACAGAAAACGTTAAGTTTCTATTTACCCATATTATATACTAACATCTCGAATAAGTTACTTGTGATTTATTTTCTTCATGGATTAACTCATGGTCTGGCAGTTCATCTCACAGTACATTTCATGTAAATGTTAATAGTAAAGGCATAAGTTCTAGGAATTTATTCTAAGAATATTCCAAAAGTAAATAAATATTCAGAATGCAAGGATGTTCAAGGAAGCATAGTTTATACTAGAAAATTAACTGAAATTAACTAGTATTTCATTAATAAGAGACCAGAAAAATAAACTATGGAATAACCATATTATAAAATAGGAAAAAAAGTATAACTGTATTTGGTAAGTGTGTGTATAAATAAATTTATATGCACTATATATAAGTAAATAAACACACGCACACAAGAATATACACATATGTGCTTTTTTATATATTTATAAATGTTTGTATATTTGTGGAATACTTCTGGAAAGATACACAGGAAACCACTAACAGTGTTTACATTTGGGAGTAGGGTTGAGGGTAAAGCAGAGGGTGGAAAGTGTGTGAAATAGGGAGAAACAGATGTACTTTTCATTTTATTTTTCTCTTCAGTGTTTGACTATGTTTTGTACCACAAGTATATGCTATTTCTAAAATGAAAGCAAATCAAAACAGAAAAAGGAAATGAAAATAGAACAATAGAAACTAGGAAAAGACAGTAAAAATCGTACAAGAGTTTAAATTCTCACTGTTCGTTTTTCTGAAAGTAGACATGATCGGCTGTTTTAAGGAAGTGGAAGATTATTTCAGTAGTTTCATGGTTTTTGCATGATGAACAAGGATAACTCAAGTTCCATGGCCTAAAAGGGAATTTGTGAGTTGCTTGCTTGAAAAAAAATAAGGGAAATAGTTTGTTACCCTATTCCAATCATTAGTGATACAACTTCCCTGTCCAGAAAGGGGGAAGCCTAAAGAAACAGAGTGAAGGTCACCAATTACAGATGCTGTGATGAGCCATGCGAGTACGTCAGTACAAGAGGTTAGAAGTTATTTATCTAGCTTGCTGAAGCTTCACAGCTAGTTGCTGTCTGCCTCACTCTGAGTCTCTCCCTACTATTATCAAGCAAATTCTCTTTTGGGAATAAAAAAGTGGAAATTGTACTGGAAAAACATAGTTTGTAATGTGTTTCAAAATCCATGGAATATTAGCCATACATATTTGCTTAGCCAATAATATTGGGTAAATATGTATGGAGCAGTTGGTGCCAGGCACAATTCCAAGCTCTTTTCACGTATGAATTCATTTTATCTTTCCACAATCCTCAAAGACGGGTACTGTTGTTACGAATCTGATTATTCAGATAAGAAAATCTAGGCTCAGAAAAGTTATGTAACTTGTTTACTGATAAAATCTTTCATTAACTACTCTAAAATATAATCCAGTTTTACTATAATGTACTAAAAGTATATAATATAAAAGTTCAAGATAAAGTTATTTAAATGCATTTTTTCTAACACTGAAGATATGAGGCAGGTCAAAATGAACAGTAATTCTGACATGCTAAGTCCAATGATTAAAAGTTAATGGTTAGGGGCGCCTGGGTGACTCAGTCGGTAAAGCGTCCGACTTCGGTTCAGGTCATGATCTCACGGTTTGTGAGTTTGAGCCCCAAGTTGGGCTCTGGGCTGACAGCTCAGAGCCTGGAGCCTGCTTCAGATTCTGTGTCCCTCTCTCACTCTGCCCCTCCCCTGCTAGTCGCTGTCTTTCTTTCTCTCTCTCTCTCTCTCTCTCTCTCTCAAGAATAAATAAAACATTCAAAAAAAAGTTAATGGTTAACTTTTTGTCATAAGCTATGCACACACATACATAAGTCAAATTCTGTCCTATTCTGTTAAAAATAAGAAGTAGAATTACTAAAATGTTAATATTAAAAAATTTTTAAACCCTAATTGACTATCAGGACTGGATTAACAGCAATCTAATCTTTTACACAATGTTTTAAAAATGGATTCTAGTTTTGGGGCGCCTGCGTGGCTCAGTAGGTTAGGCATCTGACTTCAGCTCAGGTCATGATCTCACAGTCCATGAGTTTGAATTCCACGCTGGGCTCTGTGCTGACAGCTTGGAGCCTGAAGCCTGCTTCAGATTCTGTGTCTCCCCCTCTCTCTCTCTGTCCCTTCCCCACTCATGCTCTGTCTCTCAAAAATGTATAAATGTTAAAAAAATTTTTTTAAATGGATTCTATTTTAAAAATAAGATTTTAGAGGACAGTAGTTTACAAATAGGAAAACACATGTTGGTAAAGTGACAACCTCTTCCCACAAAGTAACTCATTAGAAGTAACCTACCTAGAATGAGAAATTATTGAATTTTCCCCTTGTGGTTGCACCACAAACCATGAAAAATGTGTGGTGTGCCATCTGAAATACATTAAACTTCACTGGTACTTTCAATACTTTTCCTAACCAATAGCCATACAGATATCTAATTACCTTACTAAATGTCCATCAGCCACAATCTTATTTACTTAAGACTGGAAAAAGAGATAGAGAATACATCAGTCTCTATTGAGTTGGGTGAAATCTTATATGTGATCCCATCTAACACTGCCCCAAGGCAGGAAAACATGTTTGAAAGTTGTTCATTTATCCCTGTTTGAATATATTTCACTGACAGGTACTTTCTGTTTAGAGAAACAGCCTCTTCAATTTTGACAGTTTTACTGGCTATCAAAGACCTTAAAGTGAATCAAAACTTGCTTCTCTAATTTTGGACCCATTTGTGCCATTCTTCCAACTAGAGCTACAGACCAGTCTTTATTTCCTGTACTAGCACTTCCAGTATTTGTGGACAGCCATCACATCACTCTAAATTCTTTCCAGGTTAGTTATCTCCAGCTGCCTCAAAGTTTCTTACAAGACTGTTTCCAACTTCTCATTGGCTAGTTAATATTCCTGGTGAAACAGGATTCATGAAAGTGGTTACAGGGTCCCAAGGTTTCTTGAACATTTGTAGATTACAATGTAACCATGATTCCCTCACCTACCTCTATGCTGTTATTAATGTAACCTAGGTCTGTGTTGTTTTTGTAGTTGCTGTTTTAAGCAATCTGGTCACACATTTGATTGCACCTAAGTCTGTGTTAAATTAATATTTCAGGTGGTTTATCTTAACCCCATCAGAT
The DNA here is from genome assembly GCF_007474595.2 of Lynx canadensis. Taxonomy (NCBI): domain Eukaryota; kingdom Metazoa; phylum Chordata; class Mammalia; order Carnivora; family Felidae; genus Lynx; species Lynx canadensis. Next base: position 153,565,921 of record NC_044303.2, on the reverse strand, counting down.
TATGTTCAGTTTTCAATCTTTCACAGCAGTTTCTCTATGTTGATTCTACCTGCATCGCTAATCCAGGCAGCTTTCTGTTTTAGCTGTTTTCTCAACTCTGTATCATCTGCATACCTGATAGGACAGTTTCCTGGGTCTTTATCTGACTCATTCATCAAAAACTGAGTAGGGCAGGGGCTTGGACAAAGACATTCCACACAACACTGAGGACCTCAGTCCAAGCAGATAAATAACAATATATACATGGTACACATAAAAAGTTCAGCTTAAACTCCTAAAATAATTTTGCAGAGAATCTAGTAAATACTTTAATATCACAAATATTGTTTTATGTTATATGGTTTAGATTTAGCTTAACTTTTTTTATATTTCAAATTTTTTATTTTAATGTTTATTTATTTTTGACATAGAAAGCACGAGCTGGGGAGGGGAAGAGAGAGGGAGGGATAGAGGATCCGAAATGGGCTCCACAGTGACAACACTGACAGCAGTGAGCCCAATGTGGGGCTCAAACTTACAAACCATGAGATCATGACCTGAGCCAAAGTTGGGTGCTCAACCGACTGAGCCACCCAGGTGCCCCAAGATTTAGCTTTACTTTTTAATTATGAGGGAGGGGTTTGAGAACACCAGAAGCTTTTCATAATTAGAGCTGCTTAAAGACCTATGAAATAATAATTCTATGAAGAAGGAATTATCCTCATATGCAGATTTAGAAACAAAACTTGGAAAAGGCCAAAAACTTGATTAAAGTTACAAAGATAGTGGCAAAATCAGAATTCAAACCCAGATTCAGGGCTTTAATTATTGCAATTAGTTCTATTAACTAAATAATTCAGTTCTCCCAACAACTATAATATCATACCTTGCAAAATATCCCTTCCATGAGTTTGTATGGTACTCTCATATTCTTTCATTATTGCTGTGTAGTGAAAACCCCACATCCTTTTATTCAACAAGAAAAAAGAATATGCAAGCACTGAATGCATCTGTTTGCATGAAATAGTTCACATGCATACTCAAAAACACAAACAAAACTTTGTATCGTATGAAAGATTTAACAATATCAAAGCATTATCAAAGGCAACATTTCATTTAGTTGAGCCATTTAATGGCATTAACACTACTTAAGTGGATCCAGCTTTCATATTTTTCTCTTTGTCAAGCAAATCTGCATAGGACAATGAAGAGAACTTGGGATTTTAGGCAGAAAAGGAAGAGTTCACGTCTCTCCGCAACGTTTACTAGTTCCTCAGGTGTATACTAGGACTGTTCAGGTCTTACTCTGTACTTTCTCCCAAAGCGATCTCTTCCAAAGCAATGCACTCATTTTCCAACTGTAAGTCAACAATTTTCTAAAGTATTTATATAGCATGGGCCTCTGTTCTGAGATTTAGTACTGTGTATCCCACTTCTCCCAAAGTCCCCACTGGAGGTCTTACACTGGAGAAACTTCACACTCAGCATGTCCTAAAGTGTCATCATCCTTCCTGTAATTTCCAGTGGTCATTATTTCAGTTCAAGGCACCCCCATCCACCCATCTACTCATGCAGAAACTTGGGAACCATCCTTGGTTCCACCTTCTGCATTCTTCTTAACCATCTATACATTCTATTATTATAGTTTAAAAAAAAAAAAAAAGAAAGAAAGAAATCTCAAAAGCTTCTTCTGCTACTCTCAGGTTCACACTGCCACGTTCTCTTACCTGGATGCAGCTAATGTAAACTTAATTAGCTCCCATGTCAACCCTTCTGTCACCAATTCACTACAAACAGGAAAATCTTCCTAAAATACAAACGTTGTCACGTCACTTGTTTCATTCTATGACCTCCCCTAGAAAAAAGTTCACATTTCTTACTGTGCTTTACAGGGTCCACATCACGAGCCTCATCTCCTACCACTTCCTTATTTCTACCCCTACTATGTTTCTTCCCATTTCCCCAGTTCGCTAAACTTTCTGATGTTGTACAGCTTACAAGGTTTTCTTTCCAACGATCTCCCAGGAATGCAGTGATAGATCTATGGAATTACTGCCACTTCAGTATAAAGAATAGCAGATAGGAAGAACATTCCATGCAGATTCACTGCAACGCTGAAGGGGGTGGGAGGAGGAAACGAGGTACCAACCTGAATGAGCATCCAGCTGAACTGGCAAAGATACAGATAATGTGTGACAGCAGCCATGGCCGAACAGCTCTCATCTGCGAGTTGGGGACTTGCATATGCAGAAGCCAGGAACACAATCTGTAAGCGACAAATACCTGTATTTTGAAACCATGCTAACAGTGATCAAGGATATTAAGAAAACAAACTGGGGGCGCCTGGGTGGCGCAGTCGGTTAAGCGTCCGACTTCAGCCAGGTCACGATCTCGCGGTCCGTGAGTTCGAGCCCCGCGTCAGGCTCTGGGCTGATGGCTCAGAGCCTGGAGCCTGTTTCTGATTCTGTGTCTCCCTCTCTCTCTGCCCCTCCCCCGTTCATGCTCTGTCTCTCTCTGCCCAAAAAAAAAAAAAACGTAAAAAAAAAAAAATAAAAAAAAAAAAAAAAAAAAGAAAAAAAAAAAAAGAAAACAAACTGTTCTTATCAGAATCTAGGATTCAATGACTCAAAGGGAAAATAAGTTAATGTGTTGCTCAAACTGAGACGATGAACAGTCATTCTAAAAATGGCAAATACATAGAGTTTTATATTGCATTTATTTATTTGAATATAGTTGACATAATGTTACATTAGATTCAGGTGTACAACCTGATCTGACAAGTTTATACATTTATAGCTGTGTTCATTAACTGCAGCTATTGTAATACCAAAGTACCTGTCCTGTTACTTTGCTATTACAATATCGGTGACTGTGTTCCTCACACTGTGCCTTTTATGGATTTGTACATTTCTTTTTTTTTTTTAAATTTTTTAATGTTTGTTTATTTTTGAGAGAGAGTGAGAGTGAGCAGGAGCAGGGGAGGGACAGAGAGAGAGGTAGACACAGAATCCTAAGCAGGTTCCAGGCTTTGAGCTGTTAGCACAGAGCTGGATGCAGGGCTCGAACCCATGAACCACAAGATCATGACCTGAGCCAAAGTTAGACGTTTAACCAACTGAGCCACCCATGCACCCTGGATTTTTACATTGCTAAGAAACAATGAATTATATGAAATTAGGCTACATTCTGTCAAGAGATAATTTTCTTTCTTTTTAAATATTTAAAAATGTTTATTTTTGAGAGAGACAGAGACAGAATGTGAGTGAGGGGGGCAGAGAGAGAGAGAGAGAGAGAGAGAGAGAGAGAGAGAGAGACAGAAAGACACAGAATTTGAAGCAGGCTCCAGGATTGGAGCTGTCAACACAGAGCCCAATGCAGGGCTTGAACTCATGAACTGAACTGTGAGATCATGACCTGAGCTGAAGTCAGATGCTTAACTGACTGAGCCACTCAGGCACCCCAAAAAGTCATTTTCAAAGTAAACCCTTTTCTTATTATGGATGGACAAAAATCCCACAAAATGCATTTATTTTAGATAATTAGAAAAGAAAATACATTCACTTAAATCAAAGCTACAAAGAGGGACAAGAAAGAAAAGCAAAGGGTGTGACTTTACCACCAAATGCATCTTCTTTTTGTGAAGTGACCTACGTAACAAAGTAGACTTAAATTTACTATTTCAGATCCTAGGATTATTCTAAACCTTGGACTTTTATTTCAACTGCCCCCAAGGCTTTGGTCAAGGGAAATCTTCAGAATGACAAGATGACCACACAAATTAAAATTATACCCTTTTCTCTTCTCCCTCCCCCACACGTGATGCCCCTACCCCTTTTTACTTTTTTAGTTTATTAGAGAGAGACAGAGAGAGCACACAAGCAGGGGAGGGGCAGAGAGAGGAAGAGAGAGAGGATCCCAAGCAGGCTCCACACTTTCAGTCAGAGCCTAATGTAGGGCTTGAACCCATGAACTGCAAGATCATGACCAGAGCTGAGATCAAGAGTCCAGCACCTAAGTGACTGACTTACTGGGCTCCCCTACTTTTTTTTTTTAATGACACTTATCATCTTCTAACATGCTTTGTAATTTGTTTACTTACTATGTTTCGTGGTTATTGTTCATCTCACCTACTATTGTTCACCTACTAGAATGTAATACTTATGAAGGCAGGATCATTGAACGTGTCAGTTACTGATATATCCTAATTATGCAGCCCAGAGTCTGGCATACAGTAGGTACTCCATAAATACGTATTAAATAAATGAATAAATAAATAAAGGAAAACACTCTTGTGGTTTCTACCTATTGTTTTGTATTTTCAACAATATATGCCTACTGTGTTAAATTTTGTAATGAAAAGTGCAAATGGCAAGGGGAGATTTGGAACAACAATAGCATAACTTCTCAAGGAATGAACTCTCTTTTTAGGACGGTGACCAAGCCTTTTTGGTTTTATATTTTAATAAGCTACCACTATGCCAGGGATATACAAATATTCAATAAATTACTGTTGAGAGAAATAATAACTGATGCCAAAAAGACAAAGCGGTGTTGAAGGAAAAAAACAGCTGACCTATATCTCAAAACCTACCTTCTAACAAGGAAACATAAATACCTTTGAGGTTGTTTGAAATTTTTAAAAAATAAATACTGTGCTCAAAACCAAATTAGAGCAATGGGACAAAGTATTGCTTTTATTTTCAAATGAAATATGTGCCTCCCTAATCCTTTTGTCACAGAGGTTGTGGCCATTAAACCTCCTTGAAAATTTCTATCCAGCAGTGTTCCTAGGGTAGCATCACTGTGGTGAATTTGTCAGGATCTAAGGTGAGGGCCTACATGCTTCAAATGTCTTCACTTCACAGGGTGACACTTAACCATAACCAGCCTACTTGGTCAACTAAAGAAAAGCCAAAATGCTCATTAGTAAATTTATAGTAACATGTATCTTTTTTAAAAATTAAAAATTTAATTATTTTTGAGAGACAGAGACAGAGTGTGAGCAGGGGAGGGACAGAGAGAGAGACACACACAGAATCCGAAGCAGGCTCCAAGCTCTGAGCTGTCAGTACAGAGCCTGATGTGGGGCCTGAACTCACGAACCGAGAGATCATGACCTGAGCCGAAGTCAGACGCTCAACCGACTGAGCCATCCAGGTGCCCCTACAATAATACGTATCTTAGGCCATACTGAAGTGACTCTTTCCTCTTGGAAATTATTTATTGAGTACTTCTTGTACCAAGTATAGAAGAAAAAAAAAGGCTTTTTCTTTTTCTTTTTTATTTAAAAAAAAATTTTTTTTTTTAACGTTTATTTATTTTTGAGACAGAGAGAGACAGAGCATGAACGGGGGAGGGGCAGAGAGAGAGGGAGACACAGAACTGGAAGCAGGCTCCAGGCTCTGAGCCATCAGCCCAGAGCCCGACGCAGGGCTTGAACTCACGGAGTGTGAGATCGTGACCTGAGCTGAAGTCGGACGCTTAACCGACTGAGCCACCCAGGCGCCCCTCTTTTTCTTTTTTAAAGCTATAGACACAACTCAGTTTATCCTTCTGAGACTAGTTTCTTCATTTGTAGTAGGAAGAAGATGGAAATGATAAATTCTTAAGTTCCTTTCTGTGCCAAGATTCCAGGATTATTTTTTAAATGAGAAGCATTCCTAACTCAACTTTTTGTTTATTTAGCCCTGGATTGGGAGCATTTGTAACACACAGTATTAGGGGAAAAAAGCAGATGCTAGAAATTAATGTCTCATTATTTCCTAACAATCTGGTACAAATGAGTTCCCTAAAAAAACAAAGTCAACAAATTCGCCCTTCCAGAACATATCACAAATAGCTTTTCAATTATTTTGAAAACATGCTTAGATCTTCCTAGATTTTAGCTTCTAACTTCTGAATTGTAACACACTATAGATCATAAATTTAACCTTCCTAAATTCCACAAATATTCACTGAACACTTTCACCAAAACTAACGTTAGTTTGGTTCAACTAACGTTGAACACTAAGCACCAAAACTTCCTTAAAAGCTGTTGGAAGAACAGACTGAGAGGTTCAGCAAAGGAAAAAAAAAGGAGTAATTTTAACATCTTATTTTCCTTCTTTTTACAAAGCGGCATCTATTTCCACAAAGATTTTGTAAGTGTACCTATATAATAAGTTTGAACCTCTCTAATTCATATTCTATAATATGCATAGCATTGAGGTTTACTTGGTAGTTATGTTCTAATCAACCTGAAGAGTTTGCTTATGTAAGACAATAGTGTAATCCAAACTTGTAATTGAACATGCTTAGTTTTAAGCATTCTATGAAACTATTTATAAATGGTATACTAACTTGAATAATTGTTATTCTCTTAAAAACTCTTTTCTTTGAAACAAATTAGTAAAGGTTATTATTTAAGCTGCATTTGCTTTCAGAATACAGTTTTAACACCCAGAATTCTATTCTACAGATAGGACTTCTCTATATTTTATTATGTTTTACTCTCCTTTTCTAAGTCCTAAAAATACCAGTCACAAATGTACTTTTGCAAACTATGAACATTCTTCCAGAATGTTCTCTAAAGCACGAGAAATACTTCCATCTGTATGCAAGGAGGTTAGTCTGCAAGAAAAGGCTGACCTATCACAGTGCACACTGCTACAACAGGAATGAGGTAAGAAAACTTGGGAGAACCAGCTATTACAAATAACCAGGCGTATCTAAAATTAAATTAACTTTAGCTTAAATACAAATTAAATGGTTAAAGTAAAATAAAATGCCGTCTCCTAGCATATTTAGCACATACGTCTTTAAGGCACATTAATGTAAGGAGAAAGGAGTTTTTACCATTGTTCTTTTACTTAATCATACAGAGATGACCAGGAGAAAGGTTATTTTCACAGTCAGTTCTCTGGATGCATTAAACATCATAACATAAAAAAAAAAAAAAGAATTTTTCAAAGGTCCTCAGTCATTCACGTTATTGATTCATTCAGTAAGCAGGCAAGTACCTACTACCAACAAAGTGTTACTATCTTTACGAGACAAAGAATATGGTGGCAAAAGGTGCTACATGCTTTCCCTGGTTTTCTTGTGAACCCACATATTAATGATGTGAAGTCATTATTAAGTTACACAAACTTAATAAATGATGAAAAAGGATCTGATACAGGCATTCACTTTTTGGAGGTAACTAAATGTGTTTGAAAGTTAAAGTGGGATTCAATGTTTGTTTATTATTATTATTATTATTAATTTTTGAGAGAGAGAGACAGAGACAGAGTATGAGTGAGAGAGGGAGATATAGAATCAGGCTCCAGGCTCTGAGGTGTCTGCACAGAGCCCGATCCAGAGCTCGAACTCATGAACCGCAAGATCATAACCTGAGCCAAAGTCTGATGCTTAACTGACGGAGCCACCCAGGTGCCCCAGTTAAAGTGGGATTCAAATCCTGGAGTTCTCATTTATATAGCATTCTCTCTAGAACACCATGCTGCAGCCTATAAAGCTAAAATCAAACTCAAGCCCTGCCTCAAAGTGCTGAACTTCTAGTTCACTCTTCCTCAATTTTTTAATCATGGCCCACCACAGGCTCATAATGGCCATAGAATATAATGCCAATAGCAAATATAATACTATTCTCAATTCTATACTGATATAACATACATACATCTTAACTAAAGAGAAAAGAAAAATAAATATATGTCCCCAAAGAGAGTATGTGATATGTTTTGTTAGTAACTTATATAATTCTTTGCTTCTTCTGGTTGATGAGAGCTCTACTGTACCTATGTATAGTTTTCATTTTAAATACAGAGCATGTGTTTCTGCTGGGCTAAATAATAATAATAATAACTGATTTCACTATAAACATCAATTCTCAGTACTCCTTAGTATACCTCTCTCCCCACTTTATTATAAACATTTTCACTCCTCTCTATTAATTGCCCTTCTCTTTACTCTCCAGCTTATCCAAAACACCTACTCAGTTTTTACAGGATCAGTTCAAATTCCACCTGCCTACTCAGATCATGATAAGCTCCTAGACTTTCCTTGTTTTTAAAGTGGGAAAGCACTTGTTACTCGGCATTTATAATGAGCCAAAATGTCGTCCTTTCTTTTTTTTTTTTTAATTTTTTTTTTCCAACGTTTATTTATTTTTGGGACAGAGAGAGACAGAGCATGAATGGGGGAGGGGCAGAGAGAGAGGGAGACACAGAATCAGAAACAGGCTCCAGGCTCTGAGCCATCAGCCCAGAGCCTGATGCGGGGCTCGAACTCCCAGACCGGGAGATCGTGACCTGGCTGAAGTCGGACGCTTAACCGACTGCGCCACCCAGGCGCCCCATGTCGTCCTTTCTAATAGGAGAGTTCTTATGGCTAAAGCCATACAAAAGATGCAAAACGTGACAGATGTTTTAACAGGGTATGGAGTAAAATACCAGGGGGACACATTCAAGATTGATTAGTTCCGCTTGTGGGACACAAAGAAACAATTAAAGAGGAAACAGAATTGTCTTGGTTTGGCCTACAAGTCCCATCTGCCTTCCATACCCTTTTTCAACTTATCTTCCACAAGATTCTTCCAAACATTTGACTCTAACTATTTTGACTGCTATTCCCAAAACATGTTCCATCATCTTTCCAGTCTATTCTTCCTCTTTCTCCTACCTAGGATTTCTGTTTCTCATCTTCCTCTGCTGAAATCATGTCTATTTTTCAAGGCATGACTGAAATGCCAACTCTATCATGAATATATGGCTTTCTTTCAACCACAAGCAAACTTTTCCTCCTCTGAATTTTTAAAATAGGATTTTATTAACATAAGGGTTGGCTTTCCTATAAAGCTCAATTCTCTCAATTGTTATATAATATCAGCCTTAATCTCTCAGAAAACTGTCAACTCCTTAAAGGCAACAATTTCATCTTATAATTATTTTGAAATAAAATTTCTAAAAAAGAAAATTCAGCAAATATTCATTATCCTCTATAGCTCCTATCATGGGTTTGAGCATATCGTTTTTTTTTATTAAAAATTTTTTAATGTTTATTTATTTTGAGGAGAGACAGAGCACGAGTGGGGAGAGGCCGAGAGAGAGAGGGAAACCTAGCCTAAAGCAGGCTCCAGGCTCTGAGCTGTAAGCACAGAGCCCGACACGGAGCTCAAACTCACAAACTGCAAGATCATGATGAGAGCCAAAGTGGGACGCTTAACCAACTGAACCACCCAGGCACCCTGAGCATATCATTTTTTAAAACAGCTTTATTGAAGTATGGTCAACGGAAAACAAATGGCACATATTTAAAATGTGTATGGTTTAACAAGTTTTGACATATATACACCTGTAAACCATTACCACAACTAAGATAACATATGCATCATTCCCAAAAGTTTCCTCACGATCTTCGTAGTACCTCCGTAGTAGTGTTTTTTTTTTTTTTCCATAGTAGTGTTTTAATTATGTGTTCTTTCAAATACTGATGGATATTTGGGTTGTTTCCAGTTTTTTTTTTTTATTTTTTACAAATAAAGCTGCTATGAATGTACAAGTGCTTTTATTTGTCTTGAATAAATATCTAGGAGAAGGAACAGGTGGATCATATGATAAGTGTGTATTTAATATTCTCTTGTGTGTGTATTTAATATTCCTAAAAATAGATAAATTATTTTCCAAAGTGCTTGTAACATTTCCATTCTCATCAGCAATATATTAGCATCTCACTAAAACTTGTCCGGGAGAGTCAAAAAACCTTTTAGCCTTTCTAAGGGGCACATATAGTTCCTCATCGTGGTCTAAATTTGGATTTTCCTAATCAGTAATGATGTTAACCATTTTTTCATGTCCCTATCTGCGATCCATGTCTTTTCTTTGAAGAAATGCCTCTTCAGCTCTCTTGCCTACTTTAAAAATTGGTTTGTTTTCTTAATGTTGAGTTTTATGAGTTCTTTTTATATTCATGATACAAGTCTTTCATCACATGTTTAATGTGCAAGTACTTCCTTCTACCCTGTGGCTTGTTTTCAAAAATTCTCTTAACAGTGTCATTGGAAGAACAAAAGTTTTTAACATTGGTGAAACCCAATTATGGATTGAATCTACCTTTTTTGATCTTTTATAAATACTTCTGAATTACCTTTTGCATTTTTGTCTATCTATGTAGGAGTCTGCTTCTGGACTCTCTGATCTGTCCCATCAATCAATTTTTCTATGTTTACACCAATATCACATCGTCTTGATGACTGAAGCTATAATTTTTGAAATCAGGTAGGGTTAGATTCTATTCATTCTTCTTTGTCAAAGTTATACTGTCCATTCCAAGTCACGTGCATTTCCATATAAATTTTAGAACCAGATAGATGCTTACAAAAACAGAAACCTACTGAGGTTGTGATTGGAATTGGGTTGAATCTGAGAATGGACATACTAACAATATCGACTCTTTCTTCTCATGACCACATGGTACCCTTCCATGTATTTAGGTCTTCTCTAATTCCTCTCAGAAGTACTTTGCAATTATCCATGTACAAGTCCTTCATATAATTTTTAAGAGATTCATCCCTAAGTATTTTATATTTTTGCTATTATCATAACTGATATTTCACTAAATTTTAACTCCTGATATTCACTGCTAGTATACAGAAATACAATTGATTTTTTGTATATTAATCTTCATCTCACCAACTTACAGACATACTTATTAGTTTGAGTAACTTTTTTGTAGAAAACATATTTTCTACATAAAGGATTATGTCATCTCTGCATAAATGGAATTTTACTTACTTTTTAATCAGAATGGCTTTAATTTCTTTTTCTTGCCTTATGGTACTTGTTGGCAATGGATATAAATATAGATATAATGTACACACACTCACACACACACAGAGTACTGAAAAGAGGTGGCAAAAATGAACACCCTTGTTTTCTTTTTGATCTTAGCATGAAAACATCGTTTTCACCATTAAGTATTTTAATGGTCTGAATTGTGTCCCCCAAAATTCATACACTGAAGTCCTAACCTCTAGTTACTCAGAATAAACTGTATTTGAAAATGGAGTCAATAAAGAGGTAATTAAATTAAAGTGAGGTCTTTAAGGTGGGCTGTAATCCACTATGAGTGATTTCTTTATAAGAGAAAATTTTGGATACTGGCAAGCACATGTACAGAAGAAAGACCATGTGAACACAAAGGGAGAAGACAGACATCTGTACAGCAAGGAGAGAGGACTCAATATGAAATCAACCCTGTCAACACCTTGATCTTGGAATTCTAGCTTTCAGAACTGTAAAAAATAAATTTATTATTTAAGCCATCCAGTCTATGGTAATTTGTTATGGCTGCCCTAGCAAATCATTACAACTACGAGGTTAGTTAATATAATTTCTTTTTTTTTTTTTTTTTTTCAACGTTTATTTATTTTTTTGGGACAGCGAGAGACAGAGCATGAACGGGGGAGGGGCAGAGAGAGAGGGAGACACAGAATCGGAAACAGGCTCCAGGCTCCGAGCCATCAGCCCAGAGCCTGACGCGGGGCTCGAACTCACGGACCGCGAGATCGTGACCTGGCTGAAGTCGGACGCTTAACCGACTGCGCCACCCAGGCGCCCCAATATAATTTCTTTTTGTAGATGGCATGTCAAGTTGAGAAAGCTCCCCTCTATTCCTACTTGGTTGGAGTTTTTTTTTTTTTTTTATCAGGAATGGCTATTGAATTTTGGCAAATGCTATTTCTCTATTGAGATTACAAAACATTTTATTCGATTTTTGCTTGCTAATTAATATGATGAATTAATTTGATTGATACTGGAATATTAAACCAACTTTATACTACTTGGATAGTTATCACTTTTTGTGATGCATTATCATTTTGATTTGCTAAAACTATATTAAGAATGTCTGCATCAATATTCATGAGGAACACTGGTTTGTAGTCTTTCTTTGTCTCATTTTGCTATCAGGGTAATGCTAGTTCTTTTTCAATTTTCTGGAAGAATCTGTATAGAAGTGGTATTTTTTCTTAAATGTTTGATAAAATTCATCAATAAAACCATGTTAAGACTAAAGTTATCTTAGTGGCAAGATTTTTAAATATAAATTCAATTTCTTTAATAGATATATACCTATTCAGATAACCTAGCTCCTACTGAATGAGTTTTGGTAATATATGTCATTTTAAGTAACTTTTCTATTTAACCAAACCTGGAAAATTTGTTGGTATAAAGTGATATATAATATTCCCTTATTATCCTTTTAATATTTAGAATCTGTAGTGATGCCATTTCTCTTTCTTCATAATGGTAATTTAGAACTCCTCTTTTTTTTTTTTTTTCTTGATCGTTCTGGCTAAAGGTTGGTCACTTTATTGATCTTAAAGAAATGGCTCTTGGTTTCACTGATTTTCTCTGTTGTTTTACTGTTTTATATTTCAGTGATTCCTGTTCTGTTCTTTATTATTTATTTCTTCTTTTTCTCCTATTTTTAATTTAAAAACTGTTTTTATATTTCTGTGGTCCTATTTTTGAAACCTTATTTCTTTTTCTAATAGAGGCATTTAGTTCTATTATATTTTTTCCTTATATTGCTTTAAGGATTCCTCAAATTTTGATATATTGTGTTTTCATTTTCACTCAGTTCAAAATTCTTTGAAATTTTCCTGAATTATTTTCTGACCTATGGATTATCTATAAGTGTGCTAATTAGTTTCCAAATATTTGAAGATATTCTAGTGATCTTTCTGTTGATTCCAAATTTAATTCTGTTGTGGTCAGAGGACATACTCTGTATGGCTTTAATCATTTTGAATTTATAAGCCTATGTTCCTTGCGTACATGATAAAAACATGTATTCTACTACTGTTGGTTTCAGTGTTTTATAAATCTCAATTAGTTCAGGTTGGATGATAACATGTTAAAATATTCTATATTCTAAAAAAAAACAAAACAAAATTCCATGTATTTACAGATTTTCTGTTCTTTTAAAAAATTTTCTATCAATTATTGAAAGAGAAGTCTTTAAATTCCCAACTATAATTGTGGATTTGTCAAGTTTTCCTTGTAGTTCTATAAATTTTTGCATGGTATATTTGGAAGCTTAGTTATTAAGTTATTAAATTTAGGGTGATTATAGTCTCTCAATAAACTAACCCCTTTATCATTATAGAATGACTTTTTTCTCTGGTATAACTTTTCTCTAAAATCTACTATGTGGCGTCTGGCTTCAGCTCAGGTCATGATCTCGCAGTTTGTGAGTGAGCCCTGCATGGGGCTCTGTGCTGACAGCTCAGAGCCTGGAGCCTGCTCCAGATTCTATGTCTCCCTCTACCTCTGTTCCTCCCCTTCATGCTTCTGTCTGTCTTTCTCTCTCAAAAAATAAACATTAAAAATATATTTAAAATCTACTTTGTTAATATAGTCAATCCCAATTAATTTTCCATCTTTTTATTTTTATTTTGTTAAATTTCAGAGAGACAGACTGAGTGCGAGTTGGGGAAATGGGTAGAGAGACAGAATCTCAAGCTGAGTGTGGAGCCTGATCAAGAGTCCGATGCTCAACAGGTATTTTCTCCTTCAGTACTTAAACATGTTGCTCTACTTTCTCCTCACTTGTATTATTTCTGACAAGAAATTTGCTGTAATTCTTATGTTTATTCCTCTGTATGGATTTTTTTGTTTTAATTTTTGTTGCCTGTAAGATTTTTCTCCTTATACTAGTTTTACGCAATTTGATTATGATGTGCTTTCATACAGTTTCTTCATGCTTCTGTGTGGCGCTCATCACGATTCTTGAATACATAAGTTAACAGTTTTTAAGAAATTTGGAAAATTTTAATCATTACTTTTTAAAATGCTCTTTCCCAACCATTAGGCACTTTTACCTCTCTTTCTGACATCTCAATTACACATATATGAAACACTTAATTTTTTCCCCACAGTTCAATGGTGCCCTGCTGATTTATTCTGACTCCCTCTTTTCTTTTTCATTTTAGAGTAACTGATATTGCTGTTTTCAAATTCACTTATTTTTTCTTCTGCTATTTTTTTTTAAATTTTTTTTAACATTTATTTATTTTTGAGACAGAGAGAGACAGAGCATGAACGGGGGAGGGTCAGAGAGAGGGAGACACAGAATCTGAAACAGGCTCCAGGCTCTGAGCTGTCAGCACAGAGCCCGATGCGGGGCTCGAACTCACGAACTGTGAGATCGTGACCTGAGCCGAAGTCGGACGCTTAACCGACTGAGCCACCCAGGAGCCCCTCTTCTGCTATTTCTAATCCCAATCAGAGTATTTTTCATCTCACACATTGTAGTTTTCATTTCTTTTTTGTTTTAGTGTTTATTTATTTATTTTAAGAGAGAGAGAGTGAGAGAACACATATGCACAAGAGGGGTAGGGACAGACAGAGAGGGAAAGAGATAATCTTTTTTTTTTTAACGTTTATTTTTGAGGAGAGAGACAGAGTGTGAGAGGGGGAGGGATAGACACAGAGGCACAGAATCTGAAGCAGGCTCCAGGCTCTGAGCTGTCAGCACAGAGCCTGATACAGGGCTTGAACTCATGAACCATGAGATCATGACCTGAGCCAAAGTCAGATGCTTAATCAACTGAGCCTTCCAGGCGCCCTGTGTCATATTTTCTTGCCTTTCACCACATCTTACAGTTTTTTATTAAATATCAAACACTGTGATCTTACCTCTTTGGGAGTTGGATATTTGTGTTCCTGTAAATATTTTTGAGCTTTGTGCTAGGATGCATGTGGAAGCAATTTGGGCTTTTCAATTCTTGCGGTTAAGATGTGTTGGGCAGGGCCTAGTGCTCAGGCCAATCACTCCATGGGGCTGAGGCAAAACCCGTCTGTATACTCTACCCAGGTGTTTGTGGATCTTGAGGATTTCTTAGTCTAACAGCAGGAAAAGTTACTATTCGTGGCTCTGTGTAAGCACCTCACATTGATCTCTTTTGCCTTCTGGGGGACTCTTTCTCTAGCTTTGGGTAGTTTCCTCACAACATGGGCTAGTCAGAACTCAGCTGAAAAATAAGAACTCTACCTATCTATCTCCAGGGTTCCTTCTTTTTCAGTATTTTGGCCTCCAAACTTTAGCCACCTTGTTTTTCTCAGACTCTCATCTTTCTCCTTAGTTCTGTGAATCTGCAGACCACCTGTGTTCCTCCTTTTTGTGCCACAGCTTGGAAGGCAGTATTCCAGGGCAATTATTAACCTCATCCTGTTTGTTTCTTGTACTTCAGGGATCCTCATCCTTTGCTGCCTGATGTCTAGCCTATTGACATTATTTCATATAATGTTCCGTTTTTTTCATTTGTTTTAGATCTGATGGTAAATCTGGTCCCTATTATTTCATTTCGGCTTGAAGCAGACTCTTGCAGGTATTAACGCCTTCTGGATCCTACTATTAACTTTCTTTTTTCCTGAAATTAAAATATTTACTATTATTATGGTGTTCTGTCTTGAGCTTAACTAACTACACTTGAATCTACAGTATCCACTTACTCTATTTTGTGAATTAAATGTTTATTTATTTTTGAGAGACAGAGCACATGCAGGGAAGGGACAGAGACAGAGGGAGACACAGAATCCGAAACAGGCTCCAAGCTCTGAGCTGTCAGCATGGAGCCCAAGGCAGGGCTCGAATTCACAAACCATGAGATCATGACCTGAGCCAAAGTTGGACGCTTAACTGATGGAATCACACAGGCGCCCCTAATTTTTGAATTTTTATAACTCACATTTTCTAATCCACTTAGCATCCCTGATCCAAAAAGTTTTTTACTCTCTTCTTCCAAAGTTAACTGATGAGTAAGCTATTTTAAACATTTGTTTCAATGACAAAAGCAAGATATGTGAAGCTAAAAAGATCACAAAATGCTGAGTTCCATTATTTCTGCTACTTGTAAATCATTTATGTCTGCAGAATCCCTTTCATTAGAAAACTGTGTTAATAACCCATTAATCTGAGGCTAAAGACAAAAAGACCTTTGCATGTTGCTGTTGCATTGGCTATTGCCAATGTGCCAATGCCAATGATAATGGAATTCACAAAGTATAATGACATTTCCATGACTAATGTATTCTGTGGTTAACAGACTTCCTTTTGTTTAAGTTTTAATCAGCATTATCTCTGTAACTTTTTTTTTTTTTTTTTGCTGTTTTTACAATTAGTGTTTGAGAGAGAGAGAGACAGAGAGAGAGCAGGGAAGGGGCAGACAGAGAGGGAGACACAGAATGTGAAGTGGGCTCCAGGCTCTGAGCTGTCAGCATAGAGATTGATGCAGCCCTTTCAAATAATTTTAAAAGTTACACAGATAGGGGCATCTGGGTGGCTTAGTCGATTAAGCATCCAACTTCAGCTCAGGACATGATCTTGTAGTCTATGAGGGTGAGCCCCATGTTGGGCTCTGTGCTAACAGCTCTGAGCCTGGAGCCCGCTTCACATTCTGTGTCTCCCTCTCTGTCTGCCCCTTCCCTGCTCACACCGTCGCTCTCACCTTCCAAAATAAATATTAAATTTTTTTTTAAAAAAGTTACAAGAGTATTTGAAGAAACAAACTATCTGAAGAACTTTAAAAAAGTATTAAACTTAAAACATCAATAAAATTTAGTGAAAATAGTTAATTCCTTATGCAAAAAGGTAGAAACCAGAAATGGAAAAACAACTATAAAGGCAAGGTTATCAGTATTTTTTTTTAGGTACGCTCAATAGAGACTGCCTGTAGCATGTTCCTATAAACAAAACACTTGGACTAATGCCATACTTAATTTCCTGTATCTTTTTTCATTATCTTGAAATCACATGTGTACTATTACAACCCCCCACCCCAGGCTAGCATCTTTTTCACTGGTGTTTCTACCTTATCCCTTAAGAGAAGTTTAAATACCAGAAATATTTTGTCAATACCAAATCTGAATTTTTACTATTAATAAAAATATTATACTTAACATTAAAATTATTCTCACTGATTTCACACAGATATTCCTTTTTTTCCCCCACATTGACTAGAAAGCTTTGAATATTTTTGGATGGCCCTCCTATGGTCTTCATGTCAAAGAACATAAAATCTATTATGCTCGTGCTCATAGTTAGCTTGCTTTCCCCTTCCTTCTTCCCTTCCTTCCTTCCTTCCTTGCTTCCTTCCTTCCTTCTATTGGGAAAATAAATAAAGTTATGCACCATAAGATGGCCCACAGGACTAACATAAGCTCTAGTTCCTAGCTTAGAGACTTCTCTTCCAGGCTCTTCTTCCTGCCCTGCTTGCCATGCATGCCAAATTACTACTAATGCACAATGTGGAAGTAACAGATGATAAATTGTCCCCCATGCTTGTGCTCGGGACTCAGATCTCTGGAGAAGGATCTCCTCCGAGCTCGCCAGTGTAAAATAAAACTTGGATCCACCAAGATCAAGTGGATCTTGGATGGTTTTTGATCTTGGATCACTTGGTTTTTCCACCAGTGATCCAGCCTGGTTCCATAACAAACTCAGTTCCCTGACCAGGAAACCCAACCACGCTGGCCCATTGTTGCCACCGGTTTGGGAAAATGGCAAGGTGGTGACGGAATTAGGCATCGCAACAGAGAAAGTGCGCCCTGCCTGATTTTTGGCAGTCTTTCGCTTGGTCGCCTCAGGCCAGTCCTGCTCTGCCATTCCTGCCAGACTCCAAGAGACTTGGCAAGCAAGGACCTGGACCCGACATCGGAACTGGTAAAGCTGGGGCCTCAACCTAGTCAGACCCACTCACAAGAGTGGAAGGGGGACTTGATCACTCCCTAGAGACTTCAGAGGTCTCACAGGTAGGAATTCTGTGGGAGGGAATGCAATAATCTCTGGTGTGTATATGAGTGCAAATGTCCGATTTGGTCTGGCTTGCCCTGAGGAGTTCGATTCTGTGGCTCCACGCGGGGGGGGGGGGGGCACCCTTAAGGTTCCCAAAAGCCCACGTAGTCTGAGTGGGCTCATCTGCGATTCCATGGTGAACGGCATATAACCTATGGCAGCATCAGAATAGTTTCCGATTGTAAGTCACAAAGCTGAGACTGCTACGGCTAAGCATCACCTAAACTCCTTAGGGATACAGTGAGACAGGCATCTGACTAGTCTCCTCATTAGAGGGGGCACCCCTACCCCTCTGTCTTTGCAACTCCATCTCACAGGAACATTATGGGGTCAGGACAGAGTAAAGAAGGGGTTTTCAGGAGACTATGGAATTAGATGACGCCTGGCAAGTTAAGGACCCTATGTGAGTTGAAATGGCCCACTTTTGATGTAGGATGACTCTCAGAAGGAACATCAGGTGTCCAACTGGTCCGGCAGGTTTGGCAAATAGTCACTGGAAACCCAGGTCACCCTGACCAATTTCTGTATATTGATTCCTGGCTTGAAATTGCCCCAAATTCCCTACCTTGGATGCAATTTATCTATAACACACAGAGTCAGGCAAAGGTTTTAGCTGCTTCACCTGGAGAACTGAAGAAGCAGCCCACTGCTCCCACCCAGCATCTGTGGGGAGGACCCTGTCTTTCCACCACCGTACCCACTAAGGCCCCCCCCCCCCCCGCCCCGGGCACAGGGGCCTGAAACTCCTCTGTCATTCGTCTCTCCTCTATCCCCGGACCTGGAGAATCCTCTCTCACCAGGGCCAGCAGCCAGACTGCACCCCAAGCATCAGGAGAAAACTCCAAAAGCTAAAGGGCTTAGCCGGGATGAATATTACCCAGTTGACAGAGGTCGCCAATAAAGTTTTTGTGAACAGGGAAATCACAGCCGAGGGAAACTGAAAAAAGACTAAAGAAGAGGGTCACCCTTCTGGCAGTAGCACGGAAAGAAAAGGACAATGCAAAGACTGGGAAGCTCCAACCACCAAAGGGGGGAAAGCCCAGAGGCCCCTTAGCAAAAGACCAATGTGCCTACTGCACAGGAAAGGGACACTGGAAGAATGAGTGCCCAAATCAGAAAGGGCCCCCGAAACCCAGCTGATATCAGGAGGAACTTTGAGAAGGGGACTTTATTGGTCTGGCTGAGACAGAATCAGACTGAAGGGGATGCTTACCCTCTCTCTCTGTTCCTCTGCCTAATAGTTGTGAGGCCTTCTCCCTCATTCATTTCCCAGGTTAACAGCTATAAATGGAGCCAACTGTGGTTAGACTACTTCAGGACAGGGACTTTAAGGAATATTCCCAAGCAGCTGCTGACACTCCACTTGTTTCAAGGAAATTACGGGTCTTCTCTGGCCTGATGTGGACTCCATATTTCCACTTTGGTGGAAAAAAACATGGCGTCTGCTCCTCTGTCTGGGCTAAGGTTTTGAATCCAGTTTTCCTTCTCTGCCTTCTGCTGGCACCTTACCTCTTCTGCCTTTCCCCCAACCACCTCCTGTTTCTGTACCAACTTGGGTGTGGTCTACATAACTGGTTCCTATACCATCCTCAGTGCCTCAAGCACCATTGGCTCCTCCCCTCCACTCTCAAGGTCAAGGGGCAAAGAGCACCCCCTTGGACCACCCACTTCAGATACCCCCACTGGGGTCCCAGGTGAAAACTGACAATGGGGAAAAACTGATTGATTTTAAGTGAATGCATGTGAAACACATTCAGTATCTAAACTATTTAAGTTTGTTGGACCTGTCTTTAAAGTTATCAGCATTAAAAATGAAACTTTTACTCTACCAAGGTTGACCTGAGGAAGATTATAGTTTTGTGACTCTTGTTGGAAATATTGCTGGTTCTTTAATGTTTGCACCTCCAGATTAAGGAAACTTTTCTTACGATACCTATGATAAACTGAAATGTCATAAAGTATTCATTTGTAAACTGAAGCATTTATCTTTTCTCTCTACCTAAATCCTCTGAAATTCAAAAACTCTCAGTGAGTATTCTTTTTTTTTCATGGCAATTACAATTGTTTACATAAGTTCAAGAAGAATCTGTTCTCCTTGTAACAGGTCACCATTAGAAATACTGGTTATTTTACCAAGGCTTTGACTGGAATGTCATATTTGAGAGTGACAAGCATAGACTCAGATATGACCAGACAGCTTTCAGGAACTAAGGTTGGCTTTATGAAACATGGAACCATAAAGCCCCTTGGAAAGGTTGGCCTGATACCTTGCTTACAGAGTTCCCAGCAGCCTCACCAGGTGAGTAAAGGTCACTTCCTAGCAGGTGCAGCCACCTCAGGATATCTCGGGGACCTTGTGAAAAGGAATTCACCCAAATCTACCAGTATTGCAGGCCTGTCTGATGGCAAGTATTTGGCTTGGCTTCTGGCCTGGAGAGGCTACTAAAAGTTCAAAATGGAGATTCCTTATAAAAGGTTCCAGCAAAGCAAACTTTAAAATATCCTCATGATCAATTGCTATTCTTGCTGAGCTTATGTAAATAATTAGGCCAGATTTGTTAAGACTGGATTTGTTCTACAAATGCATTGGTCTCAATTTGGCTATCTCTGGAAATGCAGGTTTTTAGAGAGAAAAGCTATGTTTTAACAATGCACTGTTACGGGTGTTATATTCTAGTTCTGATTGTCTTTAAATGTTTGTTGTTCGCCTAAACTAGACAATTTGAGGTAAATGTCAGAAGAACTGTCACAGTATTTCATGTAGACAATCTTTTGTGCTTGTTATTCTGTGGGAAAAATAATAAGACTCCATGGGCATATGATTATTTAAACAACTGGAAAACGGGATGGATCTCTATATATGCACACCATATCCTCCCTGAACCTGATCTGACAGTTACTAGAAACCCACCCCATAAAAACCCAGGAGAACTGGTCCATTCAAAGGATGGGGGCCACCCTTTTTAAAGACTTGGAGGTGGACTTTATAGATATACAACCAAGCAACGGATTCAGGTACCTCCTTGTAATAATCTGCACATATTCTGGGGGGTCGAAGTCTTTCCAACTAGGACGGAAAGAGCTTTGAGGTGGCCAAAGCTCTTCTATAGGAAATTGTGCCTCGGTTTGGTATGCCCTTAACCATACACAGTGACAATGGACCTGCATTTGTGGCGTACGTTATACAAACCCTGACCAGGTCCCTCAACATTACCTGGAAATTGCAACGCGCATCTTAGCCCTCCAAGGATACCAACCCCAGGAACTAAAGGGTGATGCCTACCAAAAAGATTTTTTGAAAAGGCATAAAAGAGGGAATGTTGGGAAAATAAGTAAAGTTATGCACCATAAGATGGCCTACGGGACTAACATAAGCTCTAGTTCCTAGCTTACAGACTCTTCTTCCAGGTTCTTCTTCCTGCCCTGCTTGCCATGTGTGCCAAATTACTACTAATGCAGAATGTGAAAGTAACGGATGATAAACTGTCCCCCATGCTTGTGCTCAGGGCTCAGATCTCTGGAGAAGGATCTCCTCTGAGCTTGCCAGTGTAAAATAAAACTCTGATCTACCAAGATCTCCGAGTGCCGCTTGGTTTTTCCGCCAGCGATCCAGCCTGGTTCTGTAACATTTCTTTCCTATACAAGTCCCAATTCTCTGTATTTTATACTTACTCTGGCTGTTACATAAGATGTATGTGTATATATAAGACCCTTGAAAATTAAATTAAATTAAATATGCCTCTAAATATCTTAGGTGTGTCAGGGAGGTATTTTACGCAATGCAATAGCTTTTGGCAACTCCTGAATGTCAGGAAACCAGTATGAACAGGTTTTAATAATTATTACCTTTTTATAGTTGCCATAGTAAAAATACAGTACCAAAATCAATCAACATTCACAGTTTCCTGATGGCACATTCTGTGTATGTCCTGTCTTTAGTACACCCTTGTGCCTGCTGCTGTAAATAACACAGGGCACAAATCTCCTACTCACACTACACGTTACTGTCAGAACATGAAGCATGCTGTTTTCTCATCACATCTAATAATTAAAATATAAGAACACGTGCCATTATGTAAATCAGCAGCTAGTCCTCAGAGTCAGAAGCAGATGGAGACTGGGAGGGTCCACTTAGATTGTATATGGACAGAGTCAGATTAAGTTATTTTAAGTATATGAATTAAGTAAATCAAATGTTGGCAATTATCATTTCAAAAAAGAACAAACCTCACATCCATACACATGTCCATTTTTGTCATAGCTCATTTTTGGTAAAGTAGACTGCTTGGGACAATCTGCCTCACAAATAAACATATTTTAAAAGGCCATTCTGCAAGAAACAATGGTAGAATTTACCAAAAAACAAACAAAACAAACAAAAAACCCCAAAAAAGCAATTCAGCCCCCATTTCAGAAGTTTTTAGAGATACTTTATTGTTTTTATTTCTTTTCTTTTAAAAGTAATTTTCTTTCTGAGAAACAGATCTTTATGAGTCATGCATTAACACTAAGACTAGTCTTTTTCATCTGGTATATAGCCAAAAAAGCACTAACTTATTTTTATCAGCAATAATAACAATAATAATTACCCTTTAATGAATGGCTATTATGTGCCAGGTACTGTAGTAAATGCCCTACAAAACATTATTTCATATTATTCCTAAATAACTCATGCAATTTAGAGATCACTGCCTCCATTTTATAGAGGAGGAAACTGAAGCTTAGTAAAAGTTAAAAAAAAAAAAAGCTGGAAAAGAAGTCCTATGTTTTCCATAGGGTTTTACATAGTATGTGGATATCTAATATATTATGTTCTCATTAAAAATCAACTTCAGTTTAACATTTAGTTACTATAATATATGTTTAAATATAAAAAGTAGTACGGGCGCATGGGTGACTCAGTCAGTTAAGCATCTGACTTTTGCTCAGGTCATGATCTCACAGTTCGTGGATTTGAGCCCTGTATCGGGCTCTATGCTGACAGCTCTGAGCCTAGAGCCTAGAGCCTGGAGCCGGGAGCCTGCTTCAGATTCTGTGTCTCCTTCTGCTCCTCCTCCACTTGTGCTCTGTCTCTCTCAGTCTCTCAAAAAATAAATAAACGTTAAAAAAATTTAAATATAAAAAGTACTAGAAGCGGCACTTAGGTGGCTCAGTCGGTTAAGCGCCCAACTTCGGCTCAGGTCATGTTCTCATAGTTCGTGAGTTTGAGCCATGCATTGGGCTGTCAGCACAGGGCAGCTTCAGACCCTCTATCCCCTTCTGTTTCTGGCCCTCCCAGCTTGTGCTCTTTCCCTCTCTCTCTCAAAGATAAACAACATTAAAAAAAAAAAAAAAGTACTTGCAATTACTATTGATAATTATTTGATCAGTCCATTGGTATAGTTAAAATTAAATAAGCATAGCAGAAATCTAACTCACAATTAGGGAAATCAAACATTTTTTATAGGCCTTTAAAAAAAAGGTTTTATCTTTCATCTAGGTTTTTAAGGAAAAAGAAATGAAATAAATTTCCTACAGCCATTACCATACTCTTTCTGTGTTATGTTATTTTTTTGTACCATTTCTCCTCTTAGAATTACTCCAGAAAATTGTTATAATAATTATTAAGAAAAAAGGCACACATTATCTTCATGGTCAGTTAGTTTCAATTCGTATTTTTACTTCAAATTAAGTCAAATAGCCAAGTTTTTGTTTTAATTCTAGTATAATTAACATAGTGCTATATTAGTTTCAGGTGTATACTACAGTGAGTCAACAATTCTATCCATTGCTCAGGACTCATCACCATTAAGTGTACTTTTTAATCCCCTTCCCCTGTTTTACCCATACCTGTACACATCTCCCCTCTAACAAACACTAGTCTGCTTATTTATTTAAATCATTTTTTTGTAGTTTTCCCATTTCCATTAGTTTTGTTTCTTAAATTCCACATGTGAGTGAAATCATCATATATGTCTTTCTCTGACTTATTTAACTTATTAGCATTATATCCTCTAAATCCATCCATGTTGTTGTAAATGGCAAGATTTCATTCTTTTTTAATGGTTGAGTAATATTCTATTGTTTACATATGCCACAAATACTTGAGTTGCTTCCATATCTTGGCTACTGTAAATAATGCTGCCATAAACATAGGGTTGCATATTTCTTTTTGAATTAGTGTCTTCGTATTTTGGTTAAATCCCCAGTAGTGGAATTATAGGATCATATGGTAATTCTATTTTCAAATTTCTGAGGAACCTCCATACTATTTTCCACAGTGGCTGCACCAGTTTGCATTCCCACTAACAGTGCATGAGGGTTCCTTTTTCTCCACACCCTTGCCAACAGTTGTTGTTTCTCAAATAGCTAAATTTTTATACATAAATTTAAAATTTTTTCACTTGAATCATTATTCTTCAAAAGCTGGACAGGCGGCATTGACTTTATTTGCAATTTCACAGAGGTCATTAAAGCTAGTAGTAGCAACACAGATGCATCTGTGAGATTGAGAGCAATAAACAATATAATCTGCAAAGTGACATGATTGAATCAATTCTGGTTAGGAATATGTAGTGTGTAGAAAAGACAGCTCAAATAAAAGAAGTATGCCCCACATATAGAGCATGTGGCCCTCTGGAAGAAACTAAGCACCTATGGTCCAACATGGAGGCTACCTGAGGTATTCCACCAGTTTAAAATGTCATTAGCCAGCCCACAAGAAGTAAAGGATCTAATCACTTGCCCATAAAGAACTTGAAAAGATTAGTATGATATGAACAAGCTGTGTTCATTTATCAGATATCATAAATCTATGATGAAAAAAATTAAGACTAGACATTTTACTCAAATTAAAAAGCAAGGGTGTGTGTTTAGATGTCTACACTGTGTGACTCCTCCAGTGAGACTACTAGCAAAGTTCACTGCATGATGGAATGAAGGAAAGGGCCAGATTATAATGTAGATTTCATCTCAGTGTTGTCATGAGAATCTGTTAAAGACATTTAATATTTAAAATTAAAGAGCTCTGAGGGTTTCAACTTTTCAAATCCCCTAGTCACTTCATGAAAACAAACCAACAAAAACAAAAATAACAAAAAGTATAGTGATTAAGATCATGAGCTCTGAGCCAGAATGCTTAAATTAAATCTTGGCTCCATTCCTTATTAATTGTAGTACTTTGGAAAATTATCTCTCTGTGCCTCTCTTTTCTCATGTATAAAAATGAAGAGATAGCACAGTATTCACCTTATAGGCTTGTTGTGAAATTAAAAGTATAAGTGTAAATTTTTATGTCAGTGTTCATCATAAAGAATGGGCAACTTGTTCAAATAGGTGTAGTTATTTATATGAAACTGGACAGGCTGATGTACTGTTAGCAACTGAAGACTCCTCTTGTTTCCAACTGATAAATAACTTGGAAGTCCATAAGATCATTTTTTAAAGAAAATAAGGATTCTATGGTATAAATGGAATCAGCTTCTAGGAATTTCTGAGGTCTTGATCTGAGAATCAATCAGTGAATTATGTTTTACCTTTGTGTAATTTCTTGAAGAAGAAACATCAGGATGTTTATGAATTGCCAAGCGTCTTCATTGTCTAAATGGGTCAGCTAAAACAAAACCAAAACCACTGATGACACTCAAAATAAACTAGGTCTTCCAAGAAGAACCAGTATTCCTGGACTTGGAAAAATGAGCATATGAATCCCTTTAGTGTCCTAAAATATTGAGTATTATGGGCACATTGGGCTATATTTTCACTCAATAAATGGAGAGAAAAGTAATTAACATTTATTGGGTGCCTAAGGTGTAGTAGGCTTTTGGTGGTTTCTGTAAATAGGTCATATCATTTTAATTTTCATAATAGTCCTATAAAGTTATTATCCCTGCATGGTATTAAGGAAACAGAAACCCAGAGGTCTTCAACTGATCAATGGCATAGTTAGGATCCGGCTTATCTGACCCCTAACTCCATTCTCTTTTTGCTATTCTCTCGTTTTTATGCTATTTCATGGAAACAAATAAAATCCAGGCAAAGGCAGCCATTAGTTCCTTGGATGTGAAAACAGAATTGAGATTTGCCACATGGCTTTCAAGAATATTTCTGCTGGGGCACCTGAGTGGCTCAGTTGGTTAAGCGTCCGACTTTGGCTCAGGTCATGATCTTTGCAGTTTGATTCTCGAGTCGGGCCCTGTGCTGACAGCTCAGAGCCTGGAGCCTACTCTGGAGTCCGTGTCTCCCTCTCTCTTTGCCCCTCTCTCCCTGCTCATGCTCTGTCTCTGTCTCTCAAAAATAAATAAACATAAAAACAATAAAAAAAAAGAGTATTTCTGTTAATATTAATGTTCCCATAAACATGCTCAATGCTGGCAAATCTCAAAAGTGATTCAAATTGTTCTTTTCAATTAACAAATTTTATTAAGCTGTTTTTAAGTTTATTTTAGGTTAATACTAAAATTTATGTTCTTGAACTGATAAAAAGTAGGTGATGATTATCAACAGATAATCCAAGTGCTTTTCTTTTAAAAATGTAAAAAATGAAAAGTTCCTACTGTAGACAATCCAGTAGCATATAGGAAATAAAAGAGGGCTCCATATAAGGAAACAGGTCAGATCAACACAAGTAGATCAAAATCTACATAAAAGTTGACTCTTGGACTCTTAAAAACTGAGAACAAACTGAGGGTTGATGGGGGGTGGGAGGGAGGGGAGGGTGGGTGATGGGTATTGAGGAGGGCACCTTTTGGGATGAGCACTGGGTGTTGTATGGAAACCAATTTGACAATAAACTTCATACATTGAAAAAAAAAAGTTGACTCTTGTATTTAAATGGTAGAAATCTGAAGTGACATTTTGATACTTCTCTCTCATTACTATCTACACAGACAGCTTAACTGAGTTCATGTCCCAAAGGAGAAAATGTGATTCTTCTGATAGTGTTATGAAATAAGATGTGGAATAAGACAAGGACTTGGGGAAGCTGACTTTGGTCATATTAGATATGTGGGATATCTACTGATCAGTCTGGCAGCTTCAAGTATCCAGCATGCTTAAACCTCAAAATAGTCCACCCTTCCACCAACTCAATCTTTTTCACGGCATCCCCCTGCAGGCACAAAAAGGATTTAACAAAAATGTATTACCTTTGAACAGAAAGTAGCAATGAAAATAAAAAGGTCTCAGAGTTAATAAATGGTAACCCATGACTGTCTGATTGGAATGAAGAGCACGGTAACTGACTAATGATGTTCATAAACATTAGCTGTTTTGAACTAAAGTAAAGACTCTCTCGAGAAGTGGTAGGAACCAAAAAAAGGCAGACAGAAAACAGATGGAGGCAGGGGTAGCAGCAGCAGGGCAGAGAGATCAGAAAGAGAGGCACTATTTGGGCAGCACTGATAGCCAGTACTAAAACAGAGAGAGCTTTTATTTATTTATTTTCTAATGTTTATTTTTATTTTAGAGAGAGAGGAGAGAGAGAGAAGGGGAGGGGCAGAGAGAAAGGGGGGCAGAGGGTCCAAAGCAGGTTCTGTGCTGACAGCAGCGAGCCCAATGTGAGGCTCCAACTCAATGAACCGAGAGATCATGACCTGAGCCAAAGTGGGATTCTTAACTGACTGAGCTACCCAAGCACCCCAAAAGAGAGATAACTTTTAAAGGCTCAGGGTAGACTGTGGGCAATTACTAGTTCTTGGTACAATGGAGTTTTGGATATCCGCATAAAATTTTCATTAGTTTTTAGTCTGTGGAGAAATTTTGACCCTCGATCTTTAGGAAATTCCTATTTTAACAATGACAAATAACCGACCTTTGCAAGTATTGCCACGGATTTACAGAAGAGTATTACAGCAAGTTACCCACTGTCTGAAAAAATTAAGATAGCTTTACATGCAGTATAAGTTATATCCTTAAAAATAGCTCCAATTCTACATAACTTGTATTTAATAAACTGTCAGTTCAGATTTAAGCACTTTGAAGGTAGGGCTCATGTCTTGGTTTTATGTATGTATGTATGTATGTATGTATGTATGTATGTATGTATTTCCTTATTTTATCTTGCACTGGTTCATATGCCCCAGGCCTAGTCCTTGAAGTGCTGATATTTGGAGATCCAGGTGTGGCTCAGGGTCCTAATACCACTCATCACCACATCCCTCTAGCTCTCCCCTCTCTTGTAACTCTGCCCGTTGGAATGGCAGCAGGCTTTCCAGCATATTGTCCCGGTGAAGGAGTTTACTAATGGGTAAACTGAGGCTGCCAAGACTGAATATTCTCTTCTTACGGAGATGAGAACTTTTCTAGAACATTAGACATATTTATTTAATATATATTATAAAGAGACCATTTAAAAAGCACAAAAAATATATTACAAGCTCAGGGAATATTTGGCTCCTGTGTGCCAAGAAGCATTTAGCTCCCAGGTGGGGTGTGTGTGTGTGTGTGTGTGTGTGCGCGTGTGTGTGTGTTTTAATTTAATAATTGATATATTTTTTAAATTTACATCCAAGGTAGTTAGCATATAGCGCAACAATGATTTCAGGAGTAGGTTTCTTAATGCCCCTTACCCATTTAGCCCATCCCCCCTCCAACAACCCCTCCAGCACTGCTCCCTTTGTTCTCTATATTTAAAAGTCTCTTATGTACTGTCTCTGTCTCTATTTTTATATTATTTTTCCTTCCCTTCCTTTATGTTCATCTGTTTTGTATTTTAAAGTCCTCATATAAGTGAAGTCATATGGTATTTGTCTTCCTCTGACTAATTTCACTTAGCATAATACTCTCTAGTTCCATCCATGTAGTTGCAAATGGCAAGCTTTCTTTCTTTTTGATTGCCGAATAATACTTCATGGTATATATATATACCACATCTTCTTTATCCATTCATCCATCGATGGACATTTGGGCTCTTTCCATACTTTGGCTATTGTTCATAGTGCTGCTATAAACATCAGGGTACATGTGCTCCTTGGAAACAGTACACCTGTATCCTTTCGATAAATACCTAGTAGTGTGATTGCTGGGTCGCAGGGTAGTTCTGATTCTAATTTTATGAGGAACCTCCATACTGTTTTGCAGAGTGGCTGCACCAGTTTGCATTCCACCAGCAGTGCAAAAGAGATCCTCTTTCTCTGCATCCTCACCAACATGTGTTGTTGCCTGAGTTGTTAATGTTGGCCATTTTGACAGGTGTGAGGTGGTATCTCATGGTGGTTTTGATTTGCATTTTCCTGATGATGAGTGATGTTCAGCATTTTTTCATGTGTCAGTTGGCCATCTGGGTGTCTTCTTTGGAGAAATGTCTATTCATGTTTTTTAGGGCTCATGTCTTGTTTATTGAGGTATACCTAATAGTACATTGGCAAAGATCTAGTGAGAATTGAATAAATATTTATTGAATTATTTCTTTTTAAAAGAAATAAAATTTTAGTATAAATTAAATTTATTACTTATGAGAACATTTATAAATTTATTTATTATTTAATGTAAGTAAATATTTTGAATTTATCATTTGCAGGATACCAACTCATTTGGAAATGTTTACAAACCTATAATTTAGAAACTAATTTAAAATGGAGACTTTTTCATTTAATTGCATGCACCATTAAAAGTATTTTGTATTCTATTCTATTCTATTGAGGAGCAGGGGGAGAGAGAGAGAGACAATCTTAAGCAGGCTTCACAGTCAGCGCAGAGCCCAATGCAGGGCTAGATCCCACAACCCTGGGATCACAACCTGAGCCGAAATCAAGAGCTGGATGCTCAACCACCCTGTTTTTGCTTTTTAAAATTAACTATGTGGTTAATTACAACCATGGCTTCTAATAAAACAGAAATTGCATTAACTTAAGTGAAATACTCATTTTTATGAGCAAAAATAATATTATGATATATATCGTATTATATTATGATATATATCATATTATATATATAATACATATATATGAGATATATAATAATTATGAGCAAAAATAAAATTTGTTACTAGGCTTTATTTGAGATAAGTCATGATCAGATGGTATTAAATTTAAAACTTAAAATAGATTGATTATGAATATGTGAAATAATCAGAGATACATACTCAGGCATAATCACTCCCTACAAGACTCCACACTGAAATGTTCTCCTCTTCACTAAAAAGTACATCCAATGTTCTGGGTCCAGTAACTGATCCAGTACTCAAGCCCTTGACTTCTTTTTTTTCATCCTGTGTAATTAGTTCTCAAATTCTATCAGCTATACTTTTTAAATACCTCTTGAATATGTCAATCCCACATCCCTTTCCACTATTATCTCTCACCTGGACAACTACTTCTCCACAGAGAACAGTATGGTGTAATTACCTTAATATGCAGCAATATACTCGTTACTACATTTTTCACTGAAGTGACCACCACACTTTAATAAATGCCTTGCCAGTTCTCCTTCATTCATGTAGAAACATTCAATTGTTAAGATGCTGATAGGAATCATGGACCAACCATTGTACAAAGTTTGTGTTTAACAATTATTCTGGAAATGGTTAATCAAACATGAATAAAAGCATCTCTCCTTAGTCCAAGAAACTTCACATCAGAGCACTGTGTACTTTACTGAGTCACTTCCAAATACTCAACAGAACACAATCCATTTTAAAATCAGAGGGTAGGGTTGGATGAAAGCTAATGTACCTTACTATATTGCTCTAAAATACTATGATTTTTCAGCTTCCTTCTGACTTATAATTCAAAACATCTCAGAATACATGGGTCAGAGTGTAAACCAAATCCACCCATTACGTGCAAGGATGCTCTATTATGCAGAGAGCCTCTAGAATTTCCTGGTGACGGGGAAACCCATGTCCCCTCGCTTTTCTTCTCCTGTGCTCATGACTAAATCCCTCTTCCTGGCTGGGAAGGTAGGAAATAAGATGGCATGGCTGACACCTGGCTCCCATCCTGCTATCTTCCCAGTTAAATTTCTCTCTCTTCTTACTGATTAGTTACAGCACTAAAGAGAAACAAGGAAAAAAGAAAAGAGAAAAGTTTGTCTTTGGAATAGGAAAAAATTCAGTTCATTGGCCGGGAAGTAAGTGCCTCATACTATTTTGCTTTTCATCTTCAGCATATACACAGGGCCTGGATTAAAATATGTCTATTGAATTGAACTGAAGTCATCTGATTTTTTAAAAACATTTTAACATAAGTAGAGTTGAGGGGCGCCTGGGTGGCTCAGGTGGTTAAGCATCTGACTTCAGCTCAGGTCACGATCTTATAGTTCTTGAGTTCGAGCCCTGCGTCGGACTCTGTGCTGACAGCTCAGAGCCTGGAGCCTGCTTCGGATTGTGTCTCCCTCTCTCTCTCTCTCTCTCTGCCCCTCCCCTGCTCGCACTCTGTCTCTCTCTCAAAAATAAACATTAAAAAAACCCATAAGTTTGGTTGATATATGATTTTTAAAAATGCTTCTTTATATGAGAGGTGGGGAGGGAGGAGGGAATCCCAAGCAACCTCCATGATCAGCACAGAGCCCAATCAAGGCTTGATCTCACAAACCATGAGATGACCCAAAACCAAGAGTTGGACACCTAACTGACTGAGCCACCCAGGCGCCCCAGTTGACATAGCATTTTTAATTGACACCAAAACTATGTCTATTTTGGTGATATTTCTAGCAAAATAAAAAACATTTATGAACAAGCTTTTACAGCATAAAGATATTAATATAGTCAGTTCTTCACCATTTTTATCACAGTTACGTTCCTTTTCAATTATAAGTACTTAGGAATCTTAGAACTGCATTTGTTTTGTTTAGAATTGCAACTTTAAACATTCTTAAATTTAATGCAAATAAGATCGTGTTTTAATAAAAAAAAAAAATAAAACCCAGCCCATTTTCTCAGTAGCAGAATTAAGTGGACTTTTTTCCTGATGGCATTTAAAGGTCCCCAAGAGTATGTTTTAGCAACACTGTATTGTTAAAAGTGTCAAAACTGATGACTAATTTCCAATAATTTTCCAATTAAATAATTCAAACTGATAAATTAACTTTCATGAGAAATAACTGTCCCACATCTTTTTAAATTTAAAAGGATATGAATTATATTCCTATGAAATAACATTGTTTGAAATTTAAAAAGGTCTTTTGGGGCATCAATCCCTCTGAATGTAAAACTGAAAACTGCCTGAAGTACATTTAGCTTTGGTGCCCAGTTTTCAAATATAACCCAGAATGAGAGTTCATTACACTTAAAGACACAATCTGAATCTTGGAAATTTGTTGGTCCCTTTTTATCAGGCCAACTAATTGTTATCTCAGTGTTCTGTGTTTTTTTTTTTTCCTTTCCCTTCAAGTAGAACTCTAAATGAAAGACACAGTGTAATCATAGTTTAAAAAAATCTTGTGCAAGCAAAGGCCAACTTGGTGTTGCTGAGCATCTAGAGAAGGACAGAATCATGTATTATTTGCACTGTAAAATACTTTAAGGACCAACAATTACAAACCCATCATTTTTTAAGTTGATTTATTTTGAGAGAGAGAGAGAGCGAGCAAGCACATGCAGGGAAGGGGTAAAGAGAGAGGGAAAGATAGAATTCCAAGCAAGCTCTCCGCACCGTGAGCATGAAGCTCCTTGGGGGCTCGAACTCATCAACCATGAGGTCATGACCTGAGCCAAAACCAAGAGTAGGATGCTTAACTGACTGAGCCACCAAGGCACGCACCTCCCAACACCATCTTTTTATCACTGAAGAAAATGAGCCCTGAGGAAAAAAGATTATTGAACTCATTGAATAAATATGTTTGATTAGCTTTTAGTTATCAATAATAATCTAGGCACAAATGGTAGGGAGAAACAAATAAAAGAGACTTGAATCCTGTCCTTACAGAATTTTCATGTCAGGAAGATAAAGTAACAAATAAACATATAACTACACATACGATCAGTACAACGGAGAAGAGAAAACAGTGATCTTGCAATGGTTTTAATAGTGTCACCCCAAAATTCATGTCCACTTGGAACCTCAGAAGTTGACTTTATTTGGAAATAGTGTCTTTGCAGATGTCATTAGTTTAGATGAGGTCACACTAGCTTAGGGTGGGCCCTGAATCCCATGACTTTTAAGAACTCTGTGGAGACACAAACACACACAGGGAAGAAGGCCATGGTGATAAGAGAGTCTGAGATTGGAGTCAGGTAGCTGCCATCCAAGGAATGCCAAGGATGGCTGGCATTCATTGAAAACTATGAAAGAGCAAGGGAGGACTCTTCCCTAGAGCCTTTAGAGGGAGCATGGCTCCACTGACTCCTGGATGTCAGACATCCAGCCTCTACAACAATAAGGAAAGACATTTCTGTTGTTTTAAGGGGCCCAGTTTGGCTACTTTGTTAGAGCACCCCCAGGCTCCATTTAGAAGGGAAAATCATGGGAAGTCTCTTTGAAGAAGTAACATTGTAGCTGTCATCTTAAGGACACGGAAGTGACAGTCAGTAAATGTGAGAAGAAAAGTTTTGCTGGCCAAAAGAACACAGCAAGTGCCATGGTCCTGGGATGGGAAACAGTATGTCAGGTTCAAGCAGCTGTATGGTTTGTCCAAGGTGCTAAGGCCAAGAAGTAGCAGAATGGTTCCAGGTTCTGATGTTCTAATTTAAAGGCCAGGGTTGAAGCTTGATACTGCATCTAGAACTCAGAAGATCCTCAAGACAACCAACCAACCAACGAACTAACCAAGTCACCAACTCTCTTTCTCCCCACCCATGCCTCACTGTATTTGACAATTAAAAGTGAAGCATGGCTAGAGGCAAGCAGTGCGGATACTGCTGACAAAAGACATTTTTATGAGTGACAGGAGAAGGCCAGTTTTTAAGAGCTACTCTACAATTTTCCCTCCTACCCAAAGGGTCCTAAGGAAGCACATTAGGACTAGCTCAGTCAGTCTCCAAGTCTTGGGGACTATTTGTAGCTCCTAGTTGGAAAAGGCACAGGAAAGACTTCCTTAAGGCTGTAGCTCCTTCCCATTCAAAATCACCTATGGGCAACCACTGTGACATCCTTCTTAAAATATTCATCATATCTGTGGTGAGGAAAAGGCTGCAAGGCTCACCTTTTCTTACACAAATTGTGGCTATGGTATCACAGCCTCCACATAGGTTTTGTTTGGCCTGCTTACTGCTTTAAAAGTCCAGATATTTCACACAATAGTTCACATATTTGATTTTTCTTGAAAAGTAAGAAGTCCTTGCCACAGGGAATGATTAGTCAGTCCCTTGCACCTCACTTAAACAGCTTATCTGGCCTCTTAGAGGCATTTGGGTTTGTGAGACTTGATCTATAAGGATTAATTTTACAATCTCTAACCTCACCCCACTTTATCCGTACTCTCCAACATTTCACTCGTCTCAAACTCAGAACCTACCATTAACTCTGAAAAACTCCTCAACCTCCTATAAATATCTCACATTCATTTTCCCTCCACCTCTCTTTTGCTCAGTTCTACCCCTTCTCCAGGGAACAACCCAAGTTATGGCCCTTTTTCCAAATACACTTGGGCTAGTATTTTTCCAGAACTAACTCCTTATTGTGTCTGCTACTTAGTGTTCTTAATTGAATGCTGCCTGGCATTGTTAGTTAATTGTCAAGTACACATGTTTAGCCAAAGATTACAGTACTGTCAGGAACTTCTTTGCTGTCATCTTAGCACCTAGCACCTACAATACACAAGGTTAGCTTTAATAATGTGTTTCATAACATAGTAGGTGAATAGTATCAATGAGTCATCGCCAAAGAAAGAGTGGCCAGTTAATAATTCTAACTATTCCCTTTTGGATTAGCTTAGGTAGCTTTTTTGGTACACACTGTTATTTCCAGATGGTTCCTTACTCAATGGATATCTACCAAAGAAGAGAAGAATATAGAAGGCTATGGTTTTCTTGTAAATCATTCTAATATAAAGCTTTGTGAGAAGAAATATTGAAATTAATGGGTAATATAAGATTATTACATTACCCATCTATAAATAAAATGTCAAGATACAAGATAAGTTAGCTATGGGTTTTATTCCATATGCATTTGAATTTAGACTATCTCTAACTCTGCATGAGAGTCTGCTCTGAAGTTGAATTTTTAAATTCCTCCAAATATCTGTATGGCTGAGATTTTGGGTTAGATGATTCTTCCAGTTCTGTCTCTAATACCTGTATTCTCAATTGGGGGACAGGGTTGGCAGTGACTCAGAGTGGAAAGCATCTAGCAAGTTTTAAATGATTCTGGATTGCTGCCTAGTAGTAGTAAAACCCAAAATTAATGAGACAGAACTGATTTGAGTATCATGAGTTTGAAACATACCAGAAGCCTTATATCTACCTTCCTGCCCACTCAATTTAACTCATTCCTGAAAGTCATTCTTATTTTTTTTAATGGCTACTCGTATTATAAATTTTCACAAGGCTGATCATGTAATATCAACCAATTTCATTTCCTTTACCTAAGAAAATCTTTAGTGACTTTGATCCTCACAAGGGTTACGCGTGATTTCCTGTTTCTGGTGATTTAGAACAAACGTACATCCCTAACACATATTCTACAATATTGTAATTAGACAGTTTTTGAAGTATAGTTTTATTTGCTTTTCGTGGTGATATCTGTTTACAATACTCAAAAGAAGTGCTTTTACTTGGCATGAATTTATTAGGAATTCTCTAGAACAGATTTTATTTATACTTTGTTTTTATTTTTTTCTTAGGAAATGTTCAAAACTAAGAATGCTACTTTACTAGTATTCATACTCTACCCTGATAAGGAGTGGGGAAAAAGGGCAAATCCCAGGAGAAAAAATGCAGAAAGCTTTGCTGTAGTACAACAGCTGTTTCTGTGTTTCTTTCATAGAAGAATAAGAAGTTTGTGAGAATGTTATGGCCATAACCACACATTCAAATGAGAGCCTCTGAACTGCCTTACAGTGAACCTCTGAACTGAAGAATCGCTGAATGTAATTCTCTTCCCAGTGCTCCTCCTCTCTGCCAGTCCCACCTCTCCTCTCCCAGCATTTCTAACTCATGCCGGTTCAAACTGGCTGGCTCCAGTGTTCACAGCACCCTTCCTCTCTCTCTCTCTCTGGGCTTTTGTTCCAGTTACAACAGAGCGTGGCTTTTTGCTTCCAAGTAACTTGTCTGATTAACTCACAGACTGAGAGACGTCATGGCGTATCATTCAATAACCTATTAATGGTGTCATTATCTGAAAAGATCATATTAATCTAAAGCAAATGTAATTGGATGTTTACTATTTATCATCAAATATATTTGTATTTCACTTATTCTCCTGGTGCTGGTACTTTAATAGCTTTTCTCCCTTGGCCAATGATAAGTCATTCTGTATATTTGTTCTGTTTGCTGTTTATGAAGTCCTATGGAAATATTTAAATAAAAAATTTGAAAACAATCCAAGGAAAGTTCATTCAAATATGCTTTTTCTGTATTTCCATTGGACAGACAGGAAGAGTAAACAGAATAGTCCTGAGTCATCCAACGAAGGAAAAACCAGAAAATGTTCCTGATGCAGTGGCATTATTTTAAGCAATGTACTGCTTTTAGAATCAATTATTTTAAGTACCGAGTATGTCCCTTCTGTACCAGTACCTTTGGAAAGGAAAACTGTTCGAAACCAACCAATTTTGTTTTCAGAATAAGTATATGCCACTACCAAAATATGAAGGACATAAAAGTGGCTTAAAGCATAGAAATATCATATTCTGATGAAATAAAAATTAACATTATTTAGTTACACCAAACAGCTACCACACCCCATATTAAGTGCAGTTTCTCTGCTTGGGTTGCAGACTAATGTATCAACCTGATAGGAGCACGATTTTGGCCTCAGGCTTCTGCATTTTCAGGCCTGTTCATGACCGGGTGTACGTGTGTGCATGTGTGTATGTGTGCTGTGGGGGGAATAAGATGAACAGAGAAAAGATGAGGGCAATGGGATAGGGTCCGTGACTCTTTGACTCTTTCATTTGAGGCTTTAGAATCCCCTTAGATGCTAACACACCCTGGGCCAATCTAATGGGATCCACCAAACTAAACCAGCCAACAGAACTGAACTTGGCCTCACGGCAGGCGTCACACACTGGAAAGTGAACTTCTGCCTGCATATGTGTTTTCTTTGGCCAGCTCAGTGTTTTTAATAATTCGAATGAGAATGCCCTTAGGCAGGGCATGTACTCCCTATGTCCCCTCTGTCACCATTCCCTGTTGCTTTACACTTGTTTTCTTTCGTATGCTTATGGTGTGACTGGCCCCTGAAGGCCTTTTGAGTTTGTGATGTAACCTCAGAAGCTGAGTCTTATGATTCGACCCAACACTTCCACTGGCTACATCCTAAAGCCTCCCTCCAAGCTCTTGACACAGGTTTCTCTATCTTAGGAATTCTGACTCAGAAACACATTCACTGTGGCAATAGCCTTGGCAGTGTATACAAATCCATCTGTCTTTCCCCAGAGTATATGTTTACAATGAAACAGAGTACTGTGCTAAACTCAGCCAGCTCACCTGTGTACCATCCCTTTGCCAGTAATGGACAAACTTGGAATAAGGAGGAACGTCATCAAAATCACGGAAGACTCGTAAATTCAGAGTAAATGCCAACCATGGTGTGCCTTTTGAATTTATTTTGGATTCTTAGAGAAAACTAAAAGATGACACAGACGATGTATCTTCTCTTTGGGGAACAGTCTGAACACTGAGCATGCTCCTAAAGCAATTCACATTTCGGAGAAGACAGAATCAAATTTGCACCCAAGTGCTTAAAAGACAGTCGGTGGAGAGTGGAAGATTCTTATCCTATATGCATTGCTTCTGTGAAATAAAAGCAGCTCCTGGGCTGTTCTGTTAGTCTGCAGAAAAAGCCAGAAGCTACTCACAGGAACAGCTCTTAAGGAGAAAAGAAGTCAACATTGCCATTTCGAAGGCCTAAGGTAAACGAAAATACCAAGATGTATGTTTGGGAAATACGCTATTTCTCAATTGCATGAAGAGGTGAAGTAAGGTAAGAATGTCTTGTCTCTGTGGGGAACTCTAGAATGGCATCAGTGTTGAAGAGTAAGACAAATGTGTCCAATGTCTCGTAGGCTCTCTGAGAAAAGATGATTTTTGGCTTTTCATGAGGCCGCACAGAAATGGTCTAACTTACTGGGCTTTTGTAAGGATCACATGAGATTCCAATGAGAAAGTGTTTAAAAAACCTGAAAACCACTATTCAAATGTTAGATATGAATATATTACAGCCAAGTGAAAGGAAATGCTATTCTTCCACCTGTACAGCAATGTATCTAAATTTCCAAGGAAAAGTTGCTTATCAATTATAAGTATTATTCCTAGGTGAACTAGAGATATTTTTTCCCCTTAATTATTATTGTTTTCTCCCACAGGTACTTTCACAGTACTTTATATCCTTGCCCTTTAAAGCATTTCATTCACAATAATATTAATCTACAATATCTCCACAAGGCAGGAAGAAATTCAAATTGCATGGAAAGTCAGGAGTAAGCCTAGAACGGAATCCACATTTCCTGATGTTCTGCTTAGTGTTCTGTTAAACCCTGGTATTTGAATAATGAACTCAAACTAACCTAATCACCATTGCTCAAAAATTCATTAATCAGAGCAGGAAATCAGAACAAAATGAGTAAGTCAATGGAAACCAATACCCTAAAACTGCTCTTAAGTGTCATTCCTCACATAGCTACCTAATTAATGAAACTCTGAGCCACATCTTGTACCTCATTAAAAATGGGCTTCTTCTTTGACTGCTGTGTTCTCAAACATAATTCCAAGGCTTATCCTGACAATATGCTTCTTTTGTTGTCTTGATTTAACTTTGTATTTCAAGCTGGAAGATCTGAATATGGTTTTCTAAATATGGCACATTTGATTTACAGACAAATGAAATAATTATCAATCTTCTAAATAAATTTTAAATCCATAACGATAGCATTAAAGTTACTGATAGTCTACTAGTGTAAACTTAACTAATAGAAAATATAAACACACACACACTAATAGGGGTGGTGTTTCTTCTATCAGTGTCCCAGGCATGTGCCACAAAGAATAAAGATGAGTTCCTCTGGATATAGTTTCTGAACTGAAAGATAATATTATGAAAGTGAATCCTAGAATCACCAACTATACTTCTCCCACCAGTAGTGCACATAACCAACTTAGAACTGTAACTTTCCCTAGTGTTTAGTGATTAATAAAAACCATGCTTGATCATAGCTATAATCAACAATAAACTAGAATGCAGGCTCAAGGAAGGTGGAGATTTTATATGATTTGTCTGCTGTTATATATTCATATTTTGTACACAGAAGAGTGCCTGGCATACAATAGATGGTCAATAAAATATCTGTTGAGTAAAAGGTAGTGGAGAATTAAGCAAAGGTTCTGGATGCTGGAGCAAAGTCACAGTCAGGAGATCGCAAAAAGCCCTAAAAGAAGCATTCAGTGGGGAAGCTTTTAATAAAATGATCTCTTCTGACACTGAAACATTATCAGCCTCACTGTTATCCTTTCCTTTCGAAAAACATATTCTTCAATAGTAGTGTATTAAATCAGACTACAAAATACAAGTCAAAACCAAGTAGTTCTAAGGAGGAAATATAGATAAGAATAGCTTCAAGTTAATCAAAATGAATTTTTCAGAGCAGTAAGTATTACAACTGGAATAAAAGCCAGCAAATAAACAGCTGCTTTTGTTCTAATTGACATTAAGAATTACTGAATGACAACCCCAATAAAACTATTTTTTATTTCTCCCTTTTCCTCAAACAGACTGTTTGGGACTTCCAGTTCAAGATGCACAATGGCTTCATATAGGAAAGTCCATTCTAAATACAGACCAGTGATGGAGTTAGAGTGGAAGGAGCAAAATTCACAGTACAGCCAGGGTCAAATACAATCAAATACTTTGCAAACCAGAAATGGAATAAAAATCCAGAGGGTAGGCTGGTACTAAAGTCATGATTTTGTTGGACTAGGAGTTTGGAAGTATGCTGAGACATCAGATATTTTGGCTGCTGTGGGGTAAAAACAAAAATGTTTCACAGGAAAGGGGAAACTGCAGGCAGCATGTGGTGGTGCTTCCTTACCTAAACTTCCTGAAAAAAAACTAAAACAGTTTCTATCAACTGTGGCCCAAACTAGTGTCTTATGGAGCTGTAGGACTGAGTAGAACACCAATCCAGTCTGCTAATGAGAAAATAAGCCATGTCATCATTTGGCTCCAAGACTAGACTGACCATATACCCAGGAATATTTTGTTATTCTAAGTCTGAGTTCCAGTAGGGGAGCTCTAAGTTTAGGTGGGAGCTACTGCAATACTATTAGAAATGAAGAGGTGATGAAAAAAGGAAAGGAGAGGAGAAGGGAGAAAACAAAACAAGGCAAAAAATCTACCACTCAACAATAAATCTGCCAAGCAATATTTCAGAACACATGAATAAATCTAATGCAAATGAAAGGTGATCAATCAAATAAATAATTTGAACATTAATGCACTCCAGATAAAATTAGTTTCAGGAAACAAGCTGACAAAGATATTAAAAGAGTATGTTAACAACGACCAGAGATTAATGAAGGCAAAGTTATCAGTAAAAATAGCAAGAGGCAGGGTAACTGGGTGGCTCAGTCAGTTAAGTGACTGACTCTGGATTTCAGATCAGGTCATGATCTCAGTTTGTGGGTTCAAGCCCTGTGTTGGGCTCTGCACTGATAGTGTGGAGCCTGCTTGGGATTCTGTCTCTCCTTCTCCATCTCCGCTCCTCCCCCATTTGCATGCACACTCCCTGTCTCTCTCTCTCTCTCAAAATAAATAAAGTATAAAAAATAAAGCAAGAGGCTATAAAATATACAGTACACAGTTAGTAATAAGTATACGTGAATTTTTATACAAACCTTGAAATTTAAAAGCATAGTTAGTAAAATTAAAAGATGAAATAAATATAACTTAAGACTGGCAACAAGAATGAATTAATAAAAGGGTAGTGGATACTGAAGAATTCTCCCAGAATACAGCACAGAAAGTCATGGCTAAACATAAAAGAATATTTAGGATACAGAAAAGTATTCAGAAGGGGGAAAGTACTAATTATCTACATTAGAATGACAGATAGGCTGACAATAAACTTCTCACTGGCTACAACAGATGACAAGAAAGAATGAAGTGGTATTTTCAAGGTGCCAAGGAAATACAGCTTTTAACCTAAATTTCTACACCTAACTAAACTATTTTTTTAAAACCTGGGAGCAAAATAAAAATATTTAGACATAAACAGATGAAGATACCTGGCACCAGGGGTTTCAGGGGTGATTGGGAAGTGGTTGGGCATCCGACTTCAGCTTAGGTCACAATCTCACAGCCTGTGAGTTTGAGCCCCATGTCGGCTTTGTGCTGACAGCTCA
This sequence comes from Lynx canadensis, assembly GCF_007474595.2. Classification (NCBI taxonomy): domain Eukaryota; kingdom Metazoa; phylum Chordata; class Mammalia; order Carnivora; family Felidae; genus Lynx; species Lynx canadensis. The sequence continues at coordinate 153,524,694 of NC_044303.2, read as the reverse complement.
GAGCCTGGAACCTGCTTCAGATTCTGTGTCTCCCTCTCTGTCTGTCCCTCCCCTGCTCACACTGTGTGTCTCTCTCTCAAAATAAATAAAAATTTAAAAAAAAGTTTAAAAAAAAAGATACTGGACACCAATATACTTAGCAAACGACTCATTAAAATCTTCCAGAAAAAGAAAATCCAACCCATCAGGAAGGTATAATATATAAGACACAACAGTACCCACACAAAGTAATGATTATAGAGAGCAAAATTTTATCTATTTCTTAAAAGACTGATAAATGATAATTCTGTTAAAAAATCTATAAACAACACAAATTGACAAAATTCTTGTTATAGTAACAAAGAAGACAAAATAATAAACTACATACATTGTTACTTTTTTTTACTTAAATATATATGTTAAAATGTATGAGTAAGCAATATAATCCATAATTTCCAAATGAAAACATTACAGATTACACAGAACACAGGGAAGGAGAAAAATGAAAAAGAAAAAACGAGGATAAACAGAAAACAAGAAATATTGTAGCAGTCCGTCCAATATATCAATAATCAGAATAAACAGACATAGATTAAACTCATTAAGAAAGTCAGAATACTTGATTTAATAAAAAAAAAAATCAATCTCTTAATTGCTTCCAAGAATTACATCTAAAACACAAACGTAGAAGAGGTTGAAAATAAAGTATGAAAAAAGATGTAACATACAAATATACTAAAAACAGCAATAAGAGGATATTTTATCACTAAGAAAATCAGACAAAATATGATTTAAAAGAAAAAAGCATTGAAAGAATATAAGAGAATACCTATAATAGAAAAAAATTAGCACAAATATACAAAAAATATAATGTAATCTTAAAACATATCTGACAAAACCTGATAGGATTAACAGGAGATAGTGAGAAATACACAATCAAAATAAATGATTTAAGGGGCACCTGGCTGGCTCAGTCAGAAGAGCATACAACTCTTGATCTCGGGGTGATGAGTTCAGGGCCTATGTTGGGTGTAGAGATTACTTAAATAAACTTAAAAAAATAAAATATTTAAAACACTTCTATCAGGTACTGATAGATCACAAAGATAAAAATAGTAAGGATAAAAAAAAGTTTTAACAAACAAAAATTCTGGGAAGAGAAAATATTTACAGAAATTGACTAGGTACTACATTCCCCCTAAAATCTCAACAAATTTTTACAAATGATGTCATATGTAACTACATATGATATCATATGTAACTACATAATTTTTGACCCAATATGATTAAATTAGAAGTCAGTAATAAAAAACTAGTAAAAAAACCAAATAGGGGTGCCTGGGTGGCTCAGTCAGTTTAAGCATCTGACTTTTCAACTCACGTCATGATCTCGCAGTTCATGAGTTACAGCTCTGCATTCAGCTCTCTGCTGCCAGTGCAGAGCCCGCTTCAGATCCTCTGTCCCCTCTCTGCCCTTCCCCCACCTCATACATGTGCTCTTGCTCTCTTTCTCTCTCTCTCAAAAATAAACATTAAATAAACTGAGTAAAAAATAAAAACATTATTTAAAAATTTTTTAAAATGTGCTCCCACATTAATTCAAATAAATTAAAATGGAGAGCACAAAATGTTTAGAACTAAATGACAACAAAAGCACCAAAGTTTACTGGAAAGCTGCTACAGTGATACTTAAAGGTAAATTTATAGATTTAATTTTTACTTACAAAAAAACCCTAAAAAGTTATTTAGTTCAAAAGCTAAGTAAATAAAAAAGTAAACAAATTAGGTAGAAGAAAATAAACGGTAAACTGGAAAAAAAAACAAAAACAGTAAGCAAAACCATCAGTTTGTTCTTTGAAAATGTCAATTAAACTAGATAAACCTTGAGAAAGGCTAATCAAGAAAAGAGGCACAAATAAACAATATTGGGTATGAAAAAAGGAAGATTTTTAAAAAACGTTTGTTTATTTTTGACAGAGATGGGGAGAGAGAGAAAGCATGCAGGGGAGGGGTAGAGAAAATGGGGTAGAGAAGATCGAAGTAGCCTCTGCGCTGACAGCAGACAGCCCAATGTGGGGTCAAACTCATGAACCTCGAGATCGTGACCTGAGCTGAAGTTGGACACCTAACTGAGCCACCCAGGTGTCCCAGAAAAAAGGAAGATTTTTACATGTAAGTTATAACTCATGTGACTTTACAACATGTAAAGTTACAACTCATGTAACTTGAAAAAAGTCAGAAAGATACAAAATATTCATATTATCAAATTTGAAAGTTGTAGATATGTTTAGATACAGATAGAACGTGTGTGTGCATGTGAGAAAGAACACCATGATTAATGCTAGAAATAAACAGAAAATTAAAAATTTAATAATCCCATAATAATTAACTAAATTAGAGCCATAATCCAAAATATCTTAGTCCAGAAGAAATCACAAAGGTTGTTTGGAAGAACACTGCAGAAAATGGTCATTGTCTTTTTCCATGACCTAGGACAATGGTTCACAAAATCTAGGGTGCAAAAGAATCATCTTGGAAATGATTACAGGTGCAAACTAACAAGCTTCATCGTAAGAGATCTAACGCAAAAATTTTAGGGTAATTGATTTTTAGCAAGTACTTGAGATAACAATAGAGTTGGTCCTGAAGTCACATTCTGAGAAACAGTACTTCAAGACACAAGACATGTGGGTATCTATCTATGAAGCTCAGTACATCTTCCTAACCGTGGCAAACACATACCATAAATCTGTGTACAGGCGTAAAGGTACAGATTCTGTTGTACCCACAGAGTTCATAGCTAAAACCACCACCACCACCAAAAAACTATTAGAAAGTCACATGACTTTTTTTTTCTTTGAGACAGAGACAACACGCATACAGGGGAAGAGAGAGAATTTTTTTTAAAAGATTTTTAAAATGTTTATTTACTTATTTGAGAAAGAGAGAGAGAAAAAGAGAGAGGGAGAGAGCACAAGCGGGGTAGGGGCAGAGAGAGACACACAGAACACAAAGCTGGCTACAGGCCCTGAGCTGTCAGCACAGAGCCTGATGCGGGGCTCAAACCCATGAACCATGAGATCATGACCTGAGTCAAAGTCGGATGCTTAACTGACTGAGCCACCTAGGTGCCCTGAGAGAGAATCTTAAGCAGGTTCCTCACTGGATGCGCGGTTTGATCCCACAACCCTTGGATCATGACCTAAGCTGAAATCAAGAGTCTGATGCTTAACCAACTAATTCACCCAGGTACCCCTTCAGACTTTTTTTTTCTTGTTGAAGATATAGACTCTGAATTTTCATAAGTTTCAAGAGCATCAACCATCTGCCTTCTCTATGAGAGAGCAAAACTTGCCCAAATACATTAAGCAATTCTGCTCACTCCACAGCTACCAGTCAGAGCCCAAGGAATACACACATTGGGAGTGAGTATTGTAGGGATACATACAGTCCCAGAACTACTCACCCTGAGTAAAACTACTCACTCTCGGGGAGCAGAAGTGAAGACTTTAGTCCCTACTCCAGACCAGTTGCCTGGGAGACATCCTGGGCTGCCAGCCAGAATGAAACTGTCAATGGATGACCACAGAGGACCAGACTGAGGATGCCCTTGCCTTTTTCTCCCAGATGGCTTACTATTACAAGAGTCTCCAAGAACATAAAAGTAGAGCCTCAGAAAAAGCCCAAGGGAGTGCAGACTTGAGTTTCTACCACCCAGCAGAATGAGGCCCAATTCAGTTACGATCAAATAGAGTTATATTCCTCCTGTATCTGTGTGGACAGACTGAGATTCAGACTCTCGACATCTCAGGCAGAAAACCTAAATAAAGCAAAAGAGGATTGGAAAGGAGGGAATTTACAGGAAATAGCACTCTGGTGTCGCATACAGTAGGTGACTAAAGTGCAATACTGAAGGCTTTCAAAAACTAAATTCAGAAGTTCTGAATTTAAGCAAAAGTTATAGGGAGCCATCACAGGTTTGTGAATTGTGTATATGGTCAAAGAAGCATACTCAGAACTATGTTGAGAAATACAATTAATGTGGAAAATATATTTGACAGAAAAGACAAAGACTGGGAGAACACTAAGTTGAATGACTTAAAATAATCAAAGATATGATTCTGACTGTGTGTGTGTATATGTGTGTGTATAAAACTCTAAAGGTGATCTTCTGAATGAATCAGCTCCACAAAGTCTTAGTCGAAAGGATCCAGAAGGTTCTGTCATTTAATCCTCAAAACAAGTTGACATATAGGTCTCATTATCCTCACAAAGGCAAACAGCCTCAACAAAGTTGTGGAACTTCCTCAAGTCATGTAGAACCATCATCTCTTGCTTTTAGACAACTGCAAAATGACTTAATTTTCCTACTGTCATCTCACTGTACAGTCTAGATTTACCTCAGAAGTTAGTGACAAAGTCACTCAGGTAGCCCAAATCCCGCCAGTGGCTTCCTACGCTATCTGGAAGAACACTCTACTAGATCCGTCACATCTCCCTGAACTTCTCTGCGACCAGACTCCCCAACATTCCAGACACATGCTTTCTTACTATGCCTCATGTACACCTCAGGATGGAGCTTGCTTTTTGCTTCCTTTTATCTGGAACTTTCCCCCGTTACATGCATGGCTTTCATCCTCATTTCCATGTCTGCTCAAATGATACCTTCTCAGAGAGCCCTTCCTTAACCTCTCCATATAAAGTAGCTCAGCCTCTAATACTTTCAATCCTTTTGTAACTGCTTTATCCTTTTCCACTGCACTTCATCTCAACCTGATATGTCCCCTTGCCCCCAGCCACCACCACCAACAAATATAAACATCACAAGGAAAGGAATTTTGTCTCTATGTTTCCTGTTCTAAACAAAGTCAGGAATAGGACCTGGCCAGTATACCCTCAATAAATGAATGAAACAATGGAGAGAGGTCTCTGATGCTGATGTAACAAATTGGAAAAATCATGCTTTTTAAAGTAAACCAACTGATTTCAATTGGAAGTACATTTTAAATGTTCACTTATAATCTCTGTTAACAGGAATTTGAAACTAACCAAATATTTAATAGCTGTATTAGTTGCTATAATCCAAAATGCCAAGTGTGATTATTTCTGACACAACTGATAACTCTTGTTTAATTTCAGGGAATCATTATTCCAACTGTGTATATCAGTTGTGTGACTGGCAGTGATGAAACTGATTTTCATGTGCCACGATGAAAATGTTCTCTAGGTTCTGGTCATTGTCATCTCTATGTATGTGTATACACCACACAGCAATCCTACAGTCCCTGATGGCTTTTTCAGATCTGAAAGCTCCTCCCAATACAAATCACTGTTTACTTTTTGTAATGTTGCATTCTACTATCACTTAATATCCTCAACTGCTCTTCCCTAAGACACATTTAGGCATCTCAATGCTGCTACCTCAGAGAAAAAAATATTGAGGAGAGAATCATTTATTTTAAAGGTATTATTAAAACTTTTAATAAACATTTGATATCACAGAGATGTGCTTTTCTAACAAATTAAATACCTCTCTCCATAAAATAGCATTTGGAAAAGTAGATCCCAATCAAAACGTTTGGAAGTGCTTTCTTTTCTTTCTCTTTTAACAACCATCTCTACTAGCAAATAGACACTGAGTGCAAAAACATTTAGCTTAGAAACAAAAACAGAAAAGATGAATAAATAACCACAGACTTTACTGGGAAAAATTCTGGGCGCTCTGAGAACGAGAGTTTGGAAAGAGTGCCTCCTAGTGGTTAGACGTACTTGAGGTTGGAGCGATGGGATGGAAAAGTACCTTTTACGTAAAAATGAAATGGGATATTTGGGAAATCATACCATTAACGACAACAAATTCACAGCCTTGCAAACTCATTTCCTAGCAAGTCACCGCTTCCTTGAATTCTCTCACCTGCTAAACTGATTACATACAGATTTGTTCACAAGGAAAATAAACTAAACCGGCCGGCAATGCTTGAGAAATCCTTTCTACCAAGTGGAAAATTTATAATAATTTATATGGGGAAGGAAAATAAAACAAAGTGAGTAGAGGGAACACATAAAGTTGAAGTTCCTGGCTCTCCTTGCTGCTCTTTGTACCTCTGCTCCCATGGATCACTTCTTTTATGACCACTAAATATTTAATTAAATTTTAAGATATCAGGTGTCTAAATTTAGATCAGTAACAAACTGCTGATGATTTTTTCCTGAATCAATACATAACAGAGGATTTTCAAGCACACGCTTGTCCAACAACAGTTATTTCATATCTGTCCATTAAGTAGGAAACATAGCTAATTATGGACTAATCAAAGAAATAGCAACGGACAACTATTAATAATACGTAATTATCCTGACAATTTTAAAAGAAACTGTGTTGTCAGTGTAATTGCATGTTTGCTGAATCACACTCTACTTTCTATACTTCAATTTAATCATTTATATAAAGTTTAGCACAAAAGAATTCAAATAGCAAAAAGTTATTTTTTCTCACACCTTGTGATTTGAAAGATTTAATTAGAATTGTATTACTCCTAGGAAAGCAAACATTTTGGACTCCTGAAGTTTATCGATTGTGGCAGCGAAGAAGACCTGAACCAAGAAACAAAATTTGTTTTATGGAAACTGCTTAGTGAACTGGATGCATTCTTGGATGAACAACTAATTGATCCCTTTCCTATCATTCTCTAGTCTAAATCTTCACTATCTCCTCATCAAAGGTAAAATTACAAGCTTCTTTGACACCTGGCCTTTGATCATTAGCTCCTGCTTACCAGTCCAGCCTCAGCTTGCACTTCTGCCCTGTTTTGCTTTACACTCCAGTCGCCCTAAACTGCTGTTTGATCCTTTCTCCATCAACACATGACACCATGGCAGCATTCCCTGTTTTTACCAATGCCACTTGCTCTACCTGGACTCATTTCAGGAACTATCTCTTCTCCCCCACCTCCTTTGCTTCACCTATCAAAAAGCTACTGATCTTTCAGTACTCAGCTTGGGTGTCATCTACCAAGTCACCTTGCGGGGAGCCACATGGCCCCTTGTTGGAGCTCTCATCGAGCACGTTCATAAGTCTTACCTTAGCACTGACACCCTGTACTAAAACAATCTGTTTATGTTTCTCCTTCTCAAAATCAGGCACTGTTCATCCCTAGATCCCAGCACACATGTTGCCCATAGTGGACAGTCTCCAAGTGTTTACTGAGTTGCATAGACTACATTATATAGGTTCTTACATTGTGAAGGTTCTTACATTGTGAGAGATATTTTCTTTAATACCCTGGTAAGATCAGTAGACTTGAAATCACAGTATTTCCTCATTTCCATTAAATGGAGTAATTTATAAAATTGTAAGACCAAGTTGATTAGGGTGATAAAAAATTATCATGTATGCAAAGAAGAATTATAGTTTCCACTCAGAAATTTGGATTCATGTAAACCTAGAAAGAATTCTCTAATATTTAAAAATTAAAAGTCTGGCTAACACCAACTTTTGGCCACTTTTTACTTGGTTGAAAAAAATAAATGCTTACACAACAAAACAATACTATTGCATTTAAATTCAAAATAAATTCAAATTCATGCATTTAAATACTGAGTTATAAAAACACATGCACAAGCCACCAGAACAATGAAAGGATATTACCATTTGGTCATTATAACTTTAGAAGATTGTATAGAAATGTTCCTGGGCAATTAAGTCCCCCATAAAAACATGTTTTTATAAAGTTGGCATTCTCATCCACTATCTCTGAGTTTTAAATGTTTATTTATTTATTTATTTTGAGAGAGAGAGAGAGAGAAAGTTAAAGCAGGGGAGGAGCAGAGAGAGAGAGAGAGAGAGAGAGAGAGAGAGAGAGAGGGAGAGGGAGAGAATCCCAAGCAGGCTCCATGTTCACCAAGGAGCCCAATGTAATGCTCGATCTCACCATGGCAAGATCAGGAACTGAGCTGACATTAAGAGCCAGATACTGAACCAACTGAGTCACCCAGGAGCCCCTGTTTGTTTTTTATTCATGGTCTGCCAAAGGACCCATCACCCACTTCTAGCAACATATTCATTTTGTTAGACCAACACTGAAAGTAAATATTGGCATCAGTGATTCTAATGAGAAAGTTGTACATGTGACCCTGTAGCTCAGGAAGCTGTTGCATCAAGAATCACACCATGATCTCTCCTTAAAATAGTACTGATAAGAAATATGGCTCCTTGCCAAAGATTTTTAGCCAAACCATATTAAAGAAAAAAAGAAGCAGACAACAATTCTAAAGCCTGTGCACCAGCAGTATCAGATCACATGGGAGCTTGTTACAAATGCAGATGCTGATTCAGTAGGCCGGGCTGGGCCAGATATTCTGCATTGTGAACAAGTTTCCAAATGATACCAGTGCTACTGATCTGCAGATCATATTCTGAGCAGTGCAGGTCTAAATACTTGGCAACAGAGGTAAAACAGCAATAAACTCTGCTTCAGTGGAAGGTTATCTAGGAAAGCCGTTGATAGGAGGTGACAATCATACAGAATAAAGGGACAAAGAGCTCTAGTCACAGGAGATTTCAAAACTAAGGACATACAGCTTTGAAAATATATAACATGGTTAAGTCACAGTAAGCCAGCACAAATGTTGAAAGTACGGAATACGTGGAAAGAGTGCCAAAAGGCCAGGTCAGGGAAGTAACCTGAGGCCAGGTTGTGACTATTCTATATACCTGTCATACACCTTGACATTTATTTCACAAACACTGAAGAGATCCTGTGGTGATATTGGACTTTTGTGTGTGTGTGTGTGTGTGTGTGTGTGTGTGTGTGAGAGAGAGAGCGCGCAAGAGCAAGCAAGAGCGTGCGCATGTGAGCAGTGGGGAGGGGCAGAGTGAGAAAGAGAGAGAGAATCTCAAGCAGACTCCATGCTCACCACGGAGCCCAAACTGGGGCTTGATCCCTCAACCCTGGGATCATGACCTGAACTGAAATCAAGAGTCAGACACTCAACTGACTGAGCTACCCAGGCACCCCAGGATACTGGACTTTCAAAAATTGTTCTAAATGAATGTATTTGACATATAACATGGCATATATTTAAGGTGTACAGCATATTGATTTGATACATTTATATCAATTGTATTGCTTTTGTAGAGATATTTAGCACTTTTACCATATTATATAATTATCCTTTCTTTTTAGTGACAGGGATAATTAACTTTTAGTCTCTTAGTAAGTTTGATGATTGCACTATGAGATTGTTGTCTATACTCATTATATTATGCATTAGCTTTTAAAAAATTTTTCTTGAAGAAAAACCACAGAATGCCAATATTAAAAAAAAAAAAAAAGAATTGTGACATTAGCATGGGAAATGGGCTGAAAGAAATAAACATAACCAGGCAAAAGGTTATTTGAAGTAATTTAAGCAAGAGATGTTGAAGCCTTGAACTACAGCAGTGGCATTTAAATGGGGTAAGAAAGGAAAGCCCCTGAAAGACATTTATGAATTTACATGTGGCACAGATACGGGACTACCCACCAAAATCCATTCTCCCACGCTTTCATGGTGTAGAGTTATGGCTAGGGGGTGGCTGGCCACTTAAGAGAGCAAGAGAACTCCTGGGGCACCTGGGTGGCTCAGTCGGTTGAGCATCTGACTTCAACTCAGGTCATGATCTCGCGGTCTTTGAGTTCGAGCCCCGCGTCGGGCTCTATGCTGACAGCTCAGAGCTTGGAGCCTGCTTCGGATTCTGTGTCTCCCTCTCTCTCTGCCCCTCCCCTGCTCATGCTCTGTCTCTCTTTCTGTCAAAAATAAAATAAACATTAAAAAAATTTAGAAAAAGAGAGCAAGAGAACTCGCTATAGCCTGCACAATGTTCATGAAAGTGATGTGAACTTAGCCTTACTTAAGAGTTAATTGTTGACTTTGATCTTCCTCTGTGCCCCCTCCCACTAGCTAGAACTGTAACCTTGGAGGTCATATGTTGATGACAGAAGAGGTGCTGTGGTCTGAGTCTCTAAAGGGTTTCATGGAGATGAGCTGCCCACTGACTTGGGCACTCTTCTCAGGATGTTACATAAGAAAAAAAAAACCTGGCAATGTTCTTATGTATATGTATTATTATGTGTTTTGTTCCGGCAGCTCAGTGTTTGCTTTTAGCCTCTAGAGGACTTAGTGGTTTAAGGAGTGTGAACAGTAAAGGATACTAGGGATTTCAGAGTATCTAAACGAACAGCACGAATCACAGAGTAATGGTGTGTCCTTATTCAGATAAAAGAAAAGCAGAAGAGATTGTAGGTCTAGGGGAAAAAATTGTGAATTCACTTTTTGAAAGATGAAGTTTAGGGTGCTTGCAGGATATCCTGTCGCAGATATCCAGCAGGTTTTTACACAAACAGGCCTGGATCTCAAGAGAATACAAGAGGTTTGAAAAAGCCAAGTGAGGCAAGGAATACACAGGGACAGACTGTGCGGTAAGAAGAAAAGGCTGTCAGTTACAGGACCCTGGGAACAAAACCAATACAGGAGTGGGGTCCAACCAAAGGAGAATAGTAGGAGAAACATAGGTGAGGGCAAACAGAGAGTAGTGTCACAGAATTATCTCATAAAACAATGTCAAGTGAAAAATACAAAAACAAGTGCTGACGAACACACAAATACACTATAATGTCATTTATATAAAGGTTAAAAACATATAAAATGTAACATGACATATTGTGTACGAGTACACAAATATATAGTAAAAGTATAAAAAATGAATGAGAATGTTCTATACCAAATTTTGGATAATGGTTACACATCTGTTTGGGCAGGATTACAAGCAGGGAGGAACATACAGGGAAGGTGAACGGTTGATAATGTTTTATTGAACTGGGAGGAGGCACATCAGTGCTCACATTTTTAGTAGTTTATATGTTTCATAATAAAATTTTGAAACTAATGAAAATGTCAAAAGAGTTGCACAAAGTAGGATGTGGTAAACAATATCATAAGAAGATAAGAAATGGAAAAAGACAATGGATTTGGCAGGTAGCAGTTTGGTAAAAACATTTTATAAGAGGGATTTTTTTAAGTAAAGAGGAACTTAGGTTAGATTTTTTTAAACTTAAGGAAGCAAAATTCCATGTTGACATTTTATTTGTTTGTTTATTGCTTGTTTATATTTTATTTTAGAGAGAGAAAGAACAAGCAGACAGAGGGGGCAGAGGGAAAGAGAGAGAATCTTAAGCTAGCTTCACACTCAGCACAGAGCCCGATGTGGGACTTGATCCCATGAACCATAAAATCACGACCTAAGCCAAAATCAAGTCAGCTGCTCAAATGACTGAGCCACCAGGTGCCTCCTTTTGACATATGAAACATTAACTACACTATTTCTGTTGAGTTATTCACTTTATAAGAAACTTATAACTGTTTATAATTGTTTTATAATGAGAAAAACTTGTTTTCTGCAATAGAGGAAAAGACACTAATGAAATTATAACTCCACCTAACATAAATTTCTTTATGAGCTTAGCTCATGATAGAAATAAACTATAAAATGTTCATCATTCTCCATTAGCATATTAAAGAGAAGTCATATCTGATAAAAATTCTAGGGGCCAGCTGAATTTAGAATAATGAAAATAAATGAAGGGCAAAAACTGACCCTGAAAGGAAAAATGATCTTTTTTATTCAAGAAGCAAATGAACTATTTGCAAAATAACCCTTTTTCAAAATATTTATTCTAGCAGTGATGAGATCTCAAGCTATTGTCTCTATGTCCTCTAAGGGAGCAACACTCAAAGCTTATGCTAAACTTCACCTGAATCACAGATGAATACATTAAATAATTACAGTACATTTTAGCAAAGAAAGAGATTACTTTGAGGAAGAATTTTCATTTTTCCTTTTTTTAACTGTTCATTTATTTTGAGACAGAGGGAGTGTGAGCGGGGGAGAGGCAGAGTGAGAATGAAAGGAGAGAGAGAGAGAGATTGAGAATGAATCCCAAGCAGGCTCCGTGCTGTCACTGCGGAGCCCAATCCAGGGCTTGATCCATGACCATGATATCATGACCTGAGCCAAAATCAAGAGTTGGCCGCTTAACGGACTGAGCCAGCCAGGTGCCCTAAGAATTTTCATTTTTCAAACTCCAGTTGTTTCTCATTTAATCTTCATAACGACCCTGCAAACTTGTGACTGCTATATACGTTTTAAGGACCAAAAAATTTAGGTACAGAGACATTAAGTAATTTAGCTGTCCAAAGTTATAAAAATAAGTAGTGGGGCTGGATTTCAAATTCAGATATAGCTACATTCAAAATTGACAGGCTTTCCACTAATCTTTGTATCTACCTCTCAAATGAACTTAGTGACTGATGGACATGTAAGATTCCCCCCCTCCCCCCCGCAAAAAAATTGCTGCAAGATTAAAACCTAGTGACGGATGGGGAGCATGAGTGGCTCAGTTGGCTGAGCATCTGACTCTTGATTTCCGCTCAAGTCATGATCTCACGGTTCATGGGATCGAGCTCTGTGTCAGGACCTGCCCTGACAGTGCATCCCCTTCTCTCTGGCTCTCCCCTGCTCACTCACTCTTTCTCTCAAATAAATAAACTAACTTAAAAAAAAAAAAAAAACACCTAGTGATGAGTGGATGTCAATAAAAGAGGACTGGCCTCTGAAAAACAGATGTTTTAGATTATACTCTCTAGATCTGGGCTTTCTTTCAGTCTAGTAGACATGTCCTGTCATAAAACCTCTACAGTTGTGCTGAAAGTCAAGAAAACCTTCTGGAGGATCATTAGAATCCGAATTGATTCAAAACTCTTGGACTACTTCCCACAAAAATTAGCACCTTCCACAACTATCAGATTGAGTCGATCTAGCGCCCAAACCATAGCATCTGTGAGAGCCAAATAACCTCTGCAAGTCCAATGAAATGTTTGATTTCAGCATGGAAGAAGGGTAGATACTGAGGGACTCACTCTACGTCAAATTCCAGCTGCTGCTCTTACTGGTTGTACAACCAGTGTTGAATGGTGCGGTTTTTTCCTCCCTGCTCAGTTTCCTCATTTGAAAAATGGAGGAATAAAATACATCTCTCTAACAGCCATGATAAAGATTAAATAAAAAAAAAAGTACTATTCAGTATAGTAACTACAAATGATCCACTTACAAAAAGGTGGTGATGATAAAAATGATAGAAGGTGAGGAACAGGAAGAGGAAGAAGAGGAGTCCAACTCAAAAGTTTAGAGACAGGGGCCTCTGGGTGGCTCAACTGGTTAAGCGTCTAACTTCAGCTCAGGTCATGATCTCATGGTTCACTGAGCTCTGCATCTGGGTGCTGGGCTGACAGCTAGGAGCCTGGAGACTGCTTCAGATTCTGTGTCTCCCTCTCACTCTACCTGTCCCCTACTCATTCTCTCTCTCTCTATCACTCTCAAAAATAAATAAACATTTTTTACAAAGTTTAGAGATATTCTCTGAATATCTGCATTTCAAGTCATTATTAGCCAATAATCTACTTTCTGCTTGAAAGCACGCTTTCTATAGCCTACGGATAATAAAAAACATAAGGTGAGGCTCTCTGGCTGATTTTTTCTTTTAAGGAAAGAAGTCTGGACTCTCAATTACAGAGATGATCAGGTTTGAAATTTATTTCCCCAGCAGTGTGTCAGATTCTGCGTGTGGTATAAACCTTAACTATGTGAAGCAGGTTACACCTGTTCATGTTGTTTTGATTCACCACAGTCCTGTTTACTCATTTTGAATATTCTAACTGTTAAACACACAGTTGGCATAAGTCATGATAGTTAATATTTATTCATTTTTGGTTGTTGTAGGTAATTTACATTTTACAAATTTTTGTTGGTAATGATTTAGAAAGTCACTTTTAAATGAGAATAACCTACTGGTATCTATTTGATTATAGACACAGCACTATTTATATCCCCCAGCTTCCAGGGAATTATCCATGGCTTTATTTATAAATGTCGCTATTTGTGGTATTTTCCCTTCTCATTTCTGGAAGCCCTGAAAAGGATAGGGATTTAAAATGTGCTTTAGTAAATGATAATTCCCAATTCCAGGAAAGTTATGGTGAAACAAGCACTCGCTGCTGATAGTATTGGGATTGCCACATCCCTTCTTATGAAAGCAATGTGGCAACAATGAACAGCAAGGTTTGTTCATTCCCTTTGATTTGGTCGGGAAATGATCCAGTAAAAACCAAATGATAATGCATCATTGTCCTCCACTAACTTACAAATATGAGACTCAACATTAGAAGAATGATTCAAAAAATTATAATACAAAAATATACAAACATTGTAATGAAAAATTTAAAGATTATGAAAGAGCACTGTAAGTATCTGATATCACATTAAGTAAAACAGAATATATAAAAAGAATATAAAGTAACATACACACTACACTGGCTGAAACTATATCAAACTTTGGTTCTTCACCTGGGGTGCCCAAAAGATCACCTGCACACGTTCCTGAAAATTCAAATGGCCAGGCTCCACCACAAAGGGGCCTTATCAGTTTATCCGTTGGTGGCGGGACTGCTGAAAATATACATTTCCTTTAGATTTTATTTAGTGTAATGATGTTATCAATTTCAAAATGTCTTCATATTTTTAATGTTCTTAAATGACAGTATGGTGCCACTACAAATGAAAAGTTGTTATATTAAATCCATGTTTTGAAGAATTGTCATTGCCTTGTTGCATGTAATCGTTACTTCCAATTAACTCCCTGGAACGGGATTCTAGAGGCAATCCCACAAAAATGTCATAAAGTGGCTACACTGAAAACTCATTGGGAGGCCAATGACAAACTCTATCCAAATGCCCCCTGAACATCTCCAAGTCTCCAAGCCCTGGGGCCAGTCCATACCTAAGAAAACATCTGGGAAATGCTATGCAGAGGTCAAGAGTCCCTGCCCATACCCATCTAAACCATAATCTGTCACCCCAAATATAAGACAATCACAAATGTACAAGGGCTTGTAAGTATCAACAAATAATGCTAAGTATGGCCCAAATCCTTATCATTACAGACTAAATATTTACACGAATGAGCTATGAAATGCTGAACTATTCGTTATGTGTATAATTGTAAGTAAAATAAACTGATGTGCTCTTTTGAAGTGAATTTGGGTAATTTTTCTAAGGATGAAGTGCACCCATGGAGTATACTATATAAGGGCAAAGTCTGTGAGCAGAAGGCTGGGCTCCTCGTCAGAGTGTCTCAGTGAAGGTGGGGGAGAGTCCTCTCAACCACAGGACAGCCAGCAGCCCCCCATGGGCAGCACAGTGATAACAGAGGCTAATTTTAGAACTCGATGTGTATTTTTTACTTGGTTCCCACCCCCTTTTCTACCAATCCCACAGTCAATGTTCATTTTTGCAGTGCTTTTTGCGTTCCTGAAAGAGTTTAGCCTTCAGACACAATGGAAAAACAAACAAATAAGGTCATGGACCTCATCATGTTCAGTTCATGTGGTTCTTCCCCAGATTTCAGAGCAAAGGCCATAGAGATTAATACGTAATACTCAAGTCTGGGGGACTAAATAGTATCTGAATTCTTAAGCCAAACTCCAGAGTCGCTCAACACAACAAACTTCAAAGTAATTATTTTAACATCAAGGTGCTTTTAAATCAGAATATTGATTATTCTAAATTATTACTTTTTTGCAAATGATAAATACCTTATAACAAATAATTAAAAATAAGTTACCCTAAACTACATCTGAATATATTACCTTTTCTAAGATTACTTTAAGAGTACTATCTTGAGAAGGTAGTATTTTCTAGGGAATAATCCCCACAAATTAATAATAATGAATATTAAAAATAAAGTTTAATTATGTATAAAATTTTCAAAGTTAAAGAAAGAAAAAGAAAAAAATACAAACATCACAAAATCCAGTTATGAGGAAAGCACACAGGCAGAGACCATAACATATCTTTGTTCATAGATGTTCCAATAGTTATTTAGAGAATTCGTCTCTTAAGAGACCCTAAAAGTAATTAAAACATTGTGATCACATGACTACTGTTATTTAGACGGGGTTTCTTGAAAAACAGGCTGCTTTTGTTTTTGTTATTGTTAATAAATAAACTTAGCTGGTGAATTTAAAGGTCTACTTAAAGATTATTAACCACTTGACCTATAAAGTTAATGAAAAGGATCTGGCAGCTGCTGGTAAGTGAAAAGCAAGGAGAAACAGGAGAAGTATCTCTTTTATTAAAGGTCAATTATTAGATAAAGTAATTATATTTACAAAATTTTTACTTACATAATTTTTGGTAATACACTAACCACACTAATATAGTTATGCTTCACTAAGCCTATTATCTATAATTCTTTGGTCTAGAATTAGGACAAACAGTTTATCACCACGTAATAGTTTTGTGATCTTAGACAAGCTAGCTAAACTCTCTGAGCCTCAGGTTTATTATTTTTAAAATAGGGAGAGTAAGAGTAGCTCACTCAAAGATCTGTTGTGAGGTTAAATGAGACAGTCTCCATGTTAGGACAGCAGCTGGCACAACCTAAAGTTATTAAGATGTTATTACTCAGCTAAACCTGGGTCCATTAAAATAGTCCCATCCTCTACTGCACATACTGAAAAAAGGATTAGATTTTCACTGTTAAAGTATTCATGCTAAGAGGGTCTTATTAAATCTTCAAAATTCATGCCACGGTGACCAAACACTATATAGCATGATATTCACTTATAAAGATTTATGATGTTGAGGCATGAGGAAAGTATCATGTATCGATGAACAACTAACTTTCAATATTTTCAAATGAAATGAACACATGTATCTTGAAATTGCCTTGTGGTTGGCTTCGTTCTTTCTGTGGACACTCACATGGAACTCATTTCAGAATGAGGTTTATGGACAGGAAGGTTTCTCTTTGTGATTATATTTAGAAAACTACTCTGCAACAAGAAGAGATCCATGAATTGTGATAAATGTGGCTTCTAAGGCACAGACTTGAACTACTTCAAATGGAGGATGTATCTAGGTTTCCTCATCAAATTTCAATTTCCTGCAATTGAGGAAAACTAAAATTTGAAGACAACTTCTTAAAATTTTATTATAATCTTAATACGACTAAAGGCATTTTACAATTTCACATGTATACTAATCATTATCTCTAAAACTATTTTTATGTTACCACTTTTCCAAAGTAAAACCTCTATTAGACCTAATTGCTTAACTTCCACCAAATCAGAAAAAGAAGAATTCCCACTGGGGAAGTGGGAAATATGGATATAACAGGATAGTGTAGTAAAAAGTCTACAAATTCAGGTTTATTCTTTGGGTTAGGTGTGAAATTGATAAGAGCACCGATTCTCTGATTACTGGTGTAATGGCTGCTCCTATGAGAGGGGACACTTCCATTCTAGAGTTGGATAAATACAGAGATTGCTTCCACCCTGCCCTAAGCAATTACTGATTACTGAGAAGGCACTGGCCCTACATTTCTGCAGTGTATAAATGCACATGACTTGCTGGGGACCCAATTACTTAGGCGAAAACACAAACTCCTAGTTAAGTGTGGCACCGAATTTTTTACACTGAGCCTTTTAATCATCGGAAATACATGTGAACATAGAATTCACATAGAATTGACAGGACACAAGTTTAGGCATGAGCAGAGCTAGCTACTAAGCGGTTTACTAGATGTTTGTCGTTAGCAAAGTTAAACTGTTGGTGCCTCAATGTCTTCATCTGCAAAATGGCAACAATAACTACTTACTGAGGGCCATTGTGAGGATTAAAGAAGTCAGTATATATATTATATTGTATATATATTATACAGTATAATATTAGTATATATATTATATATATGACATATATATATTATTAGTCAGTATATATATTATAGTCAGTATATATATTATTAGTATATATACTGACTATAATATTAGTCAGTATATATATTATATATATATATTATATATTATATATAAATATATATTATATTTATATAATAAACTAATATGTGCTTCTAACAATACATTTCTTAATATTCCAATTCTCTTCACCAAATATAGGAATGGCTCTCTTTTGATTTTAGGGTTTGCTTCTGAATAATTTTTCTCGTTTCATTCAATATTGAAAATGGTTTTTTCAAGACCTGCTATATTTGTCTAGTCTTGTTTTTCATATAGTACAAACCTGAAAGGTTAAGGGGAATGAAAATTTGTTTTAAATGGAAATATAAAAGTCCCAAATTTCTACTACATAAAAATGAATGTGGACAATATAGATCTGAGAACTGGAATTAATTAAATTTGAGCAAAAGATAATGCTGGCAGAAGGTCAAGAGAAATGCTTGGTACTGTCACTTAAAATCATTAAGGCCAGTCAGGCCTCCAGTTGACTTAGGTCTTCCTATTCAGCTGTTTCCGGTTCTCCTTTTCCCTCCTGCTTCCTTCGTTATAAAAGGACCTGGTATCAGCATTACAACAGGCTTGCTGCTGTTTACCAATGGTCTTGAGAGGTTAATTACCTCTTTAAACACCCCTGTTGAACAAGGTTCTCTCCTCTCCGTAATCATAATGACAATAATAGCAGTTTTTATATATGAAGTCCTTACCGTGTATCAGGCACCTTGTCAGGATACTTACATACTGTTTTGCATTTTATGCTCATGACAACTCCCTGCGATTGGCTCAGTAAGTCAACTGCCGCCATCGTGCGGCTCAGAAATGGCAGAGCCAAGTTTTGAAGCCAAGCAGACTTGAAGCACTGTAGACTTGGCAGTCTAATCATTATGGGGCCAATCAACAGGACACTTTGACCTGTTCTCTTAGGCACAGGCGTTCTCAACCTGAGATACTGGAAGACACTTTTTGGAGAGATTTGGTAAAGTCCCCACTTAACTTCCTGACAGGACAAGGGGAAAAAAGTCCAGGACATTGCTTCTGATTCCAAAAAGTTTATACTCTTTGGGAGACTCAGAAAGCTGAGAAGACTGAGGCCAAAATAAATACAAAATAAAGGAGGTAGGCATTATATATTTAGTATGTAATATTAAAACTACTAATATAACATGTGAGAAGTTACAAGGTCAACTTTTGTGCGATTCATTTCATATGTTTTGCATTAATAAAAATTACCATAAGCTAAAAAAAACTTTATTCTCCTAGGTAAAAAGTATGTAAAAATAATACTGTTGGACAATTTTTAGTTTCTATGGAAATATTAAGAGAATGAATCCAAATAACACCTTTTAATAGATTTTGAATTAACAAGGGTAACTAACTGATCATGAATTCGGCCTAGATGGGAATGTTTGGATCAAGAGACAAACTGGTGGTTCCTAACATTTACAGAATAAAGAGAGATCAAAAGCTAAACGCCTAGTTCTAAAAGAGCCACACTGTTGTCAATACATGAAAGAACTTATGTAAATTAAAAACAGAACTCTCATTATGCTACCTACCTACTCCATTTTCCTAAAGAATTTCACTTAAAAATAGAACCACACTGATTTTATAGTTATAATTTTACTTTCCTTGGTAAACCCATTGAAGGTATTTAAGATGTTATAGTTCTCTTTTGTAACTCCTTTACTAGGTTTATTTGTAGAATGGAGAGAAATCCCATTAACTGGAACTCTATTTTTCAATATTAAATAAGATATGGCCACAACTCAGTTAATATAAGGACGATCTCAGACTACTTTAATGTCATCCTTTCTCCTATGAGTTGCCAAGTTCAAACACCTGATGAGAACTCTAATAGGAATAGAGAGGAACACTGACAAAAGAACCTGCCATTGCTGCTATAAAAAAATGTATTCCCATAAAAATTAGATTTTTGGCCAATAGTCTCTTGCTATTAAAGATAAAAATTGTGAGAAGTATATGAGTGTGTCTCTGTATATATATATATATATATATATATATATATGTATATATATAAACACACATTATATATTATGTATATATATATACACACACACACACACACACACACACATACATATATTCACACACACACATATACAAGTTTCTCCCGCTATCTGAAAGTAGAGCATTCCTATTAAATCTTACATAAATTGAAATGGTGTTAAAGCCAAAAGACAGCTACCATTTTGTAAAAGTGAAAACCCTCTTTGGATTTCCCTTGGATAGGGCAAACAGCTACTGTAGGTCTTTTGTAAAAACAAAGTGGCATAAAGTGAATTTTCAGATAGCAGGGAAAACATGCATATATACATCTTGAAAAAGATTCTTGCCAAAACTTACAGACTGAAGGTACTCCTTATGATGCAATCACATGTCAAAGGTGATACTTATACTCCTAATACAAACTTTTTCTTAACTACACTTAGAGCAAAAATCAATGGTATTTTTAATCAGTTGTAATAGAGATTCCACCAACAAAAACTGGTAATTTCCAAGACTATTTGAAAGGTAGATATAAAAATATCTTTGATGAAGAACCTCATCCTATGTGTATATTCTACTTGGAGATAAAAAGCACAGTGAATGAGCATGGTATCGTCGTTTTAAAATAGTGTTTATTTCACTTTTATACTTAACCTTTAAGATTTCTATGTATATAGTTGAGGAAGAGTTTGTATTAAGTGTATAGATTTTGTGTTTCTAGTTCTCAGATGCATACGATCTGTAGCTCTTGACCAGAATCTTTTTAAGGCACTTGATCATTTTGTGAATGCTATTCAGGTTAAAGCTAAAAACACAATCTGTAAATCTAGGCACACATAAAATGCAATTCTTCAAATATGCTGAAAGTGAATAAACATGTAAGGTCCCCACTGTCAACTCTTGCAAGATGTGGAGTTTGGATACCTCCCTCCAGAAACCTGTTGCCACACGTGGTATGTGACCATCTGGCATACAGAGTAAACTGGTCCATCTATAATGTAAATATTTGTGCTATTTATTTTTATTCTAAATATTTACATTTTTCATTTCTTTTGTATTTTAAATAATGGTAATTCTTAAAAAATTTTTAAGATAAAAACACAATGGACTAATCATTATAATAATTTCTTTCCACACCCCAATGGATCATCCTGTATATTTTTGAAGTGCAAACCTCCTACTTCAAAAACTATTGGCATAGAGAGTGAAATAACAACTTCAACCTATCTTGGAAATCCTTTCATAAATTTATCCTATTTTTTCAGTCCTCCCATAAATGAATCACTCATACCAAGTGAGCTGATAGTTATGACAGAACAAGACGCAGGGCAGGAAACTGAGACTACGTTATTTTCTGGTTGGAAAGGCAGTCTAGATGGGTAGAAAGCCAACTATACTAAAAACTAGAGGTCAGCAACTAAATCGATGGCAAGCCAGATCACTAACAAGCAAAGAATCTGACTGAGAGGAGCAAGTCAGGAACCTCGCTCGGCCAGGTAGAAAATGAGAACATACACGTCATAGGAGCTCAAAGACCAAAGGAAAAAAATAAAAATAAAAAAAATCAAGCAGGCAGATGAGAACCCTGAGGCACAATGGCAAGGCTTCTGGAATGGTTACAAGGTCAAGGAGGCAGGAATCAGGAGATCCACTTGAACCAGCACAGGGGTTGGTGAAAGGACAAGGAAACAGATGTGAGGCCCAAGCAACAAAGCAATTTGATACTGAAGCAATTTTCTGTTATGGCCAGGAAGTTTCTGACATGTTTCCTACTGGATCCTTTCCCAGAACTTGGCTAGTGTGATCCTGTGCATATAGCAGCAGACACATCAGAGTGTCTGGAGAATAGGTAAAGTGAGGAAGGGGGATCAAGCAAACATTCTCCAGAGCTCGGACCTCTGCTATGATGCCCCCAACCTCCTTCAGCATTCTGCCCCCTATTCGCCCTTAAAATCACACTCATATGCTACGCCTCCCCTAGTCCTTCTTTATCATCTCCATTCTGAATTTCTAGAGCAATTATTTTATCCTCTGAGCATTTTAACAGAACTGTGTACAGCCCTGCATTTTTTTGTTTGTCTCAAGTGTCAGCTTCCCCAGAGAGATTCCAAACACCCAAAGAGCTATGTATTCATGTCACACTTGGTTTTGAGTAGAATACTTCTCAAGTGTTTCTGAGAGTTCCTTGGATACTGTGATATCACTCTTTACCCAGGCAAATGTGCAGAAGGGCAAATGCATACAATATTTAGTATACAACTGTGTGAGAGCAAGTAATTTATCTGAGATAGAGTAAAATTCTTCCACTGAATTCACAGCAAAGGTGAACAAATAAAAAAAAATGGCTTCTGTACCAAAATACAATAGGCACAAATTGTTTCACTTGTGTGAAATATGAAGAACTAGAAAATACTGGATACTAGTCATTAAAGTATTGATTAGTAGTATCCAACCACGGACGGATTACTATAACATTCATTCATTAATTTACTGACAAATTCCATAAATACCTTTAATATACCTGCTGTCAAATACTTAGCACACAGTGGCGCAGATGAACACAGGGATAGAGACATGAAAAAAGCATCATTTCACCCTTAGAAAAACCCAGAGAATATAAAATATTTCAGGGGCACCTCATCAAGCCCAGAAAAACTACCCAGCCATTTGACGCTAGGCATGAAGAATGAGTAGTAATACATCAGGCAAAGAAAGAAAAAGTTGCAGGTGGCAGCAGAATCCCCAGTGGTAAAGACAGGAGAGCAGTGGAATACGGGTGAGGGGCAGGAGGGAGATGTGCCAAAGAGAAGGGATGCAAGGGGAGACTGAGCATCAGTGGGTACTGGAGCATATGCTATGCCAAGGAGTTTAGACTTCATCTGGGATGCACTGAGGAGCCATGGCCAATTTTTAAGTAGTAAACTAGTAGATTTTCCCTGGGTTCGTGGAAAAAAGTAACATTTATTAACTTAGGTGACTTTTTTTTTTTAATTTTTTTTTTCAACGTTTATTTATTTTTGGGACAGAGAGAGACAGAGCATGAACGGGGGAGGGGCAGAGAGAGAGGGAGACACAGAATCGGAAACAGGCTCCAGGCTCTGAGCCATCAGCCCAGAGCCTGACGCGGGGCTCGAACTCACGGACCGTGAGATTGTGACCTGGCTGAAGTCAGACGCTTAACCGACTGCGCCACCCAGGCGCCCCTTTAGGTGACTTTTTAATTGCCGACTGTTAATAAGATAATACGCAAATCCAACTTAAGTGATATATAACATTTGGGCTTATTCTTTTGTTTGCTAGTTTGCTAGCAAGTTAGCTAGTTTGTTTTTTTAAAAGCCAGATGATTTTCAAACTATCTTTGAGAAAAATTCAAAACACACACACCATTAGGTTGAAAGACAAATGTCCACAGTAGCACTATTTAATGTATTAAATAATGACGTACCTAATAACTAATTTGCTGATTAATTTAGTTTATACTATTTCCTACTTATATTTTGTGGATAGATCTTACTTAACTTTGAACAGATTAAGTGCTGGCTGGATACCATCTGGGAATCATGAACCACAGCAGAAGTCACCTGCTGACGTCTGACAGGTCCACCTGTACATCTCTACACTACTTGAGAATATAGACTACTACTTTATTATTTAAGTTATTCATGTTCCAATGGATCATTAGTCTATCGATTCCACCTTTTTTGTATCAAAAAACAGAAAGCCAAAGAAGAAAACACACCCCTGATCTGCTTCCCTCTCTCCATTTAGGGTACATTCTGATTTCTTTGTAAAGTATATCTGACAAATGACCCACAGTCCACACTGTGTTCCAAACAAAATATTACTATTCCAAAATTATACTGCAAGTTACTCAAGTACAAGAAAATACTGTTATTATTTAAACTCACAGAGACACTACTATGATTGTTCCATTTGAAAGAGATAAATGTTGCTCAATATTTAAAAAAAATAAACTTTGGTGTGTATTATAAAACAAACATAAGAAATTTATCTCTATCTGAAATCACGCACAATATAATTTCATGGAAATATTTTGGGGTAATGACTTTGAAATGAATACAGGAAGAATGTTATTAAAAAGAACAAAGATTAGGAAATATACTGTAGCACATAATCCTGCAGTGGGGAAGGGAACAGTCTCTTATGATCTAATAGGATTTTTCCATTCTTAACTTGGTTAATCTTAGACACAAAACAAAATAAATCATTCTTGGTTTCTAAAAGTCCATGGTGATACTGAAAGGAAATTAATTCCCTTTGCTAAACATGGTTCATAAAAACATACTATTAAAGTCAGCTCAATGGAAATTCTAGATTTATTAGTAAGTAAATGGGATGTCATTTTTCCCCTAAAATAAAGGATTTTCCCATCCCTTTCCAAAGAGTTTCTAACACAAAAGTGGCTTTCCAATATTGGGAAAGAGGTGTCGCATGTGGTAGAATGGTGACGGTATGATGTTGGCATAGTGGAAAGCTTGGTAAACTCAGTGTGGTAAAGAGGCCAGCCCTTGAAAAATGAGAGCAGAGTGCTGCTTTCAGAAAAACTCAGGTACATCATCACCTTAAAATGTGAGGAGAAAACAACCTGATTATGGGTGAAATTGTAATTATAATTCTTACCATACAAGCCACTGTCTACTACATTGGAATTAAAATGCTATCGTCACTTAAAAAACATTCATTTAGAACCTAATTGTAAAAGTATAAGGCAGGGATTGTCCTCTAGGTGTTAAAAATCAATGACAGGCACTTACATGGATGTACATATATTAAAACATGGGATTAAATGGCCAGAGCAAATATATTAGGGGAAAATGAGGCATTAGGATTTCTCAGTTAAAAGGTAGCACACTGTAGCCGGGAGGCAACATGTGTTACTGGGTTAAGAATGGAATAGCTACGGAAACTCTTTCTCCCAACTAAATAAACTATGTGGAAAGAATCTGGTCTTTGGTCAATCAGAAGAGTTTGATGAAAGATCAAGGATTTCAAAATCTGTTAGAAAGTTCACAGAACAGGTATAATCTGTAAGTTTCCAGAGGTGGGTGGTGAGAGAAGAGAGGACAAGCAAGTGAGTAATGGAGTATCTGCTCGAAGTTGATTTCTGAAAGGAAGAAATGACATGGAAAACTGGTGTGTTGAAGGAAAGGAATCAATAAAGACTGAGGGACTCAAACCAGGGGTCTTCCTGGACTCCTCTTTTTCTCTCACAGGCATCTAATCCAGCAGCAAATCCTGTTGGCTTTACCTTCAAAATACAGTGCAAACCTGAAACAACTTCTCCCCACTCCTGAGGCCCTAGTTCACGCCATCACTATCTCTCACCTGGACTCCTGCAAAGACATCTTCACTGTTGTCTTTTTTTCATTGTCCTCCACCATCTACTATTTACCACAGTCCATCCTCCATCCAACAGCCAAAACTTTGTCAGGACTTCTCGTCACATTTAGAATAAAACAAAAGTAGTTTATCATCAGCAAGCAGACATGACATTACCTGGTCCCTACTTCTCCCTCTAAATCCACCCCCCTCCATTCTCCAGTCTGGCTTCACTGGGTTCTGCTGGTTCTCAAAGCAAAACCCCAGCTACCTGCTATTTCATGCAACTCTGAAATGGGGCCATGTACAGACCCTGTTTAATCTTGTGACTTCTCTTAGGGGAATTTGCTATTTGAACTGAATTACAGAAATTTGTATTCGGGAGTAACAACAACAGTGATTTACCTGATTACAGACAAACAAAAGAGTATAATACAGGCATGTTCAAATTCATCTTTAAGATAAGAACAATAAGCATTTGCTACAGAAAGACACATAGAAGTGGCCTATGGCTATAAGTGAATACATCCCTTTTAAAGTAAGAAATATGTTTGCCATTACTGCATGTGTGGGAATAAACAGAAGAGAAACATTAAAAAAAGAGAAATAAGGAGAGAGCTGTGTCGCAGGTGCCAAAATGTGCCAAACATACCACATGGAGCTGGGAAAAGTGGAGGAGAAAGGGCTCTAGCCTGAGTTGCAAAGTGTGAGCAATAAGAACACTAGTCTGCAGACATCTATTGGCACAAATGGCTGTCATATAAACCATGCTCAGGGGTTGTGGCTGAGTAAGAAAGACAGATTCTCTGCATCCTTTTCTAATATGTGTATCACAGAGTGTGCTCTCCCATAGAAACATGCTATGAGATGGTGAGGCTTTCTGAATAAACCACAGAATTCTATCTAATCTACGATACTGCTGGAATAATGCATAGAAAAGATAATGACATCAACTTTTGTACATCACAGCCATACTATGGATTAAATTATTTCTTGGGAGAGAGCAAAAGAGTCTAAATCCTAATTTAAAAACAGTATTTGCATCCTAAATGCCTGAATATGCTCGAACTGCTAGAACTGCTAAAATACACAGCAATTACAATCAGAAGCTGATAATTAAGTAGTCTGAGCAAGTCAAATGGGTTCACACTCATTCCCAGGAGGACAGCTCTTGGGTGCAAAGGTTTGGAGGCAATGGAGGTGGGCCTAGAGATATCACACTACACAAAAAAGGCATCTGGATTTCTCAGCTTTGGTCTAGATGAATAGTTGACTGTCTTCACTTCTTACTTCCATTGGCCTGAAGCTGGCCAGAATCTGAAAAATACACCTTCCTAAACAGGTGAGGTCAGGACTAAGACAAATCCAACTGCCTTAAAATGTTCCACATTTATGAATACTCACAAATTAACTTGTTAAAAGTACTCAACAACTGTACCTTCGTCCTATTTAAACCACTATGAAATCAATTGACAACGATGTTTTCTACTTGGGCCTAGTGGCTGGGAAGAATCCTTGAGTAGGAACCAGTCAAGTTCCTGATTTGGAGAAAGTCTAGTGCCCTAGTCACAAAGTGACTGGACTTTGCAAACCTGAAATTATTACATCTCCTGAGGAAAAAGACAGCAGGATGTTAAAGAACGAGGGAAGCTTGCTGAGGGAGAAATTAACTCCTGCACATTCTATTAAAATTCTGTGGGGGTGGGGGGAGAAACTCTGGTTCTGGATGAGAGGTGGGGAGAATCCCTGAAAGGAAATTTCCCCAAACTTAACAGTGACTTATTCTGGGGGATGGTAATACAAGACTGTTACCTTATTCTTTGTAACTTTTTCTATGTTTTAATTCTTCAAAAAAGTGCTGCTGGGTAAAAATCTATGCCTTTATCTCTTTGATACCAACCATTCTTTTCCTTTTAAGACATATCACAAATTCAAATGCCTATAAGGCCCAACAGTTAACGTAAGTGAGTGAAGCCTGCAGGACAAGAATTGTGTCAAACCAACGAGCACACACCCATGTCAAGAGGCACCTGTTCCTTCCAACCAGCTCGCAGCTGCTGCAAAGAAATGCAATCAGTAGTGTTGCTACATTTAACAATTTTTTGAAACCAAAAGTCTGGTTTTTTTGGTTGAAATTGACTGATTTTTAAATCTTGGCAAATGACTTAAGTTAAAAAAAAAACAAAAAAACCCACTTCTGTGAAGGGCCAAATAAAAGGGATTTTCAAAAGTTATTTTGCCCAGGAAGTTCAAGGTACATCTCTATTTGTGTTGTATACAAATCCATATTCGCATTAAAGTCTGAGAAGAATAGCTTTAGATCAAAAAAAAAAAAAAAAGAAAAGAAAAGAAAAAGAAATAACTGCATAGTCTGTATGCAGAAGTCAGGGCATCCAAGCAATATCTTTCAGAGAATTATTAAATCCTCATCTAAATGGAGAAGTCCCTATTTAAGAGAGGACATTTTAAAAGTATTACTTTCTGCTTGTAAAGTTTACTCCATTCTATTTATCATTAAGTGTCTATACCATGTTGAAAGATTAAACAAGATTAGTGAGATTAGTGGAATGACATCTAAAACAGGGGCTAGGTGACATAGCTTTACTCAAATAGTAAATAAAAGAAGTACGTGTGTTTTTCTTATATTGTCTATGAGACATGAAATTTGTGGTGAGAAAAAGTGCAAGGAATAGTCACTCAAAGGGAAAACAGAGGCATGGATCAGCACAAGGCCATATTCAGAACCCTCTCTTCCAAAGAGCTGATGGCATCACCCCGGGTGACAGACAAGTTGGTGAGGTCCCTCAGATGAAAGGGAATGGTGGCTGGCCAAAACTCTAGCAGGCTAAGATGCAGGACGCTCACTCTGATACCAGACTGCCCAATGAGGTGGATTAGATTAGGGAAATGGCACGGGGAGTGGAAGGAAAGGACAGTGGATGTCTGGAAGGTGCAGGAGGTTGGCACACCAGGCCTGGAGAAACGTCAAAGTCCACGCAAAGAAAGGCGAAAAGCCACACCAGTATCTGGTGTATAAAGAGTAGTAGTGGGGTGCAAAGAAAGAGGATTAAATGAGGCAGGGAGAGGCAAGTCCAAATTCCTTATATTAGAAAGCTGCTGAGGTCACAGCCAGCACAGAACAGGGTCTAAAGTCAGACCCTGGGAAACAAGCAAGAATGCAGGCAGCCTCCTGGTATTGGGGAAGAGGCAGGCTAACAACAGGTTTCCAGATTCAGCCAAGTTTTCTCAGCTTTGTTGCTGTTGGCCAGATAGGGGACATTTACCTATTGAGGGCCAGACAGACTAGAGAACAGATAGGTCTGGAGAGTGGTCTGTTCCCTAAGAAGACTCAAGCCCAGAAACACCATCCCAAAGGTCTGGGGACTATCCTGGGACACGGCAGCGTATCTTCAAGTGCAAGTGAAAAACATTGTGATTCATCTGCCAGTAAGTTTGCTATCTGATATATTTATGCTAAAACCCAGCATCCAGGAAGTTCACTGTTCCATTTACTTTGCAAACAGGGTATGATCAGGAAACTATTTAAAGAAAGAGTTAAAAAAAGTTTTGCAGAAGCTAAATGCTCTTTTCTCTCTGTCATGTGTGACCTTTGAACTTTATGTTTACATAAAAAAGACAGGCAGCAGCAGAGTCCACTGTAATCTTTAACCATAACTGATTTCCAAGAATCTGTGATACCATCCCGTTCCTTTGGTTCAGTTACTTTCAATGAGTTACCGCTTTTAAATTTATTCAAGCATGCTAAAAATCAGACACAATGAAAATGCTAACCTACATGAAGTTGTGAAACTTTTTATTCAGAGCGAAAGTGTTTCAGCAAATCCCAAATCCCCAGTGATGACATCTGCTGCAAAAGTGAGGATACAGTAATGACTCAACACTGACTAAGGAAATTCAACTGTGGAACTTGTCTGTTTATCAGGCTTTAAAAACAAATTTCTATGACCAACTTGAAATGGAGGAGGTAAGTTAAAATATGTTAACCACATAAGGCAATGAAAAGACCACTGAGGCCCCAACAAAGGTGAATTGCTGAGATCCTCCACGTCTTGGCCCAAGCACAATGATTAAAGCCATTAGAGACTCTCCTGTTCTGGTTCTAGACAGAACATGTTATCCATTATTTTCTCTTTGTCTGCAAAGGATCTTCAGCCTCAAATAGTCAGACATGACAGAAGGAAGTCAACTTGAAATTCACACTAACACTCTGAAGTGTTTCCAGGGATTAATACATATAAATGTACCTAGGGACAATGAAAGTGGAAGCACTTGCAAAAGTAAAGCTGTACCCACTTACACAAGAGCATTTCTTAGGGGACATGGAGGGAAATGGATAAAGGCAAAAGCAAGCAAGCCCAGGAAAGTCAGATTCATATCAGCAGGGGTTGGGTAGACAGGGCATGCCACCCTCTGACCTCAACCATCACTACTGTTAGGGGCTTGGGTAGTCACAGCCAAGTCCCTGAGCTGTGCTTCCCTCTCCTACAGTGTTAAGCTGCACGAGCACACCACCCCACCTATACATTGTCTAAAGGAAAGGCACAATAGAAAAAAGTTTCTCATCCTCTCACTTAGCAAACACAAGCCAGAGAAAGCCTCAGAGGCAAAATGACAGCCCTCAAAAAAGGAATACCTGTTGATGAATAAAGCCAATAAATGTAAAGGTAAATAAGTTCTCATCATCTGGGATCTCCTAAAAAAAAGGAATATCAATGTATTTCTCTCCTCCCCTCACTTCCTTTTTTTTTTCTGATTGCTAATTGCACATAGGTAAAAAGTTATTTTCAAGTTGCTTTAATCCTGATATAATATTAAGATAGTAGAATGCAAAACTGCAACTACCTTTCGGGGGAACAAAAAAGGGAAAGCCTGGCTATTAATGAGTTAACAATTTATTGAGTGCTGATGTTTTGCTAGGCACTGTACTAAGCTTACAGAATTTCATGGACTACTCATATAATGAATTTAATTCTAAAATATGTGTGAATTATGCACACATATATTTACATCCACATGTTACTATTCTAAACACTTAGCACTATATTATTCAAATTTTATAGCTGATAAAATAGGCACAAAACTAACAAATAACAAGAGTAACAACTAAGGATATAAAATCCAGATCTACTGACTTCTCTGTCAATACTCATAATGAATCACGTTTATATGTTGTCTTTCCCTCCATAGGATAATTTTCATGTCTGAACTAAGTTAATTTATAAAAATAAATTTTAACTGATCTTATAAGTGCTTATATTTATACAAAATATATATTAAATGTGCTAAACTTTCTGCTGGCTCAGTGGCATTCTGTATTCAATACAATTTCTCTAAGTTAAGACGTTTTCCTCTTTCAAACACATGTACAGGGACACCTGGGTGGCTCAGTCAGTTAAGTCTCCATCTCTTGATCTTGGTTTGGCCCCTGACTGCTAATGGTTTCAATATATATGTATCAGAAGTGAAACTAACATAATAAAATAAATATCCCATGTGAGTGAAAAAGTAAGCACTATGATTTCTCCAGAAAAAGAAATTGAAAAGTAACCTTCTCATGAACTTACTGCACCAGCACAGAACAGTGTTAAATGCATGAGGAGAGAGGACTGCTGGGGCTCAATGAAATACCACTTATGGTACAGTCTTGTTGGCAAGCTGCCCAACACAGTGTGGGACTATGAATTCTCAGGAAACACAGACCTAAAGTTTGGACAGATTATGAAATTTGAGGGTAAATAATAAATTAGGTTTGCATCTTCATTCTTGGGAATAGATACCCGATGCCCTGTGCCCTACTATGTGCTATGACCATGCCTGGGTGCTATGCCAGTTACACTCAGGAAGCCCAGTGGAGTCTGAAAAGCCAATGTGTCTTGTAGCGTCAGTGACTGATGCATTCTTAACAAAGTCATGAAATATGAGTAAAATAATTACATTGGGAAAGAACAGTCAAAGGTTACTAGTCTACTCAGTTTTGCCAGCCAGCCACCGTATAGTGCCTCCCACTGAGGAATTGAGTGAGTGAGTCTTTGACTCACCAAGCAAAGGCAAGCTATTTCACCTATTCACTTTATATGCTGCTGTGTTTTGGGGTGCAGTTAAAATTACATGAAATTGTGCAGGTATTCCTAAAGTTTAAGAAAGTGATCAGCAAGAGCAAATGGGGCAGGCAGGGGTATGAAAAGAACAATGATATTGAATACAGATCTGGGAGTCTGAAGGAGGTCTGAGAATGATGAGAACCTTTGCCAAAACTTAAGCTTCAGAACTTACTGCTTCTTCCTTGGGAACAGCATGTGCTACAGGGTGGGGCAAGATGATTTTACTGCCAGATTTTTGATGCTGTGCTCAATTTAGTTTTCATTGTTTGCATTGGGGGGCTTATTTTGAGTCACATACTCTATTACTGTTAACATAGGAGAACATCTATTAATACTTTGAGTCTTTATTAGAGTTTAAGAAAAAGCTATAATTTAGCTTTAGATGATCTTTTAAAAGTATGCTGAATTTCTAAGTGGGATTTATTTTTAAACTCAAATTTTCCTCTTTATGTCTTCCCATACCAGTTTTCAAGGCAGCACTGGCAAAGAATTTTAAAAATGTATCTATACCTAAAATATTGGAAATGCACTGAGAAGTGTGAACAATACACTAACAATCTTCATATGAACAACTTTTTGCTACATATGGCAGAACTTGTGAAAAATACACATTGAATTAGTTAATCTTTCTTAATTTAATGTTTATTATTAATTCTTGAGAATAAAACTACATATAATGGATTCAGATTCTTTTACATGCTGAAGGTATAACTGATACAGATGGTTCTCTTTTGTCCTGAAACTCTCATAAATACTTAAATATATACTTAAAAAAAAGCACAGAGGATGAAACGTACCAGATTTAACAAAAAGTTCTTGAAATAGAGAGGATACTTATTTATTTATTTTTAAAAGACTTTATTTTTTAAGCAATGTCTACACTCAACATGGGGCTTACATCCATGATGTGATGATCAAGAGTCTCATGCTTTACCACTGAGCCAGCCAGGCGCTCCATTATAGAAAATATTTAAAGAAAATGCAGTATTGTTACTTTCAACTGCTGGTAGTAAAGTGGCAAGTGAATGTGCTTTTAAAATTATTATTCAAAGGGGTGCCTGGGTGGCGGTGCCTGAAATCAGGCAGTTGAGCATCTGACTTCAGCTCAGGTTCTGATCTCATTGTTCGTGGGTTTAAGCCCCATGTTGGGCTCTGTGCTGACAGTCTGAAGCCTGTTTGGGATTCTCCGTCTCCTTCTCTCTCTGACCCTCCCTCACTCACACTCTTTCTCTCAAAAATAAACATTAAAACATTTCTGTGGGGGGCACCTGGATGGCTCAGTCAGTTAAGCATCCAACTTCAGCTCAGGTCAGGATCTCATGAGTTCGAGACTTATGTTGGGCTCTGTGCTGACAACTCAGAGCCTGGAGCCTGCTTTGGATTCTGTCTCCCTCTCTCTCTGCCCCTCCCCCACTCATGTTTTGTCT
The DNA here is from genome assembly GCF_007474595.2 of Lynx canadensis. NCBI lineage: Eukaryota > Metazoa > Chordata > Mammalia > Carnivora > Felidae > Lynx > Lynx canadensis. The sequence continues at coordinate 153,491,930 of NC_044303.2, read as the reverse complement.
CTCTCTCTCTCTCTCTCTCTGTCAAAAATAAATAAACATTAAAAAATTTTTTTTAATTATTATTCAATAAATTATAAGACTTTTACATAATCAGCCTATAAATTATAGGCAAATATATATGGCTAATGTGGATTTATGGGCGGATTACATAAATCTTAGAGCTTGTTGAACAATTTGATTTTAAATTTTTTTTTTTCAACGTTTATTTATTTTTGGGACAGAGAGAGACAGAGCATGAACGGGGGAGGGGCAGAGAGAGAGGGAGACACAGAATCGGAAACAGGCTCCAGGCTCTGAGCCATCAGCCCAGAGCCTGACGCGGGGCTCGAACTCACGGACCGCGAGATCGTGACCTGGCTGAAGTCGGACGCTTAACCGACTGTGCCACCCAGGCGCCCCATCAATTTGATTTTAAATAGCCTAAACATATTGTGGTAGCTAGCCTTCAAGATGGCCTCAATGACATCTAGCTCCTGCCATGAATTAGGTGTGTACTCCCCTTCCACAGTGAACAGGGGTTGTTCTAAGTGACCAGTAGAACATGAGAGAAGAGATGGTATATGACTTCCAAGATAATTCCGCTTTCATTTGGGTCATGCTCATTCTCTCTTGTAACATTCTCTCTATAGGAAGCCCAACACTATGTTGAACAATCATATAAAAAGGCCAAAGCATGAGGATCTGATGCCTTCTGACAGCAGGAGTAGGCCAGTGAGAAATTTGGCCATCTCGGGAACAGAATTTCTAGTGAAGTCAAGCATTCAGATAACTGCAGCCCTCACCAATAGTGTGACTGCAACATCATTAAATAGCCTGGGCCATCATCACCGAACAAAGTCACTCCAGGATTCTTGACCTTCAGAATTAAATGTCTGTCATTTAAACTGCTAAGTTTTGGTATAATTTGTTATGCAGCAATAGATAACTAATACACACATCTTCTTGCAACCTATCTGCCCTCTTACTCCATCTTGGTCAAAAGCCAAAATCAACTGGGTAAGTTTTGATTGAAGATTATAGTTACAAATAAAGCTGTGCTTTGCACATGTCTTTTTTGTTTCTCAATTTTTTAAGAGAGTGTGTGTGTTTATTTATTTTGGAACAGACAGAGACAGCATGAGAGCAGGGGAGAGGCAGAGAGAAAGGGAAAGAGAAATAATCCCAAGTGGGCTCCATCCTGCCAGTGCAGAGCTTGACATGGGGCTCGAACTCATGAGAGTGTGAGAAACCTGAGCTGAAAGCGAGTTGAATGCTTAATCAACTGAGCACCCAGGGGCCCGTTCTGGACATTTCTTAAGATATGAATGAGTACATAAGAATAATTTAGATTTACTATCTAATAGTTTTATATCCTGGTTTGGAATTTACCCATGCAGTATTGATGAACAGGGTCAATATGCAAAAAAAAATATGTAAAAGTCTAGAAAATACAAACTCCTCTTTTGTGACAGCAAACAGATTAGTTGTTGACTGGAAATGGGGGAGTGGGGTGAAGGATTACCAAGAGGTCACAGGAAATTTTGGGGGGGTGATGGTTATGTTCATTATCTTAATTGTACTGATTACTTTATAAGTATATGTGTGTGTGTCAAAATTTATCAAATTGTACATATTAAATGTGTATAGGTTGTTTTTCAAATATGCATCATTACAGCTGTTTTTAAATATCTGACTACTGTATTTACTATTTACCTAATTCTCAGACTGCCATGATTTTCAAATTATAAGACTGGAATGTTACTAGACTTTTTTACTTTGGGTTGTAGAAAATTAAGAGACTAATAGTTTTATTATATATCAATCTATCCGGATATCATAGAAACAGTTTCATAAGTTATTATAACCTGTGTTGGAAAATTTGAATCGCAGTACTAGTATAATCAAATCAAAAATCTTCTCAGAATAAAAATTTATTATGGGAAACGTGTTAAGAAAGATGAAGGAAAGATAATTTCATGTTAACATGTAGCATTATAGTACTGAGAATAGTGGGAACTTCAAAGAAACTGAACAAATCTATAATGATCTTTTAAATCCACAAGATTACATTACATAGATTCATTTAGAGTTCTAGTCAACAACTGTCCAGGAAAATTCACCCTTTAACCTTTAAATCCTAATAGGTAATATTTAAGTTGCATTTGTTGCTGTGAACTTACAACTTTTCACCATAGATAAGAAAACTGTCTAGATGATGTAATCATCTATGTCATTTGCCTATGTTAAAATCAAACTTTTCATATTAATTAAATGCAGTAATTATTACAAAAAATCACTGCTTGCACAAATTAAATATTAGACACACACACACACACACACACAAATGATAGCAGGTGGGTTTATGTCATTTGCCTCCTTATATTGACAAGAGCATCACATTTAACCTATTTTAATGGTGTCTAAAAAGATATCATTCTAAGATTAAGAAAAATGGTAGTTTTATAAAATATCCAAGTGAAATTTACTGACATAATTAATTTTGGTAACATAGTCGGTAAAACTTTTAAAATATAATGTTCCACAGGATATTTTATTATTTTATCACACCATAATCCTTTTCTATTGTCAGGAGAAAAAAAAAACCTAGAGAATTTTCTCTCCAAATGTATTTTCCATATTTTTTAAATAAATGGAATGCTAGTATTATTTGAATTTTACTGTTTAATGTGTATTTATTTTTGAGACAGAGAGGGACAGAGCATGAATGGGGGAGGGCCAGAGAGAGAGGGAGACACAGAATCGGAAGCAGGCTCCAGGCTCCGAGCCATCAGCCCAGAGTCCGACACGGGGCTCGAACTCACAGACCGCGAGATCATGACCTGAGCCGAACTCGGATGCTTAACCGACTGAGCCACCCAGGCGCCCGTGAATTTTACTATTTATACTTTTATGATTAAAATGTTCCTATAAGTAATTGCTTTTCTTATACTAACATATACATACTAATTGTCTTAATCAATAATATTTAAACCAGTGCTATCGCTCTTTAATTGCTGAATCCCAAACATGATTCCTGGCTTGGTAATGAAACCTAAATTGATTTTTTTAATTATGAAATATTGAAAACATCATGAAAATGACAAATAATACATAACCAGCTACTCATCACCCAGATATAATAAATATTTTCTTTAAATTGTTGTTTAGGGGCACCTGGGTGGCTCGGTCGGTTAAGCGTCCGACTTCGGCTCAGGTCATGATCTCACGGTCCGTGGGTTCGAGCCCCACGTCGGGCTCTGTGCTGACAGCTCAGAGCCTGGAGCCTGTTTCAGATTCTGTGTCTCCCTCTCTCTGTGACCCTCCCCCGTTCATGCTCTGTCTCTCTCTGTCTCAAAAATAAATAAACGTTAAGAAAAATTTTAAAAAAATAAATTGTTGTTGTTTAAAGAAATAAAATATTACAGATACAGCTAGGTCCTAGTCTTCCAAACCATTTCTGCCTCTTCTTCCTATATTTTAATTTCATATGCTTGTATCTAGTATTGTACATTTTGTTTTAAGCAAAGAGTATTAATGGAAATTCCCAGAAAGGCCAATTAGAAAAGATTTTCAACTTGACTCTTTATCAGAGAATGCAAATTAAAATAACAGAGAGCTACTCTGTCACCTATCAGACTGAAAAAAATTAAAAGTCTGACGATAAACTTGAAGTGGAGGACAAAAAGGAACTTATGCACCACAGGTATAAGTTGGTACAATATCTTTAGAGAACAATTTAACAATTTTTTGGTAAAATGAAAGATATTCCTAAGCTATAGCCCGTAAATTACCCTTTTAGGTATTTACCCAAGAGAAAGTGTCACACGTAAACACTTCAGGAGGCATGCAAGGGTACCGTATTAATAAATGTAATAGCTAACACTTGTTACCATGGCTCCTCTGCGTCAGGCACTGTTCTAAATCCTTCCTGTGTTTTTACTCTGTTATGCTCATAAGATGCTTACCCCATAGGAAATATACTGCATTTAACAGATGAGTAAACTGAGGCACAGCAGTTTACAACCTGCCAAAGTCACATCACTAGTAAGGGTGGTAACACACACCCAAGCAGTCCAGTTCTGGAGTCTGTTAACCATTACGCTGTAAGGGTCACAGAAGCATTGTATGAAAGAGCAAAAGGATGGAAATCATCCAGGAGTCCATCAAGAGAGGAAGGAACAGACAGGCAACAGTACATTCATGCAGAGCAGAAGACCACAGCTAGTACAATGCATAAGCCATACTGCACAAAGGAGTCTGCATACATTTCAGAAACCTAACTCAGGGAGAACAGGCAAGATGCAGGATGAGCTGTACTATATGATACCTAAAGTTATCTTCATGATTTATTTCTAACAGCTAAAACAGCTAAAGCAACCTTAGGCTATATTAATGAAATTAAAGAATCAAGAGCAAAAAACATGGAGGAATGAATCCTTTTTTTCCCGGGGGTTAAAAACTGTTAATACCTTAAATAATGTGCCAATTCTGAGAACCACAAGACTGATCAACAACTACACTGGATTTTGAAGTAAGCAGCCGGAATGATGGAGGATTTTGCAGCTGTTTAGAGTATTTACGAAAGTCTCTCAAATGAGGGAATAAATCTGCATATGTGCAGGAAAAGACAACGCTCTCCATCATCCTTCTCTTTCCCCATAGTCTTCCTATCAAATGTGTGGGTACACACTACTGACAGGACTTAAGTTTTTGACTTATGACAATCATCTTCATAGAGAAACACTAATAAGTACTATAACAACTCTGCTTAACTTTATATACATTAGATGTAGTTTCCTCAAATACATGGAAGAATTTTAAATACCGAATTGTGGGGTGCCTGGGTGGCTCAATCATTTAAGCATCTGACTCTTGGGTCATGATGTCACAGCTCGTGGGATAGAGTTCCACATCAGGCTCTATACTGTCAGGGCATGTGGAGCCTGCTTGGGATTCTCTCTCTCCCTGTCTCTGCTCCTCGCCCACTCGTGCACTCTCTCTCTCTCTCCCAAAAACACAAACTAAACTAAAGATACCAAATTGTGCACAAAAAAGATTCACAGAAAACCATACAATGGTAAAAAAAATATGGTTGCTTTTACATGAACAAAAAAGGTGAAGAGATGACAAAAAAATAAATTTTAATTGTTTTTATATTATACAGTCTTACAAGATAGGTCTGCCAAGGAATTTCCCTCTCCTACTGAAATAGACTATCAACAAAAAAAGTACTTTCTTTAAGAATACATACCTAAAAGGAGATTTCAGCCTTGAAAACAATAATCTGTACAAGGTCATAGCAGTGAACTCTTTTTCCTCACTACCTAAATGAGCCTTCTCTGTATGATGAACAAGGGAGGACTGTAAAGAGGCCACAACATTGACATCAGCTCATCTAGACCATCAGCCTCCACAGAGCAGGATTACTCTTTATAGAAAAGCAGTCAATCTAAAACCAAGATCTCTGCTGAGGAATGACTGTTCTAACAAAGACAAACCTTTGAAAGATAAAGAAGTTAAAATGAGCACTGACACACATGGCTAAAATGTTTTCATGAAAACTTAATGGACAAATAAGTGGGGGTATATTAAATGTTAATTACTCTTAATCTTAGCTGTTGAAAAAACGCTTTAGGTTTGGGTGTGGCAACTCCTTCTGAAAAACGTGTTGGCACTCCGGTGTAGACCTTGCTATGATTTCTTTCCAACATTGGACACACCTTGTTCAAAAGACAAGTGAGTCATAAGAGGCCACAACCCAAAATGTGGTATTCAGCATTTAACTTGCTAATGATACCCCAGAAGTAGCCACAGCTTCTGCTGTGAGAAAAACAGCAGAGGATTAAAAATGACGGCTTCTCTATTTCACTAGAATCAGTTGTGCAAGAATAGTAAAAATACAGTTTAAAGAGTGTCAGATAAGGTAATGAGGAGAAAGGCCACAGGCGGGTTGTGAAAGTGTGCCAACGTCAATAAATGTTACTCAATATTTGTACCACTTAACAAAAATAAGCCAAGCATAAAAGGTGAAAATGGATAGATAAGAAAGGAGAAAACATACACCTGAAACTAAAGTAACATTGTTTGTCAACTAGACTTCCATTAAAAAATAAAAGAAAGGAGAAAACAAAGGCACTAAATGTAAGAGTTGACGAAGCAACTCTGAACTACATTGGTTAAAAACACCAAATGATTGACACCTGGTAACCAATTATCAAACACCTTTTGTATTATCAGTGAAACAAGGCCAATTAGAGTGATGTCTTTCTCCAAAGTCCATAAGCGTACTCATTCATGTTTTAATATCATTTCAATTGTTGTATAGAATTCTTTATCTTAAATTCTTGCACCAGCCACAAAAAGTTACTATTATATATATGATTTATTTACTCATTCTTTCAGTACAGTTTTGTGAATTCTATGATGTTCTATCCTAGTGATGAATTCCTTTTTGGCTCTTACAAGCTCACAGTGTAGTGATGGGCAGAAAACAACACAGATATTTCTGGTTAATAATAATATTATACTATCATAGAGTTATATGGGGATTTTATTGCTATCCAGTTCTACTAAAATACAAGTGATGCAACAGATCAAATGTACACTGAACTCAGATAGTGCAATGACCCTTTCATGTACATGATTTTAACAGAACCCCAAGAAGACAATATTCAAAATGGTGACATTTTAGGAACAACAATCAAGGGTTAATGATACCTTTTAGTTGTTTTTGTTTTTATAACCTCCCTCAAGTCACAGTGTGTGGGCAAATGGTCATTTTACACTTGATCTAAGGTCAACCATGTGTTTGTTCTTTTGCCACATAAGTGAAAAAGATCACTATATCTGGAATGCTGAATTTTTAAAAATTATGGTAGAATGGGCACCTGAGTGGCTCAGTTGGTTAAGTATCTGACTCTTGGTTTTGGCTCAGGTCCTGATTTCGAAGTTTGTGAGCTCGAGCCCCACACTGGGCTTCACACTGACAATTTAGAGCCTACTTGGGATTCTCTTTCTCCTCTCTCTGCCCCTCCCCCCCTCACAGGCGCACTCCCTCTCTCTCTCTCAAAATAAATATATAAACTTTAAACAAAATCATGGTACAAGAATCTTACTCTTGAATTATACAAGTTCAGTGCTGGCTAGTTAATGCTGTTACATATTTACATGAAACTATATAAAAGCATAACAGATGAAATACGGGATAGAGTTAAATTATTATAATTCCATGTTAGATTTTAGTATGTGGGTTTCCACTTTCAGTATGAAATCAGTTATCGTCCAAGCACTGTTCTGTGGAACGAGTGTGTATAGTAGTAATAAAAGCAGCCATGGTTCACACTCTTACACAGCATATGGTCTCCTGAGGAAAACAGCAATGAGTGAATAAATGACCACAATGTACGAAGTACTATAGAGGAAAGGAAAACTGAACTGGGAGAATACTACATGCCGAGGATGAGGGAGATTTAAATAGAGCAAAGTAAATGGTGAGGAAGGCCTCCCTAAAAAGGTGACATTTAACCTGATCCCTAACATGACTGAAGGGATCTGCAGTGTGAGCAGCCAAGGACCAGGGAAAAGAGCATTTCAGGAAGAGGCTAGTGTACCCGTAAAGCTTTCAAGATAGGGAACCCTCAGGAAACCAAGGCAAAATCACTGTGCTGGAGCACAGTGAGTGAGGGGCTGGGGAGAGACTGGTGAGGCCAACCAAGCTGGCCATGCACTGTTAGACCAGCCATACTAAGATGTTTGAACTGAATTTGAAGAGCAGTGTGAAGCCATTAAACGGTTTCGTAAGAGGACATATATGAAATTTTTTTTTTAATTTTTTTTTTCAACATTTATTTTATTTTTGGGACAGAGAGAGACAGAGCATGAACGGGGGAGGGGCAGAGAGAGAGGGAGACACAGAATCGGAAACAGGCTCCAGGCTCCGAGCCATCAGCCCAGAGCCTGATGCAGGGCTCGAACTCACGGACCGCGAGATCGTGACCTGGCTGAAGTCAGACGCTTAACCGACTGCGCCACCCAGGCGCCCCAATATATGAAATTTTTAAAAGATGACACTGGACTCCTAAATATAGAGAGCAAGTTGCAAGCAACCTACAGGTGAAGCAGGCAGACCAGTTAGAGGCCAATTTTAGTAGTGACATAAGGCACGTGGTGGGCTGAAAAAATAGGTAGTAGATGGATTTGGAAAAAAAAATAGATGAAGTCATTGCATAATTTGGAGGTAGAATCAATAGACCTTGCTGATAGGTTGGATACTATGGGTAATGCGCAGGAAGGAATAAATAATGTTCAAGAAACCCTGGGAAAGATGGTCCCAATTACTGAGATACAGAACAATGTGGGAGGAACACATTTCGAGGGAATATTAAACATTTTTTTGGACATGTTAAGTTTGAGATACTTATAAGACATCCAAGGAGAGATCTGAGGGCAACAAAGTATACAAGACCAGAGCTTCAAAGAGTGGTTTGCAGTGGAGATCTAAACTTGCAAGTAATGAAGCAAACAAATGGTACTTAAAGCTATGGCTAATGATGAGATCACTGACGGAGAGAGTATGGAGTGTTATATCTACAATTTCAGCATGCGGAAAAATTTCCCGGGGCAATTCTGATTCAGTAGGTTTGGGGTGGGGACTCTGAATCTGCATTTCTGTTCAACTCTCCAGGTCGGTCTCATTCTAGTATCATTCTGTTAAATACTTCTATAGAGACAGAAAATAAGTGAGCCCAGTAGTGAGCTGAGAAACTCTAGCAATTGGGAGCTGGCGGTAAGAGGAGGAGTTGGAGGAACCGAAGCCATAGACCAAGTAGGAGAGGGTGGTCCATGCAATCCATACCATGTTCAAAGGGAAACTAAAAGGTATCTGACTATTGGATACTAATAGCAAGACTCTGGTCAGAGTTCTTTTGAGAAAGTTCCTATAAAACAGTGCCAAGAGCAGGCCTTCAGAACAACAGCTTGGCTCAAGTGCTCAGTGAATGTGTGCATTGTCACTGTAAGGAGAAAACACAGACATTATGTGGAACAGGATTGTTGATGCCTTCTAAGAATGACTACTGCTACACTAAAATCAGGAAAGGACATCATGGAATTGGTACTGGCCATGTTGGAGTTAATGAGCCCTTGGCCAACCCACTTCAATATTACTGAGGGTAGTAAGTGAGCAATACCACTCACTACCCTTGCCTCCTTTTCCGTAGCATACAACTAGCCTAAAGACCCTAGTACTTATTAACGCCTTAAACCAATAGGCTAAGACAAGTTATGAGGCAGATTCATTTCTTTTTCTCGACTTATATTCTGTTAACAACTCCTTTCCTAGACTCCACGTCCCAATACTGCTCTACTTGCTTAGAACTGTCAATACTGAGTCCTTACCTGTGTCAGACAAACAAACTTCATAACTCTCCCTTTGGTCATTTCTCAAAACTCATCTTATTTCATATAGGCTTTTGTAATAACTAGGTGACTGTACTATTATTATATGCTAACGAGTTTGTTATTGCTCACAAATGTGCATTTTAACTGGAGATCTGTGGATACAAACTTTATTTAATTTTATTTTTAGTTTTAGTTTTAAGTAATCTCTACACCCAATGTGGGGCTCAAATTTACAACCCCAAGAGTCACATGCTTTACTGACTGAGCCGGCCAGGCGCCCCAGTGGATACAAACATTAATTTGAAGGAGCTGAGCTAGTGTTGGAACATTCCTATATTATTATAGAGGAGATATACTAAGTATAGAGAAGATAATTTTAATAATCCTTAATCAACACCACACAGATTGCTATCTGTTTCACCTGTAAAGTATCCACAGTTTAAGAAGTCTTTGAGTGAATCACCTGAGAGCAAGCAACCATTTAAAAAGACTGCCAAGAGATTATAAATTACTTCAGAAAGCTGATTTCATGTTATGGGATAGATGAAAGAATTTGTGAACCACAAATACATCTATGAGTTTGCCTTGTGAAAAATCTACACAAAACCAAAGATTTTCTTTACCAAATAATAAAGTGGAAAGCAGTCCTTAAATGAAGGGGTACAAAGCAAAGACCATCAGTACAAGGCAATCAACATAAATGTGTAGAGGAACCAGATATAAAACAACACAGGGCCAGGATCCATGGCAAACATTCAAACTCAATTTTTGGAAAACACTATGAGACCACACATAACCTAACTACGGGCCCACCTCATTTCCAGGACCTCAGTGTCCCTGCACTAAATTCCCCATCCCACTGTAGAACAGAAATTAAGGTAGGACTAAGATGCTCTGATTGCAAGGGAAATAAAAAGAGTATCAAGTAGGATTTTGAACCATCATCTTAGATTTCTCATGACTGAAGGTTTACCAGAAGGCAAAACTTCCAGCGCTAATACCAGGACAGTCAAAAAACTTTCTCTGCGTTTTGGCACTATGGGAACAAAACAATGATAACGTGGGGTCTACTTTCCACCAAAAAGTTGAAATCAGTAGCTTGGTTTGAAAAAAATTAGCAGGTAGCATCGGAAGATAGAATTATCACCAAGATATTCTCCAAAGAGTAGCTAGACTGAGAAGACAATCAACTGTCATAGGTACCCGGTCTAAGTCACTGACATTATTTTTTCACTATCTCACACCAAAACAACACTGTGAACATGTATTAGCAGCTCTTGAAGAGGCCATGATATGAAACAAAAAGAATCAGAGGCAATGCAATGCCCAGTAGTGTTGAAACCAACATCCTAAAGTGAAATAAGATCATTGTTCTCTAATTTAAAAACAACAGAATAATTTCCTAAAACATGTAGAAAGAAACGATGAAAGGAGTTAGACCAGTTATGTAGAGTAGTGGGCTCTCAAATACAATGCGGATGATTTTGGCCTCCAGGAAACATTTGATTACACCTGAAGACATTTTTAGATGTAACAGCTGGGGAAGTAGATGCTACTGGCATGTAGTGAGGAGGGGCCAGGGATGTTGCTAAACATCTTACAATGCACAGAACAGGCTCCCACAACATATCTTCTGCCTTAAAATGTCAATATGCTGAGGCTGAGAAATCCTAGTTTAGGGCTGTAAAATTTACACGAAAACCACTCGGTTAATGCCAATAAGGTTAGAGTGCATGAAAAGTACTTTTATTTTATAAATGTGATTCCAAGGTTGACAAGGGACAAAAAGGGAGAAAAGGAGAAAAGCAATGAGAAATCAGTAATGCTAAGGATAAGGGCTACACAAGGAGAAGAGGACTCATGTACCATCACACCACAACCACTCTGCTCATTACGACTCTCTGCCCTGCAAGTCAACACCAACAGAAACCTGTAACTTTATCCCCTCAAAAGTGTGTAGTTCTAGTTACTACAACTCACCTCTTCATGCCACAGTTCTGTTAATAAAAGGATAAAGTGCATATGGACACATTTTACAGTTACCAAGTGCCAGATAAGAATGCTGGCCTTAAGGTGGGGAGTTAGGAAAAGGGGGTGAAAGAAGGTGAAATGCCAAATTAGTAAAAAATAGAGAAGTGGCAGTTAGAAACAGGTATATTCTGCACCTATGCAAATAAATTACAGGCTGGTGGAGCAAGCCAGCATTGTACCAATATTGCTTCCAGTTAAATATGGCAGCTATGACAAGAAACCAGGTATGGCAAGAGTGACCAGTTCATAAGAGGATCATGATTTAAAATAAAAACGTTATGGGGCACCTGGGTGGCTCAGTCAGTTAAGTGTCCGACTTCAGCCAGATCATGATCTCATGGTTCGTGGGTTCGAGCCCTGCACTGGGCTCTGTGCTGACAGCTCAGAGCCTAGAGCCTGCTTGGGATTCTGTGTCTCCCTCTCTCTCTGCCCCTCCCCTGCTCATGCTCTGTCTCTCTCTCTCTCTCTCTCAAAAATAAACATTAAAAAAAAATTAGTAAAGTAAAAACATTCCAAGTACTAAGTAGGGTTCTGAAGACCAGCATTTTCTATGTACCTTAACACTGGCTCTTATATTTACTGAAATAATAGGAATAGAGAAACAGATAATGGTTTAAGAATGAATATATTTTGCTGCCTCTCCATAATGTCATCCTCTTCAAGGCCTAAAATACCATGTAGTTATTCCAGAAGACCTTCCCTCTCGTTCTCAAAGATGAACATGTAATTTTTAGTACAGTATCTCTATCACTAAAGATCTGTTAGGGTTTATCTGAAAATATATTTAAAAAGAATCACAATTCCCCACAGTCATATCTTCGGACAAATAAAATCAATTCAGACATAACTGAGGTTGGCAGTAGTTTGAGGTATAGACCCATTAAGATTATGTTCAAAGCCTAAACTTCCAATGTAGACACAGAATTTTTTCGTACTAAACTGCCATTTTGATGAAAATATTACTATCAAAAACATTTAACTTAAAGATCTTGAGTTATTAATAGCACATAATATGGTCACAGACATTTTTTAAAGTGAGGATTTTTAATTTGACATGACTTTGAGGATATTTACTTATATGATTTTTAGAATTCTGAAAACTGTGGTTCATGATAAATCATTTATATATATTTATTATGCACTTATTAATTGATTAAGAACATCTATGTACTTTTGAATATTGTCGCTCATCTTCTATAAGAGCTACGATCAGTATACGATACTGATCACAATACGATCCAGTAATTCCAGTACTGGGTATTTACCCAAAGAAAACAAAAACACTAATTCAAAAAGATATATGCACCCTTATGTTTACTGAAGCATTATTTACAGTAGCCGAGATATGGAAGAATCCAAGTGTCCATAGTTGGATGGATCAAGAAGATGGTACATACACACACACATACACACACAGAATATTACTCAGCGTAAAAAAGAATGAGATCTTACCATTTGCAACAACATGGATAGACCTAGAAGGTATAATGCTAACTGAAATAAGTCAGAGAAAGACAAATACCATATATTTTCATTCACGTGGAGTTTCCGAAAGAAAACAAAACAAACATAGGAAAAAAAGACAAAAAAAAGACTCTTAAACATGGAGAACAACTTCGGTGGTTGCCAGAGGGGAGGTAGGTAGAGGACAGGTGAAACAGATAAAAAAGATTAAGGCTACACTTATCATGATTGAGTAGTGAGTAATGTATAGAATTTTTGAAATGTTACATTGTGCACCTGAATCTAATATAACACTGTATGTTAACTATACTTCAACAAGAGATTTTTTTAAGGCATTCATTGTGTCTATGTAAAATGCCAACAGAAAGAGCATTTATCATGTCTAAGCAGGTAAGTAGTGAGTGCATCCAAAGGCCTGTCTGGGCACAGGTGGAGCTTTCCCATCCAGAACAATAGCTTTCTTGAAAATTTTAAATGGAAAATATCACAGAGAGGAGTTTTTAAAAGTTTATCATGAAAAATATAGATAGGTGTATGTGTAGTAAAAAAAAAAAAAAACATAGTGTAAGTTTTAAGATGTAAGTTTTATTTACAGCTTCATCAATTACTAGGCAAGAGACCATGGGTAAGTTTGTTTCCACATCTGTAAAATGGAGATTTAAAATATGTGATTCTCAACAGAGTATTCAATAATGTTATTTCCTATCCACTCCTCTAAAATGAATGAGAAAGACAAATAAAGAAGCGTTGAAGAGTTTTGTAAAACTGGTTTCATAAATGAGAAAAATCTTTGTTTTAAAATAATTCCACTTAATCAAAATATCAAAGTTTAAAATCTAGAAAAAGCTTTCTGTTTGGAGGCAAACATATTAATGGAAAAAGTAATTCCTTTAAAACCTGTGAGAAAATCTGTGATTTTCTCCCATACGTGAATTTTAGAAGTTCTTCCAATGGCTTAATTCTTACTAAAAGTTAGCTTATATTCAAAAGTTAAAGATAAATTTGCCCCACGTTTTATTCTGGTTTCGTTCCAAGGTTTCTTTCTAAGGTTTCCAGATTTGTTTTCCACAACTTGCATCAATACTATAAAACAGCAGATTAATATTACAAATTCTGAGCATCACTCACACATCTAATTTTCGTTTGTTACTGTGAACCACTGACCAAAGTCCATCTCTCTTGAATTATCCAATGAGATGAATTTTATGGAAAAATACAAGATTAAAAAAAAAACTTTTCTGAGACTTTTAATGAAGGTTTGTGATCAGACAAGTCTATTAAATGGTAGCACATTTAATGAGTACCTAAATTATATTATTAAAAGCCCAATAATTAGATCTTTTGCCACGCACACATGCACACACACACACAGGTCAAAGTAGTAAGGGCAGAACTTCCGGCAACACTGGTTACAGGTGCTCCGGTCTTAGCTGTTTTTTGTTCTTTCCCATTAACCTGATTAATCCAGAAATAATGAGCAAATGTGAACCCTTCCTGGAGTGCATCATTTAATTTCTTTTCAAAAATTGCACAGGTGGAATCCAGCAGTTTCTTGGCAATGTACTAATGTAGGATCCAAGAAATACAAAATATTCCATCAATTTTCAACTAACGAGATGCATAACAAAGTATGTCCATGTGATATACATATGTACACACACATTTATACATGTTTGTGGGTAGTTTCATGGATAAAAGAGATTCAGAAACACATGGGTTCAAATCTTAGTCTTGCTTCATAGCTATGGTTTCTTGGGCAAGTTTAATTATATTCTGTGAGACTCAGATTACCAGTTATAAAATGAAGACAATAATGCCCATGATAGCACTACTATGAAAAAAAAATGAAGTCGCATATTTAAAGTCTTTGGATCACACCAAAAATTCAAAAAGAATATTATTAATATTATTACCCCTCTAAGAATTATATAAATAAAAAGGAAAAAAAAAAACCTGAAAATGGTTTCTTAAAAGAATTTATTTTAATTGAATTAAAACTTGAAATTAAATATATGCCTCTTCTGTTTAGGAAAATAAAAGGAAAAAAATCAAGCAAATCAAAGAAGCACAATTCTAAAAAATTAAATCTCAAGAAACAAGGCTAAATCTTGTTCAGGAGTGGGAGAGAGGACATTCTTCCTTTGATGAGGAGAGTCAGGGCTTCCATAATCAAAATAATTATGTGTTACACATTTTAAAAGTAAAAATATAAGTTAAAAAACTTTAAAAAATATCTTAACTGTATTAATTATTTTTCTAAATGAAAACTCCTTTCAAGTCTCCTAGCTGATTTTGTTCACTGATACTTTCTTTTGTTTTCAAAATGTGCACATGGATTGCTCTTCAAAAGCCTATGGTAAGGGGGTTTACTTGTATCTAAGGGTCTGTCTTCCTTGTGGATCTCAAAACAATTTTTCGAACGACACTGGGAGGGGAATTCTGAGCTCCACCCCACAAATTGAGGTTGGAGTCCTTGCCCTGCTTTTGCTGGTGGATGCTCCGTTCCCTTCCTCCTGCATGCAGAATGGGAGAATGTGAACAAAAGCCTTGTTTCCAACATGTATGAGTCTGTGACCTTCTTTCTTCAACACCTTCCCCAAGCCATTCTCCACTTAAAAGCTGAAGTGGGCTTATCCTGGGGAAAGAATTACTCACACGCAGTTGGTCAATGGTTTCATTTCCATTTATTGCAGTTTGTCCACAGAAGGAGATCTAACAAACAAATGTGGTTAGAGTCCTTACCCTCAAGTAAATTATAATCTGTCAGTGGGAAAGTGTAAGTGTGCAGCAACAAAAAATGGGTGACAACTGTACCACATTTATGTAGCCAATTTCAAACTCTTCTTTCTTTCTCTTGTTTCATATAGCTATATGTATACCCAGCACTCCTTAGATGATAACCTTCCAGAGGATGTGATTGTGAGTACTTTTGGGGTTAGTCAGATTGATTGTGTAATCTCACACATAATTTGTAAATGACTATAAACTTAAGAAGGATTTACTGAAAATACATCTTTGACTTTTCAGAATTACCCCAAGGAAGTGGTAAGAAGGTGCCCTCCTAGAATGAGATCCTAATTAACATGTAGGTTGAGATGTTCAGCAACTCTTGGGAATCACTGTCTTTTAAATTTATACAAAACAGCATTCCACTGGTGTTCTAAACCACTTACTTTAGCCTTCTAATTCCATGTTAAACTCAAGTGGTAAACAATCTTTTCTTGAAGTTGCTTCCTCTCTCATGGCCACCACTGACGCAGACATCAGCTAGAAGAGAGGCCTCCGAGGATTAGACAGCGTGCGTTATACGTAGCTTGGCAGCCACTTGTGAACTCCAAAGAGAGTAAACCAAATATCAGTGACTGATTGTGAAGCTGAATTGCTTCCTCTTTTCTAGTTTCTCACAAAACTGTTTGAATTCGGCTTCCCTTCTCCCTTAACAGCAGCCACTTCTGACGGAAGTCTATTCTCTAGGACTTGCTTCTATTTAGGAGAAATTGCTTATGTTGTTGTTCTCAGGCCTATTAATAACTTAGAAAAGAGTTACACATGCTGAATTTTAAACAATGACACAGATATTTTCCTGTGGTATTTTCGCTGTATTTTTCTATGTTCTGAATTCTATCTTTTCCTCAAAAATGTTAATTCAATAGTAGATTCGCAAAGGTAATATGGAAAATACACACAGGATATATTTCCTACGGTTACATAGTTGGAGCTAGCACAACTTCATTGTAGTGTTTTTCTGAAATTTGTCTTAATGACTATGTAAAAGGCATATAAAATATAGTGTTGTATCGATATTTTTATATAAGTTTAAATAATGTAATATATGAAACTACATTAATTTATGCCTTTATGGACCTTTAACATGATCGCAGTAGATTGCATTTGAAGTAACACTGAAAAACATACTTTATACTTGATTAGCTTTTTCCTATTTTTTTACTCAAACTAATAACAGAGTTCATTGGAGTTGTTTTCAAGAATTAATCTTTAAAATATGAAATAGCTTTTTATCTTAATGTATAATGAATGCTTCACTTTTTAACAGATATTACTTTGTGCATTATTAAAAGACAAAAAAACTCCACATGAAACCCCAGAGAACCTGATACCTTACAGAACAGAGACTTCTGATTTTTATCAGGGGTAGTATAGAACTGGATACACTAGCCTTTTCAGATTAGACTATATAACACATTTCTAAGAAAAATGCGCATGAGACATGAAAACATATCTGTGGCACCCAAATGCTTCTCCTTGAAAAACCTATAAGAAATGCTCATTTCTTGTTACCTCCTCAAATATCAGCTCTGCTCAGGTCTGGAGACTACTCTCCATCTCTTCCAAGTCTGCCACAGAAATAATTCTCCTTACCTCCCCAGCAGCCCTCAACCAGTTGAACCATCCCTGAAGACTTGCAAAATAAACAGAATATAATCCAATGTAGAACAATCCCTTTTGTATCATAATCCTGCCAGACACAGCCCCTTCCTCTGCCTTTACTAATGTCTGTATTTTAATTATGTGTAGATTCCACCTGGTGAAGATTTCTTATCTTCCAAGACAGCTTAAGCATTCTCATCTCTCTAAAGATTTTTCTGACCCCACCCCTCACCCTCTGGATAGAATTAATAATTCTCCCTTTCCTTCTTTATCCCACCATATGCTGCCATCATAGGCCTATATCCCACACACTGCCATCATAGACCTATAACACTCCATTGCATTTATTTATTTACATGTTTATTCCCTTCCTAGTAGACTATAAATTGTTCGAGGATCTAAAGGAAATCTTATTTATCTTTATATCTGTAGTTCCTAGCAAAAAGCTTGATATAGTACATATAACACTAAGTATTTGCAGAATGGGAACAATGAATAGCTGTTGTATACAAAGAGATAAATTTAAATTGGGCTTCTACAAAAATTTCAGAAAAGATCTTCTTTTTGTTCCTAGAGAATAAATAGATCTTTCTGCTGCTCTGATTGAGACTCAAACAGGAGGAGGTAGACAGACTTGCTTGCTCTCATCTGACTTTTCTACATTCACACAAGAGTCTTCAGTAATTAATCCTGACAAACACTGTCAAAATGTCAATCCCTAACTTACAATGAAATTCAAGTTTGGACTGTTTGTATAATACAGGCCATCTTTTACGGGGTCTCACAAGTACTTAACGAATTAACAGTAACGATGACCATGACCTGAGTGAAAACAGTGGGAAACCAGCCGTTCTGGCCTCCTAAGGCTAATCTCTTAGACTCCTCTGACTTTTGGACCTCTGTGGAGTAAAGAAACAGTGTAAGCAATACCTACATGCCTCTATATATAGAATTAAAAATGCTTACATTGCCCTAGTACAACAAAATTTATCGAACATTTCTCTACAGATTCAAGAAAGCCAAGAAAATTAACTAACACTTTCACTTTTTAATCTAAAGATCTCCAAGGTATAAAACCATGTTCTTAAATGCAAAGACTTTAATTTTTAAAAATATATTTGGGGGAGGAAACAAGGTTTTATGATTGTTATGTCTCATTAACTCACTTGTTTTTAAAACAGAAAGCATTATAATGAATGCTTTCAGCTATTTGTAGGGTAAAGGGCTTTGGGGGTGTGGTATCCAATATAACAAACTCAGAAAAGATCAGTGGCTTCATCATAATTATAAACATGACCTAACCACAGCAGGATAGTTCATTATGTTCATTATGTTCATCATGTCTATGTCTGTTGGGATATTTCACCTCAGCCTTAGTTCCAACATACTATCAATACGACAACCTTGTTACTTAGATCCTTACTTTAATGGCTTATATTGTCTACTTTGGTACTATAGACATTTATAATTATTTATTGCAATTAGCTATCACAATTAGTTATTATCTATCCTGAACATCTAGACTCAATCTATCACAAAATGTTATTCTTGGTCTTTTCTTTGAGTCGGGGGTTAGACAGGGGAAGAGGGAGAGAGAGAATCCCTCCACACCCAACATGGGGCTCCATCTCGTGACCATGAGATCATGACCTAAGCCAAATTCAAGAGCTGGACACTTACCTGACTGAGCCACCCAGGCTCCCCTCACAAAATGTTATTCTTATGGAATACAGAAAGATCTTATTTGAGAAACCTCTTCTGTATACTCCAACATTTAGTTGTTCTCCCACCTCTAACTTTGCTTCTCAATAAGAAGTTAAAAAAGCTGCTTTAAGAACCAAATACCTGTCCTCTACCATTGCCACAAGATTCAGAAACCTTCATATCTGACATGCAAGTTATTCAAAGAAGCATCTCCCTGAACTCAGGAAGCAGATTTCCAGAAGTCTACCTCTGACTTCTAACTCCATTTCACCTGTCCCCACTGCTTCCCAATCCTGGGCCCTTCTGGTCTGCTTCTGTGGGCTTCTGAAGAAAGGACAGGCTGTGGGAACAGCAAGGTTGACTGAAATTCCCCATCAGAAATTAGAATGTGTTTCAACACGAAGAAAAATTACAAAGTACAATTAGGATCCTTAAGAGCTGGATGAAGAGTTGAACAGGTTTTGGTGGCTGGCTTCGGATCTTAACTTCTCTTTAGAACTATTTTTCTGGGGAAGAAAACATAATTCTGAGTTGAGTGCATTTAAATTATAAACCAAGATTTATAATGCACTTTGTCTGTAAGTTGTAGACCACTACAACATTACAAATTTTTAGTAATATAAGTAATTTTTAATTCTGATTTTTCTTCAAGGAATTGAGCTTATTTTCGTGAGAAAATGGTGATAACTTCATTTTAAAATGCAGAGGAATGTTTTTTTAGGGGCAAGCCTATAATTTTCTTTTACTTGATTGTTTTTCTCATTATTTTAACTAGTTTTTATTGGAAATCTAGTATGTGCCAAAAAGCTTTTTATGGGCGCTGGACACATAGCAATGAACAAGATAGGCAATTCCTGATCAAACGGACTTTATATTCTAGGAGATGAGAAGGAGGAAATGAGGAAGAGGACAGAAGATAATAAATAAACAAGAGAATCCAGATACTGATTTCATATATAAAGTAAACGTAACAGTGATGCGAGCAGCGGGGCTACTCAGGGAGCCTGTTCTGAGGTGATAACATATGTGCCAAGCATGAAGAAAGGGTGGACAGATGAATAAATATACGAATAAGCAGGGGCACCTGGGTGGCTCAGTCGGTGAAGTGTCTGACTCCTGATATCCACTTGGGTCATGATCTCATGGTTCATGAGTCTGAGACCAACATGGGGCTCTGTGCTGACAGCATGGATCCTGCTTGGGATTCTCTCCTTCTCTGCCTGTTCCTCTCCCGGCTTGTGCTCTCACCCTCTCTCTAAATAAATAAAAACTTTAAAAAAAGTAAAAAAATACATGGGGTGCCTGGGTGGCTCAGTTGGTTGAGCGTCAGACTTAGGCTCAGGTCATGATCTCGCAGTTCGTGAGTTCGAGCCCCACGTTGGGCTCTGTGCTGGTAGCTCAGAGCCTGGAGTCTGGTTCCAATTCTGTGTCTCCCCCTCTCTGCTCCTTTCCCGCTCATGCTCTCTGTCTCTCAAAAATGAATAAACATTAAAAAATTTAAAAAGTAATAATAATTTTTAAAAAAAATTATTGGCTGGTGCTGGGTGAATGGGTAAAGATGGTAGAAGGTAAGATCAGCACAGGCAGGAACGACCCTCAAGGAGTTTCTGGACAAAGGCCAAAAGTTCCTCTTTTTATGAGCAATAGGAAGTCACTGAAGGATTTCAGGTGGGAGAATGACTTGGGTTGATTCAGCCTTTGAAAGGACTACTCTGGCTACTGAGAAGAGAACAGATTATAAAGACCAGGGCCAGAGTAAAACCATGGGGAACAGTTTTGAGGCTACTGTAGAAGAAAGATGGTTTACAGGAACATGATAACAATTAGGATAAACTCTGGAAGCGGCAAGATAAAATACATTTAATTCCCAAATATAGTTAAGTCTATACATATTTTTGAAAAGGGAAATCCGTACTGAAAAAGTTTTAAAATATTTTTAAAAAATGAGAATACGAACTCAGAGTGTCATTTCACCTCACTCACTCTTTCACCTCACTCACACTTTCATTTCACCTTGATTTCTGTATTCCTGAAGGTGCGGGGGACTAAACTGTATGGGAGTGGGGCTTAGAAGTGAGGCCTGGGGTTACTATGGAATTTCTCAGTTTCCACACCTAATCCCCAAAGATCACATGCAC
Source organism: Lynx canadensis (assembly GCF_007474595.2). NCBI lineage: Eukaryota > Metazoa > Chordata > Mammalia > Carnivora > Felidae > Lynx > Lynx canadensis. The sequence continues at coordinate 153,470,826 of NC_044303.2, read as the reverse complement.
ACACTATCTTCTGCAGATGACATCTGGCAACGAAATACACTTGGTTGTTGATACATAACATGTCAGTGTTTCAATTTGGCAATAACATTCAGCCTTATAACCAAAACATAGCACCTGAAACCAAGTTCCTCCCATCCCTGGCAGAACACAGAGCACACGTTCCTGGGAGATTGGATCCAAATGGGGCTTTGCTAGAAAGGTGGTTCTAGGCCCCACACAGCTAACAAGCCAATAAGAAAGTCTGCTTCACTTTTATAACTAGTGTTATTCTGGCCCTCTTGTTTACCATTTGGCATAGCATATGACGCAAAAAAAGAGTTTCTTTGCTCAGGAACTTAAAGATCAGTCAGGCAGATAGGCGACTAAATATAAGACATTCTGTTGGTAGAGCAAGCAGCTGAAGCTCAAGACACAACTTCTAGGGCTTATAGATGTATTTGTAAATTTAAAAACAAATTTTGTAAGGGCCAGTCATTGAAAAGATTTACAAAAGGAAAGCAGGATACTTGAGAGCTAGAAACGAGATTGAAGGGAGGCCCACTAAAATGATTAGTATAATAGTAAATGTTGGCTATATCTCAATAAGGCTAGAAAAATAAATAAAATTGACTGGTGCTGCTTGCATGACTCAGCATATATATCGAAAGTCAAAGAACTGTACACCTCAAATGGGGGAAATGTATGGTATATGAATTGTGTTTCAACAAAACTGTTTTAAAAACCATCTCCAAGAGACCATGCTCTTATGTTCCATGGAAGTGGAGGAAGAAGGCACCACCCAGTTCTCTGGTTCCTTCCAAGAGGGGTGGAGACGGACAGCAGGGTTTTGGAGATGACAGACCTACTTGATATGGATTGGGGAGCAGGGGGTAACTAACAAAACCTTCTAGGGTCTCCTATTTTTTATGTGCAATCCAGGAGTAATAAAAATAATACTGATTACCTCACGGTGTTATAAGGATTACAAGGAATTTATGCATATCAGTGTTTATAGTAGGTAGTCCTTAGCAGTACCAAGAGTTTCATCACATGTTTCTGTGTTTTTTAAATATAAGCCTATTTCAAATGTCAAATGTATACACATACATGTGCACAAGCTCACACTACATACACACTAATATATAAATATATGTATTTTATATTTTTTATATATAAAGGCATATATAATTTTTAAAAGACACATGGCTGCCCATTTAAATGTATGTAAGCATAGGGGTGCCTGGGTGGCTCAGTTGGTTAAGTGTCCAACTTCAGCTCAGGTCACAATCTTGTGGTTCGTGGATTTGAGCCCCACATCAGGCTCAGAGCTCAGAGCCTAGAGCCTGCTTCAGATTCTGTGTCTCCCTCTCTGTCTCTGCCCCTCCTCCACTTGCACTCTGTCTCTCTCTCTCTCAAAAATAAACATTAAAAAAATTTAAAAACCATAAATGTATGTAAGCGTATATATATAAAGGCATATATAGGTATGTGTGTATATATATATATATATATATATATATATATATATGAAAGACACATACACATCTGTCTCCAGTTCTTAAGGTTTCAACAACTCAACACAAGCAAAAAAGACATAAGAACTTAGGAAACACTCAAGATTGGGCGGGGGGTGGGGGGGAAGCTCATTTAAAAAATATAAACAAAGCAAAATTAATACAGTCCATACACATAATGTGGCCCAACAGCAAAGTCTTTCCGGGACAGTACAGTGAGAAGTGTGGCAGCAGGCAAGACAGAGAGGGCTATTTTAAGGGGGTGAGCCTGAAAAACTTGTCACCTCCCTTGCGGTTGATTTAAGAAAACCTCGGGACTAGAAAATGGCGCTCGGTGCTCCAGAAGGCATTAGGGAGTGTTCGACTCAGAGCTGAAGCAAAGGGCCTCTGCCCTGCAGTGAGCAGCAGGGACCATCCTCACCTTCCTCTGCTCCCTTGTTCTCAGGCCTTGCGTTTCCAGCTTGTTGAACATGATCTATTATCTTCTTAACAACTCTGCAAGGCAGGCATTCTTATTTTTCCAAATATTTTTCTGATACAGCTCAGGATATTACTCCATTTGTCCTTCTAAGTCCAAAACTGGGACTCTTCCCCCTACACTCCATATTTGTTAAAGTTCTTTACAGCCAGTACTAAATATTCATAAAAACAATTTTTCTCAGATGCCAATTTTCCCTAGTTAAGGATATCAAAAGAAGGCTTTTAAAAAGTCAAGGATAGTTTATGTTTCTGAGGCTGTAACAGAAGATTCCAAACTGGTATTTTCTGGTAAATTCTGGATTTGCCTCACAAATTTTCCTAGTAACAAAAGCCATGTTGCAAACATGATAATGTCACTGTAGCCTCATTCAGAATATTACTCACTCTTTCTGTTGCTTTGCTACTTCAGCACTTGGGAAAGTTTGAATTTCCCAGTAGTGTGACCATGATACTATTTTTGTATCTTCGGCATCCACTTATTTTCAATTTAGTGAGAACAGTCTATGGTTGAGCTGAATTTTGAAAGCATGCTGAAAAAAGGCTGGATTGTATTATTTAAATATTTAAGAATGAAAAATTTGATGCATAAAGAAAATGTGTACTCAAGAAGAAAGCAAAAATAAAATATATAATTTCTTCTGAAATTCAACGCCTGGATTGATACTCAAGTTTCACTTCATCTGAATACCAATATCATTTTAATCCCTCAAAGCACACACTTGTGAATAACATAATGCTAACATTTTTGGTTGCAGAAAAGATTATAAAACTATTTGATAATCACTAGTTACAAACTGACTTCACAACTGATTGCAGATCCACATGAAATTCAGTAATAATACCCAAAATATAAAGTCATCAAAGACATTTGGATTCAGGAAATAGGGGAGGGGGGAGTTCAAACTATAGCTCTAATCTCCCAGATGTAACATGATTAGGTTAGGCACAATAGCAGGGTGTCACTTGCCTTAGGCATAAAACATTTCAAAGCAATAAAAAAATATAAATAAAAACACAGACCAAAGAGAAATGTACTAATTTTTATCACCCTTTCATCAGTCTTCTATAAAAAGCTCTCTTTCAGGGGCCCTAGGTGGCTCAGTCAGTTAAGTGTCCGACTCTTGGTTTCAGCTCAGGTCATGATCTCATGGTTCGTGAGCTCAAGTCCCACATTGGGATTCTCTCTCCCTCCCTCTCTCTCTGCTTCTCCACAGCACACGCACTCTCCCTGTGTCTCTCAAAATAAATAAACCTTTTTTTTTTTTCTTTCAAAAAAGCTCTTTTTCAAAGGAGGAAAATACCAATCAAGAGGGTAGGGTGGGAGAGGGAGAAATCTGTCCTCCGGCTGGTGGTAGCTGGAAGCCCCAGTGTCCACCTTCCCTTCAGCAAGCTTTTTATGATCAGAGGCACCTGAATGGCTTCCCCTTCCTGAACCCTGACAGCCCCCTTCCTTCACTGTCAAACTTCTTTCAGGTATGGTGTGAATCAGCCTGTTCCATTTCTTCCCTACCCCTTTCTTCCCTAACTTTTTACGTCTCATGTTCATCCTCTCTCTCCAAGTTTCCAGTGACCTTGTTCTTGCCAAATTTGAGGACTAATCTCCCACTGATGCTCAGTCCTTCCATTTGAAATCTTTTTTCCCTTCCTTGGCTTCAGAAACTTTAACTGTGCTTTAATTATCCACTCCTAATGATCCTTCTCATTCCACATGGCACAGTGTTTTAAACACACGGGTTTCAGAGCCAGACTGCCTTGAGTTGGAATCTTTCTTCCAGCTGCCACATTCTACCAATGAAGGTTAAGACAGGTAACAAAACTTAGTCCTATTTTTCCATCTGTAAAATAAGAATGATGGCAGTTCCCAGCTCGTCTGGTAGTTACAACAAGAAGGCAATACGTGTAAATCACTTAGTTCAGTGCCATAAAGGCAAGCCCTTAATGACATTAGCTATGTGTATTCTATAATCACGGGTACACAACCTGTGTCATAGAACCTGTTTTCCAGTGTCAAGATTTCATGTTTATATAGGTAATATCTGAACCACTGGTTTAAATGTGCTATAGCAACTTTAAATCCCTAAGGCTGCAAACTGCATGTATCCCATCTATTAAACCTTTTAGCTTTTTCTATTTAAGTCAAATGAAACCACGAGTTCCATAGTTATCTTAAAATCATCTACCTCCTTTGGTGACAGAGTAAATCTCATTAATTCCTGATTTATGAGGCAGTATGCATAGTGGTTAAAGGCAAGGACTGGAGCCTGGCTGCTTGTGCTCAATTACTGGTTCTGTCACCACTATGTGACCCAGGGCAAGTAACTTCTATTCGTTTTGCCTTGACTGCCTCGTCTGTAAAAAAGGAGTAATATTAGTACCTATATCATAATCCTTACCTCACATAATACTTAATAGGTATTATATTAGCATTTATTAAATTAAATAAAATTTGCAATGCGCTCTTTTTATTGATTATAAAAAAAGAAGATTTCAAAGCTTTCATAAAGCAAAACAGGGTGTTTTTATTAGTTCTTATTTCTTCCTTTGGTTCTCATTACCCCTACCATTGTCCCAGCTCACACCCCATCACAACCGGATAATGGTAAAAGCTGCCCTACCCAGCTTCTCTAAACCGATCTCCCTAATTCCACCTTCTCATCCACTTTAATTCACTTTTGATTTAATCCCTAATTGCCAGATTAATCCTTAAAAACACCGCTTTCATACTGTACCTTTTTGGACTAACTCCACAGGTGGCTCCCCGTGGTTCTCAGGGAATATGAAACTACCTCGGCTGTAGTCAGTGTATCTATCTCTTCCTGCACAGGGGCGCATGGGCAGGCCTCGATTGAGTGGAACGCCCAGGTCCGTTATAACCTCCATGCCTTTATTCTTTCTCCTTCCCATTCCTAGAATGTGCGCATTCTAAGTCTTCACATCTCATACATCCTTCAACAACCCGGTTGGCTACGTTGCTACATGAAGACTTTCAAGCTGAGGCCCCCTGTTGATAGCTTATGGAATACTATACAGTACACTAGAGAAGAAGAGACCTACGTACACACTTGGTTCTTACAATGAGGTTGCTATTATAGACTATCATTTACATAATTCATGCGTGCATGTCTTGCTTGGAATTTCCCATGGCATAATCTCAATCTCAAAACTGTGCATGTGGTAGATGAGTTCCAAGTGGTTGACTTTATAGATGAATGATGATCCTCACCTGGGATAAGGAGAGTTTACTCAAATTTTTGGTTTTAATTTCACTAGTGGACAATGGAATGGGCATTCAGTCATGAATGTGCTAAGCCTTTGGCCATATTGAGGATCACACCTGAATTAAGACTCAAATACATAATAAATTCAACTTAAATATATATTCATATCTGGGTGCGGAATGCTCTTTATTCATGGTCACCATTTAATCTCTACATGAAGACAAGGCACAATTGAATACAAAATTTTTTGGACAAAAAATAAAAATAGAAACCTTACATACTTAATACCATTTAAATGGGGGCACAATACCATTTAAATGGGGGCACACTCAAGGTCTTCAGAGGGAAGAAAGAATTGGGGAGGACTGGCTACACTTTCTTTCTAGTGGTTTATTTTATGTCCAAAAACAACACTGAGAAGTTCTGCCAAGTATGAAATGCTATGAGAAAGACCAAAATAAAAACATAGTCTGTACTCTGAGTCGGACATTAGTTCTCTTGTCTAAGTACCTTTCCTTTGGGTACTTAGGGATGGAGTAGGGGAGGATAAAACAAGAAAAAAGCAGCAGTAGTCTTTCCTTCCAGAAGGAAAGACAAGCATTTGTAAGTAGTTTCAAAGGCAATGACACTATGAATGAAAGTAAAAATTTAATTAATGGTATTTCTTAAATAATTTTTCACAGTAAGGAAGACAGGCTGACAGTGTGGGTTTGGTAATAACAATAATAACAGCAACAGCAGCAGTGGCAGCAACAGCAACAACCAGAAATGCACTTGGGTCATAATATGGTCAATCTAATCTCCTAACAAGCCCGATCTAGAAGCCCACCCCAGGCTTACTGGTTCAGTATCTGAATTTTAATAAGATGCCCACAATGAAGCTTAAGAAACACATTTCTGATCTACTTACATATGCACTAGCATATAATCACAAATGTTCTACTGGATAACGACCCTTTGTGTTTCTCAAGTTCCCAATCCTCAAAGCGAGACCCAATTTTGATCCTTGTACTTCAATTCTTACTTTTTTTTTTGTTTCTTTTTGTTTGTTTGTTTAGTAACAAAGCAGAAATAATATAGGATATTCTGGTGAGTAAGTAACTAATCCAAACTTCCAACTAAACAAAAATCTGTTCTGATTAGTTTATACTTTATAATTTGTCTCATTCTGCTTTAATTGATACAAATATACTTTTTAGATATGCGTTTTCAGACTCTGCACACACAATGGCTTTCCTGAGCTGGCAGTCTCAACAAAACAGGGAAGCTGTAAGGGGAGAAACCGGGCCGTGTAGCAGCCAGAAGGAACCTGTATTTGAGAGTTTACACATGGCTTCTGGCTTCCTTCACATTGTAGTCAACGATTCTTAGAGTGCCAAAGATGCTATATATTCAAATCAAAAGGACATTTCAGCACTAAAGCAGAACCTGTTGGCAGGAATATTTGGGCAGCATTCTACCCGGAAAACAAAATGACATGGCACAAAATGACACCCCAAATGTTGCAGAATTAGAAAACTGGACAAACACTGATAGCCCATCTTCAGCTAAATGCCAGAGAACAAGCTTCTGAATTTTAAGGCAATTCCCTTGTCCTTTACTGAGGAAAATGTCTAAGTAGTTACAACTCTTGCACATCCAATGGCCACCAAAAACTTAATTTAAGTATTTAAAATTCTCAGATATTTAGTGTCTTCTGAATTCAGATAATATATAGACTGGCCAACAAATTTAATCATTTTTACATACTTTTTTTTTCTAGACAAATTTACTCTTCAGTTTAAAAATATGTGCTTAAGCCATGTAAATAAACAAACAAACAAACAAAGAAAAAAAACAGAGGGAAAAAACCCAAGTATTTCCCTTTGTTAAGTTTACCAACCAGAGAGTAAATGCAGTTCTATCTTATCATGTTTTCTATGAGAAAATTTCTGTTCTTTTTTTAGATTTGGAGAATTGCTTTTCCTGACAGAACCCCCAGAACTGAGAACCCTGAACTGCAAACTTGTCCTTTGTCCTAGTTGTTTACCAGCCTTATCAGGGCACACATGGGTTGGCAATGTGATTCTAAGATAAAAATTCCAAAGATATAATTAGATGTTTTTCCGAGCAATATCACCCAATACCATAAAAATTTGTTTGCTGTTCTTCACATTATACTTGAAGTGAATGGTCTCACAATTTCTTGCCATTTAGTAATCTTCTTTTAGGTAACCGAGACATTTTAACTTGGCACTGAAGAAAAATACATATTATTTTTTAAATAAATAATACTGAAAAAAGAGATCTTATCTCAAAACTTCTACCTGCAACATTTCAATGAACAGATATTTCTATATAAATAACAGACTTATTAAAACTTCCACAGCAAAAATATAAACAGGAAAACAATCTTTTGCCCCTGAATTTAACTATAAGTGATAAATGACACAAAGATATATTCTAAGCTAGTGATGCAGAACCTTGCTTATGGTATCCTACACTTTTATTTAGTATAATTCTGAACAAAAGAAATAAACAGACAATGGTAAGAAGCCACAAATGTACATTTACTATTACAGAAGAATACTCTCTAGCCCAATCATGGAAGCACTGTAAAAACATCTCTCAAGTTTTCTGCTGAACTCCATTTTTGCTAGGGATTGAAACCATTAAAAAAAAAAAAAAATCAAAAAAAAATCTTCTACTGCCACCTGCTGGTAGTTTATAGTCAATGATTCTCAAAGATGCTAGAACGACAAACCAGATTAATGTATAGATATAAATAATATAAATATATATTTTTACATATGTTTCTAGCAGAGAAGTAGAGCCAGACGAGCACATTTTGATTGCTAACTTGCTCACTGACTGACCTACAATGACAAAAGGAAGTCAAAGATGATCACATTTCCATTCTTCCCTTTCCCACAAAGGCCATTCAATCTCATTCTAGGTAAGCAATAAAGATTTGACACTGAATGCTTTTGGCTGACCTGTATTTGAGTATTTGCAACTCAAACACTTGAGGCCAGCAAAGAAAGTTTCATTTTCTTAGCCAAAGAATGACTGGCCAAAAGTGTATTTTTGAAGACTTCTCGAGAGGAAACTCACACTCTAGGGATGTCAACATAATGTTGATGGAGGATTCCAAATGAGAGATCTGAGGTTGGAAATGGAATACCCCCATTGGCAAGATTCTGTAACTGGAGACATCAATACGATTTTAAAATTCAGAAAGAGCGGGCCCAAGTTCCTGCAGTCAGCTTCATTTCTTTTTTTGGAGAGTCTGAGGATTTAAAAAAGCCTTTGCTAAAAGATTTTCAGGGAAACAACTATTCTCTTTAATTTACAGGGTATTTATGGGGCGCCTGGGTGGCTCAGTCGGTTAAATATCCGACTTCAGCTCAGGTCATGATCTCACAGTTTCTGAGTTCGAGCCCGGTGTCAGGCTCTGTGCTGCCCACTCAGAACCTGGAGCCTGCTTCGGATTGTGTGTCTCCCTCTCTCTCTGCCCCTCCCCTGCTCATGCTCTCTCTCAAAAAATAAGTAAACATTAAAACAAATTTAAACGGTATTTAAAAAAATCAAAGTAGATAGGTAAACCATTTTGAGGCAACAGTACTTTATCAATAATACACCAATTCTTCCTACAAACTACGGAAATGTTTTTTTTAGATATTTTATGTCACAAGCTACATATTACAGAATATTTCATGGCACAATGCTTCATCTATTCTAAAAATAAACCAAAAAACATGGATTTGACTAACCTTCTTCTCTAAAATTAATGTTAAGTACAATGTGAATCAGAAGGCAGTGTCCCAACATATAAATCCTGGGTCCTTCTTTCACATCCCCAGACATGAGCAAATTTGTCTGCTAGGACACTGAAGAGTTGTCTGTAATTCTACAGTGCTATAATTAAGACTTGTACAAATTCTGCTGCCAAAAAATCACCAGAGTGGGTGGTGAATGCAGCCAAGTAAACTCTAATTATGGAAGGCGGGTTTTCTAAGATCTTACATACAAGAAGCAAAGGCAAGATCAGACAGCTAAGATAGGTTACCAAGGCAATATAAATAGCCTTGTCAAATTCAATGTAAGCCCCCCTTTGGTAACAGCTGTTACCTCCCAAAGCTCATAGGTACTTTAAAAACGCAATCTGGAATCCTCTGCCTAGAATCCAGCACTTAACTGTTCCCCCAAAATAAAGTTATGAAATTTACACATGCAATTTTCACTCCTAGGACAATAAAAAGACAATAAAAAAAAAAAGACAATAGGAGTCCAATATCTCAGATAATTTTCCATCTTAAATTTCAGCTCCTCTACTAGTATTATTTTAAAAACTTGTTAGAGTTCAATAAAATGCCTTAAGCACTCTGAAACACAGCATGCAAATCCTAAGTGTACAGCACAATAAATTTACATAACTTGAACATATGCATATAACCAGCAGCACCCAATCAAGAAACAGTATTTTTTTGCACTCCAGAAGGGCCCCAACTACCTAGAAAAGGGGAAGTTTTACTTTATAAAATAAATACAAAGTTCTCTCAATAATAATACTGTATAATGTCTTCCTACTGTCCGGATCTGTAATTACAGCCTTCAAGTAGATATGATTATGCCTTTCCCCCTTTGCGTATACAAACGTCTGTGCCCACCTTTCCCCTCATCAACAAACTGCACAAACTTCTCATTCAAGTCTGACCACAAATATCACCTCCTATATGAAGACTTCCTGGACTTTCACAGAATAATAAATTAAATCATCATCTACATTCACACAGTACTTTGCAAATAGTACATGTTTGCACTTATCTATACATCTACTGTTCTAGACTGTGAGTACTTCATGGACAGGAAAGGCATCTAATTTCATTTTTTGATCTGTTTTCTGTGTTTTAATCTGTGCTTTAAACTTCCTGCTAATGGATGACGAAATGTTTTTCATGTTCTATCTTCTGCAAGAGAAAACCTGAGTAGTTTTTCAGAAAAGAACGTTCCACCAAACTGTGTTCTATAATATTAAACCACACAAAATACAGTTGACTCTCGAACAACCTGGGTTTCAACTGTGTGGGTTCACTTACAATGTGGATTTTTTTCAATAAATACAGTATATAGTGTTGGAAGTGAATTTTCCTTATGATTTTTTAAATAATATTTTCTTTTCTCTAGCTTGCTTTACTTTAGCGTAAGAATGCATCATTTAATACATACAACATACAAAACACAGGTTAATCAACTGTTTATGTTACCTGTAAGGCTTCCAGTCAACAGTACACTATCAGTAGTTAAGTTTTGGGGGAGACAAGAGTTCTATGCAGATTTGTGACTGCACGGGGAGTCAGTGCCACGTACCCTCATGTTCAAGGGTCAACAGATAAAATATTAGCAGATATTTTAAAACACATATCATCTTAATGTCCTCCATGTAAAAGAATTTGTAACAAAGCATATTTTATTCAAACAGATTAAGTAAAATATGCTAATGTTAATACATGCACACATCAGTAATACATTTATCACATATAAATTGAGAGTATAATGCTTTGTGATAAGCAGCTATTTTCTTGTAAGGGAGGATATTAAGGTACCTCTGTATAAAACAGCTCACAAAATACACTTTAGGTCCTAATACTGTCATTTCCTCTTACCACACTCTTCCACCCTCCCCTGCTATACAACTAAACAAGCTTACTTCAGCTACAATGAGATTACACTTTGCTCATATGTTCAATTCAAGGATCACAGAAGAAGAAACATGAACCTCTTGTGAAAGGTAGAAATCCCCGGGCCCTCTTACCTGTGTACCTAAGCTGGCTGCCATCATGTGAGCCAGAAGCTTAGCTGCAAACATGGAGTGCCTGGCACAGAAGATATGGGAAAGGACAGCCAGGCCAAGACCTGCAAGAACAAAAACGTTCACAGGTGGGTTTACAATCCATGAGCAAACAGTAGCGTAGCAAACTTCTTTGGAACAGGTAAGCATATAAGGCCTGTAGTCTCCCCATGCCACACAGCATGGAAACGATCATATTTTAATTTTAATCTACTCCATTTTACATGACATATACAATCTTAGCAATTAGGGCCAAAGGACAACGTTAATTTTCAACAGCTACATGTTCACTCCCTTACCAAAAAGATAGCACAAATTAAGCAGATTAATAACTTCATTACACTTCTGTTTTTCTATGTTTCCACTAGACAAGTTTTAATGTATAAGAAAAGAATCAAATTCCAATCTAATTTTCCAAGAACAGGTGGCTTGGCTAAATAGAGATATTTAGGGAGGTGAATTGGAGTTTTCAGGCAGAAAATTGTGAATAGTACTAACAAAACTCAGGCTTAGTAATTACTCCCTTTTTATCTACTAGGAATAGTTATGTAATTACAACAGTGGTAATTATGAATTTTAAGAGTAACCTTATGCTACTGGGTGCCAAAACCAAAGAACAAAATGTATTCTTTCCTCCTGAGATGACGTTTAACCTAAACATCTATATTTCTAAGTGGGGTAAAGAAAACTGTTCTTATTTTCTTTAAATGTACTTGAATTCATCTCTTTACACTACTTCAACGTTTATTTATTTTTGGGACAGAGAGAGACAGAGCATGAACGGGGGAGGGGCAGAGAGAGAGGGAGACACAGAATCGGAAACAGGCTCCAGGCTCTGAGCCATCAGGCCAGAGCCTGACGCGGGGCTTGAACTCACGGACCGCGAGATCGTGACATGGCTGAAGTCGGACGCTTAACCGACTGCGCCACCCAGGCGCCCCTCTTTACACTACTTCAAAGGGATGATTAGAAACTTGGCACTAAAAAAAATACAAAGAAACTCAGCATTAACCAACAAATCTTTTATCTTGCAATTCGTATCTATAAATTTCTTTTAGTGCCATGTTTTAAATGCAGAGTATATACATATTTTTTAAATATTTCCTGTTCTAGAATTTAAATGTGCTTCAAATAGTAACCCATTTGGTTTTTCACTTAAGCCTTTTCATCCTTCACACCTTTGCTAGAGTTATTTTGTGTGAGAACCATCAAAACGTGACAATTGGCATGTATGTGCTGCTTTGCCATATCATTTGTATGTAGTTTTAACATAGTTTGAACCTCATTTATTAATGCCTCCTTTACAAACAGGAGACGCTGCATTTATTTAAATTTGCTTTCCATTATCTTCTATGAAGTTATGGAACAAACTTTATTTTTTTTAATTTATTTTTAATTTACACATATTTAAAGAATTTTTTTTAATGTTTAGTTATTTTTGAGAGAGAGAGACAGAGACAGAGCACGAGAGGGAGAGGGCAGAGAGAAAGGGAGACACAGAATCCAAAGCAGGCTCCAGGCTCCAGGCTCTGTGCTGACAGCTCTGTGCTGATGCGGGGCTCAAACCCACATACCATGAGATCATGACCTGAACTCAAGTCAGACACTTAACTGACTGAGCCACCCAGGTGCCCCTATACATATATATATTTTTTAATTTTTAATTTTTTTATTTTTTATACATATATTTTAAATGTTTGTTTATTTTTGAGGAGAGAGAGACAGAGTGCAAGTGGAGGAGGGGCAGACAGAGAGGGAGACACGGAATTCGAAGCAGGCTCCAGGCTCTGAGCTGCCACCACAGAGCCCAAGGCAGGGCTCGAACCCACGAACTGTGAGTTCATGACCTAAGCTGAAGTCAGATGCTTAACCGACTGAGCCACCCAGGCACCCCTGGAGCAAACTTTTAAAATATACCACATGTTGGCCTAAGTGGATTGGGCCTCTGCAAAGTGCCCACAGGGGGTTGATGACTAACTAGTAGTATTCCTTACAGCAATGCCTCTCCTAACTCCTTTTGGTAAAGTTTAGATTTTAATAAGAGTGTTTAGATTTTAATAAGTTAGACAAAGTTCCACATAGGAAGTGAGTCTTTGCATTAGACAAAGCTTTTGGCCTAGAAATTTGGCCAAGAAATCTGACATAATCCATTTTTCAGAAGGCTGCTCTAGGGTGTTCTGGGGCAGGTGTGCAGGTCTCAGGTTGCCTCTGAGATCCACCCACACAGGGACACAGAGTATCCAGAAACTGCAGTGTCATGCCTGACTTTGCATCTTTACTTAGTCTATAAACTACTGAAGCTAATGCTCTGAACTCACCAACGTTCACCAGGAATTTCTTATGGTGATCAAAGCTGGTTTAAACTCAAGGTTTGGTGTGTGTGTGTAATAAACTGATTTAAAAGCAAGGCCTTGCAAATTTTTTTCGATATAAGCCACATGATCACAAATATGTGCTTTACTGTACGTTTATTGTGGTAAATGCCAACAATGTGAGGCAAGGGGATTAGCGCTGGATAAAGGAGAAATAAACATGAGTCAACTGGTTTTTTTCTAGATCACAAGAAGAGCTTATTCACAGCCTTTTCCCTTAACTTGGTAATTCTCCATTATATTCACTTTTCATGAGATAAATTTAGTACCGTTAAACTTGACCAGCTCAAGAATATTTAATTGAGTATATGAGCTGCAATTAAAATGCTAGCATGACACCTGGTGGTAGTCCAGGATTCAAAGCCAGTGGTAAAAAAATGGGCTAGATTCTGTTAGCCTAGAACTAAAATGCATGATAGTTGTCGGGATGCATTTTTTATTTAGGGAAGAAGAATGGTGCTAAAAAACCTCAAGCAGCCTGCTCCCCAGCCTTGACGGGCCTTGGGAAAGATGGTGAATATCTTATATCTAAAGAAATGCATGCTTCAGTTCTCAAGTTCCTGAAGCACTATATGCTAAGTACTTAACTTTTATTTTCTTATCTGATATCAAAAAGCTGCATTTAGCATACATGATTTAAATTTACAAGTCAGTCGTTTCTTTTTTTAAGTTATAACAATGTTTGGTTTAAATTCAACATGTAAATCACAGGGTATAAAGTGTTATAACTATAAATAGAATGTTTTTTAAAAAATAATAAAGTGTAACAATTCCAGGTATTACCTAAAGGTACGCTAAACAGCTTTTTAAAAAATTGACTCCTTGGCCATTATGCGGAAATAACAAGCAGCTAACTGGATAATTCTCCTTTACTTTTTTTCCTAGCACAATGTAGGTTATATACTCAATTGGAAAAGAGCTATTAATTAGTTCCCTAACACAAATGACTTTTCTATATTATTAGAAAGTGAAGGAAAAGATAAATTACCCTTAACAAAGTAACACTGATAATCTTTGATTTAGAGAAGAAAAACTCTAATGAACTAACTAGATGGTTTTTCTAACATCAAACTGGACCAAAGATTTTATTGAGCTACACAATATCGGAATGTTTATAATGTGTATAAACATACATAATGTTTGTATATGAATATGCATACCCAGTAAACATATCTATCATTTGACATCCCTTAAGAATAGGGTATAGCTTGGGAATGCAAGCTGGTGCAGCCACTCTGGAAAACAGTATGGAGGTTCCTCAAAAAACTAAAAATGGAACTACCCTACGACCCAGCAATTGCACTACTAGGCATTTATCCAAGGGATACAGGTGTGCTGTTTTGAAGGGACACATGCACCCCCATGTTTATAGCAGAACTATCAACAATAGCCAAAGTATGGAAAGAGCCCAAATGTCCATCGATAGATGAATGGATAAAGAAGATGTGGTATATATATATATATATATATATATATATATATATATATATACACACATATATGTATATACACATACATACATACATACAATGGAGTATTACTTGGCAATCAAAAAGAATGAAATCTTGCCATTTGCAACTGCGTGGATGGAACCGGAGGGTATTATGCTAAGTGAAATTAGTCAGAGAAAGACAAAAATCATATGACTTCACTCATATGAGGACTAAGAGACAAAACAGATGAACATAAGGGAAGGGAAACAAAAATAATATAAAAATAGGGAGGGGGACAAAACAGAAGAGACTCTTAAATATGGAGAACAAACTGAGGGCTACTGGAGGGGTTGTGACGGGGGAGGCTAAATGGGTAAGGGGCACTAAGGAATCTACTTCTGAAATCATTGTTGCACTATATGTTAACTAATTTGGATATAAATTTAAAAAAATTAAAATTAAAACAAAAAAAATAGGATACACTTTCCAAGTTACTGATCTAAATATCAATGTTTTTTGCCATGAAATTTCTTTTAAGTGTTCATAACTTTTGTATCTACCTATGTATCTGTCTCTATCTTCTCTATGGATAAATCTCAACAAAACCACACGCTCACTATACATTATTAAATCAATTACTAGGTTGTTACCTTCATTTTTTTTCTATTTTCCCACCTAATGCTAGCTGTAACTGTTCCTTTTTTTAATTCTTGTGGCTCATTTCTAATGACTCCCACATTTCTCTCCTCTGAGCATGGTGCCTCTTGGTTACTGCTACTAATAAGCTAAAGGCAGGAAAACAAAATTGTCAAGCCTGAAAAGTTTTCTCTGTTGAACAAAAGTCAATATGAACCACCTTAGAGAACACAAGTTCTACGTGTTTGGGGAGAGGATTTCTTACAGAGGGATGAGGGTCAGGAGACTAGCCTCCAGAAAATCAGAGTGTTAAACCTGAGAGGTTCAATAACCACATGTGTTTATCTACATTTTAATTAGTTAAAATTAAATAGAATGAAAAATTCAGTTCTTCACTTGTTCCAGTCATATTCTGAAGGCTCAATAACACATGTGACCAGTGGCTACTATATTGGACAGTGCAAAGCATTTTGATCATTGCAGCAAGATACACTGGAGAGTGCTGTGTTTAAATGTCCTGTCCTGAGTGAAAGGAAAAAAAGAATATGTTGTATTTCAGAAGAATTTTTATTAAAAATGGCTAAAATGAGAGAAGGTTTGGGACTTGAAAGTAGGATGTTGACTTACATAGTCACAAGAACACGTAATTGTTGGAGGATGTCACATCAACAACATATATTCATTTATTTACTAATTTAACCACTAACTATAAACTGCTACACATCAGGAGCTGTGTTGGGCAATGAAGACACAGTGTTGAAAAAGGTAGTTACTTGCTGCTCTCCCACCTTATCTCTACATTTCTACCTGTACCTCCTCCCAGACACAGACTGGTTTATGAAAGGTCAGAGATCACAATTCTGTGCAAAGAGATGTGCAAGAAAACATTCTGGATGGTTTTCAGGGAAGTTTTCATTGCTCTTAAAACAAGATCAACTAAGTGCTTTTCCTTTGGCAAGCCTAGACACTTGTGCAATGCTGAGAGTTGCGGCTAGCTCAAGACCATGTAGGGCAAGACAGAAAACAAAATCTTTGAGGAGAGCAATACAGAAAAACAAGAAGGGGGTGGGCCTGTGATGACACCACTGAGGTCCTGAATTAATCCACCCTGAACTCTATTTATTTATTTAAGAAATTCGAATTGTCTTCTGCTAACTTGCGCCAAGTTCATCTTAAATATGTCCTGTATGTCTAGAGAAATCCACTATTTTTATGACATATCAGAATTAAAACTAAGCTTTCTGACTCACTATCTGAAACTTTCTCTTCAAATGGCTTTAAAAAGATTCTTATTTATTGTTTTCTATTCATGTTAGTAACTCCTCCATTTGATAGTTAAAATGAAGCTGTTTTGATATACCTTCCCCCATAATCATAAGGCTATTTTAGGACAGTGATTACAGTGAATATAAACTTGATATTTTTGGAAGAATGTGACACAAATTTTTTTTTTAAATCTCTAACTTTGAAAAGTATTTTGAAATGAATGGGTGGCATATGGTAAAGGTATTTTTTTTCTGGAAAAACTATCAGAATTTCAGCTTGTAAAACATAAAAGGCATAACTAGAATAGTCTTTCATTTAATATACCTTGGACAAAAGAAAAAGCATGCTTCAAAGGACTTTGGATTGTACTGATTTATTTATCCTGTCTTATTATTTAGCAATTTATAGACAATTATTTTGTTCCTTAACTGAAAAATTGACATTGTGCTGACATGTATATACTTAGTAATCTGTACAGTAAATAAAACCATTACCCATGTAAAAGGGAAAGCTTTAGTTTGACTAATGTGCTAAATGATTTCTCCACTGTAAGAGAACAAAAAAAGAACAATGAAATAAACGTGAAGTCTGTAATTCATCTTTAATCTCAGCTTAAAAGCCCTCCAAACACAGGAGACTTAAGAGCAAGTGCATCACGTAAGACCTAGTTCACATACTGATATTAAAACTGAAATGGATTATGGAATGTTACAGGTCTTGTTAAGATCCCAAGGCCACAGGAATTGTATTTAAAGTTAAAATCAGAATGATTCCAATCCAATAGTCTATCCTACTACAACATCAACAGACTTACAAGAAGCAGGAGAGGCTTCTTTGACATTATTCTCCAGATAGTACCACAAACCATGCTTTAGGTTCCTTAACAAGTACACTCTGAAAATTATGGTGTTATGGCATCATTATCTAACATTATTTTAAGTTGCATTTCTTCCAAGTCACCTTTCCAAGTGACTTTCATACTGTTACACCTAAGTGCACGTTTATGTTTTACTTGTCCTATCTTTTTGGCTTCAAAAGATAACCTTTGTTTAATTTCTTGGCATCTGTTAAACTCGTTTACAATTTTTAAAGCCGCGGGTATATATAAACCCTCATCTTTCATCTTCCAAAGCTGAAGATTAGTAAACTTTTTGGCCTGTATGGCCATTTCACACATTTGATCATTCTGCTGGAGTGCAGTAAGCAGAGATATAGAACTAAAACAGAAACACTGTGATCCATCCTGGCTTAAAGGATTTATTACTTCATATGTAATTGTATGTTGGCATGTTTCATGAAAAGAGCTGGTCAGACTGCTTCCAAATTTAGATGGATTTCTGATAGGGTCTGGAATAAATTATAAAATGTGTATGTAAGATACACAAAATTCTCATCTCTAGTTCCTGGGGGCCATCAGAAGGATAGATGGAAATCTCCCTCCCATAAAGGTAGAAACAGATACAAACACAGGACTTTATGTCTCCTGCTCTACAGAACACGCTGTATACATTACAATATGCTGTGGACAGGGGTGCCTGCGTGACTCTGTCGGGTCAGGCGTCCAAATATTGATTTTGGATCAGGTCATGATCTCACGGTTCATGAGTTTAAACCCCACATGGGGCTCTGCGCTGACAGTGTAGAGCCTGCTTGGGATTCTATCTCTCTCCCTTCTCTCTCTGCCCCTCCCTTGCTTGTGTGTGCATGTGTGTGTACTCTCTCTCAAAATACATACATACATACATACATACATACATACATACATAAACAAACGAACAAACATTAAAAAAATATGTTGTGGACAGAGGGGGAAAGACCCAATAATTTCAAATATGACTCTAAGTGAAAAGTAATAAAAGCAAATACTAATATTCAGGTATTGGTTCTCAAATACATGACCAAATCTATGTACTCTTTTCTAGACTGAATTGGAAAAAATATCTATTAATAATTCTTCTAGGAAATATGTTATTGTCCTGCTAGTCTTCTACAGAATCACGATAATATTCTCTCTTTAGTTTTTAAAACTCTGTTTTGATGTTCAATACTTAGAGCAAGCAAGGGATTTTGTGGGTCATAGCAGCACTTGAGTTTATGTCCCTAAGGAAATATATAAAATTACATCCAGATTTTACTGCAGCATTTTACCTTTTGGCTTTATTTTATGTCTATGAAATTTCAGTAAATATACTAGCAATAAAATCAAGTAGGATGTCTCCATCTGATTTGGGAACTATGTGGACCTGGAAGAATCTATCAAGCAAGAAATGTTATCCTTATGAAAGATGTTATTAAGAATAAGAAAGTAGCTTTTGCTATTGAATATGTTAGACTTAAACTTAACATAAATTAAGGGAAATGTATATTCTTATAAAATGAAATTATAATGGAAAGACTTTTAAATCCTCAGGACAAAGAATATTAATTAATTACTTGTGTCTACCTCCACAAAAGTTTCATAATAAAGATTACTGTTTCCATACCAAGTAAAAAAGACACAAATGTAGTAATAATCACATTTACAGACAAAACATTATTAAAGTAGGAGATCAGAAATTTCTGAGTTAGTATGTTTACCACCCTATTATATTAATACACTTTAAAGTCATATATTATGGGCAGAGAAACCTCGGTATATAGAGAAACTAACTGATTTGCCCCAGATCCCACACCTGGCCACTGGCAGAACCAGGATTTGAACCCAGGGAATCTGGCTCCTATACCTAGTTGTCTGTATAACACACTGTTTACAGAAGCAGCAGGGGGCTGTAAAAGATGACTCAGGGCATGGAATAAGCAAGGGTAGGGAAGAGAAATATAGTTAAAGGAATTCTCAGACTCCTGCCCATATAATCAATAGAGCAAATGAGAAAAGTTCTATACTTATTAAAAATTAAGGTACAGGTAAATAGTTTGACAGACATTAATACCAGTGAGGTTCCTATTCCT
The DNA here is from genome assembly GCF_007474595.2 of Lynx canadensis. Classification (NCBI taxonomy): domain Eukaryota; kingdom Metazoa; phylum Chordata; class Mammalia; order Carnivora; family Felidae; genus Lynx; species Lynx canadensis. Next base: position 153,451,149 of record NC_044303.2, on the reverse strand, counting down.
GCCAGAAAAGGGTTCTACATGTAAAAGATGAAAGACTATTTTTTAACAGAGTGATTGAGTATATTCACAGCTCATAGGTTGTATGCGTGTTTTTTTATTCTTAAGTTTATTTATTTATTTTGAGTAAGAGGGTGTGAGCATTAGCAGGGGAGGGGCAGGAAGAGAGGAAGTGAGAGAATCCCAAGCAGGCTCCACACTGTCAGTGCAGAGCCTGATGCAGTGCTCAACCCCACGAACAGTGAGATCACGACCTGAGCCAAAATCGAGAATTGGACACTTAACCAACTAAGCCACCCAGGCATCCCTATGTTTGTTTTTTTAATGAAAATACAAAATGCTTATAATTTATGTCAGACCACATCAAACACCGTATATTATGTCTCATATAATCCTGACATTCTACTGCAGAACCAGCCCTCTACATCATAACACTAAGAACTATATCCTTCCCTACTATCTTTTTAAAAACATTTTTATTATTTATTTATTTTTGAGAAAGACAGAGAGAGAGACAGAGAGAAACAGAGTGTGAGTGGGGAGGGCCAGAGAGAGAAGGAGACACAGAATTCGAAACAGGCTCCATGCTCTGAGCTGTCAGTACACAGCCCGATGCAGGGCTCGAATTCATGAACCATGAGATAATGACCTGAGCCGAAGTCAGACGCTTAAGCAACTGAACTGCCCAGGTGCCCCTATTCTTCCCTACTATCTAGTTTCTATCTCACACTGTCTTGTATATTCCTTATGAGTTGGAACTGTCTTGTTCTTTATAATATCTTATTACATTATTATATTGTATCTTGTATTATACCTTTGTTATTCATTATATCAGTACCAAGTTGGCCTTCCATAAATACCCACTGTATGAATTAATGAATAAGACAATGGTAAAATTCATTTCCCCCTAGTACTAATGAATTATAGTATGTTTGCATCTTGCCAACATGGGAAAACAGACTTTCATTCTTATAAATATTCAAAATTATTGACTCTAAAATACCACAACTGACCTGAGATACATATAAATCCAGAAGAGAAAAAAGCTTCATTGTATGAAGATAAGTTGTCAGTCTCGGCGTAGACCGCATGCATGGACATGTATGAACAGGCACATTCCACGTAGTCTGAAGTGTCCTCAACCACTTTGCAAAACTGACTGTCAGACAACCAGCTAGGGCAAAAACACAATGGTCACTACTGCTCTTTTATCAACATTTAGGGTATTGAGATGGCTTTTAAAGTAAAAGTAACTTACTGAACTTAAGTGTTCTTTATTCAATCATTTAGCATACCAATTTTCAAGAAAAAAACACTGGAGGGAATATTTTGTCTAAGACATGACACAACAGATCCCACAAGATACCTCAAGAAGCAGCCTAAATACTAACCAAACCTGCAGAAGCATTCCTGATACCAAAGCAGCCAGTCCTCTCAAGAGAGCAGTGCCAGCACTTAATCTAAAGCAAACACACCCAAGTGCAGATGCACTCTTCCCTAGCATTCAAAAATACCAAAAGATGGACAGAGCCACTACATGTGTAGTCTTCACCCTTCTTCAAACAATTCCTTGTAATTTTTTTTTATTTATTTTTGAGAGAGAGAGAGAGAGAGAGAGAGAGAGAGAGAGAGAGAGAAAGCATGCATGCACGCTAAAGCAGGGGAGGGGCAGAGAGAGGGACAAAGAGAATCCCAAGAAGACTCCTCACTGCTAGCTTGGAGCCCAATGTGGGGCTTGAACTCAAGAACCGTGAGATCATGACATGAGCCAAAACCAAGAGTCAGCTGCTTAACCTAAGGAGGTACCCAGGCGCCCCAATTCCTTTGAACCCCATAAATTACTTAAAAGATTTTCTACGTTTCTTTCTTCATTTTTGTTTAAATTTTGAAGCCAGTTATATTTCATAAATGTTCTCCAGTGTTCTTTCAAAAGTTTCCTTCTATAATATCTGGCTTTTAACACAAAAACTTTGTAATGATTACAGCAAATACAGGGTTAGATGCCAAGCCTTGTGATCATTCCTCAGTGACACTTGGTTGAGCCTCCTCCCTTTGATAGTGCCTCTTGAATCCTTTACTTTTCTAAGGACATAAAACTTCTTAGCCCCAACAGCAGATTCAAGTTTGAAGCATTCATTATTAGTTATGTATCAAGGATGGCACAGTATCTATGTATTAAGTTTAAGATCTCTCACCAGGCATTCGAAATTTCAACTAAAAGATTTTTACACAAAGAAAAAGACTAACCAGAATTTTGCTGTTTGGAGGACAGTTACCCAACACAGCTGTTAAATGTATTTAGAATTTTAGTCTGTGCAGGTGAAAGTCAGAAATAAATAGAGCCTAGTGACTAAGCCCTCTGGGCCAGCCATGCCTGACCCTACAGCACTGATGGAGCTTCAGGCATTAGAACTGCTCAGAAACTGGAGGCCCTAGGCCAAGGAGATTCTACAGAAGAATCATTCTCTTCTTCTCATTCCTGTGCATGGTTTAATTCTAAAATGTACTCTAAGCCACATGTGGACTAGAATTATAAATTCCTGCTAATTCCTCTAAACACAGAGCATCAGATTCAGAACTATAAGCCAGAAGGAAGAGGCAAAAAGAATCTCCTTTCCTGCCCAACAAATTAACCAATAAACAAAGGAAGGTTATGTGAATTGAGTAGAACTCACACTAGGTCCAATGAGAGCAGTTATAATAAAGAAGTAATGTGTTAAACACATCTTTAAATTGTTGGGCTACACTTGCTACCTGCATAATGCCAATTTCCAATGCTGCTTTGTCATTTTATTGCAGGGATTCTTCTCCACTCTAAAGTCTCACCGGAGGCTACCCTGTATGTTCAGTACAAAAATTGGGCTCAACGGTGGTAAAATGGGGAAGGACTGAATTTTTATTTTAAAGAATTATTAAGTACCTTGCAGCAGCCTGATTCCAAAGGAGACACAGAGACGTGTGGGGAATAATCCTGGACTCAGCAGCATAAATCCTATAGAGAACTTCATTGTTGTCAGTCAAGAGTTGTGAACTCTGTCCTTTCACACTCAAAGATAGTACCTGTAATGACAAAAAAGACAGAAAAATGGTGTTTTAAAATCAAAGGAAAAATCAATTCTGAACTTTGATTCATTTTCCTAGTCACTTAAATCACTTGCTTACTGCCACTACTTAAATAATTAGCTTACTTAGCAATGCAGGGAATCTGACTGGTTTTTCATTGCAAACATTTTACCTCCACTTGAGTTACCGAGCCATCTTCTGCAGACAATGCTCACTTTAACTGTCTAGCTTCATTAATGAGTGGGGAACAGAATATGATATAATATTAGTGAAGGCTACATTTTTCACTTTCCCCACTATATATATTTTCCTCAAGAAAACATGAAGGAGCTATTTCCAACTATATTTGAGACTGCACATTCTACAAATAAGTTCATGAAGATGGGACATGTTTCATAATTAGCTCACCATGTGCAGGCCTGACCACAAATCTGATCGAGCAAATGCATTCTGAGTGTGTCTACTAAGGAAAAATCAGATTCCAACCACAGAATTCTTTAAGTCATAGATTACCTTATTTTTCAGGGCATGAAGACTGTTTCCAGTTATAAACCACTGCTGGCTGCTATACTCTGTAAACTGGACTAATTCACAAGTCCTTTTTCCAGCCATTATTTCTGCATCTGGAACCTCCAATAACCTCTCTGGAACTCGAATATAATCACCTTCTTTTCCTTCAAACTTGTGACCATTGATTTGTTGAGGATACCAGTGAAGAGCCAGTATGGACAAATAGGGGCAACTGTTAAGGATGGTCTTGCTTCTGTAACAGAGAAGCAAAAGGCTGTGAAAAAAATGGCACGCATTTTCGTACTCATATGCACTTCTATCTGTTAAAATGCATTACACAGGGGCTCTGTTCTTTATGAACAACCATGACATTACCAACCCAGAAGCAGTAAAGACAATGTGCTTTCAGTTCTTTTATGGTTAACTGTCAGGAAGGATTGTTTTCCACAGAACTTTCGGCATCCTTTTCCTGATTCCCCTTGTAATCCAAACCACGGGTTTTAGAAAGCTGAGAGCTATTTCACGGGTATCAGATACAATCTGTGTCTTTTCTGTGTTAGTCACATCAGCATTGGTGGAATGGGTTGAGGAAAGGGTGCACCATTAAACTGAAACCTCTGCTTTATTTAAGAATATTGTAAACCTTATACACCCAGAGCCACGTTTTCATCAAGGGTTTACCTCATCTCTTTCTGCTCCATCAGAGCATTTCAAATCCAACCATGTGACTGATAAGAGAAACTGCCTACAGCTGGGATCTTTATCCATTCAACAACTCTGTTTTAAACACCCTAGGCATAAGATGGGCTTAGTGAAAGTGCTTCCAAACCTCAGTGTGTGTTGAAATCACTTGGAAGCTTGTTTGAAAATACAGATTTCCAAATCACATCCCAGACTTACTAAATGAGAATCCTTGCCTGGAGAGGAGGTTAGGGGTCCTACAAATCTTTTTTTTTTTTTTAATTTGTTTATTTATTTATTGTGAGAGAGCATGAGCAGGGGAAGAGCAGAGAGAAAGGAAGAGAAAGAATCCCAAGCTCTCTCTCCACGCTGACAGCACAGAGCCTGATGCAGTGCTCGATACCATGAGATTATGACCTGAGCTGAAATCCAAGTGTCAGATGTTTAGCTGACTGAGCCACCCAGGGGCCAGCCCCTCCAATCTTTTTTAACCCCCAAAGAATGTAATAAATCTTGTCTTGGACCCATTATAGTTACAAAGAAGAGATACAAAGATGAATCAGATCTGAAACCTGCCTAAAAAAATTTGGAGAATATTATGATTTTAGGGTAAAAATTGTGCATTAAATGTTAAAAGTTATATGGGCCACAACAAGCAGAGAGTATGTATAATTAAATAATGGAGATAATGATGCCTTGTCAAAATCCCTAACCTGGGAGATGGAGCTGAGAATTTTAAACAGAAGATCTAAGGAAGAAAAGGAAAGGAGGGGAGGGCTTTTTCTCTAGTTATATTCTCTCTCTTAAAAAAAATCTTCCATAATTTTAACTACCACATTTGAATCAGTGCCTTCAAATATCTATCTTTAATCCAGTCATTCACGTAAGCTCTAGACCCCTGTTGTACAGGACTCCTAAATCATCTCAAGCTATGTAAACCACCCACACCTTCACAACAGCTCACCAAAACCTCATCTCTTAATATCCTCATTCAGCCTCTCACATCTTCACTGGTGACTCTAAGCTAAAAGCTGCAGCCCCTGCCCTAGTACAATGCCGCTGAGACCAGCGGCCACATGGCTGCATACCTTCTGCCCACTCTCCCTGGAATCTAATGAGATTTAGTCCATCAGCGTCATCCTGGATGCCATTACCTTGGGATACTGAGACCTATCTAGCATGCACTGGCTCTACCCAGCTTTGACACTACAGTGCCAAATTCCTGGCCCATCTGTCTGGGAAATAACTATACTCCCCCTGATACTTTAACCTCCTATATCTACACCCTTCTACCACACTCACTTTAATCAATCCCACAGTCTGTTTGACACCCCAGCTGATGTGAAAGGGGGAGAACCCCACATTAACATGTAGAATGGTACCACTACAAATCCACTGACCAAATGCAGCTGGGCCCTCAACACACTGACATTGTTTTAACTTGGCTTCCAATTGTTCTAGATGCCATCATTCTCCTCAGCATCCCTGCTCAATTCCCAAATCCTTCACCCTCAGTAGCTGCCACTGAATACTGCTTAAGACAATGTATAAATAACACACATTGGAATGGTCAACAACTTTAGAGTTTTCCAAGTAAAAAATCTGGTGTTGATTACTCTCTTATTTTTGAAGTTTATTTTGTCACCTATATGGTAATTTTACCACTAAATTGTTTTCGAAGTACCATCTTCCCCATGTCCCTGCTTCAATTTCAGGCCTCATCTTACCTGAACAATCATCCCCTATGTAGTCTTCCTATTTCTTGATTTATCATCTTCTTCAGCCTTTGACACTGTCCTCGACATGATGGTTCTAAAATCCTGAGTCTGATTCTTTCAAACACACATGAATCCTACCTATCTTATTCTATATTGGGTCTTTTTTTTTTTTTAATGTTTATTTATTTTTGAGACAGAAAGAGACAGAGCATGAACGGGGGAGGGTCAGAGAGAGAGGGAGACACAGAATCTGAAGCAGTCTCCAGGCTCTGAGCTGTCAGCACAGAGCCCGATGCGGGGCTCGAACTCACGGACCGTGAGATCATGACCTGAGCTGAAGTCAGACGCTTAACCGACTGAGCCACCCAGGCGCCCCTATATTGGGTTTTTAAAGGTTGATGATCTCCCGAAACACACCACACTATTCCTGGCTGACTGCCAATGCACATGCTGTTTCCTTCTGGACAACTCAGAAGGAAAGGTAAGTCTATGGAGAGGAAACACATGGCAAAAAACATATTGATTCATTTCTTTATTCTAGTCACTCACTATACCACAACCACTGAGGATCTACCACATACCAGAGACCATTCCAGGCCTAGGAATACATTAGGCAACAAGGCAGAAAGGTAACTCCTTTTGCGTATCCTATACTCTTTGAGTTCTCACTATGCCTTTGAGGTCACAAATATGGGAGCCAACATTCAAAGCAGGGTAGATGGTTCATATCTAAGACAACCTCAATATCATAATGATTTTGCACGAATATGGAAAAACAAAAAGAAAAGATTGGCTCTATGGGGAATTATAAAGTTATAAACTATTTGATTTCATTGAACAACAGAGCTGAACACAGTTCAAGAGAGAAAAACAATAAAGGATGTTTTTTAACCACACACACACACACACACACACACACACACACACACACACACTGGCCTCACTGCAAACTTACATGAAGTAAAGAAATGATCCATTTCAGAGGTTTCTGAAGACATTAGGGACATGTATAAAAGGTAGTGAGTAGCTGAACTAATCACTGGTCTCAGACAGATATTTAGGACCAGTGGTGAAGACTGGAGAAGGGGCCTCCTAAAAAGGTATGCAGAGCTTTGCTGATGAACTCCATTAAGAAAACCTCAATCCTTAGGACTCACTCATTAGAGTTAAGAGTACAGCATAAAAGGATGCTGGTTTTGTACCTTAACCTCAAATCAGACCCCAGCACTAACCTGGGATGAAAGTCGTGGGCACTTTATAGCCACAGGGGTGGCTTGTTACAAAACAAGTGGTTACAGTCTCTTCTGACCACAAGGCATAGTGGTCAGCAGGGGATGGGGAATTACGCAGGCCTGAACTGACATCTCACCACGACTAATCGTGAGACCCTTGACAAGCTGAGTTAAGGTCTCTCCACTTCTATACCTGTAAATGGGAATAATGAAAGTTCTAGCCCTATCTTTGACCAGCTGTTTACAATGATCTTTTATAAGAAGAAAATATAATTTTTAGTAAGGATTAGGTTGAACCATATGAAAAGTTCAATATATTATACTTTCTTTTACCTACAAAAAGGCAACTTCATACTGTTCAATCTAGTACAAAGTTGAGGACTGGAGCAGAGGTACACTTAATACCAGTCTTCTCATTTTATTCCTTGATCTCCCTTGTAACCTTTTATATCTGGATTGACTATTTCTTTGAACTTCACGTGTCTTGGGATCTAAGAGCTAAAGCTAAAAGTTTTACATATTCAACCCATATATTAATTAATTTGTCAAAGTTTATAAAGGGCACTAAGTAGATGTCTGAAATTATTATACCAGATTTTTAAAATATGGCCTCCAAAATATTCCTGAATTTCAATATGACTTAAATGCTGATGAAGGTATTAAAAGGAATTACATAAACACTTTTAATCAGAGATGTTTCATTAAATAATAGTCACTGCTTCTTTTTTATTTCTATTTATTTACTTTATTTCCACCTTAATTTTCCAATTGCACTTATTCCCACAACTGCTGTCTTCTATTAAAGGTAAGGGCAATAATATTCCTTCCTTCCTTCCTTCCTTCCTTTCACATCCAAGTTAGTTAGCAAATAGTGCAATACTGATTTCAGGAGTAGATTCCAGTGGTTCATCCCCTGTGTATAACACCCAGTCACTACTTTTTAAATAGCCTGTATTACTGTGTGAGAATTGGAAGGAAATCTCCATTTTTAACCAGCTTCTATTGTCAGCCATTTTTATATTAAATCAAATAGAAATAAAACGTTTTTAGATCACTTTACTAGTTATCCAATTTACTTTCTGAATGTAATTTAAAATACCATGACTTCTGAAGAACACTAACATATAGTTACAAAATTAATTATATAGTTGATAATGAACATGAGCCACATTTTATTTTTTCCTTTTCCTCTTGCTTGCTTTCTGCCATGAAACAACTACTCCAAAGTTGAATAACACTGGGAGAGCCGCTTCCAAATACATAAAACTGGACTATAACTTCACCGCAACAGTACATCAAAACATGTCTAAAAGTTGGAATCACCTTCCTTTTTTTTTCTCTGTTCAGAATATATCTTCTATTATATCATAAGAGTAAGCAATAAGCCATTTTTTTAATTCTTAAAAGACCCTTCAAAATAAGAGGAACGTATTGCTGACAGGATACATTCATTTTTCTTGATGTAGTTACTATGTTTTCTTCAAATAATTACTTCATTTGCCCATTAGATACAATGCATTGACTGTATAATCCTTAGTTACAACATTTAAATGTGAATTTGCATTGCATATTACTTTGTAAACTATGAAGGAATACATATCAAGTATGATTTAAAAATACTTACTTTTCACCAGGAGAGCCACAGGTAACATCAGTCAGCAGAGAAAAGGCAAAATTCTCAGTCACTTCAATGAAGTGACTGAATCCCCTAGTGTCTTTGCGCTTTGGGTTAATAAGAGCACAGAGTATTTCATAAAAAAGATTTCGATTTTCAATACTGAATGCCTGGCTTTTTCCTTCAACAGTTATCTAGAAAAAAAAAATTCCAGTATGAAAAAAATATCTTTAAAAATAACCTGCTTAAATGATATGTATTGTACAGTACATGTTCTTTAACACTTCTTTAAACTAGCAGAGGCGCCTGGGTGGCTCAGTTGGTTAAGGGTCCAACTTACGGCTCAGGTCACCACCTGGAGGTTCGTGAGTGCGAGCCCCACATCAGGCTCTGTGCTGACAGGTGAGAACCTGGAGGCTCCTTCAGGTACTGTGTCTCCTTCTCTCTCTGCCCCTTCCCCCCTCGCCCCCCTCAAAAATAAACATTAAATTTTTTTTAAAAAAGTAGCAAAATAAGGAAGAATCTATGAAGAATTTAAGAAAAACTGGTATAAAAATATTTCAAATCTACTTGCACTTTTTTTTAAAAAAAATTTTTTTTTTTCAACATTTATTTATTTTTCTTGGGACAGAGAGAGAAAGAGCATGAACGGGGGAGGGGCAGAGAGAGAGGGAGACACAGAATTGGAAACAGGCTCCAGGCTCTGAGCCATCAGCCCAGAGCCCGACGCGGGGCTCGAACTCACGGACCGCGAGATCGTGACCTGGATGAAGTCGGACGCTTAACCGACTGCGCCACCCAGGCGCCCCTCTACTTGCACTTTTAAAAGCATAATCATTTCTTAAGAAAAGCCATGATCAGCAAAACATATTTTTTTTATTTAATAGCTAGATGGTTGCATGGATCACTTATTCTTAACTATAATAATGAACATCACGAATATTAAAATTAATCTCACTTTTGGATCTACCCGGGAAATAAAAATAAGTACAAGAATATTTGCCAATAAAAAAGCAAGATTATTCTTGATTACCTGGCTTTCAATGAACAGACATCACTGCCTATCACTAAATTTCTCAAACATCAAATAAAAATATCCTTTTCTAATCAAGGGTAGTCAGCAGCTCCTGGCATTCCTGCCTTTATCTGGAAGTATGAGGCTTCCTACCTTAAAAAACCAGGTTATTTGTTGTTTGAGGGACAAGGAGAGTAAGAGGAAAATAGCTTTCATGATTTATTTTGGTTTTCTTTGCCAGAATGACAGGGACCACAACTTTATTGTTAGATTAAGCACGGGTATAAAGCCATTGATTTGTTATTCCATTATTCTTATATACCTGAGAAGTCTCTATAAATTCTTCAAAATCCAGATTAGTCATCACTTTCTCTGTGATTTATACACTGTGCCCCACCTGTCAATAAACATCACTCTCTTTGTAACTTGCACATACCTTTATTAATGAATTTTTGACAACACTGAGATGCTCTGTCTGTTGATACTACCAGTGGAGTTTTAAAGTTTTGTAATTTACACAGAGCCAAACTGATAGCTGAACTCAAGATCTAAGTTTATAAGAATATCCATCTCGGGGCGCCTGGGTGGCGCAGTCGGTTAAGCGTCCGACTTCAGCCAGGTCACGATCTCGCGGTCCGTGAGTTCGAGCCCCGCGTCGGGCTCTGGGCTGATGGCTCGGAGCCTGGAGCCTGTTTCCGATTCTGTGTCTCCCTCTCTCTCTGCCCCTGCCCCGTTCATGCTCTGTCTCTCTCTGTCCCAAAAATAAATTAAAAAGTTGAAAAAAAAAAAAAAAAGAATATCCATCTCAAAGATAGTAAGGAAGAATGGAGAAAAATCCACAAAGAAAAGATGATAAAAGATACAAAGTAAATTTATCCGGCAACAAAACAAAGTAAAAATTTATCAAATAAAAATTACAATGAAGAAAAGCAAACAGCTCACTGACTATTGAAACAATCAAACTGAATACAATGGAAAATCAGCTCAGGATATGCTTCCAGAACTCCGAGAAAATGTAACAGATAAATAAAACAAATCCATGAGATCCAACAAGCATATAAAAGAGCTGGCAGAAGCAAAAAATAAAAATAAAAAAAATAAAACCCCCCCAGAGTTCCTTGATAAGCTAAAGAAACAGTCATGTCTAAAAATGCAAAGCTTGTTATACTCAAAAAAAGAAACACCAACAGATGCACTGGGTGATTGTTAAATATTATTTCAAGTGTTAAAAAAAAATCCTACCAGAAACCAGATAGGAAAGAAAAATTACCAAAAGAGAAACAAAAATTCAGTTTGACATCAGACTTTTTTTATAAATGAAATGCCAGAAGCCAACAGAGCAACATGTGCAGTTTTAAGAATTAAAGGTTGTCATCCAAGAATGCTGGAGCCACCCAACCTTCCATTCATATTCAAGGGAAATACAAAGTTTCTTCTGGTAAAGCACTCAATAAGTAAAACAAAGTGGCCATTTATATAATCCCTGCTTTGTATGGGTGCTGTTGTCAGCACTGACCTACAACATTAGCTGTCTTTTCACTTTCCGTGGGGTGTATGCAGAAAGAAATTTTGTTTAACTTCAAACTTACATATTAAAAACGATTCATCCATGTTTTCTATGAATACTTTCATGGTATCAGTTTTACAATCTCTGATCTGTCTGAGATTTATTTTGGAATAGTGTTTAGGATAGAGATCCAGCTCTATTTATCTTACAAATGGTTAAAAACAGCTACATCAATAACATTTACAGAATAAAAATTTTTAACCCATTAATCTGAAATGTCACTTTTATGATGTGTGGAGTTTTCATATGTGCTTGCATTTATTTCTGTACTTTCTGTTCTCTTTCATCCTCTCAGTGTCTATGTCTGCACCAGTGTCACTGTGTTTTAATCGCTGCAAGTTCATAATATAGTTTTCATATTTGTGGTGGGGTGAGGTCCCTATCATTTTTCTTCTTATTCACAAAATTTCTGCCCATTCTCACATGTATATCCTCCAGGTCAACAATGACATCACTTTGTCCAGTTTAAAAAATACAAAATAACTTACTGATATTTTGATAGGGACTATATTGCTTTTATAGGTTTATTTACAGGAAACTGTTGTCTTTATGATGCTGAGTCTTCCTATGGTGGGACAAGGTATAAATTTCTCTTTACTCAAGTTGTTCAGGGGAATTCAGGAGAATTTTTCAGTTTTATTTATATAGTATTAAGTATAATATTATATAAAACATATTATAAAATATATAAAACTATTGAATAAGTCAGCTACTCAAATCACCAGAATTAAATAATGACATACATATAAAAATTGAATTTAAGACAATATGCCATACATTAAAAAAATTTTAATAACAATACATTTTGAAAACAATGTTTGCTAATGATTACTCAAAAAGAATTACAAAAAAAGTTAATTATATTTTTTCATGAGTTTCTTTCATAATTCAGTTTTACTACTCATGACAGATCCAATGAAAAGCAAACAGTATGTACTACTTGACAATGCTAGTTAAAGAAATGCTGATTCTACACCAATAATATACAGTTCTCTTACATAGCTTATTGAGGAAATAGAATGTCCTTATCTTCTCTAAATCACAGCTTATTGAGGAAATAGAATGTCCTTATCTTTTCTAAATCACATGAAATAAGGTTCTCTTTTCTGAAATGGAGCTACTGTGCATTCTTTCCCTCTTCTTGGCCAAAATCAACGTGTTATTGTCCTAGGCCATTTCATTATTAGAGAGTTTAAGTAACAATATTTCCCACCGTGAATTCTTTTTTTTTTTTTAAGTTTATTTATTTATTTTGAGAGAAAGAGAGTGTCTATGAGTGGGGTATGGGCAGAGAGAGAGGAGAGAGAGAATCCCAAGCAGACTCCGTGCTGTCAGCACAGAGCCTGATGCGGGGTTCGATCCTAGGAACCATGAGATCACGACCTGAGCAGAAATCAAGAGTCGGATGCTCAACCGACTGAGACACCCAGGCACCCCATCCCATAGTGAATTCTTATCTCTAGAACTTTCTCTGCATGAAATAGCAGTCACTTCTCTTTGTTTTAAAAGCTATTTGGCAAGACTCCCTCTTCTTGCCTATGTACTTTATATTTTCTTTTCTACCCTTCAGGCATCGTATTTTAAGAGACCACATGAGAAGTAAAATAGGAATGATAATCTAAAACTCCGCTGTTAGTATTTTAAGTACTTAAAGGGTCACTATGTAAAAATACACCATTTATAAATTCATATGCATGCATTCAAAAATTTTCATGCTTGTACATAAATATATTACTAAGAAATATCTTGATTAAGAAAGTCCCAAATAAATCCCTATAGAGTCTTTTCCTTTAATAATAATTCTTTGCAGATCTCGTCTTTCATTTACATTTTTAGGATCTTGCATTTCCTTTTAATTTCATTACTGGCATTACTCTAAATAAATAAATGGGTTAAAAATAAGACCTGGTTGATCTAAGTCCACATCAATTTGAATGCCTGCAATCATTTGGTCATTCCTTATTTCGTCTTCTCTGAGAGAAGGTGCCCTGTTCAGTGCCCAGGAGGAGCAGAAAACAAGCAGAGAACAACAGCTCCTGTTCCATGGAAAAACTATGTAATCTAGCTCAGAAAACTGAGATGAAATCTCACAAGATATTCATCCAGCCTCTGGAGGTTAGCTTCTGACATCTGGTGCCCCCTTTCAGACAATGGGCTGTCCTTGCCACTACAGATTACTGATTATTCTCCGGGCTTAAGATTGAGCTTTCCAGACAGACGTCAGCAAAATTACAGTGTCTGATATGATGAATTCCATTCTTATGTTCATAAATTTAACCCTATCATAATTTCTTGATAACTAACATTATTTACTGTTTTGGTTTTTTTTCATTTTTTAAATGAAATTTTACTAATCCAGCTGCTAACGCTTGCAAGGGCGTCTTACCTTGTCTGTTAAATGAATCACGGCGCTAAGCTGTTCATCTGTGTTCTCCATTGCCACTTTCATGCTGATGCTGTGAAGTACTCTGTTAAGAATGTCACCATCCAGGGGCTGCTGTAACTGATCCGCAAGTCCCCAAAAGGACTGTGAATCCGCATCAGAAACGAGAGTGATGTTAGCAGTCCCATATACTTTATCAATTCTGGCCCCACCTTTTGGGTCAAAGAGAACAATCTGGAAGCGTTTAGGAAAAGGATTTAAAGACCCTGTGTCTGGTGTTAGGATGACATCCAGTATGGTGTTCCTCTGGCCAGGTTCAAAGACCAAAGTGCCTTCAGTTCTCACAAAATCCTTCCCTGAAAGAGCTGGAGAGATGAGAGTACGGCCAATTTTTTCAGCACTCCTCAACTCCTAGAAATTAAACAACACCACTGAAGTGAAACTGTTAACACCTCTGATTTTGTCCTGAACAAACTCTACCTTCTTAAACAAATCCTGTTTCTCTTAAGCAAACTGATGGGCCATAACAACATTAATACTAAAACATGGGTTCTTACATTGGCTCTAATCTCCTAAGATAAATTAGAGAGATAAATACACAGTGATGAAGTTAGGAAAGACAGATGCCTTAGAATAGCTCAAGGAAGAGAACTAGAAAAGAGATGCCACTATTGCCTCATGGAATTTCTGCACTTGTAAACACACTGAAAACTGTGCTTTATTTTTTTAACATTTATTTATTTTTTGAGAGACAGAGAATGAGCGGTGGAGGGGCAGAGAAAGAGGGAATCACAGAATTCAAACCAGGCTCCAGGCTCTGAGCTGTCAGCACAGAGCCCGACTCAGGAGTTGAACTCAGGAATGGCGAGATCACGATCTGAGCCGGAGTCGGACACTTAACCGACTGAGCCACCCAACTGCCCCTGAAAACTGTGCTTTAAATAATTCATGCTGCATAATAGAAGCATGGAGGAAATGAGAGAATATTTATATCTTCCTTCTCACCTAAAAAATTTGGGAGGATGGAGTTTGGAGGAGTACAAAGAAGGAAGAGGGGAAGAAGGAGGAGGCAGAAAAAATTGGTCTCTTGTTGGTTACACTTAAGATACGAAAATGCCCTAAAGAATATTAGGTCCTGGCCATATGTACTTCTGATTTTATCCAAATTATGGTTATTAAAATATTTTTTATTTTTAAGTGAAGCCTGAGAACTTAGGAAAGAAAAGGTAATGTACATTCATTCACAACTGAGCAAACAAATATTAAACCCTCGTGTGTGCTAGAAAACTGTGGACGCAGATGTGAACACAGAACACCTGCATTCATGGAACCTGTTCTAGCAGAAGATATAGGTAGTACAAAAGTTAGAGAATCAACAACATAATTTTACATGAAGATGAATTTTTTGAAGAAAAATAAGACTACACAAGGGGATACAGGGTGATGGTAAGGGTACTATTTTAAAGAAGGTTGGTCATAGAAGATCCTGATGTGATATGTGAGCAGAGACCTCAGTGACATAAGCAAACAGGCCATAAGGGATCTGATGGGAAATATTGCAAAAGTCCTGAGATGGGAACCATCTTAAAATGTCAGATGAAGAACCAGGAAGCCAGTGTGATCAGAAGGATGAAATGAGAAGAAGCTGACATGAGAGAGGTGGGCAGGGTCAGACCATGTACATCCGTTATACAGAGAATGGCAGGAAGACACGGGATTCCAGCAGTATAATGACACATTTTATCTCATATTTTCCTGAGTGTTCTGGTTCTTGTGCACAGGCTAGAGCAGGGGGTGAACATGGAGGCAAAGAGAAGAGATGGGACATTTCTGCATTACTTCATGCAAAACACAGCTATAGGCCTATCTAAAAATAACTGGAATTGTTGACGTTTTCACTCTCTCATATCTTTACATCCTTTAACTTTATGTCACAAATACATAGATATAAAGGAGCTTATGTTAAGACAATAGTATTTATGTACAGAGAATGCTGACCCACCAAAAGTATGCATGTTACAGCTATTATTTGACTATATTATTATAATCTATGTAAAGTAAAATGAAAATTGATATCTTTGTAACAGTATAGTAACTTAGTCCATAATTATTTTCTCATCCTTGCCAGCTACTAGAAAATAGAATTTTAGGTCTCTGTCCTCTACTTATGTCAGCATTCAGAGAGACAAAATGCAGTGGCAATGAAGGAACAGGAAAATAAAGTACCAGAAAGGTGAGACTTTCCTTTCTGTTTTTAAATTACATTTTTAATTTTGAGATAACTGCAGATTCACGTGCAGTTTTGAGATGTAATAAAGAGTGATCCCCCGCACCCTTTATTCCAGGTCACTCTTTGGTAACATCTTCCATAACAATAATATATCTAGGATATTGACATGAATATAGTCAACATACAGAACATTTTCAACACAACAGGGATCCTTCATGTTGATTTTCATAGTGGTCATAAAAATGCTACGAGTTACATGCCAGTGACAGCATGTGTTTTTCAAGGAATCATTTATGGTGAATCGAGAAACAATATAAATGAATGTGATAGATAAGCTGGCATTCAGATTCTTATTTTGGAAACTTCAACCTTACACTGTCATTTGAGCACATTGAACTAGTTTAAAATGTGCCTCACATCTCTTTATCATCTGTTCTTGTTCTCCAGTCTCTCTTCTTCTAATCTACAAAGTGGCGAGCATATGATGGTATCTATCTCACTAGAGAAGAAGAGAATGAAACATGTATTTTCCCCCATTCTTCTTTGGTATCTTACTTAAATGCTCAAAAGAAAAAAAATACTAAAATCTTCCCACCATGAATCAAAATACCTCACTTTGTGTCCATACCACTTCGAGCCTATTTAGAATGAAGTTTCTTTCTTTTCTTAAAATGTTGATTTTTTATTATTTATTTCTTTGAGAGAGAGACACAGAGAGAGAGAGTGCGGAAACTCAAGCGGGGGAGGGGCAGAGAGAGAGAGAGAAAATCCCAAGCAAGCTGCATGCTGTCTGTCAATGCAGAGCTAGACGAGGGGCTCGAACTCACAAACCTTGAGATCATGACCTGAGCTGAAACTAAGAGTCAGACGCTTAACCGACTGAGCCACAAAGATGCCCCACAGAATGGAGTTTATTTCCAGAGTTTCGTATGATAGAGAGTTTCATCTTCTTGTTTGCCAAGCTATGGACTCTGTCATAAAGACAAGCTTTTCTGCCTGGCAAACTTCAGACAGCTCACCACCCACAGCTCTGAGTCTCATCTCTCATCCCTGACTCACATGATGGCTACAGAAACTGGCTACACATAAATTGTACTTTAAGCACAGAATGTTCTACATGTTTGAGCCACCCAAGAGTGATCCAACCAAGTACACGGTCTGGGGCACTTTGTAAAAACAGCAACAACAGCAACCACTTTTGAAACTGGGAGGCCTAAAGGGTCACCAGGTTTGGAATCTTGAAACAGGGGAAATGGCAGCTGTGAGCAGAATGATGGTTTTCAAATCGTGGATTTCGTCGAGTTCAATGAGTGAAGGAAAAAAAAAAAAAGGAGGGCTATGGTGGGCACACTCTAACCCCCACAACTGTGCTTCAGGCAGAGCAGACACACTCTTTTGTTTTCATGTATTAGTGTTTTGCTACTAAGACAAAATTTAAAGAATAATGCTGGAAAGGTGTATGATGCTGTCTGGGCCAATCCCAGGGTCTGGTCACTGAGTGTTAACCACACGGCTTTTCTGAGTCTCTGGGTACCCACCTACTCCCTCCCTTCTCCCCAGTAGGAGGGCTGTGAAAAGTGGCAGCGAGACCTCATGAACTTATGGATTTAAAGAAACCTAAAGGTCAAATAGAGCGTGAAGTTTTGGAGAAGTAAATTTTCAATCAGTTCAGATACAGAACATAACAAAGACTCTTACTTTTTGTTTCTGGTCTTTCTCAGTTACATTCTGAAAAAATTCTAACTCTCTAGAGATTTTATAGAACCATTTTATGTAAGACACTTTGCATTGTATTATCACCTTTTTCAAAAAAAGAAGTATAAAAGACTATCACTTTAGAACATGACCTAAGTGAAGCTGAACTATTTCAAGGACAAAAAGCTTAATGTAATAAATACAGTGTGAATTAAAATGGTATCATGAGAAAATACTATATCAATTATTCTTTTTATGACATATGTTACAAATAAAGAAGGAAACCATAATGTGGGTTGATATATATTCCATGCTCACCTGGGTACTGAAGTTAACAGACATCATTAGTCCTGTCCCAGCATCTCTGGCCACCTGCAAACTGATTAAAGTGGCCTTCTTATGAGCCACTGGCAGTCGAGAACCCACAGAAAAATACACGAGGCTTTGAGGTTTCTCACTCCGTAAGAATTTAATTTGTGCAAATCTGGCACTATTGTTTATCGCTGCCCCAGCACTTACTTCATACAATTCCACAAAAAAATGCATTTCAGCTCGAGGTATCTGACAATTAGAAAAAGAAAAAAGGATGATTACTAATATGTTTCTATTTTTACATAATGATGATGTTCAGAAATAGTATTTATGTGCATAATTATAAAAACAAACACATCTGGAGATACAGTCTGTAGAATTACAGGATCAAATTCTTATGTTTGATTACAAGAGGGTTTATGGTTTTGGTTTTTCTTTAAGAAACACCTTCACTCTCCTGGGTGAGCTTCTTACTAGGACATCAGTATCAGGAAACAACCTATGTGTACTTCAATAAGCAAAAAGATAAACATTCCTACAATGAAATGCTATTTAGTAGTTAAAAGGAATGAACCATTTCAATACTTTTCAACATAGATGGATCTGGAAATATGCTAATAAGTAAAAAAATCAAGTTACATAATGATATGTATAGCATGATACAATAAGCATAAAGTATAAAATTAGATAAAGCTTACTACATAGTGTTAATGGATACACATTTACGTAAGGATTTGAAAGTAAAATAGGCTCCTAGTTATGGAATGAACAAGTCATGGGAATAAAAGGCACAGCACAGGGAATACAGTCAGTGGTACTGTGGTGGTGTTGAATGGTGACGTATGGTAGCTAAGCTTGTGAGCACAGCATAATGTATACAGACGTTGAGTCACTATGTTGTATACCTGAAATTAATGTGTCAGCATTAATTAATGTGTGTCAGCAATACTAAAAAAAAAAATTAAAATAAAATAATAAATGACAAAAACCTTACTATGAAATTTTTTTAAAATCCCCAAATTTCACTGTGACAGTAGTTGGCTCGGGTAGAGGGGCTGGGTTGGGGATAGGCAGGGCATGGAGCTGTAGAATCATGCTGGGAATAAAGGAAATAGCTTCAACTTTTGTAAGGTTTCATTTTTAAAAGGTTATACAGAAATATGACCAAATATTGATAGCAGTCAATTCTGTAATCTTATGTATTTTTTAAAATTTTCCCAAATTCAGTATCAAGTAAGTCTAAATTTAGTCTGTTGAGTTATAGTTTGTCATGTTTCATCTCAGTTCTTCTTAACAATCTCAAAAAATTTATTCTCTAGAGCCTGAATCCATTTTGTAACATACTGTCACTCACCTGTTTTTACTTATTCACTCTTTCACAGTAATCTAAAAATCTTAGCAGTACCTGGCATAACTCTAAGAAGCTAAGCCAATACATTTCACAGCTAAATGTGTCACTGTCTAATTTGACATAATGCATTGTTTTTACCTACCAGGGGCTTTTTTCATCCTTTGTTTTGTGATCATTTTAATGAGAATCATTATGTCATGAAGCAATAAGATGAACTTTAATACCATCCAAGAGTAAGTTGAATCTTAGTCACCCAGTAAATGAACTTAATCTCATTTTATTATCTGAAGAAATATATTTAGCTTCCCCATGGCATATATCATTCTTTTACTTTCCCTGATCAACTGTCAGTAGTATTGAAATATAGAGAGAACAGTACTTTTCCCACCTTCGAGAAACTAAATTTGGCAAACACAATAAACTAAAACACTAGAAAAGTACAGGTAACTATCGTCAGGAATTATTATTCCCTAATGGCCAAGTAAACTTGAGTTCACAAACATTTCATTTAGTCCAGGATGTCAGCATATCACATTCCAACACAGACTCTTGTCTTTATTTTCTAGCGAAGTATTTCTTTGCTTTATGATGATGATTACAACATTACTTATAACCACTCAGAGTCAAAAGAGTATGTTATAATCTAAGAACCATCTAAAATGAACAGTGTACAGATGGGTGCCAGCACATAATTAGACCAGAGACAAAATGAATCTTCCAGTCTTATAAAATACTCTACTCAAACAATCTGCCTGAATTATGTTCAGAATCCAAAAACTGCAGATCATATCTGAACTTCTCTAGACTTAAACATGACGTGGAGACTTCACAAGAACCCATTACATGTGTAATGGCCAAAAGTTCCTTTCTTCATCAGGTCAGAAGCATTCCAGGGTAAGGTTTTGCTCAACTACTATAAAATTATTTTCCATGGGCCCAGATCTGCTCAGAAGCAGACAAACTAGTAATAAAATAATATCTTACTTAAATATTTTTAAAAAATATTTGTGGGTTAAGAGTATGCCTCCTAAGTGATTTAACTATCACCTTTACACATTTTGCTAACATAGAACCATTAAGTACAGCAGCAGGGGAAGGGGAAATGGTCTGGAATTCAAACGACATGTTCTAATCTTGGGCAAGTAACTTACTAAGGAAAGTTACTTAAATTCTTCGTAACTTCAAAATGAAAGTAGTACTGAATAACTATAGAAATGATAACTAGAGATATGACAGAGTAGAAAAACTTTATGCTGGGGGTCGGGGGACTCAAATGAATTTAGTAGAAACCACCATCAGTCAGTGAAATCACTCCATGGATGTCATTCCACAGTGTTAGGTTTCCAGTGTTTTAATAACTCTCTAACCACTAGTGCTGATGCACCTACTTCTCAAGTCACTGAATTGCCTCAGGCTCTATTCCCACCCACTCTGAAAAACAATAATACAACCTTCTCTTATGAAGAGCCAACTCATTCCAAGAACTGTGCAAGGAACCTCTCTCATTCACAATTTCATTTAATCTAACAATGCTCTTATTTTTTTTTATTTTTTTAATGTGTATTTATTTATTTTTTAATATATGAAATTTATTGTCAAACTGGTTTCCATACAACACCCAGTGCTCATCCCAAAAGATGCCCTCTTCAATACCCATCACCTACCCTCCCCACCCTCCCACCCCCCATCAACCCTCAGTTTGTTCTCAGGTTTTAAGAGTCTCTTATGCTTTGGCTCTCTCCCACTCTAACCTCTTTTTTTTTTTTTCCTTCCCCTCCCCCATGGGTTTCTGTTAAGTTTCTCAGGATCCACATAAGAGTGAAAACATATGGTATCTGTCTTTCTCTGTATGGCTTATTTCACTTAGCATCACACTCTCCAGTTCCATCCACGTTGCTACAAAGGGCCATATTTCATTCTTTCTCATTGCCACGTAGTACTCCATTGTGTATACAAACCACAATTTCTTTATCCATTCATCAGTTGATGGACATTTAGGCTCTTTCCATAATTTGGCTATTGTTGAGAGTGCTGCTATAAACACTGGGGTCCAAGTGCCCCTATGCATCAGTACTCCTGTATCCCTTGGGTAAATTCCTAGCAGTGCCACTGCTGGGTCATAGGGTAGGTCTATTTTTAATTTTTTGAGGAACCTCCACACTGTTTTCCAGAGTGGCTGCACCAGTTTGCATTCCCACCAACAGTGCAAGAGGGTTCCTGTTTGTCCACATTCTCGCCAGCATCTATAGTCTCCTGATTTGTTCATTTTGGCCACTCTGACTGGCTTGAGGTGATATCTGAGTGTGGTTTTGATTTGTATTTCCCTGATGAGGAGCGATGTTGAGCATCTTTTCATGTGCCTGTTGGCCATCTGGATGTCTTCTTTAGAGAAGTGTCTATTCATGTTTTCTGCCCATGTCTTCACTGGATTATTTGTTTTTCGGGTGTGGAGTTTGGTGAGCTCTGTATAGATTTTGGATACTAGCCCTTTGTCCGATATGTCATTTGCAAATATCTTTTCCCATTCCATTGGTTGTCTTTTAGTTTTGCTGATTGTTTCCTTTGCTGTGCGGAAGCTTTTTATCTTCAAGAGGTCCCAATAGTTCATTTTTGCTTTTAATTCCCTTGCCTTTGGGGATGTGTCAGGTAAGAAACTGCTGTGGCTGAGGTCAGAGAGGTCTTTTCCTGCTTTCTCCTCTAGGGTTTTGATGGTTTCCTGTCTCACATCCAGGTCCT
Source organism: Lynx canadensis (assembly GCF_007474595.2). Classification (NCBI taxonomy): domain Eukaryota; kingdom Metazoa; phylum Chordata; class Mammalia; order Carnivora; family Felidae; genus Lynx; species Lynx canadensis. The sequence goes on along the minus strand of NC_044303.2, from coordinate 153,429,044 downwards.
TTATCCATTTGAGTTTATTTTTGTGAATGGTGTAAGAAAGTGGTCTAGGTTCACTCTTCTGCATGTTGCTGTCCAGTTCTCCCAGCACCTTTTGTTAAAGAGACTGTCTTTTTTCCATTAACAATGCTATTATTAACCCCAGCAAACACGGGAGGCTCAGGAAGGCTAAGCAACTTGCCTAACGTCACTGAGCTAATTGAGGGAAGAGCTAAGATTTGAACCCAGGTGTTCTATCATCAGAGCGTAAACTCTTACCACTACTTTCCTAAATAAGTTCAGTACCCTTGAAGCCTGTTCTTTATTTAAAAATGAGGAGATGGTTGGTTCTTAGGTCTGCTACGACCTCCAAATAACCTCTCAAAGCCTACTAGAGAAGAACATGGTCACTGAATCAGTCTCATTTACATCTCTAGGTATCAGTTTATCATACATAAAAAGAAGAACTTGAACTGGATGAGTAAGAAGTTTCCTTCTAGTCACAAAATGTGAGATGTTAAAATGTGTATTAGAAGCTAACCATACATTTTGGAAAAATTTTTTTTTATTCTTCTAAGCATATAACCTTCTTCCTTCTTCACCCTTCTAAATTTCCTCTTACTGAAACTGGAATGTGTATTACTCTTACTTGTACCTTGCCTTTTGACAGCTGGGAAGACAATGAGAGCAAAATGCTTTGAAAATTAGCTGCTTCTCAGGATGCAGAAGAAAATTTAACTCTATGATTTGGGCATTATATTAGAGAAGTAAGAGGTGAGACCAAATTCTTTCTCTTATCTAACTGAAACTACTTAGGTATGGGTTTAGTAGCATTGCCCTCATTAGGAAAAAGGATATACTTAGCTAGCATCCTATGTACTGTCCACCACATTCCCTTAATCCATAATTATAATATCTTTAGTATTTAGGACTTCCCTTGGCATCTCCTGCCAGTTGAGCAAGCCCAGAGGAAGCAGTCTCTTCTCCCACCTACAACTCTACCCAGCCTATCGCCCTTCCTTTCAGCTTCTCCAAGACCACCTCTGCTTGCCTTTTTTCTTTTCCCTCTCTCTCCTACAGGTAGAGACCCCCTTCAAATAGGATGAAAGCATAACTTCTCTATCTTTCAGGATCTTTACCTACTGTACCTGCCTGCTGTCACCAATAAGGTATTTCTACTCCATGAAAATCATTTTTATCTCTAAATACTGACTAGTATCACTTTACAAGAATGAAGTCAGCAAAAGACTCATAAAGACATTTATCCAAATAGCAATATAGGATTGAACTCTGATCTCAAAAGATTTTTCTTACAAGATTGACATCTGTGTATGAGATACAAGTTTTAAGTCTAGTGAGATCTAGTCAAGATTGCAATTTACCAAAAATCCTATTTGAAATAAAATGCACAATAGACTTGTCAATAACTCCTCTATGCAACACATATTTATGGAAGATGATGGGAGGAATGTAAAGATGAATAAAATCATGTTCTAATTTTCAATCAGGTAAGAGTCCAACTGTCAAGATAAAATATGCATAAGTTTTAACCCTACATATAACCAGTAACTTCCATAAAAAAAGGTACCAAGTCTGTAAATTTAGAGACTTAAGAATTCTTTTTTTTTTTTTTTTAATATTTATTTGGTTTTGAGAGACAGAGAGATGTGAGCGGGGAAGGGACAGAGAGAGGAGGACACAGAATCTGAAGCAGGTTTCAGGCTCTGAGATGTCAGCAAAGAACATGACATGGGGCTCGAACTCACGGGCTGCAAGATCATGACCCGAGCTGAAGCTGGACACTTAACCGACTGAGCCATCCAGGCGCCCCAAGAGACTTAAGAATTCTAACTGGAGGTATCAGGGGAGGCATCATGGAGTTAGCAGTATTTTGATTAGTCCCTAAGGGATAGTTAGGAAATATGGGGTTGTTGGGGGTTGAAGGCATGAAACTTTTTGAAAAAGGCCTAGAAGAGGACTTACATGTTTCCAAGTAGAATAACATCAAAAGTTTTGAATATTGAAATTTTGGTGCAACAGAAATTATTAGCAGCTAATGAAACTCCTCAAGAAAAATAAAGTATGATAAAATGATACGTTAAATTAGGTAAAATCAGTGGGACTTAATATTTTTAAAATATTTTCTAGCTCTATCACTAGTAAGGTGGCCCACAGCAGCGGCACCTTTGCCAACCATCAACTCCCATGTGTATCTAGAATGTATGTTTAGATCTCTACAACTCTTCTGGATGAAATAAGTCAACTCCTTGGATGGTAGTTGATTGGATGTCTTGGATCAGGAAAAATCAGAATGGCTATGAGATATATGTTATTGCCATAAAGCAAAAATACTTCCGGAGTTTTATTTTGTTTTTAAGTTTATTTATTTATTTTGAGAGAGAGAGCATGAGTGGGGGACGGAGACACAAAGAATTCCAAGCAGGTGCAGCGCTGTCAGTGCAGAGCCTGATGTGGGCTCGAACTCACGAACCGCGAGATGATGGCCTGAGCCGAAATCATGAGTTGAAGTTTGACTGAGCTACCCAGATGCCCACAGAACTTTAAAATAATAGGAAAAGACCAAAAAATGATCTTAATAGGACTTTCAGTGGCCATTCCATGGCTATTTGAGGAGTGAAAAGAAAGTCATTCAGTAAGTAATTAAAATTAGTTGATAAACCTAGAGGGTATTTATGTTAAGAGAAATAAGTCGGATAGAGAAAGACCAATACCATATGTGATTTCATCACTTGTACGTGGAACCTAAAAAATGAAACAAATGAACAAACAAACATAAAAGCTGAAACACACCCATATGACTACCAGAAAGAAGGGGGATAGGGGACCGGGCACAACAGGTGAAGGGGAGGGGGAGATACAGGCTTCCAGTTATGGAATAAGTCACATGGATGAAGGGTAGAGCATAAGGAATACAGTCAGTGATACTGTAATAGCATTATATGGTAGTTAAAGATAGCTATACCTGCATTGCGCACAAATATAAAATAGAGACTTGCCAAATCACTACACCATACACCTGAAACTATACTTTGTGTCTACTATACTTCAATAAAATTTTTTTAATTGAAAAAAAGTAGTTGAATTTGAGTCTATAATGATACTTAAAGGAGAAAAGTTACCAAAGTGTGTAAAAAATGATTATAATGGAAAATAAATGTGAATATAAAGTATGTACTAAATATTTTATTAACTTTAATGTGAAGGAGACTGTTAACGTACCTGGATATTTATGTCTTTTATTAAATATGTGTTCATTCATTAAAGAATAACAAACATTCTTTGCATACGTAAGTAGCAAAGAGCTAATAAAAAAATGTGAATAAGACAACATTCCTAGAAGGAGTAAGAACTATACCAATAATAGGAGTAAATTGTTCGGACCTATGAAACACATATAAATAAAGATGAAAACCAGTCAGAAGGTAAAGAATGCTGGTAGTCACACACAAGGTGAAAGATCACACAACTGTGTGGTTCCAGTGTCACAGAAGAGAGGAGCTAAAGAGATGCCCTAAGAACACAGGCTGGTTATCTCATCTTTTATGAGATGAAGCCTCCAGATTGCCCTCCTAAATACAACAAGACACTAACAAGGCATATATTCCCAATACCTCTAATAGACCAGCTCCTGTCACAAGAATGATAAAGCAATGATTAACGTAAAGCTGGCAGTGCAAAGTTCAAAGAATAAAGGATTCTGGAAGAAAAACATGGTGTTAAAAAAAAAAAAAATCAACCTCTGAGGCATGAGCTTAAAAAAAAAAAAAAAACCTAATGATATAACAAGTGAAGTCATAAAATAGATCCCAACCAGATGACCAGCAATTCTTATGTGAAACAACTTTAGACAAGAACCAGGACCCATAATACCAACAAAGAACAAAGTAGTGATAACCAAGAATACATAACCTCCTAAAATAAGTATTATTTCTCTTTTGGAGCCAGCAAAATTATTACAATTCCAGGAAGGTATGAAAATAAATACTAGTGTAACCTTAGGGAAGATCAATATCACTGGTACAGAGATCCTCAGAAAGTGAAAAAATAAGAGAAAAAAAAATGAAAAAAAATTTAATCTACAACATTGCTATTTAGAATGGATTTAAGCACAGTTACACTTTTTGGAATAATTGCATTTGTGCATACTTGTTCTGCTGTTTGAAGTGTGTGGCATGGAGAAAGAAACCATGATACTTCAAAAAAAATTTTTTTAACGTTTATTTATTATTGAGAGACAGAGATAGACAGAGCATGAGCATGGGAGGGACAGAGAGAGGAGGACACAAAGAATCTGAAGCAGGCTCCACACTCTGAGCTGTTAGCACAGAGCCCCACATGGGGCTCAAACTCACAAACCGTGAGATCATGACCTGAGTCGAAGTTGGACACTTAACCGACTGAGCCACCCAGGCGCCCCAAAAACCTTGATACTTTTGAACATTCATAATATTATGGCTAGTTTTTATGTTAAATATTTGACTGTAATAAATTAAGTAGTGGGCAAAAAATACTGAGTGCTCCCTAGGCATTAAATTATCACCAAACAGTCATTAAAAAAAAAAAAAAAGGTCACACACATTTACTAAAAGACTTAAGCTCTGGTAAGTCATCAGTGACTAATACCATGTGAATAATGCAAATTCCTATGGAAAGACAGGGCCTGCCTGTCTCCTGAGTGCCATGTACAAAACAAATGCATAGAAATTTATCCAAACATTCACCAAGAATGGTAGATCAAAAGTGAACTCTCTCCATATATGAATAAAGAATGAGAGAACTTTCATTGTATGGATGAAATCTATGGATATAATATGATTTAGGCAAAATTATGGGTATGATAAGAGCAAAACATTAAACATTTAGACTGAAAATGATTCAAGGCATCATTCACACAATGAGCATGTGGCCCCAGAAGAACCTCGAAAATGACAAGAAACAGAAATGGAGAAAACTGATGAGATTTTTTGGTATTACTGAGATAAAATTGACATATGATGTATTAGTTTTAGGTGCGTAACTGACGAGCTTATTAAAAAATTCATAATATAGGGGCACCTGAGTGTGTCAGTTGGTTGAGCATCTGTTTCTTGATTTCAGCTCGGGTTGTGGTTTCATGGTTTGTGGGGTTGAGCCATATCAGGCTTTGTGCTGACAGCATGGAACCTGCTTGGGATTCTCTCTCTCTCCTCTCTTCTCTCTCTCTCTCTCTCTCTCTTTCTCTGCCCCTCCCCCTGCTTGTGCTGTCTCTCTCTCTCTCTCTCTCTCAAAATAAAAACATAAATATTAAAAAAAATTCATTATGTAATGATTTGTAAGTCTCAAGTCTGTTACCTAGAAAAGAGATTTAGATATTATGGCTAGGCGAGACACAAAGAATCTCCACATAACCAATGTGTAAATTGCAATAAAGTGACTCTAAAATTATTAATTCTGCAGAAATATAATTAGAAGTTGAAAACACAGTTCCTCATCATTTCGTACCTTCCCCAGTTTGAGCTCAATGGTGACAAGGCACTTTGTTTGACCCACTGTACAGGTTGTGGTCCCTGATACAGATAGAAGTTCATCCATCAGGTTCACACCATCTTTCTGGAGTACGGCAGCTGTTTTGTTAAATGTGACTCGCCAAAAGATCCTGACATCTTCAAAGGCCCTAGGAACAAAGCAAAACCTATGCAAATGCAATAGCAGAGAGTGTTATCCCTGTGTCTAATGCAGAACGTATCATTGCGCTTTAGTGTACCTCTTCACCCAAAGCATAGCACTTCCTTGACCACTGATAAAGCTGAAGGTAACCAATTCACCTCATCATTACCCTTAAAAAATCAAGGCCAGAGTTTACGTGGCATTCTTTGACCACACTCTATTCAAACCTGAGTAAGTACTTCTTAAACTACTATGTATCAAGAATGTGGAAACAAATAATATCTCTCTGCCTAGTATGCTCACTTGCCCCTGTCTTCAAGTAAGTGTTCTTTGTCTTTTCACAACAATTCTTCTAAGGGAAACACACTACTGCTAAAAATGATCGTTATTATAAAAATAAAGGGCAAGAGATGACCGACATTTCCAGAGAATTTAGGCCCAAAATGGAAAAGATAATTTACACCCATGTACATGGGTGCATAACACATGTATGTCTGTGATGAGCATTCAGAAGATGTGTACTGTGGAGTATTAAGTTGCAAGCAAAATTTTGATACTCCATGTTTCCCTAATAAAATAGTTGTGTACGTGGAGTGATCAGAGAATAGTACATTTGCTGAAGTGATGACTTTCCATAATCTTCTGTCTGTATGGTACTTTATGAAGTACAAAATATTCAAGGTGGCCCTAAGTCACACTCATTAACCAACTGTGTTAAATCACAGATTAGGAACTACAGCATCCAAACACTGACATACCAAATTCCACATGACCTTTTATCAGCATTTCATCCTGTTTTTACCATTTTATGAATTCAAATCAGGTACTATACAGACACATAGGATGTTATATCTGCTACATATATATGTATCAACATACCTGTTTGGTTGCCGTGTGACAGTAAGATGCAGTCTGTTCTTATCAGCTCCTTCACCCAGCTCCAGTCCACTCTGGGACTCCTCACTGAATCCGATGATGCCATTGTGAAGATCACTCTCTGATAAGTAAAAAGGAGGGTTATAATATACTCAAGACTCTAGAAGATCTCCAATGCTTTGCTAATCTTTCCAGCTCAGACGGTGTAGAAGTGAGAAATATTAAGTAAGTAGGGGCAGTTACAATTTTTAAAGATCTTTCTAAAAGTAGACTAGAATCAAAATGATAATACCAAGGTAGGTGACACCTTGAGAACATAAGACCAGAAGAAAGAAAACATAATTTCCTATATTCCACACTGACACATGCTCATTTCTCTCTGATGAGACTATTTTATATTTGATAGCCCTTTCTTTACATTTTACCTATGTTTACTGTTGAAAGTTAGTGTATTCTACCACAGTAGCAACGTTTCTGTTTACTGCTGTATTTTCAGTATCCATAACAGTGTCCAGCATATTGTAAGTGTTTAATGAATATTTGCTGAATAAACTGCATTTATTTGAACTGCATTTAACTGATTTTCCTTCCTATAAGACCATTCATGTTATGCATTTGGTTATTTCCCCCAGGGAAAAACATAACTATTAAGGAACTCCTAAGTATCTCTAAGTAAAAGAAACAGCTCTGAGCAACACTGGAGGTTACATGCACCATCATACTACAAACTGTGTTTAAACTCGAGCAAACCAAGGGCCCACACTGCACTAAAACAGTCACTCCAAATCTTTGCCAGCATGTAAGCTAGCTTCTCAGACTACAGATATGCCAGTAAACAGTTCCTGCCTGCTGCTTTCTATTTCTCAATGACCCAGTTTTGCAAAATGATCCTAAAAGTAATGACCCCAAAGCAATTAGCTTCAAAAACCACTTGTGCCCGTCACTGTGCAACCTCACTGCTGGGGTTCTAAGGAGACAGAATCTCTGAAGTTAGGGGTCAGGGTAAGGAAACAGCAAACCACCTAATGGTCCCAATGAGGGAGCTCCAGGAGTCACCAGCCCCTACTTTGCAGGTGTGAAGTGTGAGTAGATGTGGAGCCTATTAATTAGGGACATGCAGGTGATGAACCATTTTGTCCTGGTGTCTCATGTGTGCCTCGTTTCAGCCGGACTGCCAGTCTTCATCCTCACTCATTAATCACTGCGATCACTTCTTAGCCCTGCATCTGAACCTGTCAGCAACTTTTTTCTTTGGTAGCAACAGTTTGCTTGTCATTTTGGTGGGAATTTGTCTCTCCAAATAGAATATAAACTTCTCACAAGCAGAACCTTCATTTTCTTTTCCAGTGATACAGCACTGAGCATGGTTCTGATGAACACAATGCTTCCCTTGCCACATCTACGATCATAAAATTGATGTCAAGTTTCTAGTAAGATGAATTAAGACTTGTAATGTGCTCATGATCAAACCCAAAACTAAATGATAAACTATTTTCTCCTGATACTATTTTGAAAGTTTGTTCTAAAGTCTAAATGTGAAAAGACTATGCAGATTAGCAAAAGATAAGAAGAACGGGAAAAACTAATGTCGGTAAAAAGGAAATATTACTTTAAAATAAAAAGCCAGATGGGACACTTGGTGGCTCAGTCTGTTGGGCATCCGACTTTGGCTCAGGTCATGATCTCGTAGTTTGTGAGTTTGAGCCCCATGTCAGGCTCTGGGCTAACAGCTCAGAGTCCAGAGCCCCTTTCAGATTCTGTGTCTCCCTCTCTGCCCCTCCCCTGCTCACGCTCGCTCTCTCTCTCTCTCAAAAGTAAAAAAAACAAACAAAAAAAAAAACATTAAAATAAAATAAAATTTAAAATAAAAAGCCAGGAGAAAAGAAGACAAATAAGGGAACCTGGGGTATATGACCATGCAAATGTACTTCAGATGTTGTCACATAGATTACATCACGTGACAGTAAGAGGTAGGTATGGTGAGGAGTTATCATTTGCCCTGTGTGTATCATCAGTGTACCCTATGTAGGGAATAAACATTAGAGAACCTCATCAAGGTTCAGCTGAGTGACTGTTTGCCTGGTGAGTTAGCCTCAGGGCTGGTATATGGGTAGGCACTGGTAGGTCACATCAGTATGGTGTTGGCATGCCACACGGCTATGCACTGGTATTGATACGCCATACTGAGTGAGGAGCACCTCTGTTCCACGTGTACACAGCTGCTTTTCTGAGCACCCAAAGCACCCTCTCCTGACCCTGTAACCAGGGCCACAAGATGTCTCCACAATCCAGTAACTACTGGGGAAATGCTTAGGATATCAAGGAGCCTCTGGCAACCATTTTGACTGGTCTGGGCCTCTGCCACACTAGCTGCTAAATATTTTGATGGATCCCTCGTCATATTCAAATAACTATAATTAAATATCTGTCCTATATCGTGGGGGAGGAGGATACTGAGTGTCAAAATAATTTTGATAGAAAAATACAGATGCATTAACCTAAACTGAATCAAAATCAGTAAATAACTTGGTGAACAGAATTACAACTTACAATACTCAATAAACTAGAGGAAGAGGAATAAATGACAATTCTGGCTGGGTATGAAAGGAAGTTATATAATTGCAAAATTATGATTTAATTACTACTGAATGGCTAAAATAAAAATTCTAGGAGGCATCAAATCCTAAAAGGGTAATAAAGATGTTTATTCTAAAATTTTCCTTTTATAAAATAGAAACATAAAGAGTAGACACTAAATGATTTCATCAAGTCTCCCAATTAATGGTTGATGTGGTCCATAAATATAGGAGCCATGACATTTAGTTTCCTTTCCACTACACTATTTTATCATAGTGTCATCTGAAACTCTGAAGCACTGTGTAAAATTCATAAATGTTTATAAAAAAGAGCAGAGTAGGTAAGAATCATAAGATGGCCTCGTCAATACTCTAATTAGGGTAAGATACTAACAAGCTGAGCTAAACAACTTTAAGAAACACAGTATGATTTCAGAGGAAACTACCAATTATCACTGAAACATTTTATAAGATGCACAAGAAACTCTTAAAAAATCAGTAAATTTTTAATCTATTGTAATTTATATACCCAATAGTAAAGAAGTTATAAAAACTGCAATGGTTCAAAAGGAGAACAAAATAAAAGAGTTTTCATCTATTTCCCAACATAAAGAATTTCCTAGCATTGAGACTTAGATTTAGGGATGGATTATTGAAAGTGGTTCAGAAATGCAGAATGAGGTTTCACAAAAGGATATGCAATCATGTGTTTGGATAATTAAATTAAATATTTTCCAGCGGAAGAACATGGTCTTAAGCATTTTTATGGTCCTCCTAATACTGTGAAAGTATAAATTTATAGATTGTTTAACTAGATCTGAGCTAAGTGACATTTACAGTACAATTAAATTTGAGCTTGGCGCCCCAGAATAATATCATGAGTTCATGTTATGGGTTCCTGCCACAAGAAAACAATGGTTTAATGAATAACTATGAGCAATTCAAGTAAGTCACCCTCTCAAATTAAATTTAAGGCAGTAATATTATTACAAATTTTTTACCACAAAAGTACATTTTTATCTCCATTATACCTGTAATAATGACCATGGCAAAGGCTGCAAATCCACCATCATCCTTCCCCTTCACAATCTGTGCTCCTCCTTGAGGGTCTGTGAGAAACACATAGAAGAATTCTTGCCCCTCGGGCTCATCATCATCCAAAATTTGAACCAATACTTTATGTTCTCTTTCTCCATCTACAAATGTAAGGGTAACAGTTTGTTCTTCAAAATCTTCTTCTTCAGTTGCCCACGTTAGGTTGGAAATTCCATAGATATCATGAAAGGGCAATGCATTTGGTTCCTTCTGAGAAGATCTTTCACCAAAAGTTTTAACTGTTATGCTGACATTGCCAGTAGACCCACCAGTTCTTCGGATCAAAACTTCTACAGCATTAGATGTACCATTTTTCACCTCTTCTTCAACATAAACAACAGGTGGCCCAAGACTAAATGTTCCATGGATGGAAACATTTGCAGTCACAGTGGACACCTCGGGCTTCCCAGGCAAGGTAGATGTATCAGGGACAGTGACAAGTTTCTCAGGGATGGCGGACACACCAGTTGCCTCAGGAACAATGGCAACCATTTCAGAGGGCTGTGGAACAGCATTTATCGTGGTTGTGTCAGGGTATGTGCTTGAGAAGTCAGTTTCTACAGGAATGAGAGCTGTGTCAACTGCTATGGCCACAGTTGTCTCAGGGAAAGAAACACCCATTCCCCCCGGGTCATCATTATCCAATATTGAGATCAATGCCACACTGAAATCTAGATTCAGGCGTGGTCTCCAATCAGCATCAAACTTTTGTAATCCTTTCATTTCTACTGAAGTAAGATTAATGTAAAATATTTCTTCTTCCTCAGGAAGCTGATCGTTAATAATGATTATTTCAATATTGACCTCAGGCTGGAATTTTTCAAAAAGTAGTTCCCCATTCTGAACAGGCTCAAAGTCTTCCATGGGCTTTGCACTGCCTGCAGTTGTCTGATAAGAAACTTTAATAAGATCGCCATGGAACCCAAAGAGTCTTTGGACATATAATCTAATAATCTGTGTATCCTCTGACACGATGACATTTCTTGAACTGGGGGAAAATTGAAAGACTCCCATTGGTTCAATTTCAGCAAAGGTGAACCCTGATCTGGAAAAAAACAACATGAAAGAACAGATGAAAAAAGGAATACTATTGTAGAGATTCATTTTTCAAATATTTAAGGTGCTTCTCATGAGGGCATCTTAAGTTTATTTATGTATTTTGAGAGGGAGAGTGCATGTGCACATGCATGTGTGCATTGGGGAGGGACAGAGAGAGAGGGAGAGAGAATTCCAAGCAGGCTCCATGTTGTCAGTGCAGAGCCTGATACAGGGCTCAATCTCACAAACCAGGAGATCATTACCTGAGCTGAAATCAAGAGTTGGACACCCAACCTACTGAGCCACCGAGGTGCCCCTCATGAGAGGCACCTTAAAAATGGCATGCCCTTTCAAATTCCATAAAACCCTATTTACGCATTAGTGAATACACCAGAACACAAGAAAAGAAAGAAGAGAAGCTGTGATCATGGGTGACAAGCCCTGACAAGTTTTATTAGCCCAGTGAAGAACATACAGGTCTCTGGCCTGTATATCTAGTTTATCCCAGAGCAGTTCTCTGAAGAATTTGAAACAGGAGGCTCTCTCTTATGATAAGTACACAGAGGGCCAAAAACTCAGGATGCTCTGGATGTCAGCCAGATTTCTTATCTACCAAATAGAAATGGTTATCCCTATTAAATGCAAAATCCTTGCTTCTTCCAGCTGGCCAGTAATGGGACTATTCTCTCACACAGTTTTTGCTAAAATTTTTCATGTGATTTTGAAGAAACATCCATAAATGAGTGATTTATCTTTAGTTTTTTCTTATGGAGTTTTGTTGTGAATTAACGGTTATGCCAGAGGTAACACAGGTGGCCCATCAAGAGAATTTAGACCACAGACATAATTTCTTTAGCTAACAGGTTTTTTTTTTTTTACCTGTTGTTTAATCAGTTTTTTTAATCCTTTAGGGAGGACACCCCAGAGCCCATCACTCTCTAGTGTCAAGCACCTATCTCTCAACACATAGCATAGCGGTTAAGAGCTCAGAAAGTGGACAGGCAGCCTGGGTTCAAATTATGGTCCCAACCTTATAAGCTGTGTGATGGGGGGTACATTACATATCTATGAGTTCTTTCTTCATCTAATGGGACTAATAATAGTATCCATGTCATATGGTTGTTGTAAAGTCATAGTAAACATACATGTATACATATAAAATATAATTAAGACATATATAACACCATATATACAAATTATAAAATATATCTTTTTTTATGTTTATTTTTGAAAGAGAAAGAAATAGAGTGTGAGTGGGGGAAGGGCCAAGAGAGAGGGAGACACAGAATCTGAAGCAGGCTCCAGGCTCTGAGCTGCCAGCACTGAGCCTAAAGCAGGGCTTGAACCCACGAACTGTGAGATCATGACCTGAGCTGAAGTCGGACGCTTAACTGACTGAGCCACCCAGGCGCCCTGAAACATGTATCTCAAAACAATGCCTGACCTATCATAAGCATTATAAAACTGTTAACTATTGTTATTGTTAAAAGCATTTAAATTTCTTACCCAGCATTACATTCTGTGGCCAAACAATTTTTAAATATTTAAAAAACATTTTAAGATACTTTTTAAATATTTGATTGTGCCAACCAAGATCTCTTAAATCTAAACATGCATACAAACATACTTGAACACACGCTGGTTTTGTCCACACCTTTCCACCACTTTCCTAGTAAGTAAAGTGAAGAAAGATCAAGTAACTTTCCCAAAGTCACACAGCAAATAAGTGGCAGGGCCAGGACTAAATCCATGAGTCTACCTTAAAGGTCTGCCCTCTGCTATTCTGATCAACCCCATCGCAGGTATGAGACAAGTAAATTGCTTTTGACTGGGACATATTTATCTGCAAATGTACTGATTTAAATTAAACTCAAAAGAGCCACCAGTACAAGTCACATTATAACCCTGCTATGCCTATTCTTATTCTTAATCCCTTGGGAAAATTAGGTATTTTCTGGCAAATTCTCAGGAGACAGCCTCCTTTAATAACAGATGGTTTGCCATCACGGTTTTTGTTGGAGGCGTTACCCAGGCCAACACGATGGAGGAAGAGGACAGGAAGAACTCTCTTCAAAGCAAGCAGAGGGCGGTGACTCTAGGAAAGTCAGCCTCCCTCTGTGGCATCTTTGGCATGCAGGCCATGTGTTGCTCTACACTAAAACTGTTCTCACATCTGCTTCAAGGAAAGTGATCCTTGTGTCTTCTTCTGTTTCAACTGCTAAATTCCACACTATTCCTCAGAGATTTTACTGGTTGAGAATTAGGTTGAAAATTCCCTTTGTTTTGCTGGTTGAGGATCTTACCGAAGTTGAGCCCCACCAGGGGCACTGCTCTGCACCCCAGAGAGGTGAATAACAAAGGCCTCTGGACGACCAGGACTGGGAAATGTCCACAGCAAGACTCCTTTACTTTGTTCTCCATGAGAAAATGAAAGGCTCCCTGGAAGGGAAGAGGACAAGAGAATCAGGGTATTATTTATGAGTTCTTACACTGGAATACAACTCTTAAAAATGCAGTAAAATACTGTCTTTTCCAAAATTCTGTGACAGTCTACAAAAGGTTAAAACATTTAAAAAGGCAGAAGGGGAAGTAAACTTAGAGAAAGGTCATTACGCCACAGGTTCTGCCTTCAATCCCTGTCTGTTCCGCATGGTAGAGGTCACATCATCTAACATTTAGGTCTCAGTGACCCTCACAGAGCTAACGGTATAATTAAAAAAGAAAGAAAGAAAATGAAGCAACAGCCACTCTATTGTGAGAAATATTCAGGTGAACACACAAATGAATACAAAGTTCTACCTTTTTTAAATATTATACAGGCACATTAAGTTTTTAGAACTACTTTTAATAAACTAATATATTGGCAGAATCATCTGCTTAGTGACCACTATTTCCAGGTGAGGTATGAAGTTTTTATTTTGATTGAATAAAGTTTCTCATTTTTACCAACTCTGATCACTCAAATATGAAAGCAGTGTATTAGAAAACAAATGGTGGGGCACCTGGGAGGCTCAAGTCAGTTAAGCATCCGACTTCAGCACAGGTCATTAATTATCTCAGGGTTTGTGAGTTTGAACCCCACTGACAGTGCAGTGCCTGATTGGGAGTCTCTCTCTCTCTCTCTCTCTCTCTCTCTCTGCCACTTCCCTACCCACACTGTCTCTCTCTCAAAATAAATGAATAAACTTAAAAAAAGAAAAATAAAAAGAAAAGAAAAATGGTTCAGGGCGTTTGGGTGGCTCAGTCAGTTGAGTGTCCAACTCTTGGTTTCAGCTCAGGTCACGATCTCGTGGTTTGTGTGGTGGAGCCAGGTCAGGCTCCACACTGATAGCACGGAGCCTGCTTGGGATTCTCTCTCTCCCTCTCTGCCCCTCCTCTGCTTGCTTTCTGTCTCAAAATCGATAAATAAACATTAAAAAAAAAAACAAGGGGTGCCTGGGTGGCTCAGGTCATGATCTCGTGGTTCATGAGTTTGAGCTCCACATCAGGGTCTCTGCTGCAAGCATGGAGCCTGCTTTGGATCCTCTGCCCTCCCCCTCCACCCGCCCCTCTCTGTCCCTCCCCAGCTTGCTCTCTCTCTTTAAAACATAAACATTAAGAAGCAAAAAACAAAAACAAAACACAGTTCGTTATCCAGAGTAACGACAGTCCAAGAAAATGAGTGGCCAATTACACATCTCCATGTCCTATAGGGCAGATCTTAGAAAAGCTACAACTCACCTAATTTGGGGGTCATATTGCCAACAACAGTGAATTCTGGGATTTCTAACCCAGGAGCATATCCAGCCACCCAGGCAACCACGAGAGAGCCATATGTGCCTCTCCTAGAAATCACAACGTGGCTTGTTCCCGCAGTGACGTCCGTGAGTGGAAAAGCAGTAGATTCAAATCCAACCTGAGAAAAAACACGCTTAGAATATTTTATTTCTTTCTAAACATTCCTGTTTTCTAAACAGTGGGTTATAAGTCAACTCTTTCTTTGTTTATACAATCTATTTTCTTGTTTTGAAAATATTCAATTCAAGAGTAATGCTTAAGAAATGACATCTGAGGGGCGCCTGGGTGGCTCAGTCGGTTAAGGGGCCAACTTCGGCTCAGGTCATGATCTCACAGTCCGTGAGTTCGAGCCCCGCATCGGGCTCTGTGCTGACAGCTCAGAGCCTGGAGCCTGCTTCAGATTCTGTGTCTCCCTCTCTCTCTGACCCTCCCTCGTGCATGCTCTGTCTCTCTATCAAAAATAAATAAACATTAAAAAAATAAAATAAAATAAATAAAAAGAAATGACATCTGAGATTTGGAAATTTATTCAATTTTGTAACTCCAATGATAGTTTATACCTTTTTTTAATCAAAATATAATCCTCTGAATTTACAAGACCCAAAAAAGACAAATGTAATTTGTTCAAAATGAAAGCAAAAGATAAAAAATTTTAATGATTTGTTCATGGGTTTTTATAGAATCTGGTTTATCTAGAACTGAAATCTGACTTCTTTCCAAGATATAATAATAAATTCTTCATTTTTAAAATGAGCACCATACACTAGATTTTCTATTAAGATTCTTTCCAGCTCTTTGACTCAATTTAATATTTTTTTGAGGACCAGAAACCTCCAAAGATTTTTTTAAAATAATCATCTTTTTCATCCATATCAAGTAAGATCTTGTTTTAAGGGTAACCTTTTCAGGGAACTCTGGGACTTAAAAATGATTTATAGATGAAATAAGTTCTGGCCAATAAGTAAAAATAAAACCAGATTCCTGGCTTCACACTGTGATTTGGATAACTCAGTTTACCTCTTTTGGTCCCAATACCAATAAATTGGGATACCATATGATTGACAGTTCTATATTAAGACTCATTTGCCCCATTTTATTTTTCTTCAATATTCCAGACTTCTTTTTTTTAAATATTTATTTATTTTTGAGATCAAGAGAGAGAGAGAGACAAAGAGCAAGCAGGGGAGGGGCAGAGAGAGAGGGAGACACAGAATCCAAAGCAGGTGCCAGTCTTTGAGCTGTCAGCACAGAGCGTGATGTAGGTAGGGCTTGAACACACAAGCTGTGGGATCATGACCTGACCTGAAGTCGGACACTTAACTGAGCCACCCAGGAACCCCTCATTTTCCCCATTTTAAATCGGAAAGGAAAGTAGCAGAAAAGTGTAAAAAGGTACCACAGAAGAGCCTCTGGAGCTACAGAAAAGAAAAAGGAAAAAACAAAAACAAAATTTCCATTTTACACCAGCCTAGATTCTCTATTATAGTGAGGTTTCTGTTTAGCAATTGTCAAAAGCTTTGACATATTTAAGATCATACCTGCTCCATGGCTAGTGGCTGTTTGAAAGTGTTCTAGTCACATGGGGCACCTGGGTGGCTCAGTCAGTTAAGTGTCTGACTTCAGCTCAGGTCATGATCTCAGTTTGTGAGTTTGAGCCCCACATCAGGCTTTGTGCTGACAGCTCAGAGCCTGGAGCCTGCTTCAGATTCTGTGTCTCCCTCTCTCTCTGCCCCTCCCCTACTCACACTCTGTCTCTTTCCCTCTCAAAAATAAACATTAAAAAAAAAAAGTCTTCTAGCCACCACACACACACACACACACACACACACACACACACCCCACATACAAACACTGGTAAGGAGTACAGAGGATACATCAAGGACCGGAGGCCCCAATCTTGCCCTTTGAGGTGATACATGTCACGACCATGTGCATGGACAAGGAGTAGGAAATATTTTGCTATGCCAAATAAATGGTTCATGTTGAAAGCAATCTTTTTTTATAACGACCTGTGAGTAACAAGAAGACAACAAAACTTCAAAGTATTATTTATTAAGTTATAGTCCTGGGGCGCCTGGGTGGCTCAGTCGGTTAAGCGTCTGACTTTGGCTCAGGTCATGATCTCGCGATTCATGAGTTCGAGCCCCGCATCAGGCTCTGTGTTGACAGCTCAGAGCCTGGAGTCCGTTTCAGGTTCTGTGTCTCCCTCTCTCTCTGCCCCTCCCCTGCTCATGCTCTGTCTCTCTCTGTCTCAAAAATAAATAAAAAACATTAAAAAAAAAATTTAAGTTATAGTCCTCCATTCCCTCTTGAACAGATGAGGTGCAGAAGAAAGAAAACTATTCTTCTCAGTTATTTTTTAATGCTGATGGATTCCACCTAGGGGATAAGCAAATCCATCCCCTGTGGAGAAGCAGCCCAGGAGGGAGTTTCTGAAGAGGATCTGCTTAATGGTCAGAGACCCTGTTACACAAACTTCTGGCCAGCTCTATCAGCTGCAGAGACTACATGTCTACACATTGGTCTAGGCCCGCCTTAATCAATCAAAGCTGAAGGAGCTCCCATCTGAAGGAAAAAGATGCAATGTTATCTCACCACCGTCTAACAAATACACACATTACCATGAGCCAGAGACAACAGCCCCTGCCTTGCTCGTATACTGACAGAATCTGCCTACATAGGAATTAAAGCCCTCAAGTTATTCTTTGTTCTCCTGTGAATTTACGAAGTGATTAGGAAACACTCTTTCCCACACTGAACTCCTGTAGAAGATTCAAATATGCAGGGACAACCAAGTCACAGGATCCTATCACGATTTATCTCCATCAGCACAAACGTGGCACAATAAAAAGGGCTCTCAAAATGAAAGAAAAATATTCACAATGAGTAAATGAAGAAGTCTGAAATATTAACTGATGTTTTGTTCTAATTTTAATTATTTAGCATAAAATATCTCAACATGAAATATTCACTAACAACAACAAAAACCTGGAAATTTTTATTCTAGGTGACGGTTATTTTCAAAATCCTTATATTCACGTTCTATGAGACACAAACTTTCTAAATCTCCAAAAAGGAAAATGTCAAAAATTGGCAAATTACTTTCATAAAATGCATCTATAATCAATGCATCTACTTTGATACTGATTTAAGGAAATAATGAATCTTGAGCAATTTTATGTCTAAGAATCTTTTTAATCCTTCCTGTGAAAGCTGCCCTCTAGTGGTTCTACGACGGTTACACACCCTGGACCCATTACCTGAGAATTGGCGGCTTTCTCAGGGACAGGAAGGACAGTGGATTTTGCTTCCTGGAGAATTTTTGGCATGCCGTAGAAACGCCCACTGACAAGCATCACAGTCAGCAGTTGCAAGGTGAAATTAGAGCCCAGGGATAAGAAGACCTATAAACAATCAGTATCAATGACTTCTTTAGTAGTAAAAAAAATAATTTTCAGAGAAAAATACTGACATTTGACAGGAGTCATTAGCACAACATCTCACGGTCCTTTCATACAGTTTCATCAATATATGTCTTTTCCCTCAGGTCATAAAACAAATCACAAGTACAAAGACTATGGGGTGAAGAGTGATCGAGTGTAAAAACACAAATCTGCAAATCTTCCATGTGTGTCCAAATGCCTCAAGAATGATAACAATCACAGAAGTCACACTAGTAACGGAATCATGTACCACAGGAATAAAAGAGCGCACTGGTGAACAGTCAGCATCTAAAACTCACTTTCTTCTTCCCCATCGAGTGATAATTACTATGCTAATGAGATTTACTCAAAACGGATAATGATGTAGGTGTACTGATCATCCGAATATTTTGGATAAATAAAAATTACTAATAAAATGTATTAGATTACAAAGTTTTAAAGTTTTCAAATTTAACTAAAAAAGGGAAATTCTGAATTTAAAAATTAATGTTACTCTAAAATGGATTTTTTTTAATTTACAAAGCATTTTCCCACAGAAACATGGTTGTTGATAATGGATAAGCCTCCAAGTCATCTCATAATCTGGACTATTACTAAAAACTCTGTACATCTTTATTGAATGCAAAAATAACCATTTTTGTGGAGTCTGTTCTTCTTTTAAATGTAATGTACTTAAACATACACCACAGTCCTCCAAATGTGCAAAATATGTACCCTAGTAGTTTAAAATGTTATGTAACATGAGGATAACAGATGCTTCAATCATGCAATCAATCTTCATTTTTTCGAAGTGACATTCACTGAATATGACTCATAGATCAAGTGCTAAGGAAACAGAAATAAATCAGTGTCCTCACTTCAAGCATGTGCCTCCCACCTCTTCTAGGGGTGCACCCTTCCTCCACACAGTTCACTGGCTGGGCTGTTAAGGTGGGGCATGTGCATAAATCGAGGGTTAAGATTTTTTCAGTGGTCTCCTTTTTCCCTTATGCTCTAGATATAATGCATTGCTCTTTGAAGACTGGGATATTAGTTAGAAGAAGAAAATATGCACATAACTTTTGATTCTCCAAAACTTAACTACTGATGGCCTACTGTTGACTAGAAGCCTTACTGATAACATGAACAGTCAATTAACACATATTTGATAAGTTTTCACATATTACTACTGTATTCTTGCAATAAAGCAAGCTGGAGAGAAGAAAATGTTCTTAAGAAAATCATAAGGGAAAATACATTTACAGTGCTGTACTATATTTGCTGAAACACATCCACATGTAAGTGAACCCGCACAGCTCAACTCATGTTGCTTAAGGGTCAACTGTATACCATTCATCTTTTCAAGTGAAAGGAAAAGAAGACTAACATCCTTCAAAATGTTCCAGGTACCATGCACTACAAGAGACAATCTAGGAGTTAGGCAGATCAAGGCTTTTAGTCCCTGTAATATATATCACTTATTTTGGATTTCCTACACATAGTCTGAGAATAGTTTTGTACTATCCATATGGCTTAGCAAAATAACAGAATAATCAAATCTTCACTGTGGCAGGTCTTACTGTCAAATGAAATCTCACTATAAGATAATAGGAAGCTATCCCTAGAAAAGCTAAAGGACTGTCCCCTGGTGTTCATTAACAGAAATTAAAACTTGAATGCATTCACAAGGTGATATTACATAGATAGGTATAAGAAAATGTTTTGTTACATAATTTAGGCACATTGTATTTTTTTAAAAACTCTTCTAATGTGTCAGTGAGACTTAATACAATCATATTCTGGTCAAGTTCATCCATCTCCCACTTCCCCAGCTTTGCAGTCTTTATTCCAGTCTCGAAAATTTTCAGAAACAGGAAATGGAGGCTAGAAATTAATACAACAGGGTCAGGGCATCGAGTCAATTTCCCAAAGAACTATAGGAATGTTAGAAATAAGTACTGCATTAAGCGTCAGCTGCATTTAAACAAAAATACGTCATTACCAAATGGGAATATACTAAATTCATTTATAAACTGCACATGTCTCATCCAATAATTATTATGCATTTCTATGTCATTTTTTTATGGTTATATTTAAATATCTCAGTAAGATTTTAAGCTGAAAACGAGATAAGCCAGGCCTCTCCTTGAAACGGTCAGGAAACTGAAGAAATGCTACAAACCTGACTCCTCACTGGCACCAGGTCCACTTTATATCTGGCACCGTCTTTGACCACCAGCTGCCTCTCTGAATTTTCACTAACAACTAGCTGCTCCTTTTGGTCAGAAGAGATCCGAAACCCAACAGCCACGTCTCCAAATGTTCCAGCAAGCCGGGTTACATTAATTTGGATGAATCTACTAAGGTTTTGCCCTACAAGGATTGACTGGTAATCTGAATACAGAGCAAATACTCCATGTGGGTCATCATTTGCAGAAACAGAGAACTGGGTGATGCATTTCTCTGGATCCAGTTCTGCTCCTCCCTCTACAGAAACAAGCCGGATCACATAATCTTCTTCAATCTCAGGTATATCATCTGGCAGCAGATGAACATCAAATCTCACTTCACTCTCTCCATCAGCAATAGTGAAAAATCCTTTCGTAGAAAGAAAGTCTCCAGTAATGTCAAACACACTGCTTATTTCCCAGTAAACCTAAAATAAAAGGAAATAATCCAACAAAGTCACATAATTCAGTATATTGAATCAAAAGCCTTTATATTTCCCCCATAATATACAAAAACTAACTCTGAATTGTGCAGCATCATAGTCAAAGCCAGACTCTCCAAATAGTCAGTTTAGAAAGTATGGAAGAATGACATTAGCATCATGAAAGTGTATGAACTCTTTCAGACTATTGTATGCAATTTGCAGGACAAGATTACAAAATCTCATTTCACTTCTAAAATAACAACATGATTTGAAGAGATAAAGCAAAGCAAAGTTAACTTTGGAATGGCAGTTCCATAAATACATTCTAGAGTTCTGAATATGTATTTGATAGGCATTTGAATCACAGACAATACTTGAAGATAAAAAGCGAGTAGAGAATCTGATGCTTCATACTGGAATTTGTTTGGGTTCACTTTTAACAAAAAGGGAATATCTACAAGATTTCAAGAATTAAAAATTCTTTTCCAAGAATTTTTGTACCCCTAACCATAAAGTTTCCACTGAGGAAGTACCAGTTAATCTCCAATATGTGAAAAGAGTTAAGTTCATAAAGAAACTGCAAAGTATGTTCTGCTAGCAAACAACCTTGATCTGTTAGACAAACATCCCGATGATTTACAAGAGCATCCCCAAACAGTCTATGTCAATATACATGCAAATGCAACCTCTTAAAAATCAGTTGGTAAATGAGAAAATTATACTGAGAAATAAAGCTCTAAAGAATAGATTAAGCAATTTACAAAACTCATTGAGGGACTTAAGTAGGAAAAGTTAAACATCAGAGCAAATAAGAAAATACAAAATAATTCAGTCACACCCTTCATGACTAAGTGTGAGAAAGATCTTTTCAATCTAAGTATAGCTGGGTTTAGAGAAACAGCTAGAGGTTGATGTTGGCTGGAGAACCCAAAGGTGCTGAAATGAACCTTCTCGGCTTCTCTGAAACTCATGTTACTTCTAAAATTTTTACCATAACATACAGTTTCTCTGTTCTTCACAATCACGTTTGTTAGGCAAATTGCCACACTACTTAAAAATCAAATGAAAAATAGTACCATAATTTCTCCAAAAATGCCCTTGACTCTTTTGACAAAGAAAGTAATGATCAGGGGCCCTTCCAGAGCTGACGGCTCTGAATAGGTCTTCTCAGATAAAGACTCAGGAGCAAACTGAACAACCCCATTTGGATCACCAAACTTCTGTATCTAAAAACAGAAAAAGATAGCAGAATGAATAATATAACAACTACAGATGAAATTACAGTACCTAACATATCAATATGCAGATAAGCTGAAGAAACGAAAGAAACACAGAAATAAGTCTTGAATATAATCTGCCTAGCTACCTGATTTTTCAAAAGCTTCTTCAGTACACTGATTGTTATCTAAAACAAGTAGGTTCTTATTCCCCAAGGGTAATGGGAGTGTCTGGAAAACTGTAATTTGTAGAGTCTCAGAAGGATAGTACTTCAATGCCTGAATTTGATTTGATTTGCCTCATGTTTGCTTCACTTTACCAGGCCTAATTGTTCAGTCAAACACTAGCCTAGATTTTGTTGTGAAAGTATTTTATAGATGTGATTAATATTTACAATTGGTTGACTTGAGTGAAAGAGATTACCCTTAATATTGTGAGTGGGCCTCATCCAATCATCTGAAGGCCTTTAGAGCAAACACTAGAGCTTCCCAGAAGAAAAGGAATTCTGCCTCAACACTGCAATTTAGGAATCCGGCTTGAGTTTCCATTCTGCCAACCTGTCCCACAAAATTCAAACTCAAGATCACGACTGCAAGTCTTTCCTAACCTTCCTACCAGCCTGCTCTATGGACTTTGGACTTGTCAACCTTCACAAACGTGTGAGCCATTTTTTTTTAGTCAATCTTTTTCTCTCTTTGTTTTTCTGGAGAAGTCTGACTGATACAGACCCCAGACTATTTTCTAAGCTTTAAAAAAAAAAAAGAATATCTCTCTAGATCATTTTCACAGTAGCCTTGGTCCCCAGCACTTTCTACCCCTAATGGACTAAATGGTTCATTCATATAAAATACACTAAATTCAGAGTTGATGCAACACATCATTGTGCTAATTGAACAAATAACCATTCTTTCTCCCAACAATCTGC
The DNA here is from genome assembly GCF_007474595.2 of Lynx canadensis. Taxonomy (NCBI): domain Eukaryota; kingdom Metazoa; phylum Chordata; class Mammalia; order Carnivora; family Felidae; genus Lynx; species Lynx canadensis. The sequence goes on along the minus strand of NC_044303.2, from coordinate 153,405,821 downwards.
CTTGTGACTGAGTTAATAACTTTTATGTACTTTCACAGCAAGGACACCCAATGTTTAGGATGATGTAACAAACAGCTCCTGTCTAAAAGTGCAAAAATATTTCCAAAACACCAAATTTTCTCAGGGAGCAAAATAAGTATTTATCACACTACATGAAGGCCACTTAAAAAGTAACTACCAATAATCAAGCTATATAATGAACTAATATAATAACCAGAAAGTCTGGTCCATAGGAATTATTCTGACTTCATCTGGTTTTATGACTTTCGATACATCTTAAGCCCATGGAGTTTCAACAAATATAAAATGCATTTTTTGATAAATTCATTAAATCCAAAATTTTGTGGGAAAAATAAAGTTGGACTTACTGTTATAGTAATATCTTTAGATCTGGAGTCTAATTTAGCTTCTCCTTTCACAAGTTCAAGTTTAATAATGAAAATCTCTTCAACTTCAATGTCTTCATGAGGATAGATTGTCAGACTGATGGTTCTCACACCACCTTCTCCCTCTCCAAAATAGAAGGATCCACTCACTGGGTCTGCAATGTCTCTGTTCTGTGGTGGTAAAGCTTCTTGAGAATTGGGTCCTAATATCTCCCAGTTCACCTGAAGGGTATTGTGTTTTTAATAGAGATGACCAATTTCAAGTTTTTTATTTATTTCTTTATTTAAAAATTTTTTAAAAAGTAATCTCTACACTCAATGAGGAGCTCAAACTCACAACCCTGAGATCAAGAATGGCATAATCTACTGACTAAGCCAACCAGGTGCCCTAGAGATAATCAATTTTAAACAAAGAATTACTTTGCAGGGTATGTAGAATTAGAAACAAATATATCTATGTATGAAAATTATTCTATGATATCTCCAGCAAATTCCTCATGTCTTTTAAAAAATACTAATATTTGAGGGGCATCTGGGTGGCTCAATCAGTTACATGTCCAACTTCGGCTCTGGTCATGATCTCATGGCTCTTGAGTTCAAGCCCCACGCAGGGCTCTGTGTTGACAATTCAGGGCCAGGAGCCTGCTTAGGATTCTATTTCCCTCTCTCTATCTGCCCCTCCCCTGCTCACACTCTGTCTCTGTCTCTCTCTTTCAAAACTAAACATTGAAAAACAATTTTTTAATTAAAAATTAAAAAAATAAAAATACTAATATTTGCAAATATAAACTACCTAATTGCAGGATATAAGTTTTCAGGGATAACAATGTATATGCTTACTAAGTAAAGAAAAATATGAATACCTGGTCATTTGTCATCACCACAGGATAACAAAAATATAAAAGCATGTATTTTAAATATATATTTTAGAGAAATAAAAACTTAAATAGTATGAATACAACACTGTCTTGCTGTATGCACAGGTTCTGTCAACCAAAACCCATTTGAATAAGATAACAAAACCATGTGAAAAATCTTATGGGTGTGTAACTTCTTTTAAATACACCTAAATAAATTCCTAGTGTAAAACAAACACAACTTTTCTTAAATTGTTATAAAAAACAAAATTATATTCTGAATGCCTTTTTAAATATTTCTATAATATAAACTCATATACTTTTCATATCTGCAAGGAAAGAAAATTGGGAATTTCTCTTTGCTTCTTTCCTCTTTCCGCAGCACTGGGCATGCAGCTGACCACTGCCTCTTTCTGGCAATGCTGCATCCTGTCTTCAGTGGCCTCCATGATACATACCTTCCCAGTTTTCCTCCGCCTCTACATCTCAGGCTTCTTAGCTGGCTCTCTTTCCTCAGAGAGTTCACTGCTGGCAGCTGGGGACTTCAGGCTGTCTCCTTCACGTCCCTATCTACGCACCTTAGGCCACATAGTTTCAAATGCCTCCACACATCAGCAGCTTCTCCCCTCCCCGCAACCGCAACCCATACTTACACATGCCCCTGCCTGCCCGACCCTGCACTGGGACGTCCAGTATCAATCTCCAATTAACATGGCCAAAACAGAACTCTTGGTTTTCTGCCAAGCTTCTGCATCTCAGTAAACAGCACTACAATTTAACCAGCTGCTCAACTGAAATTGCAGCAGTTATTCTTCATTCCGCCTTCCCTCAGCCTCCACTAATCTAGTGTTTTCTCCAAAACATACTCAGTATCTATTCACTCCTCACCATCCCATCTCCACCCGTCTGAGCCACTGTCATCTTGACCCTGGACGACACAGGGCAAGAGCCTCCTAACTAACCTCCCTGCTTCTACTCTGACTTCTTGACCTTTCATTTTCCTTAGAACAGTCAAAAGGGAGCTACTTAAAGTGGCAATCCAGGGACATCAACACCATCCCCCCACTTCAAACTCTCTAATGGTATCCTGTTTGCACTTAGAATGCTCTTTAGTCTGGCTAAGGAGGGTCGCTGTGATCAAACACTTCTCGACCTCTCTGATCTACCTTGTGCTGCTACCTCCGACCACCCAAGCCCGCTACCACATGGTAGATACACACTTATTCCTTCTCCCCAAATGTTCATCCCTGTAACAATTACGTGACCATCTCTTTCTCAGCATCCAGTGTTCAGCTTAAATATCACGTCACCATCTAATCTGGAGTAGTCAACAACTCTAAGTCTAGAGTAGTAGAGTAGTCAATCTAGAGGTAACTCACGATTGTGTTTCTCAATTTTACATCCCTGCAGAGCACTTAAGTGCTATCACATAATTTTCTTTTTGTTTATTGCTCTGAAAACTCTAAGAGAACAGAGACGAGGTCTGTCTAGGTCACCAGTGTATTCTCAGTGCCCAGAAGAGGACCTGGAACATGGAAAGCACTCAACAAGTACTTGAACTAATGCGTTTTATAAGAATTCTTCATTTTATTTCTAACTTGCTCTCGAGAGATTCTGATGACAGCTTGTCTCATACATTTTTATGGACTTATAGGACCTGGAAGCCACTTTACCCCTATTAGGTAATTAATAAATATTGCAAATACATAAACGGATATATTTGAATAGTAAGAAAATCCAGCTCCATACTCAAGCTATCATTTTTCAAACCATGGGAAGAAGAACTCTACCTGAATCTCTCCCAAGAGTCCTCCAGCCCGCTCCAGCAGCAAGGATAAAATCATTGTGGAATGGGGATTAGGAACAGAAATGTTGCTTTCATTAAGAAATCTTATAACGCCAAACGGAGGGTCACTCTTGGCAATTGTGATTCTGCTCACTAGGTGGCGCCCAAGGACCGCTCCTCCAGTCGCTCCAATGAGCAAAATTTCAACGGGCTCTGCAAATTCACTGCATAGCAAGAAGGAGCAATTCTGAGTTTAAACATATTAAAATGCTTCTAAAACCCAAATAACTAGTCATTTTCCAAATTGGTCATACATATTCAAGGCACAGCATTCATACACCAGTGGTACGAAGAGGGTGCTTAGCTAAAAGCATGAATGATCAACTTCAATATTACATAACCTGCAATAGTTATTAGACGTTCTTCCTCTCTTTTGAATTGCTTAATGCATTAAGGAAGTGAATTGTAGGATGCTTCTACATTCTGATTAGACTTTTCAAATCTAAAAGAACAAAAATTTATTGTTTCCCTCTATATGCAAAAAGTGACAAAGACAATCCTAATGGTCTCCTGATCCCTTCTTCCCTATCCCAGCCCCCATAAAAGTTTCTCATGAATTTCTCAATTGGCACATGTATAACCTAAAATCCTGTTATCAGTGCAAAACATGGGTAAAGACTGGAACACAAAAATCCTGCTTTACATATGCCCAAAGTATTTCCAACATTACTAAACAGTATTACCTTTCATTATCATCAATGATGGAGACATTTATAAAACTTAAATTCTGTCCATGCTGAAAGGTGATTGAACTGCCATGCAGTATATAATCCACACCGGCAGGAACTGTAGAGGAACTCCGAGAGATGAAATCAGCAGTCACACGGCCATAAGTCCCCTGCAGCCTCACCACTGGAATCATAATCACTCCAACATCCTCCTCCACTATGGCAGGAATATGTAATTAACTGGTATGCCAGACAAAACCACTATCTTTTATAAGACTCAGTCAAATTAAACACAGCAATTAAATATAACAGTACAGTTGTGCAAGCCCTCAATGTTTCCATAGTTCATTTATCATTTAAAAAATATTAGTGAAAATTTCAAGACATTTTTTATGAGAAATGCAGTTTGTCATAAGTTAAAAATTATAGTGAGCAGTGTAAGTTAGAATTGAAATAACCTATTTAATCATTAGCACAGGAATTCTTCCTCTGTGTGCTACATACAAATAAATGATGCTTGCTTTCCAAGACAATGCTAGATGAATATGAAAAACCCTTAGACAATGCTAGATGAACATGAAAAACCCTTAAAATATGTGTACTCAAAGGAAAGTATTCTGGACTGCTGCTACATTTAGTTCAAATCTATGTAATATAAATAACTGTGGTTAATGTTAATTATATCATATGAATGTTTTAGAAGTCCACATGTAAATATAATTCTATTACTTCTTGAGTTCCGATGAAATATATTTGAGAATGTGAAAATGTATCCTCAAAGTTTAATTTCAACTTATAAATTCTTTTCAAAAATTTACTTCCTCTTAAGCTATGCCAACCTCTGTCATTAAAATGTCATTTAATAGTTTACACTAGCTATGTTTACATTAGCCAACAGTTCATGTTAGCTATAGCTAAATAGTGCTGAATTTACACTGTAGTTATAAATATGCATTGCTCCAAAGACAACAAATCAAACAGAAATCACTGAACACAAAAATTCTAAGTGATTTTTTTTATTTCTTGGTATAAAACTGAAGCATGACTTTTATTAACTGTAGACTGAAGTTCACAAAAGAGTGATGTCTTCCATATCCATAAAGTCGATATTAATCAATTGCAAAATGATTTCTGATGAGCTTTAAAAAATGGGTACATAACCGGGGCGCCTGGGTGGCGCAGTCGGTTAAGCGTCCGACTTCAGCCAGGTCACGATCTCGCGGTCCGGGAGTTCAAGCCCCGCGTCAGGCTCTGGGCTGATGGCTCAGAGCCTGGAGCCTGTTTCTGATTCTGTGTCTCCCTCTCTCTGCCCCTCCCCCGTTCATGCTCTGTCTCTCTCTGTCCCAAAAATAAATAAACGTTGAAAAAAAAAAAATGGGTACATAACCAATGAATTTGATGGAGGCAATGAAGTCAAAAAGTTAATTGCAGCAAGAAGATAACATGATTATTTTGAAAGGCATGTTCATATTCTACCTTTAAATAAAATAAAAAAGCAGCCCCTTTTTCCCCAGGAGGGATTACAGCCATAGATCATGCATTCTGCTTCTAGGGGGGGTGGGGAACAGGCAACAGTAGGTGGCTGCTGTTAGGAACTGTCACAAGAAAGTACGAGTAGGTGCCCAGATACCACCTGCATTGTATCTGCAGTCCAGTAAAACGGTCATTTCAAAGCTGATTATTAGAAACTGAATATTCACTGATTTCTAATCACAGAGGAAATGATTTCATAAATGAGAAAGATACTTTATGAAGATGACTGAAATCTAAACATTGCAATAATCCTAAGGTTCAATGGGTTTTCTAAAGCCTCGTTCCTTACCATTCAGCTTTGCCACACACGAGTAAGGTTCATACTGCCCAAAGATAACTCAAAATATATTTTACAAATAAAATATATAAATATATGTAAATACATATAAAGGTGTACATGTAGGGGCACCTGGGTGGCTCAGTCGATTAAGCATCCAATTCTTGATTTCGGCTCAGGTCATGGATCTCACGGTTCATGAGACTGAGCCCCGCTCAGGTTCTATGCTGACAGGGTGGGGCCTGCTTGGGAATTCTTTCTCTGCCCTTCCCCTATTCCCATCGTCTGTCTATCTCTCTCTCTCTCTCTCTCTCTCTCTCTCTCTCTCTCTCGAAATAAATAAATTTAAAAAACCTTTTTGAAAAAAGAAAGCGGCAAATTTATAAGATTACTGAAAACTTACCTTCAAAGGCAGTGTATCTTGGGTCAAATTCAATGACACCCTCTACATTATCATTTTTCATTATTATGATTCGAATAATGGAGATGTTTCCTATTTCAGGAGGTTGATCTATCTGAAGTCCATTTTCTTGAATGGTAAAATCATACCCGCTTGCGAAGTCATAAAAAAAATAATAAAAGGAGTAAATAATTGTTCATTGAAATGCCCTCTTAGCTCCTATAACTTAGTCCTATTAAGTGTTCTTATATTTTTAAAGATCCCAACACTAAAATATTTCTTTTTCCTGAAATGATGTCTGAAACAGACTTCTGTGCTGCTCCCAATTATCACTGCCTGCATGAAACCTAAACCAATATAAAGTTATTAAACGAGAAAAAGACTATTGGGAAATTGGGAAAAAGTTGTAAAATGAACCTCTGGGTGACGAATGCATTGATAAACTCATCCAACAGTGATGGGCCAAGGAAGAGGATGTACATGAAACTGTAGTGCACTCTGAGACAGGAAACCAGCTGGGCCACAGCCACAGTGTCAGGATGAAAGGGTTACTTTAAAATTTTTTTATGTTTATTTACATTTTGGAAAAGACAGAGAGAGAACAAGCGAGTGCATTTGTACGCGGGGAGGAACAGAGAGAGAGGAAGAGAGAGAATCTCAAGCATGCTCTGTGCTATCAGCACAGGGCCCAATGAGACTGCAGAGCTCAACATGGGGCTCATTGCCACAGACTGTGAGATAATGACCCAAGCCAAAATCAAGAGTTGGACGCTTAACTGACTGAGGCACCCAGGTTCCCCTAAAAGGGTGACCTTAACTTTTTTTTAATGTTTATTCATTTTTGAGAGAGAGAGACAGAGCACGAGCAGGGAGGGACAGAGAAAGAAGGAGATAAAGAATCCGAAGCAGGCTCCAGGCTCTGAGCTGTTAGCAGAGAGCCCAACACAGGGCTCGAACTCACAGACTGAGAGATCATGACCTGAGCCGAAGTTGGACACTCGACCGACTGAGCCACCCAGGTATCCCTGAAAGGGTTACTTTAAGGAAAAAAAGGGTGTCATGCCACTAAAGAAATTTCAAGCTATAAGAAAATATCTCTGTGGACACCAACTGCAATCAATGCCTCTATTCTTTAATACACATGGTAGTTCACTTGGCTAATGACATATTTCTGCTGAGGAAGTCACCTTTTTTTTTTTTGATTGATGTTTTTCCCCATGAAGAAAAGTTGTGACCTCCAGAGTTTTATATCACTTTAATTCCTGAAGCTAAAAAATGTCACAAAACCATTTCAGTCTTTTCTTCAATTCTCAAATTCTATTTGCCTGGTGTTTTTATGCTACATAGTTTCAAAAGGTTGAAAGCTGATTAATAAGATTATTTGTAAGGCAACATTAGAAAACTGGGGATTAAACTATTAAATAAGAGTCAATGTTAACAGTTGTCTGAGATGGACTATAGATGACCTGATTCCCTTAACCCCAAAGAAGTAAATTTTCTAGCAACTAGGCAAAATGAGATCATACAACTTTGCTTTTTCAAATCAAAGGAAACCTAGAAATTCACCTAGAAGGAAAAACTTGGTTTTCTCAGAATTAAACTTAAGCAGGAATTGCTTTTTAAGGCCAAGTCATAGTTATTAGCCAATAACACAGATGTTATCTCCACACTTAATGAGTTAATTTGACTAAATTTCACTTACTTAATGAAAACAGCGAGCAGCTCAAATTTTAACACATTTAATGTAAGCTAAAATTCATTCCCATTGTCGGTTTTCCTTTTTTCAGATGGCCAGGAAGATGGTGGACATTCAGACTAAGGATGCCTACCAAAAGCATGTAACCACTTTCAAAGTAAGAAGAGGGTCCTGCTTGGATAAACTGGCAAGGAGACGCTCCTGTGATACTGCAAAAACATTGGTCTGGGCTTCAAGATGCCCAAGGAGGCCATTGAAGGCACCCATTTGACAAAAATGCCCCTTTCCTGGTAATGTCTCCATCCAAGGGCAGATTCTGTCTGGTGTGGTGACCAAGATGAAGAAGCAGAGGACCACTGTCATCCACTGAGCCTCCCTCCACTACATTCAAGAGTAGAACTACTGTGAGAAATGCTTTAAGAACTCGTCTGTGCACCTCTCCCCATACTTCAGGGATGTCCAGATCAGTGACATTGTCACAGTGGGTGCATGCCAGCTCCTGAGCCAGACTTGCACTCAACAGGTTCAAAGTCATGAAGTCTGCTAGCACCAGGAAGCAATTCCTTGAGTTCTGATATTAGATATCTGTCCACACCCCTGAAGAAAATAAAGTTATTTTTCCAGTAAAAAAAAATTAATTACCATTGCCAGACACAGAATCATTTCTGGGAAATTTAAGGCTTGAAGTGTACACATATCCACAGTATTTTTTTCCAAGTGGAATGATATACACTCTACCTAAGTCACACAGTGAAAGATTTTAGCTGGAAACAGCTTTTAAAGCATGGCATGTATATAACAGATGCAAAAACATATTCATGCACAAGAAAAATTCCTTTGAGACTCATAAATGTAGGGGCGCCTGGGAGGCTCAGTCCATTGAGCATCTGACTTGATTTCAGCTCAGGTCATGATCTCAGGGTTTGTGAGTTCAAGCCCCACGCCGGGCTGTGCTGACAGTGCAGAGCCTGCTTGGGATTCAATCTCTCTCTCTCAAGATAAATAAATAAACATTTAAAAAACTTACATAAATGCAAACATTATTCTAGTTGCAGGTTTTGTGTAGTCTGTCAGAGCAGACGTACTCCCTGGGCTACTACAGCATGCATAAGGAGTTTCTGTCCTTGTTCATCAAGTCTGCTCCCACCAAATCAGGGAGTGAGACAGGCTCAGTATGGTTAATTCTTAATCTTCAATAAAATCCTGGTGCACAGCTAACAACTATCTTTGACTCAAATTTTTCCCCAGTTAGAAACTGCTGATGGGCAAGCAACCACCTCCTTCCCCCACAGAAGATAACACGGCCTTCAGAGATACCAAGGAAAGAAATCTCTCACTCAGTCCTTTCACAGGTGTAGAGATAGAGGTTACCAAATTATTACAAGCCCATGCCATGTTCAATTCCCTGACTACCCAGAGTGAATTCTCACAAGAAAAACAACATACTTTCAACTTCAGGAGAAAAATAATACTTTAGAACACTGTATAATTAACATCCTTTATCATAATTTCCCTTCTATGTCCTGTCCCACTGTCACATAAATCTGAAAAAGAACAAGTTCAGTATTAATCCCCACAACAAATATTCTTCTCCCTCTCTCTTTTTTTGTTTGCTTTTTCCCAATTTTCTTTACCTTCCCAGGAGTTCCACCTTTGTAATTACTAGAGAAAATTCCTCTGGGCCTTCTGGAAGACCATCATCAAGTATTTCAATCGGCACACTTTTTGCCATCTCCTCTGCTTCAAAGAGCAGCTCCCCCACCGCAGGGATAAAATCCAAGCCTGCCTCTGCTGTCCCACTCACGGTCTCATACCAGAGTCTCACAGGACCCAATGATCCACCTGAACGGATGACTGTGATGTTCACCTATGCAAGAAGCAGTTTTTATTTAATTTGGATGTTTTATCTACCAGACAATACTTAATTTTTATCATTTCTAACTAATTTTCTATGTTTATCAGGGTTATGTTAAGATTGTAAATAAATATATAAAAGTTTATAAATTATATGTTAAAATAATGATATTAGCAAATTAGTTTGTGAAAACTATGGAAAATGAACAAGGAAATACTTTGTCAAGATCACTCACACTATAACTTGCTACATTAACTCTTAATATTTAAATTAAAGCTTAATCAAGCTTGCCAAAAAAAATCACTCACTCACAAAAAAATAGAAATTAAAATGGTATTTAAGATTTTAAGCATTTTACACTCTACCCTTTTGGCTTCCTCTGACACTCGAAGTTGCTCATGTGAAAAGGAGAATCGGCCATAGGGAAAGTCACTGGCCACCACTGTGATACCAGCAGTGCTGCGGGATTCACTTAGTATCCCCCCCTCACTGACCCCAGTGAGCTGAAACTCATAGAAACTCTTCTCCTCAGGAATGTCATCATTCAAAGCCTAAAGAAGGATAGAAAGAGACGTTATCAGTAGGATCTATAACATTTGAAGAAAAATGCCTATCATGTAAACAACAACAACAAACTCAGGGATATCAACAACCCCCAACCACCCCACCCCCCCAACACACACAGAACAAAGGGAATAATAGAAACGAGTAATATTGATTGATACCTGTATTATTACAACTGCTGCAGACTGTCCATCTCGCAATGTCAGTTTCCCTGATATTTCAGCAAATTCTCCCACAGAAGGAGGGAATATCCTCCAGTACACAGTGACCTCCCCCCAAATCGCTGAACCACGAATGAGGCTATAATATACAAAGGTATAATCAGTACGATTTTGTTGAAATAATTTTTCCTAAATATATTTCCTAAATATTTTCTGTGTCTTTCAACAACAATACAGACAAAACCTGTATTCTTTTAAAGGGATTTAAAAGAAAATATTTATAGACTTTTCATGTAATACACAAGGGGCAAAATATGAATAGTTTACCACAGTTCTCTTAAAAAACAGCACTTGATACAAAGAACACTAGAGGAAAACTACGAAAAAGATAAAGTATTAACCCAAATTGGGTTTTTTCATTGATAGCTGTCCCTCTCTTCATGAGAAAATTTGTAATAAAGAAAACTGCCTATGATCATACTACTTTAATAGGCCCTAATTATATATAGGGCCTAATTTTAGAACACTTAGAATCATAAAATGTTTGATCCAGAGGATTTTCAAAGGAATGATTTTGTAGCTAAGACACGAGCTTACAGACAGGAAGTAACTCTCTTATTTGACACGGTGAGTGACAGAACAGGGTGAAAGCATCAGATCTCCTGATGTTAAGTGAAGGTGCTTTCCTTGTCGTAGGTTGTGCAAATCACCCAAGTAGCAGTCATGATCATTAGATGTCAAGATTCATGAATATGCAACCGTATGATCAATACATATCTGTTGAAGAAACTTTTCCTAAATGTTCTTCATCATCTAACTTCAAGATAGGTCAGGATAGGTCTTTAATTTTTAGCAAAACTTTTTTCTACTTTCCATAGGATGTTACTAAAATATAAAATGATGATGCCTGAAGAATATGTATGTGATGAAAACAATGCACTTACATAAAAATGCTAAGGATTTTAAATAAAAGTTCAAAACCTCCACCTAAGCAAAGAAAAAGCATGAAGCCCATACCTGATGATAGCAGTACCATTGTATTTTCCTGAGGGTTCCCCAATGAGGACATGCTTAGATGATGGAGCAATCCCAACTTCTCCTGATGTTCCCTTATCTCCCCGAATGATTATTGATGCACTACCTGAGTTGAAGATGATACATAACATGAATGAAACAAACATATGTATTCACTTATTATATGCCTGGCAAAATTCTCAGCACTTCACATATATACTAATCCTGTGAGTCAATGGTCATGGAAATCATATGAACTAGGTGCTAACATTATCCTCATTTATCCTCATTTTCCCAATGAAATTATTTAAGCGCATTGAGGCACTCAAGACAGTGAGGCAAAAAAACTTGCCCCAAATCATATTTTAATGAAAGGGTGCAGGAGAAAGTGGGCAATAATTCCACTATCACTCTCATAATAAGAGAGTACTCTTCCACCATTTGCATTAATTTACTTCTGCAATGACCATTTTGCAGTTCACTAAAACTGGCTATGTGGCAAAAGTAAGAATTCTTGGGGTAGTTTTTTAGTTTTAATTTTCTGACTCTGCTATTTGCTTACAAGCATTTATAAAAAGCGAGTTAAATAATAGAAAGAAAAATTATAAGAAGTAATATGAGTATTCATATTATAATTTAGCACTAACTTGAAGGAAAGTGTTTCCAGAAGCTAATATTAGGGTTTTATGAAACAAAGGACTGAGTAACTATACTCTCACTTTCTTTGGCAATGGATTAATAAAACTAAGAGTGGTCCGTCATGTCCAAGTATGCCACAATTCGAAATATATTTTTTATATTAATAAATTATTCATCCTGAACCATAGGTATATTCTTAGTCTTATGTCTAGTTAGTCTATATGACATCAGTCTGACATCTAATGTGACGTAGACAACTGAGCTAACGTATGGAAGAATATGGTGTAATCATATGATTCCCTCAGAGGTTTGTTGGAAAGTACTCTAGAGAAAAATGAGAAAAGAACTACCTTAAGTACATACAGTGATATTCTCTACAATTTTGAGAATCTCTTTGGCCTGGAATTCTGCTTTTTCGGCCACAGACCAACTCCATAGGATGGAGCTACAGATGTTAAAAAAGGGCACGTATGTCACTAAGTTTTCATATCAAAGTTGCTGGGCCATTTTTTATGGTTATTATTGTCTGTACCACAATGCAACCATTTTAGGACCATTAACCCTTTCTCTTCAGATAGGAAACAAATTTTCATAAGGACCATAGACAAATGAGAATTACGATGTCTATTTCTGAAATGTCAAAATATTGAAGTAATCACTTTCAGATGAAAATAGACATAGCTAGCCTGAAACAGACATAATATGCTAAGTTTTAAAATAATATTTTATTATAAAAGCCATATGTGACAATTATAAATGTGTAGAAAATATAGGTAATCAAATCACACTATCAACATTTCAAGTAAGTAATTCCAAACACACTTATAACATGCACGTGAAAAACTGGGATAACTCTGAACATGTTATGAAGCCTGCTATAACACAGCAATTATCCACGTAACTAAGTGTTTTTAATGTTTAATGTAATTAAAGCTTTTTCAGCTATATCCTTTTGAATACTTATATGGTACTCTGTCATACTTAACCAGTCTCCTATTCATGGACGTTTTAGGAAGCTTCCATATTTTACTTTACAAACATCACAACAACAAACATCTTTTAAAAAATCACAGAGCTAAGTACTGTAAAATCTTTGATATATAACTTTACCAATTCCAATACCAATCAGGTATTAGAATTTCACTTTTAAAAACTCTTTGGCTGTCATGCAAGTGGGTTAGCTTATGTTTCAGCAAGCATTTTAGTAATTATAAAACCTAACTTTGTAACTACTCATTATTTGGTTATATTTTCCTGAGTATCTACTTTCTAATTTCCAAACATGTGAATTTCTCTTACCTTTCACTGGAGATATTTCTACTTCATCAGTTGGTATCAACTGAATGGTAAAACGCCTATCCTCCTCCAACACAGTATCATGAAGCGTGTGCAACACAATGGTCTTTTCAGACTCTGTCTACATCAAATGAGAAGAATAATAAATTTTCTGGATTGATAAAAGCCAAATTTTGAGTGTTCTCATTAGCAGAATAATGTTTATGCCCATAAGTATTTTTTCAAGTGTCTTTTTGTACCTTAGAATTATGAGTTGCTTCTAGAAAAATTACTATATAAAAATTAGCTCTGACCAAAAATCCCATGTAAATTTTTAATTGGAAAGAAGGGGGAAAATTAACATAACCTCTAAACTGTCTAAACATTGACGAGACTTGGGATCAAATAAGAGTTACAGAATGGGTGGAAATGGGGATAACTCCCAGATGTCCAGCTTGGTTGATGGGTTTTACCCTCAGTCAGGAGAGGAAACGTTGAGGGATGGAGGCAGTGTCTGAAATTAAGTTAGATTTTAGACATCAGGTATGTGTGTGATTTTCCTCCAAAGTGCCTATGATTTCAAATAAATTCCACACATAGTAATATACTATCATACGAATTCATAAGCAGTACTATGGGAAAAAAACAAACACAAGTTTGAGAAAAACTACAGGAGTCCTGATGCTGACGATACCTCATCAAAAAGAAGCGTCCCATTCAAAGGCCTGAGATCATTTTTAGCTGTCTCATCTATGGTCCACTGAAGTCGAACAGCTCCTTTTCCTCCCAGGGACCGGACAACTGTCAATGTCACATATGAATCAGGGTCATCAGACAAAAGAGATTCATCAACCATTACCTAAAAGAAAGAAAATCCAGTAAGGTGAAAAAAGAAAGGAGCAGGAAAAATAATCTTATTTCTATTTGCAAAGACTGAAACTTTTCAATTCAGAACTCTGTTCATGGCATGTTACAATCATGTGGCAGAAAAAAAAAAACACTTCACCAAACCCCATTTCCTTTTTGTCCTAGATACTCTGCTACTTGGCATCTCCTAGCCTTTCCTCATCTCCTAGCAATTAGGTAGAGCATGTGACTAAATTCTGGCCAACAGTAACACGTGGGAAGTGAAGTACGTTCCTAACAGTCTGCATCAACTTCCCACAAAACATTCCACATTCCTTTTTTCTCCATGTGCTGGGTGACTAGTGAGGACTCCCAGGAACCAGGACAGAGTCAAGAAGGAAAGAAGTGGGTGCCTGAGACGCCAGTTGGACAAGAGGTGTCCCTAAGACCCCACGAGGACCATGGATGTAGGGCTTCTGAAGGAAGAAAAAAATAAACTCTTATTATCTTAAGGAAGTAAGATTTAGGGGTTGTTAATGGAGTCAGGCTCCCCAGATAATACAGACTGCAAGTGTCCTCCTAATTATCTGCAGTTTGCCAATTTTAGGAAGTCCAAATTTATTTATTTTGGTTTTTTTAAATTTATTTTCAAGTTACTTAACATACAGTGTAGTCTTGGCTTCAGGAGTAAGTCCAAATTTAAAAGAGGTTTTTATTAACCTGACAGAAATAGAGAAGGAAATTCAATACATTAATTTACCTGTACTATTTATTTTCTACACAAGTTCCTTATTAAGAGAGCTGGTTCAACTGAATTGCGTATACTGACTGGGGAAGCAAAGTCCAAACTAAGCCTATAATATCCACCTGTTATGTAAATACAATAATATAAAACAATGCTTTCCATTTTCAAGACAGATACCTAAGTGCCCAACACAAATTTGTTTTGCTTTTTTTTTTTTTTTCATGAGATTTGGTAATGGTTCCAAGAGCAGAGCTTTAGAGCTAACTAATATTTATTGAGCTTCTAGTATATGTCAATTCCGGCATATACATTATCTTATTTAAGCTTCACAGAAGCTCTAAGAAATCTGGGGGTTGGATATATGCACATATATGGAAAAGAGAAGCCTTCTCTTCTGGTTCAGATGTTCTGACTCCATAGCCAGTGCTATTCATGCCACCCCTCAGATAACATAAATATTAAATAAGAAGCAAAGTAAGAAAGAAGATACCCATTATAAACTTATCATTCATATATAAGTCCTTTTTCTTTCCATAGATAATAACATTGTAGCTTCGGTTTCACAAGGAGATTTCTTGAGCCTGCGCTATTGCCAGTGCTTTGGTATACTTACCATATTGCCCTCGTGAGCAGCTTATTTGTTCTGACAGATTTATATTAATAAACTTTCCTCAATATTGTTGACTTCGAAATCTAATCTGTCATCAAATAATGCTAACAAAATGTTCACTATATGCACAATACTGTGTATCTTAGATATATGTTAAAACAAAAAAATTTGTGTTATCAAGAGCCTTTGGCAGTAAGAAACACAATATAAAAAAGTAACCACAAAGGGCTGAAAAACAAGCTGCTGCTGATACTACTAATTATAAAAATAGCAATTGACACCTACTAAGTGTAAGACCCAGTTGTAAGTGCTTTACATATATCAACTCATTTGTTCCTCACAGCAAGGCTTATGAGAAATAACACAGTAGGAATTGGGTGACCTCACTCTCACTTTTAGATTGCAAGACAAATTGGAAACTTGAGGTTACTACAGTAAGATATGAGTTCTCAGGCCAAGGGTGCACTAAAGTTTACAACAGTAGTTAAGATAAAATAAATGAAAGTTATTTATGAATAGTCATATAAGTCTTCATTTTCCCTAACAGTGAGAGAAACTTATACACATACCGTCTAATGCCTAGGAGTCCAAAAGCATGACAAAGTTAAAAGCAACATTTATGTTAAGGTTTTACCACTAAAGATTTGAATGAAACCCTGAACCTTTTATCCAAACTCAGAAGTTAACTGACATTTTATAAAAACTGAATTATATTTATATCAATTAAAATATTTCTTTTCACATATGCAAAGAAAAAAAGCATAGATGGAAATAAAAAAATATTAATAATGTCCGTATCTTAGGTTAATAACATTATGGATGCTTTTTACTCTCTTCTTTATACTAATAGTTTTATGTTTTCCAGATTTTTCATTTTGCTCAGGAAACATTCACAGCCACTCTTGTGACTCTACCACTCCTTACAAACACTTAATTCTGCTTATTCATTTCCCAAGAAAGAGAGACTCATAAGGCTATAGCAGAAGTGTGTGTGTCCTGTCCCTCTCATGGTTCCCACTCTCTTATGAAATTAAAACTTCAATGATGGGGGCGCCTGGGTGGCTTAGTTGGTTAAGCGTCCGACTGCGGCTCAGGTCATGATCTCACAGTCTGTGAGTTCGAGCCCTGCGTCAGGCCCTGTGCTGGCAGCTCAGAGCTTGGAGCCTGTTTCATATTCTGTGTCTCCCTCTCTCTGACCCTCCCCCGTTCATGCTCTGTCTCTCTTGGTCTCAAAAATAAATAAACGTTAAAAAAAAACAAACTTCAATGATGTAATCATTAGGTAATTATTAGGATATATTTAAAGTTTGGAGCATCTGGGAAGCCCAGCCTTAATGGGCAAGTTATAAGTCTAGCCTTTCATCCACAAAATAGTAAAGACAATGAGCATTGGGAGCAATCTGTTTATTATTTAAAATGATCTATTATGAATTACTAATTATCTATAAGTGGTCAAATAAAGGGAAAGGTGACCTATAGACCAAGAAAACTTGTGTATATCAGAATTATCTAAATATATGATTATTTCATCTTGGAATTTCCTTTGAAAGACAGCCTTAAAAATGGTGATATAAAATCATGTACTAATTGTGATACAGTTTTAACAATTTTTTAATATTTAAGATGTAGAGATAATTTAGCATTGGTCACCAAATCTGGCTTTATAAATGGTTAAGTTTTTTTCTCCCTTAGCAATTAAACTGATAATAGTAACTGGCTTCCCTCTTCCAGGTCCTGAAAGTAGACAACCAAAGAGAAGTAAGAGGGAGGAAAGAATAAATACAAAGAAACATTTCAGCTGGGTTGACTGTGGTGTTTGTTCAATATGAGACTGAGTACCAGAAGGGAAGGTAAAGTAAATCCCTCTGTGTTTTGTTCAATATGAGACTGAGTACCAAAAGGGAAGGTAAAGTAAATCCCTCCCCAACTAAATGTATCCTAGGATGTAACACTTAGATCCACGATAAAATCTTGCCTTGTGACCAGGATGGTGGTCTGGTAGCAAGACAGGCTGAGAACAAAACGTATGGACAATAACTAACTCTTGGTCTACGATACCCAATAAGTAAGATTTTTTTCCCCCTTTGTAATTGTCTGATCTTAGATGACTCGTTACTGTCAAACACAGATTAGAGGACTGACCCTTAATTCAACAGCCAACTTCAAGGACTCTTGAGCAGAAAATCATGAGTGAGAGGTAAAAGTTTTTTAAAAAATGAAAGATATCTTTCTTTTAAATCTACAAAAATAATTAGCTTAGGGGAAGGCACCCTCCCCCTGGTATTTAACTTACAGTCTTTTCTTCAAATCCAAATACTCCAAATGGGGAGTCATTTTGCGGAATAACAACAGTTACCACAACGTCATCGCCAAGTCTGCCACCTCCAGCCACCCTGATTAAGGAAATAGTGAACGTCTCCATGACTTCAAGTTCAGCATCATCAATTATGGTAATTTCTATCATTGCAGTAACCTACAAAAGAAAAGGGAGAAAGAAGGAAAAGGAGGGAGAGAAAGAAGGGAGGGAACAAGGGAAGGAAGGAGGGTAAGAGGCAAGGAGGATATAATATAATAGCAATTTTTGATCACATATATTTAAACTTTTAGTTGACAGAAATATAGTACAAAAATATAGTATTTTTTGGCCTGTTATGTTCATAATACTATTTTAAAATTATACATACTATTTAGTATTTCAAATCAGAAATTTACACTCTATTATTTTCAAGATAAGGGAATTACATATGTAATAAAATATAGTGATATTTATGTATACAAAAACTAATGAAGCCTGATTCTTGAACAAAAGTATTTAAAATGCCATATAGGCTCTAATAACCATTTCGCAAATATAAACATTAGTATACTTAGCATTAATATCACATGACATACAATGGTAACATAGAAATTACCATTGTCTTCAGCAGTTAGAATAAATCCCTTTGGCTTCAAATGTCACTCTTAAAATGTTAAAGAAAGGCAGGAAGAAAACCCAATTCTTCTGTTCTCAAATGTTGGTGATCAGGATTTCGTACATTTGTCTGGGTCTATGTTAAACATTTTTATAACTTATAAATAAGTAAAACTTAGCCCAGCTTGTGATTTCACTACTGGTCATAAAAATATTCTAGCCGTATCTCTACATTTAAAATGTTTTCTGTATCTCGGAGGGAAATTCCAGTATTTTGACACAGACGTTTACCGGAAAATGAAGTTTTTCTACATAAATCTACCTAATACCTTTAATAAAAGAGAAAAGTGGGAAATCTGGATTCATACTGAGAAGTGGAAACCTGAACAAAATCAAATATTAAAATGGAAGCTTATTAAAATGTAGGCACCTCAACTCTATACTGTAAAATACAGAATACTTGCTTAGAAGATGTTAACTTTAAGAATGACAATGATCTTAAGGTACTGTTAAATAACAGGACTTCAACCTCATGCACAAAATAAAGTGCTAGTAATATAAGGCAGAATGCTACTTTGATGAAAAATATATGTATTTGTTTCTACTGTTAGTGTAAAGATCTCTCTTTTCCCTCCTTTTAGTAGGAAATGTTTGAAGTTCTAAATTTGTTAAAAACTCATGATTTCAAATATTAATAGACCATTATGTATAGGGATGTCTAACCTGTATGCTTATTTTTCAGCAGCAACTAATAGGCTGATGCATACTGTACAAATCTGTCTCAGCAAAATCAGGCTTCATACATCATATTACAAAATGTCCAGTTTCCAAAACTTATAACTCTTAGAGAATACTTTGGCCCAAATCTAGAATACTGTTTTTCAATTTTTTCAGATTTGATTATTTTGTCTCTTCTCTATCATTTTAAAAAGTCTTGTTTTTAGTTGTAACAAAAAGTTCTGGATATTAAGTAATAAAATGTGCACACTTTCGTGCAAATCCTAAATAAGTAAGTTATCTGTATTGATAAGCATTAAGAAATCAATAGAATAAAAGAACCTAAAATTTATAGGAATAACAAAGTTCATGAGGCAATTTTTTATACATTCTTACATTCTTAGGCACTTCTAAGCCATTCATTATCCTCCTTTAACTTCTCCTTAAAATTAAATGAGGTAGGAAAGTTCAGAAAAGGGTGAGATTTTTGTTTCTTTATATTCTCTTCCTATGTCCACCAATAAATTATAACATATTAATTAATAAGAGTTCTGTTTGGCTTGATATACAAACAAAAAGTATAATACATTTAGCAGTCACTAATGCACCCATTTGGTGGGTATCTATAAGATGTTTGAAGTACAACGAAAAATTGCTAATACATTTGTAATTAGCATACTTGTTTATCTGCAAATTCAAGAATCCCATGAGATGGCTTAAAGTCTTCCAGGCCAGCACTATCCAGTGTTGCTTTCCAATAAACATTTACTGCCCCAAAGCTTCCAGCCATCCGGACTACAGGAATTTGAATAATATTCAGTGGTGGAGGCACCTCATAGGCAGTAATAACTCCACCAAAATCCTTTAAATAAAGAATATAGTTAAAATACAAGAGAAGATTAACATCTTATATGTCATCATCACTTTCCTTTTTTTTAAAACTTATTTATTTATTTGGGGGGGGAGAGAGAGAGAGAGAGAGACAGAGAGAGGAGGGACAGACAGAGAGGGAGGAAGAGAATCGTAGCAGGCTCCCTGCTATCGGCACAGAGCCCGATGTGGGGCTCGAATAAACCATGAGATCATGATTTGAGTTGAAATCAAGAGTCAGACAGGACACTCAGCCAACTGAGTCACTCAGGCACCCTATCATCATTTTCTAAATTTATTATTTCTTCTTACATTTCTTATATTTCACACTTCAAAGTAGAAATCAATAGTCGGATATAAATATGCATAATAGGTGTTTTCAAAATTCTTTTCAAATTTAAATTTGAAAATATACTTGCTTAACCTCTTGGTCTAGTACAAGGAGAATTAAGAATTAGTCTATAGGGGGGCACCTGGGTGGCGCAGTCGGTTAAGCGTCCGACTTCAGCCAGGTCACGATCTCGCGGTCCGTGAGTTCGAGCCCCGCGTCAGGCTCTGGGCTGATGGCTCGGAGCCTGGAGCCTGTTTCCGGTTCTGTGTCTCCCTCTCTCTCTGCCCCTCCCCCATTCATGCTCTGTCTCTCTCTGTCCCAAAAATAAATAAACGTTGAAAAAAAAAATTAAAAAAAAAAAAAAAAAAAAATTAGTCTATAAGACAAATTTTAAGGCACATACTTATTTTTTAAAGGCTTTTTTTTAATGTTTATTTAATTTTGAGGGAGAGAGAGACAGAGCATGAGTGGGGGAGGGGCAGAGAGAGAGAGGGAGACACAGTATCTCAAGTGGGCTCCAGGCTCCGAGCTGGCAGCACAGGGCCTGATGTGGGGCTCGAACTCACAAGATGTGAGATCATGACCTGAGCTGAAGTCGGACGCTTAACTGAATGAGCCACCCAGGGGCCCATTAAGGCAGATATTTATAAATATCTATAAGCAAAGCCAATTACTCTGCAGAAAATATAGAACATTGAGCAAATCAGCAGGTAGAAGTGTCTGTATTACTATAAATACATTGAAGTTTATCTCACTGTGGTAACATGAAACTTAAAAATTCCTCTGGGATCATCATTTTCTTCAATCATTATCTCAACTATTTCCATCCCAGGTCTCCGCACACTTGGCTGTCCTGCAGAGAAGTCAGAATTCACCAGGTACACCTCAGTGATGTTGACAATAAATCCTTCTTCCAACTCAGGAGCATTATCCTGAGGGGGGTGGGGCAAACAGGAGAGACATGGTGTTCCATTTTTAAAAATATACTGAATTTGTCTTGGAAACCTGATTATTTTTCAGTAAAGAATAAATGACTGACCACAGGAATGGGCACCTTTTTCACAAATAAAAAAGATTCCCTTTTATATTTTAACACATTCCCACTGACAAATTTCAGAATCTTAGGGAATATTCAAGCTTATCAGTGAAGTTTTAACTGAAGCCTAATACTCATTAGCAATTTTTTTTAAATCCACCACACAATTTTGATCATATTCTATCAAATATGTTTTATGCACATAATACCCCACCAAATACAGGAGAAATGGTAAATGCTACATACATCTTAAAAGTAAAAGCTCTAGACTTGCAACTCTAGATATTATCCTATATTCTAATTAACTTTTTAAAAACTGTTACCTTATTTTGGAATAGGTGATAAAAAATTTCCAAAGATAGAAATAATGGACACTGAACAGGAAAGGAAACTTCCGTTCTGCCTCGTCCCTTACATCTTTCCCAGAATGTCCTTTCTAGAGGCCACTATTATTTAATACCACTAATACTGCAATTAGTAACACTAATATTACTATGCAACATTATATTTATTTAATAATATATATTTATTAACATTGTAATATATAAGATTATAACACACACAATATTAGATAATATATATTACAGATAACACTAATAACTACTCTTAGTTTCTTGTGAATCATTACAGATATATACACTTATTCT
Organism: Lynx canadensis; assembly: GCF_007474595.2. Classification (NCBI taxonomy): domain Eukaryota; kingdom Metazoa; phylum Chordata; class Mammalia; order Carnivora; family Felidae; genus Lynx; species Lynx canadensis. The sequence continues at coordinate 153,383,937 of NC_044303.2, read as the reverse complement.
TATATACATGAGAAAGCACTAAAACCAGATCTAAATCATCTAAAGAATACTCTTGATTTGAATAATATCATGACATGAAAATACTGTACTATCAAACCAACAATAAAAATAACCACATTAATTCAGGCACTCTATTCATTCACTCATTAGTTCAAAACAACTAACTAACCAGCAAAACAGTGAATGCGATGAAACACATAATCAAGTGTAAATTCCATGCTTCAACGGTCATTCAAACAATATTCCAGTTCAAAAATAAACACAAATCATTAATAAATATATTATTTTTACCAGTTATAAAAAGTAGTCATCTGTTATTAAATGTTAGGGTGGGTGGAAAAATTAGAATACTCACAATTTTACATGTAAAAGCAACCTTTTCAAAGATTTTTATCTTTCAGAGCATCACAATTTTATCTTTAAGAGCATATTCTTTTATTTTACATCCTATTTATTGCACCCTAAACTCACCGGCAAAATGGCAACTTTGATGTAAGTTTCTTTCATGTTTTCTTTCATCATTATTATTGTTTCTTGTACCACAAAGTCTTCATTCTCAGTAGCTTGATTATCGATGTGCAGTAAGAAATTGGGTTTAGCTATCAAATGAATGGCAATGTCTCCAAACAGTCCTTTATCTCGAACAATGGGTAACTGAAGAACGGTGATGTTCTCTGTGAGATACACATACCTCAAGTAAATAACCTTTCCTATTTGTGGTCGACACCATTCCAAGCACTTACGTGGAATGTCCTGCACTATCCCAATGTATGGTCCCAAGGAAGATTTTGTGCTTTGTCCCCCTTGTCCCTAAAGTTGTGCTGGCAATCATCATATATTATATCCCAGTTCTAAACCCTCACTTTGGGTTCTCTAATCACCCTGCTATGTTTCACACTATCATGTACCTTAACAAAAACTGCTGAAAATCTTGGGTAAGTAATATGTGCAGGTTGATAGAGGTGCTAATTGCAAATGTGAAGATTTTTCAAAAATGAAAAAGTAAACACCCAAAGTCATCATTTAATAACTTAATCATTAAACGAATAGTCAGTAATTTTGTTCTTATAGTCAGGTGTTTACCACAAGGATCAAAGTATTTCACAGCACCTATTTTTTATTTCATTTCTTAGATTTTTAACATTAAATTTGCCCTGTAAATGGACCAAAAAAATGCTTGCCAATCTTCCTCACTGGTCTGTGAGTTTCTAACAACCTAAGACTGTGTCTCTGTTTCCAGAACACACAGCACAATTTGTGGCACTTCCTAGGTGCTTCAAAATGTTTGTTGAATGAATAAATGAACATATTCTAAGTCTACTGCTTCTGTTCCCATATATATAGACATATAAACGCCCAGATATATAATTATATGTCATTTTTTTCAGTCAACTATCTAAATGAAAGGTCCTTGAAAGATGTCCATGTTCCTGTCTGAAAATTTTAGAGCCTTCACACAGCATATTCTAAATAAATACATATCATATATGTTCAAATATATTTGTTCAAATAAGTCAAATGGCATTTATCTAAAAAAATCTATATATCTTATACCTATATAAGTAGTTATTTGGGCAGAGATTTCAGCACTAAGCTTAAAGGAAATAGGGACTGATTACTTACACTTCACAGAAAAAATATTCTAATTACTGATTTGGGGTTTAACAATACCTTGAGTACTATATGCATTTCACTGTGTTGCTTACTGTTCCCTATAACTGTTGAAAATCTGTGTAGAGGAAATCTGAGTATGGGAAGACAACAAATAAATAAAGGATGAAAAAGGGAAAGTAAAATAAAAACCAGTCACCTTTACTGCAATGATTTACCAAAATATTAACGTTTCTATTACGATAGTAATGTCTCAAAAGAGTAAAAATGTTTCTCGTAACACTATTGTTAAGTGATTATATGATCATAAAATTTAATAAACAAATAAAAAGTAGAAAAGATTAAATATGATCTGTCAAACTGAAAATATGTATGTATGTGTATACATATATATATTTTTTTTTTAATTTTATTTATTTAGTTTGAGAGAGAGAGTAAGCAGGGGAGGAGCAGAGGGAGAGGGAGAGAGAGAGACAGAGAGAGAGAGAGAGAGAGAGAGAGAAAATCCCAAGCAGTGCTCTGGAGCCAGACACAGGCCTTGAAATCACAAACCGTGAGATCATGACCTGAGTCAAAATCAAGAGTTGGATGCTTAACTGACTGAGCCCCCAGGCACACCTGAATACCCCCCCCCCCCACACACACACAAAGGGACTTATATTCCTAGTAAACATTACAATTAAATTACCCAATAAAAGTTACTAAAACCTGAAAAATATTTAACAAGACTTACCTTTAGGCTCTGCTACTCTAATGAAGAGAAACTCAGCATGCCAACCCACTAAGCCATAAGGTGAATCATTAGGCAGAGTCGTTATCACAGATCTGTTTCTTTTCTGATCAATGGTAGCACCTTTAGATACGTCCTCAACCCCTTCTGTGGTAACACGAACGAGTGTTACAGTCACAATTTCTGATAACTCTGGTACATCATCAGCAATAACAGTCAGAGTGATTGTAGATAGTGCCTGCCCTTCAGAAAATGAAATCTAAAATTTTAAAGAAAGAAGATTTTATTTATTTTGTAATTATCACTGTGCAGTAAGAATATCAGATTAAATTTTCTTTCAATATGAACCACAACTTAAATAACAAGAGATATTTAAGCAACACAATATGATTCTACAAATCAGTCAAATTCTTTTCATATTAAAAGTGGAAGACTTTTAGGAAAAAGAAAAAAGTAAACAATTACTGAAACTCAACCTTATAAAACCTGTAGCCAAATTGTCACATCCTGAAGCCTACATTCTATTAAAATATAGAGTATATAGTCTCTCTGGGAGTCTAAGTCCCAGATAACATATTGAAAAATCTATAAAAATAAAAGAAGGTTGGGGTGCCTGGGTGGCTCAGTCGGTTGAGCCTCTGACTTTGGCTCAGGTCATGATCTCACAGTCCGTGAGTTCAAGCCCTGCATCAGGCTCTGTGCTGACAGCTCAAAGCCTGGAACCTGCTTCAGATTCTGTGTCTCCCTCTCTCTCTGACTCTCCCCCGTTCATGCTCTGTCTCTCTCTGTCTCAAAAATAAATAAACTTTAACAAAATTTTTTTTAATAAGTACACAAATAAAAGAAGGTAACATACTAGTTTAAACATTTTTCTCTACAAAAATGTTGCCAGGATTGCTATTTCTTTTGGCTACAATAGATGTATGATTGAACAATCAATGAACCAAAATAGAGGTAGAGAAAGACAAAAAGAGATACAAATCAGAGCATCTCTCTCCTCCTGTTGTATCTGCACTGTCTAGAGTCAAATCCAAATTTGCTAAAAGGCATCTGAAATCCTTTCTGATAGGGCTTTCTTTGTTCCTTGAATGTCATTTCTCATTGCTCCCCACCTTATACCCTATTCTCTAGCAACATGACTACAAGCTACAACCATTCAAACTAGCATTCCAGGCCCATTCTGTTGACGCTCATCTCTCCACCTCAGAAGGCACTTGAAGATATAAACTGAAGAGCTTTATTAATAAAATCAGGGGTCAGATCACTACTACCCTTTGGTGAAATCCATTTTTTAAATTAAGTTTTACTGGCATACAGCAAAGTTCACTTGATTATATATCATCTAACATTGCTATTATGCTACAAAGGCAAATTTGAGAATCTGAGAAAGAGACCATAACAGCCCATAATATTTACTATCTGGCCCTTTACAGGAAAAGTTTATTGGCTCTTGAATAAAATAATTAATTCTTCCAAATATAGTCTACACTTAAGATACTATTATACATTTAAATTACAAATCATTTTAATCATGTTTATGTTAAGAAATATTAATTGGTGAAATATAATTCAGAACACACATAACCTGATAGATACAACTTATAGTTTTGGTAACTTCCATAAAAGTAAATACTCAATGCAATAAAATTTGCCAAAACATTTTTAAGGCACTAAAGCTCTCACTCAGCAATTCTGATCTACTTTTTCATACGCCTGACTATCTTACATAGATTCATTCCCTATTTACTGCTTCCATTTTATACAAATCTTGAAACATTTCCACCTCCAGTGTAATTGGTTTTATCTTTCTGACAGTGTAACACATCCACAATCTGGCCAACTGATGTACTGAACCTAAAAAGGGATGACTTTTTTATAGATAATTTTGGTATTAAAGAAAAAAACTAACAAAAATCACAATAAAACTAATCTTAAATTGTATCCCTCTCTACAGTGATTAGTAGGAATACAGGGCTGACATGGTCAAACTCAAACACTTCATCCATAAGGCAGGCATCAACAGTAACCATAATTTAGAAGTGACTCTCCTATAATTTTGTAAATTACGTACCACTCCTGAGGTAGGAAATACATCACTAATACTTCCGTCAGCTTCCCATGCTGTGGTTATACGACCATATGTTCCTTTTAAGCGCTCAACATTCAAGGTTACTAAGCTATCTTGCTCCATTTCTTCCACTTGCTTATATAATGAATTCTGAAAAACACACAGGAAGTCACAAGGGATTAACGGACATTACCTAAGTACACTTTTATTTCGTGCTGTTATGCATGTGCAAACTTCATAGTACTAAGCAATATTGGGTAACACAAAAACGTGATATAAGTGAAAAACAATAGTTAAAAAAAACAGCAGTATAAGATAGCCATGATTTTATTTCAAAAACATACATGTGTGAATAGGTAAAAGGCTAAGTTAAAGTAAACTAAAATGTTAATTTTTAGACGATTATTTTTTACTTTGTCTTCTGTAATTTTCAAATTTATTCAACAAACATATGTCATATTCATATCCAGAGAGCATATACTTTTTGACAGTATTATACATAGTATATAAAGTTTGTAGAAATGAATGGACATAGAGTCAGGAGATGAAGGAAATCTTCTCCCCCTGTGCAACTTCTGGCAATCCCTCTAGGTCTTGTTTCCTTCTTGTAAAATAAGTTTTTGATCTACGTGGACTTTAAGGTCCCACCCAAATGTAGAAACACCAGTGAGAATCAGGGCATTCTTCCTGTTCACTTACAAACGTCTTTTATCCTTGAATTCATACACTCTGAAATGTGATTATCCTTGAATTCATATACTCTACAGGCTGTGCTGTTTCCACTGATAATGTTTCATCCTTAGTCCCCAGTCTTTACAACTATTTTTCCTGCCAGAAATAGCCCCTTCTCTGGTATTAGAATCTCACACTCTCTTCTCACCTAAGCTTCTTGGTGTCTTTCCTTCGTCCCAAACTGATTTCTACCTTAGTGTGACTGGAACTCCTCCTCCAACACTTGCAGCATCTCTTGCCAGCTGCGGAATGAGCTTTTCCTCAAAATCAATATTCAAAAGAATCCCTTCTTACAACACCCCTAGTTTATCTATAAGCAATAAAGGAAGAATATGGAGTATAAAGATTTTTAACAATCTTCCCAGTAATAGTTTTCTTTTTCTTGTCTTTTTACTATAGTAATCTGAAAATAAATTCCTCCATGAATTTCTTAAAGCTTCTATTTAGAAGGCTAATTTGAGTAGATAGCCTTTCCTTTGGCAGTGTTTTACACTGCATTTTTAACATATTGTTACAAATGTTACATAGTAATAAAATCTTGCTCAAAGCATTCAAACATTCCTACAGAAAATATCTTGATTTTAAAATATGCATATGGGGTGCCTGGCTGGATCAGTCAGTAGAATACGCGACTAAATCTCAGGGTTGTAAATTCGAGCCCCATGATGGGTGTAGAGATTACTTAAAAATAAAATCTTTTAAAAAATAAAATAAAATATGTATATAATTTGTACATAAAATACAATGCCTTTCAAAGAGAAGCCTCTCAGGCTCCATGCCCTCTACCAATAAGGGTTAGTAAAACAAGGATTTAATACAGCCAGAAAATTATGAAGAAACTCTCTGACAACTAAATCTTATCTTACAACAAGCTTGTCCAGACACAAGAGGCCTGTACTGAGAAATTCTAGTGAATGGACTGAAAGAACCCAGGATATTATCTACTAGGAAAGATTAAACCACAGTACTTTGATGTTTCTATGATAATTTTGGAGTAAGCTTCATAAAGAGAAATCTGGGGCACCTGGGTACCTCAGTCGGTTAAGCATCTGACTTCAGGTCACGATCTTGCGGTTCATGGGTTCGAGCCCTGTGTCACGCTCTATGCTAATAGCTTGGAGTCTGGAACCTGCTTCGGATTCTGTGTCTCCCTCTCTCTGCCCCTTCCCACTCACGCTCTTTCTCTCTCCCAAAAATAAATAAAAATTAAAAAAAAAAAAAGAGGAAATCTACCATGCTTAAACAGTTAAGGAATAGAATGTGCTCTCCATGCGCAGCAAGGCTTAACGACAAGAGGATGAGACCACACAGCAGAGCATGTTGGTTCTTGCTCCAAGGTCTCCAGCTCTGCCCTGTCAATATCTACGGCCCGAGAAAGCCATGGGAGTGTTCTGTCCCCTCCCCTGCATTATGAAAGATTCATACCAAACACTTCCTGTGTACCAGGCATTTTTCTGGCATAAAGCTGCGAACAAAACAGTATCTCAGTTCTTGTAGCCTTGCATTCTAGAAAAAGAAACTTGACAATAGACAAATTAGGCCACTACAAATTCCATAAAGAAGACTAAGGCAGGATAAAAAAAAGGTACAGAATGATGGTGGGGAATTAACAATTTTCAATCAGGGAAGGCCTTTCTGGTAAGTTGTTATTTCAACAGAAACTGGAAGAAAGTAAGGAAACAAGTCATGTTTCCACCTGGTGGGGAAGGTAGTCTTCTTTCTTTCTAATCTTCTCCACCACAATTCACGCCTTAGAGCTGTACTGTCCTACACAGTGGCCAGTGGCCACAGGTGGCTACTGAGCACCTGTAACGTGACTGGTCTATAAGTGCAAAATGCACTGGAGGTTTGAAGACAAAGTATGAAAAAAAGAGTATAGAGTATTTCATCAGCCATTTTATGTTGGTTAATATATCAGGCTAAATAAAATAAAATACTAAAAATATTTTCACCTATTTCTATTTTTTTTCTGGAGCTAAAAAACTAAAATTATATATATGGCTCACATTATAATTCTTCTGGGCAGAAGTGCTTCAGGAAAAGCTGACCTGCCTGTATCTGCAGAGATGGGCCAGAATGCGGAACATGGTGATCCTACAACGCTTGCAAGGACTCATTCAGGACATTAGCACATCCAAAACTCCTCATCTCAGCTCTCAAACCTGCTCTTAATAAGTTGTACATCTCTCACTGAAAGGAAAATTCCTGCTTCCTGTAATTCTGTGGTTTATTGCTAAATTACTGCACTAGTTTCCTGTCAATTTCTGTCCTTACCCACTTACAATCTAGTGTCAATTCTATGGCCAGAGTAGTTCATTTATTTTATTTAAAAAAAAAATTTTTAATGTTTATTTATTTTTGAGAGAGACAGCGCGTGAGCAGGAGGGAGGCAGACAGACAGACATAGAAGCCGAAGCAGGCTCCAAGCAGGACACAGGGCCCAAACACACAATGAGATCATGACCTAAGCTGAAGTTGGAGGCTCAACCCACTGAACCACTCAGGCACCCCCAAAATGGTTATGTGAGCCGGGTCATGTTGCTCTCCCACTTCAACCCATTCCCTCAGTGGCTAACTTCGTGATGGTAATCAGCGGCTTATGCAGGAGTAAGTTCACACAGTAGCCTCCCTGCTATCCTTCAAAGGCTGCTCAGAGGTTGGCCCTTGCCTGGTGTCTAGGAAGCTGGATTTCAAGAGGATTCTCACCATTCCTGGAACTCATAGTGGCTCTCCGTGCCTGTGCTATACACACAATGTAGTTTTTACTGAACACCTGTTTTCACTCTGGGAGTCTGGAATTGTGACATGTGCCAGGCTGAGAGGGCCTGCATGAACAGTTCCCAGGGAAAACCCCAGGCACGGAGTCTCTAATGAGCTTCCCCGGTTGGTAACACATCTCACATACTGTCAGCATTCACCCTCAATGCTGGGGGAATTAAGTGTGTCCTGTGTGATTCCCCTGGGGAGAGCTCTTGGAAGCTTGCACCCAGTTTCCTCTGCACTTCACTCCATAAGCCTTTTCCCTTACGACTTTGTTTTGTATCCCCATCACTGTAATAAATCACAGTATGAGAATGACAGAACCCTGAGTCCTTTGAGTCCTCCTAGTAAGTCATCAAAACTGTGGGTGCTGCTGGGGATGCCTGAAACAAGGCCCTGGCCCTTCAATTTCTTTGGCCTCATCTCTACCTGACTGACTTCGGCCACAGTAGCCTCCTTGCTACACCAGATAGGCGAGGCTTATTTCAGGGCTTCGGCTGTTGCTGGTGGTTCCCCCTGCCTCAAATGTTCTTCCCCCATCTCCTACACACCTTCGTCCTCATATCACTTCCTCAATGTCACCCTCCCTGATAGCCTATGTTTTACTTCTCTGCACACAATCCCCACCCCCTCCCTCACAATCTCCATCTGTCCTTCCTGCCTAACGTTCTTCCATGGCACATACTACCATCAGATACAGTACAGATGTCTCTTGTCCACTGTCTCCCTTTGCCTCATCTACAATTTAAGAACAATGAGGATAAAGAGTTTTACTATTTTACTTTTTGATAAATCTCTAGCACCTGAAAGAGCATCTGGTACACAGGTGTTTGTTTAAAAAAACTGCTACACAAATAAATAAATTAATGAACAGTTGCATAAGTGGCCTTGTTAGTTCAATGAGAGATGAGAAGAGTTTTCCAGAAGCTTTTGGGAAATCTCTTCCTTACTCCAAGAGCCACATTTCTCTCTCTCCCCAACTGGACATGAACAAGAAAGCAGTAGACCTAACAGTAACATCAGCTTTCAAACAACCAGATGAAGAACCAGCTTTATGCTGGCAAAGTGGAGAGATGGAAAGAATCTGAGTCATGTTGACATAGTATCCACCCCACTCTGAAGCTTATCTTCTCTGTGGACATGTTCTTGGTGTTTAAGACAATTTGAGCTGGGTTTTCCTTACTTGCAGAAGATTTCAGAGAACGATACATGATAGTTGCAGCTATAACTCTAGTTAAGAAATAAGGATAAAAAATAAACTCAAAATAGATAAAGGACCTGAAAGTGAGACAGGAAACCATCAAAACCCTAGAGGAGAAAGCAGGAAAAGACCTCTCTGACCTCAGCCTCAGCAATTTCTTACTTGACACATCTCCAAAGGCAAGGGAATTAAAAGCAAAAATGAACTATTGGGACCTCATGAAGATAAAAAGCTTCTGCACAGCAAAGGAAACAATCAATAAAACTAAAAGGCAACTGACAGAATGGGAAAAGATATTTGCAAATGATATATCGGACAAAGGGCTAGTATCCAAAATCTATAAAGAACTCACCAAACTCCACATATGAAAAACAAATAATCCAGTGAAGAAATGGGCAGAAAACATGAATAGACACTCGTCTAAAACATCATCCAGATGGCCAACAGGCACATGAAAAGATGCTCAACATCGCTCCTCATCAGGGAAATACAAATCAAAACCACACTCAGATACCGCCTCATGCCACTCAGAGTGACTAAAATGAACAAATCAGGAGACTACAGATGCTGGCGAGGATGTGGAGAAATGGGAACCCTTTTGCACTGTTGGTGGGAATGCAAACTGGTGTAGCCGCTCTGTAAAACAGTGTGGAGCTACCTCAAAAAATTAAAAATAGATCTACCCTATGATCCAGCAATAGCACTCCTAGGAATTTACCCAAGGGATACAGGAGTACTGATGCATAGGGGCACTTGTACCCCAATGTTTACAGCAGCACTCTCAACAACAGCCAAATTGTGGAAAAAGCCTAAATGTCCATCAACTGATGAATGGATAAACAAATTGTGGTTTATATACACAATGAAATACTACCTGGCAATGAGAAAAAATGAAATGTGGCCTTTTGTAGAAATGTGGATGGAGTTGGAAAGTGTTATGCTAAGTGAAATAAGGCAGGCAGAGAAAGACAGATACCATATGTTTTCACTCTTATGTGGATCCTGAGAAACTTAAGACCATGGGGGAAGGGAAGGAAAAAAAAAGTTAGAGAGGGAGGGAGCCAAACCATGAGAGACTCTTAAAAACTGAGAATAAACTGAGGGCTGATGGGGGTGGGAGGGAGGGAAAGTGGGTGGTGGGCATTGAGGAGGGCACCTGATGGGATGAGCACTGGGTGATGTATGGAAAACAATTTAACAATAAATTTCATATTAAAAAAAAAAGAAATCAGGATAGAGTTTGCACACAGGGCTAAATGGTGCAATATAAAAGGGTGTCCTTTTGCTCATGAATAAAGGAATATGAACTCTGAGATGGAAATCAACCTGAGAATATCTGAATAGTTCTCTTTCTTCAGGGGAAAGCACCTCCATGTGTACAATGCAAGTACAGTTATAAATCTCTCTCTCTCTCTCTCTCTCTCTCTCTCCCCCTCCCTCTCTCTCTCTCTCAATATACATAAGACAGTAATATATTTGTAGGTGATGTGTGTGATGAAACACAGTATATAGTCTATTTGGGACTTGTTTCATCATTACTCTCTAGAGATAAGGCTAATAGCAGAGCCAAACTCCAGGACTAAGGCCAACTGGGAACATTTCAAATTCAATCCTATAAGAGTAATCAGCACAAAAAAAAAAAAAAAAAAAAAAGTTTAGGACAAGATGATTCAGAAGGTTCAGCATGTAGGACTATAAATTATAAGACATCAGTTAAGTACACCTTAAAATGCACAGTCAGGATGAAACAGGGAAAGAGAAGGAAGAGAGGCTTAAGATACTCAAAGGAGGACTGAGTGCTGACAACATCTAACATATAAATACAATGAATAAATCATTTTGACTTTTAAGGGTGGGATCTATACCTGAGCAAATCCAACGACTCCATAGGCATCATCATTAGACAGAATAGTTATTTTCACATAACCATTAATACCAATCTCTGCTCCTCCTTTGGGATTTTTAAGCTCAACTCTGAAGAATTCTTTTTCTTCTGGAACTGTATCATCAAGGACATTTACCACTATTACAGCTTCTCTGTCACCAGGTTCAAATATCAGTTCACCTGAACTAGCATAAGAAGCACATCAAATAAGACAGCTGAAACAAATCTCAGGCATATACATAGTAGATTACATATAAAATTCTCAGAACACTAATTAATACTAATCATTTGGGAAAATCACATTTCATAAATAAAATTTTAATCCAAAATGTTTAAAATACTGATTAGCTCGATAGAATATATATAAGTAACATGGAACACAACCAAATTTCTAGATTATGAATTAACCTTATATTTTATATTTTTTCAGTCATTAAATAAACACTTAGAAATTAGGTGCCCTATAAAAACTATGGTAAGCATAAAGAGGTTCCGTATAAAATGGTGAACGTACCTAGGAATAAAGTCAGACTGGCTGGAGATGTAGGCCAGCTCATATATGTGTGAGTGCCTGGTTCCCACTAGAGCAATTAAATTCTTGCTTGAATTAAGGGACTTTACTGTAACAGAAGCTGCATCATGAGCAGAAGGTGCTTCCAGAATAAAAGAGAATTGATTCAGCTCTGAATTCCAGCAGTAAAGTGCAGACATAGCTTGGCTAATAAGAAGTATGTGGACTGTGGAAAGGAAAGAAAAGGCAACTATAGTAGAATGTGAATGTTATCTCACATGCTCCTTATTGTAGGACCAAAACAAAATCTTTTCAACTCTCAAAGTTCCGTTTTGGTGTCTGAATTAACTAAATATGATCTGATTTCTGAAAATCAAAGTATTATTTGAAATGAATGTAAATAGTAATTTTTTAAATGCTGTGGAATGATCAAACCAGCCTAACAATAAACCTATTTCCACTTAAGAAATCACTGGATAGGGCAACTGGGTGGCTCAGTCGGTTAAGCATCTGACTCCTGACCTCGGCTCAGGTCATGATCCCACGGTTTGTGAGTTCGAGACCCATGTCAAGCTTTGCGCTAACAGCATGGAGCCTGCTTGGGATTCTCTCTCTCTCCCTTTCTCTTTCTCTCTGCCCCTCCTCAGCTCTCTCTCTCAAAATAAATAAATAAACATTAAAACAGAAAAAAAAAATCACTGGAGAGTGAAACCCAAATGCATTGTGGACTCTCTGCATTCATCAGTATTTATGTGCTGGGTAATATGGGAGGATATTTTTAAAAGTGAAAAAGATGTATAATCCCATCACTAAATGCTTCATTTTTGTATTTTCCTTTCCAGCCACCATCCATATGAATTCATGATGAACCATGAGTACACAGACTGATTACAAAACAATTCTTAATTATAAAGCTTAACCTTAAATTTATACAGCATTTCTTAGGTGTTATTACAAAGCACTCAAATTTATAGTTTTAATGCATATATAATCTACAGGATTGATCTTTAAAATATGTGTAAATGTTCATGGGTGACTGGGTGGCTTAGTTGGTTAAGCGTCCAACTTCAGCTCGGGTCATGATTTCACATTTCGTGGTTCGAGCCCCACGTTGGGCTCTGTGTTGACAGCTCAGAGCCTGGAGCCTGCTTCGGTTTCTCTGCCTCCCTCTCTCTCTGCCCCTCCCCCACTCGTGCTCTGTGTCTGTCTCTTAAAAATGAATAAATGTTAAAAAAAATTATTTAATAAAAAAAATGCCTAAATGTTCTCTACATTGAATGTTTATTATTTTTATTTAACTTTTCAAGATGAATTAGAGACAGTTATTAATTTTTTTCATTTGATAAATTCTTAAAGGTGGTAATTAAGCCAAAGGATATGAACAAATTTATGATCTCGCTGCTAATGCTTTTTGAAATGTTAGTAGGAAAATGTGCTCTTAATGATTCAATGCAATGGTACATATTAGCAAACATGGAGGGTAAAGGGGCTTAGTACATTGTATAAGGGGAAATTCAGAGAAAGGGAGCTTATTACATTGTATATACCATTAAGCAATCTTCAGGCTTAAAACTGAGAAACCATCCAGAAACATGCACAAATTCTAGTACTTGAAGAAACACATGGGAACATAAAGATATCAACTAAGATGGGTTGGGTATTAAAACAGCACTAGAACCAGAAACCAAGAACATTTCAGCCTATAACGTTACAATGGAAGATTCCAAATCCTTAAATATCAAGAATTACTCATTATGTTTCTTTATGGTAATTATTTAAGTGCTATTGCAGTCTAATAAATGTCGTATAAAAGGTAAAAATCAAGAAAAATGTTATCAATAAACTTGTATGTTAACAATGATGACATATTTTTCATAAAGCTTTGTTAAACTGGGGATGTTCAGTAAAGAGCAAATTTCTCAGACAGATCTCAACATCTCCCAAGTTTAAATGATTCTACAGGCTCAACCAATAATTGTTTCTACAGGCTCAACCAAAATCATAAACTAAAGTACTCTGAGCATCACTGATTGATTATGTATCTTAATCGTTGGAGATACACTCTACTCATTTCCTCTCAATCTGAGAAATATGAGAAGGCAACAAAAAGATAATCAGACATTCAGAGTAGGAAACGTAGGGGGCTCAAATCTGTAGAGTATATAAGCAGAAAGTGTTTTCTCAGAAAATAGACATTTGTACTGTTCAAGATCACACAAGTGGGCTAGGGAATTTAAAAGAAAAAAAATCCTAAATCTCTCCTCTGGAGAACAAAATTTTAACTGGTACTGATTATAGAATTCCCTTCCAGTTATCAAAACCATAAGCAAACAAATAAGAGTATTCCAAAGGAAGGCAACTGGCTGAGATCATTTAAGGAGTGTAGATAGAGAAGTCCCAGGACTGAGTGCTGAGTGCTAGAGCGAGGTTCCAGGGCAAAGAGGTGAGGGAAATTACAAGAAAAATTGGGTCTGTTCTGGAAGGCACTGTGGAAGGATGTAGGAAGTTGGGGGAGGGAAGAGTTGTGCCCCTGGTCTGGAAATTAGGGCTCATGGGATCTAGAACACACACAGATGAGATGACAGCTGCTTTCTCTAGAGGCTTCTTATGGTCTGGGCTTCTTATGGTCACTCCACAGGAATGAAGAGAATGATGAATTCATCCAAATGATTTCCAAAGATGATGGTTTTTCAAAGGTGATAGTGAAGCTGAGAGTATTAGGGAGTTAAGGAGAAAGGGAGGGATCAGTGTCTTTCCAGCAGCGTTAATTAAATGCCTCTTCCTTAAAGAAGCTTTCTGGACATCCCTTAGACCTGGTCAAGTCTTCTCTATTTTGTGTTATGAGAGCACCGTATCCTTGGACAACAGTTAATGTTTGTACCTAGAAGCTTTTTGTGTGTGATTATATATCATGTCCCCCATTCCCTATTGTATGTTAAACTTCTCCAGAGCAAGGACTAGAACTCGTTTTGTTTGTCCTTGTTTCCTCAGGGCCTACCACTATGCCTGGCACATAACTGGCATTTTAAAAAATTTTTTTTTTTTTCCCAACGTTTATTTATTTTTGGGACAGAGAGAGACAGAGCATGAACGGGGGAGGGGCAGAGAGAGAGGGAGACACAGAATCGGAAACAGGCTCCAGGCTCTGAGCCATCAGCCCAGAGCCCGACACGGGGCTCGAACTCACGGACCGCGAGATCGTGACCTGGCTGAAGTCGGACGCTTAACCGACTGCGCCACCCAGGCGCCCCATAACTGGCATTTTAAAAACTCTATTAAATAATGAAGGAGAGAAGGAAGAAAGAAAGATAAGTGTATATGTCCTTGCCTTCTCTGTCATATCCATTCTTCCTCTTGCATTTAAAGAATTCTGTCACCACCCAATAATCTCTGTCAAGTCATTAACCAGAATAAATATGTAATCCTCACAGTCATGGCTCCAATCTAATATTTGACATATTCAAAATAAGAAAGTCCTTGAATATTATTTAATGCATAATTTCAGCTTTCAGGGGATCTATAATAAGCCATTCTAAATAATTACTTACAATCTTTTCATACTTCTACAACCTCAAGTCACAGAAACAAAAGAAATAAAGAGACCTCACAATGGGTCCCCTAACAAGTCTCTGGCAGAATTTTTCATAAATTCTTTTAGAAAGAGTGCCTATTCTATTTCTTTAAAAATCTTTAAAGAGAATTCTATAACTTCAATTAATAACCCATTCAGGCAGCACTTGTCATCCTTAAAAACATTCATTAGGAAACTATTTTGAATTATAATAAGTGACTCAAGTAGATACTGTTAGTCCACTTGAAAACTTGAGGTGTAAGAAAAGCAAAACTAATAAAGGAACAAAATTAAAGGACAAGTAGACACAAACAAATACACGGTGAAAGATACATAATTTATTTAGTAAATCAACTGCTGAGTGAATGATAAGAAAGTCACAGCTACGACCCGTCAGAGAGGTGTCACGACAAGTCAAGAGAAGTTATTTACGAAGAGGATGCACAGAACAGAGACACACACAGGGCTCTGACAGCACAGTGAGCCTAAGGTAGAGGCCAGACAATGATGTAGTGGTCCAGATGTCAGGTGGCCAGGGTCTGGGAGAAAGTAGCATGGACATGGGACCAAGGAGGGAAGAGGGCACAGGGAAACAAAGCACAATGAGATAGATAATCCATAAAAAAATGAGAGATAAATAATGCTGATTCCTGCTCAGCAGGTGAGATAACTGAAGGAGACAGGGTCTAAAGATTACAGTGCCTGAATGAGAAAACTGCAGTCAGGTACCTAAGACAGAAACTGCGAGAACAGATTCCTATATTTGTGCTAAATCCTCTACTCTTCTCAGTATCCTAAGTAGATTCTAGCTTTTATGAGTTCAACTACCTGAATGCATTGATGTCTCCAAAATCTAAACCTCTGGCTGATTTCTTCAGTGCCACATTCTCTAAACCCTGCAGAGGCTTCTATGTTAACTCTTGTCCGTGAAGGTGCAAACTCTGCATCCAGCATATTACATACACCAAAGCTAGGTGGAATTAGAAAACATGTTTTTGATCATCATTTGTTTTTGAAATGCCTTCAAGGATTTCTCTACCCTAATAATGCTCAGACTGTAGTCACCAGACCCCTAACAGTCACTGACACACTTCAAGAGGGTCTGTGAGGTCAAAACTATTTTTGTAGTAATACTAAGATGCCGTTTCTCTACATCATTCTCATTCTTTGTTGAGTGTATGTGGGATTTTCTGGAGGCCATATGACTGATAATATTGCAGTAGACAGAATACAGACACAGACATAAGAAACAAGGAATTTGTAAAATAAGAAAGTAATACCATCTTTGTACAAAGGTTTTTCTTTTAGAAAATACTTTTTTTAAAAAAATAAAACATGTTATTTTTGTTCACATGTAGTAAGTTCATTGCTCTCATTCTTAATTAAGAAGTATCTTTAACATTTCTCCTTTTTAATTTCTAATACAATAAATATTAGTAAATAGAACCCACACAAACAAAAGCACTCTGAGTTCCTTAACATTTTAAGAGAATGAGGAGTTCCTAAGGCAAAAATATTGGGGAACCACTGAACCATCCAAACACATATCAAATCCTGAACCTGACATTCCAGACCTTCTTGTATAGATGCTAGTGTGTTTCCAACCTTACCACCACTACGCTGAGTCAAATCCTCTGTCCCTACCACTCTGGTTGACTCACTGTGCCCTCAGCATCATGTCTACTTCCACTTTTCTCTTTTGCTCACACCTTCCCTCCTGCGCACAACATTTCCTACCAGCCCACCCAGACCGAACTCAAGCTCCCCTCTGATACCTCTCACCCACTTCAATTCCACCAATGACAGAGCAAATAGGACTGGAATTCTATCTTGAATTATTATCTTAATATTTTTCTTGCTTCTCCAACCAGACCTCTGAAGGTACAGAATTCTTCATAACTTCAGGGGTGCCTGGGTGGCTCAGTCAGTTAAGCGTCCAATTCTTGATTTTGGCTCAGGTCATGATCTCACGGTTCATGGGATCGAGCCCTGCATAGGGTTCTGTGATGACAGCACAAAACTTGCTTGGTATTTTCTCTCTCTCTCTCTCTCTCTCTCTCTCTCTCTCTCTCTGCCACTCCCCTGCCCATTAAAATAAATAAATAAACTTGAAAAAAATTTAAAAAAAGAAAGAATTCTTCATAACCTTAAACAATGACATATATAATGGCTAATAATAAATGGTGCTGTTTGATTCATACAAAATTCCTATGTCTCAGTTTAAAAGTGAGGCTTTGATCCAGACTCACCTGCTGAGTCACTTGGTTTGGCTTCCAAGTTCCTCTGGGCACCCTAACAGGAGACATGATGACTCAGTGAGCCTGCTCCCTGCATTGTTCACACCTGTTCGGGGAGGCAGCCCCACAAGTTCAATAGGCCAAGTGCTGCTGGCCTCTATGCCTTGTTGCCACTGGTCCACCTAAATGATTCTTCACCAACCCTGCAATAATCCTACAGCCTCCAGACAACATTCACCCCTTGGTTTCTCACTAATGGACTTTTGTTTCTGAAACAACTGTGAGTAAAAATATTGCTTATGTTTCTGATGTGTATATTAAAGCACAGAAAGTCAAGAAAGGATCAGACTAAAAGAAGGATGGGAGAGTGAACAGCCATTTTCTGACTTTTTAAAAATACTTCAATGCAGATACCTGTTACCCTTTTATACTTTCATATTTAAAATATACACTATATGCAATGTCACTCTTCATTTTTCTCTAGACAAAATAAATGTATTACTTTATCCTTCACTAATGTTGTCTGCTCACTAATATGTTCACTAATGCTCACTATTATGTCTAAAATAACACATTTCAGTTATTCTGATTCTTCTCAAGCACAATTCCCATTTAAAAATATTAGTCCTTTTGAATTTCTAGGATTTCCAGAAATAGTACTGTTAAGATCTTGATTTTAGATCCTTATTAAAAGACCCAGTGTCTGGCAAAGTAATACTATCTCTAACTCAACAAGATTAAAATTATTCTAGCTTTCTACATTGCATTTCAGACTCGTTTAAACACCCTTACCTATTCCTGAAGCTGGTGTAAAGGCGTAGATCCTATTAATGGTAGTAAAATCCAGGGATTGAAAATATCTGAAAGAAGACTGTCCTGTCTCCCAGATGAAAATATCAATTGAATTCTGATTTCCTACAATAATGGAATAAAAGCCAAATCTGAAGGCAAAAGTTACAGGAAAAAAATGACAAAATTACACAGTAAAAAAATTATAAAAATATTTAATTTAATTTAAAAACAAATTTAGTTAGGACATTCCTCCAAATTCATTTATTTAAATAACACAACTTGGTAGGAAACACTTCAAATGTTTTTTTGCATTTACTACATGAAGTATGGCCACTGCTTAATCAAATCATGATCTGATATTAAAGAACAGTGACACACGTTTGTTTTTTTAGGAATGCTTAAGTTTTACCTAAGAAAGTTCCACTAGGCAAAAGAAAGCATATTTATACTCAGAGAATATTTTGAAACAGTCTTATCAAAAGTCACTGAGCACTATTTATTACTACTATAAATTACCCACGGCTCCCCAAGTACAGTCACATAAAATGTTATCTGTTTGCACTTCTGATATAAGATCTTCATAGGTCTTTCCACTTTACATACCCATCCCAAATTTTAATACAACTTTAATGTGACAGCTTGTCATCTAAAGATTATACATATAACACTTAAAATCTGTTTTTTCCCCTTAAAATCCATTTGTAGCTGACAGTCAATACCTTATCCATCAAGAAATGGATTAGCTGGGGCACCTGAGAAGCTCAGTCAGTTGAGCATCTGACTCTTGGTTTTGGCTAAGGTCATGATCTCACAGTTCATGGGATGGAGACCCGCACTGGGCTCCGCATTCACAGTGCAGATCCTGCTTGGGATTCTCTCTTTCCTCCCTCTCTCTGCCCCTCCCCCTGCACACGTGTGGGCACATGCTCTCTCTCTCTCAAAATAAACATTAAAGAAAAGAAGAAATGGATTAGCTAAAAAATTATTCCAAGAGCTACGTGTTTTCATAAAGATCCTACTATATGAATGCTATATAATTTCAACCACAATGTATATATAGCAAATGCTAATATCTTCTTACCTAGAGAGAGAGTTTTGGCAAAGATTAAGTAAATATCATCTCCTGAAGTCAAGGCCTCAACTTGTGTTGTCCCACTAATTGGCACTTCTTGAAAGTTAATAAACTCACTGCCAGACCATCTGAGTAAAAGGGAATTTAGCCTGGCATTAACCTGGGAAATGGCTAAGAACACAGAGCCTCTTCGGGTGAACAAGGCTATGCTCAGCACACCTCGGACAGGAAGTGTCTGATGCAAGGTGAAGCTTTCTCCGCTCCATCTGAAGACCTGTGGGAAATGTTCAAATACAAAACCCTTCATGAGTAGGAATTTAGTACTTGTGTGATTTTAACCAATATCATTTATTTACTCTCCTGGTACCCTTTATTTAGTTAGGAGGATACTTTCATAAATGAGAAAATATCAAAACTGACGCTCTCTCACTGCTGTGTGTGTGTGGGTGTGTGTGTGTGTGTGTGTGTGTGTGTGTGTGTGTATAAGCACACGCAGAGAATGAGTGAAAAAGAAGTTATATGAAAATAAATCAATTTCAAATATACATCTGGGTAGGGGCAAGTCACAGAAAGAAAAAAGGAAAGCTAAAAACAGGAGAGAAGTTACTTATATATGAAAATTTCAGTTGTGGGTAAGAAACCTTCTGATGCTGTAATATCATTCCTTATCCACTGTTCAAGCAATAGAATATAAAAAGAAACACCAAAAATTTTTAGTCCTGAAGGTGGCAATGCATACAAGGTTTTAAGGTGAGTGTTCACATATTTAAAATTAAAAGAAGATCCTGAATCTACCTGGTTTCTTACACAATCTGGTCAATTGCAGAATTATATTTATTCAGTCAACAACTGGAAATCTTATGTGAGACTGGCATTATGCTAGGAATTATGGATAGAGTGGCCTCTCCCTTATGGATCTTACTAACTGTTAGGAAAAGGCAAACAATAAACACACTGATAAATAAATGTATGATTATTCAATTGAGACAAATGCTGAAGATAACAACTGGGATGATATGATAGAGAATTATGGGTGTACTAGGGAAATAAAGTTGGAAAGAATGACAATGAATGACATGGAAAAATTTCTAAGGCAAAAAATGTCTGTCATAAGCTGAATGAAGAATGGTCCAACTAGAAGGAAGTTGATAGTGCTAAGGAATGAAGACAGTAAGACTGGAGAGATAAGATCATGAGATATCTTTTGTGAAGATGACCATATAATTTATCACTGGGATCCTTTACAGAGCAAAAGGGACAGTATTGACATAATCCACT
This sequence comes from Lynx canadensis, assembly GCF_007474595.2. Lineage (NCBI taxonomy): Eukaryota > Metazoa > Chordata > Mammalia > Carnivora > Felidae > Lynx > Lynx canadensis. Next base: position 153,363,489 of record NC_044303.2, on the reverse strand, counting down.
CCTGTGTTGAGTGGATACAGAAATATAGTTATGCTACTTATAGTCCATTATTAAATAACTTAGAATTTATTTTACATATAATTAGAAATCACTGAATAGTTTTAAAATGAGGAATAATATAAAATATTATTTTTAAAAGACTGCTCCAGCTACTTGATGGATAAGGGATGTGAGGAGTCAGAGAAGTTCTGAGAGCAGCTGGGAGGCTACTCCAACTGTGTGGGAGAGAAATGACAGGACCTACACTAGGCAGTGAGAATAAGAGATGGAAAGAAATGTCTGTATTCAAAACATTACTAGGATAAATAATCAAAAACAGTTATCAATTAGATGTGAATGAATAAAAATGAGTAATCAAGAAAGATGAATGCCAGCATTTGGTCTTGAGCAATTGCATTTATGAGGTTGCTATTTCCTGAGATGAAAGCAAGCATTGCAACAAGTTTCAAAGAGAAAATCAAAGTTAAGTTTGGGATATGTTATTAAACTTAGGTACTTACGGAGTGATGCCAACAAGAAGTTAGATATGTAAGTCTAGAAATTAGAGAAAAGGCTACCAAGAAAATTGGAAGACAGCCTATAGCTGACACCTAAAGGCACAGGATTGATAAATGTACCTGGATTGGACAAAAAGAAAAAGAAATTTAAACAAACACTAAAACTGAAAAAGGCCAAGATATCTAAGTTCAGAAAAGGGAGGAGGAACTGGCGGTGGAAACTGAAAAGGGTGACACAGAGAGACAGAAGGCAAACCTGTGTGGTATTTCAGAAATGAAGAGAAGAGGGGTGTCTGGGTGGCTCAAGTGGCTAAGCATCTGACTTCGGCTCAGGTCATGATCTCATTGTTCATGAGTTCGAACCCCACGTCAGTCTTTGTGCTGCTGGCTCAGAGATTAGAGCCTGCTTCAGATTCTGTGTCTCCCTGGCTCTCTCTGTCCCTCCCCTGCTCATGCTCTGTCTCACTCTCTCTCTCAAGAATAAATATTTAAAAAATTTAAAAAAAAAAGAAATGAAGAGAAGAGACAGTTTAAATTTGAGGATGAGGTAACTGTCACATGCTAATAGGAAGCAGCATAAGACAATGACCAAAAAAACATCCAGTGAATTTGCAACCCAGCTGTCATCAATGACCATGAGGAAAGACAAAAGCTGGTAGACAATTCTTTCACCGTGTCTTACTACAGAAGGGAGAAAAGAAATGAAACAGAAGGTAGAAGGGGGTGAGATCAGGAGAGAAATTTATTTTGAAACTTGGAGATCCTGCATTTACACTGATTGCAATAATTTGACAGAGAGAGACACTAGTGATGCCAGACACAAGGGGAATAACTAAACCTTCTTATGGCAAGAGGAGCCTGGTTGTTATAGAAGGAAAACTTTTTCCATAACGGGATGGAGGAACAAGACTGGGTTTCAAGAAGGTTTCTGAATTTGGTCTTAGCAAGATGACTAAGCTCCTTTCTGGTAGATTTCATTTCAACAAAGTCATCAGCTGAAAATGCAATGAACAGCAGGTAAGTGAGTCAGAGGAGTGAGAAAATTATCAAATAAGTATTATTAGGATTATGAGATGTAGTTAATTAGAGAAATGTGGAATTTCTGGGGGTGATGTTAAGCGCCCATTTGGCAATGCTAATCATGAATTATTAGTGATACCATCTGTCCAGTTACATGATTTTTCTGCATAATGTTTTCCAAAGCCATTAAATTCTAATTAAATGTTCATGCTTACTACTGCACTTGGTCTGCCTCTTGAAGACAATATTTATAATTCCAATGTTTAAAAATTAACTGTGAATAATTAATATCTACATTCTACTTTACTATTTTACCACCATCAAATAATGGGGGTTTTTTACACTAAATTTACAGACTACACCTTTGATGAGTTTCAAATAGAGTATTTTTTAAAAATTCATTTTAAAAGAATCAAACCTGAGTTAATTCAGAATCATCTCTTTGACTGGCAACAATTAAATAATCTTGATTGTCTGAACTAAAATATTTTACTTGAGAACTTTCCGAAATAATGATCGTTTGTACCTGCAAGGAAGATAAGACCATGGGAAAAAATATTTAAAGGCGAATTTAACTAGAAAAGACTCTAATACACTAATAGTATGAGTAATATTTGAAGTTCAAAATTTTAAAAATCATTCTGAACACTAGGAATGCATACTTAGGTGTCATTTCAAGACAGACAAAAATATCCCGGATAAAGTCACTCTGCTAAAATGTGTATCAACTTGCAAAAAGCTTCTTTTCATATTAATATAGAACATATATTATCTTCCACTTAGATCTTACAAATCTGATTTTCCTTTTAAATAAAGCAATCTACAAAAAATGAAGACATTTTTTTACCAAGAATAATTTGAATCCAGATGTGAATGTATACACACTGATAACGGAAGGCTTTTCTTCATTTCTTTCTTCATGAGTAATCACAAAGTAAGGGGAAACACCAATATTAAATGCCTCACAAGTTTTAGGATTTTCTATATTTAAATCCTAGGAAATAAGGAATAACGGTAATTCATGAGTCATCTGATTTTTACATGTACACTTTATTTTATGTACTATAAAATGACTGATGTTTACCTCAAGTGGTATAAAAATCCCTTGCCATCGATAAATAGTAGAAGACACTTTTCTTAACATTACACCATAAATTGAATCTTCCAAAATAAAGAAACACCAACCAGAAGGTGATGCATCCAAAAAACTTTGAACTATGGAAAACACAGCATCCATTCCCCCTGAAAAACATAAATCATGATTTGCTAATGTAAAACCCCTTCAAATCTTTATGCCAAGTTTATTGTTTAAACAGTTCAACTAGTGAGTTTGTTACAAGACATAAATGGTGTGTGTGTATAAGACAAAAAATATAAGCCAGAGAATTTAAAAAATAACTAAAAATAACAACTTTTAAAAATTGTTAAAACTCTATTCTAAATCTACATAGACCTTTCCAAAATGCATTTAAAATACTAAATGTATATTTAAAAATGTTTTAATGTTTATTCATTTTTGAGAGAGAGAAAGAGAGACACAGAGAGTGAGTGGGGAAGGGGCAGACAGAGAGCGAGGCACAGAATCTGAAGCAGGCTCTAGGCTCTGAGCTGTCAGCACAGAGCCCAACGCGGGGCTCAAACCCACGAACCACGAGATCATGACCTGAGCTGAAGTCGGACACTTAACCGACTGAGCCACCTAGGCACCCCTAAAATACTAAATGTATATTTTAAAGGGAAATATGCTCAACATGATTTTTATCAACTTTCATAAAGATGATGAAAATATAATTGAGAAATGTTTAAATAATCTCATTTTATAGAAACACACTAAATGTTTAGTTTTAAAAACTTACACTGTTAATTTGAAACTATGCCCATCCACTGATTTCTTGCTTTACACATTATATATTTAAGAACACCAAAACAGACTCACCTACTTTAAATAGCTGTCAACTTTTTAATCAACTTATCACAGGTACATGTCCCAAAATTTTGCACATTTAAACAAAGACAAAAAAATCCCTATCCCATGAACAATAATTTTTAAAAAGCTCTACGTTTTATTATCATACCAGTTTCCCAAAGAAATTTCTTTTTAAACTTTAGCTAATGTGTGAACAATAAGAATAAATGTCAAGGTTGAAATCTAGGCTCCTTATAAATTATTGACCATTTTCAGATTACCAGTTCAAGAAGTCATGTCAACGCCTCAAAGTGATTTCCTTTCCTAAAAAACAAGTATTCTAAATTCCTACTGTCATCTTTTAAAGGTACACCACAGCTTTCGCATTAAGAGTCTGAATGTTTTACATTAAGGTCCTTACCATCTGGCCTAATCCTTCCCTACCATAATGCAGGAAGATGGTGAATGAAAAATAAATAATGCTGACATTTAAGAATCTCCAACATACACCCTCACAAGTACTTCCAAAAACACATGCAGATTCCAAACCATAATGAGATAACTGAATTAGAAATCATACTCTTTCCTTTTTGGATCCTATCACCTCCTGTCTTTTAGAAAATTATACCACTACTAACCCTTTCCATTTTAAGTACTCACTCTTTCTCTACTTACTAGGCCTTTTCCGTCAGCATTTAAATATGCTTAGGTCTCTCCAAACTAAACAAATGAATAAACAAAACCCCTTGAGTCCTACACCACATCACTACCTTTGCTAGGTCCTACCTTCTCAGTCAAACCTCAAACAGTTACATATATTTGACGTCTCCATTCCCTTACCTCCATTCAAAATGTTATTTCAGTTCCTATCCCTCTATACAAATAGCTCTTGCTATTTTATTCCTTCTCTATTGCTAACCACAATAGACATTTTTTTTGGTTTTTATCTTACTGGGCTTCTACACCAGCAACTAACACAGTTACCACTCCTTCCTTTTTCAAACACTCTTCTGCTGCTGTCTGCAATCCCACATTCCCTTGGGTTTCTCACAGTAGGTCTTCTATGTCTCCTTTGCTTCATCCTCTTCCTCTCCCTAGTAACTCAATTTGAGCCTTCTCAGAGCTCAGTCTGGGTCCTCCTCCCTTCTCTACCTACAGTCCCTCTTTCCAGGTTTTTACATGAATTTCCATGATTTTAAATACAACATACACACTAAAGATATCCAAATTTATCTCTGCAAAAGTTTCTGTTCCTTTGAGTCTAGAGAAATGTCTTCTCAAAAGTAACTCATATTCAAAATGTGTTAAATCACATATTTAACTCCCTCTCACCAAAATAACACCTAGCTCTCATCCATTACTCCTTTTCTTACTGGCAAGTATGACTCTCCATGCAACCACAGAAGCTAAAAATCTAGTAATTATCTCTACAATCTCCTTCATACACAATCCATCACTTTGTCCAAACGACCATAGGCTGACCTTTTGTTTGTCTCCTTTCATCCTCTCTTTTCTTCTTTGCCAAATCATTCTCTACACAGTACCAAGAATGATCTTTGAAATGCAAATGAGATTATGCCACTCCACAAATATACCTGGCAACCCTCCTGTAAGCATGAACCACTCAGAGACTTTCCATTAACCCTAGAATAAAGACTAAAGTACCTAACATATTCTTCAAGCTCTTCAATGATCAGGTCTTACCTAGTTCTTCAAAGTCAACTCTCCCACTTATTTCTAACTCCAATGTCCACTCTACAGTTCATCATTTCTACACTTTTTTATGCCTCTAGACTTGTGCCTCAATAGTTTCCCACCTTCCCTCCATGTTCCTCCAACTCAGATCTTTGCAGAATCAACATCACTCATCATTCAATCCTTGTTCAAACACTGATACTCTTGGGAAGCACTCCTTCGTGTTCTCACAGCACTTAGAATTACTCCTTTAAAACATTTATTACAGTTTTAAACTACATACTGAGTTTTACTTACTGAGTTTATTTTTGTCTCCTCCTAAATTCTAAGCATCATGAGTTCAATATCATGCCTGACACATGATAGACTCTCAATAAATATTTGTGGCTGCAATAAAAGAATTAGACATCTGTTCTCCATTTTCAATAGATCCATAAGATACAATTCATGGGGGGAAATTAAATCTGATAGATGTGATCTTTCTCGGTTATAAAATTTTGTGCTTACAAGAAACCAAACGTACTCATGCCAAAGGCTGTTTCAGATACTGTCTCCCACTCCACACTCACAGCTAAATCAATGCCATTAGTGCGTGACACATTTAAATATACAGTCCTGTTGGCTTCTTCAACGTCTATAAACGTGGCTCTAAAAAAAAAAAGATTACAGAAAGCAGAATATAATTTCTACATATTGAATATATATATCACATTGCTAGAATATATTTAATACACTTTTAAATTTACATAAGCCAAGGTGAGATCCATCCACAAATTTCACACAGCACGAAAATTAGACCCCTACAGCTCAAAATATTAATTTATGAAGATTAAAAAAGTACTATGATCTGATAATGTGGTTTTAAAAATATACTAAGTACATTCTTAAGTATTAAGAAATACCCAGAGTCAGTAACTTCATACTATATATTCTAAAAAATAAAGCTTTGTCACTCCTAAGTTTCCTCTTATATGAATCAACAGCATATCAAAAAGAAAAAAATGAATCCAAAAATTATTAGTTTAGTACTAAAACTAGATCTACTGGAGTATTTCTAAGAAATAGAGTATTTCTAAGAAATAAAAAATCAAATATGTGTCAGCTTCCCGCGGAATTTCAAACTACAATCATGTTAATATATGTATGAAGAGTCATTCATTTGGTTTGAACAGCTACATATTTTTATACCATTTCTTGCTTTTTACCATCACTGAAAATACAAAATTGTACAAGCCTTCACTTGAAAGTGGGAATTCCAAGGAAATAAGAATTCTAATAATACCATTATACAGTACATGATTAGGTTTTGGATGTTCCTTGTCACAAGAGGGCATAACGCCTCTCTGGATCTATCTGCTGGAGCTCATTTTAAAAGTACCCTTTAAAAGAGTCAGAGATCAATTTCCCTCTGCATTTTCTTTATGTCAAAAGATATTTCCTACTTGACAATTTCCTTATGAATAAACTATACCTATTTGCAACTGCAGAGATACTGAATAACCCCAGAGGGGCCTGGTTTTGCAAAACTGTTATCAGGGTTTGAACATGTGCCCCCAGTCTAGCACCTCCAGTCGGATTAAACAAGGTGCATACAAAATGCTCATCCATCTCTGGTTCAGTGTCCAATATGGCAGAAATGTGTAGGGCCTGAAAACAAAATTAAAAGGTAAAGTTACTAGACTTCAGTATTTCTGCAATACACATATAAAGAAATCTGCTAAACATTTTTGACAACAAGATTATACATTTTGGAAAAGATCGCTTCTTTTTTATCTTAATCCTGATCCCCATAATATGTAATAGTTATAAGTGTTTCAAGTTACCACTTTCAAGATTTTCAACACTGTGATATATTCCACTGAAGTCTCTAAAAATAAATTTTATGACATTTAAAAATAATGTTGAGATTAAAAAAATAAATTTAGGTCTTGATGTTTGCTAACTCTTTATCCTGCCTAGCTACATAACTGCATCACTCTCATTCTAGTGTAAGAGTCACTGTAAAAAAAGCAATTATAGCCATAGAAGGCACAAATTAGAAACAACCCACATGTTTATCAAAAGAAAGATGGATAAACAAATACTGGTCTATTCAGTGCAGTGCTACTCAGCAATAAAAAAGATGCTTAGCTGGCTAAGCATCCAACTCTTGATTTCGACTCAGGTCATGATCTCATGGTTGTGAGATCAAGCCCCACATCGAGCTGCACACTGAGCACAGAGCTTGCTTAAAATTCTCTCTCTCTCTCACTCTTTCTCTGCTACTCTCCCCTGCTCAAGCTCTCTCTCTCTCTCTCTCTCTCTCTCAAAAAAACAAAAACAAAAAAACAAAAAAACACCAACAACAAAAACCCGAACTACTGATGCAACTCAATAGATCTCAAAAACTACGTAGGCCAAAAGAAGCCAGATACAAAGAGTACATACTATATGGCACCTATTTATATGAACCTCAAGAATCAGCAAAACGAGTCTTCAATGACAGAAACCAGAAAGTAGTTTCTCTGGTGAGGGCAAGAGAGAAGAAAGAAACTTCCAGGTGATGGTAATACTCAATATATTAATCTGAGTGTGGTTACATGGGTGTATATATATTTTGAAAGTTAATGACCCATGTACTTAAGATTTTTGAATTTTACTGTCTATACCTCAAAATAAAAACATGGGGAAAAAGACCGTTACGTAAGTGAAAGAAAATTCTACTTAATCCAATTTTCTCTAATGTTTAATTTGCCTAATTAGCAGAAAGTTCTTTAAACACTGTGAAAAAGAATCTTTTAAGAAAAAAATGTTAATATAATAACATATTTTAATTATTATATTATATATTTATTATATTAATATAATTCATAATAATGATCAATTATTATAATTAGGAAGATTATATATTTTATATAGATGTGTATTTATTATAGACATCTATATATTATATATTAATATTTATATAATATATAATAATATATAATATATAATTATATATTAATTATAATGAATAATTTTTATAATTTAAAAAGATAATAAAAATGGTTATTAAATTAATTAAATTAAAAACATTTTTAAAAAGAGGAAAATGCCTGTGAATGTAAAGCAATGGAAAATTCATCAAATACTTAAAATTTGAATTCTTTTATATCTATATCAAGATGTAAGTATTCTTAAGTGATTAAACTTTCAAATTTCCAAAAACATGAAAAAATTGGACATGTAAATAAATACAAATTAAGATGAGTTAAAGTGTACACAAACTGATCACAAAGAAAAGTGATTACCAGGTAGACTGTTTTTAGATAACATAATTTTAAATACATTATTTTATAATTATACTTTATGTCAGGCTTGAAAAATCTTACACAAATGTAGTTAGCAATTTTAAGCTTTAACTGTGTTTTAAAACATAAAATTTAGGGGCGCCTGGGTGGCTCAGTTGGTTAAGTGTCTAACTCTTGATTTCAGCTCAGGTCATGATCTCACGGTTCATGCAACTGAGCCCCGTGACAGGCTCTGTGCTATCAGTGCAAAACCTGCTTGGGATCCTCTCTCTCCTTCTCTCTTGCTCGTCTCCTCTCTCTCTCTCTCTCTCTCTCTCTCTCTCTCAAAAATAAATAAACTTTAAAATGAATGAATGAATGAATGAATAAAATTTAGTTGTGGGGACAGAAAATTATCAATATACAGAAAAGGAAGTTTCAGAAGGTAAACTTCCATAAGTACAGATCACATTTATAATTAACCCCAAATCCAGCATTTCTTCTCCAATAAGCTATTCCTATTCACACAGGATACAGGCTTCTCAAATAAGCAGGCTAGAGTAAGCAATTATATTTTGTTTAATGAAAATGTGGCCAAAAGGATGACTGGCTAGGGCTTAGTGACTATAATAAATGGTTTAGAGTTTTTTAGCTTTTGTTTTAAAAATAATATAAAGTGAAGTATGTTACCTAAATAGTTAACATTTACAACAGCAATATGTACAATTTCCTTATTACTTGCACATTCCACTACCCTATTTGCAGAACAAATTTCTCCACCAGCACTCTATGCAGACTATATAGCACTGTAACACTTTCACATGGTAATGTAATCATCTTTGCCTGTCATCTAGCCTGGGAGAACTTTTTTTTTTTTTCTTTTTAGGACCCAGGGTACTCCCCTAAGAGAAAATTATTCATAAATATTACTTATTCCGATTAAAGAACATTAGAAACAACCCACATGTTTATCAACAGAAAAATGGATAAACAAATAATGGCCTATTGAGTGCAGTGCTACTCAGCAATAAAAAAGAACCAACTGCAGGGGCATTAAAGCCTCATACTATACCTTGAAACGAACACCTTCTTCTAAAACAATGTAGCCTTTGACAGGGGTCAGATCTTTGGACTCCACTGAGGAGTTTACCTCTGTCACAATGAACTGAACTGTCACAGTTCCAAAGAGTCCTTGTGCAGGTTCCCGAACAACATACAATAGTGCACTACTCTCCTGTATGTAGAGAGCTGTCGGTTCTCTTAGGAAAAAGTGCTCACTGTTGTTAAATGATAGGACTCCAGGACCATCATCATTAGCAAGGATGGTAATTAATGCTGTTGAAATAAAAATATTAAAGCACTAAATCAAAATAGGGCAGGTTATAAGTACTGGGAAGTATGGAGATGTTTCATTATAAACTAAGACAACTCTTTTCTAGATCACCTTAAAAAGAAGGGGAATTTTAAAAGGCATTTAATAAAATTCCATATTCACTCATGATATAAAAATAGTCAGTAATCTTAGAATAAAAGGCACCTTTCTCATCAACCTCAAAAGCCAATAACAAAGACCTAACTCAATGTTGAAACATTGGAAGGGTGCCACTAAAAACAGAAAGACGACAACAATACCCGCCATTACTGCTACTATTCAGCATTGTCCTGGAGCCAGGAGCCAGGTAACAGGTATGAAAACAATGGAAAGGAAGACTCAGAACTAACACTATTTTCTAGACAACATGATTGTCTTCTTAAAAAAAAAAAAACAGGAGAAAAAACTTCTTAGAACTATTGTAAGAGTTGAAAATGTAAGCTGAGGGGCGCCTGGGTGGTGCAGTCGGTTAAGCGTCCGACTTCAGCCAGGTCACGATCTCACGGTCCGTGAGTTCGAGCCCCGCGTCGGGCTCTGTGCTGACTGCTCAGAGCCTGGAGCCTGTTTCCGATTCTGTGTCTCCCTCTCTCTCTGCCCCTCCCCCGTTCATGCTCTGTCTCTCTCTGTCCCAAAAATAAATAAACGTTGAAAAAAAAAAAAATTAAAAAAAAAAAAAAAAAAAAAGAAAATGTAAGCTGAGTAACCTTCAAAAACTAAGAGCTTTTTATTTTTTACTACCACTAAAGATAATATGAATAATAGCAGTGGAACAACTAATCCTACTGAGAACTTACAAATTGCTTAACCTGTGTTAACCCATTTAATTCTCACAACCCTAGGAGGTTGATTCTATTACTATTTTCCTTTACAAATCCAATGGCTGAAGCACAGAGAGGCAATCTGTGGAAGTACACAAGCTAGCAAGTGGCAGAACTGGTGCTCAGAGCTGGGAAGTGTGCTATGGAACATGCATCTAAAATATTATTATAATATCTCTATGTATAAGCTATAACTATTAAAAAAAAAAACAACAGAAAAGGGACCTCATTCACAATAGCAACAATACCTAGGAATCAAAGTTAAAAATAGAGGACCTATATGAACAACGTATACAGTGTTAATGTGTGACTGTGACCAATGCTATCAGTGTCTCTTCCATGCCCCCTAGGCCCTTTCAAGACCACTTCAAGAGTTTCTTTTGCCAACTGATCTTTCTACCTGAGGACGCCATCAGCTGATGCAGGAATAAAGCCAGAACTGCTGGAGACTTAACACCCAAGAGCATACTCAAACAACAAGGGACAGGAGCCGCTGAATGAATATCCCAACTTCTTTTTAGGACGATCACCCTGAACTTTGCTCAACTCGGTGTCTAGGAAGGACCCCAGCAGCACTGAGCTCCAGTTGCCCAAAGCAGTACCATTCGTCAGTCCATCTTTTACCAGCCTTCTTCTCTCTCTCTGTCTCACTTCTTCACTTCTCACTATGTCTCCAGAGATCACTTCCTCCAATAAACTACTTCCATCCAAATCCTTGTCTCAGGGTTTGCTTTTGAGGGAACACAAATTAAAGCAATGATACAAAAGATGATCTAAATTAATGGAAAAGTATATCATATTTCTAAATGGAAAAACAATATTATAATGATGCTGAGTTCTTTCAAATTAACCTAAAACTTGAATTCAACCCAAAACTATCAAAATAGTTGTTTTATGGAATTCAGTTCATTGATTCTAAAGTTCATATGGAAAAGATACTTGAAAGAATAGGTGAGATGGCTCAGAGAAAAAAATAAAAAGTATTTGGCCTAAAAAAATAAAATGTATATTAAAGCTAAGATAAATAAAACTGCTATTAGTACATAAACAGGCAAATAGAACAGAATTAGAGGCCAGGAAAAACAGATGAAAGAGAGAGAGAGAGAGAGAGAGAGAGAGAGAGAGATGTTAAAATCCAAAGAAATTCCTGCTGAGGATGTGAAGAAATAAAAATTTTATATATAACTTTGGAGTAGGGGTAATAAAGAAGGCAGCTGTTGTCCTTTCCACTCAATACCCAATGTACTCAACAGATGATCTTAATTACTCATATATACAAAGATTTATATATAAGAATATTTATTGATATTTTATGGAATTTTTGAAATGGTCTAAAGGCTGATTAATGGGGCATAGTTTAAGAAATCACCCACTATCAAAGCACTGAGGACTGTTTTTAGATTTAAAAACAGAAAATTACAAGTATAAAGTAAACCTGACAGAGACCAATAAGATAGTACTTCCTCCTACTCATGGTCGTGGGCATATAACCTACATAATTCCAAACAGAATTGTATTAGGCCTTTTTTAGGAATGCTTAAGTTTGAGTGCTCTTCTTTCCTATTATGTGGAACGTAAAAGGAAGATGTGGATAATCATCTTGTGACAAGTAACATTAGCCTTGTGTGGAAGTCAATATTCCAAAAGGCAAGGAGAAGAGGCAGAGAACAACAAGGTCTTTGGTGGCATGTTAAGTCCTGGTGCCACTCCATCTAAAACTGTGTATGCCTCTGGACCCTCAGATTAAATGAGCCAATAAATTACCTTTAAGTCCATTTGAATTGGGTTTTCTATTGTTTATACATAAAAGATTCTTAACACATCATTTCCATTCCTACAACCCTTTACATATAACCCACTATGTTGTATGTACAAAAAAATATATATTTTAAGAGTGCCTGGATGGCTCAGTTGGTCAGCGTCCCATTCTTGATTTTGGCTCAGGTCATGATCTCACAGTTTATGGGATTGAGCCCGCATCAGGCTCTATGCTGGCAATGCAGAGCCTGCTTGGGATTTTCTCTTTTCTTTCTTTCTCTCTTTCTCTCTCTCTCTCTCTCTCTCTCTCTGCCCCTCCCTTGCTCATGCTCTCTCTCTCTCTCTCAAAATAAACATTTTTTAAAGTATATTTTCAACATACTCTTTGAATTTGAAACAATGGCTGTAGACTCAAGAAAGGTTCTAAATACACAGAAATATCAATCTGTTTTATTAATATGGCAATAAAAGTAAAACCCAGTTCTTGAATTACTCAAGATTCTTTCATGTTTTTTATTACAAATCAAAATTTTTTTCACATATAGACCAATAATTTAGGAATATAAAGGTTAATTAAATTAAGGGAATCCCAAAGAACTCTCAGCCACTAGCTAAAACAAGAGGTTGAAGAGTCAGTCAACTCTTGGTCTTCTAAATGCACCTGACATATCACCACAGAAACTAAATTAAGTGACTTTTAAAGAGACCTTCTAATCCTACAAGCTCTATATTTCCATGAAGTTTTCTCCTCTCTTTTTTACCCTCTCTAAGCAGTCAGTATCATATCTAACAAGCAGTAAATTAGTATGACATTTCATAACAATGTCAAACTGCTCCAAAGAATTGTGGCTCCCATAATGTCTTAGGTATCAGTATACTTCAACTTTATGTGAAAATACTATAGCAATAAAATGATACTAAACAACTTGTCATTCCCTCTATTGGTAAACAGGAAACCAGAGACAAATTTTAATTCTAAATGAAAGACATTTAGTTATTTAATTTGTAGCTACAGAAATGACTTAATATAATTGTTACTACCAACCTACTTTTTTGTTTTACAAACACACAAACACACACAACTACACAAGGCTGGAAGGACTATTATACTGACATAGGGATTCCAAAATGTTGAATTTAAAATGCTTTTTATAGAAAACTATCAAGACTTTAAACCCTGTACAACTGCCTCCATGTTAGGAAAACATCATGAGTGAAAGTGAACTGTATATAAGAAATTGTTAATTACCTATTGTTTTTTCCCCCAGCTCTAGTCCAGGAGAAGGATTTGTTAAAACCAGATGAAATGTTTCATCTCCTTCTGGAATGTCATCATCAAGAATCATGATGTCAATATTTTTATACCTTTCTCCATCAACAAAATGAAGAATCTGGACAAGAAAGTGAAAGTAGGTGGTATTATATATAAATATATGATTGATTTTTCACAGAATATTTGGCAAAAATACAATATGGCTGGCAATGTGAAATAAACTTTTTAATAAAAATAAGGGATTTTCCCCCTATTTTTTATTGACCTTTTTTATTTAAATTGACAACATGAAGTTTAAAAAGTAAAATGTGTGGAGAAAGAGAAGAAAGTAAACATTTGACTAAGGAATAAAAGGTACCAAGAGACAAATTAAAAAGCATTTTAAAACACTAATTGTGTTTCAGTAAATTAAAACAAAGAAATAAAAGACTTAAAATTTTCAGCATGCCTGGCTGGGTCAGTTAGTAGAGTATACAACTCTCAATCTCAGGGTTGTGAGTTTGAGCCCCATGTTGGGTGTCGAGATTACTAAAAAAAAAATAAAAACTTAAAAACTAAAAACCTTAAACTTTCAAAAAGCATAAGAAACACTCCAGAAAATATGTTTCTAATGATATAAATATAATGATACAAATTCTTTGACACAATAACCTGTGTTCTCCATTATCATATATTGCAATAAGACAGTGAATAAAATAGTATCAAATATTAAAACAAAATAATAAATGAATAAAATAGAGAATAATGTTTAGAACTAAAAATTTATAAATTTTACTAAAATAGTGAAGGGAGCTATTCCATAACATAGAAGTCTTCTACCCTAATTTAATATGCAATACATAATAGTTCATTACTTTCAGATTTATTAATACAAGACCTAAGTCACTATAATTCACAAGGAATTCACCGATGGGGTGAAGATGTAATCCAGCCCCAGCTGTGCTTCCAAATTCTGGGCATATACAAACAAGGAAACATGGCCAAGAGTCCTTTTGCTTCGCTGAGCTACCAATGTTAAACTTCCTTTGGTTTCATTTACTGCAAACCTAAAATAAACATAATACATTAATCTTTTCCTTATAAGATTTTATTCAGTAGATAAAAAATCTGAAACTCAGAAAAGGACTCTCACACAGCTTTGGTTTTACCTGCTATGTTGCCATTCGATTACACCTCGAGCACCATCATTGGCATCAATAATAATTTGTGCAGTCAAGCCCTCTGAATCTGAAAACAACAAAGAAATATATTTTTAAATAGAAATGATGAAATGATTTGACACAGAATTTAAAGACCATCCTTTGAGATCATATAATTTCTAATACAGAGCTATCATAGACATTACTCAAAGATGTTTAAGAAAATAAAATATAAATGCTTATAATATTTGAATAAGAAAACTTTTTCCTAACAAGAACACCAACTTACTGAAATCTAATGAACTGAGAACAATATAAAATAAGCAACTGCGGTTATGGTTTTATTTCTATTATTTTAATCCATTTCAAGAGGAAAGGAAAATAGGGACCACTGGACGAAGTAGAAAGAGCAAGAAAAGAGAAAGGAATGGGAAGAGAAAGGCAATAAGTACTGCAGAGAAAAGTGCAGGTTTAAGGAGAAGCAGGGAGAGACAGGGATACAAGGTGAGACAAAAGGGAAAGATGGGGGAAGGTTAGGTGGCACAGAGACTAAGACTGAAGTAAAGCTCTTTTATCCTTTTTTATCTTATACTCTGTCTACCAAGTTCAGTATATTCCCAGTATTCATTATTCAGTCTTGAAATATTAACCGTGTCCCTGTTTAGTTTTTTAATATTTTGTCCTTTCCCCTTTAAAATTTGAAGGCTCTACCTTACTCTTATGATACTTCTAACAGTGGCCTAGGTGGGGAAGGGATACGGAGGGCAGAATTCTCTCTGAGCGAAGAGAACATTGTCAAGAAAAGAATATAAAATCAAAATTTGTGTCCATCAGACTAGAGGCTTCACAGCATAAGCCCAGCTCCACCATCTCCTCACTGTGTGACTCTGGGCATGTTACTTAGCCTCTCCTAGCCTCCACTCCCTCATCTGTAAAATGCTCAAGTGTAAGGAATGATGGTACTGACATATAAAGCACTTGAAACAGGGGCATTGGAAAGCACTCAACAGAAGTCACACTATTCAAGTTACCTCTAATATGAGTATGAAGAAATATAAAGAAATATGAAGTATTTTGTTAGTTTTCTTAGCATGAACAGTAATTATCTTATAATAAATACTGGATATAAACAGCTTAGTCACTGGAGTCATAAATTCCTTTTGGAAAAGAACCAAACCTTTTCACATACAGTAAAACCTTGGATTGCAAATAACTTGTTCTGTGAGTTTTCTGCAAGATGAGCAAACATTTCTAATAAATTTTAACTTGATAAACAGGCAATGACTTGCAATATGAGTAGTATATGACGCCGAATGTCACATGATCACAAATGAACCAATGGTTCTTGAAATTTGCTTTGATATTTGAGTGCTTTGGATTACAAGCATGTTTCCAGAACAAATAACACTCGCAAACCAAGGTTCTTACGGTAATATGTTATAAACTCATTATTCTCTTCTGTTATTTTCAAAGTTGTCATACTGAGTCTCACAAGTGAATGAGGAAAACTTATTCCTTAGGTTACTCCTCTCGGCCATGCTTCTCTTCCTTGAACCCAGGCTAATTTCCCGCCATCCAGCCCATCTTCTAACCAAGGGAGGGGGAACAGGCTACCACAGGGCTCACAGCCCACACTTCCCAGGCAATCATACCTACAAGCTTCAGACAAAATTCTCAATACTAAATGCCCAAACTGCACACTAAAGATTGTGTTTTAAAATAAGAATGCACCTTGTTATAGTAATCTACGTAAATCTATACTAAGGTCCAAGTTTTACCTTTTAGTCTGTAATGAATAAAGTGAATCTTTTCTAAAGCATGAAAAGAAAGAGGTAAAAGGTCAAAAAAGAAGCAGAGAACACAATAAACAAACAAAAGTACTGCTTACCCTAAAGAAAAATAAAATCATCTGACAGTTTGGAGATCTAATAAAAATAGCAAATTAATTTTAACAGGAAAAATGCCTAAGAACTAATTCTATTTTTAAGATTACAAATTTCATCATAAATAGTTGTAAAATTTAGAAAGCATCACACAATAAATAATTCTTGAATGTGTTTATGACGTCCAAGGTACAAAAATGCAACAGATGACAATCTCTAAATTAAACCTAAAAGCTCACTCTATTTTCTTTCATAGCTGAGATTAACAAGTATTATAAGCGATTACTTCTGATTTAAAAATGAATAACTTTACTTCATTTGCAGTGAATAAACGGAAACAAACAAAAATCATACCTAGTCTAGGAGGAAATGAAGTTAAAGGAGCCATGATAAGGTCAACATAAGTTAAATTCACAAGGAAATATTCTTCTAGCTCTGGTATGTCGTCCTGCAAAAATTATATCCATTAAATTCCCTATAGTTACGCTCTCAAAGTCATGACCTCTCACAAGCAGTTTTTAAAATTATCTGGTAAATATATACACTTAAGTAGTATATAGCAAGTATAAAAATGCAAAGCTAGAATAGAAAAGATTTAAAATTTTAAATAAACATTCTTGGCTATGATGTTTTTTTCAGATTTGACACCAAAAGCAAAAGCATAAATAACCAAGTGGGACTACAACAAACTAAAAAGCTTCTGCACAGCAAAGGAAACCATCCACAAAATGAAAAGACAACCAATGGAATGGGAGAAAGTATCTGCAAATCACATATATGATAAAGAGTTAACATCCAAAATACATAAAGAACTGCTACAACTCAGCAGCCCCCCCCTCCAAAAAAACCCCACAAATAATCTGATTTAAAAATGTACAACAGATCTAGTTATTTTTCCAAGAAAGATGTGGCCAACACATACAGGAAAAGGTGCTCAATATCACTGATCATCATGGAAATGCAAATCAAAACCAGAATGAGACATTACCTTACATTTCTTAGAATGACTATTATCAAAAAGACAAGCGATACATATTGGTGAGGATGTGGAGAATAGGGAGCCCTTGTGTACTGTTGGTGGGAATGTAAATTTGTACAGCCACTATGCGACACAATATGGAGGTTCCTCAAAGAATTAAAAATAGAACTACCATATAATCCAGCAATCCCACACCAGGGTATATACCCAAAGGTAGTAAAAACAGGGTATCAAAGAGATACTTGAACTCCCATGTCCGCAGAATTATTCACAGTAGCCAAGATACAGAAACTTAAGTGTCCATCAATGAGTGAATGGATGGGGAAGATGTGGTGTATATATACATGATGGAATATTATTCAGATACAAGGGAGACAGAAATCCTGCCATTTGCAACAACATGGATGGACCTAGAGGGCATTTTGCTAAGTGAAATAAACCAGACAGTGAAAAACAAATACTGCATGGTATCACTTATATGTGGAATCTGAAAAGAAAGAAAGAAAGAAAGAAAGAAAGAAAGAAAGAAAGAAAGAAAGAAAGAAAGTAAGTTAAACTCACAGAAATAGACAGTAGCAAACTGGTGGCCAGGGCCAGGGGCTGGGGGGTGGGAGAAATAAGGAGAAGTTGGTAAAAGAGTACAAACTCAGCTCTAAGATAAATAAGGTCCAAGGGTCTCATGTAAAACACAGTGACTATATAGGTAATAACACTGTTATCATATAATTGAAATTTTAAAAATTCTCAGACACAAAAAAGTCAGGTGATAAATATGTCCATTAAATAAATAGGAGGAATCTCTTTCACAATGTATACATGTATCAAATCACCACAGGGGCACCTGGGTTGCCCAGTCGGTTAAGCGTCTGACTTGGGCTCAGGTCATTATCTCACAGTTTGTGAGTTTGAACCCCCGTCAGGCTCTGCACTGATGCTGCGGAAAGCTGCGTGAGATTTTCTCTCTCTCTGCCCCATCCCCTGCTCAAGTTCTCTCTCTCAAAGTAAATGAACTTTTTTTAAAAAAAATCACAATATACATTTTAAATATCTTACAATTTTATATATATTTTAGATTCTGCATAAGTGATACCATGCAGTACTTAATATTTCAATAAAGCTGAAATCTAAAAAAAAAATAATAAAAGTATAAACTTACACCTATTGTATGATAAGTTATTAGGTTCAACACACAAAACTGCTAATATATTTTTTCCTAAACTGATATGTCAACCAATAACACAAATATACAAAACTGATAAATATAATGGAAGAAAAGAAGGTTTTAAATTACCTTACTATCCAATGATTGGAATGTGGAATACAATACCATGAAAAAAAAAATACAGGCTTCACAGTCAAGGAGACCTAACACCAAATTCTGTAATTTTAAGTGAGTTACTTAAAGCCTCAGCTTCCACCATGGGGGAAACAATTGGGGACTGTAATAATGATTAAAAATAATGAGTATGGAGTGCCTGGCCTACAGAGAGTCTTTAAAAGTGATAGCTATTTGTGATGGTTAATTTTTTAATGTTTATTGATTTTTGAGAGGGAGAGAGAGAGAGAAAGGGCATAAACAGTGGGAAGAGTAGAGAAAAAGGCGTAGACACAGAATTCGAAGCAGGCTCCAGGCTCTCAGCTGTCAGCACAGAGCCCGATGCGGGCTCGAACTCACAAACTGTGAGATCATGACCTGAGATGAAGTCAGATGCTTAACTGACTAAGCCACCCAGGCACCCCTGTGATGGTTAATTTTAATACACTATTACTTTTAATCACTAGTGCCCATAACAGCATTGAAAATAAGGCAGGTATCCAAAACTTAATGACTAGCAAAACCCCTGTCAATCATGACAAGACAGTCAACAATATTTACATAAAAACCCAATGTCTGTGTGTGTGTGTGTGTGTGTGTGTGTGTGTGTGTGTATGTGTGTGTGTGCATAGTGTCAGTACATACATTTTGTATTATTCATTTTATTTAATGGAGATGTATTTCATTGTGAAAAAATAGGAAATGGTCTCTAAACTATCTTCTATAATATACAGACCAATGGGAGTTATAGAATCAGTTATGTAAAAGGGACAGTCCCTCACTCATCCCAGCAGCAACTCTCATGCAGCTCTCTGCACTCTCATGCAGCAACTCCCCTATCACTGCTCACCCTGTCCCCCAACCCAGGCCTGGCTCATTTCTGTGTACAGGCCTGTAGCCTCTTAACTTCATGCCACTCAGGGAATAGAAAGGGCTACAAAGACCTAAGGAGGAAAAAAAAGGTAAACTGGAAACTCTATGTTCATAAAACTAGACTCTGCAAGGAAAAGAAGGGTTAGCTACATATTTTCTGTTTTAAAAATTATCATATCTAAGGAATAATCCATTTATTTATATTTACTTATTGTATTAATAGGTTACATATTTGAAAGAAGACTTGGCTTAATGTTTTGTTTTGTTTTTACCAAATCGTGTTACATGTCACATGCTGAGTATTACCTTTTATCTTAAGGCTCTAGAGATCTCATACTACTGTATTAGGTCACTATGCAATGGTAATCAACAAAGTGTAAGAGTTACTAACTTCAGATGATGAATGGTTTACACTACTTAGAATTTACTAAAAGTAAAAAGCTTCTGAGCAAATAAAACCTTTTCAAAAACAGAAGCCCCAATTAAAGACTAGTTGAAAATTATTTTTCTAAAGCAGTATTTATGGTCTTCCCTCCAACACACAAACATACCATCTCCTACCTTCTCCATACATACTACTTTCATAAACCTTTCGGAAATGTATTCAGGTAGCTGAAGCACTGGGTCCCAAAACAGCATGAGGTTTTACAAGATGAAAAATCATTTAAAATGTAATTTCAGTCACCAGTGATAACTTTAAGTTTGACCGTAATCACATTTTATGCCATCAGCCTCCAGTGAGTTTCTCACTATCTCTAATTTAACCAGTCCTAACAACTAAAATGCTGACCTACATGGATTTGCTGGTCCAACGAATCCTTTGGAGTAATCAAAATGCTTCCCTGGAATCTCGTAAGACAATGCCTATCTTAAAGGGGACTGCCCTAAGGAAGTTCTCTTTATCAGGAGATGTTTCTATAACAAAATACACAACAACAGACCAGCCTATTTTGACAAGAACAGAAACCCAAGTGTGGTTGTAAAAAAATCACAAAAGGAAATAAGCTGATTTAAAGGCACTAGAATATTCCATCAATTTCTACTTTCTTTGTGGTTATTTGGATTTAATATAACAATAGCAAAATAGTTTTACCTCAAGTATAGTAATGTTGATGGCTGCTGCTGTTTCCCCTTCTTCTAAAATCAGAAAGCCAACTACTGAGACAAAGTCAACATCTGGCTCAGCAAGGTTTCCTTCTGTTTGGTTCTTTAGACTCAACATTCCAGGAACCGTGGTATATGTGACATTAATGGCTCCTAATTGAATTGGATGAGAAGAGATTTTATAATTATTTAAACTTTTAAAATGATATCTTAGTGTTAACTTTTTGACTTTCCTAAAAGCACCTGCAGTACCTTGTATTCTTGGCCCCAATTCCTTACCTTTTCCTATAACCTTGGCCTTGTAATACCTCAGTGATATCCCATTGTGGGTAAGGTATACTGAGCTGCCTTCAGACTTTGAGTTTGGCTGTGACTTGTTTTGGCTGTTAGTACAAGGTAAAAGTGATTATGTGCTAGTTCTGAGCTTAGACCTCAAGGAGACTGGCAAGCTTTTGTTTACTTTCTTGGGCCTCTAATGATCCCAGGAGAAGAATGAGAGACATCTGGAGTAGGGCCATCCAGGCCAAACCCAATCTATGGTAGTGGACCCAGAACAAGCCTATTACTACACACTGCTGAGATTTTATGATTGTTACACAGCATTTCTGTGATGATAGATAATTACTTTAATCTTTCAAAAATAAGGAAGTTAGGAGCATCTGGCTGGCTGAGTCAGAAAAGCATGTGACTCTATAAAGAACTTATCAAACTCAACACCCAAAAAACAAATAATCCAGTGAAGAAATGGGCAAAAGACAAGAATGGGACACTTCTCTGGATGTAAAGAAGACATCCAGATGGCCAACCGATACATGAAAAAAATGCTCAATATCACTCATCATGAGGGAAATACAAATGGAAACCATGGAAAAACATTCTCTGCTCATGGACTGGAAGAATAAATATTGTTAAAATGTCAATACTACCCAAAGCAATCTACACATTCAATGCAATCCCAATCAAAATTGCACCAGCATTCTTCTCAAAGCTAGAACAAGCAATACTAAAATTCATATGGAACCACAAAAGACCCCGAATAGCCAAAGTCACATTGAAGAAGAAAACCAAAGCGGGAGGCATCACAATCCCAGACTTTAGCCTCTACTACAAAGCTGTAATCATCAAAACAGCATGGTATTGGCACAAAAATGGACACATAGACCAATGGAATAGGATAGAGATGCAAGAATTGGACCCACAAATGTATGGTCAACTAATCTTGGACAAAGCAGGAAAGAATATCCAATGAAAAAAAAGTCTCTTTAACAAAAGGTGCTGGGAGAACTGGACAGCAACATGCAGAAGAATGAAACTAGACCACTTTCTTACACCATTCATAAAAATAAACTCAAAATGGATGAAGGACCTGAATGTGAGACAGGAAAATATCAAAACCCTAGAGGAGAAAGCAGGAAAAAACTCTCTGACCTCAGCCACAGCAATTTCTTACTTGACACATCTCCAAAGGCAAGGGAATTAAATGCAAAAATGAACTACTGGGACCTCATCAAGATGAAAATGTTCTGCACTGTAAAGGAAACAATCAACAAAACTAAAAGGCAACCAACAGAATGGGAATATATTTGCAAATGACATATCGAATCAAGGGTTAATATCCCAAATCTATAAAAAACTTACCAAACTCCACACCCGAAAAACAAAGAATCCAGTGAAGAAATGGGCAGAAGACATGAACAGAAGACACTTATCCAATGAAGACATCCAGATGGCCAACAGACACATGAAAAGATGCTCAATGTCACTCCTCATCAGGGAAATACAAATCAAAACCACACTAAGATACCACCACACACCGGTCAGAGTGGCCAAAAGGAACAAATCAGGAAACTATAGATGCTGGAGAGGATGTGGAGAAACGGGAACCCTCTTGCACTGTTGGTGGGAATGCAAACTGGTACAGCCGCTCTGGAAAACAGTGTGGAGGTTCCTCAAAAAAACTAAAAATAGATCTACCCTATGATCCAGCAATAGCACTCCTAGGAATTTACCCAAGGGATACAGGAGTGCTGATGCATAGGGGCACTTGTACCCCAATGTTTATAGCAGCACTCTCAACAATAGCCAAATTATGGAAAGAGCCTGATGAATGGATAAAGAAATTGTGGTTTATATACACAATGGAATACTACGTGGCAATGAGAAAGAATGAAATATGGCCTTTTGTAGCAACGTGGATGGAACTGGAGAGTGTGATGCTAAGTGAAATAAGCCATACAGAGAAAGACAGATACCATATGGTTTCACTCTTATGTGGATCCTGAGAAACTTAACAGAAACCCATGGGGGAAGGGAAGGAAAAAAAAAAAAAGAGGTTAGAGTGGGAGAGAGCCAAAACATAAGAGACTGTTAAAAACTGAGAATAAACTGAGGGTTGATGGGGGGTGGGAGGGAGGGGAGGGTGGGTGATGGGTATTGAGGAGGGCACCTTTTGGGATGAGCACTGGGTGTTGTATGGAAACCAATTTGACAATAAATTTCATATATTAAAAAAAAAGAATATGTGGTTTATATATACAATGGAATACTACTTGGCAATGAGAAAGAATGAAATCTGGCCATTTGTAGAAACATGGATAGAACTGGAGAGTGTTATGCTAAGTGAAAAAAGTCAGGCAGAGAAAGACAGATACCGTATGTTTTCACTCCTTGTGGATCCTGAGAAACTCAACAGAAGACCAGGGGGGAGGGGGGGGGGAAGTCACAGAGAAAGAAGGAGGCAAACCATAAGAGACTCTTAAATACTGAGAATAAACTGAGGGTTGATGGCAGGGGTGGTTAGGGGAAAGTGAGTGATGGGCATTGAGGAGGGCACCTATTGGAATGAGCACTGGGTGTTGTACAGAAACCAATTTGACAGTAAATTTCATTTTAAAAATAAATAAAATTTTTAAAAATAAAAATTAAAAAAAAAATGGAAACCATAATGAGATACCACCTCACACCTGTCAGAATGGCTAACATTAACAACATGGCAACAACACATGTTGGCAAGAATGTGGAGAAAGAGGATCTCTTTTGCATTGCTGGTGGGAATGCACACTGGTATAGCCACTCTGGAAAATAGTATGGAGGTTCCTCAAAAAATTGAAAATAGACCTACCCTACAACCCAGCAAATAGCACTACTAGATATTTATCCACAGGATACAGGTGTGCTGTTTTGAAGGGGCACATGCACCCCAATGTTTATAGCAGCGCTATCAACAACAGCCAAAGTATGAAAAGAGCCCAAATGTCCATCGATGGATAAATGGATAAGGAAGATGTGGTGTGTATGTGCGTATACACACACACACACACACACACACACACACACACACACACATACAATGGACTATTACTCGGCAGTCAAAAAGAATGAAATCTTGACATTTGCAATTACGTGGCTGGAACTGTAGTGTATTATGCTAACCGAAATTAGTCAAAGACAAATATCATATGATGTCATTCACATGAGGAATTTAAGATATAAAACAGATGAACATAAGGGAAGGGAAGCAAAAATAATATAAAAACAGGGAGGGGGACAAAACATAAGAGACTCTTAAATACAAAGAACAAACAGAGGATTGCTGGAGGGGTTGTGGGAGGGGGAATGAGCTAAATGGGTAAGAGGCATTAAGGAATCTACTCCTGAAATCATTGTGGCACTATATGCTAACCAACTTGGAGTAAATTTAAAAATTAATTAATTAATTTAAAAAAAAAAAAAGCATGTGACTTGAGCTCAGGGCTGTGGGTTTGAGCCCCACAGTGGGTGTGGAGATTACTAAAGAAATAAATAAATAAACTTCAAAAATAAAAAAGTTATAAAGTCTTGTTCTGAATTAACAAATAGTAAATTGTCTCTCCTGTCTCTGATTTATTTTAGCAATGGCTTTCATCCACACACGTAGAATACTGAAAGAGCACCTGCCTGGAAACCCCATTCACTCTACAGTAACACAAACCTAGAGATCCAAATTCTCTGTTGATGAAAAGCTGAACTGTCATGTTAGCCTCCTGTAGCAAAACAAATCTTGATGAAAGAGCAAAATTTAAAACTCCATGCGGTTCATCACTGGCTTCTACAGTCAGGACAGCTGCATATCCTTGAGCATCCAGCAGAGCAATTCCTGCTGGTGGAACCCCTAAAAACATCAGGGATCACAAGAAATCTAACAGTGATTTGGCATTAACTTCTAAATACTTAAATTATAACCCCACCCTCTGAAACATATTGAAGCGCCCAAAAAGTGTTCTATTTCATTCAACCCTGTAACAGAAATCTTCACGTTGACAAACAGAACCTACATTTTAGTTTTCTTTTCCTAGAAAGTAAATCATAAAATATTTTCACTTGACATACTATCATCATTTGCTATAATAATCATCCGAATTACAGAAATTGAGTAGAAATTAAAGGAAGTACCCAGATAATATACTCTAAATGATTAGATTGGAGCTATCTATACAACTGGCCCAAATCCAAATTGGTCTCCTAATATAAATTAATTACAGAAAAATTATTCTTTGGAAATGTATTTTATTCCAGAAGAAAATATTTAGCAAAACTTCTAGAGGTATTTCCTGAATCCACAAAGAGAAGAATTCCCATTTTGAGCTGATTGTTTTAGATCTAACATTTTTATGAGACCGACAATATTTAAACAAATACTTTCAAAAAATAAAGTAATATTTCTTAATTAGTATGCATCTAGTTGTTAAATATAGACATAGCAAGTATTATTTTCTAAAAAGAACAATCTGCTAGAAAAAATTTTAAATTGAATTTTGAATTACCTTGTGTCCTGACATCGTAGAGAAGGACTTGGTATACTTCTTTCTCTTCAGGAATGTTGTCATCAAACAAATGCACAAATATCGTTTTATTCAATGACCCCTATGACAAACAGAAAGAAGTTCATCCTTCCATTGCCACTGAACACAAAATATCTCTTGCTTTTATTGGCTTTATAAATTATGCATCTAAATAAATTTTCATTTAAACAAGCAGTCTGTGGATTAAAAAATAAATAAAAACCATTGACTCATGGGGAAACCAGGCTGAAAGTAGACAGCAGCTAATTACAGAGGATCCTGAATGCTGAGCTACTGAATGTAGATCTTATCGAATATGCAATGTAGCTCTACTAAAAATGTAAGACAAAGCAATACGTTGGGGAGATTTCCATGGCAGTGGTGAATAGGAAAAAGGGGAACGATGAAAAAGGCCGTGTTGCAGGAAAAGTAGGTACGAGAAGGCCAATGCAGTACTCGAGGCAGAAAGTTATGGAACGTGGCTTAATATCAAGGGAGTGGAAATGAGGAAGAAAAAGAATGAAACGCACTATCAAACAAGAATTCATACTGAGTACAGAAAAGAGGTGAAGATGGGAGAGTTATAATTAAATGGTGCTGATTTTCTATCCAAGAAATGCTCTTATACAGTTATTTCCCACCAATCACCTTCTTTCAATCTATCAGAAAGAGCTTCTAAATGGAACCTCAAAAATTCAGTGTGAACAAGACATAAAAAGATACTTAAGAGCTAAATTTGTTACTGTCTTGCATTTAAAGTTCCAAGACAGTGAGGAGTAACAGAAAAGGACAAGCACTATCCATCCTGTTCAGAATGACACGGTGGACACCAGAAGTGGGAGGGCAGGAGAGCAGCAAGAGAGCTTGGCTCAAATACAAAGTTGATATATACGATTTCCTTCAAGTAAGTCTGCCAAAGACACAGGAAAAACAAACTCACTTTCTGAAATATATTTATTTATTTATTTTGAGAGAGAGAGAG
This sequence comes from Lynx canadensis, assembly GCF_007474595.2. Lineage (NCBI taxonomy): Eukaryota > Metazoa > Chordata > Mammalia > Carnivora > Felidae > Lynx > Lynx canadensis. The sequence continues at coordinate 153,336,807 of NC_044303.2, read as the reverse complement.
AGAGAGAGAGAGAGAGAGAGCACGCGCATGTGCAGTGGAGGGGCAGAGAGAGAGAATCCCAAGCAGCGGTCAGCGTAGAGCCCAATGCAGGGCTCAATCTCATGAATCGTGAGAAGATGAACTGAGCCAAAATCAGGAGACGGAGCCTTAACTGACAGCCATCAAGGCACCCTGCCCCGGGCACTTTTTAAGTCTTAGATATTCTTCGAGTAATGTTCTTCCTCTAGGTTTCAAAGAGAACTCTCACATCAATCTCTGTTAATCCTTGTTTTACATAATAAGAGTTTTCCCATTTTCTTCAAAATATAGTAAAACCTTGGATTGTGAGCAACTTGTTTTGCAAGTGTTCCACAAGTAAACATTTCTAATAAATTTTAACGTGATAAACGAGCAATGTCTTGCAAAACGAATAGTACATGACGCTGAATGTCACATGATCATAAGTGAGCCAATTGTTCTTGAAATTCACTTTGATATATGAGTGCTTTGGATTATAAGCATGCTTCCAGGACGAATTATGCTCGCAAACCAAGGTTTTACTTACATTGTTTTCCCTACATAGCTGTGTTAAATCTTTTCTTTGTAGTAATACCTCAGGAAAGAAGAGTTGTCCAGTAGAGTTACCAAAATTGAGTTCTAGATTTTCCCCAATAATTTTCCAGTTAACAGAAACATTTCCTCGACCAGGGGGTGTTCTTACCACATGGAATTGCAAAATTTCTCCTGCAAATGAAATGTAAAGATTGATAAATGTTTACCAGAAAATAAATAGCACTTGAACCCAACAAAACCCCAATTCCAAACATGCAACTATTACAGCACCTTTTCTATGAACATTAAAAGGCTGTCCTGTTTTGAATTTTCCAGAAGCTTTATACATGCTTATTGTTTATTAACATAGGGATCCCACTTTTAAATACTTTCATTTAGTAGAACTTCAGGAAGTTCAATATGTAGAAGTTACCAAAAGCACATGCTAAAATGGGAAACACAAACTTTCATACACTCCAAAACATGCACCAGAACATAAATGTTCTGTAAATTAAAGGGGAAAAAAGTCCTATGGTCAAAACTAGTAATAACACAAGTAAATTCTTCCTTTACTTCTCAAAAGGACACAAATTCCTTACACTGATATGCAATGTGATTTTACACAATGCATGCATAAAAATGCTTGCAAATACCTGAAAATCACATTTCTTCAAATTGTAACTTACATATACCATCAATGATTTTGTTTTATAAAAAGAAATACAAAGGAAAGGTGTCAAATTTGTACATCAGCCTCTGTAACTTCACCAAAGTTACGGTCTTCCTTCCTGGATGATTGAGGTATTTTAGATACTTTGCATTCTCGGCTTTTATCCTTACATAATACTTTGTAAAATTGAAGAAAATCATGACAATCATTTCTTTTCAACTACTCAAAGAGGAAAGTAAGTTCCTAGGAAGTATTGCTGATGGCCACATTGCTTGTTGAGAACATATGCTCAATTCAAAAGTCACAGATGATGATGAACACAAAGTTAATGAACTATATCACTAAAAAAATAATTTTTAATGAAAAGATAAATGGAATGGTGTTCCAAAGACTTTAAAAGAACACGAGTTATTTAAATTTGTGGCATAGACTTATAGTTGAAATCCATGCATATTCACTGCAAGTATCACTTTTACTTAGTTATCCAATAAGCAAACACTTCTAACACTCTTTAAACAAGGAGAGGAGAAATAAGACAAAATATGTTTACATTTTCTAATATTTTTCTAATAATTTTTAAATTACTACAATGTTTTTTTATTTCTGAAGGTATTTTCTAAGAGAAATGTTTCTTAAAATATCATGGATTAATTAACTTAAAGTTTATCTTAATTCCAGTTACTAAAAAACAAAATAAAAATTTCATGCTAAAGTTAAGCACTCATAACTAATTTTAGGGCAATTAATTTTCTGGGGAGAGTGGAAAACATAAGGCAAAAGTATCAGACTTCTAAATAAGATTTCCCAGATACTTTAATGTATATATTTTTCAGTGTTTTAATACAAGAAAAAATTAATCACCATTACATTAGTAGACTATGTCTGAGAACAAGTATTTTTTTTTTTTTGAACCATATAGGGACTGCTAGTTAGGAATCAATTTATCTCAAGGTTAGTGAAAGAAAGCCTGTAGAATGAGCCATAACTGCCAAGATATCATTCAAAATTTATATACTTGTAGAATTCATATGAACAAAAGACAGGCACCACTATGAAATCCTAGAGTTCCTCTATTGTATACCTTCTAGAATTTCTCATAGGGCAGCTCTGTATCCAATGAAGGGTTTATTAACTGAGAGACATAAAGAAAACCTTGGAGTAATTAAGCAGTTTCACCTACAGTGTGGTCTGGTGACACAAATAAAAAGGTTTATAGTTGTAGTTTTTTAAAATTTTTTAAGTCCCAAAACTTACTAATAGTGAAAGAAGAAAATTACAGAAGTTTGATCAAGTGCTAAAAATGCATTATGAACACAAGTGGCAAGAAAACAAAATGTAGGTCAATAAAGATCCACGTTTAAGGGGAACCTATAATCATAAAAATAAAATATATGACTACAAGATTGTACACGGAGATCTGTGGGAAAATATACCATTAAAAAGTGAAAATAAAAATGAAATGCTAAGGAGAGAAAAAAAGTAAAGTCCTCCTACAAACTTAATGCGCGTAAAATGCTCAAAGTCTAAAAACACCCATTTGATACCACCTTTAAAAATTTAACAAGTTACCATGCAAGTAACGTGCAAGACAATACTGCAAGAAACACAGCTTGAAGCAGGATACACACACAAATACACACATATAAATAAATGGTAAAGAAAGTATTCCTTAAATACAATCATGTAAGCCCACTGTAAATCATGTGAAAAAGCATAAAGAGTGTGAAAATTTTCCTAACAAATAATCAAAATGACAGTAGTGATATTGCCTCTTTAGGAAAGACTCCCAGGAACCAGGTCCATTTAATATGCTTCCTGGGAAAAATTATCAGAGTTACCCTCTACCTGGATGAGGAGTCAAGAAACAGTCACAGGAAAAGGAAGACTTAGAAACAGGTGCTTAGTCTTTTAAGAATAAAAGGCAAGGACAAAAGGAATGCAAAAGGAGGGCAAGTTATAATTGTCATATAAATATTTTGCTAGGTGCTATGCTACAGTGCCTTCTAGTTTTTGCCCAGAATGAAAGCCTAAGCAATGCCCTTACCCACAGGAGAGTCTGACGACATTCGCAGAAGATCATTTTGATATAAAATGCAGACTCCACCAAAAGTTGGTGATACCATAGAACTCTAAAACAGAAGATCTATCATATAGCATCTAGGCCTAGCCTAATGCAGATTAAGAAATATAAATGTAAAATGTATTTTAATAACTTTAAGTGTTTTGTTTTGTCTACCTGTTCCCAAAACAAACCAGGAGTCTTTCTAAAAGATAAACATCAACTATACCGTGTCCAATAATAATGGAAATTAAAACAAAGGAAATGTATTTTAACAGATACATGTACACATGCTATATATATATATATATATATATATATATGGACCATCCAAATTAACTGCCCTCTACCATAAACAGAAAATGATTTAAACTAATTATATAGGGATATGAATCATGTGCAACACAAACTGTCAATATGAACAATTGAGAAAAACGTTGAGTGTGTCTACTCTATAGCAGCTCTGTATGTTTAAAAATTGCATTTCTTGGGGCGCCTGGGTGGCGCAGTCGGTTAAGCGTCCGACTTCAGCCAGGTCACGATCTTGCGGTCCGTGAGTTCAAGCCGCGCGTCGGGCTCTGGGCTGATGGCTCAGAGCCTGGAGCCTGTTTCCGATTCTGTGTCTCCCTCTCTCTCTGCCCCTCCCCCGTTCATGCTCTGTCTCTGTCCCAAAAATAAACGTTAAAAAAAAAAATTGCATTTCTTGTTCAAATCTCTTCCTAAAAAAGGTTCAAACTGTCTCTGAAAAAAGGCACATCTTTAAATCCATTGAATATGGCATGATGATTAGGATGCTGCTGAGTTGATGACCGAGTGACACATCTAACATGGATTTATAACTGGCACACATATAGTTTTCAACCACAGTAAAAATCTATTGCCCCCTATTTTTAAATTTGCCCATTCCATTTGAAAGAAAGTAATATTTGGGGCGCCTGGGTGGCGCAGTCGGTTAAGCGTCCGACTTCAGCCAGGTAACGATCTCGCGGTCCGTGCGTTCGAGCCCCGCGTCAGGCTCTGGGCTGATGGCTCAGAGCCTGGAGCCTGTTTCCGATTCTGTGTCTCCCTCTCTCTCTCTGCCCCTCCCCCGTTCATGCTCTGTCTCTCTCTGTCCCAAAAATAAATTAAAAAAAAAAAGTTGAAAAAAAAATTAAAAAAAAAAAAAAAAAAGAAAGAAAGTAATATTTACCATAGGGCATCTGTCCAATTGCTTTACAACAAAAAGAAGAAATAGAATTCTACAGAATTCAGTACATTGTTAAGCACGGAGGCAATTCCTCTCCACGAACTAAAAAGGTATTCCAGAGCCAGAAGTTCAGGATAGTCCACATTTTAAACCTAAACACATAAATGAAACTCCAACACTAGGCCAAAAGCAGGGTTAACACTAGTTAAGTCCACATGGCATGATTTTTTTTTTACCCTGTTTAAATTTTTTTAATGTCTATTCATTTTGAGAGAGAAACAGAGCCTAAGTGGGGGAAGGGCAGAGAGTGAGAGGGAGACACAGAATCTGAAGCAGGCTCCAGGCTCTGAGTTGTCAGCACAGAGCCCGACACAGGGCTCTAACCAACAAACTGCAAGATCATAACCTGAGCCGAAGTCAGATGTTTAACCAACTGAGTCACCCAGGCGCCTTTTACTGTTTGTGCAGCAGTTATCTTGAAGAATCACCATGAAATTCTCATTAATTCACTTTGGTGAACATATATGGTTGATACACATTTCTCTGTGCAAGCTTATGGTAACATACACACAAAATTCTAAATTCTTGAGGCTCAATATAATGTTTTTGAAAAAAGAAAATAGGGACACCTATTTGGCTCAGTCAGTTAAGCGTCCGACCTCGGCTCAGCTCAGGATCTCACAGTTTGTGAGTTCGAGCCCCGCATCGGGCTCTGTGCTGACAGCTCAGAGCCTGGAGCCTGCTTCGGATTCTGTGTCTCCGTCTCTCTCTGCCCCTCCCCTGCTCATGCTCTGTCTTTCTCTCTCTCTCTCAAAAATGAATAAACATTAAAAAAAAGGGAAAAAGAGAATTAATTTAGACTCTTGAAAAAACTTATGAATAAAGGTTTAGGAAAGCATGTAAAGGAATCGAATTCACCTCAAATTTTATTTAGAAAATAAGAAAAATCTAGGGAGCCCTCATGCAAGCAGTGAAAGTAAGTCAGTGTTTTATTTCCAGTACCAAACTCATGGCTTCAGAGAAATATGATAATGCACATTTTTGACCAATAACACAAGTGGCCTACTGATTTTAATTACTAGTTCTTTTTTCTCTTTGCAAAAAAAAACCCCATAAATACATACAAATTACAAGCCCACAGACAATGCTTTTGGTTATTAACAAAATGAAAATGTTTTAAAAGTTTCTAGAAGGGCTTATTTCAACTTCTAAACTTATCTTGCCACAAAGCAAGCACTTTGTGGATGGGCACTGATTTGAGGACCCTACTTGGAGGAGCACTGCCCGAAGACTTCCACGTTCTTAGATATTTGTTTCCCATCCCAAGTTGTCCTTTAAAATCCTCTACATTTACTACTGTTTCCTCTAGCCCATTTGGGAATCTAATCTCACTTGCTCCCCAGGTTACTTTCTTCTTCTGATAATGAATGAAAACACACTCTTCTCTTAGTCTCTTCCCACCTCGGGGAGAGCCTTCTCTCTCCCAAAAGGTAGGTCTTTTTTCTTTCCCAGCACTTCAGCCTGGTGTTCCACATGGCTCCATCTTTAACACCTTGCTTTTCTTCCTCTATCCACAAAGATCTTATTAATTTTCCTCATTTCAAGTATTATCTCTAAAAATCCAATTTCCACCTATAAACTGAGATAGAGTCAGGTTCTCTGATCAATTTGCTTCTCTCACATGGACATTGGTACTCAAAGTCATTATTCTTTCAACTCAAATCATGTGAAATATTTGCCAAAAGTTCCTACAACATCAAGTTATGCAGCAGATTAAATTCAAGGAAAACATGTTTTCGTCTCACAGATTTCCTTCCCTATACACTAGTAATGGACTTTGAGTTCACACAGTATTGTGTTTAAGCTCCACTATGAATAATTGTGTGCTACTTAATTTATCAGAAATTCAGTCTCCTTGTGAGAATATGAGGTGTATACTATTATACCCACTTTATAGGACTAGTGTTCAAATGAAGTATAATAACGAATGTTAAATGTCTGGCACACAGAAGAGACTCACTAAATGTTATTGCTGCTGTCATTATTATTAAGATTAACTTCTACAATGACTTTTATATTACAAATATTTTTTTGAGAGTTGATGATCTGTCTTTAGACTGCACTTACAGCAACCTGTTAGTCATTTTTATTATCGCTATGACAACATGAGATTCTAAACCACAATAAAAGGGAAGAGTGTTGAAAAACAGCTCAGACACTTGTACTGGTAAGTTAAATAAACTCCCGTGTTTACAGTAAGGTAAAAGGTAATGCACACTAAAACATATGTAGTTTCCAGCACAGCAATTAACTAGCTGTATGACCTTGTCAAGTCACCTAATCTGTGTCTTAGTTTCCTCATCTGTAAAACACAAGTCCAAATACATGAGCTATATCCTTGTCATTTCTTATCTTTGAGGTACAGTTATTTATTCTTCTAAATACAAACTATAGTGAAGCAAGTTATAAATACCAGTTTTATCTCAAACAGGCTTATTCAAAGACAAAAGACATTGCCAAAATGTTTTAAGTAAAAATTAGCTCATATATGCAAAACCCTACATATGATGTAAAATATTAAGTGAGGATTCAAGAAAATCTTTATTATTAAAGAAAAAATGGACACATTCTAATTTTTTTCTAGTTTGGCACTTCATTCATAAAATACATCAACACAATATAAAATCCACACTGAAATATTCTCCAACTGCAAACTACTATTTGTTTTGAACAAGGAGCCAGTGTTTCACAGTTTAATATCAACAACTATCACTAAGTACATAGACACTTGCTAGGAACTATGATCAGCACTTTACATTCATTCACTCATGTAATCCTAAAAAAACTATGACGTAAGTAGTATTTCTTGTCATTTAACATACGAGAAAGCTGAGCACCCCAAGTCTGACTAACTCCCTTAAAATCACACCAGTGGGAGGAAGCAAGCTGGAATCTTCAAGGCTCCTAAGTATTTGCACAGTTCACTATAGAGCTCTCTCCCAGCTAAGTTCCATGCACACTATATACACAGCTCTACAAAATAACGAAAGGATAAAAAAGAAACACCGGAAACTTTAAAAGAATAAACAAAAAATGACTTCCATGGAAAAGAGAATGAATGTGCTGACCAAAAAAAGGAACCCACCTTCATGGCCTATGACAGATCTCGAAGTTGTCTGAAAGCTAACAATTCCAGCCACGTTGTCATTGGCCAAAATATTCACTCTAACAGTGCTGGAGCTGGGCAAAATTCTACTTCCCCCTTCAGTGTACACCAAACTAACTATGATGCTTTCATCATCCTCTGGCTCAGAATCATCCAAAATGGCTAAGACGGCCGTCTTTTTGGTTTCACCTATTAAAAAAAAAAATAGTACAATAAAAACCGAAGTAAAAAAATCACCAACATACAGAATTCACGAAAGTCCCAAATTACTTCCATTTTAAAAAGGTAAGGGGAACCTGGGTGGCTCAGTCGGTTAAGCGTTCAACTGTTGATTTAGGCTCAGGTCATGATCTCACCATCCATGAGACGGAGCCCCGTCTTGGGCTCTGCAATGGCAACGCGGAGGCTGCATGGGATTCTCTCTCTCCCCCTCTCTCTCTGCCCCTCCCTGCTCAAGTTCTTTCACTCTCAAACAAACATTTTTAAAAAGTTAAGTAAAAACATGTAAGTGAATATCATGAACAGTATTAGTGCCACTATAAGCAAAAGTTGTATGTTAATCTGTATATCCTTTCACATATAAAACCCTGTAATATTTTATTAACATGAACAGATTGCGGAGAAGGACATTTTGAATTATGGAAAAAAATTTTAAAGGGTAGAATTATTTCAAAGAATCACATTCTTATTCCTGGTCTTTGTCTAGAACAATGGCCTAGCCAGGGAAAGGATTTCTAAAGCATGTTCTTTCAGAAACACCTCTCTCTCGAGGTGAGTGGAGTCTCATTCTCATTCTGGCATTGCTGTGAATAATTTTCTTTAGGTAATCGAGCCAATACCTCCCTAAAAGACTAGGAACACTTAGGAAATAGCAGTCAAAGAGTGGCAAACAGAAAAGGGATGGCAAATTCTGAGTGAAAAGAACCAGCCTGAAGGAGATGAGTCTTTGGATAACTAGATGACAGCATCAAATATCAGTTTCCAAGAGGTGGGGAAATGAAGGAAAAAGGCAAAAGAGGAATTCAGAGGGCTGTGTAACAATGGCAAGGCTCAAGCAATCTATTTTCCCATTTGTACTAGGATCCCACTAGTGTGCATGGAGCAACACTAAACACCTCTAAACATGACACGGCTTCTGTAGTTCAGCCTATTTTCCTCCACCTAATTCTTTACCACTTTCTGGAAAGAGGATGAAAGGGTGAGATGAGAAAAGGCAGGAAAAAGGAGAAAGGGGATACGAATGCATGTTCTCTCATGACCCTGTTACATTTCATCAATTCACAGTATCATGACTGCCTCAAGAGACTACAGATTATCTAAGAATCTGGGTTAGATATTAAATATAGTCCATTTTGTGTGATGCTAAAATTATAATTCAAGGTAATACTAACTTGTATATTACTTTTTAAATTTTGGTGGGGGGAGAATGAGTGGACGATGGACACAGTGAGAGGGAGAGAGAGAATCTTAAGCAGGTTCCTCATCCAGTGTAGAGGTGAATGTGGGGCTCGATCTCACAACCAAGAGATCATGACAACAAAATCAAGAGTCAGACGCTTAATCCACTTAGCCATCCAAGCGCCCCAATGCTATTACTTTATATAACTTTCTCTGTAGTTACTAAAGCTGCTGGAAAATCTAACTTTAAATTTTCATCTCCAGTCATCCTCATTATGTTTTCATTATTTCCTTTGAAATAAGGAGAAATGTTACCAATTACCAACCTGTGGTCCCCACTCCACCAAGCATATCATATTCCATTATTCCCAAAATCATTTACTAGGAAATAACCATTATAGAAATGTGATGTGCTATTTTTTAAAATTTACTTTTAAATTTTAATAATTTACTTTTAAAATTTATTTTTAAAATTTACTTTTAAAATTTATCTTTAAAATTAAAACATAATACTTATTAGATATGTCAAAAAATATACAACATATGCATCATGATCATGACCTCCAATTACTGTTTCCAAAAACAGTATATGCAAAAAAGTTAAACAACAAAAGATGTAATCAATTGCTCTAATACATGGAATTGTGAATAATATTTATTTCCTTCATTTTTTTTGTATATTGCGAGGCTTTTTTAAGTGTCCATTTTTTCAAAAAAAAATTTTTTTTTCAACGTTTATTTATTTTTGGGACAGAGAGAGACAGAGCATGAACGGGGGAGGCGCAGAGAGAGAGGGAGACACAGAATCGGAAGCAGGCTCCAGGCTCTGAGCCATCAGCCCAGAGCCCGATGCGGGGCTCGAACTCACGGACCGCGAGATCGTGACCTGGCTGAAGTCGGACGCTTAACCGACTGCGCCACCCAGGCACCCCATGTGTCCATTTTTTCATTCAGGCAAACTCTATGCTAAAAACTATATGGAATCTATAATTGCCCAAATCAGGATTTAAACAATGATCTTAATAAAAATATCTTTCTCCCACCCAAAGATAATTATTTTAACATCTAAACATTCCAAATCTAAATATCATGATTCAATTAGACCTGGAAAAGAAAACCCATGAATCCAAACCTAATTCTAATGTGTTGGCTAACTTACCTATAATTATATTGTTCATGAAAATTTACAACAGTTATCCCATCCAAGCCTAAGAACATTATTATAAGCTGTTCTATCACTAGGCTTAATTTAATATCAATGAAGTCATCAAAGTTCATACTGTTTATACTTACAAATTATTTTCATTGAAAATTCTCATGGGTAAGAAGTATTGATACATAGGAAAATGAGTATTAACTGAGAAGCTTTTTAATATGTACTAGAAAAATCAGGATAAATCTTCATGCCTAAATAGTATGAAATTTGGTAATTTCCCTTACAAAATTAGAACTTGCCTTAGAGTTGCCTGTTTCCTTAAAGGTACTGCTGTAACTATAAAGGAATTAGATACACACATTCCCTGAAAATCTTTTTTGAATAAACTAAAAGAGATACAAGTCACTCTACATATGCCATGTCAACTACTAACAAGCTAACTTCTTTTTTAAACCATACTGCACTTTCATATATTAGCAACAATCTACACAGTAAGAATTCTTATGAACATTTTCATAAAAATTGACTAGAATGACTTTACCAGGGGAAACCAAACCTCATTTAGAACCATCACTTACCTTCAGCAAAAGTCAGAATATCTCCAGCACCTACAAAATCTAAACCTTCAGTAGCAGTTCCACCAACAACACGCCATTCGACTATCACCTGACCTAAGCTGCCCCCCGTTCTGAGGATCATCAGCTCCACTGTGGTTTGGGGCTGTTCCTGAACTTCGACATATAAGCCATCTTCTGAGGTATTGGGACTAATACTGTAGATCACAAACACTCCAAAGGCATCACCATTTAATGCTATGACAACTGTAGAAGTATTTGGCTGTCCTATGGTTGGTTGGTTTTCAAAACTGGCTGTGATGTTCATGAGGTGAACTTCAAGGAGAGAAATTAGAAAACTCTCATCCATCTCTGGGAAATCATCAGGAAGAATAGAAACTGTGAGATTTGCAAATTCATCACCTTCCAGCATTATGGCCCATTGCCTTGTCACAGGCTCATAGTCACTCCCAGCCACAGCCTGACCACTGAACAGAGATGCTACCCTTGTCATGTTTTTCCTGTACGTCCAGGAGTCTGAGATGTTAACCAATGGACTGATCCATGATGTCATCCAAAAACAGTGGGGGCCCTCAGAAGCACTGAAAAATGAAAATGCCAAGCATGCATGTTCTTTGAGACACAAAGTGGCACAGGTATACTGGGGTTCCTCCATTGCAGAGACATTCACCCAAGTTCTCCACAGTGGGTCAGGCACCCCTTGAATTGGCGATTCATAGTAGGACAGTAAATCTTGACCTTCCTCCACCGCAAGAGCCACTACATCAATATCAGAAGTACTGTAGAACAACAACAGCCGACCAAAGTGCCCTCCGCTAAAACATGGAGTGACAATTAAAAGACAGGTTAAGCACTCAAAGCAATCTGTGGATTAATTAGAAAAGGAAAATACTGACTGGAGTTTTTACTTTTTTTAAGTGTAAAAGTAATAGTACAAATGCAACCATGTTTCTTAATTATATTTGTCATTCAACATTTTACTTCCTCATGTAAGGGAATCCTGCTGGTTTGCAATTAAACAATAGTTACTCTTAAACAAGCTATTCAAAGATAGCCAAATCATATCCATTTCAGAATTATTGAACAGAATTAGAAAATGAATTTTCATTACCAGATTTCACAGAAACAAAGTAATAACAATAATGGCATGAGTTCATTTTAAGGAAATGTAATTACTTGCCACAAATTCCCAACACCTCATTTTTCTATTTCCGAAGGAGCTCGGTGAACTGTTTGCTGCCTCACACACACACACATGCAGAAAACACAACCACTTCATACAGCATCTGAATATTCTTTAATTTGGAAGCTAGTTGTATTTAAGTTCTAATTCAAAAAAACCAGAGATTAAAGCAGTAACTTTCCGTGGTTAGAAAGCCCAATGATGTATAATCTATTATCCATTTCACTAAGAATAGGTATGATAAATGTATTGGGTTCTTCATATTAATAGGCATAATTCAATTAACAAATTACCACAACCTAGAAAATAATTTATATTTTATAATAACCACAAAACCTAAATTATTTAATTGCACAAGAGGTCACTTCCTACCACCCACAAGCCCCATCCCCCCCACAGACAGAAGCCATTAGTTCATATACCTTCGCCTGACAGTTATGTTAGCACAGGAACTTCGCTCCAGAGGCTCTTGAACACGATAAACCGACTGAACAAAGGCTACTGTACCATAAGGATTATCATTGGCAGGAATAATAATATTTGCCACTCGATCTAACCCAATAGTACCTCCACCAGAGGTATCAGTTAGCTGCACTTGGATAACCTAAAAATACAGTGAAAATTTCCTTAACAGAATCCCAGTTCTGAAATTAAAATAACAATGATGCAGTGGGAGAGGAGGGGGAATCAAACATATAATCCATACAAAAACAAGGACAAAATATAATGTAATATGAATGGACTCAAAGAAACTCCCATTACATTTATAAACCCAACACGTAACAGAATAATCCATTATCAACTTTTAATAATAAAGCACAACTATATATAATAAACACAGGCTACTTAAATTCCTTAATATTCAGTAATATAATCTTGGGAATCAATTTTTAGATCCTTGTTTATAGTTACCATTTCAGTAATACATTTTATTTAGGGAAAATATTGCATGTATGTTTTATAAGTAATCTATTATGCTTTATTTTCCACGTTATCTTAAATGGAAATTCTCTAACAAAATTTAAAACATTTAAGACATCATATCATAATGCCACCTAATTTAGAGAGAAGGAAAGAGAAATGTTTTATCTGTATTAACTAATATCCAATATTTTAGAACTGAATAATGACATAATTATCACTCAAGTGAAATGTTATGGACTTCCTTTCTATAAAAATCTGATTCTATTACAGAATAAATGCCATTAAAAGTAATTTAATGAGACCTAGGCTTTAATAATACTTGAATTTCATAATATAAAATTATCTTTAGCTAATATATATTAATAATGAACCAACTTTCCCACTGAGGCTCTATTTTTATTTGCCACCTAGCTTATTTACCATGAAATATCAGGTAGCTATGTCTAACGTGGTATCTGCCATATACTAAATTCTCAAAACTATTAAAGAATAAATAAAGAAGTAGAAAATCAAAATCTAAATTTAATTAACATCAACTGGCTAGCACTCAAGCTAAAAGGGAATCTAGATACAAACAAATTAACAGTTTATATGGAAAAATGTATAAATATACATGTTAAATCTATAAATATGTATATTTAATCATTCAATGAAAATGTTGAAAATACAATGTAATTGCACAAAAAACTTACAAAATGCAATATGTACAAGAACTTTTTCTAGAATATTCTTGCTTTTGTTATCTGTAAAAATCACTACCATATTTTGAAAATTCTTGTAGAAATAATTAACTTGACATTCTCTATAAATGCCACAATAAGAGCCATCTGTTCTAGTCACTATAAGACAAGGTATGATTTACAGTGTCATTCTATACTAGCCATTCCTCTCACCTCTTCGATCTCCGGAACGTCGTCAGCCAGGACCTCTAACAACAAGGTTTGAATGGTTTCCCCAGGGGCAAAGGTCACATTACCTGAGACAACTTGCAGGTCACCAGTAGCAAGCTGTCCATTAATGGTGGCGACCCACTGAACAGTAACATTGCCGAGTGTCCCAGAATTTCGAATTATTGGCAGGTTTACCTTCACTGAGTTAAACTCAGGTTCCTCTACAATAAGTTTAGTAATCTGAAAACCTGAAGGGCAGAACAGAGTTCATTTCAAATACAAAGTGAAACTGAGGCAACACAGAGCTAACCATTATTACCCTATAGTTGATTCTTTTTTTCCCTTAAGCAGTCTTTCAAAATTTCCAAATTATTGTTCTCTATGATAGAAACAGAAACCACAAACTCAGGATCCCACAGGGCCAGGCATATACCAGTCATGAGTGAAGTGGGTCTACTAAGTTCTGTGGCTAATTGCACAGCAGAAGCCTGGATCAAAGAGGCAGCTGTTAGTTTGTACCCACAACTGATGCTATGCAGGAAAGGAGGCTCAGTGTTGTCAGATTTCCTGCTAATCATGAAAGCCCAGAAATCCAAACTTTTGTGTAAATTTCTGTAAGTTAATTTTTGAAAAAATTGTCTAAGATCCACAAAACACATCTCGAGGTCATATCGGACTTAAAAGCCTAAAAGTTTGTCCCTTACATATTTATGCTAAGACGTTGATTCCTTTTAATAACCACTAAGCACTGCGAGTGAGGGTGTACAGGTATCCTATGTTATCAGTAACAGCAGGTTAAAAAGAGAAACATGATCAAATTAATCCTAAGTCCCTAAAAAGAAAGAAATGTATGATCTATATCAATGAGTTAAAACTAGTTTGGTTACCAAATAATCCATAGGGGTCATCAGAGGCCTCAATGATAATGATCGCCTCTGTTAACACCCCTAATTTGGCTCCTCCTGTTGTCTCATTCAGCAGTTGCACAAGAAAAGATTCTTCCAGTTCAGGGTAGATGTCATTAATGATGTATATTGGCACAGCTTTACTGGTTTCCCCTTCTAGCAAGACCACATCTGATGAAGCTATGCTATAATCTTCACCTATAAAGATAAATAGCAAAATGCTAAGACAATTCCCTAATATGGTAATAAACATGCCATATACTAGTGAAATATTATGATGTATCAAATTTCACGGACATACTTGTAAAGCTTTTTTAAGGACAATGACTACATATACTCTAAACAAAATGATTTTACCTCTCTTCCCAGAAAAAATGGGTTTGAGATCATAAAATAATGAAAAAGACCTCCAAAAGATGTTCAAGTTTATCCTTTCCCTTTTAGTAAAATGAATACATAATTTCTTCTATTTGTCACTACAGACATAAATGTCAATAGAGACAAAAGAGATGATATGGCTATGGACTCAGACAAAGATACACAGTCATCCATTACCACAAGATAACCCCTTATCTACAAAAGCAAAAGGAAATGTGTACAATACTTTTAAAACGAAAAAGAGAACTAGAATCCTGACCTCACTAGAAAGAAATTATACTGTGTACAGATACAGGCATGTCTGCATTATCAATGTTACAGCTGGAAACTATAGGCTTTCCTATAAAACTGGATTAAAAGCTGCTACTGCATACTGCTCAGGATGGCAGGAGCTTTGTTCCTGGTCAAAGCCTGGGTAGGGTAAGGAGAGAGTCTTCTTATGAAGCCTAACGGCTAATTTCCTAGAACACTGATTCATCCCCACTGTTTGTCAATATGTAAGGCCCTGTATAGACAGTCAGGTATTCCTCAGTCAGACTACCTAAGATATACGTGTGCACATGCGCACATATGCACACACACACATACACACACACACACACACACACACACACACACACACCACTTAGGAGCTAAGTGAGCCTTGTTTATTACCTTTTCAAGCAAATATCATATCCAAATGATTTATTTCAAAAGGTCAAGCATGTTATCCTGTCCATTCACACGCCCGTTCCTCTGAGTGCATGCTAGAAAGATTCTAACTGAATAGCTCTCTGGCAAATCTCCATCTAGATGCTGTAACCGCACCAACAAAAAAGGCAGTCCCCTAATGCTTGCATTTGGCAATGAAATCATTTTGCTTACCCAGAATAGTTAATGCAAGCCATTGCCTCTTCCACATTCTTCATAAATAAATAAACAAGCAAGATAAATGGGTTGAGAGTCAAGACTGTTGCCAAGCACTGCAATCATGTGGCTGCACATTTTATCCTGCATTCCTCAGGATCATTTACACATGAATCCCTTTCAAAAAACTAAAAAGTACACATAGAGAAAGCCTAACAATATTTTCCTTAGTTTACTTTTCGTTGGTATGTGCATATTTTGGTCATTTTAACTTTAAAATTCATATATAATTTTGCTAACATTTCTCAAGAATTCTGCAAAACTGGTGCCATAAATGCATGATAAAAGCTCTACATTTATGCCTTTAAAAAGATGCAAGAGAACTATTGTTTTCTAGTTGATTTTTCTCACTACATCTCTAAGTAGCTTTGTTAATTAAGAATATAATTTCCCTCTAAAACACTTCACTGCTCCTTGGATGTCTCTTCTTACCCGCCACTGCAGTTATTGGCACGGCTTTAAACTTCACAGAAACATCTGCGAATGCTCCTCCTGCTCTAGTCACATTGATAATGGGTCCAACGTGATTTTCTGCCACTCGAACAACTGGTGCCGAGAGCTGAAGAGTTCCAAATGCATCGTCATTGGCAATGATGATTAGATGAGCAATGGTTTCGACCTTAGGCCCAAGGCGTGGGGAATTTGGAACTGAAAGAAGAAAAGCTAATGTATCAAAATTCTACAAACTGGCCAAAAGTTACCAGGAAGCCTCAGCAGCGAGATCAGCCAAATGAGAGCTTCATTTGGTATTTTCTCTACTATGTATATCAAAAAACATTTACTGACTCTTATGTACTGGCACTCATCTAGACACTAGGGAAACAAAAATAAATTAAACAGAAAGTCCCTACTCTCTTTTAGCTTTACATTCTAGAGAGATTTTTATTATAGAATCTCTAGCAGAGAATAGTCACCCTGCAGGAATAATTTAATAAGTATTGGAAATTTGTCAAAAGGCAAAAAATGGTTCGAGTGTGACTAATCATCACTTTGCATAATATTAAAACAGATAATGATGACACCTACAGAATTATGCTCTTCTAATTAGTTACCAGCATGCCATAAAATTTTTTTAAAAACAGCATTTCAGTTACAAAATTGAGTAGGAAAGTAATTAAGCTTCGTGCCCTCAAAGACCAGCTGCAAATCATCATTCTCTAATTAAATTACTGCCTCTCTGTGTCCCTGCCCTTGCTCACAAACCTCTTCCTCTCTGCCCCCTCTCAGTTAACACTCACTCAACTACCTTGTCCAGAAAGCAGTCAGCCTCAATGCTGTCTAACACTGATTCAATCAGTTGTGCTCAGTACTTTCAAGGCTTTCTTCTCACTTGCCCCTGATTTTAAACACAGGACCTTCCACAACCCTCCCTAATTTATTTTCTAGGTTCAATTTCAACCAGCACCCTTGACAAAACTACATAACAAGAGACCTTTCAACACAAACGAAGCATCAACAAACTCTTACTACAGTAAACAATTTTCAGTTGGTATTTAAACTCTCTAACGATTGTAGTACTTGGACGTGTGTGATAATAATAAAATTTAACATTTTCTGAGAATTTAATCTAAAAACAATAACACCATTTAATTTCAGTGGTATAGGCCAAGACCATGGTAAATTGTATCACAGTTAAAATCAAAATCAAAAATAATGATTTATTGATAATGAATCAATATAATATAATTAAATTCAACTAGATTAGGCAAGAATTTGCCTGGCATTGTTTTAAGCACTTTTCTTGTATCAAGTTATTTAATCCCCACACCATCTCTATGGGGCAGCTAACATTGTCCACATTTTACAGATGAGGAATCAGAGGCACAAAGATGGGGAGGAAGTCATATATCATGCTAGCACTTGGCGGACACATCAAGAGGCATCCTGTAAGGGTCTGTCTAAATCTCTCATTCCCCACAGACAATTCCACATCAAACCAGGTATAAAACCTTCAATTACCCACAACTGTTCATTCTGCGCTATGCTCTTACCCACGTGCTGATCACCTCTTGTCTTACTGTTCTCCTCAAAATTAATGAGTATACGCAGAGCACAGCAAGAGAGACCCTGCTGGGTCCTACACTGATTTTGTCTATTAAAATTTAGCCACTATCACACAGATTTGCATTTAATTGTTCTTTAATTATTTCACATCGTATCTTACACCTATTGTGAGTTGCCCCAAGTATGCTGCCTGGTTCCAGGAACATATCAAACATAAAACACATAGTGATTGTTTCTCCCATCCTACAGCACATTGATATTCTGCATATACCATGCTATTAACAATAATTGTTCATACCTACTGAATGCTTACCAGGTGCCAGACACTATTCATTTTCACATATATTATTGTATTTAAGTCCCATGATATTTCTGTACAATAGGTAAGGAAACTGGGGGCCACAAAAAGATTATGCCCAATAGTTCATTACTGTACACTGGAATATAAGTTCTCTTAACACCAACACCCAAAGCCCTAGCTACCACTGTATGTGATACTCCCTTCCAGGTTTATTTCTATCTTATTCAATAAACTGTGAGTTCCTTGAAAACAAGGCATTTTTTAAATTCTTAATTAATAAGATTAATCACTGGGTTGCATTACAAATTTTAACTAATCTTAAGTCTTGTTAAGAAAAAAAGGATGGGGTATTGTGAGAGAATTTTAACCTTGACTGTAATCTGAACATTTAATGTGAGCAGTTGTCCTATAAAGTAAATTTCCTTCTATAATCCTGGACTACAATTACTTACATTGCGGACAAGAATGCTGCTCACTATATAGTATATCCATCTAGGTATTACAGTAAGGTGAAGAAATTTATTTATGAGAAAACTTAATTTATATGGCAAAACACAGTCAACATGTAGCTCTTGGAATATTACTTTTGGAATATGTAATTCCAGCTTCCTTAAGAAGGTTTTATTTGTTTTCTTATAAATATTGCCATAAAACTGATGTTAAATTAATATCAAATTAATGTCACTAATCTTCCTTGTTCCCTTATTCCAGGAATTCTAGATTTTTCTCTTTATTTAAAAACACGTTTCTAAAAGTTACATGTCCGCTTAGAGAGAGATTAACACAATAACCGCTTTCAGCTCCGCAAGCATCAGGCATGCTCTCTACCAGTAGCCACCAGACTCTCTACAAAGCCACTGAGCCACAACCCCAAGGGGAGTGGCTGCTACTTTTCAAAAGAAGTTGCTGCACCAGATCCTCTGCCCAACGTGCATCACTCCTCATTCTTATCCCCAACTAGTGCCTTCTTCTCAACTCTCAGTGACTCACAAATTTACAGGATTTCTTACTGCTACACAATCCTGTCCCCCTCCCCTCATGCAGTTGCTGGATTTACATACTCATCACCAAAGAGGCTACATGAGTTAGGGAATCTTCCAGAGTGGATCAAAGTGAGGGAGGCTCAGGATCTTACTTACTACCAGGACTGTCCCTGAAATCCCCAGATTAATTCTAGAATGATTTTGAAGCTGTAATACATAATACAATAGTACTAAAGGTCACTCGCACGGGATTACATAGAAGCTTTTAAAAATTTAGTCTGGGAACATTAGAGACCTGTAGAACATGACTTCTTGTTTTCAAGTGTCCCACTTCCATTTGCCTTATAGATCAACTTTTGTATGATGATGCTTTCAGAGTCAGAGCTTACTATTCTTAGAGAATTTTCTGCTATACCCAATTCTTAATTTATTATTTTAGGATTCTTACCTCAATAATAATAATAAAAACACACTAGTGGTTACTTACTTGGGCGATTCTGTACTTTCTCTATTAAAGTAGAGTTGAGGAGTTCCACAAACACAGACTCCGACCTTTCTGGTTCATCATCATCCAAAACTGAAATAGTTATGGTTGCCTCACTCTGATTGGCTATGAAAAGAGCAAATCCAGAAGCTGGCATATAGTCTCTTCCTTGAGTTGCTCTGGCTATACTGGGTGGAAAATAAGGTGGTTTTTCCATATCATCCAGTGTTGCATATGTTACTATGACTTTTCCCATGAGGCCTTTTAACCTTATCACTGATAGTGTGATATTCTGGGTTGCTTCTTCAACTTTGATAGGCCTATTTTTCTCGGAAAAGATGAAGACCCCACAAGGATCATCACTAGCCAAAACTGTTAATGTGGCATTAGTGCGAACTCCCAAAGAGCCACTGGACACACTGATGATTGACACAGAGAAGGCCTTATCCAGTTCTGGATCTTCATCCGGAAGTATTTCCACTGTGATGTTGACACTCTTCTGCCCAATCTCAAATGTGACATTGCCAGAGGTGAAGGCAAGATCGCCATCAGGATCAGAGTCTATGCTCCAAAGCAAAGTCACTTGAGACAGAGCTCCATGGTTTCTCAGAATCTAGAAGATATTTAATGGTAAAATGTATTAAAAGAGGGATTAAAGTCATTGATTTAGAGGTTTTTAAATATAGAATGGTAGCAGTATATTCAATTTTTATTTTATTCTTTATAAGTTGTTACCAATAATATAAGATTCTAGGGGCACCTGGGTGGCTCAGGTGGTTAAGTGTCCGACTTCAGCTCAGTTCATGATCTCCCAGCTTGTGGGTTTCAGCTCCACGTTGAGCTCTGTGCTCACAGCTCAGAGCCTGGACCCTGCTTCGGCTTCTGTGTCTCTCCCTCTCTCTCCCCCTCCCCCTGCTCATTCTCTGTCCAAAAAATAAATAAACATTAAAAAAAAGAGACTATAAGATTCTTGATGGCAGGGAAGAAGTACTACCCATCTTTGAAGACCCTCAGAGAGTCAACTTAAAAAGTGATGTTGCATGAAGCTACAAATTGACTGAATATTTTTAGCTTCTAACTAAACTACCTACAGCTGTCTTTTCTGCAATATTAGTAATGAAGCAAATGTAATTAATAATTTATTATATATGTATATTTTTTTTTACAGTTTATTTATTTGGAGAGAGACAGAGAGAGCACAAGCAGGGGAGGAGCAGAGAGAGAGGGAGAATCCGAAGCAGGTTCCATACCACCAGTGCAGAGTTCAATGCAGGGCTCGAACCCACAAAATGTGAAAACATGACCCGAGCTGAAATCAAGAGTCAAATGCCCAACCAACTGAGCCACCCAGGTGCCCCTATAATTTATTATATTTAAATACATTCATGAATATTTTTGTTTTTACTGCAAGATGGCATACCCTTCATTGTAAGGAATAATGAATGATACTTTCTGAAAAGTTAGACATGAAACTCATTTCGGAAAACAAATTATTTCCTTTAATCTTCAATGTAATACGGAAAACTCACCAAAAAAAGTATTTCACCCAAGGTTTGATAAAATATATTTAAGAAGAAATGCTTTTGCCAGTAACATGTTAAGAAGAGTAAAGAGGTTTAAAATTACTCCAAGTCCCAAATAATAATTTTTATTTATACTTAAATCTGAATGTTAATCAGAGTAACATTCAAGACAACAATTTTATAAAACTTGATCCCTTCTTTTCTTTTTTTCTTTTTTGAATAATTAGTTATCCTTTCTAATATTGAGTATCTGCCACAAGAGTGCTAAGGGATGTATTTTGAGTGATCTTTCTTCATTATTTACATAAAATTTGAGGAAGGTGAGCAAGCTTCTAGCTCATGCCAGTGGTTTAACAATAGAATTCTGCTTAATTCCTAACTGGAACAAAGCAGTGTAGGAAGTACACCTACAAACACACACACACACACACACACACACACACACACACACCTACACACACACACACACACACACACACACACACACACCCCATAGAGAGTTTTCATTATTAGTGCTGTTCATAACTTTTGGATTTTCTTTCTTTTTGGGAGAGAGATGAGATAGGATTGCATCTTTCTACCCGTTAACATTAGGTACTGCCATGGAACTTGTTTTGACCACAAAAGTGTAAATGGAAATGTTATGAATCACAAGAAACTATAAGAGCCAGTATGAGGTTCTCTATATCCACATTCCCACCCCTCCCTACAACCCTCCCACCCCACCAACCACCATGAAGACAGAAGGACTCACTGAGCTGTTCCCTCTGTATCCTTGATCCTTCAATGACTGACAACTGTTAAGTTAAGTTGCAGATATACCATGAGTGGAAAAACAAATCTTTGTTATATTAAGCCACTGAGCTTTAGGAGACATTTGTTACCACAGCCTAAGTGAATTAGTACAACATCTATATAAAATATCACTTGTCTAGCTCCACTATATTCCTTAAAGAGTTATGATTCCTCAGAATCACAAGATAAATTTATATGCAAAACTACATAAAAAGATAAATCTTTATTCAAATCCCTATTCAATGATCAATTTGTATTGTATGTACCACTAGGCTCATTCCCCTCTACCTAAAAAGGAAAAAAAAATAACATAAAGGACACCTTCATAATACAATAAAACAGTTTTAAAAGAAGACAAAGTGGGGGCGCATAGGTGGCTCAGTCGGTTGAGCATCTGACTCTTGGTTTTGGTTCAGGTCATGATCTCATGGTTCATGGGTTCGAGCCCTGGGTTGGGCTCTGCTCTGGCAAGGAGGAGCCTGCCTGGCATTCTCTCTCTCCCCCTCTCTCCACTCCTCCCCTACTCACACACTCTCTCTCTCTCAAATAAGTACACGTTGGGAAAAAAATAAAAGTAGGCAAAATGTCTAAGGCTGCAGGGAAAAAATGTACTCACATTTAATGTAACAGTGCTGTACCCATCTTCTGGTTCAGTTCCACTGACAAAGAGTGATGCAGGGCTAAATTCAAATACACCATGAGCATGGTCAGAGGCTGCAATTGTCACCAGAATTTGTGAAGCCACTCCTAGACTGGCTGCATGAATAAGTTCCAACAAACAGCAAGAAAATGTTAATAAGTAATTTGCAAACCAAAAGAAAAGCTAAGGAACAACTTTTTGAAAAGAGTTGTTCCATTCATTGAGTACGTTCTAATTTGTTTTAGAAAGAAAGGCAGACACAAATGGTTGCCACACATATTCATGCTTTTATGACCTTTCTCTATTTTGGCACCAACATGATATACAAGTGCTGTATAAGCACTTGGAGATGAATAAGGAAAACTTGTTTTTCTTTTTCTCCCCTATGAAAGAGAACATTCTTCCACACGGAGTATATGAGGAAAGTCTCCCACAACCTTTGCTGACCTCAGAAGAACATGAGCCAAATGACTTTTGCCTTTATGAAAGAGTTTCCCTATGATTTTCATCAATCTGGCTAAACAGATTCTTGGTTTCTAGGCCTATTTTTTCAACATATTATAATACTACAGATCTACCTCTCTTGGCCCCAAATATTCTAATCTTGTAACTAAAGAGGTGCCAATATCTAAAGAAGTACTGAATTATTTCCTAAGAAGTATGTTCAACTTTTATGTTGTATTAATATATGCAGATGAGAAAAAAAGAGGAATTCCAAAAGTAACAGAGTAATGAAATACAGTGGCTCCATGAGGCACTGATGGAAGTTAGGAATGAGAGGGGTAGGAACATGAGTTCTGACCCTAAAATATAAAACCTGAAATTGTGAAAAGGAACATCCGAAGATTAGAAAGAGTTCTCCCTCAAGAAATAAGTATTCTATTTGTTTTCTCCCAATACAAAAAAAAAAAAATGTCTGAGGTAAAAAGCTGAATCATGCTGGCATATGAATCTACTTCAAATGCATTCTCTTTTCAGTATATTCTCCCAATGATTGGCAACTAATTCTCCCCATTTATTGCCTCCTTAATTTCTTTTTCCCATATATTTTGATTAAATGCTACATACAAAGACTGCTGGTTCTTTTTGCAAATAAGCATGATACTTTTAACATGAAAATATAAATGTTCTATTTATCTCTTTTTAAGTATTCAAAGCTATGTAAAAGATTTTCAAAAATCATTTTATAAATGATATTCAAGCAAAATTTCTATTACAAGTAGAATCAGGAAACCGACTGTATTGGGTTCATACAAAGAAAAGTCTGGGCTTTGGAGGCAGGCAAGGATTTGATTCTGGCTTGATCACTTGCCTAGCTAGGTAACTGTAACACAGAGCAAATAATACTTCAAAAAGTTGCTGTTATGGTTAATGACAAAACATGTAAAGGACCTGCACATAGTAGGCATAAATAATTGGTTAGTATTGTTGTCTCTACAAAGTTAAAATAAAATGTAGACTAGTACAGGGCCTTGGAACAGCTGCTTACCATGTTTGTGAATAGTTGGAAGGAAGAATTCCATGTCCCCGTCACCACTACCACTGCCATCAACCCTAAAGAATTCAGTCACTTCACAAGGAGACAGAGACACACACACCCACACAATACACATTGACACAGTGAGAAAATGGAGAGCTCTTAAAACATATCCAGAAAAGAAGAAAATGTAGTAATATTCACCCAATGACATGCATTCTTCCATAGAAAATAAATTATTTTAAATGGTAAAAGTATAATATTAGTCAAGCTACCAATTTATTAAAAATTCATCCAGAACTTTAGGAAATATTCCATGTAAATAAGTTGTAAATTGGTATTTCTCATTTCTGCCAACTTGACCAGTTTTCTTTTTAAATCACTTACTTAAAGCAATGTATATTGTTTTTAACATTTTAAATATTTTTAAAATATTTGTGGTTGTGTATAACCACAGTTAGGCCTATACGACTATGACAGAGTCACCTTACCATTCACAAGAATCAAACTCAAAATTAGGGAAATGCGCCCAACGTTTCCCTCCAGCCATACGTTCAAATTCCCACTTTATTTTCCATCCTCAGACTTGAGCACCCTTTTGCCACTGACATGGTAGAAAGAAGCCTCGGCAAGTGGTGTAAAACAGTCTACTTCACACCTGGCTGTGAGAGATACCCACTGGAAAACCTTCAGCAAGTCATTAAACCTCTTGGTATCTCAGTTTTCTCACCTATAAAATGTGCTGCTTTGTACAGAACTGTTGTAAAGACCAAACAAATAATGTAAAGAATAAAGTACTTCAGCAATATGTAAAGACTATGATAAAGAGAAAGTAGTATTACCTTCACTTCCAATACATCTTATACCCCCCTCATTAATTTATCAAATGTTTACAAACAAAGAAGAAAGGAAAGGTAGTAATGGTAGCAGTAGAAAAGAAGAGGAGTAAGAGAAGAAAGTCCACATCCATACCTATATGCCTGACTGACATGCTATTTCAAAATCTGCCCTGCTCTTCTCTTCTTCCCCTCAACAGGAATGGGATACACTAGACATGAGAATTTACAAGATCACACATCTGAAATCACCTTAGAGATTTAAGACACATAAATGAATTTTAGGGAATATCCAGTGCATCCCCTATATTACCTACACATCATGAGAGATGGTGAAGTTCAACACCAATGTACCTTGAATAACATAAAATATCTATGTGGGTGGCTATCAAAAGAATTTAACTCCCCACAATACTGCACTTCTTAGGCAGTCCCTAGCTATGACTCAGGGAATAGAAGCTGGTACCTAGATCCCTTTACCTCCGATCCCAACTCACTGAGGGGAAAATGAAGACTGTCTGCCACTATTGCTTACTAAGAGAATGCAAGACTGGTTTTCAAATGAGTACCCATGCCCAATTAACATGTAACAGAACAGTGCATATTCTAAACATATGGGGAGAAGTTTCTACATAAAATCACTATGGTGACAAATATTACTTCTGAAGATATTTAATGTTACTTATTAATCAATAATGATCACTAACATTTTCTCTATTAAATACGTACTATTAGCTACAAGTGATACAAAGAACAACTTTTCACCTGTTTTATAGTGACCTCTAATTAATGAAGTCCTGTCATGAAAATAACGATTCAGACATGCGAGTAATTGTCTCTGGAGGACAAACAAGGCTGGCATTTTTACATGTCGCTCTCCAAAAAAGGCCATTCAGCATATTTATACTGTTCTATGCAGTCAACCAACCTGTGGCACTATTTAGTCCCTTTCCTGGCTTGGCCTCCTTTGCTTTCACCCTGGGCTTTGTGAACACAGGGAAAGGAAATGTGGGGAAATTCTGCATACTTACTCCAAAGTCTCATTACACAGTAAAAGACAATTTTAATATTTCTATTTTACTCAATCTCTCCCTTTGGATGGCTTATACAGTATTGTAACTTTCTTCACTAAAACATGAAGATAATAACACGATGATAATACAAGGTTTTGTAACGGAAGAAAATGTCCTGCTGATTCCATACCAACTCTCAATTTCTTACATTTATAAAGGGAATATGATGCACATCATATATATTCTATAACACCCCAAGCAGTACCTGAATATCAAATACATTAACACTTCTGCAAAGAAATCTATATAAATAGTTCATCCAAATGGGATAAAGACTATAAATAGCCTCTCTCCAGTGCAGATGGGTTTTGCCACAAAATGAATTCTGACTCCAAAAATCTATGAAAATTGGAGATTTTGAATATCATAATTGAAGACAAAGTACTGCTGACCTGTTTTATTGATAATCACCTCATAATAAATTAACTGAAAGGACTAGTTTTTACCTGGGCTACATGTGGAAATAGCTCTGAAGGAGCTACTATGAAAATCCAAAATTGGGAGAAAGGAAAGATGTGATTTTAGGGGCACCTACTACAAATGACAACTATGATTTGGTGAATGAGAACAATTATACTACTTCATGCTAAAAGCACATCTACTTTAGGAAAAGACCAGTGGGTAATAAAAGGGGAAAAAACAATACGAACAGATGGTGTCCTTATAATAAACGTTAGAAATATTAACTCAGAATTAACCAACCTCACAGCAAAAGTCTACGTAAATAAAACTATGAGTTGAATATTGATTTCTAAAACCAATATTCTAACTTTATGTGGAAAGATGGAAATTTTCTTTTTACCAATAAAAGAAAGGGACTCTCCATCAGAAACTGCCTATCATACAATTATTAGTATATTAGTAATTATTAATCTTCAGGGTGCTCTTTCCAAAAACTAATAATTCACTCATTTAAAAAAAAATGTCACATTGATTCAAAGGATTGCATTTCCTTAATAGAATCTACTATCATCAAGGTGAATGGACAAGCAAATATATGACACTTTTGAGTCACCAGCTTACCTCCTCCCTCCAAGTTCAATAACTCAACTTTAAAAGATTTTTCCAATTCAGGGACAGAATTATCAGTGATGTTAACAGAAATGTATTTGTATCTTTCTCCTGGTTGAAATTCTAAGGTACCAGAAACACTCTGAAATACAAACAAAACATTTATCCATTAGATTATAATTATTCTGAATATTAATGTGCACAATGAGTATCTACTATGTCCCACATTGTTGTAAATACTGAAACAGAATAACATAGTAAGAATATAAACCTCAAAATCCTTAGGTGGATATGGATAGTGTTCAATACAAATTCTAAACAAATATTCTCCACAACTAAATAAAGCAGATAGATTTTTATTTCTCTTGTTTAGCTATTCATCAAAAAGATAGTCAAGGCAAATGAGATATCTGAATATGTGAAAACCACAAATTCCTAAATTAATTCAATGCACATGTCTCTTGACAAGTATATTTAGACCTATTCAAATTATATCATTGAGTAATGTAATTACTCAGTGCCTAACAACAGCATTTTGGTGTTTTCATTCTGAGAATTTCTCCAAACAATAAATATCAGTCTATTGGGCATTAACATTTTCTTGATTGTACTTGCAACTGCAATTCATCATACAGATAGATCTCCCATCACAAAAGTTCACATACTACAGGAAAAACAAAAAGTTATTTAAATTCAAAGTCTTACGGTCCTTTTTTACTTCCATCTTCATTATCTCTTAAAAAAAAAACACTGTCCCCTCAAGACATGAGAATACATCTTAAAATTGTTCAAATTTTTCTAGTGTTAGTTTGCATGGACAAACTATATTACATTTTCAGGAGCTATTAATGGCCTTAAAGCTAAATTAAGAAACCCAAGTACCAATTTACTTATTCATTTATTTACTTTTTAAAAATATTTACCAAATGCACAGCATGTACAATGGCACCATTTTAAATGCGTGGAATTCAAAAATAACCAAGACAAATCTCTAGCAAGATGGAGAAGATTCTATCAGGAATGTTAACTGTGTAATATAATAATTCAAATAGAATAACAACAGCTGTAAAATACATATAGTTTGCTCAAGAAGGAAGTAATTAACTTTGCCTAGAGGGTAATCATCAATAGAGTAATTCTACAAGTGTTAACAACAGAGATAATATTTGACTGTCTAAGGAAACCATCTTAACTTGACCTTTGTAATATCCTACACAATTAGCCATTAACTCTCCAGAAATATGTTCTTCTCTGGTATTCCGTATCACACTCGCCATTTTTCCTTACTTTTCTAACTCATCCTTTTTAGTATTCGTTACTGATTTTAACAGTCTCCTTATGACCTCTAAAAACTGCTGTTTGTTAGACTCTCTCTAGACAAGGATACCATAGGCTTAGGCTTTTAATATTATTTATATGCTCCCAACTCTTAAATTCCTCTCTCCAACCCCTATATCTAGACTTAAATCTTAATGCCTACTTCAAAGTTTTCTTATAATTTCTGTCAGAATTTTTAAGTCACAATTTTCCCTTAAAAAATCTATGCCTTATCCAATCCTCTCCACAGTACTAAATTATATAGCAGCAAGTTGTTCATGCCCGGAACTAGGGGGTCACTTTTGACACCTTCTTCTTTTTATCCTTTACAATAAACAACCTTCACGTCCTGCCATTTCAACTCTGACACACTTCTTGAGCCCACCTACTTCTTTACATCTACACCATGATCTACCTAGTCCAAAATACTAACACTTTTTGCCTTGTTCTAGAAAATGGACTCCTTACTGGCCTTTCTGCATCCAGTGCCTATATCTTCCAATCCATTCTCCCCAGTTCAGTTTCATAATCTTTCATAAATATATAACACCTTTCAATTACTTCTCCTTGCTATTAAAATATAAGGCACAAATATAGCATAAGATCTAAGGCCTAGGAAGATTCAGGCCCTTGTTTACCTTATCTTTTATCATGACACCTATCTGTCCACATTCCAGAAACACTGGTCTTCTTTCTGCTCCTCATTAGGACCATTTAACCATTTTACTCATGCCATTTTACCATGAGATCTCAAGTAGTTCTTCCCTCCCGATTCATCTAGTTTGCTAGTTTTCTCCTCTTTAAACTTCAGAACTCAGCATAAGTATCACTTCCCCAAAAAAAGGCCACCTCCACTACCCTATGTCAATATCCACTTCTCTCCCATAGTACCAACCTTGAACATTTCTGTAACTGTGATTCAGTCATTAATTAGCTATTTAATATCATTCTCAAGAGCTGGGAGTAAGCACCTGGATGGTGGGGACCACGTGTACCTCAATATATGAGAATAAGCTTAAGAACAGTGATATCTGATATGCAATTGTCTCCTCTTCAGTAGAGAATCCCTCCTGGCACTTTCCCTCCTTCCCCGGACACTTGCATACTTACACACACAGCCTAAAAAGTCTTGCTTTTATATGCTAATGCAGACCAGAAAGAGCTAACCCATCATAGAGAAGTGAAGAAGTTATCAGGTTTTCAGGGAAAAGCAAAGATTACAGTTCAAAGTGAAAACCAGTGACAAACAGGATATCCAAGTATCCTAAAAATCATCAGAAATGTCTTCAAGGGTAGTAGTTTTCTGACTGTCATGAAATACAGGGGCATAGGTTTTGCTTTATTTTGTTTTGGTTATTAAAGAAAATGATAATCCAACTGGAGATTGGGGATTTCCAGAATAACTAGAAATTGGAGACCACCAATATAAGGACTAAAGTATTTCTTTAAGAGAATGCAGAGAATATTAAGCTAGGCTGTAATGTCTTGTGGAATATGTTATATATCAAATTAATTAAAGATACAATAAATGTCAAGGCAAGAGAAATAGAACTTGCCCAAGAAAAAGAGTCTAAGAAAGAAGAAATATGAGAAAACTTTGCCCACTGGACTACAGCCAAAATTAATTGAATTCAATTAGGCAAGGTTTCTGAGGTTTGAACAGAAAACTATATACAAATTACTGAACTCCAAACTATTGTGCAGGTCTTATTAGGAAGAAGGAGGGAAACTAATATTAAATTTTAAATTTTTTTTAACGTTTATTTATTTTTGAGACAGAGAGAAAGAGCATGAATGGGGGAGGGTCAAAGAGAGGGAGATACAGAATCTGAAGCAGGCTCCAGGCTCTGAGCTGTCAGCACAGAGCCTGACGCGGGACTCGAACTCACAGACCGCGAGATCATGACCTGAGCCGAAGTCGGCGGCTTAACCGACTGAGCCACCCAGACGCCCCCAATATTAAATTTTAAAAAGAGGACTCTTTGGGAAAATAAAGATGTTGAAGGATAGAAAATACATCCTGAGAAGTACAGCCAAGAAGAAATCATGAGCATTTGCTTAATATGAACGAATACTGGTGATAATAAGAATAGGCAGCGGTAACAATGTCACTGTGTATGTGCCATGTATAGTACATGACACTTAAAATGCTGCCATCCATCCTCAGAGCCATTCTGCCCAGTAGACATGGTCTCCTCTTAATGATAAGGACACTAAGGTTAGGAAGATTTGAGGCTCCCAAGGTCACACATTTAGAAGACCAGTTGAAACCCAGTCTGGTCCAGCTCAAAATCCCAAGCTTCTGTTTGCCAGTGCCACACTACTTCTCACTTGGAGAAAAATATAATTCAAATGGAGATGACATGGATATACAATTTCTTTACAATTTTGGACCTGTTTGATGGAAGCATACAAGAGGGTTTAAAATGTTTAAGGGACACCTGGGTGGCTAAGTCAGTTGAGTGTGTGACTTCAGCTCAGGTCATGATCTCACAGTGAGTCCAAGCCTCATGTCAGGCTCTGTGCTGACAGCTCAGATCCTGGAGCCTGCTTCAGATTCTGTGTCTCCTTCTCTCTCTGTTCCTCCCCTGCTCATGCACTCGCTCTATCAAAAATAAACATTAAAAAAATTTTAAATGTTGAAGAAAGAGGGGTGCCTGCATGGCTCAGTCAAGTGAGTATCCAACTTCAGCTCAGGTCATGATCTCGCAATTCTTGAGTTCGAGCCCCGCATCAGGCTCTGTGCTGACAGCTCGGAGACTGGGGCCTGCTTCAGATTCTGTGTCTCCCTTTCTCTCTGCCCCTCCTCCACTGGTGCTTGCTCGCTCTCTCTCTCTCTCTCCCTCTCTCAAAAATATAAACTTTTTAAAATATTAAAAAAATAAAACGCTTAAGAAATAGAATTTTAAATATATACCCTATATATCAAAATCTGTGACATTAAAATAAGTAATATAAGTGAACACTATGACAAATATAAGACACAAGAGAAATTATCAGTATGAGAGCTACTTAAGTGTCAGGCGTTAAAGGACTGAAGTACTTGAATTTGTAGAAATCAACAGGCTAGAGAGCAATCCATCATCGCTTATTTTGCTGGTTGAGTATAACAGGGGACCAGTGCAAGTCTCTTCCACTCCCAAAAGGGAAGGACTGAGTCTCTTTGATAAATATGGCTTCCAAAGGATTAAGTGATTTACCTGGTAGTCCTCAGGACTAAATGCTGTCAATGACACCGTCCTAAATTCCGCCAGAACCCTCCCCAGGAGTCCTTGTGCCCGGACGACCAATAGTCTCACTTCTCCATCTTCCTCCTGCACGGTGACATGAGGCATGCTGCTTGCAGGCAGGGTCATCGCGTCCTCAGGCTCAGGGGGCAGCCCTGTGGAGAACTGCAGCAAGCCTGCAAGACACAGAGAGCCATTCTGACCCCAGTGATCTGTGGAAGAATTTCTTCTGAAACATCTTCAGAATTCATCTGAAACAATCTTAAACAATTATTTTGGCCACCAGAATACAATTCGGAGAGCTTTCATTTAGAAAGATTTCAGTGAAGATTTGATTAACATGCTTTTGACACAGAATGTGTTAAGTTTTCAATATAAGTTAAAATTTTCTTTGTCTCTACCCAAAGAATCTCATATTTGAGTCTCTAGAATTCATTCTTAAACTTAGAGCAGAACATAATAAATGCCTCCCTAAAGGATTTGCAACCCATTTAAGAAAAATTTAACTGTAAAATCAGAGTTCAAGAGCTTCTCAGGTTCCCTACACAGAACTCTTACTAGTTTTTCTTGCTTTATTACCCCCCCCCAAAACTATTAATTTTCAATATAGAGTAACAGTCTCAATTTGTTAGGACAGATACCTGTGATAACTCCACAATTAAGAAAATTATCACTTTGCAGCACAAAAAGAAATTAATATAAACAGACAGTGATAACTTCACTTCTTTAAGCCAGTAAAATATAAATTACAAAGTATTTCAATTAACTAGTTGTTAACATATCACTAGAAGATAATTTTTTAAATAAAAAAATTTTGAAAGCCATGAATGAAGGTACTTTTTTGTTTTAAATAATCCTGTATATACCTTTCAAAATATATTTGTAAACTTCAGAAATTGATCTTTGTATTTTCTTTTATAAACAATGTCCCTCAAAATGGCAGCTTAGAATTTCAAGAGCCCACAAGTTAGAGGACCCAAAGGAGTTCAATTGCAATCATTTGCAAAATATCCCTTCAGAAGTTCTTAACTAGACCAAATATACCCGGAGAAGAGAGCATTCTTCTTCCAGGAGGGCTTGGTTACCATATGGGTGATCACTAGCTTTGATGGTGATATCTGTTGTTTCCTTTTCAGGGTCTATGCTTGCACCACTGGTGGGGATGGATCCCAGCTTCCCATCTCCAGGAATTGCAGAAACCAGCGTCACACGGAAATACTCATTAAGCTCAGGAATATCATCATCAAGAACATATATATTCAGAACCTATAAATGTAAAAATCCAGAGGCATGAAGCAATGAGGCATACAGAAATTACTTACCACTTACCAGAAGAAAATAAAATAGCCAATTAAATTATATTTAATTGAAGTTACTATTTAACATGATCCACTTCCTTTTTTAAAAATGTTTATTTACTTTTGAGGGAGAGAGAGACAGAGAATGCAAGCATGCATGCACAGGTGACCAGGGAAGGGGCAGAGAGAGACGGAGACAGAGAATCCCAAGCAGGCTCTGTACTGACAACACCTAACATGATCTATTTATTAAACATTAAAACACAGACAGAGAAGGACCAGAGAAATGAATTCTTAAACAATAATGGGTGCCGAGTATGAACACTTTCTGTCTAAAAATATCATATTGAGGGGCACCTGGGTGGCTCAGTTGAGTAACCGACTCTTGATTTCAGCTCAGGTTGTGACCCCAGGGTCAGAGGATCATGCCCCACGTTGGGCTCTGCACTGAGTGTGGAACCTGCTTGGGATTCTCTCTCTCCTTCTGCCCCTCTTTCCTGCTCACATTCTCTCAAATAAAAAATAAGTAAAATAAAATAAATAAAATGAAAATACCATATTGATGTATTAACATCATACATGACATATTAATGTATCAATGTAATATCATATATTGCTTGTACCAATGACAGTGGTATGACCAACCTCAGGGTACAAAGTTCATAAATAAGGAACTGCATGTTATCTGATGGGATGTGCAGGGGGCAGTTGAACGGACAACATATACATGTCTAGTTCCTGCCTAAGGAACACCTGACATTCTTAGTAGTAGCATTTTTAAAAAGAGATTCAAAATGGACTTTGAAAATCTGGTGTAAGTAATCTTTCCAAAAAAGTAGCAATAACTCAGCCAAGCTCTACAAAATTTAAGTCAAAATCTGAAGTGAAAAAACAATTCCCCTCCCTTTATTAACTGAATAAGCATGCCGTGGCACCCACAATGTGCCAAGATTGGAAAATGCCCCAATCCCAAAGAGGCTCACGGGCTATTGTAGGAAAGAGATGACGAGGAAAACATTTAAAACAATGTAAACTGCTAGTTAGTAGGTTACTGGTCTGGTTTTGAATCATTAAATATAGTTATTATAGTATTTAATTAATATATTCCATATATTAAAAATGTAACAAGATATTAATTGATCAAATGTAACGTAAAATGTCATAATAGGGTTATGCACAAAGTACACATAAAAAGAACAACCAACTTTACCTACTAACGATTTTACAACAGACACGTTTTAAGTGTCTTAATGTGTTAGTTGCGGTTGTAAATAATAATGGGAAGGACATTCCGAGTAAAAGAAACAGCACTTGTAAAGGAACCCAGTGTGAAAGAATAAGGCATACAGGGAAACTGAAATTAGACCACCATCATCGGTGTGGGAGATAAGGCTAGACAGATAATTAGCTCAGTTCAAAGGGACCTTTTATGCTAACACTAAAAAAAATTTTGACTCTCAGGCCCACAGCACCAGCAGGATGGGCAAGATGGAAATGCCATAATCAGTACAAGAAAGCCCAGTTGGGCACAGCCCTGAAGGCCAATACTTTTGAAGACTCGACCCGTGCAAAGGGAGTTATGCTGGAAAAAAGGGGTCGGAGCCAAACAGCCAAATTCTGCCATCAGGAAGTGTGTCAGGGTGTAGCTGATCAAGAATGGCAAAAAAAAAAAAAAAAATTACAGCCTTTGTATCCAAAGATAGTTGAATTTTATTGAGGTAAGAGTTTTAGTCTATTGTAGTTTCTCTTCTTAAGATAGTTTTTCCCAGTTTTTTATGTAATGAATGGGTATTTTTAGTGATAGTTGCTGACACCAGAAGTAAACTGTTGATTCTGTTCTAGGAAAATGATGAAGTTCTGGTTGTTGGATTTGGTCACAAAGGTCATGCTGTTGGTAACATTCCTGGAGTTTGTTTTAAGATTGGTGAAGTAGCCAGTGTCTCTCTATTGGCCTTACACAAAGAGAAGAAAGAAAGACCAAGATCATAAGTTTTGATGGTGAAAACATGACAGTAATAAATTTTCAAATGCCAAAAAAAAAATTGGACTTCATTCCACAGGCAGTGGAGAGAACGGAAGAATCATAAGCAGGAAATGGACAAAATGAGAATTTTGTTTTAGACTCAGTACCAGGGCAGAGTGTAAACAGAGTGGACAGGGCAAGAAAGGATGCTAGGGGCTGAGACAGGAGGTGAATGACGAGAAAGAATGAGATTCTGAATAATGCAGTGACAGTGGAGATGAAGAAAAACAGATGGATTTGAGATTTGTTCTAGAGATAGAAGACCCAGACCCTGATGACTCACTTAGCATAGCAAGTGAGAACAGAAAGGAATGAAGAGGCCTTCCTGGTTTCTCCCAGAAAGAAGGGTGACAACATTCTGACAATGCACTCTCACTCCAAATGCAATCTCCAAAGTAATAATCTTTGGGCTAAAACCATTTGGAGGACTTTTTTTTAACGTAGTTTTTCTTAAGAGTTTGATTTAGTAGGTCTGAATTTGGTTTTAATGTTCATTTTAATCAAAATTTTAAATAAGAAATTAACATATGGCACATCCAAAATACTCAAGGGGAAGGGCAAAAATGATACCTACTACCCAAATCATGTCATTGTTCCTGAACTAAAAGTAACAATATGCAGTCTGAAGATTTCAGATATCTTGCCCCTACAAAGCAAGCTAACAAATGTTGCTATAAAAAGTAACACCAAAACATCACGATGTACATGCAAAATTAAGCAGCAAATATTTTTAAAGGGTTAAAGCACACCAAAGTAGTCATTCATTTTAGTGAAATGAAGGGTTTGAAACTGAAGGCCCTATCAAGGTATAAATAAATGTATTTTTACATGGTAACACAGTAAACAAAAATAATATTTACGTTTACTTTATTTACTATATGTTATACACTCTGCTATTTTCTATTCTATTTTTATTTTTTTAACGATTATTTCTTTATTTTGAGAGAGAGGGAAAACAGGGGAGGGGCAGAGAGAGTGGGGACAGAAGATCCGAAACGGGCTCCACACTGACAGGAGCAAGCCTGATGCAAGGCTCAAACTCACAAACCGTGAGATCATGACCTGAGCTGAAGTCCGTCAACTGACTGAGTCACCCAGGCATCCCCATTCTATTTTTAAACTCTTCATCATAAGTTGTTTAATTTATTTCACAACTAACAGCCCATTAAAAAAAATACTGAAAAACACATTTCCAGTATACTTTCCTGTACTTTAGGGAAATACACACACACACACACACACACACACACACACACACACTTTCCTAACTCCCTCGCAGCTAGGTTTTTAGATGTGATTAGATGTGTATATTTAGTTAGCTGACTCCCAAGATAGTTGGAAGGCAGCAGCAAAGTTGAGGCTACCTTACTACTGTTTGTGCTAGAAAGCACAATTATGGAGCATTAGTGACATCACAGTTACCTATCACTGGCTTTGTAAGACTAAGTGGTTGGTGTAGATCTAGCAGACGTGGTATTATAAACCAACCCCACTAGTCAATGTTACTATTTTGAAAAAAGATCACTTATTGCTTGAAGAAACTAAAAATTATAGAAGAAAATATTTTAAATATAACTTCGCAAGAGCTTATTTTCCAAAATCTGATTGACTCTTATCTCTTCCAAAATGTGTTTATAAAACAATGGTTTCTGGTTATATTTTCACTTCATAGTTGGTAAATTTCCCAAGGAAAATCTGGGGGATCAACTCTGTTTTCCAAGTAGAAACATAAAAAAGTGACTACTATAATGCCACCATTATTACTTGAGTAAAAAAAAAAGAATACTTTAAATCCAGAAAAGTAGTGAAAAAGACAACATCAGATTAAAATACAGTTCTTTAAATAGCATTGTTAGCCTTATGAAAACTTGCTTAGTTTTCATAATTTTCCTCACTTTACCAAAAAATCAGCAAAATATTTACCATGGATCTATCTGCAGCCTGTTATTGGAGAATTTTTGTTATAAACTATTTAATCTCCTTCTTCCCCAAATTATAGAGATTTGATCATTCTTTAGCGTTAACTCTTTAAATCTTAAGCATATTTTAAGTCTTCCCTCAATTTTATCTTTTCCAACCAATTAACTCCTAAATCCCTTAGATATTTCCTCAAAGATTATATTTGCAAGCCTTAAGTTATTTTACTATGTGTCACTAATGACATATAAGCTACCTACATTTTTAATGAAAAATTATACTGATGTGAATATTCTAATATGGTAGACTAGAAGAATGTTTTAAAAAATTCTGATAGAGGGGGTGCCTTGGTGCCTCAGTCAGTTGGGCATCCAACTTCGGCTCAGGTCATGATCTCACAGCTCGTGAGTTCGAGCCCAGCGTCGGGCTCTGTGCTGACAGCTCAGAGCCTGGAGCCTGTTTCAGATTCTGTGTCTCCTTCTCTCTCTGCCCCTCACCCGCTTGTGCTCTACCTCTCTCTCTCAAAAATACATAAACATTAAAAAAATTTTTTTTTAATTCTGGTAGAGGACACAGTCTCACCTCGATGTCACTTACAAGAAGTGCCATTTATTTCTGGAGCACCTATTCAGAAATGAGACGATAGTTCATGGAAAGTTTTGATAAAACTTGAGATCACTTGTACTTTCAAAACAAAGAAAAACTACCTCATTTTTTCCATGTTTAAAAACAAAGTGAGATTATAGTTATAAGAATTCCTCATTGGCTGATTAGAAGAGTACCATTAAGATCTCTGCAGTTTCCCATTGTATCAGTAGTAATAACAACAACAACAACAACAACAAAACCCACAATGACAAACCTTCAAGTTATACCATTTTTATTATACAGGAATTAAAGAAGATATAAAACTATAAAACTATATTAATACTATAATCATTCAAAACCTTTAGTTTTTATTTTGCATAAATAAATAAAAAAAAATTTTAGACGAGGATATTTACCTAATTACTTGAATACTTTACATCGCTTAAACAGCAAGAAGTTGCAAATAAACTACAGAACAAACAGGAAAAGCTTTCCAGGAGACTTTCAAGGAAACAAGGTAGGGTTTACCTCAGATCTCTGCCAAGGAAGGAACGTGATAGTTCCACTGGCATTAGCAAAATCATCAACAAGGTAATTAATGCCTTCAGATTCGATCTGTGAGATGGTATAAAAAACATGCACATAATCCAGAGCTCCTCTGGTTCGTTCCACCACACATGAAATGGTGGATCCCTCCTCTGCAATCTGAAATTGAGCATAAATTATTTATAAAAACATACCGATTTAAGTCAGTGATAAAATTATAATGCTTTCATGTAATTACCATAAACTTAATTCTGTAACTTTCTAACACTCTGAGGAAGCTTCTCCATTCCTCCATAGTTATGACTGCTAAGAAATACTCAAAACCATGCATTTTTGTCTCACACTTTTAGAGATTTTATAAAAACATAAAAATGCAAAATACGAAAATTACAACAATAATTATAATCAGTTAACTGTACATGTAATTCATTCATTGATACTTCATATATGCCAGCCACTTTTCTGCATGCTATGGTACAAAATATCTATTAAAAAAAATTTATCCGACAGTCTCAGATAAATCTAAAAAGGAAGACAAACTCAAAGTTTTAGAAGTTGAACACGGACAAACCAAATGGGGAATAGAAGTGTGGGGTAGAGGGTAGAAAATGACATGAGGGAGAACATTCTAGGCATGGACATAAAAAGTAATAAAGTGGATTTTATGAAATCATTCTGAGGAGAGCACAAAGTAACAAGTGGCGAGAGCCTTGAGAAACGTCTGGTGGGGAGACAAATTTCAGGTCAAGGAGGGCATTTTCTATTATGCTCAATATTTTTTGATAGTCATATATACATATGTATACATATGTATACATATATACATGTATACACATGTCTGTATGTATTTTTCACATGGAAAATATTTTTATCTAAACACTTAAGATAAATGCTTAAAAATTACATGAAGTTACATCTTTTAGAATAAAGTCTTGATGCTCTTAAATTCTCAGTCTTTTAATTGAATTTTATTTTTATGTTAGCAAGCATATATACAATTCATAGAAAAAAGAACTAAAACTAAAGGAATAGAACTCAAAATACAAGTTCTAATTTAGATGATGTCACTCTTTTTCATGTCAATCATGATCACCTCTGTCAGCATAAGATAGAGTCATTTTGATGCCAACACTGGGGCTAGAAAGAAAAGATGTAAAATGTATTCACAAAAAGGCAATAGTCAACATAGTTATCATTGAGCATGGAAGCACCAAGAAATCCTGAGTTTCACCAACCATCAATACCTCTACTTCAAAGGGTAATAGCAACCCTAGTGCCTCACAGTAAACAAGACTAAGCATTTCTGGGACAATACTATAATTCTTTTATTTGCCTGCAGGCCCCCTGGAATGAGAAGCCCAAAACTACAGGTGATTGTTCAGCAGAGCCTCCAGTGTGACTCCTGGTGGACAGCCCCTCACCCAGACAGAGCCAGAACTTATAATCCAGCAGAACCTAAAGCATGAGAATGAGAAACACAAATTCTAGCAATTGGTGACTGGGAGTGATGGAGACAGGGCCACTCTTACTTTCTACCTCTTGTCTCCTGAGCCCATGTAGCCTAGGTACTGTGGACACTGACCAGTTATCAGCCACTGGATACATACTAGATCACCCCCACCCTACAAGATGTGGTCCTTGAGATGGCACCTTAGCTGAGTCTTTATCAGGCCATCCCATTATTGTAGTAAGCCAGCTGATTCAGGTGATGTGGTTTATAGTAAGGGCAGGGAATCCTAGGACTGTGTGCCCACTGTTACACCTCCTTCACATAAAACAAGTCCCTCTGAGGCAGGCTTCCCAGTGGACACAGCAGGCATTTTTTCAGCCTTCAGATGATGGTCTGGTAGATCTACTAAGAACATAAACTCATTAGGTAAGTATTAATTCCAATAATAATTCCAATATAATAATAATATAACTCCAACATTAATTCCAATATAATAATAATAATAACAATAATAACAACAACAATACCTCATTAGCTAAGGTAAGTATTAATTCCAGTAATTACTCACTCTGGAGTAAAACAGCCAGATTGGGATCAAGCTACCACTAAAGAGCTTATTGGAAAGCAACTACCTTTGGTCTTTGCTGCTTGCTATTTGGGCATTCAGCAGCAAGAGTTTCTAGATCCATCTTGTTAAAAGGGAGCTCATAATGGGGTGGCTCAGTTGATTAAGCATCTACTCTTGATTTCAGCTCAAGTCATGATCTCATGGTTCGTGGGATTGGGTCCTGGTTCATTGGATCGAGTCCTGGTTGGTGGGATCGGGCCCCACACCAGGCTCTGAACTGACAGCATGGAGCCTGCTTGGGATTGTCTGTCTCTCTCTCTCAAAATAAATAAATAAACTTAAAAAAAAATAAGAGAGAGCTCATGTTGTCAGGCACATGCACAGCCTCGATTCCTGCCATCACTCTGTTAATGGCACTGTGCTGGCAGTGAAGAGTCTAGTTGACATGCAGTGGATGCCTCATCCTAATTTCCCAGTTGTTGAGAGTGTTTTGGGAAATGTCCCCTTACACTTAGTGCCCATATCCTTCTATCTATTAACATGACTCTTCCCCAAATTTTCTTGTCTCTAGTCTTGATGAATTTAAGTCCCTGCCAGACCACTATGTCATTAGCACTGCTCAAACATGTACTTCATACTTCAGACCATTTCTCCCTCCACATAAATGACTAGCTAAGTGGGCTGGCTGTTTACTGCTCTGTCCTCATCCTTCAGAGCCACTCCCGAATTGAGCAACAGAGTGGTGGTAGCCCACTTTCAGCAAGCACCAATACATCAAGACACGTCAG
The DNA here is from genome assembly GCF_007474595.2 of Lynx canadensis. Classification (NCBI taxonomy): domain Eukaryota; kingdom Metazoa; phylum Chordata; class Mammalia; order Carnivora; family Felidae; genus Lynx; species Lynx canadensis. Next base: position 153,296,031 of record NC_044303.2, on the reverse strand, counting down.
GCTTGTGTAAAGCAGGCTTGATTTTTCCACCTCCAACAGTTAGTTACAGGCTTTACAGTAAAGGTCCAAGAGTTGACTGTTAAATAAGCTCAGTTTGAAATGTCTACATATCCAAGAGATGTGTCAAGTGAGCAGCTAGAAAAAATGAGTCTGGAATTTTGAGGAGAGGCCAGGATTGACATTATAAATTTGGGAGGGCAGCAACATATAAATGGTATTTAAGGGCCACATACAAATGGTATATACATATAACATTATATAAATGCTACTTAAAGACTGGAAGAGATGACAAGAGAAGTAACTATAGATGTAAAGAAAAGGATCAAGTATGGTCAGTTATGCTATAACACTGGTTTTGAAATCATAAAACTGTTCCAATGCAACTGACCTATAAGAGAGCATAATGTGAATAATCCATAATCTGTTATGTGGACTTCACATTTGCTTATGTGATTTCATCTATAAGAAACATGGTGAACACAGAAAACTGCACTGACCTGAAACAAGTCATATGGAAACACACAAACACCCCTGAAACATCTATCAGCTGCCTCAGTGCAACACGTGTGTTGCTAGCCACACTTAACTGCATCTAATGTGGCAACTTTCCCTTGGATGTCAGATAACCCTCCTCTCACTTCACAAGAATACACAACCTGCAAGTGTGTACTGCTTGCTTCTTCAAGCAAACATGGGTTTTTCCCTAGGTATACACCATATTTCTTGTAGTATATGAGTATTTCACATTTATTGTGTGAAACTTTTTTTATTGATTCCCTATCTTTCTTTTTACATGCCACTGACCAAGTTTTTGAGTAGTGTTCTCCTAACTCATCATTTCCTTAAGTTCTGTGTTTTCCTCATCCAGTTTGGCATACTGCAGTGATTTTTAGGAGCCATCTACCACATGATGGAAGAACTGACTGCTCTGAAGGTGGGGCGCTCCAATCCTGAGGCTGGAGAGAAGGGGAAACAGAAGAGACACCCAAGTGCTTAATACGCATCTAATTTAATTCCCACCTGCCACCTAGACATTTACATCAGCATTTTCATCACAGCCACTGGTACATAAACGTGTGATGAAAAGAGTATATGGCTTTAAGGTCAAACATTCCTAACCCTCTTCACGCTACCATTTATCAAACATCTCAGTCTCAGTGATTTCTTCTGAAAATGAATATCATAATGTCTAATGGATCTGGGTGATTAAACAAATGTCTTAGAAGGTACCTACAGGAATATATTAAGTACTGAAAATTTTTTATATTTTTTCTCCTTAACAAACATACAGATACATACACAATTCCAAAAAAAAATGCTACATTCCCATTTTATCAAGAAATATATATGCTTACGTATTGAAAAAAGTAAATCCCTACACATTTTGATTCCTATCACAATGGGAACACATTTGCCCCAAATTTTAACCAGAATGAACACTTTGAATGAGCTAAATTAATAAGCCATTAATCCCAACATATGAATATTCAAATTTTCCCTTTTTAGCAGGAGACAAAAATGAAATAGATCCAAAGATGCACTCGGACTCTGACATATTCCTTACAACTACTTACTTACTAAGTCAATGAGCATTACCAGGCAGCACCCAGGACTAAGAAAGGAGCTTTTTACTTGTAGGAATCACACAGGGAAAAGCTATTTAACCATGCTTTCATTTGGTAAAGCCCTAATCAAAATCTATCAGCTACTATTTTCAGTTTCTTTTTAAAGAAAAAGGCTATCCATATTAACAATTTATTCAATAAAGTAAACTATAAATCTCTAATTAGGGAAGAAGCTTCAAATGTCAAAGGTCCATAAAAAAAAATCACCTCGAAATGCTTGGTAAAAATCCATTTTCATACTTATGAATTTACAGAGAAATGACACAATGTCCTGAGATTGCTTTAAAAATGACTTCAGCCCAAAACAAGGAGATGAAATTGGAGATGAAAGTCTGATAAATGTTGACGCTTAGGTGGTGGGTCACTGGGGTTCATTATTCTGTCTTCTCTTATTTTTATGTATGTATGAAATTTTCCATTTAAAAAGATTTTTTAAGTTCAGGGTTTTGATTCCCATCTCATCTCCCTGCCAGAGATTCTGATTCAGAAATGGAGTCCTCAATCAGGAATGGTGCCCAGGAATACGCATTAGACATTTCTTTTTTTTTTTTTTTTAATTTTTTTTTTTCAACGTTTATTTATTTTTGGGACAGAGAGAGACAGAGCATGACTGGGGGGAGGGGCAGAGAGAGAGGGAGACACAGAATCGGAAACAGGCTCCAGGCTCTGAGCCATCAGCCCAGAACCTGACGCGGGGCTCGAACTCCCGGACCGCGAGATCGTGACCTGGCTGAAGTCGGACGCTTAACCAACTGCGCCACCCAGGCGCCCCTAGACATTTCTTATTAAGGTCATCATGCGCAATCCCTGGGAAATACTGAACCAGATGAAGGAATTATTAATACCAGAAAATAATGAAGATATGGAGAATAAACAGTTAAAATAGTTTTTCTATTAAAATATTCAACTAGGGGCGCCTGGGTGGCGCAGCCGGTTAAGCGTCCGCCTTCAGCCAGGTCACGATCTCGCAGTCTGTGAGTTCGAGCCCCGCGTCAGGCTCTGGGCTGATGGCTCAGAGCCTGGAGCCTGTTTCCGATTCTGTGTCTCCCTCTCTCTCTGCCCCTCCCCCGTTCATGCTCTGTCTCTCTCTGTCCCAAAAATAAATAAACGTTGAAAAAAAAAAATTTAAAATATTCAACTAACTGACTTTGGAATCAGGATACGAGCAAACGTTTAGGCCAGTATACGAGAAGCATAACATCAAGAAGTAATCATCAAAAACCACCATCACTCAGTGTTTCACAATAAACAGCAGTAGCCACTACTATTTCCTGTTTTGAATCAGAAATGTGCTCAATCTTCAGAACTACAGAAGAGTAATTATAAAGGTTAACAACCAGAAAAGTTTTTGAAACATATTTTCCCAGAAAAAAATAATGCACTGAGCCATAATTTGGCTTTCTGTATTGGAGTAGAAGATTAAAGCTAACACCTAATAATTACACACCCAATTAATTTTTTATTTTGTTTCACGCTTGGGTGAAGATCTATGATATCAGATTATATCAATATCACTTATATCTAAAGGAATCTATTCACATAACATATGGCAGGCACTTAAAAAGAAACACAGTCCAAGTTAAATAATATTCTCAGTTTTACAAAGATCCTCTCAAAATATCTCTAAATCTATTCTTAGGCTGAGTTCATAAATATAAAATTTAATCCAAGTATTAGTTATAAAAATAAAATGAGACTAGGAAGTTCTATGAATCATTATGAAAAGTAATCTCATTACTTTATAATTATCTGATATACAAGACTGTAGGACATACAAAAATAGTGCCAAAATAAGGTGCAGAGAAAGTAACATTAAAGAATACACAGAATACCAAAATACGGGTGGAAAACATGAGAATGTGGTTGCTATGCTACAGATCCAACAAAACTCAGTCATCTGTTCAGTATAGACACCACCTGGAATACAGAGAACTACTTGGCATGGCCCCATCAGGGCTCTCCACTACATACAGGTTTATTCATTCTTTCAATTACATTTATTAAGCACCTGCTACTTAGTACAAACAAGATGGCGTACCAGGCTAGGCGGTAACAAATCACATAATAATTATTATCTCTTTCAATATGCCAAGTATAGACTATGTCATGTTCTACATTTTTTCATTATTTAAGATGTGATTATACTTTCATTTTAACCTTCATATTATTTTATTTCATATGAATCTATGAAAATGTAAAAGCATAACATAACTCATAGAGAAGTCTTTAAAGATCGCTATTGCCTTCAACATTTTTGAAGGGATAAGAAAAAAATTAACTTTTCAATGTCACCACAATAACATAATAGAGAAGAATCTACGGAAGTGACAGTGGTTTTTATTTCTAAAAATGAAGCAAATAGCCATAAAATTTAAACCCTGCAGACAATTCCAAGCATAGAATAAACCAGGGGTTCTCACATAATTTTGTTTAATTCCTGAACACTCATAAAAATTTTTAAGAACCCCAAGGAGCTTTTAGCTTATGCTAGTGAAATCTGCTGATATTTACCATTTTACAAATTAAAATTGAAAAGAATTTAAATATTGATATAGTAACTCATTTTAAAATAGCAATAATAAACTCATTATGTGCTAACATAAGCAACATATTTTATGTGGAACAACTGTATTTTCCAAAACAAAAGAAATTAGTGACAGAGGGGCATTGTTTAAATTTCTGTAAATCTCTTTTAATGTCTAGCTTAATGGAAGACAGCTAGACTCTCATATCTCCTTTTGCAATCAATTTCTCTGTTGCTACTTGTTATTTTGGTTGAAATATATGAAAATATCCATCCTCACACAGATATGTAACTGGGAAAGGAGGAGGATTTAAACAGTCTTGGCAGAGAGTTATGGATATTCCTCCTCCACATTATACCAATTTGACAAGTGGTAGTTTCTTAGAGTTGAGCTGCAAATGTAAAATTGTACTCTAATACATTAGAACCCGTTGATCTACCTGCACTTTGAATTACAACTTCAGCAAGCAATCAATTAGTATTACTGATGATGTTAAAAATACTTCATATTACTCCTTAGGAGAAATATGAAAAGATGAAAAAAAAGATGAAAAGATGAAAGAATTCTATACTTATAGTCTTAATAATTTCAGAAATGCAAATTCTATAATATTCCTGAGATTCCAATGTTCTTTTAGACTCAACACTTCCCTTTACTGTCTAAATTTTACTCTTTCCAATATAGATATATTCTATTTCTCTCTCCTTTGGGCTTGGAGAATGTTTTCTTTTTCTTTCCAGAAGTTCTAATAGTATAGGTGTTGCGGCCTACATTGCGAAGTTCCCTCTTCTCCAATTAAAGACTTGACTGGTCCTGTTCAAATTCTGAGATTTCTATGAACAGGCAAAGCTATATAACTAAGTGGGGGTAAACCCACACCAATGCAATCTATCAGTGGGACTTGTAAGACAAGCCAGCATTGAATACTCCAGCATTGAAAACTCACTATCATAGCTCACAAAGCCAGAAAAACAATCAAAAACTATTCCTCACTTGGGGCAGCTTTTTAACATTTATGTATTTTTTTTCCAGTTTGGTTGTTTATGCAGCTAACTGAACCTATATGTGTTTGTTGTTTGAAGTATATGCCTTTTTAGGTCTTAATTATTAGAATACATTCATAAATTCAACAAAGACGTATTAAGTACCTACTATATTCCATTCTAGGTGTTGGGAGATACAATAATGAACAATAAGACGTTATTACACTCAGGGTTCTTTCATCCGTATGGTGGAAAGGGCTAGCCAATAAATATATGAACTTATAAATAACAAAGAGAATTTAAGAGTGTAATAAATATTATAGAAAAATTAAAACTAGGTGAAGGGATGGAGAAAAACTGGTTGGGAGAAGGAAGGGGGGTCTACTTTAAATAAGAAAGTCTTCACTGAGAAAAGGTCTTAAAACGGAGATTTGAATGACTGATTCTGAAGATCTAGAATGGGAGTGTTCCAAATAGAGAGGCTACAAAGCCCTGATGCCCAGAGACTGTAATTGAAACAGGCAAGTGTGACTGAAACATACTGATCAAAGAGGAGTCTGACCAACATACTGACCAAGAAGCTAGAGCCATAGGCAGGTGCTGAGTCATAAAAGGAATTAAAGGGAAGCTGATTTTACATGGTACCCTAATGGTTCTCACGGTCTGATGGAAGCCACCTGTCTTTTTAAAAATAGAGATGGTGATATTAAAAATACAGGGGGAAAGACAAAGGTTAGAAGTCACAAGACAGATTCAAATTTCAGTTCTTCCCACTGTATCTTAGAAGAAAAAAAAGTAAAACTCATATTTATTTAGTGTTGGTAACTGCCAAGCCTTGAACCAGGTATTTGATCCTGTCTTATTTAATTCAAGTTAGGTTATTTTTTTCAGGTCCTCTAACCCTCAGTTCTTAACCTTATTGGGTGGTGAGAATAACTAATATTTGTTGCCACTGTATTATGGATTGTCAGAAAGGCATATCAAAAACTTAACATGTAAAATTCTTTAATGATTGAATATCTATTTAAAACTATTATCATCATAGGGACGCCGGGGTGGCTCAGTCCATTAAGCATCCGACTTCGGCTCAGATCATATCTCACAGTTCACAAGTTCGAGCCCTATGTAGGGCTCTGCACTGGCAGCTCAGAGCCTGGAGACTGCTTCAGATTCTGTCTCTCCCTCTCTCTTTGCCCCTTCCCCACTCATGCTCTCTCTCTCTCAAAAATAAACATTTAAAAAACATTTTTAAGTATTATCATTATAGATAAACACAATTCTTTTTAAATTACAGATTTGTATGACATTTATCCTCCTTAGTCTAAGATATTCTGGTATTTCTGGTATAGAAAAAGCCCACTATTTGAAGATCTCTTATGATTATCACCAAACTAAAGAGCTGAGAAGGGCAGTAAGACACTCCTGAGAGCTAGGCTCCCCAATTTGAGCTAAATCGGGCCTATGACCAGGAGACTGCTTTTCACCTGGTATTAATTCATGGTTTTCTTAATTGCTTCAATTTACAAAAAAGCCCTTCTAAATCTACAAGCATCAACTTGCAAAGGAAAAGACTCTTGTTACTTGGCATCCTTTCATGGGCATGGAGCTGTTGTTGTCACAGTCAACACCTGTGAAGTGGTGTCATGAGATCTCACATTACTGAACAGGAAACCAAGATGATTAGAGATCTTTGAAAACCTGGAAAGAACTGATAAGGACAGTAAAACAGCCTAATGAATTAAAGCTGGCCAAGAAGGGTGATAAGGAAGGCATTACACCCAACATGGAAGAATGTTGTAACTACTCACACATACATTTCACATGTGGAAAAAAAACCTCAAAAAATCATATTTTAATAAAGTTTCAATTACTATTATTCATAGAAGCTTTCAATATGTATTATTTCATTTACTTATGTAGTATCCAAAGAGTAGACAAAGTACATTACATGTGGAGTATTCTGGGCCTTCTGTGAAATACATTAACTTTACAGATAATTGCTCAAGTTTCATTTGTTAATTTGTTATTACTTCTATCAGCTGCTAAAGCTTCTAATTCAAACTGTGAACTTATAAAAGGACCTTATACTTTACTTTTGCAACCACTTGTTCTAGCATACTTCTGGGCTTAGAGTAGATACTTAAGCACATTTACCAAATGAAAGAAAGTCTACCCCCAAACAAATCTACCTACAGTGAACTTTTAACTCCAAAATCCCCCAAGCGCACTACTTACCTCTGGGATACAAGTTCCTGTGAAACCAAACAAGCCATTGGCGTTGTCACTTTTTTGTATTATTAATCTTGCTGTAGTATTCTCTTCAGAAATGCGAGCTCCTCCGTATACAGAGACTAGTTTAAGAATGAATAATTCCTCTCCCTCCTCTTCATTATCATCTCTTGCAGAAATAATGAATGATTTGTTAGTTTCTCCTTGTCTGAACTCCAGATATCCAGAAACAGGATGTAAATCACTCTTGGCTGGCATAGCATGAAGTTCATAAATTTCTTCAACAGTCAGTTTCCGCTCATAGGACCTCACATCCTGCATCAAACCTGTAAATCTGTCATTGCCATTCATTCCTGCCCCAATCCTCAGCATTCCAGGCCCTGAAATTAGAAATGGGTTTAAACATGACAATATCCACTACTATCCTGTACCAAATTACAAAGTGTGATTCAGAAAGTGGAACAATTTTGTTAAGAGGTTTTATTAGATAAATAAAATACATAAAGCAAATATAATCAAATGAAAGCTCTTTTCTGATATGAAAACAGAATCTAATCGCTGGGATGTAAGATATGTTACACTAAAGGATATCTTGTACATGTGTGTGTATATATGTGTGTGTATGTGTTTATGTATATGTGAGTGTATACTTATATAGACATTTCTTCCAGAAAATTTTAAAATCTCCTTGCACATCTAAGAATGGAACAATTCAATTCAGTCACAATTTTTTTAACTGTTTCTATTACTGTTGTTTGAGCAAATCAAGGCTTAATCTGTTAGAAATGCATCTTGAGTCAAATAAAGCTGTGAGAATTCAACAAAAGTTTTCACAGACCAAATAATTTTACGCCAATAATTAATGCAAAGGATATAAAAAAAAAAGTATTCCTCCCCAGGAACAATATCATATGCAAGTCTTACAGATTTTTTCATGAAAATAACAACATGAAGCTCCAATTATATTACTATGTATCAACAATCATGACTATTTCTTTAAAGCTCTCCCTTTTCGAAAATTCACTAGTTCTTATTTCTTTACTTATTCCCTCTCCAATAACTCAACTAGGATATTTATATAAGATGACAGCTTGGCAGTACTTTGGGAAAAAAGTACAAGTAATACTGTTTATAAAAATCATCAACCAAGGCAGAACCCAGGTAGTTGTTTTAGGGCAGTCACAAGTATCCAGCAATTATTATCTCAATCGCCCCTGCAGCAGTTCTGGACTAACTATATAGTAAAGAGAGTGAAATATCTACAACAGGCAAAGATATGATGAACACTAGAAACAATACTGGGCAAAAGAAGCCAGGCACTCAAGTATACACACTGTTCAATTTGATTTCCATAAAAAAAAAAAAATAGGAGAAGCTACTCTCATGCTCTCAGAAATGGCAACAGTAGGTGGGCAGGGTGGTGAGTCAGTGACTGCAGAAGGGCTAGGGGGGTTCTGGAATGCTATTTCTTGATCTAGTTAGTTACATGGGTGCTGAAATTAATGAATTTAAAGTTTTAAAACTTCATCTATCTGTACACCATATGGAACATATACTTTTATGTATCTTAAAACACCTAACATATACTATAGTTCATTAATATATTTTAAATATATAAATACTTTGAATTTTTTTTTCCAAATTACAAATTACAGAAACAATCTAAGTTCCTTGCAGTACGCTAAACAGAGAAAAGAAACACCAGCTCTTGATCTCCCCAATCCTTCCCACTCTCATTTTACCACCATGCCATCAACAGATGAATCAGTGGTAACAGACATATGCATATATTCACACAATCAAAAGGGGATTGATTTAATGCTACAGAATGCTGTAAGCATAATCCTTGGAGGTGAAATCAGTAGCGTGTGCATGTTGTTTCTTTTGGGCATCATTTTTTTTCTACTAGAAAAAAAATACAACCAGATGCCCAATGCAAGGAGGTTCAGAAGGAAAATAGTCTAATAAGCTACAACCATATAAGCTGTGCTCTACTTTCCTACTAATTAAAAAATAATCACATCCTAGGATGGAGGGGCTGGGAAAGAATTGGTGATTATAACGGAAATAACCAGTATTTCTCAAAGAAACAATATATAATCCGGATTGAAGACCGCAAAGCCTATTTCTTCAAAGCTCTCCACAGAATTCACCAATTTACCTACTAATATTATAAACTTCTGTAATTGCAGGGCATTTTAAAGTAATTTTTCTCTCTCAACTCCTCTTTAACCTTACACCCACCACCCTTCACCTCCAGCAATTCACCAAGCAGCAGTTCCCCAAATTCAATAGGCTGTTTCATGTTTCTATACCTCTGCTCTTTTTTCTACCTGGAATCCTCATGCCCCATCCCTCCTACTGCCTATGGGGAGATAAATATTCTGCCTTCATAATTTTTCTTTCATCCCACAATATTGAGGTGATCTGTTTATACATACACATCTCTCTCCCAGAGCCTATTTTAAGTACGTCAAGGATAAAGACTTTCCCTGATTCATTTCTGCAACACTCAGTACAGAATTTATGGTTTTGGTAGGCATAGCTTTATTACAGAAATTAAACCAATACACAAGCAGATTTTTAAATACCAGTTGGCCTTTGTAAGAAATCAAAATTTTTAAAAATTCAAAATTCAGTGTCCTAGTCATAAAGATGACACTCACCATCAATAATGGCTTCTCCTTTCAGACTCTTGATTCCTCTGGGCATCGCATTTCCATCAAGGTAGAATTCAATTATACCATCATCCAGGACAATGAGAAGATGAAGCCAAACATTTTCTTCTAAATATTTCGTGACTGTTGTCTTGGCAATATATGTAGCATTGGAACCCAAAGTTTTGTAATGAAGAGAAAGTGTCACATGGGATTCATTTGTTTGAATTTTTACCCCATAGTAGATGCTTCCATTACCATCATCCTTTGCTATAACAAATCCATTTGTATTGGCATCGGGGATTACCCAAGCTGAAAACGTAAAGTTGGCAATTGAGTTGTTCTTGGAAGGATGGTATTTTGGATGAACAGTTCCAAATGCACCCTCTACTCCACTGAAGTACAAAGCATCTGTTCCACTGTGGTGACGCCGCATGTGCGGCTGTAAATGCACAGTGCTGGGGAAAATTCCAACTAGCAAAAAATCTATCATTGGGGGCAAACCATCAGTGAACTCACTGGACAGTATTTCCCAGCCTACTCGTACATCACCAAACACACCCTGCTGCCTCAAAATGGTAAAATTGGTAATATAAGACATATCGTCTTCTGACAGGACATCTTCTGCAACTTCTCTCTCTAAGCACTCTGGATCCAAGATGAAAATTCCAAAGGGATCATCATTAAATGGAATCATTACTGTCACCTGGAGGTTGGTTCCTGCTAGTTGGCCCCCAGGACCTGGAGATCCACCTGTAATAAGATTGACTTATAATAAATAAGAAATCAGAATCCGAAGTACTTTCCAGTATGAGGTGAAGACAAAAGGAATTTGACTAGCAAACTTCTGGTTAAATAATATAGTCATTAATCAATGAACAACAATGTCACCGTATGTTTTTTACCACATTTTCAGAGGTATTTTGGCTCAGAATAATTTCATTAATAACCAAAAAAGCATGAAAAGAGAATATTAACTAGAAAGTTTTAATTCCTGTGCTTAAAACCACAAGTAATGGGGAAACTGATTGTCTAAATTGTTTCAATGGCACAAGACCAAGCTTTAAGCTACCATGAATCTGTACTTCCTAACTTCCATTAATATTTTGTTGGAGATACTCTATTTAGTGAGGAAAAAAATCTATTTAAGTTTAAGAATGAATGTAAGTCTCCATCCATAAAACTTAGCCAAGCCAAGACCACAAAATGAATGTTAAAAATAATGCTTCTATCAAAAAGGGTATTTTTGACATTTAAAGTTGGACAATCAAGATACACTTATTTCTTCATTAATTGTATTTTTGGTACAGCTCTAATTACTTATGTATAAAACATCAAATTTCAGCAATAAAATAAAAAAGGTGGAAAAACACAGCACCTGAAATGTTTACAAGCTTTAAAATATAAAATTCATTGAATTCAGGAATTTTATCTGGAAAAGCATGGAGAATTATTGGTTTGGCTTCTTCACCATCCATAAAGTTAACAATCCCTGAAGTTTCATAGAACTCCTGTCCAGGCTGCAAAGCAGAATCATTCTCAAACAGCTGCCAAGCCACAGAAACATTGCCAAAGTGTCCGCGATGCCTCAAAATCCTACGTAACAAATTAAAGAAAATGAATTCTTATGAAAAATATATAAGTAGTGAATTTAACTCCAATGATAGCTTTCTGTGTTATCTCAGCAATAGACTTTTTCTATTTACCATCTTTAATATAAACCAGCCAGCTAATCCTTAGTGAGCACCCACGATTAATCTCACGGTAAGAAAATGAGGCAGAACTTTTTTATTTTTTTTTAACGTTTTATTTATTTTTGAGACAGGGAGAGACAGAGCATGAACAGGGGAGGGTCAGAGAGAGGGAGACACAGAATCTGAAACAGGCTCCAGGCTCTGAGCTGTCAGCACAGAGCCCGACGCGGGGCTCGAACTCACGGACCGCGAGATCATGACCTGAGCCCAAGTCGGCCGCTTAACCGACTGAGCCACCCAGGTGCCCCGGCAGAACTTTAAACGACAAAGAGAAGCCATCTTAAAAGTCATACTCTTCAAAGTACAAACTGAAGGGTAAATTCTAAACCCCATCGAAAAATAATTACAGAAGAACTGGCAAGAGTTCTTCAAAAGCAAAGGATGGGGTGAGGGTAGTCACATATCATTTGAAAGAAGAGTTGCAGAAGACTTTGGATAACTCAAGTCTCTCAGTCCTGATGATGGAAGCTGAGGTGAGGAGGGTACGGATAATAATTTCTGTTCACCAGCTAACGTGTTGTTTTTTGTTTTTTTTAAACAAGTGGCAACAGCATAAACAAAGCTTATCGTTCATTTTGAAATTTTGAAACATTAATAATATTTCAAATTTGTGCATACTTAAACGTTTTATTTTATCCAATTATGATTTTACCTTATTCAAATATGCTTACCAAAATGCATTAGTCTTTCCTTCTTCTACTGCTTTGTCTATGGGCTCCAGAGAAAAAATGCCATTTGGGTCATCATTAGCTTCAATTATCACTGTAGCTATTCCATGTTGATATACTACTGTATCACCTAAATTAAAAAAATTAAAATAACAAAGAAGTAGTTAACTTGCTATTAAATTCATATTTTAAAATTAAGGAAAAGTTTATAATGAAGTTCAAATTTCAGCAAGAATTTCCACAATGAAGGTCATAAATAAAAGAGATGCCTATATAAGTTTAATGTGACTTGTCTTTGTGGAAATGTTTAATTACAGAAGACCTACTTCACTGAAAAACATAGAAGATACTTTTCTTCACAACAGGAATATTGCTTTAGAAGTTTAATTAGAAATCAAAAACACAGCTTTATGTAATTCAAATTTTTGAGGTATATTCTTTCTTTTCATAAAAAGTGTGAGGATTACCCCATAACATAAAAATATTCCTGTTCAGGGGCACCTGGGTGGCTCAGTCGGTTGAGCTTCCGACTTCGGCTCAGGTCATGATCTCATGGTCTGTGAGTTCGAGCCCCGCGTCGGGTTCTGTGCTGACAGCTCGGAGCTTGGAGCCTGCTTCAGATTCTGTGTCTCCCTCTCTCTCTCACCCTCCCTCATTCATGCTCTCTCTGTCTCAAAAATAAGTCAACATTAAAAAAATATATTCCTGCTCATATTAATTAGAATGGTCTGAACATTTCCCTTTTTAATATTAAAAATTTTTTATTTTAGGGATGAGCACTGGGTGTTGTATGGAAACCAATTTGTCAATAAATTTCATAAAAAAAAAAAATTTTTTATTTTAGAGAGAGTGCATGAACAGGGGAAAGGAGCAGGGTGGAGGGGGGTGGAGAGAGAGGAAGAGAATCTTAAGCAGGCTCCTTGCTCAGTGAGGAGCCGATGAGGGCTCAATCCCACGACCCTGGGACCATGACCTGAGCTAAAATCAGGAGTCAGATGCTCAGAATGAGCCACCCAAGGCATCCCTTGGGCATTTCCATTTATTTATATTTATTTTTTTAATATTTATTTTTGGGAGAGACAGAGAATGAAGCCTTGGAGCAGTGGGGGAGGGGGTGGGAGGGGGAACGACACAGGATCCGAAGCAGGCTCCACACTGACAGGAGCAAAGCCAATGCAGGGTTCAAACTCACAAACTGTGAGATCATGACCTGAGCCGAAGTCAGACACTCAACTGAACGAACCACCCAGGCACCCCGTGTATTTCCCTGTAAGTCTCTGTTTTCAGGAAGCAGTTTGCTTCCTGAACAAAGCAATCTTTATGGTGTTGAACTTGATTCCTCTACTCCAATTCCATCCAAAGTGTGTCAGCACTGTTATTGACAATAACATTCTCATTATTTCCCAGAGATCTAAAGCTCTTTTCTGTTCCTGCTGTTCCCAAAGCAAGCAAAATCCTCCTTATCTTTACACTTGTTACTCCTCAGGACCCGGCTCAAGCGACACATCTTCCAGGAATTCTTCCTTGAATTCCAAAGTTAAGGTAAGAGAAGTTCCACCATGTTCCTACAGCACTTCCCACTTTGTCAGTGTATCATAACAATCATAGCATTAATTTAGTACACACACCCACACACATACAATTCTACTGTGAGCTCCTTGGACAAATCCTTCTTAATCAATTCCATGCCCTGAAGAGTAGAGTTCCAGTAACTGGTACACAAAAGTTATTTATGAATATTAGCTGAACTGAAAGAAATAAAACTTTTAAAATCAGATAAGGGCAACATCTAAAACTAAAATTATAGAATCAGAAATTAAATGCAGCAGACCAGCACATTAAAAAGAATTTACAGTTGGATACAGAATTACAGATAGACAAGTGTGTGTGTATGTATATAGAAATAGATACATAAATCAATATACAACTGTACTCACACTTACTTTGATAATTAACCAATGGAAAGAGGGAAAAAATACTGTCTAGTAAAATAATTGTACAGAAAATGCTGACAATACAGAATAACCAAATACCTCAAAATATCGAATCATAAAAATCTAGGAAAAACAAAAATAATAAAATCTAATTTTGGCAGGATACTGATGCCATGTGCATTTGTCATACAACATATCATACGTGGTACTAAAAACTCATTCTGTCCCTCCACAGGGAGAAATGACAGTATTTAACAAGGGCTCTGAGCATGGCCACATCCTTTGATTCAATAATTCAATCTCGGGCCATATACTGTGAACAGTAACTATCAGGGACAAATATCCATTGCCAACACTAGGTCCTGTTAGAGATGCTACCCATCCAGCCCTCCTACCGTTGATCCCTTCAGGGCTCGATGTGTTGACATCATAAAAGAGAAGAGAAGAGTGGAAGAGAAAGAACGAAGAGGAGATGTAAAAGCACAAATTATGTCATCCAAGTCCTCATAGCTAAAGTCACTACGTCCTCAGATGCCATGACATCTGGGAAAATATTGAAAACAAATGCAGTGGTAGTATACCTCAGGCCAGTCATCCAGTGACACCGCTTCCTCTTACTTGTTCTCTCTCCAAATAGCAAAATATATTTCCCCAATGATACATTTTACAAAATAAACACAGTCATTTCCTTGCATAGTCATGTTACATTCTCTGTGTAAGAGATTTGGATGTTTTGGGGCACCTGGATGGCTCAGTCGGTTGAGCATCTGACTCTTGACTTTGGCTTAGCTCATGATCTGAGGGTTATGGTATCGAGCCCCATGTTGGACTCTGTGCTAAGCATGGAGCCTGCTTAAGAATCTCCCTCTTTCTCTCTTTCTCTCTCTCCCCCCACTCCCCCATCCCTCCCTCTGCCCTTCCCCCACTTATGTGTGCATGTGTGCTCTCTCTAAACTTAAAAAAGAATAAAAAATTAAAAAGAGTTTTAGATATTTTGATCCACCATAATCATAGTGACATTTTGTTCCTGACAATAGTTGAACCCCAGTGACATTTTGACCCCAAAGATTTTGGGGATACAATAATTTTCCACAAAATGACACCAAATTAATAAATGGAATTAAGAACTTATTTCTACAGCAAACTATTAAGACCATGTCATTTCTTCATCACGACAGCAAAACTTTTTCACTTTTACATCACCAAGATTATTTTTATCTATAGCAATTTCTTTCATTTAAATTTTAGGACAATTAATCAAAATGTTTCTGGTCTACATAATACCTGATTAATAATTGTGGGGGTTTTCTGTAACTGTAAAATTTATTTTGTGGACATTACTCTACAAAGTTAATTTTTTCCTCATAAGAATTTTTCATTTTTACTTTTTTGATTTTCTTATTAAGCCGTGTGAAAAACAAGAAGGGAAACAGGAAGAGAGACACAACTGAAGAGGAATAAAGATAGGGAAGATGACAGAGAAACACAGCATTAACAAAAAGTGATCTCTTTCTTTTCCTTTTCCTCTTTCTGAGTATTTCAGTCCAAAAGACACAAGGTAAAGCACAAGGCAGGCATTCACAGTAAGGGCAGACGGTTATGGCACAACAGTGACCAGAGGCCATCTCCACAGAAGAAAACCTTGGTGTTAGATGTTGGAATCTGAGTGGAGTGGGAAGGCATCCACACAGGGAATTGGCCTAACATAGGAAGCTAGAACCCTAGAGGGGTAAGAAAGGTAACCTCCTTGTGTAAGGAGGATAAAAGAAGCACTGGGGAAAAGTGGTTACAGAGGGAATTAATCAAATAAGTAAATATATTAATGATAACAGCTTCTAAATTTAACAGTATTAGAGAAAGAAGGGACAAATATGGAAGGAAAGAAACCTGGAAGCTTATAACAAATCATTGAAATAGAAATATTGGTATGAACTAATGGTTTTCACATAGTTGGATACAGAATTACAGATAGACAAGTGTGTGTGTATGTATATAGAAATAGATACATAAATACATGCCTAATTTCTGTACACAAACAGGGCCGAGGAGGAACATACGCTGAGAACAAATATGCCCACCTAATGCCCAGATTCTGGTTTCTAAAAAACATCCTTCACTGAAAGAAACCAGGCTTCTTGGAGAAATGACGAATTTCAGGGTTGTCACAGGAAAAGTATAAGATGAGTTTATAACAGCTTGCTGTGCCAGGAAGTAAGAAAATGCTCACAGAATAATATGGAACATGTCAAAAAGACAAAAAAGTCATCTCAAATAGGCTACCATTAGCCAAATCTGGGAAAATCTGACCACCAAAACAAATAATGACAGTGAAATATAACCCACTGTATTAAAATAAAATCATGAGTCAATACTGATATATAGATCAGTGAAAAAAAATGAAAGTTTGGTGAGTTACAGGATATTTACTAAAGTGTGTTCCCCACAAAAATATTTATTAATTACAAAGAAAAAAGTACAGTAGAGAAGCCTGGCAGTCACCACCTAAATTATGGTCAAAGTAAACACTGCCATCAAGGGACAAAAAACAAAATCACGTGTCAACTGAAGAGATGGTTAAGAACACAGTATAACTTCTATGAAATTCCTGTTAACGATGCAAAACCTGAAACTACTAATGGGGAAATATCAAACAAACCCAAATGGGCGATGTTCTACAAAAAACTAGCCTGTAATTTCTATATTATAACGGTCATAAAAGTCAAGGAAAGACTGAGGAGAACTATTCCAAATTGAAGAGATTAAAGAGACAGGACAACTAAAATCAATGCATGATTTATGAAAGGATCATTTTGCTAGAAAGGACATTATTGGGACAACTGGAGAAATCTGAATGGGGTCTGAGGCAATGACTACATTAATGTTATATTAATGGTTATACTACATTATGGTTATATTGTGGTTATGTAAGAGAGTGTCCTTGTTTGTAGAAAAAATGCACTAATGTATTCAGGGGTGATGGAGTATCCTATCTTCAACTTATTCTCAAAAGGTTCATAAAAAACTAGCTCTTTGTACACTTAAAAGAATAAATGTAGAAACAAGCTATAGCCTCACCAATTGACTAAAGGTGATATCAGGACCCAAACAGTGGGGTCCAAACATCCTGCTTCATTTATGGTATAGAGAAGAAGAAAGAGCCTATCTTTTCCTTCTTGCAAAGTATCATTCATCATGGCTATACCTTCAGAGAATTATCAAACAGCCAGTTGTATTCAGCCATCTACAGACTGCAGCTTCCTGGCCAGTATGTCCAACACCATGCTAGAATGGCAAGGGGTTACAGATACTGATTCCCTAAGCCCTTGGGTTACTAAACAAGGCTGAGGGTAGCTTTAACTAGAAGATTTCTATTCCTTACATAGTATCACAATTTTATACATGTGCCACATTGTGAAAAAAAATTAAAAATAATGCCACAGAGTATACCAGGCACATGAAGATACAATGCGTATATTCTTCATTCTTTCCCTCAAAAAAGCAATAAAAGAAACAATTCTGCTCTTGAATAGTCATAGATGACAGTTACGTACTTAATGTCATCTTGATAAAGGTACTGAAACAACAGATCCCCCATAAAAATATAATTTATTTACCTGTTGAATTAAAGAGGATTATATAAAAAGACTCATCTGCTTCTGGGATATCATCTTCATTAATGAAGACAGATATCCTCTGCTTCCTATTTCCAACCGCAAAAACGAGTGCTTCTCCCTTTTCAACAGGAACAAAGTCTCCCTCTCTTGCGGTAGCCTTCCCATCCATGGTAGCATATTGGACAGTGCAGGCAACATCCACAGATCCATTTCTGAGAACTGTAAAGTTAGCAGTCTCACCTTCCTGAACTCTCACCACACGAGGTTCTGAAATATTTATGAAGAAAAGAAGGAACATGTGAGCTTTTCTGATCCCATCTACATATTTCAAATCACTTTGTTTCTCCTGCCCAAACAAGAACTGTCCTCCATTGTATCTTTGCTTAAAGATTCAACTCTATTGCCAAGTCCTACATGAAGCCTCTTCTGATTACTTCTAGGTTAGTAACCTTCCCCTTGTCTTCATTCCTACAGAATTCATGGTCTTCAACTCTCAAGCTGTCAGTAAATTACATGCTGAATCCTCTGCCTACTGTTTCATATACCTCATATCCAAATTCAGATTGTAAGTTCCCTGAGAATAAGCCCAGCTATCTTATGTTCTATTTTTGCCACAGCAATTAGCAGAAGGCTGAACACAGGATTAATTCATTATGTACATGTTATCTGAATGTTAAGAATAGTAATCAAAATTCAAGAGCTTTAAAAGATTCCTGCAGTTATAAATTGAATGGCTTGCAAAAAAAACGTTTAAGAAAGAATTAGACACCAATTAAGCTCACAAATCAAACTAAAAAAGGTCAACTGCAGAGAACAAACCAATGGTTCCAGGAGGCAGAGTGGGAAGGTAGGGATTGGGGATAAAATAGGTGATGGGAATTAAGGAGTGCCCTTGTCACAATGAGCATGGGGTGTTGTATCGAAGTTTTGAATTACTATATTGTATACCTGAAAGTAATATCACACTGTACGTTACCGATACTGGAATTAAAATTACAATGAAAACTAAAAACTGTCTAGAGTCCCCAAAGAGACTTCTAAAGAAAATTAAAATGCAAAAAATAGGGAATCCTTAATTTACAGATCCAATAAAGATTAGTTATTACAGTAAGTGAGCATCCATTAGGCAAATAATACCCAGGCCCTGAACTGGCTACATTGTGTACTGGAAGAAGTTTCGTGAAGAGTGCTCTTTACTGCACAAAGGCAAAAGAAATACCTTGGAATCTGAAGCCAGAGGGAGAACAAAGATAGTAAAAACAGTACTTGTTTTATTTTCTTTTTCCTTCCGACAACCTTTAAAAACATTTCTTAAAATATCAAACAGATTAAATAATGATCATTCAAACAAATGAAGAAATCATATTTAAATAAGCATTAGTTGTGCTTTCTCGAAAATGTTCAGTTAAAAACGTTACTGAAGACATATCTATCTACTGTTTAAAAAGATGTAAAGTCACTCAAAAAAGACAAAAATACCACCTGCAAAATAAATGGGGTCATCATTTCTTCTAATCCTCAGAGTTGCAGTAGTTCTATTTCCTATTTTAGCTCCTCCAGTGGCATTAAGTAGAGTGATGGTGAATTCCTCCATTTCCTCTGGAATCTTGTGGGAAATGTTATACATGTTTTAAGTCAGGTGATTTGCACAAACAATTCTATACTACAGTCCTAAATTATTTTTTATCTTTTAAAAAATGACTCTATTAATGGCAGTACTAATGTTCACTGCCATTTGAGGCAGAAGCACCCTAATGATTCAAGTAGGATTCAGACCCAAAAAAACATTTTAATATGCATTTCATCCAAACAGCCATTTTATTCTAACTCATAAAATTTAATAGAAATCCAGTTATTTTGTTTTATATAGGCTAAAAATATAAATACTACACAGCTCACATTATTTCTATAAGAAGATATGTGTCGTTTACCAAAAAAAAAAAAAAAAAGCCAGAAAAATAACTTTTGGATGCATTTAGAACAGAGGTCATAATAGTAACAACAGTGTGGCTAGCTCTCAAAGGCCTCTCACAAACCTTACTGAAGCTTCACCCATAAAGACCTCATTCCCATGTCCTACCAAGATGAGATTCCCTACCATCTCTGAGTCTATATAAATCCATAGGTGAACACCATTTCTCTTTCATTTCATCCATGCAAGCTAGTGTTCTCTGCATCCTAAAATGGAAGCATGTTGGAAGTCTTTCTCTCAAGGAACAAGCCTGAGGGAAAGTAAACAGGCTTCGTGACTGTTTAAAGCACAGCTCAGCTCAGAAAAGTCCACTCCCATTGTTACTAAGTTCTTTCTCTTCACTACCAATAACATGAGCACCACTCTGGGTCCATGATCCATCTGGTCCTTTGTTCTGATTCTGAGAATGCACCAAGAGCATACTTAATAGATGGTACACCCTTGTCTTCAAAGGCCCAAAGCACAAGCGGCACATTTAACCTCAACCTAACCTCGACACCTGTGCATGTTACTGGCAACCGTGAGTTCTAAGAGTTAAAAATGCCTTCAGGGAAACAAAAAGTATTTCTCTTTTGGTGTCTATTCAGACATTATCATGCCTGAATTCTTTTTGACATATCTTCATGACAAGATGTATTGCCAGATGATTAATTATTAAATAAAAACTAATTATTAAGCAATGACACACATAAAGAGTTAATATATGCAACATTTACCTCATCTGGAAGGGAATAAATGGGATATTTTTCGAAAATTCCTGATCTCCAAAGAAATAGTCCCTTGGACAGGAAACACATCTTGTGTAAAGTCTGGACCACCCATGATACACTAACAACACCAACAAAGTTGCCTCGATTTCTTACTACATCATAAACAGCTGTGAAATACAAATGTGTATAATATACATGATATATATTGAACAATTATAAAATAAGTAAAGAAACTGCTTAAAAAACAAAAGTAAATATAAGACCTCTTTTTAATAAAGCCAATCATTTGCTTACATGGGTTCAAAGTATGTATCTAATGTGGTAACCTAGTTTTCTTTCTGCAGGTATAAAATTTGTGCAATAAATGGACTTGATCTTATTTACCACAGTTCGGGGATTTAAAAGTCATTCACCACAGGGAACAAAATGGTGATTAATCAGGTTCACCTATCATAAAGTTCTAAAAGGATATTGCTAAAGCTGCTAGAGGAAGCTGTACACTCAAAAGTAATTTTTTCACCTACACAGACGCTGCTCTAAAAATAAGCTCCTTCTCATTTCATGCCACTGCACTTAGCTCCCAAGCACTAATTCTCCAGTTTTAAAGTCTCTCCTATTGAATCCTATCGTTCGGATTCTACCACATGTGGTTAACTGAAATCAAAATATAACTGAGACATCATTATCATTACATCAGTATCATTACAATACTAAGGTAAGAAATAAAAATAGGAATCCTAAACGTCATTTTTAAAACACCATGTCTGCACCAACAGTAATTTTAAGGCAGCTGGACAAGTAAAAAAATAACTATTTGCTAAAGAAATAAAATAAAAAGTGGTTAATTTCCTCTTAGTAATAAACAATACGAATATGAGAAGCAGATCAAATTACCACTATAGGTATCGTCTCCTTTACTTTCATTGATCATAACAATTAGATCATCAGAAACAAACTCTATAATCCCATGAGGATCGTCGTTTTTTAGAATCGTTATGTTGACAACCGTGGCACTTCCCAACTTGCTTTCCCGTTCACCATGGCTGCTGAGGACCACCCAGTAGTGTTCATCCAACTAAAGTGAACATGTCAAATTAGGAAAGATATAAAGTTCAAATCTTCAAAGCAAATAAAATACAGATAATCAGGAATACTACTACTACCTATTTTTCAGAAACATACCACTCACTGAGAAAACAAAAGAGCTAATATTATTTCTAAAACAATTGTTTAACATTCTCCTGTCGGGTAAGGGAGACATCAGATATAAAAGTATATATTATCCAAAAAGAGAAAAGAGAAGCCATGAGACTATACTGAAACAGTAAGAAGACTTGGACATATCACTGATGATCTAGTCATTTAAACTAGCACATGTAAATAAAATAAAATTAATTTCAAAGCTACATACACACTGGTGTGCAAACATGCTGGAACAATATGTGGTTCCATTAATACAAAACTTAACTTTATTTCCTTTAAAAATGTGATTTTACAGAAACACTTCAAACCCATATCACTACACGTTCAAACAGGTTACATACAATAAGGCTTAACATAAGTAAACTTATGAAAACCAATCACTGAAAGTTTCAGATCATTTGGTATTTCTTTATGTAGGACAAACATGCAATTCAAAGTTGAATGAATCTTCTTTTGCTTTTTAAACTTGTTTTTCTTTTCTTTTCCAAACATAAATACTTCTCAATCTTTTCTTGCTCACTTCCATTCCTCTATCTCCTTGTCAATGTTCAAAATATCTACACTCATAATGTACTAGATACTATCAGCTTTCCACAAAAGCACAAGAAAAAAAATCCTGTACCTCCGGTATCCCATCCAATCTTGATAACAATGTGATTACGATCTCTCGTTCCCCAGGTTTAAATTCTAGCACCCCTGTGTTTCCGTAGAATTCATTGCTATCTCTCGGCTCTACTCGGTAGTGTAGAAACTGCTTAACCAGAGCTCCCCTGGATCGGGTGATATGGAGCTCTACAGATTCCCCTTCCTTAAAAAAAATGAAAATCCACAAAAGTTCAAATCCATCAAGACTGTTCTCCTCAAGTTGTGAGTACAGAATAGATGGAAGTTTCTTTCATACTCACTTTTATAACATAGGGTCCTCTAGATGTAGGAGAAAATTCAAAAACTCCCCCAGGATCATCATTTTCCAAAATAATTAGGTCACGGCTAGTATATCCAGATTTTAGCACTTGATTTTCCACATTGACCCTGTAAAAGGCAAAGGGGAGAAAAAGGCATCCGCCACCTATAATCTTACTTCTCAATTTTGTAGCCTTACTTATAATATTTACAACACTTTCAGAAAATGAATATGAATGTTACTAGGAGTTAAACTTAAACTGAATTTAAGTGTATTAAAATCACTTAGGATCAAAATAGTTTTACTCATAACATTTATGGAAGAATTTCTATTTCTGAATTCTTTATATCTTTCATATTTGACTGAAATCGCATGTTGCCTAAGTACACCAAAAATACAGTAATCAAAGGCAATAAATATATTTTTATAAAGTACCAAATCTAGAAATTTGTTCACAGTTTTAGAAAAATTTAATTTGTAACATGTAGTTAGAAAATATATTTAAATAAAATGGTTTTGACTTTACATACACTTGAATTTTTTTTTTAAATAACTCATGACATTAGATTATACTAACTAAATAAAAGTTGGGTAACTGCATGGACTAAAGCAAACCACACAGATAAAAAATAAATGAAATTATGATTAGATTTTAGAAATATTTTGTGACCTTTCATATGGTTCTATTCACTTCAATTTTAACCTCGTAATTTTTTGTTATATATAAGAAAATATAGGACATACACCAAAAAATATGGAATAGAATGGAACTGAGATGTATGACTTGGTAAACAATTCCAATACATCTCTCAAAAGAACATATTTAAAACCAGATTATTTTTTTCATTTCTGGTTTTTATGCTCAATGTGTAATTAGAATGATCAAAGGGACTGGGAGGCAAGGCTCTGGGGGTTTAAAAGCCAGCATACTCTGAGAATTCTCAATCCTGCAATCTGCTCTAAACCTTCCCAAATGTCACTGTCTGCTAAACCAAAAAGTACTCATGATCAGACCTCAAAATTACAATGAAGCCACAATTAATACGTAGAAAAGACAGCTCACTTCCTACGTAAAAGAGAATCAGAATTAACATTCTTCTCTAGCTTTTGGATATCAGACAACCAACACCTAGCATACTCATGGCCACAGAAGAGACAGTCCAAATAATAGGACAGCTATTTGTTATATTGTTAATGCAGTCATATGATTTTCATAACAAATCTGCCCATATTTCATACACGCTCCTCTTACCATTAGAAAATGAAACTACACACAAAACATGCACAGGCATCAAGCAAAATTTCTCAAGACCTGTGGTCATGCAGAATCACAGCCTTGTCCAAAACAATGGCTGGAAAAGCAAAAGGTTGAAAAACCAAAACCAAAAGCAAAAAACAAAAAAAACCCAGTCATTATTTTGTACACTTACCCAAAAAACACGACAAACCTTTTGGTTTCTACCCTGTCAACACAGAAAGAAGTATGGGAGGGACGAAAAAAGAGACAGAGACACCATTTGCCAAAATCTCACTAATACTGCTAGGAATTTGAATGACAGAGTAAAAATAAAGCTCAAGAAAGCCTTTCATTTTTCCCCCATAAGCCAGTAATGTACACTTTATGGGAATTCTGCACATTGGTTTCTTTGCTATTGACAAATGCTAGCAAGAGGTTCAGCAGTTCCCACTTGGGAAGGATGACCCCATGGCCAGCCAGCATGTCAACACCCATTGAAGACATTCCTTTCCAGGCCTGCTCCAAGGCGCGGAGGCCTGCCAAGTACTGTGCGTGCTCACAGACCGCAGCAGCTGAGCAAATCTCATTCAGCCTGACTTATAATTACTTAGTAGCTTTAATGAGGTTTTTAAAAAAACAAAAATCTTTGTCCTCAGATCTAAAGCCAACTGTTCTTTGAAAAAATTAAAACTCTATAAGCAAAGAAATACATACCTTTCCCATTTGCATAGAAATATATTCAAGAAGCCATAAGACAGCAGTTTATCTTTTAATTTTGACAACTATTACTTACAAAGAACTTAGTATCAGGAAATCTAAATACTTTCAAATATACAATGTACTGCATTTTCAAACAGCCTCAAAAAAACATGTCAACATGCACAACACAAGGGCTTCATTTTTAAAGTCAAATAACATTGTAAAAATGGGGTTATACACCACATATACAAAAAGTTTTCTGAAATAAATTGGAAAAATAATTTCTTTTTCTGATTTGGGGAAAACTAAACAGTAAAATATTTTTTACCTGATAAGATATTGAAAGCATCATAAACTGTTTAACTCCAGAGCAACTTTTATCTGTACTACAGAGAACTTGTATTTGAATTTGACTTTAGAGAAAGTGTATAATGTACCACAATAAAGTGTTAATTATTTTTGTTGCACTATTATATCATAACGTAATAATACTTAACTACCATTCATTCTTTCATTTTAGTTTTGTTAAAAATTTGCAAAAGTGAGATGGAGGTTTTGGTAAAATATATTATTTCCAATCAAAGAGTTTATTCTCATATTTATTTAATTAAATATGTCTTAGAACACTCAAAGGTACTTTGCTCATTCTTGTTCATGCACAACTAATACAAGTAAGCACTAGTGCTAATTGAATTAAACCATTTTAATATAAAATTGAAATAATTTCCTGTATTTGAAAAGAGAGGAACTAATAATTCCTGAAATTCTCTACTCCATGATTTGTACTTCTTGTGTATTGTTTTTGCCGATGGGAGACAGAGAAATAAACACATAAAAATTATATTTAATTAAAGGTTTATATTATAAAGTTAAAATTGACTATTTTGATGGAATTATAGTCACTATAAACTTTCAGAGATGAAATTTAAATCATTCTTTAAACATTTGGCCAAAGTGGAAACTCATTAACAATTTCTATGAACTGCTATATGTCTGGTTTATAACTGCTGTTCATTTTCTTTCAGTTTATTTTTGAAGACGGTCTATTGATTTAAGTACTCAAACCTAACTAAGAGAAAAAGAATGTAAGTGAAAAAATAATCATTTTCAGTTTTCATTTACATTACATTTCACTGATTTTCTTGAGTCATTTGAAATACCTTTCCATAAGATTTAATGTGAAATACGTATTTAAAACGTAAGTCATTTGGACAGTGTGAGTGTTGCATTTGGTTTTTGCTTTTTTGTTCACTTTGTTGTTGTTTTGTTACTTTTCACGTAAAAAAGTACACATAAAACGGTTATGAAAACAAAATGCATAGCAGACATTCTGTAAATTTATTCCGTACATTCTTATTTTTCCTCAACATAAAAATAAAGAAGAGCTACTAATCAGGTTTATGGAATATGTTTACGCAAAATACCTACAAAGAAAAACCTAATGGTAAAATACAGAGGATCAGGGCTTCCATAAAATAATGATTACTATTTCACTCCTGATTCATGTAATATAAGATAATGTCAATTAAATTTATCTGTGAATTTTATTGTTTATAAAATATGAATTTTACAAAGCCCTCCAATCGCACTAACCCCCTCTAATAAGTATCAACTTTAATATAGGGAATTACAGTACATAAGATTGATCTTGATTTTTTTTAATTAACTGACATCAGTTAAATACAGTATTCTTTTTCATTTTTGGAGATTTTTTGAATTGCTTAAAAAAAATTCTCTTTAGGAGACTGTAATATTTTCCTAATACCAATTATCCACTGAGAAATATTAAGTAAATTCTCATTATTACAGAAGAATACCTCTTAAATTTGTACTTTTGATTCTCTAAAAATATAAATACTATTTAGCATTCACATTCTATGCTAAAAGAGAATTTCATTAAAGATTAACGCTTTCTTTTTACTCACTCAAAATAAAGCTCTAATCCTCTCCCCTGTTGAAAATGAAGCCAACAGAGCTGTTTGCTTAACCTAACATTTTAGATTTGTTGCTGCCTACTTTTTTAATATAGCAACATATTAGCTATGCTTATGATGTATCTGATACCTTTCATAAATTTTCCCTGTAATGTTTCCTCATAATGAATAGCAGGGTAAAAGTTCACTATGTCATAACATTCATAGTTGCCATCAAGAAAAAACAAAACGTCAGAAGAGGAGCAAAATGTTATCCACTCAGTTTTTTCTTTTTACTTTATATGGAGGAAATAATTAAAACAAAAAATTATTTCAGAGACCTTGAACATATAACATATACATGTTACTAAATAAACATAAACTAAACGGGTTATTACCTGTCTAGAGAAAGTGTTACCGTCTCATTCATTTCCGGTGTATCATCAGCTTTGACCGTAATGTTGATTGTTGTGTCACTTTGCCCAGATAAAAACACAACAGAGCCATTAAAGGGACCTATATCGTCCAGGGTCACTGCTTTTGAATTAAAGCCAGAGGGCTTCAAACTCCAATAGACAGTAGCCTGGCCATCAGTTCCATCTCGATGTAAGGGAATGTAGACCTTATACAAAGAAAAAAAATGGAACAATTTCTTCTGAAACATATGCTAACAAATTATATAAGCTTTCAGTTAGGGCATGCACATGTTATTATGTGAATTATGAATATATGCATTCTGCATAGAGAAGCCAACTATTAGATGACATTAAAAATACAACTGAACAAGCCTTCTGTTTAAGCATAAAAATAATTTTAGATATAGCTAATTCTTATTAGTATTTGCTAATCAAATTTATCTACGAAGTTGCTCCCACCCAAAAGTATCCCTAACCTGGGATTTGTCTTAATAAAAAGAAAAATATTTTAAAAGTTAAAAAATCATGAAAAACAGAACAATCTGCCTGAAGAATACATTTCCACTGCAGTTTCTCTGAAAAAAGAATTAACGTAATATCACAATATAAACTGAAAAATGAGCTTTTGTAAGTAAAACTAGAAAATTATGTGAGAGGCATCCTAAAATGATGAGGGCAAAAATACACCGTAATACCATAAATAAATGTTTCTAACCCACACAATAAATGCAGTAGAAACAAAATCAGATACTCAAATCATAATTCTGGGTTACTCTGGACAAGTTACTTAACCTCCCTGACCTCAATTTCCACAAGTGAAATGAAGCTAGAGTTTCCCTATTTTGTAAGTTTGTGGAGAGGATTAGAGTGCCTCTCCATTGTAGGATCTAAATAAAGGATATTATAATAATTCTGAAACAAATTATATTTGGTAGTTTTAAGTGTAGTATATTTCAAATATACATAATAAAAGGATAAATTATAGACAATGATAAAGTTTTTTCAAATAAAGAATATAAATGAATACTTAATGGTAGATATGCCATTTTTTAAGCCCCTAAAAAAGGTACTTTCTTTGTTCTTTGCTTTTTTAATACATCTCATCTTGAAAAATGGAAGATATTTTCCTCACTAACCATTCTGGTAATTTGACTAGCAATAGTCAGGGCTGGAGACTAGGGAGCAAAATAAGATATTTAGGGAAGACAAAAAAAATTAACAGAGGGCTGAGCCTTTTAATCACCCTGAAGAATGGGTGTGGCCTGGGCTACAGATGAAACACAGAGAAACAGAACCAAGGGAAATTTCCACCCTTTCTGTTTCCCAGAAGGAGAAGAATTCAGGTTCATAAAGCCCAAAATTTTCCCTCAAAACTTACTTCTCTCAAGGGAAAAATATGAAATGGTACAATGACAGATGAATGAAAGAAAGCAATCCACTCTTTAATTTTTTTTTTTTTAGTTTTTAGAAGGAAACAGAGTATTAAGAAAAAATATAAAAAATCACAACCATCTTAAAAAATTAGCTTCTCTGCCTATTTATAGAATGAAATATACAAACAAAGGAAGTTGCAGACACCCCATTTTGACATGAGGCTTTGATAACAAAAACAGTTATCTTCTTTTCTGATCTGAACCCCAAACTACTTTAAATCAAACAGAAGTGTGAGAGACTTGGAAAGGGTCTCAGGGATAGACTGTGACTCAGAAAATGGTAAAGCTGAAGGTTAGAGCCATCCCTGGATAGATGGCAGGAAAATTCAATTAGGGTAGGGAGCAGGTAGGGGTGTTGAATATATGAGTATGCTTTTGTGTGTGCTCATACACAAAAATTTACCCATATATATAATATAAAATTCCTAGGATTTGGCATTCCACTACTTTACCACCATCACTTCCATCACCAAGCAGAGAACCCAAGGCAGCCACCCCAGTCCTGCCCCAGGAGGCAAACATAAGGAATGCTAAGAAATGGAACAGGCCAAGGATACCTGAGGTACACATGACTTGGCAACAAAAAAATATATTTGGCTATCACTCTGTCAAATGTCATAGCGCTACCTAAAAGTAGCCACGTCAAAATACTCAATTCTGGCCATGAGCGATTAATTCTAATTTTATTTTTTCAAATATGGCAAAAGATGATGGAAAATCACATCCTCATCAGTTATTTATATCAAATGACATATTGAAGACTTGCTGTAAATGCTGGTGCTTTTCAAGATCTGTTGCTTTTGTATGTTAATACTAAAAAAAAAAAAAAAATAGTGTCTGTGCATTATCTCAAGACTCATTAGGCCCCATCAATGAGAACAAGCCTACTTACCACTTCAGCAGCAGAATCTTCTGGTTCATGCAAAATGATTGGAAGGTTGCTAATGAAGCCAATTTCTCCATTTGCAATGTCCGGAGTAACCGCTAAAGAAATATTTTGGATTTTCCCAAATCTAGGACTTATAGGTGGGATTGGGGGAATTATGTTCACCAACTCCACAGTTTCCAACTATAATAAACAAAGAAACAAACACAATGAAAAATTTTAAAGAACAGAAATTTTTAAATTGAAAAAAAAAAGTCATAATAGCACGGGGCACCAAAGTAAATACGGCTAAAGTTCACAAATAAACTTGGCAATTTCACCTCCTCTTTCATTCACCATCCTATTTCAATCTCCTGCACTGGCTTCTTGGGCTCTTTTTGCTCTTCAGTTATTATTCCCTAAGGTTCTTCCTAAGCCCTTTATCTTATAATTTCATACACTCTCCTTAAAAATCCCTAGATCTCTCCTTCAAATTCTAAATCTTTATAATCAACTGTCACAGGACATCATCTAAATGTCACACAGACACCTTATAGACGGAATGTCCAAAATAGAAATCAGTATCTGTTCCATGTCCCGTCACCACTAACATCACCAACACTGCCATCTTCTTTACCTCCTTATCACTTATACCCAACTATCTTGACTTTAAAGCCAAATAGAGTTGCCCATATCTCATTCTTCTCTTCCACTCACCACACCTGCAATCAGTCACCCACTCCCCCTTCCCTGACAGAGAAAATTCAGTATCAGAAGATCATTCAGAACTCCAAATGTAACTTAACATGTCTTTCTGTTCAAAGAAAAACAGCCTACGTATAACACAAATTACCCCTGTATGTAATGAACATGGCCACTAGAATAACTTTCATGGTGTTCTTCTCATCTAGAATGGCCTCTCATCATCTCACAAGTCCAAAGTGTACCTACTCTTAAACACCAGTTAAATCTCCCTCTCTTTCCAGAAGATTTCCTGGTATCTACAGTCATCTTTATTCTATC
Source organism: Lynx canadensis (assembly GCF_007474595.2). Taxonomy (NCBI): domain Eukaryota; kingdom Metazoa; phylum Chordata; class Mammalia; order Carnivora; family Felidae; genus Lynx; species Lynx canadensis. The sequence continues at coordinate 153,265,667 of NC_044303.2, read as the reverse complement.
TCTTTCTGAATTTCTATTAACCTCACTAAACTTAGAACTTTATCATAAATTTCACATGTTTCTTGCTCATCATTTTATGCACTCCAGACTTTTACTTTCCAGCAAAGTCCTTGTGAGTCTGTGGTCTTCTCAGCCTTTTCCCAGCCATGACATAGACCCAAAACTGCAGCTGAGACACAGTAAATGTTTGTCGACTCATCCCTCCAACACAGGATGAGCTCTATAGGAATCTTGGTATATTACAAACCTTCAACATCTTAATATTCTAACTTTCCAAAATTCAGCTGATCAACCCATGCAGTGTTCACTTGAGAAGTATAGCAACAGACAATCACTACAAGACTGGAAAAATCATAGAGATTTTAAGTTGAAAAGCAATTTTGAACTTAGTAAGACATTATGGACCTCCCACTCTATAGAGCCCTCTGTTAGGCTTTGTAATGTGGAAACGATGAGAGTAAGTACCACCAGAAGAGACTTGCAATTTAAGATGATTTTCCACAAGTGGACAGGACTAATTCTGATCCGACATACAACCTCACATTTTATGATAAACAATATATATTTTATAGAGCAAAAGTAAACGCCTTTTTTAAATGTCATACATTTTGTTTTAAAAATCACATACAGGAAGACAAAGATAGGAAAAATTCCATATTTGGTAAATAAGTCATTTGAGTAAAAGAAAACAAAGAAATCAGATTGACCAATTCTCCCGCAAATATGGTATGTAGACTAATTCAAGTAAAATAGAACATGGAAGTATACTGCATTTACTTTATAAAATAAATACAATGTAAAGGTAAACAGTAAAAGCCACATAACTGTCATTCTTTCTAGAGAAAAGGATTATATATGTGCACATATAAATTACTATTTATCTTAAAAAATATCACAAAGAAGAAACACATAAAATTTGTATATTTGAATCACATATAAATATAAGTGCATTGCTTGAAGGCAAAGATGTTTCTAAAATATATGGCCATGTGTGAGTCAGCATGTGTTTGTAAATGAACAATCTCATTCCCATACGCTCAGAAAGAGCTAAACTAATAATACTGTTTATATCAAGAAAAAAAACTCAATGTATTTTTCCTTCAAAACTTTCTAAAAAGAAGGAAAATAAGTCATAGCTTACATTTATCAAAAAAGCTACAGAATTCATTCTAAATATAATATTTTTGAAAACACAAAGAAAGAAGATATAGAAGGCTATGAAATGAACTGATCCAAAGGAAAATGCTAATTTTCCAAGGCTTATTTCCTAGTCTCTAAGCCTTTTTGTCTGGGTTCCTTAAGCATCTGCTAAATCAAACTGCCCCATTCACAAAGAGTCGTTCTTTGCTTTCAGATGGTTTGCAACTGGGACAGCACATTAGCAAACCCTAAGCCTGCCAAAAGTTGTATCTCAGACTAATGTACTCAGCTGAGAGGGTTGGTGAAGAATGAGGAGCTCATGTCTCAGATTCTCCTTTCTTCACTTTCATTCAACTTTCCACACAGAGTCTGATGCCTCCTATTCTTGAGTTGCTCATCCATTATGTACTATACAAACTATACAACCTTCTAATTTCCACCAGCCTTCCACAACCTACAGCTGTTTTGAACCTTGAGGAATTGTGTCCGTGACTAATAATGTCTCTTTCGCCCTATAGTGTTAAATTAACTGTCTGTGCTGTAAGACCTTTTGTTTTTTAACTGAATACAGAAGAGATAAAGAATTGAGTCTGGAATTAGTGGTGCGAACAGATTTCTAAACTGGCATCACCAAAATTCAGACATTATACACTTCTTCAAGCTTTTCCTTACTTTTCAAGTATCATCAAGAAAGGAAATTCTGTCATGTTCGTATGGAAAGATGAAAAATAGCTTGGATAATATCTGATCCAGAGAACGTTCTGAATAAGCTTTTGCTTACAAAGAGATTTTCTGCAGGTACTTGGATAGAGATATTGGATATTTTCAAAAGACTAAAAGCTTACTAATATTGGCACAGACCCTATATCTATATAGGGTCTATATCACAGTAAAAAACTAGTTTTGAGGAAGCATGAGGAAAAAAATCAGAAAGCTAAAAAGGGCACAGAAAAGTTGTCTACGACTCAAGATCAACTTTACTGCATCATCAGTCCCAAACTGAACTCCTGCCACTACACTATTACCATGATGCCAGGAGGACCAGGCCTCCATGAAAGCAAAAGTAACTGTGTAAAACTTCTGCTCATTTCACTTGGGACAATAATTCGGTTCACGTATCATTTGTGCCCTGTGCAAGACTGGGGGCAAACAGAGGGAGAACTGAATACTGACATACACTGAAACATATGTTATGAATTTAAATGTTTGTGTTCCCCCAGAATTCACATATTGAAAACCTAATCCCCAGTGAGATGGCATTTGGAAATGGGACCTTTGGGAGATAAGTGGGTCATGGAGTAGAGTTCTTGTGAGATTAATGACCCTATATGAAGGGACATCAAAGAGCTTGTTTCCTCTCTCTCTGTCCACTATGTGAGGACACAGCAATAAGACACTATTAGTCTGCAAACCAGGAAGAGTGCTCTCACCAGACGCTCACCATGCCCAGCACCCTGATCTCCAACTTCCCAGACTCCAGTACTGGGAGACATTTATTTAAAATAAATGTCTGCTGTTTAAGCCACCTAGTCTACGGTATTCTTTACAGAAGCCTAAGACAATGTCTATTAATAAGAAAGCTCTGAATCCAGACAACAGCAGAGAAGGCAAAGGACAGAGTTCACCCCAAAAGTGAAAAAAAAACTCCATTAAATTATGAAATTCTTCTTGAGAGGTTATTATCGCCCAGAGACTCTTGAAAACTCCTAACTTGGGAAAATGCTGCCCTAAGCGCAAGCTGGTGAAGTCAGTATGTATTTCAATCTATTAGGACCAATTTTAAAAAGTTGTGACAGGGGCGCCTGGGTGGCTCAGTCGGTTAAGCGGCCGACTTCGGCTCAGGTCACGATCTCACGGTCTGTGAGTTTGAGCCCCGCGTCAGGCTCTGTGCTGACAGCTCAGAGCCTGGAGCCTGTTTCGGATTCTGTGTCTCCCTTTCTCTGACCCTCCCCCATTCATGCTCTGTCTCTCTCTGTCTCAAAAATAAATAAACGTTAAAAAAATATTAAAAAAAAAAAGTTGTGACATTTTTTATAAGGCCAAACTCACAGCTTTCTAAATGTATCTCTAAATGTGTTCTAGTAGCCGCATTCTTGTCACTTTAACTTCTTGTTCAACAGGGCCAGGGCCACAGGCTCAAACATGCACTCAATCCACTTCACAGATCCAGACCCCTCCCCGCAATCTGGCCAGTCATATCACAAAAGCATCCCACAAGCCAAGGGGAGGCAGATACAACTGTATATAAGGCCATATTCTCCTCACCCATCACTCCAAGAGAAATTCATGGGTGCTCTGAAGAATGCATTATCCTCATAGACAGAAGTATGCACCACATCATAAGTACTCCATTTTGAGGGGACATAAAATAATAATAATAATAATAATAATAATACAGATAAACAGGCAGACTCTCATACCACTAGTGACAAAATTTCTAGGAATAGTGCCAAAAGGTCTCCCTCTGGGTACACATATTACAAAGAGGCATCCTCTATATACTGATAAATCATATATCTCCATAACAGGTAACCTAGACCTCTCCACCAGGAATCCTCAAGAAATACACAAACAATGGGGTGCTTGGCTGACTTAGTTGCAGGAGTGTCCGACTCTTGGTTTCAGCTCAGGTCATGATCCTAGGGTCCTGGGATCAAGCCCCAAAATGGGCTATGCACTGAGCGTGTAGCCTGCTTAAGATTCTCTCTCTCTCCATGTGCCCCTCTACCCTGTTCGCATGCATTCTCTCTCTAAAATAAAAAATAATAATTATTTTATTTTTTTTTTTTAACGTTTTTTATTTTTGGGACAGAGAGAGACAGAGCATGAATTGGGGAGGGGCAGAGAGAGAGAGGGAGACACAGAATCGGAAGCAGGCTCCAGGCTCTGAGCCATCAGCCCAGAGCCTGATGCGGGGCTCAAACTCACGGACCACGAGATCGTGACCTGAGCTGAAGTCGGACGCTTAACCAACTGAGCCACCCAGGCGCCCCTAATTTTAAAAAGAAATACACAAATGGGACAAGCATGAGCAGTGGCCCAGCTTTAAAAAAAAAAAAAAGACAAAAGTCTTCAGAATAAAAGAGCTATCCCACCAAGTGCTAATAAGCAAGGTGGGACACAACCCTGCAGAATTCAGAACACCAAAAACATTTTAAAAAGCCTTCAGAGATAATGAGCAAGTTACCTAAAAAGGTAAATAATGTCTTTCCCCTCAAATTTCTCATCAACAACTGTGGAAGCTAAAAGACAATACTTTCCGAGTGCTGAAGAAAAAATTATTTTAATCTAAAAATTTCTACCAAGCCAAATTATCAATGTTGAGTTTGAGATTTTGTTTTCAGCTGCTCAAAAACTCAAAAGTTTACCTTGCATATTCCTTTTGTGCACATGTATTTGAGGAAGATATACTACAACAAAACTAAAACACAATTCAAGAAGGAAAAGGCAAGAGATCAGGAAAATTCAGGAGCTCAGTAAAACCCATCCCAAGTAGCAGGTGTGAAGCAAGCATAAAAAGCAGTTAATATGGCTAATCTCACCATCCAACATATAAGACAACTGGAAGCTATAACATGGTAAGGATGGCATATAGGAAGACAGCAATTACTAATACCAGAGAAAGCAACAATAAACCACAAAACAAACTCTAGGCAAAAATATGAAACCAGTTTAAATGTGCATGATTCAAAAAAAATTAATGGAATATGCTATTTCATTTGATATATATTTCGGTTAGCAAAATGTGTGGTGACACGGGATTATAAACTCTTTATCCATCCATTCATACTATCTAATTCTGTATTAAATTTATTTACATAGCCAAAATTTGATAAGCACCAATTTTATTGCTAATTTTCAGATGCAACCAAAACCAAATGCATGGAAAATGAGCCACAGTATCACAAATGAGTGCAGATTTTTTAAATTTTGGCAATAAGGGGCGCCTGGGTGGCTCAGTCAGTTAAACATCCAACTTGAGCGAAGGTCATGATCTTGCAGTTCGGGAGTTCGAGCCCCACATCAGGCTCTGTGCTGACAGCTCAGAGCCTGGAACCTGCTTCAAATTCTGTCACTCTCTCTGCTCCTCCCCGGCTCGTGCTCTGTCTGCCTGTCTCTCTCTCTCAAAACTAAACATTAAAATAAATAAAATTTTGGCAATAAAATAATATTTTGGCTAATAAAAGTTAAGAAATAAAAAAAAAAAAACACAACATGGAAGAATATGTTATGGGGCCCTAACTTCTTATTATTAAAGAGATGAAAAGCCAGAGATTGTATCTATAGTTAATAGACAAAAGAATCAGATTTCAGTATATTATTTAAAAATATCTACACAATTTTTCTCATATTGCTTTTTTATTTCTGGAATGCCTTCCCTGCAGCAGCCATCATGAAAAACAGTATTTATCCTACAAATCCCATTCCTATGTCACATTAGCCCAAATCAACTCCAAAGAATGGAAGATCTCTCACTCTATCTCCCCACTCCCTGGCCCTTCTTCATTAAACAATCTGTGTTACTCCATTGTGTCACCCATTATATTCTGACCTGCATTTCAAGTTGGTGTACTTTCATTATCACTTGATTACAATATTAACTTTAGTAGGATCCGTGTTTTATTCATCCTTATATGGCTTGGGAACAGGCACAGTCTCTCTTTGGACCCCCTCAACAAAATTTAGTAACCAATGGTAGAATCTAAACCACAAATAAGGGCAAGGTAATGTTCAGTTAACTCTCTCACAGAGACAAGTACATGGGCAGGTTAGCCAAAGTTTAAACTGTTTTAATCATTAAAATACCTTTACTAGAAAGTGGGCCCCATTTTGAAGGAATGCATCATTTCTTATTGGTAATTTTGTAGTAACTTGGGTTTTCTGCTCTGGAAAAATGAGGTTATTTCTCCTGGATGTATTTAAGATGCCATCTTTTGCTCGCAAAGGGTCTACAGCTCCAGCAGGAATATAAAGTGCAGAATAAAACATGTTCACATCTCCTTTGGTTCCTCCTAGTCTTGTAAAACTCAGGGATAAATATCGTTCACCCGGGCTGCTTTCAATCTTCTGGTGTTCCATAGGAAAAAATATTATTAGGCCATAAACATCATCACTATCCTGAATGTAGAACAAAAGCTGCAGATAAAAATAAAATATTAAAGTACAGAATTCTCACGTCTGACAATACCAAACTATTTATTTTCTAGGCTATTCTGATTTTTAGTATTTATTTACAGATCATGTCTAAAGATGGTCACTTTTTATATGTAACAGAGTAAAATATGAATCAAAAACAGATTTGAGGGGCACCTGGGTGGTTCAGTCGGTTAAAAGTCTGAATTCAGCTCAAGTCATTATCTCGTGGTTTGTTGAGTTTGAGCCCCACATTGGGCTCTGTGCTGACAGCTCAGAGCCTGGAGTCTGCTTCAGATTCTGTGTCTCCCTCTCTCTCTGCCCCTCTCCCACTCACAATTTGTCTCTCTCAAAAATAAATAAACATTAAAAAGAATTTAAAAAAATAGATTTGATGACCTTACTAATGTACTGTTCATAGGACCTTTTTGAAGAGTGAACTTCTTATTTACAGAAGAGACAATCTTGAGCGAAAGAAACAAATGTCATTTCCAAAACCAGTGTTTCTCCTGTTGTATCAAACTAAACATAAAAGTGATTTGTGCATCAAACTAAGCATAAAAGTGATTTGTGTGACCAAATTCTTTGGCTCCTCTGTAACACAGAAATATTCACAGAAGTAAAACATAACAAGTGATCTACCTCTGCTGGTTCGCTCACTTCTGCACCTCCTCTTATAGTATGAGGCAGAATCCGAAGTAGATAAGCTTCTGCCTCTTCCGGAAAATCATCATTAATGATAGTAAGAGGAATTGATGCCAACATCTGCCCTTGTGCAAAATGGAGAACTCCGGAACTTGGTCTGATATCTGCTATTACCGGTGAAGCATCACTGCTATTCCGTGTCAATTCCCAGTTCACAGAAATATTCCCATGGGTGCCACCATTCCTAACCACTGTAATGTCTTCAAATCTAGAGTTTTAAAAGAAATATATAAGGTCACATATTATACTATGTTTCCCTTAGCTAGGTTTTTCAATGTCAAACTGGCCATCAGATATTAGTAAAAGCAGAATCCTTATCACAAAGAATGAATGTTTTTAATATGAGGGGGTAGATATGTAGATGTGTCCTCGGAATTTATCATAATGTGAATTCACTTGCATATTTAAATTACTCTGAAAATAAGAAAAAACAGCAAAACCATGGTGAAGAAATGGCACAGTTTGGCACTATGTCCAACACCACAAATACTAAATCTTGGAATAATATATTCAAATAACGTATTATTTTAAAATAATAAAATAGGGGCGCCTACGTCAGTTAAGCATATGATTCCAGCTCAGGTCATGATCTCACAGTTCATGGGTTCGATCCCCACATCAGTCTGTCTGCTGTCAGCACAAAACCCACTTCAGATCTTCTGTCCCTCTTGTTCTATGCCCTTCCCCCCTACCTTTCAAAAATTAAAAACATTTAAAAAATAAAATAAGTGTAGCAAGGTTTAAAATCAACCATACCTTGATGTTGTATCTTCATCAATTACCACTGTCCTTTCAAACAAGATACTGTTGAATGAGAGGACTCCATAAGGTTTGTCGTTTGGCTTAATTGTGACTTGCACAGTAGAAGGGCCTAAAAGCACAGCATCTCCCTGCAAGGTATCTTTTAATAATACAACATGAAATGATTCAGCAATCTCTGGAATGGTGTCATCAACTATGTGAAATTTTAGGTGTGATTCATGAATAAAAGGTGGAAAAACAATAGTTGTGGTTGGCTGAAGATCAATGAAATCTAAGTCCTGCTGGGCATGTGCTGTTGAATTCCCGGTTATAACAACATAACTGATTGAAACTTCGTATTCATCAGATCCAATCAGATTCCCACTGTCATCTTTCCCACGAACCACTGGAATTATGAGTATGTGATCTTCCTCGGGTACCAAATAAACACTTTGAATGAATCTCACGGGACTATCATTTTTCTTAATGATTATCTCAACTGAGCTCCTAGAGATGTTGATCTCAGCTCCTCCTTCTACACTTTTCAGTTGAATCAAAAATATTTCATCATTTTCTGGTACCTGTCAAAAAAATATAAACAGGAGCAAAAATATCAATAGCCAAAACATCTGCAAAGAAACCAAAGTATACAAAGTCACTATGTTTCAATACAAACATAGAAACAGAAATATTTTAACTGAGGGTGGAAACAGAGAGGCCTGTTTAATAGCTATATTACAATATTTTCCTAAGTTAAATAATATATTTTAGATAGGTAAAGAAAAGTTCATAAAGCAATTGTCTGGACAAGTATTAAAGTATAGGTATATGTCTTTAACTTTGACCAATCTCTACATAATGCTAATGATATGACAGTAAAACTGGACATAAAATTTAACTAGTTTTATCAGATTAGTAGAATCAAAAGCAGCATTGTGGTAATCTAATAATAAATATAAGAATATCTAAGAAGCTGGAATAATATTATAGATACATAATATCTAAGAATCTGGAAAACTACATTAAACATCACATACAAATGGTTAGTTTTCAACCATGTGAATTATTCTTGCTTCTCTCTAAATGGTTTCTAATTCAAGAGGAAATGTACGAGACCAATCATGATTTCCAAAATACACATCATGCCTCTCTGGAGAACAAGTTCTAAGAGTCACTATCACGCAAATGTTCACCTGGTTAAAGTGAAACTTTTTTTTGCAACTGCACAGAAATCCTAGGGATTTCTTCTTCAGTATACTGCTTGAGCTTTTTCTATAAATTCTACATGATGGTTTGATATACATACACATATTTGAATGATTGCCAAGATCCAGAGAATTCACACATCCATCACCTCACATAGTTGACTCTTATAGGCGCGTGGCTGAACACTTACGATCTACTCTCAGCAACTTTCAAACATACAACACTTTTTATTAACTGTAGGTACCATGATGTACATTATCCTCAGAAGATGATCTTTTAGGTTTATAGTTAAAACGTATAATTAATCATTGCCCTAAATTATAACCTTTCCAAGGATCTAAAAACCAAAGGTTTTTATTAGTTTACATAACCAGATCAACTAGAGTTATCAATGCTAATACCACTTCACTTTTTTCAAGGAGAGAGTTTCTAATTATATCTTCTAATTCATTTGTTTTTATACTCTTAGGATTTGCTGTGATTTGGTTTCTTGATTTTTTTTTTTTTTTTGGAAAGTAGAAGCATGGTTATAAATTCCCAGCTATTCGCTCTTCTTTTTTCTGACAATACTAAGATTGTTTCATTAAAAGTTATGTTTTCTCAATCGTGTCTCAGCTTTTTGGCTAAGATCAAGTGTAAAAGTTATGTTTTCTCTCATTTAGCTCACGGAGATATCCTTGCACATTATTGTTCAAAATCAATTCTCTCCCTAGTTAAGTTAGCTATCTCGTTTATCTCAATCCTTGGCAGCTTCAATGTGAAATGTAAAAATAACTAAAGCTTTCCCATGAATGTGAACATTTAAAATATCCAAACAAGGGGTGCCTGGGTGGCTCAGTCGGTTAAGTGTCCGACTTTGGCTCAGGTTATGATCTCACAGTTTGTGGGTTTGAACCCCACGTCCAGAGCCTGGAGCCTGCTTCGGATTCTGTCTCCCTCTCTCGTGCTCTGTCTCACTCTGTGTCTAAATAAATATTTTAAAAAATTTTTTAATTAAAAAAAATTTTTAATTAAAATATCTAAACAAAAGGATATCAATTACAGAATTTTCTTTGCTTTTATAGTAAAATACTTATGCTGGGTAGGTAGGACTATACCTACTCAAAACTGCAATCACTAACAAAAAACAATCATCAAGGTTTACCAAATACTTAAGTTACTGTATTACGTGTGGTTGTCAGTTATATTCAGGTTCATCAGCTTTTATATACACAATTATGAAATAAATAAGGTAAATATTTACCAGATATCCACCAAAATGGCTATTTATAGCTAAAGTATACACTAACTAGTTAGTACAATACACTAGCTTTACATAGGACTGAGTTCTTGAATAATTTCAAATACTGAACACAATTTAATGCTTGACATAATGTTCTAACATGTCTAGACTGCAGACAGAATCTCTGTCCCATTGAAGCATTTATATTATCTCACCTCATCGTCAAGTACTGTCAAGTTATAAACTACTGTTGCTCTGCCAGGGGGAAAGGTGATATTTCCTTTAACTGGGCTCAAATCTTCCTCAGGTGGATTTGGGCCACCCTCTACCTGAAAAGAAACACATAGTACCATCCATAAATGCAAAATATTTCACTAGAGTAAGAAAGCATTATTGTGATGTTAAATGACAAAAATCTGGTTTTTACTTAAAAATGTTTTATAAGAAGAATTATAGAAAACTGTATATAAGTTTGCCCTTGTAATTAATAGTCAAGGCCTGTAATTATAGATATGGACTATAATCACATTAAACTACATGATTTCTAAAAGTTTTCTCTTTTTTATTTTTTCAAGCCATTATATTAAACCTGAGAAAAAATGTATTCTTCCATGAGAGGAAGGTATTCAAAATTGGTAAATTCTCTTAAGTCATAGAATCACATGGCAATTCCACCAGTGACTGTTTAACACTGGGCAAGTATTCAGCAACTCCAAGCAGCACTTTCCCCATCTTTAAAATAATCATAATAACATACTAACAGACTAGATATAAAGATGTAATAAAATCATTCCTTTTGAAAAGTACTTAAGTACTCTGTGCCTGACCTCTTTTAGGTGCTAAGGATACAACAGTGAACAGGTAAACTCCTTACCCACAAGGACCTAACATTTAATGAAAGGAAAAACTGATAAAGAAATACATATTTTTCAGATGATAAGTATTATGGAGAAAAAAAACTAAGAAGGGCACGAGGGAGACTGAATTCTGAGAAGAGATGCTGTTTATACGCTTAAGATTCTCTCTCGCTCTCCCCCCTGCCCCTCCCCAGCTCGCTTGCTCCCTCTCGCTCTCAAAAAATAAAAAAAATAAAAAATAAAGTGATTGCACAGTACACTTACCTCAAAAGTCACAGTGACCATTCCATAAGTTCCTTTTTCTCTGATGAGAGTAAGAGGCACAGATTCATTTCTGCCCCTAGGTTCCCTCACTGTGATTGAAAAAGGCTATCGGGAAGAACAAAGACAAATCAGGCGCTCATCAACCAGAGGTAGAGTGGTGCAAAATATTACCTTAGAAATACTAAATTTCCACAGATAAATTAATTCACCTGGTGCCCTGAGAGTGCTGTACTTCCTAGCATTAATTAGGTGTATCTAATAAAAATGCCAAAAAATAATAGTGTAAAGGGAACATAAAACTAGTCAGGCAAAAGTTGTAAGTTCTTGTTCTGGTTCCATCAACTAGCTGTTCTGCTGAGGGACCGTAAAGATTATCTAGTTGAAAGACAACAAACTCAAATGCCCCAGAGACCCAAGAGGTCACAAAAACGAGTTGCTTCTCCAGATGAGAGCAGTTCATTTGCAACCACCCACTGGAAGTACCACCCACAGGCCTTGCTCCCAACCACTGTTCCCTCGTCAGTGGTCAGCCTATCAGCGAAAAGCAGAGAACTGCTAATGCTTTCAGGACATGATCACTGAAGCAAAGAAGAAGCCAGGACTTCAAATGCTGAAACATTCTGGCTTGGCTGCCTGAAACTCCAGCTAGAAGAAGAGGAAGAGGGAAGCAGCCAGGAGCATGGTAACTAGGGCAGCAATGCCCATCTTTCCTGGTGACACCAAGTCTCAGTGTTCCCATCCATAAACAGGGATAGGAATGCCTGTCCCAAAGACATCTAACATCATCAGTGCTATCTTCAACATCAGTATAATCATCATCCAGGCCAGGAACCAAATCCAGCCTATTTACTAACTACTGTGAGCTCAAAAGCTAGTTAATTTAATTTTAACCACATGATGCAGGTGCCCAGTCAGAGGCTGCCTGGCAGCACTGTGACCACAATAGTCAGGGACCTGTGACCAATGCAAAAGATTAGGATTCATTCCCAGAAGCTAAGACAAAAGAAGAAAAGAAAAGAAAAAGAAAAAGAGAGAGAAAGAGAGAGAAAAAGAAAGAGAGAAAGAAGAGAAAGGGAGGAAGGAAGGAAGGAAGGAAGGAAGGAAGGAAGGAAGGAAGGAACCTTTAAACAAGTCAGTATGAGGATAGTGGGGATAGGTTGGGAGTAAATACAAAAGAAAAGAGAAAGACAATAAGGAGAGAAATTAAGCAATTAAGTGAGCCTGCCTCATAATTAACTAATAATTCCCTATAATTTAAATAGAAATGACTGATTAATTAATTTAATTAATTTTGTATATGACAATATAATGGAGGTCACAAAATGTCTACTACATTGATATTATCCACATATCTTTTTTAATAAAGATACTGCAATTAAAAGATCATATTTATCTATAGCCCACCTTGTTTCAAAGATAATTTAAGGTACTAAGAAAATGACATACATTCTACCAACTGCAGCAGCAATCTAAATTGGAAAATAAATAAAAAGCTGGGGAGTACCACATCATCTTTTAGCAATGATAATTAGTAACATGATTCAAAAAGACTCCATATCAGGAAGGTTATTATAGTCTAAAACTTCATGGCAAAATCCAATTGTACCCAAGATAAATTTTGTTTTATTTTAGGAGCTGGAAACAACTTCTCTCAGTGGGGGACCTAGCTTGTGGGTTTGTTTCTAAAGATAAAACTCTATGAACACAGAACTGGCCGGGAACATAGGAATCTGGCGACCAGAGAGAATAAAATGAACTGCTCAGCAAAACTAAGGGGGATGACAAGGAATTTTAACCTTTAAGAAATATTAATAAATGGAAAAATCTCAGTGTAGGGATTGAGTATAGAATTTTTAAGAACTATGTCTGCTACTGAATTTTCAGTTTACTGTAGGTTTTTCCAGTATTCTTTCAATAAGTTTTTCTCATCTCCCAACTTTCTGAGAAGGCTGACAAACAAGATTTTCTTTAAGAGGCAGCTGAGAAAATCAAGCAAAAGGGACTAGATTACAACATCTGCTACAAGACTAAATGTTTGTGTCCCCACCCCCCCAAAGTCATGTTCAAATGTAGGAGCAGGGCCATTGGGGTGATTAGATCATGAGGGCAAAGCTCTCAAATGGGATAAGTGCCCTTATCAGAGAGATCCCAGAGAGCTCCTTGCCCCTTCTACCGTATGAAAGCATAACAAGAAGACCCCTAGGAAGCAGGCCGTCACCAGACACCAAATCTGCTAGCACCCTGATCTTGGACTTCAGCCTTCAGAACTGTGAGAAATACATTTCTGTTGTTTTTAAGCCACCAGTCTACAGAATTCTGTTACAACAGATGCAAAAGAATAAGACAACATCCAAGTTACAGACCACCAACAGAAGTAACGAATGAATCAGGTGGAATGATCAGCAGAAGAACAGGACAAGAGACAGCCAAGATCACATAGGCCTCCTCAATCTCAAGAAATCTCAGGCAGAACAAATGGACAGTCTACAGAATATGGGTTATGGATGGAGTTAGAGCGAATTTTATTTAAATTTCAAATGGCAAGATGATACCAGGTAATATCATGAAAAATAATTTAAAAATTTAATAACTACTGTGGTGCCTGGGTGGCTCAGTCAATTAAGTGTCCGACTTCAGCTCAGGTCATGATCTCATGGTCTGTGAGTCTGAGCCCCGCGTCAGGCTCTGTGCTGACAGCTCAGAGCCTGGAGCCTGCTTCAGATTCTGTGTCTCCCTCTCTCTTGGCCCCTCCCCTCCTCATGCTCTATCTCTGTCTCTGAAAAATGAATAAACCCTAAAAAAATTTCTTTAATTTAATAACTCTTATCTAGCAACCACAAAATTGATCAGTTTGTAACCATACCATATTAAATGAAATAATTCCAAATGCATTGTCATTTGATAATATTGTCACCGTAACAGTCCTTGGCCATCCAAGCTTCACATTTGCTGAAGGTTTCTAAAATAAAAGCCCCAAGGTAAGTTAATAAATTAAAAATAAGAGGAAAAAAAGAATGATTTTAATAGAGTTTCTGTCTTTAAGTAATTGTTCAGACTATGAATAAAAATACAAGCATACTTTTAATGCAGATTAAGAAAATGTTTTCAAATTAAGTCAACATGGTAAAGAAGTCCCAAATAAAAACTTTTCAAAAACTTATAAAAACGATTAATCACTAAATCATTACAATGATAAGCAAACACTGGCTAGTAATGCTATATTATAATTACTCCAATCTCATTACTAATATAACAGAGAATTAAGTAAGCAGTATAAAATTCTATTCAAATGTGTTTTCTTCTCACTATAGAAGGTGCTGACACTTAAGAATTATTTACTTTATAAATTATAAAGCCAAATTAAAGATAAAATATTAAAACATTTTTTCTGATTAATAAGGGAAGAGTTTTCTACAACATTTCTATTGATATTCTACGGCAGCATGATATGCAACAAAGTGATACACAAAGGCAAAACAATATTATTTCAAGTATCATTTTCATAAAAATTTTACTCATACCAATATAATCATTCTGAAAAGAATTCTCAATGCCCCTCAGAAAAATTAACTACAGCAGTGTTAGCAGTCATTACCTCAACCTAATAGATCAAGCCATAAAGGACAATTAAACCTTAGGCTATTCAAACATTTTTCCCAGAGCTACTCCAAAATGATTCTAAGGCACAGGGACCTCCCACTTCCAAGCCTGCTTTTTGTATCCCTCTCCTTTGAACTCAGAAGTCTCGGTCATTCTTTGTGCATCTGGTAGCAGGGGAGGGATAAAAGAGAAAAGAGCCAAAGGGAAGACAGGTTTTTTCGAGCATCTGTCATGGCAATTCCTAAATAAGCTGAATGGATCCAGAAACTAACTGTAGAATCTTCTAAACAAGATTGTCTGAGGAAAAATAACCAGACCATGGAATTGCCAAAGAAACTGTCAGTCCTGACTTCTTTGAAAACCACCTCCAGTCTCTAGATTGGCTTATCTCTAGAGAAACAGATTTTTAAGCATTGTGAGGTTTCTGTGAGTTCAAGGTGGGCAGCAGGGGCAAGAAGGACTTACCTGGAATGTCAAGTGAAAAGTAAAAGTTTCGTCGGGCTCTGGCAAGTCATCATCACATACTGCTATGTACACTGTTCTATTTGTTTCTCCAACAGGTATAAAAGCTGCAGCATATGTGTCAAAAAAGTCACCAGTGTCATCTCCATACAGCTATCAAATGCAAAACAGAGACAGTTCTTAGGACAACCAAACTGATGCTAATTGGAGCCATCAACAGAAAACACAGTAGTCATCAACTGACACTGATGTTTATATAACGGATGTACAAAAACAAAACAAATATTTAACAACCAATAAAAATCACCTTCAAAACACATTATTAAAAATGATTCTAAACAGAAACATTTGTTTATGCTCTAGAAGGTAAAGGAATCATGACACAGAAAAGTAATAATTGCATAGCAAGTATGGATGTGAATTTTTTTTCTCTGCCTCTTGAATGATCTCAAGGGGATTACAGCAAACCTGACAAAAAAAAAATTGTAGCTAAAACTCCCTCAAAGAAGAAGTGGAAATAGCCTGTCAAAATACATCAGGAAAATAAAAATTACTTATGCTATCAGTTTCAAAGAAGTACTTTTTCCAGAACTGTCAAATGAAGTTTTATTTATATTTTCCCATAGTACCAATAAAGACTCAATTCTTTCAGCATTCCAAATTATTACTCATCACAAACTTTTCCTTAAGTTTTTAAGGCTTCATTCTACAACATCAGCATTGCTAACAGATTTTCAAGGGAGCAGTAATGATGAAATTATAAAGGAACAACTTCTTGTGCAAATCTAAATGAGGTTTCTTTTGCCAAAGAACTCAGAATGAATAACCTATCTACTAGAAAAAAAAACCATGATTTAGTGCAAATAAAAAATGATGAACATGTTTGGGAAATTATAGTCAATTTCTAGTTTTCATTTGTAAAAATAAAGGTTAAATACTTGAGATATCCGAGTAAGTTAAGGGTACCGAAAAACTTGTACTTATACCTTAATATAAAAAGTTGCAGTCTTTTACAAAGCATTAACTATCAAGAGCCACTGAAACAAATAAAGAGAAAAACACAGTAACCCAACCCCAAATATCATTTAACGATCCAAAATATGCAAAAATCAATACATATGTAAACATTTTCATCAGAGCAGCATTTACAGCAACATAAATTGGAAAAACCTCAGTGAAAGCCACGTGAAAAATAATTGGGAAATGATGATGCCACCATGGGGAAAAGCTGTGAAAAATGACAGAATCACCCCACAACATTCTTATGATACAATAAAAATTATGCATAAAAGGTTATCAACTACAATGTATACTCATTAAAATGAAATAAGTAAATATATACACACATACTATAAATTAAAAACTAAAAGCAATGCACAAAGTTATAAAACTGGGTTTGTTTCATATTTTTTTTATCTTTCTTTTCCTTTTTTATCTCTTTTTTACAATGTTTCACAATGTGATAATTTAACCCACTACTTCAAAACTTATTTTTGAAAAAAAATTTCAAGTATTTTGGGCCTCAGATACAGCAATATCCTTAGTGGTCATATGACATTACTTTCTGGTTACACGTAGACACAGATATATGCACACTGAATCCATCCAATAACTAAACTGTGTGCAAGATAACCTGACAGTTTAACAAATCCTACCTAACCTGTACTTAAGTTAATGAACTTAATTTCTCCCAAGCTTTCTGACAAAATTCACTTTTAATTTGCCATTAGTTTTAAAAATTTTATGTATTTTTCCCTAAGCCACCTTAAACATATATCTGAGCAGAGATAACTGGAATCCAAATTACCCTAAGTAAATGTTATTCTACCTAGGAATACTTACTGATATCTTTTTTATTTGTTTTAAAATAAACATATGAACATTTAAAAATAATCAGTCTATATCTTTACTATTATTGCCACGTGCATATGCTAATTGGTGCACCCTATAAACCTACAGGAAATATGAATGGAATAGTGTACCTACAAATCATTTATCATAATGAAACAACTCAGAATCTCAAGTTAAAAAAAAATTTAGGAAATATGAATGGAATAGTATACCCGAAAATCATTTATCATAATGAAACTACTCAGATCTCAAACAGTTAAGAAAAATTCTTGTCGCTGAAACTAAGAAATGTCATATCATCTACTTCAGTAAGAACAGAGCTACATCATTTCTTACCGATACAATTGCAGTGACATTTGCTGGCTCTCCTATCCTTTCGATGACAAGACGAATAACTGTTGTACTTGTTTCATTAACTACAAATGTTGTCTGTCCGGCAAACCTTATTTCTGTTTCTCCAAACACATAAGGGATGAATAAAGCTGAGAGGAGATTTACTAATAAAGATGCAGAAGGCATCCCTATTAGGAAAAAAAGAAAAAAGCTTTGTTCACAAAACATACCTAATATATTTTCATTAGACCATGTTGCTACAGATACAGTGAAGAGCTAGACGGTAAGGAACTAAGACATAAATACATCAAATATTAAACCATCCAGGGGCGCCTGGGTGGCGCAGTCGGTTAAGCGTCCGACTTCAGCCAGGTCACGATCTCACGGTCCGTGAGTTCGAGCCCCGCGTCGGGCTCTGGGCTGATGGCTCGGAGCCTGGAGCCTGTTTCCGATTCTGTGTCTCCCTCTCTCTCTGCCCCTCCCCCGTTCATGCTCTGTCTCTCTCTGTCCCAAAAATAAATAAATGTTGAAAAAAAAAATATTAAACCATCCAACTTAAATATGGGATCAGAGAAATAAGTTTAAAATCACAATCTCTTCTATGATTATTTTTTACAATTCATAACTACTTTTTGTTCTTTAACCTTATACAAGATAATAGTTATCAGTAGTCTTAAACTTATTTATCAAATTAGGGTTTTTAAATTTTTTGACCCTCGGGGCGCCTGGGTGGCGCAGTCGGTTAAGCGTCCGACTTCAGCCAGGTCACGATCTCGCGGTCCGTGAGTTCGAGCCCCGCGTCGGGCTCTGGGCTGATGGCTCGGAGCCTGGAGCCTGTTTCCGATTCTGTGTCTCCCTCTCTCTCTGCCCCTCCCCCGTTCATGCTCTGTCTCTCTCTGTCCCAAAAAAATAAATAAAAACCGTTGAAAAAAAATAAAATAAAATAAAATAAATTTTTTGACCCTCTAATTTATCCTAAGAAAAACATAAATCAGTACTTTGGAAATGGAATTAAAGCCCATCTTCTCCCCAAAATGAAACTGTAAAATACAAGCCAACACTAAAAAATTATCAAGTCGATCAATGATCTTAATAGGGCCTCTTCATCTATTTATTTATCACAAAACTATGAGAGAACTCTTAAAACTGGGATATAAAAGCAGCTGAAGCTGAAACTTTATTAATAAATTGATTTCTTGGTTGTATCTACTTTTTCCTGACATTTGTCTTACTTGAAAACGCTTTTTAAAATTTTTTAGTTATTGCAAGGAAATGCTAATGCTTTCAACATAAATTTCCAGGACCTAAATTTCTCCCATTCTACTACCTAAATACTAACATCGTTTCTTAGAAAATGTCTATGTTGCTTTAAAAGTAAATTTGGCAAAGTGTGTATTTCCTTCTTTTCCATAACTGTACTGTTTTCTTCTTACTAAAATGTGTGTTTTGACGCATCAATAGTGTTCCTACTTGCAGCCCTGTGTGATTCAAGTGCTTTCAAAAGCACAACAGTGCAGTGGCCTCTTGAAAGCAATGTTGTTTTGTAATGTAGATGTACCTCTAAAAATGTGAACAACTGATCTCACGGATCATTAAGATTCCAATGGATTATGTGACCAGTCACACGAACATAACAAGTTCATGTGTTTTAAAGGAGAGTTGCATTATGCACTCAGTGAGCCAAAATGCTTCCTATTACTCTACCTTGGTCAAGAAGTAATAAAATTTTCATGTATGTGGTACTGCCACATGGCTACACGTGGCTTTGTATTTAAAAACCACCAAATACATGAGATCTTGATATATTTTACTTTAAATTCAATTTTCTCAATCAAGTATATTCAAACAATGCAATCTGAGATTGCTTAATGACGTCTCACATAGTTAAAACTGCAAAATCCACAGGCAGGGATGCAGAGGTCAGATGGAGTCCAGGAAAGAGACATGGGCCAACAGGACCAGAGATTCTGGAAGACTAAAGCATTTTCTACACCTGTGCCTTCTCTCTAAGAATGTTTCACCTGCCATGGGGATAAAGGGACTTGCAAGAAGAAATAAAACTTCTCTCTTCCCTGACTTCTAAGGCAGTAATGTTAGCCCAAAGAAAGGAAATGAAAAGAATGAGAGAAAGGGAAGGAAAAAGGCAAAGCCTGAGTGAGGTAGGAGATTAGGAGCAATTCTGGGCCACCAAAGACAACTAAGATTTTCTGTGGAATTCTAAAGCCGGAATGATTTCACACCTCACTTATGACAAATAGTGGGAAAGAAATGAACTAGGAATGAGAAAGAGAATACAGAATGGAGGGGTGATGAGGCAGCGATGCGTAAGAAAAAGACCAACTGTGGTCTACTGTGATTTCGAAAGAAAAAAAACTCCTTGAACGTGAGATGTGATAGAATTTTGAGCTGACAGAAGTAAGAGGACACCTGAAGTTCTGAGTGAGAAAGAGTGTAAGTGAATTACAGCACGACAAGGGGGAATCATGAACAGCTGGAGATGTAACTTCTCAAAATTTGCCCTCCATAAGAAACAAGTCAAATGTTTGTTAAAATGCTAACTCACGGACTCAAAAATTCTGATCCGGTGAATTTGATTGAGGCCCAGGAATCTACATCTAACAGGCAGCCCTTTCACTCTAAAGTAACTGATCCTTAACATACATTTTGACATACACTGAACTAGAGTGTGAGGAGCATGTTTTGAAATGGATGTACAACAGACCACATTTGGAGCTATGAGTTAATTACTGAATTTTTCAATGCAATATGCTTGAACTTACTATAGAATTCCCCACATATATTTCTGTGTGTGTTACTATATTATATTCTAGGATTCCATATATCCTGAAGAAAAACTGCAATTACCTATAGAAAGAAACCAGAAAAGCTAATGCTTATGTAGTGTTGTTGTAGATACTTTACACACGGTAACACATTTAATCTTCACAACCTGTCTGTGAAGAAGGTACTAGTAGCATTAATCCCATTGACAGCTAAGGAAACTAAAGCACAGACCATCTTGTTAACACACGCACTGTTACTTAGTTAAGAGGACAAGGGGGATTTGAACCCAGCAGTCTACTTGCGGACTCTCTACCCAAAAACCATACTATATTGCCTCTTATATTCTATTCTTGCAAATCACGTCACCATCTTGAAAAATTTAGTAGACTGCTTATGCTATTTTTACACATTCAAATATTTTAAACTCATGCACCAAAACTACCAAAAAGCTGTATAAGTATCCTAAAAGTTGGCACATTATTATTCTAATAAACACTATATTTACTTAACAGAAACTGCAGTTCTCTTGACTACTCTAAATATTTAACAGCATCTTTTAACGTCAGGACCAATGAGTTCAAATGGTGCATTCTTGCAGTTTCCCAGGCAATTAGAGCTCCAAGATCTTGTGGTTAAGTCAGTAAATTCATTTTAAATTGGTGCACATCAGTGAGTTTTGAGATTATGTGAAATGAACAAACAAGCATGATTAGAAATGCCTCAAATTCTGTGACATCATTGATAATTGAATCTCCCCTGCTTTCATCTTTTCAAACTGTAAGAAAAGTTGCTGAGGCAAAGTTGGCATTCAATAGAAATTTAAAGATGAAGAAAAAACTTTAGAAGTGAAGTTCCCATTAGAAGACAGGCATAATTACACAAATGCTGAAGTTTCTTTTTTAGGGTAACTAGGTATATTCTCCTCTATCATGCTAAAAATCCAGTCTTTGGAACTCCCTATATTAAACTCACAAGATTAGCATTAGTGACTGACACAACACATAAGTCTTACGTCTATTTCAGGTCTTTCTTTCTCTTATTGGATTTAAGAAAAGTCTTACATGACCCATCAGACTACCTATTCTAAACTTCTTTAAAAAATGAATTTCAAACAACATGTGTTTAAAGATGTGCTGAACTCATATTCTGTCATAACTGTAAAAAAAGAACTTTAGCATTATGAAGGCATTCCTCTACTCTGCAGTGGCATGATATTCCAATATTCAGATCCTCTCTTTTCTAACTACCGTCCATGTTCTCCTCTTACCTCGCTCAGTGTGATTCAAAGGAAATCAAAGCTGTTCCTGCCAAAGATCTCTTATCTCTGAATAGATTTCTTATCGTGTTAAAACAATATGCTTATTTCCTGATTTTACTATGAAATTTTGATAGTCCTGATCACACACAGGCACAAAGTCTTTAGTTTTTAGTAATCACTTTCAGCCTATCCAACAAGTCATCTAATTCCACAAAACAATATTTTGAAATTAAAGTCAGGATTATATTAGAATAGTTGCTACAATGCAAATTGTTTGCTTTCAGAAGAGCAGATTAAAATTTGGTATAACATTTGTATACTGAGCACCTACTATACATTGTGCAGCAAACACCCTGAACTAATCACTGAGGATATGAAGATCCACAAGATATGGTCCTTGGCTCCACGATAATCACAGCAATGGGCCAAAGTCAACAAAACAATTCTGAGAATCCTGCTTAAGCATAAGGATGCAGATTCCCCTTACTGCTGGATTCGGGATCATTTTGATTGGGGCCAGTTTCCTCGGAAGCCTGGAAAGGAAACCAACACAGCCAAAGACAGAGCCAAGAGGTAGAGAAGAGCCAAGTCTTGACAATCAAGCTTAGCTTCCTGAATCCAGCTTTAACCTGGCCTTTTCCAAAACTGGGCAATAAATTACATTTTTTGCGACAGCCAGTTTAGGCTGGATTTTTCTGTCACTTTGCAACATCAATATTTATCCATTAATCTCCAATCTGTGACACTATGAATCCACATCAGGATATACCAAGTGGAAGATCACTTCTCTGCTCCGACATTCAACAGTCTTAGTCTTTCTAATCTTCTGTGAAAGGATACAACACTAGCTATCTTTCCTGTTCCCATGTAATTATTACCACCATCTACGATAGCTTTCCTTCCACTTTATTTAATTTTTTAATGTTTATTATTTTTGAGAGCGAGAGAGTGTGAGAAGGGAGGGACACAGAGAGGGGAGACACAGATCTGAAGCAGGCTGCAGGTTCTGAGCCTGATGCGGGGCTCGAACTCAAACCAGAGTATTATGACCTGAGTCGGACGCTTAACCGACTGAGCCACCCAGGCGCCCGCCCCTTCCACTTTAAAACTGACAATGACTAGTAAGGAAATTTAGGACAGGCAGACAAACCAAAGAGGTCTTGACAATAATAGCAGGACAGAATACAACACTGACTCTGTTCTAAAAAGTTAATGCATTCTGTCACAAGGAACCCCAATATTATGCTTCTTTGAATTTGCCTGGCATTAATTTTTTCTCTGCTTTTTTCCTGAATGTCTAACTGTCCTTTCTCTTTGGAAAACCTACTGGTATTCACTAACTTTATTCTCCATTTGGGTCACTTAGCATACAATGTATTAAATGTCATATACAATAATATGATATAATATATATGATATATATAATCATATATGATATATATAATCAATAATATATGATATATCATATAATATAATATATTATATTTTATTATTATATTATTTATTATTACTATTATATAATTATAATATAATAATATATATAATATATTATATTATTAATATTATAATAATATAATATTATATTACTATTATGTCATTTATAAAATTAAATGTCATGTATACTCCACACAGTATGTCATACTAACCACAGAATTCTAAATCCTGTTTACCTAGGATATGACCTTCCTCCTATCTCGCCTCTTATTAATGGGTACCTTAGGAAAGGTAGCAAATAGAGTATATTTTGAGGAAATGGGAATAGCCTTCTATTTTAAGTTTCAATAAGTCTGTAGAAATAGAATAGGATAAAGAATAAAATAAAGTACACAAATAAGAATCAGGACTCAACCGATGACAATATAAAGAAAAACATATTAAAAATAGATTTTGCTGATTTTGCAGTAATCAACTTTCTAACAAAACCTTCAGTCAATTTAAAAGTTAACTTTGCTGGGGGCGCCTAGGTGGCTCGGTCAGTTAAGCACTGACTTCAGCACCGACTTGCAGTTCATGGGTCTGAGCCCCGCGTCGTCGGGCTCTGTGCTGACAGCTCAGAGCCTAGAGCCTGCTTCAGATTCTGTGTCTCCTTCGCTTTCTGCCCTTCCCCTGCTTAGGCTCTGACTCTGTCTCTCCCTCCCTCTCTCTCTCTCTCTTAAAAATGAATAAACATTAAAAATTAAAAAAAATAATAAAAGTTAATTTTGTCTTTTTAAGTTTCAGAATAAACAAGGGTACAACCTCTACGAGTGATTGGTCAAAGTAAGATGACAAACATTATCAGTGTGGAATTGAAAGGATGCATTGACCTTTTGTTTCAGCTGCTGCCTTGTCTGGGCTGTAGCAAACATCTTCCCACGGTGTGACCACCAGGTAACTGATACTGAAAATATGATCCTAATGGCGAAAGGTTTTCTAGAATAGAATTACTTCAATTCTATTACATTTACTAATGGGCATTCTAAAGCTATAGAGTTTCTCCTATGGAACAAGAGAAGTTTCATCACTCATATCATAAATTATTCACCCTCTAAGAATTCTTAATCTGTGTTATTTATATTTGGGTGAGTACTACAAAAAAATGTTTTCCTTCCTCCATACCAAAACAGAATTTAAATTTGCAACTTTCAATAAAAAGTAAGCTGATGTTACACACAGAGGAAATGTCAGATATTTTTAAGTGAAAAGGGGAGTAGTCTCTTAAAGTTATTTATATAAAGTTTATTAGCTTTACTTATCAAGATTTTTATTTTATTCATCTTTAAATAACATATATCCTGGCACAATATTAAGAAGGGACAAAAAAGGTAAATAATGAGAAGTAAGTCTCCCTCACACCAGCCCCCACCAGCCATATGCTTCTGCTATCCAGTCAATTACAATGATCAACTTTGTCTCTTCACAAGAAAGAATCTATGCGTATAGTAAGATGTATGTCTGCAGGAGAAAATTCCTGTGACAGATTGTTTTCTTCTGCATACAGATTACAGGAATCAGCACATTTTCTCAAGATGGTGGTTAACGGAGAGATAGATACTAGGGTTTGATGTAGACATTCATAATGCACACATATAATTGCCTCAACTACATGCCACACAATTGCAGATCTCATCATCAATTAAATGATGTGTCCACTGACTTTCATGATACCCATTGATTCACCGTCCTAGGGTGAAGAGACATAAATCTGGCAACTTATACTTTCCTAGACAAAACATTGTCAAGTCTTTATTCATCAAGACTTCTTCACCTCTACGTGTGAAACACAAGAACCATCCAGGGATCCCTTTGATTTTTTTCCCCTTTGATCTGTTTGCTGATTCCATGTTTTCTTCTTTCTTGGTTTACTTGGTTTATTCTCTTGTTTTGATGGAGAGCACCCTCCAGTAACTTCCTAAGAAAGGCTGTGTAGAAATAAACCTTTTAAATCTTGTATGTTAGAAATTATTGTGTATTAATCTTCCACTTAACAATACTTCTATTGGGTACAGAATTTCTGGTGAAAACAATTTTCATTATTTTCAAAGCCTTGTTCCATTATTTTCAAACTTCCAATATTGCTGTTAAGAAATCAAAATCATTTTGATTATGAAGTATTGTACATGTTTATTTGCATTGTCTTGCCTCTGGAAGCTTTTTCTCCTTGTCCACAGTGTTATGAAAATTTCAAAGGATTTTTCTTGGAATGGGTTTATTTTTGTTCATTTGTCTGAGTACTCAGTCAGTCCCCCTTCAGTCTGACACTCATCCTTCAAATCTGGACATTTTCTTATATTACAATGATTTCTCCTTCCATTTTCACTGTTCTTTCATCCTAAAAACTCCTATTTTTTCTTGGTATTCTGGGATTAACCCTTTCATTTTCTTATCCTTTATTCTAATTTCCAAATCTTTGATTTTTTTCCCTGAGAATTTAATTCATCATTAAATTTCAATTCTACTAAAAATGTTTTATTTATACTATTGTGCTTTCAATTTCCAAGAATTTAATGGTATCCTGTTCTTTTTCCATTAATCAAATACCTGCTTTTATCTCTCAGAAAGTATTAATTTTTAAAACTTTTCTGTTCTCTTAATGGTCTCTGATACCTCTAAGTTGCTTTGTTAGTTAATCCCTGAGATCTATCTTCTACATAAAAAATTTCTTCATACCTCTGGTAATTCTTGGTTATCTGTATATGCTTAAAAGTAAGAGACTAAAATAATGATTGAATGCTCTGAATATCTGGGTCTGTTTATCTGCCCCATGATTAACAATCAGAGAACAAAATGAAAATTCAAAGTTTTGAGCACAGGTGGGAGAGTGTAGCTTGTTAACTTGGGTGAATTTGAGTAAACTTTTTATTAGAAATTTTCAATTTTGGTACCTTCAGAAAAGACTAAGGGTTGATCAGGTTCCTCAAAGAAAAATCTTCCATTCTACTATTCAGAAGATACAGATATAACTACGAAGATTTCAGGAACCAAGGGTAGGAAAAGGACTAGAGTCTCAGCAATCAGTAATCATACAGTCATTTAATTTCCTGTATCTTTAGGGATCTTCATCCTTCATACATGCCTCAGATCCCCAATCAAGAAACCATGTTTAATCGTTTCTGGAGGGTAAACAGTAAAGCTGCAAAGAGGTGGAGGTGGGGAGGAGGGGTTAGGAACAGTATAGAATGGATGATAATTCTAGGAATCTGACTACTCCTGGAACAGCTTTCACCCTATCTAGTTGTTTACCCAGCCCCACCCCTGTAGTTTTAGAGGTACCTGTTGCCACCACTTCCTATACTTTTCGAGAATTCTGTGCAAACTGGCTATTTCTTGGCCTGCTGGCTTATAGAGTTAAGCTGCTGTGGGTCTGCTAAGCCAATTACTACTCATCCATCTGCCTTCTGGCTCAAAAACCGCATTGGTATTGTCTACTCTCCTCTTCTATCTTTGTGGGTTTATATAATTTTTTTAAAGCCCTCTACTGTGAAGTTTTAGGTGGTTTGGGAAGACCCAATATTAAAGTGTATATCTAAAGTTTTTATTTTCTTAAATATTCAATTATCACTTTAAATCCTGTCGTGGCTCTAAAAAAGCATTTTGGCATCTCCCATTAACTGCTTCCAACGGTTTATTTTCATCGCCTTCATATTTTCAACAATTTTTTTTTTTGCTTTCACTCTTCCACCTACTTTTGTATCAGTCACACACATTAGGAGCCAAAATGCCTGGGATCTAGTCCCAAACTGGGTGATGCGTTCTTCCTTTTTTTTTTTTTTTTTGTATGTTTAAAGTTTTCCATGATGAAAAAAGCTTTCGCAAGAAAAATCTTTAAAAACTCTTAAGTGTACTCAAAATAAAGTGCAAACTCCTTACCATGGACTGCAAGACCCAGTATAAACAGAACGTATCTATTCTATCAAGTGCCACTCTCCCCCTCACTCACAGCCACACTGGGGTTCCAGATCCTTGGATGAGTCAAGCCCTTTCTCACTTCTGGCCACAGCTGGTTACTCCCCACGCCTAAAACTCTCTTCCCTCCCACCTTTCACATGATCCTTTCTCATCCTTTATGTTTTTGCTTAAATGTCATCTTCTCAGAATCATCTTTCTATTTTCTGTATGTAAAGAAATTCGTCCTCTGATATCCTTCTCTCAGCTTTTTGCTTATTTCATTGCACTTAATCACAATTTGCATTTATTCCACCTCTACCCTTAGAAGAAACGCACTCAGGACAGTGACCTCACCCATTTTGGATACCTTTCGCATTTTCAGCACCAAACATGGATACAGACATAAGGCTCAACGATATTGATCATTTTTAAGAAAAAGTGTCCAAAGTTTGGATACAAGGCAAAAAAGCATGTGGCATGTAATTTCAGTATCATACAGACACACACCGATGCAAGATTTAAAGAAAAGTACTTTGTTCAACTCAACAATTCTTTACTATTGATAAAAGGTTTCAGACTTTGTGAATTTACATGCAAATCTGGAAATTTTCATGCAGTAAACATGCAAATAATTTTTGTCCAGTAAAAGAGATAATCCAGAGGCCATAGTTTTATTGCCCAGGAGGACAGTAACCAGTTTTATAACTAACCTAAAAATCTTATCCCAACATTCCTTTATTAATTTTCTTATAGTTAGCTCCTCAAAAGCTCTTTGAACCAGCATTAACACTTTCTTTGTTTCCTCACTAATGAGTTGAAAAAATCGTTGACATGTGCTCATCTTATACTTTATGAGAGTAATATTTACCAGCTTGTGCAAAGTGTAATTCAACACAATTTCTCTTTTTTTTTTTTCATTCTTTTTCTTTTTTTCTTTTCCAAAAGAATAACCATTATAGAACAAATCACCCTGGCACATGCATAGGACTCTGGTTCCACAACAACCATTTCAGTAAACAATTGTACAACTTGAACCAGAATTTCCTGGAAAAGTAACATATTACTAAACTTACTAAATGAGGTAAGTAAATGCTTGATAGAAGACATAAAATCTTTTAAATAATGTATGTGGACTTCTGATTTCTGATTCCCAAAATAGTTAAGCTTAACATTTTCCATGAGACCATACAGTCCCATTTGCATGAGTCATCAACTAGATCACAAAAGCCATTCAAGCTGCTCATATTTGAATTACAAATGCTCACCAAAAAAAAACAGGAAGAACAGTAGGCAGAAGCTTCAACTCTAGGATATGTGGGGCTCTAGAAGGTTATAGGTTTCAAATGGGTTGTCTCTATCCCACTTTGCCAAAGCACAAAGTGAAAAATTCACTACACAAAATACTTTGAGGCAAATTCAGAAGCAATAAAGTCAGTGAGGATGTGTTCACACAGATTCCACATCTGAGTGTGTTAAAGGTAACTCTGTCAAGAAGACACACTTGCCTTTTTGCTCCTTTGAAATATAAGGATCATGTGTCCAAATGAAGATTTCATGAACTACCATTAGATGGCACCCCTCCATCTTCAAAAACATGCTAATGATGAAAAAAAGTCCTAAGAATTTAAAGATAGATTTTTGCCACTTAAAACTCTTTGTAAAAATGAAATTTGCAATGCCCTTATAAAAACCAAAAGCAAAAGTCACAAAACAATTTTACCGAAATTAAGACCTCACTGAAAACAGCTATAATTCATTTGTACTGAGATTCAGTATTACCTTAAAAAAAAATTCTCTCAGCCACTTTCTGTTTCTTTCTATTCTGTACCTATTTCTTGAATATCATTTGCATTCATTGGAGAATCCAGATGCTGTCATTTCTAAAAAAAAATTGTAGGGGCGCCTGGGTGGCGCAGTCGGTTAAGCGTCCGACTTCAGCCAGGTCACGATCTCGCGGTCCGTGAGTTCGAGCCCCGCGTCGGGCTCTGGGCTGATGGCTCAGAGCCTGGAGCCTGTTTCCGATTCTGTGTCTCCCTCTCTCTCTGCCCCTCGCCCGTTCATGCTCTGTCTCTCTCTGTCCCAAAAATAAATAAACGTTGAAAAAAAAAATTAAAAAAAAAAAAATTGTATGTACTCATGGCAGGTAAGGAAAAGAACAAAGTACAGAGTTTCATGTTTCATGCTGAAACCCAGAGGTTTCACGCAGAGAGGTCTAGAGACATGTTTTTAGGCCTAACTGTGTTTACAAAATAATACTAAAAGAGTTTTTTCCAAGATTTAAAATTTAAGGATGTCACATTTTTAAAAAATGGGTTTCTAGATTATTTTGAAAAAACTGAGTTCACATTTCTACATGACATCAGCTGGCTGGAGCTGAGCAGCCAACTGCTAATTAGAAAGAGAATTTGAACTCCAGTACCATGCCAATGTCTCCTCTAAGTGGGATCAAATAGAAAAGTAAAATATTTCTTTTTACATGTCCAGACATACATATGCACACATACACACCTTGCAAGCTGCCCCCTAGAGAGCCCCAGGAATTTGATTTTAGAGGACAAAGGGAAAGCATTCCCGGCAGTACCAACTTGGGGATCCTACAATATTTGCTCTGAGTCCTCTAGTTAAACACTGCCAGTGCCCCTGGGGATGCTGAGCCCCCAGTCACCTCTAGTCTCTGTCTTCTTCCATCTTTGCCATCAATGGACAAGTTAATCCACCTCTCTGGGCCCTGAGTTCCCTCAACTGTTAAAGGGGGGAAAAAAGAACAGCTAAAGCACTGGGGTATTTGTGAAGCACAGAAAAATTCATTCCAGTACACCATGAAGTACCAGATTCCAGGCTCTGGACCTTCAATGTCCACATGGCCAAGAGACCAAAGGAAATAGGATTGGGCATCTTAGACTGTCCTGTGTGAGGCTCTCCTCCCACCCATCCACTATCACAATAACAACATTAGAATGAAAGAAGGATGTCTGAGGTAAGATGGAAACATCCATAACCTAGGAAAGTTTGAAAAGCACAATGAAAACCCGCAATGGCACTTCAAGGTCTGAGGGGAAATGAATTACAATAATGTATTTGAAGAACAAAATGGTGGGATTCCTGATGTTCCTGGAATACTTGCAAAACTCAAACCAGGGGCACCTGCGTGGCTCAGTTGGTTAGGCATCCAGGCATCCAACTCTTGGTTTTAGCTCAGGTCATGATCTCACGGTCATGAGACTGAGCCCTTCATCAGGCTCCATACTGGGTGTGGAACCTGCTTAAGATTCTTTCTCTTCCTCTCCCTTTGCCCCTTCCTCATTCACTCCCACTCTCTCTCAAAAACAAAAACAAAAACAAAAACCAAACCTCAAACCAGAGTATCAGCCCTCTACACACTGTACCTGGCATGGAAAGCACAGGTAGAAGAGAGAGCTGGGAACTTAGGAAACGCCTACCTACCTGGTTCCACCTATCACCCCAGAGAGGGAGAACAATACTTTTCAGAGTTAGAAAAACAAGTTTGTATTCTATCTGTAATGACTTGAGGTTCCTCCTGAATAACAAAAGGGTATAAAAACAAAAGATAGACTACTGGGCCTAAAGGTGTTGAGGTCAAAACTACCGTCACAACGGTGCTGTAGCAGAGGATCACCACACTTAAACACCACAAACGTTTTTTTTTTTTCAATTGAAATACACTTGATATGTTGTACTCATTTCAGGTATACAACATAGCAATTCAACAATTACATACATTACAAAATGCTATGATAAGCATAGTCACTATCTGTCACCACCACGTTACCACAATATTATTGACTATATTCCTCATGCTGTACTTTTACATCTCATGACTTAAATTTTATAACTGAAGTTTGTACCTCTTTATCCCCCTCACCTATTTTGCCTATCTCACCATCCTTCTCCCCTCTGACAACCACTAGTTGTTCTCTATGAGTCTGTTTTTCTTTGTTCATTTGTTTTTCAAATCCATTATCTAAGTAAATCATATGGCATTTGTCTTTCTCTGACTTATCTAACTTAGCATAATACCCTCTAGGTCACACTGTCCTGAACACCAAGACTTCATTCTTTTTCACGGCTAAGTATTTATATTGCATATATATACCACATCTTCTTTATCCATTGGTCTAATGATGGATCCTTGGGTTGCTTCCATACCTTGGCTACTGTAAATGATGCTGCAATAAACACAGGGTGTTTATTTTCTACTTCTCTTTTTCTAGTGTTTTTGTTTTCCTTGGGTAAATACCCATTAGTTGAATTACTAGATATATGGTACTTTGTTTTTAGTTTTTTGAGGGCCCTCCATACTGTTTTCAACAATGGCTGCACTTACATTCCCACAAACAGTGCATAAGGGTTCCCTTTTCTCCAAATCCTCACCAACACTTGTTATTTCCTGTCTTCTTGATGCTAGCCATTCGGCATTTTTTCATACATCTGTTGGCTGGCCATGTGTGTGTCCTCCTTGGAAAAATGTCTAGTCAGGTATTCTGCCCATTTTTTCATCAGATAAGTTGTTTCTTTGAAGTGCTGAGTTGTAGGAGTTCTTTGTATAATTTTGTATATTAATCCCTTATCAGTTATTATCATTTGCAAATATCTTCTCCCATTCAGTAGGTTGCCTTTTTGTTTTATTGATGGCTTCCTTCACCATGCAAAAGCTTTTCAGCTTGAAGTAGTCAGTCTCAATTGTTTATTTTTGCTTTTGTTGCCCTTACCTGAAGAGACAGATCCAGAAAAACACTGTTAAGACTGATGTTCAGATTACTCCCTATGTTTTCTTTTAGGAGTTTTATGGTTCTAGGTCTTACATTTAGGTCTTTAATCCATTTTGAATTTATTTTTGTGTTTACTGCAAGCAAGTGGTCTATTTTCATTCTTTTGCATGTAGCTATCCAATTTTCCCAAAACCGCTTATTGAAGATACTGTCTTCTCCCCATTGTATATTCTTGTCTTCTTTGTCACAGATTGACTATAGAAGCGTGGATTTATTTCTGGGCTCTCTACTCTACTCTATTGATCTACATGTCTATTTCTGTGTTAGTACCATAGTATTTTGATTACTACAGCTTTACAGCATATCTTAAAATCTAGTATTTTAGGCTTTGTTTCTCCAGCTTTGTTCTTTCTCAAGATTGCTTTGGCTATTCAGAGTCTTTTGTAGTTTAATACAAATTTTAGGATTTTTTTTTCTCTAATCCTGTGAAAAATACTATTGGCATTTTGATAGGGATTACATTGAACATGTAGATAGCTTTGGGTAGTATGGACATTATTAATTCTTCTAATCCATTAGCATGGTATATCTTTCTATTTATTTGTGCCATCTTTGACTTATTTTATCAATGTTTTTAATTTTCAGAGTATAAGTCATTAACCTCTTTGGTTAAATTTATTTCTAGCTATTTTATTCTTTCTGATGCAACTCTAAGTGAGATTGTTTTTTTTTAATTTCTCTTTCTGGTATTTCATTAGTAGTGTATGGAAACACAACATTTCTGTATATTGATTTTGTATCCCACAATTTTGCGAAATTAACTTATTAGTTCTAATAGATTTTTTTGGTGGAGTCTTTAAGGTTTTCTATATACAGTATCATATCAACTACAAATAGTAAGTTTTACCTCTTTATTACCAATTTGGGGGCCTTTTGTATCTTTTTCTTGTCTGACTGCTATGGCTACAATTTCTAGTAATATGTTGAATAAAAGTGGTGACCGCAGGCATCCTTGTCTTCTTCCCAATCTCACCAGAAAAGCTTTCAGCTTTCTATTATTGAATACAATGTTATCTGTGGGCTTATCATATACAGCCTTTGAAGTATGTTCCCTCTATACCCACTTTGTTGACAGCTTTTTACCATGAATAAATGTTGGATTTTGTCAAATCCTTTTTGTGAATCTATTGAAACAATCATATAATTTTTATCTTTCATTTTGTTAATGTGGTATATCACGTTAATTAATTTACGGACATTGAACCATCCTTGCATCCATACACTAAATCGCAGCTGGTGGTGAATGAACCTTTTAATGTATCACTGAATTTGGTTTCCTAATATTTGTTGAAGACTTTTGCATCTATGTTCATCAGGAATATCGGTCTGTAATTATCTTTTTTTGTAGGTCTTTGTTGGCCCTTGGTATCATGGTAATGCTGGTCTCAAAGAATGAATTTGGAAGTATTCCTTTCTCTGATATTTTTGGAAATAACTTGAAAACAATAGGTATTAACTCTTTTTTAAATGTCTGGTAGAATTCATCTGTGAATCCTGTACTTTTGTTTTTTGGGGGGCTTTCTGAATAGTGATTCAATTTTGTTACTAGTTATTAGTCTGTTCAGATACTCTATTTCATCAGGATTCAGTCTGGGAAGATATTCTTTTTTAAATGTTTGTTTGTTTTTGTGTCTGTAAGAGAGAGACAGAGAAGAGACAGGGTACAAGCACACAAGCAGGGGAGGGACAAAGAAAGAGGGAGAGGGAATCCCCAGCAGGTTCCATGCTGTCAGCACAGAGCCCAATGTGGGGCTTGATCTCACAAACGAAGAGATCATGATCTGAGCCAAAATCAAGAGTCAGATGCTTAACTGACTGAGCCACCCAAGCCCCCTCCAGAAGATAAGATCTTTATTTATTCATTTCTTCTAGGTTGTCCAATTTGTTGGCATATTATTTTATTGGAATACTCATAATTTTTTGTATTTCTGTAGTGTCACATATAACTTCCCCTATTTCTTTTCTAAGTTTATTTATTTGAGTCTTCTCTCTTATTTTCTTGGTTAGTTTATCAATTTTGCTTATCTTTTCAAAGAACCAACTCTTAGTCTCATTATCTTCTTTATTGTTTTTCAATCTCTATTTTATTTCCACTCTGACCTTTATCATTCCCTTCTTTGTACTAACTTTGGGCTTTGTTCTTTTTCTAGATCTTTTAAGTGTTCACAAACCTTTTAACAACCCAGCTTGTGCAGAGCCACCACTATGGTTTTATAACATGATTTTTTTTTCTCAAAAATTTTTTGATGTTTATTCTTGACAGACACAGAAAGAGACAGAGCATGAGCAGGGGGAGGGCAGAGAGAGAGGGAGACACAGATTCTGAAGCAGGCTCCAGGCTCTGACCAATTGGCACAGAAAGTGACGCGGGGCTCAAACCCACAAACTGTGAGATCATGACCTAACTGAAGTCGGCTGCTTAACCAACTGAGCCACCCAGGCGCCCCTTATGATTTTTTTTTATTTTTTATTATATTTTATTAATCCTTTTAGAGAGAAACAGAAAGCAATCTGGGGAGGGTCAGAAAGAGGGGGAGACAGAATCTGAAGCAGGCTCCAGGCTCTGAGCTGTTCAACACAGGGCTTGAACTCACAAACTGCAAGATCATGACCTGAGCCAAAGTCACACGCTTAACTGACTGAGCCACCAGATGCCCTATATCATGATTTTTTTTAATAAATATTTATTATTTTCACAATAAAATGAGAAAACCACAAAATATAGTTTGACTAAAGTCAATACTTTGTTTAGGTACCTAACGTCCTTTTTCTGTTCCAGGATCTCATCCAGGATATGTTCCATTTAGCTGTCATGTTTTCTTAGGCTCTTGGCTATGACAGTTTCTCAGACTATTTCCTTTTTGTTTTTTAATTTTATTTATTTTGAGAGAGGGGGGACAGGGGCAAAGAGGAGGGGGATAGATGATTCAAAGAGGGCTCTGTGCCAACAGCAGAGAGCCCAATGTAGGTCTCAAACTCTTGAACTGTGAGATCATGACCTGAGCCAAAGTTGGACACTTAACTGACTGTGCCACTCAAGCGTCCCTCTCAAACTTTTCTTATTTTTCATAACCTTGATACAGTTTTGAAGAGTACTAGCAGGTGTTTTGCAGAATGTTCCTCAACTGAGACTTGTCTGATGATTTGTCTCATAATTAGACTGGGATTATGGGTTTGGCAGGAAGACCACAGAGGTAGACTGACATTCTCATTACATGATATAAAGGTATGTACTATCAACATGACTTATCACTCCTAGCTGAGATAGTGTTTGTCAGGGTTCTCCCCTGCAATGTTACTTTCCTCTCTCCACCCTTTCTATAATATACTTTTTAGAAGGAAGTTACTACGTGCAGCCTACTCAACCCTTTTTAAAATAACTGTATTGCTTTCTTTTAAAGGAAACAAGCTCAACTTCCTTCCATCCATCATCTACTTATTAAAAACTGTACCAACACCAAAACATTATGTACATTTTGTAATGTAAATCTATATAACATAGCAGTGGAACCTAATCAAATATATAGGGACTATGTATGGCAGTCTGATAGAATTAATGGAATACAGAGTCACTATACCATGAATTCATGAAAAGTGCTGCCAAATGGTTATCGATTTCAGATTATGCTCCTCAATTTCTCTGAAGTCATATCTACCTAAACTCACTCTGTCTTCTGTTAATAAAACTCTTGATTATATTATCCCAAGTTGTAGTAATGCTTATGTGCCCTTATTTCCCAAGGTTCTAGCCACCTCCAACAGACACGTGATTTCTACCATATTTTTTGCAACCAGTTACTTCAAGCAATTGTAACATCTCCAGCAATATCACTCGCAAGCCATTTTCTAGCCTCATAGGGCCTACACTGTCACCAGAATTCAGACTAATGGACCAGTTGGTTAATGCCAATCTTCATGCTAAAGAAAATACATCAGGGCCTATCAGCTGTGTCCTTAGAGTACTCTGCCGCTTACTAGCTGGGAAACTTTAGGTAGTCATTTAACTTTGTGAGTTTACTTCCTCATCTGTAAAATGAAGTAGTAAGACTACTGATTTTGGCTATTTTGGCCTTGGATTTATTTACCAAGTCCACAAATTTCCAGCTTTCTAATTCACCACTTTCTTCTTTAATCTTTAGCAATTTCTCTATCCTGATTGGTTTATTAAAATATTTTCTTAAGATTCATAAATTGATACTACCCAAAGCAATCTACATATTCAACATGATCCCTATCAAAGTAACACCAGCCTTCTTCACAGAGCTATAACAAATAATCCTAAAATTTGTATGGAACCAGAAAAGACCCCGAATACCCAAAGCAATCTTGAAAAAGAAAACCAAAGCAGGAGGCATCACAATCCCAGACTTCAAACTATACTACAAAGCTGTAATCATCAAAACAGTATGGTACTGGCAGAAGAACAGACACTCAGATCCATGGAACAGAATCGAGAACCCAGAAATGGACCCACAAACATATGGGCAACTAATCTTTGACAAAGCAGGAAAGAATAAACAATGGAATAAAGACAGTCTCTTCACCAAGTGGTGCTGGGAAAGCTGGACAGTGACATGCAGAAGAATGAACCTGGACTACTTTCTTACACCATACACAAAAAGAAACTCAAAGTGGATGAAAGACCTCAATGTAAGACAGGAAGCCATCAAAATCTTCAAGGAGAAAGCAGACAAAAACCTCTTTGATCTTGGCCACAGCAATTTCTTACTCAACACGTCTCTGGAGGCAAGGGAAACAAAAGCAAAAATGAACTACTGGGACCTCATCAAAATAAAAAGCTTCTGCACAGTGAAGGAAACAATCAGCAAAACTAAAAGGCAACTGACAGAATGGGAGAAGATATTTGCAAATGACATATCAGATAAAGGGTTAATATCCAAAATCTACAAAGAACTTATCAAACTCAACACCCAAAAAACAAATAATCCAGTGAAGAAATGGGCAAAAGACATGAATAGACATTTCTCCAAAGAAGACATCCAGATGGCCAACCGACACATGAAAAATGCTCAACATCACTCATCATCAGGCAAATACAAATCAAAACCACAATGAGATACCACCTTACACCTGTCAGAATGGCTAACATTAGCAACTCAGGCAACAACAGATGTTGGTGAGGATGAGGGAAAGATGATCTATTTTCCATTGTTGGTGGGAGTGCAAGCTGGTGCAGCCACTCTGGAAAACAGTATGGAGATTCCTGAAAAAACTAAAAATAGAACTACCATACGACCCAGCAATTGCACTACTAGGCATTTATCCACGGGATACAGGTGTGCTGTTTCGAAGGAACACATGCACCCCCATGTTGATAGCAGCACTATCAACAATAGCCAAAGTATGGAAAGAGCCCAAATGTCCATCGATGGATGAATGGATAAAGAAAATGTCGTGTGGTGTTTGTATATATATATATATATAATGGAGTATTACTCAGCAATCAAAAAGAATGAAATCTTGCCATTTCCAACTAAGTGGATGGAACTGGAGGGTATTATGCTACGTGAAGTTAGTCAGAGAAAGACAAAAATCATATGACTTCACTCATATGAGGACTTTAAGAGACAAAACAGATGAACATAAGGGAAGGGAAACAAAAATAATAAAAACAGGGAGGGGGACAAAACAAAGGAGACTCATAAATATGGAGAACAAACTGAGGGTTGCTGGAGGGGTTGTGGGAGGGGGGATGGGCTAAATGGGTAAGGGGCAGTAGGGAATCTACTGAAATCATTGCTTCACTATATATTAACTAATTTGGATGTAAATTTTAAAAAAATAAGAAATAAAGTTAAATCATAAAAAAGATTCATAAATTGAAAATTAATTTAGTTTTCATTATGCCTTCCCTAAAGCTATGGTTTTGCTCCAAGTGCAGCTTTGACTGTATCTCACAGGTTTTGATAAGCTGAGTTCGTGCTGTTGTAGTCTAAAAAGTTTATTACTGCAGATATTAGTTTCTTATAATGCAAGTATTACTTAGAAGAGTTGAGGTTTCTCTCATTTCCAAGTAGAAGAGTAGTTTTTTATTATTTTTTTTTTTAAACAAAAAGTGAACTTTAATTTTGTTCTTAACATTCTGTTTTCTGGTGATTACTTTCACTTATTAACTCTGACACAAAACAGAATTGTTTGTTTAACAATGATACATGAAAAAAATTTTTTGTTCTTTGGTCTTGCTGAATTTTGTTAAGGTAAAGTAGTTTCTTTTTTTTTCAACGTTTTTTTTTTTTTTTTTTTTTTTTTTTTTTTTTTTGGGACAGAGAGAGACAGAGCATGAACGGGAGAGGGGCAGAGAGGAGGGAGACACAGAATCGGAAACAGGCTCCAGGATCCGAGCCATCAGCCCAGAGCCTGACGCGGGGCTCGAACTCACGGACCGCGAGATCGTGACCTGGCTGAAGTCGGACGCTTAACCGACTGCGCCACCCAGGCGCCCCTAAAGTAGTTTCTTGAAAGTAACCACACTGGCTAAATATGATATTCAGATGAATTAGGTAAAGTGCTAGACAATCACTTGTGATCCAGCTAAGTAATTCCTCCTCCATATTTGCAAAATACTTATGTGTCATACAATCTACTGTCACTGCAGGAGCCATTTTCCTTTTTTTTTTTAGTATTTATTTTTGAGAGACAGAGAGAGACAGAGCATGAGTAGGGTAGCAGCAGAGACAGAGGGAGACCCAGAATCCAAAGCAGGCTCCAGGTTCTGAGCTGTCAACACAGAGCCTGACGCAAAGCTCGAACCCATACACCATGAGATCGTGACCTGAGCTAAAGTCAGATGCTTAACCAACTGAGCCACCCAGGTACTCCTAAGGAGCCACTTTCCTAATTTAAACAACATACTTTTTATTGATTTTTATTTAAGTAATCTTTACCCTAATGTGGCATCCAAACTCTTAACACCAAGATTAAGAGTTGCATACTCTTCTGACTGAGCCCTCCAGGCACCCCTAAACAAAATACTTTTTAGATATTCAATCCTTTCACTGGACAATTTTCAAATTTTTCCACAGGACCTCAAAAACTGTACAAAATTCTAATATTAATAAAAGCCTTAATTTGAAGCCAAAATATCTGAACACCCTTTACTTTTTCCCCAACTTTTTTTTTTAATTCGTATTAATTTTCCTTTTTTTTTTTTAAGTTTATTTATTTATTTTGAGAGAAAGAGAAAGAGAAATCATGCTAAAGTAGGGTAAAGACGAGAGAGGAGAGAGAGAAATCCCAAGCAGGCTCCACGCTGTCAGTGCAGAGCCAGAT
The DNA here is from genome assembly GCF_007474595.2 of Lynx canadensis. Taxonomy (NCBI): domain Eukaryota; kingdom Metazoa; phylum Chordata; class Mammalia; order Carnivora; family Felidae; genus Lynx; species Lynx canadensis. Next base: position 153,226,664 of record NC_044303.2, on the reverse strand, counting down.
GAGGGGCTCGATCCTACAAACCACAAGATAATGACCTGAGCTGAAATTAAGAGTTGAAGGTTTAATCAACAGAGCCACCTAGGCACTCCTACCCCAACTTCTATAATACTCACGGCTTTGAAACCTATAAAACCTAAGCTTGAATTACAAACATTTCCATCCAAGGAAGTTTGAAACCAATGACCTTACAATATTATTTCTCTACCTGTCTCAAACATTGAACTTGTGAGCAATAGATTTACTGTCATTTCAGTATACCACAATGTTTGTCAATATACTTGTATCCCTAAGGAAAATCACTGAGATTGAGTTTCCCTTGCTGTCCAGTTACATATGGAGTTTACAAATAAAAATTGTAAGATAAAGCCTAAAATCCACTTTTGATAAACCTCTATAATGCTTGGTACAATTACAGAAGTACCTCTACCCAGCAGGTCAAAATTTCCAAATGCTAAAACACTCCACTGACTCAATTAAACCCTGGTAAACACGCTTTGAAAGTGCCACTAACTCCAGAGCAAACATTTCAGGCTGGTTTTTGTTGTTTTTTTACTGATAAAAAGTTAATAACATCTATCAGAATACTCAAAAATTCTATGGCAAAGTTTGAAATCTTTCTGGTTAAGGAAAGCATAGGAGTTTATCAGTAACAGATCACTGGAATGGGTCTGAGCTTTATAAAACATTTTACAAGATGTTGTGGTTTTTCATTTTATTTTTTTCTGATTTTTCATTTTAAATAAGATATTTGGTAGGTTTGACTTAAATTCATCTTTATAGAAAAGCAAATGCCTAATAATATATTGGCTGTACTCTCTCTTATTTTTTGTTTTATAACTATTATCTGTACTTTTCTCATAACATCTACTCTAACTTCTCTTGTTTTTTTTTGTTTGGTTTGTTTTGTTTTAATTTCTTACTTTAAATGTCCACTCTTTCAGGTGTTTCATGGTCATCATTTACTGCCTACACATATTACAAAGTTAAATGTTTTTCTTCTTTTCTTCCTCTTAAAAGAGTGTTTATTTCTGTTGTTTTAAATGTAGTCCAAACTCTGTTTTAGTACTATGCTGAGTGATGACAGGGTTAAATTTGATTAAAATTTTCTTATAGCTGTGATGTAATGAAAAATACTAATTCCTTGGAATCATCAGTCTGTAAGAAGTATGAACTAGTCCACAACACTTATGGTTCAAATATCTCACCAGGACATTATTTCTCCAAATTAAATTAAATTCTACTCAAAACACCTTGCATCACGCTGGAAGGAAATCCAGCTTTACCTCTTGGAGGTCCTTTATTGCATGCTCTAAGAATTCCAGTGCCATATGCATTCCTAAAGGAGGTATGGTATCTCCCAGACAACAGTGATCCAGCTGCCATGGAGCCTCAGCACCCAGTGCCCTGTCTGAACCCGGTCCTCCTCCATCTGCCTAGGCCTGCTGGTGTCTGTGGCCCTCACGCCACACTGACCTCAGCTCCTGGCATACGTCAGCTATCTTTCAGATGAGGGCCACACAACTGCCTAAACCACTCTTTAGTGCGGTCGTCAGACCACACTGTTCCTAATCAGCTCACTCCAGCTATAGAGTTTAGCGCAAAGCCCTTCAAGAGCTTAGTCTTTTCGTTCATGCACACAAGTTTTAAAGAGCTTAAAGTAAACCCATGTGTGGCATGTGGACCCTACTGACAGTCTTAGCTGTGGCTGTATCTAACATTCATTCATCATTCGGCAACATTCAAAAGTACTCGCTGAGTGTCTACAATGTGCCCACTGTCTAAGGCCTGGACACGCAGCAGTAAACATGACCAAAATCAAGACATTAAAATAAAATTTCATCTTGAATAAGTTTTTTTTCCCTAGGTAAAGACAAGTTAAATCCTCTCTATATCAGTTTTTACCTCCCAACTGTACCCTCCAACACAGATATATGAACAGTTACTGGGAAATGAATTGTACACATTTATACATGAGAAATCAATGTTTATTCAGAATTCCCATCAACATTAACTGTCCACTTCTGAACGTTTATATTTCAGAATTTTCCTTCCCTCAGAATTCTCTCTTCCTCCATCTCCATAGACTGTCTCCAAAAATGCAACACCCATACTCCTAAGAGTAATACAATCCATACTTCTAACTCATTTCACGTTTCTTGAAGACTTTATTCTCTTTTATCTCTCTACCTCTTCTCTTCCTCCTCTCCTCCCTCCCTCTCTCCAGTCCTCCCGGTCTTTCAAATTCAGTCTTCTTACCTGCGAACAATCCCACAACCTCAGCCTTGCATCCTCTTCAAGCTTCCATCTCAACTCTATCCATCCTTTCAGTGTTAAATTTAAACTTTCTGTCTGAGAAATCTCAGCTTTTCCTAGTCCCTATAAAAAGACTTTAAATTCCAACTTTTAAACTTTCACGTAAGCTCTTAGAAGTATGTTTTCCAAAGTGTGTTCTATGCAAAGTTATGCCACATTTTGGCCAAACTAAACACGGTTTGTGAACTATGTTTAGGAAATAATTTGTATGGATACAATATAAACTTTCTTAAATGTTCAAAATACTTAAAGCAAAAACAAGTACTAAGAAGGCCTAAACACAGACTTAACTTTAATCCATCATTTTTCAAATCTATAATGACCACAAAGCAATTTTCCCCTATTGGTATCTACTTACGTCCTACAGAACTAGACTCATATTGTCAACTACCCAGACACTTCCATGTAGCTACCCCACAGTATCTAACAAACTTTTAACTACAGTAGGTAATAATCCTTGTTTTCTAAATTTGTTTTAATGTTTATTATTTTCAGAGAGAGAAAGGGGGGGAGGGGCAAAGAGAGAGGGAGACACAGAATCTCAAGCTGGCTCCAGGCTCTGAGTTGTCAGCACAGAGCTTGACATGGGGCTCAAATCCACAGACGGTGAAATCATGACCTGAGCTGAAGTCGGACGTTTAATCAACTGAGCCACCCAGGAACCCCAATAATCCTTGTTAAATAAAGCCCCAATCCTACATGTGGACCTCAAGACACTCTCAACTAACTGCTGGGTATCTCCATACAGATGTCCTACCAGTCCCTCAAACATGTCTCACCAAAACAAAATGCTATACCTCCCAACCTACCCTCTTTCTCTATTCCCTGACTCTACATCCATATAGTGGAGATGAGTTGAGTACTGCTCTCTTATTAATGACTTATAATATTATTTTTTATCTACAATTGCATCAAAACTGCAGTATATTTTGGTCTCCTTAAGAAGGGGTGTTATGCTTTATCTATCTTTGCATCCCCCTCTGTACCGAGCCTAGTCCCATTCCAAATCATTAAAACTTTTTTTTTTGATTTTAAAAAAGAAACTGTGTTACAGAAAATTATAAACAACTGTTTTGAGGTCGTATGGCCTAGGTCACATCCATGCTCTGTCCCTACCATCTGTGTTAGGTTGGCAAGTGGCTTAGTGTCTCTAAAACTCAGCTATATCTCTAAACCTCAGATTTCTCATGAAAATGTCAGTTTAAATCATCTACCTCAAAGGGCAGTCATGAGGTTTAGAAGAAATAAGATATGTGACACTCTTATCACGCTGCTTAATGTTTACTAACCAGCCATAACTCACTCAATTCATATTAACAAAACCAGTTTCCACAAGCACTGTCAAGAAGTAGGACTCTAGGAAAAAATAATTTTTAGCAACTTGCTCCAGCAATGCTTGTCTTAGAAGAAGCCAACCACAATGTAGGATATCTACCACATAAGACTACCATACCTTGAGGAAGTCCAAGCTAGCCACTTGGAGGACTTGCATAGAAACAGATACTTGGACAACTGCCCACACATGTCATGTATAGACATGACATCACAACCCAGACATGGGACTGATTAAGCATCAGATGATTTCACCCTCAGCAACTCACTGGTTATAATTCTATGGTTGGCCCCAAGGAAGAAGAGTCCAGCTAAGCCCTTCAAACCCCAGAGCTATATGAATTCAACATAAATTAATTTCAGCTACTAAATGTTGGGGTAGTTGATTTATGCAGAAATAGATAACTTGAACATCTTTTTTGTAATTTAAGAAAAATTTTTTTGAGAGAGAGAGAGAGAGAGAGAGAGCGTGCACGCAAGCAGGCAAGAGGGGCAGAAGGAGAAAGAGAATCGTAAGCAGGCTCCATGCCTAAGGCACGAGGCCTTATCTCACAACTGTGAGATCATGACCTGAGCTGAAATCAAGAGTCAGATGCTTAACTGAATGAGACACTCAGGCATCCTGAACATTTCTGTTCAGGATCCTGACCTTTTAATATACATTAATTTCCCAAATCAAACATAATGCTCACTTTAATTTTTATTACATAATTACTTAACATAATGAAGAACATATTAGATATCATAGGTTATTTTAAATGAATTTTTTATGCAATATGTAATCAAAATAAAACAACATAAAAAAGTAAATACTAATTATTTAAGTGTACAAGTGAATAACTTAAAAATGCAGGAAACAGTGTCATCCTTAGGTAACAAGTTTCAGGCAGGTTTGCTGTTTCTTCACTTCCATGTTTTCCATAGTCACTTCATGAATATGTTACTATAGTCACTCCTGATAGGTTTTTCAAAAGCAAATAGAAGAATTCGGAACCTCTGAAACTCAATCCCAAAACTAAATTAGGATATAAATCCTCAGAGCTTAATCAGAACCTAAGGATTACATTTCTTAGAATCAGAATTGTATGAATGTCTCAATCCATTATCAAAAATGGAATCTAGATATGTTTAGTACCCAACTGTTTGTATAAAATAAAAAAAGCAGAAATATTATTTAAAAAATAAGAATACAAAAAAAATCTCTCATCATCTCTTACTTTTCCTAAACTGTTTTCTTCTTTATCTTCCATTCCTCAATTTCTTCTTTCAGCTGCAATGCATTCCTCGAGGACAGAACACAGTCCTCCCCATACACATGTATCCTACATCCTTCTATGAAATTCCTCATACCTAAAACTTAGCTTTGAAGAAAATTCACAAGTGAAAAAAGAAGCTTTTAATAGAATTCATTGTGTGCATCAACTACGCTATCTTTCATCTCTTAACTCTGCCTTAGGAGATCTGGTGTCATAAACTGAAATAAGACAGTTTTTTTCTAAATATGCAATGACTCCCTCAGACTTTCTTCTTTCATTAGTTTGCCTTTGATGAATGTGTTCAGGGAACAAAATACTTTGAAGTTATACCACCCACTCTGTCCTCACTTCTATCACAGTAAGTGTGACTTCATTCAATCATAAAATTTCAGCTAATCAACTGGCTTTAAAAAAAAAGAAGAGATCTGTATCATTTTCCTCTGTATTTTATTACAATTCATGCAAGATAATATTTTTTTATTTTTATTCCTCCAACTTTAACTTGATCTTATTTTAAATCCAGAATTTCACTTAAGTTTAACAACACCAACTGCGAGGGTTGAAGGTATCTGAAGGTTGGTAGACTAAGAGTGAAAATTTTATAAGAACTGGCTTATTTGAAAGTCTCTTCTAACTTGGACTTGCTTTCCCATTATCAGATCACACTCCCACTCTAAATATCTCCCATTTCCCTAACTCCAGTTGCTTTCTATAACTTTAAATATTCACCTGGGGCTTAGGATAAACTAAAAGGATGGTAATAGGAAAAGTGACTAAAGGGTGCCTGGGTGGATGAGTCAATTAAGCATCCAACTCATGAGATCAAGCCCTGTATGGGTGCAGCACTGACAGTGTGGAGCCTGCTTAGGATTCTCTCTCCCAATCTCTTTGCCCCTCCCCTTTTTGTGAGCATGCATTCTCTCTCTCTCTCTCTCCCTTTCAAAATAAATAAATTTTTAAAAAGTGACTGAAAGGGCAGATAGTCACTTCTTTTTCTTCATTTTAATTTTTCTTTTTAAATAGGCTTCATGCCCAGGGTGAAGTCCACTAAGGGGCTGGAACACACAACCCTGAAATCAAGACCCGTGCTAAGATCAAGAGTCAGACACCCCAAATGACTGAAACACCCAGGTGCCTCCACTTCCTTCTTCTTACGTCAGAAGAAATAAGGCTTACTGATGCCACATTCATCTGGGTTTTCCTTCTCACTCACTAGATACCCTTCAGCCTCTTTGCTGGATCCTTGTCTTCTTCCTGACCTCTGCATGATAAACTATTCTAGTTCTCAGACCCCCTCTCTCTCCACTAACTCTTACTGTGATCTCATCCACCTCACTGCTTTAAACATAATCTTCTAAATTTACATCCCCAGCCAAACTTCTTCCCTAAATTCCAGACTCACATATCCAACAGACTGTTTGACATCTCCTGGTGTTGATCATTTTTTAACCTAATTCTCTTTCAGAATATGTAACACATGTACATAAATCCAAACTTAAGCCTATATAACAAGGTATATTCAGATAGTTCTCACTTCCATCCACCTATTCCTTTCCTCTCCTCTATAGACAACCATTTTTACTAGCCCTTGATTTATGTTGCCAATGTTTCTTTTGCAAAAATAACTCTATATAGACAAACTGAAATAAAGCAACTATATATCAAGTAATGATAATAACCACACAGACAAAAAAATTATTTCTAGTGACTCTAGAACATAGTATTTTGACTATCTGACCGTAGTAAAATAAATACTAAGGACAAATGCAGCTGCAAAGAAAGCTTATACTTCATCCAATATTCTTACTGTCAGTGACAATCAGTATTATTATGTTTAAATTATATTTTTATATTATAGATTATACATTTTGGAGCCACATTTTATATGTTGTGGAATATATCTTTTGAAAGTATACATGTTTACAGGATAAAAGAATAAGTAATTACATAAGACAAAAGACAAATGCCAATAAAACCAAAGAAATTGTGTAAAGTATCTGTAAGGTTAAACTTAAATTCGACATACCAATATTACTTCATAACTTTTTTTCTTTGTGAAATACGCATATCCTGACTCTATCAAAAAGGCTTAGAGTGGGGCGCCTGGGTGGTTCAGTCAGTTAAGAGCCTGACCGGCTCAGGTCATCATCTCGCGGTTCACAAGTTCAAGCCCCACATCGGACTCTGTGGTGACAGCTCAGAGCCTGAAACCTGCTTCAGATTTTGTGTCTCCCTCTCTCTCTCTGCCCCTCCCCCATGTGCACTCTCTCTCAGAAATAATAAACATTAAAAAAAGGTAAAAAAAAAAAAAAAGGCTTAGAAGTAATGACAACTCAGTAACAATGCATCACTGGTACTCAGATTTTTGTCTCTAAACACCATTCCCCAGTAAAACCAGGGTTTCTTATAGGAATAACTGATGTCTGGGGACAGAAATATGTGAAATGAACCTGAACATCTTGGAGTAAGAAAGTTATTAAAGATTAATGAGGTCACACCAATGGGACAGAGGAACATGAAAGGGTTCCCATTTGCCAAAGATTAAAAGTTTTGTGAATCTAGAAGGTAACGATTGCAACTCTTTGAAACATACTCAATATATAAATCCTTATGTTCATAAGGATACTAAAATAAATTAATTAAATAAATAAGTAAATTTCACTGGTTACCACTGAAAGTAACTAGAGCATCAATGGCTTACTCTGAAATTAACATTTAAAAGGGAACAATTAAATATTTATCCTGTCTATCCTGGGTAAACTCCTTTTCAGGGTAACCAAATAGCCTAGCTCTTAAGGAAAAGTTCCTCCTTAAGAATTCCAGCTAATGTGGCAAGAAGAACTGAGTTAAAAAAGCACATGTTTGCAACTCCTAATAAAAAAAAATTTTTAAATAATCATTTGTGGATGAAACAAGCACATAAAAACAATTCAAAATGAATCAAGGACTTGAACATAAGACCTGAAACCATAAAACTCCTAGTAGAAAATATAGGAGGTAGGGTCCTTGTCATCAGTCTTGGCAATGATTTCTTGAATTTGAAACCAAAAACAAAAGCAACAAAAGCAAAACAAGCAAGAGAAACTACATCAAACTAAAAACTTCTGCAACACCAAGGAAACCATCAACATAATGAAAAGGCAGCCTGCAGAATGAGAGAAACTATTTGCATATTCTATACTGATAAGGAGTTAATATCCAAAATATATAAGAGTCCCTACAACTCAATATCAAAAGACAAACAATCTGATTTAAAAATGGGCAGAGAAACTGAATAGACATTTTGAAGAAGAATACATACCAATGGCTCAAAAGGTACAAGAAAAGGTATGCAACATGATTAGTCATCAGAAAAATGCAAATCAAAACCACAATAAAATATCACTTTCCTTCTATTAGAATGGCTGTAATCAAAAAGGTAACTGTGCCAACAAAACCCTACCCAAGTTGTAGACTTAGGAGCAAAATAAATAGTTATTTTAAGGTATTAAGTTTTAGAGTCATTAGTTACAGCTGCAGCATACAGAATGTATGGCTCCTTTCAAATCAGTGTACAAAATTAAATACCAAATTGTTAGAGGCTGTTATCCCCTCTGCATTCTCTTGCTTTCAACCTTTCTATGTTCTTTTGCCTAATGCATATTCCTTATAAATAACACATAATTGACTTCTATCATTTTTGGTCTTCTCTGATAATCTCTGTGCTCTTACTTAAGAGTTTAATTTATATTCACTTATAGTTTTACATTTAGATCTTTTTCTGCTATTTTATTTGTACTTTTTGCCCTGCTCTTACTCAGTTTTATTTTTTCTTCTTTTTTTCTCTTCACTGTGCTTGTGGATTGATGTGTTTGTTCTTTAAAAGATTTCATTTTTGTCCTGTAAGCTTAGAAAAGTTTAAAGTTAAATATCTTCACCTAACTATAGAACAATGTAAGTATCTTAGAATACTTAAAACCGGTCATCTGTCACACAAACCCCACTAACATGCTAATTTTATAACATAAGCTGTACCTTATTTTGCTTGACTCTTAATGTATAACATTAGAATTACAGGTTTTAATCATTAATATTGTTTGTTTATCGAAATGTTTACTCTCAACTTCAGTCAACATTCCTCCCATCATAGACCCTTCTGGGCTCATTTCCTTCTTTCTGAAGTTCATGAGATAACAGGCAAATCCTCCTGAAATGTTACTGTTGTCTGTTAGAGACAAAACAGACTGGAAGGCAAAAAGCATATAAAGACAGTCACTATAAAGTAACAAAATGTCAAATGTCACATGTCAAATCTCCTGCTACCAGGAGATAAGCTAAAACAGAGCTTCAAAATATGTAAAGAAAAAACTGCTACAACATCAAAGTGAGGGACTTTAATATTCTCTTTCTCTTTTTCTGTAGTTAATATATCAAGCACATAAAAATTAGGAAGGATATGGAGGGTCTGAACGACACAGTTATTAAGCTTAATCTATCTGATGGGCATACAGAATATAACCCAACAATCAGAGAAGACAATGTTGTTTTGAGGAAACAAGAAAGGTTTATAAAACCTGACAACAAATTCCAACATTGGATAGCATCTAGCATTTGTGTTCTGAATAAAATAAAATTCATTTATGAATCAACAACACCAAAAAACAAAACTAAAGCACCATCACTTGGAAATTTGTTTTTAAAGCCCTAGAAAAACTCATGGGTCAAAGCAGCAATTACTACAGAAACAGGAACCTGAATGATGTGAAACCTAATTGGAGGGTTGAGGGAGGACTTCCCTAAGGAAGTGCTTGTATTAGAAAATAAAACAGCTGTAATATTAATGTGCTAAGGATCCCAAAGAAGTCTACAAAAGTAAGAAAGAAAAACAAATGTTAGGGGCTGAAGCCTGAGCTCTGGCAGCTTCAAGGTAAATTTAAACCCTCTTCAGAAGTCTACAGGAGACATAAGGAGCAAAGGAAGAAGGTATCCTTTATGTAGCCTCATCATCAAAAATTTGGATTCCATGTGTGACAATATTAGCTAACAGCAGCTAAAAGCTAGGCTATTCTAATTCCTTCACATGTGTTAACTTCTTTCATCCTCACAGCAACCATTAAAAACATAAGAGAGGTACTATTATTATGCTCATTTTCTGATGAGGAACCTGACATACAGGCTAAATGTATTTGTCAAGATTAGACCTCAGATATCCAAAGCCAGGATACAAACCTAAGCTCTCAAGGTCTAGATCCCATGCTTTTAACTACATACCATGTTAATATGCTCTATTAAGAAAGGAATCTTGCTCATAGTAATGTAGAAAAGATCATTTTAAAAGTCACACTATCTATACTTCCTATCATAGAAACATGCTATTAAATGACAAGTGCACATCTTTATTCTCTTCTCTCTATAATCAAACCTAGCCTATTGGCAGCACCGCCTACTCACCAGTACAGTCTAGTGAACAGACCAGCCCTATACCTAATGCTTAATGATGTAATAAGAATGGTCATATTATGCACAATTTCACACTCACAGTGATCTTCCATTTGCAAGGTAATTAGGTGTCGGTGTAGATTTTATTTGTGGCTGACACAATCAATACTTTGGTAAGAGCAGAAGCAATGAAAGAAGGCAGTATGCAGCCCTAATTCTCTCCATGGTTACATTCATCTCCTGTGTTGAAAGATATGAGCTGGGGTGGGAGAGGGGAGTGTTAGCTCCCTAGAAGAGTAGGGTTAAGAGTTCTATACATGGTGCCAGTGAAATCACTGCGATTTTAAAATGTGAAAAATCACTATAAAATCTAAATTTTGAGGTCAGTAGCTACAATAAAATGTAAAAGGAGAAATCACCAACTCAGTGTGTGTTTCAAGTTCATGGCAGAGTGCTTCAGTAAACGCTGAATGAATGAGTGAATGAATGAACAACCCCCAATACAGTATCACTCATGAATATTAGGGAGAAATTAAAAAAAAAGATGAAGTAAAATCCCCTAAGCTAAAACAGCTTCTGGAAATTCTATTAACTATATTATTTCAAGGTCTCAAATAGTAGGTATAGAACTGACTTATAAAAGCTAAGTCAGGGGCGCCTGGGTGGCGCAGTCGGTTAAGCGTCCGACTTCAGCCAGGTCACGATCTCGCGGTCCGTGAGTTCGAGCCCCGCGTCGGGCTCTGGGCTGATGGCTCGGAGCCTGGAGCCTGTTTCCGATTCTGTGTCTCCCTCTCTCTCTGCCCCTCCCCCGTTCATGCTCTGTCTCTCTCTGTCTCAAAAATAAATAAACGTTAAAAAAAAAAAAATTTTAAAAGCTAAGTCATTCTAGTCACCTAAAAACAAGAACAATTTCCTAAGTTTGCTGACTTTCTCCAAGAAATGTACTTAAATGCTATGTAAAACCGCCAGTCAGGATCAAATTGCTTTGCAAGGGTATTTAAAGATTACCTCGAATTATTTATTTTTGGTAACAAATGTTCAAAAGAAGTGAAGTCCTCCTGGTTGAGGTTTAGAAATATTTTTATTAGTGTGAGGTTTTCAATGCCATCCTACCTGATGAAACAGATTTATTTATATTAGGAAATCTAAGATAAGGAGTTAATTCATTTTAAAATTAATAGAAATGTTTTTGTGAAACATCAAAAATATTAGATTATGATCATTGCTGTGATTATTAATGACTGGACAAGTTTTGGGCATTAAATTGAAGATCTGAGTTTGTTGCTGTTTTTAATTAATTTTGTTGACTATTATGAATCTTCATTTCATCCACAAAGTAAAACAGTTAATAACTTACAACCACATGGTTATTAGGATTCCATGAATTCATGTGAGCCTATGCTGCAATTCATAAGGTACTAATGCAAGTATAGTTTTTTGTTTTTCTTTTCAAAAAGTTTAAAACGTAGGGGTGCCTGGTGGCTCAGTGGCTAAGTGTCCGACTTCGGCTCAGGTCATGATCTCGCAGGTGGTGAGTTCGAACCCCGCATTCGGCTCTGTGCTGACGGCTCAGAGCCTGAACCCTGCTTCGGATATTGTGTCTCCCTCTCTCTCTGCTCCTCCCCACTCACACTCTGTCTCTCTCAAAATAAATAAACATTAAAAAAATTTTAAGAAAAAAGCTTAAAATATTTTGCCTCCACCAAAATTAAACAAACTTAATCAAATGTATTTGTTTCAACTTGTTCATTTCATAAAGTACATCAGACCTTTCAGGAAACTAAAGATTCAAATAAATGTATAAATGCACACACACATACGAGAATTATTGATTATCTGACAAACTAACATTAGTGAACTGGACTTGTCTTTTATTTACTTAAAGCCCAATTCTCAATCAAGGGATTTACTGAATTACCCTCATTAATGAAATAACATTTTAAACTTTCATTAAACTGGCTTAGAAGAAAAAATATTTTTTTTCTCATTTTGGTTGTTCAACCAGTATCATTTAGATGAGTTCCTACCGAAAACACAGAAGTCATCAGAGAATTGAATTCAGTGTGTATCAGACAATATCCAGTCACATTTCTGACTTTAGTATATCCTAGACAGGTTAATCATAATGCCAACCTGGACCACACTTCTTTCATAGGAAAAACTAGAGCCAGTGGTAACGGAGAAGTCACTGGCTGCAAGTTGTTCCTTTACTTTGTTTTCTCACCATTTGGTCATGTCTCAAATGTCTTAGTTAAGTGGCAGGGGTCTATGCAAGGAGAGTTCCTAGTTACAAACCTTTAAGCCATACCTCACACATGTGCCCCATAATGTGACCCTGAGCTTAAAAGCATGTATAAAAAGAAAAGGGAAAAGTGTCTTCTGAATGCACACTGGCTATTTTATCCACTGTCCCAACTGACCCAATAATTCCACTCCTAGATTCAAGAGAACTGAAAATATACATTCACACAACATTTATATACAAATGTCTGTCATACAATAGTCAAAATAGAAACAACCCAATGTCCATCAACTGATGAATGGATAAAGGCATTATATTTATATATACATACAAAGGAATATCACTCAGCCATAATGGGGTGCCTGGGTGGCTCAGCTGGTTAAGCGTCCAACTTCGGCTCAGGTTGTGATCTCATTGTTCGTGAGTTCAAGCCCCACGTCGGGCTCTGAGCTAACAGCTCAGAGCATGGAGCCTGCTTCAGATTCTCTGTCTCCCTCCTCTCTGCCCCTCCCCGACTTGTTCATTTTCTCTCTCTCTCTCTCCCTCCCTGCCTTCCTCTCTCTCTCCAAAATAAATAATGAATAAACATTTAAAGAAAGAATGAAGTAGTGATACAAGCACGGTAAACTTTGAAAACATTATGGTAAGTGAAAGAAGGGAGACACAAAAGGCTACATACCGTAAGATTCCAGTTATACGAAATGCCCAGAACAGGCACAACTGTAGAGACACAGACATTAGATTGCTTGCCAGGGACTTGGGGGTAGGAGAGGATGGGGAGTGAAAGCTACTAGATACAGAATTTCTTTTTGAGGTGATGAAAATGTTCTGGAAAGATGGTGGTGACAGCTGCACAACTCTGTAAATATATTAAATACCACTGAATTACCCACTTTAAAAGCTGGGGATTTTTTTGATGAGTGAATTATATCTCAATGTTTAAAAAAATCTAACCAACCCTGCATGTCCAGCCATCTCTTTCTCTTCTTTCAACCTATGCACTCAAATTGATCTAATGTGTATCTAGGACAAGATACCTGGATCACTCCTCCGTCTGCACCTCTGACCCAAGCTATTCCCTGGGCTCTTCTCTCTACACTCCACTCCCTTCTCCCCACCACTCTGCAACATCCAGATCAAGTCCAACTTTTTCCACAACATTTCCCATCCCTAGCCGACTAGTCTGCCAGAGGACAGATGAGCCTTCTTTATTTCATCTGTGCTCACCAACACTGCTGAATTTAGTTGAATATTATACAAATGACTCTAATTATAGCTATAGATAGGGCTTTCTCTCTATAACACAGGTTGGAGATATAAAAGATAATGTAATTCTTTCATATACATTCTCAAAACTATATTGATCATTTGCTAGGCTTATATCTAAAACATTTCTATTATGACTCCTTTCAATGAAATGTTATTTGAAAAAAAAAAAGTATTACTTTATTTCCCAATATTTACATAAGTACAACTCTGCAAAAACAGCACTGCATAAAAAGATGAGCTGAACTGAATTACTGCCCTATGACATGGATTAAAGGATAATATCCTTCCAATTATCCTAACAAAAGGATTATCAAAACACAGAGTGGTTCCTTCTGAAGAATATGAGTTTACACAGGAAGTATTAAATTACCTAGTTATCAGAATTCATGACTAAAGAAGCTAACAAAATCTTACCTTCGGTTAGCACACAAATACAAACCCCTGAATTATTTCCACAATATACTTCAGAGCACTTGATCACGTGTTACAATACTAAAAAAAAAAATCTTTTCTTTACGCCTATTCCCCACAGAATTCTTTCTTGCAGAGAGACAGCAAAGTCAATATTAACAATTAAGAACTGATTCTTCTTCCAGAAGCCAAGAGCACACTGTATACACCGTATGTTAGGTAACTTGACAATAAATTATATTTTTTAAAAAAGAATTGCTTCTTCTCTGTTAATTTTGAGTCATCTCCCTTAATTCCCTCTATATAATATGGATACCCTCTGTTCACCAGGCCTACTGCATGCAGAAATAAACTATTAGGAGTGCCACACAATGCCTTTTTTTGAAGTTGTATTTTGAAGCCATTCCATTTGAAGCTATTCTGTATCTTTCAACCTGTGCCACGTTTCAATAATGACTATTTAATAATTACAATCATCCCCTTATTAGCTTGGCATTTCATTTTCCTTGCCTTATGGCACCCCACAGTTGAAGGCAAGGAAAACTCTGTTGATTAGTTACTTACGACCAGCAACAATAACTATGCTGGAGAGAAGGCTACTTGGAGAGGATTACATAAGAGCTGGAGCTCAAATGCCTCAGACAGAGAGAGCAGCAAATTATAAACCCAAGTACTTCATTGCATGTAACCAAATTGGCTAGTTGAAATGCTAATTGCCTTTCAGCAAAACTAAAGACAGACAGGGACCTTGTGCTTCAGAGAATGAAATGCATTTTTACTCCACTTCTGCACTATTGTCTTGCTGAGAATCATTTGAAATCTATTCATAAAGGTAGTTCTTTCCCTAACCTTTAAAATGTGGGAAATTTATTTAGCCCCTACCAGCATCTCCAATGTGCTGATGTGCCAAGATGAGAACAGATGGCTGGATTTAAGCCATGTTAAGCCCCTAATAAAGTAAGGCATGAAAGAGTTCGATGTTCAAATATATAACACAGATCAGGAAAATGTGCCCAGGGAAAAGGAATTTTGAATAACAAATAAACATATAAATTAAAGTCATCAAATAATATAATCTTTAAAACGTGAGTATTCTTAATGTAATTATACTCAAATGCATATAAAAATAGCTATCATAGCAAAACTCAAAGAGACCCCCAGTCTCCCTTTATACCTAATAATTTTGTATTAGTTCAAAACTCATTTATGGAGAATTATTCCAACAGTCAGTTTTCCCCCTTTATATGAAAAAGAGTCTATTCGGGTTTTTCAGATTGCTGAATAAATGAATGAGAAATGTCCTATCAGCATCCTGCCCTCATTCTGAGGTATAGCCAGCCTTACGCCTGACTGCATCAGAAAGGGCCCCATGACCACCTGCCCAGCAGCTGGGGGAGGGACTTGGTCTGGTACATTTTAAAGTGTATAATGTGTCACAGTGGAATCAGAAAACATAGCTTTTGTATTACCCCAGCCTCCTGTGTCCCAGCTCCACCCTTCTCCTCCTCTACCACACCTCTATCAGGGCAACAGAGCTCGGTTGCTGTGGCCTCTTGTGTGGCCTGACATCCTGACACATTGGGGAACCCTCCATACATGCAAAGATGCCTCCTGTCCTCCGAGTCCTGCTTTGTGAAGGGAGAAAAACAGGCATGCATGCATGGAGAAAACAACTTTCTGTACTACTTCATTCTGACTGAGACAGTCTTTTTATCACTTCTCAATAAGTATCTTTACTTAAAGTCTGAGCTGCCCGGGGGTGGTAGAGTACTAGGACTAAGTAGAGCTTTAAATCGTAAATAGTTCCAATAAATAATTCAACAGGAGTTATGGGGGAAAAAAACAGTTTTCTGGCTGGATGTTCACCAAAATCCTCGGACGGTGGAGTTCTGGGTGATTTTTCTTTTTTTCTGTACTGTTTGAATCTCCTACATGATTCTCTATTATCTTTACAATCAGAAAAAAGACATTATTTCCAAGTCAAAGAGAGAGAGAGAGATGTACACTCAACTGCATGTAATACTAAGCTGTTTGACTTTTCCCACAAAATCAAGGAAATGGCCATCCAAACCTCTCTGTGGTAACACACCACATTTTATGATCAAATTAAGCAATCATCATCTAAGGAGCTCAATATGCTTTAAAAGCATCTGTAAATTATCTGGTTGCCCTCTATGTGAAGTAAAAGTAATAACAGCACACTGCTTGTACTGCACAGATTTCTGGACGCGGTATATAAGACAATGAGCTATCACAGGTAAATAGGTAACAAAGCCTATAAGAAATTCAATATATTAACCACTTGGCTAAACTCTAAGAGATACTAGAAAAATATATAATATAGTCACTGGCCTCAAAGATTTACTACCCTAATTGGGCAAACTTGAAATTTTCAGTAGGACAGAAATATTAAACCAGAAATATTAAACCAGTGTGTGTGTGTATCTGTGGAACAGATACACACACACACACACACACACACACACACACACACACAAAGCATGAGGCAGTATTTGGTTGCCTGTCAATAAATCAAACACATAATGACTAAGTTATGTTTATTTATCATGCTTCTCACTTATCAGTTTATGGGAATATCCAGGTGTCTAAAGTCATAAATGGGAAAAGAGAAGATGTGACTTTAAGTCTCTCAACTTTTCTACGTTTCAATTTCCCCAAACATAAAATAAAGGGGTTGATCCAGTTTGGCTCCAAATTTCCTCCCAGTGCTTAAGAATTGCAATGGTGTATTCACAGCCTATGACTATCTTACCATTAAAGGACCATACACCTAATCTAAGGACAATGTATTTTCTTTGCGGGTCCTCCCAGGTCACAGATCTTTCTGCCTCAGTTCTTTCATCTGCAAATCAGGATAATAATATTTGATGATTAAATAACAAAGCTTCTCTTTTTAAAGGCCTAGAATTCCTCTCATGGAATGCACTTTCAATAAATATAGCATGCTATTATCATTCATTGTGGGTACATGAACACAAGAGTTTAGCCACAGCTCATTCGGCTGTATATACTCTTTTTCTCTGGGTGTAACATGGCCAAGGGCACCTGCAAGTAGAAAGATCTCTTTAATACTTTAACACTTACCTTACCATATTATTTCTAATCATTATTTTCATTACCATGAAAGCATTTGTGTTCCAAATACAACTCATGTTATCATTTTCTGATGATAAGTGCAATTGGCATTCAATATTTGATATATATACAATATAAAACTATAATTGCTCTTATTAAAACACAATAAATGTTGACTGATGCATTATTTCCATTTCTGTAGATATCAAGATTCAGTGTTGTTCCATAATTTACCTTCACCACATTATGGACTTACATTTTAGTCAAAGATTATTTCTGAGCTGATGTTTATAGGTGGTTTCAGCTTTTAATCATCACATGCAGTATAGCAGAGATGCTTAGAGCATTCAGGAAAGATCCTTCATCCAGCTCTAACTGGGGAACTTTGGCAAGAAGTTTAAATTTCCATGGCTTAGTATCATTATCTGTACATTGGGATGATACTATTTAATTTATGGTGTTGTCCTGAGTGTCAAATCATCTATATAAAGGGCTTCTCAGAATTCATTACATTACATTACATTCAGTATGGGGTGGCTGCCATCATGATTCATCATGAAAATAACATGTTTTTTTTAGCATATGCATGTTGGCTACTTTTTTTAAAAGTTATAATGTTGAAAAAAAAAGTTATAATTTTGAGACCCATCATTTCAGCCTGAAATAACTCTTTTCAATCACCAGGTCTAATTCATTTATTTTGTAAATAAAGAAAAATCAGGCCCAGAAGGATGGATGAACGTCTAAAGTCACTGTAAATTAATGGCAAGCCAAGCTCCTATCTAATTGCATATATTTAAAAGATTGTATTATATCACAGTTCAGAGTGTGTTTGGCACTCCCTGTAGTAACTCACCAAAAAATTAACTGTTGGTGTTCATGTGTATCTTGACTAGAGTATCTTTTTTTAGTGACTTTTTTTTTTTGGTTCTATCTAGCTGTTTTGATAAATGACACACAAAGGGGAGGAAAAAGCACTTTAGTAATTTAAGGTAATAACTTCAGAAGGAATTTTCAAATAATGCTAAGGTATATTTTTTTGAGCTTTATCCTAATGGTTGGTAATTATGCCCTCTTAAGATGTGATATGAGTAATTTCTAAAAGAGTCTGCAGCCTACATATAAACACATTACACACATTTCCCAAGGTGTGGATTTCATGAAATGTTAAAAGCTGGTTTAAAATAAGAGTTACAACGAGTAAGTTAATATTGCACCTTAAAATGAGTTTTTGCCCCTCATGAACACTAGCAAAATTTCTTAGTTTTAATTTTAAGAAAAAAAATCAATTTTAAAGTAGTTGAAGACATTAAAAAAGTCTAAGCTTTTTAAAAAATATATTATCCTACGGCTCCAGGATAATTCCAAACTCCCTGAAATCAACATATCTCACTGAAAGTTCTGGGACCTAGTGGTTATTTTTTAACATAAAACTCCTTAGGTTTATTCCAACGTTCCCATCATTAATTACTGCCATTGATTATTAATTATCACGGCGCGCCGTTCTCGGTCTGTTACTTTCAAAGCGGATTTTTTAAAATTAAAGGTAGGGGTTCGGGTTTCAAACAGGCAGAAAGAGAGAAACTTTTCCATCTGCCCATCCACATCTCACCTTCTCTGAAATCAAACAGTTTGGGAAGGGGCGGCTGGTAGGGACGCCAGGTTCCCTGCACCGCCGCAGCCCGGCAGAGCGGACGCCGAGGCTATGCGGGATTAGCCGCAGCGCGCGGCGCCGGGTGCGCGCCCTGCCTCTCGCGCCCACGCCTCCACCTCCGGCAACAGGTGCGGGAGCAGCGACCCAGCGTGTCGCGCGTGCCGCGGCGTTCCCTTCCAGCAGTGGGATGTTCGCAGCACCATCCCCCAACCACAGCCTACCTAGCCCTGGGGACACCGACATCCGCTCGCGCCCTGCGGTCGCCGCCGGTCCCTTTCGCACACCGTCGTTCTGCCTCTCGCTCGCGTCCCCAGGCTTCGCCGGGGCTGCTAGTTCTCACTCCCGCTGTGAGGTCAGGACGGTGGCTCCATTCTCCTCCCCCCTTTCTCCTCCCCCTCCATCCTCGGTCTGCTCCAATAGGACTCGCGGCTCCCCGGGCTGCGCTCACCTGACCGGCGGAGCGGGGGTGGCTGCCCAAGGCAGCGCGCCCTCATCTGCTCAGCGGGCAGTCAGGTCCGGGCTCCGGCGTCGAGAACACCCTGCCTTGGCCATCCCTAATGGTCTGTTCCGGCAGTGAGGCGCCTAAGCTGACCTGCCTGCGCGTCGGAACCCAGGAGTCTCGACTCGGCCGGTGCAGCATAGCGGAGTGCACGGTTCGCGCCTTCTAGTTGTACCCCTAGACTAAACTTTCTAGTTTGTCCCCTTAGGCACAAGGACTCCCTCCACCCCCAGACTGGCGGGCACTCCGCCCTGGGTACTCCACTGTAAGCCATTCCTGGTTTTCTTTCCGGGGAGAAAACCCATTTACTACTGATTCCTGTTCCTTTCCTGACGATATTTATTTAAACTTTGACTGAAGTACCCCCTGAGATGTTCAAATGAGAATTTGAGCATTAATTGATGAAACATTAAAAATAAGCACTCTACACTTACATGTACTTATAAACAGAGACTAAGGTCAACATCTAGGTAAATTATTTGCCTCATTTATAAACGAGGCTTAATTCCTACCTCATACAGTTGTTAGAGGGATTCGATGAATGAGATCGTGTGTGTATTGCAACGCTACATCTCACGCGTGGTAAACCCCAACAGAGGTTGGCAATTACTCCCAGGGTTTAAAAGTAAAGCTCCCAAGGTCAGACCATATCATCAGCACGTGCAAACGCCCATCTGCACCAGAGATTTTTAAAGTACGTGCAGCATTCTTAGAAGTTTCAAATCAGGGAGGAGGTTAAAGATTAGCAATTAGCAGTCCAATACCACCTCGCCGCTGATTTTATGGACGAAAGAAATTAAAATACACGCTGACTGAATAGCTTAAAGGCGGAAAGAGAACTAGGTCTTACATCTCCTAATTCCAAATACAGGGCATATGGGTACCCTTTGTAACGAATCTCAATAGGAATAGTTACTTTGAGTTGCAAACTGCTATCCAGCAGTACTGATTTAGAATTGTTATGGGTTGTTGCTGAACATCTCATCTCACAGCTGCAACAGTCAACAAACAGCTGGGCACTAAAGCAAAGATTATTCAGGCAAAAGGGTTCTGACACAGAAACTGTGTAGGAACGCAAATACTGCACTTGAAAGCGTAAGAACAGGTAGTGAGAAGAGCGACCTAAATGATCAAGGTGATTGAATAGCTTTCCTATGATGCTCAACTACAAAGGTGGATCTGGGTCTAGAAACTGTAAACCCATGGGGTATAGTGAAAGAGTCGACACTGATCTTCTTACTATAACCTACAGTAAGGAAACTGAAACATGGAGACAATTTAGAGTCAAAACAGTGAATCAATTATCCATGCAGTGATAATGTGAAACAGAAAAATGTAATATTAGAAAAATGTTCTCTTAACATTGTTTTAAACGTGTGTTCACTATTAATATGGCCCATGAATTTACAGCTTGTAGATTATTCAATATCTGTATTCAACCCACAGTTTTATCATTTTAGTCATGTGCTTAAAAGCTTTATTTGTGACTAAATGTTACTTTAGTTTATTAAGACCCTGATAAAGTCAGTGTCTATCAAACTACTCTGGCTTAATCATTGTTTCACCCAGTCCCATGATTAAACACATTCTCCACAACTGGACTTATTCAACATGCATTTTCACTCTGCGTAGGATACCACCTTAGGCACTGTGATGGATTGAAATGAAAACTTACATCCACTCTCTTTCTCAAAGCTACCTCAGGGAACTAAGTAATTCATTAACAATTATTACTGAGTGTTTAGGAAGCAGAAGACACTGGAAGACACTGTGGGAAAAACAATGATCCCTAAAACACAACCCTAAGTTCACTGAACTTGCACTCTCTAGGGTGAAAGTTTAATGAACCCAAATAGGAGAAGATGCCAGGCAAAAAATGAGCATCCCAGAAAGTGCTAGAGATGTTCCAAGAGGAAGAGATTATACAGAATGGTGAAAGTTTCTCCAGAGAGCTGATGATCTTCGCCTTGAAAAATAAAACTCCAGGAAACAGAAGTGGTATTTTTAGCACCAGTATGTGACAAGGTGGTGTAGATGCTATCAAATGCTGAAAGTTTTCAATGGATGCTCAACATACTTCAATCCAAACTCCTCACAGTGACTAAAAGGCCCATGTGATTCTGCCCCCACTTTCCTCTCTAGCCTCATCTTACACCATTCTCCCTCTTTTCGCTGTACTCCTATAATACTGACCTTCTTTCTGTGGCTCAAACACATCAAAATCATTCCTGCTTCAGAACTTAGGCACAACTTTCCCCTCTGCCTGGTACACGTTGACGGAGATCTTCATATCACGGCCATCTCTATCATATCCTTCATTTGAGGGGTAGCTCGACTGTCCCTTCCTCAGAGGCATCTGCCCTGACAACTTCCACAGGCACTCTTACCCATTACCTTGTTTTATTTTCTTTATATTATTTACCCTAATAAATAGCTTATTTGCTTATTTAGGTGTTTCCACCCACAAGAACAAAAGCTCCATGAGGGGTTCTATGTCTCTCTCATTCACTACTCTATACCTAGTAGCTAGAATAGGCTCTAGAACATAGTAGTAGAAATTCAATACATCTGGAAGAGAAGAAGGGAGGGCAGGCAGGACTATACAATAGAATAGGGTTCTGCGAAGAACCTGGAAGGCTGTCATATAAAAATGATTGCCAAAGCCTGGGGTGCCTGGGTGGTTGGTTAAGCATCTGACTTTGGCTCAGATCATGATCTCGCAGTTTGTGGGTTTGAGCTCCGTGTTGGGCTCTGTGCTGACAGTTCAGGGCCTGGAGCCTGTTTTGGATTCTGTGTCTCCATCTCTCTCTGCCCCTCCCATGCTCATGCTCGTGCTCTCTCTCTCTCTCTCTCCTTCCTCAAAAAATAAACACTAAAAAATTTTTTTAAATAAAAAAAAATATTGCCAAAGCCTACGTCCCTGTACTTCACAATTCAATGTAAAAAAAAAAGACTAATCCTATATTAAAATACAAATACAACTGAATCAGATGGAAACGTCTTCCATCATTTACAGCATTGAGAGATTTTGTGCTTCAAGTCATACTTTGTTAAGGAAAACAGAAAGGAAGTAGATTCCTGGGCATGTGGACGTGGGAGGTGGCAGGTGTTGCTGAGGTGTTGAAAGTTGAAAGTTTTGAAGACAAAGGTGGCCTAATTCCTAATTCTGCTTCAATGCAGAACTGATGGAGTGTATTTTTCCCTGTAGTAATCTCCATCAAATCAATTTTCAGTAACTAAATTTCACGGAGTAAAAAGTAATTAGTTTCCTTAAACTCTATAAGGAAAGAACTGATGTCACACAGTTCTTCCTTCTTCAAGTTAGTTAGCCCTACATACTCAGTAAGCCTTACAAATCTCCAAAGATCTTTGCAGTTCCTTGAAAAAGCTATTTCTCATATTTGACATTCTGAGTTCAGATATCTAAGTTTAGGCACACATAAGGGAATTTTATCAAAGGAACAAAACCAAGTTTAGGCAGTCTCCAGTTTGCTAAATTCCAAAGAAGTAGACGTAAAATGTTATCTCAAGAGTGCCCAAATCTGTCTGCCAGAGGCTTCTTCTGTTTGGGCTCCAGATCTCAGACAGGGAACAAATTAAAACTTGTCAAGAGTTTGCCAGACTTGGGCCCCTTTTTCTCTCCACAGTCCCATCAGACCTGCCTAGGCTACCAGTGCCCCATCTCTCCTCCCTTGCACACCAACATGTAGCAAAGTTCTCAATAACAGGTAGTGTTTATTATCTTAGCACTCCATAATGGAAAAACAGAGCTTAAATCCAAGTTCTCAAAGATCCTGGGTACATAGTAGTAGCTCATTAAACATTTGTTGGATGAATGATGTGACTAGACAGGTAAGTGAGGAGGAAGCCCCACTGTCAGACCCAGAATTAAAATTTGTGAGTGACGGTGATGACAGCACAGGGCCTGCTTGGGATTTTCTCTCTCTCTCTCTCTTTCTCTCTCTCTCTCTCTCTTCTCTCTCTCTCTCTCCTCCCTCCCTGACTCACACTCTTCCTCTCTCTCAAGATAAATAAATAAGCTTTTAAAGAATATTTAAAACAATGAGCCAAAGAGAATAATTCCTGCCACAAGGGAATTCGAGAATCCATTTAATAACTGAGCATACTTGAAGCTGTTATTCTATTTCTAGGTCAGAAAAAAAAAAAACATTCTTGGGCCTTTTGGAAATAAAAGCCTCAGAAAGTCTGAGTGATTCCTTGTGAACAGTGTCTCACACAGGGCTACCCTTTACTGTTACTACCTATTTGAACACTACTACAAACTGATTTTCATTTAACTGATCTCTTGCTTGCTAATACATAAAGGCGCACAGCCTCTGAGCTGACAGACCTTGTTTTTCCTCTTTTTCAGATTCTGCCATAACCCTACTCGTTACAGTGCATATTTGAAATAAATGCCTATTTAACCAGAAGCATTATTAGCCACACAGAATATGAACATGGACAAAATGCAGAAACTTTCTTAGCTGAATTTGCTGTCCTATTCCACAAGGACATGTTGTATGTATTCTAGCCCTGATTCTTTGCAAGAAATCTGGAATGTTCCATGTCCTAAGTCCTCATTTTTATAATGTGCTGTTTCTTTTTCTCTGCCTAGCTTATGATCAATATTTTAATCTGAAATTCACAACATCTGTATATTAAGATTCTGGCTAAAGCTCTTGCATGCTCTAATCCAAAATCCTTACCCTTAACAGTCTTGCCTAGAGTTTCTCATTCTCACCATCTTTGAAAACAACAACAAAAAGGAAAGAAAAGAAAAAAACAAAAAGAAGCAACTAACAACTATTATCAACATATGTACTAACTGGGCTCTTCTGGCTTACTTGCTGTGAACATCTTACAATTTTATAAATCAACGTACTGATTGGGCCATCTCTCCTAGAACTGGTGAGTTAGTGCAAGCCAGGACCAAAGAGATAAGTACCTGACTTTTTTTTTTTTTAGTTTATTTATTTATTTTGAGACAGAGAGAGAGAGAGAGAGAGAGAGAGAGAGAACATGAGCAGGGGAGGAGCAGAGAGAGAGACAGAGAGAGAGGGAGAGAGAATCCTAAGCAGGTTCTGTGCTGTCAGCCCAGAGCCCAACATGGGGCTCAGTCTCACAAACTTCAAGATCATGACCTGAGCTGAAACCAAGAGTAGGACACAACCGACTGAGCCACCCAGGAGCCCCAGTACCTGACTTCTACAGAAAGCTGCTAAACACCAACACCAGATTCTGCCACCAGGGCTTTTTGAGAGGTAAAATTACAATATAGCACAATCACCTACCTCCATCCTCACCCCAGAGGGAAAGAAAAATCAGCCATGAGACAAGGGAGGGTCTGGCTTTTCTCTCTGCTCCTCTCTGGAGAGGGAGGCCTGGTAACTTATCCTGCTGTTGACTACTGGTTCAGGTCAATAGGTTCCTTGGTCTGCCCTGACCCTACCACTAAGAGGAAGGAGAAATGGGAAAGAAAGATGCTAGGCAAGAGAGAAAGAGTGCAGGTTAGCAGACTCACTCTCACCTTTGTATGAGAATGTATAGATCTCCTACAGATTGTGATACCATAAAAGCTGCAGTCTAGCATAATATTGCTAATGCTTGACCTTAGAGAATAGCCGATGCGGTGAGACGATTCCAGAAGCAAGAAGTAGTGTACTTCCAGGTAGTAGCTGAAAAAGGTGGTTAAGAAGAACCCACTTCAAGGAATCATGCAAAGGGGAGGGCTCACAGAATGCACTGAACTTACTCATGTGCCTTTGAGAAAGTTAGCATGCCAGGCACACAGGGGATAGCTCATCTGCATTATCCAGATCAGTTACAACCATAAAAAAGGGCACTGTGCCCATAAGCAGTCAAAGAGATAATTGTCCTATTCTCCCTCTCAACTCTCAGTATTAGAAGAGTTAAGCCCTGAAAGACGGCCAATTCCTAACCACTAAACAACCAGTGAGACCCAGAAGAGTTAAACCTTGAAATGGAGGAGGTAAGAGAGGTATTCTAAAATTAAAATCACCCCCCCCACACACACACACAAACACGCATGTGCACGCTGCACACGTCAACAACTAACCATGCCTCCACCCCATTTCAGGTAATGAGCAGGAGAAAGCTTTGGATATGATTTGAGATTGCCATACATTGAAGTTGTGGAATCACCCCCAAGACGGTGGAAAAGAATTACTTACTTGACTTGGAACAGATGGGGAAAAGACTGGAGACAATAATATTTTCATGTCCATGTTTTAAGCTCATGTTTGAACCACACTGAATTAAAACCCCCAGTCAACTAGTTAGATAGGCATTTTGAAAGTATGTACTGTGGGTTTCATTTTGCCAAGCTTTGCAAAGGGCAAAACTCTTAGCAATAAAACCATAAATGTGGGATGTTTCCTTGGAAAATCACTAAGCCCGATAAAATAGTAAAAGACCTGAGTATTATCATAAATAAACCAGTTTAAATTTGTTTAACTCACTGTTTTATTTGATCACAGAACTTTTTTTTTTCTATATGATTTCCATTGATAATCTTCAAAATACACTTTTGTTCCAAGAAGGATGAAAGCCTGGCTATGGGTCTAAAATCAAAGTCAGAAAAATGCAGTTTTTGGGCAGTTAGTGGAAAGAGACTTGTTTCTTTCGGGTTTGGGATCCTTACAGGTTGGAGCCATTCTTTCCAGGGCTGCAGGAGTTGTGCAACTCGTGGAACGCCTCTGGAGTTGTTCCCACCAATGAGGACCCCATGAAAAAAACAGACCTTATGATGGGGTTGAAAAGCTGGGGGAGGCTTGGAAAAGTGAGAAGTGCTTCTAGATGACAAAAATTTTATATCAGAAAAGAGCTTAACATTGGAAGCCTAGAAGAACTGGAAGGTTTTAATCCCATGGCTCCTCACCTGAGAGGCATTTTTCACATCTTCCTATCCATGCAAGACTTCCAGTATCCAACTTCTGCAGTTTGAAAACTGATACTAAAGCCCCAGGAAAACGGACATATTTACAGTTGTTTGAGAGAGGAGCCAGGACAAAGGAGAATGGGCTCACACACAGAAAGGACTGGCACACAGCTCCAGCAGGAGGTGATTTCACATCCTCAGAAGGAAAGAGCGTGTCAAGCCCTGATTGATTCTGGTTTGGCAAGTTGGGGCCGCTGACCACTGGGGTCCAAAAAACTGTACAATAAGCCAACTGGAACAGGCTGAACAGCTCACGGGAGTCCTGGTCTCCGTATTTTACTGTCTTGCCAAAGCCTTTGATTTTCCTGGACCTTTTCTAGACTACTTATGAGTTATCTATAGGTGAACAATTTGTTATAATGTGTCATGACCGTTTTGAAATCTCTAACTTCTGTGTCAGAGGCTTCTCGGTCCTTACATACATGAAGTGTAAAAAGAGTACTTCCTCCTCAACTTAAGACTGTGGTTTTGACAAGGTAGGGGTCAAGCCAGACTCTCACAGACAAGAGAAGTTGAGGTGACATTTTACGATTTTAAACCAGATATATGATGACAACAAAACAAAACCCAATAACAACATGAAAACCTTTGTATCATTTGTTATTTGTGTGAAATTAATATTTTATTTTTTTAACATTTTTATTTTTTATTTTTGAGAGACAGAGACAAAGCATGAGTGGGGGAGGGGCAGAGAGAGAGTGAGACCCAGGATCCGAAGCAGGCTCCAGGCTCTGAGCTGTCAGCACAGAGCCCGACATGGGGCTCGAACTCAAGAACCTCGAGATCATGACCTAAGCTGAAGTTGGACGCTTAACCAACTGAGCCACCCAGGCACCCCTGAAATTAATATTTTAAAAAAAATGTTAATTTTTTGTACTTAGTTATGTCTCCCTTTTAGAAATCTCTATAATCTCGGGGTGCCTGAATGGCTCAGTCAGTTAAGCAACTTACTCTTGGTTTCTGCTCAGGTCATGATCTCATGGTTTCATGAGTTCAAGCCCCACATTGGACCCTGAACTGACAGTGTGGAGTCTGCTTGGGATTCCCTTCCCCTTGCACTGTCTCTGTCCTCTCAAAATAATAAATAAGAACTTAAAAAAAAAACTCTATAATCTCAATATTTAATTTTTCTAAAATTAATAAGTAAAAAGCAAAGGATGAATTAAGTATAATTTTTATGTTCTATTGTAAATCTTTTAAATCTTTATCTTCCTAAATTAAAAATGTTTTCCCTGAAGAAGTCTATTTACAAAACATATCTGAGATTTTGTAAAATCAGTAGCACATTTTCTATTTCTAAAGCCGTAGAAGACCAGAAATGAAAGCATTTTCCTATGATTGGGCCCAGATGATGCAAGAGATACTACAGTGTAGGTAAATTGAGCAAACTTAGATAAATTTATTACTCTTTCATACTTCAGTTTCCTTGTCTATAAAATGGAAATTCTTATGATACCTACTAAATAGAATTGTGCACAGATTGAATGACATAGTAAATTCTGGTACATAGTAAGATTTTAATAACTGGCTGAAAAACATTGAAATAAAATAAAAAAAAATTATTTCCCTTTAGCTGTATTATAGTACAGTTGAGAAGGTTTTTCTTCCAAGTTAACCATTCCAATAACAACAACACCACAGTGGTAATTATACATAAATTAATTTATAAATTTATAATTATATATTTTAAAGTTTTTTTCCCATTAAATTTTTTTTTAATTTTTAAAAATGTTTTTATTTATTTTTGAGACAGAGAGAGACAGAGCATGAGCAGGGGAGGGGCAGAGAGAGAAGGAGACACAGAATCTGAAGCAGGCTCCAAGCTCTGAGCTGTCAGCACAGAGCCCAACGCGGGGGGCGAATTCACCGACTGTGAGATCATGACCTGAGCTGAACTCAGGTGCTTAACCGACTGAGCCACCCAGGCGCCCCTCCCATTAAAATTTTTAAACCATTTCTCTTCATGCTATAATGTGGTTGTATCTGTCTTTAACATAACTAGATCTCTTTATACTAGTAAGGAAACCCATACGTATGTATTGTTAATAGCTCCATCAAATGAATATTAAGGTCAAGTAGTAGCCAAGTGTACATATTGCTTTGTAACAAATAGTCCCATCTCTTTATAAATTGTAAATATATGCAATAATAGTATTTTATTACAGATATTGTATCTTATTTTTATTATGGCCATATGCAATATTTTATTACATTATTTAGCAAAGAATATATTTAGTACAATTTTATGTCCAGTGGGAAATATTTTAATTCTTTTTTTTTTTTCCTCTGACGAAATATTTTAATTCTTAACTTCCGAAGTTAAAAATATTTCTTTCTCAAGAAATCTGTTTATAAAACATTCACCAAAAATGCTACCCGAGACTTTTTTAGATTAGTAATAGTTTGTATTTCTTAACAAGAAATATTTGTCAGACAGTTTTTCTCCTATTTTAAAAAGAATTTCTCCATAAGTCAGCTATGAATGCATATGGAATCTTTAATCCTTTAAGAGCAGCTAATTAAATCTTTCTTTCCTTAGTTGCCTCTGGGATAGGCCCGCTGTGGTGGTACTTCCCATGGTTGGTCATTTTGTTTTAATGGCAGGGGGAGGAAACCAGCAAAGCGCCGTAACCACACTGCATATCAAAATGTCACCATGGCAGCATTTGTCCACTTGTCAGAGTCCTTCTGAAATGACTCAGCCATTCATTTTGTTGAATCAATATTCAAGCTTTTGAGATTTATTACTTGAGGTTTGGGAGCAGGCGAGGCAAACAAATCCTTCATTCCTAACATTGAGTTCTAGTTGGGCCAAGATTATGATTTCTGTCTGCACATGAGGATAGATTGTAAGGTTTCCACTACTTGCATAATTATCTTGTAATAAGCTTGTATTTACATGTCTGACAGTACCGTGAAAGAAGAATTTAAAGTTTCCAAAAACATTCTGTGGGCTGCAGTAAACTTACCAAATGCTAAATTCAAATAGCTAATTCCCTGAGAGGTGTCAGGGAGGAGGGCAGAGAGGAGAGATGTAATGCTTTTGATATAAAATCTTTAAATCTTTGATTTAAGATTCTTTAAACTCCATTTATATATATCCCACCTTGAAGCATAATTAATAAGAACCAGGATAAGCATGTTATCTATTAAATCTTTCTATTTAATAATGTCCATTGACTAATACTTTCTCCGTTCATCAAATATAAAATTCTAAAATTGGCTTTTTCTACTTAAAAATACCAAGATTTCAGGATGCCTGGATGGCTCATTCAGTTAAGCATCCTCTTCGGCTCAGGTCATAATCTCAGGGTTTGTGAGTTCAAGCCCTGTGTGGGGCTCTGTGCTGACAGCTCAGAGCCGAGAGCCTAGAGACTATAGCCTAGAGACTAGAGACTAGAGACTAGAACCAAGAGCAGAGAGCCTGGAGCCTGCTTCAGATTCTGTCTCCCTCTCTCTATGCCCCTCCCCCCACCCACGCACTCTTTCTCTCTCTCTCTCTCTCTCTCTCTCTCAAAAATAAATAAAGATTGAAAAAAATTGTAAATAAATGAAAATACTGAGATTTCTTCAAAGACAGTTTGATAATTACGTAAGTTTAGTTTCTGGTGGTTTGGGTCACAAAATGAACTGCTTTCTCAATCTAAGCACTCACTGGGTGTATTTTCAGTTATCACTGCACTAAATTCAGTGCAGAGCTTACTGATCCTGTCCAAAGATGAAACTGTGAGAACTTTTCATAAGTATAGATCTGTCCGATGAGTTCGTGAAGTGTCATTAAGGCTTCAGTGACAAATCAGGCCAACCTAAAATGAGAGAAGGCAAGCTTCTCTTCAGTGTTTCTCCTTCAGATCTCTTCCCAGAGCAGAGGAGTCTTTCATTTAACATCCCATGATCTAAACCAGTCCTACTGGGAACTGCACAGGATGCTGCAATGCAATTATCCTCAATGGGTTGAGTCAACACCAGATAACATGATGAAGTCATCTGTGTGGGGTTATAGGATCTGCTCTCCCAGGACCCCCAAACTCTACCAAGGACTTGTGCAATCTGAGGTAATGTTTATTTTACCAATGGCTGCAAGCAAACAAAGCCACTGCAAACAAAGCTCCCACTGTCTATTTCCCACATGGGTGAGAAAATCAAGCCCAGTGGGAAGAGAGGTTTGACTGATGGTATGTTTGGGCATCATGCAGGGCCTTGCAAATTTTATATATGTAGGGGTGCTTGGTCCACTTAATGCAGACATCTCTGCCATCAGCTTTAGACTTAAGTTCAGATTTTCTACCTTTCCAATGTCCAATAAGCTTTCTTAAACAATTTAATGCAACCATGGCAATTTCAAATCATACTGAAAGACATATAAGAGTACTGTCTGTAGTTTCTGCCTAAGGTGATGAAAAAATTTTGGAAGTAGATAATGGCGATGGTTATACACCACTGTGAATGTAATAAGGGCTACTGAATTGTACACTTAAAATGGTTAAAATGGCAAATTTTATGTTCTACTTATTTTACCACAATTTTTAAAATTTATTTTCTTATACATAAAAAGCTGAATGGCACATTTTAAATGAGTGAATTGTATGCTATGTGGTTTAAGGCTCAAGAAAGTAGCTAAAAGAAAAAAGAGCACTCTGCAGAAAGCTTTAACGCTCTGTCTGTAGCTTATACATAAGTCAGGTCATATCAGAAAACTTATACTAGAATTGTCTCACTTTTCAGAAAAGCAAACTCCTTTTTGAGTTTTTTCTTTGTAGGGTTCTGAGAAAGTAAAAAGGTTTTTAAGACTGTGCTTGAAAGAGTACCATGCAGACAAATACAGCTTTAGCATTCCATTAGAGCAATCCCACATGGAATACTCCCAAACAAAATGGAGTTCTCTAATACTTTTTAGTTTTTCTTTTCTTTATGCTTTTCTTTTTTTTTTCTTCAAAAAAGCAAGGAAGTGCATTGTGAGTATTTCCTACAAGAAATGCTGAGCTGGTTAATTTCTGATAATTATAAAATCACGGGTGGTCACTAGTTCAAAGAAAATCTTTCCCAAATAAAACCAATTATGAGCAGAGACTTTAACTGTGTTCCTTTATCCGCTGCCAAAATGCAGTATCAATAGAACAGAATGTGAAAGCTGCAGCTTTGATATGAAAGGTACTGAAAGTTCATCTTTTGGTACTTGTTCTGCCACCATATGGAATGGAATAAAAGGAAAAAAGAATTATGCAGCATCAACTCGAATTATGCAATTGGAGAAAAGGAAAAGCAAATCATAACCAGATGCATCTATGCATACATTTTATTATAAAAATTTTCTTTGATATCACCAGGCACCCAATGCACTCTACTGGTAGTGTAAAGTAATTGAAAATAATATAAAGAAGAACTGGGACTAACATACATTATCATTCAAATGGAAAAGCATTTACAGCAGAGAAATACTATCAAAGATGTCTTTAAAACACTAATATTAGGCTGAACCACACGAAATTGATATTTTCTTATGTTAAAATGGTCAAACATGGGCAAAATGGTTGAATAACAGCAGTTTCGTGTGATTCAACCTAATACATAATTTTCCTCATAATTTCAAATAGCCTGTTCTCTTCATCATCATCACTCAGTAGAATAAAAGACATTTATTTAATTTTATTGTTTTTTGTGATTTATATAATTTTAAGTTATTTAATATTTTAGCCACCTCATGTGGAATGAATCCATAAACACATGAGTCAATTAATGTCCCTTTTCTCCTCTCAATGAAGACATTTTTTAAAGTTAGATATACCAAGATTTCTCACTTGTCAGTGTGTTGGGGCCTATTCTCAGCCAGTCAGGAGGCACTTCAAGGGAAACCCTTCCTTATTTGAGATGATGATAGGAGGGGGATTTTCTTCCCCAGCCAACTCTGCTTCTATATCCCTATATCCCAAGCTAAATGTCAGGCATCCTTCCTTGGAGATCGGAGAGGGAGGTCTAGGGCTGATGGACTAGAACTGAGTGAAGCTTGATACTAATGAAACTAGAAGCCAGAGGCAAATCCTACCTATGGATGATCATCCTATCTACAGTCAGAAACACTGTATTTCCTGCAGGATCTAAAGAGAAAGTGCTGGAAAAAGAAGGTAAGTCAAAAAAAAATTAGAAGCTAGTTCACCTTGGGACCAGTGTAGAAGGAAGAGGAGGAGAGAGGGAGGCAAGAAGAGACACAGAATGGGACTGAGTTGAAAGAGAAAAAGAATTAGGCCACTGAGGGATGCCCATATCATCCCTAACTGAAATATACAGCACTCCAAGTGGGATGAAGAAATGGACAGGCACTCTACACCAGAGCGCAGCAGCCAGAGCAGAATCAATAACCAAACAAATTGTGGGGCACCTGGGTGGCTCAGTCTATTAAACGGCTGACTTTGGCTCATGTCATAATCTTAGTTTGTGAGTTCAAGCCCCATGTCAGACTCTGTGCTGACAGCTCAGAGCCTGGAGCCTGCTTCAGATTCTGTGTCTCCTTGTCTCCCTCTCGCTTTTCCCCTTCCCTGCTCGCACTCTGTTTCTCTCTCTCTCTCTCTCTCAAAAATAAAGAAACACTAAAAATTTTTTTAAAAAAGAAATTATTTTAAAAAATATATCCACAGGCGCCTGTGTGGCTCAGTTGGTTAAGGGTCCAACTTCTGCTCAGGTCGTGATCTCACAGTTTGAGTTCTGGCCCCACATCGGGCTCAGTGCTGACAGCTCAGAGCCTGGAGCCTGCTTCAGAGTCTGTTCCCCCTCTCTCTGCCCCTCCCATGCTCATACTCTGTCTCACTCTCTTTCTCGGTAATAAATAAACATTAAAAAATTTCTTTAAATATATATATATATATATATATATATATATATATATATCCAAACAAATTGCAGTTCGCTCCCATGGCAGGGGCAGAATCTGAGTGGCATTACTGAAAAAATTTCATGTTGTCAGTGATAATCTACTCCACCCAACAGTTGGGAAGGTTCTGTTTGCAGTTCACACAAAGGAACATAATACAATTCTGCACGATTTCATAGGACAATAACCATTGAACAATGTCTCCTAAATCAGAGTCAAAGGTCAGAGACACTCTGGTAGTGAATGAGAAAGCAGTTCTTTTCCAGTGTTCCACATAAGATTAACCTGAGGAGGAAATACTGGAAAGGGGCTCAATATCTAAGAAGCCAGTTTACTGAATTAACACAATTATGTTCTATCTTATCACTGACTCATTAAACCTGCGTTGTTCAAAATTCTTTTCTGTGCCCAGGATGAGATTTTGGGTGGGCCCCATGTTTCACATTCATTTTCAGTTACAGTATTAAAAAATAGTCTCATTGTCAGATAGTACAAAGCAAAGCTTACCCTCCCATTTAAGTTTTGTGAGTCAGTTCTTCTTTGGCTTGAGCCCGATCCAGTTTATAATGCCTGCAGTGACGAAGGAGGACACGGTCACTCATTTTCTCTACTCCTTCCAACTCCTCTACTTTTCACTATGCTCTTTAATGGCTCCTTCAGGGTTGAGAAGCAGACAAGGAGATAGAGGTTAAAAAAAGGCTCTTTTCTGAATGAATTCTTTAGAGACTCTCATCTATGGGGATACCTGACATGGGCTATGTTTCCCTGGGCATACCACTGGTAGTTAACCTTCCAGTCTCTATTTTCCGGTAGTCAGCCAGGGTTGCTTCCTCCCTCCAGATAGGTCTCTTGGTTGTGGTCTCTTTAGACCATTAAGACCCGTCTGACACATTTTCAACTGACCCTCAGAATACCACATCTTTCCACAGTCATTACTCTAACTGTAGGGCAGGGTCAAACTCACCTTTTGACTTTTTCAGGACGAGTCGGGTACCAGCTCCTCTATTCCTCAAACTCCAAGTCAAGCTCTCCAAGTGATTCTCTGTTTCTCCACCACTTTTGCCTAGAGGTGGGAGAGGTAGAAGGCAAAGCACAAAGACAGCTCTCTCCAAAAAAATTCTCACTACAGGCCTCAAGACCAATCTCCTAGCCTTATATACCCTGAAGGTAGGTATTGAATTAAGAATCTTTAAGTTGCATGGGGTGCCTGGGTGGTTCAGATGTGAAGCATCCTACTTCAGCTCAGGTCATGATCTCAAGATCCGTGCATGAGTTCCAGCCCCGCATCAGGCTCTGTGCTGACAGCTTGGAGCCTGGAGCCTGCTTTGGATTCTGTGACTCCCTCTCTCTCTCTGTCTCCTCCCCCTGCTTGCTCTCTGTCTCTTTCTCTCTCTCTCGAAAAATAAATAAGAACATTTAAAAAAAATTTTAAAAAGAGTCTTTAAGTTGGTTATCAGTCTCTTTACAATGTAGTAAATGGTTAATCTTGCAGATTTGGAACCACTGAGTTCAGAACTCTGCTCTACTATTGCTAAGTGACCTTAGACAAGACACGTAATGTCCTCAGTGTCCTTATGTACAAAATATTGAAATCTGTAAAAAGTAACAATAGCCACAGCCTAGGTTATTGTTTCTTAAGAAATTTTAATGTTTATTTATTTTTGAGAGACACAGAGTGTGAGTGGGAGAGGGGCAGAGACAGAGAGAGAGGGAGACACAGAATCGTAAACAGGCTCCAGGCACTGAGCTGTCAACACAGAGACCAACTGGGGCTCAAACTCAGGAATGGTGAGATCTTGACCTATGGCCAAAGTCAGATGCTTAACTGACTGATCCACCCAGGTGGCCTTACAGCCTCACTGTTTTAAAAATTAAATACATTAAAAGAGCAGCTCTCGGTTTGGGCTCAGGTCATGATCTCATGGTTTCGTGAGTTTGAGCACCACATCAGGCTTTGGCACCATGACGGTGTGGGATTCTCTCTCTTCCTTTCTCTCTGCCCTTCCCGTGTGTGTGCTCTCTCTCTCAAAATAAATAAACTTAAAAAATTTTTAATTAAATACTTTAAGTACTTAGTTGCCTGGTCATCAATAATGAGCAAACAGACAAGTGTGCCTTTGATCCGATGCACTGAGAAGTACCCAACATCACCAATGTAGGATTCTTGCCCAAAAACATTTACCCTGAATGTATTCATGAGGAAATAATCAAACAAATCCAAATTAAGGTGCACTATGCAAAGTGACTGAAGTCTAGATTTTTCAAAAATATCAGTCACATAAGGCCAAAAACTGAGATGGAAGAGGGGAGCTTGGGAACTCTCTGGGGAAAAAACAAAAAAAAAACCCAAAAAACCACCAAAACTAAAGAGGCGTGACAACTAATTCAACCCAGAAACTTAATTAAATTCTGGGTCTCATTTTAAAATAAATAAATAGGGGCTCCTGGGTGGCTCATTCAATGCAGAGCCTGCTTGGGACTCTCTGTCTGCTTCTCCCCTGCTTGTATTCTCTCTCTCTCTCTCTCCTCTCTCTCTCTCTCTCAAATAAACATTTAAAAAAACATGAAAAATAAATAAATAAATAAGTACAAAAAGGAAACAGATAAAGAACACAATCAGGGCAATCTTGGCTATTTAAATATAAACTGAGTATGTGAGAATAAGATTTATCAGCATTACACTTGGGGTGATGGTTATATTGTGTTTTTGTACAAGTATGTCTTTGTTCTTTGGAGACATATGCTGAGGTATTTGGGGTGAAGATATCTGTAACTTATTCTCAAAATATTCCTCAAAATATTATATTACAAATTAAAATAATAGTGTCATACACATAATAAATCTCTTAGAATAATACCTGGCGCATAATAAATGATTTTGTAAGTGTAAATTACGTATTATTAGCAAAGAAAACTAGACAATAGGAAAAATCTTGTTTAAATTATTATACATTCGTCATTGAATTAATGTACTGAATCATGAATTTCCCCTAAGATCCTCTTCACCTACTGCTCACTTTCTCAACCCCCCAAATACCTGTCTTTCTTTGACTTCCCCACTCCTCCGTTCAAACCATGTCTCCCACTAATAAGCTAGTTTCCAACCTTCTACCTTACATTGTGGTAATATGATTAGAAGGATATTTTTTCGAGTTCTGCTTTAATCTGTACACTTAGGTTCACAATGGACTTATATTAGAAAATCTTTGGACCTTAGAATTCACAATGTAACTTGGCTTAAATAACTTCGAGGCTTATCATATAGCACTGCTTAGGGGTTTCTCAGATTTTTTTCTTCATATTTAAACATTTTTATTCTAGTAATATTGCTGAACTGATTTTTTTGGTCTTTTTTAATTTTATTTTTTATTTTTTTAAATTTACATCCACATTAGTTAGCATATAGTGCAACAATGATTTCAGGAGTAGATTCCTTAATGCCCCTTATCCATTTAGCCCATCCCTCCTCCCACAACCCCTCCAGTAACCCTCAGTTTTGTTTCTCCATATTTATGAGGTCTCTTCTGTTTTGTCCCCCTCCCTATTTTTATATTATTTTTGTTTCCCTTCCTTATGTTCATCTGTTTTGGTCTCTTAAGTCTTCATATGAGTGAAGTCATATGATTTTTTGTCCTTTCTCTGACTAATTTCACTTAGCGTAATACCCTCCAGTTCCATCCACGTAGTTTGCAAATGGCAAGATTTCATTCTTTTGATTGCTGAGTAATACTCCGTTGTGTGTGTGGTGTGTGTGGGTGTGTGTGTGTGTGTGTGTGTGTGTGTGTATACCACATTTTCTTTATCCATTCATCATCGAGGACATTTGGGCTCTTTCCATACTTTGGCTATTGTTGATAGTGCTGCTATAAACATCGGGGTGCATGTGTTCCTTCAAAACAGCACACCTGTATCCCGTGGATAAATGCCTAGTAGTGCAATTGCTGGGTCGTATGGTAGTTCTATTTTAGTTTTTTCAGGAACCTCCATACTGTTTTCCAGAGTGGCTGCACAAGCTTGCATTCCCAAGGGGTTCTCAGATTTTTTAAAGTCAGGACTCCTTTAGTCTCTTAAAAACTGAGGACTCGGGGCGCCTGGGTGGCGCAGTCGGTTAAGCGTCCGACTTCAGCCAGGTCACGATCTCGCGGTCCGTGAGTTCGAGCCCCGCGTCAGGCTCTGGGCTGATGGCTCGGAGCCTGGAGCCTGTTTCCGATTCTGTGTCTCCCTCTCTCTCTGCTCCTCCCCCGTTCATGCTCTGTCTCTCTCTGTCCCAAAAATAAATAACTTTAAAAAAAAAAAACAAAAAAAAAACTGAGGACTCAAGCTTTGGATTATAGTTGTAATAGCTATCAATATTACAGTATTAACAAATCTAAGAATGATTCAAAGTACGTACGTATTCATTCAATTAAAAGTAAACTAATTTCAAGCTAACATCAATAATATATTTTATGAAAACTGTATTTCCCAAAACAAAAATATTTAGTGACATCAGTGCCATCATTTACCATTTTCCAAATTTCTTTGATTACTTATTACAGCTGTATTTGTTTTGTAATCGTGGTTACATACATATAACATAAAACTTACCATCTGTACCATTTGAAAGTATACAATTCAGTGGCGTTTAATATGTTCAGTGTTATGCAACTCTCATGACTACCAGAACATTTTCAGCACTCCAATAGGAAAAACCTGTAGCCCTTAAGTAGTCACTTCCTATTCCTCCCTTCCCCAAGCCCTTGGCAACAACTAATCTGCTTTCTGTCTCTGTGGATTGCCTATTCTGGATATCACATATAAATGGAATCATACAGCATGTGGCCTTTTATGTCTGGCTTCTTTCACTTAGCGTACTGTTTTCAAGGTCCATCCATGTTGGAGCACATAGCAGTACTTTCATTTCTTTTTGTGGCTGAGTAATATTTGATTTACGTATACACGACATCCTGTTTGGAGTGTCTGCGTACACCACATTTTGTTTGGTGTGAAGTGGCATCTCACTGAAGTTTTGTAGTTCTCTAGTGACTAATCCTGTTGAGCATCTTATGCTTGTTGGCCATTCGTATACTGTCTTTGGAGGAATATCTATCTGTTCAAGTCCTTGGCCTATTTTTTCATTGAGTGTCCTTTGTTGTTGAGTTATGAGTTCTTCATATATCCTGTATACTAGACCAGATGTGTGATCTACAAAGATGTTTCTCCTATTCTGCAGGGTGTCTTTTCGCTCTCGTGACAGTGTCCTTGATGCCAAAAGTTTTAGTTTTAACTAAGTCCAATGTATCCTTTCTTTGTTGATTGTGTTTTTGTGTCATATCTTTAGAAATCATGTCAAATTGCAGATCATGAAGGTTTATTACCTATGTCTTTTTAAAAAGGTTTTTATAGTTTTAGCTCTTGTATGTAGGTCTTTGATCCATGTTGAGTTATTTTTTGTACGTGGTGTCAGGTCCAACTTCATTCTTTTGTGTATGGATATCCAGTTGTCCCATCACCATTTGTTGAAGACATTCTTTCTCTATAGAATGGTCTTGGCACTTTTGTCAAAAATCAACCTATCTATAAATTTATTTCTGAGCTCATCATTTTTCTTCCATTGACATAGGTCTTTCCTCATGCCAGTACCAACTGTTTTGATTAGTGTAGTTTTGTAGTAAACGATGAAAGTGTGAACTCTTCAACTTTGCCTCTCCTTTTCAAGATTTTTAAAAAGTTTTTATTTACTTATTTATTGAGAGAGCGAGAGAGAGAGAGAGGGAATGAGTGGGGGCGGCAGAGAGAGAGAGGGAGAGAGAGAGAGAATCCCAAGCCAGCTCCATGCTCATGGAGCCCAACATGGGGCTTTTTCAAGATGTTTTGAGTAGTTGGAATCCTTTGCCTTTGTTATGTATTTTGGATCAGCTTTTCCATTTCTGTTCCAAGTCTGTTAGGATCTTTATAGAGATTGCATTGAAACTATAGATTGCTTTGGGCAATATTGCCATCTTAACAATATTATGTCTTCTAATCCATGAACACAGGATGTCTTTCCATTTATTAATATTCTTTTATTTTCTTTCAGTATTGTTTTATAGTTTTCTGTGAGCAAAGCTACATATTCTTAGTTAAATATATTCTTAATTATTTATTCTTTTTTGGTGCTATTGTAAATGGAATTATTTTCTAAATTTTCTTTTCAGGTTGTTCATTGCTAGTGTATAGAATACCAGAGATTTTATGTGTTGATCTTGTATCCTGCAACTTTGCTAAAGGCACCTATTAACTGTAATGACAGGTGGATTCTTATATTTGCTTTACATTCAATCTGTTTCTATATATGTTTTGGTTGAAGTATATAAAGAATATCCAGACCCTTATAAATATTACATTAAGACAGGGAGAAGGATTTTCATTGGGTTTTCAGATAATTGTGGATATTCACTCTTGATACTATACCAAGACTCAGTAAGTGATAGTTTCTTAAAAGTTAATTGCAATGCGGCATCTGAAGCATATCAAACATTTTTCACTTAGTCACGTTAATATCCTTTGGACTCACACTTCGAATGGATCTTTTATCTGTGCATGATTTTATAACATTGTACATTTGGAAAATATGGTTCTCTGAATTAGGCAGATTTTCCAAGTGTTGACACATTTCATTTGATGGTATTTGAAACACCACCTTATTATCACCATAAATTTTATCACACATTCCTTTCAGCTTTGGGAAAGCCTATAGAGACAATAAAGTTTTCTAAAATCTAATTTTTGCTTGAGATAAAACTTCAGTTTTATCAATGATGGCAAATTCTGTCTTGTTTTCCTTGAAGTAACTGACTTACTCTGTTCATTTTCAAGAAAATGGCTACCATATATCTAATTCTTATTGACCACAGTTCTTCTGCTAATCATTCTTTCTATTAAAAGTTGTGCCCTATGATAAAAATGGGTTGTTCAGCTCCAGAATTAAACAAGGGCATAAGAGCTTTTCCTCCAGACGACCATTGGATTTTAATATGAAGTAAAAGAGATTTATGCATATTTTGCATTTCATCAGAAAGAATAATTTTAAAAAATGTAGTCAAGGGTTGAGATTTAATAATCAAGGAATGTTCTCAAGAAAACTCTTTTTTTAAATGCGTTTGCAGCATTGGGCAATACATGACTACTAATATAGTTTGGTGCTACTGCCTTCATTTATGCTAAAGTTTCTCTATGAGTGCAAATAATGACACAGTGAGCAAGGCAAACAACTTCTTAGAATTATTACAAAAATACTTTTGACCTTGAGGACTTGAAGGAGTCTCAGGAACTGACAAGACCACACTTTGACAAAAAGTGTGGCAGACCAACATTTTGACAATAGTTGGTATGGCTATTGAAATGTCAGTTTTACAGACTGCCTCGACTTCAGAAATATTGAAAGAAGTAGATGTTACCATTCTTATCATAATTTCCTTGATGAAGTTTTCCAATCCCTTAGCAATGCATTTGGGTGCTCTCATTACACACAACCAACCAGGATCAGCAGGCCCTACATCCAGTTCTAATGAAACCAGAATTTTAATGGAATAAAGGGCAGACATTAAGAGAAAGGTGAATATAGTTCATGGAAGGTAGGATAAGGCAGGAAGAAAAAATAATTTACTATAAAGCTTTTGTTTATTCACATCACATTCACTTCCAAACTCTATCCAACCAGTTGCTAAGACTAAATAAAGTAGAAGGGCTGGCATATCTATTTTAGGAGACTAGTTTTAGGTAATGGTTTTTATGGATTTTGCCTTATGAGTAACCACAATATTTTTACACAAAGAATCATTCTTTCTCAAGCTAATGCCTTCTTTTGCATCCCCATTAATTATAAAGCCTATAAAAATTGTTTTTCACAATGCCAAAAAAAAAAACAAAAACCACCCAGGAATTTTCTTTGAGGCCTGGTGTACTAAAATATTTATTTTTCAGGGTGACTGGGTTGCTCAGTCTGTTAAGCGTCTGACTTCAGCTCACGTCATGAATGATCTCGCGGTTCACGAGTTCGAGCCTGTGTTGGGCTCTGTGCTCACAGCACAGACAGCTGAGCTGTCAGTACAGAAGCCTGGAGCTTTCTTTGGATTCCGTGTCTCCCTCTCTCCCTCTGCCCCTCCCTCACTCGTACTGCCTCTGTCTCTCTCTCAAAAATAAATTTAAAAAACAGTAAAAAATGTTTTAAATATTTATTTTTCAATGAAATGAGTGAAATCCGTAAAGCCAAGTATTCATTTACATTATATTATGCTATAGATAACCAAATCTCTAGTACGACCTTAAGGAAAAGGTAATGAAAGGAAAGTTAATTGAGTTTCTATTAATACACATTGATTCTCCTTCAAAATAACAGATTAGATTTATAATTGAAAAGTACTGCAAAGGAAAATAGGTCCTTTTCAAAACAACAAATAAAAATGTTTCAGTGCATTTCTTCTTAGCAGACTGCTCACTGATTAGCATATATTATTGCCAAACACACTATTCTGCATAGAAAGAAAGAAAGGTTTCACTACTCTTGCTATATACCCCACCAAGTAAATCCAAGTGTGAAATACTCTTTGAAGTCAGCAGGCATTCTTTGCTTCAAATAATTCTGAAGGGATTTAGAAGCCAGATAGGATTAAAGCTTGGGAAAAAAAAGGGCGGGGGTGGGTTGGAAGTGGGGTGGGGAACAGCTCAACCTTAACTGTAAATAAATGAAAACATGGTGAAGAGGGAAAAGGAAAACTTTATGAGATCCAACAATTGTTAAGGTGATAAACCTGGCTTATTCAGAATTAATGGTGGGAAAAGAGACCCTAAGGACAGACTCACTAATCAAAGTATGCAAGAAGAAACCAATGAAAAATATCTTTAAAATCAAAATTGCACAACCTCCTAAATTTAGATCCTTTGCAAAAATATTTTTAAACCAAATGTATTTAATCCAAATCAGTTGGATGAATTTGACACTCTTTCTGATTCAAGGCAACCTCCCTCTTGCCTGAGTTACTGCAGTAGCCTAACTGTCTCCCTGCTTCC
Source organism: Lynx canadensis (assembly GCF_007474595.2). Taxonomy (NCBI): domain Eukaryota; kingdom Metazoa; phylum Chordata; class Mammalia; order Carnivora; family Felidae; genus Lynx; species Lynx canadensis. The sequence continues at coordinate 153,184,318 of NC_044303.2, read as the reverse complement.
ACCCTAGGCCTCCTAAGTGATCCTTTTCGAAGGTAACTAATGTTCTCCTCTGCTCAAAACCCTCCCATGCATGGTTTCCCATTCTTACTCAGAGTGAAAGTCTGAGTCCTGTAATTGCACACACATTCTCACCCAATTTTGCTCCTTCTTACTTCGTCTCTGCTGCTCTCCCACCTTGTGCAATCCACTTGAGCCCTGATGGTCTTCTTGCCATTTTGCCAATACACAAGCACACTTCCTCCAGGAAAGTGGTACTTACTTGGTTGTTCCCTCTGACTAGCAGGTTCTTCTCCTAGGTACCAACATGGCTCATATACTTTCTTCAGCCCTTTTTAATCAGGCCTTTTCTCACCCACCCTATCACAAACGCAAGTTCCCCTCACCTAGAACACTCCAACATCCTTCCCTACTAAATTTTCCCCATTCATTTATCACCATCCAACGTACCAGTGTTTCATTTATTCGTCTTATTCTTCTCTGTCTTCTACCACAAAAATATAAGCTCCATGAGAGCAATGATTTGGACTTGTTTGGGCACATATTCCCAGGGCTTAAAACAGTACCTTAAACACAGTAGGTTACGTAATTAATATTTGTCAAGTAAATAGATGTAATTTCTGTCTATACTGTCAGATAAGCACTACTTCAGTTTACTGCTCTATGATTCTTTTTAATTTTAATTTTATTATTATTTTTTAATTTTGGAGAGAGAGAGCACAAAAGCTGAGGAGAGGGACAAAGAGAGAGAGAGAGAGAGAGAGAGAGAGAGAATCTCAAGCAGGCTCCACACCCAGTATAGGAGCCCAATGTGGGGCTTGATGATCCCATGACCCTGGGATCATGAACTGAGCCAAAATCAAGAGTGGGATGCTTAACAAACTGAGTCACCCAGATGCCCCTGTTCTATGATTCTTTATATGGGAATGAAAGTTTTGCTTTTGAACCTCTAGTTTGGTTTTTCAGGTATTGTTGGTCAAGCTGACAATTGTCAAGAAGTGGTCTCTACCCACTGGGAGAGAAGCAGACTAGAATGGAAAGACATTGTTGCCTCTTCAATTCTCCCCTTTTGTTTCCTACCCCCTAATCTTCCTGACTCCATGAGCACACTATTGAAACATCTAAGAAATCTAACTGGATGTCCACCATCTGGACTCTATTTTGACTTACTCTCCACTTTGGATAATCACCTTTTGCTCTCACCCAATTCCATAGACTGGTTTATCCTTTTAATGTTTTCTTTTGGTGAAGTGGGCTTAATTGAATTCTGTCTGACCATTTAGGTCTTTGGAGGAGTAGGCACAATAGCAAGCTTCTAGGTTACAGCTTCTAGGGCATTCACCTGCACCAATTTACTTATGTAACCATAGAGATTGTAAAGATTATGGGAAACAAGCATTTAGTTACAGTCTATTGAATTATAAACACACAACCCTTCATTTTTATATTACCAACTACTTAGCTAATGAACTTAAGAACAGTATTTGTGAGACTAGTTTTCATATAGTAATGCCTGTATGGACAGAGGGATTGGAATGCTTGTTTTCTTTCTTTCTTTTTTTAATGTTTATTTTTGAGAGAGAGACAGAGAGACAGAGAGTGAGTGGGGGAGGGGCAGAGAGAGAGGGAGGCACAGAATCCAAAGCACGCTTCAGGCTCTGAGCTCTCAGCACAGAACCAAACATGGACCTCAAACTCACGAACAGTGAGATCATGACCTGAGCTGAAGTCAGGTGCCTAAGTGACTGAGCTACCCAGGTGCCCCAGAATGCTTGTTTTCAAGTCATATTTAATATTCCTGAATTACTTACTAACATGTATAAGCAACTCTGGATTCATGAAGTACCCTTGACTCTTCTTTTAACTGCATTATGGCAGAGCTGTGATTATAATAACCACTATGTTTAAAAAAAAAAATTTAATGTTTCTTTGTTTTTGAGAGAGAGAGAGCAAGAGAGAGCCAGTAGGGAAGGGGCAGAGGGAGAAGGAGACACAGAATTAGAATCAGGTTCCAGGCTCTGAGCTGTCAGCACAGAGCCCTATGGGAGAGGGGGATGCTCAAACCCACAAACTGTGAGATCAAGACCTGAGCTGAAGTCAGATGCTTAACCGATTGAGCCACCTTGGCACCCCGATAATCACTATATTTTAAAATCATAGGGTGCATGGCAACTAGAAAGGTCATCTGGTTCATCTCTAGCAAAACATATCTAAATCATGCGCTTTGTTTTTTCTCCAAGACTTCTAGAGAAGAGACACAATATTTTCTCTCTATATGGATTTTATATATACAGATTCAAATATATGTATACACACACACACACACACACACACACACACACACACACACAAACCACCACCACCACATATATACATAATGATGAGAGACGAGGGGATTTTTTTTAAGTTTCATCCCAGAATATAGTTTTAAATTCATCTGAGTTGAAGTATTTCCTTAGTGTACAGAGGTCTTTTTCAGATTTGCTTCTAGAAAGTAGAATTAAAAAGAAAGGTTGATAAAAGGACATAGGAAGGAGCAGACAGTAAAAGCAGGGATGAAAGAAATCTGCCAGAGAGAAATAAAAAAAAAAAAAAGAAGTAAAAATAATTCAATGTTCTGTTACCTTTCATTTATTTTTATTTACTTTTTTAAAAGTCTCCTTTAAAAAAAAAAGTTTGTTTTGTGACAGAGCAAGAGCACGAGTCGGGGAGGGGCAGAGAGAGAGAGAGGGAGAGAGAGAATCCCAAGCAGGCTCCACACTATGAACACAGAGCCCAATACGGGGCTCGAACCTATGAAGTGTGAGAACATGACCTGAGCTGAAACTAAGAACTGGACACTAACCAATTGAGCCACTCAGGTGCCCTGCCTTTCATTAATTTTTTTTTTTAACATTTATTCATTTTTGAGAGACAGAGAGTGAGCAGGGGATGGACAGAAAGAGAGAGGGAGACACAGAATCTGAAGCAGGTTTCTGGCTCTGAGCTGTCAGCACAGAGCCTGACACGGAGTTCGAACCTACGAACAGAGAGATCATGACCTGAGCCAAAGTCGGATGCTTAACCGACTGAGCCACCCAGGTGCCCCTCATTTTTTGATTACTAAGGGACTTGATCTGGTTCTTTTCTCCAGGCACTTATTATTTGAAAATAAAAGTACAAACAGACTCTGGAGTGATTAAGAGTTGGATGGTTGATTATTGGTTAAATGTAGATAAAACAAGTCCAGTTATTCAATAATAAAATGTGTTCAGTCTTATATTGTTTAATAAAATAAAATCACGTGGTAATAAAAATTTAATCTATATAGAGAGGGCTAAGAAGAAAAGGCAGAGTCTTCTATTCTCCTGCCACATCTAATCCTTTTTAACCACTGTTCAAAATTCCTTCCATAACATTCCAGAAAGAAAGATTAAATGTATCTCCCTGCATAGATACATGAATGTGTGTGTGTGTATGTGGGGGGGGGGGGCGGATATACATATAAATTCTATTCCAAAGGAATAACATCATACCTCTTATATGTAACTTACCTTTTTCTCTTTAAAATACATTTTGGAGATTTTTCCACGTGCCTAGACATGGAAGCTTTGTGAGTAAGGAAACAGTCTTCTTAAACACTGTATCCCCAATGGCTTGAATAAAGGTCTTGCATATACTTTTCCTCTAATGAAAATCTGTTAGGTAAATGAAGAAATAAATCAGAAAATATAGATTAATTGCATTTGTTGGAGTTAAACATTAAAAGCATAACATTACAATATTCTGATATATAAACGTATCAGAAGTATCCAGTCTGCTACTGATGAACATTTAGAATATTTTCAGATTTTTGGCTATGACTGTAGTAAACATTCCTGAACATATCTATTACATTTTATATGTATGTACCTGTAAGTGAATCCAAGGTAATTACCTAGCCATTTAATAGTTCAGTCAATTGCATTTTTAACTTTGATAGATATTACCAAGTACCACTCTCAGCCAGCTGCATCAACTTATACTCTCATTACAATACTGTTTTTATTCTGGAGCAAATCACAAAACTTGAATGCTAGTGACAGAAACACACATTCCTAAAAACTAAATATTCTTTCATCTGTAGCCGTCTAATGAAAACTGTGTCAGATGAGATCTCAAAAACTGAAAATCCCTTTGGCTTTGCTCAGCTGTGGGGACATCCTTTTTCTCAAAGACAAAGTACTTGTTCCTACTGGCCAGCTTTTTGGAACGTGGCCAAAATTCATGGCTAACTGCTTCCTTTGTATATTTTAATAATAAAATATAGTTCTATTATTGTCTTTATATAAAGTTCAATAACTGCACTTTTGTTAAACATAAATATTGATTCAAGAACATGCAGATATCATTGAAAAATATTTATAGAAAGAAACAGGTAGCAGTGTTGTAGAAGTGCTTGAAATTCTATCACTTAGGCTCTCACATGGATTCCACTGCCTATTGACATTAAAATAAGAAAAGTAACCTACACGCAGAAAGAAGGTTGTATTCACATTAACATTCATGAAGGCTGAGCAGCTGAAGCCCTACATATCAAGTAGGGAATATATCTTTTGTCTACTGATGAGAAAATGTCTCAGTGATAAATGGTTACAGACGGGTGTCACAAGGGCAACAGCACACAGAACAGCTCTGACAAACTTAAAAAAAAAAAAAAAAAAAAAAAAAAGTCTTCTCCTGCAGTTCTTTTTGTAGCATTGTGGACCGCAGTGTCTACCTCCCCAAATAAAAGAAAAATATTGCAGTGCAGAATTCCTAACCTTTACTGAACACACTTCCCAGAAAACAAAAACACTCTTTGAAAGTAATTTAAAACACAGCTTCAAGGTCTTCATGATGCATAAATATTCAGACATTCTGAAAAGAAGTGCTCTGCGCCCTGCATCCCAGCTGTTTGGGTCGAACACGTACATTGTCGTAAGACAGCATGGTCATCAAAGGGCAAAGTCTGTAACGTTAACTTTGGGAAACAGGAGGCATATCATTAAAATGCTTTACAGTCATTTACATAAATTCAAACACATTATCATACTCATTTAGCAAATTTGAGAAAAATAATATATTAAGTAAGGAGTTTGTTATTTAACAAACTGTATCTCATAGACCCCAACAGTGACTACCAGTGACTTTTAGTTAATTTTCAAAACAAAGTTACAATTTGTACACAGCCTTGACTCCTTGAGAATAACAAGCTGAGAACCAAAGCCTGAGGGCAAACATTTTCCGGGGCCTGACTCTAGGTGGCCCACTTTCCTCACCTATCAACACAAAGACTGAGGCAACCCTACCCCGCCAACCAAGGACTTCTCTCCAGTATTTTGTCTCTTCTGCAAAAGTCTAGAAGCTTCCGCATGAAAAGTAATAAGCACAGTACAATTTTCCAAAACATGGATGTCAACACTAAGCTTTTGGGCGACCTTCTCCACCCTAGACAAACCTCCAGATGCAGAGCTAGAAGAAACGTTCAACAGTGCCCGTCATATCCTTAAGCATCTCTCTCCTCCCGACTCCCACCCCTGGGTATTTTCTAGACAGTCTTTGCCAGCACTGTGTGCACGAAGGACAAAGGCGCAGCGGGCAGGTAGCTCCCGATCACCGGGTTAACCAGCGGGGTTGGCCCTCGGAGCCACAATCACGGAGGGTGAGGGGCGGGGTAGGGGGCGAAGGCGAGGAGATATGGGCGGAGCTGGAACTCGGACCCCGCCCCCGCGGCCCTGGCGGCGTCTCTGCGCCTGCGCGCCAGGCGCAGGCCAGTGGTTAAGAAGCCTCCGGGTCTGGTCTCGCCTTCGCGTCCCCGCCCTCCTCCTTCCCCGCCCCTTTCCACCTCCGGCCTCCTCCTCCTCCTCCTCCCCCTCTTCTGCCCACCTCCGCCCACTTGACGCGATGACGCACGGCAGGTTTGCGGACGTGGCGGCGGCGCACGGCCCGGAAGGCAGAGACGTTGGCGGCGGTGGCGGCGGCAGAGGGCAGGGGCAGCCAAAAGCGCAGGGTTGGTCATGAATTTGCCCGGGACAGGAGCCGCGGCGGCGGACCTGGCAGCCGGCTCCTCGTTGCGTCCCCGCTGCTAACCGAACAGGTAAAGATGGCGGTCGGCGGGATTGGGCCCTGCTACACTCTCGCTGGAGATGGCGGAGAGCCCTCGGCCGCAGGTGTAGCCGGGGCCGCCGGTTGGGACTCGGATCCTGGCCTGCATGTAGGAGACCTCAAGGCAGAGGAGATCTTCGCCACCAACCCCACCGAAGCCCCTCTTTACACTCTCGGGAAAACAGGGTCAGAGGAAGGACTCCTACCTGTTTGGTTCTCAGAACCACGCATTTAAAACCTAAACACTACATTTACCCCACGACAATATATGCTGGCAACATCTCGTCCACACCGTCCAAGTGTGACGGTGTGGCGTAAAAACCTGAGATTTAATCATCATATAAACAGGGAAAGAAAAAATCTAGGTGTGTGGAATAGAGAGGAAGAGAAGTTTTTAAAACCTGAATTGCCCCTGGCGGATACAGTCCCTGTGTTACTACTATCCCAGTGCTGAACTACCTTGTGCCCTATGACCCTATGGCCCTATCTGATTAAAGAATGTCAAAGCAAAACACCCAACAACAGTTACTATAAAGTATGAAGGTGTTTGGGAAACAATTTATAGTTACAGAGTGAGCTGGTTAAATGCTTTAATACCGTATCCATTGGTAATTACTTTTTGCCATGGTTTGTAATCTAGGTGGCATGCAGGGGTTTTTTTCCCCCTACCCTAAGAATTAAGACAGGTGAAGAAAATTGAACCAGATGAGATGAATACTATGTACTTTCTGCTCTCTGTATAGTCAGCTTAGATAATTATCTGCTTGGGCCTGTGACTAGCTTTCCACTTTCATTGGAATCACAACCAGTTCTTGATTATTCAAAAACAGTATCCACTTTGTGGTAGTCTGCTGCCTGCATTTCATTACACAAGAGAAGAGATAGTGAGATGAAGTTCTAGTCGTATTATTTAGTATTTAGCAATAGACTCTGGAGAAAGTTTGATGTCAATATGTAGAATGGCTTTGCGCATTGCTCACTGAATTTCAACTGTTTTAAGCCAGTTTGGGATTCTAACAACAGATTATTAGGGAGGAAGAATCTAAAGGGAAGTATGGCCACATTTAAATTAGTGTATATTAAGTGGTTCTTAACTTTTAAGTCTACTTAACATGTAACTATTAGTTATCTAGGTTGGTCTAATAAAAACCCTTGAGTTCTTAAAGCATTGCATTGTTTTTTTTTTAAATTTTTTTTTTTTCAACGTTTATTTATTTCTGGGACAGAGAGAGACAGAGCATGAACGGGGGAGGGGCAGAGAGAGAGGGAGACACAGAATCGGAAACAGGCTCCAGGCTCTGAGCCATCAGCCCAGAGCCCGACGCGGGGCTCGAACTCACGGACCGCGAGATCGTGACCTGGCTGAAGTCGGACGCCTAACCGACTGCGCCACCCAGGCGCCCCAAGCATTGCATTGTTGTACAGCAGAGTCAGAGAGTTGTTTTTTGTTTGTTTTTTTCTCTTTGTCACTTCATATTTGTCTGTAGTATTCACAACTGAACTAAGTCCTTTAAGACACCATTTGGGCTTGGCTTCCATGACATAATATTTTTATGGTTTCTTCTTCTGAATATTCCTTTTCCATATTCTTTGCAGGCTGATTTTCCTTCCCTCACATACTACTACACGTAGCAAGCAGTTCTTCAAGGCTCAGTCTTGGCTCCTCTTTTCTTATTCTGTACTTTTTCTAGGTAGTCTCCTTTATACCCATACGGCTTCGGTTTCTACCTATGCACATGAGTCATTATATTTCTAGCCCAGACCTTTCTGAATTTGACTATGTAGCCTGCTAGGCTACTTCACATTCTTTTGGGCTGTCTTAAAGGAATTTATAATCATAGTCTAGCCTCCCACTTTTCTTCCAGTGTTCTGTATTCTAGAGAATGGCATCACCATTTCCTCAATGATGCAAATCTGAAATCTTGGCATAATTCTTAACTTCTTTCGTCTCTTGATATCTGAGTCACAGTATTAAGTCCTAAGTATTTTATCTCCAAAATGCCTTTTACTCCTTGTCTACTTCTTTCCATCTTTCACAACAATAACTGAAAGCAATCTACTATACTTTCTTTCTTATGTGAACATGTAATATGAAGCAAGAACTGGACCTGTGGAATTAGTTTTTTATTTTTGTTTTTGTCTTTCATGAGAATAGGCCAGCTTGTTGAAGATCAGTTGAGAGTGCATATACAAGTAAACAAAAAGTACTCATTGATACACGCTTATTGATGTATGCTTTTAATTTAGGCCAGTGCTCATTCTTAAGAGTCTTGGTCTAGGGCAAAATTATGACCTATATAGAAAGCACATGCTATATATACCTAAACATAAATACTGAAGTCCACTTGATCCAAGGAGGTAGGTAGGTAGTACAAAAGATATATGAGCTTTAAAATGCTGAACAAGCCAGAATATTTGGATTTATTAAGTGTTTTGTTTGTACATATAAAACCTGTACTTTGATTTATCAGAATTATAAATTGCACATATATGATCAGAAGTTTCCTTAATTTTATTCACATACTCAGAATAAGGGGAACCTAATTTTTTGACCTTAAAAAAATAACTTTACTTCCGTGAAAATGTATATCACCTCCACTTTTGGTGATACATAGTTTATAAGAATGGATTACCTCTTCCCTCCTCTCTCATTGTTTCTGCTGCCAGATATGTTCTTTGCACTTTAACATCTCTAAAACTCAAACCTAAATTTTAAATAACTAAAATCATTCTTAAAAATATATGTATAATGTGTCCTGAATGTAAGATTCATGTAACTCAGTCATATGGATCAGCTACATTCCAGAGTTTTTCTCTTTCTTTCCCCCTCAGATTTTGACATGGCAGGGAGACATCAGAATCGTAGTTTTCCTCTTCCAGGAGTTCATTCAAGTGGTCAAGTACATGCATTTGGAAATTGTACAGACAGTGACATGTTGAGGAGGATGCCGAAGTGTATGAGCTTCGATCCAGAGGAAAAGAGAAAATCCGAAGAAGTACATCAGAGATAGACTTGATGACATTATAGTATTAACAAAAGATATACAGGAAGGAGATACTTTAAATGCAATAGCCCTTCAGTACTGTTGTACGGTAAGTTTGAATTTGATTTTGCATAATGCTGTCCAAAATAAATTATTTGTTCATTAGCACAAATTGAAGTAAGTTCTGTGCTTTTATCTTGTCTTTTCCTTTCTTTCCGTAGAAAACTGTATTATGTTGGTAGATGTTAACTTTTTAAATTTTTAAGTGAATACTTGGATTTCCGTTTATTTCTAAATCCATGAGTCTAGTTTCAGTATTAAAAGACACCCAAATGTGTTATCTTATCTCCTTACTCAGGTTTTAAGAGAATATAGAAATATATAAGGAAAAATTTTTTCTGCCTCATCTTCCTGAAATAACACACTTTGGGGTGTTTCTTTCTATACCTTTTTTTGTGGCTTATAAAAATAATATGTGTAACATATAAATATGTATTATCTAAAATACTTGGGGTGTTGGTGATTTTTTGTTTTTCTGTTAAAAAAAAACAAAAAAAATAAAAAAATTTAAAAAACCAAAAAACAATTTTCTTAATGTTTATGTGTTTTTGAGAATGAGAGAGACAGAGTGCAAACTGGGGAGGGGCAGAGAGAGGGAGACAAAGAATCCGAAGCTGGCTCCATGTTCTCAAGCTGTCAGCACAGAGCCTGACATGAGGCTTGAACCCACGAACTGTGAGATCATGACCCAAGCTGAAGTTGCCTGCTTAACCGACTGAGCCACCCAGGTGCCCCAATTTTGTTTTTAAAAATTGGTTGGGGCACTTGCATGGCTCAGTCAGTTGAGTATCCAGCTTCGCCTCAGGTCATGATCTCACAGTTCATGAGTTCCAGCCCCATATTGGCTCACTGCTGTCAGGACAGAACCCTCTTTGGATCCTCTATCGCCCTTTTTCTCTGCCCCTCCCCCGTTCATGTGCACATGCACACGTGTGCGCTCTCTCCCCCACCCTTCTCTGTCTCTCAAAAAAAATACATTTATAAAAACATTAAAAAAATTGGTGTATACTGTGCCTATTACTCTGCAAGTTGCTTTTGTCTTTTTTATTTTCTTCCTTTTTTTTTTTTTTTGTAATGTTTATATCATTTACTTTGAGAGAGAGAGAACATGAGCAGGAGAGGGACAGAGAGAGATTGAAAGGGAATCCCAATCAGAAAGCTGAAAGCTTTCTGTGTGGAGCCCGACAAGGGGTTCAATCTCATGAAGCATGAGATCATGACCTGAGCCAAAATCAAGGTCAGACACTTAACTTACTGAGCCACCCAGGCACCCCTCATTTCTTAATATATCATAGACATGCCTCACTGTCTTACACATCTAACTCATTTTTTATAGTTACGTAGTATTGCATAGTATGGATATACCATGATATTAAACTGTTCTATCATGTACTCAAGATTTTCTTCATGTTTTGAATTGTGTGGTGAATATCATCAGCACTGTATCTTTAAATGGTGGTACACAGGGCACCTGGGTGGCTAAGTCGGTTAAGTGTCCAGCTTCTGCTCAGGTCATGATCTCAAGGTTCGTGGGGTCGGGCTCTGTGCTGACAGTGCAGAGCCTGGAGCCTGCTTCAGATTCTGTGTCCCTTTTTCTCTGTGTCACTCGTGCTCTATCTCAAAAATAAACATTAAAGAAAATTTTTTTTAATTAAAAATAAATGGTGCTACCTTTATTTCTGTGGAGTAGGTTCCCCAAAGTAGGATTGATAAAAAGGGAGGTATATTTTTATTTTAATAATACTAAACTCTTTATATCCATTTTATATATGTGTCGTCATGTCCATCTTGCATCCTTAGTGCGGAATCTATTTCATGTAAACACGTGATACAGAAACTGTTTTTTGAACTTTATGTTGTCATACTCCTAGTAGAATTTTGAAATGTATTTACTGTGTACCTCCTTGCACATTTTAAAGTGAGTTTAAATACTTCCTAATGACTTAAAGGATATAATTTCAAAAATGTTGTCACTATTGATATTTAAAAATAAGACTGTTAGAATACTCTTTATATGCTCTCTCTCTCTCTCTCTCTCTCTCTCTCTCTCTCTCCTTTTAAATGTTTATTTTTGAGATAGAGTATGAGCTGGGGAGGGGCAGAGAGAGAGGGGGACAGAGTATCCCTAGCAGGCTCTGTCCTGACAGCAGTGAGCCCAATGTGGGGCTCGAACTCACAAACTGTGAGATCATGACCTGAGCTCAAGTTGGACCCTCAACTGACTGAGCCACCCAGGTGCCCTAGTGTATAAGCATGAAACTTTTACTGGCATAAAAGTTTTATCATTCCTTTTTCTCCTTGATTAAAATTTTCATCTTCCCTCCACAGTCTTCCATAATGTATATTTTTGTACTTGAGAGCCTTTTATTGGTTACCTGTCATAGTTCTCTATAATATCATACATATTTATAAACTTGTTTATACAAATACATACAAATTTATTTTACTTATTTTTAAATGTTTATTTTGAGAGGGAGTGAGAGCATGAGTGGGGAGGGGCAGAGAGAAAGGGAGAGAAAATCTCAAGCTGACAGGTTGGAGCCCATCATGGGGCTTGATCTCACGAATCATGAGATCATGACCTGAGCTGAAATCAGGAGTCAGATTTTTAACCGACGGAGCCATACAGGCACCCCCAAATATATACAAATATGAACTGAATTTTTAAAAATTTCCTGTGACCCTAAGGTTCTATGTATTTTTTTAAATAATTACTGCAATTCATAGTTGTTCAAAACAGACACATTAAGAATTTTTATTTAAAAACTTAAAGTATTTTAGTGAAACACATTTCTTGATGAGATAAGAGCTGGATTTTGGGCGGGGGGTTTGCAACTTGTTCATGGAGGCAGTACCATTTATTATTATATCATAGTGTATCTGGTTTAATTTTTAACATAAACATGTGAATTCATGTTTTGTAGAGAAATAATTTACAAAATGTGCTTTAGAAGGTTGATGATGGATAGTAACTAAGATTACCTAAGGGATACAGGAATGCTGATGCATAGGGGCACTTGCACCCCAATGTTTATAGCAGCACTTTCAACAATAGCCAAATATCTCCTATGGAAAGAGCCTAAACATCCGTCAATTGATGAATGGATAAAGAAGTTGTGGTTTATATATACAATGGAATACTACTTGGCAATGAGAAAGAATGAAATATGGCCTTTTGTAGCAACGTGGATGGAACTGGAGAGTGTTATGCTAAGTGAAATAAGTCATACAGAGAACAGATACCATGTTTTCACTCTTAGGTGGATCCTGAGGAACTTAACAGAAGACCATGGGGGAGGGGAAGGGGAAAAAAAAGTTACAGAGAGGGAAGGAGGCAACCCATAAGAGACTCTTAAAAACTGAGAATAAACTGAGGGTTGATGGGGGGTCGGAGGGAGGGGAAAGTGGGTGATGGGCATTGAGGAGGGCACCTGTTGGGATGAGCACTGGGTGTTGCGTGGAAACCAATTTGAAAATAAATTTCATATTAAAAAAAAATAAATAAAATTAGGGGCCAGGCTGAAATTACCAAGGTGGAGATTCAAGAGAAAAGTGTGGTCCACTAGCTTTATTAGAGAAAGACATGGATTTTTTTTAACGAACCTAATAAATTGAAGAGAAGTTTGAAATGCCATCTATATGAATGATTAAAAATAGATTATATTTCCATTGAGGCGAAAAGGAAAAAAATATGACTAGAGTATATGAGGAGAAAGGTATAGGACAGTGATATGGAGAAGATTTTAAGGAGAAAATAAGGTGAACAACAGAGGAAGTTTAATAGATGTTTCAAAAATGAGGGGCGTAGACTGATTGGGATGAAGCACTTTGAGAGAACTGAGGAAAAGTTTGATCTATATAGTAAGAACACTGCTATAAGGTTTAACAAGGGTACTACAAAATGGTAGGGAAACCTGCTGGTGAGTTGGAGGGGACCCAGTAAGGAGGTTGTTGGAATAATTCAAGTGAAGATGATCAGGGCTTGGACTAAAATATGTGTATTAATGATAGAGAAGAAGTTTACAGAGATTATTTGGGGGTGTTCAGCTGATTCCTTATTTAAAATGAAGAATGATGAAAGGGCAGTTAGCTTAACATTAGAGGAAAGGAGGTCTTGTCTACAATAAGGAAGATTGATACAACAGTGTTAGGGAGTTAAGCAATGCTCCCTTTTACCAGGAGCTGAACCAGCAAAAAAAGGAAGAACCTTACAAAAGGATTTATCACTTTAAATTTTTTTTTTTTTTCAACGTTTAATTTATTTTTGGGACAGAGAGAGACAGAGCATGAACGGGGGAGGGGCAGAGAGAGAGGGAGACACAGAATCGGAAACAGGCTCCAGGCTCCGAGCCATCAGCCCAGAGCCCGACGCGGGGCTCGAACTCACGGACTGCGAGATCGTGACCTGGCTGAAGTCGGACGCTTAACCGACTGCGCCACCCAGGCGCCCCAAGGATTTATCACTTTAAAAATAGGGTACTTATGGGGTGCTTGGGTGGCTTGGTTAAGAGTCTGACTTCAGCTCAGGTTATGATCTCGCAGTCGGTGAGTTTGAGCCCCATGTTGGGCTCTGTGCTCACAGCTCAGAGACTGGAGCCTGCTTCGGATTCTGTATCTCCCTCTCTCTGACCGTTCCCCACTTGCACTTTGTCTTTCTCAAAAATGAATAAACAGGGGCGCCTGGGTGGCTCAGTCGGTTAAGCGGCCGACTTCGGCTCAGGTCATGATCTCGCGGTCCGTGAGTTCGAGCCCCGCGTCGGGCTCTGTGCTGACAGCTCAGAGCCTGGAGCCTGTTTCAGATTCTGTGTCTCCCTCTCTCTGACCCTCCCCCGCTCATACTCTGTCTCTCTCTGTCTCAAAAATAAAATAAAGTTAAAAAAAAAAATTAAAAAAAAAATTAAAAAAAATGAATAAACATTAAAAAAATTTTTTTTTAATTCACTTCACATAGTTTATAAAAAAGTAAATAAAAATAGGGTACTTAGTGCTGTATTCCTCTTGTAAGTACTCAATTTTAGAAATTATTAAAAATATGCCAGTCATAAAACTGACAAGAGCATAAAAATTGTAAGGTTGGAATCCTAAATGTAACCAAAGAAGTTAGTATAATGGAGAATATAGGGATAATTAGAGTGAGAACCTAGGTAGACACTAAGACTTGGAAGCCTGGTTTAGAAAGAGTATGGAGTAGTTACTAGTCAGAATAGACAATACCAAACAAACATTTAAAGAGAATGGGGTCAGGTTTTGGAGTTTGTCAATGAGTCTTCATTTGCCTTAAACAGTCTTGAGGTCATAAACTTTCAAAGCATCCTTTATTGTCTCATCTAATTACTCCTCAGTCTTCCTCTCCATCCTCTTCCCACATATACACTTCCAGGGAGTTGATTTTTCCAACAGGAACTCTCATTCTTCAGTGAACTTGATCAGAAATCTGCAGTTGATCAGTCACCACCCCCTCCTAAAAACCGTCTTTGTTTGACCTCCTTGATTCTTCAGCTTTCTGATTTTCCTACTAGTAATATTTAATAACAGCTAACATTTGCATAATGTACTATATATTGCTATTTGAATGTTCATATGTTTTAATTTATTAATCTTTGCAAAACCCTATGTGGTAGGTACTGTTATTACTGTCATTTTACATATGTGGAAATTTCATTGCAGAGAGGTTAAACAACTTGCCCCAAATCATAGAGCTAGAAAGTATCATAGCCATCCGTCAAACCCGGATAGTCAAACCCACCATTGTGTATTGCTTTCTTGGCCACTCTTTGCTTTTAAAAATTTTATTTTTAACTAATCTTTGTACCCAACGTGGGGCTCGAACTCACAACCCCAGGATCAAGAATCACACACTCTTTTGACTGAGCCAGCCAGCCACCCCTTGGCCATTCTTTCTTTATTCAACCTAACCCTCAAATGTTGGCATTCCTCAGTCATCTTTCATTTATCACCTTTTTCTCCTAGTCTTTTTTAGTGAATCTGTGTACACTTGTGACTTCATTTACCATTTTTTGCTGATAATCCACAAGTCAATATTTCCAAATGAGATCATTCTTTCAAATTTCAGACATATAAACTCCCTGTTGGATAACTTCCACCTAGATATTTCAGTCACCTCAAAGTCAACACGTATATAATCTGTGTTTATTTTCTTTTCTCCCTCCAAAGTGTTCTATATCTCAGTAAATGACATTATTATCCATTGAGTTGACCAAGCCAGAAAAGCTTTATCCTAGACACACTTTACCTCTCTGACATCAATCGAGTGATAAATGACTAGGGCTTAGGTTAAAGTGTTGATGGAAATCATGAATGGGACTAATCACTCAAAGATTATGGGAGGCCTAGCATAATAACGGGTAATCTGAGGAATACTCCCATGCTCTCCCTCCTCACAATGGCAGGTAGATAGGATATACAGACAGGTTGAGGACTGTATAATACATAGGGAAAGCTTATAAAAAATGACTCATCTTGGGGGTGGTTGAATACTGCATGAACACAGAAGTTCGGGAAAATGTCATTAGAAGACAAATAAGGGAAATACGTTATCTAAGGTGCATGTTTTTTTTTTTTTAATTTTTTTTTTCAATGTTTATTTATTTTTGGGACAGAGAGAGACAGAGCATGAACGGGGGAGGGGCAGAGAGAGAGGGAGACACAGAATCAGAAACAGGCTCTGAGCCATCAGCCCAGAGCCTGACGCGGGGCTCGAACTCACGGAGTGCGAGATCGTGACCTGGCTGAAGTCGGACGCTTAACCGACTGCGCCACCCAGGCGCCCCATAAGGTGCATGTTTTTTGATACATTTTAACATCTTTGAAAGTGGAATGGTGGCACCCTCAATTTTTTTTTTCCTTAGTGATAAATAATGGCACATCTTAGAGTTGATGGCATCTTAGTTTTGATAAAATATGGTAGTTTTAGTTGGATAAGTTGATATTTGCCTATATTCTAATTGCAAGAATGAAAGAACATAAATAACTGTAATTCTTCCTTCTCATTGTTTACAAACAGCAGAAGTGTGATATTTGTGCATGATGTACAAAGAGAAATATCAAAGGATTCCAGGATCTACTTAAATACCTAACATTTGTGTTAATACATGAGTGACAGTAAAAAGTAATTAGTGATTTCCTAAGACTGGTAGATCAAGAGTGGTATAGAACTGTTATCCACAAATAAAATCTCTCTGGGTGTGATAACTTAATACTACTAATAATTAAACTCTACCTTTTTTTTCCTTCCAAAAGTAATGGGATGAATGAATACTGTTACCTCTGTTTTGATTGAAAATTCAGTTGAATGTTGCTTTTTTTTTTTTTTTTTTTTTTTTTACAGGTAGCAGATATCAAGAGGGTTAATAATCTCATCAGCGATCAAGACTTTTTTGCCCTTAGGTCTATCAAAATTCCAGTTAAAAAGTTTAGTTCATTGACTGAAACACTTTATCCTCCAAAAGGAAGACAGGCTTCACGTCCGTCATCTGTCCAGTATGTTCCAGAACAACAGGAAATTTTGCCACCTAATGATTCTCTTTCTTCCAGTGAGTCAGCTGGTAGCTTTTTAAAAGAAGTAGACCGAGATATAGAACAAATAGTAAAATGTACAGACACCAAAAGAGAGAACCTTAATGAGGTGGTATCTGCTTTAACAGCACAACAAATACGTTTTGAACCTGATAACAAAAACATTCAACGTAAGGATCCTTATTATGGAGCAGACTGGGGAATAGGGTGGTGGACAGCCGTAGTGATAATGTTGATAGTAGGTATAATAACGCCAGTATTTTATTTGCTGTATTATGAAATTTTAGCTAAAGTGGATGTTAGTCATCATTCAACAGTGGATTCCTCCTCACATTTGCATTCAGGAATCACACCCCCATCACAACAGAGAGAAATGGAAAATGGAATTGGTCCAACTAAGGGAATACCCTTTGGCCAACATGATCATAAACTATATAGTCAAGATTCTCAGTCACCTGCTGCTCAGCACAAAACATAGCAGTGAGCTCATACTTACAGTGTTAATGATCACGTGAATCTGGAGTGTGATGAATCAATTCTATTCAATAACCACTTTAAAGGCAGAAGTTAAGGAGATTGAAGATGCTTTTGTTTTTCACCTTTTTTTGGAGCCATTTACAAATAGATTGAGTGTGAAATTCCTACAGTTGGTCATTGATATTGAGAGTTGTAAATCCATATATCTTGTATCAATGCTTAAAGCAGAAATGAATTTAAATATGGGTCTAGGAAGTTCTTAACTTGGAAAATGTATCATTTTTTATATTCAAGACTGGTTATGTTTAAGTTTTATTTTTCAAGTAATTATTTTTTGGCTTAAGGTTGTTAATATTAAATATATTAGGCAAAATAACTTTTATAAGCCCCTAAAATAATGTGTATGGTTGGGAAGTTGCCATTTGGTCCCTGGAACACTGGATTAGGTCAAGACCTAAAAGTGATCTTTGTCTCTTAAAGCTTGGTGCCTCTGCTTCTGTTTTTTAAGTGACTATATTTGCCTCTGTTATTTGAAAGCACTTTTGTAATTCTTTAATGAAAAGTGTTACACAGATTAGCATTATTTAGTAATTAAATCCTCACATACTGTGATAAGTTGTTGCTGTGTTACTTGTAGTAACATGCCTTAATTACATTTAATGCCTTATAATACTACTTATGTAAGCTAATTT
Organism: Lynx canadensis; assembly: GCF_007474595.2. Lineage (NCBI taxonomy): Eukaryota > Metazoa > Chordata > Mammalia > Carnivora > Felidae > Lynx > Lynx canadensis. The sequence continues at coordinate 153,166,467 of NC_044303.2, read as the reverse complement.
AATTTTTAGAATTAAAATTAAGTATTATTTCAGATGGTCCAATAGGATTCATAACATAGGCTGTATAAATTCATCTCCACCTTCACTATCAAGCACAACTTCATGGGGTTAAAACAAATTTTCATTGTCTGCCTCTGAGATCTGTTGTAGAAATTGGTTCATGAATCAAAAGCAAAGATGAGAGAGACCTTTTGCATGAAAGTAACAGACAAATTATTGATTGACCCATTAACCTATATTTTTCAAAGAGAAAATGTTCAACTTAAACCTTTTTTTCCTCTGAACTATAGCATCAAATTGGGCAGCAGAGGCTAAAGGTGTGTAGATCAGTTGAAAGGGCTTGATAGTGCTACTTCTTAAGATTTGCTGTGGATCAGATACAGTCTGGCTAAGTAAACATCATTTGTATACTAATTTCCATCATTTAATTTCTTAAAGTGTATGTTTTAAAAATGTAACCAAAATGATTAATTAGAAGTAAGATTTGGTGGAGTCTGGATTGCCTGTTTTGTGTATAATAAAGTATGTACCTTTAGGTATATAATACCACTTCATTTTCTGGGCATTATTTACTAATTTTTAATGTTTCAGCTTTAGACCAGTGATTTTATATTTCAAACTCCAATATTGGTAACAAGTGGGGTGAAAAAGTACATATGGTACATGAGGTTCTATGTACTTTCAGGAGCAAAGTATCATAAAAAGACAGGACAAAGAAGTCAAACATTAAAGCTCTTGCATATATTAAAGGACCTTAGTTAACAAAAAATGTTAATATTGGAAGTTGTAGCAAAATCATTTTTTGAGTAACTTTTTAGTTTGAAATTTTAAAATTATTTTAATGTGCCTTAGCATCTTGAAAATATGTATGATCTTTCGACTTTATGCTGTGTTAACTTGGTTGGTTTACATTGTATTTATTACGCCTGCTGAAAAATCAAGTTTTAGGAAAGAAAAATGGATTATTTTAGAGTGGAATGAAGAACTTTGTTTACATCGAATTGATGAAATTACAGTCAAGTGATTCCTTTTTGCTAGTGGTACTTTGAAATCGTGGTAGGTCTGATTTCAAAATAAGTTACGTAAGGTAGTAAAGTGTACTGTGTACTTGATTAAAAACCATTTCAGTCTTGTAGAATGGCCTCTTGAAGGAAATAGAACATATCCTTATGACACAATCAGGCAGTTTCCTTTTTCTATATATTTGAATTATATCTAATTCTATATATATCTTATATATAGACTTTTAGATTCTAATCTTTAAGGGTCATTTTAAATGAAAAAAAATTTCCTAAGCATTTAACAGGTCTAGAATAATTTTAGCTTTTAAAAAGTACTAGTATACATCAAAATTTGTGGCAAACACAGATTAGTTTATAAAACTTAATAAGAGTTATTGTTTGATATTGTGGATTTTGTGTTGAAACTCTTCTTTGAATTTACTTGGATGCTTTACATTAGAAGGTATATATGTAATATATATATATGCTAGCAACCGCAAATGAGTTTGGTTCACTTAAAAAAAATGGAGTTGTAAGTGAAGAAAAATCTGCTATTTTTAGAGCAGATTATTATTTTTTTTTAAGTCTGGGTACAAATAGTTAGGGTTGTTTTGAACTATTGGATGCCATTTAAAGTTTTTGCCGTCCTACTCCTAGAAAATTATGGGATTCATGTCTTCAAAAGATAGATTAAAATGGATTATACGGTCGGCTGGCCACATTAGAATTATAAGACTGTAATGCTAAATGAACTTTTCCAAAGGACTTACCGTTTAAAGCTTTTTTTTTTCTGGACTCTACTTGCTTGTTCAGTGGCTTGAAGAATTCTTTAAATGAACCACTACTTAATTATTAGTTCTTTTTAAGGTATCTATTTCTAAAATTACCTACTTGGGAATATGAAGGATGTTTCAGAAATACTATGAAGAAAGGATCCAGTCAAAGAATTACAGGGTAAAGATGGAGTTTTTAGAAGTCTATTTAAATGGTGCATTATGATGGGTATCATTCTTATTTTGAATTACAACACCGTTACTCAGGAAATCAGTATTTTTCTTCCAAGTATATGCATATTGCACTGTTAGATCATAGAAATATCTGAATGCTTTATTTAATTCTTTTTATGTATGCAAATACTATAAATCTTTTGTATAATGTATTGGATACAAATGCAAAATGGAATTGTAGAACATTGTTAGCATGTACATCTGTAAAACTGGTTTTTAAAATTTTCTGCCCCGTATTTTTTGTATTTTAAGATATGCAAAATGTAATAAAGTTTCTATTTTATTATTCAATGTAAAATGGAAGCTGGTGAATTTAATTGAATAAAAGCAAACGTTTTCTCCTCTTCTTTCAAACTATTTAAAATAGAGATACTATGTAAGGTGGATAGAATTGCCAGAGGTTTAGTAATTCATATTTCCTCCTTGTTAGAATGAAATAAAATCCACTGGATTATTTATAAGACATAAATGAAAACAAATTTCAGATGAGTGTTCTTTGGATGCTCTTCGATATCAGAGAAGATGACCTTAAAAGGCATGATCCATGACTTCTTAGCAAGTTGTGGGTCAGACATTTAACAAATTATGTGTACATTTTATCCTAAAACCACCTTTCCATTTCAAGGATATTTTATTTTTAAAAGTTACCAGTAGCAAAAAGAATTGAAAAAGTTGGTTTGAAGCTTTTATTTATTTAGTGGAAGAATTTGTGATGTAATCCTTACTTTTCCTTAAAATTGTACTTAAAGTTACTTTTTAATAAAAAGTTCTTACTAACTCCAGAGCCTTTAACCATATTAAGGCAAAGCCATTGACACTGTACGTTATGGTGGGGATGGAAAGTTTAACAAGATCCTCCAGATTTCTTAGCATTCTGTTGTATCCAGTCTAGGTCTGTGATACTAGTGATCACACTAATATTACACTGCCAAATCTTAATTTATCATGACTTTAATCACCTTGAGTTTTCTTTTTTGTTGGTGTTTATTGAAGAATATTTGATAGTGTCATTCTTGCTCAGTATTTTACTAGGTAAAATCTGTATTTTCTCTATCAAATATATTTAAGTAGGCTCAAAATAAAACATGTTCATATAAAACAAAAGGACACAATTTTGTTTTGTAAGAATTTAATGTGTAAACAAAAAATAAGCATTGTAGCAAAAAGGTATGCCTGTTAATATAGCAAATTTAAAGACACTTCAAGTACTTTTTTATATATAGGAGGCTATCTTTGCATTAAAGTTTACCTTCTTATGGAATACCTAACTTCACAGTCCCTGAGAATTTAAGCCAGAAAAACAAGACTCATGCTGGTAAAGCAACCTGCAAATACTACCTATCTGTTCTCACGGTTGGTCAACCTTAAACTTCTACAAAGATCTTCCAAGGGGGGAAGACAATGCACTTAAGGCAGATGGCTGGAGCCTCCTGGAGCTAATCCTTACCTAAAAGGGCTGTCTTACCATCTGCTGGACTAAAATTGTGGAGGCAAATTGAAAGCTAGGAAAAATACTTCAGTGCATTTGCTCAATTCACAAAGTTATCTGCAGATTTATAATAAAGCAAGTAAATAGAACCATTGAGATCAGATTTCTATAAATTAAGTGGTATTTGGCTAAGGTACTAAGGAAGTGAGAGAATGAAACAATATTTTTTAAATTTTTATTTTTTGAGAGAGCGCATGTGTGCAAGCACACACAAGTGGGTCAGGAGCAAAGGGAGAGGGAGGGAGAGAATCCCACATTCAGTGCAGAGCCCAGCGTGGGGCTCCATCTCACGACTGTAAGATCATGACTTGAGCTGAAATCAAGAGTCAATGCTTAACTGAATAAGCCACCCAGGTACCCCTAAAACATCAATGTTTTAATTAATAATCCTAAGTGACTATTTGCCCATTACAACTGGAAACTTTATGACCAAGTCCAGTAGATTGTTGTTTTAATGTGGACTTTTTTATTCCTGTTTTCCATTTAGAATGTTTACAATTTCCCAGAAGCTTATTTCAATAATTCACATATGATCAACACAGCACTGAACTATGGTCTTCACACGCATCTTGAATTAACTGAGGAGGTATTAAAATTGAAAGTGATCTTTTTCCTGAGAAAGTCACACTACAAAATGGCACAATATACATTTTCTCCAATCTTCCCCTCCAGAATACACGATGGGAAAATCAGATTATATTTTTTGAGGAAAATATGTTCGATTTTTAAAACTTTTAAATCACTTACCAAGCTACAATTTTTTAGAGGGTGATGGCGAAATTAAAATTAAGTGATCATTTCTATAAGGTATGAATGAATACATACAGCAAATTTTGGTTGGTGTTTAAGCAATTTTTGTAGGAAATAGTTTACAGGTGGAGAAACTAAGGCACAGAAAACCAAGCTCATTTTCAAGACTGAGTCTAATGGTAAAGGCAGAAATAGAATTTGGCTATGATTCTCAAGGTTAGAGGGTAATAGGTAATACCTTCCCTAAAGAGAAAATTTATTCCTTTTGGTAGGTAACAATCATCTAAAAATACATAATATGAATTCCCTTGAAAATCTTTGGCATTTGTGTGTCTTTGGAGGCTGAGGGTTTTTAGGTATTTTCCCTGCCAAAATAGAAAAAAAGCAGGGGAGCTAGTTTTTAATAAACAAAAAAGATTGATCTTGATTTTAAAATGACCTGAGTTTTATTCTGCACTGTGATATAAACCACTTGGGTAACTAGGAGTCCTATGAAATTTAACAGCAGCCACTACAGCTCAAAAATCTGGCATTTTCCCCAGCGTGTATGTTTTTGATCACAAAACTTCCAATCTCATAAATTACACCGTTGTGAACTCAGGTAGGTTTATGTAGTCGTAGCACAGAACATACCATGTAAAAGTAAAAGATAAAATTATTTTCAAGTTTCTTTGTTTTTAAAGTGCTCCTTGTGCAGTATTAATCAATGTTCAGATTACAGAAATCCACTATGATGACCAGTACTAGTTTTACAACAGATCAAGTTAAACAAGAATAATTTGTTCAAGTATGAATACATAGATTAAAAGATGCAAAAACTCTAGGCACATTCAAATATGAATAATACAAAAAAAAAACCCACTTGAACACATAAGAGGCATGACAGGGTGTTGAGAAGGAATGTCAGAGCATCAGAGACTAACTGGTAAGGTACCTAGTATGTAAACTCAATGTGGTTCCGAGTATTTTGACAGCAAATATTTGTCTAACAAAACAGGAACAAAAATACAATACTCATTCCTTATCAGAAATAGAAAACAAGTCTGTCCAAATATTTAGAAGCTGTATCATAAAGATATTTTTGGAGACATTCCATAGCTAATAGGTTGCTTCATCCATGTTGTCATCACTGTCTGCACCAAAATCATCTCCATCTTCAAAGTATGAATTAATGTAGTCATTTTCCTAAGTGAAGTGAGAAATTTCTCAGTTAACATTAAAATGAATTAGTAACATTATTAAAAAACATAATTTAGGCTGTCCCTTTAATCTTAATTTATGAATATCAAATCTGGATAATAAGAAAATATATCCCGCTTTAAAAAAGTCTCTGCTATTTCATCTCCTTAAAAAATATTTTTCACTCCCATCTACCTGTGCTGCTTTTCACAAGACCATCACCTCCTACTATTCTCAGGCACCAACTAGTTAAGAGAAAATGAAGGAATGTCCGTTACTCCTTGGTAGAATGACACATCGAATTCATTATACCTCAGTAAGATGATACAGGGTTTAGTTAGCCAAACCACCAATTAGTTACTCCAAACAAATGTACAATCAAGAAACAAAGCCAATTTACATTAACATTCAAGTACACCAGAACTGAGGTTTTCAGTCCTGATGTGTAATTGAGCGAAAGTAGAGGGATTTTTGCTTTCTATCAAAATACAAGCCTCAAGATACCAAAAAAAAAAAAACACCTAGAAAATGCCATATTCCATCCGGGAGCCCTCGGTTTCCTTGAGGTTAAGAGGGATTAAACTCCTGGGAACATTTCAATTATTAAGACAGGGTAAGACTATTATCCATGTAAATGATTCCTGATATTTCTCTGCTTTCTATCAAAAATTTAAAAATCCATTTTGGATATGGATTAAAAGAAATTTAAGAGCATTATTAACCAATTCCAGTGTATGGGATGTATCTGGATTTTGATTGGAATGAACAAAAAAAAATTTGGCGGACAACTGAAAATATTTGAACATTGGCTTAATATTTGATGATATTAAGGATATTAGGTGTACTAATGATGTTGTGATGTTGTTAAAGAGTCCTTATTTTTTAGTCCATACTGAAATATTTATGGATGAAATGATACAATGCCTGGGATTTGCTTTATAATAATCCAAGGTGGATGGGGAATGGAAATGGGGCGGGATAGGAGTGGACTGGGTGAATGAATGGGTGGTTGAAAGACTGGCTATAAACTGATGATTGTTAAAGCTGGGTGATAAGTCCATAGATGTTTATTTTACTAGTTACTAGATTTTTGTACATCATTGAAATCTGCCATAAAAATATTAATCTGCATTTCTACTCTCTATAACAGGAGTTACGATACAGTAACAAAATAGAGAATATTCTCTAAAGAAAGGCATCTGGATTTCAGCTTTATAAGTATCTATGTGGTAGGATTTTTTACTATGTAAGTTTATATAAATAATGCAAGACAACTTGCATTATTCAGATACAGATTTCATTACTTTGTCTTCCCTCAACACTGTAAGTTTCTATATCCAGTAAGTTTCCATATCATCCCCAGTAAGATGGCCTGGTTTCTCTGTTGCCAAGAAATCTAAGGATGTCTGGAAATATGGCTGAAGCCTGGGGCTAGTGTACAGGGGAGGTGTGGCATGGTTGAGAGTTCAAATGAACCTCACTGTAAATGAAATTGGAAGGGATATTCCACTATTCCAAATCAAGCACATGCAATTTATGCTTTAGACATGAGCACCTCCAAGTACATTCAGTGATTCACAATAGGTAATTTCGTGATGTTAATAATATTGATACAGGTACAAAATGAGAACTTGTTGAAACTGATGGCTTAAATGGTTCTTGGCTTTCATTTGAACGCTTGATTTTTTTCTTTAATAACAATATTCACAAGACCGAGGAAAGAAAAAGTCTGTATTTCTTGAATTTTACACAGAGGTGTTATATAGATAGTTATATACATATATATATGTATATAACTATATATAGTTGCTCCATTTACTCTTCAGAAACAATGCTTATCAAATCCTCAATACATCAAGTAAGTTAATTAGCATGATTTTTTCATTAATTGACTGCTAAAAAGAGTAAAGAATAAATATAGAAAAGTCTTTAATCTCCCCTCTTCATCCTTCACCCAGCCTCATACTCAAAACAGGTATCATTTCTCTATTAAAGTGGAAATATATTTATATAAACTGTTTAGTGCTTTGCTAAGGCCTAACACAGAATTCTGAAACTACTAGAATCCTGATGTCTGTTATTCTTGTTAGGAAAGATCTTACTCTCAACAGAGCTCACCTCAAGCAGACTTTATAAGCAGAGCATTCCAAAAGCCAGCCTTGTCTAGAAAACAAGCCACTAGCCACTAAAAGCTAATAGCACGCCATGACCCCCAAGACCAGTTAGGACACTCAAAAATGTCTCCAAATATTACCAGATATACCTCAGAGGGCAAAATTACCACTGGTAGAGAACCACTGGTTCATAGCAACAAACTTTCAAACTTGGTCTAACCATGGCTCCTTCCAATCCAAGAAACTGGGCTTTCTAAAATACAAATATGATAAAACTACTCTGCGGCTTAAAACCCTTCAGTGGCTCCCCACAGCACTCAGGGTAAGGTAATATTGTTCAGCCTGGTACTTAAGATCCCCCCCCTTTTTTTTGTCTCCGGCTTCATGTCTCCACACACCCCCACTTACATCCTCCAGCCTAGCCATACTGACTCACCTGGTCAATTACACTAGTATGCTATACCCTCCTCGCCTGCAAGCCTTCTCCACGCTCTTTCCTCTATCTGTAATTATCTTCCACTCCATTTTTCATCTTGATGTGATTTAGTCTTCAGATTGTCTTTTTTGAGATACCTTCTTTCATATCATTAAAATGGAGTTTGGTGCCCTTCTTACGTACCCCTGTAACATCCTGAACTAGATATTACACCATAGCATTATTCATTATATTATAATTGTCTCTTCTCTTGTGTGTCTCCCCACTAGACCAATATCCTTGATGGGAGAACTATATCTGATCCTGATATTCCCCGTGTCTAGTACAATTCTAAGAACCACTTAGTATAAAAACACACTGAATGAAAGAAAATGAGTAATAGGTATATATAGAGCAACTAAAACTTTGGATAAGGATGCATACAGGGAGACTGTAGAGAGAAAAGGAATTCCAAAGGAAGAACTCTGAAGAATACCAACATTTAAAGATGAGAAAGAAAAGAACTCAAAAGAGGCCACGAAAAGGTACCAGACTAGGAGAAAAACAGGAAGTGTTGTGTCACAAAAACCCAGAAAAGCAACAACGTTTGCCTATGTCTTAGCATCCAGCACAACGCCTGGCATATATAGCTGATGCCATAATTGCCTTAATTTGTTGAATTTAAATAAAGGAAATAATATTTTAATCATGATGTTGTGAGAGTGTTAAATGTTGCAGAAAAGTCCAATGAAATAAGGACTAAATTTTATTTATTGGTGAACTTGGTGGCAACAATTTTAAGAGCATGTAGGTGAAAATCAGATGAAAAAGAACTAAATGCAGGAGGTTACAGGGCAGTGAGCAAGTGAAGCAAGCTAAACAACTTCCCAGGACACAGCAGCACACTTGGAGGGGAATCATAATGAGAGATGAACATGTTTCTTTTTTTTTTTAGCATTTATTTATTTTTGAGAGACAGAGACAGAGCATGAGCAGGGGAAGGGCAGATAGAGAGAGAAGGAGACACAGAATCTGAAGCAGACTGCAGGCTCTGAGCAAGCTGTCAGCACAGAGCCTGATGTGGGGCTCAAACCCACAAACCATGAGATCATGACCTGAGCCGAAGTCGGATGCCCAACTGACTGAGCCACCCAGGCGCCCCGAGAGATGAACATGTTTTAATGCATGAATGGAAAATATGAGTAGGAAAAGAGACTGAAAATATGAAAAGGGAAATGACATGAGGATTATGGTTCCCACCCCCAAAAAGGCAAGACAGTTAGTTCCAAATACGATGAAGCCTATTTCTTCCACTGGAAAAACAAACAAACAAAAAAACAAAAACAAAAACAAGGAGGAAAGACATTTAGTCTGAAGGCAGAGGACATGAAATTATGGGAGTATCTTCTTGACGGCTTCATTTTCTGTATGAAGATGCTATTATCTGCTAAGAGTGAAAGGAAAGGTAGTCAAGGAGAGGGATTAAGAAGAAAAGAGATGATCTAAAATAACTGCCATAGACAGAGGATTTGACAAGAGAAACAGAAAAATCATGTAAGCCAACAAAAAGGGGCTAGTGTTGTTTTAGTGGCATGGGTTCCTGTGATTTCTCAAAAAAGCTCAATAGGCAGTTTGGAGGGGAAAAGCGGAGACAGTGGAATTGATCACAGTTTACTTTGATCTCAAGTGGGTGCTGGGAGGACAAGGGAAGAGAGGAATGGCAAGAAAGCAGTTAAAGGGTGAGCAAGGGTCTAGGTCCCTTAGGGAAGGAAATTAAGACAAGGAACCAATGAAGGGGAAACAGAGAATCAGAGAGCCTGGCGGTCTCAAACATGTCAGAGTGTAGGAATAAAAAAGTGAATGATCCGGAATGAAAGCTGGAGACAGGTTTAATTTTAAAACGTTTAAATTTAAAATTTATCTGGAAGAATAAAGAATACTCAGGAAAATTCTTCCAAAAATGTTAATAATCAGAAGCTTCTATTAATTGCATTAGCAGAGTGATGGTTCAAAACCAGATCTCAGAAATACATCTAAGTCGAAATGAGAATCTGAGAGCTGATACAGGGGAATTTCAAACCAGTGGAGAAAGAAAAGTGTTTAATAAATGAGGTTAGCGGCTGGCTAGCCATTTGGAGATAGATAAAAATGGATCCAGACCTCTCCCTTTACACCAATGTAAATTAAAAAAAAAAATCCAAAATTTAATGTAAACTAATTAAAGCATATAATAAAGATTTCACAGCTGTAGCAGTTTCAGGTAAAGAAAAGATTCGGTGGCATGTGAGGAGCTATAATGGAGTGAAAACAAAGTGCACTGTCATGGAGAAGAAACTCTCAGCCTAGGACTACTGCAAGAGGTATCTAAGTCCCAAAGATGCCATAACCAACAAAGTTAATCTACTCAAAAATAAATAATCAAAAATGACTGTCTCTATTTTGAAATGCACCATGTTTCTAAAAGTTAGAAATCCCAAACCCAAACCGCTAAGTCCTGCCTCAGTCGGATACTTGAGGTTGGATCATACATGTTCCCCGACAGGGTCCACATGCACTTTGGGATTTAAAACATGATGGTATGCATTGCAGGGATTTCCTCTTCAGACTCTGAATTTAGTGACTAAGTCCTTAATTACTGTCATTGCTGATTTAAAATTTTATGTAGATAAATCTTAAGCTAATCTGATCAATTTCCTTAACTCATGGACTTCCACTTACAAACTTGCCTCTGGGGTTATTTTTACCTCCTACATTCAGTTTAGTATCATTATTTCAATGCAATAATAATTCTCTTGACACTGAGGAATTGATAGCAGTGATAATGATACATCCCTGGTACCCATCAACTTGGTTTTGGTTTGTTATTTTAATTATATAGCATATATCTGAATCTTATTAGATAATCCTTAAACTTAGTAACTTTGTTACCATCCTCCAATAGACCATTACCTCTTCTTGCTCTTCTTCATCATACTCCTCTTGTTCTGCAGCATCATCATCCTCATCATCATCGCCTTCTTTATTTTTCTCTTTGCTTCCTTCTTTCTCTTCATTTTCCTCATCTGATTTTTCACCATCACCTCTCTTTTCCAATTCCTGGTATAAATGAACTTCATTAATTAAAAAATATTTTATTTTATTTTATTTTTTTCTGAGAGAGAGAGAGAGGGAGACAGAGAAGGAGAGCACATGAGTAGGGGAGGGGCAGAGGGAAAGGATCCAAAGTGGGCTCTGTGCTGACAGGCTGACAGCAGCAAGCCCGATGTGGGGCTCAAGCTCATGAACTGTGAGTTCACGACCTGAGCGGAAGTTGGATGCCCAACCAACTGAGCCACCTAGGTGCCCTTGAACTTCATTAACTTAAATGGAATTCACTAGACTTTAACCTCCCTGCTTAGCTCAGGAGAACATAGTTAACCTATCATCTTATTCTAAAACTCCAGGCCACCACCTAGGAAACTGTGAGTTCACTCAAGAAAGGAGGAACTCTTGGGGCGCCCAGGTGGTTCAGTCAGTTAAGCGTCCGACTTCAGCTCGGGTCATGACCTCACAGTTTGTGAGTTTGAGCCCCATGTCAGGCTCTGTGCTGACAACTTGGAGCCTGGAGCCTGCTTCAGATTCTGTGTCTCCCTCTCTCTCTATTCCTCCCCTGCTTATGCTCTGTGTCTGTCTCTTAATAATAAATAAACATTTTTAAAAAATTAAAAAAAAAAGGAGGGACTCTCTGTCTTGTCATTACACTAGCATTTACTTTGTTTTTGTTAGTTCATAACTAGATCTCAGGTATTGCTAGGGTATCAGCTCTAATGCACAATGCTTTATTTTTATGATTTCCTTCCTACCTCCTTCTAAAATATTGAGTTGATTCAGTTTATGGAGAGACACTTTCAGGATGTTATTCTCTTGTCCTTCCAACATGAAAGGAGAAAAGAGAATATAATGATAACATTTCAAAATGCCTGTTTAATTTATTTTGAGAGAGAAGGGGCAGAGAGAGAGGGAGAGAGAATTCCAAGCAGACTCCGCACCAGCAGCACAGTGCCCAATGCAGGTCTCGAACTCACGAACTGTGAGATCATGACCTGAGCCAAAGCAAAATCAAGAGTCAAATGCTTAACTGACTGAGCCACCCAGGTGCCCTTTATTTATTTACTTTTAAAGTAAGCTTTATTCTCAACCTGGAGCTTGAACTCAGGACCCTGAGATCAAAAGTTGAATGCTCTCTGGGGTGCCTGGGTGGCTCAGTCGGTTAAGCGACTGACTTCAGCTCAGGTCATGATCTCCTGGTTCGTGAATTCGAGCCCTGTGAATATAAAATAGTGTTTATAGATCTTTTGAAGTGTCTGTAAATACGTACACACATACACACATACCCACATATAATGATGCTATGTTGACATTAACATATGGAGTTTTTTCTTTTCTATTTTAATCATATTGCGGTAAAGAGGCCTACAACCCATGAATATTGTGTAGTTAAAAGAAAACTGTGCTGCTATGTTTATTTAACTCTGTGAAAAGTATACACTATATCTGAAAAATCCTGCTATTAGCTATTATTTCACAATTAGATATACACTTATTCAAGCTAATTAAGGAAAATATTTTTCAAATATAGAATTCATTCAGTGCTGTGTATGACTAGGAAGTCTTTATTTCCATTACTGCCACCTCAAATATATTTAAATAAATAACAACTTTATTTCTACCACGTAGATCTAAATCAAACCCATAAAATACTTAAATCGGTGAACTATTGCAGATAACTGCAATTTAAAAAAATGATCTCAGAGCCACACACATTCTCTCACTACTTTATTCTTTTTGTGTTAAACTGCTATTTTTGGTTTGTCTGCTTATTAGTCTCCATTTTCTCCTCTGTGAGATTTAACTATTTACCCCTACTATCTTACAGATTTGTTGTAAGAATAATGTGATTGACATAACATGAAAACACTTTGCAAACAGTTAACTTATAGAAAGGGAACAGTTCTTCTAGTTTAAATAATACATAGCTACCCTACAGAGAGGCCTTCCTGTAAATCAAACAGATACAAGCTCAAATATTAGTTTACTGCTGTCTGATTATTCACACATTAATCATGAGATCTGACTGTATGTTACTCCTTCTCCATCCACAGAAGCTTTTTTTTTTAAGTTTATTTATTTATTTTGAGAGAGACAGCACGAGGATGGGAGGGGCAGAGAGAGAGGGAGAGACAATCCCAACCAGGCCCCATGCTGTCAGCACAGAGTCCCATGTGGGGCTCAATCCCACGAACTGAGAGATCATGACCTGAGCCAAAACCAAGAGTCAGATGCTTAACTGACTGAGCCACCCAGGCGCCCCCAAATAAGTTTTATTATAATAAATTTGCAGCTACTTTTGCTAAAGAAATGAAACAATAATAGAGTCATCCAGAAGCTAATTTTACTCTTTAACTCAGAGTTAATAAAGCTAACTCATTTAGATTTCTAGATTTAAAACTCTAATTTTAACAATGTGCAAAATGAAAAAGGTGTTTAAATGTAGAAAACCTGGAAGCATCATTTGTTCTGATGAGACTACATTCAGATCAATCTTCCTTATAGCACATGTCATATGCAGTTTTGAGAAGCTTTGACAACAGTCTGAATCTGTGTTCAGCTAATATAAGTTGGCAAGTTCTGCAACCTCATCCATCATTCTACCACAGTTAAACCTGACAGTTATCACTTTTCCTTCAATATCCTCCTGGCTTTATTTTCATACATGTTATCTCCAGCTCAAGTACTAGTTAAAAAAATAACAAACATGAGTTTCTGTTACCACATAGCTATGCCAACTTGACCAAACAAGTAAAAGTTTTCTTTATTTTTATTTTTTAATGTTTATTTTATTTTTTTTTTAAATTTTTTTTTTCAACGTTTATTTATTTTTGGGACAGAGAGAGACAGAGCATGAACGGGGGAGGGGCAGAGAGAGAGGGAGACACAGAATCGGAAACAGGCTCCAGGCTCTGAGCCATCAGCCCAGAGCCTGACGCGGGGCTCGAACTCACGGACCGCGAGATCGTGACCTGGCTGAAGTCGGACGCTTAACCGACTGCGCCACCCAGGCGCCCCGATGTTTATTTTATTTTTGAGGGAGAGAGAGAGAGAGAGAGAGAGAGAACGTGTGCGAGCCAGTGGGGGAGGGGCAGAGAGAGAGGGGGACAGAGGATCTGAAGCAGGCTCCATGCTGACAGCAGAGAACCTGATGTGGGGCTTAAACTCAGGAACTGTGAGATCATGACTTGAGCTGAAGTTGGACGCTTAACCAACTAAGCCATCCAGGTGCCCCAACAAGTAAAAGTTTTAAAGCCTTGACTTCCTCAATTGGTATAACCTCCATTGAGAGTGATCTGTCAATATTCATCCCTATTTTCTAATACACATAAGAATTGACCCAAGAAATGCACTTCAAGAAATCTACTTTACATATGTATAATGACATACTTAATATGAATTCACTACAGCACTGTTTGTAATAGCAAAACACTAGATAAAACATTAAGTCCATCAATCGGGTATTGGTTCAATAAACTATGGTTCATTCTTATAGGGTAAGCAAAAAAGGAGAAAAAAAAAAAGGATGAGGCAAGTCTATACAGACTGACATAGAATCATCTCCAATTGATTACAAGTAATAAAATGAAAATGGAGAAGAGTGTAATATGCTAACTTTTGTCTTTAAAACAAAAAAGAAAAAAATCTGTATTTGTTATACATAAACTATTTCTGAAAGATCTGTAAGAAACAGGGAATACTGATTGTCTACAAGGGGGGAACTGGATGGTTAGGCGCAAGAATGGGAGGAGAAATTTTCAGTTTATTAACCTTTTGGATACTTTCTCTTTTTTATTTTTGAAATATTAAAAACAATGAAGATATAAACTTAAGTTCCATAAGATGTACTTTTCTCTCAAAGCACTCAACATGACACAGAAAAAAAGCATTAAAAAAGTACATATACAATAATAGGAAAAAACAATGAGAGGTTTTTAAAAGAAATACATTTCAGGGGGTGCCTGGGTGGCTCAGTCGGTTAAGAGTCTAACTCTTGACATTCGCTCAGGTTATGATCTTGCAGTTGTGAGACGAGCCCTGGGTCGATCTCTGTAGTAAGCATGGAGCCTGCATGAGATTCTCTCTTTCCCTCTCTGCCCCTTCCCTTTTTGTGCGTATGCACTCTATCTCTGTCTCTCTCTCACAATAAATAAACTTAAAAGAAAATAATTTAAAAATATTAAAAAAAAATACATTTTAGGTATATAACTCTTTTGTGTTTCTTTCCAATACATAATTCCAATGCCAGGGGAAAATAAGAATACACAGACATTCAAGGGGAAAATAGGACACATGGGAAAGGAAGTAGGCGACAGAAGGTAAGATAAGTTGACAGGTAAGTGGTAATGAAGGACAGGATGGAGTCTCCTTATCTACCAGCCAACAATGTTCAAATCCTTCTAGTTACCCTGTGTGCTGGGATTGGTTGTGCCAAATCTAGGTACGATTAACAAGTGAGAGAAGGTGTAAAGAGTGAAGAAGGTGAAGGAGGCATGATACTTTTACAGTTTGCTTTTACGGTAAGAAGAAAACCTTACCTCGATTTTTTTCAATACATCTGCAGTATTAGTGAGTGATGCGCCTTTGCCCGTAGCCTTTGCTTTTTGGGATTTGGGGCCTGCTAAAGTAAAACCGCTGTTAACACATATTTCTATAACAGAAACTGTGTATTATATTTCATATGCTGTCTAGCATAGTGATATGTCCTACTGGGCAGTCAACCAATTTGCACACTGAATTTTCCAAAAGAATAACAAAATCAATCAGCATGCCTCCCCAATTTTCCATGATCAGGAGTCAACGATAATCACTTAATAGGAAGTTTTTTAAGACCATAACCACATATCTTTTTACTAGTACTGAAAATCTGTACTGGCAATTAATGTTATTAAGCCCAAACTGCTAAAATGTTACTTCAGGAAGAAGCACCAGAGGACCAGTGACAGAATCTCACAAATATATCATCTGCATTGGCTTCTTGGTCACTGATTGGTGTACTTTGTTTTAAGTAGGGCAGTTTGACCAGGTTCGGAAAATAAAAAAACAAGTGCAGAATAAATAAATAAATAAATAACCATTTGCCAATGGTTAAGGAAATGAGAAAGAGGTTATATTCACACAACATAAGCATTATCTTTGGCATGAAGATTAAAATGGCTACCCTGAATATGCCCATTATATGAACCTGAAAAGTCAAAGCAGTATAAATGTTTTAATGGCATTGGGGTAATTTTTTTGAGCCATATAAAAAACATTGCATTTTGAAGCTATTGTAAAACTTCAGGGCATAGAGAATTATTTCACATATAGATCCTTCCAGTCAGTCACCAAGGCATTATGATATGCTACAAAATTGTCCCATTGTGATTGAAAGTATTATAGTCCTTTCCCCAAATCAAGCTAAATACCTAGAAATTACTTGGCAACACAGGAAAATATAGCTCAGAAATATGTAATTTTGTTAAAGATTAACATTTAACTTATAAAAGAAGAAATTTCTAGATTGTGGTAGATGACCCATAACTGATGGAATTACAATTTACTGTGTTGCATACCAAATTGCCCTTCACGGAGTCACTGAACTCAGAACCCCAAACATACTTATGTGAAGTTTTGTTCAAAAAAAGGTAATAGGTAGATTTAATCATGGGTAACTTTTTCTGTTCCCCTTGAGGGTTAAAGACTGTTTAATTTGAACTGTAGCACATAAAATATAGTATCATATATGGACTAGATTTCAATATATATTATGATATTGAAATCAGAAAACATTAGCTAAGAATATAATTTACTCACATAATGAAGTCTTTTTCTCTAAGAATCTTCTGTTGAATTATTTAAATTTCATAACACATAAGTCTGTTTAATGTGTATTATAGAACATGGTCAGGTAAATGAACTTATTAAAAACTACTGATTTCTTAACCAAGAAAGTCAGTTGCCAAAAGGCAAGTAAGTATCTTTTGCTATTTATTAAATTGTTTTTACATAATCACTAATTCTTTTATGTACAACTGGGGGAGAAGTGTCAAATTTCCAAAACTTGTTAAAAGACTGTTTTAACCTCAAAACATTAACAGGCATTTTTCCGTCATCTTTGGCCAAATACATGCATATATTTGAATTTTTGTTTGTTTGTTTCTTTCAATATCTGCCAATAGCTGGTTCTTCAAGAAAAAACTTTTTCAGCCTTTGGCCCTTTGGGTACTATTTACTTTCATGTAAATCAGTAGAGGCCATCTTAACAAAAAGGAGAGTATAAGTTTACCAGGAATAAAACACAAAAACTATACAATATGCAAAAAAAAAAAAAAAAAAAAAAAAAAAAAAAAAAAAAAAAAAGCTCAGAATGGAAACAAAGTTTTATGGTTGTTGTTTTGTTTTTTAACAAATGGAAATTCTGACACACTGTTAGTTTTAACTAATAATCAATGTGTATATAAAGTTCCAGGGATGAGTAGTCAGTGGGATGTATTTGAAAAAATTAATTTTTCCAAATCAGATACATTCTTTTTGGCTCTTTAAAGTCTGCTACAAATTTACGATCCACTAGGACATGACCAGTATCATTAATGCACATGTTATTATATTGTAAAAATAATATATTTGCCCAATAAAAGCCAAAGGTATAAAAAAACAGCAGATAAAACTATTATATCTCAATGTACAATATTTTGGTTTTTAAAAAAATTTTTTTTAACATTTATTTATTTTTTGAGAGACACAGAAAGACAGAGCACAAATTGGGGAGGGGCAGAGAGAGAAGGAGACACAGAATCCGAAGCAGGCTCCAGGCTCCAAGCTGTCAGCACAGAGCCTGACGCGGGGCTTGAACTCACAAATCATGATCATGACCTGAGCTGAAGTCGGACACTTAACTGACTGAGCCACCCAGGTGCCCCTATTTTGGGTTTTTAACATAATATTTTGTACTCAATCAAGCTAAATATTCTTATATACTGTAGCTTTGAAATGAAACAAAATAGAAATACTTCCACTTTAAATACATGTGTCAGAATTTACCAAATTATATATTCAAATATATGCATTTTAATCATATGTCAATGATACCTCAATAAAGCTGTTAAAAAGGGGAGGGGGATCTCTTTCAGCAGACAGGAGATGAAGCAATACTTCCTAACTCATTCTGTGAGGCCAGCATTATCCTAATACCAAAACCAGACAAATATTATAAGTAAGGAAACAGAAGATCAATCTCTCATGAACATATAAGCAAAAATTTTCAACAAAATATTTACCACATCTAATCCCACAATGTATAGAAAGAATAATACATCACAACTAAGTAGGATTTATCTCAAGTATGTAAGGCTGGTTCAATCTTCCAAAATCAATTAACTTAATCCATCAAATTAACAGGCTAAAGAAAAAAAATCACATGATCGTATCAACAGATGCACAAAAAGCCTCTGACAAAATCAAACACCCATTCATAACGAAAAACTCTTAGTAAACAAAGAATAGAGGGAAACTTCCTAAACTTGATAAAGAATAGCCACCAAAAAAACGATAGCTACATCTAATGGTGAAAGGCATGATGTCATACTTAAAGGTGAAAAGTTTAACACTTTCCCACTAAGATTAAGAACCAGGCAAGAAAGTTCCCTCTCACCACTGTTTTTCAACATTGTACTAGAAGTTCTTGCTAATGCCATCAGATAAGGAAAGGATATAAGAGGTAAACAGATTGGGAAGGAAGAAATAAAACTATCTTCGTGCACAGATGACATGATCATCTATGCAGAAAATCTGAAAGAATGAGACCAAAACTCTGGAAACTAATACGTGATTACAGCAGGGTTGCAGGATACAAGGGTAATACACAAAGGTCAATAGCCTTCTTATATACCAACAATGAACAAGTGGAATTTGAAATTAAAAATCTACTACTGTTTACATTAGCACCCCCAAAATGAAACACTTAGATAAAATCTAACAAAATATGTACGTAGTCTATATGAAGAAAACTATAAAACTCTGAAGAATGAAATCAAACATCTAAATAAATGGAGAGATATTACATGTTCATGGATAGTAAGATTCAATACTGTGAAGATGACAGTTCTTCCCAACTTCATCTATAGATTCAATGCAATCTCAATCAAAATCCTAGTAAGTTATTTTATAGTATCAACAAATTGTTTCTAATGTTTAAATGGAGAGGCAAAAGATCTAGAATAGGCATCGCAAAATTGAAGGAAAGAACAAGGTTGGAGGACTGACACTACCAGACTTTAAAACATACTCTACAGCTCTGATAAGCAAGACTTCCCGGTAAAGGTGAAAGAATATACAAAGGTCAATGGAATAGAATAGAGAGCCCAGAAACAGACCCATAAAAATATAGAAAAAGAAGCAAAGGCCATACAATGGAGAAAACAGTCTTTTCAACAAATGATGCTGGAACAACTAAACTTCCACAAGCAAAAAAAAGTGAACACAGGGGTGCCTGGGTGGCTCAGTCAGTTAAGTATCCAACTCTGGCTCAGGTCATGATCTCACAGTTTATGAGTTTGAGCCCTACATCAGGCTCTGTGCTGATAGCACGGAACCAGCTTTGGATCCAGCTTTGGATCCTCTGTCTCCTTCTCTCTCTGCCTCCCCCTTTCTCTCTCAAAAATAAACAAACATTAAAAAACCTTACACTCTTCACAAAAATGAACTCAAAATGGATCACCACCTAAATACAAAACACAAAACTATAAAACTCTAGATGACCTTGAGTTTGGTAATTACCTTTTAGATATAACACCAAAGCCACAATCTATGAAAGGAATAACTGATAAGGTGGAATTCATTAAAATTAAAAAATTCTGCTCTGCAAAAGATAATGTCAAGAAAATGAGAAGAAAAACCACAGACTGGGAGAAAATATTTGCACAAGACGTATCTGATAAAGCACTATTTGAAATAATACAAAAAAATATTGGTCTCTCTTCCCAGTTCCTTGCACAGAACTCCTAAAACCCTTATAATTTCCTAAGTGATAAAAACACTAGAAGCATCTTTTGTTCTAATATTTAGTCTTTGACCTTAGTTCCTGGCAGAGTTCCTAACCCCTTGAAATTTACTGCGTGATATGAGTGTCTTTTGTTCTAAGGAGACAACTCTTGGGGGGCTCCTAGACAGCTTCAGGATAAGGGCACAAGACAGATCAAACCATGATTAAAAGCCTGGAATTTTCAGCTCCATTCTCCATTCCCCTGGAGTGGAAAGGGACTTGAGACTGAGTTCATGATTGATCATACCTATGTGATGAAGCCTCTATAAAAATCCCCAAAGTATGGGCGTTTGAGGAGCTTCCAGGTTGGTAAACACATTCACATGCTGGGAAGGTGGGGCACCCCAGCTCCAGGGAGACAGAAAAGTTCCTGTGTTAGGAATCGTTCTAGACTTTACCTTATCTACCTTTTCATCTGACTGTTCATCTGTATCCACTATCATATCTTTATTAAATAATAAACCGGCAAACCTAAATGTTTCCTAGGGTTCTGTGAGCTGTTCTAGTAAATGAAATCCAAGTGGCAGGAGGGTCATAGGAACCCCTGATCTGTAGCCAAGTCGGATAGAAATTATGGGTAATTTGGGGAACCTACTACTTGTAATTGGCTTTTGAAGTGGGGAGCTGGACTGAGTCCTTAACATGTGGGGTCTGTGCTAATTCCAGTTGATTTTGGAACTGAATTAAATTGTAAGACAGCCAGCTGGTGTTGCAGAGAACTGCTTGGTGTGGGGAAAAAAAAATTCCATACACCTGGTGTCAGAAATGTTGTGAGTATAGTAGTGGTAGGAGACTAAAGGAGATACAGCAGGAGTAAGCTTTTCTTATAGACTGTTATCCAAGATATACAAAGAACTCCTAAAACTTCACAATAAGAACACACAGACACACACCCACACAAAACATTAAAAAATGGGCCACAGACCTCTTTCCAAACAAGATATACAAATGGCAAATGTGCTCCACATCATAAGTCACCAGAGAAGTGCAAATTAAAATAGTAGTGAGATACTTACTATGCACCTATTAGAATGGCCAAAATCCAGAACACTACCACCAAATGCTAGCCAGGATATATAAAATCGGGAACTGCCATTGGTTGCTGGTGGGAATGCAACATGGTAGAGCAACTTTGGAAGACAGTTTGGTGGTTTCTTACAAAGCTAAGTATACTCTTACCATACAATCCAGCAATCATGCTCCCTGGTATTTACTCAAAGGAGTTGAAAACTTATGTCTACACAATAGTGGATGTTTATAGCAGCTTTATTCATAACTCCCAAATCTTGGAAGCCATCAAGATGCCTGTAGTAAGGAAATGGATAAACAAACTGTTGCACATCCAGACAATGCCATATTATTAAGCACTAACAAAAAATGAGCTGTGAAGCCATGAAAAGTCATGGAGGAAAATTAAATGCTTATTATTAAGTAAAAGAAGTCAATCTGAAAAGACTACATACTGTATGCTTCCAACTATATGACATTTTGGAAAAGGCAAAGCTATGAGGACAGTAAAAAGATCAGTGGTTGCCAGGGGTAAGGAGGAGAAAGAGATGAATAGGCAGAGCACAGAGAATTTTTAAGGCAGTGAAAGTACTCTGTATGATATTACAATGGTGCATGCATATCATTATACATTTGCCTTTACCCACAGAATGTACAATACCAAGAGTGAATCCTAATGTAAACTATGGAGTCTGTGTAAAAATGATATGTCAAGGTAGGATCCATAATTGTAACAAATGTATCACTCTGGTGGGGGATATTAATAATGGGGGAGGCTATGCATGTATGGGGGCAGGAAGTATAAGGGAAACCTGCACTTACCTGCTCAATTTTGCTGTGAATCCAAAACTGCTCTAAAAAATGAAGTCTATTTCACTCAGATCAATGGAACAGAATAGAGAACCCAGATATGGACCCACAAAGTATGGCCAACTAATCTTGGACAAGGCAGGAAAGAATATCCAATGGAATAAAGACAGTCTTCTTCAGCAAATGGTGCTGGGAAAACTAGACAGCGACATGCAGAAAAATGAACCTGGACTACTTTCTTACACCATACACAAAAATAAACTCAAAATGGATGAAAGACCTAAAAAAACAGGAAGCCATCAAAATCCTCGAGGAGAAGGCAGGCAAAAACCTCTCTGACCTTGGCCACAGCGACTTTTTACTCAACATGTTTTTGGAGGCAAGGGAAACAAAAGCAAAAATGAACTATTGGGACCTCATCAAAATAAAAAGCTTCTGCACAGTGAAGGAAACAATCAGCCGAACTAAAAGGCAACCAACGGAATGGGACAAGGTATTTGCAAATGACATATCAGATAAAGGGTTAGTATCCAAAATCTATCAAGAACTTATCAAACTCAACACCCAAAAAACAAGTAATCCAGTGAAGAAATGGGCAAAAGACATGAATAGACACTTCTCCAAAGAAGACATCTAGATGGTCAACTGACACATGAAAAAATGCTCAACATTACTCATCATCAGGGAAATACAAATCAAAACCACAATGAGATACTATCTCACACCTGTCAGACTGGCTAACATTAACAACTCCGGCAACAACAGATGTTGGCAAGGATGCGGAGAAAGAGGATCTCTTTTGCACTGCTGGTAGGAATGCAAACTGGTGCAGCTACTCTGGAAAACAGTATGGAGGTTCCTCAAAAAATTAAAATCGAACTACCCTACAACCCAGCAATTGCACTACTAGATATTTATTCAAAGGATAGAGGTATGCTGTTTCAAAGGGGCACATGCACCCCAATGTTTATAGTGGCACTATCAACAATAAAGTGTGGAAAGAGCATAAATGTCCATCGATGGATGAATGGATAAAGAAGATGTGGGTATATATATATATATATATATATATATATATATATACACACACACATACAATGGAGTACTACTCAGCAACCAAAAAAGAATGAAATCTTGCCGTTCGCAACTACCTGAATGGAACTAGAGGCTATTATGCTAAGCGAAATTAGAGAAAGACAAATATCATATGACCTCACTCATATGAGGACTTTAGGATACAAAACAGATAAACATAAGGGAAGGGAAGCAAAAATAATATAAAAACAGGGAGGGGGACCAAATATAAGAGACTCTTAAATATGGAGAACAAACAGAGGGTTGCGGGAGGGGGGATGTGCTAAATGGGTAAGGGGCATTAAGGAATCTACTCCTGAAATCATTGTCACACTATATGCTAACTAACTTGGATGTAAATTAAAAAAAAATAAATTAAATAAAATGGTTAAAAAAAATGAAGTCTATTTAAAAAGCAAAATGCAAAATACCAGGCCTAAAAAAAAAGAGAGGGGTAAAGGAGGAAATCTCTTCTGCTTAATTGCTAACCCTACTGTTATTAACCTGTCTGGCTACTTCCCTTTTTCTCTCTTTATTCTTTTTTATAAATTTTCCAAATGTTTATTTTTTACTTATTTTCAATTTTTTTCTAATGTTTATTTATTTACTTTTGAGAGTGAGAGAGAGAGAGCGCAAATGCAGGGGAGGGACAGTGAGAGCTGTCAGCACAGAGCCAGATATGGGGTTGAATCCACGAACTGTGAGATTATGACCTGAGCTGAAGTCAGACCCTTAACGGTCTGAGCTACCCAGGTGCCCCTATATTTATTTATTTTTGAGAGAGAGAGAGAGAGACAGAGAGAGACAGAGAGACAGAGAGACAGAGAGAGAGTCAGCGGGAGAAGGGCAAAGTGAGAGGGAGACACAGATCTGAAGTAGGCTCCAGGCTTTGAGCTGTCAGTACAGAGCCTGACACGAGACTCGAACCCACAGACTGTGATATCATGATCTGAGTTGAAGTCAAGACACTTAACTGACTGAGTTACCCAGGTGCCCCTCTTTTCTTTCTTTCTTTCTTTCTTTCTTTCTTTCTTCTTTCTTTCTTTCTTTCTTTCTTTCTTTCTTCCTTCCTTCCTTCCTTCCTTCCTTCCTTCCTTCCTTCCTTCCTCTTTCTCTCTCTCTCTTTCTTTTCTTTTTTTTCTTTTCTTTTCTTTTCTTTTCTTTCTTCTTTCTTTCTTTCTTTCCTTCCTTCCCTCCCTCCTTCCTTCCTTCCTTCCTTCCTTCCTTCCTTCCTTCCTTCCTTTTTTTAATGTTTATTTATTTTTGAGAGAGAGAAACAGAGAATCCCAAGCAGGCTCTGTGCTATCAGCACAGAGCTACACGGGGCTTGAACTCAAGAACCACGAGATCATGACCAAGTATCAAGAGCTGGACATTCAACTGACTGAACCATCCAGGCACCTCATTTCTTTAGTCTTCATATCCAAATTTCCCGAACTTTCATCTATGCTCGCTGTCCCTTTTTCCTAAATTTCCATTTACTGTTTAATCCATTCCAATCTGAATTCCATGCTTACAAATCTTTTAAAAAGCTCTCCCTGAGGTCAACAATGATCAATAAGTCAAAAATTAGTTTACATTTTCCAATCTGTATCTTACTTGACCTCATAGCAATTTTGTTTAACCTCCTTTACCACTGTTGATCACCATTTGAAATGGTCTGTATTTCTTGCATACTCTTGCTTCTGTGACTCCACTCTCTTCTGGTTCTCCCCTCTCCTCCCCATCCCTTCTCCTTCCATCTCCTTTCTTTGCTGATTCAACCTCCTCTACCAGCCCATTAAATTTTGGCATTCCTCCAAGTTTAGGCTTAGGCCCTCATTTCTTCTAGTTCTCTAATTTCAGCCTAGATAATCTCACCCTTCCTCACAGTTTCAATTGTAGTACCTATGCTGATCCCTATCATCTCCATTTTGAAGTCCATCCCCCTGTATCCAACAACATGCTCAACATTTCTATTTGTATATTTCAAACGAAACTTAAAGACCACTTCTAAACTGTAACTCATGATTTCCCCCCACAAACCTGGTCTTTCTCGGATGTTCTTCTGCCAATTCCATCTTAGTAAATTTACTCATCATGCAATCCGGGCTCCAATTACATTTCTTCGAAGAAACTTCCCTGACCTCCCACTGAGGACAGTGTGTTTTTATTTAATATTTTTACTTCATTTGACTGTAAGCCCCATTAAGGCAAGGACTATTCCCACTTTGCTCACTGTTTCATTTCTTTTAGCACAGTGTCTGGCAATAGTAGATTCTCAACAACTATTCACTCAGCGGAATTATGAAAGAACACCACACTGGAAATTTTCACTTTGGTATTTTGTGTGCCACATAAAGTTCTAATCTACCAGTTCCCAAATTTTACCAGTTCCAAATATATGAGTTAAAAACTTAGAATATAGATGGTATAACCATCAAATACATTTATATGCAAAATTTCAAATTTTCAAAAGTAAAATGTCTACAATACTTGAAAAGTCTTCTCTAGCACATCAAAATTCCATAATTAAAGAACGGAAAAACTAAACAAAGTATCAAAACAAAGCAAAAAACCAACAAGAGAAAGTTTTAACATGATAATCAAAATGTCAAACATATTTTAAGAAAAAGCATTCAGAATGCTGAGTGTAACTTCAGATTGAGAATTCATTCCATAATTAGAATTTGAGCAATAACCTTTTATTACCTGGATTATTACATTAGTCAATGTACCTTTTTTGCACTTTTTCCTTGGCATCATTTCTCTTGGGAGTCTTCGCCAATCTGCATGTACAAAAGAAAAAAAATACAAAAGTTGCAGTTTCCTCTGGGAATTAGTGGCACTGGATATGACTATTTAAAGGGACATGACGGTTAATCAATGAAAATAAAATTTCTTAATATCTGACTGTACAGATTTAGCCTAAGTGATATATTTTCTCCTATGAAAAAAAGAGAGTTCATTAAAAAGAACTTTGGTGGCTCCCAGCTGGCTCATTTGGAAGAGCATGAGACTCTTTATTTCAGGGTCATGAGTTCAAGCTCCACTTTGAGTATAAACAGTATTAAAAAAAAATAAACATTAAAAAAAAAACTTTGAAATAGTGCTATAAAATTTCTACAACTTTCTGTCAATAGTTATATAGTATTTATCTAATCAATTTTAAATATGGAAATTTTCATAACAAGAAAAATAATGTAGAAAAATTTTGTTAATCATGACATACTGTTGAATAAGAAAAAGTTTCTCAGATAGTAAGTACAGGGGCACCTGTGTGGTTTGGTTAGTTAGGCCTCTGACTCTTGATTTTGGCTCAGGTCATGATCTCCATGATCTCATGATCTCATGAGATTGAGCCCCCACATCGGACTCTGCGTTGACAGCATGGAGACTGCCAGGGATTCTCTCCATCCCTCTCCCATCCCCAGTCTCAAAATTAATAAATAAATACTTAAAATAAAATAAGACATTACATATAGAATCCCAGTAAAAAATAAACCTAACATATAAATATTTTCATATATTTAATTTTTGTGCAGAGAAAGCTCTAGGTTGGGAACAAAATATTATAGTAATTCTTTATGGGTGTTAGGATTACAGCTGCTTTTCTTATTTATTATTTATGTATAATTTGACCATGCTGTATTTTGTAAGTTTTCTATAGTTGATACGTGTTTCTTACGTAATAAGGAATTTTTTTTCAAAAGTTAAAATATATGACCACAATCCCAACACATGCAAAATTAAGCAATTCTAATAATTAACCCAAAACTTTATAATCAAAAATAAAAACAGCCGTGGAAAAGTAAATTCACTCTAATAAATAATTTTGACTGCAGGAGGTAAAGAATTTCTCTAATTTATCACTTTCTTTTAATTTTTTTAAATGTTTATTTTTGAGAGAGAGAGAGAGAGAGAGAGAGTGGTGTGCACATGTGTGCGTGTGAGTGCGAACAGGGCAGGGGCAGAGAGAAACAGAGACAGAGGATATGAAGTCGGGGCTCTGCACTGACAACAGAGACCCTGATGCGGGGCTCAAACTCATGAACCACAAGATCATGACCTGAGCTGAAGTCAGGTGCTTAACAAACAGAGCCACCTAGCTGCCCTAGCTGCCCCACTTTCTTTTAATTTTTAAGCATAGAGTTAATCAGAAAAATGAAGCAACATAAAAATGGATTAAAAAATACTGCCTACTAAAACAAACAAAAAACCAACAACCTCAGGGTATTTTGGAGAAAGCATTTATATCTCATTTTACCTGAATTAATAAATTTTGCTTTGAATATATTTCTGCTTTTATCAATGACTCATAGGTGATCACGAAAAAGTAGGTAAAGAGAATCCTTTAAGGAGATGAATATGATGTGGAAGATGGGAGAGATCTGATATAGGAGACAGGAGAGTGTTCAAGGGGAATCCAACCTTAACAATGATGCACACTGAAAAGACCAGTATTACTCGTGAAAGCAACAATTCTGTAAATGCCATTTATATTCTTACTAAAGGCAGTTACCACACCAACAAGGACAGAGATGTCAAAGGGAAGTGAGTTAAAATGAGAAGGCCCAGGTTCTAGAAGTACTGTCCCAGTCACCCTGATAAGTCACTTCATTTTTATGGCAATTACTTTTTTGTCTGTAAAATGAATGAGCTGGATGAAATCTCTCCAGCCTCTTCTACTTTGCCTGTGTCCAAGGAAAATCTGTGAATGTTGAAAAAATCTCTCTTATTTTTTTTTTGTCTGTAAAATGAATGAGCTGGATGAAATCTCTCCAGCCTCTTCTACTTTGCCTGTGTCCAAGGAAAATCTGTGAATGTTGAAAAAATCTCTCTTAGATATGGTTCTGTTGAAAAAGCTTCTTAGCAAATAAAAATAGTCTATATCTGTTTGAAAGGAAGGTCCATGAGCTTGGCTTCAATACTGTCTGCCTGGATTTGTTTTCTCCTCTCAAGCTGAAATCACTCACAAACACGAAAGTATAATTGGTACTGTAGATTAAAATGGTGATTGTGGAAAATGAAGTGGAAAGCCCAAATGCATTTGGCAAGTCCTATTTTATAAAAAAATATTTTAAGAACTTCAAAAACATTTCAACTCTTCCTTGTTAAGGTATAAAAATCTTTTCATCCTAGTTTTCAAAAGATATATATTAGTAATTAATTATAGGAAAAGAGCCAAACTATTTTCCTACAGTGAAAATTCCTAGGGTAAAAATAAAAAATTTGCCCTAAAAAAAATAGGGGGTAGGGAGATAAACTTTAAAAATTATTTTAACATTTTCAGTTTTATAATTACCTGGTATCCACTCCTCTTTGTACACCTTCATATATCTTTTACTGTATCTTTCAATATCTAGAAAAAAAAGAAAAAGTGTTCATTAGAAAACTGCAGAATAAGCCTGCATTTAAGCCATTCCTTTAAAATAACTGAAAACACCAGGTAACATCTTTTATTTCACACACAGTTTCCTATATTTGTGCCTAAAGTGTTTCTGAACACCTACTGGAAAGTTCAATTAGTATCACACGTTTAAGGAAGTGGCAAGAAGCAGCTGGGTATGAATGGCTGGGAGCGAGCAGAAACCCTAAGCATGTTTTTTAGAATCAGACAACCTGACTCGTTTCTGAAAATATTCACAAAAGCCCAAAGCCAGGTCAGAGGGCCACTTAACTACCAGGAAAGAAAGTCACTTGGCATCTTCTATTTTCTTCTTGTGACACTGGCCTCCAGCTCCCAGTCTTTAAATCTTGTTTAACTGGGATGTATTAACTACCTAAGTGGAGATGGAGAGCTGTTTGCTCACCTCCAGTGCTTGATACATACATTAATACACAGTTAGGTTTCTCAGTGAGCTACTTTTCACAATCCATTGAGGAGCAGAATGGGGAAAAGGGTAGGAGTAGGTAGGGTTGGACTTGAGCAAGCCAAAAGCCTTCCATGTCAATTGCTGACAACTCTGCAGGGACCTCCTGGGCTTGCCCAAAATGGGAGAGCCATAGCTGTGGCTCTTGTTTCTGCTTTGCCCACTATGCTGCAAGAAACTCCCTCAATGAGGGCCCAAACCCTTTCCTAGCAGTGTAAGTTGGCATCATGCCATAGCTTGAAACCATAGTTGGCAGCGTAAGTGACAGCATCATGCCATAGCTTGAAACCATGGTTCATCATAGAATGTGGTTTTAGGAGTACAGCCATGAAAAAGGAAGTTAAACCAAAAGATGAAAACATAAGAAGCAAGGCCCAAGTATGTACTTTTTCTTCCATGTTAAGAAAATGATCCCAAATAACAGCAAAACCATGGTGTTAGACAAAGATAACCAAAATAAATAGTAGATCAGAGAGACCAAGAGACCAAGCTTTTCTAGGTATTTAACTGTTTTGACTTCAATCTTGCTCTTAAGCTTTTCACCTGTAAAGAGAAGTCAGCACAAATTCCCAGAATTCACATTTAAAAATTTTCTCCACAACAGATTGCATATTTTAGATAAATTTAACCTTTAGTAGTAAACTTCTAGAAGAATGAGCGATATTGAAAAACAACTACTGAAACCCAGTTAAAAAGAGGCAAAGGATTTGAACTGGCATTTCTGCAAAGATATGCGTGGAAAAAAAGCACATGATAAGATGTTCAACATCATTGGTTGTTTGGGAAATTCAAATCAAAACCGCAATGAGACAGCACTTAATACCCAGTAGGATGGCTACAACCAAAAAGGCAATGACAAGTGCTAGTAAGGATGTGGAGAAACTGGAATCCTCATATAACACTGGTGACGTAAAATACTGCAAGAACTTTGGAAAATAGTTTGACAGTTCCTCAAAATGTTAAATACAGTTATCTTATGATCCTAGATATACACCCAGTAGAAATAACATGTGTCCACCCAGTAGAAAATACATGAATGTTCAAAGCAGCATTACTCATGATGGCTCCAAAGTGGAACTGACCCACATGTCAATCAACTGGTGACTGGGTAAACAAGATGTGGTATATACAACCAATGGAGTATTATTCAGCCATAAAAAGGAATGAAGACTGCAGTACCACAGGTGAACCATGAAAACATTATGCTAAGTTAAAGAAGGCAGTCACAAAAGTCACATTTTATGATTCCATTTCTTTCAAAGATGTTATCTTTAAGTAATCTCTACACCCAATGTGGGGCTTGAATTTATAGTCCCAAGATCAAGAGTTGCATGCTCCACCAACCGAGCCAACCAGGGGTCCTTATGATTCCATTTATATGAAGTATCCAGAACAAACAAAACACTACAAAGCAGATTAGTAGCTGCCATGGGCTAGAGACAGGAGAGAATAGAAGCCTATACTAGTGGGTATAGGGTTTCTTTTCAGAATGATAAAAAGGTTCTAAAAATTAGACAGTACTATTGACTGTACAGTTCTGTAACTACACTAAAAGACACTGAATTGTATACTTTAAAAAGTATATTTTTATATATGTGAATTTCATCTCAATAAAACTGTTATTTAAAAAGAAAGAAAATTATTACAAGTTTTAAAAAGAATTTAAGTACAGTAAACTCAAATTTATGTTCCATTATTTCCCTGGTTTTGAAGGCCATTTTTTTTTTCTTAGAGTGTGTGAGCAGGGGAGAAGGGCAGAGGGAGAATCTTTTAACTTTATTTATTTTGAGAGAGAGAGAGTGAGCAGGGGAGTGGCAGAGAGAGAGAGAGAGAGACAGACAGACAGAGAGAGAGACAGAGACAGAGAGACAGAGAGGAAGAGAGATAGAAAATCCCAAGCAGGCTCCATGCTGTCAGCACAGAGCCCGATGTGGGGCTCGATCTCCCAAATGGTGAGATCATGACCTGAGCTGAAATCAAGAGTTGGTTGCCATCAACTGATGAATGGATAAAGAAATTGTGGTTTATATACACAATGGAGTACTATGTGGCAATGAGAAAGAATGAAATATGGCCCTTTGTAGCAACGTGGATGGAACTGGAGAGTGTGATGCTAAGTGAAATAAGCCATACAGAGAAAGACAGATACCATATGGTTTCACTCTTATGTGGATCCTGAGAAACTTAACAGGAACCCATGGGGGAGGGGAAGGGAAAAAAAAAAAAAAGAGGTTAGAGTGGGAGAGAGCCAAAGCATAAGAGACTCTTAAAAACTGAGAACAAACTGAGGGTTGATGGGGGGTGGGAGGGAGGGGAGGGTAGGTGATGGGTATTGAAGAGGGCATCTTTTGGGATGAGCACTGGGTCTTGTATGGAAACCAATTTGACAATAAATTTCATATATTAAAAAAAATAAAAAATACATAAAAAAATAAATAAAAATTGAATTACTTAAAAAAAAAAAAAAAAAAGAGTTGGTTGCCTAACTGACTGAGCCTCCTGTGTGCCCCAAGAGAGAGAATCTTAAGTACACTTAAGCCTGATGCAGGGCTCAATCCTATGACCCTGGGATCATGACCTCAGCTAAAATCAAGTATCAGATGTTCAACCAACTGAATCACTCAGGTGCCCCAGCAAGTCTTTTGAATGCAGTTAACTGTGCATCAACTGTGCATTTTAGGAACACATGTACATTTTTCATGTACAACCTTTGAATATATGCATTTCATATATCCTGATTCCAGATTTTAAATACATTTTATTAATAAGTTCTAACTTCTTACTTCTGATTCTTCTCACATTTGCACCATCCAAATGATTCTAGATTAGAAATACATTCCTAATAGGTTCCAGAATTGTAAGAAGTGCAATTCTTCTTACACTTTCATCATCAAAATACAGTACTTTAAAAAGCTTTGATAGCTCACATTTGTAATGAAGTGAGAATGGCCCAGCCATCTTCTTTGGTCTATAATTGTAAAACATTTTCATTATTAAATTTATAATTACTAATTAACATGATCAATCCAACAAACCATTTCATTCCTACACAACCTATTGCCTTTCGATCATCTTCTTCTTTGCCTTCAGCATGTGTCCAGTCACAAACTACACCAAATAACTTTTGGTACATCAATATAAAAAAAGAAAAATATCATCACATGTCATTTTAACGGACTAGATGTTCCAGGTTCTTATCACAAAATAGTATGTAACGAGGTGCTCTTCAAGAAGAATACCATATTTCCTTTTTATTCTTAGAGATATATTGTTTACCCACTGACTTGAGTTTGAGAAGATTCATCTAGAATGTTGTCAGATGAAGACTCAGTTTGAGATTTTACTTATACAACGATTTCATGATCATCGTTGGCGCCCAAGGAATTACTGCCTCTACATTCATCTTTTTTGTCTAGTGATTGTGTCACATCTTCCCCTGTCAATTTTCTTCTCTGCACCATTATGGGCAGAAAATGAACAATTCTGAATTCTCAATTGCATTTTATGAAAGCTAAAACAAAAAACAACCACAAAGACAAGAGTCTCTCTAGACTTCTTTTCTTTTTATATCTTCTTAAACATTACTATAATACTTTGGGCAACACAATAGAAACACGGAAGGATAATGTGACCGTGCTGACTTATTTCAATGCTGTACCATCCTTCCGTGCAACTTCACCATTTTTCCATTTTGTTTCTGATGTTTTAGTCTCTTTTTCCCAGGGTAGTGGGGGATAACTGATGAGTAATGATGAAAGAGTATCTGTGCTGATAAAACAGCAAAATGTTTACAGATGAAGGAAAAGTGAAATCACTAAGATTCCAAAACATATTTAAATTTATAAAAGGATCCAATGAGCTGATATGGTAATGCTCAGATAAAATGAGTTTTGTTTTTTTTTTTAAATAAATTCTCTTTGTTTTTTAGAAGATCTCTATTAAAAAATAAAAGTTATGGGGGCGCCTGGGTGGATCAGTTGGTTAAGTGACTGACTCTTGATTTCAGCTTAGGTCATGATCTCACAGTTTGTGGGTTCGAGCCCTGAGCTGGGTTCCACACAGAGCATGGAGCCTGCTTGGTATTCTCTCTCTTTTCTTTCTCTCTCTTTCTCACTCTCTCTCTGCCCCACCCCTGCTCATGCTCTCTTGCTCACTCTCTTTCAAAATAAACAAATAAACTTAAAAAAAATTAAAGTTATGAATATCACTGCTCAAAAATAAACTCCAGCATGCCTGAGTGGCTCAGTTGGTCAAGCATCTGACTCTGGATTTTGGTTCAGGTCATGATCTTGCAGTTCATGGGTTCGAGCCCCACATCGGGCTCTGCACTGGCAGCATAGAGCCTGCTTGGGATTCTCTTTCTGCCTCTCCCTTGCTCACTTTCTTTCTCTCTCTCAAAATAAATAAACAAACATTACAAGAAAATCAAAAATCAAAATAGGGGTCTCATGGACCCTGATGGCACATTGACAGTTAACAAAAACCAAACTCCATTTATTCAACAGCAGATCTTGTGGCCATATTGCAGGTTAATGTTATGATTTCCATTAAGCTTTTGAAGTTCTAAAAATGGCTTACAGAATGATCGCCACTGTCACTCCTGTTTCTACCTCAGAGGACCCCAGTAATGCAGGAACCCGAGCTGGGAACAATTGGATCAGACGCTCTCTATATATCCTTGCAGCTACAATTCATTAAAATAACAATATTGGTGTTTTTCTTTTATTACAAAAATAATAACTTTCCTTATAAAGAAAATACCAATCATTTCTATAATTCTACCTGAAAGCATTATAAACAAATTGTGAAAACATCACGATAAGAAATATTTTTATTCTATGTCCTCAGTTCTTTGTGATTTCAATGCCCTGAGCCACTAGCCACAAGGTTATCAGGAAACCCGGAGATCTCCTACCCTCATTTAGTTCTTTACATTAATTCCTAAGTCTCTCTTTCTTAAAGCATATAGGTGATGAGTGATGGGAGAAGGCTGATAAAGGTACAGTGATAGAACACCATCCAGAATATAGCTCCCTCTGACAGATGCATACTGCTGTTCAGTCTGGCCAATTCTTTCTCATTTATGGTGTGCAGAGTACATAAACATTATGTGTGTGTATATATGTATATATGTGTATTTATTATATTAACCTATATTCATGCATATGTATGTATATATTTTAAAAACATTTTCAACTGTACCTTTTTAAAACACATTACATCAGAAAAGAAAGGTAAACATGAAGATTTTGAAGGAGAATATACTTGTATCAATTTGGAAAATCCTATAGAAGTGTTTTTTTCCAGAAAGAAACAGAAACGATTCCTTGTATTCTTAAATACCTCCTGTAGTCATCAAAGATAAAGAGCCTCTTAATCCAGGTACAAGCCAACCACTCCCAGAAACCAGCAATGAAATTGTGTTCCCTGTTTAAAAGACTCCCAGATATGTTTTAATGATATGATATACTTGCAAATTAGACCTATGCTTTAATAATGACCACATTTAGTTAAGTCTGTTCCATACTCTAGAGAAAACAATAATTTTTAAAAGATTAAAGTATACCCTACACTATAATTTTTTCTAATAAGAATGTTTATTAGTTCATTTAATCTTTTTAAAAATCTTTACAATTAGAGCTTTAATTTCATTTTTGAACTCAGATAGATAAAAGCATGTAACATAATCATGAAAGTAAAAAAAATCCGCACTTTTGAGATAAAAATATACCTTTCTAAACCACTATATAAACTTCAAGCAGCTACGTTTGAAAAATAAATGAACTTGTCTAAAATGCTTCTTATAATTATAAGTACATGTAATATTACTATGTAAGACTTTCTTTTTGACTCTTAGCCAGTTCTAAGTCTTTTAGAGAGAGAGAAAATGGAATGCATTTTTAATACTAATGGAATGAGATGATACTATATGAATTTCTCACGCTTTAATGATGTTGTTTTGGGAACTCAAGGATGATATTGATCTCTCTAATTTCAACATTCGAGGGCAGAAACTGAAAATCAATACAGATCTAATGTGCTAAATAACTACTCAGGAATGGGTTCTCTTCCTCTAAAACCACTTCCCACTCCCTCTCTGAGACTTTCAAGCCTTCTCCAATGGTAATTTCTCCTCTCTGTCCTTGGCATAACCAAGGAGTACACCCTTTATGTTTTCTTATGTACAAATCATAAGTCAAAAATATATTTATGGCTTCTAAAAGTTTTCACCAAAATATTAAATAATCATATTTAATTTTAAATACATTTTAAATTTAATATTAGATACAAAAAATGTATGTGTAAGGATAACCATTGCATTATATACATATATGAGCAAAAAACTAGAAAACACTTTAAATCTAACAGCAGAGAACTACATACAATTAATAATGTTATATACAGATCATGGAATACCACATAATGATTAAAAATCTAATTTTCCAAGAATACTGAGGACATGTGAACATGCTAATAACATGCTATTGGGTAAAAAAGGAAGATGCAAAGAATATGAATCCAATTTTATAAAAACGATACACATGCAGAAGAAAAAAATCTAGAATGTATAATAAAACATTAATAGATCTCTAGCCATAAGCATGAGAGGTGATTTTTACTTTTCACTGTTTCTGTTTTTTGTAATTTTCACCAAGCCTATGAAATTTCTATTAAAAGGTAATTTTAAAAATAAAATATCAGAAAGTTTAAAATACATTTTCTGTTGAATCAACAAAACTATGCTCTTTTATGGTAGTTGATAATTTCTGATGTAACTAAATCAATCAGCACCAAATTACTCTCTGTCTTATACACAAACACTGTCTCGTCTGTACACATTCAACCACATAACCAAAGGGTCCAAACCCACCTTGTTTTTCTTCAGGTGTTTCTAAATAATAAGGCATCCTTTTCATAGTTTCTCTCAACTCCTGTTTCAATGCCAGCATGTATTCTTCGCCCTCTCCTGCTTTCAGTGGCACCGGTTTATAATCTGTATCCTGTTTAAAAGACAATGTGTGTGTATGTGTGTGTGCCTTTTTAATAAAATAAGTTTCTTAACATCCTTTTTGTCTATAATCTGGAAAATTTCATTTTTATTGAAAAACTACATTTCCCAGGTACTAAGTTTTACAATCAACTGAAAAGACGTTGAGCTTTTGTAATCTATTTAACTTTTTAGCCTATTTCCTACTTTGCTCTCATTTTAGACAGTAGGAAAGATTCTTAATTTTCCTACTGACCACACCAACAAGTATTTTGTTATATAGTCTGTTGACTGTGATTACATGTTTTAGAAGTCAAGGCACCCAAATGAGAGTAACTGCTTTAGTCCCCTAGTAACCTCAATTAGTAGTGGTGGTATTGGTGGGAGAAGTAGCATTAAAAAAAAAAAAAAAAAAAAAAAAAAAAAAAGATTAAAAGTAGCAGTTATCATGTACAAGTGGTTACTCTGACCAGGATGTCCTCATCACTCAACATCCACGATCCCACTTAAAGTATCATCAGTACTTCCCCTTTTACAGTAAATAAACTGAGACGTGAACAATCTATAAGCTCATAAACCATGTAAATGACAAAGCGGGAGTTTGAATCTACATCTTCAATTTTACAAAATTACACACATATGTATATATATATTCATGAAATACATATATTTATTAAAAAGTGGGGTCTCAGGGTATGTAGTAAAAGACATTTCTAAAAGAAAAAGATACTTCTGGTATCAGAACTACGTACAGGGTACATTTTCAAAATTTCACTCTGAGTTTATTCATTCATTCTACAGCTATTTATTGGGTGCTTACTATAAGCTAGACATGGCTAGACAACAAGAGATACCATGATGAACGGGTCAAATTTCTTGCCCTTAGGGAACTTACATACTAGAAGAGAAAAATACAAGAAATAAGTAAACAATGAGGAAATACGCAATTTGAGGTAGCGATAACTGGCATAAAAAAAGTGAGGCTGGGTAGAACAAAGTGTGACTGACAGAATACACGGAGGTTGGAGGTAGTTGGTCTAGACAGGGTAAGCACACAGGACCTCTCAGGAAATCACATCTGAGTACTGCTCCGGATAAAATTAGGAAGTCCTCATGCAAAGACTTGGGAATAGATGGCTCCAGCCACGGAAACTGGCAGAGGAAAAGGCCTGAGAGAACAAGAAGGCCATGATGGCTAAGGAGCGA
The DNA here is from genome assembly GCF_007474595.2 of Lynx canadensis. NCBI lineage: Eukaryota > Metazoa > Chordata > Mammalia > Carnivora > Felidae > Lynx > Lynx canadensis. Next base: position 153,129,465 of record NC_044303.2, on the reverse strand, counting down.
GAAGGACAGTGGTAGCAAGAGTCAGAGAGACACCAGCAAGGCCATATCAAACACAGCCAGTTTGCCAGCAGCAAGGAATTTCAATTTTATTCCAACTATACAACAACACAGTATGTACTAATATTTCCAGTGTTTAGAAGTAACCTCACACATGGAGAAGAGTTGTTTTCAAGGAAATCAATGTATAAAATGATTCACATAATGCACAAACATGAGGTATCTGTCATTGTTTCAGGCTATACTAAATATCAGAAAGGCAAAATGTCAAGAGCAAAAAGTAGAGACTCCCTGTGTAAGACATCTAGATCCCTAGATACATTTGTCCAGCGTCTTCTACCTACACAAATCATTTGACAAAAGACTTTTCCCTTCTGAAATAGGGGAGAAACTGCTGGATCGAAGGGTATCTGGTCATTTATGAGTTTTTCATTTTTTATATTGCAGCACATACACATCTGGAAATGTAAGCTCAGGTTTCAAACTAAATGTAAAGTGAAAGCATTAAATTAAACATTATGCCAATTAGGTTTACAGCATACTCATTAGATTTAAAAGCAACACTAAATGTAGCAGGAACAACTAGATTTTGAGAAACAGCAACAAAACTCAAACTGACTTTAACAAAATAGAGAAATAAGCAAAAACCAGAAACAGCCGACTGGGGAATCAAAGGCAAAACGGTACACTAGGGAGCAAAATCAAATTGTGTAGATACAAGATGAGAAGAAAATCATTAAGTGAAAGTCTAGTAGACTGAGGGCCACTAGGGAGCACTGTAAAACCTAACCTTTTAAAAATATTATTTTGAGGGGCTGGGAGACATGATCTCACAGCTCGTGCAATCGAGCCCCACATCACACTCTGCTAATAGCCAGAGTCTGCTTGGGATTCTCTCCCACTCTCCCTCTCTCTCTGCCCCACCCCTGCTTGCCTGCATTCTCTCTCTCTGCCAAAATAAATAAATAAACAAACATTAAAAAAATTTAAAAAACAAAATATTATTTTGGTATTGGAATACATCAAAAATAGCAACAGAAGAAATAGGAAATGAAAAAATTCTTTCTTAGTTCATATTGTACTGAATGTATTCACGGCAAGTTGTATAAAGTTTTTTTTGTTTTTAGAAGGCAGTGTAAAAATTAGAAGAGGTTCAGGGAAGAACAGTGGCCGTGAAGCACACTCTCTTTTACTTTCTTACACTTAAGATATTATAAGGATGTTATATATTCAGTCCTGTGCAGAATTTTAATTTTCTTTGAAAGATGAAAAAACCAGCCGTGAGAAATCTGCTGTTAATGTACTTACAGGAAATAGTGGGGGTGGTTTCAGGACTACATCGGGTAGCTTTTCACCTCTGCCAAATCCAACTGCCTCAATATTAAAGGTGTAAGCTGCACGTCCGCGTCCTTTGTTCCCAGCCATTAGAACTAGTTATACCAGCAAATTCTGAAAGACATCACATAGAAAAAAAAGGAAATCAACATTTTAAAACAGAATATAAAACTCTGTCCCTTAAGTAGCGTGGCTAATGGAAAATACTTCTGGAAAGCAAAACTTGTAAAGAAATAATAAACATACGCTAAACTGATTTCTGAACTCCTCACATCTACTCAGGTCTGGCAGGTGACATGATGATGGCTTCAATTACCTCACCAGGCCCTGGGTGAACAGCTGACCTTGGGTCCCCTTTGAGATGCTGCCCAGACCACTGCACACAGTCAGTTGATGCAATTCTCTCCACCCCTCTGTGATTTGGCATCAAGATTTCAGACATATGTAAGAAGTGTGGACAAGGAAAGGTCTGGCTGATGAAGACAGACCACCTAGCTTTTTCATTCAGCTTGAAGACTACCACGAGTCATATACACTTTAGATTTTTATTTTAAATTTTTTTTTTCGACGTTTATTTATTTTTTTGGGACAGAGAGAGACAGAGCATGAACGGGGGAGGGGCAGAGAGAGAGGGAGACACAGAATCGGAAACAGGCTCCAGGCTCTGAGCCATCAGCCCAGAGCCTGACGCGGGGCTCGAACTCACGGACCGCGAGATCGTGACCTGGCTGAAGTCGGACGCCCAACCGACTGCGCCACCCAGGCGCCCCAGCACTTTAGATTTTTAAATGATAAAAAAACCATCTGCAATAGTTAAATTAAAGGTAAGATAAACCTGTACTCTTTCAACTTTGGCCACAGTAGAGATGTCACATACTCAAGTTCTCTACTGAACTTGTGAATTGTCTGAAACAGGATTGATCTCTACAGTGTGAGAACTGAGCCGGCAGTATATTAACAGGGATCCCTATACCAAGGCTCTGTCACTACAAGAGTGCAGTTGACTGTCGTGGTGATTATGACACACATCTTCTAAGTCTCTTTTCCCACTGATAATACTGTGTATCAATCCTGCAAGTCCAAGAAAACAGCAATATATCCTCTCCTACCGACTTAACAGTTCCCCTTCCTTTCTTTCCTTACCGTTATTTTTTGAAAAACTGAGGTCATTTCCTATACAATGCTTCTCCAAATTTAAGGCACACGAGAATTACCTAGGAATCTTGTTAAAATGCAGATTCTGATTCAACTGGCTGAGAACCTGCATTTCTAACAAGCTCTCTGGGATTATCCATGCTACTGGTATGCGGGCCACTGTTTGAAAGTAGCAAGGTTGTAACATTCTCCCATTTCTGAATTTGAGGAACTGAATACATGAAATGCAGTATAACACATTCCTCTTCGCTGTATTTTCTATTTTCTAAATAGGTGAACTAGAGGCTTACTCAAATTTGAGTTTAATTTTTTACAAGGACACTTAAAAGAGTTGCTCTGTTCCTCCTATTGCATCACATCAGGATGCAAACAAAACCAATCTCTCTTTCTCTCCCTTTCTCTCTCTCACTGATGTTCTCTGGTCAGTGGGTTCAGGGGCTAGCAGTCTGTTTCATCTAGCATACAGTTCCCCATCACTTTCCACCTAATGATGTCAGCAGCCATTGATGATCGTAGCCTAGATTCGTTATTCCATTATGGGCTGTAATTTTATTCTTTCTGTATCTACTAATTGGAATTCTATCATGAATCAATTTCCTCATTCACTATTTAGCTACAATGAAGCACAAGTTGTAGAGGAAAGGTACCTATTCTAATACCGAAGCTCATTCCATGTGTCCACACTAAAAGAGAGGAGGATATCTAAATGGCCATGTTTCATTGCTGAGTCACTCAAGCATATGCTGAGCCTGCAGAAAGCAGGTCTTCCAAGTATGAAAACTGCTGAGCAAAAAGACACACTCACTCTAAGAAATGAATTGTGAGAGCCCTGTAGGCATAGTCAAGACCACTGGGCTTAATTCCAGTCTGGGATTTGCCCACCAGTAAAGATGAACAATCCCAGGCAGCATTTTCCAAACTTGCCTGATCATGAGAACTGGCCAGAGAACTTGTTAAATATACATATCGAAACCCATGCAATCTTCAAGTATTCAAACGTACACCAGAATCTTTGGAGGTGGGCTCTGAGAAACAGCTGGGAAAACTCACCCTAAAAAGAGAGTATGTCAGCTACCATTGTTTGATGGAAAATCCCTTGAGAAATACCAGACGCTGGAGCCTCTAAACTTCCCTATTTATCAAGTACCTTTGGGTGTATAAACTGGTATCATTAGTGAATGGATTGCCCTTGGCAGAAAAATCAATCCTAGCTCTTGAGACACCCTCAATGATGACATGGCCTTCTGGCCTACAAATCCATCTCTTTTTAGTTTGGCTATTATGAGTCAGTTGTGTACCTACAGAAGCTGCCAAATTCATTTTCTTCTCTTGGAGAGCTGAGAGGTACTTCTTGGACTCCAGTAACTGTCTCATAGGGAAAATGGCTCACAAGTGAGGCCTAAGCATCAATCTCTGGTATCCTCTGAGTCAACCACTGCCATGTTCTTCTTTCACCCTCCCAAACTGCTTGAATGAAAGGTTTTTTATAAGCAGGTTTCCCCATTTCCTTATTATCCCAATCTTCCTCTACTTCATATAGGCCAATTTCATTGAGTCATTCATTCGACCAATATTGAGTATTCCAGGCACTATGGCAGAACCCATGAATAAAACCATGTCCCTGTACTAAGGGCAAGTATTTCAGTGGCTGAAAGAACACAAACATGTAAACAAATAAATGTGTAACATAATAGTATGTATTCTTGCTGTGGGTTGAATTGTGTCTCCCTCCTACCCACCCCGTACCTGTGAATGTGATGACCTTCCTTATTTGGAAATAAAATCTTTGCTGCAGACGTAATCAAATTAAGATGAGGTCATAGAGAATCAGGGTGAGCCCTCTTCCGATGATGGGTGTCTTTCCAAGAGGGAAATGTGGACAGAGAGAAACACACACAGAGGGAAAACACCATGTGAAGATGGGAGGCAGAGACTGGGATGCTGCAGTTGCAAGCCAAGAATACCAAAGAGTGCCAGGAAGCACTGCAAGCTAGGAGAGGCCTGGAACAAATTCTCCCTCAGAGCTTCTGGAAAGAATGAACCCTGCCCACACCTTGATTTCACCTTGTTTTCAGACTTTGGGCCACCAGAACTGAGAGAGAATAAATACCGGCTATTTGAAGTCGCCCAATTTGTGGTAAAATGTTATAGCAGCCCTAGAAACTCATCAACACAGCTCTTGAAAAAAAATAAATGATGGCAAGGGGACAGAGAATAATAAAGGGGTATGTTAGCTTTTCACACAAGGAAGGTCTTTCTGTGGAGGATAAATCTGAGCACCATGCCGGAGAAGGCCTGTAAGCCACAAGATGAAGGGATGAGGTAGACACGGCTGCACAGAGAAGGAGGAACAAGTGCAGAGAAAGAAGCCAAATGCTGGGAGTGTGTGAGGAATGAGAAGGCCATGTCCCTGGCGAGGAGTAAGGAACAAGAAGAGGCAGGTCAGGGCCGGATTTTGCGGAGCCCTGTGTAAGTTGAGGTAAAGGGTTTGGCTTTTTACCTCACTTGTGATGGGAACTGGTTTCACAAAAATGTTGAAATGCAAAGGTCCCAATGGCTCCCAAGAGCAAAATCCACTGGCATTTTGTCCTCATTCATGTCTTGGACTTCCAAAGCACATGACTTGCTATGGCCTCCTCCCTTTTGAAATTCTCTGCTTCCTAGGGTTTATTAAAACTCTGGGGTTTTTTTTGTTGTTATTGGCTACTTCTCTTCTTAAACCTCCTAAATATGGATTTCCTTAAGGTTCAATCTTTGGTCTTCTGCTTTTTTTTTTTTTTGGTCTTCAGAAAACACACCCGCACGCAGGGTTTGATGACCTCTCCCATACTATTATCTCCAACACTGACCTTTGTCTTGAGTTTCAGCCCATGTTCCCACTATCAAAAGAATATTTGGAAAGCACTTTAAACTTAAAATACTGAGGTCATCTTCCCCCTGCACCAACTGGCTTGCCTTTTAGGTATTATGTCCCTGCTTCTATCCACAGAATGTTATTTTCCCAGTCACCAACACTTGATGACTTGGAGCGCATCAATATTGATTCCTCACTCTGTTCTACCCCTCCTATCGAATCAATCACCTAATTCTTCCTTCAAAATGTCCCTTCATTTCCATTTCCTCTACCATAATCCAGTTTAACCTCTTTCTACATCACTTTTGAGTGACTGCAAGTTTTGTGGTATCCCTTGTTCTTCCTATTTGTTTTAATTTATTCTTCCACATTATTCATCCTAAGGCATAGTTCTGATCATGTCGGTCTTCTCATCTTCCCTCTTGGCTACAGGATTAAATCCAAACTTCCTACCCAAGTATTCAGGGCCCTTTTAAGATGCCTGCACTCCTGACTTCTTGTATCATCATGTCTTGTTTACCATTCTCTCCACTACAATCTACCCCATTTTCCTCCCTGCTTAACAGTAGCCCCTTTCGAACCCTCTTGCACTGTTGGTGGGAATGCAAAATGGTGCAGCCGCTCTGGAAAGCAGTGTGGAGGTTCCTCAGAAAATTAAAAATAGACCTACCCTACGACCCAGCAATAGCACTGCTAGGAATTTATCCAAGGGATACAGGAGTACTGATGCATAGGGGCACTTGTACCCCAATGTTCATAGCAGCACTCTCAACAATAGCCAAATTATGGAAAGAGCCTAAATGTCCATCAACTGATGAATGGATAAAGAAATTGTGGTATATATACACAATGGAATACTATGTGGCAATGAGAAAAAATGAAATATGGCCTTTTGTAGCAACGTGGATGGAACTGGAGAGTGTAATGCTAAGTGAAATAAGCCATACAGAGAAAGACAGATACCATATGGTTTCACTCTTATGTGGATCCTGAGAAACTTAACAGGAACCCATGGGGGAGGGGAAGGAAAAAAAAAAAAAAGAGGTTAGAGTGGGAGAGAGCCAAAGCATAAGAGACTGTTAAAAACTGAGAACAAACTGAGGGTTGATGGGGGGGTGGGAGATGGGTATTGAGGAGGGCACCTTTTGGGATGAGCACTGGGTGTTGTATGGAAACCAATTTGTCAATAAATTTCATATATATAAAAAAAAAAAAAAAAAACAAAAAAAAAACAGTAGCCCCTTTCACCTAAAGATCCAGTCTAAGTCCAGTCTCCTTGATACCTTTATAGAAGAATATTAGCTGTATCTACATGTTCACCTTCCTTGACCTCTGCTTTTGTTCAGGACTTTACCATCTCGAACACAGAACAAATAAATTCCCATTGCCAGCCTCCCACTTTCAACCCACTCTCCAGTCATCTCTCTAGAACATAAACCTTGATGTGTCACTCTCCTTACCTAACAAAACCCACAGCAGTTGCTTCACCCCACTTTGCTCTTGTAAAGATCCTCCAATAAAATAAGTGTATTTTAAAAAATTGAGGTGTTACATATTGCTACTCTTCAATTTTGGAAGAAATAGAGACAATGCACCTTTTGGGAAATGGGCCTTTTCCAAAGGCAAGGAGTTTCACTTACGTTTTATTTATTTCTTTGGCCGTATTAACAGAGATTTTATATCCCCACTGTCTAGCACAGTGCTCTCTATATAGCAACAGCTCCACAATTAATGTTAAGCTCTCTTTCCTTCTCTTTCTTTTCCTTCCTCTCTTCTTTCCTTCCTTTCTTTCATATGGTGTCATAAGCAAAATCTACCCAAAGAAGTACAATTCAGTCAGCCTACTATTAACATTGTTGTTTTCTTTTAAACTTCCCGAACTATAAAGTTGGAGACCTGGAAGTACACTAGAAGCATCAGAATGTAAAAACAAAACTCAGGCTTCATACCAGAACAACAAAATGAGAATCTTTGGAGATGGGATTCAGGCATTAGGACTTTTCAAATCATTCACAGAGTTTACAGCTTATAGTGTAAATTAAGATCCACTGCTTTCTGGGCTGCCTGGGTGGCTCAGTATGTTAAGCAACTGACTTCAGATCAGGCATGGTCTTATGGTTCAAGTCATGTGTCAGGTTCTGTGCTAACAGCTCGGAACCTGGAGCCTGCTTCTGATTCTGAGACTCCTTCTCTTTTTGCCCCTCACGCTCACGCTCTGTCTCTCAAAAATAAATATGGTTAAAAAAAATTTTTAAAGAACCACTGCTTCCTATTAAACTTCACATTTTGTAAAAGAGGAAAGTGAAGCCCTGAGAGGTTAGTTGACTGCCTAAAGGCACACAGTTAATTTCTAACAAAGACAAAACTGGGTTAAAGCCTCAGGTACCTTTCCATTCTCCATTCATCCACATTACACTACCTGAAACACATTCCCAGGCTAGTTGAACACTTTTTTAATCCCACAGATACTTTTATTAATCTTTACAAGGAAGTGAATTACCAATGGCAAAATTGACTGACTTTCAAAGTATAAAATCAGAAGCATCATCCTTCCATTTTGTAATGCTTCCTGAAAATTCCTGTTCAGAACTGTTCTGAGCTGGCTTGATGGGTGTTGTTCAAGCATCCAAGAGCTGAAACGCAAAGTCCATTCTATTTGACTGTAGAGACAACACTACGTCACAGGCTGACGTAATATCTGAAGTTCCTCCTAGTGCTAACATTTTACGAGTTGTGATTGTGGCCTAAATGTATTGTCTTCCACATCTCACACTGTCCCTTGTACATAGTGGCTACGTGAATGAATGTACAATCTGATGTAAGTAGGCATGGAAGCTGGGGGAGGCACCAAAAGACAGGTCACAGCATCTTTCCTGACAAATGACACCTCAATTGTCCCAGTCAGAACCTGATAGTCATGCTGTCCTCCTCTCCACCTTCCTTGATACCCTTAGAGAAGAATATTAGCTGTATCCTCTTACATATTCACCTTCCTTGACCTCTGCTTTTGTTCAGGACTTTACCATCTCTAACCTGGATCTCTAACACAGAACAAATAAATTCCCATTGCCAGCCTCCCACTTTCAACCCACTCTCCAGTCATCTCTCTAGAACATAAACCTTGATGTGTCACTCTCCTTACCTAACAAAGCTTTGAGTCTAACTCTCTGTCTCTTGCCCCCTACACACCACACTCTAGCCACTCTCTACTCTGCTACATCAGCTCTTGCATGTAGCGTTCCTTCTGCCTGGAATGCCTTCCTCCCGCATCCAACTACGCAACCCCTGGCACCATTTAAGATGCTGTGCAAATGACACCTCTCTGTGACCATTTTCTCTACCCAACAAGGAGACAGATCTCTCCCTTGTCTGTTTCCCAAGTACTACAGTGCTTTTATTACCCTTTTAAAGATCATGTTGTGATTGCCAGTTCTTGTCGGTCTCTCCAGTAAGCCCTTCAATTAACTATTCATCAAGTATTTATTAAGCACCCTCTGTGTCAGACCATCTTCTGCACACTGGGAATATAGCAGTGAACAAAACAAAGTTTCTGCTCTTGTGGAGCTCATAGTCTAGCACAGGAAATGGAAAGAACCATGTCGAGAACTAAGAAAATATGGACATCCAGGGGAGTGTGATACAAGCAGATGGATCTGTAAATATGAAGGCCTCCTTGAAGACTTACATTTCCATGCTCTATCACTTACCAGAGCCTGGCAAAAGTCCAACAAATACTGGGTGAATTATTGCTGAGCTCATGGCCTAGTAAGGATATCCCTCCATTTCTCCTGCAGTGGTTTCCCTCTGCCTATGGGAAAAATGTTTAAACTACAGAAAGCTCTGTACTTCCCAGCTGAGAGCATCCTAACAAACAGTGGTTTTTTAAGCCCTGCTCAAATGCTACTCTTCAATAATCCTTTTCATCTGTATCCTTATAGCACCTAGTTTTTACTTCCTCTGTGGTATATACACCATACTGTTTTATATTGCAAATAGTTGTGCATAAATATCATCTTCCCTCAAATTCTTGAGAACCCAAATCATGACTTCTTTTTCTTTTCTTTTTTTTCCCCACTCAATACTATTCTCACAGATCATCTAGCTCAGGGAGTTGCATGTAAGGATAGCCCCAAACAGTGGCTGAAGATTAGGAAAATATTCAGAAAAGCTACATCTCCACCAAAGGTTTTTAGGAGTGTAGGAGAGGACAGTACATCTCTCCTATGAAGGTATATTAGTAGCTGCCACAATAAGGGTTTTCATAATTATTTTTTACAAAGGTAGCTCATGGGTATCTTTATAATTAATCAAATTCTCAAGGGAATTTTTGAAGCCTAACTTGATGTTTCAATAGCTGGGAGGTGCTAGGTGGATACAGGGATCTGGTGTTCATAGTGGGGGTGATTTATATGGCTGGCTGGGCCACACCCAGATATTATCCACGTTTTCTGTTCTCACAAGGTGCGACTGCCTCCACCTTTACTTAGTTGAGCCTTTTCTACCAACTTTCTTTGCTCTCTTTCAAGAGCTGACAAACTAACCGAAAAAAAAAAAATGGAGGGTAGGGGAAGGAATACAGAATTTCATTTTTTATAAGAGCATTAAGACGTTATTAACAACCCTTCTTCCCACGATACAGGTTAGAGTGCCAAGAGTTAAGAAAACATACTGAATAGTCTGTCCTTAGCAGCAAGTCTGCGGCAATGACTCGTGCCTAAACCAATCACGAAGTCCCCAGATTTGAAAATCTACCATCAGTTACAGCATAAATCCTCTTCTAACTCACTGCAAACAGTCCAGGAAGTGGAGCCTCGTTAAGATCGGGAAAGGGCGGTTTTCAAAGATTCTGAAGGGATTAGAAGGAAAGGTAAAGCTATCTCCCAACTACCCTCAATCCTGAAGCGCTTTATTGAATCTCCACCTCTGACTTCCCCCACCTTCTCCATGTGCCCCTTTAACTTCTCTCTACCCTCTCCATCGCCTCCCAACCCCTCAATTGCTCCCTCTGTTACCTGCTCACTGTCTCGAGGCTTGGGTAAAACTGTGCACCCAAAGTGCCGGCCGGCAAGGAAGGGGTGCACACAGAAGGCGCGAGTGCTGGGATACCGGTTCCACCTCTAGAGAAGCGCGCTCCGCCCTCCACGCGGGCTCAGAGCCTTGTTCCGATCCCAAACAGTTAGCCCCGCCCACTCTCGCTCTAGGCCCCGCCCCCCGGGCAAGGAGCTTTTTAGCCCTTGGCAGGCGCCGTACTTCTCCATCCGGTTTGGCCTGACTCTTTCAGCGCTGGCTGGAAGTGCGCTTGCCGGAGCGCAGTGGGTGGGAGGACCTGGCACCTCCCCTGGCCTCTGCAGTCAGACCCCCGGGGTGAAGAGCGATTCCTTCTGGGTCTCCAGTCTGCTGCAGTGCCCCTGCGTTAACGCTCCTTTGTGCTGCAGCTACTGAAGCCGAGATTACTCCAGCGCCTAGGTGCGGGCAGAGCAGCCGCCACTCTCTGCAGACCTGGCTGGAGGGTGCGTGCAGACTCTCCAGGCCGCGACTCGGCGCGTCCTTCCTCCTAGTTCTCCCCCACCCCACCCCCCAAACCCGCACCTCCCGAATCCCCCGCCCCCTCCGCGCTCTGCCCCTCCTCCCTTGCTGCGGGCTGACCGCTCCACACCGCCGCAGCGCCTCGCGTCTGGACGGCTTGCAGGAGGCACACACCCTTACACCCACTCGGCCAGACCGCACCCCTGCCCAGCATGTCCGCGCTGGAGTGGTACGCCCACAAGTCCCTGGGCGACGGCATCTTTTGGATTCAGGAACGCTTCTATGAGTCGGGCAACCGCGCCAACATCTGGCTGGTGCGTGGTTCCGAGCAGGATGTGGTGATCGATACGGGCCTGGGGCTGCGCAGCCTCCCGGAGTACCTGTACTCCTCCGGCCTCTTGCAGGATCACGGGGCCAAAGAGGACGCGGCGTGCCGGCCACTGCTGGCCGTGGCCACACACGTGCACTTCGACCACTCCGGCGGCCTCTACCAGTTCGACCGGGTGGCCGTGCATCACGCCGAGGCCGAGGCGCTGGCTCGCGGGGACAACTTTGAGACCGTGACCTGGCTGTCCGACAGTGAGGTGGTGCGGGCGCCCAGCCCGGGCTGGAGGGCCAGGCAGTTCCGAGTGCAGGCGGTGCAGCCCACTCTCATCCTGCAGGATGGTAATGGGCCCTCACGGGCACGCGCTCTCTTTAAGGGAAGGGATTGGGAAAAACTGTTCGAGGGATGCATGTTGCAGACGTGCGTGGCTGTAAACTGGCTTGTTTTGTCACATCGCAGAAACACCACTACTGTTTCTCCCTTCCCTGAGTAAACGCCTACTCGATCTGAGCCAAGGCCTTCGAAGCCTTCCTTACCACAGACCAGTTCTGGCACTGTGTGGCAAAGCCAAGTACTCAAATGAAAGCCGGCCCCACCCCCTAGTCAGATTCCTGTGTAAGGTATAGTAGTAACACTACAGAGGCTTGTGACTAGGGATTTTACATTCTTTTCCCGAACACTTGCCAGATTTCCAGGCGCTTTTATAGCGAAAAGACTTTTAAGGAATGAGTCCTCACCGAGTGCATGACAGGCTCTATGCTTTTGAGAACAGCTGACTTCATCCGCTCTCTGTCGGCGTCACTACTGGATATGAACAATTCCCACCTGTAGGTTTAGAAAGCCATTAGGGAGCAGTGGTTCTTATCTACTTGGGCATCCTTATCTACCAGATAGATTTCTGTTCTTGATGTTGCCTCATTAGAGCAAAAGCTTGTTAGTGAACATAAAAAGTAGAGAATGTGAGTCTTAACATTATGACAGATACATGGTCTGGTTTAAAGCAAGGCCTGAGAAAGATTAATGAGGTTATTTCCGGTGATGGTGAAGTATACCGACTAATGCATGGGTAACCTTGGGCCTCTGGCTCTGTAAAAGAAAGGATGGGGATCAGAGAGAAACTAATGGAATAAAATACAATAGAGTAGGGTCCCAGCCCTCTCAACGCCAAGCAGGCACTTAAATAATTGAGTTAATTAGCCACAATAGCAATATTTGTATATTAAATTTCCTTTTTTCTTTTTAGAATATTTTTGTTGATTTCATTTTATCTTCACAACACATTTGAAGTGAGGTGGCTGACCCCTAATTAAATGGCTTGCCTAGAGTCCACAGAGCAAGACAGTGACAAAAGCTAGGATTTGAACCAAGGCACAATAGATCAACGCATGCAGATCATAAATTCTATCCCATAAATATATCGTAATTATAAGTAGGATATGAAACCCCCTTCTCTCATTTTTATCTTGAAACCATTTTAATTGCCAATTTAATTTATTAAAACATTCCTCTAAGAGATAGAAAAATCCTGTTGCTGCAGTACAATAAGCTTACTTTATGAAGGACCAATATGACAAATAATGAAATAATTTTACAAAAATCAGTTTATCTTATAGATGAGATCTTGAACACTTGAAATATAAAAAATAAAAAGCAAGATTCTGTACCTCACACTCCACCCACAAAACCTCTTCATTAAAATTTCAAATCTAAAGATTAAAAAAAAAAAGAGACTGATTTAGATGGGAGTCTTATATCATCTGACAATTTAAGATGAAAGAAAAGTACATTTACAGTATTCTTTGTATTTCTTGATAAAAGTGATACTTTTTAGAGTTAGGATTTCCATGTAGTTGATGGGTATTAAGATTAAATTAATTGTGGCACTGAGACCAAAAAATGTTTAAATTAGTATTTAAAATACATTACAGTTGTCTGAATGAATAAATTACTTCTGATTTATTCACTTTTCCTTCTGTGCCAACAATAGGAAATCAATGGTGAAAGAACGATAAGAATTATTGTTTTATAGATGAAGAGTTCAAGCAGGCCTGAATTATCATGCCTGAGATCACATAGCCAGTTTGGAAAAGAGCTGAGACTAGAATCCAGGTTTCCTAAATCCCAGTTTATGATAGAATTATAGCATTTTGGAAATACAGGGGGCCTGCAAGCTATCTGTGTGCTGCTTTAAGCCTTTGAAGGTGTGAAAAAAAAAAAGCTTAATATTTACCAAACACTTAAAGCTTAGAATATTGTGTTATATCAAAAGTTGTTTTTCATTAGAAGCAGAATGCCTCATCCTCTCAAGTAGTATCTAATTTTCTCTTTTCTCAGGAATATTAATTTCCTTTCTCTTCTGAATAATGTGGCCAGCTGACTTGCTGTTATCATAATCCAGATGGCTGGAAGGAGATATAAAATATTTATATGAAAAATTCATACACGGTTACACATATACATGACGAGCCCATATCTGAACAGCATACAGCTGTTGCTTTGGTTAGAACATAAGGAGCCTGAAGTCATTAGTTTATTACATTTCATTTAGTGAATTGATGATCACCTGTCATGAGGAAGCATAAATCTGTGCTGTATGACTAACCCAAAAACTAACTTGCAAAGGAGGGACAGGGAAAGATCATCATATGGTGTATCATCTTTGATGGAAAAATAACTCCCCCTACGAATAGTGAAATAGTATCCTCCTATAAGAAGATAGATAAACCCTAGGTTAATATAGTACCTTCTATAGTACTATTCTTAATATAGTACCATACGTCTTTTTATCTATTTTCCACAATAGTCAAGTGATATGAAGTGGAGACATTTTGGCCCCTTATGTATGTTTAATTAATTTGCCCAGAGCCACCAAGATAATTACACAGTTATGACAGGCAGACTTAAGTCACTTGGGGAGGTTAAAAACAAAAAATAGACCCTAGAAAGGTAGCAGATTGAAAACTACTCCATCCGAAACCTAAGCCTGTAATAAAAGGACCTTGGTTTGTCTGTTTTAAGTATAAATCCATATTGAACTATTTTGAATGTTGATGTAAATGTAATGACTGAGTCAGCAGTTTTATCTTCTGCCAGCAATGGGGAATCAAGAGCCAATCCAGTCTGCACTGTAGGAGCTTTAAAAGGCTTGGGAATTAGCAGTAGATGGTATCTTAGTGGGGGCAAAGGAAAGATAAATAGTAAAATAAGTAGAATTGGTTGAAAGCCATTAAGAAGCTGTGAAAACTCTGGAATGTCCATGCACTTAGTTTGTTCTCTGGGGAGAATAAAGCAGAGGAGTGTTGATTAAGGGATGCCAGGTACTACTGAGCTCAGCATTCAGTATGGAAAATAGGAGGAGTGTGTGTGTGTGTGTGTGTGTGCGCGCGCGTGTGTGTGTGTGCGCGTGTGTGTGTGTGTGTGTGTGTGTGCGCGCGCGCATGCTTGTGCGTACAGGTGTATAAGGAAGAGAGAGAGAATGTATGTGTGTATGTGTATGTATGTTCCTTGTTAGTTTCAAGAAGGATGAGAGCCAGGTCTTTACCCCGCCAAGTAGCAAACTGGAAGAATCTTACCTGGAAAATGTGACCAGCCCTAGAGGAAAAACTAAGATGCTGATCCCTAAGCAATCTTTGGCTTCGTCTGTCTACAGCACAGCCTTGATCATTAAGCCCAATGCATGTGCTTCAAGCAGCCTTTTCACCCCCCCATTCTCAAATAGGCAACCAAGCATTATGAAAAATCCTAGAAAATGGTCTAACACGAGATCAAATACTAAAACAAATAGCATAAAGCAACTTGAGAGGGGAAGACAATCATTAATAGCATCAGGGGATAACAGAAGCTATTGCATTCAAGGTATTCAAGAGACATTAGGATGCTTTAAAAATAAGCAACAGAACAGTATGCACATGCACGCACACACACACACACACACACACACACACATACATGAGTTCTTGAAATTTAAAATGGTAGAAGTTTCTTAGTAGAAGAACTGAAGATAAAGTTGAAAAACTTTAAAAAAAAAAAAAAGGAGAAGAAAGGTAAAATGAAAACGAGAAGAGAACCAGTAGAGGACCCGTTTGGAAAATTCAACACTGGAATAATAGAAGCACAGATAGAGTAGAGAAAATGGAAGAAAAGAAAGCATAATAGTGATAATTCAAGAAAATATCCCACAATTAAGAGATGTAAAATTTCAGATTAAAAGAGCCCACAGAGTTCCTAGCATGATGAATGAAAACACATCCAACCCAAGGCACATTATTGTAAAATTTCAGAATACTGGAAGCAAGCTTCCAGAAATTAAAATGTCATCTATACAGATCATAATGGCTTTAGAGCTAGAAAAGAAGAGCTATGCCTTATTTGAATAAAATTTATTTCCAACTTAGAATTTTACATCCATTTCACTAACATTCAGGTTATCAAAAAAGATTGCTGTTACTTAGTTACCAAGATATAATTTTATCCTATTTACTACCTTCAAAATAAGGAAGTAAAGCAAGAGGAAGATATGGAATACAGGAAACAGGAGATCAAATACAAGAAAAAGTTGAAACATCAGGATGATGGCAAAAATGACATTCTGACAATGATACTATGCCAGGCATAAAGAGCTCCACATTGGAGCAGTTAAATCGTTAACTCTTTTGAACAAGAAATATATACAAGAGTGGTGTTGATAAGTGGAGAGTGAGGGGTAAAGAGAGCTAAAGATTCTTATATTTTATAGTGGAAGTCAACAAAATCTAAAATTTAAAAACCAAGAAATGGTAATATGTGAATGAAATCAGTATAGTATATCTAATTAGTAAATCAAGAAATGAAATATAAAAAATTTTTAGAGATAAATATATGTAGTAGAGGCAGCTACCAGAAGAAATAGCTAAAATTGTTAAAAAGTGGTTGATTCTTGGTAGCAGGATTGGAGCTAGAGTCAGAATGGGGCAAATAACTTTTTCTTACATTTTAAACCCTTCTGAAATATTTTGAGATGTGTACATATGTTTCTTTGATTAAAAAATGAAATAAAAATATGGGGTTACCAAGATGGGAAAGGGTATTTGGGAAGCCAAGAAAGGTCTAGTATGGCTGGAATCTAATGACAACTGGGTCAGGGTGAGGGCTTGGAAGCATAGGGTGTGTGTGTGTATTATATGCTTTTCTATGTGATATTTATTTATATATGGATATATGTCATAGGCAATTTTGAGTCTTGTAGGAGAGGTCTTATTGAAATTCTACAAGTGAGCACTATAAGCATAGGGGAGGCATTTACAAAGCTATAAGGTATTGGAAGAATCTAATACTCACCCATTATGGCCTTATCAACTGCTTACAGTTGGTATCCATTTTGATAGGTGGGCACTCACAACTTATCTGTTGCTAAATATTTTGAATACCACCTGGATATAACCAAAGATCAATAAGACTCTATCCCTGCGTTGGTAATTATCCACAGCTTCTTCTTCTTTTTTTTTTTTTTTTTAGGATTCAACTTCTTTCACTTCCTTCCTTCCTCCTTTCCTTTCTATACACTTATAAAAAAATGGGTCTCCAACAGCTCTATTATTAAACCAACCTGGCTATAATTTCTTTACCTTACCTGCCAGTCATACGGTAAATGACAGTAGTTTGTGATTCTCAGAGGCACCTTAATTCTGGAACAATTATATTGTAAAGGAGTCTGGCCCGTTAAGACTGGAATGCAGAGAAAGCTGGGAGTGTCTGATTCCATCTTAACATTCTTACTGGGATTCACGACAAGACTAGGACAATCCCTGCTCCCACTCTTGGCCTCACTGATCTGTTTTGTATTGCTATATATATTTTTTCTTAAAGTTTCTACAAATGCAATCATATATGGTCTTTGTGTCTGTCTTTTTCATTTGGAATGGTGTTTTGGAGATTCGTCCATGTTGTATCTCTTATTCATTCCTTTCTATTGCTGAGAAATAATCCATTTATGGTTATAACATATTTTATATCCTCACCTGTTGAAGGAAATTTGAATCTTTCTAGTTTGAGGCCGTAATTAATAATGCTGTCACGAACATTTGCAGGTAAGTCTTGTGTGGATGCATGTTTTCCTTTCCCTTGGTAGATACCTAGGAATGGAATTCCTGGATCTTACGGTAGTGGATGTTAATTTTTAAGAAAGTGCCTGTTTTCCAAAGTAGTTATACGATTTTATATTCCCAAATGCAATGGATAAGACTTCCAGTTTCTTCAGCTCTTTGTCTACACTTGCTTTTGTCAGTCCTTTTGATTGTAGCCATTCTAGTGAGTGTGTAGTGGTATTTCATTGTGGTTTAGTGTCTCCCTAATAACTAATGATGATGGTGAGCATATTTTCAGGTACTTATTTGCTAGTCAAGTGTCTTCTTTGTTAAAGGATCTATTAAAATCTTTTTTCCTTTTTATTTATTTAAAAAAATTTTTTTAAGTGTATTTATTTTGAGAGAGAGAGAAGGGCAGAGAGAGAGAGGGAGAGAGAGAATCCCAAGCAGGCTCTGCAATGGCAGCACAGAGCCCAATGTGGGGCTTGAACTCAGGAACCATGAGATCATGACCTGAGCAGAAACCAAGAGTCAGACACTTAACTGACTAAACCAACCAGGCACCCCTTCTATTTGTTTTCTAGAAACTTTCACATTTAGGTTTATGATCCATTTTGAGTTAGTTTTTGTTCATATTGTGCAGTGATGGTTGAAAGGGTCTTTTTTGCTTATTTGGATATGGATATCCAAAGTGTCCCAGTCCATTTCGTTGAGAAGACTATCTTTTTGCCCACTGAATTATCTTGGTTGACACCATTTGTCAAATCTCCTTTTGGACTCTATTCTCTTCCATTGATTATGTCTCTCCTTTAGCCAGCACCACACTATCTTGATGATTATAACTTTATTATAATTCTTGAAATTAAGTAGTGTAAGTCCTCCAACTTTGTACCTCTTTTTCAAAATTGTTTTGGCTATTCTAGACCATTTGCATTTTCATATAACTTTTATAAGAGTGAGATTTTTCAATTTCTACAAAAAAATTCAAGATTTTGATTGAGATTGTATTAAATCTGCAGATGTACACCAGCCATTACTGTAGGCCCTAGCCACATGTGACTATCTAAATACAAATATAAATTAATTAGGATTGATTAAAATTAAAATTCTAGTTCCCTAGTATATTAGCCTTATTTCAAATAACCATATGTAGCTAGTGGCTACCATATTGGACAGTGTTGATACATAATACTTCATTAATCTCAGAAAGTTGTATTAGACATCGCAGCTATGGGAAAATCAAATTTAAATGCCATCTTAACAATTTTGAGGCTTCTCGTTAAAAGACATGGCACATCTCTCCTTTTGTTTAGATCTTTAATTTCTCATGATGGTGTTTTTATACCTTTCAGTATAAAGATATACATTTTTCCTAAGTATTTCATTCTTTTTGATACTATTGTGAACAAAATGGCTTTTTAAATTCACTTTATGATGTTCATTGCTAATATATAGAAATACAATTTATTTTTGTATTCTGATCTTGTACCCTTGACATTGCTAAACTTGCTTTTTTAATTCTCTAGCTTTTCCCCACATTTCTTAGGTTTTTCTACAAATAAGATCTTGTTATCTGTGAATAAAGACAGATTTACTTCTTTTCCATTCTCTGTGACTGTACTTTTTCTTGGCTTACTCCCTTGGCTAAAATCTTTAGTGTGGTGTTAAATAGAAATGGTTAAGAGTAAACTTCCTTGCTTTCCTTCCATCTTAGGAGGAAAGCACTTAAGTGTTTCTACTCAGTGGTAAGTTAGCTGTAGGTTTTTCATAGATGCCCTTAATCAAGTTGACGACCTTCCCTCTACTCCTAGTTTGCTGAAAGTTTTTACCACCAGTAAGGTTTGGATTTTGTCATACGCTTTTTCTTCACCTATTGAGATGTTCATATGACTTTCCCCTTTATTTTACTAATATAATATAGTATGTTACCTGATTTTCAGAAGTCAAACCAAATTTATATTTCTGAGATAAACCCCATTTGGTCATTATCCTATTCATAAATTGTTGTATTTAGTTTGCCAATATTGATAAGGATTGATAAGGATTTTGAGACTACTTTCGTTAGTAATATTGGTTTGTAGTTTCCTTTTTTTTTTTTTTAGTTTATTTATTTATTTTGAGAGAGAGAGAGACAGAGTGAGTGGAGGAGGGGCAGAGAGGGGAGGGAGAGAGAGAATCTCTTAATTCACAAAACTGAGATCATGGCCTGAGCCGAAACCAAGAGTCCAACGCTTAACTTACTGAGCCATCCAGGCACCCCTGTAGTTTTATTTTTTTTTTTTTACATTGCCTTTGTCGGGCTTTTATTAGGGTAAAATTGAATTAGGAAGCTTTTCCTCTTCTACTATATTCTGAAAGTCTATATAGATACTTTCCCTGTCTTGAGTGACTGACAGAAACCATCTTTGAGCCTGGACTTTTCTTTGTGGGGAGATTTAAATTATTAATCAATTTCTTTGCTTGATATAGGTCTACTTAGATTTTCTTTTTCTTCTTCAATCACTTTGGTAATTTGTCTCTTTCTAAGAATTTGTTTATTTCAACTAAGTTGTCAAATTTGTTGTTCATAATATTCCCTTATCCTCTTTTTCATTTCCTTAGGGTCTATAGTGATACTCCTTCTTTCATTCCTGATTTTTGCAATTTATGTTTTCTCTAATTTTTTTGTCTAGCCAGTGGAGTTTATCATTTTTGTTGCTCTTTTCAATGAGCCACCTATTAGTTTCTTTTATTTTTTTCTATTGATATTTGTTTCTTATTTCATTTATTTCTGCTCTGGCCTTTATTTATTCCTTAACATTTTGTATTTGATTTGCTTCTTTTCCTAACTTCTTAAGATAGAAACTTTGATTTTAAACAGTTAATCCTTTACAAATAAGCATTTAAAGCAATAATTTTTTTTCTAAGTATTGTGTTACCAGCAGCCGATTAGGTGTGATATATTTTGTTTTTATTTTCATTCAGTTCAAGATATATTTTAATATAATTTATTGTCAAATTAGCTAATATACAGAGTGTAAAGTGTGCTGTTGGTTTTTGGCTTAGATTCCCGTGCTTCATTGCTTACATACAACACCCAGTGCTCATCCCAACAAGTGCCCTTCTTAATGCCCATCACCCATTTTCCCCTCTCCCCCACCATCCCATCCACCCTCAGTTTGTTCTCTGTATTTAAGAGTCTCTTATGGGTTGCCTCCCTTGCTCTCTGTTTATAACTATTTTTTTCCCCTTTCCTTTCCCCATGGTCTTCTGTTAAGTTTCTCAAGATCCACATATGAGTGAAAACATGTGATATCTGTCCTTCTCTGCCTGACTTATTTCACTTAGCATTATACTCTCCAGTTCCAGTCACGTTGCTACAAAGGGCCAGATTTCATTCTTCCTCACTCCAAGTAGTATTCCATTATACATATAAACCACATCTTCTTTATCCATTCATCAGTTGATGGACATTTAGGCTCTTTCTATAATTTGGCTATTGTTGAAAGTGCTGCTATAAACATTAGGGTACATGTGCCCCTATGAATCAGCACTCCTGTATCCCTTGGATAAATTCCTAGTAGTGCTATTGCTGGGTCGTAGGGTAATTCTATTTTTAGCTTTTTGAGGAACCTCCACACTGTTTTTCAGAGCAGCTGTACCAGTTTGCATTCCCACCAACAGTGCAAGAAGGTTCCTGTTTCTCCACATCCTCGCCAGCATCTGTAGTTTCCTGAGTTGTTCATTTTAGCCACTCTGACAAATGGGAGGTGGTATCTCAGTGTGGTTTTCATTGGTATTTCCCTGATCATGAATAATGTTGAGCATAATTTCATGTGCCTGTTGGCCATCTGGATGTCTTCTTTGGATAAGTGTCTATTCATGTCTTCTGCCCATTTTGTCACTGGATTCTTTGTTTTTCTGGTGTGGAGTTTGGTAAGTTATAGATTTGGGATACTACCCTTGATTCGGTATGTCACTTGCAAATATCTTTTCCCATTCCATCGGTTGCTTTTTAGTTTTGTTGATTGTTTCCTTTGCAGTACAGAAGCTTTTTATCTTGATGAGGTCCCAATAGTTCATTTTTGGTTTTAATTCCCTTGCCTTTGGAGATGTGTTGAGTAAGAAATTGCTGTGGCTGAGGTCAAAGAAGTTTTTGCATGCCTTCTCCTTGAGGGTTTTGATGGTTTCCTGCCTCACATTTAGGTCTTTCATCCATTTTGAGTTTATTTTTGTATATGGGCAAGAAAGTGGTCTAGTTTTATTCTTCTGCATGTTGCCGTCCAGTTCTCCCAGCACCATTTGCTAAAGAGACTGTCTTTTTTCCATTGGATACTCTTTCCTACTTTGTCAAAGATTAATTGGGCATACATTTGTGGGTCCAATTCTGGAGTGTCTATTCTATTCCATTGGTCTCTGTGTCTGTTCTTGTGCCAATACCATACTGTTGATGATTACAGCTTTGTAGTAGAGGCTAACGTCTGGGATTGTGAGGTGTCCCACTTTGGTTTTCTTCTTCAATATTACTTTGGCTATTCAGGGTCTTTTGTGGTTCCATACAAATTTTAGTGTTGTTTTTTCTAGCTTTGAGAAGAATGCCAGTGCAATTTTGATTGAGATTGCATTGAATGTGTAGATTGCTTTGGGTGGTATTGACATTTTAACAATATTTATTCTTCCAATCCATGAGCATGGAATGTCTTTCAGTTTCTTTGTATCTTCTTCAATTTCCTTCATAAGTTTTCTATAATTTTCAGCATACGGATCTTTTTTACCTCTTTGGTTAGGTTTATTCCTACGTATTTTATGGTTCTTGCTGCAATTGTAAATGGGATCAGTTTCTTTATTTCTCTTTCTGTTGCTTCATTATTGGTGTATAAAAATGCAACAGATTTCTGTGCATTGATTTTGTACCCTGAGACTTTGCTGAATTCACGTATCAGTTCTAGCAATCTTTTGGTGGAGTCTTTCTGGTTTTCCATGTATCATGTCGTCTGCGAAAAATGGAAGTTTGGTTTCTTCTTTGCCAATTTTGATGCCTTTGATTTCCTTTTGTTGTTGGATTGCTGATGCTAGCACTTCCAACACTATTTAAACAACAGTGGTGAGAGTGGACATCCCTGTCGTGTTCCTATCTCCGGGGGAAAGCTCTCAGTTTTTCCCTGTTAAGGATGATATTAGCTGTGGGCTTTTCATATATGGCTTTTACGATGTTTAAGTGTATTCCTTCTATCACAACTTTCTTGACAGTTTTTATTAAGAAAGGATACTGTGTTTTGTCAAATGATTTTTCGCATCTGTTGACAGGATCATATGGTTCATATCCTTTCTTTTATTAATGTGATGTATCACATTGATTGATTTGCGAATATTGAACCAGCCCTGCAGCCCAGGAATGAATCCCACTTGATCATGGTGAATAGTTCTTTTTTATATGCTGTTGAATTCGATTTGCTAGTATCTTGTTGAGGATTTTTGCATCCATGTTCATCAGGGATATTGACCTGTAATTCTTTTTTGTGGGGTCTCTGTCTGGTTTGGGAATCAAGGTAGTGCTGGCTTCATAGAATGAGTCTGGAAATTTTCCTTCCATTTCTATTTTTTGGAACAGCTTGAGAAGGATAGGTATTAATTCTGCTTTAAATGTCTGGTACAATTCCCCAGGGAAGCCATCTGGCCCAAGACTCTTCTTTGTTGGGAGATTTTTGATAACTGATTCAATTTCTTCACTAGTTATGGGTCTGTTCAAATTTTCTATTCTTTCCTGCTTGAGTTTTGGTAGTGCGTGGGTGTTTAGGAATTTGTCCATTTCTTCCAGGTTGTCCAGTTTGTTGGCATATAATTTTTCATAGTATTCTCTGATAATTAGTTCAAGAGATTTTCTAATCTCCTGTGATTTCATCTTTGATCCCTAAGTTAGGTAGAAGTGTGATGCTTACTTTGTGTATATTTGGATATTTCCCATATTTATTTTTGTTATTAATTTCTAATTTAATTATGTTATAGTCAAAGAACATATTTTTATGACTTTATTCCTTTCATATTTACTGAGACTTGCTTTATGGCTGTGTAGCCTGGTGAATATTCCATGTGCAATTAAAATGAATGTGTACTTTACTGTTTTAAGATAAAGTGTTGTATAAATGTCACTTAGGTTAAGTTGTTTGATAGTGTTGTTCAGGTCTTCTGTATTCTTACTGATTTTCTATCTACTTGTATTACAGATTACTCAGAGAGGAATATTTTAATCTCTAAGCATAATCAGTTAATTTTTTATTCTTAATTCTGTCAGTTTTTACTGAAATTTTTTTCATGAATCTTTAGTGTCTGTTTTAGGTACATGTATAATTTTTTAGTATGTTGACTTAATGTATATCCTAATAAAATGTACCTCTTTTCTCTACTAATAGTCCTTATTTTGTCTAATATTTTGTCTAATATTTGTCTTATTTTGTCTAATATAGCCACTCTAGTTCTCTTACTAATATTTATATTGCATAACTTTTTCAACCTCTGTTTGTCTTTGATCTTACAGTTCCTCTCTTGTAGATTGCATATGTATCCTGCTTTTTAAATCTAGTTTGACAGTGTCTGCCTTATCCCATTCATATTCAATGTAATTATTGATATAGTTGAATTTAGGTCTGCCATTCTGTTATTTGTTTTCTATGTCTCATTTCTTATTTAGCTGTCTTTTCCTCTTTCATTGTCTTTTAGGTTTCATAAATTCCAATTATTACACTGTTTTTATTCCCCATTAACTTTTTCACTCTATGTCTTTGATTTTTTCTGTGTATATGTGTTTGCACTAAACATAACAATGTGGAACTTTTAAATTATGATGATTTACTTAAGTTAGTACTGATTTAAAACCAGTGAAACCGTAATTTTGCATTTATACCTCAATTTCCTCTCACTATCAAATAACTGGGAAGAGTGTGAGATTTTACCTGATTTGCAAATTAGCCTGCCAGGGTTTAATAGATTCTGGCAGGAGACTAAAGATAATTTATTACTCATAGCAACAACAATAGCCAGAGCATGATCATTTGTACTGATTCTTCAAGGCTTAATTTTCACAGGGTGACAAAAGAAGGGGCAAAATATAGAGTAGCATTCATGAATCGTGTCATCAGGATACTGGTACCAAGGATGTACTAAAAAATAAGTGTTGTGGTCAAATAAGTTTGAGAAATGGTATAACCCTATCTCCCTTGTGTATATCTACAATGTACATTAGTATATTAAAAAGTTCTCAGAAGCCTTGCAGAAAAAAAGCTACTTAACTTTCTTTGAAGGAAGGGTTTCCAAATTATTTGACTACAGAATCTTTTCTTTTATGTATCATAACAACCTGAAAAAATAGTGTTCCACATAATTCACTTTGACAAACACTGGTTAAGCAAACAATAGAAATGAAATATATGCAAATTATTTTTAAATCACCATTAAGAAATACTGTATTTTTGAAATAAAAGTAAAATAAGTGTTATCCTTCCCGACCTTTTTGAAAACATTTAATGTTCTTTTATTCTTTAAGTGATTGAAGTCAAGTATGCAACATGTTTATCTGTAAATTCTGTTTCCATTTGTAGGGGATGTGATCAACCTTGGTGACAGACAGCTCACTGTTATGCACATGCCTGGTCACTCCAGGGGCAGTATTTGCTTACATGACAAAGACCGAAAGATTCTCTTCAGTGGAGACGTCGTGTATGATGGATCACTGATTGACTGGCTTCCATACAGCAGGATAAGTGACTATGTTGGAACCTGTGAACGTCTGATAGAATTAGTGGACAGAGGTCTGGTAGAGAAGGTGCTTCCTGGGCATTTCAATACCTTTGGTGCTGAAAGGCTTTTTCGATTAGCTTCTAACTATATTTCAAAAGCTGGCATATGTCACAAAGTTTCTACTTTTGCCATGCGATCTCTTGCAAGTTTAGCTTTACGTGTAACAAATTCTAGGACCTCACCCTAGTATCTACACTGATAACCTATTTTGATTAATTCTGTAAATTCAATTCATTTTGTGCTGTTTAAAATGAGTAATAGTGAGCATTTCAAGAAATGCTTTATTAGAGAAAAAAAAGGTTGAGAATGAGTAAGCCCAAAAAGGAAGCTCTTCATTAAAAATTTTTCTTTCTTTCAAATAAGAAATCATTTAAATAAGCTTATAATTTGCCAAGCTGTCATCTTGTAATATTTGTCATCTTGTAATATCCAGAAACAACATAGAAATATACGGGGAAGTAAGGAGGCATAGTAACAGAAAGAACTATCATCCTTACTTCCCATTTCTCTTATTTTATTTCCTAGATGACCTAGAAAAAGAGGCATAAAGTTTTATGTTTATACTCCAAACTTGATATTTTAGTATATTATTTAAAGATAAAGGTTCTTGAGTTTAAAATACATTAGAACTCAATACAAACATATAAATTAATATTTAGAATGACAGCTAAAACAATCCATTGGTATAGCACAGAATTTTTATGCTTCATTTATTTATTCTTAATGTAATTATAGCGTATTATATGCTGTGTAATTTTACTTACAAAGAGTACAATGAATTTTGTTTTGTTGCAAAGCTTTAAATATAAATTGCAGAGTGCTTCAGTCAAAAGCTACCACACAGTGTTGTTTGTTATTATGTGCGTGTAATATTTTCAATCATAAAAATGAAATTCAAATGTCTGTAATATAATTACAAATTGTCAGATTTCTCAAAAGGACACTGTCAGGGAAATTTGAAAATATACACATTGAAAATAATTTTTTTATTATATCCTATTTTAATATTAACAGCTATTATAAACAAAATTTTTCTTGTTAAATAGCAGCTTCAGTATATGTGTCATATTTTATAATATCACAACAACTATAGAGATCTACGACATTCTGATATGAATCATTCTTTTACTTATCATAACATGCATATGTACCATGGAAGGCTTTTCAGATTAACTGCAAAATGTGCATTAGATATTGACTTAGAATGAATTGCCTTTTTTATCCTGATTCACAACACCTATTCCTGTTCAGTATTCTTTGTCTTGAATGAAAAGAACTCTACATTTATAAAGTTATAGGAAAGGTTAGCCCACTATTTTAGTGAAATGTTTTGGTTTGGTGCTCTTTATAATTTATTAAAAAGCCTTTTGGAATATTTCATAAAGGTTTTTTAAGCAGTTTTCTCACTGCCTTTTTATTATTGACATGTCCAAAACCAAACTGAGATAGCTTTGGAAATCAGATTGTTTAGTATTAAGAAAGTTTAGCAACTTTGATATCTGAAAAATTATAAAATTTTTCCACCCTTAACCCACCCAGGTTTTTTTAGTCTTTTTTTAATTCAACACCCACACACATATCCCACATTCATACACACAGTCACATACATACATGCACAGTATTGTGCTAAACACTGTGGAAGCTTAAAAAGTCAAAGAGATGAAATCTTAGCTAGAAGGCAAACAAAACATGAATAATAATATATGTAGGTTGAAGCTAATACAAATTACACATGAGTATCAGGGACATACATGGAGGGGTGTGGAGTTTGGTTAGGAAGAGATTCCTGGAAGAGGGGTTTTTCAGTTGTATTTGGAAAGATGATTTGTTAGGTGGTCAGGGTAGGGGACAAAAAGATCCAAGGACGGGGATGGAAGCATTGCTATCCTAAGTAGGCTATTCCTTGTGACAATTTAAATTTAATTTTCAGGAGTCTTAGATCCTCCAAATACCAAGTATTTAGCATGAGACAGGTGGGTTTGTGATGGTGTATATGAGTCATCTTCTGTGACAGACAAGCTGTCCTGCCACATGCCATCGAAGGAATCTACTCATATAAGGCTGTAGGTTTCAGTTGATATGCAGCATGAAGAGTATAGATTTGGTTCAGGGCAACTACAATCACTTAATGAGCCTTAAATATAGCCATTATTTTTATATCAGTAGCACAAAAGAAAACCAAAAGTCCTTAACCATTGACCATTTTATCATACCTTAGGACTTAAAAAAAAAAAAATCAGGGTATAGTAGGCACTAAGTTTTACTGAGAAATATTTGAACCTGATGAAGGCTTTCTTTATTTCTTAAAAGTACAATTTTTCAAAACATGTTAGTTTTGTTTTTAAATCTCCAACTTTTTTTTGTTTTTCAAATTATACAAACACATAAGACTGTGATATTTTGCTTTTGCTTCAGTGTGAATAAATTGGGGAAAGGATCTGTCATCCATTTAGTGCTCATGCTATGCATTTTAAAATATGCATTATTCAGTTTAATCCTGGCCCCAGTGCCAAGAAGTAATTGACCAGCCAAACACAACAAAACTTTGGACAAAGCTGGTAATTGAACACAGGTCTGTCTTCCTCCCAAACTGTGCTCTTTCTCTTATATCTGCACAATAACATAAAATTGGCAAAGTGTATTTTTACTTTCCCAGATGCCACATGTGCCAAGAGTAAATCAAGTGATGTTAAGCCTAATAATAGCATATTTTAAAAGAAGCTTTAAAAAATATATTTTCACCCTGACAGTGACCCGTATTGTAACTTATGATTTTTGGAAATAATAGTATGTAAGTATAATTCAGAGTTGTCAAATGTAAGACATTTAGAAATAATGTCTACAAATTTTTATTTGTATTGTTAATAACTTAATCTTTGGAAACTTATTTTCCTTATTTGGTGTTTCCTTTTAACTAAGAAGTCTAAAACAAACAAAAATCTTGTGTTATCCTGATATAGTTGAGTAAATGATTATGTGTAATTGTTCTTATATGAATAGTAATATGATTGTGACATGTACACATTGTCTTCTTATAATTTTCAGATAAGTGTAAGTAAAAATTTGTGTGATAAATATTAAAGTGGACATTTTATTTCAATCTCTAGTTGGTATTTTTTTCTAACAGCAAATTCCTATTTAATTTCTTATAAATATTCCCCATGTGAAGTACAGTTTTGAAAATGTATAATAAATAAGACATCAAATCCATGGACAAGAATGGAGAATCCAGAAAATGCCCATATAAATTTTTGGTAGTTATAAATATTGCATTTTAAATCAATGGATAAAAGATGAGTTATTTGGTATATATTCCAATTGTTGATGTGAGAAAAAAAGGTCCCTGACAACATAAAAATAAATTCCAAATGGATTAAAGACCTAAATTTGAAAAATGGAAACACATGTGTATTGAAATTTTAAATCATGTTTAAGACATTAGGATAGGGAAGATCTTTATATAGGAAAAAAAAAAAAAGCAAAATCATCAGAATTTAAAATGTCCTAGAATTCAGATGCCATAAGTTAAAATGATAAATTAGAAGAAAATATTCACAAATTGTGTAACAGCAAAAATTTTTTAAACAATCAAAAAGAATGCCTACAAATCAATAAGAAAAAGGTAAACTGCTGTAAGGGTGGGAACACCTTTCTTCTCCCGTCGTAGGTCCTGTGGCTGGGCCCAAGGATTACATTTACAAAAGACAAAAGGAGCATATAAATTTTATTTGATATTAAAATTTTTATGTGGATGAGGAGGCTTTTATGTATAAGAAATGAAAACCCAAAGAAGTGGATTGGCATGAGACTTTACATACCATTTTAACAAAGAACAATAAATTGTGGAGACTGACCAGGCAGGAGAAGAGTGTTTGGACCAAGGTTAGTAAACTGTGGGAAAATGACTAGGAAATAGATGAGGGAAAGTCATGAATGACCAGGGTTATTCTAGCAGGTTTGTTCATATAGATTAATCTTGGTGTCAACTCTCTGTTTCCAGTGATAAAAATGTTCCAGTCTTCCTGATATAAGGAGGACACTTTTCTCATGGGAAATTTTATGCCCTGTTTTAGGTAGAAAGGGAACCCTTACTATATTTGTTTTTTTCTCACTTGCCTCAGGTCAATCAGTATGCCAAAGTGGTATATTTTGAGGTGTCATGTTCTAATCTCCTTTACTACCTATTACAAAAATGGGTAAATTATATGAGCAGGTTATTCACAGAAGATGAAACACAAAGGCCATTAAACATTCAGAATTATGCTGAACCTCAGTAGTAATCCGGGAAATGCAAGTTTAAATAATAAGATAGTTTACTCTAAAACTGGGAAATTTGAGAATATGAAGTATTAGTATAAGGGTAAGTGGATATTTTCATGCTGTGCTGCTAAAAGTGTAGAGTGCTTCCAGCCATTTATGGGGTGGGAGGGTGCAATTTTGGGCTGTGATTTGGTGCATTCTGATTTTGGGTTAAGAGTGATAGACTGAGCATGTAGCTTTACCTCTGCTCCTTTCTGAAATTCAGTGAAATGACGGGAAAATCATTTTTTAATGGCACAAACTTACAAGACCAAAAATGGTAAAGGAGACAACAGCATCATTTTGTCCCTGAAAGGCTGATAGATGAATGAAAACTAATTTGGTAAACCCAAGAAAGCCGCAAACAGGAATGAGGAAAGCCAAGAAACAATCATCACAACACAACCCTCCCCCCACCCCCCAACCACCACCAACTGCCCCACAAAAGGCTTAGAAATTGATAGTACCAGGTACCTCTAGGAGTCATGGTAAAGGTCTTTTTTATTTAAATCCCTCCCTAACTACACTACTAAGTAATTCCACCCCCCCAACTCAAGGATGATTGGAAGTTATTTTAGATTTAGCATGAAGTTAAGTAATCTTTAGCTTTAGTGCCTAGTACTTGCATAGGCCCCTTCCAAGGCCTGAGAGGGGCCTAAGAAATGTGTTCAGATGATCATTTTTTGGTTTTAATTTGTAAAACTAAATTATTTTTCATTCTTTCTCTCAAAGCCCCCAAAGTGCATGCTTCAGGTCCCACAAGAGTGTAATCTGCTCCTGTCTATAGGATTGTTATGCAGAGACAGTAAAACAGAATCTTTATTCAGAGGATACTGGACCTTGGGTCCTATTTTGAAAAGAAAGGGATTTAGGAATGGGTTTTCTTTTTTCTGTTTTTGTTATCTTTTTTTTATTTTTTTTTAATGTTATTTAGTTTTGAGAGAGAGAGGCAAAGTGTGAGCACAGGAGGAGCAGAGAGAGAGGGAGACACAGAATCCAAAGCAGGCTCCAGACTCTGAGCTAGCACAAAGTCCGACACAGGGCTCAAACCTGTGAACCATGAGATCATGACCTGAGCTGAAGTCAGAGGCTTAATGGACTGAGCCACCCAGGCACCCCTTGCACGCCTTAGCAAAGGTTTATTGTCAGTGAAAGTTTGTATACTTAAAGTTCACACTTGCAGAGTCCTCCAACCTAGTTCAAAGAATGTTGGCAGTTATGACAAATCTATCCTCCAGGCAAGATCCTTTTCTTAGAAATTTGACACCTGAAAGACCTGATGATACTGACTCTGGGGTCCCCAAAGAAAGGGCCCAGTGAAATCATCTTACAATGTAGTGTGCAACCACAGGGCCTCCCTTGCCTCTCTTGCACATAGATTTCTAAAGTGTACTACTCTTAACTTTTAATATATACACCAAAGCCAGCATCTTGTGGAAAAAACAAAAGAATAGATGGAAATAAGTGGAAAAACCACTTCAAACAGTAAGACAATTTACCAAAATAGCAATATATGAAATTAACATTAAAAACCTAGAGTCTTCACCAAAGAAGACATACAGATGGCAAATGAGTAACCAAGATATCCTTCAATAGGTAAATGGATAAACTCTGGTAGATGTAGACAATGGAATATTATTCAGTGCTAAAAAGACATGATCTATCGGGGTGCATGGGTGGCTCATTTGGTTAATTGGCCGACTTCAGCTCAGGTCACGATCTCACCCGTTTGTGAGTTTGAGCCCCGCATGAGGCTCTTTGCTGCCAGCTTGGAGCCTGGAGCCTGCTTCAGATTCTCTGTCTCCCTTTCTTTCTGCCCCTCCCCCAGTCACTCTGTGTCTCTCAAAAATAAACACTAAAACAATTAAAAAAAAAAAAAGAAATGAGCTATCAAGTCATGAAAAGATATGGAGACAACATAAATGCCCATTACAAAGTAAAAGAAGCCAATCTCAACAGGCTACTTACTGTATGATTCTAATTATACAACATTCTGGAAAAGGCAAATGTTAGAGCTAATAAAAAGACCCAAGGTTACTAGGGGTTGGGGTTGGGGCCAAGGATGACTAGGTGGAACGCATAATGATGGATACAAGTCATTATACATTTGTCCAAACCCAATGAATGTATGTCAAGAGTGAACCCCACGGTAGACTGTGAACTTTGGATGACTATGATGTTTCAGTACAGACTTATCAACTGTAACAAATGTATCATTCTGATGGGGGATGTTGATGAAGGAGGCTATGCAGGCAGTGGTAGCGGGCTTAAGGGAAATCCCCATCTTCTCAATTTTGCTGTGAACATAAAACTGCTCTGAAAAAAATATAGTCTTAAAAGAATAGAAAAAAAAATAAAGTCATTAAAAAATATATAGTCTTCATTTATATGAACAAAAATGAGTTCCAAAGTATAGTTTATAATAATATGTACTTAGAATAATTTTTAAATACCGAAGCATATATACATATATATAGTTAGGCATATACACCTAAGAATAATTTTTAAACACCTAGGCATATATGCCTATACATATAAATAGGCATATACACCTAAACTATATAAGGAAACGTATATAAACATCTATAAGAAATATATATGGACAAAAATATGTCCAAAACATATATAAGGAAAAGTATGTTTTAAAAAATACTATGTACTCGGATAGAAACAATGGGAGACAATTCACCACAGGTCTCTCATGTTTCTGCCCAGCTGAGAAACAGATGCACTGACTGCCTTTGTTCTACAATGTCTTTTAAAAAGTATTTATTATTAAGATATTATTCACAAACTACAAAATTCACCCTGTTAAAGTGTACAATTCACAGCTGTTGTTTTTGTTTTTTTTTAAGTAGGCTTCATGTTCAGTGTGGGGGCCCAATTCCAGGGCTAAGTGTGGGCAGAACTCATGGCCATGAGATCAAGATCAGAGTTGAGATCAAGAGTGGGACAGTGAATTGACTGAGTCACCCAGGCCCCCCTACATTTCAGTGGTTTTAAGTATATTCACTAAAATGTATAACCAACACCACCATCTAATTCCAGAACATTTTTATCACCGCCCCCTCCCCCCCGAAAAATCTTTGTACCTACTGGCAATCTCTCTGCATTTTCTCTCCCTGCCAGAACCAGGTAACCACTAATCTACTTTCTGTCTTTAGGGATTTGCCTATTCTGGAAATTTCAGAAAAATGGAATCACACAGCATATGTCTTTTGAGTCTGGCTTCTTTCCTTTAGTATAATGTTTTCAGGGTTCACCCATGTTGTAGTGTGTATCACTGTTTCACTTCTTTTTATTTCCAAATAATATTTGATCATATAACATTTTGATTATTCATTTATCAGTTAATAGACATTTGGGTTGTTTCTACCTTTCAACTATTATGAAAAATGCAGCTACAAACTCAAGAAATCTTTGTACGTTGTTGGAGACATTAGAGGCTAAATGGAACAGAGGGCAGCCGAGACAGCAGAGCAAAACACAAGTTCATTTGATAGGTTACTTGCGATGAGTTACATGAAGACTGTTGTCCAATCAGAAAGACATTTTACCTTCCCAAGATTAAATTTTTATATACTTCATGGGATGTTCCTGGGATTTGCCAATGCCTCATTTCCCATTATGCATTTTAACTTTAGGTAAAACACTGATCAAAATGCCGATAATATAATTCTATTGACTTTTTCTATATTTGTGAGGGAACTGGCAGAGTGTTGCCTAATGAAAGAAGGCAACACTGTATTACCAGTAATAATTTCAGTTATGCTTTTAAATGCTACTTGCCAAAATCTTACTTTATAATTTGAATCTAGCATCATATGGGCCAGTGGTTTTCAATTTGGCATGCATATAAGACTTATCCAGGGAGTTTTAAACAAGTAAATAAACCAGGACCTATACCAGACATACTGAATACCTTCAGTTAATATTCTTGGTATACAATGTATATTATTTCTCAGGATTATATGTTATAGT
Organism: Lynx canadensis; assembly: GCF_007474595.2. Taxonomy (NCBI): domain Eukaryota; kingdom Metazoa; phylum Chordata; class Mammalia; order Carnivora; family Felidae; genus Lynx; species Lynx canadensis. Next base: position 153,096,158 of record NC_044303.2, on the reverse strand, counting down.
ACAATATTTAAAAAAAAACAAACTATGATCACCTATTTTTTTGTGGATCAGGTGTAACATTCACTGACCTATTTGAAAATAGGCTTAATCATTGTCCTTAAAGACATTGGCAATTTTTTTGGAAATGGCTTTATTATTTGGTTTTTCATGTTATAGAAACAGCCAATTTCTGTGTCAGTTACATTAGCCTTATTATGAACTTTCATTAGATCTTTCAAATTTGGAAATTATGAGTAATAAATTAGCCATAGCCATTTTAAGTCTCTCTCATCTATGAACAGTTTTGTTTTATTCTATGTTTGCCTCAAGCAATCTACAATCAGCTACAGGCCTGAGTTTGTGTATTTAACAAAGAAGAATCATTTCAGAGCCCAGTAGAAAAGGAATGTGCCAGCTACTTCAAACTACTGATGCTTCAAAGACACGACTCTTGGGTATAGGATTTTCATGATATCACTTAGACAATTTTCAGAGCATACTGGGGGCTGGAATCAGAATTCTAGAACCCTTTAGTTGAGAAGCAGATGGCTTCACAAGACTGACATCTCAAGATCTAGTAAAAAAGAATTTCTTACATTGTACTAAATAAAGTGATAAGGGAAAATTTTATTGTGGCTATTTGTTTAAAATATTGTTGATATTGTCTTAAGGTTCTATTTGCTAGACATATAAAGAAGCCTTCTCTTTCCTTCTTAAGCTATCTGTAGTCCACAGCAATTAAAGGAAAATTTTTTTTGACATTTATTCATTTTTGAGAGGGAGAGAGAGAGAGAGAGAGGCAGAATCTGAGGCAGGCTCCCTCCAGGCTCTGAGCTGTCAGCACAGAGCCCAACACAGACCTTAAACTCACGGACCACGAGATCATGACCTGAGCTGAAGTTGGACACTTAACCAACTGAACCACCTAGGCACCCTGGTAGACCATAGCAATTTAATAAACTCTTCTTGTAAATTTAAAACATTACAAGAAACAATTGAAAACATTAAAAAAAAGATATCAGCTTCTCATTGACCAGTCCCAATCCCAACATTCAAACACTCTTATTGATATACACATTTTGCATGGTGATATATAGTTATTTGCGTGGTTCCAGTGACACTCTGTCCCCCTTTTTGCTAGGATAATTGGCATTTACAAAAGCAAGGCTGTGCCTACAATGTCATATTTGAGAATAGTGCTCATTTAATCAGATATTATAAGCCATTTTAAGGGAATTAAAATTGACCTTACTTATGCACCCAATGTCTACTGAGTCCTTCAGGAAAGCTGTCCTGTGCCTGCCGTACAGAGTCCCTACTATAGATTGAAATCTTTGTCCCTCCAAATTCATATGTTGGAACCTAATCGCTAATATTTTGGTATTTGGAGATGGGGACTTTGGGAGGTGATTAGTTCACAAGGGCAGAATCTATATGAATGGGATTAATGCCTTTATAAAAGAAATCCCAGAGAGTTCTCTCACCCCATCTGCCATGCAAGGATGCTGTGAAAGGTGATTGTCTATGAACCAGGAAGTAGGCCTTCACCAGACATGGAATCTGCCTTGATCTTGGACTTTACAGCCTCCAGAATTGTAAAACATTCCTACTGTTTATAAGTCACCTAGTCTGTGGTATTTTTCTAACAGTAGCCTGAAGGGACCAAGATAGTTCCAAACTTACAAGTGGTAAGAAATTTGCTTCTTGGCAGACCAGAAACAATAGGACATTTTGGATACTTCAAAAATGAAGGATTTTCCCAAATTAATAGGTACTGTTAATAAAACTACTTCCAAAGAATAGGCTTCGAAGAGTAAATATGCAAATAGATTCTTTCTGGCAGAAGGAGAATAGAGATGCTTTCATCCCAGAAAGCAAGTTTTAGGTCTCTCTACAAATTCATTTCAACATTTTTTGTCTATAGGTATCTCTGTTCTTTGACTTTTCCTTTTAACCAGTTGTGACATTTTCTGGTTCTTTCATTAAGAATATGTCAAATAGGGGTGCCTATTTGAAGAGCATATGATTCTTGATCTTGGGATCATGAGTTTGAGCCCCTATATACATACACATTGGGTGTAGAGATTAAATAAATAAACTTTTCTAAAAAAGGGTAAGTTAAATAGAATCTTTGAAACACAGTCATTTTAAATCTATATCAGAGCTATGATTTTAACCATTTCTGAAAATTTCCCTTTAAAATGACTTATTCTCATACTGGCCTGCTTAACATTTATCATATGCCTAAAACTGTTTTGTTTCACTTACATTATTTGTTCCTCACAACAAGGTACTATAACACAGACACTACTAAGAGCTTGCCTCCCTCCACACCTTTGTTGGCAGATGGGGACTATAAAACAGAGTTTATAGATAAATGAACTAGGATTAAAATCTAGGTAGTTTGGTTGCAAAGTCCACACTCTTAACCATTACTCTATACTCACTATAAACAGAGAAAACTTTAATTTTTATGACTAATTTTGAGTCTCAGAGACAGAGATTTCTCAAGGTAAACCTATAAATTTTTTTCCAACTTTGATTTGGTGCCCCTTGGTGCTTGAAAATTAGGAAAAATGTGCTAATTGTCATAACACCAATATTTCCAGTGATACTAAAAAATGTGGGAGAGACATACAAGTTTGGCATTATTACACCATCCCTCCCCTCCCCCCATAAACATCTTATAATTTTAATCCTATATGATCACGGCTCTGGGTCATGTTAAAAACAAGACAATAAGCTGAAAATGGAGTTGCTTATGCTAATCCCCATGTCAACAAACTGAGACTGAACCTAATTACAGTTTTGGCTCTCCCAGAAATAGAATCTTAGACTACTCAATCAGGAATCACCTGATCAGCACTAGTTTGGTAACTTCCCCAAGAGATCCCTCATCCTCCTAAAGAAAATTAACTTTGGAAAAACCAATCTGTTTTGTTTAGTTTTGTTTTTGCCTGGTATAATTTTCTTGTTCCAGCTCCCTTTTGACTATAAAAGTCTTTCCTTTTGTACAGCTCCTCAGAGCTCCTTTCTATCTGCTAGATTAGATGCTGCTTTATTGGAACCGATTTTTTGCTCAAAGAACTCTTAAAATTTTTAATATGCCTCAGTTTATCTTTTAACAGCCATGGTTAGAATGAGTCTGGGCCTTCAAGTTAGAACTGATAGTGCCATTATCAACAATAGCCAAATTATGGAAAGAGTGCAAATGTCCATCCACAGCTGAATGGATAAAGAAGATGTGGTATATATACACAATGGAATATTATTCAGCCATTAAAAAGAATGAAATCTTGCCATTTGCAATGATGTGGATGGAACTAGAGTATATTAGGCTAAGCAAAATAAGTCAGAGAAAGACAAATACGATACGATTTTAGCCATATGTGGGATTTAAGAAACAAAACAGATGAACATGAGGGAAGGGAAGAAAAATAAAATAAGAAAATAACAGGGAGGGAAGTATGCCATAAGAGATTCTTAACTGCAGAGAACAAACTGAGGGTTGTTGGAAGGGAGGTAGGCAGGGGGGTGGGCTAAATGGCTGATGGGCATTAAGGAGGGCACTTGCTGGGATGAGCACTGGGTGCTGTACGTAAGTGATGAATCACTAAATTCTACTCCTGAAACCAACACTACACTATACGTTAACTAACTTGAAGTTAAATAAAAACTTGGAAGAAATAAAAGAACTGATAGTGACAGTCACTTTGATTGGTGAGAGGCTGAGGAGCAGCCTATGTTTGGCTGAAGGGTAGCTGATGAACAACCAGCTGCATTCCTGGTGATACAATCTCTCATGATCCTTCTTCTTTTTGTTTTTAAATGTTTATTTATTTATTTTGAGAAAGACAGAAAGAGTGCACGCATGGCCAGGGGAGGGGCAGAGAGAATCCCAAGCGGGATCTGCACCATCAGCGCAGAGCCGGATGTGAGGCTCAATCCCACGGACCGTGAGATCATGACCTGAGCCGAAACCAAGAGTCAGACACTTAACCGACTGAGCCACCCAGACACCCCTCTTTTTTTCTTTAAATCTTATCTGCCACCAGCCTCTTCGTCTTCCTGCCAAGTTCTTTTTAAACTTTATTTTTTAGTACCAATCATTATAGACAGAATAATCTCAAAACTTGGAGATTCACTGAAGCTTCACTCAAGAGGCTTTTCTGACAAGCAAGGGAGTTGAATTTCTTTGTTTTGAATTACAGTAAATATGGTGAATACAGTAAAGCTGTATTAATCTAGATTCCACCAAGTCACAATACGTGGTTTTTTAAGGTACCTGTTTGGCTTATGCTGAATAATTCTATATGTGTATCTTAAATGTATGTTATTTGATGGTAACTAAGGCTTTTTGGGGGAGCTAAAACTTGCAATTTTGCCAACTCGCTCCTGATAGTGCAGGACCATTTGCTCAATTTTATCATGGCTTCATTTTTTCCAGCAGACAAACTACAATGTGAAGATGGATCTAAGGTTCCAAATCACCAAATAAAAATCCTGTTCACAGAACTATCTACCTAATTTGTGGGGTCTTTTGTTCAGAAGTTATGAAAAATTTCAAGATGGCAAAAGCAGAGTATTAAACAAAGTGTAGAGCTCTTCTAAATGTGTGCCCTTCTACTTGTCTGAGTGTGGTGCATGTGAATGTATACATATAAGTACATATAAGTACACATAAGCTTTTAGGCATAAAATTGAGTTTTTAAGAAAAAAATCTCAAATATATATGCTTTACACACACACACACACACACACACACACACACACACACACCCACGTACAGATACAACTATTCTTTCTTAAAATTTTCATCTGCTCTTAAAACTTACACTATTGTTTCTGGGGTGCCTGGATGGCTCAGTCAGTTAAGTGTCTGACTTTGGCTCAGGTCAGGATCTCACAGTTTGTGAGTTCAAGCCCTGCATTGGGCTCTGTGCTGACAGCTAAGAGCCTGGAGCCTGCTTTGGATTCTGTGTCTCCCTCTCTCTTTTTCCCTCCCCCACTCACAATCTCTGTCTCTCAAAAATAAATAAACATTTAAAAAATTGAAAAAAAACCTTACACTATTATTTCTAAGAAGATGTCTGCATTTGTATCTCTATTGTATTCATTTAGCAAATATTTATTGTTTGCCAGAATTCTGTTGGAGGCATTTAAAACGCATATAATGACTGCAGGTCCCAAAGCAATCTTGCACCAAAGAGGGAACTTGGGGACTGAAAAACACCTGGTGGGGCAACAAGACAGAAGGATCCTGGCTTAATGACACTGTGGAACATCATGCCTGTCTGTGTCAGGCTTTTATGTGTTTATGTTATTTTAGCCATTGACATTTAGGACTTTTCTATTACTTTTACCGAATCCAATCCTAACTAGTAAAATAGACATCTCAAATTCAACATATCCAAAAACTAACTGTGGATTTTTTCTCTCAAACCTCAATAATTGCATCCATGTCCTTCCAGTTGCAGAGGCTGAAATTTTTTGTAAAGGGGTCCTTATCCTTGGATTCATGAAGTTTCAAGGGATCAAGGAGACTATAAAATTGGATGGGAAAAAGTGCATCTATAATACCACAAATCTATAACTGAAATTCAATGTTTCCTCAATTATTATTATAGGGAATAAATAATAATATCCGTGATTTGTCACCAACAAAAATCACAGATATTTTTATATTACATTACAGTTGTTACAGAGTTCTCAAAATACCTTTAATATTCATTATTGCTTTGTGGTTTTTTTTTGTTTGTTTTAGAGACAGAGCATGCACACACGTGCAAGAAGGGGGGAGGAGAGAGAGAGGGAAGAGCGAGAATCTTAGGCAGGCTCCACATCCTGCAAAGAGTCTGACATGGAGCTTGATCTAATGACCATGAGACCATGACCTGAGCTGAAATCAAGGGTTGGATGCTTAACTAACTGAGCCACCCAGGTGTCCCCATCATTGCTTTGAATTATAGGAACAACTGTGAAGAAAGCACATGTGTTTATCACATGTTTTATTATTTTGATAATGATATTTCAATATAAGTGAGTTCCTTTGTAATTTTAACTATTTTAATTCATATTCTTACAACAATGCTCTGAGAGGGCAGGTCATAACCTTCATTGGAGGGCTAACAGGGGTCTATGACATATAAAGGGTAAGAGTCTTTTCCTGCTAGTCACCCTTGATCTCTCAATTTGTCTCATATCCACGTGGCAAAGGGTGCTAGTTGCCACCAGTATCCATTCTTCCTATTTTCCTTAGTAATAGAACACCAGGGTTTTTGGTGGGGGGACAGTAATAATGTTCTCACCTGAAAGACTATATTTCCCAGACATTCCTTGTAGGTAAGTGTGGCCTTGTGAATAAGTTCTAGCTAAAAAGTTCTAAGTCAAAATGTTGTATAGGATTCCTTGGAAAGGTTGCTTAAAAGGTTCTGCTTAGCTAAATAGAAAACATTTTTGGCTTCTCCCCCCCCCTCTTTTCTCCAGTCATGAAAAAGGACCCAATTAATGGACTTCTTAGTCATCTATGCCCTAGATAATGAAAACTGTGGTGGTAAAGCAGAAAATGAGAAGGAACTTGAGTTCCTGATAACTGTAGAGAGTTACCATGTCATCACATGTTTGCCTACTTCTGGAATTAAGAACAAATGGAGGGTTACTTGAGGGGTTGTGGCAGGGGAGGTGGGCTAAATGGGTAGGGGGCATTAGGGAATCTACTCCTGAAATCATTGTTGCACTATATGCTAACTAACTTGGATGTAAATTAAAAAAACAAAATTAAAAAAAAAAAAGAAAAAATACTCTCTAGGTAGATTTCAGTTGTTAACCACTAAATACAATTCCTAACTGATATACCCCAATTATGACAAGTCCTACTGGTTCTGTCTTCAAAAATCGAATTCAAATTCACAGTTTGAATATTTCTATCTCCACCATTATTACCCTGATCCCAGCTTCTATCAAACCTCACCTGAATTGTTGCAATACCAAGTTCCTATTGATCTTCCTTCTGTTCCCTTGGCTCCTCACAGTGTATTCTCAACCAGGATCCCAAATGAACTTTTAAAATTTATAAGGTGGATCATATCACTTCTTTACACAAAAACTTCAAAAATTTTTTTTCTCATCCCCCATAAAAGTTAATTCCTAATGAAGGGCTATATAGTTTTATAAGATGTTACCAATATACCCCCCACCTCTCTAATCTCTTCTATTACTCTATTCCAGCTCACTCAGTTCCTACCCCACTTAACCCCTTGTTGCTCTTTGTATATGACAAACATGCTCAAGGTAGGTGCTTAGTAATATAGGAAATGAATAGCTGAGGAAGCCAGCAGAAGGCTATTTCAGGGGGCAATCTTTGTCTAGGCTAGAATTATTCAATGTGGCAAGCCTGATTATTCCAAATGATTGAATTCTTTTTTTTTTTAAATTTTTTAACGTTTATTTATTTTTGAGAGAGAGACACACACAAAGTGCGCTCTCTGATGAGGGTCAGAGAGAGAGAGACAGACAGACAGACAGAATCTGAAGCAGGCTCCAGGCTCTGAGATGTCAGCACAGAGCCTGATGCAGGGCTTGAACTCATGAACCATGAGATCATGACCTGAGCCGAAGTCGGATGCTTAACCAACTGAGACACTCAGGTGCCCCCAAATGATTAGATTCTTATGTACACTGTTGATATTAATAACTAATCCTGACCTGAGCACCACCATTAGAATAATTTCCCTAAAACACTGCTTTCAATAGTACTTTCCAGCTCAATAACATTTAATACTTATATACTTCACTGATAGTCAAAACTAATGTCTAGTGAAGCTTGTTACTAGCAGTAGAGAAGCACAGGAGTCTGTTTGTTCTTATTGCTATGCTGCAAGTTCATAGCAAAATAATAATGAAATTTAATTATGTATAACATAATTGTCCACATAGTTGATATAATTAGATATAATTATAAAGCTATTGTAAAAGACTTGAAAACATCTTTTTAAAAAAACTGTTTTAGGGGTGCCTGGGTGGGTCAGTCAGTTAAGTATCTTACTTTAGCTCAGGTCATGATCTCACAGTTCTTAAGTTCGAGTCCTGCATTGGGTTCTTTGCTGTCAGCACAGAGTCTGCTTCAGATCTTCTGTCTCCCTCTCTCTCTCCCCCTTCCCTGCTCACTCACTCTCTCCCATAAATAGATATTTAAAAAAATTAAAACATAAATAAAAAATAAAAAAACTATTTTAGGGGCACTCAGCTAGGTCAGTTGGAAGAACATGTAACTCTTGACCTTGAGGTCATGAGTTTGAGCCCCACCTGGGGTGTAAAGATTACTTAAATAAATAAAACTTAAAAAAAAAACTGTTTTAGGGCACCTGGGTGGCTCAGTCAGTTGAGCATCTGACTCTTGTTTTCAGCCCAGGTCATGATCCCAGGATTGTGGGATCAAGCCCCATGTTACCCCAATGGTAAGCCATTGTAAAAAATGAGATACAATGAGGAAAAGAAAAAGAAAGTAATTGCATCATTGATCAAGGAATCAAGGAGAATACATTTGTATTGAGGTGATTTGTTTCCATTGAGCTATTATAGGTTATTTAAAGCTTTTAAAACTGTCTCACCATTAAGTAGACAATAAAATGGACTAATTTTTAGATATTAAAATGATGTTTCTTATGGCTAAAACTGCAAAAATTACAACCTTTACGTGTAGACTTGGCAGTTACCAAGAGTTTGATATTTTTAATAGAGATACATGTATACTGAGAGAAGTACATAGGAAATGCCAAGGAAAATTCAATTTGACCCTGAAGTTCTATTTCATTTCTTTTTAGGAACATTTAAATTAACCTTCAGAGTCTTAGATAAAAAGTGCTGGAGAATCAGTTGTAAGAATCACCATGGAGACCACACTGTGTTCTCAGGTCACATTAACAAGGTCTCTCCAGTCTGCCAAGGACGGGTTTCCTGCATCTGGCAGTGCTGTAACTAGTAGACAGGAATTATGAATTGTGTGGTTGTGAGTAACAAATATACACTGAAATTAGCTTCAGTAATGAGAGGTTTATCTAAGGGAGAAAACTGACCATTTCAAAAACCCAACATTTCATTTCATCTCCCTCAGAGTTGCTTGGCCTCTGCTTCTCTCTGTGTTTCTGGGTTTACTTGTGGCATCTCTGCTCACCCCCCCAAAATTATCTTGTTCTTGGCTTTGATTTGCTGTCCTTTATAGGTCTTGCCCTGACCCTTCGGTTGTATTTAGCATCTTCTGACTAATTGGCTCAGTATCTGTATTCAAAAGTCCCAAGAAAAAGAATCTGATTGGTTCAGTTTAGGTCAGGTATCTGCAGGTGGACCAATAGGCTGTGGTGGTGGTGGATGGATACCTAGTGTTTGTCTTTACAGAGGCCCTGTCCAGTAAAAGTACACATCATCTATAGTTTTGTGAAGTCTTTAGGGGATAAAGGAGGAAAGCAGGCTGTGGTGATAATAAATCCCCAGTTCCATTCTGGAATCTGTTAACAATTCATTTACACTTTCCCTTCCCCACTAATTTTAGGGAATTAAGACAGTACACACACACACACACACACACACACACACACACACACACACAGAGTGTCTGAGTTACAAAAAAAGTTGACAAAAAATAAAGGTTATATTGATCCTTCCACTTCACTTGCTACCTGAATGACAAGTCAATCAGCAAATATTTATTGATTGTATTTAGTGAACTCAGCACTGTGCAGCACTGAGGCCAGGAATGAGAAGGACAAGAAGTGACATAAATGGTCTTTGATGCTCAAGGTTTTCCTAAGTTATGAGAAGTCCAAGCCCCCAAAGGAACCCCATTTCTGTTGTCTCCCAGTTGGCTCCCAGATACACAGTTTACACATACTTACTGTCTACCTGGTCATCACTGCAGTTCAATTCTTGTCACTACATCTCCAACCACACTCTTACTTCCCAGAGTTTGCCCCTTCAACAGACTTCATAGGGGAGAGAGATGCTAGAAAATTCTCTTAGGGAAATTTTTTTGGGGGAAGAAAAGACACATCATGTTTATTCATGTATTTATGGATATATGTATTTACTTACTTATATATTTATTAGTTAAGTGGCCAGCATCTAAAAAAAAGTCAGGAGAAACTATATAACAATTTGATTTTCTTATTTCTCTTCAAATATCTGAAAATCTGCCTTTTGGGATCTGTATTTCCATATAGCACCAATTATTGGACCCAAATAGTAATCTCACTCTGTAGATAGGGCATGAGTTTCTCCACCTATCATAGTTCTTCTACTGTGTGTTGTGATATATCCTGCCTGCGCCGCCCCCTCCCCCCTGCCGCTTTAGTCATTTTTATCTGCCTTTCCCTTATAGGCATTTGTGGTTGCAAATCACTTAGTTCATGAGATGTACTATATTCTTACTTTTTTCCAAATCTAATCTCTGGAGGAATTGGGAGACATCCCCACATTCAAGTATATTTTGTGGCACCACATCACACTTAAAATATTCTGAGCCAAGGCAGAGACAAGTCATTCCTATTCTTCTTTAATTTACGGACAATTCTTTGCTCACCAACTCTGACATCTGCTTCTAGAATTAAAGAAGCCCATTGTCTGCTAATGGGCTTATTCCAAATCTTAATGACAGTGTCCCTGATTTAATCATTGGTCCTGGTCACCATTTGTGCAGGAAATCTAGTGGGGGGGGGGGAAAAGCCTCCTTGTGGCAGCACATGGAATAAAGCTCTTTCTTTACATACCTCGTCCCACAACGTAACTGTTTTTAAAAATGGTAATGTTAGGAAAAATTGTCAATTACTTGGAAAGGAACAGAAGAGATTACTGAGTTTAGTAGATCTTCTGGAGATTATCTGATTATATAAGGTTGTGTATCTTTGATCACTTTCTCCTGTGGAGGTTATTTTACATTTCCACACAGTAGAAATTAAGTTGTACAAAACTAATAGTAATACAAATAATTCTTGTACATGGCAAGGCAAATTATTTTGTCTTGTAGATATAAAATTTATTTCTTCTTGTGGAAAAGATTACCACAAGGATTAAATTTTATTGCCCTGTAGGTTATTAACCAGTTTTGCAGCTATTAGCAAATTCTTTTCAGCATTCTGAATTGTTTGTGTATGTATGTATATTTAAAAACTTTCTTAAACTGATTCTCTCATTACTAATGAGTTGAATAAAATCTTTCACATGTGTTCATTTTATATTTACATGACAGTAAAAAGTATTTGTTTCTTTTTGAACATTATACCATAGCAGTTAAAGACCTGATGTTTTGATTACATTTCAATAGTTCCAAATAAGAAAGAAATTCAGACAGGTTACTAAATATGTAAACTTAAATTACACAAAAATTAGTGGTAATAATCTTGAGGTAAAAAGGATATTTTAAGTATAGGGACTATAGTTTTTGCATGTAGTAAGCAAAATTATCTGTGGTAAAGGAATCTCCTCCAGAAGGTTTCTCTGCCCTCAAAGCCTTCCTTCCACCCTTGGCTGTGTTTTTTAATGCACAAGGAGGAAAAAGAAATTTTAGAGATGGTGGAATTAGGTGATAAATGAAAAAAAAAAAAAGTAAGTGGAAAGTAATGAAGACAGATTCAAGAATGCTGTTTCAGTAGTGTCTTTCTGTACCTAGTCTCCTTGCAAGCCTAGAATCTTGAAAGTTTGTGTGCTACAAAGTAAAGCTGTTCCTTTTCCACTTGAGTGACCCAGTGGTTCTCTGGTTATTAAGGAAGAACATTAATTGACTACAACCCAAACACAATAAAGTATTCTTTAACTGGACTGGAATTTTCTCTTCTGCAGTTTTCTCTCTGTAAAATTTAGGAACAGCAATTTGGTAGCTGAGGTCAGAGCTTTAAAACATATGATTGTGTTTTCCTCAAGAGCCATTTGTCTAGTGTAATCACAAAGAAACAAAGATATTGCCATCTAGTGGTTTAATTGAAGAAATTCAGAAAAATAATTTTTCTCCTAAATTTTCCATTAATTTTTTCTTTGTGTAGCACTAAATAAAAAAGCATTCATTTTTAGAAAGCAATTATTAATATATATTTTTTTCAAATTAAGGTTCTAGACGTGGCTACTTTTTTTTTCATTTTAGGTTATATTCCCTATTTATTAAGCTCAGTAGGATTAGGATATGAATTAGAACAGGGAAAGATCCTTTCATAATTGAAGAAAATACATTTAAAGGCAGTGTTTCACTGAAGGAATTGTTAAATACCCAAACCAAATCATAAAATCAAGTGATCAAATTAATAGTTCATATCAAATTTTAAAAAGGTACAAGATAAAATAAATAGGTATATATTATGTATGGTCTAAAGGTAGAATCTTATACCAAAATCCTTTGCTTTTATTTAATAGTTCCATTACAGCAAAACTAGCTTTTAAAGAATATTCCATTGAATAAAATATTATTGTATCATTGGCTTTGATTACAAAATAATAATTGGATTTCTAGAAAACTCTCCAATCCAAAAAACTTTGATACTTAAACATATAAGAAGTATACTTATAAGTCCAGCAGAATTTTACTTACAATACAGATAAACAGAAAATCCAGATATTACCATCTATTTTCTGCATTGATATATTTTTATAGTCTTATGTAAAACAGATTTGCTCTGTTGTATTAAAGAACTATTTCATTTCTAATAACACCGTGGAGACAATAGTTTACAAAGATATTCTGACTCCATGTGACTGTGGTAGAGATTTTTCCAGGTTCCCCTTGAATTTTCAGATCATCACGTACCTAGTATCTTGATTAAAAAAAAAAAAAAACTTAAAAAAAATTCCAAGTATTCTGATTCCACTTTTTAAAAGCATTTTTATGCTTAGGGGACCATAATGACTTGTGCTGAATTTAGCAAAATAGAGATCCTTTCTCATCATTGGTCAAGAAAGTGACATGATGTGGGGCACCTGGGTGGCTCAGTTGGTTGAGCATCCGACTTTGACTCAGGTCATGATGTTGTGGTCTGTGAGTTCAAGCCCAGCCTCGGGCTCTGTGCTGGCAGCTCAGAGCCTGGAGCCTGCTTCTCTGTGTCTCCCTCTCTCTCTGCGCCTCCCTGCTCATGCTCATGCGTGCTTTCTCTCTCTCTCAAAAATAAATAAACATTGTTTTAAAAAACTTAAGAAAGTGACATGATGGAATCTATCCCAGCCTGGGACAACTAAAGGATGTCTTTTTATGATATCTTCTGTGGTAGATATAAAAGTCCAGAGGAGAGACAATAAAGTAGACAGAGGGACAGATACAGTTTATAAACCCTGTATAAAATGATAAAACTTCTATTCTGAAAAGGGTTCCATGGCTATGATGACCATGCCACCCCTGGGCAGTGTACAAGAGGTAAGAAGGATGGGGTATAACTGTGCATACTCATCCTCATTGAAGTAGCCTCTCCCCCAGTTGTTGTCAAGGGTTCAGGTAACTACAGATCCTGCTGTCATTGTTATGGAAAATAAGAATAGATTCAAATTTTGGATTAAGATTTGTCATCTAGTAAAAAGGTTGTGTGCAGGAAGAACATTATGTGGGCACAGACTCAAGACGGAAAGAAGAAAATTGACAATGGGTTTCCTTTAGGTACATTAAGTTGCTAGACAAGCCAATCAACACAAAAAACAGCAACGCTAAACTTAAAGAGCGATTTGTAAAGTGTGCTGATAATTTCTTTCAAAACAGGTCATAGTATTTCTTTAGAGGAAATAAAACATAAGTGTCTATCAGTTTGTAGAAATGTCTACCTTTTCTCTATATAATATATAGATCTATTTTTATAGGAGTTAATTTTTCTCCAAGATCTTATTAAAAATAGAGATCCTTTCCTTTCTTCTTTCAAATACTGAATAGAATCTATGAGATTGGGGCTCAGTCTTCTCTATTTTTAACAAGCTCTCCAGGTCTTTTTAGTATATTCAAGTTTGAGAAACATTCTTCTAGACTTCATTAACAAAACCACTGAGACTAAATACTTTTCATGGAAAAAGTTTAAAGACAATCAAAGGTAAAAAAGTGGAATACCAGGTCAAATTTAATAGTCACTTAGCTGGAGGACTGGCAGATCACCAATGAGATTTCCAATTTCCAATATCATCAGCAAAGGGACAATTTTAAAATGAGACTTATTACCATAGGTGGCAGCCTGATAAAAATGTCTGTGAAAGGGTAGACATACTCAAAACTTAAACACTTGTATTAATTCAAGAGTTACTTATTGAATATCAACTACATGTTAGGTGCTATGTTAGGTACTAGGATTGCAGAGAAAAAAGTTGTTCTCCTTAGAAAGCTCTTCATATAATAAAATGATTATTAGACTTCAGTGGGAATACAAATTACCTTGGGTACGTGTTAAGAATGCAGATGGTGAGTATGTGATCATGAAGAATACTGGTCTAATTTGTAAAAAGAAAGTAAATAGACATTTATAATGTAAGTGGTAAGTTTTAACAGATATACAGATATATTATTTGATCACTGATGCAAGCCAACATTGAGAGGTAAATATCCTTGAATTCCTGAATGAAAACCAGTAATTTTCTAGATGATGAAAGGTAGGGAAGAGCATGGAACATGGCATTGAACAGTGAGAAAGTGTGGTGTATATCAGGCATTAAAGACGGTTTGTTTCTATCTGGAATTTAAAAGTTGAGAGTGAGGCATAATGGACATGGGAATGGAGAAGTAAACTAGATTATGAAGAATCCTGTATCGTAGAGTTTTCATTTCACCCAGAAAAAAGTGGTGAATCTCTGAGGTATTTGAAGTAGTGAAGTAGAGGATGACTGCATCAGGGCTGGGTTTAAGGGAAAGCATTCTCATAGTAGCTAATGAATGGGTTGAGTGGGGGTCAGCATGAAGCAACAAAGACTGTCAGGAAGGCTAGTTAGAAGACTGCCATGATCATTCAAGCAAGAAATTTGAAATGCCTGCTTTCAGATAGTGCTGCTGGGATGGAGAAGAGAGAAGGGAAGTATTGTTAAAGTAATTAAATTCATGGAATATGGAGAAAAGGTGGGGGATGGGAAGAAGAAAGTAATGTGAAGGATGACTCTGGGTTTCTGGTTTGAATCTACTCATTTCATTTCCTTGGTAATGGTATTTCCTCTTTCCAGTTGGGAAGACATTTCTTTTGCCATCTCAGTAATTAGTATTTTGTACTTTAAGCAGCTATATCCTTTCTTCAGTGCTTATTATGGTTCCAAATGCCACTATGACAAACATATCTCACTAAAGAAGATGCTGCCAATGCTATGCTCACATTCCCCAAGCCCCTCCAGAAATCATGTGGAGTCTTTGCGGACAGTTCCTGTGAAAACCAAATGCTTCTTACTTCAAGCTGTGGTGAGGGCTTCTGTGTGAGGGCTTTCTCTGTGCCCTGCAGTGTGTCTGACTTGTGCTCAGGGTAAGCCAGAAGTATCCGTGAAGTAATGACCCAGGAGCAACCCTCAGCCAGTGAGGAATGGAGATTGGGGTTAACTACTCATCCTAGCTTTCTAGCACTGTGATGGATTATCCCCAGTAGGATTCCCTTCCCTGTCTAACTTTGTCACACCCTCACCATGTTTCTAGAATCACCTCCCAAATAAACTATTTGAATCCAAATCCTTGTCACACAGTTTGCTTTGGGGAAAACCCAAATTTAGTTACTCAGTTCTGATAACACAATTTTATATATCTGCACCATTTTATATATGTGCAAACTAATGTTTGGAGGGGTTAAATAAATTGCCCACATCACTTAGCTCCTGGATTCAAATCCAAAGCGTTTGGTTTCAATATTATGCAATAGCGCCAGTCTCAAATTCTAAGATGTGAACCAGGCATCACCAACTGCGGAATGAAAGCCAGAGATAGTCTGTCAAGCTCTTTTACACAACATTGAAACTGACCATTATTTTCAGATTCCAATCTTTATTATTATAAAGGCTGAGCCTGAGCCTTGCCTGCCAGCATGTTTCCTTTCCCTTACTGAATATGGTAGTCATGTAGAATTTAGAAGCTGGGCAAATCACTCTTGAATGAGATGAAATGCAACGGCATAATGGCAGAGAGTGGTATGATAGATCAATTACTCTTTTTTTCTTAAGATTTTATTTTTAAGTAATCTCTACACCCAATCTGGTGCTAAAATGTATAATCCCAAAACATAGAGTCACATGCTCCACCAACTGAGCCAGCCCAGGTGCCCCTAGGTCAACTACTCTTAACACTTTGCTCAAGTTGTCAGGTTCTCTGAGTACTTTTATGGTTTAATTCCTGGTTAAGAATTTAAATTTTAAATGAGTGATGAAAGGAATTAAATTTTAAATGAGTGATGAGGTCATTAAAAATAATATATCTAGAACTCAGCTACAGCTCATATTTTCCTCTCCTTCCGTATAATGTAAATAACTCACATTGAAGGGAAGTATCAAAGAAGGACATGCAAAATCAGAAGGTCTAATCTCAATTCCTTCACCAATTAGCTATGTGCCATTAAGCAAATCACCCAACTTCTCAAAATCTTGGTTGTCATCTATGAGAAGAAGGCTCTTTCAAGCAATCTGATCTGCAGGCTCCTTTCTAGTATTAGCATTTCTATGGTTCTATCCAATTCCTGAGTTAGAGTTGCTTAGATGAAGGAGCATGAGCTTCACATATACTAGCCCGCTTTCCCACTCCCTGCACATATTTTGCACTTTCCCAAATTCATGCCTTTCTCCTTTGATTTTTTCTATCTCTAATGATTTCTCTTCTCATAAAATTTCAACCCAACTTTTAAAATTCTTTGTCTTAATGACTGCAGAAATAATTGTGCCCTCGTCAGAATTCCTGAGCATTTATTATCACACCACTCATTCATATGGCACTTAGTACTTACAGCAAAAGAAAACTCTGCACAAGACATTACAATAGGCATAGAATACAGGATTAATTGCTATAGAAGTGGTTTTGACTGTAGTTCTCAACATGTGGTGGACAAATCACATGGGGTTCTATGACTATTTCTTTCTCTCTTACTGATCAGACCCACACGAGTATGTCATAATACTCCAGGTTGAATATAATTAGTATATAAATGAACTCAAATACTTACACAGGCCATAATTCACAAAATGAAGCAGTGCCTTTGCCATAAAGTAATGAGTTCAGAGGACTCTGACAAAAAGGAGAGCTCAGGTCCCACAGAAAGGGGGCAGCAATGCCTTGGTTGTGAAGGGGTGCAGCATCTGTGACACTAAAATGTTTGCTTCTTTAAGAGAAGTCAGAAGTCAAGAGTTTTTGTTCTTTGTTCATGGTTTTTAAAAAAAAATTTTGAGAGGGAGAGCGCACATGTGAGGGGTGGGGAGGGGTAGACAGGGAGGAGGGAGATAATGCCGAGCAGGCTTCACGTTGTCAGTGCATGGATAGCTAATAAGGTTCTGTCCCACAAATCGTGAGATCATGACCTGAGCCGAAACCAAGAACTGGACACTTAACCAACTGAGCCACCCAGGAGCTCCATCTTTGTTCACAGTTTTTATTTATTTTTGGGACAGAGAGAGACAGAGCGTGAACGGGGGAGGGGCAGAGAGAGAGGGAGACACAGAATCGGAAACAGGCTCCAGGCTCTGAGCCATCAGCCCAGAGCCTGACGCGGGGCTCGAAATCACGGACCGCGAGATCGTGACCTGGCTGAAGTCAGACGCTTAACCGACTGCGCCACCCAGGCGCCCCATGTTCACAGTTTTTAAATGTCAAAAACAAAATCAAACATTTAAGTATATCTCCTGTAGGTCTTATTTAGCTGGTAAGAGGTCTCTGGTCTCTGCTCATCTATTTCTCAGCCCACTACAGCGTGGCTTTTTTCAGTGAAATTACTCTCCCAAAAGGTACCAGTTACCAGCTTTGTGACCCAAACAAGTAACTTAACTTGTCCCTGAACCAGTCTTTTGCCTACATCACAGGATGTATGAGAAGTAAGTGAGAAAATATCTATAAGACATAGCACACAGAAATATGCACAAAGCAGTCCATGCATGTTTGTTCCTGCTATGCTTGAACCACACTGCAATCTGGCTTCCTCCATCAAAATGGTACAGCTTTAAACACCTGTTGGGGCGCCTGGGTGGTTAAGCGTCCGACTTCAGCCAGGTCACGATCTCGCGGTCCGTGAGTTCGAGCCCCGCGTCGGGCTCTGGGCTGATGGCTCAGAGCCTGGAGCCTGTTTCCGATTCTGTGTCTCCCTCTCTCTCTGCCCCCTTCCCCGTTCATGCTCTGTCTCTCTCTGTCCCAAAAAAAAATAAATAAACGTTGAAAAAAAATTAAAAAAACAAAACACCTGTGTGCCTCTTTCTCTCTGCCAGTGCACACTCCTCTCCCCTCACTCTCTGAGTTTTAACTCTTTGAAGAAAGTGCCTTCTCAAGCTGTGTGTAGATTTCTTGATGGTAAAACTATCCTAGCTTTCTCCCCACATTTAAGAATATTTTTAAAACATTAAAAATATTTTAAAAATAGTTTTAAAATATTAAAAAATATATTTTTATTCTTGGGGCGCCTGGGTGTCTCAGTTGGTTAAGTGACTGACTTCAACTCAGGTCATGATCTTGCAGTTCACGAGTTCAAACCCCGTGTCAGGCTCTGTGCTGACAGCTCAGAGCCTGAAGCCTGCTTTGGATTCTGTCTCTCTCTGTCTCTCTGCCTCTCCCCCACTTGTACTCTCTTTCTGTCTCAAAAATAAATAAAACATTTAAAAAAATATATGCATATATATATATATATATATATATATAATTCTAGAAAATTTCAATCACATACAAACATAGAAAGAAGAGTATAATCAACCCCTCAGTACACATCCATCCTCAACGATTTTCGACATATGGCCAATTTTGTTTCATCCACACCCTTACCAAATCCCTGCTCTCCCACCATTGCACACAGAGTGGATTATTTGAAGCCAACTATAAATATAACATCATCTCACTTGTAAATACTTCAAAGTTTATACAGTTTTGTAAGGAATGTGTAGGAAACAGAATGGTCTTGTGTAAAGATTCTTAAGGGTGATGGGGGAAGGGAAGGGCAAGGAGGATGGGACACACAAGTAATATGTATTCCTAAAAGATAGGGATTCTGCTCTTTTCAAGTAGAAAATCTCTGAGCCAATACTAAGTAGCTGAACAAAAAACATCTATGGGCAAAATCTGGTCATAAGGCCATAAATTTGCAACCTTATCTATAAATAATAGCTGTGGAGAAGGACAAATAGAAAGGGTTGGATTCATAATAGAGTCAGGTTAAAGGAAGAAATTCTTTCTCCTTTGTTGCATCCACACGACTCCTGAAACAGAATGCTATGGGCACCAGTGACAGTCGCAACAAAGTTTATTACAATGAGAGGCAAGGCCGACCGATCGGGACCAACACTCTTGATAAGAGTGTGGCTCTGAACAGCCGGGGTACAGAGTTTTTAAAGCCGATCACATCGTTTTATCATTATCTGGGAACAGAACAGAGAAACAGTTCCCAGATGAGTTAGAAACAGTTGCCAGATGAGTCAGAAACAGTTATCGAATGAGGTGATTATTTTGGACTTTCTGCCGCTAAGTTGCAACCAGTGGATCTCCTTGACCTTGTCTCTGATGCTCTTTTTTTTGAGCTTTTGTTTCCTTCATTGGTAAAGCCTGATTCACAAGACTATGAAGTATGATTTACAAGAGTAAAAAGCATGGCTGTTATCTTTTGACCTTCATTGTCAGAACAAAGTTGTTATCTTTCAAGCTAAGTGTTAGCCCTACACTACAATTTAACCCTTACACTATTACCAGGTAAATTTCTGAGTTTAGGGAGTTTTCTACCTTGTATTTGTATTTCTCATAGTTAGAAGAAAATTTCAAAATGCATTTTGCATAAATCTTGATTGACAATGGAAATGCTATGACTATTTTATCATATTTGTCTCTAAAGATTTCATTTTATTAGCCATCTATTATACTTCCATCCAGATTACTTCAGCTTAAAATAGATCACTAGTCTTTCGCAGCTATTTAGTAACTAAGAGCAATGAATTAAATTCATACAACAGTTCAGAAAAGTTCACATCACCATCAGTTCAGAACATCTGATTCACCAAGTATAGATTATTTAAAAAGAATGACCAGAAATTAAATATCACAAATAAGATTTTTTGTCACCGTTAAATGTCTGAATTTTAAACAGATTCTTGGGCTGGTGGCTCATATCCATCAGCTTGTTCAACTTTAGCACCAGTCTCACTCCCAGTAGCTTTTCCAAAACTACTACCTTCATCATGAAGCTCCATGAGCTTTCCCAATTCAAAGTTAGGTTTTGTCAGCATTTTTACTTTTCTAATGAAGACATCATGGAGTGGATAAATAGACTGACAAATCTTTTCTATGTCATTCCCGATGCTGTCTGGAATCAATTTATTGACCACTTTTTTCAAGTCATTTGTCTGCACCTCTTGGGTCATGATTTCCATCATCTTTTTCCAAATTTGGTGGATTTGTTGGTGGTGAGCATAACAGGTCTTCCAAATCTGAATGTTGCGTTTAGTAGTAAAAGCAACACAAAAGAGATGAAGCAAATAACCATTGGCAGTCTTGACACTAACAGGAGCTTCAATCATGATCTGACATTTTTTGACCATGGAGCACATTTTGTCATGGGTAAGATCCATGCCACAGAAATTAGGCAGTTTTTGCCTTGAACATCTTCAGTAATTAGCTTGAACTTTCTAAATGCAACTTCATCATTCTGAGATCAGCAAGGCTCACTTCGAAAACATGACCCTTAAGGTCATCAGATGCGATTTTGGTTGCTTGAGTTCTTGTGACTAGTGTTTTTCTGATATTTCTTATATTAAACATAGCTGGCACTTTTACATCACACCAACCTTTCTTTGAAAATGGATCAACCACTTTCTTCTTGGCTCCTTTTTTGCTGCCTTTCATAAGGCGCTTGGTTCTTGCTGACAACCAGGGAGCCAAAAGTGCTATGTCTATTTTAAATTCATCCAATCTGGCTTTGGACATCAGCATTCCATTAAATGTGCCCTTGTTGAAGTTACCAATTTTTCCAAGTCCAACTTAGTTGACTACTTCTTCTTACTTGGTTTCCAGGACAGCATTTTCTCCTGGTTTTCCTTCTACCACACTGGCAATACCATTTTTCATGCCCAGGATTTGGTCTTGCACTTTATTTTTGTTTACACACACTTTTCCTAGTTGATTTTATCTGGTTAAGCGGCTTTAACTGCCATTTAAATACTGATGGCTCTTAAATATATTCCTAGGCTTCACTTTTCTTTGAAGCTTCACACACCCACACACATGTTTACACATACATACATTCTAGAATAACTTTTATTAATATAAAGGATATGTTGCACAAACGTAAATAATAAAATAGATAATATTCCTTGTTGTAAATTCCATATGGCATTTCAGTTTTTGCAGAATTCTTTCATTGATTTTTGCTAAACCTTTGTATCTGTATTTAACTTTTGGTTGCAACTGATGAGTAAGCGAAGATACAATATGAATGTTGGCTAATTCTTTTCATTATGCCAATAAGTGAGATGACAGCTCCATGGATACTAGAATTCCCTCTGTTCCTGGATTATGCCAAGCTTATTTCTATTTCAGGTCTTTTGCATTTCCTCTTCCTCTTCTCTTCTTCAGTTCTTTACAAGACTGGTTTTTTATTCCAGCTCAAGTGTCACAGAGAGGTTTTCCCTGACCGCCTTAACCAAGAAGCTTTTCTTACTTCAGCCACTCTCTATCCCAGTGTTTTCCTTTATATTCTTCATAGGGATTCTGCAGTGATCAGTTCTTAAGAAGCAAAGTTTGTTTCTATATGTATTTACTTATTTGAATGAATGATTCATGCTTATGGCAAAAAAATTCCAAACAGTGAAAAAAAATCTATCCAGGGATTTCCATTCCAGGAAGATTGAGTAGATGCACTTTCCCAATTTATAACTAAAAATTCTGGGCATAATATAAAAAGCAAACATATGAGAAAGCATATCAGCTAAGACTTCAAGATCCAATGAACAAACAACATGGTGATGAGTTCCCTGGGTTTTCTTTTTGCTGAATATATCCCAGAATTGGTGCTAGAGAAGCCAGAAAGCCTGGAAATACCAATGGGCACCTACAGAAAAGGACCCAGCAAAAACTGCTCCTTTGAGCCAAAGGACCAGGAAAATGGCAGCCAACAAAGGCAGAAAGCTTTTGGGAAATAACCAATTTACTATAGAAGAAACTATGGCCCCACCCCCATCCCTGCCAGCAAAAACCAAGTGGAGCCTAGACTTTATCCAATTATAGCTTTATCCTCCTAAAGGCTGCTCTCTCAATAGACAAAATTTGTTAAGATACCCAATGATATAGTTGTCCTCACTTCCTTGGACCCCTCAAAATCACCCAACCCAAGCCGAGTCTTTTCTCATACTCTCTTTTTAAGAGAGTACCCTCATGATGTTTGAAGGAAGAAAAAAAAATAAACAAACAATTAAACGTGGTTCAACTACAGGTATTTTTGGTACTTTTTGGCTGAAGAGGATTAATATTGTAAAGTAGCTGCAATCTCCATTAGTATTATTATTTTTGTTGTTATTTCAAATTCAAATTGATCATATGTTACGTACACTTCTCTGTACTTTTTTTCTCATTTAATGATGCATTCCAAAAATAGTACATGATAGTATCTATAGGTATGTTTTATTCTTTTTAACAGGTTTATAATAATTCCATGCTATGGATGTAAACTAATGTATTTAAACTGTCATCTGGGGGTGCCTGGGTGGCTCAGTCTGTTGAACATCCGACTTCGGCTCAGGTCATAATCTCGCAGTTCATGAGTTTGAGCCCCGCATCGGGCTCTGTGCTGACAGCTCAGAGCCTGGACCTACTTTGGATTCTGTCTCCCTCCCTCTCTGCCCCTCCCCCCACTCACACTCTGTCTCTCTCTCAAAAATAAATAAGCATTAAAAAAATAAATAAACTGTCATCTGTTAATGGACAGTTAGTATTTTTCAAATCTTTCTCTCTTCCTTTTTTTTTGAAAGACAACTTTTATTACTTTTATGTACAGAAGATTCAATAGCGTACACTTAGCCCAGTTTGGTGGCCAGTTTTAGCCTTTGCCTTTTCCAGCTTGGCAATGTCAGCCACTGACTTTGGACCCAGGACACTGCCTCCCCACTGACAGCAGATCTCATCATATCTGTTGTCATAATTGGTCCTGATCGCTTCCACCAGCTTAGCCAGATCTCCTTTGTGTTCAGAGTTAACCTGTGTGAAGATGACAGTGGTGCAGGTCTTCCTGTGGACCAGATACCCCAGCCTGGCCTTCCCCTTGATAATACAGTAGGGAACCCCCATCTTACAATATAGGGCAGGCGGGAAGACAACCATCTCCATGGGATCCACATCATGTGCAATCACTACCAGTTGAGCCTTCTTGTTTTCCACCAAGCCGGTGACAGAATTAGCCCCTAGAACACACAACCAGCTTGCATAAGGACTACACGAGGGATACTTGGTTCACAAGCCTATGACTCAGGGTTAAAAAGCTTGAATTTTACTCTTCACAGTGATTCCATGTGAACCAATCTTTTTCTTTTATAAGCTGTAACGAATAGCTTTGCACATACTTTATGTACAAGTACACCTACAGAGCAATTTTTGAGAAGTAGAAGTGCTTCTCAAGTGTATGTGGATTTAAAATTTTGATACATGTGATCTCCAAAGTTCACCAAAAAGGTTGCCCTAAATTATCTATCAACAATGTTTAGGGAAACCCTGCTCATTCTCCATAGTAAGTTTGTAATTCCAAACTTAGATCTTTGCAAATGTAACAAGTGAAAATTTGTATCTCACTGCAGTGTAAGCACTGACCTTATTTTTAAAGAAGCTGAACAAGTCATATGTTTATAAGCTATTTGTAGATCTTTTTACATGAGCTGTCTTCTCATATACAGATGATGCTTGAACAACACAGGAGTTAGAGGCACCACCATTCCTCCCACTCCCATGCAGGCAAAAATCGGTGTTTAACTATTGGCTCCCCCAAAACTTAACTACTAATCACCTTCTGTTGTCCAGAAACCTTATCAATATAAACTATCTATTAACACATATTTTATATGTTATATGTATTATATACTGTATTCTTATAATAAAGTAAGCTAGAGAAAAGAAAATGTTATTAAAAAACCATAAGGAACAGAAAATACATTTAAGGTATGTACTGTATTTATTTTTAAAAAATCCACATAAAAGTGGACCCCAGAGTTCAAACCTGTGTTATTCAAGGGTCAACAGTATTCTAGGTTCTGTTATAATATAGAAACATAGTATATATTACATAATTCATAACATATAGTACATTAACATTAAAACATATAACATGTTATACAACATGAAATCTTTGATTTTTGTATTGTACATAGTATTTTATAGTCTGTGGAATTTCCACCTGCAGAGTTTATGTATTTCCTTAGCCTATTTTATGAAAACTATTATTGTGATTTTTAGCTTCTTTTATCTACATTCACAAATTTACCTTTAATCTTCAGATATTGACTGGTTTAAGCCTTAAAGATAACTTTTTCAGTGTTTCCTTTCTCTTCTAGTTAGCAGTTCCCACATTTTGTTCTTCAGTCAAAATACTTTTTTCTTTTTGTTTAATAGCCTAATTCATTCTCCCTCCCTCCCTGTTTTCCTTCTCCCCCTCCTCTCTTTCTCTTCATATCTAAGCTGTTGCCACAGTAATCACTTATATAATTAGATGCCCCGATTCTGGGAGGAAGAAGAATTTTTCAGGAACATTATGATTTATTAAAGGAACCATTATTTCCTTCTTCCTCTTGATGTTGTCTGCTTATAGTATGTAGGTGGTAGCTAAAAATAAACCTATTAATTTTCACCTCTACATTGTATTCAGGAGCATGTTTAGTGCCTCATTACTAATGAGAATTCATCAAAAAAAAAAAAACCCAAATCTTTTGTTTTTGACTGTTGTGATAAGGACACTATTTGTATTCAAAGACATCCTATGAATCTATAAACATGAGTATCTAAATACAACATGTTTGATTTTAAAAAATATAAGGCCAGAGAAAGAGGTTATGAAAATTCATCTTTAACCAAAGCTTGCAAAAGCTGGTTACCAGACCATGGCCACCTACTAAATATTTTGATTTGAAGAATAGACCTGAGATTAATAAATCATCTTCAGTTTTATGCAGTGCTTCATAGGAAAGCTATCAATCCATAAAAGTAACTCAAAAGGCTAGAGAGCTTACTTTTAGGTGGAAAGCAGCCTCTTAATAAGGACTTATAGATTCTACTTCATTTTCATTATATTTCCAGCATATTTTTGTTTTGAATATTTTGCTCTTTCCTGTTAGCAGTATTGCAGTCTACCTGTGTTCACTTCTGGAAGCAGGAAGTGTGGATAATCCTAGCCCTAAACGCGACTATAAGCACTATAAAGAATAAAAGGAGTGTAAGGTCCTTAGCTCTGAGCACAGGAGGTATTATTGCTCAGAGGCCAATGCTTTGGAACCCACTCTGGCCCTTCTACACTGCATTCCACATGAAGTGAAGAGTTCCAGGCACCTTAGGAAATATATCCACCTGAAGGATAGCAAAATACGCTACCACAAAATATGCCTTTTTGACATAAAAAGTATTTTGAAGTGAACGCAACTAAGAAGAAACTAAGAAGAACTAAGGGTTCTCTCTACCCTACCCCTTTTCTGCCTAAAGGCAGGATACAAATTCTCCTTTTACCAGAAAAAGACTCTTATTAGCTCAGAGATGGCATTAAAGGAATCTGCAAACAAACCTTATTCCATTAGTTTCCTTCCATATATTCACCTGCCCACAGTTTGCTGCCATTGGAAGCCTAAATTTGCTTTCCACTCTCCTGTCACAAATTTACTGTTTTGTTGAAGATGCCATATAAGCTGGAATTCTTTTTTTTTTCATGTTTAACAATCTTTAATTCAAATATGAAAGTTCAATACAAGCCATTTGTAGGGCTTGGGACTTGTTCTTTTAAAAACAAGAATGGAGGAATGCAACAAAATGATCCTTCCACTTTTTTTGCAGAAACTTTCGAGGAAAGGATAGATCATAGGGCTATAAAGATCCATTCAGTCATACCCACTTTCTCCCCCTACCAAGTCTTTCACCCGTTCCATAATAAGCTGGAATTCTAAGTCACCTCTCTGAGTTACTCGTTTTTCCCTGGGTATCATCCACATATAGAAGAGGTAAACATGTTAATAAAGTTCTGTTTGATTTTCTCTTGTTAATCTGTCTTTTATTACAGTGATCTCAGACAAGAACTCAGAAAGGTAGAGGAAAATTATTTTTCTTCCCTCATAGACCCAAAGCTCATATACTCCTTCTAGACCAAGCTCCAGATACTTGGTCTGGCTCTTCCAACATTCCCAGGATTCAGTGTGGAACACCAAGAATTCAGAATTCTAATTTCAAACCTAAACTTCAGTCATTATGAAGCTATATTTGTCAAAGGAGGAGGACAGAACATATTTTATTTAACAGCTTATTAGCTTGATTTATAACTTTAAAATATTTATACATAAGGTATATGACACCTCATTTGCACTAGCCCCTACAGATGTTAAGGAAGTGCCTAGGTTCCTTATCCTTCACTGGGTTTTTTATTCTGACTCCAGATGATTCTATTTTCCAAGCTCTTTGTGGAGGGTAATTTCCAGCAACTCTTTTTTTTTTTTTTTAACATTCATTTATTTTTGAGACAGAGAGACAGAGCGAGACAGAGCATGAGCGGGGGTGGGGAGTGCAGAGAGAGAAGGAGACAGAATCCAAAGCAGGCTCCAGGCTCTGAGCTGTCAGCACAGAGCCCAATGTGGGGTTCGAACTCACAAACTGAGAGATCATGACCTGAGCCAAAGTCGGACACTTAACCAACTGAGCCACCCAGGAACCCTTAATTTTTTTTTAATGTTTATTTATTTTTGAGACAGACACACACACACACACACACACACACACACACACACAACGTGAGTGGGGGAGGGGCAAAGAGAGAGGAAGACACAGAATATGAAGCAGGCTCCTGGCTCCAAGCTGTCACCACAGAGTTTGATACGGGCTCGAAACCACAAACCGTGACATCATGACCTGAGCCTAAGTCTGATGCTGAACGGACTGAGCCACCCAGGCACCCCTCTACTCCTTTTTAAAGGGGAACTAACATTTATTGATTGTCATATGTGAATACTTTATATACATCAGCTAATTTAATCTTCATAACAACTCTGTGAGTGGAATCCCTATCATAGGGATGAGGAAACTCAAAAGGTAAAGTTGCCGATATTTCAAATCTAATGAAACAGCTGACTGGCCTCATCAAGCCCTCTACTTTACCTCCAGTCATCCTTTCCTCCCAGCTCTTGACTTTTATTGGATGTCCTTACTTCGTATTTTCCTAAGGAGGTGGAGAGAAAGTCTGTGAAAGAACCTAAATTATCTTCTATTTCACAATCATTTAGTTCCTTCACCCTACTTTTCTTTATCTTTCTTCTCTTTAAATAATTCTCCACCTTTGACACCAAGATATCAAGTCTTATCAACTTTCTCTTCTCTTCCCTCAGTCTCATCTTCAACCTTTACCTTTCCACTGGCTTCTCCTCTAATAAAGCATTTCCTATTCTAAAAGAATTTTAAAAACAACCTTCTTTCACTTGTGAATATCTTTATTAATTCCTTAATTTTCTGCTTCTCTTCACAAATTTCTTCAAAGTGAAGTTAATTCTTACTGCTTCATCATTCCTTAACCTTTTACAATCTTGACGATTATCCTTAACTACAAAAATTGCAACCAAATGCCTTGTGAGAACCTAATATTTTTGATGGATAAGTTACCTAGTAAAATGCATAAAGTGCATTAATTTTAAGTATGCAATTAGATGATTTTTACATGTGCATACACCCTTCAAACCACCATGCAGATCAAGATTTGGAACATTTCCAACACACTCTAAAGTTCCATTTTGTTCTTTTTCAATAAATATCACCACTATTACCCCATTTCTGCCTGCCCAGAGGTACCCACTGTTCTGAATTATATAAATATTGATTAGTTCTGCCAGTTGTTGAACTTTATATAAATGGAATCATGTGCAGCATACTCATTTGCATGTATTCTTTTGTATCTAACTCATTTCACTAAAAACAATATCCACGAGTATCAATCTTATTGTTGATGTTACCGTTAATTTTGTGGTTTTTTTTTCTTTATCACTGGTAGTATTCCTTTATATGAGTATACCTCAATTTGTTTCTCCTTTTACATGTTAATGAACATTTGGGATGCTTTCAGTATGGAGTCATTATGAATAAACCTGCAGTGAACATTCTCGTGTAAGTTTTTCTGGGGGAATATACCACTACTTTTGGATTCATACCTACAAATGAAATTGCTGTGTCATAAGGTAACTGAATTTTTAACATTTGTAGAGATAGACACTTACAAACTGATGTATCATTTTACATTCCTATCAGCAATCTTTTAAGAGTTGGTCCACATCTTTTGCCACTATATGATATTGTTAATCTTCTAAAAATTTTTTATTTATTTTAATATTAGCCATTTTGGTGTGTTTGCAGTAACATTCATTGTGGTTTTTTAACTGATAATTCAAATCTTTTATACAATGTTCTTATTAGGCTTTAAGACTTTTTATAATTGATTTGTAACGTTTTATCAGATATATGTGTTATAAATGTTTTCTTACACACTTTCACTTCTTTTCATTATATTTTTTTTAATGTTTATTTTTGAAATAGAAAGAGAAAGAGACAAAGTGCGAGCGGGGAAGGACTGAGAGAGAGGGAGACACAGAATCTGAAGCAGGCTCCAGGCTCTGAGCTGTCAGCACAGAGCCCAACATGGGGCTCGAACCTATGGACTGTGATATCATGACCTGACCTGACATTGGATACTTAACTGAATGAGCCATCCAGACACTCCGTCTTTTTACTTTTCTAGTGGTGTCTTTGATGAGCAGAAATTTTTAATTTTGAGGATGTCAATTTATCAGTTTTTATTTTTATGATTAATGCTTTTTAAGTCCTGTTTAAGAAATCTTATCTGTCTCAAAGTCATGGAGATATTATCCTATGTTTGCTTTTAGAAATTTTAAAAGATTTTCTTTCACATATAATTCTATGATCCATCTCAAGTTAATTTTTGTGTTGGTGAGAGAAAAGAATAATGTTCATTTATTTTTATGTGATATCTATTTATTGCAAGGTCTTTTCCCCATGGACTTGGTGTCTTTATAATTAATCAAATGACTGTATGAATAGGTCTACTCTATTGATACAGTTTTCTATCTTTTCTCCAATGTCATACTCTCTTAATTATTATGTTTTACTAAGTATGAAAACCAGAAGCCTTTCTCAAATCTTAATTCTGCTCATTTTCTGTGCACTACTTAAATTTGCCTACCATTCACATTTTTCACAGGGAATAATAGAGGCATTGGAGTCAGGCAGATTTGTCTTTAAATAGATCCATCACCACATGATGGTGATGTGGGATCGTATAGAAGAAAAACCATCCAAAACTCAGACATGATGCCAAAGGATGGCTGTATGTCATTCTGGAATATTGTTTAATTTAATTTAAGTTATACTCAATGAGAATTTCTCTTGGAGGTTTGTTTACCTTTGTTAGTTGCTACTGATTAGGGCTTAGACTGTGTAAAACATTAACTTGTAGATTTTTGCCCTAGAGAGATGCATATCATGTTTGTTTGGTAGAGAGTGCAACTCCAAAGGCTACAGTTTATTTTGACTTGTATGACATTGTAATTTAGCCAACCTATCTCAGCATGCCTTCAGGACCTACCTAGATATATTCAGTTTTTCTACTTTTTTCTGTGAACTAGCTTTATCATCTGGCTGGGTTCCTCATTAAAAAAGTTAAATAGATCTTAGAAACATATTCATTCTATATTTTTATAATAGTCCTGTGTTTAAATTTTGAAAATTATACTTCGATAATAGTGAGGAGTTAAATATTATTCCAAGGAGTTATATAAACTGGGTGACTGGTAATGGCATTATCCAGGATGCAGAACATATAAGAAGTATTTTAGAAGAAGATAATTATTTTTGTTTTGGTATATTCTTTTCCATATAATGGAAATGCATGACATAAATGGAAGTCTATGTTCATACTGCGAGTAGAGGGTTATCAGAAAAAATGTGAGAAATTTTGGAGTCATCAGTATGTGATTGTTGAAATTTAGTAGGTGAGAGTGCTTAAGAATAGCATGATAGTATTAAGAACATCATTTTGAAAACAAACAAACAAACAAACAAACGGGATGAATAAAAAAAAAGCCATCAAAGAAAACTAGGAAGGAGTAGTAAAAAGTGGTCATGATGGCAATTTTAAGGAGTGGTCAACATGCAGATGCAACCGACGGGACAACAGGATGAGAACTGAAAAGAAGCAATTGAACTAGCAATTAAGAAGTCTTTGGTGAACTAGTAAAAGCACTTCCAGTAGAGAGGTGAATGTAAGTCAGATTTGCTGTGGGTTGAGAGAAAATGAGATATGAGGAAATGGATACTGTGAATATAGATTGGTTCAGGAAGTTTGGCTCCAAAACCTAAATCAGATCATAATAATTCACTGCTTAAAACCTGCTGATGGATTTCCATTACACTTGAAATAAAATTTATCCTTCAACACGAACTACTAGACTCTACATAATTAGGACTCTGTTTATCAATCTGACTTCTTATACCATTCTGCTATTCTCATTATACATCAAACATATTGAAATCTTTCCTGTCCTTGATTATGCCAACCTTGTTCCTAACCTGTGGCTTTTGCACCTTTGTCATTTCCTCTTTTTGGTATATTCTCCCTCCAGAGCTTTGCCAGGCTTATACAACAGTATTGAAGGTATATTGGTCAGATCTCCCTCTGTGTGAGTAGGTCATCAAAGGTCTTCCTTACCAGGTCACTTCTTTACTAGGTCACCAAAGACTTGTTAATTGCTAAGTTCAATTGCTTCTTTTCCGTTCTTATCCTGTTGTTCCCTCAGTTGCACCTGCATGTTGACCACTCCTTAAAATTGCCATCATGACGGCTTTTTACAACCTTTCAGCTGCCATGTTTTCAGACCACTCATACTGCGGCCACATTTCCCCTAGCCTGTGTCTAGCTGGTGACTGAGTACAGAATGGATACTAGAGCTCCACTATTCCTGCCTAACCCAAGACTCCTCTATAGGGCCATTTTTGCTTTGGGGCTCCTCAGTGGCCTGAAATTATCTCACAACTGCATTGTACTGTGAAGCTCTTCCTACCCAGTTCTCCTTCCTTCCCCTTTCTGTTCCCAGGTGTGAGGACAGTATTGTAGTTTGAAGACTCTCCTGCCTTCTGCTTACCACACCTTTATCCTTCACTGATGTTTCCTAGTCTCTTTCATGACTGATCCTATGTTGTCATCTGGAATTCAAAGAACCTAAACTGACACAGCTGTCAGTCATTTAATATCACAGTTCAAAAGTCACTTTATCATGGACCTTCTCAGTTCTGTAGTACTCAACTTGTGGTTAGCTCCTCATTGCCCTGTCTTATTTTCTTCATAGAATTTAACATTGTACCTTTTTTTTTTTTAATTTAATGTTTATTGTTAAGAGAGGCACAGAGAGAGCAGGAGAGGGGCAGAGAGGGAGACACAGAATCTGAAGCAGGCTCCAGGCTCTGAGTTGACAGAGCCCGAAGTGGGGCTCGAACCTATGGACTGGGAGATCATGACCTGAGCCAAAGTTGGACGCTTAATGGACTGAGCCACCCAGGTGCCCCAGTACCTTTGAAGTTTTTAAACTGATTTTTATATGCTAAAGTAAATTACCGACATTTTGAACATTTTACCTCAAACACTTTACTTTGTTCTCTAAAAAGGAGAACATTTTCATAAATGGGCAAGATGTTATTAAAATGCCTGATGAAATTACTAGTAATTTCTTTAGAACATGTAATCTCCTGTCCATATTCAAATTTCCACAATTGTCTCCATAATGCCTTTTACAGCTGCTTTATCCAATGTCTTAATCCAGGACAAGGCATTCTATTTGGAGGTAATGTCCTTTAAGTCTCTTTTAATCTAGGTCAATCCCTTTTTTCATGCACTGACTTGTTGAGGAGAGTGGCCATTTGTCATACAGAATGTGTTACTCTCAGGATTTGTCTGATGCCATGGTACTTTTTTTTTTTTTAAGTGGTTTCTCCATCTCCTAATTTCCTATACATGAGAAATTATGTATTAAGATTTACTTAAAGTCAAGTTAAACATTCTTGGCTAAAAGATTTAAGAGGTTAGGTGGAGTACTTCAGATTGAATTACATAAGCAGACATATAAAATCTGGTATACTCCAAAAAGAGTTGGACTCTTAACGAGCTGAGCCACCCATGTGCCCCTGGAAGTTAACCTTTTTATTTTTGATGTTCTGATGTTTTTATGTTTGAGGCTCAGTCAGTTAACCATCTGACTCTTGGGTTTCCGCTCAGGTCATGATCTCCCAGTTTGTGAGTTCATGCCCCATGTTGGGCTCTGCGCTGACAGTATTGGAGCCTGCTTGGGATTTTCTTTCCCTTCTCTCTCTGCCCCTCCACTGCTCGCTCTGTCTCTCTCAAAATAAGGTTAAAAATATTTTTAAAAAATGAAGTGTCTTACTGATAAGTTGATTCTTTTACCATTTTAGTTTGCTCAGTATGAGGCATGTCCTACCAATCTGAAAACTTGTACTAATTTTTAGGTTCTTAGAATATTTCTTCAGTTACGTTTTTGATATTTTTCTCCCTCTTCTCCATTTGTTGCTGTTTCTGGAATTCTTATTAGTCATATGATGGATCTATTGGGTTAATTCTTCATGTTTTTCCAATTTTTCCATGTTTTTGCCTAAAAGCTTTAAGTTCTGGAATATTTCCTCAGTGAAATCATCTCATCATTCTATTACATTTTTGACTTCATCGATCATATGTTTAACAGGCTTTTATTATTATCAGAATGTTACTGTTTCAGAGTATGCTGTTCTCTAAAACAGTTTTTTCTTGACTACCTCTTAGGAAGCTTAATATTATGAATTTTGATTCCTAAGCTGACTCTGAGTCTTCCTAGATAGTTGTTTTCCTTAGTTTTATCATTCATGCTGCTGATTTTGTTCTTATTTCTGACGGTTTTTGATTCTTCATTCATTATTAAGATTGGGGTTCGAGGTAGACATGAAGAAAATAGTGGGGAGGGGAATCTGGAAGAATTCAAGTGCAGTACTTTTCCTAAAGAGCTTTTAAATTCTGTATTCAGCCCTCTTCTCATTTCCACCCTCTACTGTGCCAGACAACTCTAAGCCTAGCGTCTTTTCTGGACTGTCAGGCAGATCAACTCTCTGTGAAGCTTTAGTCACCTGCAAATTCTGAGGAGTTGCCACTTTGATGGTCTACCTCATTTGTCAACAGGCTTCCATATTGCTTGATCTTTCAGATATTTTTTGAAATACCTATTATGCTAATGGTAGCTCTCCAGATCACTTCAGTATTAGAAATTATTTCTCAGGGTGCCTGTGTGGCTTAGTAGGTTCATGTCTGACTCTTGGTTTTGGCTCAGGTCATGATCTCCCAGTTCATGAGTTCAAGCCATACATCAGGCTCGGTGCTCACAGCACAGAGCTTGCTTGGGATTCTCTCACTCATCCACTGCCCTTCCCGCTCTTGCTAACTCTGCCTGCCTCAAACAAATAAAATAAAACTTAAAAAAAATTATTTCTCAGCTATTGTTTTATTAAAGTTTCAGGAGGAAGACTAAACAAATACTAAGGCTTCTATCTTCTTAAACCACAAGTTCTATCTACTTTTGGTTCTGGCTCTAGATTTATTATTTTGATTACCATAGCAGCAAATACATTTTAATATCCTGTAGAGTGATTTTTCTATTACTATTCTTTTTCACCATTTTGTAACATTTTTTTTTTAATTTTTTTTTCCCAATGTTTTTATTTTTGGGACAGAGAGAGACAGAGCATGAACTGGGGAGGGGCAGAGAGAGAGGGAGACACAGAATCGGAAACAGGCTCCAGGCTCTGAGCCATCAGCCCAGAGCCTGACGCCGGGCTCGAACTCACCGACTGCGAGATCGTGACCTGGCTGAAGTCGGACGCTTAACCGACTGCGCCACCCAGGCGCCCCAACCATTTTGTAACATTTTTATGCAATTTTTGAGATGATCCTTACAAGAACTTTTATTACATTTAAGAAAAAAATTGAGAATTTTCATTTTGATTATATTAAATTTACAGATAAATCTAGAGTATAATCAACATTTTTACAATAATGACTCATCCCATCTAGGAGAAAAGCTTCTGTATAAATTTATTCAAATCTCATATTTTTTAGTAAAATTTTGTGATTTTCTTCCTTCTGATCCTACAGATTTAAGTTTATTGGTAGGAATTTCATAAGGCTATTATTAACTTGCAATTGTTTGTTGATTTTGTAAGTTTTTCTGAAAATCATCTACTTTATTGAATTCTTTTTTCAATTCTAATAGTTTGATACTCTTGGATTTTTCCAGGTAAACATATTATCCACACTTAATGTTAATTTTATATATCACTTCTTTTTCTTGTTTATTATATCATTGATTAGAATTTCAAAGACAGTGTTGCTAACTATTTTAATGGTGTCTGTGGCAGAGTTGCTAATCCCCTAGCTTAGTTTAGTAATAGATGATCTGACCCCTAGTTTTATCAGGGTGCATGGTTTTTCACCTAGAGGTTTTTTTTCTCTTATAGCAAGGAATGGAATTGTCACTAATTCTCACTACTATGCAGAAGTGATGATTAACTTTCCTCTCATTCTGTTAGTAGGATATCCTGTAGCAAACATTTTAGTTTAACATTTAAAAATCTATTTTCCCAAATTATTTGCCCACAAAACTCATTCTTCATGAAATGACCGTAAACATCCCACAAAATTCTAGTGTTTCAGGTACCATGTTTAAGAAACAATAGCCTTTGTCAAGTATGTTGCTCAAGTTAAAAATGTACCTTCTAGAGCTGATTAATATGTATTTTATTAGAAATGGATTCTGAATAGTTTCCCGTGCTTTTTTGGAGGCAATCTCCTTAATGTAGCATTATGATGAATACAGATTTATATTTTGAACTATCTTTGCATTTTTTTAATTAAAAAAAATTTTTTTTAATGTTTTTATTTATTTTTGAGACAGAGAGAGACAGAGCATGAGCAGGGGAGGGGCAGAGAGAGAGGGAGACACAGAATCTGAAGCAGGCTCCAGGCTCTGAGCTGTCAGCACAGCGCCCAACGCGGGGCTCGAACTCACACACCGGGAGATCATGACCTGAGCTGAAGTCGGACGCTCAACCGACTGAGCCACCCAGGCGCCCCTATCTTTGCATTTTAAGAATAAACTGTTTGGTTATA
The DNA here is from genome assembly GCF_007474595.2 of Lynx canadensis. Lineage (NCBI taxonomy): Eukaryota > Metazoa > Chordata > Mammalia > Carnivora > Felidae > Lynx > Lynx canadensis. The sequence goes on along the minus strand of NC_044303.2, from coordinate 153,060,621 downwards.
GTGAAATGTTCCTTTAAGACAATACCAAATTGATTTTGCCAACGTCTAAAATTTTTGCACATATGTTCATCAATGAACATCAAATATGAGGTAGGCACACACAATGGTGAGCACCACATACACTCTCACTGTGGGGCATACAGTGATTTTAAATGCTTTTGAGGATGCTATGGGTTGTACTAGCTTCAACACTCAAACTTTTCATCGTGTTTTGAGTTTAAAGCACAATAATTAGCTCCTCACGAATTTTTAACTCGCTCATAACTGAGTGGGCTGGATACCTTTTTATTTTGTGGCATAAATCTTTGGTGGCATCCTATCATTCAGTCCTATCTATACTTACTGACCTAATTCAGTTTTCTACCTTTTTTAAGTTATGTTTTCCTTGAAAAGTGACCATTTCATTTTGATATTTACTGGCAGCATGAAGATGTATCACGTATTTTAATAATTTGTAAACCTCTCTTTTATTTTTAATTTTCTTAAAGTTTAAGTTCCATGCCCAATGTGGGGCTCGAACTCACCAACCCAAGATCAAGAGTCATATGCTCTACAGACTGAGCCAGTCAGGCGCCCCAAACTCCCTTTCAAAGTACCAAAAACCTTTTTAGTGGCAATATTCCCTTTCCATTTAGACTCAAAGGTGATTTATGAAAGTACTTTAAAAGGGTAAGTTTTCTACTTTTGTTTTTTGGGCAGCTATCCTTTAACTTTTAATTTTAATTTTTATTATTTTTTAAAAAGTTTATTGTATTATTTGAGAGAGGAAGAGAGAGAGAATCCCAAGCAGGCTCTATGCTGTAAGCTCAGAGCCCAACTCAAGGCTCCCTCCCACAAACCTTTAGATCATGATCCCAGTCCAAATCAAGAGTCCCACACTTAACCCGCTGAGCTACCCAGAGGCACCTAACCTTTAATTTTTAGAGTTATACTATCATACTAGTTTTACTTGTTCAAATTTAGCTTATCCTTCTAGGCCTAACATATATGTCAAATCCTTCAAGAAGACTTTCTTCTGTCCTATCCTCCTTTAAACACATATATATCTTTCATACATACGCCATAGTGTTTACATATCTTCCCCCTTCCCCTGCTCGACCCCCACATTCAAGCTATTTTACTTCTTTATGAAGTTTACAGTTTAGTTCAGTGCTTTGTGGGTTTTCACAGCAAGATTCCATTGAAGGCAACAAATATTTATTGAGCACCTATGCATCAGGCATTGTATTAGGCACTAGGAATAGCGTCAAATGAAAGATGAAATCCTGCACTTTAAGGAAGTCAGCCTTCCTTAGGAGTGTCGAACAAGTAAACAAATTAATTACCCAAATGACCTTCAAGAAGTTAGTTTTGAAGTGAAGATATATGATAATGTGTATAAGCAGCTTACAACCCTGGAAAATAAAGGACATTATCGAAAAATCAAGGAGAAAGAGAGCTAAGAGAAGGTGAAGTACAGCTTCACCGTAAGTAGCCTAATAATCCAACCCAATAATTACACAAAAATAACCCATAGCAACTGATTTAGAATCACTTGGCCAGTTTGTAAGGAAAAAAGAATGCAGATTCATATCTACTAAAATCAGAATGGGAGAAAAAGATGTTTAAGCCTGTGTTTTAGAACCCCCACCCAACGTTTTAGAACATGGCGAAGCCAAATTTGGCAGACCTCATTCCCCGGCTACTCCCTCCTTCTAGACTGAGGATAGCCCACAGCGTGCCTCTTCTCCCTTCCTTCCTTTCCCTCGGAGCTGTCCGTCTTGTCTCCGGACAAGCGCCACAGATTACAGGCCTCCTTGCGTGAGGCGAGGTCCAACTACCAACCTCCCTCTAGCACGCAAATATCCAGACCCTCGCTCCGCAAAGGATTTGGGGAAACCGCAACAGGCCAATCTAAAGGGCGGGAGGAGGGGCAAGAGACCAAGAGGGAGGAGAGGTTTCTTTGATTGACGCGAGATACACCCAATGAGAGAAGAGGACGAATGACGCTTCCGCCTCAAAGGGCAGGACATTAGCAATGTCAACCAATCCGGCTCAGAAGTGTCTACCTTGTGGGAGGTGCTTGAGGCCGCTGAGGTCGTTGGTGTCTGTTGAACGGCTCGTGGAAGTCGTGCTGCCTTGGGTAGGGCGTTAAGGTCGTTCTTGAGAGGAACGTCTCTGTCCGAAGAGAAAATGAGTTTAGCTCTGAGGTCGGTAATGAGGAGGCCGCAAAGCTCTCCACACCTCGCAGCGGGCCCCAGGGCGGGTGTGTGTGGAAGGGAGGCAGTTGGGGCCGAGGCGAGGAAGGGGATGCAGTTTGGGACGAGGGAGAGGAGTCTCGGCCTGCGTTCCCGAGCCCGGACCCCTCCCTCTGGGGGCCGTGGTGTGTCGCAGGTGATGAGCCCCGTGCATTTCTGCTGAGGTAGATACGTCTATCAGTGCGTTGGGCTTTGCACCACCAAAAAGATAGGCTGTTTTCGTTGCGAGGAGGGAGTGAAATATCGCGATGTTTCTTCTCGCGGTTTTTCTGCGAGAAATCAGGCCCTGGAGCATCCCTTCGTTCAGCTCCTCCTTCCTGGTCTACGGCCCCACCTCAGCGGCAGTGCTGTCATATTTAACTATAAAATTTGGGAATAACATTAACCCCTCACTGCTCTTCTGCTAGGGCCCTATATTAAGGTATAACCGGAGACCCATTTTAATGACTTTAATTGGTAAATTCTTAAGATTTTTCAAATTTTTTAGTTTCTTTACCTTTCCTTCACTTGCGACCTCTAACCCCCTGTCTGTTGCCCCCAGCCCCATGTAGACGTCAATACCTTGAAAATAGCTAGATACGCCTCTCTAAACTGGTGCCGCCTTCGGCTAGGAGATTCCTGTGGGAGCCTTGCGTGGGGTCAGTTGTAGGTCTGTTGTGGACTTGGCCTTTCAGAGAAAATGACCCCGGGAAATGTTCGAGCTGGTATAAACCGATTTTCCTCAGCTTTATTTATTGTACGTCTTCGGTCACTTTCTAATCCTCTCTTGCCTTTGTTGTAGATTTTAGAGAACAAAATACAGGCAAATAGATAACGTGTTTTACTGAAATCAACCCGAGTTTTACATTTTAAAGTTTTATGAGTTTGTTGGGTTTCAAAACTTGTTTTTATGCAGATGTTGCAGCGGCATTTGAAATTTTGGAACGCTAAGATCAGTATCTCTTAAGGAGGACATTTCTGGCTTTTAAAATAAAATTTCCTTTAAAAAAGTTGCCAGAGTTTATGAGAAACTAAATCTAAATTTACAAGTGAGATTTACAAAACCATAGACTCTTCACTTTATTATAGAAAATTAGCACAAATACTCTTTTTTTTTTTTTTTTGGCGTTTTCATGGTTTGTTTAGACATATCAATGAAAGAAATTATAAATAAAGTGCCAAACTTATGTGTAATCTAAATCACTTGTAACCTACCACGCTAAAATACTTTGTAAGTTAATTGTTAAATTTTAAACTTTTTTGGGTAGAAATTTAGGTAACTTATAAGTGATATCAGAAGTAAACCAAATACATAACGATCATCAGTTAGGAATTTTCCTTTGATTTTTTTTAACACTATGTTTAGAGCAATGTAAATAATGAATGCTTTGTTCTTTTGTTGGCGATTTTTTGTCATAAAAACAATGTTTTTTATTCAAGTTCTGATTTTTTCCTCTGTAATATCAGTGAGAATAAATACAAAGCTAGAAGGAAAGAAAGTTAGGTCTTCATTTCTTTGAATAACTTGTAATACTTTTCACTTTTGGAAAGTGCAAATTTATAGCAGCTTAGACTATGGAATGAGCAAGGCTCATGTACGGAAGATTTCTGATTCTCCCACATAACTTCCTTTTTAGAAATTTAAAAAATTATTCAATCGGTTAATTTTTTTGTTGCATTTTAATCATCTGGATGCATAGGAGAATAGAATTAAAGTAGGCTAAAAAGACTTTGTTTCTTTTCATTTCATAGAAATGAGCTTGTGGTAGACAAAACAAAGAGGAAAAAAAGAAGAGAACTCTCTGAAGAACAGAAACAAGAAATTAAAGATGCTTTTGAACTATTTGACACAGACAAGGATGAAGCAATAGATTATCATGAATTAAAGGTAATAGTGTAATGTAAAATACATATTTTTCTGTTAAAATGATGTTCATTTTTGGTAATTGGTTAAAATACATTTCTAAAGTATTTAAACTGACTGGTTTTGGAAATATGAAACCGTTTTAAATGTTCACAGTTAAATGCTGTAAGAAAATTGAATAATACTCCTAACATCTTTTTAGAAATTCCTTTTCATATTGTAAAATGAATAGTGTTTTAAATATAAAAATAAATTTCTATGTAAGGCCTTATTTTTCATTCACATAATTAAAAGATTTCAAACTATAAGATTTAAACAGTTTTTACTGTATTCTTCTTCCCACTGTTTTTTGTTTTTTGGTTTTTGGTGACTCATTCTTTTTTCACATTGTGAGAGTGTTATTTCTCTTTTAATTTGAACATGTTAGTAGTATATTCTTTATGTACTTTCTCTGGTGCAGACAACATAAATGATGTCTGATGTTGACACGATGCTAATGGGGAAAAATGTCAATTTTAGGGCCTAGAATTATTTCTAAAGATGCAAGGGAAAATTGGTGTTTAGGGTAGTACAGATCTCACACTTAGCACAATGAAAAAGGCAACATTTTAATAGCTCTACAGTTCTTTTTTTATTTTATGTATTTATTTTTTTACTTACCCAGCTTTGATCCATTCTTGCTTTATAATGTCTCTTCCATTTGTTGCCATTGTTATTATTTTGGTTTGGGATCTTATTTCATACCTAGAGCTTCTAGTTAACTCTGTATAGTACCATTAGGTTCATCTTTCTAAAATTCTTTCCTCATTTTGTTCATTGTTCATAAAACTAGTGGCTCCTCGTTATAAACTGCGTAAAGTTCACATTCCTTTAATTTTTATTGAATGCCCTCCACACTTTTACTACTAGCTCCTTTTCTCATTTGCTAACCACTTGCTTCCACCTGAGCTCTTCCTGTGCAGGTAAGATAAGCTGCTCTCTTCACTGTCCTCAAACCTCTTTTTTATGGTATCTGTTTTAATACCAGTCATCCTTTTCTTATTGCCCTTCTACTTTATTTCATCCATACATCAGGGAACAAATGGAACCTCTCCAAGTAAGACTTCTTTAGTCAGTGTCATGTCTCTCTTCTTGTTAACAGTAACAGGATCTTGGATCTTTTCTTTAAACTCAGGGACCTGAACTACTTACTTAACAACTAATCGTGTAGATTCTTATGGTAACTCTTATTTTCATTCTTTTATCTCTTCTGTTATATAAATTTTTATATTTATGCTATGCCTTTTTTTTGTGCATTTTGGTTGTTAATCATTTGAGAGCAAATAACTTGTTAAAATGATCTGTATACTGGGTGCCTAGGTGGCTCAAGTCAGTTAAGCGCCTGACTCTTGATTTTAGCTTAGGTCATAATCTCATAATTCCTGAGAGTGAGCCCCACATCATGCTCTGTGCTGACAGCGTGGAGCCTGCTTGGGATTCTCTCTCTCAAGATAAACATTTAAAAAATAAGTAAAATGATCTGTACACTATGTCAGCCTATTGTATAGTGTATTTTATAAACACTTGATTGGTATGTCCTATAAAAGATATATAAATGAAAAAAATTGCCATTTAATTTCAGTAGTGAAGAAAAACTATCACTTTGTTTTTTTAGAGATATAAAACATGCAACAGAATTAAATGTTTCATTAATGTGTTTACCTCTCTTAAGTTCTGAAAACTTAAGAATTAGAAGTCACTTCTTTTGAAAGAGTGCTTGATAATTTGCTTTTCCCTTTTAATCCAAAAGGTGGCAATGAGAGCCTTGGGGTTTGATGTAAAAAAAGCTGATGTACTGAAGATTCTTAAAGATTATGACAGAGAAGCCACAGGGAAAATCACCTTTGAAGATTTTAATGAAGTTGGTGTGTATTTTAATAGTCTTTGTAATTAGCACTTGTTAGGAAATTATCTGGTCAATGTCAGTATTTTTTAATTCTCTGGGTTATGGAATTTTGTTATAGAACATTGTGGTATAATGTGGATCTCATATGGGGGTCGGGGGACACTCTTTTTACTTAATTTCAAAGAAAATATAAGATTTACAGCTTCCCTGTGGAATTTATCATTTTGTCTTTAGTTCTGAAGATTCTAAGGAACTATTGTGTAGCTTTTTGTGGGAGGATGTTTTTCTAAGTAATATGTGTTTATATTATATGATAAAGGATGATCAAAAAATTATTTTCTTAGAGTAAAACAGAAAATTTGATATCCTTTTGTATGGAAAATATTTCCTAAGACCATTCTGGTGTGTGATTTTTGTTGGCAGAGTGGGAGAAGAGAAAACCTGTAGCATTTGTTAGCTTTGGCTCTAGATGAAGGGCATGCCTTCAGGTTGACAAAGCTTATGAAGGTCTACATACTCTGAGTGACTTGATCTTGGTGAATAAAGTCATCTGTTTAAAGTTGCAAGTGGAGAGAAGATTGTGGTAAAGGAGGCATTTGGCAGACTTAAGCAGGAAAAATCATTGTAGAACAACCAACTAAGCATAATGTGTCATGAGCTTGATATGATTGAATTTTATACAGTTGATTTTCGTGAATTATTTACAGCATATATCAGGCTTTTTAGTATAGAACATTCTGGAAGGCAAGGACTTTGTTATTATAATTTAAATACATTATGTAGAATATTATACATAGAATGTATGTATATTCAGGTTTTTATTAAATAAATTTTCTAAACCATTGATAACCACTTTATATGGGTCATGATATATACATTTCATATGTTTTTAGAGATGTAAAAAATTTAGGAACAAATCCAGTTACACATACACACAAACTTTTTGTGTAAATATTCAGCAAGAAGCAATACACAAAGCAAAAAAAATGGCAGTACATATGGAAAAGATAGAGTCCTTTCATAAATCATTGTTTTTATTTTTTTAATCTGAAAACTCAAAATGAAAGTGAAGAGAGAAGTTAAAGGATGAGCTTAAAAGAGAAAGAAAGCACAACACAGAAGAACTTCAATTTATACACTGAGAAATAACTGTTTAGAGAAGCAGGTTGTCCCTTTGGGAAGCATATTGCGTGTGGTTTTTTGATTTTGTTTTGTTTTGTTTTGTTTTTTCTAATTGGTAGATTTATTGAGAGGAGGAGAGCCATCTTTATTCTTTCAGTCTTTCAGTATTGAAGCTCTTGTATAGTTCATGATCTTAGTCCAAGTTCCAACTTAGATTATTTATAGACAGGTGTTAGGATGTAGTGACAATGATACCATTAGGAAAGAGCTGCAATTCAGGCACATTTGATACAATGTAGTGGTTTGGCATGGACAGTTTGAAACCAGATTGCTTGGGTTCACATCTTGGTTTTACCACTTACTAGCTGTATAATTTGGTCATTTTACTTCTCTGTGTCTCAACTATAAATTGGGGCTATCTTGTGGGTTGTGAGGAATAAATAAGTTAATAAGTAAAGTGCTTAGCAAGGGGCCTAGCTATAGTAAGTACTATTAAGTATTTGTTAGTATTACTTTAAAAATTGTCTTTGTTTTATTGTGTTTTAGTGCCTCGTAATAATTGTACATGCATCACTGGAACATAAAAAGTATTGTATTCCATGTATTTATATTTTTCTGATTACCCTGTTTTCATAGTTGCAGGCTATTTTAAGCATTATATCATTGTCATTAATAATTTTATGTAGCACATGTCATCTTAAGTAAATACAGTTTTAAATTTGTGATCTTACTAGCAGTTGAAGCCAAAGTCCCATGCCATATTCACCTTTTCCTGACCATCCATCTTTTCTGTGTTAATAACAGGGTATGAGGGTGGCTCAGTAGGTTAGGCCTCCGACTCTTGGTTTCCGCTCAGGTCATGATCTCACAGGTCCATGAGTTAGAGCCCCGCCTGTGGCTCTGCACTGACATGTGGAGCCTCCTTGGGATTCTTTGTCTCTCCCTCTCTCTACTCTTCCCCCCTCTCTCTCCGTCTCCCTCCTTCTGTCTCAAAATAAATAAATTAACTTAAAAAAAAAAAGAGAGCATGATTACTGGGTTTCTTCCAGAATTAATGGCCATGGGTAAACTTCTCTCTGACTTTCAAAGATTAAACTTTTGACCTGCTTGAAAATACCATCAGTCAAATAAAAATTATTACTGTTTAGAAATTGAAGTCAGAGCTCTGTATTCTCTCCATTTGTGGGATTATTTTACAATAATAACTGACCACAGATGAAGGTATGTTTTATACTTTGGGACAGATAACTCCAAATCAGAACATTTGAGTCTTAGTTTATGTATCATCTATACTAGTGAAGGATACTGTTCCACAGATATTTCTGGATGAAGTCTGACACGTAACCAGAATCTTTGGGCACATCCATTGCCTCTTTAGAATAGAATATTGTATTACCATTTTGCTTTGCTTATTTAACAATATTTGCTGATTTTTTTTGGCATTAGGTACTGTGTTGGGTTGAGGGAGGGGAATTAATTAGAAGTTACCAAGAGGGTCTTTCAAGGAGCTTACCATTTAAATGTAAGTAATAATAAGCTGTGGTGTTCTGTGGTAAATTATAATTTTGTTTAAAGCAGGAGTTGGCAGAGAAAGTAGTTTAGACAGAGACCTTATGCCCCCACAAAGGCTAAAATATTTACTATCTGTTTTTTGACAACAAAAAGAATTGTCAATTCCTGGCCTGGAGCAATTGAAGAAGACCTTGCAGAGGGGATTTTTAATTTAGGCCTTTGGGAATGTGAATAGGATTTCATCCTAAGGAGAAGATTGTGGGATGTAGTAGAGAAAGACATTGGAGGCAGAGAAAACAGCAACAACAGAGTGGTACTAGAAGTATAGTATGTTTGAAGTGGAAGATAGTATTGGGCCAAATAGGTAGTCTTGCATCACATATAGAGCTTGGACTTTAGTCAGCAGATGATCATTGTCAATTTCTGTGGAAGAGAAGATATATTTTAAAAGGTAACTCTGTTGGGGCGCCTGGGTGGCGCAGTCGGTTAAGCGTGGCGCAGTCGGTTAAGCGTCCGACTTCAGCCAGGTCACGATCTCGCGGTCCGTGAGTTCGAGCCCTGCGTCAGGCTCTGGGCTGATGGCTCGGAGCCTGGAGCCTGTTTCCGATTCTGTGTCTCCCTCTCTCTCTGCCCCTCCCCCGTTCATGCTCTGTCTCTCTCTGTCCCAAAAATAAATAAACGTTGAAAAAAAAAATTTTAAAAGGTAACTCTGTTGAGAGTATTAAAGATGGGTTGAAGGGCAGAGAGACTGAAGACAGAAAATAATAGACTTTTTATGCTGAGGGTGGTGAGAATGAAGAGAGAGGCCCATTTAAGAGTAAAAAAGGGTAGTATCCTTAGCACTGTAGTAATAAATCGCTGATTAGGTTAATCGGCTTAAAAAATGTTCAGACTTCAAATATGAGAGATTATTTGTTAATGATGCTGTTATCTTTTTTGAGATCCGGCATCAAAACAACAGCTATCTTGGTGATAGTGGGAGGAATTTGAATTCTGAAATGTTGAGTGTAAAATAACTTGTATTTTTGGATAGAAACCCCCAAAAGGCAGTGAGAAATATAGTTGAAGCTGTATTTCTAGCAGCACCTTTAATGATTTTTTAACTTTTAATGTGATGTTTTCTAATGTGCTATGTTCTTAAGTGATTTTTATAATGTGTAAGGCCTAACTATTTTTAGGAAGTACATTTATGGTAGTATAATTTGAAAATAAAGTTACATGGACAGCAATTTGTGAATTAGATTGAAGTCACCTAAGTGTATATTAGTTGATTTATTTTCTTTGGAAAAAAAATGTATTTCTTACAATTCTACTTTGTAGAATAGGAATAGAGCATGAAGGCATGGAGGAGAGTCACCATAAAGATACCATGTTTTAGCTGTCCAGAATTATGGGTATTTATAATTCCTGAGAAAAGTTGTATTCTAAGGCAAAGTATTGATAAAAGATTATATATACACATAAGTCTGAAGTAACTAACACAATTAAAGCACTAGTGGGATAAGAATTTATACATCTTGGAGCCCCATCTGTTCCCCACATCACCCTGTTGCTTCTTTAAGTACATTAATACTTTCAGCAAGCTGCTTTTTTGGTTCACCTGTCATGTAAATTATTTAATTGGTGAAGAAAATTTCTTAACACTTTTTTTTTTCCTTGTCCTGCTTTTTTGTTGGGACTAAATTCAAAATAAGTTGAGTATGTGCCATAGAGTTAAGCATGGTATTTTATTTTGGTGTTATGGCTGTGTATATGCCAACTCCTTTTTGACTGAATATTTATGAGCTTGGGTGATTTGCATACTTATAGTAATATACTTCAATTAGTTACTTGAAACACTTTTTGGATACAATTAACGGGTAATAGAAAACTATTAAATGTATATGTAGATGATTTAACGTTAGCTTAAATAGGTACTTACTCTAAAGCTTACTTAACCAAATACAGTGATAGTACAGCAAAACAACAATAATTTTTTGTGGGCTTGAATTGTATTTTTCCTTTTGAGTGCATTAAACTTTCCATCTATAAGCATTTGCAAGTTTTTAATGATTCTGTCAACCTTACTAGAACTGAATTATTTTTAATGGCATGATGAAAGTCATAAATAATTTTTGTTATAGTAGTAGACTAGCTTGTAGAATTACTTCAGAGATGTTTACTTAGATATTTTCAGATTTTTATCTAGTAACTGAAAAAATTTTATACCACAGATTGTTACTTTAATTTTTATTGTTGTGGCTATTGATTAATGACTGTGAATATTAAAAAGTGTTTAAGTTTACTACATTATTCTATATTACTACCTTTATTAGAATATATTATTGCTGTTGAAGTCTGATATTCCTCACTTTTAATTGTAGTTTTTTGAGAGTTATTATCTTGGTGAACAAAATGGGCATGATTTTAGAGAGATCTTTCCAGACTTTCTTTTTTTGGGGGCAGTGGGGGAGAGGTGGTTCTTGCTACAGTCGTATTCAGTAACTACTTTTCATATTTTTGAAAACCAATAGTTTCCTCAAATCATGAAGCTATCAGTAGAATTTTCGTCTGTCTGAAATTGTATCTCTGTCAATGATGGCAGTGAATTTGTCAGGAATTTTTGGTCTTTATTACAGGGTTAAATTTAAGGAACCATAATGTGCTTAAGTTCAGCCATCAGACAGCTTTTATCTAAGTAGCTTTAATTGTTTTGTTGATACACCATCTCTATAGCTAAGTTACAAACTCCTAGACTTTTTTGTTTGTTGTTAGTGGAGCCTAGTACAATTCTTGATAATGGTAGACCTTAAATAAATATGGTATGTACTCCTTTTTATTTTGCCTCTTTGTGTGATAGTTTTGCTTACTCTTATAATAGGATGAATTGTTGATAACATAAAGATTAAATTTTAAAACCCTGATTTGATTTTTATAATTTGAGTTTTACCTTTTGGGTTTTCGGGCTCTGATTTGGCATTTTATTATCAAACTAAATGTTGAAAGATTCACGACTTTAATTGTCATCTAGTACTTTTTGATTTCACGAATGCATTTGTGATTATGAAGTGTTTTTAAATTTTTTTTTAATTTCTTTTTAACTGTAGTGACAGACTGGATATTGGAAAGAGATCCACATGAAGAAATATTAAAGGCATTTAAACTATTTGATGATGATGATTCAGGTAAAATAAGCTTGAGAAATTTGCGACGTGTTGCCAGAGAACTGGGTGAAAACATGAGTGATGAAGAACTTCGGGCTATGATAGAAGAATTTGATAAAGATGGTGATGGAGAAAGTAAGTTTTGAGTAAAACACATATTCTAGGTATTATTACTGATATATGCATATAGTAAATTTTTCTAAAATCAAATGATTTTCAAGACTCATTGCAAAGTATCTCTATTTGGTATAATTGTTGTTCACCCTATAGTGGGGTTTTTGCATAAACATTTCACATAATTCAATTTAGAATGAAGCAGACCTTTAAAACCAAATAAACTGGTTGTAATATCAAGTTCCACACTTCAGGAAGGTACTTTACTTTTTGAGCATCACCAAAATCTTTCCTTGAGGATCACCAAAATCCTTCTTGAACATCACCAAAATTTCAGCTACTTGGTAAAAAATGTCCACTTTTTAAAAAGTGTTTATTTTTTTAGAGAGAGAGTGAGTGACTGTGTTCATGTGTGTGAAAGTCGGGAGGGGCAGAGAGAGAGGGAGAGAGAATCCCAAGCAGGGTCTGCGTTGTCAGCACTGAACCTGTCACGGGGCTCTGTCCCACAAACCATGAGATTATCATTGGTGCTGAAATCAAGAGTCAGACACTTAACCCACTAAGCCACCCAGGCACCCGTAAAACATCAGCCTTTAATGACTTCTTCCTTAACCTACATGCTCTTCTAAACTGTAACTAAGTTCTATTGTTTCTACTCTTTAAATGTTTTGAAACTGTTTTATGTCTTTGTTTACTGCTGCTGCCCTAGTTCTGGCCCTAATTTCTTTGTAGGAATGTTATTACAGCCCCATTCATTATTTCCTTGAATGCCTGCTGGATATGGTGCCTTATGTGCAATCTGGTGCTGCTACACAATGAGGAAGGCAGATGTGGTTTTTGCCCTCACTGACTCTACAGTCCCTTTACCCTCCTAATTGCCCTCTATGCCTATGAGCCTCTACCTCTAATTTAGTTTCTTGATAACATTCTTTTCTTAAAATACAGGTTTGATGATGTCATTCCTCTCTTCGAACACCGAATGATTCTTCACTACCTACAGAGTAAATTTCAAAGCTCTCTAAGATAGATTCTGCCCTAACTATCCAGTTTTATTTCCTACTGAGCTCTTCAGTGTCCTGCTTTAACTTTCACCTCCCATACATACATGCCTTGACCAAATATATTCTACCCTGAAAACACTTTTTTATGCCATGCCATTCCTTAATCCTAGAATATTCTAATTGCCAGTTTCTGTCTGCTAAAATGTTAGTCTTTCTCTCTGATTCATTTTAAAGTTCCATTTTCTCAAGCCTCCTCTGGTGGCCTCTGTATGAGTTATGGACACTGCCATTGAGGGTCCATAGCATTTAGAGGAACACGGTATTTTGACAGTTCTGTACAATGCCTTCTGTTAGTTATTTACATGTGTAACTCTCCAATATATTATAAGTTCCTTAAGAGCAGTATGGAATCCTATAGGGTGAAAGGCCTGAGGCTTTGGAAACCTACAGATCTGGATTTGAATTGAATCTCTGCCACTTACATAGTTGCTCTGTAATGTGCAAGTTTTCAGTGTTTTCTGAGTCGTGGTTTCCCATTTATTAAAGTGAGAATGGTAATACCTTCCAGGTGGTTGTATTTAAAGGAAGATATTTGAAGGTGCCTATTACTAAATGGAAACTTGTTTGCCTTTTTTTGTATCTTTACTCATCTTTATATTCTCCTGCATTTTCTTGAACACAGTGAGTGCTCTGATGTTGGTTGATTTAAAGCCCTGACCCAGGAGTGTGTATTACAGTAGATACATGTTGATAGAGTATCACCTATACATACATAAAAATAATAACACACTTTACTTTGGCAATACTGTCATGCTTTAATAAGGAGGTAAGACAGTAGCTATAAGTTCAGGTTTGTAGATTGTACTTTAGAGTTGTGTATTATACTTTCTCATATTTATGTAAATATTCGAGGAATATAAAACTTTTTTTTTTAATACTAGTTCTTTGAAGGGTATTGATAGATTTATATTTATTTATTTATTTAAAATATAATTTATTGTCAAATTGGCTAACATACAGCGTGCACAGTGTGCTCTTGGTTTTCGGGGTAGATTCCCATGGCTCATTGCTTACACACAACACCCACTGCACATCCCAACAAGTATCCTCAGTGCCCATCACCCATTTTCCCCTCTTCCCCATCCCCTCAGCAACCCTCAGTTCTCTGTATTTAAGAGTCTAACTATTTTTCAATGTTTATTTTTGAGAGAGAGAGAGAGGGGTGGGGGAGGGACAGAGAGAGGGAGACCCAGAATCTAAAGCAGGCCCCAGGCTATGAACTGTCAGCATAGACCCCAACTTGGGGCTCAAACTCAGGAACCGTGAGATCATGACCTGAGCCGAAGTTGGATGCTTAACGGACTCAGCCACCCAAGTGCCCCTGTTTATATTTTAAAACAAAGATGGTTTTTAAAACAAAGATAGTATCCACTGCCTTCATATTTAAAAAATTCTTGTGTCTTACCAAGCTGTTGGCTGTTACCCTAAACTAATTTCAAAGCAGCTCTGTTTTATAAGGGTACTATCTTAAGTAGCATAGAAAATCTTGGTATGTCTATTTCATAAATCGTCAGTAACGGCTACTACCTGTGTCAAAAGATTAGAGTTATTTTCTTTTCCTGTGTTACGCACATGCAAATTAGGCTTTGGTATTGGCTTAATTTGACATTAGAGGAAAATATTAATTATGAAGCTGCCTCTTAAATTCAAACAATGCGAAACTTTGCATAGAAAATGTGTCCCATTTTTTGCATCTCTTGTTAGTCCGCTCTGTTTGTTGCTTTTGAAACTCAAGAGTTCAAGCCCCATTGCTTGAAGATTTTAGTGCATACTTACTTAAAACATTACTTTGGTTCTCAATGCTAACTTTAAGTCACTGTATAACTGTTGCTTGGGCATCCTACTGTCATTTGTTTAAATGACTAACAGGCAAGTAACATTTTTTCTTTTTTTTTTTCCTAAGAGATTGGTTACAAATATAATACAGTGGTGCATAATCTTTTATTGTTAAGATTTGTTTTTTATGCAAGTGGAGGAAGGTGTTCTTAACATATTAAATTCATCTAATCTAGTATCCAGTCTGGGATTTGAATTTCTGGGGGGTGAGGGACTTCTGAAGTATTCCATGGGGTCTAGGTGTATGCATCAAATATTGTCTTTGACCATATGAATAATAGTCTTGCACATGCATACATATACTACTGTTTTTTATTTATATCTATAAATGCTCTTGTAATTGATAAATACACTTTTTCAGAATTCATAGTGGCTATTTTATATTATCTGTTTCTCAAGCAAGATATACTAAGTTTAACTATTATTGTGGCAAGTCCAGGAAATCATTGTTGAAAGACATTTTCATATTCAGAAACAATGAACTGTAATCCATTTTTAGTCTGGCTTTGGGATATTGCCTTAACTTACATGGGTCTCTGTAGCTGTACGAAAACCTGCCTATTTTGGAAAAAGTATGAGTGGCATTTTAGAAAAACTTGTTAATTTGATTAATTTGGATTCTTTTGGCTGCAGTTTTGTTTAAATATAACCTGTTTTCTTTGTATATGTTAAATTAGTAAAGATCATAATACTTGCTGTCTTTTTTTGTAGACTCTGGTAATTCTTCTGTCTTTATGAATTTTTCATACTTTAGTATTTAGGAGCAGTGAAAATGAAATGTTTATTGTGTATTTAGAATAATAAATATGGTGAAGGAGTTAAAGGAAAAGAAGATATAATGCAAGATCTAAATAGAGCTGTGCTAATGATACAGAAAGAATGCTTTCCCAATTATCACTCCTAAGATCTGTAAAACACAGTAAATATTTTGGGAAAAATCAACATTTAAAAACCCAAAGTATGGGGCGCCTGGGTGGCGCAGTCGGTTAAGCGTCCGACTTCAGCCAGGTCACGATCTCGCGGTCCGTGAGTTCGAGCCCCGCGTCAGGCTCTGGGCTGATGGCTCGGAGCCTGGAGCCTGTTTCCGATTCTGTGTCTCCCTCTCTCTCTGCCCCTCCCCCGTTCATGCTCTGTCTCTCTCTGTCCCAAAAATAAATAAAACGTTGAAAAAAAATAAAAAATAAATAAAAAAAATAAAAACCCAAAGTGGACCATCTTTTAAATAATTATGATAAGTATTAACACTTATTTAGTAGTTAATACTTGTTAGATTCTGTGCTTGGCATTTACATTTTGTATTATGTCACAATTTTCATAATGGCTTTTGTGAAGTAAATATAGTATTATCTATATTAATGCATAGGATAGATGGATGCATCTATAAATGAAGAAACTAACGCTCCGAGAGATTTATAACCTGTTTATGCTTTTATCCATAATACTGTGTTACCTCTTATGCTAAAAAATAAAATTAGGTTTCTATGTTTATGGAGTTTTAAAAATTACATGCTATTTTAGTATATAAAATATTCAATACTCAATATTCAATAAAATACTCAACTGTCACTTCAGATGCTAAAATTTGTCTAAATTTTGCTAAAATTTTCCTCTAAAGCCAGGTAGTCTCTAAGGTACTTAATCTACTTAATTTGTAGATAATTTATCTTTATTAGGTAATAAATTCTTTATTTAAAATACCTGTAATAAGATTAACCCAATGAAGTGATTGATTTATGAAAATTTTGTTTAAAGAGATAGTGTAGGAGGGGCGCCTGGGTGGCTCAGTCGGTTGAGCGTCCGACTTCTGCTCAGGTCATGATCTCACGGTTTGTGGGGTTTGTGAGTTCAAGCCCTGTGTTGGGCTCTGTGCTGACAGCTCAGAGCCTGTATGTAGCCTGCTTTGACTTCTTTGACTCCCTCTCTGTCTGTCCCTCCCTGCTCATGCTTGCTTGCTCTCTCTCTCTCTCTCTCAAAAATAAACATGAAAAATAAAATAAAATAAAGAGGCAGTGTAGGAGAAAAGTGTTATATTTGTTTCATTCAATAAATATTTTATCAGATGCCTATTTAAAGGTGGGCATTGTGCTAGATTTATTAGTATAGAAACTCGATATATGATTGATGGAGGAAGTTAGGAAGCTATACGAAAGTCAAAGATCACTACTAGAATTTGTAAGATCATTGAAAATATTACAGGTTATGTGTTCTACTGTGTCATAATGTCTTGCAGATGTTTAGTATTGAAATGCATGGATTCATGGTTCATTACCAGCTTCTGGCCAACTTATTCTTCTTAACTTCCTAGAGCTTATTTTTGCACTATTTTCTTTTTTTAACTATGTTGCTGAAGGTATTCTCATACCTTAGCTTTCTTTCCACTTCCTATCAAACCAAATCCTATGTTTTATTTTAGAGCCCAAATCAAGAATTATTCTTGCCTAAGTTTTTCTCAGAAGTAATGATTTTTCCCATTATGATGGAATTTTTTTCAACATAGATATGTGTATTATTTTAATAATAGATCATGTTTTGTCTTATACAGCAGTTCTCTGTTTCTGGTATGAAACATGACTTACATGATTATTAAAACTGGAACCAGTATATTTTTTTCATTCCTGATGTACATATTTCATCTCCTCAATGTGTTTTAATTGGTTAATATTTTTCTAACTTTTCATTATGAATTTTCTCAAACATAGAGGGAAAAAATATTAGTTTAGTACAATATGCACCTTTATACCTTCTACCCCTTCTACCTAGATTCAGCAATTAACATTTTACTGTATTTGCATTGTCCGTAGTGTGTATTTTTTTTCTGGATCATTTGAAAAATACGTCCTGAACTTGACCTCCCTCACATTTTAGCATGCATCTGCTAAGAATAAGGATATTGTTTTTCAAAATTATGATACCATTGTTACTCCTAAGAAAACTAAAAATAATTTTATATTACCTAATATCTTCTTCACTTAAATTTCAAGATACTGTAGATTAGGAACCCTGGTGTCTGTTTTGGTATATTACACAACTCTTAGGATGGTGTAGGCATTCACTAGGCAATTAAAAATGTTTGAGTCATTGGATTGTTTTCATATATTACCATGTAGAAACAACCTAAAAAGATAATCTTGTAGTTCAGTATTTTCAGATGAAAAAATTAAGACACAGAACTGTTCTGTATCAAGATATGACTGGAATCCAGATCTTTCTTTTCCTCATTCAGTGTTACTATTATTATCAAAATGATCATTCATAACCAGTGTTTTGTTAAGGTATGTGTTAAGTTTTGGACCCCATGAAATCACCTGTTTTACAAAGAGGGAGCATTCTTTTCTGAACATTTCTATTAGTAATTGTGTATATTTGTATATATTGGTTTTTAAAAATTGTATTTATAAGATTATTACCTATTTATTTCTAGGTTGCCTTCTTAAATATGGTGCTTTATAAACTGTAGGTTCTTACTGAATTTTATTTATAGTTTTGGTAACATTTTCTCTTTATGAGTGATGGTTTCTGCATTTACATCTATATTTTATAGTTGCTGTATTATCTAGCTAATTAAGACTAAATTTGTATCCTTTAAAATTACTATTACTCTAGATGTTTTCAAATTTTTTTAAGTGGCTTTTAAATATATAAAAAATCAAACAACAATTTGACTTTTTAAAAAATTCTATATTTTCTTCCTTTAGAATTCTAATGTACATGTATGATAGATTTAAACTTGTTTATGAAGGAAGGGATTGCTAAATGAACTCATAGAATAAGATTATAAAGAGGCTTTAACCATTTAAAAAATTTAAAATTTCAAGCTTTAAAACTATATTTGCTAGTGTATGTAAATGTTGTCATTATGATAATAGACTTTTTTGTAACTTAAATGTCTTTTCTGTCATTAATATTATATTCATATTGTTTATCACATTATGTATTTTTGTATTCATGAGGTTCTACTTAATAAACATGGTCAACTTCCTATCAAAGAAGTAAAAGCAAAATAATATGTCTTAATTTATTAACAATTTTGTATAATACAAAATTTAAAAATACTTAGTATAAAATAGTACAATTGTCCTGTGAAAAATTTGTATTTCTGACTTATATTTTCTTTCTTACTGCAGTAAATCAAGAGGAGTTCATTGCTATTATGACGGGTGACATTTAAAGAATTACAAGGATAAACACTAAGAATGTTGCAGTTACATCTCATATTCTATTTTTGTGCTGGAGCCGTGTTAAAAAGAAATCCAACTTAGTTCTCTTTTTCCAAAAGGACCAAAAATAAGTGTCTTATGTATTCATATTTTACTACTGTTAATTTTCTTTGTATGAGCAGTATTGTTAGCACTCTAATAGTTTAGGTTTGTATTTATAATACAGCTTTTATATATATATATATATATATATGATATAATATATATAAAATTTAAAAATTGAATCACATGGTACACATTCTCTGAAAGTTTTTTATTCGGCATCAGTAGTCACTTTTGTTTTGATGTACACATTATGCAGACTTTCATTAATAAAGTCTTTATTTTAGTAGTACTTTAAAGTATGGTAAATTTTCTGTTTTATTTTGATTCCGAGTGTCTGTTAACGCTCAATAGTATGTTTCTTAAATCTTTTCTCTTTGAACTACTAGTTTCAGAAAAAAAAATTGAAATACAAATAGCAACAGAATAGCACTTTTTCCATTACAGGTTTGACATTTTATATTTCAATACAGGATGAGTACTCAATACACGCATAATTCCTTTTTTAAGAGTCATGTCTTGCAGTTTGGAAGGAAAAAGTGTGCATATAGACCCATTTATCCTCATGTATTACGTTCGATAGCACTTCTCGTGTCTTAACGTAAGTTGTGACAGTTGAATCTGGATATTTCCTTAAACTAATTGAGTACAGTTTGAATCGTCTGATTTCTTGACAAAATGAAAGATTTAAATTTTGGAATTGTGATCTGTTAAGATAATTATCACTCAGTTAAACGTCACAATGATGAAAATAGAAAACTAAGCCACAGAAATATTTAAGATTATGTTTTACCTGTATAAAGGAACATTTTGTGATTCAGCAGGAAACAGTAGAGACAGACTTTCCAGGTATTGGTGGGCTCTTCTGCCTTGTAGAAATGTATGTTAGGGGGGAGACAAAGTGGTAATGGAGATAGGTTGTAGGGAATTGGTACCCATTCTGATCCTTCACTAATTATCTGGTTCCTGCTGGTAGGGACTCTCTGGAAGAAAGTTGTCTATTTCAGTGACCTTTCTTTAGATTTCTTGCTTTAAATTTAAAGTACAGTAATAATTTGATGCACTTGAAATATTGTGAGCTTCCTAGAGTATTCCATAAAGAGTTACCCACTAGAAATTAAACAAACAAATCAGTACGGAATAATATAACAGTGGTGACACTTCAAATAGTTAACTAGAAAAGTAAGATAATTGCTCACCATATTAAAATTTAATTTTGAATATGAACATCATGCTCACAGTAGTAACAATATCCAGGGCAACAAATATTCTTTGAAATTAAAAAAAATTTTATCACCCTTATTGATGAATTGCCTTCTATGTCTTGATCACAAAATATGTTGATTTCAAGGAAATTAAAAAATAAAAGTGAAGAGTAAAACACAGATAAAAATAAATCTAGGCTTGCTTGTCTTCTGCCACTTTATTAGAACAAATAATCCAAACTACTTTTTGTCGCTTACTAGATAACTCCTTTATTCTTAATATAAATACTTATTCTTTGGGATACCAGCAGTTTTGTTTCTTCCCTTCTTACTGTGGGTTGAGGGAAGAGTGCCCACCATTAGTTCGTCATGTTTTGTGGAAGTTTTCTCCCTGCAGAAGGGTGTGGATAATTTTTCACTGTTAACAGTAACTATAGAGTTGAAAGGCCAATAAAATGGCTAGTAGAGGTGGGGAATAAAAAGAAAAGAGTGAATTTGCTTTAAGAAAGAAGGAAGTGAAGGTAGATATTCATCTCATTATCATATTTATTGTCATATTTCTCATGAAATGGCATTTTGTGATGTATAAAATATTTGTTTTGCTAAACTTGCCTGCTTAATTGCTGTTCTGGCCTTGATAGTTTGGGATTTGTCAGCTACGGTCTTTTCCTTCATCTTTGTTACAAGCTAATGAGCCTATTCTCTAAAGTATGTGCCTGCCCGTGTCGGGCTCTGGGCTGATGGCTCAGAGCCTGGAGCCTGTTTTCCGATTCTGTGTCTCCCTCTCTCTCTGTCCCTCCCCCATTCATGCTCTGTTTCTCTCTGTCCCAAAAATAAATAACGTTGAAAAAAAAAAAATTTAAAAAAAGGGGCGCCTGGGTGGCCGCCGTCGGTTAAGCGTCCGCTTCAGCCAGGTCACGATCTCGCGGTCCGTGAGTTCGAGCCCCGTGTCGGGCTCTGGGCTGATGGCTCAGAGCCTGGAGCCTGTTTCCGATTCTGTGTCTCCTCTCTCTCTGTCCCTCCCCCCATTCATGCTCTGTTTTCTCTCCTGTCCCAAAAATAATAAACGTTGAAAAAAAAATTTAAAGTATGTGCCTATTAGCAACCCTTAGGTAGAGTGGTGGTAAGTTTTTGAGATGTGGAGGAATAAACATACTTGTTATGCACTTAATAAATGATGGTACTGTGCTAGGCTTAGTGAATTCTTTGTTGGCAGAAAAATCCATACAGTACTTCTAATAGAAGACTTCATTTTTTTTAAAGTTTATTTATTTTGAGACAGAGTGAGTACGAGAAAAGGCAGAAGAGAGAGATCCCAAGCAGTCTATGCTCACAGCATGGAACCCAGAGCCCAAAGTGGGACTTGAACTCATGAATGGTGGTATCATGACCTGAGCCAAAATCAAGAGGCAGGCACCTAAACCACTGAGCCCCTCAGGCACTCCTAATGGAAGACTTTAAAATTGAGTTGATGTGCCTGTTTAATGACCTGACATCAGCAAACACCACAATAAGTAAGATTATCCGTGAGTGGCTAATGGCTTCAACTTTCAAAAGCCATCTTTCTGATACTAGTCTCTGGAAATAAATTTTCTGGGGGATTACTAGTGGTGTGTTCTTGAAAAGATTACAATGTTTTGAACACCAGTGTGAAGAAGGCAAAAGAATTTTTTAAAAATCACTTAAAAAATTACATAAGTAATGCATAAAGAGTTTATAAAAATAAAGGCTAAAAATTTTTTTTTAACTCCCTATCCCCACCCCTCTGATAATATCAATGTCAGATTTCAGGACAGGAGGAACAGTACAACTAGATGTTTTAATAGTGTAGTAAGAGGAATAGGTTAATTTGATACTGGAGAACAAAAACTCAGAAAGTGAACACTGGACATAGATAACTATAGGAAGCAAGTACCATGTTGATCTGAGGGAATGGAAGATAGAGGTTGAGATTGCCAAAACTAGAAGCTTGGAGGAAAGGTTCTATAGAGCAGGGACTTGGGGACATTTGAGGAAAGGGTATTGTCAGTATTGGGTAATGATGAGAAGAAGCTGGAGGCTGGAACCAAGTGCTGCCACTGGAATGATGAATTTTTGCCTTGGACATGCAGATAGGAACAATAAGCAAACAGGAAACAGCAGGATTCTTTCCCCTGCTGCCTTTCTTTTTCACTCTTCTAGTCCTCCCTAGTGAAGCCCAAGAAAAATTCAGCTAGCAAAGGAGAAATGTTGTTTACAGAGGTCCAACCCCTGTATTTTGTAGTTAAGTATAGAATTGTGGTTTGGAGCTATGGAGAAAAGATAGCTTAATAACCACAATTGGCCGTATATATTTTTATCATTGGAACTAGGTTATTAGTGTAGAGGGTTGAGGGAGACTGTCATTTATGTTTGGGACAAAAGGTGTTCAAAACTGGCTTAGGCAAAGTCTGAGATCTGGATACTTGATCTCTGAGGATAGTTACCATTGTTAATTTAGAGAAGATTATGTGTTTTCCTTTACACTTAGAAGAAAACTATAGAAATAAAAATATTTTTTCACATGAATATTGTATGTATGCTGTGTAGCTAAGTTTTTATAAAGGAAATGTCTTTTTAAAAATTTAGTAACATTAAGTGCTGCTGTGTTCCAGACACACATAGGTATGTACATATATTATAGATTTTAATCTTAATAAACTTCTGGGATAGATACTATTAGATTGACTTTATTCTACACACAAGAAAGCCAAAAGCTTACAGGGTTTAAGTTATTTGTTCCAGGTAACAGAAATTGGAATTAGAATTGGTCCTAAGCTTTTCTGACTCCAGGTCTATTCAGAACCACTAGATTATACTTTCTTCTTACAGTAACTTTTATGGAGTATCTCAAGGTATAAAGGATCACATTTTAAAAAATATAAAACTAAAAGAATCTGGAATTCAGAAGCTCAGTAGCAAAAGCATTGATTATCTAGCATGGCATTCATTTTATTATGTGTTATCCTTGTGAGTTAGTGTTGGTGCCATACCTCTAGAAGCTAATAATCTAGTTGATAGTTATAGGGCAGCGCATTGAAAAACTAGATGTTTGGGAAAGAAACATATTAATTGAAAATACAATATTAAGCAAATACTTACTGAGAAAGTACATGTTGAGTAGTGAAGACTCAAGCATTGTCATTTTGAGAGTGGCGCCTGGGTGGCTTATTCCATTAAGTGTCCAACCTCAGGTCATGATCTCATGATTCATAGGTTTGACCCCCTGTGTCAGGCTCTTTGCTGACAGCTCAGAGCTGGACACTGCTTTGGTGTCTGCCTCCCTCTCTCTCTGCCCCTCCCTCACTCACGCTCGGTCTCTCTCTCTCCCTGAAAAATAAATATTAAAAAAATTTGTTTTTCAAAACATTGTCAATTTGAGAGTAAAATTTAGAACATTTTTTTCCAATTTGCCTTTGTGGAAAAGATTGGGGGAGGGAGAATTGCTTGGAGTGAAGAAAGAACTCTTAAATTCTTAGTAGGGAAAGGAAGAAAGCTTGGGTTTAGGAATTCGGTTGGTAAGAGTATGTGTGGGAGGGTCTTTGAGACATCAAGCTGGAGAGGAGGAGGGTTTATGGATTGGACATGATACTGTAAAGCAAAGCTCTTCTAGGTCTCAGTGGAGGTGCATGTGTTAGAGAAGGGGTCAGTAAAGGTCATTTTAATAGCAGAATGGTGAATTGTTAAGGATTTGGGTTGCAAGCAGGAATTCTTGGAATGCAGCATGGCAGTCATGTGGATGACAGTTTAGTTAGGTCTTGGAGATCATGGTTAATTAAGCAGGCTAGGTTCACCCATATCCAGTTGAAATAGATCATTTGTTTACATTTCCTGATCTGTGTTCAGTATCTGTTGTCCTATAGTTAAAGCATTCATGAAAGCTTCATCTAAGACTGAAAGTTTGCCAAGTTAAATATAAACTAGTGAAATCAAATCTTTTATCTGAGATAATATATTTACATTCGAGTTACCTCTGTGAGGTGTGCTCTATTAAGTAAATTGTTAATATTATCTGCCTACAAAAACCCAAATTATCCTTTTCTTCAGAACCCTGGAAACCTGTATGTCTTGTGCTAGTCTGAGAATATGTAAGATATTTTTTCATTATATGATAATTTTAGGAAGATTACTGACATTTTATAGAATCAAAGATCAGCAGGGTACTTTCATCTTATACTTAATTAAAAATGTTTTTAAAGTGGGTTTTTATTCTGTAATGAAAGAAATAAGGATACTTAATGGAATCCCTGGAGTCCGACATTTCTGCTTTTAATATGCTTGTAACATTGTCCAGCACACCACTGTGTTCTCTGAAAAGAGCGATCATTTTCACTGTATGGCGTTACGATAGACTATATCCCCAAGGTCTTCCAAAAGGTCTATGTAAGCCTGACAGCTAGGAAACGTGTACTGTTGTAGAACATAAATTCTGGCAACTTACTGATGCAAGCCTACTCCTGATGGATGGCTCTTTAGAGTAAAAATCACTCTACTATATCAGCTAAATGCTAAGTGATGAAAATATTTCAAATCATATTCTGTATCATTGAGGACCTCCTTAAATTTAACAGCAGGTTAAAGATTTGGGGTTGTCCTACTGAGGAGCAATCTTTTGCTAGAAAATATGCATTTGCTTGTCTTGAAAGTTCATTCATTGAAAGTCCCTGCCAACCAGGTTAGATTTAACCATATTTTAAGCAAGATCTGTTTTTCTTTTTTCATTTTCCGTTAAGATAAAGTGTTCAATTAAATCTGAAATAGATGGGGCCTAAACTAAACTTTCCAGGGGGACCTTTTCTATACCAGTCTTGCTGGGAGATAATTGTATTAATCTAAGTCCTAAGGGATGGTGGAACATTGTTCAACATTGGCAATAAAAAAACAAAATAACTCCCTCAAAGGGGGAAAAAAAAAGCAAGATTTGGGTTCTAAAATTTTGTATTAAGAACCCTTCAAGGGGCGCCTGGGTGGCGCAGTCGGTTAAGCGTCCGACTTCAGCCAGGTCACGATCTCGCGGTCCGTGAGTTCGAGCCCCGTGTCAGGCTCTGGGCTGATGGCTCAGAGCCTGGAGCCTGTTTCCGATTCTGTGTCTCCCTCTCTCTCTGCCCCTCCCCTGTTCATGCTCTGTCTCTCTCTGTCCCAAAAATAAAAATAAACGTTGAAAAAAAAAAAAAAACCCTTCAATTCTAATTGGTTGGTTTCACTCCTATAGCAAAGATTTAAAAGATAAAAACTGGGAAAGATTTAAAGCAATTAGAAAATGTAATATCTATCGTATCTACTTATTTGGTTTTGGGAAAAATAGATTATACTTGTGAAAAAAATTTTAATGTTCTTTTTTTTTTTTTTAATTTTTTTTTTTTTTCAAATTTTATTTATTTTTGGGACAGAGAGAGACAGAGCATGAACGGGGGAGGGGCAGAGAGAGAGGGAGACACAGAATCGGAAACAGGCTCCAGGCTCTGAGCCATCAGCCCAGAGCCCGACGCGGGGCTCGAACTCACGGACCGCGAGATCGTGACCTGGCTGAAGTCGGCCGCTTAACCGACTGCGCCACCCAGGCGCCCCTTAATGTTCTTTTTTGAGAGAGATAGCATGAGCGGGGGGGGGGGGTGGTGCAAGAGAGGGGGACAGAGGATCTAAAACGGGCTCTGCACTGGCAGTAGTGAGCCCGATGTGGGGCTCAAACTCCTGAACCATGAGGTCATGACCTGAGCTGAAGGTGGATGCTCAATTGACTGAACCACCCAGGCCCCCCAAAAATATTTTTTGAATTGCAAAATTAAAATATAAATTGTTATAATTAAGCTTGTCCTTATAGTTAGGATTATTGGTCTATGGGTCCAAGTGAACTATAGTTCTGTAATCTTATACTGGTAATTCTGGAATCTGCAAGGCCTCTGGGGGACTCGGGTGTACCCAGACCCAAGTAGCTAGGATATGCTGGGACTAAATTTTAAACCCACGTTACTTTATTCTTTGGAGTATTCATAAGCATATAAGCAAGCCAAGTGGAAGTCTGTTTGAAGGAAGTATTCTTAGAGAACCCGGGTATCTCAAAGTAGAGAATTATATAAATCATATACTGTTAACATCTGGTGGAAATAATACTGTTAACTATTTCCATTTGGTCAAAATAAGCTTAAAAATCATAATTTGTTTTTCTAAAGTTACTACAGTCAAAAGATTTTTTAAAAATTATCTTAAAACTTAATCTTGATTTTTATCAGCTATTGGGGTCTTCACATCTAAAGGGTTAATTCATGTGAAAAAGAGAAAAGGCAAACCTTTTCTGAAAAGAGCTTTGTTTCTATTTAAAATTTGTATCTTGTCTTTTTCTAAAGAAGTACCCATAAGAAACTTCTCTAGACAAATATAGTAAGATTATTAAGTTAGAAACAGTAGATCACAAACCAGATAGAAGGAAGAAGAGACAAAGTCAACTGCAGTTATTTGAGGTTAATTTAAACCCTGAAATTAACTGTGGCTAAAAGCAGAGACCTTGGACATATTTTCATTACAAATTGCTGCTTTTTACCACTTTTGCTCTCTCCTTCTTCCCTTGCCCCCCCAGGATAGAGAAGTGTTGAGTTAACTGAAGCAGCTTTCATTGAAGTGAGGGTCAGAACCTATAGCAGCCCTCCTCATTCTTCAGCATCCCCCTGCCCCAACTCCCAGCACCATAAGGAAGGGAAAATGCTAGTCCCTTGCTATATACCTTAGTGTTGTTAATCTAGTTAACAACTGATTCAAGAAACTTGTTCTAGGAATCCACACTGAGGTTAAAGATGAGTGAGAGCCAAAAGGTGAAAGAGCGCTTGACTTAGAATATGACTTACAGTATTGATGTAGAAGTTTCTAAAGTGCTGATTAATTCACATACTCATTATTTGCGTAATGACCCACTCCATATTCTAATTTCTAAGGAAAATCTAAAAACATGAAATTAAAGGAAAGTAGAATTGCCATATTGTTTGGCCTTGTATCTTAAAACACGGCTTAAGATTCTGAGAAATTAAGCATTGAGGAATGCGCTATATCAATAGTTGGTCAGGGGTTCCTAGGCCTCAAGGAAGCCAGAGATTTGGGAGTGCTGTGGGAGAAACTGGCAGGAGTTGGAATGAGGAGTGGCAGAAAGACACTGATGGCAAAGGACTGCTGAGTAGTTACTGGCTTGTGTGTTCAAGTGATTTATAGATTTACAATCTGACCTTGGATGTTCTGGGATATCCAGGACCTCAGGGTGTGGGGGAACAGCTAAAGAAAGACTGTATCTTCTAAATTTGTTTTTGCCTTGGTATTGACTCTGATTGACCTCAGTTTTCAAAAGGTCACAGAATGAAATCTGAATTTCATACTGTTCTAAGGTGATTGTGGGTGGCCACCTACTGATGGAATTGAACAGGAACACGTGATTCCAGTTTTATTTCAAGACCTGTTTCATTCCTGCATCTGATTGTGCTTTCAAGCCTAAAGGTCTCATTTGCCTTGTATACATTAATAGATACAGACCACTAACAGGAATCATTAGCTAGATTCATGTAACTTTTGAATCTAATTTTTAAAAGTGTTATTGTGTTTCATATTCAATTATGTTAATCTATTAACTAAATCTTTGTTTTGAGGCGCCTGGGTGGCTCAGTCGGTTAAGCGGCCGACTTCAGCTCAGGTCATGATCTCGCAGTCCAGGGGTTCGAGCCCATGTCGGGGTCTGTGCTGACAGCGCAGAGCCTGGAGCCTGCTTCGGATTCTGTTGTTCCCTCTATCTGCTCCTCCCCTGCTCACACTCTGTCTCTCTCTCAAAAATAAACATTAAAAAAAAAAATTTAGATCTTTGTTTTGAGGGTGTTCTTTTTTTGGGGAAGGGTTTTGATTCTGATAATTATGAATGTATTAAGAACAGATTTACACGTAGAGCAGATGACATTCAATCCAGAGGCCTTCTAATCTCCATCTTTAATCAGCCAATTCTTCTCTTAAATTTTTCCCTATGCATTTTTTTCAAGGAAGGATGTACTTAATCTCTTAAAATTAGAATAGTGATTTGGAAAGACAGAAAAATGGGACAAAATATATTTTCAACCTCCACCAGGGGGACCTATTGCTGCAACTAAAAAATTAAATCTGAGAACATGCATTTCATATGCCAGTTACATGACAGTAATTTTTATTTTTTTTAGAACTATACATACATTTGAAAAATGCTACTATATTCCACACAATGGTATTTCTCAATTCCTTTTTAAAATTATATATAAAATTAAAATATAAAAATAGGTATATGAGGGGCTTTTTTGATTTTTTAGAATGACTATAAAATGAAAATATAAAGTCTTTATCAGAAATAATTTATATATAAAATACCTAGGATAACCTACAGAAAACAAAATCTTTTTCACAAAACACGTTTCTAAATTTTTTCAATTCAGTTTATTTTATTCCCTACTCTGGCTTTTGTTTGGGATCTCAAGGCTTACAGGTTTTATGAAACATTTTTGTTCATACTATAATATTCATAATCACAAAACAGGTAAGTTTTATAATCACAAAATTGGGAAATCTGTATTTTTGCTTCACTTCTAGTTGTGAGGACATTCTATTTTGTGCTTTCAAATTATACATGCTTTCTTAGCTTCAGTTATTATTGTATTTGTTTATACTAATGTCCCTTAATACTGCTTAATATTTTTTATGGTTCAACTAATTCCATTTCTATAATTTTAGCTGTTTTTATCTGACTCAACTATCTTCTTTTTTATTTTATTGATTAGAAGTAATTTAATGGTTCTCACTGGTGAGCAGAGTTTACAAATTTGTGGGGCAGATATTACTATTCCTATTTTTCAGATCAGAAATTGAAGCTGAGAGTGATTACACTACTTAAGTAGTGTAAGGTACTCTGCCTACTGATTCTAAGCTCAGTATTCTTTCTGCAATACCATAATTGATTTTAACATATTACAGTTATGAACATTATAAACATTGTCCCAAGCATATTTCCTCAACCTAAACTAGTGAACTCACAATTTGAGTTAGTGTGCCTTCTAATCAGATATGTTCTTCTGTAAGAGAAATACCTTGCTCTAGATAACACTTCAGATAATTTCCTTTGTCCTTAATAAATATCAACATATGGTATTTTACATATAGTAAGAGATATTTTTTGTAAATACTGGAATAATACACTTAGCTCAACAATGTAATGATGCCTTTGAATTTTTGCTTATAACACACACACACACACACACACACACACACACACACACACACACCATTTTTCTCTCCAAAGAAAAGTTTTAACTCTACATTACGAAGAATGGAATGCAACTTAAGCAGAATGAAATGAAAATGTATCCTAGACAGGAAAATGTTTACTTGTACTAAGAGAAGTACATGGTAAAGTGCACTGAGATACAATTTCATGTGTTTGGTTACTTTTGTAATAAATTATGTTAAATGCTGGGATTTGGGAGAAATAAGCAGACATTTATCCATGGTTGGGATTGAAAATTGATACAACCACCATGGAGGACAATTGATAACATCTATCAACACTATAAATGATAGACACCACCTGGCTCAGCAACATGTTCTCTGGAATTTAGTCTATGGCTATACTTGTACACACACAAAATTATTTTTAAGATTATTCATAAGTTTTTTATAGCAAAAATTGGAAACAAATGTTTCTTGATAGGAATTGATTAAATAGAATACTATACAGCTGTTAAAAGAATGAGAAAGCTCTATACTGAGCTATACTATGCAAAGAACTTTAAGCAACATTAGATGAAAACTGCAAGGTACAAAACAGTCTTATGTTACCTTTTGTGTAAAAAGGGAAGAATAAGAATATGTATTTTTCCTTGTACCTACATAAGCTCTTGAAAGATGTACAAAGGATTAATAAGAGTGATTACCTGCTTGGGTTTGGAGGCAAAAGAGGCAACAGAATAGCTGAAAGATGGGTAGGAGAGACACATTTTCTTCAGAATCATAAGAATATTTTACCTATTTTTAAAATACATGTGAGAAAGAATGTATAAGCCAGAGACTAAGTAGGCACATACACTTTTGCTTCCTAAAATGACAGTAAAGGGATATATATTTTTAAATGCATACACTTGTAAGGACAGAGAATGGAAGAGGAAGAAACAGCAAGTTTTTTAAAGCTGGAAAGCAGGTGAATGAATGGTACTGACTCAGCAGACCTGGAAAGCCAAATTCTTTGCTGACGATGGGAAAAACTGAGACGCTTTCACATTGTAAATTCTCCAGAAGGTTCAGGAATTGGTTTTACCAGTTACCTCTGGAAATGAGATTGAAGGTGGGGCTAAAAATAGGAGGATTGGATGACAGCCTCTTTAAGAAGTAGTTAAGTCCCCAATTGCACAGCCAGTCAAATTCCCTTTTCCATTCTTCAGGTTTAGCTTTGGAGTAGAAGGGGAAAAAAAAAACAAAAAACAACAGAAACTAAACAAACTCCATGAAGCTTTCTGGATTGAGATGTACCAGGAAGTGGTGGGGATGAGAGGGGGCAGTAACTTGATGAAAACGAATCATTAACTGATCATTTGCATACTGAATACCGAGACCTTCTCCTTCCCCTCTCTTTTTCCTCTTGGTACTCAGATTGTTGACAATCCAATCTAGACAAAAGATGCTTCATTATGAAATCTGACCAGTCAAGAGAAAAGTCATCTGGGGAACTCAGTGAAGTTACCAGCCAGAACACCCTACTGTAAGGCTCACAGTTGACAAATGGTAGCATGAACTTAGAGGTTTTATTTATTTATTTATTTGTTTGTTTGTTTATTTATTTATTTATTTTCAATATATGAAGTTTATTGTCAAATTGGTTTCCATACAACACCCAGTGCCCATCCCAAAATGTGCCCTCCTCAAAAACCATCACCCACCCTCCCCTCCCTCCCACCCCCCATCAACCCTCAGTTTGTTCTCAGTTTTTAAAAGTCTCTTATGCTTTGGCTCTCTTCCACTCGAACCTCTTTTTTTTTTTTTTTCCTTCCCCTCCCCCATGGGTTTCTGTTAAGTTTCTCAGGATCCACATAAGAGTGAAACCATATGGTATCTGTCTTTCTCTGTATGGCTTATTTCACTTAGCATCACACTCTCCAGTTCCATCCACGTTGCTACAAAGGGCCATATTTCATTCTTTCTCATTGCCATGTAGTACTCCATTGTGTATATAAACCACAATTTCTTTATCCATTCATCAGTTGATGGACATTTAGGCTCTTTCCATAATTTGGCTACTGTTGAGAGTGCTGCTATAAACATTGGGGTCCAAGTGCCCCTATGCATCAGTACTCCTGTATCCCTTGGGTAAATACCTAGCAGTGCTATTGCTGGGTCATAGGGTAGGTCTATTTTTAATTTTTTGAGGAACCTCCACACTGTTTCCAGAGTGGCTGCACCAGTTTGCATTCCCACCAACAGTGCAAGAGGGTTCCCATTTGTCCACATTCTCGCCAGTATCTATAGTCTCCTGATTTGTTCATTTTGGCCACTCTGACTGGCATGAGGTGGTATCTGAGTGTGGTTTTGATTTGTATTTCCCTGATGAGGAGCGACGTTGAGCATCTTTTCATGTGCCTGTTGGCCATCCGGATGTCTTCTTTAGAGAAGTGTCTATTCATGTTTTCTGCCCATTTCTTCACTGGGTTATTTGTTTTTCGGGTGTGGAGTTTGGTGAGCTCTTTATAGATTTTGGATACTAGCCCTTTGTCCGATATGTCATTTGCAAATATCTTTTCCCATTCTGCCAGTTGCCTTTTAGTTTTGTTGGTTGTTTCCTTTGCTGTGCAGAAGCTTTTTATCTTCATGAGGTCCCAATAGTTCATTTTTGCTTTTAATTCCCTTGCCTTTGGAGATGTGTCAAGTAAGAAATTGCTGCAGCTGAGGTCAGAGAGGTCTTTTCCTGCTTTCTCCTCTAGGGTTTTGATGGTTTCCTGTCTCACATTCAGGTCCTTTATCCATTTTGAGTTTATTTTTGTGAATGGTGTGAGAAAGTGGTCTAGTTTCATCCTTCTGCATGTTGCTTTCCAGTTCTCCCAGCACTATTTGTTAAAGAGACTGTCTTTTTTCCATTGGATGTTCTTTCCTGCTTTGTCAAAGATTAGTTGGCCATACGTTTGTGGATCTAGTTCTGAGGTTTCTATTCTATTCCATTGGTCTATGTGTCTGTTTTTGTGCCATGAACTTAGAGGTTTTAAACAACTTTTTAGTATCTCTACTTTTGTATATGAAAAGAACCAAGATCACTAAGTTCTAAAGGAGAGCTTTTAACTTGAGAGATAAAGACTATAGTGGATGCTGTGTTGCACTGCTTAGCTCTGCCCTTCAAGAACTGAGGCATTCTTTCCTTCAGCTGCTGTTAATGTTGACTTAAAGGCTCACAGCAGAGCGGCTACGTAGTGTCACTTTACCTCAGGGTTACATCCCTTCCCCAGAGTAGCCCATATGCAGTCTGGCTGAGATTTAGGGTTTGAGTCATGGGCAGAAAGGTGTGTTTCCTTTGCCTCAATTAGGAACGCCTCTAAAGCATCATCCTAGCTCCAGAGCTCCCCGTGGGATTTCCTGTTGGAAGTGCCTCACAATTCAGTTTCTTAGTCTCTTAAGGTTATTTCTCTTGAAGGCACTCCCCAATTAACAATCTGCCCCTAAATCTCAGTCTCAGGAAACCCTACTTACAACAGGATCCAAAATGAATCAATAGAAAAAAGTGGGAAGAAAAAGATTAATAACTTCAGGTATATAAGATATTAAATCCTTGAGATAAAAACAAGATACCATAGAAGAAACATTGAATGAACATAAAAGAGCTTATGGAAATTAAAGAAAACATATGATGGCAGACATGAAAAAACTTGATATGTAAGTTGAAAGATAAAGTTGAGAAAATCTCAGAAAGTAGAAGAAAAAGACAAAGAGGAAAAAGACAAAGACTGAAGGTCAGTCTCATTATCTGGCATCTGAATAAAAGAAGTTTCAAAGAGAACAGAGAAGTGGTGTCATGGGGAGGATAAAGGGAAAACAATTATCAGTAAAATAATTCAATAACACTTCTCAGAACTTAAGAATTAGTTTCCAGGTTGAGTACGTGGCCCAATTATGAATATAGGGCATCTCACAGCAAACTTTCAGAATCCTGAGGGGCATAAAGAAGATTCTGGAAGCTTCCAGGGAGAATATATAGGTCACATAAAAAATATTGCAAATCAGAATGACTTCTTAACAACACTGGAAACTTGAAGACTATAGGTCTATAGGTTTAAAATGGTGAAGAAAAATGACTTCTAAGCTAATACTTTATACCTAGCTAAACTATTAATAAAGTGTGAGATAGAATAAAGACATTTGCAGACCTACAAGTTCTCAAAAAATTTACCTCTCTGCTTGTATTTTCTGGAAGCTCCTGGAAGATATACTTCCCTAAAAGGACGGAGTGTAACAAAAAACTTAAAGACATGATGTTCATGAAAGAACCATCAACACAGAAGCAAGGCAAAATCTCTATGATGTGGATTAAGAGCAATACCAAGAAGCTCGCTCTAGGCTTAGGGAGTGATAGCCAGATTAGAGCAGGTCAGAAAGGGGTGGCGGAAATTATTCAGGAAGATCAGATTACTAGAATACCTGATGTGAATAAAACATTGAGAAGAGATTTAATAATTCTCAGGGAATTTGGGGTTAAATTTGTGATAACTACGTAGAAAACTAAGCAAAAGTAAAAATAATTCCATTATTAACTCCAGGGAAATGAAAATCTATGCAAGAAAAAAAAAGTAGTAATAATGTTCTTTATTGCTTGACTACAAAAAACACATCATAAAAGGTAAATTTGAACACTGATCTAACCAAAATTTATGAAATCATATTGGGAGGATGAAGGAAAGTATGTTTTGTACACATGTGTGTATATGCTCCTGCATGTGTATTTGCTGGAGTTAGAAAGAGAAATAATGTTCCTCTTCTATAGATACAACTAGCAATGTAAGAATGGAGTGTACTTTAGTAATAAGAGCATAAACCAGGTCCAGACTACCTAGGTTTGAATTGTGACTCTGCTACTTTCCAGCAGTATGACCTTGGGCGAATTACTTCTCTGTATATCAGTACTTCTACATAAAATGGAGATCATAGTAATAATACATATTACACAGGGTTATTGTCAGGATAATACATGAGTTTAGAACATCACCATACTGCTATATAGTAACTACTATATAAATATTTTCAATTTATGTTATCTGTTATGGACCAAACGGGGTCTCCACAAACTCATATGTTGAAGCCCTAACCCCCATTACCTTACAACTATAGGGAAGCCTGTATGTGGGGGGAGTTTGCCACACATGCTTTTAAACAGGTAATTAAGTTAAAATGAGACACTTAGGATGCACCCCAATGTAATCTAACTGGTGTCTTTGTAAGAAGAAGAGATTAAGACATACAGAGAGAAACACAAGGGATGCATGGACACAGAGAAAAGACCATGTGTGGACTCAGCATGTCCTTCTCACAGATGGCACACAGAGAAGGTGGATGTCTGCAAGCCAAGGGGAAATGCCTTAAAAGAAACGGAACCTGCTGACACTTTGATTTTGGATCTTCTAGCCTCTAGAACTGTAAGAAAATAAATTCCTGTTACTTAAGCCACCCAGGCTATGATACTGTGTTACAGCAATCCTGGCAAACAAATACATTATATTATTGAAAGATTTTTTTTTTTTTAATTTTAGTGTCTATTTATTTTTGAGAGAGAGAGAGAGCGCGCACGCATGCACATGCATGAGCAGGGGAGGGGCAAAGAGAGAGGGAGACACAGAATCGGAAACAGGCTCCAGGCTCTGAGCCATCAGCCCAGAGCCTGACGCGGGGCTCGAACTCCCGGACCGCGAGATCATGACCTGGCTGAAGTCGGACGCTTAACTGACTGTGCCACCCAGGCGCCCCATATTGAAAGGTTTTTAACTGAACACCAAAAGATTCAATTTAAAGAGCTGAGAGTGGTTGCCTCTGAGAAGCAGGATATGATGGTAGGGAAGAGACACTGCCTTTTTGTGTTTTTTAAGTGAAAACTTTGTAGAGGTCATCAACTTCTTAAACTATGTATATTTATAACTGACAAAAGCACAAACAAAAAAATGGAGGGCAGTGTGAAAAAAATCAGTTATCTCTTGCCTTTTTTGATCTGAGTGAGAACTCTCTGAAGTTTTCTTTCAAGCACTGTGGACATCTGGGGTTCTATCAAAGATGCCATCAGATGGGGACTAATGGCACTTTGGGCACTGTTTATTAATGCAGGCTAGGTTTAGTTGAGCCTCAGTACTACCCACGTAGCTAATTGGGACTCATTGCTCCTGGGTAGGAACCTGACTTCACCAATAACTCTTGTAGTTGAGCCCCTTCAGAGAGAATTTGAAGCGATACTACATAGTTCTCACAGCACTTGATAAGGGATACTATATATTTGTTATGGGGATACTTTTTAATTATATTTCATATAGTTTCCTTCATCTGGCCTCTGTTTTCAGGGAAGATATAATCAGTTAGTAATAGAAAAGCCAACCGGAAGTGTTTGACCATGAGGAAATATTCTCATACACAAAAAGAAATCTTGAGATGGTTGGTTAATAAGTGGGGTGTCTTGTTCAATGGCTCAGTGACATTATTAAGGACCTGGGTTTCCTATCCTCATTCTGGGCTGCAATTTGTAGCATGTTGGCCCCTCTCCTTTTAGGTGCAAGATAACTGACTGCACCAGTTCCAGGCCTCATGTCCTCATAAACATTACCCAAAGGCTGCAGAAGAGGACATCTGTATTCATGTCCTTCTTTAAGAAAGGAACCTTTTGCCAGAAGTCCCCAGCACATTCTCCTTACATCTCAATGACCATAATTGCATAATGTCATCTCTAAACTAAGTAGCCAGAGAAATGGAATCATCAGCGTTGCCTTAATCCAAATAGTACTCTGAAGATGAAGAGAGACACAGGCTTTCCTAAAACACACCCCTGACTCATACTTGAGTAAAGTCAGGATGATTTTAGCAAGGAATAAGTATTTTAGCAAGGATTAAGGGAGGAGAAGGGCAAATGCCATGGAATAGGGAAGAAGAAATATACATTTTAGCAGCAGTCCTGGTGTGATAGGAAGGGAAAGTAGAAAATTCTTTACTGGGAAGGGGAGAGAGAAAGGAAACTGGTAGATGAGAAATGAACATTCTGGTTCCCTACCTTGGGGTTTGAATTTAGGGAGGGGTGTTTTGGGCAGAATTTAAGGGTGATAGAAACACCCAGATTCCTGGTGAAGGGAACATTAGTCGTGGCTTCTCAAGACATAGCCTAGGAAATTGTGAGCTTTTTAGGGAATCCTGAAATTGGGATGAAGCCACAGTCCATCTAGGCCACTGTGTCAGATATTAGATGGCTGAAGGATGGGGCTAGGTGAAGGGTCTGATATTGTGTTTGAGTCCCATATGGTCTGAAGTTTTTGCAGAAAGTGGATTTTATGCCTAGAGACTCTGGCTGAGGCCAAGGACTTTCTGGACTGTATCCAAAAGAATTGACAAATCCTGCTGCACTACGAGGGAGCTCCCTTAAGTGACAGCCTGAGGATATGAAGACTTCAGTCTGCCTTTACTTTTCTCAGGAAGGAAAGGGGAAGAAAGGGGACTGAAGGGAAGGTGAAAAACAGGCCTAACATGTTCTTGACATTTGAACTTTGCATTGACTGAATATCCACAACTTAAGATGCAAATAGATGGAATTATATTTAATTGGTAAGTTGCTCTCAACTGGAGGGATGTGACTCCAGAATAAGAGAACAGCTAAGGAGAAAAATGATCATTGTTCCTCATCTCAAAGCGTATGAGTTTTGGCTTTGCTCTATTTTACATGTTTCAGGATTATCTTTCTTTTTTCACCTTTTGAGGAAACATTCTGGGGAAGTGGAAAGACAAACAATGTGAAGATGAAGATGGATAGGATCCTCTTGAGAAAGGGCTAATTGCTAGATTTACATGAACATCAATTTATAGAACATTAATTAGGATTTATATAAAAATGATGCAAAATTATTTAGCTGGCCACTTTCAAAAGTTAATATGGTTAATAAAATATTTTTAGTGTAAGTAAACCAAACATGATGTCATTTAATTGGGTTTTTAAAAATGCATGTGTTAAGATTTTTTTTTTTTACTCTGTAAAGATAACCATGATTTGATACAGAAACAAGCAACCGGGTTACTTACATTTATTTTGTTTGCATTATGTTTTCTCTTTACTGCATATGTTTAACCAGGTGGAAAACAACAGAAAATTTTCATTTTCAAAAACAAATATAACCTGGTCGGGAGTTGAATTTACATTCTAATTGCATTATAATAAATCAGGAAATGTTTATGGTTTCATCTAGCACCCAGTTAAAACTCAACACATGTACAACAATAATAAGAAAATTTGTTGGCCAAAATGTTACAATAGCTACTAAAAATACATGAATACATTTTAATATTCAGACAAGAAATAACAGACATACAGAGTGTATTTGAGGCACATGTATCATTTGAACAAGAGCCAGAGTTATGTAGCTAAAGATTAAAGTGTGATTTAGAGATAGATTCCACACGTATGCACGTGCATCGCCTCCATTAACATTAGTAGAATTTACATGTACACAGAAGAGACAACTGGAATTTGTTGAAAGGCAAAGGACGAATGATTTTTAACTTTGCTTGTAATTCTAGAAGCATGGGACTGCATTATTAAAAGCTCTGTGAAAGGCCTTAATTTAAGAACTGAGATATAGAAGCTCTATATCAAAGTACTACTTTGTATACAAGTATACTACATGTATACTTCATTTGTATTATTAGAAAAAAGCGAGCCAGGCAGGCTAAAGAATTTGTCAAAGACTGTTCTGGAGTCATAGGGCTTCGTGGGAAACAGTATATGCATTTTGTTGTAGATCAATTTGAGGAGTATGAACAATTTTTAATCTGAGACAAAATGTAATTGATGTTATTGTAAGCCATTAGCAGGCGCGCGCGCGCACACACACACATACACACACACACCAGATACTTATATTACCTATATATCTCTATAAGTACATGTTTCCTACCCAGGTTTTAGGAGAATATAAATATTTTCAACAAATTGAGTATATATTTTTTTCTTGCTGCAAGAGTTGTTGAGTCCTAAGGTTGAGTTCTAAGATTCCAGGGAAATTTTGGAGGGAATTGGAGGGAAGGTAAATTTGTATCCTTCTCCCATGTACTACTTACCAGGAAATGACTGTCATTAAATATACCTATTCCTTTACTAAGTATCAGGAAGAAATAAATTACCTAAATAATGAATCAGACCAAGATGGTGGCAAGTGATAGACTTAACTTTCTGTGGGAATAATTGTATTTGAATGTACAGTTTATTTTGGAAAGCCCCTTGGCGATATATTCATTCATTCATTTGGCACATTCTTAGTGAATGTCTACCATGTGCCAGTTACTTTTCTGACTTTGCTGACACAGAGGCAAATAAGATAAACTTCCTAACTTTGTGGATTTCACAAGTGAGCAATATGCGTTAAGGACTTTAACAAAATTTCCGCGCTTTTTGATTGTTAATATATTTGTATTAATTCCATCTGATAAATACTTAGAGATTTGCACAAAGATTGGTGCATGTTAATTCCATTGTATCATTATTAAATGCCTAGGTACTTTTGCATATGTTTTGAAATTCTCTATAATAAGAAATGTATATTTCTAGCTGGTAAAAAGGAGTTCTCTTACTCGTCTTGATTTTTTTCTGTTATTTTTGAAATTTCTGAGCATACATTGCCTTTTTAATTGTAAATGTTTTTTTAAATGCCCTTTTAATCTAAAGATCCAAAACTGATGAACTTTGGGGGTAGAAGATATTTGTAAAAAGCAGATCCTCGCTATTTCCCTTGCTTACACAAATCATCTTCCACTGATATTTGAAATATTGCTAGTTCCTGTGCCAGAATCCCTTAGTGGATTCCTCTGTATCATAAGAAACTAGCTCAGAAATGTTTGAGGTGCTGGCTATGAGTAGAAATATTTGGGCCAGAATTGAGCTTTAAGTGAGAAGAAACCATGGAAGGAGCCTGAGTGTTTTCCTACTTCTTACTAAGTAATGTGAATTGTCAGGTGCTCAAATACAAAATATGTCATAATGTATTCACAGATTTTCCATTCTACTTCCAGGCAATGGAAGGATTGAAAGTCTCACCCCGGTGGACTATGTCACATGTTTTGGCTAATGAAATCTGAGCAGAAGTGCTATGTATCAACCAGAGGTGGGAGTAGTAAGAGCCTGTCTGCACTTTATGGTGGTCCCCTGCTGTGATGATCATGAAACTCTGTGCTAAGATGGAGATTCTTTTCTTTCTTTCTTTTTGCCTCTTTCTTTCTTTTTGCCTCCCTCCCACACTCCCTTTTTCTTTCTTTCTTTCTTTCTTTCTTTCTTTCTTTCTTTCTTTCTTTCTTTCTTTCTTTCTTCCTTCCTTCCTTCCTTCCTTCCTTCCTTCCTTCCTTCCTTCCTTCCTTCCTTCCCTCCCACCCTTCCTTCCTTCCTTCCTCCCTTCCTTCCTTCCTTCCTTCCTTCCTTCCTTCCTTCCTTCCTTTTTAATGTTTATCTATTTTTGAGAGAGAGAGAGAGAGAGAGAGAGAGAGAGAGAGAGAGAGAATCTGAAACAGGTCCAGGCTTTGAGCTGTAAGCACAGAACCTGACACAGGGCTCGAATTTACTGATTGCGAGATCATGACCTGAGCCGAAGTCAGATGCTTAACCAACTGAGCCACCCAGACACCCCTACAGCCTGGGTTTCTTAGGGACTTCATGATAGTATTGAAATCTCCTGTGTTCCTCTTTTCATATTTAGTGTGGAAAAATTAAATGGGTTAAGTTGCTACATTTTAGAAGTTGTTTATTATCACATCATAGTACAGTCCTGTTGAACTAATAAAAAAGGTAAACAAAAATTATGATACTTAGTTACCTTAACCACACAGATTTCCATCCACAGATTGCTCACTGCATAGTTGGTCTTCCAAATGAATTATTTGATTTTTTTTTTAACCCAAATGGTTATCATACACTAATGAGTCAGAAAGAGTTGAAATCTCAGATATCAGGTCATTTATACTTTCAGTATCTACCCCCTCTATAACAAAGAATGTCTCTAGGTTTTAACTTTAGCTTTCTCCATGGGCCATATCAGTCACAGGCAGTTCATAGGATGGTGGGGCTTGTTCCAGAATGGCTGTAAAATAATAACAAATATATATATTGCTCTCTACCCCCCCATCCCCATTCCTGACACAGAGCTCTCAAAACCCTTGTAAATGGGGTGCTAGGAGAATCTTTTTGTCCTATTTATCTTTGACCCTAGTTTCTGACACAGAGCTCTTAAGACCTTTGTAATCAATCTCCCGAGCAGTAAGAGTGTCTGCCACAGAGCTCCTAAATTCCTTTGAATTTCCTGGATAATTGGAATGTCTTGTTCTAATGAGTTGACTTGAGATGGACTCCTGGGTGGGGCCGGTCACCAAAAAGGCCAAGTCATGATTTGAAGTTTGAAAACTTTCAGCACCACCCTTCATTCTCTGAAGACAGGAGAGAGGCTGGAAACAGTATTCCATCATGCCTATGTGATGACACCACAGTACAGGATTCATGGAGCTGCTGGGTTGGCAAATACATTACTGCTGGAAGGAGGTATGTCTTCATGGAGAATGAATCTCCTATGCTTGAGATCTTCTCAGGTCTTGTCCTATGTATCTCTTCATCTGACTATTCATCTGTGTTTTTTTAATCATATCCTTTATCATATTATAAATTGGTAGACCTGTGTGTTTCTCTGAGTTTTGTGAGCTAT
Organism: Lynx canadensis; assembly: GCF_007474595.2. Taxonomy (NCBI): domain Eukaryota; kingdom Metazoa; phylum Chordata; class Mammalia; order Carnivora; family Felidae; genus Lynx; species Lynx canadensis. Next base: position 153,019,453 of record NC_044303.2, on the reverse strand, counting down.
TCTAGCAAATGATTGAATCTGAGAAGGGGGATCATGGGAACCTCCAATATGTAGCTAAGTTGGACAGAAGTTGTGGGCAACCTGGGATCCTACTACTTACAATTGGCATCTAAAATTGGGGGCAGTATTGCAGGACTGACCTCTTACCCTGTAGGGTCTGCACTAACTCTAGTTAGTGCAGAGTTTAATTGAATTATAGGACACACAGCTAGTATCACAGAAAATTGCTTCATATGAGAAAAAAAAACAACTGCATACGATGGGTGTCAGAAGTATTGTGAGTGTGGTAGCAGTGTGAGAGTAAAAGAGAAAAACACAGAAGTGAGTTTTTCTTTACAAAGGGCCCATTACCTATAATCAGATCTGCCCATAGAGGGTCAGAGAGCAGCATATGAGTTCTCTTGTGGCTCAGCGACAAAGCCATCTACAAAGATGGGGCCATTACTTTAGATATGGGCAAAGATTCCAAGATGTAGGATCTTGGAAACTTTGACCTTGGAGAATGGAGAATTTTTATTTGTTTACTTATTTTTATTTATGTTAAACTAGAAGTTTCTAAGTATGATCCTGTGACTCACAATTTATCTATTACTTTGTAACCATACTGTTCTATTTTAGGTAAGTAGTTACAAACTGAAGGGACTTTTCTTTGTTAATTCTGCCAAGTATCCATTATAAACAAGTGCCATAGTTTTATAAAATAGATAATTAGGAAGCACCTTTCTAAGATCATGCACACTTCCCTTGGAGTGTATGTTTTATTGGTTTTCTCCACAGATTGATTTTTTTCTTTTTCATCTAAATAGTCTAAAGTTTTCTTTTTCATCTAAATAGAACCCCAAAGTTCCCAAATTTATATGGGCTCAGTTTTTACCACCAGCAGAGACAAGCTAGAATTGTTTAATCCTAAATACAAATTCCTGGAAAGAGAATCTGATTAGACAAGCTTTAGTGTAGTATCCAAATCTGGCCCAATTAATTGTAGCCTATGGCAACAGGTTACTGAGTACCACATTGGTTCCATGACCCATCTCTGGATGGGGTGGAATATTTGTTCTCAGAGAAGGAGGCTGACAACCTACAATGTGTAGGCTGCAGTGCAGAAGTTGGAACACAGTATCATTGGAAGTCATTGCCCTAGTGTATTATTAGTATAATTAAATTATTAGTATACTCCCAAAGGATTTAACTATCACAGTCATTTTTATATAATTGTTCCTTTGAACTGTTGTAGTTGTTAAAATATTTCTGTATGGTTTTTACTTAATAATATATAGAGAATGTATGTGATTTGGGGAATGTAATTTTAACAACCAAGTTGTACTTTATAGTAAAAAAATTACTTTGTACACAATCATAATATCAATGAATATATAATAACGTAGAGATAAGAATGATATTGAGTTAAGTTTATAGGAAGTATATGAAATACTGATTTAAAAGATTTAAATATAACCAGAAGAGATATTTTATAAACCAAACAATACACTTTAAATTTCAAATTCAAAGAAGTAGAGAAATCATTAAAGATTTACACTAGGGCAGTGTTTTCTAGAGTATTAGCTTTATAAGTGGCTCCTCCCAAAGGTTCTATGCTGTATGTAGTAGAATTGTTCATTACATTCACTTCTTGAAAATTCACATTTCACATTAGTATATCAAAAGCTCTGATATGTCCAGTAGGAATGAAAATTGTTTAACTTTGTAAACCCAAATCCTTGGAATACAGACTTTTCATTTAGCTAATTAAAAATGCTACAGAATTAATATTATGAACTGTCTTATTTTGAGAGCTTCATATCACTACCTGTTAGTTTTTGTATACTCATATAATCAATTAGAGTTACCATTTTATGAATAATACATATTTTAGAATGATAAGAACAAATGTCAGGCAAATGTTAGCATTTGCCAGCTTTCTCAAATCCTCTTTTGGTATTCAAACAGCCCTTAATAAGGACCATATCACTAGGGGGACATATTGTTGGTGGCTGGTAATTGATGGATTATCAGTTTGTGTTGAACAACTTCACAAACCACCTAAGTGAGCATATGTTGTAAAGTCAGGCTTAGTCATTTTAATCTATACTTTTATATACTACAAGCATCTCATCTCCATGGATACCATAACAAACAGATGTTCTTAGCTGAAGTCACTTTGAAAGAGTTCAAGTTCAAGTGATGATAAATAGGAAAGAAAAAAAAGATAAGACTTCACTTTACTCTTTACCAAATAATGATTATGTATTTAGTCATTCTTATAATTACCCAACTAATTTTTATTGAACACTTATTATGTGCTGGGCACAATGTGGAGATAGGCAGTCTCTGCCCTTTCAGAGTTGATATTTTGTCATGAGAAAGAGGTTTGTCTACAATCTCATGCTAATATTATACTATATTCCAAGAATAAATACAGGTTTCTTGGGAGGTAGGAGTTGGGGCTGGTATTAAGGAGGTTTGAGGTTAACTGTTAGCCAAATTACTGAAGACTTAGCATAATGGTCCTCAAACTTTAGTATGAGTATGCATTAGAATCATCTAGAGGGCTTGTTAAAACAAATTGTAGCCCCTCAATCCCAGAGTTCCTGATTTAATAAGTCTAGTGTGGAGCCTGAGAACTTGCATTTCTAGCAAGTACCTAGGAAATGCTGATGCTGCTGATCTTGGGACCACATTTTGATAATCACTGACATGGGGAGTTTATTACTTACCTATTGCTACTATGACAAATTCTCCCAAACGCAGATGACTTAAACAGTAAGTATTTACTGTCTTATATAGTTTCTGTGGGCCCAGGAAACTGGAAGTGCCTTAGCTGGGTGGTTCTGTCTTGAAGTGTCTCACGGGGCTGCAGTCATCTGAAGGCTTGGCTGGGACTGGAAGATCCACCTCCTACGTGGCTCACACACACGACTGTTGCAGGAGGCCCCAATTCCTCACTGGCTGTTGGCAGGAGGGTTCAGGTCCTTGTCACATGGATTTCTTCATAGGGCTGCTTGCAGTGTCCTCATGTCATGGCAGCAGGCTTCCCCCAGAGCAAGTGATCTAAGATCCAGAGCAAGACGAAGCTGCGAAGACTTTTATGACCAACTTACACGTGATTACTTTGATCACATTAAAAGTAAGTCACTAAGTCCAGCTCACATTTAAGAGGAGGGGAATTAGGATCCACCTTTTGGAGGGAAGAGTGTCAAGAAATTTCTGAACATATTTTAAAACCAGTACTGAGATTATACTCTAGTGCGTAAGCAATTATTAGTTGTTAATTAATTATTAGTGAATTAATCAGTGATTAATTCTTCAAGGATGATAATATGATAGAAGTAAAGATGCTGAGGAATGGGAATTCAATATCCAGAATTTACTATTGTTATTATTTTTATTATTTAATTTTATTTTATATATGGAAAGAGAGAGCACAAGTGAGGGGGAGGGGCAGAGGGAGAGAGCATTGTAAGCAAGCATCCACCCCACAACCCTGGGATCATGACCTGAGCTGAAACCGAGTCAGTCACTCAACTGAATGAGCCACCCAGGTGCCCCAACCCAGAATTTATTATTACTGTGCTTTTACTTTTAGTGATTTTAAAATATTTTGAAAATTATAGTAGTATAACAATATTATCCACATTTTGAATATTATTCATATTTTGAATATTCCTATTTTATAAAAATGTATTTTGTTTAAATAAAGAGGCATTCAAATAAAGAGACTAGAATGTCTCTTTATTTTATGTATGTATCTATGGATGGATGAGCCTATTTCGCTCCAAACATATGTTTGAACCAGGAAAGGTTAGGAGCATGGGGTCTTGTGTTTGAATTCTGGCTCCATCACTTACTACCTGTGTAATCTTAGGTAAGTTATTTAGCCTCTCTAGAATTCAGCTTCCTCACCTGTAAAATGCACCTAATAATAGTACGTACTTTATAGAATTGTTTTGAAGATTAAATGAGATAATAAATGTTAAAGAGCTTAGAGAGTACTTGAATATTATTGTTTCATTATTTATGACACATACATTAAAAATGGAACAATTCAGGGGCGCCTGGGTGGCGCAGTCGGTTAAGCGTCCGACTTCAGCCAGGTCACGATCTTGCGGTCCGTGAGTTCGAGCCCCGCGTCAGGCTCTGGGCTGATGGCTCGGAGCCTGGAGCCTGTTTCCGATTCTGTGTCTCCCCCTCTCTCTGCCCCTCCCCCATTCATGCTCTGTCTCTCTCTGTCCCAAAAAATAAATAAACGTTGAAAAAAAAAATTAAAAAAAAAAATGGAACAATTCAGAAGGGGTTAAAAGGAAAAGTTTAAGTTTCATTTAGAGTAGAGCAGCCTTCAGTGAATGTTTGGAGAGATAAAAATAAGTTTATATCTAAGCCAAACAGATAACTTTAAATTGTATTAAACACTGCTATACTTAAAAAAACAAACAAACAAACAAACAAACAAACAAACAAAAACTTGGCTATTTCTTATAACTGGTACTCTAGCCCTTGCTATACTGTTTACCTTTATCCCTCTCCATCCTTCCTCCATTCTTAAGGAACACCCCCTTCCCCAAATTTCTTACATTTTTCATGCAGAGAAATTCAGTCCTCCCTTTCTTCTTTTTTTCCCTTCTGACATGAATATTCCCGCCCAAATGGGTCAGCAGGATATTTTCCTAAACAAATGTTCTTTCTCTAAGAAGAATTTTGGTGCCAGCTATTTAATATATATTTTAAACTGTGTCACTTACACATTAATTCTTAAAATACCTATTAGCAACCATGGCTACTGATCACGCACTGTTTGTTGTAACCGTGAATAAAGTGAGCCTATGAGCTACTCAAATAGAAAGGTGTGAAAAAGTAGTTCTGGCGTATACCATGTGTGATGCTTGCGTATATTTTTGATAAAACCTGAAGAAGGATGTATCACGAACATTGCTTTTAGTAATGTCAATTGTGACTTTGTATTCCATGTCACCTAATTCTGACTAATGAAAATCTCAAAACCTCAATTTATCAGAAGGCAATTAACCTCCGTTTGGAGTTTTAAAATGCACTTTCTTTAAAGGGCAAAGGTAAAAGCCAGGGTTATTGACTCTTAGAATCTGGCCCGGGATTCTGTGCCTTTAACATCAGGGGTTTAGAAAAAAAATGGTAAGTGGTCAGGATGATGACTGAGGTGTTATCAAGTCTTGTCATCAAAAAAGGCTTTAGTATGTTCTATATCCTTTTCTTAGTGCTTCTCAGTTTCATCTTAAGATCGGAATCAGAATCACTCCAGAATTACACACATACATATAGTGTGTAGTCTCTTAATTCAAGTGTAGTCTTTGAAGATAGAGCCCCAGAATCTACTATAACAAGTTCTTCAGTAATTCTTCTGTACTTTAAAATTTGCTCTGCTTTGGGGCGCCTGGGTGGCGCAGTCGGTTAAGCGTCCGACTTCAGCCAGGTCACGATCTCGCGGTCCGTGAGTTCGAGCCCCGCGTCGGGCTCTGGGCTGATGGCTCGGAGCCTGGAGCCTGTTTCCGATTCTGTGTCCCCCTCTCTCTCTGCCCCTCGCCCGTTCATGCTCTGTTTCTCTCTGTCCCAAAAATAAATAAACGTTGGAAAAAAATTAAAAAAAAAAATAAATAAATAAAATTTGCTCTGCTTAGTAAAAGAGTTTTAGATAGATGTCCAAGAGCAAAGTTGAATCTACAAAAAGGATTTTCTATTCATGGTTAGTTAACCAAAGGTTATATTAAACAATCTCCTAATTGTTCTAGCTAATTGAAATTTTATTATCATATGGTGGGTTGATTAATTTTGTTTTAAAGATTCTCTTTGTACCCTTTAGTTAGACGTGAGTGAGTCAATGAATATTTAATGTCTGGTTTTAATGAGCCAGGTATTGGAAGAGTGGAGAGGTACAGCATGAGAAAAAGTCCAGAACCAAGGTCTCCCTACTTCTAGTCCAGTGCTGTTTGTGTTGGTTTTATCTAAGATTTTTTTTGCCTCTCATGCTCTGTTTTTAGTTTGAGCATAATTAAAACTTCACTCAACAATTTTTATTTTATCTTTTTCAGATTTTATTAGGGGCGTGTGGGGGGGGAGCGGGTACAGTTAGAAAGATCATTGGCTTTGAAGTCACACTGAATTGTGAACTCCAGTTCTGCCACAAACTTGCCGAATTGACTGTGAGCAAATGTAGTAAGTTCTGAGTCTCAATCTATTAAATGGGATAATTCCTACATTATAAGGTAATTGTAAGGATGAAACAAATAGATGCATACATTTCTTAGAGAAATTCTGCTCAATATAAAAAAAAAATACTTAGATTGATTTAACTTGACTAAAGGTATTTATCATTTTCAAATTACCATTTGTGTTTACTTTTTTCTAATAGGCAGTTTGAAGATAAGTAAAGGTGTTTTTCGGATTAGTTGGTTGTCCTTTCAATTCATAGTATGTAATATTGATCCCGCTTCTTGGTACGGAAAGCACGATTCAAAGTTGCAAGGTAACGAACAGTCTCATACTCAAACTGTATCTCTTTGAAGCAAATACCATGATACATGCTTTAGGAAGTGCAAAGGAAGGAATTTTAAGTTAAATTCAGGTGTGTTGGATTCACTAGTAGAGAGACACAATAAATGGATGGAAAGGTCAATAAAAAATAGAAGATTAAAATAACATTCAGAGCAACTTTAGAAGAGCTGACTCAGGCAGTGACTGACTAGTTGTTAGAATACCCACCATTAGCGTGAATATGTGCTAATGCAATTCTCTGAAGAATAGTCAACTTTTACATAAAATAAAAAGCATCCACCTGAAGCTGATGTTGACAACCAGAATTACATCTCCCCCTCCCCGCTGATCTCCAGGGCAACCCAGGGAGGGCAAAGGAATGCTGTCTATAGTTATTTATCAATCTCTACTGTAAGTTCCTAAGACATAAAACTGGACCTTACTTTTAGTTTTGGAAATTATTCTTGAGAACAGCATTGAAGTATGCAGTATTTAACCTTTCTTTGTAATGATCATAATAGACAAAGAGAAGAGGATTAAAATGATCAAGTGCATGGAATGTTTCCTTTGTCCTGCTTATGGTATTAGAGCACATGATATAAATTATAGCTTATATTTTTATTCTAAATACTCATTAATAAGTGAGTGGGGAAGCTGGATATGTGAACCTAGACAAAGTAAAATTAAAAAAATCAAAGGCTAAATTAATTAATTTTAGGCATCTAATTTGAATATTTCAGGTATTTTTCTCCGTATTTTCCCTTGCCACCAGTGATTTTTTAAAAATTTCATATATTTTCCTTCTTTATTTCATTTAATTTAGGTTTTGTGCAATTTGTGTGTGTGTGTGTGTGTGTGTGTGTGTGTGTGTGTGTGTTATCTCTATGAACACTTCCATATTTTCTGGTTCCATTAAATGTCCCATACCCAGACAGAATTTTCTCTGCTCCAGCCCTGGAATCAGTCATTTTTCCAACGAGTCTTGGTTCCTTTTATTTATGTCTTTAGAAACCAAGATCTGGAGGCTAGATGTGTTCATTACTACTCAGGTGTCATTGCTTCTAGACCCTATTAATAGGCATCACAGAGAAACACATTCTCTCTCTTTCCTCATCTCACTGTATAATAAAAACCGTGATTCATACCAACATCTCCAGTTCTAGTCCATTACCACTGAATCCATTCTAGCCTTCCCCCTTCCATTATTTGTAAATCCTTTTTCTAAAAGTGAGATAGATACCACAGTGTATTTATTTGCTCAATCCTAGAATAGATACAGTTTCAGAATAATTTATTAATTAGGGTATAGTACTTCTATCAGTTTCTTTTGTCTTTAAAAGATTTTTCTTTTACATTTATTTACTTTTGAGAGACATAGACAGGGCACAAGTTGGGGAGGGGCAGAGAGAGAAGGAGACACAGAATCCGAAGCAGGCTCCAGGGTCTGATCTGTCAGCACAGAGCCCAACGCGGGGCTCGAACTCACAGATCATGACATCATGACCTGAGCCAAAGTCAGATGCTTAACCAAGTGAGCCACCCAGGCGCCCCTCTTTTGTCTTTAGAGTTAAAATACGTATATTAAAAATGTTGTTATCCACAATGACTTGGATTAGTTCTTTTTTTTCTTTGTCTCCTTAAATAGGGTTATGTTATTCATTTCTAATAGAATTAGGCTCATTTGTTGCTGTTTATATTTCCATTATGACTTTCTCTAAGTCTTGCTTAATTTTTAACATTTATTTGTGTTTTGTGTATGTGAAACAATGTCATTGTTCTAAAAATCAGAACTGTGTGTGAAGATAAACTTAGAGATAATCCCACTCATCCATTTTACCTGTTCCTTTTCCTCCATTCCTTCCATTCTGTTCTTATCCCTGTAGTTTCCCAATTTCATTCGTTTCTAGTTTATCCTTTCTATGTAACTTTTTGCTAAAGCTGGCAGATATATGTATATTTCCTTATATTTCCCTTTACTTTTTCTTACACGCATGGCAAAATACTATAGCTACTCTTTTGCATTTTGCTGTTTTCTCTTAACCATGTATTATGGATGTCACTCTATATCAGTTCATAAAGATTTTTCTTATTCTTTTTTTAATAGCTGCATAATTCTCTGTGGATGTAGCATGATTTATTCATCACCATTCTATTTATGGGCATTTAAGTTGTTTCTAATATTTCACAATTATAAACAGTGCTGCAATGAATAACCCTGTACATGTATATTTTTCTATTGTTGTAAGTGTATCTTCAGGGTAAATTCCTAGAAGTGGAATAATTAGGTCAAAAGGTTAAATGTATATATAGTTTTATTAGACATTGTCAAATTCCTCTCCAAAAGGGTGTACCAGTAATGTATGAAAGTGCATGCCTTTCCACAGTCTCACAACAGAATGCATTCTCATGCTTTTAAATTTTTAATAATCTGGCTTGTGCAATACACTTTATATTTCTTGATTTTTAAACCATGTAACTAACTGTATTACCTATTAAAATAAAAAATAAATTAAAACCAAAAAAATCTTGTTTGTGCAAACCTTCTTTTTAATTCTCTTAAAATTTACTGTTGATTTGGAACTAACACTTTAAGAATTCCTCAAGGCACCTGAGTGGCTCAGTCATTTGAGGGACTAACTTCAGCTCAGGTCATGATCTCACAGTTTGTGAATTCAAGCCCCGTTTTGGGTTCTGTGCTGACAGTGTGGAGCCTGCTTGGGATTTACTCTCTCCCCCTCTCTCTCTGCCCCTCCCTTGCTCACACACTCTCTCTCTTTCAAACATAAATAAATAAACATTAAAAAATAATAAAATTATACAAAAGAATTCCTCTTCATTGTTTAGGGTCTATCAGATGATTTTTTGAGATCTTGTCATTTTATGATTTTTTTTTTGGTCAGAATCATAAAATTTGCTCTATCCATTCACTGACTACCTATTGAAAAAATATCTTGAGTGGCCTCTATTTCCCAGACTATATGGTAAGACATAGTACTTGCCCTCAAGTTGCTTACTGACAGAGAGGAACATGTTAGCAAATAAATGGACAATTATGAAATAGACACAGCTCTACATGGAGAAGCCCTTCCAGTGAGGGAAGACAGCCAGGTATATTCTGAAATTGCAAGTAGTTTAATGCAATTGGCATATAGAATTCAAGTATGTGCTCATAGATGTGGTGCAATGAGAGAGGAGCAGAGAGAAATATGGTTCGAGAGGCATGTTGAGAAGCTTAGATATCATCTAGAGGACAAAGACTTACTAAAAAGTTTTAAACAGAATAAAGGTATGATCAGGATTTTTCTCACAGCAAGAACAATGAGGGGTTGCCAAAGAACTTCTGGTTTATCCTCAAAGTGTTAAACTATATCGTATACACAGAGTTCTACTAGGTCATGCAAAAGAAAGGAATAATCCCTAAAACCAGAATTGACTGTGATCTTCTAGAAGGAAGTAACCTCTTTAAGAAAAAATGGTTCCATCAGAATGTCATCGGCAATGAAACAAGGTAAAGGAAGATGGTATCTGAGAGGAAGCCTTTGCCTGCTTTGGTGGTTTGAAGTGCGTCCTTTATTCAGAAAAGTAGCTGCTCTTGGTGTCTGGGCTTTTCCAGTAGAATTTCAACAACACTAGTGATTAAGGTGTTGAAAACCAGGACCATCTATACCTGTAACAGCTTATGGTTTACATTACCATGACTTTAAAATTCAGAGGCTTCATAAATGGGTAAGGGGCATTAAGGACTCTACTCCTGAAATCATTATTGCACCGTATGCTAATTTGGATGTAAATTAAATAATAAATAAATGAAAAAAATAAAAAAAATTCAGATGCTTCATTAATGTGACTTTATTATTCCACTCTCTTCATCAAACTGATTTTACTGTTTCAGAAATTTGCCTGGGAAGATCAAGTTGCTAATAACTTTAGTGTTCATTTCAGAAAGTTCCTGAAAACCCTTTTAAACTGATATTAGGCTACTCAAATAAAGCAACATTAAAGGACTGTTTACTCCTCAAAATTGCTTTGAAGCCCTTTCTTTTTAAACCTCCCCCATTTTTGGGGGGCCTGGGTGGCGCAGTCGGTTAAGCGTCCGACTTCAGCCAGGTCACGATCTCGCGGTCCGGGAGTTCGAGCCCCGCGTCAGGCTCTGGGCTGATGGCTCAGAGCCTGGAGCCTGTTTCTGATTCTGTGTCTCCCTCTCTCTGCCCCTCCCCCGTTCATGCTCTGTCTCTCTCTGTCCCAAAAATAAATAAACGTTGAAAAAAAAAATTTTTAAACCTCCCCCATTTTGTGTCTACCAATCTTAAACTATTAGATCGTAGATTTGCCCAATCATAATGAAACCCCTCTTCTCACACCAAAAGATCCATCTTAAACCAAACTTCCCATATCTTATACATATCTGATCTTTATTTTACCTCTTCTGAAACTCCACCAAGATTCTTGTCAAAGTAGTGGTCTCACTTACTATGGCAAGCAATAAACTCAAGTTTGCTTTATGAAAAGGTTATTTTGGTGATGTTTTCAGGAAATAAAGTACCTATGAGAGTCATTTCCTACTCTATCTACAAATGATGCTTTTTGCAATAAATGGTGACCAGTAGTTTGGAACCATAAGCCTAAATTGACAATCCAAGAATATCTCAGTTAACTTACTAATTTTTTGTCTTTCTTTCAACCTGGCACGTGACATTTATAGCCAGAGACCTCAAGGAATGTCATTGTGCCCCCCTCATAATTATTGTTTTTCAAATTAGTGAATTTGGAAATGTATAATCATTTCAGAAAGAAATAAATGACCTATGTATCCTAGCCAATCAGCCTACACCAACCAAGAAAGATTTTTGAAAAAAAAAAAGCTGTATAGATTTTATGTAAATTTGGTATTTATGAACACCAAAGTTTTAGCACTGACATCTGCCTGAGAAGAAACTTCATTTACAGCAGTGGCAGAAATGAAGTTCACTGTGAACTAGTTTTGGATACCATATGCTTTAACATGCAGAAGAGGAGGGGAAAAGAGGCATCCTACAAACAGATTTTTCTTGCTCTCACTGTGTATGATGTTGCATGACAACATTGTGACATCATAACTTAGGCTATTTTATTTGCTGTTGCACCAATATAGCGCCAAGGCGTGGAGTAGCACCTTTGGATGTATACGGTGCTTTCCTTTCATGAAACTTAAGGCACTTCGCAGGCATTTTCTTTCTAAACCTCACAACATCTCTCAAAGGTATTGCCAAACTGGAGACAAATTTCACAGTTTAATCATGTGGAACACATTGGTAAATATAGATGTGCCTTTTAGAAAGTTGCTTCAAAGTGTATTTGCAGCTCACGCGCCGTTCCTCAGGGTGTAAACCAGTGGTGTCATGTAAAGCTTTCGGCCCTCCCGCACGCGAGCTGGGAGGGTAGATGTGTTTGGCAGCGAGCAGTGGTGCAGGAGGGAAGGAGGGTGGGGCAGAAAAGGCAGGCTGTTTCGTTACCCGTCCTTCTCTTTTCTTCTTGTCTCCCCACAGGGGTGCCTCCTTTTCCCCTCTTTCTTTTCCTTTCAGCATCAAAAAGAAGACTGAGTTATAAAATTTCACTTGTAATTAAGAGTTTGGTTAGATTTTCAGGGCAGAACACAGCTGTCCATTTAATTCACAAGGCCTGTTGATTATAATCCTGGCAGTCTGTCTCTCTCCCTTTCTCTCTCTCTCTCTTTTTTTTTAGTATATGTGCTGCCGAAGCAAACACTATAATCCTGGCAATCTAACCAGTGCAGATAATATAGCTTTAAGGGAATATGAATTCTTTTTTTTTTTTCAACGTTTTTTTTTTTTTTTTTTTTTTTTTTTTTTTTTTTTTTTTTTTTTGGGACAGAGAGAGACAGAGCATGAACGGGGGAGGGGCAGAGAGAGAGGGAGACACAGAATCGGAAACAGGCTCCAGGCTCCGAGCCATCAGCCCAGAGCCCGACGCGGGGCTCGAACTCACGGACCGCGAGATCGTGACCTGGCTGAAGTCGGACGCTTAACCGACTGCGCCACCCAGGCGCCCCAATATGAATTCTTTTGAAATGGGAAGTGGCAATATTACAGACCCGTTTCTTGCTCTAATCTCTTCAAATCAAGTATGAAAGGGAATGGGCTTTTTCTCAGGATATTTCTGCCTCTCAAACCCACACTTTTCCTTCCCTCACCCCCACACCTCCTAATCCCCTAGAAGGGATCCCTTCACGTGGAGCAGAGATCTGGATGTGAATCCTAGTTGCGTCACGTAATAACTGTATGAACACTGAGTCGTTAAACCTCCCTGAGCCTGTTCCCGCATGTGTAATTTATATATACTACTAACTCCCAGGGTTGTTATGAAGATTAAAATAACATGTATGGAAGAGCTGAAGGGCTGTCTGTAGAAGACAAGAGTGTGTGGTCAATGAGAAATATCTTTGACCTTCTGGTTTTCTGGGGATGATTAGCTCCAGCCTTTTGGGTATGATGCAAACCAGGACATTTTTGAGAGTGAAAGAGGGAGCCTCAGGACAACAAGAGGTATAAACCGGGACTGTCCCAAGCAAATCGGGATGTGTGATTGGTCTGTATAGAGAGAACTTTCAGGGGGCGCCTGGGTGGCGCAGTCGGTTAAGCGTCCGACTTCAGCCAGGTCACGATCTCGCGGTCCGTGAGTTCGAGCCCCGCGTCGGGCTCTGGGCTGATGGCTCAGAGCCTGGAGCCTGCTTCGGATTCTGCGTCTCCCCCTCTCTCTGCCCCTCCCCGGCTCATGCCCTGTCTCTCTCTGTCTAAGAATAAATTAAAAAAAAAAAATAAGGAGAAAAAGAAGAAGATTTAAACATGAGAGCCAAGAGGAAGAATCCAGTTGAGAGGTAAGGTTTAACATAAAATAAAAGGGGGGCGCCTGGGTGGCGCAGTCGGTTAAGCGTCCGACTTCAGCCAGGTCACGATCTCGCACTCCGTGGGTTCGAGCCCCGCGTCGGGCTCTGGGCTGATGGCTCGGAGCCTGGAGCCTGTTTCCGACTCTGTGTCTCCCTCTCTCTCTGCCCCTCCCCCGTTCATGCTCTGTCTCTCTCTGTCCCCAAAATAAATAAACGTTGAAAAAAAATTAAAAAAAAAAAACGTTGAGAGAACTTTCAGATGGCAAGTGCCTGTGCCTAATTGCACATGTAATTATGGAGACGGGTTCCTGTATTTTATGAATAAGAAGACATCATTTATTGCCCACATACAAGTTGAACTTCACTCCTATTTTCATAACTCTTTGTATAGCTTGTATTTCCCCAAATGTGCCACATAGACAACAGCTGGCACATGAGACTGTTTCAAGTAGTATACAGCAAACATTATTTTTTTCTAAACTATCAAGTCAAATCTATAATTTTGGAAGTAAATTTTTAAAAATAAGTTCATGTAGACCAACATTTGAATTGATTTAAGGAAAACGAATCAAACTAAAATTGGATTACAGATATAGGAAGTTTGACCCAGAATGACTGATAGGTGGGAAAGCCTTCCTTGACAGGGTACAGCCAGTAGCATGAAAGAACAAGCTTCTCAGGATTTGGATAAACAGTATTATATCACCTTTCATTCCAGGAAAGGTGCTTTGTAAGAGTTGGAGCTGAGGTAAATACCCAATTGTGGCCCAGGTGAGGGGAATAGAAATAGAGTAATCGCAGTTGAATATTAGCCATGGATACATTTTCTTTTTCTTTTTTAAATTTTTTTATGTTTATTTATTTTTGAGAGAGAGACAGAACACAAGTGGGGGAGAGGGAGGAGCAGAGAGAGACGAAGACACAGAATCTCAAGCAGGTTCCAGGCTCTGAGCTGTCAGAACAGAGCCTGACGGGAGACTCAAACTCAGAAACCGCGAGATCATGACCTGAGCCGAAGTCAGACACTGAGCCACCCAGGCGCTCCTAGCCATGGATATACATTTTCTGGTGAGTCTGGGGCTTTACCACACCATTTTTATACATTATTCATGTAAACCATGAATGAAGAATTGATAAAACTTGGCAAAATTTAATACATACACTGTTTTAAACTTTGTGGGGACGTTTTATTTGTGTTTATTTTTTGAGAGACATAATTTAGGGTGGAAACTAATTTGTCTTGTCTTGAGAATTTCAGGAATAAAGATGCCTCAAACTCCTCAAATTAAGTGAAAAGCTCATTTAATTCCCTGGTAATCAAAAAGGAATTTCTGATTTCTAGTCCCAATCCGTTTCTAGTTTAAGCGCAGTCTCCAAAGAAAGAAAAATTGGGGAGGTGTTGCCACTCTGCCACTCAATATTTGTTACAAAGACCACTGACAGCAGTGGACTTCCTAATCTTCACCAAAGTTGTTTATACTTTGTTTTCTTTTTATTTGTGATGCCTTTCATCAGACTTGAATGCTTCTTATTCTGTTTGTAAAATGGAGACAATTTAGCTAATGTATCAAGACACCTGAGTATGAATGATTAGAGGTTACTCCTTAGCAATTATACTTTTTCCTAAAACACATAGAAATATTTGATAGATGATCATTCACAGATATCTGTGTGCACTTGAGCTTAGGGTTTGTAAAGGTTTACAAGTATTTATGTATGATTTTATGTGTATTTTCAGAGATTTTTTTTTTCTTGTGGAACTTTGAAAAATGAAGAGAATTAAGTTGTTTCTAAAAAGCCAAAGCAGCCTGCCATCTCTTTCTCTTTTCTGGGCTACGGTCCAATTTGCACAGCAGTTGCAAAGAAAAAGCAAACGCATCACTAGATTCAGCGAGAAATATTGTAACAGTATGTAATCTCTGTCAAGATAAAATTGCTTTGTGATTTACATTACAATAAATCCTGACCTTTAAGTGCTGCAGACTAAGCTAATCTGTGAAGTACTTTATTCCAACACTGAATCAGCGAGTGAAGCTCAACCAAATGGAGTGTATTAGTCCCACTGTGGTGTGGTTAAAGAGCCTATATATATCGAAGCAGATTACAGTGCATTGTTCTATGTGTACTATAATAAGTAGAATAATTGAAATATTCAATCTGTTTCATCATTGTGAAATAATAGAATTATTTTAACCTCCCTTCTGTTTGCCTATTATGGGAATTACAAGTAGCTTCATTTAAATATCATTAGGGCCTGATTTAGATCGATGAGAACAAGGAAATTCAGAATTCAGGCTAAAGTACCACATGACATTTCAACCTTAATTCACTTCTTATGGCTGTTAATTATTTTCTTTCTCTCTCTCTCTCTTTTCTCCCCCTTGATAACACAGTTAAGACATTGTGTTGAATTTCGCAGTACTAGCTTTGAATTTTTGGCTTTTTGTCTCCCCAAGTCAAGTGTTAGGTTTATCAATCATTGGAGAATAGAATTTTCAGAGATACTGTGAATTTAAAACTAAGTAGAATTTACCAACTTTGGGAGATTTTTAGCCATTATTTCTTCAAGGATTTTTCTTTCCTCTGTACTCTTGGCTTTCGTCTAGATTTTGATCACACACATATTATGACAACTTGATATTATCCCAGAGGTCAGTGATACTTTTCTTCCCGCCCCCCACCCCCAGTTTTTTTTTCTCCGTGCTTCATTTTGGATAGTTGCTTTTGCTTGTCTTCAAATGTGCTCCCCCTCCCCCATGCAGCTCCTAATTTGCTGTTAATCATACCCAGTGTATATATTTTATTTCAGGTACTCAACTTTTCATCTCTAAGTGTTCCATTAAAAAAAAGCAAACCTCATTTCTCTCCTCATCACACTTGTGTTTGCTAATTCTATTATCTCTCATGTATGCTTCTTTTCCTGTGTGGTGAGTATTGATTGGATACTGGATATTGTGCTTTTGTTTTTGAGTGCTAAATGTTTTGGCATTTCTATAAACAGTGTTGTATTTTGTCCTGGCACACAGTTAAGTCTTAGGAACCAGATTCCTTTGAGGCCGAGTTTTTTTGTTTTTTGTTTGTTTTGCTTTTATTATTTATTTTTGAGAGAGAGAGAGAGAGAGAGAGAGAGAGAGAGAGAGAGAGAGAGATGGGGGGGGGGGGGAGAGAGAGAATGAGGCAGAATCCAAAGTAGGCTCCAGGCTCTGAGCTGTCGCACAGATGCGGGGATCCAACTATGAGATCCTGACCTGAGATGAACTTGAGGCTCACCCGACTGAGCCACCCAGGTGCCCTGAGGCTGAGTTTTAAGCTTTATTAGGCAGATCCAGAACAGCCTTTAAACTAGGGCTAATTTGGCCTGGCAACAAAAGCAGTACAACCTGAAGATACCTCCTCTTGTTTCGAGTGTTATGAGTCTTCTCACCCTGGTTGGTTGGGACAGGCACAGTTTCTGGCCCTGTCGGAATGGAAAATTGGCCTTCTGCTTTCTGCTGCTTCTTTATTTGGTCAAAGGCACTACTTTCTCTTGCACGTACAGATTGGTACTCGGCTAAAGATCTGTGGGAAATCCTCCACTGATCTCTGGAAACTTCTATCTGTGGAGCTCCCTCCTCTCTGGCACTTTGCTGTGGAAATTCTACCTGTCTTGGCTGCCCTGAATTCCAGCTTCTGCCTCTTAAACCCAGCAAGACCACAGGGCTCAGTCTGGGTTTCCTTGTCTTCTCCCAGAACTGGAAACTGCCTTCAGGGAGTAAGGTAGAATGATAGTAGTGTTCACATTGTTTCCCTTTTCTTAGGTTGCACACTCCTGTGCTGCCTATTGTTCAATGTCTGAAAACAATTCTTTCCTATATTTTTGTCCTGTTTTCTCATTGCTTAAGGTGGAAGATTCCCTGTTTCTCTATCATGGCCAGAAGCAGATGTCACTAGAGTTTAAACTAGAGTTTAAAAGACAGTTTCAGATTTTTATTTAACTATTTGTCCAACCACTCTTGCCAACATACATTTCTGGAGATGTCAAAGTAAGTGATAAGAAGGCTGTTAAGACAAATTCTGGACACAATAAACTGTAACAATGTTGATGCTCATGTCTAACCACAAAGCGATATAATGATTGCAAAGCACATAGGGCGCCGTAATCACTTCAGCAACTTCAGATTAGAATTTTTTTTTTTTTTACTTCTTTCAGAGTTATATACAAGAAACCAGTGCTTCTTCCTAATAAAATGGAATTTCCTAATAAAATAGTGCTAGAGGCCTCTTCCATTGGTTCTTATGGTAACTGTTGCTCTGCTCTATTTTAAAGTTACATTGAGTTCAGGGGAATAGTTTTCGTTTTAGTAAGACAAACTTTTTTTGTTATTTTGTGGGTTTTCATTTTAGATTTTTTATAATAAATTTATAGGGTGCCTCGAGGGCAGCCCAATTTGCATCATAGGGGGCCACCTAAGAAAGTCACTTGGGACAGACCACTCTGTTCTGCCTTGGAGCACTATTGCCTAGAACCAGAATTGTTCATGAGATACCCCACATTATAAATAGAGACATCCTCGGGGCACCATATCAATGTACACTGGACATCTTCTCATGCATTTTGAGAGGAAAATAGCAGTTTTGATATCAGCAAGATGAGAGCAAGTATTCCTAATGCTAAAAGGATACCTGAGCACTTGGCTGAAACATTAGTATTTTTAAAGGTCAATTTCATAGTTCCAAACAATTTTAAAATTAAAATATAGTGACTTTTCTAGAATCATTTGATTTAGTGCAAAGAGTACAAAGCTAATAGTTTGAAGGAAAGATTAGTTAAAAATATTATTTAAAAATATTATTTAAAAATATATTGATACATTGATATATGTAAGTTTACACACACACACACACACACACACACACGAATAGTCTTTCAAACTGCTATTTATTTTCTTAGCAATGTTTAAAAATTGCCAATTGATGGACTGGTATAACCTGATGACTTACCAATATTCAGATTTTCTGTGACGCTCCACAGACTAGAGTGTATGAATCTTTTGTGATATCAATGAAATCAACATATACCTCCAAAATAACAATTTTATTTTTATTAGGAAGAAGCCTTGATCTTGGTCTGCAACACTTTCTACTGATTTGGGGGTTTTTTTGTCCTCGGGTCTGTGAAGACACCCCTCTAACTCCTTATACAGAAATGCTGACTCCACATTGATTGTATCGCTGTTGATGTTTTGTTGCTATTTGTTTTGGGGGTTCAATAAACTAAATACCTTATCGCTGGAGTGCCTGGGTGGCTCAGTTGGTTAAACGTCTGACTCTTGATTTTGGCTTAGGTCCTGATCTCATGGTTTGTGGGCTTAGGCCCCACCTCAGGTTCTGCACTGACAGTGTTGAGCCTGCTTGGGATTCTCTCTTCTCTTTCTCTGCCCCTCCCCTGCTTGTGCTCTCTCTCAAAATAAATAAATAAACTTAAAAAAAACCACAATATCTTATCACCTATTTTGTTTTAAATGTTGGTCTGCAGGTTTTTGGTTTTGCTGTCATGCTGTTTTCTGTTTTTATGGCAATTTGAGGTGATTTAAAACTACCCCAACTGCCACCACTGTCTTCCCAGAATTTTCCCCTACCGTGACTTCTTAAAGCTTTTGTTTCTTCATCTGTTAAAGAGAACACAACAATCTCCTAATATCCCTTCCAACTCTGAGATCTTTGACTGCATAAGATAACCATGTTTGAACCCAAAATTGTGGAGGAAGGAGTATAGAAGGTATTGCCTCACTCTCATATTTTTGGCCCCTGCGTGTCTAAGATTAAGTTGCTGTGTGCCATATTTGTCTCCCGAGTCAATACTTGTCCTTACATCCATACATCTATCCATCCATCCTAATAAAAAGCCCTGAGCCTCTGCTCTGTACTAGCTTTGTTTCTCCAGGTACTTATCAGGTTTGCTTGTGCTGTTTGAAGCTGTAAATAGCCTCACTATAAATGTCATTTCTCAGATACATGGCCACCTAAGCAGACTTGATTGGAGGTGGAATGTGAGTTTTATACTGTTGTTGTTGCTGTTGTTGTTTGGTGGGGGTAGGGGGAGGGATAAACTATTCCAGGTTTTTAACATAGGTGATTTCTTGCCTGCCACCACAATCTGGATCAAATCAGGGCTTGAAGTTTCTCTAAGATTTAATAATCCAAGGAAGAAAGCCAATTGACCTTACTATTTGGTTAGTAGCCAGACTCTATGAGCTTGGAAGAACTGAAAAATCGAAGCCTCAGGAAGTTCATATTATTTGTTTATAGGCATGTGACAATTCAGTGTTATCAACTAGCTTTGTGTAGGCAGCTGCTTTCTCTTCTCTGAGGCGGGACAGTCCTGCTGAATAGTCATCAAGAGACTCCAGCAAATGGGGGGGGGGGTGGTGGGGAAGGGAGAAGACACTCTCAGGCAGAAGATGCACTCAGGGCAGAATTTCAGGCAATGCTTCACTCCTCTGGAAGGATCCTGAGCTCAACAAGTTGTCGATGACTTACCTTTTACCACACTCCCTGGTGTCTTACAATTTATATAATAAACATTTATGGAATACCTACCATACACTAGTCATTTTATTTTCTTTATCCTTTTTATCTTAATGTATTTTTTTTAAAGTCATACTTGCATATGCTTAAGAAATCAAACAATACTTTAAGACTCATAAAAAATAGCTGGCTCCTGTTTTATTTCTCTTCTCTACAAATTCCTTCTCTCCAGACGCAACTGCGTTAAATTACTTTTAGCTGTTTTTTAAAAAAATATTTGCTTCCATATATCGAAATAACAGCTTTTATCATTATTTTTTGATTTGTCAGGTTTTTTTAAGGTTTATTTTATTTTATTTATTTTGAGAGAGAGAGAGAGAGAGAGGGAGAGCGTGCAAGGGGGGAGGAGCAGAGGGAGAGGGAGACAGAGAGAATCCCAAGCAGGCTCCGCACTGTCATTGCAGAGTCTGATGTGGGGCTGGAACTCACAAATTGTAAGATCATGATCTATGCTGAAATCAACAGCTTAACCAGCTGAGACACACAGGCACCCCTGATTTGTCAGCTTTAAATATTATTCATTGACTTTTTGCTCTAGAAGATTATGGTTTAGCTTTCTTATATCCTATCACTTCAACACAGAAATATTTCTCCATTCTCATCCTTTCAGTAAAATTATACACTAAAACCTTGATTTGTGAGCATAAGTTGTTTAGGAAACACTCTTGTAATCCAAAGTACTTGTATATCAAAGTGAATTTCAAGAACCACTGGCTCAGTTGTGATCATGTGACATTCAGCATCATGTACTACTTGTCTTGCAAGACATCACTCACATGTCAAGTTAAAATTTATTAGAAATGTTTGCTGGTTTTGTGGAATACTCACAGAATAAGTTACTCATAATCCAAGATTTTATCCTATATATTTTATTTAAGTCAATATTTGTTTACATTGTTATGATCATATATTATGCATAGCAAACCATATGTTATACTGTATTTCATTGCCTTTCTGATATAGCTTATGTTTTCTTTGAAATAAAAAGTCTCTTTTTAAAAAAAATTTCTCTGTAAATATCACTGATTCATCACCAATTCTCTGACAGAACTGAAATTCTAATACTTTGAATGACCGCTGTATTCACTCTGTGTTAGAAATAGCTCTTCTAGAGATCTGTTCTCCGGCCTTCATCTGCACTGGTTGCTCTATAGACTTGCCCCATAGCTGTCATCCTGAATATTCCACTTACATGTCTGTTACAACTTTTTACTGTGACCCATTTGACTCTAATGCCTTTTCTGAATTTTCTGCTCTTTTATTCTCTTTATGTTTCAGTTTGGATTTTTTTTTCAAATGAACTATTTTCTAATTCATTAATCCTTTCTTTTGCTTGTCTAATGTGTTATTATACCCATCTATAGATTTTTTTTTATTTTTTCATTCTAAATTTTCAGTGGATTGTTTTTAATATAACTGTTCTGACAAAATTATTCATCTTGCCATTTATTTTCTTGAATGTTAGTGTAGCTATTTTGAAGTCCATATTGATACCTCTGATACCTAGACTACCTGTGGGTCTGTTTCTGTTTTATTTATTTATTTTTTTTGCTCTTTGTTTTGAGTCATTTTTGTCTTTCTTGCATGCCTGGTGATTTTTGACTTAATGCTGGACATTGTAAATTAAAACTTATAGAGGCTCTGGATGATTTTTATCTTTTTCCAGAGACAATTTTCTCTTCTTTAGCAAGCAGTTAAAGGAGGGATGGATCACCT
The DNA here is from genome assembly GCF_007474595.2 of Lynx canadensis. Lineage (NCBI taxonomy): Eukaryota > Metazoa > Chordata > Mammalia > Carnivora > Felidae > Lynx > Lynx canadensis. The sequence continues at coordinate 152,997,789 of NC_044303.2, read as the reverse complement.
TGGTACATTTGCAGATAGTCTATTTCCAGTCTGTTCTTGCTTCTAGAGTATTTTCGTTTTGGGGATCTTGGCTAAAACTCTGGAACTATTTATCAAGATCTCTTATCCTTGGTGGGCCTTGAACTTTAAGTTTTGTCTTCTTGACACTGTGGTCAGTTAAATATTCTGCTTCATTTTTAGCTTCTAACTGCAGGTTTCTGCTTGTTTTCTTTGCTTCTAATCCTGAAAAGTTTAAGAATCTGCAACTACCTTAAAGAGAAAAATTCCAAGGAATGTCAGGTTTACTTCTCCCTGTGGTCCTCTTTTCTTTAGGATATTGGTTCCTCAAGTTTTGGAAGCCTGGGTATCCCTGAACTTGAATTTGTGTCTCCCCAAACCATTGACACTGACAACAAACTCCAGGCCAACCCTTTTTTTCAGCTTCAAAACCACACAATACAAATTAACAAATGCTCTGAGGACCATCAATGAATGTAAGGCTTACTTCAATGCATTTTCCTTTCTCTGTGATCTTGGCTCTTCAAATCCTGCCTGCCTTAGTTGTCTTTAATGCTTTAAAAGAACTGTTTTTACCCAGATTTTAATTTGGAAATCCTGACTTTCATGATTTGAATGTTTTTTGTTTTAGTTCTGTAATAATTTATTGCCTTCAATTTTAGGTTTTATTTTTTTCTTTCAGCAATTCCTGGTATTTTGATATTGGATCTGTTAGATGGATCCCTAAATGTTTAACTGCTTTCTCTCTTCTATTTCTATATCTTTTCCCTTGGGCTAATTCAGAGAAGAATCTTTAATCTTATGTCTTGGGGTATGGGATAAGTATGGTTGCTGGTGTTCTGAGAGCCAAGTAGAGGATGGAGTTGAGGGAGAATGTTGTTCCTAAAGTAAACTTCCCCTCAAAGCTCTTGTTGCAACTTGATACCTTTCCCATGCCTTCAGCTGTAACCTATCCTTGGATTCAGAACTTCCCCTAGTTTATCCTCTCCAATGGATGAGAAAGATTTGTCTATAATTTTGTTTGAAGTCCCCCTGTATACCTACCTTCAGAAATACTTGGTGCTGCCAGTTGTCGAGGCTTTCCAAGTGCTATGGCACGATTAGATCGTAGACTTAGTTTTCAGCTTTCTCTGACAGGTTGAGACACTTCCCTTTTTCCTATTTGCTTTTTAGTTTCTAAAATTATAATGTCATCTCTTGTCTCCTACATTCTTCTCACTCATTTTTATTGTCCTTATGGATTTATACTTAAAAGTGTTTTTTTTTTTCTTTTCTTGTGTGTGTGTGTATGTGTGTTTTAAACTTTAGAGTTTTGGGGAAGGGCCAGAGAATAGGTGTGTTTAATCCACCATACTTAACAGGAAATTTTAGGTTCTTTATATATATCACAACAAATTTCCACAGCATGTATTTATATAAAGAAAATATGGAAGGAACACGGTAAATGATAAAGTTAGAACTAAAACTCTGTTATGAAAGCCTGCATTTTTGAATGCGGTATTTTTGTTGTTGTTTTACTTTGAAATTTTAGGTTTTACTTACAAACATGAAGAAATCCAATTCTTTTCAAAACTAAGTGATTCATGAAATAGGAATTTTTGCAACACACCTTTACCGTCTACTTTGTGCAATAAATTCTTGTATTTTCAGCACTCTATAATGAATTGTAAATTTTCAAAATCTAATGTAATTTTACTAATACATTTTTTCATTATAGTTTCTATTTTATGCTTGAAATTATGAATACTACACTCTGGAGAAATTATTTTTTAATTGAGACTTTTCTCTAAGTCAAGATTATTCTTCCCAATAGACTATATCCATTTTATTTCATAGAGACTAAAGTTTCTTGTTTAAATCTCATGTTGTGTTTTTGCCTAAAGCCTGAAAACTTCTGGGAAGTTTCTTATTTTGTTTTCTTTTGGGCTGCTCCAAAAAGCTGTTCCCTTTTGCTTCCTCTCAACATGTCTTTGACCCTGGAGAGCCTTGGTAAAAATTTCCCCGTGTATTCACCACACAATTAATGATTTACTTTTTCTTGATGATATATGTGAAACAAGTAAGATTTTTTTTCAGAAGACAATTTAGACATTTTGTGACAAGTGTAACATACGTATAATGCGTAGAGAGTTTCTGTAAGAAATCTCCATCTAAAAATCATGCCAGCTTTACTTTCATATTCTTACTAAAGAATGGAAAGGGTCCTGCCTATCGGGCAATTTCACATGAGGAAATAGAGTTATGGTGGGCTGCTATCACTTCTAAACATTTTTGTTCCATGAGAGTTATAAAGGACCATATTTCCCTTTTGAAGCTGTCACCTACTTTCAGGCAAAAACTCTTTGTTTGCACTTTCTTCCCTATTTTCAAGAGGTAGGGCAGTTATATCAGCTAAAAATTTGCAGGAAAAATATCCAGATACTTAGAGAATTAAAACCAATGTGAAAGCATCTGATGTTATATAATATTATTTGAATTGAGAGTAGAGTGGGTCCCAAACTATTTCATTGGTCTCTGTGTCTCTTGGCTCTCTGAAACCTCCATATTATTGCTTGTTTGAAATAACCAAAATTACTTTCTTTTGTTAAATGCCTACCAGATTTTTTCACTTGTTTAAAAAATTTCTACTCCCTAGGAACTCTTTCATCCTATTTGATCAGAAACAGTCAATTGCTCTGTATCCTCTTTGAGTGATTTGTATATTCAGTTTATCTGCTTTTCCTTAAAATTTGCACTTAATTTTTATTTACTTATTTATTTATTAAGAGAGAGCAAGCAGGGGAGGGGCAGAGGGAGAGAGGGAGAGAGAACTCCAATAAGGCTCCATGCTTTCAGGGCAGAGCCCAATGCAGACTTGATCTCACCAATTGTGAGAATATAACCTGAGCCGAAATCAAGAGGTTAAGGAAGCTTAACATACTGAGCTACCCAGGTACTTCTTGCACTTCATTTTTTTTTGTGTGTGGTGATCCTTGAACCGTTCCATTGCATTTTTTCTCTCCCAACTAGATTACAAACTCTTATAGTTAACAAAGGAGTGCCATCCCGACACATTAAAAAATATGCTCCATAACTGTTGTTCCCCTAAATACAGGAAATGCATGCTTGTGTTTTAATTCTGGAGTGTGTGTTCTTTAGTGAAGGAACTGATGTGAGATTTCCATTTCCATGCGGGATCCTGGGTGGTCTGCCATGAGCAAAGAGACAACAGGTGGCTATCATATGGGACTCTTTTTAAATTAGGATAGTGACATGTAAGATATTCTCCCTGTTATCCTACTGGCATACACAGCCCAGAGGAAGATAAAAATTAAATAAAAGGAAACAATTTCAAAATAAAGTGATGAAATTCTAGCTGAGTAAGTGATCAATTAGCAGATAGAAGTAGATTGAAGAATTTCCCAAAACAAGTAAGCAAAGGGAAATCTAGAAACCACAAAAGAATATGTATCTATATCTATTATAAATCATGGTAACCTCTTCTATAACAAGGGCAGTTTCCAACAGGCAACTCTGGGTAAGAATTTAAAAACTAGCGTTAAAGCCAAGAAGAGAAAAATAAAAGCATAAGCAAGAATAGCTTCAAAATGACTTTGTTTCAAAGCCTTTTAATGATAACAAAATAGTAGCAAAGAGGAACAAATCCCTGAAGGAAGAAAGGTACATGTAAGTATTAAATTTACAAATGTTAGAAAAAGAGAATCACAAATTAATGATGCAATTTCCCCCCAAGAGAAGCTGAAAAGGAAATTTAAATCATTTTGAGGAAATGACTCTCTCTGATGTTGAAATTACCTTTCTCTTTTAACATATAAACTATGTAGAAATATAAGTTATTGGTTCAAATGTGGGTCCTCTGTACCTTGAATCATGTCTGTCTTCCTTATATCCTATTATTTGGTCTATTATGAAGAAAGTTTGTGTGACCATGTGGTGGCATGCATGTGAGGTCTTGCTGACATTTTAGCCCAGACTGAAGGGCAAGACATCAAAGAACATAGAGAACAGAGAAAAAAATTGAGGAATAGCAACTGATTCAATGTTTAGAATAAGAGATGGGAGATATGGTAGAAGAAGTTGGTTACCAGTATCTCCCACATGGCAGAGGCCAATAAATATTTCAAGTAAGAATGACAAGAATAAATACAATTGTAACATTAAACAAATTTGTCCCCCACCAAAAAAGATAATAAAAATAGCTGCAATGTATCAAATGCTTTACACATGCCAAGCACTGTTCTACAGATTTTTATTTCTTTTTTCATTTGTAAAACACCTTTAGAAGCTAAACATTATCCTCAGTTTACCAATGAAGAAACCAAGGCTCAGAGTTGTCAAGTGTCTAGCCCAAGATCTCTTAGCCAGCAGCACTGGAGGGAAGACTGTCTTCCAGACCATCTAACCATAGAATTTGAACTCTCAGATATTATGATAATACCTCTTCTTGAACCAAATATTTATGCTCAGGATGTCCCCAGTGTTGTTTGTAGGATGAACTAGGTTTCAATATAGCACAGTATAACATTTTTGTTTTTGTTTGAATATTAAAATTGCCTGGCAAACATCTTCATTTGGATGTTCTATAGGTCAGAGTCAGCCATTAAATGGTCTTAAACTAGAGCTTCTTGTCTTCCCTGCAAGCTGCTTCTTTCTTCTCCTTCTCCTTCCCCTTCCCCTCTCCCCATCCCCCTCTTCCTCTCCCCTCCTCCTCTCCCTCCTCCTCCCCTCCCCCTCCCCCTTCTTCTTCTTCTTCCTCTTCCACCTCTTCTGCTGCTTCGTCTTCTTCTTCTTCTCCTCTTTCTCCTCCTCCTTTTTCTTTTCCCTCTCTTCCTCCTCCCTCCTCCCCCTCCCCCTCCCCTCCTTCTCCTCCTCCCCCTCCTCCTCCTTCTCTTCTTCTTCTTCTTCCTCCTCCTCCTCCTCCCTTATTATATAGTTAATAGCACTATGATCTACCCAGGAACCTGTGAAGAGTTGACCGTTTCCTCTTTCACAGCCTCCACAGCTGGTTTAGTCACTAAGTCCTAGGCTCTCACCTTTACAATATCTGTGTGATCTGAACCCTCTTTCTGTTTCACTGCTCATGCCTTTGTCAGGCCCACATTTCTTTCTCTTGTATTATGTCAAGAAGATTTTGATTTGTTTTTACTGTCTCCCATCATGGTCATTTCCAATTCACAGTAATGCAGCTGGAGTCATGGCCCCTGTTTAAAACCTGCTTCCCTAAAAAAAGAATTCTCTTTGCTCCCATGACTTCATTCATGATCTATATGCTGATAAATCACAAATTTATATCTCTAGCCCAGATTTTGCTTCATAGCATCCGTATTAATGTTTCCAATTCAATAAACCATCCACCCAATGCCTTGGACTTTCTCACTCTAATAATTAACAGTTACAAGTTCTCACAGTTCTACTTCCTGAATAACTTTTCTTTCTTTCATTTTTCTGCTTCCAAACTGCCATGGTAATGGTCCAGTCTTCAACTTCTGCAATAGCCTGAGTCACTGAAGCAGCCATGATAATATGCTTCTAACTAGTTGCTCTGTACCCATGGTTTCCCACTTTTAATCCATTCTCCACACATTATATTTCATTAATGACAATACACACTTTTTTTTTTACATTTGGACTTCTTTGAAATCAGGGTAAGTCTTACAACTGATTTTGCATCTGCAGTTTAATTAGTAGCATTTTTGAAAAATAAGTCACATAAAATGATGATATATTTTATATTCAGTGGTTCCTTAGAGTTGATGAAATATGATAATAGGAAAAATCATCTTTCTGGATGTTACTATCCTGCACAGGATCTTCAGTGATTTCCCCTTTTAGGGTAAAATGAAACATTCTTAACATGCCTCTGAGGTCCTGCATATCTGACCTTTATTTACCTCTGTAGAATCATTTTGTGCTGATCTCCTCTTAGTTATCTATCCTTGAATCACATTAACTTAGTAAATATTAATTGGCTGACCACTGTGTGCTAGGCACTAGGATGATATATCAATGAACCCAAAAAACAACACGGCAACTGCTGGTATGGTGCTGACTATGCATTTGAGGACTCTTGGCTTATTCTGATTTATCATGTTATTTCTCGCCACAGAATACTTAGTCCCTCTCTCAGGAAGGGTCCTTCCTCCTCCCCTTACCTTTTGTTCTTCTACCTTTCTAAGCCCTACCTCTTACTCATCCTTCATGGCTTATGTGACACAGCTCTCCCCCACAGTCATTCTGTTCAATACTCTCATGGTTCCTGCACTTCTTTTCATGGCCCCCACAGCACTTGCTTTCTTGGTATCTGTCTTCCTTTCTGGGCTAAGAGGCCCATGAAGACAGAGGCTACATCTCTTTAACTCATGGCTTTCTCCCCAGCTCTTAGTCTAGTGCCTGGGTCATATTAAGACCTCTTTAAATATTTATTGAATGAATAAGCAATGGAATTGGAAACATGTATTCAATTTCAAACCACCCTGAGATATTCTGAATTTCTACTACTTGAATATATTATTAAAACAAAGAACAGCAATAACAAAAATAGAACCACATACATATGGGGTTATGTGAGAAGTTTTAGGTTGACAGGCAAGATGAGAAGAAAATATAATATCAGTTTCAATCTGAGATGCACAGAAGTTGATATTAAATATCATAAATATTTTCTTCCTTAAAGTGCTATAGTACTCTAGCATCATTATTTTGATTACGCATGAATATACTTACAACATTTGTACAGTAGTTTTTGTGTCTTGACAGATTATATCATATTCTTTCTCTGCTAGTCTTTTTTTTTTTTTTTTTTTAAATTTTTTTTTTTTCCAACGTTTTTATTTATTTTTGAGACAGAGAGAGACAGAGCATGAACGGGGGAGGGGCAGAGAGAGAGGGAGACACAGAATCGGAAACAGGCTCCAGGCTCTGAGCCATCAGCCCAGAGCCTGACGCGGGGCTCGAACTCCCGGACCGCGAGATCGTGACCTGGCTGAAGTCGGACGCCCAACCGACTGCGCCACCCAGGCGCCCCTTTCTCTGCTAGTCTTAAAAGCTTCCTTCTCTTTGGTCTATTCTTTGTATTAAAGAGGAGCTGCCTTTGTGAGTCATGGATTTGCTCAGTGGATTATGCTTATGAGCTAGTTGTACATTTAATTCCAAGTGGTGAATTAGCCTAACACTAGACATAGTCTGCTGTTTTGCAAACATGGGTCCGGTTATATGCCCAAGAAAGCAATTAAAATAGAAGCTTACTAGTGTCATTGTACTTTTAAATTAGCGTGTTTTCATTAGTGTTCAAAGCAATTTTTAACTGCTTACCTATTCTTTGCTTTAGATATAAAGTTTCTTCAACTATATGTACTCTAGTTCATTATGTATGTTTCTTGTAATTGCCTCTACATTTATATTAGTATAATCTTCCTCAGTTACCAAAGAAAAATTTGAGAAATAGTGAAGAAAAAAAAATCTTACTTTTTTGTAAGAAGAAAAATGTTCCACAATAAGTAGAGAAAGAACCACGATGTTAGGTTTTCTAGTTATTGAATTTTAGCTCTCTTATTTTTAGCAACATTTCCTAAATCCTTGGATGAAAAGGCTATAAAATGTGAAGTATTATTACCATAACCTATAGCAACAAACTACCTCAACATAGGTATAATCAGAAGGAAAATTCTTATAACCACATTCATATTCAAAGATCTTGTGATATAAGCCAACCCCTGTGGGGGTATTATTTTCAAACATAACAGGTTGACATTATATAATTACACACTGCTGGATATTGAAATAGCAAAAAAGGAAAAAGTGCTTATAGTAGTACTCACAGCACACTATTATGAGTATTCACCTTTATCCACACATCTTTAGAAAATTATTTCTAGTTACATATTATAGACTTTAGCAAAGATTTAGTGATTTATTTAATATCAATATTAGGTTTTGACATTAATGTCTTAGCAAGCATAGGGAGGTGTGGTCCTAAGACTCCCTTCCACTCAGTTAAGGTGCCTCAAAGTGAACCTCTTCTCCATTATTCTGCATTCAGTTTGTTAAACAGACATTCACATATGTATGTGTAAATAAATATTCAAAATCCCATTTTTTAAAAGTTTATTTATTTTGAGAGAGACAGAGGGAATGTGAATAGGGGAGGGGCAGAGAGAGAGAGGGAGAATCTCAAGCAGGTTCCACACTGTCAGTTCAGAGTCCATGTGGGGCTTGAACTCACAAAACTGTGAGATCATGACCTGAACTGAAATCAAGTGTTGGATGCTTAAACGACTGAGTCAACCAGGTGCCCCCACAATCCCATTTAATTATTTTTATAATTTGCAATTCCTCTCTACTTAATTTTTCCCTTTATTGACTTTTCTACTTTTGATGATAACGTCCTTTTCTAAGATAAATTCCTGTTTTTTTTTTTTTTTTGGTCCCCCTTTACTGTCTACTTTTTATTTATGCTGATTGGAGAAGTGATGGGGATTTGTCAGTATTTTTGATTTCTCAGATTTCTTTCTAATTATTCTCAGAGCCACCTTCCTCCCCTTTAATCTCTGGATTTTAACCACCTTATACCTTTCTCCCTTTCATATGTCAGGTTTCTCATATTTCCATTCTCTTCAGTTAACATGAGCTTTTTGGTCAGTGTGATGCACTGTGAAATGTGGTTTCACAAATATTTAGGCTCCAAATACTGTCAAATCTTGGAACTCTGCCTAGTCTCTCTCTCAAATTGGTCAGCTTACTATCTTACATCTCTTCTTTCTACTCTGTTATGTAAGTACAATCTATTGGTTCCTTTTGGATTTCTCCTATCTGGTCTTCTTTTCTAGAATGGAATGCATATAATTGTAGGGTGTATAATTTCATGTTTAATATTCTCAGCTATTTTTTTTTTCAAAAGTGACCTACCTATGGTAAATTAGAGAAGATAAGAGAGACAGAGAGCTAAAATATGAGACTGAAACACAAGGATAATATATTTGGGGATAGCATTAATAGACCATACAAGAATAGTCACTATTTAAGAGTAAATGCTAGTAGAGCCACAAACTAGTAGTATAAATAGTAGTCTAGAGAGTAGTATGCTTCCTTCCTCAACAACAAAAATCAACCAGTCAACCAACCATGCCATAACAGAGTAGGCTTGTCCTAATTAACAAGCTCAGATTTAAGTGGGTACATGCTCAATAAAAGTGAACCAAGACCCTTCATGTGGTTATAAGAGGCCTAAAGGGGTCTTGGAGTTTACTAAGTTAGCTTCGGTCACTGACTCTGTCCTCTCTCCTTAAATCTCTTGCTCTTTCTTTCTATTGGCACAAGGCAAGGATCTAGATGCTAGGATGCAAGATGGAGGTCGTTTAAATACCACTTCTTCAACCCCCTACTCCTCACCCATGCAGGGACTGAGTAATAACTACAACAGGTTTTCAGTAAACATTTATGGATAGAAATGATAACTTACAAAAGAAATTCAGTTAGCCTGGTTTGTTCATCTGTTTGCTTGCTTTTAATAAATTATACCTGGAGAATCCATATTAGGGGCACCCTAAAACTTCTGTAGGTGTCATCTTGAGGTATGCACTTACAATCATGATCTTTCAACTGAAATAAATTTGGAAAATCTCGTTACCACTATAAAACTAGAAATCAGTATAAATAGGCATCAAATAAAATCCAAATGCAAATTCTCTGGAAATACAGTGTGATTATTCTGCTTTATCTCCCATAAAATCTGCTCTTCACACCCTTTATGGCCTCTTTGGGGTGTTGCTGTTTATGAATAAAAATATTACTTTAACAACAAAACAAATTTCTTTGCTCTAATTAGGCAAAATGAAAGCCTTCTGTTACAATTTATATTATTAAAATTTTGACATTTTCTAATGGCATAAAACAAGTTTTATTTTTAACAAAGTCTTATATTGGAAAAGTGCTTTGAGGAGATTTCCAAGTTCTAGTGAAGCTTAAGTTTTTGTAATTATTTGATACCAAAATTATGGTGTAATAAAATAATTTTGGTAGTCCTTTTTTCCATTTTAAATAGTAATTGACCTCTAGAATTATATGCACCAGAGTAATGTTACTAGTGATTAAAACGTAAAAAGATAATAATTATTAAAAGCTTCATGCATAATAGAACTCATCATTTCTGGGCAACAGAGTCTTTAGGGTAAAACAGTTAAGTAGGATTTGCCTATATCAAAACTGCTTGGAAGGATTCTTTAATCTGGACCTTTATTTATGAACCCTACAAAATTGTTGAAAATGACCAAACTATATAACTGTATTTAAAACAACGAACTATAAAAGCCTTTCTTCCATAGTTTATGTTTTTTTTAATATATCTGTATCTATATAACTTATAGCATATGACAAGATATATCTTTTTCTTGCATCAAGGCCTTTATTAAAGCTTTTGAAATATGCAATTACAAACACTCAAAATTGATCTTAAAAAAAGTCTTTTTTGGAAATTTTGTTTTTTCCAAAATGTTTCCTATTTAATTTTCTTTTTTTAATATGTATAGTTTTTTTTTAGTGTTTATTTATTTATTTTTTTTTGAGAGAGAGAGAGAGACAGAATACGAGTGGGGGAGGGGCAGAGAGAGAAGGAGACACAGAATCCGAAGCAACTCTAGGCTCTAAGCTGTCAGCATAGAGCCAGATGCAAGGCTCAAACCCATGGGCCATGAGGTCATGACCTAAGCCGAAGTTGGAGACTCAACTGACTGAACCACCCAGGTGCCCTCTTTTTTTTTTTTTTAAAGATTTTATTTTTAAGTAATCTCTACACCCAACATTGGGCTCTGGGCTCGTTGGGCTCAAATTCACAGCTCTGAGATTAAGAGTTGCCAGCTAGCCACCTCATCCTATTTAACTTTCTAAAAGGAGTGGCTATTTTATGCTGTAACTGCCTTGTTCTATTCAAAGCATTCCAGGCCTGTGTTTATTCTGCAAATATTTCTAAGCACCTGTGGTGAGTAGGCATTGCGTTAGATACTATGGATATACTAGTGAATTAGATGGCTGGCCATCCCAGCCCTAGGGGTTCTTACATGGTAGTGGAGAGTACGAATAAACAAAAAGGTAATTGCCATATAATAGAGAGCTGGGATTGGGGTAAATTGAGAATGCTATGGGAACATGTAAGAAGGGCATGTAGTTTAGTCTTCATGGGTCCAGGAGAAGAGGCAGTGAAGTTGAACCCTGAAGACTGAGTGGGACTCAGCTAGATCAGGTGGAGAGGAAGAATGAAAAGACTCTTCCAGGAAGATGAAATAAGAGGTACTCTCTTGAATGGATTAGGTTTTCTTTACATAAATACTTTTTGTACTGGTGATGGGAATCTTGTTTTAAATTACTCTTAGCTGGGAAAAGTCACTATTTGCTTTGTGTAAGCAGATGCTAAAAGAAATATCTTCCTATGGAGATGAGTGAAACCTTTTCATGGTTGACTATCCCCCCTAGTAACAGCAACTAGCTGGACTACTTACTTGCATATAGTACAATGAATGCAAACTTGCCTGTTTGACCTCGCTCTTACCTATTTAACAGGTCTACTCATTAAGAAGCTGCACAAAGTAAAAGAATACTTGAAAAGAACATGGCTGTTAATACTTGCAATGTGTTTGGCTGTGTGTAACAACAAATAAATCCGATCTGAATTGTTAAACGATAATTGGTTGCCAGTAATATAATTGGCAAGTCAGGAGTAAGGCAGCCTTTTGTCATACAGTTGCTGGTGTTGAGTCATTGAGGACCCAGCTTCTTTCTGCCTGTGTGTTCGGCCATACATGGCATGAGCTTCATCTTATTCCTGTTTCTCCCTTGTGGTGACCATCAGGGCCATCAGAGCCATATGATTTCTTGTTGACATTGAACAGAAGGAGGTGAAATCCTCTGCCTCAAGTATGGAATCAAGTTGTTTCTTTTAGTCTGACATAGTTAAAGACATATCCTACCCTGGACCAAAACTGAGACCAAAACACAATGTTTTGTTTGCTCAGGGGAGAAGTATACTTAAAGCAGTGAGGAATCAGGATATCCTCCCCTGAGTCATGGAGAGGAGGCATGGATACCTAAGAAAAATCATCTTTTTGCTAGGAAGGAGGAGGGGAGAAATGCTGTGGGATAGAGAAACAGCAGTGTGTCCAACCACGTTGTTTGCTACTCCTTCATATTTGTTTAATTCAAATTCGGCCTCCTGACCAGAGAAAAAAATACTTCCATATCATTGGGAAAAAAGGTCATAATTCTAATGGATTCTAACTCTTTGAACCATGTGTAGCTTGGTAATTAGGGGGCGATGAAGTAAATGTTGAGTTGTGGAGACCACTGTTTTATCTTTCCTTTCCTTTGCTTCCTGAATTGTACTTTTGAATTTCTATATTGGTTTTTGTGGTCCACGTTTACCATAGAGTAGAAAGAAATTGCAGGCATTTATTTTGCTGTAAAAGTATTTTTAGATGTTTTGTGGGCTCTGTATCAATTACTGTATAACATAGAGTTAGGAAGGAATGTGCAAAATATATTTAGCAACCTTTGATAATATTTTAAGAGCATTTGATTCTGACACATGCTATATAATTTATAGAGATGCAGGTTACATCATTATAAGGTTACATATTGGGAAATCTAAAAAAAAATCCTTAACAAAAATACCTTCTTGAAACACAGACTGAGGAATGTTGCCTCAAAGGAAAAATATGCAATGATTGCTCAGGTTTTTGTTTTTCTTTTCTCTTAATTTTCTTTTTGAATATCTTATGCAAGTGTAGTTTTGTTCCTTCTCATCGTGACAAATAGGTCCCCGAACTTGAAGAAATTTATGTCACTTGAATGATTGACCCTTATTTTTTATTCAGGACTATTCTTTCCCTCTGGCTACACAGGGTGGAGTGATGTGCTTGCCAGAGGCTGGACTAAGATAAACATATTCTTCCATGGAAGTAGCAGAGAGCAACTACATATGCAAACACAAAAGGTTTCCGTTTGCAAGTTGGTTCAGGGCGACCTTTGATGGACAGAAGGGAGCATAAAATTAATAGTTTAACTATAAGAAAAATAATGATTTCCACCTAATATTTGCATAGTGACACATTTTTCAGAGTGCTTTTGTAAACATTAACTCACATGATGAAGTGGCTCTGTGATAAGAGAAGGATGGTAGTGTTATAACCATTTTGCAGATTAGGAAATCAATATATATGAAGGTTAAATGAATGGCCCACGATCTGAAGAAGAATGGGGTTGAGAAATTCAAACTTGTTTTTCCTCTCAGTGTATGTTTCTGTGTGTGTGTATGCTCTAGTAAAACATTTTACTTCCCCCTTAAAGTAAGAGAACAAAACAAAGTACAAAGAAAAAAGAGAGCTGAACAACAACCACAGAACCTGCTATGTTAAACATTCGTAATGATCAATTTCTGGAGAACACACATTTGTTGCATTAGGAACTCTTGCAAGGTAGATGTTGTGAATTGTAGTTGAATGACTTAAAATACTTTAAAAAATACCCTTTGAAATACAGTATTTCCATTTTTGCTCTTCATTTTCCTATCAGACAGAGGTCTCACACCCCCAGTTCAATGTCCCTCAAGTGCATTTCTTCCTCTTAATGCTTTTATCCTCTTCCTCCCCCTCCTCGAAATCTAAACTCATCTGTTTTATGAGGATGTTTGGGCCTGAAATTACTTGTGAAGCCTCCACTTGAAGCCTAGAGACCCTTAATGGGCCCTCTTACATTATTTACAGTGTAACTGTTTAGGAAAGTACGTTAAGGGGAAGGATTTTTGTTGGGAGTCTTTGAAATCATGTATAGTATATCATATGCTGGTTACCCATTCCTAGGAATGACCCAGATACAATCTTAAGGATTTGGTGATTGGCACATAGTTGGCCTTCAATAAACAGCCATAGATAACTGTAGAATTTGCTGCTGGAGTCACTGAGTTGTGTGATTTCATGCTTTCTGAATACAAAATAGATTTTTGCGTAAGGTATGCTTTTTGACAGCTGCTGATAACATCTGAGAGACAATTTAATTCGTCTACAACTTCAGCAGAAGCAGCAGCAGCGAAAAAAAAAAAAAAAGCCAATAGTCTCCATCACTACTCCTGCTTCTTTGATGAATATCAATAAATATGGATGAAACACCTGAAGGAGCACACAAATTCATAGTTAGCAAATTTGCCAAGTATGCATACAATGGGTGTACTGCATGATTATGTTTGTTGAAAATAAGAAAGAGAGACACATAAATAGGGCTAGTGAGAATGAAGAGTCAGTGACAGCATCGCATAAGGCTCATAAAGTATCTTTTATCTTGGGTAGTTTAAAGCATTTGAAAATGTCCTCATGACACCCTTTGCTACTAGTAGATGGTAAAGAAATATCAACTCCATTTAAATGAAAAAAGGATGTTGAAATGGGAGTTGAAAAGTTAAGCAAATTGCTTAGTGCCTTGGTCTCAGAAACGGTGGCTGAATCTATCTGTGGCAAGTATATTGTGTCATTTGCCCCTAAGCAATCTTTTTCTAGCTCTGTATAAATTATCTACCTGGCAAAAAGAAGACTGAAGCTGGGAGCAAAAATATACTTCTGTGGGTGTAATTGTATTCGTGGCCAAATAGAATTTGGACTTCTTCCATCAGCAGGAGTGCCTGGTGGTAGTACTAACTTTAAAACCCTGAATTGTCAACAAACAGAAGGAGCCTAGTTGAACAGGATTAGAGAGGAAGAAATGAAGAGATGGGATAAATACACACACACATCCAAGGATTTAACCTGAAACTTCCTTGAGGAAGATGAATTTGTGGGAGGGATCCTTTACCCTGGGGCAGATCTCATTTCTTTCTCTCTACTTCCTCAACTACGATTCTAGTCCCCCTTTGCTCCTTGCTTTTCCCAGAAGTCCCACAGTCAGAACCAGAACAACTAGGATCTGGGGCAGGTTTCTTCCTGGTGAGGAGTAGCCGTACTGACAATATTCCTTCTTCCTGCTGAGGACACTGAGCATTTTCCTGAAGCACCTCACTGGGTCATAGTTGCCTCTCCTCTTTTACTTCTCTCACATCTTTCTTACACACCACCTCCAAGCACACCAGTCCTTGCTCTTGCTCAGACAGACAGGGTGTGTTCCTGCCTCAGCCTTTGCACTTCCCATTTCCTCTACCTGGAATGTTCTTTTTAGTCAAATAATAGCTTCGTCATATGCCTTCTCTGGCCCCTCAGTGTAGATTTAGAGTGACAAATTATACTGTTTTGCCTGAGACTGAAGATTCTTAAGGCATTCTTTAGTTTTAAAACTCAGTCCCATGCAAACTATGATGCTTTGGTCACCGTATTTAAACCGCAGCTTCTTCTATCTGGTTTCCCTCTTTTATTGTTTTTCTTAGCGTTTATCGCCACCTAATACATTTTACACTTTACCTACTTATCTTGTTTACTACCAATTGGTTTGCTTCCTCCCCCAGAGCTCTCTCCAAGAGGCCAAGGATTTTTTAAATTTGTTTTTATCACTGTTGTATCCCCGGTGTCCAGCATAGTTCAGAATAGGTACTCAGTAACTGGTTTTGAATGAATAAGTAAATGAATGAGCAAAAACTTTAGAAAGTGTTTGTCATATACAAAGAAACTATGTCAGAGATGTATTTCCTGAAGTGAATTATTTGAATCCATAAAGTCTTGGTCAAATGTAGTTTGATTCTCAAAATAAATGCATTATTTCCTCATGAGTGATACATTTCTTAGGAAATGTAAATAATGTCTTCGTTCATAATTTAAAATCAAACTATTACTTAATTCATTTTTAAACTAAATTTTTGCAAAAATAGACTATTAGTAGAATTTAGTGTTACACCCAAATATATTGGTGGATCATTTGTGTTGGTTTAGGACAACTGATTTTAATCTTTCGGAATGTACTAGTAGTGGAAATTCAGTTAGTTTTAACTCATATAAATCTCTTATTCACCCCCATGAAAACTTAGGCATATGCTTGGTTAACAAACCTAACATTTCTCTTACTATCCAGTTATAATTGACTGGATGAATGGAGGTTGACTTCAACAGGCAAATGTACAGAAAACCAAATGAATTATTATCTGTCTTCACCAGACAAGAAATCAGAAACGATGAGCTGCCATATATGTAGGGTGGCACTCTTAGGTGTCTGACTTTTACTGACCTTGGGACCTCACCAAGGTCCAAGGCCAAGTTGTCCCACTGTTGTATGGAACATTGTTGACAACTTGGGTTGTCACTCACATTTCCATGTTAGTGACATGCCATGGGGAGAACACTGCATCTGGGGACAGAAGCCCTGTGTCTTCATCCCTTCTCATTATTTAATTTTTTGTGTGGCCTTGCATGATCTCTTAACCTCTAAGAATCTGCATCCCATAATCCAGAAATGTGTATGATAAAGGCCCATCCACTTTAGTGGATTGATGCAAGCATGAAATAGGAGTAGAGACGCTTTGAAAATCATTAGGTGCTGTGTAACCATGTTAGGTAAGGTAAAGTGAGGAGAGGTGAGGTGTTTCCTGGGTGCATATGTTGGAGGTGATTGAGCAGCCACTGCCAGATGGGGCTGAGTTTGGTTTTTATTCATATCTATTTTCCACCTCACAGGTGAAGGTTTTTCTCTCACCAGTCATATCCAGAGAGCATCAGGAATGGAGCCTGTGTTCTTTTCCATTCAGATCTAAGAGTCACTTAGATTTTATTCTCAAAGTACATGGTTAAGGAACTATTCTCCTAGTGGCTTCTTACCAGTTTTAACCAAGTCACCTTTATGGAAGCAGACTACTCACTGAGAGTAGGGTTTTATTCTCTCCTTTAAAATGGGAATCAGGGGTGCTTGACTGGCTCAGTCAATGAAGTATGTGACTCTTGACCTGGGGATTGTGAGTTCAAGCTCTGCATTGGGTGTAGAGCTTACTTAAAAAACAAAAACAAAAACAAACTTAAAATAGGCATAAGTCCTCCATTTTCAATCTAGATTCTATCTTGGGAAATTGATTATTAGCTACAAAGATTCCAAATAACATAGTGGTTCAAACAGACTCTGGAGCCAGGCTGCTTATGATCAATCCCATCTCTGCCATTTACCGAATACTTGGCATTGAACAAGTGACTTATTCCACGTGTTTCCATCTCCCTTACGTCACAGAGTATCTGAGAATCAAGAGTAAATAATGGAAAGTGTTGAGAACAGCTCCTCATGTGCAGCAAGTGCCATGTAATTGTTACTGTGTTATTATACATATACATATAACATATATGGGGCTATATATATACATGTAACATACCATTATTATGATAATCTAACTGACTCCTCACTCAAATGGGGTGGCTTGGTCTTTACTCTAGACTTGGCTTCTCTCTCGTATTCTTTTTTTAAGGATCTGCTAAGAGCACATTGATTATACTTCATTTCCCTTCCATGAACTTTAGGGCACTTAATACAAATTATGTATTATCTCTAAGGGTAGGGATATTCCCTCCTGCCAGTCTATTCTTTCCTCTGCAAAAATCCACCATGGACTTCAGGTACAATTTTTAGATTGTTACAACATGCAGAACAGGACAATCACAGTTCTTACCAATTACTGTGCCATCGAAGGGAGATTGCTCTGCTTATAGGGAGCCCTCTGTTGAGGGAAAAGCTATATCTGGTTTCTCACCCATATCTTGCAATGATGGAATTGCCTGTCTTGTCTTTAGGTCAGGGTGGTTGACCCGAGGAAGGACAACTGGCTCAGTGCAGCTGGTCCAGTGAATGGCCTATGAGATGACCTTCATGAAAGTTCTGTTGAAACATGGATGATTATTTAGGCCAACTCAGATGTTGTATTTAGGTGCCTCTTACTGAAGATATATGGAGAGAGTAGGAGTTATTGTATTAGCAGCAGTAGGGCTGAGTGAGCTGAAGTAAGCAATTGTCACTTAGACAGTAGGCTATTAGCAAGCAGAAATCACACATCATAAGCGGCGGCAAAAGACACAGTATAGCACAGAGTGAGATAGTTGGCTTGGTAGTAGCAAGAGCAGAAGAAGCAGAGGTTGGAAACATACATCTGTACCCATACAAGTGGGTAACAGAAAGAAATTGACAAAATCCTTCTGTTGAAGGGGTGACAGGCTAACTATCTCCCATATCTAGTTTGAGTCCTTCAATTTTTGAATGGTTCCAAATTCCAGAGGTCCATTCTATGGTTGTTACTGGATTTTCTGGAGATTATGTGAGTGTGCATGCTTAAAATATATAATTATTACTTGAAGTAATCTGAATGAAGTTCTGTTCTTTACCAGCCAAAAAAATGTAAGGATCACTCCAGATACTTACTAGTCTTTCCTTTTAAAAAAAAAATTTTTTTTATGTTTATTTTTGAGACAGAGAGAGACAGAGCATGAATGGGGGAGGGTCAGAGAGAGAAAGGGAGACAGAATCTGAAACAGACTCCAGCCTCTGAGCTGTCAGAATAGAGCCCGACGTGGGGCTCAAACTCACAGACCGCTAGATCATGACCTGAGCCGAGGTTGGACGATTAACCCACTGAGCCACCCAGGTGCCCCTTTCCTTCTTTTTTTAATAGAAGGAAATAATAATGAACTTTACGATCCTTGGTGGCATTTATCATTACAGGTCTATCTTAAAATGATATGTAAATATATTAACTTTACTCAAGAAATGTTTTTGAATAGATAAATAAAAAATAACCATTGTTAATTCCCCCCCTTTTTTGTTGAGATATATTTCTCATCCCCTCCCAAAAAAGGTAGAATAAAAAGTAAAATAAAATTTAATGTAAAAAAAAGTAAAATAAAATGTTAAGTGTTCAGTTTGATGAGTCTAATAATTGGATTCACATGTATAAACATCACTACAATTGAGATTAAAAAACATTTCTGTCATCTCCAAAAGAGCTCTATGCCCCCTTCTAGTCACTCTTCCAACCCTCCAGAGGTGGCCACTTTCTGATATTTGTCACCATGGATCATCTATTCTTGCATTTCAGATAAAAGGAATTACACAATAGATATTCTATGTGTCCTGTTTCATTTGCTTAGCACAGGATTTTTGAGATTCATGCATGTTGTATGTGTTTCAGAGGTCGTTCTTTTAACTTACTGAATAGTATTCCATTGTATGAATATAAAATAATTAGTTTATTATTTCCCCTGTTGATGGATATTAGGATTACGTCCCAGTTTTTGGCTATAAATATTTCTGTGTAAGTCTTTTTGTAGACATTTGTTTTAATTTCTTGAGTAAGTACCTAGGAGTTATGACAGTATAGATGTATGTTTTATTAGTAGCTGTCGACTCATTTTTCAAGGTGGTTGTACCATTTATACTCCTATGAGCAAAGTATAAGTGTTATAGTTACTCCATATACTCGCCAACATTTTGCATTGTCATTTAAAATTTTTTTTGATTATTTTAATGTGTTTGGAGTGATAACCTTATTGTGGTTTTAATTTGAATTTCTCTAAAAATTAATAATGTTAAGCCATTTTAAGCTTATTTATTTATTTTGAGAGAGACAGAGAGAGTGCCAGCAGGGGAAAGGCAGAGAGGGAGGGAGAAAGAAAGAATCCCAAGCAGGCTCTGCACTGGCAACAAACACCTGACATGGGGATCAAACTCATGAAACTGTGAGATCATGACCTGAGCTCAAATCAAGAGTCAGACATTCAACCACGTGAGCCACCCAGGCATCCTATGTTAAGCCCTTAAAAAAAAAACAACTTTTTTATTAACCTTTCGCAAATCCTCTATGAATTGTTTACATCTTTTGCCCATTTTTATTAGGTTACTTGTGGTTTTACTGTTTATTTACAAGAGTTTTTACATAACTTGAGTCATTTTTCAGATATGTGTAGTGTGTGTGTGTGTGTGTGTGTGTGTGTGTGTGTGTGTATGTGTGTGTGTGTGTGTGTATGTATAAAATTTATTTATTTTCTGAGCCATTGCCTTACCTATTCATTTTCTTAATGGTGTTTTCCTGATGAGCAGACATTTTTAATTCTGATGCTGTGAGCTTCCTCAAAAAAATTTTAGGACATTTTATGAACCAGAGTAACCAGTTTTAGACATCTCTGATAAAATATTTCAGGATACCACAGGGAAATCAGATTTCCTGAAAATACTTTTTTTTCCCCCCAGAAAGATCAGTAGTTTGGGATCAAGAATATGAATTGTCTATGTGATGTCTATACTTTCTGATGATCGTGACTCTAATAGTCAGTGGTTGTTACAAAATTAACTAGGTTTTCTATTTAAAATTTGGAGCACATCAAGTCATTGCCATCTTGAAGTGAACCATTTACTTTCTCAATTAAATGACTATCTTCCATATTTGAATTTTTACCTATTGGGTTCTAAAGTATGAGAAGTGTTTGGTCTTAATATATATGTACAAAGCCAAGTTTCTCTGACATATTGGCCTGTGGCTTACTTGCATTCACAGTAACATCATTGCTCAGAGGTGGCTTTGGGTATGCATCCTAAGAAACTGAGGAAGTAGCTTTCTCTATTTAGGACACTTTAAAACTCAGCTTTCCTAGGGGTGCCCGGGTGGCTCAGTCAGTTGAGCAAATGACTTTGACTCAGGTCATGATCTTGCACTCCCTGAGTCTGAGCCCTGCATTGAGCTCTATGCTGACAGCTCAGAGCCTGGAGCCTGCTGTGGAATCTGTGTGTCCCTTTCCCTCTGCTTTTCCCTGCTTGCGTGGTCTCCCTCTCAAAAATAGATAAATATTAAAAAAAATTTAAAAAGTTGGATTTCCTGAAGATGTCTTATCTTTTACAAAATGTTTGACAGATACAGATCCCACACTGGCCAAAAGCAGGGAATTTGGAAGCCAGTGGGTCTGAATCTCAGTTTTATTGTTCACTAGCTGTGTGATATTTTGTAAATTATTCATACTTTCTGTGTCTCAGTGTTTTTTGTAAAGTAGGGATAAGAGCACTATCTCATAGTGTTGTGAGAGATGAATGAACTGATATACATAAAACACTTAGGACAGTGCTTGGCACATAGCAGGTACTCTGTATTAGTTGTTATTGCTGTGATTATTATTATTCTACTCCACAAGAACTTGCAGGAATGCCTGACTTTGCTTACTAGTTTCACAAATAATAATAATAGTAATAGCAACAACATGTCATGTATTAATTTGGCTGTTTCCACATTGCAGATATACTCTCTGATGCCAGCCTTCTTCCACTCAGAATACTTTCTCTAGTCTCAGATGGCAGCCCACCCTCAGGCTACTAACAGTAGCCTCCACACCTTCTGTTTGATACTATACACGAGCACAGGTGCTTCTCTTAGTTTTCTAGAATCCGCCAGAGACCTGGTTGTTAGTTTTATCAAAATGAACCGAAGGTTCCTGGGTGACGCAAGGGAAGAACAACAGAGATGATAACTTGATGTTTATACTAGGGGAATTCTGGATTCCAGTAAAAACAACAAAAGGTCACAACAAAACAAAACAAAACAACAACAAAAACACAACACCCCACAGCCTACTCCTGCAATAAAATGAGGAGAGTTAGGAAGACCTACAAACTCCAAATAAAATATAAGTTGGGGGAAGAACATATGAAATCAGAACAGCATGGGCTGCCAAATGGTGTAGGGTGGCAGGTGCTGTGGGAAAGAACTGGGAGCGAGATTTTATAGCAGAAGCAGAACACAGAAAATAACAGCAAATACTCACCCCCAAAAGGAAGGAGCCCTACCTGAGTGAGACCTGCTGTGGGCATCAGGGCTAGGAGAAGCAGGGAGAACAGATGTGTACAGCTGTACTGCAAGACGCTAGAGAAAGTACCTGGCACAGTAACAACACAGGACAGATCCCCTGAGCTAAAGAAACTGGGAAAGCAATCTTTACCTCTCTTCTCCCATTCACTAGGTTCTTTTGGTCATAGGGAAGCCAGGAAAAAAGAAACTCGTTCAATTATGAATAAAAAAGTGAAAATGTTACAGCCACACAGAGAAGTCATAAGGAAAGACAGAAAAGTCAGAGCTTAGCAGTGGAATAAAAACACCATCACAATTACAAGAAAATTGCAGGAGCGCCTGGGTGGCTCAGTCAGTTAGGCTCCCGACTTCAGCTCAGGTCATGATCTCATGGTTTGCGAGTTTGAGCCCCACATCGGGCTCTGTGCTGACAGCTCGGAGCCTGGAGCCTGCTTCAGATTCTGTGTTCTCCCTCTCTCGCTGTCCCTCTCCCACTCACGCCCTGTCTCTCTCTCTCAAAACTGAATAAACGGTTCAAAAAAAAAAAAAAAGAAGAAAATTGGAAACAATGTTCTTCTAAGGAAAAGTGATATGCATATAAAGCAATCCCATCTATAAAAAAATCACAAAATAGAAATAAAGGAACTTAGAGAAAAGATGGCCAGACAATAATAGGAAGACGAAAATGGGAATTGACAGAATTCAGGAAAGAAACTGGAGAAACAGATACAATTATTTCAGAAATGCAAACTAAATTACAAAAAGCAAAGAGACACTAAATGTCTTGAAAACGTAAGGGTATGGGGAAGAAAAGAAAAAAGAAAAAGCGAAAAATAAAAAGCTAGGGAGGAAAATGGTAGAGAAGATGAGGAAGATGTACAAACATATAACTAGTTTTTGAGAAAGGAAAACAAAAAATGTAACATAACACATATTTAAAATTACAGTTCATGGGAACATCTCTAATATCACACAAAATTTGAATCTACAGATTGAAAGGACATATCATATACCTCCAGAAAACTAATCAACAATGATTAATATTAAGACTTGAGATAAACTGATAAAATTTTTGGACTTTAAAGAATAAAAAATAATCCTCTGGTAACTAGGTGAGAAGTCCAAGTAACTTATGAGGAAAAAAAAAAAACAAGTTACACCAGACTTTTCAATAGCAATATTTAATGCTGACAGAACATTGTAGAGCTTGGTACTCCAGAAATAAAGTGGGAGCCAAGGAATATACATCTAGCCAAACTCTTCTTCACATGTAGAAGTTTCAGATAAAAAGTATAGAGCAAATAAAAACTTGCAGGTGCACTTTTCCAACCAGGAAGCAGTCAGTGGCAGAAGGACCATCAGTAAGTAACACATAGATATAAATATAGTAGCAAGAATAGAACAAACATATAGGGGGATAAGGGTGACGTAATAGTGTACAAATGCCGTATGCCTTGATGATGTAAGAAGTGAACACCTGAGGAAAAATGGGAGGAGAAGGAAGACAGATGGTAGAAAGTAGAATAAACTCAATCGTGCTCTGTAAGTCATACCTGGAGGTAAAGTGATATCATTTAAAGGTGGCAAATCAGGAAGTAGAATTGCAAGCAGATATATAAGGTTTTGAAAATAAGCATTATGAAAAAGAATTGTTGACTTGGATGATGAGAAAAAGGAAGGTAGGGGGAAGAAGAGTTTAGGAAAAATAGAAAAATCAGTCAAACTGTTATCCCTTAAAATATTACTATGGCTAGCTGTTACAGTTTAATAAAGAAAACATAGGAATGTGTCCAAATTCATTAATGAAGTAGGTATAGCATGGATACCAAAACTACTAAAGTTGCACAAGACAAAAAAAAAAACCCAGAGAACAATATCAATTCTAGATATTGATGCAACTCTATTCAATACAATATAAGCAAACATTTTTCAACAATACATTAAAAAAAAGAATATTTCATGACCAAGTGGGGGTTTACCCCAGAAAAGTGAGGATGGTTTGATATTAGTAATTTAAAAGAATTAAGGGGGGAAAACATGATTATGTCTATAAATGCTCAAAAAAGCATTTGCTAAATGGGTAAGGGGCACTAAGGAATCTATTCCTGAAATCATTGTTGCACTATATGCTAACTAATTTGGATGTAAATTAAAAAAAAAAATAAATAAAAATAAAAAAAAGCATTTGACAAAATTCAGTCTCCATTTCTGCTTTTTAAAAAAATAAATTGGCAATCGATAAACTATATGTAGAAATGTATATATGTATAGATATAAACATATATACACACATATGTACATATTTGTATCCCCAACACAACATCTTACATGATAAAGAAGCATTGGAGGTGTTCTCAGTAGTCTAGAATAAGACAATGACACTAGTTTTCAACATTACTCTTTAAGATTTTACCAGCAGTGTTAGCTAGCACAATTAGATAAGAGAAGAAAATTAAAACAAGAATGGGAAAGGAAAAGGCAGTCTGTGAATGAATAATTGGAGAATTGCAAGAGAAACTGTTAAAAAAACAACTACAAATGAAACTCAGAAAGGTAACAGGATATGAAATTAACATACACAAATAAATAGCCTTGCTAGACACAGAAAATGAGTCAGAATATATCATTGAAGACAAGACCCCATTTACAATAGCAAGAAGAAAAATAAAATACAGTACCTAGATAAAAGTTAACAAGAAATATGCAAATCTTATAAATTGTTCTATATATTTATAAAAACCCAAGTTGTTTCTCAATTTGTAGAGAAAAACAAACAAGCAAAATGTACCCAAAAAACCCAGCACTTATTGTCTATTTCAGAAAAAAAAAAGACAAATCTATTGGTATTTTTATTGGACTTGTATTACATTTGTAAGCTAATTTAGGGAGTGTTTAAATTCTTAGAAATTGAGAAGCAAAAGACCAGCAACCCAATAGAAAAATAAAGCAAAGGGCATGAATAGACACAACACAGGAAAAAAACATTCATGTAATCCTTAGACATACGAGAAGATACTCAATCTTAACTCATACTAAGTGAACGATATGTTAAAATGACACCAAGGTACACGTGTCACTTATCAGATCATCACATAAAAGTCTGGTAATACATTCTGTTGGCAAGCCTGTAGGAATAGGCACTTTCTTACACTGCTGGGGGAAGAGGATGTAAAATGGTATAACTTCTTTGGAAGGAAATCGGTAGTATCTAACAAAATAACAGTTGACTTTTTACCCAGCAGTGGGAATCTTATGGATAAGTCTGTGCAAATTGTTAAGTCTGCCTATGGCCATGGGAAAATTCATTGTGTCAGTTTTAATTGTGAGACCCATCAGCCAAAACAAGAAGGGTCCAACGTACTTTGTGCATTGTATGGCACAAAAATCACTAAATATCGTGGATCCTGCACATTTCATTTCAACATGTTAGTTTCAGTGTACACATACAGATATTAAGGTGATACACTTCCTGTTTACATGAAATGTAGCCTCATCACTGAATCTGAGGCTACCCGCAAAGTCATCTCCATTGTCCATCTGAATCTGAACACGGTAGCAGTTGCTGGTTTCCACACATCTGCTTCTGTCAGGGCCTGGGGCACGTGCAAGCGCCTGCATTTTATCTTGAGATGTTGATGGAGAAGGTGTCGAATGCAAAGAGATGCCAGATAAAACTTTTCTGCTCCCTTTGTTTGTACCTGGTGTCAAGGATATTGTGAACTAGTAAAGATTTGTAGTATCTTGAATCATCTTTGTACCAAAGGGCAGAATAACATGTAGCAAACTCCAACACACAGACACACAGACACACACACACACACACACACACACTCACACGAGAAATAGACAATATTGTGCAATATGGTGCAGTATTGTGCAAACTCCACGCACATGTGACCTAGTACCTGAGTGTAGGTGAAGCCGACAGTGCTCTGTCCATCTCCGTGTGCTTTCTAGTCCAGCTCCTGGTCTGTTTTCACAAATGAAGTTCAGCTTATCCAATAACCAGGAACACCTTCCAGTCTTAATGCTCCCAGGTCCTGTGCTCTGAACTCTAAGGCTCAATGTGAACAGAGACATTTTTGCCATCCCAGTCTCACTCGTGTCTCAGGTGGCCTCTCCTGTTCCTGAATCTTCCTGCTTGCACTTCTTTGTAGGGAACCCCTGGTCTTAGAACATTTCTGGTGTGTCTTTGCTCCAAACAATCACATTAGAACGTAAGAGCCCAACCTCAGAGTATTTTCAAAGTCTGGGTTAATCTTAATTTGAACTGTGAGGGAGTTTCCTACAATCCGTTGTAGTAGAAGCCTTTTGCAACCCGGATGTGCTTCAGAAGCATGTTTGGAACTTTCTATAAATATTGACGTGCAAACTCCATCACCAGAGATTCTGACTCAAGTTCACCTTTATATCCTTGAAACCAATATAATATCAGGTATCTTTCTAATAGTTCTGAATCTTAGTTCCTCCTCTTCCATGAGCACACTTCCTCATGTACAAGGAAAGCAAGAGTTTGCAGGTATGCTGCAATGAAAAGGGAGATTTAAGGGAATTTTTCTTTAAAGAAAAGAGTCTGCAGGGGTCAAACAGAGCCTTTTCTGTGATCTCATTGAATAATTCAGCTCTTTGGAGCCACAGCTTCCCAAACATTGCTACTTTATATTTGTATAATGAAGGGACTCATTGTATTTTTTCAAAGACAAGGGAAAAAGTGGTGTATGATTTTCACATCTTATGCAACATAAAGTTGTTCACAGTTTTCAAATGGCAGTTTTTCTAGCTTCAAGTTTCCAAACAGCTTAGAGCATCTTAGAGAAATCTTATAGAATAAACCTGCTTAAAAATTGAGAATATCTTTAAAACTTTTGGATTGCCTTATAACCTATAGCAAAAATTTTAATGAAGACCTGAGTTGCTTTGTGATGCAAAGTTCTCTTTACCTATACAACATGTGTCATTTTAGGCCAGTTAATCTCTACATATTGTACTTATACCATAATTATATTGTTATATCAATTCAATTAGTTTTCTCTAGAAATCTATTCAAGTTTATTTTGTTCTCTTTGAAAAAAAAAGTGTCTTAGAATAGAATCATTTTTATAAAAAGAAATCTTAAAAAATAATTGAAGAAATAATTTATGTCATTTTTATAATTTTAATTACGACTTTCAAAATGTTGCATGTAGATAGACCACTGTCTCTGAATCGGCTTGTGATGTTTCTGTATGAGTCTGCAGAATTTCTGTTTCTTTTTTTTTTTTTTTTTTTTTTAAATTTTTTTTTCAACGTTTATTTATTTTTGGGACAGAGAGAGACAGAGCATGAACAGGGGAGGGGCAGAGAGAGAGGGAGACACAGAATCGGAAACAGGCTCCAGGCTCTGAGCCATCAGCCCAGAGCCTGACGCGGGGCTCGAACTCACGGACCACGAGATCGTGACCTGGCTGAAGTCAGACGCTTAACCGACTGCGCCACCCAGGTGCCCCAGAATTTCTGTTTCTGTATTAGTTTCTGTATTAATCTGCAAATTAGATTGGATTTCAGGGGGTTTATATCTCCCTATTAAAAATTAAAAATTCTTTTGGAATTGAGGCACCTTGGTTTCGGCTCAGGTCATGATTTCACGGTTCATAAGTTTTAGCCCCCTGTAGGGCTCTGCGCTACAGAGACTGCTTGGGGTTCTCTCTCTGTCCTTCTCTCTCTCTCTCAAAATAAATAAATACACTTAAAAAAATTCTTTTGGAATAAATTAGCCAACTCTGTCCAAGAACTTGTGTGAAAGATTTGGGTGCTCTTGTCTCAAGTCATTAGTGTATCTCTTTCTCACTGCCTCTGTGCCCCTCTCTCAGTGAATTCACTTTCCGACTATAAGCCACTTAAGGAAAGAACTTATTCCCTAATAAAGAGAGTTAAAAGGCCAATTTGTTAGTAAGCAAAAGTCTCACTCCCTCTCCCCCATCTTTCTCTTATTTATTAGTTCATTCATTTGCTTACCATAGGTACTATCATAACTAAGGAAGAGCACTTTGTGGCTAGACTCTTCCCCTATTTGCCAAGAAGATAAAAAGTGTTAACAGAAGAGAAGTCATTTAAAAGCAAATACACGTGCAACTTTGGATAACATTACTAAGATCCCTGTTTAAAGAAGCCCATCTTCTCCAGAGTATCTTATGTTATTACTACGCTAGAGATAGAGCTGGATAGAAGAATGCAGATGTAACTGGAACTGAGGAATCCTACCAGAATTCTGTTTCTTCCTTTGATTGCTCTTAGAAATTTCATTGGTGTTTAGGATTTTAAAAATTTCACACTTCAGAACAGTTGAATTCCAAATTCTAAGGTCATATGTGTGGATACATATCATTTTTTTGGTGAAGAAATAAGTTTGTACGTGGTATATAGAAATGTGAAATATAATCTCTGGGTGGCAGCATGTATTCACCAGCTAAAAGTCCCTCTTAAATAATGCCGTTTTCATTTCTCTTATGGGTTGCTAAATTGATGGGTCAGCAATATTCTATGGTATAGTGTGGCTTGGTCATTTGACAGCCCCCGTTATGTACTTTTTGAGCAGGTGATAAAATATAGAATTAGTGATAATGCAATTAACTGGATTTGTATGTGATTGTACAACTAAATGCAAAGAAATTTGATTAATGCACCAATATCAATTTTTAAGACTCTCTCTAGTGAAGTTTCATAATGCTCTAGTTTCCCTATTAAACATTTTTTACTGCTTTGGAAACAGTACCCAACCTTATAAAAATTACAATTAATATAAACTTTGAGGTACAGTGAATATATCGAATAACAGAATTAATGTTCATTGGAAAGATGGAATAAAACCAATTAGATAAAATTTTGCAGATATTAATGTTAAGTCCTATGGTTATTAAAATAATATAAATAGAAAGTATAATATCGCCAAGACCTTATTGGCATTGTGGTTAATCCTAAATGCAATATGAGACAAAAAATATGTTTTGACTGTTGAGGCATATAATTACAGGTTGCATTAGTTGAGGCATGGCATGGTCCACATCAAGAGAGATCCTTTTTTTGGGTTAGTGTCTGCTGGTTAGACCAAACTTGTGTTATATTCAATTCTAGGTGCCCCCCTCTAAGAGGGACATTGGTGTACTAGAATATCAAAGAGAAAGGGGGAAGGTAGAAGGTGGAGAGTCTGGAAAGTACAAGAAAACACTTGAATGATGTGGAGGTGTTTTATTTGGAACCCAAAAGAACCTGGATACATGGCAGCCATGTTTGAATATTTGAAAGGCTGCCATGTTGGGGAAAGAGACTTTTTTTTTGTTGTTTATTTTGGAATAATTGGTATAAGGTATGGGGGCTATTATTGGAATCAGGAAAACTTTTCCGGTAAGAATTAGAACTATTCAGCAAGGAACTTTTGGCTGTTAATTTCCCATCATTGCAAGCGCTCACCCAATTATCCAGGGTGTGATCATCTGTCAAGGATTGTTGTACTACTAAAACCTCTAAGAGCCTTCTAGTCCTCAAGAGTTTTTACTTTTACTTTCAGATATTTAGTGACATACAGGCAGAATATCAAGATGAGTGATTGTACTTGTGTTCTGCATTTGGATTTTTGTTTGTTTGCTTGTTTTGTTAATGCTGGCATACCCAAATTGTTAAACAGAGTCTTTTCTAATTTTCCTAAGTTGCCACTACTGACAGCAACTTGCGTACAAATTTGAATGATATTAGACAAATGAAATAATGTCGTCTATGATATGCTATGGTATGGGTTTTAGGAAAGATTACTGATTTAAAACAAACCTCGAGATCATATATAGAAATGAGATATCTTATAATAATATTGTTGAGACATGTTTTCCACCTTGTACTTCACTGCAGTTTTTCATACATCTGATATCCCACTGAATTGAAATGACACTCAGATTATTAACTCATGTTTCTGCTTCTCTGGGTCATTTGGAGAGGTTCCAATCTTCCCAAGTATATTTTCCCCGATTTTAAAAAGTGATTTTATTTTTAAATGAAAGATTTTTATGTGAATCACAATGTGGAATTATTTATCACTTTAAGAAAACATTATGGCTACATTATACTGATTTACATTTATAATTAATACCTTATAAATTAAATAGCAAATATAATAATGTTAGCTGGTTTATCATTTATGCTCGTTGCATTTTGAGGTGTATTATTGGCTTATTTCTCATTTAATCAACATTAAAAAAAGGTTTGGTGATTTTCTTAAATAATTTTTTTAATAAAAAAGGGTAAAATGAAGGCAACAGCGGTACTTGAATTTTGTGTTTTGTTTTGTGTTATCATTAAGAGAGAAGGCTACATATTGCCTTGATAGAGACCTTAATACAGCTTTTATTTCCCCTACTACTGTGAGTACTTATTTTCAAAACAATTGAGAAATAACAGAAAATAAAGATGCAACAAAAGGTTTCAGGAATTAAGTTAAAAGTTTTAACAGAGGCCTTTAGGCATTTATTCTTTGGCTAGGTTGTAGCTTCAACAATTTATTTTCCCTAGGGACAAGGGGCAGAGTTGACCTTTATCCCACACTTTTATTTTCTATGGTAATAGGGCCTTTGGGTGAGGCCATCTATATATTCCATAAATATAACTGTTATTGACATAAATGGAGTGAAGCATATAAACTAGCATTCATTGTTGAAGATCTTATAATGTTTGTCACTCACCTAGACTTCTTGTTTACAGTCTCTGTGGACACAATTGAGGTTTTAGCATTAGTCTGACTATATGTATTTTTCTTCCTCTAAATTGTAGTCATTCCCTTGTGAATTCAGTTCTACCCCTGAGGTTACATCTTTCATTTTACATTAGCAACTCAGCATTTCAAATATTTATATATTCAGGTTATCAGCTGTCTAGGGAAAAATAGGGTATTGTACACTTAAATCCTTTTACCTGCTCCAATTTTTTATTTATTTTTTTTTTATTTTTTGAGCTGATCAGGAGAGGCAGCATGGCCTTCCTTTTGTAGTACTTAGAAGGATACGTTAAAAAAAAATCATCATAAAAAAGAAATTTGGCCTGAAATTGATTTTAAGCTTTAATAGAGGTTTAAATGAAAGTTCACTAAAAATAACTTTTTAAGTTAATTTATTTGTGATAGAGTGGAGGGGGTGAAGAGGGGTAGAGAGAGAGGGAGACAGAGGATCTGAAGCAGGCTCTGCCCTGACAGCAGACAGCCTGATGTGGGGCTCGAACTCATGAACTATGAGACCATGACCTAAGCTGAGTTGGATGCTTTAACCAACTGAGCCAGCCACCCAGGCGCCCCTCATTAAAAATATTTTTATAGGGGCGCCTGGGTGGCTTAGTCAGTTGGGCGTCTGACTCTGGATTTCAACTCAGGTCATGATCTCACGGTATGTGAGATGGAGCCCTTCGTTGGGCTCTGCGCTGACAGCGTGGGGCCTGCTTTGGATTCTATTTCCCCCCCCACCCACCTCTCTTTCTCTCAAAATAAATAAATAAAAACTTAAAAAAAGCCCCCCCCCAAATGTTTTTAAGAGCTATGTGATTCAAAATGAGAAACTGTGAAAAACTATACATTGAAAAGCAGCCCTGCAATTCTTACCTTTCCCACACTCAGTTCCCACTCTCTGCCAGTTAGTAGAGTTTAGTTTATGCATATACTTGCTACAAATACAGATATTAATTGTTTCTTTATCAGAAAACTGGCATTAATTTACACACATTATTCTGTTTGTTTTTTTTTCTAAAACTTAACAATGTATCCCTCAGATCTTCTCATAGCTGTATAGAGCACTTTTTCATTCTTTTTTTAGTTACATAGTGTTCCATTGTATTGATGTGCTATAAATGACTCAATCATTCCCCTATTGATGGATATTCATGTTGTTTCCAATATTTCACAATTACAGAGCATAAGGACTTACTTTATTTTTATACCTGTTTCACACTCAAGCAACGATATCTGTAGGATAAATCCAAAAGAGATTTAAAAATTTTTTATTTTCTTTTTAACAAACAGTTTACTAATACTAAAAAATTCTGAAAAATCGATGTCAACACTTTCCCCCTTTTTAAACTTGGGCATGTGGAACCCAAAGTTTTCTGTCCCTTTTATAAATGCCTAGCCAAATCTTGCATGCTTTTCTTCTATATGTGCTCTAGAGAGCCTGGGGCTTTCAAAGCAGAACCCCTGGCTGGGCCCAGCAGTGTCTTCATTCCATAACCATGCTTCTTGTTCGGAGAAATACTTTTACAAACTGGCTCTCTGCTGCTACATGTCTCCTTCAATTATCATTTCATTGTCTAAGAACAGGTCTCTTCTAAGCATGAGAGGAGGAGTTCTTTATTCTTTTACTAAATTGGTCAGCCAAAGAACAGCTTTTGGTGAATAAAAGATATTCTCATTTTAGCAAATGAAGGGGAAGTTCTATTCCCTCCAGTCCAATGCAAAATGTTGTTATTCCTTAAAAATGTTCTAAGTGCTCAAAGTGCTGGAAACTGTTCAGAACGTACCACAGAACCCAGTTCCTCCCTACATTCAAAATGTTTACATTCTAAAAATGACAAGAGAGGGAAGGTTGGGAAGGTAGCTAGATCCGGAACAGATGGGCACATATGCCCTCTCTCCTTACCAAATGCAGTCCTATGGATGGCTCAACAGTTAATGTAGATTTCTCTTTACTAAGTTTTGTAAGTAACTCTGCTGTGCACAGCCAAATGACTTGAAATGTGAAGATGTAATGCCTCTTTGCTGTGCCCTGCTGTTCAAATGTTCTCAGCTTTGACAATTTATCTTGCTGGAAAATGTCTTCAGAATGTCAGTCACTTTGGTTTCCATGCTTGCCATTTGCATGTTGCACACCTGCTGGTATCTTCGGTTGTGTTCTATTGTTATTTTTCTGCGCGGATGGGGAAGGTGCAATATTGCATTTTCAGACTTGGAGTTCAGTTTGTGCTCACTTTGGAAATAATTCTCATAAGCTCAGCTTTTCTCCTTAACATCAGTATCACCTACAAACCACTGTTTACTGAGTGCCTGGTGAAATTTTAGTGCCACATTATCCACTTGGGGAGATAATTATAGGTGATTGCAAAGACAAGTTCTTTGTGCCAAAAGGATTAGGTCCCACATGAGGATATACGTAGATACAGAGGAACATAGAATCACAAAGGAGTACTTGCAAACAGTGTTATCTAGGCAAACATAGGAGCAGATTTAAATCAAAATGTGTTAATAGTGGTTGCATCTGATAAGGAGTAAGCGTTTGGGGGGGGCATGAAAGGGAATCCTAACTCTGTGCCTGTTCTATCGTTTTTTTTTTCCCCAAAGAGTAGGTAGTAACTACTTTCAATGAGCATGTAATTATTTGCTTAATTAGAAAATAATTTTTAAAACAGCAATACAATAATTTTATGTAACATTTAGGATAACATAGGATACTTTTGGCTGCGAGTAATAGAAAACTTATCTTAAAATTATCTGAAATAATAAAGCATTAGTTACTTGACATCGTCAAATCACAGAGTAGAATACTTTCAGGGTGAGTTAATCCATGGCTCAATGATGTTATCAATGAATGAGTTTCTTCCACTCTCTCTGTTCTGCCATAAATACAGTTGCCTGTCAGGGTCATAATAATGTTCAGAGGCTGGAAACAGGAAGAGGGTGCATCCTTTCTTTCTTTCTTTCTTTCTTTCTTTCTTTCTTTCTTTCTTTTAAAAATTTTTAAATGTTTATTTTTTTTGAGAGAGACACAGAGTGAGAGTGGTGGAGGGGCAGAGAAAGAGGGAGACACAGACTGAAGCAGGTTCCAGGCTCTGAACGGTCAGCACAGAGTCTGATGCGGGGCTTGAACCCATAAACTCTGAGATCATAACCTGAGCCGAAGTCAGATGCTCAACTGACTGAGCCACCCAGGCGTCCCATAGGGTGCATCTTTTCTTATGTCAGATTTTTTCCATGTCTCTAAAATCTTTCAATATTAGAAAATTTCAAGCATACACCCTTTACCCAGCTTTAATAATTATTGACATTTTGCCAATCTGTTTCATTTATTTCTTTTCTCTACTTTTTTTGGCTTGAGTACATTCAATCAAGCATTACATATTTTGCGCGTAAACATTTCAGCATGCATTTAGCAAATATAGGCATTTTTTCTTAACCATTGTATCTTTATCACATATAAAAGTCATAAGAATTCCTTAAAATCATTTACACACTAATCTATGTTCAATTTTCCCCAACTATGTAAAGAAAAAAAGAATAATTCAAATAAGGTCCTTAAACAATATTTGGTTGTTATATTTCTCTAAGCCTCATTTAGTCTTTAACCATCTCTGTCCACTTATTTATTGAAGAAACTGTGCTATTTATCCTGTAGACTATCCACATTCTGAATGTGACTGATTGCTTCCTTGTGCTGCATTTACCTTGATCCTCTTCGTTATATTTCCAAAAATAGAGGTTTAAATATAGAAACTTGAATAGATTCAGGTTTACTTCTGTTTTGTTTTGCAAGAATATTTCATCAGTGATACTGTTTACTTCCTAAAAGTTCAAGTTAGAACACAGGTAATGTTGTTCCAGTTTTAGTGATATTAAGATTCATCAGTGAATTCAGAAGTTTTCAATAAATTCCATTCTTTATAAAATCCCATACCAACTTTTGCATAATATTTTGGCCTCTACTGATGCTTGTTGCCTAGCTTCATTACCCCTTAATGGCTGTATTTATTAACTGGAATTCTTGAATAAAGAAGAATTTTTCCTTATCAACTATTTGGTTACACAAAATTCAGGAAACAGAATAAATGCTTTATACTTTCTTTTCCTTGTTTTTTATTTTCTCCTCTTCTTTTTTTTTTTTAATTTTTTTTTTTTTCAACGTTTATTTATTTTTGGGACAGAGAGAGACAGAGCATGAACGGGGGAGGGGCAGAGAGAGAGGGAGACACAGAATCGGAAACAGGCTCCAGGCTCTGAGCCATCAGCCCAGAGCCCGACGCGGGGCTCGAACTCACGGACCGCAAGATCGTGACCTGGCTGAAGTCGGACGCTTAACCGACTGCGCCACCCAGGCGCCCCTCCTCTTCTTTTTTAAGAGTGATGAAATTCGCCCATCTAACTCTCTTCAAAAGTTTCTCCTTACTTCCTGCTTGCTACTTTTGCAACACTTGTCCATTTTCTGCAAAGGAAATGGAATTGCCACAATTGACTTGAACCACAGGAGCCCAGTCTTTTGAGAAGAACATGGTTGACTTAATGTTTGAATGAACTGGGTGTATTTAGTAATGAAAAGGAAGAAAAGTTGCTAGTGGGTAGGCAACAACAAAGCACAGTGGAACACCACTATCTGTATGCATGTGATTGTTACCTCCTTGATTTTTGATCACTAGCAAGTTAACAGAATTTACTAAAATAAACCTTACACTTTACCTATATACTCTGAGTACTCTTTAGATTCTTTGAATCTTTACTTTTACATGTTAACCAAATCCATTGTAACTTGTAATGGTAAATTTACCTCACTGTGTTACTTCCTTCTCTTTCAATGGCCTGCCATCACTTTATGATTCCTATGAATGCTTTCCTGGGGTCCATCTGAGAGCCATTGAGTTCTTGCTACCCAAGGCACTTGATTAGTATTTGAAACCTCTGTGTGAAATTAAAGCTTAGAAGAACACTGGAAAGATAATTTTTACTATAGACGAGTCAAATTTCCATAAGATAGGGTTTTATCCCAAGTTAGCTATATTCTAGCCCCAAAGAGCTGGTGATTTTACTACCCACATTGATGCCTCCTAATTATTATGATCTTTTCTATACAACAGGAGGTTGATGTCTTTAATACCTAGGGTCAGATTCTTTACTGGTTTGCTTACATATGTGAAATCATAAGAGATAAGACTAAGAGATTGATTATGGGGTAATATGTGGGCAGAAGAAAATAAGGTCTAACCAAAAGAAGTGTTCTATGTTGGTTTTCTGAGAGATGAAGCAAAAAAAAATATGGTTCTGAGGAAAGCCAAGTTCATTGTCTAGAGAGATTGGTATAAACATAAGATGAAAAGATGTGGGGTGACTATAAGGGTAGAGTTAATAACAGCAGAGTTGGGACAATAATATCCAGCTGATTTTTATTGAGCATTATGATGGTCTAAACCATGTTCTAAGCACTGTACATATATTAACTTATGTAATCATATACAACCCTGTGAGGTAGGAAAATTATTCCTATTTTTTTTTTCTTCAGGTAAGTTCTAGGACAAACACTGTAGATTCCAAGTTTATGGCTTTCTGGAAAAGGTAAAACTATGGAGACAGTAAAAAGATCAGTAGTTGCTAGGGTTTGGGGGAAAGAGGGATGAATAGGTGGAAAACAGAGGATTTGTTGTGGAATGAAACTACCCTGTATGTTACTATGATGGTGGATACATGCCATTATATGTCTGTCAAAACTTGTCAAATGTACAACATCAAGAGTGAACCTTCATGTACTCTGCACTCTGGGTAAAAATGATGTGTCACTGTAGATTCATTGATTGTAACAAATGTACCATTCTGGTGGGGGCCATTGATAATGGGGGAGGCTATGCATAGGTGAATGCAGGCAGCATATGGGAAATTTGTACCTTCCGCTCAATTTTGCCATGAACTTAAAACTTCCTTAAAATATAAAGTTTATTCTTTTCCACTGGAGCTTTTTAATTCTTTGGGAGCTTCCTAAAGATTCTAACCGTGAATCCTTTATTCCTGAGATCCCATGGTTGGCCTTCTCTTTTTACCAAGAACTAATTGTTCAGGTTTTTAAAAATTCTGTGAACTCTCCCTTACCTTTCATTAAATTACTTCTTATGCGTAAGTTATCCAGAGTTGGCTTCTATTGCTTAAAACCAAAGAACCCTAACTACATATCCACACATACTCATCCACATTTTATGGTTCATTTTTGAAAAAGCATTTGGCTTACAAGTTTAGTCACATCTTGACCAAATGCAAAAGAGCTTTAAAGTTATTCAAAACCAGTTGAAATTTCAACACACTTTGAACATGACTTTGCAATGTTACCAAAGTGAAGTTACCTTAATTTTTCACCAACCTAAATTAGTAAGAGCATTAGAAGGTATCTGTAGTAGTTGTAGGTAGACATACTGTTATAAACATTCTGTATATTTTGTTTATGTAAATTTTTCCTACAAAACGACAATTTCATGTGGTTTAATTTATTACACACATGAAAGAGAATCAATACTTTTCTTCTTCTTTTCATGTTTGCATTTCTGTGTTCTTAAGAGTAATATGTGTAGGCAATAAAATGGATGAAAGGGAACTTGTGAAAATATAGGAAAAGAGGAAAGGGTGAGGATAGGATGTAAGTAAGAAGAGGTAGGTCAACAATGCTTGAAGAGAGAGTGAAAAGAAAAGAAGGTTGAGCTGCAAGAGGGAGAGAAAGGAGACGTGTGGAAAGTTTAGCATTTGCCAGGCTCTCCCAGTTTCTCTCCATACCACCAGCACACTGGATGAGTCTCTGGTGTGATTATGTCCTCTGATTGTGCCCGGTTCTTATAACTTCCCTATGGATATACTAACTTCTAGGAGGACACATGTTTTCAAATAATTTTTTTCTTTCAAATAGTTATCAGTCAAAATTTCAAAGCCTGTTATTGTTAATAACGTGGTTACATTTACTCCATTTACCGAGAATCAGTAATAGGCTAAGAACTCACTTAATCCTCCCACCAACCCAGTGTGCTAGGTTCTATTGCTCTGACTTTGCAGATACGCAGTCTGTAATTTAAAGGGTTTAGATAACTTTCCCAGATCTTTCTGCTCGGTATTAGCTGAATAGAACTGGAACCCTGGTCTTTACTTTCACTCCTTACTCTCTCATGGGCAGCTTCCCCAATAGCTTTTTTCTTTATCCTCTCTTTAAAGTCTCTCCCAGAATGACTCCTTAATGCCTCATGTGTACAGATTCTTTGCTTCTCCCTCTGTGTCTCAAGAGGATGCCTGGGAAGCAATGATAGAGTTTTTGGAGTCAGGCAAAGGCTCTATGAACTCTCCTCATACATTAATATTTGTTTCTGTTATGTTTGTTTGTGGATTTTTTCATAATTCTAATCTTTACTGTTTTAAACTATTGACCTA
Organism: Lynx canadensis; assembly: GCF_007474595.2. Taxonomy (NCBI): domain Eukaryota; kingdom Metazoa; phylum Chordata; class Mammalia; order Carnivora; family Felidae; genus Lynx; species Lynx canadensis. Next base: position 152,959,885 of record NC_044303.2, on the reverse strand, counting down.
ATTAAAAACTTGACACTTTATTGTTTGCACCTCAATGTCTGAGTTTTCTATATATTTTGATAACTGTTTTCATTTTTTACTACAGAGTGGTGAATAAATACATGCTTCCATTCTGTAAGTCTCCACTTTTTTTTGTAATCTCATAAAGCCCTTTTGTTAACAGACCATCTTAGAACAAACCAAATTGTCAAGTACTTATCAAGTGTATATAATAATGTCTTCACTCCTGTAATGAGTATTGTGGAGAGGGAGAAGTTTTGGTTGCAAGGGTAGCTGGGATTATAAAATTAACCAAGGGGGAAACAAGAAAAAGGAGTATGGGACAACATCTGCTAAAGTAGAAGGTGGAGATTAGAAAAAGTATAAGAATTCATAGAAATAAGAGGTTGCTGGGGCCGGGAGTTGCCATGGGGGACACAGGATTTCAGCTGGCTCTTTCAGGAGAGCATCCCTTGGGGGGGATGAAGAGGGGAGAAAACATTCCAGACCAAGGGAGCATGAGTAAAGGCAAAGAAACAGAAATGCACGAATGTCAGGGAATAAGGCTGAAGTGATAGATAGAAGTCCTTCTGTTTTCATGCTTGTTGGGTTACTATTTGATGTGTGTCAACAGTTATCCTTCTGTGCCATGCACGTTTTGGTAACTGTCAGCCACAGTTTTCTTGCTTTTCAGTATTTCTAACTTGCTTTGCTGTTGTACAGGTTACACTGTTTGGACTTTATTATTTTACCTCGTGGTAATGAGGTAGTAATATTTTTTTTTGGTTCATAAATTGTTTCATGTGTAGATCCCAGCATTTAGCATAATACCAGGCATATGACTGGTGCCCAGTTAATGTTATTAGTGGGATGATTGATTACATGTGGTGTATAAGGCTTAATTAGGTTTTAAAAAAATTATTCCTGGGGTGCCTCGGTGGCTCAGTTGGCTGAGAATCTGACCTCGGACTCTTGATTCAGCTCAGGTCATGTCCCATGGTCATGGGATCGATCCCCACATCCATCGCTGAGCATGGAGACTGCTTCAGATTCATTCCCTCTCTCTCTCTTTCTCTCTCTCTCTCTCTCTCCTCTCTGTCTCTCTGTCTCTCGGTCTCCCCCCCTCTGCCCCTGTCCTGAAGTCAGGCATGCATTCTCTCTCTTTAAAAAGAAAATTATTCTCTGAAGTCTTTATATAATTAGAGTGGTGTAAGAAGGGACAGACTCGGGTATATGTCACCATCCCAGGGATTTGTAAGAGTGGATTGAAATATTTTCCTTTCTCCTGTGTCTGTGATGAAGAGGGAAGGTGAGGGCAAGAAAAACATTGTCACTTCAGAGAAAACACCAGGAAGGATCTAAGTGTGAGAAGCTTTCCAAGTGTGAGGAGGATCGCTCTGCTTTGCTTCCCTTTCACTAACACTGCATTGTTGTGACAAGATCCTAGATACCATGGCAGACCTGTGGGTGGCCTCACTTGCAAACACCTCAGAGATGTGCTTTCCTTGTAACCAAGCCATGAAATCAAATTTTGTTTGGAAACTGACTGGCTTATACTTTCCTTTGAAAGTAAGCATGTCACAGGTATTTATTTCCGGCACAACAGCTTCATCGCCATAACTAATAAATTCTTTACACTGAGACCAACTTTCCTAAGCACTGGCATGGTTAGGAAGTGCTCCTGGAGTGAAGACATTTCAAAGACATTTTAATACAGTGGCACCATGCAGAGGGCATTAATCTTTCTTGTGATTTCCTCTTATTGTAACAATGGAAAAGGCTTCTAATGTGCAAACCTCGTTAAATCAATCATCTTGGGAATTTAGATGCACAGTGTGATAAAGGCAACAACTTTTTCTACCTTAAGGCAATTTTCCATATGTCTTGGAATTTGGGATTTAAGGAAAATAAGTTCTTTGATGGATTTATGATTCAGCATCAAATATAATATCTGAATTATTCTCTTTATTAGCGAAAAGAAATAGAAAGTCCTAAATAGCCAATAAAGTGAGTTTCATTTTTAGATAATATTTACTGTTTACACTGCTGCTTTGGACAATCCTTTTATATCTTCTAAGCTGTAACTATACTGACAGAATATAATAGGAAATGTATTAATTTGGAGCAAGGAACTATTTAACTGTTCTTGATTTATTTACATTTCTCTGCTATTTTTGTTAAGAATTTAACGGCTTTTATTTGACAAAGCAATTTTATGAAGAAGATTAACAAGTGTGAGGAAAATGCTTAAGACAAAATGTCCTATGTTAATTATACCTCAAAAAACAAAACAAAAAAAAGACAAAAATATCTTAAGAGATGCAGATTTCGTCTAGGCTTGACTTCTTCCTGTTTGTATATGGAAATGTACGTTGAAAAGGAACACTAACTTCAATAATATTTTAAATTTGGACCTAACTGCGCATGGGTTATGCCTGTATAACTACAACGTTAGTCCTGGCAGGTGGGAGTGACAAAGTTGTGGGAGGCACTGTTTTAATGTTAGAATGAGATTGGCCAGAGGAAATGCACAATTAAAGCATTTGCTTTAAATTTCTGCTGCTATATTTGGGAAAGAAATTGATTCAAAATGTTAAATTTGATTTGCTTTTATTAAATGTCATCTATTATTTACCTGGCTGCTGGGGTTTATCTGGACATTTCACAGCAAGACGGATAGTACGGGAAGGTCTACGGGCTTCCAGGAGCACACTAGCACCATTGTGCATCTGTATTGAAACCATCCTGAGATTAATTTGGTCAAAGGTTAGAGATTGCTGGATCTCTAGTAAGCTCTGTCTGAAATATGGATACTGGTTCCAGGAATACCTAGATCTATAGACCAAGTGGGGAACTCTTGGTTTGAACTCAAGAATTCCACAAATCGATATCATATTGAACCAGTTTTCTCACTGCTTTCCTATAGTCCCTGGTTTGGTATTTTTGGAAGTTACATTAACTCTTTCAGAGACATTGATGCTATACCCATGTGAAACAATTATACTGATTATCTAGCTCTATTTCAGTTTGAATTGTACTTATTATATGGCACTAAGGTGTTTTTTTTTTTATTTTTATTTTTTTTAAATTTTTTTTTCAACGTTTATTTATTTTTGGGACAGAGAGAGACAGAGCATGAACAGGGGAGGGGCAGAGAGAGAGGGAGACACAGAATCGGAAACAGGCTCCAGGCTCTGAGCCATCAGCCCAGAGCCTGACGCGGGGCTCGAACTCACAGACCGCGAGATCGTGACCTGGCTGAAGTCGGACGCTTAACCGACTGCGCCACCCAGGCGCCCCTGGCACTAAGGTGTTAAAAACAGACAAAAGAATTAACTGAAACACAAGAACTCTATTGTTTGCAATTAATTCATGCTTAGTATTAGGAAATTAAAAATGTCAAGCAATCACATTTCAAAAATTATATACGTACATACATATATTATAAACATTTTGTAGAACTGAGATTATATTTTGTAGTCTCAGAAAGGTTAGTGTAGCACCATTAAAAAAATCTTAATTGGGGGCATCTGGTGGCTCAGTTGGTTATGTGTCTGACTTTGGCTCTGTTTGTGATCTTGTAGTTCATGGGTTCTGGCCCCCGCTGGGCTCTGGGCTGACAGTTCAGAGCCTGGAGCCTGCTTCAGATTCTGTGTGCCCCTCTCTCTGCCCCTCCCCCACTTGCACTCTATCTCTCTTTCTCTCTCTCTTTCTCAAAAAAAAATGAATAATCATTAAAAATTAAAAAAAAATCTTAATTGTGTTACTTCTCATCCTGAAGGATCACTGACTATAATCTTTAAACATTTGTTAAACACTGGTTTTCCTTAGAAAACCAAGATTTGAATAAGTACTATAGCCTTGGAAGAGAAATAGAACATTGCAAGTATTTGTACATGGCTAAGAGCTCATATGACATTAGGTAAACTTGCTCTCTCTCTTAATTGACAGTCTATATCTCCATGGCTCAGAGGAAAGTGACAGGTGTGGGAATGAAACAAGCCATCAAATAAGTGCTTATTTAGTGTCTCACTGAGCAGTGGTCATTTTCCAAATATACTTCATTTCATAAAGTGGATTTACATATAGGTGGTATCATACGCATTTTCAAATAAGAATACCATCATTTTCTTCCTTCTCCTCCTCTTTGTCCCTTTCTGTCCATTACCACCACCTCCATCTACATACTTATCTGCCTTTCATAGAGTTTGAACCTAAAGTTATCCCCCATAAGCTCTTCAGTGGCTTTTGCTTGCCATTGAGCTTTGACAAAGTTTTCCTCTGTGATGATCTATCTCTGTGGTTAAATGAAGTTGCCTACAATGCAGGCTATATTTCTTTGCTGTAGTTCTCTGAGGAAGCTGGAATGAGCAAGTCCCTGTTGTCTATTTATTTATTTTTTGTATAGTTTTTGAGATTTGAAAATGTGAACTGATGTTGACCTGGTCACTTTCAGGAGACTGTGCAAAAGAATTTTTGGTTCTATTAGGAAAGCTTTGAGAGTGGATGAGAAAAATGAGCAGAATATGTCCCTGAACACTGATGCTTGGATAATAATGGGGCTAGAGAAGTAAAAGGCAGCAGTACCCTCAGTGGCTACAGGGCTGGCTTCTTTTCTCAGCAGTGCAAAGAGCAGCCACAAAGCAAGGTCTTCACTGGGTAGAAAGGAAAGTACTCTTACAGTCCAATCACAGATAAGGTGTGTGAGGACCTTAGAAGTATAGGGGAGATGGTAGGTACTTTAATGGAAGGCTTGGAGGAAATACCATTTTATGGTACTGGTTATTATAGCATATATATATTATTGTATACAGTATAATTTTTATTATTGTTCTATGTAATAATAAAATACCATAGATTAACATACAAAATTAACTATTTTTTTTCAAAACCATGAAATAAAATACTGTATAGATACAATGGTGGTGTTATTATTGTACTCTTACGCCTTCCACCTGCTGCCAAAGATGCCTAGGAAACTTTCATATATAATATAGGACATAGTTGTTCTATGCGTGCAATTCTGATTTAGAGTAAGAATGAATTGTGTAATAATTGGATAAGAGTATGTGTCAGTCTATAACAATGAAATTCCAGATTTATATTAAGAGGAGCATGATTCATTAATAATGTGGCCTTTTTAAAAAGTTTATTTATTTATTTTGAGAGAGAGAGAGAGAGAGAGGGAGAGAATGAATCCCAAGCAGGCTCCATGCTCTCAGCATCCTGATGCAAGGCTTGATCTCATGAACTGTGAGATCATGACCTGAGCCAAAATCAAGAATCAGGTGCTTAATCAACTGAACCAGCCAGGTGCCCTGTTAATAATGTGGTCTTATTTCCTCTCCTCACTCTGCTGTGAGAGTAGAGGCCTTGGCACTTAGCTCTTGACTTAGCCAATCCTATTCATTCTACTCTTGTCATCACCCTGCATCGCTGTCATCTATAGCTCAGCTCCATCTAAGGAGAGACATGCCTTTACTCCCACCCTGCTCTATGTGTGCCGTCATTCTGGTATACCCAGTTTTGCTCACTGCTGCCTATTTTGTGTACTCGGAAACTTTTCCTAGAGACTGATGCTACCTTTTACACCTTGTTTGATGAATATTTTAAATGTTTTCCAAGATCCTCATGAGCACAATTTGATATCAGTAGCCTTTTTTCTTCCTTTGTGCCTTTGACATTTAATACCCGTTCCTTTATTAAGTTTTCCCATCTATTTCAAACAAAACCAATTTAGCCAGCAGAACTCTGGATGGGGGTATTTAGGTTTGGAGACCACCTTGTTTATGCCATACTTGTAAGAATCCTGCAAGTGGCCTAAAGTGTTAGGGCTACAGATGGATATTCCAAACTCAGGGTATTTCCAAACTCAGCTTTTGAGAAAGTGGTTCTTGCCCCTACAATGTTAAGTAGGTGAGCACCTTAATATTGTTGAATGACTTTGGGCTGGTTAATAGAGTTGGATATGTATTGCAAAGGAGGGGTAGAGTGTTTGGCAGCTTCCTGGAGAATGGTAGAAGTGGGAAGAACACAGAAGAAAACATGATAAAAATTAAACCAGGAAAAGTATTATCAAATACTGTTGAGCCCTGAATAAGGTGGAAAAAGTTTTGGAATTGATCTCCACCTGGAAGGAGCTGAGAAGGAGTACCAGGTTAGTTAGAAACTTTTGGGTGGGTTATGGGGACAGGATCCCATTCATTGGCTGCAATGGTATCTTCATGTGTGGGAATCAAAGGTGACTAAGATCTATCCTCAAAGACTAACTAGTACATTTTGCACTGAATGCACCTTGTCAAAAAGCAAAGTCAAGTACAAATAACTACTATTCAGAACCTGGTTCAAACCTGAGTGGCCAGTCAAGAGAGGAATCTACATAAGGAGTCAAGATTATTAACAAATACAATCATCTTAAACAAGGCTAGGGGTTATAAAAGAAACTAACTCCAGGAACAATTCCAGAGTTTATATGAGGACCGTTCCTGCTGTTTATTCAGTGGTGGAAATCTTGGAAGTTAAAAGCAATTGAGGAAAAAATACATGATAGGAGTTTGTAGAAGCCAGTCTATATCACTCTCTGACTTCTTTTAGAAATGTTTTAGTCTCAGAACAGAACAAGCAGAAGAGAACAGGTAGGAATTTTAGGCTTCGGAACTGGCTGTGCAAAAAATTGGCAGAGTTTGAGGTGGAGTGACCAAAGAGAGATTAGTGGACTAGATAAAATGAGGTTCTGACTTTCTGGGAGAGACCAATTGCTAGGAAATAATTGTCATGATGGAGTTAAGTGATATAGACTGTCATGGTATACATTCTTAAATAAGTTCTAGCTAGATACTACCTTTCTCTCAGGTGTTATAAACTCTCCAAAAGTCACATTCAAAATAATCTGACCCTCCTCCTCTCTGTTTATATTTCAAATTTTCATTTCTTCTTTTACACTGTAAAGGATGTTTGCGACATTAACTTTTCATGTATCTTTACAATGTAAGGTTTCTGTGAGAGGTTTAAAGATGTGGTACACGTGACAAATGTACTCCCTACATTATTCATGTATCAATCTTGAGCTCGAAGAAATTTTACATTCTTGATACACAGAGCTGTGTGACTGTAGCAGAAATGACTGGTCAGTCCAACTTGATGCCTTTTCAGTGACATCCCTGGGGCAGTGCATGAGTGAGAACCTGGAGCCTTAAATTTATCACCACTGTGGTATTAAGGTTAGTTGTAGGAAATAATATTTTATAGTTTCATGTTCAATTTAATCACATACTGAGGTGGATTATTTTAAATATAAAGAAACTATATAGAAAATATCTAGTCTGTGTACTCATTGTAATTAGCTCATCTATATAATTGAGAAACAAGATTTGGGGCTGAACTTGCTAGTGTTTGGCTTGTATTAACTGAGTGATTTCCTGATCCCTTCTCTACTTATTCCTCACAATCTAAACCATCAGTCTATACAAGTAGCATGGCTATATTTGGACCAGAAAGCATGGTACTCTTGGGCGCCTGGGTGGCTCAGTTGGTTGAACATCTGACTCTTAATTTTGGCTCAGGTCATGATTCCAGGGTTGTGGAAAGGAGTCCTGGGTTGGGCTCTGCATGGAGCATGGAGCCTGCTTGGGATTCTCTCTCTCTCTCTCTCTCTCTCTCTCTCCCTCCCTCCCTCCCTCTCTCTCTCTCTCTCAGTCTGCCCCTCCCATACTTGCATGTGCTCTCTCTCAAAAAAGAAAAAAAATAAGACTATTTTTTATAAAGTGTTGATGGGGAGCACCTAGGTGGCTCAGTTGTTTGAGTGTCCAACTCTTGATTTGGGCTCAGGTCATGATCTTGCAGTTCATGGGATTGAGCCCCATGTCAGGCTCTGCGCTGACAGTTCAGAGCCTGCTTGGGAGTCTCTCTCTCCCTCTCTCTCTCTGCCCCTCTCCCATGCATGTTCTCTCTCTCTCTCAAAATAAATAAGTGATCTTAAAAAGAAAAAAAACATGGTACTTTGTGTCTATCAGAAACTTTTACAGTGAAATGGGCTATGACACTGTCTTCTTATTGTCAAAACAACATAGATAGATGGACAAACTGCATGTGTACAATGTCATTTTATTAACAGGTTTTAAAACTTACTGTGTACAGACTATCTCTGGACATATATTACTTGTGAAAAATATCATTTATCTTTAGAGGTCATTTTCAGTCTCTACACATAGTGGAAATCGGTGAGGATGTTAACAGTTTGAGATGGTCTTAAGTGACGAAGGACAAATTTGGACTAATGTCTGTTTGTGGCTACTAAGAAACCCATGAGTTTTATTCGCCACCTACACAGGTACACAATTAGTGCCACCCAACTAAGAACGACCCCTCTTGTATAACCAGCTAAATTCCCCTGGCTGCTGGGGCTATATTTTTTGCTTGATGCAGACATCAGCTAGTTCCTTCCCAGGTACCTGCTCTTTGTGTTTTCTACAGACTTTTCTTCCTCAGTGGCCACCTGGTTTATATTCCTTTTGTTTGATTCTAGCTCCCATCTTCTTTGGTTCTGAATAGTTTTGCAGAGATCAGCATATTCTATTTCTTGCTGAATGCTTCCCTTTCTGTGAGTTACATTTTGTTGTTTTTGTACTCTCATTTAATCTTTTTCTTGCCTCTTTTCTAATTAACTCCATCGTTGCCTCCTTCATTATGCTTGTAATGAGGTCACAAAGGTGTTCTGAAATTTCTGCTTTTCCCATCTGCTTCAGGGTTCCAATTAGTTTTCTTTGGAATTCTAAAGTTTTTTGCTTGGTAGAAGCTTCCAATAAGGCTAACTCTAGGATGGCCTCTTTTCCTCCATCAGTTCATATGAAAACTTTCAAGATTATTCAGGCTCTCAATGGTGTAAAAGGCATCATTTTCTTTAGCATAGAAATGGAGTTAGAGACAACAACAGTTGAGCTACACAGAAAATTTAAATATCTTTTGAAAGAGTGTGAAGTCTGTTCTTCCAGATTGCAAGTAGATGCAGGTGAGAAATTTCAGAAAGACACTTTTATCCACACTTGGACGTGAAGGGTATGTAGCTAACACAACAAAATGAATTTTAAAGGAAATTTGCAAATAATATATTTTAAGGAAAAAGTTTCTTAACTTTAGTATCTTGCTCCTGGAGCATTATTCTCATATAGAATTTTTCAGACTATTGTTCAGCCATTGCTTTGGACTGAATTGTGTCCCCCTGAAATTCATATCTTGAAGCCCAGCACCCAGTGTGACTGTATTTGAAGACAGGGCCTATAAGGAGGTAATAAAGGTTTAAAAAAGGTCATTATCTTGGGACCCTAATATGATAGGATTGGTGTACTTATAAGAAGTGGAAGAGAGACCAGATGTCTCTCTTTTTTTCCCCATGTGCTCTGAGGAAAGGCCATTTGAGGATAAAGCAGAAAGGTGGCCATTTGCAAACCGTGAAAAGAGTTATTACCAGAAACCCAACTTTGATCCTAGACTTTTTAACCTGTAGAACTGTGAGAAAATAAATTTCAGTTGTTTAAGCCTCCCAGTCTATAGTATTTTGCTATGGCAGCCAGAGCAGAGTAATAAAGCCATTAAAAGAAATTCTTTTAAAGAGAGAAGCACTTATGTAGTTTATAAATTATTTGCAGCAAATAGAGGTCATGGGGAATAATTTCTAAAGCCTTGACTCCCTGAACAGGTGTGAGGGGGTTTCTGTTCGTTAGGGCTAGGGTGAATATTCAGAAAGGAGAGTTGTCATCACATGGTACTTAGGAGACATGCCTATCCATATGTCCATGTTATGTTAATGAAGCTTGTGCTTCAACTTGGGTAGAGATTTTAACATTATAATGAGGTAGAGATAACTGTCGGACACTTCATGGTCCATCTGCACAGTTGTGAGTCAGTGGTCAAGCTCAAACTGGTCTAGGCCAGTGGGAGCTCTTCATGTTGTTTGCCTTTAAAATATAAAGTTAACATTCTTGGGAAGGATGGGGTCAGTGGGGGTCTTGCTGGTGACAGTTTAACCTCATTAACCCTATGGGGCACAATTTCATATGCACCAAGATCCTAACTTAAAAAGTATAGAAGGAATTGAAACCCTCATATGTTGCTGGTGAGAATGTAATCTAGGCAAAGAGAGCAGCACATATACACCAAGACCAAAGGTAAGCCAGAGTACTGTCCATACAAGAAATTTCAAAAGCTATAAGATTGTTTGGAGTTTAAGGATGGCTCAGTCGGTTAAGAGTCCAACTTTGGCTTAGGTCATAATCTCATGGCTTGAGAGTTCAAACCCTACATTGGGCTCTGCACTGATAGCTTGGAGCCTGGAGCCTGCTTCAGATTCTGTCTCTCTCTCTCTCTTTGCTCCTCTCCTGCTCATGCTCTGTCTCTCTCTCTCAAAAATAAACATTAATAATAATAATAATAATAATAAAGACTATTTGGAGTTCACTGAGCGGAGTTGTAATGAGAGGTAAAGTTGGAGGCACCAGAGGGCACAGATCATAAAAGGCCCTGCATGGAGGGCTGAGAGCTTTGGATTTTATCTTGATGCAATGGTGAATCTTTAGTAGGGTTTTGGATCAAGAGAATTCTCCATTATATTGATACTTATCTTCTTTTCTTTTTCTGCTTGTTTGTTTTATTTTAGAGAGAGAGAGAGAGAGAGAGAGAGAGAGAGAGAGATGGAGATGGAGAGAGAGAGAACTTAAGCAGGCTCCATGCTTAGTGTGTAGCCTGACACAGGGATTGATCCCAGGACCCTGGTATCATAACCTGAGCTGAAATGAAGAGTTAGATGCTCAACCTACTGAGCCACTCAGGGGACTTAGTACCTATTGTTTTTGAAGAATCCTCTGTTTGGGTTCCATTGTTATAGTAGGTATTTACCTAGAGGCTAGCAAGAAGTAATTTGAAAGTAAAGGAAGAAGAGGCTTGGGAGGTCTTTAAGCAGTCATTTTATCACTTTTTACTCTTCTCCTACTTTCACCTCTTATCCTGTTGAACAGGAAGTTAAAATCCTGGGTCAGAAAGAAAGGGAGACACTTAGGCTAGGGTTTTGGACTGGTTGGCAGGAGAAGAGAGCTGTGACTCTCTTGGAGCTAGCTTCACTCTGGAGAGATATTACCAAAGGCTGGCTTTACTCTGAAGTGACCAGAGACTCAAGTTAGGGTTTCCAGCTCTCCCTAGATCTTCCACCCAGCAGGTATGGTCTTGTCTTCCCTACCCTGTCTATCTACCTAGCTACCCTATCTGAGCTTTTGATATTGACAGCTCGTACTGACAGGTGACTCTTAGTTAAAATTATAATTACTGTGAATAATATTTTAATTCCATCTTATATTTTAAATTTATGTTATTTAAACCCTCTGTACCACTCTCTTATGTAATAATGACATTGTATTTTCCATATATTTTGGCCACTATAGATAATTTCTGGCTTTTAATCTTATCATCTTCACATACAATATACCATATCGCAAACCAATATTATATACAACTAACTAGAGGTGGAGTCCTTAAGTGCTTTCATGTGGAAAGTGGTGGGTTCAGTGTGGAGAATGGAGCTATTGTAGGGAGTCCATGTGAGGGACAATAGCAGCCTGAGCTGACCGGACATAGAGGCAGAAATGATGGAAAATAATTAACATATAAACAGTGGACGTGGTAATGCTGAATGATAATAACAACAAAGAGCACTTACAAGCCACTTTATTTTGTGCCAAACACTGTACTGTACTTTACCAGGATGTTCCCATTTTACTTATTTAATCCCTACAACAGACTTTGTGAGTTAGAACCCCATCACCTATTCAGATACATCCAACCTTGACTGGCAGCATGTTTCAGCTGACCTTCTGAACACCTTTGGTCATAATAGTATTGATTTTCTATCAGTTCCATTAACATGCCTTGTTCCTCCTAACTCAGGCCCGTTGTGTATGCTGTTCTCTATCTGGAATGCTCTGCACACCCATTCCCTCCTACTTCCAAGTCAAAAGCAGTTATCCAGTTAACATTTACTTTCAGATCTAGCTCAAATGCTTCCTTCTCAGAGAGTCCTTCCTTATTCCCAAATCTAGGTGAGATCTAATTATTTCGTGATCTTATGACACTATGTATCTTTTTTCCATCAGTAATCTGAGTTATAAATTTATGTTTATTTGAGTGTTTATTTGGCTCATTGGTGTTTCTTACACAAGGTTATAAATATGGGGGATAGGAACCATACCTAGGTTTCAGTTTTATGTATTTATTTATTTTTTGATCATCATAATCCCCCCAGCACTTAACACATTGCGTGGCATATAGTAGCCATTTGATTAATATTGTTTAGACAGACTGAATTTGGAGACTTTTACTTTCCTCTGTTTACTTTTGAAAATTCATCAGTTTACAATGATCCTCTCACTACACTTATGATATCCCTTCCCGTTACTTACAGTGACCATGAGTACTCCAAAAACTATGGCATTCAGGGTTTCTCTTCAATGATAGTCATCATGCTAGTCTGACTTCCTTCTTCCATCTGTCTCCATGATTCATTCCTCTCCCTATTACTAGCGTTCCTCCAATGAAAACAAAGCCTTTTAATTTTGTAGATTCATGATCAAACACAGAGACGTATGCCTTTGAGTTGACCACTCTTCTAGTCAAAACCTGGAGCAGTTATTTTTGAGACAAAAGGATGGGAAATGATCAAAGGCTGGGAATTTTAGTGCAAATAAAGGTTGTTTCATGCATTTTAAAGACATGACATTCATAATATCAGAGTGCAAGATGAAATCGCTAAAGTAGAGATTGCATTTCAAGAAGGTAGTAAAACTTTCAGCTTCAAAGGCAGGGAGGACCAGCAACTTGATTGCTTCTCTCTACCTGCTTGAGGGAAATTTAAAAATGAGGCAGAAAAAGAGACATCTCTGAACTGAGTTTTCAAAAAGTCAAGGAATTACAAAATTGAATCTACTTTGGGATTTTTATTATGTAAAAATATTCTATGTATATAAAAGTGAAGTGACAAGATGAAAATGTTTTTTGAGGTAACAAGATTATAGGTGAGTTTTTCCTTTATTTCATTTTGATTAACAATCCTATTATCATGTATAATATATAACATATTTTTCAAAGACCTCCAGACCTTCTGCAAAGTTCCAAATTATAATTACTGTGTATTTGCCATGTGCTAAGTTTCCTATTATATTATTTGAGTTATTTCCAAAGACAACCCTGAGAGGATGATGTTGAAAAGGTTTAAAAAAAAAGATAGAAATTTGCTCCAGGTCCGGTACCTTGTGAGAGGCAGAGCTGGTATTTGAGCCCTGTTGGATCAGACTTCAGTTTTGATCCATTGTCCTCCTCTGTCTCCTTTTAGAGGCACTTTTAGAGTCACTTGACACAATCTCCTCAAAGACTTTCCAAATTCCCTGATATTGTTGCACGTATTTCTTCCTCTGCTGCTTTTTTACAATTAGTTAATTATTTCAACAAATATTTATTAAACATTTGCATTATTATTCTGGTTTCTGGATCAACAAAGGTAAACATAATGGAGAAATCATTACTCTAAGGCCATCTAGTAGAAGAAAGATAATAAACTGTAAAAATAGCAAATAAGAAAGCTATGAGGTCACAGTTAGTGATATGTAGAGAATGAATGTTTGTTATCTGTAAGTGACTAATTATTGGACCCCAGAAGCTTCACCTAGTGTGAAGACCTTGAATCTGAAACACTGAATCTGAGACCTGAATGATAAGGATGATACCAGCAAAGGAGCAAATTTTTACAAAGGCCCAGTATGGTATGTTTAAGTGATGGGAAGAGAAGACCAGTGTTGCTAGAGCATAAAAGATGGAGAGGGATGTTATTGGAGAAGAAGCATGTAGCTAGGTCATGTAGGGATGTGTAAACCAGGGTAAGGAAAATAATTTTAGTTTAATGGACATAGAAAGTCACTGGAGGATTTCAAGTAAAAAAAAATACTATTCCTGTTGCTGAGAGGAAAATGGATGGTAGGGGAACAAGAGTAGAGACTCATAATGCTGCTTTGATATTGTCGTACACTGACGCTGGGAGCTGACAGTGGTTTTGATGGGAACAGTGGTTTGCAGGCCAGGGTGTTTGTCAGAATCACTTGGATGGCCTGTTAAAACACAGATTGATGCCTCTTCCTCTCCCTTCTGAGTCAGTATTTCTGGGATGGGGCCTAAGAACTGTTCAGCAAGTTCCCAGATGATACCGATGCTGACTTGCCAATGGACAAAGATGTTAATAATACAGACAAAAGGGGAAAGATTCAGAATGTATTTCACAATTACAGTGGTAGAACTTACTGATGAATTGAATTTAGGGAGTGGAAAAAAAGAGGAATTGACACTTAGAATTTTGGGGAATTTGGGGAGTACTTTTACTGAAATGAGGAGTTCTTAGGAAGGAGCAGTTTTTGGTGGGATAGAAGTAAGGGAAGAATCAAGATTCAACTAAATTAGCGACAAATATTTTATATATTTATACTGGATTATTTAAATATAACTTTACATCGTTAATTACAATGATATAAATCCTTTCACTGAATGGGGAAGGTTAGTGCAGGTAGCATAGCTAGCTTGAGCAGATCCCAACTAAGTGTTGGGGGTCAAGATGGGGGCTAGAGCAAAAGAGGGCACAATGAGGCTGTTGGAAGCCAGAGGTGTGATTCAGGCCAGCTGAACTGACTGAATCAAAATATCAGAAATAAGTATGGTGGACTCTATATGATAGAGTTGGCTGGTATTTTTGTCTAGGGCATGTAGGATGCATTGTGTTTGGATGAAATAGACCAATTTATACAATGAGTGGCAATCCAGAAACATGTTTATCAATATGTACACATGATAATAATTACAACTAACCTTTACTGAGTGCATAGTACTTGTTAGGCATTGCTAAGTGCTTTATATAGATTATTTAATTTAACTCTTACAATACCCTTGCTAAAAGCCAAAAATTCAACTGACTACAGTAAATTGGCTTTACTACACAATTGGGTTTTGTCCCATCTAGAAAGTAGAAAGGAGCTCTGAAGAGCTGTAGAAAATAGAAGGCTTTTGTAGGCAGAAGGGGGCAGGAATAAGGATGTCATAAACAAAAGATAGTATTATTTCAGGCAAGCTGACCTTCCTTTGGGGAAGGGAAGTGGACCAGGGTCTATTAGGCAGATTACCTCTCTGGGATTGATCAGTAAATTCCAGACTGATATGTTTAAAATTCTAGTCTTTGGGAGACGTTGAAACTGCAATTAGGTTAGGTTTTAAGACCTTTTTTGCTGATGTAGGGCTTAGAACAAGTGACTCTATTTTGGACCTGTTGTGGTTTTTTGAACACCATATACAAAGAAAACTTCTTTCCTCGATTCTCACAACACTTCTGACACCAAATGTGTGGAGTTTTGTAAACCAAGCAATTCTCCATTTGTTGGAGGACACCAACTGGGAGTCCTACTATATAACCCAATTCTGACACTGACTGGAATTAGTGAAGACCCCATGGGTTAAGGGCTCATTCCCCGAAGAGGGCTCCCCATGTGAGACACCAATTACACGTCCCAGGTTGTCACCTGTAGTTCTGACTGACTTGCTATAAATCAGGGATTCTGCAAACCCGTCTTTGGGTTTGATAATTTGCTAGATGGGCTCACAAAACTCAGGAAAGTGCTTTGCTTATTATTATTGTTTTGTTTTGAGAAATACAACTCAGGAACAGACAAATGGTAACAGTGCATAAGACAATATATGCGGAAAGTGGTGTGGAGCTTCTGTGACTTCTCTGGGTGGGTCACTTTCCCCTCACCTTGATGTGTTCACCAACCTGGAAACTCTCTCAGCTCTTTGGTCAGGGTTTTTATAGAGGCTTTACCAGATAAACATAACTGATTAAATCATAGGCAATTAGTGATTACCTTAATATCCATCCCCTCTCCTTCACTGGAATGCTGGGGGGATGGGGCTGAAAGTGCCAAACTCTCATCACATTGTTGGTTCCCCTGGCAACAAGCCTTCCCATTCTTAGGGGCTTTCCAAAAGTCACTTCATTAACATAAACTCAGGTGTGGTTGAGAAGGTTTTGTTATAAATAACAAAAGATACTCCTTTCACCTCTATCACTCTTGAACTATATCAGGAGCCAGGGACAAAAACCAAATACTACAACTAAAGATACCCCTTACACCTTTTTCACTTAGGAAATTGTAAAGGTTTTAGGAGCTCTGGCTGGGAGCCAGAGAATGAAGACCAAAATACATATTGCTTGTTTTATCACAAATTCATGCTTTATGAGATAGGTATCATTATAATCCAATTTTATAGAAAAGGAAACTGGTTCTGAGAGGATCGAGGCAGGCAGGCAGTGTCTAGGGACCCAGAGGTAGTCCCACAGGACCTGTCAAGAGGGTCCTTGGCTTCAAGCGAGATAGAAATCAAACTCCAGCCAAGAGGAAGTAAGAGCAGATTGAAGATATATGGAGAGTGCAGATATGGACAGAGGATCTATGGAATGACTCACACAGAAAGACTCAGAAGTCTCCATGGCAGGCCCAGAAAGAAAGTTGAGTGAGCCTTGTCCTTGCTTGGGGACTGGAGTTTTTACTGAAGATTGTGGTCTGGTATATATATCCTCTCAGGCATCTAGAAACTGGTCAAAACAAGCACGAGAGTGCTCAAGTGTCCTCCATGATAGATGCTACTTACTGTGTCGGAAGACTTGAAAAACTCTTTGACCTTTAAAAGGAGGACATACGTTATCTGTTTTGTAAGTCATGTGTGTAAGTTGGAGGTAGAGGTCCTAGCAAAAATAGAAGCAGGAAAGGAGGAACAAAAAGTTTTCATGGGATTTCTTTAGTTTCCCTGTCTCAGGGTAACTTACCTGAAGTGACATAGCTAGATAATGACAGAGCTGGGATTCCAAACTGGGTGCTGTTCAATTTCTGTATAGTTTGGAAGGTTTTAATCTGTACCAGTTTGAAACAAACATTTTGCTGGGAAGATTAAATAGCTTTTTGCTGCCTAGTCTATAAAATGTTTAATGTCAGGCTTTAGGCAGGGATGTTATCTCCCTCCACCCACTTATGACATTACTTCTATTGAAGAAGCTAGATCTAGTAGCATCATATTATTGATTGCTCCTCTTCCAGGAGTGTATTTCATTGTAAGCTTGAGGACTGTTTGTGTGATTTGTGCCTGAATTCAGTATCTTCAGCACAGAATTAGCTAGAGTTTATATCACTGTTTTTTTTTTAAGTGTTAATACATTAATCATAATATGAAAGTGTTAAATTTCCTTGAGAAGACTTTTTTTTTAAACTGCCTAGAAAAGGGAAAATCCTCACATACTGAAAGGCCAGGCTCTTTGTCTACTTCCCCTCCCTTTAACTCATCTTATATCTTTGCTTTCTCTCCACTTGTCATACCCTCACTTTCCAAAATGATGTTTCCTAGGAAAACAGAAAGAACAAAAAATAGCCCAAACACACAACCCCTTAAAGATAGGTGTGCCTTTATCCTTTGCCCTTGCTCTGAATGTGTCCCTCTGCTTAGTACATGTCTCTTCTGAGCCCTGACTGTTGGTGTGGTCCCTGATAGTCCCTTACACAGACAAGAAGGAAAATTCAGTAGGTTTGCTTAGGGGATCAGAGAGGTAAGAAAGATATTTTCTTAACACATTAAATTTCATGGAATTTTTTTTAAGTTTAATTAATTTATTTTGAGAGAGAGAGAGAGAGGGAGAGAGAGAATCCCAGGGAGGCTCCACGCTGTCAGCACAGAGCCCTGTGGGGGCTGGATCCCACAAACCATGAGATCATGACCTGAGCCGAAATCAAGAGTCGGATGCTTAACTGACTGAACCACCCAGGCACCCCTCATGGGAATTTTTTTTCTGCCCAGAGAAGCTTTCTAGGGCTGTCCACTTGCTATTTTCCCAGGTCTCTGAATGAGTTTTTCATTTAGACAACTTGAGAAACTGAGCAAGGATGGGAATGTCGAGGAACTCCTGAACTGAACATAGGTTCTTTGAGGGCAGGGAGATAACTTTTATAAAAGAAATCTATTACTTTGCACCTACTGTATTATGTCAGGTAGTAATTTAGTAAATATTTTTCAATTTTTAAAAATTTCGTAGAAATGGCTTTTCAGACTGTGCAGCAAAGACCACAGATACACAGTATGTTTAATCCATTGCTGGCTGCCTTTCATTTCTGCAGAAAGGACTTTCAAATACATCTTATATTTATAAGTGAATAATACTTGAAAAATAAGACTTTCCTCATTGTATGAATTTCTGTGCTTTGAAACAGTTACAGAATTACAAACATAAAGCAAAATAAGTTTTGATTAGGTATTGATTTGAATTAAATGGAAAAGCAAGAAAATCCTGAGCTGGTCAAGTATATAGACAGAAATATGATATGATTAGAGGCTGGGAAGGTGCTTGGCAGAAGTTCTTGTTTCTAAATATTTCTCTAATAGCACAGAGAGGTTCTTAGCTGGGAGGAGTTGCTAATTTAAAAGCCATCTCTTGAAAGTAGCATCGAGTTGTCATTAACACTTGATATTGGAAATATTTGATATCTAATTAAGAGTAAGAGTTAATGAGAATGGGGTCCAGGGTAGGTTGAATAGAATGGAGTTAAAGCATTTTGCTGGAGCTAGCTTTTTGTGGAGATGGGTGGGAAGGAGTGAGAAGAAAACAAAGAGAAAAACTGCCCCTGTTGGGCATATAGAATCTCCCATTCTGAGGGGGACTGACTGCCTTGCTTAAAACGCCTGCTGGCAGGAAGGTGGGGAGATTTTAACATACTGCATGACTGAGCTTTTCTTCTTTGGCCAAAACAGTTTATCTTGCTTAAGGGGATGGTAAGGGGGTAATGAATCTGAAATAGGGGCAGCTGTTTTATAGAGGAACCAATGACCTGTGGCATGGCCTAATACAACAAGGTGGGTTGGATCAATTAGATTGTCCCTTTTAGTTATTTGAACTAAATTAATGGAAAGAAGTAAGAGCTCGAGCTGAAAGGATGCTGTCGTGTGAAGCTGGCACCACAGTGGACCATAATGAAATCAAAGTTTTTAGGGAGCTGACAGAAACAGAGTGTAACTGGTTCTTCAAGCCTGTGGGTAATCTCATAATAAACTTTGCTGTTCTTATGATGGCCTATGCCAATCCCACTTGTAGTCAAAGGAATCCAACTAATATACTGCCTGATTAATTTTTGTTTAGGGTGATCTTGACAGCAAATATTGAAATATGTAATCACTATGCCACTAAATTTCTAGATATAAGAAGCAGATAGCGTTATTTAAAAGGAATGCATCGGGGCGCCTGGGTGGCTTAGTCAGTTGAGTGTCTGACTTCGGCTCAGGTCATGATTTCACAGCTTGTGAGTTCCAGCCTCGCATCGGGCTCTGTGCTGGCAGCTCAGAGCCTGGAGCCTGCTTCAGATTCTGTGTCTCCCTCTCTCTCTGCCCCAACCCACTCGCATTCTGTCTCTGTCTCTCTCAAAAATAAATAAACATTTAAAAAAATAAAAAAAATAAAAGGAATGCATCAAATTTAATATGCTCATTGGTAATCTAATTTCAGAATCTCTCAGTTCATGTCAGTCTTCTTAGCCCACCTACTTCTCTGATTTAATCTTGTATGAACATAGGTTCTGAGACTATGCATAGGTTAAAAGAAAAAAGGATGACTATTTTTGACCTAGAGGGATGTTAGTAAGCATAGGTAGACAACTATGAAATTATCTATAGCACTTGATCCTATCAGATAGATGTGAGGGAAATTTCAACCAGATTTAGCTCAACACTACCATGTAGTAACATCAGGGTGTGCCCAAATTGAGTTTATTAAGCTTTTTTTTTTTTTTTTTTTTTGATTAATCCACTTTAGAAAGTATACCTTATAGGAAAGTTTCCCTGTGGCATCATTCCTAGCATTTTGGTTCCCACAAACGATTAGCTGTATCATAGGATATGAAGAAAAAATAAGAGCAAAAGATCATGAAATGAGACCATATTGTCCAAACATGCTATGTATGCCTTGGCAAACAGAATGCATATATTAAGACAAATCACATCTAACTTGCCAGAGAACTGGATCAAAGCTGGCACAAAAAAAAGACTCTTGTTGGACAGATCAGTCAGCAAAGCTTAAACTGTGGTCCCTGTGAAGTAGGGAGATCATTCAATGTATCGTCCAGACTGGGACACTTTTGAGAGTAGTAGGGACACTACTATTAATTGCTAGGTCAGTAGATGTAAACCAGAAGGCTTTTAGGAAACTGGATGTATGGTTGCCCTACAAGGAAGCCAATTCATCATTGCCTCTGAAAAAATTTCTTTGATGGCCAAAGAGCTAAAAGGTAGAAAGTCCTGAATTTGAAAAAAAAAAAAAAAATCTAAAATCTGGGTCTCTTGAAAATGCATACTGTTAAAATGACTAATAAAAGTCAACATATCAGAATTTTTGCCTTTAGGGCCACATTTTGAGAAAGTTTATTTAGGCACTGTAGTGGGAACTTGACCTCACTTAAAAGCGACATCTCCAATACTGCTGTGAGGAGTCTTGGCTGCCAGGGGCCCAGATCACTTAGGCCAGGCACATAAACTCTGAAGAGTTTTGGGGCCAGATCACAAACACTGGAATTTAGTTTAGTTTAGTTTTGTTTTTAATTGAGATAAAATTCACATAACATAAAATTTAGCATTTTAACCATTTAGAGCTCAGTGTCTTATGGTATCACCATCACCATTGTCTGGTTGTACAACCAGATGTTGTACAACCATCACCATTATCTGGTTAGGGGACATTTTTATTACCCCAAGAGGAGACCTCATACACATTAAGGAATCAGTCTGTATTCCCCACTCTCTTGGCCCCTGGCAAGCAGTGAACTGTTTTTTGTCTCTATGCATTTGCCTTTTCTGGATATTCCATATAAATGAAATTGTACAATCTAAGGACCTCTGTGTCTGACTTCTTTCTCTTAAGATAATGTTTTCAAGATTCATCCATGTAGTAGCATGTATCGGTACTTCACTACTTTCCATGGGTAAGTTATATTCAATTGTATGGATGTACTATATTTTGTTTATCTGTTCATCTATTGATAGACATTTGGCTGTTTCCATCAAATGGAACTATTTTGGACTATTTTGAACAGTGTTGCTATGAACATTTTTACACAAGTCTTTGTTTGAACACCTGTTTTCAGGTTTTTTGTAGTGTGTATACCTAGAAGTAGAATTGCTGGATTGTATGGTAATTCTATTTTAAACTTTTTGAGGAACTATGGAGTTAGTTTTGTGGGCAGGACAACCGTAAGTGTATTCTCATGGAGGTCACCCAGGAGAGGGAATTGGGAGTGGCCATCTATGTATAGGACCATTTCCTCAAAAGATTGAGGCATAAAGATGTACGTCACTTTCTAACACATGATGGATGTATATTTGTTTGGTTATTTCTAAAGTAGGAAGACTCAAGAAGGAAGCCTTAACACCCAACCCCTTACTTCACCAATAGATTTACATATAAAACAAAGTAGGAAACTTGGCAGGAGTTTTTGGTTAAGAATTTTCTCTGTGTCGGGGCACCTGGGTGGTTCAGTTGGTTAAGCATCCAACTTTGGCTCAGGTCACGATCTCATGGTTCGTGCATTTGAGCCCCACGTCGGGCTATGTGCTGACAGCTCAGAGCCTGGAGCCTGCTTTGGATTCTATGTCTCCCTCTCTTTCTGCCCCTCCCCCACTCATGCTCTGTCTCTCAAAAATAAATAAATATGAAGATAATTTAAAAAAAAAAGAACTTTCTCTGTGTCCAACACTCCTATTGGTGCTACTGAGTCCCTCGTATTTCTTAGATTTATTTTGTTTACGAACCATTACAAGTTACAAAAGGAAATATCCCTATGTTTTTTACTTTGTACTTGTCATATACCACTTACCTTCAGAGGTTAATCTTTTAGTATCTTAAGAACCATGTTATTTCCTTGTTTTGATGAGCAACTGCTAATACACAAAGAAACTAACATACGATATAAGCACACTATTTCTTTTCCCTTTATTCTTTATAAAAGTACTATATTTATCTTTTTGAAATAATTTCTTTTCTATGAAATAATTTATTTACTAGAAATAAGCCTCTTTGTTGCATAAGAACAGAAAGACCACATGTCTTTGGAAAGCTAACGGATAGGAGTCTGTGTTTTTTACTATTTTACTAATATTTTTTCGGAAGTTTAAATAGAGAGTTGACTAGCTTCCAAAATTAAGTTGAGAGTACTGTAATTTACTTTGGTTTCTTTTGGATGGAGGGTCCAAGAAACAAGTTTTATCCTGAGTTTTGTTGTTTTCAACTAACGAACAGATATGGGATATCTAGAGGAGCAACACACATAATGACTACCTATTATGATTAGAAAGTGTTTCAAATTGTTTCCCAGCTTCACAAAAGCTCTAACCCTCTGCCGTTTAGAATGTTCACTCAACAAATTTATTCAACTTATTCTTCTTCTTATTTTTTTTACGAGAGAGAGAGAGAGAGAGAGAGAGAGAGAGAGAGAGAGAGAGTTAGTTGAGTGGGAGAGAAGAGCAGCTGGAGAGAGAGAATCTTAAACAGGCTCCATGCTCAGTACAGAGCCAGATGCAGGGCTCAATCTCACAACTGTGAGATCATGACCTGAGCCAAAATCAAGAGTCAGATGCTTAACTGACTGAGCTATGCAGGTGCTCCTTATTCAACAGATTTATTACATATGAGCACAAGATATAGTCTATAGATGTGAGTACTTTTGAGCTCATATGTGCTAATTTCTTTGCATTTAAATAGCATTGGGGGGGAGGTAGATTGTAGATATATACACATATTTATAATTGTATAATTGTATGATTACACAAGAGTCAATTGATTATATTTTCATTCTCCTTTATTTCAAGATATAAGATGAAAATATTCTGTACTCTGTCCTTTATTAAGAGAATTTTGAATATTTTTGTCTTTCCATTATTGTGGCATTTATTTTGCAAAACAAATTAACTTCCCATTTATGCTCCCAAGCAGCACACCTTTATTGATTAACTAAGACAATTATAGTTTTGCTTTATTAAATTCTAAATGTTTCTTATATTATAAAACTAGCACAGATGATAAATAATAATAAAAAATTTAAGATGATAATAAAATAATTAGAGGCAATGGCAATAAGAAGGATGAACTAATGAGCAAGACTAGCAAAGGTAATGTTTCATGTAGACAGAAAATGTGTCTCACACACTGAAAACCTTGCAAAGATGTTGGAGGTCAGCACTTTGGTGAGATAATTAATTTTTATCATTTTGGAGATCCAGGCTAGTCCTATTGTATGTGTGTGTGTGTGTGTGTGTGTGTGTGTGTGTGTGTACACGTCTACAGAATCAGCAATGAAATGTAGACCATAATTTTTAAGTTTTTCCCCCAAATTTGTTCAACACTATTATTGCAAACCTTGAGGTCTGAACACAATACTTGGGTGTTCAGTGTTGGAAAGAGGATGGTTATCAAAGGAAAATCACCCTGAAGTACCAGATTCTTTTGAATGGCAAAGAAATAAAAATAATCAGGAAGAAAGAACAGCAGCAGAGGGACAGCATCTGTTTCACTTTTTTAAGAACCGCATCTCATGGATCCATTCATTAAAATTCCAATGTGCCTGTGCTTGCTTTCTGTGAAGCTGCATTTTAACCCCATTAGATGTGGAAAGAGAAAGAGAGGAAGGGCAAGAGGGAGAGATGGAGGGAAAGCGTCCTCATTATAAGTGTTTCACATCTACTACATTGGATAATATCTACTATGGGGATTGTAAACTTTCAGGCGCAGTGATATATTTTTGAACATCTGAGATACTACACACTGAAAACACCATGAAATAAAAATAATCTCTTCACACTTCCCAACTGGCTGTTTATCAACTTTTTCCTTTCCCACATTCATGCATGAGGTGTCCCTTTGCAGCCAGAAACCCTGTGGTGTTTTTGGCTCTGATTTGGACAGTAACTTGCTTATTTTCAGAGTTAATGGCAAAAAGCAAAGAAAAATGTAGTCCATTAGTGTGTTACGTTATGTAAAGAAAACAAGATTGCTAAATACTGCCATCCCGTATAGTTTCCAAGCATTTATTTAAAGCTCTTAATTTCAAATCAAACATCAAATCGAACAGCCCCGAATAATAGAGCTGGAAAAAAGTTAAGTCTCTGTGCGTCTTACAGTGATTGACCCACTTATTTAAAGTTTCTGTAAACGCATCCTCCATCAAGCAACCTCCAAGGGGAAACACACAAATGTATATATACTTAAATAACCACAGCAAATATTTAATATTGACTTTCCTGTTTTTCTTTCCTTCCCTTCACCCCAAGGGGAGAACAGTGTAGGGTTTAATTCTCTCCATAGCTGCATGCTTGTGCGTGTGTGCGTTGCAAATTTAACAAGCAATGATGATAAAAGATGAGCAAAGTGAATTGCTGGACCAAAAGGGTATGTGATCTAGAAACTTGCTTTGAGGTTCATCAGGTGCAAGTTTTTATAATGGATACTGAGGACGAATGACATTGCTAGTTTGTCGATGAGCCTGAAGCTAAATATATGCTGTTTGGCAGAGGGTTTCAAAGGACATGATAGCGCTACTGAAGCAGATTTTTCTTCTTTAGGCAAGGGATGCTCCTGCTAATAGGCTATTTCAGAAGCTCAGTGCAATACTAGCTTCCGGGCCAATAGTTCCAAGGAAATGTTTTATTTTCTCAGAACAATTAATGAAATTATGCAATCATAGAATTAAAGGGCATTTTCTCTCAATTTATGTAAAAGCAAGAAAAAAAAAAGACATATCGGGGCGCCTGGGTGGCGCAGTCGGTTAAGCGTCCGACTTCAGCCAGGTCACGATCTCGCGGTCCGTGAGTTCGAGCCCCGCGTCGGGCTCTGGGCTGATGGCTCAGAGCCTGGAGCCTGTTTCCGATTCTGTGTCTCCCTCTCTCTCTGCCCCTCCCCCGTTCATGCTCTGTCTCTCTCTGTCCCAAAAATAAATAAACGTTGA
The DNA here is from genome assembly GCF_007474595.2 of Lynx canadensis. Classification (NCBI taxonomy): domain Eukaryota; kingdom Metazoa; phylum Chordata; class Mammalia; order Carnivora; family Felidae; genus Lynx; species Lynx canadensis. The sequence continues at coordinate 152,934,812 of NC_044303.2, read as the reverse complement.
AAAAAAAAAAAAGACATATCTCAATGCACTAATTATCTGTATAAAGGCAGTTGCGTATTCTTTATATCTTTATAAGTGCATAAGAAATAGTTTAGAAGAATACACTTCTAACTGGTAACAGTGTTTACCTCATGGGAGCTGATTTGGATTGGGGTGATGACTGGAGTGGGACTTTAGAATTCTTTGTACTATTTGTAGTGTAGTGCACATGCATAAATTTGTCATTTGAAAAATTAAAATAAGTTATTTTTTATTTAAAAAATATTTTTAAGGTTTATTTTATTTTTGAGAGAGAGAGAGACAGAACATGAGTGGGGGAGGAGCAGAGAGAGAGATGGGGACATAGAATCCTAAGCAGGCTCCAGGCTCTGAGCTGTCAGCACAAAGCCCGATACGGGGCTCGAACCCGTGAACTTCAAGATCATGACCTGAGCTGAAGTCAGATGCTTAACTGACTGAGCCACCCAGGTGGCCTCCAAATTAAAATAATTTAAAGTTATCTTTTCCAGGTTCTTGCCCGACAGAACATCTAAGTTATTCAAGATAGCATGTTATTTTTCTACTTAAAAATTTTATTGAAGGAAAGTTTCATTCCTAGGCATTCTAGTATATTTTAGACTCACCCATGGTTAACATTTTTTCCTTTATCTCTGAGTTAAGCTAAAGGAACATAAATATCTTTAAGCATTTCTTTTGGTTCTCTTTTCTTTTTTAAAAGTTGAATATAAGAGAAGAATGCCGAGCAATGTTTCATGAAACAACAGGGCATTGCTGAAAATACCCAAGTAATGGCAGCATTCAGGACAATTTGATTATCAACATCCCCAATAACATGGAATTATTGCTAGACTAAAGTGTAAGAGCAAGAGTAGGAACAACACTACATTTTGTGTATAAAGCCTTGACTTATGAATATCATAATCCAAAAGACTAAATTTGCGGGTGAACAGTGCAACACACATCAAGAGTTGTGTAGTGGAGTTTTCCCTTTCATCTGCATATGTAGCGTTTACTTTCAGTAGGGGTATTTTTATAATAGAAGATATACCAACACAGTATAATTTGGATAAATCAATCCCCAGACTCTTGATGTATGGCTTTTCCCTTGCTAGGTTCCATTGAGTGGCTCACGCCTCCAGATGCCACATTGGCTAGAAGGATGGTATTGTATTTGTGGGGGCCAACCAGTTTATAAATTTGTCTAAGAATTTCAGAAATTATGCAAACAAAAAGGAAGCCCTTCCCCAACAGCACTCATGCATACAGATGAGGCCTGCATCAGCTCGTGTCCTTGGCTCCCATCAGTTTGCTTTGCACTGACATGTTCTGCTGCTGCTGAGCCCCAGACTTTCTCCATCTGCCAGTCTATGCAGCACCAATCTTTACCCACCTGGTCTTTCACAGGAAGATGACTCTGTGTGGTTTTCAGTGGGGTCTCAGTGTCTAGTCTTTAAAAAAATTTTTTTTAATGTTTATTTATTTATTATTTTTTTTGGAGAGAGATGGAGAGTGAGCAGGGGAGGGGCAGAGAGAGAGAGAGAGGGAGACACAGAATCTGAAGCAGGCTCCAGGCTCTGAGCTGTCAGCACAGAGCCTGACACGGCTCATGAACGGCTAGATCATGACCTGAGCAAAAGTCAGCCGCTTAACCCACTGAACCACCCAGGGGCCCCTAGTCTGTTTAATTATACACACAACTCTTCTCTTTTGAAGCCCCATTGCTGAACACAGAGTTGCTTCAGTCTGCCCATTGAGAATCCCACAGTTACCTGGGTACCCTTCCCTCCTGTTAGACAAGGGTATTATCTTCTGCCCAGAAGTTTACTTTCTAGGCCAGGCTTTTCTTCATTCCTTTAGGGCCCTTTCATTTATTAGGCTACATCTGCTTCTCTTCGCTAAATTTCTTACCTGACTTTTCCTCTTGTTTACTGACAGCTATTATTGCACCCCTGATATCTGTTTACTTAATTGCCTGATTTACATACTGTCCAGGCTTCCTGACTACTACTGCCCTTTGTTTAGTATGACACAAAAAGGTCATTCTTCTATATAAGCAAACTATTTAACAAGATAAACATCTTGAATTTCTAGTAATTGAGAATTCCAGGGATTGTGTCCCATGAAGCAAATAATTACTAAGAAGAATGAGATAATGTATGTTAAGTTGCATAAATAACGTTATGAAGGGTTGATTTATATTGAAAAGGATCGATGTATAAAAGCACAATGTAACTATCTTTAACTTTTTTTGTTTTAAATTTTTGTCCGTATATAATGGGGAAAAATCCCTTTTATTGCAAGCCCGATGTATATCATGATCATAACTATTTGTGCTATTTGTGTGGCCACATCATGGTCTGAGCAGATCGTCAATTACTTTTTTAGAAAAAGTACAATTAAAAATATGTTGGATGGGGTGCCTGGGTGGCTCAGTTGGTTAAGCGTCCAACTTCGCCTCAGGTCATGATCTCACGGTTCTTGGGTTCGAGCCCCGCATCAGGCTCTGTGCTGACAGCTGAGCCAGGAGCCTGTTTCAGATTCTGTGTCTCCCTTTTTCTCTGCCACTCCCCCACTCGCTGTCTTCCTCTGTCTCAAAAATAAATAAACATTTAAAAAATTAAAAAAAAATATTTTGGAAAGCCAAAGCCTATAATTTTGGTTTACATATTCTAACAATTTAACATTGAAATGTTAATATCATCTTAGAAACTCTAATATGATAACTTTATAATAACTGAAAATATTAAAGAGCAACAGCTCTATGTATTTTTTGTAAATGATGACTTCTTCCAAGATACACCAGTATAGTTTTATTGAGAGGATATTAGCATCAATTTAGATTGATAATATTGTTACCCCTTTGCTTTTAGCTCTGCTTAGCTGACTGGGATTTGCTTGCATAGCAATTAAGGCTGTCAGTTCAGAAAACCTGATAAGGTTACCACAGTCCTTAATAGCTATATTGTTTGGGCCATTGTTTTTACCTACATGTAGAATTCTCTTGTAAGGTTAAACATAATCTAGTCTTCCTTTTATGTAGTTCTAGGTCATTTAGCTTGAATCTATACTTAAAAATCTTTGTCCATGCTATAATATCCTGTGACCCTAATCTTTCTTGGAAAAGCTACTAAAACCAAGAAATAGGGGGAAATGGCTATTAGTAAGGGTTTTGGCATGTATTTTCCTTTTCAGATCTTTGAATTAAACTGTTGAACATAGATCTATGATAACTTAGGTGAGTGAGGCTTGCACAGTTTGATTTAACCTCAAGTACTTTTGTTAAATTTTGTTTTTTTTTATGAAATGTATTTCACTTCTGACATTAGGAAGATTGCAGCTTTGAAGAATTCATGTGGACCTTCAGCAATCATTTTATTTTGCTAATGAACTAGAATTGATCTCTGTAATTGAAAGATAATGATACTATTTGACTGTAATGACTAAATACCAGATGAAACTCTGTACAAGTGAAATTCTACACAATCCTGGATATAATGTGACTGCTTTATCTTAATTGTGAAATCACATTGTGTATCTTCTTGAAATTGTTTAATTATTAAAGAAAAATATCAGATGAAATGAACAGTGAGAAGGATGCTGAAGTAGGTGTCTGTAGACTTGAGTTTAAAACTGGATTCTTTGGAAAACCTTGGGCAAGTCACTTAATTTTCTTGGGACTCAGTTTTTGACCTATAAACCTGGTAGAACAAGGTTATTTAAGGTCTCTTCCAGCTCTTCCGTCTCTGGAATCTGAATCCCACCAAATTGATTTTTCATAGTCAGTAAAAAGTCTGAACAAAGCTGAACTGTGAAATATTTGACAAGCATTAACAGGATTGAACATGTTTTAGACATTAGGTGTTCTGTAGGAGAAGAGAACAGTTAAGATCTACTCCCCCCTCCACCCCACTTGTATTTTTAAAAATTTGTTACACTGTGCAATAGACGGTTACTCTAAACTGGTTTTATACTTCTTGTGGTAAGGATGGAGAGACAATGCTTAAACATATAATTTCACAGGACATGTTGTGCTTTATAAACGCAGTGACAGTGTGTTGGGTTGGAGATCTGGATCAGCTTGGGTGGTACATGGTCCAGACTATACTAGATTTATCCTTGATAAACAGGGTCATGAATCTTACTGAGATTTTTTTTTCCATGGAGATAGGAAAAAAAGGAAAGACAGAAGCAAAAGTGCCTGCAATACCAGAGCACCTGCTTTATTAAATCTTCCCCAGGGAGGTTCATTATTAAGCTCTGAAATATAAGATCTTACTATAAATGGCAGATAGGAACCTGTACTCTCTTCACTTGTAATATGCATATTTTACTGATTTCTTATTAAAATCAAATTTACCAATCAGCTTATGCACAAAAATATACTTCTTTGTAGAATTATATGAGTGGATACAGCATATTAAATTGTACAGAGAATGTTCACATATTCATTAATAAAGATTCCTGCATAAGACAAAACGATTCATTTTTATTGCCTTTGCATTTCTAGAGTCTGTGTAAGATAACTGTCTTAAAAATATCAGAGAGAAGATTTTAGAAACAGGTAAAACAGACTTGCTTAATATACCAAAAAATATCTAGCTTTATTTTTACTGAGAGATAAAAATAGTATATGCGCATATATTTTGAAATGAAAGGATATAAATAAAAATGCAGTTGTAGAGAAGATAACCTGAATTAATAGACTGCTATTTATCTGCCTTAGTATTCACATGAGGCTAGATTTTAGCCATTTACATTAATAAACTTTTTCCCAAATAACCTCTGAGTTACAATACTTGATTTCACTTAATATCTTTTTTTAAAGGGCAGAATTTTTTGAAGGAATAAGTATTCTATTGTGTTGTAAAGAAGAATCATATTCTCATAGTCTTTTGTCCTGAATAAACAAATTCTGTGTTTGCCACTCATTGAAACACTAAATAATTCACTTTAATTTAGACAGAGGAAAATAGAACTTTTGTTGCAATTCAGAAATTGCATAGCATTCAAGGACTGTGAAAGATAGGAGGTCTATTTTATTTAAGCCTGAAGAAGAAATGTGAAAGGAAGCATCTAGCATGGAAAAGAATTTGGGATTAGGAGTATGTTACTAGAAGGTCTAGGTGAAATGATGGTGAACATGACACGTGGCTGAGGCATGTAATAAGCCCAGTAACAGCATGGGTGCACCAGTAATCGTGACAAACCTATGTTAATTTTTCTGTGATTGGTTGGCTTATCTGAAAAATGGGGACGATGGTAGAAAATATAAGGCAAAAACACAGCAAATTTTACGTGGAAACTATAGTTGCAAATTATTTTGAAATGAAAAGTTAATTTTCTGTAGGAGTCTAAGTAATATATCAAAGTGGATTTTAATGTCGTAACTTACTAGAGAACTCCAGAAATAGGGATGTTATTTTTTGGGGGAGGATCCTTAATGCTCGGAAAAATGCAGTATTCATAATATGAATTGGAATAAAATCTATTCCATGATTTCAGAAATTTTCTAAAAACTGATAAATGATAATTTTGAAAATCTTCTGAAAAAAGAGGTAATTGTACTCCAATAAAAAAAGCAGAGAGAACACAGAAACATCAAGGCTTATATATATAATTAAAATCTTTTCCTATCATTAGTCACTTTCATTTTCCAAACTGACGCTATTTTAAAATCAATATATAGAATGTATATATTGGGTTTTGGTGATAAACTTCATTACAGTTATTTTCCAAACCAGGAAAAAAAGGCAATGATGTTACAACTAACTGTGAGACCAGAGTGCTGAACAGGTTTGTTGAATTCTGTGCATTAGGCTCAGGAACCGGCAAATGCCTGGGTGAAATTCTTGAAGATGCTCCCGTTCTTCTGAGCTGGTTCTTCAAGCACAGGCAATTTCAGGTTTCCTTACCCAGGAGCTCTTTCTTATTCTTGTGACCTAAATTTGCTAATACATTATATGGGCAATGATAAGTTGCACTTTGATGCATTAGGTCTGTAAATGCTATTTTATTTTAGAGACTGAAAAGAGGGTAAACTTCTGTTTGCCTAAATATTGATAGCTAGTGGGGGAAGGCAACGGAGATAAGGCCATCTTGCCTATATTTGGCCTCTATGTAGATTCTGTAATGATTTAAGAAAACTGCAGCTCAGAGTTCATTTTATACTCACAAAATAGACAAGTGATCATGGTAAGACAGAATGAAAAAGAGTAGCTTAGAAATATAGAAATAGAGCTGTCTTTAGAATAACCTGATAGATACACTATGAAATGCTTAGGGTATAAGTGAGGGTTTGGGGAGGGGAGAGAGAGAGAGGGAGACAGAAAGAGAGAGATGGAGACAGAGAGAGTGAGAGAGGGAGAACCTTAAGACTTTAAGGCTTTGATTGGCTCTTTTACAGTGTGTATGGTTTAATATTGCTTTTTACCTTGAGATTTACATGGGTTGAATTGGGATAGCGCGATTCACCTCAGTGGCAATAATCTTTTCAGTGTTTAGTGTCCCTAAATGCCTTAATCTGGCTTTGGGTACCTAGGTTTTTTGTTTTGTTTTGTTTTCCTGTGCCCTTCCAAATTTTTAACACTGTAGGTATTACCCCTGTCTTCTTTCAGAGAGATGACAGAAAAGTAATGTGATATTGAGTGTGATTTGTGTATCATGATTAGAGACGTTATTAGAAATAAGAATACAGCAGTTTACAGAAAACTGGTTTAGAGAACAGTAGTTCTTAAGATCTGAAGATGTGGCCATTGGGCCAGCAATAACAGTATTACTTGGAGGTAGCCAGAAATGAGAATCTCTTCCCCCAATACTGAATCAGAAACTCTGGTAGCAGGCCCAGCAATCTGTTTTAACAAGTCCTCCAGGTGATTCTTTGGTGTGCTAAAGTTTGAGAAGGAATGTCTGGAGACCAGAGCTCTTTTCTCAGTTCTACCACTTTCTAGCTGTTAGATCTTGGTAAATTTGCTGAGCTTTTCGGAGTCTCTCCTCCTTGTGTCTGTAAAATGAGAGATGGTCAACAATGGCCCTTCCGGTTGTGACATTCTGCGAGTGTGGGATTCTAAGTACTTGGTGAAAGGGAATGCGGTAAGGATAAACAATGCCAAGACATCCAGCTACAGAGATAAATCTGATTTTGCTCAGTTACATGCTCCTTCCACATGTTTAATGTACAGCGATCCCTCTCAATCCTCATTAGCTCTATATCTTTCATGTAGTAGTTACTGTTAAATAAAATGAGCCTGCTAAATAACTCAAGACCAATTCAATTCCAAGTAAGTAGGATAGATTACAGTGATGTTATTTTTAATTGTTGAAGATGACACAAAGCATCAATGATATTATTAAATGTAATTTAGAAGTACACAGCTTTTAGTGGAATGGCTTTCACCAAATTCACCGTAAATCGAGTGCACAGAGAGTACATAATTAAGTCTAGAAGCAATAATAGGGTGACATAGCCCCCTTTTTTCCTGATATAATGTATTCAAAGTTTAGAAAGTGATAAACATACTTTTTAAGAAGGACCTTCCAAAACACACTTTGGATAGCCCAGTGGAGATTAGTTAGTTCAAATGGCCAAAGGATACATCTTTTACTTGTAGATTTTCTATTCTCCTAACAGCAATTTTCAAATGATAGCCTGCTTTTCAATTTTTGCAGAGGTATGATACATGATTTGGAAAGCTATAGCTTCTTCTGAAAAATGCTAAATGTATCTCTTTAAAAGTATTAGCTATGAACTTGAGTGTGTAATATAAACCGGGATTCAGGTCTGCTCTAAGAAACTATGAATTCTGGATACTGAGAAGTGCAGGTGTGACATTTCATTTCGTATATTTGGGTTACATCAATACTGCAGAGAAAGTTAACCTCCTTCTTCATTCCATTTTTGTAATGATCTGAGTCACTATATTTTTAAAAGGCACAACAGCGATAAATTTGTTTTGAGTAACTTGAAATAATTGGGCAGAAGATTTGTTATGTTAAAAAGACAGATTAGCCCACCAGACACAAGTGGCAAAGGTATGATCTGGCTTTCCTTGTCTGTGTCTGTTCATAATCTCATTCAACCAAGTTGAGTACAAGATATACTTAGTAGCTTTGTTTAAAAGGCTCTGTCTATGTATATCCATGCTATTTTCTTTATACAATTGAACGCTTAGTAATTGTAAGCTTGTTTATGGTATTATGGAAATAATATGACAATAACAATTAAAAAATTTTTTTTTGCTTATATTCTAGCTATACGTAAACCAGGCAGTTATTTTAAAAAAGATGCTTGTAAATGAGATCTTGGAGTCGCTGCATAGAAAATTATGTAAGACCAATTTCAATTCAGGGTGACTTCTGCATTTTGTAGAAAGTTATCATATACTCTCCTTTACAATAAATGATACCAAATTATTTTTCTTTTGGCTTTAGGTGGACACTGAAATTCTTTGCATCAAAACCTGTTGTTAAAGATACAAAAAGAAGACAATAAATGGTGGTATATTCTTTTAGAGTGGCAATGTCATTTGTCCAGAAGGGGGAGCTCTCAGTCCGCATGCAGCGGAGCAAAGCAGACAGTCTAGTATCTTATCTGCTGCTTGGAAATTGTCTGACAGGAAAATATCAACACAAACCATGCGATTTGCCGCTGGAGCACGCTGGACCTCATCTGCTTAAAAAGATGCACGGATATAGTCATCACAGTTCATAATTTAATAAACTGCTAAAAAAACCACACATTTTCATTTTAGCGACTTTGGTCTCACAACTAAATTCACATTGCTACAAAGACATTTGAATTTTGCACTAATATGTCATGAGCACTGCACCCATTGCAAATTAATGAGTCTCTGAATAGCACTGTGCATTTGTCATTTGAATTTATGCTAATGCAATGAGGTCTCCTGGTGATGCTGATAGTCCATAGCAGCTGCTCGAACCACAGAATGTACCGGCACTTTTCTTCTACTTTCTATTGCTACCTCTTTTCTTGGCTTTTCTGGCCTGTCACTTAGGCCACAATTCTGGAGCTGGTTATTGATAGGGCTGCTAATTATCTTTGACTTTACACTATTGGCCTGACCCCCAACACTGAGCAGAAGTAATGGATCAGTGTTGAGAGAATTATGTACATCATATGGTGACAGCCTCAGACCAGGAGGTCAGAAGGAGTTCATGGAGAACCAGTGGTATTTACAAAGGATGTTGGTATGGAAATTGGTAATATTTTTCAGTGATATTGTGTAATTTATATCGATAGGTCAATCTAAGAAAGTGACGGTAACCTTTGTGATCATAATGAACAGCGTATGTGTGTGTGTGCAAAAAGAGAGGGTGGTCCTTTTTTAAATCTATTCTACTGCAATCTAAGAAAATGGTCATGGCACTACTTCTGGGTAATCAGGGCATTTGAGTCTTTGTTATGGTTATACACATTACTTATTGGTCAAAGAGATGTGTTGGCACATTTGGATCTAGTGGAGGGATTGTTGGCATATTGTGTGTAGGAGGGAGATGCACAAATAACCATTTTCATGGGACACAAATCAATGACAAAAGTTTCTCACTGTTATCTTCCTTTCCCAAGTCTTAATTATGAAATTAAAATTTTTTCTTAGACTATTGTTTCCATTTGACCTGCTTCTGGAACGAAAAATGAAAGTATGTAGAATTTATTCTAATAGATTCAGAAAATTAGATTTGGTGTTTAGTAATGTCATGGAAAAATTAAGCAGAAAATTAAAAGCTAAAACCAGAAGTACCCATTAGATTATGTATCTTTTGAAAATCCTTACTGAATTTAAGAAATGTTCTTTTTTCCTTCCCCGGGGCCAAAGAAAAGCATGCAGACTTTTTCTTTCAAATAAAAAAAAAAACATTTTCTTTACAAGGGACAAACAAATGCACACCCTGGTTAAAATGTGGCATTGTTAGCTTTCATTTCCTCCATTGTAAGAGGCTGAGATAAGTAAGACTCGATTCCGGAATTATCTCCAGGGGAAAAAAACATTCCAAGGCAGATACGTATAATTATTTGTTCAGTGATGTCAGAAAGTACGTAGTATAGAAGTAAAAGTGACCGATCAATCTCAAATAGTGCCCAAGAGCAATAAGGCTGTTTTTCTTGTGAAACTCATAAAAGGAAGAGGATTTTTATCCTGATTCCACAGGCCACTAAGCTGCTCAGGGCACAAGCCCCAGGAGATACTAACACTTCTATTTCTCTCTACCTGTGGGTACCAACCTAAGGTTTAAAAGGCCACTCTAGAGAAAGAAACTTGACTGAGAAGGCAGCACATAGATTCTTACTACAGCGCCTCTGTTTTCCATCAAGGCAGGGAGACGTTTTTCACTCTTCTTGGAAAAACTTTGAAATGTAAACTGTTTCGATTGATGGCTCCTTCTGGCCTTGGCAACTCTTTTTGGTAGCTGGTGCTCTTTCTGTAATACTTGTTAAAAACGTCTCCGAAGCAAAGATGTTGTTTTTTATGTGATTTTTTTTTTTAAGTCAGCACATGTGTGAGTACAGACAGGCTCTCATCTTGCACGGCGGAGACTGGCAGGTGAACACCTTCTCCTGTTGCCCTTATTCATTTGCAATACTTTATAAGATTAGTCTCTTTGAAAGCTGTTTTTAGTCTAAACTGTCAATCGTCTTCGAACGTGGTCCCTCTCACTGGGAATGACTCCTTGGAACTCAAGAGAATGTTGTGGCCTGAACGTCCCTTCCTTAGCCCAGAGATGTCTCTGTGAGCCTCTGTTATCTTGCCCCTAACCCTTCTACAAGACAGCTTGGGGGCAGCTTTCCAAAACAGGACACACATCTAGGGTATCATATGTTTCAGAGCTTTAAACTACAGACATTATTTCCACCTCCATCCACATAATTGTTACTGTTTTATCCAGTGTTGGAAATTTCATTTTTGGTCAACCATCTATGAAATGATTATGCATATGGGCTTTCTTAGATTCTTATAACATTCTTAAACTATATCCATGTGGAAAGAATTTAGGTGGTGACATAGATCAATCTGCTTAAACCAATTGATTTAGAAAGTGAAATTGTCAAACTGCATAAAGCAGTATGAAAAATGACCATTTTAATCAAAACATTGACTGCTTGTATTGATCTGTTGGACTTATAATGGCTAAATTATTTCTTTTCTTTTCTTTTTTCTTTTTTTTCTTTCTTTTTTTTTTTTTTGAGAGACAGAGAGAGAAAGAGCGAGCACTCGTGAATGGGAGTGGGGGTATGAGGGTGGGGTGGGGGAAGGAGCAGAGGTTGAGAGGGAGAATCCCAAGCAGTCTCCATGCTCAGTGTGGAGCCCATGCGGAGGCTCAATCCCACGATCCTGAGTCGAAATCAAGAGGCAGACACTCAACCGACTGAGCCACCCAGGTGCCCCATTATTTCTTTATCCTGTGCTATATCAAGTCAAGTTCATGAATTACATATTCTTATTTGTTGGGGACTTATTTTTCTTTGTCTGATCGTATTGTATGCATTATACTATTCTCTGTTTTGCAGCTGTTGCTTTCCTTTGGATGTATCACAAAGAGGAAAGCCCTGTGACCTCTTTCTGAGTGAAGCGACCCTCTTCTCCAGTGTCTTGTGCTCTGAGTTCTCTCATTGCCAGACACTCTCTCCACCAATAGCACATTCTGAGGCAGGCTGCAAATCAATATATTTTTGACTTGTGAGTGTTAAGTCAGGCACTGATTGTGTATAATCGTAAGGGCAGGAGGCCATGCTGGCTGTAGTCCTCTTCAGGTGGCTGCTCAGGGGTTCAGAGATGCTTCTTTCCTTCCATTCTCTCATATATTTGTACACACGTTATACACACACACATTCCCTCACACACACACACACACACACACACACACACACACACACATACTTGTTACCTGATACGCAGGCACACACACACGAGGTTAGATTGGGATTATCATACTCTGCTATTTTTAGCTTTTCTAATTACAGGTAAAAAAGAAATACTTGTGTAAAGTTATCAAAAATATTTCTTAAACATATTTTTTAATTATTTGATGAAATATAGGTAAAGTTAATATGTCTTAAATCAATAGGAAACATTTCATTTCCTTCTTATGACACTAAAATTTTAAGTAATGATTGATTCCATTTCATTTTAGCGTTGAAGCACATGTGTGCTTGGTCCATTATGATTCCTAAGCAGTATGTATAAGCCCTATGCCATGGTCCTTGCCTTCAAGAGGTTTTAATCTGGTATGGACACAAGATTAAAAATGACATAATGTAAATAAATATAAAAGGTATAATCAATATAAATTTATTTTGTATTAAAGTGATGTGTATTAGGGAATACTTTTCAGAACCATGTTCTTGATTTCTTACATATAATTCTTATATTCTTTGTTTTTCAGAATATGTGAAAAAATACAAATCAGTAACTAAATGACATAATGGTTTTGCAAAATCAGTGCTTGGCTTGCTTCTCTTTCCCTCGTCTCCTCTTTTTTTTTTTTCTTGGTCCTATTAGGGACCTCAGAGCTACACTGTAACCTCATTTCCCTTGCCATGAGGGGGGATATTTAAGCCAAGGAGAAACCAAAAAAGAATGAGACCTCTCTGTAGAGCCAAGTGGAAGTTCTGGTATCATTGGCCTTTTTGAAAAAGGATTCAGTTTTCAATAAATTCCTGCCCTTTCAAAGCTTTCTTTCTTTATTATAATGGGTTACATTTACTAAAGAGAATTATGGCAGTTTACTCCCAGGTAGGCCTTAATGTTCTCATTTCTAAAGTAAGATAAATTTGTAAAATTTATAAACGATTAGATGATATCTAACAAACCTTCTAAAGAAAAAAAATTCTCTTTTCTATGCTTCCAAATGATAGTATCACAAAGTTCCAATTTTGGTTACTTTGGGTCCTGGAGATTAATGCATAGCAAACAAAACAAAACAGAACAAAAACCTAAAAATATTTAAATCAAAGTATGTTTTGAGTTTAATTAAAAGGTAGTGGAAAGAAAAAAAATATCAGTTTATCCTAGTAAGATTTTTATTTTAAGAATTGAAGATATTTGTAGGAAGAAGACAATTATATATATGTGTGTGTATCTATCTATCTATCTATCTAGAGAGAGAGAGAGAGAGAGATGGAGTAGGGTAGGGGAGAGAAAGTGAAAAATTAAACAAATTATTATTACTGTGGTGAGAACACTTAACATGAGATCTGCCTACTTGACACATTTTTAATTGTACTATACAATATCATTAACCACAGGCATTATGTTGTATAGCAGATCTCTAGAACTTATTCATCTTTGTGAGTGAAACTACATGCCAGTTGAACAACTCCCCACTTCTCCCTCCCTGAGATCTCTGGTAATCACCATTCTGCTCTCTGCTTTTATTATTCAGCTTAAAAAAAAGAAGGAAATCCTGTATATGTGACACCATGGATGAAATTGGAGGACATTATGCTAACTGAAAAAGGCCAGTCACAGAAAGACAACTACTGTATGCTTCTGCTTATATGAGGTATGTGAAATAGACTCCTAGAAGCAAAGAGTGAGCAATGTTTTCGGGAGTGGAGGAGAATGGAAGTAGAAAGGGACGTCACATATAAATCACTTCTCTCAAGAGCGTCACTGAATCTCTGGTATCACCTTCCAAGTTCTTCAGCTTGGCTTTCTTTTACTAAATAACTCAGCTTTTCTGCTTCTTTCTGCTCCAGACACTGGAATGTAAAAGTATAAAGACTCTTGAACCCTCAAGGTATAAAACAAGTATGCACCATTCCAGTTATGTGTACTATGTGGAGGGGGAGGGGAAGGGCAAAGATATTTAAAAACTTGTAAGTGCACTGATAAGAGAAAAATTATTGAAGTGAGGAAATTTGAGACTACCATCTAGCATTTATTTAAGGTCACTTGAGAGAGCTTTTAAAATCATAAACGAGAAAGGGAAATTAAAATGCTAAGAATATTACTTGAACAATGTCTGCATAATATAATGATAGGGCATTTGTGGGGCCTGGTCCAATTTATGCAAGGACATTAGAGTAAATTTTCACACTCTTTCTTAAAACTTGGGAACACCGTGGTCGTGTGAACTAAGGCCCTGCAAGGGGAGGCAGCTGATCCTGAAAATATGATCCATGGCCCTTAATTTTTGGTTAGATGACTAACAAACTTTAGATTCACAAGCTTGCAAAGCCTGTGTCATATCCCTTGGCTTCTTTGTGTTTCCTGGAGGGCCTGACTTTAGGGTATGGCCTCTGCAGGGCAGGCATGTAGGAAGTGCTTGCCAAGTGATTTATTTTGCTAAAATATGATAATCGGCTTAGTAGGACTTGGTAGCTTAAAAAATCATAAACGGTATGGGAAAGATGTCTACATTTCTAAATCTTTCAAAAAAAGCCTTCAGAAATTTTATCTGGCACTATGAAAATAGACTCCACAGAAGATTCTTTCCCTTCCTCCTCCCACTCCCCAATTTAAATCAACTAATTAAGAAAGACTGTAACTAGAAGGGAATGATTAACTCATTAACTTAATCATTGTCATACTTGTGAATATGGACTTGTACCAGAGTTAAGAGGTTAATGAATTCAAATATATTGTCAAAACTGCCTATGGTTTTCAAAGAGGAGGATTTTATGCTCTGTAGTTTATATGCTTAGAAGTTAGGACTTGGCTGTGATAAAGTTTGACATCAAAACAGGTTACTAAAATTGTGCAGAAAACGGTGAGTAGGAAAAACAAGAATTTCTCTTTATCACCATTGCCAACGTCACTGCTACCTTCAATGCCACTGCCACAAATTCTACCATTATTTTCACGTGGATTTTTCTTTTTTCACCTGGGTAGCAGGGAATTGACCTGTTTGGGCATAAGGCTGCCCATACATAGTGATGTTTGAGCATATATCCTTACTATTAATGTTTTATAGCAATGGGTTGATGGATTAATAGCTAATGAGCCATTACCTACCCTGTTATCCATCAAATATAGCAGGCACTGAGCTAGGTACAGTGCGTGGATCCGGTGTTCAACAGAACAGACACTGCTCTTGCCCTGGCAGCCCTTACCCCTGGGGAGTTGCATTGAATATATGATACAAATAATTGTCTCATCATAAATTGGGATTAGTATTCACTAAAGCACGAGAGAAGACTAGAGATTATTGCCTCGTGATGGGACTCGATTTAGATTAGGAAGCTTCTGTATAGAAGCAGCAATTATGTTGGAACCTGCAGAATGAGGAGAAGTGACCTGGTGGAAGGTTGGGAGGGAGAGAAAACAGCACGTGCAGGAGAAGACCATACCAAGACTTTGCTGACATGGGATTTAGGATTTTATTTTAAGAGAAATAGAAAACCACTGAAAAATCTTAAGAAGGATTGACATGATCAGAATTTTATTTAAAGAAAATCACTGTGGCTATTTGTGTAAAATGTGCTGGAGGAGAGAACATAGTAGAAAAATGAGAACAGTGGTCTAGCTAAGGGAGGACGGTGTCTCAGATAAGAAGGCAGAGATGGAGAAAGGGACATTGATTCAAGATGTAATTTGAGTTGATGGTTAGATTATGAATATTGAATGGATATTGAATTGATAGGAAGAATTGGTAGATCCGATGCCTGTTGAACAATGTGTAGTAGGGAAGGGTTTGCGAGAATATCTAACTTGTCAGAGATTTCCTACCCCACTAACCATCCACACAATTGTATGGTAATTCCATCCTTAGAAGAGAAACACTGTGCCGCACAGTCATATAGCACAACTCCAGGGGAACCTTCACAATGTTTCCATATGTTTGGTGTCCCCTGGAATTGTGCATTGGAATGGCCCTGGGGCTATGGAATATTGATTGTGCTTTGTTGTCTGTAAGGATTATAAAATAGGGTGTTGTTTGCACTGAGGGCCCCCATGTATGGTTATGTTTTCCTGAGGATCTGGCTGGGGACTGGAAAATGTATCCTGTCATGGGACTGTGTCTTTCCCTAGGAAGGAGGCACTTTTTTCTAGTTGGTCTATCCCAACTAGGAGAACATTTAATAATTCACTGTTTAGAGTGTTGCTCTTGTATAATTTGTACATCCTAAAGAGTGATCTTTTTCTAATTATGTACTAGTTGTAGCCCTGTTTCCATTACTCAGATATACGTGTGCCACAAATTCACCTCTTCAAACCATACAAAATGTTGGTAGACAGGGCATTAACACAAACATTTATAAGTTGGAGATTAAATAGACATCAGAGGAAAATTATCCATAGTAGTAAGAAGAAGTCATTTGTCAAGGTAGGAGATTTGGAATCCAAAGCTTCCAGTTATCATTTTCAAATCCCAGTTACGTTCACTTGAATAAGTAAAATCTTTAAGCAAGCCACCCCTACATCATCATGGTCTGCTTTCACCTTGGAATTCTAGGTCCAGTGTCACTAGTGTTCCGTCCCATGTTCACAGCTGCAGATCACTGATATCACCTTAACAGATTCCTTCCTTGGCTAATAGGAAATAAGCCAATAGAGAGAAACTCAGTATCTGTCCTCCTCCCTCTCTTTCCCTATGTTCTCCAAGTCTAAAGGGAGAGCAAATTTAGACTTCCAAAGCTGTTTTTTTTCTACTCTTTTGATTTCTGAGTTTGATAGGCCTCTGAGTCAAAAGCTAAGGAATCTTGATTCGATCTTTTACATTTAAATTTAAAGTAATCCAAATCTCCAGCTTTAGGTCTCAACAATCTAAAGCAGAATAGAACATCTATTTTACCCATAGTTGTTCTATCACTTTCTTCACTATTGCAGCGAATTCACCACCATCAACCTGTTTGACTAACATGGACGTTAACATGACTAACATTGGCTAAATGACTAACATTTCAGAACATGGACATTTTATAGTTCCTTTGTTCTCCTTTCCCTTCTCACCCTCATCTGGTCCCTAAAGCCTATTTCTTGAATCTTTCTTCTTTCCTCCATATCCATCGACCAAGTAAAGCAGTTAGAATGAGTTTTCTCAAATGCATATTTGATCACTTCATTCCATTGCTTAAAATTCTCCAGTGACTTTTTATTATCTTCAAATAAAATTTATTGGCAAGTCAGACAAAGTCTTTAATAAACAACTGATGTCTCCCAGCTACCTGTTTGTCTGTTTTCATCCCCTGCCATTCCCATTTAAGTTAGAGTGAAATG
The DNA here is from genome assembly GCF_007474595.2 of Lynx canadensis. NCBI lineage: Eukaryota > Metazoa > Chordata > Mammalia > Carnivora > Felidae > Lynx > Lynx canadensis. The sequence continues at coordinate 152,917,635 of NC_044303.2, read as the reverse complement.
TAGATTTTGACATACACCTGGTCTTTCATAAGGCTGTGACTTTTCATATTCTTTCTTTTTCCTGGCTCCCCCCTTTATTTTCAATGTTACAAATCATTCCATAAGTCTCAGATCAAAAACTATCTCTGATAAGCACTGAAACAGCCTCTGCACCTGACTCAGGCACCCCCTTCCTAGGTGGAATTAAAGGCTTCCCTTGCATTCTGTGCTTGGCTCTACCATGTGATTTCATTGTGTTGTCTCTGTTGGTTCATTTTTTGGTGTAGCTCTGGTGTATTGAAGAGTGGCTAGGAAGGTGGCCTTTTGGAGTTACACAGACCTAATCATATGTGTGACCAGGTAAGTTTGGGTTTCTAAATCTATTTTGATGGATTATTGATTTAAAAAGATAATGAAAGTAAAATGCATCACTGTACCTGGTGCACACTATGTGTATGATAAGTATTGTTTGTTGCTATTGGTATCAGTTGGAGTAGTATCTTTTATCCCTAGTTTCTAACATGATGTATATCACTTAACAGATACTTAGGACATTTTGGTTGAATATGTGATTAATGTTATTAACATACCTGATTAGATAAGATTATCTTTAGAACAATTTTTTAAATCTATGGATATTATTCATAATAACCAATATGACTAAGTCTTGGTTATATATACCACTAAAGGAGATTAATCGTGTGAGCAGCTCTCTAAATGTTTCTTTTATTGAAATTTGTAATATGCTTTGACATTATTGCTTGAATATTAAGTACAAATATTTGGTCATGGAAAAGAATTTGAACCAAGCAATAAAGACAAACTGCCAACTGCAAATGCAGGCAGGCCTGCAAGTATGCAGAGACTCGTGCTCTGATTGACAGTCAAATTTGGCGTCTAGGCTCTGAGGGTCGGAAGGGACCTTAGAGACCATGGAACCCAACTTTCGACATAACCAATGTTTCTCTTCGTGCCCTATCCCATAGGTCATTATCTAGTATCTTTCTGACCCTTTCCAGTTTCCAACACCTTTAGCTTATGAGACTTCAAATAACTCTAGGGAATGTTTTAACTTTTTTGAGCAAAATCCTATTTTCCTGTTAACTTCCATCTATTTGTCTTAATTGTTCCCTGTGAATGTATTCTGAGTATTGATTTTACTTGATGAAAAGCCAAAACAGTACTTTATATCAAAGATGGTTATTTTATAGAGTACACTAGCACATTTCTACTAGAAATTCTGGGGTTTCTAAGGTAAAAATCAAGACTTCTGTGGTGAGAGAAAAATTGAATTATTCTAAAAGTTTTAATCATACTTCCTCTTTGGGAGAGACTTTTTTTTTTTGTCTCTTTGCAAAGCAAATAATTGGGCCATTTGAGTGTGAAAAGATAGGTCTCAGGATGTGGTCTGGAAGGTGAGGACTCACTGGCTCTGCTTGAAAAATATGTTTTTTTCAAGGGCTTCCCAAGAGGGAGATGGTAACGGGCAGGGGATAGGGGAGAACCCAGTATCTATAAAGCAAAAAAGAAGAGGGTGAAAATATAGCCTGTGGAAAAAATATTGATGTGGTATGTTTGGCACAAGCACTTAAGGAGTAGGGGTGTCTACAATACATTTTTATCTTTTTGGTTTGCACGATGCTTCCATGTATATTACCTTCTATCTTCAGACACATTCTACTTAACCTGTAGTTAAAAATCTATGATTCACACTCTGCCTTTTTATTCACTAGTGCCTTTCATTTTTGGTACTTAGGGAAAAATTGATGGAAAAATGGGCTGTATTTCATGATTAGGTGAACAGAAGAATAATAACAAAGCAGAGAACCTTGAGGATATTTGGGGGGTGGGTGGGCCTGAGACTAGATTTTCTTTGTTTCTTTCTTTTTTATAAATGTTTATTTATTTTGAGAGAGAGAGAGAGAGAGAGAGAGAGAGAGAGAGAGAGAGAGAGAGAATGAGCAGGGGAGGGGCAGAGAGAGAGGGAGACAGAGAATTCCAAGCAGACTACACACTGTCAATGTAAAGCCCAACACAGAGCTCGAACTCATGAATTGTGAGATCATGACCTGATCTGAAATCAAGAGTTGGATGCTTAACCAACTGAGCAACCCGGGCTCCCAAAGACTGGATTTTGTATTCATCATATTGTGATATAGGGCTAATTAAGAAAAAATTAATGCAGGGGAGATTGAATACAGTTGGAAGAGTTGAAGACACTCAGACTATTAACATAGGGTATCACTTAAAAAAATTGATATCTCATGGTTGGAGTGGGCTACTGTGGATGTGTCTGGTTATGTTGGGGTGTGAAGTGATGGGATTATCTGACTCTCCTTTGCTGTTAATATTTTCTGTGTTATCTGAGTAGAAGCACTGCCTATATTCTGTTAACATACCTTTTGAAAAGTGGATGGTCATTTCCCTATTTTGGATTTCTATATATTTAAATGATACAAAAGCATATTATTTGAGGTAAGATCTAAGTATTTTACTTTCTTTCTACTCATGGACTCACCTCTTACATAGTTGTAAATCATTTGCTCAAACTGTGATCTTCCTTGGTTGGTGGTTCTAACTAAAGAAGTCCTATGGTGTAGGGTGAATACACTAAACTTGGAGTTGGAAGATCCTGTCTTGCATGTTAACCCTGCCAATCACAACTAAATGAATGCTTGGAATGTCACATATTCTGAGTCTGAATTTCCTTATCTATATAATTCAAATAAAAAATGACTTTTCTGTCTCCCTTATAGAATTGTGGTGATTGTCAAATGCCACGATATGAAAAGATCTTATAAACCAAATACCTTATATAAATAGGAAGTGATGTCATTTAAAATGTTTAATAAATACCCTCTAAAGAAATGGCATGAGGCATAAGGGATAATTAAAGCACACTAGAGGTGCTTTTGAAATCTCTTCCGAAAAAAAAAATAACCAATTGGAAGAAATGGAGATAATATTTTTTTGCTTGTCAATGAAATCATTATTTTGTTTCTATAACTTTGTAACTATCTAGAATTGAGTGAACCATCCAAATGATGAATTTTCTGTATGTTAATTCACATCTTCAATCAATGAAATTCTTCAGATAAATTGCATGTCTTTTAAAAAAGTTGGTAACTATGTGATACAATTTACTGCTTTAGCAAAGTAGCTACTCAGTGTAGCTACTTTTTTTTTTTCCTGTGGAAGGCAAATGATCATTAGTCAATAAATAAACAAACAAACAAATAAATAAATAAATAAATAAATAAATAAATAAATAAAACAAGAAGAAGGAAAAGCCCTAAACTTCCAAACTCAAGCAGTGTAATCTATTTTCTAGTGAGAGGCATAAATATACATTTCACAAATCATACAAAAATACAATTTTATTTTTTTGATGTTTATTTATTTTGAGAGAGAGAGAGGGCACGAGTGGTGGAGAGGCTGAGAGAGGCGGAGAGAGAGAATTCCAAGCAGCCTCTCCACTGTCAGTGCAGAGCTTGACACAGGGCTTGATCTTACAATTGGTGAGATTATGACCTGAGCTGAAATCAAGAGCTGGATGCTTAGCTAATCGAGCCACCCACGTGCCTCAAAATACAATTTTATACCATGACCAGTTAAGGAATGAGAGACACTGAGGGAAAGAGAAAAGGAAAGAGTCTGAGGACAGAATCTTTCATTCATTGCATTTTGAATTCGTGTATTTCTTTGTTCTACCACCTAAGCTCTAACTCTTCTTTCCAAAGGTTTGGAAAAGCATCTTTCTCCTACCCAATGGCTATTGAAACCCATGACTGTTGCCTGGTACCCAATATCTCTTTCTTGGCTGCTCTACTGGTTTTCCAACCCACGCCTCTGCCTCTCCTGGATACCCACCTTGATCTGAAGGCCAGGATCATCTCAGTGCCTGTGGTGGGAATGTGGGAACTAGCACATCTTTAAATCATCTCTCTTCTGGTGATTTAAGTCCTGTTGCTTTTTCAGTGTTCGTATTTCCTTCTCACAACCAATCTTAACTGCTGAAACTAACTGTTTGGGACATACCCGACTCTTTATGAGAATCTCAGGATGAAGTGTTAGACATGATGTAGGGGCCTCAACCATACAATTAGAATTCTATTTTGGACCTTTGCACAACTGGATGAACTTATCAGTCAAGGAAGGGATGTTGGGTAGGCAATTAATAAGGAAGGTTGCCAGGGGCTTAATGAAATGAGGTTCAAGACTGGTTTCAGTTTACTGTCTGGTTCCCCCTCACCAGTCTAATTAAAGCACAGATTTAAAAGCTAAGGGGAAGAATTGAACATTATCCTGATTAATTTTCATACTGGTAAGACCTTAAGCTGATTTCTTACCTTCTCTGGGCCTTTTTGTTTAAAAAAATTTTTTTTTACATTTATTTATTTTTGAAAGACAGAGAGAGACATAACACAAGTAGGGGGGTGGGCACAGAGAGAGAAGGAGACATAGAATCTGAAGCAGGCTCCAGGCTCTGAGCTGTCAGTACAGAGCCTGATGCAGGGCTCGAACCCACCAACTGTGAGATCATGACCCAAGCTGAAGTCAGACACTTAACCGACTGAGCCACCCAGGCTTTTTTTGTTTTTTGGCATGCATAGAACAACCGCTTACATGGTGAGCCATTTTTCCCAAGAGACTGACGCTTCCAGAAAACCCAGTGGATGACTTTTCACATCTTATAACCTGGTGTGAACTTATGATGCTGTCAAATTGGAGGTCTTACCGAGATTCAGTTGGACCTAAACACTAGTGAATGCCGAGGGCCAGCACAGTGCCTACTTAGTGACTGTTGCTGACTGCCTCAGCCATGCTGCTGGTGTTGAAGTTAATTCCATTTGGAAACAAGTCAGATTTTGGGGGATGCTAGAATTTTATAGTGTGTGCTTATGTTTATATAATCAGCACATTTTCTAATTAAGTGAGAATTTGTTTTACTTAGTTAAAAACCTTTAAAAACCAACCTAGACTGTAAAATATAACTTACACATTTATGCATAATAACAATATATTATATAGTGCTTACTATGTGTAAACATGATTTTCATTGCTTAGCCTGTATTAGTTCATTTAATCCTCACAACTCTGTGAAATTAAGTTTTTTTATTAACCTCAATTTACCTGTCAGGATATGAAGGCCAAAGAGGTTAAGTGATTTGCGTAAATTACACAAAAACTAACGTTATACAAAACATCCCACCTTTTTTCTTGCATGACAAAAACATTCAACAGAATTCTATATGGACTCATGTTTACAGGGATTTGTGTAGGAAAAGGCAAAGAATCAGGAAATGGGTACCTGATTTAGAGATTTATTGAATTAAGATCTAGTGACCAGGAGGAAAGATTTGAAGACTCACATGGCAGTGTACATGGTCGTATACAAAGTGTAAGAGTGCTGGAAAATTCAATATACAAGGAATACGTGTCTTGAAATTTTGTGGAGATAATCTATAGATGAAGTAGTGAGTAAAGATGGACAATGAAATAATTCGAGGAAAAGCAAGAAAGGTTAATTCAGGGAACTTGTGCGGACAAAGTATAGTCCTGATGCGGATTCATGGTTGAGTTGTTCAAAGAAGGCTGTTTTGATATTCAATAGAAGAATTGGTTGATACTCTGAATGAGAAGATTGGGCTGCACTAATGACCAAAGAGATCCTGTCTTTCAGTTGGGTGGGAAAAGGGACAAACTGCTGAGAAATTCACCCAAACTGTGAGACACACGGGTGGCAGTCAATAACTGTATGCGTTAAGAATGGCTATAGGGGGGCGCCTGGGTGGCGCAGTCGGTTAAGCGTCCGACTTCAGCCAGGTCACGATCTCGCGGTCTGTGAGTTCGAGCCCCGCGTCAGGCTCTGGGCTGATGGCTCAGAGCCTGGAGCCTGTTTCCGATTCTGTGTCTCCCTCTCTCTCTGCCCCTCCCCTGTTCATGCTCTGTCTCTCTCTGTCCCAAAAATAAATAAACGTTGGAAAAAAAAAATTAAAAAAAAAAAAAAAAAAAAAAAAAAAAAGAATGGCTATAGGGGCGCCTGGGTGGCTCAGTCGGTTGGGCGGCCGACTTCGGCTCAGGTCATGATCTCACGGTCTGTGAGTTCGAGCCCCGCGTCGGGCTCTGTGCTGATAGCTCAGAGCCTGGAGCCCATTTCAGATTCTGTGTCTCCCTCTCTCTCTGCCCCTCCCCTGTTCATTCTCTGTCTCTCTCTGTCTCAAAGATAAATAAACATTAAAAAAAAAAAAAAAGAATGGCTATAAACATTGTACAATTGAGTCATATCTCAATCCAAAGGAATTGTCTAAAAATGGGGTAATGATCAGTTGGATGCAAAGATAATACCTTCTTTTAAAATGCCAACATTTAAAAATGCTTCCAAGAATTTGATGGGCCATGGTGGACACATTTTTCCTTTAGAGCTTAGTCCTCTTTGAACCAAAGTTCTCTTTTTACAATATTTATTTGGCAATATCACCTATACTTTACTGAAATAAAATCCACAGATAATATAAAATCAATAACACTACACTATCAGAGGAATTCCAGATTCCTATATAGAATTCTGAAATTCCAGATTTCTATATAGAGGAAAATAAATGAAAATATTAATATTAAATTAGTATATATTTCCATATGTAAATGTTCTGGCAAAGTGACCCTGAAAGACATAATGAAGCAGGCCGGTGTATGCTCCTATTTGAGGAATTGCTGTGGATTTAATTATATAAATACAAACTGACACAGTTTTGTTATACTAGCAGTCCAGATACCATGAGTAGTATTGCTCTCAGTGATGTGATTTTCTAGAATGATGAACAACTATAAGTATGCTTTCAAACAAAATAAAATACAGTCTTCTCTCTCTTTCCATAGTAGCTACATTCCTTGAATATTGTGGACCTAAAGACTGTACAAAATACTTTGTGTTTATATGTAAAAGGAATTTAAGTGGGAAACTCAGGTTTTTCACCTAATTAAGTATTTGGCATGATATTCTCAAGTCAAAAGAGATGTTGACTAATTTCTTGTGGTGCAAGATGTCTGGCATTCCTGGGCCCCATCCACTAAATGCTATTAGCACCCTCCATCACTATGGCAATAAAATACTGAAATGCCTGATTCAATCTTGGGCACCCATAGTTTTTAGTCTGCAAAAGCGTAAGAAATCAGTAGTGTCTCAAGATGATCAGAAGATCATTTTTGCTTTGTTGGCACCTGCCTAGGCCATGTGAAAGCAAAACAGTAAAATACCCACAAACTGAATTGTTTAGAGCAACACCGCTATGTTATTTCTCACAATTTAGTTGATTGGTTGAGCAGTTAATTCCTATGAATGCCAGTTGAGCCTCTCTAGTTATGAAGATAGTCCAAAATACCCCCATCCGTTTTTAAATTTTCATCTGGAAAACTTATACTCAGTCTCCAAATCTCAGTTAGATATCACTTTATCTAGGAGACATTTTCTGATTCTGTATACTAGACTGAATTCCCCTTGTAGTACTCCCATAACATTCATTTCCTAACACTCATCACATTTTTAATTGTTTGGGTATTTTCACTGTCACACTATGAATTCTGTGAAGGTGAATCTTATATTTTGTTCATCATCATATCTTAGTTATCTTGTCCCAGAGAGTTAAAGGAAACATATTTTTGCATTATATTGTATTAAGTTGATTTGAAATTCAATTATGGATCAATTGCCAAAAAAATGTGGCCTAATAGTTTTAGAAAGGGTTGGTGGATTATTTAAAATGTCATTGTATCCACTTAATTAACAAAATTTCCCTTGAAGATGAAAGGAAATGACATTTTTGATAAATAGAAAAATATTTGTACAAATAATATATATTCATCCTTCAACGAAGCATCGTATCATTATGTTCTCCACTATTCTGCTAGTGGGTGCTTAGAATCTTCTTTGGACATGCATCCTTATCCATCTGGATTTCTAATCACTTCCTATCCCATATTTCTTGGGTATACACTCTGAATCTTGAACTTGGTTTGAATCTGTAGTTATTTGTATGAAAACCCTGGATATCTTTTTTCCCCAAGAGATTTGTCTATGGTTTTGAGTCACGCTTAGGTCTCAGTACAGCGTATTCATCCATTATGCTTGATGGTTGGCTATACCCTCTCCTCATTCACAGGCGACACCTGATCGGCACAAATGTGAGTCTCAGACCTGCTATGTATCTAAGCCCATGTTTTGTCCCGAACCTGGGAAGGAATTGAGGCACCCACAAAATTGATGGAGGAATGAATCTAGAACATGATTCTTCGTAGTTCCACTTTCCCTCTGTGTGATCTCCAGGCAAATTATATTGGTTTATTCACTTAAAAGTCCTTTAAAATACATTCTTATCACCAATCTGTGAGTCCTGTCATGGTTCTAGTATTACAACTTGGGGAAAAAAAATCTGACTTTAGTTAATATAAAGTCCACTTCTCAATTTTCTAGGATTTAGATCACAGAGGCTTTATTGAGCTATCATGTTAGCTGAACCAGTGCAATCTACTTTAACTACAATTTAAGTTCTCCCTGTGAAAAGCGGGCCCTGGTGTAGATAATTTCTAGAGTCCTTAGCAAATACAGTATCAGAAATTCTGGAATTCCTCTCAATTGCTTCTTTGTGTATACCCCATTGAAAACTCTCTGGCTTACTGGTTTCTCTCTGTCTCTACTTGGTGCAGTATTAATTCCTAGGTAAGAAACTGGTACCTGGGAGAGTAAGGTGGGATGTGAATAGGTAATTTTTTTTATTTGCATGCTGCCTTACACATATGCTTAATCAGCCTTGTAGTTTGAATAAGCAGTAGAAGCAATGCATGTATTTGAGCTATTTTGAGACATTGAAAACATTGTGTCTCTTTCAAAATTGGCCATGTCTTTCTTGATTTTCTTCCCACTCTGAACATAAAACAGGTGCACCAGCAATAGTTGGCACAAAGTGAAAAAGTTTTTGCACTGAAGACTGATCATTTCTTATAGTTCACTTTATCTTAGTCATCACTGTTGATTCAGAGATATTAAGTATGGTAATAATTTGAAGCCAAATTACTCAAGATTTGGCCAGCGCTAACCAGGGTTTGCTTTTACTGTGGGAGGAACTTGCAAAAGGCAATATTGATTATGTCTGGGATATGCCAATTATAATTTGACATTCTGATTTCTGCTTTTTGTTTAACTTAGTAGCAGATTCTGCTTTGCTCTATTTGTGAAAGACAACTGGATGAGGGAAGATTACTACTTGCAATAAGACTAGCAATTTCTCTGAAATCAGAGGCAGAGAAAACAATATCTACTTTTTGCTTTTTCTGACTCAAAATGTGTGGAGATGAGGAATATCACTGAACATTAAGTAAAAAGAGAAAGATGAAAACAGGAATAAAGCCACACGTGATAGTTGAGATGAAAATGAAAACAAAATATAATTAAGTACTTGAAAGATTTAAGTATGATATGTAGAGTAATGAAAACAATGAAAAAATTATGTTGCCATGAAACAATAGTTGGGAACTGAAAGGATGCAGGGTGAGTTGATACATAGAAAATGGGTATTACAGAGAAATAAGTTGCCACTTTGTGATCAATACACTCTATAACCCAAAACAGAGGTACTATTCTGGCTGAGGTAATTGCACCTCAACATGTGTAACAGGATGTTAAAATGAGGCCCTTCTCTCGGTTTTGGCTGAGTCATGAAGACGTTGGAGGCTACATTCAAGAATGAATTATGAGGGAGACCCCTTACCTGAGAATCAGAGAGATGACTATGAAGCTTATGTTGAGGACCAAGAAAGAGGGGAGAGAGCAGGATTTTGTGAGGGGAGCTTTTGGAGAGAACTCTGAGTTCTGTGGAGGTTCCCCCAGCCTCTACACAGGAGTGTTTGGAGTCTTGTGAGTGAAGTTCAGCTCAGGGAACTACTTGTGTGTTTTTTAAAGTTAGGAACAGAGAGGACTGAAGTCTGATTCATGCCTGAGTAAGCTGAAGCAGCCTTTAAGGAAAAAGGAACATGTCAGGAAAGTTTCTGTATATGCCTGTTAAGGGGCCAAAGGTGTATGAATTGTAACCATGAGGAAAATTCAGTAAAAACATTAGCCTGAAGTCAATTAATCATGGGACTCTGCAAAAGAAGATGTTGCATTAGGGTGAGGAGGTCCCAGAGTCAGTGGCTAAGGGGTATGCCACTCAGGTCAGAAGCCACAAGAGGTTTAGAAGCAACCAGTCATAGGTGAGGCACTGCCTTGGTCAAGGGAATCACATTTGCAGGTGCCCAGCATGACAGTCTCCAAACAATCTCTAAAAACACCTATGAGAGAATGATTCTGTGAGGTCTGAAGAACATGGTACCTCTCCATGACAGTAAAGTTGCTAAGAACCTTTCTATGTCTTTTTCCTCTCCCACCTCTCACCACGTATTTGAACCTTTAAGAACAAGACCAAACAGCTATTGATTATGGGAGAAAGATAAGAAGAGTGAGGGAAAGAGGGAAGAAACGGACCACATCTAATTCCTGAAGGCGGGTGGCCCATCTGCTGCCAGCCTTAGCTGGAGAGTAGTGAAAGAGTCTTAGCTGTGAATGAAGTTTGAAGCGTTCATTAATAGATTGGATTAAATACTGTAATGTCTGAGAGAAGGGTTAAAGTGACCATAGGAGTTTCTATTACCAAGAAGAGACTAGAAAATCATGGGGACTGCTTGACTTTTAATTCAATGACAGGCATGAATTTCCTGCTCTGATCACATTTAAAAGTACAAAGGAAGACAGAAATCATAGAGATAACTTTTGATTGTGTGCCATGAGCACTTTTCAAAGTACTAGCTCTGGAGGAAAAAGCCTAAGCCTTTTCTTGAAGGAGAGGTTCCTTTTAGTTAAAAGGTCATGAGCTTTAGAATTTGTTTTAAAATCTCTGATCTGCCATCTTAGCTATAACCTCGAATAATTTACATAACTTCTCTGAACCTCATCTATAAAATGAAACTAATAATTTGTGTGGATCCAGATTTATGCCCAGGACATATTATTTTTCTCTACCTTTTCATTCCCTTTTCAAGATAAAATTTGAATCAATTATTTTAAAAACTAAACTTCATGAAACATGGGTGTAGACATTGTGGGGTACCCAAAAAGACTCCCACAGGTCTTGGTTACTGTTTATAGATATATAATTCTCTCTAGAAAACAGATTGTAAATTCCTTGAATGCAAGGAACAGCAGCTATGATGAACATCCTCAAATATGACAGTCAATGGAGTCAGAATTACAGAGGAAAGATCACCAACATGGGTTATTAGAGATAGCTATGATGTGAAGTGGTCAAGTTCAGCTGTATGGATAAAATCAGACCAACTGGATTTGATAGGATGATGGCAGTACATTCAAGCACGCAGGATAGAATCTACAATTATTTCCAAATAGAAAAAGATAACTTGAGCAAAAGTGGAAATGGGCAAAGTATAATGAGGGAACAATGAGCTGACATTTGTGATGGAACAGAAGACTGGCTTAGGTTTTGGGATCCCTTTATAGGAGACAGAAGTAAGCCAGTTGATTAAAGATTCTTATGTATCTTACCCTTTTGCTTGGTACACATATATGTGCTATTTATCCTAAGGTGAAGACCCTGAAAGTTGGGTGGGAAAAAAAAAAAAACATCGCTTGAGAAAAATTAATCAACTTTCGCTTATAGGGATAGATTAACTGGAGAAGAGACTAGAAACCGTGAAACCATTTACAGATTTTTGCCATAGCTAACTCATAGGGATCCTGAACTCAGAAAGTAAAGCTGTGAGGATAGAAAAGGATGAAATATAATGAGTGAAGCATTGACAGGCTTCAGAAAATATTTACATTTTCAAACATGATACAAGGAAAAGTCTCTGAACCAGCTCTATTCAGCTGAATTTTCTGTGATTTTTGAAATTTTCTCTACACTGTGCAATGTGGTAGCCATTAGCCACATGGGGCTATTGATCTCTTGAAATATGGCTAGTGAGAAATTGAACTTAAAATTTTATTTGATGTTAATTATTTTAAATTTAAATTTAAATAGCCCCATGTAGTAATGGTTACTATATAAGTGCAGCATCTCTTTCACAATAAATTGCAACATCCACACCTGAGTTGATAAAAGGATATTTTGAGTATTTCATTGTCAGCGTTGCCTCCTACCCAGTGACTTGAACTTGGCACTATTGCTGTCTTTGGCAATTTGTGCAATGATTTGAATATTTTATTATATTTTTTTCTGAGTGCATTATGGAAATAGAAAAATTAAAATGCTATTACTAGTCTTAATAAATGTGTCTCATCAATTAAGTACAATTAAGTCACGGGTGGAAATTATTAGGCATCCTGAAAGTGGTAAAACTTCTGTCTTAACCTAACCTGGGGAGAAAATAAAGATAAAATCATATACAAAAATGATAGAAATATATTGCCAAGCATAATTCAGGATTTCTATAATTTTGTTATTATTCTCATTATTTAGCAAAACTCTTGTAGATGCAGTGACATGGAACATTATCATTTACTTTTCTCACATTCCATTTCTGGTTACAATTTTGACAGTGTATTGTATATGAATGCAGGCACATCTTTTATATATTGCTTTTCACAATATTGTAAGCTATTACTATCCTTATTTGTAATGAAGAAAATGAGACTAACTTTTCTACAGTTAGACATCTAGTAAATGACAAATTTTGAATTGATCTACCTGATTCCCAAATTTCCATTAAAAAAAAAATACTTGTTTTAAGTAGGCTCCCTGCCTCGTGTGGGCTTAGACTCACAACCCTGAGATCAGGAGTCACATGTTCTACTTACTGAGCCATCAGGAGCTCCCAAATCACCATTTTTGTAAGTAGATGAAAATGTGACAGAAAGTCCTCAAACTAAGTATATGCAGTAATCCATGTTTAACATTTTTAATTTGGGTTGTTCAGATCAGGCTTATTCTCTCAGCATTAAAGCTAGACTTGAGGCGCCTGGGTGGCTCAGTGGGTTAAGCATCTGACTTCGGCTCAAGTCATGATCTCACAGTTTGTGAGTTTGAGCCCTGTGTCAGGCTCTGTGCTGATAGCTCAGGGCTAGAAGCCTATTTCAGATTCTCTGTCTCCCTCTCTCTTCGCCTCTCCCCTGCTCGCTCTCTATTTCTCTCTCTCTCTCAAAAATAAATAAACATTAAAATTTTTTTTTTAAATCTAGACTGAATCACATATTTGAATCATTAGAGATTTGATGATTGATTACATACGTACAATGTATTATTATGTTAATAAATAATACTTAGTGTTTATTAATGAAGTAAAAATTAATTTCTTAAGACAACATATATATTTTCTTATATAATAAGAAAGTATTATCTGTGAGAAATTCTACACTGGACTGTAACAATCACCATTCTGATTTTTTTTCTGAGACTAAAGCATTCTTACTCTTTAAGTTCATGCAAGGAAGTACAAGAAGGATTGGTCCTTTGTTCTATTCCCAGTTGTCAGCAAGGAACCACAAAAGTGGTTGTAAACCCTTCCTCAACAAACAGCAGTCTTGTTCTGCGATCCATGCCTCTGAAAGCCCGCCAATCACTAAAAACAGTAAAGGTCAGCTAGTACCTATATATTCCCATTTTTAAAATTCAGCCAATCCCAGAACTCTGTGCTTCCCCCAAACCCAATACAAGATCAGGTTTTTGCTTTGTTTAATAGACTGATTTTTGCCTGTGTCTTAGCCTGCAACAAACACATCTCTGTTTCAGATATAGTTGGGAGGTGGTTTCCTCCCTCAATATTTCTTTGCTATTTTACTAGGTGAGTGATGCTCTCCTAGTATCTATGACTAGATGTGTTTGGCAGGGGACAAATGACAAAAGAAACATCTTTCTCTCCTGAGTTCTCATCCCCCTCCCAAGAAGACTCAAAGAATAGCTAAAAGATGGATATAGTGACCAGTTACAATTAGACCTCATAAACTAATAAATGTTAAATGTCCTTCTTTCTCTATCTCCTTTTTTTCTTAGGGTTCCTCTAGTACCTACTGAGAATGGGCTGAACTTACATAAGATCCAAGGGAATGGGACTTCTTTACTGACTTCAAAAAAGAAATTGTTGAAAATATTTTCTTTTATTATATAAAACACAAAATTTATATAAAGAAACATCTGGTTATTGATTTAATGCTAAATTTCATAGGGTCTTATACTTGATCTCTATTGTAATTTATGTTACAGAATATCTTTCTGCCCCTTGTAATTCCTAATGAGAGATTCTGGAATGTCATTCCTGTACTTTCTTCTGCAAGAATAGCATTGCCCCTGCTAGATGGGGAGTATCACCTTCATTAATAGTAGTCCATAAATGATTACATGGGCCTTGTGGTTTTTCCCTCAGGGCTACAAGATTCCTGGATCTTCAGAGCTAGGACTTGAAATCTGACAACATTTGGCACATTATGATACCACATTACTATGTCCAAATGAAAATGACCAAGTTAAATTTATTTTAAGAACGAGATTGCTAATGTGCTTCCTGTGAGGGATTAGAAATGGGGCAAGTCACATTAAATACAGAGTATAAATCTTGATTGGGGAGTTTCTCCATCAAGCCGTGTCTTCCCATGGCATATAATCTTAATATATTTTAGCATTCGTGAGTTGATAAGGATTACTTCTATGGGATCAAGCTTTTAGAACATATACAACAGGGAATTAGGTAAAATAAACTGGAAACTAATATGCAGTGGTGTGGTGAAATCCCTGTGTATTGGCTCAGCAGAGCTGATTGTTATATTTTCAGGAATTTTCTATTGGTTGACATCACATTGGTAAGCTTGAGCTCTGCCATGATGGAAGTCTTTACACCAGTGGAACTAACAAATACTATAAATCAAGGTTTTCTCTCATTCCCACCCCCACCCCTTGTGCCCTTTGTTTATAGTTATCTTTGTCTGAAGATTGATTTTGACACCAGTTTATCTTTATGAGCCACATGGACTCCATCATGAAAATACAGTGTTCTTATTTCTTTGTGGAAAAGGGATAACAGTAGACAGAGTTGTTTTCTGACTAAATTGAAGTGGAATTATTTACAAATTCTAAAATGCAGTTTAAAGGATTAAGTTCTGACCCAGTCTGCTCCTCCTTTCCTTTTTGTGGTGACAGAGAAACTATAGGCTCATTGGTATCAGGTATAGGTCTATTTTCATAGTGGCTACACTATTTTACATTCCCACTGACAGTATACAAGGGCTCCAATTTCTCTACAACCTCATCAACACTTGTTCACTTGCTACCTTTTATTAGTGTGTCTGTGATAACAGTCATCTTACAAGTGTAGTGTTACTTTATTGTGGGTTTTTAAAAAATTTATTTATTTTGAAGGGGGGAGGGGCAGAGAAAGAGGAAGAGAAGAATCCCAAGCAGGCTCCATGCTGTCAGTACAGAGCCCAAGATGGGGCTTGATCTCAGGAACTATGAGATCATGACCTGAGCTAAGATTATGATGCTTAAAGTCTGGACACTTAATTGACTGAGCTCCCCAGGTGCCCTTTACTGTGGTTTTTATTTGCATTTCCCTGATGATTACTGATGTTGAGCAGCTTTTCATATACCTGTTGGCCATTTATATGTCTTCTTTTGAAAATGTATATTCATGTCTTTTGCCCATTTCTCATCAGGTTACTTTTTATGACCTATTTATTATTATTATTAATACTTATTATTATTATTATTATATTTTTGCTATTGAGTTGAGTTTTTGCCATTATTTTGGATATTTTGGATATTTACCCTTTATGAGATAAATGGTTTGTAAATATTTTCTTCCGTTTTATATATTGCCTTTTTCCCGTTGTTGATTGTTTCTTTTACTGTGCCTAAGACTTTTAGTTTCATGTTGTTCCCCCCCAAATTAAAAATAGAACTACCATATGAGTTTGGAATTCCACTTATGGGTATATATTCAAGATAACTGAAATCTCAAAGAGATATCTGCACTTCCAAGTCCATTGTGGCATTATTCACAATAGCCCAAATAAGGAAATAATCCAAATATCCATTAAAGAGTTAATAGATAAAATGTGGCATATATGTACAATAGGATAATGTTCAGCCTTTTATAGAAAGGACGAAATTCTACCATTTGTGATCACATGGATAGATCTGGGAGACATTATGCTGAGTGAGGTAAGTCAGTCAAAGAATGAGAAATATTGAATGATTCCACTTATAGGAGGAATTTAAAATGGCCAAACTCATAGATGCAGAGAGTAGAGTGGTGATTTCCAGGGAAGGGGGAAATTGAGAATTCTTGTTTTTTAATAATTTGCTGTCATCCTAGCTAACATAAGTGCATACAATGTAGTCTTGGATTCGGAAGTAGATTACTGTGATTCATCACTTATATACCATACCCAGGGCTCATTCCAACAATTGCCCTCCTCAATGCTCATCTCCCATTTTCCCTGCCCCCTCTAAACCTCCTCCTCCATAAACCCTCAGTTTGCTCTCTGTATTTAAGAATCTTTTTTTTAATATGAAATTTATTGTCAAATTGGTTTCCATACAACACCCAGTGCTCATCCCAAAGGATGCCCTCCTCAATACCCATCACTCATCCTCTCCTCCCTCCCACTCCAAATCAACCCTCAGTTTGTTCTCAGTTTTTAAGAGTCTCTTGTGTCTGGCTCTCTCCCTCTCTAACGTCTTTTTTTTTTCTTCCCCTCCCCATAGACTTCAGTTAAGTTTCTCAGGATCCACATAAGAGTGAAAACATATGATATATGTGTTTCTCTGTATGACTTATTTCACTTAACATAACACTCTCCAGTTTCATCCACGTTGCTACGAAAGGCCATATTTCATTCTTTCTCACGTAGTATTCCATTGTATATATAAACCACAATTTCTTTATCCATTCGTCAGTTGATGGACATTTAAGCTCTTTCCATAATTTGGCTATTGTTGAGAGTGCTTCTATAAACATTGGGATACAAGTGCCCCTATGCATCAGCACTCCTCTACCCCTTGGGTAAATTCCTAGCAGTGCTATTGGTGGGTCTATTTTTAATTTTTTGAGGAACCTCCACACTGTTTTCCAGAGTGGCTGCACCAGTTTGCATTCCCATCAACAGTGCAAGAGGGTTCCCGTTTCTCCACATCCTCGTCAGCATCTATAGTCTCCTGATTTGTTCATTTTAGCCACTCTGATTGGTGTGAGGTGATATCTGAGTGTGGTTTTGATTTGTATTTCCCTGATGAGGAGCGACGTTAAGCATCTTTTCATGTGCCTGTTGGCCATCTGGATGTCTTCTTTAGAGAAGTGTCTATTCATGTTTTCTGCCCATTTCTTCACTGGGTTATTTGTTTTTTGGGTGTGGATTTTGGTGATCTCTTTATAGATTTTGGATACTAGCCCTTTGTCCGATATGTCATTTGCAAATATCTTTTCCCATTCCGTTGGTTGCCTTTTAGTTTTGTTGATTGTTTCCTTTGCTGTGCAGAAGCTTTTATCTTCATGAGGTCCCAATAGTTCATTTTTGCTTAATTCCCTTGCCTTTGGAGATGTGTCAAGTAAGAAATTGCTGTGGCTGAGGTCAGAGAGGTTTTTTCCTGCTTTCTCCTCTAGGATTTTGATGGTTTCCTGTCTCACATTCAGGTCCTTTATCCATTTTGAGTTTGTTTATGTGAATGGTGTAAGAAAGTGGTCTAGTTTCATTCTTCTGCATGTTGCTGTCCAGTTCTCCCGGCACCATTTGTTAAAGAGACTGTCTTTTTTCCATTGGATATTCTTTCCTGCTTTGTCAAAGATTAGTTGGCCATAGTTTTATGGGTCTAGTTCTGGGGTTTCTATTCCATTCCATTGGTCTATATGTCTGTTTTTGTGCCATCTGTATTTAAGAATCTTTTATGGTTTGCCTCCCTCTCTGTTTGTAACCTATTTTTCCTTCCCTTCCCCTATGATCTTCTGTTAATTTTCTCAAATTCCACATATGAGTGGAGACATATGATATCTGTCTTTTTTCTGACTGGCTTATTTCATTTAATATAATACCCTCCAGTTCCATCCACATTGTTGCAAATAGCAAGATTTCATTCTTTTTCATCGCGGAGTAGTTTTCCATTGTATGTGTGCATGTATATATATAACACACATCTTCTTGTTCAAGGGATATAAAGTTACAGTTACACAAGAGGAATGTGTTCTAGAGATCTGCTGTTCAACATAGTGCCTATAGTTAAACATATGGTATTGTGTGCTTAAAAATTTGTTAAGAAAATAGATCTCATTTTAAGTGGATTCACCACAAAACAAACAACCCTCCCCCCCAAAACAACAACAACAACAACAATGGGACACAAGACACTTTTGGAAGTTCTGGATAGGTTTATTACCTTGATTGTGGTGATGGCATCGTTGTATACTGTGTCCAAACTCATCAAATTGTATACATCAAATATATAATTTTTACATCAATTATACCTCAATAAAGCTGTGGAAAAAAAGAAGTGAAAGTCTAATGGCTACATCTTTAATTCATTGTTTCCCACTTATCTTAGAATCTTGGTGACTATTAAAAAAATGAGAAATTCTTGGGTATTTGGGAAAACAAAGGAGTTCATTACCACAAATAATTGCAAAAAAAAAAAAGTAACACATTTTCAGCAGAGATGACATCCTCTTTTTGTAGATTATTTTCTAGGAAGGGCTTCTAAGGCTGTACCAGCATCATCATAATAAATAAGTATGGAATGCTTGTCTCCTTTGTGTTCTGCGTGATCTTTGGCAATTTTGAAGCCAGATTCAGTCCAGATAGAACAACGGTGAATGAGAGAAATCATTCCGTGGTACTCTGTGGAAGAGGGCTTATGGGATTGTGGTGCGGCTGGAGGGCATAGGAATTGGCTGCACTTTGGAAGATTCATCTTTACTGGAATCTGATTAGTTGGTGATTAGTGTTAAACAAAATTAAAAGATGATTTGAGTGAACAGGGTGAGACTTTTAAGGCTTGTTTTATTTTCCTTTTTGCTTTATTGCTGTATCTGAGAAATTATTTGGAGTTAGATCTCATTTCCTATTTTATTTTTTATTGTTAATATAATATATTGATTCCCAACTCTGTCTGCACATTAGAATCACCTATGGAGTTAAAAAATAAATCTTTACCCCTGGCCCCTATCCCAGAACAATGAAATTTGAGAGCAATTGAGAATCACTGCTCAGGAATGTAAACTTTTAATGGATTCAAGATAATTTTAATTTAATTTTGTTTTATTTAAGGAGTTAATTTTTAAATTGGTTGTTTTTCTGGCTATCACGTTTTCATATGGTTCTCTTAACTTTCTTTTTTTGTATATATGAAATATTTTTGATCAGATGACACCTACTGGATAGGCTGCTGTTATGTCCAGGACATCAGTCCTACACGCTGTTAATTTGATAAGCAGTTGTATGTGCTTTTGTTTTCTTTTATATAAAAAAGAACCTATTGAGACATCAGCACATCTGGGGGGAAAACATTGCTTTTAATACTTAGGTTGTTATTATTCACTTTGAATAAAAAGCTATCAAACTTGACATGTATCTTTAAAAAATAGAAATGAATCCTTATGGACAACGATGAGTCTGATTTTGAGAAGAAAGCCAACTAGGCAGAAAGCCTTAAGGAGTTTTCCTTGTTGCTATTTTATCATAGGAAAGGACCTTTGAGGATATTAAAATTTGACTCTTGTCTGTTGACCTTATAAGAGAGATAACTCCTGTTAAACATGGTTGCTTTGTTTTTTGCTCTTGTTCTGCTGGCTTATACAGCAGTTTGTTGATTAAAAAAATCCTCAAGACATGAGGTAAAATGACTGCCGTGTTCTGATGACTGGGTATATACCAAACTAGAAGCAAATTCACATGAGAAAAGTGCTCGACAAAAATATTTCATCTAAGATATTTTCCAGCTGAGTTGCCTTCGAATTCTGTTCCCACCACATTCTCTGAATTGCACGGTGGAAAAGCTGAGACTTTTAACTTGTGCTCTGCAGAGTACTGGGAACTTGGGCACAGAAACCAGGTCATTTTTTTTATTGCTGTCTTTCTGCAAGGATTTAATTCTTTTTCATATTGTTTATGTAAGGGAAGAAAAAATTTAGGAAGAATTTACTTTCTTTAAGAACTGTCAACTACCCCAGTTATATATTCCCATGCTGTATGACAATGTATTTTGTTATTATTGACAAATTATATAGATCAAATGATAATGCCCTTGTAGCCCTTTATTTGGGTTTACATATAAACCCGTATATACATATATATATGTGTATATATGTGCACATATACAATAGAGGAAGCCTAATATTGTTAGTAAAAAAATGTTTATTAATAGCATATATACTAATCAACAGAGATCAATGTGTTTTATTGAGAGCACATTGCCTAAATTTGAGCTGTTATCAGTATTGATGATTTCATGCCTACAATGTGTTCAGGTCTCTATAGTAACATAAAGTTTCTTCCTTAACTGTTTACTGTGAAAATTACGTATTAGTCACCGGGACTATCCAGGCATGAAATGAACATGTTACTGGATTCCTCTCTGTTTATATTCTATCTTTGTTTCTCATTTAGATCATGAACCATTCGATGAGAACCATGCCTTAATCCTATCAGCACTTATAGAATAGTAAGTGAAGTAGATCCCTACCAATTTATTGAAGAATTCTAGTAGAAGAGACAAAATAGCTTTACCAAAGAGATTGTATAGGATTTGAAGAAATCTGGGATTTTGAAAAATGGCTGACTTAGAAGAATATTTCTTCATTCTTGGAATATTAATTGACCACCAGTTTTATGAAAGGCATCCTACTAGACCACACACACACACACACACACACACACACACACTTTTTCTTCTTTATTCCTAGGAAACTCAGAGTCTAGTTGAGGAAATGAGATGAATACAAATAACCACAAGGCAAGATAGATTGTGAAAAGTATCAGGCTAAGATTTATACTTAATCCTGTTCTACTATTAACTAGTTATGTGACCGTAGGCAGATCATACAGTTTTTCTGGGACTTATTCTCGTATTACAGATGTGGAAACTATGAACTACTTTGTCTCCAAGATCCTTTCCAGTCCTAATAAACATTCTTAAAGAGAGGGCACATTTATATGATGTAGACTTTAATGCACTGAAAACATAGTCATTCTTCACTAAGAAATTATCATCAAAAAGCTGATAAAAATTGAGTGCTTTGGTATGAGTTAGAAAAGGCTGGCATGTGAATCAGTTGTGAGTAATCAGGAGAAAATCCCTACCTTGGTTTTCTTCTTTCCCCTTCCTGGAATGATCTTCCCCTAGACTCTTCCTTGGCTCTCTTTCCATCCCCCAGGTCTTTGCAAATAGGTCACTTCTTCTGAGAAGCCTTCCCTGACCAACTGATTCACAAAAGTCTCCTTACCCACATCTATCCTACACCTTGCTTTTTCTTTTTTTCATAGCTCTTATTAATGCCTACCATTGCATTTTATATTGGTTATATAGTTAATAATCTGCTTCTCCCACTAGGATACAAGCTCTATTATGAGAGAAATTTTATTTATGTGGTTCATTGCTGTTTCACCAGCTTCTAGAACAGTGTCTGGCACACTGAAGATACTTTGTAAATGTTTATTGGTAAAGAAAGGAAACTCCTTTATAATGACTCCAATTTTTGAACACTAGCTGTTCCTCTTTTTCTACAATATCTATTTACTTTCAGAAGTACTGCTCTACCTAAATAGCTTACTAATGTGTGCTAGCTTTTGTAGATGAGATTTTTGTCCCCTTCCTTCTTCCTTCCTCCCTTCCTCCCTTCCTTCCTTCCTTTCTTGCTTCCTTCCTTCCTGCAATGTGTAAAGGAATTTTGAGTTAAGTAGTAAAGAATGTGGAGCTTTTACTTACTTTTTGCCTAAATGTTAAACTGGAGACCTTTTGAGATTTAACTTTCTCATGAGTTTAGTGTAATTTATAAGCTTGCAGACAGAAGAAATGATTCTTGCAGATTGTTTTCCATCTTATTTTTAGGACAACCTGAATGTACATAAGGAATAAATATACATGTATATATATTTATTTTTAATATTAAAATTAGCTTTTTAAACTTTATAAATTATTTGTGTCTGCTCAGGTCAGAAAAACAGATTGTACTTTTATTTTTGATTCAAAATAAAGTGTCAGAACAGTGAAAAGCTGAACTGTAGCTAAATTTGGTTCCCATCAGGAATCATTAGAATACTTAGATAGTCACATTGTCACTGGCTACAAAGTTGATGGGAGCAGTTGCATAGGATGAGTTAACTCTATAAGGAGAAATCTCTTGGCACTCTGTAGGTAAAAAATGCTTTTGTTATTTTGGGGAAAAAAAAGAGTTAAATTGCTTACATCAAATTTGTTTTTCATGTACACAAAGACTTTAGAAGTCCAAACAAAATAAAAGAAATTAATTGGTTGCTTATATGAAGCTAAATTATAAATTTATAGGGCAGAAGCATAAATTATTTGAATGAAGTAAGAAAAAAAGATCATAGTTATATCACAAAGCCTGTATTCCAGTATAATTGATATTGACTTATAGCTTATGTTTTTATTATATACATTCATATTTATGAGTTCTTACTTTTTATTAATTATTACTAGTATACTAAATATACTTCCAACTATCATAGATACAGACATAGTGTGGGTATTTGCATTTTGATTTCAGGAATTAATATAATTAAAAAGATTGGAATATCAGTTTTCATCTTGGAATATAGGCTTATTCTAATCTCTGATAGCCTACATATGTATTGCTGGTCTCTGCTCAAGAAGGAAGCCAAGGTCAAAAACACCGTGTGTAATTTGGATCTGTTTGCTGCTTGACACACTCTTGTTTTAATGTGACTCCTGGCAACAAAAGGCTTTGATGAACTGTGTTCATGCTACAACTGTCTGCTATTAACATGAGAAAACAAAGGGTTGTACTTTTAAATAAATGGGCTCCTTGATATTCAAAAGCACAGAAAAGTCAATCAAAATATCTACTTGTTCACCATTAGTATTAAGCTTGCATGTCTGTCCTTTCCAAAGCCAAACAAATTGGATGTAAATCTAGGTACCTAGGTTTATACAACCGAAGTGATCATGTTTGTGCCTGACAGTGATTGCATTTGTATCTCTGTTCATTTAAAAACTGACTCATGGCTGAATTATGAATGGGGCATTGGCTTATAATTTACAAATGGAAAATTTTGGACCAGTACCTCCTGGTTGTAGCAAAGGCAGATTTTATCAGTTTTGCGCTATTGGTAAGCAGAGTATATCAAGAATATTAAGTAAATCATTTTACTGGTTAACGACGTTGATAGTTTGTACTTTAAGTGACTAAGACCAGTACAGCTAGATTTTCTGGGTATAGGCTGAGCCTAGGTTACCATCTGGCTTAGATGCAGATTCCTGTCTACCCATCTGGGCTAGATTCATTAATATTTCCTCTTAAGACATGTTGGTAGCCACTGTTACACCCACACTTCCAAGTTCCAAAACACCATACTTTTCAAAAGTAGAGTACACAGTAGTAATTTAATACATATCTAGATTATATAAATTCATGTTTGGGTTTATAAAAATATATCTGGTTTATTGAAGAGTTTCAACGGAGTGGATTATTAACATTTTAATATCTGCCTTCAAGTGAACTGTTATGAACCTTTCTGGGTTGTGGAGGCCATAGACACATTCTCTGCAAATTGGGTAACTTTCTGGGTTGATTCAGTCTAGTTCAGTGGAAATCTTTAGTTCGTTGACTGATTTAACTTGGATAACCATCCCTACTTCCAGAGTAGAGTTGGCCAGAAGGGAGGAAGTGAATGAGGTCTCTTCTTTCATCCTTCTTATTTTAGTGGGTTGGGAGGGACGGTTTCACACTGTGTGTCTTGTCTTGAATGTCTTGACTTCCTCCGTACTCTGGGTCTAGATCCTCTGGCCTTGTAGGAGGGAGAGAAGAGGGGATGTTTCCCTTAGTCAGTTTACACTTAGTTATCATTGCTTCCCTGGTGTACATTTTAGTGACACCAGCATGGCAGGTATGTGCAGTCTGGCTTCTCTGAGGGCATGTGTGCAAGTTCTTCAAAGACCTGGGGGCTAGTGTGTGGGCTACCTCACTCTGTCTTCCCTGCTGTGTGGGTTCAGGTTTGTGGTCTCCCTCTTGGGTGGAATTCAGGTTAGAGAGCTCAGGCCAACTACTCTCTTACCTGTTCATTTGAATCATGGAAAACTGGTGTGAACCTGCCTGCTGTTCTCACCCTACTGTCCACATCCCCAGTTCTCTTTTTCTTTCTTGAAACAAGCACTGAGGCAGATGAGTAAGTCTGCTGCCTCAAAAACTATCATACTGAGAGCGGAACACCAGTCTCCTCCATGTGGCTTCCTCTGGACTTCATAAGTTATTCTCCTGGATCCTTCCTCATTCGTCTGGTAGGGAGAAGGCACCCCTTTCCTTTCCCTGTGAAGAGTCAAGAGAACCTTTTCTCACCATGAACTCTGAATTTCCCATAAAGCTGATGATTCCAGTGACTCTTTCTTGCTCCTTTTTTCTGGCCATGGCTAATATCTATGGTAATGGTGGGGGTAGGTTGTCAATAGTTAATTGGGTAGACTCCTCTCAGCTGACTCTTAGTAAGCCTTGGGGAGGGTGTCTGTCTCTAATTATTGGTAAATCTCTTTAAAATTTGGAGGTATTAAGCCTCTCCTCCAGCCCCCCTCCCCTCCCCCCCTTTTTTTTTTTTAGCTTTGAGCCTTATTTGTTCATTTTGGGATTGTTTAAAATATCAATAAAGTCTCACTTTGTATTCAAAATTTGAAACAACAACTCTTCTCAATTAAAAAAAATTCTAATAATCCCACAAATCAAACCTGGTGGGTCAAGTAGACCAAGTATTGAAACTATATTTTGTTTATTTCTGCCTGGAGTTGACACCTAAGTTGTAAATGGTGATACTCCCATCCTTTGTAACATGTGAATTATGTGAACTCACAGACTGTGAGACCATGACCTGAGCCGAAGTCAGATGCTTAACTGGCTGAGCCACCCAGGCGCCCCTGAAATTACTTCTCTGTTTGTACTCAGAGCCCTAAAACGACATGGACAGAGACTAAATGTAAGTTTAACTAATAAATTATCTTCTAAATTAATATATGAATAAATGTGTGGATAATAATTGCCATTCATATCAGTAACAGTATTAATTTTGAAGCTATACCCAGAGAATCATTAGGGCCATACAAATTGAGAATTATTCTATTTGAAATGCTTATTTCATTGGAATCTGCTTATATAAAATATTGCAGGGAACCTGTTTCTAAAACAACATTGTAACATCATATAATGGTTGAGGAACATACCTTGGTCACATTTTATGTACTGGACGAATGAAAATCCTGCCCAATTCAATACTCACGAACCATTAGATCATGACCTGAGCCGAAGTCAAATGCTTAACTGACTGAGTTGTGCAGGTGCCCCTGGACAATGGTCATTTCTGACTTTTGCACCACTTGAACCTCTGAGGCTAACTCAGAGTCACGTGGATCTCTGGAGGGCAGTGTCAGGGGTGGTGGTTGGGTAGGACTGGGGTTTCATTTGCCTTCCACCTGGCTGTAGAACCAACCTAAAGGAAGGTTTGCAGGAATTCAGTGTCCAAGGGACTGAGCCCACTTGGCCTGATCTGGGTTGGCAACAGTATTTCAAAGTGCTCACAATAATTTTTATCACCAAGTTGGGTGATCTGCTTCCAAAGAGGACTGGCCAGTTGAAAGCAGGAGTCTGGCCAGGACTCAGGAAGGGAGACTGAGCTGAGCTACACTGCAGACAGAGTCCTAATCCAATGGGGTTGAAATGGCTCCAGGAAACCAAGCATAGTCATTAGAGAGAGAAATATGTCCAGCACTGGAGAACTGTAGTTTAAGGAGACACAGGTGTTTGGGACCTTTCCTAGGAGCCCCTCATACCAAATTTAGGTCAGAAAAACTGGTGTTTCTAGTACCTCCTGGCTGAGGAAGTGACATCCAAAACAACACGAGACTTTGCTGGAATAGTCATATGACCTGTGGGGGTTGATGGTCATCAGTGTATTGCTGGGCAAGGCTAGGGAAAGCAGGAACCAACTTTGCTCTTTGCTTTTGTTCTCATTCCAGCCAGAGACATGTTTAGAGGGCATCGATTAATGGTGTGTGTGTGTGTGTGTGTGTGTGTGTGTGTACACGCATTCTCATTCTTCACATCTAACTGAAAAGCAGTTTTTAAGGTTTGTATGTGGATTTTCTAACAACACATACAGTGTTTCCGAGAAGGAGGTTGGAATATGTGGTGAAGGTCTATGGTACAGAATCTAGCAAAGATAAGAGACTTTTACTTCTTTAAGTTTGGGACTTCATGTCTTTAAACAAAAAGTGGGAGTGGATTCAGAAGCACCCGCTGGTTGTTTCTTCATTCTTTTTAAGGGATAGTTTATTCTTGCCAGAGAAATTAAAAAAAAAGTTCCAGAGGTTTGGGTATGTATTTTATTTATAGTCAATATCTATACTTTTACTCTGAGATGCTCTGGTTTAGAGCTTAGAAGGAGGAGGATTTGCAATAAAAAAATGTACAGAAGTGAAGGCTATAAAGAACCCTCATGACAAAGGCACAAGCTTTTGCATTTCATGTTTGTAAATGACTCATAAAATAATGAAACCCTTTATGGCATTTCCCCATATGAACTGAAGTCAAAAGCTTCTAATCAGATCTTAAATGCATTCTCCAAAAATTTCAGAAGGAATTTTTGGCTTTCCCTATAATAAGAGAGATGGGAGTATCCATTTGGATTAATTGTAATGGGAAGGAAAAATTAGTTAATTCTCCTTATCGTGGGTGAAAATTGGAGGTTGCTTTAAGGACATAGGCACACGAGTGACATGCCAGGACTGCTTGCACAGAAACTCATGTGCTTGGGTTCAGTGTTTGGCCTCAGGCCAAAGGCTGCAACTAACAGGAAAGTGTCAGCATCTCAATATAATTGCATGTCCTGGAGCCTATTATTGCACTAATAAAAATGCTTTTCAATAAATCTGAGAAAGGAAGTGGAAAAAAAAACACCAGAAAGAAAGGAACTGCCTGAAATATTTTATTATATTTAATAAAATTCTCATTAATGGAAAGAGTAGCTTTCTGCTAAATAAATGTACTTTAATTTTATTTTCTGATTAATTTGATTTGGGTGAAATGCAAGTACTTTTTTTCTCAGTGTACTTTCTTAAGAGAAGAGTGAAAGGCAAGTAGGCATCCCTGTAGGTGAGTGTTTTCTCAAGGAGAGGGAAGAGGAAGGAGGACCAGGACACCAGAAACCTGGGGTTTAGCTAGTAAGTATGTCACTGATGTACTGAGCGACCTTGGGCAAATGATTTAAACTCTCCATCCCCATATGTAAAATGGTAATGTTTTATGCTTACAAAAGTCTTTTAAATAATATGAACGTCAAAAGTATTTGACATGTGTACTATTATTTATAATGGATGCAATAGAGAGCATATATGATCACTAACAATGATCTTCATCACAAATAGCAGTCAACTTGACTATTCTCATAGACAATAGCCCTAATACTGTTAGTATATGAATGTAATCTATAAAGATTTTTCTATTGTGCTTCCTATGAAACAAAGAAACACAAATAAGAAGAATAATGATAACTAAATTGTGCTGCTCACGTACTATGGACGATGTTCACAGGCATAAGGGGAAAGTAAAGCAAAAGAAATTGTTTTGTATTAAGCTTCTACCATGAGCCAGATGTTTACATACATTACCTTTTTTGGGGCACCTGTGTGGCTCAGTCGGTTGAGCCACTGACTTCAGCTCAGGTCATGACCTTGTATTCCGTGAGTTCGAGCCCTGTGTCAGGCTCTGTGCTGAAAGCTCAGAGCCTGGAGCCTGCTTCAGATTCTGTGTATCCCTCTCTCTCTCTCACCACCCCTCACCCCCACTCTCTGTCTCTGTCTGTCTCTCTCAAAAATAAACATTAAAAAATTTTACATACATTACCTTTTCTCTTAGTTTTAAGCAAAATTTCTGGCACATAGTAGATGTTCAACAAATATTTGTTGGATGAATGAATGCTTCTTGCTTCCTTTTTTAAAAAATTTCAAAATAACTTGGAAAGCAAACCTTATCTCTATTTTACAGAAAAGAATAAGGTTAAAAATTGTAAAATTTTGATTAGGAGCACATGACTCGCAAATGGCACAGCCAAATTTTGAAAACTGGTTTGTCTGACTCCCAAATGAATGTTTTTGGTAATAAGACTTTGATAGTATTTTGATTAATAGAGGCTACCAGTCCAAAGTTTAATAGTAATTATGATGGCTTTATTGAGTGAGAAAGAAGTTGATGTGACATGATCACCTACTCACTTTGGACTTAAAGAATTTGGTTAGCCCCTTACACGGAAGAGCTGTTTCTGAATGAGAGTGTGAGAGAAAGGGCAGTGCTGACTGCCTCTCCCTAGAGCAGAAGCTCATTAGCTGGTGTGGCCTGTGTGGGATCTTGTGATCAAAACCGAGCCACAAGAGCACTCCTCACATGCAGTCATGGATACGAGGAGCTGATGATTGGAAGATGTAAGTCAGAGAGCAAGGAAGCCTCAGGTGCTATTGTGAGCTGGGGAGACAGGGAAGATCAAAGGAAAGAACAGCAGGTGAGTGGGACGTGGGTTGGGCATGTACTGGTATGAAACTGCTGCTCAGGCTGAGCTCTCCTGTCCCAGCTACTTTGGTAAATGGCCAGAGGGAAGGATCATGTTTTGCCCATCATTGGCAGAAAGCTGTATGCCTTGTGTGCTCATTGTTACTTATTGCTCCTCTGTTCCCAATCCATCCTTCTTTGCCCTGCTTTGTGCTGCTGGAGCTAGAACCTGTAAACAGTTTTCCTTAGCCAGCTGGCACAGTGTTATCTCTGTTGGTAGAAAGAGCTGGGAGGACAATGCGGGAGAGAGGTTTCTCTTCATCTTGTTGGTGTATTTGTTTGTTCTTGCTCCCAGTAGTGAGCACTGTCCTGGTAGTTTTGCCAACACCCAGGGGTGGTTTCTCAACGAGTTTCACCAATACTCCAAAGGGTGGCTTTTTGGCTAGTTTCCAGCAATAGTGGGGGCTCCCTGAAGGGTCTTACCAGAGTGTTGAGGGCAGCTTCCCAGAGTCTTCCTTATGTTCCACGGGATAGCTTTCTCTTTGGCAACCCACCAGCCAATTTCTTTTGGGCCAGCCCTGATCATTGGCAGTGGAGCTAACTCCTCAGCTATCCAAAGGCCACGGCCATACCTCCCTAATGAGGCTCAACTCTTAACCATGGGGGGAGTGCCCTCTCCCAGATTTATTTTTTCTCTGAATAGTTCATCTTATCCCTAGAAGTAGTGGCTGCTTCCTTTACCTGCTCTTCTCATGTTCTTTACTATTCTCTTACCCTTTGGTAGTTAATCCTCTGATGCAAGTTAATCATTTTTATGTAATATTTTCTCTGTTCATATTTCTGGTGTGGTTTCTGTTTCACTACTGGACCCTGGTCAACACACCAATTTGCCCTCAAAAGCAGAGCTGGAGGCAGAGGCCTATGTGAGAGTTGTTTATGTAAGAATATAATCTTAGGTTGCTGGAGACAAGGACAGGGGAGTGAAACAGGAAGAAGGAAGAGCCCATACAACAATGTGTTATCAAGTTGGTCATGCCAATGGACAACTAATTTTTCAATTCCATAGAACTTTCTGAGAAACAATGAGAACTATGTCTCAGAACTGATAGTGGAAAGAATAGAGAAAATATTTATCCTTTGGCTCCTCTGTCCCATTGTTCAGAATGAGGTCCTGTCACTCTGAACACTCCTGTCACTCTGAAGATCGTTGAAGCCTCCAGAGAAATCGTTGCTGCAGAACTGGTTAGAATACTAGGTAAAGCTGACAGAATGTGCAAATTGGTACAGAAGAAGGGTTTGGTATAATCAAAATAAGAAATTGATATTTAACAATCTTTTCTCGAATGTCTTACAAAAACTTTGCTAAAATTTCAGGGTGAGAATATTAAGTTGGTAATTGAAAAATGGAGGAGCTCAACTTGGTTCCTCCATTTAAGGTGTCTAGATTCAGTAAATGCGAGAGTGGGTGGGAGATCAGCCCAGTATAAAATAAGCACTGATCATGGCAGTATGCAGTTGATGTTAAATTATGTTACTACAGGAATTCATGAGGAGACATTGCGTCTTCCTGGAGCAAGAGGCCCGCTAGTCCAAGAAATGGCATTATCTCTGCCAAAGCTAAGAGGTCATAGATGACTATGGCAAGGAAGATGACACAGTGTCAGAAATTCAGGAAATAGGAGAGGTAGGTCAAGTTGCTAACACTTAAGGGAGCAACTAAAAGGAAAGGCTGGAAACCAAACGTCTCAGGATTTTGTTATTCCTGGGGCTATGGATGTGATTAGAGAGAGAAAACTGGGACTCCAGGGAAATTCTGATACCAAATGTGGAAAGTTTGGAGTAAGAGCAATACCCTCTATGCTGATGCCCTCTCTAGTAGACACCTCCTGATCTCCTCCCATGCACTTTCTATCTCAGCTCAGTGGTTCAGGGGAGAAGCCTGTGCCTTCCTTTTCCTCCAGGCCACTTCCTGACCTGATGTCGTAACTCTCTCCCTCCTCATTATCTGAGGCCCAACTTACCATTTCCATTTTCTAATCTGTTAGCAAAAATTACAAGGCTTGACACTTATTGGCAAATACTTATACTTTTTGATTTGGAGACCTTCAAGCATAGTTTTGAATTTTTATTTAAAAATATTTTTTAGGGGCACCTGGGTGGCTCAGTCGGTTAAGTGTCCAACTTCAGTTCAGATCATGATCTTGCGGCTGGTGAGTTTGAACCTGGCTTTGGGCTCTGTGCAGAGAGCTCAGAGCCTGGAGCCTGCTTTGGATTCTGTGTCTCCCTCTCTGTGCCTCCCCTGCTCACGCTCTGTCTCTGTCTCTCTCTCTCTCAAAAATAAACATTGAAAAAATTAAAAAAATATTTTGTAAAGATTTAGCATTTTTGGATTCTAGGAAGCTAGAAATTTATGCGGATCATGCAGAAAGGATATACAATTTCCTGCAAAATGATTAATTTTTCCAGTAATATAACGGTTAGGGGAGGAAGGAAATTGGAAACAAATTTTAAAGATGGCGATAAGAGCCAACATTGACTGAGAAGTCAGGCTTTGTGTATAAGCTTTCATTTATCTGGTTAGAAATGTTACCAGAAAGGCATTATCTTAGATTTTTAGCTGAAGAGATGGACCACAATGGGGCATGACTAACATGCTCTAGGTCAGATGGATCAGCCTTTCCTGGACTCCTATGTCCACTGTTATTTCTTCCTTCTCTGAGATCCTGTTGTGCATTTTATATATAGTGTGATTTTGGCCTTTCTGGTGTCCAGACCTATACTGTCAAAATATTTCTAAGTACAGCCTCTTCAGTTAGATTAAAGACAAGAAATATTTCCTTAATATCACTAGTGGCTAGTGAAGGTAAAGGGAAGATGCACTCTGTGTGGTCCAGAGAGAAGACAATAGATTTGGTGGATTGATGACAAGTCTGTCACTTCCCAGCTGGTGATCACAGGAAAGTCTCTTAAACTTTCTGTGTCTCAGCTTTATTATTGTATAAAATGGGCATAATATAACCTATGTGCCAGATTTTTAGAATGAGGAAACTAGATATTGTAGCTAAGCAGTTCCCCAAGTGTGTTCTTTGGGATACCATACTCCTCTGAGGGAAAACCCCTTGATTAAATTACTTTGTGAAAGGTAGTGTATTGCATAAATCTTTTGGGTCACTATGTAAACTAGTACACTCAGAAGTCTGGAAAGTTCAGCAAGAAAGAAGGGTGTTTACCTTTTTGAACAGTGTGTTTCTCATCTGTGACCACCCATCCTTCACATGGGTAGGTAGAAGGTGCACTGAGAAGCATAAATAACACTTGGTGTTTATGTTTTGGTATTTAGATTTTAGGATTTGATCACTATATTGAAAAGATTATAGGATTAGATGGGAGTTTATCCAAAAATGTTATTAAGTAAAACAAAACAAAACAAAACAAAGTGCAGAAGATGATCTCATTCATGTTTAAAAGAGGTTATATATTGCTATATTGTATTGAAATTTGGGGAAGGATATAATAAACCATTAGTAATAGTTTCCTCTGTGATGGTGTCTGTGGTATAAGGGAGTCACATATATAGATATATTTACCTTTTTGTACTGTTTCCATTTTTTTTTTTTTTACTATACGCAAGTATTACTTGACTAAAAAAAGAGAGGACAAACTATAAATGCACCTTAATTTTTCATGAGTTTTAATAGATTAAAACTTTAAGAACGTTTTCATAATGTTACTTTCATAACACAGTTTCATAGTGTTAAATCATTTCTGAATCAGTATTTTTATAAGGAGGAATTTTATGATCAGCAGGCCAGTTTCTACATTTGTTATGTGAGTTTACCAGATTGGTAATATAAAAATATAACAGTTTTTTACTTTGTTGTGTGCAAGCTTCAGCAAAGATGCTGGTCTCCCAACTTGGAAGCCTTCTTCCAGATGTCTTACACTACAGAAACCAGTGCTAGAGATCTTTAGTAATATTAATCTGTAGAATTAAGTTTCCAGTTGATTCTTTAATCCAGAATCAACTTACTATATAATGCTACCTTTGAGAATCCCAAATAATTCGTGAAAAATTTAGTAGTTGTATAAGATTGTGTATTTTCTGGCTTACGAAATTTAAACTACAATTAAGCTAATAAACTCATTCAGAAAGGTCATACTGTGTGACATTTTACGGTTTCAAATCTGAAAAGTACAAAGTGTTATAAAGTACATCCTAGACATCAATTTCTTACAAGGCAGAAGAGGTGGATTTGAATATGCAGTGATCGATAGTATAAACAGGAAAGAAAGAAAAAGCTTCTTTTCCTATTCACAACATAAGGAAGGTAATTTGCAGTGTATTTCCAGTACATGAGGTACTTAAAGCACATTTGGCAACACTTAGCAGTAAGTGGCAAATCATTGTTATGTCTCTCGGTACCCTACACACCCTCATCCATCCGGTGTTGGGGCATTAGAACGGTTCTGTGGCTATAACTGCTCTGTAGGTCTTGCCAGTCTTTTGATTTTTGAATTTTGCCTTAAATCAACTGGTCTGTTTTTAAAAAAGTTGTTCTTTAGGCATAGATGGAAGCTACTGGTTTCATCCCTAGGAGGAGAAAAAAAGAAATGAAGATGGCCTCTTGTTTCACCAGAATCCATCCATTCTTCCCCTGTCCAAACCCCTAGTCTGTTCTCCATTACTGATTTCCCAC
The DNA here is from genome assembly GCF_007474595.2 of Lynx canadensis. NCBI lineage: Eukaryota > Metazoa > Chordata > Mammalia > Carnivora > Felidae > Lynx > Lynx canadensis. Next base: position 152,884,213 of record NC_044303.2, on the reverse strand, counting down.
TGGGCTCCACCCTCTGATCTCTAGCTAGAAAATTCACCATTTCCTAGTTGACTGGAATTTCCTGTTTGATATCTATCTAAAAATAAAGTCAGAGGGAAAGAAAGGAGAGGAAGTTAAGAAAGGTCAAAAGGAATTCTCTGGGGGAAATTTCTTGTTTTCAGAAGTGGCAGATTAGCATTTAAACCAATAAAAGAGAAACCTGAATAACAATGTCTTCAGGTGCCTCTTTAGTCTTCTTCTTTGTTCCTTTCCCAGTGCCTGTAATTTGAGAACTGGGAGACAACAAAGGATGTTTTTACCAACCCCAAACCATCACGACCCAAGAACAATGTGCTAAAAGCATGAATGAAAATATCAGTGATCAGCTAGAGATAGTTTGTAGTATTGGGAACAATCTGTTCTTTATTCGCCACAGTTGTGAACATTTGTTGAACAGTTACATATCTTTACCAACATTGGGATGAATCTTGACTGGTATTTTAACATTTTAGAAAATTGTAAAGCAGAGGTATGATAAAGATGAACCTTATTTGTTTTACCATGTGTTAGGCACAATCTAGAGTACTTTATCTATAACAGTTCATTTAACCATATGTCAACACAGTGAGGTAGGTACTTTGGCTATTATTTCCAACTTAAATAAAGAAAATGAGGCATAGACAAGTTAAATAACTTGCTCATGGTTTCACAGCTAGTGAGTGATCAGGTTGAGTCTCGGGCATTCTAGTTCTAGAACTATGTGCTTAACTACTGTATAGTACAACACAATCTTCTGATAGTACAACAGATCTATAAAAGCATTATTGATGTAAGGAAATATGATTTAATATAACATAGTATTTCTATATTTCACTTGCTAGTTTTAGGTATTATATCACAGAATCTTAGAGCAGGGAGAATTTAGCAGGACAGTGGTAGGGAGAACTAATACTAATTGAATTTGCTAAGTGCTATGCCATTTGGATGCATGAAGAGGTGAAGAGAGCATCTGTTTGGATGCATCAGTTGGCTTAGGGGTCAGCAAGCTTTTACTGTACAGGGCTAGATGGTAAATATTTTAGGTTTTGTGGGCCATTATGTCTGTTTCTTTCTCTTCCCCCTACCCCTCCTTCCCCTCCTCTCCTTCTCCCCTCCTCTTCCTCCTCCCCTTCCCTCCTTCTCATTCTCCTTTTCTTCCTTCTTCTTCTTATCCTACACTTTTTTTAAAATGCAAAAATCATTCTGAGTTTGGAGCAGTACCAACCAAATTTGACTCTAGGTCATGGTTTCTCACCCAGCCTTAAAAATGAAGGTGAATTTGCTTAATTATGTGTTGAAAGGTAGGATGAGCTTCAGAGGGAAGTTCATTAGAGTTCTGGTTCCACTCTATTCAGACTAACTGAGACCCTCTTTGTGTTTTTTTTTATTTTTTAAAAAAATGTTTGTTTATTTTTGAGAGAGAGAGAGACAAAACATAAGTGGGGGAAGGGCAGAGAGAGAGAGGGAGACACAGAATCCAAAGCAGGCTCTAGGCTCTGGGCTGTCAGCACAGAGCCCGCTGCAGGGCTCAAACTCATGGACTATGAGATCATGACCTGAGCTGAAGTCAGATGCCCAACTCACCGAGCCACTCAGGCACTCCAACTGAGACCCTCTTGGTATTGGATTTGTCCTCCAGTTTCTTCCTTCATCATTACAAGATGGCAGCACAGAACAGGTTTCCATGCCTTCTTATTCATGTTTGAGGGATGATGTGGTGGGGTAGATAAGACCTTGCTAGTAAATGCAAAGCAGAAATCCTGAGTATCACTCTGATTGGACAATCTTAGTATTATCCACCTTCTGGACTGATTTTTGAAACCAGGTATTTATGGCACCGATTGGTTTTAGACACAGTTGCCTGAACTCTCAAGGATCAAGCAACAAGAAAGGTTGGGGTTATCTGTAGGTCCAAATCAATAGTCTGGAATGGGTCTTGAGATTTTGCATTTTGAGCAAGTTACCAGGTGATGTTGACAGTTTCTGGCCCATGGGTCACACTTTGAGTAACAACATTTATCTAAATCTAACCAGCATAACTACTGAATAATGAGAGAGTGATGAAATGAATGTTGGGGAGATAATTACAATGCCTAGAGTTGTTTACAAGTATATTTTTGGTAACTGTTGAAAATAATGCACGTACAACGTAAGGACTGGAATCAGGATATGAATAATAGTTATTGCCAAGGTTTTATAGTAAGAGAAGATTTTTTTCATAATAGAGAGAGAAAAATTTAGAGCTTCCAGGCCAATCCTGAAGGGAGGCATTGGAAGGTAGTGAAAGATGTGGGAGAGGAAGAGAGATACATGAACCACCTTTTGTGATTGTATCTTTACTTATGAATGCTTGCGAAAACTGAAACATGGAGACCGATTTTCCTGTGGAGTGAAGCAGAGGTAAAATTTGAGGAAGCCAGAGCCACACCAATGAGTATAATTGCCTCAGGGAATATGAGAATTCTTGGATGTGCCAGCTCAAAGGACTGGGGAGTTCTAATAGCCCAGTGAAAGCTGCCCAATTTTTAACATCCCAGTTACATGCAGTATTTTATTAATCACTCCAGAAACGTTGTGAGTTGGATATTATTATCCTTGCTTTAAAAGTGAAGAAACTGAGAGGTGCCTGGGTGGCTCAGTCACTTAAGTGTCCGACTTCGGCTCAAGTCAGGATCTCATGGTTTGTGGGTTCGAGCCTCGCATTGGGCTCTGCTGACAGCTCAGAGCCTGGAGGCTGCTTCAGATTCTGTGTCTCCCTCTTCCTTTGCCCCCCGCTGCTCACATTCTTTTTTCTCTCTCTCTCAAAAATAAATAAACATTAAAAAAAATGTTTTTTAAACGAAGCTCTAAGATAATAAAAAACATGACCAGGGTTTCACAGAAAGTAGAAGAGGAATTTGTGTCTCACTGGTCTAACTGTAAGATCCATGATCTTTGATTACACTAGTCATTTTCAAAAAAAAAAAAAGCAAAACCTCCCAAAAAACATTTTAAAAATGAAATAGTAAGTGGGTCCAGTGGTGGCTTAAGAATTTCTATATGGAAGGATTTGGGGGCAACAACCTGTTTGTGGGTATGTTGTAGCTGAGGTCTTGTCTTGAAGCTGTATTTACATAGCTAGCATGCTATATTTACTTAGGTAGTATGTTTATTTAAGATGGTTCCTTGAAAGTCAGCTGAATCCTCTACAACCCATTTTTCATGGTGTCCCTGTGTGGGGCCTGAGTACATAAAGAAACAAAATTGAGCTTCTCTCTTGCTGTCTCTCAAGCATCTCTAGGGAAACTTACAGTGAAAACCACTGAAGTGTGTACTTCCTGTTACTCCTAATTCTGTAAGTGGAACTGAAATTCAGAGATTTAAAATGGATTGTCCCGGGTAACACAGCAAGTTAGCAGCCGAATGGCTCCAAGGATTATTAAACCCAAGTGCTTAGAGATCAGTTTCTTCAAATTGTGTTTAAAGTACAAATATAAAAATTAAGACAATTGCCTAAAGTATCGGAGTATTTTGAGGCTTGTGGGAAATAGAATATTTTAGATTTAGAATTTGCTTTCTCTGTAGAAGCAATATCAGATAAGGCATAATGAGATGTATTTTCAGAGTTTCTCTGAGTAGAGGTTTATTATTTATATTTGTTTTATAGTATTTTGTTTGTTATATTGCACAGTTTTGAGGGTTTTGTTAGTGTTTTATAAGAACAATGTTACTTTTCTTTAAATGTTTGATTTTGTGTAAGTAACCACATTCTAAGTTATAACTGCTACCACATACAGAGGGCAAACTTTTGCCAGCAGAATGTGTATCTGAATTTAGATTAAAATCAATGACAGGTTAAAAGGAATTCACTTTACATAAGAATGTTTTTTCTTTTAAAGCATTACTTAAATTAAATGACACATGTGTCTATGTTATTTTGATTTTATAACTGTCAATTATATTGCTGTTAATTGCCAGTAGGGCCTTGTTATAAAAGTGTCTTTTAAAAAATATTGAAGAATAAATTCATCTGAATTCAGTATTGACTCTGCCTTCTATTAGGCTTTTGGCCAAAATGTGACTCAGTAGGGTGAATACAGTAGCTGAAGCAATATAATAGCTCACCCTTGGAAATCCTTTGGAGTAAAATGGTAACCACAAGGGCAAAGGGGCATGCCTTGACAACAGTGCCTTTCATTGGTGCAGACGGTCAACTAAAGGACAACACACAGTGTTACAGGCTAGATCTATAATTCTAATGGCTCAGCTATTTGGCAGGAAGCATCATATACATAAAAACTCGTGAGACTAAAATAAAAAATATTCATGTTACCCCAAATCTTAGTTCCATGGATAAAAAAAAGAAACTAAAGACTGAATACAAGGAGCAGGAGAGGGAGAAGGAAAGGGGGGTGGGGAGAGAGAGAGAGAGAGAGAGAGAGAGAGAGAGAGAGGTGAAGAGTGTAGGGAAGGAGAGGAGGCTAGAAGCTGTTGTAGTTAGTTTGGACTTCTGTAAGGTTACCCTTGAGTTCTGTTGGCTCCTCACTTCTTCCCTACACCCATCACCAGAATAAGCACATATTCTGGCCTTCTATCAGTTTTAAGTGAAAAAATCACATAAATTCTCCTCTAATATTTGCTCTCATAAGCATCTGTTTTTTCCTTCTTGCATTAGGTATTCTTATTTTTTGTAATTAGGAAAAAGCTACTTGTTATTTTTTTCAGGTGTATTAGCAGCTATAATAAATGAGAGGACCACTTTGCCAGTGGTAGGGTATTTATTTATAGAGCATAAACATTTTTTACTTGAAGTTTTCAGGTCCCAAATATTCATACATTTGTGTCACTTCCCAATGAGGAAGATTAATGTAGTAAGTTGTCCAGATATGTTATGGCTAGACAGTTTAGGGATTATTCACACTTTTTAATCTCTTGATTTATACTTGTAAGCCTTCTTATTTTCTGTAGAATCAAATATGGTTCATATGATATGAATCAAATATCACTTCACACTAAGTGAAATAAAGAGCCATCACTTTAAAATAAATTTTTTTCTAGGTCAAAGGCTGGTTATGTTTTATCCCTACAGTTCTGAATGCACGTAGCCTTTTTTTTCCCCATTCCATTTTACGCTGAAGGGAATAAGAATATGCCCCCTCAAAATATGCCACTTTGGCATAAGGATTATTTTGAGTTGAAGGCAATTAAGAAACAGGTGACACAGGAAGAACTCTCTTCCCTTCCTCTTTCTATCTAAAAAGCAGGGCATACATTTCCTTTTGTGCAGGTTTGCTTCCCTTTCCTCTCTTGTACCAGGAGGACAACAACCCTTATCATAGGAGGCAGAAAGTTAGCACCAAGATGAGTCAGTATAAACAAACCTTACTCACATAGCTCTCACCTTCCATTAGTTTCCCCTCACATGTTTACCTTTCCACAATTTACCATCCCTAGAAGCCCAAATCCATTTTCTTTGTCTTGTCTTTTCTCCATAATTTATTGCCCTTTGTTAAGATGGTATATGAGCCTGCAATTTTAACTACTCCTTTGAATTACTCGTCACTGAGTTCACCTGTGTGTATGCTCATTATATGTGTAAATACACTATTTTTTCTCTACTCTGTCTTTTCTCAGTTTAATTCACAGACCCTGACACTAAACCTAAGAGAGTAGAGGAAAAGTTTTTTCCCCTCCTACAGTGCCTATCTGGAACACATGGATTTCCATTACACAAGAAAGTTTGTTGCTTTTTTGTACTGGATAACTCTCTGATCATCCTGGCCAATGTGAACTCAAATTGTGATAAATTGGTTGCTAATTAAACAATTTTCAATTCAAAACTAAAATAAAAGCTTAGTACTGTATTTGGTTAATTCAAAGACCATATATATGGAAAAATACTTTTTGCTATGTTAAACTGTTTGCAAATCCCCATCCCCTGCCCCAACTGAAAACCTGCCATCTTGACTATTCTTCTGAATAAGATAAATGAGAGTATTTACTGAAGAGACAGTGAGTCTGAATCTAATATGAAGAATGATGTGTGGATTAGTAGTTTGAAGATCTGGATTCTGCTTGATTCCTTCAGGTGGATCCAGGGAATGGATGGATCCAGGATAGTGCATGGATCTGGAAGTCAGGGACAGGATTTGTATCCAAGAATACAAAGAATAGGGTGGTGGTAGTAGTTGAAGTGTGAAAGGGAGAAGCAGCCCAGAAGCATCATTCAGGAAAGAGAGGGGAAAAGGGAGTGGGTTGAGAAATCAGGAGTTCTGAGAGTGCAAAATAGTAGAGTGGATGAGTAGGAGGCAGGCTTGGATAGTGATGGAGAGAAAAAGTGGGTCTGTGGCTTGGGCCACTGCTGAGTTAATATACTGGGTTAAAAGCAGGTGCATACGCTAGTCCTGGTCTTATGTCCTATGTGATTTTGGCCATATTACCCTTTTCCTGAGCATTTATCAGGATTCCTGAGAATCACAGTTCAGGGTTCATCTCTGTAAAAAATAGATTACTAAACCTCTTTATAATTTTATTCAGTGATCCAAGTTGAGTTTTGATAGAAGAAGGGCTCCTTTTCCCTTTAGATTCAACTCGAATCATTAAGATATACTAGAAAGATAAAGGAAACTCTGAGCAAACAGAAACGTCGCAAGCAAATACCAGGTCTTATATTGCTTAAAGGAAGATTCATATCATTTTTTTTGCTTGGGACAGTACTTCCCAAAGTGTCCAGAGGAATACTTGTATACAATAAAAAGTACTCATTGAGAATATATAGAGTTCTTTAATGCAGGACTACTCAGAACCATTATTATGGTAAGTAATATCATGGTCAGTTTTGAAACAATTTATTTCTTGAGATCATTCCCATCTTGAAGTTTAACAGAGGTATTAGAATCATATTAATTCAATATGGGATCAAGAGAAGAAAAGAAATTATTTTCCAAATAATTTGTGACCTCTCTTTTCCCAAATTATTATTTCTAGCAGAAAGTGTCAGGAGAATACTTCCAAGTATTTGGTGGAATAGGTATCTCAGGTAATAGTTTTCTCAGATCATGATGTGGAGGAGGGATTCTACCATTCTGATTAGACATTTGTTGAAGTGCAAAGGCTGTTGCAGCCAGAGAGCTCTTGGGAATTCTGACTCCCAGGATTCCCAAGGTCCCACCACTTTGGGCCAACTTATTTTCTTTCATTTTAGTTCAGTCACTGGACATAGTGGAAGTTAGCACCTTACCTCAGTTGCAGATTTCCTTTTCTCTTCTACTTCAGGAGGGGTCTTTGATCTTCATCCTGATGGGTTTCATCCTGATGGTTTCTAACCCAGTAAGAGGCTGATACTAAAGCAGGAGTGAAAAAGGTCCCTCCAAACCTGCACTGCTAGTTGACTGATGAATGGTCCTCTGCTTGGGCATTTCCTCCAGAAGTGCCAAACCACTGTGAATTTCAAATAAATTTTGCTCTGAGAAGTAGCACTGTGAATAAGAATCTCATGAAAGGTTTGGTTTTTCTTCTTCGCTCCTGAGAATCACAAGGTAACTGACTGAATACAACGGGACACTTTTGTATTTAAAATATGTAAAATAAATTCTGTTTCATGCCTAATTTAGTGGAGGTCTAAATATTATTTATTGGTAAAAATTTAATCTACAACTTATAAATATGTGTTTACTGACATGTCCAAAAAATATAATCACATACTACTTTGAAAAATTGCATTTATTAGTGGGGAAAAAGGGAAACTTCTACTTTCCCTTATTCCTTTAAGAAGTAAAGAATACCTTTAAAACCCTCTAACAGCTTTTCTTTTATTAGTAGCTAAAAGAAATCTCAAGGAGAGGTGGATACTTTAAAAATAAAAGGAGCAACATGAAAAGGTGTTCATCTTTTTGAAACCTCTATTGTTCAGTAATGCCTAATGTTAGACATTAAAGGTTTACGTGTTCATCATCATATTTTATTGAAGTTGGTAATAATTTACTTATTATCTGCAATGGGTTTCTGAAAAATATTTCTCTTTCCATTAAGGATTTCATTTTCAGCATTTACTTGTCAGTTAAATCCTCACATCATTAATGTAACTTCTCATCATAGGCAAAATTGAATATTCATGCCTAGCTCAAATCACTGTTATTTTGGCCTCTTACTTTTTTTTTCCCCCCTGAAAGTGTAGATTGTTAACCCATCACTTTACAGCTAAGATTGTTAAATTCCCTGAGACTGCTTTAGTTTGTCAGTGTAACTTGAAGTTTACATTTGGTCATTTTTCCATGGAAAGTAATTTCTGCTTTTAACCTTGACCAGATTCAGGCATGCCATTTAGCCCCTTGCTCTTTGCTAGCTCCTTTAGTAACTTTTTCATAATGTTCTAGGTCTCAGAGACATGCTATCTCAACCCTTCATACAATGCCTTGCCTGATTGTGTGCCTGGCAAATACAATCCTTTAATGATGATCATTCCCTCAAATGCTTGACCTTCACCCAAGGAATTAATTTCCTTGTCTGAAAGGCACTTGAAAGGAATTTTTACATGGTCCACCTTAGACTAGATGACCTCTCAAGCCCCTTACAACCACAAGATTCTAGGATTCTGTTTGTTGATATATGTCACTTTTGGCGAATCAACATTAATGAGGCTAGCTTTCAAATACATTTTTTTGAGGTCTAGGACAACATTTTCCTTCATCTATATGATGGCAAGATGGATTTGTTCTTCCTGACACGCCCTACACCATACTGGCTTCTTGCACATAACCTTCTGCCTTCTGAGGCCAGGTTCTAATTGAGTTAGGATAACAGTAAGAGGCCTTTTGTAATGCATCACAAGGGAAAAGAAGAGACAGAGACTCTTTTTGCACAATAACTTACAGGAATTGTGTGCTATTCTGAGAGTAGAAAACCCTTGGTATTTAAAAATTCTGATTGTCTTGTAGCTTCTTGATTCCAAATCACAATCATTGAAAGATCAAGCTTTCCCTCATCTCCTTCAGGAGAAAAAAAAAAATCCTGATCCTAAGGGACAGATAAACAAATCTTTCTTAAATTGAATGAAACGTTGGCAACTAGTCCAAAGTTGAATCGGAGATATGAAGTTAGGCTGAGGGAGAGGGTGGGTGTTGGTGGGAAGCAAATGGTATTTAAGTAACTACAGGACCTGTCATGAAGGAGAGAGGGAAGAGATTCTGGGGTTATAAGAAAGCAGTGAGGTTGCAAGGCTATTGTACCTGTTTAGGAGGGAGTGTGTGGCTAGAATGAGCTGAATATAATGCAGAAGCATCTAGAATGTGTGCTGTATGGATTATAGTGCATGACTTAAGCCTGAATATGCCTAGGGATTTTATGCTTATTATTATTTAGTTAACAATAAGATTATTTTGATAATGAATTGTACAGTTTTGACTTTCTATGAGGGCATAATAAGGGGGTTACATTGTTAATATGCAACTAATCTTCATTTAGGAAGTGTTTATGCTACAATATGTATGATGTCAATGATGAATATCAGGCTTCAGATTGTAAGCTCCTAGAAAGTAAGCATATTTCTATGTAATATGCTGTTTATGACACTGAGTTAATCCAATTCTCCTGTTGCATTACTCCCTTGATGACACACATATTGTTTCGGGACATGCTTAACCATTTAATGGTTGACTTACTATCAGAGAATTATTTGGGAAAGCCACAGGGCAAGAGAGAGCCTAATTAATATTAAACATCAACAGTAATTTGGGCTTGTTTTCATAAGTTGCCTTGTAAAGGAACATGCCAGCCCTGGGTTATCAGTATGAATTAATAGTGGCTTCTTGCGCTGCTGGCCAGAATCGTTATACACTGTTTAGCATACAAATTATTATGGATAATATTTTTGATATAGTAGAACTTGACTCATTCATTCTGCTAATATGCAGATCCAATAATTCTCAAACCAACCTCAGTCATGTCTCTTTACTCTCCGTGAAGTTTATTAATGGCAAAGAGCTGTCATGAAATCTCACATTACAAAGAATTCATTACTTACACAAAAGATGCTAGAGTACATTTATTGGTCTATTACCAAATAATCTAATAAAAAATTAAAATGCGAGTCTATTTATGAGGTAGAAAAAGCAGTATGCTTTTTTGTAATATGACATCATAGCAGTTCATCCTGTCCATATGCATAGAAAGCACTTACAGTGTACAAATTACACTGGTTAATTTGCCTTGATCTTTAATACGGTTCTTCATTATTACGATAATAAGATTTCAGAAGAATACTTCAATGGTGGGAGAATTCTGTTACATGTAGAAATTTTCAAAGAAAATATTCAGCAAAGATAGGAAGAATAGTAAGGGTCTCGATAGGTGGAACAAATATAAGATTATTACTTAATGTGTCTAATTTTTATGTCCCCAACCTCCATAACAATCCAATACAATTTCTTAGCAAATTTACAGTTCATATAACAAAATAGACTTAAAGAGAGTCTATAAATGGCAAACTGCAATAAATTTTCCATACAAATGATGGGTTAACTATCTGGCGGGGTGGGGGGGGGTGGGGGAAGCAAGAGGCCAGAGTAACAGTGATTTGAGCTAGGCATGAATATTCAATTCTGCCTGTGATGAGAAGTTACATTAGTAATGTGAGGATTTAACTGACAAGCAAATGTTGAAAATGAAATCCTTAATGGAAAGAGAAATATTTTTCAGAAACCCATTGCAGATAATAAGTAAATTATTACCAAATTCAATAACACATGATTACGGCGTGCTAGCTAATTCACTATATGCTACTTGACCTTTGGTTGAACAAGAATATTTCTGTGTACTTCAGTTCAACAATTTACAATTTGAGTACCTACTGTGTGTATCCTGTGTATAGATATCTTAGTTAAGATTGGGAAGAAATCCAGTTCTTTTCTCAGAGCCCTTCATTTTGTTTTAATTAATTGAGGAAAACACTAAATAAATGCAGTAATACCACATTCATTCATCAAATATTTTTGAAGTGTCTGCTGAACTTGCCCTCATTGTGACTGTGCAAAAAGATGCTAAATGGGAAAATTTGACTCTGATACCAGGTATGGTAATATCATAAGCCAGGGAGAGGTACCACATGATTATGCATATTTTCATTGGAAATGATAGAGAACTGGTTTAGGATTCATGAGACTTTTGCTTATTTTGAGATTATAAAAAGGTTGCAGTTTGAAAATTCAAGATGATTTGGTGAATAGGATTTCTCAGGAGAAAGCTGAGGTGTGATTCTTTCTCTCTCTTTTCCCCCTATCCCCTGCCAGGAAGGGTGGGGGAAGTGTTTTGTAAGTGTTTCTTAATTGAAGGCCACAGTATACTAGCTTTACTTACATCTGAAGAAAAATTTAAAAGCCTTTGGCAGTTATATAGATGCCATGTCTAGGGATCTTGACAGTATTTCTCTTTCCTCCATCATAGCAAAAAGAACTTAAATTTTAAGAAACAGATGTGGAACTCAGTAGAATTGTTTCCTGGGGACTTTTTGTTGTTGTTGTTGTTGTTTTTTGCAGGGGTGGAGGATGATTTTATTATTTATTTATTTGTTACTTTATTATTATTTTAAATATAATTTATTGTCAAGTTGGCAAACATACAGTGTATACAGTGTGGTTTTGGTTTTGGGGGTAGATTCCTGTGATTCATCACTTACATATAACACCCAGCGCTCATCCCAATAAGTGCCATCCTCAGTGCCCATCACCCATTTTCCCCTCTCCCCCCCACCCCATCAACTCTCAGCTCGTTCTCTGTATTTATAAGTCTCTAATGGTTTGCTTCCTCTCTGTTTGAAACTACTTTTTCCCCACCTCTTCCCCCATGGTTTTATTTTAAGTTTCTTAAGTTCCACATATGAGTGAAAACATATGTTATTTGTCTTTCTCTGACTGACTTATTTCACTTAGCATAATATTCTCCAGTTCCATCCACGTTGTTGCAAAAGGTAAGATTTCATTCTTTCTCATTGCCGAGTAGTATTCCATGGTGTATATATAAACACATCTTCTTTATCCATTCATCTGTTGATGGACATTTGGGCTCTTTCCATAATTTGGCTATTGTTGAAAGTGCTGCTGTAAACATCAGGGATTAATGTGCCCCTATGAATCAGCACTCCTATATCCTTTGGATAAATTCCTAGTAGTGTTATTGCTGGGTCCTAGTGTAGTTCTATTTTTAATTTTTTGAGAAACCTCCACACTGTTTTCCAGAGTGGCTGCACCAACTTGCATTCCCACCAACAGTGCAAGAGGCTTCTCATTTGTCCACATCTTTGTCAACATCTGTTTTTTTCTGAGTTGTTAATTTTAGCCACTCTGACTGGTGTGAGGTGGTATCTCAAAGTGGTTTTGATTGGTATTTTCCTGATGATGAATGATGTTAAGCATCTTTTCATATCTGTTGGCCATCTGGATGTCTTCTTTGGAAAAGTGTCTATTCATGTCTTCTGCCTATTTCTTTGCTGGATTATTTGTTTTTTGGATGTTGAGTTTGGTAAATTCTTTATAGATTTTGGATACTAACCCTTTATCCAATGTCATTTGCAAATATCTTCTCCTATTCTTTCAGTTGCCTTTTAATTTTGTTTGTTTTCTTTGAAGTGTGTAAGCTTTTTATCTTGATGAGGTCCCATTAGTTCATTTTGCTTGTATTTCTCTTGCCTTTGGAGACATTGAGCAAGAAATTGCTGCAGCTGAGGTCAAAGAGGTTTTTTCCTGTTTTCTCCTCTAGGGTTTTGATGGTTTCCTGTCTAACATTTAGGTCTTTAATCCATTTTGTGAATGGTGTAAGAAAGTGGTCCAGTTTCATTTTTCTGCACGTTGCTGTCCAGTTCTCCCAGCACCATTTGCTAAAGAGACTGTCTTTTTTCCATTGGATACTCTTTCCTGCTTTGTCAAAGATTAGTTGGCCATGTATTTGTGGGTCCAATTCTGCGTCCTCTATTCTATTCCATTGGCCTATGTGTCTGTTTTTGTGCCAATACCATACTGTCTTGATGTTTGGAGTAGAGGCTAAAGCCTGGGATAGTGACACTTTGGTTTTTTTCAACATTACTTTGGCTATTCGGGGTCTTTTGTGATTCCATACAAATTTTAGGATTGTTTGTTCTAGCTTTGAGAAGAATGCTGGTGCAATTTTGATTGGGATTGCATTGGGTAGTATTGACATTCTAACAATATTTGTTCTTCCAATCCATGAGCATGGAATGTTTTTCCATTTCTTTGTGTCTTAAATTTCTTTCATAAGTTTTCTATAGTTTTCAGAATACAGATCTGTTACATCTTTGTTTAGGTTTATTCCTAGGATTTTTATGGTCTTGGTGCAATTGTAAATGGGATCGATTTCTTGATTTCTCTTTGTGTTGCTTCATTATTGGTGTATAGAAATGCAACTGATTTCTGTACACTGATTTTGTATCCTGCGACTTTGCTGAATTCAATTTTTCTTTTCTTTTCTTTTCTTTTCTTTTCTTTTCTTTTCTTTGTGGGGACAGGGGATGTTTTTAAATAGAAAACTTGCCAAAGGAGCGCTCTTAAAGCAAGAGGCTGTGGAGTGTACTACCTAGAATCTGCAGCTGAGGTGTGATTGGAAGCACCTGACGTCCTATGATGAGGGACTGGCATTCAGAGGGATTTGGATGGAGAGATTCTTGAGAACCTATGAAAGTATCCATAAGAGAAAGAGTCACCTTTAGTCACGTGTTTTAAGAGTATGATGCCATTTTACCTTTCTTTTAATACCTCCATTCATAGAAGGGCTAAAAGCTGTGGTTTTCCAGTTGGTGGAAGTATAGAAACTCTAGATGGAGAAAGGAAGGAAGGAAGGAAGGAAGGAAGGAAGGAAGGAAGGAAGGAAAAGAAGGAAAGGAAGGAATGGGGAAAGGGAAGAAGGAAAAAAGGTAAAAAAGAAGTCAACCACTCTTCCTTTCCTGAAGTAGAGCTCTCAGCTGTGAAAATGAAAAATTAATGGCACAAAAACAGACACACAGACCAATGGAATAGAATAGAAACCCCAGAACTAGACCCACAAACGTATGGCCAACTCATCTTTGACAAAGCAGGAAAGAACATCCAATGGAAAACAGACAGCCTCTTTAACAAATGGTGCTGGGAGAACTGGACAGCAACATGCAGAAGGTTGAAACTAGACCACTTTCTCACACCATTTACAAAAATAAACTCAAAATGGATAAAGGACCTAAATGTGAGACAGGAAACCATCAGAACCTTAGAGGAGAAAGCAGGAGAAGACCTCTCTGACCTCAGCCGTAGCAATCTCTTACTCGACACATCCCCAAAGGCAAGGGAATTAAAAGCAAAAGTGAATTACTGGGACCTTATGAAGATAAAAAGCTTCTGCACAGCAAAGGAAACAACCAACAAAACTAAAAGGCAACCAACGGAATGGGAAAAGATATTTGCAAATGACATATCGGACAAAGGGCTAGTATCTAAAATCTATAAAGAGCTCACCAAACTCCACACCCGAAAAACAAATAACCCAGTGAAGAAATGGGCAGAAAACATGAATAGACACTTCTCTAAAGAAGACATCCAGATGGCCAACAGGCACATGAAAAGATGTTCAGCGTCGCTCCTTATCAGGGAAATACAAATCAAAACCACACTCAGGTATCACCTCACGCCAGTCAGAGTGGCCAAAATGAACAAATCAGGAGACTATAGATGCTGGAGAGGATGTGGAGAAACGGGAACACTCTTGCACTGTTGGTGGGAATGCAAATTGGTGCAGCCACTCTGGAAAACAGTGTGGAGGTTCCTCAGAAAATTAAAAATAGACCTTCCCTATGACCCAGCAATAGCATGCTAGGAATTTATCCAAGGGATACAGGAGTACTGATGCATAGGGGCACTTGTACCCCAATGTTTATAGCAGCACTCTCAACAATAGCCAAATTATGGAAAGAGCCTAAATGTCCATCAACTGACGAATGGATAAAGAAATTGTGGTATATATACACAATGGAATACTACGTGGCAATGAGAAAAAATGAAATATGGCCTTTTGTAGCAACGTGGATGGAACTGGAGAGTGTAATGCTAAGTGAAATAAGCCATACAGAGAAAGACAGATACCATATGGTTTCACTCTTATGTGGATCCTGAGAAACTTAACAGGAACCCATGGGGGAGGGGAAGGAAAAAAAAAAAAGAGGTTAGAGTGGGAGAGAGCCAAAGCATAAGAGACTGTTAAAAACTGAGAACAAACTGAGGGTTGATGGGGGGTGGGAGGGAGGGGAGGGTGGGTGATGGGTATTGAGGAGGGCACCTTTTGGGATGAGCACTGGGTGTTGTATGGAAACCAATTTGTCAATAAATTTCATATATATATATAAAAAAAAAGGTAGAGAAGAAGGGCAAGCCTTTATAACCGGGTGGCAATTAAAGATAGAACTTGGCTGATGTGAGATTTCAAGAAGCCTCTAGTTGAACTCTTTGAGAATCATCTTCATTGATGCTGATAACTGAGATACTTGAATGGGAATGGTCCAGAGAGTCTTGAGATTTACGTGGCTTTGGGATGAGCATATATGACCCACTTGTTTACATGCTTAAGTTAAGATCTTCATTGGCTATTTCCTAGACGTTTTCTCTCCAGCTTTTCCAACAATTACATAAACTTTTAATTTCTTGTATTAAAAGCATTGAAAGATATCAGCTGGCATCTAGCTTCTCTAAATGAATTTGCACTTACACGAACAATACAAAATTTGTATTTGAAATAAGGAGATCAATATGAGAATGAATAGCTAAAAAGTTAAATCTTATAAAATGGGTGAGAAAGATTTTGAAAAATCCATATTTATTAATATTTTCCTAAATGCACACAAAAATTGTTCAGGGCAGAGAATATTATTGTTTATGCACAACAAATAAATCATGTGGTTTCCGTAAGAGACTCTTAAAATACAGAGAACAAACTGAGTATTGATGGGGGGATGAGGGAGACAGGAAAATGGGTGATGGGCATTGAGGAGAGCACTTGTTGGGATGAGCACTGGGTGGTGTATGTAAGAGATGAACCATAGGAATCTCTCCCCAAAACCAAGAGCACACTTATACACTGTATGTTAGCCAATTTGACACTAAATTATATTTAAAAAATTGGGGTGCCTGGGTGGCTCAGTCGGTTAAGTGTCCAACTTCAGCTCAGGTCATGATCTCACAGTTTGTGGATTCGAGCCCTGCGTAGGGCTTTGTGCTGACAGCTTGGAGCCTGCTTCGGATTCTGTGTCTTCCTCTCTCTTTGCCACTCCGCCACTCACACACACTTTCTGTCTCTCTGTCTGTCTCTAAAATGTAAATAAACCTTAAAAAATAAAATTAAATAAATAAATAAATAAATAAATAAATAAATGTTAAAAAAGAAAAAAAAGCATGTGGTTTCCCAGTGCCTCAGTTTCTTAACACTGGGGTAAAGAAAAAAAAAAAAAAAGAAAAAAAAAAGAAAATGAAAAATTAAATACTTTAATTGTGACATGAAAGTGTTTGTGACTTGGAAGACTTATTTTTCCAAAGAGATTGAGTAGATTTTATTTTTAATATTTCTCTCATTAAGTAGAGCTAAAATCCCTGGACATTATATATAAAGCAGACATTGACTCTGAACATTGGAGACTGACTAGGGAACTGGGGACCCGAGGGACAACATGGTGGAGAGTTCCCTGGGTTTTCTTTTTGCTTCATAGATCTCGGTCTGGGTACTAGAGAAGTCAGTAATCCAGAAATGCCAATGGGTACAGAAACAAAAAACAAAAACAAAAACAAACACCAACAAATAAAAGCAAAACAAAAACATACACACAAGAAATTCTTGCTCTTTCTCATCAAAGGACCAGTCTAATAGAAAATTTTAGGACAATAACTTTTCTACCTAGGCAAACAGGACAAAAGAAAAAAGAAACAACTATTGCCCCTCTACCACTTGATAAGATGGAGTAGAAAATACCAAAGAATAAAGAAAAAAACTTCCCAGAACTTGTAAGTTTGTTCCACAAGCTTATAGGATACAAAAATCACAAAATCAACAACAACAAAAATAAATTATATTTCTATATAATATGAATGAAAACGAAATTAAAAATACAATATTATTTAAAATCATTTAATTTTTTTAATGTTTATTTTTCAGAGAGAGAGAGACAAAGTGCAAGTGGGAGAGGGCAGAGAGAGAGGGAGACACAGAATCCAAAGCAGGTGCCATGCTCTGAGCTGTCAGCACAGAGCTGGATGTGGGGAGCCATGAAATCATGACCTGAGTCGAAGCTGGATACTTAACTGCCACCAGGTGCCCTTAAAATCATTTTAAAAAGAGATAAATGCTTAGTTGTAAATTAAAAAAAACATGTTTAGGAATTTTATAAACTACAAAGTACTGATGAAAGAAATCAAAGAAAATTTAAATAAATGAATGGATATGCTGTATTCATGGACTGGAAGCCTAAACATAGTAAAGGTGTAGTAAGATTCTCACACAGAGAGTCTTTTCTTTCCAGGAAGCAGCTTCATTCATGCCGACACTGCTCAGTTGGGTTTTTACCCAAAGAACTGAGCCCTGAATACCACGTGGTATAGTTTTGTATACATTTTCTATTTCTTTGTCTCCTATATATGGTAACACACACAAACATTCAGTCCCATTAAATGGTCTCACGTTACAAGGTCATGAGGGATGTCATCACGTATGTATAGCCAGATTGCCTTCAGGTTTTTTTTTGTTTGTTTGTTTTCTTTTCTTTTCTTTTCTCTCCTTAGGGAGGGGACCCTACCACAAAGGTGTCAATTCTTCCCAAATTTATACAGGTTGAATACAGTTCCTATGAAAATCCCAACAAGATTTCTTGTAGATATAGACAAGGTTTTTTTTTTCTGAAATTTATATGAAAAAGCAAAGGTACTATTATAGCTAAACAATTTTGAAAAAGAAGAATAAAGTGACAGGAATTATTTTATCCAATATCAAGAAGTAATATATAGCTACAATGTTCAAGACTATATGCTGTAGGTGAAGGGATAAACTTCCAGGCCAATAGGACAGAATAGAAAGCTTTCAAATAGGCCCACAAAAATCCCAAGGCTAACTGATATTTGACAAGTTGCAAAAGATATTTAATGGAAGAAGGATAATCTTTTCAACAAATGATGCTTAACCAATTGGCTATCCATAGGCAAAAATATGAACCTTGACCTAAACTTTACTCCTACAAAAGTTAAGTCAAAACGGATCATAGATTTAAATGTAGCATGTGAAACTATAAAAATTTTAGACGATAAAATAGAAGAAAAATTTCTAGACCTAGGGCTTGGTTAACAATTGCTAGATATAACACTACAAGATGATCCATAGGAAAAGAATAATAAATTGGACTTCATCAAATTTAAAAACTTTTGTGAAAGGCTCTGTTAAGAAAATATTTACAAACCATGTCTGACATTCGTATCTTGAATATGTAAAGAACTCTTAAGTCTCAAGAGTAAAAGGGGTGCCTGGGTGGCTCAGTCAGTTGAGCATCTGATTCTTGATTTTGGCTTAGGTAATGACCCCAGGGTCAAGCCTCACGTCAGGCTCCACACTGAGCACAGAGCCTGCTTGGGATTCTCTCTCTCTCTCTCTCTCTCTCTCTCTCTCTCTCTCTCTCTCTCCCTCTCTCTCTGCCCTCCCCTGCTCATGCTGTCTCTCTATCTCAAAGTGAATAAACATTCATAAAAAAATCTCAACAGTAAAAAAAAAGTCAATTCAGTCAGAAAATGGATAAAAGACATGAACAGACATTTCACTGCAGTTATGAATGAGTTACAAAAAATGCATGAAAAGATATTGAACATAACTAGGCATTAGGGAAAAGCAAATTAAACCATGATGAGATATTACCACCACCTATTACAACAGCGAACAGAAAACACAATGACAATACCAAATGCTGTCAATGGTGAAGAGAAACTGGATCTCTCATACTTTTCTGTTGGGATTGTAAATGGGAAAGCCATTTTGAAAAAGCTTGGCAGTTTCGTAAAAACATAGACATGCATTTAATACATGACCCAGCCATCCCAGAGAAATGAAAACTTGTCAATGACCATTCATAGGAACTTTATTCGTCATAGTCAAAAACTGGAAACAACCAAAATGGCTCTCAACTGGTGAATGATGAAGCAAACTGGTACATCCATACTGTGGGATACTGCTTAGCAACAAAAAGGAACGAAGTATTGGGGAGTCTGGGTGGCTCATTCCATTGAGCATTGGACTCTTGCTTTTGGCTCAGGTCATGATCTTACGGTCGTGAGATTGAGCCTTGCTCAATGCCATTGCTCTGCAATGAGCATGGAGCCTGCTTAACATGCTCTATCTCTCTCCTTCTGCCCCCTTTCTCCCACTTGTGCTCTCTTTCTATCTAAACAAAGAAAAAAGAAAGGCCATCTCAAAAGGTTACATTAAACATGATTCTTTTTTTTTTTTTTAAATTTTTTTTTTTCAACATTTATTTATTTTTGGGACAGAGAGAGACAGAGCATGAACAGGGGAGGGGCAGAGAGAGAGGGAGACACAGAATCGGAAACAGGCTCCAGGCTCTGAGCCATCAGCCCAGAGCCTGACGCGGGGCTCGAACTCACGGACCGCAAGATCGTGACCTGGCTGAAGTCGGACGCTTAACCGACTGCGCCACCCAGGCGCCCCAAACATGATTCTTGAATTTACAAAATTATGGAGTTGCCAAGCAGATTAGTGGTGGCCAGGGATTCAGGGTGGTGGTTGCAGGGTGTAGGAATTACATTTAAGAGGCAGTCTGAGGGTTTCCTGGGTGGCTCAGTCTGTTAAACCTCTGACTTTGGCTCAGGTCATGATCTTACGGTTTGTGGGTTTGAGCCCTGCGTGGGGCTCTGTGCTAAAAGCTCAGAGCCTGGGGCCTTCTCCTGATTCTGTGTCTCCTTCTCTCTCTGCCCCTCCCCCACTGGCACTCTGTTTCTCTTTCCCTGTCTCTCTCTCTCAAGATAATAAACATTTAAAAAAATTTTAAACATAGTTATTATTATAATCACAGCTCTGCCATAATGAGGATAAAAGAAGAGTCAAGGGTACTTCAGGAATCCTGAGTTGCCTATAAAAGTTAGTAAGTAATTCAGGGATATTAAATATGACTTGAAAACAAGCATTCCAGGGTGCCTGGGTGGCTCAGTCAGTTAAGCATCCGACTTCAGCTCAGGTCATGATCTCACTTTTTGTGGGTACGAGCCTCATGTCGAGTTCTGTGCAGACACTTCAGAGCCTGGAGCCTGCTTCGGATTATGTGTCTCCCTCTCTTTCTCTGCCCCTCCCCCCACTCTCACTCTGTCTCTCTCTCAAAAATAAACATAAAAAAAAGAGGCAGTTTGGGATCTTTGTGATGATAGTATAGTTTGACATTTTGTTTGCAGTGGTGATTACTCAAATCTACACATGTGATAAAATATAAAATGGTGCACAACTACACACACATTGTACCAATGTCAGTTTCCTGGTTTTGATACCATACTATAGTTATATAAAATGTAACCCTTGGGGAGAACTAGCTGAAGGGTGAATGGAGCCTCTCCGCAACTTCCTGTCCATATGTGATTATTTCAAAATAAGAAATTAAAAAAATGTGTTTATGACTTACAGTGATTGTTATAGTTTCTATTATCTGAAAATAAGCAGAAAAGTCATAGGAGTTCTGAATTTTTACCCAGAGGGGGGAGAATTGCTGTACTCACTGAATAAACTTAAAGGGACAGTTAGAGACAAGATCAAGTTGCTTATCTGATCGCAGTCCAGGATGACTCCTTGCTAAATGTACACTTTATCTGTAATACCCTTTTTTCTTAAAATACTTTGTTCTCTTCATTTGGATGACATGACACTCTCCTCATTTACCCATGTTTCTTCTCACAAAATCTGTTTTTATTTGTTTTTATTTTTAGTATTCTCTCTTTCATTTGGTGGAGACATTAGCCAGCTAGTCACCTAAGTCCTAAATCTTTGACTCATTAATCTTTGCCTCTTTGCCATCTTTACCACTCCAGTTCCCTTTTTTCCCCATATAATTACTCACCAAGTCTTGTTGACTTGACTTTCCAACACTTGCCTAACCATTACTTCCCTTGTTTTTGCCTTCATTTTCTTTTACCCAAATTACTATAACATCTCATCTAAAGCTGAAGCCTTGTTCTCCTTAACTCTGTCTTCCAGCAGCCATCCAAATGGTATATCTAAAATGCATTTGACCCTGTCATGTCTAGCCTAAACTGTTTCAGTGGTTGCTCATTACTGACAGGAAAATTTGAAGCCCCTAACTTGTCAGCCAACCTTGAGGGTCTGGTCTCTGCCAACCTGTCCGTGGCTTGACTCCCATTTGTTACAGATTCATATCTTCATGCCATTGTTCATGCTCTGTCTTCTGGGTTGCATGTTGTCTTTGTTCGGAGTATTTATTTTTTTTCAGTTTGTTTATTTATTTTGAGAGAGAGAGCAAGAGAGCGTGCATGTGTGAGCAGGGAGGGGCAGAGAGAGAGGGAGAGAGATAGAATCCCAAGCAGTCTCTGTGCTGTCAGTGCAGAGCCAGATATGGGGCTTGATCCCACGAACCATGAGATCATGACCTGAGCTGAAACCAATAGTGGGATGCTGAACTGTCTGAGCCACCCAGGCACCCCTGGAGTACTTATACACACATACACACACCCTCTTATTATTTTCAGAATTCAAGGCTTCCAGGAAACCCTATCACCTTCTCAAGCTAGATCAGGTTTTCTCCTCTGTGTTCCCCAAATTGCTCCATGACTTAGACTGTGCTTATGGTGTAAGTGTAGTCTTCGTAAGCAGAGAACCATATTAAATTATCTCAAGGTCTTTCAAAGTTTGTTTTTTCTGAACCTATAATGTACCTGGTACCATCTGGCATCTCTCATTCATCATAATGTGAAATCAAGAAACCTTAGCTAATTGCTTCTGTTTAGGAATTATGTTAGGGACAGGAGACACAGAAATAAGTGAGGCACAGTTGTTGCCCTTGCTCACCTCTAAGTGTTGGACATGCATTTTATGTGTGTGGTCAGATGGGAAAGGGGCAAAACTGTCTTGAATAAATTAGCAACCTGATGGTGCTGTGTTGGCCCCCCAAAATGCTGAGGCCTGCTATGGGAGGGCCGGTGCTGGTGCAGAGATTTCCTCTGCTCAGCATGGCCACACGACTTACATCTTTCAGAACGCACAGAGCCAGAGATTCTTAGAGTCTGTTTCTGCCAGTGAATTCATCCTGAGTATTTTAACAGTAAGACTGACTACAAGGTGAGGCATTTGGAAATCTGATCTTCCTCAATGGCACTATCCACAGCATAATAAAAGAGCTTTCTGGAGAGTGAGAAGGATTCATGGCAGTAGTCCATTGGTAAAGTCAGAACTTAAAATTTTTTTTATCATTAAAGAATCCCAGTGCTAGTTTTCTACCATCTTTTCCCCCTTCTCCCATCGTGATTCTAAACATCACTCTGTTTTTATTGCTATTTTGGTTGTAAAGGATTAGAGAATGTTATAGTAAAATGTCGTAGGAACTATAAAAGAGTGAAAGGGCTTGGTATAATGCCTGGTCCTTTGTAATATTAAACAATCAGTGTACAGAAACAAAAAAGGGTGTCTTTGCAATTTTGTTAGATATCAAAAGAACCCTTAGAAGACAAATTGGAGAAGCAATGCTGCCTCTCTTTTTATAATATGACAAAGAGCTAATTCAGCTTCTTTAACAGAAACTCAAATAAGCCCAACCCGTTCAAAAAGCCTTTATATTCAATGTAAAGGAAAATGTGTCTTCAAATCCTAAGAGTTCAGCTTCCACTGGTTTCAATGGGAGCTGTACATTCAGAGCCAAGGGCTAATTTTGGTCTATGTGTTTCCCCAATAAGTTCTCTTGGGTGATCATTTTAGCTCCAGCAAAGTCTTTCCTCTAGCTATAAGAGCCAGTGTTTAAAAGTTTAAAGTAATGCGAATAGGCCAAAATCTAAATCAATATTCTGTAGAACAAATAAAGAGAACAGAGATTTAGGCAGCAGGCACATGGTTTGTGCTCCAATTCCCTGGTAGGCAGATCAAGGAGGTTTCAACAAGAACTTAAAAATAAAGAAGCCTAAAAAACAGATGTTAACAAAACTAATCTCTCCCCCTCACTGAGGAATGACTGGTTATGTTTTCAGATCAAGACACTGGGGTCCCAAAGGGAAATACCATTGTGTCGTGTCAAGTGAGATCTAAAGGGCAAAGAGGATGCAGATCAATAGTAGCTTATTTATCTTCCTCAATGTCAATGATTTTAACAAAGTTTGTACTGTCTTTGTTTAGCTTTTAGGCACGTTGCTTTGGTTCATGCAGTAGTTTATATGGAAATTACATGGTATGAATGGCACGTTTCTCCTCTTCTCCACCACCCATTCCTGCTTTCAATTCCCACCTAGAAGAGTCCCCTGACTTAGTAACATTTGTGGGAGGATGGCTTGCCTGTTGATCTCTAGGGCTCTGAAGATTACTTATTATCATTTACACTTTGAGAATGTTGAGTGATTCTAGCTTAAAACTGATGACTGGAAAGAAATACTACAGTGAAAGAACATCCAAAGGCAAGTTCATCACAAACCATTTATCATAACTTTTGCCTTCCCTATAATAGTAATTTGAGATGCCATGGTAGGAAAAACAGACCACTGGAATGCAGAGGACCTTCAACATGCTTTAAAAGAGGGTTCAGTATAAGATGGTTTAATTGCTGAGATGCCAAATGCATTTTATTATGAGGAAAATTTACTTTAAAAATGTTTATTTATTTATTTTGAGAGAGAGAGTGAGAGCAAGGGGAGAGAGAGAGAGAGAGAGAGAGAGAGAGAGAGAGAACAAGTGGGGGAGAGGAGCAGAGGGAAAAAGAGAGAGAATCCCAAGCAGGCTCAGCACTGTCAGCACAGAGCCCCATGCAGGGCTCGATCTCAACAACAGTGAGATCATGATCTGAGCTGAAATCAAGAGTCAGATGCTTAATTGAACAAGCCACTCAGGTATTCTAGGAAAATTTGATTTTTAAGAATATTTCCATAATCAGTGTAGCAATAATAAAAATAAATGGAACTTGTAGAGGAACTTATGTTCCAGAGCATAGTTTTATATTTATGATCTCATGAACCTCTAAAGCAGTTTTTAAAAGGATTCCCCAGTTTTTTTCCCCAAGATATATTCCTAATAGGTAAGTACAAAAGTCCAAAGAAGTAACTTTTTTAAAAAGTGTAAAAGGAATATTCAGTGTGGAAAAACTAATGAGGTCTGAACTGCAAAGTAGCCACTCTTAAAACATGCAGTTAATTGATGAATGGATAAAGAAGATGTGGTTTATATATATACAATGGAACACTACTTGGCAATGAGAAAGAATGAAATCTGGCCATTTGCAGCAACATGGATGGAACTGGAGGGTATTATGCTAAGTGAAATAAGTCAGTCAGAGAAAGGCAGATACCATATGTTTTCACTCATATGTGGATCTTGAGAAACTTAACAGAAGACCATGGGGGAGGGGGAGGGAAAAAAAGTTACAGAAGAGAGGGAGGGAGGCAAACCATCAGAGACTCTTAAATACAGAGAATAAACTGAGGGTTGATGAGGGTGGGGAAGAGGGGAAAGTAGGTGATGGGCATTGAGGAGGGCACTTGTTGGGATGAGCACTGGGTGTTTTATGGAAGCCAATTTGACAATAAATTATATGAAAAATAAATAAATACAATATGTAGTTAAATATATATGATATGATATATATATCATATATATATATATATATGATATATATAATGAAAGTGATTTGACTATAAGTTACAGAAAATATACCATAGCAATATTTCAGGAGATGGATCCTCCTTGAATAAGTAAGAATTACGGAATCACTGAAAAGGTATTATAGGTACCCCACAATCTGATTCCACTGCCTTTTCTGTTTTCTTCTCCTCCAGAAACTATGAGAATTTCTGGGATTTCTTGGCTCTATTTTGAGATACTAATACTTTACCTAATGAGCAAATGCATGTGAAAGCGCTTAAACATGAGAGTTATTTTTTTTTATTCTAGATGTTATTTTGTACTATTCTGAGTGTAATTCTAGTGATTTTGAAACTTTTCACTTTTTTCTCTCTTTTCACCTCTTAATTTGTGTTTGGAGTTACAGAGGCTATACAAAAGTGTCAAGTGCCATCCCCATCCTAGAGGAGTTTGTTGCCACATTAGTAAGAAACATACACAATCAGCAAAAGTTGTTACCAGGTAGTATATGTTTGGTACGGTAAAAAGTTAGTAAAGAAATCAGAGGAATTCTTCATGTGGGGCTGGAATAACTATTGAGGTCCATATAGAGGTTTCTAGAAGACTTCGATAGAGGGAATGGTGGAAGCACTGATGCTGGGTGGGTGAGGGGGTAGAAGTGATAATAACAGAGCAAGGAGGAAGCACATAGCACCACTTTAGAACATAGGCAATGTGTGTATATATATATATATATATATATATATATATATATGTATATATACACACACACACATATATATGTATATATATATTTATATAAATATATATATATTTAACTTTTATTTATCATTGAGATACAGAGAGAGACAGAGCATGAGCATGGGAGGGGCAGAGAGAGGAGGAGGAGCCAGAATCTGAAGCAGGCTCCAGGCTCCCAGCTATTAGCACAGAGCCCAACGCAGGGCTCGAACTCATCAACTACAAGATCATGACCTGAGCTGAAGTCAGACACTTAACCAGCTGAGCCACCCAGGCACCCCAGAACATGAGGCAATATTAATGAACATGTGCCTAAGAGACAGAGGCTGATTAACTTGCTGGTTAGCTTGACAGGAGAGGAAAGTTTGTGTTAAGGGGCTAGTGAATACCATGGCTGAAATGTATACTCGAAAGCAGAACATTAAGCTATGGAGTTTGAAGGCTCTTTGGCGAGATGAGAAACTAGGGTTTCTGAGAAGGTGCATGACTTGGTGAAAGAAGTACTTGAGGCAAATAAATCTGGCAGGAATGTTCAGAAAGGGGTAAGCCTGGTGTTAAAGAGAGCAATTAGGAGGTGGTCCTAGGAAGCCAGGCATCAGGTGATAAAGATCAAGACTTATTCCAGCTCTGTATAAAACCCACACATTTCTTTCTTTTGGGAGTACAAAATTCCATAATGTTCCCTAAAAGGTCATTAATCTCAGCAGCTTTAAGTCAAATGGGATACTTCAAAATGTGCTATAAGGATTATGAAAGTATCTGCATTGGTAACTAAAGAACAAAAACTGTTATGGAGTCCAACTTAACTGAAATGTAGAATTGCAGACTAAGAGTAGCAGATACTCAATTTATATAATCCTTGAAGACTGTAAGTAAAAATTACTACCTTATCTAGGAGGGAAAGGGTTTTTATTTCAAGGTTTTGGAAACTGACCAGACTTGCCTTGGTTGGATCTTCTTTATTTTTCATAGGCCTTGAGTTTCCATGGATTAGTATAGAGTTCGTATTACCTACCTCCTGAATTCTTTCAGTGGACCTCTTGTCAGTGAATGAAAACTTTGTCACCTTTCTCGAGAAAGCAGAGGGGCAGTCAAGCAGTGTCCCAGCTTACAACTTTGTTAACTAGCAGCATGTGGCTTTACTTTTCTCAGGCTGGTGTTTTCAAGCAATTATTACAATACAGAGGAGTTTACCAGGCGCTATGGGTTTTCTAAATACCCGTGAGGTCAAATACTACTGAATGTCAGGATTGGTAGTGATCTGGGTGTATTTTCCTTTTGGTGCTTAATACAATCTCTGCAGCTCTCTGTGGTCCTTATTGTTCCGGAATGTCTCTTTAAGTTAAGATGTTGTTTAGGAGTTAGTAGAGCTGGCACACTATGACATTACATGCTGTATTATTCATTGTTTGGTGACTAGACTTCATATCTGTGGTAAAAATAAATGTTATTCCTCTCAGCTTACTTCAATCCATTCAGTACTCTCTTGAATGGCTTCCTGTAACTATTTAGACTCCCTTTAAAGAATGTATGAAGAAGAAATAGGTGGGGAAGGAGGAGGAGGAGGCAGGGGGGCAGCAGGAGGAGGAGGAGGGGGGGGAGGAGGGGGAAAGAGACGGGTGGGAGATCATCAGTCTCAAACATGAACTACATGACATAATTTTTAGAAGCAGGCTGAATGGCAACTTCAGTTTACAGAGAAGGGTAACAATCATCTTAGTGGAACTCTAAACATAGAGTTATTTTTCTTCAACAACTATAGTCTTCCTTTCCATTCTTTGATTTGGAAGTAGTCATTTCTATGTGTCAACATCACATGTAAAAAGATTGCAAGTTTTCTTACTAAGATGGAGGAACCAATTTATGGCCATGTTGGTTTCAACTTTACTTCATAAACATACCAGTAGGTGTTGCTATGCTAGCACTAATGCTGACTTTAAAAACTGGTCACTTTGTGGTGAGTGGGTCCCCAAATAATTCTCATTTGTGTATTCTTTCTCAAAGATCAAAACACTGCGACCAAACACTGCCACCAAGTACTGAAGGCTTGGTGGGATTGTTTTGACTGCAAAATAAGTTTTTAAATGAAGAAGATCTTCTATTCTGCTATGGCAATTCATAAGACTGGAAAATAATTTCATTGACTTCACAATAGCTAAAGAATTTTGGCCTTTGGAGGAGCAAGTGATAACCAATTTGTGTTAACCGGAAAAAAGATCATTTTTCTCCTTCACTCTTCTTAATTTCTGTACTTCATTCATAATACATATTATCATCACCACTGGGTCCCAAATGCACATAAAAAAGGGGTGGGGGGAGTCTCTCTGCCTAGTATAGCTTCCAGGCATAGATAACCTTTGAAATATGTTCTTGTTTGTCAGACAAGGGAATTTACACAAGACCCAGAGTTTAACTCTTCACAATGTACCTCAGCATCTCAAGTATGTTTATATTGAAGAGTGTTTTCATATTCTTATGTGTAGGCAGAAACAAATGATTTCCTTGTGTTAACCTTGTAACCCTGCCGCCTGTACTAATTATTAGGCAGAATCAACAGACGCTACTACTTCTGTTTTTGACTTGAATTCGTTAAACAAAAACTGAAAACTGAAAAGAGAAAAAAAGTTGTAATTTCTATATTCGAAGATGAGGCCCTTCAAATTTTTCAAAAATTCTGTTAATTGATTTTTAGGCAATAAGATGACCATTTAAGTATATGCTTTGATAGAGGGAAAAAAACAGTTTGTGTACATTACACTGCTTCTGTGTCTGAAGTTGCCTCAGTTATACCAAGTATGTGAAATTGAACGGTAAAAATCTGAACCTGTCAAGCTGCTTTTTTTCTTTTTTAATTGCTAAACACATACACTTCAGATGAAAACTTGTGTTTTGATCTGGAAATACTGTTTAAATAATATGAATGTGTGTACATAGTGAAAGCAAAGACACTGGTGAAGGAAAGAAAGAATAGAGCTCTAGAAGGAGATGAAATGTGAAGGGTGAATGGGAATGTGAAGCTGGTATGTTTTGTTTTCATACTTGCAACGATTCAATAATACGAAGCAATAACAGTTTATTGAGCCTTTAACAGGTAGGGTTGAACCACATGAGTCGAAGAGAACATGGATTTTTCTATAAATTGCTCAGTGCTCATTTTAAAATAATCTTTAATAAAACAGAGAAGTGCTTCTGTTGTAAAAATCTCTTAGCACTTTCTAAATAGCAAAACAATAAAACATTTTGAAGAGCGGGGTTCAGAGCAAAGTAAATAAATCTGAACACTTTTTCCTGTATTTTTTATAATGAATTTCCATTGATTTTTATAGTCGTATGTTTGCGATCTGTGATTGTATCCCCTGCCTCCTTCCTGCTCTCACTCCTTCCCTTCATGCTCCCTTTTCCCATGTTTCTCAGTGGTGTCATTTGGGGGCAATGCTACTGTGCTAGATAGCTGAGTGAGATTAGGCAAGGTGAAGGAAAAACACTCAAAGGTTTTCTCCCTGTAGAGTTTCATTATTGAAATGTTCTGAAGTCATGGGTGGTGAGTGTGAAAATGTAGAGGTGCAGATTGGTTGGTAATCGACTCAATGTAGTAACTAGAGATGTGGCTTTCTAATCATTCTCCGTACCATCCCATGGAAGCTGGGTTTAATTCAGCTAAATGGCCCATGATACGGACTTCACTCCCCTTCAATTTGGTTTCTTCCCTCTGGCGATTTCTTAATCAGAATTTCCTACTATTTAGTAACTAAATTAAAATCTGTAAGTGGTAGGCAACTGCATATAATGCAATGATATATCCATAAGCACTGAAATGACTTAGAACATTTTATGTAATGAACATTCTAACATAATAATAACGCAGTTAAGCTTGAGTATGGGGAAATAATCTGGTTAGATATAGCCATAAAGCCTGAAGGATACTCATCTTTATTTCTGAAGAAAATGCTTAAAAGGTAGATGCTTCTTCTCAAGACAGTGTTGCTTTAAAAGAAGTTAGGTATGAAATTTTCACTCAAGTAACTGTATTTATGAACTGATTGCTTACTATTTCCAGATGTTTTGCTAACCGTTTAACATAGCTTATTTCATTTAATCTTCACAACAATTGATCAAAGTATTACTAACTTTCTCCATATCAGAACACTGAGATTCAGAGATGTTAACTTGCCCAAGTTCACACTTTTGTGTTAAGGTCAAGTAGGAAATAAAATCGAGTGGGCATTAGGCAGCCACAAAAGATGGCAGGATTCTGATGTTGGACTTGATGGCACAGACACATGGGTATAACTGGAGATTTCTGAGTAAGAGGTCAATTCAGTTCAGTTCAACTAACAAGAACTGAAAACTTACATGTAAGGAACTCTTATAGAGAAGCATAGTAAGATGAGCAAAATATGATATTTGCTCTTTAAAGTTTCATAAGTATAGTAGGAGGTATGCTGGTACCTATATGAAAGCATGCACATGTTAAAGACTATACTATAAACACAGAAATACTCTGAGATTACTTAGGAAAACCCTATTTCTGGTGGGGAATTTCTAAAAATGGTAAAAAGAAGGTAACATTAGAATTTTTATCTGAAAGTAAAATGTGATTTTTGAGAGACATGAGAAGAACATTCTTGGTACAGAAAATAATGGAGCTCAGAGGCCTAGAGTTTATGTGGGTGAGGGCAGGATGGTGGAAGTAAAAAGGAGCTGGATGAAAAGGGGAGAGGACGCAAAGAGAAGAAAAGTTGTGGGGTCAGAGTACTGAAATTTTCGCCTGAAGGTCCAGGCATGCCCCAACACTCCATGTAATGAACTCTGTGTTTGTTCTCAGAAGACTACCTGTGCTGTTCATCATGGAGATGAAATGTAGCTTATGATCTGCTGGAGGAGGAAATAGTAAGAGAAGGAGGGGTTGCATTACAGGGCATTAAATGTGCTGAAAGGAATTAGGTTCAACAGGACACACATTCTTGGGACTGTTGGCATTACTCTTCCTTTCCCTTTCTAGCTACTGGTACCCTACCAATCTTTCCATTCCACCTTCTCTGTTAAGCTTTTCTCAGCCATTTTAAGGAAGACTGAATTTGAAACTTCTTTTTATTCTAATAGCATTTTGTTTAAATGTAAGTTTGAGCATTTATTAAGTTTTTAAAATATTATTTATTTTGAGAGGGGGTGGGGGAAATGAACAGTGGAGGGGCAGAGAAAGAGAATCCCAAACAGTCTCTGCACTGTCAGAACAGAGCTTGATGTGGGGCTTGAACTAACAAACCTGAATCATAACCTGAGCTGAAACCAAGAGTCAGATGCTTAATCGCCTGAGCCACCCAGGCATCCCAGCGTTTAAATTTCATTGGTGTGTAAATATATGTGGTTCTCCATAACATTGTGAGTTTCTTGTGGGAAAAACCATTTCACTGACAGTTAACCCAATGTGGACACAGGTGCATGAATGGTAAGTAGATTGGCTTGTCTGGACCGTGGAGAATATAAAAGTATAGTTTATAGTTCCTATAGTATATAGTATAAAAGTATATAGTTTATATCATTTTTTAAAACCCTAATATTTTAAAATCATTTATTGAGCTCTTATACACTAACCTTATTATACAAATTAATCCTTTCCATAAACTTGTTAGGTAGACATTATTATCTCCATTTTTTTTTTGTATGAGGAATTCGAGGCTTAGAGCAGCTAAGAAATTTGCTCAGCAGCATTTAAGTAGTTGCCTGACTCCAATGCTCGACCAGAATGAGTATACCATACAGCAGTGGTGCTTAGTTAGCAAGCATCAGAATCACCTGGAGGGTCGGCCTGACTCAATATTATGGGGTGGGACCCAAGGATTTACTTTCTAACAAGTTACAGGTGACATTGATGATGTTAGTCTGGGGACCTTATTTTGAGAACCATTACCAGAAAGTCTGGTTTGAAATGTTGCCCAGAAATGGTGTGTGTGTGTGTGTGTGTGTGTGTGTGTGTGTGTGTGTGTGTGTTTTCAAAGTATTCCTAGATGATACTAGCGTGAAGCTGGTAGTAAGAACCACTGATCTCGATCATGAAGAGCCCTTCATGCTCATTTGATTTTGTTATGGCACCAGTTGACAAGTGAGAAGAGTGCGTGATGCTTATGCTTTATGATTATGAGGAAAAATGAATTAGCAGACATATTAGACCAGATAAGATTGGGTGGGGGGGTGCACTGGAAGTTGAATCTTTCCCTCTTCTCTGTCATCTTGCACACCAGAGCCAATCATATCTTCCTAAAACATTGCTTTCATCCAGGTGTTATTCAGGTATGTCTGAAAGCTCCCAACGCACTTCCTTTCAAGCTCTGTTTTACAGTAACACTTCAATTCTGATCAACAAGGCTTTTCACCTGCCTAAGATGAACACTGTGTTTAGTTCTCCTTGATGATTTTGATGTGTGTGTCCTCCTCAGTTCTGCCAAATCCTACCTGTCCTTCTAAGCTCTCAACTTAAAAAAACAAAACAAAACAAACAAAAACCAAAATAAAAACACATTTAAATACAAAATTTAACACCTGGTAAAAAGCAAATAGCATGGACAGGCTCATAAAGAAAGCTAAACCCTTCCTGGATCCCTAACCCCCTCAACTACTTGCCAGAGGAAAGAATTTTCTTTTAGCTATTTATTTTTTTATTATTTTTTTATATATATGAAATTTATTGACAAATTGGTTTCCATACAACACCCAGTGCTCATCCCAAAAGGTGCCCTCCTCAATACCCATCACCCACCCTCCCCTCCCTCCCACCCCCCATCAACCCTCAGTTTGTTCTCAGTTTTTAACAGTCTCTTATGCTTTGGCTCTCTCCCACTCTAACCTCTTTTTTTTTTTTTCCTTCCCCTCCCCCATGGGTTCCTGTTAAGTTTCTCAGGATCCACATAAGAGTGAAACCATATGGTATCTGTCTTTCTCTGTATGGCTTATTTCACTTAGCATTACACTCTCCAGTTCCATCCACGTTGCTACAAAAGGCCATATTTCATTTTTTCTCATTGCCATGTAGTATTCCATTGTGTATATATACCACAATTTCTTTATCCATTCATCAGTTGATGGACATTTAGGCTCTTTCCATAATTTGGCTATTGTTGAGAGTGCTGCTATAAACATTGGGGTACAAGTGCCCCTATGCATCAGTACTCCTGTATCCCTTGGATAAATTCCTAGCATGCTATTGCTGGGTCATAGGGTAGGTCTATTTTTAATTTTCTGAGGAACCTCCACACTGCTTTCCAGAGTGGCTGCACCAATTTGCATTCCCACCAACAGTGCAAGAGGGTTCCCGTTTCTCCACATCCTCTCCAGCATCTATAGTCTCCTGATTTGTTCATTTTGGCCACTCTGACTGGCGTGAGGTGATACCTGAGTGTGGTTTTGATTTGTATTTCCCTGATAAGGAGCGATGCTGAACATCTTTTCATGTGCCTGTTGGCCATCTGGATGTCTTCTTTAGAGAAGTGTCTATTCATGTTTCCTGCCCATTTCTTCACTGGGTTATTTGTTTTTCGGGTGTGGAGTTTGGTGAGCTCTTTATAGATTTTAGATACTAGCCCTTTGTCCGATATGTCATTTGCAAATATCTTTTCCCATTCCGTTGGTTGCCTTTTAGTTTTGTTGGTTGTTTCCTTTGCTGTGCAGAAGCTTTTTATCTTCATAAGGTCCCAGTAATTCACTTTTGCTTTTAATTCCCTTGCCTTTGGGGATGTGTCGAGTAAGAGATTGCTACGGCTGAGGTCAGAGAGGTCTTTTCCTGCTTTCTCCTCTAAGGTTCTGATGGTTTCCTGTCTCACATTTAGGTCCTTTATCCATTTTGAGTTTATTTTTGTAAATGGTGTGAGAAAGTGGTCTAGTTTCAATCTTCTGCATGTTGCTGTCCAGTTCTCCCAGCACCATTTGTTAAAGAGGCTGTCTTTTTTCCATTGGATGTTCTTTCCTGCTTTGTCAAAGATGAGTTGGCCATACGTTTGTGGGTCTAGTTCTGGGGTTTCTATTCTATTCCATTGGTCTGTGTGTCTGTTTTTGTGCCAATACCATGCTGTCTTGATGATGACAGCTTTGTAGTAGAGGCTAAAGTCTGGGATTGTGATGCCTCCTGCTTTGGTCTTCTTCTTCAAAATTCCTTTGGCTATTCGGGGCCTTTTGTGGTTCCATATGAATTTTAGGATTGCTTGTTCTAGTTTCGAGAAGAATGCTGGTGCAATTTTGATTGGGATTGCAGTGAATGTGTAGATAGCTTTGGGTAGTATTGACATTTTGACAATATTTATTTTTCCAATCCATGAGCAGGGAATGTCTTTCCATTTCTTTAAATCTTCTTCAATTACCTTCATAAGCTTTCTATAGTTTTCAGCATACAGATCCTTTACATCTTTGGTTAGATTTATTCCTAGGTATTTTATGCTTCTTGGTGCAATTGTGAATGGGATCATTTTCTTTATTTTTCTTTCTGTTGCTTCATTGTTAGTATATAAGAATGCAACTGATTTCTGTACATTGATTTTGTATCCTGCAACTTTGCTGAATTCATGTATCAGTTCTAGCAGACTTTTAGTGGAGTCTATCAGATTTTCCATGTATAATATCATGTCATCTGCAAAAAGCGAAAGCTTGACTTCATCTTTGCCAATTTTGATGCCTTTGATTTCCTTTTGTTGTCTGATTGCTGATGCTAGAACTTCCAGCACTATGTTAAACAACAGCGGTGAGAGTGGGCATCCCTGTTGTGTTCCTGATCTCAGGGAAAAAGCTCTCAGTTTTTCCCCATTGAGGATGATGTTAGCTGTGGGCTTTTCATAAATGGCTTTTATGATCTTTAAGTATGTTCCTTCTATCCCGACTTTCTCAAGGGTTTTTATTAAGAAAGGGTGCTGGATTTTGTCAAAGGCCTTTTCTGCATCGATTGACAGGATCATATGGTTCTTCTCTTTTTTTTTGTTAATGTGATGTATCACGTTGATTGATTTGCGAATGTTGAACCAGCCCTGTATCCCAGGAATGAATCCCACTTGATCATGGTGAATAATTCTTTTTATATGCTGTTGAATTCGATTTGCTAGTATCTTATTGAGAATTTCTGCATCCATATTCATCAGGGATATTGGCCTGTAGTTCTCTTTTTTTACTGGGTCTCTGTCTGGTTTAGGAATCAAAGTAATACTGGCTTCATAGAATGAGTCTGGAAGTTTTCCTTCCCTTTCTATTTCTTGGAATAGCTTGAGAAGGATAGGTATTATCTCTGCTTTAAATGTCTGGTAGAACTCCCCTGGGAAGCCATCTGGTCCTGGACTCTTATTTGTTGGGAGATTTTTGATAACTGATTCAATTTCTTCGCTGGTTATGGGTCTGTTCAAGCTTTCTATTTCCTCCTGATTGAGTTTTGGAAGAGTGTGGGTGTTCAGGAATGTGTCCATTTCTTCCAGGTTGTCCAATTTGTTGGCATATAATTTTTCATAGTATTCCCTGATAATTGTTTGTATCTCTGAGGGATTGGTTGTAATAATTCCATTTTCATTCATGATTTTATCTATTTGGGTCATCTCCCTTTTCTTTTTGAGAAGCCTGGCTAGAGGTTTGTCAATTTTGTTTATTTTTTCAAAAAACCAACTCTTGGTTTCGTTGATCTGCTCTACAGTTTTTTTAGATTCTATATTGTTTATTTCTGCTCTGATCTTTATTATTTCTCTTCTTCTGCTGGGTTTAGGCTGCCTTTGCTGTTCTGCTTCTAGTTCCTTTAGGTGTGCTGTTAGATTTTGTATTTGGGATTTTTCTTGTTTCTTGAGATAGGCCTGGATTGCAATGTATTTTCCTCTCAGGACTGCCTTCGCTGCGTCCCAAAGCGTTTGGATTGTTGTATTTTCATTTTCGTTTGTTTCCATATATTTTTTGATTTCTTCTCTAATTGCCTGGTTGACCCACTCATTCGTTAGTAGGGTGTTCTTTAACCTCCATGCTTTTGGAGGTTTTCCAGACTTTTTCCTGTGGTTGATTTCAAGCTTCATAGCATTGTGGTCTGAAAGTATGCATGGTATAATTTCAATTCTTGTAAACTTATGAAGGGCTGTTTTGTGACCCAGTATATGATCTATCTTGGAGAATGTTCCATGTGCACTCGAGAAGAAAGTATATTCTGTTGCTTTGGGATGCAGAGTTCTAAATATATCTGTCAAGTCCATCTGATCCAATGTCTCATTCAGGGCCCTTGTTTCTTTATTGACCATGTGTCTAGATGATCTATCCATTTCTGTAAGTGGGGTGTTAACGTCCCCAGCAATTACCACATTCTTATCAATAAGGTTGCTTATGTTTATGAGTAATTGTTTTATATATTTGGGGGCTCCGGTATTCGGCGCATAGACATTTATAATTGTTAGCTCTTCCTGATGGATAGACCCTGTAACTATTATATAATGTCCTTCTTCATCTCTTGTTACAGCCTTTAATTTAAAGTCTAGTTTGTCTGATATAAGTATGGCTACTCCAGCTTTCTTTTGGCTTCCAGTAGCATGATAAATAGTTCTCCATCCCCTCACTCTCAATCTAAAGGTGTCCTCAGGTCTAAAATGAGTCTCTTGTAGACAGCAAATAGATGGGTCTTGTTTTTTCATCCATTCTGATACCCTATGTCTTTTGGTTGGCGCATTTAATCCGTTTACATTCAGTGTTATTATAGAAAGATACGGGTTTAGAGTCATTGTGATGTCTGTATGTTTTATGCTTGTAGTGATGTCTCTGGTACTTTGTCTCACAGGGTCCCCCTTAGGATCTCTTGTAGGGCTGGTTTAGTGGTGACAAATTCCTTCAGTTTTTGTTTGTTTGGGAAGACCTTTATCTCTCCTTCTATTCTAAATGACAGACTTGCTGGATAAAGGATTCTCGGCTGCATATTTTTGCTGTCTAGCACCCTGAAAATCTCGTGCCAATTCTTTCTGGCCTGCCAAGTTTCAAAAGAGAGATCAGTCACGAGTCTTATAGGTCTCCCTTTATATGTGAGGGCACGTTTACCCCTTGCTGCTTTCAGAATTTTCTCTTTATCCTTGTATTTTGCCAGTTTCACTATGATATGTCGTGCAGAAGATCGATTCAAGTTACGTCTGAAGGGAGTTCTCTGTGCCTCTTGGATTTCAATGCCTTTTTCCTTCCCCAGTTCAGGGAAGTTCTCAGCTATTATTTCTTCAAGTACCCCTTCAGCACCTTTCCCTCTCTCTTCCTCCTCTGGGATACCAATTATGCGTATATTATTTCTTTTTAGTGTATCACTTAGTTCTCTAATTTTCCCCTCATACTCCTGGATTTTTTTATCTCTCTTTTTCTCAGCTTCCTCTTTTTCCATAACTTTATCTTCTAGTTCACCTATTCTCTCCTCTGCCTCTTCCATCCGAGCCGTGGTGGTTTGCATTTTGTTTTGCATTTCTTTTAAAGCGTTTTTCAGCTCCTCGTGACTGTTCCTTAGTCCCTTGATCTCTGTAGCAAGAGATTCTCTGCTGTCCTGTATACTGTTTTCCAGCCCAGCGATTAATTTTATGACTATTATTCTAAATTCACTTTCTGTTATATTATTTAAATCCTTTTTGATCAGCTCATTAGCTGTTGTTATTTCCTGGAGATTCTTCTGAGGGGAATTCTTCTGCTTGGTCATTTTGGATAGTCCCTGGTGTGGTGAGGACCTGCAGGGCACTTCCCCTGTGCTGTGGTGTGTAACTGGAGTTGGTGGGCGGGGCCGCAGTCAGTCCTGATGTCTGCCCCCAGCCCACCGCTGGGGCCACAGTCAGACTGGTGTGTGCCTTCTCTTCCCCTCTCCTAGGGGCGGGATTCACTGTGGGGTGGCGTGGCCCGTCTGGGCTACTTGCACACTGCCAGGCTTGTGATGCTGGGGATCTGGCGTATTAGCTGGGGTGGGAAGGCAAGGTGCACGGCGGCGGGGGGGCAGGCTTAGCTCGCTTCTCCTTAGGTGATCCACTTCAGGAGGGGCCCTGTGGCAGCCGGAGGGAGTCAGATCCGCTGCCGGAGGTTTGGCTCCGCAGAAGCACAGAGTTGGGTGTTTGCGCGGAGCGAGCAATTTCCCCGGCCGGAAACGGTTCCCTTTGGGATTTTCGCTGGGGGATGGGCGGGGGAGATGGCGCTGGCGATCGCCTTTGTTCCCCGCCAAACTGAGCTCTGTCGTCCGGGGGCTCCGCAGCTCACCCTCCCTTTGTCCTCCAGCCTTCCCGCTTTCCAAGCAGAGCTGTTAACTTATGACCTCCCAGACGCTAAGTCGCGCTTGCTGTGGGAACACAGTCCGTCAGGCCCCTCCACTTTTGCAAGCCGGACTCGGGGGCTCTGCTTGGCTGTCGAGCCGCCCCTCCGCCCCGGCTCCCTCCCGCCAGTCCGTGGAGCGCGCACCGCCTCGCCACCCTTCCTACCCTCTTCCGTGGGCCTCTCGTCTGCACTTGGGTCCGGTGACTCCGTTCTGCTAATCCTCTGGCGGTTTTCTGGGTTATTTAGGCAGGTGTAGGTGGAATCTAAGTGATCAGCAGGACGCGCGGTGAGCCCAGCGTCCTCCTACGCCGCCATCTTCCTGTCTCTCTTTAGTCTCTTTTAGCTATTTAATGCTCTGTGTTGGTGTTTTGTGATCAACAATTTTAGAAACTGCTTATTTCCTGCCCTGAACATAGGATAAAGGCTTCACACACTCTTCATTTCCCCTGTTTATACTCTCTCTATAGTAATATTATATTTAATCAAGTCAATTTTCCTTATTATGACTATGTGAATGTTCTCTTCAGATCTAAGTAAATCACTATTTTCATTTCATTTTCTGATGTTTGTTTTTTCTGAAGTTGCAGATATTCTTTTTTTTTCTTATGGTTTCCTTCTAATAACTTTTGACTTCTTTTTCACCCCTTTATCCTATCAGGTTTTTTTTTTAAGTTTTAAAAATATTTTTCTTGGTGTCCTTGTGGACCTTTTTTTTTTTTTTTTTTCATGTGGGATGGTTATCACCAAACCTGCCATAAAGTAATAATCTTAGAACTTCCCTCAATACCTTCCTAGTTTGAGTCAACTGATTTTTTTGGGTTTACCTTTTCAGCTTACGTATTTGGGTTTACGTTTTCAGCTTATATCTTACTTCTTCCTTTTGCTGGAGCACATTCCCAAATAACTTCCCAAGAAAGGGTTTGTGAGAGGAAACTTGTATGAGTTCTTGCATGTCTGATAGTGTCTTTATACTTAGACACTTTATTTATAGTTTGGCTAAATTCTACAGAAATCAATATTGAAAATCAAATTGAAATTTGATGGCATTGCTCCATTTTCTCCCACCAGGGTTCAGTTGTTGAGAAGTGGCATTCTAAATTTATATTCCTCCATTAGAAAATTGGATATTTCTTCTTGCAGGAAAATTTTAGAATCTCTTCTAAATATCGCTAGGACATCTCCTTTTCATTTGTTTATTAATATTTCTGTTCTTTTAGTAGGGTATTTAAAGATGGGAACCAATCTCATAAACTTTGGAAATTTTATTTCATGCTTTGATAATTTCCTTCTATCCATATGTTCTTTCCCTCTTTTATCACACGTAAAAACTTCTAGATCACAACTTTTATGTAGTTTGTCAGACTTTCCATCTTTTTTCCTGTTTGCTTTGTCTTTTGATTCTAATTACATTTTAGCTTTTAACCCATCATTTAAGTTTTTATTTCATTAA
Organism: Lynx canadensis; assembly: GCF_007474595.2. Lineage (NCBI taxonomy): Eukaryota > Metazoa > Chordata > Mammalia > Carnivora > Felidae > Lynx > Lynx canadensis. The sequence goes on along the minus strand of NC_044303.2, from coordinate 152,844,921 downwards.
GATTTTTAATTTTCAAGGGTTCTTTGTTATTCTCTGACTACTGTTTTTTTTTTATAGCACCTTATTTATGAGTTACAGACACAGCATAATGATTAAGGGGTTTACAAATGTTTTCAGTATTTTTTTTCTCTGTGGTCATATATTTGGACTGTTCTTATTTCTTTCTTACACCTTAACATTTTTTTGTAAGTCTCATGATTGTGTTTATATTTAGAAGAAATACCTCAAAAAAATTGAATGATGATTCTGAGTTTTTGGAAGTAGCTCATGGATGGAAGGGACTATTTTGAAGTTATTGTTTGGGGAAGTTGACACTTATGGTTAGAGTAGTGCTATTCGTCAGAATGTGGTGGTTTTTCTCTAAGCTCATTCAGTTTTTCCAGAGGTGAAAACATTCATTCATTCTCCTTTCTAGGGTGTAGAGACAAGTTGCTAATGTTTTCTGTAATACGTGGCAAATGAGTCTAGAGTTTGTGGGGGCTAATTGACCTCTTTATTAACTGCAACCTTTTATGAAAGTCCTCTAATATGTGGTTTTGTCCACGTCAGTTATTATTTCTCTACTGTTTAACATCTAAACCTGTCTCCTGCCAATGGATCCTCTCCAGATTCTATGCTGAGCAACTGGGTAGCATAGGTGGAATGTTTCCCGGGCATTCCCTCAGTGTGGTTTGGTCATTGTTCCTGCGTAAGTAGCACTTGTTATAGGTTCATAATTTTCTGTTTTATTGATATTATTTTAGTAAGGTACTCGGAAGAACACAGGATTGTATGTGTACAATCCTGATCTTTAGCCCCAACTTAAGGCCCAATAGTACTAAATTCTTCTATAAAATCTTCCTTTCTTGACTTCTTTATTGACTCTGATAGATCTCTCCTCAAAATTCTGTTATAGTAAATTAATTTATTTTACCATTTATAATACTTTAATTTTTTTCTATATGTTAATTACAGATTTTTGAACTTCTGGCTTACACTCTCTTTGAATCCCCACGGCACCAATACATAGGCTGGACAAGTAGTGAATGACTGAAAATAATTGTTGATTGATAGGATCCAGGAACTGAAGAATAAAAAAGATACACACATGACTCATAGTAGAAGCCTTGGTTATTGGTAAAATAACAGTAATATGGGCAAAGAGAGAAGATGGGAAGGGAAGCCAGTGAATGTAGAGGACATTTGTCAGACCTTTTTATTTGCACAGAATCCCTGAATACCCTTTCTAGTTTGACAATAGAACTTACCTTATTAGTCCCTCTCTGAAGCTGAGGGTAGTAATTCACTTTCACAACTTCCCTTACAGATATGATATAGTCATGCAACTGAGGTATCACCAATCAGATAGCTCTCAGTGAGATTTCAGTTTAGAAGTGAGCAGTGGGACAAAGGAGGCCCAATGAGTAAGTCATTTCAGGTGAAGGTGGTGGCAGGGATATCTGGCCTTCCAGAGCATCAATAGAATACATTCTAGTGTCCTGTCCTGGGTGCCCTGGGCTGTGTAGGTGGGGTCTTTTCTGGGTAGTCCTTCAGTTTGGTTTGGGCCTTGCTCCTGATGAAATAGCCTCTAAGCCTCATCGTTAGGTGATCTTGGACACTCTATGTGCATTCTTTAAGAACCCTCTGTGTCCACTTGTATCCAAGAACTCTAAATGATAAAGCAAACAAAAAATATGTGTGTGTAAAATGTGTGTTTATTTATTCTATAAAATAATACAAAAGTAGGTCTCATAGTTTCTTTTGAAATATGTAAACATGTAAAACATAATCCAAGAAAAACAGGTTTCTGACAGAAAGTGGAACCCAAAGTAAAAGGACAATCGACAGGTATGTTTAGCATCAACCATAGTCATGGAAGGGAAAGGAAACATGTACTTTCCCATTTTATAATAATACAAAAATGGAGGGAACAAGGAGTACTCATCTAATTGGTTCTGCAATAAAATGCTTTTATAAATATATTCATCAAAGCCTGAGTATTTGAGATCTCTTTGGGGATTGAGCACATTACTTCTCCCACTAATTCTTGTCAGGTTAATGTTGGTAGTAAATTATGTAATTGCTTATTGACCTTCCTTCATTTCCCAACTACTTGGCACTGCATGGAAGAAACCATACTCTGAGAAAAGGCAAATGCTTGCTCTCCTTTTGCCGTGATTGAGTTGCTCGAATTAAAGCAGCCAAGGAAATAAGTTGCTTCGATTGGAACTTCTGTTCCTATTGTGGTACAGGAAGGCCTGCCTAAGCTATGAAGAGAGAGGGAGAGATAAGGAAGTTAGTGTATATGTCATTATGGGAATATATTAGGTAGAGTGTGGGGATGGGAGTATGTGCAAGGAAAATTAATTTAGGTTAGTTTTGGACATGTTGGCATTTCAACATGTAATGGATAATGAGGTGTAATTAGGAATTTGAAACCGAAACTTGGGAGAAAATTTATGCCTAGAGACAAATGAGAATCATTCATAAGAGGTGATAATTGAAGCCAGGAGAACTGATGCTATTTCCAAAAGAAGAGAGTAGAGAGACACAACAGCGGACCTGCTACTGAGTGGGGAGAAAACCCCTATTAAGGGCTATTGGCAGAGGAAAAATAACCAAGAGAGAATAATGGAGTAATCATAGATATAGTATGAGAAGCAGAATGGTGTATCCATGCTAATCAAGGCAAGTTCAAGGACATTCTTTAAAAGAGCCCAGTGCTACAAAGTGGCAAGATCCTCAAGAACTTTGCTTTGTATTCTAATCTGTTTCTTTCATGTTACACAGGAGAGGCTCAACAATTGTTTGTTGGATAATGACAATGGTTCAGGAATATAAGAATTAGGAAAATAGAGTAGTTATCTTTTTTTTAATGTTTATTTTTGACAGAGAGAGAGAGAGCGAGAGACAGAGCATGAGCGGGGGAGGGGCAGAGAGAGAGGGAGACACAGAATCCGAAGCAACCTCCATGCTCTGAGCTGTCAGCACAGAGCCCGACGCGGGGCTTGAATCCACAGACCACGAGATCATACCTGAGCCGAAGTTGGACGCTCAACTGACCGAGCCACCCAGGTGCCCCCACTTTTTTTTTTTAATGTTTATTTAGAGTAGTTATCTTTTAATATTTTAGTAAACTGGAAAGAGAGAGGCACAGGTTTCAGGGATTTAAGAAGAGAATGAGAATGTAGTCTTAGAGATAGTCGACCTAGCCCACACATTTGCAAAATTTAAACTGAGAAAGGAATATATAAAATAAAATTATCTAAGGTGCAGAAGAATCCAACAAAAACATTTTATAAATTGAAATAGACCTTTATGTGATTAAGTGTACAGAGAAGGAGCCAGTAGAAATAGAGGAATTTAAAGTATTGCAAAAAAAAGTATTAAATGAAGGAAGTGCATGTATCAAAAGTCTTTTTATCTAGAAACAGAATTTATAGATATATCTTTTTTGATATAATGGATGAAAAGAATTGATATCTGATCTACTCAAGTCATAGTGAAGTATAGAACCTTAGACCATAGGATTTTGAAACTCCAAAACACTCATCCTCCTCATTTTATAGAAAAGATCCCATGAACTATGTTTGATCTTTAAGACTGATTTAGGTTCAAGTATTAGTCTAAGATCACTTTCTCTTTGGTTCACTAATGTACTGAACAATTCAAGAGATACACACAAAATCAAAGGCACAATGAGAGGGAGCAACTTCTTGATGCTTCTGTTTTCTCAGGTGAGGTACAGGCTGACACGCAAATTCAGTGAAGTTGCAGGATACCAAATCAACATATAGAAATCTGTTACATTTCTCTACACCAAAAATGAAGCAGCAGAGAGAAATCAAGGAATTGATACCATTCACAATTGAACCAAAAACTTTAAGATATCTAATAACAAACCTAAGAAATAAAAGATATGTACTCTGAAAATTATGGCACACTTATGAGAGAAATTGAAGAGGATACAGAGAAATGGAAAAACATTCCATGCTCATGGATTGGAAGAACAAATATTGTTCAAATATCTATACTACCCAAAGCAATCTACACATTTAATGCAACCCCTATCTAAATACCACAGTTTTCAGAGAGCTAGAACAAACAGTCCTCAAACTTGTACGGATCCACAAAAGACCTGAAATAGGCAAAGCAGTCTTGAAAAAGAAAAGCAAAGCAGGAGGCATCACAATTCTGGACTTAAGTTATATTACAAAGCTATAGTGATCAAGACAGTATGGTACTGGCACAAAAACAGACACATAGATCAGACTAGAGAACCCAGAAATGGACCCACAACTATATGGTCAAATAATCTTCAACAAAGCAGGAAAGAATATCTAATGGAAAAAAGGTAGTCTTTTCAACAAATGGGGTTGAGAAAACTGAACCACAACATGCAAAAGAATGAATCTGGGGCACTTTCCTACACCATACACAAAAATAAATTCAAAATGGATGAAAAATCTAAATGTGAGACTGGAAACCATCAAAATCCCAGAGGAGAACATAGGCAGCAACCTTTTTGACATTGGCCATAGCAACTTTTTATTAGACACATCTCTGGAGGCAAGGGAAACAAACAAAAGCAAAAATGAAGTATTGGGACTTCATCAAGATAAAAAGCTTCTGTACAGTGAAGGAAATAGTTGACAAAACTAAAAGGCAACCTTCAGCATCGGAAAAGATATTTGCAAATAGCATATCAGATAAAGAGTTAGTATCCAAAATCTATAAAGAACCTATCAAACTCAACACCCAAAAAACAAATAATCCAGTGAAGAAATGGGCAGAAGACATGAATAGACACTTTTCCAAAGAAGACATCCAGATGGCCAACAGACACATGAAAAGATGCTCAACACCACTCATCATCAGGGAAATACAAATCAAAACCACCATGAGATGCCACCTTACCCTTGTCAGAATGGCTAAAATTAACAACTCAGAAAACAATAGATGTTGGCAAGGGTGCAGAAAAAGGGGAACCCTCTTACACTGTTGGTGGGAACACACACTGGTGCAGCTACTCTGGAAAACGGTATGGAGGTTCCTCAAAAAGTTAAAAATAGAACTACCCTACGATCTGACAATTATACTACTAGGTATTTACCCAAAGAGTACAAAAGTACAGATTCAAAGGGATACATACACCCTGATGTTTATAGCAGCATTATCAAAAATAGCCAAATATGGAAAGAACCCGAATGTCCATCAGGTGATGAATGGATAAAGAAGATGTGGCATTTATATACACAATAGAATATTACTCAGCCATTTATTTATTTATTTTAATTTTTTTTTTCAACGTTTATTTTATTTTTGGGACAGAGAGAGACAGAGCATGAACGGGGGAGGGGCAGAGAGAGAGGGAGACACAGAATCGGAAACAGGCTCCAGGCTCTGAGCCATCAGCCCAGAGCCCGATGCGGGGCTCGAACTCACGGACCGCGAGATCGTGACCTGGCTGAAGTCGGACGCTTAACCGACTGCGCCACCCAGGCGCCCCTTACTCAGCCATTTAAAAGAATGAAATCTTGTCATTTGCATCAACTTGGATGGAGCAAGAATGTATTATGCTAAGAGAAATAAGTCAGAAAAAGACCATATGATTTCACTCATATGTGGAATTTAATGAAACAGATGAACATTGGGGAAAATAAAGAGAGAGGGAGGTTGCTGGATGGGAGGTGAGTGAGAGGATGGTTTAAGTGGGTGATGGATATTAAGGAGGGCACTTGTGATGAGCACTGGGTGTTGTATGTAAGTGATAGGTCCCTAAATTCTACTCCTGAAACTAATATTAGACTATATGTTAACTAACTAAAATTTAAATAAAAACTCAAAACTCCAAAAAAAAAATAAAGTAAAAGATGTGTAGGTGCCAAAAAACCCCAACAATGTGTACCTGCTCTGTAATGTCTTAAGAGTGCTATCAATTTATTTTTCTCTCACGGAAAAGTGTATAGGTGAATGGTGCAGGCTGTCAAGAGCAGCTCTGTCACCCAAGATGATTCAGGTCATCACCATTCCACAGCCAGTGACAGGGGATGGAGGATTCAAGGCAAACAGTTTGTACAAAGGTGACTCAGAAGTTGTATTCATCCCTTCCATTCATATCCTTCAGGCCTAAACTAAGTCATATGAGTACACTTAGCTACAAGAGAGGTTGGAAACACAGTTCATAGTTGGGCACCATTTGCTGTTATTGTATTTTCAATTCTTTAGAGCCCTGGATAAATGTTCTTCCTCATAGCATTAGTTAGGTGTTTCAGTTGGGAGAACTGAGGCAATGAAACAGACAAGCAAAATGAATACTTAATGAAACATCACAACATATTGAATAAATATGAGAGAGATTAAATACAAATTTACACAGGCATCTATTTAAAACGGCAATTCTATTTGGGTGCCTGTGTGAGTTTCTACCATGCGGCATTTTCAGCCAGTGTGTGTGTCTATTGTCTCTGGGCAATTAAAATTATTCAGCATCAAAATCTTAGCTCTGGGACCAGAAAAAGGAATCTAAGAAGCATTCACTGATAGTCTGATTTGGAACAACTGCTTTTCCCTTTGCTCTATTCATGCATATTTCAATCGGCATTAATGTAAAGTACCTCGTGGGCTCTCTTCTACGTGAAATCCTTGTTCTCAACTTGGCAGCAGTCCTGGCAGTAGGTTCTAAATGGTCATTCTGGGATGGTAAATCAGCAGTCCTCAGCTGATGGGTCTAACAATGAGGAGATTGCTGGAGGCAGGTGGTGTTGTGAGGCGTAATTCTGTTGGCATTAAGTGACAATTCATATTTGCTACAGGAGCAGTAAATTGCACTGTTTTAAAACAGGAAGTCTGAGTTAAAAGCTGTGTAAAACCATTATACTGTAGCCAGCACTCCATGCTTTTCTAATTAGGTCATTTGGAAAAAGATGACCTTTTAGTTTCTGTGCCTCTTTGCTGGGGACACATGTTTCTAATTATCATTTGTATTTTATTCCACCAAAGCTGTTGACAAGCTGAGCTCTTTGTGTGTGCGTGCGTGAGTATGTTTGTGTGTATGTGTGCGCTATGAGTTAATAACATTTCTGTGTTCTAGCACTGGGCAAACAGAAGAAGATGGAAACAATATGTAGGGTAATTTTAATGTCAGAGCAACCCCAAATCATAGGGATTTGTGTGAAGAACTCACTAAGGGACATTGCTGATGTTCCCAGTGTTTTAGGCCAACTGGACTGTAACTTTGTCTGAAATCACTGTATTAATATTTCTTCTGTTTGGGCGGGCAGGTGTAAACACACTGTGTAAGACACAAGAAAGAAATGAACTTAGGTCCACACTGTTACCCAAAATGTAACTGCTACTCATGCTTGGAGTTCTGTTAGGCACCCAAACCAAGAATCTCATGATGGTCTTTCCAGGCTCTTTTGTCCTTCTGTGTGCTGTTTTTGGGATGTTTACAAATGCAAACAAGTACTATCTTCTAATGTCCACTTCTTCCAATAGAGGTTCTGAATAAAGGGAAAACACAATTATTGATGGTTCAAAACTACATTTCATATTTTAGGAGATAGCTTAAGAAGCCAGGCATTGTCTAATGCTGGCTTTTCCACGGACTTCCTTTTCTTTTGTGGGGAAAGTTTCTCAGTCTTCTGTTGGGTTCTTCATCTGAAATCATAAAACTACAAAATCACAGAGCTGGCAAACCTTCGAGAAGTCTTCCAGCTCACGGTCTGCCTTGAGCCCTTCTGAACTTACACTCTCCTGGAATGTAATGGTCTCCTCCTTGCTTAGCAATCTCTCACAATGGAGACTTGACAAGGAAGGATGGTACGATCTAAATGTTTAATATACAAATTACTCTGGCAGTTTGAGGAAAATGTATGGAAGATGATTTGAAGTTTATTATGAAATTGCTAATAATTTATTCAACTCAATTTTCTCTTCGAAGTTCTATGGTGGATAATGATGGGTCTCTAATGGAGTGCTTCCAAGTCTGGAAAGGGAGCTGGGAGTCATTGTATGACAAGGGTCTGTGACATGTTAAGGTACTGAGCTGGAATTCCAAGCAGCACAGCCTGGGTCAGTCCCAGGTGAAAGTATCACATAAGTGAAGTCTTTCTTGATTTGGGCACCGTGAAATCTGCTAGTTTTCTCCTACTGCTCTTGTGATCCTAGAGGATTTGGCTTTTCTTTCTTTCAATTCTCAGTTGGGTGGAAACTATTTATTGAGATGTTTATCAATAATTACAGCATCAGTGCAAGTGGCTGAAAGGAGGGCATTTGAACAGATGATGCGGTTAAAAGTTGGTGTCCAAAGGAGAGAGTGAGAGAGAGCAAGAGAAAGAGAGAGAGCACGAGCGGGGAAGGGGCAGAGAGAAAGGATGACAGGGAATCCGAAAGAGGCTCCAGGCTCTGAGCTGTGAGCACAGAGCCCAGCGTGGGGCTCGAACTCAGGAACAGCAAGATCATGACCTGAGCCGAAGTCAGCCACTTAACTGATGAGCCACCCAGGTGGCCCTTGGCTTGGTTATCTTTATGCCCTAAACACAATAAACACAAGGTTGTGTTCCTTTACAAAACTTCTTTTGAAGGCTTGGAGGTATTATAAGAGAATAATAACAATGAAAAAGGAAAACTTACCACTGGTTCAAATCTCACCAATTCTAGATGCCATCTGTCATCCTCATCACAGGAAACATTCATTTGACTGACTCTTCTTAGCTCTTTGCCTACTGTGACATTGTTCAGGGTCATTTTATCTCCCTTAAAAAGGGAGTCCTCTCAAATCAGTTCTTCCTGGAAATCTGGGACATTTGTTCTTGTCTCCCTCTTCATTTCTCATCCTAGCCAAAGATTTTAAAATGAAGTTAACAACATACTGGTTTCCACAGAGATACTGTTCATAAAACCATCACTCAACCTTAGTCTGAACTTCCCTATTTCAGAACCAGATGTTGGTTTTTCTTTTGCATAAAACAAAGGCCAGTAAAGTAATTTCCTTTAAACATGATGTACTCTTTTCCTAAAACTATGTACTGCTTTTATCCCTAGATCAGATCGGGTTTCTCAAACTTGACACTATTGACATTTTGGACCTAATCATTCTTTTCTGTGAGAGATTGTCCTCTGTATTGTAAGATGTTTAGCAGAATGCCAGTAGCTTTTGACCCCAGTTATGACACCCCAAAATGTCTCCAGACATTTTCAAATGTCTCTTGGGGGCAGAATCACCCCTGGTAGAGAATGCCTGCCCTAGAATGGCAGGAACAAACTGAAAGCAACTTTAAAATAGCAATTTTGTGGAGTGCCAGGGTAGCTCAGTCAGTTAAGCATCCGACTTCAGCTCAGGTCATGATCTCACAGTCCGTGAGTTCAAGCCTTGCATCAGGCTCTGTGCTGACAGCTCAGAGCCTGGAGCCTGCTTTGGATTCTGTGTCTCCTTTTCTCTCTGCCACTCCCCTGCTCATGCTCTGTCTCTCTCTGTCTCAAAAATAAATTAAAAAAAGACTTAAAATAGCATTTTTGCCTCTGTATGGACCACCACCTGTGCTACACATTGACTGTAATGTTAAGCAAAAAAAGTAAAGTATAAGAAAGATAGTGTGTGTGTACATGTATGGGTATGTGTGTGTGCATACACAGCGGTACCTCTGTGAGGCTAGGAAAAGTGAACTGATTTGCCATCTCAACAATGTTACTGACTAATGCAGAAAAAAAAAAAAAAAAACCACTGAAAATTCTCCACTGTCCACTAAACCTGCCACACAGCCAAAACTTTGAAATGTAAATAGAAGTATATATTATTTTTCACAGGTAATAGAAATCTCCTTCCATCTTTACTTTTATTTACAGTGAGAAACTTGCTTATAGGATATAGGTACATGCCTTTTCGAGATCCTATTTCCTGATGTGTCAAGGATGCCTATACTCTGTGGTCATCTTTGTGATGCATACTATTTCTGGAAGTAGATTATACCTGGAGGGAATGACGGCAGAGTCTGCAGCTGACTGTGGCTGGGTCTTGATTTTCTCTGGCTCTGACACATCACCACTGTCTGCTAGCTTGTAAAATTCTCACCACCTGGCCTTGGCTGATGTTTCAGCCCCATTGGTGGAACAGTCCATTTGCTAGAATGGCTCCCTGGGGTTATCTGAGTTCGGGCCTTTATTTTAGTCTGACTCCACAGGGCAAACAATTTGGGGGGTGGTTATTGTGGTGAATGGGTAGAGGTAAAGCTCTGTCTGCCTCCCTGGGCCATTGTAAATAAGACCCGGAATATTTCTGAAAGTGGCTGAACTACGAATTGGACAAGATAGGAAGGTCTTATTAGCTATATAGGCTTTTCCTGGTGTATTTCATTCTCTGGTTTACATATGTTTCCTCCTCTCTGTGACATTTTGATCAAATCAAAGAATGAAGACATTTGCAATGAAGCAGCTACATGATGGTGCAAAGCAGAGAAGACTACACACCCAAATGTAGGGCAAGCCTGGCAGTTGAGGTTGGAATTCACAGAAGTGGGTTATTGTCGAAGGTAGATTTAATAGGGAGCGTCCTCCAGAAAATTTTGGAACTTGGATTAGGCTTCAAAAGTTAGGCTTTGTTAGGATTTAGCTGGGTAGAGAGAAGAGTTTGTGCAACACAGACATGGGGTATGTGCATGTGGTAAAATAATATGAGGGAAAGAGTGGAAATGGAATCATTGTGAAATACTGCTGGAGAGATGACCCTAAAAGAGAAGGTTTTGGTAAGGAGGAATGGGGCACAAATTTGGATAGGTGGAATGGGGACATTCCTGTGATGTTTAGTTTGAGAGCTTTTGGAAATGTCTTGCAAACTCTCCTTCCATACCTACAATGACAATGGAATCATGAAAATCTGACTCAAATGGTACTGTTTTAGAAACAATTTTCATCGAAAGAGCATCACAGGAAAAATTTTGTTTACTGAGAGGACAATAGGGAAAGACACATTGATTTGTTAAGGCTTGGAGGGATTTGTGCAAAAGCAAAAGAAATTCCTTTTTTGTGAGTAATGTGCATAAAAAAATGAGTGATCAAGAACCTGGGTCAATGCTCAGGGACATTGCATGGCATGGACTTTAACGTGGCTCAGAGCATCTCACAGTGCCAAGTATTCAATAATGTCTGTAGCAGAAGCTGGCCCTACTTACAAGATGTAGAACTTGAATGTTGAGTTTTATAGGCTATTGATCTGAAATTGTGGGTTAATGATTTTTAAGTCCTTTAAAAATTTTAAAAATCTCATCGCTTTTCATGTATTTTGAATTCATCCGCTTGAAAATCTGGGTTCACAAATTTCCAAAACAGTATGAAAAAACTAAGTTCCAACTTAAAAAAGAAAATATACATGGCACTTCCAAATCTTACCTAAGATAACTTTAAGAATGATCTAGTACTAAACTGGCTGCAGGCTTTTTATTCAACCCTGCTTTGTTCCAAAGAAAGCTATTAAAAGGGGTGGTTTAGCACCGAGGAACCTTCTCTGATATACATATACATATACATATACATATACATATACATATACATATACATATACATATATATAAACATATACACACGTATTATATATGCATATATAAAATATATACATATATAATATGCATATATATAAAATAGCTCATTATATTTAATGACCCCAAAATACAGACAATTGATTACATTTAAAGATCAAAAGCTGGAAAATTTTGGAGGCATGTGGTGGGGGAAGGCAAGTCTGTTTATTTTTAAAAATCTTTCTCCCTAGGTAAAGTGAGGAGTTGGGAAAGAAAGGAAAACATAAGATGAGATCTCTCTATGAACAAGTGACGGTTTGAAGTGGGTCACCTCATTGCCATCACATAAGCACCTTTTTGCACCAACCCAAGGAATCACCTGCAAGTGAACAGTGAAGGTAAGATAGCTGTTTTTTATGTGAGAATCCCTTTCTTCCCTTGTATTGTTGAGAACACTAGGAGAATCATTATCCTACACAGTCAAGGTATGGCAAAAAGAGTACTGGAATCGGAATCAGCCAGCCAGGACTGCATTAAGTGGCTGGGCACTCTGGATAAGTCATGTAGATTCTCTGCACCACACCTTCCTCCTCTGTTCCCTGACACTGCTCATCTCTAAGGTCCCTTCTCTGCTCTGATTCCTGGTTTCATCCTCTAAACCTATGCTTCCAAAATTTTTTGACGTTTTCTCTTTTATCTTAAAAATTTATGGCACTTTGTACTCGTCTGTGTGTGTTTGTCTTAAAATAAAAATAACGTTTTATTTATTTTTCCACAAGAGACTTACTTTATTTGTTTCCAGCTTTATTGGGATATACCTGACATATCACATTGTATAAGTTTAAGGTATACAATGTGTTGGTTTGGTATACTTTTATATTGCAAAGTGATTACTATCCTAGCATTAGTTAACCCTCCCATCACATCACATAATAATTTTTTTTTTTTTGTAGTGAGAACATTTAAAATTTTACTCTCTGAGGAGATTGAAATAAAAATAACATTTAGAATTCGGAAGTCCAGTGGATGCTATGATAAAATGGGCCTCTCGCATCTGAGGCTTCTACAATCCCCTGGTATATAAGAGTGAAACCCCAAAGTTACTTCAGTTTGGGGAGGCAGGGGATTAATCATTTTGAGTTCTTCCCTGCTCTTATATATCAGAATGGGGTATGTTATACTGTAGTAAGAAATAATCTTAAGATTTCAATGACTTAAAAGAATAAATTTTATTTATTTTGTCCTCATGACAAGTGGTCCCTATGAGTCAGTGAAGGCCTTGTATTCATTCTCACTCAGGGCCTAGGCAGAGGGAATTTCCACCTCTGTGCTTTATGATTTATGTTAGGCAAGGCAGGACAATGGAGATACAGTGAATTGTTCACTGGTTCTTTGATCACTCACATTCATTGACTCACTGCGAAGAAGGAGGGAATGCCATTCTACAAAGTTCCAGAAGGCAGAGAGGCAGAATGATTTGGCAAACAGAACTAATGGTTACCACATCAAGTAAAGTCAAGAATGGGGCAGAAAGAGGTGCCTGAGAGAGACAAGGGCAGTTTAGGACAAGTCCCCTGAAGATTACCAGCTGCCCTGGAGTCTCTTAACAAAGTGAACTCACACGATAAACTCATGACTCGTTTGTGTTTCCCTTTACTATTCACACACTTGCTTTACACTATCTTTCTTCAAAGAATCTATGAGATTGTGAAGACTGCAATCACATTCTAGTCCTGCTTCCCTGAGATTACTTTTAGAGATACATTGACTGGAGTTCTGGGAATTTTAGATCCCTTTGTCTATGCATGACAGTTGCCTGTATGGCTCTTTCTCATGGCTGGTTAAGTAAGCATAGCCATTGTCTCTGGTTTCTGTTGCTTTAAATTTCAAAGGGCCAAGTTTTCAGAGGGTACCTCATTAACAAAGTAAGAGGACATCATCCTTCTTTTGATACTAATGTTTTGCTCCCCACAAGGAGGGATGTCTCTGAAGACAAAATCGCTTTGGAGATGGACTCTAGACAGTCTACTCAGAGTCCTTTTCAGTTGCTTGGGTCTCTGACTTCTGGTTGGGTTATAGGAAAGGGCCATGCCAGATTTGTACATCAAGCCACAGATTGTCTGTTGACCATTAAAGAATATTTTCTGAGTATATTCTTTGTAACATTGTGCCAGATAATACAGGAAATCTGAGGCAAACTGAGCCACCTCTGTCTCTGTCTCTGTCTCTCTCTCTCTGTCACTCTCTCTCTCCTTGAGGCTCCTGGGATATTGAAAAATAAAGTAATGCCAAAAAAGGATCATAGAAACTGTGATGAATTTAAAGTTGTTGGACGAAGTGCTTCTTTTAAAAACTCTTGCCAGTATGTCTATGAAAGTCTAGGTATAATCTCATTTGGAGATATCATCAAAAATCTAAATTTGAGTCTTGTTTTTGAATATGAGGCTTATGCCAAATGGTTCTCTTGGATTCTCCCATCCCCAGTATCTCCATGATAGATCCTGGTAGTAAGTGTAAGACATTTTGTCTGCCCTTGAGACACTCAAAATCAATTTAGGGAGTCAGTATTAAAAATATAATACAGACACTAATACAGGTGGGTATACAATAAAGTGCTTAGTTGGCAGCAGAAACCGTATGTATTTTTAAGAGTTTAGAGAATGGAGTGATCATTGTGGGCTAGAGTAGTCAGGAATGTTTTCACGTAAGGGTTGGGATAAAAGAGCAAAAGGATTTTAAGGACAACAACAACAACAATAACAAAAGTGACAGGATACTGACTTCATTCTGTAAATCTACTTTCAATTAAAACTGTCTCTGCTTTATCAGTTTCACTTGTTGGTCCGTCCTCAGCCAGCAAACCCTGGATCGGAGCTTTTGTGAAATCCTGTATCATTTAAGCCCTGTGTTGCTGTCTCCTTGAAGTAGGCTAATTTGTGAACTGACAGCCACTAGGGATGCAGATTTGAGAGCAAACAATAGACTTTTCTCACACTTCCCTTTGAGTCCAGGAGGGAGCTAATAATTTCCTTCCCGGGTGTGCCAAACCTAGCAGGGTATGAGCAGTATGGATGGTGGAGTTGATGCAGGCAAGCCTTCTGGAGGGGCTTCTAAAATTCTCCTCTCTTTGAAGCAAGTCAGGATAGTGCATGTGGAGCTATCTTGAGTGTAGTGAGAACAGACCTACAAAACTTTCTCACTGTAGTGGGGCTGTGAGCATCCCCTACGGCCTCCCTTTTGGACAGCAGGAGCCCAGGGAGCATACCCCATGGAGTCACCAAGTCTGCAAGAGGTGGGAGAACACTTGCTACTCATTGAATCCTGATCTCCTCTGCAGCGCTGACTGGAGAGGGGAGGCTCATCAGAGTGAACTGTCTTCCCTTCTAAGAGGATACTTCCCCCCCCCTCTTAAAACCAAAGTTAGAATTTTTGTTTGAAAATGAATTCTTAGACTCTGGTTTTAGTTAGAAATTTCCATAGGGAACAATAGAACTATAGTACATTTCTAATTTAAAACTTTGCATTGTTGATGAAGTCTTGAAAATAACAAGACTAGGCAACCCAAACATCTGTTACTTTCAATCTTTTCTCTCTCAACTTGCAGCACGCTTGTGGCACTAGTCTTGGAATGTGGGAACTGTCTCTGATCAGTATTTTGGGGGGTTTTGGAATGCGCAAGAAAATATAGATAAGATTCTGTGCTCAAAATTTATAATGCATTGCAGATTGCACTGTGGGTTTCTGAAACAACAAAAAAATCATGGTGGGTTTTAAAGCAGTTTGGAAGAATAGCACAGCTCTTTGATGTAGGGTATTTAAATTAATGTTAGTCACAACATAAAGCTCAAATTTAAAATGTGTCTCCCTTCGATTACCACACATCAGACTACTTGTAATAGAGACGAAATTGCATTTCTTTAGAGGGAAATGCAATGCTATTTTGATCATCAAATGTACTGGGAACAAAGGTTCTTGTTAGCCATATTGGGTCTGGTGCAGGCAAGTTTCAGCCAACTTGGCTGTGGACCAGTTGTGATGGCTGAGCAGGGTGGTTTTCGCTATTAGCAGCCTCTGGTAGGAAAGTGGGGCTGGGGCCTGGTAGAGGCAAAGGCCAAACTCCCAGCAGTCTCTGATCTGAGACACAGAATGCTCTAGCTGCCTGGGCCATGGCTTCTGAGTCAAGGAGAACTGGCAGGTCACTGTGCATAGGCTCAGGAGAGATGCTTACTATTTAACAAAAGTGCTATTACAGTGTAACTTACCAAGAAGTTATCATCTTGCTCAAAATATCAAAAGCTGTTTCTTTCCTCTTTTAAAATTTCCTTTTGAAGTGCCTGTGTTGGGCAGCCTGTAGCCTGGTCGAGAGGAGGTGTTGCTGAGAGGAGATTGTGTAGGGGAACAAAGTTTTTCCCTCCACTCTCTGATAGTGAGGTGTGTGAAATAAATGAACAACAGGCAGATTAATAAGAGAAGAGCTTTTATTTTATTTATTAATTTTTAGTATTATATACATGGGGATATTGCAGGAAAAAGTAAATATCCTCCCCTAAATGGTGAGATTTGAGAGCTTTTATACTGTCTTAATAGGAGAAGGGGGGTGGAAATGTAGGCCACTTAGCAAAGACGAATGGGCCCTTAGAATAGACAGGAGGTGTGATAATTTGTGACAAAGTTTGTCAGGGGGTCGTGTTGACTTCTATTTTTTCTGTGATAAGACTCCATCGTTCTTGGTTGATTAAACTCCCAGAGAGAGGATTTATAACAATTGAGTTCCTTTTGGAGGATCTGTCTTTAGAGAAAGCCTCTCTGCATTTGCTGTTTTCATGTGTCTTCAGTTCAAAATAATCCATATACCAAAGTGGCATATTTCATGGGTGGCATGTCCTGAATTCATTCCTTTAGTGCCTAGTAGGTGACCTTATCTGGCCATATGCAATGAGGTCCTGAGCTGATCTAGGTGGCAATACAGGATGAACAGGTGAACAGGTGTAGTCTGATGCTATCTCTAAAGGACAGGACAGAGAGATCTTGGTGTTTGAAGTCAGATACTCCAAGGAAGTTTGAAGCTAACTGTGGTAAAGTGATTGGGTCCAGGCCTGTGTGCTCCTCCTGGATGCTTTTCTGGACTCACCAAGTTCCCTTCTTTTTAGTGCTCTGTCTCATGGGGTTGACTTTTGGGTCTGAAGTAGTCAGGTCTGCTTGGTTCTTCAGCTTCATAGTTGGTCCTGTTTTTTCACAGCTGGCCATTTCCTCTTGTTAAGGTGAGTGTTGATCTCCCTGGGAGCATCAAGGACAGGAATGTTCTGTTTTTCCTTTCTTTCCCCCTGTATTCTGTGAGATGTCAGTCTTGACACTTTAAAAACTAAGCTGTTTCTTCTTGACTCCTACCCCCAGGGTTTTTTTTTCTTTTCTAATTGTTTTTCTAACCAAATAATAACTTCTGAAATGTATGTCATGTTTCTAAATCAGAATTAATACTGGATCTCTATTAGTTTGGAAATCTAGGGTTTGACTTTTATAATTACTAAGTTGTTTTCATCTCTGCAGAAGTCACTGCTTAGTGTTCTACCATGTTGGATTTTTCCTAGTTATATTCTTAGGATGGCTATATCCACCTGCTAACTCAGACACATATGATGGCCTGTGAGACCAGAGGATTGCTGTGTCACTGCAACAAGAGCAGTCCTGATCTGTAGTGTCAACGTGAATGGCTTCCCACATGAGTAGCATCTCACATCTAGTACCCAAACTTGGTACATTGTTTCATGAATATAAAAGGCTGTTGAAATAGAAGTTTGCCAGAGTTAAAGGAGAAAAGTGAATGGCCAGCCCTCTTTCTCTTACTTTAGTACTGAAAACAGTGGTACGGTTACCTTATAAATTGCAACTCAAAAAATCACAAGTTTAAGCAGTCTTCCATGTAACTTCAGAAACATTTAAAAATAATTTCACTTTAAAATGTTGAATTGAAAGATGTAGAGAGGAAAGGTGCATGTATAACCTGCTTCAGAGAATAGTTGCTGGTGCTCTTAGGTGGCTGGGGGTCATCTTACCTGCGTATGTCCTCTTTGCCCTTAGGTCTTGCTCTTGGCTTTGCTTTCACAGATATATTCACACATGAGGTTATATTCACATAATATACACGAATTTGTACACGTGCATCATACACAAATTAGTGTACACGACACTCAATAAAACTGTGTTGAATCAGTTAATCATATACACTATAGAGAGAGAGAGAGAGTGTATGTGTGTGTGTGTGTAGAGTATGTGTGTGTGTGTGTGTGCACGTGTGTGTGAGCATGTACATGGGTGCACACGCAGAGGGGGGTGGGTGGTTTTGCCTGTGCTCTGTAGATGCAGGCACTGAGAAGAGTTTTCTTCTGTCTCTGAAGTTTTTAGTGTGTAGCTTCAGAGATTTTCTTTCTGGATAATTCCTATTCAAAAAGTTTGAAGAAAATTTGCACAGCAATTTTGACTTACCTGTAGGTGGAAAAAAGGATAATTTTTACACTTTACAGCGATTTTAGATTTTTCATATGTGGGGATAATTCTATGAGTTTTCAAAGCAAAATTCACTTCAAAATTTCCTATTCTTTAAATTGAAATGGTTGAAAGTAATATTATAATATTTGCATTTTACTTTTCATAATTATTACTAATATACACACATATATTTATGTAATTAACATTACTATGAATTTGTTGTTGGTTAGTTGCTTACCTTATCAATGCATTTTTAAAATATTTCTGAAATCTACATATATCTTAGGCACAAAGGAAATACTCTTTTTCTTTTTAAAGCTCTGGAAAATCCACTTATTTGCTTTTAGCACTGGAAAAAATTTTGTTATTTTTGTTCAAGTAGGCATTTACCTCAAGCTGAAAAATAAAGGATATTTTCCCCCCTAAAAGTCTACTTTAATATCACCTTCAACTTAGTGCAATGGTAGCTGGGTTACTGTCTTCCTCACCTTATCCACTTTATCCCAGGGAGGTTCATAGTTAGGTGGCATTGGTCCTTTTTATATAGGTGACAGCATGTCCAGGAAATTTATGGTGGTGTAAAGCCCTATGGAGGATAGAAATTCTTTCCATCTGCAAGTGGAATTGTCTTCTCCTAACTGGTAAGAATAAGCCTTTCTTTCCCCCCAGTATTGAGAGAACTTCAAGGGTTCTGCAAACCAGGAGGAAAAATCTCATACAGTCTGAAAATACTGTGTTCAGGAAAGTTTGGCAATGGAGTGAAAACAGACCCCATTTTAGGATTCTAAGGCTGGGATGCATCAGTTTTAGTGGGCTTTTGACATCTAGAATGGTCTCTTTTTATTTCTTGGAGAAATAAATTAACTGTTAAAAGGTAAGACTTTCAAGCTGTAATAATAAAGACTGAGGTTTAACTTACAAGGTCTTTCAGTAATACTAACTCAACTCTAATTCTGCAGTAGGCTCAGACTGGATATTAAGTATTATTTTAAAGTATAAGGAACAAGGGGTGTCTGAGTGGCTCAGTTGGTTGAGTGTCAGGCTCTCGATTTTGGCTCAGGTCATGATCCCAGGGTTGTGGGATCTAGCCTTGCATTGGGCTCTGCGCTGAGTGTGGAGCCTGCTTAAGAGTCTCTTTCTCTCTGCCCCTCCCCCCTGCTTGCACATGTGCTCTCTCTCTCTCTCTAAAATAAAAAAAAAATAATGTATAGGGAGCAAAACATGTTGAATACACTGGCAAATATTGTTATTACATGAACCTCATGTTTGATGTTCCCCTACTTCTCTGGGTAGAATTCGTAACTACAGTCTTACTAAGCAGCAGCAGCAGCAGCACATTCACGCACATTTATATGTCTCAGATTATCTGAGACAGGGGTTGGCAAACTAGGACTGCAGGCTAACTGTAGCCTACCACTTGTTTTTGCAGATGAAGTCTGGACACAGCCATGCCCATTTATTTAAGGCGTATCTATGGCTGCTTTTGTGTTAAACAGCAGAGTAGAGTATTTGTGATACACATTGTTTGGTTTGCAAAGCAAAAGATATTCCGACCCTTAGAGAAAAAGCTTGCTAATCTATCAGTTTTCTTCTCTTTTCCTCATTGATGGTATCATAGAAAACCTTCAATAATATATATTAACCATCTTGTGACTAACACTTCTCTTTTCAAGAGCAAAACTAAAACAAAAAGAACAAAAACAACAGTCTCCCCCCAAAACAAAAAGTCCTTACAAAATTTAAGATGTACTGGTATAAATTAAACTCATAGGATCATGAAATAAGCTCATTAAAATATGCTGATGTTAATGAAAAATTTTATTCTTGTCAGGCAGCATAATGGAAAAAGAATATTTGCCTATGAATCAGAGGACTTTTGTTCCCATTTCAATTTTGCCATTCTCTAACTCAGGTATTGGCAAATTTCTTTGGTAAAGGGTGAGATAGTAAGTACTTGAGATCCTGTGGGCCATATTTATTTTATTTTATACAAAAGAGGAGGTGGGCTGGACTTAGTCTGCAGTCCCGTGTTTTGAGCACCTGCTCTCCTCATAAGCCACAACCTCCGTGGGCTCCATTTTCAGGAGAACGAAATCAACAATACTTTCCAGTTTTAATATTTTTCTATCCTGTTATGTGAATCAAAGTCAATGTTTACACTTGGCTAAATTTTATATGAATCATTTTCTTACCACATGGCAAGTAGAATCAGAATAATACAGGTGAAATAGCATGTGACAGGAAACTCAATTTTGACATTTCCTAGTATATGATTCTCTGTTACCTTGTAATAAATTGATTCCAAACTTAAAAATGTAACACAACCACTATTTGCTCTTACTCTTAATTTTGTGGGTCAGAGATTTAGGAAGGGCGTGACTGGACAGTTTTCCCTGGGTTTTTTTTTATGTGGTTTTTGTTAGATGTCAGCCAGGACCTTGGCCATCTGGTGGCCAGGCCATCCAAGATGCCTGACAGTTGATGCTGTCCATCAGCTGCAAACTTAGCTGGAGCTGTTGATGAGAGCACCTACACGTGTCCTCTTCACCACAGAGATCTTGGAGTGGTCAAACTTTTTGCATGGTGCTTGGCTTATCCAATGGTGAATTTTCCTAGAGAATGAGGTGGAAGCTGCATGACCTATTCTGACCTAGCTTCTTAAGTAAAAGTCACAAGTTTGCTCAGATTCAAGTAGAGAGAGGTAGATCCACGCAACGTGAGAAATGTCAAAGAATTTGTGGCCATATTTTAAAATCACCACACCCAGTTTTTGTGATTTTTAAGTTTATAACTCTTAACACTGAATTAGTAGAATTTTTATACCACTTCTTATTTAATTAACCGATTTATTAGGGGCATTAAGGGCAAGATAGCATGATTAGGAACATCTTAGACCTCAAATGAAACTGACATATACATATTATATTATATATATACATATATATTATATATATGTATATATATAATATATATATAGGAGACATATACATGCACGCACGTACACTGGGAAATTATTCACCCTTAATAAAAAAGGGAAACCTGTCATTAGTGACAATACGGATGAAACTACAAAACATTAATCTAAGTGAAATGATCTAAAAAAGTATAATTCAGGGCAGAATTGTTGTTACCAGGGACTGCAGGTAGGGGATATGGGAAGATGTTGGTCAAAGGGTATAAACTTTCAGATGTAAGTATGAGTAAGTTCTGGAGATCTTTGTACAGCTTAGTGACTATAGTTAATAATAATGTATTGTGTACTTGAAGCTTGCTTAAAAAAATAGATCTTACGTGCTTATCACATACCCATACACAAGAAGAAAAGAGGTAACTGTGTGAGGTGATGGATTTTTAAATTAGCTTCATTAATCATTTCAAAATGTAATCACCTCAAAATGTATATCTATATGAAAACATCACATTGTACATCTTAAATATATACAATATTTGTCAGTCATATCCCAATAAGTTAGGGAAAAATGAGATTAGAGAAGTGGTGTAGGTGGGAAATTCAGGTAGGCCTTGTCAGCCATGGGAAGGAGTTTGGATTTTACTGAGTAAAATGAGAAGTCATTACAGAGTTTCAAGCAAAGGGGTAATATTCTCTGACTTAGATTTTTGATATCACTATGAATGCTGTGTAAATAATAGCCTATATTTTTGAGGAGGTGGGTGGATAAGAATGGAGATGGAAGGCTCTAATTGGAGGCTTTTGCATTGTCTTGTGCACCAGATGTTTGTGGATTGCAATAGGGTGTTAACAGTATGGGTGATTAGAATAAGTAAAAATAAATGACAGACTATCCCCATTTTCCAGATAAGTCATAGAATGAGTGTAACCAATTTTTAATGAAGTGGTAAACTGGTATTCGAATCTACATCTAATTTCACAGACCAACTTTAGCCAAATGCCATGTAGATTTGTCACATTTAAAATTAATAAAGTCCAATTAAGTGAGATTTAACTATAATTTAGGTGGATTAGGCCAAATTAAAAGACATTAACCATGCTCCTATCTGTAGACAATTTCTACGATCATGTTTCTTCATTTTATCCATGTAGAAAGTATTTAAAATATAATAAATTGGATGAAATGTAAACTATATCACCATTTTGTTACATGATTTTTATGGCAAATTAGGAAATCTCTGCAGATGTAAAACCCAGAGCCACGTAAACACATTCTTCATAACCCTGAGGAACAAGGCCTAATAGTCAACCTAAGAAAGTTTATTATTATCAGTTCCAGGGATTGATAAATGATCAATAATGTATCTGAAATTTGTTTTTCTTCAGGTTCAATAAGGATGGAAAAGAGTACTGATAGCAATTTGGAAGCAAATCTAAGGAGTGCATACTTTTCATTAAAAGGTAGAGGTTACTAGAACTATTCCTTGTGGTATCTTAAAGAGCCTGGAGAGGTTCCCTTGTTTGGATCTTTCTTCCCTTCTGCAAGGGTGGGCGGGAGGGAGACTCTTCAGTTCTATTCTTGCTGCAGTACTTTAAAAAATGTTTATTGGAAAAGAAATTGACTCCTTTATCACAAGGTTCACGGAATCTTTTTTGTATTTTCTTCACTGCGTTTACCTCCTCTGTGATCTCTCTGAGTTACTGGCAAGGTGATTTACTTGTGGCTCTAAAACCCTCTGTTCCTTGATTTATAGGTTATTTCGTGCTTCCTCTCTTCCACACGATCAAGATCTTCAAAGTAAGCATCTTTCAAAGGCGACAAGCAAAATACAGCTGCAGGATCAGTAACTCCCTGTTAAGCAGCTTTGCCTGCTGTCACTATTGACTGCTGGAGGTGGTGATCCATGTCAGTCACTAAAACGACACCTTGGCAAGACTGCAATCTGCTCCCAGGGTTTTTGTGTATGGGAACACTTAGATAATGAGATTTTCATATATTCCCAGCAGCTCACACAGTGCCTGGAAAAGAGTAGGTACCTGGTCAATATTTATGAAGATTAACTATGAAACCATATTTTGAAGGCTTTGCTAACATGTCATAGGCAGATTTGTTGCAGAATGAAGCAATGCAAGAATTTCCTCTTCCATCCTGGATAAATTTTATTAATACTAGAATAAATAACTCTCCAAGCAGGCGGAGACTTTTAGTGAGACTCAATGGATGGATATAAACTTATATTTTTAAGCCATCAAACTAAGAAGAGGTTAAGACTAACGTTTACTTATTAAGATAATTTCCTAATCATTCTTATAAGAACTTAATGAGTGACAAACTGACGCTGGATATAAATTTATGATTTCCCAAAATAACATTTGATTGGTTTGAGTGATGTCTTACATCAAGTAATCATAGTTAATTTTTGCTTCTGGAGAGATTTGACTTTACCAGTCTATCATGTCATCAGATGTATTTCAAGAATGATTTCTTTGTCTGTTGATACAGAGTTAAAGAATTCCTATGGAGATTCTTGAATCTATAACTTGTATTTTTATCAGGGCAGATGGGAGAAGTTCAGAATAGTGGCAAAAAAACCCTACATCTTCATCTGAAATATACTGCAAACACATAAAGAATAATTTCACATCAAAAATATTTTTAGTCATATAAATCAAGGGCAATTTTAGGATTTTTCTCATAAGTGAGTTATGGTGCATAAAACAATGGGTCACTTACTTTAAGTTTAAAGAAAGGTTAATAAATGCTGAGACCTTAGTTATATTGTAAATATCAGCAGTTGCAACGAGAGAATAGGAGTTGTAAATTAAACACACTATAAAACAAATGTGAAGAGTATTTTACTTGTTATATTTATTTTTTCTTATTATATTTATTTCTTCAACATTTAATACCTATAATTACTGATGTTTGAGTTTAACTCACAAATTAATCCAGGTCTGAAAGAAATTTCAGAGATTAAAAAAAGATATATATATAAAATGTGGGAATAAAAATGTTAGATTCCACATTTCTGGATTCTTTTCTAATGAAAAAACAAACCCCTAACATTAACAACACAGTCACAGTAGGCCCAAATGAAAATAGGGACTAGGGTAATCCTTTCTGCATAGAAAGAACTCATGCAACATATAGGAGTGGAGACTTAACCTGGTCAGGGGAAAGAATTTTCCCTGTATTATTATAGCACTTGCTGCCAGCGCTGATATGTTGGGTCTGGATCTGGCTGTCTTTTGACCCAGATTCCAGTTTTTCCACGGACCAGCAACAGTTTTTTTGTGTGTTTTATTTTTTTTTATAGTCTTTGCCCTTCTCCATAATAGTGGTGAGTGCTTTTCCTAAAAGCCACTGTTGTTCCCCAAATTACCCTTGTGCTTGAGATGTGGAGGTTAGCCCAATGCACTGGCTCTCAAACCCTGGATGCACCTGTAAGCTTTTATAAACTATCCCTATCCTGGCTCTCCTCCATAGATTCTGATTTAATTGGCCTGGGTGGGGCTCAGGCTTTTTGAATTTTGGAAATCTCCTCAGGTATTTCTAAGGTACAACTGGACTTGAGAACCTGGGCTAGAAGGAAGAAGGAAGAAATCACAGTCTGAAATTATGCCTAGTTCTTCAATTTTATGTTTTTCCACAGGTCCCCCAGAGCCTCAGAAAACTGAGGGCAGCCCGTGTCAAGCGAACTCAGTGATGGTGATTCATGGTTCCTGACTCCTTCCTAAACTGCTTTCTGGATTCTCTTTGTCCACAGTCTTTCCTAGGTGAGCAACTCGAAAGAGGTCAGAAAGGGGAAGGAATCCTGATGATACTTGGCATCATACTGTAATACATGGTAGAATGGATTCTTTTTAAATGTCCAGTAAGTGAATTGGGAAGAACTGGAGGGTAGTGGACTGACATACCAAAGTACATATATAGCAAAAGTAAGGAAAGCAAACACTTAGTTTTAACCAACAAGGTCACAGTAAACAGGCTTTGGTACAAGATTTGGAAAGTCTTAGATCCAAGTGCTAGCTTCACCATAGCCAGCTGTGTGACTAGTATCATTTACCTACCTCTCTCTGAGCGTTAGTTTCTTTATAACATAGGCACGGTATCTGCTGTGCTCTCCTTACATGGTTGCCGTAAGGATTAAATTAGATTACAAAAGTGAAATAACATTTTATATTATTAGGTGATATATAAATGTTATTGTATGCGTTGAGCTGCTTTAATACGTATTTATGTGAATGCCTTTTGTGTTTCACTTTTTCAACAAGGAAATATTTCTAGGGAACAATGGTTATAAAACTGTAATGATATCAGTGTGTCACAGTTTTCAACTAATCTGCTTGGGTGGCAAGTTTATGTAAAATGAAGAATGCATCTTTTGCATATCTGATGTTTTAACCTTACTTAGGGTATAATTGGTAATTGGTTTTGAAAAACAAAGTTCCATATAATTTTCTCATAATTTCAGAGATTTTTATTTTAATAGCTATTGAGCACATAGTAAATATTAAAAGGGGAAAAAAAACCATGGGAATGGAAACATTTGTGATTCTGTTAGATTGTGGAAGAAGTCTTATTTTTGTCTTAAACTGTGGTGTCTCAGTCAATTTGGGCTGCTACGACAAAATGCCATAGGCTGAGTGGCTTCAATGAAAAACATTTATTTCTCATAATTTTGGGGACTGGGAATTTGGAGATGGGGTGTCAGCATGATTAGGTTCCAGTGAGAGACCTCTTCCAGGTTGCAGATAGCCAATTTGTGTCTTCATGTAGTGGATGGAGGGCAAGCTAGCTCTCTGGCCTCTTTGTATAAGGGGACTAATCCCATTTATGAGGACTGCATTGTTGTGACCTAAATACTTCCCAAAGGCCCACCTCCAAATACCATCACACTGGGTATTAGATTTCAAAATTTTAATTTTGTGGGGAACACAAACATTCAGTCCATAAAATGTGACTACCAGAAATGGAATAACAGCTAATGTCTGTTTCCACCATTTATTGAGCCAATACTATGTACTAGGCACCATGCTAAAGTACTTTGGATATTTCATCTTATTTAGGCCCCTAAAATTTTTATGTTAATTAGGCTCTATTATTTTATCAATTTTATTGTTGAAAAAAAACCCCAAAAATCCTCTGAGGCACAGAGGAATTGTCATTTCCCCCTTAAACTTAACAGTCTGACTCCGATCCTTTGCTTTTAACAACTGAACTATACTGTCTTCCAGTGATAACTGCTATAATATAGGTTTATTGGCATATTGATTTGTGGGAAATTGGTGAAAGGAATTTGGAATGGGAATGAGGATGAAGGATGGCCTAGGGTTTCTTTCAGAAATCGTTACGTTGGTTCAATGCATAAATTCATAGTTGAACTCTGTTGAGGCTGGGGTTGCACATACTAGTTGAAAAAATTGTTCTCACAAGAAGCTGTGGATGGCTGGTACTTGATCACCCTTCTCCTGGTGATGGAGTGTGGCATCACTGGGTCTTTAGTGAACTGACGCTTTGAGAATATGAGAAAGCAACAGTGTAGGTTCAGACATGAGCATTCTCACCAGCTGCACTGACAGTACTATCAACTCATGGACCTTCGCCATTACTCAGGGCACCAAGCAGGAGAGGAAGAACATGATGGAGACCGCACTGTAGTACATGGCACTTGGTCATGAGTACAGGCAACATTCCCTTACAAATTTCCAGGGGAAATCTGTGGAGCACTTTGTATTATCAAGAGGAGATGCGTCCCAGTAAAACACAGGTGATTCCTGTGGGTGTGATCTCACAGTACCTGCAGGCTGGAGCAGCCTGAATTAAAATAGGGACAAGAATGATAGCAATTAACTGACCATGTGCTCTTCTGAAAGCTTTACATACAGTTATCTCAATCTCTAAAGCAGTTCAATGAGCAACAGAGCCAGGTAGTATTAATACTGTCATTTTACAGATAAGCATCTCGGAGATAAATAACTTGCCCAGGTTTACACAAATTAATGTAAGGTGACATTAAATCAGATTTTTCTGATTCCAGAGCCCATGCCATGTATTACACTTTGTTTTCTTATTCAAAAAACCTGGTTGAAGAGGCTTTTGTACACCTTTTGACTAGAACTACCATAAGTACTGGAAGTGGTTGAATGTCAGCCAGTCTGTTATACCAAGGGCATGAATACCAGTGTTGGATTCATTAATATAACAGGACACAGCTTGGGCTTTTTGTTCAGTATTGCTCATAGTTCCTTCGACTGATCCTGTGACCTGCAGAAACTGTGCTAATCATTTAGGGACAACAAGTGAAATTAATTACCCTCTAAATGCAGATTAAGTCAGAAAAATGCTTTCAGCAAAAGGATTTTTGATTGTTTTGCACTAGAAAGTCCAGCATTGATCAGTGATTCCAAATTATAATCACAAACTTGTATTGATCTCAAATATCAAAAAAGTGGGTCTCTAATCCTGTTGGAGGATACCTCAATTTGACATTTAGGTCTGGTTAGGAATATGAACAGATTCTACTTAATTATAAAGAATATGGATGTTGAAATAATGAGAGCCATGTATCTATCAGTACTGAGAATGAAAATAGGGCATAATAAGTTTCAATGAATACAACGAATAGTATTAGAATACTAAGTTATAAGCTGGTACACCACACCCTGTCATCTCTTCCCAGAGTATATATGGGTCTGCCTGATTTATCAGACTCAGACACTATCTTCTTATACCATCAGAGTTCAGTCGGCTCCTGGCCACAGACCTGGCCCAACATTCTGGCACTCAGGAGATCACCCATGCTGTCAGTTTATCTCTGGTCTTAGGAGCTAGTTATCTTTTAAACTTTCCCTTTATTCC
Source organism: Lynx canadensis (assembly GCF_007474595.2). NCBI lineage: Eukaryota > Metazoa > Chordata > Mammalia > Carnivora > Felidae > Lynx > Lynx canadensis. The sequence goes on along the minus strand of NC_044303.2, from coordinate 152,817,167 downwards.
TGTAACTTGGTCCTACTCTGTCTTCTAGTTCTGGTCCCCAAATCCTGGCATTTTCTTCTGTGGTGGAATCCTGCCTTGGTAATTTGTCCAGGACCACAATCCCTTTCTTTACGTAACTTGAATCTGTTCCAAAATTCAACCTGGTGGCTGGGAACCCACTCATGATTCTCTGTTGTTGACTATCTTCCTGTACATATATGTGACTATTTTCAGCTCTTAGATGTTGGCAGCCACATGCATGAAGAGGATACTTGGTATTGCAGTGATTCTTAAACCTCAACTTTCATCAGACTCACTTGATGAACTTTTATAATCAGATCTCTGGGCCACATCCCCAAGAGACTCTTGATTTAGTCAGGGTGCAGAGGAGCCTAGAAATCTGCATGTTTAGCAGCTCCCCTAGGTGGGACTCTGCAGGTGGGCAGAGAGAAACACTGCTCCATTGTCTGTTGCTGGCCAACATTGGACTTCTTGTTCTACCAGAAAGGCCACTCTTCCTGATGGTCTTTTCACTTTATCCTACTCCAGTTGACTTTCAGATCTCAGATATCACCTCTTCTCACCTCCAAAGACTGTTAGATGCCTCTCGTTTGTACTACTGTACATTCTGTCTTTATCCCATCCTAACACACATATCATTGTTTATATTTCTCTATTAACTTCTGTATATGAACTGCTAGACTATGAACTTTGAGGAGAAGGTACATAATATTCACCTCTAATCTTCACTGCCTAACATAGTACCAGGCACAGAGGAGGACCACAAGAAATGGTTACTGAATGGTCATGTCCAACTGGTTCTAGGTGGTGGCTGCACCTGGTTAGTCGTACTCAGCTGAATCAACTGGGCTACTTGAAGATCTCAATTTGGATTGCTTTAGGGGTGCTGGTGTAGACATGTCCCTGGGATGTGAGAGAATTGCAGTTAAGGGAACAATCTAGCCCAATCTATCCTGTTGATTTCTAGACTATGATAGGGCTTCCAATACTGTTTCTCATGTGAGGATCCACTGCAAGTACAAACACGAAGCCAAGCCCATGTGATTTCTTAAAATTCAAAATATTCAGACTTTCAGTGTGAAATAACACATTTTGGGCATAAGGCATTTAAGTGTTAGAGAAAATAGGAAGTCTTCATGTTGATTTGGGGGTGGATCCAGTATTTAGATGAATTTCAGAAAGCAGTTTCCTCACATTTTACCCTCTTCTAATTGTAGTTAGTATCTTGTTCCACACCACTGAAATCTAAAATGTTAGAATCACTGCATGCTAGTTTTAGAAAGGACTTTTGAGATGATCATGTTTACAGATGAGGAAAGTTGGGTCAAATACTCAGTGTCTGAAGTGAAACAACAAAACAAAACAAAACACAATTCAGACTGGAGGCTATCATATGCCGAGGCTCACAGAGCTGGTTAGTTTTACATTTAGGCCAGATCCCAGATCTTCTGATCTCCATGACAATCCTTTCTGTGTCCAGAAATTTCCATGCTGAAGTGAAATCACAGAGACGGCAGTACATGTTTATCTGATTTGGTCCTGCCCTGTAGCCAGCTTTTTTCACTCTCCACTGGGTTTTCATGATTTCTTTTTAGGATGCATTATTTTTTTCCCAAGGTCTTCTATTATTTTTGTTGTTAGTCTGTTAAGTGTGTATATTTCAGGGCTAATTATCTTATTACTTATTTAAGACACATATCTGGAATTGGCAATAAGGGAACATTTAAGTGGCGCTTAAGAAGGAAATGAAGGGCAGTTGAGAATGGCCATACTTAGGCCGTTAGATGTTTTTTGGCTCGTGTTTTACAAGCATAGATTTTATGATTTTGTATATCTTCTCAAATATAATTAAACTATTGCCAACTTCTGATCGGTTCCTCTAATGGAAGAAAGCTGAGGTTTGGGTAATATAAAATAGAGGATAGTCCAAAAATTATTAATATTTGACATTTGAGTGTTTGTCTACTCATTTTTTCTCCAGTGAAACTTTGCTGAGCATCTTTGTAGGCCAGACACTGTGCTGGGCACTGGAGATGTATGTATTCATCTGAATATAAACATGGAAGCCAATTTAGAATTTCATCTTAGAAAAAGTGTTATAGGTATAATTTTAAACAGTAGAAAAGCTAATGAGAAGCTATTTTTCATGCTATATTTCATTTCTCCCAGAAGTCTACTCTTGGTGGGGACTTGATTCTTTTTCTTAGGTTAATGTAAAATTTGCTATCTCTCAAACTGTCCCTGGAGGAATCCTCCTGGATTAGTGAGTGTCTTTGTATGCAAATTGCATAGAGAGACTTGGGATGTCAACAAAACTGTCATTATGTAGATTAAATGTTAGCCTCTAATGTAATTTCTGAGATGTAGTCTAAGTAAGGATACAACAAGTGTTCTGAATACACTAGGAGGCAAATTCTGCCTTTGACAAGCCATGGTGTCTGGTCAGGTGATTAAAATGGAATTGTACCATTAAGAAGAAATCTCAGTAAGTATGGAGAAGATTTAATAAAACTGAACTAGTGCTCTTTTAGAATAGGAAGGAAGTCACACATAAACCAATAAATAGTATTAGATAACTCTCTTTTGCCTCTCAAAGCTAATATTTCTAAATGGTTACAGTAAAAATATAATAATATTTCTGATGCCTTTAATCATTCCAGAACTGCTCTAGATAGTCAGTTTTCTTTTTTTTAATTTTTAAAATATTCTTATTTAGTTTTGAGAAAGAGAGAGACAGAGTGTGAGCTGGGGAGGGGAAAGGGGTTGGAAACACATAATCTGAAGCAGGCTTCAGGCTCTCAGCTGTCAGCACAGAGCCTGAAGTGGGGCTCAAACTCATGAACCATGAGATCATGACCTGAGCTGAAATCAGATGCTCAACTCACTGAGCCACCCAGATGCCCCTGGATAGTCATTTTCTTAAAGATGAAAGCACAAAGCATCACGTATTCCTCCACTAATAATAAATGGAATTTCTAAAATGCAAACTAATATCTAAAGTCTAAAGGTAAAAGAAAACACAGATGACCTATATATTGATGAAGGTTAGAGTGCAGAAGTAGAGACCTAGAAAGTATTAGTCTTAAAGAGTTGCACACACACTCACACATACACAGTTTTTAGATGATAAAGAAGAGTGAGAGGTGGTTAAACTTCATTTCAATCTACCCTCTTTACCTTTTCACTGTACAGACTCCATGATTAGGTAAAACCTACAAGAGTCTAATGTCATGTAGGAGATATTCACCAGATCTTCCAGCTTAAAGTATTATTCCTTTCATTATATTTGTATTAAGACATCTTCATAAGGTCTCTGTCAGAATATAAATAGAAGGTTGACATGTACAACATACTGACTGTGTAACACAAAGACATTTTTTAGATTAACTAAGTCTTGCTCAGTATAAAGGCAAAGAGGGGTGCCTGGGTAGCTTTGTGGGATCGAGCTCTGCATCAGGCTCTCTGCCGTCAGCAAGGAGTCTGCTTGGGATTCTCTCTCTTTCTCTCTCTCTGCCCCTTTCCTGCTCATGCACATGTGTGTGCACACACACTGTCTCTCAAAATAAATAAATAAACTTAAAAAGAAGGAACAAAGGCAAAGGTATGGGGATTCCAGTAACATGGGCATATTTGAATGGGAGCTTAGGGGCAAGGATATGATGGGAAGCTCCTATAGATGGGATACAGTCCTAAAGGAAATAGGAAGTATTCTGGGGAGATGGAAATGGATGCAAAGACTTGGGAAGGTGAAGCTCCATGTGTGGTTCCATCTCTCTGTATGGTGGTCTGTACTGTTGGGAGCCTACCTTGGTAGTGTTGTCACTGCACACTCTCCTATCCATTTTAAGTGGGACATTGAAAATTGCAGAGCAAATAGTTCTACTTGCCTTATGTAGCTGCTTTGAAGATTAATGAGGTAATGCTTAAAAAGTGCTGGGCATGAAAGGTTCACAATAGATGTTTGTGTACTGAGCCAAGAAGAACTCTTTTTCGGAGTTGGTGTTTTTAAAATAAATGTAAACATCTAGTGTTCCTGGTGCCTCCAACCTATTATTAGGGAGATCTTACATTGGGAGCTGGACAAAACATTGGTATTTGATCCTCTCTGATATTTTTCTCCGTTTCCATGGGACATCCTCCACAGGGATGAGCCGTGTCAGGTTGGGTCAGTCATTTCATACAAATGTAAAGAAAGAAGCACCCAAGCCAGGAGTCTCAAGCATGGCTGCATTACCCGGTCATGCTCAAGACCCCAGCACTTAAGAGCCCAGCAAAGCAAACACAGATACATAATGCACATTAGTAGATGTAAGCAGAATGTAATTTTGTGTTTGCATACATAGGAGTTTGGTGTAATTTTGAAAACTATAATATAATCACTCATGGTTTGGTATGGGTTTTACTTTTAATGATGCATTGGGGTTAGGAGTAGGGGACCTTAAGAGTACATAGGGCATCCAAGGTTCATAATCCTGCCTTAGCCAGGAGAAATAGCAGCTGAGAGCCATGAGTGGCTTTTCTTGTGGCTGCAGGAAGAAGTCAGGGATTCTACGTGGGAAGATTTCCTGAGTGTAATCTGCGATTTTGTTCCTGACTTTTTTTTCTCCATGGCAGAGACATATGCTTGATCTATAATTGGGCATTCAAAGAGTAAAACCTGAATCAAGTCACCAACATGAATCTTAATTTGTACCATGGCCTAATGGAACAGCAATGGTGTGACTAGGAAATTGCAAAAGGAATAGCAATTTACCCAAGGGAATATGACAGATGAGAAAGATCTGGACCATCTTCCATTTTATTGAACTACACTGAGCAGAAAAGAGGAGATTGAAGTGTAGAATTGGGGTGTCCATTTTTGTAAGACTGGGAAGTGAAGGTGTAAATATTGTAAGGGGAAAGAAACAAGGCTTCTGGATCGAATAGTTAAAAGTTAGCAAATCTATTTCTTCTTTTCTTCTTAGGATAGGACCTATTTTCTTTAATCCTTGCATTTCTGTTCCCATATATTGGACTTGGCATTTTAAAATAGGATACTTAGAAATAATATACCAGAAAAGTCTCCAAAAGGAGATTTCTATACCTGTCTTGCCTGTGCAGGATCCTAGGTAATAAATATGTTTAAATATATGACTAATGATATACCATAATCCCAAGCACTTGGGTTTCATAAAGGGGTAACAACTTTTCAGAGAATAAAGAAGATAAAGAAGGAGGTTAAACATGGTAAAGTTCTTCTAATCCTGGGGTTGTTTGGAAGAGGGAAAGTGGATCTCTAATTCTTCCAGGAAACAAAACCAGAAGGCCAGAAGCACCTTTCCTTTTGTTCTTGCCAGTCTTCAAGAACCTCTGCTTGCCCACAGAAAGAAACTTGACAACACTTTGGCCTATAAACACCGCATACCAACTGTACTAAATCTCTGCCCAGCTATTCTGGGTAAGCTAGAGGAAAAATAGCAGACTGCATAGGAGGAAGCTTGGGGGCCCGCCAAGGCCATGACGTACAGGTTTCCAAACAAAGCTATGGTTGAATCAGAAAAAGCATGTCTGAGTCAGGCTCAGCTACAAGGCCTCCTCTTCTGAAATTTCTCAGCTTATTTCACAGGAAGAAGAGGTAGGAATTCACAGTGGCTCTCCACCTCTCAGAGGTCATCCAAGAGGCCGTCAAATTGTATTTTGTTGAAGTTTCAGGAAACCTAGAAGGGGATGTTGGTGGAGGTATTCTCTGTACCGTTTTCTTTGCCATTTGGCCATTAAGCAACCCATATACCCTTTTTGGTGAAGCCAAAGGTTCCCGGTGGAGAACTAATGAAAATTCCTGATATTTTCTTAATATTGTTTGATGTTTCAACAGCTCAAGTGACTGCTGCATAGCAATAGTACTCACACTGCTGTTAGCATGGAGAAGAAAGAGACTTTGAAAAAGTATTTTTCTTGTGTTAGGTTGTTTCCAGTTTCTGGACCTGATAGTTGGATGAATGGTTTATTTTTCTTTTATAATATATGGATGGAATTGGTAGCAGAGTCATCTATTGGATATTGAATAAAATAACACAACAACATGTCACCAAATTTCACTCTCACGTATATCAATACAGGGGCCTCCCCTTTCTTTCTTTCTTTCTTTCTTTCTTTCTTTCTTTCTTTCTTTCTTTCTTTCTTTCTTTCTAGGAAGGATCAAGGTTACATCTGTCAAAATCTCTTGGCTTTTGAGGAAATGTTTTTCTATCCTAAATGGCCCAGTAAATCTTGGATGTGATTTAAACAATCGATGTTTTATAAACATTTTAGGAATATATTTCTTCTTTGTCCAAGAAACATCTTAACCAAGGCTCAGTAAGTTCAAAGCTGTTTACTAATGAGGTGAATACCCATATTGAAATCATAGTGTTAACAATTTAAACTATGAAATTTTTGCATAAAGAAAGCCATATTTTTAAGACCAATTGTATTAGCTTAGGCTGCCATAACAAATACCATAGATTGGGTAGCTTAAGCAACAAAAAAATTATTTCTCACAGTTCTAGGTTCTGGGAAGTCCAGGACCAAGGTGCCAGTTGATTTGGTTCCTAGTGAGAGCTCCCTTCCTGGCTTGCAGACAGCCACCTTCTTCTCCCAATGTCCTTATGTGGTGCAAAGAGAGTGATCTGTGATATGTCTTCTTCTTTTACAAAGACACTAGTTCTGTGGGATCAAGGCTCCACCCTTATGACTTCCTTTAACCGTAATCACTCCTAAAACCCTACTTCCAATACCGTCACATGGGGTCCAGTGCTTCAACATACATATTTTGGGAAGGGCACAATTCACTGTACAGCATCAATGGTAGATAGTGTGAAACCTTTTGATGTAAGTAAGTCTTGATTCAAGAAGCAGATCATCCAAGGGCCACAAAGAAGTAGAAAGCTACTTATTTTTAACATTTTCTTTTGGGAGGAAGGAACCTAGAAATATAAAAGGGTACCTCCTTTTGCTGTACTGCCAATATGCATTTTGAATTAAAAGTATGGGATATATGGGGCCCCTGGGTGGCTCAGTTGGTTAAGTGTCTGGCTCTTGATTTTGGCTCAGGTCATGATCTCAGGGTTGTGGGATTGAGCTCTGCATTGGGCTGTGTGCTGACAGCATGGAGCCTTCTCGGGACTCTCTCTCCCTCTCTGCCCCTCCCCTGCTCATGCTTGCTCACTCTCTCTCTCTCAAAATAAATAAATGAAAAATTTAAAAAAACCCATGGGATATAAAATAGTCATCATTTTAAGAACTTATTTGAATGCCATATTTAATTTGATTTAGAGAACAAGAGAGGGATAGAGGAAGAGGAGGGAGAGGAGGAGGAGAAGGAAAAAGAAGGATAGAAAAGAGAAATGTTAAAAAAAGAGGGAGAAATTAATGGAGACAAAAGTAGTCTCAGAGAAGGAAGGACACTCAGGAGAAAGAATGAGAGATCCATGTAGCAGAGTAGATGATAGAAGTACATAGAGGGGCAGGGTTGAGGATGAGCCTGTGGCTGTCTGACATCGGGGTTAGTAGAAGCTCTGATGTCAAGTTTCTGGGTTCAAAATCTGTCCAGTTATTCACTGTGTGGCCTTGAGCAAATTAATTTCTTTGAGCTCAGTTGCTTAATTATAATGCTTATCTCATGATATTATAGGAATAATTAAAAGATAATATGTAGTGCCTGACAAATAGTGAGAGCTCAATAAATGTTAGTTATTATTTTTACCATTTGTCCTTCTTTGATATATGATCTGTAGCTGTTGTTGATAGCTTCTCACATGGGGATCACACTCAAGTTATTTTGCTCTGTGGCTTGCCACTTCTTCCCCATGTTGTTATAGACTCTGAGTTATATTGCATATGATGTTATAGCAGGTATCTTGGCTTAATAGGGACCCCCCCCACAACCTACCCCCATGCCCAGTTTATAGTTATTAAAGATGGCGTCCTTGACGGCAAGACTGATTTACTGAAGCTCGTTATAGCTGAGTCTCAATAAAGATCTCTTAATGGATAAATATCATTTGATATATCCATTCATGTATTTAAAAGAATTATTTGGCTATTGGATTTGAAATGCTTTGAATTTATTTGTGTTAAATATGATTTGGGTAAATTACAAATTTTCTTGATAGTAATTTTTTCCTTTATTAAATGGATACTCAAGTTGTTTGTGAAATATGATTCACTAAGTGAATAGAAGCTCTAAATGTGTTTTTGTTTATCTTCCTTTCTTGGCTTTTTAAAATCCCAAGTTCCTGTGTTTGGAGAGAGGCAGTTCCTTTTAAGACTTCGTCTTGTGACCAGAAGCAGAAAGGATCAGTGACCTGCTTTTGAGAAATTTGCAGTTCAGTTTAACAGATGGTGTTTCTGGGAAGATGGTCATTTAAGACAGACTTGAGAGAGGCACGTTTCCCAGTCTGGTGTTCCCGAGGCTGTGGCTCTGATGAATGTGGCCTTGCATATGTTTTAGAATTGGTGAAAGGTGCTTAGGTGACTGGAATCATGACAATGGAACCCTGGTTTTTTTATTCACTCATATTCCTTCTTACTTTCTGTTCCCATTTTTATTTTCTCATATATCCTCTTTCCCTTGGTCTTTTCTTCTCCCACTAATGCCACAAAGAACATGACATATTTGGATTATAACGTCAGTTCTGAGAAGAGATTCAAAACACAGGCAGTAGAGAGAAGGTTTGGGGACTAACAGCACCAAAAAGTAGGCAATTCAAGTACATACCAACTAATCTATGCTTCTGGTTACTTTCTGCCTGTATTAAGGACTTTTCTAGCAGACACTTTGTATTTTACATGCTGATCTTCTTTCTCTTTTTCTTTTAACTTTCTCCCTCTTACTGCTATTGGCCATACTCAAGGTTACATATTCATACACTCTTACCATCCCTACATGAATGAACATACTCCAAACCTCTGTTGTCTGATGTATCACACCAGGAATCTCATCATCTGAATCTTATCCGGGAGAGTGGCAGGATGGGGGACTTAGGGGATAAACTTTGCAAGTTATAGGAGGGCAAGGAAGAGTGTTTGAATTAGAGTGTGATAGTTCCCTGGAGAACCGTTTATCTTCATTATGACTGTTTGCTTTTCCTGCAAAGCTTCTGTTTCTCCCTTTCTGCCTTCCTCATTTCTCAGTCACTCTGCTGCTAGGATTGGCCTGGCTGTGGATTGCTAGGTTGTAGTTTTGTGTCTGTGTGCTTTTTGCAAGGAGTGTTTCCCTAGACTTGACTTAGTGGCTACACACTCAGGGATGGGGCTGGCACACTTTCTCTCCTATTGGTATCCTGTTCAATTAGTGTTGCATGACAAGCCCAGGGAGCGTCTACAGCCTCGCCGGGGAGTGACAGCAGAAACCTGCTTTTTGTCGGTGACCCTACAGGGACTTCTCCATCAGGATTTGAATCTCTGGTGCACAACTCACTGCATCTCATTCTCTGCTAATTTGCATCTTAAGCGAAGCATCTTACTTTCTAGTCATCCATATTTATGATCTATCATAATACATGGGTGACTCCTTTCAGTGCAATTTTCCAATGCCATTAGTCTCTGTATTCCAAATTAGGGCCACCCTGATAAATAGGCAAATAGTTTAGCAGATTTCAAACAGGGATTAGATAAACAGGAGTAAATAAGAATAAAATAAGACTTGTAGCAAAACCAACTCAGAAAAAAATGCACATTTTATGTCAACATCTGATCACATTAAATGATATATTAATAGTAACAATAAAAAGTGCCTTAATATTTGTATAGTATAGAAAAATATACCAAGCACTTTCACGTGCATTTTTTCATGTGTGCCCCTCTAAAACCTGTGAAGTATGGCAGAATGGGAATACAGGTGGGAGAACTATTAGAGATAAAAGACTTATCAAAAAGTTCCAGAGCAGGCCTGAAACCCTAACCTTTTGTGTCCTCGTCTTATGTTTTTGTCCCTACCACAAGTTGTTTGATAGAGTAATTTTAGAATGGATAAATGTTTAGAAAATGTTGTTCAATCTAACAAAAAGTAATTGAAGCTCCATGCTAGGTATTGTGTTAGATCCCAGGTACACAATGATGGTTAAGAACTGAACTTTCACTTTTCTCCTACTTACTAGTTTCTGCTGACTAGTTCTACATAGGCAATATTCATGGTCAGAGATGGGTCTGGGGCTGTACTATCTGGATACATGATTTAGTATCATGTTTCTTCAACAACATTTCAAGATGAAACTAGCCCCCATGTTAGAGTTTGCACTTTCTACTAAACCAAGAAGAACTTGCATCCTAGCACACACGTTCTGTTCTTAGATTAACGGAACAGCTTTTCCATGTATTCATGAAGATGAACTCTAAGAAAGGCTAGATGGAACCTCGGCCATCTTCATGTACTGAGACAGATGTGACATTCACTTAACATGTCAAACTTTGGCATGCCTCCAGTAGAAAAGCATGGCTCTGGTGGGGGGTGATTGTGTGAGGGAGAGTTTGGAAGGAGGGGAAGAGGTTTGAAGAAATTATGCTTCAGACTGCTCTTAAGAGACACTGTGGGATTTGTGATCATCTCTTACTGGAAGGTTTTACCCTACTTTGAAAAATGTATTTCTTAACTTGTTGTGACCATCTGATATCTCTCCTTTATTGTTTGGATGATTGGTAGAGTTCTAACACCGTTTTTTAACCCTCAATTCCATCTTGTTAGCATAAAATATGGCTTTCTCCCCTGCTCCTTTCTTATCTTCTCAAAGGTACAAGTGACCTAATTACTAAAATAAATGCCAGTATATTTTCTGTTCTTATCTTCTTTTACCTCAACATAATAGCAGACAGAAATGGCTGAGCCCTCTTTTCTTGAAACTCTCCTTTTCTCTGAATTCACCAGTTCCTTATTCCACAAGTTTTTCTTTACTCCCATCTCACCATTTTTATTCCTGCTGTGAGCTCGTAATGTGAGCTTGTTCCTGTATTCTCCGCCTTGGTTAATGTTATCACCATCTACCACTTTGACTCCTCTCTCACACTTCAATTGGAGTTATTTGCTAGTTCTTAAGTGTCTCTAAAGGCTCCCTTCGTCATTCCCGGTTTACTATCCTGGTCTGGTTTACTATCACCACTTTTTCCTTAGATTATTGCACTTAGACTTCTAACTATCCTACAATTTACTTATAACTTTTTACATGGATATGATTTTGTTTCCAAGTGGATAGTTAGAATTCTTGCAAAAATATCTTAAATTTCCTGTGGTAACCAGGACAGTTTCTTATACATGGTAGGGACTCAGTAAATATTTGAATTGTTTTTTAACCACATTTGGGTTTCATCTGCATTAAGAATGCTAGAGAAGAAAGTTTGATATTTCCAGGAAGTATTCTGATGGAATTATCCACTGTCTTCAGTCCTAGAGAATCTCTGGGCTAGAATGCTACTCAGGTTAGACCTACTCAGGCTTTTTCGGTGTGGTGGAGATAGGCTTGTTTACTAGGCGTCTCCAATTGGTAGCATTAACTTTTTGTTTGTGCTATAATATTAGGCAAATATCAAGTTACATTCTGGATGTGCTCTACTTCTATGTGAATTCTTCATTGAGATTTAAATATTCATGTTTATTAGTATTTACATATTTAAATCAAGCTGCATTATGAGTATGCCATGCATTATGGGTATTTGTCGCTTCCATGTCAGTTATAAATATGCAAATATAATCTACTTTGCACTGAGGTAAAGTGTCTCTTGGCACTATTGAGATAACTTGGGTATGAACATGTGATGATAGATGGCTGCAATGAGTTTTAGGTACAGTGGACTCTTCTTTTATATGTAGATCAACTTCTTTTTTTTTTTTTTTTTTTTTTTTTTTTCATGTCTTTTTTTTTTTTTTTTTTTATATGAAGTTTATTGACAAATTGGTTTCCATACAACACCCAGTGCTCATCCCAAAAGGTGCCCTCCTCAATACCCATCACCCACCCGCCCCTCCCTCCCACCCCCCATCAACCCTCAGTTTGTTCTCAGTTTTTAACAGTCTCTTATGCTTTGGCTCTCTCCCACTCTAACGTCCTTTTTTTTTTTTTTTTTTTTTTACCTTCCCCTCCCCCATGGGTTCCTGTTAAGTTTCTCAGGATCCACATAAGAGTGAAACCATATGGTATCTGTCTTTCTCTGTATGGCTTATTTCACTTAGCATCACACTCTCCAGTTCCATCCACGTTGCTACAAAAGGCCATATTTCATTTTTTCTCATTGCCACGTAGTATTCCATTGTGTATATAAACCACAATTTCTTTATCCATTCATCAGTTGATGGACATTTAGGCTCTTTCCATAATTTGGCTATTGTTGAGAGTGCTGCTATGAACATTGGGGTACAAGTGCCCCTATGCATCAGTACTCCTGTATCCCTTGGGTAGATTCCTAGCAGTGCTATTGCTGGGTCATAGGGTAGGTCTATTTTTAATTTTCTGAGGAACCTCCACACTGCTTTCCAGAGCGGCTGCACCAATTTGCATTCCCACCAACAGTGCAAGAGGGTTCCCGTTTCTCCACATCCTCTCCAGCATCTATAGTCTCCTGATTTGTTCATTTTGGCCACTCTGACTGGCGTGAGGTGATACCTGAGTGTGGTTTTGATTTGTATTTCCCTGATAAGGAGCGACGCTGAACATCTTTTCATGTGCCTGTTGGCCATCTGGATGTCTTCTTTAGAGAAGTGTCTATTCATGTTTTCTGCCCATTTCTTCACTGGGTTATTTGTTTTTCGGGTGTGGAGTTTGGTGAGCTCTTTATAGATTTTAGATACTAGCCCTTTGTCCGATATGTCATTTGCAAATATCTTTTCCCATTCCGTTGGTTGCCTTTTAGTTTTGTTGGTTGTTTCCTTTGCTGTGCAGAAGCTTTTTATCTTCATAAGGTCCCAGTAATTCACTTTTGCTTTTAATTCCCTTGCCTTTGGGGATGTGTCGAGTAAGAGATTGCTACGGCTGAGGTCAGAGAGGTCTTTTCCTGCTTTCTCCTCTAAGGTTCTGATGGTTTCCTGTCTCACATTTAGGTCCTTTATCCATTTTGAGTTTATTTTTGTAAATGGTGTGAGAAAGTGGTCTAGTTTCAACCTTCTGCATGTTGCTGTCCAGTTCTCCCAGCACCATTTGTTAAAGAGGCTGTCTTTTTTCCATTGGATGTTCTTTCCTGCTTTGTCAAAGATGAGTTGGCCATACGTTTGTGGGTCTAGTTCTGGGGTTTCTATTCTATTCCATTGGTCTGTGTGTCTGTTTTTGTGCCAATACCATGCTGTCTTGATGATGACAGCTTTGTAGTAGAGGCTGAAGTCTGGGATTGTGATGCCTCCTGCTTTGGTCTTCTTCTTCAAAATTCCTTTGGCTATTCGGGGCCTTTTGTGGTTCCATATGAATTTTAGGATTGCTTGTTCTAGTTTTGAGAAGAATGCTGGTGCAATTTTGATTGGGATTGCATTGAATGTGTAGATAGCTTTGGGTAGTATTGACATTTTGACAATATTTATTTTTCCAATCCATGAGCAGGGAATGTCTTTCCATTTCTTTAAATCTTCTTCAATTACCTTCATAAGCTTTCTATAGTTTTCAGCATACAGATCCTTAACATCTTTGGTTAGATTTATTCCTAGGTATTTTATGCTTCTTGGTGCAATTGTGAATGGGATCATTTTCTTTATTTGTCTTTCTGTTGCTTCATTGTTAGTGTATAAGAATGCAACTGATTTCTGTACATTGATTTTGTATCCTGCAACTTTGCTGAATTCATGTATCAGTTCTAGCAGACTTTTGGTGGAGTCTATCGGATTTTCCATGTATAATATCATGTCATCTGCAAAAAGCGAAAGCTTGACTTCATCTTTGCCAATTTTGATGCCTTTGATTTCCTTTTGTTGTCTGATTGCTGATGCTAGAACTTCCAGCACTATGTTAAACAACAACGGTGAGAGTGGGCATCCCTGTCGTGTTCCTGATCTCAGGGAAAAAGCTCTCAGTTTTTCCCCGTTGAGGATGATGTTAGCTGTGGGCTTTTCATAAATGGCTTTTATGATCTTTAAGTATGTTCCTTCTATCCCGACTTTCTCAAGGGTTTTTATTAAGAAAGGGTGCTGGATTTTGTCAAAGGCCTTTTCTGCATCGATTGACAGGATCATATGGTTCTTCTCTTTTTTTTTGTTAATGTGATGTATCACGTTGATTGATTTGCGAATGTTGAACCAGCCCTGCATCCCAGGAATGAATCCCACTTGATCATGGTGAAGAATTCTTTTTATATGCTGTTGAATTCGATTTGCTAGTATCTTATTGAGAATTTTGGCATCTATATTCATCAGGGATATTGGCCTGTAGTTCTCTTTTTTCACTGGGTCTCTGTCTGGTTTAGGAATCAAAGTAATACTGGCTTCATAGAATGAGTCTGGAAGTTTTCCTTCCCTTTCTATTTCTTGGAATAGCTTGAGAAGGATAGGTATTATCTCTGCTTTAAACGTCTGGTAGAACTCCCCTGGGAAGCCGTCTGGTCCTGGACTCTTATTTGTTGGGAGATTTTTGATAACCGATTCAATTTCTTCGCTGGTTATGGGTCTGTTCAAGCTTTCTCTTTCCTCCTGATTGAGTTTTGGAAGAGTGTGGGTGTTCAGGAATGTGTCCATTTCTTCCAGGTTGTCCAATTTGTTGGCATATAATTTTTCATAGTATTCCCTGATAATTGTTTGTATCTCTGAGGGATTGGTTGTAATAATTCCATTTTCATTCATGATTTTATCTATTTGGGTCATCTCCCTTTTCTTTTTGAGAAGCCTGGCTAGAGGTTTGTCAATTTTGTTTATTTTTTCAAAAAACCAACTCTTGGTTTCGTTGATCTGCTCTACAGTTTTTTTAGATTCTATATTGTTTATTTCTGCTCTGATCTTTATTATTTCTCGTCTTCTGCTGGGTTTAGGCTGCCTTTGCTGTTCTGCTTCTAGTTCCTTTAGGTGTGCTGTTAGATTTTGTATTTGGGATTTTTCTTGTTTCTTGAGATAGGCCTGGATTGCAATGTATTTTCCTCTCAGGACTGCCTTCGCTGCGTCCCAAAGCGTTTGGATTGTTGTATTTTCATTTTCGTTTGTTTCCATATATTTTTTGATTTCTTCTCTAATTGCCTGGTTGACCCACTCATTCGTTAGTAGGGTGTTCTTTAACCTCCATGCTTTTGGAGGTTTTCCAGACTTTTTCCTGTGGTTGATTTCAAGCTTCATAGCATTGTGGTCTGAAAGTATGCATGGTATAATTTCAATTCTTGTAAACTTATGAAGGGCTGTTTTGTGACCCAGTATATGATCTATCTTGGAGAATGTTCCATGTGCACTCGAGAAGAAAGTATATTCTGTTGCTTTGGGATGCAGAGTTCTAAATATATCTGTCAAGTCCATCTGATGCAATGTCTCATTCAGGGCCCTTGTTTCTTTATTGACCGTGTGTCTAGATGATCTATCCATTTCTGTAAGTGGGGTGTTAAAGTCCCCAGCAATTACCACATTCTTATCAATAAGGTTGCTTCTGTTTATGAGTAATTGTTTTATATATTTGGGGGCTCCGGTATTCGGCGCATAGACATTTATAATTGTTAGCTCTTCCTGATGGATAGACCCTGTAACTATTATATAATGTCCTTCTTCATCTCTTGTTACAGCCTTTAATTTAAAGTCTAGTTTGTCTGATATAAGTATGGCTACTCCAGCTTTCTTCTGGTTTCCAGTAGCATGATAAATAGTTCTCCATCCCCTCACTCTGAATCTAAAGGTGTCCTCAGGTCTAAAATGAGTCTCTTGTAGACAGCAAATAGATGGGTCTTGTTTTTTTATCCATTCTGATACCCTATGTCTTTTGGTTGGCGCATTTAATCCATTTACATTCAGTGTTATTATAGAAAGATACGGGTTTAGAGTCATTGTGATGTCTGTATGTTTTATGCTTGTAGTGATGTCTCTGGTACTTTGTCTCACAGGGTCCCCCTTAGGATCTCTTGTAGGGCTGGTTTAGTGGTGACAAATTCCTTCAGTTTTTGTTTGTTTGGGAAGACCTTTATCTCTCCTTCTATTCTAAATGACAGACTTGCTGGATAAAGGATTCTCGGCTGCATATTTTTGCTGTCTAGCACCCTGAAAATCTCGTGCCAATTCTTTCTGGCCTGCCAAGTTTCAAAAGAGAGATCAGTCACGAGTCTTATAGGTCTCCCTTTATATGTGAGGGCACGTTTACCCCTTGCTGCTTTCAGAATTTTCTCTTTATCCTTGTATTTTGCCAGTTTCACTATGATATGTCGTGCAGAAGATCGATTCAAGTTACGTCTGAAGGGAGTTCTCTGTGCCTCTTGGATTTCAATGCCTTTTTCCTTCCCCAGTTCAGGGAAGTTCTCAGCTATTATTTCTTCAAGTACCCCTTCAGCACCTTTCCCTCTCTCTTCCTCCTCTGGAATACCAATTATGCGTATATTATTTCTTTTTAGTGTATCACTTAGTTCTCTAATTTTCCCCTCATACTCCTGGATTTTTTTATCTCTCTTTTTCTCAGCTTCCTCTTTTTCCATAACTTTATCTTCTAGTTCACCTATTCTCTCCTCTGCCTCTTCCATCCGAGCCGTGGTGGTTTGCATTTTGTTTTCCATTTCCTTTAAAGCGTTTTTCAGCTCCTCGTGACTGTTCCTTAGTCCCCTGATGTCTGTAGCAAGAGATTCTCTGCTGTCCTGTATGCTGTTTTCCAGCCCAGCGATTAATTTTATGACTATTATTCTAAATTCACTTTCTGTTATATTATTTAAATCCTTTTTGATCAGCTCATTAGCTGTTGTTATTTCCTGGAGATTCTTCTGAGGGGAATTCTTCCGCTTGGTCATTTTGGATAGTCCCTGGTGTGGTGAGGGCCTGCAGGGCACTTCCCTTGTGCTGTGGTGTATAACTGGAGTTGGTGGGCGGGGCCGCAGTCCGACCTGATGTCTGCCCCCAGCCCACCGCTGGGGCCACAGCCAGACTGGTGTGTGCCTTCTCTTCCCCTCTCCTAGGGGCGGGATTCACTGTGGGGTGGCGTGGCCCGTCTGGGCTACTTGCACACTGCCAGGCTTGTGATGCTGGGGATCTGGCGTATTAGCTGGGGTGGGAAGGCAAGGTGCACGGCGGCAGGGGGGGCAGGCTTAGCTCGCTTCTCCTTAGGTGATCCACTTCAGGAGGGGCCCTGTGGCAGCCGGAGGGAGTCAGATCGCTGCCGGAGGTTTGGCTCCGCAGAAGCACAGAGTTGGGTGTTCGCGCGGAGCGAGCAAGTTCCCTGGCAGGAACCGGTTCCCTTTGGGATTTTGGCTGGGGGATGGGCGGGGGAGATGGCACTGGTGAGCGCCTTTGTTCCCCGCCAAACTGAGCTCTGTCGTCCGGGGGCTCCGCAGCTCACCCTCCCTTTGTCCTCCAGCCTTCCCGCTTTCCGAGCAGAGCTGTTAACTTATGACCTCCCAGACGCTAAGTCGCGCTTGCTGTCGGAACACAGTCCGTCAGGCCCCTCCGCTTTTGCAAGCCGGACTCGGGGGCTCTGCTTGGCCGGTGAGCCGCCCCTCCGCCCCGGCTCCCTCCCGCCAGTCCGTGGAGCGCGCACCGCCTCGCCGCCCTTCCTACCCTCTTCCGTGGGCCTCTCGTCTGCACTTGGGTCCGGTGACTCTGTTTTGCTAATCCTCTGGCGGTTTTCTGGGTTATTTAGGCAGGTGTAGGTGGAATCTAAGTGATCAGCAGGACGCGTGGTGAGCCCAGCGTCCTCCTACGCCGCCATCTTCCCAGAATCCTAGATCAACTTCTTAAATAAACAAGAGGGGCAAAAACTGCACAGAGTCAAAATAACACTATAATTCCCTTAAGAAGTTGTTACATGGGGGATAGACATGATCTATTGTCTCATTGAGTCCGAAATACCCATATTTTCCTCCTCATCTTTAAAAAACTGCTCTTCCCTTAGTTGAGAAACAGATGACTAGCTAACTTGTTGATAGGACACACTAACCTCAAATGCATAGTATGAAACCACAGACTCATACTCAGCCTGATAGGATGCTAAGGTTATGAGAGACATATATGAAAACTGTGGTGACTGAGGGGACACGAAGCCACATCTCCCATTTCTAACTTCCCAGACTGTAGGCTCTTTTAGTGTGAAAGCCTCCTCTTTTTAGTGAGGAGAATCGCCTGCCCTCCTTATTTTTTAACTTGTTAAATGCATATTATTAATTTGGCATAAGTTAAATGTGCTTAGACCACAACTCCATTGAACATACAATTATATATGCACAGAATCGATTTTGGACATCCTGAGAATTTTTAAATGAAGTAATTAAATGCTATGCACTGTGTGATTTGTGTTCAGAACACTTCTAACATCTGAAACGACTTTTAACTTTTTTTCATCAGCAATGTATCTTGTACCTAAGACATAAAATCTTTATTCTCCTGGAAACTGAAGATCACATGTCTTTATTTTATTATTATTATTTTTTAATAAAGAGGGATGTGTTGCATCTCTCCGTCAGGACCTTGGCCACATTAACACAGACACATGGTATTGCACTCTAAAATACTTCAGCTTCATCAGTTCTAAAAAGGTATAACTATTGAAGTTATTTTCATTGTACAGCTCAGTTTCTTCTGGAATATTGTAATTTACTATTGAGTAATAAATATATTTTGCCTCAAATTTCTGAATACGTTTGAATAGGTCTGTGGCACTCCGAAGGATGCAACATTCTATACTGAGGAATTGCTAATACACAATGAGTTGTAGTTATCTAAGTAACTTTTTAACCTGGTCAAATTTTCTTAAAAATAAGTAGGTGTGAGGTTCAGCAAGATCAAAGGTAATTAATGTTTTCGAGCAGTAAGTGTGATAAATACTTGCTTGTTAAGTCAATTACATCAAGACAAAACCTGAATGTGAAGTAAGGGTGTACTACAAGTAAATTGCAAATAGCATTCATGTGACAGATCCACTAATTTGCCACTTGTTATTCCAGCAAGATTTGAAAAATTAGGTAGTTGGAAGTTGGTGTAAGGAACACAATTTACTGCAGAGATGCCCCAAGAGAAAACTTTAGGCCTCTGCTTTGCCTATTGACTTTTGCTGAGTAGTCACCCGGGGTCTGTTTTGAAGCAATCTGTGATGGTTCACACCAAAGCAATAATTGTGTAGAAAAATTAGAAACAATTAAACACCCTGCTTCTTGGTAATATAATGCTATTTGCTTAGGATCTGAGAGTACTTGCTTCAGAGTACTGATGGTATTGGCCTAAAATAAGAGTGTAACAGGAAAACCTGTGGAAGAAATGGCAGCATTCCCCATTGAACTGAAATTTAACGAGGACGGTGGAGAGATTAATTGTGTGTTCTACCCGACTCAACTTTTAATTTAACTGAGATCTGTAATATGTGTTCTAAAGTTATTGGTACTTAGTAGAGTAAGTTACAATTCTTGCTTGTACCTATTTACGTGGAGTTAAAAAGAAGGACCAAAGGTGAAAAAATAAAAACTACTGCATCGTTCCTACTTTTAGATTCACATTGTCAGGAATGTTCAAGACGAGAGAGTCAGTTTATTTAAAAGTTAGTTATGGTTGGTGCAGGTGGAGGAGGTCCCCAAGGTTGGCTTGGCCGCTGCCCACAGCACAGACCCCAGGGCTCGGCCACTTGCTGGCCACAGGAACACCCTCTCTTGCGCATGCGAGGATCTCATTGGACCCCTCATCTACTCGCTTCCGATTGGAGGAGCACAGCGATTCCCGCTGCTGGCGGGCTGTCCTGCCTGCCTGCCCCAAACTCCCCTCCGCTGGCTTCTTGCCACCCACTGCCCTCGAGGCGGCGCCCGTCCTGCCTTTGGGCGCTGCTAAGGTGCTTGCGTGTGTGCCCTGAGCCTGAGCATTTAGGGACCTGCCTTGAAAGAGGAAGATAGCGGGGCCAGAACTAGGAGCTGAGGATGTGTACACTTGGGCTGTAAAGGTAAGATGACTCGCTTAGGCAAGGGGAGGCTAGAAGGTTACATGAGAGGCTCCTGGGGGTCTCAGTCGGTGGAAACCCTGACTTTTGATTTCTGCTCAGGCCATGATGTCATGGTTCGTGAGATGCAGCCTCGAGAAAGGGGTCTGCGCTGGCAGTGTGGAACCTACTTGGGATTCTCTCTCTCCCGCTCTCTGCCCCTCCTCTGCTCATTTTCTCTCTCTCTCTCTCTCTCTCTCTCTCTCTCTCTCTCTCACCCTCACCCTCTCCCGTCCTTCCCCCCTCCCCCACTTCTGTTCACTCGCAAGTGCATGCTTTCTCTCTCAAAATAAATAAACATTAAAAAAAAGAGAGAGAGAAGGATACATGGCTGAGGCCTAGAGGACAAGAGCCCAGGTGCACTGTTAATTTCCTGGACAATGGGGAGCTGGGCCCCTTCTCAAACTTGACTGAACATCTTGTGTCACTGAAGGGCCTGTTCAGAACAGCCCTGGGTGCTACTCCCAACTTTTCTGATTCATAAGATCTGGGTTGAAACTCAAGAATTTGCATTTCTAGCAAGTTCCCAGGTGATGCTGCTGCTGCTGGTCCAGGCATCACGATTTGAGTCCTACATATAAAGATGTTTAGAAGGATGTGTCTTATCCTAATAATTTTATTCAGAAGAGGGATCAAAGTGTGTGTGCTGGGGGACTTTTACTATAATGTTCAATTTTTTGTTTACAGCGAGGATATGAGCATTTATTGTGCAAAAAAAAGTTAGTTATGGTTGATACAATAATATCCAAAGATAAATATTCACATGATTTATTATTTCCTCAATTATGGGTCCTCTTGTTTAGCATTCAAATGCCATGGTTTTCCAAGATATGGGTGTTTTTGACCTTTGACATTTATTGATGAGGAAATTGACAGTGTCTGTGGAGTATGGGGAAGGTATCTCATTGTTATAAGTAGTATTTTTTAAAGTTTGCTTTCCTATCCCGAATACTTAATTTATTCATGTATATGTATTTCCTTAGTATCTCATTGACTTACATCCTTGATTTTGATGACTAGGATTAATTTTTCAAGTTAAGCCAAGTTTCCTTTTCACCTGGGAATTGTTTAGACTAAGCGCTACAAAATATTCTAGAAGATTCCCAGCATGAGTGGAAAAATTTTCAAGACTGAAATTCCCAGAAAAACATTCTAAAATGTGCATAGTATCAGTGATAAAAACTAAGCACATTTCTAGAAGAATGGGTCTCTCTGTAACAGGAGAGTGCTTCAACAGTTCTGGCTATTAAGTTAAAACCACTGTGTCACAGACACTTTCCCCTTCTGTTTCCTTATATTTCTCTCAGGCTCCTCCTTCAAAGTTCCCAATGTCACACTGTACATAAGAAGTTGAACTAGCACCTGGTAGACCTGACTTTGTCCCCTGCTAGTCACGAGACTCTGATCAAGACAATCCCCCTCTTCAGCTAAAATTAAAATGTTGATCATATAGGGGTGGTGACAATACCTCCTATTTTACAGGGTGGTTGTGGGGATTTCAAGAGCTAATGTTTATAAAATACTTGGCACAATGCTTGGTGCACATGGTAAAAGCATACTAACAATTCCTTCTTGGGTCAAGAGCAAGCCTCCTGCTTGTGTCAGCTTCATCAACTGTGCAGCCGTCATCTGTCTGGCAGTAAAATCAATTCCACATCTCCCAGTTTGCTATGCACATAGGGAAAAAATACATCCTCCACACGTTTCCTTTCATTTGTCTTCTCCGTAACATGTCCTTTACCTGAGTCCCAATTTTTCCTTGCTTAATTGATCATGATAATGTTGAATAACTGAAATGATGATGATCATAAGAGCAACTTACAGTTTTGAGCACTTACTATGTATGTGGCAAGAACTGTGCTAAGCATTGTACCTGCCTGCTATTATTTAATCCTCAAAGCATTTTGATGTAAAATAGCAATATATCTATTTTGCAAGTGAATAATATACTTAAAGGTGTGAATAAGCAATTTTTTTCTATTTTTTTATAGATAAACTATTAGTATCAGGTACTATGTCATAACAAGATTGTAACTAGGATTGGAATTCGTATTTTTTCCAAGACTGATACAGGAAACCCATTTCTACATAAAAATAACAACAACATCAACAATTAACTTTACTCAGTGTTTATGGAAGACTTCATATTAAAAAGTTATCATGTGCTATCTCTTAATTGTTATGTCAACTCCATGGAGTAGATGCCATTCTTATTCTTATTTTACATAGGAAGAAACTGAGGTTAAGTTTCTTGCCAAAGGTTATGAAGCTGGTGTGTAGAGGAGCCAGATTTTGACCCCAGATACCCTCTTCCTCAGTATGTGTGATGATAGGGATGTATAACGATGGCATGTAACTTGTATATTTTCTTTAGCACTAACCAAAATGTCAACAACTGCCAGAAAAATCTTTTTTTCCGTTCTTCCTCTCTGTGCTTTTGTAGTCACTCTCTGCTGTGAGCAGGATAATTTCATACTCTTCTCTGGCAAACCCCACCTCTTTCGCTCTTCTGCACTTTAAATCTTGACTCCAGATAGTCTTTGTGAACAGACCAGGGGAAAAAAAAAAGGGTATGGCCCATAACTCTTGTTACTGGTTGCCCTTTGCCCAAAGTCATGAACTTAAGCCTGCATGTTTGTGATTTTTTGCTTATTTTCTGTGCAATGTCAGTTGCATAGTTACATCTTTGTCTGCATTATATTTTTCCCAAATCCCGAGTTCAATAAGGGCTAGGAAACAGTTTACCTCTTGGTGTCACTCTGAAGTTGGTTGCATGCCATAGGAGCTCAGTCAATCATTTCTGATGATTTTATAAACCAAAGAGGAACATAAACAGCAGTGGAAACTGCCTTAAGGATTTAAACCTGTGTGGGCCATCTGCACATTATCTGTGTACAATTCCGCACACTAAGTGTTAATTTTGAGATTCCCTCTTACTCTGGAGGCATAGTAGAAATGATTAGGTTGAGAATCACAACCCTGATAATTAGCTTAGAGATTCTGAATCAGGATGTGTGCTGCAAAAAAAGTGATTTTTTTTGGAGCATTTGGCCCTCAGGGGTTGGATAACCAGCTGTCTCAGATTTTATACCTGCCAACATCTGGTTCGGTCAATAGGTACTAGGAAATGTAACAGAGCAGTAGGGAGTTCTAACTCTGTCTTGACCTCTAGAGAGTAGGACAAGGCCCTGATTCTCTTTTGGGAACAGTTGAAAAAATATAGAATTATTTATATTGTATAACATTTGCAAAGTGCTTCACAAGCATTTTTTTAAAGCTCTTGCTCTCAACTTTATTTGAAGTGAATTTGTATGCATCCCTATGTTATAGAACCTATAGAACAGTGCAGAAAGATGTAATTTCTGTGCTCTGGTACCCAAATGAGTAAACAGCAGGTGGAACAAATACTCATACTTTCAAAGACCATTCTTTTTTTTCAGTTTTTATGTTATCTTATTTCAAAGGCAAATAAAACCAAGAGGGGAGGGGAATGGAAAAGAAATAGGAGAGTGACCAAGGAGGAAAAGTTTTTTTTTCTTAAAAAAGATTATT
The DNA here is from genome assembly GCF_007474595.2 of Lynx canadensis. NCBI lineage: Eukaryota > Metazoa > Chordata > Mammalia > Carnivora > Felidae > Lynx > Lynx canadensis. The sequence continues at coordinate 152,793,570 of NC_044303.2, read as the reverse complement.
TATATACTTCTCTTTTTAAATCTCAAATGTGTGTCGGTTCTGTAGTGGTTTAAAGATGTATTCATGGTCTATGATGTGGCCAGAGAAAATATTACTTCTTCATTCTACAGCTCATATAATCTTGCTCACTGGTATTTCCCCCATCTGACCCCAACTTTTCTTTTCTTTTTTTTTTTTTAATTTTTTTTTCAACGTTTATTCATTTTTGGGACAGAAAGAGACAGAGCATGAACGGGGGAGGGGCAGAGAGAGAGGGAGACACAGAATCGGAAACAGGCTCCAGGCTCCGAGCCATCAGCCCAGAGCCTGACGCGGGGCTCGAACTCACGGACCGCGAGATCGTGACCTGGCTGAAGTCGGACGCTTAACCGACTGCGCCACCCAGGCGCCCCTGACCCCAACTTTTCTATGTAGCAGAGGAAAAAAAAACCCTAATGTCTAATTTTAGACTTGTAGTGCTTATGGTATCTCAGACTCTTCCAGTTTAATTGATTCTTTGATTAGTCCACAGATCTCTTCCTTGCCTCCCTTTCCTTTTTCCCAAGATAGCCCTTGGGTTCAGGAGAAATACTGATGATCTCAGGGCACTGGGGTCCAAGAGGAGCGTCTTTATCTTGTGCTGGTCTTGGGCTGGTCTTGGGTCTACAGGGTAGCTGTGTTGCCCTTGGGTGGAGATTGGCTGGTCTCTGCTGAGGTGTGGTTAGCTGATAATGTACTTAGTGTCCTGGTCTCCTGATGATCTTATTCACAACTGGTGTGTACCTCCTATTTTCCTAAGACCATAACTATATTTGTATATGTATGCATATAATTCATATATATTCATAACTACACATATATACATACATGTAGAATATGTATAGAAAACATATACACACACACAGAATTTAGAAAATCTGGTACAATATGAAAATTCAAGCTCATAAGTGCCCAAAGTTGTGGGTTTTCTTTCTTAATTAAGCCAAGTAGATGAGATTGTGTGTGTATATGTATATGTGTATGTTGTATGTGTGTGTATCTATATATCCCTCTACATAGATGTATATATCTGCTAAGGCCTTATTGTTTTTCTTGTTACTAAGGGATCTTCATACTCACAAGTCAGTTCTGATTTGGAGGTTTGCTAAAATGAAGTCCCATTGGCCATGAAGAAACATTGTACTTAGCTGATCTTTGCCATACTAGCTTTTGGAGACTCTTAATTTCCAATCCAAAAGATTTTGCCTAACCTTTTACAGATAGAATCACTTAGTTTATGTAACGAAGAAGGAGGAATCAAAGAGAAAGGCAGTTATAGTTAGATTGCTATGATGATCTATATGACATGATGCATAAATATTTTTTCTTTTTTTTTTCTTTTTTTTTTAACGTTTATTTATTTTTGAGACAGAGAGAGACAGAGTATGAACAGGGGAGGGGCAGAGAGAGAGGGAGACACAGAATCCGAAATGGGCTCCAGGCTCTGAGCTGTCAGCACAGAGCCCGACACGGGGCTTGAACTCATGGACCGTGAGATCATGACCTGAGCCGAAGTCGGATGCTAACCGACTGAGCCACCCAGGCGCCCCTATTTTTTTCTTTTTAAAAAATTTTTTTTTTCAACGTTTATTTATTTTTGGGACAGAGAGAGACAGAGCATGAACGGGGGAGGGGCAGAGAGAGAGGGAGACACAGAATCGGAAACAGGCTCCAGGCTCTGAGCCATCAGCCCAGAGCCTGACGCGGGGCTCGAACTCACGGACCGCGAGATCGTGACCTGGCTGAAGTCGGACGCTTAACCGACTGCGCCACCCAGGCGCCCCTATTTTTTCTTTTTTAATGTTAATATCTCTTTCTGCAAATCCCTGATGATTATACCTTAGTCAAAAGTCATGGTCTAGGAGAAATATTCTATTTAAATGTCTGTTAGGTAAATAAAAACTTGAAAAACTTGTTAGAAAATCCACAGTATACTTCTGAGTAGACTTATTTGCAGTGAATGAAAGTGGTTTTAAAAATTAAACTTCTCTATGATACGTATTTATTCATTGGTATATCTTTGAAATGAAGCTTTTAATTGTGCATTAATTTTAGAATTGTATATAGTGATGTTATCAGAACTAAGAGAAAAACAATAAAAAATAATCAAGATGCATTTTGCAAATTACCCATATATTCTGTTGTTTAAAAAAGTGAAAAAAGTTAATTATGAACATCAGACTTAGGATTCCTGACATCTGTCCTTTTGAATGTATAGAAATTGAGCATTATATTATAATAGAGGATTTGGTTTCAAGTGGCCTGAAGGCCCCTTTTATACTTGTTTTCCAAAGATGGGTATTTCTGAGCAGGAAAAGAACTTCACTGAATTTTGGAAGCATCGTGGAAGATACAAAGACAACATAATACCCAAAATGATTGACACGCTTCAAACTCAGTTTGTTTCTGAAATTGAATCTGAAAGGAAGTTATATACTGGCTGCATAATTTTTACCTGGAGGTCTCCTGTAAGATTTGTTGTATCCCTGAACAAACATAATTCCAAGATCTATTGAGGTTAATAGGAAAAATAAATATTTACTGAGTATCAGTGATGAGGGGGATGTTGAAATCTAGTATGTCTTAATATTTAGTTAAAGAGAATTATTTTTCATCATGGCAAGTTAGGCCTATCTCTTCGTGAGAAGTAGCACAGCTTCATGAGTTGAACTGGGAAAAATGCCAGTTACACACATATGTACAACTACCTTCAGGGCATCTTACACGTTTTGCAATCTTTCTTATTTTGGGGGCAGTTTCTTTTTCTTGCTTGATGTTTTCTAACCTAAAAGATAGAAATTTCTTATGCCTGTTATTCTCAAACTTTGGCTTAATTTTAATGCTTTGCGAAGTGCTTAGCTTTATAACAGGATAGTTCATTTGGCAAATGTTCTTTTTTCTTTTTCTCCCACCTTCCCTTTCTCCCTCTCTTTGTCCCTTATTTTTTTCTTAAAAAAATTTTTTTTAACATGTATTTATTTTTGAGAGAGACAGAGACTGAGTGTGAGCGAGGGAGGGGCAGAGATAGAGGGAGACACAGAATCTGAAGCAGGCTCTGAGCTCTCAGCACAGAGCCTGATGCGGGGCTTGAACTCACGAACCACGAGATCATGACCTGAGCTGGAGTCGGATGCCCAACCAACGGAGCCACCCAGGCACCCCTGTCCCTTATTTTTTTCTTTTTCTTCATTTATACTTTTCTTTCCATCTGGAATCCACCCCCCCCCTCCATTAAAAGTAGCAAAATCTACATTTTATTATTTAAACATTTGTAAGTTCTGCAATTTAAAACTTGTCAAAATATTTGAGAATTTTTTCCTATTAATAAATGGAAAATAAAATATTAAAAGCATACTGTCTACCTACAAAAAGTAAAATACATTATAAATAACTTTCAACAATCTTTTGAATACTTTCTAGAGCACCATCAAATCATGTCCAAATACTGTTCTGCTCTGGGGTATCATAACAATGGTAGCATTTGCTGGTGTTTTTGAATGTGGAGCATTAATCCAGGTAGTATAATCAGTGAAGGAAAAAGTGGCTGTATGGGCAGAAGCAAATTAACTTTGAGGAGCCTGAGTTCAAGAATGCCTTTTTGTGGTATTTGCTATAGAGTGAATGTTTGTGTCTCCTGAAAAATCATGTTGAAACCTAATCCCTGATGTGATGACATTCAGAGATAGAGCTTTGGGAAGCGATTAGGTCGCAAGAGGGAACCCTCAAGAATGGGGTTAATGCCCAAGAAAAGAGACCCCAGAGAGCTCTCTCACTCCTTCTTCCACATGAGGATACAGGGAGAAGACCACAGTCAATGAGCCAGGAAATAAGCTCTTAAGAGACACTGAATTTGCTGGCACCTTGATCTTGGACTTCCTAGTCTCTAGAACTGGGAGGAGTAAGTTTCTGTTATTTATAAGCTACCCAATCAGTCATGTTTTGTTATAGCAGGCTCAACAGATGAAGACAACTTTGGAAGTAGCAGCTGAAATGGCTAGCCAACAAGGGTGTGGTAGGTAGTGGGGTACCTTCAACTGGTACATGATGGTTTTGTTTTGTTGGCCAATTGCAGGCAGTTGAGTATCAAATGAGACCATGAGAGCATGAATGGGAGGTAAACGCATGGATTAGTATATTAGCTCTAATTGCTTCAAGATTCTCTTTACTACCGCAACTTGTGCTATACCTTTAAATTTGAATGTAAACATTGGGGCAGTGCTCATTGTTATGGTTTTGTTAGATTTATGAAATGTCCACAAAGTGTTTAGATCTAAGCTGGCTTTATTTTATGTGCAGAGTAGTAGGTAGAAGTCGGCTTTAAGCAAATCATTGAAAATTGCAGAAAATATTGCAATATGTCAAGTGATTTAAGTTGTCAGGAAGGATCAGAGATTAGTTCAGTTACTGAATTTAATGCTTAGTTGTTTTTTGTGGGTTTTTTTTTTTTGCCAAATAATACTGGAAAACAGAGGTTAGCTATTACTCCTACTTTAATACTTCTCTTCTTGATTGCAGTTGACAGTTTTATGTGGACCACAAAGCATAGAGCCATATTCTTTTTTCTCTAAACAAAGGATTACATCAAATAAAATTCTGACATTATATCTGTATCATTTTCTGTGTTCCTGTGTGTGTGTATATATGTCACAATGTGACCTTATTTGGAAATAAGATGATGCAGATGTAATTGGTTAAATTAAATGTAGGTCGTACTAGAGTAGGATGGGCCCTTAATCCAATATGACTGATGTCCTTATATAGAGGGAGAGATGTGGAGGCACATAGGAAAGAGAGCTATGTAAAGACAGAGGCAGAGATTGGAGTGATACAGCTGTAGGCCAACAAGTGCCAAGGATTGCCTGCTTAACTAATTATGTCTTCAAAGACTGTTTCCAAATAAGGGTCTTATTCACAGGTACCAGAGATTGCTACTCATTCATCTGATTCAGATACCTCGAAGTTGAATTAGATCCCACTGCCATGGCCATTCCTCACCTTTTTATTCTTTTTTGTCTTCGTTGCACTGGTAATAGTAATATAGCTGGTGCCCCCATTCCCAGCTTTGTACTTTCTCAGTTGGCTCTCTGCTTCATTATCAGAGGGATCTTTCTTAACACGAACCTTAAGATGTACATCTAATGCTTACCTGCCTTGAATTGTCTTTTATTGCTGAGGAAATAACATTCTAGCTCCTTAGTGTGGTACCCACAATCAGCCTTGTGCCTGTAGCCTAGCCTATTTTTACCTGCCAGCTTCTAAATGATGCTTCACTCACACCCTGATGGCTGTAGTTCTCCACAGATGCCAGATGGTGTTCACAGCACTGCTTTTACTCATCCTCATCCCTTGTAATAAAAACCTCCTTCCTCAATCTGCCTTGATGAACATCTTTTACGTTTTTTTCAAATCTAACCTCTAACATTCTATTTTCTATGAGCTTTCTCTGATTGTCCCCACTCCCCACTCAAATAGATTGCCCTCTGCCCTTTGAGATGTTCCGTCATATCATCTCTGACATTTTATGGGTTTAATATGTATGCATCTGTTTCTTCTACATGGCAAATACCTTGAGTGTAGGGACTACTGATCTTTTTATTCTCAGCACCTAGAATAGTGCCTTCCCATAATTAGTGCTTAATGAATGCTTTTTGAAAGTATAGCATATACAGTTTCCAAGTACTTTATTTTTTTATTTATTTATTTTTAAAAAATTTTTTTTCAACGTTTATTTATTTTTGGGACAGAGAGAGACAGAGCATGAATGGGGGAGGGGCAGAGAGAGAGGCAGACACAGAATCAGAAACAGGCTCCAGGCTCTGAGCCATCAGCCCAGAGCCTGACGCGGGGCTCGAACTCATGGACCGCGAGATCGTGCCCTGGCTGAAGCCGGACGCTTAACCGACTGCGCCACCCAGGCGCCCCCCAAGTACTTTATTTTTAAAAGAAGCCCCGTGACTTTAGGATCTTGATTTCTTTATGCACCAAATTATTTCCCTGAGTTATTAAAAAAAGGGCAAATCTTGAAGAACTTCCAGGAAAGAAAAAAAACCCCAGCTGAGTATGATATCATCTCATAGAGTAATAATGAAATACTGTACATTGAAATTTTGCCATGGTCTACATTCTGATATGTTTTGTGGTTAATCACTTTTGCTTTAAAACTTCTAAATTGATCAAAAGATAAAATAGGAGGGAAAATATTTCTTTAAGCCAAGTGGTGAACTAGTATGTAGTGTTTCCAATGGAAAACAGTCAACTTTTCCTTGTTTCATCCTGGAAGACAGAGGGAGGTAGTGACTGTAAGCAGTAAGCAATAACTTCTGTTTAAAGAGGGCATGTCAATAAAGGTTTCCCCACAGTGAGGAAGCTGCTACCAACTCACTTTGAATGCTTAGTGCTTTATTATGTTGTTTCTGGATGGCTTTCCTTCTTTCTCTTCTCTCTCCTTGGGCCCCTCCTCTAGGGCTCAGTAACACGGTAGAGATGCTTTTTGACAGACAAGAGATAATCTTACACTTGACTTCCAATATCAAGGCATTTTAACTGGCACACTTTATATTGAATAATTCATGGGTATTCAAGCTTTACTTCACTCCACAAAGAAAGTGCTTTCTCTTAGCAGCCACACTAGATATGAGCAGCTAATTCATTATTTAAAGAGATTAAGTATTAGCAACTGGTACTGGCTCTTCAGCGCTGTCTTTATTCCCTTTGCTCATGTTATCCCCAGCTTCTCAGCTGCCTAGAACAGTTTTTAGATTGATTTTACCATATTTAAGTCTTTTTAAAAACAGATCTACCCCAAAACCTCACTATTTTCAGACTGCTTTGTCCTATTTTAAAAACGTAAAGCAATGTCTGTTAGAACTCTGTGAATCTCTGCAGGCTCGCGGGAATACATACAATTGCAACACTTTTTGCTTTCAGTTAAGAAAATGTGGCAGGTGGGAGGAATGTAAGAAATCTGAGTTTGTTCAAATTTACAGACCACTTGCTGCAATAGGCCAAGGAAGGCTTGGGCATTTTAAACAGGTGGTGAAAGTGGATGAATTCTCAACTTTCAAGTATTGTTACTCTGAAAGGAAAAGTCCCCATGGAGAACTGTCCTCTTTATATTCTCAGAGAAAAAGAGAGGAAGAAGGGTTTGAAATGTCTGTTTCTCTTTTGTAGACGGATCCTCAGGTTGGATCTCATTCACCACAAATTTTCACTCTTTCATTACCAGTTAAGAGAGGAACATTTGTCAAGAGGTTATGAGGTTTTGCTTTTTGTAAACCTTGCCAAAGGGTAATATAACAATGTAATCAGGTCTGGAATGGTAAAATAGTGAGAAATGTGCATGTGTGCGCGCGTGCGCTCCCCCCCACCCCAGAAGTATAGGAGAAACTTCTTTTACAAAGTGACTGATTCTATGGAAATATGTTTCCAGGATATGAAATGAAAGAAAATAGTGGACATATTGCTTAAAGAAGTAATAAGTGCTTTTCTTAGTTTTATGTTTTATTAAAAATTTTTTTTTAACGTTTATTCATTTTTTGATAGAGAGAGACAGAACATGAGTGGTGGAGGGGCAGAGAGAGAGGGAGACACAGAATCCGAAGCAGGCTCCAGGCTCCGAACTGACAGCACAGAGCCTGAAGTGGGGCTCGAATGCATGGGCCGTGAGATCATGACCTGAGCCGAAGTCTGACGCCCAACAAACTGAGCCACCCAGGTGCCACATTAGTTTTATGTTTTAGACTAGAGTTAGCCTTTTCCAGGAGAGTTTTAAAGTAGATATTCCATTAGATTGATAAAAATAAGTTGATGATTTTATTTCTACTCTGTATGGCCTGAAAGTCCTGGATGCCTCTAAAACTAAGGAACTCATATAGCTTTATTTTTACATTTCAATTACTAAAGGGTATGGATTGTAAATGAACTCCCTATACCTCTAGTATGCTCTTGAATTACTTCCAGCATGGGGAATATATTATGTGTATATGTCATTCATTCAAAAATTTCTTGAATTGGAAAACTGGAAAGAAAATTGGAAAAGCATATAATAGATGATCATTAAGAACTGATGAATGGATAAAGAAATTGTGGTATATATACACAATGGAATACTATGTGGCAATGAGAAAAAATGAAATATGGCCTTTTGTAGCAACGTGGATGGAACTGGAGAGTGTGATGCTAAGTGAAATAAGCCATACAGAGAAAGAGAGATACCATATGGTTTCACTCTTATGTGGATCCTGAGAAACTTAACAGGAACCCATGGGGGAGGGGAAGGAAAAAAAAAAAAAAGAGGTTAGAGTGGGAGAGAGCCAAAGCATAAGAGACTGTTAAAAACTGAGAACAAACTGAGGGTTGGTGGGGGGTGGGAGGGAGGGGAGGGTGGGTGATGGGTATTGAGGAGGGCACCTTTTGAGATGAGCACTGGGTGTTGTATGGAAACCAATTTGTCAATAAATTTCATAAAAAAAAAAAAAAAAGAAATGTATTTCTTGAATGACTAAATCTTCGGTAAGCCAGATGGGGACCATCCTTTGAAAAGTCTTGCTTTGAAAGGCAGAAGAATGTGTCTGCATCAAAGATCAATTGTCTTTTAATTGTTATTAAAGGCATGGGCATGTGCATTGACAAGTAACATGCAGAAGCAGGACACTGTCCTTACCTCATAAGAGTCAACTTCTACACTAGCCTTAGAGCCATCAGAAAATAGAGAGGAAAAGCATGGGAGGCTAGAGGACCTGCAAAGTTGTTTCTAAAGGTGAGAATTTACAAGCTTTTTCTTGTTTCATATGCAAAAAGGAACCCAAATTGAAGACTTTTCACCACAAGTTTGCACAATAGTAGGTAGCTTGGGTTTTGAAGTGAAAATGACCTGTGTCTCTGAAATATAGTTCTACCATGTAATGGCTATACAATCTTGAATAAATGGTGAAATCTTCCCCAGACTTCCTTTTCTCATCTGTAAAATGAGGATTTTGACAGTATCTACGTCATAGGTGTGAGAATTAATGAGATAAGGTCTGAAAATTGCTTAGCATAGTGTGGAGCACATAAAAAACATTCAATAAACCTCTTTCCAAAAAAGTGTTTTGGAAATTTAACCTGGCGCTGACATAGAAGTTTAATTTGCAGTTGAGATTGTGGAAGTTTAGGAAATTGCTTCATTGTAAAAAAAAAAAAATTGGGAATTTTATAAAATGCTAATGCATTTTATATGTAAGTCTTATATGTAAGTCTTAACTTACGTAGGCATTCCAGATCAGTTGTGCCAAAAAGGAGAGAAAGCATTTTCATACTAATCTTGGACATAATTATCCATAGATGTCAAAAGAGAGCTGCTCAATATGATCTGGTAGCTCCTGCTTCCATTGGGGTGCTTTCACATGTCTTCATTGAGGTAAAATATGTTTTAAAAGAAAAAGATGTAGCTTTGTTTTTTGCAAAGTTTTGTAAACATTTTAAAGCTTTTGTAAATGTTTGATTATTATTTATTATATTATGTATTGATTATTGTAAGCATTCAATTGAGAGTGAGATTGGAACTGAAATTTTTTTTTTTTGAATGGGGTAAAAAGGTTAGAAAATGAGGACCTGTTTATTATTATTACCTCGTTTAAAAAACTTATTTAGGAATCTGAATTGTGAGAAATTGAGACAGCGTGTTTGGAGATAAAGTCTCTTCTTCAAGAATCAGAATTAATTAATTAATTAATTAAAAAATTTTTAACATTTATTTATTTTGAGAGAGAGAGAGAATGCACATGCACATGCAAGCGCATTTGGGGGTAGGGGAGGCAGAGAGACAGAGAGAGTGTCCCAAGCAGGCTCAGTACTGTCAGCACAGAGCCCAGCGCAGGGCTGGATCTCACAAACTGTGAGATCACGACCTGAGCTGAAACCAAGAGTTGGACACTTAACCGACCTGAACCACCCAGGTGCCCCTCCAAGAATCAGACCACCCCCACTTCCTCTGCATTGATGAAATCTCAATAAAGAGACAAAATGAGGAGACTAAAATATCATATATGTATAAAAAATTTATCAATCATTCTAAAGCTTTATAAAAGTAAGCTATTTTTCTCCTTTGTAAGCAAGCTTACTTTAATATGGATTAAAAGTGCTGACAGCCAGTCTGGAGGACCAAATTGTATTTGGCAGTTCTCATTTGCAATTAGTGAAGGGAGACCATTCTTCAATGGTAGGGTCACCTAACGGATGCCAAGTTGAATTCCACCCACAATTATTGAATGCTGACAATGTGCCCTCCTTGTGCCATATGCTGGGAACTGAAATAGGAACTAATGCTGAAAACTCAAAGAGCTAACAGTTCCATCAAGATATTTTCAACTGAGGGCAGATACTAGAATATTTGTGTTATTTTGAGGTGTGTAGCAAGTACTCTTGTTGCTAATAATAGAGATCTAAAGTTTGTGAATGACATGAATTTTTCATTTGTCTAAAAGGAGTCAAGGTTATTCCTCTAATGCTATCACTTGCACTCATATACCCATATGTATTCTGATATGATTTTGAGAAGGGTGAGAGAAATCACGAGGAGAGCCAAAACTACACAGGTTTGGCAACCTCTAGCAACCAGCTCTTAGTGCTCTATAGCTAACAGTTGTGTGCTTGGAGTGTTTTGTAGAATTTGTGAACTATGATATTATAGTTACTTACAATGTCTTTATAATTTTACCCATGAATACATTTTTAGTGAAAGGAGTGGGGAGACCAGATGAAACACCAGTACTTAGAGTTTTACATGATTAATTGTCTTATTGAGAATGATGTTCTTTATATAAAAATATGTTACAGCATGTACATTATATATAGTAATAAAAAAGGAATTATATTTATTTATTAATATCCCTTAGTGTTACATAGTTGCTCAACTTATTAATGCTATTTGTTAAGTAGAATTCTAGAAAGGTCAAAATTCATATTTAAGAAATGTGGTTTAATATTAAAGAAAATATTAGTCATATTTATTTTTCCTTATAAAACCATTTTTGACATCTTTAAAAGTATGATTTAATTTTCATGTTTTATAAATACTTTTTTGAAGGCTATGCTAATGAAAATAAGACATCAGTACTATTTGGCTTATTTTTAAGCTTTTCTCTTTTTTATTTTCCTTTCTTTTTTTTTAAACAAATCTAGTTTTTCCATTGTATTGTATGGCTCTTGTAAGTATTATCTGACATGTGGAATACAGTGGAAAAAAAAAAAAGAAAGTTGGGATGCAGTGGCCTAGTGGATTTTAATGATAACTTCTCTCCAAATGTGTGATGGCCCTACAAACACTATGGTAACAATGCCTGAGATTCATTCACCTTTCAGTACTTGGCCAGCTACAGTTCTTGCCTCTAGTACTTGTAGCCTGTCCATTTTCCAAACCTCAAATTTCCTGATTTTTATTATATTTCTTTTTGGATTAAGATTGCCCACTTCTCTGAGATACTAACATTAGGGTTGAGAAACTCTCTCCAATTATTGACCAGTTCTGTCCAGACAGGGTAAATGAGAACCCTTTTCAAATGCTCTTTGGAAATAGTTATATTTAATGCCTAAGATTTGGTTTATCAATCTTATTTCAATTGACTACCTTACCATCTCAATTCCACATTTACAAGAAACTGAATTAGCCTATAGGGGGTGATTCAAGAGCGCTTAGATACTCCAAAATTTCTACAAAGAACAGGTGTGTTTTAAAATACTACGAACCTAACAGGGCTGAGAAAGCTGAATGTATCTAGAACTAAACAGACCCATAAGAAAATAAGGATATATTGCTGGCCAACTTTGACCAAGATTGCAAGTTTTAAAAGTTAAGTATCAAGATAGATAGGATAAAACCTTAGAAATTATGTTATAAAAGAGGAAAAGTAAGAGAAGTAAATCAGTCATCTAAATTCTTCTGGTAATTTTTAATGTACTACACTACTTTCCTCTCCAAAGACAAAAATAATAAACAAGTAAATTCAACAAATAACAATTGATTATAGGATTCTAGTGTCCTTAAGGTGACATCTTTTTGATTATTGATATCTAGCATTGGCCTATTAATATTTAGCTGATTTGGGTTTGAAAAGCATCTCTTTCCCTTTAACAACTTGTGAGTTTTGCCACCTCAACTGTAGACAATTTTAAGAACAAATGAAAACCATTTTTATTTACTGTCCCACAGGTATCATCTTTTACGTTGAAGTTCAAACCATGGATTCTAAAAGACTCGAATCAGAATTTAAAACAGTTAAAATGTCTAAGAGAGCTGGGTTAGAATTAGTTCAGAATTTCATAATTTTGATGGCTGTTTTTGTGTTACACAACTGTATTTCTTAAAAGCTAAATTAACTCCAGGGGCACCTGGGTGGCTCAGTTGGTTAAGCGTCCAACTTCAGCTCAGGCCATGATCTCACAGTTCATGAGTTTGAGCCCTGTGTCAGTCTCTGCTCACAGCTCAGAGGCTAGAGGCTACTTCAGATTCTGTGTCTCCCTCTCTCTCTCTCTGCCCCTCCCCCACTCACACTCTGTCTCTGTCTCTCTCAAAAATACATAAAAAACATTTAAAAAGTTAAAAAAAGTTAAATTAACTCCCTATTATCCATCTTGTCAGTGACAAATAACATAGATGTTGTAGAATACAAGCATGCAAAATACAGTTATAGTACGCTTTGGATAGTATCACATGGAATTCTGTTGTTGATTATCATCTATCTAAAGATTGATATATATGATTACCAGATAAAAAGCAATAATGGGCCCAAATTAAAATTTGACCATGTAAAAGCCACAGGATAAATTATTCTGAACATGGGAAACCCAAAGTGATTTCTTTTGTGAATCTGAGATACAACATGTAGGGAGAATTTTGTCAGACCCTAGGCAACCATGCTACTAGAGTCCCAGGACTCAGATTATAAGAGAAGAAACACTTTGCCTTCCAGAAACATGTGTGTATGGGGAATATGGCAAATGAAGGCAGATGTAAGATAAAAACCTGAAGGATTTAACCCTTGAATTCTTCTCTTTAGTTTGTTCCAGTTCCTGAGAATGACTGAATAAATTTGAAATTTGCATATTTGCAAAAATCTATAATGTCTGTGATCTACCCTCTATTTGATATCTACTGCAGAAACGTTAAATGTATATAAATACAAGTTAATTGATATTGTCAGGACATACAGCTTTTCATATAAATTAATGTGTGACTTACTACATCGCTGAAACATAGCTCTATGAAAATTACACTTTAAAAATATCAACACTTTAAAGAAAGAATGTCTTCAAAGTAGCAACTGTTTCCGGAGCTTTCTAAAAAGAATGCACAGGCCATAATTATTTCCCACCAATTCAGAATTAGAAAAACATTGGCTCCTAATACACCGAAGCTTGCGAGAGCCCCACGAGTTGTTTGCCTTATCCCTGACAAGTACACAAGGCTCTGGTATGTCTACTTTTATACTTTAGTCTGTTTCAGTCACACTTTGAATATTGCTGTTCGTGAGCCTGCATTTCAAACAGCTCTTCTGTTGATATTCTCTCTCTCTACCATAATTTTCACATTCTATACTACCTTAGACTGAGATTGTTTGCTTAATAGAATTTTCTCTAAATGTTGGCTTAAGTAGTCTCTGTGCCTACAAAAATCAAAACTATTTTCATGTATAATGATATGACTGGACACTTACTGAAACTGTTTTGATCAGGGCCCCAAGAAACAAACAGATGTAAGTAAGATTTGGGCCCTTCCATGATGAAATATGTAAATAGCTCATACTTTGTTACTGTTCTTGAGAAAACATTGCTTATAGTCAATAGGGGCAAATGGAGTGTGATTAGAGTTGCTAAAACCACAGAGATCTTTCTACTTAGCTTAACATACTGTTACAAGAGACACAGAGGTTCTGTTCTGAATTGCTCAGCTATTACTTTTGAATTTCTTGTTGTGAGATATCCCAGGGTTTCCATTTAGTATTTACTAAACGACTTATAAGATTTTCTTCTGGAAGAAGCAGAACTCACCACTGGCAGGGACCTGATAAAGTTCTAGCCCAGGATGAGAGTAGGAAATAAAATCTCATTGCAATCCTGTCTTCCAGAGAGGATAGATAAACACGTCCCATAAAAAATGTATGTTCATTGTATTACTCTCTTTAGGAAGATGCTTGGTCCCCTCTCTTTCCCTGCAGGGCATTTTGAGAACCCAATACTAGCTACTAAAAGTTATGCTGTACTAAAAATAGAAGACTTAAAAAAAAACCTCAGGTATAGCTAGCATTCAAAATGTTAGATTAATTTGAAATTAATTTCAGTTGCTTAAATTTCTAAACAACTCTTGATCTTCTGGGTTGTATTATTTCCCTTAGACAATGCTCAAGAAATAGGAAGGCAAACACACAGTGATGTTCATTTATCTCTATAAAATACCATTGGCTTGAAATAATTAGCCCATATGGCCATTTCATATGGCTGGTTGGAGAACTCATGATGTCAAGACATCCCTTCTATTTTAGCATTTTTTTTGTTTTACCTTCACAGAATATAATTATTAACAATAGAAATATTCAGAGATAATTTCTTATATAAAAGATTTATATTACTTATTTATTTAATAAACATCAGAATGACAGAATTACACCTTTTTCAAAGAATTAAAAAAATTACCTAATGAAGTTCTTTCTCTGCTTTTAAATAAGACAGCATTTCAATCATTTGGGAAAACTGTGTATTAAAATTTTTTTTCTTGAGAAATAGTCTTTGTTTCAATAGTTTCCAACTAATACATCAAACTGTATTAGTAGGCTTCACACATGTCATGTATTGTTGCCATTACAGTTCCTTAAATTGTAGACAGAGGTTTGAAGGTGGATCTGGGCTGTGTTTGGGAGGAGTGATCTTTATTTTGCTTTTAGCGTGTTGGTTTTCTGGCAGTACCTTCCCCAAGCTCAACCTGATAAAAGTTTATGGAATTGAGAAGTTTTCCTTTTTCTTTCTTTCTTTTTTTAATGAAAGTGTATGTGGCAGACATTATATTCGTTTTAGGTATACAACATGATGATTTGACATTTGTGTACAGTACAGTACCATTTCTCATTATACAAAGCTACAAAGAAAAAAAATCTTTTTTCTTGTAATAAGAACTTTTCAGATTTACTTTCTTGGCCACTTTCAAATTTACAATACAGTGTTATTGACCATAGCTAGCCACCATGGTGTACATTGCGTCCCCATGATTTATTTTGTAACTGGGAGTTTGTGCCTCATTTTTTCTTTTTTTAAAGTTTATTTATTTATTTTGAGAGAGAGAGACAGAGATCATGTGTGTGTGTGTGTATGCACTCGAGTGCATAGGAGGGGCAGAGAGAAGGAGGGGGAGGGAGAATCCAAGCAGGCTCCACACTGTCAGTGTAGAGCCCGATGTGGGGCTCAATCTCTGATGTGGGGTGGATCTTACCAACCCTGAGATCATGGACTGAGCCCAAATCAGGAGTTGGCTGCTTAATGGACTGAGCTACCCAGGTAACCCGGAAGTGTATACCTCTTGATCTACTCACCCATTTCGCCCAACACCCTCCCCCTCCTCTCCCTGGCAACCGCTAATCTAGTTTTTCTTTTTTTTTTTAGGATTGTTTGTTCTATTTCTCCGAAAAAAGACTTTGGAATTTTGATAGAGATGGCATTGAATTTCTAGTTTGCTGTGGCTATTATGGACATTTTTATAATATTTTTCTAATCCATGAGCACTGAATATCTTTTAATTTTTTTCATCAATTTCTTACAGTTTTCAGCATATAGGTCTTTCATCTCCTTGGTTAAAGTTATTCCTAGATGTTTTATTCTTTTTGATGCAATTATAAATGTAATTGTTTCCTTCCTTGTGTTTCTGATCATTGTTAATGTATGAAAACACAACACATGTTTTGTATATTGATTTGGTATCCTGAATTTGTTTGTTAGTTCTAACAGTTTTTTGGTGGGGCCTTTAGGGTTTTTGTCATCTGTAAATATGATAGTTTTACTTCTTACTTTCCAATTTGGATGCCTTTTATTTTCTTCTCCTGCTTTATTATTCTGCCTAGGACTTCCAATACTATAATGTCACAAGTGGGCATTCTTGTCTTATTTATGATATTAGAGAAAAGCTTTGACCGTTTTGATGTTGAGTATGATGATAGCTTTGGGCTGGTCAGTGTGGCCTATATTATGTTGAGGTATGTTTCATCTGTACCTATTTTGTTAACAATTCTTATCATAAACAGATTTTTGGGGATGCATGAGTGTCTCAGTTGCTTAAGTGTCTGGCCCTTGCTTTCAGCTCAGGTCATGATCTTTCAATTCATGAGATTGAGCCCTGCGTCAGTCTCTGTACTGAGAGAGTAGAGCCTGCTTGGTATTCTCTCTCTCCCTCTCTCTCTGCCCCTACCCCCCACCCCCACCCCCTAAATAAATGAACAAACAAACTTAAAAAACTAAATGGATGTTTGAATTTTGTCAAATGTTTCTTATGCATCTACTGAGAAGGTCATGTGATTTTTACCCTTAATTTGTTATTGTGTTATTATCATGTTGATTGATTTGCAGGTGTTGAATTTTCCTTTCTTCCTGGAGTTTAAATCCCACTTGATCATGGTGTATGATCCCTTTAATGCATTGTTGGATTTGATTTGCTAATATTTTGCTGAGGATTTTTGCATCTAGCTTCATTGGGGATATTGTAATTTTCTTTTTTATGGTGTCCTTGTCTGGGTTTTGGTATCAAGGTATGCTTGTCTTGAATTTAGGAGTATCCCCTCCTCTTCAATTTTTTTGGAAGAATTTGAGAAGGATGGGTATTAACTCTTCTTTGAATGTTTGATAGACTTTACCAGTGAAGCCATCTGGTCCTGGACTTTTGTTTGTTGGGAGTTTCTTGATTACTGATTTAATCTCCTTACTAATAATCAGTCTATTCATATTTTCTATTCTTGTTTGAGTCTTGGAAGATTGTGTGTTTTGAAGAATTTATCCAGCTCTATGAGGTTGTCCAGTGTGTTGGCATAAAATTGTTCCTGTAGTGTCTTATGAATCTTTGTGTTTCTTTGGTTTATAATTTATCCTCTTTCATATCTGATTTTAGGTTTTTGAACTCTTTATTTGTTTTCTTAATGAGTCTAGCTAAAGTTTGGTCAATTTTGCTTACCTTTTTGAAGAATCAGCTCTTAGTTTCATTGAGCTTTTCTATTTTCATTTTAGTCTCTATTCATTTATTTCCTCTCTAATCTTTATTATTTCCTTCCTTTTACTAACTTTGAGCTTTGATATTCTTTTTATAGTTTTTTTTTTTGGGTGTAAAGTTACATTGTTTATTTGAGATTTTTATTTTTCTTGAGGTAGGCCTCAATTCTCTTAGAATTGCTTTTGCTGTGTTCCTACCATTTTGGACCATCGTGTTTCCATTTTCATTTGTCTCAAGTCATTTTTTAAATTTCTTCTTTATTTGTTCACCCATGGGTTGTACAGGATCCTGTTGTTTGATCTATAAATATTTGTGATTATTTTCAGTTTTTGTGTTGTAATTGATTTCTAGTTTCATACCATTTTGGTCAGAAAATGTGCTTGATATGATTTCAGTCTTCTTAAATTTATTGATACTTATTTTGTGGTCTAGCATATGATCTGTCCTGGGGAATGTTCCATGTGAACTTGAGAAGAATATGTATTTTGCTTTTTGGATGGAATGTTCCATATATATCTATTAAATCCATCTTGTCTAATGTGTCATTTAAGGATGATATTTCCTGATTGATTTTCTGTCTAGATGATCTGTCCATTGATATAAGTAATGTATAAAGGGCCTCTACTCATAGTACTGTTGACATCTCTCTTTAGATCTGTTAACATTTGCTTTATATGTGTAAGTACTCCTATGTTGGGTGCATAGATATTTACATTTGTTATATCCTCTTGTTGGGTTGACCCCTTTATCATGGAATGCCCATCTTTGTCTCTTATTACAAGTTTTTTTGTTTTAAAGTCTGTTTTGTCTGATGTAAGTATAGCTACACCAGTTCTTTTTCTTCCCATTTGCATGAAACATCTTTTTCTATCCTTTTACTTTCAGTCTCTGTGCATCCTCACATCTGAGGTGACTCTGTTATAGGCAACATAGAGATGACTCTTGTTTATTTTTTTTTAATACACTGAGCTACTTTATGTCTTTTGATTAGAGATTGTAGTCCATTTATATCTAAAGTAATTATCGATAAATATGTACTTATTGCCATTTTGTTCATTGTTTTCTGGCTATTTTATAGTTCCTCTGTTCCTTTCTTCTTCTCTTTCTTTCTTCCCTTATGGTTTGATGATTTTCTGTAGTGTTATGTTTAGATTGCTTTCTCATTTTCTTTTGTGTATGTATTATAGGTTTTTGTTTTATGGTTACCATGAGGTTTACATATAATAGTTTATTTTAAGCTGGTAGGAAGTTAAGTTTCAACATATTTTAAAACTGTGTTTTTACTCCCACCCCCCATGTTTTATATTTTTGGTGTTACGTTTTACATTTTCTTACATAGTGTGTCTGTTAACTAACCACTGTAGTTAAGGGTCATTTTTACTGCTTTTGTCTTTTAATCTTCATACAGCTATGTAAGTGAATAATTTACTTCCTTTACTACATGTTTACTTTTATTTTGATATGTTTTATTACTAATTAGTGCCCTTTCTCTTTAAAGAAACTCCTTCAGAGTTTCTTATAGGGCTGGGTTAGTAGAGATGAACCCCTTTAAATGTTTACTTGTCTGGAAAATTCTTCAATTCTGAATCATAACCTTTCTGGGTACAGTATTCTTAGTTGGAAGTTTTTTTTTTTCAGCACTTTGAAAATATCATGCCACACCCTTCTGATTTACAAAATTTCTGCTCAGACATCTGCTAATAGTCTTATGGGGGAGTTCCCTTGTATGTAACACATTGTTTTACTCTTATTACTTTTAAGAATCTTTCTTTAGCTTCTGACATTTTAATTATAATCTGTCTTGGTGTGAGTTTTTTGAGTTCTTCTTGTTTGGAGTTCTTTAGGATACCTGGATCTGCATGTCTATTTCCTTCCCTGAGTTAGGGAAGTTTTCAGCCATTATTTTTTCAAATAAGTTTTATGCCCCTTTCTTTCTTCTTCTTCTGGGACCCCTGTAATGCAAATGTTATTTCACTTGATGTTTTCTTACAGGTCCTTTCAATCTATCTTCATTTTTAAACATTATTATTATTATTATTATTATTATTATTATTATTATTGCTGCTCTGTTTGGGTGAGCTCCACTGCCCTGTTTTCCAGATCACTGGTTATTTCTTCTGTTTTATCTGGTCTTCTGTTAAACCCTTCTAGAATATTTTTTCCATTCAGTTGTTATATTCTTCTGCTCTGTGAATTGTTTTTGGAGCTTTCTTATATTTTCTATCTCTTTTTAAGTTCTCTCTGTGTTCATACATTTTTCTCCCAAGTTCAGTGAGCATCTTCATGACCATTACTTTGAACTCTTTATCATGTGAATTACTCATTTCCATTTTATTAAACTTTTCTCTTGTTCTTTCATTTGGAATATATTTCTCTGTTTCCTAATTTTGCTTAACTCTCTGTGTTTGTTTCTCTGTGTTAAGTGAAATAGCTATCTCTCCCAGTCTTGAAGGGATGGCCCTGTGTAGTGAGATGTACCACATTGTTTAACCTTCCCTAGTTCTTAGTTGTCTCTTGAACTTTACTTAGATTGTTTCAGGCCCATGGGTCTCAGAAATGCAATCTCTCTTGGCCACCAAAGTCCAGTGTTCAAGGGACATGTCTCCTGTGTGTTCTGAGGGTGTACCCTGGCTTAGAATGTCCTGGGCAGGGACAAGGTCCTCAGCCATTGCCTCAGGAAGGAGGGCATGGAAGCAGTACCTTTGGGAACACCAGCAGGTTAGAGAAGGGTGCAAAAATGGTTCCCACCAGTGCAAGCACTAGCAAGGTAGAGAGAAAATGTAAAAATGGTGCCTGGTAGCATCTCCATTCCCTGTGGAAAGTCTAACAGGATTTTGCGTTTCTGGAAGATGCTTTAAGATTAGCAAATGAATCTTCTTCACATATGGTCTAGGCTCTTTTAAAATTGCTGCCTTTGTACTGAGTCCTGGAGTGATTTGGTTTGTGCAGGAGCGCTTCAAGAGCATAAACTCCATTCCCTACAGCCCTATGGTTCTGGATGTAAGCCCTACTGTTTTTCAAAGCGAGACATTTTGGAAGCTCATCTCTCTAGTACAGGTCCCAAATGTTGGGGTGCCTCAGGTAGAGCATAAACCGTTCACTCTTCGGGGTGGAGTTCCATATTTGTCAGACCCCTCCCAATGGTGAGTCACTGCACTGGAGGTGGGCTTTTGGCAAGACCCTTTCTCTGCCTCTCCTACCCTCTTGATCTGGCCCTTTTATCCTTGTGAAGTAGCTGTTTAGCTAGTTCTCAGATTGTTTTCAGAGGTAATTGTTCCACATGTAGTTATAAATTTGTTGTGTCTATGGGAAATAGTAAGTTCAGGATTTTTCTATGCCACCACCTTAAATTGTTTCATCCTCTAATTAAAAAAAAGAGTTGGATCCTCTGCTTTATGTTACCATTGGGTAATTTCACTTTCTTACCACTTTTACACTTTTTGTTCTTATCCATATCCATTCTAAATTCTTTGTGCTTTAACTGAGTCCTTTTTGGTCCTCAGGAGAAACAGGGAAAAGCTGCTCTGAGTCACTGATAGCACAGCTCTCCATGCAGTTGATGACTTTTGGCTCATGGCTGATGTGCTGTGACAGAAGCAATGTGTGACTCATCAGGGGCTGCTCTTGAGTCAGTGAGTGATAAGACAACTGGCTGTATCTCTAAAATACTCCTTAAGTCTGACTCTCACACTCACAGGCTTAAGAGTACAAGAATTAACAGCACAGGATAGGATTTTTGTCCTCATGTGAGTATTCCGATGACTTCATTTTAAATTCAGCACCCCAAACTCAATTTTCTACAAGTTCAAACCATGTGCTTACATATATATAAAGGTAATCTAAATAGCACTGCATTTACTATGGAAGGAGAGACAGTACCACATGATAAGTAGTATGAGGAGTTCTAGGAAAATCCTTCCATTAACATCAAGTCACCAGAACTAGAAATTCCTTGGGAAGGAGCAGAGATTAGCGAAAAGAGCATTGGAGGTAGACAACCCTGGACTTGAATTTATGCTCTTCCACTTAATGGCTGATGGGAAATTTGGAAGAAAAACGTTGGAGATAACAGAACTAAGATGCTAAGTACTGGGGGTGTGGGTGGGGGACAGGGAGAGGCACCATGGGCCAGCCAGGAATACTTTGTGTATAATGGGGAAAGTTGGGTAACATGCGAAAATCAAAGAAAAGATAAAGTGAGATAGCCTCAAAGATAAATACTAAATATTGTTCATAGCAATAACAATAAAATAGAAAGGGAGAACAAATTTCAAAATTTACCTAGCTAAATTTGTTGATACTCAAATGTAGTTATTAGATTTATTCATTCTCTCTTCCTCTCCCCATATACATATCATATTGCATATAAAATTTATATATCTATAGCTACCTATCATCTATCTATCTGTCTGTCTGTCTGTCTGTCTTCTCTGAATCTGCTGCACATAAGGTATTATGATAGTCATTGGGAATACAAAGGCAAATAAGCCATGGTCTTAGTATCTTAAGTTTGCACATCTCTTTGTATCTTTCAGGTATTTTAACATATATTATCGTATTATATGTCTTCAGACAAAGAGGTAATTAGTCTTGCTAGCATATGCAGGTCATAAGAGTCTGCAGGGGAATGTTGTAAGGCATCACGTCCTGTATCTTGATTTGGCACCTTTCTATTTGACTTTGGAAAAAGTCTGGAACTATAAAGCCTAGAGAAACTATGACTGCCACAGGTAAAGATTATCGGGTCCTAGAAGGTATAAGTTATGCAGCTTTGTGAGTACCAAAGGAGAAGGTGTTTCCCTTTATCCCTTTTCTGAAATGCCCTGTGTCCTGGGAAAAGAATTGTGCTCCAGTGAGGAAGCACTAGGATGTCTGTGAGCCCATCTGCAGAATCATGTTAACTGCATGTGCTCCCAGTGGGGGCTGAATAAACTCTTCTGAACAATTATGAGGCCCCCTCTCCTTTCAGGTGGTAAAACCAGGATCTTTTAAAGCACTTCTGTAGACTGGTTATAATATAGGAGTCACAGGGTGAAAGAGCATTTACATTCTTAAAACAAGCTAGGTAGAGATACTCAGGAAGGCATTTTTCCAAATGAAGGGGAAATGGAGAAACAAATTTTGAAAAAATGTCATCAGAGATATTATCCATTATCATTAAATATAGATACACAATATAGAATGCAATTAATGTTATTTTTGATTCCTGGCAGAACTTGAGACGGTGGTTTGTCTGACTGCTATAGGACATCAGTGAGTGGGACTGGGCCTCATTAGAGAGGTGAAAGGAAGAACAAAAACTGCCAACACAACAAATGGAGCCCCTTGGTGCAGTTAATGCACTTTGCCATATTATAGTAGGAACTGTAGATCTCCGTGGTCATGATGAAGTTAGAGGGAAAACAGAGCTTCCAGTGAGGATGTTTAAGGACCTAAGTGGTTATGAGTTTATGACAGTTCAGCAAGGAGTGATCTTTGGAAGACAGCCATTAAAACTGAGTTTCAGTTTAGCACGAACAGGTTCAAACAATTAAAGGTTGGTGAAACCCTTATTTCACATGCATTATGGAAAATTTCAGAGCAAATCAAATTTAAGTTAGCAGTGTTTAATTTAGTTTAAGAACTAAAAAAATATATATATCATATATAACTAGGCCATATCAACCCCTTCTTTGACCCCCTTCAATGGATTCTCAGTGCTCTGAGGGAAAAATCTCACTCTATTATTATGGCCTCTTTGTTAGGACTTGGCCATCTCAGTCTTGTTTCAATTCCTTAACATACAAGCTCCTTCTGCCTTCAGAGGATCATCTTCCCAATCTCTTTTCAATCTATGTGCTGCATCATTTTTCACATTTTAGCCTAAATGTCACCTTTTTGGGAAAACTTTACTGACTAAATCAGACCCCACTCCTCACCTTTCCTGCTCCTTTTGTTTTTCTTATTTTAGTCCCATGTTTTTTCTTCCAGGACTTCTTACAAGCTTTCTTATTTTGTTAATTTTGTTACATAGTTTACCCTGTTTTTCATACCAGAGTATGATACATGAGAGAAAATGCTGTCTTTTCTGATCCACCGTGGTATTTTTGGTGTCTAGTAGAATAACTGGTAAGAGTAGACATTCAATATGTGTTTGATAAAGAAATGAATAAAAAATGTCATTTATTCATATTAAATTATGGTGCCGGTGTGTTTATTGAAATGTCTAATAAAGCTATCCTCTCAAAACCTCTGAGGAAGTTTTGTGAGCTGATTAAAAAAAAAAAACATACAATGCTACTTCAGATAAATTACTTTAAGTCCAGAAAGAAACTGTGTTTACTTGCTGCAGGTATCACATCTCCTTAGTTCACTGGAACACTGAAAAAAATGAAGAGTGATATAGTATATAGAAAGCACTCCATCTGAGCCCTGATTTTGCTGTATGCAGTCTTTGCATGATAAGCATTGGCATTACAGTGATGAAGAGAGACAGACTTCTTGGCCTCATAGAGCTTATAGTCTCAATTTTTATTGGGATTTTCCTTCGAAGACTTTATCAGTTGCCAAATTGGGCATCTTCCCGAGACATAAATTCCTCTATGAATGCCTGTGGTCATTTCTCAGTGAAGATCCTTAAGCATTTCTAGTCTAATATTTTAGGCCAGATATTTTAGATAATTAGATATTTTAGTCCATATTTTTCTTCAATGTTTGCCTTTGTCATCTTGTTCTAATGCTACCTGTTAAGTAAGGTTTTAATGGTAAGTCAGCATTCAGGGGAAAAATGGACTTTGAAAGAATGGAATTCTTATTTCTAGCATTTTGGGGAAAAATTATTTTGGTACAATTTTTTTGCATCAATATGTCCATATGTCCCCTTCCCCCCACATTGGTGTGAAGCACCTCCATTTCAAACAACCACAAAAATAAAACAAAAGCCACTTTATTTTTTACATTCTGAATGCTGTATGTATCCTATACTTTAAATCTGTTGATACTGCAACATAGAAATTACTTATTATGATTTTATTTTCATGCCCTGTATTGAAAATAGAATATGCTAAACATATCATTATAAAAGTTAGTTATGAAAATGATTTTAAATTTATTATAGCCTCTAGGAATTTTGAGATATGAAAGATATTTTTATTCTTTAATAATTCGTTAACAATACACTCATTTTTTTTGCCTATCATGGTTTTCCCGCATCTTTCCACATATAATTTCTTATTTTCAGTATGTTACCAATATTGCTTATAAGCATTCCTCTTTTTACTTCATATTTGCTGTTGTTAGTCTGTGATTTTTAGATACCGGGTAACCAAGTATGTTACATTGTCTTTAGAGTAAGAGTAAATTCTTGAATGAAAGCATGAGATTCTTTTGTGCCTAAAGTATACACAATTAAAAACATCGATTTTGTTACACTGATTTTGGTTCTTTGGAGAACTTTGATCTACTTATTTTTTCTGGTAAAGTTGTATTCTGGAAGCTACCGAGTTTATTAGATAAATAAGTTCTATACAGGAGGCATATAACTGTATTTTAGTTTTCTACTTCTCTTTGCTTGGTTTTTGTTCCGAATCATTTGAGATCAAAATTAGCGCTAATACTTTTATTCTTATCTCATGTGAATGATTCCAAATAAAGTCTGAGAAAGTGGTACATGAAACCAGGAATACACTCTCCTAGTAGTCCTCCAAATTAAGCAAATAATCTTTGCTTTGCATCTTTTTTGGATATATAAATAAAGGTAAAAAGAAAAAAAAACCTCAGAACTTTTCAACAATGTGAATATACTTAATGCTACTGAACTGTACACTTAAAAATGGGTGAGATGGTAAATTTTATTTTATGTATATTTTACTATAATTAAAAAAAAGAGAAAGGAAAGAGAAAATAAAAATAAAGGAAAAAGGAAAATGAAGAAAATAAAATCACTTGAAATTTGTCATGTCGTTCCACTCTAGGAAACACTCAAAAAAAAACCCCAAACAAACAAAAGCCAGCACATTCCAGAGATATGTCAGCATTTGCCTCAGGAAGACAAAAATAAGGAAAAACAGAACTAATAATAAAAGCATGCAACCAAGACAACCCTAATTATTTAATTATGGAATTTAGAATAATGCTTTAACTACATTATTTTCAGAAACTAGCAAGACAGTAGCAATTATTTAACCATAATGTCCAGAATCACATTATTATAGTATTTCAGTGATGTTAGAAGCTTACAAAAAGCTGTACAATACATAAAATTTTAGAAAAATAAATAAGGACTTCTCTCTCATACAGGTTTAGTGGGGGAATAACAATTGAAGTTTAAAAGAAGAGAAAACGGAGCCCTTGGGTGGCTCAGTCGGTTAAGCGTCCGACTCTTGATTTCGGCTCAGCTAATGATCTCAGTTTGTGGGGTTCGAGCCCTACACTGGGCTCTGAGCTGATGGTGAGCGGCCTGCCCTGGATTGTCTGCCTCTCTCCTGCTCACTTTCTCTCTAGAAAGAGAACTCAAAATAAATAAATAAACATTAAAAAATAAATAAATAAAAGGAGAGAAAAAAGTTATTAGAAGAAGAGAGGGTGAAATTTTATTGCAGAACATTTAATCTTTTTAAAAAGTTTTATTTAAATTCCAGTTAGTTAATTTATAGTGTAATGTTGGTTTCAGGAATAGAATCACTTACATATAACACCCAGTGCTTATCCCAACAAGTGCCCTCCTTAATGCCCATCACCCATTTAGCCCATCCCCCACCTGTCTCCCCTCCAGCAACCCCCAGTTGTTCTCTGTAGTTAATTCTTGATTCTTGCTGCCAGTAGGGGCATTAATGTTATAATAAGGAAAATCTTTAAAAAAAAGATAAAAAGACAGTTAAATATAGAATTAGAAACAACTTTTTAAAAAAAGATTTTATTTTTAAGTAATCTCTATACCCAACATGGAGCTCAAACTCACAACTCTGAGATCAAGAGTCACATGCAGTACCCACTGAGCCAGCCAGGCACTCTGGAACAACTTTTGAAAGAGTTTGGGTCATATCAAAATAAAAAAAAATTCCCTGTCCTACATTAAATCCTTTTTTAAAAACTTTTAATTTTCAAGTATTTCCAGACTTACAAAACTCTTACAAAAAATGTATAAAGAGTTCCTTTACCCATCTTCACTGTACAGTAATATCTTACATAATTGTAATACAATGATCAAAGCCTGGGAATTAACCCTGATTCATGGCTCTTTAATCTGTTCTAATTGGGCCATTTTCTCAGTAGTACTTTTTCATTTGTGATCTTGACATCTTGAAAGAGTACTAACCAGTATTTGGTAGAATAAATCTACTGCAAATTGAGTTTGTCTTATGTTATCTCATGTTAAAGTTGATATGCATTTTTGCCAAAAATAGTGGAGAAGTGATTTTGTGTCCTTCTTAATACATCCTATCAGAAGACACTCTTTAACCTCTAACACCATAAAATGTTGCTGACTTGTACTGTATTTTCCTTAGCCCAACCCTGGTTACTTTTTTTTTTTTTTTTTGAAGAATGGTGTTTGAAAAACAAAATCTGGTGTTAGGTGTGTTCATTACATTAGGTAATCTTTCTTCTAGAAACTCTTAGTGGACAGAGGTTGGAAAGGTACACACACACACACACACACACACACACACAAAGATAAGTATGTAAAATACATATATATATATATGTACATGTATACATACATACACACACATGCACATACACATCATACACATTTATATCCATTTCTAGATCTGTCTGTATTAAAAGCAACAACAGCAACAACTGAGTTTATACTGATAATCCAATTCTAATCCAAACCTACTTGGTCCATTCTAGCCTTCTCTCTTATCCTGTTTATAAATCTTTTCTCTGACAATGAGATAGCTGTCTCTCATACCAATACATTTGTTTATTTGCTAAATCCTAGATGACACATAAGGTAGTTTCACAGTTCTTAATCTTATACTCCTATGAGAAATAAATTTATTACTTAGAGGACAGTTTTTGTGTCTCTGCTCTGGCAGTATATAGTAAAAGTACTATTTTACACAGATATATAGGCTAGTTATCTTAAGTCCAATAAATTTAGTTATTTCATCTCAAGTAGAAAAATTGCATTTTTGAGAAAGAAAAACACTGACGATTATTTATGTGAAAAAACAGTGAATATGCTTGAGTGGGACTGTAGCAATACCTTTCTTTTTGGTTTTTAATAATTCCACCTACTATAGTTTCTATATTAGGTAACTTTTTGACAAAATGTAAGCTTTAGTGGCCAAAATAACATTTTATGATTCTTTTTTAAAATTTTTATTCATGTAATTTACAAAGATGTTTTACAGATACTTTGGAAAACTGTGGAAGAAAGCAAGAAGACAATTTATATATTTTTAACATGTGCTTTTTTCTCAATGTGTAAGTAATAAATGCTCATTTTTAAGATTGATAAAGAAAAAACAGTATAGAAGCCAGCAAAAATCATTTACTATGTCATTATCTAGAGATAACTACTGTTAAAAATCTCAATGTACATCGTTTGCTTTTTTATATGGGTATATGAATAGCCATATGTATAGTGTTTAATCCTGCCTTTTTTTACTTCTTATGGGCATTTTTATTGTCACTAAATATTCTTTTAAAAACGTGATTTTCAGGGGCGCCTGGGTGGCGCAGTCGGTTAGGCGTCCGACTTCAGCCAGGTCACGATCTCGCGGTCCGTGAGTTCGAGCCCCGCATCAGGCTCTGGGCTGATGGCTCGGAGCCTGGAGCCTGTTTCCGATTCTGTGTCTCCCTCTCTCTCTGCCCCTCCCCCGTTCATGCTCTGTCTCTCTCTGTCCCAAAAATAAATGAACGTTGAAAAAAAAAATTAAAAAAAAATAAATAAAATAAAAAATAAAAACGTGATTTTCAGTGGCTGAATATTTTTTCCATCAAATTCCATAATTTTTCTAGGTATCCTCCTAGTGTTCAGGATTTAGGTAGTTCCCAGCTTTTGTGCTCTTAATAAAAGGAACTTCATTGAATGCCATGACCCTGTTATAAAACTTACATGTACTTGATGGTGAATGAAGGGTTAGTGCAATTAAAAGGTAGTAAATAGGGATGGCTAGGTGGCTCAGTTGGTTGAGCATCTGACCCTTGATTTCAACTCAGGTAATGATTTCGGGGTTGTGGGATTGCACCCTGAGTCCAGCTCTGCACTGACAGCACGGAGCCTGCTTGGGATTCTCTCTCTCCCTCTCTCTGCCCCTTCCTCTGTTGTGTGTGCATGTGTGCTCTCTTGATCTCTCTCAAAATGCATTAAAAAAACATAAAAAATGTAGCAAACAAGATGAAAAATGTGGTTAGGACCTCTGGAGCAGAAAATAAGTGGCAAGACTTGTGAATGAAGGGAAAAAACTGAGGAAAGTGGAAAAGACAAATTCACATTAGATGGAATATACAGGAAGATTATTCTGGACTGAGAGCATGGCTGGTAAAATGTGTTAATGCTTACCACAAAGTGTCTGTGAAAGGAATTTTACCGAGTCTATCAGTTAGTATTTGCCGTGTAACAAACCACCTCAAAATTTAGTTGCTTATAACATTACACTTTAAAATATTTTCTCATACTTCTGTGTATTGGTGGGGCAGTTTTTCTTATCTGAGTTGGCTTGGGCTTGGATTGGACTGTCTAGGATGGCGTCAGTCACATATCTGCTTTAGAAGGGAAAGCTAGCATCTCTCCTCATGTGATTTCTCATCCCTCAATGAAGCTATCCTGGGTTTATTTACATAATGTCAGAGGTGTCCCTGCCTCTTTATGAGAGTGTCTTTGGTGTTCTCCCATAATGCCTGTGAAAGAGTAGGCAAAAATAAATCCGTAAATTGGTTGGTGGTCATTTGTTCATGGAATTGTTTTATTTCAGTTGTTTTAAGACTTTGGTCTTTGAACCACTTTTTGGAATCACCTTTGGAGCTTCTTAGGAAAAAAATCTGATATGTGAATGTCAGGTCTAAAACTTGACTCAGTAGGTTGCAGTGGGGTCTAAGAATCTTATTCAAAGTAAGTACCCTTAGGATTTTCTGTTGCAGGTAGGCTAGATTTTGAGAAAACTACTCTAGCTTATGATTCAGTGTATTACAAAAATATAGTGGAAATTCATGAAATACATATGGATGAGAGATGCACCAATTTAAAAATTGATATCCTGATTTGAAAAGAATGGGTTGTGTTCATTGCCTGCTTTTATTAAAAAATTTCTTCCCTCTTTTTCCCTTTGTTGTGACTGGTTCTTCCATAGTTGTAAAATGGGTAGATTGAGAAAGCCTTGGATCTAGAGAGTGGAAGTGGTTCAGAAGTGAGTGAAAAGCAGGAGTCCAAACTCAAGAGCAAGACCAGAGGTCTGTTTGTTATTTTGGGGAAGTGCAGATGGATTAAAAACACCAAGAAATAATTTCAAAATCAAAATACGAACAAAAAGCAAACAGACTCATATGGATGAAGCTACTATTTTTTAAATATTTATTTATTTTTGAGAGAGAGAGAGAAAAAGAGAGAGAGCAGGCACACATGAACAGAGAAGGGGTAGAGAGAGAGAGAGAGAGGGAGAGAGAGAATCCCAAGTTGTTCCATGTTGAGGGTGGGTTCTGACACAGGGCTGGCTGCTTAACCTACCCAGGTGCCCTGGATTAACCAAGGACTGCACAGTGTTCCAGATATGGCATACAGAAATGAGACGGAAAGAATAGATGATGGTTGGTAATCTAAGCATTAAAAATGCTAGATTAAGTTGTATAGGGAGATGTCAGGAATGCAGTTAGTGGGATATCAAGATACAGGGTTAGAAAATTCAGTAATTTGTGAAATGTAGTTCAGACTGAGGAGTTATCCAGTTCTGGAATATTAAGGTCAGAGTAGAATTAAAAGTAAGAATGGTTCTTGGTTCTGATTCAACAAATTACTGCCATATGTCCTCCTTTTTTAGGATCAGATTCTGACTTCCATGATTATAGAAGCATGGGAAAGAAAATGATCAGCATTGGGTTATTTGTCTAAGTTTTGTTTTAGGTTAATGACACTAATTACACAAGATATTAAATCAACCAAATACCACCTTTTCTTCTTTAATCAATTCTCTCTGCCCTTCTCCTTATGTCAAATAGGAACAGTCAATAATTTTATTTCTAGTGTGGCCAGTATTACTATTTATATTGAGTGTGGCCATTTTTTTTTTTTACATGACTTATTTCAACTATGGGACCCTTCATTCCCTGAGGCCAGGAGCTTTATCTCTCTTACTTCTCCATTGTAGGACACCCCACCTTGAACATAGGAGATGTTAAACAAATGTTTTCTTAATGAAGAAATTAGTGAATGAAGAGATTAGTTAATTTAAAAGGGAACTTTAAGCTTTGGAGCCTCAAAAGACTCAGAGCTTAAACAGAAGATACTCAAAATGTATGAACTATTATTTGGTTATTCTCTTTAGTAATGTACCTGTTCAAGTCTTTTGCCCATTTTAAAATTGGATTGTCTGTCTTTTTTTGTTGATTTGTATTTATATATCCTAATATAAATCCCTTGTCAGATATGTATATAGCCAGTATGTTCTCTCATCTTGTGACTTGTTTGTTTTTTTCAATCTCCAAATGTTAAGGGAGCATATATTGTATGATTCTGTTTTATGAAGTTCAAAAAGCAGGCAAAACTTAGCCATTATAGTAGAAGTCAGAACAGTACATACCCTTTGGTGTATGGGGGGAGTGGTAATGGCTGGGAAGATGCAAGAGGCTTATGTGGTATTAATAATATTTTACATTTTGATATGGATGGAGGCTCCATAGGCATATGCTTTTTAAAAATTAATTAAGCTGTACATTTACGATTTATGTACTATATGTTGTATCTCACAAAAAGTAAAAGTTAAAAAAAACTAACGATGTGAAAGAGGCTTTTAAAACATCTACTTTTAGACACTGTCAAAGGAGGGAAGTTTAAGTCATTTAAATGAGGAAAGAACACAGACTTATGCTTTTGTCAGTGAAGAAACTAAGGAAAGTGGAAAGGACAAATTCATACCAGATGGGATATACAGGAAGATTCTTCTGCACTAGGAGGATGGGTGGTAAAATGTATTGACTATTATCACAAAGTTTCTGTGAAAGGAATTTTACTGAGTCTATAAATTAGTTTTTTCCATGTAACAAAATGTTTTTGATTTTTTTTGGTATGAAAAATATATCTTCATGGATTTACATTATATGTTACTAGAATGAGGCAAGTTTTGTACTCCTTCTATTCCTATTTTTTATTTTTATAGTTGAAAACATAAATATTTTCACCTAAATAAGTGGAAATTTTTATAGAGGTGTCTGTTTTTAAGTTCTTTATCAGTCATATGTCAAAAATCAAATGGGGATATATTATTAAAATTATATTTCGGTTATCAACTTGTTAAGGATCTTCTTCAATTTCATTGTAAGCAGAGTTAGAAGTCACCTCTCTTGCAAAAGAATTTATTACTCAGTCATTAGTCATGTACTTTGTCAATAACATAAAGGCTTTCCCAAGGCTTTTCAAGTGATTCCTATTACTTTTTTACAAAAAGGCACCTTGCTTTACTCAGTATACTAAGAAAGGGTTGGTGAAATAAAAATGTCATTCATTTTAATACGTTTATGCCAGTGTGTATTTTTTGATAAAGTACTTTTTTCTTATAAAGTATCTTATATTTATTCCCATCAAAACTTGAGCTGTAGGGGCGCCTGGGTGGCTAAGTCAGTTAAGCGGCCGATTTCAGCTCAGGTCATGATCTCGCAGTTCATGAGTTCGAGCCCCGCATGGGACTCTGTGCTGACAGCTCAGAGCCGGGAGCCTGCTTCAGATTCTGTCTCCCTCTCTTTCTCTGTCCCTCCCCCACTCAAGCTCTGTCTCTCTCTGTCTCAAAAATAAATAAACATTAAAAAATAAAAAAAAAAAAAAACCACAAAACTTGAGCTGTAGACTTAACTCTTTCAGTTCATGGACAATGTTCACCTTATAACATAACTGGAAAGTTCAGTTTCATTGTCAAATAGAACAGCCAAGGCAGACCATCACAGAATGTCTAACTTTGGTTTTTAATTTACATAACATTGTTATTTTTCTCATGATAACCATATCACTTCTGATTTTCAGAAGTGATTCTGATGGATAATGCAGGGATTGAGTCTTAGTATGAATTTGTCAGTAAGGTGGCTGCACTTTTAATATTTTGTGCCTGTGTGCTCACAGGGCTGTCCCTCAGAAGCAGTGTCAAAAGGCAGTGAATGGACAAGATGTGATAGGCAACAAAAATTGTTTTCATTCATGCTGCCCTACTCAGAATTTATCTAAATTCAAATGATTCCAATGTGGGCCAAATTACTCTAATTTCACTCTTAGCCCTTAATGGAAATAGGTATAATAAATATAAGGAGAGACATAAGCTATACCATGTATATATTGTGCCTTGATTTAAGAAGACTTCCCAGATATCAGTATTTCAAACTATTCCTTTGGTGGGCACCACGGAAACTTATACTTCAGCATAGTGTATCATTGTGAGAGTCTAGATGACTAAAGACAAGTATGCTTTTTCTTTTCAAAGTGGGAGATGACTGATTATCAAAAGGCAAGTGGGAAAGGAAAATATGTTTGATTCCTGGACTGATTTCTCTAACAATAGGCTATTTATTTCCTGTTTGAAATAATGTATGTATATGTACAAATATACATACATATGTGTAACACGTATGAAAGCAAATTTGTTGGCCTTTTATTTTTAGTAGTTAAATTTGGCAGGTGAAAGACAGAGCTTTGTTATTTTACTGGGTTTTTAAAAAAATGCTTATTTATTTCTTTGAAGAAAGAGAAAGAGCAGGGGAGGGGCAGAGAGGGAGAGAGAATCCCAAGCAGGCTCTGTGCTGTTTATGAGGAGCCCGATGTGGGACTAGAACTAATGAACTGGGACATCATGACCTGAGCCAAAACCAAGAGTTGGCCACTTAACTGACTGAGCCACCCAGGTGCCCCTATTTTACTGTTTTTTTTAAATGGATGAGGAGGCATGAATTTACTTATATTTCCTTTTAAAAAGTTTACCTGTCCTTTCAATTGGTAAAAAGATTTCATATTTTCAGAGCAGTTTTAGGTTCATATCAAAGTTGAGAGAAAGCTACAGAGATTTCCCATATACCCCTGCCCCCATACATACAAGCCTCTCCCATTATCAACATCCCCCACCGGAGTGTTACATTTGTTACAATTGATGAACTTTCAGTGACACATCATTATCACTTAAAGACCTTAGTTTACATTATGGTTCATTTGGTGTTGTACATTCTATGAGTTTGGATAAACAAATAATGACATTAATTCACCATTCTAATATCGTACAGAGTATTTTCACTGCCCTAGAAGTCCTCTGTGTCTTGTCTATTCATCCCTCCTCCCTCCCCCTATCCCTCCACTCCACAATTCCTGATCTTTTTACTATCTTCATAGTTTTGCCTCTCCTTTCAATTTTATATATGCCAGAAAATCATAGGATGTTATAATATTTCAACAGATCTGAAAGTTAGGAGAATGACTTGCAGAGTTAAAATTAAAAATCCAGTCTTTTCTGGAAAGGTTGCCTGCTGTCTAGCAAGAGATTAAGGTAGGAGAATTCATAGAAATAGAATCTCTTTGAAACTTAAATCAGGAAATCCAAAAGGCGTTGGGTATAGTACTTTGAAGAATTTAGGTTATGAATAAAAGAGAAAAGAGCAAGATGCAACTTTTGCCCTTTTTTTTTCATTTAAATTAAAACAAAGTCTTAATACCATGCTTAATTGGAGGAAAAGGAGGAGAAGAAAGTATCAGAAAGAGCCAATAAAATATTTGTATGAAATCACGAGCTATTAATTTAAATGCATGCTACTGTTTTTGAAAATATGCTACTTTAAAAATTATATAAGTTCATTTAAAAATTAAGAAAAGAGCATAAAGAATAAATAGGTACTATTCATAACTACATTTAGAAGCAGCATATTAATACCTTTTTTCAGCCATCTGTTCATGAATGTGTATTTTTGTACAGTTGAAAAAATATTGCATATCTAATGTGGCTTGTAACACTTGTTACTTTTATTGTTTTGTCATATAACTAAAATTTCACAAACCTAATTTTAATGACTGTATAGTATTCCATCATGTCGATGTATCATAATTTAAATCATTCTCTAGAAGCTGGAAAAGGCAAGGCAGCATAGTATCTGCTGGAGCCTCCAGAAAGGAGTGCAACTTTACCAACAGCTTGATTTTAGCTCAGTGAGACCTGTGTCAGACTTCTGACCTACAAATTATGCTCATAAATTTGTGTTGTGTTCGCTTACTATATTTATGTGGATTTGTTACAACAGCAGTAGCAAACTAATACGTAGACAGACGCTTTTTTGTGATTCACTATGGGTCTGGAATATTAAAACCTTCCTTTATTCAAAACATTTTCTTTCATTATCATTCAAATTTCAAGTACTTTTTGCCAAAACACTAATTGAAATATTTACGACAATTAGTTTTTTCTCAACTGACCTTAATAATATTAAACAGATGTTTATTTATTAATGTCACTTTACATTTTTCATGCAAATTGTTTATGATTTTCATTTTATGTACTGATCAAAATCCATTATCTTTATTACTTTAGTTGCCATTTCTAGAATTGGCTCACAGCCCCAATTTTATTCCTTTACATTTTTACTGCATGGAGTTGAAGACCAATATCTCAAAAAATATAGAGGAATACTAGTATTTTTCTCTTCCAGTGAATCAGCCCAAATATTTTTTTACATGAATTTTCTGTTTAAAAAGCCATGATATTTGGATCTCCTCAGGGTCTGAATTTCTTTGAAAGTCTGTATTAATAGACTTCTTTTCATTCAGTAAGCATCTGCTGAGTACTATAATATACGAAGTTTTTGATAAAATGTTAATGATACAGAGATAAGAGACCCATTTCCCCTCTTAGGGATGTCATAGTTTTATCAGGTCAAATGCCAAAGAGTAGAATAATGGCAGGCTGGATCATGGTCAACTTGCAAAAGGAACACATAGGGAGCCCCTTTTATCTTTCTTATCTTTCCACTGTAAAACTTTAACTGATCAGCCCGTTTCCTCCCTGGTCCCACTATAGTACATTCATGAGACAGAAATCAGAATAATTCATTTAAACATGTCAAATCATTACACCCTTCAGCTCAAACCCCCAGTGGCTCCTCAACTCACTCTGAGTAAATGCTGGAGTTCTCAAGGCCTATGGGGTGAAAGGCCTCACATGTCTGCCTGTCTCTCATCACCATGTTGTCCCGATCACACAGCTCCAGGCATGAAGGCATCCTTTCTAGTTCCTAAAACATACTGAGCATGTTCCCACCTCAGGCTTTCTGTGCTTGAAGTTCTCTTAGTCTGAAGCATTCTTCCCCTGAATATACACTTGGTTTGTTCCTTCACTTCCTTGGAATTACTACTTCGATGTTATTGTGTCATTAAGGCTTTCCCTGACCATCCTATTTAAGAGCAGTTACCCTATTGGTCAGGATGTCCTAGCATCCCTAGCATGCTTTATTTTTCTGCCATCCTGTATTTTATCTTTACTTATGTGTTTCATTATTCCCTGTGGCATATTAGGTGTTTTATG
Organism: Lynx canadensis; assembly: GCF_007474595.2. Taxonomy (NCBI): domain Eukaryota; kingdom Metazoa; phylum Chordata; class Mammalia; order Carnivora; family Felidae; genus Lynx; species Lynx canadensis. The sequence continues at coordinate 152,757,654 of NC_044303.2, read as the reverse complement.
TATTCTCTTTCTCTGTCCATTAGGGGGTATGTATTCTCTTTCTCCGTCCATTAGGGGGTATCCCTGCTTCAGGAGGGATTCTAGTTAATGTGATCACTGTTGTATTTCCATGTGCAGACTAGTATTTGGCACATAGTAGGTCTCAAATATTTGTTGAATTAATGGTTGAATGAAGGGAATCTGATTCAATCTTAAGATGTCAAAAATATTTTCTTGTGGAAGTTACCTGGGAAATTGGTTTAAAAAGATTACTAAGAGTGACTTTGAAGGGAGAAGAAAGGGTATTCTTAGCAGAAGAAAAGGCAGGCTGCAAAGTAAGATCTTCCGAAGTATTAGACTCTATTTTTTTTTCAATATATGAAGTCTATTGTCAAATTGGTTTCCATACTGAAGTATTAGACTCTAAATGGATTAAAGTTGTATCAAAGTTACTCAGCTCACTTCCAAGAGAAGTTGTAAATTGGCTTGTATAAGTCTTATCTTCCCAACTCAGAAAAACAAATTCTATTACCAGTGGAAAGAAGAAGAACCCTGAAGATGGATAGAAAACTGCCTATCCAAGACAACAAAAGTACAGCAGTATTTTACAGGATGAATGAAAGCACTAAACCTGGTCATGCATGTTCCTAGTAGTATGGTTTTTATGTGTAAGAATCTTCCAGCAATGGAAACTTGGGCAAAGCTTTCCTCTTATCTGGGCAAAATATTTGTTCTGCTTCTGCCTCAGTGTTTCTGTTTTCAAATTTCAAAGTCACTTTTGGTGACAGCTCTACGTTAGGTTGACTTTCCTTATGTCTCATAGACTTTCAAATCTAGGGAATGGTAGAATATCTCAATAACTTATACAGAGGATAAAGGAGAGGGTATCTTTGAAAAGCAGTCAGTGAAGGCTGAGAGTGATAGATGCAGTGTTAGATGATATATAGAATTACAGAAACCTAGTATGGTATAATAATTGCCTTAAAGATACTTACAATTTGATGAAAGGAGTAAAATGAATAATAAAGCCAGCGTTTATTGGGGACATACCGTATCCAGGCATGATGATAAGTAATTTCATAATTATTTAGTATCCATAGCAATCTTACTATTATGTTTATTTTACAGATGAGGAAAGTGAGGCATGGAGAGACTAAGTAACTTGCCCAAAGTTACAAAACTAAAAATTAGTAAAGCTAATACTTGAATCCCGATATGCTGACCTCCAAGATCATACATCATTTTTCCTGAAAACACAAAATTACATAGTTAGAAGAAAAGTATTAATAGAATTTCATGTGGGAATATATATAGGTATATTATAGAATATACTTATATATATACAGTCCAATAATATAATCGAGTAGGTAGGTATATGTATATGTGTGGATGTATATGTATATAAATATACACATACACACTTGCTTTTAATATTGGAGCAATTAAAAGCAAGTAAATTAGTCTTTGACCTTATGCATTTGGCTAAACTTAAATATCAAAATGAAGAAATTACCAATATTCCTCTGAATTTAACTATATTTTAGAGGATGAGTGGAAAGTTTTAATGATTTTATGAGACTTTTATTTTCCTAAGAAGTCAGAAAAATAAAAAAAAATTATTTCCCAAAGTGTGTTTACTTTTTTTGTTACTTTTACATCCTTAAGTAGTATCTGTTATTAAGGAATCTAATGTGTATAGTACTCTGGGTTGACATCTATCTTTTAAAATAAGCCACTTTATAAAAATTTGGCATTTAGGAAAGTGCATTAACTTTTTCAGGCCCCGTTTATTGCTCTGCTGGAGTAATTCATTGGTCTGTTATATATCCTGGAGTACTTTGCTGGCAAAGTGAAGAATGTCATCTATTAAAACTCCAGAGAATATGCTGGCTTCTGTAGAGGCATAATGACTTATTAGGAAAAAAAAAGAAAGAAAGAAACAACACAACTCTGGAGATTCTGCCCAAGGTTTTGCAAATAAGCCTCAGTGCCTCTGTAAAATCTTCATGTTTCTGAAATTCCTAAAAATTCAGTAAAATCTCATTAATTTGATGTTGGTATTTTAAAACTGGTGTTAATTTGAAGAGCAATTCCCAAGTCACTTAAATTATATTATCTGTACAAATATACAAGTTGAAAATTTGGCGCACTAGCGGTATGCCTCTAGAAACAGTTAATACCAAGCAACCTCTTTCTTTCTTTCTTTCTTTCTTTCTTTCTTTCTTTCTTTCTTTCTTTCTTTCTTTCTTTCTTTCTTGTAACTGTTTTTAAAACTCTGAAAACAGAGTTAACTCACAATTTGTAAAACACCTAACAAAAAGCAGAAAGGAAGAGGCTAAAGCATTGTTTACATTTTATTTTTTTCCTTGGACTCTTTTTTTCTAATCCCTTGTCAGATAGTAATTTGTGTCAATAGCAAATGGTTTGCCTAAGGGAGAATCTCGTTATGTGCTTGCTTGGCTCACTGAAAATCAAATAATGTTGAATTTGTATATCTTTAATTGAAAGGTACTTCTCCTTGGTCTCTGTTATTTTAAATCATTAGAACTTTACTTTCCTAAGGTAGAAATAGCACCAATATATTTAATGGATGGAAAACAAACTTCAGTTTTATTTTATAAAATCAACTTTTAATCTTTTATTTTTTTTTATACCAAGATCTTCTCCTGCCGCGTTCTAGTCATGGCACCTGAATGAGCCAATGAACTCCAACTCAAGGAGCCTCGGTCCTCTTTGAATCTTATTTTGTCTTTCTTTTCTACTCCCATCTAATGGGTGGCCAAATCTGACTTTTTTTTTGCAACACTTTTCATTGTTTTGTATTTTTGTGTGACTGTTGCCCCAAACCAAGTTCAGGTCCTTACTGTGTAATACCTGCAAATACAGTAATGGTGTTTCTGTTCACATCTCCAGTTTCAGTTTCGTCTGCATATCCCATCTGGAACACTGATATATTTAACCTCCTGCTCAGGAACCAATGATGAGTCTCATTTTAAAAATCATACTTCAGTTCTTGGAAGTCAGTCAAGGGTCTTTTCAGGCTGACCCCAAACCTATCTTTCTAGAGTGATTTCTACTTGAGTTACCATAAATGCGTTAGGAAAACTGCACAATAATGTTCTTGATACATGATATGATTTTGCTATAGGCCACATTTGCTCATGATATCTTGGAAAAGGATCTTGAGCAATTTCATATGTATTCATCTATATAACATGCCCTAAGTCTATATAGATCTGGATCACAAGCCTACGGGCAGAAATCTTGCTTTTAAGCACTATGATATTACACATCTATGTTTCTTTAATGCTCAAATAAATGAATCATATCTTCTTCCCCCCCAATAAATGACAGCACTGTATCATCTTGGAAAGAAACATTTTGGGATAAATATAATTGAAGAAAAAAAATCTATTATCTGCCTAATAAACTTTTGAGGTAGCGTAGAATGAAGGAGAGTATGGACTCTGGTTGTACACCACCAGGATTCAAACCCTGACTGCTACTTGCTAGCTCCTTCATCTTGAACATGTTTTTGAACCGCTTTACAACTGTCTCTTCATTAACAAACTATATCTATCACATGTTTATAAGGAGGATTAAAGGAGTTAGTATATGTAAAGCACTTAGAACAGTATCTGGAACTGCAAGGTAATAGAAAAGTAAAAACTAGTTATTAACAGGGACACCTAGGTGGCTCATAGGTTAAGCACCTAACTCATGGTTTCAGCTCAGGTCATGATCTCATGCTTCGTGAGTTCTAGCCCTGCGTCGGGCTCCACGCTGACAATGCGGAGCCTGCTTGGGATTCTCTCTCTCCCTCTTTCTCTCTGTCCCTTCCCTGCTCACTCTCTCTGTCTCTCAAAATAAATAAATAAATTTTAAAAAATAAGAAAAAAGGTATACAACAAACATATTTCAGAATGTCAAAACTTAGAAACCTAAAGAGTTCTATCTTACTTCTTTAACTTGATTTGTGTCTAAATCTCTTTACTGTTTACATTTCCTACAATGAATTTCAACCTTTGGTTATTTCTTTTTTTTTTTTATTCTTCTTTTTAAAGTTTATTTTATTTTTGAGGGGGGGGAGGGGCAGAGAGAGAGGGAAACACAGAATCTGAAGCAGGCTCCAGGCTCTGAGCTGTCAGCACAGAGCCTGACGTGGGGCTCGAACTCGCAAACTGCGAGATCATGACCTGAGCCGAAGTTGGACGCTCAACCAACTGAGCCACCCAAGTGCCCCAACCTTTGGGTATTTTAAAATGAGAAGACCCTTTCTCATTGTAACCCCAATGAAAGAAGATATGTGACTTGTAGTGAACTGTCCCTTGTAATAACTCCATAGCCAAAATTGCTTCTGCTGACCCAGAGACTTTCTCCACAACACTGCCATAGTCTTTGAAAATGTTGAAGGTCAGAAGGATGGAGAACCCTTGAAAAGAATTATTATAGCTAATGAAAATTTTTAAGATCATTGACCAGTATTATATGCCAGTCACTGTTTTAGGTATTAATTATTTTAGCTCATTTAAGTCTGATAACAACCAAATGAAGTAGACACCATTATATATGCAGCCACCCTCCCCCCCCCCTTTTTTTTAAATTAAAAGACTGTGGTATGGAGGGAGTAAATAACTCACTTAAGGTCATACAAACAGAAAATGATGGAACAAAAATGTGAACTGAAAAGTCAAACTCTATCATTCTCATTCCAGGCAAAGCCTTCTCCTACCACTTTAACCTCTAAGCATATTATTGCCCCTTTATAGCTAATATAAATATTTACTCCTTGTATTTAGTTTACTTGGGCTGCCATAAAAGACCACAGATGACTGGGTGGCATAAACAACAGAAACAAGTGTTCTTACAGTTCTAGAGGGTAGAAGTTCAAGATCAAAGTGTCTACAGGCCTCTCCTGAGGCCTTTTTCCTTGGCTTTCAGATGGTTGCCCTACTGCTGTGTCCTCATGTAGTCTTCCCTTTGCTCATGCATCTCTGATGTATTCTATCTGTTCAGATTTCCCCCTTCCTATAAGGACACTAGTCAGATTGGATTAGGGACCACCTACCTTAAGGGCTTCATTTTAACTTAGTCACCTCTTTGAAGACCCTGTTTGTTTCCAAATACAGTCACATTCTGAGTACTGGGAGTTAACAGCTTCAACATACAAATTTTGGAAGGAAGCAGTTCAGCCCATAACACCTCTGTAATCTGTGACCCCAGAAATCCATTTCTGGAATGTGTTGCATTAAAAAAAATAAGCTTCAGGCAAAAATTTCAATCTTTCATCATACTTCTTTCAGTTAATAAGCATCTGATGATTTTGTCAACACTAACGCTTATCTCCTATTCTTTCCTCTCTTCAAACATGCTGAGTTATCGGGAACTTCGCACACTTGTATCCCATATGGCACCCGCATCTGTGTCCACCCATCCCTGCTATTTTGCTCGCTAGATCCCATCTTTTCTCAAAGATTGGAGGTTCTGGGATAAAAGTGCTTTGTTTGTCCTGTGGTTCTCTTTTGAGAATTTGCATGTTCTAACTTAGTTCTCTTTTCCCATTAGTTCCCCACATTATGCAAAGAAGGAGAAGGAAGGCTGTGGGGCTTTTCATGTTCATAGCTTCTATCCTACCACAGTAACTTCAATTAAACACTCACTCTAAACCAAGCACTGTGGGAAAGTGTTTTATATCCATCCATGCTCTTTTTAGTTTCACTTAGTTTTATGTTAGCTAGATTTGTTACCCCTATCTACAAATTATTATCCTTATTTACTGGTGTTTAAAGTGAGTACAATAGTTACTAAGTGTCACAAAGCTAGTAAATGGTAGAACTGGAATTCACACTTCAGAGGTTGGCTTCTTCAGCCTGGTGATATATAGTGGCCTGGCTTTTATTATTGATAAACTTTTATCATTGTACATGACATTGCTGAGCAATTTCTCATTATTTATGATGGTGAAAAATTGGTAGAAACTCATTTAAAGGGGATTATTCCAATTCTATAAGTGTAACACTTTCATCATCATGATAATCAGATATTAGAGTATGGAGATTATCAAAATGAATACATATAAGTTACAAAATGTGCGTTAAGCAATTCATACTTATATGTACAAAGTCTCTCTTAGAGCCCCGGGGCTGCATGCAGGTGCTAAACATAAATGGAACCCTGATAGGATCTGAGAAAAAGAATCCCATGTTCCAAGTATAAGTAGGAACGCCAAATATTGCATTGATTCTGGCTCTGGGAAAAGTACATACTGTTATATTCCGGCACATCAGAATTTTCCAGGGATGTGCCTGGTGTCTTGGAATTAAGCCAATGTGATTTTCCTGCCATCTAAGTCTTGATTCTTTATAGGTCTCTGTGCCATGTTCATTATGTAAATCATAGCTTCCTGTCCCTGAATTGTGAGACTTTTTTCTTTCTCTATACAAATGGAAACACCCTCAACATTTTCTAGAATCTTGCAGATATAATCATCGTTTGTCCCTTTATAGCTCCAGGCTTACTTTATACAAATGTGTGAAAGAACTGATGAAGGGAAGTCATTCATATGCACCCATACTATTCAGTAATTATTATTACTTTTATTTATTGATATTAATATTTAAATAACAACCCGTAGGTTGTTTATTTTTGGCAGAGAGGGGAATACTTTACTTTTCTGTTGTTCTGCTTATACTTAGGGACTTACACACAGGCTTTAAACAACAACAACAACAACAACAAAACTATGTTGTGGTGCTATTCAATTTCAAATACATTTTACTGGTCCTCAAACTTAGTTTTGTCTACAAATCCTTCTAATATCTTTGGAGAGATGTTGTAATTTTTCAATCAATTTAGAAAAATCAACAATACCAATATCAACAACTCAGTAAAAATATAAATTGATATCATTTGGAATCACTGAAATCTACATACCTTGATTTTTAAAATGTCATTTAATTAGAATAAAATATAAATATAGATTTATTTTCATTGAGATTTGAAATAAAGTCATTCAGAAAAAAACTCAAAATATTGCTGAAATAACATGATAAAGTGATGGCTGACTCTCAACTGTAGAGGGAGAGAACAGTGTTTTACAGCAAGTGATAAGGGACAAATTCTTTAATTCTGGTCATAATGAAGATTTCTGGTGGTATTTATATTTATATATCTTGAAAATCCTGAGTCCTATTATCTGTAAACTTATATGATCTTATTTGTAATAACTGGTGAATCACTTCTGAAGACACAAATTTATTCCCATTATTTTTGATGATAGACAACCCATTATACTAACCAGTAAGTTTAGGAATCTAGCAAGTTTATGAATGCAGCCATACCACAAAGTGTGGAATATGGCAGAGAGGGGAATAATATGGTCATGTTGGCAGGCTTGGAGAGCAATCAAAAAAGCCTACCAAAGGCTGGGTGTGTCTTCAAATTCTGATTAGGAATTTCAGTGCAGATTAATGGGGTCCTGACTGAAATCAACACATTTCTTTTGAAATCTGGCAGTAGGTTTTATATTGAGGGTCCCCAAGACCACCCTCAGGCTTGAGGACTGACAGACGCATAGGACTCAGAAAAGCTGTTATACTCATACTTATGGTTTATTACAGTGAAGGGATATAGATTAAAATTAGCAAAGTGAAAAAAGCATGTGGAGCAAAGTCCAGGGAAAATCACAGGCACACTTCTAGGGTTCTCTTCCAGTGGAATTGCATAGAAATGTGCTTTATGTTCCTGAAATGATGTGTAACAAGATATGTCAAGTGTTTCCAGCCAGGGAAGCTCACTGAAGCCTTGGTGACCAGGATTTCTACTGGGGATATATCATGTTGGCATCATCATGACTGACTTCAGCCAGTCAGACTTGAGAGCCATCCCCCCCACCAGATCAAACTGAACTAAGAGTGGCTCAAGGCTTCAGTCATACAAAAACATTCTTATCAGGCAGAATATTCCCAGGGTTCAGAGGTCATCTCCCTGGAGCCAGGCCAAGGGTGAGTCTTAAGACAGATTTTTCTTTGGAATGGGCAGGGGTTGAAAAGCCCAACCCTTGATAGAGGGGAGGGATGCAGGGGTGGGGGTTAGGCTAAATGGGTGATGGATAGTAAGGAGAGCACTTGTTGTGATGAGCACTGCGTATCATATGTAAGTAATGAATCACTAAATTCTATGCCTAAAACCAGTATTACACTACATGTTAACTAACTAGAATTTAAATAAAAACTTGAAACAAAAAAAAAAGAAAGAAAGCAAAGCCCAACCCTGATTAGTTAACCTTTTCCCAAACAAGTTTATAGCTACAGAACGGTAGATGAATAGGTTAGTTTCCTACAATTTTATTCAAAAACATTTTCTAAAAATAATTAAGGAAGTTATTAAGGAAGTTGTAGGATTCACGGTGATAAGAGGTCTACCTGTGGGAGAGACTATTGTTCTGAATCTTTTGTTAGTGGGGAGTTTAGTAAATCATCTGGAGTTCTAGAAGGAGACCCATGTCACTCAGTATGCTTTAATAAAGGAAAAGGTACATTTTACATTAAATCAAATATTTATATCTTTTTCTTTCATAAGAATTTATATTTCTTTGGAAAAGCCAGAAGAACAAGATATAGAACCCCAATAACTTCAAATAGGAGAATAATATTTTTACAGTGAACACTGATTTATAAATCTAACCCCCCAGAGGTGCACACAGGTTTATCATCCAGCTATAAATGTCTAAATGCATAATGGAATACAAGGTCTAATTTCTAAAATGTATTTGGATGATGCATTACTCATTGATAAATGCAGCTGAAGCAAAAAAAAAAAAGAATTCAATTTTTTTTTAGAGGTTGCTCATACAATGCATTTTTAAAGCTTTCAGAGATAAAAGGCAAAAATATTATCTAATCTCGTATTACAAGGGAAAAAGGGAGGACCATTTGACTGTTTTTATTTGTCTACTTTCTTGGTTTTTAAAACTCTAATAATCCCTTTCAGTTTTGGAGCAAACACAAATCTAATGGGGACAGAGGACCAGTAGTTAATATTAGAGTTATTAGCTTATCATGAGCAATGTGTATTATAGTCAGGATACTATTACCTTTTGCTAATTGCTCATGCTGGCATTAATTAGCTCCAACATAAAAATAATAGAGGCCATGCATACCTCTTAATTTTATGCATCTTTCAGAGGTTCTATTTTCCCATGAAAATGATTTGTTCAGTTAAATCTCAATAACGATAGACTCAACAGCCTTCATTACAAATCCAGAGAGGTATATGTGTTAAAATAGCCAGATTGCTTATGTTGTTTAAAAAAACAGTAAAACTTGAGTAGACACAAAAGAATATGACTGGTTATAATTATATCATAGCTGGAACAGGAAATGTGATAATGGTTTTCTTGACAAAGAGCAGAGCAATCAAGGATAGTTCTAGATTTTACTTCATAATAGGTTATATAATGATGGGAATGGGATTGCCACAATTGCCACATTTCTCCAAATAAGACTTTGATAAGAAAAAAAAAAAAAAACGTAAGCCCAAGAAATCCTGAGCTCAGAGCTTAAGATTCAAGAGAAAGATTGTTAAATGTTAATTTCAAGTCAGGAAATAAAGTTAGGCATTAATAACCTATAGAGCATTTCTTAAGTACTCCATTTTCAAAAGGCCATTTTAGTACTGTGCCATGGTTCGTATTAGTTCTCCTTCTTTTAGAAGTTGTTTTTCTTATAAAACTTGACAATTTTAGATAGGTGAATGATAGTTTCATTGACAGCTTGACATTGCTAGATAAACTAATTCATTTTGGAATAAATTCAATGTCCAATGGCACAGAGGCTTCAGATCGAACATGTCAGAAATTTGTTCTTATTTTCAATCAATGCTTATATTTGTATGATTAGCAATAATCTTGAGAGCTGGAATTAGTTAGAAGAGTTTTATGATAACTAATTTTTTTGTGACTGTTTCTTAAATTTGGGTATTTTTAAAAAAAATCTAGGGTCAGTACAAACTCTATTCTTAAGTAGTGCTTTCTGAAGCAGTTTTTACTGGAAGACATCCCAATTTGCTTTTTAAGGAATCCAGATTTTCAAAAGTATAAATGTACAATGATTTTCTTTTTGAAATTCAAATGTAACATACAAGTCAGTTTACTTTTAAATGAAGATTTGCCTTTCCATTGGCGAAGATAAATTGATAAGTAAAATCTATTACTTTTATTGTCAGTGCTTCCCAGAGTAAAGTATAACTAAAATACATGACATATAATTTTGCTAACACTGTATGATCATAAAAATTGTAACAGCTACCTTCTAATACTTCCAAATATGGAAGATTAGCAAAACAGCAACAAAAATTCAGTTAAATCCAAGACATACTTGTTGAGGTCTTACTTGTTGGAAAACACAGTATCATATCCTGTGAGTGATAGTAGGAAAACTAAATTCAGTGTTTGAGTAAAAAGGAATTAATGATTTTATCATAGTAGTTAAACCTAACAGCTATTGTTAGGCACTGAAGTGTCCAAGAATCCTTATGAAAAAGAGGAAACTCATACGAGCTCAAAGATTTGGAGACAACTCCATCAAGGAAGTGGTGAGAAAAACTGGTCTCAAGTGAGGGATACTATTTGGACTTGTAGAGGGAAGAAAAGAAGGCTTTGGGGAAAATTATAAAAAAAACCCAGAAGGTTGGATAATCAAGTTAGGGCCATTAGGATGTCTGCAGTATCAGACTTCAGCACTTTGCAGGCTTGGGCTTGGCCATAATGGATTAAGAAGTTTCCCAAAGCATGTTTTTGTACTTCCAATTTCCAAAGAAAATCTGAATATTGTGTTTATATCCCCTTACATTTAGACTCTCTTGTGTCTCCTTTTCAATGCACTCTTACCCTAAATATTTGGGTGCCTAGTGATAACTCTTCGAGGAAGTCAAATTTTGAAGGACATTTGAAGGAATTTCAAATATTTATTATCCTAAAATTTTTTTCTAAATTTCTAGAAATACTGCAAACTTCAAGAATAAAGGAAGAAATGTAATGAGTTCTTATTGAGGGGCCCATTTTCCAGTATTTTTTTCTGGAGACTTTCAGGTGATTCAGCTTTCCTTACACAGGAAAGCTTTTCCTTTTCCCCAACACAGCTTTTCTCAGTATCTCTATCTAATCTATCTTCATGTCCTTGTGACATTTGCGATAGGGAACCATGAGGTATTAAATCATTCTCCTATGTTCACAAATAAGAGGCATTATATCCCTGCTGGTGAATCATTTCCAGAGTAGTATTAACTGGGATTTGAGATCAGGGTCTGGAAGCACATTAAGCTTCCATAAGTAATTGGCTTGTTTCTTTTGCTGTTTTTTTTTTTTTCTTTTTTCAATTCTAAGTCTTAGAGGCTCCAAACATGATGTGGTAGATGGAAATGAAAAAGTAGATTGTTGTAGAATTTATTAAGCTGGGATGGATGGAATGAGAGAGGAAGAGAGAACAAAATAAATCAAACCACAGGTTTGATATGGTAAATCAAACCGTAACCAGCACTCCCAAGTCTTTCCTGTGGTTACAAACCACCACTTTATCTAAACTGCACATAGAATAGAGGATAAAAGTCTCTTGAGTAGAATGTCTGCATCTGAACTCTTGACTTGATGATTACCTAACTGTATCCTTGGGGCAAGTTACATACCTCTTTATCCATGAAATTGGAAAATCCTAGTACCTATCTCAGGGTTGTGCTGATTAGCAGCTCTAAAGTATGTACTGGAAGGTGCTTGATAGTATTTAGAGTAGTGTCTGGCTTATAGTAAGTGCTCAATAAATTCTAGAAATTATTACTCAGTGGAGATTATTATTTCTAGTGTAGCTCAGTGGACTTTATAATTCTAAAATATTTAAGAATTAAGATTATCACCTCTAATGATATTTTACAGATTGCATATTGGAGTCACCTGAACTGTGCTTGCATATTTAACTGGTTTTCAGTTTACAAGATAGCATAGCAGTTGGTTCATAGAATACCAATCATAAGAGTGTACTGTAACAGATTACTTCAGATGACCGAATGGACAGCATTAGCGGACAGAGCCGTGGAAAGCAAGATGTGATCGCTTTGGGCATAGGTCACATTTAGTAATCTGTGTGACATCTAAATTAAATAGATGAGACAAATATATTTAGTTGAAAATGTTAAAGGTTAATAAAAATTAATAGTCACAGGTTAAAAAAGTAGTCACGGGTTAACATAAATTAAACTGAAAGGTTAACATAAAAGATGTCAGCAGTTTAGTAGCCCACAAATCTCTATCAGCATACAATTTGATAAATGGAGTGTGCTTGCTATGAAAATTCACCTTTAAGGTAAATGCCCTACCTCCTTTTCCCTAGAAATTGCTATTTTAAAAGTATTCTTATCCAGAAATTCTAGAGCCATTACAAATACAAACACCATCTTTGTGCTGATAGAAGACATCTACTAACCATTTCACCCTCGGCTTTTTTGGTGTGCATCGAGGAGATTTCTACAGTACTCAGTGTAGTAACTATGGACCTTTGAAAGATTCAGACCATTAGAATTTTGAGTGTGGGTGTCTGAGAAAAATACCAATGAATTTACTTAAGTGTTTCCTTTTCCAGTGAATTAGGAACCAAAATAAATTGTGGTGAACATCTCTATGATTCATTAATATATGATTATCCTTTTCTTCTTCGAAGAAGGATACACTTCTCAATTACCTTGCAGATAGTAGGGACTAGTTTCTAATTCTAACTAGTGCCACATGAGCAAAAGTCGTATGTGATGCTCCTAGTCTGAGGATGTGAAAGGTCCTCCTGGTTTCTCTAGAGTCTCTTCTGTCTGAAGGATTCTGGAAGCAGTCCCTGGGTTCCTGAGGGATTGAGATGGTAAATCATAAAGTGAAATCAGCCTACATTTCCAGGTTTTTGATTGGAGGATAGCTGTGTCAAGAGTTGCCTAGGTTTGTAGCTGGCTTAGCATAATAGAAAAATAAACTTTTATCAAGTCACTAAGATTTTGAGCTTACGTTATTCTTCTAATATGTTATCATAGTATAGCCTTTCATATCCTAATTAAAGCAGAGGGTTAAATAGCACTTATTGTGGACAAAATGACTTTTGTCTAAATATAGCTTTAGATTTGGGAAGATTAAATTACTCAAATTCAGAGAAAAAATACCAAGTAAACAAAAACTTAGAATCATGGTGTCACTTTATCCATTTATCTATCTGCCTACCTACCTACCTACCTTCATTCTCCCATTGCTTTCAAATTATTATTGTCTGTATGGGTGAAGCATACCTTCAGGGAAGCTCAGAATTCAGAAAGAATTTGGGTTGGTAAGTAAAGATGAGTTTCTATTTATTATTGATTTTTTATTTTGGGAGGAGGGGAAAGTACTAAGATTTCCCTCATAATCCATATTTTAGATAATTTTCCACCTTGCTGAAGATTACTTAGTGTTCCTATAGTTTGTAAAAGAAAACTCCAAATCCAAGACACTAAAACATAGTTACCTAAATTAAATAGAGAAAATAGGACTGAGGCCAGGAATTACTAAATACTTCTTCCTTATCAAGAAAATTTTAGAAACTAGTGAAGAGTGAGTAGTGTAGGGTATAAGTGTGGGCTGGAAATTTCCAAGAGGGAAAGGGAAATTATTTTGTTGGCATCACCAAAAAGTTGGTTCCAACTGGCCAATATTTCATTTGATCTCTTCTGCCCAATTGATGCCTTTGTTATTTCTGTTTTGTCATACTCTCTCCCCAGAAGACATACACATATTAATATAGTAGACTTTGATTTCTTGGTGTGGCAGATTTCGTTTTCCAAAGGTAGGTGCACCAGTATATACCCCAGGCCACATGCCTTTCTTGCAGTGTAATATTGACATTCTTCCACTGAGAGGTAGGTTCTACATTCTTTCCCCCTTGAGCCAGGGCCAACCTGTATACAACAACTGCCTCTTCCAGGAAAAAGTGGCAAAAGTAATGCTTCATGACTTCAGAAACTCAGTCATGAAAGGCTTCTGTCTGTTTCTCTCTCGAGGTATATGACAAAGGAAGCCAAAATTGCCATGTAGGAAGTATGGCTGCCTTAAAGCTAGTATAGACACAGAGGATCTCCAGCCGTTCCAGCCCTAGCTCTACAAGTCTCAGCCCTGGCACCGGGTGTGTGGGTAAGTGAGCCTCCAGATAACTCCAGATCTCAGACTTTGAGCAGTACTAGCCAACTCTGATTTCACAAAAAGCCCTGACAATACTACAGATTCATGAGGAAATACACGTTAGTGTAGTTTTAAGTCTTTTAAAATTAATTTTCATTGAGATATTTTATTTGATTATATTAATTATATTATTTAAGATATAATTCAGTTGCTATAAATTTCACTATTTCAAAGTGTAAATTTCAGTGGTTTTTAGTATATTCACAAGTTTGTGTAACTATCGCTGCTATCTAATTTAAGAACATTTCATCACTAGAAAAAGAAACCCTATATCCATTTGCAGTCACTCCCCCTTCTTCTCTTCCTATCCTGTAGCAAACATTAATGTGTCTTTTATTTCTCTGGATTTGCCTATTTTGTCCATGTTGTATCAATGGAATGATATGTGGCCTTTTGTGGCTTCTTTAACTTAGCATAATGTTTTTAAGGGTCATCTATATTATATCAGGTTATCAATGTTTCACTCATCTTATGACTGAAAATATTCCGTGGTAGAAATATTTCTTGTTAGTTGATGGACATTTGGGTTGTTTTAACTTATTTATTTATTTATTTATTTATTTATTTATTTAATATAATTTATTGTCAACTTGGCTAACATACAGTATGTAAAGTGTGCTCTTGGCAGTGTGCATCCCACCAAGTGCCCTCCTCAATGCCCATCATGCATTTTCCCCTCTCTTCCATCCCCCCTCAGTTTGTTCTCTGTATTTAAGAGTCTCTTATGGTTTGCCTCCTTCACTCTCTGTTTGTAACTATTTTTTTTCCCTTCCCTTCCGCCATGGTCTTCTGTTAAGTTTCTCAAGATCCACATATGAGTGAAAACATATGATATCTAACTTTTTAGCAATTTTAGTGTCAGATTGTTGAGTCATAAGTAGATGTGTATGTTCAATGTTTTGAACATATTTTCCAAAATGGCTGTGTTGTTTTACATTCTTCTCAGCAATATATGAGGGTTCCAATTTCTCCACATCCTTACCAACACTTGTTAATGTATGTCTTTTTGATTATAACCATCTTAGAGGGTGTGAAGTAAAGTTTCAGAGTTTGGGGGTCATTTTTACATAATTATGATAACTGGAACATTTGGTTTGAATGAATAAAAGCTAAATTAAGAATCAGAAGATCGGGATTCACGTACCGCTTATAACTTGTAACTTGACCTTCGGCAAGTCATTTGCCTCGTGGGCTTCCCATTTTTCATTTACATGATGAAGCTATTTCTTCCAGGTCTCAATATGTTTTAGTACATTTTTTATTTTCCATGCCATTGAATTCACCTTGTCTAAATGTCCATTGAGATTCAGGTAAAACTTTGCAATGTATATTTATCTATAGCATGAAGGTGAACATGGATTAATTTCATTTTTTAAAGTTAATAGATATTGGTTCAATAATCAGTGATCAATTACATGTGATCTTGATCATAGAAAATACTGGTATAATGATAAATCTGTCATATTTAAAATTTTTTTAACGTTTATTTATTTTTGAGAGACAGAGAGAGATGGGAGTGTAGGCAGGGGAGGGGCAGAAAGATAGAGAGAGGGAGACACGGAATCCAAAGCAGGCTCCAGGCTCTGAGCTGTCAGCACAGAGCCGCATGTGGGGTTCAGACTCACAAACTGTGAGAACATGACCTGAGCCAAAGTTGGAGGCTTAACCTAATGAGCCGCCCAGGTGCCCCTTTATTGACCACTTAAAAAATAAGTGCATTAGAAAGAAATCCATGTCATCTGAGCAAAGTCTACTCAGTTCAAGTTGTTAAACATCAAGGTACACTGTAACCCCCCTTTGGAATTATTCATGATTTGAAACTTAAAAAGGAAGATGTATCCAGTTATTAATAGTAACCTGGAATTTTGATCTTATTCACTTAGATGCTTTCTATCGCCTACACTATCATTTAGTTGGATTGGATATACTTTAAAGAAAAAAATGTTGGAAAACAGTGTAGTTTAGCCTACATGAAAAGAAAATTTACTTTTCTTTTCTTCTTCTTTTTTTTATGTATAAAGTGACTAACGTGTCTGTAGCCTATGTCACCAGGAAAGAACTGGTGAAAAAGAAGCTTGTACATGCCGTATTCTTAAAGAATTTTGATGTGCGTCTGCTATGGTTACATGAGCTTCAGGAAGAGGACTTTTTTCTGTTATATGCTTCTCCATAGCACTTTGAACAGTACTGTACATAGAATAATTTCTTTATGAATATTTAGTCTTAAAGTACAAAAGATTTGCCTTCACTGCCTAGGTTGTGATGCAAGATATTTAGTTTTACATCTAGAGCCTTGCCAAGTTAAGTCAGTAATCGTTCACTTGTTAATTGTTAATTAAAACCCTACCTATACATATTGTTGGAATGGTTAACAAAGATGAGAGGATCCTGTAAATATAGCAGAATATAGTGGAATACCATTGTTAGGAGAGGTTGCAGTCAGATGCCAGACTTCTGCCGAAAGTGTCTTTCTAGTGACAAGTCGCGTGTTAGGTGTCAATTCACAGACCTAGGGTGGGTCAATCTGAATGAAATCTTAAATATAGACTTATACTTAATTTATATGTATTTAAAATGAATAAGTAAATACAAGATAATACAAGGAAAGATTGGGGATATTTCAGTTAGATGACTGTGGCTCTTAGAATATGGCTCTATTCATATGGCTTTATTTACTTCTGGATTAGCTGAGTTACCTATAGTCAGGGTGGGTTTTTTTGTTGTTGTTGTTGCTGATGTTGTGCAGGGTTGCTGAAGTTAACATGGTGTGTTATATTGTACTTCAGAGTATAAAGGGGGACTTAAAACTAACCATTGAGATTTTATCCTCTTACAGCTTTAGAGAAGTCCAAAATAGAATACACCTGCAGGAGAATGTAACTGAATTCCATTAAGTAATCATCTGCCAATATTTGAATTTTGAGAGGATGGTATTAAATGTCTTGTTAATTTAACTATGCTCATAACACCAAGTTCTGAAAGTGTGTTGAAATAATGTTAAGATAAATATGAAATAATTCAAACTAGCATCAGAGACAGTTTGAAACATAAATGAAAAACAGCACACAAATCTATGTAGCCTGTTTATATCACCCCAAAGATTTAGATAAGGAAAAACAAACATAACCTTTTCAGCTGTTTCTCATAAGGGAAAAAAAGAAATGAAACATTTGATTATAATTGTTTTAATGAGCTGTGATTCAAAATGATGAAGTTGGAGTGGTTTGGGTAAAAAGTATTCTGTTAATGAGCTTTTATTTCTGTCCAAGTCTTTAAGATATAAAACTCTCCAAGAATAAAGTTTAGTGGCAAAGCAGTATTTACTTTCTGAAAATTAAAATCTCTAATATTTATCTGCTTTATTTTCAACAAACATACTTATCAATTATGGGTACTAGCATAGAACAGAGAGCTCAAAGCATACAAACAAAAACTGTACAATGGACACAATATATTTATGTTACTAGTTTTCACACTGAACTTTAGCTACAGGGTAAGCTTCATTGCCTGATATTTGAGTCTCTTAGTTTTTAAAAATAATTCATATCTAATATTTTAATTGCAGGTGCGTACAGAGTAGTCAAAAAGTTCTTCCACATGAAACAGTAAAATAACCATGTTCTTTTAAAGTAGAACGTTACAAACTGATACTTGTTTGGGATATCTACTGTCACTTCCTTACTGATGCATGTTTCCAAAAGGAACACTCCATCTGAAGAAATAAGGTGTGGTGAACAGATGTCTGCTATTGATTACAACTTTTTAACATGACTCAAAACAAAGCGATGTAGGAATTAACATTCAATCTTATTACAAATTACAAAAGACCAAATATGGCCAATTTGTCTTCACATTAGAATCCTAAGAAGTTGTCTATGAGAAACAGAAAAGAAAGGTAATTGTGAAGGGTTAATGTAAGAGATTCTGTTTAGGTGATCATGAAGTTTGGTAAGGCTGCTATTGAGGGTCATTGATTTGTTAAAGTATCACTAACAGTACAGTCCCAAACTAAAGTTAATTATCAGTAGTGGACAAAATAGTTTGAATTTTGAACTTCTACACATAGCAAACTCATGTAACCTCAAAATTTCAGCTGGCTAATGGCAGTGTTCTTTTTTTTTTTTTTTTTTTTTTTGGTATCTCTCTCTCTCTCTCTCTCTCTCTCTCTCTCTCTCTCTCACACACACACACACACACACACACACACACAATCATTTTTTAACCCAGCTTTGCAGTGTGAAATAGAACAATTTGGGGAACTGTTAAGAACAGAAAGCCAATGCCTCAAAACTTCTCTCTTTAACCAATTTTCTTTTCCCATTGTATCTCAGCTTCAAAAGTTTAGGTAGACCCTTGGATTCCTTGTTATTATAAATGTTTAGATATTGGAACAGTTTACTTACAAACCTAATATATTGCCAAGAAGCTGACAAATAGAAGAGGAAATTTTATTTGTTAATTCCTGTAGCTATGTACATCATGATTCACAAGCAAAAACAATTTTACAAATAGACTTATCAATGCTTTAAAGGCCAGATGAGGAATAATGGCAGTAATAACAACAACAACAATAACAACAACGACAACAATAATGACAACAGCAGCTAATAGCTTTTGTTTGCTTACGTTATGCTACGTTCTGGTCTGAGCACTTTAGATATATTATCTAATTTCATCATCACAAGAATATTACAAATATTATGTTTTAATCTTATTTTACTAGTGGGGAGAATGTGGCAATGAAAAGTTAAGTAGCTTACCTAAAGCCAACAGCAAATGTCAAATTGGAGTATCCTAACAGAGGGAAAGATAAATTTGGGGGTAACAAGGCAATTAAGCTAATCGCATAGTTACTTTATTCAGCTGAAAATGAGTTAACAAAATGATGTTTCTAGTATATGTTTTTTAATTATTTACTACATGTAAGAAAACCGATAGATATTATGTAGTATATACTGTATTTCTAAATTTCCAAAATAATAGAAATTCATTTATTTATTCACTTAACAAATATTTATTGAGCCATTAGTATCACCTACCAGGACAGTAAATTTCCTGTCCTAATTGAGGCATTCTAGTATTATCATATTATACATATCACTCAGCAACTTCTCTTAAAATTTTTTTTCGATTAATCCATACACACATAAATAAAATTCTTCTGTATTTCTTTCTGATAGTTACAATACCATCATATAAATATACCAAAACTGATCGGTCCCATTACTCATTAACATGAAGATATTTATCAATTTTGTATTATTGCAAAGGTTGCATCTAAGATGCATGTCTCCTTGTGTCTATGTGTGAGAATTTTTGTGTGATGTGTATATTTATCTATTTGTCTGCGTAAGCTATTTGTGCTGCCATAGAGAGCTACCTCCAAATCTTAGTGGCTTAACACAAAAGAAATTTGTGTCTTGCTCATATAAAATCTTTTACGGACTCAGGTGACTCCCCAGGGCAGCTTTCCTCATGTATTTGGCTCAGCATTCCCCAGATTGCCTTGATCTTATGTTCCCTACACATTAGCATATGCTTCCAAGATCATCTTGGCAAGGCAAGTAGGAGCTTGGAGGCCTTACTCTCACAATTATATATCCAGTAACATGTGATACCCATTTCTGTCTCTCAGTTATTAGCCAGAACTAGCCCCACCTAAAGACAAGGGGACTGAGGAGTATAATCCCTCTATATACCTAGGGAGAGGAAAGAATAGTTTATATTCACAACCTAGTCATGGAATTGCCTTGTCATGGGGTAAACACATTCGACATTTATCAGGTATTGGCAAATTCCTCGCCAGAGAGATAACTTCAAGTTTACATTCCCATCAGATGGATAAAAGAATCCCTCTTTCCCCAAAGATTCACCTGGGCTTTGATACTGTTAGACTTTGTAGTTTCTGGCCAATCTGATGTGTGTATATTGTTATTTCATTATTTTAATTTGTACTTCCCTGGCGACTAGTAAGTTTGAGCATTTACTAAAGGTTTCTGAAGTAGAAATCTACCTAGAGAGTTCGCCTTTAGGGAGGAAAGGAATGAAATGGGAATAAGGGGTGGCTATAGACGACTTTAAGTTTGTCTGCATTGCTTTATTTCTTTAAAATATGGCATAAAAACACAGAAAAATGTGGGTGGTTGTTAATTTTAAATAAAGATATGTTAATAGGAGTCTTACTTTTTTTGATTCCCACATTATAAAGAAAGCTTAACATTTTAATTGTTTTTTTTTTTTATTCAGTCTCTTATCTCCATGGTTTGTACTGTATTTTCCTGTAACCCTGGTGACAAGACATGTCTAGATTCCCAATAAGTGCTCTTGAGACTTGGTACCTTTGTTCAGCTTCAGCTTAACTAATCCTTTTGGGGTTTGGCCATCAGGAGAAAGAACATACTTGCTTTAATTCAAGTGAAAGTGAAATCATATCTTGAGAACCCATAAATGTGAGATTCTGTGACAAAAAGTCAAGTTTATCTTTCAGAAATTGGAGCTAGAGAAGGAACATTTACAGAGAAAGCATCTCGCTGTATTTGCCATCTTAAAAAGTAAATATATAATGATTTGCAATTTGGATAGTTTATTTAGGTACTTTTTTAAAATTTTTTTTTCAATGTTTTTTATTTATTTTGGGACAGAGAGAGACAGAGCATGAACGGGGGAGGGGCAGAGAGAGAGGGAGACACAGAATCGGAAACAGGCTCCAGGCTCCGAGCCATCAGCCCAGAGCCTGACGCGGGGCTCGAACTCATGGACCGCGATATCGTGACCTGGCTGAAGTCGGACGCTTAACCGACTGCGCCACCCAGGCGCCCCTTAGGTACTTTTTTTAAAGTTCATTTATTTACATTGGGAGAGGGGGGAGAGGGACAGCGAGAGGGAGAGAGAGAATATGTAGGTAATTATTTTTAATGTCCTTTTGATTTACACATGTGTCTTTAGAAGGAAAATGTAACCACTTCAATCTCAACATTACAGGTTAATTCAGCTAATTGGGATGCTTCTCAGGTAAATATATTCTTTATTACTTAGTCTTAATTTCTTTGTCATTGAGTTTGAATCCAAAATGTATCGACCTCTTATTTTCCCAAGAGAACTTTTGTTTTAGTAATGGATTGATTTTTTGTGAAACATACTTTCATACTGGTTGATTTTAAGAATTTTTTAATTGTTTTTCATTAAGCAATATACCCTGAATTCTGACTCAATAGGTTTATTTTTTGTTTTCCTATGGCTTTTTGTTTCTAGAGTTTCAATGTATGCTGTCGACATCTGACCTGAAGAACAAATTTGGCCTTACATCTTAGAATTTTAAATAAAGGCACTGGGTTTTGGAGTTAAATTTCTTTTCTTTTTTTCTTATCTGTGAACATTCCCAGAGTTTAATTCTTGGCCATTTCTCTTTCCTTTTTATATACTTTCCCTGGATCAACTATGACTCATGGTTTTGACTTTCACTTCCATGTTGAGGGCCTTCCTCTTCACAGAACGTCTTCTATTTATAATTTGGTTAGGTTCCAAAAGGTTGGTTTAAGTCTGTTTGCAAAGTGACACTTAAAATGAGTAACTGCTAACACCCTCTGATGGTACTAGGCAGAGTTGATTATTTTTTTCCTCTCTTTCTGGCTCCTAGCTTTGTTTGAGTCATAAGAGAAACTTTTATTCCATTTACCCCAGCTTCAGAGGTCTGCATCTCAATTGCTATGGGGACTTGTTCCCTTGGTGGATTGTCTGCCTCCTCAATCTAAACGTATTAAAGTTTGAAATCACTTTCTTCCCAAACAAACTATGCCTTTCTCCTTTGTAAAAAAAAAAAAAAAAAATGGTACCACTGAAGTCACCAGAACTCAAGGTCTATACCGTCCCATCATTTTAATCTCATACATTTATTTTCATCAAATGCTGTTTATTCTTTCCCTAAACTTTCTCTGATGTCTGTACATTCTTGGCTATTAACACTATGAATAAACTAGTTTCAAAACTAATAATCATGTGCCTTGAAGATTATAGCAGAGTGCTTTCTACTCTCAAGTTCTCTAGAGTTCTTGTTTCATCTACATACTACCACTTCATTGCCTTCCTCCAGCTTTCCACGCCAGTCCTCGGCTCAGTGATGGGCACTGATCCACACTTTATTTAGTAGGTAATATTCTAGATTCTCAAAATGGCATCAAGTTGCAGAATAATCTGGTTTCATGATAATAGCTAAAATTTAGTTTCTATCTTTCTAGAGAGAATCCTGCATTCCATGAAATTAAGACATTTCCTCACAGATGCAGCCTGAACATTCTCTACTCCAAGTTTTTACTATTAGGACTAGCCCTGGATTTCCATTTCCTCTTTGCTCATATAAAACTTGCTGATATTTCAAAAATATAACTTAAGTTTAACTGCCTCCTGAAATCCTTCTTTAACATCTTGCATTTTCAATGATCCCCCATTTAAAAAATCTTTTTATTAGAAAGATAATGCACATTGAAAATAGAAGATTTCAAAAGTCCAAAAAAGCTTCAAAAAGTTAAAAAAATATACACCTAAGTATCATCTAATGCTGTCTTGCTGACTTTGACTTTCATCATTATTTTGATGATTCTTCTTTTGAGCTTGAAATATGTCTTAAAACTCAGTTTCAGTTTCCTACCTTCAATTGCACACAGAACTTTCCCACTTAGATATTCATAAACTCAAACACTATTACAATTTGTTATATTTTCCTCCAGCCTTTTTTAAAATGCATTTTTGTGTGTTTAGTACTTTTGTACCATAATGTTAGGTAAAACGTTAAACAAAACTTTTGATGCCTATATATCATTCTAATATATAAATCTGCCTTACATTTCACTATAATTATATATCTTTATTTTAAATATATATTATTTATTGTTATACATGATACTGAGAAGAGCATTTTTAGATATAAATCTTTGTCCAATTTCAGATGATGTTTTTAGGTTAATTTAGAAATGAAATCATTGGGTGGAAGGTATAAAAATTTCATAGTTAAAAAAACTCAGATTGTCAAATTGCTTTCAGAGACAGTTTTACTAATTCATAATCCCAAATCGAGATTCCCTAAGAGAGTGTCTGCATTTATGTGATGAAATAGTGACTGAACAGTCTGCTTTTTCTAATGAAATTTTAGTTCAATCTATTTTATTAAAATATTTTTTAATGTTTATTTTTGAGAGAGAGAGAGAGACAGAGTTGAGTGGGAGAGAGGCAGAGTTAGAGAGAGAGAGACCCAGAATCCAAAACACGCTCCAGGCTCTAATCTGTCAGCACAGAGCCTGACGCTGGGCTTGAACTCGGGAACAGTGAGATCATTACCTGAGCCGAAGTCAGATTCCCAACTGACTGAGCCACCCACGTGCCCCTATTTTATTTTTTAAATGAGATTTTTAAGTGGCTAATGGTAGTATAACTTTAGGAAAGTTATTTAATCTGTCTAGTTCCTGGGATCCTCTCTAAAGTTGAGAATGTCATAGTATCTACCTCGTGGGTTTGTTATGAGGATTTAATGTACAGGAAATATTTTGCATGCTGCAAACATAAAATGCATATCCAACAAGTGGTAGTCAGTAGGATTATAAATGTCTATGTATTACACAAATTATTACTCCTTTTATATATTTTTTTTTAAATTTAGACTTCCTATATTTGCTAGCAAGAAGGAATTTCCAAAACGGTTTCTTTAATTTAATGCTAACCACTTGCACACATTAAAAAAAAAACTCTTTATTTAGATTCAAGTTAGTTAACATAGTATTGGGTTCAGGAGTAGAACTCAGTGGTTCTTCACTTACGTATAACACCTAGTGCTCATGACAACAAGTGCCCTCTTTGTTAATGCCCATCACCCATTTAGCCCATTCCCCCTGCCCACCTCCCCTCCAGCAACCCTCAGTTTGTTCTCTATAGTTAAGGGTCTCTTATGGTCTGCTTCTCTCTCTTTTTATCCTATTAATAGAGATGACCCAAACAGTAAAGCAGAGATGCCTTTAAATTATTGTAGGTTTCATTGCTGTATCGCTCAGGCCACATGTCCTCTTCCCCTTGAAAAGTGTCCAAACCCCTAGGGGTACCATCAGTCAGCACCTCACCACTCTTCTTGCAATAATTCCACACAGAAAAATGTGCAAGTGTTAAAATTAAACTTCAGCAGAAGATGATAATGATGCATGTCTAGGTTTGTGGAACCTAAAGATCATACAATTTTAGAACAATTTTTAAAGGAAAATACTAAGAATTATGAATTACAAAATTGCCACCTTCCCTGCCAGATCCTTGCAAAAGGATGAGAGGAGGACTAAAGTTAGGTTAGCTTCATGGGAAATCAACTAGGGCTCCTTTGTGCACCCTACCGCACTTTGCAGAGTACCTTTCCCACAACAGGTGGTCAAATACACATTTGTTGACTTGAATAGGAATTGGGGCTTGAATAGGAATTAAAGAACTATCACACATGCTTTGATATTGTATATAGATAAAAAGGTTAGCTGTATTCATAGTGATCCCCACATAGCAGTGATGTAGAAATTTAAATCTGCTGATAGCATGTTAAATATACAGTGCAAAATCCACCCTTGGGTGGTATCCTTCAGATACCCATTATAGCCCCTTGAGGTAGAGACTGCAAAGAGAATACACCCAGCTCTAACCAAACGTATTTTGTTCTTGCTAACCTCACAATTTGAGATACCCACTCACTAAGTTCTTTTTTTTATGTTTTTCCTCCTAAAATTATTCTAGTGGAAATAGGGAAATTGGCTGCCAGTTTCATTGATAGAATTAAAAACTGATCAAAGGTTTTAATCATCACTAACACTATTTTAATGCTTAAAGAGACTTGCTGCCTTCAATAAGGGACCACTTTTCAAACTCTTTTGCGGATGTGGGACACCTGAAGATTAAGTCTGTAAGATCATTGCCTGGTAGGTTAGGCCCTGTCACTAGAAATAAAAACAGTTGTTCTCATGTATTATGAAATGCAGACAGGTGAGTCCTGTTTGTAGTTTTCATTGCTGAAGGACAACAACACCAACCAAAATGAGGTGAATTTATAGTACTTACTGGTATATGCTAAATGTGCCTATTGGAAAGACAAAACTACTTTATTTTTTAAAATTTTATTTATTTACTTTTTAAATTGTATTCAGATTCAAGTTAGCTAACATACAGTGTAGTCTTGGCTTCAGGAGTAGAACTCAGTGATTCATCTCTTACATATGACATCCAGTGCTCATCCCAACAAGTAACCTTCTTAATGCCCATCACACATTTAACCCATCCCCCCACCCACCTCCCCTCCTTCAGCAATCCTCAGTTCTCTAAGAGTCTCTTACAGTTTTCCTCCCTCTCTGTTTTTATCTTATTTAGCAGGGTGAGTTCGAGATGAGTTGGTTTCTGTGTCCGGCTGTGGCTGTGTTGTAATCAAGCTTCTTACTTTGGAAACTAAGGTTTCCTCAAGCTACGCTGCTACAGTCATAGTGACATTAATTGTTGCCCTTGCATGAAGTCCACTTCTTGTTTATTCCTTAACAAAAAGAACTTCACTTTAGAGTATGTATCTGCATCTTTCATAGTTACTGAGCCTCTCTTTCACCTGAACACCTTGTTGAGAACTATTTAGGAGCCTGGCTTCATACTTCCTTTACAATAAAGAACAAAATGTTCCCGGCACGATAATTCTGCTTAGGAATGGATAGATTCTCACATACTTAAATTCTGAAAGGTACACGAGATGGTCTGTTCTAAACGACAGGTTGCCATGGTTACATTCTTCTGTGGCTCAGATGGGGATAGGGGCCAATTATCAAGTTTTGTTTGGTTGATTTTAAGTAGTTTGTTACCTGGATACTCAACAAATAAGAAAACTGGAAAAAAAAGACTCATTTTCTTCTCCCCTAGAAAGGTAACAGTCATCATGGAAAAAAAAAACACCCAAATTCCAAACAACATGGTAAATTATTTACTTCAGATAAAGTGTTTCTAAATTGTTGACTTTATTTAGAGACTAACGCAAGGCCTGTGAACAGAGATAGCTTTGATTCTATGAATTGGATTTTTGTTAACTCTGTTGATCCTATAATACCAGCTTTAAATAATTTGCCTCCTTTCCAAATTTGTCTTGTGCTTTTCAAATTTGTAGGTGTGTGTATTTCAATAGTTATTCCTTTTGTCAGTTTTGCTGCTTGGCCTCCCCCCTCCCTCCCATGGTGGAAGTGAGATTGTTAATTAATGATATTCCAGAGGCAATGTCTGGAGTGACTATTGGAAAACCCTCCTTAATTAACAAAATGATAAATTCCCCACTGCAGCAGTGCTGCTGCGAAGTTCATCTCTGTCATTCAAAATCCATGATTCTAAAACATCCTCCGACATTTTGGTGAGGATGTTGGGCACTTAAAGTCTGGGTCTTTTATCAAAGGTTCCACGGCAAGCTGGGGAAGGAGAAATGAAGAGTGAAAAGGAGAGAGAAGAACTGGACAAAATTAAAATGCTATTCTGTCATTGTGATAGTTCGTATGGGCACTGACAGGAGAGCATTTTAATTTTGTCAAGTGTGTCTGCTACTCATTTATTCCATCTCCTGCTTGTTATCGAAGTTTCATATTAAATGTAAAGATATGAATGTATTGCCATAATAAATTTATAAGTGGATATTTAAAGAGCAAAGATTTGAATGACACAAATGAACCTCGGTGTAGCAGTAAAGTAGATAGGATTTGTAGAAAGATGCCACAGAAGTCAGAAATGACTGCTGGAATCGCCTTAATTAAAAAAAAAAAACTTGAGCTGCATGAACAACCACAGAAGGTATCTAATATGAAATTAGGCTTACTTTACATTATTTATGCCACTCTAAAATAATCTAATAAAAGCTTTAGAAAATCTGATTAAACTGTATTATTCAAATGCAAGGCAAATGCTTAGATAATGGATAACTAAGCTGTTAAATTTGGGGGCAGAAGGTAAGATTCCAGACAAAGTTAAAGCAGCATGAAATTTTTAAAGTATGGATTTATTTGTAAGGTATCTATAAAGCATAATTAATTTTTGAAGTTATATTTTCTTAAGTGATCAGTAATCCTGATATAATAAATTGTACAGGTAACCCTTTCTAAGGATGCCTTATTTTACTCCCCATAAGAGGCTTGGTATTTGTTCAGATGTCACAGCAAAACCACAACCCATGACACTCTTAAGGGGTTTGCATAACATTGGTATTCATCGTATTAAGAGAGAAAGTGACGTGACGCAAGGAGGCACTCAGCTGCCATTATATGATGCATAGTTAGGACCCAGAGTACAGGGCTGGGAAGAAGTAATGGGGAGTTAAAATAGGACACAAGGATAACTTATTTGACATGATCCTGAGCAGACCTGACTTTTGTAATGACACTCAAACAGCAGATAACCCTGAAGGCAATCTGAAAAAGAAGAATAAGGTGGTCATACTAGCAGATATGAAAGATGAGTAAGCTTTTCTAAAATGTCTGAACCACTATTGAAAATATGTCCTTCGATTGTGACCACTACTTCTTTTTTCTTATGCCTGCTGCCTTCCGGCTAATATAAGGATTCACTTTTGCTTATCTGCTTTAACACAGAAGAACCCCAGTGAGGATTAAGTTATAAAGATTGCAAAGAAGAGGGAGAAAACGCATACAAAAATAGCAATGGAAGTCTCAGAATAATAGCATGAGAAGGACCTTGTTTAGGCTGCTGTTCTGATTTTATCCAAGTAAATATCACTTTCAAGATATTACCTGACTTGAACTTAAATGGAGAAGGATAAATGATAAAGTTCTTCACTTAGGCTCAGATCCAGTGTTTTGTTTTCAGTTGAGAATAAATAGTAAACCTTAGAAGCAGTTCATTCAGTTACTCTAATACTTAAAAAAAAATACAGGACTAATATAGATTGTGCTTTTAGTAGCCCCATTCAGTAAGTTGAGGTGAAGAGAGAATGTCGGACACTTTAGCAAATGACCAATGGCAACAGATTTTGCCTAATAAGTAGATTGTATGTGGTAGATGACCTATCAAACTTTCAAATGATTAGATTTTATTAGAAAGTCAAGTTAATATTAAGCATTGTTATTTTTTTTCCTTTGGAGAGAGAGAGAAAGAAAGAGCATGCATATGTATGAGAGAGTGGGAGCAGGGGAGGGGCAGAAGGAGAGGAAGAATCTTAAGTAGGCTCCATGGGGCTCAGTCTCATGACTGTGAGATCATTACCTGAGCCAAAATCAACAGTCTGACTGAGCCATCCAGGCACCCCAAGCATCGTTACTTTTTTAACTAGAAGTTATTGATTACATAACTGCTCATACAAAGTGGGAAAACTCATTTTATGTATGGCACAGATCTTTGATAAATAATATATAAAACTGAGATTTCCAAAATGTGGTATGTAGCAGGGTCACAATTCATAAATTGCAACTGAATTGTGTGGTCTGTAAGTCATCTTTCTCAGGACTACCCCCATCACTGAGTAGTGTGCAGGGAGCCATGGTGGGAAGAAATCTTGACAATCAGTGGTCTCCCGGCCTCTTCATATTTAAGGCAGTGTCTTTTATAATAATACCAGTCCTTTGGATTTCCTCTTCCATCCCCAGAGAGGTAGAGGTAGATTGGGGTAGATTGATGGCAATGAGCATAGTGTGAGTAGTCCCATATGGCTTCAATGGTTGTTATGAAGGAAGCCACTACTAAAGTCCATGGTCCCAGTTCACTAAAATTTCTTTTCTTAAAAATCTATCCGTTTATTTATTTATTTATTTATTTATTTGCTTATTTATTTATTTATAAAGGCAGGCTTCCACATGCAGCACATCATTTGGATGTATCTTGAGTATTAGAAGCTTGACTACCCTATGATTTACTACAAATGAACCTTGAGAGCCTGTTTGGAGGTTCTAACAGGGGAGCGCAACTGCTTATATACCCTTGACCAAAGAATGGTCCTCCTTTACCAGGGAAGGTCATCCTCTTCAACCGAGGGTGCAGCTTTGGGAAGGATGCACATGGAGCAGTGAGGGAGGAAGGGGACACCTGCCTAGCTAGCCAGATCAGTTGAATCGACCCTGGTGATACATGGGGTGACAGATGTTGCAGCCAAATCGCCCTCACATCCTAACATTTCTTGATCATGATCCTAGGCCTCTGCTATGTCACCATTCCCCTCAGAATCCATCCCCATCATCCCTTACCGAGGCATGCATAAGCCCCTACACGACAGACCACCAGTAACTAGGAGCAGTGTCTCTGGCTCATGTCTTTAGCCCCCTCTCTTTATCCATGTTGACTATCTTCCCTCCTCCATTCTCCCCAAGACTTGCAACTTTGTAATGTTCCCAAATTTCCCCATAGAGATTTAGTTTTCATAGGCCCCTCCTCAGGTTTGACTCCTTTTTGCTCCACCTCTGGCTCTCATCTTGATTCTCACTCCACTAGGGCCACCAGGGGAGGGCTTTCTACTTTCTCTTACTATGTGGAAATAATTTACCATAAGTCATTATATTAAGGTTTTCCAGAGAGACAGAATCAATAGTATCTCTCACTCCCTCTCCCTCTCTCTAGCTCTAGTCTTCTAGCCATCTATCATCTATCTATCTATCTATCTATCTATCTATCTTTCCATCTATCTATACAAAGAAATTTATTAGAAACAATTGGGAAACATGAATGTGGTAGCTGAGAAGTCCCACCTCTGCTGTCTATAAGCTAGAGACCCAGGGAAGCTGGTAATGTAGTTCCAATCCTAGTCCAAAGGCCTGAGAACCAGGAGAGCTGATGGTATGAATTCTTTTATTTTTTTTAATATAAAGTTTATTTATTTTTGAGACACACACACACAGAGACGGGTGGGAGGGTCAGAGAGAGAGGAGGAGAGAATCCCAAGCAGCCTCCACTCCACTAGTGCAGAGCTGGATGCCACGGGGCATCTCAAGAAGTGAGAAATCATGACCTGAGCTGAAATCCTGAGTCGGATACTTAAGCGACTGAGCCACCCAGGCACCCTGATGATGGTATAAGTTCTAATTCAAGTTCAGAGGCCTGACAGCTGGACAGCTGAGGGTATATAAGTCCAAGTCTGAGGGCAGGAGAAGACCAATGTGACAATTCAGTAGAAGACCATTGTGACATTCATGCTGAGAGAATGAGTTCTCTCTTTCTCTACCTTTTTTTTCTGTTCAGGCCCTCAATGGATCAGATGATGCCCACACATACTGGGGAAGGAAATCTGTTTTATTAAGTCTAGTAGATTCATATGTTAAACTCATCCAGAAATACCTCCATGGACACATTCAGAAATAATGTTTAACCAACTATCTGGGCACTCTGTCACCTAGTCAAGTTGACACATAAAATGAACAATTATCATATATATTCCTTTTCAGTTTCACTGCATTCTTCCCATTTTATCTAACTCAAAATTCATCAACCACCATGTGAACTCATCCCTCAGCACCTCTCTAATCTCATCTCCTACTAATTTTCCTCTTGCTCATTCTGCTCTAGGTGCATGGACTTGCTTATTGCTCCCCAAATATATGAAGGGGCTTCAACTGCAGGAACTTTTACTTAGTATGTGAAGGTTCGCATGTACCAGATATCAGCATTGCTTGCTGCCTCATTTTTCTTAGGTGTCTGCTCAAATATCATCTCGTGACAGACTACTTTCCTCTCCACTTTCGGTAAAATAGGAACCTCACCTTAACATATCCAACTCTCTGTTCCCTTTATCCTTCTTCATTCTTCCTTCATACTACCAGACATCTGAATATTATGTTTTACTTGTATACATATTTCTATTATTGATCTCCCCCTATTAGAATGTAAACTCTATGAGCGTAGAAATTGTGTTTGATTGAATGTTATATCCCCAATAGTAGAACAGTATCTGGCACATAGTAATAAATGCTGAATATGTGCACATACATATGTACATATGAAGTCAACATGCATACAATATTTGTCAGATGAGCAGGTGATAATGTTGGATGATACACAGGAAGATAAACTGGTTTACTGAAAGGAAATATGCATGGGGAGATATTTCCAAAAATACCATTTACAACACAGAAGTTACTTTTATTTAATATGCTGTTTTTTTTTTTTTTTAATTGTTTGGAAATTTAGTTATTGTGCCAATCACTGCAGTGGGAAAAATACCATAAAGGTCATTGTGTATATAAACAGAAATCCTACTTTGTTTGTTTGTTTCTTTTGCTTTGGTTTCAATCAGTTATTTCAGAAAAACAGTTCTGAGATAAAATATATGTGAAAAAAAAAACTAGTCCATTTCACAAATGTTTTCTATTCCAAAAAGTAGTTCAATTCAATTTACCCTCATTATTAGATAGCAATTATACTTTAAGCAATGTCTTAGGCTCCAGCAATACAAAATTAGTAGTCATATATTCTGCAAAGAATGATTTATAGAAATAGTGATTTATTTCTATGGAATTTTATGTTTTTCAGAACCCTTTTATGTATTTTCCTTATTTTTAATCTCACAGCTATTTCTGAAGTAGCTTGTTACTCCTACTTTTCAGAGATTTTAGAGGTTAAGAGACTTGCCCAAAGCTTCACAGCTAGTAAATAATGGAAGCAGAACTTAAATTTAGATTTTTATATGTCAAACTTAGGATGTTTGCTTTCTTTCTTATGATTTATATTTTTAGGCAACTTCATGATTTAAAATATGGTTTATATACATTATCCACTTAATACTAGAAACACTCCTATGGGCACATTTTGCCAAGGAAATGTGCTTTGTATAATCCCATTAAGATGGTCAAAGTTATATAACTCATTTGTGGCAGAGTAATTTCTTGGTTTACTCATTTGTGGCAGTCATTTCTTGGTTTCATCAGTTTTTACTCTGAAATCAATGCCTTTACATTGTGCCTTTGATCCCAAAGTTCAGAGGTATAGTTACTGTCAGATTAAAAACAAATGAAGAATAAATTGAAAGAAAAAAAAACATTGAATTTTAGGGCAAAAATTGAGAAATTTACATGATTAAAAAAATCCCAAATAGTTAACTAAGCAGCAAAAATTACATCTATAGTTGGTAAACTTTGTCAAGTGTGTATTTTTATCCTACGGGCTATTATTTATTTATTTACTCTTGTTTATTTCAGACTTAAGGCAGTTTGTAGAGTTCCATAAAATTAAACAAAATAGAAAAAAGTAGGCTTTAAAGAAGAAATAAATGAAAGTGAAGATATAAAGCTACACCAAAAATTGTTAACAAAAAAAAAAAAAAAAAAGAAAAAGAAAAATGTACCAAATAGCATTACCTACACTGGTCAGCCACATTTCACTCTTACTCAAAAGAGAAAAAGTATGACCTGTTCCACAATTCACTTTACTCAAAATGTAATGACAAACCAGTGACTTTGGAGAAACAAAGACTTTTTTGAAATCAGATCAGAAAGAAATTACTTTTGAGAGTCTTCATAAAATGACATTACATAATATCATCAACATTTTTTTTAGCTGTGTTCTTAGAATTTTGTGAAGTTGTTTACAGTGTCCCTCATTTTAGGATTAATGCATCATACCAAATCCCAATTCATAAAAGAAATCCACTGGCATTTATCAGGCTATTATGCCTCCAACGAACATAAAAGTCATAAAGCTGAAAAAAGAGGATTATTAACACAAAGGTTCAAATGTTGAGTAAATCCATATAAGCCTATCTCGTCCCTTTGGGCTCTTCATCGTGGTGTAGATTCTTGTTGTGAAGGGAATTTGATGGGGTCATGTGATTTTTCCTAGGGCAATGCTTGGCAAATATTTCTGCAGAAATACCTCCAATGGTACCTGTAGGGGATAGTGAAGACAATTGATGAAAGAGTAGAATGGAGGAGATACCTACATGAAGGTTAGAGATAATAAAAGGCAACTCAAAGTCTCACCCATGAAAATCTATGTTTGTTATATTATTATAATTATGTATATTTCTTTAGTGCCTAAACAACATTGATGTTCCTAGAAGATGTGGCTTATTTATGTGACTTTGATGAGTCCCCAGCACAGTGCTGTGTGTTCACAGGGTTATGGGTACTTTGGTCTGATAAGCAATACCTAAGGGAATTGTATTCAGACAGAGGCCAGTTTTATTTGTTTTCTCTCTTTTTGAAGCTTGAGATTTTTATTTAACTTATGACATATTAAAACACATAAACAATTATAAAGATTAATGTAATTAACACCTATATAGCTACCAAATTTTAAGCATTGTAGTATCATGCCATTTTAGCTACAGACTTCAATAGAAGTGTAGATAAAACTTATGGCCCCTTTGCTGTGGTCCTTGCAGATGTTGTTACTCTCCCCTCTTGAGCCACCATGCTCCTTAAGTTGGTTCCTAAAAATGTTTTCCTTTTTTTTCCTTTTACTACTTATGTATGAATCTATGAAAAACAGAATATTGTTTGTGTGCTTTTATATTTTTATAGAGGGAAGCATGCAATATGTATAGCTTTCTGGAAATTCCTTAATTTACCATTATGTTTTCAAAATCCATCCAGCTTTAATACATAGATTCTGTTTTACCAACCTTAACCCATAGTGTCCCATTTAGAAAAGTATACTTGTATTTATATCATTTATATATATCGTTAACTTACTGATGGATATTAACTTGCAGTTTTTCTCTAGTACAAAAAGTGCTGCAATGAACATCATTGTTTAAGTCTTCTTGTGTATATATATGTATATGTATGTATATATATATATGTAGATTTAATTCTAGTATATATGCCCAGCAGTGAAATTCTTGGACCTAATATATATACATCTTTAACTTGATGAGATATTGCCAAATTCTTTTTAAATTTACACTGTTACTTGCATTGTATACTAGATCCTCTTTACCACACTCAGACCAACTCTTAGCATTTAAATTTTTTCCCCTATATTTTGGGGGTAAAATGCTGTTTTGTTTTTTTTTTAATTTGAATTTCCTTGATTCAAGTGGAGGAGGTTGAGGACATGTTAATATATTTATTCGACATTGAGCTTTTCCCATTTGGGAAGGTACATAACTGTTGCCCATTTTTCTATTTGATAATTTTACTTTGCTTACTGTTGTATTTTATATATTAGGAATACTTTCATCTTGTTTGTTATACAGTATACAATTATGTTTTCTAAGCATATGTCTTGAAATTAAATGAATGTGTCTTTTAGCTAAGTTTGTGGAATCTATTGTCATAGCACAGTTTTAAACTTTAATATAGTCAATTTACTCTCCCACCCTGCTTTTATGTTTGTTATTTAAGACATATTTTTCTTTACTGTGGCCATAAAATAGTCTCTAAAATTTTCTCCTAAAAGTTTTCAAGTTTTATCCTTTACGTAATAGTTTTTTTTAAGGTATCTGGAATTGATTTTGTAAGTGCTGTAGAGAGGGATCCAATTTCCTTATTCTACTTGATACTCCTATTCATGGAGAAACAATAAATTGTTTTCTATGTAATTAGCAAAGGGATCCAGCATTTTTTATTAAATAATCTGTTCTTTTCTCATCAAAGTATAAATATTTGGTCTATCGAAAGTTGCCATTTATGTGTAGATACATTTTTGGGCTCTTTATTATGTTCTATTGTTCAGTAAACTCCTTTTCCTCCTCTTTCTTCTTCAAAATTGCCATAGTTATTTTTGGTTCTTTATTCTTAGGTATAAATTTTAGAATCTGTTTTTTAGGTTTCATGAATAGTTTTGTCTGGCTTGGGAATGATACTTACGCTAGCCTCATGAAATGAGTTGGATAGCTTTTTTTCTTTTCAGATTTCCTGAGCAGATTTCAAAAAATGGAAATTATCTGTTTATTGAAAGCTTTGTAGCTTTATTTATTTATTTATAGATCAGATTTTTTTAAGTTCATTTATTTATTTTTAGAGAGAGAGAAAGAGTGAGTGCACTCAAGCAGGGGAGGGGCAGAGAGAGAGAGAGATGATGAGAGAGAGAATCCCCAGTAGGCTCTGCACAGCGTGAAGCCTGAAGGCAGAGCTCGAACTCAGGAACCGTGAGATCATGACCTGGGCCAAAATCAAGAGTTGGACGCTTAGCTGACTGAGCCACCCAGATGCCACTGTAGCATTGTTTCTAAAATTGTCTCTGGTTCATATCTTTTTCATGGGAATGGCTTTGGGATTAATGATTTGTGTTTTTGAACGTTCATGATCCTTTTAAGTTTCCATTATTCTTTAGTTATTTTTGATAGTGTATATTTTTCTAGAAAAGTAAATTTCATTGAAATTGAATAATGTGTTGTCATTTATTTGCTTATAGCACTATGATGTTAAAAATATTTACTCTTTCAATGATTATATTCTATATATATCCTTCTTTAAACCTTTAAAACTTATAATTTTTTCTCTCAGTCTGCTAAGAATTTTTCTACTAGTTATTCTAATGTACCCAACTTTGTTGATAATTTCTATAATTTTTTCTATTTTAACTTTTGCCATCCTAATTTACCATCTTGCCTATTTCTTTGATTTTACTTTGCTCTTTTGCTGGTTTTCTGAATTCTTTGCTAATTATTTTGAATCATCCTTATTTTTTAACAAATCTATTTCGGATTATAAACTTACCTCTAAATTTTGCATTAGATGAAGTCCACTATTTTTTTTAATGCAATTCTTTCATTGCCATTCAATTTTAAATATTTCAAAATTTCCTCTTCTTTACCAATGCATTATTTAATGATTTACTGTTTATCATATGCTTTATTTACATATTTATTATTTAACATAAGAGCTATTTTGAAATGTATTTTTAGTTTCCAAAATGTACTGTATGATATTTTTATTACTCATTTCTTATTTAACTATGGTCAGACAGCATGATCTGTATGGTAGTGATTTTTTTTTTTATTTGTTGAGATTTCCTTATGACCTAACACTTGATCAATATATGTAAAAGTGTCTGTGCTTAAAAAGAATATATGTTTTATATTTTGGGGACTGCAGTGTTCTAAATATATCTAATAGAGTCATCTAAATGTGTTGTTCAAATTTTGTATATCTCTTTTCCTTTTTTTGTCTGTTTGTTTTGTCACTTACAGAAAGAGAAATGCTAACATATCCCATTTTGATTGAGGTTTTGTCAGTATTTTTGTTGCAATTCTGTAAGTATTTTTTAAATCTATTTAGCGTTATCTTTTTAGGTATATGTAAAGTCAGTTTTAATATCCTATTGGTGAATTGTTTTAATATTATATAGGTTCTCTTTATCTCTTTAATACTATTTGCCTTTAATTTCGTTTTGTCTGCTATTGATCTTGCTATGTCAGCTTTGTTTTCTTAAATATTTACTGTGAGTTAACAATATACCTTCCCTCTGAGAAATTGTCACATCTTCCCATTTATTTAGCCACCAGTTGAGTTCCCAATTAGCACTATGAAATTACCTACCAGAGTATTTCAAATATTGCCTCTTCCTGATGTCATGACCCCACTCTGGATGTGAATCATGGACTGTCTTTTTCAGGGTCAAGTTGTACAATTGGATTTGTTTCGATTGGTTCTATATTCTTCTCATGACTCACCGTGAAGGTTCCTGGATGGCTTATAGTTGAGTCTTTTAGGGTGAGACAGGAAACTTAAACATCCTATAATCAGTTCTCTAATTTCTCTAATTTGATGTGGATTTTCAAGGAACTGAAGAATAACGTGAAAGAGAATCTTTAGATTGATTGAATGAGGTTTAAGGTGAAGCTTCCTTGAATAATTTGGAAGTGAAGGAAATAAGATTGTGCCTAGAAACTAAAATTAAAATGTTTTTCCCTATAATTTGCTTTTTTCAGTGAATGTGTTTTGTTTGTTTGTTTGTTTTCAGTTGCTCATCATGACAACTCCACTCCTTAATCCCTATCACCTATTTCACCCATTCCCCCACCCATCTCCTCCCTGATAACCATCAGTTTGTTTTCTGTTGTTAAGAGTCTGTTTCTTGGTTTGCCTCCATATCTTTTTTGTTTTTTAAGTTCCACATATGAGTGAAATCGTATGGTATTTGTCTTTCTCTGGCTGACTTACTTCACATAGTATTATGGTCTCTAGCTCCATCCAGGTCATTTCAAATGGCAAGATTTCATTCCTTCTTATGGTTGAATAATATGCCATTGTATGTGTATCCCACTTCTTTATCTGTTCATTAGTCATTGGACACTTGGGCTGTTTCCATATCTTGGCTATTAGAAATAATCCCTATAAACAGGGGTGCATATAACCCTTTGAAATATTGTTTTTGTATTCTTTGGGTAAATACCAATAGTGCGATTGCTGGGTTGTAGGTTCCTTCTATTTTTAACTTTTTGAGTAAACTCCATATTCTTTTTCAGAGTGGCTGCACCAGTTTACATTCCCATCAACAGTGGAAGAGTTCCTTTTTCTCCACATCCTTGTCAATACTGTTGTTTCTTGTGTTTTTTATTTTAGCCATTTTGAAAGGTTTGAGGTGATTCTTGTTTTGATTTGTATTTCCTTGATGGGAAGTGATGATGATCATCTTTTCATGTGTCTGTTAGCCATCTGGATGTCTTCTTTGGAGAAATGCCTATTCGTGTCTTCTACCCATTTTTTAATTGGATTATTTGTTTTTTGGGTTTTGAGTTGTATTAGTTCTTTATATATTTTGGATAGTAAACTTCTATTGGATATATCATTTGCAAATATCTTTTCTCATTCAGTAGGTGGCCTTTTAGTTTTGTTGATTAGTTTTAGATTAGTTGATTAGTTTGCTGATTTAGTTTTAGTTTTTGTCTCCTTTGCTGTGTAGAAGCTTTATGTTTTGATCAAGTCCCAGTAGTTTATTTTGCTTTTATTTTTCTTGCCTCAAAGGATTTATTTAGAAAAGATTACGACAGCTGGTATTAGAGAAATTACTTTCTGTGTTCTTTTCTAAGATTTTTATGGTTTTAGATTGCACATTTAGGTCTTTAATACATTTTTTTTGAGAGAGAGAGAGAGTGAGAGAGGGAGAGAATATGAGGAAGAGTGTGTGATCTGGGGAGAAATGGGGAAAGGGAGAGAGAGAATCATAAGCAGACTCCATGCCCCACATGGAGTCTAGTGTGAGGCTCAGTCTCATGAGTGTGATATTATGACCTCAGCTGAAATCAAGAGTTAGACACGTAACCAGCTGAACCCCCCAGGCGCCCTCTTTAATCCACTTGGAATGTATTTTTGTTTTTGGTATAAAAAGGTGGTCCAGTTTCATTTTTTTGCATGGTGCCGTCCAGTTTTCCCAAAACCATTTGTTGAAGAGGCTGTCTTTTTCCCATTGGATATTCTTTCCTGCTTTGCCAAAGATTAAACTGATCATATAATTGTGGGTTTATTTCTGGATTTTCTCTTGTGTTCCACTAATCTGTGTCTATTTGTGTGCTTTTACCATACTGTCTTGATTACTACAGCTTTCTCATATAACTTGAAGTCTGGAATCGTGATGCCTCCAGCTATGCTTTTCTTTTTCAAGATTGTTTTAGCTATTGGAGGTCTTTTTTCATTCCATACAAATTTTAGAATTGTTTGTTCTATTTCTGTGAAAAATGCTGTTGGTGTTTTGATAGGGATTGTATTAAATATGTAGATTGCTTTGGGAAGTAGAGACATTTCGGCAATATTTGTTCCACCAATCCATGAGCATGGAATGTTTTCCATTTCTTTGTGTAGTCTTCAATTTCTTTCATAAGTGTTTGATAGTTTTTAGAATACAGGTCTTTTACCTCTTTGGTTAAATTTGTTCCTAAGTATCTTACTATTTTTGGTGCAATTGTAAATAGGATTGTTTTCTTAATTTCTCTTCCTGCTGCTTCATTATTGGCATATAGAAATATAACAAGTTTCTGTAGATTGATTTTGGATCCTGTGACTTTACTGAATTTATTAGTTCTAGCAGTTGTTTGGTGGAGTCTTTTGGGTTTTCTATATATAGTATCACATTCATCTGCAAAAAATGAAAGTTTGACTTCTTCCTTACCAATTTGAATGCCTTTTATTTCTTTTTGTTGTCTGATTTCTGTGGCTAGGACTTCCACTACTATGGTGAATAAATGTGGTGATAGTGGACATCCTTGTCTTGTTCCTGACCTTAGGGGAAGGGCTTTCAGTTTTCCCCATTAAGGATGATGTTAGCTGTAGGTTTTTCACATATGGCCTTTATTATCTTGATATATGTTCCCTCTAAATGTACTTTGTCGAGGATTTTTATCATGAATGGATGTTTTACTTTGGCAAGTGCTTTTTCTGCATCTATTGAAATGATCGTAGGATTCTTATCCCTTCTCTTATTGATGTGATATATCACATTGATTGATTTGCAAATATTGAACCATCCCTTAACACCCAGGAATAAATCTCACTTAATCGTGATGAATGATTTTTTTAATGTATTGTTGGATTTGGTTTGTTAGTATTTTGTTGAGGACTTTTGCATCTATGTTCATCAGAGGTACTGGACTGTAATTCTCTATTTTGGTGGTGTCTTTATCTGGTTTTGGTATAGGGTAATGCTGGCCTCAAAGAATGAATTTGGAAGTTTTCCTTCCTTTTCTATTTTTTTTGAATAGCTTGATAAGAATAGGTATTAACTCTTGTAAATATGATAGAGTTTCAAACATTTACAGAAGAGTTAATACTTCTTTATTAAATGTATTAACATTGCCTGTGAAGCTATCTGGTCCTGAACTTTCATTTGTTGGGAGTGTTTCAATTACTGATTCCATTTCTGTGCTGTTAATCATTCTATTTAAACTTTCTATTTCTTCTTCGTTCAGTTTTGGTAGGTTTTATGTTTCTAGGAATTTATCCATTTCCTCTAGGTTGTCCACTTTGTTGGCATATAGTTTTTCATAGTATTCTCTTATACTTGTTTGTATTTCTGTGGTGGTTGTTATTTATCCTCTCTCATTTGTGATTTTATTTATTTGGGTCCTTTCTCTCTTTTTTCTTGATAAATCTGGCTAAAAGTTTAGAAATTTGGTTGATTTTTTTCAAGGAACCAGCTTCTGGTTTCATCGATCTATTGTTTTTTTAGTTTCCATGTAAATTATTTCTGCTCTAATCTGTATTATGTCCTCCCTTCTGCTATTTTTTAGGTTTTGTGTGTTGTTTTTTCCTAACTCCTTTAGGTATAAAGTTAGGTTATTTGAGATTTTTCTTGATTCTTGAGATAGGCCTGTATTGCTATAAGCATCCCCCTTAGAACTACTTTTGTTGTGTCCCAAAGGTTTTGGATCATTTTGTTTTCATTTTCATTTGTTTCCCTGTACTGTTTTGCTTTTTTCTTTTATTTCCTATTAACTCATCCATTATTTAGTAGTATGTGTTTAACCTCCACGTGTTTATGATCTTTTTAGATTTTTTCTTGTGGTTGACTTCTAGTTTCATAGTATCGTGGTCAGAAAAGATGCATGGTATTACTTTGATCTTTTTGAATTTGTTGAGGCTTGTTTTCTAGCCTAATATGTGATCTATTTTGGAAAATGTTCCATGTGCGGTTGAAAAGAATGTATATTCTTCTGTTTTAGGATGGAATGTTCTGAATATATCTGTTAAATCCACATGGTCCAGTGTATCATTCAAAGCCACTGTTTCCTTCTTGACTTTCTGTTTAGACAGTCTGTCCATTGATGTAAGTGGGGTGTTAATGTCCCCTACTATTATTGTATTATTATTGATTAGTCCCTTTGTGTTTGTTATTAACTGTTATATTTGGTTGCTTCCATATTGGGTACATAAATATTTACAATTGTTTTATCTTCTTTTTGGATTTTCCCCTTTAATTATTATATAGTGTCCTTCTTTGTCTCATTACAGTCTTTCTTTAAAAAAAATTTTTTTTACATTTATTTTTGAGAGAGAGATAGAGCACAAGTGGGGGAGGAACAGAGAGAGAATGAGACACAGAATCCGAAGCAGGCTCCAGGCTCCAAGCTGTCAGCACAGAGCCTGACACGGGGCTTGAACTCACAATCTATGAGATCAGGACCTGAGCTGAAGTTGGACACTTAACTGAGTGAACCACACAGGCGCCACCACAGTCTTTCTTTTAAAGTTTATTTTGTCCAATATAAATATTGTTACCTTTGCTTTGTTTTGACCTCCATTTGTATCATAAATGTTTCTTTATCCCTTCACTCTCATTTTTCTGGTGTCTTTAGGTCTAAAACGAGTCTCTCAGAGACAGCATATAGATGGATCTTGTTCTTTAATCCATTTTGTCACCCTTTGTCTTTTGGTTGGAGCATTTAGTCTATTTACATTCAAAGTAATTATTGATAAATATGTATTTATAGCTGTTTTATTACTTGTTTTGTGGTTGTTTCTGAAGACTTTCTCTGATCCTTTCTTGTCTTTCTCTCTTTAATGGTTCACTGGTTTTCTTTAGTGATATACTTGGATTTCCTTGTCTTTACTTTTTATATATTTAGTAGTGGTTTTTTATTTGCGTTTACCATTAGATTTGTGTATACTATCTTTGCCTTATAGCAGTCTGTGTTATGTTGATGGTCATTTAAGTTTGAACCCATTCTTTATTCTTCCCCACATTTTATGTATATGGTGTCATATTTTACATCCTTTTATTGTGTGTTTTCCTTGACTGATTTTTTTTTTTTACAGAAGTATTCATTTTTATTGCTTTTCTGTTTCCTAGCCTCATGCTGTCATTTTTGGTCTTTCTTTTCCACTCAAAGAGTCTTCTTTAATATTTCTTGCATGGCTGGTTTAGTGGTCATGAACTCCTTTAGTTTTTGTTTGGGGAAATTCTTTATCTTTCTTTCTGTTCTGAATGATAACCTTGATGGACAGAATATTCTTGGCTGCACACTTTTCCTGTCCAATATACCATGAATATACCATGTCACTCCCTTCTGTTTTGTAAAGTTTCTGGTGAAAAATCTCCTGCTAGCCTATAGGTTTTCCCTTGTAAGTTACTGATTTCTTTTGTCTGTCTTCTTTTAATTTTTTTTCTTCATCACTGTATTTGCCATTTTAATTATAATATGTCTTGTTTTGTTGATTTTGATGGGAGTTCTCTGTGTTTCCTGGATCTAGATATCTGTTTCTTTCCTTAGATTAGATAAGTTTTCAGCTATTATTTTTTCAAATTATTTTCTTCCACCTTTTCTCTCTTTTATTCTTTTAACATTCCTATAATATGAATGTTATAATGTTTGATGGAGTTATTGAATTTCCTAAATCTATTCTTGTTTTACATAAT
The DNA here is from genome assembly GCF_007474595.2 of Lynx canadensis. Taxonomy (NCBI): domain Eukaryota; kingdom Metazoa; phylum Chordata; class Mammalia; order Carnivora; family Felidae; genus Lynx; species Lynx canadensis. Next base: position 152,715,182 of record NC_044303.2, on the reverse strand, counting down.
TCTTTTTTCTCTCTTCAGCTTTCTCTCTTCCATTGCTCTGTCTTCGAGATTACTAATTCATTCCTTTGCTTTCATCCTGATGTTCATTCCATCAATCATGTTTCTCATTTTGTTTATTGAACCCTTTATCTCTGCTATATTATTCCTTATTTCTGTGTTAAGAGTCTCACTCATGTCTTTCACTCTTTTCTCAAGCCCAGTGAGTATCTTTATGATCATTGCTTTAAATTCTCTATCAGGTATGTTACTTATATCTGTTTTTCTTAGATCTCTGGCTGTGGCCTTGTTCTATTCTTTTATTTAGGACAAATTCCTCTGTCTTTTCATTTTGTCTAAGTCTCTGTGCCTGTTTCTGTGTGTTAGGAAAGTTGGCTACATCCCCATTTTTTTAGAGTTGCAGCCCTGTGAAGGAGAGATTCTATAGTGCCTTGCTTTGTAGTATTCCCAATTGCCCAGGGCCTGGCACTTCCAGGAGTGTCTCCAATGTGTGCTACATGCATTCTGCTGTTGTGTCCTGGCTGCTTTATCCTTCAGTCAAATTATCTGCAGAGGCTCTCTTTTCCTCTTATGGGCAGTGTTTGGTCCCTGGCCTGAATGTGGCATGTTTTAACTAGGTGTTAAACTTGGTCTTCTTGTGAAATGAGACCTGTTGCTGCTGCCACCAGGATTGAGGCCTTGCAAAACTCCCAGGTCAAGAGATACAGTGTTGGCCGGAGTTGGAGCTGGTTTTCTGGCGGGGAGTGGGGGTGGGGGGCTTGCTGCACTGAGACTGAGGCAAGCATGAGTAGGAAGGGTGGTTCTTCCAGAGTGTGGGGGGTAAGGAGGGTTGATGCAAGCAAGTTAGGTAGAAAGTGTTTCTATAACTACCCTGGTTCCTGCAGATGGCCCTGTGCTTATGCTGAAGGATAGGAGAGGAAAATGACACATGCCAGTTCCTTTGTTCCTGGAGGGATCTCTCTCTCTCAATGCTGCCTCCCTGGGACACGCTCCTAGATGAGCAACTAACCTCCCCACTGTGTGCCCCAGGAACTCTTCAGATCACTGTTTCTGTGATTTATGTCTAAAGGCCATTTGCCCTGCCTTTTCTCTAAGAACAGCCCCCATGTCTTCCCAGGTCTCCTAGAACCAATCATGCTGACCTTTAAAACTCTAGACTTTAAACCCCCTTGTTTACAAGAACTCACAAAATTCAGGCCCTCTTGCTTTCCAAGCCAATTGCTATGGGGATTTGTTTTCCTGTGTGTTCCCTTGTGTGCTAGTCTGCCTCTCACCCTTCTCTACAACCATGGCTTTTTCCCCACCATAGTACCCATGATCCATTTCTCTCCCAAGCCACATCTCCACACTTCCTACCTTATTCAGTGTGGCCTCTTCTGTACCTTTAGTTGAGGAGTTTGTTCTGCCAGTCTTCAGACTGATTTCTGGGATATTGGATGCTTTGATAGTTGTCTAGCTGTATTCATGGGATGAGGTGATCCTAGGATGCTCCTACTCCACCACCATCTTCTATTCACCTTCTAAACTAATTTTTTTAAGTTTATTTATTTATTTTGAGAGAGAAAGAGAGCTAGCGAGCATATGTGCAAGTAGAGAGGGGCAGAGAGATTGGGAGAGAGAGTATCCCAAGCAGGCTCCACACTGTTAGTACAAAGACTGATGTGAGACTCAATCTCACAAACCGTGAGATCATGATCTGAGCTGAAATCAAGAGTCAGATGCTTAACTGAGCTACCCAGGTGCCCCATAAACTAAAATTTTTATATAAGTGCATCAGAACTGGGAAATGTTAAGTTGTTTCAAAGATACATCTAGGAAATTTTATTCTGAATGAAGATATTGAAAAATTTATCTAACAATAAAGAATATTGGGCCATGGAGTTTAGAGAAAGAAAAGTCACAGAGGTAAACTTTGGATGTGTCCATGCAGCTTTTCCAAGGGAGGGAAGCATGTTTTAGCTAAAGGGCTTTGGTGATGTGTGGTCCCATTTGCTAAATCATAATTTCTGAGGAAAAGACTGCAATGGGTTGTACCTAACAACAACCTTCATGTACTCCAAACCTAATAAAAAGATGTTTCTATTATCTACAAATGGAGACATATACTCTCTTGTCCTGATGCCATTAAGCATTGATTTAGCTAACTAAATCCTCTTCTAATTCCATGGTTATTGAGCAGGCATTTGATTATTATTTGGTCTTCCATATAGGTCTGCTTTAAAAAGAAAATTGGTTATCTGGACAAGAGAATTCTGATTGCTGAAGTAAATGTATTTCTCACTGTAAATTAGCTTGGTATTCTGATCATGATTTTATTTTTCATGTGTCCTTTTTATTTTTATTTTCAAAAAAATTTTAATGTTTATTCATTCTTGAGAGATTGAGAGAGAGAGAGAGAGAGAGAGAGCACAAGCGGGGTAAGGGCAGAGAGAGACAGAGACAGAATCTGAAGCAGGCTCCAGGCTCTGAGCTGTCAGCACAGAGCCCGACGCAGGGCTCAAACTCACAAACTGTGAGATCATGACCTGAGCCAAAGTCAGATGCTTAACCGATAGAGCCACCCAGGCGCCCTCCAATGTGTCCTTTTTAAAAGGCAATACTGTATATACTTAAAAAAGAAAGAGCTTTTGATTTGAAATTTAAGTCATATCATAAGTGGTTGTGTAGTTTTCCATTTACTTTTGTGTTTATGTGTGTCATATTTTTTAAATTGAAGCATAATTAACATATAGTATATTAATTTCAAGTATACAATTATCGTATAATGGTTCAACAATTCTGTACATTACCCAGTACTCATCACAATAAGTGTACTCTTAATCCCCTTTATTTCATCTCTCCCCCCACCCTCCTCCCCTCTGATAACCACCAGCTTTTCTCTGTATTAAAAAGTCTATTTTTTTGTTGTCTCTTTTTCTTTGTTTACTTTAACCAACATGCCATTTATTTGGGTATTTTCCTGTGTTTTGCTATACAAATAATGCTGTAAGAATCTCTTTTACATATTATCTAAACACATGCAATGATGTCAATAAGATAAATTTAAGATGTTGCTTTCCATGTTTCTTAATTTCAAGACAGAATGTGTCTGTCATGTTCACATGAATATTATGGCATGTGTGAAGGTGTGCTGCATTTGAGTTTATATCACACTGTATAGCTATACAACTATATGTGAATGTGTGATGTTATATTGTATTAGAGCTTATATAACAGTCTCATGACTGATTTAGAGGGAGAGTTAACATGAATCTGCCTTAGAAAGATGACTTTGCTTTAAGGCTCTGAAAAAGTTAAGTGTTTGAGCCTTCAAGTCTAAGGACTAGGGCCTTGAATAAGGACAATTCTAAAAGACAGTCTGTGTGGATTCTGAGGCTTCCTATGAGAACTTTCCAAGGTGACATTCTGACATAACTGTATATTTTATTATGTGTACTATTCCTTCCATTGTTTATTTAAGTACCTGACAGAAAATTTTGTAAAACTGCTTAATCCTCCTTGCCATAGTTTATCTCCCTATACTCTGATTCCAGCATAGGTTTTTGACTTTCTGCTTAATCCAGAGCTAAAGAATTGGTCATGTAACTTCCTCATGGCTTACTGTGATTGCTCCCTGGTTGTACTTTTCACTTACGTGGCCTTTGAAATCTGTGTGCTGCACAAGGGTGATGGTTAAATTTATTGCCTGCCACTTTTCCGAACCCTATTTCCCTTCAGCCCACCTAGTAACAGTAGAGGCAACTATTTGCATATAATGTGCTTCTATCTACCTTGACAAGTTTATTGGCCCAAAGTTAGGTATGTTACCCAAAATATTCAATCCGAATGTTTGACCATGGACTTACACCTAATACATTGTGGCTTCACTATGGCTTCTCTTTTATAAAAACAAGAATTTGAAGGAACTTTTTATTTAAATAACTTAGGAAGCCAAGAGAATTGGTTTATACTGAGAAAAAACATATGGGTAAAAAGATGTAGTTAATGGGAGATTAGGAGAGATGACTTCCCCAAATTATGTATAGCACTTTAGTCCTTGGTATCAGTATACTTCTTCCTGAAGCTCAGCTACATTTCTGTTCTTGAGTTCCTTATCCTTATACTAAATTTCACCCTTTTTTCATGAGGCTGATTAACAGGTTTTCTGTTAGAACTGTGTGAGGAATCACATAGTCCATTCTATCCTTTTCCTATTACTGTCTCTTGAATACAAAGCTGTGACCCTGAGTCAAAATTTTCCTCCAAAGTCTTACAACCATGTACCAAGGAATCAAATTCAACATGGCTTATCAAATAAGAAACTCTATGCTATTTGTGAAGTTATTTATTTCATGGAATGAAAGCTTGATCCCTTTCACTGAAAATTAATTTCCATGTAAAATATTTCAATATGTTTTATACTCATGGATTTTTTGAAAGTAAAAACCTCACAATTTTTAAATAACTTGGAACATTACATATTTATCTATTTTTATAATATATATGCATATGTATACACACACATGCGTGCACACACACACACACATTTTCTTCTTCTAGGCTAGACTTTCAACCAATTTTGTGTGAATTTTAATGCTCATAGCAAAAACTGAAGCTTTTTTCCACTTAAGGAGTTACACTCTTACCTTTTAAATTTTCCCAGTAGAGTTTCACAGAATAAAAATGATTCTTTTATAGAAGGAAAAAAGTCTCTTCTCTTTTCATTTTTATCTGTACTATAAACGTCTATTTAGTTCCCATGGAAATGCAAACTCCAGTTTAAAATGTGCATGTGTTTGTATATGGGTATGAGAAAATCATGCTAAGAGTTAAGCCCCAGTCATATAGGCTAATATTCTGTTTCTGACAATGAAATCAGATAAGTTTGGTGAGAAGACCCTTTTGTCCTTTATGCACCAAGCTCAAGGGGCTTCGGTTATGAAGCAGAATAAGGAAGAATTCTCCAGAAATCATGTGGTGTATTTGAATTATTTTAATGTATCTTCTGAACTTTTCATTCTGTGAAAAATTATCTATGATTTCCTTCACTAGAAACTTCAAAAATAAAACCATAAGGTAAAACAAAAGCAGAGCCAAGGTGATGCCTAGACAGACTCAGGCCAATCCATGAACACTGCTCGGATACCAGACCTTTCTCACGAGGATGGTGTCTCAGCCCTAAGAGACTTACTGTGTTTATTTGCAATCTTTAAATGCCCAAGGGGATTCCACGGCCATAGACTCCTGTTCTGATTCTGTACCAGAACTCAAACTGCTGAAGAGTCTTCCCAGATAAAGTTCTATCTATTATTTCTTGGACTGCTTTCAGGAATGGATAGCATAGCTAAATTCAGACATTAAGCTCCAGCCAGGGTCAAAGAGCAATTCATGTCATCAACTAAAAACACTGTGTGTGTGTTTATAAAAGTGTTGTCAATACAGATGAAGATGCCACTTAGTATTTTATGTTTGGCCCTACATTACTTATATTCATTAAAATTCATAAGCATTAAGTTGGTAAAAATTCCAAGTAAGAAAACATGCCAAGATTAATGTACTTGTTCTTGTTACCTTTATTTTATATTTGGGAAAACAAACAAATATTGCTGCCTTGAAAATTTTAAAGACCAAAAAGATGATTGCTATAGGAGTTCCTTTTGTTTAAATCCATATCTTACAGAATGATACAAATCTTAGAGATGGCACGTCTTGTAATTCAAATAACCTTTCTAAAATGAAGAGATTTATCAACTTCTCTAATTAATGTCTTTGAATTCTGGCTTTCCTACCTTCAATATAAGGGAATTTAGCAAATTAGAAAGCAGTCTGTTCCATGGATGGCTAACTTTAACAGTTTCCTTCTTAGAATGAGCTATTCTTATTTTTTGCATAATCAGGTATGTTCTTTCACTTGACTATTATCACAAATTGTTACAACATCATTGCTTAACCTAATCATCCCAGGTACTTAACATCGTGTAGACATGTATTTTCAAGCAGAGAAATAAAGAAAAATCAGCTTATTGCTTTTGGTTAAGATCCTTGTAAGTTTATACTGTAAGCACCAGTGCACTGCAACAGAGAGCAATGATAGGTAACAATTGATAAGACAGTTTGGAAGATACTAACTTTCTCACAGGTAAACATCCCCAAAAGCAGTGCAAATGGTGCTGAAACCACGAGCTTTCTGGATCTAGTGTCTCTCCAGACAGATGGAAACAAACAAACAAACAAACAAACAAACCTACAAAGCAACAAATCAGACTAACAGTGCTCCTCTGTCTAGCAGGAACAGAAATCAAACTCATTGCATGAAATTTGAGGTTAGTACAGACTCTCCCTTCACCTATTCTTCACTGTCACATGAAAGGCAAGTAAGAAAAAAATGACTAAAGCCCTATTTATCCTTTAAGATCCATCAAAATGTAATCCTTCTATGCTTTTTCATATGCTTTTACTGACTCTCCAGAACTTCTCACTTCCTGTTTGTGTCCTACTACGTCCTGCATGAATGTGTAGCACAGCACCTACAACAGGACTGCATCTACTAGCCTTTAGCTAGTTTAGCAACCTTGATAATCAGGTTGTAAGAGCTCCTTGATGGCAGCTCACCATGTCTTATTCAACTCTAAATAAATGGTAGCCTGATTCCTGACACTGAAGAGGTGCTCAATTTATATTTATTAGATTAAGAAAGGGAAGAAGAGAAAACATTCCTTTATTGCAAGACACTGTCTGAACAGCAACTTCCTTCCAGATAGTAATTCACCTTGATTGGCTTGAACTCTGCAATTCCTCCCGCCCCTCTGTTGTTTAAGTCTTGTCTCTCAGAACCCAAACATGAGTAGGAAATGTAAATCAAATTCAGTACGTAGATAGATCCTAGAAGTAAGGAGATATGCTTCACTGTAGCTTGTTTTAGGACTTTGATTTATTGTTCACTGTGGTAAAAAAGTGAAAGAATGGTACAACATATTGTATATAACCATTACTACTGAAGCAATTTGAATTGCTTTCTGTGAGTATACTGTCACTGATCTAATTTTTACTAAATGTTAAGCAGGTTTTTGTGCTAAAAATATATTGAGCCGTAACAGTGGATTAAGAAAGATGTTGTTCGAAATCCCATCTTGTAATTTTCATTTAATGGGTCTAAATTCCTTGAAGTCTCAGACTTTAAAATTGACTTGCAGAGATCTTAAGTTATGGTTCTGAGTCCCTTTGGAGGAGGTGCTTATGAATATTAACTGTACCTGAGGATGCACCGTGTTGGTACAAGACTCATTTGAGCACAGTATTAGTGAGAGGTGACTGATGAATAATGGGCTCAGTGTGTGGAATTTAAATATTCGAAAGAACAGACTCTGTATGGTATTGTAAAATGTCTTGTAGCTTCATTTCTGATTTTGAAATGTTACAGTGCTTGCTTATTGTCACAGCATGATCTTCAGCCCAGTTGGGTAGTGCTTTTTTAAAGTAATGCAAATGCATGAATGTCAGAAATACCTTCAAATATAGAAGACTGCATCTTTAAGGAGTGCATTTGGCATTAAACAGCCTTTTCCAGCTAATGAATTTCTCAAGTTACAAGAATAATGGCCTTTTTAATCTTAGCAAGAGTAATTAAACAGACATTTGTTATTAATGATGTTGTTAATGGCAGAAGATATTGAATTCTCACATTAGATATTATATTGCTTGAGAGTGATTATTTTGAATATCAGGCATATGAGTATATGATGATTTTAAAGAACAACACCTCCTTCAGAGCCCTGTAAGTGCTAGTCATTTTAAAGAGGAAAAAAAAGTATCTTAACTTTGATTAACACAAAGAAAACGAAGTATTTCCAAATAGGGCCAGAACTAACTCATAGGGACAAAGAACATTTGTTTGATTAGTTCTACTCATCATTTGAAATGATATTTTTCTTCTGTTGAGATAGTTATGTGGAGCCCACAGCTTGAGAAAAAACTCACTTACTCAAAGTCTGCTTCAAAATAGAAAGGCAGATTATATTGGTTGGCTACTCTGTGTCCATTTTCCTTTCCTAACAAGTTGCTCAGTTTGCTTCAGGAATTCACCCTATCCTCAGTTTCAGAAGAGCATCCTAATCAGCCCTTTCATTCATTCAAAAAATAATTACTGAGTACCACTTATGTCCAGGTGCTACTCTATACACTGGGAATATAGCTGAGAAAATAGAATAAAACAAAACAAAAATATCACAAATAAACAAAAGCAATATAAAAATGCAAAAATACCTATGTACTATGATTGGAGTTAATAAGTTAATCAAAGTGAAGCCACTCAGGCCACAGCTGCTCCCAGTTATTTGCATGGTCCAATGCCACTGGTGGGTATGTTGGCCAAATGCCCTAATCAGAGTGAAGAGCAGGGTTTTTAATTATGCTAGTAGGAAAGAAAAAAAAATATTTCTTTCTCTCTCACTCTAGACATAAAGAAAGTAGCAGTCAGGCCCAGTGGCCACTGGCAGCTGTTTTGTGACTGTGAGGGAATCTAGGACTTAGGAGGAATCAGAAACTAAGGACAACTGTTGGGGTATCCACTGCCTGCTCTAAAAGTATCTGAACAGATACAATTTTTTTGAATTAAAACTAAACACTTTTGTGACAAATTAAAACTAAACACTTTCTTTGTTATAAGTGTATGATAGGGGCATCTGGCTTTGGCTCAGGTCATGATCTCATGGTCTGTGGGTTCAAGCCCTACACTGGGCTCTGTGTTGATAGCTCAGAGCCTGGAGCCTGCTTCAGATTCAGTGTCTCCCTCTTTCTCTGCCCCTCCACTGCTCATGCTCTCTCTCTCTCAAAAATAAGCATTAAAAAATTTTTAATAAAAAAATAAGTGTATGATTGATGGCTTGGTCTTAATGCTATTGAGGGCAAATAAAAGATGCTTTGGGAATTCAAGGATCAGGGTAAAGGGCATATTTATAGCAGTCATATTGAGGGAGCTGCAAGGATGAGCTAATGTGTACTGGTAGGAGTCATGGGATTAGATTTTGAGCATGTTTGATCAAGGGGACCAAGGCATAAGACTGGATAAATAAGAGTTTGTCATTTATTTGCAGTATATTGTCTTTCCATGAAATTTAACATTGGGTCAAGGACCCCTGGGGAAGAGGAAAACTCAATGCTAGAGTGGCTGTTTGAAGCCTGAAGACAGTGATGGCCCATACTTAGTAAAATAAAATGCCTGAATTGCTGGGGAAGATGATGGGGCTCAGGGAAGTGGGCATGCTGGAATTCATATATCATGTGAGGTCAAAAGACCCACCAGGGAATTATGTTGCAAGGAGGGCCCAGCAGACACCCTAATCACCAAGGCCATCAGAAACTCATTGGTGAGAGGGGTATCAGCATCCCTGAGAGGTTTAGTGGTGGTTCTTCTCTGTCGGCTGGTGCTAATGGCTCATTGGCAGTCATTGAGCTGGGATCTTTGTGAGCTCATGAGAATAATGGGTCTCTGCAGCAATGAGGATAAGGTGGCAGTGCTTAACCACTAAAATCCAGGGGTGTCACAATTATTTTAAGAACTGGCAGGGTAAGGGGGATGGCTAAGGAGGTTGTCCACAGGGAAGGTTGTGGTTCATAGAACATGGCTTTCCTAAGTCGAAATAGACAGTTATCATGTTAAATACTTAATATGTACTATAAAAAGAAAACAAGAATGGGTGATGAGAAGGTATCCAAAGATTGTTGCTCTAAAAGGAAGCTGCATTCTCTTACCCTATTTTAGTACTTGAGTTAGATTTCAGACAGAATCCAATGACTGATGAGGTTGCTGGATCTCTCAGGGAACTGTTGGCGATACAATGTCAGGTATATACTATAATAACTCATCTAATCTTTCCCCAAGAGATTCTGTGGATAGGGAAAGGGATATGCCAGACATTTCCAGGGCTATTTGACACAGGGTCTGAATTGACATTGATACATGGAGACCTGAAGGACTGCCATGTCCCTGTTAGAGTTAGGGGAATAAAGGTCCAAATATTTAGTAGAGTCCTGGCCAAAGTTCATTTTAAAGCAGGTTGACTAGGTTTTAAATCCCACATAGTTTACATTTAACCAATCCCCAAATATAAAATTTAGGATCAAGATACTCAGCAGTTGTAATAACACCAATTGAATCCTTGGACTGTGGAGTAAGTATTATTATGGTGGAGAATACTAAGTAGAAGCTTTTGGAATTACTTCCTCCCTCCATCAAAATAGTGAATCACAAATGGTATTGACTTCTTGGGAGGCATTACAGAGATTGGGGTCACCTTAAGGAGTCAAATGATGAAGGAATTGTAGTCTGTATCATATTTCTATTTAATTAAGTCTGTTCCCTGCAGAAACTGAATAGACCTTTGAGAATGATTATAGACTGCTACAAGCTCAACCAAGTATAGTCCTGAGTGTTGGAAGTGCTATTTTTACTTGAGTAAATGAATATATTCTCAGGTATATGGCATGAGGCTTAAGGTAGCAAATTTATTCTTTTCTACTGTAGTCAGAAAAGAGGATTTGAAATAATTTGTACTTACGTGGAAAGGGAAATAATATACATTTAAAGTTTTGTTCCAGGTATATATTAACCCTCCCACTCTCTGTCATGATATAGTCAGAGGAACATCTAGACCATCCATAGAGTATCACATTGATCTATATTGTATTAATAACATGCTAATAAGAAAGAATGAGGGAGTTGTGATTAGTATGGTGGAGGTCTCAGTAAGGCACATTGGCCTCAAAGTATGGGAAACCCACTGACAATTCAGATACATGATATGTCTGTAATTTTTTAGACATACAGTAGTCAAGGGCATGCTGGTATATTTCATCTAAAATTAAAGACACGTACATCTCCTACCACAAAGAAGGCATAATGTTTGGTAAGCCTCTTTGTGTTCTGAAGGTGATACATTCTATACTTAGAAATAATGTTCTAGTTGATATGCATATGATATGATATGATACAAAAGACTTAGCTTTATGTGGGGCCTAGAACAGGAAACAGCTTCGCAGCTGATTAAAATTATAAGGCAAGCAAACATCCCCTTGGGGGTTTACTTTCTAGGAGACTAGGATGCTGGAGGTGTCAGTGGTGGGAAAGGATGTAGTAAACAGCTTATGGCAAGCCCATTGGGAGATTGATATTGAAGACCCTACAATTCCAGAGTGAGGCTGTGCCATCTGCAGTAGGGAAATAGCTTCTGAGATGTTACTGGATCCTGGTAAAGACTTTTATGAACTGTGTTCTGTTGGATGCCCCAAACGGTTTTGAGTTAGGTGGAACTGTCATAATAAATGATAAATGTTGTTGAGCCTGAGCAGACTAGAAAGCTCAAGAAAACTGCATGATCAGGTAGCTTAGACCTCCCCAGCCTTTGTCTGCACCAGAGCCCTTCATCAGCACATCCTCATCTGGGGATGTTCTTTACACAATTAAAGGAAGAGAAAAAAAGCCAAAATAATCAATGGAGCCTTCGCCAAATAATCAAATGCATTGGTTCATTATGTGGGTCACACCAAAAATGGATGTGATTGCTTTACAAGCTATCCTTAGACAGTAAGAGATACCTTTTCTATTGTCAGAGTTTCTAGTGGTGCACTTGGTTACCTCCTTTGTGTGGAAGAGGTGGCCAGAGGTGTCCTTATACTTGGGCTATCTACGGTAGTGATCCTGATTTCAAAATGGAACACGCTCTTCTCAGGGACACACTGAAGCATGGAAAGAAAAAAGCCATCTATATTCCCATTTTTCTGTGTGATTAAGCATAAAAAACCCCAAATACCAGGCCAATAATTTAGTCTTAGCTGAAGCTACATCTTCTCTTAGGATATTTCTTGTGATATCTTTTTTTTTTTTCATGAGTTAATTTTCTGCACCAGAAATAAGGGCCCATAGTTAGCTGTAAGAAATAAGGGGGCATGATATTAACTTCATTTTCCTTCTCTGCTTCATGTTACGTCCCTGGATTGTCTCTGTGTCCCCAGAAAGGTACAAGTCAGGGAGCTATAGATTTGTGTGTATAGATCTGTTTGTATATGGAAGTGCAATAATTTCTTGAACAGAAGGCTTGTGACTTACATTTTCACAGCTGAAGGGACAGTGCTGGACACTAGAAGGGACTGAGCATGTGCCTGCTGTATTGACTGAACTAAACTATATAATGTGGTGTTGCTGAATTATCTTCAACATTTTAATAAATGACTCTGAGCTGCTGTTTAGTCATTCTTGTTACAAATATGAATTGGATTGTGGACTGATTTGGCAACCGAAAAGAGATTTCTTTCAAACCAGAAAGAAATGGGAAATTATTTTTCAGTGGAAAGGAAGCACTTTAGTCAAACTTGGGGGCAGCTTCCACAGTGACGTGGTGTGTGCTTCCTTTGGCCTTTAAATCTTTATTTCTCCTGAGGCAGCAGGGCGGGGGGGGGGAGGGGGGGGATAGGGAACTGAGCAAAACCTTAAAAAATCTACCAGGCTCTAGAGAATAGAGTTTACAGAGAACTGAATTATGTGCCTCTTTGAATCCATGAGTTTAACTTCTGTGGGTTCTGTGGCTTCCAGCCGACCCCCTCTAAGAAGCAATGGTCTACACTGTGTTTTCTCATCAGGGAACTCAACCATCTTACTTTCAGGGTCATTTGAATCACATGGTTAACCTGATTCTTTTTTCATTTTCCAAAATGTCACAAATAGGTTGTTTTTTTTTTTAAGGAAAAAAAGAAATCTGGCTTCAGTTGTTAATTTCCTCTGTTCTGTCAAGATTAGGCTAGTAGTTCTGAGTAATTCTGGTTCATTTTCTCAAGGGAGTAGGCCTGAAATAATCCAGTGTTTATTTTTATACAAATTCTCACAGTGCTACAACATTTCAGTGACTTCCTGGGATGTTTCTAGTTTTTCACAGGCCAAGGGGCCATTCTCAGAGGTAACTCCTTCATGTAAACCTAAAAATGGCACTTTCCCACATTATAGTTTATCAGGAAGTTTAAAGTTCAATAGTCCTCCTCTCTTTTCTTTCTTGTCACAGAGGAAGGAAAAAATAAGGGGAGGTTCCAGCATTTTAGCTCATTCCAGCACGGTCATTCCATTTCAGTAGTTTGGAACCTGGGAAAGAGGCAGGGAGATTGTAGTGTATCTTGGCTGAGAGATGGCTGGACTGGGAAACAGGACTCTCTGTCATTCCCTGTGTCACTCTCTGTGTGACCCTGACCTCTTCCCAGCATTCCTGACCCCACCTCTGAGTTGGGGAAAATAATACTTGTCATGTAACCCTCACGGCATTCTCCCAAAGCCATGAGATACTGTGCTGAAAAAAAGGGGGGGGGGGATTGTGTTTGGCATTCCAGCCCTGTATTCTGCACAAAGAGGTCTCAATGTGCCTTTCTGGATTTACCCTCCACTATTGTTTCTCAAGGACCCTTGCTGTCAGTCCCAATGGTGGACCACTGTCTATCTATTCTACATAGTGCACAGTTCTACACCTTTCTCAATATCTGCTGTAGTTCCTTCTCTTGCTATGTAGTATTTAAGCTCAATCTCAACCCATTTCTTCAGTTTAGCCTCTCTTCCTTCCTCTCAAACCCTATGACTGTTTTCACTTGCCATTTCACTGGCATATGAATGGCTGGCTGCTGTATTTGTGGAATGTATTCAGACAATTTTTTGGTGTCCTTTATCTCTTTTAGTATATTGTGAATACTGGAAGTGCTCAGATAGTCTGCTTCATTGACTAAACAATCTTTACATCAGCTCCTTTAGCCATTCATGTTCGGTTTTAATGATGTCATGACCCTCTGTGAACATGCACATTGTTAAAATTGCCCACCAAATGTGATTAAAGTATATGTATTCAAGTATGTGAAGTGGACAGTAGAAAAATCTGTTTGAAATACTTAGCCTAGAGTGTTAAATTCGATCCTAGAAGGCAAAAATCACTTAGCTGTGTCAGGTCCTGAGCTATATTTAAGTTTATTGTTTCATAACAAGTCTGGTCTATTTCAGTGTATTGTTTTCTGTACAAGGTCTCCCTGTAACTATGCATTATAATAGACTGTTGCCAGCATTCTCAAAGTTTCAGAGATGGATTCTTGATTACTTGCTTCCTGCCCCAGGGATTCTTGCTGTTAGAATTGTTATTAAACAAAGCAGCCTCACTGGCATTGTATTCTGAACAAATAATTTGCACCTTCGTAAACTGATTAACGGGATGAGTTTGTTTTGATAATTGATCCTTGACTTGTATTTTAAAGGACAGCAAAATCTTGGAGGACTTCTATATTTGTTACAAATGCTCTTCCTGGAATTTTAAAATAATTTAGAAACTCCAGTAAAAAAAAAAAAAGAACATAAGAAACAAATGAAGACTGGAGACCATTATTTCAGTTATTCTGGATGTGAATTACCATGGTGACCAGTCCAGGTCTAGGTTTTATCTTCTTAAAGTCGTCTCACTCCGTCCAACCCAGAGTGAGTGATGAGATCTTTGGCACAAAAGCAATGGCCCATGTGCAGTACAGCACACAGAGCAAACTTTATAATCTCAAGTATTATTACTGTGCACTACTCTGTCCGAAGACCAAATAAGAAACTTTGTTGATTAACTGGGTTAAAAAAATGCTCCATATTGACAACTGTTCTTCATTTCATGCTCCAAGTCAATAATTCTGTCAGTCATGCAGCCTTTGGCAAGTAAGAGGGAAAGTTTCTCCCAATAAATCTATTGTAATCATGGGATAATTTGACAGCCATTCTGTTTTCTGGTGTTGAATTAAATTTTGTTTGTTAGATTTTCTTTTCCTTTTCTTTTTTAGGACCTTAGGGGAAATTCATACAAATATCAACAGATGTCAAAGAGTTCCAAATAAAAAAGAGAAGCTACAAGTAAAAGGAAGGATTAGGGTAGTAACTGACAAACTTAGCTCAGGTAGAGAATTTGGGTGATGGGTCATTTTGGTGGTTTAATGAAATCTAGTGTATAGCTGTTATTAGTGAAGAGTGTATTTTTATTATTATTTTTAAAATTTTTAATGTTTATGTATTTTTGAGAGAGAGAGAGAGTAGCGGAGGGGCAGAGAGAGAGGGAGGCACAGAATCTGAAGCAGGCTCTGGGCTCTGAGCTGTCAGCACAGAGCCTGATGCAGGGCTCGAACTCACAGACCATGAAATCATGACCTGAGCCGAAGTCAGAAGTCTGACAGACTGAGCCAACCAGGCGCCCCCAGTGGATATTTTTAAAAACACATTTTACAGAACATTTTAAAATGGGAGGGAGATTTTTAAAGCTATCAAGAGTTCACAATATGACACTGGCCCTTATATTAAAAAAGACTACTCTTTCTAAAGTGATTCTAGAATTGGAGTTATATTCAACAAACATTAGGGGAAACCGTGACTACACATAGTTGTCAACAGAATTAAAATGACAAACACTGTGCCTCACAAAATTATTTTTGGTATTTCTTGAGGTAACAGCAAGAGGAAAAGAGTAGATTTTCATTGTATACCATGTAATATTTTTATAAGGGCGAGGAAATGCATGATTATGACATCTTGAACTCTTAAAATTCCCTTAGGAAATAGCCAGAGATGGGTTTTGATAGAAACAAATTCCCATTTTAAACTCTTTATAAGCAGTTTTCTTATTATTCAGGTGGTAGCCCTTTGGGCATTGCTGGGTAAAGCAGAGTGAAAAAGTATTATGTCCTTAACTGGTTAATGAAAAATTGAGATAAACAAAATAGTGGCTTAAATATAGATTTTTCTCCTCACATAATTTGTCTCATTAAAATGCTTTTAATATTCTGTATTCTGATTTTCCTTGAAGGAAATATTGTTCTACAAAATTCCAATGAGACATGCTAAAAATAATGTCTGTGACAGAAATGTTAATTTCCTATCTAAATAATTAAATTTAAAACTATTGCATTTTATATTTCAAAAAAAGATCATTAGATCCTTTCCCTTAAGGGAAAACAGACCAAGAGAGCATAAAAAACTTGCCCAAAGTCACAGGGCTAATGATCAATAGTCAGGGGTTGGGTTGAACCCAAGTTACTATCTCTACTCTAGTTCTTTTTCCATTATGCTGAGCCATCACTGCATATTTATAAGTCTGCCTTCTTTCCTTTCATTGCAAGAGGGAACTCTTGTTGAAGTGTGCATACTAGACATGCAGCATAGTAACCTGATAGACTGTTAGCTGCCACATAGACCAGTAGGCTAGATTTAGGTTGCAAGACAATCTGATTTTTATTTAGTAGATTGTTATTCTATGTAAGTTACAATATTGTGTATGGACTGGAAAATACATGATTAGAATTTTGTTGTTGTTCTAGAGAATCTGAAAACATGACTGGCTTTATATCAAATTATGAAATAAATAAAAGTTTTCTTTTGAACCTTCAGTTTTTCCACTTAGTGTCATTTCTTTTACCTTCTCTTAGTGTCTTTCATCTGGGATCTTCTACCCTATTATTTTCTTTTGATCATGTCACTTTGAAACCTGGATAATATCAATCATTTTTAATTTATTGTGAATTCAAATGAATATGCTACCTCTCCTTAGAGTATTTGTATTTTGACATTTTCATTGTAGAATAAAAGGCCATCTCTCCAATTATAAAAATGAATTCAGGCACTAATTATGAGGTTTAAAAAAAGTTTTCTTAAGGGTAGAAATTTATTCTGTTCCCTTGAAATCATACAACCTATGTAGTTGTCTACTCTATTTCCTCTTCACCTTAAGACATTTTTTTTGGCACTTGCTTCCTAGAACTGTAACAATTGGCCCTTCACCTTGTATCAGAATTTGTAAAAAGAGTTATTAGCATGATGTTTATTAGATTTAGTTAAAGTTGTTAACATTTGTTAGTCTCCTCTGTGGAGGGACTATGCTTAATACTGTGAGGAAGAGAAAGATGAGTAGGACACTGGACTATGTAGAATGCTCTGAAAGATCTGGAATGTTCCATGATGTGTTTTGGGGTAAAATGTGGCTTGAACACTACATTTTCTAATTTCCATATCTTCAAAGGTCAAAACATGAGTTTTAGGTCCTTCTCTACCAATTCTGTGTAGCCATTACCAACTCATCAAAGTTTATATGTTATTTGAAACCTATTTGTCATCTCTATTGGCCAGCACAGTGCAGTAGTTCTCGAACTTTTTGGACTCAGGAGCTTTTTATAGTCTTAAAATTTGTTGAAGATCAAAAAGACCTTTTGTTTTTGTGAGCAGTATCAATGTATATACCGTATTAGAAATTCAAGCTAAGAGGGGCGCCTGGGTGGCTCAGTCAGTTAAATGTTTGACTTCATTTCAGGTCATGATCTCACACTTTGAGCCTGCGTTGTCTGTGCTGACAGCTTGGAGCCTGCAGCCTGCTTTAGATTCTGTGTGTGTGTCTCTCTCCCCCTCCATTGCTCATGCTCTGTCTTTCAAAAAATAAGTAAAGAAACAAAAAAGAAATTAAAGCTAAGAAAGCTGAAAACTTTTATTGATTCATTTAAAAATAACTTTAAGGCCATTACTTTATATAAGTAAAAATAACAAAACATATTTTTATGAAAAAAACCCTACATTTTCCAAAACATGCACATATTTAATGAGAAAAATGGAATTCTTTTACATATTTATAAATATCTTTAATGTCTGGTTTAATAGAAAACATATTTCCTTTTTCATTCAACCTGTTATCTATTGTTTTGATTCAGTAATATAAAGAAAATCTAGTCTTATACACATGTATAGTTAGAAAAGTGGGAAGATTTTAATAGCATTTTCAGATAATTATGAATATTCTTCTTTGATACTACACCAAAACTCAGCAAGTGCTAATAATCTTAAAGATCATTTACAGTGTAGAATCTAAAGCCATGCCAAGAACTTTTGTACCTGTTACATTAAAATCCATTGGTCTATTTTAAACTTAAAATTTACTTTACCCACACATGATTTTATAACATCATTATTGATGATTTAGAAAATAATGGTCTACTATGTTATGCATATCTACCAATGGATGACACATTTTATTGCACAATATCAATAAGGCAGATTCATTAAAGTCATCAGCAATTTATCAGAAAAGTCTTTAAGTATGGGGGATGCTGTCATGATGACAGATGCAAATTTCCAAAGTTCTAAGTTTTGCGTGAAAGCTTAAATTTTACCTTCGGCAAAAAAATACTGTCCAGATAGTTTCCCTGAAGTGACAGAGTCATTTTTTGTCAATTCCAAGACATTGCCTGCCAAATAGGCAAATCTGAATAACCAAAGTTCATTCTTTCAAGTCAAAACTTGTTCTTGAACAATCACATAGAGCTTTTCCTAGAGACAACCATTGTCCTTAAATATGCAGAAAGGATTTAGGTGTGCTTCCCATTTGTCACACAGAATATTGAAAAGATGTGTACTCAAAACTTGATAGTAACGAAACTGGCTTTTTATTTATTTTTATATAGTGATTGTGGCAGTGATGAATACAGTGACTACTAATAGAATTTGGTGACACTGCTTTCATTCATTCGAAGGTGTCATCAGTTTTACCAGCTATTTCTTTTGTGCCATCAGTGCAAATGTCAGTAGAGTTATTTTAAAAAATAATGTGTTAGGATTCCTGGGAAATTAGTTTTGGGTTTATGGGTCCTGAAAGGAAATTGGGGATTCCCTGAACTCTGGGGGCCATATTTTGGCAACTGTTGCTAAAGTGGACAGAACAGTATATTAGCATACAATCTAGTCTGATATTTATTAGCTATTATGATTCTGAGAAAAGAAGTTTGCTTTTCTAGGCCTCAGTTATTTACAAAATGAGAAGTGGAAATCTCTAGTGCTTAAGTGCTATTCTTTTCTGATTGATTGATTGATTGATTGATTGATTGATTTAGTGCGCCTATATTGCCACCCCATGGCAGGGCAGAACAATTCTAAGTCCTGAAAATAGCCATTTGCACATTAATCAAGCTGTGGTTTGTGTCAAGGAAGGAACTAAGAATGTTAAATTTAAATATTTTCTTACTGCTGTGCCATTTGCAGGTAGGAATATCATTTCTTTCTGATTTTTCTTTTTAAATTTGAAATAATTTTCAGACTTCTTTTGTGTTATAATTTTTGTATGTTTATATGTTTGTATTATTTTAATTTTTGGGCAAGAAAATCAGGCCCTCTGATTTTCAATCAATTTCAACAATAATAATAGCTACCATTTATTGAGCAATGTATTAGGCACTATGCTAGCTACTTTATGGTAGTTTATTTAACATTCTGAAGCAATCAGCAAAATACTCAGTTCCACAGCATTCCCCCTGAAACTAATGGAAATGAATTACTAATCATGTGCAGAAATAGGACTTACTTTTTGAAACTGTAAAACACAAATCCTTTACAAGTATAATTCTAACATGTAAGAGGTGATATGTTGCAAGACTCTTTTTCTATTTTTTGTGACTTGAATGTTTAGAAATATTTTTGATACATATACAAATATATACATACATATACATATACACACAAACATATAAATGTTCTTTATTAAGCAAAATATCATCAAGATTTTTGCAAGATAGACAGTAGTAAGCAGGTAGTTCAGGTAGATAGAAGTCAAGATCATTATGAAAAACTTTAGAAGTAATTTAAAAAATAGAAATGTGCTTCACTTCTAGTGTATGTAGTTGTGTTCATTGTAGGATATGATTTTTTTTTTTTTTTTTTTTTTTTTTAGTCCCAGAGGAAACTGACATCTGTATTTGATTTAATGAACTTCTGTTTGTCTCTAACCCCATGCAACAGAAAAGACCCTAGTGCATCTATGAACCTACCCAGCTTTTCAACTTTGGTTCCCAGAACTCAAAGCAGGCACTCTGAGAAAGAACTCGTAAGTTTCCACATGTTTTGACAGACGGAGTCACTTAAAGTTTGCTTCTTGTTGAATCTACATTTATCTTTAGATCGATGAAAATAAGTTATTTTATTTTATTATTATTTTAAGCTAATATGGGAATCTTTGCATGATTTGCATGTCATTCAGATCTTAAGTTCTGCTCCCCTGTTTTGTTTTGTTTTGTCCTGAATTCTGAATAAAGATTTAGAAGGAACATAATAGCCACAGTAGTATGTCAACGAATCCAATAGGTATGATTGGATCAAAATCAATCCTGTACAAACACCTGCTATTGAGTTTTACCTTTCTACCTGTAAGGGATAGCTAATGCACTGTTAAAAAGCTGTTTAGTAGGAACATTTGAAAATGTAGTTTTGTGCTGATGCTAAACTTTAATAACTAAGGCTTCTTTTCCATGTTTTTTGAAAGCCTGACAATAATGGTTCAGTAATTACTGAACTAATGTTATCAATTCCAACAGATATCACATTTATTAAACAGAAAATGCTATGTTGCTGTTCATCAGTTAGAAATGTGTGTAATTGAAATATGAAAATGAAGTCTGTTGGAGTATGTGATTCATCATGAATTCTGCAAGCCCTACACTAACTCTCCTTTTCCTAATTAAACTGTCAAATTGAAATCTTATAATTAATGCAACCACATGCCTTACACTAGATTTTTCCATCCGCATGTAAAGCTCAATTCAGCAGAAACTTTGCAGGAGCCTTCTCTAGGACAAATGAAATTCTTTGCTCTTCTGATCTGGAGCAGAAATCCTGCTCCCCTCCCCCAGCCACAGATATTGTGTAGCGGGAGATTTTTGTTCTCTGCATGATTAGGAGTGGAGTAGGCTGACGGGTTTGTCAGGGGAGCTGGTAATCCCTGCTTTGAGTTTTTCCGTGGTGAGGCAAGAGAGAGGAAGTTGAAAGCTAGAATGAGGTCTTCTGTATTCCTTCTGGCATTTTATATTTCTATACCATGACTAGGCTATTTGTTGTTATTGTTAAAATTTGAAGACTGAGGTGAATTTTTTCCTGATTATAGCTTTGAGGGCACCTCGGTTCTGTAACACTTGATGACACAGAGTGATTGACAGGGTAAAAACTATACATATATAATGCATACTCTGGCTGGGATATATATATGTATCCAGTATATATATGTATGTATCCAGTATATCTATTGGATTCTCCTTTGGCAAGGAGGTATCTTGGAGACATTCTTACTTAGAGTGAGCTTATTTTTGCATATCTCTGTGCAATCAATCACTTAGGTGGTATAAGATTTTTATCTGTTGTGTTAACTCTGATCCATTGGTAGTTCCTGCCTGGGCTGTTGCTTAAGAAGGATTGTGACTTTATCACTGGTTCAGCTGTGCAAAATGGGGCTAGGATCAATTAGTGGTGTCTGATATGTTGAGGTAATGGGTACAGGCAGCAAATTGACTCTCTTTTGAAAAATATGTATTTATTTTTGAGAGGGAGGGGGCACGAGTTGGGGAAGGGCAGAGGGAGAGGGGGACAGAGGATCTGAGGCTGGCTCTTCACTGACAGCAAAGAGCTTGATGCAAGGCTTGAATTCAGGAACCTCAAGATCATGACCTGAGCTGAAGTCAGACACCAGGCCAACTGAGCCACCAAGGCACCCCCAAGTTGACTCTTAATACTCTCTCTGGGATTGTCAGATCCTTAGAGATGTCTTTGTCAATGCCTTTTTTCCTAGGTGATGTCTCTAGTCTTTATGATTTTTTTTCAGACTCTGTCTCTGGTTAAACTTTTGAGCTTGTCTTAAGTTTTACTAAGAAACAAGTTCTTGTATTAGTTTCTCAGTTTAATAATCAATACATTCTGATCAGCTGGACTATTCTTTTTCTTAGTTTCTACAAAGCAATATTATATTCACTGATCTTGTCTTCTACATAGATGCGGTTCTCTTCATCCTCTGGTTTTTTGGACCTGTAAGCCTAACTACATTTTAGGAATATCTAGTTCTCATTTTGGTCAATTAATGTACACAATTATAGTCAGTTTACTTATCTAAATATAGCTAGGTAGTATGTCACTTGTACTTGGTGTATTGTAGTCAGGCAGGTAGGATGGGGCAGTACATGGAGAGTCATGAAGCATCAACATTAATAGTAACAGTTCAACTCATCCTCTCTATATATCAATGAATATGTGAGTGTCTAGACCACCACACTGTATGAGTGAGTGGGACTGACTGGGGTGAGCCGGTGAAAATAGGCCTTCTCTTTTTATTCTATGGTATTTTTTATACCAGTGTATATTCCTATATACAGTGTATATACCAGTGTATGTTTATGAATGTCCTAAACATTATACCATTATATTTACAAACATATGTAACCTGCGTACCAACTAGAACATCTCTACTCTTTATGATTTAGACAAGTAACTCTTAAACCTCTGTTATTTGACCTATATTAAGGACATGTCACTTCCAAGATTTCTTTTTTAAAAAAAAATTTTAATGTTTATTTACTTTTGAAGGAGAGAAACACAGAACATGATTAGGGGAGGGGCAGAAGAGAGGGAGACACAGAATCCGAAGCAGGCTCCAGGCTCTGAGCTGTCAGCACAGAGCCCGATGAGGGTGGGGTGTTTCCAACTCATGGGCTCTGAGATCATGACCTGAGCCGAAGTCACATGTTTAACTGACTGAGCCACTCAGGCGCCCTTACTTCCAGGATTTCTGAGTGTTACTGATAGGCTTACATTTTCATGGCTCTGGCTTCCTTGCTTCTTTTTATTTTCCTTATTTCTCTATATCTTCTGGCTGTTTATCTCTGCCCTGGCTCTAACCAAAGCATGGAACTCAGACTCTTTCCTTAATTTGCATGTACCCATAACTACACCACATCCCCTCCACATACACACAAAGATTTGTGTAGAGCAGATGTTTCTGCGAGTTTGGGAAGATTGAGTATCTGACACCACCATACGAACAATTTAAGATGAAATTATTCATTATAGTTCCTAGGAGTCCTTTGTCCATTCCATCATGTTTCTCTGCCTTTCTATTTTTTTTTTTTCTCTCCCAAGAGCAAACATTTTACTCTTGGAAGGAAGATACCTCATCAAATTTTATTATATAGAACAATTTTGTTTCTCCAGCTCCTCTCTGAAACTGAGAACTGAATTTTTCTTCATGTATGAAAAGGTAAGGTAATGCCTCTGCTGAACAATGGGTTTAATAACCTGGATTTCATCCTTTCTTTCCATCACACAAGGTAGAGATTATACTTACCTAAACCTATGCTTTGTTTTAGGGTTTATATTGGTATTTGTTAATGTGCATATATATATTTACAAAAAATATACAAATACATATAGGTCTGGCTTTTTGTGTGCATGTGGGTATATTTTCTTTAGATGTATCCCCATGTTGATTAACATGCAATTTCACCATAAGCAACAA
Organism: Lynx canadensis; assembly: GCF_007474595.2. Classification (NCBI taxonomy): domain Eukaryota; kingdom Metazoa; phylum Chordata; class Mammalia; order Carnivora; family Felidae; genus Lynx; species Lynx canadensis. The sequence goes on along the minus strand of NC_044303.2, from coordinate 152,691,864 downwards.
TGCTGTATACATATCTTTGTTGGCTATGAAGTTTACTTAGGGATAGATGCCTAGAAGTGCAGTTAAATTTTTTATAGATATTATTCTGATCCTCGAACAGATGTTTCAAAGTATAATCCAATAATCCAGTGTATGAACATCTCCATTTCACCACAGCATTGCCAACCCTCAGAATTTTCTAATTGAAACAACTTTTGTTAATCTCCTGGGGGAAAATGGTGTCTCATTATTATTTAATTTGCATTCACTCAATTACTATAGTGATGTTGAACCTTTTTAAAAAAATTCATGTATTAGCTATTTGTATTACTTCTCTGATTGCCTATTCTTATCCTTTGCTCATTTTTCTGTACATCCTATTTTTCTGTTTTGTGAGAGGTTAGCATGTGCTAAGAATGTCAGTTGATTTTCTTGAGATGAAGTTTACAAATAATTTCTCTAAAAATGCCATTTATCTTTTATATTGCTTAAAGTATATTTTGCATCTCAGAAATTTTAGATGATATTTTATTTTTTAATCTCACAAATTTTCTTGAAGGTTTCACATATAACATCAAAAGCCATTTCCACTTTCCACTTTCTACTACTTTATTCTAATTTTTCAATAGATTGGCCTCACAGATGTGGATCTTAATCAAATTTACTTTTTTGAATGGTGTGAGGTAGGAATCTAATTTCTCCTCCCCCTCAATTATCTGAACATAATTTATTAAAGAGTTTAACATTTAAAGCTGATTTGAAATGACACTTTTTCCGTATACTGAATATATGGAAATCCATATATAAGGACTAATTTCTGTATTCTGTTGCTTAAAAAATACTTTGATACTCTGCATAATTGTGCCTCTCATTATATTTCATTTTCAATTAATTTCTGACTGTTTTTCAACTCACAAACATGTATTCAGTGATTTGTTCCTGGACACCTTGGCTGGCTTCCTCCACCCGTTCTCTGCTCAGGTGCTGGCTGTATCTATAAATATCGAATGTGGCATTTTCTTTCCCAATTCCATGAAGAGATGAAAAGAAGAAATTTCCATTATTTTAAACTTATGATAAATCTTTCTTTCTACTTTTGACTAAATGCCAAATCCCTAGGCATACAGTTTTATTAGAGTCATTTGATACAAATAGTAATCTTGTTTAAAAACAGGAAGAGTTTATACTCTTTTTTTTAAATATGAAATTTATTGTCAAATTGTTTTCCATACAACACCCAGTGCTCATCCCAACAGATGCCCTCCTCAATGCGCTTCACCCACCTTCCCCTCCCTTGCACCACTCATCCTCCCTCAGTTTATTCTCAGTTTTTAGGAGTCTCTTATGGTTTGGCTCTCTCCCTAACCTTTTTTTTCCTTCCCCTCCCCCATGGTCTTCTGTTAAGTTTCTCAGGATCCACATAAGAGTGAAAACATATGGTATCGGTCTTTCTCTGTATGGCTTATTTCACTTAGCGTAACACTCTCCAGTTCCATCCACGTTGCTACAAAGGGCCATATTTCATTCTTTGTCATTGCCATATAGTACTCCATTGTGTATATAAACCACAATTTCTTTATCCATTCATCAGTTGATGGACATTTAGGCTCTTTCCACAATTTGGCTGTTGTTGAGAGTGCTGCTATAAACATTGGGGTCCAAGTGCCCCTATGCATCAGCATTACTGTATCCCTTAGGTAAATTCCTAACAGTGCTACTGCTGGGTCATAGGGTAGGTCTATTTTTAATTTTTTGAGGAACCTCCACACAGTTTTCCAGAGTGGCTGCACCAATCTGCATTCCCACCAACAGTGCAAGAGGGTTCCCATTTCTCCACATCCTCTCCAGCATCTATAGTCTCCTGATTTGTTCATTTTAGCCACTCTGACTGGTGTGAGGTGGCATCTGAGTGTGTTTTTGATTTGTATTTCCTTGATGAGGAGCGACATTGAGCATTTTTTCATGTGCTTGTTGGCCATCTGGATGTTTTCTTTAGAGAAGTGTCTATTCATGTTTTCTGCCCATTTCTTCACTGGATTATTTGTTTTTTGGGTGTGGAGTTTGGTGAGCTCTTTATAGATTTTGGATACTAGACCTTTGTCCGATATGTCATTTGCAAATATTTTTTCCCATTCCGTTGGTTGCCTTTTAGTTTTGTTGATTGTTTCCTTTGCTGTGCAGAAGCTTTTTATCTTTATAAGGTCCCAATAGTTCATTTTTGCTTTTAATTCCCTTGCCTTTGGGGATGTGTCAAGTAAGAAATTGCTGCAGCTGAGGTCAGAGAGGTTTTTTCCTACTTTCTCCTCTAGGGTTTTGATGGTTTCCTGTCTCACATCCAGGTCTTTTATCCATTTTGAGTTTATTTTTGTGAATGGTGTAAGAAAATGGTCTAGTTTCATTCTTCTGCATGTTGCTGTCCAGTTCTCCCAGCACCATTTGTTAAAGAGACTGTCTTTTTTCCATTGGATATTCTTTCCTGCTTTGTCAAAGATTAGTTGGGCATACATTTGTGGGTCCAATTCTGGAGTCTCTATTCTATTCCCTTGGTCTATGTGTCTGTTTTTGTGCCAATACCATGCTGTCTTGATGATTACAGCTTTTTAGTATTGTTAAAATGTCAATACTACCCAAAGCTATCTACACATTCAATGCAATCCCAATCAAAATTGCACCAGCATTCTTCTCGAAGCTAGAATAAGCAATCCTAAAATTTATATGAAACCACAAAATACCCCAAATAGCCAAAGTAATATTAAAGAAGAAGACCAAAGCGGGAGGCATCACAATCCCAGACTTTAGCCTCTACTACAAAGCTATAATCATCAAGAGTTTATACTCTTCATGCAAGGACAATATAGTAGACTATATTTTTTTTCTTTTTTTTTCAAATTTTTAGAAATATATATGCAAAAAATAAAAAATAAAATTAATATACAATCCTATTATGTAATGAAAACTTAACTTTTTAATGCTTAACTTTTCCTTTTTTTATGTATGTTTATGTACCTCTTAATATATTTTTCAAAAATGAACCCATAATGTGAATATTGTTTATATAATGCTTTTTCACTTAATATATTGTGAACACTTAAAATTTTTTTTTAAATGTTTATTTATTTTTGAAAGAGAGAGAGAGAGAGAGAGAGAGAGAGAGAGAGAACATAAGGGTAGGAGGGGCAGGGAGAGAGGGAGACACAGAATCCAAAGCAGGCTCTAGGCTCTCAGCTGTCAGCACAGAGCCTGACATGGGGCTCAAACCCACAAGCCGTAAGATCATGACCTGAGCCGTGAGATCATGACATTGAATGCTCAAGACTGAGCCACCCAGGTGCCCCAACCCTTTTTTTTTTTTATTTTAAAGAAAATTTATTTTTATTACTGTGTGGGGATTTACAGTTTGTCTCATTCATTTATTCATTCATTCATTCATTCATTTATGGAATGTTTATTTAATTTAGAGAGAGAGAGAGAGAGAGAGAGACAGAGCATGAGCGGGGGAGGGGCAGAGAGAGAGGGCGACACAATCCGAACCAGGCTCCATGCTCCGAACTGTTAGCACAGAGCCTGACGCAGGGCTTGAATCCATGAGCTGTGAGATCATGACCTGAGCCGAAGTCAGACACTCAACCAACTGAGGCACCCAGGAGCCCCTCATTTATTTTAATACTATAAAAACACTACAGTGAACAACCTTTTAACTAAGCTTTGTGTTTATTTGTGATTATGTTCTTGTGAATTTGCAGAACTTTTAGGGCAAACATATATACATTAAAAAATTGTTATATCCTGCCATATTACCCTGAAGAAACCCCAACTAAGGTGGCATTTATGTCTCTACACAGCATAACAATGTTCTTTAATGTATACATGGGGATAGAATTCCTTTGACTATAATCCCAATTGGGCATCTCAGAGAGAGCACATCGAAGAGATTCTGAAAACAGAGCTGGAGACTGTGGGCATTTCTCCAGTTCACACTCTTGGAACTGTTCTGTGTCTCAGCATGGTAGTCTGTCCAATATTTAAATGGATTGACTTAAAAATACTTGCTGGCTGGTGGCCAATTTTGGATAATGTTAGATGGGAAGGGATTCTCAAAGGAGAGATTATGGGAAGAAAAAAGGAATAATCACTTTCTCATGGGACTCAGGAAGATGCTAATGCCCTCTGATAAATGCAAGTGCCACCTGTGTGTGATGAATTATTGTCTGTTCCTAGTCTATTTCAACTTAATCTAGCAGAGGGGTTCAGAACATATCCAATGCAGTCAAACAGGGCAGATTGTAGGCTGGGCTCTGCTCTTTATTGTTTGGGTCAACTTGAGCAAATCTGCTTCACTTTTCTGAATCTCAGTTTCCTAAAGAGTTGTAAGATGTAAGTGAGGCAATTCATGTAAATCATTTGAAAAACACTTAGCAAATAATAAATATTCAATAATTGTCCATTAATATTATTATTCACTAATGTTGGAGTAGAAGAAACTGTTTTCCTGGTATCACAGAATAGACGGAAACAATACTTCTTACACAATGGGTGGTTTTAAGTTTGACTGGACATTTATTTTCTCCTGTTTTTCTTCGGGATCTGCTGCATAAACCAAGTAAGAGGAGAAGAGGGAGAAGGAAAAATCATCTGTGACAGAATTATGGTGCACTCAGTTTCTGTTTAGAAGATAAGCTGCTTATTTGATCAGACAGGTAGATAATATTAGTTGGACGCAGAGCACTAGAAAAGAGTGAAGCGTGTATTTATATACATTTGTATAAGTTTGAATTATTTTATATAAACATATATCAATTTGTGTTAACCTTATATTGCTCAACACATTCCTTAGCCAAATGAAGCCATCTGGGAGTTTCAACTGTATCACATAGGATATTTGTCCATGTACTCAGAATGGATGTTTTTAACTGTGTTCTTTGAGAATATTCCCCTTATATTCTCAAGCCACTATTAGTAGCCCATTCTGTTGTGGCCAAGTGAGTCTTACATTCATCCTTACATTCAGCTTTAATTTAAATCTGTTTCCTTTTCTTTCCCCTTCATAGATGGATAACAGCTTGACATTTTCATGATAGAAATGTCTCCATATATGTGAAGACAATAATTAACTAATCTCTTAGGGTTTCTGTTTGGTAGACTGAAAAACTTGATCCCTTTAACCTTTCTTTTCAGTTCATTTGTGAGAGAATGGGCTTAAAGTGCTTTCAGACTTTGTGTCTTGAACTCTCCCCTCTTGAACTCAGCATTTCAGTCAAAAAGGGTGTGATTTTCTTTTGCTAGGCCACAATGTGATTTAATTATAATAGCATTTAACAATAATGTAATGATTACAGACATCAAAATAAATTCAAGGATGTCTTTTTAACATAAATAGCTGTTCATTCATTTAATACATGCTTATTGTTTACTATGTGCCAGGCTAGGTGCTAGGGAAACAGTGTTAGCTATAATGGAAATAGTCTATGTCCTCATGAAGTTTACATTCCAGCAGGGAGGAAAGAGACAATAAATAAAAGCAAGTAAGGTAGGTAATATGACTTCAGAGAGTGATAAATGACCTTAAAAAAGTAAAGCAGGGTATGATGATAGAAGGAAGAAGGTCAGGGACAGTTTTAAAAATGGTGGTCACATAAGAAATGACATTTTATAGAGAGCAAAATTATGTTAAGGCCATACAAAGATCTGGGGGAGAACACTTTAGGAAGAAGAAAGGAGTAAAGTGATGCTCAGATGGGGAGGGGTTGGGGATGAGCTAAGGAGTGGTATCAGCTGAGCTCAGAGAGGTGTCAGGGCTAGGTCAGTCAGATAGCATCTGGAAGGTGATGGTACTGAGTTTGGAGTTTTCTCCAAGTGTGATTGGAGGCCACTGGATGCATAAGATCTGGACAGAGTTGGGATGCAATGTCTCACAAAATCCCCATGGGTTGTGTGGAAATGGACTATTGGAAGAAATAGTAGAAGTAAGGAAACCTGTTGATGACATGGTTTCTTTCCCTCATGCTCCATAAATGTATTTTCTATCCAGTATGTCTTTTTCCCTCTCCACTGCCGAATTTAGAGTCTGAACAAGTGACGAGGACAACTTTGCAATGTTGTGGTGTTGTAGGTCTTGAAGACAAGTGATATAAAGTGTCTTAAAGTACATCTTTTTCACTGGTCAGATATAAGTTGCAGTGCAAGATCTAGGAAAGCTTCAACCTGGTCATAGAACTCATTTTTTTTTTGTCTGAAAGATAATTTCATTTATCTTGTGCCCAATGAGGGTTGAAAACTATAATAGGTATGGAGATTGAAATAAAATAATAGAAATATATGGTTCAACATCTTATTCAAAGAAGAAGACACATGCAAAATAAATACAAGGGTTGATTATGTAATTTGCAGTTAATCAGCAAATGATTGGTTTGAGTTTGATACTTTTGTTCTCTGCAAAATCAAAACCTAACTCTTTAGTTTCCTTCTTAGAGGCAATGATTATTGGGCTTATACCCAAATCTAATGTTCTTTAATAATTTTAATTTTCAGCTTTCCCCTTTGAAAAAAATCAAAGCAACTGTTCAAATATTTTTCTGTTTATAGAATTATTAGTATTCTAAGAAAATTGAATTCTAGAATTTTCACCACAAATATAATAATCACCATTCTATACATGGCAAAGTGCAATTAACCACCCTTGGATAGCTTAGAAAGCTAACCCCGTTGTATGATATTTTTCCCTTATGGTTAGACACATTTTGAGCTCAAGCACTGACTTACCAATGTGCTTTTGGATTTCAAGCTATTTGCAAAGATAGAGACTGACTGTATTGTGTGTACTTCATAGAGGAACCTTGATGTTCAGATAAAGAACCAAGTGGGGTTGATTAGGAGCAATGAAGTACGTGATGTGTGTTTTCAGTAAGAAATGGTTAATGTTTCCTCTGCTTTCACTTGAACCTGACTCATCTGCTGCTTGATATTTACTGAGACTAGAGGAGTTTTTTTTTTTTTTTTAACCTTTTGAGCAAGTTGGCGCTGTGTGCAATTATGCCCTAAAATGGAGCCCTTAAGCTGTGTTTTGAGGGGTAAAAATAATCACAGCGGTACAAAAGTGATTCACCTCTCACTTTGCCAGAGAAAAGCAGATGAAGAGAGCAAGAGAGTGAAAACATATTATGACCACTGAGAGACAAGCTTGTTGGAGGGAGCATTATTTCGTCTTAAGAATTTTTTATGCCCCTTTTCTTCTTTACTAAAGCATCAGTCTCATTAGCATATATCCAGAAACCTGCTGCAGTATTTTCCCACAATGATTTACTTAACTTGTCATCACTGGGGAAGAGGAAGCCCATGTATTCCTCATTCCCAGCCATTGGTGGAAGTGATTTTGCCATCCTGAGCAATGGAAGCTTCTTCCTCCTTGGCACTGTAGTGCCCAGGTTCCACAAGGCTTTTGACTCCCAGGACAGAGGGGCCTTGTTGCTGAGTAGGCTCTACTGTACATATTACTGCAATTATACTGGATTAAATGGCAGTGTAATCTCATAATAAGTTTACTTGGCTGAAGGGGAAAGTGCAACTTACAGAGAACTGTGATTTCCCGAGGGGCTCACAAAGCAGAGGAAGCATTTGAATGGTGGATGCAGAGATGAGAAGTGTTTTATTCCACATTTCCTGAGATAGTTACAATTTGCCAATAAATAAGAGCATTTTGATTTGTACTCTTCATCAAGATTCTGCTGCCCATTTTGAAGTTTGATTTAGGTTATTCTTTCATTTGTCAGTAAAAGGTAATTGACTAACTCATTCCCGTAGCTTAAAAAAAAAAAATCTCCTTTTAGGCCTCACATTGTTTTCTCCTTTTTTACAACCATCAGAACACAGGAACACATTGAATAATTTTCATAAAATAATATTAGCTTCTCACCAAAGATACCAGTAACAGTTATGTTCCCTTTGGGGTTATTATTTCAGAAGCCAACTGGGCACACGCACTTAATCTCTCACTCCTGTAGAGGGGGCAATAAGCGATGTGCTTAGTGCGTAAAATTCCTCAAAACCATTTGCTAACACCAAAGCTGTACGCCAAAAACTTGAGGGGTACAGGGTGCCCTTAAGAAGATACCAAACTTTTATCCAAAATGTGCTTTATCTAAATAGATCATTTCTCCCCAAATTGTCAGGAATAATATTTTCGAGTAGGAGCCTTCTTAATTTTCATGGTTGGGTTGCCAGATCCAGGAGTTATGGTAACGAAGCTCTGGAAAAAGCCAGAGTGAGGTTTTTAACTTCGATTTCTGGCAGTAGTTAACCATAGGGAAATGTTTTCAATTTATATGATCTTACCACTCTATTCTGTTTTCCTTGGCTTAAGGGAAATACAGATCTTATTTCATTAATATCAACTATGTTAATTCCATTGATCATTATCTGAAATCAATGTCTTTTGTTTAAATGAAAATCTGCTGTTTCATAGGGGAATATTTCTGTATTAGATATTATACTAACTTTAAATACGATCTTATAGAAACTTGAAAAATCAGCTTGCTATGGTGGGTTTTTTTGAACAGATATATTTCGAGGAATCTTTCCCAAATATCTCTTTAATTCAGAAGAAGGGTTCTAAGGAAAAGGGTTGAAACCTTCTCTTCAAAAGTTTTTCCTTGGGAATAAAAGAACTTTTTACTTTCTTGGAAAAATCCTGTTTTTACACCATTAGCGGTTTCAGAATCAATCTTTGATTTTCATTTTCTGTAAGTCAAAACACCATACGAAGTGTGCTTGTGCAGGAAAAGAAAATGAAGGGAAGGAAACAAAAAGACAATAATCTCCCCCTTCAGCCTATTCTCTTTTTGCTTCAACATTTGTGGAAGTGAGAATGTGTCTCTGTTTGGAGCACCAAGCTTCAGTCTTGATGGCTTGGTACGGTGGGAACCTGCTCCAAAACCTGCTCTCTGCGTAGCAGCTCAGATGGAAAGACCAAAAGTGTGTGTGACTCTGCTGGCTCAACTGTGGGACAGCAGTTCTCCACTACCCCACACCATGGAAGACGTCAGACTCAGAGCTGTCATGCCACCTCAGGGATCACCAGGCCTCCCAAGACCAATTGCTATGATTCCGCGCTAGAATTTAAGTAATATTTTAGATGTCTCAAAATGTCTTCTCTCTCTCTCTCTGACTCTTCCATCCCTTTTCTCTCTCTCTCTCTCTCTCTCTCTCTCTCTCTCTCTCACACACACACACACACACACACACACACACATACGTATACACATGTACACACCACACACATACACATACACATTTCACTTTTTTTTAATGAAATATTATCCTCTGGACAAAGAGTAGAAAATTATTCAAGGTATGTTTTAACAGTCTTTGAACAACAAATCTGATTTATATTAAAGGATGTTCAGGAACAATCCTAGCTTGAAAATAACCCACCCAATTTTGAGTATTTGCAAAGCCCTGTTTATCCTGAAACATGGGATATATCGATTGTACTGTCTCTTCTGCTTGGCTGCATTTTTTTTTTTCATTTTACATTTTATTAGCACAGTTATTTGAGGAAAAGAATGAAAAGAATAAGTGCAAAGCTCAATATAAGTCCATGTATGGTTAATTGTTCATTTTTTTATAAATGTAAATTGGAGGAGTTTAAAATTCACACGTAGCATAAATGTTTGGAGACACAAGATTTCATGATTCCATAACTGAGAGTTGACTGTATCTATTACCATTTCAAAGGAAATCTCTGAAGAAGTTTATCTTTTTTTAAAAAAAAAAATTAATGTTTTATTTTTTGAGGGAGAGAGAGACAGAGTGTGAGAGGGGGAGGAACAGAGAGAGGGAGATACAGAATCTGAATCAGGCTCAAGGCTCTGAGCTATCAGCACAGAGCCTGATGTGGGGTTCGAACTCACAAACTGAGAGATCATGACCTGAGCCGAAGTCGGATGCTTAACCCACTGAGCCACCCAGGTGCCCAAAAGAAGTTTATCTTTTAACATTTGAATTGTTCCACCCTACCTAGCTATCCTGGATACCATCTCCAGAATCACCTTCTACATTAACACTGAATAATGTCCACAGGATGCTTAAGATTTCTGATTGATGTGTTCTCTACCTAAATCCCTCATGTCCAACACCTCACCTCGGTTATGTAATCCATGCACCAGGCCTAGATAAGTGACAAAGATGTATCTGGCTATGTGCTTAATAGAGAGATTTCAATCAGCCAGAGTTCTCTATCCCTGTCACATAGCAGGCAAACTTTTTTCCACAGGAAATGTTTGACACTCTAATTGAGGGAATTTCATATGCAAGGGGCTTGTTGTTGTTACATCAGGTCATTGTAGGGCATTTTTGGCTAACTTAAGGCTGACTGCTCAGTATCTATATAATGACAGCCTTACTGATCTACAGTGAGCTCAGCCCTAATACATCTGCATGTTTGTCTAACTGTCCTTATAAATACTGTTGTATTTATGTCCCAAAGAGAAGTTCTGATGTCCAATTCTCCCACCTCAGTTAAACAGTTTTCTTCTTTCTTTCCCATCTCAGCAAATGGCACCAACATTTTCCATTTTTGATTCTTGCCTTTTCTTCAACATTCCTATATGATACATCAGAGAGTCTTTTTGATTCTATATACAAAGTGTATTTAAATATGACTGACTGTCTTTGTATCCATCACCACTACCCTGATCTGCATCTCTGTTTTTTTTTCTCCTAACTCCTAACAAGTATCCTTGGTGTTTCTGACACCACCCCCCCCAACAATTCTTTTATTTAACTTTCTTCAAAGACCAATCAGACCATCCAAAGACCTCCCATTACTCTTAAGATAAAACCAGCTCCTCCCCATGGGATTCCTTCTCCTGCATCATCTCGCTTTTCTGTCTTGCCTTCTCAAGTTCCTCTAACATGCCAAGGTCACTTTGATGTTTGACAGCATTCCTTGTTTTCTTGGAATGCTCCTGCACAAAACTTTCATGTGGCTAGCTCCTTGTCTCATCACTTGTGAATCACTTTAAATGCTACTCTTTAGAGATCATTTCATGCCCACCTACCTAAAACCCTATCCAGAGGGCTATGTTCAAACCTTTCTCCCAGTATTAGTCTCTACCATTTCATTTTGCCCTGTTACTTTTCCTCTGTAACTCTACACAGTCTGTTGTTACGTATGACTTATGTCTACCTCCCCAATGATGTAAGCTTCAGAAGAACAAGGACTATGCCTTTTCACCATTTACTATCCAGTGCCATGAACAGTGCCTGGCACAAAGCAGATGCTCAATAAATATTTTTTGAATTAATGCTGCTACAAAAGATAAAGTCTCATATTTGGGACATAGCAACGAAACTCTTAAAGAGATTTGTTTTCTTATAGTTTTGAAAAAATCCTACACAACTAAAAATAAAACTAATAATAAAAACAAATATAATAATTCCTTTCTATGTAAGTATAGTAATACTTGCCTCTATGTGTGAGTGAAATGGAAAACTCATCATACCTAATGACTCATTTAATTATGAAATTTACGAATGAAAAATTAATTTATTTTCTAGTTTTAAATGACTTAATTAGTACACAAGCTTATTAAGCTTCACGTATTCAAGAGGTAAACCATTACTTCAAAAATCTCAACCAAGACCAAACCAAATACATGTGAACCCGAAGTTCATTTAATCATATTTAAAAAAGCTAATATTCATTGAGTCACTTCTGAAATTGAGTAACTAAACTGAAATATTTAACGTCTATTATTTTGTTTGACTTTCACACTACTGTGAGCTGTGCATTGTTATTTCCATTTTGCAGATGAGAAAGCTGAGGCCCAACGAGGTTAAGGAATCTACCAAAGGTGTGACTTCTCATAAGTAGTAGAAGTTTGAGAAAACTTCTTGAAACCCAACATTCCTGTAAATGAGTTTAAGCTCTTCAGCTGCCCCTTTGATATCTTTTTTTCTCCCTGAACATCCTTCTGATGTTAGAAACTTGTTGAAGAGATGAAGCCTCACCATGACTTTTTAAAAACAGTATTAAAGTGTGCTTAAGTTTGTACTTGAGATGCAGGGAACAAAATTTGGCAGCATGTCAAATATACTCCTACCTCGTTCCTCAGCTGTGGTTTGTTCCTACTATCTTATAGACTGGAATTTTGATCAAACTGGATGATAGGAAAAATGTATCTCCTTCAATAACTGGGCAGAATAATAAATGTGCAGAGTTAGCATGGGACACTGTGGAGGAAGCACCATAAATTTCATGCCGAATCAGCTTAAGAAGGCAAGCTGAGGCCAAAGAATCACAGCTGTCATTTGGCTGTGGGAAAGGGTTCAAAGGTCGGTTCTACTGTTCATTCCCATGAACTTGAGGTTCTCCAAGGGGCACTCCAGGAGGTGACGCTCCATTTTCTGTAGTAATGTGACTCAGAACATGACAGATCGCTAGTAGTTAATCAACAGGTTATGATAAAAGTCCAACCTGATTTATTTCTTTGCCAGAGATTGGCCATATATTTCTGCATACATACAAAGACATGTATGCAATGTAACAGATCTAACAGAAACCAGTACAACTATCAAAGTGACATTTCCAATTAATATGTTCTTCTTTAGAAAATTCATAGGAATTAGAAGACATTATTAAATATTTCAAGTTTCCAAATAGAAATGACCTCTACCCACAAATGTAATTTTTATTTATATGGTATAAAATTTGTGTTAAGATTTGAAAAACTAATTCAATTCAGGAGAAATTTCTTTTGTTATGGACATGTCCTTTGTTAAGGACATGACTTAATCCACATATGTAATATTAAAGATGATTGTGAGAATGGATTACATTCTTATGTGGATCACAGGGTTCAGGTATTACCATTAGGATCTTCTTGGGTTCCATGTTCTTGAAATATTTGATTAGTTTAGGAGTGTCATGATTGACCATTTGTGATAAGCTTTGTGTTGTAAAATATGATTATGAAGAAAGTGATAATGATGATAATAAAAATAAAATAATAACTAACAATCATTAACTCTTAATGCATACCAGGAACTGTTCATGTCTTCTACGTAATTAAAAAAAAATCTATATAACAACCTATATATAGCATAGGAAATATTTCCTATAGCATAGGAAATATTATTATCTCCATTTCATTGGTGGGTAAATTGGAGCACAGGGTGGTTAAGTAATTTGTGCAAGGCCAAACAGCTAATTTGTGACCACAAAAGTTATTTGGTGATGATTGTGATAAAGGAAATGTGTTCTGCTATTCCATGAAGAAAAGAACGCATGGGAGGAAACAGTTAATAAAGAAAAGAATGCTAGTTTTGCCATTAAATTTGTTGAATAGTTGATATCCTTTAAGTCAGGAGACATAATTTGATAGAAAATAAAGAAAAAGTAACACTTTTACACATAATTGCATTCTTGTTAAGTTCTTTAGGTCTTGATGTAATGTATCAAATACACAAATATACCCCTTTTAAATAATATACTAATATTTAAAAAATATACTATTTTAAAAAAAAGTCAGTGGATCTGGTAGAACCACAAGCTTGTTGATTTGGGAAGGAACAGAAATGAGAAAGGTGTCTGATTCTATAGGGCAATGGTTGATTTATCTTGACTGTTGTCTTCCTATCAGCATACTTTTTTTGGGTACCATCTCAGGATTGGAACACCAGGGAAAGGTTGACTTTTAATGCTACTCCAATAGAAGAACAGTGACAGTAGAAATTGGAGTGCAGTTTTTAGTAGATAGTTTGAAAAATCTAATACACCGCAAATGAAAACAAACTTCTTGGTCTTTAAATTATAACAATAGTGAGAGAATCAGAAATAGCTGTGGCACTTCAAGAAGAAGAAAATTACTTAGCTGTAGTATGGAGGGGTTATATTGAACTGTAAAAAAATGTCATTGGGTTTTATTACATGCTAGCTAATTAATGATGATGCATCTTATTTTTTTCTTTGTACTTGTGGTACATATTTCAAGATGAATAGGCATACTCTGTGTGCGTATCTGTGCTAACCTTGGCATCTGAAATAGTTTCTCTTTTATTCTGGAAAACCCAGTATGGAAGAGACTGTCTTTACTTTAAGCCAATAACTGGGTTGATTTGCAGGCTGGCTCTTATCATTATTATTTAATTCCTCCATCATATAAAACTTTTCATTTCCCCCCATGGTCATCAATAATGCCTGCAGTAACTCAGCATTGTGGGACAAAAAAAATCAAAGTAAAAAAAACAAAAAAAACAAAAAAACTTCTATACTCTATGACTGGATCATTATTTTAGAATTTAAATAAATGTCGGTTACATCATTAACAGCTGCATATGGTGAACGCGATTTCTCTCTGTCTCTCCAAAGGTAAGAAGCTACTTGCTGTATTTTATTTGTATATTTATTTGTATTTTTATATTTATGTCTCTCAGTAAACAGGTCTTGGAACAGCAAATAGTCAATAGGTATTTTGGGAAAGTGTTCATTGAAAATGTCATGGGGCTGTTTTTGCTATATTTCTGCACACACATTGTATATATGGTTAGGGATATATGTGGCTTTCTAATTTCAAAAACCACTTATGGGGTGTGGGCACTGTGGTCAGAGTCTTGGGATCCAGTTGAGTAGATAGACACCCCAAAGTCATTAATTCTGTAGTTTTTCTCCGGTGGCAAGGCTGTACTCATGTTTATGGTAGAGATGACATGACTACACTTATTAAGATACAGAAAGCTTTCATTTTCCTGGGCCTTCTACAGAAAAACCACAATGATACCTTAGAAGGAGACAGTCCCCTGCCTTCACCTCAGCTGCTCTTTTATTCACCACAGTCTTAGGGACGTCCTTGATTCCTTCTGCTCATTAAGAAAAAGGTATAATTGTTCTTGTTTACTTATCTTTTGAAAAACATTAAAGAGCTTTTTCTAAAATAAACAAACCACAAAACTTGTCTATAAAATGCCTGAAAACGTTATGGAGTCTCTTGGTGAAACAGGTTAAGACCGACACTATATTTAGTCTCTAGACCAATACTGTAACATAGAAAAAGTATTTTGAGGTTGGTGTATAATTAAGGGTTAAAGGAAAGAAGGAAAGAATCACTGAAGTTAGGCAAAAATCAGAGAAGAACATTGTTGTAGGAGAGGAAAACTTTTCCTTTTTCCCTTCTAGGGTCTTTGGCTGGTCTAATAATTAAATTGACATAAGACAGATTAACAGGAGAAAAACAAATTTAATTTTGTACATATGAGAGCTCATAGAGATGTCAGACTCAAAGAAGTGACAAGAGTGGGCAGCTTTTATACCTTTTAGCCAGAGAAATAGTAGATTTGTGAGGAATTGGTAAGAAAGAAGTTTGTGCTTGAGGTAGTAAAATAGTGAAAAAGTAACAGGGTTTGTATATGTAGCCTTCTTGGACCTAAGTTACCTGTCTCTGGTGATAAGGATGTCTCTCTTTCTCCTGGTTTGGGAAAGGTAATTTTACAGGGGAGACTTACTTCCTGCTTTCAGACGGACAGAGGAGGGTCAGTGTGTCCTTCTTGCATCAGCTGTTTATTAAGTCACTTAAATTCAAAATAAGCAATATGCCAAAGTGGAATATATTGGGGAAGCCTGCCTTCAACCCCATCATTGTGAAGCGGTTTCTTCTTTTCCTGTCAACTTATAGGCACATTAAAACTTCAAATGGACCAGGAAAAACACTTTCATATTCCTTTGTTCCTTCACTTCTGATGTTGAAAACTTTTAAATCTTTACAAGTCACAAAGGGCCTTCAACTCTGATAGCTGGTCTCTGAAATAGGTTAGTTTTTCAAAATTAATTAATTAATTGAATAATTTACTTATTTATGCCAATTGTACATCCATGAAGGTAAATCTCTATCAACCTCATAATTGGTAAACATTTTAAAATGGAGAAAAGCCAAAATCAGTTATTGACAAATAGAGCACACGAAAGGGAAGAAAATACATATGTAGGCTAGAAATGATTTCCATGACATAATTGGAACTAATAGAATAAAATTGTGAAATTAAGGATATGTCCCAGAAAAATAAATAGTGAAAAATATAGCAATAGGTAAATGTAATGGTGATAGGAGAATTGAGTAATAATTAAAACCTACGAATAAGTTCCTGCAAGTCAAGACCTTGTGATCATAGTTGAACTCTTACTTTTGCGTAACAGGAGGTAGTGGAAGTTAACAATATTTACACACTTTGGAAGTGAACATAATGTTCACATTGACTAGAAATAAAGTGTTTTCCAGCATATTTATGCATTTAGCAGCATCTTTTAACATAAAACACAGTTGATGATGTTAATTATAACTTAGTCCTACCCATTTGTTTTAAAAAAATCCACTAAGGAAGCTAAGTAGATATTTGTTAAAATGAGAAATGTGCATTCAGATTTAGATTTTACTGCAGAAGTAATCATTTAGTTGCTATGGAAAGATTAGATGTTCATTAAAAAATACTTTTGATAATTCTGTAGAAAACGTACTTGTTAATAATACAAGTGTTGTGAATTTTAGATGAAAATCTATCTGAAAAGCAAATGTTATAATAAATGTAAGGACCTACACTTATAATTTTATCATTTTTACAATGATTATCTCATATATCATATTTAATTAGTTCATTTATTGCTTATATTATAAAAATTTCCCCTGATTTAAAAGAATATATCTTCATTTTAGAAAAATTAGAAAATACAGAAGATGGCAGAGAAAATAATTTTAAAATCACCTATTATTTCCCCCTTAGGAATAATCAATCATCTTCCCTACTGGTGAAGTTAGTCTTCTTACTCTCCTCTGTGTATATAAGTGTGTGTTAAATGCATGTGTCCCTTTGTATGCATTTTGTTACGTAGTTCACCTTACACTGTATATGAAAGCTGTTCTTCTAACTTCAAAACACATTTTTAGATGTTTCTTACATTTTCTTGTCATAATAAATAAAATCTAGTAAAGAGAGTAGTTTAAAAAACAATGCTTTGCCCAAGTAGAAGGCCTAATTTCAGAAAGGGTTGTAGCACTGTAGACAAGTCAAAAGGGCTAATCTGAAATTATTCATCAGTAGCCTAACCACATAGATCATGATGCAATAAGACTGAAGAGTCAAAATTTTTATATTTTTGGCCAACCAGCCCTGCAGTTTATTGTATGGATTTTTTTTTGCCATCCTTGAGCACCACTTAATAGGACATTAATTCTTCTTCCTTCCTCTGTTAACGTGGGTGCCATTTACATGTTTGACTCTGACCATGGGAACCTTTTGGATTGTAATAAATGTGGGCTGTGGTGGAACTAGGAGCAAACAAGTGTAAAATTCATTTTACAAAGTGACAAAGGTCCTGCTAATAGTTATAGTCAGTTCACTAATTACAACTGATGTTTTTGACCTAGTTTTTGTTTTCTACATTTGTCTTTTTTTTAGTGTAAGTCATTACGAACAAAAATGAGGTTTCCTACCAGCCAGAACTAGTGCTACTGCTTCATAACTTATGACAAAATTGTGCCTAGTGAGTTTCTGAGTACCTTCTGTCTATGAATATAGAGGTCTGAAAGAAAGTCAGAAATATGCTAAGTGGGACACGAAAGCCATTCCGATATAATAAATAAACCTGTACATGAGGTTAAAGAATCTGAAACTAATAGAAGGAAGATTTATTTCTCAGTTTCATAAAGTCTCATGCAGTTCAGGGGATACTTCCATTATATGATTCAGGGATACAAGCTGCTTCTGTCTGTGGCTTTATCATTTAAACATGTGGCCTCTAAGGTTGCCACTGACAAAGGAGAGACAGAGGCAGCACAGTGGCTTTTATTTTACCTCTCTCAGTATGCAGGTGATGTGTGTTCACTCTCATCTCTTAGTCCATATGCGAAACTAGTCACACAGCTTCTACCTAATTGCAAGGGAGGTTAGGAAATTGTATGCAGTATATCAGTCAGGAATCAACTAGAGAAGCAGCACCAGTAGGAGATATAGATATTAAGAGATTTATTTTAAGCAATTGATTTATAAAATTGTCAGGGCTGGATAGGCAAGTCTAAAATCCACCAGGAAGTTGTGATTGGAAGCAGACTGGAACTCACAGGCACAGGCTGAAGCTGCTGTCTATAGGAGGCCTTTTCTTTCTGTCTCAGGGAAGCCTCAGCTCTGTTTTCAAAGCCCTTCAACTGATTAAATCAGGCCCACCCAAATTCTCCAGGATAATCTGTTATTTAAACTCAACAGATTGTGGCCTTTTCATTACATCTGCAAACTCCCTTCACAGCAACACCTACTAGTGTTTGCATTACTGTAGCTAGCCAAGTTGACACATGAAAAGAAGAAGAGCAAGAAGAAGAATGAAAAGAAAAACATTGCAAGGGTGCATGTGGAATAACAGGTGAGCTCTGTCTCTGTCAGAATATGAGATCATTATACTGTATCTCGCGAGGCATTAGTCATTAACAGCTATAACAACAGCAACAAAAAAGATATGAATCAGTGGCTCTGTGAGTTGATGTGTGAGAAGAAAGAGAACTATCATTTAATTTTATGATATGTACATTTCTTCATCTAATTTGAACTAATAGATTATTGAAGACATTCAATCTAGAAAAGTTTTATCCAATTCTTAGAAACCTGCCAAGAACCAGCAAGCACCTCCCCAAACTAACTTATCCTAGCTTGAGGTTGTTTTGATATTTGGCCTAAGTGTGTTACTATGTTTTTATGCATTTTGTTTTTGTTTTTCCATTTCATCTATTTTGTTCTGCTATGTTATTGCTCTTATCACCTAAGCATTGCATACATTTTTATTAAATTCTTATTATTGGTTAAGTCCAAACTGGCTGGTTCTTTAATCTTGATGCTACAGAATTTAGATTTTATTTGAAGCTTAAATGCTATCTCTTAATTATCTTCCTTCCGTTTCTTATGCCTCTTGGCATTGCCTTTGTGTTCCTCTTCTGTTTCTCATTAGCAGCCCACTGAGCTGCATCACCCTCTCACAGTGGCAACAAGCAGGATAGCTTTAGTTTAGTACCTTCACATTACTACCAGCCAGTTGGTCCTCTCCAATGCCCAGGTCACAGCTTCCATCACTGTTGTTAGTGTCACCTGGTAATGGCTGATGGTGTCTCATGTGTTTCCCTGTGTTCTGAAAAGAAAATTTGCCAAGAGTTGGCCAGACATGATAGTGGACAGAACCAAGCAAGTCTTCCATCTGCTGCCTGCATTTGCTGTCTGTATTTACCCTGCATACTACCTGAGCAGAAAAAAAAGAGACTTGCTTCTACAGACATCGGTTCTACCAGGTGAGGAGCCAAAAGCAAGCCCTTTCTGGCCAAGTTGTGCTTAGCCTTTCTCTGTTGGAAGTTACTCTTTGCCAATCAGGCAATAAGTCAGAACTAAAAGCTGCAGGAGACAGACAAAGTGATGCAGAATTAATGAAGTTCTTTGTGCCAAGGTACAAAAATAATATTTGGGCAGCAAACATTTTAGTTTTAAGGTCAAAGTTATTTCACCTTGGGACCATTATTAGATTAACATGTGATTTATCAGGCACAGACAGAACTGTTTTAGGTGGTCCTAAAGAGAAGTGATTGTGCTCACTAAACTAAAGCATATAACTTCCCTTTATTATCTATCAGGTCAAGATCTCACCTTATCATAACATACCTAAATATGGATTTTCATTGCAGAATATCATTAGTGCATGGTCTGAGTAAGCAATATGCATTTTTAAAATTGTCTGAACACCTCTTTATGTGCCAACTCTGGCGATAATTACCAAATGTCTATATCTAGAAAAACAGGCAATTCAGAAATATCAATTTGTGCTATTATTTATGATACACATGTGCTAGTTTTCCCTAAATATAGACATTTGGTAATTATCACTGGGGACTATTTGTTACAATTCCAAAGTAGATACCAATGAAATAGAAATAATTTATTTGGTAAAAATGTAAATCGCTGAAAAATTCTCATTATCTTTTTGTAGAGTACAGTTCTTAGTTTCCTATTCATATTTCATGTAATAATTTTGGATTAGCCATCTGGTTTGTTGAGGGTTGAAAATCTGTTTAACACCAACGCAGAATTTTTGTTAAAAAATAAAACAAGTCACACAGAAATCACAAATGTTTTTCAGGTATTTCACAATGCTAATAATGAATAACTTTTGGGAGATGGTATGTAAATTTGCACTTTTATCTTTAGCACCTTTCTTGTTTTCTTTCCTTTTTTTTTCATTTGTACAATTTATATTCACCTGCAGTATGCTTTTGAAACCGATTTTTCGGGGTTGTGTCAATTTAAATGGTTGAAATATAACAATTCTTACAAAGAATTTATGTTGGCCCACCCACGTTGTTCTAGCACCACTCCTCCCCTTGTCCAAATGGTTAGCTCAGTGCATTAGATATAGCATTTTCTCAATGATTCCAAGTCTTTATCCTTGAAACTGAATTACCTCCTCTCTGCCCCGTGTCTGCATATAGACTCCAACCTTCTGTTACTTATCCCGGGTAGATATGTTTGGTCCACATGAGAAGACTGGGAGGCAGAGTATGGATTTATTAGTTCAGTTTCATCACTTCATGTGGGTAGACAGCCTAAAGTGTGCACCGAATAAAAAGTGGGTTTGTAATGTTATTCTTCTATGTCTTGGTAAACAAGATTCTCACCAGTGGGTTTCCTTACATCTGTGGCAGGATAAAGCCTGTTTCCTGTGGATGTGGGTGTCTATAACTTCATCCCAAATCATTGACCCCCACACAACAAAAATGTATTCTGATGTATCTTGCTGAATTATTTTTGTAGTCGTATATTGTACCTGAGGTGTTAGAACATCTGGATAAAGCATTCACCCGTCCACGTATCAAGCAGGGTGGGTGTGGGTTGACAAGATATCTCTTGTATTGGACTCTGGAGGCTAAACTTTGGTTCCCACAGCTTCTCTGAATATCTTATTAGAGAATATTCTTTGGAGGGAAAGAATATTCTGGGTTTTTCAACACAGATGTGGAATTCTGTTAAGTACGCCTTCAGACGCCACCTGTAAGAAAAGCAGCTTTGAAGAGAAATGCTTAATGGAATTTGAGGAAGATTTTTTCTGTTCCTGTCAGGACTGGGCCCAAAGCTGAGTAAGATACCCACAAGAAGCATGCTTCTGGATGCCCAGAGAAACAACTTGGAGGACACAGAATGTTGGCTTTTCCTAAGGTTTTGAAATGACGCCTGATTTTGTTTTGATAGAAGGAAGAATGGTCGGTTTTGCTATATGATCTCATATGTAATCCTCTAACCTCTGAAAAGAAAGCCAGAGAGGGACTTCTTCCCTTACAGAAATCCCCTAAGTTGTAAGGGTGTAAGTTTTGAGAAAACGTGTATACAGATATCCTATACATTGAAAGAGAGATTCAGAATACAGACCTAGGGACCTCTTAGTCTTCTTAATTCTTTTATTTTCTCACTCAACTTTTTAATCTGGAAAGGAATGAAAAATGATCCATATATTATTATAGACCAACACTTGTAATCCTCTCAGTAGCAATTCATTTTTGTTGTTGTTGTTAATTTGGCTACGGTGGAAAATAAAGACTATAAATGAGCTAAAAAGCTAATAAACAGATATATGTGCAGACTGAGCATTCCCACCCAAAGCCATGCACAGGTAGTGAGGTGTTGCAGACAATACTGACTGTTTGATGACAACACTGAGCAATTAGCACTAAATTAGTCTCTTGCTGCAAGTAATGCCACATTGAGTGCTATAGGAATATCAAAGGCTCACAGACCAGTGTAGCAGAAAAATACCATAAAGAGCTTTGGTCAAATCGGAGAGGAATAGTCTACTCAAAACCCGTAGAATGTTTATGTTCTCATTCCTTTCACAAGCAAAATGATTCTTGTCTCCATTTCTTTTATTGGGGATAATTCCTATCACTAATTGATGAGGAATATGAAGATAAAAGTAGTTAAGAATGTTATGATCAAGGCTTAGAAAATCTTAGGTAGTACTTTAAATATATTTGGCAGTGGGTCTGAAATGGACTCTGCCCTTCATTATTGTCTATTATTTTCAAGGGATTTGATGTGAGTAACCTGTCTGTATTTGCTTCTAGTAGATGATTTGCTTACCTAAATGATGGAAAGAACTACAGCAGAAAGGGATGGAAGTGGCTGGATGGGAAGCAGCAGGAGTGTTCTCACACAACAAAATTGCAGTTTAGAGCAATGCAACATAATCTTCATGGGCCCAGTAATTTCTGAATATTAATTTCAAGGCTGAATTAAATGATCTCAGCCTAAAAGAAGTGATTCAGTGATTCTGGTTTCTGGATGTTTTCTTGATTCTTATGTCTCTTTTCTACCCTCTTTTTTGCTATTGTTAAAAACACACACGCAGTGTTTTGTACAAACAGTTCTCTACATATTCCGTGTACAGAAGACCATTAAGAGTATTGTTTTCACATTTAAAGTTTAGGTCACTCTCTTACATCTAGGGTGCTTAATTTTGTGCCACTCTTGCAGTCTGACTCTGGGATGTATCATTTTGTGGTCTATAATGTCTGTATTCACATTTGGTTTTCCAGGGACAGGAGGCCCTCGGCACAGTGGCTATCCCTACAGTTTCTGCCAGGTTAAGTACAGGCAGTCAGCTATTGAGATTCGAGCAGGAGAAAATGCTTAAGAGCATCTGTATGCCAAAATCTATTTTTAAAACTCATTCTATTTATAATCTATAATCCTTCTTCTCAAGGCTGTTAGACACTGCCCTTTTTGGAAAGCCGTCCTTTCCAGTGCTGATGTTAGGACCAAAGTTTCAAAGCATCACAAAAGCCACTCCTTTCCTACCTCCAAGCTTTAGGGTTCATTTTAATAGCATGCCAATTGCAAGGTTAATTCAAAACACTAGTAGGGTTAGCAGTCCCATTTGGTGTGATTGTATCATAAAGCCACAGTGTGTCTTCACACACTCCTGTGTTTAGTATTGTTGACAATAATAAAAATCCTCATACATTTTTCACAAGAAATGCAAAGCCCATTAAAATGGTCTTATTAGAGAATCCTTGTGAAGCATGCCTTGAAAATATCTTCATCTGGGTTTCCACAACTGAAGACACTGATCTTCACCAAATCAAAAATGATACAAGTTTCTGGAAGTTACAGTTTTTAACTCTGGGATGAGGGTTCATGCCACTTAGAGCAACTAAAGGAAAACTAGATAAGAACATAATAATATAATCCTATTATTCTAATATTATAATTCTTTTTATAATGCTGTCAGATTCCCTTTCTAAAAAGAAATACTGTCTTTTTTCCCTAAATCTGTTTGTGTTCAAACTAAAAAAATAAGTATATTCCTGAAGGAAAAGCAAATCCTAACCTAACCTTGAATAATAGTGAGGTATTGTGTTTTTTTGTTTGTTTATTTTGAGAAAGAGAGGTTAGGGGAGGGGCAGAGAGAAAGGAGAGAGAGAGAATCCAAGGCAGGCTCCACTTTCAGCACAGAGCCCATTGTGGGGCTCAATCCCATGACCCTGGGATCATGACCTGAGTCGAAACCAAGAGTTGGACGCTCAATGGACTGAGCCATGCAGGTGCCCCTCGATGTATTGCTTTAATTAGATATAAGTGCACTTTAACTTTGTCCTGCTCCTCTCTGTTTTAGAGATAAAGTCCTACTTATTTATGATTAAAATGGTCAATTCTTGGACCTGCCCACACAAATCACAATATGACATAAAGAAGACTCCTTTGAAGGGTGTCTGGGTTCAGACCAAATTATCAGAATGTTCTTTATACTTCAATGCATCTTTAAATTGAGTGCCATTAATGCCTAGAATTAGGAACCTCAAGAGGCAGCCTACACTAGATAGGGATTCTGCTCCCAAGGTACTGCACGATTATGTTGTGAGATATTTGCAGAGAAGTTTATTTTGGGCTGGGTGAAATTAGCATCTTTGTTTACAAGAATACCATCTCACTGATCAAGTTAAAGTACATGCCTAATAACCAGCATTTCTTAGGCTTTTATGTTGCCCTTAATTAGACTCTTCAAAGTTAATTAGGGGAACAAATGGTACTTTTTGTTCTTTTAAGTCCCCTTTAACAGCTTTCTCACACTTAAAATATTCCCACATTTATAGGTAGCTTGGCTTCTGCTTTAAACCTACTGGTTAACTGCTCATTGGTTAACTCCTCCTTCATTCACAGAGTGCAATCCATTCCATTTTCTTGGGTGCCTTTGATCCTTTTTCCAATTTTCAACTGTTAATATGGTTTATTTTTAGATACAAAATTATTCATTAATTTTTTTTGTTGTCGTTCCTGTTTGGGAACAGCGTTTTGCTCAAGGCTTAGAAACTGGCAAACTAAATTTGTAGAACACTGGCACATGCAGGGAGACTAGGACAGCTTTTGCCTTATAAAATTGCACAGAAAAATTTGAGTTTCCATACCCTTACCCCTGAGTGTCGGGTGGTGGTGGTGGGTGGGATATAATATTCCTCATTTGAGTTAAAATAAAAATAATCGACCTCATTTTTATACCAATTATACATTTGAGTAGTTTTCTTTGTAAAAATATTTTTCTTTATTTTTCTTTTTAATTAAGGGCTTATTGCATATAGAAAGTTGGCACTTAATATAATAATCTAATCCCAAGGATGTGAGATTTTTCAGCCATGATGTCTGTCTGCTTTGTGCCACTAATGGTAACATAAGACTATTAGAAGTGAACTGAGTAAATGAGAAATAGTCTTCGCATTAGAGCGGGAGTCTGTCACTCTTCTGGCAACCCTGCCGAGAGCTACACATCAAAGCCACCACACTGCGCTAATAGTGTCACTTATCCCACAGCCTTTACACTGTCCCATATGCAGTTACTATGCAGGGGGTGTGCACATGAGGGTGAGAGGGGAGTTGACAATGTGCTAGAAGAAACCGTAGGAGATAAACTGAATGTGATTTATCACCTCTAATCCTTGCAATGAAAAACATTTAGGAAGAGCAAATAATTGAGGTCTTTCAGAAGTATGTTTTTATTGAAAAAAAAAAAAAAGCAACAAAGCAACCCAAACCTTGAATTAATTAGCAATCTAAAAATGGAGGAATAAAAATATTTTTTAAAAAAGTCATGAGAAAATTCTTAGTATGTTTATATAATTGGAAGAAATTAGGCTTTAAAACAATCTCTTTAAAATTATATGCCTGAAAGAATATAAAAAAAAATGCCTTCATTATTGTTTTTGTATATGGCAATCACGATCACAGATACCTACATAACTCAAGTTGCTGAAACAAAAATATTTTTATTAAACTGAAAGCAATCAGTGATAATGGATCTGTATCCTACTTATTGTCGTTTTCGTTACTGAGCTACTATTGTTTTTGTTGTATTTGATATTTTGGTCATTGTGTTAAGTAGTCCTGGATCGGCACCAGACTGACAGGCTGGGAGGGTGAGAAGCACGCATGCGCATGCGCGCAGCCCTAGCGCAGTCGGAGAAAGCCCGCCCTGGCCCCGGTAGGTGAGGTGGTGCTTCCTCTGCCAGTTAGGTGGGCTGTGCAGAGCACAGCTGGGCCCTGCCCCAGGATTTCTACCAGGCCTGGGCTAAAGTTGCCAGCTTTATTTCTAGGTCAGTCTACTCAATTGTTCTCTTAGGACTGAGCTAGCTGTAAATGCTTCTTCTAGGGCCCTTTAAACTCTCCAAACCATTAGGGATTTGAAATGGGAGGAAGAAATTTAAATGGCCGAGTTGAAGTTTGCCTTTATATTTCAAGTTTGCACAGAGTTGATATAAAAGGTTTTCCGACAATGTTGGTGTGATCTAGGAGGGAAAAAAGAAACGACCGTTTCAAAAAAAAAAAAAAAAAAATCCCATCATGGAAAATAAAGCCAACATACAAGGATTAGGAACAAACACCCCCATTCCTTTAAATTGCCCCAAGGCCTCTTTTGCAGATTTTGGCAGTTATACTTCTTATTTGGAGGTCAAAACTGACAATTTCAGTTTATTGGGCTAGAGCTTTTAAGCAACCAAGGAAGAAACCAAAGCAGGATGCCCTGGAGTTTCCACATTTTAATCTAGAGGAGTCCCTGTGTCCATCTTTTGATCCTCATTTAATGTTGTAATTGTAACATATAGACTGATTTGATTTAGAGTCCCTTTTGGGTGTTGGACACCACAAAGATAGGACAAGTGACAGTCTTGTCAAAAAGGACCAGGGCAGAGAAGCTTTAAGTAGCAGAAAAAGGAAAAACTGCAAAATTTTGGGGGGTCTTTCAGTGTAGAGGCCTGGAATCTTGTGGTCTGACACTGTGCTTTCACGTGAGGATAATATCATAGAAATGAAGTGACTTTTGTCAACTCCAGAAAAGCAGTTCCCCTTATAGTCTCATCTCAGTTACCATCATTATAATCTACTGAAACTAGAAGCCTCTGAGTCATCCTCAATCCTTCAGTTACCCTTACCCCTCCTTCCTTATCCAATTAGCCTCATTATACTGATTCTCCCTGTTAAGTATTTCTTCATTTTGAGTCCCTGTCCCAGTATCCATAGCTTTATTTTTGGGATGACTGCACATTTGAAACCTTATTCTTCATTCTTCATGTTTCTTATCCAGTTCCATAGATTAGATGTAACTAAGAATGTTCATGTATAGGCTGTCAATGCTTCATAACGGCCTTATGCGTCATTGTTTCCCAGATGCAACTGCCTATCACTTGATCTCTCCAGTTCTAATCTGTCCATACTGCCAGATGTCCTCTCTCAAATCACAAGGCTGATCCTAGAGTGTGCCTTGCTACCATTACATAATCTCCAGTGTCTTCTGGGAGAACAACATTCATCATGATGCCTCCCCAGTCTTTCCCTTCCACAAACCCAGCCACCTTCATCTCTTCTCATCTCCCACATGCCCCCTACGCTTCAGCCACAAGGAACTTCTCACCATTCTCTGAATATGCCACTCTTTCAAACTTTGTGTTTTCCCATATGCTGTTTCTTTTCCTGGAGTGCCCTTCCCTCCTTTCTCTGCACAGCAAACTCCCACTCATGCTGTAAGACCCAGCTCAAATGCCATCTCTTCTCTGAAAACTTCCTCACTTCTGCAAAGAACAACTGTCATTCAGAGATCCACTAGCTTTTTGTAGACACCTCTTTTAAGATAACCATAGATAGTGCCACCCCCAACTGTGGGATAGAAGGGCCCTGAGGTAAAGGTCTCTGACCCTCCTCCACCTGGAGAGAGGTCTGTGTGGTCAAAGGGATGTTACCCAAAGCTCTAACCTCCCCCTTTCTGATTTTTGCTGTGGATACCCTGGTGCCATAAAACTTCCTACACAAAGGGCCAAAGTACCATTCTAGAAACTGCTGAGGGTCTTTTCCCTGGGGTTTTACATCTGAGAATAGCCCATGCAGTTGGTATGAGCACCATTAAGTTTCAATGATGGATAGAATGTGGTTGGAGCATGGGCTTGTTGCCTATGGTGTCCACATACATGTCCCCAAAGCCCTTTATGGTAAAAGACAGGTGATGAGAGGAGGGACAGGCCTGGGGCTAAAGGACAGCTTCCTCGATGACTTTGATTTCTAGCCTGGAACTCTGAGGAATTCAGGAATTCTAAATTTGAACCTAGTAGTCCTTGTTGTTAAGAAGACCTATTTGTCAAGGTAGAAAAATAAAATATTTTATACAACTGTTTATAGCTTAATTTATAATTTTTAAAAATATTTAGACATTGAGTATGTGAACCTCCATTTGTATGCTTGCTCTGGTCGAGAAAATGCTAGGAATAGACCTGCTTACAGCATGGTTATTTCTTTTTTTTTTTTTTTTCTAATTTTTTTAATGTTTATTTTTGAGAGAGAGAGAGAGAGACGGAGCATGAGCAGAGGAGGGGCAGATACAGAGAGAGACACAGAATCCAAAGCAGGCCCCAGGCTCTGAGCTGTCAGCACAGAGCCTGACGCAGCACTCAAACTCTCGAAGTGTGAGATCATGACCTGAGCCGAAGTAGGACGCTTAACTGACTGAGCCACACAGGCACCCCTAGCATAGTTATTTCTTGACATCCTTATCTCCGTAACTAGGATGTGAACTCACAGAGGGTTAAGATTCTTTTTTGTATTTAATTCTTTGTACTTCAATAGTTCAATATCAGGGGTGCCTGGGTGGCTCAGTTGGTTGAGCATCCGGGTCTTGATTTCAGCTCAGGTCATGATCCCAAGGTTGTGGGGTTGGGGCTCCATGCTGAGTGTAAAGCCTGCTTAAGATTCTCTCTCACCTTCTGCCCCTCTCCTCTGCTCTCTCTCTAAAATATTTAAGTAAAAAATTCATTGAATATCTTGCTTGAAAATATATTTTTGATATACAAATTATATTCAAAATACTTGTGGAGGCAGGAACATGTATAACAAAGTTTAAAGAACAATATATAAATTGATTAAAGAAAGGAAATCAGACTCACTCTGGCTGAGAAACAGACTCATGAGCCTTGGGTAATCATCAATCCCTAGCATGATTAAAAGAGGGCATAACAGTAGGGATAGAGACATAATAGGCTTCTGAACTTTCTTCCTTCCACAGACACTGAATGTACAGTCAAACATGGAGCACTTCCCTCTGAGAGAAATTCAGAAACTAGCCCAGTGAGTCCTACACACTGGGAAAATGAGAAAATACATATATTGAAACAGGTGGGAAAGACTGAGACACACTCTTGGATACACTCTATCCCTGACACAGTGACATACAGTTGGGAGGGAACCCCCAATTCCCAGCTTCTTTCTGAGGAGCAAAGAGTTTGGACTACTAGTGTCTCAATTTTAAGCTCCCACTGCAGGGATGGGTCCCCACAACACTAGTTTCTGAAAGTGCATGGGCCTTGTCTCTGCAAAATCTGAAGCACTGTAGTAAGCAAATAAGCAGTTCTTAATAGGTGTGCAAGCACTCCCTGTGATTATCCTCCTAGGGCTCAGGGCAGAGGGGAGCAGTCAGAAACTCCTGTCTTCCTGTCTTTCCCGGGAAGAGATTTGAATGCATAGTTTATAACCTGCTGCCTGAGGGCCCAGCTTCTAATTTGCATGCATCTGGGGTTGCTGGGATTCTCTCAGAGACCAGGGAAGCCAGGGGACATTTCCCCTGACTTTTCCATCTGGCTTACTCCAACAGTAACACCAATTTGCTAGTATGAGCTTGTCCAAACATCTAGTGTCCTAACTTTTATAACTGCTATCCAAGGGAAGAGTGACAAAATTCCCTAGCTCTGATAGTCAGTGGGACTTGCATTCCTGAGTCCCATGGGTCTATAGCAAAAAAGAAGAAAAAAAAAAAAAGAAACAATTTTTGCACTGGAATAGAAGCACGCCTTTTCCCCACCTCCCTTGCAGCTATATACCTGGACTTAGTGCAGAGGAAGCAGGTAAAAATGCACATCTCCTAGTTTTTCCCTGGAAGAGGCTTCAGTACATACTTTCTTAGCTGCTATCTGAGGGTTTGGCTTCTAATTAGCCTGCATCTACCTCCTTGAGATCATTTGTTTTGGGACACTGTTTGGTCTTGGCACACCCTCAACTGCATATCAGCTTAAAATAGACTGTTAATAATGGTAAGATAGTTTATGTAAGTTTCATGGTAGCCACAAAGCAAAAACCGGTAGTAGATACACAAAAGATAAAAAGAAGGAATCTAAACATACCATTAAAGAAAATTATCAAACCACAAAGGAAGAAAGCAAGAGAGGAAGAAAGGAACAAAGGAACCACAAAATAGTAAAAAAACAAAAAAACAACAAAAAAAAAACAACAATAAACCAAACCTCAATAGTAAGTGTATGTCTACCAATAATCATTTTAAATGTAAATGAACTAAATTCTCTAATCAAAATACATACAGTGGATAAATGGATTAAAAAAAGACACAATCATATGCCTAGAAGAGACACTTTAGCTTTCAAGGCACATATAAAATGAAGTAATGGAAAAAGACATTCCATGCAAATAAAAACCAAAAGAGAGCAGGGTAGCTGCTATTCTGTCAGATAAAAAATACTTTAAATCAATAACTGTAACAAGAGACAAAGGTCATTATATAATGATAAAGTGGTCAGTTCATCAAGAGGATAAAACAATTATAAATATTTATGTACTGAACTTCGGAACATCTAAATATATAAAACAAATTTTAACAGATATGAAGTGAGAAATAGATTAGAAAGACAATAGAAAAAAATCAATGAAACTAAAAGCTGATTTTTTAAAAAAAGTTCACTTATTTGCTGAGAGAGAGAAAGAGAGAGAGAGAGAGAGAGGTGGGGAATGAATATACCATGGGTAAAGAATAGTCTCTTCAATCTCTTAGGGTTTTGGGGAAACTGATCAGCCAGATATAAATGAATGAAACTGGATCTCTATCTTATACCATACAGAAAAATCAACTCAAAATGGATTAAAGACTAGAATATAAGACCTGAAACCATAAAACTCCTGTCAGATAACATTGGGGGTATGCTTCTTGACATTGGTCTTGGCAATAAAGTTTGGTAATTGATACCAAAAGCAAAGGCAGCAAAAACAAAAATAAATACATAGGGCAACATCAAACCATAAAGCTTCTGCACAGGAAAGGAAATCATCAACAAAATGAAAAGACAGCCTATGGCATGGGAGAAAATATTTACAAATTATATATCCAATAAGAGGTTAATATTTGAAATATACAAGGAATTTACACAACTCAATTGCAGAAACAACAAAATGGGCAAAGGATCTGAATGGACTTTTTTCCAGAGAAGGCATACAAATGGCCAACAAGTACTTGAAAAAGGTGCTCTACATCACTAAATATTAGGGAAATGGAAGTCAAAATAATAAAGAAATACCAACTTACACTTGTTAGGATATCTATTATTAAAAAAAAAGACATTGAAAATGCTGGTGAGGTCATGGAGACAAGGAAACCCTTGTACACTACTGGTGGGAATGCAAACAGTACAGCCACTGTGGAAAAAAGTATGGAGTTTCCTCAAAAAACTAAAAATAGAACTATCACATAGATAACCCAGCAATTCCACTTTTGGGAATATATCCAAAGGAAATAAAATCACTATTTCAAAGAGATATCTGTGCTCCCATATTCATTGCAGCATTATTCACAAGAGCCAAGGTATGAAAACAACCTAAGTGTTCTTCATCATATCAATGGATAAAGAAGTTGTTGTGTCTGTGTATACCATGGAATATTATTCAACCATAGAAAAGAGCCCTAAATCCTCATAATCCAAGTCAGTTCTTATGAATGACTCTGAAATTCCTATTAATAGAAGTTTCATCCCTTCATTCATTTACTTATTCACTCATTCTTACTACTCTGTAATATGTTTGTAGTTTAAAGTTTATTCATTTTGAGGTGGGAGAGGCAGAAAGATGGGGAGAGAGATCCCAAGCAGGCTCACACTGTCAGTGCAGAGCCTTGCACAGGGCTCCATCTCATGAACCATGAGATCATGACCTGAGCTGAAATCAAGAGTCTGACACTTAACCAACATTTAACCGGTGCCCCAATACTTTTTTATTTTAATGGAATTCGTACTACAGAAATTACATTCTGTAAATGGAGATTTCAGATAAATTCCAGTGGGGGGTGCAGGAGTCAGAATGATGAAGGTATTCAAGGAGACTAGTTCAAGGGGTAGCAAATCTACTTGTGACATCTTAATATCCCAGCATATAAATGGTTTACTATTCTCCTCAAGGAGAAGGTGTGCTATGTACACTGGATGACGTTCTGTTACCTTTAAACTCACATGCTTATACATACTTAATGACTCTTAGGAGCATGAAGTTGCAAAATACTTTTGTTTTAGAAAAGACATTGTATTAATAGCAAATTATTGTAAATGTCCATAGCCATTTGGATCAAAGCAATTGAAAATATAAGCTTATAACTTTATCTCAAACTGTGCAACTCTGAGATGACACCAGAAGTAAAGTCTTTTGGAGGATTTTGTCATTACATTTGAGAGAAAACACTTCTTTCTTGCTAATTACCTAAAGGCTAGAAAAGAAATGAAGGCATGAGACTGGTGAAATGAAATCTGAATTTTCATTTGTTATAACCCTTTTCCTCAAATGTATTTATGAATATGCTTTCCTACTCCTATAAGTTTAGAGCTAACATGACTCAGACTTTGATGGTTGAGGGTATCATGGTGCCCAAGATTATCACTGAGAATACGAGATTATCCTTATCCAGCAGTGCAGCTATATATGTGATGGATAAGAGGTTGAACTGACTGATTATTGACACCAAACTGTACCTTGGAAATTATCTGCTTATGTTATTTGGTTGTATCATTGTCCCTTTCTTAGAAATATAGTATGCTTAGGCATAAAGATGGCTCATAATTATAAGTGCTAATTAATGATCAAATAATTGAGAAATTGATACACACATATGTATATGTATATGTATATGTATATGTATATGTATATGTAACTAGCTTGGTGTTCTTTACATAGTACACATGCAAATTGTTTCCTGAAAGATTGATGCTGTCCCATCAGTGTGGGCCCAGTTCTTGTCCCAGTGCACCAAAAGTTACAAATCGTGATGGTTGACAATGTCCAAAGGAAATTCATAAGTCAATTTATGCTTTTGACAAATTCTAGTTGAAGAGTATGGCAATTAGACCTGGATTCAAATGTTGGTTCTAGCATTTATTAATTTTTTGGGTTTGGGCATATTAGTGAAATCCATGAATCTTTAATGCTCTGTATATATTATATAATATATAATCTCTTCTTATTAAAATGCAGTGAATAACACACACTTCATAGTGCTTTCCTGAGGATTAACTAAGATAACATGCATAAAACAACTGAAATGGTATCTGTCCTGGAGTAGATGTTTAACTGTTAACCTCTCTCCCTTTTTGTCCTTTCACAGAGATGGTTGAAAATGCATCTTGAGGCATCATGTCCTTTATTCATGATATGCTACGTAGGTGTACTGTGCTGAGTGTTTGGGGGCAATGGATCCTTTTAAGAGCTAATTAATTGCATTTTTATACTCTTAAAATCATGTTTTTATTCTGCCCTGTTGGGGAACATCTATTCCATTCATAATTTCCCAGTTATCATAAAGATTCATTTTTCTTTTCTTTCTTTTTGTAGCTTTATTGAGGTATAATTGACAAATAAAATTATAATGTATTTGAGGTGTATAACATGGTGATTTGTTATATGTATACATTGTGAAAGGATTTCCACCATTGAATTAACATATCCATCACTTTACATATTTCCTTTTCTTTTTTCAGTGAGAACACTTAAATTCTACCTTATTAGCAAATTTGAATTATACAGTATAGTATTATCAACTACAGTCACCATGTTATATATTAGATCCTCAGATCTTATTCATCATATAACTGTTAAGTTGTGCCCTTTTACCAGTTTCTTTCTATTTCCTCCACCCTCAACCGCCATTCATTCTACTCTATTTCTGAGTTCTGTAATTTAAAAAATTTTTACATAATAGTGATATCATGCAGTATTTGCCTTTTTCTGTCTCGCTTATTTTACTTAGCATAATGCCTTCCAATTTTACCCATATGGTTGCAAATGGCACGATTTCCTTCTTCTTCTTCACCTTCTTCCTCTTCTTCCTCCTCCTCCTTCTTCTCCTTCTTCACTTTCTTCTTCTCCTCCTCCTCTTCCTCCTCCTCCTCATTCTTCCTCTTCTTCTTTTTCTTTTTTTTTTTTTTTAATTTTTTTTTCAACGTTTTTTATTTATTTTTGGGACAGAGAGAGACAGAGCATGAACGGGGGAGGGGCAGAGAGAGAGGGAGACACAGAATCGGAAACAGGCTCCAGGCTCTGAGCCATCAGCCCAGAGCCTAACGCGGGGCTCGAACTCACGGACCGCGAGATCGTGACCTGGCTGAAGTCGGACGCTTAACCGACTGCGCCACCCAGGCGCCCCCTCTTCTTCTTTTTCTAAGAGAATTAATCCTATTTCTCAAATAAAATAAGTCATACTGAGATTAAGTAGATTTATAGAAAGGGTAGTTTCAGGGACCTTGTGTGTATGTGTAAAATATATATAACATGTAATATTTTATATACATGTATACAATATATATAATATATTGTGTATATGAGTACATCTAAATATAAATCTAAAGATGTAAAATTTAAGGTTCTGGGACATGTTTGAATCAACTTGATTCTAACTCTGTGGGATACAGCAGAAATAAAAGGTGCAGGAGATATTATTATTAACAGAACTTTCTTGTTTTCCTAGTGTTGAACTTACTATATGGATTTTCTCTTTTCCTGTTCTACTCTCAGCATCCAGTGAGTAGTTTGGATATCTACAGAATTATATTGGGCTTTAAATTTTCATTTTTACTTCATTTTCCTAACCCTTTTTATTTATTCTTTTCAAAACCTTTCCTCTTTTTGCTTTTTGTTTTCCATTTATTCTTACATTAAATCTTTTTTTCCATAATGAAAAATTACCTGTCTTGACCAGTATTCTGTTTGATGCAGTGTCACCAAAGGAAAAGTCATGGATGTGGATTTATCATCCAAGAATCTATTACCAATCTTTCAATCTACTTGAGGTTTAATGATAGAATTTAAAATCTTGGGGTACCTGGGTGGCTCAATTGGTTAAAGATTTATCCAACTCTTGATTTTGGTTTAGGTCGTAGTCTCATGGTCACAAGATCAAGCCCAGCATTGGGCTCCTATCTGAGCATGAAGTCTGCTTAAGATTCTCTCCCTTCCTCTTCCTCTGTCCCTCACTCCCTTGCACACAAACAGTCTCTCTTTCAAAAAACAAGAATTAAAAAATTAACATCTTAAATAATTTTTATAGAAATCATGAATTCATTATATTCTTCTTATACAGATTAGGGCTCAGATAATAAAATCACTTTCTGATTATCAGGTGCCAGGACTAGAACTGACTTTTCTTGGTTCTGGACAATATTCTTTGCCTAATACTGCAATAATGCAGTATTTTGTCTCTCTAAAACTTTTTTTTTTCCTTCCAAAAGTGGCTTCCATTTCCATTAGGAAGCATTGAATTAAGTCTGAAGTTTAGGTGCAATTCTGCCTGGATAGATCAGGTTGGACTACATTAGTGATGAAAATTAGCACTTGTGTGTGTCTTGAGCTTAAAATAAGTCAAGGCTAATGGAAATCATCCAGTGGACCTAAAAGCAATTTAGCATTCCTTTCTGTTTTGCTTTGGTTTTAAAAAGAATCTGTATATGTGGGGAGTTCTGAGTGGATCTAAAATAGGCAGGTTCTTATATTTTCTGAAGCCACATTTTAAATATCAAATATGGCTGATAAAATGCAATCAATCTGTTTTCCAAGGGGTATGGATGTGAGACAGACACATATATTTATATTTATTTCTGACCTCATTTTCTCTCATGTCCCTCTTGCCTACTGCGCTCCAGATGTATTGGCCTTCTTACTGCTGCATGTTCCCTTGTTTGGGGTCACATGGTTTATATTCTCATTTTCTTTAGGTGTCTGCTCAAGACACCTCACAGAAGCCTTTGTTGACCAAACTCTCTAAAGTGCACTCCAATGCTCTAATTCCTTCTCCATGCTTTATGTTTTTTTGATAGCATTTTTCATTAACAAGTTTTAATATCATGGTTTGTTCATTTGTTTTTGTCTGTCTGTCTGAGTAAACTTTAAGTTCCATGAGAAAGGGGACTTTGTTTTCTTCTCTGCTTGCCTCTAGGGCCCAGAACAGTGCTTGTACTACATAAGTCCTCCAAAGACACTTTGAAACAGACGAATGATTTCAGGCATTCATATTCTCCATGTAACCTTCTTAGAGCACCTGTGACATGTGGGGAATGTGCCTTTGAAGGAGTGCTGGTTATAAACTGAGATATCCATTCTTTTTCTGAAACTTCTTTTTCTTTCAAAGAAGTTGAATCTGAAGAATTTTGTTAACTTTGGATTCAGTTTTTTACTATCAAATTAAAGCTAAAACTGCTGCCAGGAAGGAGGGAAAGCCAGATTGGAGGGGGAGGAGGCGAGAGGTAGAAGAAGGGGAAGCAGAGAGTTGGGGGAGAAGATAGCTGAAAGATCCAGGAAACCTGAGGAGAGGCAACAAAAACCAATTAAAGTTAATGAACTACAGCTAAGCGTTTTATTTTAGTTGTTTTTTTTTCCCCCTCACAGTATACCAGCCTCAACTTGGAACTATTTTTCTTGGAGAGACACTTGCAAAAAGTAGATTATTTCCTCCCTACCCCCACGCTCAGAAAAAAAAAAAATAATATGACACTTTAATCAACAAAAGCATGAGGGTAGGTTTTGTGCAGCTATCTAGTGGATTTGTCACTTGGCCTTCAGCCTTGGTCCTACCTCCCACTGAATTCTGGCAAAATCCCAGAATGTCACAAATCTTGTTCTCCTCTAACTTCACATAAGCTGAGAGAAAGTCGGCCCTACTGAGTAGCTATCTGGAGACAGGAGGCGGAGGTCCAATTGTAGTATCTAATATTAGAAATAGAGACGCCTCCAATGGTTTTTGGCAGACTGAGCCTAGAAAGAGTGGCTCTGGCTCTCCCACTCAAACGTCTTAAATAGTTTATATATCTGTTTGATTAATTTGGCTGGAAACATGATTGCAGTTAATGTATTAGGTATAAAAGTTTAGAGGAAGATTCTTATCTCAATTATACCCATTCTCTAGGATGATTTATTCTATCAAGCCAGCTGTGTTTAAATGATGAGTGCTAATAATGATGAAACACTATCATATTTATTGAGTGTTCTTTATTACTCACAAAACCAAAAATTTTGAGTATGAATGAAATGTAGTTCACTAACATTTTCTATTCATTCAACATTTTGGTCAAATATCACATTCAGATTTATGATTCCATTCTAAAACACAAAAAGTAGTATAAATGGCTGTAAGTTACTTTAAAAGACATTGAAAATCTGAGTTCTGGACAGTCAGGTTTCCCATTTGAAGTAGGTTTTCAAACACTGTGCTATTCACAATAATCTGTTCCTCAACCTATTGTCTTCACTTCAGGCTTGAAATTAGAATTTTGTCTATTTATTTCTCAGCTTCCATTTTATTTCCATTTTATTCCATTCATTCCTTTTTTGATTTTTTTGATACTTTTTTTGAAAGTATATGTACATATACTTTCATAGAATTTAAGAATCCTAGAAGAGTGGCCTTACTCAACATTTGGCTGGATACTAACTCATCTCTCTGTCACCAAACTTCCTTCTGCTCTATGCCTGAAAATCCTGAGGTGCTCACCGTTGCTTGAGGCATCCTTTCTTTGTTGGGAAAAACTACTGACTAGAAAGGTGTCTCTGTGTTGCTGAAAACATGCATGTTGGAACTTATATTCATTGTAGCACATCACTTTTGCTCATTTGGTGATTCATTCCTTCACTCATTTATATGTGTATTCAATAATTATTTAGTTATTTGTTGAGATTCTACCATGTGTAGAGGCTATACTAGCTTAGGGTCCTACAGAACCACAAAATTCGTCTATTCCGATATATACCATCTTTCTTTCTTTCTTTTTTTTTTTTTTACAGTTGGAACGAGGAAAAAAACTGCATTTGTAAATATAAATATCCTTACTTCCACTTTTGCTGGCACAGTGTATTTTCAACTCTATTCTGTTTCTGATTACTGTCTTCGGAAAAGCCTTTATATGTCAATATCCCTCTTAAAATGTACACTCAAATATGAGGGGGATTTTTTACATTTAAAAACCAGTAAAACTATTACCTTCCACAATTTGAACACATGCCTTCTCTTAATATTGCTTTTTTATTTCGTATATTTCATTGTTGGTCATTATTTACTGCTATCTCAAAACTTCAGGTTTTGAGAATGAAATGAAGTACAGTTAAGTCAGGAATTCATCTTGTGTGTGTGGGGGGGGGGAAGAGAGAGAGAGAGAGAGAGAGAAATATTAACTCAATTTTTCTTTTTACATTTTTCCTTATTAAAGCTTACCTTGTCAAAGAATTATTCTCCCTACCTATATAAAGAGTGTTTGCAAATAATGTGAACAAAATGGACATTTTTACTCACCAATAGGAAAGCATGACAGACAATTCCCAAAAAAGTAAGTGAAGATATCTAAAAAATATACAATAATTCAGCCCTTACTTATAATAAAAATTTAAATTGAAACCTCAGTAAAATAAATATTTTTAGCCCATCAAATTGCCAAATGGTAGTTTGTTGCTTTCAACTTTTAATTCAATAGTCATGGTAAAGAAAGACAAGCTTTCATTTGTTGCTGGTTTGGGTATAAAGATAGAGGAAGAATTTAACAATAATAACATTTCCTGAATCATATTATAAGGAAATATATGAGAAATAGGATTAATGATTTGTGTCCAAAATTGTTCAATGTTATTTTTGAGAATATTTTAACTTATTTAGGCATCCAACACTAGGGAGATGGTCAAATGCATCATAATACCACTAATGAAACATTATACAGTTATTTAGTATAATTTAAAAAAATATTTAAAGACATGAAAGATCCCTTCATTGTATTTTTAATTGAAGAAAATAAAGTATTCAAGTGTATGTTGGCTACAACTTTTATAAGTTCAAGAGTTTTGTCTGATATATTTATAGCTGACTGTCCCCAGTGCGTAGAATAGTGCCAGGCACTGGCAGGCATGCTGTATGTATTTGCTAAATCAAGTAATGAATGAATACGCAGTATGTTTCCACTTAAAAATACACATACACATATATACACACAATTAAGAAGAAAAAACATCAAAATACTAGCAATGTCAATCTCTATATTGGTCAGTATATTTTATTTTTATATTTTTAGCAATTTCCAAATTCTCTGTAGTTTATAATCAGGCAAAATTTACTGGACCCATAGCCTTGTTATCTTCAACCAATAATTCCAACTTGTGGAATATATTTCTGCCTCTGTAGTTCATTTCTGAAGCCATGCCCAAGAAATTTGGCATATTTGCCTTTCTGGTGCATACTGAGCAGGATGGCATCCTTTACAGTACGAGATCATTCTCTCCAGTTTGAATACACTTTGAAATAATGATCTAAATGATTTTCAACCCACCTCCTGTCAACCATATTAGAACGTGGGATCAGTGTATACCCTTCTATTTTGTTCACGATAATTTGTTGTAGAATGTTGCCAATGGCTTCTTGGTAGCAAAGACCTGCATTCTGACCTGTATGTCTACTGATCTTCTTAGAAAAAGAAACAAGGTTAGTTTGATTTGGTTTGATCTCAGTGATCCTTGCAGTGATTATCTTTTTTTTCCCCTTAAGTTCTCATGACCTAAATATTTAAAAATCACTTTCAGAATTTTGTCTGTATAATGTCAAACTTGGCTTTTTCTTCCAAGACCTACATTTTTTAAGATGAATAAAACATCTGCTTATCTCCTGAGCAGCACCTGGATACCCTGACTCTGTGGTCTCTGAATTCCCCAAGGATAGATTGACTTTCACATCTGCAATTGTTAAATAAGTTGCTTTTCCCAGAGAACTTTAGACATGCATTTCATTTTGGCAAGATGTTGTTCCTTAGATTTACATACATTTTAAATGGCATGGTGCTTTCTTACCATGTCTTTGCATTTTTCATTTTCTGATTCAATACTTATTTTGCATTTCCCAGTAGAAGATCTTTCTCCTTGATAGAGATCATTAAGGCACCTTTGTTCTTGCTTTGTTCTGACAATAACACCCTTATCTCCTGAGATTATTCTTTAACCTCCTAGCTGAATTTTCTATGCCATATTCTACATTTGTACCAAATTGGGGGAATATGTGGGTTTTTTTTTAACTTTCCTTGTTAAAATAATTTAAGAATGCAGGAATGCTGAAAAAATAGCACATGTATTTAACCTTTATCCAGTTTCCCTGAGTGGTAATCCTCTCCCCATCCCCTTTCTTAAACTGTTTTTGAGAGTATGTGCAAGTATGCTATCTCTTTACATCTAAATGCTTCTGTTTGTATTTCTAAAAAACAAAACAAAACAAAACAAAAAACTGAATAGAAAAGACCAAGAATATTCTCTTATACAACAAGAGTATAGTTATATATGAGGGAACTGGCATTGATACTAATAGGGTTCAGGATATACTACCACAAAAAAAAGACACCTTGGCATATTTAATACTTTAAGCTGAAGGAGTTTGAGAAAATGGCAGAAGCAGGAGGATAACTGACCTCTCCATCCTCAGCCTTCTTCCCTGAAAGGGGATAAATCACCCCTGTGAAGGCATCCTTCCAGTACCAGGAGGAGGGAAGACATTCTTATCACCAGAGACAAGAAAGTAACAAATCTTGTTAAACTAGCCATTGTTTCCCTAAAACTTCTTCACCAGCACTACCCCTAGCCCAAAGCCCATTGTTTTGTCAATTCTCCATAAATTTATGGTTTCTTTACCTAAATTGTATCAAAGCTTCCTGCTCTGGTCACTTCTTTGGATCTCATTCCCTTGTGAAGGCTCTCATGTACATGTAAAGATACATTAAAATCTATGTGCTTTTCTCCTGTTAATCTTTTTAAATTTAATTTTCAGACCTAGCCAGCCACCCGAAGAGGATGGAGGAAAACTTTTTCCTCACCTACATACAATCCAATATTATTATAGTACAAATATATAATAAATAATAGTAAGGAACTTATTCAAATATTGCCTGTTTTTCTAGTAATGCTTATAACAAATTATCTTTTTTTTTCTGGTCTAGGATCTCATATTGTATTTGCTTGCTGTATCCCTTTAATCTCCCTTCTTCTGGAACATTTTCCAGTCTTCCTTTGCCTTTCATGACCTTGATGTTTTTGAGGACTGCAGACTAGTTATATAGTAGTTTGTCTCTCAATTTTGTTTTGTCTGATATTTCTTCATTATTAGATTCAGGTTATGCATTTTTAGCAGGAATACCACAGAAGTGATGTTGTGTCCTTCTCAGGAGGCACTTTTACTGCCATTACTGGTGAATTAACTTTGATCATTTGGTTAAGGTGGTGTCTGCCAGGTTTCTCCCATAAAGTTACTGTTTCCCCCTTCATAATTAATAAGTATCTTGTGGAGAGATACTTTGAGACTTTGTAAATATCCTGTCTCATCAAATATTCACCCTTTAGTTTAGTATCCATCGATGATTTGTGCCTGAAACAAATAGTATCACAATGATTATTTCCATAGTAAATTTCTAATTTGGTAACTTTTTTCTGTATTCATTAGCTGGTATTTTTATATAAGGAAGAGATTTCATTTCCCCCTTTCAATTATTTACTTAATAATTAGGATGACATCATGGATCCTTATATTTCATTTAATTCAATGAGTTATATGCTGTTACTATCATTATTTTGATGCACAATTTGTCTCAGTTTGGCCAGTTGGAGACCATCAAACTGTGTGTGTGTGTGTGTGTGTGTGTGTGTGTGTGTGTGTATTTTGACATGTCCTTATTTGGAGGCAACACACAATTTCTTTCTTTCTGGACTCAAAGATATTACAAGAACATTCTGTATTTTCCCAGTCCAAACCTGGCATCATCTAATCAGCCAAGAAACTCAGTTTCCTTTTAATTTACAATGATGTTTAAAAATCAAAGTATGGGTACTAGGTGTGGTCATTGCTATTGGAGTGTTGTTGCCTCTAGGTTGTTGTAGTTGTTGTTGTTTTTTCCCAGAAGACACAGCACACCACACACATACATGCATATATAGACATAGTTATATCTATTTCATTATCTATCTATATCTATTTATATTGATAGCTACAGTTTGAAATCAACATAAGAGTTCCTTCCTTTCCACAGTTGTAGCTCTCTTCTCAAACAATAAGAAAACTGGCTGGTTATCCGTATTTTGATATGTCAGAGAAGGCCAGCTTTTCTACTTAAATTCTGACAAGAGTTTTCAGTTTAAAATTTTTTTTTAACGTTTATTTATTTTTGTGACAGAGAGAGACAGAGCATGAACGGGGGAGGGTCAGAGAGAAGGAGACACAGAATCCGAAACAGGCTCCAGGCTCTGAGCTGTCAGCACAGAGCCCGACGCGGGGCTCGAACTCACAGACCGTGAGATCATGACCTGAGCTGAAGTCGGACGCTCAACCGACCAAGCCACCCAGGCGCCCCAAGAGTTTTCAGTTTTAAATTAAATCATTGAAAACAGGGCAGAATAAAGAAGTTCTAATATTTTGGAGACAATTATTGAGAACACAGAATTTCCTGTACATTTCCCCACTCTCCTTTAATATATTGCCTCCCCCCCCCCAACTCACTCCCTGCCATATTCTTTACCCATAGGTTTTTTAAACATTCACATACTGGGGTTTTATTGAAGATTATCTTCAGATAGTGGTCTTACTTTACCACTGAGGGTCTTTGCCTCCTGAATAGCTGGTTTGAGTCTTTGCATTCCATGTGTTGTGAAGTCAGCAGTAATGTACCATGGGCAATGAGAGCACCCAGACCAGGCACAAGTAATAAGAAGAGATATGTTTGTGAATAATTTTAAAACAATAATAAAACCAAATAAAATCAGTCTCATTTATAATTTATAATCATGCATCAACAAATTTAAACATTTTTAGTGATAAAATACTCTTCCATGCTGGGGTGGAATGTTCCTGTCTTTAAAAAAAATTTTTTTTAATGTTTATTTATTTTGAAGAAGAGAGAGACACAGAGTGTGAGTGTGGGAGGGACAGAGAGAGACACACACACACAGAATCCAAAGCAGGCTACAGGCTCTTAGCTGTCAGCACAGAGCCTGACGTAGGGCTCGAACCCACCAACTGGGAGATCATGACCTGAGCTGAAGTCCGGCGCTTAACTGATTGAGCCCCTTGAAATGTTCCTATCTTGTCCCACTGGTGTATCACTGGAGGTTTGTCTAATTGATTCAACTGATACTTCATGAATGCATAGCTATACTCTGCCATTGTTACTATGTTCTATTTGCTTTCTAACATTTCATATTTATTTAAACTTTCTAGTGTAAAATTCATTTCTTTTTTTCAGATTGATCACACTTAATGCAGTAGATACATTGCTACAATTATTATTTCTCAAATGTGAATGATGAACTGATCCTTTTTAAAAGGCGAAGACATTCTCATAATTCATTTGGATGTACATCCTTGAACTCTAGTTTAAGAAAGAATTACTTAAGAAATACATGTTTAGTGTTTGAAAACAGTTTACTTAGTTGATTGTGAATGATCATCACAAGGACGTTCTTGATAGCTGGTTAGGTTTTTTTGTTTTTGTTTTTGTTTTTTTTAATTAACCATCACAATGATAATACTATATAAAAATTATTCTGATGGACCTTCTGATTCTTCAGAATACATTCTCACATCCCAGTTGGAGCAATCCTGGGCTAGAGTTTTCAATTGTCCTTCTGTGTCATTCAAAGAAACATCTCGCACATATTTTTTTGGTAGAGATGCTTTGGATTTGAGAACATCTGCAGCAGTCTGAAACATGTTTTCTCCAGCATTGTGCTTTAATCTTTTATAGATATCAGACATTCTCAAAGATTCTGTGATATATTAGTTTTACTGATCAAACACCATTTATACCTCTGTCTTGAGTGGTGACAATCTGAATGGAAGACATGTCAACTTTGGTTAGCATCCTTAAATTGCTCTTTTAAAATTAACAAGAGTCCACAAAAAGAGATTGGGTCATGATAGAAACCATTGTAGAATAAGTGATATGATTATTAAAGTTTTGGAAAAGATGCACTCAACTAACGGTAAGAAGCGAGTCCAGGTTATGTCTTCCCTCTCACTGTAGGAAAGCACTATGTGAAGAATATCTAGAGTCTGTCTTCCAGACAGAAGACAAATTTCAGGTAGAAGATTTCTTTCTGTACCAAAAATTGGAGAACTGACATTCAAAAAGGATTAGCTGAATTCCCACAAATGTAAGCTTTTTTCTTCGTTATGCATTTATGAAAATAGAATTCTCTGAAACAATCTGGGATCCTTAGCTGTCTTTTTGCAATAAGAGAAGTGAATGATTGTTCTATTTATTGCTAAAAACATATTAATTAGGGCTTTGTTAAACAGTTTGAGAATTTATTTACTTTGATTTTGGTTACAGATAGAGCTTAACTTGAATATCTATCTAAAATGGCTGTGTACGGTGTAAATTCTTCATAGAATTTAATGTTAAAAAAGAATTTACAACATTGTTTGGATGCCAGTAGAGGTTGTAAAACAAAGAATCTGTACTAATTCTGATCAATACTTTTTTTACTTAGTAGCAGCCTACATGTTTTACTGCCTGAAGACCTGGGTTCTAAATCTAATTCTCCTATTAACAAGCTTTGTGGGACTGAGGAATTTATTTAACCTCTCTCAAACTCCACTTAGTTGTGTAAAATAAAAATGCAAGTGTTTCCTCAGGCCATCTCACAATAATATTGAGAGATCAAATGAGATTAATGCATTTGAAAGTGCTTTGTAATTTACAAAGCACTGTATAAATTTGTTTTATTTCTATCATTGCACATACAAAATATTTTGGAGCTCCGTCTATATTTGAATTCACTACCTCCTAAAAATGATTATCTGTAACATTGTTTCTTAAACAAGAGTATGCATCAGAATCACCTGGAGGACTTGTTAAAACAATTTGCTGTGCTCAGTCAGCCCCAGTGTTTTTGATTAGATAGATTTGGAGTGGGGGCTGAGAGTTTGCATTTCCAACAGGTTCCCAGGAGATATTGCAATTGCTGGTCCAGGGACTACACTTTACAGACCACTAATCTAGAAATCAAGGCTGTGCTTTCCCATATATAACAAAAACC
Organism: Lynx canadensis; assembly: GCF_007474595.2. NCBI lineage: Eukaryota > Metazoa > Chordata > Mammalia > Carnivora > Felidae > Lynx > Lynx canadensis. The sequence continues at coordinate 152,647,002 of NC_044303.2, read as the reverse complement.
TAACAAATAATATTAAAAAGAGTGAAAATACATGATGTTTGCCTTGTTAAGTACTTTTGTTACACTTTTCTTCTTGAGTTTTATCTCCATTTCTAGTAAAATAATAGCCCCATTGAATCAGACTCAGAAATGTTAATAATATATGATAATCTGCAGCTTGCTTTATGCTGTGACTTCTTAGTTCTGATCATGAGACCATTCTCAGTTGAGCAGATTCCCTGGCTGAGAGTGTTTGTCCCAATAGTTCTTGCCATCTGAACATAGTAGTGAGACTGTAAATATGCACTTTACTTCTTTGTGTGCATGTGAATTTTTAAATGAAAAAAGTCATAAAACACTCAGTCTTTTCCTAAAATTCATACACTTTCCAAAAGAGGTGATTTAAGCCATAGTAGAGGAGAATGGCAGAACTTTATGACTCAAATATGGTTTCCCTGCCCATATTGAAAGAATACATATGTGGTGAATTAAGTTACTTTCAGAATATCTTGCTTTTTCACACTTTGGGGAGGCCATACATATCTTAATAAGTCTCTGATTATGGTAAGTGTCTCTGAAAATAAACTTGCCAATAGAATAGAAATTATTAATGAAGAAAATTTTGATGATGAATGAGAGTGAAATATACCTGAGTTTACTCAAGGTGGAATAGGAGCATGTTGAAGGATCTACTTAGGTTATGTAAGTTTCATTGACCTTAAAGTTAATGTAAATGTGTTGTGTGTATGTTCCATAAAATGATCCTAAATGTACTGAGAGCAAATGAGTTGGATAGTAACTTTTGTTTAAGTTTTCTATTTTAAAACCAGATTCTAAGATCAAGGCTTTCAGGAAGTTGGCTAAATTGGATGATTTCTTTTTTCCTTTCTGTATGTATTGTTTTACCAGGGACAGATTCCTTCTTAAATTAGACTAGTTCTTTTCATACAGTGTCTTCAGGAAGTATAGTTGGACCAAATGGCAAGAAATATCAGCCAGAGAGTTTATGCATGTTGAAATGTATGGTTAAAAGAAAATACATTTTGGCTATTTTTGTGGCCTTGAAGGAAAATATCCCTTCCGGTTCTCTACCCTTAGCATGAATCATCAAAGGGAGCTGAAACAAGTGATGGTCAAAAATATTACAAATGTGCACAGAGTATGTGATTGTCGCTTGAAGGCTATGGCAAAGTTGTCTGGCACTTCCAGAGTGCATGGCCACCTTAGACAAACATTATGAAAACACTCGGAGCATAAAAAATCACCTATTTGAAACAAACATTGTGTAAATTTGAAGTGATTTTGACTTCATTTCAGAAATTATGTTTCTTAGACAAGAGGCCCAGGTTATTGTAATTTGGGCAGTACAGAGACCCAGCTTTGTTTTTGAGAAATCTCAGATGGCAGAGATTAGAATCTGCTAACTCATCTTTGTTAAGCCATTTTTGATATTATCTTAATAAGAGTATAACTATGCTACCTTAATCTAAGGAGTGGTCACTCTACTATAGCAATAGATTGCAATTTGAATTTCAAATGATAAAATTCATTCCTCAAAGATTCTCTCTCCCCATTACCAATTTATGAAATTGAAACTTGGTTATTATAGCTCAAAACCCATAATATCCCCAGATTTCTGGGGTAGAAAAACTACCCCTTGTTCTAAGGAACTCAACTTAATGAAGGTCTGCAGGTAAAATATCAAGAAATATATTGAAACCAGGGGAATGAGCCATATTTAGAATGCCAAGCAGATTTACACAAAAGGTACAAACCCAAGAATCCCTGCAGAGTTACAGAGGAGGAGAATCTGGCCTGTGGCTCTGGTTAGAAAGCAAAACATGAAACAGAGAAACAAGTATCATCTGCTGTGCGATAATGAAGAAAGAAGTTATGTAATGTCAGCTAAAGACTGTTTTTATTGTTCTCACTTAGACATTGGGTCCAAGATTCTCAATCTGTTCTTGAATATTTTTTAAAAGCAGGTAGTTACGAAGGACTTGTGACCCCTTGTTAACAAAGTTAACAAGAGATCTAACAGACATCAGTCTTTCCTGGTGGATTCTTGTTTGAATAGAAAATCAGACTTGAAGTTGAGTTTCACTTAATTTCTTTACCTGACTTTGTAAAACATTTGTAGCATCTCTTGGCAACAATCTGATGCTTAAATATCTTTGTTTTTTTCTTTTCCACAAAGAAATGGTTTCTTTCTATATGTGTGATTAGATATTATATCTTATGACATATCATTTGAAATCTCACAGTTTGAGCATATGTCTGCTATTCCTCTTCTTAGAGACTCCTTCTTTTCCAAGTAATTTCTTTTAAAATTTGGATTACATGTACTATTGCCTGGTTGACAGACTAAATGAGTTCAAAGGCATGTTTCTTGATTACTACATAAAGATGGATAAAGGTAAATGATTCATGCATTTGTATTCCATGTTTGATGATAAATTTCAAAGGCCCATTTTCTGCTTCCCTTTCTTTACACTCGTGATGATCACCATCAACTTTCTGAACTTAGAATTAACCTGGGCAATTCATTAGGGGAATCAGAGCTACCATTGATTACATCTTAGCCAGATTGGTTTAGGGCGTTACGTTCAATTGCTTTATTGGTAAAATTTTGCTTTAACTCTTTCATGGTTACTTTACATTTAAAATTTAGTAGATGCTTGTGGAAAACAAAGAAAGTTCAAAAGTTTATATTAAAAACTCCTACTGTCACTAGCCTCAGATTTTGCCTTTGGTTCATTAATATTCTAAACATCTTTTACATCAAATGTAAATGGGCTTCATTATGTCTATTCTGAATTGACTCTGTAATTTCCATTTCTATTTTTCTGTCTACACTAAATTGGGTTGATATATACACCTCCCATTCTCCTTCACATTTAAAGTAAATTCCCTAATTGCAAAACTTAAAATTAGGCCTGTCCTATTTTCTTATTTTAAATGTCAGATTCCTGAGAAGACACTGGCCTAATGGACCTGTTAGTAATCACTCAATCAATCAATACAAGTTTTCTCCTGTTTTTATTGTGTCAGTTTAGTTCAGAGTATTAGAACTTCTCCCCTTCTTTGAGGTTGGGTAGCCCTTCTAGGGTGTTCAGTATTGATCTGGGCTTTATTCACTTTCTTCTTGTGGCATTTGAGAAGGACCACCAAGTAGCAATTAGATTGCAATCCCTCAATTGTGGTTAGAATGGATTAGGTGTTCACCAATTACTATTCTCACAATAATTCTCAGAGGGTGGGCCTCATCTTGTGAGGTTTTTTTCAGGTCCTGCCAATCATTGTCAGGCGCTTTTAAATAGAAACACTTTTCAACACTTCAGAAGTTCCTGAAAAAAAATACATTTTTCTTTTGTTGTCTCTTTAGGTTTTTCACGGCTAACTACTGCCAAGATGTATAAATGGAATAGTTCAGCAAAGAGAATTTATCTGAGGTTTGAAAAGTCTCCTGCCTCATGATAATTTTTTTCTCATTTTGTGATTGAGTTGGGACGTAGAATACAAGATGGGGAAGCAAAGGATCTCTTTTAGCTAATGCACTTGAACCACCAGAGAGCAGTTGATTCCTTAAGACAACCTCCGTGACTGTCTTATGGCTTGAGACCCAGAAACTCAAAACATTTTGGGAAAGGGGATTTAGACCTGCTGAGATTGAGTATGAATGTCTGGAATTCTTATGAACAGATCATACCTGGCTTCCATAATTTATAGAAATGAAAAAGCAAAATGAGTTCTGGAATAAGTTCCCTATTTTGGAATTGGCAAAGAACTGAGGCTATCGTATTAATATCTGTGAAGGGTAGGGTAAAGAACTAGTCCTGATTTGGAGAGGCGTTTCTGGTTTAGCACTGAAAGCCCCTTGTTCTGGGAACCTACCTCTGTCCAGGGCAAACAGAACAGTTGGTTACCCAGAAAGAGATATGGGCATAATGGAGCCACTTTTTATTCTCTTTCTTTCATTGGGCTTTCTTTGAAGTAAGTGTTCAGATATGTGCATTAAGCATTCACTATCATTATTGGAATACAGATGTGCATGTTATATATCCCTTTTTTTCAACTGATTTTTAAAAATGATTTGGGAGATGTATCACTGAAAAAGAGAGGAAGTCCAGAATATCCCAAACCATGGAATCCAACAGCCACTTTCATGGACGAAATGGAAGAGTTCCCTTCGTAGGAAATTTTTAGAAGGTAGATCAAGGCATACTTAAACAGCGGATCACGGATATTTCCACACTCAAGCTTACACTGATAATTATTTTTTTTTTAAATCAGTGTTCTATAATCTGCCTTGATACTGGGCAAAGGCAGGTGTGAATTTGTCTTGAGAAATCCACAGAGTGAATAGTCCACCTTGGGAGTTCATCTTATATGTCTGTTGACATGGATGATATGTAGCTATGTTTACAAAAGTTGGCGTATGTGCAGAAACCAAGATGGGAATTTAAATCTCTCTGGAATTTTGCTTAGATCAATTTAATAAAATATTCATGAAGATACATTTTCTGTCGAGCTTCTGATTGGGTTGAATTGAGTTGATGCAGTGTACTGTTTTAATGCCAGAGGAACTGAGCAATCAATATTGGGAAGTACTAGAGCAATGATATTCAAGGTCCAAATAGTTAGAACAAGTGAAACTTGCTTAAGATGGTGTCTTATGTTATGTTGTAGTTGGCCTCCAAACTCATTATGCTGTTTCTAAGAGAAGGAGAATTTTCAAATACCTATGGTAAAGGCGAAGAAAAAAGAAATGGAGGGAGTTGAAGCAGAAAGATTCTTTAGTACAGTAGACTGATTATGTTATTTCCATACACTAACTCATTCCATCTATTTAATTTTTATTTTACATTAGCCTTGGCCATCAATAAATTAAAAATTAGTAGTGACTCAAGTAATGCAAAGGCATAACAAAAATCAGTTTCAACTAAGTGCCATAACAAAAATATCAAATTTGGGGTGCCTGGGTGGCTCAGTCGGTTAAGCTTCTGGCTCTTGATTTCAGCTCAGGTTGTGATCTCACGGTTCATAGGTTCAAGCCCTGCATTGGGCTCTGTGCTAACAGTGCGGAACTTGCTTGGGATTTGGACTATCTCCCTCTATCTCTGCTCCCCCCACTTGCTTGCATGTGTTCTCTCTCTCTCTCTCTCTCTCTCTCTCTCTCTCTCTCTCTCAAAATAAATAAACAAAAAAAATCAAAATTTGATTAGTGCTATAAAAGAGGACATAATTCCAGTTGATGGAATTAGGAAAGGTTTTACTGAAGATGTAACTGATGAGATAGATCCTGAAGGGCAGGTAGAATATGAATTGGAAGATAGAATATTTTGGCCAAAGGGAACGACATTAGGAAAAATCCTAGTTTAGAAGAGCACAAGTAAGGATAGACAACCCAATTTTCCCAATTGTAGGATAAAGGTAAGAGAGAACTGATATACAAAATTAGAAACATGGGCTAGGTTTATAGTTCAGAAAATTCTGAGTGACAGAATGAAGATGTGATTTAGTAGGCAATGGGAGAAATCAGATAGGTTTTAAGTAAGAAAATTGTGTAATTGGTATCTTGATTAAAAATTAATCTGGTAGAGGTATGAAGAATGCGTTGGGTAGGGAAAGACTCCTTGTCTTTCATGTCTTTGCAACATACTGTCTAATGAATCCTAAATGAAACCTTAAATACATCTTTGCCAGCAGTCAGCTCTGTTTGTAGCTAAGACCCATGGTAGCTTTATATTTTCTACCTCTATCTGTGTTTGTGATGATGTTGGAACTCTTGGTTAAAGAACTATATTGGAAAGGATAGTTAAGTCCGTGCAGTAACAAATATACCCTATAATTGCAGTGCTTTAACAAAGCCTGATGAAGGGCAGCAGAGTTTCTTCCTTATGCAGTGACACAGAGATCCAGGTTCACTCCATTTTATTCCTCCACCATCTCAACATATGGCCTCCAAGGAGGCAACCAAAGGGAAAAAGAGAGATTTAGAAGAAGCACTGTGCTAGAAACTGCCTCAATAAGTTTAACTGCTTGATAAGTGTCACTTCTGTTTATACTCCTTTGGATGCAATAAGTAGTCATACAGTTTTAATGTAAGTGTAAGGGAGGCTGGGAAATTTAAAGAACTATATGGATATTTGTGTTCTGCCACAATCCAACCTTCCAGTCATGAAATATCCCCTTGCCACTTTCATCTCATTCGTAGAACAAACTCAACCCTTCTCCAAGGAGATGGATCGAAATTTATTCAGTCACTGAATCTAATTTATAGTCCAGGAACCCTGAATTCACGATAGCCTCTGAATTAGGTCTAATTGTGTCTTCACTTTTTCCAGAATTTCATGAACTTGAAAGACAAATTATATCTGCTCTCCTCCACAAACACAACAATGGAATTCTCATATTAGGAAAGGGGAAGGATTGGAAACAGCTCACAGTCCTTGGGTAGCAACAAATGTGAAATCCCTGCACAGATAAGGTGAAGGTCCCTACCTTGAGGAGGTGAGGGATGGGCAGAGAATGGGTGAGGGGGTTCCTTAATTAGGTCATAATTCTGCTCTATTTCTTTGTCTGTTGTTCTCATTGGTCACATGTGAAGTGGATGCTGAGAAATGTGCCGTCTTTGACTTAGCACCTTTTTCTCAGCACATTTCCTGCTCTTGGAAGGCTGGTGGCCCAAGAGTTGTCTTAAATTTTGAGAAGATGCATGATTTTTCAACCAGTCATGTGGTTTCTTAGGCAATGCAGTTGTTTTACAAACTTAGTGGGTTTCAAATCTCTGTTTCCAGTAAGTTTCATGTACTGGAAGCACACCCCAAATTCTTTTTTAGATAGTGTCCTTTAACCTGCTAAATGTTTTTTATCCTAATACCTTTTTCTCTCTCAATTTGATTGTGGCTACCTTAAAGCTATTAGGCCTGAATTAAAGGGCTGTATCCTTCATTTTATTTTTGCAATGAGTCATTGTATTAACTCATAATTTTTACTGTATCATAAATTAGAGGCTGTACATGTGTCCTGATACAGGTTTTAGAAGAGACATGGGTTGGAATCACCTACGTCTATGATTCTCAGTCCCTTCCAAGGAAGATTGTAAATATCTCGATGCATTTTTGATTTTTATGACTAGAGGGATGAGTGGTACGTGTGCTACTGGCATTTAGTAAATAGAGGGCAGGGATGCTGCTAAAAGTTTCATAATGCCCTGGGCAACCCCACTCAACAAATGATTATCTGACCAAAAATGTCAAGAGTGTCAAGGTTGAGAACACTACTTCCCAACACACACAGACATATTCCAGAACCTCCACCTTTGGTTAGTCCAGAATTTTTCAACAGTTTCTAGATAGACTGGCAGAACCATTCATCTTTTTCATATTTCTTTGCAGTTTCCAGGATTAATATTCTGGGAGATAAAACCATTAAGTGATAGTTTACCATTTTGCAGGAACCCAGGCCAGCTATACTTATTTCATATATTTTGATATAGATATATTGTATGTGTCCCTACCACAATTCTAAACCCATACCAGTACTTAACATTATTTCAGAATAAGCTATTACCAGTGGTTTTTGCCATTAAAGGGTAGCTTCTCCATTATGCCAACGTTCAGCTTATCCTTTAGAACAAATACAAAATCTAAAAACTTGTCCAAGTATAATCTTTGTGAAGGATGAAAATCTTAATGGCAAAATGCTAGAAATATAATTGACTGAGTTTAATAGTGATTATAGGTAAAAGTAAGTAACAAAGAAAAATTACTATAGTTTTCATGAAAGGTTAATGTTAATATTATATTCCTGGGAAGTAAGTGACTTTGGGACATGTTGTTCTCTCGAGACATGGTTTAGAGCAACTCATCATTAATCAGCATTTTCTTTTTTTTTTTTTTTTTTTAATTTTTTTTTCAACGTTTATTTATTTTTGGGACAGAGAGAGACAGAGCATGAACGGGGGAGGGGCAGAGAGAGAGGGAGACACAGAATCAGAAACAGGCTCCAGGCTCTGAGCCATCAGCCCAGAGCCTGACGCGGGGCTCGAACTCACGGATCACGAGATCGTGACCTGGCTGAAGTCGGACGCTTAACCGACTGCGCCACCCAGGCGCCCCTAATCAGCATTTTCTTTAAGAAGAACTAATGTTGTGGAAAGTTAACCTCATTTTTTTTTTACTTTTATTTTAAAAGTTTAATGTTTATTATTTATTTTTGAGAGAGAGAGAGAGATAGAGCACAAGTGGGGGAGGGACAGAAAGAGAGGGGGACACAAAATCTGAAGCAGGCTCCAGGCTCCAAGCTGTCAGCACAGAGCCCAGTGTGTGTCTTAAACTCACAAACTGTGAGATCAAGACCTGAGCTAAAGTCAGACACTTAACCAACTGAGCCACCCATGCACTCTGAAAGTTAACTTCATTTTAGAATGTATTTAGTACTTAGTGAAAAAGATAAGAAACAGGCTATAAAATGAATTGTTTTCTATTAATAAGCTATTGCTTAAAATTACTAGTCTTATCTGCAAAAAATATGTGTATGTATGTATGTATGTATGTATGTATTTATTTATTAATGCATTACAGGATTCTAGTGTTCTCATCCATTATCAATACTTCCCCCCATTTTTGTTAGGTCTTTTTCCTTCTGGTGCTTATCTTATCTGTAGAGAGAAGGAATGTTTGACGAAAATGCCCTTGGAATAATATGTTTGCTCCCCAAAGCATGTCTTCATAATAATCATAAATTTACATTGCTCAAAAAAAATCTATGGTGCAGGTGAGAGGGGGTTCATTTACAATCTGCTACATTTCCTGTACTCCCTATATATTATTTCCAGTTTGCCAGTTTTGATAGTTTTAGATTTGAGGCACATGGATTATCACTTATTTTGAATGATATATTCATTTTTATAGAGAAAGAAAAGCAGCCAGAAATTATAGAAATTGTTCTATTTCTTTTGAGAATGTCACAAGTAGAATGCCAGATTGTTCACCTTGTCCCTTGCCCTAACATCAAACTGTTCTATTCTGTGTCTTTTTTGTAGTTATGAGTAATACCCCAAATATTTTACAGCACAGTGATGAGTCACAAAGTAAGGAACTATAAATACTCTTGTTCTCCAGAAACAATGAAGCTATCTATTCTTTCACATTCACCCACCTCATGTGCTGTTTCATTTAAGGTTAAGCTTTAAAAGAAAAAAAAAACACTTTCCCTACTTTAAACATTTAATCTCCAAGTTATGTTTTCTAGTAAAGGGTTTTATTTTATCTAATACTTCATACATGTATCTAAATCTAGCTTATTATGTACTGCTTGCTACACCTAATCATACACTCAGGTCTGAATTACTCCACTCCTATTTAAAGAAAAAGAACAAAAAATAAGAATGGCAGATGTGTTCATAATTAATATCCTACTGGGTTAATCAGCAGATCCCTGGGAATGCTCTGAGACTTTTGATGCATTCAGAAAATCACTGCCTTGATCTATAGACCTCTCTTTCAGCACAGACATGGACTTGTTAGAGTTTGGGGAAGATGTGATCCTTGCAAACAAAGTAGTAAATAACAAGTCACAAACATATTTCTTTGAATAACCTAATTCCATGCTTGATTTTGCGTATTTCACTGAGACATTCATTTACGTTTAACATTTATAGCGAGTACTATGTACAAGTGTTGAAGTTTACTAATATTGAATTCAATATTTCTTGTAGGCAATTCAAACAATTTGAAGTACAGCTCTTCTAAAACTAAATACAAACAGGATAGGCTTTTCTTTTGAAATAGGTATTTCAGAATTGTTGACTTATGGAATACTTCCGAATGTGAGGATAGAAACGGCATGGTAATTCAATGAAGAAGAGGAAGAAGGGGGATGGGTGATTTATAGGAAAAATTCAAAGTCTTCACAGTGGGAAAACCCTGAGTTTAAAGCTCATTCTCCTTTTGTGTGACTCCCCCAATTACCTAAGAGCTCTGCTCTTCAGTTACCTCATCTACAAATGTGGAAATCTGTCTGAGAGTTTCAGGTGTTAAATAAGATGCACTACTATTTAGGACATTAAAAAATGCTAAATTTGTAAGTTCAGTTTCATAGGGATCATGGAACTCTCATTGTAAAAACACTGTACTATATAAAAAGCTAAGTTTTAGTTATATTGTGGTTTGCATTTCAGTTTGGGAGTTAATGTATTCAGGTATGTGCCTGGCATATGGTGGGTAATCAACAAATACTGAATAAGAAAATGCTGGTTTAAACAGAAATCTTGGGATTTAACTAGGAATTTAGCAAAAAGGGGGGAAAAAAGGAACAGAATGGTAAGACGTTCATCAGCTCTCTCTTGACCATCTCTAATCTCTAGATTTTGGATTTGTGAAGTATTTCCTGCAAGCTGAAGGATATAATACATGATCGTTTTAGGTGTGTCACTCCTTGATAATTGTTTCAAGTACTTTCATTTTGTGTTTGATTTGTCAAGGGGTTACCTTGTCCACAACCTAGTTTTTCCATTGAAAGTGATGTTAACAGGGGTGCCTGGGTGGCTCAAGTCAGTTGAGCATCTGACTCTTGATTTTGACTCAGGTCATGATCTCAGGGTTCATGGGTTCGAGCCCCACATTGGGCTCTGTGCTGACAGTGCATAGCCTGCTTGGGATTCTCTCTTTCTTCCTCTCTCTCTGCCCCTCCCCTTCCTCTCTCAGAATAGATGGATAACCTTTAAAAAAAAGTGATGTTAACAGTTTTTCTGAGCCAGAGAACTTATAACATCTCCATCTCTGAGGGGAATCAGGAGTATGGGAAGGTGAAGGGTTAGGCTTATACTCTGCCATGTTTGGGGATGAAGCATGGCACTAGGTGTCCCAATGTGTTACCTGACAAGTATCCCCATACCAGAGGGAGTCAGACATTAAATAGCAAATAAATAACATCATGACAGATTGGAAGAGATTGAAGAGGAAAGCAAAACGGGTTATGTTTTAGTACTTCAGTATTTTAAGCTGCATTTCCCTCCATTTTTTTTTTTAAATAAGAAGCTCCACATCTTCATTTTGCACTGGTCTTGCAAATGATGCAGCTCATGCCGGTATATGTGGCTGAATCTTAAGAAACAGTGATTTAGCCTGATCTGCCTTTGTCTTTCTCTTAGGCTGCATCTGGTAGAACTCATCTTCCTCACACTGCCTTTCAACTTCACTGACCTATCTGCTTCTTCAACATGTTTCTTTCTGTTTCTTACTTCAGAAACTTTATGCTTGCCATTGCTTCCTCCCAGTTTAGTTTCATCTCTCTTGTCCTTTATTTCTCAGCCAGAGAATCACTTCCTCAGACGACCCCCCCTCAGCACTATAATTAAAGGGGCCTCTCTCCTACACAAGTTCTTTTCTCTTATACCTCCCTCTTTTGTTGCCTGTGTAAAACTTTAACTACTATCTGTAATTTCTTTATTGATCATTTTTGCTCAATCAAATGTAAAATTCCATGAAGAGACTGTCATGTTTGTATCATTCAAAATGATATACAAATGGCTAGAAAAGTTGGTAGTGCATAGGTGCACAATAATTCCTTGTTCAATAAATAATGTGCTATTCATCCATCCTAAAAATATATGAAAGATCTACTCTGGCAAAAGACTAAGATTTGAATAGGGTATTAATATGGCTCTTCTAGGAACTTTTAATCTAGTCAGGGAAATGGAAGCAGGTATACAATTAAAAGTAGTATATAAGAGGGGCGCCTGGGTGGCGCAGTCGGCTAAGCGTCCGACTTCAGCCAGGTCACGATCTCACGGTCCGGGAGTTCGAGCCCCGCGTCAGGCTCTGGGCTGATGACTCAGAGCCTGGAGCCTGTTTCCGATTCTGTGTCTCCCTCTCTCTCTGCCCCTCCCCCGTTCATGCTCTGTCTCTCTCTGTCCCAAAAATAAATAAACGTTGAAAAAAAAATTAAAAAAAAAAGTAGTATATAAGAGCTTGAATGGTCAAAATTAATGTTAATTAATTAAAATCATTGTTACGAAATGCCATTATTTCTTATGTGGCAACAGAATACAGTGGTTTGGAAACACAAGACTACAGGAAATCCAGCTTCTGTATAGTTGTCCTTATAGCAAGGAAGTCAGATACTCAGGGAGAATAGCCTACAAGAATCTTAACTGGAGGGAACTCATCACAAACTTAAAGGTTCGTGGTGGTGGAATGGTAAGTGGGCTTAGTTTTCAAAAGTGCATTCTGGGAGCCAGAAGAAAACAGGTCTATTGATTTCCAAGAATGTGAATAGAGTTTCATCCTCCAAGTGTATGAAAAATAGCTGTGTTGTAAAAGGTGACTACTTATACCTAGGCCATGAATGCACATACTGTGTCAATGCTCAGCCTGGAATTCACTCTCCCAAACCTTCTTGATTCATCTCTTGATACTATTGTGAACTCTGCTTTGGAATTTGTTTTTGTCTTCTTGGAGTAGATTTATGCTGATTATTTCTTCGATTCTGAGGCTTCTTCCTATCAAAGAAGGAAGTTACCCTCAGTTACCCATAGAGCCATGGCATCCATAGGTCCACGAGTCTTGAGGTTCTGAATCTCTATCTTAGCAATACTACCGGGTTCTCTTTTGTTCTAGGACAGCAACAGGTACATACAGAAGCTGGTTAAGGCATGAAGGGGTGGACAGAAAGTGATTTTATATTACCAGGCTGGATTACAACATCCATTTTTAGCTCCAGTTGGATACAGCAGAAAAGTAACAGATTTTAGGAGGAACATCCCACAGTCTAAAATTTTGTAGTCACACAACCAGTAAACTGGGTTATGGCCACTGATTATAGGAAAACAAAATCCACATACTGTCTTTTGGTTTTAGGCATTTTCCCTAGATCAGTTTGCTTAGAAGAAGAGCCTCACCTAAGACAATGCCTAAAACTAGGAAGGAGAGTATGTGTTAGGGAGAAGTTTGTGAATGAGTGAGAGAGGAGGATAGGGAAAGGGAAAAAGCTAAGCAGAGACTTGGTTTAGGGGTCCAACGTTAGCCTGATCCCACAGGGAAGCACTGGAACATAAATTGCATCAGAGAGTCTGTCCCACCTTAAGGAAGTAGGGCTTTTGCAACCACATTAGCCACTCACTTGTTCAGAGTCACCCAAAGGTGACTCCAAAGGGAGGTGTTTCTCTCAGGTACCTTTAGTTTGGTGATCTCAAGATCCTGTGGGGTTATCTTTCTGAGGAGGTTGAAGATATGAGCTAACAGCAGCAGGTAAAAGAATTAATATATCTCTGACAGGGCCACCAATAATGTCTTCAGTGGACTCGCAGCTGCTAGAAGTAGATCTAGATGCAGGTAGATGATTGCACCAGAGAATAGAGCCCTAACCTCTGGTAGTCCTCTTTCAGAAGAGCCAGAACACAAGACAGAAATAGAACAAGGGAAATACCCATATTAATTTCCACAAAGAAGACAAAGAAAACAAGCTAATGGGCTTGGACAGGTGGATATTGGAAAACTTTAAGACCCATAGATATTTTTAGATTTGTAGGTAGTAACTACAATGCCTCAAGGAGAAAGAGGGTAGTGAGAAATTAAGAAAAGGGACTGAGACATTCACAAGAATAATCCTCAGTTATTCATTCATGTATTTGAGCATAAATTTATAGAGTCAAAAATCTGAAATTGCTGTGATCCCATGGCATCACATGGCACATGACTGTGAGCAGGTAATGTAGGTGTGATTTTCATCTTACTGCACACACTATTCATCACTTTCATGTATATCATGAAATTTAAAATCTCTTTGAATGGAAAAACTGTGAGAAGATGCACACAGGCTAAGTTCACTACTGAGAAGAACAAAAGGAGTTGGTTTCAGAAAATTTTGGCTCTAAGTGAACTGTGTAAAACATTTAATATTTTTAAAATCACCACCTATTGGGTGAAGAACAGGATGTTTCTTTGTAGCAGCTATTCAAACCAACCATTTGAGAAATGGCTGCATTAGAACTTTCTGAAAAAGAAAAATCATCATAAACAGAGGAAAAAGTTGAAAGGATGGGCCAGAAGAACAATCATCATTTGATCATTTAATAATAGCCTTGACCAGTGTTTGTAATACTGAACACACTGAAGGCATTGTGCTTTTGAAAGAGGATACGTTTGGACTCAGATACAGTTGGCTTTTAAATTGCAGCTTGGCTAGTTGTGTGTATGTATGACTTTGGGTAAGTTACTTAAGCTCTCTGAGCTCATTTTCCTCATCTGTTCAATGGCCCTTGACAAGATTTTATGAGGATTATGAAGTGACATAAACACAGTACCTGACAAATAGTCAGAAATTGTTAGAACTCTTTCTTTCATTCCCCAATACTTGAGGTCTTATCTCTATGGTCCACAAGGTATGTGCCATCTTTGCTCTAAATCAGTTATTTTGTATCTGCTGGTGGCAGAAGGTATACTGACTGTAGCCTCCATCTTGGAATTGGTAGTCACCAATCAAGTGGAGGATGAGTAAGTCTAGATTTTTTAGTACTCTGATGGTATGTGGGTGACTGACCAAATGAGGGAGCAAGTTGATCAAGGACTCCCAAAGGTTAAGGATATAGTAAAAAGCACTATGATTCCCAATGAAAGAACTCATCAAATATCCCTGGATTCATACTTAATACATTCTTTAAGCACATAATAGAATCATAATGTTAAATTAAAAAAAAATAGACTTACATGTTTTACAGTGTTTTTTCCCTTGAAGTTTAAAGTATATATGACATAAACTCTAATTATACTTTGCCATTTACATGCAATCTTTAACAATTTATTTCCAGTATTTAATACAAGGTCCTTAATATTATATTTTTCCTTCATAATTGAACCACAGTTGACTGGGTTTAAATCTAATAAGAGCCTGATTGGGGTTAAAGATGTACCATAATGGGAATGACTAATGATTTCATCTTTGTTTCATCTGTATTAAGCTTATGAGACCTATGATTTTATCACCATTATCAGCATTCTCAATGTTCATTTTCCACTCATTTTGGCAAAATAATAAGGGCAAAGAGCAAAAAACATTCAAATAATTACATAAAGCCTGCTCTTACAGACAAAGATGGCATGACTGCCCAAACAGAACTCTTGGCTGTCAGGCGGTGCCACCACACATTAGTGCAAAATGTTCGTTGATCTGCTGATGTATGAAAGTCTGGATTTGGCATACAAAAGGCACTTTGGAGTGTCGATGTATAATGCATGAAAGTGTTGGCTGTTCAGAAGCTGAAAATATGAGAGTCAGGGACAGCCTGTATGTACATGAACAAAGAAAAGGAGACAGATATAGTAAACCATGGCTGACTTTGTCCTTTAGGTGTTAAGGAGGACTTTCAAGTAGAGGTGTGTTTGAGTGCAGTCCTTAGAGGTGAATGGACTTGGGTCTGGGATTGGCCCTCATTCTAACTATGTGCCCATCTTGGAAACGTTGAAGAACATGGCGTGTTCAGGAAGTCTGAGCACAGAACATAAGAGTGTGGGAAGAGACAGAAGGAAGTTAGTTTGGAAACAGAGTTTGAAGAGCCCTGCATGCTATGTCAAGGAGAGAACCCTACTTTATTTTAGAGGTCAGAAGGTCTTTTTATGGTTTTGAAAATGAATTGAAAAGTCAAGTGATTTTGATAAAAATCCAGATTCTATGCCTTTCTTAAGAAAGAAAAACACCGAGCCTCCATTCCTGTGAGGCATTATGTGGCTGGAACAGGTTAGCTGCTGCCTTTTTTATGTAGGGCTTCTGTTCTCCATATCTTTTCTTCCTCCTGTTAGGGTTCTTTCATCTGGGCTTGGCATGCATTAAAATGTATGGTCCCTGAGTGTAATGGGGACCATCAGAGGTTTTCAAGGAAAAAAATAATGAGAGAAATCCACTTAACATTTTATCATAATTTGGGTACCGTGTTAGGTGCTATACAGTAGAAATTTGGGTGTGGGAGCAATAAGAAGATGGTTGGCATGGGTTTGCTAGGGACAGGATGGGGCGAGAGGGAGAGAGAGACAGGGAGAGACAAAGAGAGACAGACAGTGAGATGCTTATTTAGGAATTCCAGGTGAGAGGTGGAGAAGATCTGAGTTTCCTCTGTATTTTTGTGAATTTCACAACACTAGACATATTGCCTTGCATATATATGTATTTGGTACTCAGTAAATGCCTATTGAATTAACATATATTAACATATTGATAAACATTTAATCATTGTGTGGACTTTTTCATTCAATTTTTGGGCCCTAGTTCATCATTTACTAAATACAAGTAAGGAAATAGAATTCAATGATGGCTCCAAATACAGACTAAAATTAAAGAAATTTT
The DNA here is from genome assembly GCF_007474595.2 of Lynx canadensis. NCBI lineage: Eukaryota > Metazoa > Chordata > Mammalia > Carnivora > Felidae > Lynx > Lynx canadensis. The sequence goes on along the minus strand of NC_044303.2, from coordinate 152,630,679 downwards.
TGAAATTATTTTCAGTGTTTGATGTGGTACAGGCTGATACGTTACAGAATCTTCGGTTGCTAGTTCTATGCTGATTTTTTTTCCATTTTTTTAAATAAAATTTATTGTCTAATTGGTTTCCATACAACACCCAGTGCTCATCCCAAAAGATGCCCCCCTCAACACCCATCACCCACCCTCCCTCCCTCCCACCCCCCATTAACCCTCAGTTTGTTCTCAGTTTTTAACAGTCTCTTATGTTTTGGCTCTCTCCCACTCTAACCTCTTTTTTTTTTCCTTCCCTTCCCCCATGGGTTTCTGTTAAGTTTCTCAGGATCCACATAAGAGTGAAACCATATGGTATCTGTCTTTCTCTGTATGGCTTATTTCACTTAGCATCACACTCTCCAGTTCCATCCACGTTGCTACAAAGGGCCATATTTCATTCTTTCTCATTGCCACGTAGTACTCCATTGTGTATATAAACCACAATTTCTTTATCCATTCATCAGTTGATGGACATTCAGGCTTTTTCCACAATTTGGCTATTGTTGAGAGTGCTGCTATAAACATTGGGGTACAAATGCCCCTATGCATCAGAACTCCTGTATCCCTTGGGTAAATTCCTAACAGTGCTACTGCTGGGTCATAGGGTAGGTCTATTTTTAATTTTTTGAGGAACCTCCACACTGTTTTCCAGAGTGGCTGCACCAGTTTGCATTCCCACCAACAGTGAAAGAGGGTTCCCATTTCTTCACATCCTCTCCAGCATCTATAGTCTCCTGATTTGTTCATTTTAGCCACTCTGACTGGCGTGTGGTGATATCTGAGTGTGGTTTTGATTTGTATTTCCCTGATGAGGAGCGACGTTGAGCATCTTTTCATGTGCCTGTTGGCCATCTGGATGTCTTCTTTAGAGAAGTGTCTATTCGTGTTTTCTGCCCATTTCTTCACTGGATTATTTGTTTTTTGGGTTTGGATTTTGGTGAGCTCTTTATAGATTTTGGATACTAGACCTTTGTCCGATATGTCATTTGCAAATATCTTTTCCCATTCGGTTGGTTGCCTTTTAGTTTTGTTGATTGTTTCCTTTGCCATGCAGAAGCTTTTTATCTTCATGAGGTCCCAATTGTTCATTTTTGCTTTTAATTCCCTTGCCTTTGGGGATGTGTCAAGTAAGAAATTGCTGTGGCTGAGGTTGGAGAGGTCTTTTACTGCTTTCTCCTCTAGGGTTTTGATGATTTCCTGTCTCACATTCAGGTCCTTTATCCATTTTGAGTTTATTTTTGTGAATGGTGTGAGAAAGTTGTCTAGTTTCATTCTTCTGTATGTTGCTGTCCAGTTCTCCCAGCACCATTTGTTACAAAGTCTGTCTTTTTTCCATTGGATGTTCTTTCCTGCTTTGTCAAAGATTAGTTGGCCATACTTTTGTGGGTCTAGTTCTGGGGTTTCTGTTCTATTCCATTGGTCTATGTGTCTGTTTTTGTGCCAATACCATGCTGTCTTGATGATGACAGCTTTGTATTAGAGGCTAAAGTCTGGGATTGTGATGCCTCCTGTTTTGGTCTTCTTCTTCAAAATTACTTTGGCTATTCGGGGCCTTTTGTGGTTCCATATGAATTTTAGGATTGCTTGTTCTAGCTTCGAGAAGAATGCTAGTGCACTTTTGATTGGGATTGCATTGAATGTGTAGATCATTTTGGGTAGTATTGACATTTTAACAATATTTATTCTTCCAACCCATGAGCACAGAATGTTCTTCCATTTCTTTATATCTTCCTCAATTTCTTTCATAAGCTTTCTGTAGTTTTCAGCATACAGATCTTGTACATCTTTGGTTAGATTTATTCCTAGGTATTTTATGCTTCTTGGTGCAATTGTGAATGGGATCAGTTTCTTTATTTGTCTTTCTGTTGCTTCATTATTAGTGTATAAGAATGCAACTGATTTCTATACATTGATTTTGTATCCTTCAATTTTGCTGAATTCAAGTACCAGTTCTAGCAGACTTTTGGTGGAGTCTATCGGATTTTCCACGTATAATATCATGTCATCTGCAAAAAGCGAAAGCTTGACTTCATCTTTGCCAATTTTGATGCCTTTGATTTCCGTTTGTTGTCTGATTGCTGATTCTATGCTGATTTTGGACAATATTACCTTTACAATCAATTGTATTGAATATATGAGGATCAATAAAACCATTCACTTTACACTAATACTTTTAATTGTTTTATAAAATATTGAGTGGATTCAAAGAAATATTTATAAAATATAGGTAACTTAAATATCATTATGCAAAGAATGCTTATGTACGGATCACAGAATTATAAAATGGAACATTATTCCTTTGAAATCTTTTGTGTACCTTTTTCTGAATCCAATCCATTCCCATATAACTCCGAGAAAATCACTAAATTTGTGTTTATCATTTGTTTGTCTTTATGTTTTTAACCATATGTTTCTAATAGTAAGCCATATATTGCATGCTTTTGCAAGTTATCTTTAACTTTCCATAAATAGAACAATATGTATTCAGGGATTTGCTTTTTCACTTAATGTTAAGTTTCAGAGATTCAGACACTGATGTAGGTAAATGTAATTAATACATGTAAAGGTAATTAATTGACTTTCTAGTGGTCGCCAACATTCCATCGTATGATCACACCTTGATTTATTTATTAGATATTTAATGAGCATTTGCTTTTATAAACTGTGCTAGGGGCGCCTGGGTGGCGCAGTCGGTTAAGCGTCCGACTTCAGCCAGGTCACGATCTCGCGGTCCGGGAGTTCGAGCCCCGCGTCAGGCTCTGGGCTGATGGCTCAGAGCCTGGAGCCTGTTTCCGATTCTGTGTCTCCCTCTCTCTCTGCCCCTCCCCCATTCATGCTCTGTCTCTCTCTGTCCCAAAAATAAATAAACGTTGAAAAAAAAATTTTATAAGCAGTGCTATTATGAATGTTCTCCTGGTACGTATATGTAAGTGTTTCTTTAGAGTTTAAACTGAGAGATGGAATTTCTGGATCAAAAGAAATGTGTGCATTCAAATTTGCTAGATTAGCTCAAACCATTTTCCAGAGTAGTTTGCCAGTTTACACAATGACCAGAAGTGTAAATATTTGTTTGCATAACATGTTTGCCAACACTTGGTGTTGTCAGACATATTTTTTTTTTTTTTTGGCCAATCTAGTGGATATATAATGCTTACCTTATTGTAGACTTAATTTACATTTTCCTGAAAAATAATGCCAGTTATTTCTTTTTCATTTGTTTGGATTTCCTTTTTTTATGAAGTACTTGTTCAATCCTTTGCTCATTTTCTCTTCTCTGTGTTCTTATTTATTAGATGTTTTTTAGAGTTTCTGTATCCTAGTCCTTCATTATATATGTTGAAAACGTTTTCACTTTTTCTCTGGCTGCTGTCATTTCTTGAACAAATTGCTTAATTTGAACAGGTTCAACTTTTTTCCTTCCTTTCCTTTCCTTTCATTTCCTTCTCTTTTCCTTTCTTTTCTTCTTTCTTTTCTTTCTTTTCTTTTCTTTCTCCCTCCTTCTCTTTTTCTGTTCTTTCTTTCTTTCTTTCTTTCTTTCACGTGGTTCAATTTTCAATCTAGCACTTTTTGTATGTGGTCCTTACTGTGTTTATAAAATAGTGTTCTATACTGTTTTATAAAACTTTTATAGTTTTGGTTTCCATATTTAGATCTGGGTTGATTTTTGTGAAGGGTATTAGGGAAAACTCAGTTTTGTTTGTGTTTCCCATATGGGTAACCAGTTGTCCCACTATTTGTTGTAAATGCCATATTTATACCATTGATCTGAAATGTATGAAATTTTGTCATAAATCAAGTTTCCTTAAATTTGTGGATTTTTTTGGGGGGGATTTGTTGTTTGATTGAACTATTTTTAGTCTCTAGAAATACCACACTGTCTTAAATTTAATAAATTAAAAATAATTCTTGATACTTGGTAGGAGATACATGCCAACTTCTTCTCTTAGCAGGTTTTGGCCCTTTGCTTTTCTCCTATTAATCACCTCTCAAGTTACATTTAAAAACTGTTATTTAGAGACTGTTTAGAATTTTATTGGTAAATTTGGGGAGATTTGGAATTTATGTTATCAAATTCTCCAACTTATGTACATCTCTCTATTTATTTAAATCTTATTTAATATTTAATAAAATGTATAACTTTCTCTATAAAATTTTTACAGAATTTTGCTAGATTTACTTTTTAGACCATATGTTTCTATAAAACATTAATATTTTATCTTTATTTTTATTTAACATTTTTTTAATGTTTATTTATTTTTGAGACAGAGAGAGAGCATGAATAGGGGAGGGGCATACAGAGTGAGGGAGACACAGAATCCAAAGAAGGCTCCAGGCTCTGAGCTCTCAGCACAGAGCTTGCTTTGGGGCTCAAACTCACAGACTGAGATCATGACCTGAGCCCAAATCAGATGCTTAACCGACTGAGCCACCCAGGCGCCTCTTAAATAACATTTTAGAATGTTGTACATTCTAAATTTGTGGCTGAGGTATAAAAAGTATAATTGACTTTCCTATGCTATTTTGTATTCTACAAGCTTGCTAAACTTGACTTCTAATCAATTCTAATAATATATCTATTGATTTTCTTAAGTTTTGTAGTGAAGCAGTAATATATCCATGATTAATGAAAGTTTTTATATTCTCATTTCTTTTGATTTCCTTTTCTTGCCTTACTATACTGGCCATGACAGTTAGTATAATGGTGAATAAACGTGAAGATAGTAAGTATCATTGTCTTGTTCCAGATGCTGTAGGGAAAGCTTTCATTATTCCACTATTAAGAATAATGTTTACGATTTTTTCCCCCAAATACCTTTACCCAGTCAAGGAAGTTTCTATTTTTTGTGTGCTGAGAGGGTTTTTTTTCCTTTAATCATGTGTAATTCCTGAATTATTAAACTTTTCTAAACCAATAAACACTATTATATGATTTTTCCCTGTAGTCTATTAATGTAATAAATTGCAATAATTTGTTTTCAAAGGTAAAGACAACCCATACATTTCTAGGATAACCTAATATAGTCATAATTTTTCACACATTTCTAGGTTTAATTTGCTTATTATATTTAGATTTATGCATCTAAAGATTATAAGATTAGTTTTTTCATATTGTCCTTATCTGGGTTTGTATCCAAGATATTCTAGTCTCATAAAATAATTTGAGGAATGCTTATTTTTTCCTGTATCATAGAATAGATTTTTAGTATTTTAATTATATGGTCACTAACTGCTTCATAGAACTCACTGGTAAAACTGTCCAAACATGGAATTTTCAGTACAGGAAGAATTATCTACAGATTTACTTTCTGTACAGGTTATAGAACTCTTAAGACATTCTATTTCATCTTTAGACAGTCATTTTAAGTTATATTTTTATAGTAAATTTTTCATTTAATCTTGGATTTAAAATTTATTCATATAAAACCAACTTATAATCTTTGTGAAGTTTATTATAATATAGTCATGCTTCATTTTTTATTTCTATTATCTAATTTTTTAAAAAATTTGTGCCATATGATTGGCAATTTTATGACTGTTCTAAAGAGTGAGAAATTTGTATATCTATAAGGATAAAAAACAAAGTTTAAAGAAAGAAAATACACATACAATAGAATGAATCAGTGACTTTTCTTACTTTCTTAAGGTTTATTTTTATGTTTTTCTAATTTTATTTAATTATCTGATTTCTTTATTAAAATTGACATATAATTTTAATTCCTTTCTAAATACTGTTTTAATTATACCCCACAATAGTGATATATAATATTTTATTATCATTTGGATTTAAATATATTATTAGTTTCATTATGTTTACTTTTTGAATCGTGATTATTTGCGATGGTGGTTTTTTTTTTTAATTTTAAATGTGGTTATTCTAGTTATCTTTTGTTTTTTTAATGAGCTCTAATTTAATTATACTGAGATTAGCAACATGTTCTGTGTTCTTACAATCACTATAGTTTCTTTGGTGAATACCCTTGACATTTAACTTGAATACTTAATATATAACCATCTAATATTAAACAATAGCCTTATCCTTCTTTTAAAAATATGAGGACCTTAGTATTGCTTACATCCAATATCTCCTATCCCAAAGTATATGATTTTGGTATTTTTTGGGGAGAGGCTATATTTTGTCATTCCACAATAAATCATTACTTTTGCTCTTATGAACATTGAATTCTTGAAATCAATTGTTCACAATTATTATCCCCATCACACTGCATATATTATTCCATTGAATTTGGAATTCACTGTTAAAGTAAGTCAACTATCAGCCTATACTTCACTCTTTGGAAAATATTTCGACTTTTTAATTCTTGTAAGATTTTTCTCTTTATCTTTAGTGTCTGTGGTTTCACTAGGGTGAGTCTAGGTGAGAGCTTCTTTTTATTTTTCTAACTTGGAAATTTGGAGGCCTTTTGAGTATGTGGATTTATGTCTTTCATTTGTATCAGATAATTCTCAGAAATTTACTTTTCAAATATTACCTATACCTTAGTTTTTCTTTTCTTCTTCTGTATGTGTTTCTATAAACAACTGTTAGCGTGAGTTTTGCAGAGCACCCAAATTGTGTGAATTAAGGCCACAAAACTATGTAAAAGTTGGCTTTTGTGTACTTACTTTGTAAACTTTGTCTTTACTATGAAGATTGGAACTTTGAAGATCACAGATTTTAGGGATTTTCTCTAAGACTCCTCATCTGTTTACTAATGTATCCCTGACCTATTATTTTTTTTATTTATCCCTGATCTATTATTAGATCTATCTTAAATATCAATTGTTTTTTATTTCCATAAATTCTCTTTGGTTCTTTTTTGAATCTGCTTGGTCATTTTAATTACCTATTAGTTTTTCTATTCATATTTTAATATTCATTTAAATATATTAAGTATGTTTATTTAATATTTTATATTGATAAATCCATCCCTGCTGTTTTTGTGTTTGTTTTCTCTTTAGATGTCTTTGGGAATTTGGTGAATTATGGAATTTTGAATGGCAGCTTTATGTTTCTTTATGAATCTCAACTTTGGGAAATATTTCTGTCCAGGATGAACATAGGTGCTCTAGAGGGAGTTTTTCTTCACCTCTGTGTAGTATCTGTGTCTATTATCTAGTTTGAAATCAATGTAAATTCAGTTTTTTGGGTTGAGATTTTCAGAGTACCCACATGTATGAATTTAGGATACAAGTCCATGTGAAAACTAGCTTTTGCTTCTGAAATCTCAGGTAATATCTTTAACTGCACTTCTGCTATGAAGGATGGAACTCCAGGGTCATAGCTATTTAAGAATTTTTCTTAGTCCCCTTACCTTGAGCAGATTTCATTTTTCCATCTTGTCCCTTGAGCCCTTGAAGGCCATGAAAGGAACTTTAATTTTACATTTGGTTAGTAAATCCCTCAAGAGGAAAACCTGGTTTCAGAGATCCTCTTAACACTATTTCCACTTTCACTTAGATTTTAGTCTGAATACTTCTTCTTTTCTTTTGAATTGGTCAAGGCACTTAAGGAGATATTAACATTTTTAGAAGTTTCTTCGGTGGAAAGACATTGGTGTGCCATATTGTCAGAAATGGAAGTCTGACTATGCCTTGACTAGCAAATATTGAAAGAAAAGTTAGAGGAGAAAGAAAAAGTTACCAATGGTTTTAGTAATTTTCTCATCATTGGGTTGGTCTCAGCACAGGCAAGCCAAATAGGAGCGTGATTCCTGACTGTGAAGGATGGAGGCCAAAAAGCTACTCCTGTGGAAGAGGTTGGTCTCAGGATAGGCTGGGGGGAGTTTCACTTTGTCCCTCCAAAATTGGAGGGACAGGGTCAGTGTGTGGGTCCCAGATAGGGTTGCCAGATTAAGTACAGGACATGTAGTTGATTTTAATTTCAGATATATAGTGAATATTTTCAAGCATATATCCCAATTATTTGCTTCCACACAGTCATCTCTCATCCCAAAAATCTAAGGTTGGTGGCACTGGATATTGTGGAGTATGTGATTTATAAGCACTGTATTGTGACTAAATGAGAGCCTTAGGAAAGTACTTGGCAAACTTTAGTGTGCAATGCACATCACCAGGAATGCTTTATCAAACTGTGGATTCTGATTTAGTGGGTCTGGGGTGTGAGAAGACGGTCTTCTGTACTTCTAACATGAATGGGTTCTGCTCAAAATGTAAACATGGAACCTCCTCTTCAGATAAGAGAAATCTCAAACAATAATCTCTTCTCAATAGACAAGAACCTCTTGGTGCTCCCTCTTAGAACCATCAAGACAGAAATATTTTTCTCAGCTTTTGAACTTTGTTGTTAAAGCATGCTTGTAAATATCAATGGTAAAATGTGGCTATGTGTTCAGTATGCTCAGTCCTTATAGGTAGCCCTTCCTGAAACATATTCTCAAAATGCTACCTCATCATTAAAATGCTGAGATAATGGAACCTACTCCTGCTCCCTTGCCTACTCTATAGCTGTATGTATGTAGTTCAGGATGCCTCACAGATGACTTGAATAAATATCGGTTTGCTATATGTGATATTCTCTAAAATCCCAAGAGGAGGAGTCATTTTCAATAAACAAATTTCCAAATAGATCACAGCTTATTCCTTCATGTTTCCTTGTATTTGAGGCAGAACCTGAGCCAATGTTAGGAAACATAGTAGCCACCATTATACCAGTTGCATTGATGGGAGTTTTATACCTGAAGTTTTGCATAGACTACGTGTAGATCTAAATGGAAAAACAATAGAAAAACAAAGATAGAATGACAAAGACGTGCTAGAATAATTTCTATATGCCTACCTCTCTTTCTCCTCTAACCTCTGGTCGGTTTCATACAACATTTAAAAAAAAGTTGGGAACGCCTGCAGTGAGTGGAGTCACTGTTTAGGGTTAGATTTTCCTACATTTTGTTAGAGGTTAGAAATGTTCTCTTTCTCTTTTGGAATGCCTTTTCTCAGTTTTTCCATGAGATAAATGCATCATTCAAATTCATGAGTTTAGAATATTCAGAATGGTACAAAAAAACATGACTGAAAAGTGTGAGGTCTGTATCACCTTATCATCCTCTTTTTATCTGTAGGTGAATTTTTATGAGTTTTTAAATTTGCTTCTATTCCCGTGATAGTTCGGTAGTGGTCATTGTCATTTTTCAGAAATTTTGTTTCATTTATTTTTTTTCCTAGAATTGCTGTGAAAGTAAATATAGATCATGATATGTTTTAAGAACAACAATTAAGAAAAATTTATTCTTTTCTCCTAATTCATCAAATGTTGATGCTTTTGCATGTGAGTGGTTATATCTCATTAATGGCTTCTGTGGTGTAGCTCTGTAATTAATATTTATATATTAGCTACAGTATCTGTTATTATGGAAAAAAGAATTATATAGTATAAAATTGAATGTTTTAAAGCATTCAAGTAAACCAAAAATATTTCCTCAAAAATGTGTTGAAAGGATGTAACAATCCAGCATGTGATTTTAATTAATGTCCAAGTAACTAAAAATGTATTTAGTTCATAAAGAAAACATATTGACATCTAATTATGGATCATAGAATTTGGTGCAGTGAAACCGTAGTGCATCTGTTCAGTGAAAACATAATCATGGAGAATACTAAATGGCACAATATATAATGAAAAATTGAAATAATGCACAAATAAGACCATTAAAAAAATCACAGTGTGAAACTAAATAGAGTTGGAATTTAGCAAGAGAGGTCTGGTAGTTCTAGATTTACTGATAACAGAGATTGTCAAATTCATACAAAATTTACTATGCTAATTTTAATGGTTGTGCAGCAGAAGAGTCTCTCTTTTCTCCTTTAATGGAATTTAAATTTTTAAAGTAGAAGAAAGTTCGTGCAATTAGCCCACTTTCATATTTTCAAACCTATATATAAATTGAACTAAAGGTTATCTTTTTGATAAATCATTTTTCTTCAATTAATGATGGCAAAGACTAACAAATGCCAAGAATGTTGACTTTATTTTTCACAATATTTTTGGCTCAACCCCTTTTTCTTTATTCCGACTGATTTAGGTCAGGCTCTAACTTCCTCTTACATGGGATTTTAATAGTTTTCTCCGTAATTCCTAATTGGTTCAGTTGGTTCACAGTGGAACTTATACCTCCTGATCTCTTCCCCCCGCCCCCGCTCAATCTATTCTATGCTTAACAGCAGTGGTTCTTTGATTTGAGGTTGAATTTCAACCACCTGGAGGAATTGTTCGAACACATAAAGCATCCTTAGAGGTTCTAGTTCAGGTGGTCTATGAAGAGGCCCCAGAATTTGCATTTTGAATGTTTATTGTGTGTGTGTGTGTGTGTGTGTGTGTGTGAGAGAGAGAGAGAGAGAGAGAGAGAGAGAGAGAGAGAGAGTCAGAGAGAGCGGGGAAGAGAGAATCCCAAGGAGGTTTCTCCCTGTCAGTGCACATTACAGTGTGGCTCTGTCTCACAAACTGTGAGATCATGACCTGGGCTAAAATCAAGAGTTGGATGCTTAACTGACTGAGCCACCCAGGCACGCCAGAATTTCACTGTGAATTTTCTCCAGGTGATGCTGATCTTATGAGTCCATGGACCACATTTTGAGAATGACTGCCAGGGCATCTTGCTAATTCCCCTAAAGGTAGTCTTCCCCCAGTGATCCCATTTTCACCGCCTTTATTGGCTTCTTTTGGTCTTTCAAACCTGGCTCAAATTTAACAAGATATTTAGGAATTTCTACCATGTGTCCCCCAACCTATCTTTTCTGCTCATCTCCAAGTTATCTCTCCCTGGGCATTTGATGCTTTAGCACATGGAATAATTCACAGTTAAAGAACATGCCCACATATTTTTCTACCTTCATGTTTTATTTGCTACTCCAATCCGCCTGGAAAGCTCTTAGCTCTTTATCTCCATATTTCAGTCATTAAGTTCTCAGCACAAATTATCGCTCTGCCATGAAGCATCTCTGATTTTCTCATTTACATAGGCCACAAATAATGGCACACTTCTCTGAACTCTTTACACATTTGTGTAAAATTTGTGTAAAATTAATCTTTTATTAATTTCTGCTTGCTCCACTTTCTATTGTTTTTACTTGAACACATATCTAAATTATTCCATTAGCTTATAAGGTATTTTGGCATAGAGCTTGAATTTTGTCCTTTTTTCTAGCACTGTGTTTTATAAATAGAAGTTACTAATAAATATTTGTGGATTTTTAAAAATTTATATAATCATGAAAATAGCAATGAGAAAAATAATGAGAACATTTAAGAAGGCTACCTAAAATCTACTAGACTCTTACTATGTGGCTAGGCAGCATTCTAGCTGTACACATTATTTCATTTAACTACCTCATTTTTTCTATGGGATTATTTTCACTCCCATTTGATAGGTAAGGAAACTGAGGCACCAGGAAGTTAAGTAACTGTCTATAGTCACATAGCTGGTAAGTAGAGTAATTGGGATATGATCCCAGGAGGTAAATTTCAGAGTTTAGTCTTGTAATGCCTTATATAATGAAGCTTCTTATAACATAAAAATGTAGACACTTAAAACTTGGGCACCAAATGGACAGATATGTCTGCCCAACTTTAACAAAAACTGATTGAACAATGATGATTACCAACTCGTATTCAGTATCAGAGTGGCCCTGAAGATTCCTTCACTTGCAAATCTCTATAATTCTCCAGTCATTCCACTTACCCATTCATTTATTTGTATGACACAATCATGAAGAACCCAATATACCCTCTTTTTGTTTTCATTATATTGTGGTCAAGTATGTTTCTCTGAGTGGCCCTGAGACCCCCTGCATCAGTAGTACCTTGGGTGCTTGTAGAGAATTCAGAGTCTCAGAATTAACCAAGGTCAAATAAATCAGAATTTCTGGAAGAAGTGCTTGAAAAATCTTCATTTTACCCAAGCACTTTGGTGGTTCTCATGTACACAAAAGTTTCAGAAGTACAGTTCTCTCTGGATCATCAAACTGGTCAGTGTGATTTATGAATATCCATTTAGTGTGAGTGGAGTGGGGGTATAGGGAAATAGATTCCAGTTTGTGACAACTCTGAGTTAGATTGTTGCATATAGGATGTCTGTGAAGGCACAAAAGCACTTGGTGAAGATTTGTTTGGATTACCAAGAATTCTTTACAAATGTTTGTAACTATTTAATGAGTCAGTGTGGGTTATTTAAATAAATAATCAAGTCACCTTCCCTTTAACACATATAGAGATCAGTTATTCTAGTGTTTCTTAATCTTAGTTTACCAACACCTTTTAAAGAAAAAAAGAACCAAACAAACACTCCTTTGACTTTAGAGTTGACTTAAATTATATTAAATATAAAGTTTCTTAAATATTGTTTCTTAAATATAAACATAAAACAGTTTACAGTTTATACAGCTATAAAATGAAACATAATGTATGAAATCCAAACAAATCTATAGACATACTATTCATTTACAAACGTTAAAAATGAAGATTTTTTTCAGTTGAAACTCTATTTCTTGTGTTATATTTTAAAGTAATGAATGTGCCTCTTTGTTTACCATGACATTCATTGTCAATGTAATTTTGTAAGCTTTTGAACACAAGGGACTGTAATTTGATTCATCATTGCTTTAATTATTTCTCTTTTTAATGAATTTTTAATTTTAACCACTATTCTTTTATTTTCATGAGCCAATCAATTTAAAAATATGTATAAAATATAAAATACAATCATAAAAATAACTAAACGAAACACTTTCCAGAGCATATTTGGTTTTATATGCACTGATAATGAACTATTATTGCAAGATGCTCTGTAGTCAGACTAGCCTGTATTGTCAGTCAGGTAGTTTTTTTTCTGCTCAGTTTGTTTTCACAACAGTGAGCTTTTTGATGACAACTACTGTGTAAACTTCATTCAGAAAGCATGCTGGACATCATTTGGTCTTTAGTTCCTTAGAACATGATAGAATGTAAAGTACCCGGTCGTAAGGCAGTCATGTAGACTGGATGGAATGTACTAATACCAGAATTCTAAAATTGTTTTAGAAAACATGATATTAAAAACATCAAGAACATCAACAAAATTTCTGAAACTTCAAAACCAAAATGGGTAGACCCTTGTTCATTGGACCCTTCAAAACCTGTAACTATTCCTTGGTGCACCGGTTTGTATTGGAGTGTAGGGTGAAAGAGGAAATTAGCAGAAAAGAAGAGAAATTTTGCATCATGGACATGAACTTCTACCGGTTGGTGGTTAGGCACTCAAATAAAAGAAGATTTGAAGAAAGGAAGAATATCGTATGGATAAAATTGCAAAAGTAACAGAAACCATTAGCACTCTTCTTTCTTGCTTTGTGCTCTCCTTGCAGACCACTCAGGCATCTCTATGCCATGCAAGAGGTGACCTCTCATACAAGCAAATTGAATACAAAAGCTGAATGTGCTCAGGTTGAGTTTTTGGTCTCTAATCTGCAGCATGTTGTGACGGTCCTGCATTTATTACATATGTCATTAGGCAATCTTTGCCCTGGATTTCTAATGGTTTAAGACCTTTTGGACATCTTCATTCACCGTTATCAAATGATATCACTCACAAGAGTAGAAGAATAAAGTCCATTTTCCTGAATTCTTAAGCATCTTTGCTGATACGAATCTTTAGTTCTAAAGAGCTCCATATTAAGGGAATTTAAAATTGTTTTCTTCTAGAAATTTAGTCCATTGTATAACACCTCACATTTCTGTGTGGGCATCCTTGTCCGTATCTAATCCAAACCCTCTGTACTGCATTTTATTCTCTCTCCCTTTGTCTGTCTTTAGTATCAGAAGAACAGATGGCCATCTTTTGTCAGTGCTTGAAGATTGTTTCTAAGAAACATTAAGTGTGCATCAGGCCTCAGTTGTTAGACAAAGATCCTTTTCAAAACAGAAGCTGAACAATCTCTGAATTCTTCAGGTGTGTCTTGAAGCCCCAGTTCCCCTTTTCCTCACTTTAAGTTGTTTAATAGCTTCATAGTTTTTTTTGTTTTGTTTTGTTTTTATTTCTTTCATCCCTATTTCCAGATATATAATCATTAAACTCACTCACATTGAGGTGTAAATGACTGCTAAAGATTAAAATGTAAACTATTGGGGAGAGTATCTTAATTTTAACAAAGAGCACTTTTTTTTTTTAGATTGAGGTTTTAATCGCAAAGCTACAATATCTGTGATTTTGATAAGGGAAGGTGGGAGGAGGACTGAGGATAGCTGTCCACACTGCTATAATCATTCTATGCAGGTGATTGGTAGAATGCTCCACATGTGAGAAGCAGGTCTCTTCATTCATGATTCATTCAAAAAATATTCACAGAGCATCTAGTGTCTGGGGTACTGGGAATACAGCAGTGAATTAAACAAAGTCTTACAGAACTTATGTCCTTTTGGGGGTAGAAAAACAGTAAACAAACCAACAAAAGCAAGAAAATGCCAGGTGTGTGAAATGTTAGGCAGAGAATTAGAATAGGGCATAGTGAATAGAGAGTGAATGGCTGGCTACTTTTGATTTGGGAGTCAGGAAAGGTATTTCCTGGGAGAGGTGACACCTAAATTGAGATCTGATTGTAAGACAAAGCCAGCCCTAAGCAAAGGCTCTCCAGGGAGAGGTGAGAACAAGTGCAAGGACTCTACAGATGGAGGTAAACTTAGCATGTTAATGTCTGGCTCTTACTAGAAAAGAGGGAGTCTAGAAGATGAGGTGGGGGGAGAGGGAGGGACTAGTTCATGTGGGGCTTTGATATGTCAGGATAGAGATTTAATATTTTATTCTAAGCAGGGTTGGAAACCTTTGGAGCCAGATCTGATTTACATTTTTAAATATTACCAGGTCTGCTGTGTGTTAAACAGGAATGAACACAGTAAAACCAGTTAGGATCTTGAGTATTCTGGGTGAGAGAAAATGATGACTCAGGTAGAAATTTGGAGAAAAGTTTGAGGAGGTTGGCAGGGCTTGCTGATGGGTTGAATGTCGAGTGGGAGTGAAAACGGGAGTCAAGAGTAATGCCTAGGCTTAGTGCTTGACTAATTGAGGGGTGACAGTTTCTTTATTATTATGCGGAAAACTTAGGGAGAAATAGGTCTAGAAGTAAAACCAAGATTTCATAGTATAATGTGTAGTAATAGTTTGGGTCACAGACTTGGAGGTTAGTCATATCTGAATCTAATTCTTGGCTTAGATGCTTTCAGACTCAATGATCTTGAGCATAAATGGAGATCAATATAAGCATAGCATTGTGAAAATGAAAAAAAATAGACAATTAATAGAGAATACTCAGGGGCATCAGCATTATTACTAAATTTGAGATTAGAATTTGAAATCTATTTTTTTCTATTTTCCAGATTTTAATATTCTTTGTTAATATTTTGTGCCATGACTAAGCTGTCTTCCCAAATTGCAGAGTTTAAAAATTAAAACACTAGTGTTGTTGTTTCATCAATTATTTAACTTAAAAGTTTACATTCCTTTAAATATACCACAGTGTTGTTTTAACCATAGTAATGTGTTGCTTTCTAATGGTCAGTTGTTGAAAACTCATAGATATTTACACCACTGATCAGTACAAACATTGGTCATTTTCCCATCTTTCATTATCCTATGTGGTTTTCTTTATAAAGAGTAGGAACCAGAGTTAACCACTTTATCCATATGCTTTTAACCTTTTATTTAAAAACAGTGTACTGTATGGGGCGCCTGGGTGGCGCAGTCGGTTAAGCGTCCGACTTCAGCCAGGTCACGATCTCGCGGTCCGTGAGTTCGAGCCCCGCGTCAGGCTCTGGGCTGATGGCTCAGAGCCTGGAGCCTGTTTCCGATTCTGTGTCTCCCTCTCTCTCTGCCCCTCCCCCGTTCATGCTCTGTCTCTCTCTGTCCCAAAAATAAATAAACGTTGAAAAAAAATTAAAAAAAATAAAAATAAAAACAGTGTACTGTATTCTAGACTTCAACAAACACTACTCTTCTCTATTTGGTGTCTTTGTCAGACATAATTTGTTAGTATCTCTTGCATTTTTCCAGGTTTCTCATGAAAATGGAAGCCTGGCTCCTGGACTTATTATCATGGTCTGCTTTTTGAAGGTAGTATAGTAGGAGAGATTAGATAAAGTATTTTTTTTCCAGTTTTGAAGGACATTTCTCTTTTTTTAGGCTGTGTTTTATGAGAAAGGACAGAGCTTACAATTGAGAGAAAAGGAGCTTGGCATGACACTAAGGTCATTTTTAAATGATCACTTGTACAAAATTTTTGTGTAGAAGAAATATGGTTAAGTTTTGAACAGCTAGAATTGGTAAATGCTGTTTATTGGTCAATATTCTTTGGTTCCACGTTAGCTACCTTGAAATTTCTAGACAGATAAAGAAGAGAGGATCATTATCACTGATTAGGAGGATGCAAGGCAAAGTGATTAGTACTTTGTGTAACAAAGTTTTCTTTTTTTTAAGTTTATTAATGAAAATGCTGACGAGAGAAGAATCAAGAAAGGATAAATTGCACATATTCTTCCTCTAAAAAATAATATACTTAAAAATGGCTCATTAATTTCTAGTCTGGTGGTAGTATTGATGACATCATACTCCTATGAGAGCAGCCTTTGCATTTAACACATTTTACTCATTCATGTTTAACTCATTCAATATGATCAATTTATCAATATAAATAAGACCATCAGTGAGCCTGTTATAGAAATATGCATACTTTGTTCCTAACGTATATGCCTCTTTGCTAGGCAGAAATTATTTTGTTGGGCTAACTCAAGAAATTCTGAATGAAGGCGCAAAATGAAAATGTCCAAAATGAGTAAGAGGTACTTGTGGTTTAAAAGCATTATAGGGTCCAAAACTCTGAGTAAGGAAATCATTTTATATTTACTTCAGAGAGACACTATTTATCTCTGTTGGCCAACATACTCTGAAACAACTATTTAGTTTTAATGGATATATATCTTGCCACTCTGCCATCAGTAATTTGAACAGCTTGAAATACTGTATGTCATCTTACATTGCTTTCTCTTTGAAGCAAACACAATCACTGGATTGTTTTTCATTGATTTAAAAACATTGACTTGCTGAAGTATGAGCCTGTGTGCAGTCATAATTCTTGTCTTTCCTTCCTCGGCAAAGCCTGTGATAATTCTCTGAGTTTCAAGCAGGTGTCATGCATCAGATCCAAGTGCTTAATAAATGCACCAGAAGTATATTTTCCTTAAGGCCTTGTGTTTATCCCATTTCCATTTATCTTGTGAAATATCTTTGAATGCTTTTTTAAAATCCTGGGAAAGAGCAGGTTAGCATTTCTACTTGGCAAGCAGAGCTAGTAAGTGTAAGGCTCCCTTGTCTATTTTGACCTTAACCAACATCAGTGATTCCCAGTTTATGTGCCAAGGGGCTGTGAAGAGCAATGGAATTGTTGGACAGAGCCCACCCATCCATATGCACATCAAACTTTTTTTTTTTTTGGTTATCTGAAAAATATTTCTAATGTGAAAGTGTATTGTATTTTTCCCTAAATGCATATAAATGCTGCTGTGATCAATAAAATACAAATACATTTAAAAGAGATGCCAAATTCAAGATGGCATTTTGTCACTACATTTTCTCAACGGATGGTACTGGGTTACCTGTATTTTTTTACACTGTAATTGATAATGCTTAATGCATTACATTTTAATAAAAGATGATATTACTGACCATAGATACCTTACTGATTCCAATTTGAAATGTGTACCCTATCCATATCGTGAAGTGGTCATCAGCAGTTTCACATTAACTTTGGTCAACAGCACATGAATACATTAATAATAGCAAAGCTAACAACAACTCTGATACTTTATTGGGTTCAGGGAGTCATTTAGTTTTTACAGCAACCCTGTAAAGTAATTATTATTATTATTTCTTTGTTGCTAATAGGAAACCAAGGCTCAGAGAACTCAAGGATACTGCCTGAGGACCCTCACTGAACTAATGAGTAATGTGGGCTCTGAGTCCTAGCTTGGCCATCTGACTCTAAACTCCCTGCTCTCTTGACTCCATTGTACTATGTGTGTGACATGTGAGACATGCGTATTTAAGTTGTGCTTGATTCTGGAAGAATTATTTGTGGAATGGATATAACTGGACCTGCGTTAAATTTTGTTGAATCTATTCAATTATGATTTTTCAACAACATTTAATCTAGAAAGATTTGTTTGTGAAATCCATGACATCAGATTAATGCTGTTCAAACCAAGCAATTACAGCAACTACCCCTTACTATAAAACCAGCAGCCACCTGCTAAACATGTCCAATTTTGACCTACTATTTCAAATATCAAGAAAATGGAGGAGAAAAAACAAAACAAGCAATGACATGGAAATTTAAAAACTTAAGTGTAGGGAAGAAAAGGAGGAAAGAGCTACATGTAGTTCATGGACTTTAAAAAGAGAAAGATCTGGGGACTTATCAGTAGAGTTCCTGAAGGGCTTCAGCCCATTCTTTTATTTTAATTACTGTTCTGGTAAACTAGGTACTTGCCTCACCTAACACTTTTCTACTGTATTCTTCTCATTATTCTCCCTTCCACAGTGGAAAATCTTACTGTTTGTTTACAATCCAGAGTTTTAAAGAAGCTGAACTAAAATTGGCTGCTTCTGGGACATCCCTGCCAATGGATGGGGTCCAAATTGGCTCTGCCATGAGGAGGCAGCTATGCCCACATAAGGATATTTTGGCTTAGTACTTCTGTCATCTTGTTGCCAGGCAGACAATCATCCAGGAGTGGGAAAATACAGCTGGGGCAAATGTTTATAGTTAGAATGGTCAGCTGGTTGGAGCACCAGTCTGAAGGAAAGGCTATCTGGTGTCGTGTTTGCCTCCTCATGAGAAGCACTTAATGTTGGACTTAGCCTCAGTCCCCAATCAGATGGACACAGACCACAGTACATATACCTCCTATCTGCCTGGGGATATTTCTTAAAGTATTTGTTTTATTTATTCCAGTCCTGACTATAAAGAAGATAACAACTTTCTTTTCTGATATGAGAACAAGGAAGTAACTCTGGCTTTTTTCATGTTATAGTCAAGTTTAGGAGAAAGAACAACTCTCTCAGCTTTGGAAGAAAGGCTTCCTTTTAAATGTTTCACATGGGCTAATATATTACCTGAAGATTGGATAACAGAGAATGTGTATAAAAATCACATGTAGAAAGCATATGTGTAAAACATCGATGTATATACAGTATTTATGTAAAGATGTCTTTATCTAGACATTCCGGCATAGCTCCTAGTTAAGCCACAACTTTTATAATGGGAAAGCACATCAGATTTGACTACATTGGCTGTTTCACTGAAGGAGCCACACAGATGGGAAAGAAGCACAGACAAATTGCTTTTGGCTCTCTTTGCCTTTATAACAACATCAGATATATTTAGTTTCTTTTTCTTTATGCGTTGTGCATGTTTCTGCCTCATATAGAAAGTCATTGCACATTGTCTTCATCAGTTTTGCCACCCTCTATTAACAGGCCCATTTAGCATTTCATTTACCTTAAAATTTTTTTTGAGATCTGAAGATATCATGGGGAAAGCCATTTTTGCAGATGCAGATGATGGGCAGTTAGAAATACTTTAATATCATGGAAGCAATTCTTATTAGTAGAAAAGAGAATCTCATATATTTGACTTCATGGTGGATGCATATTTCTGTTAGGCACAAACTCTACTTCCCAGCTGAATGGACCTCTACACACGCCTTAGTTCCAATAATTCAAATAAACTTTTTTCTTTGACAGACCCTGTATTAACATGATGAACTGTGAGACTCATTAAAAAAATTTAATTAGATAATGTTCATATGAGCCTTTCATCAGGTGGTCCCTTTGTTCTCACTGTTTTGAACTTTCCCATCTGTAAATGGCAATTGTTGTTATTTTCATATCCAGGCTCCTTGTGATGTTACAGTGTCAGGTTGGAAAAAAAGTATGGTACAGCTTCCATCAAGTATCTCACTAGGCTCTCTAGTAATTATTATTCTCCCAAACTAGTCTCTGAGCAAGGAAGTGGAAATAATCCAAATGTCCATCAACTGGTAAATGAATAAAGAAAATGTGGTATATCCATACAATGAAATACAATTCAGAAATCAAAAGTGACAAACTACTACTGGTACATGAATCAACAGGGGAACCTCAAACACATTATGCTAAGTGAAAGAAATCAGACACAGAGACTACATATTGTGTAATTAAATTTATATGACATTTCTAGAAAAAGAAAATCTATGAAGAAAAGATGCAGATCACTAGTTGCTTGGGGCTGGAGATAAGAGTGGATATTAACTGCAAAATATAAGAGAACACTTTTTGAGGTGATGAAAAGTGTTAAACTGGTTGGTGGTGATGGTTGTGCAATTGTATATATTTATTAAAATCATTGCAATGACACTTATGCTAATTGGATTTTATGGCATACAAGCTTACCTGAATAAGGCTATGATTCTGAAAGCTTATCACTTCCTATAGCTCTATATCCACTGTATTCCACTTTCACATGCTATGTATTTCAGGGAAATTGGAGTGTGTGTGCATGTGTGTGCATGTGTGTGTGTGTGTGTCTTTGTGAATGTGTGTGACAGATACTCTCCTCTCCAATATATTCCAGCCATGATGGAATCCTATCTGTTTCATGAATATGCCAAATTCTACTCTGTTCCAGGAAATTCTTCTGCACATGCTTTCCCTGGAACGCTCTTTCCCGATACACTTGTCAGGGCTGGCTCCTCTTCTTTCAGATTGGTGCTAATGTTACCTCCTCACAGAGGGCTTCCCTGCTTTGTAAAGGAGATTCCTGGACTTAATAATAATTTTGGCCCCTTGTGAATTTCTTTCAAAGCTTTTAAACCGGCTTTGAGTTAGTTTTATTTATGTATACATGCATGTTTACATGTATATTTTTAGTCTCTTCCTTAATAAAATGTAAGGCCTATAAGTGAAAGTATATCCCAGCACATGCTACACTGTGGGTATTTAATATTTTGTGAAGGATTAATCAATCAATGGAAAAGAGTATTCCCTGTATTAAACCATGAAAGGTTAGAAAAAGCCTAAATAATTCACGTGGGACGTCTAGTTTTCTTCAAGTATTTCCATAGTTATAAATGGACTTGTCTCATCTAGCAAATGATAGTATTCCTGGTATATTCTGGAATTAACTTGATATTCTGAGAACTTCTGAGCATGGGTTTATGTCTTAACTGGCAAAGGATTCCTGTGTTAGTGAGGGAGACCCGAAACTTTACAGGTTTGTCTCCTGAAATCTCACATGATCCTAGGAGGCACAGAGGCTCCAGATTTATTCAGTGCCCTGGAAATACCAGTTGCTAAATACTGTTTTTTGACACCTCATCAAACTCTTTTGAAAACCTATTTTTACAATTGAGTTAGACCTCCCACTGTGCAAACCATAATACAAAACTAATGTACAGTTAACTGTGGCCTAAATAATGAGGCTTCCCCAAAACCTAATCTTTCTCCCAGGAAGTAGCTTATATTTTGGAAAAATCTCACTCATTACATAATCTGACAAAATAATATAATACAGTTTTAATAGCTACACTTAATACATTAAACATATGGTTTCTCCAATAATTACTAATTTTTACATTTCTCACTACTAATTATGGTATTAAATCGTTCACTACTTAATTTGTTCTGTCATAAGTTTTTATTTATTCCAGGCTAAATGGTTATAGAGTTGAGACTTTTGCACTTCTCCTATTAGCTTAACATCGTTGATATAAAGCTGCTGTGTGTTTTAACAGTTTATTATTGTATTATTTTTGGTGACTTAATTTTCCTGTGATGATCGCCTCAATTTAGCCATTCTAGACGTGAAACAGTTTCAAAGGATATTTTAAAAACTTCTCACGATTGTTGTTATTTGTAGTTTCATATAATTTTAATGCCATTTTGATAACTGCCTTTTACAATTGCCACCTGCCTCCAGCTGCCTGTCTGCTACAAGCTAACCTCGCTACGGTAGTACTGTGGAGGGAAAAGACCCCCAGGAATATATTCCATATATAGGTACACACACAGAGAAAATAAAATCTGTCTTTCCTTGAATTATTCCTATATTAATATAAAAAATTGGAAGAATCAAGAAAGTATAAAACTATATTTATTTATTATTTTTTTAATGTTTTTTTCAACGTTTATTTATTTTTGGGACAGAGAGAGACAGAGCATGAACGGGGGAGGGGCAGAGAGAGAGGGAGACACAGAATCGGAAACAGGCTCCAGGCTCTGAGCCATCAGCCCAGAGCCTGACGCTGGGCTCGAACTCACGGACCGCGAGATCATGACCTGGCTGAAGTCGGACGCTTAACCGACTGCGCCACCCAGGCGCCCCGATAAAACTATATTTAAAATCAAATAGTGCTTCATATTTGTCCCATCATCGATGCCTACTTTTGAGATGCTTACTTAGTTGATTACTCTGCATATTTTCCTGAGGCTGCCACTATTGCATATCTGCACAATTTTGGACCCCACTATTACACGTGTTGATATTTTGTTTGCTCCAGACTCTTCTAAAAGTGTAATATAGAGGTGGTGCAGTGTAATATAGAGGTGGATGATGATGCACACTGGTTTCCTACAGAGCATGGCAGAGTTGAGTGGCTACTTTATGACCTAGGAATACGACTTCTGAGTCTTAGCAAGCTAGATATTTCAAATGTGCTCTGCACTCTATCAGGTGGGGACTGGTTTTCTTCCCACACATCTTGTACTAGTAGGTTTCCAGGTAAGGTAGTATCCTCCTTTACTCTTGTTCCCTTGTTCCTCTTTTACTCCTCCGTGCCTTTGAAGGTCCAGCGGTGAGATTAGCCACACCTCCCTCCTTGTTGTATTCCTTTACAGGACCCTCTCATTCCTGAGTATTTTAGCTTGTGCTTCATTGTCATTCTTTTTTTTTAAAGTTTTTATTTTATTTTCAGTTAGTTAACATACAGTGTTCTATTAGTTTCAGGTGTACAATATAGCAATTCAACAGTTCCATACATCACCCTCTACTCATCACAACAAGTGTACTCCTTAATCTTTTTCATCTATTTAACATACCCCCCCAAACCCCTCCCCACTGGTAACCGTCAGATTATTCTCTATAATTAAAAGTCTGTTCTTGCTTTGACTCTCCCTCTCCATCTCCTTCTCCCTCCCTCTCTCTCTTTCCAAGGTGTGGAAAGAGCCCAACGGTCCATCAATTGACACATGGATAAAGAAGATGTGAGATATATATACTTGTGTGTGTATATATATATGTGTGTGTGTGTGTGTATGTATACACACAATGGTGTATTATTCGGCCATAAGAAATGAATGAAATCTTGCCATGCATTGTTATTTTTATCAACAGTACTCCCTGTCATACTTCTTAGTAATTTTAATATCCACAGAGCTGATATTCAGGCTTTCAGCTTCTTGACCTCTTCAGATTCATCAGTCTATTCCTCTACCTTATGTCAGACATTTACTTCCAAGGTCATATCAAATACTGTATTTCTACCATAATCTCAGTTTTAGGCATGCTACTTTTTGACCACTTATAGTTCCAGCTGATGATCTGACTCCAAAACAAAACAAAACAAAACACCACACTGATCCAATTATATTTTACTGTCTTCCTCTATTCCATTTCATATTCTCACTTCCCTCCTTATCCAGCTTATATTCCATGGTTTGTAATTATAAACATTACTTTGATTTTGCCTTCATTTCCTTTGTCCCTCTCTCTTTTACTAACATAGGAATCAGGGTTTAAATCCAATCAGACAAATGCCAGTGTTTGAGCTCTTAATCACTACAGTACACATATATTATCTCATCTGAGTCTCACAACACACCTGTAAAAAATAAATCAGGAAATACAATTGGAGAAACTAGGTATGTTTTCCTGGATCAACAGAGCTTATAGTGGTGGAGTAGTCCTTAAAGTCTGCCTACTTTGTGCCTATACTTAAGCAGCAGAACTTGCTGAGAAAAAGTTTATGCTGACTCATCTCATTTTATTTTTCTAGTTTTTAATTTTTTTAGCATTATTTTTGAGAGACACAGTGTGAGTGGGGGAGGGGCAGAGAGAGAGAGAGAGAGAGTCACAGAATCCGAAGCAGGCTCCAGGCTCCGAGCTGTCCGCACAGAGCCCAATGCAGGGCTCAAACCCACCAGCAGTGAGATCATGACCTGAACAGAAGTCGGATGCTTAACTGACTGAGCCACCCAGGCACCCATGACTCATCTCATTTTAAATTTATCATCATTTCAATGGGAGCTTTAATGTTGTCAGGCAGACTTCACTTCCTTAGTTTGTCTTATTTTCTCCTTACCCTCTTCTCAAGCCTTATGTGCTTTCTCATCCTTAATCTCTTCTGATAATCTTGACTAATATTACACTGAGATCATAAAAGCAGTTTGAAGAGATTATTCCCAGTGTCCTACCATCACATCTACCACCCCATCTGCAGGGAAACCATATATTTGACTTTCTCTGTCCTTAATGTAGACCAGCACACTATGTTCCTATGCATATACAACTCCTTGATATTCACTAGATCCAAGTTCCTCATCCAGGAACCTTGACTCTCGTCCCTGTTGTATAACTAAATTTTCCCTCTTCACTGGGGCATCTCCAGGGCTATAATTTCTTCCATTAAAAAATAATGAAACACATCATTAGGCAAATAGATCAATGGAAGAGAATAGAGAGCCCAGCAATATACCTACATAGCTATAGTCAACTAATCTTGGACAAAGAAGCCAATGCAATACAATAGATTTTTAAAAAATAGTCTTTTCAACTAATGATGCTGGGCCAATTGGGCATCCACATGCAAAAAAAGTGAATTTAGACACACATCTTAAACCTTTCACAATAATTAACTCAATATATCACAGATCTAAATGTAAAATGCAAAATTATTAGACTCCTAGAAGATAACAGGAGAAAATCCAGATGCTCTTGGGGTTGGTGATGACGTTTTAGGTGGAACATCAAATGTACAATCTATGAAAGAAAGAATTAATAATTTGGACTTCATTAAAATTTAAAACTTCTGAAAGACAGTGTCAAGAGAATAAGAAGCAGAACCCCAGACTGGGAGAAAATATTTGCAACAGACAAATCTCATAAAAGACTGTTACCCAAAATATACAAAGAACTCTTAAAACTCAACAATAAGCAAACAAACAATCTCAGTTTTAAAAATGGACCAAAGTCATTAGTGAGTAGTTACCTCACCAAAGAAGGTATATAAATTGCAAATAAGGATATAAAAAGATGCTCCATGTCTTATGTCATCAGAGCAATGGAAATTAAAACGATAATGACCTATCCCTACACACGTTATTAGAATGGCCAAATTCCAAAGCATTGACAAAACCAAATTCTAGGGAGGATGTAGGGTGACAGGAACTCTCATTCATTGTTGGTTGGAATACAAAATGATGCCGACACTTTGGAAGATAGTTTGGTGATCTCTTATAAACCTAAACATACTTTTACCGTATAACCAGTAATTTTGATCCTTGGTATTTACCCAGAGGACTTGAAAACTTATATCCATGCAAACACCTGTAAATGGATGTTTATAATAGTTTCTACATTTGGAGAAAAGACAAAAATGCAATGAATAATTGTCAGAGCAATAACTGTCCTCGTATTTCATGACATGGCTACTGGTGAACATACAACACTGGACACTGGAGGGAGGAGCAATCAATTAAAATTCCATCATGTAGGCATCGAAGATCTCAGAGAAATATCATTCGTACTGGCTAATGGAAGGTGAACTCTCTTCTTTGAATTGTTTCCCAGTTTGCCACACTCCTTTAGTCATAACAATGGACCTCACCAAAGGCACTATACTGACATTTGTATACAATGATGATTATTTTTCATTTCTTTTCTAGTAATAGCCCCAGATCTCTTCCAGGTTGAGATCTTCATTGGTCCTATATCTGATCAAGTGGCACAAATTTGCATTGTGGTCAGTAAAAAAGAATGAAAATAAAGTTTGTAAACCCAGACTCCTTATTTTGAAAGAGGAGGTTCTCACATGCAAAAATTCTGTCCCCCCTTTGAAGTACACTGTCATTGCTGGAGGTAGAGTTTTGTGCAGATGCTGTCCTGGTAGTGGTAGTTATTACTGCACAGATTTCATGTCCACCCCAAAAAAGTGGATTGTACTGAGTGAGTATGTGTGATTGGTATTTTTACTCTAAGTTATAGAAAAATCAGTCACTCCGAAACTGTAGCACCTTATTGTTATTAATAAATTACTTGTAACAGAACATCTCAAGGGACCAAGATAAATTACTAGACTATAATACCATGGTTTAAAAACTCTTTTTATAGTCATTGGATCCACTCACTTCCCAGAAGATGTAAGACTTTTTTTTAATGATTTCAGTTTCAGAATTTATGTTAATCTTTTAAAAAGTAGCATAATGTATTGAAAAAAACATAACATTTAGACTCAAAAGGCTTTAATCTGGTTCTATGTTCCAAGTTGTATCAGTTATATAATATTGAACAACCCACTTAATAATACTGAGCATCAGTTTAAATATATGTACAATATGATTGTGTAAACTGCAAAATACTCAATAGTTTTGAGTTATTATAACAGCACAGTCATTGCACAGTTATTGTCTTTTTCTACTTCCTTTTCTCTTTCTTTTTCTTTCCCGTGTAGAAATAGGTCCACAGTACTTTTACAACTTGCTTTTTCTAGTTTATCATGAGCTTCTCTGGTGAATTGGGACTTTTACAGTTAGATAGTTAGGATACAGTGTATGATCAGGGACTGCTGAATTACTTAGAGGGTTTTGCATTGTTCAGTTACTCATTATTTCAAGGAAATTGTCTATTTTTAAAATCATGTGGGTGTGGTTAAGTGAGAAGGAAGGACCAGGTTGATTATGACGTCCAAAGAGAAGTGGAAAAGATAGGGAGTTGGGGGAGGCAGCAGAGAAAATAAAACATCTTTTGACAGTGCAAGGAAAATGTTTCCTGAAGAGGAACTCTGAATGATGGCATATGTTTATGATTAGACAGCTCCACTCTGCTCCTATGGAGAAGGGAGCATGGCTGTACCCTGGATACTGGTGGACAACTGGGAGGCCAGCAGAAGGACTGAACTTCTTGCACATTGCTGCCTCTAGCTCCAAGGAGGCTGCTCTAAGAACAGCTGTAAGAGCAGGGTTTGCAGAGTTTGAGCTATAGGTAGAGCCTGGGGGTTGCATGAGTCTAATCTATTCATTAATTGTACAAACATTTATTTTAGTGTCTACTGTGTGATGCGAATAGCAGTAGGGAAAACACACAACAATCCTGTCCTCAGGGAGGTTATACTGCGGAGAAGTCTAAGCCTTTGTTGTGAATAAAAATCTTTACTAGTTTACTGGATTTTTACTCTCCCATTGCCATCCCCCGCCCCTGGATTGTTTGGATATCAACATAATTTGAGCATTGTCATTGAATTTTTATTGATACAGGTTGCACTTTGATGCAGTGGAAAAAATCCAAACTAGGATTCAGAGTATGTAGATGTCATCTCATCTGCCACTAGTGAGCTACTTGAGCTTCAGTCTATCACAGAGTCCAAAGAAAGAGATGGGTTCTTCTAAGTCGCAATGATGTATGCTCTGTTAGGCAAAAGAGAGGAAGGTCTCTCCTCCTGAATTAACTTCAGCATAAAATCATGCCTGCTTTCATAACTTGCTCTTATTTCTCTGTAGCATGAATGGTGGTCGCTTCCAGGCTTGTGTGGTACACAGACTCTTTTCAGTCAGAACTTCTTGGACCTGAGTCCAGAATGTGCCACTCCGATAAAAATCTGTCAGAAAATTAAAACGAATACCTATTCAGTGTCTTCCAGGATGGGCTGTTTCACCATGTTTGGGATCAGGTCTTTTGACTAATCAAAGAAAGTATTTTCTGCTTCCTGTAGTAGCAGCAAGACTGAACTTGGATCATATACGTAAAAATAGTTCAAAGTCTGTCAGAACCCAGATGTCCCCAGTATCTATTTCTGCTCCTTCCTTTGTAATAGAACCTGCAAATTATAGCTGGGCACATGACTACTAAAAAGCAAGGCAACATTTTCGAATCTCTCTTGCATCTTAGAGTGACTAAGTGACCAAGGTCTGGCCAAAGGGATGTGATGTGAACACCTTCTAAATAGTGCCTTTAAAGGAAGGGCATGTTCTGTTTTATACTCCTCCCCAGCCCAACACAACTTCTCCATGCTGGAATGAGGACACAGTAGACCTGGTGGTGAGCCACCTTCAACTGCAGGCAGGCAACACTCTAGTGCATGGTAAAGTGACTTTAAAGAAGGATTTAGGGTCTCTAGCTTTGTGGAGCTGCCACACTAGCCTTGAACTACTTCTTCAGAGCTTGATGTCCTTAAACCTTTGAACTATATGGCCTCTTTGTTTTGACAGCTTAACCTATATGCCAGTCAATACAAAGATAAGTGACACAGGTAGTAGATAGACATAAAAATGTTACATTATCATTAACTTTCTTTGACATATTCTAAAAAAGTGTGTGTATGTATATATATGTATATACATATATACATATATAAATATACACATACAAACACACACATATATATAGAATGGGGGGTGTTTGGGGGAGGACCAATATATACATATATATACACATACAAATACACACATATATATATAGAATGGGGGGTGTTTGGGGATGACCAATAAGAGTGTGTTTTTTAAAAAATTCATTTCTTCGGAGTACAAATTTTAAAAATGATGAAAAGAGCAATATCTGATTGAATATTAAATTCACCTGATTTTTATAAATTTTAAATTATTATTCTGTCATCAATAATAACTTTGTTATAATCCATGATCACAGAAAGTCAAACTGAAATACAGAGGGCCTGAGAAGTTCATAGAGAATGTGAAAATTATTTTGTTGTGGATATTCCGATATTGACTTTCCTGATAGTAGACATTTATTTTCTCAGCAATAATAGTATATCCATGCTTGCATTGGTTGCCAAATTTGTTTGTAAAGAGGTTGTGAACAAACAAGAATAATTAAGCCCCTCAGTATTAACTAAATAATATCTCGATGAGGATTTTAAAACAGTTTGGCTAGCATTTTTTTTTTCTGCTTAGAAGTGGTGTCACTGTGAAATGTGAAGATAACACTTCATGTGTTACTATTTGTTGTGAAGTGATTTAATAAATGTTTAAACAAGTCATTACCACGTCGACAGCATTTCTTATCATGGAGCTGTAATTTTGATATTGATTGTCATACTAGGCTCCCCACCTCCTTCCTCTGCCATGGAAATGTGAGGACATGACCCTCAGAGAGTGCTAACAGAATGCATGGTTAGTTATGGATGTCTGTTCTAGAGTCTTCCTCTCTTCTGTGTAAAAGAAGGAAAGACAATCAGGTGTACTTTCTAGACTAAGGTGGTAGTATGCATGGAAGGGATAAATTGTGTGTAATATACACTCATCTGCTAGGAAATCACGAGGCTAGCATCTTTAGAGGATGATAGTTTTGCTCATATACAAGTAATTTCAGAAAAAGCAGCAGCCAGGAACCCTTTCTCACCTTGTCTAATAGGTTTGAAATGTGCAGTGAAAGTATAAGTGTAGTTTAGCCTCCTGGCTCCTACGAGTGAAATCCACCATCTTACCTTAGTGAATAAGTAGAGTTAAATTAGATCTGTGACATTCCTTCCTTCATTAATAATTATTGACCACCTACTATGTGCCATATAAATCAAGAGCCAAAGCAGTGCTAGTTTTGTTCCCTTGTAACTTACAGTCAAGTGGTGGATCTGCAACCTTGCTTTCAGCCTTCCGTGTTGTGTGATTTTGTTGAGTGAGTTTCCCCTCCTCTGTCATCCTCAGACTGCTCTACCAATAACTCTTCCTCATGAGTTTCACCAGCCAAAAAAAAAAAAAAAAAAAAGCTATGACCTGAGTATGGTGTGCTGTTTTTAGTTAAACAATTTTAGAGATAGAAGATCTCCTAGTTTATCAGTTTATCTGCATCCCTTTCCTTGAAAAAGACTCCTAATGGATGACCATTTAGTTTCTGCTCCAAAACCTTTTAAAAGGGTATAATTCCAGTTTTTATAAAATTTCTTGCAATATAAATTCAGTATTTTACAATTTATTCATATGGTCATAAAAGGAAATGAAGTCAGTATAGCACAGTCTGACCTCAAAGGACCCATGTTTAATCTGAGTGATTACCTATTTCTTCCTAAATTCTGACAATTTAAGGGAATATTTCAACAACTTGTTTTATTCAGGGACAAGATTTTCAGTCACAGATTTTCAGTATCTATCTTTTTCTCCTATTGAAAATAATACAGTTGCTCATCTCAAGTTTTCTGTCATTTTCCTCACTCTCTCTGTAACTATGAGACTGCACATTAATCTTTTCTATGTCACCGATGTCTTTCCCATTAGAGGCTTTCTACTATATCTTGGACTTTTTCTCCATTCTCTTTGAGTAACAGGTAAATCCATGGCTTTTTCTTATTCAGTCCTAGAAAACAGATAATACCTAAAATACCCTTCTTAACCAGGAGTGATTTTGTCCCCCCAGGGGTCATTTGACAATATCTTGAAGACATATTTGATTGTCACAGCTGAAAGAGAAGCTGTGACTGACATCCCATGAATAGAGGCCAAACACACTTGCTGATAATCTTACAATGCACAAGGTATCACCTTACGGCAAATAATTATTTGTTCTAAAATGTCAACATTGTTGAGCTTGAGATAATTGGATTTAAAACAATTCAAATAGTTATTCATTTTTATTAAGATGTTTTCTTAAGGATTTCTGCTACATCTTCTTTTACATCTAGTTAGAGAAGCTACTGGAAATGGAAATATTTTAATATAGTTTCTTTCTTCACTAATCTATTTTTCTCTAAACACTGGAATATTTATTTGCCTGTACTAGGCATTCTAAGTAATATAAAGATCAATAAATCCTTGTGTCTGGTTTTCTAGTGAAAATCAGTATCTGTGAGTTAAGATAATTATAATGAAAGTAAGACTGATTAATTATGTCAGAACAGACAGAAAATTCCAGAGGAAGTTGGAAGAATTGGTTATTGCTGGCTGGAGGGATATAGATGATATAATGGGTGGTAGTGTTGGAACTGGGTTTTAAGGAATAGTCGTGATTCAAACATGCTGAAGTGAGGAACGGTTGGGAAGTAATAAAGGGAGAAAGCACAGGGAACCAGGGTAGATCAGGGGACCATCAGCAGTGGCCAGCTTGGTTTGAGGTTGAGCACATAAAGGGATGTGGTTAGGAAGTTTTCTGCTTCTTACCCAGATGTTAATGGTGTAGGCCAAATTGTTGTTTCTTTTGAAAATATGCGTATCAGGATCATTATAGCCTTTTAACTTTTCTGAGCAAAAATTATGTCAAATTTTCGTATTATATATTGAACAAATCAGAATTTTTCATTATAAGCTAAGCTTGTTTGCATTGTGCTGAGTTTCTTTCCATGGTATTTTTCTTGCTTTTCCACCAGCTGATATTTGTCATAGTCAGTAAGCACAAACTTTATTTTTTTTTGAGCCTGAAAATTCACCTTGAATATGCACATTCTCACAGCTTATTGGGTCACAATAACCCAAAATGCATAATTTCGAAGAGGTTTCAGTGATTCACTCCTACAGTGTAGAATGAAAAGAAATTCTATCCTGAGATAATAAAATTTGCTATAAAATGTCTTTGGAAATACCCACCAAAATATGGTATTAGAATAGAGGGGCAGTGGAGAGTTAGCTTTCCTTCTGTGGCCTGGGAGTTTCATCAAATTCCCCCACCCTGAGGCTTGATTTAAACAGTTGATTCCTAGACTCCTCTCAATGTTGAATAGCTTGAATCAGAATGGGGAAGGAACTGAGGACATCTTCTTTTTTCATTTTTTCTTCTTACAAGTACCTTAGGTAATACTTGTGAAACTAAAGTTTAAAAACCAGGGTTCTAGAAGATGAAAGAGTCAGACTACTCAGGCTGAGGTTAAACATCTTGTGGATGTGACAGTCAAAAGTGTAACCAGAAATGTGGCTATGTGGGGATAAGTGAGGCTGAGGACACTGACTGAATTATGTAGACAAAAAGGATGGAGATGGGAGAAAACATAGATAATAAAGTGAAAATACTTATTTGTTGATGATTAACATTCCCAATGGAGAATTATAGTTTAAAAAAATAAATGTATTTATTTTGTGAAAATAGAGATTTACATGCCTAATAATTAATTACCAGATTGACTTTGGGGATTTGCCTGCACATGGTTATAAAAATACCTTGTTGTTTCAGGATTCTCAGAACAAGGAAAGTTGAGGACACAAATGCTACCCTTTTCCCTTTTGTTGAGTTAGTTAAAAATATTAAGAAACCATATTCATATTCTTAGAGATTCCACCTACATTTGTCCTCCAGTAGTATAGAACTTTAAGGTAATGGTAACTTTAAAGGTTTTTTTTTCATTTTTCCTATTATTATTATATATGCATAAATTTCATAAATATTTACCTTGTTTTATGGACTGTAAATATTTTCCCATTGACCTGGGTATTGTACTCATGTTTTATTCTGTAATCTTTTTTTTTTAAGTTTATTTATTTGGTGGGGAGGTGCAGAGAGAGAGGGAGAGTGAGAATCTCAAGCAGGCTTCGCTCTGTCAGTGCAGAGCCAGATGCAGGGCTCAAACTCAGGAACTGTATAAAATCATGACCTGAACCAAAATAAAGAGTTGGATGCATAACCACCTGAGCTACCCAGGCACCCCTATTCTGTAATCTAGTTTGCATGTACTAAATATGCCTATGATTGTCAACCTTAAAGGGGTTATGTCTACATAATTCCTGTCACATATAAATGAGTTCTTAATATTTTTTTGATGATGAGGATGGTTCTCTGTATACCTCGTTAAAAGAATCAAATTCACTTGCAGTAGGATATTTATGGCCTTTATAACATTATCATTTCTTAGCACAGTTATTTTTTCCTCTGTAAAATCAAAAAGCTGATGCCGATGCCATCTGACTGTGTTGAGATGATTCTATGTAATAATTATGTAAAGCACTTAGCCTGGGAGGTGCCCAATAACTATCATTCCTGTCTTTGCTTGCTTATGTAATAGAATTGACTAAAATAATTCCTGGCTTTCCTCTACCTTGTGCAAATTTACAGTACAGACTACTTTGACTGAATGTGGAAGATTGGAACACTTCTGTCTGTATTCAGTGTTTCTCCCCGCAGACCCCCTCCTAGAGGAGGTTTACACAACCCTGCCCTGTTCAACTTAAGCATTGCCCTGTAACTAGCAGTAGCAAATGAAATCCCAGTACAAGTGATGAGCCACTTCCTAGCGGAGGTTTCAGAGCCAGCGCATGACTCACAGTGTTATTTCTTCCCTTTGCCTCAAGGACAGGCAATGCTTCATTCACAACTGCTTCATCAGCCTGAGTCCAGTGAGAACACTCTCTGAACCTAGAGCAGAGATAAAGCTGACCCACAGTGAACACAAGTCATGAATGAGAAATAAATACTTGTTGTTGGAAACCACAGAGATTTTGTGGTCCTTTTATGTAGCATAAATAATCCCCACAAGGAATTTTGTGAGGGATAAATAGCAAGGAATACTTGATCAGAGCCTATTTGAAGTGCTACCTTACATCTTAGGCTCTCCCCAGCCATTGAAGCAGGTCATAGGAGTCCCTTTAGCCTTTCAAGTCTTGTCTGGCCTCTCTCTTGACACCCTGTCATAGCCAGCTCTAAGATATTATAAACTGTTTGAGGAATATGTGCTCCTTTGTAATCTCCACATATACAGTATGTGCCAAGCAACTTCTGCAAATATAACTGTAGTGTTGAGTAGATATATTTTACATTTGAATGTAAAGCAAGCTTTGGTGGGTCAGTATACCAATGGTAAATGGATACTGCTGGAAGTCAATATGAACAGGAATGAGAAAGTTGTACCTAATTTAGAGGCCCAAAAGTTTTTGGGGAGGCCTATTGTTCCTAGAGCCCAGGAGAAATCATCCTATATAATTCTACCAACAGTGCCAGGTTCAGATGCTCATTTAAGGGAAAAACATTTTTATAATTTTAGCATTTTCTGAATTCTTCCCTCAGTGAGTCATAGCATTTACCCTAAGCCATTTGGGCTATGGCAGTAGAATTCTTCTGAGAATTTAAAGACAGTCTAAATGGATTCTGAGCCCACATTCTTATAAACAGGATGCCCCTGTTCTATTTTAATTAGAAATATCAGTTTGACACAAACAGGCTCATTAAGAAATATTTATCAGCTTGTTAAATGAGCTGCTTTTGTTACTTGTAGAGCAAGTGTCATAAAAATATTCAAAATTTCACAGAATTTCACTAACCATTCAACACAATGGAGTAGACCACTTTTGTCCATTTCTTTTCCTACAGCAAGGGTTTTCTCTAGGCACCAATACATCTTAAATATTTCTCTGTATCATTAAGTGTGGATGAACTTGAGAATACTCAGATATTTTTTATGTTAGATTTTTATGAGAAGGTACCTGGACAAATGGATATATTGCATGGTCATTTGGCAGATATTGATGAATACTATCCTAACTGGATATATTATTGAAGATTTGTCTTTTACTGTTTATGCATTCAGAAATGTAGATTAGACTCGGACTAATCTGGTATCAGATGCCATGAATATTGTGTGTCACCATAGTAAAAGAACAGCTTTTTCTGTTTTTGTCATTTGTGATAAAAATCTCTTGAAAGTTTTTTCAGTTTGAAAAGTTTGTTTTAACATGGAATGATAACGAAATAACTGTGAAACAAACAAACAAAGAAACAAACAAACACTAAATCATCTATTTTGTGTTAAGCAGACCAGAAAAATTTGGGTGCATAAAGGTATCATTAATCTAAACTACTAAACTAAAGTCAGCTGCACTGGTTTTTGGATATTGAAACTGTGAGGAAACAAAATGCTAAAGTAGCAGCAGTATCAACAAGAGAAACTAAAATAAGGTTTTGGATAATGTTTTAAGAGGGAGATTCTCAAATTGAGGAGACATGAGCTGTTTGGTCTGCATATCTCTCCCTTGGATTTGCTAGAAGTGTCAATTTACAAGATTATGAATTTTCTCCCATAACAAGCTAATTTTATAAGAATGGCTATCCTATTTAGTAAATCTTAAATTCTCCTGTAGATTAGGATGTCAGACTTAAATTTATGTGCCAACAATTGCTAAAGGCTGTCTGCATTGTAGTGTGGAGAAGAACTCAGATGCCATATATAGACTCAGAAAGAAAAAAAGGTCCTGACAAGTGAATGATATTTGCTATGTTTGGGAAGGGGGGTGTGGCTGTGCCATATTTTTTCAAAAAAGTTTTGATGTTTCTTTATTTTTGAGGGACAGAGAGACAGAACATGAGCCGGGGAAGGATGGAGAGAGAGGAAGACACAGAATCTGAAGTGGGCTCCAGGCTCTGAGCTGTCAGCACAGAGTCCCACATAGGGCTCAAACCCATGAGCTGTGAGATCATGACGTGAGCCGAAGCTAGACCCTTAACTGGCTGAGCCATATAGGTGCCCTGTGGCTGTGCCATATTGAGGGAGTATCATAAGTAGCATGAATTTGACGTCTTTGTCCCATAATTGGGGAATCATTATGTAAAAGTAGATTTTTTCCTTCCTCATATTCTCCAGGTATGATTACAAGGTGATTTCTTCCTTGATTGCTTACTACAGTTTCATTTAATATTGCTAAAATCTCATTTATGTTCCAAGATGTTGGTGTATCCCCATCTTGGGAGAAGTTCAAGTGGTGGTTTACTCAGGAGGTATATAAGACTTTATCAAGATCTAAGGATATGTTTGAAAGAAATCTTGAAGAAAAAAAAATACTAAAACTCATTCCTTAACAATATCGCTCAGTACTTATTATGGATGTGAGTTGTAATAGTGATGGGAGTTGGGAAAGTTTGAAATAAAAAGAGATTATAAATGATATGTTAAAGTTGAAAGAATTTTGGATTATATAAATTTACGTGAAAACTTACTCATGAGTAAGATATGGAGATACTATTTTCCTACCCCACCAATACCAACATGCTTCATGAGGTCAATAAGGGTTAACAAAATATGTAAGCACATTTGTATAACATTACTCTGGGACTCTGGTAATCCACTCTTGATAGAAGGATCCCAAGTACTGATATTTCTATTGGTATTTCATTTTCACTGCATTTTTTTTTGCTACTTTTTAATTTTCCACTTTTCTTGAAGGGAGGTTGAATTATGCTAGGTATAATTTATTCTATATTCTATATTCCAGTTTTAAGGTATATATATATATATATATTCTATATTCCAGTTTTAAGATAATTTACTTCTCATATGCACATTTTATTTAATAAGCTATTTTATTGAAGCGTAACTTGCCACATAGTGCAGATATCAAAAATATACAAATTTATGAATTACGACTAAGTGGACACACTGTGGAACTGCCACACAGGCCAAGAAATAAAATATTACCAGTATCTTACTCTTCTCTTCTCTCAGAGGTAACCAAGTGTCTAACTTCAAGTATTATAAGATTTTCCTGTCTTGAACTTACATGTACACCATTTTTGAACAATATTATGTTTGCAAAATTCACCCATGCTGTAGTGTATATTTGGTGTGTTTCTACTTTGAGCTATTGTTAATGGGGCTATACATATTCTTAAATGTGTCTTTCAGCACACCAATGTATGAATTCAGTTAGAACGTACGTAAGAAAAACAAAAAGGAAAAAAAATGTACATAGGAATGGAATTGGTTTGTTATCAAGTATGTGTATGTTTAGTTTTAGTAGAAAGTGCTAATTAGTTCTCCAAAATAGTTGAACCAAGTTACATTTCCAAAAGAAATATGTGAGTTCTAGTTGTTCCATATCCTTAGCAACAGTGGTTATTGTCAATTCTTTCAACTTTAGCTTTCTGTTGGTGTGAAATGGCATCAGTTGTGGTAAATTTGAATTTCCCTGATGATTGATGAGAATGAGCACCCTTTCTTATTTGGGTATCGTATTTTGTGAAGTGTATATTTCTCATTTTTAAATTCAGTTGTTTGTATTTGTTTTAATGTCTATTTATTTTGAGAGACAGAGAGAGGGAGAGAGAGAGAGAGAGAGGGAGAGAGAATGTGGGTGATGGGCAGAGAGAAGGAGAGAGAATCCCAAGCAGGTTCCACATGTGCTATCAGCCCAGAGCTCCACATGGTGCTCAATACCACAGATCATAAGATCATGACCTGAGCTGATCAAAAGTCTGAAGCTTAACTGAATGAGCTACCCAGGTGCCCCAAGTTGTTTGTATTTTTATATTAATTTGTAGAAGACTTCATTTCTTCTGTATTCAAGTCCTTTGCCATTTTTATATATTACAAATGTTTCTGCCTGGCTTGCTTTCATACTCTCAGTGGTGTATTTTGATTTAGAAAAGTTAAAAAAATTGTTTAATGTTTATTAATTTTTGAGAAAGACAGAGGCAGAGTGTGAGCAGTGGTGGGGCAGAGAGAGAGGGAGACACAGAATCTGAAGCAGGCTTCGGGCTCTGAGCTGCCAGCACAGAGCCCAACGTGTGGCTCGAACTCATGAACCGCAAGATTATGAGCTGAGCTGAAGTCGGACGCTTAACCAACTGAGCCACCCAGGTGCTTCGATTTTAAAAAGTTTTTAATTTTACTGTAGATCCATTACTATATCTCTTTTTATTATGATTAAGGGCTTTCTAAATCCTTTTCAAGAAATCTTTATCTATTCAAAGTGATGAAGTTAGTCTATGTATTTTCTAGATTCTTGACTGTTTATTGCCTTTCACATTTGGATCCGTGATTTGGAAGTAATCATTCATGTAATAAGAAGGGATCAAGAATTACTTTTTTCTGATATAGATATGCAATCAGATCAGTACTATTCATTGATAATGTTATTCTTTCTCTACTACTCTGTATTGCGGCTTCATCATGAGTCATGTGCTTATATTTGTGAGTCTACTTATAGACTCTTTAATGTGTTCTAATGCTCTGATTGTCTCCCCTTCCATCAACACAACTTAACTACTATCAACTGTCTTAATTACTGTATTGTAATATGTCTTGAGATCTGCCAGTAAGCCATGCTGGTATATTTGAGTATCATATAATTTCAGAGTTCCTGGTGAAACTTTATATAAAGTCAGAGCTTTATAAAATGCTATATTCATCTTTAAATTTCACCATGACATAATTTTTCTTACCTGTGTAACAGAATATTTCTCAGATATAACCTATTTTATGAGTTGAGTAATGTTTATTTTTAAAAACACTACCTAAATACTGCTGCTGCTGCTGCTGCTGCTGCTGCTATTACTTGTACTACTACCTCTGTTGCTAATGTCATGGTGAAAAAGGGCTTTATGAACTCTTTCAAGGAAAAATAATGCAAGGAATTTAGCCACATTCCTAAATGTGTCCATATACTTTTTATTCAAATAAGAGCTAAAAATATCTACTTCACATGAGTCCCTCTAAATGTTTTTCATTCCTACTTAATGTATATTCTATGAAAGTACTGAACATCCATAAATAGTATGTAGGATTTATTTGTCAGTGTAATAGGTATATTTTAACAGCATCTCAAGTTTGTGACCAAAGTCTCAACTAGCTATTTTTGTTTAATCCAAGTGTAGAGGAAAAAAAAAAGTTCATTATGTTCCTCCTAGCTGTTTAAAAGAGTTCAGCCTTCCCTGTGCATAGTTTCTCTGTATAACACTTGGTGGAATTGTAATGCTTTTACTGTCACCTCTAAATATCATTACACCTTAGAGAATCTGCAGAGTTATGTAACACTGTGATTAAACAGAATCACACCCCTTTCATAGCACAGACTTCGAATTTTGCTGATGTAGAATATGCAGAATCCCAAGATATCCAGCTGTCTTACCTAAAGTTTATAGGAAGGAAGAAAGATGAACCGACTGAGGAGAAATTAAGAAAAAACCCTCTTGAAGTACAAATGAGGAGGAATGGACAAAAATAAATCAAGCTTCCATAGCTTCACATATAGCCTTCTTCACCAACAATATTTTCTTTCATTCTTGGCTTACTGCCATGAAGAAATTCAGAATTTGAAAGCAAATTGATTATTAAAAAGATAAACTTAGGGCGCCTGGGTGGCTCAGTTGGTCAAGCGTCTGACTTGAGCTCAGGTCATGATCTCGTGGTTTGTGAGTTCGAGCCCCGCGTTGGGCTCTGTGCTGACAGCTCAGAGCCTGGAGCCTGTTTCAGATTCTCTGTCTCCCTCTCTCTCTGCCCTTCCCCCGTTCATGCTCTATCTCTCTCTCTCTCAAAAATGAATAAACATTAAAAAATTAAAAAAAAGATAAACTTAATGTGGAAATGAGGAAGGTAATTAAAAAAGAACAAGAATATTTCTAATCCCTGAGATTTTCAGAGGAGTGAAGTAAACCAGATTTGTAGATCATATGGTGCTACAGTGAAAAAAAATACACAGCAGAAAAATTATTCTTTGTTTCAGGGATAAAAATGTTATGTTTTTCATAGTTGACATCTCTGTCACACTCAGGTTACTGAAGCAAACATCCAATGAAGGGAGTTAACATAACAATGAAAGGAGTTAGCAACAGAGCTCAGCTATTTAAGCAATACAACAGACATCACTTATACAGGTCAATTACAATTTTTAATAATTAAAAATAAGAAGAAAAATGTTCAGTCTCACATGACACTGTCTAATTTGGTGACTTTCACACATTTCAAAACTGAGACTTGAGGGTGAGTGCAAAGAGTATGTAGGCCTGGCTGACACATCCAGAGTTCCTGTGAATGCTGCTGGAGAAGTCACTAACCTTCATCTGGAGCTGACACCCCACTTCCGGAGAGCAAGCTCACCTTCTAACCATATCTCAGAAAACTTGCCTGTCATGATTATGTCTGTGTTGCTCAATATTGGTTTTATTTTACTCTGGAGAGTCAGAGTATTTAATGAATAATTATTTGCCACTATTTTTTTTATCCCATTTTCAATTTTCTACTTCTACTTCCTAAGCTTGGATTTATTTTCATAGTACTCTACTAATTATGTAGGTTATCAGATGCTCTAACAAGGCAGGCAGTGACAGGTCTGCTCCCAGTTAAGGTGAACTCTTCAAAAATGTTTTTCTTCAAGAACCCAGAACTGCTGCAACTCAATGTTTCAGTCCTACAAGTATGGACTTAGGGGAAAATGTCATGAACTGATGTTTCTATTTATGTATTTTATTGCTCATGAAGCAATCAACTCATTCAGCCACTACCTGTGTCCAGCACCTTGGAGGTAAGGGATAGTTATATCTGAATGAGCTCAATTGGACCCATTACCAAAGCTTGGCTGAGAAATCACCCTGTGTTTTTTTTTCTCATTCATTTGCAAGAAGTGTCCTTGTTACCTCCTTTTTACTCTTCAACCTGATCTTGCTCTTTTGGAAAGGTCAGTGGAACTTCTCATGCACTATATTTCTTTGATAATGCTGTTGTTTTGTACCTTCTGTCACTGGCAATCTGTGATTCCTATTATTTATCTCAGAAGTGTGAATTCATCCATAATGGGGGGTAGGCTTCAATTTTCTAGCATGTGCTTCCCATGTTTATGTGAAACCTCTCACAAATTCATTTAACTTTAAATTTTTATTCCTATAATTGGAAAAGTGGTGATTTCCTTGTATTTATGATTATGAAAAGCCTAAGACCACAAACTAAGATTTAAATGACTACTGTGTTCTAGGCACTCTCACGATATTTGATATATGTAACTGACTAAAGATATATATTTACATATTTCAATGCATCATTTTACTGTATCATTGAATAACTTAGAAAACTGAAGCTCAGAAATGGAAAATTATTTGTCCAAAGCCACACATTGAGTAGTTGTTTAGTACAGAGTTCTGATGCCAGCCTGCTTTCGAACTATTCCTTCCTTCGCCAGCACCGGCAGCTGATTATTTGAATGCTTACTATGTGTCAAGCCCTGTGTTAAGAGCTACTTTATTTTATTCAATCTTCACAGCTATGTGAACGTGTAATTCCCATTATATACATTTATAATGAGGCAAAACTCAAACCAACTTTATGTTTCAAGGGTTTAAGAGACAGTAAGTACAAACTTACTGGCAAGAAGCACTTCAAGATTCAGACTTGGGCCCATATGAGGTCACAACCGGGTTCTTTCTCACTGTGCTAGAGGACTCCCCATTAGTCATCAGGAAGTGAGAAGTTCTCTGAATGGATTTGGGATTCTAGGCAATGGTTCTCAGCTGGGCCTCACACTAGAATCATCTGAGGTGTGGGCTCCACACCAGATCAATTAAATTAGAGTATTTTAGGGGAGGAGCTGAGTCTATTTTTGAAAGTCAACAGGGCCTATAATAATGTGCATCCAGGCTGAGAACCATTGCTTTGGTTGTAATTATGTCCTGTCTCATTTTCCTTCTTCTTTGCCATTAGTTGGTGAGTTCTGTCTTCAGGCCCAGGCCTGTTATGGTTCCAATGCCAACCACGGTATAGGCAAGGACCTCAATCTTAGTGTCCAATGAGGTGACTTAGGTACATTTACAGGTGAGTTAAAAGTGATACAAAAATCTGGTTCTTACTAATTTAGGCAAAATACTATTTATTGGCTCTTGAAAGCTTTCTGGTATGAAATGCAGCTTAAATTTGGGGTTCGTACAATGTCACATGGACTCATCTCTGCATTTCACTTCCTCCAGAGTGGCACATTTTTAGGATTATTATCAATGCCCTACTTCAATAAAAGAGATGGGCCCAGTAGCGGAAATGCAATCCCTAGAATTCAGCCTGTTAGGCTCTGATTGGCCTAATGAGAGTCCTGATTGGACTCAGAGGAGAGTCTTGTGTCTGTTCCTGCAGCATGCTCTGTAGATAAGGTATTCTCCGCATGGGAGTTGGCTTATCCTAGGCCACCGGTTCTATTTCTGCAAACAGAGGGAGAATCAGCTTTAAACTCAGTAGGGAGTTGGGGATAGGGAGAAGTTCTAACAAAACAAAACAAAAAGATTAACATACAAATTGCCTTAATAAAGGAAAAGAATCCTTTCAAGCCTGTCTTTAGTTTGCATATTATATTTACCTGAAGACTTTTAAAAATATACCCAGCACTCGCACCAAGAGACTCTGATTGAGCTCTAGGTGTTCACCTAGCCTTGAATAGCACCGTCTCCTTTTGTTTCCTGTCCATTATCCATCTTGTTTCTGGGACTGACCCACAACAATAAAATCCACCTTACTTAGCTAAAAACCTAGTTCTTTCTTTAATTGTTGTCAGCTCTTAGGGGAAACAAAACAAAGAAAACAATGTTTTAAATTATCTTCTGAAGGTAATTTGTGACACACATAACAACAAACCCACTTCACTCTGACCCATCTGTCTACCGGATTTAGAAACCAATTTCTCGTTAAGATTTTGGTTAAATCCTTTTCAGCTTTCTAGGCCTCAATTTGCCTATCTGTAAAATAGCAAAATGATGCTCTATGATCCTAAAGTCTCTTCCAGTTGTAAAGTTCTATAAATTTATTCTGACTTCATTCTACTTTGTCTTTTTTTCTAATAATTAAATCATATCTAATGAAATTTGAACGACAAGAAGTTTTCCTATTATTCAGGTTTTCACCTTTGTCCTCATGAAATTATTAATTGTGTCATGGTTATTCTTAGAGATGTCCAGTTTTGTGACAAATTATATGGTCACTATAGAGACAGTGTTGTTTGAGAAGACATGTTGCCATCTTGCTTTCACTACTAATAGTATTTATCAAGCAATTACCATATGCTAGATTCTGTTGTGAGTACTTTGTATCTTTAATTTACTTACTCCTCACAACAACCCTAACAGCCAGGCACTATTATCAACAGCATTTTATAGATGAGAGGAATGAACTTCAGAGACATTAAGAAACTTGCTAAAGATCACTGAGCAAATAAATGATGGAATGCTGTTTTCTCTTGCTTCACACATTTAATACATTTATTAACTTAATTTAAATTAACAAAAATAACATGAATGGAAACACTAAGTCAAAATATTTATCAAAGCTTTAGAACCCAAATAATATCTATCATCACCAATGATAACCAAAATTGCAATCTAGAGGATGCCAATTATGACAAGCTAGTGTAGGCAAAATCCTACAAAGAATAGTACAGGGAAATTTATGATATCACACATGTAATGTATTTCCTTGGGTAAAAAAAAATCATATTGGCTCTCTCACCCCAAATACATAGTTTCAGTGATAAATTAGATCTTTTAGTATATATATATATATATATATCCTTAGGATATATCACATGTGATTATATATATATATATATACACACACACATATATATAATGTATATATGTATATATAGTATATACTAATCTATCTATATATAGTATATATATAGTATATATAGTATATATAGTTTAATGATAAACTAGTATATATATATGTACACCATATGATAGTGTATGATAATATGTGATAATATATATACACACAATCATATAGTGTGTGTATACATATATACATGTATGTATATAAAATAGTAATTCCGGTATAAGATGTGCCATATATATGTATTATGTATATATATATACTAATATATGTATTATATATTGTGTATATGTCTATGTGCATATATATGTGAATGTATATATATAATACATATATGGAACATCTTGTATCAACATTTACCTAATAAACATAAGTGATATGTATGTTTAATAAAGACTATATTTTCCCCCTGTTTTTGACTTGATTTGCAAATTCCTCATTCTTTTTTCTTTATTTCTTGTTTAAAGAAATAGGTATGGAAATATTTCAGTTACTATAACATTACAATTTTATTTTAATTTTTTGCCTTTTTTATTTATGTATTTGTTTTCTCTTAGTTGTCCTTAAGTTAAACTGCTAAAAATTATTAGAATTGTATATAGATAAATGTCTTAGAAAACTGTTTTCTCAATCTTTTTTTTTAAAGATTACTGTGTGACAAACTTGTCTGATTCTAAGTATTGTCTAGGGATCCCCAATCCAAATCTACTGCTTTGAGTTTCTAGGGGAAATGCCTAGTAATTGCTACTTTTGACAAGAATCACAGATGAATCTTAAGATCAAGGTCTTAAGAACACGAATGTCTGCGAAGCACTGTTATAGACTAGGAATGATTTTTGTTTTATTGAATTGAACACAAAGTCTGACAGAAACCTTGTTTACAAGGACATTGGATAAAATTTGAAATTGCACAATAGCATTTATATAAAATTTTGTAAAACAAATTTTTGTACTGGCAAATATCTGTTTTTGAACTCTGTGAGTAGATTTGTATTTAGGGGGAATGAATTTACTAAAAAATAAACTTGAAGATCAAGTACACAGTAAACTCCTTGAATTTCCCAAAATGCATTAGTTCTTTTTTTGATGACTTGAATTTATTGGCATTAATTCTCAGGGTAAGAAATAGCGTCATGTATGTTTTTCTCTAATGATTTAAATGAAAATGACTAGAACTATATTTATTTACCTACTTTTTTAGTTTTT
Organism: Lynx canadensis; assembly: GCF_007474595.2. Taxonomy (NCBI): domain Eukaryota; kingdom Metazoa; phylum Chordata; class Mammalia; order Carnivora; family Felidae; genus Lynx; species Lynx canadensis. The sequence continues at coordinate 152,585,948 of NC_044303.2, read as the reverse complement.
CTAATATTAAATATGAAAATATACATTCACTTTCATTAAACTTGTTAGAAAACAATTTGGAGCATCTTTGTATATTTTAACAACACAAATTATTTTGTTATTGATGTGATTCTCTAAAACTGTAAATTTTGCCGCTTTTGCCACAAAGTTACAAGTCTGTCACATTTCCCAGTGATTGACAGAGGGCCCTTGATTTAGGCCAGCTGTTGGAGTGCTGTGCACTTACTGCTAAAGCTTTCTGGAGGCCTTGGCTATCACATTTTCATCGAATGTGAATTCCTTTTTGTACGTGTACATATTGTACAGAGAACAGAAGAGCTCACAGCAGCCCCTAAACGGCATCTGTTCTTTATAGTGAGATGAAGAAGCTGCAGAAGGTTTGTAGAAACTTGCTGAAGCTTGTTGTCACTTAGCAGGAAGTGTTTAGAAGTTTGCGAAGAACAGAATTACAATTTGTCAAATGTTGCAAACTTCACAGTGAGCACACAATGTCTGATTTCACCGTTGCTCTAAATAGGATTGCATTTTCTATATTTCAAAATGACCAACTTTCTTTTTTTGTAAAATACTAACAATTCTAGCACAGGAATTCGCAGTCACTCAGGTGAGACACATTCTTCTTTAATTTTTACCTTTTTTTTTTTTTTTGGTGTGGTGGGTGTTGGAGGCAGGGGGAGGTAGAGAGAGTGGGGAGATGTGGGGCAGAGGGAGGGCAATATTGTAGAAGTCACAGTCTCAACAGTCCTGGCACCTGCCTTGCTGATTGAGATGAAGAAAGTTTTTTTTTTTTCATTATTATTATTATTATAAACTTTACTTTCAGTCTTCGAAGAGATTCTTGAAAAAGGCAGTGAAGTGCAGGAGTGAAGGGGGAGGTGGGGGGTGGGGAAGCACTGTCTTTTTTCTATGATTTGCTTGATTTAGTTTGGTTAAAGAGAAAGATTGTGTTGCTTTGGTTAAAGAAGAATCTGATAGGTGTTAGGAGTTCACCAGAAATAAATTATTGCTATAACACTATCTAACTCAACCAAATTAGTTAGCATTGTGAGGTACAAGAAAACTAGGTTGCACCTAACTTTTTCCATTATTTAAAAAACCAGGGCCCATAAGGCATTGTTTAAGTCCTGAAGTCTATTTTTTTTTTTTTTTTTTTTTTTTTTTTTACTTTTTCGGGCTAAGAGTGCATATACATGGAATTTAACCGCAACATTTGGAAAGTCAGCTGCAAACTAATAAGGCTTCTGGAGTTTGGAAGGCTTTCTCATCTTTATTTTTCCTATTGGTACATGTCCTTTCAAGAGAACCTGGATAATCTAATAAGTTCTGGGTTTTCTCTTTAACTTAAATTTTATGATTTCCTATTCAAAATACTTGAAGCTTTTCCTGAGGTGAGAAAAAATATATTTATATATATTTATTGTTTTCAGATCTTTTCTGAAGGATTGCCTCATGTTTTAGCTGTTCTTATTCTTGGATTAACTCTCAACTGTATGTCTCTAAAAGTCCATGCCAGCAGGATTGGAGAGAGATTCTCTTGCCTTTCACGAGTGGAGTTTAAGCGAACAGAATGGAATGTGCTAGAATGTGCTGGGGCTGGTCGTTGTAGCACCTTCCTGCCACCTGTTAGCCTGTTTGCGTCATGCAGGTCTGAAATGGCACTGGGTTCCTTTGAGGGTTTGGAAACAATGTGAGGATTCTCTCATTCATTTACTTGTCATGTTAAGAGACATCCTTTCTAACAAGGTTTCTAACATACAATGTTGAACTTCATTTATAACTTTTGCAAATGGGACCCTTTCTAATTATTTTGAAGAAGTCTTAATTTTGTGGCTTGGTTGAAAATCTGATCCTTTTGGAGCTAAACTGGGCCTGCTCTGTTGTTGACTTAGGGAAAGTGGGAAAAAAAAGAAAGGATAATTTCTGCAGGTTCCTGGCATTCTTGTTCTAGAGTGGGTATAAATGACCATTTGATGAGTTGTTTCAAGGGAACTTTATGAGCACCCCAAGAACTGATGAAGAAACTCATTAATTCCTCAGGAACATTACCTCCCTTAATGAAAGGAAAACAGTCTATTGGCCCTTTAATAGTAATCAAGTGAAATGATTTCTAGGCTACTTCTAGGCTTTGATTTTCAATCACCATTGGTAGGAGGCCTCACTTTTTACCATTAAGTCTAGCCAGAAACTATTACAAAGCAGTTTAATTGTAACATGGATCCTCTTTCACTATAAAGATCTCGTTCTAACTCAGGATTACTTTTTCAAATAATTCAGAAATCTTACAAATAGTCTCTCATAAAAATGAGCTTTTAAGCTACCAACTTGATGTCAGTAAGTGAGGAATTGCGAAGAGCGCACACTGTCATTTGTACTGGATATTGCAAACATACAATGTATAATAGATGTAAATAACCTCAAGAGGATAGATAATAAAAAAGGAAAATAATTAGGAAGTGATGAATTTTGAATATTTAATACCTTTGTTTATAATATAATTCATTTAACTATGTTTCTATTATTTAATTTTTAATACTGGCTGTCTCGACAATCAACTGGAAAATTTCTGAAAATTCAACAGTTGTCTTCACAAGCTTGTCCAAGCCAGGTCTAGGACACTACTGCCCGTCTTGCTGAAGTTGCTTCTCTCAATTTCAAGCATTCCTTTTATGATGAGATCCTTGTATATACGGATGGCCTGGCTCAGCACATAAATCTCCAGTGTCTTTCAAATATCTGCTTGAAATATCTTATGTAATTTATTATACTTCCATTACAGTGAACGATGTGTCAAAAATAAGATCAGGTTCACTGTTTCCACATTTCTTCATTCCCCTGCCCATCGCATACTAGTTCTCCTTTTCATTCTTTCCCATATATGTTAAATAGCATCATTTTTGTCTCCATTGCAGTATTTGTGGCTATGTGAGATGTAAGGTTATTAAAGTTGCAGTTTGCTCTCCGCATTTTCCCAACAAACCAAAACCTGGCAGTCACTTTGAAAGAAATGCCAGCCTTGTTAAAACTTTGAAGAATTGTATGTATCAGTAATATAATTGTCCTTCACCTGTCATTATAATTTACCATGTGTGTCCAATTGACCCTTTTAGTTTATTTATTTATTATGTCATTTTATGAAAAATAGAGGAAAAAGTGAAAGACAACTTTATTAGAGGTTTTAATAAGAATTTGAATAAAACAAAACCTCTTTGAGTCAAATAAATTTTGGCATTCAAGCATCAGAACTGATGAAAGCTTACTGTCATATTTCTTCTTAGCTAAACTAGATACTTCAGATTTTTGTTGCAAGTGTTACACGATGAAGTCCTGTCTTTTGAATGACTAACTGAATGAGAATACCCTATTTCCTTTTCGTCTTTAGAAATATATTGTTCATTAAGGATATCATCATTTAAAGTCTCATATTCTGAGATCTGAGATCTTTCCTACAGACTACCATCGCATGTCCTTTCCTAGATCTCATCCCTTTCACAGTTGGACAGTATAAATGCCCACATCCCATGACCAAAAAGTAGGAGAAGTGGGGAGAGCCAGATAACACCTTGCCACTACATTCAACTACCTTATCCTGGGAGTAGTTTATATTTTCTTCTAGTGAATCTTGCCATCTGGTAACGATCCATCTATAAATACTGACAGATCTAGGTTTCTAGACTAACCTCGAATTCTTGGTTTCTTCTGATATGGTCAGATGGATTTCAAATTATATCTTGCCTGGCTAACAACTAGGGAAAGGCAAAAAGCTTTCTAAGTTAATATATAGGATGTCATGGCTGGATGCTCATTATGAATTGACAAGAAAATTTAGCTCTGGTGCCTTAACAGAACTCTGATATGTAAGTGGGGAGCCTAGAACACTCCTCCAATTCTGTTTGTAATTATCTCAAGTATAAACTAATACATACGGATCTATCTTGTCTTTCCAGTTACATTTTGAGATATTGAAAGAAACGTAAAGAATATTGCCTTGTCTTTCCAATACATCTCACACTGATAGGCATTTATTAAGTTTGAACTGATTTCAAAGTTGCAAACTTGTTGAAGTATTTGAGATAACATGTTTAAACTTAAAAAAATATGTAAGCAAAAAGAAACACTTTTTTCCCCATGAAGAAAGTGCAGACTTTAAAAACATTTCACATTTGCCAAATCTTAAATTTTATTATTCTATTTCTTCTTCTTATATGATTGTCCAACCTTACTATTCTAAATGTCTATCTTTTGACCAAATGGCAAGAATGCATTTCCTTAAAAACCATTGTTACCAATTTTTCTGCCAATCATAGGTATTGCTCTTTTGTGCTGTAAGACTGTCCATATATAGGCAATAGCTTTGGAGCTCTCTACCTGCTCTTAAAATGGTTCCATAATTAATTTTGAAGCTGGTATATTAGGTTAGAGGAAATTCTAAGTTATTGTCACAAATGTTTCTAACTTTCAGGCAGAACATATGCCCTGGGTTTTGAAAAACACATTTGAAAGGAAATAAGAAATTCTGCCTGAGCTTGAGTCATATCAACATAAACATTTTTTTGAATCTCTACCCTGACACAGGCAATTTTGTTTGAAGCCAGTGCAAACCATTGTAAAGCGGTGGAAAACCTTTGCTTGGCCATGAACAAAACCTGCACATGACATGTATTTCAGGGAAGCAAAGAATTTTAGAAGGAATTGAGAGCCAAGACTGGACAAGACTGCATGCTGGGAAGTTCTGTAATTCATGGCTCATTTCCTCTCAAACATATGCACGTTAACGTTTCTTTGAAACTTCAGAGAAGAACTTACTCATGCTTTCCCATGCAAGTAACACAAGGTTCAGACAAAGAGTCTTATGATTTGTACAGGCACAAGATGCACGGCATTTTGAAAATCCCAAGATAGCTTATGCACTCCACCCCCCCCCCCCCCACAGTAGAAGTAGAACTGGAAGTTCTGAATCAGGAGTGTAAATGCATTGCAGTGTAACAAATATTTGAGAAATAGTAAAGGGAATACAGATTAATTACCTAGAATTCTATTGTCACATCCCACTCAAAGTTACCATTAACCATAGCACTGCAGGTAGTTTATTTTGAGTCTGGATACTGTTGGTTAGAAAACTATAAGAGATACAAACCATCTCAAACTGTGATGTTGGCTAGTGTAATGAGGTCCTATTTTCATTGAATTATTCCCAAACCTGGATCAAATGTATACAGACGCAACCAATCATCCAATAGTAATGTAAGCTTCCTCATTCTGCAAGTCTGGAAACAGAGGTCAAAATAGATTGATCATTTATTTATTCATTTATTCAACAAGTGAGTGTTAAGTGTTTGCTCTCATGATTCAGTAATAGCAACATATGATTTTTTTACGTGGTGGACTTGCCAAAGAGGTGAGATTAAGTGTGTGGGTTCGTGTCAGAGTTAAATGCTTTACTGACCCTCTTGGGGCAACAGCTGGTGACTCCAAACTCTGTGTTTTATTCTTTTCCACTCTGTCACGTAGCTTACATTTTTGGATTACAACACATAAGTTATATTCTATGTTATTTGAAATGATGTCCTTTTCTAGGGTAAAACATCCTTTAAGGGGCACTAGCTTAACCTTACTGTGCATTACTGAATCAAAGTAATATACTTTTTATTATAAATACCTCTTGAAGAATATTTTTGAAATTCTGTTCTTCAATACCACTAAGTAAACAATGGTCTACTGGCATTAGATGATGTCTATTGTGAGGAATTCTTAGAAGAAAAAAAGGAAAATATGTCTTTTTTGTTGTTTGCAATGTATAATGTATTTTTTGTTGTTTGCAATGTATAAATAGAGGTTTATTGAAATTGTATGTGACTTACATATTCTGGGATGTATTTCAATGTAAGTTTTTTTCTTATGAAAGAGTGGAGCTGGTAAAATGCATTTTAACTTACAAAACCATGCATATCAGTTTGTATCTTATATTGAAACATTATCTAACCTTTATTCCTTTGTGTATATAGTTTTCACTTTTTCAACCTTCAAAAAGAACTGTTTCAGCATATTTTCCCATGGGCATGGTGCTCATAAATTAAAGCTGAAACAGCATTTTGCTGTTTAGTATAACCCTAGACCTCAGCAAGTGAGGCCCTGGCCCTATGTTTTAGAATGCCCCACTGATTGTAAACCCTCTCTCTCTCTCTCTCTCTCTCTGTCTCTCTCTCTCTCTCTCTCTCTCTCTCTCTCTCTCACACACACACACACACACACACACACACACAATTTATTAAGGAACGTGGGCCCTGGGATTGGGCATTTAGTGGTGGTACTGATGTTTAGATATCCCTAAACATTTATTCATGACGAGCATAGTTTAGGGCCTGAGGAAATGCTTTTCCACATTTTTTGCCCCCCTCCCCCCTTTTAAATAAAAGGTAACTGTGTCCAAATGATACAAAGGGTTGTTCTGGTATCACTGCCCAAGAGTTAGAATGTGAAAGGGTTTGACTGGGTGTTACCTAAGGTAAGAAAAGATTCTTGCATAATAATGTATTGTTTCCCAGTTGCTTCAACCATCCATTTTCTTGCTTCTCTTTGTATTTCAATTTGTAATTCTAAACTAGCAAATGTAGACAACTTTACAATATTAAACAACCATTGAAAAGACAGGAGAGTAGATATTCCATATTTAAGAGATTTTAGGTTAATTTATGGTATGTGGGCCTTATTAATCCTCTTGTCTCCCCCCTACCCCCAACTTGCCCATGGTAGAGGCAGCCTGTTTCTATTTAGGATTAACCTGCCAAAAAAGGAAAATGCCTAAACTATGCCAAATACCTGGAAGATAACCAATTTCAGTTAACCTTAGGCTGGCATTCAAGGTACTCCATGGTATGATTCTGGATATCTTTTCAGCCTTATTCCCAGAACTGATCCTCAGACAAGGATTTGTGTGCAATGGGATGTATTAAGGCAGAGTTCCCAGGAAAATCCAGTAAGGGAGAGAGGGGAGCAAGACAGAGAAGAGTAAGAATCGAAGTGAGAATTTATAAGTAATGTCCAGCAGGCAAAGCTCAGCCTGATTCTCCCAGGGGAGCTCTAGAGTCTAAACTGCACAGAATCATCGGGATACTAACAGCAAAGGAGCTGGGTTCTCATACTCTGGCACCAATCAGTCATGGGGGCGGGGGTGCGGTAGGGAAGAAATGGCGATATAAATTCCCAGAAACTTCTTTTCCTTGCTGGCAAAGCAGCTCCAATAACTGTGGAATCTGAGTAGATTACCAACAGTGCCTACTATCCCTAGTACTTTCCCTTATGCCAGTGTGAGAAGGGCTGAGTCCCTTCTCTGTCTCAGAGATTTGGCTACACAGTAGCACACTAAATGCTCTAAAAAGGCCCCTCTAGGATTTTTAGTATTTATTCTTTGTTTCCACAACAAACTATCTTACCTTTCTTACAATTTATGCTTGCCCCTTTGGAATATAATTTTTTCATTAGAAGAAATATCGTAGGAAGCTTTTTTAAAATCTCTCTTACAACACGTATCAGAAACCACAGAGGTTTCTGTGTGTTTGTTTTTTTTAAGTTATCTATTCATGCATCACTCCTTGCTTTCCAACTCCCCATATCACCCACAAAAGTAAGAAAGTAAGATAGTATTTAGCATTCTAAAAAAAATTTTTAATGTTTTTATTTATTTTTGAGACAGAGAGAGACAGAGCATGACTGGGTTAGAGGCAGAGAGAGAGACACACACACAGAATCCGAAGCAGGCTCCAGGCTCTGAGCTGTCAGCACAGAGCCTGAGGTGGGGCTCAAACTCATGGACTCTGAGATCATGACCTGAGCTGAAGTCGGACGCTCAACTGACTGAGCCACCCAGGCTCTCCTGATAGTATTTAGCATTCTAAATATAACGTTTAGAATTACTGCAAGGAACAGCTAGACATGGTATTATATATTAATGATTGTATATTAAATTATATTAAATTGACTTAGTTAAACATTGCTTAAAATTTTATACTGATTTTTTCCCCCATTTTTTCATCTGGATGTCTGGGAAAGAAAATCTTGAATTTAATGTCTATACTGAATATTCCCCAAGCCAAGAAGAAATATAGTGAAACACAGTTGAGCTTCTTAAGTAGGTAATGTGCTAAACCAAAGTGGTAATCTAATTCTGAAGAAGTTATCAACAGCGAACGCTGGAAAATGGTGCCAAAGAGTAAAGCATATAGACAGATTTCTCACCAGCTTTTAGAGCTATCTATAGTGTATGTGGAAGTAAGAATGACTTAAGTAAATATTAGTCTTAAGGTATCATTATTTGTTAAAAAATATGAAATGCTTTTATTTATTTTCAATAGAAACAATACCATATATAATTTGATGAGCAAAGTACATAAAATGCAAAGATTTTACATGCTAAATTCAATGATAAAACTCAGAGCATATATAAATATAATTTTCAGGGATAAAATTGAACCCAATTGCTAAGGGGGACTGATCTACCTTCTATTTATAGTCTCAGTTTATTGATATAAACTTCATTTGGACCTGAGGTTTTTACCAAAGACTGCGTGCCATATAATCTGCAGGGATTTGCCTGCGAAATGGACTGAGAAGCCAGCAATGGCCTGAGGACACAGGGTATGCCCTGTGTAGGTAGGCCTGTGGGGAGTACTGACCCTATGCACTGGTGAGGAGCCAGCCACTCCTCAGCCCAGCCCAGCTCCTGCAAGTGTTGACTTATTTCATCTCCTTTCTAAGGACCTGATCTGCCCCCATGCCTTCACTGTCAGTTAGGTTCACAACCCCCAACTCTAAATCCCCAACTCACTCATAGAGTCAAAAGCAGTATGTAGTTTTAACATTGTCAACATTTTCTGCCTTGGGTCTCTCAACTCCAAAATACCCCCAAACACATTCACTGCTTCTGAATACTGCTTCTACATTAGTGCTTTTTGTTATATTTCTTGCTACCTATAAACCTTTTTTAAAAAAAATTCCGATTCATTCTTTCTCAAATGTCATATCCAATTAGTTTTATATTCTCTTTTTTACCTCTAATCTTGTCTTTCTATTTACATAATAATTCCTCTAATCCAGGCCCTTATCTGTTATAGAAAATGATAAAACTCCCTTTAACTGGCCATTCAACCCAGTGTCTCTCCCCTCAAATTGATATTTTCTTTTGGTTATTTCCCCCAATACCAAGATGATTTTGCTTAAAACAAACAAACAAACCCGTGAGTACCCAACAAACACCTTTGATAGATTTTCCTTGCTTATAAAATGAAATCAGATCTCTTCACAATTGTTGAGTCAATTTTTCTGGCTTCTCATCCACATCATATCTCTTATGTCATATTAGAAATCACTTACATTTTCCAAATATTTCCAAATATTCCATACACTTTGACACCTTCACACTCTTACCACTACTTAAAATGATCTTCCGTATCTACTAATTCCATCTGGTGAAACCACACTTATATTTTAAGATTCAGGTAAAAATCTTATTTTTATATGAAAGCTTTCCTAATCATCCTGTCACCTCTGATCCTAAAACATTTTGCTTGTACCTTTAAATAGTACTTGATTTATATTAAAGTGACTTGCATACCTATCTTTATCTTATTCTTTTTTGTATCATTGGGCTCAATATATGCTCAAGCAATTTTTATTGAACTAAATTATTCAACTTAAATCAGGAAGAATGTGATTAAATGGAATATTCTTTCAGAATTATCTGAGTTTTAGAAATAGGTGAGTGAATGGTGAAATCAGTTATCTCTTTAGACTAAGGGCTGGCTCAGGTGATATATTTACCCAAAGCCATAGGGTTTATTTCTATGTTCCTATTGATGTCAAGTGAATCTCACACTTTAGATTTGTCTCAGTTAATTTCTACAAGCATTCATTTAGTGGTTAAGATGTATTGTGATTCTACTATCCACTAAATAAAAGTGACAAGTCTATAGAGGTATGCTCCCAAAGACATTTGCTAGGGTCCTTGTTAGAGATTTGTTATTTGCAGGAAAAAAAAAGTTTCTGTGTGTGCTTTGTTAGAATAACCCTCATCTAAAATACCTCCTGTTTATAGGCATAATTTTGCACACAATTCAGGAAAATAAAAACCCAAGCAACTACCCAATCAAACATATAAAAACAATAACAACAGCTACAAAATAAGGCCTCCCCCATACACACTGCTCTTTTATGAATCACACAAATATCAGAAGAAAAATAACGTATTTTCCCTAATATCTCAGATACAGTCCCATCCCTTCTACATCACTTTCAGTTGTGAGTATTGTATCTTTAGATGAAATAGTAGGGTCAAGCCTTTTGCCATATTTGAAAGACTGACACCATTCTCTTCAGCAGATTTTGAACACAATGTAAAATCTCTCTACAGTGTGACAATTGACATTTTTCAGCACAGAAGAAGCCATTACCATCTGTCATGTGACTGCTCTGAGGATAATGAGAAACCTCGGACATGTGGGTTGGAAAGAAATGACTTTATTCCAAGTAAAATAAATCTAAATAATACAAATGCAGTGGGAGTGTTGCTAAATATTTCTGGAGACTCTTGAGGCGCTTTGGGAGAAAATGAATCATGTTGGTAATAATTTTTGCTTCTCTTTCTCTTAACTCTGCCAATTTAAAAATATCGTACAGGCAAGACCTGTGTTTTAAACTCTACCTGTACTTCCAGAAGGGTATCCTCAGGGCTTTCCCTGCAGGGAGGTCACCTGGAGTCAATGCAAATCAAGCCTGTTGCCTCTTCGGCAGCAGGTTACCTCCAGGACCCTTGCGGCACAGGCAGATTTTAGAACAGCAGAAGCACGACCAATGTGTTGAAACAAAACAAAATAAGGTTGTTTATTACCCTGTTTAAAAGGAGGGCAATATTTTTCTCTCAGTCTTTAACCCTCTGCTCCTGCCCAACCAGTGTGATCTCTGAACTAGCAGGCTGTGTTCGCAAGGAGTTGCACTGGGTTGAGTTAAAGGAGGACAGAGTCTTCGTCTGAAGTTCTGCCTTCTGTCAGACCTTTTAATGTAATCTTAACATCCATTCTGTTTAATAATCTTTTGTCCAATAGACATAAATAAAGCATAAATATGTGTCTCACTGCAATGAATTAGTTTTCTAACAGAAAGAATCCTTGCCAAGATTCTGCAGCGATCTGGTCAATGTAGATAATGTGGTACATTAGAGCAGAAGCTGGCAGTTCATTGTTCTATGAATAGATATAGATTTAGTATTTATGGGAGCCTTTGAATAGGATGAAACAAAGCAAGGAGTAGCCAACGGTTCTATGTGGGTTTGATTTTAGCTAGTAATTTCCTATCAGGTCAGTAAATCTTTTGTTAGCACTAAGAACAATTTGTGCTCAAATATCAAAAAGTAATACACTTTTCTTTTCACGTGTACTTTTGCTTAAAACACTATTAATTATATATAAATGTATATTATATATAAATGTAAATGAATAAATGTGTATATATATAAATATATAATTGAAAGCCCTATTTTCACTCTGTTCATTAATTTAATTTAATTTTTTCTTGAGTAGGGGGGAAATGTTTGCTTTGTGTTTTCTCTGGGAAAGTTAAATCACCTGAAGTTATCGAGAGGCATTGACAATAAGAATGGGAGTCTTGTGTTCTGGTCTTGTTGTGGCCCTTAGCTTACTATTTGACTTTGGACAAGTCACTTTCTCAAGTTTATAGTTCCTTGTCTGTATTTGAAGATTTGGGATCCCATGATCACCAAAGTTCCTTTCGGCTCTATAATTCAGTGTAAAAAACATTAAGATAATAATCCTGTCTTTCATCATCCTGAGTTGGTTATACAAGGCATAAGGTTTCCGTGTTTTCTTGCCAGAATTCAGTAGCTGATTTGAATTGTCCCTGTCTTCTAAATGATTGTTCACTTTCCTCTTTTGTCTTGATGTTCTTTCAGGGTCAAAGCTTGAACATCAGCAGCACAAAATGTCTCTCAATAGCTCCTAAGGTAATTGGGGACAGTCTCTACAACTACTTGAACTACTTATTTCTTTCTCCTGCTCACTCCTCTTTCTGCTTTTACTGTTTCCTCATTTTTCCCCTGTTTTCCTCTGCAGCCCGAAGTCCAAAGCTTTTCTGATTCCTGGAAGTTTTGAGAGAACTGCTCAACAACAAAACCAGTACTCTGGAGCAGAGCTGTGCTATTACCTGCCATAAAATGAACATATGGAAAGTGCTTAAGTGAATGCTTAGCCCTTTACTGGATCACAAAACTGGCCAATCAGTGGAGATTCTTTTCCCCTAAAGGTAGATGTTTCTTATGCTGTTGTTTTCAGTTTCAATTTCAACAATTATGGCTTTTTCCTAGATTTACAATAAAATGATTTAGTTAGGACTGAAAACTGGAGTGGGTAGTTGTACCAGGCACACTTGAGATCTGTAGTACTGATCTGTCTCCGTTGTTTTGGTGACTTGTCTCGTCTCGGGCACTGCTGAGGAGACCAGTGCTGCTTGGGCTCCGACTACGTGCAGGCATCATTTGACCATACATCCTGTTACAATCACGTTGAGAAATTGTCCTCTTGCCTTCTGGCTTCCTTGTTGATACTGAGGCATAAAATCCCAATAAGAGGACACCTGGGTGGCTCAGTCAGTTTAGCATCTGACTTCTGTTCAGGTCATGATCTCACAGTTCGTGAGTTTGAGCCCCACATTAGGCTCTGCGCTGAGGGCTTGGAGTCTGGAGCCTGCTTCAGATTCTGTGTCTCCCTCTCTCTCTGCCCCACCCCCGCTTGCTCTCTCTCTCTCTCTCTCTCTCTCTGTCTCTCTCTCTCTCTGTCTCTCAAAAGTGAATAAACATTAAAAAAATAAGACCCCAATATGGAGGTTTGGCATTTATACAAATGCAATCCGGAAGTGCAGATGAGAAGAGGGAAGGATCAGAGGAATAGAGAGGCCAGAACTCTTTACTCTGCAGGACAAACCTTTGACCAATGGACAGTGGCTCTAGTAGATAAAAATCCCCCCCTTTCCTTGACCGAGAGGCACTTTCCATGTTGATAGTGAACATGTAGGGTCTTCTAAGATTCAACAACCCGTTGTACTTGATACTGTAAAATACTCAATTCTTAGTTTGTCTATTCTTCCTAGCCTCATCTTCCTCCCTCTCACTTATGCTTTCCTGAGTTTGCGTCTTTAATAAAATAGTAATACATGAGTATTTGTTTCATCCTATGCTTTCTGGGGGACTAAGACTGGTCAATTTCGACAATATTTGTGAATGAATAGAATCATTCATGGTCTGATGAATTGCGATAAAGTGGAATACAGGATAGTGGGAGATTATGGAGGTAATGTGCATTAACTAGTTACCTATACATCCTGTGGGTCCTCCATGACTTTCTTGCATTTAATGCTCCATGGATGGGTAGAAGTGCAGTGGAATGGAAAAGGCAGCACATGTAAGTTCACAAGGATTTTCTGTATTCTATTTTGTAGATGAGAATCTTTTCCCCAAATGACAAGGGCAAAAATGCTATTGAAACCAAAGCTGTTTTCCTGACTTATTTTAAAATACAGGCTCACTTGAAAATGCTGCTTGTTATTTTGACAGAGATGGGTAGTAGGGAAAGATTTTGGAAATACAGTGTTGATTATGAAAAGTGTTATAAAATTAATGTTAGAAGAAATTTCATATCTTTGTCTCTACACAACAGTTTCTGCTTCACATTTGCCATCCTCATCTAAACATATTTTTAGAGAAAACAGGAATGTAGATATTCATATATTCAACAAATACTTGTTGAGTGTCTAGTTTGTGCTAGGTGCTGCTTTAGGTGCTGGAAATTCGGCAGTAAATAAGCCAGATCCTTGCTTTCGTAAAGCTTGTGCTAGAGAGGAATGACATTGACAAAGATAAAAGAGTGCATAGAAAAAATAACAAGATAAATTTTGAAGTTGGTAGCGTGGTGAAGATAATAGACAGAATGATATGGTATATAAAGATTGAGGGACTCTGCTTTGGATTAGGTAGTCGGGAGAGACCTCTCTGTGGAAACGATGTGAACACAAATTTTCCTAGAAGCTGGGTATGCAAAATAGGCTTCAGACTTCCAAAGCAAAAGAGAATCAACTGCAAAGACTCACTATGGAGTGTGAGTTAGTATGGATTGAGAAAAGAAAGTGGCTAGTGTGGCTTGAGGGCAGAGCCAAGAGCTATAGTGGTATGAAACAAGATAGGAGACGTTAGAAATGACCAGCATTTCATTATAGGCTGCATTAATGAGTTTGAGTATATTCTAAATGTAGTGGAAATTCATTGAAGAGTTTTAAGAACGTTAAAATATATAATCCATTTCATAGAACTCTTGCAAAATTCGAATTCCTAACTTAAAAAAAATTGTGAATGCCTTTTTAAAATGACTTTATTTTTTTAGAGCAGTTCTGGGTTCACAATTGAGGGGAAGTACAGAGATTTCCTACACATCTGTCGGTGCACACGAAAATAGCCTCTTCCATTGTCAACAACTCCCTACCAAGGTGGTTCATTTGTCACAATTGATGAATGTACGTTGGTACATCATAATAATCCTAAAGCCACAGTTTACATTGAGCTTCATCTTGGTGTGTTCCATTCTATGTTTTTGCAGAAATGTATAATAATGTGTATTTATTATTGTAGTATCATAGAGAATATTTTCACTCTCCTAAGAATACTTTGTGCCCTATTTATCCTTTCCTGGCCCTTACCCTCTAACAACCACTGAGCTTTTTATTGTCTCCATAGTTTTGCCTTTTCTAGGTCATATGGTTGAAATCAAGCAGATAAAAATTCTTTAGAATGGCTTCTTTCACTTAGTAGTATTCATGGAAGGTTCCCCCATGTCTATTCCTGGCTTGATAGTTCATTTCTTTTTAGCGCGGAATAATATTCAATTATCTAAAGGTATAATAGTTTATTTATCCATTCGTCTAATTTAGGACATCTTGGTTGCTTCCAAGTTTTGGCAATTATGAATAAAGTAGCTGTAAATATCCTTGTACACGTTTTTGTGCAAACATGTTTCAGCCTCTTTGGGTAAATACTAAGGAGCATGACTGGTGGATCCTATGTTAAGGTTAGGTTTAGTTTTTTTTTTTAAGAAACCACCAAGCTGTCTTCCAAAGTGGCTGTACTAAGTTGCATCCCTCCCCTGCTCCCCAGCAATGAATGAGAGTTCCTAATGCTCACAACCTCACCAGCTTTCAGTGTTGTCAGTGCTTTGGATTTTGGACATTCAAGTAGGTGTGTAGTGGTATTTTGTATTTTTTTAACTTGCATTTCCCTGATGACTTATGATGTAGAGCATCTTTTCATATTCATAGCTGTAATTCATGTATCTTTTTTTATTGAAGTACAGTTGACACACAATATTACATTAGTTTCAGGCATATAACATAGTGGATTCAACAACTCTATATATTATGCTATGTTCACCACAAGTATAGTTACCATCTGTCACCATACTATGCTATTACAATATCATTGACTATATTCCCTATGCTCTATCTTTCATCCCTATGACTTATTCATTCCATTATTGGCAACCTATATGCCCCTCCTTCTCTCTGGCAACCATCAGTTTGCTCTCTGTATTTATGGGTCTGTTTGTGCTTTTTTGTTTGTTCTTTGTTTTATTTTTCAGATACCACATGTAAGTGAAATCCTATTGTATTTGTCTTTTTGTATCTTGACTTATTCCACTTAGCTTAATGCCCACAAGGTCCATCTTTCTCTCTCTATCTCTGTCTCTGTCTCTCTGTCTCTGTCTCTTTCTCTCTCATTGTGTGTGTGTGTAATATATATATAATATATATATATATATATATTATATATATATATATATATATATTCTTTATCTGTTCATCCATTGATGGACACTTAAGGTTTTTCCATAGCTTGGCTACTGTAAATAATGCTGCAATGAATATGGGGGTGCATATATCTTTTCAAATTAGTGTTTTTGTTTTCTTTGGATAAATACTGAAGTGAAATTGCTGGATTATATGATAGTTTTATTTTTAATTTTTGGAGGAAACTCCATACTGTTTTGCATAATAGCTGTTCCAATTTACATTCCCATCAACAGTGCACAAGGGTTCCCCTTTTCTCTACAACCTCACCATTTGTTTTTTCTTGTCTTTTTAATAATAGCCATTCTAACAGCTGTGAGGTGACATTGCATTGTAGTTTTAATTTGCATTTCTGTGATGATTAGTGATGTTGAGAATCTTTTTATGTATCTGTTGGCTGTTTGTATGTGTTCTCTGGTTATTTTTATTCTTTGGTGAGGTGACTTCTAAGGTCTTTGGGCAGTTTTTTAAATCATGTTGTTAGTTTTCTTATTGTTGAGTTTTAGGAGTTCTTTGCATATTTTGGATAATAGTCTTTTATGATATGTATCTTTTTCTAACATTGTATCATAGTCTATGGGTCCTCTTCTTATTCTCTTGACGCTATCTTCCTCAGAGCAGAAGTTTTAAATTTTAATATGGTCCACATTATCAATTGTTTCTTTCATGCATTGTGCCTTTGATGTTTATTCTAAAAAAGTCATCATCAAACCCAAGATCATCTGAATTTTCCATGTTATTTTCTAGGAGTTTGATAGTTTTGTATTGATAGATTTAGGTTTGTGATCCATTTTGAGTTAATTTTGTGAAAGGTATAAGGTCTGTGTCCAGATTCATTTTTTTTTTTTGTTTGCAAGAGGATGTCTACTTAGCATTATATGTTGAAAGCATTATCTATTTTTTTCTATTGTATTGCCTTTTACTCCTTTGTTAAAGGTCAGTTGACTATATTTATGTAGGTCTGTTTTTGGTATATTGATCTATTTGTCTGTTCTCTCACTGATACCACACTGTCTTGATTACTGTAGTTTTATAGTAAGTCCTGAAGTCAGATAGTGTCTGGTCTCCCAATTTTTTTCTTCTCCTTCAAGAATGTATTGGCTATTCTGGGTCTTTTGCCTCTCCTTATAAACTTTAGAATTAGTTTCTTGATACCCACAAAATAACTTGTTGGTATTTTGATTGGGAATGCATTGAATCTATAGATCTAATTGGCAAGGACTAGCATTTTGACAATGTTTAGTCCTCCCATCCATGAACATGGAGTATCTCTCCATTTATTTAGTTTTTCTTTGATTGCCTTCATCACAGTTTTGTAGTTTTCCTTCTATAGATCTTGTGCATGTTCTGTAAGATTTATAACCAAGTGTTTCATTGTTTGGGTGCTAATGCCAATGATACTGTTTTTTTTTTCTTTTTGCCTTCAATTTTCACTTGTTCATTGCTAGTTTACAGACAAATGATTGACTTTTTCATATTAACCTTTTTTCCTGCAATTTTGTCATAATCTTTTATTACTTCAGGAGTTTTCTTATTGATTCTCTTAGAATTTCTACATAGATGATCATTTCTCCTACAAACAAAGAGTTCTATGTCTTCCATCTCAATCCTTTCATTTCCTTTTTTGTGTTATTGCCTTAGCTAGAACTCCCAGTAGAATGTTGAAAAGGAATAGTGAGAAAGGATATTATTGCCTTGTACCTGATCTTAATGATCTCTTAACTAATGCTGAAAAGATGCTATGTCTGGGTTTCCTAAAGTATTAAATAAACTTTTTATTGTTCAAGCTGATTGAATAAGGATTTCTTATTACTTATAGCTAGAAGTAAACTAACTGAAAAAGTCTCCATATCTGAAAATAACTTATAAACCAGAGATGGAGTGCAAGCAAGGTGAAAATACAATTCCATAGTGCGCTACATTAAAAGTACATCAAGGAACAATGAACTCAGGAAATACTTTAAGTATGTCTGCTAAAATTATATGTATGGCCTCCATCTAAATGTAGTTTTCCTTCTCTGACATTCCATAGCACCCTGTATACAGTTTACCTATGCCATTTATGTTCTGAATTATAGTTGTGTATGACTTTGTCTTATGCTTCTAGCTTATAATCTTGGAGGTCTATACCTTTGCCTTTTGTACAAGTTTGTACCTTTATATCAGTAGGAACTGAATAAGCATCTATTGAATGAATAAATAAGTAGTATAAAGAAGAAGTATAATGTCAGAAGAAGGTGAGGTCACTGAAGAAAGTTCATAAATACAGTTGAGGAAGTCAGAAAAGCATCAAAGAGGAAATTTAACTATATCTTAAAATATTAGTGGGGTTTGCTTAAGTAAAGAAGCCAGGGAAGGATTTTTAGAAAGAGGATGAAGAGACAAGAGATATTAAAACAAAGTTGTAGAATTGTCTAGCTGTCATGACAGGTAGAGTTAACTGGAAAGGTAGTTTAGAGTCAAACTAGGGAAGATTTCACATGTTAAAGTTAAGAATTTATCATCACTCCCTAAGAATTAAAGAGGAACTAAAGTTTGAAACAAAGGCATTAAGTTATATGCAAGTATTGTTTTATAGGAATATTAATCTAAAATTTCTCCTTCCTTGATCCTTGCCATAGAAAGGCCTCTTTACAACTTTCCTTTAGGACTAGTTGCATGCTCCAGACCAAGAAAAAGTACTTTGA
The DNA here is from genome assembly GCF_007474595.2 of Lynx canadensis. Lineage (NCBI taxonomy): Eukaryota > Metazoa > Chordata > Mammalia > Carnivora > Felidae > Lynx > Lynx canadensis. The sequence continues at coordinate 152,567,370 of NC_044303.2, read as the reverse complement.
TATAGATATTTTTTTGAATATATATTACTGATGAATATACATCGTCATAAGACTCAATATAGTGTAATTCAAATAACTATATTCTATATGACCCTGCTCCTTCCTCCGTTTGCCTGCATCTTTCCTTCAGCAGCCTCCCTTTCATCCCAGGCCACTCCTTTACTGTCCTTACCGGATGAGATACAGGGTGTTTCCTTTTGCAGTGTGAATAAAGCTAGCGTTGCCATCAGATAACTATAGGTACAGAGCAAGAAGAGATTGAATATTAATGGAGTACCAATGGAAAAAGAAGTTTGGTTTCAGAAATCTAAAAAGAACAGCAATGTTACAGAAGATATGGGTGGTGAGCATTTTACCATTGCTACTAAGTTTAATATGAAATTTTGGGGAAAAAATCAGGGCTGTGTAGAAAGTGTGTCAAATGTGGACTTTTCCACAGTGTAGGTCTTGTGGAGTTAAGTGATATTAAAGTATGTTCAGTGATGGTTGGTAGGCTAAGCAATGTAGTCTGGTCACAAGCCCAAGAATACCTAGGCATAGTCCCAAGAGAAGTTTGTAATCAAATGCAGCTTGCAGAGAGAGTTTCAAATCTTACATGATTTTCATAATGAATGTTTTGGATTATCACAGTATGTTTTCCTATGCTCATTTTCATCTAGATGGAGGGGGGATTTCAAGAATCTATGTCTTATATTTTTTATTTCAGTTCCTTAAGGTACCCAGAATTTCCTTGCCAGAAGGATCCATGTAAAAATTAGAATCCATTTTGAAATTCAACTAAAGATTGCATCCCGAAGTTGTTTCAAAAAAATGAGAGCTGAGCATATTGTAATCCTCAGAGCTGTCCCTAGACAGACAATATTGCAGAAGTTTTTGCCCATGTGTCTTTGTTTTGCAAATGAATATGCAACATTACATTAGAGCAACAAAAAAATTAATCTTGGAATTGAAGAACCTAACAAATGCTGAATTCAAAAACAAGTTAGTTAACCTTAGAGAAAGAGAAAAGAAGCATCTAGTAAATTTATTAATGCCTCAAATTTTACAGTGATTTTTTCCATTGACCGTTAAAGGAAAGGGGAAGGAACTAGAGACTGCATACGGCATTAAATGGTGTTTTAAATGAATATCTGTTATTGTTCCTGTAAATACCATATAATAAAGCTAAATTATTTAAATATTACTTCGAAATGTATTCTTATAAAAGGCACCAGGCACATAGCCAATTCCATTGCAAAACAAAGAGGCAACAAAAAATAAAATTGTATCATGTACAGAAACCATGACTTACAATACCTCTCATGACTAGAATTGTTAGAATTCTGGTGTAAAATCTGGTGGAATTATTCCACGCATTCTCATGCAGATATTGCAATGACAATACCTTCTTGTTTAGTGTGGTATTGTGAACAATCTGTGAAAGAGCTTATTGAATATCCTTTGGTAAAGCTATTTATGTCTCTTTCAAAGGTTCATTTCTAACAGCTTCTAGTCTTCTTCCTGATCAATTAAAATACAGTGGGCACCCTTGATTTAAATGATAAAAAGTCATGACTTTGAATTTTGTGTAAAGTTGAAGATTAACAGTGTCTGCAAAGAGACGTGAAAAATCAAAGTAAAAACATTTCTTTCCTTCATGATTTATCTTGAAATGTTTCAACTAAATGTTTCTCCTTGAGGAACATTATTCCAAACAGCTTGAGGAAGAGATCTTTTAATAAATAAATTATGTCTAAGTAGATATCTAAATTGAAGATGGTTGATTAAGTGATAGTTTCACCTTTATAGTCTTGGAGAAGAAAACCATTACATTGTGCTTACTAGTGTCAGATGGCTGATGGTACAGACGGTTGGACTGAGAAATGGTCTCCATCCTTTCCACACTCCATGAGGTCAGTTGACTGTCAGGTGGGTCTCCTGTACCTCCTCTTTATTCCTCTCCCTTTATCTAGTTTTTCTCATTGCCATGTCTCTTACTATGACTACCTCTGGTAATGATACTTTGGACCATGAAGTATGCTATTGAAATTTATTCTTGTTTGATAGGAGTTCCTTCTATAATTCAATTATATGTTTTCACTATATACCATAATTCATTACAATTAGAAAACTGGCACAGACAGGGTCAATGTTTTAGTCCCAGAATTAGTGACCAAGATATGACCAGAATTCAGTTCTCTCACTTTCTAATGTGACTCCCTTTCCATGATAATGTCCAGCCTTCAATCAAATGAGCCAAATATGTTTTGTTGGAAACAGTTCATTTCAGAGAAGTGTCTTATCTTCAGCTTTACCTGCTGAAGCATGGCCATGCTTTTCATGGCATTCCTACTACTCTTTTAGACAAAACAACATTGATTGTGGCATTGAAGATACAGCCTGTTGACTGAGTTTGAAGCTGCTCCTTTCAGACCTGAGAAAACCTCCTCATCACAGGCTTAGACTTTTCTGGGATCTTTTGCCGTTTTAGCAATGCCTTTCTTCTGAGTCACCAAGTTCTGAGTTAAAATTGCTTGAAAAATTAAAGAGGAGAGAGCTGGAAGTTTGTATATTTTAAAACATAGTGTTATATATTGACATATGCATTGATATAAGAATGCATATCTCAGAGTTATGTACATGTTACGTCTTGTTATAACATTCAAAGTGTAGGTGTTTAGTAAAACTTTTTTATTTATCCAAATCAGAGGCATTAAATGGCTTTAGCTTATTTTCATTTTCATCAGTTTTTTTGAACATTTGGAGATAAATCCACATTCAACTGAATGAATCCAAGACATATTACTTATTTCCTCTTATAAACATCACTTTAGTGTTTAAAAATTCTTCAGCTCAAACCTGTAAAATATTTGGGATTTAGTATAACGTATTTGTCAGTCTTTTCATATTTACCGTGCCTACAACTCAAAGAGAAATCAAATAAGGAACAAGCTCCAAGAATAACTTTGTGTTAGTGGATAAGACATACCATTCTACTTTTGTTTCTTTTGCATGGTTTGCTGTTTTGGTTTTTCCTTTTCGTTTCTTTTCTTTTCTTTTTTTTTTTTTGGTACTGTTTAGTGACTTTTTTTTGATACCTCAGTTTGTTCAGTTTTGAATTGTGTTGTTATGGTTCTTTATATGCTTGAAAATGATTTTTACCTTTTAATATTTATTTATTTACTTATTTATTTTACATTTATTTATTTTCGAGAAACAGAGTGAGACAGTGGGGGAGGGGCAGAGAGAGAAGGAGACACAGAATCTGAAGCAGGCTTCAGGCTCCAAGCAAGAGTTCAGCACAGAGCCCGACCCGGGGCTCGAACCCACGAACCGTGAGATCATGACCTGAGCCAAAGTTGGTCACTTAACCGACTGAGCCACCCAGGTGCTCCATATTTTTATTTTTAATGAGCCACCCAGGCGCCCTGAGGATGATTTTTAAATCTAAGTCTCAAGTAAAAATTAAAAAAAATAGTTGTTCTCAAATTTTCTTATAAATATAATATCTGGTAATTTTACTTGCATAAATTTTACTTAAATTATTTTATTAAAATAATTATTAATTTTTAGGAGTTTAAGCTTTTTTATATTCTAGAACTCACTCTTTATGTGAAGGTCATTTGAAAATAATTATCTACAGTGCTTCTATGACTAATCTGCTTATTTTTCTTTCTTAGTTGGTTAATAGCTAGAGATGTGGTGAATTGCCTTTAGGAATAAAATTGTGTATTTACTTATCTACCTATCTATGTATTTATCTATTATCTGTCTACCTATCTCCTAAAAATATGCAGATTCTAGATATTAACAGACTCTTACAATTACTCAGTTGTAAATGAAGTTTGCATTTTTCTAACTTTAATCTAAAATCCTACAGAAACGTTTGGAGAGTACAAATCTCATTTGCTCTGCATGCACTCTATGGGCCAAAAATTTCTATTTTATCTGGCAAACTATTTGGTGACTAGAAAACTGATTTCTCTTTAAGTCTTTTCTCCTTTAGAGTAAAAAGTTTTCCAGAATAATGCAGCAAATGAAAGTTTTCTTTTGACTATTAAAAAGACTTACTTTTATTGACTTCTCTTTAATTTTTTTCAACTAGACTCTCAAATTTATCATCGCAAAGTTATGTAATATACATTGTTATTTTTGTCTTTTCTGCTCCATATTTAAAATGAAGTTTAAATATCAGAAGCCTTGTACATCCTTTCTTGAAGTGGATTTAGAAACTGAGAAACAGAAATGGTATACTGTAATTAGCTAAAAAATATTGACAGACAACCAAAGATTACAATGTTAGTCTCTCATATGTAGTACAGGAATTACAACAAAACCATCAGAAAAAGAGAGGAAACAAATGAGGAAGAATAAAACTGTTTTAAAAAGAAGAAATATTTTAACCATGAAACAAGAACAAGGTATTAACAAAAATGGACAGAGAGAAACAGGAGCAGTTGAAATTGAAAATTTGAGAGAAAAAAATAATAAAGCATGGGAAGATAAATTTAGGAAAATCTCAGAAAGTAGAAAAAATGTCAATAAGACTAAAAACAAGAGAGAAAAGATAAGAAAGTTAGAGGACCTGTCCAATAGGTCAAATATCTGAAAAATAAGAATTCATAGAAAATTTAAAAAAAGAAGTAAAACATTAATTATTTTCTTGGTATAAGCCAAGAATTTTTTTTTTCCAGATTGCAGTCATCTCCTGAGTTTCTATTGAAAGGTAGAAAACAAAGTTATACCAAAGCATGCCATCACAAAATTTTATGGCTGTGGGGACAAACAAACAAAAAAAAAGTATATAAATCCAGGGAGAAGAGAAAAAAAATCAGGTCTACTATAAATCCTCAAAATAACTGAACTTTTCAAGAGTAACATTGAAAGATAAAAGGCAATAGAAATCTGTCTTCAACAAAATTCTGAAGAAAAGTAATTTCCAATTAGAAGTGTACATTTAGCCGACCTATACATGATGGGAAAATCAAGGATATTTTCAACTCTTCACTTTCTCACATAATGTATTTCTGTATCTAGTAAGATAGGGGAAAGTGTGTGCCATTAATCAAAGGAGAAGCACAAGAAATGTGACGGAATGAGATTTGCAGAGCAGCAGATCCACTGATACAGATGGGGCGTGAAGGGAAGCCCCAGAGTCAGAACTGTACAGTACCTGTATGGGGAAATCTGCTCACAAAGGATAAGGTCAGAGGCTCCAAGAAAAGTTCCTGTTTAAGTGGATGAAATTGGTAGAATGCCTGATGCACCTGAATATCTAGAGTGGAGAATTAGCAATTGATAAAGAGTTTGGAGCTGAAAGGAACCAAGCAAATGAATAAAACAAGAAATACAGGATAACCTGGGGAAAACTCCAGAAAAATCACCAAGTTACAACTAAGGTAATATGGAACATAGATGGAATGATTCTGAGTTGGGGAAGGGGATAAGGGAGCAGGAGGACAGAGCTCTAAATGCCCACCTTATGTAGTACGTAAGTAAACAAATGATACCTAAAACTCACTCAAAAATTAGCAAAAATAAAAACCATGTTACTTTTAAATATAGTGAGTTATAGCAAAATAATCACCTAAAAAGTACCAATAAAAGCATATTAGAGACCTGGTGATAAATAACAATGTGATCGGTTAAAGAGATAAACAGATTAGAATTGTTGCCACAAGGAGGGATGGGTAGGTCTGCTATTTTCATCATGAACTTTGTAGAACTATATGACTCTTTTAAACTCTTTGCGTTATAGATTTTATTAAAATTAAAACAAGAAAAATTAAAATATTAAAACTAAACAAAACAAAACACTAACTACTGAACCACATACATTGGAAGATATTTTTAAAGCTTATAAAGTAAGCTTTACATGTGGAGACACATGTAGATCTCAACCAGTTGAAAAATTTAATATGGTGCTTCTCTGCTTACTAAAGCACTTTGTAATAACTTATTTATTTATATTTGAATTTAATTAGCATTTTATATTCCTTTAATTTTTTTCTTGTTTACTTCTAATGTGTGCAACAAGGACTGACATATGTTCTTGTAAGCCACGTTGAAATTTCTGGAAACAAGAATGGCATAAATAAGTAATACTGACATTAAAAAAAAAGAATTAAAAACTAACGTATAGAAAACAAATGGAGGGAAATGAGATGACCAGTACCAACAACTCAAATAGGGAATTGGGAAATGGGAATTGGGAAAATCATTATCAAATTTAATAACATATGATGTAAAGCTATTGAATTCATAGTTTGAACGACCACTGCATGATCACATTTCTGTTTTGAGTTGTGCCAGATACAATATAACTATTGTATAACAGTTATTTATACAATGTATTGTATAAATGCTATTATTTATTAAGGCAAGTGAATTTGTGTATGAAAGAATCTATTCCATTTAAGGATCACAAAATAACACAAGACCGAATCCAAAATTGTAGGATAAGTGTAAAGGACAGTGGGAGGAAACTTTGTGCATTTTGTCAGGCCAGTGAACATTTCAGGGAAAACTGTATTTGAGATGGGGCTTAAGCATGGGAGGAATTACTGCTTGGGAAGAGGCAGAAAATATGAATGAGACTCATCAAGCTTGAGTTGAAGGCACATGCTGGCAGGTCATGGAAAGTAAAATGATACAGGAGGAGAAAATTATAGAGATAGGACAAGATTGTCAGAGATTATGAATTTACTTATAATCAGTACTGGAAACTATTTTAAGTTCTGGAAATGTGTGATAAAACGGGTTTTTGAGATGACTAGTTTGGCAAATAGGTTTAAGAAAAACCAGAGGGGGAAGAGTCTGATGGCAGTAAGATCTGTTGAAGACTGTATGTATGAGTTGATTAAAGTCTTTATTAAAGTAGAACTGGGAAGATGGGTGTAATGAAACATATTTGAGAATTTGTGATATTATTTATATTTTATATTTATGAAATAGGGTGAGAGAAAAAAGATGGTATCATTAACTAATGTGGATAATTTCAGATAGAGATTTCGGTGGAAGGCATCTGAAAAAAATTGTAACACCTGTAGCCTGCTAATATCAATATATTTGTAAAATTACTTTTCATTCTCCATTCCTTTGGAGTGCTAAAGATATCTGATCAATTACTTTTTGAGCATGTTTAGTGGAAAGAATGCAACAGACAGTCTGGGGTGTTACACACGGTTTTCATGTAAAAATGAAGATCTACAACAAGGTAAAGTTGGAGAACTGTCATTACTATGCAGAAAATTCATACCTACTACCACAAAATTGGCTACTGAAATATTCAAGTTGTTATAGCCGTTTTTAAATTTTTTTTTTCAACGTTTTTATTTTATTTTTGGGACAGAGAGAGACAGAGCATGAACGGGGGAGGGGCAGAGAGAGAGGGAGACACAGAATCGGAAACAGGCTCCAGGCTCTGAGCCATCAGCCCAGAGCCCGACGCGGGGCTCGAACTCACGGACCGCGAGATCGTGACCTGGCTGAAGTCGGACGCTTAACCGACTGCGCCACCCAGGCGCCCCTATAGCCGTTTTCAAACTCTAGTTGCTTAGAAAATGACTTTACTTTGTAGGTCTGTTTAGCTAAATAGGCATAACCAATTTTTCAGTTGGTAGGTGCTTGCAAATAAAGTATCTTTCGCTCACTCTTGTGTAATCTCTGTGGATTTGTCATATTTGTCTATTTGTATGGATAACTGTACAAATAAATGCATTCAAGTGATTTCTATGCATATTATTAGGTTTATTCCCTGTTTTTGTTGTCTAAAAGTGTTCAAACTATGAAATCCTTATGATGAGCCAGATCCAGAGGTTAAACAAACAGTAACTTAATCATTTACTGCACGTGAAGTTAGTGGCAGACATGTGGCTACAATTGTATCTGATATGTTAAATATTTATACTGCAACCAATAAGCCTAAACACTGTTCAGATTATGCTCCCCATGGAGGAGGAAGCAGGAGGCAGAATGAAGGTGATATGGGGTATGGGAAGGATGAAGAGCCAGTGAGGGAAAGGCACCTCTGTGCTTGGCAACTGGGTATTTGTAAACTGCAAGGATAGGGAAATTAAATATATATATATATATATATATATATATATATATATATATATATATATATATTTGGCTGGGAGGTAAAAAAAAATTTAACTTACAATATTGTGTTTCCTTTTATTTGGACAGTTCATTTAAATTTGGTTTATTCAGTATAGCCCTAGACTATTTCCTCCCTTTTAACTAGATGAAATAATTACAGCTTTTTTTCTCCCTGAACAATAAGAAATCAAGCAGACCTGAAAGACTTGTGTTTTTCTATTTATTTCTTTTATACATTTCTGAAAAGTATGAAACTAACTGCTGCTCTCCTCTGGCGGTAGCCAATATTCATAATTTTATCAAAAGAATTACTGAAGTTCAACTTATTTCCTTTTTACAGTTGAACTTGGACAAAGGAACATGCCCGAAGATCACCCATCAGTGCTGCTGTGTGTGGTGGTTGTGGAATTTTGTAAAACCGCTCGATGTTGTAGATGATCGGCTGGAGCTTGCCTCATTTCAAGGGTGTGTAGGACATGCCCTGGTTAAGCACCACTTCTCTCGCTATGTACACTGAAGTCATCTCCGGCTCAACTTACTAGAGCTGCATTCACCCTGCCCTTTCAACGTGTTTTTTTTTTTTTTTTTTTTTCGGATGCTTTGATTCTTTTAATTTTGCCTCTATACTCCCAGATACTGAAACTTAAAAGTGGTATCTTACTGAAACCTTTAACCATTTGTGCCTTTATGTATTAGTCTTCCAGTAGGACCCACTGTTCCTCAATTTTTCTTAAGGCCGTCTCTCATAGGCATCTCTGAAAGACTGATCTTCCTAAAACATGTAGTTATCAAACCTTTATAGCATCCACCTCTCCCCTAAATTAATAAATAGCCTCACCCTGGTATTAAAGATCTCACCGTGTGCTCCCAGCCTCACCTCTATGACCTCCCCTCCCCCAACAGTGGATTATTTTTTCTCTAGGGAACTTAGTCTATCCACCTTCCCTAACATATTTAGATTTTCAGATTCTAGTGACTGCTCATACCATCTCTATCTCCTTGGGTAGGTTCCCATTACATCAACTAAATAATCTTAGGATTTCCAAGTAGAAACAGCAGCTGCTCCATGAAGCCCTCTGTGGTCAGCCACAAATGACTTCCAATCCTTGAACTCATACCATGTATCAGCTTGCTACAGAGTCTAGGTGAAATGTATATTTAGCCTTGTATTGTCTATGTTATTGTGCTGGTATAAACCTGCTTAATCCAATGGTAAAGCATACAGTTGACCCTCGATAATGTTAATTTCCAGGGCGCCTGAGTGGCTCAGTCTGTAAAGCTTCCGACTCTTGGTTTGGGCTCAGGTTATGATCTCATGTTTCCTAAGTTCGAGCCCCGCATCAAGCTTCATGCTGACAGTGCAGAGCCTGCCTGGGATTCTCTCTCTCCCTCTCTACCCCTCCCCTGATTGTTCTCTCTGTCTTTCTCAACATGAATAAATAAACTTAAAAAAAATGTTAATTTCCTTCTGCCTGAAGACCTATGTTGTTAATATCTAGTATCTACATATTACTTGTACTGCTCATGGTAAGTGCTCAGTAAACATTTGCCAAATAAGGACTTAGATGAAATTACTATTTGGAACCTATTTAATTTGGTACAAAAAGTGGACCTATTCTAGGAACTGAAATCCTCCCCTGAAGTTTATACAGTGTTTCTATATTAACCTCTGAAAACCCTGTATTCACAGCACATGAACACAACCCCTTGTCTAGAGATGTTATTATGAGCAAGAAGTACAGAGATTTCATGAAACCCAGGAGGGCTTTCTGAAGAGCATTGTATGAAGCCCCAACAAAAGTTGTCCCAGCAAAATTTCCCATACCAATTAAATATGCCAAAGATGGCTTACATGGAGATTAACCTCTGGGTTTAAGGGTAAGTTGACTTCCTCCTTTATTTAAAATAAGTTACTTCTCACTGGATTGGAAAGCCAAATAAGGTCAAAAAATTGTATTCACAGAGGCGTGTGTAAAGAAAGGTATGTGGCAGCAGCTTCTATTCTCTAAAGGCTTACATTTAATCCAATGATAGACAGTCATTTAAAAAAAATGTAAAATGAGTAATTGGAAGAGAAATAAAGGGCAGGGATAAATTTGTAGCATGGAGAATAAATAATGACGATTCCATGACAGATGTTTATCTTATTTAATATTTACATTTCATTAATGATCACATTTAAATGTTCTGTTTTAAAAATATTTTTTATCCAGCAAGTACTCAGTGCTGAGGGAGAGAAGATGTTTTCTAGCAATTACTCTGTTAGTTATTAATCAGTTTGAAGCTTTTCATTATGTTCTGTGCCTGTTGAAAATGATTTCTCCAGAGAAAACCTGATTCTGCAGACATGGTTCGGGGAAGGGAAGTCTTTGGGGTTCCTGCGTGAGGTCCTTTAGTTATGTGTTTGGACCCTAAGACCAAACTCTCTGAGTCCCAAGCCTTGGTTAGAATTCGTAAGTTCCTGTGCTACTCCATTGTTACTTCAATAACCCATCAGGGTAGAGATTCAGAGAGTGACACCAACAAACAGTCTAGGTTTAAAGCCCTCCGTCTTCCACGTGTCTGTTGACAATAATCTTATTTATTATGCAATAGAATCTGGCAGTTTTAACAAAATTTCTTTTTAAACATTTTATATTACCTGGATTTCTGATAATGTCATTCCTTTAAATCTTAAACCTTAGAGACTGTTCCTCCTCAGTGTTCCTATTTCTTCTTGTACATGTGAAATCTCTTCTAATTACCCCTCTTCTTTGGGGCATCTCACACACTCCTGATTCTAGTGTGTGCCCCTAAGAAGCCACACACTGATAAATGGTGAAACTGGGATTTGAGCCCAGGTCTGCAGACACTAAAGCCTAAGGTCTTTGTCACCACTTTGCTTAAAACTAACTCTGCAGCCAAAGTGTCATCACCCTCATTGCTGATGCTTCAAAAGTGCCTATTATGTGCCAGACATTGGGTTTAGATCCTTCATATCTGTTGTGCTAAACTTTGAGACAGTGTTATTCCATTTCATAGACAAAATTTCAAGCTGTGGGAATGGTCCAAATAAGAACGTAAGGACTAGTTACATGCAATTTTACATTAGGAGTGTTGTGTTTACTCTGTCTTTAGTTCAGTAAGATCTCAAAGGTAGACACAATTCTGGGACATGTTTATGTGTGGCTGTCTTCTATTTTAAGTTCCTTTAGAGTAGAATACACACATGCATGCTAAGAGAGAGACAAACCAAGACACAGACTCTTTTTTAAAAAAATGTTAATGTTTATTTTTGAGAGAGAGAAAAAGAGAAAGAGAGTTGAGGGGCAGAGAGAGGGAGACACAGAATCCAAAGCAGGCTCCAGGCTCTGAGCTGTCAGCACCGAGCCCGATGCCGGGCTCAAACTCATGAACTGCGAGATCATGATCTGAGCTGAAGTCGGACACTTAACTGAGTCACCCAGGTGCCTCAAGAAACAGACTTTTAACTACAGAGAACAAACAGATGGTTATCAGAGGGGAGTTAGGTGGGGAGATGGGTGAAAAAGCGATGGAGATTAAGAGTACACTTATCATGATTAAAAAAAATCATTATACCATTTGTTAAAATTATGAAGGTGAAATAAACCAACTAATTTAGTAAGATTATTTTATGTTGTAATTACATTTACGTAACATGTATGATTCACAGAATAAAATTTATTAACATACTAAATAAATAAAATGTTTGACTAATTAAAAAAACCAAGTACAACACCCATACTCAAATATCTGTTATTATTAGAGCTGGTAAATCAGAGTAAATCAGAGCTTAAGATGATAAGAACTGGTGAGGTTTGTGGAAAATTGAGAGTTTACACTCACATGGAGTCATTCAGATTTAATTTGTAATGACGTTGTGCAGGGAAGTGTACCCGTTCATGCACACACACACACACACACACACACACGAACACACACAGGTCACCAGTTTGCAGCTCTTTATTCATTTTGTATTTTGTATTAAGAAATCTTTTAATGTTTATTTATTTTTGAGACAGAGCGCAAGCAGGGGAGGGACAGAGAGAGAGAGGGAGGCACAGAATCTGAAGTAGGCTCAAGGCTCCAACACAGAGCTTGATGGAGCTTGATGTGGGGCTCGAACCCATGAAACATGAGATCATGACCTGAGCCAAAATCAAGAGTTGGATACTTAATCGACTGAACCAGCCAGGCGCTGCTGTATTTTGTAATTTTTTTTATTATTTATTCATTTTTTGGAGGCTCTATGCCCATTGTGGAGCTTGAACTCACAACCCCAGACAAGAGTCACATGCTCTCCCAACTGAATCAGCCATACACCCCAGTTTGTGGCCCTTTGAACTGTACTTCTTTCTTTTTTTTTAAAATTTTTTTTAACATTTATTTATTCTTGAGACAGAGAGAGAGAGACAGAGCATGAACAGGGGAGGGGCAGAGAGAGAGGGAGACACAGAATTGGAAGCAGGCTCCAGGCTCTGAGCCATCAGCCCAGAGCCCGACACGGGGCTCAAACTCACGGACCGTGAGATCGCGAGATCGTGACCTGAGCTGAAGTCGGATGCTTAACCGGCTGAGCCACCCAGGCGCCCCAAACTGTACTTCTTTCTTAAGCAAAGTTATAAGAATAGATAGGGGCAAGAAATACATAGTTTCATTTTGGAGAAGAATGTGAAGTAATTGTTTTGCATGTGTTCATATTTACATCCTTAAGACTCGTCTGATGAATGGATGATGATCACTTTTAAAGAGTTGCTGCTTTGGTGGAATTGTTTCACCTAGGTGGTAATGATACACATTCACTTTAGTATCTTCTCAGAGAAGAGAAACAGATTATGCATTCCTTTCTTTTATCAGAGGAGTACAAGTCACAGCTTGGGAGCACAACGGTTACCTCTCCAGGGGAGGACCTCCCAAGGGTGGGCCGTTGTACCTGATGGTATGTGGAGAGTCAGCTGGCCAGACAGTGGGCTCAGTCCCTCACTGCAGAGAACTGTAGGCAACTCTTTTGCTACTTGGTTTTTCTGCGCTGGCAGATGGGACTTCATTGTTTCAAAGTTTCAGTTTGGAAAATTTAGACATCAAGGGTTAATCTACATTTTAAAATAGCTGTCTTTGGAGGAAATTATGCTATAAATGAGAAACCTGTGTGGAGTTCTGGGTTCTTTATGTTAGCTTTGGCAGGGCCAGGAGCCTGTTTTGATGATAAAGCCAGCATTTGAAACCTGTATTTTATATTGCAGGAAAACTAAGCAAATTTAAAACACTCCACATTTGCCTTTTGACACCCCATAACCAATAGATGAACTTTCATTTCTGGGAGGCCTCCCAGTGATTAATGCCTTCCATTTATGACGTGAGAAGAATGAGCCGTATGTTAGTTGGTCTTCTGTCCGTTTCTAAAGAGCACCCGTGCCAGGATTTTGATGTGCACTCGCATTCTGGCACCAGGCTTTACACTTCTCACCCAGCACAGAGCCAGCTCACAGATCCTGCTCGGCACAGCGACTCCAGACACGCAGCCTGAATTTGAAGGCAGCCTCCTAAAATGTGGCAGGCACAGTTCTCCCTCTTCCTATTTGGAGCCCATCGTGTGGGGCTACGACCACTCTCCGCTCCCTGCAAGGCAGCCTGGAGAGAGTTGCATTTGCTAGCTTCTCACTGAAGCAATCTTCATGAAGGGGAGGTGTGGCACTACAGGGCTGTTTCACAAATGTTTTCTGTTGCCTGTACTTACTATTAAGAGGAAATGGTCACATTTCTTTTTTCACATTGCCAACAGAGATCACATACTCTACTCCCTTGTTGAGGACCATATTGGAGTCAATACCTTTGGGGACTTCTTTGGTTCCAATGTCTTGTGTGGGAGAAGAGTGGCATTCACTAAGCCATGTTGGTAGCTGTTAATGCTGTCCACAAATATTTTTGGTTCACTCACCTTTAAGGCACACGGTAGGGTTGCATTTCCTGCCTCCCTCTGTGGCCATGTAACCTGCTTAGGCCAATAAAAATTGAGCAGAAGTTACATGTGTTATTCTGCACTGTAAATGTTAAGAGCCAGTGGGTGATTTACCACTTGCCTCCTATTGTTGCTGCAGGGATTTGAAGAAGATAGGTCAAGAAAAGGCTTCTATTAGCCTGAATCCATGAGCAACTGATAAATAGAAAGCCCCTGTTCACCAGTGTTAGACTTGTAGCATGAACAAGAAGTATCTGTTGGTATGTTAACCACTGAGATTTGGGGGGTTTCTCGTTACTGCAACATAATATAGTCTATGCTGACTGATGAGCCTTGTTAACTGGAGAGTAGACCCATTGCATTGAAGCGCAGACAGTGCCTACGCAGGTCCATCTCTTTCTTGTCTCATTTTCTCTTTTAGGTATCAGTAAGACAGGTCAGTGTCTTTAGTGTGGAAAAGAGACAAACAGAGTCTGCTTTAGCATGTCCATCATCTTCTAACGTTTCCCCCATAACAGACTAGGAATACCAAAGTCTAAATCAAGAAAGGCGATAAGGAGAAACTGCTATGTTCTCCAATCAGTTTCACCTTTAGTAGTTTTACTAGATTTTGATCCTGCTTAGTTCTTGTCTGTTTCTTTTCACATTGGCTAGGAAGCCATAAGAAGGAGAAATAATGATCGCTGTTTTCTCAAACATCCAACACTTAAAGACCTTAGGTATTTATACAGCACACCACTTAGTCATGTTTGCAGATAACAGAGGTAGGCTTACTATTTTTGTTGTTAAAAACCCTGAAATGCTAGCAGACTAATGGTGTATAGATGCTGTAGGCAAGATTGTAACATGGCCCTAAGTTTCTAAGCCCCTGGTGTACATGTCCTGAATCCCCTTCCCTTTGATGTATAAATGAAAATATCTTTTACGCATAAAAGTATCACTCTCATGGTTAGTTTACATTATATGGCAAAGGTTGAAGATAATTTTCCAATGTAATTAAGGTCCCTAACCAGTTGCGTTTGAGTTAATCAAAGGGGGGATTGTCTTGGTTAAGTCTAATATCATAACAGGTGAGATTTAAAAAAAAAAATTTAATGTTTATTCAGTTTTGAGAGACAGAGAGAACAGAGCATGAGCTGGGGAGGGGCAGAGAGAGAGGGATACAGAATCCAAAGCAGGCTCCAGGCTCTGAGCTGTCAGCACACAGCCTGATACAGGGCTTGAACTCACTGACCAGGAGATCATGACCTGAGCTGAAGTCGGATTCTTAACAGACTGAGCCACCTAGGTGCTCCTAAATAGGTGATATTTTTAAAGAGAGTTTATAGGTCACAGATATAAGCCAGTCAGAGTACCCAGTGAAGGAAGCCACATGGCAAGGACTTGAGTTTGGTTTCTAGTTGTTCAGGATAATTCCAGGCTGTCATCTAACAAGAAAATAGGGACCTCAGTCAGAAACAAATTCTGCCAACAACCCAAGGGAGCTTGGATGCAGAAGTTTCCCTAATTGATTCTCCAGATGAGAATAAAGGGGGCCAGAATTTTACCTTAAGCCTTGTGATACCATGAGTAAAGGATCCAGCTAACATGTGGCAGGCTTCTGACCCAAAGAAACTATTAGATAATAAATTTATTGACGTTTTAGTCTACTACCTGTGTGGTAATTTGTTATGCAGTGACGGAAAACTAATACATGAGGAATTTGACCTGACTGTTTCACCCTGAAATATCTGGCTTTTGTTTTAATAAATCATTTAGGCATGTCCTGCTATCTCCTTAACTTCCTAAAATCAGTTTTAACTCCCATATGGAGCGATGAGTTTGGAAGAGGTTTTCACAGCGGTTAAATGTGGCTCATGGTCTCTTCAGTGTATCCCTCATCAAACCATTGCAAGCAGCCTGAGAGAGCTTCGTGGTTCCTACTCACTTCTGTATGCATAGTGACCACCTTCTCTCCCCTGGGAGTGCTCTTGTCCTCTGACTGGTGTCATTCACTAATAGTCATATAAGAACCTGGGATAGCACCAAGATGATTTGGGGATACCAGGAAGTCTGTGGGGTATCACTAAAACTGAATGACGGGCCACTTTTGACCACATTCTGGAAAGGGATTGTGTTGATACAGAAGCATCCACTTAACTGATTGTAAAGCATTTGGTCTTTTAAGGTGAATTTTGACATTAGAATGTATACTTTCATAATATGCAGCACAACCAGATGGAAATGAGCCTTGTTGCAAAGAGGAGGCTTTTGTTTGTTTTGTCTGGCTAATTTTGGCACCACATTTTTGAAGTTGGTAACCAGAGAGCAAGCAACCAGTTTCACAGAAGCACAATTTGAGGTAAATAACTTTTCTTTATATTTGTCAGTGGTTTGACTTATTACATTTTATGTAAACCTATTTTAATAAAATGACAGAAGCAAACAAAATGTAGTATATATGATTAGCAAAGATTTTTAGATGTGTTATATACATAGAATGGAAAGGAATAAAGAGAATCAGCTTGTTACTCAGGAAAAACGGCAGTTTCACCCAATTTGAACAAAAGAGTTTTGTAGAGAAAGAGAAAGCAAGAGAACTGTTAGATGTGCGTAATGGGTTGTATCCTTTTAACCAAGAACAAAAAGACATGTGACCATGTAGCCTTGAATCTTTGGTCAGAGCTGCAAAGAGCCCTACTCCAGGTGAGTTTATCAGTAGGACTCCACTCTATGGTAATAGCATTATGAGGAGTAAATTTAGAGTAAATGAATTCAAAAGTATTTAAAGCTATGGCTTCCTCTAAAGAGTTTGTGAAGGTTCTTGATGAAAACACTGATGACATTGGGTCGACGAATAGGGTTTATGTGTAAAATTGTTTGAATCTGTGACATGTGAACTTCTGGGGAGTGCTGAATTGTTGCCTCTCCCACTGATTAGATAAATCCAAATAAACAAATATTATATGGTTGCTTATCCACATTGTTTCGTCAGTGCCACAGATCATCAATTCTTGGATGAAAGCCCCAGCCAAAGCTAGGGTATGGACAATGTGGGCTCTTGTCATACCCTCTAGTCATTCTAAGATTTCCTGGTAGTCTATTTTTTGGATTATTTACCCTACCCTTATAATTGACCAAAGAACATGCATCAGCCCAGGGAGGGAAACAGAGACTTGGTATGCTTAAAGTCTTTAGTGCACCTTACTCTGGATGGTGATTGATGGTGCCAGCTAGTTTAGAAATTTGCTGATAGATTTTTCTGTAGTTCATGCGTTGGCCACCTGTTTTAATGCTAGAAAAGCTCTCAAAGAAGATGATTTTCAGGGACTTGGGGGATTGGAGTAGGGAGCTGAGATCACTAGGACACTGTGAAAAACTGCAAGGTTTGGTGTCTTCTCATTTTGATTATCTTCCCTTCCCAATCTTATGAAGAACCTCTCCCTGATCCTCAGGAACACTATGCTTCCCATTTACTGTTTAAAAATGTGTTTTTTTTTTTTCTACTTAAAGTTGCCAGTTCAGCATGTTGGTTTATCTCAGAAGAATATAAATTTAAGTAGGACCACATTCTGAGGATTTCATGAACTTACTCCTTCAAGGTATATTTTATATTTAAAAGATGGTATTCATTAATCTAAGCAAATCTCTATTCGAGCAGTAGGGCAGAGATTTTTGAGCATAGGGATCTGTGTGTATTTCTTTTCTAACCACATTTGCCATTCTCTTATATCTTTTAACTATCAAGAATAAGAGTCTAACCAAATACTTCACTCCTGAAAGGCTGCCGACCTTCTCAGTAGATGGAAAATGTTTTCTCCCAAAGGCATGTAGTTCTCATTGGTGTTTATACCATTCTGTCACCTACCTGAGTTCTAAACCAAATGAAAGCTACACAAAGAATTCAGTCAAAGAGAAATAAAAGTATCTGTTTCAATAGTAATAGAACTAATGGAAAACAGGATCCAGGCATATGACTAATATGTGCCCCAGAATTAGAGAGACCTATCCACCCAGTCAGAGACAGCCTGGAAAACCACAATCTTGCCCACAAGAATATTTTCTTTACCACTAGCTTCCTACAAGTGGAGAACTGATCTAACCATATGCTCTCTGAAAGTAGGCTGATCCCAAAGAGAGGAGGAGAGGGGAAGGTTTGAGCTCCTCATCACATGTTTCCTCCTCCCAAATTTAACAGATTCCAGAATTCCATTCCCATAGCTGACCATATAGTTTGTGAGGTCCAGTACAAAATGAAAAGGCAGAACTCTTTGTTCAAAAATTTTTTATGAACTTCAAGATGGTGACAGAGTATTAAGTCAAATATAGGCCCTTCCAAGTGTCAAACCCTTTGCAACTATACAGGCTGTGAATTCATGAAGCCAGCCCTGTTCATTTCTTATCTGGGATACAGAATAAGGAAGTGGAGGGAATACAAGAGTGTACTATCTTCATTTCCACCCAAATTGACACACAAATCAAGTGTAAATGAGGTTCCCTTAAAAAAATAACATTTCCAAGTCTCCTTTTCTCATATCCCTTGGGTTTAACCAGCAAGTCCATGATCCACTGGGGAGTGGATATATCTATGAGAGTAGGAGAGCAATGATCTCATCAGGGAGTTCTTGCTCTCATAGCCATAAGCCTACTCTTTTAGTACCAACCACTGTCACTTTATTGATCCTTTTGGCATACAGCGAAGACTTTACTTAAGAAGCCTAGGAAATAGGTCAGAATCATACAATCATAATCATACTACATTATTCCATACCACTAAGGGATAATGGACCCCTTAGACCAGAGGAAGAACACTGGTTATTTTAAAATTTATCACTGAGAGGCATCCAGGAGGGAGAGAGTGCAGTTTTTCTGATAAATAAAATGTGAATGCAGTCACTTACTTTAAATATTAAATAATGTTTTTATTAGTTACAAATAGAATTCATTTGTGGGGTCTATTAATGAAAGCCTTTTTAATCAATTTATGCTTACTCACTTTAGTCTTCTTTCTGATGATGTATTGCCAATTGTATTTCAAGCATTTCATCCCTGCCCCTTATCTGCATTCTTGCTCTCGGGGGAAAAAAAAATCAAGATTTCTTCATCTCACCTTCACGGCACCCTCCTGCATCTTTTGTGGCAGGGCCGAGTCCCAAGCCTGGGTCATAAAGGGGGAGTCACAGTTGCAATGATTCCTCGTTGCCAATATGCTGTCCTAGAGGCAGGAGAGATGTGTTCAGTTGGGAGAGTGAATCAATTCATGATGAATTCAGAAGCCTCTGACCTTGACCCTCTACTGCATTATCCAGGGAAGTCTTGGAGTGGCTAATGGTGATGTGGTGAAGAGGTGAACAGGGGTAACTCCTATCCTCTGAGCCCTTAGAACATCTGTTGCATAAAAAATAAAATGTAGCTGATGATGTTTTTATTATAGTCAAAAATAATTCTTTTTCTATAAGAAAGAAGTCAGTGCAAGGGAAATGCTACTCCTCATGAACTATTAAGGCCTGTGCTCTTCTATATTCAAATCAGTTGATAATATTTACAGTTTTGTTGATAAATTTTTACCAGTTTTATAGCATGAGGAATGACCCTATACATTCTAAAGCAATTCCACATGAATTTAAGCAGATTTAATGCGTGACCATGGAACAAACACCATAGTTCCAAATGTTCACTAATAGAATTTCCTTTAAATAAGTTTAGGATTCAAAAGCTTTCCATCTTTGCACTTCCTTCTTCATGTTTTTTCATTTTCTATAGAAAGATACAATGAGAACCTCCAAAAAATGTGAATGCAGGAAAAATAGCTAGATATGACGCATAAGAATATTGGCTATAAATAGTTATTGATATTGTCAAAACTATAGTATCAAAACAAACAAGCTCATTACCAAACTGTGTTTAAATTAAACATTTCCTTACACAAGGATATGAAGGTTTTCAATCTCCATTGATCTTCTTTCTCACCATCTGCCTTTCATCAAGCCCGACAAATCTTCTGGCTTTTTTTTTTTTTTTTTTTTTTTTTTTTTTTGTCTCCCTCTGTTTTTTATCTCCCTACTGTCATTGAGACTAGCCAGGCCCTCATAAGCTCATGTGTGCCCTGTTATGTTAGTCTTCTAGCAAAGGTTGGGACTTTCAAGTGCTTCAGCCCAGTATTCCACTTTCAGTTTAGATTTGTGGCACACCATCTTTTTGGCAGGATCTGGGGTCCCTGGCCCCAACATCCCTTTCCTTTGGTAGTTGTCAATATGTGATATATCATAGAGGTTCTTCTCCAAACCTTGCTGTCAGCAGCCCCTTTTCTGAAGTCCCTATAGCATAAGCATGTCAGTCCTTTTCATTTCGGCTGTGTGGTCATAGATAGGTTATAAGAAACAAGAATTAAGAAAGGTATAGGGGCACCTGGGTGGCTCAGTCAATTGGCTGTTCGACTTCGGCTCAGGTCATGATCTCACAGCTCATGAGTGCAAGTCCTGCATTGAACTCTGTGCTGACAGCCCAGAGCCTGGAGCCTGCTTCAGATTCTGTGTCTCCCTCTCTCTCTGCCCCTCTCCTGCTCATGCCCTGTCCCTTTCTCTCAAAAATAAATATTAATTTTTTTTTAAAAGAAAGGTATAAAGAACTTAGTATAGTTTCCAACTGCCATCTGAGATATTCACTGAAAGATAATCTGACTTTTTTCCTTTGGTTTTATTTCAAAAGATGGGATTCACCATTTCTACCTAGATTTTCATATTCCTCCTTAGCAAAGGTAACTTAAAGTTAACCTTATACCCTAGCTTGATGAGGTAATTTAGGCAAAATTACAGATATCCCCAGAGCCTTTACTGAGCTCTTATATCTCTGAGAGCATCCAAGCTAAGTGACACCCAGATCCCTGCATAATTGTCCAAAATAAATCCTTTCAGAATTTTGATGCCTCTTACTTTTTGTATTAATCTTACCACCCTAACACTTCTCCCTAATACTCCTTACTCTTCCTCGAAGCCAGGGGAGGAGAGGAGAGAATGAGAGGTTACTGAAGTAGGCATACATGTTATGGAATTGTTCTACTCACACTCCAGCCAAAGAAGTTGTGTTTTCTGTTCTTGTTTTTCATGTGATTTTCTGTTTTACATATAGGATTTGAATAAAGAGATTTGGATCCTGCAATTTCCTCAAGCGATAATCCAGAATCTTATCTATATCAAATTTTATATTTGATGTAGAAATTTTTTTCTATATCAAAATTTCGTGGGAAAAGGCATTTATACTACCCTACTCAAATTGTCTCCTCAGAGGTCAGAAATGTCACCTAAAGTTTCCAATTCACTTTTGTTTTTGTCTTTGTAAGCACCTTTGACACCAATGACCATTCTCCCCTCAATCAAGACTCTCTCTCTCTCTCTCTCTCTATTTCCAAGAAATAGCCATATCTCTCTAAAAATTTTTGCTTCACTTTTTGTTGATTTTACTCTGCCACACAAAGCATCTGTCTTAGGTCATGTTCCCTGGAATCAAAATCTGAGATGTGATTTATTGGTCAAGTGATTTAATGGAAGGTCGCTCAGGAGAAGGGAAGTGAGAAAAGTAAGATAGGCAGGGGGAGAAAAGCTAAGCATTAATATGGCTTCAGTTGGAGACTAATTTCAGTCTGATCCTATGGAATTCTCTAGAGCACAAATTGCACCCCTTGAGTTTTCTTTTAGAGACAAAGGGCTGGACTTTTGTACCCAAGACTTTAGGCAGTAATCACAGAAATAGGGAGAAGGGTTCTCTAGCTAGTAGATGTGATTTGGTAAGGGTCTCGTCAGCATCCACTACATCATCTTCAGCTCTGTTTTCTTTCCTCCTGACATGGTTCCCTTAAAGTGATATACTCTCACTTTCTCTGTATATGTGTATGTCTCCCACACACATATCACCGACTTCTTGTCTTAACTACAGATCTTTATTTCTTAATTCATTGCACAATGGATGTCCTACAAAGTTCACATTTTCAAAAACAAATCACTTCTCATTATTTTATTTCCCCAAACTGACTTTGCTATAGTTGTTAATGATATTGTTATTCTTCATTATTAGGACTCAAAATATATTAAACCATTGATCAAGCTTTCTTCCTCTGCCATCAAACTGTCCTGCCTTCTTCTCTACTGTCCACTTTTAATTCCTTGCAAACCACCAATGATTCTACTACCTTAACCTTTTAGTCTTTGTTCAGAACATTTTCTTTATCATTGCTACTTTTCTACCCATTTATACATTTTCACGTGGAAGAAGTGATGAAGAAATGAGGGACTGAGTGATGCTGAGCTTTCTTTCTCTGGTCTATTGTGTTTAACTGTACCTCCTATTTTTTAATCTTTGAACATGCCCTGGCCGTATTGTCCTCTCTAAGTGAAACTTCTTCAGCTTTTTGCTTCAGGTCAGTTCTTTGCACCATTCTAGATAATCATATAAAGTTGTCTATGTAAATATACTTAATGGGGGCAAAAGCACATTAACAATTTAAAGATAATACTTACGACTTTTTCTCCCTAATCTCTTGCTTTGAAGTAATAAAATATGACCCAGGGAATATCAGTAAAGAAAATATTTGAGGACAAATTCTGTGGCATGTCTTAATTCATTATGACTTCTCACAAAGCTGGCCCTTATATATCCCCTATTCCTACCATGCAGATAGTCACATTCTGCCTGGCTGCAAATATCCAGAGATCTATAAATGCAATAATAATAATGACTACAATTTCTGCTTAAAATGAAGACAGCCCTATATTCTGAGATGAGTCTGACATTGCATATTTACTAATAGTCAAAGACTGTTTTTGTATATTTAAAGCTAAGGATAATCTGTTAGGTTTCTTCTTCCTAAGGCCCCTGCTTATTCTGCCTTGTATAGGGAGCAGAATTCAATTCAGTGGAATAATTATACATTTCACAGCTGAACAAGAGATTTAGGATTTACAAATGAGTGTTTGATTAGTTCCAAAATTGACAAAGCGCAACTTCAGAGGGAAATGGCAGGAGACAAATTTAGTAATTACTCCCCAATAGTCAAGAGGTACATGAAATAAACATCATTAATCATCAGGTAAATGCAAATAAAAATGACAATGGTTATCACCTCATACCTGTTAGAATGGCCATCATCAAGAAGACAAGAGATAACAAGTGTTGGCAAAGATGTGGAGAAAAGGGAAACTTTGTGCACTAATGATGGGAATGTAATGGAGGTTCCTAAGAAAATTAAAAATAGAACTACCATATGACCCAGCAATCTCACTCCTGGGTACGTACGCAAAGGAAATGAAAACAGGATATCAAAAAGATACCTGTACCCCCATCTTCATTGTGCATTACTCACAACAGCCAAGATCTAGAAACAGTCTAAGTGTCTGTTGATGGACAAATGAAAAAAGAAGATGTGAGATATATGTATTTCATATATGTGTGATATATAATAATATATCATATATACCCACCCACAAAAAGGAGGAAATCCTGCCATTTGTGACAACATAGATGGAACTTGAGGGAAATATATTAACTGAGATAAGTAAGACAGAGAAAGACAAATGCTATGTGATGCTACTTATATGTGGAATCTAAAAAAGCTGAACTTGCAGAAAGAGAAAGTATAATTATGGTTACCAGGGGCTGGGGGCTGGGACAATTAGGGAGATGTTGGTCAAAAGCTACAAACTTGAAGTTAGAAGATGAATAAGTTCTGAAGACCTAATGGACAGCATTGCGGTTATAGTCAACAATTGTGTATTATATACTTCAAAGTTGCTAAAGGACTATATTTTAAATGTTCTCAGCATAGAAAAGAAGAAATTGTGTGATGTGATGGAGATGTTAGCTAATACTATACTAGTGGTAGTCACATTGCAATATATAACTGTCTCAAACCAGCATGTTGTACATCTTAAACTTATACAGTGTTACCTGTCAATTATTTCTCCATAAAAATTACTCTTTCTCTATTTAAGTAGTATGATGTTTATTTTTTCTGCTGTGTGTGAGCATCAGCCATATAGTGGCCATAAATACATGAAACACTTTGTTTTTCTTAAGGTATTTTTAGAAGTGTATTAATCTTTCTTTTATTAAGGGATATTGGCTTAGTAAAAATATTCATATGAAAGGCTCTGTAATCAAAATAAAAAACACATGACTTTGAGAATTTTACTTCCAGTAACAGCTAGTTGACTCAAACCAGTTCTCTCTTTCAGAAAAACTGAAGAACCTGATCAAAGTTTTTAAAAAGACATCTTTTTGAAAGTAGCAAAGAGCTAGTAAAACAACGAGAAATAGGCCAAGATTTTGGAGAACTGAAATAAGCTGCTCAAAATTTCTTTTGCTTTGAGCTTATTTTCCCATTCTGAAAGAGCAGCTGCAAAACTAATTTGTTATTTTCGTGGTCTCATTCATTTGGGATGATCCTCATATCCTGATGAGGATGGAGACTCCAGCCTCCAGTTTAGCACTGGGTTCATGAAGAACTATGCTTCCAAGGAAGTGTGAACCAGAAGGAAATCATATGTTATAGGGACTTGCAGCCAGAATTTTATTACTTAGCATCAGAGAAACCCCCGTTCTCTCTAACAACTCCCAGAAGCTATCACAGATAGTGTGTGAAAGACAATGCCATTATTTTAGGTATCAAAATCATCTACCAAATAATTTACTAAATGAAGCTTCTATCATATAATTAAAAGTATCAAAGCAAGTACCAAACATCAGAAACAACATACAGTAGAAACAGATGCATAAAGACATGGGATTTAGGAACTCTCAGACTCAGACAATAAAACAATTACTCTAATTAGGGTTTTAAAAAATAAGAGGTAAGGGGCGCCCGGGTGGCTCAGTCGGTTGAGGTCCGAGTTCGGCTCAGGTCATGATCTCACAGCTTGTGAGTTCGAGCCCCACGTCCGGCTCTGTGCTGACAGCTCGGAGCCTGGAGCACGCTTCGGCTTCTGTGTCTCCTCTCTCTCTGCCCCTAACTCACTTGCATTCTGTCTCTGTGTCTCTCAAAAATACATAAACATTAAAATAAATAAATAAATAATAAGAGGTAAGATTGAATAATTTGGCAGGAAACTAGAAACTATAAAAATAACATAGGACAGACCAGTGTACACGTAAAATGGCCAAAATCTGAAACATTGAAAACACTAAATGCTGGTGAGGAAGTGCAGCAACAGGAACTTCACTGCTGGTGGGAATGCAAAATGGTACAGCCACTTTGGAAAGAGAGTTCGACAATTTTTTTTTTTTACAAGACTAACCACACTTTTACCATATGATCTAACAATCACAATGTTTGATATTTACCCAAAGGAGTTGAAAATTTATGTCCACACAAAAACCTACACAAAGTTGTTTACATCAGCTTTACTTGTAATTGCCAAAATGTGGAAGTAACCCAGATACCCTTTGGTAGGTGAATGGATAACAAACTGTGGTACACACAGAAAAGATAAAAGTATTAGCACTAAGAATAAATGAGCTATCAAGCATGAGAAGACATAGAAGAACCTTAAAGGTATAGTAGTAAGTGAAAGAAGCCAACCTAATAAGACTACATACTGTATAATTCCAACTATATGACATTCTGGAAAAGGCAAAACTATGGAGACAATAAAAAATCAGTAGTTGCCATGGGCTGTGGGTCAAGAGGAAGGGTGAATAAACAGAGCACAGAGGATTTTTAGTGCTGTGACAATACTCCATATGGTATCATAATGATAGATACATATCATTATACATTTGTTTGAACCCATAGAAGGTACAACAACAAGAGTGAACTGTAAAGTATACTCTTGTAACAAATGCACTACTGGGGTTGGAAATGTTGATAATGGTAGGAGCTATGCAAGTAGAGGTAGGGCATGTCAGAAATCTCTCTGAATTCCCCTCAATTTTGCTGTGAATCTAAAGAAACCAAAATCTTAATAAAAATCTAAATAAAAATATATATGTAATTAAAAAAGAAAAATTATACAATTATACAATTATACAATGATAAACTATGATAAAATAATTTCAGAATTAAGTTTATGGATATAAGAGAAAATTAGACACAGAGGAAGAGATATTAGTTAACTTGAAATAGATTAGAAGAAAGTCTTCAGAAAGAAGTATAAATAATATAAAGATGAAAAATACAGATGAGGGACAAATAAACTTAGGAGATTCAGAGAGAAAATCTAACATTACTTTCATTTGAATCTCAGAAAGGGAGAAAAGAGAGACTGGCATAGATGATATTGATGAGAAAATATCAGAAAATACTCTAGAATAGATGAAAGATACACATCCTCATATTTTAAAAGCCCTATGACTCACCAGTGGGCAAAAAAATTTTTTACATGTTCTTTTAAACACATAGAGACACCCCAGAAAACCAGAGACAAATTTTAAAGCAGAGGAGACTATGTTTAAATAAACAGTGGTTAAAAAGAGAGTTTACTTCGTGAGTGCAACAATGGAAACCAGAAGAAAAAAGAGTTATGTTTACAATCTACTAGAAAAAAATAAGTTTTAAAACTAGGATTTAATACACAGTGGTACACACACCATTGCAAATGAATGCAAAATGGCACAACAAAAGAATTAGTTACTATCAGGATGTGCTAAGGAAAATTCTAAAGAATATATTTTAAGTAGAAGGAACATAATCGCAGATGAGAAGTCAGAGATGTGGGTAAAAAGATGCTAAATGTGAAGATAAACCTAATGAATATTGGCTGGTTAAAACAACAACAATAATTTTTATGGGTTTTAATATATTTATGTTTTAATATCATTAGTAACAGCAATTGATTATAAATTTCAGTTGAATAAATGGATTTAAGATGTTCCCAAGTCCTTTAATGTGTTGTCCTGGGGAAAAGGAAAAGTACTGCAAAGTACTCGATTTTGTTAAGAGTGCGTGTTTAAATTTTAGAGCATCTACCATTTTGCAGATGCTCTTGTTGCCCTGAGCTATAATCCACTGGCCCACTTAAAGATATCTGTTGGCATAGTAGACTGTCCAGCGTGCATGCTAATAACTTAATATAAGTGCTTACAACTCTCTTCTCTCCCTGAAGGGATTCTATAGCTCTCTGAAACTTATTTCACCACAATAGCCACAATATACCTTGTGCAGAAAAGGTAACTACTCCAAGGGTATCTCACAACCAATGTGGATAGAATTTGGTGAAAAATGACCTGACCACTCAATCCTCTGGGGCAATGATCCTGGAGTATGTCCCATGGGTTCTTAGAGAATTCACAATAGGGTTGACCCAATTTGTCTGCAGCAATGCCCCCACTCATTTGTGTTTCTTTTATTGGCTTCTCTCCCTTCTGTGTCTCACATTCCACACCCCTCCATTTCTTTCTGGGATTTCTTCCAACTTTTGGTACATAAACCCTTATCTTAGGGTCTGATTTTAGGGAAGCCCTAACTAAGGAAGTTGCATCAGACTTGGCTCTAGAAAACAGACTTTTAGGACATGATTCTGGTGTTGCATCCCTTGGCCAGCAGGTGATTAGAACCCAATCATTGATAATAAGTAGGTTGTGGAAAATCTTTTGTGTATTGTACTGTCACTATTCCCTAGATTATCACTGCAGTGAGCTGGCACACAGGTAGGTTTGGCAGGGAGAAAGTGCTGGCTTTTGCAACAGATCTAACACCTGAACAATGAAGGGGCATGGCAATTATAACCAACGTAGAGTTAGCTAGTTTTTCAACTGACTTAGAGGCCTTGAAAAAGGATAAAGTTAGATTTAGGTCAGCTATGAACCCAGAAGACTTCTGTGGAAGTATTTAAAGAAATTCTTCTGCATCTAGAGGGCTTAATATACTGTAAATCAGGCCCCCAAATAGTTATAAGGACATCCTTATGCACTTCCAGCGAGGATCATATGCTAAAGTCAGGATGCTGATGAAGGAGAGGCAGGACTTACGATCTGATTGGAAAGAAGATAGTGATATATTTGAAACCTTGAACCCCTAGATGTCGCTGAATCCTTCAGGCCAGCAGAAGCAGTCCTCTGCTTTGCTAGAGAACAGCCTCACCTTGCACTTTACTGTCAAAGGCAAGATGGATACAATTCATCTACTGATCAATGAGGCTAGAATAACTTTGGTCTGCAAATCAGTGGCTCATAGACCATGGAATTCCTGCAGGCTAAATAGAGAGGCAGTCAACAAATGGAGAGGCAGTCAACTAACATTAGTTTCCTAACTAATCAAAATGATTATGAGTAGGTGAGTAAAAGGCTAATGTTAACCATCAAAGAGGAAGCCATCTTAACTAGCCCGTTTAAATAGCAACCTAACTTTTCCTATTAAAATAGCTTTCCTATTAAAATTGCCCTTACCTAGTTCTTTTATTTAAAAAAAATTCTTTTAAGTTTATTTTGAGAGACAGCACCAGTGGAAGAGGGGTAGAGCGAGAGGAAGAGAGAGAATTCCAAGCAGGTTCTATGCTGTTAATGTAGAGACCGACGTAGGGCTCATCCTCACAAACCCTGAAATCATTACCTGAGGTCAAGAATCCAAGGCTTAGGGACACCTGGGTGGCTCAATCCGTTGGGTGTCCAACTTCGGCTCAAGTCATGATTTCAATCCTGAGTTGGACTTTGTGCTGACAGCTCAGAGCCTGGAGCCTGCCTTGGATTCTGTGTTACTCTCTCTCTGTGCTCCTCCCCTATTTCTCTCTCTCAAGAATAAATAAACATCAAAAAGAAAAAGAGTCCAGGGATTAAACAACTGAGCCACCCATTCGCCACTGCCGTTACCTAGTTTATATTATCTCCCCTCACACTTTCTGTGTGTTCTAACACTCTAGTTTTTCCTATTTGTTATATATTTTTTTAATTGTTTACTTCCCCCACTATAATATATGTTTCACAAGGGCATTTTTGGGGGGTTCCATTTTGTGTATTTATATATCCCAAGCACCTAAAATAATGAATGTCATAAAGTAGGAACTCAGTGAACTTTCGTAAATGAATAGCCAGTTTTCTTCACTGCTGTAAAGATTATTATTATTATTTTTTTTCTGAGCAACACCATGATGCAGTGCGATTGGTCAATATCAATGGATGATTTAGAAAAAAAAAGCTCTATGAAATCTGTGGCACTGTAAAAATGTCCCTTTCTTTGTATGAAGCATGAGTACTTTCAGGAGGCATTCCTTGCAGGCTGATTATAAAAAGAATAGCTAATTTTTTTTTCCCCTAGGTAATTAGTTTATACTTGTTTTGTAGACCCAGGGCTTGGGTTTTGTTTTGTTGTTTCTCTTTACTATTATCCTATTGGATGTGATTAATTTTGTTTGTGTGTCATTGTAATGTCTAGAAATCCTTTGAGAAAAAAAATGGGCTGTATTTATAAATATTAATTAGTTATCTTTCCAAATGAACAGTTCTGAATGTGCCTAGAGTTTGGAAGGGGTTAATTCACTATCCAACTTGCTTAACATACTGTGAGCAAGGGATATGTGTACTCCAAAGACTAAAGCAATGATGACATTAACCTTTTCTAGCCTAGCTCTATAAGGTACCTCACCATTGGTTCAAGTGACTCTTTTTCTTTTCATTGCAACTAGCTGGAATTTTTATTAAGTGTCATTAATCAAAGGTGAAAAATTCTCAGAGCAGGAAAATTGTCAGTGAAACTGGCTGCTGTATGTGGGGGAAAAAAAACAAATAAAAGAGTTTGATAATTATATATTAACTCAAGCATTAATAGTCTTTTCAAATCATCATAGGTTGTAGCTCCTCTTTGATTTTAGGGGTCTAATGTTGGGGGAAGACCTATTAATCTTTTTTCCATTTCTTTGCTCTCTTAGTCATTGAACTGTTCAGGTGTTATTGATTAACGTAGCTTTCTTAAATGACAGGTGTGGTATGACAGTCAACGCTATTCCCTACGCTGTTTTTCTGGAATGACTCATGAGACATTCTAGAATGTGAGGAAAGAATAAGGATTTTGAGTTTTCTCATAAAAACAGACTGAGCATTACTAATCAGCTTTTCTTTGGAGCACTGGTGTTGGGGCTAATTGGGATTAACTTTAATTTGTAATGTAAAAATTAATAAAGAGAACCTCACTAAAATGACATTGAGAGGTTCAGGATGGGGAATTCTCATGCTCTACCACTTATCATTAATTGCGGATCCAAGAGAAAGAGACGGACCTTACAGGGGAAACTGCTTTATTATCCCAGCAGGAAAAAACAGGGCTTTCCTGCTCTCCTGGCAACAGCTCAGCCAATGACAGACAGTCACAACTCAGCCAATGAGAAGCCGCTATACTTAGAGCTCTTAGTTTACTCCAATGGCCTTTTTGTTTATAATCGCTTTCCCAACTTCCCCTTTTCCTCTATAAAAGAACCGGTGCCTCTCCTTTGTTCTGCAGAATTGTCTATAGTTTTGCTGTAGTTTGTCCTGAGTTATAATTTTTTATTTTCCACACGTGAACCCATTTCTGCTGGTAAAGTAACTGACAGTGTTGTTTTTAAACTTAACAGTATCTAAAGTAAGAGCTAGCCTCTAATAAACATTAGATTTGGGCCTTAGAAAGGTTTTTATTAATATGCTCCTGTAAGCCTTTAACTGAAGTGACTGCCAAAGGAAATTCTACTCCAGATGTAGCGCATTGAGGCTTACGCTAGCTGCAACAAGTAGGTGAGTAAAACTTCATATTTTTAATAGGCTCACATCACAGAGAAAAGAGAAAACACGATCTTGAGAACAAGGGGAAAACAAGATCAGTAGAAAGTAGGTATTTAGAAAGGTAGACCCTGTAGGATTATACCATAGCCCAAAACTGCCAATATCATTTATTTTGTGGATTAAACATCTGTGCTTTGCAGTATGATTGGGGGATACACTTACAATGTGAGTTCTGTTTAGTTTGCAACTCTGGTTGTTTCTTCCTTCACACTGTTTGTGTTAATTGCCCCTTGTGGGTGGGCTGCATAGTCTCTAATCCTCATAGTGTGCAAGTGAATTTGTGCTGTGCTTCTCTCAAACACACCTGCAAGAAATTTTAATAGCTTTAAAAACTGAAGATGTTTCCCTAACTCCCTGTTGCATAACAGTCCTGACTACCTGAGGTATCATCACAAAGCGTAATTTAATAATAGCTATGATGATGTAGGCACCTGAAATTCCATCTGGTAGTATATACTGTAGTAAGTTGTATATACATAGAGATTTTTTATAAACTAGGCTAATGTATTTACACTCTGTGTATACATGCTGCTTGCTCTTGCTTGGACATCCAAAAGAACATTTCAGCAAGTTGTAACAGTGAATCTATTACAAGTTGGTGAATGCTTTGACAAATTATGTCCTGTTTCATACCATTCCTTAACATTTAAATTTAGGTTACAATAAAATTGTATAAGTATTGAATGGGAAAAGTAATATGCTTCACTAGCTATAGTCTTTTTGGAGCTATTGATTCAAAAAGCAAAAAGCTATTTTCACTACAGTGTGTGACAGAGTTTAAAGATCTTAGCTTTCAAAATTATTTACTATATCTTAAAAAAATGGATGGCAGATTTTTTAGGGAAAGAAATAATTCTAAGCAAGGCTTAAAGTATTTTTCCTAGAGAGATCAGTAACTATTGAATGAATAAATAGATAACTCATGTATAGATAAATGAACTAAATGTGTAAACTCATTTAGACTAAAATTTATATTACATTTATTCATTTCTATATATATACAATTTCTATTTCAATTCTATCCCGGGAACAAACCAAATTTTCCAAGTGGGCAATATTTCTTGGCTCTTGGAAATCCCTATATGACCACACATCTTGTCATTAACTAGATACTTTGAAATTTGAATATATGAAAGATGAACAATGTGTATGCTATGGCTGTGAACCATTTATTTTCTGTCTGCTCTCTGTGTTGCTCTTTCACTTGGAGTTTCCTTATTAGAAATTATTTCTGGATTTAACTGGATCTCCTTATAGCTCATAGGATTTCTGGTGTGTGTGTGTGTAGAAGAAGGGTCGGAGGAACAGAGGTTAAGTCTAGATTAGAGAGGAATCTCCAAGGAGAATTAGCTATAGTTGGTGCTTAGTTTCCTGTTTTGGATGCTTCCAGCTTACTGCTAGCTCATTAAGTTTTTTTTTTTTTTCATACTTGATAAACATATTAAGACTATTTTAACTCTTACTACTATAATTTATTGCTTAACGCAGCATATTAAGCTTTATCAAAGGCAAAAAAACAAAAGCTGTTTTCCACTAAGATGGTTTGTATGCCATTGAAGCTTCACCTGAATGCGTGTATGGTCTATAGTCTTCTTTCAGAACATGTGTGTTACATTTTGAAAATTGAGCCTGAAACTTTGATCTGGTTGAACGAGTCGTTAAAAAGCAAATACTATCAGTCTGTTTCTTAAAAGAAATGATCCTTGTGAGGCTGCAGACGTCCAATGAGCTATCTTGAAATGTTAAAAATTTTTATTGACTTTGAGTTTAAAATGCCAAATGAATATCTCAGGAAACCTCTTTAGTCAAAATTGATTTAAAAATGTTGATATTTGGTTAGAAGTTTAGATTTAGTCAGTTCTTTCTGTTTTTTAACCTGAGATTTTATCCATTTTATTGAAACCCTAGCTTTTTATCAAAGAAAGACTCAAGGGCATAATGTATGTCCTGTCTTTCTCACCCATATGGTTTTTCAGCAAACAAAATCTCTAAAATAGAATAGGTTCTGTTTTATCAATACAAAATTATACAAAGCATTCTTTGCAGAATAAAAAATTCTGTGCCAGGTAAGAATGCATTCATCTGTAAATAATAGAAAATATCCTTAACAGTGGC
Source organism: Lynx canadensis (assembly GCF_007474595.2). Taxonomy (NCBI): domain Eukaryota; kingdom Metazoa; phylum Chordata; class Mammalia; order Carnivora; family Felidae; genus Lynx; species Lynx canadensis. The sequence goes on along the minus strand of NC_044303.2, from coordinate 152,534,501 downwards.
CTAAGCAATGGTATTAATTATTGTAAATAAGAGGAAGTAGGGACAGAGAAGTTTGCACAACATTTCCACCGTGCCAAAATAGATTTCTGCTTCTGCTACCCATTCATTCTGTGTGCTTGTTGCAAAATTGCCATCGAAACTCCTATTGTAGTTAGAAGAGGGGGTAGTGCCAGTAGGGTCTCAGTCCCTCCCCTCCCCCCCAAGAACACTGCTTGCCCAGATACACCCCAGGGAATTAGATCTTACTGGCTGGAATTTTATCACATGTGCATCTCTTGTTGCAAAGGAAGCTGGAACTCTAAGCATTTACCTTTTGCAAAACATAAGCAAATATTTAGTGTGTCCAATCTTTATGGTAGAAGTCAGTGAGAAAAAAAGGGTGGAGAATTATGTCAGCAACATCTAATATGATTTCCAAGCTCTGTCTTATGTCTAATTTTAGTAATTTGACTCCAAAACAAATTTATGGGACGATAAAGGGATTGAGACATCTTTTGCACATTTATTGGAGAGTATATAACTAAGAATAAATGGCATCATCTGGTAGGGCTAATATAAATTGTAATTTTACACAAAAAATGTTACTGGCTGTTTTTAAAAAATGAACTTAAGCTGTGTTAAGTCCATTTTAAAAACTTAGGACGAAAAATAGGGTTTGCTCTTTAAACAACCATTCAAAACAATCCCTTTTCAGTAAAACATGTCAGCGGACCAGTGTGATGATTAGATAAGGATTTTTTGTGTGTGAGGATTTAGTTAAATGAGCACTAGTATCACTACTAAAAATGAGTATTCCTAACCAGTACTTGTTTTATTCTAGAGCAGCAACAAAATGGCAGAGACGACAGCTGCCACATCATATACATACACACACTCCTTCCTACACAAACTATGTTTTGTACATCAGATGCAGCATAAATACCATGGCATGTGGCAGTTGCTATGGTGACAAGTTTTTTTTTTTTTTTAATGAAGAGCAGATGGACTAAGCATGTAAAACTTGCACAAGTTGTTAGTAATCTGTGAGTTACTGTAGACTAGTTGATGAAGGAAACTACAGTCTAGCTTTTGTAATTCTTCCACATAATATGTTTAACCACCACTTTTCTCCTTGTCTTCAGTTCATTCTGTTTTGCAAGTGGCAGTGGAAAATTGTTAATTGTTTTTCCTGTACCACAGGAATTATGTGTGTATATAATAGACCTACATATATATGTATTATATATGTATTCCTTCTTTGCCAAATAAATTTCTGTTGTGAAGCTTTTAACTCTTTAGCTGAATACATAAGTATTTCCAATGGGCCCATACAAGTACATTTCATTAAGTCTAATTCACACAGCATACGTGATAGTTTGAGAATGGTTTCAAGTGTGAAATGCTTACAACTGGTGAGCAATTGGCTTTCTCTATACTACAAGTGCCGCATAACATACAAGTGCTATAGGACATAAGATTTTGGATTAGTTTTTGTTCTCTTTGTCCACTCATCCAGTCTAGGCAGGCCTAGTTCTGAAGTGTCCTAATCATGTGTTGTTCCTAGCTGCTTATGGAAATGGACAAGAGGGGAAAACCCTCAAGGAATGCTTGCGCTATTATAATCAATGATTTTTCTGTATTCAGTAATTTCTATATTTATCTGTAAAATCAAATAGCAAAGGAGTTTTAACATAACTCAGCAACTATGTGGTGTGCACCCCACCCAAGGCAACATAGGATGATCACGCTTTCAGGGGTAAGGCACGGAACTGCCTTTGGGGGCAAGAGAATCATGGCAAAAATAAGACAAACAAGTGTCCCTAATATGACATAGACCCTAAAGTCATTAAGGAGGGAGCTGTTGAGGACCCAAGCAAAAAGAGATCATTGTGGATAATGGCTTTCTTGGATGTCTCCTGATGATTTGGCACTATTGGCTTTCCGCAAATCTTTCTTAGATCTTCTCTCCAAGCATGTGTTTTCCTTCACTTTGCTGTTTTGTTCATCACAGATGATGAATTCTCTATCACCTAGGCTATGGAAATATTATAGGAAAGTTGGTTCACATGGATAGAGAATCAAATGATATTAAATTCACTTTAATTAGTCCTTCGGCTCTTCCTTGAGCGTTTCCTCAAGATGAGTCAGGCTTATTGTTAACCTTTATACTTTCTTTTCTGTACAACGATAAAACAGAGTAGAGAGATTCGCGATTAGCAGTTCTTTTATATTCTGAGCATGTAAAGACGTCCCTTTGGCTTGCAACCCTGGTTGCTATTTTAGATGCTGTGATGACATGTACTTCTGCTTCAACCAGTAAGAGGCTTTGTGATGTGACGCTGCAGTATTTAAGAGCCAAGCTCTGCTGTGTGTTTAATGACTGATGCACACTGCCCTTATTGCCCAGGTGTTCTCAGACGTGCCTCATGGCAAAAGCTGATCCTTATCTTCACAGAGTATTCATTAGAGACTCAACTGTTGCTACTTCTGAGAACAATGGCAGGTTGCAAAAGCTGGGCCACAAACCCTTACTCACTAATTTATTCACTTATCCGTTTAACATCTATTTGTTAAAATGTACTATACACCAAGCTGGTACGGGATACTTGAAGTACAGACGTTAACATGACAGACTTCTGTTGCTTATATTCTACAAAGGGCAAAATAATAAACACGTACTTTCTTTTTTTCCCCTAATGGTGATTGCAAATTTTATCTACTATAAGGTGGTAGCCTGGGTTGATGTGACCGAGAACAACTGGGGAGGATAATTTAGATAAGGTAGACAAAGTCAGCTTCAACAGAAAGAAATGTTTGAGGTGAGAGCATATTCCCAAATTGAAGCTGGAATTAAAATAACAGTTTCCATTTTAGGCCTAGGTTGCCTACGTTTTGTGTGTTCTGCAGCACTTGGTAAGGAGTCAGTGTGAAAAAATCTGAGATTAAAAAAATTCACTTTTGTTCTTGTGTTATCAAGAGAGCACCAATTATGTTTTCAGTCTTGGAACTGATTAAGTACTGCATGCTTTGAAATAAACACAGTAATCATAGTGGGTTTTGAAAAATTATGATTTCACTTTATTGTATGTAAGCCTAAAATAATTATATAATTATAGAAAGAAAAAAAACAAGAAATAAAGTCCTTTCTCACCATCTGAAATATATTTATTGTTTCTTAATGATAAATTCAATGTCCTAGGGGCGTCTGGGTGGCTCAGTCGGTTAAGTGTCCGACTTCTGCTCAGGTCAGGAACTCCTGGTTTGTGAGTTCCAGCCCCGCGTCGGGCTCTGTGCTGACAGCTCAGAGCCTGGAGCCTGCTTCGGATTCTGTGTCTCCTCCTCTCTCTGCCCCTCCCATGCTCATGTTCTGTCTCTTTCTGTCTCTTAATAATAAATAACGTTTTAAAAAATGATAAACTCAATGTCCTTAATCTTGCAAACAGTCCATTAGTTAAAGGTAAGTGTATCCATACTGTTTTAGCACCTAAGAGATGAAAATATACCCTCTGGAGTTTTAAGAGAATCACATAAATGTCCTACCCATGCTGGATTTAAAACTCATGAAAGTCTCACTTACCAAGAACCAATAGACAGTAATTACTGTAATCATACTGCATTCCTTAATAAATTAACCCTTCGCTCCATGGGAAGCTAACAAGAATTAAGTATGCTTTGACTTCCAGAGAGTTACATGTATTTTTATATTTCCAATTCATTACAAAAATAATTGTGGACTCTAATTTTGTTTAACTAGTGTGCTGCTTATAATTGCAAAATAGCTGTTAAACAATTGCTGCAAAGTCTCGACGATGTAAGACATTAATGACTGTTCAACCTCTAGTAAGACACTTAATGTGGAAGGACGTGAGAGATTTATAATTAAAACAATCTTCTCAATGAACAGTTTGCTCAGAAAACAAACAGCTCGCCTTTACCTTGGCACTAGTAATTGACAATTAATTGACAACATTATTGACAGTGCATTTGACTATGCTTTACCACTTACTAGAAATAGGATTTACTTCCATAATAACATCACACTACTTGTGATATTATTAACTGTAACTCGCTGGCAAAAATAATATATGATTGAACACTCTCTTCTTATCAGTACCATTAGTCAGTGTTAATCAGTGCATTGGAGAAGCCTGCATTGTTACTCGTTTTGAAGTTCTCTCTTTATATTTCCACAAATGCTGTCAGATGAACAGATGAAGAAAAATTGAGTCCACATAAAAAAAGAGATTTAACTGTTAAAATCATAGCATAGCTCTGGGAAATTTTTTCCAAGACCGTTCTTATCAAATGAAAGTAGATTATTCATCACAAATGAAAATGGTCTAATGTGCTTATTTTACATGCAACTATGGTGGATTCCAAAGCACCAGACCTTGTAGCCTCTTGTCTTCAAAGGTACAGTCGAACTTTTATGTTTTCTGATATTTAGGCACAGAAGTGTTTTCAGTGTGCTAGCCTTGTAGACTAGCCTCCTCTGTGCTGATCCTTTGAGAACTGAGAAGTAGGTGGGGTGGACATGAATGGTCTCTTCACCACTTCTGCAACCTTCTTCCCCGTCAGCCCTCCTCCATGCACCTGTCTCACTTTGGGGATACAAACTCTATATTTGAGAAGATACGAGACTGAGACCTAACGTTGTCACCCAGCATCCTGTCCAGCCAGTGACAAGTTAGGTATAACTCTCCAAACGTCAGTCTTCTTATCTGTAAAATAGGTAAACTTAACACCTACCCTGAATACCTCACAGGATTCTCTTGAAATCACAATGAGAGGTGTTTTGTGAAGGTGCTATACATACGTAAGTCATTGGTGCTTCCAAAACTGGATTTTGGTTCACATAGGCAGCGTAGTGTAGTCAGTAGATCAGTGGATTTGGAGACTGACAGATTGGTTTGAATATTGACTATTTTTAATAACCTGCATGTCTTCAAGTAGGTCACTAAACTCCCTAAGCCTCAGCTTTCTAATCTGCAAAATGGAGGAAAAAACCTACATTGCAGAGATAATGGGAAGAGTAAGTAAAATAGTATGTGCACAATTATTGGCTTTCTGTAGGTATTCAGTAACTGCTGGTGATTACTAATGACAATATTGAAGGAATTATAGGACTTTTGTATACTCTATTTTTTCTCTGATGTTACACATAATAGGCATTGTTAGGCTCGTCAGCACTTGCTGTACCATTGATGAAAAAGAGGACACAATTGCATTTTTCTTTCTTGCATAAAAGCCCAGTCTTTTTAAATACATGCTTGTATTTTATGTTTTTGTTTTACATTGTTTTTTCAACTCATCGTTTGGTGATAAAAGCCTCTATATTATCTATTCTGTATCTGCGACGTAGGCTTCACTACTGTACTAGTCTTCTATTGTTGCTTGTTATGACAGATTACTGCAAATTTAGAGGCTTCAACAACACAGGTATGTTACCTCACAAGTCTGCAGGTTGGAAGTCCAAGCATGGTATAGCTGGGTTCTCTGCTCAGCAGGATGAAATGAAGGTATTGGCAAGAGCTATGAATGCATTTAAAACTTGTGGTCTTTGTCCGAGGTGGCTGGTTGTTGGCAGAATTTAGTTCAATCTGGCTGTAGGAGGCAGGTCACTGATTTCTTGCTGGCTGTAAGCTGGTAAGTGGGGTGTGACAGTCTGACTTTCCTAGACACTGCTTGCCATCCTCTGTATTTGTCTCTACAACGTGGCAGTTTGCTTCTTCAATGCCATGGGGAGAATTTCTGTGTTACGTTCTCATTCACAACACAGGTCAAAGTGAAGTAGCAGTGTTACAAACCATGGACAGGGATGAGGATGAGGGTACTGCGTGGAATCCTACTTCATGCAATTATTGAATGACCCGCGCCTCTTCCCTCTATGTCTCCATGGCTGTACCATCTTCTGAGCTCCCCACATCCCCTTAACTCAGCCAATAGCTAAGCAGTGAGCCTCAGACTAGATCTGGATGGTCATATACAGGATGATTTTACATTAAGGCAAAGTGGGTAGACTGCTTTTCCCTTCTTCTAGCAAGTCATTCTCAACATTCCCTTGCCATGAAATCTAGAAAGGCTGTATTAAAATGTATGCAATTTCCTTGAGAAAAGGTCATTCATGTAATTGTGCAGATTTACTTGTTTATCAGATTATCTACCTTTTGTGGGCCCGAGTGAAAGGAACAGAGAAGGAATGTGTTCCTATGGCAGAAAAGCAAAGGTAGCTAGAAATATTTAGATAATGGGATGTTTGCCAGGCAGGTATAGACATTGTAGTTAGTAGACATGGGGTTAAGAGAAACAAGGGATAACAGCAAACAACACTAAGAACTAGAAATGACATACCTTTTTCATTGCCTTTGAATTTGGTCTAGAAGAGCCTGTCCAACAACAGAAAGATGAAGTTTAATGATAATAATAATATACTTATAATATTCATATATGTAATACTAATAATGAACAATTAGATTAATATGAAGTGTTGTTTTGTAGCATCTTATTCTGACATTTTTAAAGTTTCCATTAACACAGCTATGTTATCAGGACAGAAGAGACAATATGGAAACACAATCAGTTTACTATTTGTTCTACAAATAGACAGCAGGGGATACGGTAGGCCTGCCATGCCTTGAGCACATAGGCCTAGTTTCACTCTTTCATACCTAATGCTTAATATGTAATGCAGATTCTTACCTTCATGTTATTCTGCCTTATTGTATAAAACCCTCCCAATTTCTTTTGGTCAAGGTTGAGCTAGTTACACCATTCATTGTTCCATTCCTAATGCATTGACATTTTTCTATAGTAGGGAAGTTAATTGCCATGGTGACCATGGTATGTGCACAGTTCAGTGATATTAGATTTCTACTCTATTTTGCCAAATTCCAGGTGTGTTCTTTGCTCATCCTGCTTTTCAGGTGTCAGGAAAGCTGTCATTCTGAAGTATCCTCCTTTGTATTTTTTTCTCCACCAAGTTCCTGTGACCAATATCAATCCCTGTTAATCTAATTATTTAATTCTAGTATATGAACATTGGTACATTTTTCTCCAACACAGTGAGTTCCTCTTCTGAGAAATATTGTCAACTAAGCACTTTTAAAACAATTTCCTTTACTTCATCTTGTCAATAAGACTTTGGAGTTGTTACTATTTCCCTGTTTTTGAGATAAGAAAGGGCTAAAGAAAGTGATGCACCCAAGGACACAAGCTGAAAACAGTTGAAAACATTGTAATGTTTATGTGTTCTGGTTGCAAGTCTAGTGTTGTAAAAAATTATGCTATACTTTTCTCAGATCAATTATATTTTGCCTGAAATAAGTATTGGTTCTATAATTTTGAATTTTCTATTACAATTGTAGTTTTAAGGTAACATGAAAGCTTTTCCAATTTATTTTATTATGTAATTTGAGAATAAATGCTGTTAAAACTAAGCGTAGAATAGCATTTAATAATTACTTATATACATAGGATCAGATGAAAACTAGATCTGTGTTCATTTCAAATTAAAGTTCTGCATGTGTTGTATTTTCTAGGCAGGTATTTAATGAATTATTAAATATATTTAAATATCATTCCAAATGGCAATATTTGACCTTAAGTATAGTAGCTTTTTTCAATGAATATGTGCTTTATTTTCCTTATGATTATACATAAAGATATTAATTGTAGAACATTTGGAATGTACAGGATTAGTTGATTTCTGTGCTATTTGGTTACAGGATCTCTTAATACCTTTTGCTGTTCTCAGTATGTATTAGGCACCCAGGGAGACTTCTTTCACAGTGAAGTCATGGGATGTAAGGCAAAGTCCACCCTTTTGCACAGCAAACACGTGTCTCATATGGACACTATATACCATACTTGTTTCATGTAGTAAACTTTTTTTTTTAGAAAATAAATTTGAGTGTTATTTTACTTATAATAATTGTTATGCCCAGAATTCGTGATCCCCAAATACCGCCAGGGAGCTGAGTCCGATGTAAAAGCAAAAGAGCCTTTATTCGAGCTAGCTCGAGCTCAATCCCCTACCTGCACCAATGCAGGGGTGAGATACCTGGGAGAGAGAGCGAGTTTCAAAAGGACAAAGGTTTTATTGGGGCCTAGGGGCAGTTGGTGAGGTAATGGCTGTGGCCTCAGCCGATTGGCTGGGGAAGGGTTGGAGTCCTGTTAGGCAGGTGAGCGGGAGATTACTCAAGGGGAGGAGGCGTGGTCAAGGTGAAGGACACAGAACAAGATGGAGTCGGCCAGCGTAGGCCCACCATTTTATTCCCCCCTTGTCATGTAGCTTATGGACCCAATCATGGGACCAGCTGCATTTATGGTGACAAGGGGAACAGAGTTTGGAGGTTTACGCAAAGTTCTGGGAACCAAGTGTCCCTGGGGTGGCTCTGGGAGGTCTGATTAAGTATTGTCCCCGAGCTGGTGTCTATGATCTGCCAGGTGATGTTTTGGGGGGCGTGGGGACTCCCGGCAGCATGAGCAATGACAAGCAGAGTTAACAGAGTTACCAATATTAGGTGGGTCGAATGCGCTGTTGCTTGAGCTTGAGCAGGTTGTGTTGGTCCCGATTGATGGCCCATCGTGTGATGAAGTCCTTCCGGATCAAGGAGGGGCCCGCTGGCCAAACGTGGGTGTGATGGACCCAGGTCGCGATGCCATCTACTTTGAGAGCGGTGGGGGTTGTCAGCACCACGATGTAGGGTTCCTTCCAGCGCGGCTCGAGGGTCTCTTGGTGGTGCCTCTTGACGTAGACCCAGTTTCCCGGCCTGTACTGATAAGGTGTCGGGGTTGGGCCAGCCTTGTAGATGGCACAGAGGCGCAGCCAAATGTCCTCGTGTGCCCTCTGGAGCCCTCTCAAGGAAAGAAAAAGTTCTTGGCCTTTAAACTCAGCAAGAAGTTCAGCTAGAAGGTTGGGAATAACAGGGGGTGGCCTGCCAAACATGATCTCGTAGGGAGTAAAACCCAGAGTGTAAGGAGTGTTTCTAACCTGGTAAAGGGCGTACGGTAGGAGAATCACCCAGTCCCCGCCAGTCTCCATGGTTAATTTGGTAAGGGTCTCTTTTAGGGTTCTATTCATTCTTTCTACCTGTCCTGAGCTCTGGGGCCTATAAGCACGATGTAATTTCCAGTTTGCCCCCACCGCCTTGGCTACTGCCTGTGTTACCTACGAGATAAAAGCTGGTCCATTGTCTGATCCTACCATGGCAGGAAAACCATACCTGGGTAAGATGTCTTCTAGTAGCTTCTTAGCCACCGTCTGAGCCATTTCATGCTTGGTTGGGTATGCCTCCACCCAGCCAGAGAAGGTGTCTGTAAATACTAAAAGATATAACCATACTTTCCTGGTTTGACTTCAGTGAAGTCGACCTCCCATTGGGCTCCCGGTTTGGTGCCTCTGAGCCTGGTTCCTTTTTTATTTGATGTAGCTCTCGCGTTGGTGAGTTGGCAGGTCTTGCAGGCAGATACAACTTGCTCTATTTTGGTGTCCTTTTGGTGAATCTTGATTCTGGCATGTCGATTAAGTCTTTTAATTTTTGGGCCCCCATGTGAGTAGACCGATGCATGTGCTCTAACGTTGAGACTCCGAGCCTGTCTGGCAGCACGAGCTCCTTGTTAGGTGTATACCACCATACCTTTATCTCCTGGGCCATGGGGAGTTTCTTGATCCACTGTAACTCCTCCTGGGATTATTTGGGCTGGTCTGGTAAAACTGGGTCTCCTTGGTCCGGTAGTTGTATGGTCATGATGGGGACTGAAGTAAGGGTTACTGCCTTGGCTGCCTGGTCAGCCTTTTGATTACCTCTAGCTACTGGGTTATCAGCTTTTTGGTGCCCTTGGCAGTGGATAATGGCTAGCTTGGCAGGAAGCCATAAGGCTGTAAGCAGGTTAAGTATCTCCTGCTTATTTTGTATAGTCCGTCCTTCTGCCGTCAGTAACCACCCCCTCTCCTGATAAATTGCCCCATGAATATGAGCTGTGACAAATGCATAACAGCTGTCTGTGTAGATGTTAAGCTGTTTTCCAGCTCCCAGCATCAGCGCCTTGGTGAAGGCTATGAGCTCTGCCCGCTGGGCTGACGTTCCGGAGGGTAGAGCCTCCGCCCATACGGTGTCCGTTTCGGTGACCATGGCTGCACTGCATACCTGTGTCCATCTCGCACAAAGCTGCTGCCATCAGTGAACCAAGTAGCCTTGGCATCGGGGAGGGGCCAGTTGGTCAGGTCCATCTGGAATCCATGTACTTGTTCCAGGTTTCCCACACAGTCATGTAGTGGAGCTCCTAGGTCAGGGTCAGGCAGCAGGGTTGCAGGATTGAGGGCTGCACTGGGGTGGAACCGCACTCGTGGAGGGTTGAGTAGGAGGCTCTGGTAACGAGTCATACATGTGATGCTCATCCATCTATCAAGAGGCTGTTTCAGGACCCCTTCAATGTCGTGTGGGGTCGTGATCCAGATCTCCTGTCCTAGGGTCAGTTTGCATCCTTCACTAGGAGTGCTGTCGCCACAATAATTCTTAGGCATGGTGGCCAGCCGGCAGCTGCTGGGTCTAGTTTCTTGGACAGGTAAGCCACTGGGCGGTTCCAGGGGCCTAAACCTTGAGTTAGAACCCCTTTTGCTATTCCCTTATGTTCATCTACAAAGAGGTGGAAGGGCTTCGTAATGTCTGGTAGGCCCAGGGCTGGGGCACTTAGGAGGGCCTTTTTTAACTGATTAAAGGCAGTTTCTTCTTTTTCAGCCCATTTAAATGTTTTCCCCTCTTTGGTAGCTTCATATAGGGGCCTGGCGATCTCAGCAAAACCTGGAACCCAGAGGCGGCAGTAGCTGGCTGATCCTAAGAATTCCTTTACTTCTCTTCGGGAGGGGGGAGTAGGGATCTTTAGGACAGTTTCTTTTCTGGCATCTGATAACCGCCGCTGTCCGCCCTCCAGGATATATCCCAGGTAACTTACCCTCTCCCTGCATATCTGAGCCTTCTTCGCGGATGCCCAGTACCCAAAGGCCCCCAGGGTAGCCAGCAGGTCCTGGGTCCCTTGCTCACAGTCTTTGGCCGTGTGGGCAGCAATCAGGATGTCATCTACGTACTGTAGGAGGGTGAGGCCAGGGTGCTCCCTTCTGTATTCACCCAGGTCCTCGTATAGTGCTTCGTCGAATCTGGTGGGTGAATTTTTGAATCCCTGAGGTAGCCGTGTCCAGGTGAGTTGCCCACTGTAGCCCTCCTCCGGATCATGCCACTCGAAGGTGAACAAGGGTTGGCTCTGGGGTGCCAGCAGCAGACTGAAGAAGGCATCCTTTAAATCTAGTACAGTATACCAGACCCTGGAGGGTGCCAAGGAGCTCAAGAGAGTATATGGGTTGGGAACAGTTGGGTGTATGTCCGCGACCCTCTTATTTACTTCCCGGAGGTCTTGTACCGGTCGGTAGTCATTTGTGTGAGGCTTTTTGACCGGCAGTAGGGGGATGTTCCAGGCAGACTGGCAAGGAACTAGTACCTCTAGGCTTCGTAGTCTCCGGATGTGTGGCTGGATCCCCTTCCGGGCCTCCTGAGACATGGGGTATTGTTTGATCCTTACTGGGCTCTCTCCTGGCTTGAGCTCTACCAGGACTGGGGTCCTGTGAGCAGCTAGTCCCATCCCCCCCCCCCCCCCCGTCTCTGCCCAAGCCGAGGGGAATTCTTGTAACCATCTGTCTATATTATCCTCTCTCTAGAGCGCCTCCTCGTGGAGGTGGTATTCATCCTCCAGTTTCATGGTCAGGACCTGGATGGGGTGGCCCTTGCCATTGGTGACCTGAGGCCCCCCCTTGTCTGAAAGTTATCTGAGCTCCAATCTTGGTCAGTAAGTCCCGTCCTAACAGCGGGTAGGGGCATTCTGGTATTACCATAAAGGAGTGGGATACCTGGCCCGTCCCCAAATCTGCCGTTCTTTGGGTAGTCCATGAATACTGGCTCATACCAGTTGCCCCTTGTACCCAGGACTTCTTGCTGGCTAGTTTTCCTTGTGGGGTGTGGAGGACCGAATGTTGTGCTCCGGTGTCGACGAGGAAGTCAACAGGGGTCCCCTCCACTTTAAGAGTTAGCCTGGGTTCGGGGAGAGGGTCCGAACCCCGACTCCCCTAATCACTTAGTTCATCTAGCTCTAGGTCTTTTACTTGATCAGTGTTGCTTCCCTTCCCACCGGCCCTTTTCAGACACCCTCGGGCCCAATGCCCTATCTCCTTGCAGTATGCGCACTGATCTTTCTGCAACCTCTGTTTTCCCCCCTTGGTGGTTCCTTTACCTTTTCTTGCGTCGTCTGTCATCTGCCAGCTACCGGAGACGGCGGTCTCGTTCCTCGGGGAAGTCAGCAGTGGTAGCTAGTAGTATTCTGGCCAGGTCTCGAGTTTGCTTACTGCTGGCAGCCGCCATGGCGCGAGCCTGCTTGTCCTCAGGAGGCTCCTGGTTATTATATACCTTTTCAGCTACCACCAGTAAGTCCTGCAGACTTTTTTCTCCTAGTCTATCTATTTTCTGTAATTTTCTCCTAATGTCTATGGCCGATTGTTTTACAAAGGCCATGATAACAGCTTCCTTGCTTTCCGGAGCCTCTGGATCCATGGGGGTATAGGTACGGAATGCCTCCATGATCAGCTCTAAAAAGGCAGCCGGAGATTCATCTTTTCCCTGTTGTACATTTCCTACTTTGGCCAAATTGATTGGCTTTCTAGCAGCCATTTGGAGACCCCCCATTAGAGTCTGGCGGTAGACCCAGAGCCTCTCTTTACCTTCTACCGTGTTGAAATCCCACTGGGGCCGAGTTAAGGGGAAGGAGGCATCTATCTGAGCCTGGTTGGTGGTGGGATTCCCGTCTGCGCCCAGAACTAGTTTTTGGGCCTCGTTGAGGTTCTTTCTCTTTCTTCAGTCGTGAACAGGACCTGCAAAAGCTGCTGGCAATCATCCCACGTGGGCCGATGGGTAAAAAGAACAGAGTCTAATAATAAGCCCTGCCGGTTTCTCGGAAAACTTAGGATTCTGAGCTTTCCAATTGTAGAGGTCACTAGGGGCGAAAGGCCAATAGTGATGGGGCTGATTCCCCTCCGCGTCTGGGGGTCCAGTGGCTCGCAGGGGCAGAATAGTGGAGTCGGCGGTGGAGGCGGATTGCTCCCTCTGAGCCCTTTGTCTAGTAAAGGGTGGGCTTCCCACTGGAGCGTTTCCACCTCCCACTCTTGGAACAGTGTCTGCCTCCCCCGGAGGGGGAGGATGGTGTTCTTCCGGCATCCTAGAGGGGTTATACGGGGGAGGAAAAATTAATTCTTCTTCAGTCCCCCGTTGTAGGACAGGGTAGAGGGGTGCTGAAGGCTGGGTAATACTTTTATTCTTCTTTGTCCCCTGCAAAGCAAGAATGGGTTTTGGCTCCAGAGGGAGTGGGGCTAGGAAGGGCTTAAGCCAAGAGGGTGGGTAGAGGGGTAGTGTGAGTCTATCCCATAACATCCATCCGGTAAGTCCACAGAACAAAACAGAGAAACACAGAAACAGACAAACAGAGGACCCCTAGAAAGTCTTCCAACTCCATGGAAGCAAAACTGAAAGCTAGCTTAGACCTTTGAGGGGATTCCATGTCCCTCCAAAACCGATGAGGGGATTCCACGTCCCTCCAAAACCGAAAGCTAGACGACGGCCTCACGCCAACCGGCAGGAGCGACCCGCCTCGTCTCAGACCTTTGAGGGGATTCTTCGTCCCTCCAAAACGATGAGGGGATTCCACGTCCCTCCAAAACCGATGAGGGGATTCCATGTCCCTCCAAAAGGGAGGATCGGAACGTCTTCCGAAACTCCCGGCCCGTGGTCCTCCAGTGCATCCACTTAGACCGTGTCGGGCACTACTAGAATTTCAGAAATGAGCTCACACAGAAAAGATGGAACGAACAGACACTAAACGTGGCCAGTCAGGCTCTCCGGGTCGGGGGGGTCCCTTGGGGGTCTTGGGGATCCCGGACGAGCCCCCAAATGTTATGCCCAGAATTCGTGATCCCCAAATACCGCCAGGGAGCCGAGTCCGATATAAAAGCAAAAGAGACTTTATTCGAGCTAGCTCGAGCTCAATCCCCTACCTGCACCAACGCAGGGGTGAGATACCGGGGAGAGAGAGCGAGTTTCAAAAGGACAAAGGTTTTATTGGGGCCTAGGGGCAGTTGGTGAGGTAATGGCTGTGGCCTCAGCCGATTGGCTGGGGAAGGGTTGGAGTCCTGTTAAGCAGGTGAGCGGGAGGTTACTCAAGGGGAGGAGGCGTGGTCAAGGTGAAGGACACAGAGCAAGATGGAGTCGGCCAGCATAGGCCTGCCATTTCAATAATCATTATGAGAAATGACTAGGAAGGAGGAGAAAAAGTTACATCCCACACTAGGCCCCTGTCTTTGGTGGTTTTTCTGTGAAATCTCACTGCCCTTTATTTGTCTCCCCACCATTTTCTGTGTCTTAAATGTTAGGTGGGGACCAATTATTCATTCGAAAAGTAGTTATCAAGTGAATACTAACTTGTAGATCTTAATTTAAACACGACTTTTAAACTCAAGTTTTTATCAGTTAACTTAGGTATAGTCTCGTGTCCTTGTTGAGAGTGAAAGCTGAGTAGTGAATTCAGTGCTCTACCTAAAGTCAAGCTTGGGGTTTTACAATGGACAAAAAAAAAAAAAAAAAAAAAAGGTATGTGCTACCTCTGTGTATCCATCCATTCCTCCCCTGGGTAAGTCTGGTTTTTGTAAGGGGAAGTGGCATCTACATCTTTGAGTGGGAACATACTGGAAGATTCTTTGGAGTTACAGTGATGCTCATTATTGACCCAAGTAGCCATACAGACCATTTTCCCCATCTTTATGAGGGTAATACAGTTCTGAAAAGTACATCATACAAGTGGTTTTCAAAAGTAAAAAATACATAATTAACATCTCTTTCTGGAAGAAATTTATATGCATTCCTGAGCCCAAGGTGATACTTTTTTTTTTTTTTTTGCTAAGACAACACCAAATTCCATTGAGATGAACAAAATTAATAGGCAACACTAGCTATCTTAACACAACCTAGTAAATCATATTACCTTCAAGTATTACTTTATCACTCTTGATCTGCTATCATTCAGTTTTTTTGTAGCTATTACCACCATATATTTACGACTATACTTGTACACATAGCATATGTATGATACTCATTTTTTAGGTATTTTAACATTTGAACCTTTAAGTCATAAATAACAAAACAAAAATGGTGAAGATGAAAAACAAATTGAAAACAATGAAAATGATATCACCAGTGGGTCTTCTGTTTTTGGAGACTCTAACATTTTCAACTAGACAGATTGCTTTCCATAGTTCTGCTATTTTCAAAAATAACTACCGTAAGCACATTATATTTCAATTAATTGGTGCATTTCCAACAATGTTTGTGGGATGGATTTCTACACATCGGGTTCATGGAACATTGTAAATGCTTTAGACACTTATTTCCATTGGCTCACAGAAATGTCTCCTTAGTTCACACTTGGTGGCAGAATGTGAAACTGCCCATTTCACCAGATCTTTGTTGTAACTGAGTATTATTTTTCAAATATTCACCAGTTTGCTGAGTAAACGTATGTATGTTTATAATTTTCATGGCTTTTCCTACCAAAGAGGTTAAGCATTTTCCCATGTGCCTCATAGTTGTGTGTGTGCGCTTCTGTGCGTGTGGGTGCATGTTTGTGTTTGGGGGTAGGGTGCTTGTGTCATTTACTTATTTCATGGCCCTTGTTTCCAGTTTTATTTTTTTGTTTTTGTTTTTTTAATTTCCATTATACTTTTGTTTATAGTGTTTTCAGACATCAAAAGTCTTATGATGGCATGGAGGCAAATTTTTGTCATAAAATGTCTAGGAGGGTTTCTCTGGTACAATGTGATTTTGATACAAGAAGATTGTCTGAGCAGGGTCACTCTATAGCAGTAGATGTGTTCTGTAATGATGTTGAAGTCTCTTCCCTTCAGATCCCAGTTGTGTACATTAAGAACATGCCAGACTATCCAGAAACCAGGGAAACCTAAGTACTGACCTGACAGAGGGCAAAATCTGTCTTGAACAGCATTGTTGTCAACAAGAAGCAGTGGAGGTGGTGAACTGATCTTTGGCTTCCTCTGGTTGGTATGTGGAAAAAGAATACAGTATTTGAAGTGTTGGGTGAGATCTTCAAAAGGAAGATATTAGACTTCTAATAGAGTATTTGAGTGCTTCAGTTAATTAAAATTAAAAAATGGCTCTATATACTGAATTTGTTTGAGTAGGCTATAACATTTAAGGTAGTATACAATAAATTTTTGACCTGAGTCTTTAGAAATAGTGTATGTTCATCAGTAAGGATAATTTTTGGTTCAATTGTATTCCATGATTGAATTTCCAGTTTACCTTAGATAAATATTGCCATTCTGCTCTATCTTACAGGTTTTTTCCTGATAATTTTTATGTCTGTTTGATATTTCAGTATTTTTTGTTTTTTTTTTTTTAATCTTATTTCTCCAGAAAGCAGAATTCTAACCAAATTTATAATCTTGGAATTTAATAAGTAAGTTTAAAACTTCTGTTTAGATTCATGGCTGCTACTTTTGATCTAACAGCTGTCATTTTTATTTTGCTTTCTATTTTTCATATTTGCCTACTGTTTGCTTTTCTCATAGGTACTGCCCTGATTTTTAAATTTTGTAGCAATTTGGAATAAAAATCATCCTTTATATTGCTCAAATTCTCATATTCAAGGAAAACTGAGTCTTGGGAATCTTTTTGTCTTTTGGGCACAAATGTAGCAAGATTTTATTTTACCCAATATTATTTAAAAATTTTTTTTTACACTTATTTATTTTTTGAGACATAGAGCATAAGTTGGGGAGGGGCAGAGAGAGAAGGAGACAAAGAATCTGAAGCAGGCTCCAAGCTCCAAGCTGTCAGCACAGAGCCCGACACGGGCCTCGAACTCACAAACTGTGAGATCATTACCTGAGCCAAAGTCGGATGCTTAACTGACTGAGCCACCCAGGCACCCCAATTTTACCCAGTATTATACTCCCAAAACTTTCCCCCCTATACTTTGCTAATATATCCCTGGATGTTCAACCTGTATTTGTGTTCTTACATTGTTAAATTTTTCATGTTTTACATAGCACATTTTCTTTTTCATGTTTTTTACATTTATATTTTATTTTAAAACTACTTAAAATAATTATTTATGTAGCTAAAAATGTACATATTTCACTTCTAAATGAAAGATCTATTATGACACCATCTCCCAGATTTTGAATTCTTATTTTTGTTCTCTCAGTAGACTAGATTATAATCTAAATTATTTTTAATAATAGGCTTAGCAAATTTTTTTTAATGTTTATTTTTGAGAGTGAGAGAGTGTGAGTGGGGGAGGGGCAGAGGGAGAGGGAGATATAGAATCCAAAGTAGGCTCCAGGCTCTGAGCTATCAGCACAGGCCCCCTAATAATAGACTGTTTTTAGGGAAGTTTTAAGTTTAGAGAAAATTTAGAAGCTACTATAGAGAAATTCCATGTACCCAGAGCCAATTTCCCCTATTAATAACATGTCAAGTTAGTATGGTACATTTATTACAATTAATGAACTAATATTGATATATCATTGTTCAAGTCCTTACTGTATTCATATTTCCTTAGTTTTACATAATGTCGTTTTCTGCTCCATGATCCCATCCAGGATACCATATTACATTTAGTCATCGTATCTTCTTAGCAACTCGTGGCTGTTAAAATTTCTTAGGCTTTGCTTTTTTCCGATGAGATGACCTTGACAATTTTGAAGAGGATTGACCAAGTATTTTGAAGGATGTGCCTCTATCGGAATTTCTTCTAATGATTCAAATGGAGTTATGAGGTTATGAGAGGAAGTCCATGGAGATAAAGTGCCATTTTTATCACATCATATCAAGGATACTGTTATCAGAGTTCTCCAGAGAAATGTAACCAACAGGATTTATATAAGGAGAATTATTTTTGAGCAATTGGCTCATGTAATTGTGAATTTGTAGGGTGGTCTACAGGCTAGAAACTCAAGCTGGAGTTGATGCTGCAATCTTGAGGCAAAATTTCATTTTCTAGGAGAAACCTCAGTTTTTGCTTTAAAGTCTTCAACTGATTAGATAGGGCCCACCTACATTTTGGTGGGTAATCTCCTTTACTTAAAGTCAGTTGATTGTAGGTGTTAACATCTACAGAATACCTTAACAGCAATGTCTAGATTAGTACTTGATTAAATGAGTACTGTAGCTTCGCTAAATTGACAAATATAACTAGACATTATGGGTACATACTATGAGCATGACTTATCACTGTTCTTGTTGAGTTTGATCGCCTGGCTAAGGTAGTATTTTTCAGGCTGATGAAATGTTTCCATTGTGTGTAGCTCACACTTAAGGGGTGGGGATTTATGTTTCTCCTCTTTTCAAGGGTAAAATATTTACATAAATTACTTGAAATTTTACAAGAGAGGTCTAATCCCTTCCCCATTTGCTTTTTTATCCAATCATTTATTTATATCAATATGGACTTCATATTTTGGGTTATAATCCAATGCTACTTTATCTTGTCACTCAAATTGTTCTAGCTTTGGTTGTTGAGAGCTCCCTCAGTTGACTCCTGTGTCCCTTTAACATACCTTCAAAAATATGGGTTTGGGTTATTTATTTATTTATTTATTTAATTTGGACAACAGCCTCACTCTAGAACTACAAGATGCTTCAGATTGACCTAATATTTTTCCAGCCTGTCCTTGGATCAGCCATTTCTCCAAGGAATGCTGGTTCTATTTATTGGAGAGTGTTATTAGAAACCAAGATCTGGGTGCTAGTTCACTTATTGCTATAGGAGTGTGATTTTTTTCTAGGTCCTCTCAAATGACAGAGTGAGGAAACGTATATGTATATAAAAATCTGTGTGTATACACACATTTATAAATATTTGTGTATGTAACCACCTGTATGTATATTAAGTTAAACATGAATTCATACTGATGTTTCCGACTCTAATCCCTTAACACATGGATCACTGTAGTTTCCTCTTCTTGCTTATCTGTGAAGTTCTGGTCTGAGTGAGAAATCTGTCACTATCTACCAGACATTTATGTAATTGTTCAGTTTCGTTACACATGTATAGCACTATCAGAATTATTAACCAGTACCAATGTGGGAAACAACTTTATCAAGTAGAGCAGAGTACATCTGTACATTTCCTTTGGTTTTTAGTTGTATATACTGTGTTTATTTTAAAGTTAGTTAGGTCAGGACCTTTTGTACCCACCCTCCGCAGTAAGGTCATTTCATGCGTTTGTAATACAGCTAGCTTCTGCTGTCACAGTTTTCATTCCTTCCTGCGATGTTTTGATGTCCTAAGTGATTTTATTTCTATCATTTGTTTTGTAATATTATGCGGGTTTTGACCGATGCATAATGCCATGCACCCATCGTTACAGCGTCACATAAAGTAGTTTTACTGCCTTAAAAAAATACCCTAAGCTCTACCTAATACCTGTGCTCTACTCTATCTGACTTAGCCTTATCCACCCCACACCTCTGGTAATCACTGTCATTTGTACTATTTTCTATTCTATTGCCTTTTACAGAAGCTCAAATATTTGGAATTAGACTGTATACAGCTGTTTGCAAATATCTTCTTTTAGCAATGAACGTTTTGGGTTCATCATGTCTTTTCACATAAGTTGATAATTCTTCTTTTATTGCTGAATAGTATCCCATTGTAAAAGCTGTAACACAGTATCTTATTGATTATCATATTCTAGTAATCTTTTTCATAAAAAACAGAGTGTTGTAGCTACGTATTAGGAGTGGTTGCTCATCTGCTTGAAATTGTCTAATGCCTTTCAAAATATTAAAATTTGAATGGGTATGAGATCTTCATGAACACAAACTTTTACTCTCAATGCTATTACAATACATGCTGATAATATTTACTGCGTATAGTTCATCAATTCTAAAATGCACATTTTTTGTATTGTAACATTTCAAAAATTCTGATAACTTGTAATAACCTCACATAGTCACTTTGGGGTGGCACTTAGGGGTTGCACTTTGAGATGCAAATGGCGTTTTTGTTAGGCATATACAAATTTGGTCACAATTCTTCGTCATTACTTCAATTAAGTGTATGCATGGGTGTTACTGCACATATTGACTTTAAATGCCATCTCAAATGTCTTCAAAATAATTACACACTAATTCATCAGTTAAAAGTTTTTGAGTTGAATATAAGGAAAGTCACAGTTTAGAGAAGAGATGTATAAATTTGATACTAATGCAAAAATTTTAATTGTTGGAAAAATTACAATTTTTCTCTGCTTTTACTTTTTTTTTTTTTGCAACTAGTAAGAAAGTTCTTTATGTTATCAAAGACAGGACAAAACCCTAAGGTAGAGGACTAAAATGTATTATTTATTTATCACAGATTTTTGTGCACAAATATTGTCTGTCACACTCAAAAGAATGCAAATGAAAGTATGAGAAACTGCCATAAAAATCTTGGTATAGCTGAAATTAATTTCAAACCAAACGAGAAGCTGGGGTGATGGATTGTCACTTAGGATTATCATTAAAGCATTATGTCACAGTTTAATTGACAGTCTTTGGCTCCCTTACTTAATAGTAGATAAAATAATGGTGTATTTTACAATCCTTAAAATCTTATATTTAATAACATATGGTATTTATGATGTACTCTGCTCTGTGGTTTATGTATTCAGTATCATTTAAGCTTTGCTGTTACCCTATGAGGCCGGTTTTATTGTCCTTGTTAAGAAATGATGTCTTTTAGAAAAAATATGTAGCTTGCCTGAGGTCATAAATCTAATAATTGGTAGAGCTTTGACTTGAGTTTTGCTGTTACATTCCATTATAGTTCTTCAATCCTTTCTTGCTTTCATGGTTACTGAGAAGTTTGAAATCAGCTGATTTTTTTTTTTAATTTACATTTTACTTAACAGTGCAATATGGTTTCAGGAGTAGAATTCAGTGATTCATCACTTACAATACCCAGTGCTCATCACAAGTGCCTTCCTTAATACCTATCACCCATCTAGCCCATCTCCCACCCACCTCCCTCTGTCAACCCTCAATTTGTTCTCTTATCATTAAGAGTCTTTTGTGGTTTGTTTCCCTCTCTTCCGCACCCCACCCCCACTTCCCATATGTTCATCTGTTTTGTTTCTTAAATTCCACATACGAATTGTGGATTATTTCTTAATCCTGCTTGCCTCTTTTTCCACCCCTTTTCTCATGGAGGTATCCATTAAAATGATGACTAAACTTTTAAAATTATAGGAATGGGAAAGAATGTATAATATCACAAGAAATTTAGGGCAACCAAATAGAATTTGAGAGTTTTTTTTAAGTAGATGTAATGGGAGAAAGGACTGTACTAGAGATGTCATTGAGAACCAATTTTAATTTCACTCCTGAGAGGTACATAAGAAAATATATTGTACTCCATTATCACTGACAGCATGGTAAGTTCTAGACTTGTGTAGCAAGGTTTTAATCAGACAAATGTGGGATAGAAGGAACAATACTCCTATGTCCTATGTGGTAGAATAATATAAAGCTTGAGGATATTGCAGAAAATTACATCTACAATATACAGAACATATATAAAGTTTGTCATGATATGAAGAAGAAAAAGATTAACATCACAAAAATAAAAAGAACTAAGGAAGCTGTGGAAGACAGGGAATATAATGTCCAGTATATTTTTCAAGAAAAGAAAGCACGTCTTTTCCATTGAGAGTAGGCCATTACTATGGAGAACATTCTTGGCCTGTTTCAAAATACTTCCTCTCCTCTTGCCAGAGCCATGAAGAAACTGGCTGAAAAATGATACAGTTAAATCAATGGAGATATTGATATTATTTGAGCAATAATAGAATTAAAAGAGATGCATACTTTCCAAAATATATCAATATCAAGATGGAAACATTTAATGTAAAAATTGAAATCTTAAATAGCAATAAATACTGGTAATATTTATGTGATCTCTTAAGCAAGGAATACCTTATATATAGGAATTAAACCAAAGAGAGAACTCACAAAAATGATTTATCATCATTTCATCAATATGAAAGATTTAAAAATTAATTTGAAAACAAAGGTATTCAATAAACTAAGAAATAGATTTTTATAATACCTATAATAGATGAATGGATTCAACTTTTAAAAAGACAAGCTCCCTCTCATCCTATCATAAGGCTAACACTTCATAAAAAAATGAACAAAGAGTGTGAATAAATAATTCATACCCCCCAGAAGGAAATAGAAGTGTCCAGTCAGTATACTAAAATTTTTCAACCTGTCCCAATAATTCTTATCCTTGAAACTTACCGTAAAGAAATAACAGAATTGTTTGTAATGAGACATGTTCAAGTTTTTTTTGTTTTGTTTTTTTTGTTTTGTTTTGTGTTTCATTTGTTTGGTTTTTTACTATGAATTCCAGGAGTTCTTTTTCTCAGTCAAAAGAGGTGAGGTTAATATTAACATGTGTAAGAACTCCACAGGATAATTATTTAAAGAAGTTGCGTGGATAAAATAACAGGTTTTATATACTTGCACAAAAGAATGGCGATACTATTTTGCTCCAAATCATTGTATCATGATACAGTGGTTGAAAACTGGAATGTAACTATCTAGATAGGAACTTGATTAAAAAATTTACCATAGAAAACTAAGTACTCATCTTATTTTTTGTAATATTGTTGATAAATAAAGTGTGTTGGGGGAACAGGTAACAAAGATAAAGTTATCTCAGAGTTCTAAGAAGCAGAAGTCATTCACAATTCTATTTCCAATAAGTGAGCCATAAATTTTAATGTAATTGTCTCATGGAGTGCTATGATATGTGATCACCCCTGCATTCTCTCTCCCTCTTTTCCTTCCATCTTTCTTTGTCCTCTCCCTTTCTCATTCTCTGTATGTGTATCTTTTTCTCTATCACACACATTGTCTGTCTCTCTGTCCCTCTTGTTCTCTCCCACTTCCCCCAAATTTTATACTATATGTGTATTACTTGAGTTCAAAGAAAAATAATTAAATGTTACCAAAGAATGGCCAGGAGTTGTCTAGTCTTCTTTCCCCCACCTCAGAAGAGCTTCTGTTTTGCTGCTTAATACATCTTGGTGGTGTTTCTCTTCCAGTTCTGGTTTCTTTCTCAGGGTCCCCATGATTTTAGGTAGGATCTCTGCCTTAGTTTCTGTTTGATTTCATCTTTTTGTTCTTTCCCTCTGTTTTTGCATTTTTTCTTCTGCATTATTCATTTTGTTTCAGCAATATATGCTTTAAAATTTTTTTAATTTTATTCTTTTATTTAATTCCAATATATCACCAGATAGCGTTATATTAATTTCAGGTGTACAATATACTGATTCACCAATTCTGTACATTGCTCAGTGCTCATCATGATTATTGTAGTCTTTAATTCTCTTTTTCACCCATGCTGCTCCTCCCCCCCTCCCCCCATTCCCTCTGGTACCATCAGTTTCTTCTCTGTAGTTAAGAATATGTTTCCTAAGGGGTGCGTGGGTGGCTCAGTAGGTTAAGTGGCCTACTTCAGCTCGGGTCATGATCTCATCGCTTTTGAGTTCAAGCCCCACGTTGGGCTCTGTGCTGACACCTCAGATCCCGGAACCTGCTTCGGATTCTGTGTCTCCCTCTCTCTCTGCCTCTCCCCTGCTCACTTGCTCGCTCTCTCTCTCTCTCTCTCAAAAATAAACATTAAAAAAAAGAAAATGTTTCTTGGTTTGTCTCTTTTTCTTTTGCTCATTTGTTTTGCTTCTTAAATTCTACATGAGTAAAATCGTATAGTATTTGTTTTTCTCTGACTTCTTTTGCTTAGCATTATGCCTTCTAGATTCACCCATGTTGTTGAAAATGGCAAGAAGTCATTCTTTTTTTGTGGCTGAGTAATATTTTATTGCATATATGCACCACATCATCTTTATTCATTCATCTTTTGATAGACACTTGGGTTGCTTCCATATCTTGGCTTTTATAAATAATGCTGCAATAAACACAAGGTGCACACATCTTTTCAAATTAGTGCATTGATATTTTTTGGTAAATGCTCAGTAGTGAAATTCTTGGAACATAAAGTAATTCTATTTTTAATTTTTTAGGAACCTTTGTACTGTTTTCCACAGTGGTTGCACCAATTTGGATTCCCACTAACAGTGCCACGAGGGTTTTTTCTCTTTCCTCTTGTTTCAATTTTAACTATTCTGGCAGGTGTGAAATGATAGCTGATTATGATTTTGATTTGCATTTTCTTGACGCTTAGTGATGTTGAATGTCTTCTGCCCATTTGTAATTGGATTATTTGGGTTTTTTTTTTTAAACCAGGGAAGAGGGGTTATGTTCCCACTACCCATGGCTATCTGCAGATTTAATGCCATCTCTATCAAAAGATCTACAATGTGTCATATAAATAGACAAAACAATCCTAAAATTTATATGGAACTTCAAAAAACCCAAACAGCCAAAGCAATCTTGAAAAAGAAGAACAAGATGGGAGCTATCATAATCCCAGACTTCAAGATAAACTACAAAAGCTGCAAATCAAAACAGTATGGTACTGGCACAAAAATAGATATGTATCAATGAAACAGATAAGGGACCCAGAAATAAACCCACAATGTTATGGTCAATAAATCTATGGCAAACAAGGCAAAAAAAATAAAAAGGTAATGGGGATAAAGACAGTCTCTTCAACAAATGGTGTTGGTAAAACTGGACAGCTACATGCAAAAGAATGAAATCTAGACCACTTTCTTACATTATATGCAAAAACAGACTCAAAATGGATTGAAGACCTTAATGTGAGACCTGAAATCATAAAAATCCTAGAAGACACCATAGGCAGTATTTTGTTAACATTGGTTATAGAAGCATTTTTCTAGACATGTCTCCTCAGACAAGGTAAACAAAAGCAAAATTAAACACTTGGGACTACACCAAAATAAAAAGATATAAGATAGTAAAGGAAACCATCAATAGAATAGAAAGAACCCACCAAATGGGAGAAGATATTTGCAAATGGTATATCTGATAAGGGGTTAATACCCAAAATATATAAAGAACTTAACTCAATACTAAAATAAATAATAATCCAATTAAAAAGGGCAGAAATCAGGAAGACATCTAGACATTTATCCAAAGAAGACCTCTAGATGGCCAAGAGACTCATAAAAAGATGCTCAGCATCACTAATGATCAAGAAAATGCAAATTGAAACCACCACAAGTAATATTTACTTTTATATTAATAGCTTATAAAAGAATTTTAAAGTAATGCTATTCTATGTTTAAATTTTCTTTCACTATTTCAGTGTTTCATAAAATGTGCAAAATGAAAACTAATACAAAAATGAATTCTAGTTCACTATTAATGTTTTTTTTTTCCTGAAGACCCTTTGTTCTCTTAAATTTCACTATATGGTTTCCTTGTAGTGATATCCTCTTATATTTTATTGTGAATATACAACTTTTAAAAAATTTCTTGGTTTTGTAAGAAGTATCTTTTGTAGATGGTTTCCAGGATGATGTTCCTTTCATTAAGATTTTATAGTATTCTTCTTAAATTCTTGTTATTCAATCATTCTAGTCTAAAATAGATCTTTTCACTTGTAATATTTTAAAATATTATGTTGTTCTTCACTTCACCTACCATCCGCTCACGTACTTACTTGAGTGCCTTCTTGAGTTCCGCAGTTGTAAGGGAGTTTGACAGTTACCATCCAGGTGGCCAGAAAGCTGCCTTCAGATATGCATATGTTGGACCAAAGTGAGAGTCTTTTATTTGCTTGGTTCTTGCACATTCCTGGTCAACTCAATATAAGATAGACTAAAATTTTCACAGATATTTCTGTCCTGGTTTTCAAGAGGTATATGCTTCTCTTGGTGCCAAAATACATTTTAAAAGTCCACATTTTTTATGCCCAATTGTGTTAAAAGCGTTGAGCCACTAAATTGAAGTACGTGAAGAGTACTTACAGAGGGATCTTTTAAGTTTATTAGAAGAAACATCTTTTAGTAGAGAATGGATGCCTAATTTTCAGGATATAATTCTCTTAGACTTCATAGTTAAATGCTAGAATGTGTCAGGGTAGGGAGAGCAAAGTTTTCTAATCTTATTTCAGTTGAGCTGGTTTTCTCTGTTTTCAGCAGTTGAGCCTGTCTGGTTCTTTGTTTTGTTTTTGTTTTTGTTTGTTTTTAATTTTTTTTAATGTTTTTTAATTTTTGAGACAGAGACAGCATGAGCAGGGGAGAGGCAGAATCTGAAGCAGGCTCCAGGCTCTGAGCTGTCGGCACAGAGCCCAACGTGGGGCTTGAACTCATGGAATGTGAGATCATGACAGCTGAAGTCGGACACTTAACCAACTGAGCCACCCAGGCTCCCGCCCCCACCCCCCCCCCATCTGGTTCTTTGAACTTATATGTAAACCCCTCCATCCATCCTGGTTTTAATGGAAATTTCCTTAAGAATTTGCTAATAAGTCTATTATAGGGATTCTTGTTGTGATTGCAATCTTTAAAAAGTATCTAGTTTTAAAATACATTTTTACAGGTATTTTAATACATTGGAGGGTTTGGAGAAGCTGTATCATTGCGGTGTTAAACCCTTTTAAATAGAAATTCTAAGGTCATGAATTTAAATGATTTTTTAACTCTTAAAATGTCACCAAAATAAGGGAATTAGAGGGAGAATTTTCTCTGAAACAAATGAACTTGTCATATTTTTTTTCCTCTTTCCTTTGCCAAGTATGATATCATTTCAGAGTTAGATTTGTTTTCCTTGTCTTCTTGAATTTTTGAACTTTGATATTTCTGTATTTGTAACCCTCTAACCCCCTTTTCTTTGAACTCATCTGATGGGTCTTCTAGAAGTCCACACTTGTTAATTTTTAACACAAATGCTGGTGATACTCAATAAGCTCAGTAACAGTAAAAATCATACGTGCCTCAACAATTTTAGACTAATTTTCATGTTTTTCTCTTCTCCTTCCCTCACCTTAAATCTCCTTCATTTCCCTCCACTGTTTTCCCCCACATTTCTCCTTCTACATCAGTGTACTAACCTACATTGGTTATCCTGGTGTTTCTAAGCATCCCAAGTTAGAATCGATTTATTTCAGTTAATTATATTTTATTTCAATTTAGATAGACCTTTCCTAGACAGTGCATCTTCAGTTTGAAAAGTACTAGACATCTTTCAGTTGCAGGTTGGACCAAAAAGAAGTAAAATCAGAACATTTTGAATATTCAGTAATTCCTTCTTTTTCACAAACGTGCATGATAGCACCCTATTTAGAGAGTTGAGAGAAAAGAGACCTGAGTTGAACGCTGGTTCAGCCAAAGGGAAATGGCCTCCGTTGTTCTGCTTATTTTCTGCTCTCTTACACTACAGGCCTTAACTGCCTTAAGGAATTCTATCAGTCACCACTTGCTCAACTGGCAGAGTGTACAATAGGACCATATGCCATGCTAAATAAAATCCTGTGGGGGGTGATGTAAGTGCAAGTAAGAGAGGTTATATTCATGAAAGCATAGCATTTTCTTATCATTTGATAAGTCAATAGACAGGCAAGTCAAAGAAACATGATCAGCATTTGCTTATTTAATATCTATTCTGTCATCCTTCTGTAACCTGAACAAGAGTTGATCTATACAAGGATCAATGCAGAATTTAACTACTAAGTGATCATAGATCTTTGAAAATGTCAACAATATCCAACTCATTGAGAATTAGGACTTTGCAGCTTTAAGACCATCTCTATTTCTAACAGTTCAGATGAGGTAAAAAAGAGTTCTATTTAATTTATTCTTAAAGTTTATATTCTAAAAAGAACTGCAGTTTTAAGTTTAGCCCTATAGATGATAGGAGACCTATAAATTACCTGTGAATATGTTGCAAGTCCTGGGCCCACGTTCATTCAGGTATATTCGTTGAGTGGCAAAGACATATCTTAATTTATTCTATCCAACGTATAGAATTCTTAGATCCATCAAGAATAGCAATCATAGAAAATTAATTCTTCAAAAGGAAGCTTGAGATAATGCTGATACACTTCTTTGAGTCCATTTTTTCTAGAATTTGTACTTTTAAATGTGTTGATTTCAATCAGTTAACCACATAGCAAAATGCAATATGTATGTGTATATGTAAATATCACAATTGTGGTTCAGAAATTATACTACCTATACACATGAGCATACAGATACAGACACAGTCACATAGACACACACACACACACACACACACACACACACACACACACACATATACTTGGACTTCCATTCATAAAAGGCCATGTAGTTCGTGTGTTCCAATGCTACAAAGAGACTATTTGGTTACCATTGAAATAATAACGATAGGAAAAAATGATTCATTACTCTAGTATGGACTAACAATTATATTTAAATAATGCTTCTTGTAACTTACTTAAATCCTAGACATAATCCTTCTTGACTGGTTTTGAGGAAGAAATTAAAATGGTCTTAGATTTCTAGAAGCAAAGCCTGGGAAAAGGATTGAAGGCATACCTGATTTTAGCTTTGCCACATGTGTGAGGTAGGGGGGCACCTGTTTGTGAAGTAGCTCTCACATGACAAGGTCAGTTCTCCAGGGAAGAAGGCAGCCACAAACCATTAAAAGCCAACACTCATACCATCTGGGAATGGGTGTGTCTGCCACTAAATAGGTCTTGGTGAGATGTTAACAGTATCCACTAACATTATACATTCTTCACTGAAGTAATCAGACACATTTTGGTATGATTAATACTTTGCTTTCCTTAGTCATTCTTATTTTGCTTAATATATTCTTATTAATATTTTATTAGCCCAAATATTGGCCTTTCTTAAGCTTTGTTTTCACAGATTACTCAGGTGTAATACTGAAAGTAACATAAAGGGACAATAACCAGATAGTTCCACTTATTCCATGACTGCTCTAGGCTTCTATTGTCATTCTAAACACTCTTCACTAAAGCATTATATTTGTAACTTAAAATTTGGCTAGAATGCTATTATATTGATAGTATATGATAACATACTATTATGCTACATGAAATTCATTTACTATTATGTCACTGGGGATTCACTAAAAATATTTTAGTGGAGGGTATTTATAAGTTTCAGGAGGGAATTAATTTATTTTAGAAAATCTTGAAAAGACCTTTTAGTGGAACCTACTTAAAATTCTCTTGCTCCTTCTCTGCGTGGCTCTCTCTCTCAAAAATAAACTTAAAAAAGAGTTCACGTCTGATGCTATTATTTCAATGGGTTTGGGGTCTGGATTCATTAATGCATTTTGGGTAATGTAATGGATGGAGTAAATAATAATTTCTTGGAATAACTCCTTAAAAATTACATGTTGTGATGAAGCTTCTTGGAACTACATAGGAATTTAACTGTTGTGGGTAGGGTAGGTGATGTTTTCAAGTTAACGAATACTTGAGATAAATAAAAATATGGCTTTTTGTACCAAATGCTTTTATTAAGTGATAAAAATCATCAGATAGATATAATAGTAAAAATGAATAATACCAAACATTTAGATAGAAATGCCAAACAATGTTCTGAACCTTTTCAATATATGAGCATATTTCATCCTCACAACAATCCTGTGAAGTATGCCTGATTAATATCCTTACTTTACACATGAGAAAACTGATGCACAGGGTGGTTAAGGGACTTGTTTGAGATGACATAGCAAGTATGGGAGAACCACAATTCAGACACACAATCTGACTTCAGAATTGAGTGCTTGACCACCTTATTAACGAAACGTTCTCATGAGTAATCTTAATCTTCCTTCCTTCCTGACAATCTCCATACTCACAGGGAGATAGTATTGCTCTTGGTCCTACTGATGTGCTTTGGAAATTACCAGCGAAGAGTTGTCCCTCTAACTCAGCTATGGCTGTTACCCTGAAAACTGCTGTGATGATGTCACAGAGGTGCTCTTACTCTTTCCTCTGTTTCTCTCCCTCCGTCCTTTCTCCTCCCCTTCTCTTTCACTCTCTTTTTCTTTACCAAGTACAATGCACTATTAAAAAGAAAATTAACTGGTCAAGGAATTGAAGAAGCTCTAAAATTCTGCAAATCAGAAAATGGGACAAGAAATTTGATACTATGCTTAAGAATATAGTATGGCTTTCATTATTTTATAAATAGTGACTTAAGTATTATGTACTTAGATTATAAATGTCTTCTATATACCTTTTCACTTGGCTTTCTAGAAGCTAGGTGATGCTGAAAGTAATTGCAGAGTTATAATAAAGATCTCATCTTACAGATGGTTGGACTAGAATTTTGCAACTTAATTTATTGTTACTGTTTTTAGATGTTGTAGATACATATTTTAAAGTAGTGATAGTTGATATGTTTGGAGAAATCTCAATTTTTCATTTTATTGAACTAAATTTTATTTTGGAATCTTTAGACATTGTTCCTAGAATGGAGGGAAAATGTGTATTTGTAATATTCAGAATAAAAAAATGGTTGGAATTGTTTTTTCTACTTGCATATATGTATTTTTTTTATTTTGACATTTTGCTTCTTTTAGAAAGTGAAGAGCACTGTTTTTGGAAAGTGAAGTCTCTTTTGGTGTTTAACTCTCTTTGGAAAGGGAAATTAACAGCTGTAGAGTATTACTCAGACTCAGTCTGATTGTATATCTAGAGATGAAGTCCTACCTTAACTGTTTAATTAAAGATTGGGAGAAAATATTTAAGCAGGTGTTAATCAAGTCTTTAAAAAAATATTGCATACCTCTGCCTTCCCAGGTGCAGTTCAAGTTTTCATACGTACTACAAAATAAAGCAGATACTAGATAGATAAAGTCTATTTTGAGGACTGGAAGTGTATTTCTTGGGGTTGAATAATCTTATGATTACCATCCAACATATAGTGCTGATTCCTTTTAAAGAAAAAATACATCTTAAGCTCTTCTTTTTTTAAAGCTTTTAAATTCACATTGCATTATTTCTA
The DNA here is from genome assembly GCF_007474595.2 of Lynx canadensis. Lineage (NCBI taxonomy): Eukaryota > Metazoa > Chordata > Mammalia > Carnivora > Felidae > Lynx > Lynx canadensis. Next base: position 152,503,468 of record NC_044303.2, on the reverse strand, counting down.
ATTTGATAGACATTCATCTGAATATATATCAAGTGTTTAACTTGGTTAATTTTTGCCACATATACACCAATGCCATATATATGTACATATATATGTATATACATCCATGAAATTATATATATATGAAATTATATACATATATATTCATGAAATAATCACTGCAATCAAGATAATAAATATAACCTTATTATTATAAAATAAGCTTGCAGAATGTACACAAAACAAAGTTGTAGAACTCAGTGATTTATCACAAAGGCAATACTCAGCCACCCGTCTGGTCAAAAAATAGAATATTGCCAGCCCCCTGCACCCTATGAATCACTACATTTTATTTCCCTCACAAAAGTAAATCCTAACTTAACTCTTTGGTAATTGATGCCAGACTTAAAAACAAAAACAGTCATAAAAACAAAACAGAACAAAACAAACAAACAAAAAACCGAGGAGTCCTCAGTGTGGCACACCATTGAGGAGACACACGCTACAGAGTTGTTTCAGGCAAGTCACTAAACAACAAATAAACAACAGCTTCCTGGAGTGGGATCAGAATCTAGGACTATGGGTTTGCTTCTCCTATTTTAGCTTATTCCAAGGTAAAATGCTCTTGGAGGGAATGGCTGGTGAATTACCCCAATTTGGCAAACCGTTGTTTTTTTTCCCTTCTCTCATTCCCTTTCTTCTTTCTTTCCTTTTTTTTTTTCCTATTTTACTTCTTTGCTTCACCCATCATTCTGTTATTTCTGAATATTTTGGATACTTTTCTTTTTCCCTAAGAACTTACGGTACTATTCCTGTAAGTTAAGGCATCATGGTGTGATTTCACACTACTTATATGTGTATATTCGCCTGGACTACTCATATATGTTAGGAAGACTCATGTATTTGGTGTAAATACCAAAATGTTTACATGTTAACAACAGTTATCTCTACCTAGATGGTGAGTATTGTTGTGTTTCTTCCCTTGAACTCTTCTGTTTGTTTTGTTTTGTTTTAATAATGATTCAACAATGCAGTATGGTACTCATTGCTCATCACAATAACTGTGGTCTTAATCCCCTTTACCGATTTCACCCATCCATGCCCCCACCCACTTCCCCTCTGGAAAGCATCAGTTTGTTCTGTTTTTAATTCTATTTTTTTTGTCTTGTTTTCCCCTTTGTTTATTTGTTTCTTAAATTCTACACGTAAGTGAATATTGGCTCTTCTAATAATGAGTATAGAATATCTTAAATGAATTCATTAATTCATTATTTGTATCACAGGATACAAAATTAATATTCAGAAATCTGTTGCATTTGTATACACTAATAATGAAGTCACAGAAAGTCAAATTAAGAAAACAGTCCCATTTACAAGGGCATCAAAAATAATAAAATACCTAGGAATAAACTTAACCAAGAAGGTAAAAGTCCTGCATCCCCAAAACTATAAAATGTCAATTAAAGAAGTTGGAGAGGATTCTTCTGTGCCTTTTAAAGTTTTCTGCATGAAATATGTAGACATTCCTGTAAATCTTTTGGGGGAAGACCAATAAATGAAGTTAAATTTTGAGATTGTTCTTAAGACTTAAAAAAAAAATGGTAAAGGATTCCTTCAACTCTGGGATACACCTAACTATATTTTATAATATTGAACAATATAGAATCAGTATTTTTTCAAACACTTTTTTATCTCAAAATGAACTATATTGTACCAAAAATATTTTGCATTAACTTTTAATATCATTGTGATTCAGTGAAAGCTAATCCATATGCTTATGACTGATTTAAATTAAATTATCAAAATGATTTTTAGAACCATCTGATGTTTAAAGAGAAATTTTAGGATTTTAAAAACAAAACAGGTGATTTTATTGCTTTAATGGGCAGGAAAGTCAAAATGTTATGGAAGATTCAGAAATACTGTTGACATTGAACACATGAATTTTTTAAGTCACTAACAGAAAATATTTACTCCCACCTAAAAGGGCATAAATGTTTCTCTGCATGAGTAAAGTAAGAGTCTATAATAATAAGGAAACATGAGTAAAAATTTCATATTTCTGCTTTTAAACAATTGCATGCAATGTGTATGATACTTTTGTGAAAAAGGCTTTTTAAAAATTTTACTGTTTGCCAGTTTTGCACAAACCTTAATAGCTCTCTAATTCCCCAGTAACTTTTGAAAATCTTCAAATATTATTATCTAAGTTCAGGCTTTGGGGGCACCTGGGTGGCTCAGTTGGTTAAGTATCTGACTTCAGCTCAGGTCATAATCTTACAGTCCGTGAGTTCGAGCCCTGCGTTGGGCTCCGTACTGACAGCTCAGAGACTGCTTCAGATTCTGTGTCTCCCTTTCTCTCTATGCCCCTCCCCTGCCCACATTCTGTCGCTCTCTCTCAAAAATGAAATAAAAACATAAAGAAAAAAACAAATTCAGGCTTTGTATTGTTGGTTTTTAATGTTTCTGGTGGTTTTAATTCTTCGCATCTCTATCACTCTTTCTTAACTTACTATAGTGATCAAGCTAAATTATAAGATGATGCTCCCTACCCCAGATAACTTGATTCTGAATGTGAAAGTTGCTTTAACACTTACATAAGCATGTGTCTGCAAACACATTCATGTACTTCATGAGTCTGAAAACATGTAAATCACATGGGAAAATATTTGTCAAAACACTTTCAATCAATATATACCTATTTACATCTGGAAGAACGGAAGCCTATGAGCCTGATTCTGTGGAAACAAAGAGGTGTAACTTTGTCAAAACTGCGCTGGCATTTTTTTGTAAAACTACATTTACATTCCTTTTGGAAATGCCAACCATCTTGGTGGCATTACCTTCTTTATTACATCTTATGGGTCCATTTTACTGACCACTGGATTTCCTGCCAAGGTTCATTTGACAGGTTTCATTTTGTTTTCCTCACAGTGTTTTTAGTAATTTTAATCTGTGTCTCCTTGACTACTTATTCTTGACTGGAGAGAAGTGAGATGAAAGGTAGAGATTGCCTCTTGGGAACCAGCACTGTCATCACACAACAAATTCCAGACTGGAGATGACAGACAGGAGGATTCAAAAGAGAAACCATGTATTGTTCAACCAGGATTCATTTGAGAAGGAAAGGAGACACTAAAATATTTAACAAATGTTATTTTACTAACTCAAGTGAAAAACCAGGAATGTTCTAGGACAGGATGTCTGGCCACCCTACCTAGGGACAAACCGGAGGGGGATAGACAGGGTGAATGGCGATGGGGAGATTGGTGTCTATTGAAAGAGGAGACTGAGCTAAAAAGATGTAAGAAGGGAGATAAAGCAGAGAGAGGGGAAATCTGAGGGTCACAAGATATTCATGAGACTGTATTTAAAATATATAATTAAGAATATATTCAAAGAACTATTAAAAACTATATTTTAATGGATATGTAAATGTATTCCTCATGAAATTTTTTTCATGAAAATATTCTCATACATTTTTATGGATATGTTTTTCTCTTGGGGCAGAGAGAAATTGAGCATTCCCTACAATGCTATTATGAAGACTAATTGAAAAGTGGTCAACTAAAACTTTACAAAAATCTTGAAAAGATGGTGCAACTGTCTCATCCAATAGGGACTGTTGTAATTTATTTTTTAAGTTTATTGGATAAAAGTACATGTGCCTTCAACAAATTAACTTTCAATTAATTTTCTTGTAGTGAATAGGCTTTCCAAGGTTGATCTGGTAATTTTTGAGTCCAGACAAACATACTGAACATAATTAATATTAGGAATCAAAACTCCTAAGATTAAAATTGGGATTGTTTTTAATATTTGGTTATTTTGCAAAATGGGAAAGGGAATACATTTTTGTATGAAATGCTTGGCTTGCTTTACCTCTTTTTTCATTGGCTAATCCAGTGGAAATCCTGGGCAAAGGATTAGCCAAAATGTAGGTAGCGGGGAGGGTAGGAAGGAAATGTAGGAAAAAGTGTGTAGGAAGAAGCTAAAATTGGGCTGGAATTCTCTACTAAGATAGAACAATCAGGTCCTTAACACAAAGTTAGAGTTGTCTTCTGTGTTGTGAATTTAAGCAGTTTAAATATTCCTAGGGACAGAAATATTTTCTTAGCATAACACACAGGTGCAGGTACTGTGCAGCCAAGGAAAAGCATTGGTAAACATTGGAATATCCTTCCAAAGGCATGGTCCAGAGCCAAACTTTCAAACACCCTCAGTGGCTTAAGTTCTTCACACTCAAATAGAGATGGCCTGTTCTCGGTGTAATGAAAGGACAATCTTAAAGTAACCTGAGGAATCTTTGTGCAAAGGCAACAAGGGCTAAAATAATCTTCAGGAGAGTTAGTTAGCTATGTTTGTTCAGCAGCAAGACATTTTTAAATGGAAAGTGTTCTCTGGCTGTTTGTACTGGACAGTGGTGTTTTACATTCCAGTCATCTCATTTAGTCTCATTGGATTGGATTCTCTCTTTTAAGTTAAGAGGTAGTTGGCAGAATGTCTCCTCTGGCATAGAAAAGAAACTTTTTCTATGTTTTCAGACTTTTCAACGCTCTTGTGTTTATGCCAGGTTATGACAATTAAAACCTAGAAGCAACAATTTACTTTAGGTTTTTGGTAGATAAAAGAAGTTCACTTTTGCTAAGAGGTCAGGAACCTTATGGCATATTGCCTTGATAATGCATTGTCTCATTTTTTTTACATTCTTAAATTCTCTCCCTGGACAGAACTGCACGTTCTCAGAACATGGGCAACATTTTCTCCTTTCTCTCAATATCTAGTGTCCACGACAGTATCCGTGTGCACCCTCTCCTTTTCAAAGCAGAGAAGCACTTTTCCTATTCAGATACATTTTACTAATTCTGAATGTTTAAAATGTACATTCCCAAGGGCTGTATTGTCACAGGAATCATCGCCAGCATTGTTTCCTTTATGAGACTCCCATTTTGGCATCTATTATATCTGGATAGGGACTGATTTGCTGGTTCTTCCATTTCTGACATTTTTGCTGTTGAAAAGTATTTTAAGAATTTTTTAAGAATCACCTTGCCTTAGGTTTTCCCCTTGGATCCTCACTCATTTTGAATATTTTTCTCCTTTGGTGATATAGTGTTGTTTATACTGAGGCTGTAGTTTCTCTAGTATTTTTCTTCTAGTATTCTCTAGTATCTTTCCTAATTCTTCTGGAAAGCATACAGTTCTGATTCCATGAAATATATATGACTACTTCAAACACTTGTACTGAAAGAGTAATGATTTGACAATGAGAAAGACAAATGTCAGTTAAACATAGTTGCTTTCTGGGTGGGACTCATTCACCTTAAATAGCAAGGAGGCTTTACGTCAGTTCTGATTCAAAACTGCAATGGACTCAGCAAGATCCTATGGGTCCAATCGTGTTACCAGTTAGAAATCCAAATAGAATTTTCAAAACCTTGTAAAATTTAAAATGATACGGTTGTTCTTGAGAGAAAATTGAGTTCTTTAAATTATTATTTTGCTAATGATGTGCTTGTAGAAAATGGAAATATACTATTAGAAAATATTTAATCAGATTAGTTTTCCATGTAGTGATATAATTCATACAGAACAAGTGAAGTACTCAGGGTATGCTATATAAGGCAAAAAGATAGTAACACTGGCCTGGAGGGGGCTGGATCTCTTCAGTAAAAGTTGCAGGGTAGGAGCTGACAAAATAACTATCCATTCTTGTCAGGACTTACAATCCAGAATGAGCTATGATGGAGGTCTACAGGAAAGCCTTTTATTGAAACAATTATTCTGGACATGTGGTAAGGCAAAGGAATTGGTATTTGGCAGGCTCAACTGCATTAATTTTGCTCTGGGTGTAAAATATGTTAATTTGCCACTGTCTGGAAGAAATCATGATGAGTCATTCACCAAATTTCTTAGAATCTACTTTGAACACTTCACAGTATTCATTGCTTTGGCCATTCCTTTTACTCTTCACAAATCTATTAACTTATTTTAAAAAGTATAAAAATGCTTTTATTTTGCTTTACCTGAAAAAAATTTCTAATGGAAAATTTTGAGTTGAGTAAAATACCTGATTGTATTTAATTTCCATTCTGAAATTATTTTGTACTTTCTGCTTGATAAGGGAGTGTTTTATGAAGAAGGCCATGATTATTTTTTATTCTTTCTGATAATGTAAATCATTAACTTGTGAAATCAGAACCGTACAGTATCCATAAAATGAGCTGTCCCAGGGGCGCCTGGGTGGCGCAGTCGGTTAAGCGTCCGACTTCAGCCAGGTCACGATCTTGCGGTCCGTGAGTTCGAGCCCCGCGTCAGGCTCTGGGCTGATGGCTCAGAGCCTGGAGCCTGTTTCCGATTCTGTGTCTCCCTCTCTCTCTGCCCCTCCCCCGTTCATGCTCTGTCTCTCTCTGTCCCAAAAATAAATAAACGTTGAAAAAAAAAATGAGATGTCCCAATACCAAAAGATTTTCCCTGCACTTTCCAAGGATTCAGACTAATCTTGGGTAATCAGCTGTGTATTGAAGCAGAAGAGGATTGTATTGAAAGCAAAAGAAAAAAAAAAGAACCCAGTGGGTTAAAAAAAGTTTATTTTATCTCAAAATGTTATTGTAATTTGAAAAATAACACACCTACTACATTCATAACCCCGCTTCAGCAGATATCTCAACCTTGTAGCAAAAAGTTCCCTTGTTTGGTCTTCAAAATTATAGAATCTATGCTCCTCTTTTCCCAACCATACTTCATGTAATTCATGCTAATCTTAAATTAAGCAATTTATTAAAATAAAGTATAAAAGTCTAGCTGGCTTTATGATCAACCATTAAACACTTGACCTTGAACCACTGAATTAAACAGACACAGTGCTTTACTGTTATAAAAGAAGTAAAAAATAACAGAATAAAATCAGTATTTGGAAAAATACTCTCTCCAAGACAGGGAAAGCTAAACACACAGGTTCTCAAAATTCTGCCACCTTCCTACCTGTTTCCAACTAGCACTAAACACAGAATTATAAAAATTTGCGCTTGTACCGTTTGTCTCTTAAAATAGCACTAAACGTATGTGAAGTCTCCAAATTAAAGCTTCCCCCACCCACACCCCAACTATAGGACATTGTAACCACAAATGCCTTGAGATATTGGCTGAATCATCCCCTTTTCCAAAATTGTCCATCTGTCTTTGAGAGTAGTTGTGATCTGGAGGTTCAAGTTGACTTACTCACTGAGCTGCCTGCCAGTTTAGATGCACTTTGTAGGTGGAAAATTGTTGGTCTTTGTCCCTCCCAGCTTGTAAGTAAAATGAGGCTGCCAAGAGATAAACACATTCTAAGTTTATCATGCTATTCTTGGCCTCAAACTACAAGCCATAAGGCAACTATTGCTCAAGGTACCGTGTTTACAAGTGTTCAGTCCTCCGCTGTTTCAGAGACCCAACAAGATGGAATTTCTTCCTGCCAGCCGATATTTTTTTTCCTAAGCTTTCACATTTCTCATTTCCTTTTTAAAAGTGAGGACAGGGAGCAGCTTCTTTGACAACATCTCGAAGGGTTGAAGTCTCATTAAAATTTTGATGATGATGTTTTGGGGTTTTCTCCCCCAGAGGCAACCATAAGTTCCTAAAAAAATTTTTTTGGAAGCTTCTTTCTATTATTATCATTATCATCGTCATTTTTTTTTTACTTAAAAGTGAGCAGGATGTATGCTAATGTATCTTCATATAGGCCTTTGCAATTTTTGCTGTTTATTCTTTACCTCATTTAATGCATTGACCTTTAATATAACACATTTATTATAATAAAATCCATCTATGTTTCTCTCTTAATTGATACGATTTTTCTTATTAGGTAGCTGTATTGAAAATAATCAGTTTGGTAATGTTCCCAAATCAACCCCCCCCCCTCCAGTTTTTTTTTTCTTTACTTTCTTTTTCTTTTTCCTTATTTTTTCTTCCTTCCTTCCTTCCTTCCTTCCTTCCTTCCTTCCTTCCTTCCTTCCTTCCTTCCTTTATTTCTTCTTTTCGTGAGAGAAAGTACTGAGTTAACTTTTCTTCACAAATGTCTTCCTGGCTGCATTGGATAACAGGATGTATTGAGTTCATACATCTTAAATATAAAAGAGGAGTATAACTATATCACATCCTATATTGGCACAGTATATTGACATGTATTATGTATGATGTTACACTGTTTAAATTATTAGAAATCACATTAAAAGAAATTATAATAAGATAGGGCTTTTTACCAAATCTAGAATATTTGGCAAAGATAAGATAATCAAGTTCAATCCTTGATTTACAAATAAGACTTTCAGCTCTCAGAATTTTATAACTACATTATATATCATGATTTTTTTGCATTTCATTAAAACTCTAACATTCCCTTCAGATTTCAGCATAATACTTATATAATTTACCTATAAAATCAAACCTTAATTGTTTTTTCTTGGGTATGGTAGCTATTGATCCACATTCTGGAAAATATTTTGGACATACACTAATGTCTGTTCCTACAGTGGTTTAATGTTGCTGTATATTAAATTCACTGACTGCATGACAAATGAAAAGAACATGACAGAAGAAATTTTACTTGTTCTGGTTTAAGTTCTAAAGGTAGAGAAGAAAGATTTGTGATAATCTACCCTGGGAGACTGCAAGGAAAAATGAGATTATCTTTTTGAAGTATTACTTACGATCATCCAGAGGGTCAAAATCATGTCTTCACTAATATGGGCAGGAGAAGCTTTAAGGACTGTCATGCATAGGGGCCAGAATATATTTCACAACCACTCAGTGGATTTTGAAGAGGTACAGATCAAATAATGGGGAGCACTGGATGAATTCACTATTTGAACGTCATCTCTTTGTTACTGCTAGAATTTACCTGCAACACTCCATTAACAATAATAAAAGAGTGAGTAATATTATCATCAATGCCTGTAGAAATCTTAACTACCTTTTTTATCTGTACAACTACAAGAAGGTGTTAAGACTTGTGTATATTCTGAAGACCATGTCACTAGATACATTTGATGCCTTTGCTTTACAGATGTCTTGCTCTTGATTTATTCAAATTGTGTTTTTAAATGTATATAGGTGACACAGAGTGGCTAAATAGTTTATAAAATTTGTTATAATATTTCAAAATTCATAGTGTTAAAATATCTAAAAGCCTTCGACGTTGAAGAAATAGCCTAAATTTTGATGAACTAAGGGATTGACTGGTTGTTAGTACCTAGCAGTGTTAGTAGCCACTATCCTTTGATTGGACTAACAGGCACTTTCTAGAGCTGAAGGAGGAGACTGTCAGAATGTCGTTTCTTTGACATTGTCAAAAGCATGAGGCAGGTTACTAGAATATTTTAACCTATTAGGAGTCATTGTGGAGAAACATTTCCTGAATAGTATTTGACAGTTTTTTACACTGTACATGTAAATTAAATAAATTTAATTTCCTATTTAAGTCTGATTCTTGGCTTAAGCTAAATGTAAGGAGTCCCAGAATTAAAATTATGAAGTAGATAGTTTTCAGCATCAATGCCATTAGTAAGAAATTAGAATTTTAAGTACCAGGAGCACACAAATAAAACAAACACATACACACTTTTTTTTTCCTGAAAGATTGAGAATTATTTTTAAAAGTAGATAGTTTTCCTACTTGTGAAATAGATTTGCTTTACCTGTTAAGCTAGGATATTCTTTGAGTTTACCATTTAATCTTCTTTTGGACTCTTTGGTATTGATACAATTTACTTCCATTTTGTTTGTGGATGTTCTTGAGAGGGTGTGTATGAGGTCATGCTGTGAGTATTGGAAGTCTGCATGATGCTGTGATAACAGTTCATAAATCTCAATGTCTCAGTGGTTTAAACAAAAGAAGATATTTCTTACAATACATATTTAACAGAGTAAAGCAACTATCTTCAAGTTTATCATAGTTACTCCAAGACCCAGTAGACTGAGGCTTTATCTCAAGACATACTTTGATGACTATTGAGGCAGGAAAAGGGAATAAGGTGAATTACTCCATGGCTCTTAAAGATTTTGTTTTTAAGTGGCATGCATCTCTTCCCTTCATACTTTCTTAGCCAAAGAAAGCCACAGGATATTGCCTACCCCAAACATGGTAAAGAAATACTCCTACTTTGTGTTGTGAAGAAGAAATGGAAAATCCCTGAGCAGACCTTATGACTTAACTACTACAAGGGATAATATTTATAACTATTAAGGGAAGTCACTTTTTCTTTTTTTTTAATTTTTTGGAAAATTTGTGATGTTTATTTTTGAGAGAAAGCTAGAATGCATGTGAGCAGGGTAAGGGCAGAGAGAGGGAGACAGAGGATCCAAAGTGAGCTCCATGCTGATAGTAGAGCCTGATGTGGGGTTCGAACTCACAGAACCACATATCATGACCTGACCTGAAGTCAGTCGCTTAACTGAGCGACCCAGGTGCCCCAGAAGTCAGTTTTTCTTAAATCACCAGGAGTAGAACGCATTTGATACAGAGTTCTGTTTTTCTGCCTCACATTAATTTAATACTTGGGTAGCATTCAGGGAGATTTTGAGTCCTTGTCTCACTTTAAATTTTGCCTTATTGTGCCTACCATAGTTAAACCATGACAAATGCTTTGGGAGAGCTTTCAGTGTTTCCACACTTTTGCTTAGGAAGTCAACATGGGAGTATCTGCTTTTATCTATAAACTGTAGTGAATTAGCAGCAGCTGCTTAAACCTGGTTGGAAACAAGTTGTGCCCCTATGTACATGTGTAGTAGCTAAAACGAGACCTAGCATACAATAACATAAAAAAAATATAAAGTCTCCCAGAGATACATAGCAAACATAATCCTTGTTATAAAGCATGTAGTTTCAGTGCTTTTAGATCAAAATGGCCAATATGTTTACTCAAATGGAACAGATAGCATTATAGAGAGTTTGAAAATCTTGTTTTTAAATGTTTTTTGAGAGAGTGAACGTGAGTGGGGGAGGGGCAGAGAAAGAGGGGATGGAGCATCTGAAGTGGGCTCACCGCTGACAGCAGAGAACCTGGGCTCAAACTTAAGAACCTTGAGATCATGACCTGAACCAAAATCGGATGCCTAGCAGACTGAGCCACCCAGGTGCCCCTAATCTTAAGCATTATCCTGGAAATACTGTATTATCAATAACTTAATAGAACCAATGCGTTATACACAGGAGTGTAAAACCTCAGTCAACACACTGTGCAAAATACGTCCACTGACCCAATCAAAGGAGGGACAGGGAGATTCAGAACACAGTGAAGTGAGGCTTTAATCAACATTCTTACAAGAGGGGGTATCTGATGGACAGGCACACACAGTCAGTTAAAGCAGGCAATTTATCTCCTAGCGTGCAAGTCCCACCCCTGATTCCTCATTGGCTGAATAACTACAGAGGTTACAACCTTACCCGGAAGTCGCCTAAGCCCATGTAAGGCAAAATGTAGTCTGATTGGAACAAATGTACATTCCTTGAGGTGATGCAGAGACTTCAGTTCTTGGGCTCATGCTCATGGCAAAGCCTGAGAAAAATAAGCCTGTGAAATGGATAGGGGAAGAAGAAGCAGGAAGTGAAGTGTCTAAGGTATTGGGACTCCATTGGGGTGCGGCGGTGGGCAGGGTGATTGGTACATATTTCCAGTAACTTGTAAACCTATTGTTAACTAGACAGCACAGATGTTATTTGGTATTTCTGAAAGTGAATCATCTCACTTTTCACACAAACATCCCATTAACAACTTTAAAGAAATCTTGATACATCTTATCTGTTACACATTGCCTTATTTTGTCTACCACATTACTAGTCATAGTGACATGATGATGGTCCAACTCTGAAATTTTACATATTCTCCAACTAATAGTGACACAAGATATCCGGAAATGAAGACTAGAAAGGGTAATGCTGATGTATGTGTGCTTTTGTTTTGCATCCCATCTTATAATAATTTTTCTCCATGCCACTCCTTAAAACTTAAAAGGTACTGGTGTGAAAGAATCAGGTCATTATTCTTAGAAAAGATCATGAGAGCATGTTCAATTAAAGTAAGTAGTAAAGGACCATAGAGTCCTTTGTTTGCAGGGAGGACAATAGAGAATCTTTAGAGATGAATCAAAGAAACCATGAGAATGAGAATATTTGGGAAATGGTGGGGTGGGGCAGGGGTGGGGCCAGGCCAGCAAACACCAGCAGGTCTCTGAACTATCTTGTTCCTTGATGATTTCCTGGATCCACTTTCTTGTTTCTTAGGGTGATCTGAGATTTCTTTTCCTCACAATCAAAATACTTGTCAGGAAAAGTAGAGGTTTCTTAATTGTATCTAGTAGAATTGAACATCTTGCTTTAAGAAAAATACTTAAATTGTAATTATTCTGCACATTTTTAGTTCGTGTTTACTAGGCCAAGAGATAGTTTATTTAATGAGTTTCTACCTGGTTGTCTAAATTGTATAAATATGAGGAGTAACTATGAATAGTTAATATATAATAATAATTTATAAATATGAAGAATAACTTTTATCTAGAAGACTGTTTAGAAATTACATAAAACTTAAGCTTTGTTTATTACTGGTGGAAACATGGATATTGTTTATTATTGACCGTTATCTCTGAAATGTTGACTAAGCAAAGATCTCTGAAAAGTTCCAGAGTAAGAATTCTAATTGTATTGTCACACAATGTAAAATATAAATTCTCAAGTTCTAAGCATGCATTGCTTTTCCTGAACTATGTTGAAGTACAAACATATGTGTGAAATTTGTTGACTATTTCAATGTTTAGGGATTCAAGACAGCATATAATTATGCTGAAGGAATTAATCCCCTGTGATACCAATTGAGGAACATGGTGTTATGGGGCACCTGGGTGGCTCAGTCGGTTAAGTATCGACTTCAGCTCAGGTCATGATTTCATGGCTGGTGAGTTGGAGCCCTGCATCGGGCTCCGTGCTGACAGCTCACAGTCTGGAGCCTGCTTCCAGTTGTGTGTCTCTCTCTCTCTCTCTCTCTCTCTCTCTCTCTGTCCCTTCCCTGCTCACACTCTCTCTCTGTCTCTCAAAAATTAATAAATGTTAAAAAAAAAAAAAGAATGATGTTGCTAATACATCCCATTTGCCACTAATTGCTGTAAGTCACCTAAAGGCTTATTTTCTTTTTTCAAAAATAGACATAGGTAATTTGATATTTTTTTACTTAAGTAAAAAGAAATTACATGTATCTTCAAAATATTTTCTTACATTGATCCAACACATAACTTTGATTAAATTTCATGAGTTGGACATCACAATAGTCATAACAAAATAACTTACATTAACCATGTTGAATAAAGATGGGTAATATTATAACTGATTATTTAATTCATATTGCCATCCTTTTTATTTCATGAACTTAGTTAACAAGGAGTGCCAAGATTTAGGCTGTATCTACTGGACATGCAATGACCTGAAGGTTTGACATTATCCGGCTTCAACATGTGATCCAAATGGTTTGTTTGTTTTTGAGAGACAGAGCACACAGGTGGGAGAGAGGAGCCAAGGGGGAGAGAGAGAATTCCAAGTAGGCCCCATGCTCAGCGTAGAGCCAGACATGGGGCTTGATCCCACAACCCTGGGGTCATGACCTGAGTTGAAATCAAGAGTCTGATGCTCAAAGGAGCCACCCAGGTGACCCCCCAAATGGTTTATTTATTTAAATGCACTAGTCAGCATAACAAATGTAGGCAAATAGAGTTCTGAACCAGCGATTAGAAGACCTGTTCAAGTCTCTGTTTTGCCTCTTATAGGTCATTGCTGGCAGGAAGGGAGGTGGGGGACATTCCTGTTTTGTATTCTGGAACCTACATCTTTATTCTATCTGAAAGGAATCAAATGCCTGGATGTTCTAACCTACAGGGACATTATGAGGCATAAACCAGATAATACACATGAAGTACTTTGTTAATTACAATATATTGAATTATCAGTCAGAGGTATCCCATTAAGTATGTTTGAAAATACATATTAATAAAAGGTTAAACCGGACATGAAATCTGAAATCATTAGACATGAATGTTAATGCAGTTTTTAAACAGGCTCGTAAGACCTGAAAGTAGGTCTGTCCCTGAGTGGACCTCAGTACCTTGTTATTTTCCTCAGGAAGAGGTTTTAGCTTCCGCTCCATTCAAAGGGCCATTGCAAAGATAGAAAATAGATTTTACCTCTTAGAGTAATTTATCTTATAAATATGTTTGAATGTACTTAGTTTTATTATTAAAGGTAATAAATCCGTTGGCTGTGATAAAATAGTGAAATGAACTTACCCTCCCTCCAAATAACTGAAACAAACAAAATATATGAAACTGTGGGCATTGGACAACAGTACAGGACAGCGATCTAGGAGAAGGGAAATCATTGAGCTAACCTCTAGGATCGACCCAGTTCACTGCTTATGATTGTCCTATTTACAATCTAACACCATGCAAGTAGGGTGAGAACCAACAAGAGCCCAGTAATCTCTGAAATGAAGAGGCAGAGAAGTCAAAGTAGTTAGAATTTGCAGAGCCGAGTGCTATAAAAGAGAGCTGTATTAAGAGAGAGCTACAGAGATAGAGCTCTGGAAGTCTGCACAGGGTTCTCCCCAAGTCTTCAGGTGTATGCATAGTAAGCGCATGTATATAAGAAAACTACTCAAGCCCAGAGAATTAGACTCTGGGAAGGAATTGTCAGAGCAATCCCTGGTGATCGCGAAGGATAGTTGGTATTCCCACAATGCAGATAGAGAAAGCTCTCATAATACACAGGGCATATGGTAGAATATTCAAAATTGGTGTTGCCTCATTAGGGGGTCAAAATTAGCCCTAGACAAAAGATCACCCCGGAACTGCCTAATGAAGCCTAAAAGCAAACTTGAAAAAGATCAACTTATTTTCACGTAACTTGGATCCTACGCCAAAGCTCCAGAATATTTAAAGGAATAAAAAATATATATCAGTATCCCATGAGGTTAAAAAAAAAAATCTGGCATCAAACAAAAAATTATTGTGGATGCAAAGGCTATAAACCACGATGAGAAAAATCTATCACTGGAAACACAATGAAGCGCAGAGGATAGAATTAATAGAAAACATTAAAATAGTTATCCATACAATATTGATATGTTTAAAAGGATAATGGGATGAGCATGTAACAATATCCTAGCTTGTGACTTTATATCAGAGATTTAATGTAGAAATAATACCAAACGCCTTACAAAAAATTGAAAAGGGAAGGAAAGTAGCATTATCCTGATACTCAAAATAGAAAAAAATATTTTGGGGCACCTGGGTGGCTCAGTCGGTTGAGGGTCCAATTTCAGCTCAGGTCATGATCTCATGGTTCATGAGTTCGAGCCCCGCATCGGGCTCTGTGCTGACAGCTCGGAGCCTGGAGCCTGCTTCCAATTCTGTGTCTCCCTCTCTGTCCCTCCCCCCCTCACACTCTCTTTCTCCCAAAAATAAACATTTAAAAAGAATTTTAAAAAGAAAACCAATATTTTAAGAAAAGAAAGCTATGGGCCAACATCACACGTGAACTAGATGCAGAAATTCTTAACAGAGTTTAAGAAATCAAATCCAACAATGTAGAAAACGAATGAGACACCATAATGAAGTGCAGTTTATCACAGGAATGCAAGATTTGTTTATGATTCAAACCTCAGTACATTCAACCTTATTGAAACTAAGGAAAAAGGAGATAATGGATGATCTCAATAGAGGCAGAGAAAACATTTGTCAAAAATCCAGTATCGATTCCTGATAAACATTCTCAACAAATTAGAAATAGAAGAGAACTTCTTCAATTTGATAAAGGCTACCTATAGGTGAATTTATAGTTAATAGCATATGTAGTTGTCAGACATTAAGTGTTTTCCCCTTAGGATGACGAACAAGATGAAAATATCTACTCTTAGGGCTTCTGTTCAACCTGTCATGGGGGTTCTAAAGAAGAGACAAAGAAGTAAAATCACTCAGGTTGAAAGGAAGAATGAAAACTGTCTTTATTTGCAGATGATATGATAATCTGTGTAGACAATATATATGATCTACAAAAACATTACTAGAACTTTAAACATGTTTATCAAGATTTCTCAATACAGAGCCAAATATAAAAACAACTGTATTTCTATAAACTGTCAATGAACAATTGTAAGAAATGTATCATTTGAGGTAGCATAAAAATAATGAAATATTTAGGGATAAATCTGACAAAATATTTGTGTTATCTCTACACTGAAAACTACAAAACATTACTGAGAGAAATCATATAAGACCTGAATAAATGGACAGATATACTGTGTCCTTGAATTAGAATATTCAATATTATCAAGATGTTAATTTTTCCAAAACAAATCTATAGATTCAATGCAATTCCAGTTGAATCAATACTAGCAGAATTTTTTAAAAAGTTTTTAATGTTATGTATTTTTGAGAGAGAGCGTGAGAGTGTGAGAGCTCAGGGGAGGGGCAGAGAGAGAGGGAGACACAGAATCCGAAGCAGACTCCAGGCTGTGAGTGGTCAGCACAGAGCCCGACGTGGGGCTTGAACCCACAAACCATGACATCATGACCTGAGCCGAAGTCAGATGCTTAATGGACTGAGCCACCCAGGAGCCCCTAGCAGGCTTTTTTAAAAGAGGTTGACAGACTGGTTCCAAATTTATTTGGTAATGTGGGACCTAGAATTGCAAAATGACTTTGGCTTTTCTAACTGAAAAAAAATTGGAGTATTTACTCTAGTTGATAAAAATATTTAATGTAAATTTCTAATAGTCAAGTATAGTATTGACAAAAGTACTAGTAGAACACAATAGAGAATCCAGAAATAGATCCACACTGTATAGTCAATTGATTTTTGATATTGATGTCAAGGCAATTACAATGGGGAATATGATCACCTTTTCAACAAGTAGTATTGCAAGAATTGATTAGCCATAATAAAATAAGGAAGAAATTTGACCTTTTCTTCATACCATGTACAGATATTTAATTGAAATGCACACCTAAATGAAGGAGCTAAGACTATAAAAGTACTAATAGAGAACAGGAGAAACACTTTGTGTCTTGGGGTAAACAATATTTCTAACATATGACAAAAGCACAATCCATAAGATAAACAGTTTGAAGGCTAGGCACCAGCAAAATTAAAATCTTCATCTTTTCAAAAGGCACTTTAAGAAAATGAAAATATAAGCTGTAGACTCGGAAGAATATCTGCAAAATGCCCATTTGATAAAGGACTTGTGTTCAGAATACATAATGAACCTGAAAAACTCAATTATACATAAGCAAACAAACATTAAAAAATGGGCAAAGAATTTTCATAGAGAATTTGCCAAAAAAGGTACGCAGGATCATTAGTCATTAGGAAATGCAAAATTAAGCTGCGGTTAGATACACCAACACACCCACTAGGATGGTTGAAATTAAGATTTACCACACCAATGGATTGTGAAGCTGTGGCATGACTTGAATTCATATATGGATTTGGGGAGTAAAAGATACAGTAACCACTTTAGAAAACAGTTGGGAACCTAAAAAGTTAAATGTATTCCCACCATATAATATAGCCACTCCATTTGTAGATATTTACTCAACAGAGATGGTAAAGCATATGTCCATAAATTACTAGCACAGAAATGTTTATAACAGATTTATTTGTAATAGGCAAAGAGAAAATCTGAATGACCATCAACAGGTAAATATATAAACAAATTGTGATATATTCAAAAACAGTATACTACTCAGTAGTAAAAAGAAAGGTGAAAATGAATAAATCTCAAATAGTTATGCTGAGTGAAAGAAACCAGACAAAAATGAGTACTTACTCTCTGGGTCTATTTATATAAAATTCTAGAAAATGCAGTCTTTAAAGATATAAAACAAGTTAGGTGGTTCACTAGAGATGGCTGATAGAGGAGAGAGAATGAAAGCTGGAATATACTTGGGCACAAAAAAGTTGGGGTGGTGGTGGGAATGTATATGTTCCCTGCATTGTAATAATGTTTTCTTGGGTATATACGTGTCAGACCTCATAAAATTTTACATCAATACATGGACTTTGTAGTACATCAATCATACCTCGATAAAGCTCTACAATGAAGAGTAATATATCTGTACTAAAGTGGTGAAGACTGTAGATACCTTGATTTTCATATAATCAGTCATAGCTTTTACATATATCAGAAGTGATTTACAAGTGTATGTGTGTGTCTCTGTGTGTGTTTTAATGAAATGCTTAAGGGCTTTGGCCGTCAGACCTTTTAATGTATCTCCTACTGAGGTGTAAAACTTAAAGCTATACATAAGAAATTTTGATTTGATATGATGCTTAAACGCCTTACTTACTATTCATATGAATGAAATAATCAATTTGGCTTTTTTGATAATCAATTTTTAGATGAAAGGCAGCCGAAATGCACAAATTAATGATGTCTATGGGTTAGCCCTCTCTGACCCGTTGTGGTCTTAATAACATTATTAGAAGAAAAATGTCATTATCCAATGTGATCTCATAAGGTACCACAATTTACAGCCACCCCTGCTTATTTGCTACTCTAAAGAACAACTTTGTGGCTTTGCTTAAAGAAAGTGAAGTCTTTTGTTTCTCCCTGAGGTTGTCATACCAACAACAATTATTTAGCTCTAATTGGTCTGTAGGAGGTCAGGATCAGCAGCCTAAAAATGCACTTTAAGGATTTCACATTTCAGCTCAGTGGTTAAATTGTAGCATTCTCTGTCTTTACAGTAATATTCTGAAAATGCCTATTTTAGACCTCTTGTTTGCCCCCCTCCTTTCTCTTTTTCTAGAGGAAGTTTCAGTCCATTAATAAGGAATAGACCCAGGGTGCTTGTGGCTTTTAAAATATGATTGTTTTGCCTCTTAAATTTATCCCGCTCCACTTCTTTGGAACTGGTTGTGAAACAATGCTTCTCTATTTTCAAAAGTATGCCATTCACTTTGCAATGTATATTTTTTTGTCTCTAAAAAATGAAAATACTGAAAAAGTTGAAGCCAACCTAAATCTGATGATTTTATAGCCAACTTAACTTTCATCTTTATCTCTGCTTGCTCCCCTTTTTAAATGAGTTTTATTTAATCTACTCTGTAGCTTCCCATTTTGCTCATGTGTAATATGTCTGTCACAGCTGAGGGCCGTGGCAGTGTGTTTAGTAAAGATAATAAATTAGAAATAAGACAAAATATGATTTGATAATACTCAGCTTATCAATACTAATTGTTGATTTGAACTTAAGATTGCTTTGTAGTCTTTTTTTTTTTTAATTTTTTTTTTCAACGTTTATTTATTTTTGGGACAGCGAGAGACAGAGCATGAACGGGGGAGGGGCAGAGAGAGAGGGAGACACAGAATCGGAAACAGGCTCCAGGCTCTGAGCCATCAGCCCAGAGCCTGACGCGGGGCTCGAACTCACGGACCGCGAGATCGTGACCTGGCTGAAGTCGGACGCTTAACCGACTGCACCACCCAGGCGCCCCAAGATTGCTTTGTAGTCTTTAATGTTAGTCTGATTTTCAAAACTATAATACAATTTACCAAATCTGGCATTTTTATAAAAAGACTGTCAACGTTTTTCTATGTTGATAGCTTTCATTATGGCAGAGAGTCTTCAAAAGGCTGTTTGATATTTTCCTTTATAAAAGAAATATACACAGGTTTTTAATTTATAATTTTACTAAGGTTCTTCATACCAAAGGACTAGAGTATCTGTCTTAAAATTACATGTATTTATATGTATGTATATATAGCTGTGTCCTCAAGCTTTGTCTTGATCTACTTTAATCTCACTCTGTTCCGTGGCCATTGCAGTGTAACTTTTTGTCCCTGATTATAATTTAATAACATCATGTCTGTCTTCTAGAGTATTAAAACTCTTATAACCAGAAGTCTAGATATCCTTATTCCCTTAAATATAGCTCCTAATTGTCCCAAAATACTGGTAGAAAATATGGAATGATAACAAATAAAATGAGAAGCTTCTACACAGGTTTTGAAACACTTGAATCGACTGTTTTTATTCTACGAAAAGAAACGATTGATTTTACTTGGAGGTTTGGGGGAAAGTAGCTTTACAGGCATGCCAGAAAACCTTGAAAAATTATTTCACTTAAAAAAAAAAAAGAAAACCTCTTTGGTGGGATTTCGTGTGATACAGCTTACCATTACTAATAACTGTATAATGTAGTTAAGACTGTAATTTAACACATAATATTACATTGCAACCCTAATGTCAAGTTAACTAACATTTTCTTTTTTTTTTTTTTTTTTAATTTTTTTAATGTTTATTTATTTTTGAGAGAGACAGAGACAGAGCACGAGCGGGTGAGGGACAGAGACACAGAATAGGAAGCAGGCTCCAGGCTCTGAGCTGTCAGCACAGAGCCCGGTGCGGGGCTCGAATACACAAACTGTGAGATTATGACCTGAGCAAAGTTAGGCGCTTAACTGACTGAGCCACCCAGGTGCTCCTAACTAATATTTTTAAGCCTAAGATTCTTTACTTGTGTAATGGCAATGATAATTTCTACTTCAGACTGTGGATGTGAATGGTTAAATGAGATTATGTGCATTAGATACTAAATACTAAGTGAGCATTTATTATGTGAATAATAGAATTAAGGGACAATAAAACAGTTGGACTCATTTGAAGAGAAAAGAATTGAATAATATAGTAAAAAGAATGATTAGACAAAAATAAAAGATTAAAAATAAGTTTGAGGCTATACCAACTTTTTTTTTTTTTAAACAGACTTTATTTTTTAGAGCAGTTTTAGGTTCCTAGCAAAATTAAGGGAAAGGTATAGGGATTTAACATCTGCCTCCTACCCTCTTACACATGCATAGCCTCCTCTATTAAACATCTTCCACCCAGAGTGGTAAATTAGTTATAATTGATGAACCTTCACTGACCTATCACAGTCACCCAAAGACTGTAGTTTACACTAGGATTTATTCTGGGGGCTTTACGTGTTTTTTGTTTTTGTTTTGTTGTTGTTGTTTGTTTTTGTTTTTTTGATATCAAAAATCAAGTTTAATCATAAAAATTGTTATATTTCTATTGTAAGGGATTTATTAGTTAACTCATAAAACTTATCTATACCACTTTTTCATTTCTTAATCATCTAATACTGCCTTACAACTTTAGGGGCTTTATGTTTTTTGGGCTTGCAAATATATATATTGACTTCTATCCATCATTATACATATAAAGTCATTTTACCACTTTAAAAATCCATCTAGAACTGGCTGGAACTGGGTACTTCCCTTCCCTCAGGTCGGTTGGTCAGTGATAGAACCTCAGCAGGTTAGATTGTGGTTAAACAGTTTCTCCAGAGGGCAGAACTTGTTAAGAACAGAACATTGTGGTGTATCTCAAAATGGTTCCTTTTTCCCTCCCCCTGCTGGAAGCATGAGGGAACTTTTCTCAAATACTCATTATGAGAATCAGGTTGAACTCCAGAGGTAAAATTCACAGAAGTGTGGGACCACCCCTATGATTGAGTCCCCTTGGAGTTTTAAGCTCTGAGTTGTAATTAGCCAATTACAGTTAGTATTTCTCTTCCTTTCATTCAGCCACCACCCCCCCTCCCCCCCACCCAGCCCCCTGCTTTCCTCTAAATGTTTCTGCTGATCAGTTGTGAGTCTCTGTTTTGCTATTGGTCTCTCCAGTTTTCTGGGCAGTGGTTTTCCCTGAGACCTCACATCTTTTATGGTTATGAGAAGACTTGTCAGTTTTTCAATTCAGCTTTTTACTTGTTTGGACAGAGTGCTAACTTCCCATCTTACATGCCACTTTGGAAAGTAGAAGTCCCATATCAACTTTTGCTAATTACTTGAGATATTTTTTTACAGATATTTAAAGATAATTTTAAAAAATAACTCTCACATTTAGGCCTCAATACATTTTATTTTTGAAACCAATATGCCATTTAAACAAATCACGGTGTCAATGATTTTAGCTTTCATTATTAAATAAAGAGTATTGGAAGTGTTGATGACAAAACAAATTATATTTTTAAAATACATGTTTAAATTCTATAGTATGCCTTGTATTTTCCTATGCAAAAATATTTTAAAGATAAATATTCCAATGTGAGGCCAGATATTATATTTATGTGTGTGTTCTGCTAGTCTCCTCTATTTTGCTCTTATTTATTTGTCTTGAAATTGGTCCCATTTCATAAAAGCATTTAACTTGATTAAACACTGGATAATGTGAGAAAATACAATCAGAATCTTGGTAAAAAAAGACATAATAATGCTCTTACCGTACGTAGCTCAAGGGTAGAACATAGTTTTGCCTGAGGAATCTCATAAACACCTAATATGGTCCGTGTTGCCATATCACTGAAGTGTATGAGGAAAATATTAATGTGAATTATATAACCCTAAAATCATTTAAGATTTGAAATGTATAAAGAGTATTGGTGGTTGGAGCTTAAACACTGGAAAATGGAAGTAAGCCAAAACACTGGCACTAACACTCTGCTCTTGTTAAGAAAATGCCAAGGGATCTTTTCACAAGAGTAACTCGCAGATTGCAACACAGTTACCTTAGCTGGCTCCTGACGTGCAGTATCACACCACATTTAAATTTCCATCTGTGGCGTCTGGAACTATTGTTCTGTGAACTTTTTTTTCCCCCAAAGTAAATCTGCAGGATCTGAAAGACCACAGGACACGCTGCCTTTAGTGGGACAACCAACTGGACTGACTTAAGGAAGTTTTAAATGAAGTTTGTAGTTCTAGCAACTATAGAGTCATTTCATATTTCAAAACAAGTAAATTGGCATTAACATTATACCTAGAAAATGCTAAATTTTGATATATCTGGGTTCCTTTTTTTTTTTTTGGAATGTCTTCAGTGCTCTGTTGCTACAGTGTGTCTCTGTGAGGAGGAAAATGAGGATGCTGTGTTCCTTGTCCTTTCTCTCTGAAACTTAGTCATCAACACCCTTAGATCCAAGTAATTGGTGGTTATAAAATGTAATTGAGTTGGCAAAGGTCATTATTTAGCAAATAGATATTAAAACAGTTTTACACGTTGATGTGACGTTACCTTGTGTCTAGGTGAGATTGCACATGCACGCTCCACTCACACACACGATACCTGCTTTGTAGGTGTAGTAAATACAAAGGAATATTAAAGCTCATGAGCTAATCATAAGACTAATCTTTCTGCTTTAAGAAGAGGCAATGACTTTATGATAAGCTTTTTTTTTATTACTTTTTTTATACAAGGGAAAACATATTTGTACTGTATTCAACTCTCAACTTGGAAGAGAAAGTGAAATTGAGTGTTTTAAGATCTTTGAAAGGAAAGCTTATGTAAATAAAACATTCATATATCTATTTTTAAACAGAGGTATACACTTGATGTCTTTGCCTTATGGATTAATCTGATAACCATTTTCTGTTTTTTAATAGATATATATTTTCTTATGTATTGTACGTCTCTTCTTGAGTATATATACATATATTCAGTATATTTACAATATATAATTTCCTCTCTTCTCCATTTTCCACACTAGAAGTTAACATGTACAAAGCACTTAAAACAGTACCTAACAGTCATATGTCAGTAAATATTAATTAATGACTATTATAATGTTGCTATTGAATGGCTTTGTATTCAGTATTTGATTATCAACATTATCATTTATCTAAGTTAGTACTATGAAGAGTTACTGATTTTAAAGGTTGCATGATCTGCAAGGACCTTTAAATGATCAGCCCAAGAAGCAGCATTAAAGCAAATTCTACTCCTTTGCTCAGCAATCCTGTTGCTAAGCAACTAAATTTGTTTATCTTCTCTTGTTTGGGTCAGGACTGGAGGTAATGAGCTGATGTTACATGTCAGGGAAAGGAGTTAGTGGCTGACAAAGAACTTTAAACCTCTTGGCTTTGCATTGTTTTCACACTTAGGAACCTTCTGGGTAGTTTTGATCACATGACCCTTCTCCTTTAGGGTTGTTTCTTTTAGATCATTAAATTCATAATTCTATATAAGGGCCTTTAGCAAATTACCTACACCCTGAAAAAAAGATAGTCCAAATAATACCACCAACCAAATGAACTTCAAGGCAAATGTTTTAAAACTTAAAAAAAAGAGCATAGAAATGTCTTGTCAAAGTGAAATATTATTATAATTATTATTTATTGACTTGTTTTCTAGTTCCTTGAAGATATGAATGGCGGAAATGATTGACAAGGCACTATGTACATTTCCAAAGCCAATTCTTATGACATAGTATAGTGCTACAAATGTCTATAAAGATGCATAAGTTATTTCTGTAGGAATAGAAAGGATGAGTTACATGCCATTCCATTTTGATGAACTTGAATCCAGTTTCTAATCAACAAGATTGCCCTATACAATAAACTACTGATTGTGACTGCTGGCGTTAACAGTAATAGGACAAGAAGATGTGTGGCACAATTTTCCCCATTCAGCTATTCATTTTCCTACTGCTTTGGAGGAGTCTTTATATCCTTATGATCCTTCTCAAAGTTAGTCTGATCAATTGTGCTAAATGTGCCCAGTAGAGCCATTGAATACGTGGACAACTCTTGTTGATTGCTAAGTAGTGTCAGTTTGGCCTCAGTTCCTCGTTTTTGTCAGAGTTCTCAAAATATGAATTTAGTTTCAGGGTGTTTTTGCACCCTTTGATAATGCTGTCTACTCAAAGCCCACTTAATTTTATGAATACTGTGAAATATAAGATATAGATGTTCAGAAGCTGATATGTTCAGGCCATATTTTATTAGTCTTTCTGAATTCTGTAAATTCATTTTTTTTTTCTCAGCCAGTGCCAACTAGAGACAGTGTGATGTGCTGTATTTAGCTGGAACAAAAACCTTTATAAGAAAAAGCAATAGAAGAGAAAACATCAGCAGAACTTCTCCTTTTATCAGTCTTCATAGTCTGCAGCTCTGACGTTCAGACTTGAAGTTAGGAGAGAATTTGTGAAACTGCTGTCAGAATTATTAACTCCAAGAGGCTTTCATTTGGAAGAATCCAAGTTCCCATTTTCCTAGCAAATTTATAACTTAACATAAATTTCAAGGTTTCAAAAACATCAAGACACAGCATAGATGTTTATTTGAAAAACAAATCACTTGATAAATTTCAGAATGTACGGTTTTGTTTATTTTTAAAGAACCTGTCAAGCTATATTGTTGAATTAACTAAATAATACAGTTTTCCTCTGGTAGATTGCTATGTTCAACACAGTTAAAATGTGCCTTTCTTGCCACCTTGCATTGGGTATGTGCAGCAATAGATACTTGTGTGACTACTGTTTGTTCAGAATTATTCTTATAGATGTGTTTTTCAGAATACAGTGATGTATTTATAACAAATGTCATCATACCTAATTTATTATCCATTATCCATTCTTGAAGGCTTACCTATGTCTCCCTGAAACTTGCCCATGAGTCAAAAATGCTTTCTTTTCATAGTACCAACTGGAGTGTTGGCCAGATGTGACCTGTATTTCTAACCTGAGAGATATAATTAAAAATTATTAACCATTTGATGTAGATTCAAAAATCAGTTTTCCCTTAAATATTCTGTTAAAAAATGAAAATTGCTCTCTTCTTTGTTAGAGTAGTAGTAATAATACAAAAATTGTTGGTTTCTTGATCTGTGTGAACTCTGTGAAAAAAGCTTTATATGTCAAATATTTTTGATACTCAAAACAACCTTGCATAGTAAAGGAGATGCTATTTTATGCCTTTGTTACTGGTAAGAAATCTAAGGCACAGAGAGGTTGAGGAATTCGGGTCATGTAGCCGGTGATAGTAGAGCTGGGATTCTAATCTAGACAGCATCATTCTAGATATTGTCCTGATAAGGTACCCAGCATCAGCCCAACAGAAGGAGGCATCACCACTAGATGTAATTGTTTGTATGTTTTCTTTTAGATGTTTTACTTATTTGGTATTGATCATAGCCAATATTAATTAAAAATTTTCAAAAATAATGTAACCTTAGATTTTGAGTAGTAATTAGGGAGCCAAACTATTAAGCCTTATAATTCATGGATTGTTAGGATTTGGAGGGGCTTTTGCTGTCAGTCACTTCTACCCACACACTATATGAATTGGGAATCTGAGGTTTGTGTAGTAAAGTTACTTTTTTCAACTCACACACCTATTTAGAATCAGAGCTAAGGTGAGGATTAGTGTCTGCTTATTCCCAGTGTGCTTATTAATTGTATTTTTCTCTAGTTAGAAAAGAAGATAATAATCTAGAGCAAGTTCACTTTATTTTGGTGGGGCCAGGGTGGGGGGGGGGGGTTTCTACCTGAGCACACTGAGTTCAGCTGATGTTCACTAACCAGACACAGGAGAACTTGGGCAGAATGTGCACATAAGTAAGTATATGGGTTTTTAGTTAAATTCCAACTACTTCCAAAAATGCTTTGTGGCAGTTAGATCCAGTTGTGCATATGTGAGAAAAGATTTGTGGGTAGCAAAAACCTAAATCCTTGCTTATAGCTAAAAGATGATATTGATGAGCAATGATGTTTTTGTTAGATGGAGATACTAGGTGTTCCCTGATTCCATCAGAAAATACCGATGAGAAAATTTCAACAAAGCCTTTTGAAGATGTTATTTGGAAAAATGTGTGTGAATTTGATAAATTTGGTTTCCTGTGGGAGAATTTTTAACACTCAAACGCTTCACATTTTTATGCACCAGACCAAATCTGCTTTCAATAGTTCAGGTCAGATATGATTAAGAAAAACGTTTCCCGAGATATTCGCCAGTATAGAAAGAAGCCATAGATATTTTCAACAAAAGAGTTCAATTTCTTTGAGCTCTGAGTAGGAGAGAAGAGAGCAATGTCAGATGTCATTACAGGATTTTCCAACAATCTTCTATGCCAGAGAATTGTAATATATTTTTAATTGATCTATCACAGGGAATCACAGCATATAATATCAAAAAGGCTTCTCATCTAGACTTATATAAGTTAAATTTTTTTCCTTATGAACTAGGAGAATTCATATTTTGTCAATTATTTTGAAGATTTCCGTGAAACATTTTTATGTTAATATGTTTTCTTTAGGTAACTCAATGCTACCCTGATCCCATAAATATGTGTTCTTTTCCCAAAGAACAGGCATCATAGTGATTTCGTGGAGAATTTTTACCTCTTGGAATAGTTTTCTTTCGTTTTGTAGTTGAAGTGGTTATCATTTTTGTTGTGCTGTGGAACAACATCTGCCCCATGTGGAATACTCTCTAAATACTTGGGAGATTGATGCCTTTTGTTGGATCCTTCTCATCGAGTTAACTGTTGGCTACATTTTGAGTGAAAAGCAAGTTATTTTGACCACATTAACTACTTCTATATCACTCATTGTCCTTGCATGTATTGCCCTATGGATATGAATAGGAAAAGACCTTCATTTTAATATTATTTTAATATTCTTGATTATCATTATCATAGGAGGAGTCACAAAAGCATTATTTAGAGATGTACACTAGAGGGTGGTGTTTTACCTGGACACTACACCTATCAATGCACCGGCTTTGAGGAAGAGTAAAATATATTTCCAGGAAATGTTCCCCATGTTTAATGTTACATAATTCTCAGCACATATGCCCCATTAACAAAGTTGATAAACCCCAGGGAATGGAAGCAGAGACGGAGTCACTTGGCGGCCTTGCTATCCGGTTTCTTCAACACATTCCTGTAGGTGTTTGGTTTTTCTGAGCTCCACATGCAGAGTGTCACTTGAAAACCAACACTGATCACTGGGTGAGAATGTATTTGACTCTTTATAACTACAGGGAATTGGAAAGCAAGTGAGGCAAATAGTGAACATGGGTAAAGCTATTAAACTCACCACTTCAGTCTTTGCACATAAATCCTCTGCATTGTTTATGTGTATTTTCATGATTGATCTGAGAATAGAAACCATTAATAGTGGTGGGAAAGGTGATTTCTGGAAGACCTCATGTTTCTGTGCCCTACTCCTCTGGATTTTACTTGGTTGGGGTAAAAAAAAGATTGGTAATCTAGGGAAGCCCATCTTTCATAATATCTTGCATGGGATGATTAAATGTTGGTATACATTTCTCCCCTTGGTAAACATATTAATGTTAATGATAGGTTGAGGCATTGGTTTTGGTTCTAGCTGTTGCTTTCATCTTTGTTTTTTCTCAGTTCATTCTGTTGGTATTGGTACAGTCTGCTCAAATCACGAATTCTTTTGTGGTTTCTCATGACAAATGTCCAAATTTTCATTGACTTTTACCTGGCCATGTGAATGAATACATAAAAGGTGAAAAAATTTTTCAGATTTATCACTCTGAAATTTCCCTTCAAGGGAAAATTATTCTCCCTGCTCTGGCCAGTAGAATTTCCTTATAATGCAAGCAAGTCTTCATCTAATGTTGGATGTTTTCAGACCTATATGCTTTATTATTCTTTATTACTATCTGATTCAGAAAGACTGTTGGAACCAAGATCTCTTGGAAACAATTTAAAAGGCACAATTTTATATGATTGAATTAAAGTTGAATTGACTGGTTCCTATTAAAGTTAAGCCCTGACCAATACTGCCAAACCCAATTGAAGCTAGGTACACACTTTCCTTCAAATGTTCCTTAGCGTTTGGCTCTGGCTGTTTCCATGCCCCCTTTCCTTCAGTGATACGATAACATCGCAATAATACTTAAACGCTGACACAACAGAAAACCTTGCCAGTTTGGCTCTCAACCTTGGCAAGCTTTTTGTTATAGTTGCAACCCAGCTTACTCCTTGAGTTGCACAAAACTTCCAGGGCTCCTCCACAGCATGTTTTATAAAGGGGACTAAAAGGGAAAGTAAGAGAGATGCTAATTTTGGACAGAGAATAGTAAATAGGACAATAAATAAAAGCTCTGTTTTGGCACATTGGAACTTTCTTTTTTTCCCTTTTAAATGTGTGATTCCTTTTCCCAAATGTTGCACTAGATTTATTTTTAAAGGTGTCATCTATTTCCATTCCAGTGCTATGTCATCTATAATTTAAATTTATGAGATGAATCTTGAGGTTCACCAGTGGAGCAGCTGGAGAATTGTAGCCACTTTGCCATTGAAAATGCAGATTTGCTGAAGGTTTTTGTGTCTGACAAGCCCCATTGAAAGCATCTCACTCCCTTTCCTGACAAGCATCCATCAACATGTAATATTTATTCTTCTGTTTTAGTTTCACTACAAATAATTGGCGGTCCCTCAGCAAGAAGATGGTTTCCTGCTGAGGCAGCACCACCTGTATAGCTTCACCAGGCTGAGAACAAATGCTCTGAGAAGGAAGCTTTCCTAGAACTGATGGATAAAATGAATGAGGGATGTTTTATAAAAGGAGGGAAAGCTAAATTTGTTCCTCTAGTTGCATCATAATTGTTAGTTCTCCAATTTTCCTTCTGTCACCGTCAGAATAGCAATGGAATGTTTATGCAAACATTTTATGGCTGATAAGAAAATATTCTTGTTGTCTTGTCTTCCACTCCACTTCTCTTTAGATAGATAGATAGTTATAAATATGTGAAGCCTTTAGCTTCACAATTATTCTCTTCCCTGGATTCTATCTATGGGCTTGGATTGATTTCTATATTTAATATGCAGCAAACATGAAAATTTTACACCCAACTGTAGCCGTTGTAACTGCAAATAGTAGAGGGCCACGACCTTCATATTCTTGTGATAACTTCCGCTTTTCCTGTAACCCCTAGACCTACATTCCCCTTGTTAAGAAAGGATGTGTTCTTAAAGAATTGTGTTCCTGTAAAATTTGCGTGGGTTGCACTCTTAGAAAGATAGGAGAGGTAAATGAAAAAATGAACAAGTTGACATATTATTTTTTAATTATTTTTAAATAAAGGACAAGCTAGAGGGACAATGTCGATTTACCTTAATTTCTAATGCAAGAGTTTACAAACTTTGAGCTTTAAAATTGTTGTACTCTGGGCTGCACATTGTACTTTATTACCCGAATCAGGCAAAGTGGTTTTCTTCCAATTTCCAGGAAAATAACCAAATTGTTATCTTGTATTCCCCCTATTTTCAGGGGGGATTAATCTCAGGATTATATTTTAATATTTGGTGTCTAGCATTACTCATATTCTAGTGAGCAAGATGAACGAACAGGTAAAGGAGGAATGTACATACAAACACTCCAGTGCCTGCTTAAATCCCAGCTCTTGATGAATGGACCCAAGAGCTCTTGGTTGTTACCCTGCGTTCTATGAATTTAATTTAAACTTAAAACTAATAAGCAAAGTAAAATGTCAAACAGCATACACCAACATTTATGCTGAATTACTGTGAGTGAGATGGAACTGATTGTTATTTTGTGGGCTTTGACATAGGATACCATGATTTCTGAGGATTATGTTATCAGAGGAAGTCTGAGAACTATCAAATGTGCTTATTTATAATAACTTATTTTTAATAGCTTTTGAACTTACAGAAAATAGCTTGACTAAATGGAGTAGTTTTCATGAAACCCAAAAGACTAAGCATTTTGCCATTTTATTGGCAAACACTTTTTAAGATATATACAAATAGCATTTTTGTAATGTTTGCTGATTGTCTCATTGGTCACATGAGAAATGGGTGGTCATACTGAGCTTAGAGTTCTAACCAACATGAGCTGTTAAAATATTCATTTAGTATTCAAAGAGTAGCAAGTGGTATAACAAAGGGTGAGGGACAACTTAAAAATACCTGGTGTAAGACCTTTCCTTAAGGAAATTATAATCTAATTTTTAAAATATTTATTTTTGAGACAGAGACAGAGCATGAGTGGGGGAGGGGCAGAAAGAGAGGGAGACAAAGACTCTGAAGCAGGCTCCAACTCTGAGCTGTCAGCACAAAGCCAGAGGGGGGCTCAAATTCATGAGCCATGAGATCATGATCTGAGCCGAAGTCCGATGCTCAACTGATTGAGCCACCCAGGTGCCCCAAGGAAATTATCATCTAAACAGAAGGCGTGTAAACTGCAAAAAATGTGCAGACCATGCAAAAGATAAAAGGGCAGCCTAGGGATATTAGAGCTGCTGAATCAGCACATTCTCCATCATTGATGAATTCTTCCCTGGGACTGGTCTTGGAATCAACAGCCCTGAGGCTCCTGTTGATTTATATTCTAGCTGAATTATCCTGTTTAATTTGCTGAACTTTCCTGAATCTTAATTTCTTCCTCCATCAGAGACAGCTAATACTACCTACCGCTAAGTGATATATTTGTTTGTTTTGAGAATTAGATGATTGACCAACTGCTTGGTAAACTGTAAATTGTTAGAACATGTAAGACATCTTTATGATCTTTTCTTGGTGCAAGGCCATGTAGGGAAAGATCTAGTAGGGAAAAAGCAAGATAACATAATGATAAAATAGTTATTAATATTTATGGAGAATAATTTTTATATGCCGGTCATCACTCTCAGTTCAGTGTGTTTTAGCTCATTTAATTCTATGATACTCTTAACCCATAGGTATACATCGCCTAAAAAGATAATGGTACAAATATGTATAGTAGTAAAAAATGCCATATGCCATTAGTACTGAAGGAGATGTTTGAAAGATGAGATCTTCTGAATTCTGAGTACAAAGAGATCATTAGGAATTGTGGAGGTCAGGTATGGCTTTATGGGAGGACTTGGATATCATAGGTAGTCAAGCTGCCTACTTAACGTAAGAGAAATAGGCAGAGACTCTGTAATTCCACACCACCTACTGACCAGCCATGGCCTCTCAGGCTTTAGAAAATGACTCAACTTCTCTCAGACCTATTTTAGATCCCTGCAGCAGAAACCTTCTGAATGAAATACATCTTGCAATTGATAGCCTGCTTCGAATCTACTTGAGGCCTCAAACAGCAGGGTGTCTAGAAATACTAGTCTTTGCTACTAGAGCAGAAATCTTAAAGAGCCATGCAAATTGAATCCACCCGGTCTTTAACTTGGGCCAATTCTTCCACAGTACGTGCAGACACATTGTTAGGTGACTTTGCTGCATAATAGAGATCATTACAAGCACTTACTTAATCTCACAGGGGTCTACTGAAGATTAATTAGTTAATGTTGGCAGACGAAAGGTGCAATATATGTGCTAAGTATTATTATTATTACTGTGCCACTTATCTTTAAAGAATGTTGTTCGTGAAGTCATAGTGCCTATGTGCCATCTGCTCACAGCAGCCTTTACCATCTCTCTACTCAGAGACTGAATCCGGTGTCTGAATAAATAGATGTGCTCAAAAAAAAAAAAAATCTATCACACCTCCATCTGTGCTTATGGTATATGAATTCAGACATAGGCAGAAATGCAAATCAATCACAAGTGGAGAGGCTTCTCCAGTGCCCAGAGTCACATTTTGAGATGTTGCTCTAATATTCTTGCTTTTCATTTTAGAATCCGCTAACTCACGATGTGATGCTTCTGTGAAATTTTATCTCTTCTGCATCTGAAATAGGGTGTCACGTTAGAGCCCTGAACTGCCTTCTCTTTTGTTCCCAGAAAGTTGAAAGAGAAAACTTCCCCAGAACATGTTCACTGCTGATCTTTTGCAGAAATTAGCTCCATGATTTTAATGCTTTAGATATTAGTATAATTATCAGAAGCTAATGAGTTTTTAAAGGTTCCTATATGAAATCATGATTTTGAAACTTCCCTCCTGCCAGAATTCTAACTAGGTTACAGACAACATGACATGATCTATGACCCATTTTTGCTAATGACTAAAGAATGAAGATACAGCTTCTTATGAATAAGCACTCCTTCCCGAACATGATAGGGCACTGCAAGTGTGAAAGCTCTGAAAATCAGAAAGATTAAAACCTTGAGCTAAAATTATCCAAATGTTTCATGGATGCCACTATAGTGATATAAATATGATTCTTTGCCTTTGAAATAGTTATTGGTATCACAATTAGCATAGATATTTAATATTCTTCCACAGTAGGTGGCTCAATCGAATTATTTCTTCCCCCATCATCCTACTAGCTCTTTTTCGAGTCAGCTGCAGAAAGTAAATTTATCTTCTATCTGAAACTCACCTCACTTGATCCATATACCCATGATAATTCCAGTAATATTTTTGCTTAATTTTATATTCTTGTGTCCAGTTTGTTTGCACATTTCTTGCCTTGTCCAAGGTTATGCTAAGATGTCTTTTAGGGTGGCCATAGAATTAATCAATTAGGAAATAATCTCTGGTTCATTAAAGCTTCTGTGACCTATTTTATATATAATCTGATCTCATGGAGGATGCAAGTCATATTTGAGTTCAATTCATCTAATTTAAATTATGCATCCACCTTATGAATTGATTAGGTTTTAGGGATATAAAGAGGAATAAAATACCATACCTAGCCTCAACTCAAGAAGATAAATCTATAACTAACTATATTAAAATGATAAGCTCCAAACTAGGCAATTTGAGCAAGTCTTAAGAGAGCTCAGAGGAAGGAATGATTCATTCTGTTGAGACTCAGGAAAGAGTTTCAGGAGCCTTCAGATGGATGATACTTGAATTAGGCCGTCAAGGCTGAAAATGGCATCGGTAGGTGGAAAAAGGAGAGAAGATACACTCAGCTGTCCTGACTCGACTTTCCAGCAGACTAATGCCTCCTCGAAATGTACTGTCCTATCTTGTTAAAAATGAACCTCAGACACATTTTTGTGGACACATTCTTCACATTTTGAAAATTTTCCTCTTGGACTCTTGGATTTCACTCCCCTCTCAAATTCCAGCTCCCTTGATGTTGTTTTCTGTTGCTTGATCCTACACTTGAAAATAGATGTCTTTCCCAATTTAGAACGTCAACTTGGGCATAGCTTTCACCCTCCTTACTAAAGCATAGTGCCCCCGATATCACCCACCTGATGTTCCTGCAGACTTCATATTGGCCACCTAGAGGAAACTTACATACTTTCAGGCAGAGGAAACTACAGGGAGAAGACTTAGACAGCAATGATCAGGGCATATGTGACAAAAAGCAAGCTGTCTTGTAGGGCCAAAGCTCTTTGTTCCCTCATGCATTGGGACATTTGACAGAATGATGTAAGCAGCCCCACAATAGCAGTGATACTGTGAAATAGCAAAGGTAACTCTATCCCTGCAATGCTTTAGCCTATCCCTCAGAAAATTCTAATTATAGACAGTGTACACACAAATAGGTTTAACTCCCTAAACGACCATGACCTTGTTGCTTCTTAGATAAGACAGTGTAATTGTCCATTCCTTGAATCTGGATTCTGCACATTTAGGGGTCCATGTTTCTCAGGGGAGAGCTCTTAAAAACATCTGGGCAAATTAAATATTTTATAAACTTCCTGATTACTGATTTGTAATCATAGAGTGAATGCAGAGATCTTTGGTATCTTGAATCTTGGATATTTTAGACCTTGGTTGCCTCTGCCAGCTCGTGTTAGTGATAAGATAATGTCCCATAAGATGGGGAGTTGAGGTTGCAGCTAGATATGCTGACCTTTAATGGTACTTGCATTATTGGATAGACTAAGAGTCTGAAACCCTTGTGTCCCATCAGGAATAAGGATATGATGGAGTGGGGCTAGCTCAGAAGGCTTGCAGCATGACAACTTATGCAATGCCTTCTCTCTAGACTAAAAAAGGGAGTCTGGACTCAGGGCTGTAAATTTGGCACTGTTCAGGAGTTCTAAATTGACTTTAAAATGAATGAGGTAATGGAATACTCAGACAGAAGGCTCATCCATTATAGAAATACACCTCAAATTGGTCCTTCTTTTGGTAAAGGCTAAGAAGTACTTCTAGTTAAAACTTGGCAAGTTATTTGCTTACCAGGTCTTGCTGGGATTTGAATTAACTGTCATAGTGATAAAATTTTCCTAGAAACTAAATGAAAAAGCCAACATAAACAAATGTTACGGAAAGCCTTCAAATTTTTCAGAATTAACTGTTTGATCTAGTTAGCACCTCTAGATCTGTTGGTATAGTCCATTTGAAACAGATTTCTGTAAGAGGATAAAGAGTGAAATTGAAGCAAATTACACATATGGCATGGGTCTATCTATTTATGTAATGGAATCCGAGGCAGAAAACAGAGAGAGAAGAAAATTGGAAGAAAAGAGATAGTGTTAAGGAACAAATAAAATGCTCCTTTAGTAGACCCTAAAAATTCTCATTCAGGTCATTAAAAACAACAACAAATTAAAGGGTATTTAAAGCACCACCAGCTGAATATAACCCACATGATTCTCTGAGATTTTCACATTGGTCAGGAGTTGCTTAGTGAATTGAGACTCTATTAAGTTACATGTGGTTTCCATTCTCTTGTTTTTATAGCTTCTTGGAATTTACTTTGGATCTGTTGAGACCTCTAACCATTTTCTGGCCTGAAGATGCTGTTGTAGACAATACCACAAAGATAATCTCTCTTGTACAGCCATCCAATCACACTGAAAGTCCTGGAATTTTTATTCAACGTTAATATGTCATAATTTAGTCCTCACAAGTATGCTGTAAAATTGTTACCTTTAGCTCTATTTTGTCATTCAGTTGAGGCTTTTAAAGATTGAGTAACTTGCCCAAGTAAGTGGTACAGCCAACCTGAAACCCAGATGATATGGATTCAGTTCCTGTACTCTTTCCTCTAAGTCACATACATGCTATTAAGTTCTTAAAGCTTCACTTGTATGTACGAATCTTTTTGTAGCTATGTTACTAATATTTAAAGAGATTATATTGATCATG
The DNA here is from genome assembly GCF_007474595.2 of Lynx canadensis. NCBI lineage: Eukaryota > Metazoa > Chordata > Mammalia > Carnivora > Felidae > Lynx > Lynx canadensis. The sequence goes on along the minus strand of NC_044303.2, from coordinate 152,467,710 downwards.
GAACATCACTTTGCCTTCCCTGACTCCCAGGATTATTTTTGCCAGGAGGGGACAACTATTAAGGTGAGAAATTATGACATCAAATTTTATTATGAAATCTTTAATAGTTTTATGAAATTTATTGGCCATTGTCAAATTATGCAAATAGGAAGTTTATGGAGAGTCTAAGGAATGCTTACTTTAGCCTCCAGATTTTTCATTTTATTTTTCCTTATTTTTTTAATTTAAAAAGTGATATATTAACATGCAAAAAATTCCAAACACTAAAGAAGTCATAACATGAAAAGCAACTCTTTGTCCCATCTTTGCTCTCCAGTCCCAATTTTCAGGTAAAAGTCTTAGGTATATTTCCACAAGATTTTTATACATGCAGGCATAAAATACTTCTTACTTTTTTAAACATAGTATTTGGTGGTATTTTCATTATCAGCTCTAGAGTGTCCCTTGCTTTATCACAGCTGCAGAGTATTTCATTATGGGTGGACTGAAATTGACTTAACCCATTTATTACTGTTTGACATCTAGAGACTTGGCAGACTTTGGTTTTAAGTATGCTGTGATGAACATCCTTGTTGTTTGTTTAAAGATGCATGTATAAATGCCCAAAAGTTGCATTACTGAGTCAAAGGCTAAGTTCAGGTTATAATTAGATATGTGTGACAAAATTTTCTTCTATGTGTGCCTGTTTTCCAGTTACGATTTGTAAAAAGAATTACATATGTGTATTACAAGTAAAGAAAATTATCCTATTTAATAAGTTTTACAAATTATTTAAAAATTCTTTATGTTGTGTGGTTTGGGGCATGGAATATTTAAATTTTTATGTAGTCAAATTAATCCTTTTTAGTGCTTCTTCTGGATGGTTCCTATTGTTTAGAAAGAGTATTTCCATATTAAAACTGTTTTTGTACATGTAAAATTTTTAGTACTTTAAAAATTTTATTTTTACATTTATCTTTAATACTTCTGGAATTTATTGAGATCTACTCTTAACTCAGTAACCAGATTTTTAAAAAATTTATTTTAATGTTTATTTTCTTTTGAGAGAGAGGGAAAGAGGAAGAGCGTGAGCAGGGGAGGGGCAGAGAAAGAGGGAGCCACAGAATCCAAAAGAGGCTCCAGGCTTTGAGCTGTCAGCACAGAGTCTGACACGGGACTCAAACCCACAACCGTGAGACCGTGACCTGAGCTGAAGTTAGATGCTTAACCGACTGAGCCACCCAGGTGCCCCAGTAACCAGCTTTTTAAATTTATGGCTGGCTGTCTCAACATCATTTACCAAGAAAGCTATTTTTTCACTTATTTAAAATGCCATCCCTTTATATATTAAATTCTCACATGTATTTCTGTTTATTTCTTGACTTTGTTTGGACCCATTTGATCAGTCTGCCTATTCAGACACCAGCATCAAATAATTACAGTAGTATTAAAATATACCTCACTATCTTACCAAGGTATTCTCTTTTACTACTTTTTATTTTCTCAGAAACTTCCTGCCAATTTTCCATGTTTATTTTTATATAAGAAATTTAGAATCACTTAGCTCAAGTTCCAAAAATAAGGCTGTTGGTATTTTATTTGGATCATGTGAAATCTGTAGATTAACTTAGTTTGAACTTACATTTTTACAATAGTGAGTCTTTCTGTGCAAGAAATAGTTTTGCCTTTTTTACTTTTGAAGCCTTTTAAGAATATATATCCTTTAGTAGAATTAAAAAAAAATTTAAAGACATCTTTCACATTTGTGATTAACTTCACACCTAGATATTTATTCTCTTTATTTTAAAGATGAGGTTCTTAATTTCTATTTTATAGCTGCATATGTTTCCAAAAAAGCAATTAATGTTCATATATTTATTTATTTGTATTTGGCTCTCTCGGTAAATATTTCTGTTGTTTTTAATTCTAATTAAATTTTCCAGTTGTATATCATCTTAAATGACTGTTTTATCCTTTACAGTATTTATATCTGTATTTAAAAAATTACTTCAGGTTTTTAAGAAATTTTTTTAAAGTACATCATCTGGTACTTCTAGAACAAGAATACATATTTAGATAATAGTAGTCATAAACATACTGTTATATTGTTACTAGATTTAATGATGATGTTTTAATATTCCATTATTATCATAGATTTTGCTTTTAGACATATATATCAGATTATAAAGTTTTACAACATATCAATTATCATTTATTAATAATTATAAAAATCAAGGTTAGATATCAGTCTTTACCAAATAATTTGTGCTTTCTACAAAATAATCACATGCTTTTATTTTCTTATATTTTTAAATACATTGATAGATTATATATAAGATGTATATTTACATTACTTAAATATAAACCTCCTTAATTGTATTGTATTCTTTTAATATTCTAAGAATTTCCTCTTTTTGCTTTGGTTTGTATAAAAAAGCAGTATGGGTCTATAGTTTTCCTCCCTTTTTAATTCTGGTAAGATCATTTTCCATATTTAAAGCATTAGTTTTAAGTTGGCTTTATAAAAGATGAATTTCGAAGTTATATGTGTGTATGCTTTCTAGAATATTTCAAATAGCTCTGCAATTATCTATTTCTTAAGTGCTGGTTATAATTCATCGCTAGAACTCCTTTGTTTAAGAAGTGTTTGGTTTACTCAGGAACAGGGATAAACAAATACTTAATTTTTTTCCCCAGAAAAATTTGAAAATTTGCCTTCATTTGGCTTCTGTTGTCCTTTCAAACAAATTTGTAACTTCTGTTATCACAATAAAGCATACATTTTATTCAGATTTTCAAATGTATCTTCAGTGCATCAGTTAAATATTTTCTCATAATTAGAATTTTTCCTGCATTAGAATCTACTAACAAATTCACTTTTTGCCTGCATTAGAATCTACTAACAAATTCACTTTTTGCCTAGTGTATATATCGTATGTAATGCTATATTCTTCAGCTTATTTTTCTAAGATTAGTTTATATAAACATACATATATATATGCAAACATAGGTACAAACGCATAGATAGGCACACATATGTATGTGGTTATATATGTGTATATAATATATAGTATGTATATATAATATATACAGTTACTAAAAATTTCAGTTTTACTTTTTTTTACTATATGTGCTTTCTAAAGGTATTTTTGCATATTAGTCATAAACATACATATGTTTGTATATTAGTGTGTGCATAATATATATTCAGTTATATATGATACATATTTATATGACCATACATCATTGAATTTGCTGTTTAATTCTTTTTCTGTTTTCTAATTTATCAGTTTTGCTTTTGCCACTAGTAATTCCTTCCTTTTGATTTTCTTAGTTTCGTGTTATTGTTACTTTTCTAATTGTCTTAGTAGAATGGTTAATTAACTTATTTCATTCTTGGTTGTTTAGCAAGGTAATTATTAAAGCCTATAATTTTTTTCTTTTGATAATAATTTTAGTCAATTTTCATCAGTTCTGATATATAATTACTTGTTACTGTTATATTCTAGATATTCTCCACTTTGCTTTTTTTTTTTATTTTTTGTTTTTATTTTTTTTAACTCATGAGCTGCTGAACACAGAACTTCTAAATCTTTACATAGCTGGTATGTTTTTCTTTTGTGTTACTGTCATTGTAGTATATTGTAGGCAGGGGGTTTCTCTAAATAAACCTCTTGTCAAAAAATTGCTTTATGTTTTCTGTATAACTTAATCTGTATGCTATTTTACATAAGGGGATTGATATATTTTACTAGTTATACCTGTATACATTTATTTGGCCTATTTGACCAAATGAGTTCAGATGTAATTTAAAAATACTCTAGTGTTATTATATATGTTCTACTTAATTAAAGTGCTTATTTTAATTCCTTTAATATTTTTTCTCCTCCTTGATTTCAACTCTGATATTAATATCACACATTTTGCTTTCTTTTTTTGTTAGCATTTTCCCAATATGTCTTGGCCTATCCATTTCTTGTATTTCTTTATAGCTACTTTATTTTAAAAGTTCATTTTATTTCCCAATGGGATTGGAGTCTCTTATGGATCAAATTAGATAATTTTTTATTCTTAATAGGTTATTTTATTTTATTTACCTTCACTGTTGTGAGAAATATGATTGACGTTAGTGCTAAAACCTTATTTATATTTTATGTTTCGTTGTTTTCAGTCTCATGGAACAGTCTGTATTTTATTGTGCCTTCTTTTTATGTACTTCTTTTTTTTCTTATAATTACTTAGAATGGTTATTGACATTCGAGCTGCTATTGTAAGTTTAACTATATTAAAAACTGTGGCTGAATTGATTAACTTCAGAAAATCCATTGAATCTCTGCATCAAAATATAAAGAAATCAGCTCACTAACACTTGTGTTACTCTCCCTCTGAATATATGTTAGTTTTAGTTGATTTTGTTAATATTTTTATCTTGTGTCTGAAAAATTTATTTCGCAGAATCAGCCAATATCTGTTGAACTCTTACCTGGAAATGGCTGTACATTCTCTACATCACCCTTCTCTTTTTTCACTCCCTCTCCTTGTTTGGTTGGTTGTAACATTATATAACTGACCCATAATAATAATAATAATAATAGCCACATTTTTTATCCTTAATTCTTTTATATAAATTATATCAGTGCTCACTATTGTATTTTATCTCAAGCTTCCATTCCTGGTCTTTACTTTGATTCACCTCTGTCAGGTTGGATGTTGTGATTAAGTAGTTGTTAAGTGTGCTCATGGGGATTGGATTAGCTTAGGCTCCATGGAGCATTTATCTGTTGCCTTAATTATTAAAAAACAAAACAAAACAGTTTTTTGGGTGATAAAAAAACGAAGGCAACCTTTTCTTTCCCTTAGCAATCTCCTGCCTTTTTTACTCTAAATGGTTATTTACTTTCTCTCTTTTTACTCTACATAGTTATTTCTTTTGTTTGTCTAGGATTAGTTCTTTATACTTAAAGTCTGTTAAGTAACTGCTATAGAATATGCTGAGGTATTGGTTGATGCATTTCATTTTTTTAAAGATAGAATTTATAATTTTAATATGCAAATTCTGATCTTTATTATTTTGTTGTTTCAATGACCTTATTAAGAAACTTCATGTTGTTTTCTTCAGAACTATGAAAATATATGTATATGCCCATATGTACACTTACATATTTCAAATTTATCTCCCTTATCTCTTATTATGTCTAAACATTTATTTTCCCCCATTTAACTATATTCTGTTTATTCAAGTTGGTCTTCCCTGTCCCCGTTGTGTTTTCCATATTTTCTGTGCTACTTTTTGTTTCTTTTAATGTGCCTTTATTTACAAAGTCATTGACATTCATCTTCCATTTCTATTTTTAGTATTGTTGACTCACTTTTAATTTTTTTTTTTTTTTGGTGTCTTTTGCTATCCTTCTTGACTGCATATAGGCACTCTTAAAAAAAAACAACAACACAAAAAACACAGTTTGTTTTCTTTAAATCATGATGAAGAAAGATTTGTTCAAGGCTGTCTACTGTCTTCCATTACAAGTGTAATCTTCTGATACCTCATCTCATGCTGGTCTCCTTCTGATTATTGTTTCCTACTAAATAGGGGGAAGCACTCTGTTAGGCCTATTAGTCATGAAGTATGAATAAAATGGAAGGAGCCTTGATGAGCTAAGACATATACTGATTCATTTTGGACATTTTGTTATAAACTCTGCTGCAACCTCTATCTTATGGAAAAAACTTGACAGAGGGAGTCCATTTTTTCTGTTTTGTGTTGAACAAAATATCTGCATGTCTCTCAGTGATGCATAATGCAGAGTAGTTGTGCAGTAATGTGCCTCGTTCATATAAGCATGGAAATGAGGTCAGATGCAGGCAGCGTGGTGTGGTGGTTATAGGCATGGGCTTTTGAACCAGATAGCCTTCCTCGTTTAAATCTTAACTTCACCACTAATTAACTACATGCTGTGAAGAAAGTGGCCTTTCCTCTCTGAGTTGCTCACCTGTATCTACCTCACAGACTTGAGAGTATCAACGATATAATGTGTTTAGAGCACTTGGTACATAATAAGCACTCAATCAGATTTCACTAATGCTATTATTGAGATATAGCGAGGGCTGCTTGGGTTCAAACACCAGCTCTGGCACTTACTAGCACTAGTCACTTACTAGTGACATGGTACAATTTACCTCACTTTTCTGGGCCTCTGTTTCCTTATATACAAGAAGGAGATTATATTAACAGCTACTTCTTTTAGTGTTGGTGGGGGGGGTCTTTAGAACAGCATGTGGCCTCTAGTAGCCACTCAGTAGCTTTCTTGTTAATTGTAACACTCTGACCCACGTAAAAGTTAAATTGGGCATAGACTCTTGATCCATTAATCTCAGTCCACTCATGAGTATTAAATGCCTGAACATATGTATCTCAAATCAAGGTGCTTGTGACTTATGAGCTTCTACCCCAGGATTCAGTAGAGTAATAACACAGTAAATGGTTGCAGAAGGAATAAATGTATTGATAGGAGTCATGTGACACTGATGCCAAGTTGCTCCCACCTCTACTGGTTTTTTGTTTTTTTTGTTTTTACCATGGAAGGGATACTGAGTTCAGTTTTTCAAGGTTTCTTATTTGGTTATTTGACTCATTTCTCCTCTCTTTGTCTTCTGTATTTTCAGTAACTTGGTTTTCCATTTTTTTTTAATGTTTATTTATTATTGGGAGAGAGAGCACACGCACAAGTGGGAGAGGGACAGAGAGCAAGGGACACACAGAATCCGAAGCAAGTTCCAGGCTCTGAGCTGTCAGCTCAGAGCCTGATGTGGGGCTCGAACTCATGAACCATGAGATCCTGACCTGAGCTGAGGTTGGGTGCTTAATCGGCTGAGCCATCCAGGCTGTTTTCCTTTCTGTCTCTATTTTGATGGCACCAGTTATCTTCAGGCATATAGCATGGATTGATAGGAATTTGAAATCCTTTGAATTCAATATAAATATTATTCTTAACTCACAGAATCAAACCTCTGATTTAGCTTTCGTAGTATTAAGTATTGCCTTCATTATAGCTCATCTAGGGGGGCTACATGGTTCACAGTATTTGAAACATGAGCTTGATATGGAGTACTTGCAACTTCACATTTTCTACTCAATTTATTTGAGTCATCTTTATTTGTTTATAGCCACTGGTGTATCCTTGGTTTGAAAGAAAAGTGACTTTTCATCTCCAAATAATAGTCATGCTTCATTTCCTTAGCTACAGTAGAATGGCTAGACTTTGTAAGTAATTCTTGCTTAACGGGTTTACTGCACTTATTATCTTTGTTATTGTTGTCATTACTGTTCACTGAGTGCTGAAAATCTTTTCAGTACTTTTCAGTTCAGAAACCAAATGTAGTTTCTGCCCTGGCAGCTTCTATCCATAATGCTACAACTGATACTACAGAAGAAGAAAAAAAAATGTCGTAAGAGAACACAATGAATTTAGGTTATTCAGGGTTAATGCCATTTCATACTCGATTTATTCATTAATGTTATTTCTGAGTACCTCTCTTTACTGCATTAAGTTCTTTGAGGAATATAAAAAAGGAAAGGGCATATCACTTTCCTAGTACAATTTGCAATTTAATTTGGAATGCTTAACATACGCCTTTAATGTGAATAGACAAAAGTTACCAGGTACCCTGTGTTAGTCAATAAATTTGCACCAGACCTCTATTAAATGTCAGGTATGAAGAGAGGGAGGCTTAGGATACAAAAACGATTGAGAGAGATCATCTGTTTGGTTGTAAAGAGCCCAACATTTGATGAAGGATAAAATATCACTTAATATTACCATTACCACTACGAAAAGCTAATGTTTCCTGCAAGGTTATGGTATATGCAGTTACTTATTTACACACACTTCACATATTAACTCACATAATTCCCATAGTAACTCTGAATACATACTGCTGTCATTCTCATTTTAAAGATGAGGAAACTAAGGCACAGAATGTTGCAGTAACTTGCTCCAGGTCATTCAGCTAGTAAGGCAAATGGCATATATGAGCCCAGTGACATCAGAGTGAAGGTGAGGTATAGTGGAACAGGAGTTGGGAAAAACTCTTTGAAGGAGTTAAATTTTTAGCACAATCTCAAAGGTCAGGACTCTGTGTATTTTGAAGAAGCACAGGTATGGAGGGGAATGAAAAGGTTGAGGAATAAAGACACAAGAGTTGGTTCTGATCAAGGTTTTAGAGGGATCATGAATGAAAGACCTCTGAGAAGTCAGAAAGAAAGGCTGAGCAAAATACACTGCTTCATGTGAAAGTTTTCTGTGCCAGTTTTGGAGAAACTTAGACTGAATGTCCAGGTAACATCTAAAAAGTGACATGATGAAATTAACAGCTCTGTGGCTTTCCTAGTGCCTGACAGTGCTGCAGAGCTAGGGCATTCTTTTGAGACCATCACTCTTACTATTGCAGATAACACAGGAAAGAATGTAGAATCAAGCTGTTATTTCCATTAACACTTAGTGCCCATTAACTCATTTGTGAGTTTATTGGCTCACTTAAGTTAGATCAGTGACAGAATGCTAAGCAAGGCAAGTCATTTTAATAGCAGTGAGAGGGTATTGTAAGATTGCTAAATCACAGGACACCAGCTAGGCATTGGGAACAGTAAAGTGATGAAAAGTCAGGGACATGGAAAGTCAAAACAAAAGGCTGTGAGGGTAAGTCCCACCAATTTCACAAGTTTGCGGAGAGCTGGCCCTGAGAAAGGTATAAGGGTAGATCTTTCACTAATGTGTGTCATTAGTAGGGTAGAATGTGGAAGGGGTGTAATAGTCCTCAAAGTTTTTTTTTTTTTGTATGAGATCTTTTTGCAGTAGTATGCAGGAGTTAGCTGTTAACTAATGAAAGACAATTGTTAAATTTACAAACAATGTGGGTGCCAGTTCATAAAGTGCTGCTAGACTGAAGTAGATAGACCATGGTGGCAATATTTACACTGTGGATGATGGCACATGTTACAAATCAAGTCTTCTACCTTCCCATCTTTCCCACCTCCAACCTCCCAACACTATAACCCCTCATTATGGATTGAAAGTGATGGAAGAAAAATTCAAGATGTGAGGTTTAACCAGCGTGCCATGGATTTCAAGTGCCAACTCCTTTTCACTCTAGTGAGAGGAATTGGAGCTGCTCTAAGGGGAAGAAAAAATGCTCTCCTACCTCATCATTCCTTGGATTCGTATGAGGAAACACAAACAGCCGCGATGGATGCTTTTAGTTTCCTGCCTCTCTAAGAAAGCAAATTACCATGGAGTTTGTGATTCACAGAGTGAAGAACATAGAACATCGAGGAAGGAGCATGAACACTTGGTGGTCCTTGGGCAGACCAGCGGGGAGGAATTCAGAGGGATGAAACTTTGGAGTGTTACTGACTCCACATTTTACGAAACTCCAGTGAGGGAGGCTGTAGAGACATTTCCTTGCAAAGTGATTGCTTCTCCAGCCTCCCCTTTAATCCTCATTCTTCCGACTCTTCCTCCTTTGTGACTGCGTTGAGTCTCTGAAACTGTTCTATTTTGACTAGAGAATAATTGTGGGGAGAAAAAGGTAAAAGGAAAGGTTTATAAAAGGCCTCTGAGAAGAACAAAGGCAGACTGCTAGAAACAAAGGTGGCAGGGAAAAAAAAGTGCACCAATACATTTTAACATACTATTAGTAAAGAGCCTTGAAATTTTCAACTCGAGAGGAATAAAGCCACTTAAGCAGATGGGGGAAAATAAAAGTTAGATGAAACTATAAAATATTCCAGTTACTAAACTGAAGAAACCATTAGTGGAGCTCCTCCTTTCATTTAAACAGCATGAATAAGACTCATTCAATAATAAATTCTTATCCTGCAAGCTGTTTGTACAGTCAAGGAACCTATCTCATGCAGGTGTTCCATGTGTGAAATGCCAAAACAGATAATAGAAGCCCCAAACATACCATATTGTGGTTAGAGGGAGCTCTAAACCCAAAGACACGGTAAGAAGAAGAGGTTTTCAAAACAAAAGTATGTTTGTGCTTTAGTGCTGCTTTAAAGTGATTCAGTTTGTTTTAATCAGTTACACTTTTGTGCCATAAATTCCATATGTATACTAATTATACTAGTAAATTTGAGTTTAGCATTTCACGGAGAGAGCTTGTGAGTTCTGTGAGAAGATAGAGCTTTTCCTACAGGATACAAACTCAACTTCAGGTCATTACAAGTGAAATTTACTGTAGAAATTATTTGCAGAATGGCTTAAGGGCTTGATTTGGCATGCTTATGCATGCAGAGCTCCTGGAGAAGTTATGGAAACTTAGAGCTCTATAAATGCCAGCTGTTGAAGGCAGGCTGCTCATGATCTGAGCAGAGGAGGAAAGAAAATGTAGGTATGGAAGAGTAAAACACATTGTAGCAGATAGAAAATTCAGGCTACATACTTGGTGTACATATAAGACTATGACAAAAACAGGTTCGATATTGCTTAGGAGATACAGCAAGAAGGGGATGAAGTGTCACTACTGCCCAAGTGGACTTGGAGGCCCAGGAACTTCATTTGTATACTCATTAAGTCAACCTTAGTCTTTGGTACTTCTGCAGCCACTATTCCGTATACAGGCTGAACATACAACTACACATATGCTCATACATTTACATATAAATATATACACACAATAGATGCATATCTGTGCACAATGTATAAGTATATATGCATACACACACACACACACACACACACACATATATATATATATATATATATATATATATATATATATATACAATGGGACATAAATAGGGTAGAAAAGAAATGTAAAAAGTGCCTGCTAGAAACTTATAGTTTGAGGACAAAGGATATGATATACAGAATAATTTATTGTAGTTTGATCTCTCATTTGTTATTTAACCTACTTTAATTTGGGTCCTTCCCCACATGTTCATTCAAACAGCTCTATCTGCATTTGTAGCCAAATATTATGTACTTTCTAAAGTACTTTTTAAAAACTTTGAGCATTACAACATTGAACTGATCTGTCACATTTGACCTCTCCCCACATTTTGAAACTTTCCTTTGCTGGTGTTGGATTTGCTATTCTCCTGATTTTAACTTCACTTCTCTGGACATTCTCAGTCCCTTCCATGGCCTTTTTGTCTTTAGCTGGCCTGTTACATGGTGATGCTTCCCCAGAAGTTTAGTCCTGGAACTCTTCCTCCTCTGGGTGATTTCACCTGTACCCATGGCTTTATCCACATAGACATTGATGATTCTGAAATTCAGCCTAAACCTCTAATCTGAACTCAGACATTTGTGTATAACTACCTAAAATAAATATCCACTTGGTTATCTTATGCCATTTCGAGAGTTTTCTTACCACCTTCAATAAACCTGCTCCTCTTCTTGTCTTCTTATTCTTATTTGGTGATATTTTTATTCTCTCAGAAACTGTAACCCTGAATCATACCTGACTCTACCTACTACCCCTTCATTCTTCCATAATGATTCCTCCTGCAGTACTGTCAAAAAACTCTCCAGTGACATTTCTTTTTTATCCTTTCAGTTGATCAATCCACCAATCTATTTTTTTTAATTTAAATCCAAGTTAGCATATAGTGTAATAATGATTTCAAGAATAGAATTTAGTAATTTGTTACTTACATATAACACACAGTGCTCATCCCAACAAGTGTCCCCCCTTAACACCAATCACCTATTTAGTCCATCCCCCCCTTCAGAACACCCCTTCAGCAACCCTCAGTTTGTTCTCTGTATTTATGAGTCTCTTATGGTTTACCTCCCTCGATTTTTATCTTCTTTTTCCTTCCCTTCCCTATGTTCATCAGTTTTGTTTCTTAAATTCTACATATGAATGAAATTATATTTGTCTTTCTCTGGCTGACTTTTTCACTTAGTATAATACACTCTAGTTCCATCCACATTGTTGCAAATGACAAGCTTTCATACTTTTTGATCACCGAGTAATATTGTGTGTGTGTATATGTGTGTGTACGTGTGTATATATGTATATACATATATATGTATATACATATATGAATGTATATGTACTGATGAATAAAGATGGGGTGTGTGTGTGTATGTGTGTATATATGTATATACGTATGTGTATGTCATGTATATACATATGTATATGTTGTGTGTATATATGTATATACATGTATATGTGTATATATATGTATATATGTATATAGGTATATACGTATACATGTATACATATACATATATATGTATACATGTATACGTATATACCTATATACATATATATATATATACATATATACATATACCTATATGTATATATGTATACATATACACACACACACATACACACACATACACACACACACACCCCATCTTCTTTATTCATCAGTCAGTGGACATTTGGGCTCTTTCCATAATTTGACTATTGTCAGTAGCACTCCTATAAATATTATGATACATATTCCCCTTCAAATCAGCATTTTTGTATCCTTTGGATAAATACCTAGTAGTGCAATTGCTGGGTCATAGGGTAGCTCCATTTTTAGTTTTTTGAGGAACATCCATACTGTTTTCCAGGGTGACTGCACCAGTTTGCATTCCTACCAACAATGCTGAAGTGTTCCCCTTTCTCCACATCTTTAACAAAATCAGTTGTTGTCTAAGTTGTTCCTTGTAGCCATTCTGACAGGTGTGAGGTGGTATCTCATTGTGGTTTTGATTTGTATTTCCCTGATGATGACTAATGTTAAGCATCTTTTCATGTGTCTGTTAACCATTTGGCTGTCTTCATTGGAAAAGTGTCTCTTTATGTCTTCTGCTTATTTCTTCACTGAATTATTTGTTTTTTGGGTATTGAGTTTGATAAGTTCTTTATAGATTTTTGGTACTAACCCTTCCTTGGATTTGCCACTTGCAAATATAATCTCCCATTTCATTGATTGCCTTTTAGTTTTGCTGATTGTTTCCTTCACTGTGCAGAAGCTTTTAATCTTGTTCAGGTCCCAATAGTTCTTTTTTGCCTTTGTTTCCTTTGCCTCTGAAGACATGTCTAGTAAGAAGTTGCTGTTTTTGAGGCCAAAGAGGTTGTTGCCTGTGTTCTCCTCCAGGATTTTTATGGTTTCCTGTCTTATATTTAGGCCTTTCATCCATTTTGAGTTTATTTTTGTGTATGGTGTAAGAAAGTGGTCCAGGTTCATTTTTCTGCATGTCGCTGTCCAGTTTTCCCAACACTATTTGCTGAAGAGACTGTCTTTTTTCCATTGGATATTCTTTCCTGCTGTGACATTTCAGTTGAACTTCTTTTCAAATTTCTCTCCAAATAATTCCTAGCTGGTTGAGTCCAGAATATGTCTGATTGTGTCTTCCCTTTTGAAAATCCTTCAATATTTTCTAATCACCTGCAGATAAAACCCTGAATACCTGAGCATGGCATAGAAAGCATTTTATAATGTTACCTCTGCACTCCTATTCAGCCTCATATCGCTGTCCCCCCTTTTACTCATGCCTTTAAGACTTGACTCAGGTGTCACTTCCTCAGGGGAGTTTCCTTTGATGTTCTTCCCAAATGCTCTCATAACCCCTGGAGAGTTGACTCTACCATAGTGCTTTAATCCGTTGCATTGTACTAATTGTTTTTTCTTGTTTATCTTTCTTATTGCATTTGGGAGCTCTTGGAAGACAAAGACCATTTCTCATTTGTCTTCGTGTCATCACTACATTGCAAAATGTCTGCTACATTTATATAATAAATCTATAAATATGTGATAAATGTTTTGTGAATTACTGAATTCAAAGCTAAACGCAGAAATTGTGTTTGGGTAAAGGAATTCAAATTTGTATCTTCCCCACTCCAATGAAACCACAGTGGGTTAGGCTAATGAGTATTTTACTTTTGTTTTGGTATTTGTCGGGAGTTGCTGTGGCAGCCGCACAATGATCAGATCTAGGATCTCCACTCTTTCTCCTCAGTGGTTAGAACATTGTTGCCAATCTCAAAAGTCATTCCATGACTTAGGGATTTCTAGCCTTCATGTCGGTATTCAAGGCAAGGAGAATGAGAATGTGGGGACAGGGCAAAACAGAAAAATGTCCACCTGAGTCAAGCTTCTTTAAAGAATGTCCCTGAAAGCCTCACCACAGTCCTTATTCTTACTAAGGTCTTAAGGGTAGCCACCGTCTGCATGGCAGGTTAGGAAATACAATTTTTTATTAGGTGTACATTTTTCCTTTTGGAATAAAATTAGTATCTATTAGTATAGAAGGTGGAGAAGCAGTTTTTTAGTAGGCAAATTTTAACATTGGCATAAGTGTACAAATTAACTTTATCTATGACTAATTCTATAGGAGTTTTAAATATAACCTAATAGTTAATATGTCCTTGCAAGAAGGAGGATGGGAGTGTTTGCAAGTGAGCTGTGAGAGATGGGTAAGATTGGAATAGGCTTAAGCTCAGAATGGCGTTTCAGAGAAGGAAAAAACTATGAACAAACTTTAGAATTAAAGATTAAGGGTGGTTGCTTTGGGGTATTTGTTTTCTGCTGTTGGTCTTTACCAGACTTTGAACTCCTTGAAGTAGAATGTTTCCTGATCTTTACAGTTCTCCAGTATACAACATAACCCCTGATGCCTAGTAGATGCTCAATCACTTCTGTTCTAGAGTTGATAATGAGGATGGGTTAGAGAACATGTTTAGAGAAATTGTTTTAATGCATAGGATAAATTGGATTTAATTCCATACTTCACGCGAGGCATTGAGAACTTTGAGAAGATTGATGCAATGAAAATGTTTCTAAAGGTGTTTTTATGATAAAGGTGCTGAAAAAAGTCTTGAGTATTTGAGAGGTTGAATTTGAATAAGTGAGGAGTTTAAGTGGAAGGGAATCAGTAAATAAATAAAAACAAGGAGTAATTAAGGAGGTTCTTCTATAATAATTGTTACCCTTCTCCCTGATAATACCTTTTCCCTTTCCCTGCTTAATTTTTTTATGTCAGTTATCACCTTCTAATATACCATATGATTTACTTAATATCTTAAATATTATGTCTTTTGTAGCAATAGAAAGTATTATGAATTGATTTGTTGGGTTACAGTGTTGGCAGACTGTCCCAAGTTAGAGACAGCTGAGATTGGGAAATAAGTACAGAGTTGAAGATAAATGTTTAAGAATTACTAGTATGGAACTGTTTATTAAAGCTGAGAAGTAGAAGCACACTGTTACAGGTAGGATAATATAGAAACAGAAGGCAGAGAGTAGGTAATCAGATGCCAGATGATAATGATCAATGATGTTTACAACCATAAAGCATTCTTGTTTAGAAAGAAACGCATCTTGAGGGAAATACTAATATGTAGTTCTTCACCCTTCCTCTCCTTCAACCAGAGGAAGCTGGTTTGATTAAGCCAGTATAGACTCGAGATCACTGGTGGGAATGGGATGAAAATTGTATTTTTATTTTTATGGTATGGATCCAAGTTGATTTTGATGTCGTGTATGTGTGTTACTTTTATTGAATTATGTTTAAAAATAAATATGAGGTGATGTTGATTTTGTAACTTTGGCTACTACCACTAGAGGTTACTTACATGCTCAAAGCAGTGGGTTTTTGAGCTATTGCCTTAGGGTAACCAGACTTCCAAGAATGGTCCTGTCTGAGTGAAATTTTAGCTGTATAGGGTCAGTTTCTTTTAACTTCCTCATTCCCCCATTTGCTTCTGATTTTTTTTCTTAACTCTTTCCATCAAGTATATCCTTGATAAGTGGGTGGTAGTAAAGAGGAGTTTCCCAGGCTGTTCTCTGGGGGAAGCATGTAGCAATTTCACTTTGGGTTAGTTTTCTCTCATGTCCTGTGGGTTGTAATATAACATAATGACTCCATGTGATTAGCTTTTCAACTGCTAAAACTTCATATGTTATTTATGTAACCATGTATGTATGTATCTTTTAATCCATCTATTATCCATCATCTACCGTATTTTCACTGATTCCAATTCAGTTGAATTCTTTAAGTCACAGTAGCTACTAGTTCCTAGAAAGTCTGTAGCCTTATAAAAATTAAATTTCTCATCTGGTTATGGTATGCATAAAGAATACACAAAAGGCAATGTTATGGATAAAACATATTCAGAGGAAACGAGATGGCCAGATGACCATTGTCCCAGTGACTACAAGTAATGCTTTTTTTTCTCCTTTTTTTCAAACAAGTGATACCTCTATGACAAGAAGGTGCTATGCCTTTTTTAAAACTGGTAAAGACAGTTGAGAAAAGGAATCTTTTAGAAATGTCTGATTAAGGACCACATTTAGTAATTTAACCCTGGAGCTGAGAAGACCAGGACCAAGTATAACTACTAGGAAAGGAAAGGCCCAAAGCATTCAAATATATAGCGAATTCACGTCAACAAATATTTATTGAAAATTTATTTCATTCCACTTTTGGTGCCCAAGACTGTCTTTAAAGGAAGCTTGCACAGAAGCTAAGTTACAGAGTGTTTAAGATGATTTTGTTAGGGTTTCTGGTCTCTTCAGATGTGGTTTGTCCTTGAAAGAGAAACCAACATGTAGAGTGTGTGGCACCATCAGCTTGTAGGTTTGTTTGTTTGTTTATTTATTTATTTTCCTTCCATAAGTAATGTCTCACTAGTCTCACCGAGCTTAGGCATAAAGCTTGGTATAGCAGTACTTACTACTGGGGAATGATGAACTCTTTTAGTCATGTTCTAAAGAGGGGAGGGTTTTGCGCTGTCATTTGGTTCCCAGTAAAGATAAAGGTTTAAGCTAAAAATTAAGATAATGTTCCAATGGCATTTTGCTTACAAACCTTATTGATTTTGCCTAGTGGATCAGGTACCTTGTCGTCTGTAAATTATTCATACCTGATGAGAGCAAACTTGAAAATCATTTTGAAATTGGAAGAGTTATACCCCAAATTACATGAAACAAGAATCCCTTCAGTTGGGTTTTGGAAACATAATTCCACTCTAAGGTTTTGCAATGAAGACATCTGCAATTCGGCAATTCAGATTCCTATTTGTACCATTTCATAAAGCAGGCTTCTGAAAGTTAGAGATTATAATAATTACCTCTGGACATCTCTCTATATTTCCCTTTTAGACTTAGCGCATTTTACAATTTCCCTTTAATAAAAAGGTCATTCTCTCATCATCTGGTGAAGTGGCCTGGCACAGGGAATCTGGAGGCAAGTTCCAGGCAGAGCTTTATTTTCTTTCTACATTTGTTTACATTCCGACCCCAATTTTATTTGCAGAAATTATTTATGAAGCTCTTTTATCCCCTTCTTGCTTGTGAAGCAGCTCTTGGGTCTGTAAGCCATAGAGTAGTGTTCTCATCATGCATATATTTAGCACCCTAATCTCTGCAACCGGTTTTAGCTGCTTGTTATACTTTTCTTGACATTTTCTTGTATGCTTTTTGACATCTGCTTGCAAACTTCTGCAGCCTTTTCAATCCTGATATTCACTTGTTTCCTCTGATGTTGTTATCATTCTCCTTAGATATGCAGATGTGTTGCATTGCTTCAAGTCCTGTCCCCAAGTCTTTCTAACAAGATTGTTCTGGATACCCACCCCCATTTCTTGTTGATCTGCTTGTTTCTTTGCTTGTTTATTGTTAAACTGTTTGCTGCCTCAGACCTCTAGCATTATACTCTTCCTTGGAGAACTGAACACCTTCAATTGGCTTTTTAATGCGACCCATTTGAAAACACCTACATGGACACACACACAAAACCAGGCAACGGATAATAGTTCAAAGAAGGCAGTATTTAATATCTTTTTCACAGTTCTGACAGTGTTCTTTGCAAAACTCCGTTGCCCAAGAGCACAAAAACCTTCATGAAATGAATACTTGGGAGAAATGATTTTATAAACTTCAATAATGAGCAACCTAAGGTGCTGTCTTACCACGTGGCATCACTCTGTGTCAACAATCATCCTTTCTGATCATCAAATTTAATTTGTTTATTTGTCTCTAATATCACGTAGATCTATGACCTTATCTGAGTGTTTGGTAATGAACTCGAGTATAGTGCACTACTTTCTTCTGATCTCTGAATATTTCAAAAGGCAGAATCTTTTGTGTGTCTGGAAATGTGCCACACTAGTAATGCAGTTTATATCTTTGGAAGAGAAGCCTGCAGGGATGCAAGCACACAGCATTCATGATTTCAGGTAAGCCAAACAAAGGTTTGAGACCCTGAAATCATTCCACACAGTGGCTCATTTAGTCATGAAAGTTTGGGTCTCATGCTAGATTTCTAATTTCTGAAACAAAAGCTCTTTTGCTTCTATGTTCCAATTATCAGAAGACATTTGGGTAGTAGTTAATTGGTAAAAATCTGTCAGTGCTGAAGGTGAAGCAGTAAGGAGTTCAGTTTTCATCAATGCCGAATGGTGCGATGTCTCACACATAATATTTAAGTCAGTAGCTTAACCTCTCTTGTATATTTTATACAAGATAAACTACCAACACAGCATTTTGAAGTGTTTCAGTAACTCTATATTTGGATTGAGTTTGAAGAAGCAAAATATTGTTTCTAGTAGAATTAATAAAAACAGTATAGCTCTGTACATGATGTTGTCTTTATTCAAGTCACTGATAATTGGCACATGATATTTCAGTCGTATTTTTGATATCAGACATTTGATTATAGGGGTGATCTGAATTATTGAAAGATTCAAAAGACTTTAAACAGTCCAGCCTTAAAAATATACTCTCCCATAACCATGATAAAAGCTTTCCTAAGGAGAGTTAAATAACACTTTTTTTTTTTAATTTATCAGACTTTGGACATGTTCTTCACTATCCTAGAGAAAAACAAAACACAAACACAAAAGGCATAGTTTTCTGGAAAAAACTGAAGCCTCCCTGGCCCTTTAAACATTGAGCTAAGTACCTGAGTTATTGAGGTGAAATAAGTTGCTTTCAACAGTTGTTAATATATCATTAATAATCATACATGCAATAAATAACAACACATGAGTTATTTCCTAAGAGATATATGACTGCAAATTGCAGTAACAAATCACAGCGTGTGTAAAGAATGCTCATTACTCTAGTGTGTACAGAAGCTGTTTTAACAACTGTATTCTTTATGGTGAAGCTCACCCTAATTAGCCTTGCAGATTCCTTAGGGAATGTGTGCGGAATGTTTGACATTGTGATGCTGTAGCTAACATGGGGGAGGAAGGTAGGGTTTCTGCACTGAGAAAGCACCAGGCCACAAGCCTGGCTTTCTATTCAGTCACTTGTTTTAATATATGCATTGTGGTGAAAGTAAATAGCCTTTTCAAACAAGTAGATAACAAGGGTGTTTGGAATTAAATGACTAATTAAATCAATGTTAAACATGTAGGCTAGACAGCAATGTGGACTAACATTTTATTTGCCTCAGTGGTGCCCTTCCATTATAGAAGCTGCATAGGCCACCACATGTCTGTATGCACTTGCACACCAAGATTTGTAGCCACAGATGTAAAAGGAACACCCTTGCTAGTCTCTATTGTATTTGAAAACTAAGTGGACTGTACGTTTTTTTTTTTTTAATTAAAAAAAAAGGTTGAAGCACACAAAAAAGCAGCATGTTTTTCCCCCTCTCAATGTAACATTATATGTGGATTCTGCTGCTCTATTAGCTTATAGCTTGTTACTAAATCAGACCTTTCCTGCAGTGAAAAAAATTGCATCTTTTCGTTGTAATCCTTGACAGCTTAAAGTTTAATGGAGGCAGTTTTTTTTTTTAAAGGTATATAATGGGTTGACACCACGGAAGGCTGCTGAGAGCTCACAAACTCAGAAATAGCATGAAATGCACTAAAAACAAGCTTTTGCTGTTTTTTTTTTTACATCATAATTTCCCATTCTTGATAGAGAAAGCAAGTGAAGAAAACAGCTTTTTGTTTTCTTAAAGTAAGTCGTTTTTCTCATCCCAATCAAATGACTCTCTCCTACCCTGGAAGAGTTTTGTACTGGGGATTTCTTTAAAAGGTAGGAATAAGGTTGCACAGCCATTAATAGAAAATAGATCTCTACCTGAAAGTAAGAGTAAGTAGAATACAAACTGCCATGATGAGAACCCAGTGAAAGGGACAGATGCCCCACTTTTGGAGAGAAGAGTCAGGCAACAGGAAACCATCAGTGGCTGACAATACCACCCTGCTTGACACCCGGGGTCATGCTTGGTTCCATTTCAATTTACAGAGTCCAGAACACCGTCTCCAGATAACACATGCTCAGGAGTGTGGCTGAGGAGGGTTCAGAGATTACACCTGTAGCACACTTTCAAACAATCTTGACAGTTGGCACCAAGATTCCTCTGGGGAAGAGATAACACGAGTTTATCATGGTTTGGTTCCTCTTAGTTTGGGATAATTCTTTGATAAATACTTAGAATGATAATGTGGACTAAGGTGATAAGTCAAACTTTAAGGGAATATAATGGTTAGAGAAAAGAAAACAGATGAGTAACTATAATAATAAGTATATGAGGGGCTCGAAAGGGGGAGTAGAAAAAGGTGAGAAAGAGAATAGTTAAAAAATACAATGTGGCACAAAGTTCTTGTACTAACCAAGTTATGTCCTATTTAATTTCCATGGACCTGAAAATACTTAATTCTAACTGAGAGTCTTATTTTACATCTTTCCATTATGCTTTCAGAGCTCTTTCTTAGGGTTCCATTCTGTTCAGTACAAGGGTGACACATTGTGGAGTGGCAAAATTTATGATCATGGAAATGCTAATATTAACTTTTTGTGTTAGTTTTGAGGGTAAATATTGCAATATTTACAGGTTGAGTGATTGCACTCTACAGAACATCTAGATGGTGCTCAAATGTTGAAAAAAGCAGATTTAAAATTCTGTGGTTTTATGTTGCATTGTTTTCTCTTCCGTTTCTCATGTTGGCTTTTGAGTCTTCTCTTTTTTTCTTAATGTAGTTAAAGCGTTGTCAATTTTGTTTATTTTTTTTTTGAAAAACTGGTCATTACTTTCATACTTATATAACATTTGTAATGTTTACATTTTACATAATGTTATGTTATTGTTTATTCTGGTCTTTATTTCTAATTTTTCTTATTTCCTTTTTCTAATTTATCTTTCTTATTTCCTTCTATGAAGTTTCAGCTGAGTTTCTTCTTTTTCTAGGTCCTCATGGTGTAATGTTGTGTATTTAAACCTTTTTTCTTCATACAAGCATTTATATTATAAAAATAAATAAAAATAAAATACTATTTATCATGGAATTTAAAAAAGACTGGAAAACAAATGAGGAGACTAAAATTTACAATAGAAAATAATCTGAATATATTATAAGGAATTTTCTAAGGATATTCTTGGTGTTTCCAAAGACTTTTAATTAATTTAACAAATCTTTATGAGAACTTTGAGCCAAATAGTATTTAAAAATATTTTTAAAGTTTTATTTATGTATTTTGAGAGAGAGATAGCATGAGTGAGGAAGAGGCAGAGAGAGAGGGATTGAGAAAATCCCAAGCAGGCTCTGTGCTACCTGCGTGGAGCCTGATGCAGGGCTTCAACCCACTGAACTGTGAGATCATGACCTGAGCTGAAACCAAAAGTTGTACTCTTAACCAACTGAGCCACCCAGGTTCCCCTGAGCCAAATAGTATTTTAAATACATAGTAGGTACTCATGGTTCTAGACTTAGATTACTCAAAAGTTGAATTTTCAAATTTAAACCATGTTTCCAAACTTTCCTTTAAAATACCTATGACAAAGTTTGCTTGTGTTAAAGTTTGGGTACGATTTTGCATATATTTTTTTAAAATGGATCAGTAGATGTAAATCAAGTCCTAACTAAATTTTGGTTTAAGATTTATGCTTTTCATTGCTTATGTGCATCCAGCGCTGAAGTTTATATTTAAAAATGTAGTTGAGGGATACCTGGGTGGTTCAGTCAGTTAAGCTTCTGACTTCAGCTCAGGTCATGATCTCACAGTTCATGGGTTCGATCCCCACATTGGGCTCTGTGCTGAAAGCTCAGAGCCAGAAGCCTCCTTCAGAATCTTTGTCTCCCTCTCTCTGCCCATCCCGACTCGTACTCTGTCTTTCTCTCTAAAAATTAAAAAAAAATTAAAAATATAGTTGAATATATTTTATTTTTAGAATTTTTAAAAATTTGAGTATACATTGTGTTGACACACAATGTTCATATTCGTTTCAGGTGTACAGCATAGTGATTCAATAACTGTATGTTATGTTCACCACAAGTGTAGCTACCATCTGTCCCCATACAAAGCTATTACAATGCCATTGGCTATATTTCATATGCTGTACTTTTTCTTTCCATGACTTACTCATTCCATAACTGGAAGCCTGTATCTCCCACTCCCTTTGACCTATTTTGCTCATCCCTCACCAACATCCTCTCTGACAATCATCAATTTTTTCCCTGTATTTATAGGTCTGATTCTGCTTGTTTATTTGTTCATTTGTTTGCCTTTTTAGATTTTACATATAAGTGTAATCATATGGTATTGGCTTATGTCTGACTTATTTCACTTAGCATAATACTGTTTGGGTACATCATGTCACAAATGGGAATATCTAGTTTTTTTATGACTGTGTAATATTTCACTGTGTGCGTGTGTGCACGCGCGTGCACACACGTGTGGGTACATACATACGCACCACATCTTTATCCATTCATCTGTCAATGGGCACTTGCACTGCTTCTGTATCTTGGCTACTACAAGTAATGATGCAGTAAACAAAGGGGTGCATATATCTTTTAAAATTAGTGTTTTCATTTTCTTTGGGTAAATACCCAATAGTGGAATTATTGGATCACATAACTTTTTTATTTTTAATGTTTTGAGGACCTCCATACTGGTTTTCCACAGTGGTTCTACCAATTTACGTTTCTGCGAACAGTACACAAGAATTCCTTTTTCTCTGCGTTTGTTATTTCTTCACCACATTTCCTATTTCTTGTCTTTTTGATTCTAGTCTTTCTGACAGGTATAAGATAATACTCTATTTTAAAAAGATTGTAATGTTAACAGGGCATCTGGGTGACTCAGTCAGTTAAGCGTCTGACTCTGGCTCAGGTCATGATCTCACAGTCCATGGTTTCGAGCCCCCTATTGTGCTCAGAGCCTGGAGCCTGCTTCAGATTCTGTTTCCTTCTCTCTCTCTCTACCCCTCTCCCACTTGTGCTCTCTTTTTCTCAAAAATAAATAAATAAACTAAAAAAAAATCTTGAAAAACAAGATCATGATGTTAAAAGACAATTTGAAGGTACCCGTAGGCCTGTAATTTATGATACGCAAATATAAATTGATAGAACACAAAAATGTACTGAACACCTACAGTGTTCATAGTGCTCTACCAGCATTGGGTATGATCGGATGCTGAAAAGACATGGATTTAAAACTGAAATTTTAGTCCAATAAAAGAATTACTCATTTTAGTGGATTGTTCTGTAAGGCAGGAACTAAGAAGTACTTCAAGAGCACTAAGAGGCAAGTGCATCGGGCAAAGACAATGATATCCAGTTGCTGGGAAGGCTACCAAGAGCCATGCTAGACCCTGACAGATACTAGATAGAAATGGAGAGGCATGGCTAAAAAAGGGCTTGAAATATGTCCAGAGCATGTGGAGAAAGGCAGGCAGATGGAGATCCTGGTACATCTACAGGAAAGCAGGTACTTCGTGAGGATGTTGAACCCTTCATAGGAAGTGATATGCAAAAACATTAGGAAGATGGGTGAAAGGGTTAATGCTCAGTAGATAAATTTGGAATACATTTGGTAGGAAATGGAGAGTCCTTTCAAGTTCATGAGCAGAGAAATCAGTGCTAAAACTATGGTTTAGAAAGATTAATTTGGTGCTAGTGTGTAAAAAAATTCAAATGGGATGATTTATTTATGAGGGATTTTTAGTGGCATAAATAGTGGCACATAGTCCCGTGTTTGGTGTAACCCATTTTGATGTGATTTCACACGGAGTCAAAAACCCAACAAATTTTTGTGTTCAATGATATTTTTCAACTTTCAATAAGCAGTCCTATCTTTTGGGGACAATGGGGTTGTTATCCACTAGCATGAAGAACAACTGATCAGACAGCAAACCTTTCTTTAAAAACTTATTACTATTTAAAACGTATTTAGTAAGAGATAAATAGGCATGATTAAAATAGGACACTAAAGCCACAATTTCTTGGGGCTGTCTAGATGTCACAGATTATGCTAAACACATTATATGAATTATCATATTTAATCTTCAAAACTACCCCAGGGGGGGAAGCATGTTATTGCTATTTTATGGATTTAGAATTCTAAGACTTTGAGAAGGAAGGTGAAAAGACCAGGCTACCAGTGTAATATCTACCTCAAAATCACATATTGCTAGAAATCCACGGGCATGCATTGAATAGGAACCATTAATGAAATAATTATTACAGGAACATACTAAAAATGCAAGACACAGATAACAATAATACCTGTGACTTACTGAGCGCCAACTCTGCCAGTAACCCAGACGGGCTGCAGTTAGTATCTGTGGACTGCTAAGTTGGGTCAAATATCACTGTCACATCTACAGTAGGACCATGTATCAGTAATACAAGGATGCTTTTCAGAGGGAAATGGGCAAATGGGACATGGGATATTATGATGTGTGGGCTCCAAATAGGAAGCCTTCGACTTGGTTTATTTTAGTATGTTGCATTTTGAGGACAAAAACAGAATATAGAGAAAACAGCGCTTTCAGAGAAATAACTGAGTGATTAAGACGACAAAAAATAATTCCTGAGAAGCAACAGGACTGTAAGTCAGTATTGCCAGGTTTTAGTGCTGCTTTTCTTACTACTTGGCTATGTAACTTTAGGACACGTTATTTGTCTTTTTGTATCTTAGTCCCATATCTATACAACTTGTTGTATAGTTATATTAACAAAGTAAATGTAAATATTGATGAAGGATAGGTATCATCCTTGGCATTATGGAGGTGAGAAAGGGATTTTTTTTTTACTAAAGAAATGATTTTATATAAAAATATAAATTTTTTTTTATATTTTTTATATATAAAAAGATTTATATAAAAATCTCTTCTATAAAGAGAGCAGAGGAAAGGGACAACGTGGAGCATTCAGGGAACTATAGTATGTAATTTGTGAAGACAGGAGTGAGTGGTGAAGGTTGGGGCATTTTGAGAAGTGAGGACAAAGAGTGAGCACTTGAAAAAACTGAGAGAGTCTGTATGTAATAGTGGTTGAGAGCACGGGCTCATAAATCAGATTATTTAGATTTAGATTTTCCCATACTGTTTATTTGTTGAAGGGCATTAGGTAAGTTAATGAATGTCTCTTAAACTCATTTCTTTATCTGTAACATGGTCACAATAATGACACTACGTCTAGCAGTACTGTGAGGATTAAATAAGTCGTGTTGAAGAGAACAGGCTACCATTCAATATCTAAAAGAAAGGGCTGAATTCTGCTTAGTAAACAAAGGAGAGTGATTTTTTTGTTTGTTTGTTTGTTTGAGAGAGAGAGAGAGAGAGACACAGCAGGGGAGATGGGCAGAGGGAGAGAAAAAAATCTTAAGCACGCTCTATACTCAGAGCAGAGCCTGATGTGGGGCTCAATACCATGACACTAGGATTATGATCTGAGCCAAATCAAGAGTTGGATGCTTAAGCAAGCGACTGAGCCACCCAGGCGCCCCCCAAGGAGGATGGTTCTTATAAACCATAGTCTCCCTGAATACACTCTTCGGTTGAGTATTGGTGTAACTATGGAATTGGCAAACTTTTACAGAGCTAGAGTGTTTAGCCACAAAAGGATGGCTATTGCAGTGTGGTTCTTAACACATGGCCAATTCTAAGAAGCATGGTCACTAGAATGAGGCTGTTATTGATTGAGATCTGAGCCACTGATCACCTGGCTTTGAGAAGTATGGTTACTGGGGTGCCTCAGTCGCTCACTTGGTTAACTGTTGGACTCTTGATTTCAGCTCATGTCATGATCTCAGGGTTCATGAATTCAATCCCCATGTTGAGTTCTGTGCTGACAGCGCAGAGCCTGCTTGGGATTCTCTCTGCCTGCCTCTCTCTTTACCCCTTCCTTCTTCTCTCTCTCTCTCTCTCTCTCTCTCTCTCTCTCTCTCTCTCTCTCAAAATAAATAAACTTAAAAAACAGTGTAAAGAAGTATGGTTACTGGCAGATGAGTGTGTAAGTGCTTGATTAGGATGGCTCCAAATTCATTCTAGAGGTTACCTTCTAGTGTGACCAAAGAACAATTAGCCTTTTACTTACCTGAATATAGAATATAAGACCATCACTTAATTACCAATTCATTTTAAATTGAATAGTGCCTTTGCATTATGTGTTATATTACTAATAGTTCTATTAATTGACTGGATTGAGAACTTCATTATTTTCCACATAATCATGAAGAGGATTGCTATTATTTTTTCCTTCTGAAAGCAGTGGAAATTGTCTACTAAAGGAGTTTTCGCAGTGGAATGATATGATTAAATTTGTCTTTAAAAAACAGAAACATCACTGGCATATGGAGGTCAATGAGAAAAATATATACATAAAAATTGTATTTTATTCCTTTCTATGGATTTATGTGTATCAGGAATGTTGATCTCAGATGTATTTTCTATTGAGTAATAGTGGTAAAAAAAAAAAGGAAAAGAAATATAAGTTACTTTATATAGCCTTGTGGCAAAAACACCTCCCTCACCAATTTTTCCAATAAAAATAACTCACTATGGAAGTTCCAAGGGATTTTCACATTCAGGGGGTAAAAGGGAAATCAACTAATGCTCCAGTCTAAATTAAATGAAAATTCATTATACAAATTATTGTTGAATTTGAAACAGGTGTTCCCTTCCTACTTAGGAAGGTAAGAAATGAGAAAGCTGCTAAGCCTGCCCCCCCTCCCGCCGTGCACCTTGCCTTCCCACCCCAGCTAATACGCCAGATCCCCAGCATCACAAGCCTGGCAGTGTGCAAGTAGCCCAGACGGGCCACGCCACCCCACAGTGAATCCCGCCCCTAGGAGAGGGGAAGAGAAGGCACACACCAGTCTGACTGTGGCCCCAGCGGTGGGCTGGGGGCAGACATCAGGTCGGACTGCGGCCCCGCCCACCAACTCCAGTTATACACCACAGCACAGGGGAAGTGCCCTGCAGGCCCTCACCACACCAGGGACTATCCAAAATGACCAAGCGGAAGAATTCCCCTCAGAAGAATCTCCAGGAAATAACAACAGCTAATGAGCTGATCAAAAAGGATTTAAATAATATAACAGAAAGTGAATTTAGAATAATAGTCATAAAATTAATCGCTGGGCTGGAAAACAGCATACAGGACAGCAGAGAATCTCTTGCTACAGACATCAGGGGACTAAGGAACAGTCACGAGGAGCTGAAAAACGCTTTAAAGGAAATGGAAAACAAAATGCAAACCACCACGGCTCGGATGGAAGAGGCAGAGGAGAGAATAGGTGAACTAGAAGATAAAGTTATGGAAAAAGAGGAAGCTGAGAAAAAGAGAGATAAAAAAATCCAGGAGTATGAGGGGAAAATTAGAGAACTAAGTGATACACTAAAAAGAAATAATATACGCATAATTGGTATCCCAGAGGAGGAAGAGAGAGGGAAAGGTGCTGAAGGGGTACTTGAAGAAATAATAGCTGAGAACTTCCCTGAATTGGGGAAGGAAAAAGGCATTGAAATCCAAGAGGCACAGAGAACTCCCTTCAGACGTAACTTGAATCGATCTTCTGCACGACATATCATAGTGAAACTGGCAAAATACAAGGATAAAGAGAAAATTCTGAAAGCAGCAAGGGGTAAACGTGCCCTCACATATAAAGGGAGACCTATAAGACTCGTGACTGATCTCTCTTTTGAAACTTGGCAGGCCAGAAAGAATTGGCACGAGATTTTCAGGGTGCTAGATAGCAAAAATATGCAGCCCAGAATCCTTTATCCAGCAAGTCTGTCATTTAGAATAGAAGGAGAGATAAAGGTCTTCCCAAACAAACAAAAACTGAAGGAATTTGTCACCACTAAACCAGCCCTACAAGAGATCCTAAGGGGGACCCTGTGAGACAAAGTACCAGAGACATCACTACAAGCATAAAACATACAGACATCACAATGACTCTAAACCCGTATCTTTCTATAATAACACTGAATGTAAACGGATTAAATGCGCCAACCAAAAGACATAGGGTATCAGAATGGATAAAAAAACAAGACCCATCTATTTGCTGTCTACAAGAGACTCATTTTAGACCTGAGGACACCTTTAGATTCAGAGTGAGGGGATGGAGAACTATTTATCATGCTACTGGAAGCCAGAAGAAAGCTGGAGTAGCCATACTTATATCAGACAAACTAGACTTTAAATTAAAGGCTGTAACAAGAGATGAAGAAGGACATTATATAATAGTTACAGGGTCTATCCATCAGGAAGAGCTAACAATTATAAATGTCTATGCGCCGAATACCGGAGCCCCCAAATATATAAAACAATTACTCATAAACAGAAGCAACCTTATTGATAAGAATGTGGTAATTGCAGGGGACTTTAACACCCCACTTACAGAAATGGATAGATCATCTAGACACACAGTCAATAAAGAAACAAGGGCCCTGAATGAGACACTGGATCAGATGGACTTGACAGATATATTTAGAACTCTGCATCCCAAAGCAACAGAATATACTTTCTTCTCGAGTGCACATGGAACATTCTCCAAGATAGATCATATACTGGGTCACAAAACAGCCCTTCATAAGTTTACAAGAATTGAAATTATACCATGCATACTTTCAGACCACAATGCTATGAAGCTTGAAATCAACCACAGGAAAAAGTCTGGAAAACCTCCAAAAGCATGGAGGTTAAAGAACACCCTACTAACGAATGAGTGGGTCAACCAGGCAATTAGAGAAGAAATCAAAAAATATATGGAAACAAACGAAAATGAAAATACAACAATCCAAACGCTTTGGGACGCAGCGAAGGCAGTCCTGAGAGGAAAATACATTGCAATCCAGGCCTATCTCAAGAAACAAGAAAAATCCCAAATACAAAATCTAACAGCACACCTAAAGGAAATAGAAGCAGAACAGCAAAGGCAGCCTAAACCCAGCAGAAGAAGAGAAATAATAAAGATCAGAGCAGAAATAAACAATATAGAATCTAAAAAAACTGTAGAGCAGATCAACGAAACCAAGAGTTGGTTTTTTGAAAAAATAAACAAAATTGACAAACCTCTAGCCAGGCTTCTCAAAAAGAAAAGGGAGATGACCCAAATAGATAAAATCATGAATGAAAATGGAATTATTACAACCAATCCCTCAGAGATACAAACAATTATCAGGGAATACTATGAAAAATTATATGCCAACAAATTGGACAACCTGGAAGAAATGGACAAATTCCTAAACACCCACACTCTTCCAAAACTCAATCAGGAGGAAATAGAAAGCTTGAACAGACCCATAACCAGCGAAGAAATTGAATCGGTTATCAAAAATCTCCCAACAAATAAGAGTCCAGGACCAGACGGCTTCCCAGGGGAGTTCTACCAGACGTTTAAAGCAGAGATAATACCTATCCTTCTCAAGCTATTCCAAGAAATAGAAAGGGAAGGAAAACTTCCAGACTCATTCTATGAAGCCAGTATTACTTTGATTCCTAAACCAGACAGAGACCCAGTAAAAAAAGAGAACTACAGGCCAATATCCCTGATGAATATGGATGCAAAAATTCTCAATAAGATACTAGCAAATCGAATTCAACAGCATATAAAAAGAATTATTCACCATGATCAAGTGGGATTCATTCCTGGGATGCAGGGCTGGTTCAACATTCGCAAATCAATCAACGTGATACATCACATTAACAAAAAAAAAGAGAAGAACCATATGATCCTGTCAATCGATGCAGAAAAGGCCTTTGACAAAATCCAGCACCCTTTCTTAATAAAAACCCTTGAGAAAGTCGGGATAGAAGGAACATACTTAAAGATCATAAAAGCCATTTATGAAAAGCCCACAGCTAACATCATCCTCAACGGGGAAAAACTGAGAGCTTTTTCCCTGAGATCAGGAACACGACAGGGATGCCCACTCTCACCGTTGTTGTTTAACATAGTGCTGGAAGTTCTAGCATCAGCAATCAGACAACAAAAGGAAATCAAAGGCATCAAAATTGGCAAAGATGAAGTCAAGCTTTCGCTTTTTGCAGATGACATGATATTATACATGGAAAATCCGATAGACTCCACCAAAAGTCTGCTAGAACTGATACATGAATTCAGCAAAGTTGCAGGATACAAAATCAATGTCCAGAAATCAGTTGCATTCTTATACACTAACAATGAAGCAACAGAAAGACAAATAAAGAAACTGATCCCATTTACAATTGCACCAAGAAGCATAAAATACCTAGGAATAAATCTAACCAAAGATGTAAAGGATCTGTATGCTGAAAACTATAGAAAGCTTATGAAGGCAATTGAAGAAGATTTAAAGAAATGGAAAGACATTCCCTGCTCATGGATTGGAAAAATAAATATTGTCAAAATGTCAATACTACCCAAAGCTATCTACACATTCAATGCAATCCCAATCAAAATTGCACCAGCATTCTTCTCGAAACTAGAACAAGCAATCCTAAAATTCATATGGAACCACAAAAGGCCCCGAATAGCCAAAGGAATTTTGAAGAAGAAGACCAAAGCAGGAGGCATCACAATCCCAGACTTCAGCCTCTACTACAAAGCTGTCATCATCAAGACAGCATGGTATTGGCACAAAAACAGACACACAGACCAATGGAATAGAATAGAAACCCCAGAACTAGACCCACAAACATATGGCCAACTCATCTTTGACAAAGCAGGAAAGAACATCCAATGGAAAAAAGACAGCCTCTTTAACAAATGGTGCTGGGAGAACTGGACAGCAACATGCAGAAGGTTGAAACTAGACCACTTTCTCACACCATTTACAAAAATAAACTCAAAATGGATAAAGGACCTAAATGTGAGACAGGAAACCATCAGAACCTTAGAGGAGAAAGCAGGAAAAGACCTCTCTGACCTCAGCCGTAGCAATCTCTTACTTGACACATCCCCAAAGGCAAGGGAATTAAAAGCAAAAGTGAATTACTGGGACCTTATGAAGATAAAAAGCTTCTGCACAGCAAAGGAAACAACCAACAAAACTAAAAGGCAACCAACGGAATGGGAAAAGATATTTGCAAATGACATATCGGACAAAGGGCTAGTATCTAAAATCTATAAAGAGCTCACCAAACTCCACACCCGAAAAAACAAATAACCCAGTGAAGAAATGGGCAGAAAACATGAATAGACACTTCTCTAAAGAAGACATCCAGATGGCCAACAGGCACATGAAAAGATGTTCAGCGTCGCTCCTTATCAGGGAAATACAAATCAAAACCACACTCAGGTATCACCTCACGCCAGTCAGAGTGGCCAAAATGAACAAATCAGGAGACTATAGATGCTGGAGAGGATGTGGAGAAACGGGAACCCTCTTGCACTGTTGGTGGGAATGCAAATTGGTGCAGCCGCTCTGGAAAGCAGTGTGGAGGTTCCTCAGAAAATTAAAAATAGACCTACCCTATGACCCAGCAATAGCACTGCTAGGAATTTATCCAAGGGATACAGGAGTACTGATGCATAGGGGCACTTGTACCCCAATGTTCATAGCAGCACTCTCAACAATAGCCAAATTATGGAAAGAGCCTAAATGTCCATCAACTGATGAATGGATAAAGAAATTGTGGTTTATATACACAATGGAATACTACGTGGCAATGAGAAAAAATGAAATATGGCCTTTTGTAGCAACGTGGATGGAACTGGAGAGTGTGATGCTAAGTGAAATAAGCCATACAGAGAAAGACAGATACCATATGGTTTCACTCTTATGTGGATCCTGAGAAACTTAACAGGAACCCATGGGGGAGGGGAAGGAAAAAAAAAAAAAAAAAAAAAAAAAAAGGACGTTAGAGTGGGAGAGAGCCAAAGCATAAGAGACTGTTAAAAACTGAGAACAAACTGAGGGTTGATGGGGGGTGGGAGGGAGGGGCGGGTGGGTGATGGGTATTGAGGAGGGCACCTTTTGGGATGAGCACTGGGTGTTGTATGGAAACCAATTTGTCAATAAACTTCATATAAAAAAAAAAAAAAGAAATGAGAAAGCTGCCACTAGATTTGTTATTGATTTAAGTGCTCTTAAAGAGAGGAAAAAGTTAATTCTTAGTGCTTCACTTCTAAGTTCTCTAAGGAAATCCTCTTTAATAAAGAGAATTTATGGAACATAGGAAAGAAAAGACATTACCAAAAAAGGGATGTGTCGTTTATAATATTTGTGTCTGCCAATATGGTTAGCCAAATAAAAGGGAATTGAAGTGCTAGAGATTTCAAAAGTAAATCTTGATTTATTTGTTGGCACAACTCAAATAATGGTGTCTCTAGTTGTCCATGTGAATTTGCAAATGCCCCATTCCAACCCTGAAAGGAATACAGAGATTAAAAATCCAGGACAGCTGTTGGGAGCCTTTACCAAGCATTCTCATTCTATTGCCTAAAAAAGGGAGCCCAGGAAGAAAACTATTACACACAAATCTATGGGTAGAAATCTGTCTTCACAAAACTAAGCTGTTGTCGTGTAACTGTAATCACGCCCATGAGGTTTGAATAAAAGCAGACTTTCTTCTTTTATACTGACCTCATTTAGAAAAGAATCAGAGGATCAACACATTATTAAAAATCTCAAACTGACCGTTTATAATAACATGGTTTGAAACACAATTCTCTACAAAAAGGATCACTAGGATGTAAGTTTATTTTCTTGCAGCATCCCACTTGTGTAAGCATAATGCTACATGATATTCCTGATGCTCTCATGATAGGGTGAAAAGGGGCCAATCTGTGAAGCACTGCATGGAACTGCAACATACGTAACATCCAAATCTGACTGCAATAAATAATCTTAGACCCAGGAAATCAAGTTTTTAAAATCAAATTCTACAGGTTGCACTTCCCATAAATGAAGCTTGTTTCAGTCCATGTGCCCATTCTTAGCCCATCCTATATATTTCCCAAAAAAGGCAATCATGTCTTAACCTGTCTGACAGGGAAAGTAAAATTTAAATGGAATTGATGGACTATTGGTGGTTTGGTATAATTTTGTTCTGACACATGACAAAGTTTGGGCAAGGACTATGCCTTTAAACTAGTAACATACTCAAGTAATTTCCATAGGTGTACATTGTGGAAACAAACAGTATTGAAATTAAGAAAGGGCGGGTGACTCATTTTGAATCTACTGTAACCAGCACCTTTAGATGGGGTCTAAAATAGATCCATCATATCCAGAATCCCGACTGAGAGTGTGGTAATTTTCACATGAGATACGTGCTAAGTGCACTGTTGAGCATACAGCGAACATTTAACAAATGTCACAGAAGAGTGGTATCAGTAGGCAAAGAGTGGTTAAGATGAAGGGTAAAGTTCACAGTCTGTAATATGCCTCCAGGACTGACTCATCTCCGGCATCATGCATCACTAACCTCCCACATTCAAACTTGAGATTCTGGTTGTTACCAGACATCATCTTTTCCGAATATTCCCCCTACTCTTCCTGCATTCATTACTTTCTGTTCATCCTCATTTTAGTAACCTGTAGTCACCCCTGATGTACTCCTGTATTTCCACCTGAGTTAGGTGGCTGTCCTGTACATTGTAACTACTCTGTAATTTCCTCATTATAATGTTTATCCCACAGTTAGTAATTTTGTATTACACAACTATTTCCCCCATGAGGCTCTCCCCTTCTAAAGAACAGTAACATTAACTTTATTGCTTACCATTCCATCAAAGGCTTTGGTCCTGTGTTTGGCACTTGGTAAGTACCCTAAATGATTATTGATTGAACAAAGGCTTATATTTGAAGCATGTATAAGTTGATCAAGTTTTTTACAAATAAGATATCCCTAGGTAAATATTGCCTCATCCACCTGATCTTGGGTCACTTGAATTTTGGCCTGGTTTTTGGTATAATGGTTCAAGAAGACCGGGAGTAGGGAGACTCCATTTTTCTTTTGAGCATCCTGGTTAGATTATATCAGCGAATCCTAAGGCAGCCACTCAATCTGTGGTATATTCACTTTAATACTAGATTCCCATGAACAGTCAAACTTAATCGTAATAGGATTCATCATTACAACTATAAAGGTGCAGACTATATCTCTGGTCACATCATGTCCACTGAAAACCATAATCACAAATAAAGAGACAGTTTTACAAGCTGTATGACAATATAATATTGCCTTGTATTTGCTAGAGTATTAGAAGTATTTCTATCATGTGCCTTTTATAGAGATCTCATTATTGAAGTTCCAAATGTCTTTTATTGAAGCTATTAAATCAAGTTTGATTTTGTAATGATGTACAGTCAAATCTGTTGACTCACATTATGAATCTGTGTCATTCAGTAATCTCTCTGTATCTGCATGAAGTTTGGAGGCCATAGTTTTAAACAAAGTTTTCACTTTATTTTGATTTGAGGAAATATGACCTTCTCTGGAAATACATAATTTTCAAAAGTACAAATATAGAAATGCTTTATTCCAATTTTCTGGAAGGAATAATGATTTTTTTAGAGCATGTTTTTTTTAAGTAGATGATAATGAATGTAAATCATTCTACAGAACAATGTGAGCTTATTTTCACATTTGTTTGGGATTAAACTGCATCCATAAACTGCTTCCACATGTATGCTAATTAACTCTGCAACAGAACCAACCCTACTCTGAGGATTATAGACAAAAGCTTTATGAAATCCTACCTTTTCGGTGAAACATTTATCATCATATTTCTGGTCATCAGGGCTCAGTTATAAGTAAGTCTGTTTTGCGGTCTCTTTTTGGCTCAGGGCATTGTTAATAGGACATGGAATCTTTCTCTTGGAGATAAAAAGATTGAACACAAACCAGCCTCATGTAGATCCACAGTTATTACTGCTTGATAGCTGACAGTAGCGAATATAAAATTAATTAGTGGTTTTCTAGCAAATAAATAGTAAGATTAAAAAAAAAAGTTACCTTCAGTCAGTATTAAATAGTATTGCCAGGAGCTGCAGGAAGCCAGAATTTGAGTAGCATTTAACAATGTGCAGACCTTTAGGACTAGCAATTTTAGCTCACATATTAGAAATATTTGATGACTCCAGGAGGTTGTAATATGCCTAAGCCCTATTTGGAAGGACTTGTTTGTATTTGATGCTTATTTATAACCATGGAAGTGTAAAATGAAAATGAATAACAGTGCTTTTTGTGAGTGTGTGTGTGTGTGTGTGTGTGTGTGTGTGTGTGTGTGTGAGAGTGAGAGAGAGAGAGAGAGAAAGACCATGTTTTAAATATGGGCCCTGTTTGTTATCACTAATTGGCTGAGAAATAGATTCTATTATTTTGTAAGAAGCTTTTTTATTTGCTCATTGTGTTGGTGCTTTGTTTCATTTTGCTTTGGACTAAGTATGTTAATAAACACTTTAAGAATTTTAAGAATATCTGGGTTTACTTGGATTGAAATATAGGTCACATCCTTTAAGATGGCAGTATAATTCATAGTTCCATCATATTTGTATAATTATAATGATTCAGGTGATAATTATGAGTAAATAATTCCAGTGATAAAACTAACCGGTGAACTTTTAAATTTCTCATACTAAAATCGTATCCCAGAATTTCTGTCGATATTTTATTCTGTGATTCATACTTTCATTCACCAAGAGGTTACTGAACACCAGCTCTGTACCAGACACCATACTAGCTATGAGTTACAGCCATGATTAAATGAATGCAATATGTTTTTTATTTCACAGAAATTTCAGCATGTATGAGTGTGTGTTTATAATTTTTAAAAACTGTGAAAATTTTTGTGAAAGATAATAAAAGAATCTATGAGAGAATTGAGCTGGACATACTTAATTTAGTTTGAGGGCCAGGCAAGGCCTCCAGCGTTTGCACTAATGAACTTGATTGCCTCACTATGCTATTATTAACATTAACTTGGCTTCCCAGATACTTAACCAGTAATAAGGGAGAATGTTTTGTCTTCAAATGTGTACACACATAATAGCTTTGGGGTACTTCTTTCTGTAGTATATTGGCCACTGGCTCCCAATATAAATGAATCAGAAAATGTTAGGGATGGGGCGCCTGGGTGGCGCAGTCGGTTAAGCGTCCGACTTCAGCCAGGTCACGATCTCGCGGTCCGTGAGTTCGAGCCCCGCGTCGGGCTCTGGGCTGATGGCTCGGAGCCTGGAGCCTGTTTCCGATTCTGTGTCTCCCTCTCTCTCTGCCCCTCCCCCGTTCATGCTCTGTCTCTCTCTGTCCCAAAAATAAATAAAAAAAAAAAAAAAAAAAAAAAAAAAAAACAAAAAAAAAAAAGAAGAAAAAAAAAAAAAAAAAAATGTTAGGGAAATGGAAAAAATCAAAGCGACAAGTTGTCTAAAGTAACAAGCTGTTTGTGTTGCCCTCTCCCCTTCAAACATGCCCTACACACACACTGATTAGCTTCTACATATTTATTAGAGACATGGGGATATTATTATATAATCCTAAAGTTAATCTATTTGGGAACAATTTAAAAATCAAATTTAATCTCTAACTTCAAGCTTCAGGCTTTTTGTTTTGTTTTGCTAAATTGATGTAAATGGAATTATTGTGTTAACACTGGCCCAGTGAATATTTTGTTCTAATACACAATTCTATCATTATTTTTCCTTTTTGTACACAAATACTATTTGTGCCTGAAAGTACTACACTGTATCAGTGACACATTTTGATGGTAAAAAATAAATAGAAGGATTGAACATTTATAGATTGTAATAACCTAAAAGAAAATGAATCTTGCTTATTTTATCTCATATACTTACACGTTTTAAGCAAATTTTCTCTTTTGGTGTGAAAAGAATCTTCCCATCTGTATGTTGTACCAGAGTGTGAAGTGAATAAATATCAATCATATTGTTGTTTAATGAATATTTTGGATTGAGATAAAGGGAAGAGAGTTGAGAGAAAAATTTCAATCCCTGTGAGTTCTCTACTTTATAAAATTATATACACCTATAGAATTGATATGATGAAGGAAAAAATTGGGGTCATAATTACTAACATCCACCCCAGAAACAAAAGACATTTATCTTATCATACCATAAGGATCCACTGAAATAGGTCTGAAAGGGTCTGAAGCTGCTGACAAAACCACAACACTGGGCCCAATTAACAATACCCATTTTTAATTAACAGTTGCTGACTCCTTGCCATTGAAATATTCACGCTCTAGGTGTGAAATGGCAACCCCCATTTGTCATATCTGTCAAAGTTAATTTTGAAATCCCATGGTCTTCCTTCCACAGTATAAAAGTGAATAACTAGAGCATACTTCCTACCTGCCAAAAGTTCAGTTCTGGGACAAAGACTAGGAAAATAGAACCTAGAAAACTGCTTGGGTCAGCTCTCATAGTAGTACTCATATAAATTATTTTCTTAGAATTTCTGATGCTTCAAACTATGCCAATATTTAATCCATCCTTTGGGAGAGGATATGAGTGGCACTTTAAAAGTTCTTGTCCTTAATTCTTTAAATAAATTTTTTCATTCAAAAAAATGTGTTAAGCTCCTAATACATGTTAGACTCTAACCTGGGTACATCTTTGAGTCCTGAGGTCACAAATAAGAATAAGACATTGTGCTCTGGAGGACATCACAGTTTAATAAAGAAGGCAAAACTGCCAAATTTGCATATATGTAAATATTATGAATGAGAGTATGATCTCTTTACAAAGATGCGAAAGTATACCACCATCAGTGATGGAATGGCTGGAAAAGAAGTTAAAAAAAGGTTAAAGAGTATATAAGCTGTTGACACCTGGGTAAGACTTGCTGCAAATGGTGCCTTTTATACATAAAAAGGTTGGTTGGGTTCAGCAATAGTAATAGAATTAGAACCATTTTGTGTATTTATTGAACATTTAATACAATTTTTTGGTAACAATATACGTTCTACTTAACTCATTTGATCCAAAGATCTTATGAGGAGATAGTTTGTTTTCATTACATAAATGAAAAAATTAATTTCACATACCTAATTGACCCTCCTAAAGTTACATAGTTGTAAGTGGCAGAGCTAGTACTGGAATGATCAGTCAACACATGAATTCATGAATTCATTTATTGAGTGACTACTATATATGCTCTGAGGTATTGGGGTTCGAAAATACAGAGATGAATAAAGGAAATCCCTGACTTCAAAGCATTTACTTCTGGCAGAGGTGGAAGATATGTATGTAAGAAATTATGATAAATAGGAAAAAAATGCAGTATACACATCTTACCATGTACCAGGGGACCACACATAAAAGGATGAGTGCTAAATTGCTCTTGTGAAAATAGAGTGCTTCAAAAGAAAATGACATTTTCTGATCCATTTCATGATTTTTTCCCCCAAGAGTCTGCCTTTGTCCATCCTATGTAAAACACAGGTATCATTAGAGAAAGAAAAGGATCTAAAAACACGCATTGTTGCAGTACTCAAGAAGCTTATATTCTAATTAAAGAATAAAATGTCACCCTTGAAGCAATAGAAGAGCTGTGGAGTTTTCAAGGCTGTAATCATTGCCTAGGTCTCTATCTAAACAAAAGGGAAAATAAACAGTGGAGCATGAAGAAGTTGTCTCATTCCCCACCACTGGGGAATTTACTATTACTAATGGGAAAATTAAGCTGAATGTTTCAAGGGTAAACACAAATTGAAGGAAATTAAATTCAACAGAATGTACCTGGAAGTTTAAGACACTGTACTGTGTTTTAGGTGGGCAGGAAGATGAATAAGATAAAATCCTTGCAAGATTTAATTGAGATTAGATCTACTGTTATCCAGACTCTGACACACAAGCACAGATGTCTGGAAACACTTCTCAGAAATTGGAGGCTTTCAATGAAGAAGGCATATATTAATAATTAACAATTCTTTTCCTTCATTTTCTATATTAGTTAAAATGTTAGTAAATAACAGGTAGGCGAAAGGAGATAAAAATCATATACTCAGTTTTCCCACTGTTAATTGGACACATACTGTTTAGTGGGATTATATTATGTATTATTTAATACAAATATTTCCAGTAACATCTGAGGTTTTGTTTAAATGACTACCTATAATTTATTAGGTCTCTGTACTGTGAATTGTGTAATCAGGCCTTTTAAGTTACTTCCAAAATTTTATAATTGTAGTAAGTATTTTTGTAGCTAAATCTTTCATAGTCTCATGATTATTTTTTATGATATATTCCTGGAAATATAACTATGAGATCATTAAGTAATATTTTAACCCTTTTGATATGTGTGATCAATTCTCTTTTAAAAGGTACTGATTTACATTCCCATTGGTATTGAGAGATCATATTTTTTTCCAAATGCTAAACCTTGTTAAATGTCTTCTCTTGGTTGCAAAGAAAAAAAAAATTCATTGTTTTAAAATTGCATTTGTGGATTATTGGTGTTGTGGAATATTTTTCCTTTGTATTTACTCTTCTGTTAATTTTTGATGTTCCTTCTTTGTTCAGATATTTATTGGTGGATTCTTGATTTGTGACAAA
The DNA here is from genome assembly GCF_007474595.2 of Lynx canadensis. Lineage (NCBI taxonomy): Eukaryota > Metazoa > Chordata > Mammalia > Carnivora > Felidae > Lynx > Lynx canadensis. The sequence continues at coordinate 152,428,027 of NC_044303.2, read as the reverse complement.
TACTTAGATATTAATTAATTCTTTTGATCCCTTGCCCTCAGATGCACCACAATTATGATGGGGCGTTTTAGATTGTATTTTTATATAGTGGAATCCAACAATATTTTCCTTCATACTTTATATTGAGGTGGTGTCATGTATAATTTTTTTCATTCCAAATGACATAATTAGCACCTGTATTAATTCTTGTGTTTTTATTTTATTTTTTTTTAATGTTTATTTATTTTTGAGAGAAAGAGCATGAGCCGGGGAGGGGCAGAGAGAGAGGGAGATACAAAATTCTAAGCAGGCTCCAGGCGCTGAGCTGTCAGCACAGAGCCTGACCCAGGGCTTGAACTCAAGAACCTGTGAGATCATGACCTGAGCAGAAGTTGGACGCTTAACTGAGCCACCCAGGCGCCCCAATTCTTGTGTTTTTAAATTTATATCTTGGGGCGCCTGGGTGGCTCAGTTGATTACGCGTCTGACTTCAGCTCAGGTCACGATCTCGCGGTCCGTGAGTTCCAGCCCCGCGTCGGGCTCTGGGCTGATGGCTCGGAGCCTGGAGCCTGCTTCCGATTCTGTGTCTCCCTCTCTCTCTGCCCCTCCCCCGTTCATGCTCTGTCTCTCTCTGTCTCAAAAATAAATAAACGTTAAAAAAAATTTATATCTTTCGCTTTTTGAATTTTAGACACAGAAAGCATGAGCAGAGGGAGAGGAACAGAGGAAGAGAATGTTAAGTAGATTCCTCAGTGACCAGTGTGGCACTCAATCCCAGGATCCTGGGATCATGACCTCAGGTGAAATGAAGAGTAGGATGATCGACCAACTGAGCCATCCAGGGACTCTAACAAAAGTAGATCTTTAATTCGTGTAGAATTTTGATGCATTGATGTGACATAGGAATTCACTTTTATGTTTTCCTAATGGTTAACAGTTTTCCAAATGATACCGAGTTATTTCTCCACTGATCTGGCATATATTTTCTTTCCTTTTTAAATTTTTTTTTAATGTTTGTTTTTGAGAGACAGAGTATGAGTGGGGGAGGGGCAGAGAGGGAAAGAGACACAGAATCCCAAGCAGGCCTCCGGCTGCGAGCTGTCAGCACAGAGCCTGACAGGGGTTCGAACCCCCCAGTGGTGACATGACCTGAGCCAAAGTCCAACTTCCAACCCACTGATCCACCCAGGTGCCCTAATATTTTATTTTCAATTATGGAATATATTTTATATTTTTCTTACCTTTACCATTGATCTGTTTCTGCTTTGTTTTATTTATTAAGTCTTTGAAGTAATTTTTATATCTGCAATGTTACTTCTCAAATATCACATAGCTATTCTCTCACATATATCCTCCAAAAAATCCTTTGAACAATTTTTTCAGATATGAAAAAAAACTTACTGATTTTTTTGTGATTGTATTAAATTCATAGATTACTTTGGGGAGAATTGAGATCTTCACACTATCCCTTTTATCTAAGTACATTGTTTCTCTTGCCGTTCATTCAGTTTGTTTGTTTTTTTTTCTCTGAATCTCTTAGGAAATGATCACCTATTGATCCTGGAAAAACGTATATTAGAGAAATTCCAGAATGCTATTAGGCAGGACTGCAAAAACTACTATACTATCCCTGAATGAATTACACAAAGGCTAATTCAATCTTGGAAATGTTTACACCTTTTTCTTCAAATAGCAAAAAAATGAAAAAAAAAAAAAAAGAAAAACAATGACTGGTAGGATATTGCCAAGTTAAACACTATCTAGACACATATGTATAGTAATCAAATGACTTTTCTCACTTGTAATTTTTATCATCTTTTTTCTCTGAATACAATTAGATGAATATGCTGTAATTTTTTTTCTTAAAACATAAAACCTATTAGAAAAACAGAAGTCCTGGAAATTCACTGAATTGAAACAGAAGTGCCTGGAAATACGGCAACATTTGATACATAGGGGAAAAAAACTCAAAAAATGAAAAAAAATGAACTTAAGATGTCTGAAGTAGATGTCTGTGGGTGAATCATGAACCCTTGGTCACCATCTGAGATTAGTACTAGTGTCCAGGAATGCAACCGACTTAGGTGTTTATTATGTTGGAAAAAAATTTTAGGAGACCTGGAATGAAGAACAGGCTAGGAATGTGATTGCATGGAGAAATGTTTCTAGATACATCTCAAGGAACATTGGATACATTCCAAGTGCTGATATTGGGAAACTTTTCCTCTTGGAACATGCTATGCAGATAAAACTGATGGAAGTTAAAATAATAGAATTTTAGGGGCGCCTGGGTGGCGCAGTCGGTTAGGTGTCCGACTTCAGCCAGGTCACGATCTCGCGGTCCGGGAGTTCGAGCCCCGCGTCAGGCTCTGGGCTGATGGCTCAGAGCCTGGAGCCTGTTTGCGATTCTGTGTCTCCCTCTCTCTCTCTGCCCCTCCCCCGTTCATGCTGTCTCTCTCTGTCCCAAAAATAAATAAACGTTGAAAAAAAAAATTAAAAAAAAAATAATAGAATTTTATAATTTCTTTTCCTAAGTTTCTAGCAACAATAATTTGTGATTTTTGGTTGGTAGCATATGAAGACATAACCACAGGTTTTTCACTTATTTCTTTTTAATAGAGATGGATTTTTCTGACCCATAACAAACTCCTATTGTATGCTTTATGGCCAAGGACATGAATTATCACTGCCAAAGAAGAAATTAAAGTGATGTCCAAGACATGTAAAGAAGCAATAAAGTGTAACACATACAAAAATACAGTAAAGCAATTAATAGGAACTGCCTTTGAGATGGCCCAGATATTGGACTTACCAGACTTCAAAGTATATATTGTAAATAGGTTAAAAAACTAAAGGAAATTATGTTTAAAAATTTAAATATAGGGTGACAATATCTCCTAAAATAGAAAATGTTCATGAAAGATAGAAATAATTTTTTAAATGGTAAATTTGAAGTTGACACATAAGAATAATTGATATGAAAAAAATCACCAAAGGGATTCAACAGTATTGAGCTGGCAGAAGAAAGAATCAATGAACTTAAAGATAGATATATGAAGATTATGTAATATGAATATAGAGGGGGGAAAAAAGGAATGAAGGAAAATGAGTAGTCTCAGAGAAATGCAGGACTCTATTAAGTGTATCAACATAAATAATAAGAGTACCTAAAAAGAGAAACAAACAGAGCAAACATCAATATTTGAAGAAATACTGACTTAAAAGCTTGACAATTTGGTTGAGAAAGATTATTCTAAAGATTCAAAAAGGTCCATGAACTCCAAGTAGTATAAAGATATTAATACACAGACATATTGTAGTCATTTGTTGCTGGACAAATACAGAAACTCTTGGAAGCAATGAAGAGAATTACCACAGACAATGGAATCCCAATAAAATTAACAACTAATTTATCATGGGAAATAATGGAGGCAGTGAGTAAAAAGGTAGTGAAAGGACATATTTGAAGTGCCAAAGAATTATATATGCAGAAAAGTATTTTTCAAAAATGTAAAATTAAAACAGTTCTGGATAAATAAAACCTTAGAAAATTTGTTAGCAGGTCCACCCTATAAGAAACACTTAAAAGAACTTCAAGTAGAATGCAAATGACATCAAAGAGTAATTTAAATCCTCATGGAAAAGAAAAAAAAAAGCACCACTTAATGTAATTTTGTAGGCAATTGTGAAAGTAAAATTGAATATTTTGATTTTCTCATCTATTGATGATTTAAAGATAATTTGCATTAAATGATGTGTGTGTATGTACCTATGTATAATTATCAAGTTTTATGTATGTATAACTTTATTGTTGAACCTGTAGTGCATAGGAATATGTGTAACAATCACAGAACAAATGAAATGGGTGGAAACAAATCTGTAGTGGAGTGAGGAAATGATACTACATGGTAATTTGATTTCACAGGAACCGGTGAAGAGAAATGAAGAGAAACAGAAATGGAGAATTTGTGATAATTTTCTTTCAGCTTAATGAACTTTCTTCAGTATTTTCCTTTATTATAACTTAAGGAGTGATTTAAAGACAAAACATCCTCTCACCTTGTGTTTGAAAATGTCTTCCTTTTGATTTTTTTCAGGTGAGACTTTTGCTAGGTATAGAAATCTATTTTGACAGCCGTTTTTCTTTTTCTATCATCACTTTAAAGATGGCATTCCATTAACACATGGGTTGTATTTTTTTCTGATGAGATGTCAATTATCTTTGTCATTGTTATTCTACTTTGTATAAAATGTCTTTGCAGTCTGTTTTTATGATTTTTTTAAGTTGGTCTTTGGTAACTTGATTATGGTGAAATACAGTTTTTTTTAAATTTATTTACTTATTTTCAGAGAGCTCAAATGTGAGCTGGGGGAGGAGCAGAGGGAGGGAGAGAGAGAGAGAAGGAGAGAAAGAGAAAGAGAAAGAGAGAAAGAGAGAGAGAAAGAGAGAAGATAGAGGAGAGAGAGAAAGAGAGAAAAGAAAGAAAAGAGAGAGAGAGAGAAAGATAGAGAAAGAAAGAAAAGAAAGAAAAGAAAGAAAAGAAAAGAAGAAAAGAAAGAAAGAAAGAAAGAAAAATAAATCCCAAGCAGGCTCTGACAGTGCAGAGCCCAATGTTGGGCTCAAACTCACAAACCTGTGTAATCAGCACCTGAGCCAAAATCAAGAGTTAGACACTTAACCTACTGAGTCACCCAGTAGCCACTGATGAAATATAGTTTTGTTTGTACTTGTATTACATGAATTCATTGAGCATCTTAAATAACTGGTTTTTTTCAAATTTTTAAAATTTTTATTTTAATTCCAGTGTATACACTATAGCATTAGTTTCAGGTGTACAACATAGTGATTGGACAATTTTATACATTACTCAGTACTCATAATAAATGTACTCTTAATCTCCATCATTTATTTCACCCATTCCTCATCCTATCTCCCCTTTGATAACCATCACTTTGTTCTCTAAAGTTAAGAGTCTATTTCTTGGTTTGTCTCTCTCTTTTGTTTTCCTTTGCTCTTTTGTTTCTTAAATTCCACATATGAGTGAGATCATAGGGTATTTCTCTTTCTCTGACTTATTTTGCTAATCATTATACTCTTTGGCTCCATCCATGTCATTGCAGATGGCAAGATTTCATTCTTTCATATGAATAATATGACATTACATTACATATTATTACATTGCATATATTACATTGTGTATATATATCACATCTTCTGTATTCATCTGTTGATGGATGCTTAGAGTGCTTCAACAATTTGACTGTAAATAATGCTGCAGTGAACATAAGGATGCATACATTCCTTTGAATTAGTGTTTTTGTATTTTGGGGGTATATACCTAGCAGCATGATTACTGAATCTTAGGGTTGTTCTATTTTTAACTTTTGGGGAACCTCCATATTGTTTCCCACAGTGGCTGCACCCGTCTGCAATCCAACAGTGTATGAGAATTCCTTTTTCTCCACATCCTTGCCAACGTTTATTTTTTGTGTTTTTGATGTTAGCCATTTTGACAGGTGTGAGGTGATATCATTGTAGGTCTTTTTTTAAGTTTTTATTTAAATTCCAGTTAGTGAATGTACAGTATAATATTAGTTGCAGGCATTTTCATTTTCGTTTTTATCTATGTATTTTATTTACTCTTTAATTTCTTGGTTGACCCATTCATTGTTTAATGGCATGTTATTTAACATTCTTGTGTTTGTGGTCTTTGCAGATTATTCCTGTGGTTGATTTCTTGTTTCATAGTGTTGTGGTGCATGGCATGACTTTGATCATTTTGAGTTTGTTGAGACTTGCTTTGTGGCCTAATATGTGATTTATCCTGGAGAATGTTCCATGTACCCTGTAAAAGAATGTGTATTCTGCTGTATTAGAATGGACTATTCTGAATATATCTGTGAAATACAACTGGTTCAGGGTACCATTGAAAGCCAATGTTTCTCTGTTGATTTTCTGTTTGGATGATCTGTCCATTGATGTAAATGGGGTGTTAAAGTCCCTTACTATTACTATATTATTATTGGTAAGTTTCTTTATAGTTGTTACTAACTGTTTTATGTATTAGGATGTTTTCGTGTTGGGTTCATAAATATTTACAATTGTTATATATTCTTACGGTATTTTCCCTTTTATTATTATATAGTGTCTCATTTTGTCTCGTTACAGTCTTTTTTTTTAAGATTTAATGTTTATTTTTGAAACAGGGAGAGACACAGTGGGAGCAGTGGTGAAGCAGAGAGAGAGGAAGACACAGAATCCAAAGCAGGCTCCAGGCTCTGAGTTGTCAACACAGAGCCTGACATGGGGCTCAAAGTCACGAGTTGTAAGAACATGACTCGAACCGAAGTTGGATGCTTAACTGACTAAGCCACCCAAATGCCCCTATAGTCTTTGTTGTAAGTAATTTGTCCAAAATAAGTATTGCCACCCTGGCTTTATTTTGACTTTCATTTGCATGATACATGTTTGTTCATATCCTTACTTTTAGTCTGTAGGTATCTTTAGGTCTGAATGAGCCTCTTGTAGGCAACATATAGATGGGTCTTGTGTTTTTTTTTTTTTTTATCAATTCTGTCACCCTAAATCTTTTAATTGGAGCATTGAGTCCATTTACATTCAAAGTAATTATGATAGATATGTATTTATTGCCATTTTGTTACTTCTGTGGTTTTTGTGATTTTTCTCTGATCCTTCTCTTGATCTCTTCTCTCATAACTAGTTGGCTTTCTTTAGTGATATACTTGGATTCCTTTCTTTTTATTCTTTATTCTTTGCTTAGCTATTATTGGTTTTTGATTTGTGGTTACCATTAGGTTTATATAATATCTCCTGCATATAGCAGTCTGTTTTAAGTTGATGGTCACTTAAATTTGAACCCAATTTTTACTCCTCTACCCCCCTACATTTTAGGTATATAATGTCATATTTTACAATCTTTTATTTTGTGGATCCTTTACTGATTTTTATAGATAAATTTATTTTTACTGCTTTTGTGATTCCTACTTTTCATACTCTCACTTATGGTTTTTTCCACTCATTTTGTCCCCTTTAATATATCTTCTATGGCTAATTTAGTGATCATGAATTCCTTTAGTTTTTGCTTGTCTGAGAAAATTTTTATCTGTGAGTCTCTGCTGAATGATAGCTTTGCTAGATACAGTATTCTTGGCTGCATATTTTTCCCTGCCAGCACTTTGAATATATCATGACACTCCCTTCTGGCCTACAAAGTTTCTGATGAAAAATCAGCTGATAACCTTGTGGAGCTTCCTTTGTATGTAAGTGTCTTTTCTCTTGATGCTTTGAAAATGTTTCCTTTATCACTAATGTTTGCCATTTTAATTACTATACATTTTGGTGTGGACCTCCTTGGGTTGATTTTGTTGGGGGATCTCTGTGCATCCTGGATCTGGATTTCTGTTTCCTTGTCCAGATAAGGGAAGTTTTAAGCTATTATATTGTCAAATGAATTTCCTGACCCTTTTTCTCTCTCTTTCTTCTGGGATCCCTATAATGTTAATGTTATTACACTTGATAGAGTCACTGAGTTCCCTAAGTCTACTCGCAATTTGCATAATGTTTTTTCTCTCACTTGCTCAACTTTATTGCTTTCGATTACTCTGTCTCCCAGATCATTAATTCATTCCTCTGCTTCCTCTGGCCTACTGTTTATTCCATCAAGTGTGTTTGTAATTTTATTACTGTGTTTTTCATTGCTGAATGGTTCTTTTTCATCTCTTTATTAAGCGTCGCAAACTGATTTCCTCCATTCCTTTCTCAAGTCCAGTAAGTTCTGTTCTGTTCTTTCATTTGGGACATGTTCCTCTGATTCTGTCTGTTTCTGTTTATTAGGAAGGTCAGCTACCTCTCCTGCTCTTGAAGGTATTGTTTTTATGACGAAGATGTTCTTTAATGCCCTGCGGTGGAGTGTCTTCTGTTCTCCAAGATCTGGCTCTTCAGGGAGTGTCTCCTGTGTGTGTTGCCTATGCCCTGATGTTGGGTCCTGGATGCTTTTCCTTCAGTTGTCTGCAGAGGTTCTCTTTGCCTCTTGTGAGCCTTGTTTGTTGCTGGTTGGGGTGGAGTGTGTTTTAACAAGGGATGTGCTGGTCTGCTTGCAAAATGAGACTTGCTGCCAACACTACCAGAACCAAGGCCCCTCAAAACCCACAGGTTAGAAATGTGGTGTTGGTGGCTTTTGTGCCAGTCTTCTGGGGGGAGGCATGCTGCAGCACTGGGACAGAAACTAGTGAGACTGGGAAGGACAGGGTCCACCAAAGCATGAGAAGTTGGGGTTTAGTGAAAGCAAGGTAGGTAGTCAGTGTGGACTCCCTGCTGTGGTCTTCACACAGGTGACCATTGTTTATACTAGGAGAAGGGAAGTGCTGCTTGTCAGCTCCTTTGTTTCTGAAGGGGTCTTCTTGTGATATCTGTCTCTCTGGGCCATACGCTGAGATGAACAAATCACTCTCCTCCCCCATCTGCTCCCACTGTTTTAGTAAAACTGCTTGTTCCACATTGTATCTGTATGAACCAAGTCTGATTTTTAATATTCCAGGCTTTAAATCCCACTGGTTGTAAGAATTCAGGAAATTTGTCCCTACTCATTTGTGAAGGAAAATATTAGGAGGATTTGTCTTCCCCTTGTGGGCTTCCTGGTGTGATAGTGTGTTTCTTGCCCTTCTTGGCACCACTAGCTCCCCTTTTGACTGAGGCTGGCCATGGTCTCAGTCAGTGCCAGATCGTGTCTCTGTGCTTCCTACCTTCTTTGATGTGGCCTGTTCTGTATCTTTAGTTGTACAGTTTGTTCTGCCAGTCTTTGGGTCATTTTCTGGATATTTCCACCATGAATGTTATCTAGTTGTGTCCATGGGAAGAGGCAGGCTTAGGGTCCTCATATTCTGCTGTCTTCCTAACATGGTTTTTTAATTTTTTAAAAAATACTTCTCTTCTTTTGGGGCTCTGGTTACACAAGTGCTTTCTTGTCCTACATGTCCTTTATGAACTGTTCTTAGAATTTTTAGTTTTTTTTTCTCTATGTGCTTCAATTTGGGTAATTTCTATTGATTTTAAAATTCATTGACCTTCCTTCTACTGTATTTAGTTTGAAATTAAGCTCCATATCCAATAAACTTTTATTTTTGAAAATTTTCTTTCTAGAATGTTAACTTTGATATTTAGAGATTCCATTTTTCTATTGACATGGATTTTTCCTTATTTTGTCTGTCTTCTCATTTCTTTAACATGTTTATGATGGTAATTTTATTTTTTTAAATGTATATATTTATGGGGGAGAGAGTGAGCACACATCTACAAATGAGGGAGTGGCAGAGAGAGAGAGACAGAGAGACAGAGAGAGAGACAGAGAGTGAGTGTGGGAGGGATAGAGAAAGGGAAACAGAATTAGAAGAAGGCTCCAGGCTCTGAGCTGTCAGCACACAGCCAAATGCAGGGTTCAAACTCACGAACTATGCGATCATACACTTAACCATCTGAGCCACCCAGACACCCCTATAGTCATTTTTAAATTAAGTATATAATTTACAGTAGTAGAATCCCAAGCAGGCTCTGCACTGTCAGCACAGAGCCCAATGTGAGGCTTGATATCATGAACAGTAAGATCATGAACTGAGTTGAAATCAAGGGTTGTAAGCTTAAGCAACTGAGCCACCCAGGCACCCCTGTGATGGTAATTTTAGTCTGTAATAAACTGCAATATTTAATTTATTTATGGGTCTGCTTCTACCGATTTATTTTTCTATTTCTTTCATTTATTGTCATTTTTGCATATGCATGATTGCATATTTAAATGAACCAAAATATTTGGTGTAAAAATAATTTTGCTCTGAGAGGGCACATCCCTTTTTTCTGTCAGGCAGCGAGGGTACAGAGTTGATTATTTTGATCCAAATAGGAATTCAGGTGGGTTGCATCTGGGTTGCAGCTTGAGTTTCATTTTATCTCCAATTTCTTTTTTTTTTTTTTTTTAATTTTTTTTCAACGTTTTTATTTATTTTTGGGACAGAGAGAGACAGAGCATGAACGGGGGAGGGGCAGAGAGAGAGGGAGACACAGAATCGAAACAGGCTCCAGGCTCCGAGCCATCCGCCCAGAGCCTGACGCGGGGCTCGAACTCACGGACCGCGAGATCGTGACCTGGCTGAAGTTGGACGCTTAACCGACTGCGCCACCCAGGCGCCCCTACAATTTCAAATGTCTTAAGTATGAGATCTATTCTGAGTGATTATAGTCACCCTTTACAAGAAATTTAGGATTGAAGCACTGCAATATGGAGAGATTTCCCTCTAATATTTAGACTACCTCATAGCATCCAATAATGCCATACTCTCAACCAGATTCCTTTGGGGAAGCACTACCTGGACAGAAGAATCAGCACTGACTATGGGAATATAGTAGATTCTAATCTTTTATGCCAGCTCATGCAACTATTAAAAATTCTGTAGTTCCTGCTACTACATCAAAGTTCTTTAATGCATGACTGACCCATTTCTTGCCCATTTATTCTCAAAAGTGGCTAATGCTCACAGAGAGGGAAATAGCACTAGTATTGGCTCAAAGAAACCTCTTTCCTCTCTAGAAAGGAAGCTAGCTATTTTAGACATTTTATCTACAGTAGTCCCTGAAGTTTTAATCACACACACACGTTTGTGTGTGTGTGTGTGTGTGTGTGTATGTGTGTGTATATTTTATCTTTTTAAAATTGGTCCTAAATAAATAAATAAATAAATAAATAAATAAATAAAATTGGTCCTAGTTGTTAGGGTGGGAATTATTACTTGTACTTCCTAAATGGATGTTCCTTTAATGTCTTAAAAAGTAATTGATATAATGTTGTTTTTATTTTATTTTATTTTATTTTATTTATTTATTATTTATTTATTATTTTAATGTATTTTATTTATTTTATTACTAAAAGCATATATTTTACAATTGATGGGTAATATTCACAGTAGTCAATAGGGTGTCATGTCATAGCAACAGTTAATATTGTTGGAGTTCTTTTGATAGAACAGGTAATGTTCTAAGTGCTCTATATGTTACCTAACTTATTCCCCTAACTTAATCTGTAGCAATCCTACAGATTAGGTACTATTATTAATCCTATTATACACATGGGAAAACAGTGCCATAGAGCATTAAGGTGACCTCTCAAGGCCACGTACTGTGTAAATATTGAGTCACAATTCAAGTCCAGGCAGTCTTCCTCAGAGCCCTAGTTCTTAGTCACTATACTATATTGTGGTATTGAGTGAACAATTAACATTTTTTTTTTACAGGGTTATCCTTCACTTTGCTTGTCTCTACATCTTCTCAAGTTATTTGTGTTGTTTAATCTTTTAATTTTATAATTCGGTTCCATACTTCATTCTTTGCATACACTCTTTTTTTTTTTTTTTAATTTTTTTTTTTTCAACATTTATTTATTTTCGGGACAGAGAGAGACAGAGCATGAACAGGGGAGGGGCAGAGAGAGAGGGAGGCACAGAATCGGAAACAGGCTCCAGGCTCTGAGCCATCAGCCCAGAGCCCGACGCAGGGCTCGAACTCATGGACCGCGAGATCGTGACCTGGCTGAAGTCGGACACTTAACCGACTGCGCCACCCAGGCGCCCCTGCATACACTCTTAAGTTAGCTAGGAATAACTTGTATTTCTTGTTTACCCTGTTGACTTTTCTTTAGAATTCAGCTCAGCTGTCACCTCCTTCAGAAACTTCTGCAATTCAGAATTATTCTCTTTATCTACTCTTTCTGAACTGTATGCATATACCTACCTTAGCATTTAACATATTGTATATAATGTATTTATATATGTGTGTCTTACCCATTGGTCCTTAAGATTATTGAGAGTAGGAGCTGGGACTTAGCCATATCTTTCTATACATGCCTAATGATGTTTGACATGTAATAATCACTGAATATGCATTTACCAAAGTGATTTCAAACTCTGTTTCTAAAATTGATTCTCAACAGGAATTTCAAAGGTTAAAAGTCTCTGCGGTGTATTGCACTTATCTTGCTACAAAAGTTAAAGCTTAATAATAAAGCTCAAAATAAATGTTGTCATACATTTTGGAAGATCTCCTTGGCTAAAGTTAAAATAGCAAGAAATGTGGTTATTTAAAACTATAAAATTATTCACTTTAATTTTTATCTGTTTTTAATAGTTAAAAGCAAAATTCAAGTCTCCTATTTCAAGTTAAACTACTATTCACTCTTAACTAATAATACCTTTATGTGCCTGACACTTCAGGTGGAATGATTAAATTATGCACCTGTAGAAAGATCTCAAAAAGCAATGACAGGTATTACAAACCTACTATGTTCCTGGGTACTTAAAAAGTACTGTATTTAAAATTTAAGACATTGATTTCAGTTCATTGTTTCTCTTGGATATGACATTCTTCTTTTCCTTTTGATTCACATATGAGGTGTAAATTTTCATTTCCTTCACTTTTCTCTGCTTTTTACTGAATTTACACCATAGAACATTGTATTGTTCAGCTTTATTAGTTACTTTAAGCAAGAAAGTAGAAGTGTAGAACCATTTGTCTTGCTCAAAATGGAAAATACTTGGAAAGGACATTTTCTTTAAAAAGTACAGTCAACAGTGGGCTGCACATACAGAGATTAAGGCAGAGCACAAAATCCTTAAAGCTACTCTTTCCATTCTTTGCATATAGACTATGTCTTGCTGCATTGAATGAGTGGAAGATATTTTCCTCCACTGTTATTTAAAGCTGAAGTCGTCAAACAGAAATTTAGGGTAAGCAACCCCAAATAACTTCTTTAGCTCTTGTAAAGTTGTTTATGCTTGCAGGCCTTTTGGATTCTTTTTATGTTCTACTATGGAATTTATTTAGCACCCAACTATAAAAACTGCTGAGGGGCGCCTGGGTGGCGCAGTCGGTTAAGCGTCCGACTTCAGCCAGGTCACGATCTCGCGGTCCGTGAGTTCGAGCCCCGCGTCAGGCTCTGGGCTGATGGCTCAGAGACTGGAGCCCGTTTCGATTCTGTGTCTCCCTCTCTCTCTGCCCCTCCCCCGTTCATGCTCTGTCTCTCTCTGTCCCAAAAATAAAAACTGCTGAGAATGCTGGTCCTAAGAAGGAAGAAACAGAAGGCTTAGTTTTGACCCCTCAGGGTCTATAATTTCTGGTTTGGTGAAGGACTGTTATGCCATTCTTTGAAATTACTTTCTACTCTCTGTTTCTTTCTAATGTAGGTTTTTGTTTTGTTTTTTTGTTGTTTTTTTAGAGGTCTAGGATGGAAGAACATAGCCAAAAGGCATATGAGTGTTATCTTCCAAAAACTGCTAGATGTGCTTTTTTAAATAATTATTATGGGACAGAAAACAGACATGGAACCATGATTTGACAAGCATTTCCTTGAATGAAGGTGTCCAGGATGGGAGGAAATATTTTTCAAATGTCTTGGGCAATATTATCACTCCTCTTCACAAGAGATTGTAGTATTTTTGGTTAGAGACGTTTTATTTCATCTCCTAAAATGAATTGTTGCCTCAATGAAACTCAGTCTTGTGACTTGGATTTTAACATAACAGGAAAAGATTTGTCTGATGATGCATTTCCCTTGGTAGTCAGTGTCCTCTCCTCCCCTCTCCAGGAACAGCAGGAACACCCATTCTCATGGTTTGCCTTCATGTTTGAATCTGAAAATTAGTCCCCCTCCTAAATTGTGTCTGAATTCAGTGATCATAATTTTTTCTCCTCCTTATCAGGAGCCTTTATGGGTAGAATATGGGCCAAGGTAGTTTTGTCTTTTCTTTTTCATTTCAGCCAGTCATAACTACCTATACTCCTGTACTCCATAATAAGTTTTCATTCTCATTGAGCACATAATAAAAAAAGATACGGTGATATCCAATTTCTTCTTGCCTCCAACTTAAACCTCTTTATACATGTCTGGAAATTACATATAAGGGAGAAAAGAGAATCAGACTCTGTGTGTGTGTGTGTGTGTATGAGAGTGTATTTGTATGTATGCATCTTATATTTATATACTCATTCATTCTTTTAATAAAAAAATCAATGCTCATTATTTAGTGATAAATTTGACCTTAAAATATCACTTTGTAAGCTATGTGTAGATGAGGGGGCCAGTTAAGCTCCACGAAACTTTTTATTTAATTTTTTAAGCTTGTTTATTTCAAGAGAGAGAGAGTACAAGGGGCAGTGAGAGAGGGAGGGAGAGAATCTGAAGCCTGCTCTGCTCTGTCAGCACAGAGCCCAACACAGGATTTGATCCTGCAAACTGTGAAATGACCTGAGCCGAAATCAAGAGTCAGGTGCTTAACTGACTGAGCCATCCAGGTACCCATCCATGAGACTTTTTATATGAAAAATGGGGACACTCATACTTGTGGGGTTGCAATAAGGAGTGACTGATACATAAAATATATAATATACAAAATGTGTGTCACATTATAGGATCCCCAAAAGTGGTAGTTATTATATCAACTACCCTGCTATTCCTACTTTGTAGTCACTAGACTAGGTTCTCAGACACAGAAGCAAAACCTAACCCCTTTATCAAAAGCGTTGAAGTCTACTGCGGAAGACTTAAAAGAGCATCGAAACCCAAAATATTATATACCAAGTCCTATTAAAAATATTAAACAGGTGCACCTTCAAATCAAGTGGAGCAAAGCAAGCACCTGGTGGGCAATGGTTGGCAAAAGAATTTTTATCTTTACTGATATAATTAAACTCATAACTAGCCAGGGGATTTTTGTCTCAGCTATTCAATATTTTTAATTTGTTAACATTTTTTATTGTTTAATGTACTTGTTTCTATTTAGAGTTTATATATTTGTGTAAAGCTAAGCATAGGGAGTGGTTCTGACTTTGCATGTGAATATCAAAAGAAAGTAGCCAACACCACTGAACTCAGGTTGTCTTGTCCTGGAATCAGAAGGAAGGTTCATACCAGCAGATGATCTTTCAGAATACAGTCACATGTGCTGGGACACAAGTGTTGGCATGTACTTTTTATAGAGTGAATGTCATTCAGCTTTATCCAAATGAATTTCAGACATTTAGAGATCAATATTTTCCTGCCATCCCTATAATATTGAGGCCATTTCCCCAGTTTGAAAGCTTAAACATAATAGCTTAATATTAAAGTTGCTTTAAGACACAGTGGAGCAATTGACAGAAACTCCACCTTCTAAGGCAGAGGAGTGAAGGTGATCTGGATCACAGTAAGTTCTAGTAACCCTAAAAGTTTGTGGGATCCTGGGTCAGCAGCTGGAATTAGGAAAAGGATGCAGCATACGTATTTACTTTCTCCATTCCTCTGATGGGTCTGACAAAGCTTACAATGTATATGTTTCTCAGGAAATCACCCTTTTATGCTTTTTGAGAGAGAATTTTAAGTTAGGATAGTATGAGCCTTTGGCTGATACAGAGAGAGGAGAAATCCGATACTCTTCTTTATTACTAAATATAAGTGAGAGTAACTGAGCATGGATAGGAAATTAAATACTTGGAAATAGGCATAAAACAACAAGAAATCCATGAAAAAATACAAAAAAATACAAGCAAGGATAAAAAATAAAACAGGAGTACTGAGGAATCAAAAATTGAAAAGAGACGAGAAAACAAAATTGAATATATGAAACCAAATATTGACATCAATACAATGTGTTTAAAGAAACAAAGTCTCAGTTGAAATAGTTTTATTATAGCTCCCTTCTTTGTTTTTCTCTCTTAGTTTCTAGTTAGCAAAACCCCTACTGTTTTGCTCCTTATTTGCTTACTATTTTTCATAGCTAGGGAAACAGGGAGAGAAAGGAAAGTCTCCCAAGGAGAGGCATCCATGAGGGGCTGAGCCAGAACTTTGACCCAGATGTACCTGGATCTGTCACACCACCTGTCCTCTCTCAGAGGTAGTTGTGTGTGTGTGTTTTAACAAAAATGTAGCAAATTAAATGTACAGATTTAAAATGTTTCTTATCTCGAATCTTTATACTATAACCTCCTTGGTATTCTGTCTTGAGCTAAATATTCGTCTCACTTTGCTGGTTTCCTCTGATGCTGGAGTTCACTTAAGGTTCAATTTTAGGAAGTTGGATTTTTAATAAGATTCCTTTAAATGGTTTCCATATTTAGCCAATCTTGCAGTTCTCAACAGTACATGGAAGAGCAAATAGCGAGCTTAAGAAAAAAAAGAGCTTCTTTAACTACTAGATGAAACCAAAATTTGGGCTCTCTGACTTCTAAGATTTGGAAGCAGTGTTGGCATTCTAAATTTATCAATAGCCAAAACATAGCATTTTTCATAAAGAACTTCTTAATTTTCCTTATGATAGAAATGTTTCTTAGGTTTCTGAGAGTGGTCCTTTCCCTCTAAGTGTTTTCAGCTTGATGGCTCTTTTCTGAAGTATGTTAATTTGAGTCCCATGCTGCTACTGCATGTTAACTTATATATATGAAGAAAGATGTCAAATACGGAATAAGTCATTTTTGACCCTGTTTTAAAAGACAGATCTGATTTTAGTTTTTAAAACCACAGTATGAAAGGCCATCCTCGTCTTTCTCTAATGAATACTGAAAGTTATGGACTCATTTTTCCTTAGATTGTTAGTGGATTCTTAAGTCCTGCAACTCCTGATGGTGGGAAAGGAAGAAGGGTAGAGGGAGGAAGGAGAACAGGAAGTGGAAGGATGGTAGACAATATTTTATGATTTATGCAATTTTTGTGAAAAATGTTCTCTTTGCTTACTGCATAGTGTTACTATTATTATCATTTGGTGTGCCTGAGGCATGGGCCACACACATCATTTCCCTAAAAATAATTCTATAGCCTGTCTGGGTGTCATTATGGTGTTTGTTTCATAACAACTGCATATGAATCTTTATTAAAATTCAAGTAGGCTGAGACTTTCAGCCAACAGTGGAGCCTGTATGTACTAACAGAGTGCAGTCTGTCTTTAGGAAGGCGCTGGCAGGATGAGAGTAGGGTGTGTCGAAAACTAGGCAAAATGCAAAGAATCTCAGGCCCACAGACTGAAAGAGACAGGATGAGACCACTGAAATGTGTTCTGTCCAACAAGATTTTTGATATTTCGTTCACTCCTGGAATGAGTGGGAGTAGACCTGCTGAACTAAACAACCTAGCAGAGAGGCATGCTGCTGCTCACCTTACTGACTGACCCAGGGGAGTGAAAGCCAAAATGTCAGGGGCTTTTCTTAAGAAGATTTCTAAAAGCACAAAGGCAACAGCACAGGATATTTCATAGATATATCCTGAAATTTTAGGGTTTAGATGGTGGTATAACAGTCTTGATAATTGCATTTCTTCTTTCATATATTGAGATACAACCTATGTTCTGAAACAAAATCTCCATGAAAATCCAGGGAATATCAAGTGTAAAGTTCACAGATTTAATCTTTAGATTAATACTTATTTTTTTTACAGGTCTTTTTTTTTTCTGAATTAAAATACTCCTTAAAAAAAGACTACGAAGGGGCACCTGGGTGGCTCAGTCAGTTGAGTGTCCGACTTTGATTTCAGTTCACGTCACGATCCCGCAGTTGTGGGATCAAGCCCCACATTGGGCCCCGTGCTGGGCATGGGCCTGCTTTAGATTCTCTCTCTCCTTCTCCCTCTGCCCCTCCCCAGCTTGCGTGCATGTATGCTCACTTCTCACTCTCCTCTCCTCTCTCTCTCTCTGTCAATAAATAAATAAATAAATAAATAAATAAATAAATAAATAAATAAAGACTATGAAGACTGTGTATGTCCATACATAGGACTGGTCATGAGCAAAAAATAACTAGTTGTAGAATTAAGGTTAAATAAAAGAGGAGATATATTTGGCATTTTATGCCATTAATTAATTACAATATAGCTTATTTATTTAATATGTGGTAGAATGTAGATAACAAATGCAAAAAAAAAAAACTGAGCTATTTCCCATGATCATGTTGGAGTGATAGCATTAGTAGTATTTCATTGGGGCTTTTGGGCTTGTAGGGTTAGATAAGGCCAATGAGTAATTATGGAATATTTTTCTCATAGACTAAGTGGATGATAAACTGTCCGTTTCCACATGTATGAAGACTTCTTAGTTTTGCTTTTTGTCTTGAACTTGCCTTTTTGTGGACGTGGATTTCCGCAGCCAAATAACTTTCCGTAGGACTTGGTCTATACTGCTTAATTACATTCCAGCAACTTATTAGAAGTCTGCTTCTGATCTGATCCTGTTTGTGTGGTGGCAAACCTGCGGTGATTGTACCTATTTATTTTTTCATCTAAAATGGATAGTTATTAATCCTCCTAACATTTTAAGTGTCCTCATATTGTGTCTACTTTTGGATCTTTTTTCACTGGTATAGCTTGTCATTAATTGGTCTTTTTAATATGAATGCTCTCATTTTTAACATTTATGGAGATATAATGTATATACATAAAGCTCACCTATGTCAAGTGTCCAATTCAATAATGTTAAATGTATTTACAAAGTTGTGCAATAATCATCTTTATCTAATTTTGGAATATTTTTGTCTTCCCTTGTACCTATTAGTAGTCATTCTTTGTCTACACCCATGCCCTGGCCCTAGCCTTAGGCAACTGGTAATCCACATCTATATCTATAGATTTGCCTTTCCTGCATATTTCCTATAAAAAAGGTCATGTAATATGTAGTCTTTTGTAACTGCCTCCTGTCATTTTTCATAATGTTTTTGAGATTCATCCATGCTATAGCGTGTATTGGTACTTCATTTATTTTTACTGCTGAAGAATATTCCATTGTAGGGGTAATCCCACATTTCATCTATCCATCTCTCCATTGATGAGTATTTTGGGTTTTTTCCCCACCTTTTGGCTTTTATGAATAGTGCTGCAGTGAACATTTGTGTATAAGGTTTGCATGGATATGTTTTTAGGTCTCTTGAGTATTTACCCAGGATTACATTGCTGTGTTACATGGTAAATTTATACATAACCTTTTGCGGAAGTTCAGACTATTTTCCAAAGTGAATGCACAATTTTACATATCACTATTAGACAGGGTTCAAATTTCCCCATGTCCTTGCCAACACTGGTTATTCATCTTTTTGATTATAGCCATCATAGTTGGTGTGAAGTGGTTATTTACGTGATTTTGGCTTCTGTTTCTTTAAGGACCAATGATGTTGAACATCTTTTTATGTGTTTGTTAGCCATTCATATGTCTTCTTGGAGAAATATCTGTTCAAATCTTTTGCCCCTTTTTATTGGGTCATTTGTGTTTTTATTATTGAGTTCCAAATTCTTTATATATTCTGGAAACAAGTCCTTTACAAAATACATGGTTTGTGCTTGCTTTCTCTTATTCTGTGAGCTGTCTTTCCACTTTCTAAATGGTGTCTTTTGACAAAATTTTTAATTTTGATGAAGTTTACTGTTTCAGTCTACTTTATTGTTATTTTTGGTGTTGTATCTAAGAAATTGTTGTGTAACTCAAGATCATATAGGTGCTCCTATGTTTCATCTGAAAGTTGTATACTTTGTGTGTGTGTGTGTGTGTGTGTGTATATGTGTGTGTGGTAATATACATAAACTATGAAAGTGACCATTTTTTTTTTAATTTTTTTTTCAATGTTTATTTATTTTTGGGACAGAGAGAGACAGAGCATGAACGGGGGAGGGGCAGAGAGAGAGGGAGACACAGAATCGGAAGCAGGCTCCAGGCTCTGAGCCATCAGCCCAGAGCCTGACGCGGGGCTCGAACTCACGGACCGCGAGATCGTGACCTGGCTGAAGTCGGGCGCTTAACCGACTGCGCCACCCAGGCGCCCTGAAAGTGACCATTTTAACCATTTTAAAGTAAGACAGTGACATTAGTTACATTCACAATGTTGTGCAACTATCACCACTATCTAGTTCTAGAACATTTTTATCACCTCAAATGAGAACGCCCTGTTCATTAGATAGTAACTCTTCCATGCCCTTCTCCCACTGTAACCACATACATACTTTTGTCTCTGTAGATCTGCCTATTCTAGATATTTGGTATAAGTGGAATCGTACAAGATGAGGCCTTTGTGTCTAACTTCTTTCATACAGAATAATGTTTTCAAGATTCATCCATATTGCAGCATATATCAGTATTTCATTCCTTTTTATGTGTGAACAATATTCCATTGCATGGTGTTTTTTTAAATTTATTTTTAAATTTAATTCCAAGTTATTTAGCATATAGTGCAACAATAATTTCAAGAGTAGATTTCTTAATTCCCCTTACCCAATTAGACCCTCCCCCCTCCCAAAACCCATCCAGCAACCCTCTGTTCATTCTGTATATTTGAGAGTCTCTTATATTTTGTCCCACTCCCTTTTTTTAATATTATTTTTGCTTCCTTTCCATTATGATCATCTGTTTTGTATCTTAAATTCCTCATATAAGTGAAGTCATATGATTTGTCTTTCTCTAATTTTGCTTAGCATGATAGCCTCCAGTTGCATCCATGTAGTTGCAAATGGTAAGATTTCATTCTTTTTGATTGCTGAGTAATACTCCGTGTGTGTGTGTGTGTGTGTGTGTGTGTGTGTGTGTGTGTGTGTGTACACCACATCTTCTTTATCCATTCATCCATCGATGGACATTTAGGCTCTTTCCATACTTTGGCTATTGTTGATAGTGCTGCTATAAACATGGGGGTGCATGTGTCCCATTGAAACAGCACACCTGTATCTCATGGACAAATGCCTAGTAGTGCAATTGCTGGGTAGTAGGATAGTTCTATTTTTAGTTTTTTGAGGAACCTCCATACTGTTTTCCAGAGTGGCTGCACCAGTTTGTTTTCCCCCCAGCAGAGCCAAAGATATCCTCTTTCTCTGCATCCTCACCAACATCTGTTGTTGCCTGAGTTGTTAATGTTAGCTATTCTGACAGGTGTGAGGTGGTATCTCATTGTGGTTTTGATTTGTGTTTCCTGGATGATGAGTGATGTTGAGCATTTTTTCATGTGTTGGTTGGCCATCTGAATGTCTTCTTTGGGGAAGTGTCTCTTCATGTCTTTTGCCCATTTCTTCACTGGATTCTTTGTTTTTTGGGTGCTAAATTTGATAAGTTCTTTATAGACTTTAGATACTAACCCTTTGTCTGATATATTGTTTGCAAATATCTTCTCCCATTCTGTTGGTTGCCTTTTAGTTTTGCTGATTGTTTCCTTCACTGTGAAGAAGCTTTTTATTTTGATGAGGTCCTAATAGTTCATTTTTGCTTTTGTTTCTCTTCTCTCTGGAGATGTGTTGAGTAAGATGTTGCTGTGGCCAAGATCAAAGAGGTTTTTGCTTGCTTTCTCCTTGAGGATTTTGATGGCTTCCTCTCTTCCGTGTAGGTCTTTCATCCATTTTGAGTTTATTTTTGTGTAGGGTGTAAGAAAGTGGTCCAGTTCATTTTTCTGCATGCCACTGTCCAGTTTTCCCAGCACCACTTGGTGAAGAGACTGTTTCTATTCCATTGGATATTCTTTCCCGCTTTTTCAAAGATTAGTTAGCCATATTTTTGTGGGTCTATTTCTGGGTTCCCTGTTCTGTTCCATTGATCTGAGTGCCTGTTTTTGTGCCAGTACCCTACTGTCCTAATGATTACAGCTTTGTAATACAGCTTCAAGTCTGGGATTGTGATGCTTCCAGCTTTGGTTTTCTTTTTCAAGATTGCTTTGGCTATTTGGGATCTTTTCTGGTTCCACACAAATTCTATCATATTTTGTGTTTGAAAGCAAATATAGTAATATACAGGAGTTTAAATCTCCATTCTATTTTTGAATGAAAAGGATAATTATAAACTTATGAAATATTATATTTTAAATAATAAGCTACTTACATCTTTTTGCTACTAAATATTATATTTTAAATAATAAATTACTTATACCTCTCGGTACTAATGTATCTGTACAATATCTACTTAAACACTTAAATATCTCTTGCTACTGTATCTCTTTACTACTAAAGAGGCCCAGAAGTAATAATAAACTCAGTAGCATCTCTCATCCTTACATTGTGATCTGGTAATATTATTTTCTACTAAGAGAAATCAAGATGTGTCAAAAAAAAAAGATGATTCCATGTCTCTGGTAGGAAATGTGCAAGATTAATTTGGATCTCCTTTCATACTAGAAAGAATGAACGTATCTAAGACTACTCGCCATAGCAAAGAAGCCCAAGAGCTAACCACAGGAAGAGGCTTCCACTGCCAAAAATTGGATAATTAACTCTGTAAAAATATTAATGGCAATAGGTTGAAGCTCATAATATATGTTTAAATTTATGAATTTAATTTTTAAAATGAGTAATGGGTTACTTCAAAAGAAGAGAACCATTACCTTAAAAATAAGTAAATAGAGATAAAGAATCAAACATGTATTTTTCCAAGTGGTAGGTAAGGAGAAGTATTTCTTTATAAGATATGTTCCAATTCATAGGTCAGAAAATGATAGAATTCATCTGTCACCATTTTTCAAACTTCAGTGAATTATATATCTGTGCATTAGTATCGATGGATGGTAACATCATATTCCTGCTGGTCTAAGGATGCAACACTCCTCACAGACGTGACAAAAGACCAAAAGAGTCCAACCAAGCTTCTCTAGCCAACTTCTGGTTTACAGGAAACACAGAGAACAGAGGCACATGCTTAACTATACCAGGAGCATGCAAGATCTAAACTATGGAACACTCAATAGGTGAAGTGGCCTGGGTCTTTAAGAGATCAGTCTAAGGAAATAATGGGTTGGAGGAGAAAACTACAAATATAAAGAAACTGAAAAATAATATAAAAATTTTAAGATAGTGCAAAAGTTTGTCTGGGAAACTAATATATTTAAAATTCTTTAGATAATTGTAATATGAGTTGAAGTTGGCAACTATTGGGTTAGAAACTCAGCTGAAGGAAAGGCTAGTTGTCTGCGTTATGCTCTGGAAGTATGTTGGCTTTAGGAAACCATGGTCACGCAGGAAAAATGCTGAGTTGTGTGCTGGAGCATTTCAGCATTAAGATGGAAGCTGATGTTGACAGACCATCAGAAGTTAAATAGGAGAAGTGGGAGATCTAACTACTACCCCTGAGAAAGTTAAAGAGGTAATTAAGATCCTGCCAGGCTAAACATCCAGAGATGTTTTGATGCCAGACTATTTTGAAGGTTGAAGATGAACTGTCTGGCAAGACTAGAGTATAAATTATTTGAGCGACATTAAATACTTTCAAAATTAAATATTAGTGGAAATGTTACCAAATTGTCCTTTAACATTTCTTTATAAAATTGCTTTATTAGATAGATGGCTAAGAAGTATGGTGCAGTGTGAGATGCTGTGTAACTGATGGCTCTGGGTTCAAATCTTGGTATTACTATTTATTAACTTTGTAACTATGCTCAACTGAGCTCCCAAATCTCAATTTCACTGTATGCAAAATAGGCATATCTTAGAGAATTATGAAGAATAAGTGATATTTATGTGAAAACTCCTACCCTTGGTTTTAAGTATGTTTTGAATATTTAATTTCAGTGTGAACTATTTAAAACTTTTTTAAAAAGAACAAAAACATTAACAGATACAGCATGTCTAAAATTACATTTAAGAAATCTTAACATTGTGTGTTTAAAAAAGTAGCACAAGTATCAAAAGCACCTGCATCCCTTTCTACTTTTTCTTTAATCAAGGTATTACTCCAAAATATATATAAATATATATTTATATATGTTTATATTGTATACATTTATTTATATAAATTTATATTATATATATTTACATTATATATATAATATATATATTATTTATTTATTTAAACAGTTGTTTGGATATATGATTCCCCTGCCCTATGATCCATCTATTGAAAGTGTACATTCAATGCTTTTTAGTCTACTCAGAGGATATACAACCATTGTAACCATTATTACAAAAAATTTAAAACATGTTTGGGTCACTAAAAAGACACCTGGATCCAGTAGGGGCCACTCTCCATTCCTCTGCAGTATCTCCAGCCCTTGGCAACAAATGATCTATTTTCTGTCTCCATAGATTTGCCTATTCTGGACATTTTATAGAAGTGAAATCATATATCTCATGGTCTTTTGTGACTGGCTGCATTTATTTAGTATAATGCTTTCAAATGTTCATCCATGTTGTAGTACTTTGTTCTTTTTACCTCCAAATAATAACTGCACTGTATGGATAAACCATTTTTTATTTTGCTGTTTATCACTTTGTGGACATTTGGGTCATATCCCACTTTTTTGGCAGTTAAGAAAATTTATAAACATACATATGCATGTTTTTGTTTAATATGTTTTATTTATCTCTTGTGTATATTCCTAGAAATGCAATTGTGCTTATCATATTAGAACTCATTCTTTACTATTTTGAGGAATTACCTGTTGTCCAAATGACTGTACCACTTTTTATTTCTACCAAGAATGTTTGAGGGTTCCAATTTCTCCTCATCCTAGTGAGTGTGAAGTATTACTTCATGTAGTTTTAATTTGCATTTCTCGAATGACTAATAATGTTGAGCATCCTTTCATGTGTTTAGTCCCCACATACATATTATCTTTGGAGAAATACCTACCAGATCTATTATTATACACTTTAAAATTGGGTTGTTTACTTATTGATTGATGAGTTATGAATGTTCTTTATGTATCCTGGAGAGGAGTTACTTAATACATGATTTGCAAAAAAATTCTCCAATTCTGAATCTTATGCATTGTAAATTTATATATATATAATATAAAAATATATTATGATTTGTGTATAGATATTTCAATAATATTTTATATGTATGCAAATATTTATATGATATTTATATAATTATGTACCTCATTTATATAAAAATATACATATGTATATTCTGGATATGTTAATATTTACACATATGACATTATTAATACTATGTAATTTGTTTTTTTTTTTCTTTTTTTTTCCTTCCCCTCCCCCATGGGTTTCTGTTAAGTTTCTCAGGATCCACATAAGAGTGAAATCATATGGTATCTGTCTTTCTCTGTATGGCTTATTTCACTTAGAATCACTCTCTCCAGTTCCATCCATGTTGCTACAAAGGGCCATATTTCATTCTTTCTCAGTGCCACGTAGTACTCCATTGTGTATATAAACCACAATTTCTTTATCCATTCATCAGTTGATGGACATTTAGGCTCTTTCCACAATTTGGCTATTGTTGAGAGTGCTGCTATAAACATTGGGGTCCAAGTGCCCCTATGCATCAGTACTCCTGTATCCCTTGGGTAAATTCCTAGCAGTGCTACTGCTGGGTCATAAGGTAGGTCTATTTTTAATTTTTTGAGGAACCTCCACACTGTTTTCCAGAGTGGCTAGAGTGGAAGAGAGTCAAATCATAAGAGACTCTTAAAAACTGAGAACAAACTGAGGGTTGATTGGGGGTGGGGGGGGGGTGGGTGATGGGTATTGAGGAGGGCACCTTTTGGGATGAGCACTGGGTGTTGTATGGAAACCAATTTGACAATAAACTTCATATATTGAAAAAAATACTATGTAATTTGGTACTTTGCTTGGCTTTACTCAACATTATGTATATTGACATATGTCCTGACTGTCTAGTATAGTTCCTTCTCCAGTTAATTAATTAAAAATGCTGACTAGTATTCTATTGCAAGAATAAATCATAGTTTAAGGTTATGTTTTATTTTTCCTGTATATTCCCTTTCAGTCAATTATATTTAAGAGGAGATGAGATGTTCTCAACACATGGTTCTGTCATCTTAACAACCATTACAAGTTTTGCTGTTTAGGTATTGTCAGGTAGCACTTCTCCAAAAATTGAAGACTTTATAATGTCTAGGCACAATTACTCAATACAAAGAGTAGTCTAGAAATTTATCTTTAGTAATCATAATTTATACAGTAACTCTTCACTTCTATTGACATAAATGCATATATTTTCATTCTTTCAGTTGAGACAGTCATGTTAATTAAGCTTACTGATAGAAGAGGAAAGATGTTTGGAAATTGAAAACTGTCTGAGAATCATTCGTGAAATAAAAATAAGAATCAACTGCCAAAAAAAAAAAAAAAACTTTGTAAAGTGAACCTTGGGAAATAAAGATCGTTGAGGACATTGAGAAATAGTGCTGAATACTGCAAGGTGTCAAAGACCTTGACAGATATTTGTGCCAGACACTGATTTAAAAAGGTATGCATCCACATCCGTCAGACATTCTGTGTGAGAAAAATCACTATCCATGCTTCAGAGAGCTTCAGATATTCTATTCAGAGAATGCTTTGGTTCTGAGGAGGCTATACTTTTTGACTTAGTGAAGTAGAGGAATGGAAGGAGAACTGTAAAAAGAGTCTTTCAAATTTTATTGTTTTTGTTACTATTATTTTTTACCTTCTAAATTTCTTCCATCTTTGGGATGTTGGGTCACATTGGTTGTCAGTAGTGTATATGTGTCTTTTCCACGGGTGAGTTCATTCACTCATCACTTAGCATAGAGCTACAACTCTCATCTGTTTCCTCATGTTTCAGGCTGTGGATATTTCTTGACATGAGGTGAGGTATCTTCTTGTTACTCTTTGAATTTTTATTTCTTCAATTGAATTTTCATTATTCTTGACAGATTAATAATTTTCTTAAAAAACAATTCACTTTTGTGTCTTTTCTCCTTAGACATATTTAATAATTCCATTTCTTGGAGTGCCTGGGTGGCTCGGTCAGTTGAGCATCACACTTTGGCTCAGGTCATGATCTTGTGTTTTGGGAGCTCAAGCCCCACGTCACACTCTGTGCTGACAGCTCAGAGCCTGCAGCCTGCTTCCGATTATGTGTCTCGCACTCTCCCTGACCCCACTGGTCGCGCCCTGTCTCTCTCTTTCTCAAAAATAAACACTAAAAAAATAAAAATAACAATTCTGTGTCTCACTATAGCATAGTGTAGCAGTTAAGAGCTTGGCCTCTTAAGTCAGCTATGATGTGCTTCAAAATAATATGGACTTGGAGAGAAATGGGTATAAGTATCAATATACAGGAGTATAAAGTGGTTTACTAGAGTATTCTTTAAAAAGTAAATTTGAAGTTTTCTGTAACAAAAATTTAAAAATAAGTGAGTATATTATACTCTAGGTAGAATAAATTTTTAAACCTGAGTTACATAGTAAATGTGGAAAAGATAAAATCTTATATGGGATATTTAGAAATTCATAATTTATAGAACGATATTTATATAAATCTAGCTAAGGAACATTATAAATAACCTGCAGTAATCTCTTGGGAAATGTAGAGTATAAAAAATCTATGTATTTTTACATACATATGTAAGCTTCTTTCTCAATTCTATGAGATTTCTTATCCAAGGGATACAGGAGTACTGATGCATAGGGGCACTTGGACCCCAATGTTTATAGCAGCACTCTCAACAATAGCCAAATTATGGAAAGAGCCTAAATGTCCATCAACTGATGAATGGATAAAGAAATTGTGGTTTATATACACAATGGAATACTACGTGGCAATGAGAAAAAATGAAATATGGCCTTTTGTAGCAACGTGGATGGAACTGGAGAGTGTTACGCTAAGTGAAATAAGCCATACAGAGAAAGACCGATACCATATGTTTTCACTCTTATGTGGATCCTGAGAAACTTAACAGAAACCCATGGGGGAGGGGAAGGGAAAAAAAAAAAAAAAGAGGTTAGAGTGGGAGAGAGCCAAAGCATAAGAGACTGTTAAAAACTGAGAACAAACTGAGGGTTGATGGGCGGTGGGAGGGAGGGGAGGGTGGGTGATGGGTATTGAGGAGGGCACCTTTTGGGATGAGCACTGGGTGTTGTATGGAAACCAATTTGTCAATAAATTTCATATATATAAAAAAATAAATAAATAAATAAATAAATAAATAAATAAATAAATAAATTAAAAAAAAAATTCTATGAGATTTCTTGTAATGAACATTCCAGGCTTTGGGATCAAACCAA
Source organism: Lynx canadensis (assembly GCF_007474595.2). Taxonomy (NCBI): domain Eukaryota; kingdom Metazoa; phylum Chordata; class Mammalia; order Carnivora; family Felidae; genus Lynx; species Lynx canadensis. The sequence goes on along the minus strand of NC_044303.2, from coordinate 152,400,068 downwards.
ATTAACCATGGTATCTTGCTTAATATTATAGAACAGCACAGTCCAAAATGATAGCCAGTGGCCACACGAAAGTATTTAAGTTTATATTAATTAAATATAAACAACAATTCAAATTCAGTTTCTCAGTCTTAGTAGTCACATTTCAAATATTCAACAGCCATATGTGGCTAGCAACTACATTACAGTCGTTCGTGATAGAACTTTTATCACAGCAGAAAGTTCTATTGGATGATGATGCTTTAGATAGAATATTATCTATGTTTGGAGTCAACCATTTGTTGTCTCTGCCTCTGCATCAATCTATTTTAGTTGTTTTGGTCAAGAAGGAAAGTTTTTCCCTTAAGAGTCTGATATAGTACCAGTGTTCTAAGCATGTTCAGATGCTATTTCCCATTTATAACCAAAGATTTCCTCTTGCCTTGAGCTAGACAATTCATGAAGGGACCAGAGATGACAGAAATACAAACAGTATAGGATTAGTGGAATTAAAGTGTTGAAAAATCCTGACAACTGAGTGGAAACATGAAAGAGTTTGGAGCAAATATACAAAAAGTATACCATATTTGTGAACAGGAGCTAGTGTCATTAAAAAAAAAAAGGCTTGGGCAGATGTTTTATTCTCATAAGAGCAAAAAGTACTTACTGTAATAGAAGACAACATTACATCGGGCCACACTTTTACATACTGATTTAATTATAAAATTTTTTTAAATGTTTATTTATTCTTGAGAGAGTGAGACAAGGACAAATGAGGGAGGGACCGAGAGAGAGAGGGAGACTCAGAATATGAAGCAGGCTCCAGGCACTGCACTGTCAGCACGGAGCCTGACGAGGGGCTCAAACTCACAAACCACGAGATCATGACCTGAGCCGAAGCCGGATGCTTAACTGACAGAGCTACCCAGGCACCCCCTTTTAAAAAAATTTTTTTAATGTTTATTTTTGAGAGAAAGAGTGAGAGCACAAGTAGGAGAGGGGCCAAGAGAAACAGGAAGACACAGAATATGAAGCAACCTCCAGGCTCTGAGCTGTCAGCACAGAACCTGCATACTGATTTAATTTAATACAAAAAGGAATCAAGTCTATCTTTTGGTTAACTTCACCATATATACATGTCTTTGTTCTTTATATATATATATTTTTTTTTCATTTTTTAAATTCAACTTATTTAAACTAAAAAAAAAATTCACCCATTTCTCCCACTCCATACCCCATACCTCTGGCAACCACCCATCTGTTCTCTTTATGCGCTTATTTAATACATATACATATATGTACACTATATTACTATATTATTATATTATTACATATTTACTATGTTGTATATTATATACTATACTATATTACAGTATTTATTGTATATTTTATACTTATAGTACATATATATTATTAATTAGCTTTGCATAATACCCACAAGGTCCATCCATGTTTTCGCAAGTGGCAAGATTTCATTCTTTTTTTGTGGCTAAATAGTATTTTATTGTGTGTGTGTGTGTGTGTGTGTGTGTGTGTGTGTACTCATTCATTGATGGACACTTAGGTTGTTTCCATATCTTGGCTGTTGTAAATAATGCTGCAGTGAACGTGGGCATGCATATGTCTTTTCAAATTAATGTTTTCATTTTCTTGAATAAATACCCAGAAGTAGAGGGGCTCCTGGGTGACTCAATTGGTTAAATGTCTGACTTCAGCTCAGGTCATGATCTCGTGGTTCGTGAGTTTGAGCCCCATGTCGGGCTCTGTGCTGACAGCTCAGAGCCTGGAGCCTGCTTTGGATACTGTCTCCCTCTCTCTCTGACCCTCTGCCACTCTTTCTCTTTCTCTCTCTCTCTCTCTCTCTCTCTCTCTCTCTCTCTCTCTCTCAGAAATAAATAAACATTAAAAAAAATTACCCAGAAAAAGAACTGCTGGATTATATTACAGTTTTATTTTTAATTTTTTGATAAACCTCCATGTCCTCTTCCATAGTGGCTGTTAAAATTTATATTCCCACCAACAGGGCTTAACAGTTTGCTTTTCTCTTCATTCTTGCCAACACTGGTTTACTTCCAGTCTTTTTGATAATAACCATTTTACAGGTGTGAGGTCATGTCTCCTTGTGGTTTTTATTTGAATTTCTCTGATGATTAATGATGTAGAGCATCTTTTCATGTACTTGTTGGCTATCTGTGTAACTACTTTGAGTCTTTGGCCTATGTTGTAATCACATGGTTTTTCGCTGTTGCATTGTTTGAGTTCTGTATATATTTTGGATTTTAGTCACTTATCAGATACATAATTTACAGATATTTTCTTCCATTCACAGGGTGCCTGGATGACTCAGTTGGTTAAGCATCTGACTCTTGATTTCGGTTCGGGTCCTGATCTCATGGTTTGTGAGACCAAGCTCTGCATCAGGCTCTGTACTGTCAGCACAGAACCTGCTTGGGCTTGTCTGTCTGTCTGTCTGTCTGTCTCTCTCTCTCTCTCTCTCTCTCTCTGCCCCTCCCCCACTCCCATTCTCCCTCACTGTTTCTCTTTTTCTAAAATAAATAAATAATTTTAAAACACCAAACATTTTCTTTCATTCCATAGATTGATGCTTCATTCTGTTTTTTGTTTTGTTTTGTTTTGTTTTTTGGGGGTGAGGCTTTGTTTTTTGCTATGCAGAAGCTTTTTAGTTTCCTATAGTCCCACTCGTTTATTTGCTTTTCTTGCTTTTGGTGTCATATTTAAAAAGTCATCACCAGGATCTATGTCAAGCAACATATCTGTCTGTGATTTGTTTTGACTTATTTTCTGTGTATGGTGAAATATAGTGGCCCAGGTTGTCTTTTGCCGTAGGCTGTCATTTTTCTCAGCACCATTTATTAAAGAGACCATCTTTTCCCCATTGAATATTCTTGGCTGCTTTGTTGTAACACGTATATTCTTTTATTCTCATATCACCTGATATAGTCAAGATATTATAAACTACTCTTAATATAAAAAGAGAAGGATAGTTTCCTAGTTCATGACTTCACATTTGCAGGGTTTAGTTTATACCATTCTTTTATTTACATTAAGCTGTATATAAGATAAAATTGTTTCATATTTAGTATGTTGAAAAATTGATATTTTCAACCAAAAAAGAACATTCCTAATACTTAAAATATCCATTTAAAGGCTAATATCTGAAATTATTTACTTTTTTGTAGATGCTCATCAAAAATGTTATGACTATTTTTTGCCTTGTTAAGTAGATTGTAAAAGTAACATTTAATACTTTCTTAATTATCTGGGCTCATAATTATGTCCAATAGTTTTTGTATGAATTCCAATACATTAATGATCCAAGACTACTGAGGTTAGGTTTGCTTCTAAAGTAAATGACTATAGGTAAATAGTGATTTTGATGCCCATTTTATATATATATATATATATATATATATATATATATATATTTTTTTTTTTTTTTCCCATTGTAAAGTGTCATTTCACAGTAGGTCAAATATTAATCCTTCTTACATTTCTTATCAAGCATTCACTATCATTTGGTAAGAAATCAAGGTTTCCAAGAGAACCAGGTGGACCAATTTGTTAAGTGAATACACTTAACTCTACATTAAATACCAGGGCATTTGATTGTTATTTGAGAGCTGGACATGCTTCCTCTGCAAAACTCATGATCTTTATGAGTTTTTCTTCCTTCTTCCCAAGACCTTCTTATTTACTTCCTGTGAGGCTGGAACCTGAATCTAGATATAATTGAGGTTGTGGAAATGGGTTGCTGCCACACTTTAGAAAACTTTGAGTGTCTTTTTAGTTACGTTGATTCAAAAAGGGGGAGCTGTAGAAATGAAAGGCAGAAATAATATAAGAACTAACCTTAAGAACAGAAGTTTTATAAATGCTATTCTTGACAGAAACCAAGGATAATCTCTTCCTTAAAAGCAAAAATAAGAATGCAGAATGCACCCCCAAGTATTTGATTTCTTGTAACTTTCCTCATGTTAAGAACATTGCATAATATTTTATACATTTTATACATCAGCTGTATGATTCTTCTTGTACTCCAGCAAATGTTGAGTTGAATGCTCTGTTGATAGTAAAATAATTTTGAAAATTTGTCTACTTACCTAGTAAAGCAAAAGGGTAATTTTAAACTCTGGTCTACTTTGTAGAATTAAAAATTTTTGATCATTAATACGTATATACTTCGAAATTAAATCCCTTTGTATATTTTTGAGGGAAATAAAAATAAACAATTTGCTTTTACTGATTGCTTTTTAAGTAAATATGAGTACGCCATAGCAAAAAATAAATCTACACAGAATTACGAAAGCATTCAGAGGCAGATATCCCTTTGAGAGAAAATTACTTTTTTTCTTTTAAAAAAGGAAGATGGTTTTGAATTCTCAGCAAGGAGTCACCATCTCAATTAAAAATAGTTCTGAATAGGAACTTAAAAGCTGCTAGTTCATTTCATTTATATTTTGGCCATTAGAAGTGTACAACAGATAGAAATTAAAGTGATGGCAACTCAGTTTGAGTTCTGTTTAGTAATAATAAAGGATAAGAGAAAAATTGTTTCTCAAATACAGTGTTCTATTTTTTACTTTACATGTAATATTTGAATCTCTCATTACCAGTTATGTAATCAAAGAATCAAAAACCCAAACTGGTTTTGGAGCTAGTATACCTGATTTATTAGATGGTACTTTATACGTGCAGTGAGAGGAAGATTGTATTCTTGTAAGTCCTCAGAGTGAAAATGTTTTATGAACATTTTCCATACAGGCTGGTTTTTACCTGTGTGAGAAGAGCAAAGATGTCTTCTGTTTTTATTTATCTAATATGACTCACTGTTTGAAACAGATCAAGACAGCCAGATTGTGGCAAACAGAGCCTTTTAGTAATTGTTCTTTATGAATGTTCACTATTTCAGGGAGACACCCATGTGCTTATGTTTGCAGTTCTCTTTAATATTAAAATGTAATAATCAGCACTCTAAAAATATCATTTGTTACTCCCATGAATACTAATAACCACGTTATTAAAGATGTTTAGGGCCCTACATTGTGGAGCTTAGAAGTTCAAGTTCACCCAGGGATGCCAATGCACTGTAGTGCCGTTTTTCCCCTGCAGGAACTTAGTTAGGAGGTGATTCATCTTGTTGTCTGTCTGAATAGTATACCCTAAGATAGTTTAATGCCAAACTGCACAGCCAAAGATGATAGCTCTAAAAAGTGTTAGCATTAAAATGAGCTATCTTTTAGATAATTACTGAACTCTACCAAACTATTTAAAAATATATTCCTATGTTTGGAAAACAAAGTAATTCTGATTTCAGGACTTAAGCAGAAAATGAAACCACCCTGAATGACATTAGATTCTGGGTATTTTATGGTATTAGGTATCTAATAGTGACACATTTCATTATTAATATTTGCAAACATCAATAGCAGAATCTTCTTAGAGTGAAGATAAACGTCTCACAGTGGAAGAATACATTTCTGAAAAGTGCAAGGGACGGAAGGCAGCACATAGTGGAATATGAAGGACTAGTGAAGACAGTTACAGTAACAGCATGTGTTCTGTTAAGGGAGGACCAGGGAGAAACTGGGAACCTAAGAGGAAGATGAAGGTCACTGGTTTTAAGAGAAGCAAAGGAAATGAGAGTGTCCACATTCACCTTCGAAACAAAAGTTTATTAATAGGAGCTAGGTATGATGAGAAAAACATTATCACTAATTGTTTCTTGCACAAACTCAAGTGTACGTTTTGGCCATGGAGAATGTATGTAGCCTCCTAAGTCGTGTGCAGTAAAGAAAACTCAGTTCCTTATATGACTGTTTTTCTTGAAAAACAAATCGCTGTTTGTGTCTAATGCCATTTCTTATTTGCATTTTTGAGTTGGCATTTTTTTCAGACAAGGGAACACGGCTTTTTTGTGCATGCTTATGGTCAAACTGATATACACAGAGAATAAAGTGGTAGTGATGTAAATAGTCTTCAGTTATCATATATTGCTACCAACATCACATATGAAAAGATGTGTTCAAGAAAAAAATCCTTTCCCTGTAATCCTACTTAAAAAATTGCCCCATTATCAGAAGTGAGACAGTATCCTTCTTCAAAGAAAGAGTTTATTTATTCTGTACTAAATAAAGATAAAGTGTGTTGAGGTTTTTTGCCTTCATCGTAGTTAGCACTTATACTTTCATGTTTATTTGATAACTGGGGAAATGTGAGTTCAACTTCAATCCAACATGTGTTTTGGATTTCTACTTAATTAAGTTTCTTTTAAAAAATACCTACACAGTATAGTTGAAAAATAATATTCATTTAATTAAATGTCAAAATGCCTTTATATGCATCATAACTTCTCCTTGAGGAACTGGGTTGTAATAAGAACTTACAAATGTTTGATCCTTTACAGTTTACTATAACCTTTGTAGAACTAGTAAAGGCTAGTAAAGACTAGTAAAAAGATAGTGATAATAATAATATTCTAAGTTCTCAGATCTGCTAAAAAAGGCCAAAATGCTCCTAAATACCAACTAACGGAAGGCTGTTTTGAATGGAATGATTATGCCAGAATTCCATTGCTCTTTTGTCCAGGAGTGAACAGTTAAGTTTGCTCTATCTCTCAGATTCAGATCATGTACTCTTAGATTGCACAAACTAATGCAACTAATGTGATACCAAGTCTGGAACTAGAAATATGAGTTATATCCTGTACAAATGTCTTGTACCAAGTGTGTTTTCAATATGAATGTTCTCTATCTGATGTGATTGTTTTTTCTCCGTTTCTTCTGAAAGCTTGTATGTGGGTACATCTGTATACACAAATGGATATCATATGAGAACATGTTCTCGCCGCATTTGAGAGTATAGTTAACTAGACTAAGGGGGCTTTTTAAATAAATGGGCATAATTTATTGACCTTCTTGTTAAAGAGAAGTCTAATGGTGTTAATATTGAACATTTAATTTCCAAAAAAGGCTTAACATTTTGAACAACATCAAAAGACCTGCACATACTTTTGATACATATTGTAAAGGACTGGGATATATTTGCGTTCCAGGGGCTGAGCTAGGACCTGCATGCTAGTTTCTGAGGACGTTTCTGAGCCTGTTCATTTTGCCCTTGGCTGACTCAGTTCTGGGCACAGTGTGGGACAGATATTTGAACGAGATTGCCTTTGGAGAGTCCCCATCATTAAAATAGTCTTGATTGGATAGCTTGTAAACAAACTTGTACATTCCAAAAGCAAATGAGCGCAAACATTTTTCCCTCCACATGATTATAATGAGGTTTATTAGTGAGGGGAATTTGTGAAGAAATTTTCTGTTTTGAAATGGAATAAATAGAATTTTATCATATCTGGGAATAGATGTCCTTTCAATACATTTCAAATGCATTTTGCATATCCTCAAGACTGATACGTTAGCTTTCCTTTAGCGGAAGAGTATTCTGCTATGCCTTTTCTTGCCCAGTTGACTTAGCAATTCCTATGAATTGATGTCTCAATTTACTGCTCAGTCACAATTTATCTAAAACCCCCTTTGTACCAGGTTTGCCGTACAGAGCGATGCCATCCAAGGATAAGAATTCTCTTACGTGGGGCTCAGTTTCCTGTCACCTAGTGATGCAATGAGAAACAGAGAATAAGTGTTTGCAAACATTACCTCCTTCCCTTAGTGTGACAGTGACAGAATGGTGAATAGTTCACATGTATGATTTGCATTAAAAAAATATCTGCTTGGTCCCGAATGCATGGACAGATGTATTTCATACGATTAAAGTGTTGAAAAGTGTGTCTTTTAGCCTTGCATTTTATTTTTCTAATCTTTTTTTTTATGTGCAATAAGCTGATAAATATTCTAGCCAGGTTTTTTTTTATTAATTCTTTTTGCTTTTCTTTTGTAGCTTTTGACTGACATCTATTCACTTCAAGGGTGATTTTCCTGTTGGCAAGAGGCAGAAGAGACACACCAAGCATCACCTTCAGGAACAAGCAATTTAAGTACTATAATGAGATGGGTCTTTTCAGAGTCTATAATTGGTGACAAGGTATGGCAGCTTCATATCAGACAAAGATGTACAACACAGAGCTTATTAATGAGGATGGAGCGTCACACTCAAGAAAGCTTCCTATGACTATGAGACAGAAGAATATAACAGATAGTGTAGGTTGTTACTAAGTCCAATATCTCCAATTTGCATCATAAAACCTTTATGTAAGCCAATTCAAGCTAATCCAGAATGGGATATTTTTCCCCTTTAGAATTCACTAGGGTAGCCAGCAATCCATCACGTTGGATCCCAGCCCTCACAGACAACAGCAATAATCATCTAAACTTGCAGATATGCTCAATTTAATTGGGTTAGTTTAGTAACCTTCCTTGTATTAGAGCCAACTTGCAAAGAGATATAATATTTTCACAGTTATGAAGACATAGCAGCTGGCCATAGTAAGATTTGATTGTGGATCAAGAAATCAGATTTTCATCAAGTTAAGAACTCTTCATGGAAATATATGTGGAATAAATAATAAAGTAAAATGATTAACAAGGAGACCTACAAAGATATTGGCAAGGCATACAGAAACTGCCTTACTGATAATGCTGAAATCTGTTACTCAGCTTACTCTGATAGTTTTTACTAATATTAGGGGGGAGACATTAATTTTGAATAAAACTAAAAGATTAAAAAGTACATATTGAAATGATATTATAATATTTAGAAGTTCTATGAAACTGTGAGATGTTCAAATTATTTTGTAAAGACTAATTCATGCAATTTTCCAGAAATAGTAACAATGTCTTTTTTTTTTGACATTCTTAAACACTTAAAGTTTAGTAAATATGTTTTATACAGTCAAATACAGTTTCAGGGGAAGTCAAAGAGAACCCAGGTGTTGAGTTTCTTGTGTTTGGTTCTGAAGAATGATACTTTTTCTTTTGTGAACAATAGAAAAGTAGCTAGAACATAAATACCTCTTCTTAAATGTAACATTGGGACCTATTTGGATGAGGTACATGACCAAGATGCTGAAGAACAAAGCCCTGTACGATCCCCTCACCATCTGCAGCATATTAACAGATTTCTGTGATGAACTGTTTATAGTGTAATTACAAAGAAATACAAGGTTAAAATAAAACAGAATGAAAGCTAACGGGTTCTCCAACTTAAAATATCCCTTTCCTGGTTATCAAGCACTATTTGCAGAGAAAGCCACCTTCATTTCAGTGTGCACTGCTTTGAGGGGGGTCTCTCTGTTTATAATTATGGACCCTTTATTCTGTTAAAGGATTCTCCCTCAGATTGTCACTCTGTAGTCATGTTTCTAGGGAGTTCATGAATTTTCCAAGTAATTAGAATATTTCTTGAAGTCCAAATTTGGCCTTCCTTGATTATAAGCTGGAAATCATAGCTCAGTAAAACTTTGAGAATCATTTAAAAGTACAGTTGTTGTTGATGAAAATGTTCAGGACCACATTTTGAACTAGCAGTGATTGCATGGTTATTACTACTAATGCATTACATATGACAAGTTAGGAGAAGCTAGAAGCATTTCCTTCTGGGCATCAGGACTAGGGAAGAAGAGTCCCAGGAGTCAGAGACTAGCTTCTCCTGTGTGGTCAGGGGCAGGTCAGGGCTAATAAATTAGAATTACAGGTTCTATACTGGATGGAAAGGCCTGCCTTGTTTCATTCCCTTCATCTGAACTTTGTTCTTACCCTCAGGACTGTGTGAATGGTTTGGTTCTAACCCAAATCCTGATCAAAACACTAGATTAAGTTTATTTTCTGCCTGATTCAGCATTTGTAAAGTGAGGAAGTAAAAGAAAAGGAGGGGGATTCATATGATTTATTAAGACCATCCCATATCTTAGGTGATATATTTAAAATAAATGCACAAGTGTGCCTGGGTGGCTCAGCTGGTTGAGCATCGGACTCTTGATTTTGGCTCAGGTCTTGATCTCATAGTATGTGAGGTTAAGCCCCTTATCGGGCTCTGTGGGTGGAACCTGTCTGGGATTCTCTCTCTCTTCCTCAACCCCTCCCTGCTCGCTCACTCGCACTTTCTCAAAAATAGACATAAACAAACACTCTAAAAAATTAAAATAAGTGCTACAGGATTTGATATGACATTGAAATTTCTAATTTAGTGAGTCTGGGTATTAAATTTATATTTCATATGCCTGTTACACTTGTTTCCCACTTTCTTTTCTGAGTAGATAGATAAAACCCTGAGTTGTAATGACTCAAATTTAAATCTTCCTTCCTTCCTTCCTTCCTTCCTTCCTTCCTTCCTTCCTTCCTTCCTTCCTTCCTTCCTTCCTTCCTTCCTTCCATGTTTCATTATTTATTTTTGAGAGAGAGAGAGACAGAGTGCGAGCAGGAAAGGAGCAGAGAGAGACACACACACAGAATCCAAAGCAGGCTCCAGGCTCCTGGCTGTGAGTCGTCAGCACAAAGCCCAATGCAGGGCTCAGACTCAGAGACTGAGATCGTGACCTGAGCCGAAGTCGGCGCTCAACCAACTGAGCCACTCAGGCGCCCTTCAAATTTAAATCCTTAGATCTCCTTTTACTGTTCCACTGTTCCCAGAAACAACTTTGTATACAACCAAAGATGCAGCAGCAAAGTATGTTGATGAGAGGGTGGACTTTGACATTAGGCAGTCCTGAGGTCAAACACAGGTAAGCCATGCGGCTCCATCCCTTTTTAGGGTTAGCATCATACACCTCTCTGCTTGTCTGAGCTTCCCATTTCCGATTTATAAGCACAAGTAATGATGTTCATTTTGTAGGACCAGTTTAGTGTTCAGAAATAATACATGTGAAGTGTCTATCTTGGGAACTAGTGTGTATTACATGCACAGTGGATATTATTGCTGTTACCATTTCTACTGTTAGTATATGGGGCCAAGGTCTCTGGGGAAAGGATATTTTCTGGGTGAGGACTTGTATGGGATCTTGTGATAGATGGTCTTTTTCAAATTTCTTGCTCTTATGGCAAACTGTGTTTATGCCTTTTCTCCAAGTGATTCATTCGCATCTTGCCTGGCCACCTGCTTGTAACCTCGCCACTCTTTCATTAAGTGTTCAGTAATAAAAATAAGATGATGGTTTGCAACTTCCAAGTGTGGTGACTCAGCCCTCAGCCCTGCTTGTTAAATCACCTACTTTTCCCTCACTTTATGCAGCAGGACCTAGGGAGCAAGGACGTTAGGTCATGTAAACTGTTTATTTTTTTTTTCTTATCCTGAAAATCAAAAGCAGAAAATATTTCTCAACATATCTTACCTTTTCTGTGAAACAATGTTTACAAAAAATAAAAGGGGAATTTAAGTACCCATAAATTATTATTAATATCAAAACTCAAGTATATTTTCAGTCTAATAAAGAAGCATTTAGCTACTAGTCCAGGACTATTGTAGATGTAGGTTTTATAACCTTTATCAAAGCAGTTAAAGTTATTTCAGTAATAAAACATGATAGAAATATGAGGAATTTGAATTTAAAAAGCTCTTTTAAAAAGAGTCTAATATAAAGGGAAGGAAAGGGGTAGGAAGGTAACCACAAATGCCAGTGATGATTGTTTTTGGTTAGATGAAGATGTTTTATAAAACAGATTCTTTAAAATGAATGAAGACATATTTCATCCTGTTATTTTTTTTCTGACAGGTGTCATTTTTCCAGGGCAAATGTTTGAGTATCTTAGATGCTTTTAGAAAGTAACAGCTGCTAATAATTTCTGAAGTTTGAAACCGATAACCACAGTCCATCAGGTGTTGAGTTGAAACTTCTTTCGTAATTGTTGGCACTTTAGATTCTTCTGTCCCTCTGAGTGAACATTTTTGCAGAAATCCAAATAACACGTTATCACTAGCTGAAAATAATTTGAAGTTGGAGTTTTTAAGACCTACCTATCTATGAAGCTATCCCACTTGCTCAACTTTCAAGAGCAAAGAAAACTTTTAAATATTTATCAAACGTTTAAGTCTTAAGTCTTGAAATATTTTTTTCTTGTGTCAGGCAACTTATTTTCTGTAATACTCTAAGTTTTATGTCAGTGCTCATGAAGAAATGTTTTGGCTCCTTGATCGTCCTATGCTGTGTAACTTTTTTTTAGTAACTTTTTTGTTTCCAGAAATCTGGAGAGTACTCCTTCTTATGTATGAGAAGATGAAAACAAATGTAATTAATTGCTCACTTTGCTTCCCATTTATTCCTTCTTCAAGTGAATGTTGTCCTCTCCCTGGGAATTTTCCCTCATGAGCAATAAGTAACATAGAAAATGAGGTGTCTTGAGTCTCATTCTGTAAAGAACGATTAAACCTTGCTGACCCCAAAGGAACTGGCAGGTACACCCCTAGAAAGAACGTTGCTGACAGCTCTTTGGTGGCAATAGCAAGCACATGTGTTGTCTTGATTTGTAAAGGGTTTTAATGTCATCAATAGTAATTCAGCAAAGAGAGAGTTGTAAAATGCAGCTCAAAATGTAGCAAATTGCATCATTGTTAGTGCTTTAGAATTTTAAAATATCTGCGGCAGATGGTAGAGTGCTAGGAGCAATGTCTTGCTTTAGTGTCTAGGAAAAGTTGATGTCATCATAAACCCTAGCGTGATTGTGGCTTCTTTGGCCTGCTGGAAAAAGTTGTTATTTATTTTCCTTCAAATAATAATTTTCTTTTAAAAATATTTAGCAGAGTATCAAGAAATCAGGATTTCTCAGAAGTGGTGCACTTTCCAAAGATATGAACGAATATTATATAGTATCCTTAGAAATAAGGAGATGTTTTGAAACACCTTAATAGAGGCTTTTTTTTTTTCTTATTGACAGACAACTTTTCTGCTATACGATGGCCAGTCTGGTTTTAAATGTCCTAAATAAGGAAGCTATTTCTAAAATTTCACAATTTTTTAGTAATGTACAAACTTGTCAAATGTTGATTCTGGTAGTGTCATTAAATATTGGCTACTCTTATCCCATTATTTACAAATGGTAGAATCGAACTCCTCGTGATTTACCCAAGAACATACACTTGTAATAAGGCCACCAGGGATCTCTTCTTTTTCTTCAACTTAGATTTTTGTTTTGCACTTTTACAATGCACTGAAGTGTCAAAAGATTAATAAACTAATTGATATTTATGGCAAGTACAAAAACTTCTTAAGTTGAAATTGGTAATTATCTGTGCAATAATTCTCCCTATCAATCTTCTAGAGCCTTGAAGAAACTAAGAAATGGGTTGCCTTATTTTTGAGAATCATCTAAAACTCTAAATGAAGAATAGGATAAAACGATATTCTCTTTTTTTAGAAGGAGCAAATATGACATAAAAAAAACCCACAACACTCAAAATAGGAAACATTTCACTGACAATATTATATACAAATGGCCTTGGGTTATAAATGATGGTGGCTACTAGGACAGGTTTTAAAGCCAGTCTATTTGGGATGGAATCTTAGTACTATAGGATTTAAGCATATTTCTTTTTTTTAAATTTTTATTTCAATTCCAGTTAGTTTAACATACAGTTTATGTTAGCTTCAGGTGTACCTTAGTGATTCAGCACTTCATACATCACCCAATGTTCATCACAGCAGCACAGTCCTTAATCCCCATTTCCTATTTCATCCATATCCCTACCTACCTCCCCTCTGGAATTAAGAGTTCTCTAGAGTTAAGAGTCTGTTTCTTGACTTGTCTCCCTCTCTTTTTTTCCCTTTTGCTAAGTATGTTTCTTAATCTGTCTTTTGCCATGGTTTTCTCATCTGTAAAATGGAGTTACATATTCCAAAATACTGTTGTGAAGATTAAATGGGTTAATAATGTAAAACACTTTTAAAACTCTCCAGCAAATAGCAAGCTTATAACAAATTCAACTGCTCTTATTATTATCTATTAAACTTAGTGCATCGTAGAGTGACCTTTTTTCAGGAAGACAGCAAGCACTGGCTGACAGGAGCAGGAATGCATAGGTAATTATGAGGAAAGCTACCTAGGGCAAAGAATTAGGAGAAAAACAGGTTCCAAAGCAGATTACAAAAGAGGTGCTCCAAAAATAATTTTCTACTTTATCTGTTATTATGGAAATTACCCCAAAACAGACCGAATTAACTGTCTTCAGTTTCCCTCTTGTGCTTTCACTTCCCTTCAAGCTTCTCTACCTTAGTTTCATTCTGTTTATGTGGATACATATTTTTCCTTAAGATTATGCTGGGAAGACTTATTCCAATTGAGACTACTAAGAAAAAATGGTAACAGAAGAATAAGGACACCCACCCTATTGGCTTTTCTATCTTGTGCTCCGTGTCTCTTGATAAGACTACAAGGAGAAAAGTTAATGTTGTGGGGGACAAGAGAGAAGGATTTTCATTCTGTCGTGTAGCATCACAAAAGTCTAAGATGGGGTCGACTTCACTTGTTTCTCACAGTTCAGCTTGACTCCTGGTACCAAGGGACTAGGTTAGAATTTTTACTAAGTGTTGCACCAAGCCCCCAACCCCCACCACTCTCTTGTTTCTTAAAGGCCCTACACCCTATATGCCTCTGCTGTTCATGGAAAGCTAAGGGAGAAAGTAAACAACGAAACAGTCAATACAAAGGCAGAGCATGTTGCTAGGCATGCTAGAGGAATATTTCCAGAGATCTTTTATTCTGAACCTCAGTACTTGTTACCTTAGTCACCAGTCTGTACAGATTGTTTTCTTTTGATAGAACATTTTGACCTTTATCTTACCCTCTTTATAGTTATATGTAAAGTTAGTTGTCAGGATCCAGCATTCTTTAGTCCTTACCTACTGATTGTTACTTTATGATCAAGGACAAAGGTACTGATGCTGCTAGCTGATGTCCCTGCCATGTATCTGTCTCTCCTGACATTAACCTTTCTGACTGTCACTCTTGAAAAATAGTATTTCGTTTTTGAGGGTCATCTTCTTTTGCAGATTGAATCCTCAGTGTGTATGAAAAAAGTCTTTCTCCCCTACCTTTGTCTATCACTCAGGATAGCTCTCTAACCACAAGCTACAAGAGAAATGTGTTAGGCCATGACTCATTCTTACATGGGCTCACAAGTGTGGCATATCAAGTCAGAAGTAAAAAATACTGTTAAAGTCACCCAAATAAGATAGTATAGTTCCCATATAAACTGAGTATAATTTTGTCACCCAGTTTTTCCTGTGCCAAAGAAAAACTACAAGGACAGAGTTTTTTCCAGTGACCTCACATCCTTGGTGGACATTCAGATGCCACGCTATTCTAGGAAATACCTCTCATTCATTCCATTCTTGTAAATGAAAAAAGTTGGGGTCCTTTTTGTCATCTTCTCTATAACTCAAATGTAGATGGACACCTTAGACTGCCAATTTCTGTCTTCTTCTTTGTTGATACACAATAAATGTTGCTTGTTTATTTCCCTTTGGAGCTAATAAATGAAACATATATGGTATATGTTAAATGTAGGGGGGTTTTGATAAGTCTTCTTTTCCTGTGTTAGAAGATTGTTAAGATAGCAGAATTCTTATAACACAACTACATGTATCAATTCAATGATCACTTGCAAAACTAGTCCCTAGCCTCCACTCCTGGCACCTATTTGCTATGCATTATGTTTTTATTGACCACTTTCAACTAATTGTCAGAAGACGGTGAAAATAAAAGGCAGGACAAATGTATTGCTACATAACCCTGAATCTTGTAAAAGAAGCCAGATTTTATGAAATGAGTGTGTCTAGGAATAATCCCATATTGCCTTCTTTCCAAACTGAGCTCTGATTTTTCCCCCCAGGGGCATACACAAATCCTCATTTCCGGAGGGAATTCTAATTAGACTATTCAAATGCCTGGCATCTCCCTCTTAACTGTCATTAACCAGGAGAAGCCTTTGACTCAGGCTTTCCAGTCAGTAGAAGTAAATGACCTCTGTCCTGGACTTTGAGAGGAATGGAGTTTTATCTTTCACATGCTCTGTTCTTACGGAATTCAATAAATAACCCTCAGACACCTCTGGCTACCATAGTGCCACTATGAGAGAACCAACCTTTGAGTGAGGCCCATGATATAGAAGGTAGGTTGAAAAAACAAACAAATATGAGTTCTTGATAGTGTCATTGAACCCCTGTCATATGGCACCTTGAATACACTCTAGCTCCAGTTGTGTGTGGTAATAAATTTCCTCAAAAAAGAATACACTTATCTTAAGCAGTAGGTAATGTTGAAACACTATATGGTACACTTGAAACTAATATTTTATTGTATGTTGACTATACTGGAATTAAAATAAACTAATTTAAAACGTTTACTTGAAATATATTCTTGAATTGGAAATATCAGCCATTTTAAGCAAAGTTGTGTAATTTCATACATTGAAAGTTACAGGGAACAATTATTGGAATTATAAACCAAAACACTGACCATTGGATGTATTGAAGAGTTAGACCAGTTTTTTTGTTTTTTAAATATAAATTTCCAGAATATTGTTAATTATTTGATATAGTTTGACTTTTAGCTGATTTTCTTTTCTGTAACGTTATCATATTCAAAACACTTTTTACATATAATTAGTCATGATTTACTATTTCCAGTTTCAGGTAGGAATGAAATTTTAAATGGAATTACTATGTATTTCTCTTTCAAAATAAGTAAAACACTATTACACCATAGATTAATGTATATGATAAGGCAAATCACATATTTTATGATATGACATGGCTCTTCTTTTTCCAATATGACATAATTCTAATGTCATAGCACATATAATATGGCTAGATTGCAAAATGAATCACATTATTGCCAAGAAAAGAGTATTTAAAAAAAAAACTTCCCTGTTTCAGTACAGGTTTTCTTCCAAATATATTTTTTTCTTTAACATTGTAATCAAACATAAACATTTCTAAGTGACCAACATTTGATAGGCCCTGGAGAGGCAAAAAATTGAGTCATGATCCCTTCCTATAAAAAGCTTTTTCCGGGGTGCCTGGGTGGCGCAGTCGGTTAAGCGTCTGATTTCAGCCAGGTCACGATCTCGCGGTCCGTGAGTTCGAGCCCTGCGTCGGGCTCTGGGCTGATGGCTCAGAGCCTGGAGCCTGTTTGCGATTCTGTGTCTCCCTCTCTCTCTGCCCCTCCCCCATTCAATGCTCTGTCTCTCTCTGTCCCAAAAATAAATAAACGTTAAAAAAATAAAAAGAAAATTGTAAAAAAAATATAAAAAAAAAAAAAAAGCTTTTTCCTAGCTGTGTAAAAAAAAAAATGGACATAACGTTAAAGTACAATAGAGCTAAGGACCAAAGCAGGGCAAGAGATAGCAAGTGCTATCGTCATTGCGGTTTCTACAGACCAGGCTGCCACTCCCCAGACACCAGAGAGGTAGTTATAATCTACCTGCATTCTTGAGTATACTGTCCCAGGTATGTCCATGGATCATAGACATCAACATCACCTAGGAGCTTGTTAGTAATGGGGACTCTCAGGCCCTGTCCTGGATCTACTCAATCACAGTCTTCATTAACAAAATCCTCAGGTGATTTACACCTGAGCATGGTAAAGTTTGAGAAACACTGTATACAGAGTATGAAAGAGAGAAAGATTTTAATCACTCTTTTCCCATTTTTTTTCTGAGTTAGCTGTTTATAATTCATTAATGCCAGCCTTAATATATGTACAGATTCCTTATTTTGCTAAAGCATTGTTGATGTTTTTTGTGCAGGATGAGTCTGCGAGATGTCCATTACACAACCACGATGTCAGAGTAGGAGGGCTTCCGCAGAGTTCTCATCCCCGGGATCACCCATGGATTTCCTCTTGATTGTCTTCAGTTGGACTGCAAGGCTCTATGGGAAAAAAGAATGAGCACTTGACAGGCGTCCTGGTTTCTCATCTCAGTTTGGGCACCAAATAGCAGCATGATCTCAATGAAATAATTATTCCAGGTAATATTTCTTCTCCATAAAGGATATGGAATTATCATTAAGTCTTCTTTAAGCTCTGAAACTTAATAATTTGTTTTCAGATTTCATACATTAGAAGATAAAAGATAGGAGACCAATACTACTTAGCCTTCCATGAGGTTTTTCTGAGAAAAAGAATGTGGAGGAATCGGTACTATGTGTGGAGTATGCATGAAAGCAGATTGCTATTGGGGTAAAAACAAGAAAATGCTGAGATCTCAATGCCATGTTGTTATTTAAAGGGACTTTTTGCTTACTTTAAAATACAAAACAGATTTTTTTACCTTCCACAGCCAACTTTGAAATAGTGTACATATTTCTTATATAAGCTAAACATTGTTGGTATGATTCCTAAAGAAGAATACTAATGAGTTCAACCTTGCCCTATATACTTATTTTCTTATTTCTGTCTTTGACCTAATTTCCTCGCACTTTTTTCTCTTATTTGGAGTTGTGTAGTAGCTTCTTAAATTAAATGCATTGCCTTCAAAAATTCATAAAGTAAATGATTATTGAGTGTCACTTAGGGGCAAGGCAATGCTAATCTCCATTGGACATTTAAAGAAATACAACAACGGGGCGCCTGGGTGGCGCAGTCGGTTAAGCGTCCGACTTCAGCCAGGTCACGATCTTGCGGTCCGTGAGTTCAAGCCCCGCGTCAGGCTCTGGGCTGATGGCTCAGAGCCTGGAGCCTGTTTGCGATTCTGTGTCTCCCTCTCTCTCTGCCCCTCCCCCGTTCATGCTCTGTCTCTCTCTGTCCCAAAAATAAATAAACGTTGAAAAAAAAAAATTAAAAAAAATAAATAAAGAAAGAAATACAACAAGTCTATGATGTTAACACTTTGGAGTAACAGAATTGTATAATTAAAGTTATGAATTCAGGGACACTATTGAGGAAACCCTTGACTGCATATCAGGCATTCTGTATGGTGGGTGTGGTCCCCTGCATGACCTCATTTAATCCTCATGACAATGCCACGAAGCAGGTACTGTTATTTCTGTTTAACAGAGGAAATATCTGATATTTAGGGAATTAAGTTATTTACCAAATGCTACTGAGCTTCTGATTCAAAGCCTAGTGTGTTATACTCATGCCATGTTAGAAGAGGTTTTCTGACCTTGAAAAGTATATTGAAATAAGAAAATAATGGAGCATTTAAAAAAGAAGCAAACAAAACAAATAAAAGGCTACAGTAGTGGTCCAGCAAATACATGCTTGAGCCACCATATTATGAGTTGAATTATGTTCCCTCCAAAAAGATACATTGAAGTTCTAACCCCAGTACCTCAGAATGTGGTCTTATTCGGAAATAGGGTCACTGCAGATGTAATTAATTAAAATGAGGTCATACTGGAGTAGAATGGGCCACTAACCCAATATAAAGGATGTCCTTTTAAGAAGATAGTCATGTGAACAGTAACATGCAGTAACATGTGACTACAAAGGTAGAGATTAGCATTGCACCAAGCCAAGAAACCCTAAAGATTGTCAACAAATGACCAGCAGCTAGGAAGAGTTAGGGAGGGATTCTCCCAAGGGCTTCTGAGGGAGTGTGGCCCAGCCAACACCATGATTTTGGACTTCTAGCCTCCAGAAATGTGAGATGTAAATTTCTCTTATTTTAAGCAACCCAGTTTGTGGTACTTTGTTACAGAAGCCCTGAGAAGCGAAGACACATGACAATAGAAATTGGAAACAGGAACAAAAAGAAAGGCATACAAGTTATAGTAAAAAAAATGGTGGATACAGGATATCAATAACTGTGCAAAGGCAAGCCAGAAAAGATTCAGAAGTCTTGAACTTGGAAGGCTATAGAATATAGGAACTAGTGCTGTCTTCGCACACTGAAAGTTAAGAGATTTTTAGAATTGAGTGAAGAACAGAGTAGAGAAAGGGTCTGTGGATAATAACAGTAGAACACATTTTAAGGAAAGAGAATAATAATTAAAACACAATTAAGAAGACAGGAATTGTGCCCAAAGGAGATTAGAGTTGTGTTAACAATGTGCATGATCACAATGATAAAAACTGGAGTATATAGTGATATGCTTTTTATGTTCAAGGCACTTTATAGTTGCTATTACTAATCTTCACAAGGGCACCATAAGGTGTATTAAAGATGAGTAACTTCACCAGATCCACTTCCCTTGAAAAGTAACAGTTGAGGCTAGAAAGTGAATGCTTAGTCATTAGCATTTCCTGTTTTCTCTTTCAGGTAGATATGATCTTATATGGTATTGACTTGTTGTCACTGAGAGACTTGAGCGGAATAATGTGTATAACTTGTAAGCTGAGCCTCAAAGAGGCAGGTTCCTCTACACCTTCTTTGCTGTTTTGCTAGATGGATACAAGACTCTGGAGCTGGGGTTGGCAAACTATGGTCCATTGACCAGACCGTCTCTCCTGCATGTTCTGTAAAGAGTTTGGTTGGAATGTAGCCATGCCAGTTCACTTACATAGCGCCTATGGCTGTTCTGTGCTACAACGGGGAGTGGAGTTTCAACAGAGGTCTGGCTTGTAAAGGTGAGCATATTTACTATCTGGCCCTTTACAAAAGAAGATTATCAATCTCTGCCCTAGAAATTAGCAGTCAAAACCTGGAAGAAGCCTGGGTCCCCAAAGCACTGAAAAGAGCTGCCATTAACATGAACCCAAACTTCGTAGACCATTATGTGCACCCCAAATAAAAGACCTTATTTATTAAGTTTCAGAGTTTATTTGTGACAAGTTTATTTTATCCTTACTAATGCATTCATTTACAGATAAAATAAAGAGTAAGTCCAAAAAATTAAATCACTTAGCCACAAATACATTAGTAAATGAAAAAGATAGGATTTGAATGCAGGTCTGGGTGACTCTAGAGTCTGTACTGTTTCTCGAAGTTCAGAGCAATCATCTATGGATATTGAGTTCATGGAGATTTTTATTTTCTTCTTTGCATTCTCCTGCATTTTTTGCTAATAGCTTTAGAAATACAGTTCATAAGCCAACACATTCACACTTTAAAAATACACATTTTAGTGGTTTTTAGTATGTTCACAAATGTGCACAACCATCACCATTATCTAGTTTTAGAGCGTTTTCAGTAATCTAAAAAAAAAATCCCCTTAGCAGTGCCTTCCTATTTTCTAGTCCTCTTATTAGCTAGGAACTACTAATTGTCAATTCTATTAATAATGGAACAATGATGAATTTACCCATTATAGAAATTTTATATAAATGGAATAACGTGATATGTGGCCTTTTGTGACTGACTTCTTTACCTTATTATAACATCTTTAAGGTTTTTATGTGGTGTGGCATATATCAGTACTTCATTCTTTTTTATTGATAAATAATACTCAGTTGTATGGATATATCACATTTTGTTTATCCATTAAGCATTTGGGTTATTTGCACTTTTTAGCTTAAGGGTAATGTGCTATGAACATTTGTGGACCAGTTTTGTGTGAACATACACTTTCATTCTCTTGGGTATATACCTAAGAGTAGAATTGCTTGATTGCATGGTAACTATTTTTAACATTTCAAACAACTGCCAAACTGTTTTTCAAGGTGGCTGCATTATTTTATAATCCTCCCAACAATGAGGATTTTAATTTCTCTACTTTTTCATCAACACTTGTTTTTGTCTTTTTTATTCTAGCCATCTTTCTGGATGCATAGTGATATCTCATTGTGGTTTTTATTTTTATTTCCCTAATGACTAATGATGTTGAATATATTTTCATTTGCTTATTGGCCATTTGTATATCTTCTTTGGAGAAATGTCTATTCAAATTCACTGCCAATCTTAAATCTGGGTTATTTGTCTCTTGTTGAGTTGTAAGGGTTCCTTATATATTCTGGATACACGTCCCTTATCAGATACATGATTTAAAAATATGTTCTCAGATTTTATGGGAGATTTTCTTGTTTTTGTTTTGTTTTGTTTGTTTTTTTTACTTTTTGATGGTGTCCTTTGCATCAAAAAAGTTTTTTATTTGGTGAAGGTCAACGTATCTACTTTTACTTTTACTTTTGGTGTCATATTCAAGAAAACATTGTGTCATCCAAAATCATGAGGATTTACATCTATGCTTTTCTCTAAAAATCTTACAGTTTTAGCTCTTACTTTCAAGCCTATTATCACTTTTGACTTAATTTTTGTACGTGGTATGATGTGTAGGGGTCCAACCTTACTCTTTTGAGTGCAGGTTTGGGCATGTAAATGCCCAGTTGTACCAGCATCATTTATTGCGAAGATTTCATACATTCTTCAACTTTTAATTAACATGTATTATTAGTTTTATGACTTAAAACACAAAGTATCATAAAAATTATGCCAAACACTTTTCAAAATTAAATTTAAATGTATGTAGAAGGATAATGATATGTCACAAAAATTAAAGGCAGGAAACTGATTCCAGGAAAATTGGGAAGACTAATCCTCATATGCAAAATGAAAGTCAAAGAACTTAGAGAAAAGATAGACACACCTTTGGGAGAGGAACCTCAAAGGCTGCCTTTGTTTCATTTAAGGATAAGTATGTGAATGACGTGCATATAAAAGCAATGAACATGACTGTCTTTTCAAGAACTTTAGTGATGAGAGAGAATTGGAGTTCAAAGGAAAAATAGAGGTAGAAGGAAGATTCTTACACTGTAGAGGAACACGTGTTTTGGAAAAACAGGAGTCATTAGGAAAACAGGATGCAGGATAAAGAGGGAATAATGGATGAAAAGAGATGTGAGAGAAAGGGTGTGTATTACATCATAGATTGGAGTAGAGGTATGGTCTGTAAGAAAGAAAGCAAGGTAAGAAGACAAAAGAAAAATGGAGTGATAGGTAGAGAAACTGAAAAAGGCAGAAGGGAAGGTATAGGAAGAGTAAGGGGGGTGGAGGGGAGAAGGTATGCAGTGAGAATAGATGGATCAAGAGCCAAAAAGGACAAGTTCTTTAATAAAGAAAATCCCCCATCCCTGACATGGCATTCTCGTGTGATCATTAAGTCCAAGTTTGTAAACTTGATAAGCTCTTGTTGGCCGATTCACCTGTATGCAAGAAGTAACAAGTAATAGTTCATCCTAGATACGTATTTTGCTCTTACACTGAGAGTTAATCAAAACAAACAAAAAAATGGCTCCTCTGAAAATCTAGACATCCAACAATCCTGAGCCTGTATCGAGGAATAGCGACGGTCACTGAGGGGTACAGTTGAGTTGGGCCTTTAGAGAGAAAATCTGCTTCATGGTTTGCCTCTGGTGCTTACCACTCCCATATAGGTGTGGGGTAAAATCAATAGTTAATAAATGAAAAAGCAGATAATTATAAGCAGAGATTATATGAGGACACATGATTCTCATTCATTTATTAATATTTAGCTTCACAGTTGAAAGGGAGGAGTGACACATGCTTATTTAATGAAACCTGTAACATAGAAGGCAAATTACTAATAAACAGCCAGATCTGGCTTTATTGTGGTTAGGAATTAAGGACATTTTACCCAACAATTGTAACCCATGAATGGGCCTTGAGGGGGGGCAAGATAAATACAAATATGTTTTAAAACCAGAGTACTTTCACCTCTTCTCACCTTCTCTTCTCTCTGATGATGAGCAAAGAATATGATATATAAAATCTAACATCGTCTAATTCACAGCAGACAAACTGGTACAAATGTCTATTGCAACTTCACATTCCTTAGATTTTGACAAAATAAGTACATTTTCATATAATATTACTTCTGAGTGTTTCAACGTAAGCCTGTCACAATGTTATCGATCCTATCTTTTTACACAAGGCAGGCAATGAATGACCCTGATGTGTGTAAGTTTACAACTATCATTATAAGACTTCTTTTTTTTTTTTATGAAATTTATTGACAAATTGGTTTCCATACAACACCCAGTGCTCATCCCAAAAGGTGCCCTCCTCAATACCCATCACCCACCCTCCCCTCCCTCCCACCCCCCATCAACCCTTAGTTTGTTCTCAGTTTTTAACAGTCTCTTATGCTTTGGCTCTCTCCCACTCTAACCTCTTTTTTTTTTTTTTTTCCTTCCCCTCCCCCATGGGTTCCTGTTAAGTTTCTCAGGATCCACATAAGAGTGAAACCATATGGTATCTGTCTTTCTCTGTATGGCTTATTTCACTTAGCATTACACTCTCCAGTTCCATCCACGTTGCTACAAAGGGCCATATTTCATTTTTTCTCATTGCCACATAGTATTCCATTGTGTATATAAACCACAATTTCTTTATCCATTCATCAGTTGATGGACATTTAGGCTCTTTCCATAATTTGGCTATTGTTGAGAGTGCTGCTATGAACATTGGGGTCCAAGTGCCCCTATGCATCAGTACTCCTGTATCCCTTGGATAAATTCCTAGCAGTGCTATTGCTGGGTCATAGGGTAGGTCTATTTTTAATTTTCTGAGGAACCTCCACACTGCTTTCCAGAGCGGCTGCACCAATTTGCATTCCCACCAACAGTGCAAGAGGGTTCCCGTTTCTCCACATCCTCTCCAGCATCTATAGTCTCCTGATTTGTTCATTTTGGCCACTCTGACTGGCGTGAGGTGATACCTGAGTGTGGTTTTGATTTGTATTTCCCTGATAAGGAGCGACGCTGAACATCTTTTCATGTGCCTGTTGGCCATCCGGATGTCTTCTTTAGAGAAGTGTCTATTCATGTTTTCTGCCCATTTCTTCACTGGGTTATTTGTTTTTCGGGTGTGGAGTTTGGTGAGCTCTTTATAGATTTTAGATACTAGCCCTTTGTCCGATATGTCATTTGCAAATATCTTTTCCCATTCCGTTGGTTGCCTTTTAGTTTTGTTGGTTGTTTCCTTTGCTGTGCAGAAGCTTTTTATCTTCATAAGGTCCCAGTAATTCACTTTTGCTTTTAATTCCCTTGCCTTTGGGGATGTGTCGAGTAAGAGATTGCTACGGCTGAGGTCAGAGAGGTCTTTTCCTGCTTTCTCCTCTAAGGTTCTGATGGTTTCCTGTCTCACATTCAGGTCCTTTATCCATTTTGAGTTTATTTTTGTGAATGGTGTGAGAAAGTGGTCTAGTTTCAACCTTCTGCATGTTGCTGTCCAGTTCTCCCAGCACCATTTGTTAAAGAGGCTGTCTTTTTTCCATTGGATGTTCTTTCCTGCTTTGTCAAAGATGAGTTGGCCATACGTTTGTGGGTCTAGTTCTGGGGTTTCTATTCTATTCCATTGGTCTGTGTGTCTGTTTTTGTGCCAATACCATGCTGTCTTGATGATGACAGCTTTGTAGTAGAGGCTAAAGTCTGGGATTGTGATGCCTCCTGCTTTGGTCTTCTTCTTCAAAATTCCTTTGGCTATTCGGGGCCTTTTGTGGTTCCATATGAATTTTAGGATTGCTTGTTCTAGTTTCGAGAAGAATGCTGGTGCAATTTTGATTGGGATTGCAGTGAATGTGTAGATAGCTTTGGGTAGTATTGACATTTTGACAATATTTATTTTTCCAATCCATGAGCAGGGAATGTCTTTCCATTTCTTTAAATCTTCTTCAATTACCTTCATAAGCTTTCTATAGTTTTCAGCATACAGATCCTTTACATCTTTGGTTAGATTTATTCCTAGGTATTTTATGCTTCTTGGTGCAATTGTGAATGGGATCATTTTCTTTATTTGTCTTTCTGTTGCTTCATTGTTAGTGTATAAGAATGCAACTGATTTCTGGACATTGATTTTGTATCCTGCAACTTTGCTGAATTCATGTATCAGTTCTAACAGACTTTTGGTGGAGTCTATCGGATTTTCCATGTATAATATCATGTCATCTGCAAAAAGCGAAAGCTTGACTTCATCTTTGCCAATTTTGATGCCTTTGATTTCCTTTTGTTGTCTGATTGCTGATGCTAGAACTTCCAGCACTATGTTAAACAACAACGGTGAGAGTGGGCATCCCTGTCGTGTTCCTGATCTCAGGGAAAAAGCTCTCAGTTTTTCCCCATTGAGGATGATGTTAGCTGTGGGCTTTTCATAAATGGCTTTTATGATCTTTAAGTATGTTCCTTCTATCCCGACTTTCTCAAGGGTTTTTATTAAGAAAGGGTGCTGGATTTTGTCAAAGGCCTTTTCTGCATCGATTGACAGGATCATATGGTTCTTCTCTTTTTTTTTGTTAATGTGATGTATCACGTTGATTGATTTGCGAATGTTGAACCAGCCCTGCATCCCAGGAATGAATCCCACTTGATCATGGTGAATAATTCTTTTTATATGCTGTTGAATTCGATTTGCTAGTATCTTATTGAGAATTTCTGCATCCATATTCATCAGGGATATTGGCCTGTAGTTCTCTTTTTTTACTGGGTCTCTGTCTGGTTTAGGAATCAAAGTAATACTGGCTTCATAGAATGAGTCTGGAAGTTTTCCTTCCCTTTCTATTTCTTGGAATAGCTTGAGAAGGATAGGTATTATCTCTGCTTTAAATGTCTGGTAGAACTCCCCTGGGAAGCCATCTGGTCCTGGACTCTTATTTGTTGGGAGATTTTTGATAACCGATTCAATTTCTTCGCTGGTTATGGGTCTGTTCAAGCTTTCTATTTCCTCCTGATTGAGTTTTGGAAGAGTGTGGGTGTTCAGGAATGTGTCCATTTCTTCCAGGTTGTCCAATTTGTTGGCATATAATTTTTCATAGTATTCCCTGATAATTGTTTGTATCTCTGAGGGATTGGTTGTAATAATTCCATTTTCATTCATGATTTTATCTATTTGGGTCATCTCCCTTTTCTTTTTGAGAAGCCTGGCTAGAGGTTTGTCAATTTTGTTTATTTTTTCAAAAAACCAACTCTTGGTTTCGTTGATCTGCTCTACAGTTTTTTTAGATTCTATATTGTTTATTTCTGCTCTGATCTTTATTATTTCTCTTCTTCTGCTGGGTTTAGGCTGCCTTTGCTGTTCTGCTTCTATTTCCTTTAGGTGTGCTGTTAGATTTTGTATTTGGGATTTTTCTTGTTTCTTGAGATAGGCCTGGATTGCAATGTATTTTCCTCTCAGGACTGCCTTCGCTGCGTCCCAAAGCGTTTGGATTGTTGTATTTTCATTTTCGTTTGTTTCCATATATTTTTTGATTTCTTCTCTAATTGCCTGGTTGACCCACTCATTCGTTAGTAGGGTGTTCTTTAACCTCCATGCTTTTGGAGGTTTTCCAGACTTTTTCCTGTGGTTGATTTCAAGCTTCATAGCGTTGTGGTCTGAAAGTATGCATGGTATAATTTCAATTCTTGTAAACTTATGAAGGGCTGTTTTGTGACCCAGTATATGATCTATCTTGGAGAATGTTCCATGTGCACTCGAGAAGAAAGTATATTCTGTTGCTTTGGGATGCAGAGTTCTAAATATATCTGTCAAGTCCATCTGATCCAATGTCTCATTCAGGGCCCTTGTTTCTTTATTGACCGTGTGTCTAGATGATCTATCCATTTCTGTAAGTGGGGTGTTAAAGTCCCCAGCAATTACCACATTCTTATCAATAAGGTTGCTTATGTTTATGAGTCATTGTTTGATATATTTGGGGACTCCGGTGTTCGGCGCATAGACATTTATAATTGTTAGCTCTTCCTGATGGATAGACCCTGTAACTATTATATAATGTCCTTCTTCATCTCTTGTTACAGCCTTTAATTTAAAGTCTAGTTTGTCTGATATAAGTATGGCTACTCCAGCTTTCTTTTGGCTTCCAGTAGCATGATAAATAGTTCTCCATCCCATCACTCTGTATCTAAAGGTGTCCTCAGGTCTAAAATGAGTCTCTTGTAGACAGCAAAATAGATGGGTCTTGTTTTTTTATCCATTCTGATACCCTATGTCTTTTGGTTGGCGCATTTAATCCATTTACATTCAGTGTTATTATAGAAAGATACGGGTTTAGAGTCATTGTGATGTCTGTATGTTTTATGCTTGTAGTGATGTCTCTGGTACTTTGTCTCACAGGGTCCCCCTTAGGATCTCTTGTAGGGCTGGTTTAGTGGTGACAAATTCCTTCAGTTTTTGTTTGTTTGGGAAGACCTTTATCTCTCCTTCTATTCTAAATGACAGACTTGCTGGATAAAGGATTCTCGGCTGCATATTTTTGCTGTCTAGCACCCTGAAAATCTCGTGCCAATTCTTTCTGGCCTGCCAAGTTTCAAAAGAGAGATCCGTCACGAGTCTTATAGGTCTCCCTTTATATGTGAGGGCACGTTTACCCCTTGCTGCTTTCAGAATTTTCTCTTTATCCTTGTATTTTGCCAGTTTCACTATGATATGTCGTGCAGAAGATCGATTCAAGTTACGTCTGAAGGGAGTTCTCTGTGCCTCTTGGATTTCAATGCCTTTTTCCTTCCCCAGTTCAGGGAAGTTCTCAGCTATTATTTCTTCAAGTACCCCTTCAGCACCTTTCCCTCTCTCTTCCTCCTCTGGAATACCAATTATGCGTATATTATTTCTTTTTAGTGTATTACTTAGTTCTCTAATTTTCCCCTCATACTCCTGGATTTTTTTTTCTCTCTTTTTCTCAGCTTCCTCTTTTTCCATAACTTTATCTTCTAGTTCACCTATTCTCTCCTCTGCCTCTTCCATCCGAGCCGTGGTGGTTTGCATTTTGTTTTGCATTTCATTTAAAGCATTTTTCAGCTCCTCGTGACTGTTCCTTAGTCCCTTGATCTCTGTAGCAAGAGATTCTCTGCTGTCCTGTATACTGTTTTCCAGCCCAGCGATTAATTTTATGACTATTATTCTAAATTCACTTTCTGTTATATTATTTAAATCCTTTTTGATCAGCTCATTAGCTGTTGTTATTTCCTGGAGATTCTTCTGAGGGGAATTCTTCCGCTTGGTCATTTTGGATAGTCCCTGGTGTGGTGAGGACCTGCAGGGCACTTCCCCTGTGCTGTGGTGTATAACTGGAGTTGGTGGGCGGGGCCGCAGTCAGTCCTGATGTCTGCCCCCAGCCCACCGCTGGGGCCACAGACTGGTGTGTGCCTTCTCTTCCCCTCTCCTAGGGGCGGGATTCACTGTGGGGTGGCGTGGCCCGTCTGGGCTACTTGCACACTGCCAGGCTTGTGATGCTGGGGATCTGGCGTATTAGCTGGGGTGGGAAGGCAAGGTGCACGGCGGGAGGGGGGGCAGGCTTAGCTCGCTTCTCCATAGGTGATCCACTTCAGGAGGGGCCCTGTGGCAGCCGGAGGGAGTCAGATCCGCTGCCGGAGGTTTGGCTCCGCAGAAGCACAGAGTTGGGTGTTTGTGCGGAGCGAACAATTTCCCTGGCCGGAACCGGTTCCCTTTGGGATTTTCGCTGGGGGATGGGCGGGGGAGATGGCGCTGGCGAGCGCCTTTGTTCCCCGCCAAACTGAGCTCTGTCGTCCGGGGGCTCTGCAGCTCACCCTCCCTTTGTCCTCCAGCCTTCCCGCTTTCCAAGCAGAGCTGTTAACTTATGACCTCCCAGACGCTAAGTCGCGCTTGCTGTCGGAACACAGTCCGTCAGGCCCCTCCACTTTTGCAAGCCGGACTCGGGGGCTCTGCTTGGCTGGCGAGCCGCCCCTCCGCCCCGGCTCCCTCCCGCCAGTCCGTGGAGCGCGCACCGCCTCGCCGCCCTTCCTACCCTCTTCCGTGGGCCTCTCGTCTGCACTTGGGTCCGGTGACTCCGTTCTGCTAATCCTCTGGTGGTTTTCTGGGTTATTTAGGCAGGTGTAGGTGGAATCTAAGTGATCAGCAGGACGAGCGGTGAGCCCAGCGTCCTCCTACGCCGCCATCTTCCTGCGCCTCCTATCATTATAAGACTTCTGAACAATTCCTTAAAACTGCTCATCTAAAAGTTTGAAGAAGTCATTAATGCTTTCTCACTGTGTCTCAAAATTTTCATTTCAGAGGTAGTGTAAGTTCTTTTTTTCCATCTAATCACATGCCAGCATTCTAGCCACTAGAAGGAATAGATTGGGACTTTGCTGCTTTTATTTATATAATGCTTATGAAATTAAAAAAAAAAATTTTTCATGCATTTACGAGTTTTAAAGTGCTCACTGTGGATGCTGCCCTACATAGTTGTCTCTAGAAAAGTACACACACGAGAAAGGTGTCCTACTCCCCTTTGACCTGTACTGTAGAAACCGTCTCATCAACAGAATGGAATATTTAGGAGGGGGAATCAAAAACTTGCCAGATTTCTTTCTCTTTGCCTCAGCATCATGTATATTCTAGCCGTTCTGGTGTTTTGTGGCCTAGCTCTATTAGTTCACTCTACTCTGTGGGACCACCCACAAATTATCTGGTTTGTCTTTTGATCTCAAATGTGTCCCTTTTTTATAATCTCCCATCTGATCAATTTGGGGGATGTTGAGAATAAACGCACTGGATGCCAGCAAACCTCATTTTCTGAGTATTTCTAACTTATAATCAATATACCATTGGCACATGGGAGCAGATATTCTGAATTTTCACATTGCTTTTTAGTCACTTATCCCCATCAAGAATGGGTAGACCTACATTTTTCAGCTGCTCTCTCCAAAAACACATAAATAGCAAGCTGTTCCTTCGCATGATTCTGTATAATACAGTATCAGTAACAATAAAGGAAAGAAGAAAACCACTTTCGTATTAAAGGAATTTTTTTTACAGTTTTTATCTAGTTGATTCCAAAGATAAACATTAAAAAGAGAAATTTAAATACAACACATACACAAGCAAAATATTTGTTTCCTGCCTTCCTCTCTACCAACCATTTCCCATGATGCAGTAGGAAGGGGAAGACCATTAAACCACAGATTTAATCATGTTTGGTGCTTGAAGCAGCTATTACTGTGGAACTGTCATCATCTCTGTTAATACTTTCTGTTGTGTCATTTTTACATTCACCCTGGAATATAATTGGATACTTGAACATATTTGTGTTATTATTGAGGTTGTTTTGGGGGATGAGTGATATAATGTCACTTAATTACTAGTTTTAAAAAATCAGGCTAGCGTTGTCTATCAACTTCATATCCATAGATACCACTAAGATTTTAGTCAGCTGGTACTGATGATTGTGACAAATAAGCAGGAATGGTTAACTTCTAAGAGGTCAGGTGTGAAATTATGGCAAAATCTCACTTCAAAGCATGTTGAAAAATTTAATCATGAAAATTCCCTTACAGGGGTACCTGGGTGGTTTAGTGGGTTGGGCATCAGAGTCTTGATTTTGATGTCAGGGTCGTGGAATCGAGCCCTGCATTGGGGTCAATGCTGAACATGGAGCCTGCTTCAGATTCTCGCTGTCTCTCTCCCCCTGCGCCTTTCCCCCATTCACACGCTTTCTCTCTAGATATATAAAAATAAAAAAAAGAAAATTGTCTTACATGAGACTTGCTTCTAATGTAATTTACTTTGTCACAGTTGCATCCCAGTATTCTAGAATAAAAACTCCATTTCTCCTAATTTCTCTGTCTCTCCCATCTTTCCTTTTTTTCCCCCTTTACTACTACATACCACTCTTGCTTTCTTACTCATTTGGATCAGTAGCCACCTATCTTAGGTTGATAGAAAAACTATTTAATAGAGTCTGAATAAATTAATTCAGAGTCTTTACCAATATTTTTAAAATAACAGTTCAGATGTTTCTGGAATTTTGAAAGAAAGAGATTATGAAACACTCCCCCTTTTATTTTTAGAGAGAAGTTAAAATCTGAAATCTGGAAACATTTGTCATATTCCAAAAAAATGTAACAAAAATTCTTTTTCTCCAATTTCAAACGGAATCTCAATATGCCTTAACATAGGAACTGCATTTGTACGACTAGATACTAAATATTTTAAAGTGTTTCAGCCACTATTTTTTTTTTGACTTGGAGAAGTGAAATCACTATGCTATTAGATCCAAAAATTATTTTACTGCATTTAAATTATTAGAATTAATTGCTGTTAAATCCATCAGCATTATTTACCTTCAGCAGCTTAGCATCACAGAAAGATACTGCAGTCTTGGTTCCCTTAGCCAACAAGATGACAATCAAAGGCATAATCCTAAATTGACTTTCAGAGTGCAAGAAATTTACTGATCTAAAAATTTACCAGAGGGAGACCAGCACATCTGCCCCTATAGGAAATGATTTTTGCATAGTAAGTGTTGATCTGCATAACCATATGATCATCTCAAGTGCTGATTACCAAATCTGAATCATCATTACTTAGCAAACTTCTATAAATACACATGGCACCATGTAATATATTCAGCTGTGCTAAATTAATGACAAAGTCCTTACCCCAAGGAGCTTGGGGGTCTAAAAACAAAGAATGACACAAAAGACAAAAATGTAGAGCACCCTGAGTTGGGGGAAATTTTCAGTGAAATAAATTCAGTGAAGGATTTTTATGCTTTGTGGCAAAGGAGGAATTAAAGATCCGTTTAGTTTGCCTTTTGGACTGTTGTCACTTCAAGTTACGTGCTGGCCTGCAAAAGAACTCTAACATTTGAATCTCTGGATTTCTCAGGAATTTCAGACATATATTTCTAACTGCATTTTTTTTATATCTTAACATGAATATATTTAAATACCATCAAGTCAGTTGTGTCCAAAACTGAACTCATTATCTCTTTTTCACTGTTTTCTTATTTCTTAAATCAGCTCCTGCTTTGGTTAAAGGTGCTGTCTTCTCCCATTGATTACTAAAGACATTTCAGAGGTACTTATCACTATTCCCTCATCTGCCATCAAACCCTGCAGAGTGCCAAGTTGATGCTCCATTGGCACCCCCTTAGTCCTAATCCACGTCTTTGTTTTTACTTTAAATGGTCATTGGTGATCTCCAGTCACTTTCTTCTTCAATATATCCCTCAAGTCACTCTTTGAGAACCAATCTTAGCCAGTCTTGGTCTGAACCTTGATGGCTCTGACTGTAAAGGTAGCACTGCTCCCGGCGGCATTCCTGGCCTTTGCCAGCCTGCCACAGACCCCTCTTTCCATCCTTACTTCCTACTAATTCCTACTCTTCATATCTTAAAACTATCACCTCATTCAGGCTTTGCACTTATTTATGATACTCCAGTCATTTTGTATATCTGTGTAGATAATTTGTACCTTCTCTATTGTTTTACACCTAGGAGGAAAAATGTTCTTATGAAACTTTCTCAAGTAGCTGAGGAGGAATAAATATTTTCCTACATATATGTAGCTGCATACTTTAATTGAATTTGTTTTTATCTAGTGGATATCAGTTGGCTCCCTGCCCAACAATGTCGCCCTTACAATGTCAAGAGCACCCAGAACTTTCTGTCAAGTTCCACCTCTTTTCTCAGTTTAGGGGCATTAACACTTCTATGTGCTTTAGGTGTAGATTTTCTGTTCCTTGAAGTAGCCGTGATTATTTAAAAAGTGAGTGTGTAACCCCATCAAATTGACTATTTATTAAATTCATGCATTTTGCCAAGACACTGAGGATTTTCTTCTTATTTGGTTGATGCTATAATGCCTGACATTTCTTCATCTCTGTGTTCTACAAGACAGGATGAAGGTCATGGTCATTAGAGCCCGCCTTGAGGAAGGAAAGGTAAGAGATTTATTTAGTGATACATTTTGATTTCTTTATCCAGCTACTTCCAAAATTGATACCATTCATGGACTGTTGTGTTATGTGAATTCATTACTTTTTTGCTTAAACCAGTCAGAGTTGGGTTTTATAATCATCTGTCAAGAATGCTTCCAAAAGAAATGCTTAGGGTATAGGAGATTGGACCACATGACCTGGAGTTCCCCTTCAACCTCTTAGCATTTTTATGAATCTATTAACTTTAAATTGTCCAGTGCTGCAAAGTTGACTATGATGGCAAACACAGTGGGGAAAAAATGGTTTCCCATAAATGGTTTCCTGGAACAGTTGTAACAAAGTACCACAAATTGGTGGCTTAAAACAACAGAAACATATTATCTCACAATTCTGGAGGCTAAAATTCTGAAATCAAGATGCACCAGGACCATGCTACCTCTGAAGGCTCTAGGGAAGAATCACTTCAATCCCTTTCTCTTAGCCTCTGTGGATGACTGGCAGTCTTTGGAGTTTCTTGCCTTACATTGGCACAATTCGACATGGCTTCTTCTGTGGCTGTCTTCTTCTTCTTTTTTTTTTTTTAACGTTTATTTTTGATGGAGAGAGAGACAGAACATGAGTGGGAGGGGGGCAGAGAGAGAGGGAGACACAGAATCCAAAGCAGCCTCCAGGTTCTGAGCCATCAGCACAGAGCCTGATGCAGGGCTCAAACTCACTAACTGTGAGATCATGACCTGGGCCAAAGTCAGACACTTAATCCACGGAGCCACCCAGGTGCTCCGGCTATCTTCTTATAAGGACACCAGTCTTGTTGGATTAGGAGCCCACCCTAATGATCTCATTTTAACTTAACTATTGACATCTGCAACTACTTCATTTCCAAATATGGTTGCATTTTGAGGTAGTAGGATTAGGACTTCATATCCTATTGGGAGGGGGACACAGATACCTCTAAGAGGAAGTGTTATTAGGACTCCATGCTATATATAGGAGGATAGAATAATAAAGACACTGAGAGGTAAATCTAAGTGATTTAAGGGAATCAAAGAAAGTACCGGTATTGCTCAAAAATAGAATTGACACCCAGTGATCAATGACCACTTTTTTTTTTTAACATGTAACTTTTCCTCCATGATTGGCAGTTGCCTATAAAATAAAATACAATCCCAGTAGACACTGTCTAGCTCCATCAGGCAAACAATGATTCATGTTAATAATATGATCTCCTGGTAAGGAGGTGCTTTTATTCATTTTTTGTTCATGAATAAATTAGCTCTTTAAAAAATTCATAGGAGAAAAATACTGTATGAAGTTGTTTTCACATTTATGGAGGTTATCTGTTGATCAGGATGAGGGCATTATGTAATTTTAATGAATGAAGTGTAATAATACATTATTTAGTTTTATAACAAGATTAAAATTGATTCTGAGCATAATGCAGATCTTCCCTTTTGAATGGCAAACCCCAAAGCATTTTTTTTTAATCTCCATAGAGGTATTGGCACAGAATAAATCCACTTGTAACACATATTTGGAGTCAGGCGTATCTTGGTTCAAGCCCAGCTGCCACTAATTTAATTGTCATGGGATCTTAGGCAAGTTACTCCACTTTTCCAAACCCTAGTTTCTTAAACTATCTCAAAAGATTGTTGGAATGACTGAATTAAAATAAATGCATATGGGTCACTTACTGTCTGACACATAGCACTAATAAAATTTTGCCTCATCAATATTATAAATAGCCTAAGAGAATTTCTATTTAGAAATGTTTGAGACAGAAACAAAAAACCCTAAAATATAAAATTGTAGAGGAATTAGTAGTTTGATGGATTTATTGTACCATTATTTGGTTGTATAATCATGTGTAGGGCTGGAATTCAGTTTCCTTCTGGGGTGGAGAAAGCATTCTTTTTGTTATACCATGAGAGGAAAGAATTCTTCCTCTCATGTTTCTCTATATTTCTTTTGGATTATTTGTCCATATCTCTATTCCTGCTACCTAGTATTAAATGTAGCCTTATTTCTGAAGCTCAAAGGGAAGAGGATAGGCATCAAATAATTGAGAAAAAACTATATGCTTTTGTACCATAGCAACCTGGATTGACTCTGTACACTAATCTGCCAGGTAGCCAATATTCTCTTCTGGTACTCCTCAGATGTCCCTGACCACTTATCGTTTTTTACTGAAGGCTTCATATCATCTATTTGTCCATCATGCGTAGTGGCCCTGTAAAATTTAAACCTCTTTTCTTCTTTCCTTCTTCAGAGGATGTTCTGTCCTCTTCAATGGTGTCAGATATCACCCTTGTACTAAAAACCACTAAACCTGTATAATGAGCCACTCGCCTTCTAGATCTTGCCACCCAGTTATGGAAATTGCTAGACGGTAAGCTACAGGGATTCATTCGTATTGTTTACCACTACATCCAGTGTTTACCACAATTCTAAGCACAGAGTAGGCGTCCAGTAAAGATTGTTTGAATAAACAAAGTCAAAGAGTATTTCACACGTACCACTGACCATTTTTCTTCCCACTGGTTCCTTGTTCTTAGTTAATGACACTATGATTCATAAATTGCCTAATCTAGAAAACTGGCAATATATGTAGTTCTTTATCTTCCTCAATTTCCACGTTCAGTCACCTATTTTGTCAGTATTACCTCTTCAAAACGTATCAGATTGGTCCACTTGATATTTTTGTTCGGGCTACCATAACCTTATGTTTCCATTATTGCATCAGCCCCATCTGGTCTTCCCAGTACATCCATTTTTGCATAGTACACCCAGAGTGAATTGGAGTGAAATCCAAACTCCTCTTCATTGTGTGCACATCCTCTTGAGAATTTTTTCAGCTTTGTCTCTCAACTCTCCCTGCTTTCCACTCTTTTTTTCCAATCAGGCTAAATGGCTTCCCCCTGCTGTGTTTTACTTTGACCTTCAGTACACTGAAGATACTTAGCCCTTGTCTCAGAAGTTTCCCTCTGGCAACTCTTTCTTGGCCCTTGATCTGAACTTCAGACATCCTCTCCTCCGGAAAACTTACCCTCAGTCTCCTAGCCAAGAGGAGCGCAGATGCTGCCTTCTTCTCCAGAACACAGAGTATGCAATTCTGATGTCACGTAGCACTTACCACCCTCTATTGCCATTGCTTTTCTGCCTAGAAGATGCTATAGACATAGTGCATGTTGGGACTGTGTTTTATTCATTGATATATTCCCAGCACCTAGGACAGTATTTGGCAAATAATCAACACTTAATAAATATTTGTCGAATGAGTGTTATGTAGACACAGTGCAAAGTAGCCTTTGGCCAGAGCAGTGATTACAGTACTAGCAAATATGTGCTATTTTTTTCTTCAGAACAGTTCACTTTGATTTATCTTGAACTGTTATGCAAGCTGTAACTAAAAACGACTGTGCTTGACACTGACTATAAAAATACCACAGTGCAGACTGTGTTTTTAAAAACCAATATTGAAGCTCAAATCATTTATAGTGATGTCCATATTAAATGCTCTCTACCTACGTTCACTAAGTGTTGAAAGATTTTCTTGCATCTCTGTACAGATTTCTTCTCCAGCTGCTACCATAATAGCTTCCTTTACTTGGTTCACACTGTTGCTAAATGCAAACAAATCAGACTGTCACAGAATCCACCTGATTCCAAGAGTAAGCGGTAGTCCAGTGAATCATCCATTGACTCATTCAGCATAAGCAGCTATTAATCTAATCTGGTATGTGTAGGTATGTGAAGGTTGATTTGACCCATAGAGTCTTGCCTGCACTTTAGAAAGTTTTGGGGCTCCTGGTGGCTCAGGCTTAGGTTAAGCATCTGACTTCGGCTCAGGTTGTGATCTCAGTTTGTGGGTTTGAGCCCCAAGTCGGGCTCTGTGTCTCCCTCTCTCTTTGCCCCTCCTCTGCTCATGCTCTGTCTCTCTCTCTCAAAAATAAATAAACGTTAAAATTTTTTTAAAAAAAGAAAGTTTCAAATTTGGAGGTATTAGGATAAGGGATTGCCCATCATTGTCTCCTCCTTGTACACATGTAGAAGGGATTTTCAATTCCTGATACTTCTTGACCTTTGAGGTTATTATATTAGCTAGGATTAGGCTTTCCTCTCATATTGTTACAATATTATGGTGGAGTAAACCCCAAGTGTCTGTATGTGAGTTACTGTATTTTGAAAATTCTTAAACTTTTTCTTTTTTTTTTTTTTTATATCCACATTGAAATTTTTAATGGTTGCCTAGTAATCTTTCATTTGGATTTACTATAACTTATTTAACCGCTTCCTATTTTTTTTTTATGAAATTTATTGACAAATTGGTTTCCATACAACACCCAGTGCTCATCCCAAAAGGTGCCCTCCTCAATACCCATCACCCACCCTCCCCTCCCTCCCACCCCCCATCAACCCTCAGTTTGTTCTCAGTTTTTAACAGTCTCTTATGCTTTGGCTCTCTCCCACTCTAACCTCTTTTTTTTTTTTTTCCTTCCCCTCCCCCATGGGTTCCTGTTAAGTTTCTCAGGATCCACATAAGAGTGAAACCATATGGTATCTGTCTTTCTCTGTATGGCTTATTTCACTTAGCATTACACTCTCCAGTTCCATCCACGTTGCTACAAAGGGCCATATTTCATTTTTTCTCATTGCCACGTAGTACTCCATTGTGTATATATACCACAATTTCTTTATCCATTCATCAGTTGATGGACATTTAGGCTCTTTCCATAATTTGGCTATTGTTGAGAGTGCTGCTATGAACATTGGGGTACAAGTGCCCCTATGCATCAGTACTCCTGTATCCCTTGGATAAATTCCTAGCAGTGCTATTGCGAAACCATCAAAACCTTAGAGGAGAAAGCAGGAAAAGATCTCTCTGACCTCAGCCGTAGCAATCTCTTACTCGACACATCCCCAAAGGCAAGGGAATTAAAAGCAAAAGTGAATTACTGGGACCTTATGAAGATAAAAAGCTTCTGCACAGCAAAGGAAACAACCAACAAAACTAAAAGGCAACCAACGGAATGGGAAAAGATATTTGCAAATGACATATCGGACAAAGGGCTAGTATCTAAAATCTATAAAGAGCTCACCAAACTCCACACCCGAAAAACAAATAACCCAGTGAAGAAATGGGCAGAAAACATGAATAGACACTTCTCTAAAGAAGACATCCGGATGGCCAACAGGCACATGAAAAGATGTTCAGCGTCGCTCCTTATCAGGGAAATACAAATCAAAACCACACTCAGGTATCACCTCACGCCAGTCAGAGTGGCCAAAATGAACAAATCAGGAGACTATAGATGCTGGAGAGGATGTGGAGAAACGGGAACCCTCTTAAACTTTTTCAAATATTTGTTGATCTTTATCAATGTATCTGGTATCACACTTTGTATATTTCTTTCACCATCAAAAATAATAGAATGGGCTGTCTTTCAAAATAAATAAATGTTCAAAAATGTAACAATTGTTAAAGTACTCCCAGCAAAGCAACTTGACTAACAATACAGATAGTGCCAAAATGAGAAAGCCTAGTATCAATGAACTGAACTCATATGTTGAAATCAGATCCACACTGTGACTATATTTGGATGCGGGGTCTTTAAAGAAGTAATATAGGTTAAATTAGGTCACAAGGGTGGGGCCTTAATCAAATATGACTGATGTCCTTATAAGAAGTGGAAGAGACACTAGGGCTATATACACACGAGAAAATGCTGTGAGGACACAATTAAATGGCAGCCACCTGCACCCCAAGTAGAGGCCTCAGGAGAAATATAACCAGCTGTCATCTTGATCTTGGAATTTCAGTCTCCAGAACTGTGAGAAAATAAGTTTCTGTTGTCTAAGCCTCCAGTCTGTAGTATTTTGTCATGGCCACCCTAGTAGATTGGGTTTTAGTCCTGACTTCAACACTTACAGCTGCATGTTGATGGGGGAGACATCTGGTTCCTGAATTTCACTGCCTCATTTGTGGAAATAGGGTAACTAAAACTGCCACTTTGATGGGGGTCATTGCAAGATAAGTCACAAATCATGTGATGGTGAGTTGTACCTTTATAAAGAGTTACATATTTAATTCTCATTATCTTTCTCATATTGATATTTACTAATAGGAATTTGTCTGAGTTTTTAATTTAAATTCAAAGGTGGTTTGGGTCTTTTTTTGAATAATAACACACTTTCATTTTGGGCCAACGGTTATAGTAGAGAAAAGAGCCTGTGTGTTGAGAGTCTCATAAAACAAAGTCCAGCTTTACCAGCTACTACCCATGTATCTTAGAGCAAGTTATGTCACTTCTGAGAGTCCCAGTTTCTTTCTCTGAAAGTGGGTGTGGAAACAGCTAGAGCACATGGGTTGTATTGCTAACTGAGAACATGTAGCCTTTGGCCCATGTTTGCATCTAGTAAAGTCTGCGTTGAATGAGTTTGTCTCCTCCCAATATATAGGTTTCTTTTGCCCAGAATGCAGGAAATTCTATCTAGACATTAACGTGTTGCTTTCCTTTACTTCTTAGTGAACAAGATAACAACAGCAGCCAAGAATTAGTGAGAACTTACCATGTGCCAGGCATTATAACAAATGCTTTAACTGGATTAATTTATGTAATCTTCACAATTCCATTATTTGTATTACTTGTATACTTAAGAAGACTGAGGCCCAAAGTAGGGTTGCCACATTGAGGTTTGCCAAATGTGGCATAGGATATACTTATACTAAAAACATTTATCGTTAATTTGAAATTCACTTAACTGGACATGCTGTATTTTATCTGGCACTGCAGCCCAGAGAGGCCAAGTATCTTGCCTAAAGTTACACAGAAGCCAGGCTTCAGACCCTTGTGCATAACCCACAGAGACCCAAATTTTAACCTCTGTGGTGTACTGATTACATATGATTTTAAAGAGAGACCAACCATTCAGGTCTGAGTGAGGAAATTTAGCAGAGAATTAAGTCGATAATTAGAATATCTTCATAGACTGAGCTGATTGTAAACAAGGTCAAGGCACAGTCTTCAGGGAAACTTAGGGCTCTGAACTGAGAACTTAGGGCCCTCATTAGCTGGGCAATCTGCTTTGACATCAGGAGCAGAACAAAGTTTAAGGTTTCTCTGTACAGAGTTGTTAAAAATATCTTTTTTTTTCTTCTCTTGCATTGGAAAACATTTCCTGAGTTGGAAACAATGCTGCAGCTGAAATAGCTGCAAGCAAGTTAGAGAATGGCTATTGAGCATGCTTGTTTGTGGAATGTGGCACTCTCTGATGGCTTTGCCAGTCACTTGGAGTGAGTTGAAGCCAGAGCTTTGCCCATGTGAGAATTTAGTCTCTAATCTGGTTCCTTCAGCCTGTACAGGAAAACGGGACTGTGTGCTACAGATTGACCTAGAGATCTGTAAATGACACCAGTCACCAGGGGTGTATATCTTTTATGCCTTTCGGTTCCCTTTCCAGTAAGCAAAAAATGTACCCGACAAGTAGGCAGAAAATCTGGGAAGGGACATTTGTAGGAGGAAAATATTGGGTTAATTAATTTATACAATTTATTTTTCCATCATATAAGAGCTATTTATTTATTTCTAGAAAACCAGGGGGAGGCTTGACAAATATAACCACCTGCCTGCTGAGCATATTCACATTTAAATAAAGAGAACAAGGAAAGAGCTAAATAAAGCTTAGAATAAAATATAAATAAGAACAATATGTGGCTGGCATGTCCGAGCCAACAGTGAAATTGAAAACCATCAGTAATTGATTCTTTGAATGATAGAAGATCACGGGTTTAAAAAGCACTTAAAGAGATGTTTAACTTTTAACTTCAGAGGTAACAATATTGATATGATGTAATATAATTGTAAATATGCCTAGAATTACTGGGATGGTCCCCAACTTAATGCACTGTGATTCTAAATTTTTTTTTTCAATTTTTGGATGTATTCTACTATAGAAACGAAATTAGATAGTGTGGTAACTTCAGCAGGTTAGCCCACAAAAGCCTTCCAGATTCTTAATATGCCTGAATTGATGTGCTGACCCAATAAAACTTTTTCGGTGTTCTGACCTTGGATTTCACTTGATCCATCCATTACTCCTCTTGCTTTCTCCATGCCTGTTCTCTTGAAGAACAGCTAGTGTAATTGAGCTGTTGCCTTTAGAATAAAATCTAAACTGCTTACACTGATTTAGGAGGCCCTCGTGATCTGGCCCTACTATGCTCTCCAGTGTCATCTCTCTTCCATTCCTCCTCCCCCCCTGGCTTTCCTTCTTACCAGCTCCACTGGCCTTTTAGTGGTTCATTACCATCAGGTTTTAACCTGCCTTGGGACATTTGCACCTGTTTTCCTATCTTTCTTTCTTTACTGTTCACAGAGCTGGTCCCTTCTTTCTGAGACCCTTTCTCATTATTCTAAGTAAAGATGCACCCCCCCCACACACACAATTATACTGCAGATGGTTTGTTTACCTCAGAACATTTGTCCACTTAGCTCTTAGCACCAGTTTACCATCTTCAAGCAGACAAGGAACTTAGTAAAGGCAAGTCTCTTATCTGTATTGTCTCTGAACTCCAAGAACTGAACATCATGTGTGCCATGTAGTAGATGCTAAATAGATATTTAATGAATGAATGAATTGGATGAAGACTGAATGAATAAGTTAATGAATAAATGAATGAATGAATTTGTGCCACCTTCTAACCTAACCAGGAGTAGCTGAAGCAGGACTCTAAATTCCTCTGGCCACAAGCCAGAGAATCCTCCTGAGAAACTTGTGTCAGTGTTTGGAGAGGATTCCAAACACTGGAGAGCTTTAGGTTATCTTCAAGAATAGGGGACAGAATTTCTGAATGGATCTTCATATATGCCAGATGAGAGAGGATGAATCACGTAATCAATTAAAATGGAGGAAGCATGGACAGTTTTCTCTGTGAAAAATGAAATGCAGTGAAGCTAGTATATACATTTATGGACATCAGTTAGGAGTCTACTGTGAAATCCTGACTAGGGTTAGTGATATTTTGTCTAGGTAGAGGGCAGTGAGATTGAGAAAAGTTAAACAATTCCAGAGTTGTTTGAAAAGGCAAATCAGGAATTCTCAAACTTCAGCATGACTTAATTATTGCTGGGCCTTAGAGCCACTTTCTGATGTATAAGATCTAGAGTGGACTCTGAAAATTTACATTTCTAACAAGTTTCCAGGTGATGTTTATGCTACTGGGATTACACTTCAAGAACCGCTGTTTTAAGTTGACAGGATTTGTAGTAGATTGAATGTTGGGAATATAGGAGAAAGCATTTTTAAAAAATGATTTCTAGATTTGTGGCGTGAACCATGTTGGTGCCATTTACTGGGTTAGGAAGAACTAAAATTTTAGATGAGGCATTCATTTATTGAATAAGTCCTTGATTTATCTGATGAGTTTGAAGTTCACTCAAGACTTACAAGAGAAAATGTTGGTACGGTAATGGAGGGATGTGCCTGGAATTTGGGAAAGTGTTCTGAAATAAAGGTCTGAGTTTTGGAGATCTCAATAAACTGATTAATTAACATTGTAGATAGGGGAAAATTTACTGAATGGGAGCATGGGCACTTGGGACCCAGTCTGAGCAATTCCGACATTAAGTGGCTGCATACAAGAGACTTAGTTTACAAAGAAGACTGGAAAACTGTTGAAAAAGTATAAGGGAAACAAAGCAGTGAGGGGTCCTAGGATCCAAGGGTGCCCAGTAATAGAAGTACTCACTTGTAGGCATATGATCTTTAATTTCTAAGTGATACCTGACATTGTCTTGTCAAAAGGCAGTTCCACTTAACTACTACTTGAATTTTTATT
The DNA here is from genome assembly GCF_007474595.2 of Lynx canadensis. Taxonomy (NCBI): domain Eukaryota; kingdom Metazoa; phylum Chordata; class Mammalia; order Carnivora; family Felidae; genus Lynx; species Lynx canadensis. The sequence continues at coordinate 152,356,783 of NC_044303.2, read as the reverse complement.
ACATTTCACTTCCCTTCTCCTTTTCTTTTTTTTTTTTTTAATTTTTTTAATGTTTATTTTTGAGAGATAGACATACAGAGAGAGTGTGAGCAGGGGAGGGGCAGAGAGACACAAAATCCAAAGCAGGCTCCAGGCTCTGAGCTGTCAGCACAGAGCCTGACGCGGGGCTCAAACTCACGAACCGCAAGATCATGACCTGAGCCGAAGTCAGATGCTCAGCCAACTGAGCCACCCAGGCACCCCCCGCTTCTCCTTTTCTTATATACCTATCCGCTGATATCTATCGCCCGACACACAAACACACATACACTGTACTTGTTTTCACTTACTCTTGGCAAATACCCTCAGCAGCTGGTTGTCCTTTTTCTGCTTTCAAAATATCACCAATCTTAGAACAACTGCTCTCTTTTTATGAGTATCTGGGCAAGCTTATCCTGAGCTCTTGCATGGGAAACCCATTTTTCTGATTATTTGTGGTTTATCTTTGCCTTCAAGGACAATTGAATACAAGATCTCAAAAGCTGTAAGTTTACCCTCTGTCTCTCTCTGTCTCTGTCTCTCTAATAATATATATATTCTATCCACGTCTCTCTACAAGTTCACATGAAAGAGAATAAGACTTCTGACAACTTTGGGCTGATATCTTTACTGCATTATGACCGAATAGGAAAGAAGAAAGAAAGATAACTTCCCTCCTCTGCTATGAATAAATACTAAGGAAGGGTTGTGATTGGTTAGGCTTGAATCATGGAACTATTCCGTACCAATCACTGTATCTGGGAACATGGGCTACTCCATTTAACTAGACTGGTGTCACGTTTCCAACCCTGTGGGTAGGAGAAGGGTGGTCTTACAAGCCTCTCTAGAAATCCCACTTTAGATTGGGGAGACATAATGCCCTAAAGAAATGGGATCACCATGACCAGGAGGGAGAAATGAATTCAGGAAAAATAAAGCAGATGTCCACCTTAAACCTGCTAGCTTTTATTTTTCCCAACACCCTGTGGTAAGTAATAGCACTCATTACAGTTAGCGGTTTCATATGCATTTCAAAGTTGATTTACTGTGGGAATTCTATACTAAGATCTAGGAGGATAGGAATTATCTCTTGTTTCTCATTTATGTCCCCAGGGCCTGGCAAGGTGAGTAACACATAGTAGGCCTTGAAACGTGTGTCTTGAAGGAATTAGTTAATAAAATCCTAATTAATACTTTTCCTTTAGATGAGCTCCCCCTCCTGCAATGGTGTCTTTATTCTCCATCAAGCTTAGTGGCACCTGTATTTACTCAAGCTTATTATCTGAGGTTTAACTTAGAATCTCCAAGTCTGCTTCGGAGAACTTCAGAGGATCTACAGCCCACAGGACAACAACGTTTTTCTCCAGTGATATGTTAAATATGTTACACTTTACAGGACATATTGTCACAGGTATAACTACTTAATAACTTTGTAGTGCAAAAACATTAGGTGGTATATAAACCAATGGGCATGGTTATGTTCCAATAATACTTACTGAAACAGGTGATAGGTTGGATTTGGCCTGAGATGTACTGTTTGCTGACCCCTGATCATAGGCAGAGTTTCTGCCGGTTACCTGCTGGAACAACTCTGAGTCCACCAAAGTATACACATAGCTTAGGCATATAATATTATGAATCTGGTTTTAGTAATATCATTATTTTCTTCTTCTTCTCATAATCCTTAGCAGATAGGTTTCTGATCCTTTCATTAAGTTTGGAAAATGGGAAGTGCCATTATATGAGCAAGAATGTTATACCTGCAGTGAAAAAGAACTAAGTGTAATCCACTGTTTTTTAATGACCAGTAAATGAAGAAAGAAGGTCTCCAGTCTTGAGTTATATTTTCACTAGAGAATCACATTAATATTAAGTAAGACTTGTTTAGCATACTTTCTAGGGAGTGTCCAGGATTGAGACATAAAGTTCGCCATTATTTTTTCTTTCAAAAATCAAGTTTTACACTTTGCCATTTCAGTCCTATTATTATTATTTCCAACAGTGATTTATCTACTGTAAGGCAGTTTGAATTTGGTTGAGGGAAGGAAAAAGAAAATAGGAGTAAGACTTAGAAAGAAGGGAGAAAATGAACTAAACCTGTCTTTCAGGCACAGTGTGCTGGTATATTACCACTGGGATAGTTCAAATGCCATTGAGGCAAGCAATGATAAAGTTTCTGAGGGAACTCATCCTGTAATGTTCAAGGCTAACTTTATGGAAACCAGAATCATAGGATGATATGGGGAGTTTCCATCAGTAAATATTTCACGACCTAGGGTTGTTCTTCCCAACCCAGTGGGGCAAAGCAGATGTCTGTGGTACATGATCATGGCTGTGAAAATCTTCTAATCATAGGTATGAGAATAAATTGCTGTATGAGTAAAATACTTGGAACCATCAAAGTGTCTCCTTACTAACTTCACTGGGAATGTTGAAAAAGGATGACACACCATCATTACAAATAGTCCAGAGAGAAAGAAAACCTTCCATCTATTCTCAGTTTTTAAAAAATTCAATAGCTTTTTTAGCCACGAGTCATTGCTTGATCCAAAATTGAGCAAAAGAAAACAAACTGCTTAAAATTTAATTTTTTCTTTTCACTGAGACTTTTAAGGTTTTCAGATTTACAAAATTTTAAAAGGTAGAAGGGACATTACGGGCTCCTTTGCATTCCCTTCAAAGGCAGGACCCTCTCTGCATTCCTGACACATGATGTCTACTTTTGCTTGAAAAATGCCAGGCAAGGAACTCATTCTGTAATGATGCCCATTTTGGATTTCTTTCACTGATAAAAATTTCCTTTTTGTTCTTACCCTGTATCTACTTATTTGTGGGGAACACCAGTTGCTTTTACCACCCTGACCTCAAGTGCTATTGCAATGTCTTGTCTCTCTTCTACGTGAGAGCTCATAAATTCAATGAAGAGAGATATATGTATGCTCTGTGCTTTGAGGTGAAATGGTTCTACTTTACCTCCCTGTCCTTCATATTAGGTAATTTGCAGTCCTCTCAGCCACCAAGCTCTTTAAACAAGATGTGCTTTCCATTCATCAAGGTTCTGAGTAAAGTGAGAGCCTCAAAACTAAATACTTCCGTTAGAGTCTGATCTGTGAGAAACATAATGAGGGATTTTATCTGACCACACGTTCTTTTATCAAGAACTGTCTGGCTCACTAAAACGTCATATCTTGAGGGGATCGAGGTCTGTCATATTATTGTTTCTGATATAATTTTTAAATTACTTAACTATGTTTAAATCAGTTGCAGAGCATCACATGAATTATATTCTCCAGGTCATAGGACCTTGTCACCATTGGTCTTTTCAAGTGTGTATTGTTTTGTCTTACATGCATTTTTAATGTAGGGGTATGATATTGTGTATGCTTTTTTTTTTCTTAGTACTGTTTTTTAAAAGATCTGTGCAGGTAGGTGTATAGTCTGTTGCTCCTAACTGCTACAAAGGACTTTAGAGTGTGCATTCATCCACGTTAAACTGTCTGTCTTCTCAGTGATGAATATGCTGACTGTCTCTAAAGCCCTGACATAGCAAATAATAGTGTGATGAACTTCCTCAACCCTGTATATGAATTTGGAAATTTCTGTACCAGGGTGTGTGAATATACTGAATTTGACTAAATAAAGTCAGATTGCTCTTCCGAATGAACCTTCACATTCTCACCTACATTTGGTGTTTTCTAGGTTTCTAGTTTTTACCAGTTGGAAAGAGATGACTTGTTGAATTATATTTGTTTTAATTTTCATTTTCTAGTTGCTAATGACTTTGAGGATTTTCCTTTGTTTGTGGTTTTACTTTTAATTTCCTCTTCTATAGACTGCTCATTCATTTCCTTTGTATTTTTTCACTGAAGTTCCATCTTTTTCTTGTTGGCTTAAGGAAACATTTTTAAGAGTCTTTTTTTAATGTTGTATTTATTTTGAGAGAGAGAGAGAGAGAGAGTGCGTGCACAGGAGAGGGGCAGAGAGAGGGGGACAGAGGATCCAAAGTGAGCTCCGTGCTTACAGCAGTGATCCTGATGCAGGGCTTGCACTCCCAAACCATGAGATTAGGACCTGAGCCAAATTCAGATGCTCAACCGTGTCACCCAGGTGCCCCTGGCTTAAGGGAATTCTTTTAAAAAATTAAATATTTACTGTTTTTAAACTTTGCAGATATCTTCCCTCAATCTATCATATATTTTTTATTTTTATCCATTCATAATTAATTTGGCTTGGGATTTATATTTTTAATAGTGTGTTTAAGGTGTACCTGTTTATCCATCTCATTCCCATTGATGTTTTTCTATATTTTTCCCATTAAATTGATAGGTTTTTAATTGATTTAGAGTTCAACTTGGTATGCAATGTTGTGGGCCAGTTTTATTGTACTCCACAAAATGAACCACTATCCCCCACACCATGTAGGAACAAATCACCCTTTCCATTTTGGGTTAAATCATATATTAAATTCCCAGTTACACATTTAACTCTGAGTACTCTCTCCTAATCCATTTATCTGTTCTTACACTAATGCCGTATCTGGTTAGAAAAGTGCCCCTTATTTATTTTTTTTTTATGTTTATCTGAGAGAGATTTGTTGTATTTATTTTCTGTGTATATTTAAGTGTATTTATCAAAACATCTAGCTAAAAATGGGATTGCACCGAATTTATATATTAATTAGAATTGACATTTTATAAAATTATGTTGTCCTGGTCAAAAAATACAATTCCTTTCCATTTATTCAGAGCATGTCTGTGTCACTGGTTTAAAGTTTCCTTCAAATTATGGAATACTAGTTTCAGCCTAATTTCTGTTTGTACATATTTGAAGCTATTACTTTTGAATCCATCTTCTTTTTTATCTTTTGGTTGCATTTCACAAATTTTGGCATCCACTGTTTTTATTATTTAATTATAGATACCACTGTATCATGCCTGAAAATAGCCAATCTCTGTAAGGCAGATCATAGCCTGCCTGCCCTTAGGAATGCTAGACAGCAAGTACTTTAACACTAAATTCAGTGGCCATATTAAAACAGTTAAATCACCAACAAAAGCACAAAAATACGGAAACAGTGGCACTAAAAAGATTACACAATGGACACTTGTTTGCAGTATGAGAGCTGAAACAGGAAGGCAGAATATCACCTTATTGGACTCAGCCCATCATGAGACTCATATATTTCACTCCTTTACCCATAAGCACAAATTATTGTGTGCATGCTGCAAGTATTGATGTGGGAGATTACAAATATATTTCAGCAAGTAGGGAAATTTGCAAATACGGAATCCACGAGCGAGTAATGAGGATTGACTGTATGTACAAACTGTCCACAGAAATACATATGTTTCTCTCCTCTGCCCACCCCCCCAATTGTGATTCCCTCTCACATCTATAATTTTCCCAAGTTATTTTTTAGGGGATTTGAGAGTTGGGCATAGGGAGTCAACAGACCATGCTAGTCATCTGGATAAGTAAATTAAATCAGTAGGTAAAGTCATCAAGACCTATTACTTCATTTAGTTGTGGAGGATTCTAGGTAAAGGGCTTGGTAGCAGTGACTGAGGTAGGTAAGTATAAGGGAAGATAGGCGTGGGACTAACCCCTGCATTACTGACCAAAAATCAAGGAGAATAGCTAGACAGCTAGGCATAGTCTGTGAACAGAAATTAGAAGTGCATACAAGGAAGAATCATAAACTACCCCCATAATCCCCAACATAACTGGGATTGCTTTTTGGCATGGGGGTAGGGGAGAACTGTGTTTTGTCAGTGCCTGCTTACCGCCCTCTGAAATACTACTGCCTGTGGCTTTCCTTCCCATTTTACTTCTTCACTGCTTCAAAACAATAGGTGGTATTATTACTTGTAAGTTGTCTTTATCTGGTGGTGATGACACTGCTTCTTCCTCTAGTTTAATTCAGTCTGGTTTTCCCAAAATTGCGTGGTCTGAATTATTATGTTCTCCTAGAAGGGCTGAGGCCTATGTCAGAGAATTCTAATGCCTGACCTGAGACAGGATAATATCTACATGATGCTCCTGTCATTCACCAGAATGCTTTTTCCCACTACATTATCAATATACTTTGTCTTCCATTGAAAACAAAACAAATGCATCCAGTTATAATGTCATATTTCAGTCTATATTTTCCCTTAAGGTAGCTATTGGCAAGTTGAATTATTTTTGATATCTAGAATCCAGCATAGTTTGTATAAGTTATTAAAATACCCACCCTTGGATAGTACAATATTTTTCTTTAGTTAGCTCTTTTTTTTTCTTTAAAAATATAGCTATCGCTTAGCATAATTGAAATGTGTGTGTAGAATAAAAACTTGTGACTGTTTTTAGCAATTTTTATTGGAATTATCCTCCAAAAGTATTTCTAGCCAAAATATACTACTTTTTTGAAGACCCTTTTGTTTCTACAGCGAAAAGGATTCGGGAGAATTAATTTAAGCATCTTCAAAATCAGCAGTAATAATTGCCGTTTGAAACTGAGACTCATTTCCAATTAGGTTCAATTCTAATTCTCTTTGCTACACTAAAAATCCGTACCCCATCTCACCATGCTTTTCGTGATTTAGTGAAACATAAATCCTCTGAAGGTGGATTGGTCAGACTTAAATGACACAGTCATCTTTTCAAATGCATCTTTAACTGCCAGGTGGAAGTACACTGTTATCTGAATATTGTCTTTAAAAACAGGCAAATGTGTTGCAACCACAAATGTGGCTAGAGGTGGAATGACTTGAGCTATCATACAAGGATCAAAGGAAACTGAACACAGAGCAGTTTTTCTGTGAAGTATTTTGGATGGAATCGTTTGAACGAGGCACCTTTTTTGCCTAAGTGATGGATACGTTATATCTCACATTTCTGTGAATTGTGTTTTCTCTAGTACTTCTTGCTCCGTTTCCGAGCCTGTGTGAACAAAAGTTCACTTTATTTTTGTGGCCAAAAAAACCCTGCTTTTCATCTCTGTAGCAAGTTGATCTTTTGTATTTATTTTTCAGTGCAAGAAATCATGATAATTTGAAATCTGAATTCATGGAATTGGACTTAGAAAACAATTGGGTTTGGGAGCCGATAGCAGTAGAATCCACCAGGAGGACCCAATTTCATGCAATTTGTAGCTTGATTTCATCCAGCAAGACATACTTAAGCATAAAGACCTAAAAGTGGTAGGTGTTGTATTGAAATAGCATCGCACTTAGGATGCAATGAGGCGTAAAGTAATGCTGAATGCTTTACATTCACTAACACGACATTATTCCAGCATGACACACAATCTGAAGCTTTTGTGATTACAGCTTTGACCCCAAATTAGATTTTAAAACATGTATATATGTATATGCATTTTAAAATTTTCCCTTCCTTCTATCTCTTAATAGTTTACAAAGGCAAATGCTGGTAGCTTCTGAAAATAACTCTGTTCACCCAAAATATCATCCTTCCCCTCAAGTGACTTTTCTCTGGACAAAGTCTGATCTTTTCAGGAAGGGTACACCTGAAGCTTGAGTTTTCAAGAATGGAGTAGGGGCCTAAGGGCCCCTGCGTCAGTTACAGTAAAGCTTCACTGTTCACCTGAAATGATGAGATTGCTTTCTCCTTGAGTTGTGTATTTTTTTTCCCATATAAATTAAAAGCAAGACTCAAATAAGATTTTTAAAGCCACAATGACAGTGCCAGCTGGGCTGATAAAAAGTCCCTTTTTCTCTCTTGTGTCAGAATTAAGTCACAGGGGCTATTAGTGCCTCCAGGCTGTAATTCTGAACTACATGAGCTCAGAGTGGCATCTGAATATTTTCTCTGGGCTTGTGGAAGCGTTTCTTCTCCCTCAGAAGGCACTTTATATCACTGAGGGCTTTAGATGGGGGAGTCTCCCCACTTCCATTTGCTGCATCCCCACAGTACTGGGCCACAAAAGACCTGGATTGACATGCGTATTGTCTAAATATGCCCAATGTGCGAGCATTTCATTTGTGCCTTATGTCCCACAGCTTCCTGCCTCCCTTACAAGATTATATAATCACTTATCTTTTCTATTTTTAAAGCAGATTAATTTGATTTAGTAGAAAGGAGACAAGGGAGAAAAGAAAGGAATAATGGGAGAAAGCCAATATTATTTCTTTCAAAGCAGTTTGGTTTAGAGTCATTTTAATAGGTCTGGAAAATTAGAATTGGAAAAAGAAAATCAATTGTGATGCTATATGCTAGTTTGGAAAGGAAATAAATCCACCCTGGCACCGACTTCCTAGTGCTAGATAATTAGGACTGCTTTGTTCTCATGTGGAAGAAGCAGGGGACTCATCGGTTTCTTAAATCTATTATTATTATTAACAATGTCATGAATACCAAGAATTCTCGTAGGAATGCAAGGTGTTTACAGGATGCATCCATCATGGGAGAAAAGGGTAAGCAGCCTGTCTACCCCCTGTTGTTGTAGGAAAGGCTGCTGCTATCGTAGCATTAGGGCATCTGCTTGAATCTTTGCCCATCCCTCTCTCCCACTTGTTGAACACATATTAACTCTGTTTATCCGCTTTCCCTGTGAACATTTCTGGAGATTTTACCCTCAAAAATTATTCTGAAATAAGAAAAGTAAATGCAGTGTAGAGCTTAGATTTTTATGCATCCTAAAGCTTTAGGAAACTCCTGTTTTGAAACCGTTTTTCTTGTTTGTTCGTTCATTTTGTCTATTTGACTTGGATAATTTCAGAATAAAAACTAGATGGGCCTGGCTAATAATATGGAAAATACATTTGTGGAGGGTGAGAAAAGATTAAGTGGTCACGGTGGGAGGAAAATTCTAGGAGGAAAAAAAAAAAAGAGAAACAAAGACTGAAAAACAGTACACTGAGCAAAATTACATTCTATGAAGTTGCTCAAAGTGATTTTGTAAAGAAAATGCAGAAAAGACTGCTAGGGACAAGCATAAATGAAAGGCTGTTTAAATTGACCTCTTGGAATGGACAGAAAAGAAGCCGGTGAGAAATACATAACTAATATCTAGAAAGATATAACGGTAAGGCAAATATTTGGTTATGAGAATCAAAGAGGAGAAGAAAGATTGTGTAAAATGTTCGTGGGAAGCTGAAAATAAATTTGAAACTGTCATAGCAAAATTGCACCGATAAGAGCTAAATAGGCAAGGAAGACTTTATTCAATACTACTGCATTAAGAGTCAAGACTGTTGCAATAAGGAGATAGATTGGATTCAACTCTGCTGAAACAAGATGGGAAGTTTTTAAAGGATGGGCGGGCTCCTAGAAAAAGTACTGGATGACGTTATGGGGAGATAGCTCAATGTGATTAGGCCATCTGTGTTTGGTAATTGTTCCTTACGAAGGTGGGCCCCTGCCTTCTTAAAGAGACTTGGAGATGGGATGATATCTCTCTTGATGATAACATTTCAGAAGAATAGCTCCCATGTCCTTGAACACTCTTGGGTAAAACTGGCAAGAGGATGGTGGAAGATTTACATTTCAAGGGGACAGAGAAAGATGATTACAAATGTAATTTTTTTAGGAAAATGAAGGTCACGGGCCTGTAGTCAGTAAGATAAGGTTTATTTAAATGGAAGGCAACTCTAATGACACTTGGATTGATCAAAAAGTACCAAAATTGTCAATGTGGGGGCATCCCCCCAGACCTAACTTTCATTATGTAAAATAGAAATATGTGAATCTACTCCATAGTGATCATTGTATGACTTAAAGACATTCATATGTATAAAACATTTAGAACACTGCCTGGAATATAACAAATACTGCATAAATACTAGCTATTACTATTTTCTTACATTATGAATTATGTGGAAAGAGAAAATGAAGGACACTAAGATACAGGGATCCAACTCAATGATTAAAATAAATCATTTGTGAACAATCTTTTCGGAACAAGGTAGAAACAAAGGGTTGATAAAACTTTATTAGGATGATTAAATCATTTGCATTACCAGGAGAATAGTGCAATGGGCCAGTGTCTACTCTCCACCTCCAGTTTTTCATATAAGGAATATTAACTATGTGCATATTCCAGAAAAATAAAGGAGACTTATTTCTGTATCAGAAGCAGGCTCACAGGCATCTACATGGTGGAAAGCCCAAGGGAATGAGAGTGGGAAAGGGAGTCAGAAGCAGACACTACCTGTCTTAGTGGTAACACTATATTCCCTCTGGTCAGCCGGTTTCCTAGGACTGGCAGTAAAATATTTCCTGGGTAAGAGCCACAGCTTTTTCTTCTCCCTTCGTGGTACCAGAAGCTACTGACTGTATACCATTTTTACTGTATTTCTGAATGAATCCAAGTGCAGTCATCCTCTCAACCACCTTTGGGAGAGGCTCTTCTTCTCATGAACTACAGAAGGAACAATGGTATTCACTAGGGTAACGCATGCCTGTGGCTATTCATCTCACATGACTAAATAGTAAAAGCACATACAGACCTCCCTGATCTCAGTCTCCTTGAGCCTTTGTAAGAGAGACACGTAAAGACAGAGGCCAGAAATACTACAGTATCCCAAAGGGGCAAAAAGAGACTATATTGGTTAGAGATTGTGCAAAGGAAGCAAGAGGTCTGTGTCCTGTACCCCTAACTCCTTACTGAATTTCAGCAGGCTGTTGGCTACACAACACTCAGCCCACTCTCTCTAATAAATAATGGCCTTGCTCGCTCATTTATTCCTGCCAACACCACTGTCAGTCCTGACTATCTCTGTCACATTGGCTGATGAGCAATCTGTCACTAAAACTAATATGACCAAGAGGATGAATTAGCAACACTTGATTATCTGCATAGGGTAATCTTCTTTCTGTTGTTTTTGGTCTCAGTCTTTTTTAACCAAAGAACTTGGGCTTGCATCTCTATTTTCTTCTGGAAGTAGTTGAGATTCTTTTCCAGATCAGAGAACTCCTCAGATTATATACAGAATGCTTTCATTTATCTACCCTTTGTATGATTTTGGCTCCATGAGCCCATCAAAGCTATCCAAAGGAAAAAACAACGTGGAGAAGGGAAAGGGAAAAGAATGTAGGTGAAGGATCTATTTCCTGAAATCTACAAGTTTCTGAAGTCTGTGCTTTAGCTTAACTCTTGGCTAACAAATCCTCCCTATATGCCCAAAGGAGCACTGCCAAATTGCTAATTGTAAAATGTTGAACAAAACCTTCAACCATAAAAGGAGGCTTGAAAGAGTATCTTTGACGAAAAAGTAAGGAGATGGTTTGTTTCACTCTCGCCAGAATATTGAACATCCAGCACTTGTATTTTCCTTGCATCAAATGCAAACCTGCAAGTTTACTCTGATGTACCATTTGATGCAGTGAAAGCGTACTTACGTGTGGAAAATTTCAGTTGCAAGGACCTACATAATGGTAATGTTACAAACCTGTAGGCCTGGATGCTATATACACCAGGTATAAAGTTATCTTCCTCTGCTTGTCCTTTCTTTAGTGTATGCTAATAAATGTGGATATGTGTGCTCATGTGCATGTACACACACACACAGCTAATGTAGCCTCTGGAACACAAAAGACAAAAAAGTGCCAGACATAACCAAGTAAGGTCAGAGAGAACTTTATCCTAGTTTTTTCCAAGGTGTCATCTTGATCTTTTGCTTTTTTTTTTAATGTTTATTTCTGAGACACAGACAGAGCATGAGTGGGGGATGGGCAGAGAGAGAGAGGGAGACACAGAATCTGAAGCAGGCTCCAGGCTCTGAGCTGTCAGCACAGAGCCTGACGCAGGGCTCGAACTCACAAACCGTGAGATCATGACCTGAGCCGAAGTTGGTCGTTCAACCGACTGAGTCATCTAGGTGCCCCAATGATCTTTTGCTTTTTATTACAGCTGTCATGAAATCTCTGAAATCCTTCATATTTAGGCAAGATGGAGCCCAGATAAATAAACAAAATAGGAGTGGGATTCAAAGCAGATATTTTTTGGGTCTTGGGAATGTTAACCCCTGGTGTTTGGGGGGTTATCAAATGGATTAATTATTAATATTTTGAAGAGAAGTTTAGCTTCATTCATATAGGTTCTAGTCAGTTGTTTTCTTGCCTTGAACATAGGTATTTGCTGCTTATTCTTGTCAATATGTAGACTATTTTCCAGGAAGATATTGCAAGTATCTTTAAATCAGTATATAATAGATGGTATTATATAATGTATCTTCCACATTTAGAACAAATAATGGTATCTGTAGTTATTTTTATAACTCTTTTTGAAAGGTAATATTGTTTTGATATACAAAGGTGAATTATACCTGAAATATTTCTTTAAAAATAAAAGTGGCTTTATGCAGTGAGATGATCAGTTTGGTTTTTATGGTACCTTTAATTTGACTGAGGATCATAATCTAAAAGATGAATCTACTAGTCCATCTTTATATACAGTTTACAATTGAAATTTTAGCTTACCACTAATGTAAGCGGTTACTTTTTTTTTTATTGCAAGTAGAAAGAACGTAATTTTAGGCCAGTATTTTAACATGGTAAGAAGATGAAAATAAAAGAATAAACTTTCAAAATGATAGGAAGTTGTAAATAAGGATTTGTCTCTGATTGACTAAATAGAAATTGCATGGGGCAAAGCTTGCTGCACAAGCCAAAATTAAACATCACGACTCATTTCATATTAGCTCCATAATTCTTCCTCTGGAGAAGTGGAGTTTTCTACATTTTCAAAGTTAGAAATTTGATAAATCTTTTTGTGTGCTTAAATTCTTTGTAGTAACAACCTCTAATTGTCATTTCACATGAAAGGTGGAACTGCCTCTTGGTTGAGTGTATGGTGACTTATAGCAACTTTAGCAACTCTGTCTAAAGGAACACACTTGGGTAGCAAATGTCCACAAAACCAATTATGTTGAGGAAAATGATAACAATGCAAGAAATAGATACATTAAGCCTCCCTTAAAAATGAAGAGCCATCAAAATCCAACACATAATTATCTTGACAAGTGTGTATAAAAATCGTTATCAGTCATGGAATGGGATGATACTGATGGTAAGATTGTATTTACCATTGTCTTTGAACAGTTTCACTTGTGTAGGATGCTTAAGCAAGAATAATTCCAATGTGAAAGATGTGAGGTGATGCAAATTGGATGATTTAGACCATTGTGAACCCCCAACTGCTACTTTTCAAGTTAGTTTTAATGAAAGTGAGATTTGCTGGCATTGATAATCCCTACATACCTGTTTGCCTTGCAAACGGTGACAAAGCATTTCTCCAATAGCTTATTTTCTTCTCATATAAATAATCTGAACAACCAGTTTTGGAACAAAGACTACACTTGTTACCAAAAGGGAGAAAAAAGAGCATCTATGTCCATTGAATGTTATCTTTGCTGTATTTTCACAATGATATTACAAGTATACTAGCAATTGTTGTTTTAACTCATGGGATAATGTCTATATATAAGAATGAATCACCAGCATTTATGAAAGGTCATTTTAGAATCTCAGTAATTTGTTTTGGATTAAATGGTGTTTTATGACAAGGATTCATGTTGAGAATTATTCCAGTGCACTGACATTTTTGGTTCCAGTTTGGTGAGAGACTTGATAAAATATCTATCATCAAGCCAGTAATCAGATTACTAACAAGCTAACTGATTAGTTTACAGTGAAATAAAATAATGGTTCACTGTAAATCTAAAATATAGTTATTTTGTATATGGTTCTAGAATGGAAGGATTTGGTGCCAATTGGTGGATGTATTAATATGCTAGGGCTGCCATACAAAATACCACAGAATGGGATGATTTAAAACCAGAAATTTATTTTGTCACAGTTCTGAAGACTGGAAGTCCAAGATCAAGGTGTCAGCAAGTTTGACTTATTTCCAGGCTTCTCTGGCTTGCTACCTTCTCCATGTGTCCTCACATGGTCTTTTCCCTGTCTCTGTCTGTGTGTCCTAACCATCTCTTCTCATAAGGACAACAGTCATATTGGGTTACGTCCTACCATAAGGATCACAATTTAACTTAATTACCTTTTGAAAGGCCCTGTCTTTTAATACGTGAACATTCTGAGGTACTGGGGTATAGAGCTTCAACATATAAATTTTGGAGGGACAAAATTCAGCCCGCAAAAGCAGCTTATGATTGATGTCTTTGTTAGCAGAACTCTTGCCTTTATGGTAATATGGAGTTACGTTCATATATATATACATGAACGTAACTCCATATTATGTCCAATTAATGTATGTTAATTATTATCCTATATGTTCATTAATATCAACCTTTTAAAAAATAATGCAGGGAGACCTGGCTAGCTCAGTTGGTAGAGCATATGACACATGATCTCAGAGTCATGAGTTTGAGCTCTATATTGAGCACAGAGATTACTAAAAACAAAAAAAAAATAAATAAATAATGAATACAAAACAAAGAATAGGAAGATGTAAGAGAACATTTATTTAACATCTGGATACATTAGACTTAAAAATTTTTTTTTGAATGTTTATTTTTGAGAGAGAGAGTGACATAGAGGGACAGCTTGAGCAGGGGAGAGGCAGAGAGAGAGGGAGACACAGAATCCAAAGCAGACTCCAGGCTCTGAGCTGTCAGCACAGAGCCCCATGCGATGCTTGAACCCTTGTATCATAAGATCATGACCTAAGGCAAAGTCAGAAGCTCAACCAACTGAACCACCCAGGCGTCCCTGGGTAAATTAGACTGAAAAATTTACTCAATCTCTTGGAATTTCCATTGTCAACTGTTTTATTGCTTAACTCTTTGTACAAATATTTATTGTAAAATTAGGTTGAGTTAAACTGAGTTTATTTTCTTTTGGTATTCTGCATTTCATAAGAGTACTTAAGGTGTTTAAAGGGACCCTAGAAGATCTTTAAAAATGATTGGAAATGACTATTTGATATATTCAATTACAGTTTGAATGATATTGAACATTTTCTTTTTGAAAACAAAAAATACGTTGAAAGTATCATTAGTATAATGGTACATCTGGAAAATTTCAGCGCACACATATATCGATCCATGCTATTTGTGAAACTTCTAAAAAGAAACCAGTGACTGTCATTGTGAAACTGTAATTTGCTTGCTAATACAATTCTTACTGTCGAATTAACAATCATCAAAGCCTTCTCCAACTTTCCAAGTTTCATCCATTACTGAAAAATAGGAAATCAAGGATAAATTCTGGTGTTTACTTAATAATACTAGGCAGTTTAGTATGCCTGTCCCAGTTAGGAACTAAAAGCGATAAAATGCAAACATATACATTATGCCATGTGAAATTTCATCTAGTCCAAAGAGTAGTTCATAGATGAAACTAAAATAATGTTCAGTGCAGACTGCATACTATTAAAACAGAGAACAAGCTATAGATTAAGGTAATGAGTCAAAATTCTAGAAACTGAACACTGCAAGAATTATTTTATAACTTTTGAAGAAGACTTCTGATTTTTTTATGTTTTAGGTGATGCAGAACCTTATCTCAATAGCTGTCAATCCATACAAAGTGACATTTTGTCCTCCTACCTAAGAGGCCAAAATGCCATTCATAAGTTAAATAGTCTTTAATAGCTCTTTTTTGGAGTTGTCCATTTTTCAATTCACCAAAACACATTTTTGGCATTGTTATTATGTTGAAGGTAGGTGTTGGGGTAAGGGCTGTAGCTTTGGGGTCACAGTCTAGCTTTAAGAAGGATAGAACTCTTGGGGCATCCGGGTGGCTCAGTCGGTTGAGCAACAGACTTGAGCTCAGTTCATGATCTCATGGTTTGTGAGTTCAAACCCCGTGTCGGGCTCTGTGCTGACAGTTTGGAATCTGGAGCCTGCTTCAGATTCTGTGTCTCCCTCTCTCTCTGCCCCTCCCCCACTCGTGCTTTGTCTCTCTCTGTCTCAGAAATAAACAAACATTAAAAAAAAAGAAGGATAGAATTCTTCGAGACTCATTGAAAATGTGTATTTGTTGGCATCAACTTTGTTTTCTTTTTGCCTCAGGACAAATTCTTTGATGTTTAGATATTCAAAGTTAAGATGATAGAAGACAGATAAAAGTCTGAGAAGATCATAAGAGAAAGAAGAAATACAGCTCCCTGGAACCAAATATACATAGAGCACACCTCGTGAAGGATGAGAGAGGTAAGGAACGCATCTTTTTTTTCTTTTTTCTTCCAACTGCTCTTCTACGTGCTTCTGTTGGTGGAAGGGACCATCTTAGGGTTTCAATAGGCAGAACATTTTTCAGGAGACAGGAACACTTGAATATATGGATTTTTAGGGGTGCCTGGGTGGCTCAGTTAGTTAAGCCTCAGTTAAGCCTCTGACTCTTGATTTTGGCTCAGGTCATCATCTCACAGTCATGAAATCAAGCCTCTAGTTGGACTCCACACTGAGTAGAGCCTGCTTGGGATTCTCTCTCCCTCTCTCTGCCCCTCCCCTGCTTACATGCTTCTCTCTCTCTCTCTCTCTCTCGAAAATAAAAAAATAAATATGGGGGATTTCTAGAGATGTTGAATGACTCCTGATGTGTCATCCCTCCTGCATTTCCCTTTTGGACAAGCTCTACACAGAGCATAAAAGTGTAGGAGGAAAACACTTGGATTATCAAAAGTCATTTGTCAAAGCTGTATATCAAGGTTATATATTGGGAATTCCATGAAAATTAGTGATTTAGTGATTTATTTTAATTCCTACCTGAACTATCCACATCACAACAATGAGAACAAATTACACACACACACGCACACACACACACGTGTGTGTGCGTGTGTGTGTGTGTATGTATATATACACATAAATTACACATAAGTAATTTTACACATAAGTAATTTTACTTATTACACATAAGTAATTTTAACCACCCAGTATTCATCATGACAAGTGCACTTCTTAATCCCATCACCTATTTCATCCATCCCTCCAACCATCTCCCCTCTGGTAACCATCAGTTCTCTATAGTTAAGATTCTGTTTGCCTCCCTCTCTATTTTTTTTTCTATTAGTTTGTTTGTTTCTTAAATTCCACATATGAATGAAATCATATGGTATTTATCTTTCCCTGACTGACTTATTTCACCTAGCATTATATTCTCTAGCTTCATCCATGATGTTGCAAATGACAAATTTCATTCTTTTTATTATGGCTGAGGAATGTTCCTGTGTGTGTGTGTGTGTGTGTGTGTGTGTGTGTGTGTGTGTGTGATGAATAAATAAATAAATAAATAAATAAATAAATAAATAATTATACATCTTCTTTATCCATTCATCAGTTGATGGATGCTTGGACTCTTTTCATAATTTGGCTATTGTAAGTAATGCTACTCTAAACATTGAGGTACATATATCCCTTTGTGTTAGTATTTTGTATTCTTTGAATAAATACCTAGTAATGCACCTGCTGGATTATAAGGTAGTTCTATTTTTAAATTTTTGAGGAATATCTATACTATTTTCCAGAGTGGCTAAACCAGTTTGCTTTCCAACAACAGTGCAGCCTCTTGCATGTATTCACATTGCACATATTCCCTTTATCCACATATTCACCAGCACCTGTCATTTCTTGTATTCTTGATTTTTGCTATTCTGACAGGTATGAGGTGATATCTCATTGTATTTTTTATTTGTATTTCTCTGATGATGTGTGATGTTGAACATATTTTCATGTGTCTCTTGGCCATCTGTAGGTCTTCTTTGGAAAAATGTCTGTTCATGTCTTCGCAGTTTCTAATTGGATTGTTCATTTTTTGGGTGTTGGGTTTGATAAGTTCTTGATAATTTTGGATACTAACCCTTTATCAGATATGTCATTGGGAAATATTTTTCCCATTCCATAGGCTGCCTTTTAGTTTTGTTGATTGTTTCCTTTGATGTGCAGAAGCTTTTATTTTGATGAAGTCCCAGTTGTATTTTTGCTTTTGTTTCCCTTGCCTCAGGAGACATATCTAGGAAAAAGTTGCTATGGCTGATATCAAGAGGTTACTGCCTATGTTTTTCTGTAGGATTTTGAATGTTGCCTGTCTAATTTTTAGGTCTTTCCTTCATTTTGAATTTATTTTTGTGTGGTGTAAGAAAGTGATCCAGTTTCATTTTTCTGCATGTAGCTGTCCAGATTTCCCAACACCATTTGTTGAAGAGACTCTCGTTTTTCCATTGGATATTCTTTCCTGCTTTGTCAAAGATTAGTTGTGGGTCCATTCCTGGGTTTTCTATTCTGTTCCATTGACCTATGTATCTGTTTTTGTGCCAGTACTATGCTGTCTTTCTGGCTATAGCTTTGGGATGGAGCTTGAAGTCTGGAATCATGCTGCCTCCAGCTTTGCTTTTCTTTTTCAAGATTGCTTTGGCTTTTCGGGGTCTATTGGGGTTCCATGAAAATTTTAAGATAGTTCTAGCTCTGTGAAAGATGTGGTATTTTGATAGGGATTACATTAAATGTGTACATTGCTTCATGTAGAATAGACATTTTAACACTGTTTGTTCTTCCAGTCCATGAGCATGGCATGTTTTTCCATTTCTTTGTGTCCTCTTCAATTTCTTTCATCTGTGTTTTATAGTTTTCAGGGTACAGGTCTCTCACCTCTTTGACTGGGTTTATTCCTAGGTATCTTACTGCTTTGGTGTAATTGTAAATGAGATTGATTCCTTTATTTCTCTTTCTGCTGCTTCATATTTGGTGTATAGAAATGCAACAGATTTCTGTTGCTTTTGTATCCTGTGACTTTACTGAATTCATTTATCAGTTCTAGCAGTTGTTGGTGGAGTCTTTTGCATTTTCTATATAGAGTATCGTGTCATGTGCAAATAGCGAAAATTTTGATTCTTCCTTGTGAATTTGGATGCCTTTTCTTTCTCTTTGTTGTCTGATTGCTGTGGCTATGACTTCCAGTACAATGTTAAATAACAGTGTTGAGGGTGGACATCCCTGTCTTGTTCCTGACTGTAGAGGAAAAGCTCTCCGTTTTTCCCCATTGAGGATGACATTAGCTGTGGGTTTTTCATGTATGACCTTTATTATGTTGAGATATGCTCCCTCCCAACCTCCTATGTTGAGGATTTTTAGCACGAATGGATGTTACACTTTATCATCTATACTTTTTTTCTGCGTCTGTTGAAATGATGGTTCTTATCCTTTCTTTTATCAATGTGGTGTATCATGTTGATAGATTTGCGAGTACTGAACCACCTTTGCAACCTAGGAATAAATCCCACTTGATCATGTGAATAATTTTTTTAATGCATTGTTGGATTCGGTTTGCTAGTATTTTATTGAGAATTTTTGCATTCATGTTCGTCAGGGATATTGGCCTATAGTTCTCTTTTTTAATGGAATCTTGATCTGGTTTTGGTATCAGGGTAATTCTGGCCTCATGGAATGAGTTTGGAAGTTTTCCCTTTTTATTTTTTGAAATAGTTTGAGAGGTATAATTATTAACTCTTCTTTAAATTTGCCTATGAGGCCATCTGGCTCTGGACTTGTGCTTTTTTGGGAGTTTTTTTTTGTTTTTGTTTTTGTTTTTTATTGAACAATTTATTTGCTGGTGTTTGGTCTATTCAAGTTATCTGTTTCTTCTTGTTTCATTTTGGGTAGTTTATATGGGTCTAGAAATTTGTCCATTTCTTCCAGGTTGTCCAATTTGTTGGCATATAGTGTTTCATAATACTGTACCTTCAGCAGTTTCTTACTCATTGAATAGGAATTGAATCTAAGAAACAATAGAAGAGCCTTGAGTTTGCAATTAAAATGTTGATTTGAAACTTTAGCACTCCCTGGTTGGACAGTAATCTGCAAAATAATCAGATTTTACATAGGGATATAATACAAAAAATAGTATTTGCTTCAAAAATATGGAAGTATTAGAAGCATTAAGTATACAAAGTACTTAATACAAAGTACTTGGCTGGCACCAAGTACACTCTTATTAGCACTGCAGTAGCCTGAAGCTGAACTCTCTTCCTCTATCTGTAATTATCATCTTTACTGTCAACTAGATGATTTTTTGACTGCATATGAGGGAAATTTAGAACTTAAAAGAGAGAGGAACAAACATGCTTTTCATTTAAATGTAAGGCAAATTAATATTACATACTGCTGAGATACACCTAATGATTAGTCCCTAGGCTGATCCATCATCACTAGTTTGTAGCTAGTTTGTTCCTTACTAGAGTAAAGCTGAAGGCACCTCTTTCTTTAAAAACTAGACATTAATTAGAATAAGCGGGGAACTAGAATGTATAATCGCTATTGTTATGTATAAAGAATATTACAAAAGCAGTGAGCTTACTGATAAAAAAATACAATTCTTCTTCCTAAAAGATAAAATATAAGAGCATCTCTTTTTGAAGATAGGTACCTAAAGTTGTAGTTGAAAAAAGTTAATGAAATTCTCTTCACCCTTTCCAGCTATTTAATGTATAGAATAGAGAAAACTTTAGGGCAACTTTTGGTCATAGTCTCAGAAGCTAGGGAGCCAGTCATTTTCACTGAAGCTGATACCTTGATGTCTCTCCAAATTGTATTGCATTTCCCACTGTATTTTTTTATGTCACATCCTGGGTGGGATGTCCCATTAATACTGCCATTTTCTTAATTTTCATATTTTTTCAATGTTAGTTTGTTGGCCTATGCTCAAATTTTGAGTGATATTCTGGATTTCTTCCTTAATCATCACATCCAGAAAGTCACTATTCATATGACTTTGACACCATAATAACTAAAAATGAGATATTTCTGTACATTCCTGCATATTGCAGTATTATAAATTATCTGTGTATAAACACCACTTCTGCTATGTGATATTAGGCCCCTTCCTCATTTGCAAAATGAGGATGAAAATATTTCAGGTTTCAATAAGTAGTTATAAATACTAGTATTATAGGGATGCCTAGGTGGATCCCTCAAGCATCCAACTCTTGATTTCAGTTCAGCTCATGATCTCAGGGTCATGGGATTGAACCCCACCTCAGGCTCCATGCTGAGCATTGAGCCTGCTTGAGAGCCTCTCTCCTTCTGCCCTTCCCCCAATTGCTCTCTCTGTCTCTCTTTAAAAATAAAAAAACAAAATATTAGTGTTATAGTACACATATGGGCTTCACACAGTGCTCTGCTAGGAAGGCCCCAATACATAATTGCTATTATTATTCCTGTTGTTACTGTTGTTGTTTGCCTTGGCGCCACTCTACTCAGGTCTCTAATACTTCTTTTCTAGATCACAGCAATAGTCTTCTCACCTTTAGTCTCTCTCATCACCACTTATCCTTTACAATATATTGTCAGATTAACTTTCTCAGTCCATGCTGCTTACCATATCATTCTTTGTCCCAAGAAGGTCAAATCATTTGTTGTAGTGCAATATATCCCTTCCATTCTGCCTTACCCTCTTTAGCCTGCTCTTACTCTGTTCCTGTACACTTACCTCTGAAAAAATCATCTTCAGCTAGAATATAATTTTGTTTATTTGTTTTTAAATGTTTACTTATTTTTGAGAGAGAGAGTGCAAGTGTGGAGGGTGGGGTGCACAGTGCAGAGAGAGAGGGAGACAGAGAATCCAAAGCAGGCTCCAGGCTCTGAGCTGTTGGCACAGAGGCTGATGCAGGGCTCAAACTCATGAACCATGAGATCATGACCTGAGTCAAAGTCAGACGCTTAACTGACTGAGCCATCCAGGAGCCCCTAGAATTTAATTTTAGATAGTAATGTATTTGGGAAATACAAAGTGAGTTCAAATTCATGTGTTCTAGACAGACATCATAACATTATTTATGTGTTATATGTATTGAGTTGATGATAATTGTGATTAAAAACACTCATTTACATTCCCAAACAAAAATAACAAAGAGAGGGGAAGAAAGAATGACATCAGTAAAAGGCTGAAAAAGACATCCCTTGCATATAACCCCCCTCAACAGCAATAATTTGGCATCATTCTGTAAATAAAAGTGCCTTCATGGAGCTTTGGGATCTGGGTAGGATATTGTGACATGATACCATATATAGAAAATCATAAAGATTTCACCTCCCCCCAAAGGAGCTGTTAGAACTAATAAATGATTTCAGGAAAGTTACAGGATACAAAATCAACATATGAAAATCGGTTATATTTCTGTACACTAACAAAACATCTAAAAGAGAAAGGAAACAATCCCATTTACAATAGCATAAAAACAATAAAATTCTTGGGAATAAATTTATCCAAGCTAGTGAAAGATCTGTACACTGAAAACTATAAGATATTTATGAAAAACATGGAAGAAGACACAAATAAATGGAAAGATATCCCATATTCATGGATTGGGAGAATTAGTATTGTTAAAAAGTCCATAATACCCAAAGGCATCTATAGATGCAACAGCCCAAGAGTTCAGACTTCCAGTTGTAAGATGAATAAGTGCTGGGGATTTAATATTCAGCATGGTGACTTTAGTTAACAGTATTGTGTTATATTCTTGAAAGTTGCTAAGAGAGTAGATCTTAAAAGTTCACACCACAGAAGTAAATTGTATTCATGTGAGGTGATAAATGTATTAACTAACCTTATTTTGGTAATCACACTGGTGGTAAAATATGTGCATATTGAATTCTGTTTATTTTTTTCCTATTTATGGGGATTAAGGCAAATTGATACATACAAAAAGCAGACCTAAACTACTAAACTCAGACTCCAAATCAAATATCGATCAGCAGAAAATGATGTTGATATTGAAAAAATTACAAATATATATATATATTTTTTTTAATTTTTTTAATGTTTATTTATTTTTGAGAGAGAGAGAGACAGAGTGTGAGCAGGGGAGGGGCAGAGAGAAAGGGAGACAGAATCCAGAACAGCCTCCAGGCTCTGAGTAAGCAGCCAGCACAGAGCCTGACATGGGGCTTGAGCTCACAAACTGCAAGATCATGACCTGAGACGAAGTTGGACACATAACCAACTGAGCCACCCAGGTGCCTGCCCCACAAATACATTTGTAACTCTAAAAATTAAGACTGGTAAAAGTTCCATGACAGCTGCCGCTCAGAAGCTAATCTTTGCAGTCTCACAGACTTTTGGAAGCATTTCTTTGATGAGTGATGTATTGATGTCAATCAGAGTGGAAACAGTTTAAAGACAACCGCCTCTCTTAATACCTTAAAACCCAAAATGGCATATTAGGCCAATCCAGTATCAAAGGAATGTAGAATCTAAATTATTTACCTCTTTGCCCACAAGCAATATTTAAGAACTGGCAATTGATGTTGAGCCCTTGTTTTTTCTTTTATGTATTAGTGGATTTTGAGCACTGAAACTATAGTTTTATTTCACTCACGAAACTGATTTGGCTTAAGTTTGAAGCAAATATCTGTTTCTTTATACTTTTAACAATGCTTAAGGTGTCACGCATAGCACCAGTAATGTTGCATGTATTTTTGGTGGACCATACTATCAACTAAGGCAGAAGTGGCCAAAGCATTTTATCACAGAAAATTCCTCAAGAAAAGGCTAAATTATGAGGAATCTACAGTTAAAATTGCATTAGTTGTCTCAAACTATAGGAAACTTGCTAATAGTTATGTTCATTAATTTTATCTTCTTTGCTTCATTAATTTTATGTTGTTGACTGCAAAAACGGTACTGTTTCCAGCCTGAAGATGATAAGTCTTCCTTGGCAATTTTTTTCATTATCACACTCATACAAATCAGGTTAAACTATATTCATGGCATATGAACAAACTTGAGCAAATAAAGTTTGTCTTTTATGAATGAATGGAAAATATTACCAATTTAAAAACAAAAAGCTAGGCACTAATAACTCCTCTATGGGAAAATACTTTGCCCTCTTCTTAATGAGGCTGAGACCAGGGGCAACAAGACTTATGTTTATAAGAATCACATTCGGATCAAATGAGATTGTGTGAATATGAAACCATAAATACCACATTTTATGCACCGAGAGATAAGCTTAGGGCAAGTTAGACAAATCATTAGTCAAGAACATATTTTGCTAAAGACTGAGATCTTTGGGGCACATACTATCATTTTCTTCATGTCCTGTTCAAGCCTGTTTGTGTCTGTGGAGGAAAATGGCTATCTCCCCCATAAGACAATGACAGAAATAGGCTGTGGATATGCGTCTATGTCCAATCAGCAGCAATATGCATAGTAATATGTGGCACAGCTTGTGTAATGAAGTTCCCAGCGTGCAGTCTGGAAAGGTATCCTCCAGTGTGTAGGGTGATTTATTTCCTCTGTCAACAGGCAGGACAGCCAGGACTTGTCCTTCCCTACTGTACCTGCAAAAATACCCTGTCATCTTGGGAAGTGGTAATGGGTTCTGCAAGTGCTATACAGGGGCATTGTTTTGAACTCTTCATTTAGATGGGATATTTCCCATCCCTTTTAATTCTGTGACTGGAATCTTAGAGGGTGTTTCTTCAAAACACAAAGCAATCTCTAGTGAGGAGGATTACCAAATCATACTATTGCTTTGAAAGCAGTATGGAGAATGATGAATCAAAATGTTTCTACTGTGATAAAAGTATATAGAAAATGAGAAGGAACAGTTTCATATATAATTTAACAACTTTCTCTGTTGTCAGAGTAAAAGAAAACAGATTTTTGTTTGTCCCTTAAAAGAATTAAAGTCTGTACATATACAGTAGCCATGATTTCTAGAATAGCTAAAGTATAGCTATTATTACAGTTTTACTTAGCGATTTATATTAGACTTTGATCTTGGATTTCCTTTTGTCCTATTGTGAATATATAGAAGTTTATTCAACAGTAGCTGTTTGTCCCAAATCAGAATTTTATTTATGTTTTATTAAGTAGATAAAACTAAATACGTAAACTGCAATTTAAAATTTTAAACCAATTCTTCATTTTTAATTAATCTCTAATTGTAATAAAGGTAAAATACTTTTCAAAAAATTAGAAATTCAAGAATATAAAATTGAACAGACAGTTGCAAATAATTGTACAGGATATTTCTGTTTCCAAGATTTTTATATTAAGTGTTTTTTATAAATGTTTTGTGTTAGAAATTTTCTCAGAATTTACTACTTAGAAAACCGTCATTATTTGTTTTTAAAAAATAGATCTTACAGCGTGCCTCAGTGGCTTAATAGGTTAAGCATCCAGGCTCAGGTCACGATCTCATGGTTCATGGATTTGAGCCCCATATCTCTCTCCTGGCAGCACAGAGCCCTCTTCAGATCCCCTGTGCCCCTCTCTTTGTGCCTCTCTCTCTGTTTCTCTCTTGCTCTCAAAAATAAACATTAAAAAATACATCTTCCATTTTGTATCTCTAACATATCAACAGGCTACACTTAGGGATATTGGGATGAATCTCATTTGGGGAACTTACAGTGGAAACAATTTCTGAATTGTCTATAGATGAAATACTTATTGATGAAAGGCTAATATGATAGAAAACAATTATTTTTCCATAGAAAGAAGAAGGACTACAGATGTTGTGTTAATGTTCAAATCATATATTCCTTTTTTTCCAAATTACTCTACAGATACATTTTTCCAGTTGAGATTTTTACAAATTGAGCTAAAATATATTAGCATTTTATGGAAAAAAATTATAGTTCTTGTATCCATAGCATTCCACATCTTTTTTTTATGGCCTCAAAAGATACAGTATTATTTGTCTTCTTGCAAAATGACTCATTTTACTTTCTCTTGATTGTTTTTGTTTCCAACTCTGGAATCCCTCACACACCTGTAGTTTATATATATTTTTTCTTTTCAGAATTTTATTTAAATTCAAGTTAGTTAACATATAGTGTAGTATTGGTTTCAGGAGAACAATTCAGCGACTCATCATTTCTGTACAATACCCAGTGCTCAACATAACATGTGCCCTCCTTATTACCCATCACTCATCTAGCTCATCCTCCAACCACCTCCCTCCATCAACTCTCTGTTCTCTATCATTAAGAATCTCTTATGATTTTGTTTCTCCTTCTCTTTTCTTTTTTCCTTCCTCCTGTATGTTCATCTGTTTTGTTTCTTAAATACCACATATGTGTGAAATCATATATTTGTCTTTCTCTGACTGACTTACTTTACTTAGCATAATACACTAGCTCCATCCACCATAATTGCAAATGGAAAGATTTCATTTTTTTTGATGGCTCAGGAATATTCCACTGTGTGTATGTGTATATGTGTGTACACACACATAGCATATCTTCTTTATCCAACATCAGCTAATTGACGTTTGGACCCTTTCGCTAGTTTGGCTATTATTGATAATGCTGCTGTAAACATTGGGGTGCATTTACCCCTTCAGGATATGTGTTTTCGTATGCTTTGGCTAAATACCTAGAAGTGAAATTGCTGGATCATAGGATATTTCTATTTAAAATTTTTGAAGAACCTCTATATTGTTCTCCACAGCGGCTGCACCAGTTTGCCTTCCCACTAACAGTGCAAGAGGGTTATTCTTTCTCCTCATCCTTGCCAATACCCCTTGTTTCTTGTGTTGTTAATTTTAGCCATTCTGACAGGTGTGAGGTGGTATCTCATCTTGGTTTTGATTTGCATTTATCTGATGATAAATGATGTTAAATATCTTTCAGGTGTCTGTTACCTGTCTGGATAGCTTCTTTGGAAAAATGTCTATTCATATCACTGCCCATTTTTTAACTGGATTATTTATTCGGTATTGAGTTTGATAAGTTCTTTATAGATTTTGGATGCTAATCCTTTATCATATAAGTAATTTGGAAATATCTTCTCCTATTGCATAGGCTGCCTTTTAGTTTTGTTCATTGCTTACTTTGATTTGCAGAAGGTTTTTATTTTGATGAAGTTCCAATCGTTGATGTTTGCTTTTGTTTCCCTTGCCTCTGTGTACATGTCTAATGAGAAGTTGCTCTGGATGAATTCAAAAAGGTTTCTGCCTGCATTCTCCTCTTGGATTTTGATGGTTTCCTGTCCCACATAGAGCTCTTTCCTTCATTTTGAATTTATTTTTGTGTGGTGTAAGAAAGTGATCCAGTTTCATTTTTCTGCATGTAGCTGTCCAGATTTCCCAACACCATTTGTTGAAGAGACTCTCGTTTTTCCATTGGATATTCTTTCCTGCTTTGTCAAAGATTAGTTGTGGGTCCATTCCTGGGTTTTCTATTCTGTTCCATTGACCTATGTATCTGTTTTTGTGCCAGTACTATGCTGTCTTTCTGGCTATAGCTTTGGGATGGAGCTTGAAGTCTGGAATCATGCTGCCTCCAGCTTTGCTTTTCTTTTTCAAGATTGCTTTGGCTTTTCGGGGTCTATTGGGGTTCCATGAAAATTTTAAGATAGTTCTAGCTCTGTGAAAGATGTGGTATTTTGATAGGGATTACATTAAATGTGTACATTGCTTCATGTAGAATAGACATTTTAACACTGTTTGTTCTTCCAGTCCATGAGCATGGCATGTTTTTCCATTTCTTTGTGTCCTCTTCAATTTCTTTCATCTGTGTTTTATAGTTTTCAGGGTACAGGTCTCTCACCTCTTTGACTGGGTTTATTCCTAGGTATCTTACTGCTTTGGTGTAATTGTAAATGAGATTGATTCCTTTATTTCTCTTTCTGCTGCTTCATATTTGGTGTATAGAAATGCAACAGATTTCTGTTGCTTTTGTATCCTGTGACTTTACTGAATTCATTTATCAGTTCTAGCAGTTGTTGGTGGAGTCTTTTGCATTTTCTATATAGAGTATCGTGTCATGTGCAAATAGCGAAAATTTTGATTCTTCCTTGTGAATTTGGATGCCTTTTCTTTCTCTTTGTTGTCTGATTGCTGTGGCTATGACTTCCAGTACAATGTTAAATAACAGTGTTGAGGGTGGACATCCCTGTCTTGTTCCTGACTGTAGAGGAAAAGCTCTCCGTTTTTCCCCATTGAGGATGACATTAGCTGTGGGTTTTTCATGTATGACCTTTATTATGTTGAGATATGCTCCCTCCCAACCTCCTATGTTGAGGATTTTTAGCACGAATGGATGTTACACTTTATCATCTATACTTTTTTTCTGCGTCTGTTGAAATGATGGTTCTTATCCTTTCTTTTATCAATGTGGTGTATCATGTTGATAGATTTGCGAGTACTGAACCACCTTTGCAACCTAGGAATAAATCCCACTTGATCATGTGAATAATTTTTTTAATGCATTGTTGGATTTGGTTTGCTAGTATTTTATTGAGAATTTTTGCATTCATGTTCGTCAGGGATATTGGCCTATAGTTCTCTTTTTTTTTTTTTTTAATTTTTTTTTTCAACGTTTATTTATTTTTGGGACAGAGAGAGACAGAGCATGAACTGGGGAGGGGCAGAGAGAGAGGGAGACACAGAATCGGAAACAGGCTCCAGGCTCTGAGCCATCAGCCCAGAGCCCGACGCGGGGCTCGAACTCACGGACCCCGAGATTGTGACCTGGCTGAAGTCGGACGCTTAACCGACTGCGCCACCCAGGCGCCCCTATAGTTCTCTTTTTTAATGGAATCTTGATCTGGTTTTGGTATCAGGGTAATTCTGGCCTCATAGAATGAGTTCGGACATTTTCCTTCCATTTCTATTTTTTGGAACAATTTGAGAAGAATAGGTATTAATTCTTCTTTAAATGTATGGTAGATTTTGACTGTGAAGCCATCTGACCCTGGAGTTTTGTTTGTTGGGTTTTTTTTTTTTATTACTGATTAAATTTCTGTGTTGGTTATGGGTGTATTTTAATTTTCTCTTTCTTCCTTTATCAGCTTTGGTAGTTTGTATGTTTCTAGGAACTTGTCCATTTCTCCCACATTGCCCAGTTTGTTACCATATAATTTTTCAAAATATTCTCTTAAAATTGTTTATATTTTGTATCGGTATTCCTCTGATCTCTCCTTTTTCATTCATGATTTTATTTATTTGGGTCCTCTCTCTTTTTGATATGTGTGACTAGGGAGTTACTAATTTTATTATTTCAAAGAACCAGCTCTTAGTTTCATTGATCTGTATTTTTGCTTCTGTAGCATTTATTTCTGTTCTTTATTATTTATCTTCTTCTCCTGGATTTAGGTTTTATTTGCTGTTCCTTTTCTGTCTCCTTCAGGTGTAAGGCTAGGTTGTGTATTTGAAACTTTTCTTCCTTCTTTAGGAAAGCCTGTATTGTAATACGCTTTCCTCTTAGGACTACCTTTGCTGCATCCCAAAGGTTTTGGATTGTCATGTTTCATTTTAATTTTTTCCTATGTATTTTTTAATTTCTTCTTTAATTTCCTGGATAACCTGTTCATTCTTTGGTAGGATGTTCTTTAATATCCATGTATTTGTGGTCTTCCCACATTTTTTCTTGTGGTTGACTTCAAGTTTCTTAGTGGTGTGATCTGAAAATATGCACAGTGTTATCTCAGTCTTTTTGTATTTGTTGAGGGTTGACTTGTGACCCAGTATGTGATCTGATCTGGAGAATGTTCCATGTGCACTTGAAAAGAATATGTATTCTGCTGCTTTGGAATGAAATGTTCTGAATATACCTGTTAAGTCCATCCATTCCAGTGTGTCATTTAAAGCCATTGTTTCCTTGTTTTTCTGCTCAGATAATCTATCCATTGCTATAAGTTGGGTATCAAAGTCCCCTATTATTATTGTGTCATTATCAATGAGTGTCTTTATGTTTGTTATTAATTGATTTATATATTTGGGTGTTTTCAAATTGAGGGCATAAATATTTACAATACTTAGATCTTCTTAATGAATAGATTCCTTAATTATGACATAATGCCCTTCTTCATCTCTTGTTACAGTCTTTGGTTTAAAATCTAGTTAGTATGATATAAGTAATGCTACTCTGACTTTTTTTTTTTGACACCCATCAGCATGTAGATGATTCCCATACCCTCACTTTCTTTTTTTTTTTTTTTTTTTTTTTTTAATTTTTTCAACGTTTATTTATTTTTGGGACAGAGAGAGACAGAGCATGAACGGGGGAGGGGCAGAGAGAGAGGGAGACACAGAATCGGAAACAGGCTCCAGGCTCCGAGCCATCAGCCCAGAGCCCGACGGGGGGCTCGAACTCACGGACCGCGAGATCGTGACCTGGCTGAAGTCGGATGCTTAACCGACTGCGCCACCCAGGCGCCCCACCCATACCCTCACTTTCAATCACCAGGTGTATATAGGTCTACAATGAGTCTATATGCTATAGGCTGCATATAGAGGAGTCTTTTTTTTTCTTAATTTTTTATCCATTCTGATATCCTATGCATTTTGATTGGAGAATTTAGTCTGTTTACATTCAGAGTGATTATTTAAAGATGTGAATTTAGTACCCTTGTGTTACCTGTCAAGTGGTGTTTCTGGTGGTATTCTCTATTCCTTTCTCATCTTGCTTTTGGTATTTTTCCCTACTCGAAGAGTCCCCTTTAATATTTCTTGCTGGGTTGGTTTCATGGTCGTAATCTCCTTTAGTTTTCATTTGTCTGGGAAACTGTTTATCTCTCTCTCTATTCTGAATGACAGCCTTGCTGTATGAGGTATTTTTGGCTTCATCTTTTTCCCATTCAGCATGTTGAATATATCCTGCCGCTCCCTTTCTTCTGGCCTGCCAAGTTTCTGTGGACAGATCTGCTGTGAACCTGATTAGTCTTCCTTGTAAGTTAAAGACTTTTTTCCCTTGCTTTCAGGATGCTTTCCTTATCTGTGTATTTTGTGAATTTGACTATGATATGTCTTGGTGATGGCTGGTTTTGTTGAATTTAATGGGAGTTACTGTGATTCTTAGAACTGATGTTTGTTTCCTACCCAGACTAGAAGTTTTCATCTATAATTTGCTCAAGTAAACCTTGTGCCATTTTTTCTTTCTCTCCATCTTCTGAGACTCCTATGATATGAATGTTATTATGCTTTGAAGAGTTACTGAGTTCCCTAAGTGCACCCTTGTGATCCCATACCTTTCCCTCTCGTTCTCAGCTTCATTATTTTCCATAATTTTATCCTCTATGTCACTAATTCATTCCTCTGCTTCATCCATCCTCATTGTCATGGCATCCATTTCAGTTTGCATCTTGGTTATAGTATGTTTAATTTTTGCCTGAGTAGATTTTAGTTCTTTCATCTCTGCCATAAGGGATTGTCTAGTGTTTTCTATGCTCATTTTCAAGCCCAGCTAGTCTCCTTATAATTGTTTTAAATTTTAGTTCAGACATCTTACTTGTATCTGTTCAGATTAAACCCATGGATATGACTCCTTCTTGTTCATTCTTTGGGAGTGAATCTTCCATCTTGTCATTTTGTCCAGAAAAAAAGGGGGGAAGCCAAATCCTAGGTGTGTTTTGGTCTTATTGTTAATAGAAGCTATATCCAAAAATGTTTTTAAATACTTGGGGGACCGCCTAGGTGGCTCAGTCATTTAAGTGCCCAATTCTTGATTTCAGTTCAGGTCGTGATCTCACAGTTTAGGATATTAAGAGACACATGGGGCTCCATGCTTTCAGCACAGAACCTGCATAGGATTCTCTTTCCTCTCTCTGTCCCTACACCTACTCCTCAAAGTAAATATATAAACATTAAAAAATTATAAATAAAAATGTATATTTAAAAAAAGAGAAGGAAAGCTAGATACTAGGTGTGTTTTGGTGTGCTTTTTAAAAGAAGCTAGATCCGTAAGAAGAAGAAGAAGCAGAAGAAGAAAATAAAAATAAAAAGGAAGCTAGATCCTGTTTCCCTTAAAGCTGGAGGTTTGCTGCACTCTTATGATCCATAGCCTTGGTGTGAACAGGGCAGCTTAGTGTCTGTGACTGAGCCCCTTGCCCATGAAGAGCTCGTGCCCCCTCTGCCAAATGCACTCCAAACATGGGAACTGCCTCTCCCCATGTGACCCAGGGGATCCTTGGACCTATCTGCCCGCTCCCAGGTCTTCCTGCCTTCTCCACCATAGCACTGCTAAACCCACCAGGTGCCTCACTGGCAATGCCACAAAGCTTGGAAACTGCAGACTGTGTGTGAGTTATTTATAAAAACTTGCCCTAGTCCCCCCCTCTCCTTTTCCCAGGTGATGGTTTTGGGGACGAGTTTTTCTTGTGCAGTTCCCTACATGCACTTCTCCTTTTTCTCTCTTTGTTTCTGTCTTGCTCCTCCCCACTGCAGTACCTGCAGTGATTCTCTTCCCCACATCAACTCTACAGTCCCTACCTTCCACCATGTGACACTTTTTTTTTTTTAGCTCTCATTGTACATTTTTACTCTCTCAGTCCTCAGATCGATTTTTTGGGTTTAAAACCCAAATCAAAATGATTTCATATTTATCTAGCTGTGTTAGAAGGATGAGGCAAGCCTAGGGTCTCCCTACTCCTCCATCATCTTACCTCCTTCTCCAAGCTGTGTGATCTTAAACAAGCTGCTCACCTGTTCTGAGTATGTCTTCTTACCTCAGTGCTGGGACAGAGGCCTAGCACCAGAGCTTGGGCATGCTCAAGGAAGCCAATTCTTTTCAGCTGGGCTCAAGGATTTCGCTGCTTCTCTCTGGGCTGCTCACTGCAGAGGTCTGCACAATTATAAGAGACTCTTAACTACAGATAACAAATAGGGTTGATGAAGGGAGATGGATGGGGGATGGACTAACTGCATAATGGGTATTACAAAGGGCACTTATTATCATGAGCCCTAGGTGTTATATGTAAGGGATGAATCACTAAATTATACTCCTGAAGCCATTATTACACTATATCTTAACTAGAATGTAAATAAAAAGTTGAAAAAGAAAGAAAAAAATAAGAATTTACTTTGTCTTCCTCTGTGCCCTTTTTTTGTTATTGAAATATAACTGACATACAAATGAATATTAGTTTCAGGTTTACATCATATTGATTCAACCATTCTGTAAATTACTCACTTCTTACCACTATCTGCGGTCACTATCTGTCACCATACAACATTGTTAAGATGTTAGTGGTGATATTCCCTATGTCTTTACTTTTATTGGACTTTAACTTTGGCCAAGAATTTTTTTACACATTAGCTCATTTAACCCTCATAATGACCATATGAATTTATGTTATTAATTCTATTTTATGGGAAACTGTTTCTTTGAGAGGTTAAGTAACTTTTTCAAAGTCAAACAGTGATTAGGGAGGGAAGAAACAGAACTCAAACCAAGTCTTTCCTTACTCCATGCCTCTGCTCCTTAGTATGCTGTGAAAACTATTTCTTTTCTTTCTCTTCCTCCTCCTCCTCCTCTTCTTCCTCTTCTCTTCCTCTTCCTCTCCTTCTCCTCCTCCCTCACCCCTCCCCTCCTTGTCCTTCACTTCCTTGTCCTCTTCCCCACCTCTTCTCTCTCTCCCTGTCTCTCCTCCTCTCCCCATACCCCTCTATCTCTTTCTTTTTCTCTTCCATCTTCTCTTAGGTAATCATGGTATGGACTTGAAAAATATTTCCATTTCTTTCTATATTTTTAAAATTATATTTTAATTGAAAACAATGTTAAATCTGTTTATTGGGCTTTCTAAAAAATATGTCACTAGTGTAAGTTGAATATTAGATTCATATCTTTTCACAACAGTAGTAGCCTTCAGGACACATCAGTTTACATGACTGAGGAGATTCAAATTGTAGTCAATCTATTCTGTTATGCTTTTAACAGAGGGATTAAGATTTTGCTGATAGCAAATACAACATCGAGATCAGGATATAGAAGATGAGAATCAGGTTGTGTAATCCAAAATGGAATGCAAAATGTCAATCAGGCTGTCGTGTCAAAATCAAGAACCCAGGATGACAGAGTTAGGTTGTTACCTGGATCATTACAATCAGGGATTATAATCAAGAAGACAGGAGCAAATACTCTGCATCTGGATCTCACCAGAAGGTATAGCAGGAGAGAGGGAACTCTTGAAAAGGTTGTGTAACTTGCCTGATCCTCAGCTTTTTCATTTTCATATATGGATATAACTCCTTAAGGAGTGTGTGTGTGTGTGTGTGTGTGTGTGTGTGTGTGTGTGTATATATATGTATATACCGTATGAAATGCACCGAAGTATCTGACATACCGCTATAATCCAGTAAATGGCTACTATAAGAGAAGAAAACCTTGGTGTTTCAGATATTTGGTTATGACCTTGACTCAGTTTAATGTTTTCTATGAAACAGTGTTCCTCAAACATCCAAACATCAAAGTGTTATGCTCAACATAGGCTAACATGGCTTTTCATGTGTCTTTGTTCACCATGTCCGCAAGGGTGCCAAGACTCCAAATGTCAGTGTTTTTAAGTGAATGAAGTAAAAGTTTAAAACATGGGGAAAAAGTTTAAAAATAGGATATATATGTACATATATATATATATATATGCATATAGTTTTATATATATATATACACGTATATATATATATATAAAACTATATGCATTTCATCTTTTCATTTTATTTTTTTATTTTTAAAATATTTATTTTTGATAGAGACAGAGCGTGAGCAGGGGAGGGGCAGGGAGAGGGAGACATAGAATCTAAAGCAGGCTCCAGGCTCTGAGCTGTCAGCACAGAGCCTAGTGTGGGGCTCAAACCTGCAAACCACGAGACCGTGACCTGAGCCGAAGTTGGATGCTCAAATCGACTGAGCTACCCAGGCGCCCCTATATCTTTTTATTTCTAAGGTTAGACCTGTGATGTCGTCTGTTCATAAGAAGAGAAGTTTGTTTCTTAGGCTATAGATTCAAGTAAATGCATTTTTAGGAAACTTCAAATGATGAATATTCCTTAACATTATATATGTTAAACTCTGTTTTGAGACTTAGGGGCTAGATGTGAGCTATGATGAAATTAAAAGCAAATAAAATTATATAAAAGAGCATCTCAAATATCAGCAGCAATACTCTGACTCTTGTCATTGAACACCCACATAAGTTAAAAAATTCTAGTGCAAATTCATTTAATTTTTTTTCCAAATAACCACACAGCTAGATTGAATGTTATCAATATGCCCTAGTTTTTTTTTTTTTTATTCTTGTCTCATTATATGTTGGTGACAGGAGGATCACAGTCAAAGGAGGACATAAAGGATAGAAAGAGTCCTGCTTGTCAGAATCATCTTTGTTATTTATTTAGTTATTTATTTATTTATTTAGAGAGCGTGCGCACATGGTGCATGTGAAAAGGAGCAGGGGTTGGTGGAGGAAGGAGCAGAAAGAGAAAATCCCAAGCAGGGCTCAAGCTCAAGAACCCTGAGATCATGATTTGAGCTGAAATCCAGAGTTGAACACTTAACCAACTGCTCCACACATGCACCCCAAAAATCAGTCAACTTTCTAAAACGTGTCTGGTCTTATTATTCGAGTGCTGAAATTCCTTTAATATCTCCCCATTATCTATATATAAAATCCAAATTCTTTGCCTGGTAGACCACATCTTTCATGACCCTTTTCAGCTTATTTACTCTTACTCTTACAGGTGAACTTAAATTACAGGTTTACTTCTGAAATGGTTGTGCTCTCCCTTGCATGTGTCATTCTCTGTGCTGAAGTGTCCTTTCCCATCTGATGTTGCCTAATAAGCTTCTGCTAATACTTGAAGATATAGCTCAAGTGTTACTTTTGTGAGAATTTCCTTAATTGTACCCTACACACCTATCTTTATATATATATATTTTGCCCCTATTTCTTTCATCCAATAGTTTATACTTCCATTATACCACTTAACAGAACTGTAGTACTCTTGTGTGTTTATGTTTTGATGACCTAATTAGCAAGTGAGCTGCTTGAAAACTAGGATTCTGTTTTCTTTATCTTGTAACCTCAAATCCTAGCATACTGCCTGGCTTAATATATAGTGGAACTCAAGAGGTACATGTTGAATCAATGAATTAGAGAGTGCTTCTGTGAGACATTTCTGTAGTTCACCTAGCCTTGTGTTCTGTCTGAAATCTGACCCTGCGGGTGTTGGAGCATAGTAGTCTCTATCATGTCTTACATGATTTTAAGCTCCTTGAATTTAGGATCTCAAAATTTTCAGGAATGGTAGCATAATACAAATATGGGGTCACATTTTTAGTAATGATGATACCTGTATCCATTTAAAGTTTTAACTTGATAATATTTAATAGTAGTAATAATATTAAATAATTTTAATAATATTATTTAAATATTTTCTCCCTTTGAAATGAAGTAGTGTGAGTAGATACTAGGGTATATCAACTGAGTGGTGAGTAATGTCATGACAGTTACTGATAGTCGACCACAAACCCCTAGGAACTATGATGGTTGACCATTATACAATGTCAAATTTTTATTCTCAGTCATATACTATTTTTTTTGTCTATTATGCAATGTTGATAAAAGACAGAAAAAATAACAAATATATGAAACACAGATGAGTAAGGAGATTGTAACTCTACAAAATTGTCTGAAGAAGGCTTTCAGTTGTTTTTATGTGATCACAGTCCTAAGTTGCTTTCATCTTGACCAGAACCAAGATATCTCTACTACTGAAAAACCCATTGTTAAAAAGAAAAAAAGTATAGTGGTGAATATATCTAACTTGTATTTTTACCTACTGACATGAACACTGTCTATATCCATTATATGTCATTTGTGTCATTTGTGTGTAGGTGCTTGCAAAAAGCCTGAACTCTTTTTAAATTATCATTTAGAATGAAAAGAACCACAAAGATCATATTTTAAAATGTTTTAATGAAAAATATGAAAATTCAAAATATTATTTCAGCTATGAATTTTGTCTGTTTTGATTTAAAAATGTTCTATTTCAGTCTACATGGTAACAGGCATTCAGTCTCCCAATACAAATGTGATGTCATTTTAAAATTTTGTTCAAAATCACAATTTTTATAAAACAATTATGTTAAAGTAAATTAAGTATTATCAATGACATGCTAAGTGGGAAATGTTGAATTTTGTCTTTAATGCTATAAAATTTATCAGAGTATGAAAATCAACTTTATAATGTAATCTTTTCTAACATGGTAATACAAATTTTAAAAAATCTTAACATTTTTGTTCTATTGCATATACATTGAGAACTATGAAGGGATTTTAAAAAGTAGTAAGTGGTCTTCTTGAAATGATGTGCTTCCGAGAAAGGAATTTATGAGTTATCATTTGGAAAACACCCCTGTAGTTGTATGTAGAATTTGATGGTGCATTTGGATTCTGTGCAGGAGCATTCCATGGACTTTCACTCCAAAGGCTACAATGTGTTTATGATCTTCTAACAATAGAAGCTTTTAAATTAGATTATAATAGGTCATAACTGGATGCTCTAAAAACCTCTATTAAAATTTCGTATAATGTACAGTGAAGCCATATTGCATAACAGATGCAGTCCAATTTGCTAATGATTCACTCAGGAGACTGCTTTGAGAAGATCACCTCCTCAGTGGGATTTAAATACCTCTGTTTCTGTCTGTCTCTCTCTCCATCCATCCATCCATCCATCCATCCACGTACATACGTATATGTTCTACGAAGCCAGCCAAAATGGCCACTTGCAGTTGCTCACTACATTTTTCCTTAAATTTTTGGTAAGAATTAGAGGCGGGAATTGGTATGGGGTGTGTATGCCAAGCCACTGGAACGCTACTATTTTGTTACTTTGAGTGTTATTGTAATTGTGATTTCTGCATATTCAAATAATTCAGAGAAATTTTGGAAAATGCTTAATCATTTCTCTTCCTATTTCCTATGCATTCTCTAACTCAGGCCCAGTAGCCTCCTGCCACACACTTTTCCAGAAAACACATCCTTGGGTCTTGTGCTTTGTCAGCCTTAATCCCTGCTAAATCCAATAGTCTTTCTTTATCCCTGCTGCCTCCACTATTTATTAGAAAGTACTGAATTTTCACTTATATCTTAAGGAAACCGTAGTTTCTGCATATTAAATGAGGTTTGCTTTCTCTGTTACCAAATCAGGAAATAGCAGAAGTAAAACTTAATGCATAAAGAGGGTCTCTGGGGCATTTATGTAAGATAACAATATATTAGTCAGTTGGTTGAAGATGATAATAAGGGAAGGAATAAATAACTGGCTACGTTATTTTCAAAAATATTTTGACCTTCTATTTTTCCTCTTTACTTCTTACTAAAAAGCTAGGTATTTTGATCAAATATTTCAGTATAGTTTCAATCTGGCACTCAAATGGCTGTATTATATTTATATATTTATTTATTTTAGCCCATAACCAAAGAGTGTAGTCCTTACTGAAACTAAACCATACACAACCAGAACTGCATCAGGCTTACTTGATATTTGAGAAGATTTCTAAAATTTAGGTGTCTGCTTAGCAGACACAGAATAAAACAAATAAATATATGACAACCTCAATCTAAATTATGTTTAATTCAGATCATTACTTGGATGGTTCTGATTTTTCCAAGTTAGGTCTTGGGTGCCGAAATGACAGACCGACCCTTTGACTAGCAGCATGTGTTTTAGTGGGAGGATTTCTATTTTCTTACAGCCTGAATTCAATGTAGTGTGATCACCAAGGCAAGGTAATGCCAGCGCAGCATGCATGTGATTTAAATACACAGACTTGCATTTAAAGAACATTTAATATCCTCTTAGTTGCTTTAGGTAAGAGAGAGTCCCTAAATCCGTTCTTGTGTGTTTCTTCAGGGATAGAATAATAGAAAATTAATATGTGATTCCTCTGACTATGGACCTTACTTTTGGAGAGCTAGGTGAGGAGTACAGTATTTTGACCCCTTTTTCTCGCTCATTCCCTCTCTCTCTCTTTCTCTCTCTCTCTCTTTTTTTTTTTTTTTTTTTTTTTTTTTGCTCGGTACAACGCGAGCCCAAAAGAGAAACCTGTGGAAAATAGCTAAATGTTCATCCGTTAGCATTTTACCACTCAGGTACTACTAATACACATTCAAAAAATGCTAATAAAGTCTGAAATTTCCCAGTAGGGGAGTAATGGAACACTTTTAAAAAAGGCACTTTCAGTTAATGACTAAGGCATTTTTTGCTAACAGCAATTTTGGCTTCTTATCCCAGGTGGAGAAAAATGCATTAAACAGGAGATTAAAATGTCCTTTCAACTGCTTGGTAATGCCAGCTGCTGCTGCAGGCTAAGGCATCCATGAAGTGGCATTTAGTTGATGGTGGTTCTGTTCCAAGGGATGGAGCAAGTATGAAAATCCCACTGGATGGGGGTCTCTTTAAATATGCTGTATACGCACAAATAGCAAGTGTAGGAGCTGGGCTAGGATGGTAAACTGTACAATCTGTTCATTGCATTTTGGTTGCTAATTAAGAGGTGACATACAGTATGAATGCACAGAACCTGTTGAAATTCTGTCAGGCTCTGTCTTTGCTTTCACATGTTTGAATGCTATTTAATAAGGCGTCTTAATTGAAAGCAGAGAAATACGTAAAAGTAGAGGACAAATTTGTTAGATTAATATTCTTCGACAACGTGTGTGTGTGTGTGTGTGTGTGTGTGTGTGTGTGTGTGTATTCATGATTCCTAACCCCGTGGTGCTTCT
Source organism: Lynx canadensis (assembly GCF_007474595.2). Taxonomy (NCBI): domain Eukaryota; kingdom Metazoa; phylum Chordata; class Mammalia; order Carnivora; family Felidae; genus Lynx; species Lynx canadensis. Next base: position 152,317,351 of record NC_044303.2, on the reverse strand, counting down.
CTCTGAGACAGCTACTCTACTTCATAAGCACAATATGCAAATTTTGTGATTTTCTTCTTGCTGTGGGGGATAGAACTGGAGTGGAAAGTTGGAAACAGAACTTGCAAACACAAATGTGAACTTAACAGTGACTCTGACATAAAGGAAAAATGGTTTCTCTTGCCAAGAAATACCGTTTTTATGAGGAGTGTTTAAGCAATGAAGACGGAAAAAAAGGGAGGGCACTGTTACTTTTAACAATGTATTGTGTGTGCGTATTTTTATAGCTAAATGGATATTTTCTCTCCGCCTTTCTTCAGTGGATGAAGCCAGATTAATACTAAACTTTATTTTCTGCTGGTTGGCTGCATAGAGTAAACATCATGAAAAAAGAAAAAGATGCAGCAAGAGCCAAAGTCACTGGTCTCTGTGAAGCTGGAAATGCTAGAAACAGAAGCACACTGAAGTTTAGCATAAGGATAAAAGTACCCAGAACTGCAAATTCTGTCTACATGCTTTAGTTTCCTCGCTTGTATACAGGAGTTAATGAATTAACAGGTATTAAGCACTCTGACTTTGCCTAGCACGTAGCAAGTGTTCCGAAGTACTTGTTCCATCTCTTGTGCTTGTTGTTATTTAGTCCTTGGAAGTGCCAGTAGACTTAGGAAATCTGGTCATAGTGGGTTTTCTCCTTAGAATTCTCATTGGCCATGCTTCTGTCTGGAGCTAAAACAATTTGAATGTTTTACTTATGTTAACTAAAGACTCTCTTTCTGCCTCTTCCTGTGACTGGTAAAATTTATGTAAGCAATTATATATACATTTCCTTTAACAACCATTAAGTGATAGCTTAAAAAAAGTATATTTTGAGTTTGAAGGTTTCTTTTCATTTCCATTTGTACTCTTCTCATCTGTCCCGTCTCCTAGCTTATTCTCCTTAGACAGTTATGTGGGACTTCATTTGGTGGCCAGATCCACTGATACTCCCCTTGAAATTTCAGCAGTATCTAAGCCAAAAAGACATACAAACTATTGTGCCAGGGAAGGGAGCTCACCTGGAGCATTTGTCTTCATTTGCAATACATAAACCATGTGTATTATGAGCGTGCAGTAGCCTGAATTCACAGCCCACTGACACTGTGAGTTAACACTAGAACATTGGAAAAAGCCATCCATTATTACATAAGTAACTGAGGGTTGGATTGAGAAAATAACTTCAACAAATGTTATTTAAACAATTTTTAATTCTTGTATCCATCATAGTAGATACTGATTTGTATCTTCTATAGCCCAAGAGGTTCAGAATTCAGAGACTAAAAAAACTGAATATTAATTTGTAACCATAAGGTGAATCTGGAGAAAAGAAGAGAGGGAGATAAAAAGGCTAGTGATCTCCTTCAAGATTTGATCAAATCTCTGGAGCCAGAATCCAGATACCTTTATATTGAGGTACACTATTTAAAAAATACATAGGCGTCACATTTTAAAATTAAAAGAAATCCTGTTGTGATGATTCTACATGCCCTTTGTCATTACTGGACATAGAATTCTCAAGAGATACTATGTGTCATTTAAAGTTATGAAGAACTGTCCCTGGGACACAAATCGGGATGAACTGAGATGATCCCCCAAGATAGCTTTGAAATGCCCTGGCTTCCTACAATAGAGAAGAGTAGTTGTACAAAAAATTCCATGCTGACATGCTCCGAGATTCCTTCACATTTTCGTAAGAATGTAAATATTATTAGAGATTTCAGACTCCTAATCGCTAAGAAAATAAAACCACACTAATGCCCTCAATTGCAAGTCACTTCACAATATTACTTACCGTAAGAATTTAGTTTTGCTTAGTAAATGCCAGTAAAAAACATAGCAATTACATGTTCTTACAGATTACTTGGCGACTCTATTTCTAAAATTTGTATGACTTGCCCTCTGATTTTATAACCGAAGTAATCTCTTTACCCTATAATTACTTGCTATGTAAATACCTGTCAATAGATGATTGACTCTGGCCATTTCCATTTAATTAAAAGGTCAATGCCGACACATAAATACTTTTTTATTTAATGATAATATTTGTGCCTATAACCACACAGTTAGCTTAGTATCCAAGGTAAATTTATCTTTCCTGTGCACACTGAGATACACAATATGAATTTGATGTCACAGGCATGTAACATCAAATTCTCCTCATGGCAATTATAAACAGTAGGGTGTTCATAGATAATAATACATAATAAATGCACATAGAAATGTTGCATAAAAATTATTAATCATGTATTAATTTATTGAATTATTGCATAGATTAGGTAAAAATGAGCGAGATGAATAATCATTCCAGATAGTTTCTATTCAGTTACCAAAATGTACATAACTATTAGTTCTCATAATTCTCCTTTGAGTACAGCAGAGAAAATAGGAAACAGAGATGGATAGGACGTATAAAATGTATTCCTCTGTTCCTAGGAGAGTCTATGGGGATAGAAGGGTGAAATGGAGCAGAAAGACAGAGGAGGTCAGATGGGTTATGTGACAGGAGTAAAGAGCAGGCTAATTGAATTTGCAAATGATATGAAATTGGGAGTTGTCAGGAACAGAGGGGAAGACAGACTGTGAGTGTTAGTAGATGACTTACTTAAGTTTGAGTAAGTTGACATTCTGCAACTTCGAACATTTACACTTTGCATACATTGGCTTGGCTTTGTTCTTTGTCATAGGATTTATTAGTTGCTTTCCTTGAAATTAGCCAACGATTATTTCATGATCCATTCAACAAATATATACCAAAATGCTCTAGTTCTTTTTCACTCAAGGAAAGACATAGAGAATAAAATAAATATAATAATTATTTTTGTAGCTTTTCTGGCTTAAAGAAACAGTTTCCCTGGAATGTTCTAGTTAAGTGTAAGACACATGGCAATTTGAGTTATTTGGATGCTACCTGGCTCTTAATTTAAAATTTTTGCACAAATCAATTCAGAATCAATTTGCAGGAGAATGCCATGAAACACTTTTGCAGAGCAAAAAAATTTTTAAGTGGGTTATATAAAAGAGATGGAAAATAGTGTTGTTCTTGGTGAGTTGGTAGCTGAAAACTACCTCATCCCTCTTACCATTACTTAAGATGGAGAAGTGTATTTTACACCTCAAAGACTTGGGCCTCCTTTGTCATATATGAAATGTCTCATTCTTGCTTTAATTGAATGTGGCTTCATTTTTGAGTGATGCAAGGTGCCTGACTGTCAGTCCTGGAAAGAGAAGCCCCTTCCGTGAAATGGGTCGTGAATGAAAAGTGGCAGGAGCATGCTCCTTAGCCCTCACCCTCATTAACCTTCTCTTGCTTCACCTCTTTTCCACACAGCTCTCATAGCTCTCAAAAAAAAAAAAAAAAAGGCTCTGGGAATGAATATAGACCTCATAATACGATACAAAGAAATGTAGGTCATGAAAATTTCAAGCCTGATAGAAATAGTTAATGCTCATTTATGCAATGACCTATGTTGTTTAATTTATTTATAACTTCTAAATGTTATAACATTCTTTTAAAACTTATCTCCTGTCAGTTTTCTTGCAGTGCCCCAGGGAAAATTTTAAACTTGAAAGTTCCAACATTTCGGATTTATCAAAGTGAAAGAATTTCTCAGATTCTTTTTTCACTGGGTTTCATGGATTTTTACATTGGAGAGTTAATATAACTTAAAAAAAAATCTTTCTGTAAAAAAAAAAAAATCACCTCTAGGCTGAGACCATATTTGGAGAGCTTCTGCTCCAAAGCAGTTTTGAGGCTATTTACATAAGAGGAGGAAACTGGAATTTATAACTGAAATTATTTAAATGACAAAATTCGCTAAACTTGATGCTATGATAATGTCTGATGAATATACACATTTTCTAAAGAAAATCAGATAAAATCTCATCCAGTTAAAGCTCTATCTAGTTTATAGTGAAAAAAGACTTATTTTAAAGTGCTATTTTTAAAGCGTTCTACAGACTGTGAACTCTCAATCATTTTTTAAAGAAAGATGTTTATTCTTAATAATAGTAACTGATAAAATTGGTGAAGAGCGGCAAACCATTTCATAGCCAACTTGCCACTATTGTAGCATTCAGAGCCAAAATAGAAAATATTGTGGAGAGATCATGTCCCAGTACTTAGAAAAAAAGTCTTTTACATACAGAATCACTTCTATGTCTGTGGGTTTAGTGTCCCTTTAATAAATCTATGCATGCCTTAGAGCTATAAATTCTTTTAAGTTCAACAGCAGGCCCAACTAAGTGTCTTGAAACCCAGAAATTTAGCCAGTGCCTTAAATATGATTAACACTCAACAGTTGAGCAAATCATGCTGTCATACTTTCTTATATACCTATATATATGGGGGTCTAAATTACCACTCACCGATTGCTATTTAATTAAACAAGAAAAGTGCAGGTAAATTGCTCTTGTCACTATAAAGGCTGTGGACACATTCAGTGACTGTCAGCTAAACTAGTCTCAGTGATTGGGTAGCCGCAGGCTATACAGAATATATCATTTCTTTCAAAAACACAGCAAGAGTTTTTTTGGAGGGGGGAGGGGAGAGTATATTATTTGTTGTACATCTTTTTGTGTGTAATTGTGTGATTTGGTTATTTTAAGGCAATGTCTTGGTGCGAAAATTATACTATGCAGCAATTTTAGCCCACCTACTTTCTGTAGCATTTGCTATTATTATTATTTGCACTGTTCATGTTTAAGATCATAAACAAGAAACTTGAGGTACAGACTTTCTAATAATGAAGACTATGTTCTCTTACTGAAACGATAGCCCATGCCATTTTCTCCTTACCTGAACTTTCCTACCTCCTCTGCATTTCTGTTTCACACACTTGGCTTTCACACCTCATGTAAGTGTTCTGTAGTCTGCCTTGGACTTGGCCAGATGTAGTCCTTGCTCTGAGTTTTTTGTTTTGGAAGCCCCCACTATGACCCTCCCTTTGCTGTGCCATTCTCAAGGTTGACAAAAATCCACTGGGCTGGCTTGGGGGATGTGCCCAGTTGAAACCCATAACTCACCCAACTAGATGATATTTCAGGTACTCAGAACCCCAGAATTTCCTGCCCAAATATTCCTGAGATCACTGTCAGGGCCTGTGCTGGAGGATCTTCCAGGCTTCTTCTCCTGAGAGCACCAATATGCTTTTGCAGACAGGGAGAAGCAGGTGGGGGTTGTGTCAAGTGAGCGTGAAGATGGTGTTCTGGGAAAGGAAACAGAAGTGGTGGGTGGGTCCCCAAGAGCTTCGTAGGATTTATACCTGGCCCCTAAAAGGGGCAGGCCTGTTGTCATTTACCCAAGAAAGTCTTTCCTGATTTTCCTGAAAGATGAGATGCCTCCTTTTTTTTTCATAGGCCCTGAGATCAATATGTGGAAATCTGTAACTGTTGTAGTATTACTTACACTTATTTGTGGGATTATGTACTTGGCATCTAACTTTCTCTAAGTCTTTGGCCTCACTTAAGCCAGAAAATGGGTTTGATTATGTTTATTATTATATCCTCCTGCCAAATACAGTGGCAGGCTCATAGTAGCTGCCTAATTAATATTTATAATACATGAATGAGAAATGTATCACTTTATAACATTCTTCTGAAATCTGGAAGACCAATGACCTTATGATGCATGAGTACATGAGGCTTAATATGTGCTTGGCAGATACTTAGGTAAAGTGTGTCACTTAAGGTTTATCCAGCCAAGTTGATAATCAGTTTGAATGAACATTACCTGATTGGCATATGTGCGCTATCAATTATTTATATGAGCCATAACTATTTTGGCTTGCAAAAATTGTTTTACTGCATGTTCCTGATATGTCAGTACATTTAACGAAAAGTCCAGGGGAATTAATTGGCTTTAGGCACATATGGATCTAGGAGCTCACATGATAACATAAATAGTCTGTCTCTTTCTTTCTCTAGACACTGTTTTGGCTTTGTTCTTTGGCAGGCTTTTTCCCCAATAATTGGACTTAAATTTCCAGGCCTGACACTCACAGGCCATTTCTCGGTCACATGTACAACCCTGAACTACTTAGGCCAGGCCACCACGACATGGAAATTGAAAAATAAGGATGCAGTATATTCCCCAAAAGAAAATTAATATGTTATCACTATAACGAAGATACTGATCAGCTAACACCATAGATAGTTACCCACTCTGTCAACACTCTCTAAAGATTTTTTATTTAAGGTGATTTGATTTAATGGCTTGTAGCCCATTGCTGCTGTCCTATCACCCTATCACACATAGGATGAGAAGCAGTATGCACCCTTGCTTTCTAGGCTTGCTTCCTGAGGGACTCTGCTTAAGCATTCCAGGCTATACTCTCAGAGTGGCCTTCATCACTCCCTCTGGGGAGAATAGGAGGGAGAGAGATTACTGGCCCCATATTACAGCCCATTCACACTCGTGGGATATCTGTTGATTGTTGGCCAAAAACCAGATTTAAGGAAAGGAGCAGAGCCAAGCAGAAAGAATTGGAAAGGAGGAGAATGAGTGTTCCATCAGTCTACAGATTATAATGCTTATGAGACCAACAAACCACCTCTGCAGATGATTCCCAAAGACAAATCCACTTAACGTTATGGGAAAACATAGAATAATATGAATGAGTGCTAGCTCCCTAGGGGACTTCTCTGAAAAGTAAAACTAACTTTTGGTATGTTTGCTTAGAAAAGTGATTAAGAGAACAAGCTTTGGAGTCCATCTCTCTGAGTTGACACTGAGCCTCTGCCACATAATAAGCCCTGTGACCTTGATCAAATTACTAAATTTCTCTGTCCTTCTCATTTCACATCAGTTAAATGGAAACCTACCGAATACAGTTGTTATGGTAAGTAAATGACTTGTTAGAAGTAAAGATTTAAACTATAGACTGGCACATAATAATTATTTAAAAGTAGGCATAACTATTAGAATGCATTTGTAAACAGGCTGGTTTATATATATCTGCTACTAAATTATTAAAATGGGACTCAATATTTTTAGGCATGTGTGATAAACGATCCATAAAACCTTTTAAAAATGACTAATAAAAACAAAGGAAAGGAAAACAAGCAGTACTGACTATACTTGGTATTATACGATTTTGTAACCTAAATGTGGACTATGTCCTGCAATAGGGAACTAGATTTGGGTCTTTAGGACACAGACTAGCTCTGTGTATAAGAGCTCAACCACCACTTATTCAAAGCTTTGAAACTCTTGGACACTGAAGTAGCAATGTGGTGAAGGATCAAAGGAAGAAAATGTCAGTGCCAATAAAGATTGGTTCATGGATTTTAAAGGCTGGTATGTGCAACAAGTAGTGTGTGGAAGGCAGCCACATGAGCTGACATGATGGCAGCTAGGGAAAACCATGAATTTCTAATTGTAAATAAGCAAAATGACCAAGGATATCCACTCATTCTAATACTGCTTAGTGTCACCATGTGTGCATTATTTCATTCATTTAACACATAGTCACTGAATACTTAATATACCAGTGCTGGGAATAAATGTGTGTGTGTGTGTGTGTGTGTGTGTGTGTGTGTGTGTGTGTGTGTGTGTGTGTGTAAATATATGTATTCAACTTCTAATCATGAAGGATCAAAAGAAGTCGTTTCAGCAGTTGTTACAAGGCAGAACAGGGTATTTAAGTGGTCCAGTAGCCTGAGAAAAGGCACAGAACTGTAACACACCTCTGAGTATTTTGGGTGGGTAAGTCCTTTAGTATTACTGGAACCCACTGTGTGAGGCAATAAGATTGGCCCAGTGGAGAAACAAACATTCATTGAATGCCCTAAATGCTATCGAATATTTACTTTACTATATATGTGTTAAAGAAGCTTTTAATTTGAGGAGTGATAAATAGCTTTGCATTTTAGAAAGATGTCTCTTGTGACAATGTGAAAGACAGGTATGGTATCATAAGACTAGAACCAGGGTGACTGGTAAGGGCCTCGAGGGGAGTAATGATTTGGCTGGAGAGGTATAGATAACAGAGGATTTGTCTAGGTAGATTTAGTAATCGGTTGGAAGTCTGACATTGGTAATATCATTCACCAGTTTGAGATTAGGTGAGGGTGTAGGTTTGGAGGGGGACAGTAATGAGGGTTGTGCCTTGGAATTGCTGGCTTCGTAGTCCAGGAAATGCTTAGGAGAGAAGTATGGGTCAAAGATAAAGAAGTGTGTGTCACTGATGGACCGAGAAATGTAGGGTGTAGAAAGAAAAGAGCAAGCCAGGGAGAGACCTTGAGGATTACTAATTGTCAAAAAGTTTAAAGTGGAAGAAAGCTTCTTTTAGAAAGTGGAAAGGAAAAAAAAGATCAGAAGAATGTAAGAGCATGGTCACCACAGGGGTAACCACCTGTGTCAGATGCTAAACGGTCAAAGAATTTATTGAAAGCAACACACTTATGTATGTGCATCCAATGGAATGTCTGCAGTAAAAATAAGAAATGTGGCCACAAAACAGCATCCCTTTATCAATTTTCTGAAATATTCATTAGTCATCCCAGGTTTTTCTCTTAAATCCTCTCCTCTAAAATGTTGCTTGTGAAAAGTTCTTCTAATTTCTTCTGTTCTTATAATAAATTATATGACGCTGATTAAGATAGCCATTGAAGTTTTGGATTAGAAGGTGAGAGTTATTAAAGAATTTATAAATATACTCTATTCCTGAATAATATTAAATATATGAGAAACTTCCCATAAGTTATGCAAATATTAAAGGGTTTCATATTATAGCTATTTCTGTGCAATCTGAGCTCTAGTCAGAAGAATTATCTTGTATTTATGCCTCTAACTCCAATATCAGTCCGTCACTGTAGCTTTAGTTAAAATTAGCCTGTACCTACCATGTATCTGTTGAAGATCCTCTGTGTTTACAGAGAATTTGTGAATTCCTGGGGGATTTACATTGTCTGACTCTAAGCTTCTGCTCTATCAGTTCACTATTTCTCTTTTAATTATGGAAAGAGAAGCCCTTCCTAGACAGCTTTCTGAAATCTTAGGTTTAGAAAAGGCATTCCTCTATTAGAAGGTGGTTAAAACAATAGAAAACCGGAATCTCCAGCCTGAATGATAGAAGAAATAAGAAGGGATTAGAAGTGGTTTCTAATTAAGTATGCCCACTGATAAAGTCCCCTAAACACAGATACCACTCCATCCTCACACAAATCCCAGGATGCTGGATTACTATCGTTCTCAATTTTACAGGTGCGGAAATTGAGACTCAGGTTAAGTGAATGTAAAAGCAAGGCGAGGAGCAAAGTCCTTCTTAAACGACACTTCTTATTTTCAGTTTTATAAATTGGCAGCAAAGAGTGGTCAGTAGGATGTCAGCATCCATAACACTGGGCTTCTGTTTCCCCACAGCAATTCCCTGAGTATTCTTACATCTTCTTTTTATGTAGCATGTCTGTCCCTTCTTCTCTTCTTGTCAGAATGTCATCCTTTGAATTCCCGTGCCATCTCTTAAGGTTTCCTGACCGTCCTAATTCTAGTAACTTTTCTCTCCCTTAAATGTCCATAGCTCTTCATTTGTGATAATTTAGTTGACCCTTGTTACAAATTGCCTTGAATTTTTGGTTATTCCATTATGTATCAAGACTTTCCACTTATAAACTTCTGAAAAACAAAGATAGCTGCTAAGAATTGTAGCTCTCCTACTCCCACATCCTCCTGTCCCTTGTCCAAATTCTCACAACTGTGTGCCATTTAAAAGATCAGGAATATAATTTTACTCTGGTAATGTACAAATAGATTTTTAGACTTAACCCATTTCTCCTAAACCATAATCAGTGTAATGAACAAATATCATGAAACTAGAAAGCCTTGGCATTTAATATGTGACCTGTGGGAATCACTGCTCACTCTTGTATAGGCAAAGCCTTCTAAAACAAGGTGAAGAGGTCAAAGTTCTTTGTCCTTCCTGTAATATTTATTGAGCACCTAAAATGTTCTTATAGTGTACTAGATAAGAGGTTTTAAGGGTAAGTGGCAGCACAACTCCTGTCCTCTTGGAGCTGATAGTCTCGTGGCAAACAGAATAGTCAACAGGCAATTATAGTGTCCCGTACATCCCCAGTTTGCCTGGAGCTTATTACTTCCTTGTCACCATTATCTCCTAGAAGTTTAGAACTATTATTTTTCCACTTTTCTATTTCTATTTTGCAGGCTAGTTTCCTGGAATGTACCAGAATGCATTTTATTATGTCTAATAGGCAACTTCTAAACCATGACCTCATTTTGTCACTCCAGTTCATGTTTGCTGTGCATTTTAAAGCTTACTATTGTGGTAGGCCACTTCTAAAACATCCTCCAATTATCCCCACCTCTGGTCGTCATGCTCTTGTAGAGTCTCCTTCCCTTATGTGTGGACTGGACCTAGTGGCTTGCTTATAACAAATAGAATATGGCAGTAGCAAGTTACACATTCTCTCTAAGGCTCATCTTGTATGCTTGCTCTGGTTAAGTGATCTGCTATGTTGAGAGCTGCTTCATAGTAAGACCCATATGGCACTAAACTGAGGGTAACTTCCAGGCAACTCTCACTGACATATCCTTCACTTCTCACTTGTCACTGACATGTCCTTCACTTTTGCTTCTAAATGCTTCTAAATGGCCAGCACTTCTTGGTGAAGATCTCTGATTTCTTACAAGCAGGTAGATTTTGACTATCACTGTAACTAAGAGTAGGTTACACAGAAGACCATAAAATCTTCTTTCTTGGTAGGATAGGTCTCAGAGTCTTGGAAAATCATTTCTGTTTAGGACACTTGGCTGGCTACCAATCTCTCTCACCTAGACAACTATAGCACATAAATATAAAATACTTTGATACCTTCTTAATAATCTCAGATGAAGGAAAGAAGACCTCTTCAGCCTACCAGGACTTGCAAGTTCCTGCCAGGACATACTTCACTGGCCTGATGCTTCCTACTTTTCTCACTCTGCCTACTTCAGCTCCCTGTCTGTGCCTTGTTTCTGGCATAACCTATTTCCATGCCCTGTTTCCTCTTCTAGGGATACTCTAGATGATTAAGGTGTGCTCATTTTTCAGATTACTTTTGCTCACTCTGATGTTCTTCACTCAGGTTTTTCATGATCTCATTTATGCTCATGTATCACCATAAAACTCTGCTTCACTGTCTGTATCCTAATCGTAATATCTAGCCTTTTTGGTGAAAGTGTTATAATTTATATCTCAAGCCTCTTCCCTGCAGGCACCATATAATGTTTTTTGTTTTTTTGTTTTTCTCACCACTGTGTCATAATGCCTGGCAATGGTAGGTGCATAATCAGTATTTGTGAACAAGTGAAGGAACTAGACAGCACTCAAGTGTAATTTTTAATTAAATATGCTATTATTAAGCTCAAACTTCAATAGGAAGCTAATCTTGTGTTTATCTAATATGACTTTAGCACAGAGAAGGATCTTAAGACCAAAGGGAAAGGCTATGTGCTGACGGCACAGAGGCTACTTGGGAGTCTCTCTGTCTCCCTGTCTCTCCGCCCCTCCCCTGCTCATGCTTTCTCTCTCTTTCTCTCTTTTTCTCAAAATAAATAAATATTTAAAACAAATAACAAAGGCAGATAGTAAATTTCAGTAGTTTATATATATATATATTATATACTCACTATATATATATAATGTTTTTCTGAACCTATGTAGTACATAAAATTCCCACTTTTATGTTGTATGAAATTTCATACATGCAAAAGTAAGAATTTATTATTAATATACAGTATTAATAAATTTCTGGGTTCTTTTGACTAAATTTGATGAATTATTCGATTAATCCACTCAAACAGCAAATTAGTCACTTGTTTAATAATTGATTAGTAACTCATCTTTTTAAAACCAGGCATATCATGCTGCATAAAATCTATGAGGCACTGACATCCCTGGGAACACCAAAGGCCCACTCCACACCATCTACCTCACAGTACTTGGTCGTTGTCTTCTTCCTCACTTGGTCTCACTTTTCCTTGACAATATTACTTTTCATTAGAACAGGCTGATGGTTTTCTCTAATCTTTGTCCCACTGATTAGTCTCCCCTCAAAACTAATTTTTAAAATAATGTTCAAAGCTTTTGAAATCCTGAGTTCTTCAAATTTAATTTTCCTCATTTTGTTTCTTATTTATACTCTGTAAATAAATATATATATTTCAAATTGAGACAGACCTTGAAACATAACGTGTCTTTATATAGCTGTGATCCACCCACTCAGAAGAAAACAATTCATGAACATGGAGTTTAAAATATATCATAAAATTCACGCTTCATGCTGTGCCAATTTAACACAAACATGCCATATCCCTTGCATTAATAACCACAGATGATGACTGATAGAAGAAGTTCATAAGATTGCAACTTAAAATCAATTTATTGATCAGAAAATAATTTGAGTAATGAAATTTAGATAAACACAAGAACCATAGCTGCACTTTTACACAGATGACCAGAATCTATAACACCATATGTGATTTGTTACATATATGAAGCAGTAGGCAGTTGGGCAATTTTGCTCTGCCTCATCCTTCAAGAGGACCAGCATATTCTTTATAAATATACTTTTTTTCTTCTACAAGTTGATTAAAACAGTAGTTGCGTGATAGTCATGGAATGAGAAAAGAATTTTCTTTAATTCTTACAGCATACAAAATGTCTCTCATTTATCACTGGTGATATGAGGAATGATTCAATCCAAGTTTTTTTTTTTTTAAATAGCTTTTCGAAAACGTTAAATTGAGTAAAAAAATATTTCTTTGTAGATTATGAACTGTAATAATGCTGTTTACTAACTAACCCTAAAAGAATAGTTTACATAAAGAAAAATAGGTTACAGAATTTTGCATATGTGCTATTATATGATATCATCTAGCAACCAAAATATTAAAATGAGCTAAATTGTTTATTTTGCGTTCTCCAAATGATTTTAAAACCTATGTCACTAAATACTATTTTGAAAATTCCAAGAATTTTCAAGTTTTTCCCAAAGTTGAACCCAGGAACACAAACATTGTATTTTATCCCTATGTATCTTTTATCAGGAAAGTATAATATTTTAGAAAAATCTTATTAGAATAGTAATGCTGAATAAATAACCTAAAATATCATTTGAAGGTTATCTATATTAAGTAAACGTGATTTGTGCAGCTTTTCTTCAGGACATCATCTTTGTTCCAGTATGTATTTTTCTCATTTGAATTTGAAAAAGCCAAGTGGCGTTGCAGAAAAATATCTGAATGGCAGTGCAGGAGAGAGGTCTCTTTGGAAGAATTCTGAAAGATGACACCATAGGTGAACATTGGATGCAACAATGTTTTTATCAGTTCATTTTTAAATAACACATTATTTGAGTAGACCTATTCCTCAGGAATTTATATTCTACAAAAATTAACCATCCTTATTAGTATTGTTTGTTTTACCTTGTTATGTTTTTATTTTTGTTTGTTTGATTGTTAGACCAGACTTTATTATCTGTGGGAAATAGTTTATGTTTTTGTGTTTATTAATAGCCAGATTATCTATTTCTAAGACTTTTTTCTGTATTTCCTATATACACCAATTGTCTAAATTTGACTACTCCCTTCTGTCACTGTAAGTTTGGATTCAGTAGCTGCAGTGGATGTGAGCAAACGTAATGCTCTCTCTGGCCCTCTCATGTCAGGCAGCCCATGATTGATTTATTTTATTTTATTTTATTTTATTTTATTTTATTTTATTTTATTTTATTTTATTTTATTATTTTACTTTATTTTGTTTCGTTTTATTTATTTTTTTCATTTTTTATTTTTTTATTTTGCCAGCCTGAGGCAGGCTAGCCAAGAGAACTTGTGATCCATGTATTGATGAATGCACAGGCAGGAAGAAAATGGGGGGAGCTTGGTTCCCTGAATCACATATTCAGGAAAACAGCTTATGGATTACAATCAATTATTTTGAACTTTCCTGAGCAGGAGATAAACTTTACGTATTTAAGTCACTGGGATTTTAAAACAGCAGTTATTTCAGTTTGCTTGTTACTGTTTAACTAAAGCATAATTATATACAATAAAATTAATGCTGTTTGTGTCTAGTTTATGAATTTTGGCAAAAATATATAGTTAGTACCACATAATCAAGATACAGAACTGTTCTTTCAGCCTTAAAAAAAGCACTCATGCCCCTTTGTAGCCAGTATCTCTGATCATGTCTTCCCTGGAAAACACTAATCTATTTTATTTCTCCTTAGTTTTATCTTGTTTGAAATGTAAAATTAATGGCATCATACAGTATGTAGACTTTTGATTAATTTAACAAGAACATTTGATATCCATCTATGTTACTGCTTGTACCAAGTGGTCATCCCTCTTTGTTGGTGAGCAGTATTCGATCATATGGATATATCACAGTTTAACCTTTCAGAGGTTTGGTGGGTATATGGGTTGTTTCCAATTTGGATCATTTATAAATGAAGCCCCTGTAAACAGTCCCCTGCAAGTTTGTACGTGAACATATATTTTCACATCTCATGGTAAATACCCAGGCATGGAATCACTGGGTCATATGGTAAGCATTTGTACAGCTTTACAAGAAACTGTCACATTGTTCTGTGAGGTATCTGCGTAATTTTTCATTCGTATCAGTAATACGTGAATTCTGGTTGTTCAGTATCATTGCAAACAGCCTTTGCTTTGACACTCTTTGGGTTTTTTTGTTTGTGTTTTTGTTTTTACCATTCTCATACATGTTTAATGGTATTTTGTATTTGTTTCTGTTGTTGCTACCCTATACTTTCAACCTTAATGCAACACAAATTTGTTACCTCAAAGTTCCTGTGTGTCAGAAAGCTAGGCATGGGTTAACTGGCTACTCTATGCAAGGTCTTTTTTTTTTTTAACTTTTTTTTTTTTCAACATTTATTTATTTTTGGGACAGAGAGAGACAGAGCATGAATGGGGGAGGCGCAGAGAGAGAGGGAGACACAGAATCGGAAGCAGGCTCCAGGCTCTGAGCCATCAGCCCAGAGCCCGACGCGGGGCTCGAACTCACAGACCGCGAGATCGTGACCTGGCTGAAGTTAGACGCTCAACCGACTGCGCCACCCAGGTGCCCCTCTATGCAAGGTCTTAATAGGCTGCAATCAAGGTTTCAGTAGAACTGCATCTTTATCTGAAGCTCCAGGTCTTCTTCGAGATTCATTGAGGTCATTGGCAGAGTTTAGTTTTTTGCACTGTGAGACTGAGGTCCCTGTTTACTGACTGGCGCTTGGCCTGAGGTCACACTTAGCTTCTTACAGGTCTGTCAGTCATGGGCCATCTCATAACATGGCAGCTTGATTCTTCTTTGCCGCCAACAAAAATCTTTGATTTCCTTTGTTTCTGAGCGCTGAACCCTCATTTAAGAGCTCACCTAATTAGATCAGGCCCATTAATGTAAACTTCTTTATGATTAGCTCAGAATCAACTGATGAGAGATCTTAATTATATCCATAAAACCCCTTCAGCTTTGCCATAAATGTAATATAATCATGGCCTGACATCCCATCATAGTTAGAAGCCCCAGCCAATGCTCATGGAGAGGTGGACGTACAAGGGCTTGGTCATTGGAGGGTCATCTTAGAATCCTTCCTACCATAGAACTTATTTGTGTTTTAATTTGCACTCCCCTATGACTAATGATATTGAGCATGTGTTTATGTACTTATTGCCAGCTTTATTTATTCACTGAAGTGTCTTTTGAAATATCTTGCCTATTTTTTATTGGTTTGTTTTCTTATAATTGAGTTTTGAGAGTTCTTTATACATTTAGACACAAGTCCTTTATCAGATAAGTGTTTGGCAAATATATTATCCCATCTGTACCTTGTCTTTTCATTCTCTTAACATCTTTTGAAGAGTGAAGGTTTGGGTTTTATTTTGAAGTTTTTAATTTCAGTAAGGTCCATTTTATCATATTTTTTTATGGCTCATGCTTATTGTGTTACAAAGAAACACTTGGCTAATAGGTTCACAAGGCTTTTCTCTTATGTTTTCTCTTGATGTTTTCTAATTATAGGTTTTTCATTTGGGCCTCTGATTGGCTTTTATTAATTTTGTTTAGGCTATGAGGTACAATTTGAAGTTAATTATTTTGGTTGTGGATGTCCATACTTATAGCACCACTAGTTGAAAAGACCATCTATTCTGCACAGCCATTGCAGCTTTGCCAAAAACTAATTCACCAAGTATGCGTGGATCTATTTCTGGACCCTCTCTTTACAGTTTATTTGTATTTCTCTTCTTTCCTTAATATAATATTAATTTGATTATTGTAGTTTTAAAGTAACTCCCAAAGTCAGATAATATGAGCTGTCAACTTTAGGTTTCCTTTCATACCTAATGGTTTTTTAATAGTAAGTAGGATGGTCCCTGTAAGTGTTTGTTGAGGTGCCCTTTAATAGACTGCGGACATTCTTTTCTGTTTCTAGTTTGCTGATAGTTTTTATCATGAACAAGTATTGTATTTTGTCAAATGATTCTTCTTCATTGATTGAGATGATCATATATTTTCTCTTTAATGTGTTCGTATGGTACAGTTGCTTTATCATGATGTGCTAACATTTCAAATATTTTTGTGTCTGTGTTCATGAGAGATATTAGGCTGTAAGTTTGTTTTGTTATAATGACACATCTGATTTTGGTTTCAGGGTAATGCCAGCCTCATAAAATATGTTGGGAAGCACTCTCTCCTGTTTTTTTTGGAAGATTTTGCGCTGAACTGGTATTCTCTCTAAAATGTTTGGTAGAAGCCAACTAGTGAACCTATCTGAGGTTTTCTTTGTTAGAAGCTTTTTAACTCCCAGTTCAATTACTTTATATAAAACTAGTCAAGTTATTGTTTTTTCTTGAACGAGACTTGGTGGTTTATATCTGAAGGAATTTGTCCATTTTACCTGTTGTCAAAATTTATGGGCTTAAAGTGATTCATAGTATTCCTTTGTTATTATTTTAATATCTGTGTGTTTCTTAGATGTCTTTCCTTTCATATTTGATTTTGGTAATTTCTCTCCTCCCTTTTTTCTTGCTAAGTCTGACTAAAGATTTATCCATTTTATTTGTTTTTTCAAAGATTCAGTTTTTTATTATAATTATTATCTCTATTATTTTGTCCTCAATATCATTGTTTTATGCCCTTTAGTATTTCCTTCTTTCTGTTTAGTTTTGTTTTTATTTATTCTTATTTTTCTGGTTTATTCACAATTCAGACTTGTCCTTTTTAAAGTAAACATTTAATGCTATACATTCCTTGAAAGTACTGATTTAGGTAAATTCCAAGAATTTTAATATTCTGTGCTTTTAATTATATTCAATTTAAAGTATTTTCTAAATTCCCTTGTGACTTTTTCTTTAGCCCACGAGTTATATAGAAATGGATTGCTTAATTTCCAAATATTTGAGTTTTTCCCATCTGCTTTTTTCCCCATATGCTCTGGTTACTAATTCCTAAGTTTTGTCATGAGCAGAGAACATAATTTGTAAGATTTGTAAATAGTATTTATGCCTAGAAATAGCCATACACTTTATTCTCCTTTGCTACTTGTGGAGAATATGAGTCAGTCTTTAAAAGATTAGGTGAGTTTGCCTTTCATCATTGTTTTGATTACCTTCAGGGTACAACTGACTTCAGGTTTCTCTAGCATGACCTTGTGCTTGGAGGGGCACTGGTTTGCCATTGTTTCTCTGTTAGTATGAAGATTTTCCCAGTGTGCCTACACCTCAGGGAGTGTTTGTCTCCATGCTCTCCCTTCCCCCAGAGATGTACCGCTGTTGCCTATTACTCTTTGCTTGCCAGCCTAGTGGTGAAAGACAGAGGACTTCTCTATTGTCTTTATATAGTTTTGGGCTCTTTGTTCCTAACTTGAGATTTTCTCATGGATTCTGCCCTCCCCTTAGTAGTAGGAGACTCTGATAATCCCTCAGTACCAAAGGGATTTTTTCCTTTCCTTCCCCAGCCACATGGGTCTATACCTGTACCCTGGAATGATAAGCGTTCTTGTCTTTGTCACAACTTTAGGCTCTTGTTCCATGGACAGAATGGTCTTGACAGGATTTTTGGCTTTTCCTACAGTGACAGCCCTCTCCTCTTCTCATTTGCACTGTGAGGGAGACTTTCTCTGGTCTCCTTGTTTCTGCTCTTTCTCATGGAAAGTGGTAGAGGTTGATGGAGAAGAACCTTGAGTGGCTGTGGACTCCACTGTGTTTTTGGCTCCCAGGGGTTTTATACTCTCATGTTAGCCTATGTTTTAGCAATGAATTAAAAATTTTAGATGAATTTCCATTACTTACGCCATCTTCCTTCCCTTCTGAGTCAGTACTTAAGACCCATATCTCCTTGGAAGCCGTCTTCCTTTACATTACAGGCTAGTTGGTTGTCCTGCAATCTCACAATCCGATGAGTACAAGCAAAGTTATCATTTTGTAAGTTAATAGTCTTTTTTCCTATTGGTAGGGTGGGAGCAACACTCCTTCCTGCTTTCTACCTTTAAAGAAGAAGCCAGACATTAACTAACACATTTTGAACTGTTTGTTTTATAAATTGACTCTTAAGTTATCATTTATTTGAGATGAATGAGAAAGCCATGAGAAATAGCTTGTATTTATGTTGGTGGGTGATGAGGGTACCACTATTGTCTGCATTTCACAAATGAAGAAATTGAGCTTAGGGGCTTTTCCAAGTCTCTTGAGGTCATATATCTCATAATGACAGAGCTGGACTTAATACCAGAGCTTATGTCCTTGGTCTGTACAGTTTAGATTCTGAAATATGAAATGCTCACTTTTACCCATGTGGTCTGAGTTGGAATATAATTGGAATAGAAAACATAGATTTTTAGGATGAATTATCAAAGCAGCCACCTCCTCTATGTGAGAGACACTTCTTAACATGTTTATCATCAACATTTAGCAGAGTCCTCAACAGATGTTTTATGAATGAATTAGTTAATAAGTTATTGCATGGGTAAGTGGATAAAAGTGCCTTAAGGAGTTTAAATAGAATATTTACTAATCCTTAAGTATTTCACTGGGTATCGGTGCACACAGGATACCTATCCTCTCATAGTAAAATGTGGTGTTCCCTGACAGAATTTGTTTTTATTAAAATTTGTCACAAATATTCTGTGAACATTGTTTTCAGGAAAAGTGATAAGATGTCAGCTACATAGGAAAGAAACTTTGAAAAATTTACCAAAATGATGAGATTGTGATGCCATAGTCCTCAGCACAGTACAACTAATTGTGTATACCATTACCTTGAATTCCCTACATTCATTTACAATATTAAAAGATTACCTTGTAAGGTTAAACTCAAATGGAAGAACATAATTACATAAAGAAGGGAGTAGCAAAGTAACAGAGTGGGAAAAACAAAAGCGATTGATAATGTATGAGCTTTTAAAAGCTCAAAGCTTTTAAAAGGGTGGTTTCTTTACCTGTTTGGAAATGAATTCAATAAGATCATTTCATTAAAGAACTGGGAATGTCAATTTTTCCACACAAACCAGATATGATCTTTTCAATGTACAGTAGCGCAAGATGGTTCACCATGTGTGGGCAGTTTCTGACATAAAACTAGTCTTAAAGGCTAATTGTGTGTTGACAGTTCATGTGCACATTTGTATGAACATTGATGGAGAATTATGCAAATATTTGAAATCATTGTGATTATAAATGAACCTCACTGAATCTACAGTGTTTTTAAGCAGCCCCTTAGAATAAACAGAAATTATTTAAGAAACCATGATTTCAATTCTTGTTTTCCCCAACCTGGGGAGAGGTCCTACTATAACACAAATTTTTACAGTTTATCTTTCCAGTTTATTTAATGTTTAGTTAAAATGAATTTGTCCTCAAAAGTCATATTTCTGTTAGAAAAAAAAAGATCTTATATAAATTCTAGAAGCAAGACTTCTAATTGAGCTACAAGACAATTGTATGGATTGATGGATTGATGGATGGATGGATTGATACGGTTGTATGGATACAACCAAATCAGAGAGTTACTGAAAATGGTGTCAAGAAATTCTACAATTGTCTCTTTCTCCCTCTCTCTCTCTCTCTTTTGATTTGTTTTAAAACAAGCTCATTTGAAATGGAGATTTGAAGATACAAGTATCAGAAAACAAATTAGACTGCTTTGTATCTAGTAATGTAATACAGTAATAGTAAACAATTATATCAGAAAATCTAAACTTTTGAGACATTTGCTAAGCCAGACTGGACACAGCACCTAAACAACTTTCACCTAAACCATTTGGTGTGGGCCAATGTAAAATACCCAAGCATGTAACCACTCAAGATAGACAAGGATTTAAGGAATCACAAAAGATCATCCAGGTTCTATCTTACCTTGGGAAAGTCACTGCTCATATTTTGTTATCTAGTACCCCTCTTTCAGTTGACTGACATATAATAATAGCATAACTTATACTCTTTTTTTACTGATAAAATATTCTTAAATAAACTGTTCTCATCTTTAAATATTATGTATTTGAAAATAACATTCCAAGTTAGCAATACTTTGTGTAGTTCACATTTTCCATTTGTATTTACTTAAAGAGATTTCTAAATGCTTTTTCCTCATTTTGGTACTTGAAATAATTAGAAGCTGTCCTCCAGAGATTAAATATGCAAGTTGGTTATTTAGAACTTTGGGAATATTATAAAGTTTAAAGCAGTAGGTAATTCTCCAGAAGGTGAAGGAAATTATAGTTAAAGTCAGCATGTGTAGTATGCCTTCTTTAGAAAGTGGGTCAGTCTGCCTCATCAATGACTATGATCTTTTTTTAAGATGTTTCATCATGGGAAGTTTATACTCTAAATCAGGATAGATGTTACTAAAGTACTTACTAAGTTACTATTGAGTACTTACCAAATCCCATGTACTATTTTACACACTCTCATAAGGGAAATTTTTTATCTTACAAACTTATCCTTCATCAAAGATGAGAAAACTGAAGTACAGAGAATTTAAATTCCCCGAGTTCACGTAGCTCTTAAGTGATGGATCCAAGGTAGTGACTTAGTGAAAAACCACATTTGACTCTAAATCTAAACTCTTGTGACCCCAAGTTAGGAAGGCTATGCATCTTTTCTATAAATAAAAGAAAAAGAGATTGGTAGTGATTGTCAATTGTATGCAGTGGTAGAGTTGTTACATATGGAGATATATTTAATTTATATAATGACTATTTCAACTTTATTTCTTTAGTGGTATTTGTTTTCAGAACTATAAATAAGATAACTCTAATGATTCCTTATATGTGGTAAGAATATCGTTCTTGGCTAACTAGCCATGTTTCTGAAATACTTTTTGTAAAAAAAATTTTTTGAGGGGCGCCTGGGTGGCGCAGTCGGTTAAGCGTCCGACTTCAGCCAGGTCACGATCTCACGGTCTGTGAGTTCGAGCCCCGCGTCAGGCTCTGGGCTGATGGCTCGGAGCCTGGAGCCTGTTTCCGATTCTGTGTCTCCCTCTCTCTCTGCCCCTCCCCCGTTCATGCTCTGTCTCTGTCTGTCCCAAAAATAAATTAAAAAAAAAAAAATTAAAAAAAAAAAATTTTTTTTTGATTGACGAAATATAAAGTAAATGTAATGTGCTGTGTTCCTCTCTAGAGTAAGACCTACACCTGTATTTATCAGTAAAGAAATTGTTTTATTCAATTATAATTTGTCAACTAGTGTAATTGTAAGTCTACGAAATCCACTCATAGACTTATAACTGATCCTGGCAGTGTCAGATGCTTCTGGAGTTACACACTTTCATAACTCCAATAGATTTCCAAAATCAATCTCATCATGATGCCAGAAAATATACTAAAGCTTTTGTGGTTAGCTTGATTTGCTGATTCTTCAGCCATCTACTAGTTTTGTAACCAGTAGCAAATCTCATGGCTCCTTTCTAGAACCAAACCCCATTCATAATACCACTAATCAGTCATTTCCTTTGGAAATGTGCTCTACTGTTCACCCAACTATTTTTTGGTGGTATTGGTAATATTTCCTTTTATTTACTTTTTAAATTTTATTTAAATCCTAGTTAGTTAACATGTAGTGTAATAATGATTTTAGGAGTAAAATTTAGTGATTCATCACTTATGTATAACACCCAGTGCTCATCCTAACAAGTGCCCTCTGTAATGTCCATCACGTATTTAGCCCATCCTCCCCCACCCCGTAATACAACTATGAATAAAGGAACAATATTACATATTAGCTTATTTTTTGCATTAGCCCCTATTGTATCAGGTCTTACAGTGTCTTTCTTGAGGTGAGAGAGAGTGTGCATGTGTGCATGTGTACATGTGTGCAAGCAGGGAGGGGTAGAGAAAGAGGGAGAAGGAGAGAGAGACTCCCATGCAGGCTCCGAGCTGTCAGTGCAGAGCCCATTGTGGGGCTTGAACTCACAAACTGTGAGATAATGACCTGAGCCAAAATTGAAAGTCAGATGCTTAACCGACTGGGCCACCCAGGCACCTTTGACGTGCATTTTTTTATATTAGGGTACCCCTTCCTTGGAATCAAGATCTAAAGTTTGTCATTTTTTCCCCTCCCCTCTTTCTGTCTCTCTTCTTGTCTGCTAAACCTTATTTAAAGTCTATCTTAGGCCAGGCATTTTGTTATAGAATATTTTACTGTCCCCTAGCATGATTCAAAAAGACAATGTAAATCATTTTTCTGTTGATTTTCCAGGCTTAGCTTTTTCTTTTTTCCTGGTACCATACAATCCCAAAGCATTTATAAATCTCTGGGCATAAAACAAGTTGAGTGAGTACAGTGTTTGGAATGCAATATTCATGAAATAAAAATAATTTCACTCTATTATATATCAGTAACTTTAGTTAATATCAACTCTAAACACAGATTTTAGGTCATTGATATGATATTTCTATATCTCTTTTTATTATTTTTAAATTCAGTTTTAATCAGAGTGCACATATAATGTATATCAATTTGTCATCTATCATTACTTTGTAAGCATTTCCTGTTCTTTCCACTGCTTTCATTCACAAAGAATATATAAAACTCTTATGAATGTAGTATAAGTTACTTTTCTTACTGTTAGACATTTAGTTATCTAATTTTGCATAGTAAACCATCCCCCAAAATAGTAGCTTAAAATGCAATTGTTTTATTTATTCACAATTCCGTGGGTCAGAAATTCACACATGGGACACCAAGGGCATTTTATGTCTGCTGATAATGTCTGGAGTCTCTGGTAGTATTGCTCACATGGCTAGGGACTGGCTCAGATGCTGGTCTGGGACTGGGGTCATGTGTCTGGTTCCTTGGTTCTCCTTCATGTAGATACTCCATGTAGCAAACTTGGGCTTCCTCACAACATGGTGGTCTCAGGACCTTCACATTTCTTCCCAGAGAAATAGCACAAGCTGCTACATTTCTTAAAGGCTAAGATTGGAACTGGTACAGTGCCACTTCTGCCACATTCTGTTGGTCAAGGAAGATCACAAAAGCAGACCAGTTTGTGTCTGGGCAAATAGATTTCCTTCTTGATGACAAAATAGCAAGTATATATACAAAGGGAATGAATTCATATTGTAGTTTTTGGAGTCTATCTGACACATTGTACAATCCATTTGCCAGTTCTCATGCTTTTCTGCGCTGGCTGTTTATGTTTTGCTTCCCTAACCTTAATTAAAGACTGAATTCATTAATCATATTTCCCAGAAAGTTTTAATGGATCAAGCATTTGTTTGGTACTTTACTAAAGTTTGTGGAGTGGCCATATCACTAAGCATACAGCATCTTATTTAAATGATTTTTATTTTCTCTACAGAATAAGTCTTTCTCCACAGAAGAATTATCATACCAACTGCTAAGATGATGATTTTCCCCATGTTATTACATATGCAACTTCACTGCATGCTTGCCAGAACTTAGTAGTGGGAGTTTTATTTTAATGTTGTATTATGAAATATTACAACCACATATGAAAGTAGAAAAATGGTATAAGGCACACTTTTGTAGCTATTGCTTGGCTTTAAGAATTATCATCTTATGGCCAAAGTTGTTTCTTCTATACCGTGCCCTGTTACTAGCTACCATTTCCCTTCCTCTCCCTCACCCTTTCTCTCACCCTTTCTCTCTCTCTCTCTCTCTCTCTCTCTCTCTCTCTCTCTCTCTCTGTCTCATTGTTTTAAAACATAAGTGAAGATATTATAGGATTTAATCTGTAAATTATTCAATATGTTGGTGTTAGACCCAAGTGAATAGTACTAGCTCAAAGTGCACAGTTGTAATATTTTGGGGCCAATTTGATGAATAGCAGTAAAAGTAATCCTTCAGTGCCTAGAGCTATGAGCAGAAACATGGTTATTTACTTTTTATATGAGGATAAGTGGACTTATCCTTTCCACAGACTGCTGCCTAGTGGTAAATGATTTGGTTAGGGCCATTAAAAGGATAAAATTACAGGGGCACGTCCGAGAATTGGATGAATCAGATGAGTTGATGAAATTGGGCATAATAGAATCCTTGCATATTATGTTAATGTGTACATGAGCCTCCATTGGATACAGGCTCTCAGAAACTAGAGGGACATTCTAATGCAGGTGCAATGGGCCCATAAAGAGTGTTTTCATGATGATAGCAGCAGAAGGCTTTGTATGGGCCCACCAGTTTGTGCTCCTTCTCAACAAGCTTTACCACCCACTAATGCCACTGCTGTAGACTAGACTTGCCATTACCAGAAATGAATTTTGACTACACACTATGGCAGCATTTCTCAAGGTAACTGGTTGGCCACTCTGTGGTAGTTTTGTTAAATCAATCCCATTCAACATGGTTAGTGATGAATCCTCACCAGGTTGATCTTTACTGTACACTTGATACTGATCTGCCTTCCATTTCTGAAATGCTGCCATCATGGCTACCACCCCCCGGCTTACCAGAATGTCTCACCTATCAACACAGTACCCACACATGCTCCTTCAGCCCAAATATTTTGTGATAACGGAGGTGTTACGATAGGCTTTAGAACAAGATAGCCACTGGTCTTAACATATATTCCTCACCCAGAAGCAGCTGGCTTACTAGAACATGGCACAATGCTTACGTAAAGCATCAGCTCTGGGACTTTGGCTCTGTCTTCTAGGAGCTGGTATAGGTCCTGAACTCATGGCCATTATCAGGTGCTATATTTTTAATAGTAGAATATATGGGTATTGGAAAAAAGGAGTTGAAGTGTGATTAGCCTCTTTGATCATCATCATTCCCTGTGACTCAATTGTGAAATTTTTGATTCTCATCTCCACAGTCTTACATTCTTCCAGATTTGATTTGTTTTGATTTGATTTGATTGTTTTTCATGTGTGGGGCAGAGGATTGCATTTGATTGGATTTGATTGTTTTTCATGTGTGGGGCAGAGGATTTTCTCTTGCAAGTTACAGACTTCAGGTTCCACTGAACTTGAAATTCTTACTGCCACCTGCTTTTTAAAAGGTAAAGACAGGATTTTCTGTATTGGCAGAAAGTCTTGTAGGCTTAATGGTTGCTGCTACACAGTGGAGGCAGACAAGAAGAGTCTCAAACCCAGTGGGTTCCTAAGGGCATCTCTTGACACTTATGTGCCCAGTGCCCTCTCCTCAGCCACTTCTCCAAGTGAATATACAATATTTACAGACCATAATGCAAGTATTAGAAATGCCCACTGCTACCAACAGTTATGTTTTTAGGACTTTTTAGCTAAGAAAAAAAGAATCATGGGTTCATCTTGATACCCTAGTTCACATTCAGGATTACTTCTTTTTTTTTTTATTAACTTCTATCTTTATCTGTATCTCCTTTCTTAATAAAAATCCAAGATCTAAATGACACCATTTAATTACTATATTTGCTTTCTCCGATTATATACATATGACAGTCTCAAAATAACACTACTAGCATTATCATAAACACTGTGATGACTGAAAAACACTGTATGATCTCACTTACATATAGAATATAAGATAGTCAAATTCATACAACCAGAGAGTATAATGGTGGTTCCAGGGGCTGGGGAAGGGAAAAGTGGAGAGGCGACAGTTAAAGAGTATGTTTCAGTTCTCTAAGGTAACTAAGCTCTAGAGATCTATCAGATACTATAGTTTCTGTAGATAACAATACTGTATAATATAATTAAAGTTTGCTAAGAAGATTATCTTCTGTTAAGAGTTCTTACCACATACACAAAATACTAATAAAGGGGGCAGGAGGACACATCACTTTGACAGGTGATGGGTATGTCTTTGATGAGAGTGATGGTTTTACAGGGGTATGTACACTTATCCCCAAACTCAACGAGTTGTATACATTAAATATATACAGCTCTTGATATGTCAGTCATACCTCAATACAGTAGTTTAAAAAAAAATATGATCAGTGAAAGATACTTAAGCTTTTTTTTTCTCCTAAATGATTTTTGGTTTAAGATACATACTACCAAGTTTTGTCAAAATCACTGGTTAAAGCCACTTGAAACAGTTTTTACCTGTGATGCTGTGCCACCAATACACTATGTCATTTGTTTTGTTTGTTTTATTTTGCTTTTGAATTTTAGGTATTAGTTGTATTTGTATCAATGTGGCTTTGGTTTTATAAATTATGTTCAAAGATTTATATTAATTCAAAGCCCAATATTTAAAACTAGGTATATCTTGGATTTCTGTGTTCCATCTCTATCCTTTTTTTTTATTCTGTCGTTGCTCCCCCGCTTAAGGTAACAACTTTTTTAAGTCTACCGTTTCATTTTTTTAAGACCAGAAAATAATATATTTGCTAACATATATGTATGTGTGTGTGTGTAGATATAGAGAAATAGAGGTAGATGGGAGGAATGTTGTATTCTTCACCTCTTTTATAGGTAAATTATAGAATAGCTGAATTTTTATTGTACAAATTGAGGGATTCTTTTAAAAAAAAAACATTTTTCTTTTCACTAAAATGAATGGGCACACACAATTTAATCCTGGGCCAGTCCCTTTCAAATGGCAACTTGTATTCTAAATAATAGGTCAATAAAAGGAATTGTAGAAGCCATATTCTCCTGGTTTAATTTATATCTAAATATTAAAATATTATATTTTATAAGGAGAAAAATTGTGACATCAAGATAAACTCATTATTGGACAAACTAAATTAAAATAATCCATATATGAGATCAGCAGTTTATTTAGACTGGAAACAGGTAAAGATTACTCCATGGTTTGCTTCAGTACTCATTGTTTCCATAGGTACTGTTGTCAATGGCTCTTTGAAAACTAGATATGAAATTCTGAATCGTGATATATAAAAACGATAAAGTGGATTAGAAAATGTTTTAAGCCACCAATGTATATAAGATATTGTGTAAAGCACTGTGTAGGGGAAACACAGACAATGGGATAATTGTTCTTTCCTTTAAAGAATATAGTCCACTTGAGATAATACACTCAAATAGCATAAGACCACTTAAAATCATGTAAGTGAATGTGCAAAGTAATGCAAAATAAGCTGAGTACAAAAAAACTTTCGTCTTTATTTTTCCCCAAAGATGTTTTTTTTAATTGATTGTTTTAATGTAAAACACTTTTTTAAAGGATTAGTATTATAAATAGTAGTTTTTGGGAAAGTTCTCTTTAATGCATCATGTAAATGAAAAAATTAATAGAAGAAAACATTTCAGCAGCAACATTGAAATTAAACAGCATCAGAAAAATAAAAAAAAATTTATATTATGATTCACTTTCTTGAGTTTATGAGGCAAAAAGCAAGATAGCCAGAATGAGTAATAGCGTGTGTACATTCAGATAGAAGGTGGAAGTTGGTGACCAAAGGTGGTAAGGGACTACAGTATAGATTTTGAAAGGTGGGAATTAATTTGTAATCAGTGATTTGAGTGGCACTTAGACCAAAGAGCAAGGCTTGGAACTGTAACATACAGGCATGTCCCACCAACCTCCTTACCTCTGGTTCAAATACATAGAAGAGAAAATTACTTTGGATTTTTGAATTGGATGAAATGGATTGGAAATAGAAATATAAAAAGTTCAGTCTCACTATGAAAGTTATGACATTTAAATCACAGTTATTTTTTTTATAACTGAATAAATTTGCCATTTTTTCATTAAGATACAATATGGAAACAAAGAAAAATTATAGGACTCTGTTATAACTCAATTGATAATGACATTTTATTCAAATTGATAAATCAGATTTATACCCCAAAGACAACCACAGTCAGCATGTAGTAGATTTTTCTTCCTAATCTTATGATTGTCCATGTGTGTATGTTTCACTGGGATTGTATAGTATATAGTTTTTATTCTAGTTGTTGCTTTGTTTTGTTATGACTAACAATCATTTGAACTGTTATAGAATATTTAAAATTATTTTTTTTAGAGAGATGGAGAAAAAGCATGAGCAAGGGAGGGGCAGAGAGAGAATCCTAAGCAGGCTTCGTGCCATCAGTGCAGAGCCTGATGTGGGGCTTGAGCTCATGAACCTGTGAGATCATGACCTGAGCCAAAATCCAGTGTCAACTGACCAAGTTATGCAGGTGCCCCATAAAATTTTATTAAAAATAATTGTTTTTATAGCATCATAGTATTCTTTATGCCCTTTAGATTTGTTTTTATTTTTCACCATTGTAAATTTACTTTGTACATTTTTAGGTTGATATCTCATAATTTTCTTAAGAAAATTCCTATGAGTAGAATTACTAAAATTTCAAAATTTTGAGCAATTTCTTTCCTCCCTCCTTCCTTCCTTCTTTTCTATTTTTCAATAAGAAAAGAATATTGTGTAACTCACATAACAAAAGTGAGTTATAATCTTGAGTGCTTGACAGCAAGAGAAATGCCTGGGACCTCAGCAGCAGAAATAAATGGGGTGTTTCTTAAGGGTTGGCCACTAAGGGACTCAGTGCCAACTGTTTTCTATCCCTATGTGCCTCCATTTAAGATTCATATTCTTAGAAAAGAGAATGTATTTGGCCTAATTTGGGTCCTGTTCCTGCCATGAGCTGAAAGAATTATCAGAACTTTATACAAGAGAGTGAGGGGCATTTCTCCTAAATAAATGACGCTGGTCAGACAAAAAATAAACAAAAACAACTCTCAGTTATATTCCATAACTGATTTTCATACTGTCCAGTTCTTGGCTGACCAGAATTCTCTTCTCCTCCAACATACAGTTTATAGTCAGCTATTCCACACCTTAACCTTTCTCTAACTGGAGAGAACCCCAAACATATTCTAGTCCTATATCCACATGTCATGGCGCAAACTTCTCTGATTTCACAATCAGTAACATTTGTCCCCTGATTCTTTCTAAATATTCTAGTAGAACCTCTTCCATTAAATGGACAATAAAATCCTACAAAACTCACTTGAGAACTATATTGGACCAAGTACAAAGAGAAGAAAATAGAATGGAATGCTTTTTGCAATTTCCCCCTTTTTACATGTGATGATCAAGGCCCTTAATACCAAATGGCAAGTAGCCTTCCAGAATTGATCTAGTTCACAATCCCATCAGGAATATGCAACTGTGCCACTTTCACTGTACCTTTGCCAAAAAGGAGTACTAAAAAATCTTTGGCAGACAAAAATACTTCTGCTTTAATCTAAAATATTTTAATGCCAACATGTCTGGGCATTTTTCATATGTTTAGGGAATATTTATAAAGCTCCTTTTGTGAATCAATGAATGTAATATTTGCCCAGTTTTTCTATTGGGGTATTCTAAAAACATCTTCAGCATACACCAAGTACTGGTTTAGAGTACTACTCTGACTCTACTGAGAGAATGATACAAACACATTCGTAGATAATAGCTCCTGAACTATTACATTTTATCTATAATCTCTTATTAACAGCAGTCAGCTATTATATAAGATTATAATATAATGTTATAATTGTTTGAAAGTAAAAATAGAAAATATATAGATATTTTACTAAAAGTAAAAGGAAATTAAAATTAAAAAGGGCTACATAACCTGTTGGTAAATTCAAAGGCACATAACTTAGACTTCTGGTCTCTGAACTACATACATTAGGCACACTAAGAAGCTGAATCAGAGTATTATGTAGTATTTTTAAGTCCTACTTGTGAGTGACCTAAATACAGAAGTTGCCAAGTGGCCTGAGAGCCAGATTCCAAGGGTTGGTAAAGTTACAACCAGGCAACAGCTTGAGCTGTGGGAGAGTTCCATCAATAGGTTTTAAAAGCCTTGCCTTGGGTGGATAGTCGGGGAGGGGGCGGTGAGAAAACTGTAAATATGCCCCAAGTCTCACTGTATTTTAGAGCATAACCTGAATCAAGGCAATACTCTCTGGAGCCAACGTTCTTCTTGCAGTGCCTTAAGGAGCCATGGGAGGACTTTTAACTTTGGACTGCCTTCTTTGTATTTAGCGAAGGAAGTGCTAATGAGATATGAAAACTAAGATAATGAAACAAAGTTAGTCAGTGCTCTTGCAGTTTCCAACAGAGGCTAGTGAAGGTACCAAAGAGGAAGATTTCACACTTGATCAAAAACTAGTTGAAGAATCTTTTTGGCTTTTTAACGTAACGAAAAATTAATGAAAAATGACGGACTTAAGTAGGAAAGCAAACCGGAGCAGTTGAATAGCTACTAAAAATATTCAGACTTAAAATATTTAAAAAATATTTTTCCTTTCCTCAAACTCCAGTAGCATGGCATTTACATTAATATTGTGGTATTTTCCATATGTTGCCATTTATTATGACCGCTTCCCTACAAGATATAGGTTTTGTGAGAATAGGGCTCAGGATCCACGAGACATTTACATTTATAATCACCATTGCATTTTGAATATGTCCTGGTCAGGGTTGAATAGGTGAGTATCATATTTATTAGTGGCTATAATATTAGTAAAAACCAACAGTAGGGTTATTTTATTATGTTTTACCAACCTACCTGTTTATATGTACTTGTGTAAAGTACTTCATAAAATTTAAAAAGCTGTGGTCATTTTGGAATCACCATTCTTATTTTATACTTGAAGAATAATTTGTTAAATTATTGTAAAAATCTAAGAGGGGTTTGATCATGTATTCTGTTGTGAAAAAGAGAGAATGCATTCAAACATGTGTTTTACTAAATAGGGCCTGATAGTCTTTATTTTTGTCTAAACTATGTCACAATAAAAAATAGAGGGATTTGAATATATAATTTTTTAGTTGATATATTTGATTTTAACAAATATAAAGGATTTAGCTGAAATCTTTGTACTATTTTGGGTGACAAAGGAAGATAGCATTTGGAGTTTGAGATTTGAATTGGGCAAGAAGGTCTTTGTGGCACTAATTATAAAGTAGGTTGCTATATGATTTTAATTTCAAAGCATGTGTTACCTGTTGCTCTTTTAATATCTAGGGTGTGTAGTACTTGAGGGTGGGTGAATAGACCAGTGGGGGAACATACAGTCCTGGCTGTTTTACCAAAGTGTATCAATAGTCAAGTTTTTTTCTTTCTTTCTTTTTTTTAAATTATCACCTTGTCAAAATTAAATGTGCGATTCACAGGAAATTTAAAGGCTAGTTAATATATTTCAATATATGTAGAGTCTCTTTGAATTTCTGGATGTCGTATTTCTTCAGTAAACATTATAAAATGTAAAATTAATTTAACATTTTTGTATTATGCACTATTATCTTGGGGCTCATAGCCTAATAAGTGGTATTTGCTACTTCTCAGCCATTTTGTTAAACAAATGCTTTGGCTTATTTTCAATTTTCTAACATAGGATTTTTTTTTTTCAAATCAAGTAGAATATCTGAATTTTTTTGCCTGTGACCTGCATCTTTTTGTTCTACTCATGTTGGTGTTTGAAGTTAAAGGTCTATACCATATTATCTATATCTCAATGGTCTTATGTAAGTGAAATAGGACTTCATAACTTCAAAGAATAGTATAAGAGAAGGGTAAAGAACAGGGTAACAGAAAATCAGAAGGAAACAGATTGTTCTCCCTGAGGGAAAAGTGAAAAAAAATTTGCAAAAGAACTGGTCTCTTTTTTTAATCTCTGGGATGAAAATGGTAACCATAGAAATAACAATAAAACTGAGGCTTCCTTGTCAAAGAATTTCTCTGGGTGAATGACAATTCTCAATACTATTTTTAGATCTTTGCTCTTATCGCCCTTCCAATATTTTAGAATTTCTAGAAAGAATACACCTGTGCCATTCATGGACTGGCAATTTGGCCTGAAAAATGAAACAGTTGAATATTTGAGCTTCTCACAAAAACGGAATATAACATACAAAGCACAACAGCCAGCTCTCTACAGAAGATGGGAGAGAGAAGGAAAGGGTTGAAACTCATTCCTCACTCATATTTTTAGCAGTTCATAAAGCATAAAAACTCTGGCTAGTTTAACAGAAAACTCAGTGGAAGAATAGAAAAATAGCTTAAGAAATTTAAGAAAATTAACTCAGATTTGGAAAAAGTAACTAAACTACAACAGCAGAAGTTTGTAGGTTTTTCTTTCTGGAATCCTGTTCTTAATGAGTATTTACCCCTGTGACTCTTGACCTTGGGGGTTTTTACCTAGCAAACATCCCAGAAGAGAGGTTCTGTTTGGATCAAGTTAAATCAGGTGACTACTGTATCTACTACTAGACTAATCACAAGTTCAGGAAGGATGCATAAAACCTGTGAGAGGAACCTCCCCAGTCTGCTTGGGAGACAGCTTCCGTGGAAGGGGTGAGCATGGTGGCAGGGCCATCAGGTGAAAGGTACTGGCACAGTGTCCATATGACCAGGGTCAGTACTTGAAACTGCCATGCTTAGGCCAAAAATTACTAAGCACATGGGTATAGCAAAGCCAGTGACCCCACTGCTAAAGATATGCATTTGTTTAGTCGACCATCAATTAATTGAGTTCACATTAATTGAGACACGATGCTATATAATTAGGATACTTAGATGAATAAAGATGCACACTTAGGTTTTAAGAGTTTATGGTTTATCAAAAGGGACAGACACGAGTGTGTTCAAAATAATTAACCATAAAATCCTCAGCAATAAGAGCAAGTGAACATACTAAGCAGTGAATTTAAGTTTAAGGGAAACAAAACTCGTTTTATGTATTTTATATTCTTTAAATTTATAAGACCAGGACTGTTTCATGATCCATATTTAAAGAAATATACTAGATCCTGTCTCTTGCACCTGTGTCTGTGTTCATATGCTATGGGTTTCCTGCCTTTTTATTTTTCACTCATGTCATTTTTATTTTTGAATGAAAGGCCTTGGTTTTCAGATTAGATTTCATTGTCCTTCCAAAGACGCTTTGATTTCCATACCATGTCCATAAACAATTTACTGTTGCCTAAAATACCCCATGTAGAGTCCATCTCCTATCCCTAAGAAATGAATAGAACAAAGATTTAGAGATGACCAAGATAATCTTCACATTTTTTTTTGAGTCTTTTTCAGGCTTTACATGGTAAGAAAAAAGTAGAATGCAAAGGCAATTTTTTTGTCTCCTTCTTATGTCCAGGACTATGCCTAGCTGGGGCCCATGAAGGGGTTTAATAGAAGTAAAACTGAGTAAATTTTTTCATAAATATGATGTTTTGATTAAAAAAAATAAGTTATTAGGCCTGTTCTTAGCTTCTTCAATTTTAAGTATGAATATAATAGGTTTGAATTTATGTGCAATCCCTTAATTCTATTGAAAGAGGAGTGTTTCATATATTTGAAACAATGCCGTGATGTGCTTTCATATTTAAACACATGTATATATCCTTATTCATTAAAAATTTCATGACTACAAGATAATGTCTCTATAACAGGAAACATATATTTAAAAGTTTGGAGTTAGGTTAAATTATGTCAAAATACTTATACCTATCTTGATTAAAAAAAAAAAACTAAACAGGTCTAGACAAGCTATATGTAAACAACAAATAAGTATAAAGATTTTAGTAAATGGAATTGAAGGCATGACAGTTATAACCTTCATAATAAATTTAAGATGAGGCTCAGATGAGGGCTGGAAGCAGCCAACATCCAATATGGCATTCTCCATCAGTCAGATAAATCAGTTAGTTAAATAGTTCTCAGATTCTCTTTAATTTGGGGGAAGATCATGAATAAATATAATGGATAATTATGTAGCAAAAACTGTAATGTGAGGATGCAGAGCTTGGGTCCTGAAGTCAGACTGCAGAAGATCGATTAACCTCTCAGTGTCTCAGTTTCCTCCTCTGTAAATAAGAATAATAGTAACACCTACTTCATATGATTCTTCTGGACATGAAATTGAGTAATTCCTATGAGGTGATCAGGATACTGCCTGTCATATAAAAAGCAATCATGAATGTGAGCTCGAACTTTTATGGTCTATGAAGCAATCTGAATAAATTTTAGAAAGATTGATATTTTCATTGGCTGTAACACAGAAACTGGTTTTTATAATTTTAAACTTTTTAATATATATTGATTTACTCATTTAGCAAATATTAATCTACATAGCTGATGACAAGTACTTGATTAGATACTGGTAACAGAAAAGGTGGTCGCTGCATTCAAGGGGTCTGAGGACTGATGTTGGGAAGCGATTTTCTAACAAAACATTCAGTACAATATTGTAACTGGAATGATAGAATTAGGCATGGAATGAAATTGGAATACATGGGAAACAGTGATACCTTAGATCTCTCTAGCATGTGAATACCAGAAAGAATTCAGAGAGTAGTGGCCATGAACTGAGTCATTAAATCTTGCAATGTGTTCACCCAGAAAAAAATGACTGAGAAAGTGGCAGTCTACATGGTGAAACAGCACAGGCAAGAGATATTGTGGTGTTGAGGAATGAAAATAGTTTCTTTTTTTTTTTTACTTTATTATTTTTATTTTTTTATTTTTTTATTTTTTTTGGTGTATTACAGTTTTATTTATTTTTTTGTTTTTTTTAATTTAATTTTTTATTTTGTTTAATTTACATCCAAATTAGTTAGCAAAGGTAAGGGAAACAAAAATAATATAAAAACAGAGAGGGGGACAAAACAGAAGAGACTCATAAATACGGAGAACAAACTGAGGCAAAATAGTTTCTTAAAAATGAAACTTAACATATCAAAAGATAAGGGATAAAGCTTGATATCTGAATAGCGAGTCAGTTCATCTGTAATCTTAAGTGCCATGCTATGAAATCTGAGCTTGGAGACAGTAGGTACCTGATATAATGATATTTATTTTAGAAAGTTAAATCCAGTAAAGGGGCAAGTGATAGATGAAAATTACAGGACCAGATAGCATTTTTCATCTCTTTACATGTATACAGTTTACTTCTTTATTATATTTATTTTTGTTTTCTCATTCTTCTTACCAATTGTAAACTCAAAAAAGACACAGATTTTCATCGGTATCTCTAGCATCAAGAGCAGTTCTCACACATGATAGGTATTTAATAAATATTCACTGAAAAAACTGAAACTTCAATAGTTTAGGTAAAAGAAAATTGAGAGTCTAAGTGAAAGTAGTTTTATTAAAGTTGAAAAAAAGTTTTTAAGGAGTACAACTCTCTGAATTTATTACTGATTAGATAATGGTGAGTGAACCAGAGATATTTAGCAAATATCCAGTATCTAAATTAAATGGTAAATCAGTTGCTGCAAATGTTGTATAATAGAAGAGTTTGGTGTGAGGAGGTAGGTGGTCAGGGTATATATAGTAATCTAGTTTTTGGCTTGTTGTTCTGAAGGGACATACTTGTGATGCCTACAGATGTCCGGGAAGTATTTAGATATATGGTCCTGAAGTTCAGAGAATGGACACAAAATTGAAATGAATATATTTTAAAATATTTAACATATTATTGTGGTTATATTTAATTAATTTGTAAATATATTTAAATCCAACATCTGAATGTATATTCAGTGTCTCCCACCAGATATTAGTAATTGCTAGATGTCCAATATCATGTTTTTTTGTTGTTGTTTTCCCTATTTCTCTCACCCCTTTCATACTCCAAAACTTGCTCCACTCACTCTATTTGTGCTTTTTAAATACATACTCTGTCTTCTAATAGCATATTGTACCAGAGTACATGTATGTATACTGTTGGTAGACAGAGTGCCATGTTTAAGAGAATGAATATCAGGATCGGGAAGAACTTAGCTCAAATCTACTCAGATAGTATCTTGGAAGAAAACTTATTTAATCTCTCTAAATGTCAGATTTGTCATCCATAATATATGAATGCCTGATTTCATAGGTAATTGTATCACTGTGTTCTGCACAGTGCTTGGACACAGCTTACTAGTTAATTAGCTCTAAACATAACTTTAATTATTGCTATACCAGGTATAATAACTGCATTGCATCCATCAGTAAATCAAAGATGTTAAAATTAAAGACTTTTAGACAATTGACTATCATTCATTAACTTGTTCTGATGCAAATTTGAGGTGTTCTTTAAAATATTTTGTACTTTAAAGCATTCTGGTAGAGTATTCTTTTTATGAGTATTTTTTATTTGGCTCTGGCAGATTCTGAAAGATCAGTTTTATGGGACGTAGTTGAATTATCTCTTTCTGAATCTACATGTCTGCTATGATAAACTGTACTCTGTAAGAGAAGAGCTTGAATTTATATAGGAATTTTATTTTTTTTTTCAACGTTTATTTATTTTTGGGACAGAGAGACAGAGCATGAACGGGGGAGGGGCAGAGAGAGAGGGAGACACAGAATCGGAAACAGGCTCCAGGCTCCGAGCCATCAGCCCAGAGCCTGACGCGGGGCTCGAACTCACGGATCGCGAGATCGTGACCTGGCTGAAGTCGGACGCTTAACCGACTGCGCCACCCAGGCGCCCCGGAATTTTATTTTTTTAATTTTTTAACTTTTTATTTATTTAGAGAGAGAGAGCAAGCAAGCAAGCAAGCATGAGTTGGGGAGGGGCAGGGAGAGAGAATCCCAAGTAGGTGCTCTCCTGTCAGCCTGGAACCCAATGTAAGGCTTGATCTCAGGAACTGTGAGATCCTGACTTGAACCAAAATCAAGAGTCAGATGCTCAACAGACTGAGCCACCCAGGCGCTCATACATAGGAATTTTAAATGCATGAGCATG
Organism: Lynx canadensis; assembly: GCF_007474595.2. NCBI lineage: Eukaryota > Metazoa > Chordata > Mammalia > Carnivora > Felidae > Lynx > Lynx canadensis. The sequence continues at coordinate 152,280,243 of NC_044303.2, read as the reverse complement.
ACTCCTTGATCCTCCTAATCACCCTGTGAAACTTTGGACGTCAGAGTTTATCATCTCTATGCCTATAACAGGAGGAATTTAGGCTCAGAGTGGTAGTAGCAGATTCACCCAGCAAACAATGGAAAAGCAGGTGTCCAAGCCAAGGACTATTGAATACGAACCTGCTATCATTTCCTCTGTCCTTACTACCTTTTCATCCATCTCTGACCCAGAAGCACTGCCTAGGTGGTCATTAGGAATGAACTGTAACAGAGAGATTGCATCTGGACAAAATTAGCATTGTTTGTAGATGTTGATAAACAATCACTAAAATTGGGAAAAAAAAAACACTTAAAGCAGGACAAGATTAAATCTATGCTGTTATATTGTAAAATGCATCCCAGGATGATTTTCTCACATTCTATTCAGGAATTATTTCACAACATTACTAGCTTGCTAAAGCTTACCGCATGATTAGCCTGACTTCAGAGATCAAATGGAAGCCGCAAGGTGCCCCCAACCAGGTTATCTGTACCCACATACATGTCATTCCTCCCCTAACATCTCACAGAAAACATTGTCTCTCTTCTAGTGGTGCTAATAACATCCCTTGTGGCCTGGATCCCATTGACTTACACCTACTCAGAGACTCTGTTCTTTTAGTTATTATTTTTTAAATATTTATTTATTTATTTTGAGAGAGAGTCAGCCTCAAACCTGACGTGGGGCTCGAACCCACAAAATGTGAGATCACGACCTGAGCCGAAAGCAAAAGTCAGACACTTAACCAACTGAGCCACCCAGGTGTCCCTGTTCTTTTAATTATAATCTCTTAACACTATCCAATATTGAAAGAAACAAATGAGTAAACAAATAATCATGGCTAAAACTGGAAAACTGCTCTGTAAATCTTCTGTGCCTTATAAGCTTCTGAATTTCTTTCAAGCTCTAGCCAGGTCTATAAAAAGGAGTCTGTCCTTCACTTCCTAACCTCTCTATTTTCCAGGCCACTGACCACACGATTTTGTTTCAGTGCGGTTGGCCAATAACCACCTAATTGCCAAGTCTCATAGACTTTTATTTTCAATACCTTTTTTTTTTCTGTCCTCATCTTACCTGATTTTAATGTCACTTTTGACAGCAGCTGTATTCCCCTTAAAGTTCCCTTTTTTCACTTCTTTTTAAAAATGTTCTCTTTTCTTACATTTTTGATAATTCTTATTTAGATTGCTGCTTTTTCTTGGTCCTATCCTCTGCTCTCCTCTCATGGTTTCATCTTCTCTTATGACCTCACTTCATGTAATATGATGAGGACTTCCAAGTCCCATCTGTCAGCTGGCACCACTATTCTCAGTACCACACACACATTTCTCACTTTCTACTGGGCACTTCCACTTCTCTGTGACCCTGCACCTCAAATGTGACACGCTTTAAATTAATTTTATGATTCCCAAGCACCCACCTCCTGTATACTTCTCCTGCATTCTCTGTCTTGTTGCATGGCACCACCACCAATTCCGTCTTCTAAGTCATGTGCTAGGTATTACCCTTAGCTCTACCAACACTTTCATCCCCTCCCTAGATGTACAAGTGTCTCAATTCTTTCTCTCCTGTTTCTTAAATATCTCTCAAATCCACTTAAGTCTCTCCGACTCACAAGCCATTGCTCTATTTTACATCTGCATTATCCCTCAAGTGAATTATTTTCAGTGATTCTTCCAACCCATTCTCCATACTGTAGTTAACAATCTTTCTAAAACTCAACTCTTTCATGCTATGTACCCAAGATAACCTTTGAGTGATTTTGTTCCCTTTCAAATTATGGTCCTTAACTTTTTTTTTTAATTGAGTTCATATAACCTTTAGTTGCCCACATACTCCTCCAGCCATCAGTCTGTTGCTCCTTCATTGGCATTCTTAAAAATCTTAGGGGGTCTCTCATTTGGGCTGTCATACCTCCCTACACTTACATCTAACACTGTTTATCCCATATTGCAATCACTTCTTTATCTCTTTACTGGATTGTCAGCTCCTTTAAAAGCTTTTATTTTGCATGGTGACCCCAGAACCTGCCACGGCATTTGTGAGGTGAATGTGATAACCACTGTACTATGGAAGCAAGACAGGTTGCCATGGCGTTTGAATACGTTGTGCACATAGAAAAACTTGTGGAATGTCTTAATGTAATGCATAGTTGGTGGGGGTATGATGTAGTATAAGCACTACTCTAGACATTGAGCATTGAGAATACAACTATGAAAAGCATAGCCAAAGCCCCTGCCCTTAGAGAGCTTACATTACCATGGGTGGAATAAATAAGTACTTGAATTCTAAATGGTTAAAAAAAAAAGGATAGCTGTTTACAAATTTGTAATCAGTTATTGTTTTATAAAGTCATAAAGATCGCTTTTCTTCAAATTGCAGATTTTACCAAAACTTCTGCATAAGTTGTAAGAATTATAGTAAACTAGAAGTGTTATCTGTAAATCTCGTATCAAAACTCAGAATGTCTCCACATGTGTATGATTTAATATAAGTGTGACGATCATCTGATAAAAGTCCCAGAAATGTTGCAAACAATTCCCATCACACTGACTTAAAACATTTCAAATCAAACATTGCATATAAGATGTATTTCAGAAATTTCAAACCATAAAGTATGCAAAGAAAATGGGCTATGAATGGATGAGAGTCTAAAAAAGTGTCTAATTTCTAATTCCAGCTGCAACGAAAGGAATGTCAACTATGTTAGACTGTGGCTGTGTCTGCATCCACAAACTGATTTTTAAAATGATTGAATTCATTTAAATGACCAGTTATTTTGACAAACCCAACAACCAAATGTGGCCAAATCTAGTAAATACCTGGTTGTTTGCATTCAGCCTTCCTGCCCCCTCAAGTTGGCACTTATGTGTAGATAGTCTGTGTATCAAGAATTCAGGGTGGGCCACTAATGTCATTTTGTAAAAACATGTTACCAAATAAGAGTGTTTTCTGGCCATTTGCTCTTGGCCACCCACGTGTCTGAGAATGTAGTACACCAGTCTGAGTACCTTAGGGCCTCACATTCTTTCTCATCTTCTAAAGGTGTGGGGGGAAAATAGTTTGTTGGAAAATAGTCTACCTAGTGGTTGTGGAGACATAGTTACCCTATGGCTTATTATCAACTCAAGGATCAACCAACAGGGGCTGCTACCTAAGAACCCAGCAACCGTCCCCTCATTAACCTGACTGGTCTGTTAGACAGCAATGTTTGCTCAAAAGCAGAGACTTGCATAACATTTTTTTTTTCAAGTGAAGCAACTTTGCTTTTGAATTGCATTTGTTTCTATAACAATTCCCCCGCTTTAGTTTCTGTCAAATAAAAGACCAACTAGTATTTTTCTAAATACAAACACCAACAAATATGCTTACTGCAATTACTATAGCTGCCTTTTTACTATTGTTGGGAGATATTGAAAGGCTTAATTGCTTGTATTTCTTGTAATGCTGATTAAAAATAAGTAAAATGCACACATACAATTCAGTGAGGTCTGTTAGAAAAACAATGTACGGCTGAAAATATACTCTGTTCCTGCTGATCCTTAGCCAGGATTATTACAATATTAGTGTTTAAAAGTACCATATTTATATTGAGGACACCAGATACTACCGTGTTAGTTTATTTTTAACAATGCTTATTCTTTACATTAGATTTATGTATCTTACTGATTTACTATGTCTAAAAGTAAGAATGTATGCTTGGAGCCTAATACACATTTGATCCTATCCTACCATCCTATCCTATCCTATCATTGTAAATTTAAGTTGCCCTGACTAGTAATTTCTTGTAGTTTAGAGATAGAGATAATAGAGATGGCAAAACTGGAAGAGGTGGTGCTAATTCACTCGCTCCTACTTAGCCATCTATGTTGGGAAAAAATGATTGGAGAACCAAACATTGATTACTTGTCAGGACACCTGAGTCAGCAAAATCACCTGCATATGGTCAAAAAAGGGGTCCCGCATAGAGTATATTTTGTGTTTGATTTTACAGAAAACTCGAAAGCCAGAATACAGTAGCTGTAGATGGCATTTATATTTAGTAAGAGTGCAATATACTCGTTTGAAGTTGGGAGATGAGTATTTATTGAAACAGCTGGCAAATCAGCAGGAAAATGCTGATTTTGAAAAAACTATTCTTCTTCTGTGGAATCAGACCTACTGTATTTAGCAACACTATTATAATTGAACACAAAAACTGCATTAAAATACCATTAAGAAGGAGACAGAAATCCAGAAAAATAAGAGAATTCTAAGTTAAAAGCTGTCACAGCATTACTGAGTCAGCTCTTTTAAGCATAAATGCACAAATGCACAAATGATCTTTCAAGTATGACATGAGATGAACCAACTGGACTCTGTTTCCCCATCATTCATGGCCACATCGTGTCAACTGCACCCAAGATATTTTTCCATGCTGACCTCAACAGCTCATCTATTTATATACACCGGAGCACCAATTCCATCCTTTCATGGAACTAAAACAACTAGAACTTGGATGAGACTTTAATTTCAGCATGACACAAATACAGCCTAACATTTTTTTTTTTTTTTGAAAATAACCTATGTATCCGTAAAGGACACTCTGTAACTCCTACTGACCCTTGTGCCACCACTTAAAAACCCAGAACCATACTTCTGTACAGACATGAGGAAATCAGAGGATCCTCAGGGCATTTTTCTTTGAAATGAGCATACTGGGAATGACTTAACTTATGTGACTTGCTAAAGGTCACAAAACTGGTTTGTGGCTAAAACCAAATCTTGCAACTTTCAATCCAGTGTCCTTTGGACCATACTTCTTGCCCTCTCTAGTTTGTCAGTTATGGTTGCTGCTGTGTATAAAATAAAGATAGACTTTGTCCCAACCCTGACCCTTAAAAGCAGCTAGGAGGGCAGAAGTAGGTATAAACAGTAGGGCATTTTGTGAAGCACTTAACTGTTACTATTTTCTCCTTCTGCATTTAATAATGACGACAGTCAAGTCCTCCCCACATAGGCCAGGAAAGTACTGTGGCAGGCCACTTTGCAGTTTCCAGGGCAACAGGCCATTTATATGCCTTCTGCTACCCTGGAAAAATCAAGGAAATGTAGGCCATGCAGAAGGGCAAGGTGTAGATGTCTGAGAGCTCTTCTGCTATAGCTCAGCTCTGATCCCAGGTCCAGCTTAAAGGTAGAAGTCCATCTCACCCTTTCTAAGAAATATACTAAAGGTTTTTCTGATGAAAAACAGAGTCAGAAAGTCTGTGGAGATTAACTTGATCTTCACTTCTACTCACAGAGTATAAGATAAATCTAGTGTCTTCAGTGGAACCAAGCATAAGTGTGGTAAAAAGTGTACCTGAGTCTAGCTTTTGATAACTTGCTGTAGAATCTCAACTATTGAGGACAGAGTTAGCTTTCCAGAATTCACCACTGTAAGTTCATGTGGCTTGGGAATGCATCTGAGCCTAGACCTTAATATCTGTCACAACTCAGGAGATGTACAGGTGGTTATCACCGGGTTCCAAGAGACTATCTTTTTGTGTCCTGGTGTCTTCCTCAAGTGCAATCCTGTCCCTTCATGTAGCCCCAAGATTAGAGATGGATTTGCCTAGAATATAGCTTCCCAGTCTTCACAAAATTCAGTCATTTCTCACCTTCACAGTGTCTTGAATTTATTGGTTAAGATTCTTGTCATGACCATGGGAAGTTTAGCAGGTGAGAAGCATAAAATTTGAGAACTTATTTCTCTGAGTTGAAAGCTCAGTGGATGTTCTTGTGGTTGAAATGTGAAACCTAACTTAAACCTTCGATTATTCGAGTTCATACCTTCTTGGCAAAGCATGACCTCCCTCTACTAAATACCTAATACTAAAAGGGAAAAGAGTAAAACAGTTCCTTTTAGACTTAATTGAACCATAAATATCCAAAATATTATTTTGGAAATTTGGGGTGTAGGGGTGCATAAATATTGTATGATGCCTTATTTTTTAATTATGAAATAGAATCAAGAAGAAACTTGAATATTTGTCTTGAATATTTATAGTGACAACCTCGAATTTCACTTATTCTATTTCCAGAGGGGTTTTGCTTTGCTTTTCTATTTTGCTTCATGTTAACACGTTTTTATTCTTCTAACCAAATGTATTATCAAGTGAACCATTAATAGATCCTTATGGGAAACATGGCTTTGGTCTTAGAAAATCCTAGGGATGAGTCTGTGGTTTTTAACATGGATTATCTACAATCTTTGCTGGATCAAGTTTGTTACAAGTCTCAACAATCCTAAACAATTGCTATGTTACTTTTAATAGCTCCATATCAATGATATTGAACATTTCCACACTTTGATTTCAGGTAGATTGATTTACATGACAGGTTTGGTAAGATCTTCCCATCTGTCTTCCAGTAATTTTTGCCTACCTTTATTTGGTTGCATTTATTTTGGCGTTTCACTTTTCTCTAACAGTTTCTTTGTAGATTTGTTTAAAGGAACATTTTTAGCATGCTCTTGGCATTGGATGTAATGTTGCTTTTGCTAATTTTGTTGAGGAACAATAGACACTTTTTGAGTGCTTACTCTCCATACAAATATGCAAAAGCCTTATATCTTGAGCTCTTGCATGCAAGAACTTTTCACACAATTTTATTTTATTTTATTTTATTTTATTTTATTTTATTAATGTTTATTTTGAGAGAGAGAGAGATAGCAGGAGTGAGGGGTGGGGGGGGGGCAGAGGGGAGCAGAAAGAGAGGGAGACATGGGATCTGAAACAGGCTCCAGGCTCTGTCTGAGCTGTTAGAACAGAGCCCGATGCAGGGTTTGAACTCTGAGAAGATCAGAGTTCAGGCGAGATCATGACCTGAACCAAAGTCAGATGCTTAATTGACTGAGACACCCAAGGTGCTCCTACACAATTTTAAATTCAATAATAATTTCTGTCCAAAGTCAAATGTTCTATACCTTTGCTTACATTCTCCCTTTTTCCCTAACATGCTCCACAAAATTAACTGCAAATTATGCATTGCAGTTAAACACAACATGGGAGGCCAGGAATCGATGACTATATGAAACAGTACTATACTTCACCTGCTTATAAACTCAAACATTGTTACAGGCAAGGACATCCAGGACATAATTATTGATCCATATACCAGCTTGCTCTGTTCCTCTTGTATATGAGAGAATCATGAGACAAATTCTTATAAATGTATCCTAAAATCAGTATCTGAAAGATACACACTTGAAGATTAAAGAAAGATCTACATATACTGCATATATGTGCATGCAATGATTTACTTTCATGAAATGATTTACTAGACAACTTTGGGGTGGGGCTCTGAGAAAGCCTGATTCCTCTGGTTTTTTGGGCTAAAAAAGGGTTAGGCATAAATTGTTGGTGTACCTCACTGATACAGAGTAAGTATTCACTGTCCCATCGCAAGTCTGTATTGCCCAACAGCCAGACCAAACCCATGAATGGGCAATGAAAAAATAAACAGATAAACAAATACATTTTGGATAAAAAATTGATACTGAAGAACTAACAGTCACCTGTGCCAGGAGCTAAGCTAAGCATACTCCTGATTCTACACAGGATGGGTTTCCTCATTGCTGTCTGAGGGAGAACAGGGGCCAGCCCCAGAACATGACTTCCAATGTCACCCGTGTCACTGCAGTTCTTTTCAGAAACATTGGATGATAAGCTGGAAAAGTCTGTGAAGATTATGGGTGTAGGGTAGTAGAAGAGTAGAAGGCCTACATCCTGGCATGATGCCCGTCTGGCATTTGTGAAAGGAGAAATGGAAGAAAGGAGAATTGGATAGGAAACACTTGAGATTCATTGCAGTTATGAGAAATTTTCAGCCAGGCTGATCAAGAGTCCCCTAGCAATGGCTTCTCGCTAGAGTCTATCACTATGCATGGCTAACCCCATATGTGTAGTCATCAGCTGGGGTAGCATGGACTCAGCACCAACAACACACTGGATCTAGAGGTGCTATAGTTGAAGGCTGTCAGCTAAGTGTGCCTACAGCCAGGTTCTGTCGGGCAGAGCTCAGTGGCATAATGTCCTTGCCCACATACTCTGGAATATTGGTAAGGTCTGAGTCTTTTTCTTGGGGCTTGAAATTCACTAATGTGTCTTAAAATGAATCTTCATTGGAAAACTAGTTGTTTGGGAGTAAGTCAGCTCACACAATTATATTAAACTAGATTCACTCCCCTTCTCTGTGCAACTACCTTTGAGGTTTGGCTTCCCAAACTTACCTTGCCCTTAAACTTCCTTCTCCCTCATAAAAATTTCTTGTTTTTATCTTCAATCCTTCTCCAAATCTCTTTTAAGAAAATTAAATTAACAGTAGCTACAAAACATGTTCCTTTGTAACACCCTCCTCACAATAATGCTATTCCAGGATATCAGTTCTTCTTATGATATATCTTTTTGTGGAATAATATCTCTAAGCCCCATCTCCTATTGCCTTTTCTCTTATGCTGCTGTGGTCGTTAAGAGCTATACAACTTTTGTTTGGGGCTAGGATACTATGGCCTCTGGAAGAAATGAAGTTAATTCCAAATAAAAGAACTTTGGGAAGGAATTTTCAATTATCTTTTTGCTCTCTGCATGTTATTAGTCAAGGTAATTAATACTAGTTGCCACAACAGACAAAGTCCAAAATCTTTGTATCTTAACACAAAGAAGTATCCAACATTGCTTAGCAGAGAGTTCTTTTCCATTTGGTAACTCAAGGATTGCAGTTTCTTCCATTTTGTCATCTCCCCTTAATCATCATATAATTTCCAAGTTGGTTGTAGAAGGGGAAGAGAGTAGGAGACAAACTTGATCTTGAATGCTTTGTTGGAGGAGTGGCACATCACTTTCACTCATGTTCTCATTTGCCAGAACACACTTCTGTGTCCCCAACCCAAGTGCAAAGGAGGCTGGGAAATGTGAATGAGCACAGTGACTCTGGCTGAGCACTATTTGTTTTCTTATGCCATGCCAAATTTGCTCTGTCCTCACTCCAGGCTGGGGTAACTGATCTTGTGTCCTTTTATTTTTTTTTTTTTTTCTGTCTCATAGCCTCTAAAGTATCTCCATATGCATATATTCTGTCTCTTGCCAGGAAAGGAAGATCCAACACCTAAATAAATACAAGCAAATAAGTGGAGTAATTACAAAGAAATAATTATATTCTGTCTCTTATAAAAGTTGAACATAATGGGTTAATTTTTTTTTTTAATTTTTTTTTTAATGTTTATTTATTTTTGAGACAGAGAGACACAGCATGAGCAGGGAAGGGGCAGAGAGAGAGGGAGACACAGAATGTGAAGCAGGCTCCAGGCTCTGAGCTGTCAGCACAGAGCCCGACGCGGGGCTCGAACCCACGAACTGTGAGATCATGACCTGAGCCGAAGTCGGACGCTTAACCGACTGAGCCACCCAGGCGCCCCTTTAATGGGTTAATTTTTGTCTCATCTTTAGAACAAAATTTTTAACAAATTACCACAAATTGAATGGTTTAAAACAACAGAAATATATTCTCTTACAGTTCTGGAGGTAAATAGTCCAAAATAAGCCTTAAAGGGCTAAAGTCAAGGTATTGGCAGGGCTGGTTCTGTCTGGAGTCTCCAAGAAAAATAAAAATCACTTTTTTGCCTGTTCCAACTTGTAAAGACTTCCAGCGTTCTGTGGGTCATGGTATCATCTCACCAATCTTTGCTTCTACCTATACGTCACTTTTCCTGTCTTTGACCTTCCTATCTCCCTCTCATAAGGACCCTCACAATTACACAGGTCCACCCTCATAGTTGAGGATAATCTTCCTAGTTCCAACATCCTTATTGTTTTAAATTTATTTCTGAGAGAGCACATGCATGTGCATGCCAGCGGGGGAGGGACAGAGAGAGAAGAAGAATGAGGATCCTAAGTGGGCTTTGCTGAGAATGGAGGCCTGATGCAGAGCTCAGACTCACAAACCATGAGATCTTGACCTGAGCTGAGGTTGGACACTTAGCCAGCTGAGCCACCCTGGTGCCCCTCAGCATCCTTAACTTAACCACATCTGCAAAGACCCTTTTACCATGTAACATAACATACTCATAGGTTCTAGGGATTAGGATGTGTACATCTTTGGGGGACCATTATTCAGTGTACTAAGTCATTTTTATTTTCCTTACATACTCTATATTCTTGTCAATAGCACATGCTTATCAATCAGCTAAAGATAGGGATAAAATCTATAGTCATATAATAGATTCATTTTCATGAAACTAAATTTGACTGATGTGGTAGCAAAATCTTAAACATTGGCCAACTATGAATTGGTTTTTGAATATCCACTTAAAAGGCAGAATTGATCAGGGAGGAGTTGAGAAAATTTGCATTAGGTCAAGGAACCTTCTGGGAACAAAGAGATTAAGACCCCCCCCCCACCCCTTCCCTCTTGGGGCTCAAAGTTCAATCTTCTTTAATGGATTGTGGCAGCTAGACAACAGAGGTCCACAGGTAGGATTAAGTTCCCCAGGGGCACCATATTCTAGGTGGTAAAATGTTAGGAGCAATAAAAATAAATTACATCATAGGAGAGGGATTGAATTTTTAATTTAAATCATAATACCTCCATCCCTGAAGACAGATGGGATAAACTAGGGGTGAAGTTTTCATAAAATTACACAAACTCAGTAAGGTTAAGACTTTAATAGACCTGATTCTTTTCTGAACACTAATCTGATCTTTCCAAACATAGACCTGGTTTTTCCTTGTAAGTGTCATCTACTATGATATTTTCTATGACCTAATTGTTACCATTGTAGTAGTGTTGCTGTAGAACTACTCTGAAATCTTTTAACCAATGTAATGGAATTATAATGGCATTATAATGGGCTCCCCATAATTTCTTTTTACTATTGTAATGCTGTCATAATGGCATTGTAAGGGGTTCTCCGTAAACATACCCTGAAATCATTTTGCCACCATCATGACAGTGAAATGAGTCCCCATAGAGTTTATTTGAAATTGTTTTGCTCTTCTAATGGCATTATTAATGCAGCCTTCATAGACTTACAGGGAAATTGTTTGACCATTATAATGTGGTCTTTGTAGACTTACAATAAAATCGCTTACCAGTATAATGTGGTTTCCATTAACTTGCCCTGAAATCATTTTCCTATCATAATGGCATTATAATAGGGTATCCATGAACTTGGACTACCAAAGTTTGGTTCTCTTGATGGCATCATAGCAGCATTGCTACAAAGAGAGTTAAAGTAATGTTCATGTTCTGTTGTATCATAAGCAAAGACTGTAAGTAATGCACATCTACTTTTCACACTTAAGTATCATGTGGTTTTTTTCCTTTAAAAGTAATGTTCTGACCGCAGTATACTTTATAAACCAACAACAATCACTTCTCAAATAACTAGATGAGAGAACCCTAGATTCTTAGGGCACAATACCTCATCCCAGTCACTCATTTATAAATTCTAATGTTTTTTGTTAATTTGATGATTTTTTAATGTGATAAATCCTTCCTGGTCTTCAAAAAATAAAAATATTATTTTTATAAATTCTCTTTTATACTATAATTTATTTTTATAAGATTGGTACAAAGTACAATAATTACTTCCTAGTTTTTAGTATGAGTATTCTGAAGTGTACAATGTTTATATCAAGCTTTTCATTACCTTGGTCCCTTTTATGTAAAAGAAATAATACAGGGGCGCCTGGGTGGCTCAGTCCATTAAACATCTGATGTCAGCTCAGGTCATGATCTCATGGTTCGTGGGTTCAAGTCCTGCATAGGGCTCTGTGCTGACAGCTCAGACCCTGGGGCCTACTTTGGATTCTGTGTCTCTCTCTTTCTCTGCCCCTCCCCTGCTCACACTCTCTTAAAAATGAATAAAAACGTTTAAAAAAAATTAAAAAAAAAAGAAACAATGCAAACATAGAGTACTTACTGGCAAAGAATGCATATAGTATAAAGATAGATAAAAACATGTAATAGAGTGGATTAAATATTTACTGGAGGCACATATCCAGTTTTAGGTACATTATTAGTATATGCAGGCATAGGAAAAGGTGTGATGTTGAGGGAGTTTTATGTTTCCATAGGGTGTGATTAGATTACCAGCTATGCAACTTCATAAGCAGCTTTTGGGGACCTATCTACTACAGACAGTTTTCCAGAGTGGAGAATTTTAATCACTCCTTCTCTGAATTAGCAGTAGCATAGTGAATACATGTATGATTTCAAAAGGCACAGTGTGTTATGCTTGGATTATTATGGATTTTACTTCTGTTGTCCTTAAAATTCTGTGCTTTCAGTCTCAGATCCTTCAGATATACACACAAGTCTTCCTATCAAAAAGCAAACTTTGTAATTAGGTATGAAATAAATGGAGACCACAGCTCATGATTTAGCTAGAACATTAATTATTAAAAAAAAAAAAACGAAAACAAGTAACTCTTCTAGAAGCGACAGGTCATGTCTTTATCTTGGTGTGAAGAGAAAATTGCCTTAGACAAATTCCTTCTTTGGCTTTAGAATGTTTCCTCTAAGGTTTACTCTGCAAGTATAAATATAAGGCAAGTATATATTATTGCCCTGGTAAAAGAGTATAGCAAGATATTCTTTTTGAGTGAGCAGTGTTCCTCTGATACCCAGTTAATTAGTAGTGTTGGTAACTGAGAAGGAAGTGGAAAATTTGTATAGGGGTCAGGGAACCTTTTGGGAACAAAGGGATCAAGACCTATACCACTTCTTTTTTAAGATTCAATCCTACCATATTGTCTGTGATGAATTGAGATAGATAACAGAAGTCTACAGGTAACAGAGATTCCCCAGGGCACCTCAGAGCATTTATACCACGTAGGATGACTGGAGTGGTGACTGAGTTCACTGCCAAGACCTATATGGTCATGGGTTGGTGCACAAAGGTGGTGAAGTTTGTCTCAAGCTGGTAGTCTCTCCCAATGCCGTGCTTTCAGATAGTGACTATTTAATAACAATAAAATAATATTACTGTAGCAAGGATATTTTCATGTGCCTCATATAAATCAACTCAAAACAACCTTATGATGCACATTTTGCCCATAGGAAAGTTGGAAGGATAAATGACTTGACCAAGATCACACAGTTGATCCAGGGATGATCTTAGGCAGTTTGACTCTGTTTAATTTTGGTACTACAACATTTTGGGATCCCAAACGTGGGGCACCCTTGTCCCTAGCACACTCACACAGTGGGATCATACTTTCAGGGTTGAAATCCAAGATGGTAGGAATAATTTCAGAACTGGGACTTAGGCTTATAGTGGTTAAAGAAACATTTGGAAATAAACTTCCTGCCCTTTAGACCCTAAGAAAGGAGTGCCAGAATACCAGTGATATCAGAGAAGAAGATAAATTTAACATCCCAGTAAATGGGTCCACATGTGTTCTACAATGACAAATATGGCTAAGAATAAAGTTATTGCAGCAGAAACAAGGAACTTTCTTCCATTGAATGGATCAGATTTTCTAGTTCTTTTCCCAAAATGTGAAGCCGAACTGATCCTTTTGAATGAGAAAGTCTCTAGAGTTCCTGAAATATGTAGGGAGTTGGACATGTCCCAAGAGAGATACTTGAGTTTCTGCTAATGGGCATGTAAAGGCTCTAGAGATTAATTTGAATACTAAAAATAGAAATGACCTCATTTATATCACAAGCTCATGAAACGGGTTATTTTGCATATTCTGTAAAGACCTCTGGATTAACATATACCAGTCAGATTTCATAAAATAAAAATGCAACCAATGATTATCTCAGAATTACTTAATGAAAGCCACTGGCTTTTACTGCCAGGGTTCAGTTACAGACTTATGAATAAAATAGAAAAAACAAATCACAATGGTCAGAGTATGATAGCACAGTAATATTGGGATAAAGTTAAGAAAATAACCATGTCTAAATTACAATATGGATATCACATAACTAACGTTAAAAATGGCAAAAAAAACCCCACTTAGCATTCTTTCATTTCACTTTTGTTGAAAGATTAATATCAACACTAAGCATATAATCATTCATCAAATGTTAACAAGAGGTCTTGCAGGTCAGTGAAAAGGACATTCAAACAGGCTATCAGAGAATAGAATAGAACTTACCTCATAGATTTGTTGTCAGTATTTGTTGAGATAATTCACCTACAGCATTTAACATAGCATTTGACACATGGTGGGCATACAACAGATGTTAGCTCTTAGTTTTTACTGCTATGTTATTGTCATCATCTGCCAATGAAGCATATGGTTTCAGACAAGTCACTTAATTTTTCTAGGTCTTACGTGGCCTATCTTTAAGAGGAAAGAATGAAATTAGATAACTTGGATGTCCTTCTTAATATTCAACTTGTTTAAATATATAAATATACGCTGCTGGAATTTTGATTGGGTATTTTCTGGAAACTTTGTTAAGATGGTGCAAAGTTACTTAGTTACATGTAGTAAAGTATGAAATTTTGATGAACGTATAACTTTGAGTTATTTAGGCCAATTGCAAGAAAGGTACTTAAAGTAATCGCGGCACAGAGTCAAAGATGAGAACTCTGTGTTTAAAGGTTGTTAGAGACCTTAAAAAGAAAAAACCTGGTGGCTAAATAGCAAGAATTACTGCTAAACACTGGGTAACCATGGAACAGGTTGCCTGGTAACCTCTCTAAGACCCTGGAGTAGCAGCATTATCAGTGGAATCCCCTTCAAATAAAAATATTTTTATGGTTAGTAATACCAGTTATATGATGAGCTGTGGGATGTCAGAAGTCTTTAAGAGGAAGTCTTTTGAGATATTTTGATATGAAGAGGAAATACTTTGTCAGTCAGTCAACATGATTTACTGAGTTTATTTGACCATAGAGCTGTCAAAGTGCTATAAAACAGCAAAATTTAAATCATTGGAAGAAGAAACATAGGGCCAACTACTTTTATGGCTCTTAAGAGCAGAACATGAGATAAAATAACATGTAGGAATAGTTAGTTCTTGGCCTTGAAACTGCCAAAACTTTCGGGCTTATTATTTTACAATTTTGGTGTAATCTTATTCTGATAGGTAGAGCAAATGTTTGATGAAAGTAGGATGAAAAAAATTGATGTTTGGATTTTTGACAAAATTGAAACCTTAAGCTCTGTTCATAAACTGTATGAAGTGACCCTAAACCTGTGGAGATGTTCTTCTTCATGTAGAGGTCCCTAAGAAAATTAGGAAAAATGGCAATGGGCATTAGTGAAAAAAAGTGTCCCATCTTAGCCCCTAAAATCCTTAGAGTTGTTCTGTCCTGTGTTTCCTTTTATTCTTTGAGCCATCTCAGAGATGGCTTAAACTGTGACTCAAAACAGAAATGTACTGACAGTACATCACCTGCCCATGTTGTCTTTCTTAGTTCTTTGAGTCATCTGATCTTTTCCTTAATCACCTCTTCTTATTCATCTCAGTTGGTATTAGTCAAGTCAAAATTCACATTTTCTGAACAAAAAGAGCAATGATGAAAAAAATACAAAATGTTTTGAGGAATTACTTTATGGCCCTTTGATGGGTTATTATAACTCACAGTTTTAGTACTATGGACATCTTTTGCTTCTGTAGTATAAATAAATAACTATCCATTTAATATGTAATTAAGTAGCCCTAATTTTGTATTGTATTGAAAAGATTACTGTACCTTTATGTTCATTGAGAATATATACAATTAATATTTTTAGCTTGTTTTCAATATAAGTATTTTAGACACAGACTTTTTTTTTTTTTTTTTTAATTTTTTTTTTCAACATTTATTTATTTTTTGGGACAGAGAGAGACAGAGCATGAATGGGGGAGGGGCAGAGAGAGAGAGAGACACAGAATCGGAAACAGGCTCCAGGCTCTGAGCCATCAGCCCAGAGCCTGACGCGGGGCTCGAACTCACGGACCGCAAGATCGTGACCTGGCTGAAGTCGGACGCTTAACCGACTGCGCCACCCAGGCGCCCCAGACACAGACTTTTTAATGTTTGTTTATTTTTGAGAGAGTGAGAGCACGTGAGAGGGGGAGGGTCAGAGAAAGAGAGTGAGACACAGAATCCAAAGAAGGCTCCAGGCTCTTAGCTGTCTGCACATAGCTAGACACAGGGTTTGAGATCATGACCTGAGCTGAAGTCGGACACTTACCTGACTGAGCCACCCAAGCACCCCTAGATGCAGACTTTTAATTGAGGTTTAAATGTATACAATGAGGGAAAAATTATGTAAGCCTGAAGTATACAGCTCAATTGATAGCCACAGTATTGTATATATGTGTATATATATGTAAATATATGTATATGTGTATATATGTGTGTGTGTGTATATATATATATATATATATATATATATATATATATACATACATGGGAGTGGTTAAATGGACACATACACATATGCCACGTAGGTAGGTGGGTAGATAGGTAGATAGACACGTGCATACATACCTACATGTAGTTAAATACTACCCAGATCAAGACATAAAACATTTCTATTACCCTGAAAGATTCCCTGTGTCTCTTCACAGCCAATACCAGCATTGAGCCACATCTCACCTCTCTGCCAAGAAATAACCATTGTTTTTATTTGTGTCATTGTTGATTATTTTTGCCTATTTTTGAACATCACATAAATGAAATCATATAGTAGTTGTTTCTTGTGTCTGTCTTTATTCATTCAATATTATTTCTGTAATAGCCACCCAAATTGTTGTATGAAGCAGCAATTTAGTTTTGTCATGGCTGTATAGTATTTCACAGGACGAATATAACAAAACATGTTGATTCAGTGCACTATTAATGGACATTTGGCTGTTTTGAGTTTCTTACCCCTATAAATAAAGTGGCTTAAGTATTCATGTGTAGATCTTTGTGCAAAGATGTTTTCATTTATCTTAGGTTTATGCCTTAAAGTGGAATTTCTGGGATTACAGAGTACTATATGTATAGCTTTAGTGGATACTGGCAAATACTCTTAGAAAGTGGTTGTGGCAGTTTACATTCCCACCAGTGTATAAGAATTCCAGTTACTGAAAGTCCTTCCCAACACTAGCTATTGTATTTTTAATTTTAGCTATTCTGATAGATATGTAGTGTTATATATTCTTAAGTGTATTTGATGTGAATTTCCGTGATTTATGATGGTGAATTCAAAAATTCATAATTAAAATTTTGTGTTTATAGAACAGTTTACTAGCTTCTTTGGCAAATGTAATTATTTATAAAATGATACTAAATCTTTACCCCTTGAATTAATTGGGAGTTAAGAACTGGGTTTAAATTTTAGGTCTGCCAAACCATAAGAGACTCTTAAATACAGATAACAAACTGAGGGTTGCTGGAGAGGGGTTTGGGTGGTGGGATGGGTTAAATGGGTGATGAACATAAAGTAGGGCACAGTTTGGGATGAGCACTGGGTGTCATAAGTAAGAGATGAATCACTGGGTTCTACTCCCAAAGCCAAGACTACCCTGTATATTAACATGTTAACTAACTTGAATAAAAAGAAATTTTTTTAGGCCTGCCAGTAAGCAATAGAGTGATTTGGACATTTAATTTTTCCTATCTGGCACTTGAGTTCATTTGTATTGTTGTCTGTTTGCTTTTATTTCTAACATACATGGCTTAATAAATATTTTATTCTCTGTTGTAATCTGAGTCTTTGGCCGGGCAAGTCCCGTAACTCTATATTCAATGGAGAAAAGATATACATAGTCAAAATCAGCATTGTGTTCTAGGTCATTTTTCATCCAGTTTTCAGATTTCTTTGGATTCATTTAGATTTTTAATGCTTTTCCTTAGCAGAAGCTGAAAGGGCCTAGTGGTTGAAGTTACTACTTATCCCTTGAAGGATTTCTTCCTGTATGATTCCCAGAGAAATTCCTTCTTAGTCCTCTTGGCAGAAGGATTTTGCTCTGGGGCCACTAGCTTTCTCTCCTTTGTGCTGACACAGCTCTCCTGTCAGATCTAAAACTTAAAAAGCATTATGCCCTCCCCAAAGTAAATGGCTTCCCATCTGCTTCAGGGAAGTTCCATAAACTCAGGAGTGTTGGATGGAGTACATCATGTGGTCACAATAACCAAAACAAATTCGTGTTACACGTAATGAGGGCAGTTGTGATCCAAATCAGTGTCTTCACTCTTAGCCATATTTGAACCAGAACTAAACAGCGAAACATTGTTTTTCCTCTTGGTCTAAACTCCACCCAGTGGTAATTGATAGCCTAAGCCACACATTTTGTTTTTATTTTAAGATTTCCTTAATTTTACATAAATAAATTATTCTATTGGAGACTGAACTTTGTAGTGCCAAAATTTTGTCAAATATAATGTTAGCCTCTTTTTTTTTTTTTTTCCAACGTTTATTTATTTTTGGGACAGAGAGAGACAGAGCATGAACGGGGGAGGGGCAGAGAGAGAGGGAGACACAGATTCGCAAACAGGCTCCAGGCTCTGAGCCATCAGCCCAGAGCCTGACACAGGGCTCGAACTCACGGACCACGAGATCGTGACCTGGCTGAAGTCGGACGCTTAACCGACTGCGCCACCCAGGCGCCCCATGTTAGCCTCTTTTAAAAGCAGGATTAACTCTTCAAAGCCATTAGATTTCTAGTAACTATAGCGAAGTCTTTATTTAAACGGAAATGAACCCAGTGCATCATTGATTTATAAACTTTGCAAACATTAAATTGTGTCAGGGACTATGGTATTCTTAAGAACACAGTAGTAAAACAAAGAAAAGTTCTCATTCTCTGCTCAGATGGGCTTAAAATCTTGTAGTGTCATTGGGCAAAGTTCTTGAATTTCTAGTCTTATGTATCTAAGAATCTGAACTAAGTGGATTATGAACGTATCAAATTTTTAAAATTACTAGACATTCAAAAGGACATTTTACCTACAGTTAGAAGAGTTAGTTCAAGCATTCCTTTACAAATATATGTATTTTTTTACTTCTGATTTAACTGGCATTGTTCTAAGCCTTGAGATGTCAGGAGTGAATGAGATGGATGTGCCTATTGTCTGCTAGAGTTTCTGACCTGTTTGTTATCTTAGATTCTGCTGGAAAATTCTATACTTCATGGTTAAGAGCCTGTCACTACTAAATTATTGAAAATAGAGTTTTAATCTTCATATAAATGCTCATGCTCTTATGTAGCCTCCTCTTAGGGAACCCAGGACATGGTTGTTCTTTCCCTCCTCACACTACAAACATGGAGTATGTGTGTGCATGCACACACACATGTATGTGTGTACTTGAGAATGTCTGGTTTGTTAAGAATGTACACAGCTTGGAGGGAAAGGAAATGAGAGAATAATTCAGACATCTTTAAATCTGCTTATCCAGTTTGCTTATTAGTTACAACCTGCTTTCCTTTATCCCATGCAAACCAGTAAAGGTTATGTTTAGACTATTAGAGTTAGAATCTTGATCAAAGAAGACTCTGAATTTGGATTCCAGCTCTGCCATTCAATTCCTAAGTGACTTTGGTCAATTTATATCTTACCTCTGGGTTTCAATAATCTCATCTGTAAAATGGGAATAGTAATCCCATTGTCTGCTTAATCCCGTTATTTAAAAAAAAGGGTTACACAGCAGATTCAGGACAGTTCTTCAAATTATGTAACATGAGCCATTTTCTATATAATAAAAGGAGCTGGTACTAGAGTTACATCTCTCTGTCATGGCCATTGACAACTGGGAGGAGTGAGAAAGAAGGAGTGCTGCTTGCTCACAGCCCCTTGTATACCATAACCTTCTCTGTTCTTTGCCCATCATATTATGTTCAAAACACCATTTGCCAGGGATCAAATCGTGCTTTGAATAAAGGTATATCTGGATGGCTAGGCACATAGGCATTCAGAATACACCTTCTTTCGTAGAGGGAAGACTTCCACAAAGTTCTCTCAACCCATGCTTCACTCCACCATGAAATATTTTCTTTCCCTATGGGTCAGTTACCCAATTTCACTAATGAGGCATGGATAAACTAAATGATATCACTTAGACACAAATGATAATTAGATGGCACAGCCAGAATTAGAACCCATTAGACAGTTTTACTTCCAGGTCTATTCTCATGTCATTGAACAAGTCTTCTGCTCCCTTTCAGTTCAGATTTCTTATTTACAGTGATGTTTTGTTGCCTGAAATTTCACAGATTAGCGCTTTGACCCCTTAAAAACAGGTTTAAGTGATTGGAGCACTCTTGCCTCCATGCACTTTTATTTTTATTTAATCAAATCATCAAAACTTTCTATCGTTAGCAGGAAAAGTCAGAGACCAAGAACTTTCACAACAGCTCTGAGCACTCAATTATTCATCAGAATTGGTAGTGTTTTATGGAAGCAAAATATACACAGCCAGAATTATACATGATTTAACAAGGAGCTGCTCTATATCTGAGCATGAGAATAATATAACTGTTATTACAAAAGCAAAAAAATTTGAATCTAACTTTATAATTCTGGTCTTCCCACAAGAAATTTTATTTTCCACATGCACAGAGTCTGTATACATCTATGTTAATCAGTACTAAATTCATCTGCATACAACAGAAAATCCAAAAATAGTAGTGATTAAACGCAACAAAATCCATCCCCTCGAATAAATGAAGTCCACAATTAGGCAGTCATGTGTGATCATTGGAACAATAGAGTCATTAGAAAACCTTCCTTTTCCTTTTTCTCCTCCATCATCGTCAGTGTGTGGCTTCCATCCTCAGACTCACCGCATGGGTAAAGTGGCTGCTAGAATTTCTGTCCTCATGTCATTATTCCAGGCAGCAGGAAGGAGCATGATGGGAAAGGCAGAAGGGTATGGTCAAGCTTCTTCTTTTCCTTTTAAAGGAGTTCTGCAGCCCTACATAACTTCTGCTCATGTCACTTTGGCTGGATCTTATTCTCATGACCACCCTTAGTTGTGTAGAGATAAAATCTTCTTGGGGCGCCTGGGTGGCGCAGTCGGTTAAGCGTCCGACTTCAGCCAGGTCACGATCTCGCGGTCCGTGGGTTCGAGCCCCGCGACAGGCTCTGGGCTGATGGCTCAGAGCCTGGAGCCTGTTTCCGATTCTGTGTCTCCCTCTCTCTCTGCCCCTCCCCCGTTCATGCTCTGTCTCTCTCTGTCCCAAAAATAAATAAACGTTGAAAAAAAAAATTAAAAAAAAATCTTCTATTTTGTTTGGGTTTTGTTTTGTTTCATTCTGCTCCATTTTATTTTGTTGTTCTATTTTATTTTTAAGCTGGCTGTGTTGACTCAGCAACTGTTAGAAGATTTCATATAGTAAGGAAGAAGGCGAATGGTTATTGGATAGACAGTTAACAGTGTCTGTCACAGTGTTTAAACCATGCACAGAGTAAATATCAAATGTGAGAATTACTTAGGGACCAACGATGAATGAGCTTCCAAATAATCCACATAAAAGATTAGTCCATATACATTAAAAGTCCTCCACAATAACTGTAAGAAAGTCTTTGAGTGCTTTTTTACATTATTATTTTCTAATAAAGCGATGCATGATTGTTATAACAAAGAATGTAGAAGTCTGAAGAAAAATTTAAAGGTTTCCCCTGTTCCTCTGTGC
This sequence comes from Lynx canadensis, assembly GCF_007474595.2. Taxonomy (NCBI): domain Eukaryota; kingdom Metazoa; phylum Chordata; class Mammalia; order Carnivora; family Felidae; genus Lynx; species Lynx canadensis. The sequence continues at coordinate 152,258,628 of NC_044303.2, read as the reverse complement.
CATTCTGTTTCCCTCCCCACTTCTCAGAAAACCCAAATTAGCAGTTATGTGTATTTCCCCACATTTCCCTAGAATTATACAAATAAATGATACATACATGTGTTGTTAGTAATCAAAAATGAATCATACTATATAAATTATTCTGCAGCTTAATTTTAACCTAACATAAGTTTATTTGATATCAAATCTCTTTTTAATAGCTGCTTAAAATTGGTGAGTGTAGGTATATCATAACTATTTCGCAAAGAAGGCAACTTTTACTGATTAAAATGTCCACAAGGGCAGCAAAATCAGCCTAATGAAGTACTGAAGATGGCTAAAAATGCAAAGGCCTGAGTGGCTGAGAGAAACTTAGAGGTTTCGGGGTGAGCACATTTAAGTGGGTTAGCATGGCTAGCTAGAACACTGAGCATGCTCAGAATGTGACTGCAGCGTTTTCAGGACAGCGGGGGCATTTTTTAGCATAGCTTCTTATGCCACAAAATTCCTAAAGATGCCATTTATGCCATCTGGCTTTGTTGTTCCTCTCAATCAGCATCTTTAGACATCTCTACTATTCATTTTTTTTCCCTTTTCAAAACATCTCTCCAATCAAATCACCATCTAATTTCTAAATTCTGAAAAAAAATTTTAATTAAAAACTTTGCCCTTAAAGCACTTTTTCTAGTTATTAGTCCACCTGTTGATAGCATTTCTTTTTGTTTCGAATTTGCATTTATTTTTATTCTTTCTGTCGTGTACATTTTTCTTGTCTTTATTCTGCCCTCTTGTCCTTTTATCTTCTTTTCCTGTGATCAGCTGTCCCATCCTCCTAGGCTTATCAGATAATTACTTATTGAAACACAAACCAACATATATACTTTAATCTTGAATCTGCATAACTATTTAAAATTTTACATGAAAGGAGCTATGTTAGAATCTGAATCTCCAAGTTTGCTCTTCCTCCTTCCAGAATTTGAGCCTTATGCCATGAACTGCTCTCCTTCCCAATGTTGCACTATCCAGCTTATGAGACCTGACTGTACATTATGAATGTGATGGATAAGTAAGGAAAGTAAGCTGAAAAAGTGAAGGCAATTCTATGAAAGAGACTCAAGAAACACTTTTCCTGGAACACAAACATGTAGCTATCTTGGCATGTAGGGCAGATATGATCCAGAAACTCACACCAGGGTACTCATGTTCTTCTGACTGATTCAAGCTTGAGGGATTTTCTGTCCCCTTGTTTTGCGGGATAGGACTGAGTAAATAGGGTCGCAGTGTAGATGTTCATTGGGAAGGGCTCACATACTCATCCATTCCTTCCTTCATCAGATTCCTCATATCCTCATTTTACAGTGAGGTTAATTGGAGATGCCAGGAAATTGGGAAGCTGGTTCTGAAAGCATCTGACATCCTAACTGCATATTTCCCTTGGTCTTTTGTGTCACTTTTACTAAGGAACATGATCTGTATTCACACAATATTCAATGGCCATATTAATAAGAACATATATCTCAGAGTTTCTCCTATGTGGAAATAATTTGCATGTGAGGAGTTCAAAGCAATAAAGTGATTTTCCCCAAGTTATGTTATCGTTGTCAAAGCCAGAACTGAGTGTTTGTCTGTTATACAGGCTTCTTTCACTCTGTCCTTGGCCCAAGGCTGCTTCAGATAATGAACTGTTGGGTATAGTTAACCTTCCATTATTTCCGAGAAAAAGAAGTCACCTAACATTTTATGGAATGCTAATCACACACCTGACACCACCGTACAAGTTGTTTCATGCTTTCATTTACTCCATGGATATTTTCCCAAAACCATTTTTCGTCGGCATCTTTGTCGGCACTGTGGACGAACCACAAAAGATCTCTGTCCTCATGGGGCTTACCTTTGGATGTGTGTATGAATGTGTGTTTGTGTGTGTTGGCAAAGGATAAAGGTGGGAAGTGAAAGGGGAACAGTAAGTCAACATAGAAAATTACATATATGATAGTGTTTTATGTTAAATGTACATCAGAGGTGGGATGAAATGTGCAGAAGATGAGGGAAGAAAGCTACTTTATGTTATCTCCATTTAATCCCAATACTATTCTGTGAGCTAGGCATTCATGTTAGCCCCAATACACACATAAAGAAATTAAGGCTCAGAGTAGTTCCACAGCTTCTCCAGGTTCAGGCATCTTGGGTAGGAAAGAGCCGCCATTAAACCCAGGTCTGCCTCACGATCGAGTTGTGCTCTAGTCACTGTGCCCAGTCACTTCTAAATGAGAATGTCACAGCAAAAAAAAAAAAAATTGCTTGAAATTATATTCAACGTAGAGATTGTTAAATGAGAAAATACAGTGGATAAGTGCTGATGATTAAGTATCTAAACAGTTGAGCTGAGTCATTTAATGAGGTTAAGGCTCATGGCATCAGAACTGGAGTTATTTAATCTTGAGAATGGCAGAAAAGAGGCTAAATAAAAATGCATTATTGGATTCATCTGGTTCCTATTTTCAAGGATCAAAGAATCAGCTAATAGGTACACAATTCTTGAAGCCATGCTGTTCAAAGCAAGGTCAGCAGCTAATAAAGACATCTACTGTTTAATCATGGATCAGACCACTTGACTTTGCTTGTATCACTGATACCAACCATTATTGGCTGTGAACCAGTGGAGTACTCAGTACAGCATGAAATAAGAGAGGTTTGGGGATCTGTTAATTGCATCTTGTCTCAGCTGTAGGAGGTATACTACTCCAAAATCAGTCCCTTCCAATTATTCCAGGTTGCAGCTGGCATGGTGAACCCTGTGTTGTTTTCGCCCAATGAAAGAGTCTAATTTTATCACAGAATCATAGGACTGGCAAGACCTTGAGAGGTCAGCAGAGGCTTTCAGGCAAGACTGCACTGAGTGAATATATCTAATCCTATTTTAAACCATCTCCAGAGGGGAGATTCCATGATTTCTCTTGAAAGCCAATGCCAGTGTTAAGCAGCCTTTTCTGTAGCCAGTCTAATATCCCTAGTAATTTATTTTAAATTCATCTTTCACTGCATTCATAATGTTAGTTTATACTGCGTTCATTTTCTTAAAAAGTTTTCTCTGTTCATTTTTTTTAAAGTATTGTTGAAAGCTACAATAACCTATTTTTGGATAAAAGGATTAATAGTTTGTAATTGTTGTCTAATGGGATATTATATTAGTTATTTAGCTTACTATGCCTGAATTGCATACCTATTCCGTAGTAACTTTAAAATTCCAAAGAAATAAAAATGAGGTAGCGGTACTTCCCAGCTAGTTCTCATTTTCCCCCGCTGGTTCCCCTGTTCCAGGCACACTGGCCATTTTATATCCTCAAATGTGCTGACTTTATTTATTTATTACTCAGGGCTTTTAAACTTGCCATTTGATCCCTTGCCTGTAACAGTCTTTACTAAATCTTCCTGTGGAGGGGCCCTCCTGCTAAGAAGCACCATCCCTCATCGACCTATTTAAAGTTTCCTCAGATCACATATCCATCTCTAAAATTATCTTATTTATTCCCTAGTTGGCACGTTTGCTCTTTGTTTCCTTCCGTGGGAGAATGTAAGAACTATGTGACAGGGGACCTTCCCTGCCTTTTTTTAAAAAAAAACAAACAAACAAACAAAAAAAAACATTGCAATCCCAGTGTCTAAACAGTTGTGTGCTAGGGAATCAGTTAGTATTTGCTCAACAAATGAATGAAAGGATACTTGAGTAGCCATAGACTAGAATGTTCAGTAATCTCTGTTTCCTCAGAGAGCTCACAGAGTGGTATGTTCTGAGAGGATGTACAGCATGCCTAAATGAACTTTACAGTTGGACGTGTGGCTTCAAGTCCCAGATCCAGCATTTACTGACTGTGAAGCCTGGTCAAGTTCCTTAAATTCTAAGCTTTAGTTTATAATTTGTGACATGGTGACAATAAAACTTACCTCATTTGTCAGTTATTAGGACAAATGGGTTATTTTATAAAAATGGGAAATTTTATATGGTACATAGTTAATTTATTTTTTAAAACAATATTTATCAAGTACTGATCTAGGAGCCAAGGATACAGCAGTGACCAAGCAATAAAAATCTCTACCCTCAAAGTTTACCTTTTGGTGCACATAAATACATGTTTTCTAATTATTTTAAGAATAAGAACAGGCTTCTGAATTTAACCTTCAATGAGATTAAATTTGAACTCTGGTTAATGTCTAGTGCTGGTTCTTTGTTCAATAGTCAACCTGTATTTACTGTGTGCCTCTTATCTAGTGTAAGTATTCAGTGAATAATGGTTTATTAAGAGGGTTCTTAGAGATGTCTACTCCTAAGAGGATGTGGCCAGTCTTGCCTACAAATGGATTGCTTGTGTTTAAAACCTATAATTCAGGGGCGCCTGGGTGGCGCAGTCGGTTAGGCGTCCGACTTCAGCCAGGTCGAGATCTCGCGGTCCGTGAGTTCGAGCCCCGCGTCGGGCTCTGGGCTGATGGCTCGGAGCCTGGAGCCTGTTTCCGATTCTGTGTCTCCCTCTCTCTCTGACCCTCCCCCGTTCATGCTCTGTCTCTCTCTGTCCCAAAAATAAAAATAAACGTTGAAAAAAAAATTTAAAAAAAAATAAATAAATAAAATAAAACCTATAATTCATAAAAAGATCTATGAAGAGGTGCAAAAATATCTTTGTTTAATAGCTCTTGTATATATTTCAGAAAGACTATGAACCCCCAAACAAGTGCATGTTTCTTTGGACTCTTGATAAGTAAAGACTTTTTTTTTCCTGGAAATATGGGTGTTTATTGCTTTTAACCAGGGAGCCATGTGCGTTGGTGAAAGAGTCAGGACCTTGATTTTTCTGAAAAAGCTATTTTTTTCTACCAGTAATCCATTCTCATTTTAGGATGTTTAAAAGAAGAGATAATCAGCCAAGAGAAATTGTTACTAATATAATAATAGGTTTAGGTAAAAATGTAATTCACGTTTTTAAATATAGTTCGTATTTCCAAAATTTACCTTTATATTTACCAGTATGTCATGACCATATTCTGTCAGCAGATCTAGATTCCCCATTATTTTTAATGGCAGTGCTAGGTCTGTGTATTAATGTATCATAATATATTTGTTCAACTCTTAGTTGTTGAACGTTTAAGATGCTTCCAGTTGTTTTCCTCTTCTAAACAATATCATGATAAACATACCTACAAAGCACTTTGTATAGTTGTTTAATTTCCTTGGGATATATTTGTAAAAAATTGCTATACCTACTAAAGAAGGTATATATCAATGGATTTGATTAGATGAAACCTAATTTTTAACATATGTAATAATAAAATCGAAAATGTGAAGTTTGGGGAATACTTATAACACATACAAAGTATAAGAGCATGATTCCTCGAACCAGCCTGCCAGAGTTTGACTTCCTTACTTAACTAGCTTGATGAGCTGGGGAAAATACTCTCTCTGTGTACTCAGATTTCCTCATCTCTACAAACAGGATAATAACTGGACTCATCTCTAAAGATAATTGTGAGGACCAAGTATAAAACGCCCCAAACCGTGACACTGAGGAATGGATAAGTAAAAGTTTGTTCAAAAACGTGTCAGTCATGCATAACATCCTAAATGTCTCGAGAGTTTATCAGTAAGATTAACACTAATACCTAAGTGATAAGCTAAGCAGTGTAACAGAGCATTCACATAAGAAGTAACACAAATAGCTAGTTAATAAATTAAAAGATGGTTGTTATATCTAAAATAAAAACATGGACATTAAATCCATAAAATACATTTTGGCCTATCTGTATAATAACTATTAAATAAATACTAAGATCCCCTGAATTCTGATAGCAATGTAAATTTGATTATAATACATATGGAAAATAATTTGGACAAACATATTAAAAGCTTCAAAAAGTGTTCATGCCTTTGACTCTCTAATTCTACTTCTGAGAATATAGTTAAGGCTATTTTCCAAAAGTGCACAAAGCCATACCACAAAGATATGTATCAAGATGGCACATCTAATGTGGGTCCAAAAAAGCAAAGTGGTTAACAGGTGAGATTAGGAGTCAAATCAAACCTGTCTTTAAATCCTGCCTCCTCCATAAAGTAGCATTACTGAAATCTTTGATCTGAAATTGAAGACAATTCACCTAACATTATAGATTTGTTATAAAAGGACATGGTAACTGACATAGCAAAGTCTCAAGAAATGATGGCAAATTGCAACTATAAATAAAGCCCCAAATTTTAGATAACCTAAATAATTGTAGTTTTTCAGATGTTTTCAAGACATATATAGGTAGTGTCATTGAACATTCTAATGGATATAATATTTAGTTAAAAGTGAGATTCAATAGTGAATCTATTAGATAACCTTAACACTGTAAAAGTATACAAGGTAAATGATGTCAAATAGTAGTTATTTCCATATGATAGAGTGAAAATTTTATTATTTTATTCTTTCTCTACACATATAGTGCAAATTTTTATTATTTCTAAGTTTTCAGTCGTATGTATATGGTACAGAAAATTATTTCTACTAATAAAAATTAATTGCTATCTAAAATGTTTTTTTATAGTATACAAATGAGAACATAGTAAGTATAATTTCTTTGGTTAAGAATCTGGTTTTTCCTCTTATTCTAACACCTTCCCATCAAATATTAATCATCAAATATTTATTATATGTTCCCAGGCACTTAGCACTTGCTAGAGGCAAGCCTGAAAAAGTCCCTATCCTCAAGGTATCGACACACAAGAGATCATCTCACCAATAACATCCCCTTAGGTATAAAAAAATGTACACATGTTCACAGTGACTTTTGAATAAATTCAAAATGTCGGTAAATATTTCAGAGTAGACTTTTATGCCCATTGGTATACGTAGATGAAATTCATTAAAAGTTTGACATTTAAAAATGATAACAGACCAGAAGCATTTTTTGCAAGAAAACAAAAAACTCAAAGTTTAAAGTTACTATAAAGTTTTTGTCATCAAGTTCAGAAGTGTATACAATAGGCAAAGTGAGAGGTTTTGTTTTGTTTTTAATTTTTTTGATGTTTATTAAACAGAGACAGAGACAGGGAGACAGATTGTGAGCACGGGAGGGGCTGAGAGAGAGAAAGACACAGAATCTGAAGCAAGCTCCAGACTCTGAGCTGTCAGCACAAAGCCCAGCGCGGGGCTCAAACCCATGAACCATGAGATCATGACCTAAGCTGAAGTCCGGCACTTAACTGACTGAGCCACCAAGGTGCCCCAGAGTGAGAGGTTTTACTAGTTATCAATATGTAAATAATTAGCTGTTCATATTTTCCACAAAATGAGAAGAATCATCAACTCCACCTATGTCTAAAAACTTCCTTTCTGCACTTGGCTTTGCTTGTGAAGTCAGCTGTAGTGTGCTAAGCAAAGCTTAAATCAGTTGATTACTTGAATTCTTACTATTTATTAACTAATATCTTCCCAGAAAATCAGTTATGACATTAAATTTAATATAACATGAAATTTTACCATCTTTAAATAATAATAAAACGTCAAGTGATCTGAATGATATTCTGGAACAAAGTTGGGTCGTCCGCTCCTGCCTATACCTCAGTCAGGTTAGGACCATTTTGCTCTTGCTCAATGCTCTAGTCCCTGTGTGCCTGGCACACACACCCTGTGCATATTGCTTCAGAAAATACTAACACAAAGAATGAGGATGGCATATAATGAGGCCCTCCTATGTAAATTAGTAATATTAGCCACATTAACTTCCCAATTACAATATTCATAACTGTGAAAGCATGTGGGAGCATACGTGGCCTGACCTTCCCTGCCACATTCAGAATTTGATAAAAATGATTTTGGAGGATTCGTTCAGTCATCCCTCCTCACTGTGTATGTAGCACACACATAGCCCTATGATTGTACAGTGAAAGAAGTGAGTTACTCTTGGTAAGTAAGGGGACAAGGCACACTTGTTATAGTAGTAGATTTTTATGAAAATAGAATTTTAGCATTTAAAACTCCTCCATATTAATATTTCAAATACATAAGTAAGACATACTCATTATAGAAAACTGGAAAATACAGAAATTCGAAGAGAAAATATGACATTTTCCAGCACCCACGTACAGACACTGGACAATTTGGTAAATTCCCTGTTTTTCAGCTACCTTCCCCCCAACATACACATCTATAACTTTACTTCGTATTAAATATATCTAAAGAAAGACCCACCTGTTTCCTTGCATTTCTGTTTCTTTGTTTATGAATTCCTTACATTATATTCAGAAGAGTTTGATACACTTACATTAATGCTCTGTTTTTTTCCCCCACGACTCCTAATGAACATATAGGCCATGCCTCTCATTTGATTAACAGGAAGAAATTATATTTGACTCCTAAAGTGAAAGCAATCATAACGTACAGTATTCTTTCAGTGGTTCTGTCCCATTCTAGGTAAGGGTCATCTCTCATCTTTAACATAGGGAAAATAATAGCCAAAATTTTGTTATGAGAATTAAATAAATTGACGTACATGAAGGAATTTAGAACGATGACAAGCGTATAGTATCAGTGCAACAAATATTGACTCTTATTGGTATCATTGTATTGTTATCTTTCACATGGTTTATAGAAAGGAATGGAGCAAAGAATGGAGGAAATATGGGGGCCACATCAATATTATCTGAAGTAAAGAGAGCAAAGTGAAAGAGCTGTGTTTTTTTTTTTTTCTTCACTGTTTTTTTTATCACTGTATTCAGGAAAAATACGTACATACATGCATCAAGAGACAAACCCTGTTTGTGAGTATGCATGGCAAGATTGGGCTCTAAGACTATAAAATATTTTAAAATGTTATGTAAATGCAATATAACAAATTATCATAATGATATTGTGAAACCTCTCAAGATAATTATTTCTTATGATCATTGTGTAACCAAAGCTAATATTTGCTATTCAACAGAAGAGTAAAATAAATAACTTCATGCAATTTGTAGTATCTTAATTAATCTAATTTCATCTATAAAATATGAGTCAACTTGGCGAGTATCAAATGCATTTTTATTTATCAATTTAAAATTTAAAAATCCAGTTGACTATTTTTAAATTGTATAAAAGTAAAAAGAAACAAAAAAGGAATTATTGCTTTCAAAGGCATCCTTTCTGCTTTTCCTACTCAAAAATGGCTCTGATTAAAATTTTTAGCTTTGGCAAGCAGTTATCCAAAAATATGATCAAATGATAAATGGATGAGAGATTCATGACTAAAACCCAGCTTTATGCTATGCTTTCTAAGTAATATTTTTCAACCAAATCTGAGTAATTATTTTTACAATTCAGACTGATGTGACTAATATTTGAGCAGTCTGTTAAAAACATAAAGTGGGAGAAATGCCCATATTAAAGGGATCAAATGGACAAAGATAAGTTCACAATTCCTTAAAATTCTTTCTGCTTATCATACTGTCACAGGTTGGGTTTCTGAGAAAATAGACTCTGAGACAGCGGTGCAGGATATTTACTGAGAAGGGCCCTTAGGATCAACACCTGTGAAAAAGGGAGCAGAGGGAGAACTTCCAGCTGTATCACAGGCTCCATGTCAACCTTGGTTGACCCCATGGGAAGCTCAGGAGCTAAACTGGCCCTTCATTGTTGCCTCATGTGGATTCCACAATGGCCAACTCTTTGCACCCAAACATCTTGGGATGTTAGCCTCTCAGACAAGGTGTGGCCTTGGATGAGGCAGCTCTGTCCAGATGAGGCAATTTCTTGAAGGTCCCCCCCACAGCTAACGTTTATCTTCCAGTAGCATGCTCAGCATCTGGACAACAAACTCCTCCTCCAAGGATGAACAGGGCAAAACCTCCACCACATGCTCTATGAGGTTTATTTAGCCACAGTATAAGTTCACAATAAACATTCAAGGGAAGTTTTGTGAATACGTTTTCCCAGTTCTCTCACTTACTTGATTTCATCAAGCTAATTCATAATTGTCCTTGAGACAAAACTTCTGCATCACCTCCTTCAGGAATCCTTTACCACCCAAAAAGATGTATGCATATTACTACTCCTAAGTTTCGATGTAGAAATGTCTCTTAATATGTCACTTTTCCTTAGGGAAGGAGAGTTTCTCTAAGGCAGGGATGGTGTCGTCATCATCTTCATATCTTAACTGTCTACCCTAGAATCTGTATTACAATAGTCACTCAGATGAGTATTTGTTGAATGAATGAACAGGTGAATGAACTTTTCTTGTCTCTGTTGGCGCTATTATTTTAATCTCTCCTAATCTTTCTCCAATAGCTTAATTTCTCCTTACCACAAGGAGTGGGTGAATGTTGACTTAATAGCTCTGGAGGTAACGATGATGTCTGTATACAAGGAACCACATGATTTGGAGATTCATTTTACTTAGTGTTGGAGGCTTCAATAAATTTTAGAAAAAATTAACATCAAAATTTTAGTATTATTAAGTAAAAAATAAAGCATTTTATTACTTTAGAACATTCATCACAAATCATATCATATAATACAGTTGTTGAGATTAATTTAGAAATGTCTTGATTCCTATTTCTGTAGTCACAGACAATGCCTACACCCATAGAGGCCACAAACATTTTTGAGATCCTGAAAGTTGTTTGGTTTCGTTGTAATATACCACTTAACCCTAGTAATTCTATAAAGTATGTATTATTTTCATTTTGTAGATGGAATTATATTCATATTTTCATTTTTCAGATGAAAAAAAATTGAGGCTCCGGGGGTTTTATAAAATTTCCCAATGTTCACATCTAATGAGTAGAAAAAATGGATTCAAACTGATCAGATTTTAAGAAAATACACTGTAATAACTACAACCAATCAGCAGTGCTTTGGAAATCTACAGATAGTTATATATTTTTAATTATAATTTTTTATACTTACAGGCACATTTTTTTTAATTTTCAGAAATTGTGAAGAATAAAACTGGCTTAAAAAATACAAGAACTGACTGTAATATGTTGTAAGAAAAACTTGTTGCACATTGCGTTTTCCAAAGATGGCTGCAACCATAGTGTCCTATCCCACATGCTCCTCTGCAGTGTGACCTCACCACCCCTCATCAAGTTTTAGAATGTTTTCCCTTATCTTTTGAATCTTGCCTGGCCTTAGTGACTCTTGAAACCAGCAAGATGTGGCAAGAAGGACACCACATGACAACTAGGCTGGAGTCAGAGGAGATTTGACACTTCTTGCTTGGTCTTTGGGACTACTCACTCTCTGGCTATTGCTTCTCAGATGCTCTCTTTTGGAACATGGTTCTCAGGCCTTCCAGCTCAGACTGAATTATACCACTGGCTGTCCTGGTTCTTGAGCTTTCACTGGGAAGATCAAGGCAATTCTTGGTTTCCAAAATCAGTGAGCCAATTGTTAAAATAAACAAGCAAATGATCTCTTGGCTCTGTTTCTCTGGAGAACCTTGACGAATATAACATTCTGATAATGTCTTCTCATAATTTTTTCTTTGCTTTCTATATGATAGTTTTCCAGTCATATAGATGGCCCCTAAAACCAATCAAGTCATAAACAATGCAGCCTAAGTAGACACAGTTTAGAGGTTATAATTTCTAGATTCTTATTGTCATCCTTGACTTGAGTGAAATCTAGACAGGTTTTAGTCCCCTTTTTACCCAAACTGATTTAATAGAATACATGCATTGTGTACTGGGGAAAAGGCAAGAGGCTAAAACTTCTAGAAATAATTTTTACCATTTCAACTCTCTGTATATAATATTCCTTAAAATACACTTGGCTATAACTGTCTTCACCAGTGCTGTCAACATTTGAGGATCATGATTTGTTCTTGTTGTTGTTACATTTGATTAGCTCTTGTGTACCATCTGTCCATCCACATTCAGAATATGTTATATGCTTATATACATGTATGTGTATATATGTGTATACATATGTGTGTGGGTGTATGTGTATGTGCAAATATATATGAATAATTATGCAAACCATATAGTGCAGTAGGTAATTTATCTTTATGTCTCTTTCTAGAATTTCACAAAACACATTGAAATACATATTAGAAATTAGAACTGGGAGTTGTTAGCAAAAAACTAAGATTAAATTTCATTCTTATTCTTCTTTGTAAAGTGAATAGAACATTTGTTTTTATCAACTTTTTAAATTATTCAATAGCCTAGTACAAAGCAAAAGAATATCATTAAATATATATTTCTTCAAATGGTAAAACCAATATTAATTAAATGTCATTCACCTTTGCTTTTTATGGCTTCTCAGTTCTGAAAACAGAGGAAAATGGAATTTTTGATACATCTATTTCTATTTTTCTTTTACTACAAAGAAGTCAGATTAATAAGAGCCTTTAGCTAATGGGAAATAAGTCAAGCCTTGGATGTAGTTAACATTCAAATTAAAAGAACAATTTGGCAATTGATCTGCTGTTAGGGGGAAAAAATGGACAAACGAAAAACCCAGTGCCTGGAAACAAATTTGTCTTCTTTAAAAGCTCACTTTCAAGTGTGTCTGGTTTCTAGCCCAGTTTGTATCAAAACGGATCAATTTTTCCCCCTTTTCCCTGTTCCACTTTTGCACTGGTATTGTCTGAATCCCAGAGTGAGCAGCAATACATCATCTTGCTTCAACATCTGCTAGAGCCCCCTCTCCTCCTAATCTGCCCAGATCCCCAAAGCCTTTTCCACCTGCTATAGCGCCAAATGCTCATTATAGCATACAGCTACGCCCTTCACTGTCCTTCCTCCCAGATCCTCAAGGTTAACGTGGAACAATGACTATTATTAAGTGGGGGCTCTAGGAATATAAAAGCAGACTGGGCAAGGAGAAAGGGGGAGGGGCAGTGGAAGCACTGGGTAGAATGCCAGGTTAGCTGGCAGGAAAGAGCTGCTAGAAAGCTGTGGCCAATTTTCCAGTCCAAACATGAGTCACTGAACAGAGATGCCCCAGAAATAAATAGCTTCCCTATTCATTGCCCAGTACAAGCAGAGACCACACCCTCCAATGGTTTTGTGTCAGAGTACTTTGGGGTATGGCTTTGAGCAGCTCATGGAGAAAGGAAGATAAAAATGGTCAGGGTAAGGAGGCTAGCAGGTCTATAAGTTATGTTTACTGCTTGGCCAACTGTAAATTGTAAGCAGTTGGAAGGTTTCTGGCTCCCCTTCTTTTTTCTTCAAACCACCAACCTATTCCTTCTTTCATCGTCAGATCAACCACCAATGGAAAATTTGAGGTGCGCTGGATTAGACTGCTTAGAAAATAGAAAAATTCAGAAATCTCTCTGGTGCTCTGCATTCATCTTATATTATCATGGGACCTGAAAAAATATATAAAAAGGAATCTAATTGGGGGGAAGGGGGGGTGCAGCTTTAATTTAAATTTCCTGTCTTTAGCAGCTGTGTACCTCGCTCCCAGAAGCCATACTTGGTACGATTTCCTTTTAGTTTTGCACGAGATATTTTAAGAGTTTAAATGCTGCTTCCTCAGTGACAGTCATAGGGATGATCTTGATATACCACATGAATGCCTGCTGGCCTCTGGCAGAGTTGGGTGGTTCTTCCCTAGGCAAACCCTCATGCTAACAGACCACTGGGCAAGGTCTTTAGCAAGATCAAGTCACTGCCTATTTCTCTTCAACTACTGGAAAAGTATAAAACCATAGATTCCCCCAAAGGCCACCTAGTAAAATTTTACTTGCCTCCACAACCCTGGGCCCCAGGAAATCTGCCAGGATCCTATAGTCACATGATGTGCTGATCTAAATAAGGCACAGGCCACCTAGCTCAAGCACTGCTTTAGCCAAGATGGGGGGGGGGGTTGAATTATCTTTGATTATTAAAAACAACTAAGTGTAAAACTGCCTGGGCTAGATAGAGTAGGAGCTTCTTACTTGCTCTGTGAAATGACAGTGCATCTATACTGTAGATTTACACTTAGAAGATTATTGTATTTCCCTTTTCTTTTTTAAAATCCAAGTTTGAAAGTTACAACTAATTGGGGATAGACAGCTTTTTAAAAACTTGCAATTAAGAAAGAAGAGCCATTCTTAAGGTTAAGAGTTCTTCATTTTCAGTTGGATTGACCAAGAAACTAGCTCTTTGCTGAACTTTTGTGTGGGTTAAAAAAATAAGTACAGTTTAATAAACAATGGACAGTTTGGAAAACAATTTTTAACAGACTTATTGGGTTATGGACATATACAAACTGTATATTTTAAGGCATACAACTTGATGTTTTGATAAATGTTTACCTTGTGAAATGATCACCCCAAACCAACCAATATATCTGTCACCTCTTGTGTGAGTGTGGTGAGATTTAAGATCTATCTTCTTGGAAAATTTCAAGTACATCTGTAGTATTAACTACCATCACCATGCTTTATTAGATCTCCAGAACTTTCTCATCTTTCGTAACTGAAACTTTGTTTCCTTTCACCAATATCTCCCCATTTCTCTTTCCCGCTGCCCCGGGCAACCACCATCCTACTGTCTGCATGTATGAGTTTGACAGTTTTTGATTCCACACATAAGTGAAGTCATACAGTATTTATATTTCTGTGTCTTGCTTAATTCATTTAGCATCGTGTCCTCCAGCTCCATCCATGTTGCAAATGACAGACTTTTCTTCTTTTTTAGGAACGAATAAAATTCCATTGTGTGGAGGGAGAGAGAGGGAGGGAGGAAAGGAGGTGGATAAGTAGATATCATATATATCCATTCATCTGTTGAAGGACATTTAAGCTGTTTCCATATGTTGGCTATTGTGAATAATGCTGCGATGAACATAATTTGAAAATGTAAAATCTAAACCTTGTCCTATACATTTCATGTTTGCATTAGTCTCTATCCCTGCTGCTTCACTATCTCCATTTTGAGACAGAAAGGTAGTAAGTAAATGTTAACATGGAATATTTTTTGTGAGTGTAGTTTGATATAAAAGTAAGAAAATTAGAATCATTTTTTATTGAAGTAAATCTTCAAAGCATATGGATAATGGAGAGGCATGATCCTAGCTCCTTTACTGGAATATGGGTAATATTGGGCAAGGTTTTTTTTAGTTCCCTGGGCATTTTTTTTTCCTTATGAAAGGTGGGTAGCTCTAGTGTTTTACCTACCTAAACAGATTCTTGTGAAGATTAAATGAGACAGCTAGAGAAGGCACTAGGAATACAGTAAAAGATAGAATTCAGTAGTTACTGTTCTTAGCTATTCTACTTGAAGACATTTGCAAGATGTTTAAACATTTTCCAAATGACTATTTCTTTCCTCCTTCCTTTCTTCGTTTCTTCTTTCATTTTTTTTTGTTTTTCCATTACTAAATTTCTATTCAAACTTTGTGAAGAAGAGGATTCCATTTTGTTTCATAAAGTTCCATATTCTTAAATTAGACTGCAATTAAATATTATACTATAAATACCCCAAATTAGGGGTAAAAATCACTGTGTCATAATTAATTCAGGCTGCCATAACAAAATGCTATAGACTGGGTAGCTTAAACAAGAAATTTATTTTCCCAGATTTCTGGAGGCTAGAAATCTGAGATCTGGGTGCCAGCTTGATCAGTTTCAGGTGAGAGCTCTCTTCTTGACTCACACATGGTCACCTTCTCTCGGTGCCTTCTCATGGTGCAGAAGAGAGATTCAGACTCTGGTGTCTCTTCTTAGAAGGGCACTAATACCATCATGAAGGCACTACCCTTATGACCCTCAGGACCTAATTTAAACATAATTATCTAAATACCTCTCAGAGGCTCCATCTTCAAATGCCATCACTTTGGACTTAGGGCTTCAAAATATGAATGGGAGGGGTGGGGAGTGATGGTACCCAGTTCGGTCCATAGCAAACTTGTTTGAAACTTTGAGACCTGATTTAATCAGCTTGTTGGAAAGGTTTTCAATATAACGAATAAACATTGATCACCAAGATTCTATGCTATAAGACATTTTGACATTACAACTGTAGACTTGAGTTTGATTAGCTCTATACATTATATTAGTTTAATCAAAATCTCCTTTATTCCCAAAAGAAGTCCCTCCAGACTACTCCAATTAAGTGTTATGCACAATTAGCAGTCTGACACAAATTCTGACCTTTTCTCTCTACTGTTTTTTTTTTTAATCTTTCTTTATGCAACTTTAACCTCTCCTATCCACCCATCTCCTCCCCACCTAGTGCTCACCTTTCCCCACTTACCTTTAGTCAATATGGTCTCTGAGTCTCCTGTTTAGTAACTCTGAAAATCTTGCTTTGATTTAACCTTTTTGTGATATCATCTCTTTGGTTCCATCTCTTTTCCTCAGAAATCTCTGCATTAATCTCCCAGCAACATTTCAGATTTCTTGACTGTTTCTCCTTTCTGCTTTCCAGGA
Source organism: Lynx canadensis (assembly GCF_007474595.2). Classification (NCBI taxonomy): domain Eukaryota; kingdom Metazoa; phylum Chordata; class Mammalia; order Carnivora; family Felidae; genus Lynx; species Lynx canadensis. The sequence goes on along the minus strand of NC_044303.2, from coordinate 152,242,275 downwards.
AACTCAGCTTTCCTGACCCTTTCTCCCCAGATTCTCCTCCAGTGCCTTTTACTGGGCCTCCTCTCATTTTTTCCACTTTCTCTGCAAACCTAATTCTAAGCACTTCCCTTAAGACCATTTCCCTTTCCTCCCTATTCCCTCTGTTTTTAGTGACACCATCCACTTCCAAAAGTTTTATTTTCACCTTTGTGAATATGACATCCACTTCTTTTTCTGTATTCTAATTTTGCAGCTCCAGACCTTAAGATTCAGGCCTGATCCTCTCCTAGGATCTCCCTGAAAAGGGAGTATGTGAGTTTATGGGGCAGGGAGCAAAGAGGCATGAAGTTGCTGATTGGTAACTGAACAGTGAAATAACTAAAACAATTGTTTTTACAGCCCTCTAAGCTGATTCATGATCTGACCATTTCATTTCATTTCATTTAACACTTGAAACTACTTATTCAGTGTTTAAAAAAGTTCAGGCTTGACCTGCTATCCTGCATCATAATCACACTGATGCAGTTGACTTACTTTTCAGGTTACCATTTGGATATGTCCTAGACAGTGTGTGTGTAGCTGATTTCACCATTATTTGTCCTCTTTTGTAGCCATCCCCATATTTTGTGTTAGTAGTTTTATCTCTTAGCCAATAATCTAAACTCAAACCTCTTCACTGTACCTCCATTCTCCCCAATTCACATGTACCTATTGGTCATCAACATTTCTGATTCTCTTGGAGTTTCTCTTGCACTCAGTACTTTCGTTTCATTTTTATTTTCATTATTTTGTTTAGACTCTTATTTTACGTTGCCTTTCTGATCTTCTCTTGCTTATTCTGTCTTGTTGCCAAATTCATCACTGTAAGCCATTCCTTTTCTTTTTTACCTTTATTCTCATTAATGAGTCCTCATTACCTATCAAACCCTGAGGCATCATTACCTTGACTTTCAAGGCCTTCTACAAATTAGGCTATACCTCATTTTTATGATGCACTACCTAGAATTCCCCTTCAATCACCCTGCACTATTACAACTAAATCAAAATTGACCACTGTTGAATGAATTCGGTTAAAAACATCTTGGTGGTGCTTTTTACCTTCCTGTGGTCAAGAGGCTTCCCCACTTTTCCAACATGTTGACATGTTCTTTCCTTCAAGGGGCAACCCACATGTCAATCTCAGTTGAAATTTTCCCTGTTGCTACTTACCAAATGTCTCATAGTCACATGCATGCGTGCACATGTTTTTAAACGTAAATGCCTTACCAGATTCGATAGTAAGATTCAATAGGGCTATAGTAATTTCTACCCCCCCTTATCTCATCTGATATATTAACAATATGTGTCTAGAATCAGATCTTGTTTATATCTTTCTCCTTCTCACCACAAAATCAAATTGCATGGCTTCATAAATATCTGTACAAATAATGCAGATGAAGTCTTGATAAATATCTTTTGAATAAATACAAAATAGAATGATTACAGTAATAAGAAAAATTCTCATTTTTTATCACTAGGTGTTATTTTTTATGTGACCATTTAAAACAGTTACAATATTGTTAATGGTTACAGGAAGAAGCCTTTAGTTTTTTTAATACATTTGGTTGGTAGCATGACATGATATGGGCTGTTACATCCTTCTGTTTTTTAAAAACCTCCATGTTTGCATGTAAAATGGGTAACTGTAGTTTTGTTTGCATGTCTGTTCGTACCTGCATCAGGAATAAAATTTTGAATAGAGAAATAGCTTTTAAAAATAGAATGTAGATAAAATTTGGTCATATTTAATCTGTAGTGGAATTATAGTCCAGTTACTAAATGTCATAATATATCCAAAGTGTATAGTTCATTCCATGAAAACAATACAAATTAAAAAGCCTATATTTAATAATTATTTTTGGTGAGAGATAAGACTATATTAATAGAATAAAAGCTTTCTGCTACTTTAAAAAATAATTTAATAAACTTTATATAAGGCCAGGTTTTTTTTTTTCTATTTGAAGATGGGGAATAACATCATTATGCTCAAAACTAATTTCCTTAATAGAGATTACAAAGTCTTTCTTTTCCACGAATTCCACTGAAGTTCAAGAAAGTTTAAGTACTGTAGAAAGCTTTTGGTTAAAAAATGCATTAAAACCTTGTAAAACAAGTCATCATTTGAAGATATATGGATGACAGATCCTCAGCAAAACACACATCATAGAAGTCTGTATTTAGTAAATTTTTTTAAAAAGATAAGAGAAGCTGGCTGATGTGACGGCACCTGTGGGTGGCCATGCTTGGGAGATTCCATAAAGGGCCTCGCTTGGCTGCAAAAGGTTTCAGTATGGGTGACAGGATATTTCCATGTGTGTTTCCTTTCAGTTGATACCTTCCGGTAAAGCTTCCTGTGTGCTGTGAGCGCTCACCTACACCACCCACAGCACATTTCTTGATTTGAATTAGGGTTTCATGAAGTGTGGGTTGTAGACGTTTGATTCACTTACTAGACACCCGAAAATGTAGTGAAGCCCTGATTACAAAGATTCTCATCATTGCCAAAAACTGTTTTCACAAAGAGAAAATAAAAATCCACAGAACTTATATATTAAATAGTAAATACCTTTAAATTCTTTAGGGGTGAGGGATATTTATTCTAACTGTGATTTTGCATATGAGGAAACAGAGACTGAGAAAAGGTAAGTAAGTTGCTCAAACAGAATTACAAGATGAATATAGGTTTCCTGGTTTCTTAAAAATTTTTTAATGTTCATTTTTAAAATTTTTTTAATGTTTATTTTTGAGAGAGAGAGAGAAAAAGTGTGAGTGGGGGAGGGCAGAGAGAGAGGGAGACAGAGAATCTGAAGCAGGCTCCAGGCTCTGAGCTGTCAGCACAGAGCCTGACAAGGTTCTTGAATTCATGAACCATGAGATCATGGCCTGAGGTGAAGTCGGAGACTTAACCAGCTGAGCCACCCAAGGGCCCCAGTGTTTGTTTGTTTATTTTTTGAGAGAGAGCATGAGCAAGGGCAGAGGGCAGAGAGAGAGGGAGACACAGAATCTGAAGCAGTCTCCAGGCTCCGAGCTGTCAGCCCAGAGCCTGACATGGGGCTTGAACTCACAAACCGTGAGATCATGACCTGACCCCAAGTCTGACGCTCAACCAACTGAGCCATCCAGGCACCCCAGGGTTTCCTGACTTCTAGTCATTGGACCTCATAGGCTGACTTCTCTAAAGAAAATTATCACCTTAATATTGAGCAGCTGATTGTTGTATTTAATAGTGAAAATACTTTTTTCCCCTCACCGGTCCTTTTTAAAAGAGCAGATTAAAAGAGCAGGAAAATGTATGTCAGATTAAAATGGGCCATAATTATTTTGTTACATATGATTTAGTTCTTAGCATCCCCAAATTATTTATTATATAATTTATATATTATTTATTATATAATTTATATTTATATATTTTTACATAATTAAATTTATATGTGTGTGTGTGTGTGCACGCACACACACACACACACACACCATTGCTAAATGCTAAAATTATAAATGATGGAATGAGATGGAATATGTTTCAATTGCCTTTGGAAGTTAATGGGATAAGCTTCACACAACTATAAAATGTTCTCCAAAAACTGTAGTTTAAAAAAAATGTTTATTGGTTTATTTTTGAGAATGAGAGAGAGACAGAATCTGAAGCAGGCTCAGAGCTGTCAGTATAAAACCTGACTCGGGGCTCGAACCTCTGAACTGTGAAATCATGACCTGAGTTGGAGTCGGATGCTTAACCAAATGAACCACCCAGGCACCCCTGCAATTTTTTTAAGATGCTATTTTCCCTTATGAGTTCATGCAGGATAAAAAAAAGTTAGTGGAAATTATCTTTGTCATATGCTTGAAAAAGGCAGAGAGGCAAGTCAGAAAAAAGATAGATTTAAATTATCTTTAAACCTATCTCCTATATGCCTCTGTTTAAACCTCCTCAGTCCAGCTGAGATGAATCATTAAATAAATTCCTATATTAATACAAGGAAGGTAAAGTGATTTTAAATTTCAGTGTTACTTTAATTTGTACATAAATTTCCTTGACTTAAAGGAAATTTAAAAAGAACAGTAGAGTCTGTAATTGAAATTCATTTTAAGAAACAACTAAAAACAAAACTGAGGTGATCTTGCTAATAGTTTGTCCCATCAGTGATGAGCAGTTGCTAAATGGTGACCTTCTAGGTTATGATTATACCTGCTTACCCATAATGATTACCTATTTGGGATCTAAGCCTATGCTTAGGAAGACACACACACATACATATATGTGTGTGTGTGTATACATATATGTGTGTGTGTGTATATATACACACATATGTATATGTATGTATATATGTATTTATATGTATGTATATGTATGTACATATATATGTATGTGTGTGTCTATATATGTGTGTGTATATATATATATATATATATGTATATGTATATATATATATATGGCACAGGCCGAAGAAAAGAACCCAGAGTTGAAATAGAAGCACAACAGACTTGTGAAGAGTTGTACTCAAACATATTAGCTAAATGAGCTGGAGTTCAGAGTTGTAGAAAAAATATCCAAGATGAACTGGAGTGGGCAAAAACTAGCAGGAGGGGAAATGTCATTATAACAACACACAAAATTCTGAGGATTCAGCTAGTGGAAAAGAAGGAACAAAATATCATTGAAAGGAATGGTTAATAGAAGGTGAGGAGCAACATGAATGCTTAAAAACCTAGTAAGTATAGGCATACAAAATAATCAAGGTGAAAGTCTTCATGGTTAAGCAGCCAGAAATGGTTATGTTATAGCATGGTCCTTGCAGAAGATTAGGGAATTCGATTTTCTCAGTATCATCGTCTACATGACCAAAATGGTATAAGGACAGTTCAGAGGTGTATAGTGTTCAAGTTCACAAGGTCTGGTTCAACTAATTCATGAAAGTCAGTAATCCTCACATAATTTGAGTTATTATTCTCTCATCCCAGTAGGACAAACACACACACACACACACACACACACACACACACACACACACACACACCCTCCTGCCAGGAAGTTCATTGCAGGCATTCACAAGGTTAAATTAAATAACCAGAACTTTTCGACAATTTGAGACAACCAACCTGTTCTCTAAGACATGTGAAATGACACTGTGAAGCATTATAAACCTTAAATATTGAACTCAATTTGACCCCCAAATTGAGCATATTACATCTAATCAATTATACCTCAGTAATCTTAATAGGTGGGTAGGTAGATAGAAAGAAAATATTTCCTTAGAATTAATGCTTTTTGCTTAGCTAATACCCCTTTCTGAGTAAAGTCCTCTGTTTTCAGCAAGGCAAGCTTTTCACCCTACTTTCCTTTCAACCTAAGCAATATATGGGCTCATGAAAATATTTTTTTAAAGAAAAACAATTCTCCAAATACAGTATAATTGTAACATTTATTGTGCTTAGGGATTACATTTGTTAAATTCAGAAGAAGAGGGGCGCTTGGCACTTGCACATTATTGGAAATTCCCCAAACACAGACAACAAAAGCTCAGTCAGTTTAATCAAATTATCAGCTTTTCCTCAGTCTGTGTTTAGTCTGTGTTTGTCTAATGTCCGGGTGCATATTTTCTACTTAAGAAAATCAATAAATCTGCTGCTTTAAAAAAAGGCACATTTCAAATGCAGTATACAGCGTATTGCACTATCTGATCCAGCAATCTGTCTGCCTCTGCCCCACAGAAGGAATGAACAAGAAATATGCCTGACAAGCTTATGAGATGGTTTAGAAACTCATGTATGAAGGCAGAAAAATGATGCCATCGAGAAGTGCACACCCTTCACTTCTGATGTAGAAGGATGGCATGACATGTGTGCCTGAAACTTCTTTATGCTCTTTTAAATGGTTTTACGTAAAATGGGCAGCACTACTATGATCTTAGCAATGAAGTATCTAAATCAGTTTTCTTAGGTAGAATATTTATTCGTGTACTATTCTTTCATCAACCTAATTGTTACTTCTCTGTATATCTGGAGATCTGACAGCACATCTTCCTTTATTATTTGCTTTTGTTCTGTAAATATTTGAATTGCCAATCTGACGTATGATACTCACTTTACCAACTACGAGAAGTGATAGTTCTGCTCCAGGGATAGTTCTTCATGCCCACATGGCTCTTAGGTCGCCCATGGTTGTCTCTTTTTTTGCAGGAATACTCTATACATATACAAACAAGCAGAAACAAGTTGTTTACACAAATCCTCTTAAGTGTTAATACTTTAGATAAATAAGTATTTTATAAATTTGATGTATAAAGATCATCTCACTAATAAAATCAAAGTTCAGGCTTTTCTTAGATCCAGACAGAAAAATGTAGAATTTTGATGGTAAGAATTTGGCTCTTGCATTTCCATGGATTAATTTTGACTGTATTAGAATTAGTGTATGTTCTCACATGGATGGGTGGATCTAGGGTGAATAAAATTTGAAAAGATATAAAGAAGACAGACATTTGGAGAATAAGATAAATTTTCTTCTATTGATTGACACATTTAAACCTATTAGAAAATAGATGCTACTTTTCTTCCTAACCATCAATACATGATAGAACACTAGACGTAGGTTACAATAGAGCTTTTTAACCTAAAGATTTGCTCACCATTAATCCTTACAAATGATGTGGTCTTGATAGGTCTTTAATCATAACTAGTTCTGATGCCTCTAAATAAGTTGGTTTAAGCAGTGACAGTACACTGAGTTTAGTTGCTAGAGAAATGTTATTTACTCTTTCTCCTTCTGTGTTTTTTTGGCAGTAAGGAGATGGGGGAAATTGTGAAATTCACATTCCAATGAATTTGTCAAATATTAATAATTGCCCAAGTAATTCATGACATTTTCAATGATGTGTGTGTTTGTGTTCATAGGGGACAATAAGTGCACAAGTACCAGGGAAGGCAAAGAAAAACCATTTAGAACAGTAAACTGAATTCATCCTCAAGGAAAGAGAAATTCTGATTAGCTAACTCCCCTTTCCCATCTACAACATCTTAGAACACATGTTTGCTTTGTTTATTATAAAAATGCAAAAGTCACCATTGTCAAATAAATTTATTATTTCTAATGATTCTGGGGGAATATTTTCTTTTTTGGTGTAAAACTCCCTGGATTTGGTTTGCTGTTTTCCCCACTGTTGTTTATGTGAAGAATTTCTACTCAGGGTAAAAAAAGGTGTTGCTTGTGCAGAGAATCCGTTTAGTGGAGCAGGCTAATAGGCTGACCAGTCATTAACTAAAACACAGCTGGGAAGAGGCTATAATCCCCCAATTTCCTTCACAAATGCAGTAAATAAATATTCAAATGAAGCAGTGCACACATTTGCATATGTGTTAAACAAAAGCCCAGCTGAAGATCTGGTTTAAAAGCTCTGCTAATGTTTCTCCCTTTTCTACCTACAATTCCTCTACCTGAAGAGTTTGCATTTCACAAATGTCCCCATACTTTTCCCTTTTACCTCAAGGATTATCTTAGAAATCTTCTCTCTGGCTGCCCCCCATTAATTCCCTCATTGAACCCCATTTTAAGAGGAATGAAATCCTCCTATCAGATTAAGTCTGTTTCTTCTTCTTTAGATGTTTTAAATTTCAGTACCCTTAATGTGTGAGATGCCATTGTTACTCTGTGTGTTCTGCTGGTTTGTGAATAAAATTCTATTTTTTTGGACCCTGGAGCATTAAATACTTGGGAAATAAAACTCGGAGGCTTGATCATTAGTACAACTAATTTGTTAACCTCATGGCTTTAGGAAGCCAATTCAGATCAGTTTCCTAAATTCTTTAGTCTGTCCTCTGAGATTTCAAGCAAGTGATGTAACATAGGATGCTGTTCGGTTAATTATTCCTCAGAATGAGCCTCAATATCATTACAAATTCCCTATTCTGCCTCTTTTTTCCCCTCTCCTGCTCATATTCGTGATTGTAATTTCTAGAGTTAGATTCTAGGGCACACCTGACCTTAGGCTCTTCTGGGTTGCTTATCCTGAAGCAGTGTGAGTCCCTCCCAAGGTGAAGAAATATAATTAGAAGAAAAAGAGATCATTCAGTGAGGAGCTTAAGGTAGGACACAAGGGGTTACTTTCTAGGGGAAAAAATAGATTGCAAAAAAATTTTTTTAAGTGATTCTGAAAAGAAAAAGAGAAAAAAGAAAGCTCTGCAGTTAAAGAAAAAAAGCATATGAAAAATTAGCAAGGTAAAATTGACTTTCACTTGTTTTCAACACTGCTTGTGACTCAACCAGATTTGTCCCACCCCAGTGGAGAAAGAAAAATAAAAGTAGCCAAAACCCCACAGAGTTCCTAGGTTACAGTGAATTTGTGCTTTTTTCCTAGTTGTGAGAAGTGCACTATAATTATTGTCATATGTATAAAGACATCTACAATGAGAAAAGTATCAGCATTTATACACATATATTTGAATACTGTGTATAAATATGTCGGCATACATTTAGGAAATGTTATTGATTCACAGCAAAGTACAGTGCATAGGTAGGAAATAATGTGAATTTTATAAGGAAACGGGTTAGTAATAGAAATACTACATCAGACTTTGGGCCTTCAGAATTATATTTTTAAATAAATAATACAGGAATTATTTTTGCCAACCTGTACTTAAATGCACGCAAGGATCCTTATTAGTGCCTGTTAGTTGCTTGCTCTACAACATCCTGATGGGTTTTAATTCTTCTATACCTAGGAGCAAGTGTAGCTTAAACAGTAAAGCTTTTGACAGCTGAGATAATAAAAGATTTTTTTCCATCTCATTCAATCACGTTTACAAAGCATACTTGTAGGGAGAAAGTCACTATCATATAAACGATAATGCTTTGTATTTTTAACAAAACCATGCTGGTATGTTTTGTGTTACTCCTTTTTTACAAGTAAATTTTTTTCTTGAAATAAGAAAATAAAAGCATTAATACTGGGAGGCTAGTTCAAATGTGTGCTCTAACTGATACTATCAAAGAAGGCACTTTTAAGAATCAGGTTGTGTGAATAATGCTGGATATCTATGAGCATTATTTTGAAGAGGCTTCAAAGCTTTCAGAATGCATATAAAATATGGCAAAATAACAATAGAGATCATTTTTTTCCCCTAAGTTTTATCTTTTGCTTATTTCCTTAACAGGTCGTTAAACTAATTTTTTTTTTTCTGTTCAAGCCACACTGAACAAGACGCTTAGTTACTTGGTCACACAAAGGCTGGACAAGATGAGGTGCCCAAAGAACACCTGTTGAATTTAGACCTGCTGTTACTTGCTTGCTGTTCCATTTGAACTTGTCATGAGAAGTGGCATATCCTCATTTGTTTTATTATCCTTCAAGCTGAAATCTTCCCTAAAAGATGGTAATGTAGTCTGAGACAGTACACCCTCATCCACAGCCACTTGAGTGTAGATCCACTGTGAAATCATTTCCCATTTTGTATAGGAGATAAACTACAATTTGCAGATAACATTCAAGTTAATTATCTCTTTTGATTTGCACATGTTACTTTTTGTTGCCCTTTACATATTGCTTTAAGCGCAAAAAGTTATTTTATAATTACTTTGGCCCCCTGTTTTTTTTTTCTTTTTTTAATTGTAAAAGCTCCAAGTTACATGAGATTGTAGTGTCATGCATTGGGTTAGAACTTCCTGATCAGGTATAAGTCAAAGATCCTGGAATTCATGCAAATATTCATAAGCTGTGACGTGACAAGAACTAGCAAGGAGAATGAGTATTTCAGTCACCAAGGCAGGGAGATTTTTATCAGCCATTCTGTCTGAGCAAACGTACTGTGTCCAGCAGTCCAGTCTGAGGTCATGGCTGCCCCAGAATTTGGGCGGTTGGGGATATTTTGGGATGCTTTCATTAGAAGGTACAGAGTACAGTTAAGAAACAGGCTTGGGGCGCCAGCATATGATTATGGCAAGACTGGCTGACCACTGGGAAATTGCTGAGCCAACAGGCCGAGAGTCTGGTTGACCTCCCCTGGGGCCAAGTCCACAGAGAGTCACCACCCAACACACCTTCTGAGGGGTAATCTGAAGCACTCAGTGTTCCAAATACTCATCTGAGCAACAGATGTTTTTGTAAGACAAAAGTATTGTACATTTTCAAAGCCTCTGTTTATGAATCTTCTTGCCTTTCTATTTTTAAAGGTGCCTGTATCCAAAAAAATATCCCTTATATTTACTTTAGAATGATCCAGCCTCTTCGCTGCCTGTTTCACTGGTGGTTGTTGGGGGAGGGGGGGGTGGGAGTTGTTGCAGAAAAGCTCTAACCACAATGCGAAAGTCACTCACTTAGCAGGCTGCAAGTTACCAAGAGCCTGTTCAGAGAACCATTATATAAAGCAGGTATTTTTTAGACTTCTTATGTTTAATGACATTTAATGCTTCTGGATAAAATCTTTCCACTTTCAATTTGTGGTTAACAAAATATTTCTTTCCTTCTGTGTTTCATGCTTCTTATAGCACCCAAACTTGATGTTTCTTTTTTTTTTCTTCTTGATTTTCAAGCAGCCTGTTTATACAAAGCATGGAAAAGAGTTAAAGTGAGAGAGAATTTAGAGGTGTCATTTGATAACCATGACAACTCAGAAAGCAATAAGAAATTTGGAATCTAATATTTGTTTTATGAGCATTAGCAAACCTGGCAATTGAAGCAGCAGCCCTCTGTTACCTGGCATAGTCAGAGCATGGTTGAACTAGAATAAATCTGAAGAAAATGGGAAAATGTTAATTTGATAGTTTGGAAAGAAAAAATACATAATAAAAATCCACTAATGTCACTTTTTGATCATCTCACAACATTTTACATAGTTTATGTGGAAAAAAACAACAACGTTATCCACTGATGCCTCCATGCCCATCGATTCTCCGTGCTCGCTTCCTCTCCCGTTCCCGGGACGCATGAACCAGCCCTTCATGAGGTTTGGATTCGGCAATAGTGTGTATGTTTTCTTAAAATAACAGGAAAAAAAATTAAATGTGAAGCAAGATAAATTAATTATGACAGACTCAAATTGTATTAAAGCATTGACTCTTAGGGTGTCAGGGATTTCAATTTAATTCAGTTTGATTTAAGTAAATCCCTTGAGCTTTTCTGAATCAAAATTTATATTTCAAGTTTGGATGCTATAAGAAGCAAAAGTGCAGTATATATCAACTAAAACAGATGAAGCCCAAACCAGCAGCGGTTATGATTGTCAGGTTGCTCCTAAAAAGACAACAAATCAACAATAATGAAAATTAAAGTTTCTACAAAAAAAGCAAATCTATAAAAAATCAGGTCCTACTTACCACTTTATAGTTTGCCTTCATTTGTGTGCGTGTGCCTGTGTGTGTGTGTGTGTGTGTGTGTGTGTGTGTGTGTGTGTGCGGGTAGTTTTCCTGGCTACACATTTGCCTCTTCTCTAATTTATTTCCTCCCTTATTGTTTCTTTCCCTTTCCTCTTTTAAATATATCTTAAGGTCTTCTTCAGCAATTCCAGGCCATCTGTCCTCACCGTACTAAATAAGCATTCATGGACACATGGCTGCCTCCTCCAGACTGACAAAGGCTCTTTAGTATAGCTAAGAGAAATGACCCAACAGCAGTGGTAAAGAGGCCTAAAAATATTTAAAGTAAAAAAAAAATAGCAAGACCCACCAACTTTCTCTTTACTTGACTCCCCCATTTTTCTTAAGTTTATTTTATGTTTTACCATTGGAATCTGCCCTAGCAGAATACATTTGCATAATTGCCTGCCAAATTGGATATAAGCTTATTTTTAAAGGTAAAGAATCCTTATATCAGAAAAACAAATTAATAAAAAAAAAAACAATCTTTAACTTCCTTTTAAACCATGGCTGCATATATCCTCGTGTAATATAATTGGCAAACATTTAAAAGATGAAAGGTGATTATGTTTAGGAAGCACTCCTGAAATGATACGAAGAGGTTGGTTGATATATATTTTTTAGTAGTTTAATAAGAATGCACTCAGTAAGCAAATATGCTTTCAAATAACTTACATGAATTGTAAGGCATTAAGGACACACAGTTTTTTAAAAAGTATTCAGTGGATTAAATTTTTACATAAAAGACACGGACTCTTACTTCTTTTTTTAGGTGACCAATCTTGAATTTTTTTTCATGCTCTGTAGAAAATTAACTTGTTTTATTTCCAATGAATACTATTTTCTTATATGTTTGTTAGTTTATTAAAGCATTTTATCTAATGAAAAATATTTTAATTGGATGTAAATTATCACTTTATTTTTTCACAACAGATGCTGTGTGAATTACATGAACTTATATGAATTTCTGAGCTACTCATAAGTATTCAGAAAACTGCTAAAACCTGTTAACTGAATAGAAAATAAGATATTTTCTATCCTCTTTATGGACTAAACCTTGCTTATGTAAAAATTGTTAGGCTTTTTTTCCCCCTGAAACTTCCTAATGTATAAGCAAGTGTTTCCTCATTCGTACACCTATAGTATATATGCTTATACCTATGCTAAGTATAGCCCAAAGTGGTATCTTCTTGAACTTACATTACAAAATGGCTGAACACTACCTGTCATGTATTTTATGTTAAAAGAAAAAAACCTTTGCTCAACACTGCTGTCACTGATAGACCACCATAAGTCTTTCCTTGGAGTATTTCTGGCTCAATTCCAGTTATTACTAGTTAATTTGCAGAAAAAAACAATACATTTCTTTGAAAACTCAACAGTAAAAATTTCAGCAAATCATATTTTTACAATTTCCAGAGAGAAGGGAATATTTTTAAGATAGTCCTTAAATTAGGATGGCACAAACAGCAAGTTGTCTAGTGTGGTGCCACAAAAATGGAACTCAGATATCAGAGAAACTATCATCTCATCTATTTGAAACACAAACCAAGTTTTAGTTTTACATACCGTCTTTTCAAAATGTATGTTATGGTGTATATGCCATTAAAATTGGTCTTATGAGGGCTTTTGTTTGTATGTAGAGAGAATAGAGGCAATGAGGTGGGGGAAGAAGGACCTGAATTTAGGTGAGGATGAATTTCATGAAGCAGTAGGTGTTCATCAGTGTGTGTCTTACAGTGTTCAGTGTTTTTTTATAGAATGTTTTCCCCCTCCAAAAAAAAAAATCTAGTGGGTGTTCAGTGGTTTCTTTTGTTGTTCAATCTGTTAATTAGAATTTTGCCACAAATCTTCATGAAGAACTAAGTATTATAGAAAGGTCTTATTTTAAAATTTAGAAAATATGAATGCCAAAATCAAATAATTATAAACCTGAGTGAAAAACTATCAAAATACTTTACATGTTTGAAAATAAAAAGCACAGCACCATTTAATAACAGAAAGCTAGCATTAGGGACATGTCCAGGATCTGATTTGGGAAGGAAGCAGGATCAAAGCAGCAGAGCTCTGTATGGATAGTAGATAAAATGCCATATTTACATTTTCATTTCGACCTGCAGTGAGAGAGTAAATTACAGCTCTAACTCAGAGTTTTCCAAATCCAGGATAAATGGGTAGAGATCAAGGAACTGCTTCATCTCTAATATACTAAACCTAAATAAATAAATAAATAAATAAATAAATAAATAAATAGAAGAGAAAGAAAAAGAAAAAAAGAAAGGAAGAAAAGAGATTAGAGGGAGAGACCAGGGAGTAGAAACAGTATCAATTCAACCCTTCCTAAATATGACTTAAGCTACAAGTGTAAGGCATTTCTTATACATTTTTTTTTTTTGCTCTATGTTTTCTTTGGTAATTCTTTTCAGTTCGTTGTGTCAAAATCTTGATGAAGAATTATGAACAATACATCTTCTTTATATTTTAAATTAATTTCATAGGAGCCAAGTACTTACAGTCAATGCATTTGAAAATAATCCCTAAGTTAGAGAAGCAGCACATTGCACTCTGGGAAGCAACATAACATAATGGAATAATACAGATGCTAAAATCAAAAGACTTAATTTATAAATTCTTACTCCATTTCTTGCCAGGTATATGGCCCTTTCAAATTACCTACCTCCCTGAGCCTCAGCCTCCTCCTCTGTAACAAGGAGATCATAATTGCTTCATCGTGGACTGATCATGAACATTAAACATGATAATATATGTAAAGCACCCAAAAGGGTTTAGACCCATAGTGGGTGTTCGGAAAATTTGAAGTCCCGCATCCTTGCCTACCTCATCCCATAATCACTTTGATCACCAGAAAAATGATTGCTCAGAAATTTCCTGGAACAGTGAGAAATTCTTTGGGATATTTTTCATACTGAAGTCAACAGTCTTCTTAATAAAGACTGTGATCAATGCAAAGTGGATTTTCATATTTAAAAGATGTATGTGGATAGCTCTGGTGGGGAGTTTTCTTTTAAAAATCCCCTACTGAAAGCCTTAATTATCATGAGTTATGAGTATACTAAAAAGGTATCAAAATTATTATTTTGTTAACAGATCCCCTTAATTCATGTATATACAATCCCAATCCATGATTCACAGAACAACCTGATCATGGAACATGATTCATTCAAATAATACTTAGAGTTGTGTTATTGTCAGAGTCAAATAAATGTTATAAACTCATAGACTGTCTTGTGGTACATATAGCATAGATGGAACTGACAAATAGTAAAACTTGTGCAAAACCACTGCTTTACAGAAAAAATGATATTCTGCAAAGGGAAAAGCTTTTTGAAAAAAATTTACTGTACTATAATATTTCATTAACTTAATTATAATGCTTCAAAACTTAAAAAAAAATCTGTAGCCTAAGAAAAAGATTTTATTTCTGATCAGTAATATAAATAATATAATTTGTCTTTGCTTAGATTTTTGTGGAAGTCCTCATGGCCTTCTACCAAGTAAGTCCACAAGTGCGGAGTTTTATTGTAGTAAGTCTGGAGAAAGAGTATAAATGAAATATAATGGTGTCACTTGTCATAATTTAAAAATTAATGTCTATTTTTAAATGATTACAATGTCTTTTTTTTTTTACTTTATATGAGCATGTATACACAGACACACACACGTTGATTCTATGCATTTAACTAATAGCACAGAAATACCACCCAAGCTGTTGTCTTGGAGTAATCTCACAAATAAACAGAAATAGAGTAGGACTGCTTAAGAACTACATGTGTTCTACTTTACCTATATTACAAAGGGCCCAAATATTTTTTGGAGTCTAGAAATACCTAATGGAACTGATATTACTTAGCAAAGATTCCATAATGCCAACATCTAACCTTGGTTTCCACTAACAGCCGAAACAGTTTAAATTACTATGGAAACAAAAGCACAAATACTTTGCCAGAATCTGCTGTGTGAAGTAGCAATAATCACTTTCTCTTATTGTCAGACAAGAGAATATCATATAAGTAAAGGAGAGAGAAACAGACTATAGGGGGAAAAGTAGGGTGTGACGTGTACTACAAAAGGAAAAGGCTAATAAAAAGGAAAATGAATGAGGTCTGGCATTCATTCTTATGAATATTATTTCATAAAATTTTGGTTTGATTTACAAGAAAACAAGTTAAATCATTTCTGGCTAGTTCAGGCAATGAAACCGTTCATCTGGATTGGTCCTAGTGAGCATTTATGTTTCTCTCTGAAGAACATAGCTTGACTCTAAATTCACGATTCTGCACTTTATCTCTAGCCAGAACAGGAACAGTCTATCTTATTCTAGTGAAGAGAGTTGAAGCATTATCTTCATTATAGCCTCTCATTCTGTGAAGAGATAAAGAATGATGTTCTTTTTTATTTTTTTAACATGTGTATTTATGTATTTATAATTGAAACTTAAATTTACACGGTAGTGTATGTCCAATATATTTCAACAAAGGATGGTATTATTTAAATTTGTACAAATTACACTGTGAGCATAATCAGGATAGTCTACCTTAGCCTGGGATAGCATCTCCAAAATTGCAGTAGATTAGCACAACAGACATGTGCTTCTTGCTCATCCCAGGACACCTGGGAACTCTGTTCTACATCTTCTCACACCAGGCAGATGATGTTTCTATCATCTGGAAAGTTACTGGTTGCCCTGGCAGTAGAAGGGAACAGCAAATTGCACTCTTCTTTGAAAGGCTCCATCTTGAAATGACACCTGTCACTTCTCACATTTCATTAACCAAAGAAAGTCATAAGGACATAAATGTGTTTCATGCCTTGAGGACAGGGAAATGCAATTTTACCATGTGACCAAAAGAAGAGATACTAGTGGCCAATCACATTTAGACTAACCAGTGGGAAGGCTGAGCAATCAATATTTTCTGTTTTCATTGTTGTTAATAACCCTCTCATCATGATTATGTGGAAACCCACGTTTATTAACGTGGTCAAAACTATTGAATAGTTTATCCTTTATAATTGTGTGTCAGACATACAAAAAAATAGTCTCCCACTTGCAAGGATCCTTTTCCCTGAAATGTTTTTTCCACAAAAGAACAGCCACCAGAAAATTTTTGGACTTGTAAAAACTTAATTATCACAATAAGGATCCTAGTGTCACAGTGTATAAGACTCAGTATACTGACTTATACAGACTCGTTAAATCTGTGCTATGGATACCATCTTCTTCATTTCTTTTATATGCTTTTTTTGTTTCTGAATTGAAAGTCAGGGCTTCTGTTTTATCCAAAAATCTCTGGGTCAACGTTGCCATTATGGCTCCAGTTGTTATTGCTGTGCTGTTGCCAAGGCAGCCAAAATACAGACCTGGGTTCAAAGTAGTTGCTGGGTGTGTAAGAGAGTAGTCACTTCCACTTTCATGAATACAGCTGCTCTGAATGTGACAAATACCATTATCATCATGGGTCTTATTACCTCCAGCCACAAGGTGCTATCTGAACAAATGCTGGGTTTTAACTGCCAGACTCTTGAATATGTCACATTTTTCTTTGGATCTTTGGGTTATTGTAACAGCTGTTTGTAAACATTGTAAAGCCTACATTAGGTACAGAATGGGTAAGAATATTTTGACCCAAATGTCTGCCCTCTGAACTATTGTAAGGAATGCAGCATGTCTGCTGACACTTAAAGCAGTAGATTTAAATAGCAACCGGGATCAACTTCCAGCTGAATAAGTCAATAGGCATTTTCAGTTTCGGACTCCATCTGGGTCAGTTTTCTTTCATCAGCTGGCCTGAGAACATCCGAGGGTATTCAGACCATACTGAAAAAAAGAAAAGGAGGGGAATAGCAAGTAGGTATTTCCACCAAGATTTTGTCTGGGCAGTACTTTCCCTAAAAGTCTAATATATGCTCTTCCATAGTTTAGGTTACCAGTGCTTGGTAAAAAGCATTTCTTTTCTTTAGAAACAGGGACACGAGCAGCTTTAGAATTTGTCATGCTCTGATCTCTTTCGTTCTGTAAATACCCCATGCTATTTTATGTAGTGGTAATGAGTTAGATATTTCTAGTGCTTGCCTGGTAAGCAGTCATGAGGGTTGTTGTAATAAATAAATAGTAAGAGCACATTGCTCTGATAATAGCAACTTTCATTGAAGGATGTGAATGTGCCTTGCAAAAGAGTGATACAGAATCCTTAGAAAGGCTTTTATTACAAGAAATGTAATACAACAATTTTTAAATGAAACAGGCAGAGTGGAGAGAGAATCTCTGACCTTGTGTTGCTAGTGTCAGTTGTCATTGTGGACACCTAGGCTCTCAAACCAAGCAGTTGAGAAGCTAAGAATCATTCTTGTAAGAAAAAGCATTTATCACGCATTGAATATTATGAGAAACGTTGTCCTCGAGATTCCTCGATTTTATAGATACCATACATCTTCCCACAAATTATATTACATAGTCACCTTTGGAAGTAGCCAAGTGATGTATATCCAGTTGAAATTTTACTTAGGATTAAAAATAAGACTCTTAAAATAATAGTCTTATTCTTTTATCTGCTCTTCACAGGATAATAGGATATATCGCAGCCATGATCCTCAAAAATTAAAAAAGTTTTCCAACCATCTTGCTTAAATACAGGAAACTGCGGTGAGTATGTGTGTATATACATAAACAACGCTACCAGAGGTATAATTCATGTAGTTATCTCTAAAATAAGTACTTTGTTAAACAAAATTTATCTTATTTTAAAAATATTCGGTCATAGTTAAAGTTAGAATTAAATGCAGAACTACCAAGATAAGTAACTTAGTGCGTGTATGCTGGTGACAGGAAAAAGTTAGACAGACTGAGATTTAAAGTCACTATGGATAATCAAGAATTGACTAAACACGAGACATAGCCTTTCATGTAAAAGATGCAGGGGAGTCCTTTAATGCGTTCTTTTCCTGTGATGGTTGAACAAACTGAGGTTTGTTCTAGTCTCAACATACACAGCATCTCAAAATGAAACAGGCAAAGTTGTGTTCTGCTCTTTGATAGTGTGATGATGTTTGTGAGGCTTCTCACTTTGTTCACATGTTGCCTTGAAATAAAGAAGGCTCTTTCATTTGAGCATGTGTCCTGAATTTCTTTATAAAATTAAAATTGAAAATGGAGACTAGGAATAGTGCCTGAGATCTCTTACATCTGTTTTGTCATGGAAATTCTTTGTCGAGGCTGGCCCTATGTTAAGTGGTGGGAAAGAGTAAATTTGTGTTCTATTACCTTCTGCATCTCTCTCTTTTTTTTAATTCTAGTATATATTCAAGTATATTTTCCTGGATTGTATTCCTACTCCAAAGCCCCTTGAAGCCCACAACTTAGTGCCCCTAAGAATGTAGGAATTTTAGAAAGTGTCCTATCTGTATATATTTTGCTCATTCTCATCTATTGCTACAATTTTCTAGATTAGAGTTCTGAGTGCAGTGGACTATAATGTAATGATATCAATATATTGCACATATATTGCACAAACATGTGTGATAAAATAAATTGCACATTCTATATAAGCAAACATCTATTCTGTCAAGAGATTATGTTCAGAGAATTATCTATAGAAACAATGTCATAAATGGTTGCTGTGTTTCCAAATTCACAGAAAACAAAAAACAAAATCTTGAACTTATATTAAGTACCCCTGCTCCCCTCCTGGCTGCCCCTTCTCCTGGTCAGAAATGTCAGTCTCCTAGAATAGGTGATCTCACCTTCATTGGTAGAAAACAATCTGAGAGTACTAATTCCCACTCTTTCATGAAAGCGTGAATGACTTTTAATCCCTTAAACTCCCAAAGGTTGAGTGGTTGGAATAGTTGTTACCGAAATAAATCATGTATTTATAGAAACTTAATATAACAGGGAAACTACAGTGAAAAATGTTCAGATGATATGTAAGGACTTATTTTTTTAGCTGACACATGGGCAACCCATACCAGCCCAGACTTTTGCCTCTGGACCTTTTAGTCTATAATGTTCATGATTTGGGGACCTTTTTCAACTTCTTGCACCACAGAATCTTTGAAAAGTCCCATTCATCTACATTGTGGTTCCCATTGAAGCAGTTGCAAGGGACTAGTGTGTGGGAAAAGTGTGACAGGAAAGAAGGTATTGTGTGCATTGATTTGAGGTAAATCAGAAACCTTGGGTATTTGCATTCGACCAGGGACTTTCTGGGGATAGTGACTTAACTGGAACTCTGAGGCATTCAGGCTCCATGGAAGGCTGTTGAGAAAATATCGAAGTCCCTCAAATCACACTATTTGTGTGGCCTTTTGTATTCTTTATTTGTAATTCAAATACTCATTTTCGCTAATTTCTAAGTGAAATAGTAGTTTATAAGTCATAAGCCTGGCTTGCAAGCCATGGTACCAGAGATGACTAACCCTGTGTTCTTAGGAAAATCACTTCATCTCTTTGAGCCTCTGTTCTCTCATGGGTCGAATGAGATTGTGATTCTAGCTGTCCCTTAAAAGGTGGTGGAGACACAGTGGACTATTAGATGCAAGCATGCTTAGACAAATTTAGGAGCATTATGTAAGTTTAACCTCCTTTAATTAAGTACTGTAAGATGGAACAAAATGCAACCTTAAAATATTTTTTTCTCTTCCTCTATATTAGAACTAATTTAGCATAGAAGCGAAGTTCATTATTTAGGGAAATTAAAATGTCACTATTTTCTTGAAACTGAAATTAACTGCAGTTTCAGATTTTATAAGGTAATTGTTGGAATACCTATATACAAATGCTTATTTCCTGACTTTTAGAATGCCAGGAAACTCATTATACTTCCAAGGATCCTTTAACACTCGAGACAACGTAGTTTTATCTCCCTTTTATGGTCTGTGCCTTTTTCTTTTATTCGTGGGGTACCAAGTTTTATTCTAGGTACGGATTCGAAGATATTTGAACATATGTGATAAGCTAAAATTAAACTAAACTAAAATTAAACTAAAACTGAACTAAAATTAAAAATAGAGTTTTAATTTTATATCATACAAAGCATTTATTAGAGTGCATGATTTTATTTTGGAATCCAAGAAACAGCCTTTGGTAACTTAAAGATGTAATTGAGGAAATATTTCAGGGGATTGGGTCCTGTGTTTAACAGATTGAAATGGAGACAAGAAAGAGTAAAGCTTCCTATATTATTGTCACTGAGGTCCATTTATACCCACAGTGCATGAAGCATTAGAAAATATAAGTGAAAATGCAGTATAGTCAGCCAGACATTTCTACGTTACCCAAAAAGATGATCTAGGGCAAAACCAAACACTGTATGACTCATTTCCATAGCCTGCCATTGCACAGACAGGACTATGGCTTGTATCATAGTATATGCCTAATTGGTAGTTCCATTTGATTAAAATCTGAAATGATTGCAACTATCAATACTAATAATCCAAAGTAATTTATAATGGACCTTATTCTTTCCAGACTCTAAAACACCATACCATATACCAAATATAAAATATAAAACCAATTAGGAACAGGTTTTAAATATATCTTTATAATATATGTTTATTACATATTATATATAGATGCATACATTTATAAATACATATAAGCATATGTATATATAATTAACAATCTCAAACATTCTCAGTATTATGCTATCACAAAGTCAGGGTTTTTTTCCTGGATTTATGTTAATATTGTACTTTAAAATTATTCTTATCCTCTTTATCTGTGGAGGGCTCTGGTAATTCTATAAAATATCCAGATACTTAACATACTCTGATTTATTGAACAATAAAGTGTCTTGAGTGCCCAAACCAGGTACTTGGGAATTTAGCAGACTTAGGCCACCTATGAATCAGAGCATTGTTCACAGCTTCAGCAGAAAGCAAATTGGACCAGGTGGGCTCCATTATGTCCCTTGATAAATAACTTTGCCCAGGGAGTCAGAGAAGAGTATCTACTAACCTCTAAAGTAAGAATAATGAAGGTGAAAGGGTAAGTCAGAAATGTGGGTGTCAGCTTGACTCCTGACTCTCCCTTACCTCTAATCCACGCCAAGTCTATCTCTTAAACTTCAGTTATATTCCTGAGTTCCTTTACCACATCCTCTCCAGTCACCATCATTTAACCCCTGAATCATTGAAACAGTTTCCTAAGTGGTTTCTTATAGTTTAGCTCCCCTTACAGCATTAGTTTCCCATACTGCACTGAATATAATCATCCAAAAATTCAAATAATATCAACTCTCTCCCCTACTGAAAAGTCTTCTACCACTTTCCATAGTCTTAAGAACAAATGGATCGGTTTGTTCATGTTTCTCTTTTATATGGTTGGTTTTCCTTCACCTTTTCAAGATTTTTGGATGTGTAGTCACACTTACAAATGATGGACTATATTTAATAGTAAAAGTAACTGGTACATATTCTGTTTGCTCTCATTCAGGACTCTTTCCCCATGAGGCCTCTCACCTCAGTGAGAAGGCTGACTGAAGGTTCCGCATAAGTAGGGGAAGTCAGGGGAATGTTTTGACAGGCAGTCTCTTTGAAGTACCCCTGGGAAAAAAGCAGGTTACAGAACAGGAAGCTCCTCTAGGCCTAGTATACTCTACTACAAAGAGGGAGTGCTTTCTGACTGGCACTTGAAACCTATTGTTTTCTGTACTGTGTGGCAGTCTAGAGGAGTGTTGAGGTCTACTTGACTTTTCTCTCATACAACAGCATCTTCACAAGATAACTTTCTTTGGGACATTACCCACATGCCCACTTGATTTGTAGAACAGCTCTTGGGCTTTTGCTGAAGACCTTTGCTATCAAACCAAAGCTCTGTTTACACCTGTATAGGGGGAAGAGTTCAACTTTCCAGGTTGTTTGGAAAGTACATTACTAAATAATGACCTAGGCTTGACCCTTGGCCTATCTCTGACCCCTGTATTTGTTGATTCACTTTGGGGGTCTCTTGTCACTTTTGATAAATTTTATCTTTCATTTTTCTACCAGTCATATTTAATTTGTTGGTGTCTTCCCAAAATGTTTATAAAATTTTTATTCACTGATGATACACATTTATTGCCCATTCCTTTTAATTTATCATTTCTATCCAGATAGACTTTGAGAGAAAGAAAATACAGACAAGTTTGAATTCAGTAGATCATTTTGAACTAGAAGATTAAGTTTACCTTTAATTTTTTTGGAAAAATAGTTTGGTTAAGTTAATAATTATATCTAGGAGAACTCACTGTTTTAAATACCTTTAAGAATTTCACAACGTATGGGTCCATTGATGGATAAAGGGATAAAGAAGTTGTGGTACACATATACAATGGATTGTTATTCAGCCATTTACAATAATCTGGATGGACCTTAAGGAAATTATGCTCAATGAAATAAGGTAGAGACCAATACTACATGATCTCACAGAGTATGTTGAATTTAAAAACAAAACAAAACAGAACAGCCTCATAGAAAAAAGATCAGATTTGTGGTTACCAGAGGCTGGAGGATGGAAAGGGGGAATTGGATAAAGGTGGTAAAAGGTACAAACTTCCAGTTTTAAGATACATATGTACTAGGGATGTTACGTGGAATATGATGACTATAGTTAACACTGCTGTATGGTATATTGCAAACTGTTAACAGAGTAAATTCTAGGAGCTAATTATCATAAGGAAATTTTTTTTTTCTTTTTCTTTTCTTAAATACCTATATGAGATGATGGATGTTAACTAAGCTTATTGTGGTAGTCATTTATGCTGTATAGCTTACACTTATCCAGTGCCGTATGTCAGTTATATCTCAATGAAATTGTAACAAAACTCAAAAACATTTCTATTAATTTACAAACACTTATTCTCATTTGAAAAGACCTTTCAAGAATCAATTTATAAGACATATGACCATATCAAAATTAATAAAATTGTCCTTATAAAGATTCTATTTTCCACTTCAAACAGATAACGTTTTAAGGCATTTTGATTTGTTAATTATAAAATATCAATAATCAATGATATGGAAATCAGTCAAACTGATATTAGTGAATATACCATTTTGTTGCTAAAATGTAATAAATGATATTTAAGCCATTTTTAGTTATTTAAACAAAACCTTATTTATTATGCCAGTCTTCAGCCAATCTTCTTGATGATTCTTCCCATCACAGTATAATTTTCAATTATCACATTTTCTTAAAGTCAACTGAAATTACAGTAATTAATGGAGATTAACTAAATTATATACCTTTTTGAACTATCCTAACAACTAGAAGATTACTGACAAATGACTCAGTGAAGATTTGAAAACTATCATAATATACCCATTGGAACTGGTTATTTTGAGAGATACATGATGGTAAAAAAGGAGAAGCAGAAATAATCAAATACATGGGGTATTCTCAAAATCACTACACACATTATTGATGGGCACCAAACATTAACCTTCACTGAAATCTAGTGTTAGAAATTAGTCTATGGGTTATACATATATTTCACACAGAAATTCCATTAAGTCTGTCTGAGGAGATAACCCATGGGACCAGCAATAAATGGTTATGTGGTAGGGAATGACTTTTAACGAAAGGTTAAATAAAATTGTACTGATGTTATTTTAAACTGATTGCTCAAGACAGTGATTCCTTTGGAATGGTCCTTAGTTCAATTTGCTCTCTAATTCTGTTTTTGTTTGTTTGTTTGTTTGTCTTTATTTAATCTTCAGTACCCCTTTATTTCCCTGATGGTAGTATTTTCCTATCCATCTACTTCTTATGGTCTCCCAAATCAGATCCTTCTGTCCAGGATCTATCAATGGTTGTCTTATCCTTCACAGAGGTCTTCATACATGGGAAACTTCATTATTCTTTTACCCCTGCCTCCCATGATTATCCTTTGTTCCATCAGCAGTCAGTGTGAAAGGCAAGTATAAGCTTGGTTAGATGTTCCTATTATGTATCATAACTTTCTACACTAAAATTTTGAATGGTGCATGACAAAACTGTGATGGTAGTTTAACCTTCTTAAGACTAAAATGGCCTAAAGGTAATTATTATTTCTGTTACTGATCTGTCCAAAACATCTTGCAAATTATACATATCATTATAGTATATATCTTTTTCTTGCAGAGAAGTATTTTTGTCTCAAAACACTATAAACAAGGTGCATAAATTCAACTCTATAAATGTTTTCTATCTACTCTATCTGTACAAATATCCATTTCAATTAAGCATACACCTAATAATGCCTTTGCACTAGAGTTATAATTAAAGTACACTTTGAAACTCCAGCCATGAATATACTGATACTCAACTTTTCTCTTTACTAGTACTAATAACATTGGTTCTCACGATTCTTATATTCCTAAAAGCCAAACTTGCTTCCCAAATTCCCACTATGTTGTATTCTAGAAACTCATTTCAATAGTTAAGAAGTGTCTCTAACACACATACAAGTGTGTTTACATATAGAGGTTTAAATTCAGCAGTTGGTGAATTTTAACAAGGTGAGGCAAAATAGATTGAAAGGAAGCTTTTAGTTTTCATCTTTTCAAATGGAACTTAATCCAAGATCTAAGGGCATATGGTATATAAAAAATACCTGGCTCTAAATCACGTTTTTTTCATGAGAAGTTGGCTATTAATGCTGACTGGATTTCTCTATAATTTGATCTCAGAGAGTTCACACAGCCCAACTATTTGGGATGCCTACGAACGAGAAAAATTAAAGATTACTCAAAGATATCAGATAACTGAAAAACAGAAATTTTGTTCAATATTAAAATAAAGACCTCATCGGGACTCCACTTTTAAAGAATTTTGAGAGTCTTAGCCACAAATCCAACAGCTAATATTTGTGTATTTGTATTAAGTAAAGTATTGTATAGGATTCTGGAGAAAGCTACAGAGAAGCCAGGAGGAATTCTTCATTGGCGGAGATTAGAATGTAAAATGGAAGATAGAATGCCATAATATTCTTAATCAAAGAAAGGGGCAGATATAACTTCTGTGGTGTTAAGAATTGTTGATATGGTACAAGTTTGTTGTAAACTGTTCTACAAGACAGTTTCTACTTCTTTAACACTTATAACTCCACAATGAAAGTTAAGGGTTGTTTTCAAATCTTATATATAACCTAAATAAAACAGCTTTTTGCCGCCTACCTCAAGGTAAATTTCAATATAGAATCACATCAAAAAGAGCACATATCTGAGGAAAATGCTTTTTAAGATAAAATCACGTCCATCATCTTTTACAAAGGCAATGACGGCACAACACATTGCACCAACCCTGCACATCTTCTTTAGCTCCTTGTCCAGTGCTTTACCCAGGGTCTCCTACATCAAACAACTGTTCATATTTTTCTTTTCGAAAAAAATACCAGGTGCTTTTTCTCATTAACGTTTCCATTTTGGAATAATTTTAGATTTCAGCAGTATTGAAAGAGAATGTAGAGTTCCCCTACACTCCTCAGGAAGTTTTGCCTGATGTTAACATCTTACATTGCCAGAATCCGTTTGTGAAAACTAAGAAGTTCAACACTGGTACATTACTTTTAACTAAACTCAAGACTTAATTTAAATTTCACCAGTTTTTATATTAATGTTCTTTTCATTGTCCCCTCATTGATTTCAGAATACTATCTTGCATTGAGTCCTCATGTCTACTTTAGTTTTCTCTGATCTGTGGAATCTTTTCTATCTTTCTTTGTTTTTAAAGTTTTAACAGTTTTGAGCATTACTGGTCAGGTATTTTTTAGAATGTCCTTTGATGTGGTCTTGTCTCATACTTTTCTCATGTTTAGTCTAGAGTTATAGGTTTTAGAGAATAATACATGGATGAATTTCCTTCCTCATCACATCATACTAAGGTGTATTTGTTATCAAATGACATATCCTTGGGATGTTAACCTGATCATTTTGTTAAGGCCATGTTTGCCAAATTTCTCCTCTGTAAATTACTATTGTTTTTGTTTACATACTGCATTTTTTGGATGAGTTACTAAATCTATCACATACTCAAGGTGTGTGTGTGTGTGTGTGTGTGTGTGTGTGTGTGTGTGTGTGGTGGTGGTGGTGGTGTGATGTGATGTGATGTGATGGTGGTGGAGGGGTTTGGGGAAATAAGGTCCACCTCTTAGGAGTATCTACGTGTATTTTTGAAAGTCTTTTATAAGTAACACTTGCCTCTTCTCCCCCATTTACTTATTTTCTTTTATTTTTTTTGTTTACCAAGTACGTATTCATATATATCTGTTTTATACTTAAGGTTACAATTTTCTATCACTGTATTGGGTTGAGTAGTACCTCTCAAGTTTCATGCCCATCCAATTCTGTGAATGTGATTTTATTTGGCAATAGGGTCTCTGCATATTTAATCAAGTTACAGTGAGGTCATACTGAATTAGGGTATTAGGGTGGGCCCTAAATCCAGTATCAGTGGTGTCCTTATAAGAAGAGAGAAATTTGGCATACTTACAGGAGTAAACACCATGGCAGAGGTAGAGACTGGAATGATATGCCTTATAAACCGTAATGCCAAGGATTGCTGGCAACTGCTAGAAGCAGAAAAGAGGCTAGGGAAAATCCTCCCCTGGAGACTTCAGAGACAGCGTTGCTCTGTTAACACCTGTTTTTCAGATTTCTAGACTCCAGAACTGGTAAAGTCAATTCCTGTTGTTTTAAGCCGCTCGGTTTCTGGTAATTTGTTACAGCAGCCGTAGGAAGCCGATAAAATTATACTATTTATTTTGTTGCTCAATTTGTTCCAGGTTTGACCATTGAGAGATAGTTCAGGTTGGCTCTTACATCCCTTTGATATGCCCCATCCCCTGCTGCATTTTAAATTCACTTTTCTCTTCTCTCTTTTGTCAAGCTTCTCTGACTTCTTCACCCCGTGTGTGTGTGTGTGTGTGTGTGTGTGTGTGTGTGTGTGTGTGTACAAATGTATTTCTTCCAGATATTACCTTCTCCTTTGTAGGTGGCTGAAGACTGAACATTCCCCCTAATCTCCCCATCATTGTCTCTACCTGTCACCCACAGATCCCTTAACTGATCAAGTAAGTCAACTTCCTACCCAGAAGAGAATGAAAAGAGGGCAGTAAAAAGATGCTATAAGTGCAGTATCTTTTTTCTCTGTCACATAATTAGTAGGCCCCATATTGAACTGGTTCCCTTTCTGATTACTTAATATTTAACTAATATTTACTGACTTAGTTTTTTAATGTTTGATCAAAAATCCAGCCTTCTCACTCTTTCCAAAGTACCACAAATAAATATTAAATACTTGTGCAAGATTTGGTGCCTTACAGATTTTAAAATTAGTATACATCCTTAAAAAAAATTAACAGAAACCCATGGGGGAGGGGAAGGAAAAAAAAGAGGTTAGAGTGGGAGAGAGACAAAGCATAAGAGACTCTTAAAAACTGAGAACAAACTGAGGGTTGATGGGGGGTGGGAGGGAGGGGAGGGTAGTTGATGGGTATTGAAGAGGGCATCATTTGGGATGAGCAGTGGGTGTTGTATGGAAACCAATTTGACAATAAATTTCATATATTAAAAAAAATGTATCGATCAAACAACAAAGAGTAGCAAAATTGCTATAGGACACACATAGAATTAGCAAAGAGAAATGCAACAAAGTAAAACCTTCTCTTCCTACTTGACCATTATCTCATTCTAGAATTTCAATCAATGATTTATTATGAAATTTTATTAGTGCAATTATCCTGTAGCAAAATGGATAGACAAAATATTTACTTCTTTTTGTATTGCTGTCCAATTAACAACACAACAGACAGATTTCATTCAGTCTGTAGGAAATTAGCAAATTAAGCACCAGGGGAATAATCCACAAACTAGATAATTACATAAATTGATTAAAAAACACTCCATCCTGAGATTCTTCGTGATAAATGGAAAAATAAACATCAAATTTCACCATCCTGATATAGGAAGTGAGTGTAACAATAGCAGTTTTACTCATATTTCATGTACATGTCATCACTATTGTATGACTTCTGGGAGAGTCAGCATAGCAAAGATAAGAGGCTAAAAAAATGGGGGGAAATCTCATGGGAACAAAATTGCAAATTAGAGTAAAGAAAAGGTTGAATTTTTTATCATTCAGTGCAAGCCCTGTATTCAGCTATTATCCCTATTTTTTTTTCTCCAATGACCTCACAGCAGGTCCTTATTCTAACTCACTCTTAGATATGTCTCATGTTTGACTATATTTTTATAAGCTCAGAGAGTCCAATTTCTGTTTAATTTCTTATCTATAAATGGCTAACCTTGCAAGAAAAAATCAAATACCCAATAGAAACTCATGAAGACTTATTAAATTCTTCAGAATTTTTAGTTTCTTGGAATTCTGAATTGGTTATCCACCCTAAATCTCAAAGTCATGTACTTATTTTGAGACTTTATATGTGGTATAATAGCATTGTCTGAAATCTGTGTTCATATTATTGATAAATTAATATCTTTAAAGAATGTTTTTTATGGATCCTTGCATACAAATATGTGTAAAGTATGACATTCACTTAACCTGGAAGTACAGGGAACCTTCCTAAAATATTATATAAATCCAGTATGTTGGTAGTATGTGTTATGTCCACCCATTGTACCCAACGGCAACCATGCACACAGAGAAAAAGGGGTGGAAAACCATATGTGAAGGCACTTTAGTATCAGAAAATGAAGAAGCATGCATGAGAGAAGTTGCCAGGTGATACTAAAAGAAAATGCCTTATGTATGGTATATACATGTCTGAAAAGTTTAGATTGTGATCCAATAACCCAAGATATATACAGAAATAATTATAAAAATAACTACTCGGTGCCTAAAAGTTGTAATTCATTCTATTATAGCTGATTATCTGATGTCCTGTATAACCTGAGCCCATATGATACCAAATATTCACAGTACTCTAAGACAAGGCTGACCATACACAATATTTTCTTGAAATGAGGAATTCCAAATGAGAAGCAGGGAAGAATCATAGGTATAGTATATTTGAGATCTATGATATATTTTATTATTGTTCTCAGTTATCCACTCTTTCTTCTCTACAGGTATAATTCACCCCCAGTTACCATGCCTTTCTTAGGTAGACAGTTTCCTACCTCATTGTCAGAATCAGCCATGTGACTTGCTTTTTGCCAATGGATCTGACCCTATACCTTCTCCACTTAAGCTTTAAATGTGCCTGCATGGTTTGGTTGGGCTCTTGCTTCTGTCCTCTGCCAGGAGAACAACATATCTAAGATATCTGTCTTCAGCTTGGATTCTAGGATGAGAAGACGTGGAGTAAAGCAGAGCTAACCTACAAACCTGCAGGCAAAAAATAAATGTCTTTTGTTGTAAGTGACTATGATTTCAGAGTTGCTCATTAAAGCAACACAAGTTGACTAATAATACAAGGCAAGAGATAATTTTACACTCAGTTTTCTAATCACCCAGGGACCTTCCATCAATCACCTGTTCCTCTGAGTAAATATAAATTTAATGAAGGTGACTGCTCAGACATTTAAGATGATTATACCTCCTGACTTTCACCATGGGTTCACTAAAGGACTCCATTGCCTGGAGTTACTTTGGTTGTTGAACCATTTAAGAGTTTGCACTTCTGTTGGACCATTCTGTATACGATGTTTTGAGATGTGAGGTTTCTGGGCTGAAATGCTTTGTTTTTAGAGTTTTTGAGTCTGTCTTTATTTACAGACTATTCTGGAAGAGTAACACCACAACTGACATTTAAATGTGCTATACATCTGCTCCTGCTGGATGTAAAACCAGAATTCTCCTTGGACCTGTGTTTTTTTCTTATTAAAAGTACAAGAGCGTCACTTAGACTACAGAGAAGAACATCTACTAAATCCAAGTTCGAGGTAGATTCCAAAAGCAGTTAGATCAAACTGAGGGGATCCATATGCAAAAGACAGTTGGTAAAGGTTTTATGGGAGGGAATTACATAATTATTTCTGGTTTTCAGATGGATAACTCTAGTATCAAAATGGCACAAAACAGTGTAGAAAGAAAATTGTGGCAGGAAAGTAGAAAGTTTTGTAAATCCTGTAGTTCAGGCAAGCAGAATTTTCTGAAGGCATGGGGTAAGACAATAGTATTCAAGATAGAAAGACAAACACAAATTTGGGACAGTTATAATGTAATATCACCAAATAGAAAAAAATCAATGCAGTGGTGGTATTTTTGCTTTAACTAAATATATTGCACATTTGACATTGTAGCAAATGACAAGTGATTCAAGAGATACTCTATATGTGAGATGATGTTATTAAGTAATCATGTAATAGTGTGTGTGAAGTGTATAGAGAGAGGAAGGACTAAATAACTCCAACAATTTAGAAAGAAAAAATACAAATAAGAAAACAAAAGGGCCTGAAAAGCGACTAAGGATGCTGAATAACACACAGGATATGACTGGATGCGCTCTCTGAGCTACCTTTGTTTCACAAACTGGAAATGACAGATTATGTTTCCTTCACTCATAAAAGAATTTACCTAATTTGGCTTATTTATTTTTATCACTGTGAAATATCACTTCATCCACATAAATCTCAGTGTGGCAGTTTGACAAAATAAAATTGTTATTGCCCACATATTATTACTGAATAGTTAAATATTATAAGTTAGTCCGGTAACTCAGCCAACCGAGGTTAGTAGCATTTGGAAAAGAATGTTCTTACTTCTCTTTAGAGGCTCACAGGTCTAGAGGAAAGTGGGGTTGAAGTCTTTTAGGTCAGGGTCAGATCCTTTGGATTCAACGTTCATGACATGAATACTGGTAAAGATTAAGATCTTAAGGATGAGAAAATGGCAAGTCAGAATGGCAAGTAAGAGATTCCAAACTAATAATCACAGTCAGCAAAATCTAATAACATCCTGATTCTCTGCTTAAGGGAGATGATGACTCATTAATTATACAGAGCAACTCTCTGAATACAGTTTTCGCACATTTGTTTATTCCAGTCCATTTTGTCCCTACATGAGGAATGCACATTAAATGTGGAACTAAAACTTTCTTAAAACAGAAAGGTAGGAAGGAAGGAAGGAAGGAAGGAAGGAAGGAAGGAAGGAAGGAAGGAAGGAAGGAAGGAAGGAGCAAAGGAAGGAGGGGGAAGGAGAGAGATAAAGGAAGGAAAGGAGGGAGGGAGAAAACTTCTACTTACACAATTGCATTGTAAATATACTAGTCCCATCATTAAATAATAGTATTCTGAAGGTGGCCTTTTGATTACCTTATTAGTTGCAATTTTCTTTCCTTTTTTTTCAAAATCAGAATGAAAAGCTCAAGTTTAACGAGGTAGGAATAAGATAACTAATTTTAGACAAAATGAGGATGATATTCAAAACTGTATTCTAGGCACTGTTTCCACTTAATTCTTTTTTTTTTTTTTTATAATTCTGATGCATGCCCTGGAGGTAAAATTTATCACAGAAAGACCTGTCTTGACTATGAAACCCTTGGTGTTCTTAGGGGCATACCACAGCCTACCTTGGTGCAGGACAAAGTCATTTTCTGGTTATGGCTGACTAGAAGGGGGACATCTTTACCAAACTAAGGTGGGGAATACAAAAGTAATATTGTAGCATTAGATATTCTGCATTTTTATGTAAAGGTAAAATAATAGTAGATGTATATTAAGAAATGAACAGCCTTTTATAAATAAATACAATGTTCTTCTTATACAAATATAAAAAAATCTCCCCTTTTCTTATTTCTCTCTAATATAGCCATGAAATTGTCCAAAAGAGAAAAATAATCCTCAACTATTATTTAAAATAATGACATGAATCACATTCCCAAATCCTGTAAGAATTTCTACATTCTCTCACCTAATGGGTTAAGACCCAAGAACAGTATCTTCTGTCATATCCCTAGGCATTCTCTCTGGAAAGGTGTGCTACCAGAGGACAGGTGTTGCAAACAAGGGAGTTATGAACTGGAACAACTACCTTAATGGCTTGGAGTCACAGAATCTTGGTCATTATGATCAATCTTCTGGGTGCAGTATAGGGAATGTAATACTGAGGATGGCCTCAACATTTCAGTCCCTCATATGACCAATTATGTCAGACCTGGAAGAAGAAAACAGTAGATGCAAAAATTGGCTTGAGTGTGCATAGTTAACAATACAGTTTTGTGTACTTCAAAGTTTGTTAAGAGGGTAAATCTCATGATAAGTGTTATTACCTAGAAAACAAAACAAATGGACATAAGGAAACTTGGAAGCAATGAATATCTTTATTACCTTGAATACATATATAGTATCACAGGTGTATGCATATATCTAAACTCATCAATTATTTAAAATAAAAGTGTATAGTTTTTCTTATAAGTTATACTCCAATAAACCTGAAAGAAAAGGCCTAAACCCTAAGTCCAATTCTGAGAGTCTAAGAAAAAGGGCAGGAATGAAATGTTCATCTCCAGTTGACACACTTTTAATTTTCAAATACAGAAGACATACTCTGCTATTAAGAGCCAAACTCTACAGTGCAGAGTATGGGAAGGGGAATAAAACTTCTCTCCAAGATAGTGTGCTCTTCAATGCCAAGTCCATGTGACACATCATGATGATAATTTGGCAAAGAATATAAAGCCCACACACAAGAACAGAAGTTTTAGCATCAAAGAAATAAAATACAATCTTTTATTTGTCCCCCCACTAAGTCATTCATTGGGTTTATAGCTGGATCTTGGAGTTTTTCTTCTAGCAATGGCACTAGTGGGGAACTTGGGGGGCAAGGGAAGCTTGTTTCTCCTCTGTAAGTATGGGTTCTATTCACCAAACACTCCTGGCCTCTTTCCGTTTACCAGATCACACAAAATCAGGAGCAGCTGAGGCAAAGATTTAATTGTCCAGAGGTGAGGAAGGTCACAGAGCGTGAGTTCCTTGAGTCTTAATGGCAATGGGGTGAAAACAATATTACTGCTTCTAAACTGACTAACACATGTGTTTCGTGGACTAGTAAAATTCTAACATAAATGGTGAACTCCATCCCTAGACAGGAAGTTCTAGATCAGCTAACTCAAATCCACTTTACATTCAGTATTAGGAAAGAAAGAGGAGGGTGGTCTAAAATTAATGTAGCCTTTTGCATAAGGCTCAAGAATTAACTTTCGCTACATGATTACACATTTATTTTGAATTGGTTAATTACGTATGAGAACATAAACTTGCTTCACAAGTGTATTTATTATGCCTAGGCACTTCCATAAGATGCAGTGGAAACAGTCTCTTCCAGAGATCTGAAAATGCCTGCTCATAAAGAAACTGTGGTTTTTGTGGCTGGAGGGTCACTCAGTTCAATTCTGCAATGCAGAAAATACAGGACCAAAGGGAAACGGGAATTTAGATGCCCTGAATATACTGTGTAGGAAAGAAAGAGCTTTGTCAAAGACCTCACAGTGGGGATGTTCCCATACAAACATATGGAAGAATGTAATGATGGAACTCTGAGAGGAGGAATTATGAATAAGTGGATTACAGACCCCACCATATGCTAACTGTGTAATGCCCATTTTAACCTTTTGTTGGGAGAGTTTTCCCAACTGGGTTTCTTCACTTCAGTTTCTTTGAACTTTATCTCATAAGAGCAATGTAACTTAATGCATGCTTTTCTTCTTATTCCAGAACTTCTGGATGAGTGAGTATGCCTAATTCGGAGGTTCAGCATTAGGAAGCATACTAGACTACAGATAAAACCCAATTCTTCCTTGAATACTCGCTATTGAGATGTTATTTTGGTTGTCATCTCTGTCTTATATTATTTCTCAGTTGACTTATGAATGTGGTAGGGAATGTGAAAATGCTAATTGTTGGTCTCCTCAAACACTAACCTTTGTGAAGAAAAAAGAAAGATAGTCTCATTTAAAATATATTTTCAAATAACTGACAACACCAAAATTAACTGTTCCTATAGAACCATTAAGAGCATTGTCCAGATATCTTTCAACAAATGTACTTTTAAAAGGGAATATTGCTATAGATACAAACCAGTAATTACTAGTGAAACCAATCAAAAAATCAAAAATAAATAATAAAAAGAATCAGGGGGTGCTAAGTTTATAATAAAGCTTTATTCATTAAACAAAAATTCATTGATAAAATGGCATGCTAGGCTGAGGGAAATACAATATTTAACAGACATAGGGACACATGCTCCCACAGAGTTTAAATTCTAGCTGAATAGAAGTACTAAAACAAAGCAAAAATATAAATGCCAAAGAGAAGACCATAGTCTTTTGTATATTTGAATTGAGAAACAAAAACAGTGTCAAACTATTTGGAACAAAAAGGATAATGTGTCGAAGGAATAGGGAAACGAACTACTCTTTGTTTACTGAAGTTTACATGCGTAAACTCTGGAAATTTCTGAAGAGGAATTTTGGGTTTTTTTCCCTTTTGTCTCTGGACTGTCCCCATTTCAATATGCATATGGTAGATAATGAATGCCCCAGCCTTGGTTCTTAGCCTCAGCATCCAACACAGATTAACTATTCTCTTTGAATCATAATTCCCGATTGACACATAAGAAAATCTGTTTTATGCAAAGTTTGGGGTCCACCACACAACAAATCAGCAGTGACTGGGGGTTGAGTCCGGGGAGTCAGTGGAATCATGTAATACTGACATGGAAGTTAGTCCCCTTGGCAGACTTTGCTACTTGTCTAAGCAAGATCTTTTCTTTACATCTTTATTTTTATAATAGAGTCATGATTTTGTATGGGACAGTAACATATCCAGATAAATACAAAATTCCTTACCCTCTCTTGTGGATAAAAATAGGCATTTTAAAGGAAAAGACTTGGAAGGCACATACCTTCTGTCTTTGACTTTAATATTCTTCTTCCCCAAAACTCAGATAAATGCTAGTGGTGTCTAGCCATCTTACAAACTTGGAATGATAAGCCTAGTGGCGGAATATCATTCTAAACTTAGCTGGGTAGAAAGCCTACAGGAGACCAAGTCACTAATGTCATAAAAGCTGGCATAAGAGCCCTGGATTTCTCACCTTCAGAATATGGTGATCTGACAAAAATAAACTTTTGGTGTGTTTAAGCCACTGCGAGTTGAGTTTTCAGCCACATGGAGCCAAGTGACTTAAGTAGTGTCCCTTTGTAATCAGTTTGTGATATGTAGCTGTATCAGAGAATTGAATTTTGACTGGTTAAGCAATCCAAATAAGACTTACTTTCAACAAAGAGTAGGGATAGCAATAGTAATAAGAATACAAAAAGAAAAGAATGAATGTACAGATGTACAAATGCATAGATAAGATCAGTGAAAAATTAACAGAGCAGGTAAAGGGGTTGCACAAAAGCACAATATTTATGCTACATAAGAGTTTAGACCACTATAGATACAGTCAATATAATGTAAACATATTGTAAACATATAATGTAAACATATAATTAGTCAATATAATGTAAATATCAAAGCTGTGGTAGAAAAGCAAATATTAGTTATGCCCTAACTAATAAAATTATGCAGAAAAGAAGATGACAAACAGCAAACCTCATATAAAGGTTTCATATAAAGGTTTCATTCATATAAACATGAATGGAAATAAAGTACAGATAATAAAATATATCAGATCAATAGAAAAAAATGCTAGCTATATAGGTTATGGACCCAGAGCAAAAAGAATCCACATAGCTGAAATATTCACCAATATTTATTAATAAACTTTGTATAAATACATCACATGAGTGTTAGTATTATCAAACAAATTAGAAGTTAATGCAAAAAAAACCACTAATAAATAAAAATTCATTGTTTAGGTTTGAAAACACTATAAAGGTCAAACATTAGGAGTGCCTGGATGGCTCTTTGGGTTAGCATTCGACCTTTGATTTTGCCTCAGGTCATGATCTCATGATTTGTGAGATAGGCCCCACATTAGGCTCTGCACTGAAAGCACGGAGCCTGCTTGGGGTGTTCTCTCTCTCTCTCTCTCTCTCTCTGTCTCTCTCTCTCTCTCTCTGCACACAACCCCCTCAAAAATAAATAAACATAAAAAAATAAGGCCAAATGTTAACAAACATCCATGCGCCAAGCAATATAGCACCCAAAAGAACTAAGCAAAAATTTTAAGAAATACAGTGTTTGCAAAAATAAAGAAATATATAAACAGGAGAAAGTTTTATTCTCATAGTCTGTGGCAAATTATGCAAAAATCAAGAGAACCTCTAGAGGAAATTTAAAAGTTAGTTAGAAGAGAGATTATGGTGTGATACAAGTCTCATTTTGAATCCTGGACCCAGGTCAAATGCTCTGTAGTTCTGAAGCCTTGAAAAATTCTGTTTTTGAAATTAAGGAAGAGTAAGGAATAAGAGAAAGGGAAATGAGAGGAAGAGGAGCAGGTGGAGGAGGAAGGGTGGTGGTGAGGCAGGGAGAAGAAGGAGGAAGAGGAAGAGGAAGAGAAGAATGTAATTCAGGTCCTGTGTTATGGCCTTTATATTACATATATATATATATATGTACACGTGTGTGTGTGTGTGTGTGTGTGTGTGTGTGTATATATATATATATATAATTTCAACATATTCTCACATGTACATATCCCCATTTAACAGAAGAATGAACATACTTTCAGAAGTAACTAATTTTTCAAAGATCATACAGAGTGTGTTTGTCATATGGTTTTTTCTGATATTTGAAATTTATTTTGGAGGGCCTACACTAGTTAGAAAGATCAAAACAAGTACTTTCATACTTTGAGGAAAACAAAATATTAAGGTAATAAACTTCTTGACTAGAGAGACAAAATGGTATATTACCATTTGCTTAAAACTCGATATTAGCAGTTTGAATTTTAATAGCTATTCACTTAAACATGAGTGTTTTGAGAGAAACTATTTCTGGGATTATTTGCTTTTGTTTTCCAACCTCAGAAGCATGAAATACAGAGTGGGAAATAGCTTTAAATAAATAAAATGTTGTTCGGTTTATACAGAAATTATATGATTCAGGCTAAAATATATTTGACATAGAAATCTTTTCACTTTCATAAAAGTAACTATTTGAAATCTTTTAAAGCATTATTCTCTTCAAACATTTTGAAACAAAAAATTTGCCTTTTGATAGGAACTATGTGTTTCATTATAAAGATGGAACATGATGTTCTGGCTTACATATTCTCTGCAGAAGGAGGTCCTTTTTTGTACTGAATTTTTAGCATATAGTAAAGATCCAGATTGTAAAAAATTAATTTCAGGCATGACAGACTGGAAGTATATATTGAACAGATCTGGGAACAGAAATGATGCAAATGCCTTTCTTCCAGCTTCTGAAAATTATGTAATGGACCAAAATTTCAGGATAGACTTCTGTTTGAGTGAAGCATGGACTCTTAATCAAAGGAGAGTACCAAAAATGACTTTTGGAAAGCAAAAGTATAAGGCACTTTTCCACAAACAGTAGTTCCATTGACATTGTCTCTGGAAATATCACTACAGCTAAGCATTAGGATATTCACATATATTTTAATTATTAGTGATGGTAGCAGAACTATGATAGAAGAAAAATTTCCTGAATGAGCAAGAGTAGTAAAGGAAATTGACTCATGAAAGGAAGAAGACCAATGATGCATTAAGAGCTAGAAATAAAAATCAATGAAATTGTTTTAACTCTTCACTATGTTGCTATTGTGTTTTAAAGTATGATGCACTTGTTGGGTTACAATCAGGATGCTAACATTTGCATTGCCTATACAATTATTTATATATTATTTAGTGTTTCTACCTCAAAATAATAAGAATGTGGATAAATAAGGCTCATAGAAAATACTTGAAAGATTTGTGCTTTCCTGTCATTAAACCATTTAAAATATGACAGCTGTTTAGAGTACAATGAATAGTGATAGATGCTTATTAGTATGAAAGTTTTACCATAATGTTGTTGATAAACAAAAGATATATACCCAGAAAAAAATTAGTAATTTGAATACATGAAGGGATGAGCTTATTTATATCTGTATACATATAACTAGAATTAGGAAGATACATGTAACTACTATCAATAGAACAGGTAAGTGGGCCTTGGAAAGGTACTGTTAAATCAAACAGCTTACAAGTTGTCTACAAATTTAGTTCAATTCAGTGCAACTCAACACATGTTTATCAAGATACTATTATGTGACAGTTTTTCTCACAGAGTGTTTCTAGCAGCAAAGGAACACTACCCATGGCCCCACCAAAAAAGACGTGACAAGTCACATCATTCAAGACGTATAAACAAAATACTGTGGGAATTTGCAGGGATCTAAAATGTCTGGAAGCACCAGGAAAGACTTCCTGGCAGGGCTGGCATTTAAGATGCTACTATTAAAAAGGTTAAAAATTCAACGTGGAGACTTATGGGGCAGGGGCATAAGTCAAGAATGAAAACCAGTATAAGTCTACTGTCACAAAACTGCTTGTAATAAAGCTCAATAAAGTCATTAGCTCACTTTGACTCAATAAGTAGACAGCAAATGATGTGTAAGAGAGAGGAAGTGATATTAACTTATCCACTCAGGAGACCCTAAGTAGCCAGAGCTCATGAATGAGGCAGCTGATGCAAAATGGATTTTCATTTCCATCTCTATCTCTAATCCATCTCCATCACCTATTTTTTCTATCAATTCCTATTTTTCAACTATAATATATGTATAAAATAGCTCCTACCTAATTGTGTCTATGACAGAATAGAGAGTTATACAAATGTGTATGTGTGTATGTTTTACAGAAGTCTGCTGTTCTCAAAATACCACCCCCAGATGTCATGCCAAAGCATTTATAATCCTTCAAAGCTCAGTGTGTGAAATGCTTTCATAGAAATTTTTCAGAGTGACCCTGCCTAAACTCGTGTCTTTAAGATAATGTATAGGTGAAATTCTTCCAATTTAAATATAAATTCGCATCTCTCTAATCTGAAAGAAATCACCCCCAAAGATAAGATTTGTATTATGGGGAAAAAAACATTAAAAGAAAGATGAGTAAGCAGAAATCTGAGATACTAGTTTAAAAAGAGAGAGGGAGGGATCGGGGGAGTGTGTGTCATTGGTTTATTACTTCTAGGATCTGCTTACAACCAAAATATTTTCATATTTTAAATCACAGAAGTATATATTTTTCAATTTAAAATTATGGATGATGCCTTAAATTCCTATTTTTCCTCATCTTCACTAAACTTTGCTAAATAAATAATATGTCTTCCTCACTAATTATATTTTAATTTCTCTAGTGTATTTTAAGTAGACCTAAGTTTTCATCTTTATTTCAAATATAAACAGCAATTAAAAAAAACACCATCTTAAAAAGTTAGGGAGGGAGGGAGCCAAACCATAAGAGACTCTTAAAAACTGAGAATAAACTGAGGGTTGATGGGGCGTAGGAGGTGGGGGAAAGTGGGTGATGGGCATGGAGGAGGGCACCTGTTGGGATGAGCACTGGGTGTTGTATGGAAACCAACTGGATGATAGATTTCATAATAAAAAATAATAATAATTTAAAAACACCATCTTTTGGTCTTACAATTTTTTTCACATGGAATATAATAAAATGTCATGTACTACTTGGTGGTGGTAGACGTTCATACATATTCTTGAATGACTTTCTCCTTCTCTACTTACAATATACTCACATTACTTTTTTTTAATAGAACAACTCCTTTATATTCTCATCTCTTAATGCTTGTTTATATGCTGTCTCCTCGAAGAAGTCTCCCAAAAGAAAACAAAATAATAACAACTATAGCTCTCTTTTGCTTTCATATGGCAGACGCTGAGCTAAATACTTTGCATATCCTCTTTCTTTTAATACTTTAAAAAGTCCTCTGTGGGAAATACCGACAATCCCATTCATAGATTAAAAAATTGAGGTTCAACATCATTTAAGTAATATTCAAGTATGTCAGATTGCAAAGAGCAAGTTCTTTGTGTGATTTTTCACCTCTTCCTTTTACTTACGTGTACATGCAAGTATGTGCATGTGCACAAACACATACATATATGATTTATAAATGTGTATGTGCAGATATGTATGTATGTGTTCATATAGTTACGTGTGTGTGTGCGTGTGTGTGCGTGTGTGTGTGTGTGTGTGTGTGTATGTGTATACACTCCTGCTGAATTTTGTTTGGGAGTAAAGCTAGTCTTTAGAACTGCCTGCAGATGGGATTATAAAGTGGGTAAGGGCAATGATAGAGTCTTATTTCATGGTCATTGCAGAGCCTTTGTGTTTCCTTTGTTAATACAGTATCTGGCACATAGTAGTTATTCAATAAATTATTGGTTGAATAAATAAAACATTACTAAATTTTTCTGGAGAACTCTACTGAATACAGTTACAAACACCTTACAGCCTTATAATATTTTCATTCACCAGTGCCCTCATGGCTGCTTTTCACTAGGAATAATATTTTCTATTCATTCATTATCCTCCTCTATATTTTTAAGTTTGTATTAAGGAAATTTGCCTATTACTAAGAATAATATGTTCTGAAAGTGTCAAATTTTATTTTGAGTAGCAAAAATGATTACAGATTAACAGTTTTATCACAAATCACCTTTTATATTAGGGAAAGTAAGAAAGAAATATCTTTAGGGATCTTCTTTTTCAGTTGATACTAATTAGATTTCTTTTAAACCAAGTTTAAGGCTCACAGTGTTCTGGCTTGATAGTGCCAAGTGATAATCCAATGTGACATACATTTCCTATAGCAATAACATTTTGGCAGATAAACTCCCCAATGAGAAACAACCATTTCTATGCTTAGATGAATTTTGTGATAAAACGCAAATGCAAAAAAAAAAAAAAGTAACAGAATTAAAAAAGAAATACTCCACAGTATAATGAATCTCTTTTCTGTGTTTACTAAAAATGCCTAAATCCATGGAGGGTAAAAACATTGAGTATGTAATAGCCAATACATCATAGATACCTCATTGTCCATGGAAGGTTGATAAAATAACTGATGATTATTTACACAGAAATCCATTCCTAGAAATCTTGTAACCTTTCCCTTCATTATGCAATGCTGTCTTGGACCTGGGAGTCTAGAAATGTGGAAATTATAACACTTTGACATACCATGTAAATGAGGTATCGCTGTAACATGCTATTTAAATAAAGTTTGGAACAAACATTCAGTAGGGAAGTTTGGAAAACTTATAACGAGATTACCTCCTAACTTTTTTTATAAGAGTATTCTTGTATTCCCCCCCAGCCATCTTTTAATTCCAACAAGAACGCACAGTGTGCCAATTTAGCTCTCTAGCAGCAAAGCCACACATTGTCTTATTGTGGCAATTAGTCAGGAGCTGAGCTTGTCTTTTGAGCCTCTCCTTCTTTTCTTCATGTAGATAATACTTGACTTGGGGGATCTTTGTCTTTCTGATGGAAATACCTGAATTGGATATTATCAGTCTCAATAAACAGGATATTTCCCATCATCAGTTCTGAAACTGAAGCAAGTGTAGGATGGGTAGTAAAACTTTGCATTTGTCTGTGTGCTTTTTTTTCCCTACAGGTTATTTCCACGATTAATTGCAAGACATGGACAACTAGATTGTGGAAAGTTTTAGGATAAATCCAATTTAAAGGTTTCTTTTAAAAATGTAAGCTTATTTGAAAGGATCATGGCTGTTGCAGCACAAATACCTGGCCACAGTTAGGGATGTGGCCTGGGAAAAAAGAGAACACAATGAGAATATCTCATCTTTAAAATTAAATCAATTATCTTTAGAACTATATTGTTCTTAGGATAATTTATTTGCTAATGAGATTGAGACAAAAACTATTTAAAAATAAATAAGATGTACGTTAAAAGTGTAATGACAGACTCCTTTGTTTTACAAATTCTGCCAGACAGGCCATATCTCACCCAAGATATATATTTATTAAAATATGTGTTCATCTTTGTACAATCCAGCAGCTGTCAGAAGGTGTCATAGACACCTTCCCTAGCATCCATCTCAGTGTCCTTTTGGCGGCACCCTAGACTCTATATTTTCTTCACTTTCTGAACTTTTTTAATTCAAATCGTCTCTCTCCATCCCTTCTCCTCAGTTTTTCCCTTTTGCTTCTTTTTCCAAATTTCTTACTACAAATGAGTATTTAATGTGAAATCTCTTTCTCTAAAAATATGAGTTATGTAAATCTAATGGAACAAATAAATTTGCACCAGGCTAAAGACCAGAGAGAGCAAAGAACTATCCACAGAAGAATCTGGCAAGGGAGGCCCAGACAGTCCCTCCCTCAAGAAAAGCCAATGCATCTCCTCAGAAACTATTTCAGTCACCATGTGTTCTCTAAATAGCCTTCTGAAGAATTTCCCAAGGAGATTTCTTCCCAGGGCACTTGGGAAAGGTTCCTTGCATTAGGGTGGGCTTTGGGGAAGGAGTGGATAAAAGAGACCATTAGGTCAGGTTACTAAAGATAGCCTGCCATACACTTTAATCTTGAAAGAAAAAAAAATCATAATGAAACAGTGGAAAGCTTTCTGAATAACAGTAGGAAGTTTTCAAATTCAAGTCTGGCTATCCCATTGCCAGAGCATATTTACATCAGATTATATGAAGTTATAAATAGCCTACCTTCTAATGTTTTCATTCCTGAAACTATTTCCCAAAATAGTGCCCTCTTTTGAAATTTGTAACCTTTCTTATTACATGAATCGAGGAGTAAAAAGCAAATTATTATCATTTTCGTAGCTCTTAGGTATATTCAGTGTAGAAAGCCATTTGTCAGTTTCATTTGCCCAAGTATTTTAAATTGATGAGTCGTTTTTTGAGGAAAGCAATAGAATCTAAGTTTAGTCTCCATTTGTGCTCTTTGCCAGTTTCCAGCAGAGCTGGCTGAGAGAAAGCTGAAGGGCACTGATTTAAAATCAGAGTGAATAGGTTAAGTGATTGCACTTTCTTAACAGAGTGTTCACCAAAAACACACTTTTAATTTCTTACATTTATCATTTCCTTAACAAATATAGACTTAATTGTGCCTGGTTGTTTACTTTATTGAAATGTATTTAAAGTTCACATTTTTAAATGAAATATTTCTTTGTGGTAATATCAGCTAAACCTAATTTCTAGACAATTTCATCCTTTAATTTTTATTTTGCTTTTATTGTATCTCTGGTCACAGAGATACCATTAGACACTGCAGTTTTTTATTGTTTTGTGTGCATATGTTCAAAAATGTTAAATACTTTTATATTAGGTAATTGCTATCTTCGTATCTGTCTGCTGATTTCTGAACATACATAAACATAGCTTCTTCCCATTGAACACACTTTCCAATGAAATATTTTAAGATTATAATTTATTCCTTTACTCCAACAAATGGTCATATTATGGTATGTTTTCTGGAGGCAAGGGGAAATCATGTCTTTCTCCACACACGTCCACAACAACGTCGTGACTGGCTCATTTTTGCTTCTCTTTTATGGTAGTTTGCATCTAAGGAAAATTTAAGGGAAGATGAATCCTAGATTTTTACCCATTGATTACATGTTAATGAGAAAATTTTGTCTGGTATTTTAAAATAAAGTTTTATATTCTTAAGTCATGGTCCAAAATACAATTCCTTTTTATAATCTCTTGCCTGTATATGCTAGGAAGCCATTTTATTATACCTTACATCTATTTGATTAAATTCATTTTTGTGTTTCATGAAAATATCATAGCTTTAAACAATGTTGAATGATTTGTAACACCTTTATACTAATATAAGGGAAGTCTACCACTGAAAATCATATATTTTACTCCTTTCCTTTTAGTAG
The DNA here is from genome assembly GCF_007474595.2 of Lynx canadensis. Taxonomy (NCBI): domain Eukaryota; kingdom Metazoa; phylum Chordata; class Mammalia; order Carnivora; family Felidae; genus Lynx; species Lynx canadensis. Next base: position 152,198,132 of record NC_044303.2, on the reverse strand, counting down.
CTCAGAAAAAATGTGTTCTCTTGATATTACTTAAGATTTGATGAATATTAGTGTATCTCTGGAATTTGTTTATTTGATAAATTTTAATTACGATACCACTATCATTTCAGCCTCCACCATAAGCTAATATTGTAAAAAGAGAGAATTGATCAAGATGTAAAACCTAAAGAGATCTTAAGTTTTGCAAATTCCACGTTAAGATAATCAGATAATACAGATTTTTAATAGCTGCTATCAACCTATATTATTGCAATTTATTCTAAGATCAGAAATCATGACTCAGAAAGTGTTAATAATTACTACCTTAAGGCATTGCCATTATACTAAATACATAAATGAAAGTCATGGAACTTTAATACTAATTCTATACAGTTCTATATCAAATGAATGTAATCAGGTGAAAATCAATTTAAAAACAAATATAATTAAAATGACTACATGGGAGGATACGTACGACAAATATGACAAACAAAGAGTTAAAATCCTATGATACAAAGAACTCATTGATTAATATGAAAAATACACTCTGGAAAAACAGGCAATTCATACTAATTGTGTGTACACGTGTGTTGTGTGCAAACACATAAAAGTAGAAAAACATAAATGAGAATCTGCAGAATACTCCCTAGGGAGAAAGAAAGAGAAAAAGAAGAATAGAAGATATTTCAAACATACCTATCATGATCTATTTCAAAAATAAATTGATAAATGAATTAATATTGTCAAATTGATAACATTTGTCAAACTTTGCTGATGGGTTCAGGGGAGCTTATTTTCCGTATCTTCCTTATGCTCCTTATCTTTAAAATAATTTATAATTTGAAAATAACCATCATATAATTCACACAATAAATTATTAAAAAGTCAAATAATTAGTCAAATAATCATTAATGTTTTTTTCAACATGATAAATAATTAAAAATGCAATTAAAGGAATGATAAAAAGGCAAAAAGTTATCAGAGATTTTAAAATGTAGGGTAGTCAATGTTAACATGGGAAGAATGACAGAGTCAAATTCATACAATGCTGTGGGAGTGTAAATTGGTGTAACCTTTATGAAAATCCATTTGGCAGTAGGTATAAAGAGCATGAAAATGTTCAGCTCATTTTGATCCAGTAATACCATTTCTGGGAATCTAGCCTAAAGACAAAAGACAAATGTGAAAATATATATAGGCACAAATATGTTGATCATTTCTTCATTTATCTATTTAATGAATATTTATAGAGCCCCTACTAAGTGTATTAGCTGCTGAGTCTATAATAGGCATCAAGACAGACAAGGTCTCCGTTCAGTTTTTCCATTGAAGCATTTTTCTAATAACAAGAAATTGAATACAATTTAACTTTCCAGCAACAGGGGAGTTATTTTATATACATAGATATAGATATAGATATAGATATAGATATAGATATAGATATAGATATCAATGTAAAATAATTTTTGATAGTAAATAATCACATTTATTGAGTAGTTGCCATGTGCTAAGACCTATTTTAATTATTGTTACATACATGTATCATTTCATTTAATCCTCACAAAGCTCCCATGATGTAGTATATTTATTTCCTATTGCTATAACTACCATAACTTTTAGTGGTTTAAAGCAACACAAGTTTCTTTTCTTAACAGTTCTGGAGGTGAGAAGTCAAAATGGGTCTCACTCAGCTAAACTCAAGGTATTGGCAGGGCTATGTCCTGGTGGCTTTACAGGATAATTTATTTTCTTCCCTTTTCTGGATTATTTCTAGCCTCAGATTGTGGCACTTTCTCCGCCTTCAAAGCCAGAAAGGTCAGGCTGAATCCTTCTCACATGGCCACATCTCCAAGCTTTCTCATGCCTTTTCCACTTGTAAAAATTCTTGTGCTTACATTGGGTACACCTGCATAATTCAGGATAACCCCACTCCGATTTCATACTCTGCTAGGTGACTGCCAAACTTAATTCCATCTTCAGTCTAAATGCCTCTTTTCCATGAAACCTAACATAGTCACAGGTTCTAGGGATTAGGACACGGACCTTATTGGAAGGCTGTACTACAGATAGGTTCTATTTTTTATCCTTGTTTTTAGGTAAAATAGAGGAAAGAGATGTTCATTATTTAGTCCAAAGGTCATACACTTAAAAGTGAGAAGTCTGGTATTCAAACCTGGCTAAGCAAACCAAAACCTGGTCCTTCATCAGTATGCTATATTTCGTAATCACCATGTTCCCAATGTTAAATCCTCTATAATAAAATGAAGTGTTTCAGAGTAAAGATCTGTTAAATGTTAATAGCATTTACCTCTCAGTTTTGAACATACGCATAATTTTTATTCTTCTTTATATGTTTTTGTCATTTTCACATTTTCTTTGATGACTATAGTTATGTACTATTATATTATCAACTTGATTAAGCTGAGAACTATGTTTTCCAGAAGCCCCTTCCCTGGGTGGTCTGTGTTATTAGCCACAGACAATTGGAGACAGATCTAGAGCTGTAGGTGGTTTCCCATTTTTCCTTTCTCTTCCCATCCCTGAGGCCAGCTCTCCTTCCTGTCTGACACATCTATTGGCACTAGGCTCGCCACCAGGTATTTTACTGTACACTCACAGAGACAATAGTCATGAACAGCCAATAATCTTGCATGGGTTTCTACACCAGCCTCCTTTTGTGACTCCATTTCTGCAGCTGATAGGCATAGCGTCTAGATTTCCATGTAAGAGCCAACTCATTGACCTCTCCGAGGGATGGCTAGTTTTCTCTGGAATTACGACTCCTTTTTTGTTTGTTAGTTTTTACATTTCTAGCTTCTCTCCCAATTGTGGGAGTCCTAACTCCTGTAATACATTTCTTTTTCCTACTACATACACATAGTGCTTCTGCATCTCTGAGTGAATACTGACTGATAAAACTATTGGATCCAGAATTTAGTTGATTTTCATAAAAGAACCAAAATGTGAGGCATTCACCTTGGTGGAAAGAGGCTGCAAGGGCATGTGAGTGGTCAGTGAAGACTTAAAGGACAACCCAGAAATTATCACTGGAGGCTGGAGGAAAGGGAGCTCAGGTTACCTACTGACAGAAATATGAGCCTTACCTGTGGTAACATGTAAATGAGAAAGGTTATCTAAGAAACTCATTGATGTGGCTAAGGAGAAGGTTGAAAGTGCTCGCTGGCTGCTTCTAACTACATGTGGCAAAATATGAGAAAAGAGATGAACTTACGGACGAAGTGTTTACTTTTTAAGCAGATTTTAGAGGGACTCTAGAGTTAGGTTAGATAAAGGAAAGTTGACCCATCTAGAATAAGGTTCACAAAGTAAGAAATGGCCTCAGGGTAATGATCAATCCAGCCACCTGCTAATAAAATACCATCTCAGTTTAAAGATGGAGTCAGGAGGGCAGCTTGAACCCTTTATTGAGAATGGAAATCAATTTAGTGATATTCCTCATGGACTCTCTCCACTAGACAAAAACAAGAACAACAAAGCTGTAAGCTCACGTCTTAGACCCTTTTTCCTAGAGGGTTTTTATGGATTTTAAAGGGTATTCTACCACAGCACCCTGACTCTCAGCCCAAGACAAAGAGCCACCTGTTTCAAAGAGGTTTGTGATGTGCTTTTGTCTAATAAACATAAATAATATTCCTGAGAAAGCCACAGTGTTTTTAGGACAATTATATTTGTGGAAGCACTGAAATCTATATTAAATGAAAGAGGGTCAGTTCAAAAATAAAATAGAGTCCCAATCTTTGTACAGGCAGAAAGCAGGCAGAAAAAGTTAAACAGCTGCCAACATGGGCCATTTCCTATGGAAAAGGAAGGATCCTTAAGAGTGTGGAGCCAATAAGCTGGGCAGTGGAGTTTAAAACCATAGAAAACAGCTCCAAGAAAGCATGACTGGACTCCAGTTAGGAAACTGGCAATGCTGTCCTGGCTGGATTTTAGAAGCTTTGGACTAGTGACTACTACTTTCCCCTCTTCCCCCCTTTTGAATGGGAATGCCCACTGAAGTTCTTTTGCTACCATACATCCCCTCAGACCATCTTGCTATGAGTACATTCAAGTTAGCTACATAGGCTGAGTGGAAAGAAAGTGGACCGGTGAGCCCCCTAGCCATGCCAGGCATCGCAACCAGAACCTTCAAGAACAATGTGGAGAAGAACCAAAGAATCCTTCTAAGACAAGCAGAACAGAGGCCCCTGGCAAGCCATCCTAGCCACCCCTGTTGAGACACCCCGGTTGAGACACAGATATCACGTAGAAAAGATAAGCCATCTTTGCTATGCCCTCCTTGGATTCATGACTGACCAAATCATGAATACAATAAAATTGTTGTTGTTTTATACTGTTAAGTTTTGGGATGGAATAAACGTGATTATATGATACATAATTGAAACAAATATGCACTAATCTTCTAATTCATATAAATAAATAAAACAAATATTGTGAATGTCCCTTTTTTCCCTTTGGAGAATTTAGTATTTTTTTTAATTTTGTAATGTTTATTTATTTTTGAAAGAGAGACAGTGTGTGAGTGGGGGAGAGGCAGAGAGGGAGGGAGACACAGAATCCGAAGCAGGCTCCAGGCTCTGAGCTGTCAGCACAGAGCCCAACATGGGACTCGAACCCACGAACCGCAAGATCATGACCTGAGCCAAAGTCAGACACTTAATCGACTGAGCCACCCAGGCGCCCCTAATTTAGTAATTTAAACTTAAAAACTTAGAGAATTATACATCTTAATGTTACTAATCAAAGGGTGTCAGTTGGTCTTTAATTCAAAGGCTGCCTCTCCCTAAACATTTCTAAGTGGCCTGAAGTTGGAAGTTGCCTTCGCCTCTTCTTTTTCCCCATAACTCTTCACTGTTTGTGCCATTCATCTGGCATTCCCTCTAAACTGCCTTGTGAGATGGGTATAAGAGATTTCATTACAAAGCATAAGGTACTAAGGCATGTATTTTAGCAGATACAAAGGTATATAAGGTGGTGTTCTTACCCTCAAAGAATTCAGTCTTACAAGCTACTCACATGATTTGTATAAGGGAATATATGACTTTGATACAGGAATGACAAAACTTTGTTCCATAAAGAAATTCAGAATATTATGAGGGTTTAAAGGGGAGAGCCCATCTACTAGAAGATATAGATAAGTGTAAATTTAGGGGATATAGTGGAGCTAAAAATGAGATCATGGAGGCTTCTGGCCTATTCATCTGTGGATTCCTCAAGGACTTGTTAGAATTTTGAATTTATAGAAGCTCAATAATTGTTGAATTCATTATTGGGCAAATTCTATAATGTTAGAAAAGAATCATTTGAGGGGTCCTTGGGTGGTTCAGTCAATGAAGTGTCTGACTCTTCATTTTGGCTCAGATCATGATCCCAGGGTCATGTGATCGATCCCCACATCAGGCTCCACACTGGGCATGGAGTCTGCTTAAGATCATCTCTCTCTCCCTCTGCTCCTCTCCCCTGCTCGCTGTCTCTCTCACTGTCTCGCTTGCTCTGTAAAATAAAAAAAAAAGAAAAGAATCATTTGATTATCTTGTGTTCTAGGATAATAATTTTGACAGTAGGAGTTTTTGGGTTTTTGCTTTTTGTGAAGTTTTTTGCTACTGATTTCTATGAGATGCAGAGAAGTTTACATACAAAGCCCTTGTGACAGTTTTAGATAAAGTCACTGTAAAAGTGTAAGTCATTAGATAAAAGAGGGTAGAATTTACTGATATTTCCCATGCAACAATATTTTTGCCATGTACCTAGAGTAACAAGGTTAGATGACTTCAACATGAAAGTCCATGCAGTTTGTTCAAGATATTTTGAAAAGTTCTCCATTTTCTCATCATGTTATAAATTGTAATGTTTATAACCATCAGGTTAATGAAAACAGAAGAGAAAGAAAATCTAATCTGGAATAGAGCTATAAAAACAAAAGAATAGAATAAGGTCCTTTATGTCACTGAGATAAATTGTTACATCCTCTTTGTTCTACATCATGGACTTCTAACACGTTCACAACTTGTATGTGTCATATGGGCATAAGCTATTTCTCATCCTCCTACTCAGACTTCCTTCCTAATAGCAAGTTGTTCCAAAATATCTTGTCAGCAAGACTTTGCTGCTGCTTGAAGACAAACTTGATTCTGAAACCCTTTGCTCTTTGCAAAAGAAAGAAAAATAATGTTGTTTTATTTCCAGTGTCAGAATATAAATTAGTATCATAGATAATTTCAGCATTTTATGAGTGCTTAAATTAAATGCATGTAAAACACAATGGCCTATTCTTGATAATATTTGAATTGTAAAATGGATTCTGCATAGATATGAAACATTCCTCAAATTCTTGATTTTCTTTACTGTTTTTAGATTCTTTTCCTTTTTTACAATCTGTATGTTTCTAGTTAAGCAAAACTATTGATAATTATGATGTCTTTGACACAATGTAGAGAAAAACCTCAAAGTACCTTAATATAATTACATAAATCATAGATTGTTTAAAAAAATAATTCATCAACCCTAGCCCCAATTCATGTGAAAATTGCAAAAGGCTGTGATAAAACCTCAGCCCAGAAATTGAACATGGCTTATCCTGGCCATTGCTTAGGCTTCAGAGATCTCCATAACCCTACCCTCAAACTTCTAGAGTAGATACAATGTCCCCACCAAGTCAGCCCTCACTGCCTACAGTTTAGTGTTGGACCCCAGTGTCTAGCTCAGAAACATGAGCAAGGAGTAAAGTTTGGGACCAAAAAACCATTCACTCGGTGCTGACTGATGCCCACATTCAACAGTTGCAGTGCTGGAGCTGGAATTTCCACTGAAAGGACGTCAACTAGCTGGGAATAGGACACACTTTTGTGGTGGTCATAAAATATCCCTAACCCATAAAGAAATGGTCATCAAGGGACAGTAAACATACTCATTGATTCATTCATTTATTCATTTGTCTAATCATTCATATACACACATATATGTTTTTTTAGTACTTTTAGGTACTTTTATGTTGGTGAATCAAAAAGAAGTCAGTGGAGGGGCACCTGGGTGGCCCAGTCAGTTAAGCATCTGACTCTTGTTTCAGCTCAGGTCATGATCTCACAGTTAGTGAGATAGAGCCCAGCATCGGGCTCTGTGCTGACAGCATGGAGCCTGCTTGGAATTCTCTCTCCCTCTCTCTCTGCTCCTCCCCCACTTGTCCTCTGTCTCACTCCCTGTCCCTCAAAATAAATAAATACACATTGTTTTAAAAAGTCAGTGGAAATGTTATTGAAGATGAAGGTCAATTGAGCAAGGTTCTGGAACTGGTGCTAAGTGTGCAAGTAAAGGTGTAATATTGGAAAGGGTGAGACTATCTCTTGCCTGAGGTAACAGAGAAGAAGATCTAGATGAGTTAAAAAGAAATTCTGGAGTAAAGAGAGTAAAGTTGAAGGAACTCTGATCAGAAGCCAACTCTGATCTCAATAAAGAGGTGATTCTGATTGTAGTACAAAAGGAAGGAAGAACATGCCTTTGGGGCTTGAGGAGATTGGAAAGCACTGAAACATTAGAAATACTAGGATATTGACAGGGTGACAAGAAGGATTCATATGAAGTCAAATCACGGGTTTTATGAGCTATAGGTTCTGCTGAAGTGGGTCAGGATAGATAGGTATATCATAAACATGGTCAATTTTAGATTCATGACAGTCTTGATCAGGAGCTTGAAAGTCAAGTTGGAGAAAATGGTCAGTAGAATTATGTTCAAGATCAAGGAGGTAGAAATGTTAGCATGGTATAAGATAATAGGAAATATCTAAAGTACAAAAGATTGAGGAGACCATTTTAAGATTCGGGGCATTTCATGATCAGAAACAAACAATAAACTTTCATAGTTTATAATTTTTTTCAGATTTGTCTTCCAGAATTTTTTCATCACTGAGCCTCAGCTCCTCTCTGATATAAACTCCTTATGTGATCTCCATCAAATGCGTAAGCTTCAAGCTAGTCCTGACCTAAACTTTGATCTATGCCCTGTCCCTGCAATTCAATTCTTAGGCCTTTATCTCATTCCTGACATACGACTGAGTCCACTTGTAACTGATCACTACCTAAATCAGGTCTCACCTAAGTAGAAGGTGAATGATAGGGACAGAATGAGCTGTAGGCTTAGAGATTAGACATGATTATCAGTAACGAGATGATAGAAATGAAGTAAGGCATTAGACTGGATTAAAAAAAGATGTAGATTACCTGTTACACATACTGTTATTAAAGAAAATCCTGATAATACTGTAAGTTCAATTTATTTTAGAAAAAAATGGAACACATATAGACATTAAAAATTTGTGTATTGGGGCGCCTGGGTGGCTCAGTTGGTTGGGCGGCCGACTTCGGCTCAGGTCATGATCTCGCGGTCTGTGAGTTGGAGCCCCACGTCGGGCTCTGTGCTGACAGCTCTGAGCCTAGAGCCTGTTTCAGATTCTGTGTCTCCCTCTCTCTGACCCTCCCCCGTTCATGCTCTCTCTCTGTCTCAAAAATAAATAAACGTTAAAAAATTTTTTTTAAAAAATAAAGAAAAATTTGTATATTAAAATAGTCAAGTAAATATATATCTGGGAATCTAGCAAGTTATTGATAGCATGACATGTGATTGGGTCTTGAGTGCAATAGGATGACAACTGAAACTATAAGACAAATGATGGACAAAATAAGAGGCTCAGAAATGATTTCGAATAGTAGTATAGAATTTGAAAGATTTTTTGAAAAAGATTTGCAACTCCCTAGGAATTGTTTAGTGAGGGGTCATTAAGAAAATGATCACATCAAAGGTAAAGCCAAGTGTCTATAAAAGGAAGAATATGGGAATGTGTTTGATGGTGTAGAAAAATGAATTGACAAGATTGGGAAAAGATGAGAGTAAAGGAACAGTTGAGGTTGAAGGTCAAAGGAATAGGGTGTGACTTAGATGGGAATCTACATATCATTTGGTAAAGCAGAGAATGTTTGACTTTCACCTTTGGTGATCATTGGGAATAAGGAACTGACAGATATTGGATTTGGGGAATAAACTAGAAGGTCATAGTAAAAAAGAAAAACAGGATATGTAATCTTTGCTGTTGGCAGAATTTGTAGTTTTTAAAACCACAGAGGCCTGACTGGGGACTAGGATGCTGGTGTGATCTTGAAAACTTGCTTCCTCTGCTTGGTTCTGTTGCTGATAACAGCTTCATGTTGGAAGAGCGGTTGTTGGAGGACTGCCCCTCAGCACATTTGCCTCCTACATGCTGAGCTCTGATATGAAGAGAGAGGATGTTACATGCAAGAGATCTAGGCCACCTTGCTCAGGAATTATGTTAAAATGAATCAGCTATGTGAAGTTAAATAGATTGGCACTTTATTGGTGAAGTGAAGATTTGCAAACTATAGGGTTATATCAAGTTGTAGAAATCAGGGCCTGAAATAGTCAGGACAGTATTGCACAATTGCTGACTCAAGAGGGCCTCAATTATTTCCTTCCACTAAACAGCAAAAGCAGCAACTAGTTTTCATCCTTAAACCAAAACATGCATTAGAGGAATGCCTTTCATACTGACCAGTCTACTCTTCTTTTACAGTATCACTTTATGGTATAATTTGAAGAGCTCTAGATAAGAGGATAAGAGTGTTCATGCCCTTAAGTTACTAAATTATTTTTCCATATCATAGTGATGTCAGAAGTGGGATGATCCCCATAACTCTGTGAGGATCGACATGATCATATTTCCATGTTACAAAGATGGTTTTGACACTAAAATGGAGGGTAGATTGGTAGAGGTTCCAGGAAGAACATACTGGAAATAAATCAAGAAACTGCTGTTAAAATCTGGTGAGAACTGATGATCTATTGACAAACAGAATATGACTAATTAGATATGAAGCAAAGGATGAAGTACAGAGAGAAAAGTAACTAGGATGAAAGCAAGATCTCTGGTTTGTGTGGAGATGCCCTTTCTGACATAGGGAACATAAATAAGGTTAGCATGTGTGAAAGCAAAGATCCAAATTCAGTTTTAGGCATGTTGACTTCAGATATTCAATTTTAGATATGTTGGAGACATCCAGCAGGCAGCAAGATAAATAGTTCAATAGATAGGTAGTTAGGTAGACAGATAGGTAGATACTGAATGTTGAAAATATATATTGAAATATATATTGAAATATATTCAGTATTCAGTATCTACCTACCTATGTCTACATATCTATCTGAATATTGAATATATTTCAATGTACTTATATATTGAATATATATTGACATTTATTTATAAATATATATTCAATATATAAATACTCAATATTCAGTATAAATATCAATATATAAATATCAATACAAATATTTCAGTATTCAATATCTATCTACCTATGTCTACATATCTATTATCTATCTATGTATCCATCTATCTATGAGCTCAGAGTATAGAGTTGGTGAAGTCGTGGGTCACCCAGCGAGCAAATAGAGAAATATTCCAGACAACATATTTTCATTTTAACATGTTTGAAATTTGAAGGTATAATTGAACAAAGAGCAGTAGACCAAGGACTATATTAACAAAAGCTCAGTTGAAAAGGAAATTATTGTATGCAAACTCTTGGAACTTAATTGATTAGTTTCCTCATAGTTGTTTGTGCATTTAATGCTTACCATGGAAAAAGGAGCAGTGTATCCCTGTGTGTATAGTGTGTACATGTGTACATGCAAATGAGAGTGTGGAACAAAAAGTACCATGTGTATATATGTATAGATACTTTGTATATAGGTATCCATAACATTCTTGTGAATAAATATGTATGAGGAAATACTAAAATTTTATTCTTAAGGGCTAAGAGGAACACTAGTTTTTGGATGATGAGGAAGGAAATGTTTGTTATGTGGGTATGATTACTTTGCTTATAGTTCTGCTTCTACTGTGGTATAAAGTTAAACTTAAAGCCACTCAAGGAAGTTCACGAATATTCTATTCAATAATTTAAAGGTTAGAAAGCATGCTTTTCCAGGGAAAGACCTTCTCCACCGCAAAAAACTCTTAAAGAGTCAACTGTAAATTCTTGTGTGTGTGTGTGTGTGTGTGTGTGTGTGTGTGCGCGCGCACACACGTTCACATGTACACCACACACACACAGGCACACAGAATTTTTTAACCCATGGAAGGAAAAAAATTTTTGATCATGATGATCATAGTGAAGCATTTAAACCAAAAGAACTATAAGCAAAAACTAAACTAAATCAGTTATGACTAAATAATTAACTTAAAACTTAGTAGTGTTTCTCCTACAGTAATACAGATTTGAACATTTTGATCAATTCTGCAAAAGCTTAATGTGTCAATTCTTAATACACTGGATAACTTAGTATTGAAAATTATGTTGAAAATGACTATCATTTCTTGTTCTCCTTATTTGTATCTATGATTCTTATTATTCTTGAAATTTACACTAAACTCACATTTTTATAGATCTATCATCTTCTTCATAAGCCCACACCATTTAATGAATTTTGTGCTTGAAGTTGCCTAAAAATTATTCAGAATTCTTCTATAAAGAAATAGACTTCCCTAATGTCCCTATATTGAATATATAAATAATAGAAGAATTTTAGGGTAGAGGTTCAATATATGAGACTCATATTTGTCTCTTTCTTCTGAGCTTGTAATTCCTTGAGAACTGACAAATGGAGCACAAAATGTTAATTTTATTATGGATAAAGTTTATCAGAGAGAATTTTGATCTGTGACCAAAAGAGTTAGCTAAATTAATTTATCAGATTTGAATGGATAAGAACAGATGCCCCCAGAGGGATAGAGGCTGCTCTTAAGAGCTTAACTGTAATGTAGAAAGTAGAAACAAATGCATGTGTCAGAAGGGTATGGCTCTGCAAAAGTACAAAAAGTACATTCAACTTTTCTTTTAAACTCATCCCTCATGTAAGTGACTCCAGTCAGTGAAGGAAGGAAAAAGGAAGGAGGGAGAAAAATTAAAAGCATTCCTCTTACACTTTTCCTTTCTGGGAAAGTGGAGAAGAAATTTGCTTTCCTCTGTGAAAACATGGGCAGTTTAAAATGCATCTCTATTTCACAGGTAATAAACAACAAGGACACATCTATTACTCAATGCATATAAAGTTCCTTTTATTAAGCCAGATGATAGAAATCAGTGTAATGTTAGGGAGACTCAAGTCAGTTCTATACTTTGATGTTCCATTGCAGTTTCTTTTCATTGTTTTAGGTAGTTTAAATTAGTGATTCTCATCTCATTTTTAAAAATGTTTTAAGTATTTTTATGTGCCCATTATAATCTTAATAAGTATTTAAAATTTTTTTTAACATTTATTCATTTTTGAGAGAGACAGAGCACCAGGAGGAGAGGGGCAGAGAGAGAGGGAAAGACAGAATCCAAAGCAGGCTCCAGGCTCTGAGCTGTCAGCACAGAGACCAATAAAGGGCTCGAACTCATGAAACGTGAGATCATAACCTGAGCCAAAGTCAGATGCTTAACCGACTGAGACACCCAGGCAGTCCGATAATCTTAATAAGTATTTTAATGGACACTTAATCAAATTTCATTTTTTATATATTTATATTATTTAATGCAATTACAAAATGTTCTGCTTTTAACCTTTCTGCCCTTGCTTTACTCTGTTTTAGAGAGTCACTACAGATAGCTTTAAATGCATTTTTAGGGAAAATTAATTGATATATAACATTATCTCAGTTTTGGTTGTACAATATAATAGTTTAATATATAATATATATTATATAACATGATATATATGTTGTATAGTATATATCAATTATATATTTATATGTAATATATATTATGAAATGAGTACCACAATAAGTTTAATTAACATCCATCATGACATATTTATAATTTTTTTTCTGTAATGAGAATCTTTAAGATTTACTATCCTAGCATCATTAAAGTATATTATTAACTGCAGTGACCATGCTGTATATTACATCCCCAGGACCTTTTTACCTTATAACTGGAAGTTTGTACCTTTGACCACCTTCACACACTGTGCCCACCCCTTCACCCCCTGTCTCTGGCAGTGACCATTCTGTTCTACCTGTCTTTCTGTCTCAATTTCACATGGCATAATGCCCTTGAGATCCATTCATGTTATTATAAATGGCAGGATTTCCTTCTTTTTTATGGCGGAATCTTATTTATATAAATATATTCACCCATTCATCTGTTGATGGACACTTAGGTTGTTACCATGTCTTGGCTATTATAAATACTACTACAGAAAACATGGGGGTACAAATATCTTTTTCAGTTAGTGATACCATTTTCTTCAGATAAATACCCAGAAATGGAATTGCTGGATCAAATGGTAATTCATTTTTCATTTTTTGAAGAACCTCCATACTATTTTCCATAGTGATTACACCAAGTTACATTCCCATCAACAGTGAAAAAGGATTCCCCTTTCTATACATCCTTGCCAACATCTTTTTTGTCTTTTTTAATAATAGTCATTCTAACAGGTATGAGGTGATATCTCATTGTGGTTTTGATTTACATTTCCCTGATGATTAGTGATGTTAAACACCTTTTCATGTACCTCTTGGCCATTTGTGTACCCTTTGGAAGTGTCTATTCAGATCATTTTCCCATTTTCAAATTGGATTGTTTGAGCTTTTTTCAACAATCTGTTTAAGTTGTATGAATTCTTTATATATTTTGGATATTAATCCCTTTATGATTTGCAAATATTTTTTTCCCATTCAATAGGTCGCCTTTCCAATTTGCTGATGGTCCTTTGCTGTACAAAAGATTTTTAGTTTGATATAGTCACAGTTTTATTTTTTCCTTTTGTTGACTATGTTTTTGTGGTTAAATAAAAAAAAAATTGCCAAAACCAGCGTTAAGGAGTTTACCCTATATGTTTTTTTCTAGGAGTATTATGGATTCAGGTTTTATATTCACATCTTTAGTCCATTTTGAGTTGATTTTTGTATATGGTGTAAGATAGTGATCCAGTTTCATTGTTGTGCATATGGCTGTCCAATTTTCCTAACACCATTTGTTGAGAGACTCCTTTCCTCATTGCATGTTCTTGGTGCCTGTGTCAAATGTATTTTTATAAGATCTTTATCAAAGAGAGTTGACACTCTGATTAATGATCACCAGAATGGTAACTTTTTTTGTAGGGATGAAAGATAAATATTAACAGGGTAGTATTTGAAAGGAAGAGACAAAAGAATTGCATAGGAAGATGGTTAACTTTGAAGTAGATGATTAAAAACTCTTTCTTGTAGGGGCGCCTCAGTGGCTCAATAAATTAAGCGTCAGGTTCTTAATTTTGGCTCAGGTCATGACCTCATGGGTTTGTGAGATTGAGCTCCACACTGACAATGCAGAGCCTGCTTGGGATTCTTTCCCCCTCTCTCTCTGCTCCTCCCCTGCTCATGCTTTCTCTCTTTCAAATAAATAGATAAACTTAAAAAAAAAACAACCCTCTTTCTTGTGAAAAAAATCTGTATATTTAAAGACATAAAAATAAGCAATGTAATCATATTTATCTCAGTTTCTAATCAGGGGCACCTGGGTGGCTTAGTTGGTTAAGCATCTGACTTCACCTCAGGTCACCATCTCAGTTCATGGCTTCAAGCCCCAGGATGTTCTGTGCTGACAGTGCAGAGCGTGGAGCTTGCTTCAGATTCTGTGTCTCCCTCTCTCTCTGCCCCTCCCCCACTTGTACTCTGTGTCTCTGTCTCTCTCTCTGTCTCTCAAAAATAAATACACATTAAAAAAATTAAAGAAATTCTAGTCAGTAAATTAAAGGTAGAAATTGTACTATGTAAAATATCTAACAGCTCATTCCTTCTGTTAATGTTACTAGATTTAATATTACTACAATTATGTGAAACTTGAAACTACCCCAAAGGGAAAAAAATGCCATGAAAATCTTAGTTTTATGATTGAATCACACAATTAACATATAAATTTATGATGTTAAAAGGTAGTATTGTTATGGATCAGTGATTTGGCCTTATTAACATTTCTATTGAAATTAAAAACTTTCATAAATTTGCTTTAGTTTTTCTATCACTACAATTTGCATAGAAATTTAGGTGAATCTAGTGATGATCACAGATTTCATGAAAGGCCTTCAGGTTTCATGAAAGTAGAGATGACATCTGATCACTTGTTTACCAACTGTATTCTTTATGCTGAACACACAGTAAGAAAAGTTTTGTTGAATACATGAATAGATTAAGAAACCGGAGGTAGCTGAGAACATAGAAAATAGCCTCAATCTTCTTGGAACGTCTTGTTAATTTGTAATGGGGCTGAATATTTCTATCTTTTTTTTTAATGGAAGTACACAAGTCTCTTTAATGAATGTATTATGTCTAAAGAAGACACATTTTTACGATCCATTTGAAAGCAACTTTATTCCTAAATAGCAGAAATTTGGCTTTAACATATGAAATGGTGTCTTAGAAAGTTTTCTCACTCATTATTCCTAGAGGATATTTTAAATAGATTAAGGAGTGTGGTGATAACAGTTATTAAGCTTGGAACAAATGAACTGTTGACCCGCTTTTGTGGGGAACAGAAATTTTCATGTGTACTTTAATTTGTCTAGATTGTCAGTGAACAATAAAAGAAAAAGAACAAGAAAAGCAATACTGTCTTCTCCCAGCTCTGAGTCTGGGAACAGATAAAATAATTATTTAATATAAATTGGGGGATTTCCTACCTCTTAAGGTAGAAAAGATGTTGGAAGTGTAAGCATAATGACCACTGGGTAATTTGCAGTTTAAAGCATTTCAGAAAGTGAGACAAATTATGTGCCAAAATAGAAATAAGATTAAAATCTCAGTTTATTTGCTTTTTAGCAATGTAGTTTTACAGTCTTTCTGTATCTTAGTTATATCATTTATAAAATGAGGATGAGAATAGTCCCATTTCATGAGGGCTATTGTGGGGATTAAGTAAATAAATCATTTAAATAAAATCCTTTAAATAAGTGACTAGTGCTATGCCTGGCATGGGGTAGATACCCAATAAGTATTGACACCTCTTTCCCCTCCGAAATGTGGGGAAATTTTGGAAGAAACCAGCTTAAATAATCCCAATAAAAACATGAAGCCAAGCAATCTTAGAAAAGTTTTATAATATTTAGCATCTTTTAGTAAGATGCTAAAGCAGTTGTATGAAAGTTTTTAATTTAAATAAACATGTTAATAAGGCCAATGTACTGATTCATAGTAATATTGCCTTTTTAGCATCTACTGAGATATGTTTGAAAAAAGAGAGAGATCCAGAATTTCCTACAGATAACTTTGTCTACCCAAGCCTCATAGTAAGGATTTGGTGTGGACTGGATAGGGAAAAAACCATCACTGATAATCGCTGCCAAGAGACCCTCTGAGCATAGGGGCCAGATCCTTGTTCTAACAAGGTCCCTAGGTGATCGTTATATATACTAAGGTTTGAGATACACTGGTCCCCAGAATAATAATTTTCCTGAGCCCTGAAATAGCTTTTTTTAAATTTATTTTTATTTTTATTTTTATGACAGCTACTTAGCAGGTTGAGCTTAATCACTGAAAAAGCAGCATACTCTTCTCTCTTTTTTTTCCTTAGGGCAAATGGTATGATTATACATAACAGACAAGTGGAAAGAGTTGTTTTCAGTGCTTGGATCATCGTAAACCTCATCCTACCTTTTTTTTTTTTTTTTTCTCATCTACCCAGAGTGGTCGGTCCCCTTATGCAGCTGAGCGGTAAGGTTTAGGGAGAAATGAGCTGAATCCCAACATGGATTCTCAGCATAAGCTGGAAACTCTCTCTAGGCTGGGTTTACATCAAAATGAACTAGAGTTAAAGACAGTCGTCGAGATTAATATGAGCTGAGGATTTTTGCCTCGTCTTCATTCCTAATAAGAAGGTACCTTTCTTACATAATTGATGGATAGGCTTCATGACTTGCAGACTTCTATTTTTTAACTGTTGGTTTAGCTGTTACTATTTTACCAATTCCCAGATCCATTCTCATGCCATTAATAATGCCAGAGAGCAGCTGTGTTAAAGCTGAGGCTGTCTCCTGACTTTACTAGCCTTTGAGGTCACCAACTATAAGTAGTTCAAAGGGATTCTACTCCCTTCAAGGTCTGATGTTTCTCCCACCTGTTATACTCTTAGGGCAGCTCCCAACTTCATTTACTAATATAATCCTTCTGCATTTATTCCTCTGGTTGTTCTTCTATTTTTCCAATGAATATTGTCATTCTCTTATCTTTGTAATATTCATCTATCTTAACCTCTATTACTAAAATGTCTTTCCAGGATCACATTGCACACTCCTAATTTTTAGGATTCTCATGTAATGGTTCAACCAATAAGCTGCTCCTGCCTTGTAAAAATCAGCTTTGGAGGCTTCCTCTTGACTTTATCTGTTCCTTCTTCAGCTGTTCTGGTATATTTCAGCCTATTGATAAGTTCTCCATTGGCAATATGTTAAGATTTTCAAGTTATGTCCCTTATGAGAGAAGACATAAAAAGAAAGCTAGGAACCGTATGAACACACAAGTACAAACAAGTAAGTGCTTTTGATATTGCATCAAATATGGTACCAAATGCCCTGATCTGGTGTTCATGAGTTTGATATCAATTCTGACATTTTGATGTTCTAAATCAAAGATGTGGCTAAGATCATAGTTACTATGGAGACCTCAAAAAGAATGGCTGACCTTTAATGAGTTCTTTGTATCATCAATGAAAGATACATGAAAAAGAAAGGTATTTAAGATGCCCAATATTTCATTGAGAATTTCTTTTTACTAAGATTTTGTGAGGTCCAGGTTTATATTCTTTTGTGCCTGATATGAATAGTTCCTTATTATTAATATTAAATACCATTTAGTATTAAAGAATTCCTAATATAACTTTTGTTTGTTTCCCAAGCTTTCCAGGGTTTTATTATTTGGTTATGCATTTGAAACAATTTGTAAAAGTAATTATCAGTCATTGATGTCAGAGGCATAGAAAAACAGCTATTTTTGTTTACCTAACCAGCCCAATTTAGGCTTTGTAGCATTTTAAACTAGGGAGAAATGTTACTCACTATAAGTTGGGCTTCAACCAGGAGAGCACTGCCATTAGCTATTGCCTCTTACAAGCTATGAATGCCTGTCTTAGAAGAGAGACACATAAGTTAGGAGCACAGACTCAAAAGGATCAAATGGAAAGCTCAGAGAATAAGTGGTACAATCTGTAAGTAAAGTTCCAGCACTCCTCCTTTGCTCATTCAGAAATGGATGTTTCTGACTCATTCACCTTATCTGAATGGGGACTTCCTACTTTAATATATACAATCTTTGATGAGAAAGATGGTTCTTCCTAACCATTAAGCTTTCAGGGGAAAAAAAATCTTCCTACAGAAATATACCTGCCATCTTTTTCTTTTTCTTTTCCCCACTGTGCCCAGAGGCCTTGATAAATATATGCAATACACACACACAATAGTATGAATGCTTTTTTAAATGTTTATTTATTTATTTGTTTGTTTTGAGAGAGAGAGACACACACATACACACAGCATGAGCAGGGGAGGGGCAGAGAGAGAAGAGAATCCCAAGCAGGCCTCTTGCTGTCATTGCAGATAGCACTGATGCAGACTCTTCCCATGAACTGTGAGATCATGACCTGAGCTGAAATCAAGAGTTGTATGCTCAATTAACTGAGCCACCCAGGCACCCTTATATTTGTTTTCTGTTGATGTATAACAAATTACTACAAACTTAGCACCTTAAACAGTACATATTTATCATCTCACAGTTTCTGTGGGACAGGATTAGTTTGCTTTTCTTCTCTGGCTCTCATTGGACTTCACTTCAGATGTCAGCAGGGCTGGGTTCTCATCTGGAAGGTCATCTTGGGATGAATCTACTTCCAAGCTCACTCAAGCTTAGACAGAATTCATTTTGTTGTGGCTATATGACCAAGGCCTGTAGGTCCTGTAGGCTCTCTCAACTTCTTCCTACCTGGGCCTCTCCATAAATGGCTCACACTGTCACAGTTTGCTTCATTTAGGCAGACAGAAGAGTGAGAGTGGAACATTTTGGAATTCTCTAGGCTCTGGTGTTAAAAAAAATGAGAGCTGATCTTTTGCTAACAGGCCACATCAAGGAGCAAGAGCTTTATTTGGGGTTTTGCTGCAGCCAGTCTAAAACCAGGAATTGTAAAGATTCCTGTGCAGTACATTTCTCTGCACCAGTCGCCTATGTATTCTGGAACTCACAGAAGAATTGGCATAATTAATCATACATCAATTTCAGCTCATGGGCTTATATCTATTAATCCTTTACTTCCTAAACTTCCTGGTATTTCCAACTTGTGACATCTGTAAAGATACATACCAGCCCTCTTCTCTATTCCTCTACTACTTAACTTCCATCCTCACCCCCCAGGTAATTTCATTCATTTCTGTGACCTCAGAGCCAATCTATTATGCCAGTGATTCCTAAAACCATTTATGTAAAGCCCAGACTTCTCTTTCCATATGAAGTCCTACATCAAAATTGACCTCCAACATTTTACTAAGATGTACTGCAGGTAGCTGAATCTAAATAGTCCAAAACTTAATTCATCACATTCTTTCCCCTCTCTCACTCACACCTCCCAGTTCTGATCCTCTTCCTCTCACTAAAAAACAATACCATCCACTCAGTGGCTCACTTCACCAGCATGGGACTCCTTTGCTCTTTTCTCTTCCTTACCGTTTTCAAATTAACAAATACTGGCATTTCAACCTGAGCCTCATTTAAAATGTTAATGATGAATGTTGCATATTTTCAGCACAGATATATAAAGTATAATCATAAAATTAAACCCATAAACCCATCACTCAAATTAAATAATAAAGTCACTGTTAGTTTGTGTTGAATTTCACTTTGTGTTTGTCTGTAGAGCATCCTAGTTCTCCCCCAGAGTTAGTTACTATTCTAAAGGCTGTGTTCATCATTGTCTTCTTCTATGTATCCCCAACAACATGTTTAACAATGCCTGGTTTTGAATTCTATAAAAATGGTCTTCTAATGCATGCTTTCAACAACTTGCTTTTTTCACTTAACACTATGACTTGAGATTTGTCCATCTTATCGCGTGTAGAAGTAGTTAACTTGAAATTTGTGAAGTATAACAGTATAACATTTTATAAATATATAACAGCTTAATAGTGGTCATTTGTGTTTTAATTTGTCCTTTATTATAATGCTCCTATGAAATTGTACATACTCTCCATTCACATGACATGAACAAGTGTCTTAATTTATGGGTTGTAGTACATGCATATTTCCAACTTTACAAGTTAATGCTAAGTTATTTTCCAGGGTATAGATTAAAAATTTAAACTCCTGCTTGCAGTGTTTAGAGTTCTTATTGTACATATCCTGGCCAACATTTGCTTTTTCAAGACATTTACTTTTATTAATATGGTAGGTGTGCTGTGGTTTAATTTTAATTTCTCTGAAATTTAGTGTAGGTGGATATATTTTTATTTATTGTTGGCAATTTGTTTTCTGTGAAATAAATGTGTACATATTTTTGTCCATTTTTCTTTCTTTTTTTAAGTTTATTTATTTTGAGTGAGAGAGAGCGAGCAAGCGGGGGAGGGCCAGAGAGAGAGGGAGAGAGAATCCCAAGCATCCGATGTAAGGCTCAATCTCATAAACTGTGAGATCATGACCAGAGCCAAAATCAAGAGTAGGACACTTAACCGACTGAACTACCCAGCTGTCTCTGTCCATTTTGCCATTAGGTTGTTTGCCATTTCTTAGTGAATGTTATAGTGAAGTCCCATATATATGTAGATTAACATTATTTTCCAATTATGAATGTGCAAATCTTATTCCACCAAATAGTGGCTCTTTCTTACATATTTGTAATCAACAGAAGAGTTCTTTCTTTTGATCAGTTGTTAATTTTAATGTAAATTAGGTAGGCCTTATTTTTTTTATATTAAGTGATTTTGTGTCTCATTTAAGAAATTAATTTACACCCCCAAAATCAGAGATATCCTATAGTTTGTTGTAAAATTTTAAAATATTTCTTCAACGTTTAAGATTTTAACCCATCTGGGATTGAATTTTGTGTATGGTGTGATGTAAGAGGCAATTTTTTTTTTACAGTTAGAAACTGATTATTCAGTTATCATTGATTGCACAATGTGTCAGTTTCCCCATTTTGAGTCATGTTTTTATAATACATTGGTGGGTCTACTCCTTGGCTGTCTTTTGCTGGTATATTTTCTAAGCTTGCACCAAAATCATACCATGAAATCTGTGGCTTTAGTGTAAGTCTGGATATCCAAATAGAGCAAGTCCACCATTCTTGCTTTGCTTCAAGAATGTCCTGTTTTGGGGCGCCTGGGTGGCGCAGTCGGTTAAGCGTCCGACTTCAGCCAGGTCACGATCTCGCGGTCCGTGAGTTCGAGCCCCGCGTCGGGCTCTGGGCTGATGGCCCGGAGCCTGGAGCCTGTTTCCGATTCTGTGTCTCCCTCTCTCTCTGCCCCTCCCCCGTTCATGCTCTGTCTCTCTCTGTCCCAAAAATAAATAAACGTTGAAAAAAAAGAATGTCCTGTTTTTTTCTGTTTCCTGTATGTATGTATATGTAAATGTATGTGTGTATATATATATCTATATTTTTAATTGTCATACCCTATCAAAAATCATGTTGAGTTTTCATTAAATTTGTGTTGTAAGTATAAATATGTTTGTATAGAATGGACAACTTCACATTATTGCATCTCCATACTGAACATGGAATACTTATATATAATAAGTTGCTAAACTCTTTAATTCTAATAATTGGCCTTTTGAGCTTTTCATGTGGATAATCATGTCATTTGCTATTTATGACAGTTTTGTTTCTTCCTTTATAATACCTAAGACTTATTTATTTTTCTTGCTTTACAGACAGCTTCAGGACATCTAAGATAAGGTAAGAGGAAGTAGTGATAATTTACCTCTATCTTATCTTTTTTCTTACAGTTTAACTTACAGCTTTGTTAATACAGTCACTTAATTTATATTTCATTAATTTCTGATACTTCATTTTTGTACTTTCCAGTTTTTTAAGCATTTTCTAGCTTCTTAAATTGAATAAGTAATTAATTTTCAAAGTTTTAAATTCTGAGATCAATATAAAAGGCTATAGATTTCCTTTTGACAGTTTTTTTGGTTGCATCCCATAAGATTTGCAATATTAGTAATAATACTAATTAGGTCTAAATATTTTCTAATTTCTGTTAAAAAATTTGCTTTGACCCATGAGTTGTTTATACAATGTATGATTTAAAAATTTTTAACATATTTTTGGGTTTGATTTACAAATGTACTAAATTTTAGCAATTTAGACATGAAATAATTTAGAATTAAGCAGTTTTTATCAGTGTATATTGACTCTGTATTTTTCAAGACTTTATGAAGCAACATGTTCAATGTATTCTTTAAATGGTAAGTTTATTACAGAAGTTGGGTACACAGTTCTTAACATTTGTTTTACACATACGTGTTATTTGTTAAACAAAACCTAGTTTAATAGTGTTGTTAAAAGCTTTTATACCATTACTGATTATTTCATCTTGGTATAATAGTTGTAAACAGTGTTGAAATATCTCATTTTAATGTCAAATTTTCACTTCATGTATTTTGAAGCTATATTATTATTTAGAAGTTTAAAATTATTGCATCTTCCTGATGAATTGAAGAATTTATTATTATATTATTACCTTTTTCATTTCTAGCAATGGGGTTTTTGCCTTAAAAATCCATCTATGATAATAATATTGCACAGTATTTTTTCTAGATTATCCTTTTTCTTGAAGTAGCTCTTTATGAATCCAAGTTCCACGTGGAGGTTGGTGAGGGGTGGATATATAGAGCAAGGCTTTGTCTTTTGTCTCCCACATGTGTCAGCAATTAAAATCTAAGCTCTAGGTTACTCAAGATCAGTAGACACACCCGGGGCAGCATTTAACCTTCACTGCTTACTAACTTCAATGGATTCATGTCCATACTTCATTTCTGATCCCAGAGCATTTGCATTTTCCTTTCCTACTGGAAAACTAATTTAATAAATATTAAAGAAAAATACATACACACACACACACACACACACACACACACACACTGTATACCTACAGAAACACATATACAATTATTGAGGTATGTTGATTAAGAGTTTTAGCCATCATCTGTCATACTGCCAGAAATGGATGTCCTGCATTTCAGTATCTTTTATACATTCAATTCTCACCATCTATGCAGCCACAAATCTCATTTAGGTGCCCACTTGTTTTTATGCCTTTTTTCCCTTCCAATAATTTCTCCTACAGCCTGAGTATATTTTCTGAAACACACATACGTTGGTGTCACTCCCTCTTGTTCTTAGCATTAAGGACTGGATTATTTAGTATGGCCATATGCTCTTGATGACTTAAACTGCTTATATCTCCATATTCCTGCCTCACGTGAATGGCCACCCAACTCCAAAATATCTGATTCTGCTACAGAAATTACTATCTGCCTTTGTGGAGCAATTTTTTGCTCTATAAACATTATCTTAGCTGATTCTTACAAAAATATTATTATCCCCATTTTACAGGGAGAAATAGAAATGGCAAGTGACTTAACCAAAGTTACTATTAATTGAAGAAATTGAGATTTCAACTTATATCTGGCTGAGTTCAAAGTTGCTTATACTAATTTCTGATCCTCCTATAGTTCCTTTTCTATTTTGGGGCCTTTGTTCCTCTTCCTGGAACACATCTTGTGCTTCCTTCACCATCATGCCTTTTTTAATCCTTCAGGTCTTCCTTGATCAAGTGCCCTTTTTAATGTGCCTTTTTATTCTGTCATAACATCTCAGTTTCTTTCCTCTTCTGCATTTCCCTTTAGACTCCAGGCTGTGTGACAGCAGAGACTAAATCTACCTTCTCCCATTGACATCTTTAGGACCTTGACATATATTTTCTAAAAAATTTCTCATATACTAGTTCCAAAAACTTTGATGTAAATTAAGAAAAGGGATTTTGTTTTGTGATAAATCAAAGTGGGAATTTTTTTCTTCTTTTTTTCTTTCTTTTTTTGATCACGTTAACTTTTAATACAACCTTTCACTTTCTTTTGTTTAAAAATAACCATATTTTTATGTAGTTATTAGTAATCTGTCCTCAGACATTCTGCCAAAGTGGTAAAGCATTATAATCAAATATAGCAATTAAGATATTTCTTTTTTTTTAAATTCAGGAGAACCATTCACTAGTTCCCAGGTCAAAGAAAATACCATTTTTATTTACTGTTTTTAGTGTAAAGCTGCTTCCCCTGCTTGAGATTTTATAAATATAAAAGTGGAAGCTACATATTAAGAGCCCAAATGATATATAAGCCCATACAGTGGTTGTTTAATTGCATGTTGGACAATATTTTCAATATTTGTAATATTTTAAGAGAATGAATTTCATAAAATGAAATTCTAAGCATTATATTCTATTTCTGTTACACTGTTGCTTGACTAACAATTCAGATAAATGTGGTTAGTACATTCTTGCCACTTTTATGAGAAAAACATGTATTTTCATCAGAAAAAAGTAAAAATATTTGTGAGTCTCCTTTAGGCATTAATACTTCATTTGCCTTTTATTTTTGAAATTTTTGTCAGACTAAACATTTCTTTCCATATGAAATATGTAATACTAGATGGAATTTACCTTTAGAATTCAAGAAATTATTTTTTTAAGTAGAGCCAGTTAAACTGGTATGACCAATTGGTAAATTTATTTTTTATTTTCATTGTTTTTCTTCTTAGTGAAGTTAAGGATATATATTTTTTCAGACCCACCAATTCACTTCTAATTATATAGCATAGAAAAGGCATGATTAGCTATATTAGGATATCTATGCACAAATGCTATAGCATCTTTATTTATAATAGCCAAAACTGTAAATACTCAAAATGTGCATCATCAATAGAATAGAAAAATAAAAGTATATTCATACATTGGATTACTAACAGCAATTAAAATGAATGAAAGATATACTTAACAACAAAGAAATCTTAAAAGCCTAACACTGAATGAAAGAAGCCACACCCAATAAATATATATTTATGATTCCATTTATATAAAGTTCACAACAGGCAAAACTGAATTAAATTATTTAGTGATACATTTTTAGGTGGTAAAACTATTAAAAAAAAGGCAAAGAAAGTGTTACCATGAACACCCAGACAGAGTGGGAGGGAAGGTGTTGTAATTGGGTAGGCTGTTGGCAAACTTCTATTTTGTAACCTGGTGGTGCTTACAGAGTAGTTTGTTATAATTAGTTAGTTTAATAATTAGTTTATTATAATTCTTTAAATTATGCACTTCAATTTTCTATACTATCCTTTATATTTGCACATTTCACAATAAAGTTTGGATGAGACTGAAGTAAATTTTAATTTCTTTTTGCTCTAAGTCTACAGCATTACTTAAAGTTGAACTGAACTTAGCAATTTCTATCAACATTTAGTCCATGCTTACTGCTCAGGGAGGAAATTACTTTATTGAGGAATAAAAAGATAAAGTTTGTTTTGGCTAAAGGAGAGCCTGCTTTCTTTATTAGCAGATGTATAGAATACTAGTTTTCCATTGATGTGAGAGGCTGGGTTGAGATAGTAAAAAAAAAAAAGTTTCCCTATGGATAGTGGTCAGTTTTGCAAACGAAGGCTGTAGAATAGAGGTTTGTTTTTATACAAAGTTAATTTGGCTAGTCATTTTAATGCCTGATATTCCTTTATTACTGTCATGTTCTAAGGAAATCTGTAATTCTATGAGACATAAATAGGAACAACTTTGACATCCTTATTTTACCAGCCATTCAGTATATGGAATAAATTAGAGAAGAGTCATAACAGTGTGAGAATGATTTGGTGACAATCCTGTACTGCTTCTTACTTTTCTGCAAGATAGAAAAACAAACCTATTAATTTATTAAGTAAATTGATCAACTATTTTGTGGTTCACTGTGCTTAGAGCTAAGAATATAAACATAAAACTGAAATGCTTTCTGTCTTTAACTTGCTTAAAATACTTATTTATTATCACTTGGGCTTTTGAAATTTAGTATTTTAGCTGTTGTGCTTTCAACTGTTGCAGTTTAAAGAAGTATATTGTTGGCTCCATTTAATTTTAATTGTTTCCTATACCTACCTGAATTATAACTTTCATACTCAATAGTAAATATCTTAAGTGACTGGGTCAGTTTGTTTACCTTAGCCTGAATGGGAAAATTGTGTTCTGAAAATAAAAAAGTTCATGGTTTTTGAGAAATATTTATGAAATTTGGGTGGAAGTAGGAGGGAAGAAGGTGGTACATTCAGTTTTGGACATGTACTTTCAGATAGTTGTGGGACATTCAAGCAAAGAAGACGAGTAGTTAGTTAAAAAAATAGTATTGACTGAAGCTCATTAGAAAGACAGTAGTTGAAGATTTATCCCTTGGATTAGATTCTTCCACGTGGAGGTGGTAAGTGAAGCTACAAGCAAATAGATAGCAGTTGGACCTACAAATTATATCCCTCAGTAGAAGGTATAGAATGATAAGAGCCAAGGGCATAAGAGATAGCCCTGCAGACCTTAATATGTAGGGAAATGGCAGTGAGAGAGGAGTCTACAAAGTCAATGACAGAATGTTGTATTGTTGAACCAAGAAAATTGTTTTCAAAGAGAGGAATTAGAAATATCAAGTTTTACAAGTAAAATAAGGTAAGAGTAGATTTAGAAATAAGACATTCATTCATGACTTTAACAAGAACAGTTTCAGGAAATTCTTTGGGGTGGTTTCCACTGCAGTGGATTGAGGAATGCTTAGAAAGTAGGGAAGAGTAAAACAGTGACTCTAAGCCACTTTTTCAAAAAGTTTGCCTATAGAAGGAAGAGATAGGAAAGAATTTAAATGGTGACTTGAGGATGAGGGTGTGGCTTATTTTTAAAATTGGAAAGTTAATAATATTGAAACAATATTATTTGAGAAAGATCCAGTTAAAAATATAAGAATCTGAAATAGAGAAGAAAGACAGGATTTTCAAGGTACCATGACCCTTGAAAACCCAAGATGGGTGAGCACGGGGGAGGGAGGGAGAATCCAGAGCACTGATGAAAGGATTGGCCTCATGCACAACGAGTAACACTTCTACACTTGGTATGAGAGAGTTAGAAGCAGTGGGTGCTCATGTTACATTTATTTGTACTACTTGGATTATGGCTTCTGTTTTCCTTGTGAAGAGATAGGAAGATGAAGATGAAAAGGTATCCAGCATAAAGGAGAATAGAGACAATAACTGTTTCTTGAATAATGGGAAAGAGAGCTAGGGCACAAGGAAGAATTGATCCAGTCTTGTGGTTTTTCCGCGAAGGTTATGATACGGAAGGAACATGTGGGAAGGAATTTGAGGTGAAAAAAGAGATGGAAGTGAGGACCAGGGAGTCAAAGTCAGTCAGAAATTAGATAGATCAGGGCTAATGGAGATGCACAATTTTCAGAACTAACGGATTAAAGGTCTTGATCAGTTTGGATAATGGGGATGACTGAATGAAACCTAGAAGGCTAAGAAACTGTCACTAGAGAGAGAAATTTAAAATTTGAGAGATGTAGTAGTTCTAGGGACAACAAGTTTCAAGTTTGTACACGGCAACTGATAGTCAAAAATGGAAAATGAACAATTCTACCTTATTTGCCTGTGCATCCCTTAATCTGCCATATTGGTTTTACACATCTTTATCTCCAACTATTTGTTGGTGTCTTTTGCCTTCACCTACAATATCCAATTATTTCCTTATCTTGCTATTCAAAATCTGTCCAAACTTCACGAGTCAAGGGCAACAACATTCAAGCCTTTTCTCATTACCTCAGCCCACTGGGATTACTTGGTATTATGAATGTGTGATGTTCAATGTGTTTCCCTGGGCAGCCTAAATGAGTTATCAGGATGTGCTCCAAAAGGTGCATTTCCCACTATCCCTGTTGTTCAGACCAGTATACCTTTGTTCATGCCTGTGCCTGTCTGAGAAGCCTGTCACCTTTTCCTCTCTGTCTAGCTTCATCAGCTTTCTGAGTTAGGTACCTTCTCTGTTCTCATCATTCCACATGCATACATCTATTTCAGCACTTACTATATTATACTCACATTAAATTTTTATATCTGATTCTTGATAAGCCTGCACACTTCCTCAAACTGGTTTTCAATTTTATTTATTCCAGTGCCAAATACTATGCCTGATACAACACAGATGTTCCATATATGTTTATGGAGGTAAACGGAAGTAAAGCCGTATTCAGTCACTTAGTGGCTATGTGACCCAGATAACTTACATCCATTTTCCCAGCCCCTGTATTCTCTGGAAAGTCAGAGGACATCTCCCAGGGTTCAGGAGTTAGGTGAGATACCTAATGGAAAGGAAGCTTCCAGTCTACTATCTAGCAGATAGAAGACTGCAGTGAAGTTTTTCAACTGAATTTTAGTCTACTTTGTGCCACCCAGTGTTTTTTAACAGATATTTAATATATTTTTTGCTATTTGAAATTTTTGTAAGAATGTCTTAACTCATCAACTAGTTAGTTTCTCAAGGATAGAGACCATGTAGTAAATAAATCATATATTTTACCTTACGTATTACAAATATGAATACTTATAAACAAAGAATATTAAACATTACCAAGCAAATGAACCACTTTCACAGATTCTGTTTGATGTCCTAGCTCTGATGCAAATGAGGCAGGACGATTAGTGTTTTTCCTTTAAAGACAGACAGAGTTACATATCAATATAATTGTATTCAATGACACAATGAAACCATAACTAACCACTAACTGAATGGGGATTGAAAGCATGAATTGAAATTTGTATACCATAAGCAGAATGCTTTTTTCATTCAATGACTACAGGCCAAACTGCATATAGTCTAGTCTGTATCACTTGTGGTTCAGTAAAATTCTAATCTGGGCTACTCACTGCATAACCAGACAAGAACAGCCATAAGAATTGAATGACAGAAGATATGCGGATGCTTATATAACACCTGAATCATTAAATCTCTTTTCTTCATGTTCATGGGAGTGTTCTGGCATTATACAGACATAGCATTCAGCTGAACATTATGTTGAAAATGAAAATAAACAAAAGCCTTGATATAGATGACATACATCAAACGATGCTGTATATCATTTTCATTAAAAAACTGTGTTCTCAAATCTTTAATGATTTCTTAGTGAAGATAACAAAGCCTGTTTCATAACTGTATAGTAGATTTATAAATATCTTATTATGCGGAAAAAAACTGAAGCAAGTAAAGCATGTCACAGAATAACTTAACAGCAAATGTATAGAAATACACTTGTTCCTCACTTCTAGCCGTTCGGAAAGAAGGCAGGTGCTACCTTAACCCATTAAGTCCATCCCTTTATTCTGGCAATTTAATACAGTACTGATCGGGAAGTTTTGAATAATATGCATGTCACAACCTCAGAGTGGAGAGCTGATTTGACTTGTCTATTTGTTTGTACATATTTTGAATTTTTTAAAATGACACAATACAACTTGAAAAAGAAACATTTGATTGCAGGAGTTCATATGTACTCTTTAGATGTTTTCATAAACCTTCTTCATCTATATTTTCGGCAATTTTTCTTGGACGTCTAACAAATACTGAAATCAGTTTGCCTCTCCACTTACCCTTTCATAATGTTCGTGACACAAGCCTGTGTAATTTGACACCTTGGAACTTTAAACAGACTCAGAATCTTTTGGACCTTCTAGCCATCATCAATTCACATAGTGTGCAGTAAATCCAGCTCAAAATAAACAACACAGATGGAATCGAAGCTTATAGTACAATGTCAGCAGTATCCACAGATTGACAGAGCTAGTTAGGCTGCCAGATGCACAGAATGTTGTTCTATCTACTTGTTCTTTATAACTGGACTTGATGGAGTACATCAGTGTCAAACTCCTTGCTGGTTTCCACACGCACACGCACAGAAACGCACCCGCATAAACACGCACATTCCTGCGCTCTATATCAACGGCACCATCTGCTCTCAGCTTTACATGTGGTAGCTAACTAACTATCCTACTGTGCCTGGGTCTCACCGACTGCTTTCCCTGGAAACAAATGACAACAGTTTTTATCTTGTGCCCTCCTTGGCATTATAAAATAAGGCTCTTAACATTTCCATACGCATATATTTTACATGCATTTTTTAAAATTCTGTTCTCCGTTTTATTTACTGAGTCCCTAGAGAATGGCAATCTCTTTTTATATCTCCCCCAAATTGAGATTTTCCTATGGAACTTCGCATACAAGATTGTTTCTTCTAAGATTTACATAAAAGCAATGTATGTAAAAGCCATGGGCCCTTGGATCATTTTGTTCTTTCCACACTATTTTGTAGGGTGCCACATACTACTTATAAAATGGGGGTGTTAAAATGTGGGGGTTCAAAAGAGAAAAGACATTCATTTCTTTCTATTATTCTTCTATAAAATTACACTGGCAATAATGACCATGCCGGGAATGTTAAGATGAGAGAGTTGTACAAACATGAAATATTTTCATACACAAGTATCTTGCCTGCAGCAGAAAGCTCATGTGTTATTCTGTTACCAAATGTAGAGTTTCTGCCGTGACCTCTTTGCCATCTCATGTGAAATCTAGATGTGTAGTAAGATATAAAAAGAGATAATCACTTTTTTTTCTGACAAAATTCAATTGTAATGTCTTTTCAAAACAATATATCCATATTAACTGGGAGTATGAAATGTCCTAAGAGGGATGTATGGAATGAAATAACAGGAAGATGACCCAGGTTTTGGCCGCACCAAATATCTTTTCCTGACCCATTTCTACGTCTGACACCTGTCTTTATGACAATCTTTCCAGAACATCTACGGAAATTATACTTACCTTCTGGTAACTAGGTAACATAATCTCCTGGAGGCTAGCTAATTGCAGCCCATGATAACCTCACATACAGTAACTGTTAAATTTTTCATTTCTTTCAAATTATTATGGATCAGTGGAGAGGGTATTGATTTGATTCATTAACGGATTCCCAGTATGTTCCAAGGTTAATGATTACATGTATCTCAATTACATCCTTAACAGGTTATACTGTATGATTTGTTTTAACTGCTTTGTACATTGTGTATCTTCCTCAGCTGAAAGGCTTCTTAGCACTTCATGATTTAACAAATCTTTCTCCTCCACTTCCTAAAACAATGAACTTGCTTTGAAGGAACATGTCAAAGCAGGGCAAAAATAAATGATAGAAGCTTTTTGCAGAATTCTCTAAGAACCATAGCATACCAGTTTATCTTAGTCAGGTAAATAGTTTGCAATTCATTCATGTTTAAGATACTTATAAGTAGTATGGAACAGAGGGTCCAAGCCTTTCTCTTGCTACTCTTATGTAGGAGGCACTTTTCTTTAACTTTCATCTCTGGAATATACCCATAATGCAATTTATCTTGAAGAGGTAAAAGCAAATACCCATTGTTAAATCACCTATAATCCTTTCAGCAGAATCCAGACACATTTTAACAGCTTTGAAGAAGCAAAAATCATTTTAAAATTTAGAATATTCATGTGATACTCTTTAGAGTGACAGTAAGTCACATGACTTGTAGGTATGCTTTCCACCCTGGCTATGGATAATCAGGCAGGACAGAGGGACCCACTGTAGGGAATCCAGGGCAGAGAACACATCTCTCGATCAGAGGACAACAGTGATTTTTACCAGAGGGAAGACAAGGATTTATTCTAGTCCTCCTATTTCCTTTTTATCCCTTTGCTACTGCCTGCAACCCTCCTTGCCTCTGTATATTTAAGCCAAGCACACTTCTATGTTGCAAATTAGAATTTTTGAATCTAAGGACAGTCTAATCTTGCTCACTTTTGAGGAGAAAGCACTGTTTCTTACACATAATACTGTAGAGTCCATGGTGGGAATTACATTTTAAAGAATCTTAGTACTTTTACTTTCCACTTGTATTCTGCAAAAGCAAAGCACCAGACTCCCCTCCTTTCTGGAACCCCCAAGATTCTGACAGAGTTTGGGGACTCAGAAGCCAAATGGGAATCATCAGGAGGAGAGACTTCAGTTACACAATCCATTAAATAAAACAATAGAGCCTGCAGCTGAGCTATTAAAAAGAGTAGAGCAATTTTTATTTCAATGGCTACATTTTATTTCCTCTTCTGAGTGACTGTTAACAAAGGGCCGCTGAAAGGACTGGATAAAAAGCAGGCGTCAGATGCAGGATCCATGAGTTAAACAACATTATTAGATACAATTTCATAAAATCTAGTTGCTTTTTTGCTACTAGAAATCATGTCCTTTTGTCAACTTGTGGTCACATCAGCACTTCTCTGATATAATTTGCTCCAGCTGCAGAGCATAGCTGGCCTGCAAATCAAGAACCAGAATGAGGACAGGCAGGAATAACTCAATGGCTTGGATAATGTGCAAATCACTACACTTCTCGCTATTAGTCTACTTTTTTTTCAGAATATTTGGAAGAGGAAAAATTTATCTTTAGCAAAGCAGCCAATCAGCCACCCTCTTAAGAACTGGTTTGTCTGGTTATCTTCTGAAGCCTAACCCTCTTTGCAGTGATGCTCTGTAATCATGATATTATGAATTAAAAAAAAAAAACACTAAACTTTCTTTGTTTACCATAAACTGGCAGTCTGAACACCTAATGTCAAATAGCTCCTGGTTTTCTTCATCTCCCCTAAAAAATATTCCTTAGATTTAAAAAAAACTCCTGGGTACTTCTGTTCATCATTTTTGCATTTTAAGTGCTTCTATCTGGCCTGGATATACAGGTTTACAAAATAATACACGTAATTCCAATATCAGCAAACTGCTATATACGCCTCAATTCCAGACACAAAAAGGTCCAGTTAAAAATGAAATAAAATACTACTTACTGATTAAAGCCTGAGTAAAAATGGTAGAGGTTTAACAATCATTCAGCATTGAACTTCATACAGATCTCTACTTGGTTAGAAACTCTATTGACTTTCATTGAAATCAGTTAGAATTGGATCCCAACCATTTCACATTCAGCTATAATTGAATACTCAACAATCACTCACGTACGAAAGAAAAACAGTTTCTAAATAAAAGCAAAGTCCAAATAATCTTGCATATCTGAGGAAATGATTATATGTGGTGAGCAAGTAAGAATGAACAAAAGCATATACAGCTGGAACAGCTGAATCAGTGTCCTTAATAACAAGAGCAGCTTATCAAGTGTGCAAAGGCAGCACTAGCCAGTTGTTCACCAGTGCAAGTGAGCTGATATTCGCTTTGCATGGCATGGCAACCTTCCCGGGCCAGGTGCAATCCTAACTGCATACCCATTATGTAACCTGTCACCTTCTAAAATTCATTGCTCTAGCAAGAACCCACATCCAAAGCTATGGTTGGAATATCCACTTTTCTTTGTAAACTGACCTGGGAAATTTTATGACTACTGAACATGCTTTTAGATGCCATAGTTCTAGAAAGAATAAAGAGAAGTAATGTGGCACCTATGGCACCGACTCTGTCTTCCTTTTGGCAAAATTACACAGTGAGAGGAGGATCAGTCCCATGCCTTTTATCACATTGCAGAGGCAAATTTGTCAAAACCCAGAGCTCTGTTTACTCTTAGATTAGAATGGAAACAGTAATATTCTCTGAAATATGTGTGGGTGATCTCCTCCCATCCTAAAAGTTTTAGAAGTCTGCTCCACCTAGATGCAGGTCAGTGAAGTTCATAGGCTGTAGCCTATAGAAGCAAATATTAATTTCTGATTGGAGTCTGTGAAAGCTGATCCTTCGCATTTTTCGGAGGTAGGATACGCACACTTTTATTGTTGCTCACTTCTGGGAGAGTGGCAAAATTATGGTTTATTTAAAATGGAATCCTATTCTGGGGCACCTGGGTGGCTCAGTCGGTTAAGCATCCGACTTCGTCTCGGGTCGTGATCTCGCAGTCCGTGAGTTCGAGCTCCGCGTCAGGCTCTGTGCTGACAGCTCGGAGCCTGGAGCCTGTTTCGGATTCTGTGTCTCCTTCTCTCTCTGCCCCTCCCCAACTTATGCTCTGTCTCTCTCTGTCTCAAAAATAAATAAAGGTTAAAAAAAATTTAAATGGAATCCTGTTTTATTATGATATTGACTAGCAAACATGCACTGCTTAATTATTACACCCAGTGATTCTATTCAAATAAAAGAAACAAAGGGAACGACTTTTTACCCCTTTGGGAAAATAAAAACACCTGTTGATGAAGAAAAATGTTTTTCAAAATGAATTTTGGCATCTCTAATCACATTCTTTGAATTCTGGCCTTACCTGGCATCCTTTATAGGTGGGTCTGGGTACCAAAGACAGGGCAAAGGAGAGGAGCCTGACATCTGTGAGGTGACTCTTTAAGGAGGATCAGTTCTTTTATGGTTCTATGTTTATTCCTAGCCCAAAACAAGCCCTTATTTTATCGTCAATCAGAAACTAGTTGCAGTAGTGAGCAAAATGTGCAGAGAACTTATATAATGACACTATATACAGACATGCTAAAGGCCATCAAATTGCTGCTGCTCTGTCAGATCTTAGATGCTCATCTGGTATCCTGCATTCATGTCTAGACAGAGAAGAGCAACAAAAAATAAACAGTAGAAAAGTGCTTCTAGCTTTTTCTTTTCTTTTTCAAAAAGGAAAGCATAATTTACTCTGCCCACATTAAAGCTAGAAGCTGTTCTTTCTAAAACTTGCCTTCCCATGTCCTCTGTATTGCTTGTTCTGTAGCAGTCACAAATCAAACAGGAATATATGTAGCAGTGAAAGTCTACTGTAATAATCTAATAATCCGCTTAACAATACGGTTTCAAAAGTCCTCTACATGGAAGCTGCATCATCCCACAAAGGTACAAAGAATATTTGTGATCACTGAATATACTGTTATTCAGGTCTGCTTCATGAGGTGCTAACCAGCATGGGGATGATAAGGTATTTCCATCCCATCAGATTTAAAGAATCATAGTTCAAATATTAATATCCAACACCTTACCAGCTGTGTGGTATTTGGCCAGTTGCTTTTGCTGGCAGTTACCCTCCCTTATAAAAGATAAAGATTTCTACAAAAAACAAAATCTCTGCATAAATTTTAATTTTATTGTACTTTCTTCCCAGTCCCTGTATGCTACATTCTGATTATGTCTATGGGCACCAGATGATGACGGGTGGGGGAAGACCACATATTCTGAGGGTGACAGTTAATCTTATGTATCACAAAATTGTTGAGGCAAGTTTAATTGCAGAAGTAAATCTAAATGGACAAAAACCAAAGAATTTTTTAAAAAAAGGAAGAAAAAGGAAAAAGAAAAAAAGAACAAACCAGGGAGAGAGAAGGGAAAACATAAAACCTTGGAACAATTTCTGTTGCTTTATCTAATGTTTTGTCTGCTTTAAACAGATTAGTGAGTCACTGTCTTTTCGTTTTGTTTTATAGGAAATTCTGTTGACTTAAAACACTACTGCCAACATAGACAGCGATACCACAAGTATAGTTTTATGACAGAAATATTTAAAGCAAAAAAAAATTATTTCAGAGTCATTCATGTTATTGTGGATGCCTGAATTTTCACAAAACATTCCCAAGGACTCAGTGAGGGTCCAGAGGCCAGTTGTTTCTCCATGAGTTTCAGATAGCCCCAGGCAGCCCTATTGTGAAATGTGGCGTATGCAGGCTTGATTTAGAAAGTTGGCTAATGAAACCACTGATTGTGATCACTTTCAAATATTTCTTACCTGAGTTTTCTTCATAAAATGTACTTGTAAAGTTATAGAAAATTCACACACGATTTATGAGTACTATGTTGTGCTGTCATTTCATCAACCATGAGTTTAACAATCCTATATAATGTCGTACTTGTTTTGTTGTTGTTGTTGTTGTTGTTCATGGTATTTGTTTTCAAGTTTGGATGTAAACCTCGTAAAATGGGGAATAGCTAAATTAATATTTAACTTATTTGGGATACTGTATATGTTCTATGAAGCAAGTATTTATGGAAAACTCTTATTTCCCTGCTGGATTGTAAGGCTGACTAAATCACAGATTGTGTCCTGCTTAGATATGCATGTCCTGGTGAACAGCAGAGTTCCTTGCACATAGCAGAATGAGTGAACATTTGCAGAGTTAAAGCGAAATCCAATTGAATTATAATGGTAGTAAGACAGCAGTCATTTGACAATTTTCTAACACAGATACAGCTGATAAGTGGACAGTTTCTAGCATCAAATGGATTAAAGAAAGATGAGCTTATAGCTTTGTTAAAAGATTCAAAAATTTTTTTTTCATCTTGGATTTCAAATACTGATCATGGCTTTTCTGTTAACAGTAAAAATTGTCCCCTACTGGGTGTCAGCCCCATCCTAAGCATGTTGGTAAATGTTTTAGACACATAAGCTTACTACTTGTTACACTAACCCCTTGACATAGTCATATTTGGTCCCATTTTTTTTCAGTGAGGAATCTAAAATTCTCAGAGATATTCAATGACTGTTCATAGTGTGTGGCAGACTGAAAAATGGCCCCTCAGAAGTTACATGATATAATATCTGGAATCTGTGAATGTTACCTTATATTGCAAAAGAAAAGAACCTTTGCAGGGGTGCTTGGGTGGCTCAGTCAGTTGAGTGTCCAACTTCAGCTCAGGTCATGATCTCGTGGTTTGTGGGTTCAAGCCCCGCGTCGGGCTCTGTGCTGACACCTCAGAGCCTAGAGCCTGCTTCAGATTTTGTGTCTCCCTCTCTCTCTGCCCCTCCCCCACTCACGCTCTCTCTCTGTCAAAAATAAATAAACATTAAAAAAAATTTTTAAAAAGAAAAGAATATTTGCACATGTGATGTGATTAAGGATCTTGAAATGGGGAAATTATTCTGGATCATCCAGAAAATCCCCAAGTACAGTGACACATATTCTTATAAAAGGAAGGTAGGAGGAGATTTTACACACACGCGCACACACACACACACACACACACACACACAGAAGGTGGGTAATGGGGAGAAGGAAACAGAGGCAACGTGAAGACAGAGGCAGAGAGTGAAGTGATGCAACCACAAGCCAGGAATTTCCAATAGCCACCAGAATATGTAAGATGTAAGAGATGGATTCTCCTAGAAGCCCCCAGAGGGAGCACAGTCCTACTGTCATCTTGATTTTGGCCCTATGATTCTGATTTCAGACTTCAGGCCCCTGAACCTATGAGAAATAAAATTTCTGTTGCTTTTAAGTCACCACGTGTGTGGTACTTTGTTATTGCAGCCTTGGGGAAAAGAATACACAATGACGGCACTTTGGCAGTGATAATGTTAGAATTTGAACATAATGTATTACTAAACTACTGCATTACAAGTTATATCACAAATTTATGTGCTTAAAACAATATTCATTTATTCTCTCACCGTTCTGTAGGTCACATGTACAAGCTGGGCTCAACTGCAATTTTTTGCTTAGGGCCTCATCAGGTTGAAATCAGCATGTTAGCCATACTGGAATCTTACCTAGAGGCTCAGAGAGGAATCACCTCAGTAGCTTTGGACCACCTGAAAAATCTCCCCATCTTGAGGTCACCCCATTAGTAGTCTTATTTATATCTTCAAAATCCCTTTTGTCATTTAACAGTATCGCCAGGGAATAACACTGGGGCAGAGGTCATCAGTGCCAACGTTGTCTTCATAATTCTGAAGCCTGTGCTCTTTTATGTGGCATGCCATACTACCTTCTAAAGCACTTTGGTCTTCAAGGTCTTTAGAAAAGACCCAGAACACCTCATTAATGAACATAATGTTGGTGTGAAGAACTTGTTCTTGGAGCCCAAATTCCTTTGCACCTGTTTTCATTTATATTAGTTATGGTAACTTGCAGCACTGGTTCATGTCTTAATCCATGAAGTCTTTCCCATTTCCTTACCTAAAAGTCCACATAAGCAATAGGGTGATTCTCTGATGAACAGCCGGGAGGAGAGATGTAGAAGTGGGAGACAGATCATA
This sequence comes from Lynx canadensis, assembly GCF_007474595.2. NCBI lineage: Eukaryota > Metazoa > Chordata > Mammalia > Carnivora > Felidae > Lynx > Lynx canadensis. The sequence continues at coordinate 152,160,035 of NC_044303.2, read as the reverse complement.
GGACACAGATGAGCATTTGCCCAGAAACCTACATAAGTAAGTTAGATATTGGTCCCCCCGGCTTGGTACCCTGGCTAGATCCCTCAATTCCCTTCAACCATGATGTGTGCTCTACCTCTCATAGATTTCATTCTAACATCTCTCAAAGGATTGCACTGGGTTACTGGAGCTACTTTCTCTTGTAGGTAGCTAGCTGGAAATGCCTGGGAGTTTATCTCTTTCTGGGGTGACTCATGGACTGTCTGGTAAAAAGATACAGAGCCCGGCCCTTTGCCTTGAGACATGACAAACTGACTTGCTATCTATGTTCCACAGCTTTTTCTGGAATCTGGCTAAGCCTGGAACTACACCTGATAGTGCCCCTTTTCTTGGTTCCTCTTCCTCCCTATTCTGAACTCTATTACCAGTTTCTCCCAGTTTCTCCTGGGAGCACTGCCCTAATTAATAACTTGTCCTTGAAATCTAGGCTCAGGTTTTTTCCTTCTGGGATGACCTGACTTAGGATATGGAATACACTTTGGGCACTTTTTGGAGCCAGGAGCAGTAGGGGCTGGCCACTGTAAAACTCTCTACCTGTCAGGATTGGAAACTGTCCAGGCTGTTTTGTGTGGGTAGTGAATACAGCCTGGTTATTACCTGGAAGCCAGATTCTCTGCTGTCAAACAGATGTCTCTCCTGAGAATGAGAATGTGTGCTCGACACAGAGGCTATTTAGCCTCTCATAGCAAGTGTTAATGAAGGTCTTCCCTTGAATAGTAGAACCCAAAGCCTTTTCCAGCATCTCTGGAAAAAAACCTTTCTCCTTGACTAGCCACAATTTGAAACTCATTGCCTAAACTGCATATGGCTTTCTTCTGGCTCAGACTTGCTATTTCCCAGTGTGTATACATGTAGTGAATGATTAATTTTAAGTGCCTGTAGAAAGTACAATGGTGAGTACATAAATTCAAGACTGAATGAGTTTGCTAAGAGTGTTTTAAACATTATTCTAGTTATTTCAAATCTGCAGTTGATTTGTGATATGAGTAAAGAATACAAAATGATGATTCACAGATGGATCCACTGAGTACTCTTAACTGCATATTCAGGTGCATGTGAATGATGCTACAAAGAGAATCAGGATTCAAGATGAGAGCTAGCGTAAAAGGAGAGAGCAGCATGTGAAAAATTGTGCCAGAGTTGCTCATTAGAAACTACCAAGAACTTGCAGTTGCCCAAGAATGGAACAGGGCTCACCTGCTCTATTTGGTGAGGGTTCCAAGAGTTTCACCATGGTATCCTAATGCCTCTTAAATTCATTAATTCAGCAAGTATATAATGATAACTTAGTCTGGTCAACACAATGATTAATTAGAGAAAATATCACTCTTCAGGAATGAAATTATTCCATGGAAATGAGCTAATCACAAACAGCCTTAGAAGTTTTAGACCAGCTTCCTTGTGCTTAAGAATGACTATATGACAATAGTTCCCAGTCAGACAGGCTCTAGATATCTAAAACGTTTTAAAAGGGATATGATTAAGTTAGTTCCACTAGGGTAATCTCCCTAATTTAAGGTCAACTGATTAATAACCTTATGATTATGTAGTCATACAGAAGGAGTTTCTTCTTCTTAGCAGGGTCTAGCTAGGCCTTCTATGGAATAGGAAAAGTACACCACATTAGAGAGAGCAATCTGCATTATTCAGTTTACTGATTCAAATATTAATCTTATCCCAAAATACCTTCATGTACACATCCAAAATAATGTTCGATCAAATATCTGAGTAGGTGATGGGCCAACAAAGTTGACACATAAATGACCAAACTGTAATAAATTTTTTTTGAATCCGCTCTATTCTCTGTATTTTAATTGATTTATATAAACCATTTACATTGATTGTAGTTCTATATGTGGGTTCAGGTTACCATTTTATGTTTTTCTGTTTGTTCCTTGTGTTGTTGGGTTTTTTTAATCTACTTCTTTTCCCTTTCCTGTTCTTTGGACTGTTAGATCTCTCTTTTCTCTTCCCCTCCTGTAGTATTCCATTGTTATGTATCTATTGTTTTTGGACTACATATCTTTTATGAATTTTTTAGTAATTGTTCTAGAGGTTATAGTACACAGACTTAACTTTTAAAAGTCTACTTAGAATTAACTTTTTACTATTCCAAGTGGAGTGTAGAAAACTTACCAATTTAGATGTCCCTTTACCTTTGCTTCTTTATGTTATGCGTGGTTTCTATATTATATCTACATACATTAAAAACACCTTCAGAGAATTTGTCACCACTAAACCAGCCCTACAAGAGATCCTAAGGGGGACCCTGTGAGACAAAGTACCAGAGTCATCACTACAAGCATAAAACATACAGACATCACAATGACTCTAAACCCGTATCTTTCTATAATAACACTGAATGTAAATGGATTAAATGCGCCAACCAAAAGACATAGGGTATCAGAATGGATAAAAAAACAAGACCCATCTATTTGCTGTCTACAAGAGACTCATTTTAGACCTAAGGACACCTTTAGATTCAGAGTGAGGGGATGGAGAACTATTTATCATGCTACTGGAAGCCAAAAGAAAGCTGGAGTAGCCATACTTATATCAGACAAACTAGACTTTAAATTAAAGGCTGTAACAAGAGATGAAGAAGGACATTATATAATAGTTACAGGGTCTATCCATCAGGAAGAGCTAACAATTATAAATGTCTATGCGCCGAATACCGGAGCCCCCAAATATATAAAACAATTACTCATAAACATAAGCAACCTTATTGATAAGAATGTGGTAATTGCTGGGGACTTTAACACCCCACTTACAGAAATGGATAGATCATCTAGACACACGGTCAATAAAGAAACAAGGGCCCTGAATGAGACATTGGATCAGATGGACTTGACAGATATATTTAGAACTCTGCATCCCAAAGCAACAGAATATACTTTCTTCTCGAGTGCACATGGAACATTCTCCAAGATAGATCATATACTGGGTCACAAAACAGCCCTTCATAAGTTTACAAGAATTGAAATTATACCATGCATACTTTCAGACCACAACGCTATGAAGCTTGAAATCAACCACAGGAAAAAGTCTGGAAAACCTCCAAAAGCATGGAGGTTAAAGAACACCCTACTAACGAATGAGTGGGTCAACCAGGCAATTAGAGAAGAAATCAAAAAATATATGGAAACAAACGAAAATGAAAATACAACAATCCAAACGCTTTGGGACGCAGCGAAGGCAGTCCTGAGAGGAAAATACATTGCAATCCAGGCCTATCTCAAGAAACAAGAAAAATCCCAAATACAAAATCTAACAGCACACCTAAAGGAAATAGAAGCAGAACAGCAAAGGCAGCCTAAACCCAGCAGAAGAAGAGAAATAATAAAGATCAGAGCAGAAATAAACAATATAGAATCTAAAAAAACTGTAGAGCAGATCAACGAAACCAAGAGTTGGTTTTTTGAAAAAATAAACAAAATTGACAAACCTCTAGCCAGGCTTCTCAAAAAGAAAAGGGAGATGACCCAAATAGATAAAATCATGAATGAAAATGGAATTATTACAACCAATCCCTCAGAGATACAAACAATTATCAGGGAATACTATGAAAAATTATATGCCAACAAATTGGACAACCTGGAAGAAATGGACAAATTCCTAAACACCCACACTCTTCCAAAACTCAATCAGGAGGAAAGAGAAAGCTTGAACAGACCCATAACCAGCGAAGAAATTGAATCGGTTATCAAAAATCTCCCAACAAATAAGAGTCCAGGACCAGATGGCTTCCCAGGGGAGTTCTACCAGACATTTAAAGCAGAGATAATACCTATCCTTCTCAAGCTATTCCAAGAAATAGAAAGGGAAGGAAAACTTCCAGACTCATTCTATGAAGCCAGTATTACTTTGATTCCTAAACCAGACAGAGACCCAGTAAAAAAAGAGAACTACAGGCCAATATCCCTGATGAATATGGATGCAAAAATTCTCAATAAGATACTAGCAAATCGAATTCAACAGCATATAAAAAGAATTGTTCACCATGATCAAGTGGGATTCATTCCTGGGATGCAGGGCTGGTTCAACATTCGCAAATCAATCAACATGATACATCACATTAACAAAAAAAAAGAGAAGAACCATATGATCCTGTCAATCGATGCAGAAAAGGCCTTTGACAAAATCCAGCACCCTTTCTTAATAAAAACCCTTGAGAAAGTCGGGATAGAAGGAACATACTTAAAGATCATAAAAGCCATTTATGAAAAGCCCACAGCTAACATCATCCTCAACGGGGAAAAACTGAGAGCTTTTTCCCTGAGATCAGGAACACGACAGGGATGCCCACTCTCACCGCTGTTGTTTAACATAGTGCTGGAAGTTCTAGCATCAGCAATCAGACAACAAAAGGAAATCAAAGGCATCAAAATTGGCAAAGATGAAGTCAAGCTTTCGCTTTTTGCAGATGACATGATATTATACATGGAAAATCCGATAGACTCCACCAAAAGTCTGCTAGAACTGATACATGAATTCAGCAAAGTTGCAGGATACAAGATCAATGTACAGAAATCAGTTGCATTCTTATACACTAACAATGAAGCAGCAGAAAGAAAAATAAAGAAACTGATCCCATTCACAATTGCACCAAGAAGCATAAAATACCTAGGAATAAATCTAACCAAAGATGTAAAGGATCTGTATGCTGAAAACTATAGAAAGCTTATGAAGGTAATTGAAGAAGATTTAAAGAAATGGAAAGACATTCCCTGCTCATGGATTGGAAAAATAAATATTGTCAAAATGTCAATACTACCCAAAGCTATCTACACATTCAATGCAATCCCAATCAAAATTGCACCAGCATTCTTCTCGAAACTAGAACAAGCAATCCTAAAATTCATATGCAACCACAAAAGGCCCCGAATAGCCAAAGGAATTTTGAAGAAGAAGACCAAAGCAGGAGGCATCACAATCCCAGACTTTAGCCTCTACTACAAAGCTGTAATCATCAAGACAGCATGGTATTGGCACAAAAACAGACACACAGACCAATGGAATAGAATAGAAACCCCAGAACTAGACCCACAAACGTATGGCCAACTCATCTTTGACAAAGCAGGAAAGAAAATCCAATGGAAAAAAGACAGCCTCTTTAACAAATGGTGCTGGGAGAACTGGACAGCAACATGCAGAAGGTTGAAACTAGACCCCTTTTCACACCATTTACAAAAATAAACTCAAAATGGATAAAGGACCTAAATGTGAGACAGGAAACCATCAAAACCTTAGAGGAGAAAGCAGGAGAAGACCTCTCTGACCTCAGCCGTAGCAATCTCTTACTCGACACATCCCCAAAGGCAAGGGAATTAAAAGCAAAAGTGAATTACTGGGACCTTATGAAGATAAAAAGCTTCTGCACAGCAAAGGAAACAACCAACAAAACTAAAAGGCAACCAACGGAATGGGAAAAGATATTTGCAAATGACATATCGGACAAAGGGCTAGTATCTAAAATCTATAAAGAGCTCACCAAACTCCACACCCGAAAAACAAATAACCCAGTGAAGAAATGGGCAGAAAACATGAATAGACACTTCTCTAAAGAAGACATCCAGATGGCCAACAGGCACATGAAAAGATGTTCAGCGTCGCTCCTTATCAGGGAAATACAAATCAAAACCACACTCAGGTATCACCTCACGCCAGTCAGAGTGGCCAAAATGAACAAATCAGGAGACTATAGATGCTGGAGAGGATGTGGAGAAACGGGAACCCTCTTGGACTGTTGGTGGGAATGCAAATTGGTGCAGCTGCTCTGGAAAGCAGTGTGGAGGTTCCTCAGAAAATTAAAAATAGACCTACCCTATGACCCAGCAATAGCACTGCTAGGAATTTATCCAAGGGATACAGGAGTACTGATGCATAGGGGCACTTGGACCCCAATGTTCATAGCAGCACTCTCAACAATAGCCAAATTATGGAAAGAGCCTAAATGTCCATCAACTGATGAATGGATAAAGAAATTGTGGTTTATATACACAATGGAATACTACGTGGCAATGAGAAAAAATGAAATATGGCCTTTTGTAGCAACGTGGATGGAACTGGAGAGTGTAATGCTAAGTGAAATAAGCCATACAGAGAAAGACAGATACCATATGGTTTCACTCTTATGTGGATCCTGAGAAACTTAACAGGAACCCATGGGGGAGAGGAAGGAAAAAAAAAAAAAAGAGGTTAGAGTGGGAGAGAGCCAAAGCATAAGAGACTGTTAAAAACTGAGAACAAACTGAGGGTTGATGGGCGGTGGGAGGGAGGGGAGGGTGGGTGATGGGTATTGAGGAGGGCACCTTTTGGGATGAGCACTGGGTGTTGTATGGAAACCAATTTGTCAATAAATTTCATATATATAAAAAAATAAATAAATAAATAAAAATAAAAACACCTTCAGAAAATATTATAATTTTTTTCTTTCAACTGTGAAAAATATTTAAAGAAATGAAGAAAAGTATATTCTATTTACTCAGATAACATTTCTATTTCTTGTCCTTTCTTCTAAATGTTTCAAATCTACTTCTGACAAAAATTCCCCTTCTTTGTGATAATTTCCTGTCAATTATTTTAGAGCAGGTCTTCAGACAATGAATTCTTCTAGCTTCCTACACCTTAGAATGTATTTACTTCACCTTTATTCTTGAAGGGTATTTTCACTGGATAAGAATGCTAAGTTGTCATTTGTTTTTAGCATTTTTAAAATGTTGCATTTTTGTTTTCTGGCCACCATTGTTTTGGAGATATGTCCACAATCATTCAAATTACTGTTCTATTATATATAGCACATAATTTTTGGCCAGCTGATTTCAAGAAATATTTCTTCAGTCTTCAGCAGTTTGATTATGATATGTTTGGATCTGAATTTCTCTATCTTTATCCTATTTAGGGTTTACTGAGTTTATTAAAACACATACACACATACACACACATATACATATATATATATATATATATACACACACACACATAAATATATATATATACTTGAGAAATATATATATATATACTTGAGAAATATATATATATGTATGTATGTGTGTGTGTGTGTATATACATATATAGATAGAAAAGAAAATTCAAGTAAATAATGGCTTAAACTTCTCATGTATGTATGTATGTATGTGTATACATATATATATATACACACATATATATATATATATACACACACACACACACACAGACACATACATACATACATACTTGAGAAGTTTAAGCCATTATTTGCTTGAATTTTCTTTTCTTACCAGATATTTTTCTTCTCCTGGGACCATAAATGGGACCACATACCATAAATGTTAAAACTTTGGGTATTGTTCCACAAGTCCCTGGGATTCTGTCCATTTATTTTCCAGTATATTTTCTCTTTACATTTTGAATGAATAATTTCTAATCTTCTGTCTTCCAGTTTACTGACTCATTCTTTTGTCATCCCTTTTCTGCCGTTGAACCCATCTAATGAGTTTTGTTATTTTTAGTATTTTAATTTTTAGTTCCAAAATTCTATTTGGTTCTTCTTTTGATTTTCTATTGCTTTTCTGATAATTTTAACTTTATATTCATTTCTAGAGTGTTTGCTCTTATTTCTTGCATCATTATGAAATTTATGATAGCTGCTTAAAGTCCTTGTCAGATTATCTGGCTTCTGTATCATTTGGGTATTGGAGTCTCCTATTACAGTTAAAATTTTCCTGGTTCTTCCTATGGTGACAAATTTTGAATTGTATTCTGAAAATTTAAATATTATGGTATGATAGTCTAGGTCTTGGTTAAATCCTTAGGAGTATGTTGACATTTGGTTTAGAAGGCAATCAAGTAATTTGGATTCAGGCCATACGTTCTAAGTAGCCTTTTGAGGGTTGTGGTTTTAGTGTCAGTTCCATTTTCAAAGCCTTTGAAATGCTATTTATATCTATCCTATGTTTGCCACACCCAGTTGCCAGTCTAAGATTGGTGGTAGTCCATGTCTTATTTCATTTCCCAGAGCTTTTAGTGTAATGTATAGGGTCAAGTCCATGTATACAAAGCTCAGGAGTAAGCCTAAGAGCTTATAAACAACTTGAATGGCCATCTCTTTGGATTTCTCCCTTTCCATTGATATCCCCAGTACTTTCTGGCCAGAAAGCTGGAGACTGAGTTGTGCTTCTGTCTTGTGCACTTTATATTATTACACTCTCATCCAGGGTCAAGAAGCAGGAGACCAGAGAGAGGAAAAGGACACAGGGGTTTGTCCAACCTACATGTGACCACAGATTCTGACAGAGGAAAGTGGTCCTTCCTCAGAGTTGTAGAGTTGTGGGTCCCCCGCTGCAACACTAATATTAATAGGACACACCTTTCTACCTCTAAACTAGAGAGTTTCTTTTAGAGCTTCATCTAACCATGCTGATGTCCACGTCCAAATTTCAGGATCAGTTGAGTCTAGGCCTGGAGTTGCTAGAGGAAACAAAAAGATAAATTCACTATCAGTTTGGTTTTAGTTCAAATTCTGATCTCCTCCAATTGCTCTGCTTTTTGCTCTTCATAGTTCTCAGATAGTTGCTCAGTGCATTCTCTCCAAGATTTATAGCTGCATTCAGTAACAAAGAAAGGATAAGGTGTGTTTAATTTGTCTTATCCAGCATAAAAAACCCATGGTTAATTTCTGAACAAACTTTATGACCATGTCATAAATAATAAAATAATAATACATAAGGTAATAAAATGTGTCATACTATAATTCTACTTAAGCCAAGGCATTTAGTTCTTTGTTTTAATATAGGATCCTTAATATAAGATCCTTTAATATAACTATAAGACACTTATAAAAATATTAATTTAACCCCATTCCAACTCATGCATTCAATACAAGAAATATTTATTGAACCACTACTTCAACAAGGCAGTTTACTAGGCACTACAAGGTATAATTCTATTTCACATGGTGTCAGAGGCAAACCAGTGTGTGGCAGCATAAAAGCCAAGGTACAATAGATTTTCTATTGTTATTATGACAATCGCTTTACTTGCAAGACCCAGCCATATTGCTCATCTAATTTTAGCCTTGTATTCTTAACTCAGCAGGCAGTCATGTTTACAACATTTAGGAAAAGTTACTATTTTGACAGATTGATAAGCTATTTCTTCAAAACTGAGTAAGGCCTATTTTTGCATCAAATTGTTGAAAAGTATCCACATTTTACCTCTCTGATCTATGACTTTATTTTTGGTATCCAGGTATACAATTCATCTACTTTCTTTAGGAGTAGGTGGGTAAGTCACTCTTTTGCCATATCTCTAAAGATTATTTTCCTGAACTGTTTACTATTTTTGTGTGAAACATTAACAAATTCAACATGTGAGCAGGCTTTCTTAAGCAAGCCTGCAAAAACCAGACTGTAGATAGACAAATACCTTAAGACGACTTTTTATTGGATGCTTCAAAAATTTTATTTCTTATCAGCATGATGAAGGATTAGGATTACGTTTTGGTCACTGAACGAAAAGTGTTCGTATTATCAGATTATAAATAGAAAGTAACTGATGAATTGGTGACCGATAGTAATATTCAATGGCCCGGTGTTATTGCTAAGTTTGGCATCATTAAAGAAAAGTTCTGCCTAGAGGAGGTGTATCAGAGTATGTAAAAATAAAAGCCTTCATGTGCTTTAGAAATAAAATATATATGTCTGTAACTAAGAAGTCCATTAAAGCAGCAAATTTTACTCACTGTAAAATGAAAAGGTAAAACTTCCCGCAACTCTGCTTCTCAGGAGTAAAGAAAAAGACTCTGAAATAAGATGGATTCAGGATAAAATTCTGGCTCTAACTCATTCTGTTTTTGAATCCTAAGCAAGTTACTTAGCTTCTCTAAATTTTGGTGTATTCATCTATAAAACAGGATTACAGTGTAACTTACTTCATATAGTTCCTATAAGGATAAAATAATAGAAGGATACTTAATGCCTGGCACATAGTACTTAGTAAATGGCTGATATTATTATCACTGAAGGAGTTATTCAGTAGAGTCCAGTATTTTATCAGAAAGAGCAAGTTTGTGGGTTCTAGCCCTGCATCAAGTTCTGTGCTGACAGCTCAGAGCCTGGAGCCTGCTTCCAATTCTGTGTCTCCCTATCTCTCTGCTCCTCCCCTGTTCACGCTCGCTCTCTCTCTCAAATAAACATAATTTTTTTTAAAAAAAGCAATAAAAAATAAATCTTTAAGTGACCAAGATATCTCTAGTGGTTATATCCAAGCCACTTATCTGGCAATGTGACTTTTTCCTGTTTTGGTTTTGTTTTTGTTTTCTTATCCTTGTGGAATATGTGTGACTCTGAGGCTTCCAAAATTCTCTCAATTAGAAGTAATACCAATCCAGTGAAGTTTGTTTCTATCCATTCTACTATTCTCTACAACGCCTGTTAATTCACTTTTTTCCTCACTCATTTATTTAATTGACATTAATTGAGCCTACCAAATGCCAGGCACCATGCTAGACACTGTGAATAAAAAGATAATTAAGACTCAGTCCCTGTCTTTGAAGGGCACCCAATCTTTAACAGAAAGATAAACACTGACATCAAAATTTCAGTGGTGTGTTGGGGTCATCTTGTATCTGCTCATGAGAACCAACTGCTGCAATTCTAGGAATTTTGCAATTTGTTAAAAAACGCTGTTACTAAAAAAAATAATAAATTGCATAAATGTATTATTAAATAAAATATATTAAACTGCAAGTAATACTAAAAACTCATCACTTTATCGTTTTACTACATTTTACCATTATCTGTGAATTGGAGTTTATTTACATCTATTATTTCTGCATGCTGGAAATCTTACATAATGTGGAACTGTACATCTTTTCCAAATTCCACGCTTTGTGATTACCATGATGGCTGTTAGAAATCTGTCCTGGTATAGTATTTACACCATGGGCATTGACAAACGTTACAAATTAAGACTTTTTTTCTCTAGAGCTACTTTTATTAAATAGTGCCAGCATAATAATTCTCCTAATTATAACACACTGTGATATGTATCATCAGAGAGATATGTATAAGATGCTATAAGAATACAAATGAATTGATCAATGAACCACTGATTAGAGAAATTAAAGAACAATGTGTGAAGAAGGAATATTTGCATTGATTAAATTTAAAAGGATTTGGCTTTTTAATAACCCTGAGAACTAGAGAAGGTCTTTTGAAAACTGTGACAGACCACATTATTGCTCCCAACTATTCATTCCATCTTTCTGTTTTATATCACTACTCATTGCTTTTGGACTTGGCCTTGTGAATTGATTTAGTCAGTGGCATGTCAATGGACACAAAGTAAGGTACTTTGATCAAAAGTTTTAAGAACACTTGCACGTGCTTGCCCGCCCTCTTGTTCTTAACCTTTGCCTGGAGAATGTAATGATTCATATGAGTGCAGATCCTTCATCCTGGATGCTTGTATGAGAAAACATGTAAAGTAGGGATAGACAACTCAAACTAATTTCAGCTGACTATAAATGGCATCAGCTGGCATGTTAACATGAATAAGAAGTTAAGTCATTGTTGTTATAAATTTTGATATTAGAGAGTCATTTGTTATCACAGCATAATATATTGAAACCTGTTACTTATAAGGTGGAATTTAACATTAGCAACTTCATGCTTCCTTGTCACTGCCAGGGAATCTCTCTTGTAAGCAAAAGGAATCTGTGATATACCCACAATGCATTCAGAACATGGTTCCATACCACTTCCACAAAACCTCTCCTGCTGGCACAAAGTACCGGGTAGACTTTGGTCTGGTCACCTTGGAAAGCAGGAAACTACAGAAAATAGATGGCAAGGATTCTAAAGTCACACTACCTATATAACTGTTTTTACTCAAAGCCAACACTGCATAAAACTCAAGTGTGCAAATACCAGCAGAGTTAAAACAAGAAGGAACCTATGTAATCACATCATGCAGCTCCTTCATTTCACAATCAGTGAATCCAAGGCTCAAGGAAGTTGAATATTTTTTTTTAAGTAGTGAGCTAACAGACTGGGATACAGCTCAGGTTCCCTAATTTCCAGTGTAGTTTTCTGTCTTCTACTTAATAATAGCAATAATAATAATAATAATAACAACAAATAACACTTATTACATATTTGCTATAAATAACACTGATTTAATTGCTTTATACATATAAATTCATTTAACCCATTTGTTTAATAAAAATGAAAAAAACAACTATGAGGTAAGCATTATTATTATTTAATTTTAACTAACAAAAACCTTAAGTTAAATAATTCACCCATGATCACACAGGTTTAAAGGAACATTAATATTCATAGCCTTACACTTTATCATTGGGGCCATTTTGCCTCCCTCATACTACTCCATGAAGTCCTAAGACACCTGAACTATCAACAGGATATTCTTTTCTTTCTAAGAGCCAGCATGTCATTTTTTCTTACAAAGATTGCAATGTTGCTTTAATCTGAATAAAGTTGTATTTTATTTTGAGAGATGCATCATTTCTCAAATTACTACCTGCTCTATCAAAACTACCTACTCAAAAGACAGCTGCTTTTGTAGGGAGGGGTGTTTTCTTTGTTTTGTGGCTTTGACTTAAAATGTTCTCTTCCAAAATACTAGAAAGTAATGACTGTTAACTTGGTAAAGGTCCATTATATAATTATATTATGTATTAGAGAAGGAATCCATTTTTGAGTTACCACCTTCAAGCCCATGGCAGCAAAGAAATGCATAAATGTGCCCAACAGATAAAAATGTTTATCTTCCCATTTTATTTGTTAAGTCAACAAAATTTGTCTCCTTTATCATTCAGAATTTTTAAAAAATGTCAGGATAAGTTTACAATAACTTTTGACGTTAACTAGGTATGAGCTGAGAATATTTTGACATTGGAGAACATGCATGAAATTAGCCCAGGGCTTATGTTTTTCTTTTGCTTTCAGAAGAAGCTTCCTAAGAGCAGAGAGAAAATTGTCTTCTAGTTCTTTTGGTTTCTTGATTGCTTTCTTTTTCCAATTCACTTTGCATTTGAAGACACGGTTTTATGAAAGAATTGAGAAGCTAATCTGTATGTTTACTGAATTATCTGATGGAATTATTCTCCATGTTGCCTGCGTTCCCCCAGTCTTCCCTAAAGCTTCCCACCTTTGGGACAAAACTGCCAAGGATGTGCAATGGCATTGGGCACACTGAGCAGCAGTCTAGGAACTTGCCCAAAAGGTGTCCTGGTACATCCTATCTATTTCAAAGTGTTCTCAAGTATATCAAACCATATTGTCATCAAAATACAGATATTTCTGTAAGAAAATATTGAACCCACTATTTTTTATCAGTCATCAGGAACACTGGAGCACAGAGAATATAGGGGAATTGCTCCAAGACACCCAAAAAATATGACTGAAAGAAGTATTAGAACCTAATGTACATTTCTTATCAAGAGACTAAATCCTGTCATTAACTAATCTTTTCACTTTGGTTTACTTTTCTCAGCATTTCCTTTGCTGCCTCACCCAGAAAACATTCTAATCCCCCATATCACCTACATTTATGTAGGGTAAAATCTGATTATTTGGTGTTCCATGAAGTGAAGAAGGAAAAAGAACAATTTTGCCTGGTGGCTCAGTCGATTAAGCAACCAACTTTTTTTTTTTTTTTGATACACACTTTTTATTTTTTATTTTCTTTAACTTTTTAAATTTAATTTTAGTTAACATACAGTGCAATATTGGTTTCAGGAGTAGAATTCAGTGATTTATCACTTAGATACAATACCTAGTAGTCATCACAGCAACTACCCTTCTTAGTACCCATCACCCATCTACCCCATCTCCCACCCCTGCTCCTTCCATCAACCCTCAGTTTGTTCTCTATCACTAAGAGTCTTTTATGGTTTGTTTTCCTCTCTTATTTTTTTCCCTCCCTTCCCATATGTTCACCTGTTTTATTTCCTAAATTCCACATATAAGTGAAATCATATGGCATTTGTCTTTCTCTGATTGACTTATTTCACTTAGCATTATACATTCTAGTTCCACCCAATCATATCAAACGGCAAGATTTCATTGTTTTTGATGGCTATGATATACATATATATATATGCATGTGTTTTTGATGGCTATTATATACATATATATATATATATATATATATATATATGCATGTGCACACACACACACACACACACACCACTTCTTTATCCATTCATCAGTTGATGGGTATTTGTGCTCTCTCCATAGATTGGCTATTGTTGATAATGCTGCTATAAACATTGGGGTGCATGTACCCCTTTGAATTTGTATTTTTGTATCCTGTTGGTAAATGCCTAATACTGCTAGATTGTAGGGTAGTTCTATTTTTAGTTTCTTCAGGAAACTACTGTTCTCCAGAGTGGCAGTACCAGTTTGCATTCCCACCAACAGAAGGGTCCCCTTTCTCTGTATCCTCACCAATGCCTACTGTTTGCTGTTTTGTTAATTTTAGCCATTCTGACATGTATGGGGTAGTATCTCATTATGGTTTGGATTTGTATTTCCCTGACAATGCATGGAAAACGTGATCGGAAAAGATGAGTATCTTTTCTTGTGTCTGTTAGCCATTTGGATGTCTTCTTTGGAAAATCATGTCATCTTAACCCATTTCTTAACTGGGTTATTTGTTTTTTGGGTGTCGAGTTTGGTATGTTCTTTATAGATTTTGCATACTAACCTTTTATCAGATACGTTGTTTGCAAATATCTTCTCCCATTCTGTAGGCTGCTTTTAGTTTTGTTGGTTGTTTCCTTCACTGTGCAGAAGTTTCTTATCTTGATGAAGTTGCAATAGCTCATGTTTGCTTTAGTTTCCCATGCTTTCATTGACAGCGAGGTCAAAGAGGTTGCTGCCTACGTTCTCTTCTAGGATTTTTATAGTTTCCTGTATCATATTTAGGTCTTTCATCCATTTTTAATTTATTTTTGTGTATAGTGTACAAAAATGGTCCAGTTTCATTCTTCTGCATGTCACCATCCAGTTTTCCCAACACCATTTGTTGAAGAATCTTTCTTTTTCCTTTGGATATTCTTTCCTGCTTTGTCAAAGATTAGTTGACCATTTGTTGGAGGCCCATACCTGGGTTTTCTATTCTGTTCCATTGATCTGTGTGTCAGCTTTTGTGCCAGTACCATACTGTCTTGATGACTACAGCTTTGTAGTATTGCTTGAAATCCAGAATAGTGATGCTTCCAGTTTTGTTTTTCTTTTTCAGCATTGCTTTGGCTATTCGAGGCCTTTTGTGGTTCCATAAAAATTTTAGGATTGTTTGTTCTAGCTCTGTGAAAAATACTGATGGTATTTTGATAGGGATAACATTAAATGTGTAGATTGCTTTGGGTAGTATGGACATTTTAACAATGGCTGTTCTTTCAATCCATGAACATGAAATGCTTTTCCGTTTCTTTGAGTCCTCTTCAATTTCTTTTATAAGTGTTCTATGGTTTTCAGAATATAGATCTTTTACCTCTTTAGTTAGGTTTATTCCTAGGTATCTTTTTTTTTTTTTTTTTTTTTTTTTTTAGCTCAGGTCATGCTATCACGATTCGTGAGATTGAGCCCTGTGCTGGGCTGACAGCACAGAGCCTGCTTGGGTTCTCTCTCTTCCTCTCTCTCTGCCCTTCCCTGCTCACATTCTCTCTCTCCGTCAAAATAAATACAAATAAGCTTTAAAAAGAAAAGAATTTCACTGAGGCTTCCTGAACTACTTTTACTTTTCTTTCTTCTTTTTTAATGTTTGTTTATTTAGAGAGAGAGCAAAAGCAGGGGAGGGGCAGGGAGAGAGAGAATCTCAAGCAGGCTCTGCACTGTTAGCGCAGAGCTGATGCAGGGCTTGATCTCATGAAACATGAGATCATGACCTGAGCCCAAATCAAGAGTCAGATGCTTACCCAACTGAGCGAGCCAGGTGCCCCTAAACTGCTTTTACTTTGACACCAAAATCCTTTTAATATAGAAATTCTCTCTGTCTTTGAGATTTGGCACCTGATATTGAATAGAAGTTAGTTAAGGGTTTACTTATATTAATACTAGAATTTACTCATTGAGCTTTCTTTAATACAAAAAAAAGCATAGAATTACAAATTATACTAAAGAAAGAGGATGTCATAAATGGTGGAGCAACTTGTTTTGATGTTTAAATTTAATTCTAGGCCTTTGGTTTAGAAAACTGCTTTTAATATCTCTGCTTTAGAAATCAGCCTAGTAGAATATACTAGTTTTTTTTTTCTTTATAAGCTTACATCTTTCTCAATCATGTGTGTATGTGTGTGTGTGTGTGTGTGCACGCATGCATGTGTGTGTGTGTGTGTGTATATATATATACACACACACACACACACATACACTTTATTTTTTATTCAATTGTTACTTTAGCAGTGTCTGCAATTAAGAACCAGCTCACTAAATGAACTGTAATTATTGCAAATTGTGGTAAGCACCAGTAATTAAAATGTTGCAGTAATGCTAGCCAGCTTTCCTAGATGCCCTTTGAGAGTAGCATAAAATGATATTATGTCTTTAACTGGTATTTGTATTACAGATGAGAAAACCTGGAAATTCAGGCCTTCAGAATCCTTTGGCTGCCTTTAGAGCACAATGTAAAGTGAGGATTAGCAGTTATCTAGTGAATTCAAACTGGGAAGATAGTCAATTTGGTTAATTCCACAGTGAAAGTGGCTTTTTCTTTAAAATGTGCAATCTTTGGGGCATAAACATACATGGCTTCCCCATGAGGGGAAAATGAACAATAAACTCTAATCTCTTCTTTGTGTTTGCAAGATGCTAATAGTGAGCCTTCTGGGTACAAAAGCAAGACGGAACTCCTTCAATACCCACCCATCTTTTGAGGATCCTCACCCAGCTGCTACCCCCAATGAACTCTCCAGCTGTGCAGTCATTTGGCAGAGTGCACTGTTATGCATAACTTAAGCTATGTGTGTGTGACTCCAATACAACTGGTGAATATAGACTGTCCACAAGGAAACCCCTTAACTTATTGCAAATAAAAAACAATGGATTCATTGGGTTTGTGGTCATGAAAATGACCTAAATTTCAGTTTTAGCATTGACTGAATCCATTCATCAATATATTTGGTTATTTGCTTGTTTTCCACCTTTGCTCAAGATGATCCGAAAAATGCCCTCTGATAAACCAAAGCTTATGAATTACTGAAAGACAAAGTAATACAGGTAAAGGTAAAGGTAAAGAACTATATAACTTTGTAAAAACAGTGCTTCATAAGTGTTTCATAAGGTTTAAGTGCAGTAAATCTCCATAAGGTCCTCAGAGACTATAGAGATCTAGAGTTGGGGATAATGTTGTTATGTTACAAAGTGGAAGACTGGCATTTTCCACCTTATGATCCTGAAAATAATCTGGTGTACAAAAACATTCTAGTTACAAAATCTAATGCAAAGGTCTTCTCATCCTGGCCATGGTAGGTTATTGGATATTAGAATAATTCTCTTACCATAAACAATTGTGAATCTAGGGAAAAAGTGAAAATGAGATATTGCAGTTTGTACAACAGACAGTACAGCAAGTTTGATCTTTGATAAAAGGTAAACATACAAGTTAGTTTTGCATTCACCCCAGCATGCTGCCTGGGATCATTTCTCAAATTGCAGCATAGGGAACTAGAGTCCAAACAGAGAACACTAGACTCTCCAGGCAGAGGAAAGACAAACCATATTTATGGCTGCTGAGGTGGCCAGAATTTGAAAAAAAAAAAAAAAAAAAAAAAAAGGATATTAGAAAACAGGGAGCAAAATAAAGAAGTCCCAGATATCTGCATAGAGGGACCCTTCCATCTTTGGCCAAATGATAAGCTGGGCATACATAGGGTAACACTCCTTGAGACCTGGAAAACCATAGTTACTCAGGTGCTATAAAATGAATGGAGATTGTAGAGTGGACTCAATGCTGGAACACTTTGGAATTCCAACCAGCCTAAGTGGGAATATATCTTGGAAAAACCCACTCATTCAGTTGAAACCATAGAAAGGCCCTACCTTAAGAGTATGACAAACCTAGCCCTAAAGTAAGGGTTACTCCAGAGTCATTTTAACAAAGCATAACACTAAGCCTCAACAAAATCAAACTGCACTATTAGCAAATTAACTGACTGCTAGAAAAAAATCTCAACATTTTTTAAAGGCAGCATAATTTAGACTAAGTAATATATTATTCATAATGCCCAAAACAAAATAAAAAATTACTGGATATACAGGGAAAACTTTCAAAATACGACACAGAGCCAGGAGAATTACAGTGGACAAAAACAATCCCACATGTGAAACAGATGTTGGAATTAGCATGCAGTGACTTTAAAATAATTATTATAGGGGCGCCTGGGTGGCTCAGTCGGTTGAGCGTCTGACTTCAGCTCAGGTCATGATCTCACAGTTTGTGAGTTCGAGACCCGCATCAGGCTCTGTGTTGACCGCTTGCTCAGAGCCTGGAGCCTGCTTCAGATTCTGTGTCTCCTTCTCTCTCTGCCCCTCCCCCGCTCATGCTTTGTCTCACTCTGTTTCTCAAAAATAAGTCAATGTAAAAAAAATTAAAAAAAATAATAAAATAATTATTATAAATATACTGATGGCTTTAATAAAAAGGTAATATGTGGAAAGATAGAAATATATTTTCAACAGGGAAATATGAACAAAAAGAAAAAATGGAAATTTTAAATCTGAAAAAATATAATTGAAATGAACATTCCAAATGCATCTTTATTTTTAATTTTTTAAGATTTTTTTATTTTTTTTAAATATGAAATTTATTGTCAAATTGGTTTCCATACAACACCCAGTGCTCATCCCAAGAGGTGCCCTCCTCAATACCCATCACCCACCCTCCCCTCCCTCCCACCCCCCCATCAACCCTCAGTTTGTTCTCAGTTTTTAAGAGTCTCTTATGCTTTGGCTCCCTCCCTCGCTAACCTCTTTTTTTTTTCTTCCCCTCCCCCATGGTCTTCTGTTAAGTTTCTCAGGATCCACATAAGAGTGAAAACATATGGTATCTGTCTTTCTCTGTATGACTTATTTCACTTAGCATCACACTCTCCAATTCCATCCACGTTGCTACAAAAGGCCAGATTTCATTCTTTCTCATTGCCACATAGTATTCCATTGTGTATATAAACCACAATTTATTTATCCATTCTTCAGTTGATGGACATTTAGGCTCTTTCCATAATTTGGCTATTGTTGAAAGTGCTACTATAAACATTGGGATACAAGTGCCCCTATGCATCAGCACTCCTGTATCCCTTGGGTAAATTCCTAGCAGTGCTATTGCTGGGTCATAGGGTAGATCTATTTTTAATTTTTTGAGGAACCTCCACACTGTTTTCCAGAGCGGCTGTATCAGTTTGCATTCCCACCAACACTGCAAGAAGGTTCCTATTTCTCCACATCCTCTCCAGCATCTATAGTCTCCTGATTTGTTCATTTTAGCCACTCTGACTCGCATGAGGTGATATCAGAGTGTGGTTTTGATTTGTATTTCCCTGATGAGGAGTGCTGTTGACCATGTTTTCATGTGCCTGTTGGCCATCTGGATGTCTTCTTTAGAGAAGTGTCTATTCATGTTTTCTGCCCATTTCTTCACTGGATTATTTGTTTTTCGGGTGTGGATTTTGGTGACCTCTTTACAGATTTTGGATACTAGCCCTTTGTCCGATATGTCATTTGCAAATATCTTTCCCCATTCCATTGGTTGCCTTTTAGTTATGTTGACTGTTTCCTTTGCATTGCAGAAGCTTTTTATCTTGATGAGGTCCCAATAGTTCATTTTTGCTTTTAATTCCCTTGCCTTTGGGGATGTGTCAAGTAAGAAACTGCTGTGGCTGAGGTCAGAGAGGTTTTTTCCTGCTGTCTCCTCTAGGGTTTTGATGGTCCTTTACCCATTTTGAGTTTCTTTTTGTGAATGGTTTAAGCAAGTGGTCTAGTTTCATCCTTCTGCATGTTGTTGTCCAGTTCTCCCAGCACCATTTATTAAAAAGACGTCTTTTTTCCATTGGATATTCTTTCTTGTTTTGTCAAAGATTAGTTGGCCATACTTTTGTGGGTCTAATTCTGGGGTTTCTACTCTATTCCCTTGGTCTATGTGTCTGTTTTTGTGCCAATACCATGCTGTCTTAATGATTACAGCTTTGTAGTAGAGGCTAAAGTCTGGGATTGTGATGCCTCCTGCTTTGGTCTTCTTCAAAATTACTTTGGCTATTCAGGGCCTTTTGTGGTTCCATACAAATTTTAGGAGTGCTTGTTCTAGCTTTGAGAAGAATGCTGGTGCAATTTTGATTGGGATTGCATTGAATGTGTAGATAGCTTTGGATAGTATTGACATTTTAACAATATTTATTCTTCCAATCCATGAGCATGGAATGTTTTTCCATTTCTTTATATCTTCTTCAATTTCCTTCATAAGTTTTCTATAGTTTTCAGCATACAGATCTTTTACATCTTTGGTTAGATTTATTCCTAGGTAGTTTATGCTTCTTGGTCCAATTGTGAATGGGATCAGTTTCCTTATTTGTCTTTCTGTTGCTTCATTATTAGTGTATAAGAATGCAACTGATTTCTGTACATTGAATTTGTATCCTGCAACTTTGCTGAATTCATGTATCAGTTCTAGCAGACTTTTGGTGGAGTCTGTCGGGTTTTCCACGTATAATATCATGTCATCTGCAAAAAGTGAAAGCTTGACTTCATCATTGCCAATTTTGATGCCTTTGATTTCCTTTTGTTGTCTGATTGCTGATGCTAGCACTTCCAACACTACGTTAAACAACAGTGGTGAGAGCGGACATCCCTGTCGTGTTCCTGATCTCAGGGAGAAAGCTCTCAGTTTTTCCCCATTGAGGATGATATTAGGTGTGGGCTTTACATAAATGGCTTTTATCATCTTTACGTATGTTCCTTCTATCCCGACTTTCCCGAGGGTTTTTATAAGGAAAGGATGCTGAATTTTGTCAAATACTTTTTCTGCATCGATTGACAGGATCGTAGGGTTCTTTTGTTTTATTAATGTGATGTATCACATTGATTGATTTGCAAATGTTGAACCAGCCCTGCAGCCCAGGAATGAATCCCACTTGATCATGGTGTATGATTCTTTTTATATGCTGTTGAATTAGATTTGCTAGTATCTTATTGAGAATTTTTGCATCTATATGCATCAGGGATATTGGCCTGTAGTTCTCTTTTTTTGCTGGGTCTCTGTCTGGTTTAGGAATCAAAGTAATGCTGGCTTCAGAGAATGAGTCTGGGAGTTTTCCTTCCCTTTCTATTTTTTGGAACAGCTTGAAAAGGGTAGGTATTATCTCTGCTTTAAATGTCTGGTAGAATTCCCCTGGGAAGCCATCTGGTCCTGGACTCTTATTTGTTGGGAGATTTTTGATAACTGATTCAATTTCTTCACTGGTTATGGGTCTGTTCAAGTTTTCTATTTCTTCCTGTTTG
This sequence comes from Lynx canadensis, assembly GCF_007474595.2. NCBI lineage: Eukaryota > Metazoa > Chordata > Mammalia > Carnivora > Felidae > Lynx > Lynx canadensis. Next base: position 152,138,493 of record NC_044303.2, on the reverse strand, counting down.
AGTTTTGGAAGGGTGTGGGTGCTAAGGAATTTGTCCATTTCTTCCAGGTTGTCCAGTTTGTTGGCATATAATTTTTCATAGTATTCCCTGATAATTATTTGTATTTCTGAGAGATTGGTAGTAATAACTCCATTTTCATTCATGATTTTATCTATTTGGGTCATCTCCCTTTTCTTTTTGAGAAGCCTGGCCAGAGGTTTATCAATTTTGTTTATTTTCTCAAAAAACCAACTCTTGGTTTCATTGATCTGCTCTACAGTTTTTTTAGATTCTATATTGTTTATTTCTGCTCTGATCTTTATTATTTCTCTTCTTCTGCTGGGTTTAGGCTGTCTTTGCTGTTCTGCTTCTATTTCCTTTAGGTGTGCTATTAGATTTTGTATTTGGGATTTTCCCTGTTTCTTGAGACAGGCCTGGATTGCAATGTATCTTCCTATCAGGACTGCCTTTGCTGCATCCCAAAGCGTTTGGTTGTTGTATTTTCATTTTCATTTGTTTCCATATATTTTTTAATTTCTTCTCTAATTGCCTGGTTGACCCATTCTTTAGTAGGGTGTTCTTTAACCTCCATGCTTTTGGAGGTTTTCCAGACTTTTTCCTGTGGTTGATTTCAAGCTTCATAGCATTGTGGTCTGAAAGTATGCATGGTATGATCTCAATTTTTTATACTTATGAAGGGCTGTTATGTGACCCACTATGTGATCTGTCTTGGAAAATGTTCCATGTGCACTCGAGAAGAAAGTATATTCTGTTGCTTTGAGATACAGAGTTCTAAATATATCTGTCAAGTCCATCTGATCCAATGTCTCATTCAGGGCCCTTGTTTCTTTATTGATCCTGTGTCTAGATGATCTATCCATTGTTGTAAGTGGATTAGTAAAGTCCCCTGCAATTACCACATTCTTATCAATAAGGTTGCTTATGTTTGTGATTGTTTTATATATTTAGGGGCTTCCGTATTTGGCACATAGACATTTATAATTGTTAGCTCTTCCTGATGGATACACTCTGTAATTATTATATGATACCCTTCTTCATTTCTTGTTACAGCCTTTAATTTAAAGTCTAGTTCGTCTGATATGAGTATGGCTACTCCAGCTTTCTTTTGACTTCCAGTAGCATGAAAGATAGTTCTCCATCCCCTCGCTTTCAATCTGAAGTGTCCTCAGGTCTAAAATGAGTCTATTGTAGATAGCAAATAGATGGGTCTTGTTTTTTATCCATTCTGATACCCTGTGTCTTTTGGTTGGAGCATTTAGTCCATTTACATTCAGTGTTATTATAGAAAGATATGGGTTTAGAGTCATTGTGATGTCTGTAGGTTTCATGCTTGTAGTGATGTCTCTGGTACCTTGTGGTCCTTGCAACATTTCACTCACAGAATCCCCCTTAGAATCTCTTGTAGGGCTGGTTTAGTGGTGATGAATTCCTTCAGTTTTGTTTGTTTGGGAAGACCTTTATCTCTCCTTCTATTCTGAATGACAGACTTGCTGGATAAAGGATTCTCGGCTGCATATTTTTTCTGTTTATCACATTGAAGATTTCCTGCCATTCCCTTCTGGCCTGCCAAGTTTCAGTAGATAGATCTGCCACTAGTGTTATCAGTCTCCCTTTATATGTTACAGCATGTTTATGCCTAGCTTCTTTCAGAATTTTCTCTTTATCCTTGTATTTTACCAGTTTCACTATGATATGTCATGCAGAAGATCGATTCAAGTTACATCTGAAGGGAGTTCTCTGTGCCTCTTGGATTTCAATGCCTTTTTCCTTCCCCACATCAGGGAAGTTCTCAGCTATGATTTGTTCAAGTACACCTTCAGCCCCTTTCTCTCTCTCTTCCTCTTCTTGAATTCCTATTATACGGATATTGTTCCGTTTCATTGCATCACTTACTTCTCTAATTCTCCCCTCATACTCCTGGATTTTTTTTATCTTTTTTCTCAGCTTCCTCTTTTTCCATAATTTTATCTTCTACTTCACCTATTCTCTCCTCTGCCTCTTCAATCCGAGCTGTGGTCACCTCCATTTTATTTTGTATCTCATTTATAGCATTTTTTAGCTCCTCATGTTTCTTAGTCCCTTGATCTCTGTAGCAATAGATTCTCTGCTATCCTGTATACTTTTTTCAGACCCTGCAATTAAGTTTATGACTATTATTCTAAATTCTTGTTCCGTTATATTGCTTAAATCGTTTTTGATCAATTCGTTAGCTGTTGCTACTTCCTGGAGTTTCTTTTGAGGGAATTGTTCCGTTTCCTCATTTTGGATAGTCCCTGGAGTGGCATGGAACTGCAGGGCACTTCCCCTGTGCTGTCTGGAGTAACTTGTATTGCTAGGCAGAGCCACAGTCAGACCTGATGTCTGTCCCCAGCCCACCACTGGGGCCACAGTCAGAATGGTGTGTACCTTATCTTTCCCTCTCCCAGGGGCAGGACTCACTGTGGAGTGGTGTGGCCCCTGTCTAGGCTACTTGCACACTGCCAGCCTTGTGATGCTGCTTTGATAGGATCTGGCATATTAGCCGGGGTGGATCCAGAAGGTGCACAGGGGCAGGAGGGGCAGACTCAGCTCACTTTGCCTTTGGTGGTCCACTTCGGGAGGGGCCCTGCAGCACCAGGAGGGAAGCAGACCCACCAGAGGGATGGATCCACAGAAGCACAGCATTGGGTGTTTGTGTGGTGCAAGCAAGTCCCATGATGGGAACTGGTTCCCTTTGGGATTTCAGCTGGGAGATGGGAGAGGGAGATGGCACTGATGAGCGCCTTTGTTCCCTGCCAAGCTGAGCTCTGTCCTCCAGGGCTCAACACCTCTCCCTCCTGGTGTCCTCTCACCCTCCCACTCTCCGAGCAGAGCTGTTGACTTATAACACTCCAGATGTTAAGTCCCGCTGGCTGTCAGAACACACTCCATCCGGCCCCTCTGCTTTTGCAAGCCAGACTCGGGGGCTCTGCCTTGCCGGGTGGGCTGGCTGCCCCTCCACTGCCCTGCCTCCCTCCCACCAGTCCGTGTAGCGTGCACCGCCTCTCCGCCCTTCCTACCCTCTTCCATGGGCCTCTTGTCTACGCTTGGCTCCGGAGAGTCCGTTCTGCTAGTCTGCTGGTGGTTTTCTGGGTTATTTAGGCAGATGTGGGTGGAATCTGAGTGATCAGCAGGATGCAGTGAGCCCAGCGTCCTCCTATGCTGCCATCTTCTCTTCCACATGCATAAGTTTAATAGCTAATTAGACACTTAAGATTAGGTAATAAAAACTATCCAAATTGAAGCACAAAGAGAAAATCATTGACTTGTGACAGAGGATCAAATGGCCTTATATGGGGGCACCTGGGTGGCTCAGTCAGTTGAACATCCAGCTTTGGCTCAGGTCATGATCTTGCAGTTTGTTTCTGGGTTCGAGCCCTGCATTGGGTTCTGTGCTGTCATCTCAGAGCCTAAAGCCTGCATTAGATTCTGTGTCTCCCTCTCTCTCTGCCCCTTTCCTGGTCATGCTCTCTCAAATATAAATATTAAAAAAAATTCACATGGCCTTATATGCATGTGATAATTCAAGAGAAGAAATGGCAAAAGAAATCTATGGTGAAAAAAATCTCAGCAGTGGTCTCTTCTTTGTGGGAGCAAGTGACTGGGAAAAGACCGGAGGGAACTTTTGGGGAAGGTGGAAATGTCCTGTATTTTGATAAGGGTGTGAATCAAAGAGTCGTATTTTTCAAATCTTATTGAGCTATATCCTTAGGGTCTGTTCACTGTTTATAAATTGTACTTCAGTAAAAAGTGGGAAAGTCCACTGGACAATGACCGGCTAGTGTCAACCAGATCCAAGCACTAAAATATTGGCAATCATGTTATAATCACTGAAATCTTGTCTCCCTTTAACTCTCAGTGTGACAAACTGTTAGTGTCATCCCCTCTCTACTTTTTCATGGACTGTTTCAGTGTTCCTTTTCTTAACCCCACCATTAAATAGTGTTTATAAGTATATGTCCTCAGCCTTCTCTGATTCCCACTTTATACATTCTTTTGGGACCTAAGATATGGTTAGTATGGTGCAGGTATTCATTGCTTGATAGACAGATGGATAGATGAATGGATGCACAGTAGGATGGATGGATGGATGGATGGATGGATAACCAAATAAATAATGAGTCCTCTCCTGTTTACTTTCATTCAATTTATGTGTCAGACACTTTTCCAGGTGCTGAAGGTATAGTTGTGAACAAAGCAGAAAAAAAGGTTCTATTTTCTAGGATTCACATTCTATTTATAGTAAAGACTTAGTTCAACTTCCAAGTTCAGTCTCACATCATTTCCAAATGGGAGCACACCTACCCCCAATTTGTACCTTGTAAGTCACTGCCAGAGTAAAATTATTAAGATCTATACCTGATTTTTACTCCAATATATATTTTTATATTTAATGTCCATACATTTATATGTATTTTTGTCATGTTCAACCATATCTCTACCTTAATATCCTATAATCTAGTCATATAAAATTATTTTCTGTTCAACTCTTTCACTGTGTGACTGTACATAAGGAATTCCTTCAGTCTAGAATATCCTGCCTCTTCTCAATCTTCACCCTCAGTGTCTCCTTTCAAAATTCTCCTTATTCATTCTTCAGAGATGCTTAAGAGACATTATCTTGACTTCCCAGACAGAGGTAAAGTTTTTTTTTTAATGTTCCCCCTAGTTTATATAGGTTTGTATCTGTAACCTGGGTGTACAGGTTACTCAACCATAAGCAGATCATGCCGTGGACATACAAAAAGGATATAGTAGAAGAATTTGAGGTGTAATACCAAATAAAGCACTCATGGTCCAAAAGATTCTATTCAGGAGGGAGCAGAGGGAAAATTAATTAAGGGAAAATTAAAAAAAAAACATTAAGTAGAACCCAGGATTCAGGAGTAAAAATTGCCAGGGACATTAGCCAGCTACCAAGTACAACAGACTGCACTTCATCTACACACAAATCCCAGAGGCACATGTATCTCTTAGGAGCTAGGTATGAAAAGGGCTATAAACCAACAACTGGCTTATTCAAATTTATACAAAGAGAGTTAGTGGCCAAGACCACTAGATGTGGGGAGAACTTTTGCCCCCAAACACAAAAGAAATATGACAAATTTTTAGTTCTATTTAATCCACAGTAAACTAGAATAATAGTGTTGCCATTTAATTGGCTACTTGATACCGTCAACTGATATGAGGTAGTCTGGGAACATTGTCTGATACCTTCTCCAAAAAGGAGTTTATTATACTTGTTAGACTCATACCCTTTTGAGACAATAAGGCCCTTGAAGGTTATACTAAGTTTCTCTCTATATCTACTATTATGTGTGGCCCATTGTAGGCACTGAAAGTTCTCTTTTAATAAGAAATTAACAGTTTTCACTGAGTAGAGAAGTATTCACACAAAGCCTTCATTAGTCCTTGGACATGCATTCTTTGGGATTGTGATGGGTTTTGTTGCCATGAGAACATTTTGCCATGAGAACATTGTCAAGGAACTAATCTAAAGATGTAACATCCAAATATCAAATAAATCAGTTCAAAATCAGTTAATAAGCTTTATATTATACAGATAAAGGATACTACTTTAGTCTATATTTTTCATTTCATAACTGATCATCTTAATATCATTTATAATTATCCTAGTATATGAAGCTATTCTCTTCCTTTGATAAGAATGGACTTCCTAGATATTTCAAAGCATTTCACCCATATTCTGTGGAACATGGATTCAAGAGATGTTAACAGATGCACTATGTGAAATAGAGATTTTTCGAAGTGCAGCTATCCTGATCTCTATCTAGAAGATTCACAATTCACATTAATATACTAAAGGCTCCAAGAAGTCCTGGGAGTGGGGGAGGTGATTTTTAACACATAGATACCCAAAGAGTTTATCACAAAACACTTTCTTTGTGACAGATTAATAGCATCTGGAGCAGTGCTTCCTGAGAGGAACAGTTTAAGAGACTTCTTCTAAAGAATAATAATTATCTTCTTTTGAAAGACACAGAATCAAATATAATGAAATTATGACAAGATTTGGAGCTAGAAGTCATAGGTTTCAATCACCTAAACCAGTTACAACTCTGTCATCTGGGAAAGTTCTTTAACTTCTTTGAAGATTATAAAGATGATCCTGCAGGTGTAAGATGCTAAACAAATACTGGTTTTATTTTTCTTACTTTATAATCCCCTCCCACATTCTGATGATTGACCAAGTACTAGACTGTGGGTCCAGGTGGAGTTGACTATCCCTTACACAAGGGAGGGGCCTCGCTGGTAGCATTTGTGCTTCTGGAGAGCCAGGTGGGGTACAGTGATATTGAGACTAAGCAGGAGATAAGTGGGGAAGTGGTTAGTCCACCCACACATTCTCACATGTTACAAAATGCAGCTGGTGATTATTGTCTCAAGAGAAGGCTACCAGCCTGCATACCAATGAAAATAAGCCCTCAGGTCTTGTTTGGCACGTGCACCTTAATTACTAACCCCTACTTTTAGGGAGGTCAAAAAGGAACTTCTCTCCTTTCTTGTGAAACAATCAAAATCAGCCAGAAGAGTTAATGTCAATACTTTTCACACGTAATACCTGGAAGTTTCTTTAGGCTATGAGGACAACATCATCTGTAAGCTTTTTCTGTATTAAATTATCCAATGCTAGTTACAAATCAAAATGTTGACTGAGTACTAAAACTTTAAATATGGTTTTCCACAGATTTTAAACAGATGCAGTTTTAACCAAAGAGTCTTTTGTATTGGGGCACCTGGGTGACTCACTTCAACTTCGGGTCAGGTCCTGATCACAATGTTCAAGAGTTCGAGCCTCACATCCATCTCTGTGCCGACAGCTCAAAGCCTGGAGCCTGCTTCAGATTCTGTGTCTCCCTCTCTCTCTGCCCTTCCCCCTCTTGCACTTTGTCTTTCTCTCTCTCTCTCTCTCTCTCTCTCTCTCTCTCTCTCTCTCAAAACTAAACATTAAAAAAAATTTTTTTAAGTCTTTTGTATCAGTTCCCTCATTCTGTTTGTCCTAAGAAATGGCTAGCATGGACAAACATTTTGGTGAAAGGCATGTCCTTACTAAAACGGAGTTTAGTCTCTCTGAGACTACCAGCTCGCTGTACCCTCTCACCCCATCCCATCCCACCTCCCAGGCAAATGCCTCACCAGTCCATGGCAAAATGTGAGCCAAAGCAAATGCCATGTAGGCTGTATCTTCTTTAGAAAAAGTCCCCTTTGTCAATTTTCCTCACATTTCATACATACCTTCATAAGGATCATGGCAAATAAAGGCTAAAAGCTGCAAAAGACTGAAAATTAAATGTTAAAAAAGTAAAACTGTGTTTTTCTCTTGAAAATCTGGAGTAATGACATGGGATCCAGAATTTACATATTTCTAGGGAATAATTCTGTAGTCGAACCCAATGTCAAATAAATCATGACACCAGGTGGCATGGATGACTGGGTAGGCATACAGCAAGTCCTGCAAAAGAAGACAGCCCAGAACAAATATTGTTACTTATCCTTTTTCTCCCCTCCCCTCCATTTTCCTCTTTTTTTCTCTCTCCCCCTCTCTCTTTTTTTTTTTTTTTTTTTTTTTTTTTTTGGTAATGAGCATATGAAGTAGTTCCAGATGGTGAGCAAGTGGCCAGACTCAAACAAGTTGCTAAGCTTGCTGGCATAAGAGAACCTGCTTAGTGGTGACATACAAGTACAGAATCCCCACAGTCCTGCTTCCTGGTGAAAACTGGAGAGAACAAACCAACAATAGAGAAATGAGTACTGTAATTTATCTTGGAGGCCATTTAGGTTGTTTATCCCAAACTACATTTTGATTCCAGTTACAGTTTAATTATGAGTATTTGTTCTCTAACAGAGACTAAACAAAGGGTAACTATTTTCTTTTATCTTTTTCTTTGTTATGAAAATTTCAGTTTCATGTTTGCCTCTCCTCCCTCCTTAAATAGTGTCTCATGCTAAGTGAACGCATTCAGCTCAATTTCTTCCCCTTCGGATGAAGTCTCTAAAACTAACAAAAAGAGCAGAAGTTTTTACATAGAAGAAATGTGTGATTTAGTAATTCCTTATGTATTTCTTTAAGCTTTTATTGCATGTATTTGACAAATCCCTTCAGTTGTAAAGGAGACACCATCAAGACTCTGGGCATCAAACTCTTGACAGACTTTTACAGTAGAGGAAACTCACTGAGTCTAAATAGCCCTCTCCAGCTGTAACTGGCAAGGTGTTTTTGTTTCTGATCATGAAATGGGAAGTTATATAAAGATAGAGAAGGAATGTGGGTTATGCACATTCTCTTTTGTGTGTCTGTCTCTCACAGCCTCTGTTGCACGCTAGCAGTGATAGATCTGCTTTGTTTCAAGGACCATAGTCTACTTGCAAAACATATTCTGTATCTGGTTTTGCAGCTGTTCAAAGGTTTCAGCACGTAATTTTTATCAAATATACTGCTGTGGAGATTTTTCTTCTGTCTAAAACACCCTGCACATTGTTTGCTATTATTTTCTGTGATGAGAATCACATTTTCTCCTCTGTATGCCATAGATGGGCCCCCTAAGACTTGCTCAGCCATCTCTGGGTTCCGCCTAAAATTGTAGTAATGAAGAGTATTTGATAACCAATCCTTCTTTGGTAGAAAGTGGCACTACCAGTTTGAGTTGAAACTGAAATAAAATTCTAAATTGTTTGAAAAATAATAATTAAAATTTTAAAAATATATAAACCATTGTGTCTAACAACTTAAAAAGAATTTCTTTACTATAGAGATCCCATAAGTCTTAGTATTTAACTAATTCACTCTACCACAAGAGTAATATATTTTAATTGTTTTCCTCTATCACTTGCATTATTGATCAGGTTTTTTTTTTTTAATAAACCTTCCTTTATCTATTTTTGGGTTAATTCCTTTTTTTCCACCATTCTCCTAAAAACCCTATTTCTACTGTCCTCTGTGTTTTGCATGGCCTTGCCTTTTATTTTGTTATGAAAGGTTTTCATATTTCAGTTCAGATCAGCTAGGACTGTCACATGGTTTCAGCAAAACTATCAATAATAGTTGATACAAATTTATTGAAGAAAAAAGAAATGGATACAGTTTTAGCTTATCAACAATAATCTGCATTATTTCATTCTATATGTAACAGTAAAGGTATGCATTGTATTAAGTTCGTTTTATTTTCAACAATTCAGTTCATCTTTGGTCTTTGAACAATGACAGGAAAGGTATTTTTAATACATGCATATTCAACGCTTAATTCTTAATGATGCAGACTCAAACTCCTCTGTCCATAGCCCATACACTCCACATGACACCACAGGTTATCAGGTTGGGGATTGAGGGCATTCACTTTGGATTTGCAAATTTCAATTTATTCACAGACTTACTGCCTGTCAGATGTTCAAGTCACTTAAATTTCTGAGTGTCACTTTTCCAACCCTAAAATAGACATAATATCTACTTCATAGGTTTGTCATGAGGATTATAAAATATAAATGTATAAACATATATAACTTATAAATTAGACATACTCAGAAACTGTAAGGTATGATAACTGTGATTATTATTAATACTGTTCTTTCCATACAGAAATTGAAAAAACTATTCAATTAATTTGAATATTTGAAACAGCATTTCTACTGAAATGGACTTATAATTTACCAAAAGGTGTTATTCTACCAAGAAAGTGAACATCATACTTAAGCACCGACTTCTTGAAAACTGTATTTAAAGGAAGGGTTTTTGTTCCATTGTGACAGCTATAAAATTTTAATATAATCATTAAAGAAAGAACTTAGGATTTCTCAAATTGAAAAATTTAAGGCACCATAGCACAAAACTTTGAAAGGGAGTAACTAATAGGTATCTGAGGGCTCTTGCATCCACATTTAGGACTTCATACATATCACATGAAAACAAGTTGATTCCTTCTGTTAAGTAATATAACTTTTAATGTGAAATAGAACTATTTTTTCTCAAGAAATTTCAGGACAAAAAAAGATTAGGAGTGCACTTGAACATTATAAGAAGGGTAAATAATAGATACTGAATAGCTTTCTGAAAGTATATTTTTTAATAAATTACTCTGTATTTACTTGGTGTAGGTAGGTACATGCCCCCCCCCCCACATAGTCATGAACTCATATCTACATTCAGAACTCTGCCATTTGACTGGCAGTGAGATACTCACAGGGGCACCCTCACTGATGCACCAGCAAGATCCCCACTCTTGCTGTAAGATAATACAGAAAGTTAAACTGCAGACATAGCATTGGAGAGACAATCTTAAAATATGGTTATAATATAGCTTACTTAAATATACTATAGTTATTTGTTGGAAATACATTTTGGGGGGAAAGAGGTCATGATCTGCACTATATGGTTCAAAAGTGAGTATTAGATGACTCTAATTGCAACATACATTTATCAAGTGCCAACCAAGAACTGGGAAAGGCACAGGGGAAGCAACATTGAGAAGAATACAGATTCTTTTCCTTAAGGATATCACTGTATCTGGAGGTAGATGCATAACAAATATTTGGAACATGTGTATGATCCATTGAGACAGTGATGAATGCATCTTAGACGCTCCTAGAGTCTATGGGAGGTGAATCAGTCAGAAGGGATAGATGGATGGTGAAGGGACATGGACACAGCGTGATAACTGAAGGATCAAGATCATGCTTCAGTTATGAGTTTCTCTTTAGTTTCCATAAGAAACAGGGAACAATATCTAAGAAACATTGGCTTGAACATGGCAGGTAATCAACAGAGCCTATTTGAGCTTGAAAAAAAATGGAAAGGAAAATGTCAAGTGGAAGCTAGCTTACCTTTTGTTTCCAGAGAGTACTTTTGCTGCTGTCCTACCACTGGTTTGAAACCTATTTTTAGAGCAATGTCTTAATATATGTAGAAACACTCTTCTTTCTTTTTAAATGTAATGAATGAAATATATTTTTCATTTATAAATGAAACTATTCCTGACAGGCTTTAAGTATTTTTAAAATCTATTTTAATGGGGGAGAGGGGGCATCTAGAAATATATTCCTACCCTCCCAAAGATCTATAATTGTAGTAATTCGGCTACATGCAGATTTCATTTTATATTGCTAAGCCCTTGCAACCTCCTCAAATCGTCAACAGGAAGTGGGAGTTCCTTGACCACAAAACATTTGGAATTGTTAGTATTTTGAGAATACAATGAATGGGATTCCCTAATGTCTCTTTCTCAGATTTTGGCAACTGGGGTGGTGACCAGAGAATTCTTGATGCTGAGCCCTCAGGCCTGGATCATGTTTCCTGTTCATTGTATTGTGCTCTGATGTTGGTAGTTTTTAATCTCCAATACAAGAAACAGCTGTTTAAAACATTTTTTTTTAGAACTGACAGGAATTTCTCGTTGACTATTAGCTTTATTGATAAGATCACGTTAATTTCTGCCATTCTTTAGATCATATCTCTTATTTGCTTAGGGTATTCAGAGCTGTTTTTGAATGAAAAATAATAAATGCAAGGTATTGCATAGCATTGACCATATGCCTCAATAAATAGACCACTGTAATTATAAACAACTAAGTAGGTACATAAAAACTGTATCAGTTTGTGTCTCCTATAAGCAGATACGAAGAGAGAATAGAACTGCAAGTGATTCATTGGGAGGAATGTCTGCAAAAGATAAAGGGGAGAGTGAGCAGGAAGGCAGGGAAGGCTCTCAGATTGTGACAAGACCTGATACCTGTGAAAGAAGAGGGAAAGAAATAAGAGGTAGACTAAAAAGAGCCTCCTCAGACTACCATATAGCTCTTGGAAAGTCTTAGCCAGGCCAATGTGTCGCCCCAGAGCACAAATTGACCATTAGTGTAGAGCTGCATTAGGTAAGCGAGGCTGGAATCTAGTTTCCCTACAGTGTACTGTCAGGGACTGATAAAACGTTCAGCTGGAATATGACCTCAGCATGAATGCTGAGATGGATCCTAAATACGTGTTCTCTCTTAAGGTAGATCCTAAACAGTGCACATCCTTGGCTGCCACACTGGTCTTTCTCAGTATTTTGCTTCCTATCATGGAAATCTCACTTACCAAAGAAAAAATACATAGGGAAGATTTCAAAAACCATTAAAGTATAATTAATTATAACAGTATTTTTAGTTATTTTGACAAAATACTTAAAGCCTATTGAAAAAAAAATGAACTTTAAAGCCCTACTTAAAATCCTGCTAGAAGAGTTAATTATTTAAAATTGGTATTTTTGACCTTAAAATGTCTTAGAGCCATTTGATTTTTTCAACACTGATAGAAGTTTGCAAAGATAAAGACATATTTTGTTTGAACACAATTTAGGATTTTATTTCAAGACTGTATTAGAAAGGAGAGTAATACAAGACTGTATTAGAAAGGAGAGCCATTTGGGACAACATGGATGGACCTTGAAGGCATTATGTTAACTGAAATAAATCAAAGAAAGAAAGACCAACAGCATGCCATCTCACATATGTATGGAATCTAAACACAACAAACAAAAAATGAATTCATAGATACAGAGAACAAACAGGTGGTTGTTACATATGGGAGCTTGGGGATAGGTGAAAAGGAAAAAGGTGGTCAAAAGGTGTAAACTTCTTATAATAAAATAAATAAGTCATGAGGATGTAATTTGCAGCATGATGACTACAGTTACGATACAGCATTATATATTTAAAAGTTGCTAAGAGAGCAAATCTTAGAAGTTCTATCATAAGAACTTCTTATGGCGGTGCTTGGGTGGCTCAGATGGTTAAGTATCTGACTCTTGATTTCGTCTCAGGTCATGATTTCATAGTAGTGAGCTTGGGCTACGCCATCCATGATGTGTGTGGAGTCTGCTTAAGATTTTCTCTCTCCCTCTCCCTCTGCCCGTCTCCTATGCTCACTTGCTCTAAAAAACAAAACATTGTGACTGTGTGGTAATGGATGTTAACTGGACTTATTGTAGTGATTATTTCACAATATATACAAGCACTGAATCATTACATTGTATACCTGAAACTACTATACATATATATATGTACAAACACACACACACACACACACACACACACATGAAAGAAAGAGAGAGGAATTGTATCTCAATAAAAACGAAGAAGAATAAGAGTATCATAATTATGAAAAAATGTTTAAATAATATTGAATAATTTGTGTTAGGTAGTATAGGAATTATATAAAGGGAAACTAAACATGGAGTTTTCTAAAACCTATCCTTCTTTGAGTGTTCAGTTGTACCTAGTCGTCTTAGAACATCCTGACACAGAGGAAAAGAGAAAAACACAAGACTCATCATACACATTATACAAAGTATATAACAAAACATGCATGAGGAACACATTTAACAAGAGGAGAAAATAGTCAAGACTATTATTATTTTTTAATTTTTTTAATGTTTATTTATTTTTGAGACAGACAGAGACAGAGCATGAACAGGGGAGGGTCAGAGAGAGAGGGAGACACAGAATCTGAAGCAGTTCCAGGCTCTGAGCTGTCAGCACAAAGCCCGACGCGGGGCTCAAACTCACGGACCATGAGATCATGACCTGAGCTGAAGTCGGATGCTTAACCGACTGAGCCACCCACGCGCCCCGTCAAGACTATTATTAAGTGGAATAAAATAGTGAAGACCAGTTTGAAAAGGCCCTCCTATTGCCAAATTTACACAATAGCATTTTAACAACATTTGTTCCAGGGTATTAGGATTATATTCCTGTTACCTTAGGTTTTATATTTATACATGTTCTAAAATAAAAATGTATTACTCTTGTAATTCTGAACAACAAAATCTATAAATTTTTAGAGTTACAAGTAATTACTAGCTCGCAAGTTTACACACACACAAATAACATGCACAATCACTAATACTTGCAACATAGCATCAGCAACAAGTCAACAGGAGGAAGACCTGTTTTGTACTGAAGTATAATTAACACACAGTGTTAGTTTCAGATGTACAATGATTCAATAATTCTATACATTACTCAGTGCTCATCAAGATAAATGTACTCTTAATATCTTTTATCAATCTCACCCTCCTCACGACCCACAATCCTTCTAGCAATAACCACTTTGTTCTCTGTCTTCAAGAGTCTGCGGTTTGTTTGTTTGTTTTTTTTTTTTTGTCTCTTATTTCCTTTGTTCATTTTTTTCCTCTTAAATTTTAATCATACAGTATTTGTCTTTCTCTATTTTTTTCACTTAGCATCATACCCTCTAGGTCTATCCTCATTGTTGCAAATGTCAAGATCTCACTCTTTTTTTATGGCTGGGTAATATTCTATTGTATATACATATATTCTCTCTCTCTCTCTCTCTCTCTCTCTCTCTATATATATATATATATATATATATACACACACACACATATACACATATAAAAAGATATAGATATAGATACAGATATAGATATAGATATTCTTTTTTATTCATTCATCTATGAATGTACACTTGGGTTGCTTCTGTATCTTGGCTATTGTAAACAATGCTGTAATAAACATGGGGTGCATAAATTCTTTTCAAATTAGTATTTTAATTTTATTTGGGTAATTATTAGTGGAATTAATGGATCCTATAATAATCCTATTTTTTATTTTTTGAGAAAACCATACAGTTTTTCACAGTGGTTACATCTATTTGCATTTGCACCAATGGTGTGCAAAGTTTCCTTTTTCTCCACATCCTCACCAACACACTTGTTATTTCTTATCTTTTGATGATAGTCATTATGACAGGTGTTTGGTGATGGTTTGATTCTGCAACACTGTGGTTTTGATTTGCATTTTCCTGATGATTAGTGACATCTTTTCATATGTCTGTTGGCTATTTGTATGCTTTCTTTGGAAAAATATCTATTCAGGTCCTTTGCCCAGTTTTTAAATTTTTTTTTTAATTTGTTTATTTTGAGAGAGAAACAGAGCACATGAGCAAGGGAGGGGCAGAGAGAGAGAGAGGGAGAGAGATAGCCCAAGCAGGCTCTGCACTGCCATCACAGAGCCCATTGTGAGGCTCGAACTCACAAACTGTGAGATCATGACCTGAACTGAGGTCAAGAGCCAGACGTTTAACTGACTTGAGTCACCCAGGTGCCCCATTCTGCCCATTTTTAATCAGTTATTTGGGATATCTTTTTGATATTGAGAAGTATATGTTCTTTATACTTTTTGGATGTTAACCCCTTATTGGATATATCATTTGCAAGTATTTTCTTCCTTCCACTAGGTTGCCTTTTGGTTTGTGGATGGTTTCCTTAGCTATGCAAAAGCTTTTTATTTCATGTACTCCCATTAGTTTAATTTTCTTTTGTTTCCTTTTCCTGAGGAGATCTATCTAGAAAAATAGTGCTATGGCTGATGCCAAAGAAATGAATGCCTATATTTTCTTTCAGGAGTTTTATGGTTTCAGGCCTGACATTTAGGTCTTTAGTTCATTTTGAGTTTGTTTTTGTGTATAGTATGAGGAAGTACTCCAGTTTCATACAAGAGAAACCTCATAAGGCCATCAGATGATTTTTCACCAATAAATTTGTAGTCTAGAAAGGAGTGGCATGTACATTCAAAATGCTGAAATGAAAGAACCTGCAGCAAAGATATTCTGCCTGGCAAGGTTATCATTCCAAACAGAAGGAGAGATAAAGAGTATCCCAAACAAACAAAAGTTAAAGGAGTTCATCACCACTACATCAGCCTTATAAGACATTTAAAAGGGAATGCTTTGAGTAGAAAGGAAAGCTCATAATCATGAATAAGAAAATTATGAATGGAAAAAATTTCACAGGTAAGTACAAACATAGTAAGTAGTAGATAAGTCACTTATAAAACCATATGGAGGTTAAAGCACAAAAGCAGTAAAATCAATTATATCTACAAAAATATCAGTCACCAGATTCACAAAATAAAAGAATGTAAAGTATGACATCATATACATAAAATGATGTGGGGGGTGATAAAAATTTAGTGCTTTTACAATATGTTCAAACTTAAGCAGCCATCAACTTAATATAGACTGCTGTATATATAACATGTTATATATGAACCTACTTGTGACCACAAATCAAAAGCCTATAATAGATACACAAAAAATAAAGAGAAAGGAATCCAAGAGTAACACTAAAGAAAGTAAAGAAAGCCATCAAACCACAAGGGAAGAGAGCAAGAAAAGAATGGAAAAGAGGAGAACTACAAAACAAACAAAAACAACAAAATAGCAATAAGACATACCCATCAATGATTATTTTACATATGAATGGATGAAAGCCTCCAACCAAAAGATGTAGGGTGACTGAATGGATAAAAAAGCAAGACCCAGCTATTATATGTTGCCTACAGGAGACTCATTTCAGACCTAAAGACACATGAAGATCAAAAGTGAAGGATAGAAAAGCATTTACGATGCCAACAGAATCAAAAAGAAAGCTGGGGTAGCAATACTTATACTGGACAAAATAAACTTTAAAATAAAGACTATAACAAGACAAAGGAGGAGACTACATAGTGATAAAGGGAAAAATCCAGCAAGAGGATACAGTAAGTGTAATATTTGTGTCCAACAGGTGACACCTAAATACATAAAGAAACTAGTAACAGATATAACAGAAGAAACTGACAATAATACAATAATAGTAGGGGACTTTAACACGTCACATTAATGGATAGATCATCCAGACAGAAAATCAACAAATAGTGGCTGTGAGATATTAGACTATATGGACCTAACAGGTATATTCAGAACATCCTATCCAAAAACAGCAAATTGCACATTTTCAAGTGCACATTGAATATTCTCCAGAATAGATCATGTTAGGCCACAAACTGAATTTTAATAAATTCAAAAAGACTTGGGATGCCTGGGTGGCTCAGTTGGTTAAGTGTCTGACTTCGGCTCAGGTCATGATCTCATGGGTGGGTTTGAGCCCTCCATCCGGCTCTGTACTGACAGCTCAGAGCCTGGAGCCTGTTTAGGATTCTGTGCCTAACCTCTCTCTGCACCCCCCCCCCCATTCATGCTTTGTCTCTTTCCAATAATAAGGAATTAAAAAATTAATTTAAAAAATACATTCAAAGAGACTGGAATCATTTCCTGTATCATTTTCAAGCATAAAGGAATGAAACTATGGGGCGCCAAGCATCCAACTTGGGCTCAGGTCATGATCTCGCAGTTCATGAGTTTGAGCCCCATGTCAGGCTCTGTGCTGACAGCTTGAAGCTGGAGCCTACTTTGGATTCTGTCCCTTCTCTGCTAAATCTCTGTCTCCCTCAAAATATAAACATTAAAAAAATTTTTAAATAAAAGTTTAAAAAAAGGAATGAAACTAGAAATCAATCATAAGAAATAAATCAATCATAAGAAAAATACATGGAAGCTACATAATATGCTACTAAACAATGAATGAGTCAACTCAAAATCAAAAAGGAAATAAAATACATGGAGACAAATGAAAGTGAAAGCACAGTGATCCAAAAATCTTTGGGATGCAGCAAAACTTGTTCTGAGAGAGAAGTATAAACAGTACCGGTCTACCTCAAGAAAAAAGAAAAATGTCAAACAACCTAACCTTACACATAAAGGAGCTAGAAAAAAGAACAAACAAAGCCCAAAGATAGTAGAAGGAAGGCAATAATAAAGATTAGAGCAGAAACAAATCAAATAGAGACAAAAACAAAAACAAAAGATAAACCAGGAGCTGGTTGTTTAAAGACAACAGAATTGAAAAGAAAAGATAAATGAAACCAGGAGCTGGTTGTTTAAAGACAACAGAATTGATACACCTTTAGTCAGACTCATCAAGAAAAACATAGAACTCAAATAAGTAAAATCAAAATGAAGGAGGAAAAATAACAACCTATACCACAGAAATACAAAGGATTATAAGAAAATATTATAGGGGTGCCTGAGTGGCTTGGTTGGTTAAGTGCCCAACTCTTGATTTTGGATCAGGTCATGATCTCACTGTTCATGAGATCAATCCCTTCATTGGGCTCCATGCTGACAATGCTTGGGATTCTCTCTCTCTCTCTCGCTCTCGCTCTCGCTCTCTTTCTCTCTTTCTCTCTCTCTTTCTCTCTTTCTCTCTCTCTCTCTCTCTCTCTCTCCCTCTCCCTCTCTCCCTCTCTCTCTCCCCCTGCCCCTCTAAATAAATAAATTAATTAAAAAATTAAATATTTAATGAAAATATTATAAAAACAATATTCCAACAATTTGGACAACCTAGAAGAAATGGATATATTCCTAGAAACATATTACCTTCCAAACTGAATGAGGAAGAAATCAAAAATTTGAAAGACTAATTACTACCAATGAAAATGAATCAGTAATCAAAAAACTCACAAACAAAACCCAGGACCAAATGGCTTCAAGGTGAATTCTATCAAATATTTAAAGAACTGATACCTATTATTCTCAAACTATTACAAAAATAAAAGAGAAGGAAAGCTTCCAGATTTATTCTACAAGTTCAGCATTACCCTGATACCAAAACCAGATAAAGACACAACAACAAAAAAGTAAAGTACAACCTAATGTCTCTGATAAACAAAGATGCAAAAATCCTCAACAAAATATTAGAAAACTGAATCCAACAGTATATTAAAAAAATCATTCACCACCATTAAGTGGGATTTATTCCTGGGTTACAAGGGTGGTTCAAAATTTGCAAATCAATCAACAAAGTAGATGACAATAAAGAGAAAGGATAAAAACCACATGACCATCTCAGTAGTTGCAGTAAAAGCATTTGACAAAATACATCCATTCATGATAAAAACTCTCAACAAAGCAGGTTTAGAGGGAATATACCTGAACATAATAAAGGCCATATATGAGAAACCCACAGCTAACATTATACTCGGTGGGGAAAAACTGAGAGCTTTTCCTCTAAGATCAAGAACAAGACAAGGATGTCCATTCTCACCACTTTTATTCACTATAATACTAGAAGTCCCAGCTGCATCAATTGGACAAGAAAAATAAAAGGCATCCAAATTGGGAAGGAAGAAGTAAAACTGTCACTATTTGCAGATGACATGATACTATATATAGACAACCATAAAGACTCTTCCAAAGAAACTACTAGAACTGATAAATGAATTCAGTGAAGTCACAGGATAAAAAATTCACATATGGAAATCTGTTGCATTTCTGTACACTAATAATGAAATAGAGAAGTTAAGAAAACAATCCCATTTACAACTGCACCAAAAAGAATAAAATACCTAGGAATAAACTTAACCAAAGAGGTGAAAGACCTGTACTCTGAAAACTATAAAACGCTGATGAAAAAAATTGAAAGTGACACAAACAAATGAAAAGATAATTCCATGCTCATGGATTGCCAGAATAAATACTGTTAAAATGCCCATACTACCCAAAGCAATCTACATATTTAATGTAATCCTTCTCAAAGGCCAACATTTTTCACAGAACAAAAAAATCCTAAAATTTGTGTGGAACCACCAAAGTCCTCAAATAGCCAAAGCCAACTTGAGAAAGAAGAACAAAGCTGGAGGTTACACAATCTCAGATTTCAAGATATACTACAAAGCTGTAGTCATCAAAACAGCTGGCATAAAAACAGACACATAGTTCACTAGAACAGAATAGAGAGCATGGAAATAAATCCATGCTTATATGGTCAATTAATCTTTGACAAAGGATGCAAGAATACACAGTAAGGAAAAGTCAGTCTCTTCAATGGACTGTGTTGACAAAATTGGACAGCTACATGCAAAAGGAGAAATACACTTTCCTTACATCATCTAATTGCATTATGTAGTCAAAACTAACAGGTAGAAATATGTCTGTGTATCCAGTTTTACTTTGGTGAAGCTTCTAACTAAAATTGTAAAAATCCTCATACTTCTAAACTATGACCCAGAACAAAAATACCAGACTCCACCCAGTTCCACCCAATGGCAGTGACTTTTGTTTGGGGTCATGTAGTCTCTTCCATCACTTTTTCTTAAATCTACATTGTATTTCCTTTGTGCTTATTTCTGACTTGAAATTTATCCCATATGTTCAATATGTATAAAGAAATAAGGTTGAAAATGCTAGCAGAGGACATATAGGATCTATGATTACAATGAAAAAAATGCAGTAATCTTTTTAATTGGTAGTAGATAGAAGACTATAAATCTGTATAGGATATATTGTTCAAGAGAAGTTATGATTATAAAGGATGAAAAATAAAGTGCTGTGCCTTTATGATTCACTATTACCATAAACAAAGAAGAAAAAGTGATCTATGAAATTATATATAGAGTTTGGATAATCAACATCTCATCTGGATACTCTTAAGATGAAGTCAGGGATTTAGTAGGGATTATAATAATATATTTAAGAATATAAAGGTAAAGCCTGGTGAATACATCCACTGATAACACTTTGAATGGAACTAGAATTTGTAGGTGCTTTAGAATCTGAGAATCAAATTAAGTGTCTGGGTGTGAAGTAAGGGACCCATGTGATGTTTTTGTTGAGATCACCCAGGAGTGGAAGTACATGCCTCAACAGATTTTCAAAGCAGGTGAAAGACACAGGTATATTCTGAAAAATGATATTCAATAGCATTTATGTCACCAATAAGAAAAGGAATATACCTATTAGAAAATGCATCCACAGAGCACTAGCTTGTACTCCTGCCTGTCACCATTGACTTAAGAACAAATGAAGTTATGGAAAGACTCTTCTCTTTAGTAGAAAAAAGTTTTCTGTGTAAGAGATAGTATTTCCCCACATTTGATTGGACATAAGCTCCTTAAGAGCCAAAAGTAACAGAAAGCTTAGAAATGTATTCATGTATCAGCTCTAGCAGTTTTTTTGGTGGAGTCTTTCGGGTTTTCCATGTAGAGTATCATATCATCTGCAAAGAGTGAAAGTTTGACTTTTTGCCAATTTGGATGCCTTTTATTTTGTTTTATTGTCTGACTGCTGAGCTAGGACTTCCAACACCATGTTCAACAACAGAGGTGAGAGTAGACATCCCTGTTGCATTCCTGATCATAGGGGGAAAACTCTCAGTTTTTCCCCATTGAGGATAATAGTACCTGTGGGCCTTTCATATATGGCTTTTATGATGTTAAGGTATAGTCCTTCTATCCTGACTTTCTTGAGGGTTTTTATCAAGAAAGGATGGTATATTTTGTCAAATGCTTTTTCTGCAACTATTGACAGGATCATATGGTTCTTATCCTTTCTTCCATTAATGTGGTGTATCACATTGATTGATTTGCAAAAACCAGTTCTGCAGCCCAGGAATGAATCCCACTTAATCATGGTGAATCATTCTTTTAATACACTGTTGAACTTGATCTGCTAGTATCTAGCTGAAAATTTTTGCACCCAGGTTCATCAGGGATATTGGCCTGTAATTATCCTTTTTTACTGGGGTCTTTGGTTTTGGAATCAAGGTAATGCTGGATTCATAGAAAAGATGTTTAACATCATTCATCATCAGGGAAATATAAATCAAAAGCACAATGAGATACCACCTCACACTAGTTAGAATGGCTTAAATTAATAACTCAGGAAACAATTGATTTTGGAGAGGATGCGGGGAAAGTGGAGCCCTTTTGCACTGTTGGTGGCAATGCAAACTGGTGCAGCCACTATGGAAAACAGCATGGAGATTCTTAAAAAATTAAAGATAGAACTACCCTACGACCCAGCAATTGCACTACTAGGTATTTATCCAAAGGATTCAAAAATGCTTATTCGAAAGGGCACATGCACCCCGATGTTTATGGCAGTACTATTGACAATAGCCAAATTATGGAAAAAGCCCAAATGTCCATCAACTGATGAATGGATTAAGAAGATGTGGTATGTACATACAAGGGAATACTACTCAGCGATGAAAAAGAATGAAATATTTCCATCAGCAACAACATGGATGGAAATGGAGGGCATTATTGATAAGTGAAATAAGTCAGAGAAAGACAGGTAGAGTATGATTTCAGTCATATGTGGAATTTGAGAACCAAAACAGATGAACATAGGGGAAGGGAAGGAAATAGAAGATAAAAACAGAGAGGGAAGCAAACTATAAGAGTCTCTTAAATACAGAGAACAAACTAAGGGTTGCTGGAGGGAGGGTGTGTGTGTTGGGGGAGTGGCTTAAATGGGTGATGGGTATTAAGGAGGGCACTTTTTGGGATGAGCACTGGGTGTCATATATAAAAAATGAATCACTGGGTTCTACTCCCAAAGCCAAGACTACACTGTATGTTAACTAACTTGAATTAAAAAAAAAGTTAAGAAATGTAATAGTATCTATAAGTTCCATTTGCCTTGTCTTTTGCTATAAGACAGATCCCTTTTATTAATGCAAATACACCAGAAGCAGTATATTAACAGCAATTAAACTGAAGTATTCTACATGGATAAATATCTCAAAGTAGATTATTCAAGTGATTTTTCCTAAAAGTGAGCTTTCCTAAACCAAACAGTAGCATAAAATATTATTTTCATAAAAATACAAAAAAAATATAAATTTTATAAATGTGAAGTATCTTGAATTCTTTACTCCATTGGAAACTTTCTTTTTTTCCTTCCCACCCCCACCCCCAAAGTTGTTTTTTTTTGTTTTTTTGTTTTTTTGTTTTTTTACTTTAAATTCAAGTTAGTTAACATAGTGTAGTATTGGTTTCAGGAGTAGAATTTAGTGATTTATCACTTATGTATAACACCAGTGCTCATCCCAGAAAGTGCACCTCTTAATGTCCATCATCCATTTAGCCCACCTTCCCACCTACCTCCCCTCCAGTAACCCTCAGTTTGTTCTCTGGATTTAAGAGTCTCTTATGGTTTGCCTCCCTCTGTTTTATCTTATTTTTCCTTCCCTTCACCTATTCTCATCTGTTTTGGTTCTCAAATTCCACATGAGTGAAATCATATATTTGTCTTTCCTGACTGATTTCAGTTAGCATAATACACTCCAGCTCTATCCACATTTTTGCAAATGGCAAGATTTCATTCTTTTTGGCCGCTGAGTAATATTCCATTGTGTATGTGTATGTGTATGTATGTGTATGTGCATGTATGTGTATGTGCATGTATATCTATATATACACACACACCATATTTGCTTTATCCATTCATCAGTTGATGGACATTTGGGCTCTTTCCATAATTTGGCTATTGTCAATAGCACTGCTAGAAACATTGGGGTGCATGTGCCCCTTCAAATCAGCATCTTTGTATCCTTTGAATAAATACCTCGTAGTGCAATTGTTGGGTCATAGGGTAGTTCTATCTTTAATTTTTTGAAGAACCTCCATACTGTTTTCCATAGTGGCTGCACCAGTTTGCATTGCCACCAACAGTGCAAAAGGGCTCCTCTTTCCCCACATCCTCTCCAACATCTGTTGTTTCCTGAGTTATTAATTTTAGCCACTCTAACTAGTGTGAGGTGGTATCTCATTGTGGTTCTGAGAAAGACCTTGGGTATCCAAAGTAATTTTGAAAAGGAAAACCATATCTGGAGGCATCACAATTCCAGACTTCAAGCTGTATTACAAAGCTATAATCATCAAGACAGTATGGTACTGGCACAAAAACAGACACATAGATCAATGAAACAGAATAAAAACCCCGAAATGGACACACAAATGTGACCAACTAATCTTTGGCAAAGCAGGAAAGAATATCCAATGGAAAACAGTCTCTTCAGCAAATGGTGTTGGGAAAACTGTACAGAGACACGCATGTGGAAGAATGAAGCTGGACCAATTTCCTACACCATACACAAAAATAAATTCAAAATGAATGAAAGACCTAAATGTTATACAAGAAACTATCAAAATCCTAGAGAAGAATATAGGCAGCAACCTCTTAGACCTCGACTGCAGGAACTTACTAGATATGTCTCTAGCAGCAAGGGAAACAAAAGCAAACATGAACTATTGGGACCTCATTAAGATAAAAAGCTTTTGCACAGTGAAGGAAACAACAAAACTAAAAGGCAACCAACAATGTAAGACGGTAACTGTAAATGACATATCAGAAAAAGGGTTAGTATCCAAAATGTATAAAGAGCTTATAAAACTCAAAACCTAGAAAAGTAATAATCCAGTGAAGAAATGGGCAGAAGACATCCACACTTTTCCAAAGATGTCCAGATGGCAAACAGACACATAAAAAGATGCTCAACATCACTCATCATCAGGGAAATATAAATCCAATAGAAATTTTCTAACTAAAAGTAGCTCCTTTAATCATCTCAGTTTTAAAGCTAAATTAGAGACACAGAAAATCTCAAGAATACTTAGTAGGTGCTTCATTTGGTTCCGTTTGAAGCTTTCATTGTGTAGTATCACAAAATGTTAGATTTGGGATTCAAAAATCTTGATAACAAAGGTCTCATCTAAGGAATCTTTTGTACAAAGTTCCTAGATCAGTGGATAGGTTAAAATCTTTTATTCTTCTTTGTGCTGCCTGAGGCTCTCAGTCCTTCATTTACAGAAGAAATCCTGAACCTTACAGGATCTTATCAAAGAGTTTTATCACCTTTTTGTTCCTCCACAGTTTGTCTAAGATTTTACCAACTTCTCAGATTTTTCATGCATTGAATAGTTCAATCTCTCTATTTCTGCATTTGTCTTTATCACAATTCCTGTTATTGTCAGGGTAATTTCTGGGTTCATCTGGACATAGGAACTGATACACCAGTTCTTTTTTGTTAACCTCCACAAGTTTAACTCCCTTCATCAGCTAGCAGTTCAACCATCCATTACCACAGCCACACCTTTGACATAATCATCTTCAAAACTGCTGTACTTTTAAAATACTCAATTTTTATCTGTCATTTTCTCAGGATGGTCTTCAGAATTCAGAAATAAAAAAGGCTTATGGAGAAATCAGATTCATATATGTCTTAACAATCTTAAAAGCTATGAGAAAGAATAAATTACTTACAAAGAAATGACAATTAAACTGACAGCATCAATAGACACCAGAAACAAATGGAATAGTGTTTTCAAAGTGCTAAGGGAAAATGATTGTCAAATTAAACTTCCATGTTCAGAATTAATGAGTGAAGGTGAAATAATGATACTTTTAGACACATACAGTCTGAGAGTTATTCTGCTCATAGACCCCTACTAAATGAACTACCATATTTCACTGGATTTAAAATGTCATCAATTGTTTAATGTATCAGTAAAAGAAAAAAAATGCTGTTAATTAAACTACGATATGCCCTCAATTGCAAAGTGCACCCTAATTACAGAGATGTTAAAAATATGAAAAAGTTGTATGTTAGAATGAATTAAATAAAAATGAATACAGGAAATACTTCATCAAGAAGGAATGAACCCAGAAGATAGGAATAAGATGCAAGAAACAACACTAAGCAAAGAAACTGGTAAACATATTTGCAAGTGCAAGTAAGACCTGACAATAGCTAGTAATAACTACTAACTGTGTGATCTAAAAACAAGATTGGGCTAACATGACAGTCAACAGTAACATGGAAGAGAGGAAAGAGATCACGTAAATGATAGTCTATGGTCCTTACATTATTTGGAGGAAAGGTTAGCAATCAGTACTCTTGGGCATTGTTAAATATATTAAAAATTTTATTTTTTTAATTTTTTAATGTTTATTTATTTTTGAGAGAGACAGAGACAGAATGTGAGTGGGTTAGGGGCAGAGAGAGAGAGGGAGACACAGAATACAAAGCAGGCTACAGGCTCCAAACTGTCAGCACAGAGCCCGACACGGAGCTTGAACTCACGAGTCGTGAGATCATGACCTGAGCCGAAGTCGGACGCTCAACCAACCGAGCCACCCAGGCGCCACTAAATATTTTAATGGTCACTTGGAGAAAAGGAAAAAAAAAATTCCACATTCAAACAAGTAAAATAAAAATAAATTTTTATTCATATAACAAAATTCAATAGAGAATTGCGAATGAATGACTTAGACCTATTTCTGTAGGTATAAATCTCAAAAAATAATGATAAATGAAAAAAACAAGCTGTAGTAGAACAATGAGAACAAAAATCCCTCAATTATGGTAACTAGAAAAACAGCTACTATTTACATTGCTGAATATTACTCAGGCCCTGGCCCTGTGCTAGATGATTTGCCTAGATATCTTTATTTAATCTACAAAACAACTGTCAGGAAAAAAAAAAAAACAAAAACATATTTTCCATGTCAGAACATAAATGCTCAAGGTTAGGTATATATTAAGAATGTTACTCCACTCTCTCTCGTTCTCTCTCAGAGTAAATAAATAAACTTATAAAAAGCGGGGGGAGGGGAGACCTGGGTGGTTCAGCCCATTAAGCATCTGACTCTTGATTTTGACTCAAGTCATGATCTTACGATTTGTGGGATCAAGCCCTGGGTTAGGCTCTGCACTGATTATCTCTCTCTCCCTTTCTCTCTGCCTCTCCCCTACTTGTGCACTGTCACTCACTTTCCCTCTCGCTCTCTCAAAATAAATAAACTTAAAAAAAAAAAAAAAAGAATGTTACTCAACTCTCTTTGCATAATATAGCTACTAAGTGATGGAGCTCAGCTTCAACTCCAGGTGTTCTAAACACAAGAAGAATATCTTGAGTTCTCAAACCTTGGGCAATAGCAACTCCTATACAGGCACTCAATGAATATATTTTTAAAGGAAGGAAATAAGGGAGATGGAAAGAGATAAAGGCTGAGGAGGACAGAGAAGGGTACTGGGAGGTAGGAAAGAGAGAGGAAGGAAAGATGTTGACTTATAATGCCAACTCCAGACATTACTATCAAAATACCTTTATAACTAGTAGTGCAGTTGCAACAGGCTAGGAACTTCTGCTGGATGCATTTCCTTAATCAAGTAAATGGAGCAAAATTATGATAAAGGTCAGTGTAAGTGTGTAAAGAGTTGGGGAATGTAACATCCTTGTGCTCTTGAAAAAAAAAATATACTGAGAAGGTATTTGTCATCTCTAATCAGTTTGATGAATGTAGTTTGTATAATTCTGGCATGAAGATATCTGGATAGATATTCTGTATTTTCACCTGCCAGGAATGTTGAGGTTTCCTAAGGGGTTTCATTCTAATAAAAATGAACAAAGTAGATGAGTAATAAGGGAAGACAGTAGGCTGATCACTTAGGTAAAATTATGAAAATCCAAATATGAATTTCTAGTGGTTTCCCATTATGGAAACATCAATTCCATTGAAATAACAGTCAATGAATTTTCCTAGAACATTATAAATGCCTTATTTGACTGGTGTGGTTCTTCTTATATGTGGGTTCTATTTGCTAAGTCAGGCAATAAAATATTGTTTTTTAAGTATTTTTAAGATTGGATAATTAGTGACAAATTCAAAATGCACAGTAGCTTATTGTGTCAGTGGAATATCTTCGTATTTGACTTCAAAGAACAATACATGGCTCACGCTCTCTTTGCGAATAATCTAACAGAGCAGTCACTTGGGAATGGAGAAGAAAATAGCTCTCATCCTAACTTTCCACTTTCATTTCTTTGGCATAGCAAGGATTTCTCTTTCTTTGACTTCGGCTTTTAAATAGAAGTGGCATGACACCTGGACAAAAGAGTAAGTAGGGAAACCTCTAGGAGGAAATTAGATATAATTAATATTGAGATTTTTCTTACCTCTATTACCTAAGTGAGAGCCATGATATTTCTGAGTGGTGATAAGAACTCAAATTTGGATATTTTCCATTTATATACCACTGACCACTTAAGGACTTCCTTGTGAGAGGAGGAGCTATGTGGTCTAAATATGTATCAGCACAGCAACTGCGAATACCAACACAAGCAAATTTTCATATTTTCCCCTATATATGTGTATTGTTTCAAAAATAACTAAATTAATTATTTTCATATGCAAAAAGATGTATCAGTAAATAGAGTAAGAATTTTGTTTTAATGCCTGTCTGGTGGAATTAATTCTCCCATTCTACTTCACAGGGCTAACACCTAAACTGTAATTCTTTTATATATCAGTAAATGAAATGTGTATCTTATTTGAGGGTCCATGGGGATTTTCATAGAGACAAACTCTTGAGTGTTTCCTAAATTTTGGATGTTTACCAATGGTGATCCAGGGAATGATTTGTTGTGGCACAGGGACATGAAAAAAATATGGGTCACATTATTAAAAATGTAATATTTTAAAATTACCTTTCAATCCTTTTTGTTTTTCTTTTTGAATAAAAAGAAAGAAGACAAGGCCCAGTGCCATGTCAGACAGTAGTACCTTGCTATAATTAAATAGTGTTATTTTGTTTTAGGAGTATTTGCTTTTATTTTCCTCCTTTTTATATCACTGATTCTAGTTTTTAAATGCAGAGTAATTACAACCATTTTCTTTTTTTTTCATTTTATTTTAATGTTTATTTTTGAGAGAGGGAGACAGAGTGAGAGCGGGGCAAGGGTGGGCAGAGAGAGATGGAAACACAGAATCTGAAGCAGGCTCCAGGCTCTGAGCTGTCAGCACAAAAGCCCCACGTGCGGCTCCAACCCACAAACTACAAGATTGTGACCTGAGCCGAGGTAGGACACATAACCGACTGAGCCACCAGGCACCCCACAACAATTTTCTTATAAATAAGGTCATGTAAGTGAAAAAGGCAAGTCAACTTAAGGAAGAAATACTGGATAGTTGTACATATTCTATTTTGGATAAGGCAAAAGTCCCACGTTTGGTAGAAGAACTCTGAAATCTGGTACAATATTGTAGTGAGTATTAAGTGACATAGCATTGACTGGCAGAGTAAATTCTTTTTATATTACCAAAAGGTAGTAAAGATTTGAGAATTATCCTACAAACAACACCCTATTACAGTCAATAGCCTATGTAATTTTGTGCAGGCGTGTGTGTGTGTGTGTGTGTGTGTGTGTGTGTGTGTGTGTTTGCATGCGTGTGCGAGCTGCTGGCACTGGGCACTTTTCTCAATCTTCTGGTTCTTTTGTGACCTACAGTGCTCTCAGCCTTCCAGTCACTGAGACGTAGAAAGTGTATGCTAATACATCTTACCAGGAAGATGAATGTAACACCTTCAAAGTATACATGTGCAAACCCATGGGAAAATTCAGAGTATAAATAAAGAACATAAAGGCAAAGAATCCTCTCTTTTCCTATTTGAAAATGGAGTCTGGTACAGAGTTCTTTCATTGCTTGCTGATTCCATTTAAATAGCCCATATGTTTTTGGAACTTAGAATAAGGCCAAATGACACGCTGTATTTAGGGTGCTTGTCTTTAGGAAGGGAAAAGGATTTGTGTAAATTTTGAAAAGCATTATGAATGATGAAGGAGTCGCAAGCCCATTAAGTTGGTTGTTACTATAACCTTTGGACTGAACAATTCATAACAGCCCCAGTTCAGAAGCATAGCAAAATTCAGAATTATTCAAGCTTTCTACATAACAGGAACTTAGCTTGTTCCAATGATAAACAGACACACATGAAGGAAAATTCCACTGACCTTCTCTTCACCTCTGCTTCAGAGGCCTAATTGCCTTAAGAAGTAGTGTCAAAACAGAACACATACCTTCAGTCTCTGCAGTTTGGATGAGCAGGGAGGTGAATATTTTGCTTTTAAGTAAACCAGAATATGGTTAAAATTAAATTGTTGCATAATGATAAGCCAAATAATGTAATGGTTTAAAAATATCAATTAACATCTTTCTAAGTGCAGAAAAATTAAACATAAGTCTTGGTGGGGCAATAAGTGTAGTTGTCTTTTGACAAAAGTTTATTTTGAATGATCAAAATAACTGCTTCAGTAGTAGTGAGATATACTGATGTGTGTCTATATGTGTGTGTATGAATAGAGAGGTTTTATTTGTGGGAGTGTAGAAAAACAAACTCTTATTCACTTTATTGTTTAGAAAATTTAGCAATAACTGGCAAAATTTAAATTGCAGATACTAACCTAGTTCCAATAATTTACTTTATGCCTAATCAAATGTAGAAGAATATATGTACACAATGTAAATTAGAGCATTGTTTATAACAACAACAACAACAAAAAAAAAACTGGGAAAGTTTTTTTTTAAAAAAAACTTTTTGGGGCGCCTGGGTGGCGCAGTCGGTTAAGCGTCCGACTTCAGCCAGGTCACGATCTCGCGGTCCGGGAGTTCGAGCCCCGCGTCGGGCTCTGGGCCGATGGCTCAGAGCCTGGAGCCTGTTTCCGATTCTGTGTCTCCCTCTCTCTCTGCCCCTCCCCCGTTCGTGCTCTGTCTCTCTCTGTCCCAAAAATAAATAAACGTTGAAAAAAAAAAAAACTTTTTAAAAACAACTTTTTAAAAAAAAAAACTATGGAAAGGTCTGTACAAGAGTTAAGTTTGAGAAGGTATGTTTACCCATAGGACATTCAAACATTCAGACTAATACTAATAACATCAATAACGTACTGGACAAACAAGCTATAGTATAGTCATTCCTTGAACACTATGCAAGTGTAAGAACTAGCAAACGAAACAAAAAACAGTAAGGTAAATATATATATGTAAGCACAGAAAAATTTCATGATCTATTATATCAGTAAACAAATTACAAATGTGTTTCAAAATAAGCAAACCAAAATATACACATATACATAGGCATATATATATATGGCATTATTTCTATGTACTGCTTAATATTTGACAAATACTAAATCATCTGGAATATTCTTCACCAAATAGCATCAATGAAGGGCTCCTATCATGACTTCATGAGAAGTAAAGTTCATGGAAGAGTGATAGCAGAGCAGAAGAACATGACAGAATAGTTTGTAGCTCTTGGGAGATACTTTTGTGAACTCCTAGACATAACTAGGTAAGACTTTGACAGAGTTTGGAAATCCTTTATCAGCAAAGTAGGGAGCAAATACCCATTATTTGAGAGTTGTTTCAATGTGACTACATGCATTGTCTAAATCCTAGAAAATGTGAGTTATAATTCTGTTTTTTAAAGTTGTCATTTAGCTGTTTGATATCAAGTAACAGATGTAAGAATTATATGAAAAGGTCTGCACAAGAGCCAATTTTAAGGAGGTATGTTCACCCTCCTTAGTGTTATGCCCAGTTAGAAACATCAATTATTAGTGGAAAATTTATGGAAAAGAAAGAAGAGATATATATTTAATAATTTTGACTTTGTAGTAAATTGAAATGAGTTAACCAAATTGTTCTGTACTATGGGTCAAGATCAGGAAGGAAAATTTTAGTCATACATTAAGATTTAAAACAAACAGTAAATGAATGAATGTCAGTTTTGTGACACAAATATAATTCTGAAAAATACAAAGCATGGTGACACAAAAGTCTTCTGATGAAAATTATAATATTTTTTTCAAATATCTATAAGCCAGAATTTATATTACTTGAAGAATAAAAACAAGTACCATTCCAAATGTAAACCAAGATTTTTCTGAATTAGTGGTTGTAACAGTACTTTATAGACATGTGGCCTTCATTTTGAAAAAATGGTATATGCAGATCTAGTAAAGTGTTTAAATTAATTTTCATGTATGAATCAGATATCTCAAAAGAGAAGATGTGATAAAGGAGGAAATAGAAGGAAAGAGGAAGAGGAAAATAGGTGGGAGGTTGTTTTTAACAATATCAAAGAACCATTTCAATATCTATTGTAAATGTTTATTTCAAACTGAAAGTGGTATAGAGAGGAAGTTTATAAGAGAATTCAGGGGAAAGAATTGATTCAACCCAAGAGTTTCCTTAGTCTACCAAATAGAATTCTTTTCTTCTTCTTCTTCCTTTTTTTTTCCTTGCATACAATGTTATTTTAGGAATTCTATTTCCTTTTTTAAAAACAGGAGTTAAAAGCAATACGATTTAGAAACTACTGACTTCTTAAGTTTCTCCTAATCCATAGAAATTCTCTTTAGGGGAAAGGACTCTATAACTAGTATCCGTTCAATATTTGTTTCTTAAGGAAAAGAGGAGTAATAACAACAAAAGTAAAACTGATTGTCAATTTTACTAGAATGCTTCCAGCAAAATGAGCTTTGTCCCTATCTAGGTAACATCAAATCAACTGAAAATTTAAGTAAATTCTAGTAACAAAACAAAGTAGTTGTTCCACTAAATAGCCAGAATTGAAGAAAGAAAATAATTAAATTAGTAGAAATTTCACTCAACCCAATTGATTGAATAGTTTTATTTAGATGACCTGGTAGTCTTGGTTAACCCTAATAACACATTTACTCTAGGCAGAATTAAAGAGTGAAAAGGTAAAAAAAAAAAAAATCCTCAGAAGCAAAAATAGTTCAAACTGGGAAAATCTTATTATAGTGAATTTCTGGAGGGTGTATAAGTTATTTTGTAGAGTAGGAGTGAAACTATATATTAAACATGTTTCCAAATAGGCCCTTAGTGTTTAGAAATAGTTTTTCTCAATAGAAAATATGCGATAATTTCCTATAAAAAAAAACCTTTGATCAAGATGTCTAATTTCATGATTAGATAATGTGTTGCTAATGTGGCTTTTTCCAGATGTAAACACAGAGAATGAAGGAAGCCCTTACAGTCACCCACACTGATATTTAGTTGACTCACGGACTACATGATTCAAAACCCAGTTACAATGCCATCTAGGAATTTGTGCCAATGGAATAAGTTTTGTTCTGATCTCATTCAAATTCTTCAGCATCTTTCATCTTTCATTTCATTACAGAGTAAAAATAGGATATTTTTATTCCTGTCATTTTTTGGTGTTTTTTTTTTTCTTTTTAGTTTCATATAAAAAAAGGAATTATTCAAATAGGTATATATGGTGGCTGGTTTGTAAAAAGCTTAAAAATATCACAACACTTTTCTATCCTCATTATATCAACTAGTTACTTGGACAGCCCATCAAAGAGTACCTCTTATCTTTTATAAACATTCTAGATGCAAGGAAAATAGACACAAAAGATAGTCTATGGTCTCAAGGAACACTCACATGATAGAAGACTGATGTGTATTGTATCATGTAATAGGGAGTGATGCCATATGATATGTAGCACAAGAGAGATATTAACAGGACATAATTGGTGCTTGGGGGAGTATTTAACCCTGGTATTGGACGTAGAAAATTATCCAAAGAAAGTTTGTTTGTTAATGAACTCTAAACTAAGTTTGAATATTAAGTTGAAGAAAGTATGGTAGACAAGGTAGAGGTATTACTCAAGGCCTAGAGATGTAAAACTGTAGGATACATCCAGGGAACAAAAAATAAATTTATTTTTTTGGAGGGAAAGCATTTAGAAGCTGCTGCAAATAAGACTAAATAGATGGCGGAAGCCAGATTATGAAGGGCCATCTCTGCTGAGATAAAAACATTTTATTCTGAAAACTCTAGAGAGCCTTCATATGGCTTTAGGGGGGTGATATGAGCAGACATGCATTTGGGAGAATATGCTATGTGGTGAATGCAGAGCACGGCAGGAAGGAAGAGTTGGGTACAGAAGTGTATGATGAGTATCAGACAAATTAGCAATCTAATCTAATTAGGTTAGAAGTCTAAATCTTTGCAATGATTTAGATTTGCAATAGACTAGTGACATTGAGAGAAGAACCAGAGATAGATCTGAAATGTTTAAGCAGGTTGTGTGCCACAGCTTAATAATGAATTAGAGACTGAAGTAAAGCTAGAGGAAGAAAGATTACACCAGGTTTCTTGTTTGAGAGACTGGATGTGAGTGCTATTGTTTTGCATTGCTTAACGTCATTGCTTCTTGTCTTTAAATCTGTTCTTCTTGATTCCTTTCATATCACACCTCTCCTTGCCCTCATCAAAGATGAACTAGAAGGATAAAGTTCCATGAACTATTCTACTCCATTCCACTTAGCTACATACTTTTCACTAACACTTAACTGATTATTATTTTGAAGGACTTTTTGTTTACCTATAATTCTTAAATACAGTAAAGAGTTTCTGATAGAAAACCAAACAGTGAAAAATTATATTAAATGGATCCATCACAGTGGAAAAACTTACTAAGACATAATCATTGATATGTAGAACACTGAAATATTAAAATATGTTGTGTAAATTTTCTGGAAATTCCAAATAAACAGACTAAACTTTTCCTTCTTCATCTAGGAAACTAGAAATTGAGGACTCATGTTCACAAAGGATTAGAAATGTATCTCTATATACTTGACAAATTTTCACTATTTCACACATAATTTTAGTTCTCTAGGGCTGTGTACCAAGAATAATTATTATGCCTAGTACTAATATGAGACAACAATATTTTCTCAATACGACTTCACCTCATTTTTTGTTAAATTATTTTGCCTAATAGTGTCCTATAGTACATCTGTATTATGCAATTATATGTATTACATATTATATTTAATGTTTTAGCTCAGTTGGCTAGAATATGGTTATTGTAGTAGAGGTTGCTAATGTCCCATATTATCCATTCTTTTGTTCTTCCCTTTTGTGATAGATCTTCCCTGAATGGTCACCCAGCTATATTTTTTATTACCTAGCCCTTCCAGCTTCTTTCATAACTAAGTTGTTTCCAGTGGGATATGAGTAGAAATTTGTATAACTTCCAGGTCTTGTCCTTAATAATAATTTGCCTTCGTCAAGTTTTTTTTTTTCCTCTTTGTCTTTTCCTATTGGTTGTTCTTGCAAGAGGCAAGAACAGGAAATTTTCTTGGGTCCCAGATCGAAGCCACATATAAAGCAGTGTCAACTTGCCAGCTTGGGTCCCAGATTAGCATCTCAAAGCTTCTCATTAACCATTTTCTCCTGCACAATTATATGAGAGAGAGAAAGACACATCTGCCTTCTTCAGTCACTATATTTTCTGTTTCTCTGTTATAGAAGCTTCTGCTGTATCCAGACTCATACTGGCAATCATGACAAGGTTTGCAGCTCCAGTGTAACACAGCCAGTAGTTTTCACATAGGAACAAATGTCTCAAACACATGTCATAAAAGAAACAAGTTTCTCAAAGAAACTGGGTACGGTTGAGGGCAGATGGATGAAGAATGTGCATGTAGATTATAGTTAAATCATCACCAGGAATGGAAAAATAGTGATGAACTACATGGATTGTGTTGTTCCCACTTTTCCCCCACCTCCCACTCCCAAACTTTTCATTAAGTCCAAGCTCAACACATAGATAGTGAATATGTGGAAGGCAGGCCTCAAAATTGAATAGTAACTGGAATGTGAGACTGGTTCATGACTTTTAGTTATAGTGATGATGGCCTATAGGGTATAGGGTAGACCCTATAACTGATGAAACACTTAGTGTGTATGTATCAAAAAACACTGAACTGACATGCTTTTCTTGCACTGTGAGTAAAAACTACAAACAGGGTCATAGCTTGTCAGCAACGTGGTCATTTGGACTTTCCATTCTGAAAAAAAAAAAATCCTTACTCATTTTCACTTCTTGCCTCCTACAAACTACATTTGGATTTTACACTTTAGACTATGACATCTCACTTCTAAAAACTAAAATGTAAAGGTTTGGGCGGTATTATTCATCAGCTTGCTTAAAAATGCATTTGAGTTCTTATTTATAGCATCATGCAAATATAAATATCATGAAGCAAAAATAAACACCGTGCCTTAAAGTGTTTCATTCCAGGAGTGTGTGGAAACCTTTAGAAGTGGGCAATAGAAAAGTCACACTGCCTGATTTTATTTATCATCTACCCATCGAGGAGTGGGCAGACTAGAAAATTTGAGCATTTCTTCAGAAGTCAGCTTCATCTGGAAATAGGACAAGGTGTGAAACTGAGAGTAAAGTCTCAAAGTAACGTGGTTGACAGTGGAATGTGAATTAGTGTAATGTAGATTATTTTTCCCTTACTTCACAGAACCTTCAGCACTACCAAAAACCTCATAATAGAATTACCTCCAAAAATAAAGTTGATCTTCAATTCATGACATTTCAGAGTTGATGACCATGATACCAAGATGGTATATGGGTTACAAATGCCAACATGAGTCTTCAACAAACTATGGACCCAGTAGAGGTCGAACTGATAGCCTAAGAATTTGGGCCCTGATACGTTTTTCAGCATTTCTACAAAACTTGAATCGAAGTGTGGGCTTTAACAGATTAATGTTGACTTTAACTATATCAAAGAAACTGTATTTGAATATAATTAAGAAAAGCATGCAAAGTCAATTATACTGCTTAAGAAACAGAGTGAGTTCATATATCTGGATACTTTATCACAGGTTTTACTGAGATTAAAAAACTGTCTGATAAAGAATATGACTATTTTCATAGTAAAAGAAAGAAGTACTTGTTAGTAACTCTTTAAAGATACTTCTCTATCAATTTCAAAGAAACACACTTATCAGAAAAAAGAAAACACCCTGGTACCACTTAATAAGATTTACTTGAAATTTCTCTGGTTTCTCCATCAGTATTTTCATTATCACATACTGAAATAACTTAAAAAAATGTGGGGTGATTTACTTAAAATTCAGAATTTTACTAAAGTTAGAATTTTAAAATTTAGTTTTCATTTTTTAATTTTTCTTTTTTAGTGTAAGTGAGGTGGTGGCATAATAGAAATATAGAGTGCTACTATATTTAGAAATTATCTTTTGGGGCGCCTGGGTGGCGCAGTCGGTTAAGCGTCCGACTTCAGCCAGGTCACGATCTCGCGGTCCGTGAGTTCGAGCCCCGCGTCAGGCTCTGGGCTGATGGCTCGGAGCCTGGAGCCTGCTTCCGATTCTGTGTCTCCCTCTCTCTCTGCCCCTCCCCCGTTCATGCTCTGTCTCTCTCTGTCCCAAAAATAAATAAACGTTGAAAAAAAAATTTAAAAAAAAAAAAAAAAAAAAGAAATTATCTTTTGAAAATGTACTTTTTCAGAACATTCTTTATTAAATTTTTTTTAGTGTTTGTTTATTTTTGAGAGAGAGAGACAGTGTGAGCAGGGGAAGGGGAAGACACGGAATCTGAAGTAGCCTCCAGGCTCTGGGCTGTCAGCACAGAGTCCAATGTGGGACTCACACTCACGAACTGTGTGATCATGATCTGAGCTGAAGTTGGACGCTTAACTGACTGAGCCACCCAGGCACCCCCAAACATTCTTACTAAAGGGTCACCCACCACGTGAACTGTAAGGGAGGACTTGTAAAGCAAAACATAAAAGTAGTAGGTGTAATTTTATTGTTTTGAGAAACAAATTACTTTCACATGGTTTGAACAGAGTATCAGGGATGGTAAACAAATAAGCCTATTGGGCTGGGAGGACAGATAGCAAAATAAATTAACATACCCAGAGACTAAATGATAGAAACACTTCTCCCTTGATAGTTCATTTTTCTGAAGAATTTAAGAATGTTTATAATGACTATCTTTACTTGGAAACCCCTTTATCTAGATGGCAGGAACCTACACATGTATAAATATCAAATGATAGAATAAAATATTCTTGAAACTTATCGAAGGACATATAAGTCATTCAGTCCAGTAAACTAGGGATGAAAAATATTAGGGCAAGCCCGTGTTTTTACCCTAATAAGTAACAATTTTAACCTGGCTCTAGGATCTTTTCTGCCTGATAAATAAGCACAGGTATTTCAATAACTACAAAATCTTAAGACTGGAGACATTTACTGTATACATTATATCTAACCACATATTCCAGTTCCCATTTCACCAACTGATAATGGACTATTCAACTCATATATTCAAACCACCTAAAACTGAACTCCTTCCCTACAGAAACAGCTTCTACTCTTGTGCCATTTCACTATTACCACCTCTCTCCTATTGTTCTGGACTAGAATTATCCAACTCCTATCTGATTCCAAATTATTTTCATTCACCTTTCTCATCCACATGGCAATTTACAAAAGTCTGTAAAACTTTCTTTGCATGCTCTGTAGTATTGGTTTCCTCCTTTCCATTTCAACTTTCATTTAGTTTAATTTTTTTTAATGTTTATTTTTGAGAGAGAGAGTGTGTGTGTGTGAGCAGGCTAGAGGAAGAAAGAGAGGGAGACACAGAATCTGAAGCAGGCTCCAGGCTCTGTGCTGTCAGCATAGAACCTGACACAGGGCTCAAACCCATGAACCACGAGATCATGACCTGAGCCGAAGTTGGATGTTTGACGGATTGAGTCACCCAGGCGCCCCCTCTCAACTTCCATTTAGTTTAGAATCCTAAAATCTCACCCTTAAAGTCATACCAATACTTTCCAAACTTGTATTTTCCTCTAATATTTTTATCTTTAAAGATACTCGGTACATTGTTGCCAAATTAATTTTCCTTAAGTATTGTTTTCATCATACCAATTTGTGTGTTTGATAATGTGGAATCCTTGTAGCCCTGAATCTTAGGCTTCCTAACTCTATGACAGTGGATGTGTAGTGTCACTCTCTGGCCTCAGTTTCAAGTGTGAAAATGAAGGTGTGGGACATATCATTCTCAGAGTTTACTATGTGTATTATGTGATCCGTTGAGCTCCCTGGTCCCCCCACTATCTACAGCAGCAACTCTCAAACTTAGCTATAGAGTCACCTGTATTGTTATTTTCTATTTGCCTCCTCCCATACTTTCTTCATCCTTCTCAACCCTGTCCTATGCCCCAGGAGGATAACCTCCATAGAGCACATCATCTGGGTTCCCTTGCCCAGTAGTTTCTCTCAGGATTTCACCAATGGAAGCATTGACAGAAGACCAGTGGACAGGAGGAGAGTGTCAAATTATGTTTTCCTTAGTTGTTTGTTTGTTTGTTTTGTTTTGTTTTTGGTGTCAGGGGAATCACAACTGTGTCAGCAGTTTTGTCTCTCTGTGATTACAGTTCCTACCAGGAGGCCAAATGGACTCCAGACATTACTAATTTCTGGCCACCTTCTCCTTAATACTGAATTTGTTGGATTAACCTTGCTCACACTTTTGCAACTTGTCCCTTCATTATAGTCTCTTCATTTAAATCATTTTTCTTGGATCCTGATCAGTAGATGTGAAGATATTTTTTTTAATACCAATGCTCAGACCTCACTCTAGATCAGTAAATCAGAAACTTGGGTGCAGGACCCAGGTAGAAGTAATCTACAATAACTCCTCCTGGTAGATTATAGATAAAGTCCAAACATTTTATATCTCATCCAAGGCCATGTGTAATCTGTTGTCAACTAGTCTTTTTCAATCTTTTCCATCTTTTGCAGAGATTATAGGAAGCTAATTTAAAGAAACATCAATAAGTATAAATAAACATAACATACACTGGACCCACTGCTTACATGCTAAAAAAAAATGCTCCCCAAATGGATCAATAACCAGAGTCAGGGGAAATTACTGGCATGAAAACTTCTGGAAGAAGTGACTTTAGAGTTAATGAAATATATTAAGAAGGGCAGACCTTTCAGGGTATTATATCCTTATTAGTTATCTCATTCTTGTGAAATGCAAAGCCTCAAATCATCATTTACATAGTTTTCTAGTCAGGTGTGTTCCTCTTTTCATTTGATCAGTTATTAAGAAGTCTCACATTTAACTTTCATATTCTCTCACTTGCCTTGATTACCATTGGTTTACATGTTAGCAAGCAAAGAAATGATCAAGTAAGTTGGTGGGGTCTTCAATTACACAGGAACTGGTGATACCTGGAGTGAACACATGGTGGTTAGTGACTTTAGTTATTTATGATCTAGGATTCTAGGATGCTTTCAAGTCTTGATTGTTTGACAGGTAACTTTTTACCTTGTGCCTGTCATAAAGGCCTATTTCTACTCCTCTGATCTCAGCTGGGTGGCCACTGTTGACTGTTATTGGGAAGTGGTTTCAAATCAGTAAGTTAACCCAATATTTTAAGGATAGAGCCATTTATTCAATAGATGCCAACCACAACCAACCAGAGCAGCATAAATTTAATGTCTGGAGCTGGTCATTAAAACAAGGTTTTACCAGATGTGGTCTTTAGTTGAGCTAGTAATAACACTGGTAAAATGAAATGATAAATGTGACACTTGTATTATTTATTCCAGATCCATATACAGAATAGTGGCTTGAGGATTTAAAGTTTGATTGCAGTTTGTTCTGGCACCATTATCTCTATATGTTTTTGGTTTGGGGTGGGGCAGAGTACTTTACCTGAATCACAGCAATTAATATCACTGTTGTTCTTTTATTGTTCACAAATAGAACAGATCGTGGCTAGAGAGCTCTGTTACATTAATTCCAGTGCCTAAAAGAAGAGGCAAATGGATGTCAGTTTTCATTAGAGTATTTTGCCAGCGGAACTGAATTATTCCAGTTAGGGAGATATGTTCTAGGGAGGTCAGCTCTTGAGTAAAGGAGAATAAGATGGTAATGTTTGATCAGTTAGGCCTTAAATATTTATCCTTAGCTAGTTTGGTGAGGTGTCAAAATGTGAGACACTTCTTAGGAAGACAATTACTTTGATTCATAAAGAATCTTTCCTCTAACATGAACTCTGTGGTTTTTTACTTACTAGGGTATATACTGAGTTGTTATCAGTATCCAGTGGTGACACCAGCCAGTGACTTTGAGGTCTCTAAAACATTGTTTGATGACTTCAATTCCTCTGGCTACAGCCAGATGTGGGGGGAAAAAACTGTATTTTCTCTCCAACCAGTTCCAAGTTCCAAACTTTAGTGTTTAAGTGAGGTTGTGCCCTGTGGAAAGATACTTCTTCATGCTAGACTTACTGTTTAATACACAGGAAGATTATAAAACCATGTAAATGAACAGTGGGAGAAAAAAGCCTTTCTCAGTCAATCAGGATGTATGTTTATACTACAATCAAGACACTTGAGCTGCCTTAGAATGAAACAAGATCTCGGCAGGTATTGTGGATGTTGGAAGGGACTGCATGACTATGTCATTAGAAAACCATATTTTTTTTCACTCTTTGAATGCTTTAACCAGAAAAAAAAAGAAAGAAAGACTTTGGCAGAGAGAAGAATAGTATGTCTTCAAAACACTAAAAAATTCTCTCAGAGGCCTTTCCAAGATGTTTTGGATGGCTCTCTGCCTCTCACTCTCTGGCAGCCCCGCCTTCCGTCAGTGTTTGCAGAAGGTCAATAAACCCTGTGCAGGCGGGTGCTGTGGAGTGCATATGTGAGAAAACCTGCTGTTGTTGCGGTAAATGCAGTGTCCACAAATTCATTAGGAATGCATTTGTTCCTGGAAGTGCTAGCTATTCCGGTAACTGGCTGCCGCCAATGTTTTTAACCATATTCTCCACTTCTATGCAGACGTTATAGGGCAGAAAACCAGGCTTCTGTTCTCACTGCCTGCATCAATTTGTAGTTTGTTACTTGATCAGCTCGTTTTACCTTTCGTCTAGTGTAAAGGGCAGTCTGGGACACTGTAGTTATGTCTGGGGCCTTCTTATTAGACTTTATGATGAAAAGGGGCTCTCTAGGGTAACGAAAACTATGAATCTACTTATTTGGCTCTAAAGAAAATACCAGGCGAAAGGAAGAGCTGAAAAATTGTAGGCAGTGTGAAAATTGGAGGAAAATGACTTCTACCTTCCAGATTTTCTCATACACAATAGAAATACATATATATATATATATATATATATATATATATAGTGATTGCATTAACTTTTTTTTTTAGTTTTTTAAAAAATTTATTCACCTATTTTTAGGGAGAGATAGCATGTGCATGTGCACATGCAGCATAGGGAGGGGCAGGGAGAGAGGGAGAGAGAAAATCCCAAGCAGGTTCCCTTGTCAGCACGGAGCCCAAAGTGGGGTTCAATTCCTTTATTAAGGATTCTTTTTTCTCTCTGAGAAAATAGGAAATATCTCCATTCTTTATAAGGTAGCTTTCTCAATGTAATACTAATACTACTTGTGACCTGTTAGGAAAAATTTGAAAAAGGCAAAATGAATTGTGTGCTAAACTGACCAGGATTGAATGGGCATAAAACCCAAATCAAAAATTGCTATTTTTGACCTGACCTGACTCCAAGATGACAGGACAAAACACCAAATAAAAATGGGACCACTGCCTTTTTCTCAGTAAACAACTCTGGTCTGGCTTTCTTGAAGTAATGTCACCTTAAGGGGGTGACAACATTGAACTTTCTGTGATAACAGTATCTGACACAACATGGGTTCAAGCATAGTTGTAACTGGCATGTTAGGACTCATGAGAAGTGTGAGGCCCTTCCATCACGAATGAAACACATCTGTCCAGGAAATATACTTCATTGCGCCAAAATGCTTTTAGTGTATCTGCCCCCTGAGTGCCCTCTCAAGCTACAATTCCCTGTCAGCAAGTACCTTGTAATTCCTTTCCTTTTATGTTGATGAAAGTCTTGATCTATTATGCCAATATTGCATACTTTCCAGTCTCCCAGAAACTATTACTCAGTAATGTGCATAGGAGATCATGCTCTGTTACTTAGACAACCAGTCTCAGCTAAGAGCATAAGCCCTTGAAGAAAAGCAGTTGCTAGATGGTCAGACTTTTTAATATGGCTCAGGTTCCACTTTGGGAAAGTGGGAAAAAAAAAAAAAAAAGAAAAAAGGCCAATGACGAGATTAGACACTAGAGAACATGATGCACTGCTTTTCAAGGGAGCCAAGACAAAATGAGTCAAGAAGGGATTTGACTTGCTTCATTCTCCAACCTAGTGAGTTCTGACTGTATCCAGTGAGTTCAAGATAGGATGAGTCAGAACTGGAAGTCCCCCTAGGGTTCCTCCTATATTAGCTGTAGCAACAGAGCCTCAGAATAGGCCTGGGTGACCCCCACCCCCATTCTTGAGAAAATCATAAAAGCCCAGGTTGTCTCTTTGTTTTAATTTACTCAGGCATTCAGAAGCACATTGTATTCACAGTCACTCTCAAGAGATAACTGAGTTCTTAAATTTTTTAAAATGTTTTTATTTATTTTTGAGACAGAGAGACACAGCATGATCAGGGGAGGGGCAGAGAGAGAGGGAGACAAAGAATCTGAAGCAGTCTCTAGGCTCTGAGCCATCAGCACAGAGCCTGACATGGGGCTCAAACCCACGGACCGTGAGTTTGTGACCTGCGCCGAAGTTGGACGCTTAACCGACTGAGCCACCCAGGCGCCCCATGAGATAACTAAATTCTTAAGTTTAAGAGTTTTGGGGTTATTACAATTAGAGAAGATTCACTGGAAGGGATCCAGGTCAGAGCAATTCTAAGCTGCACTGATATTCACCTAGACCATAGAATCAGAAGCGTGAACTAGATTCAACAGTGTCCTAAAGTGAAAATGATTTAATCTACCACAGTTGATTACTAGATGAATCAGGTGTCATCAACCGTTGAGAATTTATGCTTACCCCCAGGTACTAGCCACCATGTTTGGTACTGAGGTCACACAGCAAGTCAAAACTAGCACAGCTGATACTGCTGACTTCACGCAAGGCAATGTTCTAAGCACTTGAAAAGTAATACCTCATTCAGTCTTCACAATGGCCGTCAGAGGCAGGTATTACTATTATACCAATTTTACAGGTGAGGAAACTGATGCGCAGAGGTCGAACAACCTGTTCTGGGTTACAGAACTCTTAGGTGGGAAAGCAGTGCTTCCAACTAGGCAGCCTGGCTGCGTTTCCATGCTCCACTGGGCCCTCACATCCCACGATCATTAAATACAAACAGAAACACCGTCGGTTAGATGACCACTCCGGTCACAGTACACTGATGATAAAATCAAAAAGACAACCCATCCCCTTCTGAGTCCCTGACCACTTGTGGTGAGGCCTCTGAAACACAGCCAAAGGAGAGCTGAGAAATGCCTATCGGCTCCTCCACAGCCCAAGCTTTGCTGGACAAAATCCAGCCCTTAGAATGTGGCTTTTTTTTTTTTTTTTCAGGTTAATTATTTAGTCTTTTGTTCTTGAACTATTCAATGAAAACAAAATGAAGTCTCGCATTCCAAATTCAGTATCTCAGATCCTGTATTTATATCCAAAACCCACTCAGAAGAAAGAGGGTAGCAGCACTAAAAT
This sequence comes from Lynx canadensis, assembly GCF_007474595.2. Classification (NCBI taxonomy): domain Eukaryota; kingdom Metazoa; phylum Chordata; class Mammalia; order Carnivora; family Felidae; genus Lynx; species Lynx canadensis. The sequence continues at coordinate 152,094,542 of NC_044303.2, read as the reverse complement.
TTCATCAGCATTTTTTCTTTTCTGATATGATGGCACAAGGAAGAAACCTGCCTCATTACAGAAGTCCTCGGCAGTCGCAAAAAGTTTCAAGCCATAGTCCTCGGTGGATGTTTCTCAATGAATAATACAGGATTTGCAATAGACCTTTTAGCCTCCATGTCCCAGGCACCGTGAGAGGAGGATAATAAATCCCATGGCATAGATATAATTCAGATTTGCAACTCCATATTCATATGATTGTTTAATATTTATTGACAAGCACTATTTGGCCCACATTGGCCAAACATTTAAAGTAATTTCCCTCAGTAGAAACTCCAGTTTATAAAAATAACTTGGCAAATAATTTGTAAGTGATGTTCTTAAGTGATCAGCATACCATCTAAGGAAATGCTGAAGTCTGTATACTATTTTAAAGAAAGCACACAAAAGTTTCCAATATAATTTATTATGAGACAAAGTCGTAGGTGGATAAGATCATTAATATTAATTATTTTTGGTGGATATAACAGACAGAAAAGCACTCCATTTAAAACATGTCACTGCCGGAGTGACTTAATTATTCATTTTGGCTTCTGAATTATGTGTTCAAGCTTCGTAACCTTTTGGTTAAAAAAACCTGCCATTTACATTATAGTTTGGGAGCTGTTTTTAACAGTTATTAAAAGGAAGCAAAATGAAGAATTAAATCACCACCTCTTTCATAAAATAAGATGTGGCCCATTTTCTTTTTGATGCAGCTCTAAATTTTTTATCTATTTAATTCAAGTATGTACAAATACCTATATAACTAGATATGTAGTCATGTAATCTGTAGCTATACAAATCATTTACTGTCCAGGGTACTATTCCAAGCACTGCAGGTTGAATAAGGCACAGCCCACACTTTAAGAAATTTACACCTCAGTAGAAAAAATAAGAGTTGTCTAAGAGTCACTCTCATAAGTCTGTGATAATTAGGTTGATAATATCAACTGTGTATTTGAAGAATTCAAAAGAAGGAGCAGCCTATTTGAGGCATCAAAATGCATCCGAGAAGGGCTTCCAGCAAGAGGACTGGACAGAGGTCCCTGGAACGAGGAAAACAGGCAAGTATCGAGAAAGAAACAACCCAAAAGCAAAATTTAAGCATGGCATCAATAAGAAAAACAGTGGAGAGATAAATTTAATAGGAGCATAGAACACCTTAAAAAGCTTAAGGAGAGAAAAGTGGGTTAAACACTGAAATGAAACTTTTAGCTTGGATTTCATCTAATATGGCAAAGATCTTTTGAAAAGAGTCATTGAGTAACTGTAGTTACCCTTTATGAAAGTGTGTCAGATAGTGATTTGCAAGATGGCTAAACTAGAATAAAAACTAGAGATAGCAAATCCCAATTGGGAGAGAGTGAAGAGGGAGAGAGGAACTGGGGTAAAATGAACTCACAGGACCTAAAAGGGCAACAGAAGGAATGGAGCAAGAGAGAGGATTTGTGATTCACTGTTGAGGAAGAATTTCTCAACTCTGTCATCAGATTAGATTAAACCTGGGTTAAGAACTTTGAATTTTTACACTTTTTACACCTTGATGGGTAGGAGAAACATCCCAAAGAGAAGTATTGGTGCAAAAAAGATAAGCCTAACAGTTCGCATCTATTTATCAGAGGCTGTAGGCAGTTGAATACATGTAAGGCTGTTAAGAGAACCTCTCAAAACCACACAACATATTCACCAAAGTAGATTTGCTGCTTCAAATGACCAAAGCAGATGCATTTTCTATGACCAGGACTATTACTAAAAATATCCTCCAGGTATTTCTTTTTTTTTTTTTGTTCCAGATGAAAGTGCTACTTAGATGAATTTGAGCTTTCAAGTTGAAGGTGCTACTATTGTTACTTAGATATGTTCTTCTTTTTGAGAGTGTTACTTCCTGTGGTGTGACTGTCTCCACGATGACAGTAACTCATTCTTTGGCCTCTCGCAGAGATTGGAGGGGAAGAGGCTTATAGCCAGGACTGACAGGGCTTGTGGCTTTCTGAGTTAAGGTCATACAGAGTGCGGCATTTTGTTATACCACTCTTTCCAGTAGTCTCAATGGAGAAGACCACCACTTCTGAGTGATTGACAGCTCAGTTCTATGTTCCAATTCCAGTTTAGCACAGTCCAAGTGCAGATTTTGTATCCCACAGACTTGGACTCTAATTCATTTTAGTCTTGTTGTTTACAAACTCATTTAATCTAAGGTGGAGAAATTTCTACTTTAGAAATCCAGGCATCATCAAGTCTATCATACGTTATTTGGTTGTATAAATTTAAACTCTACTTTTGGCAACTAACAAAGTTGATATTCAGAAATAGAGCTACATCTTAATCTCTCTTCTCTCTTGCTATCCATGCTACTTCTTAATAACAGTTGATTTCACATATCATATTGGTAATAGATTTGATGATTCCAATGACTCAAAATGTACTTGGATACCTGTTGCATACCAAGCATGTAGCCAGCTCTGAGGACTCACAAGAAATATAAAGAACAGTTTTATCCTAAGTGGTTTATTATCAAGGCAAAGAAATACAAAAACATAGCTTTTCTGAGAATCTTTATCCACAACCTTGAGAAAATATCTATTAAGTGTTCACTGAAGCCTTAAGACACTATAGGTTACTTTGTAACATAAACTCATGGATGAACTTGCTCACTATTTATTTGAGCATTTTGGATAGCCATTAGCCAGACTTCTTTCCAATGCTTCATTTATTTGCTCTTGGAAATCCCCCCAAAATTGAAACATCAGTTCCTGGATAGTTGATTCTGGAGTTTTCATGTTCCCATTGAAATTATAAGGTAATAAATGGTAATAGAAGGAAGAAGCAAATCTTATCAGATACTAAGTGTCCAAAGAAGATATTCTGCTTTGGGCATCAAGTGAGTTAATATGATGGTCACAATCTCTTATTATTTTATTAGAATGCAAATATAGAGCTCCTTCTTAAGGAGTAAAAATTCCTATTCACAACTGAAATTGTTATGACAAGAACTCAAGGTCACTCAAGCAAAAGAATGGTCATTATGAGATCAAAAATAAAATGTAGGTAGACCTCTGTCGTAATAGTTTTCTTTCTGGACCTTGTTCTGGAATTTTTGTCCACACCTAGGAACTCTAAAGTTATAGCACTCAAAGGTCATATTTTTATCATTATTTACCTGGAATTGAGTATCTTCTAATTAATGGGTTCAAGTAATTATAAAATATTTCCCCCTATTTTACACAGAATTAGAGCTGAAGATATTAAATGATTTTTGAATCAGAAAGTGACTTTATTGTTCTCCAGACATTGCCTTTTAATGTACCATGATAAGTCTACTTTCTGTGCTTCTTGATTATAATTTGGGCATAACTTAGATTTCTGATCACTTTCAGTTATAAGCCACATGATGATGATGATGATGATAAGATAGAGGACAGCTAGTTAGCTATTTAATATTGGACTTATGAAAGTACAACCTCTACAAAAGAAAAGCATCAATCTCATATGCCATTCATGCCTCTTTTCCTCACTCCCATAAGTACTAGATTTCCTGCAAAGATAATGAAGGCTAAGCTTTAGGGCCCTGAACTTTCAGGGTACATTTACAAGCCCTGTACCTAATATTGTGTTTGTAATTCTGGGTTCTCCTTTTTGGAAAGGGTCCCCCTAATTGTACAAAGTTCCAACAAAACTTGTATTCCCCTTTCCCAGGAATTTAGGTCTAGGGACATATGGCCTGAAGGATGGATAAGAAGGAGTGAGGGAGCTAATCTACCCTTGGATTCCCTTCTTCACTCTCACATGTTTCTACCCCTCACTCCTCCAGAGTTAGAACAGAAGAGAGGGGATTAGAAGAAAGAAGCACTTAATACCAACTGTTGGTCGTTCCCTTTTAGCTATGGATACCCTCTCTGAGACAAGCATGGAAACGGTGGCCCTTTTTGGGGGCAGACTTAACTGACATGGGCAGTGCTTTCTCTACACGACCTCACATGACTTCCTATAAACCACCTCTCCCTTGGGTCCTGGCCCTGCACTCCACACCACATCCTCTTCTCACTTTTGTCTGGCCAGCCTCCTAGATAGAGGACCTTTAGAGAACTCAAGGTTGACCGCCGATTACGGCATCCACCTGGCTCACACACAGCCTCCACAGCCTTGCCTAACAGCGGTGGTAGAGGAGGTGCACCTGATTCCCTCCCCTTCTCTGTCATCTCTCCAACCATCTTCTCCATCTACTCAGATAATATCAAGGGGAGATTAGCCAGTCTTCTTCATAGGCAAATATCCAGCCAATAAGTGACATGCCAGTCTCTCTTTCTGGAAAACACTCCCCAAATCTTAAAGAGTGATTTCTTTGGAGCCCCTTTCATTTTGTTGAGTGAGGAGAAGGTATATAAATTCTCCCAAGATAAAGATTTCTCCTTTCACAAGTTCTACTACTTCAACCACTCTTTGTGAATTTTTAGTCTTACCTTTATACAAAGCCTGGTTGGAGTAATGGAAATGAATGTGAAGGACTGATGTGACAGAGATGGTATTTGGTAGTTTAATTTTAGACTACACTGTTATTTATCAAATATCAGCTTTGAGGTCTTAACTAAAATGCTGAGAGAATGGGAGGAGTCTTACTCAAATGATAATTATAAAAGCTTTTTTTTTTTAAGTTTATGTATTTATTATGAGAGAGTACACAGGAGCAAGCAGAGGAGGGGCAGCAAGGGAAGGGTAGAGAGAATCCCAAGCAGACTGTGCACTGTCAGCACTGAGCCTGATGTGGGGCTCAATCTCACAAACTGTGAGATCATGACCTGAGCCAAAATCAAGAGTCAGATGGGTAACTGACTGAGCCCCCAGGCGCCCCTAAAAGCTTTTTGAAAATAAAACTTTTATTAAAAGGTTTATAAACCTTTACAAAACACATGGCAGTGTGGGGCTCAGTTGGCAGCAGGCATGAGGGCTCATGCAACCACTCCCATCACAGACACCAATGAGTGCCTGCACTGTACCAGACACTCTAAGCACATTTCCTGCCTACATGGACCATCCCACCTCTTGCTGTTTCTTTCTGGTTTCATCTCCTGCCACTGGACTATAAAGTCCAGAAGGAAGGACTCTGTTAAATGAAACACTGTGCTTTGCTGCCTGAAATGCTGTAAATGATGGCAGTAACTGAAATTAGATATACAGAAAAAAGGAGTAAGTTGTGGGTGAAGGTGGAAAAATATTACTTGTAGCAGTGATAATGATAATGACCAGCACATTCTTATATAAAAAGATGAACAAAAAGAATGATTCAGTCATTGAAAAATATAGTTTATTGGGCACTTTCTCTGTACCAGGTTCTATGCTAGATATTACTTTCATATTATCCTTCATTAGAATCTAAAACATTATTTGTGGTTAACACACACACACACACTTCTTTCAACATACAACATACATCACACTTCATATATTATCACTTGTGGACATAAGCAAAACTGGACAAGTCTGTATCTGTATCATTTGGGATTTTACAAAGTATAGCATTAAAAAATTTGAACACAGTGAGTCCCAAATATTTTAGACAAGTCATTCTCTGTGATAATTGTGATTAGAGATTTATCTAATGTTCATCTATTGCCAAATAATTTTTCAAGAAATTCTGTTGAGAACATACTCAGTGAATTAGATATCACTTCTTGAATATTGTAATTTTGTTCAAGTTAAATGTATTGAGTGCTATCTATGTTGCTTACCACTCTCTCTTCAGGTTTAGTGTTTGTAGCCCCATAGTAGGTGCTCAGTAAATATTTGCAGATGGAGTGAATGAGTGCATGAATGAATGAACAAATGATTTCCCCCAGCCTATTCATTGATCCAGAGTAAACTTGGAAATTTTTTTTTTTTTTTTTGTAAAGCAAGCATAGCGGGGCCTGAGCATAATTTGCCAATTATACTTTTTGTTTCTTGGCATGCTTGCTACTATGCACAAGGATTACATCTGTATTTCATGATTCTCAACTTCCTCTAAGGTTTGTCACTCTCTATGTCTATGTGGCAACCAAGTTTATCTTCTCTCCAAATGGACTAGTAACATTTCTAGAATGTGGGGGGTGGAGGCCAGAGGAAATACTTTCTCCTAACTCCTAAGGAATGAGTCCCTTTCAAACATGAAATTATATTAATTCATTAATTAATTATCTGTTTTCTATTCTTCTGTTATATGGTTTGTTCCGGCACAGGTAAATTAACAAGACTTAATTAAAAATCCAAAAATTGGAATAGCTGTAATGTGCTGATGAAATCAGCTCAGGACTTGAACTTAGATTTTGAATTTCATTTAGGAATTAATAATCCATTTGTTTAGAAAACATAAAATTGAGCAATATTTTTAATGGTTTTCTTGGATAATGTAGTGATGCAAGACAGAAAATTTTCATTAGGTTGAAATCTTAAATACTGCAACATTTCCTAGATATTTTTGTATCTTGTTCTTATTTTTTAGTGTATTATGAAAATCATTCTTCTTTTACTTTTTTATGTTATTTGTTTTTTGGTCATCCACATTATTTATGTACTTTTTTAATGTAAGTTAGTGTCAAGTTGGCTAACATACGGTGGGTGTATACAGTATGCTCTCGGTTTTGGGGGTCGATTCCTGTGATACATCACTTACATACAACACCCAGTGCTCATCCTAACAAGTTAAATAGAATTTTTCAAAACATATTTCTAGTATCATATATAATACTTATGATGCTTTGTATTTTTAAATGATTTTATGATATTATCACCAATATATACATATAATGGGGAAGAGATAAGACAATGAATAGCTTTCTCTTGAGGACCATGAAACTTGCCCTTTGGTATTAGAGGTGAAACCCCTTAAATCTTTTATAGATTTTCTTTTCTCCTCATGAATTGGTGAATTTGCCTAAAATGAGTCACAGTATTACCTTGGTGTTTCTATGGCAATGACTTTCCACAGTTACTATTCAGGCCTTATTACCTAAAGTGATGATATGAATCTCTATGTTATTTTTCTCCTTCCATGACAACTTCATGGAGCTAATCTTCACCACTCCATAGAGCTGCAGAGTAGGATCCCTGGCCATTCACATATATAATAACATTGTCTTTAGTTTCTGAAGTAGCTTGTCTAGTGGCAACTTCCTCTAAAATGCTAGTAACCAGAAATAACAGACTACCACTTTTTTTGTCCTTTCATTTCATTGGGGCTACAATTAAGCTATTGTTCACTTAATTCACATATAAAAACAAAACCCTCTGAATATTCAAGGTGAAAGTCTGTATGTAGTGTGTTTTAGGATTTGTTAACCTCAAATTGCTGACTGTATTAATTTGCCTTTTCATTTAGTATTTGCTAACCTATGGAGGAAAGCGGTATTTCAAGACAATTTTATAGTGATAAGGGCAAGAATATATTGACAAGGAGAGATGCTACATGTGATGAAATTTGCTAACCTCAATGAATACAGTGATAACACCTTAGGCCTAAAATATTAAAAAACAAAACAAAACAACTACTGAGTAATATACTTTTCTGTAAATACACAAGAATGATGTAAATTGTATTACCAATAAGATATTTTTAGATTGTGCTTTTAAGGGTTTCCACATTTGGACTGACACAAGTAGTCTGTCAGAAAATAATGTCCCTAATAATCACTCTCTAACCAGACATGTTAAGCTGACTTTCTAATGGCATGAACAGGATTTCCCTCCTCATGACAAGTATGGTTTTGAAACCAAGAAACTAGTTTGCCCTTCAAGAAAAGTGATTTATAGGAGTTGGTGTGAGGAAAGAAAAAAAAAAAAAAAGGAACCCTACTTTACCCAAAAAGGAGACAAGAACCTTGCCGGAGGCAGCATTGTGACATTGCCAATGTGAGAGGGTTGTGAAATCCTGAGTGTATGTTTTTGTGGTGATGTCTGAAAGTACTGGTTACTGTACTGATGTCTCGCTATCATGCGTCTCTATTTCCGGATCTACTTCCTTATAATTGCTAATGAAAACAGGGCAATGAGCAGAGCAGTGTATAGGGCTCCGCTTCACTTCTTCTGTTGTTTTCATTGATAGATGGCTTCTTTTGAAAGCTTCGAAATAATTCTCTTCTACTGTTAGGAGAGAAAATATATTCTTTTTCTAATTAAATAAATATAACTATACATGTTAAGGTTTAGACTCTTGTCCTATAAGCTATCAATTTCTTTATTCCTCTAACCCCAGGCATCCATTAAAACCATTCTCTATTAATGTGCATTGTGCAAATAATCAAGAGACTAAATCACAGTAACTGAGGGAAATCAGGGCAAGCCTAATAGTAGCCATGCTCTAAATAGGACTATAAAATAAAAATAGAACATGTGACTCACAATACAGTACTAGTTCTTCATCTTGCGGATGTTCCCAGCCATCAGAATCAGTGTGGGCTATGACACTGGTAAGTGTGGGCTAGATGGGTAAAAATTTGAAGAGAGTGATGGGCTTTTTTTTCTCAGACTCTTTTCCTATTACCTCATTTACTTTATGTTTATAGAATGTACAGAAAGCTTTGTCTATTCATTTCTTATTTGCCTTAATAGCAAGCTTCAGTGAGCCTTAATTTAGTAACAGAATGGCCTCCCTCTTCTAATGGCATTTTAGGTTTACAAAACACATCTTAGGAAACAAGTGTCTGGCTTTAGTTACTTGCTAGCTAAGTGTTGTCACCTCATGAAACAAAATTCACCAATAATTTCTGTCATGACACACCAAGCATTGGACCAACCAGACAGAAAAGACAGCATCTCTGACCATGGAAGGGACACAACGGAAAGGCTGTCATGATATTTATATCCCACCTACTCAGAAGACCAATTGAGGAACTCCATATGGACTCCAGTTTGCCACTAGCCCACAGAATTGAAATTTCTTAACTGGCTTAAATTAAGAATTTGGGGATAAGTATAAAACTTTGCAGATATTTATTTTCATAATTCTAGGCAGTTTATTTTCATATAATTCTTCTCATCCTACCCGATTCTCTTTAGTTGACACATTAAGTAAAGGAAATGCGTTCTTAGAAAGCTTATAGAATAGAGGGCAAAGTATAATCAGAAAACATAAAAGAATACTGTCAAATAGCTCCTAAGGTGCATTAATGAGAGAAAGGGAGTCTATAAAGTCCAAGACAAGGAAAAGAAGCTAACCTACATGGAGTAGATTCGCTGATTTGAATTATCTTAGGGGACTGAAACCCCTTCCTCTCACTTCTCAACACTGCCTATACAGCAGGTGGTACAAGTCCAGTTCCCCAGTAAGTTCCTGTAAACAAAACTACTTATTTATAGACAGCTTCTCGGTACTGTTTTCAGGAGCTCAGTCAGACTGCAACTCAGAGTCACCTATCAACTGCAAAGAAAAATAAAGGCATAAAATCCTGTCTGCAAAAATTTGCTTCACAACTGAAACCAGAGAGGCATTCTATATATCTGGAAGACCCTTAGAATCATGATTAAGAATTGGTATAAAGAAAGAGAAACAAGCTCATGAGCCTCTGCTTTGGAACAAAAAGAAAATTGGGCTGACATCATGGAAATCTGCCAGCAGACCTAAGCAGAATTTGATGTCTGTACTTCTCCTTTCTATTCTTTTTTCTTTTTGTTGGGCATTCATAGGAACCAGCCTTGATGGAGGAATCATTGGGCCTTGGTTTATAAAGTGGAGAACTAAGATTATTGAAATATTGAAAGCTTCCAAAAAGCACTTTGCTGTATTTATTAGTCAAATTAAAATAACAATTTCAATGATAATGCCTTCTTTTTAAATATACACATATTTCAACATACTTGCATTTATTCTCATAATCCTCCTTATGAGATGTACAAGTAAGTATAGATTAACTCAGCATATATTTCATAAGGTAAATTCCTCCATTGATTTAATCTACACTAGTGTTACATATAGAAAATAGTGTGAAGAAGTATGACTACTTAGGATGAATTAACACAATGGCAGTTTTTAATGTAATGGCTAACTGATACCGCTTCATACATTCACCAATTTTTATTCATCACCTTTCAAATTCAAGGCATCTTGTTTGTTCTGAAGTAGATAGAATTGCAAACGTACATAAATATTACCTTACTCTTCAGGAACTAAATTCCACCAAAGAAATAAGTGAGCTCTATTAAAGCAGAGAGATATTTGCTCATTACTGGCACACAATAGGCACTAATTACATATATACTGAATGAGTGTATAAAACATAAATAATTCCAATATAATTCAGGATATAAGTCCCAAACATGATTAAATATTATAGAGTTTCAGATGAAAGAGTAATCACTTTTAGCTGGATGATCAATGAAGAATTCATGGAGTTGTATGAGCTGATAAGGATTTAACTTAGGGAATGGTTCAAAATGAGGAATTATTTGGTAGGCAAAATAAGAGAATAGACGGAACAACAACAACAAAAACAAGACTATATGAGGATGGGTAGAACATAGCATGCAAATAACTGGCATCTAAGAGATCTGTTCAGTTTGAGTACGTGGGGAAGCAATGGAAGAAAATGGATTGGAGTGAGATGACAAGGGTTGTTGTACTGAGGACCTCAGACCAGTTTTCTGGACCAGTGGACTCTAGGTCTCCCAAAGTGCTAATTTTTTTTTTTTTTTGAGCATTCGCCACAGTATGTGTACAGTTACACATTAGAATTTATAAATTAAACATATTATCTACTTAAATATCTAAACAAATGTATATATAAACACATATTACATGTTGAAAATTCTAAGTGTCCTATAGCTACTATACTTTTTAACAACACATTACAAATGCAATTATTTTGTACATGTTTGCTTAATATATGCCACCTGTGTCCCCTATCAAATTGTAATCTCCATGAGAGCAGAAAACTTGGCATGATTGTTTTCTCTATATCACAAGAGCCTAGTGAAGTATTTGGCACAGAGTAGATGCTTATCAATTATTTGATGAAGGAATACACTGAGCACTTGGTTGATTAAATTTATTTTGAAGTGAAAATACTTCAGATTAGAATACTAATCTGGAATCATCAAACACCCTTCACATTTCCCACTAGAGACTGACCATCTAGCCACCATTTTCTTATAAACATAAATCTTCAGTCTTGGAATTATCAATGACAGATTCTGTATTTGAAGAAAAGATGGAAGAAACAAGACTGCCTCATCTTGAAGTATAACACTGAAACTTTATTAACATATTCCACATTTCTTCAAACTGAAGAAACAGCCAGTCTAGATATTTTTCCCACAGAAAATGGATGTAAAAAGAATATAGAATTCAATTTCTAATTTCTTTTTATAAAACAAAGTTTCACAGAGGGTGCTCTTTTGAGCCCACGTGTTCCCAGTATGATCTTTAGTGGCTTTCATGGTATGAGGGTTAGAGGGGAAGTTGGAGTAGGGGTACTCCACAGTGTTACTTAAACCAGCCATCTTTAATATTTTATATTAATATGGGCACTTTTTATAAGATGCCATTTGAAAAAAAAAAGGATTCGGGCAATTAAAATAATACTTAAAAATTTTTTTAATCTTTATTTATTTTTGAGAGAGAGACAACATGTGAGCAGGGGAGGAGCAGAGAGAGAGGGAGACACAGAATCTGAAGCAGGCTCCAGGCTCCGAGCTGTCAGCACAGAGCCCCATGTGGGGCTCGAACTCACAAACCATGAGATCATGACCTGAGCCGAAGTCAGACGCTCAACCGACTGAGCCACCCAGGCGCCCCTTAAAATAATACTTTAAAAAACAACAACACTGATTTAAAGTTGTTTACATCCCAGAGAATTCATTCAATGGATCCAATTAGTAACTTTGTAAAACCTGAGTCTTAATAGTTTTGTTATACTGGCTTGTACATATTACAGCACACCTACTCTTTCGGTATCATATTGCTGCTGAATCTAGAGTAAAATTAATAAGTAAAACTAATATTTTCATCAGAGTAGTTTTATCCTTATAAATATTTGATGGTTTTCCTGTTTGCCTTCCCAAGTGCATCTCATCCCTTCTATTTTCTGTCCCCTGGACTTCCTGGTTGTTGGCTTCTGGTAGGGAGTCAACTGATGAGAGACAATGGAGGAAAATGAGGGTGGGGGAGGAGAAACAGGTGATGGCTTATTGTCCACTCCCTCTCTGCATTGACCCTGTATGTCTGGCAGTAGCTGCATCCCTCCATGGCTCCCATGGCCATATCTTTCTCCATAGTTCTGGTTCTCACAGAGCTCTAGTAACACTGCTTCTGTCTCTTCAGCCTCTGAGGGTAACAACTTCCCACCCTCGCTGCTCTCTGGGCCTTCACCAGCCTTTGTTGATTCCCTTACTCCTCTCACATCTTTAATCCCTTGTCTCTCTTTTTTCTTGAGCCATGTGGTGAATTATATTCCGTACCATGACCCGGATTGATACAAAGCTTAAGCCTCTTACAATATTAGTAAGACCTAAAACATAGAAAATAAAACAAATATAAAAAATAAATATAAAAATTAAAATTTTTCAAAAAATAAAATGTTTCAATATTCCTGCCAAAAACAATGAGGAAATGAGAACTATAGAAAAGTGAATTTAATGCTATGTCCATGAAACACCCAGAAAAATTCTTACTTCATTGAAAATGAAGGTTCAAAATTTCCCATATCCACCTGCTTGCAAGCCATTGGGTGACAAGGTCACATAACTCACTTCACAAAGCCAGGGAAGACTCAGGAAATGTCCCTGAAAACATTCAAAGAGTAACATTTATGCCTGTGCATATGTGTACATTTTCTACACAAAAGCAGAATATGTAATGATTAGAGGCCTAAGATATGAGTAAATGACTAGTATCAAAATATTTTTGTCCAGGTATAAGTATCAGATACTGCCTATATTTCAGTGAAAAGTACAGTTGGTGAGCACTTTGATAACCATAACTAGCATTTAACTCTAAAAAGTGTTGTCTCTGGAAACCTTGCAAACAAAATGACATGAATATGAAGAAATTTTAGCAACACTAAATAAATAAAGAACATTACTGTATGTTTTGAACATATTCTTGAAAAGAAATCATAGAGAGAAAGTTTCCATAGAGCTTTTTTGAAAACATTGACTAGTTATTTTTATATAGCTGTAAAAAAATTAGCATGCCTCTTTACAAAGGAATAAAGAGAAAATTCTTGTGATTAGTTTTTAAGAAAATCTTGTTTTGAGAGAAACGTTCAACAATCTGCTCTATTACTTTAGGGACCATAAAGGAAAATCTACAAAAAGAAAATAGATATTAAAAAACAAAGGTAATACTGGAATATATAATGCGATTTAAATAATTATAATGCAACCATGTCTAAAAATAGGAAGAAGGTCTCATCTAGATCAACTGTTAGTGAAAATGCAGGACATCTTCTCTGGTCAAAAGCTGAAGACAACTAGATTATTGGCTTCTGTCTGCCTTGAATTACTAAATCCAGAGCAAAAAAGACAAAACAAAACAAAAGAGACCTGCCATGTAGTTTAGGACAAATTTTGCCATTGTCAAGTAGATTCACAGTACTGAAATAACAGAATGTCCCTGTGGTTTCTTCAGTGATACACATGAAAGATGGCTACAGTTACAAGAAATTTATGAGACATAGCAGTATCCTGCCCACAGTCTACCCACAACAAAGAGACTGAGCTTGGGTCAGAGGTGAGCTTGCCTCCCCTGACTTTGTAGGGCAGAATGACTGAGACCATTTTGACTGTATGGGTGCATCAGATGGGAGACTGCGTATCTCACAAACACTAAATTCAGAGAAGCAGCATTGGGTGAGCAAATTACATTATAAGTCATATTTGCAATCTTGAGTGCTGAGAAGACCGATCAGTGGGAGAAGGAGAGTTCCTTACGTGAAGAAGAAAATATTTCTTAAAATTACATTCAGAAACAAATCTCATGAGATATTAAAACCATAGAGCCATTTTGCAGTTTGAAACATCAGTGTTCTTCTAATCCTGCAGTAATATTTTTTCTTCATATATATGATAAACTCATTAAACCCATCCCTTTATGCTGATTTCTAATTATGACATGATCCCTAGGTACTTCCACTTCCACTATCAGCAATCCAACTTCCACTATCAGCAATCAATTGAAAATCTTCAGAAAAGCCTCTCAACTTTCTGTGCAATATTCAACATGAGTTATCACCACTTTCATCTTACGATTTTTCCTCCGTTGAAACTGATAATGCATAGCCTTGGTTTTCCTTCTATCTCCCCAACCATGCTTTCTCTGACAACATTCCCCTTCTTATCCCCCAGGTGTCAATATGCCTATAGAATGGACTATTCTTCTCCCGATTTTAGAGAGACAGCATGTGAAAGCTGATGGGGAGGGGCAGAGAAGAAGAATCTTAAGCAGGCTCCATATTCAGTGTGGGGAGCCCAAAGCGGGGCTCTATCCCACAACCCTGGGATCATAACCTGAGCTGAATTTAACAGTCAGATGTTTAATCGACTGAGCTACCCAGGCATCCTCAGAACAGACTTTTCTAATTAAAGAGTCAACTGTGTGTTTGCAGTCTGGAGATACGAGAGAAAGCAGTTTACTTTACATACACAGAATCCTATCATCAACCAGTTCCTCAAATTATTATTGGGATGGTTCTCAGGTTTTCTAAGATCAGGCAAAATAAAACAATGCTAGTAATACTCTCACTTAAGAGCAGTTTTGTTTTGTTGTGGAGTGTGTGTACACTTTGTGTGTGTGTGTGTGTGTGTGTGTGTGTGTGTGCACGCGCACGCACACGCGCAAAAACAGTCATGGACAGACTCTTAGGCACACAACACCAGAACTTTTCAATTCAGAATACATCTATAATGCATTATAAAATTATGTATTAAGCACCAACATAGAAATGTGTTAGATACGATAGGAATACTATTTACTTTCTAAGAGTTTTCAGTTTCTTACCTAAGAAATAGGCAAGGTTTACAAAAGATTATGATTGTTAGAAGAAAGTTAACAGTACAGCAAATAAATTATCATCAATAAGAAATCATTCTCAGCACATAAGCTTATCTTGCAAAATCTGGTAGGGTAGTTTTCATGGGAAAACTTGCTATTGGTTTGTGTAGTTTTCTTTTTTACACTTATAGGGAACACAAAATATTGTCCTAAATTACTTTTTATACCAAGTTATAGCTGTGATCAGCTACACATTTGCTTATATGCTTTGAAAGTTACCATGAACACTGGTTCTGCTTCTCCTTCTCTTCACCTTGTAAGATCCTTGTCAGCCTTCTTATTTCCTTGGCCTCCACTAAGTTCTAATTCCTGAGTGACCCCACTGAGTAGGTGCTATTTTATGAAATTCTCTTTTATAATCAGAAGGAACCAATTGATCATAAAGACATGAGTCCTTGAAAGGTTCACAGATTTGCTCAGCTCAAGGAGAGAGAGAACTGACTGAAACATTGCCTCTTCACTGACATCAGAAATAGAGCACCTCAGCCTCATGAAGTATTAAACTAAAAAATACCTAGCACTGAAGCTTTATGCTAAATCACATAGTATTTGTACTTTACTCCTATATGGATAAGGAGTAACAGCAATCAATATTTTAATAAAAATTATCAAAGACAGCATTGAATTGGGAAAAATATCTACTTTTTCCAGTGAAGTAGGAAAATATTAGCTTTATCAGTTGAACACATTAGTATAGCTCAAAGAAGACTTTCTGGAAAGGAGCTTGCAAACTTCTTTACTGGATCTCAGAGTAATAAAGCCATAGACTATAAGAGATGGAACATGGCTTATACATTATTTATTCTAACCCTTTAATTTTTCACATGTGAAAAATGAGGCTCAGATAATTTGGGCGAATTTCCCGTATTATATAACTAGATAGAACAGAACCAGGATTCAAAAACATGGGTATTCTGATTCCTCACTCAGCACAATTTTCCTTAACAGTCTCTTTGGCCTTCTGCTTACATGGAATTTTTTTCTTCTGAAAACATCCAAAAAGTATGAAAGAGTTTTCAGATTGTGTGATAAAAATGTTGAAGTTCCGAATGACCACTAACAGATACTTGATTTACCATCTTTTTTCCCCTGGCCCTTAGCCAGTTATCCCAATAAAATTTTAATGAAAGAAAACAAAAACCATTGCTCAGTAATGATCTTTAAAATTCGGTGGCTTGAAATACATTAGGATTTTACTAAAAATTACTTAAACAAAATTCTTTTAATAGCCTTCAAAATCAACACTTGAACAAACAATTCATTGAGCTATTATATGACCTACATGCTAACAGGTAAATATTTGGTATTCGAGGGGCAATAATTTAAGCTGGAATTATAAATGTATTTTAGAAAATCTGATTTCTTGAAATCTTGGTATCCATTAATTTTCGCCATTTTTGTGTATTTCAAATACCCCAGAGTTTAATGGTAGTATTCACAAACTTATTTACTTGCAGTTTTGCCTTTCCTTGAGGCATTTCTAAGTGCCCAAAACTATTAATAAGGATGAATAAATAGACACAAATGAGCTTCTTTTCAGTCATTTACAATTTAGTCTACTATGTGCTAATCCTGTGTCCTCCGTTAATCAACCCCAAAACACAAGTCTTCCATTGTGCTCAATAGAGATGAGGCATATGTGGTGGAATTCAGTCAAAATATTAATTTAGACATTTGGGAACCATCACCTTCTTGAGAAAACTATCAGGTAAAATACACTCATTTTCAGCCAAGCTAAATTCCCACGTCCATGAATTGCACAACCCTGTTAAAGTCAGTAAGTGTCAAAGTCTTGAGCTATGGACTAGACAACGTTGCCCAATAACCACAATTAGGGTTTCCAGCATCTGCTGTTCCTCTTTTACAAATCTGAATTCTTCTTCCTATGCTATCTCTTACATACATTATTCATGCTGATGTTGAAATACTGACAATTTATGAGGAAAGTTTAGGAGTTTTGTGTAGCACTGGAAATCACTGCCCAAGTAACAGAAGGAAAACTTACCCCAGGAAATCATCTCCTAAAACATTTTTAAAACTCTATTTTATTATGGTGTGCTCTTAAAAAAAAATTATAGAATAGTATTTTGTTAAATCTTTGGTTTGCCCTGAACTCTAAAACCAGATTTTAACCCTCAGTTTCAGGTTCCTTCACTGACTTGCCCTGATTTTGCTTTTCTTTTTTTCCTCCACTTCACATCTCTCCTTTAACCAGCTTCGTCTATGTGCATTGTAGTCATCTCTCCTAGTCTTGGCCTCCATTCTCACTTACACATGAAATATTTTAGTAGCATTCAGAATTATCTTTCCCTCCTAATTCACAGAGCCATCAACATACAACAGTTCAATGTAATTGGTATTTAAATGCAGTGATTATTTCTACTAATTCACGGTGTATTCCTTAGAAATTTAGTTTATTTGCCCCTTTGCTCTTTATAACACCAAGGGGGAAAAGAAGACATGAAAGCTCAAACAAAATGTAAATCAGCCATAAAAATAGATAATAGCCCTCAGGCTCTTAGCCTAAAAGAAATAAAAGACCTAGTGAGAATCAAAAAGTGGAAGTGAAACAAAAATTATAATACATTTCTCTTTATTAAAAACATTTGTTTGGTTTTTATGAAAATATGAGTTTTTATGAAACTGTAAATACCATTATTTTGTGCAAAACTATGTCTTCTCTAATTCAGGAAATCTATCAAATTTTTGGATTATCAAGAAGAAAGTTAGATGTGGGAAAGACCATTTTTTGCCAGGAAAATTGAAATATATTTTTAAAATATATTTTTAAAATATATTTTTAAAATATATTTTTAAAATATATTTTTAAAATATATTTTTAAAAACTATATTTTTAAAAACTAAAACTATGTGACATAATTGTTTATATCATTCATTCAATTAACTTTTAGAAATATGCAAAACTCTTTATAGAGGAGATAGGTGTGGTACACATGATCATTTCTTGGTTAAGTACTACATACACATCTTTCCATTGTTCTTAATAAATGACGGAATGCCCTGTGGGTAGCCCAACATCTATGGCTGATCCAAAAGAATAACCATAATGCATTTTCTTTAGGCTTGTAATAAATGAACTGTCTTGAGGGAGAAGTTGACTTGTTGATTCACGAATTTATTACTTAATTCCTAGGGAATTTTAAAAATATTTTCACATAAAGTTAGCAAAGTTTAAAAAGCATTCTAAAATTTTCATCTACTGCTACCATGCAGACCACATTTGTCTTCTGTGTAATCCTTTTCCCCTCCTAACAACAGCTGTAGCACTGTATGTGCATTAGTCTAATGTTATTAACTAAAATTACTAACTTGCCTCTAAGAGATGCACTAGAGGGGGCCCAAGAGCAGCTCAGTGTGGGGTGTTCCATTGGCCTGCCCAACATCTTACCCATTCAAGTGTGTACTAAAATACACGTACTTAAAGTAATCAATCAGATGATCAACTAACCTAAAAGCTCATTGATAATTTACTATATATAAGGCATTGTAATAGGCAATTTTTTGAGAATACAAAGAAACCTGTTACTGACCTAGGATTTAATATTGCTACTTGAGTACCGCCAAGCAATAGTCAAGAGTTCATGACATGTAACAATTTGTAATTTTGCTGAGGCATGAAATTGAATTACATGTGGGAGAGGCAGGACTCTAGCAGGAATCATTTAGCTAGAGTGTGCTTAGATGACTGGCCCACATATCTTCTCACAGTGGTTTAGATATTCTCTACTTGTGGTCAAGTTACTATGTAGTAATTCTCATGACATGATGAAAAACTATTTTCTTTGTGAATACTTTCCCTGAAAATAAAGTCAGCTGCTCGTTCTGTTGATGAAAGTAAAGTGGAAGCAAAACTATCCAAGAAAGTGATGGTTCTCATCCAGAAAATAGAAGCTTTATGGAGACAATTATATGCTGAACTGATATTCATGAATTTGGGACTGTGGTATCCCTCATGAATACTGTAGGTCTGCAATATAAAATGAAGTCTTTATCTTCAAGGAACATTTAGAAAAATGTGAAATTCTGTCATAGTTACCTTCCTTCAACCCACATTGTCTTTAGATCATTGCAGACATGAATGCCACTCTTATTACATCAGGACATCCATTCTATTTATATCTTGCTAAATATTGTGCTCAAAATCACCACAGTATCTACTCTTCCACCACACAAGATGTGAGAGACGGACCAAAACTTAAGTTGTTTTTGGGGGAGTTTGAGGTTTGTCTAATTTGTAGTTTTAGGTACCAGCTAATATAGGTTGGGTTGAAATAGAGCGAAGAATAAGAAATACCTATTCCAGTCAATTGTAGCAACATATAACATACGCCTGGGCTGAAACAACTCCATAGGGAAGTCAGATTTGATCAATTTTCTCAAGTTGGCTTAAACATTTTTTTCTAAGCTATTAAAATAAGCCTGGAAACAGTTTTTGAAGCCCAGAACATGATGACAATATACATGATGTTGCACAATGGGAAGTATATGGCAAGCATATCTTGGCCACCTGTCCCTTATGAAGATCAAGGCTCATCACTTCAGCTTATGGCAGCTGTTATTTTCCATCCTTCTTTCTTCCTCCTGTTGGTTGTATATCCAGCCATCCAGGGTCTCCTAAACCTTAGGCTGCTACTGTTTGTGGTTCTTGCCCTTGCTATTTTCACTTTATATAGGCTGTTTTGGTCCTTTATCAAACTTGTAAAAATAGTGCTCCTAATAAGGATTGAAAATCCAATGCTTGACTTCTTAAATATAAAGCTTCCTCTTTCCCCGGACTAGCACACAACAGAATAGGGGGCTGGGGGGAGGAATAAAGGAAGTAGGAAAGAAACAATTCATTTATCTCTTAAAGTTTGCAAAGTACTTTTTGAAAATGAGAATTCTTTGTATTTTTAAAATCCTCTCCACCCATTAGCCTCAACACTACATTGCTGCTATACTTACACCTCGCTCGTTATGTATTTACTTTTTATATAACTAAGCAGCACCCTGTCATAAATGAAATATTCATGCAAAAAAAACTGCTCAAAATGAATTTATAAAAAGAACATATAAAAACTACCATCTGCTCCCAGTCCTAGCAAGCCCCTAGATACCCAAGTGTAAGCCCTCTGATTCCACAGAGAGGTAAAGCAATGTGTCCGTGATGTATTCCTGAAAGCCAAAAACTTCAGACTTTGTATTTAGATGGATCTATGAGCTCTGGCCATCGAAATGCTTAGATCAACATTGATGGACTTAGATATTGCACATAATGAATTCACGTGCTAGCATATTGTAATGGGTAGTCATACCCGGTCATGTTATGCTGAAATGAGCTGAAACTCTTCTGGGAAGTTGTGAAAGCATTTTGTAGTCAATTGATACCATGGTGCTTTATAATATGCCTTCCTTTAAAAAAAAAAAAAAAAGTTGTCCAGACATTCCAGGACTCCAAGCTGAACTGTGGGCACTTGGATACTTTTTATTGTTTTAATTCAACTAGGGATACTTCTGATATACTTAGGGCATTTTATTGCTCACACTTGGAGTATCACCATTGCTATACATAATAAGATACATGAATTTTCTCAATAGTTTAGTTTCTCCCAAATGCTAAGTTGCACCTTTATAAATTCTATGAACACTTGAAAGAAATTCTTCCCTTTCTGTAGCCTAACTTTCCCATCTAACACATTCCCACTTTCCTCAATGTTCACTGCTACCCACTCTGAACTCTGTGTATGGAATTTTCATGTGTTCTTCCCCTGAGTCATTAAGAATTGAGTTTGCCGGCAAGTGACCAAAAAGAAAAATAACAGTTCCATAAATAAGTAAAGAGTTTATTTTTCTCCCATAGGACAGATACCCAGAGATATGCAGTCTAGAACTAACATAGTGGTTCCCAGATCATCAGGAAAACAGGCCCATTTTTCTTGCTTGCCCACCACCTTCAGTGTGTTAACTAATGGTTGAAGATTATTTCTCCAGTTCTAGTCATTCCATTGCACTCCAGAAAGCAAGAAGAAAGTTCTGCCATCTCCTTTCTTAATAAGACTTCCAGGAAATACCACATATTGTGAATATACTTTGTGGACCATAACTTAAGCACCATGCCATTTTTTTCTGCAAATTACTCTGGGGAACATAGTCTTTTAGCTTGACACTTTGCCACCCAAAATAAATTGAGTTGAGATAGTAAGGAGGAAAGGGAGAATAGATGTTGGAATAGGACATTCATAGCCTGTGCTTCACTTCACTAGATCATATCATAACTTACTGTTACATATATTTGTTCAGGTTTAGATTTTGAATTATTCTAATAGTTTAATAATCCAGCTATCCATCATTCCACAACCAAATTATAAATAAAATAAAGATAACAGAGAAAAGTTCTGGGGTACTTCAATAAAGCCCTTGGTTCACTGTTACACTTGGTCTTTGTTTAAAGGAAGTTCTGAGAATGCCTTCAAATGACTGACCACACTTAATTACCTAAATGAATGTAGAATCAGGTGTATAATTCTGTGGCCAAGACTCTCAGTGCTTTGCTCGTCATAATAATCATATGTTTTATAAACAAAACCAGAAGCACTTTTGAGAGTGCAAATGAGGAGGTTATTAATAATTATATTGAAACAAGGGTAAATCAGGGATGTCCAAAGCAAACCAGGGTGTATGGTCACCCAACTCATCCTCCTTACTGGATTTTTCCACATTGCAGACTTCATAAAGATGTCAGTTTACTATTATTAATTTACCAATCATTTCTCACTGGAAATGTGGTAGGACATGAAGAAAGCATGGCAGATATGGACTATTACCCTACAAACCATGTCTCTCAATTGGATATACAAGTGAAGAGACTCTAGTTAAAGTGTCTGGATTAACTGAAAAGTAATGTTAATGAACTATTTCTAGCCATTTGTGCTACAATAAAGCCAAAATTGTTCCAGGAAATGGGTATAAGTGATAGACATCTACTCCAGGTGCTGAGAATTTAGTTATAAGGAATTCTTAGGATCTCGGAGTTTATAGTATTTTTATCCATCATTCTAAATAGTTTTTCACTTTAATCTGTAACATGTGACATTTGACAGCTGTCACTTGGAAGGATTTGCTCTGGCTAAAGGCCAACCATAAAGAATAAGGCTGAGTGAGATCCCGAGCTGACCAACTATTCTGGCTTTCTTCATGGGGCACTAACATATTATTATTTTTGAGAATCACCTTTGCCTATGACAGAATCTAACACAGGATCCTGTCTTTTTCATCATTCCCATATATTTTTGTATAATATTTTATGAAGCATATTTCTTTTTTTAAAATTTTTTTCAACGTTTATTTTTGGGACAGAGAGAGACAGAGCATGAACGGGGGAGGGGCAGAGAGAGAGGGAGACACAGAATCAGAAACAGGCTCCGAGCCATCAGCCCAGAGCCTGACGCGGGGCTCGAACTCACGGAGTGCGAGATCGTGACCTGGCTGAAGTCGGACGCTTAACCGACTGCGCCACCCAGGCGCCCCAGTGAAGCATATTTCTATCTGGAAAAGATTACTATCTGTTATATTGTACCGTATTGATCAGAAACTTCCGAAGATGCTTAATGCTCAGCTAAGGAGAACAAAGGCACTAAAAGAATTTGGATCAGTAATAGTTATTAGAAGTATTCCTAAACATCCACAATCTACATTATACATTCTTTGTTGCCTTATGAAGTCTTCTTTCCTTAAGTGACTTTACAAGAAGCAGTGTAGCATGTCAGTTCAAAACGGATTTTTGAATCAGACTTCCTAAGTTAAAATCCCCGCTCTGTCACTTCCTAACTGAGTTACTCTGAGTATATCAACTCTCTGTAAAATGAGGATAATATTAGTAATTACCTCATGGTTGCTTGAATATTTATTGAGTTAATATGTTTAAAGTGCTTAGAGTAGTGCCTGGCATACAGTAAGAGCTTTTTAAGTGTTTGCTATTTACAACCTAAAGATGGACACAAGATATAAAACTTGTCTCTGTATATAGAGCCAGTCAAAATCAAGGAGCTCAAAACCAAACTCTTCTTCTATAAAAAGTTGTGCCTTTTCATGGCATCCCAATGTTTGTTAAGCATATCACTTTCTTCTGTGCACCTGGACTTTAAATATTAGCCATATTCTTTGTCCCTTTCTCTCCTCCCTCACATTGAGAAATATTCAAGTCTTCTTCCAAAATTCATTCCCTTCTTTCTCTTCCCACTGCCACTAGCCTAATTCAGGCTCTCTTTACTCCTTGCCCAAACAATTCCAGTACTTTTCCTAATTTGTTTTTGTACCTTCAGGCTAGTCCATTCCAAATCATTTTTGTCTGGTTAATAGAACATTCATGTTAAAATCCTGCTGTGGATCCTCCTTGCCCTAACCTACCCATCACGGCATTTAACAATTTCATAAGGTTCCAGTCTGTCTTCCCATTCTCATCTCCTCCACCCTCATGCCCCAGATTAACCAGATAAGTAACTGTGCATTTTGGCACCTTAATATTTTTTCCCACACCTTTCCAACTAAATGGAATGTTTTTGGGATCTCCACTTTGTGAATATCAAAGTTTACCTTATATTTTGAAGCCCCAGCAGAGATGCAAATTTCTACATATAATTTTTTCTGAATTATAAGTACTCTTTTCCTCCTTGGAGGTTCTTGACTTGTACATTTGTAATAGGTCATTACATTGCCCCCTAAGTTATAGTTTCTTATTAATACTTCAGTGTCTTAATCTATGTGTCCTTCATATCTGTGCTTCCTAGTAAAGTCCCTCCTCTTTACTACACTTTCCTACACTTTACCACACACTGGGCACTCCTGGATCATTGAATATGATTGTGAACTTTCTGCAGTACTTTAAAGCATGGGTCTATGAAAGCTAAAATCTAGCTGACCTCTGCCTGTCAAGCCATGTGACACTGTGTTACCGTAAAGAGGAGAGTTTGTTCTCACTCTACCTAGAGCTGATCAGAAGTGGCTGCCTCATTCTTTCACTCCGTCCAGTAGGCAAGCTATGTACCCTCTAGGAGTACCTGCATACACAGGTACAGTTTAGGGTAAGACAGGCTACCGTAGCAAAAAGATTCAAGACTATATAATGGCTTAAATATGAATGAAGTTTATCTCTTACATAATATTTCAGTGAAGGTGTTCTTGGTTGGCAGGCAGCTCTCATGGTGATTCAGAGATGAATTTGCAATGTGGCTAAGAGAGGATGTGTTCTATAGAGGCATGAGGAACCATACAGGTTTAGAGAAGTGCAAACAGTTTTGTCTGGCTAGTGCAGTGGAAACATGAGGCAGTATGGCAGAAGATGAGGCTAGCAAGATAGGCAGGGCTCATAATGTGAATTTATCTGAAAGTCCTGTGAAGAATCAGACTTGGTCCTTCAAGTGATAGGAAGCCCCTGGAGTTTGTTTCTGGATTTATTGTAAGTGTCTTTATTGTTTGGGGGGGGGTGGTTAATATTCGATAGGAATGTTACAAAATCAGCACTGCCAGCAGTATGCAAGTTGATCTGGATAGCTGTGAACAGAAAGTCAGGATCACCAACAAGGCAAATGTAACATTCCAGAAAAAATGTTGAAAGCTCAAAGTAGGGCAGTGGCAGTGGTGATGGGGAGGAAGGGAGAAGAAAAAGAGCAATTTAGGAAGCAGGTCAGAGGAGGCTTGGTGATTATTTAAATTCAAGGGATTAGAAAGAAAAAGTTGAGGATGCCCCACCTTTCTGGCTTGAAGTGAGGTCTGTGCCTACAAAAATCAAAGGTTATGCATTTCTCTTTAACACCTAATTTATTTTATTCTGATCACTAGTGAACAAACTGAATGACAATAAATGCCCTTTCTACTAATCTTTTGAAGGCCATGCAATAAGACCTTTCAAGGTAGAATATAAGAATCCATCATATTATCATAATAAAGCCTCCAGGATCCTTATTGGTTAAATAGAAACGTAACTTGCAAAAACTGACTGTAACTTTTCAACGATGGTTGCCTGGCCCAAACATCACCAAAGAATACCTACTGGTGGCTCAAAGTAGAATTAGCTTCGCCTGTTCTGAAGTTGCTATTCATTATTCATTGTCTTTGTTTTAAAAAGAATTGGAATGTGAAAATTTGCAGTCCTCAATAAAAATCAGCATATATTAGAAGATACTCGCTCCTTATGGCTGCTGAATATTATAAAGTTAGAAGCAATCACAGGGAGTTGTGCTTGCTGCTGTATTTTCCCTGCAATATGGAAAAGGCACATTGGCCCCTTAGATCCATTCCCTAAGAATTAAAGGACTGGAAATGGTTTGACTCTTCACTGAGTCTTCACTGCCATATGAGCCTGGCTGAAGATGGCACTCTGAGTTGAACTGGCACAGCTCTGCGGCATTGGAATGGTATTTCTTGACAGGGTTGGATGGCATATGTAGTTTTGTATATTGTTCTGGTGCTTCTTAAATCAAGTTGCCCAATTTAAGTCAAACAAATGTTCTATTCTCCACCATCCCTTCAAATCAACCAATCCTTTGCTTGGTCAAATCATACCCCACTGACTGCTCTGCAAATTTTCCATGGTGCTGAAAAAAGACTTCAATTATAATAGACATTTATAAAATAATACATTCAAGTATGATTTTAATATTTGTATTTATATTATTCCTATAGTAAATAATTTTTTAGTGAGTAAATAAGTAAACTTTAAAATCTGTATAAAATAAGTGACTATAATTGAAAACAAAAATGGTTCTCAGACCTCAAGTCAGTTTCCATATTGCTTTATATCCTGAAAAAATCTACCTGCATTTGTTTAATTTATTCAAAGAATATTTAAGTCATCACTAACTTTTGTGCAAGAGAAGACACTAACTTGATACACTGAGTGTTGGGCATTTCCTCTAGCATTATGAGTAGGCAAGTCTTCAAACTACTGTTGGTTTGTTCTTTACTACAGTAAGATTTGGCAAATTTAAGGGAAATTTTGGATAAATTTGTCTTAAAATTTTAATCTTGCATTTGACCTCATAAGGGTGCCCCCACCATTATCATTATTGATCTAGATCATTTCTAAGATTTTCCACCAATCACTCAAATGCAAGACCATAGTCATGCCCTATTTCTCCTGCATTCTTGGATCTTATCCCCCAAAGCCTGCCAGGCAGATTTTTGGCAAAATTGGACTCATAACTGATAATTCCTAGTGTGTGGCACCACAAGGAAAATACCTCCATTTTGACAATGGCATGGAGTAAAATGTGTAAGTTATTAGTATCTCACAAATCATACCAGTTGGGTGGCATCTAAGGTTACCTGAAGCCATGCAGGAAGACAAGGCACATGATATATAGAATAGCTGGGCCTATAAAAAGTTCTAAATGATGATTTAAATGTCTTCCATGAACGGGATTAGTGCCCCTATGAAAGAGACCCCAAAGAACCTTCTCACCGCTTCTTCCATGTGCAGACACAGTGAGAAGATAGTCATCTATGAAGTAGGAAGAAGGCCCTCATCTAACAGCACATGTGCCCATGCCTTAGACTTCTGAGTCTCCAGAACTGTGAATAATAAATTTTTTTAAGTCACCGGCCTATGGTATTTTTGTTATAGAAGTCCAAAGAGATTGACAATTGGTGTCAAAGCAGAGTACCCATAGGGAAAACACTATCTGGATTCCCATGTTCCCATTTCCATTTACCTTCCCTCAACATTTTGTGAGGTTTATATTATAAAGTGGACACCCCAGACTTCAAAGCCTTTCCCTACTTTTTATTTCCTGGTGGGGAACCACCCCAGCTGTACCATCATACCACTGCATGTTCAGAACCTCTCCTTTGGCAAGTGCTCAGCAGATCTCTGCCCAGTAAGAGGATAGAACATGCCTATGGGCCATTTACACTAGCAGAGCTCTCTATTCTTTTACCTTGAGGCTTGTTGCTGCTTTGTGGTCTCCAGCAGTTTGCTTCAGGTATTTCTTGATGTCACTTAATTTTTTAAGGTTTTTCTTTGAGCTCTGACCTGTGCACTCATTGGAGAACATTAGAATTGTCCCATCCTGTTTTAATAGGATCACTCTTTCTAGCCTCTTAGATAACTAGGAGAAGTGGAAGAATATATCCTCCAGGTTTGGTCGTTTTGGAAACATGAAAATTCTTTAGTCATTGGATCATCCTATTTTGCCTCAGATAAATCTTCTTGGATCTGATAAATAATACTTTTACTCATTTTTTAATGTTTAGAGTTTTTCCCCCCTGTGGTCAGTATTATTTAGATTCATTTTCTTCTTCTTCTTTTCTTTGCTTTTATTTCTTCCCTCTAGCTCTGCTGCCAGCTCCTGCCAAGTTTCTTTATCATCTATCTCTACAGCCAACTTAAATTTCTGAGCCAATGGTGTCAAAGCAGAATGCATATGGATGCTGTCAATCTCACGTGGTGTAACTTGGAATTAATTTCTGATGCCTACCAGATATTTAAACCATGATCAGAGTAAAACTTGGGGGGACCTACAGTCTCTAAATTAAAGTGCTCTCTCCTTAACTCTCTATTCTCCCTCCTGCTCTTTTAGATCAGATGGAAAGCCTGAGTCTGCCTATAACGCAGTATGTCTTCTGCCTTTTCCTCAGCTTCTTACCTACCTGTTTTCTAGGACTTAGGCCCACCCCCACATTCCAGCCCCACTTGTTCATGGTACCCCCACATTCCAGCCCCATTTGTTCATGATCTAACACCTTAGCACTTGCTAATCCCTTGCTTCCTATCCCTTCAAATCACTGCCTGCTCTGGTCCTGCACAGAGGAGAGGCTATCTTCAAACCCAAAAGCAGCTATGTCAGAAAACTCTCTAGCATTCGCTGTGTACACTAAGACCAACCCTCACATTTGCTGGGGCCCAACATGAGCTTGGACAATATTCCCCGGCTATTGCCTTCACTCTAGCCAGACAGACACTTGAGCCAACTTGGCGAGTGCCCTTTGTCTTAGTAAATGAGCCTCTGTATGGTTCAAGCTCACTGTCCACCCACCCTAGATTTCCCTATATTAATGCCTCAAACCAAAGCTCATGTGGTATCATCACACCCAATCTAGATCCTGTGCATTCTCTCTGAATTCACTTTTCATTAGATACTAGCTGACAACCTGCTTATTTCTTTAGTCTTTTTTTTAATATGAAAGTTATTGTCAAATTGGTTTCCATACAACACCCAGTACTCATCTCAACAGGTGCCCTCCTCAATGCCCATCACCCACTTTCCCCTCCTTCCCATCCCCCCATCAACCTTCAGTTTATTCTCAGTTTTTAAGAGTCTCTTATGGTTTGGGTCCCTCCCTAACTTTTTGTTTAGTCTTATCCTCTCTTTTAAATGAACCCTCCCCAACTCCCCTACCACACAACACACCAGCTCAATAGAGAACATATTAAAGAAACCTCAATTTCATTATTGTTGAATAACTAGTTAATGAGCTCTTTAACAGAATACACGTGCATCACTAAGGCTTTAGAAGTTTTCCCCCCTTTATCTTGTTTACTTAGAACTCAAAGTAAAGTAGCATTAATATTTATTAACAATTCACTATTTGCTAGTCACTGGGCTCATAATTCAGTAGTTATTCAACCTTCACAATGTCCACATGAGGAAGATACCATTTTAACCCCACTTTCTCTGGAAGAGCATTAGACTTGGAAAGAGTAAGTAATATGCCTATGGTCGTCAAGATAATAAGTGATAGGGTCAAGATGTGAACACTGAGTTCTTGCTCTTATCCTCAATTACACTCAGTATCGCATGCCCTAAAAGAAATGTTCCTTATCCTTTACAGCCTTTTAAGTCCCACTTAGGTATTAGTTTCCCAGGAGATATTTAACTCATTCATCAAAGATTTTCTGAGCACTTAGTAAGTGCCAATGACTGTATTAAGCCCAGGGGATACATCAGTTAACTAAAGAGGTAGGATCCACTCAGTTGGACTCAGGTATAGACATATCTCTTCTGACTTAAGGAAAACATCTGCCCCAAAAGGAGGTGATCAGTGTCTTGGGGAAGGTTAGGCTCCTCCACAGCAGGATCCAAGCACAGATGGCCATATTATGTCCCCTGTGGCTGGGGCTTTTACCATATCTTCTACATTTGGTCATAAATGGGGCATTTTAAGTTAATCTACTGAGACTCTGGAATGTCATAACCAGAAAGGACAATTGAGGTCATCTGGTTTAACTGCCTTACTTTAGAAATGAAAATAAACAAACAACGTGCTGAGAAGTTAACTTTTCAAGATGACATAAATGTGTAGTGAAAAAAATCACTTTTTAAATAGTTTCCTAACTCCCCATCAAGTGCTTTCACTCATACATCACACAGTGTCCTAAGGAAAAAATGGGGTACATGTTGAAGCCAGAATCTCCATGGCTGTAGGCAAAAATCTCCTGACCATGGATAAGCTTCTCAAAACTAAGCTCTTTATTTTAAGCCATTGCCCATGAAGCACTTCCAGAGTTTTTCAAAGTGGTATCTAATAATTAGGCAATGGGACATATGTAGATTTGTAGAACCAGCACATAATATGACTGGTTGTAGCCAAAGGTGTACAGACTTAGTACCCATCTCCTGTTTGAAGTGGGCAAAGAACGAGAAAACTTAGAGAACCCTATCTTGGCTATCAAGCCTTCTTATTAATCAGTATCATCTCAGATTTCTCTTTTCCAGACCCTCTCATTCATACTCACCTAGGCAGCATTGTTGGGTCTCACTATTGAGGATATTAGGTTAGCATGAACTCAGTTCTGAATATCCACTACATTCCCCTCATACCAGTTTACCACTTTTGAAGTTTATCCTGGTGTTTAGGTGTATAATCTCTTTGCCTCCCCCATCCCACCCCTTGCCGTGTAGTTTTTTTTTTTTTTTTTCCTTCTGACATACTTGCTTTGTGCTATATTTAACTCCGGTACATTAGCATTAATATCCAGCCACACAAGTGAAGGTGCCGCTGTGCATTACTTCCACCAGGTACAGTAGGGGTTTATTTGGCTAATTCTCTTTGGGGATAGGGAAACAGATGCAAACACAATAAGAGAAGGGCTGAACCTTTTCTCCAGAGTATACCGAATACAAATCTTTATAAGATTGTTATGTGCATGATTTTCTTCTTTTGCTTTTTACCTACCTTTTGCCTTTGGTTTTGGCTGGCACACAGAGCAACTTACAAAAAGGAAGGCTCACAATAAATAAATGTTCCCCTGAAAAGAACATGCTCTTAACATAAAAAGAAACACAAAAGATCAACAACATAAATTGTTCTTATAAGATTTCCAATTGCCTAGAACAGTGTCTGGTATATAGTGTGTACTCAAAAAATCGTTTAATGAATAAAACCAGATGTGATTTCTTCCCTTCTGGCTAGTCTCCCTTTGGCTGGATAGGAACTCCACCTATGCTGAGAAGGTCAAGACCATGAACCAAAGAGAGGGTATATAGTCATTACAGGCTATTTATTGATCCAATTTCTTCTTTCCTTTTTAACTTGTGATTTCTGAAATCTTCTCCTCTTCCATATTCTCCTTCCCCTCCCCCTTTTCCTTTTTAGTACAAGTCTCTCATTTGCCTTTTTTATTTACTTAAGCACTCAGACCACAGTGCTTTTTTATTTTTAGATACAGTAAATCATTGCTTTATTAGAACAAAAAACTGATGTATTCAAGGTTTTTTATCCAAGGCAACTTTTTTGTTTTGATTTGGCTTACCTTTGTTTTTGTGAGAAAGAAAATCACAAAATGCAATATTTATTTGATCCTTAGGTGGTAAAAATTTTATTTAATGGACCTGCTATATATATAAGATTATAATTTTATTCAGTTAAGGAAATGGAGATGGTCTGTGGGAGAGGAAGAAGATGGCAGTATATGGGAAAAAGCACTAGGAGGGGCAAAAACACTCCTAAGTAACCGAAAGAGGTGAGAAAGACAAGTAGACTGGGAGGAAAGTGGCTAGAGACTGGAAAATCCATAGAAGGAAAAAGGTTCAAAAGGAGGGGAGTTCCACATGGACTCTCAAAGGTCTTTCTGCAGAACTTTTGTGGGGAGAACAGGGCAAGTGTAGAGGGCGATGCTCCTCTCTGCTTCACATCCACCAGAAACACAGAGGCTGTTCTCTTTTTAAAGCCCCAGATCCCATCTATGACCATCCTCTTGGTCCTTCGGCTGCTTCAGAGAGGACGCCAGCTGGAGCAAGAGGATGCTTCTAGGATGATATCCAAAGTCAGAGAACTCTACACAGACGCTGTTCTGCCTGTTATAAATGAGAGCAAGTCAACTGAGGGGATTCTCAGCTAATAAAAACCTACCCACTAAAAAAAAGTCTAGCCAGAGTTGATAGTGCACATATCGAGTGACACCCAGCCTGTGTCCACTCTAACTGGTCAATGCTGATGCTTTATTTATAAATAGTTTAAGTATTACTAACTACCTTCAGATAGCTAGGAAATGAAGTCATTATTTTAGATCACATGTACCTCTAATTCTTTTAAATATATTAGTATAAGCAAGTTAGTTTCATTCACTCATTCACCCAACAAATGTTTACTGAGGATTTATTATTGCCAGACAATGTGCTAAACAATGGGAAATAAAGTTTAAGATAGAATTGATGACTTGATCTCAGGGTACTTTATAGAACATTCTTAAAAAATTATATTTTGTTCCGCTTTTAGTAGGGAGCCAATGAAAAGTTTTAAACAGGGGAGCAGTCCAGTCAGACTTCTACTCAGATACATCACTTTGATATCCAGATATAATTATGGACTAGATCAAATGGCTGTTGCAATAGTATAGGTAAGAGTGATAATCAGTTTGACCAAACCTGGAACAAAGAAACATGAGAGAGGCTTAAAACTAGAAACAGTAGGACATGGGGACACCTTAACTGTTGAGTGTTAGAGGAGTAAAGGGGGCAGGATGGTTCTCAGGTTCCTGAATGAAATGTGTGGAATGTATGGATTGCTTCAGAAGGAGGGATCCAGTCAGGGGTAGAGATGGGTGGAAAGGAAGAGAGGAAGGGGGAGAAGAGCAGAGTGCTGCAGGTAGAAATGAGAACCAGGTAGCACTGAGACAAAGGCTGGGGAAGGTAACAGAGAGACTAAGAAATTATGAGCACAGTCAGAAAGAGAATCTGGGCAGGGCAGTGAAGTTCTGAGTGATTCAAAGTGGAGACTAAGAGTGTAGTTGTTGTTTTTTTTTTTTTTTTAAAGACACTGAAATAGGAGACAGAATGATATAGTGGGAAGTGGGTAGGGTTTGGAGTCCAACTGATATGAAATTAAAACAGCTGTCACTTACTTGCTACAAGATCTTACACAAGTTACTCAACAATTCCCAGATTTTTTCAAAACTTATAAAATGGAGACAATATCTTGTACATAGGATTGTTCTGAGTATTAAAGGTTATACTATGCTTAATGTTTAGCACTATTCTAGAAGGTTCCTTTCCTGATTTTCTCTAGTTTTACCCTCCTCCAGGCCATCAACTTCTGAGTTCATTTTCAAAAAAGAGGTTAGATGAGACTAGTGCCCTGCTTATCATCCCTCATGGAAATCCTTTACCTACAGTATAGAAGCCACAAGTGGTCCTTTGTGGTCTAATCTCTGCTTATACTTTTAGCCCATTTCTCATCACTTTGGTACCTCACTCCAGCTACACCACATTTAAAGCATCATCTTTCATATCTTCAAGTCTTAGAATAAACTGCTTCCTCTTCTTAGTGTCTTCATCTAGTTCTCTGATTATATAACCCTTTATCAACTTTTGAAGACTTAAGTTCAAGACACAGATATCTATGTAGATGTCTTAGCCTGATCCCTAGTCTGCACTAACCTCCACCATCCACACATCAAAATATAGATTCTACCAGTCGTTCTTAAGCAATATTTAATTATTCGTTCATGTGTTTAATTTTCTCCCACCCAACAGACTGATACATCCATAAAAGCAAGATGATTTCTTGTTGTATCCTCAGTAATTTTACAATTAGTTGTCCAATAAATGTGTGTTTAATTAATGCCTGATTTTAGTGTAAAGCCATGGGTTCCACAGGTTAAGTAGGCACTGCTTAAACATTTTAAAACCACATAAACTGGGGCGCCTGGGTGGCGCAGTCGGTTAAGCGTCCGACTTCAGCCAGGTCACGATCTCGCGGTCCGTGAGTTCGAGCCCCGCGTCAGGCTCCGGGCTGATGGCTCGGAGCCTGGAGCCTGTTTCCGATTCTGTGTCTCCCTCTCACTCTGCCCCTCCCCCGTTCATGCTCTGTCTCTCTCTGTCCCAAAAATAAATAAACATTGAAAAAAAAAAAAAAATTTAAAAAAAAAAAAAAATAAAAAATAAAACCACATAAACAAAGGATAATTTAGGATAGTACTTTCTTGGGAGTCTTGTGGTCAGCTGCCTCCCCTGAGATTAGATTTGAGGTTCAGATCATTACTGTAAGGGCAAGATCCAGGCCCTAAAATCCTATTACCCTAAAGGTATATTCCCAGCCCCAATTTCTGGTCCAGAATGGAAGTCAGAGAGAGGAGGCACAGTGTGGTAGTTAAGAGCACTGGATGCTGGAGTGGGACTGTCTGGGTTCAAATCCCTTTCACTGGCCATTACTAACTATAGGACCATGGACTACTTATTTAACCTCTCCATTGCTCAGCTTCTTTATTTATAAAATGGTGATGATAATAACAGGACATACCCCCTAGAGATGTTAGGAGGATTGGGTGAGTTAATACAAATGAGAAGATTAGAACAACTGTCACATAATAATAAGACTTAGTTTACTGACTTGTGACTCCTTTTAAGGATATTAGTAGCTGAAGTTGTGCATATGTATATACACACATATATATGTATGTATATACACACACATGTATATATATATACAATATATACTATATATACACACATGTGTGTGTGCGTGTGTGTATACATGTGTGTATACCACTTTGTGCATATATAGTTAGTAGGATATAAACCATAGGCCAATAGAATTTCATGAAAGTCCCAAGGGAGATCCAGATCCTATACTGACTCTGAAATCAACATGGGCTCCCTATCATCTTTTTGTCTGAGCTTCTGCGCTCCTTCTCCAGTGATGCCAGTCAACAAATATTCTAAAATTACCTACTATGGTTGAGGCACTGTTCTATGTACAAGGAGTCAAATCCCTTCTATTCAGAGCTATTTAAAAGACCTTTAAAATCAGGGAGAGGGGCGCCTGGGTGGCGCAGTCGGCTAGCGTCCGACTTCAGCCAGGTCGCGATCTCGCGGTCCGTGAGTTCGAGCCCCGCGTCGGGCTCTGGGCTGATGGCTCGGAGCCTGGAGCCTGTTTCCGATTCTGTGTCTCCCTCTCTCTCTGCCCCTCCCCCGTTCATGCTCTGTCTCTCTCTGTCCCAAAAATAAATAAACGTTGAAAAACAAATTAAAAAAAAATAAAATAAAATAAAATCAGGGAGATTTTCCATGATTTTTGGCCTTAAAAGATCCTTACAACTAGGACAAGGAATAATCTGGTTTTTTTTTCTCCCTGCCTTATCTATCTTTCTTTTTTCTTTTCTTCCTCTCTTCCTTTCTAAAATAGCATTCTTAACAACACGTATAGGTACTATGGTGATAGCTCCCATATAAATATGGAAGAGAGAACAAGAGAGGAGAAGGAGGTAATTAACTCAATTGTATAAGGCTTTCTTTAAGAAGAAGAAAGGAATGAAATTATGGAGAACCTATTTCCAAAGAGGCAGAAAGGGTGCTGTGAAAGACATGCTTACAGTCAGACCTAGAACACAATGCTGACACCAAAACACAGTCCACTCAATTCTTACACCTGATTATGCAAAGCAGCCCACTTTCCCTCCTGCTTTTCCCTCTCTATGTAAATAATTTCTTTATAAATGGGAAAAATGGAGAACAAGCCTTTTAAACAGTTGTCATAAATTAGAATAAATTGCATTAATTCAAAATGTAAAACTAGGAGAGCCAGGAGAACATGCAACATATTTTCCCCAAATAACACTGTGAACAAGCACAAGTGTATACTTTGGGCATATGTATATCTTTCCTCTGACTGACAGCCTGAAGGAGATAGTCCATGTGATTTTTATGTTGCTGAGGTGGAAACAATCTTTATTTGGATTGAATAGCAGAGTAAACAGGAATGAATAAGAGACACAAAAGTTTACAGTACAGATGGTTTCCGATTCTTTTTTAAAAATTGCATGCGTTTTCAATTAAAAGCGCATTTGCCTTTTGTTCTAGTCGACGGTCCTAAAGACTTTTCATGGTTGTACACCACAAAAAATTAGAGGTGATCAGTAAATCGTGTTCTGCGTTTAATAATGTTACACACACTAAATGCAGGCAGAAGTTTATCTTCTCTACTTTTTAATCTGAAAAGATTAAAGTTTATCTGATAGTTATGTAAGTCCTTAAGGAACTAAAAAACTTTGTGATAACAAGCTTAGGTAAAAAAAATAATAAACTAAGGAGGATATTCATATACACACAGTGTGTGTGTGTGTGTGTGTGTGTGTGTGTACATGTATACCCATGTTTTTGGAGAGAATGGGTATAAGATTTTAATGATTCAAGGAAAATAGTAAAAAAGTGTGCCAAAAGTGGTTTCCAGAGACACAGATTAATTTGCTTAAACTATAATGACACCCACCTATAAGCGGCATACACCTGTGCCCCTAAAAGCCTTCTTCCTAGAACTGGAAGAGTGTTTTGCTTCCCACACAGTCATCTGGCTCTGTCATCGAATGAACTGCCTTGGGTGACACAAGGAAAGGGTAACATAACGATCCATCTTCAGTCGACAAATCTGCCTTACCTGTGGTGAGAGGCAAAAGGCTATTCTGATTGAATTATCTACAACTCTTTTATAGTAATGTCAAAATGTAAAATAAAACAGCACTACCTCAATACTTATTAAGCACTTTTTTTAACTTGCATAATTATGGCAGTGAATCACAGCTTATCTTTTAACCTATGTTAAACATTGCCTTTACCCCCAATAGTTTTTGACCACAGACTCTAGGGCAGTCAAATGCTCTAATTCAGGGGCATATGAGAGAAAAGAGGACAAACACACACGTCTGACTTTCAGGCTCACCCTTGTTTCTGCAGGCTCTTCTGTCTGCCTTGAAAAGGCAAGTTATGGCTCTCAAGGGTGCTCTAATCTGGAACAATTCCCACAAAACAATCAATGGCAAATCATTATTTCTTTCCTTTCCCCAAAGAACAGGATGCACAGAAAATAATGCACATGTAGTAAAGAGTTGAAAGCCTAATGCACATAGGAAACTCGCCGCCCCTCCAAATCAGCACATCAGGCCACCAGATACCAGTCTCAGGCAGGAGTTAGTCATCATTTTCTTACATGAGCCATGCTCTCCTCCCTGGATTGATGCATCTTCTTCTCCTCTACATAAAGAATTAGCTGAATAAAGTAAAAATAAGAGGGCTCTGGGGCCGCAGATGGCTGACCAGCTGTTTCTGAGTGACTCCCCATGCATGAATCAGTGCCTCATCTGAGCTTTAGTGCTTCCATGTTTGGGGGGCAAAATATTCTGCATTTTGGAAAAGTAGTTCATGGAAAATAATACAGCAAACTAACATTTATAGAAAACCACAGTCATCTTGTAACAAATGTCCTAAATTATGGACTCAGAAGCAGATCCAGTTTTACCCAAGGTTCTCTGTCTACAGTGCCTGTAGGTTTTTGTTGTTGTTTGTAACTGTGGCTCCTCCCAACCCCCACCCCGAGTGCCTCTTTTTTAATGATACACCACTTTATATAATATACCACACAGAAGACAAAATTTCAGCCTGGAGAAGAGGCAAGCGGTGAGGGTGGAGGATTTAAAGGGCTTCACTTTTCTGACCCCTTTGGAGATTCATCTTATATATTTTCATTTAGTTTGATGGTAAGATTAATGCTGCTTCTGAAAGCCTCCTGGTTCCCTTTTAAACAACATTCATTTCCCAGTGCTTAAGTGCAATGTTGGGGGTATTGACAAAATAAAAGTAGAACGGAACTTTATATTCCACCCTCTTCCACTCTCTTTCAATGCGGAAGTTTCTGGCAAGGCAAGAGCTTCACTGAAGCCTTTTCCTGGTTGTTCTCTTTAATTTTAGATGATTGTTTGATGTGAATGTCTCTAAGAGAGTTTATTTTAATACGCAGAGGAGCAGAGATAGCTCCAAATGCCTATTATCAGGAAAAAGGCATTATATGTGATGGGAGAGTAAGAAACCTTCTGTGATCATTTTTATTCAATGAAAGCCATTCCTTTGGGTGGGAGAGTCAAATGCTAGTACCCACACATGCTGCATGCATACCAGCACGAGCCGGAGGAATGCAGATTTCTGTATCTGAGAGCAGCTGCTAAGTGAAATGGAACGTCCAACAGATGGCTGCATTGTCATTGTTGGGGGAGGAGGAAGGGGAGCTATTTTGGTTTTTCTGTTGAGGGTGTGTGTGTGTGTGTGTGTGTGTGTTTAATAGGATGTATTCTCCTCTACCTGGATCTTTCCGGTATTTTCAAGGGCTTTTTTCACTTTGAATCTTAAAAGTGGAATAAGCACTAGAGATCTTCTGGTCATTTGACATGTAATGGGAAAGGAGAGAGATCAAGGGCACATAGCTTGTTAGAGCCAAAACCAGAACTCTTTCATTAAGCCATACCGCAGAGAAGTCATGCATTCTACTTACTTGAGTACTGGTATTTAACATCAATACCAAAGCTCAAGAGAAGGAAACACTCTATCA
Organism: Lynx canadensis; assembly: GCF_007474595.2. NCBI lineage: Eukaryota > Metazoa > Chordata > Mammalia > Carnivora > Felidae > Lynx > Lynx canadensis. The sequence goes on along the minus strand of NC_044303.2, from coordinate 152,056,696 downwards.
TCTGTAGTTTCATAGTCTGAAAAGTACATGTATATTATTTGCTTTTAAAATTTTATGATGAAATTGCCTTGTAATTCTCAAATTGGAAGAAAGAATAAGATGCTTCCTAAGCAAAGTTCTATCAAGTCTATATTACATATTTTATTAGATGTTTGGGACAATATGACCAAATATAAACAACATGCTATAGAATTTTACAATTCTATAGTAGTTTCATATTCCATAGTATAAGCAGTTAAACTTGTAAGTCAAAGCTTGCAAAGGCCATGCTTAAAAGGCAGACAGAAAAGTGTTGAGCTCCCATGATGACCTGTCTGCAAAAGGCCTCTATCTCCCTTATGATGAGAGCTTTGGGTAAGTTGTAAAGTCACATGGCTCACCCATTGGTTCATGTTTTTTTCCAGAAATAGAATCAATAGAGAACAGACAAACCCACAGTTGCCAGTTTGTACAGTCTTGTGGTTTCTGTCCGGGCCTACAGACTCGAGCAGGTCTACCAGATAATGAAGGCAAACTATTTCAGTTCCTGTGGGTCCAGAGCGCCTCAGCATAGTTCTGGTTTCAAACAAATGAATAACAAATTAAAAGGTACAGTAAAATAAGGGGGTGGTTAAAATATATTAACTAAAATCAATGGAGGAGAAACGTAGTTAAAATCCCTGCATTCTCAGCAATAGTCTGTGATGTATTTTGTTAATCTCTTAAAATTTATGTTAAAAGCCTTTTAGCAGAAAGTCAATATATTTGGGTAGTTGAGCAAGTACATCATCCTGTACTGATGGCTGCATTAAACATGATGCAGAGGCTCCATTGTCTTTAGGAAAAGAACAGGGGGTCCATCCAACGGAAGTCCCACCTCAAAGAGACCAGACGCTTTTCCCAAAACAGCCTGTGGAGCCAAGCCCAGTATTATGTTCTCCTCCTCTGCCTTAGGTTCCCCGCTGACGTCAACTGGAGTCCTGGAAATGAAGCAGGATCCGAATACCAGAAGCATAGCCTAATAATAGAGCAAAAATGGAGAGCAGATGGAAAATAAAGCTTCTCGATAAAGTGAGACCTAATGTTATAAATTTGTTCAGGGAAAGAAAACAACAGCAACAAAGCGAAAAGGCCTGTAAACAGACTTATTGGTGCTAAAATTCTAGAATATGGCTGACTAGAAAAGCACCTAGATACTTAGAAATCGCCCAGAAAAAGAATGAAAAATAAACAGGAAAACAAGCAAAATCAACTTTTGGATTAGTTTGAAACACGGCTACTAAATGTGCCCAGGGTTGAAAATGATACCAAACCCGAACCAGTAAACTAAAATAGATGATTAGCAGCTTCCTTTACCCATGATTTGTACATAACTGCACCATTGTATTTGCATCCCACCTTGAGCAGTCAGCTTATGCCCATGGATAAATTTTGCTGGGACAACACAGGTGTAAATTCTGAACATGGCAGTGAAATGGTTTGGATCAAAAGTAAAAGTTGTTTTTTTTTTTTTTTTTTCCCAGAGGTGCCCTGTTATACCCAGAACTCCTAGAAATGTTCTTACAAGTTACTTACCCCTGCAGCCCCGTTGTGTGTCTCTCTCTTTGTATGCAGTCAAAGCCATCAAAGTCTACTACTTTATCTCTTGGCATGGCTATGACATATTCAAACACTCCATTTAATTTTCTGGGATGAGCAGCAAACTCTTGAAACAAACCTCCTCTTAATTTTTCCTGTGTATACATTTCTGTAGACAGAAATTTTTAGATCTTAATAATCTTAATAATTGGACTTGTAAACATGTTACTTTTTTATATAGACAAAGAAGGCTCAAAGACATTAAGATTGAGCTGTAATTTCAGACTGTAAATACATGTTCTATCAGGAGACCATGAAGGAACATCAAATATGTTCTATTTGAGAAACATTCTCCATTTTCTTATAAGAATGACCTTCTGGTTGGAAAAGTGATGAGGTAAAGTTTTAACACAGAGATACATTTCTCTTATTTTCACTATTTAACCACTGACAGGATTAAGGGGGGGAAGCCAATTTTAAAAAATATTTCACATTTTTGTCCTTTTACTCTAATGGTTTCTGAACTCTGTTTCTAGCATGCATAAAAAGAAATCTTGTTTCTTCAGGTAGCCTTCTTGGTTCTGCCTCTTCAACTGCTTTACTCTGCCTAGCCAACATTTTTCTTTGAGTCTCATTTCCTTGAGCTTTGCTTGATCTTGTGAACCTGACATTTCAGACCCCACCTCACTCCTAGGGAGAGTTCCCTTGCCTTGGGCTTCAACTTCAGTCTCTATTCCTCACCTTGAGACTCAGCACAAGCCCAGTCCATTCCTTGCCAGGCTCCTAGATGCCCAGTCCAACAGAGCCCCAGGCCTCCTGCCAACTTCAAGAGAAGATATTGGACACCCATCTCTGTTTGGAAGGTCCTCAACCAGATAGATCACAGGGAACTATTCTAAAGTAATGAACCACTGATACAGTGTAAAAGTATGGACGTACAGACATAAGAATCACAGATGACTTTTGAGTTAGAAGACACCTAGAGGTCATTTATTTAATAAGAGAGGAAAGTGTTACTTAAACCCAGTTGATAATCTAGAATTTCTGTAAGAAGAGAGTGATATAATGTATATAAAGTGTTTTATAAACTCTATAGCACTATACTGTATGCATAGTCAGTGTTTGTCTTCTAGGTAGTATGTTTGAGAGTTATTCCAGAGATGCTGCCATTACTCAAAATGTTTTAAATCTCTTCCTTAAAATTGTCATCTGAGGCAGTTAAGATTGTCACTGTACAGTCACATCTTGTTCTTACCAGTAAAGGTATTATCCAGGGCTCAGACATTCATCTCAGATTTAATCTTAAATGTCTTCAAAGGCAGAAACCATGTCTGTCTTGCTCCTTGCTCCTGGTATACTGCCTGCCACTTAGTAAGTACCTAATAATTATTTGTTCAAGGAGTTTTTTTTTTTAAAGATCTAACCCACCCTCAGAGAATGATGATTTGCTATGATTGATAGGCAAAGTCTCTGAAGACATTTCAAAAGAGAATTTCCCAAATAAAAATTATTTTTGAGCCATAACACTGTTGTTGGAATAAGTTCAAGGTTATTCATTAGAATGGGACAACATTCACTGTATTTACACATCTGTGTTCTGGCTGACCCCTTTATAGTGTTGCATTTATTTATATCTCACCTTTTTTTTTTTTTAAAGGCATTTTGAAAAACAGCAACAAAAAGAAACCCATAACAATAACATTAATAAAATAAAATAAAATAATGTCATTATATCTCAGATATGAATGGCAAAAAGCAGCCCACAGGGTGGGTCCCTTCTGGGTAGTTAGCTAAGGAGTGACAGTAAGTAACAAGAAACAGAGAACAAATGAGGCTCGCACCGTCTCAAGCACATGTCTGCATGCCATCTGGCCCTTGTTCCCTGTTGAGTAAAAGAGTTACTTACAGCCAGTAAGAATGCAGTCATAAGGAAACATTCGAGGGTGACTGGGGTGATGAGATTCCCAGATTGATACGGAGTGCCCAGGAAGAAGGGCATCTGCGTGTCATGGTAACCAATCATCACTGTTTTTTGAGGAATCCGTGTGACACATAAAAGTGAGAACAGTCCCTCTCCAGTAGGCTGATGTTTTGTTTGAAAAGGAAAAAATGAGCACAATACTGAGTGGGGAAGGCATATTAATCACAAGACAAGGTTGTCCACCTTTCTCACATGTGAGTTGCTCTCAGGAGAGTCTAACAGTAGTGATTTTACAACTGTTTTAAAACTCATTAGGCACAAAGGAAAAGCCCAGTTCACAGCACAAAAACATGAACTTTCTCCCATATTTCAACTAGTTCCAGTCTACAGCATCCTGGCCAGGCTAGGATGAGGTTATATATTTTATGAATCCTGTTGGGCTTAGGGCTTGCATTAGTGATTTCTCAGTGAACATGTTTACTTGTTCTTTTTACTGCTCTCTGAAACACTGGATTAAGAACATTAAAACAGGTCCAGCTAAAAGCATAGCAAAATGTGGTACCTCATAAAAATGAAACCAAGGAGTGTTCAGAAGAAGAAATAGAGAATGCTGAATTTCTCACCAGACCACCAGCTTATTCATTTTGGAGCTACTCTGGTTTTGATGAGGACCAGAGCATGGGTGTCATTCGTGATGTGTGGTATCCACAAGAACAATAAGTCATTTCTTTTCTAGAAATAAGTTATTCCAGTGCCATAATAAAAAGAAGGAAGTATTACTTGAATTCTGAATGGTTGAAAATTTGAGTTCTGTCCTTCAGCTAAGGAGAAAATATCAAAGGCAGCTTCATGCCTGCTTTTCTGTAATCTTTCCTAGAGAATTTTTGAACTAGCATCACTCCCCTTAAATCCTACCCCAAGACTGGGTTCTAGTACAATCTCCACAGTGCCTCGAGAGTAAATTTCTAAACTGCAAATATGATTCTATAACTACAGAAGTTAAAATTATTTTATGTCATCCATGTTACAGACTGAAGTCTGATTTCTAAGCTTAACATATGAAGATTTGTAAAAAACTGGCTCTTTCTTATCTTTCCGACCTCACCTTCTATAGCTCAAGCATGTACATTCTAAGCTCTAGCCATAATGAATGAATCCATGATTCCACTGTGTTAACTTATACCTCTCTTCTCTCAGAGGAAGACATAGTTTCATTCACCCTATTTTCTAGAAAACTATTCATTCTTCAGGACATAGACTCTCATTTTCTCTCTGAAGACTTTTGCCATCATTCTCACTTTCACCCCTAACCATGCAGACTTAAATACTGCCGTATACACTTCTAAACAGTACAAAATGTTTTGAACCATTTTGATGCCATTTTGACTTTGAGGACATTTTGGGCCTGCTGGTATAATAACATTAACCTTCACTTCCAAAGTGACAAAGCACATGAGCATATATCCAATTCCGCTCTATCTCTATGGCTGTTCTCTATCCACACCCCACAGGGTAATGACCTGCTTGAAAAAGATTTGGCTTTAATTACTGTATTTGTCTGCTCCGGCTGCCATAACATAGTGTCATGGACTGAGTGCTTAAATGACAGAATCTTATTTTCTCACAATTCTGGAGGCTAGAAGTCCATGTTCGAGGTGTCAGGTGATTTGGTTTCTGGAGAGACTCTCTTCCTGGCTTATAGATGGCTGCCTTCTTGCTACATCCTCACTTGCCCTTTCCTCAGGACATGTGACATGTAAGGGAGAGAGAGAGGGAGAGGAGAAAGAGCAAGAAAGAGACAGAGAGGGAGGGAGAGGACAAGGAGGGAGGGAAAGAGCTTATTCACTGGTTTCTTTTTTTATAAAAACACTAATCCTATCAGGTCAGGGTTCCACCCTTATAATGTCACTTAATCTTAATGACTTCCTTACAGGCCTCATCTCCAAATAGAGTCATACAGGGGGTTAGGGCCTTAGTGTATGAATTTGGGGGGACATAACAATTCAATCTAAAACAATCACCTGATGTTCTCAATATCCAACAGAAGTCCCTCCAATGCCTGTAAACATTTGTGCTTTGATTAAATGCCATAACACATAAACAGAGAATGAGGAAAACTGTTCAACTCATTAACCAATCTAAAGTATATACTCATTTATGTATACCATGTACAAATCCCTATTATAAACATGCCACTGTTCTTAAGGAATTCATAATCAAGTAATATAATTGAGAATTTAAATAGAAGTAAGTGCCAAATAAGTAGTTCAAATAATAAGCAACTACAGGGTAAAGGAAAGGGTTTGGACTCAGAAAACAAATGTGAGTTCAAAATCTAGCCCTGCCACTTACCATGACCTTAAAGTAAGCTGCTTAATTTCTCCAAGCTTCAGTGCCCTTGCCTTTAATAACATGGCGACATAATGAAGCAAGTGAGAGAGAGTTCATAAATTCACTTTTGGAAATGCTGACACCACATACACAAAGAGAGGTGTGGCTATGCCCTTAGAGAAAGCTCCTTTGACAGGATCATTGATACCTCCTTTCTTCCTAAGTGGGGAGGGCAGCTTTTTTGCAGGGCGTCGCCTCCCTATAAGGCAGGCCCTGCTGCATTAGCCACATTTGCACATGCCTTCAACCATCACTCTCAAAACAGCGTTTTATGCTAGTGCCCAACCAGGGAAAGAAGAGCTCTTGCTCATGTTCTACGTTTGCTTTCTTGCATGGAAGAGAATCAGCATACTTCAGTTCTGAATCAGAGAAAGTGTGGCAAAAGCAGAAAGAAAAATCCTTCACAAACAAATACCACATGGGTTACTTCAAGGCTCCACGCACTCTCGTGGAAACACTCAAGCACTAAAAGTGTTAAACCTAACACTGAAATGACTAAGTGATTTAAACATGGAGGACACCATACAGTGAAAATCCTTATTAAAGACCTATTAAATACGTCATCATGTGCTATAAGCAGAGAATTATCTGTCAATGATGGAACATTCACTCTGTGGTCAGTAGAAAAAGGGAAAGTTGGCCTTGCCCAATTGGTAACTATGGCTTCACCTTACATTCAACAACTATCAGATGATATTCCCAAATCTTAAATAAGTGTGTGGTATTTGCAGAGTTCATGGCAGCAAATTAAGTCCAGGTGGAGCTGCACAGGAAAAAGAGGAAAAATGGCTCCTCACCAGAAATAAGAGAGGAGCATGGGAGGACAGATTCCGACACCCCAGGCGCCCAAACCCCCTGTTGAGAAGAAATAGACTCGTGTGTGTGTGTGTGTGTGTGTGTGTGTGTGTGTGTCACACCCCACAACCCCCCCATATACACACATGCACGCCACACACAAGCACACGTTATTTATTTATTTATAAACAGCCTCACTTCTACTGACACTGGCAATGCTCTCCATTTTCATTACATGTTGAAGACAAGAATTAAGGGGTAGAAAGAAAAGAACTGTGCATTCAAAGCTCAGCTCCAGAATTGGCTTTGTATTTATTATTGCATATATATCAAAAGCAACAAAAGACCACAGTGAAAGAAATAGACTGGGAAAACCTAAATTGAAAATGTAACTGAAGCATCATGAACTGACAAATACAGCTTTTAATACGTTAATTTATTTTCTTTCTGCTCCTTAACAAATGTAAAGGTGTCAATGCATATAAAAAATATCGCTTGAGCTGCTAGCAAAATACTAAAGCTAAAGCATGAGGTGACACTCCCAGCTGCAGGAAATGTAAGTCGCTTGTCCAAATCACTGAGTGGTCAGGGCATGCTTTACAAATCTCTTAAATATCTGCCTCCAAGCTCCTCACAAGGGAGTTCACACAGGCAGAGACATATTTTTTCTTCTTAATCACGTACCTTTTAAGATTCATAATTTGGGATGAGCAAAAGGCTCGGCAGGAGGTGGGGATGAATTAAAAACCATAAAATTGATGCTATCACTCTGATTGACACACCAGTAGTGCAGCATACATTTCCTGTTTGTCAGGAATGAAAGGTGTTCACATTCTGTAATAATACCTAATAATGTTTTGGAAAGACAAACTGCTGTCTGACTACATTTTAGCAAGATGGATTTTTTTTTCCCTTTCTGGCAGCACTGAAATCAGAAGCTAGAGTATATATTACAACCCTTTATAAAAGATGACCTAGATATTTAATAGCTGCAGCTATTCCAGTCCACTACCTGGACCTCCCCAGGTCTCTGATGCTATATTCTAGTATGCCTGAAATCACCATTACACCTTAAGACTAATTCAAGAGAGTGTCCAGGGAGCTAGCTGTCCAGCACTGCCATAATAAACTTAAGGGAACAAGTATCCTTAGCTACCTATAGCCGTCTCATCACGAAATTGGCCAGCCCTCTACTTATCGTTTGTCTAATCTGACAATTACTATTCTGTGCAGGGTAATAAAGAGAATCTTGTACATGTGGATCAGGAGACCTGAATCCCTCTAGCTGCCATGTCTCTGACTAGGTAAACATGAACAAGCCACTTAACCTGTCCACATTTCATACTCATTATTTTAAAGAGATGCTTCCACACGCCTTGACTACCTGATGGGTCGGTGAAAACACAAAAGCAAAATGACAGTTTTGTAACTTCATCATTTAGATCCTAAATATGAATTTATGTTTGTTAAACAAAGGATCTGGGGGATTTTGAAAGTCATCTATTTCTGGGGTGATAATTAAGCCAAAGGAAGAGGAAAGAAACAGTACAACACTAGATCTTATATGACAGGACCATATCAGAAAAAAATCAAATATAATTATAGCCATTCAAGAATTACTCCTATGGTGAACTTTGAGCCAAAGATGTAGTCCTCAACTTACTGCCCTGTTATTATCAGTTGTGTTCCTATTGAGTATTGATTGTAGGCACTCACTACCTAAGGTCTCAAAATATTAAAAGCAGTATTTTGGGGAAAGGAGAATAAAGGGAAAACATGAAATAATTCTGAAAATTTCAGGAGGAAAATGGAACAGGAATGTTTGTGTTAAATATTTTAATGACACATTTTTGCATTTTAATCCCTGGGATTCTGCTGGTTCCAAGGAAGATGTCAAGAAAATAAAAATGTAAAATCAGTGTAACAATAATTGTCTAATAATACCAATTTACAAGTATTGGGCACTAACTAGAGTCTGAATAATCCTTTGTCTCCAGAATTATAAACACAGATTCTGATACTTTGGAAAGCCTAAGGAAAACTGACCTAAACGAAAAAGGGAGGATATTACGTAGATCCTGCTCTTGGTAAGAATACTGTTGCAAAAGGATCAAAAGTACTTTTGAATACAATTTATTGCTGTTGTTTTTGCTAAATCAAATAAAGGCTTTAAGCAAAAACAGGTTTCAAGCCTTCTGCTTATAACTGCACTTCATGTGACTTGACAATGCTGATTTCTGTGTAATTTTTTAAATCCATGTTTGGTAAAAAAAAGAAAGAGCTTTTCTACCAGTTCTTCAAAGTTCTAATAAAATCAGCTTGCTGGTGAACATCCTTACAGACACAGTGCAAATTCAGTCATAGAGAAGCTCAGCAGTCACTCTACTACACCCAGTTGGTCCATGCTAAACCTGCAAGAGTTATGGTGCACCTCTTTCAGGATTTGAATGTATTTCAGTCATGGCCTGAATTAAATTATATGCACTAACACTGGAGTTAAAAAGAGAATGCATGGATCACCGTCCTCATAACCTTCAAGAGGCACTCCATAGACTGCTGTCTGCTTCTTGAGTTAGATTGACAGAAACTGGGAGGAAAGCATGAGCAAAAGGGATCTTGAGTGCCATCAGCTGAAATTTACCTAAACCCCCACAGCAAAATATAATCTGGAAGAAATAAGAGGTTCACCTTTTGGTTCTAGTTAATGGTAACTTGAAGGTTGGCTTAAGTAATATCCATCCCTCTACTTGCTAAGTTCCCTAAATGTGGTTCTAAAAAATAATGTTAAGTATTCAGGCCAGAGATATTTATCAGAAGGATGTGATTTAAACGGCTATGTACCTCATGGCAAGCCTTACAGAAAAATATAGGTACAAATATGCATAAGTCATATTTATATACTTTCTATAAAATTAGACTGGCATTAATTAAATGGCAGAAAAGGCAATGAGAGCATTGTTTGGAAGGTAGCTTGTTCCAAGTTCTGATTATAACTTGCTTCCCAAAGAAGGAGCCGCCCACAGCTTAGAAGACAGATGAGAAGATCATCATCACAGATTTGCTGTGAACAGCTCTGCTCAGCTCTGTCCCTGCCAGACTTGGGGCCACACATACCCTTCTAAGAGGGCTAAAGAAGATTCACAAAGAGCACCGCTTCTTGCTCCAGCTTTGGCAAGAGCAGAGGATGATTTTGTCTTTCGGTAACTTGAAACCTTCCTGTAGTGCTGAGAACTGCTCTCAATAGCAAAGTTGTTATCATCATCATTACACCTAACATTTACTGAGCATTTACTATGTGCCAGGCACCAATTGCTTTGCATCTCATCTTATCTTCACAGTAATCCCATGAGTGAGTAATATAATTACCCAAATTTCATGGAAGAAGAAACCGAGGCCAAAATTTGCCCATGGTTACAAAAAAATGGTGAGTGCCAGCGCTGGGACTTGAATTCAGACAACCTCATTCTTTGAGAATCGTCACTTTTTGTAACCACATTTTAGAGTAGTTTAATCAGCTGCAGACAACCCATGGATCAGGCATTTTTAAATGCCACCCCACTTACAAATCTCTTCCTATTTATTCATTAATTGTTTGAAGAATTAAGAGTGCCAGGAACTGTCTTAAGCACTGGGAATTCAGCATTGATCAAGGCAAACTCTCTACCTGTGTCAAACTTACATTCTATATTCTGCACACATAGCCTCCTTTATTCCTTAAAATAACCGTGTAAGTCTGAGCCCCTTAGTATCACCCACTTTTTAGACAGGGAGCCAGAGCTCAGAGAAGTAAAACAACTTACCCAAGGCCACACAACTGGTAAATGGGACGACTGGGGTTTACCGCTTAACCTTCAGACTGTTGATCCTTCATTCTGCCATGCTTCTGTTACCCAATTACTATGGTTCCAAAATGGCTTTCATTAGTTGGGTAGAATGTTAGTACTGCAGAGAAAGAAAATAAGACCGAGTTGGCCCTTTTCCTCCTACTTTATTCTCTTTTTCCCCCATTTCTTGGTCCTTACCTCTGTCATGCTTCAGGTACCCACTGTCTTCTGGTTGCCCACAATTTCCCACTTCTGTACCTTCCACACCCACCCCACAAGCCTGTTCTCTGCCCTCCTCCTGCTTTATATATTCCCCCTCTGTTCCTCACTCATCCCACATCTATACCTTAGGGTTAATCTTAGCTCTCACTCTTCACTTTAGATAGCAGCCCTGACATGTTGTAGAAAGTGACCTAAAAGGAGTCCCTTCTATCATTATACCAGGAAAGACTTGTCCCTAGTAAGTCACATATGTTATTATCTCAGAATTTCTTGAGTGAATTTTCCCATAAAAAGTCTCCCATGTGGTATTTATATTCTATAGTATTTACTGCATATATATATATATATATATATATATATATATATATATAGGCTAAATATGTTCCTGGATGCTGGCTAGCAAAATTTAACAGTGGGTAATATGCTTTGAATTCCAATCAACAAAACTACAAGTGACCTCTGGCAAAGATTTCCTCAGTAACACATTCCTGTCTTCACTATTATTCACAATAAAGAGTGGGAAGCAGGAAAATTTTTAAAAAAATAAATTTAAAAAATAAACATGTTATTCCTTAATATTGGAGAAATAGGGACCAATGTAATAAGCACAGTGTAGAAAAAGATAATTTTTTTTAAAGAAAGAAAGAATTTAAACTTACAGGTGGCAGCAGTAGGGGCTGTAGGAGACAAAGATAAACATTTCTGACTTGAGAGATTTTCAGGTCTACAGAGAAACCCTGAATGCAAATGACATTCAGGAACCTCCTCAGTTGGACCCTAATTTTTTCACTTGGGGAAAGCCCCATAAGAATAAAGAACACATCTGATTTTGCTCAACATTATATGAGCAGCTTTAGCACAGGGCCTGAGACATAGTAGGCACTTAAAAATGATTAGTGAATGAAGGAATGTCATTCTTGACTTCTCTTCAACCACCCTCACGATCTCCTTCCCGATCAGCAGAGCCCTCTGTTGACCAGTATTCCTTAAGCCTGGGTTTCCACACTGTGCTTTTCTTTCAAGCAGTAACCTTTGTCTGTATCACCTTTTCCTCCCTTCCAGCCCTGGTGAAATGAGATTCTTTAGGCCAATGTGAAAATTGTTTCTTATGATTCTCCTTGGCTGGGATTTTGGCTTGAATACAGAGAGGCCAGCCCTTGCCCACAACATCTCAAGTTGGGACAGTAGGTGACCCACCCTTCCCCTTGCTGGCAGGGCCCTGGGATGTTTGTCCAGGTTTGGGAGAGGGCTTCTTGCCCACCTCAGATACAAAGTATATATCACCATAGAGGTTGTGTCCCTTGGAGGGTGCCCATTCATTTGTGCCAAGGGGAAACTACCTTCCTCACCCTGCTGGCCCCCATATTATCATTGTACAGTGGGGACTCTGAATGTTATGTAGCCAGTGCTAGATCTGAGAAGAAAACAATTGTGTCTTCCTTTAAGCAAACACTGCAACTTGTCCCTATAGTTGTTGAAGAATTCTCTAAGAGTAAAAGGGCCTTCACTAGTCATCTCAGCCTCTGGTTTTGCACACAGACTTGTTAACTGACTTCAGAAAGGAAAAATATCATTTTATTTCACACAAAAATGTAGGCAATCCCAAATCCAAATTTACTTGGACAGATCAGAAAATGGACTAAATAACACTGATTCCTTTTCTTTTTTTCTAGAATTATCATTCATCTTTTTCAAGAGGAGAATATTATAAATTTACTATGCTATTCATAAATGCCTTTCTGCCAGATTAATAGAAAACCTTTAGAAGCTGGACTTGTGACTTATTCTGGGATATGGTCTTCCACAAACAATTGGGTACTGTTCAAATATAATGATTATACTATTCATTCATAACTATCATCTCCCAACTATTTACTGTGTGCAAAATATAATAGCAGGTACTGTTAGAAGCTGATCCCTTAGTTTAGGCTTTAACTTGGCCCTGCCCAAGACCACTGTAGGCAGCTGCCCACCTAAAAGGGGAAATGGGAACTAAATGCAGACTTTACTCTATTTGCCAAACCACATACCCTGGCATGGGGTTGGCTGTGTCCACCCAAGGGAAGCTGTACCTTCTTCCTAATTTTCACAAAGTACCCTCTTGACCCTGCCCCTCCTTCTGCACAAAACTCTTAAGCTGCATTTGGCCCATTTGTGATTTCTTTTCTCTCTCCAGAGTCATCAGTGTTCAGTGGAACATCCTTTCAGTTGCATGAAGATACCAAACTAGAGGAAAGAGGACACACCATGTGATTTCCCAAGGGCCATCATTTCCCAAGGGATGGTTGTGACTGAGGGGACACAGAAACAAACAGTCTAAAACCAACAGATATTCCTGTCTAAAGTATCTTTTTATAGCACAGCATAGCTGTATTCAATATAAAACAAGGAGAGTGATAACTGAATGTGAATTACAAAGCAGAATTTTAATCATGATACATGAGTTAATAATACACATGAGTTAAACTCATGATACATGAATTAAAGAAAATAACTGGAACCCCTTTTCATATTTTATTGTCAAAAGTTTTACCAAATAGGTGGTTTATTTGGAAAAGTAGCACCTCTTTGAAATTAACTCTTGATTTGTAAAAGTTCAGATTGTTCCTATCTACTTGGTCAACTAAAAGTGATTATTTTTATTGCTATAAGCCATGCATGTTGGTCTTTGAGAAATATGCCATTAATCATGGTTAAATTGTATAGGCTCAAAAATCTCTAAGACCTGCAAGAAAAAAAACAAAATCCAAAAATGTTGTAAAATTATTTATTAGTCTATAAAAAGTTGTGTGGACTTTCTACAAAACCAGCAATTGAAAAATGACAAAATTGTTATTTTATCCCTAGAGAATCTTTACACATTTACCTCAAAGGGAGGAATAGAGTCAATTACTTCTATTTCAAATAGATACTCCCTTTGACAAGTATGCAAATCATACTGGAACTATACATCTGAGCTTTTTAAGTGTGACAACTCTGAGATACTACTTGGTAAAGAAGATTGTGCTATTACCTCTCCAGTCTGTTCTCAAAGGGAATAACACTCATGTTTCCGAGGCAGAGAGAGCACTAAGAGGTGAGGTTCTGTCCACTCCTGCTGTGGACTGAATTGTGTTCCTCCCTCCACCCACCAATTTATATGTTGAAGCCCTAATCACCAATGTGAGTATATCTGGAGATGGAGCCTTTAAGAAGGTGATTAAAGTTAAAAGAGGTCATAAGGGTCGAGCCCTAATCCAGTAGAACTCTTGCTCTTTTAAGAAGAGGAAGAGACATCAGAGCTGTTTCTCTGCTATTTAAGGACATTTTGAGAAGGCAGTCATCTGCAAACCAGGAAAACAGCCGTCACCAGAGTCCAACCATGCTGGCAACCTGATCTTGGACATCCAGCCTCCAGAACTGTGAGAAATACATTTCTGCTGTGTAAGTCACCCAGTCTATAGTATTTTGATATGGCAGCCCAAGCTAACATAACCCCTTAAGTAACCTAGCCAAAAATTATTATTATTTTTTCAGCAAATAAGGAGAAAGAAAAAATGTTTTATAAGATTTTAATTTTTGTAGGGTTGCCTGGGTGGCTCAGGCAGTTGAGCATCCAAATCTTGATCTCAGCTCAGGTCTTGATCTCAGGGCCCCGAGTTCAAGCTCTGAGTTGAGCTGCATGCTGGATATGGAATCTACTATTTTAAAAAAACGATTGTAATTTTTATAAGAAAAAATGTGAATAAAACCATCTTTGAAAATTGAGTTCTCTTTATTTTTTGTAATACACAGCCTAAGAAAATTTGGTGTTCTTGCTATTCAAACATAGCTTCAAAAGAAATAGCATTGCTTCTGACAATCTTATATAACTTGATACCAAAATAATCCAATTAAAAAATGGGCAGAGGACATGAATAGACATTTTTTCAAAGTAGACATACAGATGTCCAATAAACATATTAAAATATGTTAAACATCATTCATCATTAGGGAAATGCAAATCCAAAACACAGTGAGATTTCCCCTTATTATCTATCAGAATGGCTAAAATCAAAAAGATAAGAAATAACAAGTGTTGGTAAGGATGTGGAGAATAAGGAACCTTTGTGCTCTGTTGGTGGGAATGTAAACTGGTACAGCCACTGTGGAAAACAGTATGGAGTTTCCTCAAAAAATTAAAAATACCATATGATCCAATAATTTTACAATTTTTACCCAAGGAAAATAAAAACACTAATTTGAAAAGATTTATGCACCCTTATATTTACTGAAACATTATTTGCAATAGCCAAGATACGGAAGCAACCCAAGTGTCCACTGATACATGAAAACATAAAGATGTATGCACTCACACACACATGCGCATGCACACACATACACACACACACACACACACAACACAGAGGAATATTACAAAGCCACAGAAAAGATGAGCATTTTGGGGCGCCTGGGTGGCTCAGTCGGATGAGCATCCGACTTTGGCTCAGGTCATGATCTCACAGCTTGTGAGTTCGAGCCCCGCGTCAGGCTCTGTGCTGACAGCTCAGAGCCTGGAGCCTGCTTCCGATTCACTGTCTCCCTCTCTCTCTGCCCCTCCCCCACTCATGCTCTGTCTCTCTCTCTCTCTCTCTCTCTCTCTCTCTCTCTCAAAAATAAATAAAAATTTTAAATTTTTTTTTAAAAAAAGGATGAGCATTTTATAATTTGTAACAACACAGATGGGCCTACAGGACCTTATGTGTCAACAAGGATGGACCTAGAGGGTAGTATACTAAGATAAATAAGTCAGACCAAGAAATACAAATACCACGTGATTCCACTCATATGGAATCTAAAATACAAAACAAATGATCAAACAAACAAGGCATAACCAGACCTATAAATACAAAGAACAAACTGATGCTTGTCAGAGCGTAGAAGCATGGGGGAATGGGCAGAATGGGTAAAGGGGAATGGAGGATAAGGCTTCCAATTATGGAATGAATAAGGTACAGGAATAAAAGGCACAGCACAGAGAATACAGTCAATGATACAATAATAGCGATGTAATGGGACAGATGGTAGCTACTCTTATTGTAAGCATAGCATAACATATAGAAGTTGAATCACTATGTTGTGCACCTGAAACTAATGTAACATTGTGTCAACTATACTCAAAAAAAAGTTTTATAATTTCTCTTATTCAGAAATTCCAGAGCCACCAATAGTCAAATCCCAACACAAAATGCTTTTTCACATTCCCCACTCTATCCTTCCTTTTTGCACCACCACGGTACTTAATATTAAACTGTTTATGTCATTTATCATGCTCCACCTTATAATTTCCATGACATCCACATATGCCTGTCTCCTTCTCCACTAGAAGACACAGATCCTGAGAACAGGGTTCAGGCTATTTTTTGGTTTCCCCAATGTTTACCACAGTGTTTTACCACAGTAAGTATGTATTTGGTGAATGTATGAAAGAATGAATTAACTACTGAGTGAATGGATGAATGGATACATGAATGAAAAAGTGGATTAAAATTTATTAACGATAAATGAATGAATAAATTTACCATTTTGCCTCTTCAGTTTTCCACAGCATCCAGAATAATTATCTTTGCACCATGATGCCTCCCCTTGATGTCACATTTTTGAAAGAGAATAAAAAGGGAAAATGGAATAACCCTTAGTTGCAGTGTCTCCTATTTGTTAGGCATAGTACCCTTGTTAACTTTTTTAATCCTTACTGCCTTGAGAGTTAAGTTTCACTACCCCCATTTTCCTAACAAGAAAACAGAGGCTCTGTGAGTTGAAGTAATGAATCCATACTCACACAACTGCTAAAAAGCAAAACTACAATTTAAGGGCAACACTGAAATCCAGGTTCAATCCCATATATTGTCTTTCTTTCTCAATGGTCTGCACTTGACATTTTGCTTCAGCTTTCTGGTCAAAAGAGAGGCAATTAAAGATATTTTCTGAGGCCATTGGACAGGGCCATCTTACTGCACCCAATTTGGAGAATGAGGTGAGGGCGTTCCCTCTCTCCCAGTGTTTTTCACTCTCCCACCAGTATGAGCCAATATCAACCTCAGGATTTCTTCTATAAGCATTACCCTGAAATACCTTAGCTATAGTAGCAAATCTGAGTAACAAATCTTATAGTAACAAATCTACCTGTAACAAATCTTTGATGCTAGAGAGTTTCTGATATCTCAGAGGGCTTCAGGAGTGCAAAGCACAGGAGTCATTTCCCTCCCAAGCTGATCTCATCGCTATTGCCGTGCCCCGAAGTATAAAATTTAGGGGGAGATTATAACTTGAGATTCAGGAAAATTTGAGTTACATTCAAGTTATTTCATTTATTAGCTATGTATATTTAAATATTCTATCTCAGTTTCTACATTAAATAGTGTTCATAAACTCAGACATATCTGAACACATGGCAAAAGCTGAGAAGACAGACTCCATTAAGGAATAATTTGCTTTAGAGAAGAAAAAGCCCCTTGGTCACTGTAGCAAAGACTGCCCAAAAGCTCACAAATCACAATTCTTCATCCTGTGTACTTAGAAAAAATAAATTTTCCAGCATCCCCTGCAATTAGACTGGTGCCATGTCCTGGAAGTAATGTTCACCACTTCCAGTCATGGACATCAAATGCATCATGTGATCTTCCTCACTCTTTGCTGGTCAGGCACCTAAATACACACAATACAGCAGTGGACTCTGAAGATGCCCTAGAAGGTGATCCTACCACAAGATAGAAGAATTGGGATTCCAGAATCATGGGATGGGAAGCTGCCTGCCAACAGACTGTGATATTAGCCAGAAGAAAACCCTTTATTGGGTATAGTCTCTAAGATTCTATGGTTGTTTGTCATAGCACCTGGCACTAATTACCCTAATACAGTTTCTTGGGAGTTAGAGAATCCAAGTCTAGGGCAAAATAATGGGTCATCAAAAAAGAAAAGGTATGATCTGTGTTATTCTATGACTGAAGAGTATTCATGGAGTATTCTTTGGAATACCTCCCTCCCTTCCCCATCCCGACTCTCCCATACATACCCAGTTGCTACTAAGACCACAACTGTCAGAAGGAGGCTATCATGGAGACCCTTCTCATTAAAGTCTCCACAGGACACTGACCATGCAAAGCAGTATTACTGTGTGGTCTGCACAACAGAAAGGAAGATGGAGAATACTTCCCCACTTTGACAAGAAAATGGCTGGAGAGCAGAATGGAGGAGCAATAAACTGTAAGAAGCAGGGAATGTCACAGTAGTTGCCAGGCTGTGAGCAGCCTGGTCAGAAGTGAGAGGAGACCACAGCAAACTGAAACCTTGAGAGGTTCAGTCCCCCAGACACCCCCATAGTTAGGGCAGAAGTAAGCTGAAAGAGGCAGGTTTTAAACTCCTTTTCTTCCTTTCCTCATTTCCCTTTTATGTTCAACTTCCCTCATTAAAAGCATCCCAACTTTCTGACTAATGTCTTTGAGTAACACAATGATTTTACACTTCCCTGTAAAGGAGAATATTGGAATCACACGTTGAGTGAGGGACACGCTGAGAGTTGCTGTCCATCCTCCAGTGAACCGCATGATAATCCTGTTAACCTTCCTATCAGGAGGTCATTAAACAATTTTGAAAGCTGTTTCTTCTCACATCAGAACTGCATGTGGAATCAGATCTAGTATTTTTAATATAAATTTGGCTGCACAGACTTAAATAACAGTCTCTCACATGTTTTAGATGGTCTTTTTATTATTCTTCCCCTAACTACTAAGTGCCTTTGCAGCCTTTCTGTCACTTTGGGTATTGTCCTATGTTTTTTTTTTTCTTTTTTCTTGATTTTAACATCTAACACATTTTCTTCCAGCAATACAGCACCACCCTTCTCTACTTCCTCTTGATGCTTTATCATTTGTGCCAACCTATGTTTCATTCATTTCAATATATCACCTGCCTGTGCATCAGTCTTTTTAATTTGTTGTACTTGGTGTTTTGTTCTTATTTCTGCATAGCTGTTTTCATGAAACTACCCATTTCTGTTAAACCTAATTTATTTCTATATTTCTCTCACAATCTTTTAACTCCAAAGACATTTTAACATCCAGTTTTCTTCCTTCCTTCCTTTCTTTCCTCCCTCCCTCCCTCCTTCCTTCCTTTTATTTCTGAAGTATGCTAACAGTCAGATGATGTCAGAACTTGTGCCTGAATACATTTTCAAGAAAAAAAACAAGTTTTCCATTTTTATCTTCTTGATCATATAATCCCCCTTCATTCAGCTCAAAACTTGATTTCCTTTTGGACTCCAAGAACCACTAATTTTTTACCTCCACAACAGAAAGAACTTACATTTTTAACCACATTTAAGAAATTGGGCAAAATTGAAATGTGCTTCTGGGCTTAAATAACACAAAATGGATTCCTAGTCTCTGGGGAAGACTCCATAATAAGACCCTATCATTGAATTAGCAATTCAAACATCAAAAAAAGTCAGTTTTCAGGAGTGTCAGTTTAGGGACTTGACATTTTTAAGAAATGTCTTTGCAAAACAGGGGCCTAGTTATCACTGGATGAAGGACACTGATTTAATCTCCAGGGGTGACTGAACCCAGTATCTGGGGTTCTTCCAAACATTTAAAGTCATTTCCAAATGTTTTTGATGCAGCACAACCCAAAAAGGATTTTGGCAAGTATGTTTTCCCTTCATTTTAAAACCCATGCGTATTTCAAGGGAAATGCAATCCATATGTCTTTGATTCATTTACACTTAAATCATCTAAATGCCATTGTGTAAGAGCTATTTGATGTACAAGAAGCCTGTGAGCCTGTTTTATAAGCCTTTTTAAGCCTTATTTCTTTGAATCAGAAAGTCATGTTTTGCCGGCCCTAAACAGATCTTGAACTGGGAAAGGCTCAAGTTCACTTCTAAACTGAAAACCCGCAAAGTTTTGCGTGGCTTCTGTACTTAGCAATATGTTTCCCCCTGCCTAAAGCTCAAAAACACCCAGCATTTCTCTTCTCTGTCTCACATGTAGTGAGAACAGGGTAAATCAATTTTTGAATCACATTTTACTTGTAAAATTCACATTTTGAACCTCAGTTATCTCCCAGGCACTGCCAGAAGTTAAAATAGCAACACTTGAAAATTAGGCTTTTGCTCTAAAAGGGCAAAACAGTCTATAAAGTACATAAATTACTGCTTCTGTACATTTATTTGTTTGACAGGTTTAAGATATAAGTGTGGCTTACATATGGATTTTCAGGATGCCAGATTGGATGCTCCACGAGCTACAGTCACAAATGTAACCTCTTTTTTTAAGACTTATGTTTGGGAGAATAGAATTGGAACAATCTTGCTGTTCTGCACAAATCTAATTGCTGTGTCAAAACAGCAATGGAATATGATGAACATTTGCATTTTTCTCATTTACTGGCCTTTTCTATGGCTCTAATCATACTTGCATTAGTGGTCAAGAAGAAAGTATGTTAGGCTGTTTGTGCACTTGCTCCTTGACACTAAAAATTTCTGATGAATTTCAAACTGATACTTTTAGAGTAAAATGGGAACGTCTGATCAAGTGTTTGGAGATACCCAAATGATTAACACTGATTGCAGTGGACACAGAAACATATCTTGAGAATGGGTAAATCTTTCTCAAGCAAAAGCACTAATTATCTATCTTCAGATGTGTGATTTCTTTGTTTTTATTTAGATACATTTTAGACACTGCATTTTAGTGAGAAGGAAGAAATAATGATTCTGTGATTGTTTGAAATGAAGCAATATTTTAAATTTGTATTTGAAGTTTAGGGGCATGGTGATAAAGTTAAAGAAAGAAATCCAAGGGGAACCTAATTATTCCTTATGCACTCTGTCTAGTTCACATATATGATAGACTATCATGTTTGTGTAATCAAAAGGATTATGAAATTTAAGTTTAGAAAAAAATGATTTGGGTGCTAAATCTAGCAAACAGTTAATTATGCTGAGATAATTAGATAGGAAAAAGTGTTGGATTTAGTTTTTTTTTTTTTCATAGTTTTCATTAACTACCAAGTGTTCATGATCCTCTACAGGCAGAGATTATTAGTATTCTATTCTTAGGAAGAATGGTACATTGACAAAGAATTAAACTTTCAAAAAGTGTGACAGAAGCCTTTACATTGACCTACCTATTTTCTTTAAAAATACGTATTTTTTTCTATTAAAAATTTTGATATTGTAAAGTTTTAAAATCTAAGTTCAGGAAATACATTAAGAAATTTCAGCAGACAATCATAACACAAGCATATTTTCAAGCATCAATTTAAAACACAAAGCAAAGAACTTGCGTTTTTATGACTTAGCTGCTATTTCACAAAAATGAACTAAAGAGTACTGGTTAGGATTATGCAGTAAATTAATAACTGTGATTTTGGTGAAAACAACTATTATTATATTGTTGAATTTCAGGATTTATGAGATTTAATTTGCCTTCAGATGGACATTTAAAAACTTAAAGAAGCAATATGGTTTCACTCTTATGTGGATCCTGAGAAACTTGACAGAAACCCATGGGGGAGGGGAAGGAAAAAAAAAAAAAAGAGGTTAGAGTGGGAGAGAGCCAAAGCATGAGAGACTGTTAAAAACTGAGAACAAACTGAGGGTTGATGGGGGTGGGAGGGAGGGGAGGGTGGGTGATGAGTATTGGGGAGGGCACCTTTTGGGATGAGCACTGGGTGTTGTATGGAAACCATTTTGACAATAAATTTCATATATTGAAAAAAAAATCCAAAAAAAAAAAAAAAAAACCAAAAAACTTAAAGAAGCAAAGCTCAGGAGTACTTCCTGCCCCTGACTTGCTGCTATCCAAACTTATCCCTTCTTGCTCTAGCTAAATTCACCTCCATTTGGTAAACACAAAAGCTCTGTCAGCCCTCATGTGTCATCTCAGAATGATCTGACTATCTTGAGAACCCAGTTGATGCAAGGAATTATTTACCTCACCTATGGGTCATATTAACCAGCTCTCTGTCAATGCAAGTTTCAGGCCCAAAGGAAACACAGCCAGGAGAGATTGGAATAGAACTGGAACCCTTGCAGTTACAAGAGGACACTACTCAGGCTGTAAAACTTGTGCGTATAAACTCCAGCACTGAGAACTCCAGTTCTTAATTATTTTAAATGGATTGGGAAGTATCTTTATAATGCCCCCTTGGCACACCTATTTGTCACCACAAACACACACTCACACATTTATATAAATATAACACACACACAAACATACACGTATATACACATGCAAACACACACTTCAACCGATATTCTTTGATAAGCATGATTTTATTTCTAAATGACGTTTTGAGTTCCAAATACACCCAACTATGTATCTTCAGAGTTTGGGGGGAAATTCCTTTCAAGGAGAACCATAAGAATTTAAGAAACATTTTGTACAAAGGATCACATTGTTTCTTATTTTATCTAAATCCACTTACTCACCCCTTATTTAAACAGCCATACAATCTGGTACTGAGTTTCAATTGTATAATATGGGGCAGATAATCCTGAGAAGTGTTTTGAGATTCAAATAATAATCATTATAAAATCTTAAAGTGAAACTTTTTAAAAAAAAATTTTTTTAATGTTTATTTTATTTTTGAGAGACAGACAGAATGTGAGCAGGGGAGAGGCAGAGAGAGAGGGAGACACAGAATCCGAAGCAGGCTCCGGGCCCTGAGCTGTCAGCACAAAGCCCAATGTGGGACTTGAACCCATGAACTGTGAGATCATGACCTGAGCCACAGTCGGACTCCCAACCAACCGAGCCATCCAGGCGCCCCTTAAAGTCAAACTTTTTAAAAAATGTTTATTTATTTTGAGAGAGAGAGAGAGTGAGAGAGACCATGAGTGGGGGAGAGGCAAAGAGTGAGGGAGAAAGAGAATCCCAAACAAACTCCATGCTATCACTGTCAGCGATGAACCCAACATGGGAACTCGATCCCACACACCATGAGATCATGACCTGAGCCAAGAGCTGAAACCAAGAGTCCAATGCTGAACCGACTGAGCCACCCAGGCTCCCCTTAAAAGTAAAACTTTAATGCTCACTCTTCTTTCAAAGATTTCATTATAAAAAAAATTAAAAACTTTAAGTTACTAATAATTACATTTATCCCAAAGGACTTTGATCTCCAAAATGGGCATTAGACAGAATAATGCTCCCCACCCCAAAGATGTTTACATCCTATTCCCTGAAACCTATGAATATGTTAATTTACAAGGCAAAAAGAGTTTTGCAGATGTTATTAAGGATCTTGAGAAAGGGAGATTATTCCAATTATGTGGTAAGCCCAGTGTAAACAGAAGGATTCTTATATGAAGGAGGCAGAGGGTCACAGTCACAGAGAAGAGATGTGAGAATGGAAGCAGTGGCTGGAGTGATACACTTTGAAGGGGCCCTGAACCAAAGGTCTAGAGGGCTTCAAGAAGCTAGAAAAGACAAGGAAGTCTGTTTGCCCCTGGAGCATGCAGAAGGAACATAGTTCTGTCGATACTTTAATGTTAGCCTCTATGACCCATTTTAGACTTTAAGAGAATGGATCAGTTTTTAAGCCACTGTTTGTGGTAATTTATTACAGCAGCAATAGGAAACTACTACAAATACTAAGTTCTATTTTGAATGTACTTTTACAATCACTGTATTAGCATTTGATAACCATGTATTAATTCAAAACTTCCCTATGTGCCTTCCTTTAAATACACAAGCTTCATTTTGCAAAAGGGTAACTTACAGGATTCTCAAAACTGCAGTTTCCCCCAATGTGTATAAAAATCTATATAAATTGGTTATTCATAAAACATGTATTGCAATATGTAAATTTTCAGGGACATTTTTAGGAACACATCAATTTAATTGGAGCATATAGTATTAATTACAATCTTTCCCCCCATAATTAGCATTAATTTCTCTAAAAATTAGAGGTTAAGACATCCCTATTTATCAGTTAGTATTATATTTTCCTTGGTTAAATTGATTTTGTGTTCATATTTTATAACACCTAGTACCAGAAAGAAGCCCCTGTAGATTTCTAATCATATTGTGCCCCTAAAGGTCTAGCATCAGAGTAATTATGCCCTAAAGTTTGAAAGCTTAGGGTCAGTCAATCACATCCATGTTACCCATCCCTATAATTGACTACCATCAGTAAGGCTCTTTGCTTTGTCCTCTCTGCTGTGAAAAGTTCAAGCAGTTGTAATTGATCAAGAGGGAGGACCATGAGAGGTCGTAATATGCAAGAAGGTTGGGTGGTACTTGGACAGATTTGTCTAAAGAAGAAGTCTCCCATCAAAAGACCTAGAGTCAGTGACACAAGTCCACCATCCAGAGGGACCTAGGGCAAAGGACATCCTAAAAGAGAAGGAGAAACCAAAG
Organism: Lynx canadensis; assembly: GCF_007474595.2. NCBI lineage: Eukaryota > Metazoa > Chordata > Mammalia > Carnivora > Felidae > Lynx > Lynx canadensis. The sequence goes on along the minus strand of NC_044303.2, from coordinate 152,032,601 downwards.
AAGGGTTTTGTATGTCAAGGTGATGCCACAAGTAACAAAGTGAGGAGTCTCTGGGTCAGAGAGCTCCAAAGGGCAGCTGCAGTATTAAGTCCTTAATAGCTACAGTTTATCTATGGCTAGGAGACTTTGGATGCAGTTTCAAAGGCGGTGTAAAGTAGGCAGATCCTAAATAACTAAACATATGCCTATTTGGTCTGTCTTTAAAGCAATTAGATGTATATGAATTTGAGTTTGGTGCTAGCAGGCTTTGGGCCAATGCTCCTAACCTACTGTAAAGAAATAAACAACATGGGAGCCACAGGGGCTATCTTGGGCCATTTATATGGTATCTGCTCTGTTCTTTCTTCTACCTTCCCAATTCTTTTTTCTTTCTGAATCCCAGGATATAAATATTATACCTTCAATCTCTTTACAGAACACAAAATGTTCCCTCTCAATTCCAATTTGGCTTTTCCCCAAAGGCAATACTTTTCTTACAGCACACTTAAATAAAGATCTTTCATTATTACACTGCAGTATCATGCAACTGGAAGAGTGATGAACTGCCCCCTTCCCCCTCCTCATTTTGACCTTTCTGTTTAAAAAAGTTTAGGTTTCTCCTGAGACCTTTTTATTCTTACACTTTAGTCCAAAAGATAAAATCCTCCTGCACTGAAGATCAGTTTACTTGTTCATAAACATACCCTCCTTGTATATGGGATCTGTTGGCCTCCAGGCTGGAGCTACAATATTCATGGGAGTTGTCACCTGGATCACAGCTTCCTTATGCCTGAATAGTTGTTATTATGCTGAACATTGCAATATCCATATGGAAGAACTCTCCAATACCCTTTCACACTCAACAATAATCTCCTATTCCAGAGACCTTGACCTCCACTTTTTTCCTACCTTTTTTTTATGTCTCCTCCTGGGCCTTCTCAAAAACTAAAACTTCACTTTAGAAATCAGAAATTCTGCTCTCCTGGTCTTTAAGCACATGTTCTCTTTCTATCTCCCTTCTGGAACCACTTTCTTTTTACTTCTCTTTTACTTTGTAGAGTCCTTAGAACTCCTCATATCCCATGGTATTCCATAACTGCCTCATTTCCTTTCCTACTCCTTGCAGTGACATCCTTTTGTCACATCTCTCCACCCTGGATCAATAATACAAACTGTCTACCCTGGTACCCTGAGGCTGGGTTTGGTTAAACATAATAATACAGCTCTGGGGGCACATGGGTGGCTTATTCAGTTTAACAACCAACTCTTGATTTCAGCTCGGGTCATGATCCCAGGGTCACGAGGTCGAGCCCTGTATATGGCTACCCGCTGAGCATGGAGCCTGCTTGAGATTCTCTCTTACCCTCCAGCTGTCCCACTTCCCAGCTCATGCATGCACACACTCTCTCTCTAAAAATAAAAAAATTTTAAAAATAATCATAATCATAGTAATATAGCTCTGTTGACTGGGGCCACGGCATGTTTCCATCCTTAATTCCAGCTTGCCTCTCCCCACTGCTCTTAAAAGTTTTACTTGTCTTAGCTCCCCACTCTCATTTCCCTCACTAGTAATTCAAAACATGTGTCACTCCACTTAAAACCCTAACCAGCTCCTTTTTATTCTCCATGGTAAATGTCCATCCTTCCTTCAGAGAGAAAGTTGGGGTTCCCCATTTAACTAATTTAACTTCAAAACCTACTTTCCCTCCAGTCTTGTCTCTCTCAATTTGTGGTCTTCACCCATTCAGTCTTCCTGGTCAGAAAAGTAAATAACATGTTCATTGTCTTCTCCCTTGACTACTATAAGCAAGCTATCACCACATATTTTCTCTTTTTTTTTTCCTCCTAAATATCTGTCCTTTATTTTTTCACCTAACCTTCTATTTTCCTCTTCTGTATATCCTTCCATGTTATTTCCAAAGTAACCCCATGTCACTTTAAAATCTAATCATCTCTTTCTTAAGCTTTGGAAATGTCTCCTAATAGTTCTGCATTCAATATCACTTGCCTCAAGTTCATTCTCTGCATTTAAGCAAAAGTGATATTTCTAAAAAGTAAATCTGATCCTGTAACTGCAAATCCTTTAGAAGTTTCCCACAAGTATGGCACATACGTCCTTCAGAATTGGGTTCCTACACACTTGCCAACCTCTTTTTACATAACATTTTTTTTTATATAATTTAAGCTCCAGTGAAACTAATATACTCATAGATTCCTGTGTTCAACAAATCATTTGGCCACTTTGGATGAGCATAATTGCCTTCATTTTTGCTTTTTCATTTTTTCTCCTCCTATTCATTCTTCAGGCATTTTTCAATCATCTCTGTAAAACCTTCTCTCAGGTTTTCCTTCAAAAATAATTAATCACTCCATCCACAGTACTATTAAAGTGCTAGATTAAACTTGAGAAATGAAGGAAGGCTTCTCATAGGACAAAACATCTAAGCTGAGATTTAAAATGTGGGTGGACACTGGCCAGGCATACAGTTGGGGAATAGTGATTTCCACGTAAGTTACTAGAGGGAGGTTCTATGTGTCATTCCTCTTTCTGGAATTTAAGATCTCCCCAAGCTAGGGTCTGTAACTAATACAACATTGTACCTTTTTATAATATGAGACACAAAACAAGTATCCAATAAATGTTTTGGTAAAGGAAAGAGGAAGGAAGGCCAGAAGGACAGGATTTCACTACTGTGTCTTTCCTCTTGTCAGTTTTCTTTTATGAACATCCTTTAAAATATTTCACTTACAAAATATCTCTAGACTGGCTATCTCACTGCTACCAAAGGGCAATGGTGAAATACACCATTTATCAAAAAAGAGGAGTAAAAAGAGTTATAATAGCAGTGCCAGCAATTTCAGAGTGAGAAGAGTGAGAATAAGGCAGATTCATAATTAATGTACTCTATATTTATACCATAGTAGCTAGGATCTGCTAACTATATGTATATATACATAAGATATATAAATATACATATATCATATATATATACATATACATATACATATGTATACATATAAATATACATATATATATATATATATATATATATATATAACCTTACACATAATACAAGGAATAAAACATCTCCTCCATAAATAGGCAATAAAAGAAGGCAGCCAAAAAAAAAAAAAAAAAAAAACGTATCTCCAAGTGATTAGAATATACTCTGATTAGATTTATGTGTTAAATGAAAAGAATCTTGTGTTCAGGGTGAATAAAACATACATCCTGACCTCTAGGATCTAAATACACAACAAAAGAAAACAATGATTTTCTCAAAATAAAATCTATGGGAAATTAGAAAAGAGGGGGGAATATATCTATCTTCAAAGATTGGGAAACAATTTGTTGAAGAGATGATAGCTGCACTGAAAAATTAAGAATCAGCATGATCTGAATAGGGGAGAAAACAAAAAAAATATTTTAAATCCCATGAGTGAAGACCCATAGCAGGGAAATGATGGAAATGGCTTTTGAGACCTGCAGTGGTCATTTGTCCTACTCGCCAAAAGCTAGTTTCCTTCTCCTTGTTCCACACGGTAGGTTTGCATTTCCTACCTTCTCCTATGGTTAGTTAGACCCAAATTACTAATTTTGGCCAGTGGATTGTGAACCTAAGTGACATTCGTCACTTCTGTGCCATAAAATTTAAAATCTTGCTTGAAACCCTGCAAAGTTTTTTCCACTCTTCCCCATGATATGGTGGCCAGCAACATTTAAAATGGTGGATACTCCCTTAGATTAGGTCTCTGAGTGACTGCAATGAAGAGAGAACAAACTTGCTGACCTAAAATGACTACATAACATGTGTGAGAAATAAATCTTTGTTATTTTAAGACACTGAGATTTTGAAGTAGTTTGTTACCACACTTTAAGGTACACCATATAGACAAGTACAGAAACGGTGAAAGGTTCCATCTGATAGACATGTAGCCTATTAACTGGAGAAGTGATAAACAAGTTTGGAGAGGTAAACAAGTCAATTTTCAGAGAAGCATGAATTCCAGATTATAGTTTAGGCTTTATATTATAGGCAATGTATAGCTGCTAAAAGCTTTCAAACAGGGAAATATTATGAAAAGAATTGTGCTTTAGGAAAATTAATCAAGCAGGATAGAGGATGCTTAGGAAGCAAAAAGACACTTAGGAGCAGGCAAACAAGTTATGCTATTGTGAGAAGCCTAGGAGTCATGGGGTTTAAACTAGGGTAGTGGCAGTGAGAACCAATTTGGCAGAATGAATGGAACAGTAATTTGCAGGTCCTGGCAACTGATGAGGCCCAAGGGCCTTATAAATCATTCTAAGATTTTGAGCCTGAATGATTGTTAAGATGGTGCCACCACCACTTAAATATTAAGTGGAGAAGGAGGAACAAATAGGAGAGGAAAAAGTGCAAATTTAGGCCAAGCATGACACCCAGCTGGCAATGTCCAGCAGACAACTGAAAACAAACTGAATATAGACCTTTGTGGAACACCTACATTTAGACAACAAAAGGGGGAAGAAACAAAGATTTAAAGAAAGGTATGTTTTCACAAAGTCAAGATGAGGGAATTTCAAGGAAACTGGGGTAATTAACAGTACCAAGTGTAGGATGAATTAAAAATAGTGAATTAAAAAAACCTATTAGATTTGATGACTTTTAAGGAAGCAGTTTGAAGTGATACCTACAGTTACTAGGTGATAACTACAGGAGGAAGCCAATACTCAAAAGACTGAGAAGTGAGTAGTGCAGCAGAGAAATATTTAGCAGTTAAATGAAGGAACTAAATTATTACATAAGACAAGATACAACTCAAAAAATATTGAGTGAAAAAGCAAACTACAAAACCATACATATTTTATTACACTATTAAACATACTAATAATGCAGGAATATATTGTTTATGAATAAATATGTGTCATTCGTGTAACAAATTTAAACACATCAAATTAAAGACAGTAGTCACTTCTGGGAAGGAAGAGAAGATGAGAAAGATTTAGCAGTATCTATACATTGTTTCTTTTAAAAAGATAGAAGTAAAATAAAAAAGAGATGGAGAAATAAAATGTAGCCTGTTCTGTAAAGATGTTAAATGGTGCAAGAAAAGAAACAGGTAGTAGCTTGAGAGAAAAGGAAACATAATACAAATGTATATATTTGTCTTTTCAAGATGCCAGAAGACTAAAGAATGAGTATTTGTAGGATGGAGTAAGACAAGTAAGTAAAGACAGACACCGGAAATAGGAAGAAGAAAGCAAAATAATAGAATCCAGAAAGGGAATGGATGCTGTGTAAAGGTTAGGCTTAAAGAAGAGGAGAGGAACACTTTCTAGTGTAACTTCATTTGCCCGTATTTTCCTCTACAGACTCTATGCTTTAGTCAATTTGGGCTTCTCACTGTTCCCCTTAGCCTACTTTTGTCATCTCTTTGCCTTCTCAAGCCCATCTTTCAATAGTCTACTCTAAGGTCAACTATGCCAAATACTGCATTAATACCAATTATCTTGTCACAGTCTGCACTTCTATAACATTATATTTTTCTACTGACACATGCTATATAACTGGTTATTATTGTTTATTTTTTTCTAACTCTGTACATGTCTTACTTCCCTGAATTTGCCAGGGTTCTGATGTACAAGCATCAAAAAGCATTTTATCTAACTTGAATGGAAAATGAATTTATTGAAGGATATCAGATGGCTCACAGGATCAACAGGAAATTTGAGAACCCATCTCAAAAAGGGGCCAGGGACCAAGGGAAGGTAGCCAACTGCAATTACAGCCAAGGTTGAAAGATGAAAGCAATCTGGGTACAAGTCCACAAGTGTCACTACTGCCTCTGCATTCTTAATGCCAATGCATCTTCTTTAGTAATTTCTCAACTACTCCTTGATTGTTACATCTTATCTTCAGTATCCTAATTCTGGGAGCCAGAGCCTTCACTATATCCTGGAGCTCCAACAGCCTAAGGAGTAGGAGGAAAGGAAGCCTCTTAAACTCTGGTAATCAAAGGCAAAACACAGATTCCTACCAGGATTTAATGCAGTGAGGATTTTCTCCCCTCTAAAAGGGATGTTCAGAATTCAGACAGCAAGTAATACAATAGTTATACACTTAAGTTTCATATTAGGTATTTTTATTTATTTATTTTTAATTTTTTAAATTTACTACTGAGAGACAGAGAGACACAGAGCGTGAACAGGGGAGGGGTAGAGAGAGGGGAGACACAGAATCCAAAGCAGGTTCCAGGTTTTGAGTGGTCAGCATGGAGCCCGACATGGGGCTCGAACTCTCAAACTGTGAGATCATGACCTGAGCTGAAGTCGGACGCTTAACTGACTGAGCCACCCAGGCGCCCTTAGGTACATTTTTTAAAATGTTGATTTATTTTTGAGAGACAGAGAAACAGAGCATGAGTGGGGAAGAGAGAAAGGGAGACACAGAATGTGAAGTAGGCTCCAGGCTCTGAGCTGTCAGCACAGAGCCCAACGCGGGGCTCGAACTCACGAACTGTGAGATCAGGACCTGAGCCGAAGTCAGTCACCTAACCAACTGAGCCACCAGGCACCCCTCATATTAGGTATTTTTAAATATTTATTATTATTATTATTAGAGTGAGAGATCAGGGGAGAGGGGGGGGGGGGGAGAGAGAGAGAGAGAGAGAGAGAGAGAGAGAGAGAGAGAGAGAGAGAGAGAATATGAATGAATCTTAAGCAGGCTTCACATTCAGTGCAGAGCCCAATTTAGGGCTTAATCCCACAACCCTGGGACTATGACCTGAGCCGAAATTGAGAGTTGGATGCTCAACGGACTGAACCACCCAGATGCCTCTAGATGGGATCATTTTTATTTTTTGATTTCCTAACATATTGTGAGTATTTGATATAAATTTATGGAATGAATGATATAACTAATGAACTAGGCATATATTTAATTTACATCCAATTCCAAAAGAAAACAATTCCTATAAATAAACATTTTAAGATATGGTGTCACAGATAGATTTCTGACTCTGGAGCTATATAAATTTATTCTGTGACTTCGAGGAAATTATTATCACCATAGCTTTAGTTCTGTATCTGTAGAAGGAAAGATAATAATTCCTACCTGCAAGAGATTTTGTTAGGGCTAGAAATAACATAAGTTACTCACTGAAAACAGTTCCTGGCACACAGAAAGCACTCAATAAATAGAAGTTATTCTTTTCACCTTCCCCATTAGAAATGAAGAAGAAAAAGATTATGTCATATTGTCCTTCCTGCAAACATGAACCAGACAGGAAGAGCAATACTGTTTTCAAATGCAAAAAAAAAACGGAGCCAGACTTCCTGGATTCAAATCATAGCTGTGATACAAATCAGCAAATTAGCTGGGTGATCTTTGGCAACTTACTTAACCTTGTTCTGCCTCCATTTATCCATCTATAAAATGAAGATGATGGGGGCACCTGGGTAGCTCAGTCAGTTAAGCGTCAGGCTTCAGCTCAGGTCATGATCTGGCGGTCCCTGAGTTTGAGCCCCTTGTTGGGCTCTGTGCTGACAGCTCAGAGCCTGGAGCCTGCTTCAGATTCTGTGTCTCCCTCTCTCTCTCCCCCACTCATGCTCTGTCTTTCTCTCTCTCGCTCTCAAAATTAAATAAATGTTAAAAAAATTAAAAAAATAAAATGGAGGTGATGAAGTTGATAGTGATCATAATTGATGATGATACCAACAGTGAATATGATTATGATAACAGAATATCCCTCAGGATTGTTCTTAAATTTTAGTTAATACACATAAACTAATTTTAACAGTGTTGTTGTATACTAAGGTATTTATATATATTTTAGACTACATAAGTATGTTAGATATTATCATTAATATCTTTTTTTTTATTATTATTATTGTACAGGTTTTCTCCCCTGGGTGGGCTCAGTCCTTCTCATAACAAACCGCAGATGCGTCACTCGATTGCCTGGAGGATAGTTCAGGATAGACTCTGTTGTCATGCAGTAGCTCAAATTATACTTGCCCAGACAAGGAATTACTCCAAAACTGTCCACATTAGCACACTGGTAAAATTAAAATATCATTTATATTCCCTCATGCATTAAACACTAAGTGAAACTATTAAGTACTTACTGTATGTGCCAGACACTGTTCAAGGCCTTTGTGACATAACAATGAACCAATCTGGCCGTGTCTTAGCTCTCATAGGGCTTACTTACCTAGCATACTTTTAAAGCAAAAAATTATATGCTAAATTTTGTCTTAAACATTTCAGAATGTGCTCCCCATGAATAGGACTTAGATACAAAATAAAAACCAACATTGTTTTGAAACTGAGTACACTTCCTTAAGCTAAATTACTTTCAAGCTCTTTCCAATTCTAAGATGCAATGATCCTACTAAGTCTGCTAATAGAGAGCAGCAATGGGGTTCCCCAATGATTATAAACAATCTAAAATATTTTAGTATTTCCTGGATGCTTGGCACTCTGTCAACTGCTTTAGATATATCTAATTCTCATAATAACTGTATAAATTAAGCTCTATTTTGAGCTCCCACTTTATACATGAGGAAACAGAGGCTAATGTTATCCAGGGAGTAAGTGGCAGAGGCTGCAAATGAACAAGAAGGTGTTCCCAACTACCATGACATATGAGCATCTCAGCAGGATTTAAAGAATATCCACCAAGCTCCATGTATTTTCCCATCTATGATGCTCCCCACCACCATTATGAATTTCATGACTATCCTGGATTTAAGTTACGTTTCCAATGCTCTGTGGCTCTTGGTTAGAACAAGCGTTCCCTTGGCCTATACATGGTCCTCAAATGAATTTATGAGAGACCTTGGTGTTTTACTAAGTTCATGTTCTTGACATACACCAGAACTGTTAGCCACTGTTCTCATCCCCACCACATCACTACCAGCCTCACCACTACAGTGACGCTAAAAGATGAATCCCCAAGAAGATGCTATGGTTAAAAGTGATACCTACCTCCCCCTAAGAGACCATATGAACCAAATTTATCATGGCTTACATCTCTGTCTACCTCAGTCATTAATAAAAACTCAATCCTCCTAGATCATTCAGCAGCAGCCAGACTCTTTTCTATACGTTTCTGAATCTAAACCAGTCTTCCCAAACACATACCGAAATTCACACTCTCTTAAAATGCCCTCTGAAAGTCATGGCCTGTCATCAGCAGAGCCTCCTATATTCTGAGCACAAATTTCCCAACATTCCATTTATCATCTTACTATAACCCAAAGCTAGCTTTCCCATGAGGGTTTTGCTTCACCTGTGTCTCTCTCAAGTGGTGACCATCTACTTCCCATGTGCCATAAAACACAGGGTCTGAAAGTGAAATATGTATTCCCTTTGCTCTTGCTGCTTCCAGAAAATTTCTACTCTCTCTCCCTCAAAAATATGAACTCTGTTCAGCTAAGGCCACCAAATATGTAACATTTCCTTGTAGTTGTCTACCAATGTTTTGCCCATTCCTTCTATTTAATTGATTCATTTATATAAATGCATGATTAGAATAGACTCAAGAGAAAAACAGAAGAGAGTAATTGAAAATCCTGAATATAGATAAATATTTTGAGGAATTTTGCTGTAAGGGACAAGAAAGAAATGAGAAAGCACCTAAAAAGGGCTATGAAGTCAAAAGATTTCCTTTGTTGTTTCCTCATTTTGTTCTGCTTTTCATTATGGGGAAAATAATAGCATGTTTGTATGCTGGTAAGAATTTTCTGTAGAATGGAAGTAGGAGACAGAAGGAAAACTTTATAGAGCCACATTCTTGAGTAGATAAAGAGGAGGGATCTAGCACCTAAGTAAAATAACTGGCCTTAACATCTGGCTCACTTTCTCTACTCTTATGATCAATCTTAGTTGTTTTAACATCCATATTGATGATCCGTTCAAAACCCTGGCCCACAAACCTTCACATATTCCTACTTTCTATTTCAGACACCAACCCTCATGGTCCCATCCTACATATTGTAATAAAATCGTAACTATATTACTTCCAGTGTATCAACCTCAAGTATCCCCACTCCAAAATTTCTTTGACCTCATTGAAACCCAAAATCCCTGTAATTTTCTTGTCTATAAAAGCCATCATGACTTCACTTCCCTCCTAAGTCAGTTTAGAGTTCATCATTTCAATGAGTCCTACCATTGTAATTACTTCTTTCCCTATAAAGCTCCTACCCCCTCTGTTGTACTATCTTGGCAAACTTTCAAACCTGGTTAAGTCTATTACACAAATGGATTTTGTGTGTAAAAAAAAAATTACAAACACAAAGCTACAGTAAATGGTTTTACATAAACATATGACTACAAATAACAAGTAGACCTTAGCAAGCTGGGCATTCTGATTTTATTTTTCTAGTTAGTTCATTTTCCCATTCTCTCACATTATTTCATACCTGATTTCCTTAGCTTCCAACACCTCTTTCGCTCACTCAGTTTTAGCTGATGATTCTACCTCTAATGTTAATGGGCTTTAATTTCAATGAACTATAATTTTAAGAATCTACCAACTTTCCTTCAAATACTGTAATGTACATTTAACTTATCTCCTGATAAAATGAATGAAATGTCCTCACTTCTGGCTAAGTCTAACTTCTCTAACTCCAACTTCTCTAAACTGTGTCTAGGTTACATTCTCATTTACCTCCCTCTTTCCTATATCACCAATGTCTCCCTCTCTACTGGATCATTTTCTTTAGCATTCAATGATGTTTTCTCTCCCCCCACCCCCAGTGTGTGTATATGTGTGTGTGTGCATATATGTGTGTGTGTATGTGCGCGTGTGTGTGCTGTGTATAATTAAATATACACACATAATTGTGTATGTTTAATTAAATATCTATTAAATTTAAGTATTTATTAAATTCCAATTGATACTTCCTTTGTTAAGGTTATCAGTACCCTCTATAGTATTGCCAAGATAGTAATTAATGAATTATTTTCATCTTTCATCACTTCATTGTAGAACTCAGAAGGTGATCACATCTCCCTTCTTGAAACAGTTTTTCACTTGAATTCATGAAATTACTATACTACTAACAGTCTAATCTGTTTCTGGCTTGTATTCAGTCTTTAAATGTTGACATATCCCAGGCTTACTCTGTTCCTTTTCTCTATTTACAATCACTTGCTAATTTTTCTCATCCTCCTAGTGACTCTTAAATTTATATTTCCAGTCTCAATCTCCTTCCTGAAATCCACATTGTTTTCTTCAAATGCCTACTCAGTATTGCCACTGGATATCTCTTAGGTTCTTAATTGTAATGTAACTAAAGCAGAACTTCTCTTCCATCACAATTTGTTCTTACCACTGTCTCTCAGCTCTGTAAATGACACCATGATTTGTCTAGTTGCATAAAACAAAACCCTATGTGTCATCCTTGAAAATTTGCTTTCCTGCTTTTCCTTTTCCAGTTCTCCTTTCAAAATATAATCTGAACCTCATCATATCTTACCAACTCCGCTGCTGCCACTCTTCCAAATCACCTTTATCTCCCTTCCAAAGTACTACAACAGCCTCATAACTTAACTCATAGCTTTCACTCATTCACCCACACAGTAGCTAGAGGGAAATTTACAATCTCCATCATATCACATTTTATTACTAAACTATCTAAACTCTTCTCATGGCTTTCCAACATACTCAGGATGAAATAAAAATTCCTAATACTTGCCTTCATCACCCAGCTCTTACATACTTTTCCAAACTCATTTTCCATTATGTTCCTTCTTACACACTACAATTTATCCACAGTGCCCTTCTTACACTTCCATGAATACATCAAGGCTTATTCCTACCTCAGTACTTTAATGCTTGCTGTTCTCTTCGTCTGGAATAAACCCTTGATCTTCCGATAGCTTGCTTCTTCATTTTATTCATGTCTGTGTTCAAAGATCATGAACTTAGAAACGCTTTTTCTGACCAACCTATCTTTGATAACTCCCCTTTCATTTTTAATTCCTTTACACTAATCTATTTTTTTTTAATTTACAACTACTACAAATTAATTTGTTAACTTGGTTTTTATTCCTGTCTCTGTCACTGGTAATAAGCTCCATCCAGGCCATAAGTCAATGCCTAAAACATTTCTAACAGTTAGTTGGTAGGCATTCAATAGATTATGTTAAATTAGTAAGTAAATGAATGGCTTCAATCACACAAAAAAATGCTTTTTTATCTGGACATTTCAGATTTGAGGTTTTATTCCCCTTTGGGTTAACTGTTACCTTAATAATATTTTGATTTGTTCATTTTATATGGCAATACGATGAACATAGTTAAAATATTTTGTATGTAAGTCCAATGATTTCTGTTTTAGAAACTTAAAGGTCATAAATAAACACTAAGGATCAAAGATAGTGAGTACATAAATTGAAGCATCTAAGTAGATGTTTTCACTTTATTAAAGTCCTTACAAAGTAAAAAATCAGCCTGGCTATTCAGTCTTAACAAAATACTATTTAGAATTGCTGTTAAGGGTTAAATATAATTTCACTGAATTCAGCAAGCGAGAAGAAATTTGAATAGCCCTGACGTCACACAGTCAACAGACTTTCAAGAATAACTCTCATATTGGGTCAGGCATTCTATGTTGTATGTGGAATATAGAAGAGATGAAATAAAGTTCTTTACAAACAGAGTTTATAATATAGTTGCTGCTACAAAGCTCATGCACATGAATAATCCGTAGAAAAATGTCCAAACCACATACAAATGAGAACATACTTATAAAGAACTACCGATGTACGTTAGGAGATGTGAGGGATAAACCCGAAAAATTATTTTAAAAGAGGAGCCCATTTAATCATAGAGATAAATTGCTGTATGTTTTAAGTTGTCAAATGAATGCTGCAGTGAAGTAAGTGGATACAGCAGAGATAAGCGTGATTTATCCAAAAGAGACAATGGTGAAGTCATGTGGAAACAAATAATCTGATCATTTAACTTAAAGAAAACTCAGAAAATGTGCTGGTTAGATGGGGAAAAGGAATTTTGGAAAGGCCTTGATACAGAAAAAGGAGTTCAGATTTAAGCCAATTTTCACTCAATTTTCAAAATCAGCAAGAAGTCCAAAGTCAGATACAGTAAATCAAATCTGAATACCTATGTAGGTTCTCTATGGTTACAAGAATTCCCAGTGAATAGAGCTAGGTCTAGTCCCCATAATGGAAAACTAAGGAACCCATACTCTCCCACACTAATGGCAACTAGAAAAGCTGGACAAAATTATTTTTTTTTAATTTGAAAAGAAAACTGTGCTCGAGGCCTACAAATCTAAGTCAGTAGTGCACAATTCGAAGGCCAGAATCCCAGAGAGGACAGAGGCCTGGAGATGAGTCCTGCATTCAAGGTTGATTTACCCGCTGAAGATGGCTGCTGTTCTTGAAAAGGGCCACTGAGAGACTAAGGAACACTTTTACTCCCTCGTCTGCACTAAGATGTATAAAGTGCATTAACCTAAACAATTCAAATAACTATATACACCTATGTAGCCACTGTTCAGATTAAGACACAGTATTTCCTCACCCCTTTTCTTTTTCACATCCCTTTTCTTTCCCATGTAACTGCTACTGTGTCTTCTATCATAGTTAGTTTTGCTTTCTCGTGACAACCATAAAAATGGAATCTTTACATGGATAATACAGTTAAAATGAGGTCTTTAGGGTGGCCTCTAATCTGAGTACTTCTCTCATAAAAAAAGGAAAATTTGGAAATAGAGACAGCCATACATGGACAAGATGGCCACCTTACTGGAGGGATGGATCTTCAAGCCATGGAAATTGAAGGATTGCCAACAAACACGAGAAGCTAGATGCCTGAAAGGACTCTCCCCTACATCCACCAAAGAGAATATGACCTAGATTACTCCTTGATTTTGGGCTTTGTACCTTCAAAAGTGTAAGATAAATACATTCCTGTTGTTTTAAACCACCCAGGCTTTGGCACTTTGTTATCAAAGCTGTAGGAAACTACTACAATACATAACAATACTTTGAAGGCATTCAAAATCATCCCACATAAGTGAAATTTTAGACATTCCTATCCTGAAAAGAAAACAGGCACATCAGGTAAGTTTCTGGCTTTTCCACTGAAAGCACTTTTCAGTTTGATAACACAGGGTAAGTAGCAACGCTCAAGCAGGAAACAGGATTCTTAGCTAATTGGTGAAAGATTTAAGAGCTGGAATTTTGGACTGGAAGAGTAATTATATGCTGAAGGAAAATCCAAATTAGAGGGAATTACACAGGAGGAAGCTGCAAAATATCCACACAAATATCCATCAAGCATTAGCTCACTTCAAAATGGCACACACACTCCAGAAGCAACACCTAATGATCAAAAGAGCTGAGCAACAAGATTTCAACAGCTGCCTGATACTAGGAAGAAAAACTTTAGAATCCAAGTTTGGTCAATATAGAAAGGCTTAGTAAACAAGTCAGATTTTCATTAAAATGCCAAACGAGCTACCCCCTTGATACTAGGAGCCATACTAAATTAGCTCTGTCTTTACAAAAAACCCTCTATAGATCCAAATAATCCACTGCTACTCTATCTGCCTCTCCTCCCTCCACCAAAAGCTACATTCTGTGTAGGAAAATAGCTTCAAGATCCTTTAAAATTTGTCATTCACAAAGTCTAGCATCCAATCAAAATTTATGACACATACTAAAAATGTGATTAATTGATTGTAAATCAGTGAAACAGAAGAGAGAAAAATAGACATACAGATGGTTCATAAACTTAAATCAGAAAATAAAAAGGACTTTAAAAGACCCCTCACAATTTATTAAAGAAAATATGGAGAAAATGGTTGTAATAGAAGAAAATATGGAGAATTTCAATAAAGAATTGAGATCTAATGGGGCGCATGGGTGGCTCTGTTGGTTAAACATCCAGTTCTTGATTTTGGCTCAGGTCATGATCTCATGGTTTGTGAGATCAAACCCCATGTTGGGCTCTGCAATTACAACAGAGAGCCTGCTTGGAATTCTCTCTCTGCCCCTCCCTCACTCACGTGCATGTGTTTTTTTTTCTCTCTCTCTCAAAATAAATAAACTTTAGAAAAATAAATGCATTTTAAAAAGAATTGGGATCTATTTTAAAAACCCAATGGACACTTTAGAAATGAAAAATATTTAAATTAGTAACTCATTGATGGATATAACAGTAGTGGACATAGCACAAGAAGAAAATGAGAACTCAGAGGTCAAATGAAAATCTAAACTCAAATACACAGAGCAAAAAAATAACAACCGGACATAGATATACCAACATATATGTAATTGGAGTCATCAGGAGAGTGAAGAGACAGAATATGGAGCACAAGAAATATTTTAAAAGACAATGGCCAGGAATTTCCCAAAACTGATTAAAAATCGATTTGGGAAGCCTGATGAACCCAAAAACAGGGGTCACTAGGGAAAAGAGTTCTCTGCCAGCCATGCTGATTCAGTCATTTAAAAACCTATGCTAAGTGCTTACTCTGACCAGGTACCAAAGATACATCACTGATTATATAGTGCCTCTATTCTTCACAGAGCCTGCAGTCTAATAAGAAAGACAAATATTAAAGACTCTCATATTCAGCTATTGATTAGTTGTGTGCAATGAAGAAGAATGAAGAATCAAAGATAAATTCAATTTGAGAGGAGAGATTGAAGACTAATATAGCAATTCAGGCCTGAGCTACACAAATACAGAGAAAGGAACGTATGTGAAAGGCACTTAAATTACTTGAAAACAATCTCTTCAGATAAACAGAAATGTACAGTTAAACAATGGTTAAACAAAGACTCATGATAAAGTTAAACAATTATTTCTTTCTCTCTTCTACCACTAAAGTATCTTACTTCACAAAGACCTTTTTCTTGAAAATTTTGGGCAACTGACCCTCACATCCATACTCATCTTCCCTAAATCAACCAATTTCAGCCTTGCAGAAATGTAAAATTCTTTATGCCTGGAAGATTTAACACATCCTTGGATGATAAATATTAAGAGAATCAAAATGAATATTTTTATTATATTTTATCAAGTACATTTGCAATATTACTAAGCCAACATAATTTTTGTTGGGTAATAGTTGTAAATATTGTACCTACCATATTACTGACAAGCCAACAACTTGTCTACTAAGCTACTGAGCTACCTAGTTAGACTCAAACTGTTTGACCTAGGAAAGAAAAGGAAGAGAGGGAGGGGGAGAACGAGTCACCTTTCATGACAAGAATGAATTATATTCCTCTCTTCCTAACTAACAAAGGCACCAAGTTTGAGTTATTTTCTTCAATTACCCTCTCCCAGAAAGATTTCAATCACCTTTTAAAATAAACTTTATTTTTCTATCTCTTCCAACAATAGGAAGTCAACAATGAAATTCCAGAAAATAAAGAATTGTTTAATTAAGAAAACAAAATCACCCATAATTCCACACCCAGATGATTACTGTTAGCCTTTCTGTGTATTTTCTGCTGCCCTTTAACAATTATTCATACTAATTCATTAGACAATGCTTGGCTTACTTTTTGTTCTTTACATGAGTTTTATACTTTAAAAAGCATTTTCTAATGTTTCTAATGGTATAAATCTCACTTTAATGAATTATATTGCATTATGTAGACATTCCATAATTTATTTACCATTTTTTCTAGTTTTGTTCCAAATTTTTAACTTTTGCATTAATTGGAACTAGAATTAAGTAAAATTACTTACTTGGGATCCAAAAATTTAATAGTTTGTGTTTTCCTTTGTACTACTCTTGAAGATAAGTTAAATGATAAAGTTGTTTCTGCCTCAAGCTTTATGTTTAAACAATCTATTAAAGTTGGTTTTTATTTTAGAAGCCTTATTTCTTCTTTTATTAACACAAAAGTTAGCATATAGACACACTATATAGTGTGCAATATACTTTTCACACAATATATGCCCATTGAAATATTTCCATTTCAGTATATAGAAATTTTCTCCTCTCCCCTTCTCCCCTACAAATGTATATGATTGCACTGTACAGATGTACCATAATGTATTTAGCTTTTGTCTTATTAATGAAAATTGTTTTCTGGTCTTTTGCTATAGCAGTCAATGCTACAATAAATAGCCTTGTAAACTTTCATGTTAACATACACAAATATGTCTGTAGGACAGATTCCTAGAAATGTAATTGCTCAGTAAAAGTATAATTACATTTCTAACAAGTATTCACATAGTAAATTTGTGTTAAAACACACACACCTGGTTATATGCACAAAAAAAAGCAATGCAATTGATTCACCTTTGTGGAGAAAGGACATGGGCTAGATGGATGGGAAATAGCACAGGGTTGAAATTTTGCCTATGTTATATTTTTATAATTTTTATTGTGTCTATGTATGTCACCTATTCAGAGTAAATTTTAAATGCCTACTTGTCAATATCACTCAATAGCTTCAACTCCTTATTCTAGCAGGACAGATGTCTAAAGACTATTACAAAACCTATACTGGGACACATGTGCAGTCCTTGTGCTCAAATTCCCTGAGTTTTGTGACATTTAGATATGTAAAAAGCCATCACCACAGGCTGTTGAAATGGGAAGACTGAACTACAGAACACTAATTCCAAGGGTTAGCCCCCAAAGAGCCACCTGGATATTCACAAGTCCCTGATTGTTACAACAAAATTCTAAAAAGAAATCACCACTGAGAACATTTTTTCTAATAGTGCCTATCACTGTTTAACAATTTAATGTGGGAACTGGTTCCCCACCCCCCACCCCCAGCTACCACCCTTCCAAGGATAAGAAATAAACATTTTAAAACTGCTCTTCATTTTACAGTTTAGGACACTCTAGGCAGAATGTCACATGTTTCCACAGTGAAGACAGTGAGCTTTCTAGAAGAATGTCCTCTACACAATGATCCCCCTCCATTAACATTAGATTTTTTTTTTTGGCTCAAATTTAAAAAACAAGGGTGAGGGGTATGATTTTGTATGTCCCAGAGTGAAGCTTCTTTCTCCAACTCCGTTTATCCTCAGCTCAGCTCAGATATAGAATTAGAGGAAACACATGAGAAAACCATCATTTAACTGTGAGCATAACAACCTAATGAATTCTAAATCTGTTTCTTTTTTCTTTCCTTTCTTTTTTCCTGTCCTGAACCATGTGAAATCTAGCAGGAGTGGAAGAAAACTGCACATTGACTTAAGAAAAATCTCTAGGAAAAAAATATTCTTTAAGTTTGTTTGTCTGTTTGTTTGCTGAGAGAGAGAGAGAGAGAGAGAGAGAGAGAGAGCGCGCACTAGAACTAGTGCGGAAGGGGCAAAGAGAGAGGGAGAAAGAGAATCCCAAGCAGGCTCTGTGCTGTCAGTGCAGAGCCTGACTCCGGGCTCAATCTCACAAATTGCAAGATCATGATCTGAGCCAGAATTAAGAGCCAGACACTTAACCAACTGAGCCACCTAGGTTCCCTAGAAGGAAAAAAAAACAAAAAAAAAAAACCCAAAGCTTTAAAAATTGTGATACAAAATGTGTAAAAAATTACTATTAAAATTAAAAAATAAACCTTGTCCAAATATGTATCTTTAAAGAGATAAATGACATCTACCAAAGACAAGAGTCCCTGAGTGATGACTCAAAAGGCTTGCAGAATTCTGAGGAAAAACAAGATTCCAGTTCATTGTTCCAAAGCACTATCTCACCAAATCAGTACTCACAGAGAGAGCTAAAAGGTGAAGCCAATGTCATGTTGCTATATCCACTTTTAGAAAATGGTGACTCTAGGAGCTCCTGAGTGGCTCGGTTCATTAAGTGTCCAACTTTGGCTCAGGTCATGAACTCCCGGTTGGTGAGTTCGAGGGTTCATGAATCAAGCCCCTCATCAGGCTCTGTGCTAACAAATCAGAGCCTAGAACCTGATTCAGATTCTTTGTCTCCCTCTCTCTGCCCCTCCCCTGCTTGCTCACTCTGTCTCTCTCTCTCTTTCAAAAATAAATTAAAAAAAAAAAAAAAAGGAAATGGAGACTCTACATTGACAAAATGAGGTTCATGCTACATTAGGAAAACTAGGTTGTAATTTGACAGCTCAGTAAAGTTGTTGATTTCACATAGCTGACTAGTTTTTTTGTGTTATGAAAAGTCCTTTTCCTTACTGCATATCTGAGTAATTATCACCTGTACTGCTAGAGAACTGGTCAAATGTAGCCCAGTCTTCATGGTTTCTTATATACCCTCTGTGGCATGCTGGTAAAAGTTTAACTATATGTGTAAACTATGTACACAAGTTTTAAATAAATGTCACCAATGTAAAGGTTATGTAGTACACAAATAATTAGATGAGAGTGATACAATTAAGACATAAATCAGAAGGTCACTCACTTGTCATTGACATATGTAATTTCTTTGCTAAATCAAATAATAGTTATCAGACAATGCAAAAGGAGTTCTTTGATTTTTGTGCTACTCATCATGTAATGAATACATACAAGGCACTTAAAATTAATCTGCATTAACATTTTCCCCATCACTTTTTTAAACATGTACAATCAACAAAACAATAATTCAATCCCTGATCATTAGCATTTGGTGACTTCCATGGTGCAAACACTCCTACCATGGTCAATTTCAATCTACCAGTGTGACATCAATAAACAGGGAGGTGGGGAAAAATGCCCAGTAACACACCACTGTAGAGTATTTCTACTATACAAATAACCTCAAGAACATAGACAGTAGTACAACGTAGTCAATTAATTAGGAAATAGTGTTTTTGTATTTATTATCCTTTATTTTATTATAATTTATATAATTGCAAGCTGCATATTTTCATTTCTAACAATGGCCTATTAAACAGCCAGCTTGTCAAATTAACGAAAATTTAACAATTGGCTCTTAAGCGCTGATAAAAGTTGGCTCTAGTATATCTTTGAATATTCCTATAGGCTATTCCCAACAAAGGTTTATTTTCTAAAATGTTTATACTGACTTGCGTGCTTGGACCTCCTAACTACTTTACCTATGAAAATAATACTATTGATCATGGTTAGAAACAGGCCTTAAATTAGAATCTACATTTGTAATAATAATGCTAAATAATAACAACAAAAAGAAAGAGGGGTGCTATTTTAGTACACAAAACATTTGAACACGAAGTCCATTCAACTGGAAAAGAATAAAAGTGAAGGCAGAAGTTTGTGGTGATTCCAAAGGTGACTTCTGAGCACATCCCAAAGCTTTGAAGTTAATGCCACTGTTGCTTTATTAAGTTTTATTAATTTACTGAGTTAAATTACACTGAAGGAATGGATATGAGATAGGAAAAGGCTGTGTATCAGAAGATACATGCAAATCATCTCAATTTGGAGAAGTACATTTAATATTTGCTCAGTTGTCAATATCTCCCTTAAGTCTATCCATATCCATAGGGTCTTCCTTCACTGATATGCGTCCTGAAAGCAGAAATGCTTTCATATTAATCTGTTATACGCACATTGACAAGCGATTTTTTTATATCCATGCTTATTCACCACCCTAGAGTAAAAAGGACCATTTTCTGTACAAGGGTAAGAATTGTAGTATTCTTTACTAAATAGATTTTTTTAATAGTAATGTCCAGCTAAATCAGAAGATAAATAATGTGAAATAGCCTTTAATGCTTATCTAAGTCGAGTCTTTAATCATAAAGTGAGTTTTTAGTGTACACTGAAGGAGAAAGGAAGGTTTTAGTTTTTGCAGCATATATATTTCTAGTACTCCTTTCTGATTTTATGGCCAATTCTGTCTTCATGCTTCCTTAGTCCTGAAGCTCTTTCAAAGGCAACATACTGTGCCAAATGTACAGTGATTATGTAATGTGGACAAAAATCCAGTGGGAAATGTGTAGAGCAGATCAAAATCATTCCACTTAAGACCTTTTACAGTCATTTGATCTAATGATGTTCACTAGGGTTTGATGTACTAAAAGGCAGCCACTGTGCGAACATAAGGTTTGCATCAACATGTGACTTTTCAGTGAAACTGGGATCACTGTGGTCTTCTGAAGACTGTTTTACATGCAAAATAATAATATCTATACAAAAACAAATCCCATGACAAACTTTCTGAATCACCAAATTTTATGCTACTTCCTATGAAAATGAAAAATCTCTTTCTCTTGTCAAATTGACATCAAAGCAGTACCTCACATGAATGAGAAGTGAAATAGAGAAATCCACTGATAACCCACATTGGACATATAGCTCATCTGAAATTTTGGAGAAAGCAAATTTTCATCTAGTCTGCTACTTCCATTTATACTTGCAGCCACAGATCAAATTATTACATGGACTTTCACAATTAAGCAAGAAAATATTTCCTCATGTGCTTTCATGTTCTATTCTTTGGCTACTTTTTTCAAGGTTCAACAGTATTGTATATTTCAGGATTCAAAAGCACACATGACTTCTAGTTTCAATTCAGGCATGTGAGGACTTTAGAAGTCACTACTCAGGTCCTTACTACAATAAAGAACTGAATAAACTAAAAAGCAATGACTTCTTGGACCACAGAGAACTAAGGTGGCAGGGCAAACTGCTATACTGCTACCCCCAAACTCAGAGAGACAGGAAAATCCCATGTCACAGCCAAGAAGTTCTTGCCTGGAACAGAAGCCACAGGAACCATAGACTGGTAGGAACACTTAAAATGGTAATATTGATAAACTGCTGGAGGCTGAGTAGACTAGTGTGAAAATGAGAAACTCCATGGGGTCACTGTCTTGGGGAGGGTGGGGACCCAAACTTTTGTGGGTTTTATTGCCTGGGAACTCACACACACACACAAATTCTTACAGTGAAGACCCAAGAGAGATCCCTCTCTGGCAAGAGCAGGGGAAAAATAATCATCATGAAACACATCCACAGCCTTCTCCATAACTAAGGCCCACAATCCAGAGAAAAGGACTGTTTCCTGAGACTCATCCTAGATGAGGAAAGGGAACTCTAACTCCAGCACTCTCTAGCCTTCTGTTCTATCTAAAGAAAGAGTTGGGGTGGGGGGAGAAAAAAATAGGAAAAGAAAACAGGAGTCACAGATTCAAGTAAATAGACTAGGAATGCTGGCGCCCAAGAAAAGGATGGGAGGCAGTGGGGAGAAAGCTATACCACTAGAGAAATACTTGTAAAAGTTAGAGCCCTAAAACATAGGCAAACTAAAAGACTCAGATTTAGAGGCACCTAGGTGGCTCAAGTAGGTAAGTGTCAGACTCCTGATTTCACCTCAGGTCATGATCTCATGGTCCATGAGATCAAGCCTCATGTCAGTCTCTGCACTGGTGGTGTGGAGCCTGCTTGGGATTCTCTCTCTCCCTCTCTCTCTCTTCCCCTCCCCAACTCTTGCTCTCAAAATAAATAAACTTTTTTTTTAAAAAGACTCAGATTTAATTAGAAGAGAATTCTTCCCCTCCTCTATACCTTACCACATCAGCAGGACTCCAGTATAACAACAGGAGATTATAGCTGAATGACTCCAAGATGCTGATGCTCTCTGAGGAGTACTTAGTGAAGCCCAAAAGTCAACCGTGTAAATAAAACAAGAACACTAGAAAAATGTAAAGCTACTGGAACCTACAGCTAAAGAAAACATAAACACAGACCAACTCTTAGCCAGATTGAGATAAATCCTCATATCATAGGCCTATTTACTTCAGTTCCGATTACCCAATATATCACGTTTGGTTTTCAACAAAAAGTTAAAAGGCATGCTAAAGTCAAGAAAACATGGCCTGAGAGACAAAGCAAGCAACAGTACTAGACTCAGATATGATACATAAGTTGTAATTATTAAAGTTAATCCAAAATAACTATGAATAACATATTAGGGCTTTAATAGAAAAAATAGATAAATGAGATTTATCAAAATGGAAAGCTTTTGTATGTCAAAGAACACTATCAAGAAAATGAAAAAAAATCCACAGAATGGGAAAAAATATCTGCAATTCAACAATAAGAAGATAAAAAAATGAGGTAATTCCTACATTTAAACAATAAAAAGATAAGTAACCCAATTAAAAAACAGTCATAGATTTGAATAGCCATTTCCCCCAAAAAGTTATACAAATGGTTAATAAGTACATGAAGAGAAACTCAACATCATTAGTTATTTTGGAAATGCAAATCAAAACCACAATGAGATACTACTTTAAAAACACTATGGTACCTATAATTTTTTATAATATTTTTTTTAAAAAAGGAAAATAGGGGCTCCTGGCTGGCTCAGTGAGTGGATCATCCAACTCTTGATCTCAAGGTTGTGAGGTCAAGCCCCACATTGGGAATAAAGATTAATTAAAAATAAACTTTTTTTTGAAAAAAGGAAAATAGCAAGTGTTGACAAATAAGTGGAGGAATTGTAAACCTCACACAATGCTGGTAGAATGTAGAGTGGTTCGGCTACTGTAGAAAACAGTTTGACAGCTTCCCAAAAAGTTAAACATACAGTTATCATATGATCCAGTAATTCCACTTGTAGGCATATACCCAAGAGAATTGAAAACATATGTTAATACAAAATCTTATACATGAATGTTCATAGCAGCATTATTCATAATAGCCAAAAGTAGAAAATAGCTTAAACATCAATAAAGCAATCAATGGATAAATAAATGTGGTATATCCACACAATGGATTACAATTAGGCCATAAAAGAGAATGAAGCACTGATACATGCTACAACACAGGTGACCTTGAAACATTATGTTTAATGAAAACAAAAATCAGACGTAAAGGTCACATATTGTATGACTGCATGTGTATGATCTGAAACAGAGATAGAAAGTAGGTTAGTACTTGCCAGGATGTGGGGGTAGAGAGAAATGGAGAGTACTGCTAGTGGCTACAAGATTTCTTTCTGGGGTAATAAGAATGTTCTGGAATTACATGACAATAGGTGCATAATCTTGTGAATATACTAAAAATAACTGAATTATACACTTTAAAATGGTGAATTTTATGGTATGTGTATTATCTTGTTCCTCTACTAGTCAAGGACATAGCAGAAAGTAGAAGACACACTCAGATGGTATAATTAAAGAGAATTTGATAAAGAGGACTATTTATAAATATAACAATAGGGTTAAGAGGAGAAATAAGGGAGTTTGATATATTCTGAAGATATCAAATGTGGGAAAGCATTATATAACACCTTTGGGGTCAAAATGGCAAGGAGAAGGAGGAATCCCCAAAACTTGGAAAAAGCTGTAGCTATAACTATAACTGAAAGAGAAGGCCATACATAGCATCTGGGCCTTCAGTAGAGGCTCACTGTCCCTGCCAAACAGTGCCCTGCAAAGTAAAAAGTCTGAGTGATAAATAACCCAAGTGATATATCACCCCACTGATCACCTACCAGTGCCTCCCCAATTGGCCAAACTCGGTAGAGGCCAAAAGGTAAGGAGACCCATCTACAATGCCATCAATTTAAGTCGGCACCCTGGGATACAGAGCTGGAGGGAGAAGGATTGATATACACCGAGAGGAGGCAAAGAGAACATGTAGTGGAATCCTTCTGACTGCTGTCTAAAAAATGAGTTCTAGTGGGGAGGGGAGCAAGAGGAGCATAAAGACAACAACAGGAAGCTATGCCACAATTGCAGGGTAATGTTGATGGTGACTCACTCTGAGATGACAGTAATGGGCATGAAAGAAAAAGAGAAGCCTCAGAGGTCTCTCTCCATCTTTAAAACAGTACAGTACCTAAGAACAAAATGTGTAGTAAATTACCAACTAGAAATTCCAAAAGACTCAATTTTCCAACATTTAAACCAGAATCTTAAGTCCAACCAATTTCATTAGAAGCCCTAATTCAGTGCCCTCCAAAGCAAAGATACCTCATAGAAAGAAGAGGCTCCACAGAACTGCTACATTTAATCAGCTACCCAACCTTGGCTCCCTTTTTTACTGGGACTACAGTCTTGAGGTTGAACCTACACTGACTGAGAAGAGCCAATGATTATCTGAAGGACTTTTTCTCATAGATTTTGAACAGAAAAAGGCCTTCCAATAACAGTATAGCTCAATTTATAAATAAAGAAACTAAGGCCCAGCAAATTGGCTTGCCTTGCACGTTCAAGGTTATTCCATGAGCAAATGGAACACCTGGCTCTAGAGTCTAGTGGGCCCTCTGCTAGGCTGATGGGCTTTCAGTCATATTTCATTAACTGTGAGGATTCCGACTAAAATGTCTTGTCTTTTAGCAAACTCTTTGATACAAAGGTGATCCCAAACATGCCAGTAGTCTTTTGGTCTTTAATCCTGCTCTGCTGGAAGAGGAAAAGCACACTGTTTAAAGTTAGATTAATAGTGAAAGGATTTCCAAAGCAATGTTAGTAGCATAGTTTAGTGGTTAAGAATGATGTTTTCAAGTGTCATTTTCAGAAGCGATGTATTTGTTTTGTGCCCAATTATGATTCAGCATGTCAGACTGTATTACTCATGTAGCTTTACCTTCTGATATCACAGTTTTAGCTCAATATAGTAAGTACAGACTTCTGGAGGGAAAAGGCAGTTTTTGATTTAACTTTGCTTTCACATATGGAGCACACATTGTGGTATCAGTATAACAGAAAAAGAGTTAAGAAAATGCTGAGAAATATAAGGTTGGGCTCTTTTGCGGTCAAAATTGAAAGTGCCACCTGACAAATGCATCCTAGAGACTGCCATATCTGTGGCTTATATCATGACCTCGCTCATCTCATCTGGTGTCTGGGAGGACTGTGAGACCCCAAGATCAAGATGAGAGTTACCTCTTGTCTCCATTCCATTTTTGTAGCATTTAGATCTCATTTGATTATAAAATATATGGGACATTCATTTCATTTTGAAGTACCTAAGAATACATATCAATGGTTAAGATAAACAGGGCCACTTGTAGGGTATTTAGGATCCCAGTAACAGTTTTTGCAGCCCCATCTACATGAATAATTTGAATCACTCTGAATCAGCTATGTCAGCACTACCTTGGAAGTCCCAAATTACCAGACCCTACAAAAGAAATTCTACTCTGGCCAGTAGAGTGATCTATTTGCCAGGCCTTTTGGAACAAGTGTGACCTGGGGCCCCAGGGTGATCCACAGGTTTCAGTCCCACAACTATTCCAACATCTGGTTGGTTGAGGTGTGAATAGGCTGGTATAGATTCAGAGAGTGCCCAAGGATAGAAAGAGGGACAGGGCCCATGCACATTTCAGTCTGGGCTGTTGCCACATATTATAGGGCCAAGAAAGGCACTCCAAAGGCAGAGTCCTTCTGCCATTACATTCAGGCCAGGGTCTTGCTTGCCCAAGCCTAAAAGACATTCTGAGAATAGATAAAAGCTCTGGTGTTAAAGACCTTACCATGTCTTGGACTTTACCATCGAATGGGCAAAGCAAAAATTGCCCAAGTCCATACAAGTGAAATTACGGTTTTTAAAGGTGGCATTGATGTGCTATGGTAATCCTTAGCCCAGGCTTTAAAAAATGAATGTTTTGCCTGAGGAAAAGAAGATTAGATGACAGGCAAGTGTGGTGACAAGCGGGGACAGAGTATTTTCCTTGTTGTTGTTTTTCAGTGAGCATGTGTGAGAGCCCTAGGTAGGGGCATCAGGATGTTTACCTAAAACTCAAAGTCCAAAATCAATGGGAAGTGTAGAGTCAGGGAAGATGACCACTATGAGCAAGAGTCAAAGCAAGGAAATTCTTCCCACTTATCATTTTCTATAACCCCACTGCTCAAAGTGAAAAAAGAAAAAAAAGCAGTAGCGTTAGCACCATCTAAAATCTTGCTAGAAATACAGAATCTTAGGTCTCACCCAAAACTTAACTGAGTCGGAATTGGCATTTTGACAAGCTCCCTCAGTGATCCATATAGATATTAGTCTGAGAAGCACTGGTCTGTGATATCCAATTCCCTAATGCACTGTAACATATAGGAAGTTACTACCCAAACCACCTTTGCTACACTTAATCCACATAAGGAGGGAGCTCACCATACTTTTAGGGTAATGTAAAATCTATTTAGAAGATCTGACTCCTGGGACAGTCTATGAGAACATGTTTATATACACCATGCTAGAATGAAAAAAAAAAAAGCAAAAAAAAAAAAAAAAAAAAAAAAAAAAAAAACATTTCCCAGAAAGAAAAGTCCTTCTTTCCCTTGGATTGGAGTACCAGAGATGGGAACTGACCTTCTTTGCCGTCTCAAGCAGTACCTAGAAACTTGAAATTCAGCACTGTACTCGTGAGTACCTCCCATTCAGAATTATACATGTATTTAAAATGAAGATTACTCTCTCAAGGTCAATATGTCATTTCAAAATTATTTTAAAGGCCAATTCCTCCAGGAACAAATATCATTTTTTAAAATGTCTTCATTAACTAAGCAAATATATTTATGCTTTGCAAAACAGAAAAACAAACGTATCTATGCACATAAAAATACCACAAAAGTATTATTTCTACTAATTCCAGGGGAAAAACCTATATAAAATGTAGCATCAGAAAATAAGAGCATCAGAAAATGGTGATTCTTAAAACTGAAAATATTTAAAAGATAAAAAATACATGGTTCACTGAAAATCCAGAATTTTTGCTTTTCTTCATATGAGAAAAAAATTCCAGTTCCAAAAAGTAATTTAACAAATCCTATACACCTATTCTTTCTACAAAGCCATCTAAAAACATCAGAATCAGTGTATTTTCAATGTTTACCTTTTAAATAATAAAAATCTGTATGGAATCAAGAATCAAGAAATATCTCTAAAACTCACATAAGATTTTTCTTGATGATGAAATTAGTAACATAGTTATCTGATTAAGATAATTTTTGGTTTAGACAATTTTGTTTCCTTAATTCTGACATTTAGTGTATAAAACACACACACACGCACACAAACACACAGAAAATCAGCTTAGTTGACAGACAGTAATGACAGAGTGATGAATCATAAGAGCCCACTGATGTCAATGAGCTAGATCAAAGAGTTAAGGATAAATTAGAACCAACAGTAAAGTTCTATGCATATTAGTAAGCATTATTTTTATATGTTTTATTTTTAAGAAAGTTTAATAGTTTCTCTAAGACAAATTTATTCTTGCTCTAAACAGTCTATGAGATAATACATAAAACACATTTAAAACAAACAATGCCTGCACATAATAAATATTCGATAAATGTTAGCTGTTATTATTATTATATTTTGTCAATGTAATCTAAGAATATCCATCTATTTTTGTCAATATAATCTAAGAATGTTCAGCTATGAACAAAAAAAGATGTCTCCAATCCAGTCTTTACATATTTTTACATCATCCCACCGAACTTAAGAATTTTCTGATTTCTTGGCCCGATCAAAATTCAGGCAATAAGTATACATATGTACTGAGCCCTAATAATGTTCTTGTCACAGCATTTATTGCTGGGTGAACTTTCAGGTTTTCTATCTTATCCTGTCACCTTTTTATCATCAAGTGACCACTATTAATTTGTGAAAAATAATTGTCACTATAGTTTTCATAGATGATAATAGTGGCAGCCTATGTCCTTCTCACATGGTGTATAAGCTTTTAAATAGGGATCAAGGTGGTCACCTTGTCAAAATTTCACACAGGTCAATGCCTCTGAAAAAAAATATCATTTAATTGTGCTTCCCATCTTGCTATTCGCTGGTCCTGGGGCTACCAGTGTTATAAAGAACTTATGTTACAAAACGCACATCATTTGAGTACTTCTTCTGAAATGCCTAATGGGAAACAGAAAACCGTTGTAATGTTACACTAACGTATAAGAGCTATGGCTCCACTCACAAAATCAGTCCAGCTTCCAGCTGGAAGAGAGCCCACAGCTCAAACTAAGTCCCAGATAGAGAAACCCCTGAGAGGAAAAAAAAAAAAATTTCTGAGAGAGGAGTTCAAATAGTTTTCCTTTAATCTACTGAACTACATGAAGTATGGCATGTGTAAGTCTTCGAGGAAAAGATTCTATGTAAATGTTATCATTAAATAATACTGATGACAATCATAAAGAACTGAGTGACCCTAAAGCATAATTTTAAAAGACAATGGAATAATAATGATACCAATTGTGGAGAAAATTGATGTAAGAAAATGGCTTGATAGACAAGAAATGAGTGCAGAATTATAATAAATTTTCACTGCTGTGGGTTTGACAAACTTCTAACACAACCCAGTCATGCATAGCTAAGTAGTATTTGTATTACTCCTCCTCATTTTCCCTTCCATAACCCTCAAACAGGCAAAATTTCTAAGACTACGAAAAAATGCAATTAGCAAAATATTGTTGCCAACTTAAATGAATTGGGAATTACTACCTGGATCATGGTGTTGAGACAAATTCTAAGGACATCTTAGGAAAATGAGGCCCATGAGTCACTAGGGTTCATTATCATGGAATAAGGCAAAATGAAACTAAAGGAAAATGCTTTATAGTATCCAACAGTGTCCTAGTTGTTGTCCTTGTTGAAAACCATCTAGCAGCTGTATGGGTATTAACCAATCTGAAACTTTACAAAACTGAACTTTTATTTCAAAATTAACAATTTATTTCAAAATGGCTTGCCTAATTTTTTTGTGACTGATACTATATATTTCCTCCTTAACCCACTGCAATCTACTTTCTGCCTTTATTATTCCATTGACACTAACATTTCAAAGATCTCTAAACCATCAAATTTGTTGGCTTTTTCTTAAGATTTGGTCTCTTGGCATTATTGAGATTTTTGGTAACTTTGAAATCCCTGCATGGAACTCTCTCTTCCTTTGCCCTGTGTGGCTTAATCCCCTTGGTTCTCTTTTGTCTGGCTTTTGGAATAATTGCCTGCTATCTAGTAACTCAGGCTATCATCTCTCCCTGCTTCTAGCTGTCCTGCTTCCTTCTGTCACACTGATCTTATTAAAACATTTATTTCAACCTCCTGGCTTTTTACTCAAAAGCTTTCTTACTTTTATGAGATAAAGGTTGAACACCTTATTCTGGACCATTAGGTTCTTGTATTAGCTAGCTCCTGTAACAGCTTTCCAGTAGCTTGTCCCAATAGGAATTTATTTCTCATGTAAATTCCAAATGCAAGTAGGGAAGGACCTCTGCTCCATGCCATCATTCAGGAGCAAGACAGACAGAGGTTCTGTGATTTTTAACATAAGTACCAAATCAAGTCAGCAAATGTCAAAGAGAGAAGGTGAAGGATTGACTACACAGGTGGCTATTATGAGTCAGGCTTCGCATCCACATTTCATTGGGCAGAATTAGTCATAAGTCTAAGATCTATAAAGAAGAGCTTGAAAAATGTGCCAAGCAGCAAAAAGAAA
Organism: Lynx canadensis; assembly: GCF_007474595.2. NCBI lineage: Eukaryota > Metazoa > Chordata > Mammalia > Carnivora > Felidae > Lynx > Lynx canadensis. Next base: position 152,002,297 of record NC_044303.2, on the reverse strand, counting down.
TGTATTTATTGAATAGTTAGGCAATCTTTGCCACAATTCTACATGATCTGTTACAAACTAACTTCCAAATGATTCTCAAATCTCCATGAAATAAAATCATATTTTCCTGGCTAAGTTCAGTCTATTTATACCATTTATCAGCAAATAAGGCTGCCCTTTGCCTTAACTGGCCTCCCCCTTCTCCGCACATCTAAATTCCATATACCTTTCAGAACTTGGTTTAAGTTTCACATTACCCATGAAGCTTCCCTAAGTTCACAGTGACCTCTGCTTCCTCAAAACAGCACTGTTTACCATATCATCTTTTTGGCAGATGCTGCTCCAAATATTAGGAGTCATAGTTAAGACACCATGTGTGCATATCCAAATCATGAAATGAACTATATGCCTACTTGGACTAAAAAGTAGGTGTACTTCGTAGCATCCAAAGGAAGACTGGCTTGTTCCAAAGTAACACCCAATTACATACATTCCTGTGCATTTATGAGAGTCCACACTGCAATGAATGAGTATGAACAACTTTGGGAGTGTCTATCCATTCCATGACATAACAACAGTCCCTCATTCTTTGGAAACCCCTTCCAATTTATAGCAATATAGTCAAACTCTCACATTAGTACAAGGTGACTCCTTCCTTCCTTTTTCCATAACTACATGATGCTAAGCTATTCTAAATAGGTTATATGATAGGTAAAGGGAAAATTTCTGCCTTGTGGCAAAACAGAGAAAGCCAGCCTGTAGAAAGAAAGAAGAAAGCATCTCTTCAGAGAGAGGTGACTCAACAAAGAAAACAAAGAAAAGCTTGACAGTTCCACATTCTGGTCCATCTTTTCCTGAGGCCTAACTGCATTTCCTTTCATCAGTTCTCAAGGGTATCCCTATATCCATATAGGCATTTTCCTTCTTTCCCTTTTACCACATAGAGTAGTAATCTCTCAGAGTCAGAGATTCAGATTTGTGACTTAGGCAAGTTGTCCATCTCCCTAAATATCTGCTTTTTCATCATTATTCACCTCATGAGATTATAGAAAATACCCTATGTAAAATGTCTAGAACAGTGGCTTAGACACAGTAGATGTTCAATAAATGCCAACTGTTATCTTTAAATACTATATTTCATCTAATATAAAGTGCTATTGATTATAATGGACATCATCATAGGCCAGTATCTCTATGAACATAGATGCAGAAATCCTCAATATTAGCAAACTGAATCCAACAATACGTTAAAAAAAATCATTCACCATGATCAAGTGGGATTTATTCCAGGAACACAAGGGTGGTTCAATACTCACAAATCAATCAATATGAAACATCACAATAGGAGAAAAGATAAAAAACCATATGATCTTCTCGGTAGATGCAGTAAAAGCATTTGACAAAGTAAATCCATTCATTATAAAAACTCTCAACAAAGTAGGTTTTGAGAGAACATACCCCAATATAATAAAGGCCATATATGAGAAACCCACAGCTAACATCATACTCAATGGTCAAAACCTAAAAGCTTTTCCTCGAAGATCATGATCAAGAACAAGATGTCCACTCTCATCATTTTTATTCAACATAGTACTGGAAGTCCCAGCTGTAGGTATTGGACAAGAAAAAGAAATAAAAGGCATCCAAATTGGTAAGGAAGAAGTAAAACTGGGGTGCCCGGGTGGCTTAGTCAGTTAAGTGTCTGGTTCTTGATTTCAGCTCCAGTCATGATCTCATGGTTTGTAGAACTGAATCCCACATCTGTGCTATCAGAACAGATTCTCTCTCTCTCTCCCCGTTTCCCTCTGCCCCTCCCCCACTCACACACATTCATGACCCCTCTCTCTCAAAATAAATAAATAAACTTTAAAAACAAATAAGTAAAACTGTCACTATTTGCAGATGACATAATACTCTTTATAAACAACCCTAAAAAACTTCTTCCAAAAAAACTACTAGAACAGATAAATAAATTCAGTAAAGTCACTGGATAAAAAAATTCATGTATGGAAATCTGTTGCATTTTTGTAAACTAATAATGAAGTAGCAGAAAGAGAAATTAAGAAAACAATCTCATTTACAGTTGCACCAAAAATAATAAAGTACCTAGAAATAAATTTAACCAAGGAAGTGAAAGACCTGTACTCCAAAACTATAAAATACTGATGAAAGAAACTAAAGATGGCACGCACAAATGAAAGCAATATTCCATGCACAGGGATCAAGAGAATGACTATTATTAAAATGTCCATACTACTCAAAACAATCCCTATCAAAAGACCTACAACATTTTTCACAGAACTAGAACAAAAAATCTTAAACTCTGCATGCAACCACAAAGACCTTGAATAGCCAAAGCAATCTTGGGAAAGAACAAAGCCAGAAGTATCAGAAGCCCAAATTTCTATTGCAACAAAGCTATGGTAATCAAAACGGTATGGTAATGGCACAAAAACAGACACCCAAATCAAAAGGAACAAAAGAGAGGGCTCAGAAATAAACCCATTCTTAACTGTCAATCAATTAATGGTCATTAAATAACTAAAGGTCAATCCATTGATCTATGACAAAAGAGGTAAGAATATACAGTGGGGAAAAGACAGTCTCTTCAACAAATAGTTCTGGGAAAAATGAACAGCTACATACAAAAGAGTGAGAATGGACTATTTTCTTACACCATACACAAAAATAAACTCAAAGAGGATTAAAGACCTAACTGTGAGACCTGAAACCATAAAACTCTGAAAGAAAACATAGGCAGTAATTTTTCTGACACTGGCCATAGAAACATTTTTCTAGATATATCTCCTCAGGTAAGGGAAACAAAAGCAAATTTAAACAATTAGAATTATGAATAGAACCAAACTAAAAAGCTTTTGCACAATGAAGGAAACTTCCATTAACAAAACAAAATGGCAACCTACTGAATGGGAGAAGATATTTGCAAATTACATATCCAAAATACAAAAAAAAAACCATATACAACTAACACTGAAATAATAAACAATCTAACACTGAAATAATAAACAGTTAAAAAATGGGCAGAGAACCTAGACAGACATTTTTCCAAAGGAAACATACACATGGCCAATAGACACATGAAAAGATACTCAACATCACTGATCCTCAGGAAACGACAAATCAAAACCACAATGAGATATCACCTTCGCCTGTCAGAATGACTAAAATCAACAACATAAAAAAAGAAGTATTGACAAAGATGTGGAGAAAAAAGAACCCTCAGCCTGAAGCAGCCACTGGGGAAAACAGTATGGAGGTTCCTCAAAAAATTAAAAGTAGAATTACTGTATGATCCAATAATTCCACTATTATGTATTTATCCAAAGAACATGAAAACAATAAATTGAAAAGACATATGCACCCCGATGTTTGCTGTATCATTATTTATAATAGCTAAGATATGGAAGCAAACCAAGTGTCCAGCAATAGATAAATGGATAAAGTAGATGTGGTTTTGTGTGTGTGTGTGTGTGTGTGTGTGTGTGTGTGTGTGTGTGTGTGTTTGATGGACTATTACTGAGACATAAAAAGAATGAGATCTTGCACTTATAACAACATGGATGGAATTAAAGGGCATAATACTAAGTGAAGTAAATCAGTCAGAGAAAGACAAATACCATATTATTTCCTTCATATGTGTAATTTAGGAAACAAAACTAATGGATAAATAGAAAAATAAGGGACCAACAAAAACACAGATTCTTAAATACACAGAACAAACTGTATTGTCAGATACAGCTCTTGTGACTGTTCTCCTCTCTTGCTAGAGACTTAGAAATTATAATTAGTATTAACTTCTAGGTAAGTTTCTTATCAGAAGAAGTCCAAATAGTAAGTGTAAATTGAGTTTTTATCTTTAGAAAAGTAACACTTCTCCACTTAGCTCAATGCTTCTCAGGTTGGGATGACAAGCAATAATTATTTGAGAATGAAAACTTTTTTTATTCTGTTTTTCAATTTAGTGTGATAATTAATATGTGAAGAGAAAAAAAGGACATCTCCATTCTCATATGTTAGTTAGAAATAGCAATATTGACAAGATCAAGTAACTGTTTTGATCATTAAATAATTACAGATGCTATAGAATTTTGCAATGAAATAAAATACATGCAAATGCCAAAATTCTGCGTTAGTAAGTCACTGCCTTAAACATATGGAAATTTAATTTAAGACAAATGCCTGAGAAGCATCTAATCATAGAAACAATACTAGTATCTAATGCATAAACAGTAGTAGGCAGAAAAAGAACAAAAATATACATAATGCTTAAATGTGTATTACATGAATAAAAATAGATATTTTTGACTTTTAAAGAATTGTCATATTGTCTAAGAAGTTTGCGGGAGTGCCAATAGCTAGTTCAAAGAGGAAAATTGTGATTTATAATTCTATGGAAAAATTAAAGTCTTGAGTACTTAAACATTTTCTAGGATTGTAATAAAAAACATTCCCCACGCAATACGCCTCTACCTCTCCAGTTGGAAGAACAAAACAGTGTAGTGAATATGTTGAAGATTTCTTTTCTTTTTTTTAATGTGTATTTATTTATTTTGAGAGAGAGAGAAAGAGAGAGAGCAAGTGAGCAGGAGAGGCGCTGAGAGAGGGAGAAAGAGAGCACCCCAAATAGGCTCTGTGCTGTCAACGCAGAGCCCAATGTGGCTGTGTGATCATGACCTGAGCTGAAACCAAGAGTCGGACGCTTAACTGACTGAGCCACCAAGGTGCCCCATGAAGATTTCTTTTCTTAAAAACGGAATTTGTATCTAATATCATTGCATTACACTAGTTAAATGTAAGAGGTGAGGGCAAACCTCAGACGCCTTGTAAAATAGAACTGTGTTAATCATTTCGACAAACGTTTGTTGACCACCTATTCTGGGCTTTATGTGGGATGCTACTGAGTCCAGGACAAATTAATTATCTCAGAAAGGTATGAAAACTCAAATCTTATTTCATTATGATTAATAAATAACACTGCCAAAGAGAAAGAAAAATGATTGTAGTGAGTAATACAGTGTCCTGGGTATTCCAATTTAGAAACTACTTTTAGGGGCACCTGGGTGGCTCAGTCAGTTAGGTGTCCAGCTTTGGCTCAGGTCATGATCTCACTGCTCATGAGTTCAAGCCCCATGATGGGCTCTGTGCTGACAGCTCAGAGCCTGAAGCCTGCTTCATATCCTGTGTCTCCTTCTCTCTTCTCTCTCTGCCCCTCTCCTGCTCACACTCTGTTTCTTTCTCTCAAAAATAATCAAACAACAACAAAAAAAACCTAATAAAAAAGAAAGAAAGAAACTACTTTTAGCCTTTAAGCATCTCACAGGACACATCTCCTTGATCTTCTGCTAGCAGCTGTGCAGGTGAAGAGGAAGGAGATCCAACTCACATATGAAAAGTATGGTTTTTCACAATGATACCATCTGTGTTGTCTCTCCTCACCTTCCAAAGAACTCATCAGATATGAAGTTTACTATCCCAAGATCCACCTAAGCCTCAATTCCATACATGACATAATATAGACTAGCTCTTGTCTGAAAATACTTGTCATAGGGAAAATAGACAACCATGGGAACAAAAAAAGACATACAACTGTGGGCCAAGTGGAAAGAAGAAAAGCTGGAGTCTTCCTTATAGTAGTAGGGAGGCTACCTTCTACAAAAGAAGCTGGGATTAAAAACAAAAATCACAGGACTGAGCAAATACTTATGTGCTCATTATATTTTTTTTTAATTTTTTAATGTTTATTTACTTTTGAGAGGCGGGGAGAGAGACAGAGTGTGAGCAGGGAGGGGGCAGAGAGAGAGGGAGACACAGAATCTGAAGCAGGCTCCAGGCTCTGAGCTGTCAGCACAGAGCCTGACACAGAGCTTGAACTCATGAGCCATGAGATCATGACCTGAGCTGAAGTCAGATGCTTAACCCACTGAGCCACCCAGGAGCCCTTCATTATATTTTAATAAATATAATTTTTAATAATTTTTTATAATTTTTATATATTAATAAGTAAAATAAATTAATAAAGATTATAATTTTAATAAATATATTAAAATATGGAGGCAATTTTATCCTGTATAATAGAGTCAGCAAACTATGACCAAAAGGCCAAGTCTGACCCTCTGCCTCCCACAAGTTTTGTAAATTAAGTTTTATTGGAACATAGATAAGCGCATTTGTTTACATAGTCTATAGCTGCTTTTGATCTAAAAAGATAGAGTTGAGTTGTCACTTCAGAGACCAAATGACCAACAAAACCTAAAACAGTTGCTAGCTGGACTCTTCTGAAAAATTTTGATGTAAGAATTTGCAATTCTCTCATCCTCACTGCCAAGCCTATCAGAGTGTTCCCCCTTACTCTAATCTATTTTTCTTCATTATTGCAAGCTTAGGGTTGCCTTCAGGTACTCTCTGCTTTGTTGTTATAGGCCCTCACTTGCTGAAATTTACTGCCCCGAAGGTCCAGTAGAAGTCTAGTGAAGGCCCATTTTTTAGTGTTCTCTTGGAGGAATTGTTGGAATTGCTGCCTTCTCCTGAAGGAGAATTTTGTACTGCAGCAATTTCTTGGAAGAATCATATGGAAGCAGTAGATGCAATGGTATACCATGTGTACAGTAAAGTAAGGAATGTGAGATTACCCAGCATTCCCAGGTCTTTGATGAACCTGAGAGAAAGAGAAGAAAGGAATATGAGTGTACGTATATGCTGAAGATTTACAATAAATGTAAGTATCCATGAATCATTAAGATGGATCCGATTCTACGTGTAAGACTGAATGAAAACCTTCAGTAAATTCATAAGTACATGTATTTGATATTCAATTTTCCCTTTAAGGTTATAATTTCCCAGATATAAAACTAATGGAAGAAAATTTTAAATGTCTTTACTAAAGGGAGCACATTGGTAAGAGGATTAGGAAAGCATGACTATGGAGACATTATGTTTATTTATTGGGGGTCACACATTTAAGCCAATAATTATTTTTCCACTACTAATTATAAGACTCATACTTATTTTGCCAGTATAAAAGAAATTAAGTAAACAAGGAAGGAGATATATGTTTCGCAAGTATTTACTGAATATAAACCACATTCATAAAAGTCTAATAGTTGCTAGAAATAAAAGACTCAATCCTACCGTTAGGAAGCTTAGAATCTACTGAACAAGTTGAGCAAGTAACCATCCCTCCACTCTTCAAATTGAGTTTTATAATAACAAAGACCCAAGTCTGATGATCTGATTCTCCTAAGGACACAAACAATATTCCCCTCTCACAGAATCAACCTTAAGCCATATGCTTCATCAGGCATGTTATATGATAATTGACATTTGTTACCAGGCACTGTGATAGTGCTTTATTTCATTAACTCATTTGATCTTTGGCAGAACCCTAGAAGGAAGAAACAATCATCTAAGTTTATGACAATATCACGGTTAGACATGCCACTAGGTTATGTACCACACGGGGAAAATGTTACCAATTAAATCATAACATTCCATCAACTGCAAGACTCACTTGATTTCACAGTAGTTAATTGTAAAAATTTGTATTGTATTGTTTAGACTCAATTAATGATGGGTAATAATCCCATTTTTCAGGTGAAAAAGCCAGAGGGCAAATAAGAAAATTTTCTTGCCTACGTCACTTAGCTAGAAAGTGGCAAAATCATTAAGTCTGACTTCAGAGTCCACAATCTTTTTTTTTCTTTAAGTTTTTATTAATATTTGAAAGACAGAGAGAGAGACAGAGACAAACTGAGTGCTAGTGGGGCAGGGGCAGCGAGAGAGGGAGACACAGAAACCAAAGCAGGCTCCAGGCTCAGAGCCATCAGCACAGATGCCCAATGTGGGGCTCGAACCTATGAACCATGAGATCATGACCTGAGCTGAAGTCTGATGCTTAACCGATCGAGCCACTCCTGGCACTCCTCAGAGTCCACAATCTTAAATGAGCTTCACTACATATGACAGAAAAATGGGTGCAACGTATTGGATTTCCCAAGAAACATAAAGGTGTTGGTTGTAGGCACAAACAGCGGACAGCAAAGTCACAGCAAATATAGTAGCTCCCACAAAGAAGTCTTTTTCTTCCTGTGCCCTGTGAATTCTTTCCGTACAAACTCCTGTTATTTCAGTGGTATTTGGGTTATTCATACCTCTCTTTTATTGCATTATAATCATGGCTTGAGAGAAATCAAATGAGAACAAGAGAGCAAAACCAGTTCATAAGTATGTGTTAATTTAGAACACATTGGGGAAATATTAATAAGTACCATACATACAGGACTTCCACATAGCAAATGCATGCATGGATTTATATGACACTGAAATTTATATTTTAAGTGGCAAGGTATGGATTTATATAATTATATTCTGTAAGATACAGAATTATAAATTACATACTTCAAATGGAAATAAGATTCTGTTTGCAAAAGGCCTTTGGGAATAGAATTTTAAGATAGGGAGCACCTGTACATGTTACACTGACAAAGGTTATTACCTGCAGAGGAGAATAAGAGCTGCAAAGCTGTGAACCGCCTAAAGGCCAAGATGTATGTTATCTAGCACTTAGCATAGTACCTTCCACAATAGTCAATAAAGGGTTTTTTTTTTTTTTTTGGAAGCAAATGCATGACTTTTTACACTTTCATCATAAAAGCAAACTCTTTGCTCATTTGGCAAGTTCCTTGTGTTTTGGTAAAAGATGTTATATATATCACATATATTGTGTTGGCTGAGTATGACTTCTCAATACGAAGTGCAAGATTTCAGGATTTCCAGTGTAACTGTGAAAATGAAGTAAAGTTTCAATTGTTTAAGACTCCAATGGGTCTGAAAAAGAAAACCTGTATGTATTCCAGACAGTGATCAAAACATAGGTGGATCCACAGTTTGTGAATTTGTTCTTCAGAGACCAGAACAAGAGATAGGACTTGGCAACTGATGAATATTTGCTTTTGAATCGCACTTGGTCATTAGAAACCATGTCTCTCACAGTGAGATTTGAAGTTATTTTATGACATCTACTTTAGATGAGACTAAGGCCACCCTAGATCATATGTTTTGGCTTACCCAGTCCCAAAGAATTTGAACCCAAAATGAAACCTCATTGCCTTGCATCATGTTCAAACTGAATTCTCCTTTCTAAAGCCAGAATCTATTTCTAATTGCAGTTATTTTGCCCTATCTCTTCCCCTATAATCAAAGTATCATTTTAAAATGTTAAGAAACTATAGATGTCAAGAGTAATTGGAAATGAAACAAAATGTAACAATTTGATCTTTCATGAGTTAGTCTCCATATCAAAATATAAACTAAAAAGGGATTTTATATCTGGCATACTCCAAATGTAATGCTAGCAAAGAATTGGAAATAGAGAAGAAAAGTGGCAAAGGGCAGAAGGGGAAAAATTAAAAGTCTGTGTAGAACAATGATTGTTTACTTTAAACGCAAGGGATATTCTTTTGAAGTGAATATTGTGCTAAGTGTTAAGCCAAAACCAAAATTATATGAATGGAAAGAAAGTAAAGGCTTTGAGTCCCCAATGGATTTTTCAAATTCCTGTGGAAAGTTTGATGGGCTGTCTTTCTTCTTATAAATAAACTATTGTGGTTTTAAGACATGTGTTGCGTCTTGGTTTATTTAATTCTGAATAGCAGAAAGAAAGAGTCACTTGGTGGGTAATACACAATATATTGGCATTCAAAGTAAATACAACAGATCATGTTTAAATTAAAAGAGCCTGCCTCAGAATAAAAGCCAAAAGGCAATATTAAAAAAAGGCATCGTGGTTGTGAAGAAAATCCAGTCTCTATAAAAATAATTTAAACTAAATTATGGCAAGAGAAATGTTCCTAAGATGAACTCAACCTAGTCAGTTTCATTTCAATATTATTAAACATTTTCTCTGTTATTTGAGAGGACAGAGGTACAGACCAATTTTAAAAACCATTAGAAATGGTTATTGGATGTGTATTAACTAGAATCTCATCTAATTCATAAATTTTAAATCTTTCTCATAATTTCACTGACATACAGCAAGACATTGTGTGATATAATTGGCTAAGAAACAGGTATAAAATACAAATACTTTGATGTTTATAGTTACAGAGCCTTTGGCTTTATCTTAATTTTAAATGAATCTTTTCACCAATGGTCCTTGGAAGTATAGGTATTTGAGAAATGTTTTTCAGTGATCTTAGTTTGCCCTCACCTGAGCATTGTTTTGTATATACATATATATATTCCTTATATTCCTGATCAGGTATGTACGTATATGTGTATTATGTGTGTGTGTGTGTGTGTGTGTGTGTATTCCTTATAAGTTTGGAGATGTTTAAAACTGCAAAACAAATCTTTGCAAAGATGTAAGACAGGATTTCAAATTGAAGGTAAATTTATTTTTTAACAGATAGTGTTTTTTAAGGCTTATTTATTTTGACAGAGACAGAGTGAGTAGGGGAGGGGCAGAGAGAGAAGGGGAGAGAGAGAGTGAATCCCAAGCAGGCTCCGCACTGTCAGCACAGAGCCTGAAGCAGGGCTCAAACTCATGAAACTACAAAATCATGACTTGAGCCAAAACCAAGAGCCAGACACTTAACTGAATGAGCCACCCCAGGAACCCAACGAAGGGAAATTTAAAATAAATGTGCACGCATGTGTGTATATGTAACTAATCCCCAAGAAAGTTATATTTCTAAGTTTATACCAATTTTTAAAGCCTGAGAAAATTAATACTTTACATAATATAGCATTCAGAGAGCCTCGCTGAATTATAACTAGGTGTTACTCATCCATATATATTTTTCCTTTTATGGCGTCATAGGCCTCTATTCACTATTTATAATATTCTGAAGAGTGTAGAGAAGAATGATAGGGATAAACAGAGAAAAATTACAACTACACACAGAAACCATTCCATAGTTTTAAGTCTCTTTGGAAAAAAAGGTACAACATTTACAATTAATTTACAAAAAACATCCTGACAATCATATTCAGCTTTTTTCTGCCCTCCTCCTCCATTCTTCAAGTTGTATAAATTAGAAGCAAATTTCCTCCTTATAAAAATCTATTCTTTTTATCTTTGTAAGGTTCAAAACCATAGTCTTTCAATATTTTCTAGTGTTGGAAAGTGAACATATCCATGTCCTCAATATGGCAAACTATATTTTCATGCCATTTTCACAAATTTATTCCAGCAGAATTTCTCAAAAATGTGCTCCAAAGACCACTTGCAGCAGAATCAATGGGATACATTTGGAAAATACAGATTCTGGAGCCTCCGCCCAACACTGCAGTTAGAACTTCAGCATATGGGATCTGGAAATCTACATGTTTTAAAAGGTCCCTGGGTGAATCATATGGGTATTCCATTTTGAGAATCACTTGTAACAGGCATTCAGGGGTCACTGAGCATGAGGATATGGTGGGAAACGAAAGCTAATTTTGTGGAAATGTATAACAGAACAAGAAAAAGTATATAAAATGATTCAAAATAGTCAAGAAAGCATAAATCAGGGTTTAAAAACACAGAACGATAGTTCAGATGAGAGGTAGGCAATTAGATGATAGATAAAGACATACTTAGACAGATGTATAGATAGATATTCCTGATACATTAAGGCCAGGAGATATCTAAGAAAAAACACATTTTCATAAAACGGGATGCATTCCTGATTCCAGTGACTGGCATATAGAGTATGCACATTATCTTCATTTTTATTATACAGCTACCATTATGTTGCAAGACACTGTAGAAGTGTGTCATAAAAATTGTTAATTCTATTAAAGCAAACTTTCCTATGTTATGTGTAATGATTTGAGCACTGAATTCTAAACTTTAGTTTTTAATACAAAGGCTTAATGGCTATCCCATGGTCAAGTGACAGTTTAAATATATTACATGAAGTAAGAAATCAATCCAAATTTTCCTGACCTAAAAGCCCAATACCTAAACATCTCTCAAATGAGCTTATAATGAGATCGACTAAGTAATGAAGAGTCACCACATTACTATGCTTAAGATTCATACAAAATTTTAGTAATAAATTATAGCTTTACCTTTAGACATATTTAGCAAGCAATTTAATAACTTCATTCAAATTATCATTACATGTCAAGCTATATTTGAAAATAGTGTATCATGCAATAAAGATTGAAATAAAGATTTAAAGTATTTATTTAAATATTTAAATAAAATTTTTTTTTAATTTTTTTTTTCAACGTTTATTTATTTTTGGGACAGAGAGAGACAGAGCATGAACGGGGGAGGGGCAGAGAGAGAGGGAGACACAGAATCAGAAACAGGCTCCAGGCTCCGAGCCATCAGCCCAGAGCCCGACGCGGGGCTCGAACTCACAGACCGCGAGATCGTGACCTGGCTGAAGTCGGACGCTTAACCGACTGCGCCACCCAGGCGCCCCTAAATAAAATTTTTAAACGTGTTCAAAATACAGCTTTGGACAAACTAATGAGTTCATGAGTGGCTAGGAAACCCATATACCAGTTCATGCAAAGTGAACCTTTATCATTTAAGGGAGGAAATAAGTCATTAGGAATTTTAGTGGTTTAATGTTGAAAAGGTAGTACCCTAATAATCTCCTTTATTTTTTTATTTATTAATTTTTTTTAAAAAATTTAATGTTTGGGGCGCCTGGGTGGCGCAGTCGGTTAAGCGTCCGACTTCAGCCAGGTCACGATCTCGCGGTCCGTGAGTTCGAGCCCCGCGTCAGGCTCTGGGCTGATGGCTCAGAGCCTGGAGCCTGTTTCCGATTCTGTGTCTCCCTCTCTCTCTGCCCCTCCCCCATTCATGCTCTGTCTCTCTCTGTCCCAAAAATAAATAAACGTTGAAAAAAATTAAAAAAAAAAAATTTAATGTTTATTTTTGAGAGAGAGACAGAACGTAAGCAGGGGAGGAGCAGAGAGAGAGAGAGAGACAGAATCCGAAGCAGGGTCCAGGCTCTGAGCCATCTGCACAGAGCTCACGAACCCACGAATTGCGAGATCATGACCTGAGCAGAAGTCAGACACCCAACCAACTGAGCCACCCAGGCATCCCCTTAATGATCTCCTTTAAATTGTATACACTAATTTAGTCTTTAGAAGTTTTATGGAAACTATTTAAATTCTTTTGACAATTTGCCACTACTTATTTCTGTGTCAAGATCATCAATAGTCTGAATATAATATAGAATATCAAACAGTGTGACTGCAGGGGCAAAGGGATCCTGAAGACATAGGCTCTACTGTCATAATGCCTGGGTAAGAATCCTGACTCCCCACTTCACTACCACCTCTCCAATAACTGTTTGTTATGAATATTGTTTTTACCCAATTTTCATTTTCATCATAGCAAGCTTACTTTTCTCATTGCTTGACTTAAAAATAATTTAATATGAAATTATAAATTTTATAGTATAGTAATATACTGTCCTGCATATAAATCATAGTTTAGTAATATACTGCTTTTAACTTGTGTTATATATAACTTGTGTTATATATGTGTATATAGGTACATGTGTGTATATATGTCTATACATATACATTTATATGTGCATATGCATATATATGTATATGTGATATATATATATATATATATGTCACAATATAAGATTATCTTTGAATAAAAAGGTCTAGTTGCTAAACAAAGTTTGAAAGCCAACTAAGTATTACTTGCCATAATTAAGAATTCAAAAGTGTGCCTACTCAACTACATATATTGTCTAGTATGTCTTATAATATTTTTGTAAGTTATGCATTATTATTCTATTCCCATTTTACAGATGAGGAATGACAAGCTCAAAGAATTCCCCATACCCACAAAGCCATAAAAGGGTGGAACATGATTTAAAACATTTTGATTCCAGCATCTATTATTTTTATCAACACAGGATTTTTAACAGAAGACATTTAAATAACCTGGATTTAGGAAGTTACCTTTAGATGCAAGTAAGGGGTGAACAGAGCAGTAAAACGTGTTAGGGAAAACCAGTTCAGAGAATAGGGACTAACTAAGGTGGTGAATGGCTAGGATCTGCATACTCTGGCCAAACTGAACCTCTACTTCAGATTGCATTCTAAGATGATTTTGCTGTGGTGTCCATTTCCTTAAATGACTACTGTCCACAGCTTCTTAAATCCATGCAGTAGCCATCCTGGAGAAGAATGCATGAAATGCAACAGCTGCAAGGGTTCAGATGGCCCTGTCAATCTCATTTGTCATTTTCCATCAAAGCCATCTTAGTCCAACAGGCAGTTCTGTGGTATTCTTAGTTTGGGCCTACTTAGTTGGCTGAATCACTGTGACCTTTCTTTTTATGGCAACCTATTCAAATGGCTTCATTTACCCTGTACCTCCCATTCACTGTTGTTCTACAACCCCTAATTTGAGACATCTCCTTGGGAGAGATGTTTTCTGAACAGTGTTCTACAAATAAATGTAGTTTTTTCCCCTTATTTTTAAAAATGAAATACAAAAACATTTCTCTCCAACAGTAAGATAATTTTCAAGGCCGATCCACAGAGAAGTTTGAATTACCATGGCTGATGCCTGTTGCTAGTTACAAGTATGTTCTGTTGCTTATGAATATATAGTCAGCTATAGCACAGGAAGCTTAGATACTAACTGTACTTGGTTGAGTGTCTTTCTACCATTTCTGATTTAGCTTCCTTCCTTCCTTCCTTCCTTCCTTCCTTCCTTCCTTCCTTTCCTTCTTTCTTTCCTTCTTTCTTTCTTTTCTTTGTTTTGTTTTTATTGCCTACCACAGGAAGCTAAAATTGCAGCAATTTCCAGGGTCAGATGGGGAGAGAAGTCCTGGATGAAATTTAGACAGAACCACACACTTCCCTTACCCAAACCCCCCAAGACGTGGCCCCCTAGAAAAGGCCTTTCATAAAGAGGACCTATCAGTTAAATGTCTCCTTTGTGGGCAGATCTGGCTCCATCTAAGTCTAAAGGTGTATAAAGAGAGTGGAAGTTTTTACAGCAATTGCCCAAAATTGTGTTTTAATTTCCATACACGCATTTGGAGTCTTGTGTTATTTTTAGTTTTTGCCATCACTGTTCAAACAAAGCAGCAGGTTAAAACTTTTTTTTTCCTCAAATCATATGAAAACCTCATATAACAAAAGTCCAGTACTAATTTAGGCCAAGTAAATACAGACAAGTAGAGCTTAAACCTCCTTTTGTCTTTTGGCTCTGCTTCAGTTTGAACTAGGAAGTTTTTCTGGAAAAAGGATGAAAATTATAATTCTTAAAATGAATCTAAATTTAGGAGATCTTAAAAAGCAATAATACTGCATATAGTTGTTTTAAAGTCCATGAAGAATAACCTGTAAAATATGAGACACTTGGTACCTTGTTCTTTTTAATTGTTTTCATTTTTGGGACAGGACATGTGGATGTGTATTCTGACAGCAGCATGTTTTGAGATAATAACCATGGAGACTAATTCAGTCCTTTATTCACATAATCAGCAAACATTTATTAAATGTGTACTATGTGTAGAGCCTTAGGCTGAGTTGGGAGGAAAACAATGTCTTCATCCAGACGTAGCCCTCAATGAGTCACAATCTAGAAAGAAGATCAAACTATAAACAAACCATTACAACACAATGTGGAAAGTATTGATGAATGTATCTATAAAGTGCCATGAGAACACTGAAGAACCAGAAACTAGTCATGCAGGAAAAGAAACGCAATTAGGAAACTCTTTACTAAAGAGATGGTATTTTAGCTGAGTTGTTTGATCACAATGGGTTAGAGTATTCCAGAAGATAAAAAGGCAAAGGCCCAAAGAAAAGAAAATATGTATTACATTCAGATAACCAGAACAGTTTATGTTAGATTTCAGGATGAATTTAAAGTAGGAGGCCAAAGTTTCCTGATGACTTCTGAAGAATTTAAGCATTATACTGGAAGCAGTAGGGATCTTTGAAAAACATTAAATTATTAAGTAAATTAGAATAAGAGAGACCTATTGGCAAGCCAGTGCAGCAATACAGATAGGAAAACAGAAGGACCTAAATTAAGCCAGTAGGAACATGTAACTATTGAGCAGAAAAAAATCATAAGGCTTAAACACCTGATTAGTTGACAAGGCTGAGGGAGGAAGTGGAGTCAGAGATAATTTCAGTAATGTCTTATGAGGCTTATAGCTTTGAGTTTTGGAATACCCAGCTAAAAACAGCCAAAGTAATAAGTCACTTTATGCAAGTCAAGTGTGTGAGGTTCAAAAAGCTACAAAAACTTTCATCAGGGCAGACTTGCTTCTTTGGGATTTCCACCTGTTGGGCTTTTTAACTAGGCTGGCCCACATGATGGCAAGGAGATAGCTGCCACCCCTACCTGGGCCACACACTTTCTGGTTGACATACAGGAGACAGAGATAGTATCTCCCACAAGCCGAGCTTTGTTATCATTGGCCTGGCTTGGGTCTTTTGCCTAAATCAGTACTTGTGGCAGTGAGAAGTCATTTGCTAACTCTTAGGCCAAGGTTTCCAGAAGCAATCACAGTATCAAGAGGGACAGAATTATCCTAATTTAGACTCATCTGGTCCCATCTATGGGGCTGGGAATCAGATCAGTTCCAGTGAAAACAGATGTCTGCTACACAGTTGAATCAAGAGAATATATGTGGGAGACAAAATGCAGTGGCCACTAACCTGCTGAGCAAAATCATTGTTTATACATATTAGTATGTTAGCAAGTGGTCAAGACTGATTTCTACAAGCAATTTCCAGACTTGAAGAATGAACTGCTTTGTTTCCCCCCTGTTCCTGCAGAATAACTATAGTAACAGTAACTGGCAGTCTCCAACTTGAGGTAGGCAAAGACAGGTATTTAGATTTATAATTATGTCTTTCTTGAGCATATGATGTCTTGGAATATCTGCTAAAGAATTCCATGATTTGAACATCTACATTTCCTCTTATTATTCCTAACTACTTAGGAATAAATCAATTAACAATCTCTATTTTAAACAACTCCCTAATGTATGTTCCTAATACAGTGAACAAGTTTTCCAGTATTTTACATTGTTTATAGATTTATAACTAACTTGCAGAAGTCTGTTGGAATTATGCCTATACAAGGTATCAACTAATGAATTTGCCATTACAAAAACACAAAATATGTTTAAAATTCCTATTTAAAATTGATACATGTGAATTTGCTATTATTTAGTATAAGTAAAAATACAGAGATTAGCTACTGTGTTAATTTTTAAAGATGGTTCCATGCCAACTTATCAGTAAGCTATCATTTAATGAAATACACAGGTTAACAAGACTCAACCTAGTTGTTAATTTGGTTCTTTGTAAACTGGTGTTTAGATATTCAATAGGGGGGTCAGCCAGATGGATCAAATCCTAGTTCTGTCATTTACATAAGTATATGACTTAAGTATGTTAAATGTGTTACTAATAACATCTCTGGATATCAGTACTATCATCTATAAAATTCAGTCAGTAATACATGGCACATGCAACAAGAGGAAAGATTAGAGATTCTAATAAACATAATGGACCTGGCCTGTAAAGTGGTTGCGATCTTCATTTACTGGTTGACACTATACAACAAACCCAAGTATACTTGAAGCCCAGTACACAAAGTAACACTGTAGTAAACATCTTTGTTTTATAACATAAAAATAGTAATATTTTAAAAACATCTTATATGGCTAATTAAAAGAATGGAAAAGTCTTAAAGCTAGATAAATTATTACTCTACTTAAGGTGCCTAATTGTGGGGAAGAACACACTGATTGATTTGTTTATTCAAAAAGATCTCTAGAGTACCTAATTTTTGTTAGGTACTGTGCTAGGCCCTGGGATACAGCAGTGAACAGGACAAACCCCCTGCCTTCATGGAGCTTACAATCATGGTATGGATAATAAAGAGCTACGCAAATAAATAATTACGTATATTCAGACAGTGTCAGGTATAATGAAGAAAGAGATAGGGTTGGGCCTATAGAGTGACACAGCAAAGAATCGAGTTAGCAGGGAGTGTTTTCAATGAAATGGTCACAGGAAGCTCCTTGTTGACTCTATGTCAGTGTCTGCCATTGTTTCATGGTTTAGGCTTTCTCTTATTTTCACATATAATTAACAGAAACAACAGCTAAGCCCTTTTCTCCAAAATTCTTTTTTTGTTGTTTTGTTTTAAGTTTATTTATTTATTTTGAGAGAGAGTGCGAGCAGGGAGGGGCAGAGAGAGAGGGAGACACAAACTGAAGCGGGCTCCCCGCTCTGAGCTGTCAGCACAAAGCCCAACGTGGGGCGCCAACTCACAAACTGTGAGATCCTGACCTGAGCCAAAGTCGGACACTTAACCAACTGAACCACCCAGGCGCCCCTCTCCAAAAGTCTTAAGAAGATTCTAGCTTAATTTTCAGACTAAGACTAATTTTACCATTGCTTATGATAAAGAAACTATCATTTGGTTTAAAATTAAATAACTTGCATTGGAAATTGGCAACATAGGTCAACTTTTCAAAATATTAAGTTTTCAACCAAATCAAGTAGCAAAAGTCTTGTTCAAGTAAACTTTTAATATTTCCTCTGTTATTTGATGAAAACTACACATTTCGGATAATGTAAAGAATGGAATGCAGGTTTTTTTTTAATTTTTTTTTTCAACGTTTATTTATTTTTGGGACAGAGAGAGACAGAGCATGAACGGGGGAGGGGCAGAGAGAGAGGGAGACACAGAATCGGAAACAGGCTCCAGGCTCCGAGCCATCAGCCCAGAGCCTGACGCGGGGCTCGAACTCACGGACCGCGAGATCGTGACCTGGCTGAAGTCGGACGCTTAACCGACTGCGCCACCCAGGCGCCCCTGAATGCAGGTTTTTTTAAAGTTTGTTTATTTATAGAGAATGCAAGTGGGGGATGGGCAGAGAAAGAGGGAGAGAGAGAATCCCAAGCAAGCTCTGCACTATCAGTGCAGAGCCTGACATGGAGCTTGATCTCACAAACCACGAGATCATGACCTGAGCTGAAACCAAGAGTCAGACACTCAACCGACTGAGCCACGCAGGCACCCCTGGAATGTAGTTTTAAAAAGTGATTCATTTCATGGGGCACCTGGGTGCTTCAGTCGGTTAAACGTCCAACTCAGGTTCAGGTCATGATCTCACGTTCGTGGGTTCGAGCCCTATAGCAGGCTCTGTGATGACAGCTCAAGGGCCTGGAGCCTGCTTCAGATTCTGTGTCGAGACCATACCAGAAGACTGTACTTCACTACATTGTTATGACATCTTAGGAACAGATACAATAAAATCTAATCATGCATATCCCTATTATTCCACAGATTCAGTTATGTATGACTCCTGTAGTATAGAGAGCATTTTTTTTTTTTTACTCCATTATAAAAATCCCTAGTGTAAGTGACAAGCAACAGTCTAAGGGAAAGAGCTTGGGGATTTAGAAACACATGAGCTTCATACATGCCCCATTTTTCACTAAACAAGTGGATGAGTTCGTTTTTTTAAACCTCCTTGAAGATTAACAGGTGTGTAAGTGCCTGTTTCAATACCTGAAAAAGATTTGACTTTTTTTAGGCTTCATCTTCTCTAAGAATATACAGTACATATATATATAAGGACACTACATGGCACTAACACAATTTTTAGTCACATATGCACACTAATCATAAAGCATTATAATAATTATATATATTTTTTTAAATGCATGACATGATTGATCATTTTCTAAATATATTTATGCAGAACCCATACCCCTGTGTATCAAATAAAACAAAATACTTAAGGTCTTTAAATTTGAAAACCAATCCTGTGATTTATTTTTTTTATTTTGCCCATTATTTTTACTTATTTTTAAGTTTTTATTTTAATTTCAGTTAAAGTGCTACAATGGTTTGAGATGTATAATATACTACTTCAACACTTCCATGCATCACCCTGTGCTCATCACTGACAAGTGCACGCCTTAATCCCCATCACCTTATTAACCCATCCCCCTCCCCCTGTGATTTCTGGTTATAACCTCTATTATGGTTTGAACTTAGATGTTATTTCTCTTTGGTAACATTTCCATTTTATAATTGTCAAAAAGAAACAAACTATGGATGACCATTAAATAATTGTTTTTAGTTGATAACATTTAAGGGAAGATAATATATTCTCACTGGTACACACAAATATGCAGGTCTCCCATTAATATTCTGTGATTCCTACAGTTAGTGTGTACTAGAAAAAAAACAGAAAGCCTCTGAATATTGTAATCCATAACAATTTCAAATACATAATAATGCTAGGTAATTATACATACTCCATGTTGGCTGTCCATTAATTTTCAGATAAAATAACACAGAAATGAGATATTATTCAAAATATAAGGCTTATTGAAGTAAAACTTCCTTAAAGAATTAAAAATGTTTAAAATAATATTTCCTTTTCCATACCTTCTAGCTGAAGGAAGCCAAATAAGAAAAAAAAAATTCAGACTTTAGCCCAGGGAAATGTCCCACCAAACAAAATATCCAAATAGAATCTTCATTTACATGTATTTATTTATTGGGAGTATTTATTGAGAGCTATATGTTATATATAATTCTTAGCACTTAGAAAAAGTCAAGGGGGCATACACACTTTTGAGGAAGTACAGACAATAAACGTTAACAGTAAATAAATCATATAGAAAAAAGAAAGAGTAAAACAGAGTAAATGGAATCTAAATACCAAGGGTGGGTAGCAATTTTTTTAAAAAGCACAAATTGCAGAAAAATCCTGGTACCACTTCTCCCCTATTCTTATTGTTTGTTTGTTTTTAAGAAAATTGTGCTGAGCCAAGCAAAACAGAACTGTACTGTATGCCATAAGTAATATTATAAAAAGTCTAAATACCTAACCAGTTTTACCCATGCAAAATTTGTATTGGGAAAAATAAAAGACACATAAACCCATATAAACAACTTGGGAATGTAGCATTTAAAAAAAAAAAAAAATCCTTTCTTCCTCCTCAATCCAGACAAAAAGCCACACCAGAAGTTAAAGCAAAACATCCTGATTATATTAGCACCAACTTCACTGGTGGCCAGCATTTGACTCCCAAACAGGGTGGGGCAAGAAAAGAAAGTTACTTCTCTTTAGAGGCTGACTGCCTACAACAGCCTTTATTTGCCTGAAGCAACCCGTCCTTTATAGGAACCATGACTGATGCAAGTTTATTGTTTTCCTTGTTGGAACCCCAAAGGGCACAATGTTGATTATTCACTTCCTCCACACAGAGTCTATCTAGCCTAAGTAATGCAGGGTCCAAACTTGGGTTTGGCAACCTCTAGCCTCCAGGCTAAATCCCAAAGGGATAGTATTGGTGAAAACCAGGCCTGGCTTAAAGTCTAACAATTCCGTTGACCAAATCTCATAACATACATGGTTTAACCAGATGTTGGGAGTTAGTCCCAGAAATCTAATCCTTCTCTAGACTGGAGGAAAAAAACACAACCACAACTCTCCTACTCTTCCTGATGTCCCTGAAGGTCCTGTCCTCAATACACTGGCACCCTATCAAGAATTCTGTACTAGAGATCCTACAAGTTAGTAGTATGCTGCTCAAGGACAATGACTTTGTCTTACTTAGATCAGGTGGTCTAGAAGCCTATGATTACTTAACTTTGGTGCCAAGTGGATACCACACAATCCTTGTCCCACTAGAACAAGCCATCTCCAACGTTTGAGTCTTCCCATACAATATTTTGAGTAAAATACAATGGCCACCACATCACAGCTTTTCCTGTTACTTTTCATGCTGAATAAATGGGTAAAAATCCTGTCAATTGACACCATCCACACAGGTCATATATAGCCTCTAATTATCCTGTGAGCTTCAAGTGTCAATGGTAAGAGGATACAGATAAGATCATCCAAGCCTCACTACCTCTAGTAGCTTCACTCTCCCTGAGCCTTTCTCTTAACCAATCCATCCCATTCTAGCACCTTCTAACTTTTGCCCAACTCTGAAGTTGGCCTATTCAGGTAATGAAGAATGAGAAAGCCAGATCAAGAGCAAACTTTATGTTTGTGCCAAGGCTGCAGAACCACTCTGCTGGCCAAGCTGAGAAATGAGTCCCTAGTACAATCCCATGTGTCTGGCTCCAGGTCTCAAAATACCATCAACAACAAGCATGCAGTTGGCAACTACATCTTTCAGACTTGCTCATAAACACACACCTATATATATACTCACATATCACATTTCCTTGCCCAATGAGGTAAGGATGCCTTTTTTGCCTTGAGTTTCTAGTAATAACCTAAACTATGGTGGGCTAAAATGTCACCCAGCTTATGGTGATATCCACAAGTGCTTTCTTAAGAGGTTTCCTGACACCAAGGCTTCCAATTTTGGTATTTTTAAAACTGCTTGCACATTAAAACCCCCAAACCTCTGGTATTAAAAAGCAAGTGTGCAGATAAAACAGAAACACAATCTGCCCATGAACAAGGAGATTGTTAAGCTAGTTTCAGTGTCAAAATGTCATCTCTGCTGGTATATACTTTTTTAATTCTCTGAAAAAAAATGTTTCTTTTCATCTGTTAAAAATTTAAAGTGAATTGAAAACTCTTTGGGAATGCAACCCCTGTGTGATTGACAGTGACAAGCACACATACCTTGAAAGCTCCACTGTAATGTTTATACTTAATAAAAACAAATACTGTGGCATCTGAGAGTAGCCTAGTCAGCCATGCAGCTTTCTACCTGGCATCTTGTAAATTAATCTGGGTGTTTATGCTGTAGATCATTCATGATGAACATATTGCTATAGCAACATGCATTTCTTCCATTTTTTTCCTGCTAATTACACTAACATCACCATCAGCTACTAAATCTTTGAATTACTAATGAATGTATGTGAAAAGCACTGTCTTGATAACACTCTTTCAATATGTTCTCATCTACAAAGTAAGAAAGATGCATATAATTTCATTATATTTAATTTATTGTTAAAACTTGTCAATAGAAGGTTAGTCTATACTCAAATTTGCATATGTTGAAGGATTTAAAAGGTGTCTCTATAGAACAATATATATCTCAAAGAAAGAGGGCCTGGTAATTCTGGGTAGAATTATTTACTCTGATGCCCATTATCATACCATCTTCATCAGTTGTATCTATATTAAACTAACATTTGATCACAAGGAAGTATTATTTAAACCTATGAACTGCTCAGACTCTCAAGTTTCTGTAGCTCAACCACCAATATTATAAACATTCAAATATACTTAAATTAATCCTCTATTATTAAATTAAGCCTCTATATTAAATTAAGTCTTTTAATAGAGCATCTAACCAATGACTACAGATTTTAGTTGATATGCAGCACGTAGGTAAGACACCTCAGTAAAATGTATGTTCATCAACACTGTAAGAATAAAGACAGCCCCATCCTAGTAATTCCCCAAAACACTGCATCTTGAAAAGTTCTGTTTGGTATTCATCTCAGTTGCACATTGAGTATGTTGAAAAAAGCTTTTACTCTTTCAGGCCATCAAAGTTCGATATAGGTCACAGAAACAGATACTTACCAGTCATTTACTGATGTAAATTGTTAGTTGTAACTCCAAATATATCCAAACCTCAGCCAAGTTGTTTAGGCCCCAAAGCCTGGCTTTTTAGTAAAGGTGAAAATTTCTCAGATGATCCAAGAAGGGTGAAAATAGAGGTTCTAATCTACTCAGTACACACATGAAAATCAGGAAAAGGCAAATGAGGAATAGGGTGGTCAGGAAGATACTGGCATTGTCCTAACTAAATAAACGACTTCAGTAAAACTTGATGATCATTTGGTAGCCATTTCAGCCAGACTGTCTCCAAACAATTTCCTCTTCCGGATTTTTCTACCTATTCTAGATTAACTAGAATCCAAAAGGAAAGGAAGGAAGTGATCCACTGAGACTTTAATATGGTACCCAACATACTAATTTCTTATATGTTTTTCCTAAGCTTGAGAGTTTTGATATATTATTGCATCTCTTTCCTTGTAAGAATTATGAATATGTGAAACTATTTCCACATTATTTTAATGTTGATGTATAGGAATGAGAAGAAAACATTTGTCCTGCAGCAAAACACAAAAAATTAACCATCAAAGATTAATGAATCATAAAGATCATCAAAGCAATTACATTTGTTGAGATCAATATTATTATTTCTCTTACCACTTGCTCTAGCATCACTAAATTAAACACTGAAAATTCTGAAATGATGTACTTATCAAACATATTTCTTCTTCAAACAGACTTTTTTCTAGCTGTGCTCAATTTGGTACTGCAATATCCCCTTCTTCACACAAAAAGTAGAGAGGAGAACCCAGAAAAGATTTTCATCTTGTGATCAAACCATTCGATAACTGATACTCTGGGGACACAGGGTTCAGTAGAAACCACTAAAGTGAGGGACGGGTAGTGAGGATCAGCTATTTTTCTCTGAATGAGAATGGAGCATTCAGAATCAGTCTGTTGCTGGTAAGATTGCTGAGTATCCATCACAGACCACACACAGCCCTCAGGAACTCTTCTGCCAACACATAAAGAAGCTGGTGTGTGAACAGATTTGACAGAAGTTATTTAAGGGCAAATAATTCAAGATATCAGGCTATTAGTTTTATTACTTAACAACTCTAAATTCATAATGTATGTACACGTAATTTATCAAAGGAAAGGTTAGAAGGATGAAAACTGCTTGGCCCTTCTATTGGTCTTGGCACAAAAAAAATATCTGGCTTCACTACAGGGATAGGATTTATAAGAAATAAGCCAAATTTGACTTTTTAAAATGTGGTGGGGAAAAAAAAAAGGTGTAGGTGTTGGTATAAACACAAGGAAATATATAGGAGAACATATAACAATAGTAGTTACTAGGCAGGTGAGGTTAAGAAAGGAGCAAGTTTCTAATATTTTCTTCCTGTGTCCTTTCTATTTAAACTCTTAAAACAAGCCTGAGTTCCTCTTTTAATCAAAAAAATAATGCAAATATACTTTTCAAAAGAAGTGTTCTACCTGAAGAGAAAGGACATGAGATGTAGAAATGAAGTGCTTCCTCTTTTACTTATATATCAAGAAATTTCCATTTAGAAGACCCATACTTGAAACTTTTTATGAAAGAAAAATAAGTACAAAGCTTTACAGAGGAAGACTTTTTTTTAGAAAATTTGTAAAAAGAACATTGCTTTCTAGCTGAGACCATGAATGGCAAGTTGCAGCTGAAAGTGAATTTTTAATGCTTAGTTAAAAGTCCTTGATAATAGAGGTTTATTATACAAGCATTAACAAATTCTTAATTATATCGGTGTTTGCAACAAGTCCAACTGCATTATCCTAGTGGCTCAGCACCTTATGTATATGTCTATCTGATTCCATTAGACTTCCAACATAATCAATACAGAAAAGACTAAAACAATTAGCTTCCTTTTCTCACTCTCAAAGTTGGTCAGAGAGTAGCCTAGAAATAAATATTCTTCATAATGTGGATTGTTATGGGCCTCCAGTACCCAGGAGGTTTCCAACATGGTCCTTACAATAGTTATCATCGTGTACTTTATGTTCATTCACACTCAGTCTGGTCTTTCAAGGGTAGAACCTAATCCAAAGTGTTCTTTTAAGAATACTAAATGATGGGGCACCTGGGTGGCTCAGTCGGTTAAGTGTCCAACTTCGGCTCAGGTCATGATCTCGTGGTTCACGAGTTCGAGCCCCGCGTTGGGCTCTGTGCTGACAGCTTGGAGCCTGGAGCCTGCAGCCTGCTTCCGATTCTGTGTCTCCCTCTCTCTCTGACCATCCCCCCATTCATGCTCTGTCTCTCTCTGTCTCAAAAATAAATAAACGTTAAAAAAAAATTTAAAAAAAAAGAATACTAAATGAGAAAACACATTTTCAACTTTTTGAGGCAACAAGAACTATTATAAACATTAGAAAATGATGAAAATATTTCTGCGTTTTCTCTAGAGAAGGAGAAAAACTAGACTTTCCAGTTATCTTATTTCTGTACTGAATCCAACTATGGTTTGATTGAACAGAGTTGGGTTTGTTTTTTTTTTATTGTTCTGTTTTTGGCCAAAAAGCCACATGCCTCAAATTTTCCTTTATGATAAGAGCAAATATAATCAGTGAACTATTTAAATATGAATAAAATCCCATTAAATTCCTATACAGAAAACCAAAGTCCCTTCTTAATAAAAATGCAAAAACCCAGTGATGCCTTATTTAGAGACCAAATGAAATGTACTCTACAAAATGTGATTTGAATTCACATCAGAGAAAGCTTGTAACAGGACAACTTTTGTTAACTAACATCATCTTTGCATTAACTAAGTATCAGTTATGGAAGCAGAGCAATTCTGAGCCAGGATAGCAGACTGTGGTTTGGGTCCCTACTGAAGAGTGCAAGGAGCACCAGCTGAGGAATCAGAGATGCCAGCTATGCCAACAGGCAGCAGTGTGACCCCAGGCAAGGACCTTCACCCAACAGAGAGGCTGTTTCCTCAATGATCAGATGCAGATAGCAATGTATCCTCTTCTTATCTCAAAAAATTACAGGACAGCAAAAATAGGATAAAATTAGTAGCCTTCTCATCTTTCTTCTTCATATTTCCTAGACAAAATTATTAGGTAGAATTTATCATATGTCATTATATGTTATCCTTACATATCTCCCCCCTTACATTGCACATTCTTCTAATGCAGGTACTGTGTCTTTTTTTCCCCTTTATATACCAATTATTGTAGGATCACAGTACATGCTTGTGGAATAAAAAAAAATTGCTTATAAAAACTAAAGCACCACATAAGTGCAAGATGTTGGGTATGTTTTTGCATTAAGAGAAGAGTCAGTCTCAAGAGGAAAATCTTGGGGCACTCAGTCAGTTAAGCGTCTGACATTGGCTCAGACCATGATCTCACGGTTCATGAATTGGAGCTCAGGTCAGGCTCTGTGCTGACAGCTCAGAGCCTGGAGCCTGCTTCAGATTCTTTGTCTCCCTCTCTCCCTGCCCCTCCCCCACTCACGCTCTGTCTCTTTCTCTCTCAAAACTAAATAAACATTAAAGATGAAAGTCCTTCTGTGAGGTAGCCATTTTATTCTCCAGGACACTGTGCCCTGAATTGATGGGATCCAGATTTCTCTCTGAATTCAGTACTAGACCACAGCCATCATCTACTAAGCCCGTGCTTCCTCATCAACAAGTTCTTTGAAAAAAAACTTGCCTTTATAGTTTATATTTCCCATGTCACATTGAATGAAGTATATTTCATGGCAGAAGTATGTGTTAAAAGGAATGCCAATAATCCAAATAAAATTGAATATTAAGCTGGAGACTTTCTAAATAAGATCCCTAAATACAACCATAAGATCACTGCATTTGAAGAATAGTTTGCACAAACATGTGCTCTTTATTCTCAAATAAACAAACAAGAAAATCCAACATTTCCAACAAGAACAGTGCCCAACATTAGAAAAATAGTCTTTTCCATGTACAGAAAGAAATCTACTTCAAAGGCAACAATGGCTACCTGTATTCTAGCATCACATATATATTAATAATGACTTCTTTGCTTCTATTTTTAGAATGATAAAAGTTATCTTTTTTGGCTGGAGAGAAATTCCAAAACTATTGACCAAGACCTATAAATTTCTGGAATCACTCAAATAGTACATAAGAGAATATCATAGCAGCAGATGACCAACAAGACCAAATAACAAGTCAATGGATGTGGATAAAAACATTCCATTTTAGTAATAAAAAGAATTCCTTTAGCAAAACTAACATTCTTTAGATAAAAAAGAGAATTTAGTAAAATAGTAATTTTCATGCCATGAGTGCCTGGTACATAGTAAGTAGCCAATAAATGTAAAACAAATGATTAAAAATCAATACAGTGATTGAGAAATATGTTAAAATACAAGCCTCTGTACCAATTCCATTTCTTAATCTTTAATATAAAGTCCTAATTTAGCATTTCAAGTTGTTCATTTTCCTTTTTTCTTTTTTGTGTTATCTATTATTTGTCGTATTTCATTAGGACTTCTTTGCTGCACCATTTTGCAAGTGTGAAATTGAAGAAAGAGAATCCCAGTGACTTGAATAGTATCAAATAGTAAATTGATGACAGAGTTGCCAATGCACTAGAATTCAGTGTCAGAATCTTCATTACCACCTCAGACCACTGTGTTGTTCTATTCAATCCCCCTATTAATTTTCATCCCATTGGAAATATATATAAAAATATACACACATACATAAATTCACATACAGTGAGCAAAGCTGATATACTAATTTTGATGGAAGAAAACATATATTTCAATTATATTCCATAAAATCATATTGCTTCTCCATCAAAAGGTCAAATTTTTTGAAGGAAACTTTAATTGTTGAAAATATAGGAAACTGGAATGTGGATAATAAAATATTATTTTATAAAAGCTATTTTTTTAACTTCCCAAACCCACACGCGAGTAATTTAGTCACTGGAATTCCTTGCTACTTTAGACAAAAATTAACAGAGTGGAGAAAAACAACTGGTAATTAAATCAGATGAGAAGGAAAGAAAAGAGGTGGCTTAGCTAATTGATAAAAATCTCCAAAATCTAAGTGGTAGTGTTCTAAATTTTTTGCCACCAAGGATTTCCTCCTTTAAATATTCTCCACCAAGGGATCTATGTTTTGAAAGATCTACTTTATGATACAAATTACACTTAATAAGTTTTTAACAAATATGAGTTAAATCTTATAGCACTGAGTTGATACAATTCTAGACAAAAGTAAAGACCCTTATTATCTTCCATAACCATATTGAGGGTAAATATATACTTCCTCTTCGGTGCATTGAAGCAGTGAAATGTCTTACCCTAGATCTCTAAGGATTCATACTGTCAACTAGTGTATGGTTGAGAATCCAATTTTTCCTTCACACCCCAAGGTTCATACCTCCCTCCTATTTTGAATCCTCATGACACAAAGAGTCACTGATGAATTCATCCATTATTTTCCTCTTGGTACTCAGGAAGTCCTGCTAAATGTACCTCCACAGAATATCTCCAATTCTTCCACTTCTGTTTCCTCTACCACCTCTCCTATTTAAAGCACCATTATCTTTTCCATGGACCACTGTAATAGCTGCCAACTAGGGCTCCCTGCCTGTATCTTCCTCTTTCTAAAATTCATTCTTCATATAATACTTGAAGTTTCCTTCTTAATGTGCCAAACAGATCATGATGCTCACATATTTAAAGTTCTTCAGTGATTTCTCATTGAATTTAAAATAAAACCTAAGGGGTGCCTGGGGTGGCTCAGTCGGTTAAGCATACAATTTCAGCTCAGGTCATTATCTCCTAGTTTGTGGGGTCGGGCCCTGTGTCGGGCTCTGTGCTGACAGCTCTGAGCCTGGAGCCTGCTTCGGATTCAGTGTCTCCCTCTCTCTCCGCCCCACCCCTGTTCACACTCTGTCTCTGTCTATCTCTCTCAAAAATAAACATTAAAAATTTTTTAAAAATAAAAACAAATTAAATTAAAATAAAATAAACTCAGAATCCTTATCATGGCCTATAAGATGTTATAATGATGTGACCCATTCCTTCTTCTCCACCTTTACTCTAAAACCACTCCTTCCCTAGACTAGACTCACTAGTGAGGTCATCAGCCTCACTACACTTCTTTACTTTCCTCAAACAGGTCAAATGCATTCCTTGAACATGCCATCACCTCCACCTGAATTCCCTTGTGACTGATCTTCCCACAGCCGATCCTCCTCACCATCCAGATCCCACTTCAAATGGTACCTATTTATAAAGGGCTTCCCTGATGCCTCAATATCTCATAATTCTTTGACACATCTTCTACCATATTACATTTTTAAATTTTTTACTAGCACTTTTATCACTACCTGAAACCATCATATTCATTTATCTGCTTACTTGTCAATATCTCCCCATTAGAATGTTAGCTCTATAACAATGGGGAGTGGCACATGATAGGCATTCAATAAACAGCTGTTGAACAGAAGAATGAATTATTATAAACTAATTCTTTCAACTGAACCTATGTGGGAATATGTCTGATCTTCTCTACTAAATGTGTTTATTCATTATGGATGTTCACTTCTGTTCTCCTTTTCCTGCACATGGTAGATAATTAATCAATTCTTTGAGTGAATGAATTTAAAAAATCCATAAATCATTTTAGTTCCATCAGAGACTTCTGTGCTAGAAACAATGATACACTCTGGGTTATGAGGAGCAGAGTTTGTAAGTGGAGGACCAAAAAGGAAAATAAGAATCAATCCTTGCCCTCTATTGGAGAAATGCAAGGAAGCAATAAACTATACACATATGGGGTAAAATAAATACAACTGGAAAACAAGAATTGAGATTAGGGAAGGCAGCTGACTGTGAACACGTGCTAGAGCCCAAGGCAGGTGTAGGGATACAAGGAAAATACAACTGAAGGTGGAGAAGATTTGAGTGCCTTGTTAATTTCACAGAAGTAAGAAATTCTTAAAGAGGGAAGAATGATAAATTAGCCCTCCATTTACATGCAATTTCCTCCAAGAGGTTTTCTCCTTCCTTCAAGGTACTGGACAGGGGACCCCATAGCACCCCTTAACTTCCTGATTAGAGAATCTACTCCATTGAATTGTAATTGCCAGTTCACCAGTTTGATTTCTTCACTGTCAGAAAAGCAGCACTGTGGTTATTTTATCCTTTATCACCAGGTTCTGGCAAAGTACTTAAATCATGGTAAAGGTTCAATAAATGATTTTAGAACAAATGGAGGAAGAAAGTAGGTAAGGAGAGGAGACAGGAGGAAGGAAAGGGGAAAAGGGGGGCGGGAATGGAAGACAGCCTCCTTCCTACCCTGCAACCCCCACCCAGCAGTGGGGTGAGCAGCATCTACTCTGCTGCCCACCATTTAAAAACCTGGATATGGTTCATCAAATGAATGTAGTTGGCAGAAGAAACTATTAGCAGCACATCAAATACACCGTATTCATAGTAACAAAAAATAAAGCCAGTTCCAAAAGTTGTATTTATAGGTTATATCTTTTGCAGGCTTTAATTGAAGAAACATTTTAAACATTTATCCAGATTTTAAAACCATGTATTAGTCATTTATTTATTTTATTCTCATACATGTGTTCAATATTTAGGCAATTTACTATTTATATCTTAATTAAGATGTGTCTTTTTTAACTTGTAGCAAGCTAAATCCCATATACTGTCACAGCCAGAAGTCTAACCTCTAAACTCCACTTGTTTGACTGGGTGGGTCCTTACCATAACAGCCATTCTGTAGTGAGGGCATTTGAAAAAATAAGTTTATATGGTGCCTCATTTGAAATTACCCATATGTTTAATACTTGAAACATAAACGGGACATGGTATGAAAGGGTTTCAATTCTATGTACTGTGCATGTATTTCAGTCTTCCATTTTGCAATGAGACAAGGTCACTCAGAAAAACTGAATTTAAAATATACATGAAATAACCTTCCTTGTCCTTATTTAACAAGGAGATTGTGCTAACCTTTGATTTCACCTTTTGCTTTGGAAGAACATGTACAAAGCTAAAATTGCTCCTTAGACAACACAAGAACGGACAAGTGCAGTTTTAAACCCAGACTGACAAAAGGCTTCCTATTCAACAACTCAGTGTCTTCATTAATATCAGTTTCTTCAGTTATAAAACTGAACTTCTAGGTGATAATAATCAATGAATAAGTTATTTAAATATATAAAAGTAATCTTATTTTTATATTAGCATATTTACTTTTAAGTGGTACTCACTTTTAATTTATAGTAATGTGAACCCTATTTATCATATGTCTGTCAACTTAATGTGTTTGTGGCACAAAACTTATCACAACCAGCTAAGAATTTCTGAAACAAAAGTGGGGTATTTCCTGCCCTCGCAATCAAAATTCCCAAAGGGGTCTCAGAACATATCCATATGTACCGAAGTATATCTGGGCCAATTCAATTTTTAGATCTTGAAAATATGGCCAGAGTTTTCTAAGACCTATACTATATTTTCTGCTTCTAGATCACATAAGTTAATCTTGAGAATATTCGTTTATGAACTCAGTTTCTTTGCCTTTATTACATTGGGAAGGAAGGCAGCAGTATGGGAAACACTGAGCACAGAACTCTGAGTCAGAATTTCTGACTTTCAGTCCTAGGTCCATCCTTTACTACCTCCAGTTTTGAGAATCTAATTTTCTCTCCCTGAGGGTCTTGGAACCCAGTTTCTTTGTCAGCACACACGGATAAGAATGCATATGCTGGAAGAACTTAATTGACCACAATAAAAATATTATCTAAGGAGCTATGTATACAGTGCTATTATAAATGCTCATTATGACATTTCCATAATCTGTACAGTTCATTCTTTACTAAAGGAAATGTGTTAAACCTTCCAGACTCAAAAAAGTAAGAAGTAAGGAGTTCTGACAAGCTTTCTAATCTGGTGTTAGGTATCTGCATGGAGTTGTATGTTCCTAGATCTAAACAGAGTCATATTGCACAGACTCCTTATACTGAATATTTTCCTTGACAATGACAAATTCCTGGTTGCCAAACTGTACCGAAGATGAATGTACTTGGGCAAAATAAGAACAGAAAGAAAACACCTCACTTTGGATAGTGTCTGGCAGGCCCTCGATATAATGGTTGAATGAACCTTCTCTATGGATAAGATGAAGGCCTTTTTGGTCAAGGCTTTCATGGGACACCAATCTATCAGTCAAATTCCCCCATTTTAGTTTTTAATCCAATTCCCCTGACATTGTCCTAATAAATAAGGAAGTTTTGCATTAATGTCCCTGTAGCCTTACATCAAGCCAGACTTCATAATACATTCAGCTATTATGGGCCAAAATTTCCTCTTAAAAGTCAACTTTTCTATATATGTTGGGTTTAATAATTTTGCCAGCCAGTCCAAACATGGAGTAGTCTTTCATGTATCTTTATTCTCCTTTTTTATAACAATATGAAAAAAAATCATGTTTGTGAGAGAAATCTTTGAGCATATTTTCTCCATGCAGATTCTGGAATTCACCTAAAATAAAAACATGAAGAGGCATGGAATATGATTGGGATAGCTAGCAGACCAGAGCTGGCACTAGTGAATGCCAACTAATACAATTTTTATGGAGTAAATATATTATTTTGCTGTTTTTGAAATGAATTGCAGAAAATGAAATATAATTCCTTTTTAGGCAATTTTTATAACTCTAATGGATTTAAAACAAACAAACAAACAAGAAACAAGTGGACCAAAAAATAGAGCTGTTTGATATCTGGGACTCTCCTACTTTGCTATCAGTTCCAGGGTCTGCTGCTCGGCTCTTATTGACCATGTGCTTCTGATCTGGTCTGGTGTCTGAGTGCTGCCTTTTTCCTACTTAAAAATGAAGTCAGCTGCCCTGCCATCATGGTGTCTCTCCCAGCTTTAGTCTCTGCCTTACACAGCTCTGTCTTATGATGGTTCTTTGTGTGGATTTCTTCCTCCGAAATTGTTAAAAAGGAATAGAGGTTTAGCAGACTGTGGCAATGGGCAAACAGCCTGAAAATTACAGGGGCAGAAGTTGAACAACATTGTATGTTGTTTTTATGAAAATACAAATTGCTAAGAACAATTTGTTAAATGCAGATATATCTTAAATAGAGAAGTCCTAACATTGTAGTCTTAAATTTTTTACAGTTATACATAGGTCAATATTATTTTTAACATTTAATTATATTAATGGTAAGCGATTTCCATATTCATTAGATTCCATATGTAGTCTGAAAGACCTGTACATACGGAAAAATGGAAATAACTCTTCCTAGCTGCTGGCAAGAAATAGTATTTTGTTGTGTTGCTGTTGTTGTTGCCATCGTCCATGTTTGTGGTGATAGTTGTTTTTGTTTTTTCGTTAGATATCAATGTGCAGCAGAATTAGATGAAAAACTGAATTCTAAATACACTCTCTTCTTTATAGATTGAAATAACTTCCTGGTTATCCTTCTAGGTGTATACCTACATAAACATACCACTGGTACTTTAAAATTAACTAAATGTAGGGAAGTCATTACAAAGGCAAAATCTACTCAGAGGAGCTATTAAAATTGTTTCTCTGTTTCTTTGCCGAGTAAGCTACAGAAACAATGTGATGATCATTTATTTGATGCGTACTTTACATTTCATGTAATATATATATATATAATATATATACATATATATTATATATATATATATATATATAATATATATACATATATTTAGTGAATGGATGCAAGGCTATACGACCGAATGACTCCCAGCAAGGAAAGTGAAGCTCAGAGAAACTAAGTGAATCACCAGAGATGGAACACTAATAAAATTTAAGATCCTGGTCTTGAACATAAATATTTTGATGCTAGTTTCATTGTGCTTTTGAGTTTCCTATTATTCTTTTTCCAACAATCAACACTGACTTTCATCTACTTTTCTGCTACAGATCTAAGCTATGTCAGGCAAGTAAAGTCTAATGCAATTTAAAAATATATCAACCATATGTAGCCATTAATTCTTAGCATTCACTCTTTGATCTTTGGACAAATCTGGACTGTGGGAAACATACTTGGGAAGAGATGCAGTCAAATCAGAGTCAGGAGAGAAAAAAACAGGGAGCCCTTACTGATGTAAGAGTAGAATGAAAGGAAAACACTGTACTCACTTTCAATTCATACTGGGGATTCCACTAAAAGCAATTTTTCCTCATAAAGAACAGAACAGCATTGGACATTTCCTGGACCCAGAGTTCTCAACCAGAAAGGCCTAATCAATTACAGGGTGAGCAGAAACTAACTAGTTTCAAATTACATTCAATTATTATTAAATACTATAAACCTAAGTTTCAAATGACTTAAGCAAAAGTTAGAGTCACTACAAGCTTATCCTTATAATAAAACCACTTTTCATGCACATCTCAGTATTGCTTCTCAAGTCTTAAAAGACCGAATGGAATAACCATTGAGACTCTGACTTGCTCAGAGTCCAAAGCTTATCCGACATTGTCTATGGGAAGTTTGAAGATTTGACAATATTCTCCCAGATAGATGGGTCTAACCTGCTGAAACATGTTGTACATATTTCCAAAGACCTGTAAGAAGAGTAAGTAGGCATTCACTGGGGCCACTGATTTCCCAAAGGATGAGGAAATGAGAAAGAAGCAACATTTAAATGAACCTAGCTGCTCTGGACAATTAACCCAATGAACCAAGAGGGACTGTTCTTGTATAATCATTTTGCTAGTATTTGGCTGCAATCTAAGAGTGAAACAAACATGAGTAACTGAGAAATATTACACTGTATATGAGTTCCAACTATATTAATCCCATCTTTATCAATGTTCCTTAGGTATGTTCAGAGAATGATGGCATTTTTTCTTGTCAGATGAAGAAAGGTTTTTCTGCGACAAGAAATTCCATCATTTCTGAACTTTTACAACTGTGTGCTCTACCTATCATTTTTGTATGCTTCCTTAACCAGCAAATGATGTGGTAAAATTGTGGGTAGTGGCAGCATGAAGAACAGAACCATTTTAATTTCTCCCATCTGGCATATTAGCATTAATAAAAGATGTTTAAAAAGAGAAGCCTTGAAAGGCTTTCACCTCTTGATTTAACAAGATAATAAGGAAACCTTGCAATCTGCCACTAAATATAACTGATAAGAATAAGAGTAAGTATAATGTGATGATCACCAAGATTAACCTTTGAGACAATTTTTTTAAAACCTTGATGATTATAATACAATCATGTTAAGACTAGCACCGAAACTGTTGTTGTTACTTGTTAGTACAAAAACAATTGGAAAAATTCTATTTCATAGTAAAATAAGCTATACACATTAATAGAGCCAAAATTAAGAAGATACCTACAACTGCTTTACCTGTCAAACTGATGATAGTGGATCTCCCACTCTGTGGAGTTAGATGCCTTAGTATTGCTACGGAATCATTACATTACTGGTTTAAATTAAGTACAGGATAATACTGATTGTGCATTTTTATCTTTGTTTCACCTAGTTTTGTTGTTTTTATAGCACCACTCTTCTTACTAACACCTCATTAATATTTTCTCACTTACCCTGGGTTTTTGATGGGACAAGGGGGAAGATTTTACTTACCCTGGCAGTTTCTCAATTAAAATGGGATTTGGGGATCTTATTCTTCTTAATTGAAAAATTACCTGAGTGGTTTGTCCAAGTTTTTCGTATCTTTGTTGGTTGATCTTTTTGACCACAACTACAGTTCAGAAGAACACCACAGCTGACAACTACATAGAGTAATAAAATTGAACAGCTCACAGAGGAGTATAACACAAATGTAATCTCAATTCATTTCTTCAGGTTACCCTTGACTGTGCATGAGTTATTTCAGATGGTTATCACACAGGATAAGAAACCAGGCTGGGAATAAAATTTTGCTTACAAATATACTTGTTTCTACCAAAACAGATTTATAATAGGGTCAATGAAGTCATCTGCTAATCCTGATATCAACATGTACCTAGAAAGATAAGAACATACCTGGTTACATAAGTGATACCCATGTTAATCACTACTTTTAAGTAAAGGCCAAGTTTTGTTTTGTTTTGTTTTGTTTTGTTTTGTTTTGTTTATTCAAGGCAAAATTTAGTAGTGTGCTGCTTGGAGCTGAGTAATAAAAGATGTTCCTAAGATATCCTTATGGCACATTTTAAGTATCTGCAAAGCAGGAAATTTATTTATGTGATGAACTGATAACCACATAGGGAGTGTATGAAGACTTGTTAGTTTCACCTTTGCACATATGGTATTCAATCCTCAAGGCTACCTTTGTATTACTAAGACAAAAAAACAAAACACAACAACAACAAAAGATCTACAGCAATCACAATGGATATATACATATCCTGTAATCATCTCTACTATATATTTTGTTTAAAAGTCCAATGCAAAAAGCAATGGAGACTGAGAGACAATAACAGGAATTCTGTGCACAGAATGAGGGCTGTGGTCAATAGGTGAAATGATAAGCCTATGGTAACCATGGCAGATTTTTATTTTTAGACAGTCTCAATCAAAATCATTTGCCTAGAATTTTTTTAGAGTGGAAATCCAACTATAAAAAATATCCTACACAATATTGAGGGCCACAAAAATATCTAGTGTACTTAAATCACTGAAAATTAGGAAAGAAGTCTTTATTCATTCTTCATCTAGAGAAAGCAGGGTATTTGGACCTTTGATAGTATTCAGTAAGAATCATAATTTGTCATATACTGTGTTCAATACTGTTTTTACTAATCCCAAAAGTAAGTATATTTCATTTTTGTTTCTTTTAAAAATCTAAAAAGCATTGAACGTTGAGTTTCAACAAAGTGCAGAATAGATAACATGTACTAACAGCAATGAGTATTATATTTTAGATGAAAAGATTCACATGTATCAAAAGATTCACATGTATCACAAAATTGTTTTCTCTCAATTTTTCATTACTAAAGACTGCTAACTCTTTTTTTAAATTTTTTTTAACGTTTATTTATTTTTGAGAAGAGAGAGACAGAGCATGGGCGGGGGAGGAGAGAGACAGAGGGAGACACAGAATCTGAAACAGGCTCCAGGCTCTGAGCTGTCAGCACAGAGCCCGATGCTGGGCTCGAACTCATGGACCGTGAGATCATGACCTGAGCTGAAGTCATATGCTTAACCAACTGAGCCACCCAGGCACCCCAAGACTGCTAAATCTTCTAAATAGCACATCATTACTACTTTCATTAAAAAGAAACATAACTGTATTTCTCTTAAAGGCACAGAATTAAAATGGGATAAGAGGCAATTGGTTAATTTTCCCAGAGCTAAAGGATATGAATAAACACTGTTTTCACTATTTCAAAGACTGTTTAAAAATACCAGTGAAAGGGATGCCTGGGTGGCTCAGTCGGTTAAGTGCCTGTTTTCAACTCAGGTCATAACCTCATGTTTCCTGAGTTTGGGGCCCCACATCAGGCTCCGTGCTCATGGTGTAGAGCCTACTTGGGATTCTCTCTCTCTCTCTGCCCCTCCCCAGCTCATGCTTTCTTTCTGTCTCAAAATAAACACACATAAAAAATACCAATGAAAAAGAATTTTTTTTCCAATTACTCTTAAACATCTACCTTTTGCAAAGTAAAGAATACCTGACTGAATGCCTTTCAACCAAAAAGAGTAAAAAAGTCTCTAGTAAACAATTATTCACTATGGATCTGTTGTCATGACAAGTTTTTTCTGGAAATTTTGGAATGCCCTTGATAGTGAATTTTCTAAGAATTATACGTGATGTTAAGACATTTTCTATTGGGGAAATAAGTCATAAAGGTCAATTCTTTGTTTAACAAAACCACTGGACATGTATGTTTACTACACTGCTTGAATGGCTTTGGTTTTCTTGAGAAGAAGCTGATAAATTCAAGGTTTTCTACTTCTATTTCTCAGAAGTTCTCTAGACTCTCAAGGTCATGAACAACAAGGAAAAACTGACAAATTACCACAGATCAAAGGAGACTAAGATGCAATGTATTATTCTTCATTAGATCCTGAAACATTAATAGAAAAATCAGTGAAATATGAATAGCATGGGGTTTAGCTAACAGGTTTCTTCATTTTAAGAAATGTATCATGGTAATATAAGATGGTAAAAATAGGGAAAATTAGGTAAGGGGGTATATAGCAACTCTCTGTACTATCTTTCCAACTTTTATGTAAGTCTAAAATTATTCCCAAGTAAAAAGTTCGTTAAGAAATAATTGAGGGGCGCCTGGGTGGCGCAGTCGGTTAAGTATCCGACTTCAGCCAGGTCACGATCTCGCGGTCTGTGAGTTCGAGCCCCGCGTCAGGCTCTGGGCTGATGGCTCAGGGCCTGGAGCCTGTTTCCGATTCTGTGTCTCCCTCTCTCTCTGCCCCTCCCCCGTTCATGCTCTGTCTCTCTCTGTCCCGAAAATAAATAAACGTTGAAAAAAAAAAAAAAAAAGAAATAATTGAGTAGAGGCAAGGAGTATATGGGAAATATCTGTACCATCTTTCAATTTTGCTGTGAATGTTAAACTGCCCTAAAAAAATAAAGTCTTAATAAAAACAAGTATTAATCACTTGCAGAAAAGGAAGTAATTGTCATAAACAAAGAGCCCAAAAGTAAACCCTTGCATATATGATCACATTGTTTTCAAAAAGGGTGTCAGGACTATCCAATGGAGGAAGGACATTGTTTTGACAAACAATGATGGGCAATCTGGAAATCCACATGCAAAAGAATGGTGTTTGACC
This sequence comes from Lynx canadensis, assembly GCF_007474595.2. NCBI lineage: Eukaryota > Metazoa > Chordata > Mammalia > Carnivora > Felidae > Lynx > Lynx canadensis. The sequence goes on along the minus strand of NC_044303.2, from coordinate 151,962,988 downwards.
CATGACCTTACATTATATACAATAACTAATTTAAAATCGATCAAATCCAAACATAGGAGCTAAGATAATAAAACTCTAAGGACACATAGGGGAAAAGCTGCATGGCATTGGATATGGCAAAGATTTATGGGATATTGCACCAAAAACCCAAGCAACAAAAGAAAAATGGATAAACTGGACTTCATTAAAATTAAAAAATGTTTTTTGCAACAAAGCCCACTAAAAACAGAGTAGGGGGAAAAAGGCAATCGAAAGAGAGAAAGTATTTGTGAATCACATATCTGATAAGGGATTGATATCCAGAATATATAAAGAACTCTAATAATTCAACAACAAAAACATATAATCAAATTAAAAATGGGCAAGAACTTGAATAGACATATCTCCAAAAAAGATACACACTGGCTAATAAGCAAACAAAAAGATGCTCCACATCACTATCATTAGGGAAATGTTAACCAAGGCTGTAACGAGATTCCACTGCACAACAATCAATATGGCAATTATCAAAAAATAATAATAAATAGAAAATAACAAGTACTGCTGAGAATGTGGATAAACAAAATATATTCAGCCTTACAAGGAAAGGCAATTCTGACATAAGTTGCAATGTGGGTAAACATTACAACCTTGAAGACATTGTGCAAAGTGAAATGAGCCAGATACAATAAGACAATATGGTATGATTCCACTTATATGAGGTCAAACATATAGAGACACGAAGTAGAATGATGGCTGCCAGGGACTGGGGGAAGAAGGAAGAGGGAAATGGTGTTTAATGGGTACAATATATCAGTGGAGAATATGAAAAAGTTCTGGAGATGGATGGCAGTGGTGGTTGTACAACAGTATGAATATATTTAACACCACAGAACTGTTCACTTCTAAACATGGTTAAAACAGTACATTTTGTTATGTATATATGAACACAATTTTTAAAATTAAGATAGTTTTCATAATAACATGTTCAGTTTTTCTTTTTAACTGATGTATACACATTGCTGTGATTATTTCCAGAGACAGAAATCAGATGGCTGAATATAACAAATGGAGAGAGGAAACTAGATTATAAAATCAAGTCTGACTAGAAAGTTAAGAAATACCCAAAACCAGTTAATGATACATCATTTAAACATGAGAGAGAGCTAGCAATAAGCAATTTAAGCTTGTTAGGTAATTTAATTTAGGAGAAATCTCTAGAGATTATTAATGACTAACATACTATTAACTTTTTTTAAAAACAATAGTATTTAAAACATTACTTTTCTTGATACTAGTCAAAGAAGCAAAAATAAAAGATAATTAAAAAGTATTCTTTTATATAAGTAAAAAAAAACATTTTATCAAACATTTCATCTTTATTGAGATATATGCTTAAAGCATAGCATTATAATAAGTGAAATAATAAACTGGCTTAAAGAAAAAATCTGAAAAATATCAGCAAATTGGTTTTTACTTTTTATTTTCTTCTAAAAATATTTTCATTCTCTTGATATGTTTTTCCTCATTACAATTCCTTTTTTCCCAATGCCATCCTTTTCATTCTTGGTCTAGAACAGTCAATTAATAAGAGGCAAAGAGATTTTTACCTGTAGAATTTGTCATGGTAGTCTTTATGACATGAAAATTGAAAAAAGAGTTATTCACTCATTCATTCACTCCTTATTTAATTAAAACCCTATTGTGTAAAAATTTGTTCTTGATATAGTGTTGTAGTCAAACATTTTATTTCTGGTCTTATTTTGCCATATAGTATAGGTCTCCTCTTTGTCACTATTAGTCTTGCCTTTTTATTTTCTCCTTTCCAACCCTAAGGCCCTTTTTTTCAAAGCTTTCCAAAATTCCTTTTGATGTATCATTTCTTCTTGATGAATCTGAATCTTACATGCCAGTGCCCAGCACACAGCAGTTGTTCCATAAATGTGTTGAATGGATCCACTGAACAAATGAAGAGGTAAATCTTTACGATCTACTCCCACCATCAAGATGTAGAATGCTAGGTGCACTACCCTGAGTTACAAAAGCCTTAAAGATAACCAAGTAACAAAAACAAACAAACAAACAAACATAACCAAGTAACTACCTTTAAAATGTTTATAAATGTTAACTTCAAAGTTCAATTGAGAACAAAATCAAATTTATACAAAAATCTGTTCTTACATGTTCTTCAAACTCATTAGGTTGCTAGTAACTTCTTTTTTTTATTTTTTATTTATTTTTTGTTTATTTTTTTAACATTTATTTTTCAGACAGAGAGAGACAGAGCATGAAGCGGGGAGGGTCAGAGAGAGAGGGAGCTACAGAATCTGAGACAGGCTCCAGGCTCCGAGCTGTCAGCACAGAGCCCGACGCAGGGCTCGAACTCACGGACTGCGAGATCATGACCTGAGCCAAAGTCGGACGCTTAACCGACTGAGCCACCCAGGCGCCCCGTAACTTCTTTTTTAAAACCAAAAAGCAATTACAATGCTTGAAATGTACTGTCTATGTTTGATGATGGCATTATCGATCAATGCTGAAAGTATTCAACATTCAACAATAATGTTTAAATTTCACAGAAGTCTAGCAAAAGGAAAACAAGAAGTATGCATCTAGCTAATTCCCTGAGTTATAAATTTAAAACTAGAATTTTACCAAGCTTTAGATACTTAAGGACTTAATTTATCATGTAATTCTGAAATTCACTACAAGGATTCTATCACAGAAAACGCATGGCTATATGTACATAGCTTAATGATGACAAATCCTGCACATCAAATTCTACTTTTATTTAAATTTCTCTTTTTTAAAAAAGGCTTACCCTTAAATCAGAGACATAATCTCTTAAAACACACCATATGTCTTTTCTTTTGTAGCACATGGTTTAGAAGCAGCCTTAATTAGAGTCAACGCATTGTTTGGATTCTTCACTGCCATTTCCCTTATCCTGTTAAGCACTATAGCAAAGTTAGCCCTGTACCTTTGTGCAGGTTGAAGATCAAATTAGTGTAGAGAAGGCTCTGAAGAGTCCAGAAAACCCAAGTGGCTGCTGCACAGCATTAACTTGAATCAACACCATGTATTTACCATTCTTTTAAGGAAACAACATAAAAGACCTTAATTTTGTTCATAGTGTCAAATATAAGACACAAATGTTACTAAATACCAAGTGAGAGGAAATAAGTTATAAAATAACTCTGGACTTGTAATCCACTGAGCCAAGAGTATATGGTCATATAATTACAGAATTCCAGGAAAGATCTAGGGCTGAGTGTCCTTCATAGAATTGTAAAGCTTATTTTGGTTTGAAGAACTGAATGTCTGGTCAAGTTCACTCAGGAGAATTTAATATCATTTGATTACCTCAAAAGCATGCAAAATACTAAGTCATTTTATTTAACATCTGACCTGATATCCCTCATTCCTTTTCTCATCCTCAAATTTCCAACTCAGTATGTTTTTTTTTTTTTTACTTCAAGTTTTTATTTAAATCCCAGTTAGTTAACATATAGTGTAATACTAGTTTCAGGAGTAGCATCTAGTGATTCATGATTTACATACAACATCCAATGCTCATCACAAGTGCCCTTCTTAATTTCCATCACCCATTTAATCCATCTACCTACCCAGCTTCCCTCCATCAACCTTCAGAGTTTGTTCTCTATAGTTAAAAGTCTGTTTTATGGTTTTCCTCTTTGTCCCCCCCAGTGTTCATCTGTTTCATTTCTTAAGTTCCACATATAATTGAAATCATATGGCATTTTTCTTTCTCTGACTTATTTTGCTTAGCCTAATACATTCTAGCTCCATCCACACCATTACAAATGGCAAGATTTCATCTTTTTTATCACTGAGTAATATTCCATTGCACATAAATATACCACACCTTTTTTTTTTTATCCATTTGATGGATATTTGAGCTATAGTGATCAAGACAGTATGGTACTGGCACAAAAACAGAAACATAAATCAATGGAACACAATAGAAAATCCAGAAATGGACCCCCAGCTATAAGGTAAACTAATCTTTGACAAAGCAGGAAAGAATATCCAATAGAGAAAAGACAGTCTCTTCAACAAATGGTGTTGGGAAAACTGGACAACATGCAAAAGAATGAAACTGGACCACTTTCTTATACCATACACAAAAATAAATTTAAAATAGATGTAAGGCCTAAAAGTGAGACAGAAAATCATCACAATCCTAGAGGAGAACATAGGCAGCAAACTCTCCAGCATTGGCCATAGCAGCTTCTTCCTAGATATGTCTCTGGAGGCAAGGGAAACAAAAGCAAAAATGAACTATCAGGCTTCATCAAGTTAGAAAGCTTCTGCAAAGAGAAGGAAACAATGCATAAAACTAAAAGGCAACTTCTGGAATGAAAGAACATATTTGCAAATGGCATATCTGTTAAAGGGTTAGTATCCAAAATCTATACAGAATTTATCAAACTCAAAACCCCAAAAAACAAATAATCCCATTAAGAAATGGAGAGAAGACATGAAGAAACATTTTTCCAAAGAAGACATAAAGATGGCTAACAGACCATGATAAGATACTCAACATCACTCATCATCAGGGAAATCCAACTCAGTGTTTGTATTTAAAATAAAATTATTTCAGGGTATTTGGGTGTCTCACTCAGTTAAGCATCCAACTTTGGCTCAGGTCAAGATCTTACAGCTCATGAGTTTGAACCCTGTGTCAGGCTCTGTGCTGCTCAGAGCCTGAAGTCTGCTGCAGATTCTGTGTCTCCTTCTCTCTCTGGCCCTCCCCCCTGCTCATGCTCTGTATTTCTCCCTCAAAAAGAAATTAATAAACATTTTTTTAAAAATGTTTAATAAAATTATTTCATATACACAATAGAATATTAGTCAGCCATAAAAAAGCATGACATCTTGCCATTTTTGACAACACAGATGGACTCAGAGGGTATTACACTAAGTGAAACAAGTAAGAAAGCAAAAGTTAAATACCACATGATTTCATTTACATCATTAATCTAAAAAACAAAACAAATGAACAATTAAACAACAAAAAATGAAAGAGACACCTAAACATAGAAAACAAACAGGTGACTGGGGTGCTTGGGTGGCTCAGTTTGTCAAGCATCTGACTCTTGATATCAGCTCAGATCATGATCTCATCGTCCATGAGATTAAGTAGAGCATTGGGCTTTGCTCTGAGCATGGAACTTGCTTGGGATTCTTTCTCCCTCTGTCCCTCCCCTGCTTGTGCTCTCTCTCTCTCTCTCAAAATAAATAAACAAAAACACAAACAAAAAACTGGTGGTTGCCAGAGGAGAAGGGTAAGGGACGGGAGAAATAGATGAAGGAGATTAACAGATACAAACTTCCAGTTATAAAATAAATAAGTCACAGGGATGAAAAGTGCAGCATAGGGAATACAGTCAATAATAATTCAATAATTCTGTATAGTGAGAGAGGATAACTATACTTAACATAGTAAGCATTTCATAATGTATAGAATTGTCAAATCACTATGTTGTATATTGAAACTAACATATCAACTAACACTCAATTAAAAGTTTTTTAAATAAGATAAAATGAAATGATTTATCTTGTAAAAGAATTTAGTTAGCCTGCCTTCTTATACAGTGTCTTTTTTTTATCCAAAGGCTTTAACCAGCTATGCTTTTGCTTTGGTTCAACCTCTCCCTTCTTTGACCTTTACAGACAATTCTATTCATGAGCTTTTCATCTAAACTGCACAGCAACGTCATCAGTTCTCAAAAACCCCGTCTCTGTCGACTATGCTTGTGAGAAAAGTTTTAAAAATAAAATAATCACAACACACATTATTCTCATTGTTTTTTCTTAGAATATAATTAGATATCAAGAATAATTTGGGGATAACAATTGTTTAAAAAACCATCAGTAAGCATCTGTTTTTTACAAATGACTCTCCCAGGCTCTATGGTAGAAACCAAAACACATGACCTGTGTCCTCAAAGATAACTGAGGTATAAATCAGTCATTAATAGAAGAAATAAAATGTCTCCAGTACAGTAAAATGAATGTACTATCAGAGGTTAAGATTTATCACAAATGTTTAACTAGCCACCTTCATTCTTTATTTTTAATATACTAAACTTTGAAACTCATCCTTACTTCTTTGCGTATCCTTATCAGCTGATTACTCCCTCACACATTCTAAGTCACTTAACCTTAGACCAATACTTGCCTCTCTTCTAAGTTTCTGACTCTATTTTCCTTCTATTTTTTGCTACTTCTCATGTGCCTACCTCCTAAGTGCTGGAATTCTCAAGACTTTATCTTCTTCTTACTCTACACACTCTCTGAGGGGCATGGTTCTGACACACATGTTTCAGAAGTCCTTTGATACTGCGTCTTCAATTCTGTGGTTTTGATGTCATGGACATTTTTAATAATTCCTCAAAAACAATCATTAAATGTTACATAGATTTTTATTTTTTTAATGTTTATTTATTTTTGAGAGAGACACACAGAGCATGAGTGGGGAGGGACAGAGAGAGAGGGAGACACAGAATCCGAAGCAGGCTCCAGACTCTGAGCTGTCAGCACAGAGCCCGACGTGGGGCTCAAACTCACAAGCCATGAGATCATGACCTGAGCCGAAGTTGGACACTTAACCAACTGAGCCACCCAGGAACCCCATTAGTTAGATATTTAACAACTGCCGATCCTAATCCTCTCACATTCCAAAAGGATACAGCAAAATGACTTCATCAAAATATTCCACGAATGACAATGGGAACATTAAATTAATCAAGTTCAAAATGTTTTCCTCACATCCTTGATAATAAAATCTTTCTAAATGTCCTCTCTGATGATGATATATAATATATTCCCCAGACTTCATTTGTCTTTCATCTTTAGGCTTATATTTTTAATAGTACACTAGATATGTCTACATAGATATCCTACTGGTTCCTTTAAATCAACAAATTCAAAGCTGGATTCATTTTCTTCTCTTCCCAAAGGGATTGACCCCCTCTCTTGATTAACAGCACCAAGATAGGCCCAGCTGCCCCAATAAGAAACTTAAAAGCCATCTCTGATTTCTTTCTTTTCTCCTACATACAAAGCTTTTTAAATTCAGTCACTTAAGATTTTTAAAAATCTGTCAAATATGCCCCATCTTTCTATCCTCAGTGCATGGTTTGGCATTCAAAGCCTCCATCATCTTTGGGTGCAACAGTCTTGTAACTGGTCTCCTAATATGACTTGAACATCCTTCAATCCATATTCCATGCCAGAAGCATCTTTCCAAGACTAAACCTGATTGTGTTATTTCTCTGCTTCTAACTGTGAATAGTTTCTTACTGGCCATAAGAATATGTTCCGCTTCTCTTTTCAGAGTTATCACTGCCACTCCCTCACATGCATCCTGAAATCTAACCATACAGAATGCAGTACAATTCTTTTAACAAGTGCATTTTTAACGGTTCCCTGCTTTTGCAGATGCCCTTATTTCTTCCCGCCTGTGTCTATCTAATGAATGCCTAATTAGTTCAGTATTCCCACTGCACCTTAAATACACTTCCAGGAGTGTATGTCTCCTATACTACTGTAATCATTTTTTTAAATGTTTTCCTTTTCTTCTGCTTGAGTTATTCAAGGCCTAGTATCCCAGTTGTATTTGGATATCAAGGGCATGGCAGAATGCGGAAATTTGGTAGTAAAAAAATTTTGGTAAAGAAATAAAGGCAATCATTATGCATATTTACATAGTATAAAAGTTTCTCATATACTTCTTTGAAGAAATACTAAGTCTACGGAGAAGAGAGGTGCATGTGTATGTATGACTAAATTTGAATCAAGAGCAAACCTTGTGATGGTATTGGATTTGGGGCATGCAAGAAACAACTTCTGTCCATCATGAGCTCACTTTAATACTCTATTTAGTTAGGATTAACCTCACCTTTTTCCTAATATTTTATCTGCAAAGTCAATCACTAGAAAATCAACTTCCTCTACAATGTTGCCTTTTAAAAGTCCATTGACTTATGATAAGCACAGGGTGTTGTAAGCACTAAATCACAAATTATACACCTGAAACTAATATTACACTGAAAAAAAGAAGTCCATTGACTGCTTCCAAATAGTATAATCATAAAACAAAGGGACAATATAGCTGTTTAAAAATAATCATGACAAAAGAGTTTTCAATGTGGTTATTAGCTTGCCCAACACAGAAATAGTTCACTAATCTGGGATTTTCAAAAAGTTACAAAGAATAAACCTTGCCTTAGTAAGATTTTGTAAGCATTTAATTTTTCAATGCTGCAAAATAGACTTGATCAACTGTTTTCCCCCATAAGGTTCTACTTTAAGACCTCCATATGCTCAGTTTTAATAATCTGCTTCCAAAACCAGGAACCATTCCAAATATGAGTTATGGAAATATTGTGCTTCTTATTAAAAACAACATGAAAAGAAATATCTGAAACCCAGGTATCAATCTGTAAAACACATAGTGGCAGATCCATGTGAAAGGTTTGTATGAAGAATTACTACTTAAAATCACTTTTACTGAGGCAGTTTAACTCGTTTCACTAGAAGTGAAAATTGCTATGACAAATATGTCACTATGGAGGTCAAATGGTAATTTGCACATGCTAAACAGCTCAGCAGGAAATTACATGTGATCCTCAAAATCACTAGCATTCCCACCAGAAATCATTTTATAAGACATGGAGGTCACATGGATTGTGTTAGGGATAAAACTCTTTCAAACACATGTTCCACCCTCCCCCTAGGGAGGAAGGAATTGAAAGGTATGGAGAGACGTATGATCAAGGTGTTTGAAGTTAGAGAAACGTAAATTAGCCTGGTTATGGAAAAGGGAACTAGAGAAAAGTATCATAAGAGACCAAGAGAAAATATATGCTTAACTTATTTGAATCTTTTGATACCGTTTTATCACATGGTATTAGTAAAATGTAGTTATGCTTATGTATTTTGTTATCAAAAAATATTATATGAAAAAGAAGAATATTATGGAAGACAATTTCATGTTACCTCAAAAGGAGTTGCTGGGGTATTTAAACATATTTACTTCATCTGCATATACCTCTTATAACAAATAAGATTTAAGTGAGTAGTCTGGTGCTCTGGATGAGTGTGCAATGGAAAAGGAATGACATTTAGCAGTATCCTGTACTCTTTTATTCACCTGTTGAAGAATGCTGTTTCCTGTTAACAATCCTAGGTAAACAGGAGATTTTGAACACTGCAATAAAATTGCCTTAAAGTATTATTGCGCTTCCTTTATTTCAATGATAAAGCCCTGTGAAAAATCTCTCAAGGAAAAAAGTCCAGGAAAGAAATAGTACTTTCTTTTTGGACAAAAGAAAAATACATCTATAACTATCTTATGTTAAAACTACATCATCCTGGGGCACCTGGGTGGCTCAGTCAGTTCAGTATCTGACCATTGATTTAGGCTCAGGTTAATATCTCACAGTTCCTGGGTCCAAAGCAAAGAGCCTGCTTGAGATTCTCTCTCTCTCCCTCTCTGCTCCCTCCTCCCCAGAATAAACATTTAAAAGAATTTTAAAACTATCTCATCTTATCTCAAGCTTTGACGTCTCACATCTTTCCTCCTGTCTTGTATAAAGCTTTCTACATCTGGATGTATACTCATCCATTTATTTATTCATTTTTTAATTATATTTCAATGTTCATTCATTTTTGAGAGACAGAGCATGAGCGCAGGAGGGGCAGAGAGAGAGGGAGACACAGAATCCGAGGCAGGCTCCAGGCTCTGAGCCAATAGCACAAAGTCCCACATGGAACATGATCTGAGCTAAAGCTGGATGCTTAACTGGCTGAGCCACCCAAGTGCCCCCACTGATTTATTCTTAACTGAGCACTTATTTTGTCCCAAGGACGATGCCACAGTGGTCGTGGCCAAGATACACTGCACTATTCTCAGGGAGCCTTTGGTTTAATAAGTAGTACAAAGGAAGATGGCAAGTACTAAAAAAAGGGAACTATAAGCTGCTGCAGGAGCACTAAGCAAAATTGTCTAGTCCAATTTGAATGATCAGCAAGAATTCCTAGAGAAGACACACCTAGGCTCAGACATAAAAAGCATGTAGGTAGAAGTGGGGCAGTAAAATATGCTAGGCCAAGGAAATGTATAAACTGTCTAAAAGTATAAATGTATAAAATGGTCTAAAAGTTACATGAAGCCAAGTTCAGTCAAGAAAAGTAAATATCTTTTATACAACTAAAGCCTGGAACTCATGGAAAACTTCTGAGTAACTAGGTTGGATTGACTGAGATCATGGAGGACTCCTGTGAGCCACAGCCCACTACCTGGTGTAATGGGAAGCCTCTGGAAGTTTTCCAGCAGGCTGTGGTAATCAGCTTTGAACTTAAAAACATGATACAAGGGTGCCTGGGTGGCTCAGTCAGTTTGGTTCATGTCATGATCTCACAGCTCATGAGTTTGAGCCCCATGTCGGGCTCTGTGCTAACAGCTCAGAGCCTGGACCCTGCTTTGGATTCTGTGTCTCTGTCACTGTGTGCCCCTCCCCCACTCACACTGTTTCTCTCTCTCTCTCTCTCTCTCTCTCTCTCTCTCTCTCTCTCTCTTTCTCTCTCTCAAAAATAAATATTTTAAAAAATGTTTTTAAGTATAAAAACATCATTCAGACTGGCATATAGGTAAGGAGTGGCCAAGCCTGGAGGCTGAGAGACCCTTAGAAGATTGTTTTAGTGATCCAGGTGAGACATGACTGTAGTATGGATGAGAATGTGGCAGTGAACTAATGTGTGAATGCGAACCAATGCACAGAAGGAAACTGGTTACATATAACTGGGCTTAACAGAGGGGCAGAGATCAAAGATGTGAGTTGAGAGCCATCTGAACATAGATGCTATAGAAACTACAGCAAAAATGAGTATATCTAGTGAGAAAAGTAAAGGGTCAATAATAGAGACCAGAAGAAACCCAAATTTAACAGGTAGTTAAAAGATCCCACAAAAGAGATGAAAAGAAATAAAAGAACAGCAAGAAGAATATGAGGTTTCTAAAGCCAAGAAAGAGAAAGGGCTCAAAGGAGTTTATGTTAGATAGTACCTAATGTTCCTAAAAAAATCAAGGCAATGTACATTAAGAACTGTCTTTTGGATTTAATAATAAAGACACAGATGAGTGAACTTGGCAAGACAAATTCAGCAGAGACCTAGAAGCAGAAGTCAAGTTATTTAGGTTCAAGTGTAAGCAAAGGTAAGATATAAAGGCAGCTGAGTGTACCACTCATTAAATAATTCTAATCAAGAAACACAGTAGAGGTATATGTCAAGTGGAAGGGCTCTGAAAGAATGTTTGTATATAAGGTTTTTTTTTATATGAGAAATATTTGAACTGTGAAAACTGATCAATAAGGAGAGACCAAAGTAAAAAGAAAGAGGAGATACTTGAGAAGATGATAAAAATGCTTCAGACCATGGGCAATGGCATTAATCAGGGTAGAAGGAAGCACTGTCACAGTGGAAAGTTGGTGGATAGTTGACAGAGTTTCTTTATGATGGCTGACATTTTCTCTTTGAAGTTAGAGACAAGATTATCTGCTGAGAGTGAGGGAGAAGGGAAGATCAGAGGTTCAAGGAACACGAAGAAGTGTTGAAAGCACCACTATGGAACGCAATAGAGACAGCCAACTAATGAAGTGTCACTGGGTTCTGCTGAGGGACACTGATTTCAGCGATCACGAATATAGAGTGGCATCTATGTTCAAGTTTGTTTGATTTTCACAGGCTGCCAAACTGCAGTGATCTAGGTCTGGCCCAATGACATTTATCCAGCACTGGGACTTTTCAGAAAACTTATGACAGAAGCACAAGGGGGCAAGACAGTTGAGGATACTGATAGCACATCTAAGTTGGGCTGAGAAAGATGTGAAAACAAAAGCAAACTTGTCCAGGAGGGTGAGGAGTTCCCACATTTCCCAGAAACTATGTGGTAGAAAAACATAACTGAAAGAACAGGAACCTTAAAATTCAAACATTATGGAGTGAGAGGGTTGAATGTGATGACTTAGAAGAAGCTTGGGGTTATAACAAGATCTGAAGTACAGTAATAGAATAGGATAGTTGAAGTGGCTTTGAGATAGACATCACAATGGCATTGAAGAGAAGGAAGTGAAAGCCTAGGTTGTCAGAGGTCATCCAAGTGAATACTGAAATCCTCCAGATGGACAGCAGGATTTGAGATTGAGAGAAGTCACTGTTGAAATCTTCACTGAAAGAGGGGGCAAAATACTGAAAGATGTTTTGAGTAATGCTGTAGTTTCATAGATAAAGACCATTTCACCTGAAATTCTACCTGAACAGAATATGATGTTCTTTACAGGTACTTGATGATAACAATGATGGAATGCTATAAATAAGGAGCCCACGCTTAATCCAAATCATGTCATTTACAATTTCTGCTGGTGGTCCTCAGAGAGGATGGATTTCTACAAACTACTTCATCCCAGGAAGCAATTTGTCAGGGAATGATCAGCAACAGAGAAGTCAATCTTATACCCACTGAAACTACCCCATTGTTGATAGAATCACTTGGATAATATGGTTAAACTATCTTTAACTGATTTAAACAGAGAAAGAGGCATCTGATTTAGCCTCTTCTTAATGTCTTAGGGTTATCATTTGCATAAGAATTACTAAACTTGGTATAAGCTCATATACTCTTGAGTCATGGTTTCCCCAACATTGTTAACACAGATGGCTTGTATTATCTGTTCAGTATGGACTCTTGACCCTATCCCAAACACAGTGAATCAGAATCTCCAAGAGAGAAGAAGTAGAGAAGCAGAGTCCTTATATGCCTCCCCAGGGATTATTATTACCAGGGATGTTTGAGAAACAATAAATAGCCTTAAGGTGGGCAGCTTTTGATTTCACATTAACTAGATCCCAGTTACGTCTTTTTAATTAAGAGCTTTTCTGCCATTTTCCTTGTTGCCAACTATCACTTCTTTTTGCTACTGATGTTTCTGTCCCAAGAGGGCTTTTTCTTCTCATCACACTATTTCAATTAAGGCAACACAGAAAATGAGATAGCCAAGTTTGTTAGAATTCCAAGTGAAATACGAGAATGTAGGCTCTGGTTGATGATCAGGGACCACACCCACGAGTAAACCATACACATTTTTAATTTAAAGATTTTGTAGTATCCATTCAGGTTCTATTCATTCCTAGATGTTCTTGTCAACTGTACATATAATTGTGATATAATTTATTCTACTATAAACAGAAGTTTAGAGTCAGACAATGCAACAAGGTTTGGTTCAGTTTGGTTTGTGAATCTTACCAAATGTTCTAATTCCCTTCTAGGTATCTGGCCTAATATGGATTACTGCCTACATCTATTTTTTAAATGATAGTGATAAATTGCCCTTAAGGCTGGATTTATTTTATTTGATGGAAAGAAAAAAGGTCAATTTATTTACATACCTAAATTTCCCAAAGAGAAAACCATTAAATAGATTGCTGAATTTCACAATTAGACTAATTTTTTCTATTTGGCTATCAGTCTCTGGATATCTTAATCTGGATGACCTGGTGAAGACAGAAGAAGAAAAACAGTAATTTAGAGCACTAGAAAATGGCCTGTTTCATCAGCTGTAAAAAAATAAGACTTCAGGTTGTCTGGAGAAGCGGGCAAGCATTCAACAGTTGGTGAATAAGTGAGCATTTCCTGACGGTGTAAAACTACTATGAATTTGTAGTGACTTTGGAGAAAAGTGAAGGTGGCCCTGCTTTAAATCTTGGTTTTGCCTGATCTAAAAACTGTGGACTCCATGTGTTCAGGCAGGGTCTATATTCTCTTAGAGACTTGTTTAAAGATCCCATGTCAGCCTTTCTGCTTGAAAAGAGAGGCTGAAGAGTCTTCTTGAAGTGTAATTAAAGTCCCAAAGTAGTTGGCTTTCTCAAAATGCTGAGCCTCACCCTCCTCCAAGTTGTTTGTGTAAGCTTAACAGGGCCACTGCAACCTGTCCCCCTATTCCTTGCTGTGCTATTGAAACACAGTAAGAAGACCCTTTGAGCCAACCATCTGCTCTTCAACTAAACTAGCAAGCATTTTCTTTTCAGTAATTTATTGTGGGCGTCTTTTTATTTCCAAGTAACTGTTGGTAAAAATTCATGAATTAATTGGGAAAATAAACTAAACAAAGACACCACTTTACTTTCAACATGGAAGACTTAGGGAAGCAAGGTATGACAAGACCACATGGCATTCTTTACCATGACAGTTGGCCCCAAATTTTCCTAAACCTTATAATTTAGGCACTTTCCAATGAGACTCTGAGAACAATTGCAACAGTTGTGGCTATAAGCAAGCATGATGCAAGATTTACTAATAAATTGTACTGCTTTATAATTACCCGTGAAATAACAACACTTGACCCTGATTTATTTTGTGGGCTGCCTTTTTCTCTCCAAGCATGCTGAAGTCGATTTTTTCCCCCTAAAACCAGATGTTTTAACATTTCAAAGAAGATGGATGGAATGCAAACTCAAGACCAAAACTGTTTTAGGTTTGCATTTGTTATTATTGTTATTAAAGAAAGGGCTAGGGCTCTACGCAAACTGGAAATGAGCCAAAATTCTAATTTAGATGACAGTGGCCATCTTGAAATTGTCTAAACATACAAACAGCTTTGTTTCCATTTTCTGCAAGCACAGAAGCAAGGAAATACGAAAACTAAATCAGACAATAAAAGAATCATTCTTCTTTGAAGTTCAATGTTATGTAACAACAGCCCATTTTACTTTATTTAAGCCTATTACGTGCCCTATTGCTTAGGATATGAAATTAAAGATGTTAAGGTTTAGTTAGCAATAAAACTTATCAGCCCACAGTAATTTTTGCTAATATTTTGACTGACAATTTTACCCCTGTGTCTGTGACTGCCCCCTCTGACAACACAGGAATTTACAATAACCTGGGAATCGGGAGTAGAGAAGTTTCCAAGAGCCTTCTCCACAGTGAGAAAGGCAAAGGGCTCCTGTTCTGTTCTCTTGATTGTATCCATCTGGTTTCAGAAAAGCAGCCACTCAGTCCACTCTAGGGCCAGAGCTCCTAGGTAGTGGTTCCAAATGGATAAGGACAAGGAGAGGGAGGTAAGAGATAAGATAGAAATGCATGGACCATGCTGATAACTGCAGTGACAATAATAAGGAAGGCTGACAGAGTGACATGTAGAAATGCAAGTCCATTCTAAGCCAGAACAGAAAGAGCCCTTTCCTAAATAATGATTACTTAGGTAATCTCTCTTCACTAGATTAGATCATTGCATTAGTGCTTCATTTCACTTTATTTATTTTAAATAGATGGCTTTTGCTAACTAACCAAGGTAAGTACTTAGGAGAAGTGGATTGACAGGACTGTTTTGATAGCATTTGCACAGCATCAGGTTATAATCACTGATTTCTAGCTGGCAGAGAGCCCCTTGAGGCACCAAAGATTTAGCACAATATAGCTGCCTGGAGAAATGAAGGCAAGGCTCATAAAACGATGCAGTGCTTTCCTGTTGCTATAGAATCATTGTTTGCCAAATTACCTTAAGGGAAAATGGCCTTCAGAAGGGGTTGTTTATGATTACTTTATACAAAATGGAATTCTGAAGTAGAATAGAAAAAAAATGTGATTTTGGTATGCCACCTTTTTTAGACAAGGCATATCATGGGACATTATAAATCAGTAACATATCGCTCTTGTATGTCCTGGGGAGACAAATACAATGGCTAGTACACATCCAGCAACAGCCTGATATAGTCCGTGTTGCAAGGAAGGAGACCGTTGACTATATGCTGTGTTAAATCTGCTGGAGTCTGAAATAGAGAGTGATGGAGTGGGAGTCTTCTTTCAGTCATGCCACAAATATTTGAGTGCCTACAATGTGCCAGGCATATTACCATGGTGAGTAAAAACAGAGTTCGTAGCTTCAGGAACTCACAGGATATTGGTCAGTACAGGATATTGGTGAGTGCCACAAAAGACAGCGGCATGGGTGAGAAGAGAGGGTGATAGGGAACAAAGATAGGACGGTAGGAGAAGGCCTAACAGAGGGAGGAGGAAGCTAGGTGGAGGAGGAGGAGGAGGCACAGAAGGCCTTCCAAGTGGAGGACACAGCCTGTACACTAGTCCTACATTGGGAGGCAGCTCTGGCAGGAGGAGGAACAGAAAGGAAGACTGAGAGGGTGAAGGATAAAGAGCAGGCAGGGTACCCTGGGAAATGAGTGAAGAGAGCTGGGAAGGGTCAGATCATCTCAGCCTTGTGAGTTCTGTGAAGGAAGAAACCCCAAGAGCAACAGGAAGCCACTGACATGTTTTAACTGTAATCAGAAAATCCCAGGAAATATGATACAGTATTGTTGCCCTGGCCTACAATTCAAACCCACCCCCTCTGCTTTTTTTTTTTTTTTTAAAGGAATAATGGCATTATACATATGTTCAGATACTCTTTTTTCTTATTCAAGTTATAGTCTCAATTAAATAAATTCAACAGAGACCTACAGACTCATGACCCTAAAGCAGAGCTCATTTCGCCTTCTGCTCAGCACATTAAGAAAGGGTCTAAACAAGATTCTCTTAAACATCAAATGTCATGAATTTTTAAATATTTTTTCATGACAGTAACCAAAGAAAACAAAAGGAGCATTTCGTGGGGGTCCTGCATGATTATTTTACAATTTCTTAAGACATTTCTAAATTGTGGAGAGTGGCTAATGTTTTCCTCTCATATGCTGATGGTAAAAGCAAATATTTACAAGGTAGGCTGTCCAAGAAAGAAATAGAATCCACATATAATCTGTTTTTATTGCACTGTCTGCTGCTCAATTTTATAAACAGCTGCTGGCCAAATGTAATTCGAACCCAAACCCAAAATGTTGTACCTTTTTGTTGAAGGGAACAGAATATTTTACTTAATTTATGTCAAAGAAACCGTTAAGAGTCATTAAGGGCTTCGGGTTGGGTGGTTTGTTTTTTTGGCAATTTGGAATCTCATTTTGAAAGAGACGACAAAACCACGTAGCAAAATAAGAATTATATTGTTATAAAAGGCCAGTACGAGCCTAAATCAGAGATATTAGAGTATGCACTTCCAATCGTGAGTAGGTGGCACAAACATGAATCCTACTGAGAAATAATGAGATGTGTGTACATATGAACCTCCTGTGTATCTTTTTGAAAACATATCCCCAAGAGAAAATGACATAAAACAACTTGCAATTAAACTTTATTTGATGCCAGATGAGAAACAAATGTTTTAGAAACTGTAATTTTTAATATAATAATTTTTCCTTTGCATGTGCAGACCAGCAGCTCCTTATAACACACCAGTTCTTAGCCAACATTGATTTCTAAAGTAACTAATGGAGGCTGAAATTTTAATTGCATTTTCCCCTTAATTTGTGTATTTACTTTGAAAGACTTTTTTTGGAGAAATGAATTATTTGAGCTTCACTTCAGAGGTCATGGGACATATAATATACACCATTATGAAAACAAATACTTTATAGACATTTCATAATAAAAAGTAGCAGATTTCTCAATCTATTATATGTAAATAGCTCATAAATTTCTCCAACATTAAAGACTGGTTCCTTTTGGGTTTCTAAACAGTACAGAAGTTGTTCCTAAATGTTTCAACTACAGGAACCCCATTTTAATGTCAAAAATTTTCAAGCATCTCTGCCCACAAGATAAGAGATTTTTATATTACATCATCCACTGATTAAAAGAAAGCTCAATGGTAAGAAAACTATAATTCAGTAAAAGTTTTAACAGAATGTATGTTTATAAACAGAAGAGTTTATGCATACATTTGAAAAACAGCACTACAACCACATTCAAGATATACTAGCTATTTGTTCTAAAGGTAATGAGCCCCTACAGTCTCTATCATAACTTTTCTGGAAAGCCCCAATGCTGGCTAAATCTAATTTATACACACACACACACACACACACACACACGTATATATATGTGTGTATGTATATATATATGTATTATATAAATATGTATATATGTGTATATATTATATGTGTACTATATGTGTATACATGTATACATGTGCAATATATATGTATATATTACATATATGTATTAAGATTATTATATATATATATATATACACACACACACATATAAGTAAATAACCAATACAGTGATATGTAAACTCCATTAAAATAACCCAAGAGGTTTAAAAATTGTGGATCTTTTCAAAATGACATTTCACATGGAAAATCTTGGAGTAAAAGAGATGAGAAGCTGGAAGCAGTTTCTGCAATACATCACTTGACAGGAAGTTAAGTTATCAGAATGAAGTCTTATAGGTAACAATCTCATAACCATACATGGTGTATGTCCTAGTTACCATATAGATATGAAAGGTCCATTAAGGTTCCTTATCAGTTGTATATTGGTGTAATTTAGAGAGTTTGATAACATGAACCTGAACTGCGAAAAGTCTCGACACAATGCCCTGTTATCAGACATCTAACTTTTGAGTTTAAACAACTACAATACATAGACTTTCTCCTGTCCCTACCAGAAGACATCGTCTTCCTAAGCCATGAAGCTGAAGGTATTAATTTCATTCCCTTCTAATATTTTTTTCTTGAGCAAAACACCCTAAACACATACCAGGCTCCTAGAATTAAAACAATACAGTGCAATATCATTAGTTAACAATTAAACACAGTCTGCCTATAGCTTGTTTCAATTATGTAATACAATGAACAGTCTCTATGGTAATCTCCCAGATTTTCAAATTAATCACATACATCATTGAGCCCTTTTACAATGATTCTCACAAATGGTCAAGTTTTTATGTGTTTAGTTTCCACCACTGAGATGCCTCTACACCACGCTGAATAAAATTTTGCATGATTTTCCAACTCCTTTCCTACTAGGGCTGAAGGCAAACCATCTGGATGCTCACTAGGTGGCCAGGGACCAGGGTTAGCTTCTGAGAAGCTGTGCTCCAAACCAAATCAGAAAAGGAGAGAGAGCCAAAAGCCATATGGGAAAAGTAAGGTTAATAACAATAACAACAACAACAACAACAATAATAATAATAATAATGCTAGAAAAGGAGATCAAAACATTTTTTAAACAAGGACATCAGAGACCAGAAAAGTAAGGCACTCAGAGGTCAGTGTGATGAGAAAGTGGGAACCACAGAATGAGTTGCGGAAAGTGGAGGTACCTGGAATGTAATTTATATTAGTGTTTATTCTTACTAACCAGCAGGATTTTTGTCCAGGTAGGCTTCCTTGGCTTAAAGAGCCAAGAACAGAACGACTAAACCTAAAGGCTAATTTAGTCTCTAAACCAATGACTGCTACTAGCTTGAACTCAAATTATTAATTCCATTTACACATTCTAATCTTGGAAAATCCATGAATTCGACTTACATCCTATTAAATTTATTATTGGTTTATGTAAACATTAACTTCTTTTTTCTAGGCTTACTACCCTGGCAGGAATTTAAGGGCAGAGTCACTGTTGCTACAAAGAAATTAGATTCTTACCCAGAGACATCTGGACTTGAAATCTGTATTCTTTCATCTCAGTAAAGAGCAATAAAATCACCACTATTATCATCATTTCCACTGTTCCCTCTCCTGATGTCACCATATCACCTAAATGTTAAGTGGACCTCTCCTAAGGGTGTCATTATGGTTCAAGAAAGAGGAGCAGACTCCCTCCTTGTGGTCTATCTCATGCCCCCAAAGGTCAGACACAGTGCAAAATCCCCAGTAATTATGCCTCTTTCATGGCTGCCACTTGTCTCTACGATGGCTTTCAAAAGCAACTTTTGACAAAGGCAACACCAACAGGTGGGCCTTCAGGCAACAGTAGCAACTTCTAACTCTATTCCCAAAAGATCTATCTGACTCTTGTTTTCATAGCATCCTTGAGTCCTTCTTTAACTAACTGGATAATGGACAATTTTATATTGCTCTCCACAACCACTATAAGCAAAATTTCCCAAACTTGGTTCCTCGAGGCTAGCTCACACATACACATATACACAGCCAACAGTATCGCTAGCTCTATATTTGATTCCATACATAAATTTAATACATGGGCATAATGAATAAATATATAAAGAACTATAATTGTCATGCTAATTCTCTGGTTTTAAGAAATGTAAAGAAGGACACCCAGAAGTTAAAAGAAGGATCATCTAATGACTTTAATATATACAGTGATACAGGGATACGACCTAACCCTCAGGTTGATGTATGTTGCTGATATGAGGATCATTGATCTACATTAGCACTTTACAGTTGAAAAATACTGTATGGTTTTCTTAAATATTTGTCACATATTAAAAAATTTATACTTCATGATCTAATATAATTGAATGGGAGAGTATTAAATGAATGACCCATATAATTGAAAGGGGGAGTATTAAAAAAATTAGTGATGTGGTTTTCAAATTCCATCTAAAAAACAGGTAAACAAGTGAAAATTCAGAGTATTTCAAAATGTTTCAGCATGCCTGCTCCAAAAGGTTACTCCGAGTCATGGCTGCATCAAATGCACTTAAATCCTCTACAGGGTAACATAGTTCTGCCAACAAGCTGAACTTGGCCAAATCCTTTATTGCCACATTAGGGAAGCAAGCACTCTTTTCCCCTTCCCCAAGTCATGGGTCAAGTCCTGTCTCTCCTTTGACTATGGGTAAAATCTCACACTCTATTTTTATGTTCTTCTGGAATAAGTTTGAGTGGAGCCTATTATGCTTCAAGATAAAGTCTGAAATCCAGAAATTAAGAGACTTGAGAAAAGCCTATTCATATTTCATCTCATTTCTGTAAATAAAAATTCTATGGACACACTTATAGCCCTAGAGTTCCTCTAATGAAAATCTCTAAATATACTCATCCTATCAGTGTTTCCTAGAATAATGATCCTTTGGACATATTTTCTTTTAGTGCTTAAAATATTTTCTTTGCAAAGAATAGTCTTACTCAAGATTTTCCGGCTTTCTCTTACATTTTCCCTTTTAACTTAGTGACTTTAAGGTCAAAGTAGTGAGGAAGTGTGTGTGTGTGTGTGTGTGTGTGTGTGTGTGTGTGTTAATTTCTTTCCATAAAGTTGACTTTATAACTTGGTTGGAACATCTTGCTTTCCTGTAAAAATCTATGATCAGTAAATTAATTGCTATGCTGCCTATGGCATTCATTCTGGCCTTCTTTTCTTTCTTTTCCTTCCCTCTCTCCTAGACCCACATTATTACAATTCCTTCCTCCCTTCCCTGAACTGATCATGATTAGAGATTTAGATCCAGAATGTACACAAAAGAATTTTCCATCAAGAGGCTTCACATGCACATTTTTCCTTTATCTAAAACATCACTCTCTTTAGTCTCTATAGTGTACAAGGTGTTACCTAGAAAAGGATTTTGCTCAAATTATCCAAAGCTTTGTTCATTTATCAAACCACTGTCCACACTTCACAAAATGAATAGCAAATGGCCCCCATTCATTTTGAACTGATAACTTGGACTAAAAGTCATTGACTTCAATGCTAAAAGGCATGGAAAATTCCCACACTCCACCACCAAACCCTGACCTGAGATATTTGTTCTAATGTTCACAGGAAGCCATAAATTGTAGAATACATTCTACCCTGTTGACTCATAATTTGTAATGGAATAATATACAGTTTACACAGCTCTATTCTCCCCCAAAGCATCTTAAGGGTACATTAGGCATCTAAATCCTTAACAGGAAAATGTATTTTCCCCTGACACAAAAGGCATAGTGCTAGTAAGTACTGGTAGTTATAAGTAGGCTATTATTGGTAGGTATAGGTAGTTGCATTTCTCAGAGAATGAGAGAAAATAAGAGACTGAGAGAGCAAGATATAGACAGGTGATTTGGGGATTGGAGAAAGTTGATAAACTAGAGTGCAGTTGCGATAAGTTGCCTGTATTTTTTTTTAACAACTGTCTTTAAAACAAATATCAGAGTAAATTTCCCCAAGGATATATACTGCTCCAGACTACCTTTGAGATATAATCCTGGCTGGAGAAAACAGGACTATGCATATCTGAAGAAAGTTTGCTGTTTATACACACAAGAAGTTAGTCACCATTACCCATCAAATTCCCTCGCTAAAAACCTTAAGACCTTCTTTTAGCTCTACTCTCAACCTTACGCTATAAGCTATAGTTAACTATCTTTGTGTCTATCACCATAATTTCACTCTTAATTTCTCATTTCTTTGCAGCTCCTCTCCATCTCGTCTGGCAAACACCCTCATCATCTTTCCTAACTTCCTAACAGAATTCCATTACCAGTCTCCACCCATCTTCTGCACTGCTACAGGAGTGATTGTTCTGAAACAAAATTCTGATCATGTCACTCAAAAGTTAAAATTCTCTGATGGTTTCCAATAACCTACAGGGCCCAGTGAATCTCCTCAGAAATGAAGAACATCACCCTTAACAATCCAGCCTTTTCATATCTTTTCAGACTCACATCTAGCCAGACTTCTCTCCCATCGCCTCTCCCCTCACCCCTTCCCTTCCCCTTCTGGAGATGTATAACACACTCTTCTATTTTGACCGTTGTCTGAAATGTATCCACTTCCCTCCAACTGCTTTATTTGATCAATTATTTCTTTGTTCATATGCCTACTATTATATTTATTGAATTGCATATAACTATTCACTCTCAAGAAGAGTTCTTTAAAATCACAACATGTGTCTAAATCATCTTTGAATTATAGTGCTTATGAATCTCTTGGTATTCAGTAAATGTTTAATATAAAATTTATGGAACAAATAGAAAATAAAATCCATTTTTTAAAAACCATTATGTTTTTGTACATAAGAAAACTACAGTTAGGAATTCTCACCCTCTTCAGCTCTCTCACTCTGTTTCCCCACCTTTCCTGGAACATGGCCCTTCGAAGTATAGCTCCACCACGACCAAGCTCTAACTCCCACCATTGCTAAGCTGAATATTACCCTCGAGGTCCTGAAATATTCCCCTAGTTTTCCTTATTTTGTCCTGAGATTCCATTCTCTATAAATATACAAACTGCAGAGGCTCCTGGGTAGCTCTGTCAGTTAAGTGTCTGACTCTTGGTTTCAGCTCAGGTCATGATCTCATGGGTTTGCAAAACTGAGTCCCGCATTGGGGCATCGAGCTGACAGAGTGGAGCCTGCTTGGGAGTCTCTCTCCCTCCCTCTCTGCCCCTCCCTCTCCACTCTCTCTCAAAATAAATAAATCCAAACATTAAAAAAAATAAAGATACATGGGGCGCCTGGGTGGCGTAGTCGGTTAAGCGTCCGACTTCAGCCAGGTCACGATCTCGCGGTCCATGGGTTCGAGCCCCGCGTCAGGCTCTGGGCTGATGGCTCAGAGCCTGGAGCCTGTTTCCGATTCTGTGTCTCCCTCTCTCTCTGCCCCTCCCCCGTTCATTCTCTGTCTCTCTCTGTCCCAAAAATAAATAAACGTTGAAAAAAAAAATAAATAAAGATACAAATTTCACATTAATCTAGTATTTTGCCATCTCATAATGAAATTTAAAATGTCCATCTAAACAAAGAAAAAAATAGAACCTTTTTTCTCCCCATTAGTATTGATCTCCAGGCTAAGGAATGGTCATTTGTAGATATGCACCTATCCACAAAGAGCATTCATTGTAAAATCACCCAAGGGTAAAGGAAAATGTCAAGATGCTTTCAAAAAGAGCTATTTGGCAAGCTTTTAATTACAATAAGCCAATTAAACAAAACAATAACCATTAGAATACACTCATGTAGTAATCAAGTCTTGGGATGATTTTGTTTTGATGACTTTTACGGTTGGAGAAGAAGCCAAAGTGGCTTTGACTTTGACAGTTTTACTTATTTCAGATATCACAAATCATGTCAATTAATCAATAGCCTAACAGTTTTAGATTTCTTGAATTGTTCTCTTCATATTCTGGTCAGCTTGTCTATAAAAAGACCATTTCCACTCATAGTCTCTAATACATACAAAGCTAATACCATGCAGTTTATCCCATTTGAGGTATGAAGTTCACTGTACATTTTTTAATGTTTGTTTATTTTTGAGAGAGACAGAGACAATGCATAAGCAAGAGAGAGGCAGAGAATGAGAGACACAGAATCCAAAACAAGCTCCAGGTTCTGAGCTGTCAGCACAGAGCCAGAAATGGGGCTTGAACTCACAAGCAAAGAGATCATGACCTAAGCCGAAATCAGATACTTAACCAACTGAGCCACCCAGGCACCCCTCAGTGTACATTTTTTTAACAGTAGCAGCACATTGAATTCTGTTGTCTTAAAGCAAGACCATCACCCTCTTCTGTCAGACAATTTTGTTTTCAACTCAAGGAAACCTCCCGTCAATGATGAACAAAAATATCAGTTACCATGGGGTGCCTGGGTGGCTCAGTCAGTCAAGCATCTGACTTCGGCTCAGGTCATGATCTCACGGTACTTGAGTTTGAGCCCTGTACCAGGCTCTGCACTGTAAGCACAGAGCTTGCTTTGGATCCTGTTTCCCTTTCTCTCTGCCTCTCCCTCCCCTGTGTCTCTCTCTCAAAAATAAACATACATTTATTATTTATTTATTTATTTATTTATTTATTTATTTATTTATTTTGATTTAGATACACAATGGAATACTACTTGGCAATGAGAAAGAATGAAATATAGCCTTTTGTAGCAACGTGGATGGAACTGGAGAGTGTGATGCTAAGTGAAATAAGTCATACAGAGAAAGACAGACACCCTATGTTTTCACTCTTATGTGGATCCTGAGAAACTTAACAGAAGACCATGGGGGAGCTGAAGGAAAAAAAATCAAAAATAAACATTTAAAAAAATAAAGAAATATTAGTCACCATGATCACTTGCTTTACCTCATTTACCTACAGAAGAGATTTGTCAGACACTGTTTAATCCAGTGTATTCCAAAGTCACCTGTAAATTAATTTCACTTTATATAATGACTCAATGTGGTTAGGGTCAGAAGTTGAATTCTTTCATTTCTCTTTTCCGTCACTTTAAACTATGCATACTCAGGTCTTTATGATATATTGCAGTTTCACTAACACCAAGCCACTTTTCAAGTTTTAGAAAACATCCCCCTTTCAAAGATAGGGCTGAAATACTTATAAATACAAATACTTGAAGAGCTGATTGGAAAACTACAGAAGACGTTAGCTTGAAGTCTTCATCTTCTCAGAAGCTTGAAGCACTTTGTACCTCACAAATTCTGAAACTGAAACGTAGTCATTCAAGTTAATTAATGGCTACAACTGGCTAGCTTCCAGGATCTATGGACTGTCCTGCTCTCCCCCACCCCTGCCCCCAACGTTCACTGTGGTAAAGGCAACCACAAGATGCTATACACCCCCGGGTCCCACACCCTTCCATCACTCTACAGTTAAAACTATGATCAGCAAACTAAAATTACCATGAGCTGTTGTTTCTTTTTATTTTTTATTTTGAGTCATATAAAACTGGCTAAGTTTGTGAATGCATAAGAAAGAAATGTTCCCTTATTTTTTTCTGATTGTTGTAAAGTTATATATCTTTGTAATTCTGCTTTTTTTACTATGGTGATCAAAACTGAGATTGATTTGCTCATATGCCATCTCTCTTCTAAATGCTATACTAAGTTTTGAAGTTATACATAACAGTCATTTTTATAGTAAAGTTCTTTGGTTTTCTCAGATCCAGGGTAATTTCTTAATCACTCTCATCTTCTATACCTATAAAGCCTTAGGATTTCTTCTTAGATCCTAAAAATCTTCTGCAAAAGTTGTAATTGTCATGTCAATGTGCTTTTTTCCTTCACATATTATAGAATAAGCCTAGATGAACTCTGAATTAAATTAAATGCCATTATTACATTGATTTATAAAACTTACAAATGAATTTGTAACTGTAGATAATCCAAAACTAAATCTGAAATAAGTTAAAATCAGTGGAAAATGTTTTAGTAAACCTTTTTGTGATCTATTCATTAAGCAACATAAATATTTCAGAGAAATTTATAAATTAGACACATAACTGAAACAAACAGCCACATAGCAAAATTCTGTTTTACCAAAATTGAACAATAGTATTATAATATTTTGCTATAAAGAACTGTTTTTTAGAAGAGATAGATTATTTCTTCATTTGTGTAAACAAATATGAATACACATGCAATAAAAATATTGAGTAACTGGCCAAGATGAATATATTTTACAAGAGCTGTGTCCCTACAACTGTAACACACAACTGTGCCCAGATGTGGCTTAATGCAAATTAATTCTTTTCTTCTTTCATTTTACCTCAAATTTTGTTTTTAGATGATTTGTGTCATAGGAAAATTTTCTAGGAAAGAAAAAGAAAACTTGCTGAATAACTACAGTTCCTTATTCTTCATACCTACTCTATAATCAATAAAAATGAACAGTACATTTTGGTCCAAGCAGCTCAGAAAAGTTTGAGTTTGAAAACATTTGTCTCTTCTGTATCAATTGTAAAAGTGTCATTTTATATGCCATGATTTTAAAGCCAAATGAATTAGAAGCAGCTATGCACATACTGATCAACTTAAAACTGTTAGTTCAATGTCTTTTCAGAGGCAAATGTCACATTGAAAGTTTTATGAGAAGGGAAAAAAGACAAGCCATGAATCCTTCTGAAAACCTAAATGACTAAGTCACATCACTCAGGTGCAAACAATTCAGGAAAATTTAAGCATTTTGTGATTTTTCTTTTATAGCTTTCTTTGGAGACTCTATGAAAAGGGAAATATACAGATTTTTAAAATAAACTTCAATAATTAATTTGGGAGGACAAATTATTCTTGATGATCAAGCTAAAAAAGTGATAACAAAAAGGTGAAATAGTGAAATTTTAATGATTCACAGTAGAGCTCACACATGTGCTTTGAGATCTTGTCTCCTAAGGTTCTCACACGTTCTCCTAGAAACTCCAAACAATTCCAGTGTACTGATGGGGGCTGTAACAGTTGAGCCCCTAAGGTCACGTCTGTCACTCCAGGCTAACTTTATACGAAATCAAACTCAAAAGATCTTGCTGTCTTAAAATATGTTTTAAGGGATGCCCGGGTGGCTCGGCGGTTAAGCATCCAACTTCAGCTCAGGTCATGATCTCATGGTTCATGGGTTTGAGTTCCACAATGGGCTCATTGCCATCAGCACAGAACATTCTTCATATCCCCTTACCTGTATTGTCTCTCTCTCTCTCTCTCTCTCTCTCTCTCTCTCTCTCTCTCTCTCTCCCCCTCAAAAATAAACGTTAAATTAAAAAAATGAATTTTAAAGTATGTTTGAAATCTGACAATAATCCCCATCCCCCAAATTCCTTTTTCTTACTCATAATCAAGAAGACTATCTCTTTCCATCACTATAGTTGCTGACCAGATTTAATGTGTTAATTTTAACAAGAGTGCCTGTTTCTGTTCTATTATTTTTCCCATTTCAGCTTCGTGTGTCAATGTTTGGGTTACACACAGAAAAAAAATAACATAAATAATATCAATACTACCCCCATAATATCAACAAAAGTCTGAGATCATAAAAGCCCAGAAGCAATCCCAAAATCTCAATGTCTATCTTTGCAAATCAAACACTGTCCAAAAACAACTAAATATTAACAAAACTAAGCAGTTTGCAGTTTATTTTATTTACCCATCAAATCATATCTCAGTCAATGGAGAGTATAACCCCAGATCCCCAAAAACTAGTACTTAAGGATCACTATCTCAGTAAAATCCACTAGTATACTGTTTACTTGATCAATCTTTTATAAATCAAACTTGTCCCATGTCCAATGTTTCATATTTTATGTAGTTAAGCTTAAAGGTAGTTTATTTTTTGCAAAAGAATGCTCTTTTCCCCTAACAATATCTTAACAGCTGTTTGTACAGTGGGCCAATTTAACCTCCTAGCAAACTCTGAAAGAACTCACACCACCTGGCCTTATGAGTTGAACTAAAACCTGACTGCGGTACAAATGTGGAAAAGTTATAAAGGTTATCTAATAAAAAAAAGAAATTGGAATATTACCAAACTGAATATATCTTCCAATATCAACTTAATGGTTTGAATTTATAATTCAAACTTTACTATGTTGCATTAGTATTCATGGTTTCTTTTATATATTCTGAAATGTTAAAATATAAAATGTAGAAATATCTATTATCATATAATATCTAAATATTATTTCAAAAATTATACTTAAAATATAGAGCATAAGAATGAAATTTAAAAATAAAACTCTTGGGGCGCCTGGGTGGCTCAGTCGGTTGAGCGTCCGACTTCAGCTCAGGTCACGATCTCACGGTTTGTGAGTTCGAGCCCCACGTCAGGCTCTGGGCTGATGGCTCAGAGCCTGGAGCCTGCTTCCGATTCGGTGTCTCCCTCTCTCTCTGCCTCCCCCATTCATGCTCTGTCTCTCTCTGTCTCAAAAATAAAATAAACATTAAAAAAAAAAATAAAATAAAATAAAAAATAAAACTCTTCATGAGACATTGGTGACAATAGTTTATATCTCCTATGATGCTCAAGAAAAATTCATTGCTTTCATATTGTTGTTTCATGAAATTAGATATTATTTTTCTATTCATAGAAATCTAAGATTATTTTTATTTTTTAATGTTTATTTATATTTGAGAGAGAGACAGAGAGACAATGCACAAGCAGGGAATGGGCAGAGAGAGACAGAGACAGAATGTGAAGCAGGCTCCAGGCTCTGAGCTGTCAGCACAGAGCCCAATGTGGGGCTCAAACTCACAAGCCGTGAGATCATGGCCTGAACTAAAGTCGGATGCTTAACCAACTCGGCCACCCAGGTGCCCCAGAAATCTAAGATCTGTACTGAGAAAATACTGATAACACAAGAATTGACCATAAAAACAAATTTAGACCTTTTTGGAAGAAGACAGTATATATAAATTAATAAAATCAGATTCTTACAAATGAAAGCTCAAGACAAATAATAAACTAGCGAAAAGTAGTTTGCATTGGAAAGGCTGTAGTACCTCTCATTCCATCCATGTTTATCTCCAATAAATACCACATGGCTATTCTCAGCTACCCTATGGGCTTATGTGCTGCATATATATTTATTAAGCACTTGTTTCCTTTGAGCATTAGTAGGAGCTAAATCTGTCTAAAGATACATTACTTAGAGATTTCAAATCTAAGATAGGAGCAAACTATCATTTAATAACAGAATCACCTTCCATGCACATGCATTTTTCTAGACTATAAACAATGAAAATACATGAATGCTTTGGCAGCCTCCAAACATTAAATATCACTGTTCATCCCTGTTGCTTTCATTTTTGGAAGGCACACACAAAATCAATGCAATCAAAAAGCAAAATCTTCTCTATTTTGGTGGTTCTTGTTTTAGTGTTAAATTTATCAACATAAAGTTTATAACACGTAAACAGTGCTCACTTTTGCCAGAAAATAATTATATGCTTTAGATAATAAAAGAATGTCCATTTAAAGAATATGTCAAAGTAGGCATGATAAAAAACATTTTTAAATTTACTGGTATAAGGTATTGCACACCGAAAGCAACAAATGAACAGAAGTCTGTGTCTCCAACAGTGTGAATATGCAAGAGCCATTAACACTAAAGCGAGTTGTATACTCAGCCTTGAGAATTCAATAGGTCTGCCTTCTCAATAAATATTTTCCTTTTAATGTCATTCATATCCATAAATTACCAAAGTACCTTGCCACAAGGACTCATTTGTTTGCAATCTGGTCTGATATGAAATTGTTCCAAGACAGTCTATCTTTTAATATTTGGTAACGTATTTTTAACAAGGTGCTCATAGTTATGTGGAAGGAACATAGTAAGACATTGAGTTCTTAGGAAGGAAGACTTAGGAGTCCTATAACACAATACTTTTAAATTATATAAACCAGAATAAATAAATTTGTATCAAAATGTAAAATAAGAGCAGACAAAAAAACCTAATCAGTGAACACATTTTATTTAAGAAACTTGTGATTCAACCTACTCATTTGCTGTAATGTTTTTCTAGACACAGGAAAAGACAGTATACTTCTATTCAGAAATTGAATTTTATAAAAGAGCAATGTGAATGAATACCTTTATATTCTACATTATAGATTGCATATTTAATTACTTAATGTATAAATAATTTAAGTTTGAAATAGACTTGAACTTTTCATTTCCTAGAATTTTGAGATATATGGCCAAGGAAGTTTGACCCTTAAGTTAATCTATTTCTCTAAAAATCCATGTACCCAAAATGGTTCAGACCTAGAAAGTGTCAGCTATGTGAGTTAAAGTCCTACCTCTGATCAGAGGTTCTCAGTCAATTCTCCAACAGGCATAAATTCCTTCAATTTTCTCAAACTTAGGGATAATTTCAGCCAGGCATTCAAAACAGAATACTAAGTAGATCTACAGAAAAGTGTAAGTTATGACATAGAATAGCCATAAATGTTTTCATTTACTTCTCACTACAACTTCTACAAGACATTAGGATCTAGTTACTATTTATAGCTCCGTTGCCAACTTTGATTGTCTGTGACTGTAGCAGTGATTGTACTGCTCAAAGAAATGCTCATTTGGCCAGAAAAACAACATCCTGAATATTTTTAAGACATGACACGCAATTTAAATTTTGCCCAAGGTGCAGAACAAAGTTGACTAAAGTGGCTAGCCAGAAATGACAAATAAGACACATTTCTCCAACTTCCTTCCATATCCCTTTTCGATAAGAGAAACCAGAAAGAGCTTTGAACAAACACTTAGCTGGGCTGATAGTGACAACTGGTTGACTTGATGTTCTTAGTAACATCTTAACTCCATGGAGGTGGTGAATGTGGTTCAAAGTTGAAAATTTGTGACTTGAATTATTCACCAAAATACGTCTGCTTTGAGAGGACAAATGCAACCTTTTCTAAGGCTTTTCAATGTTTTCTTTAAAAGGCAGAGTACCTCAAAGCTTTAGCCAAATTTTTGTGGTTAGATTTCTTCTCTTTCTACTCTCAAAAATTAGTATAAGCAGATCATAGTCAATGAGGTCAAAAATGGTCTGCGAGGATCATATCTATAAAATTTGGTAGCAAAATATACTAAATAAACCACTGACTCTAAGTCAGATCACCTCAGTTAGAATCTTAGTTCCAACAGTAAACCCCGAAAGTTATATAATCTTTAGCTTCTTTTGTAAATTGGGAATAATACAAGTTTAGAGATGATTAATTGGGTCAGTACCAGAAACAGAGCCTGGCATACAGAATCACTATATAAATTGTTTTCCACTTTCATCATCATCAGCAGCAGCATCAAATTATTTTGTCAGAAGTTAAATTAAGTAATATATATGAGTATCTCACAGACTGTTATTTAATCTAATTATCCAACTGCAATAGAACATTTTCAAAATCACCCTTATTTATTTATTTTTATTTTATTTAAAATTACACCCAAGTTAGCATAGAGTGCAATAATGATTTCAGGAGTAGAATCCAGTGATTCATCCCCTATATATGATGCCCCGTATTCATCCCAACAAGCGTCCTCCTTAAAGCCCCTTGCCTATTTAGCCATTCCTCCCACCCAAAACCCCTCCAGCAACCCTCAGTTTGTTCTCTGTTTTTGAGTCTCTTATATTTTGTCCCCTTTCCTGTTTTTGTATTATTTTTGCTTTCCTTCTCTTATGTTCATCTGTTTTGTATCTTGAATTCCACGAGTCAACCCATATGATATTTGTCTTTCTCTAATTTTGTTTAGCACAACACACTCTAGTTCCATTCATGTTGTTGAATATGGCAAGATTTCATTCTTTTTGATTGCCAATTAATATTCCATTGTGTGTATGTATATATGCATATATGTGCACATACATGTATATATATGCATATATACATACACACACACACATATATATACACACACATATATACATACACACCACATCTTCTTTATCCATTCATCAGTTGACGGACATTTGAGCTCTTTCCATACTTTGCCTATTGTTGATAGCACTGCTATAAACATTGGGGTACACGTGCCCCTTCAAAACAGCACACCTGTATCCTTGGATAAACACCTAGTATTGCAAATGCTGGGTCATAGGGCAGTTCTACTTTTAATTCTTTCAGGACCCTCCATACTATTTTCCAGAGTGGCTGTAACAGTTTGTGTCCCACAAGCAGTGCAAAAGAGATCCTCTTTCTCTGCATCCTCACCAACACCTGTTGTTGTCTGAGTTGTTAATTTTGGCCACTCTGACAGGTGTGAGGGGGTATCTCATTGTGGTTTTGATTTGTATTTCCCTGATGATGAGTGATGTTGAGCATCTTCTCATGTGTCTCTTAGCCATCTGGATGTCTTCTTGGGAAAAGTGTCTATTCATGTCTTTTGCCCATTTCTTCACTGGATTATTTGTTTTTTGGCTGTTGAGTTTGGTAAGTTCTTTATATATTTTAGATACTACCCCTTTATCTGATATGTCATTTGCAACTATCTTCTCCCATTCCATCGGTTGCCTTTTAGTTTGCTGATTTTTTCCCTCACTGACAATCACCCTATTTTAAATATTTTTTCTATTTTAAATACTTTTGTAGAAGCAAGTATCTAAATGATAAGCAAATATTTACAAGAGCAAGCAATTTTAATACCTTAAACAGTATATTAACATTGAAAACCTTTCTGACGCTTTGGCTCACAGATGTCATGGTCATTTTACTTATGTCAGTACCACTTTTTTACCTACTGATTACTTACCATTTTTGTGAAGGAAGTTTAATTAGCTTTTAAAGTCACAGAGGTTGGGAATAAAGCAAGAACAAACAAACAAAAACCAAACAGTTTCTGATCGTCATTAGAAATTATTTACATAAACAAGCATGCTTGATATAAATACCTAATTTATTTATTTATTGAACATAAGAGTCAGTAAAATTCACAACCTGTTTTAGGACAGCTTAAAGTAGAGAATTCCTTAAAATCTGACTTTGACGTTTGTTGAAACTGCCAGTTCTTAAGTGCCATTAGGACTTTCTTCATCAAAGATGTCACTCTAGGAAGACACTTTTTTTTTTCAATATATGAAATTTATTGTCAAATTGGTTTCCATACAACACCCAGTGCTCATTCCAAAAGGTGCCCTCCTCAACACCCATCACCCACCCTCCCCTCCCTCCCACCCCCCCATCAACCCTCAGTTTGTTCTCAGTTTTTAACAGTCTCTTATGCTTTGGCTCTCTCCCACTCTAACCTCCTTTTTTTTTTTCCTTCCCCTCCCCCCATGGGTTTCTGTTAAGTTTCTCAGGATCCACATGAGAGTGAAAACATATGGTATCTGTCTTTCTCTGTATGACTTATTTCACTTAGCATCACACTCTCCAGTTCCATCCACGTTGCTACAAAGGGCCATATTTCATTCTTTCTCATTGCCATGTAGTACTCTATTGTGTATATAAACCACAATTTCTTTATCCATTCATCAGTTGATGGACATTTAAGCTCTTTCCATAATTTGGCTATTGTTGAAAGTGCTGTTATAAACATTGGGTACAACTGCCCCTATGCATCAGTACTCCTGTATCCTTTGGGTAAATTCCTAGCAGTGCTATTGCTGGGTCATGGGGTAGGTCTATTTTTAATTTTTTGAGGAACCTCCACACTGTTTTCCAGAGTGGCTGCACCAATTTGCATTCCCACCAACAGTGCAAGAGGGTTCCCGTTTCTCCACATCCTCTCCAGCATCTATAGTCTCCTGATTTGTTCATTTTGGCCACTCTGGCGTGAGGGGATATCTGAATGTGGTTTTGATTTGTATTTCCCTGATGAGGAGCGACGTGGAGCATCTTTTCATGTGCCTGTTGGCCATCTGGATGTCTTCTTTGGAGAAGTGTCTATTCATGTTTTCTGCCCATTTCTTCACTGGGTTATTTGTTTTTCGGGTGTGGAGTTTGGTGAGCTCTTTATAGATTTTGGATACTAGCCCTTTGTCCGATATGTCATTTGCAAATATCTTTTCCCATTCTGTCGGTTGCCTTTTAGTTTTGTTGGTTGTTTCCTTTGCTGTGCAGAAGCTTTTTATCTTCATAAGGTCCCAGTAGTTCATTTTTGTTTTTAATTCCCTTGCCTTTGGGGATGGGAAGACACTAACTCTAAAACACATGATGAAGAACAGCTGGGGTAAAGATGGGCAATCACATATATCCTGCTGAGGGACACTGAGTAAGAACTCTCTCCAATCATGCTCCAAAATTCCCTAAAAGTCACCAGAAGAGATGATTTAAATATTCTCCTGTGAGGGGCCACTTTTAATTTTCTGGTGTTCTCTTTTATAAGATATGCAAATTAATTACAGTTGTTTCCAGCTCTGACTCAAATGAGTTTCCAAACTGAAACAGAACATGGTGTGGGAAAGGCACTAGTGAAAAGAATTCTTTGCTCGAAAACATTTTCCAGACTGTTTAGCTTCAGGAGGAAAATGGTGGTAGTGACAGGAGGTATGTAGTGTACATTTATGCCTTTAGAAAAATCTGATGCCCCTTCCTTTTTTGTTCCTTTTCCTTTACAAAAAAATAAAAATAAAAATAAAAAAAGCAACAGAAAATTTTATTTACCTTCCATGATGGTATAGACAATTTGTAGTTTTACTACTATCTGAAAGAACAGTGAAAAAGTTGTCAGGTTTTGTATTTTTTAAAGTATTTCTAAGTCGTTTTTTTAAAATTAGTATTATTTTTGGATCTTTCCCTTCCATTCATGCCATTTAATTAAAAGCTACTAGTAACAGAAATACCAGGTCCACTCATAATTTACATGTGCAAAGTTACCAGTGTTGCATGCCTTATAAAAACCCATGATACTGTTTAAACAAACCCCTACACGAACACAATTCTTCAAAACTACACAAGATCATCTGGCCAAGAATACCAGCAAGATTCAATGTTACTGCCTTTAGAACTGCTCCATCCTAGTTTGCATAGTATATGGACAATTACATAAACTTGAATATACAAGTCCTATATGCCCAGTGTTCAAAATTTCCCCAATGGAATTTTAGCTTAAGATAAATACCTGAATTCTTTCCTTTCAATAGAGTGTCAAGGAGTCTCATTTATTAAATTATTCATTTATTAGTGAAATAACCCATAGAACTTCTGCTCTTTGTACTAGAATACTTTTTCACCTCAATAATATATAACTTTTTTAGACGATATCCAACAAACTACTGATGAAGAGTATAAGCAGTCTAATGGCCTGAAAGAGTTCATAAGGTTCTCAGTATCTAACTTAAAATTATAAAGTAGAATGTTACTCTAGGAACATTCTGGACTTGGAGGCTTTGTTTTCAGGATGAAACTTAAGGCAGTATACCACATCAACCTTTCAAAAACAGTGAAAGTGTTTAAAAGTGTGCATGATGGTTGTAGCAGAGGTCAACACTGAGTCCAAATAATGTACCATCCCTGGGATAAGCAGCCAGCTACCTGGGGCAGGTTGATTACACTGGATTGCTTCTATTATGGAAGGGGCAGCACTGTGTTCTTACTGGAATGGAAACTTATTGTGCATACAAATTTGCCTTCCTTGTGCACACACCTCTGCCAAAACTGCCACACACAGACTTGTACAGTGCCTTATCCATGGTCATGGTATGCCACACAGCATTGTTTTTGATCAAGGAACTCACTTCACACAGTACATCAAGCGTGACAATGGGCCCAGGCTTATGGAATTCACTGGTTTAATGAGCTGGCTTGATAGAACAGTGGAACAGCCTTTGAAGACTCAGTTATATTGCCAGCTTGGTGGTAATACCTTCCAAGTCTGGAACAAGGTTCTTCTGGAGGCTGTATGTGCTCTGAATCTACATCTGAAACATAGTGCTATTTTTGCCACAGCCAGGATGCACAGATCCAGGAATCAAAGGGTGGAAATGGGAGTGACATCATTCACTACTACCCCTAGTGACTCACTAGAAAATTTTTTTTCTTCCTGTCCCCAAAACCTTGTGCTCTGCCGGCCTAATTCTTAGTTCTACGAGAGGGAATCCTTCCACCAGGAGACACTATGATTCCATTGAACTGGAAGTTAAGAATGCCACTGTAGGCTTCTCATGACTCTGAATCAACAGGCAAAAAAGGGCATTTCTGTGCTGCCTA
Source organism: Lynx canadensis (assembly GCF_007474595.2). Classification (NCBI taxonomy): domain Eukaryota; kingdom Metazoa; phylum Chordata; class Mammalia; order Carnivora; family Felidae; genus Lynx; species Lynx canadensis. The sequence goes on along the minus strand of NC_044303.2, from coordinate 151,926,798 downwards.
CAGTGATTGATAATGACTACCAAGAGGAAATTGAACTACTACTCCACAGTCATGATAAGGAAGATATGTCTGGAGTAGAGGAGATCTCTTAGGGCATCTCTTACTATTATCATGCCTTGTGGTTAACATCAATGGAAAACTACAACCCAAGTCACACAGGACTACTAATGGGCCTGACTCTTTAGGAATGAAGGTTTGAGTCACCTCACCAGGTAAAATACCATGACCAGTTGAGGTACTTGCTGAAGGCAAAGGGAATACAGAATGAGTAATGGAAGAAGGCAGCTATAAATACCAGCTGCAGGGTGCCTGGCTCGCTCAGTTGGTGTAGCATGCAACTCTTGATCTCTAGGTCAGGAGGTCAAGCCCCACATTGAGGGTACAGTTTACTTAATTAAAAAAAAAATTGGGGCGCCTGGGTGGTGCAGTCGGTTGAGCGTCCGACTTCAGCCAGGTCACGATCTCGCGGTCCGTGGGTTCGAGCCCCGCGTCAGGCTCTGGGCTGATGGCTCAGAGCCTGGAGCCTGTTTCCGATTCTGTGTCTCCCTCTCTCTCTGCCCCTCCCCCGTTCATGCTCTGTCTCTCTCTGTCCCAAAAATAAATAAACGTTGAAAAAAAAATTTAAAAAAAAAAATTGTGGGTTAAAAAAAAATACCAGGTACAACCACATGACCAGAACGAGGACTGTAATTATCACCTTTCCTCCTTATTTTGGTGTGTGTGTGTGTGTGTGTGTGTGTGTGTGTGTGTGTGTAAGATAAGATGTACTGACTTTATACCATGGTATTTAAGTTACAAGATATCAAGGATAAAGGTAAACACCACTTACAAACTTTGCATCCTCTTCTGGGGAAAGATTAAGCAGATATTAGGTTGTACCCAGGACAGTTGTATTATGTTAGGCAGAAGTGTGACTTTGTCATCTTTATTTGGAGATTAAGTATGGTTTAAGGATATATCTATGGGTGCCAAAATGACACCCATAAGGGTAAAGGATGTACATGTGATGATTAATTTTACATGTTAATTTGTCTGGGTCATAGGATGCCTACATATTTGGTCAAACATCATTCTGTTTCTGTAAGGGTATTTTTAAATGAAATCAACATTTAAATTGGTGGACTATAACTAAAGCAGATTGTCCTCCAGAATGTGGGTGGGCCTCATTTGATCAGTAAGGCCTGAATAGAACAAAAAGACCATATTTCCCCAAGCAAAGTGAATCTGCCAACAAACTGCTTCAGACTCCATCTGTAACACTGGCCATTCTGATTCTACATCAAATGACCTTCAGACTCAAACTGGAACACTGTTTGTCCTGGGTCTCGTCTGCTAGCCCACTCTGCAGATTTTGGATTTGGGAGCCTCCATAATTTTGTGAGCCGATTTCTTTCTTTTTTTTTCAATGTTTATTGTTTATTTTTCACAGAGAGAGAGAGAGAGAGAGAGAGAGAGAGAGAGAGAGAGAGAGAGGGAGTACGAGGCGGGGAGGGGCAGAGAGAGAGGCAGTTACAGAATCCAAAGTGGGCTCCAGGCTCTGAACTGTCAGCACTGAGGAGCCCAACATGGGGCTCAAACCCAGACTGTGAGATCATGACCTGAGCACCAAAGTCAGATGCTTAACTGACTGAGCCACCCAGGTGCTCCAAGCCAATTTCTTATAACAAATATCTTGTGTGTATCTATACACACGCAAACACATCCTACTGATGCTGTTTTTCTGAGCATCCTAATATAGAGGATAAATTAACTTTTTGTCATGAACAAGTTTAACATACCTTCTTTGGTCATCCTCCTAACCTTTGTGTTATTCAACCTGTCTCTCTCTGTTTTTGTTTCTGACCCTGTTTCTGTCTCTCTGCTATCCTCCTATTTCCTAAATTCATGGTATTCACCAAAGAACCCTTTCCTTAGCAAACTCCCTTCCTTGAAAATTCCATTTAATATTAATTTCAACTAATACTTTAAATAATTGTCAAACATATACTTCCAGTCTGACCTCCCTCTGAAGTTACAGATCCTCATTTCCAAGTGCTTAATAGCCATCTCCATCTGGTTATTCATCAGATATGTTCAAAACTGAACTATTTTTTTCTTCTAAAAGCTACACCATGTCCTATTTTCCTTATTCTGTTAATAGCGCAACTTTCCACCCTGGTTATCCTCAGCTCAAAATCTCATTTACTCTTCACTTTCTCTTTTTATACACAGATAGTTGGTGAATCCTGGCACATTTTCCTCTGAAGTATCTCTGGCATCTGTTCTCTCTACTCCATCATCCATACCTCTTTCTGTGCCATTCGCACCTTGGTTCAAGCCCAAGGTAAATACCTCTCACTGGATTTCTTCAAGAAATTTCTAACAGGTTTACTTTCTTCTAGGCTCTTCCCGTTCATCCATTTTCCCTACGACACTGGCATTATTTTCCTGAAGGAATCATACAAAAATCTTAAGAGGAAAAGAAATAAGTACCAAGAGCTCATGAAAAACTCTTTCCACCCAAATAGATGCCCTTTCATATTTCTGTTTGGAGGGACTGACCTTAATAAAGTCAACCCAAATTGTAAGGATAGCTGTGTTATTGATGCAGTACAAGATCAGTATACCACACACCAAGGATGAAGGATGAGGTATATAACTCTAAGGGTGCAAGGCAGAGTAAAAACAAATTCCAAATTCAGGATAATAGCAAGGGCTCAACAACTTGAAAGAAAGAAATGGGAAACCACAGAGGCTTCAGACAATATAGCCAACTGGAGGGTAAGGGCAACCAACCACAGAAACAGGGCTATTCTAACTATTCATATTCTCTCTCTCTCACTCTATCTCTATCTCTCTCTCAATCTCTCTCTATTTCTATCTCCTTTGAAAATCCAAAATAAAGTAGAATCCTTTCTAAAGGTATTTACAATTTCCCATTTATGTTATAGTTGTTTTTATACCTCGTATCCTCCCACTTTTCTGTAAGTTCCTTGACAACAATTTCTGATTCATTATGGAATGCCTCCCCTACAACAGCAGTTGTCTTGCACACAGTGAACACAATAAATGTTTGTTAAAATAACACATTTCAGTTTTTGATGACCTGGTACATTAACAGTAAATGCAACTTTAACAAATAAATTTCTCCCTTTCTCTTTCCTATCACAGCTTTCTAAGAACCCAATTACATACAGCAATAAATCAATGCTATGAAATCCTCATAAAGACAGACACATATTTGGATAATAATAATGATAACAGTTATACATATATTGTACTTATGATGTGCCAGACACTGATTTTTCTATACATTAACTCATTTAATTATTACAACACACCTAAGATGCCAGTACACACACAAAAGAAAAAGAGAAAGAAAAACAAACTGGGGTACAAAGAGCTTAAAGAGTGTACCCTAATTCACACAGCTAGTAAGCAGCAGAGTCAGGATTCAACTCCAAGCATTCAGGACCCAGAGTCCAAAATCTGAATGCCACTCAACAAAATATAACTCTTATCATATTCTCCTCACCACTCAGGAAAAGGCCCAAATGGAAGGGATGATCTCTGATTTGAAGGGCACATCATCTTCCAGCTCACTCCAGAGAGTAACCCTTGAACCGCTTCTCAAGGGTGGATGGAAAGCACTCTAGAGCCAAGAGCATGTGAGGGATCAAGGATTCCACTGGGAATTTTTTAAATGGCAATTGTGCAATAAAAATTCTAGTAATATATCTCCAATGTCATTGTATAAGGCTCTGGGTACAGGGAGATATAGAAAATGACGTGTTTTAAGGGTGTTGCCTTTGTAGTAGCCTCAAAACCAAAATTTTCTAAAAGGTAAAGTAGAATATATGTGAAGACCAGAATCACGAATACCCTTACTGCACACACCCTGCTGTGAGTTACTCTTTGAACAGAATTGCTGCTTAGACTTCAAACCACCACTGTGACCTCAAGAGGTTAGCAGAAAAGAGAAATTCTTTGGTTCAGAAACCGTAACATGGGTATAATGCCATTTAAAAGTACAAGATTTAAAACTCAATGTGACTTTTTGGAAAAAGTCAGTCAATTCTCTTCTGAAAAAGAGGAAAACTCAATGAAGTATAATGCTTTCAAATTCCAGATTGATATACAGACCTAAAAGCAGTAAAATATTATTTTTCCCATAAGAATAGATGCTATGTTCTTAAACATCAAGTAAATCACATTTGTGAAATGATCATGTCCATACCAGGTATTTTTAAATCTGTGACAGTCTTTTGGTTGTGAAATGACAGTTATCTGCTAGTGCTCTGAAGAAAGAAACATTGAGTCCATGGAGAGTGCATGACATAGCAACTGGAAAAAAAAACCCAAAAGGCAAATCAGGCAACCCTGGTCTAAAGCAGTAGATTTAAACCACGTATCTATAGATTTGACTGATCATTTGACTGATCTGTGTGAACTTATGACTGAACTAGGGGGGAGAAAAAAAACACCTCTCAGGTTTTCATTAAAGGGAGATTCCTAACTCACATCTCAAAAGATCACAGGGTCATATTTTTATAATGGTCTCCCAGAACCTCTCCTCTGAATTCAGTAATTTTTGTCTTTAAGCACCTAACCAAAAAGGGATTTTTTCTTTGCTCCAAGATACTAGACAATAACTAATAATAATTATTGTTGCTGTTATAAAAATAAGTAAACAAAAGGGGAGAGAATGGAAAGAAAATATAGTTTTGAGTCATTTTTTATAAAATGTATGAAGTTACACATCCCCTTCTCTTCTCAGAGGAATTTATCAAAATAACACCTTGCTAGTTTTCTCTAGTGTCATTCTAACCATGATCATTATACTAACACAACATTTTGTTAGTAGACTATTTGGTATATAATGACTAAATCTCTAATACAGTAAACACTTGTTCAATACAACAGATGCTTTTAGATTTCCTTTAATGGACTGATTAATAAAAGAGTAACAACTGGTAGAAAAAGAAAAAAAAATTCTAGTCACTTTTGATGGAGAAACTATTACTACAAGACTTACGTGATGTTCATAGCCTCAAGTGAGTGATTTTATCATTCTAAGCTGTTTAAAATAATCAGCCTCATAAAACTTTAATGACCACTACTTTCTCTGTATTTATAGAGAAGCCTCCTCATTCATTTACAAAGAGACAGACTAAATTCTCAAATACTTGCATTATTCAATTCTTACATGGCATGAGCTTTCTCTGTTCCAAGTCCCAAATGTATCCAAATTGGGTTTAACCTCATAAAACAAACTGCATGATCTCTAGACTTTTCTATACAAATTTCAGACTACTGAGAGGATTTAAATATTGTGGATTTTTAATCTAATTTAATTAACTCACTACACTGAGTCCACTGCAATATAGCTTCACTACTCTTCCTTAGACAAAGAGATTACTATATAATTTATTGGGATGACGCCAAGAGCATATAACTAGTAGATCATCTATAATAAGCAAAGTGGAAAAGCATATTCCCTCTGCACAGGTGGATGATAGTATTTGTGCCAAATAATATAGCATTCCTCTCCCTACTTGGTATTCTAAACATGCATTTTGTTGTCAGGCTCCCTGCCAATAGGCTGCATGGGTTGCAATGGAGTCTAGCTGATAATTCAAAAGGTGAGTTAATTAGGGGTTGCAGTTTGGAATGTTATCAAGCTGCTGCTTAGACAGCTATCTGCTTTCCATACAGATGTGAAATATTGACAGCAAATTTTAGAAGTGTGATGACATTTTTACCTTTCACTTACTTGATTAAATTTTTATATGGCTCCTACCTTAAAGGAAATACAAACCCTATCTTTGTTCAAGTAGCCCTTTGCCATTAGAAAGCACTGTGAGTGTTCAAAAGAAATACAGTGTTAAATATATGAAGCAAATATTCTTGAGACCTCATACATTCTTCCATTATAACACTAACGTTGATTTTGAAGTATATCAGCCAAAAGTAACCATTTATATTGCCATACCTTTCAATCATATGTTCTAAAACTAAGATGACACTGAAGGTAGACCACAGTGAAGCTTTGCTGGTTTACAACCATGCATTTCAAGACGGTCACGTTTCCTAGACTGATAATAGTCCACAAGAGAGAAAGGATTCCAACTTCAGGGCTATGTTTGTTTAATCTCACATCAGGAGAAGCAAAGACTATAAAAAGGCTCCAATCTTGATGTATACCTGAGAATTTATCTGGGCGAGGATTAGATGAAAAATTTAGCCGCAACATAAAAAATTTAGCCACTATAACATACTATCACATATGTCTTAGAAAATTCCTAGAAGGAGTTCAATTTTTAAATGAGTTTATTATACTTGGTGAGCTTTAAATACTTAGTATCTAAATATCCTTTTAGAGTAGCCTTATTTTTTCCCAAAATACTAGGAGAATATGCATGATCAGGAGATAAAACAATTAATTGTGAAAATGGTTTCTATAAAATTGATGTTTCCTTTTTTCCTCATTCCTCCCAGTCAAAATCACATTTCCCAATGCTGTTCCTTTATTTCTTGATTTACCCCAAATAAAAGGTAATTTTGCTAAATCCCCAAGTCTTATATTTGTAGAATTGTATAAAATTCTTTACATATGACCTTTAAATATGTTTGCATATTTAATTATGTTACTAGCAATGATAAAGATGATGATAGTGATGATAGAAATGAAAGCATGTAAGAATAGAACTGTTTTTAAAATTGTTAAACCTAGGGTGCCTGGGTGGCGCAGTCGGTTAAGCGTCCGACTTCAGCCAGGTCATGATCTCGCAGTCCGTGAGTTCGAGCCCCGCGTCGGGCTCTGGGCTGATGGCTCAGAGCCTGGAGCCTGTTTCCGATTCTGTGTCTCCCTCTCTCTCTGCCCCTCCCCCGTTCATGCTCTGTCTCTCTCTGTCCCAAAAATAAATAAACGTTGAAAAAAAAAAAGAGAGACATTTAAAATTGTTAAACCTAAAAAAATCACCTAGTTTTGGTTCTTTTATGTATTCGTAGAAAGTAAGTATCCTGACTCAGTTTCACTCAAAACTGAGCCTCAGACAGATGTGAGAACATGCAGTTTAATTGGAAAGCCAGCCCTGGAAGCAACAGTGAGGGAGTGAGGAGAGAGGCAGGGGAGTAAAAATGCAAATGTTAAAAGAGTTTAATATTGGTTTTGCGTCCGTCAGGGCTCAATTCTGCTGGGACCTCTGAAACGCACACAGAATGCCTTCCAACACTGTCCACCTGAAGGAGCTACCAGTTCTTATTTATCATTGTTCAGTGGTTGCCCCCTGAGAGCAATAAACATTCCACACTTAAATAACCCACACTTCTCAGCAGAGCTCATTTCAGGTCATAGCTGAGAGAAAGCCCAGAGGATGAAAGCTGAAAGATACACATGCTATGCTTGAGATGGGACACCACCATTCAGAGACAAGGCTGGGCTCAAAGGAACAATGCAGTGCAACTATGGCTGCAAGTGCGGGTGGCTGAAGGGATAGGACAGGGGACACCAAAGATGCCCGCTACAGTAAGATTTAAGGTATTTTTCAAATGAGAACTTTTCTACAAGGTTTGTTTGAATTTTTAAATTCAGTCTCAATCAAAAAGTAGTTAAGCAACGATATGCTTTACTCTATTTTTGTAGGAAAGGAGAGGATTAGCTAAGAATTCTTGCCCCAGAGCACAGACTGGTAGTTTATTATCATAAAAATTTGGTCTTTGATAAGGTAGCCCAAATCAGCTCCAGTGAAAAATGGTATTAGGCAGTAAAATGGTCAAAATATACATGGCAGAAGAAATTAGAAAAATTCCAAGATAATTTGAAAATTGTGGTAAATGAGATTATTGATTGACAAATAATTCACTCACTTCTTCCTCCACGCCTATCTTAGAGTGTTACATCGGTAGCCTTTAATAAATCACACCTCCAGATGTTCCAAACTCCTATGTAATGGCTCTGTGACTGGCTTTAACCAATGGGACATTGCCAGCTCTGATGCAAGCAGAAGCTTGGTAAACATTTGCACCCTGGGCATATCCTTTTTGAACTCTACCCCGTGAAAGGCAGGCATCATACAGGCAGTATCCTATAAAGAAAGAAAGGCTAAAGTACTAAATGACAAACCCTGGAGGAGGAGAAGCCATCTTAGATTTTTCTGACACTAGCTGAGCTCTTATCTTAAAGCAAATGTTTATTAAGTGACTCAGTTACACCATGTGAAGCAAAAGAACTACCCATAAAATCATGAGAAATAATAAAGCATTGCTGTTTAAGCTACTCAGTGCAGGTAGTTTGTTTTGGAGATGATAAAGAAATTCATGCCAGGAATAGAAGTGTATACAACAAACCTAGAATATATGGCATTGACCATGGATACCAGAAATGAGAGGAGACCTGAAAGGTGGCAAAGTGGCAGTTAGTAGAGCTGAGAAAGCAGGAAGAAAGTGCAGTTGAAAGTTGAAGAGAGGGGATACTTTTTTTTTTAAGATTTTTAAATAATCTCTATATCCAACATGGGGCTCAAACTAACAATCTCGAGATCAAGAGTTACATGCTCTACCAACTAGGCTAGCCAGGCACCCCAAGGGGAACCTACCTTTTATTAGTGGAAAGGTAAATGAAATTGTTGCCTGTGATAACTTTAAAGATAGAAAATGTATTTGAGGAACTTGTGGATATCTCTTTGTAAAAGCATGTTGAACATGTCAGTTAATTCCTTTCACCCTCTTAGGATAAGGTACTGCAAGACAGAGATGATCTAAAGATAGAGTGGTCAATTTCCAAGCAGAGTTTAGAGAGGATATTTCAAACCCAGGACTTGATGTGCAAAAAATGAAACTCCTTATTTTCAGCCTTTCCAGACAGGAAAAAAAAAAAAAATCTCAAGTGAAAAAACTGATCTCAAAGCAAAGGTAAAATCTAGAGTGCTACCAAAATACAAGATCAAATCAAAGATGAAGGTGTAATGCCCTCTGTTAAGACTTGAAAAGATTTATCTACCCTGTCAGCTGGGTAAAATGACTTAAAAGAATTTTCAGGGCATTGTTCGTTCCACAGCAGGCAGCCTCAAGTAGAGAGGGACTGATCTGGAAGAGATTTATGAGTGTGGTTTTCATCTAATGGAGTAAATTATAGTTTGATATATAGAAAACCCATACATTGTTTAAAGGAGATGAATCAGCGTGAGAAACAGTTCAAATTAAAACATGTCCCTGGGCCCCAAACCCTGCAGGCTGAAAACAGACTTGAAAATTTAAACAGCTGCAAACATGCCATTTTATGGAAAAAGAAGGATGAATCAGAGAGCAAAGTCAAGCACTGAGACAGTGAAGCTTAGAGCCAAGAGTATGCAGCCATGAACAACAGATGGAGAACCATTTCCAAGAAGCATAATTGGAACCTAGTCAAGGAAAAGTCCCTGAACCCAGAACAAGGGGAACTAAGGACATGTGCCCAGAAGGATTACAGAATCGCTACGGGCAACAATGATTATGTGCCTTCAATTCCTCCCTTTTTCAAATGGGAGCCTCTATTGTGTTTTCTCTGTTCCTATTTCACCAGTATGTATTGGGTGTGTACAGAACAGATAGCTTGCCTTTTTAGTTTACAAGCCTTTGCTACCCAAGAAGCTGTGTCTGAGGAATAACATCCAAGAAGCTACACATGAAAAGGAATACGATTGTTTAAATGATACAGCTGATGTGGTGCTGAAGAAAATGGCTTGGATTAGGATTCTGTCTCTTTAATCTCCAGTAAGGCAATGAAGTTCTGTGTGCCCTGATTCTCTCAGCTGTCAAAGTGAAATGTTGAACTAGTGATTCCTGAAGCTGCTTCTTGTTCTAAGGTTTTATGACTCTGTAACTCTTAAGTACTAAGACATACAGTTGTCTGGTTACTTGATTTATATCACACACTGTCATGTTATTTGTCAGTGCTTTGGCCTAATCCTAGAGTATAGCCATGATTTTTTTTTTTTTAGCCATGATTTTTTTAACTGTAAATACCTGATGTTCATTTAAAATAAATCTACAAATTAAGTGTAATTTTTCTCAGAATTTTTGAACATGAGAAAAATGTACATCAGTGCTACATAATTAAGTACCATTTATTTTCTGCACTGTTTAAGCAAGCTACAGATATTCAATTGCCATTGAAATATTTTTGTAAACCATGCAACCTTTTACACAAAAGATAATTATGAAATAGCTAACATTCATTTGACCACAACCAATAAATAATTTATGAACTGGGTGTTTGAAATTATGCAAATATTCTAAATACTTTTTGTTGCCTGTACATCTGAGTAAGTATGATTCAGAAGAAAGTGTGCAGTGGATTAATAGATTCAACATTGAAGAGATTTGCATTTCTACAGAGTTCTTTTCTTTGCTGGCTCCTACTATCTTTAGTATCATGGCTCAGAAAACAAGCTTGACAATACTGTCTCTAAATGTATTTGAATATCCTGGCATCCCTATTCATCAGCCTCTTTGATGCTTTAAATGTCTTTTGCTTTCTTTCCAGAACTCTTTATGAAGGCAGAGAGATATGCTTTTAGTAGAGTATCCAACTATCTTATAATACACACTAAATGGAGGAGAAAATGGGTGTCTTTAAATATTTGATAGATCTGTGATAGCCCACAGTGGATCCCTGCTAGAGTAACTTGCAGAACAGGATCATTACTATGACCATGCATCAGGTGCCACAACAATCACAGCAATGACCAGGTACCACGGACTCCATAAACTATCTTCACAAGTTGAAAGCTTCTTGACACCGATAAGTTGTTGGATAAACCCTATTAGCAGTTAAACGAAGAAAATGTGTTTGATTTTGGATTATAATCAAATATAAGAAAGCTTTATCACATTTAATGGTGTATCATCCAAAAATATTCCTCAGAGACTACTAAGAAGTCTGAAGGTCATTTATTTTCATTTCTTTCCACACCCTGGGGTGGGGAGTAGGTGACATTTCTGTTAACAAACATATTTAGAAGTCTTCAGTTTTACGACTCCAGTCAATGTTACTATACTAAGATACAGTATTTTTATTGCTAGTAAATGTGCTCTTGTTTCAATGTGACAGCTTTCTTTACCCAGATGCACCTTGGTCTGTGACCGAGTTCCATCACAAAAGGTAGATAATACATGTATTGATAAACTGGTACCTTCCATTTTTTTTTTTTATTTTTAACGTTTATTTACTTTTGAGTGTCAGACAGACAGACGGAGTGTGAGCAGGGGAGGGACAGAGAGGGAGACACAGAATCCAAAGCAGGCTCCAGACTCCGAGCTGTCAGCACAGAGCCCAACGCGGGGCTCAAACCCACAGACCATGAGACCATGACCTGGGCCAAAGTGGAGGCTTAACCGACTGAGCCACCCAGACGCCCAGATACCTTCCATTGTTTTAAACATTCAATGAGCATGTGAAGCGTAAGACGAGGGGACTGTACTGCACAAAAAGCTATGGACTGGTATAGACACTTGAGTACTGTTTATCTCAAAAAGCCTTCTCCCTGTAACGTCAGATTTTACTTAAGAGCTATCCAGCATTTTTCATATATCCAGAAAAGAAAATCCACATCATGTGAGTTCATGTCTTCACTAACAGATGCTTATTTTCTGTGAAAGAAACAGTTTCACTTAATGCTGCTCCATCTTCCATCACCACAAAAACTTCCTAAAGCAACCATTAGGTTTAACTGTTAACCCAAACCCAGGCCTTTCTCTAGCATCTCTTTTCTGTTGGCCTTACTCACATCCTCACATATCTTCCTCCATCCAACCAACATTTACCTCCTTTTTTAAAGAGTTTACTTTTGTGTTTTTCTACACCGAGAACCCAAACCCACAAACTGACAACTGGAACAAAGAACTCACTTTCCTTAACACCATTGTATGAATAAAACTTGCTTATTTTACTCTTATTTAAATGTGTTATGTGTGTCTTTTGTCCTACAGTTGCACAGCACACGAGTGCCCACCTGCCCTCCTCTCCCAGAAAGGGAAGGTGGCAATGTTTTCTCAAGTTATCCATAAATACTGAAGCAAGAGAACACATCAAAAGCTAGGCACCCTGGGGATTGCTTACTCTGTTCTACATAGAATTCAGCTGAGTTAACTTTAAAACATTCCTTTTCATTTAAGTACTCCCTTAAAACAGCATAAAGGATAGAGCACTATATAAGCTGCTTACAATTTCTACTGCACATTTTATCAGGAAAGCTATCTATCCCAGATTTCTTCTCTTCAGAAAAATTTTAATGATCCGAGGTCACACCTCTTAAAAAGAATGAGGTCTAGTTTTACATAAGAAGGTCCAACTTGTAGGGTTTTATTTTCTTTTTATGCTCAGACCTCACAAACCGAGGACCACAGCCTTCAAAAAGCATTCCTTGTTAAAATTGAACTTAGAAAAGAAGGTTATTCTACCTCAGAATTTTAAATAAAGCTTCTACAACAAAGTTCAATGTTCCAAAGCTTTAAATAAATCTGAATTAAAGCAGCACTCCAACACTGAAGTGTTTAAAACAGGTTGCTAATCCCCTTACTTTTGAAACATGGCTGGGGGAGAGCAGTGTAGACCTAGGATTGCTTCTTTAAGTGGGGACCTCAGAACACCTGCATCACAATCACCTGCAGTGTTTACTGAAAACAGAATCCTGGGCCTGACCCTCCTCAACTAAAGGAGAATCTTTGTGGATGGGCCCCAAACCTGCATCCCTGACACATTTCCCAGGTGATTCACACACACACTGAACTCCGAGAACCACTGTGGGGACACATCAATGTTGCCAAAGAAGTCCAGCGGGCACCAACTCTTAACCTGCTGAATTCTTCCATTTCAGGAGACTTAGTGCTTTTAAGTTGAACCTCACGACCACCATCACGTCGAGGCCAGGATTATGCTAGGAAGATTAAGGTCTTTCCGGATATTCAGAACTTTTGTCTCCCTGCTGTCAGCAACTAAGGAAGCTGGCAAACGCTGGTCTCTCACAGTAACATTTAGTGCCGGTCAACACACCGTATGGGCTAACATCTGAGCCCAGAAATAGGAAAGGCGAGTATAAATAGATTTGAATTGGGGTTGGACAAGGATTTGGCAGGCAAAAAATGACTGTGTGTTGATGGGGTGGGAAAGGATAGCTGCCAATTCAGGGATCCGTGGTCGAGGAGCTTCCTGACCCCCGTCCACCCCAGAAGTTCCTGTGAGCTCTCTGGACTGCAAGCCTTTGGCTATAATTAGGGGGGGTGCTGCTTTCTCTGGCTGCTTCCATATGCATGTTAGTTGTGTTTGGCATTCAGCAGCAGTGTTTGAAGAGTGTCTGGCCCCCACCAGCATTTAGTTGAGCCAGTCAGTGGAAAAAATGACAATGGGATCTGGCATAGAATTCAGGTGTTAAAATACCTTTATTAAAATAGAGGAAATAGCACCTATTAGGAAGTGACCCCGAGCTACCAAATTTTATTAGACTGGGAGGAGGTGTTTTTCCCTCCTTTAAAGCATACTGTAAATTCCCTTATGTCTTTCATGATATTTAACTACAGAAATGGGTGCATTCAGTAATTTCAGATTTTCAATGCTATATTTATTGCAACTCACTTTGTGTAGTATCGGGGAATACCGAGCTGAGACTTGGCACGTTTCAATAAAACTTTCTGTACATATTTAGCTAAAAAAGAAAATCTGATGGGGTAGGAGAGAGAGTCAACACTATTGGCAGTTTCCCATTAGCAGTGCAGGAGGTAAAAGTCAAAAATAAAGCCTGTGGAGTAAGTCAGAACATGGCATCCAAGCTTAAAAGAAATGCCATTTCTCTTTTTCATCCTGAGGTGGGAGAAGAGGCTTGACAGAAATGAGTGAAACCTCACTCCATAATGTTCGTCTGAAGCCAGCCCGCCAGCCTGATGTCAGCAGTGAGTAGGCTGAGCTGTGGATGAAGCGGGCCATGTCTGCCCTCCACAACTCAACAAAACCGCTTTAAAGTCAGCACGAAGTGCTGCCTCTCCCCTCTCTCAATGAAAAGCATACTTCTTGATTAAAAATGCATGTTTCTACTTTATGCCAAAACAAGAGAGTATTATTTTCAGGATGATCATAGAAACCAAGTTAAATGTGTTTCTTATTTCAAGAGATAAAAAAGCATCGCAACTTGGTGAAGAAACAGGGCTGGATGTTGGTTTAATGTAGCACTACTATGCACGTAATTTATTTTGAAACTCAGTGATATACGAAAATCTTCAGCATTTTTGACAGAATGAGATTACACACCCATCCCCCCTCCACGCATTAAAGAAGGAAAACCTTGGCTTCGCCTGCCAATGTTATAGATAATATATATGTGTGTCTGCATTGTAATACCCCTCCCCTTATTTCCACTTTCAGAGACAGTACTTCCTGAGATAATTTAATTCATAAAGGGTTCCCATAGGAGTAAGGTGGATGGTCAGGAAGACATATTGAAGATAATTTGTAGCCCTGTTGGACAACTTCTCGAGTCAGTTTGATTCTTCCTTGTCAGTCAGGAGACTCAAGACAGTCCAAATGTGGATGGGAGACACAATGTGTAAGGGATCCAACCTTCTTTCCCAGAGGGTAAACTGTTTTACAAGCCATCAGGCTCAAGGGGACTGTCTACATATAGAGGGAGGCTTCTTCCACGCTTGAGAAGAAAGAGACTACAGTCTGTCCCTGAAAACTAAGTTACTAGATAACATTTCCCACATCTTGCCTTCTCAAGCATAACACAGAGATTATGGGTGAATGATGCAGTGGGCAAAAGAGAGGAGATATGAAAAGAGACTAAAAATATATATAAACAAGATTTATTGTACACAATAGAATAGGGAAACTCCTACATTTTGGCTACTTGTTCACTCTAGAACATTATTAAAGATGACGTATCAACAGGGTTGCCTGGGTGACTCAGTTAGTTAAGCGTCCAACTTTGGCTCAGGTCATGATCTCACAGTTTGTGGGTTCAAGCCCCGCGTCGGACTCTGAGCTGACAGCCTAGACCCTGGACCCTGCTTCAGACTCCGTGTCTCCCTCTCTCTCTGCCCCCCCGCTGCTCGCACTCTGTCTCTCCCTCTCTCTCTCTCTCAAAAATAAATATTAAAAAAAATTTTTTTTAAAAGATGACTATCAACTTGATATTCTCAACCTTAAGAATCTTTTTCAGAATAAATTCATCTATTAACACAAATATGACCATATTCCTTTGGATGTTTTCTCTTTTACATGACTTAATAGCTTTTTTAATCAACTCACATAATTTGAAGCTTACTCATCTGTCATTCTTCAAACCAGAAGCTCTCACCAGCAGATATCTTTTGTTTTTACTAGTCCGGTTAACCTAGACCCAAGAGGAATCTCTTAAGTCATTAAGGTTTAACTTTGTTTAATTTAGGCTTAGCATTAAAATACATGTCATAGCAGAAAAATCTCTTGAAAATTATTAATCTATGAATAATATTCAGAATAAATATTTATTAGTCAGAATACTTGATTAGACAGCATAATGCATAGCACCACCATTCCACATGATAAATTTTTCTGTGATAATGTACTAAAAAGACAGATGGTAATATTAAAATGTGTATCAAGAATAGCTAAATTGTAAAATTATGTGAAGGGCCATTAATATGTAAAACCTTATAAATAGGGAATTAATTAATTAATTTAGTATCTACTATATGCCTGGTAATATATAAAGTACTAAAAGGCATCCAGGCAACAAACGGCATTGATTGCTTCTTTCCTTGAGAGATTTATAACACAGATCTGATATTCACATGAGGGACTAGAGAAAAACACTACAGAATATACACTTAGGAGAATGAAACACAATACCTAAGCAGTATAAACGACAGTATCAGCAGGTAGAGACACTGATCCAGGAAGGAGGGGAAAAACAGTTGTTTCATTGTTTCAAAACTAGCAACATTCTTGTTTTCAAATCAGCAATACCTATAAATCCTGAGACTTCACAAATGGTATCTAAAGGGATGCCTACCATGCCAATATGTCTTGAAACTTCGCACAGCTCACTTTTTAGTTCAATTTCAGTGCAGAACTAGAAGGCTTATGGCATTATATAAAAACGGTCTTGAAAGTTTCACGTCCTGAAACATCACAGATATAAAAACCTCACGCTTCTTCCTCCCAACACAGCCAACCTCTTTCTCAGGTTGAGTACCCTGGGCATGGAAAATTGCTAGACTATTGGTTTGGAGTATTGCTGGGACTGGTGCTGTGCTACCACTACTACTACCCAGGCATAATTGGCACTGCTAGCTCTTTAGTTATTGTTACAGCTGCTAGGGGTCTTTTAATAGGTTATTTAGCAAAAAGAAAAGGGGACAATTGACCCTGGGTGGTTCTCAAATGGTGCTATTACTGGTTTGTTTTCACAGATTGGCAGTACCCTACAACAGGCAATGTTCAAGAAATAAAATTACAGTTGTATTAACAGCTTCAAATTAGGGGTATTTTTTCAAATCATTGTGTGGGGTTTTAGTGGTGCAAGAAGGAGTGGTTTTAATTGGGCCTTCTTCCTTAGATGGCTTGAGAAAATCTCTTCAGCCCAGTAACAGAAGGAAGGGGGAGCCAGGACAAGAGCCACAAGGACAAGAGCCACATTATCACTTGATGAAACTGCTGGTCAGGATGTGACAAAATATTTTTATAATTTATTCAAAGGATTAAAATGCTAGGGACGGGTCCTTTGCAGTAGGACATGTTATGAGGTTGACAGATCCCAAGTGGGGGGAGAAACTTCAGAAGCTGCATCGCCCCAGGTTCCCGCATAATAAAATGATCTTCTGAAAAGTTGACTAGCATATTTTGGCTGTGAGCACCAGAAAATACCACAAACAAAATATTTGTATAGCTTATAAAACACTCAAGCTGAATATTAAAAGCATCTGTTTTCAAGGAATATAATTATAAAGTACTTCAAGTGAATCAGGAGGCAGGATTCACAAAACATTAAACATGTCGTAAACAAGCCATTTGACTCATCCAAATACTATGGGTAAGAGATGGACTGCTGATTTACAAAAGAAGGCCTTCATTGAAGATTCTGAATCAGAAATCATGACAGCAAGGGTCAAATGCTTCCTGATGTCGTTCTGGGATGAATAATTCTGGGCCATTTACCGAAGCATTTTAATATTCTTTTCTTTTTTTTCAAAGAAAAATGTGGACAAAGGTAGCCTTAATATTTTACCTTTTGAGAAACATGTAATCTGGCCAACTCATGCAGTCAAGACCACTCTGGCAGAGTATGTGCTGATAGTGAACATTAGAATGAATTATACACCCATGAGCTGTAGGCACACTTTATCTGTAAAAGGGCATCAACTGTCATTCAGGAGTGTAAAATTTAAATGTGCTAATACACAAACTACTTCTTGTGTTTTTATTTGGGCATATTAAGAACGAGAAGCTTCACGGTGGACATTACAAAGTCAAATGTAATTCATAATGGTACTGCTGTTTTGTAAAAAGAGAGCAGACAGAATCTACTTTCTAAGATTAAATTGAAACTTCCTTCCCCAAATGTTAAGCTAAAATTATGGGCAAAATTCTTTTCTCACATTTGCATCATGGGACTTAAGCCTGTTATTCTTTCCTCCTACAAGACAGGCTCCTGGGAGTCCTGCATACTTATCAGGAGCAAAATATTGGATTTGACATCTGCAATATACATCTTTGTTGAATGTTGTCCCAAATCAAAATGAAAGCCTGTTTTATATTGTTCTCCTGAGGTCTCAGGAAAGAGTTTGTCTTTTTACAGTCTCAAAAATGGTATGAATTTTCAGAATGATAGTCTCTGAAAGCATTAATCCAGTAGGAATATGTCAATTAAGATCACTTTACCCCACGTACCCATGCATAAACTTTGTATTACTTACAGGAAAAGATTGTAGAAGGAGGAAAAAGAAGATGGGAAAATTGAGGAAGAACAAAACATTGTGAAAAGAGGAGGTCACTAGGTGGAAAACCGGGTGCTTCGAAAAGCAATGGGATTCTGAGGTCAGCACATCCTGATGTGCTCATCAGAAAGTTCACAGGGAGCAGTTGCTAAAATGGTAATACTCTGAAACAAGTATTGAAGGTTTATGTCCTCTTTTATAAAACTCTCACTCTCCTTTTTTGCTCATTTAATGTGCTTTATTTGACTGCTGATTGGAGTATTCGACCCTGACAGTTCTCTTCACAGACCAAATGTTAAGGCTGAGAACCTTTAGCAAGCCACACAAGCACCAGCCTGGGGACCCAATGACATCTTTGAACTGTGGCTCTTTCCTCAAGCTTGATTAGAGATTTTATCCTCACTGCCAAAGGGAATGGGAACCTTTAATGAGAAATGGTGTTTTGTGCAGGAGCCATTGATACAGGAGAGAGAGGGACTCTACAAATTAGAGGCTAGCATGGCTGAAAAATAGGGCTGAAAAATCACTTTAAAGAATTGTACCATTATAAATCACCATATAATTAGGCATGCAATATATAAAAGGAGCATAAAGCATATGGAGAACAATCTTTGTAGATATTGTTAATATGAATCTTAAATGCCACCATAAATGTTTTGCTACCTCAAATTCATAGTGCTATAAGAGTTTGAATCAATGAAAATTCTACCATTTGGAAAGGGAAAATATATATTATCACATCTCATGGTATTTGATGTTCTTTTCACTATAAGAACACTTTTTTTTGGTTTTGATATGCAAGATTTCAGAAATGATGTATTTCCACTGGTGCTATTTTACTTGTGCTATTTCTTGATGTTATTAATTTAGAGAGTAACTGAAAAATGACTTTTTTTAAAGAAGAAGTACAAATGCTTTCTGTAAATCACTACCCTCTGAACTCGGGCAGGTATGCCATTAAATATGAATTTACCTGGTTTGATTCCATTTTTTCCTCTGGAGGAACAGTAAGCTTATAATTAAAAATCTGAACTAGAGATCCAAAAGCTCAACTAATATGGTGACTATTACTTAGAAAATTAATTAATAAATTGTTGATGGGATTAGCTGTTAAGTTCAAATTTTTCAGCAAAGGAGATCCATTATATTATTCCATAGGTCTCCATGAAGTTAGTATAGATTTTTCTCTATGTCTCTTGGATATAATTAGATGAATTTTCTGTGTATGTTGTGATATTTAAGTCACATTCACAATTTCCAAAGAGAGCCTCAAATCGCTCAGGGGAAGAAGCATACCTGGGTTCTAAAGCTTTCTTTTAACGGTTGCTAATACATAAGATGAACTTAGAACCACATTATTTTTATCTGTCAGGATTTCAGTGCTTTGATCCATTCAGGAAAACAGAGTTCAAAGTTTGTACAAGCTCAGGCATAGATTATATGGCCTGCAACATGACAAACCCAGCAGGAAACGGTCATGAGATGCTATGGCTCCTTCTCAGCTGGGCCATTATTCTAGCAAACTGATTACCCCACCACTGCATGGAAGGCGAATTTGAACTGTGATTTCTATCAGTGCTCTAGTTGTCCTCTTTTCTCTTTCCAATGTTTTAGCCATTGCATGTAAAGTACTACTGAGACACTCTGCCCTTTACTTTTCTTCCAAGTTGTTTTCTCTTCGTTCAGAAAGCACAGATATGGTCCAAAATACTAGATGTCACTAGTATGTAACTAGATGTAAACTACATCTATTCATGCAAGTTGTAGTTACTCATGCAAACTGAATATTTTTAAGACAAGGAAACTATTGTTTTTAAAAAGATCTCTATTTTAATACAACCCACCACTGGTGCTACAAAAATGTTTGTTTTAAATATTTTAAATATTTAACAGTTACCAGTTGCAGTACAAAGTAAGGTTTAGAAATAAAAAATATAGACTTTATGAACCAACATAATTAATTTTAACTTTTAATTATAGTCCAACGTGGGAGTCCCATGAAGCTGTAATTCAACAGTTCACAACATTTTCTATGCCTGACCCTGATCACTTTACCTGTCATCAGCACGAAGCTCAGGATTCTGCAGGCTGTTGGCTTGTCACCCAGCATAAGAGCCAACTCATCCAGCTTTGTGTTGTATGCAGATTTCATCAGCCTTACATCAACATTTTTATATAAAAGGGAGAGGAAAAAAATGGCCAATTGATTTCTGTGCATATATGGGTGTACATACCCTTACAAATACACACATGCATCTTGAGAACCACTCTATTTTTTAAAGTATTTTTGAGCCAGTTGCTAAGGGAGAGGGGTAAGTTTTTATGTTCCTTCTTTCGCTTTTAAAAATATTTAACCTTTGTTATTGCAACACAGTATAATAGATTTTCTTTTTTAAATTAAAATGTCAAAACGAAGGGCGCCTGGGTGGCTCAGTCATTTAAGCATCTGACTTCGGCTCAGGTCATGATCTCACGGTTCGTAGGGTCGAGCCCTGCGTCGGGCTCTGTGCTGACAGCTCAGAGCCTGAAGCCTGCTTTGGATTCTGTGTCCCCATTTCCCATTACCCCTCCCCTGCTTGCACTCTGTCTCTAGCTCTCAAAAATAGATAACTGTTAAAAAAAATTTTTTTTAAACGTTAAAATGAGAGTTCCTCTCTGAGCCTCCATTTCAGACAAACAATAACTTATCCCAATTACAGCAACCTTGTTTCCTTGCTTATTTGTTTTTGGACCTGAGGTACATAGAATTTAGGTTAAGCATAATAGTTCATAATGCACCACCATCAATCATTTATGCATGGCCCTTCTACATTTTTATTGCACACTTATTTATTTATTACATAATGAAATCTATGGGCTCTTTCTTCAAGCCAAGAAATCAAATATTAGCAAATAGGTACATCTGTTGGGATGCTCATTCTCCTCCCCTGCCCCAGAGTATCCTCTTCTCAGAAATCACCCTGGTCTGGGATTGCATCATACTCATCTGCATACTCTATCACACATGTATGTTTGCCTGCACAACAGACACTTCACTTTTACTTAGCTTTGGACTTTATAAACAGGACTCACCCTGTCCACATCTTTACAGACTTGTTTTACACTCAAGATTATGTTTTTAACGTTTTCCTGTGCTACTGTGTGTAGTTGTAGACCACGTTAATATTTCCTGCTGTATAATATCCTATTATGTGACTGTATCATGTATTTTACTTATTCTTTCCCTAAAGGTTATTGGGAGGTGTGGGGGGGGGTTTCTTTTCATTTGGTTTTGCTGTTATGACACTTCACTATAAATATTCAAACATGTGTGGAAGTCAAATACCTGGGTCATAAGATAAATACATATTAAATCTTACAAGATAAGGCCAAACTGTTTTCTCATTTGTTGACGCCTATTTTTTTTTAATTTTTTTAAAGTTCATCTTTGAGAGACAGAGAGAGAGGGACAGAGCACAAGTGGGACAGGGGCAGAGAGAGACAGGCAGACCGACAGACATTATCAGAAGTAGGCTCCAGGCTCTGAGCTATTAGCACAAAACCCAAAGTGGGACTTGAACTCATGAGCTGTGAGATCATGCCCTGAGCTGTAGTCAGGCACTTAACCGACTGAACCACCCAGCCACCCACATACCTATTTTTTTAAATTATAGCTAGTATACAGTTAACATTTAAGTGGAAGCTTGAATAGATAATATATGAATATGTAAGCTGAATAAATAATGAATCAATACAACATTCTAAAAATAAATAGATATATAATGAAAGTTGAGTTTTCTCCTATTCCTCTCCTTTAGTCTTTCATGACCGTTCTCCAGAAACAAGGTTTGTTACAATCTTAAATACACTATTCTTTTAAAATGATCAATGTCAAAAATTATTGTTTGAGCACAAACTTAATTTTTGAAATATCCAAGAGATATTTAGGGCCAATTTTAGGAAAGTAAGAAATAAAATTTCAAATCAAAATAATCTAGGTCTAAAATATAATGGTTCAATGTGATAAAAAGTATCTAGGGGAAAGTTACAGCTGACATCATATTAATGGTAAAACACTAAATGTTTTCCACTAAAGATGTAGAACAAGGAAAAAATGTCTACTCTTAAAACTTCCACACTAGAGAGACCTTAGCCTATAATAAGATGAAATGGTTGGAGTGGGGTTGGTGGGGAATGAAAACAGGAAAGGAAGAAGTAAGACTATCACTATTTACAGATGGCATGAATATTTATATAGATAATCCTAAACAGTCAACTGGGAAAAAAGTTCTGGAACTACCAAGTGAATTTAGCAAGTCTCAGAATAAAAGATATACACTATAGATACACACTACGTATATTATGTAGAAATAAAAGATAGATATATATATTATGTAGAGGTGTAATTTATATTTATATATATATATATATATATATATATATATATATATATGAGCAAACAACTGGAAAATTAGTTACCAAACAGTTCTATTTACAATAGCATAAAATATTTAGAATTTAACTTCACCATAGATGTACAAAATCTGTATCCTGAAAACTATAAAATGTTGCTAAGAGAAATTAAAGAAGACACAAACAGAAGGTGTGACATATCAATAGAATATGATAAAAAATATGAAAATCAATTAAAATATCAATATTTTAATGTGCAACTGCCCCAAAGTTAATTTATAAATTTAACCATATCCCAATCATAACTGCAGAAGTCTTTTCATATTAATTTACATAAGTTTGATTTTTATTTTATATAAATTTGATTTTAATATCTATATAAAAATACAAATAGCCAAAACAAGTTGAAAATGAAGAATGAAACCAGAGGATTTACATCCCATAATTCTCAAACCCACCAAAAGCTATACTAATAAAATGGTGTAGTGTTGGCATAGGGATGTACAAGTAAATTGATGAAACAGAAGAGAGTCTTAAAGTAAACACAATTTTATAAAGATTTTTCAACAAAGTTACCAAAGCAATCCAATGGGGGAAAGGATAAAAAAATTAACAAATAATGGCAAAATTTGGTATCCATGTGGAAAAAAAATGAGCCTTAACTCCTACCTCACATCATATATGTAGTTATTTTGAAATGTATCATAGATTTAAATGAAAAAGCTAAAATTATAAAGCTCTTTAAAGAAAACATAGGAGAATATCTTTGTAACTTGAGTGGTTAAGAAAAGATTTCTTAGAAAGGACACAAAAAGCAACAACCATAAAAGACAAATTTATAAATTAGTGTTCATCCATCAAAATTAAAAACATCTGCTCATCAAAAAACACAATTAAGAAATTGAATAAGCAACCACAAGCTAAAAGAAAATACTCACCATATATATATATATATATATATATATATATATATATATATATATATAAAACAAAAGGTTTGTATCCAGAATATACAATGAGCTCCCTACAATGACTCAATAATTAAAAGACAAACAACCCAAGTTTACCATGGAAGCAAAATACTGGGAGGAACACTTCACAAAGAATGATATACAAATGACCAATATACACGTGAAAAGGCATCATCAAGAAGATGCAAAGTAAAACTACAAGTGAGTGGCTAAAATTAGCAAGACTGACCATGTCAAGCACTGATGTGGAGGTGGAGCAACTGGCACCACACACTGCTGGCACACAGGTAAAATTGTACAGCCACTTTGGAAAATGGTTTGACAGTTTCTTACAAAATTAAACAAACATCTAGCCTTTGGTCCAGCAATTTCAACTGCTAGGGATTTATCTGAGAGAAATGAGCACATATGTCAACAAAAAACTTGTAGAAAAATGTAGCCAAAACTAGAAAGGGACTCCAGTGTGTACGAGAAGAATGGATAAACACACTGTGCTACATTTATACAATGGAACACTATTCAGCAATAAAAACAAAAGAATTACTGATAACCACAATAGCATCAATGAATCTCACAGATATCATACTGAGAGAAAAAACAATCACAAAACAGCATAGATTGTAAGATCCCATTTATACCCAAAAAATGGAATGGGGGAGAATTTCCCTATTCCTGGAGGTAATCAAGAATAGTCAAGGTGACCACTTGCAGGGGGCACCATGAGGTAAGTTAGTCTAAATGACCCCAACAGATCTTTCCAGCCTTGATCTTCTATAGTTATGTTCTTTTGAAAGTACTTCAGTTTCATAAACTTAGACAACACTAGAGGAATGTATGTAATTGACCTGGCAGTAATTATTACTGATATATTGACAAATGACTGAAATATGTTTTTGAAAAATCAGCAGGGTGCTGTTTTACAAAAAAAAAAGGGGGGGGTGCAAATGGTCAAGGATTAAAGGGTGTTGCCTAATAAACATGATGGTTAATATCTTATAATAGTAATGCTGACACATCCATTAGTTAGGTCAATCATATCTTAGTACAGGCAGAGAAGGAGGAATGTAATATCGCCTAGTACCTGCCAGGAAGAACAAATTTGTCTGGCTTAGTAAAAGAGTTGCAAATCTTACTCTGCACGCAATCTCCTGTGATATGTTCTTTTGAATGAAAGATACTGAATAAAATCTAGCCTCATGCAGGTGTGTCTAACTACAGACATGTAGCTGGAAAAGGGAGGTGTATTTTCATAACAGTTTTAGATAGTTGAGCATGTTCTTTGATTCTATACCCAAACTCAACAAGTAGTCATTTCTTAAAGTTTAGTTGCAATGTGGAACCTTAAGCCATGCCAATGAACTTATTCTACTCGGGTTCATTAAAATTAATTGGTCTATGTTGCAATCTGAATGGATCTTTTAACCATAAATGATTTTCTAACATGATACATTTATGATTTGGAAAATCCTTGTCCAGTGAGATATGCACATATCTAAATTGATACACACACACACACACACACACATACATTTTATTATACAAGATCAAAAAATCATGTCTTGTCTGTACAGGCAACACCATGTTCTAAATGATAGGATTAGAAGAACTACCTGGCAGCAAGTTTCTGTCACTCTAAGTGATATTCTGGGGCATTTAAGTAACCTGTCCTTGAAGAAGATAGTACTAAAAAAGATAATTGCAATATCTAAAGAAGTGTTTAATACCCATTATTATCAGTGCTGATGATATCAGAAAAGTTTAAGTATTAAGAAGCTTTTAGGTTCATGGTAGCAAATGGAAATTCTCCAAAATTCTCATTTTCACTTGAAAGCTCAAATTTTATCAGTGACAAAAATGCTGTTCTTGAATCGACAGTCATTTATTTATGAGAAATTATCTGCCAAAAACCGAAATCTAACTAATCATATTGTTTTTCAGTCATTCTTTCAAATAACAGTGGTGTTCCATTAACGTGCAACTCAAAGCACAAGTAATGTTTCCTCAAGACAATCATGATACTTGAGAATGTAGCAGAAATGCTTTATGTGTATCCATTTTGTCACACAAAACATTATAAACATATGTACACAAGAGTGGAGATACAATAAAATTAATAATTTAACTGCTTCATCAAGAGCACTATTGAAGAGATATTGATTTATTTTTCTTACAAGTACATGGCAGTATATCTACAGTACTGACATTGTAATTTCGATTTGGTGCCACTGCCTTTCTGCTAAGATTGCAGCAGTTTTCCCACCATTGCTCAATGCAAATGTTTCATAGTGTTGACTATGAAAAAGGGAGTAACATCTATGAAAATAGCTTCAACTTTGCAGTAGAGCCTCAAAGAATCAGAGAGACTCTCTAGGAGCCAGAGACCACATGTTCAGAGCTATGGGGATGAGGGGCGCTGAGATTCAATTAATTACATAACATCCAGCATACTGAAGAAACTATTATTTTAAAAAGCTACTAGTATATATCCAGTGTCTTAGGAAGGAGACAAAATGCCCAACCCCTCTCACCCTAGTTTGTTGTAGAAACCAATACTACAATTTTCCATTTTCTAAGTCAGTTAGAAGCAAAACAAATCTTCAAAATACACATACATATACATGTATACACATAATTGTATATATAAGAATATACACAATATAGATATATACACACATATACATGATAAGCAAAGAGTTTAAACTTTTGTCATCATGGTTTTGAATAATATAAAATATATTACAGTCTTGAACTCTGTACTTCAGTTCATTTTTCTGTTTAGTGAGATGGAGATACAGCTTTAGTCACTAAAACTAGTCAAGATCTGGTTTCTTACTGCTCAAAGACTAGGTTTCCAACCATCCCAAGCTCTGTAGCCTTATTGCCTAATGTACTACTGCTGTCATACCTAACATTGCTACACTATATTATTCAGGGAAGAAGGAACTCTGATATTTAACTCTTCAATCTCTTAAGTGCCTCATTTTCTGGGACAGATGCTAAGGGAAAGGAAAATTGACCAAGAAAAGATCTAAAAAGACATAGTAATTAGCTGGAGACATCACTCCTCCCCCAAGACTAAAAAAACAAACACAACCGAAACCAAAAACACCAAAAACAACAAAAAAAGAAACAACAACAACAACAACAACAACAACACACACACACACACACATTCTTGCATGGGAAAAAAAAAAAGTGCCCTTTTAAAATACTGTAACGGGCACCTGGGTGGAGCATTCGGTTAAACATCCACCTTGAACTCAGGTCGTGATCTTGCAGTTCATGAGTTTGAGCCCCACGTCAGGCTCTGTGCTGACAGCTCAGAGCCTGGAGCCTGCTTCAGATTCTATGTCTTCCTCGCTCTCTACCCCTCCCCCCACCTCTCAAAAATAAGCATTTAAAAAATAACACAACATAACATAAAATACTGTATAACATAACTCTGCACTTTGTAGCTCACATCTGCCAGTCCATATAACATTCCTTCCCACACACATCCGTATTAGGTCAAATATGGATTTTGTACATGGATGAATAAAATAAAATATTTGTGAAAGAGCAAAATATCCATCACATCCAGCCAGATATTATCAAATATCAAGCAGCTAACACTTAGATTCTTTAATGTTCACACTGTCAGTAACAGGACCCCTGTGAATTTAAACCAGGACTCTTATACATTCTTTTTATATTTGAGGAAATGTATATGAAAAAAAACCCACTGATATTATTATCTTCATTTTCCTATAACATCATTGGCTTCCTTCCATCCTCCTTCCTTTCTTCCTTCCACAAATACTTTTTGAGTACCTACAATGTGCCAGATACTGAATACTGCACTATCTCAAAGCATAGTAATATGCTTCAGTATGTTTGGCTTTTTTTAATCTATAGAAGTGATTACAGAATCTTTGAGAACCAATGCAAAAGAAACTGTACCTAGAATACACAATTATCTAAGACAGTAATAGCTTATTCCCTATAATTAGTTTTCCTCCAATCTCAGCTATCTTTTCTTCTATTGTGTCCCAACTTGCATGCTGATGACTGCTTGCTGTATTTTTTAGTATGTCCTGTAATGTAGTTATTTTTGGTGTTGATAATTTCCTGGCTTTTACTTTGACTCAATTCCACTCATTTAACAACATTGACTATTCACTTTGCAAACAGCCTACTCTTTCTCGCTTTGCTGTTTTTACTGCTGTCAATGAAATTTAGATTTTCTTATCTTCTTCCATATTTATAAACTATACATAAGTCTGGGATGACAGTTTATCATGACACTTAAGGAAAATCTTGGGCTCTGAAGTCACACTACCTAAGTTTTGAATTCCAACTCATTTATGTCCTAGCTTTGGTATCCTAAGAAAATTACCTAAATTCTAGAAGCCTCTGTTTTCTCAACCACAAAATGGGCTAGTGATAGTAAGTTCTTCAAAGATTGCTTTGAGACTAAATGAGATAATGTACACAAAACTCTTAGCATACTACCTCAGGAGTGCATACTAGGGGACCAACAAATATTAGTCCAATGACATTAATATGATAGATTATATCCACCCTAAATTCATTTATCTTATTTGCTACAGCTTAATTAGAACACCTCCCATTTTCACTGAGGATGTTGCCTTAATACAAGGAATTAAAAGTAACTGTCACTCTTCCTTGGAATTTGAATACTCATTTGAAAGTTAAATAGCTATATTAAACAGTATATAACTAAAAATGCAGTAAGAGAGTTCCAAATGGCAAGTAACATGAGATTTCAAAGAAGGAAGAGATCACTACAGCCTGAATGGTCAAGGAAGGGATGAACTTAGCAAGAAAAGTAAAAATTAGTGGCCAGGACAACTAGAACCTTCATGGTAGAGTAAGCAACAAAAGTATATGACAAAAGCAGAAGAGAGCATGGCCTTTCCCAGAACATTCTTTGGCCTGATTTGCTTACTCTGCCTTTATGGGAGATCAGGTTAGAAAAATACATCGAGGCACAATGGTGGAGAATTTGGGATGCCTAACTGAAGCATTTGAACATATAGAATAGCAGTCACTTTAATTTATTGATTTATTTGTGTATTTATAGACTAATCAATAAATACATATTGAATTCCCATTATGTGAAATTCTAAGTGCTAGAGAGGTAGCAGTGGAGAAAAAAAAATCCCAGTCTTCATGGAATTTCTATTCCATCATTACACCTAAATGCCTACAGGGGTACAGTAGGGATAAATCATGGCATGGTGTTATGGTGAATTCTGTGTCAACCTGAGTGGGCCACAGGGTCCTTAGATATTTGGTCAAACATTATTCTGGGTGAGATTAACATTTGAATTCACTGCCTGAGTAAAGCAGATTGCCCTTCCTACTGTGAGTGAGCTTCATGCAGATGAAGGTTTGAATAGACCAAAAAGGCTGCCTGACTGCCTTAGAACAGGGACACTGGGTTTTTCCTGCATTGGGATTCAAACTGAAATATTGGCTTTCCTGGGTCTTCAGCTTGCTGACTGCAGATCTTAGGACTTAACAGCCTCCATAACTGTGTGAGCCATTTCCTTATAATAAATCTATAGAAATATATATACACACACATAGAGAGAAACAAAACCTTAGGATGTATACATGTGCACACACACACACACCCTATTGGTTCTGTTCTCTGGAGAATCCCAACTAATCCACGTGGGGCTGTGGGCAAACTCTAAAGTGCATGCCTTACTCCAGCTGATGGCTTCCATGTGAGAATGTGGCCCACTCTGCTAGATCATTTATCAAGAAAAGCCAGAAATCTGGGATTTTTACTATCTCAATTTTAAAGTACTGACAATAAAACTTAAAAAAAAAAAAGGCACATCTCATCAGCTAAGCAAAAGCTTTCTAAAGATCATATGCATCCCAAGGCCCCCAGTTCCTTACCTCAACTTTAGACAATAAAGAGTCAATAGAGATTTTCTGAGCAGGATTGTTCTTATGTCAGTGCATGTTGACAATTAGAAGAC
The DNA here is from genome assembly GCF_007474595.2 of Lynx canadensis. Lineage (NCBI taxonomy): Eukaryota > Metazoa > Chordata > Mammalia > Carnivora > Felidae > Lynx > Lynx canadensis. Next base: position 151,897,511 of record NC_044303.2, on the reverse strand, counting down.
AGGCCTACTAAGGACCCAGAGACCAATTAAGAGGTCCTGGCTACAATCAAAGTTCAAAAGATTTCAAGTCCAATATAATGTCATAATATTGAGACTAGAAAAAAAAGGAACACTTGGAAGATGTGGAGCTAACAGACAAGGATAAAAAACGAAACTTGTCACTCCAAGACAAGGTTGACGATCAGGCCACTGGCAGAAATATTCCTTCTCTGACTGTGACAGCTACTTTTAAGTCTCTGATTTCATTTCCTTGACATAAAAAGGGAAAAGCTTGTTTTGCTAAGTACATATTTTGTGGTTGTTAAACCAACACTAATTAATTTATTAGGTATACTTCAAAACTCCAATGGCCTAGGAAGTAAGCTGACTGTTCACTCATATAATAGCCCTATGGGGTAGTTGCGTTCCCCACAAGGATTCAGAGATCTAGGCTTCCTTCCTTCTCTTGAAGCTGCACTACATCATAGGATCTCTAAGTCCTTCCTTTGCTTTGGGTCAGTAGACAGTAAACAGCCTGGAGAATCCGGCAGGGAGTTTTTGATAGGCCTAGTCTGGTAGCACAGCACATCACACCTGCCCCCATTTCACCAATTAGAACTTAGCCACAAGGCCATACCCAAATGCAAGAGACAAAGACGAAGCGAATTTGATGATGAACTGGTGAGGGTATCACACTAAAGGAAAAGGTATTTATTCTCCTTGAGCCTATTTTCTCAATGATGAAATGAAATGTTTGGATTTGGTACTTTCCAAGATTCCTTCCAGTTTATTACATTTTTTGTTATTTGAGTGGTTTATTAACCAGTAATGGAAGAAAATACAGTAGGAGCCAGAGTATTTCTACGCTTGGTCTATTATAGGACACATATAGAATAAAGTCCTACCATTTCTTAAGATATCTTATAACATTGTTCTAACTGATGAAAAGGAATATTCAAATTAAATATTTCATGGCATTTTATTAGCAATTATTTTAACACTGATCACATACAGCAGATTGACATCACACAATATTTCCATCCTGTATGTCTAGATAACCATAGATCTTTCTGTCGTAATGACGAGTATATACAAAAGGATAATGTACTTCTTTAGACTTTTACTTAATTAACACTGAATGGAATTATGCTTAGAATAAATAAAAGATGAACAGCTCTACTTTTCATTCTTATTCTCCCTTTTTCCTAACAAAAATAATTTATAATTTCAACTTTTCCTGCTGCTGCTCCAAAATCCTAGTTTTAAACCCAATCAAAAGATGCTAACATATTCCAAAGTGAGAGAATGCTTTGGATTCTGTACTACTCCTGTCTTCTTCATCTGTAAGAGATTTTAAGTCTTTTCTTTCCCAAGCTGCCAGTTACACTGAATTGTTCTGAAATGTGAATGAATTTTTTTGTGTAAATATGAGCTCCCATCGACTACAGCAACAATAAGAACTTCACACTTGTCATTTACTAAAACCTGCCTTTTGAGCCCTGTCAGTCATGGGCCTCTACATGTGTGTTTCTTGGTTGGAGCAGCGTTGTTTTATGGCAGCTTCTGTTTAGGAATTCATGTTGCTACTTGGCATTTATGTAGTTCAGCTGTTAGAGTAAAAGGAAAGAAAACATGCAGGGGCGAAGGTTTCAGGAGCTAAGAGGGAAATAAGAACTAGCTCTAGGTTATGAAATAACAATGCCAGCCATGTGGCAGCAGTAAACCACAGGCACACCCCCTCAGTTTAGGAAAGACAGTGTGACAGAGCAGACATAGGTCACACCCATCCTGTGGATCTAGGTGGCTGAGTGCTATTATGAAGGGCAAGTAGTGCCTGAAATATTAACAGTTACGTTCAACTTTCTAGCTTTTTCATTTCTTTACAAGACTGAGCTTGATTACAATGTGTGCCACTGAGTTTAGATGTGCTTAAAGCAAAGACAAAGAGCGTCTGGAAAAGACAGGCAAACGGATGAAAAACTAAATACTCTGGTCCCTAACCAGGGTTGACAGAACTGTGCGTGATTCATAATGTGGGTTCAAATATGCCCAGAAGTTCAGATATTTATCCAACATTTATCTGCATAAAGCCATATCCCTTGGGGCTCTTGCTTTTTAATGGGAAAATAATAAGAGTACGCTTTCTCTGGGGTTCCCAATGCTTTCAGCTTATTAGTCTCAAATCACTAGGAAACTTGAATTTAGAGATTTGAAGTTCAGGGAGCAAGCTTTTTCAGAACATGTAAACAAAGAGCAATGCAAATTAAATTTCACCCCTTTTCCAAATAACTCCAGGAAAGGTAATATAGGTTCTCAATCCTGTTTAACTGACATCTTCTATTTGTGCTTTCCAAGGAGACAATGTAGTTTCCTATGTGCTCTTTGGAAGATGTAGCTTATAAAGAAAGTGAAATAGGCAGAAGTAAAATAAAAAATGTATAGAACTTAACATATTTTTTTCAAAAGTAATTGCTTCCATTCTATAGGTGCTCCACATCTTTAAATAATTTGAGTCTTGCTTGTAATGCATCTTTTGGTTCATTGTAAGGTCCATACTGTAAAATATTTGTTTTATTAGTATTTTAATATTGATAAAGGAATATTTTCATAGCATCTTAGAAAACCTCTCTAAATCAACCAAATGCAAATGACTATGAATGACAAAATGATACCATCAGACTTTAAGATATAAGTACAACATAATATTTATAGCAGATTCTCACTCATTTCCAACTTTTTTGGGCACATACATATATTCTAACTTCATTTACGCTTACCCATTTTTTAGTTTAAAAAAAAAAACCCTTCAATCTAATAACTGAAATGGTATATCTACGATGGCAAAAATTATCCACACATTGTATGTATACTGTGTCCAACAGTAAGAATGCTTTGTATTTGTGCACAATGAGCAGTGTTCATACACTTAATATCTCTTCACTTATAATGGAAAAAAAATGACAGCCCAGGGTACATACAGCAATTTTCAAGCACTTATGGTTTCCTCCTTTTTAGTCATTTGCCAAACCAGAAGAGTAAATTAAATTGCTTTTTCTCTCTCACACTTAAAAATATATTTCAACAACGGTTAGAAACTTAGGACTTCATTGTTTTAATACAGCAAAGTAGTTAACTGAGGCACAGAGCCAATCAACTTTTTGTTTCAAAAGCTCAGCAACAAAAGTACTCTTAAGGTAACAAAATACTAGATGACTAAAAGAAAAGCTAATTATCAATTAACTCCTCAGTGTTTCCAAAAGAGGTAGGAGTTAGACATGAGACTAGATAAAATCATGAGTACAGTGTTATGCTCTACATAGCACAAAACTGGGGAATTCGCTGACTTTTCCTTTCCAAAAGGGCTGATAGTATAATTCTAAGTGAACATCAGAAATAATGTCTTAAAAGATTTAAAAAATGAATGCTGTAAAAAGTTTACAAACTAATATGTAATCATAGCTTACTTTTAAAAACTGGTTAGTAATTGCTTTGGCAACACACATACTGCAATCGGAACAATATAGAGAAGATTAGTGTGGCCTTGGCACAGAGGATGTGTACATTTGTAAAGGGATCTGTGTGTGTCAGTGAGTGACAGGGACCAGGAGATGTAGGGAAGGTACTGACTATGAAGGACCACAGTGGAACTTTTGAGTGGTAACAGCAATGTTCTATATAATGATTGTAGTAATGAAAATGATTGTATTCATTTGTCAAAACTCACCAAATTGCAGTCTTAAAATTGGTGATTTTACTGTGTGTGTTACATCTCAATAAAGCTGACAAAAGAATTCTGACTCTTTCACCCCATACACTAATTGGGGGAACATAATTTCATGAAAAGTGCAGGGGCTTTTCCCCTCTATTCTTCTTTGCTTGAGGAACTCAGGCATGGCAGGACCAGCAGGTCTTATAACAATTCATCGACCACTTGCATTCAGATAAAAATTCACTATAGTTAGATACTGAAATAAATCATTAGTTCAATGGAATGTCTAATAGCTGCACATGACCGAACTAAGGGAAATATTGAGGAAACATGGAAAGTAGAATGATCAATAATCAGTAATGTTTTGTTCTCAAAAAACCAAAATACTTTAAAGAACATATGTTTCTTCAAGATAATTATTCAACTTTTGATCACAACAACCTAATTGATTTCTCCAACCATTCAAGTTAAAACTTTGAAAAAAATACATATATGCACATTTATGCACAAAAAATGAGTTATGCGTTTTTCTCTCCAATACGTGCACTGAGGACAAGAGAAGGATGTTTGATGAAATCAATAATGTGGAAAAGAATTACTTTTGCCTTTTCTCCATCTAGACTTTTTTTTTGGCAGACCAGTCTGATGAGGTGGGAAAAAAATGAAGCTTGAAGAAAACAAAATTGAAGCTAAAAACAATAGAGAAGATTGATTAACCCCACGTTATCAAGTTAAGTGTTCAATAGCAAGGAGCTACCGGGCTTCTGCAGTGTTTTCCTCTAAACTTTCAGCCTTACATCCGTCAAACCTCAAGATAACTATCCATCAAGGAGTCAAAGTGGCGAACAACTGTGTGGTCCTTTGATAAGGAACAGTGTCACAATTTGTCTCCGTCTCTTCCCACAGATCGCCTCTAATGGGGTAAAGCCAGGCCACAACAGCTGCAAATAGCCCAATGACATTCTTTAGTGTAAAAGAAATTCTCAGAAAATATGTGGAACAGCAATCTAAACAATCTTCAAAAAGTATCTAAACACAATGATTATTTACTTGTTTTATGACAATTATATTTATTCTTTCTAGATACTAATATTGATAAAACCACTTTTTAAGTATAATTAAATGGCAGAATTATGATACACCTAAAAATGTGATGATGTTAACAATCCCCTGAGAGCTACAATGCAGCATCTATATACGTAAGTAACATTTAAAATCTATAGCTGGACTATATTAGCATTTATTCAAGGCCTACAAGGAGGTAATTCATACACTTAGATGTACAAGAGAATACCATTCTATGTCATCCAAAAGTGGATAGCCCATCCTCTCTGAAAAAAAAAAAAATCAGCCTAATGAAGAATGCTTAGTGGCACAGAAGATGACTATGTCATAATATTAGGAAAAAGAAAGCAAACTTTAAAAACATGAGTTATGACTACAATTATGTTAATAAATATTCATGGAAAAAAAAGTGCTTGAAAGTTTACAAAGTATACCAACCGGTATATTAGTGAGATTATGGACAATAATTTTTTCTGCTCTCTGTTATGAATGTTTTCAAAATTATTTTATTATTTCTTGACATTTTTTTCTCTACACGTTTGAAAACTTACCAGGCTTGCACTAAAATTTCCTAACATTCTGTATCTGCAAATATTAGTTTTAAAAGAAAGAGCTCTGTATCATCACTAGCAGGGAAGATGTCGTCTCAAGCTGACCTATTATGGGTCAACAGATCTCAGCCTCTTCAGTAGGAAGCAGCTCTACTCAAGGGTAATGAGAAAAAAGTAATCCTAAGTGTTCTGAGGCTTTGTCTTGCCACTCTGTCTTTCCAGTGGAATTCAATAAAGTGGAAACGGGGGAAGAGAATCTAAGATTAATGTTATCAGTTCAGAACCTCATGGAACACCCTGATGCCAGCAAGCAAAGGAGTTATTCTTCTCCACCCTGAGCTCATTTCTCCACCTAAGTTATAATATGACTTCTTTTGCCTTCAAATCTGCTCTTGGAATTCATTTTAGACTGGTTTTGTGTATTAAAATATTTAACATGGAAACACTGAGTTCCCCAAGCTTCAAGCCCTTTTTTGAGAAGAAAGTCCTTTAGCCCATATATGTCCCCCAACATTCTCAAACAGTCATGGTTGTCTAGGTTTTTTTGTTTTGTTTTTGTTTTTGTTTTGGTCTTAAAGGCATTTTAATGTATTAGGCTTTTACCAAAATGCAAACACCTATTAAAGAAGTGTAATTAACTAGTATCATTTTCAGTTAACATTGATGTTGGGAGCGGACAAGGATATGGACAAAACAAGACCTAGGAGAATAAGACAGTGGCTAAAAATAGGAACTGCCAAAAGGAAGAGGAGTTTGTTGAAGGGGAAGGGAGGAACAAAGCAAATGAAATCTGTTTCATTCACCATTTGATCCCGGGTCAATCCTGTTGACCCCTGTTGAGTAAAAAATGTGAACTTTAGAATCAGAACAATTTGGATTCAAATCCTATCTCTACTTCCTAGTTAACTACGAGGACACAGATGAGTTACCTAACCTGTTTCCATAGTGTGCCTCCCTCACTATCCAATAGGGAAAGTAACATACACTTCATGAAAATATTTTAAGTCATAAATGAGATAATTATGTATTTAACCATATATAATCAGAACTTTACAAATGTTCATTACTATTCCCTTTATATTCCTCTTCTCATTTTCTTCTGAAAATTATGGACACCACAGACTCCCTAAGTCCACATGTGCAGTGAATTTTGAAATCTTATTAAAGATTGTTAACTAACTTCATTGTCTTCATGATGGTCAAGACTTGGTTTCCAAAGGCCATACTGGCTCCCAAGGACTCTACTCTCTATCTTAAAGAGAAGATCCAGGCCTGTTTTCTAGCCCTGTGAGTGAATGGCATAGAAATTCACTTGTGTACTCTTGGATGAGGAATTCAAACTGCCTGTTCCATACTAATCTGTTACAGAATGTAATGAGCTCCCCAGATGTGGGCTGTGTGAGAGAGGAGCCACATGCAGAGATCAGTAGAGAATTGACTCTCATCACATGCCCCCAGATGAGGCCTCTGAAATTTGGAGGGCATCGCAAAAAGCCGTGAGAAGCCCAGTTATGAGTGTGCAATATCCGTGGACCGGCCCAAATTTAAAGTTTTACGCAACTTAAAAACCTGCCAGAGATGTTGGTTCTTAATTAGCAACACATATCTCCTGAAAACTGACTAGCAAAAAGGTCCTAATTGTAGTGTCTTTAATTTGTCACATACAAACTGTTTGGAAGCCCCAAACTCTAAAACATCATGAAAAAAAATCTTCCAGGGGTGCAGGGTAAGACATGACTAGAGTTCAAGCCAGTGGGTTTATTGTTAATTATTTTTTTAGTTTTTGGATCTAGGGATTAGAATAAAAAACAGCTCTAAACAACAATCTGTGGCATGTTAATTGGTTTGTACCTGATCTTCTCATGAAGTCAGCAGGAGTTTTGCCACTGAAAAACATCAGAAAGATGGTTTCTGCTAGAACCAAAAACTGCTACTAGCTATTGCAATTTGATGGGAAAATTAAATCCATATTATGTGTAATAATAATCCATGAGCATGCTCTAACAGCATTTAGTATGCAAGCATGATTCCTGAGAGTACTCTCAAATAAAAGCAAATGTGACTCAAGCTTTAAACATGGGTAATGATGAAATTTGGGTCTAATAGACTAGAAATAGAATGAAATTCCTAACATAAAAAACAAGAGATACTTGGCATGTCCATTTTTTGCTTTACATTTCAAAAGCAAAAGAGACAAAAAATTATTTTTACTGCAGCTTTTCCATCCATGAGGAACCACTTCACACACACACACACACACACACACACACACACACACACAGCCCTAATACATGAACATATCTTCTGGAGTGCTAAGCATGTGATATACATGATAAAGCATTGCTATTCCCAGAAATATGGCTCTAAAATAGTCATATGTGACTATTCAATGAAGACAGTGTTTAGGATAGCCCAATTTGAGAAAGCTGTGTTACAAGATCAGATTCTATTTTTAGGCGGATTTTTCTAGACAGATGTTGAAAACCCATAAAGAGGATTTTAAAAGTGTTATTACTGGTAAGTTATTGCACCCTTAATGTGGTCCGTACTGTGGCAATAGAAGCTTCAGGAAAACATCTTTTCTTTCTGTCTCTTTCTCTCTTTAAACTTTATTTATAGCCTTGCAAAAGACTAGCATTCACATAACCCGCCTTTGCAGGCGTGCCAGAAGATTAATGATATCGCAGTGTTCTTGAGAACAAAAATGTGTCTACCACTGTGTTGAATAATCTCTCCTTTCACACATTAAAAGTGAGATGAGGCCTACTTTAGAAAGCAAGGACAATGTGTCGCAAAGAGTTAGTTGGCTTAAAGACATACCCGTATTGCTATCCTGAATCACAAATTGTTTTCATGCATGTTATCTTGAGAATAAGAAAGCTTTTATCACCATCTCTTTTTTTAATTTACATAGAGCCTCAAAATCTGACTTTTTCCAGCATTTTTTTACAATCTGTTGCTTGTAAGAATTGAGAATTTAGAAAAAAATGTACATTGTGACCTCTTTTATGTCTATTCCCCTGAAATTTAGCAAACAAGAATGAAAGCTATTTAAAGATTTAAATACGATAGATAGAAGTCATTTATGGTAAAGCTACTTTTACCTAGTTTATAGTAATAACTCAATTTTTATCAGAACTTTTCCTGATGCCATGCACCTTGCTAAGTGTTCAATATATATTATCTCATTTAATGTTTGTGAAAATCCCAAGAGACAGTTACTACCATTATCCCCTCTGGTGGAGGACAGAATTTATGCCTAGAGAGATAGAGGACTCACCCTAAGTCAGTCCTCCGATGAGTGACAGAACCACAACTCAAACCCAGGTTTCGAGAACTTCAGTGTTATGTTCCTAATCACTATGATACACTGCCTCTTGGGCAATATTCATTTAATATAGATGTTTATTCAACCAAGCAATACTTACAGACTGTTTATAACTTCCAGGAATTTCATCACTGGTATTTAGGTACATACCACATACCAGTCACTGCCACTGGCCTTTGGAATTATAAAAGTGAGTGAACTTAATTCTTACTCCCAAAATGTAGTGGGGTCAGAGAGCCAACTGAAGACCTTCTCAGGCTCTAATCATTCAGAGTTTTCTAAATCCACCTAACCTCATAAATCATTAAAATGCATTCACATCTCACATTTAATACAATTCACATAACTACGTATGAGTTGAGTTACATTCACTTGAGATTATTTTTATGGGTATTTTAATAGTCATTAATTTTGAGGTAGGTTTTTTTTAAAAACCTATAGCCAATTATATGTATTTTCCTCCCAGACATTTTTGCCCAGGTTCTCTGCCTATAATGTCTAAAAATACGTTGGCCCTAGTGGGAAAGACAGAAAAGTGAACTGGGAAAGTGACAGAGTATAGTAAGAAAATGATACAGACATGTGCAAAGAATCATAGGAGCCAGAGGTATCACTTCACAGGATAAAAGACACTGAAGGAAAATCTTGGGGTATGAGTAGGAGCTCACCAGATAACAAAAGCTTCATTTACAATACTACTGAGCTACAAAAATATGTGATATATCCAAGATATGCCAAGTAATACTTTGTGACTTGAGAATAATATTTGGGTCACATGATAGAGGAGAGAGATGGAGACTTACAATTCAATGTTTTAATTGTACATTTTCTTTTATTGGAAGGAAATTTTAATATATATTATACTGAAAATTCTGTTTCTTTACTGTACCGAACTTATCAGCTTGGTGTTCTCTAAAGCATAATATAAATTATAATTAATATTCTTTTGCAGATATTATTTTACTGCCAACTTTTCTAAAGGAACTACACTATTTAATTAAGAATATCAATTCATTAAGAAGTATTTATAAATTTGGGGGAATATGCTATATATATATATACATATAAACATAGTATTTATGGTTTGTATCATATATGCAATACAAATATTCATTATGTATGTATAGTATATACACCAGAAATGTAGACAAAAGTAGTAAATACAGAGTGTGTGTGTAAGTATATGTATCAGGGATTATATATAAGGTCTACAACCTTAAATTTTCTTCTTTTTTTATATATATATATATATATATATATATATGAAATTTATTGACAAATTGGTTTCCATACAACACCCAGTGCTCATCCCAAAAGGTGCCCTCCTCAATACCCATCACCCACCCTCCCCTCCCTCCCACCCCCCATCAACCCTCAGTTTGCTCTCAGTTTTTAACAGTCTCTTATGCTTTGGCTCTCTCCCACTCTAACGTCTTTTTTTTTTTTTTCCTTCCCCTCCCCCATGGGTTCCTGTTGAGTTTCTCAGGATCCACATAAGAGTGAAACCATATGGTATCTGTCTTTCTCTGTATGGCTTATTTCACTTAGCATCACACTCTCCAGTTCCATCCACGTTGCTACAAAAGGCCATATTTCATTTTTTCTCATTGCTACGTAGTATTCCATTGTGTATATAAACCACAATTTCTTTATCCATTCATCAGTTGATGGACATTTAGGCTCTTTCCATAATTTGGCTATTGTTGAGAGTGCTGCTATGAACATTGGGGTACAAATTTTCTTCTTAAATTATGGGAGATGTCCAGCAGAATTGACCAACCCCTTCACTTCTCAGTAAAAATTTTGAGCAAAAAAACCTGACCAAACAAAACAAAACAAAACCAAAGAAAACATTTTAAAATAAATAAAAGGTTTGAGGATGAAACCATCTGCACAAGTGGGGAAAAATTTAGTTCGTAAACTTTAAGTACTTATTTTGAAAATATTTAATATGTTAAAAATAGTCTGTCTCCTTTGATAACTTAGTTCAATAGAAGAAGATGACAAAACAAACAGCTAGGTAAAGGAATCTCTGAATTAAGTATCTTTTAAAATAATGGAGTGAAGATGCTGTTCCATATTAGTAGTTAGAAACAGGGAGGAGGTGTACTGGGATAAGACCAAGTAAAATAATAAACCCACCAAATGGAATAATACTACTACAAATGGAATTGGGACTTTATCAAATAAATGAGTCTTCACCTTGTGAAGGAGTTGGAAAAATGATGAATAATTATTTTAAAACATAGGCTGAAAAAATAGGTCACACAAAGGCAAAAATATATATATGAAAAAAGTCACAGAGAACAGAGAGAAATGCTCCCCCCAAACTATAACAATGTGAATGAAGCCTTTAGACCTATGCTTACTAAAATAAATTGACTGAATAAAATACAACATGCATGACCATGGCCAGACAAGACTTGGGTTGCTTCCCAATGATGAAAAATTTGTGGTAACACTGATATCAGATTAAATTATGTTGTGATGGCATCAAATGGGGCATCACCTCAAGGTCACATAATTCTGTGCCTCAAAATCTTACTCCTAGTTTACTCTTGGTTTATTTGTACTGATGTTTTAATGAAATTCTCTATTTCCTCTTTAAAAAAAAAAAGCAAATGATGAACTTTGACCCATTTCTCACTATTCTTGCTAGAAAGCCATAACTTAATATACCCGCACATATATATATATACATATATATATACAATATATATAAAATATATATTGTATATATATATATACAATGTATATATATATATACAATGTATATATATACAATATATACATATATATGTGTATATATATGTATATGTATATATACATATACATAAGGCTACATGTATACATGTATATATGTATATATATACATATATATGTTATATATATGTATATATATATATACAATGTATATATATATATACAATATATATAACATATATATTAAGTTAGTTTATTTATTTTGAGAGTAAGAGAGAGCACAAGCAGGGGATGGGAGAGAGAGGGAGAGAATCCCAAGCAGGCTCTACAATGTCAGCAGAGAGCCCGACACGGGGCTCAATCCCACCAACTGTAAGATCATGACCAGAGCCGAAATCAAGAGTCAGACACTTAACTGACTGAGCCACCCAGGCACCCCTGCACTTATATATTTTTATCTTCACATTCTAAATGGCCAACATTAAGCTACATGATAAGGATATAACCTTGAAAAATATGGACATAATCCTGTTGGAATTTAAATCTAATAGGGTCATAGACGTAAATGGACAATTACAAAACAACATAATACATGTTGTGATTTTTAAAAAAATGTAAAGGGATCCCATGAGAAATGTTGAGAGAAATGATTTAGACAAATCAATGCTTTGCTTCCTGGAAGAAATAAAATCTAAGCTAAGACCTACAATATAATTATCAACTGACCAGAGAAGGATGGGGAAATTAGAGAAGTGTTTCAGGCAGGAGAAACAGCATGTACAAAATGCCAGAGGTAGGAAAGCATGGATTCTATCAAGATGTGAAAATTGGAGAGATAAGCACAGGCCACTTCACACATGTCCTTATTCACCAGGTCAAGGAAACTGAGTATTCTCAAGCTGGAGAAGAACATAATTATATTCACTATGTAGAATCATCTGCTATCTTCTATGTAGAGAAATGAAGACAGGATTAGAGGCAGGGAGACCAACTATAATATTGTTGTAGTAGGTCAGGCGAGAGGCAAATAAGAGTAGAGACAGTTGAGATAAAATAAGATTAAGGAAATATTTAAGATGAAAAATATATGAGACCTCATACTGTATGTGGTGAGCAGAGGAAGGAATGAAACAAATATAACCCTCAGGTTTAATGAGCAACTGAGTAAATGATGGTACCATTTAATGGGCTGGTGGGGGGGACAGACATGAGACAAGGAAGATGATTAAGTCCAACTTTCAACATGTTGAGTGTGAAGTACATTGGGATGCCTAGTAGGCAAGTGGACATAGAGGTCTGGTGCTCAGGAGTGAGGTTTAGGCTAGAAAGAGAAATTTGGAAGTCATCGGCTTATAGGTTCCATGATAAATCAAATCCTAAGACCAAGTAAGCTTGGTCAAGGGAAATGGATGGAACAAGAAGAGCTAAGTGACAAAGGCTGAACCCTGGTAAAGCCTAACATTTAGGTAATGAGAAGAAAAGGAGCACTCAAAAAGGACTATAGAAGAGACTGCAGAGAAAACTTCACAGAAATGAGAAGAGTGGGAAGAGAAAGAGGGAGCGCTCAAAAGTGGCCAGTATGGTTGAGAAGTTAAGCACAGCAGAAGAAAGAAGAAAGAAGTAGTCAACCAAGGCAAGGACTTAAGAGGTATCTATTTTCCTTGTAGAGACTGTTTGGTGACACAGTTGACTATTAGCATATATAAAAATACATATAGGTATATATACATATATATGTATGTAGGTAGGTCTTTACACACATGCACACTCATTAACTTATATAACAACATCATGGAGTAGGTACTGTTATTATGGTTTTTCCAACATGAGAAAATCAAGACACAAAGAAGAGACTATTTGTCCAATGTTACAAAGCTAGTAAGTGGTAGAGCCAGAAAATGAAATAGGTTGAGGACTTGAGTAGGAGGTGAAGGAATATAGACAGGGAGTGCAGATAACTCTTTCTAGCAATATCACTGATTTTCAAAGATAGTTTTGTCTGGGCAGATTGTCTCTGCTTATCAGGTTCAAGCTATGTGGTGAATACTACCCAAATTGCAGACTGACTCTCAAGATAACAAATGGCTTGTGGAGAAATTCTTTTAAAAATCCAATGTGTTGAAATGGCAGTGATAACAACATGAAAAAACTTTTTTTCCAAAGTACCATCTCCATCAGTTTTGAAAACAGTACACTATGTTGCTCCTTAAACCTAAAACAAGTGTAACCCTGCCTGGAGCTACTCCAAGAATCCTTCCAACAAAGTTCTCCTAATGGATCCACCAAAATAACTGAAATCTTGAACACTGAGCTTTAAATTGTTTGTATGTCTTTATGAAATATCTATGCATTATCTGTTTAGAGAGCTGTCCTTTCAGAAACATTTGGGAAGCTAGGATCTGTTTGGTCAATTTGCTCCACCGTAAGAAATTAGTTAAATGATAATTTGTCACACAAGTTGAAATGTCTTAGTATGGGGGAAATACCACTGATTCGTGTGGAAGAGAAGAAATTCCTCCATAAATTTTTTTAAATTTCCTAATGTTTAGGGAATATTGCATAGCCACATTCATCATCTGCTAGTACCTTATTATAAACTATTGTTGGATGAGAAACCACATTAAAGTATTTGCTATTTGCAGGATTTACTACTCTAGTATAAGTTTTAACATGGTATGAGAGAGAGCATAATTGTAATTAGAAAAATCTCTTTTTAAGCCAGATTTAGAAACAGAGAAATCTCTGGAGTTAAAAAAATTTTTTAAAAAAGTGAAAAAAAGATACCTAAGTGAAATTGTTAAAATTATGATAGGCCAGCAGTTTTTGGAAAGTTTAGGAAACCACCATTCAATTACCATATTCAATTGGTAGTCTGTTTTCTGTCTCTTCATTAAAAAAAAAATTCATATCCAGAAAAGAAAACCAATAATGTGTACAGTTGCCTCAAGATTTTTTTTTTTTTTTTTTGGCCACAACTGCCTATTTTCCATAATTGAATTTCCCAGTGACAGTCCCATGAACTTTATTGCCAGGTTGACTAACCAAAGACACTCTATTACCCCCTCCCCATATGAAGAATTTAAGGGATGCTGAACACAACTAACATGAAATTGGGAAAGACAATGATTTGTTTTGAACCGCAAAAGGCATAATAATACTTACATGGGCCAAAATTTTGGAAGAAAATAAGTTGGTTTCCAATATTCTAATATGATACATTGGCCATGTCAAAATGAGGTTACATTGTCCCTAGGACAACCCTGAGATTCCTGAGGCACTCCTCCAAACCTCACCGTTCTACTAAACATGAAGTCTATCCTGTCACCTCAAAAAGAGGTTACAGTGCCGTCCTCCACTGACAAGAGACACCTTAGGAGTTGTAGCCTTATGCTTGGTCACAGACCTTATTTTAGCATTAGACACCTGATTTTCAAAGGTTATCTTTCCCAAATTAAAGGAAGAGTGAGACAGATGATGTGAGGGCTCCCTTGTGCTGACTGCAGTTTGCTTACATAAGATCCTTTAAGTTTCCCAATAAGAAACCATACCTTCCAGGTGATAAATGGGTCAAATTCACAGAATATTAAAAGTGTGGGAGGCAGGTTGGGAGAGAAGGAGGCTTTCCTCCTTTCTATTTCCAGAATGTAGTGTAAATGGGATACTCACAAGGTTTAGTCTAAAGAAAGAAAGCCATGAAATAATAGGAAATTGTGAACGTAATAAGTAGGAAACACCTCAGTAATTTCTATTTTTCTACTACTGTGTTTTTTGTATGTTATTCATTGTTTTTAACCATTTCTCCCCTCCTTCTTATTTTTCCTAATCTGTCCTCTCTTGAATGTAAAATATCTATAAATGTCACTGTGGTTATGGGATCTAGTGATATCTGTACACAAATCCTTCAATTCAAACAATTACCATTAGATTCAAGCATAATGACGCAATGGATATCTGCCTTATATGAACTCTTACTACCCACAATACAGAGAAAACCTACTTGTACTGCCCTTCCTTTATTTCAAGGGTTATTACTAGGACCAAATAGAAATGACCTCCTATACCATTTTCATTCTATAATCAGAAATCCTCACTAAACTTGTTTCCAGTCTATTCCCAAATCCCTTTCTTTTCTGGCTGATAAAAGACTGAAGTCCCGAGTCTCAGGACCAAGGAATAGAACAGAACACCATAAACAGGAGAATTGGAAAAAAAAAAAAAAAAGTTTACATGTTCATTCTTGATAAATGAGGAATTGCAATCTAGTTTTCCTGCCTCCTAGTCTCAACTGCCTCTTCCCTTCGTGAGGGAGTCATCTCCTTGGTGCTTTCTCAGTCATAACCATCAAACTTATCTATCAGGACCTTTCTTCAATATCCTAAATTAGCTTTAGTTTTTGCAATAAAAGTTTGCATGAAGACTCTTTTTTTTTTTTTTCCAGAAATGATACATGCAACTAGAAATCAGGTACCCTGAAGTCTACATTCCTCACTCATTAAAGAGACAATTAATGATCCATTTTGGCTCACAGAAGTTAAATGTTCCATCATCAATTTCTTCTTCCATTTTCTAAACAGAGACTCTCAAAGGCACTTGGTGAGCACATTGACTAAGACCACAGAGTCAGCTGATGCTGGTGCCATCATTCTTTGCAGGTTCATTACCTATTTCCCTTTTCTTCTAGGTCACTTTGTCGATTTATATAAAGCACCTGTTATTTCAACATTATATTGTTGACTATAGTACCAAGACCAATGTCAGAGACAGGTAGATTTTGGGTGGCTTGGCTCTGTATCCTGACAGCTCTATTATTCTTTGTCATTTGTCAACAGCATCTTAAAACCCAGAAAAAAAATCTACAGAGACCAATTGATCCATCCCTCTGTTTTCACACTGCAAAAGGATTATTTTTCCTTCCTAAAGTACTTGAGGCCCAAAGAGGTTAAGGGACTTTCTGAATGTCCCTCTGTTAATAGTAAAAGGCAACATATAGCCCATACCTCCATACACTCTTATGCTATTCATTGTGCCCATGAAAGACAAAGTAAAACTACCTGTTTTATGCTGTCCATAGTTTGCAATCTTACCTTGAAAAAAAATCATCTACACATAAAACCCAAATTATTATATTCCAATGAATGAAGTCTACCAGCTACGTGGCCTGGGATAAAGTACCAACTTCTCTAAACCTCAAAATCCAATTTCCTAAAATGAAGAAAATAATAATTTCCTAGAGTTTTTTGAGGACTAAATGAGTTATTACATAGAATTACTCCTTGGGGCACCTGAGTGGCTCAGTTGGTTAAGCGACCAACTTCGGATCAGGTCACCATCTCGCAGTTTGTGAGTTCAAGCCCCATGTCGGGCTCTGTGCTGACAGCTCAGAGCCTGGAGCCTGCTTCAGATTCTGTGTCTCCCTCTCTCTCTGCCCCTCCCCTGCTCACTCTCTGTCTCTCAATAACAAATAAACGTTAAAAAGAAAATTAAAAAAAAGAAGGCTCCTAAACAGTGCCTGGTGTGTGTATATATATATATATATATATATATATATATATATGGAATTTGATAAACATTAACATTTATTATCACCAAATCCTGGTGATTTAGATATTAAAATAATTTCCCTTACAGCTTGAATGAGATGCATTAGGAAAAATAAAGTACTACTTTAAACTTCACGTAGTAAACATGAAATATTAACCCAAGAAACTGTAGGGGCTAGGTACACAAGCAGCTACCAAAAGGGGTTATATAAACATGGCATTAACAACTGACAAAAAGGAAAAAAAAAAAAAAGATTGATGTGATGATGTGAGGTTCTTTGCTTGAGGTTGACAGTAAAAGAGGAAAACTTTGCTCTCTTACCAACGTGCTTTGCAGTTATGATCAAATTTAGCAAAGCGTGACCCCATCAGGTGGCAACGTGGTTTCTCTTACCTTAACTGAAGGCAGTCCATCCGAAATCCCTGACTTCTTCAAAAAACATGTAGGAATGGACAAAAGCTCAGAGGTGGAGACACATGTTGTGTAGGAGGGGCAAAGTATAGTTGCGCTTTGCATGTGAAATTACATAAATTTTAAGACATAGCTCATGGGTAGCAAATAAGAGCAATAAATCCTCTGGTATGCCAATCATTTTCCTAGTGGAGGCTCAGGTGAGACCTCTCAGTGTGGTGCCGCACCAATCTCGGGGAGAGGCAATGCAGTCATTGTAGCCGCTTCTCTTACCTTTCTAACAGAGTCTCTGTGGTGCAGGGCCGGGGGTGCTTCGGCCTCACTCCCAAGTTCTAGCGATGTCTCGTTCCTAAATACTTGTTACTTGTTCCTCTCGCGAGGAGAGGGGAAGTCAAGAACAACCTCGGTCGCCATCTTGGTGACGTCACTCTCCCTCATTCGAACAGCAAGTTATAACAATTAGTCTCCTTCACCTCTTTGAAATGCCCTCTTCCCTGTCATTTAAAGCACCACACCACCTAATCATTTTTATTAGTAACCCTTCTGGTCGTTCAATTGTTACTGTAAAGATGCCAAGCTCTTTCTTTCCAACCCCCCAAAATAAGCCCCATCCAATGACAAAGTTTTTAAATATCTTGGTGAAGGAGATTCCTTTTACTAGTGGAATCTGGATATTTCTACTTTCTACTTACTACATTTCTACTAATGCCAGGACTGAATTTTGACAACAATTAGCCAGGAATTTACAAGACACAAGACTGCTTCTTCACAAAGAAACCATTAGCATTATAGATCAGCATTCTTTTAAGAATGAAAATTCAGATTGGTTTTTAACTTTGTTGGGACTCATTTACCCTTTTGCTCCTTAAGTGTACTGGGCAGAGTGGTGAACTGGTGAGCCCTGGAAATGCCCATTGCCGTCATTCAGAGTTCTGATAACCCATTTTTTCCTTCATATCAGCTCTTCTGCATATAGAACAATTCATACACTTGCTAAAGCTAGAAAAGTGAAGCCTCCAGAGATATTGCTTTCCAATAAAGTAATAATGCTCCATTAGCTGTTTTGCTGTTACACGTTTTACCACAGACGACGACTCTTTAAGCTGCCTTCCCGTATGTGGCCCTGTGATAAATTTTATCAGTGGTCAGCGGGACAGAGTTGCAGGCTGGGCAGTAGCACAGTGGCTTTTTATCTAACTAAGTTCCCCCTACCATGCCCCCCACCCAAAGCGGCATTTTCTTGGCATAATTTATGTTGTGGCATTTCTGTCAGTAGATGTGGTGTCAGCAATTTCTGTTCCTAATGGAAGTTTACTTGGAAATGAGATACTTAGCCATAGAATAAAATTAAAGATGGGATAACACTAATAAAAATCGTAATGTGAAGGTGTTTGTGCCTGCTCGTATATTAAAAAAAAAAAAAAATCTGAAACAAGGATTGTCTCTTGCCAGAAAAGCTTGTTTTTTCCAAGTCTAAAATACTGGTACAAGTAATATGTAGAGAGTGCAACCATTCACAGTTAAAGCTAAAATTGTGTCAGCACATATATGAGAAGTTTCTACATTCCAGAGGCCTTATAGCACTGGCAGAATATTTTTAAATAAACTTTACTTATTTATTTACATGTTTATTTGTTTGTTTTAATTTAAAGTTCTAGAACCCAGCAGGTTTAACCCAAATCTGGGGTGCTGGGACCTAGGGAAAGACCTGTACATATGATGTATATTTTTGTAAAGTTAAAAAACTCAGCCCAGTTCAAATTTACTGGAGAAATCATTTCACTGATTGAATAATCTTTGTCCCCACATGGTTTCTCATAATAAGATTTTCAATTACTCCACTGGAGGATATTGAGAGCATTTAGAAAAAGCTGCATTAAAAATGAAATAGCAGCATTGTTTAGACTTCTTAGCCAAAGGCTCCTGAGATAGTCCAAGCTCTAGAGCTATTTAGACTCTCAACTTGTCTATCTTAAAACAGGCTTTTACACAAATGGGATCCTCATTCAATCTGAGGCGCAGCAGACAACAGAAGCTGAGGTCGTAGTGCTCTTTCATGCGTCTACAACCTCTGTTAGGATCGCATTCTTTTCCTCACAGACACATTTCCCAAGAAGTAAAAAAGGAACGTAGACACTGGGAATCCTCTGGACAGAGCTTCACTACATTATCATAGGAAGCTTCCTGCTATTGAATTAGCAACAGACAGCGTTTATCACTTACATTTTCATGTGTTTTAAAGTATTTTAAAAATATCTTGATGATATTTCCCCTCTCAACTAAAATTTCCTGGCTGACCCATCCATCAAATGAACTGTATCTTTGACTATTTGGTAACATTCTAAACCGAATGTGAAATGGCAGTTAGTTTATGCACAAAGATGTTCAGAAAGGAGATCTGCTTCCGCTAATGATGCCACATTTCTGGAACAATTTTCCTCAAGTCAAACTGGCAAGAAGGACCCGAATTCCATTAGTTGAAAATTTTCACCCTTTTGAAATGATTTAAGGACCTGTCCTTAGTAATTGTGATTAAAGATGAAAGTTTTGAAACTAGTCCCATTATCCAAGGTGTATCTACCAGAGTCCTGCTAGAATTTTGAATAGACGGCAGAACAGCATACACGACTTCCACATACCGAAATGCCAATATATGTATTCAGCTTTGTAAATACACCTTTAAAAATACCTCGCCATATTTAGCCACTCCTAAATATGTATTTACACAAGTCTACACACTGTAAGTGTTTACCTGGGAGTCAGGAAAGGTCTCTCTGGTAAATAATATGGGTTTTATAGCCTTTCATGAAGGAATTTTTTGTTTGCTATGTAAAAAAATCAGCTCCTCTCAGTTATAATTTAATAAAATTTTTCTTTCCCTGTAAATTTACTGCATAGCACTTTAAGTAAAGCACTGCAATGTTTAGAAGGAAAAAAAAGACAACACTGGTGTTATCTTTGGGTACAGAGTGGCTTTGATTCATTTTGCTAAAAACTACAGAGGGCAGAATGCATGGATATGATTTCTGAAAACCAAACAAATAAAAATAGCCTGTCAGATATATCTTAGAGCTAAGGCTATCGAGTAATTACCTATTTTTTCAGGTTAAAAAGAAATTGGGGCTGCTGTGTGATTAAGTGCCCGACTTCAGTTCAAGTCATAGTTCACAGTTCTGAGTTCGAGACCCATGTCAGGCACTTTTCTGACAGCTCAGAACCTAGAGATTGCTTCAGATCCTGTGTCTCCCTCTCTTTCTGCCCCTCCCACCCCCTCTCTCTCTCAAAAATAAATAAACATTTAAAAAATTGTGTAATTAAAAAAAAAGAAATCAGAATCTCTAGGAAGATCCAAATGATTTAGATTACTTTGCTCTGAATTTTGTAGATCATCGACTTAATTTTATACTTTATATTACACAAGTGCACGTAGGTGAAGTGTTATAAACTGCTAAGCAAAACTGTGTTAAATTCAACATATGAACAAATTCTTATAGAAAAGCAGCATAGCCCAGTACAGCAGTCCAAGGACAGGAAATATTCAGTGCATACTCCTGGCTTACGAATACATGGCCTTGAGCAATTGAGTTGATCTGACTTATGCTTTTGAATTTGTAAATTAGGTTGTGATCTACCTAGATCTAATGAATGATGAATGTGCACTCATATATTATGTACTGAATACTAATAGAGTAAAATATCTTTTTTAAAAAAGACACATTTCCTTTTCCTTTTTTTAATTGAAAGATACAATGTGAAATAGAACATGATGCTTGGAATTAAAGAGACGTCCTATTATTTGATAAGTTCTCACAATCTATTCACCATCCCCTTTCCCACCTTCACTCTCCCCTTAGAATCTCAAGGCTTGAAATCACCTAACCTTAAGCAAGTGGACCCTGACTTTCATGAGTCACTTTAGGGTCCCAGAAATGGACATGGTTTACTTTGGAGTTCTTTCAAGTTTTGGGGTAGGTACCTTCTGAAGGTACCACTATCCTACTCAGCTCACTTCCTTCTAGAAGATAAATGTGCAGGATTTCCAGCAGCTTGTCTCTGGAACCACTGAAGATTTTCCTGTCATCAGTGGGCTTAGAGACCTACAAGAGAAGAACAAAAAGAGAAAGGCCCCTTACATGGATTTTAAAGACACTTAATAAATTACAGCTTTACAGTTAAAGGACTCTTCTTCTCTTTCTTTGTTCTGTGTCTTTCAAGAATTTTCCCTTTCAGAAGCTTTCTGTGCATGGGTGCTTGTGCACAGAATATATGAGTTAGATTTATGTTAAGGAGGTGGGAAATATGGGCACTTTTGGCAAGCCCAGGTACAGAAACATTGCAGGGCTTTTTTCAGGATAAAAATATACCAATTTTTTAATGGGCCCAATTATTTCACCCCCACATAAAATGCCTCTTGAAATTCGTCAGTGCAAAACAGGTGCTTGTATGCCTTCCTACCTCATCTCTAAACACAGCTTTGAAGAGATAAAGTTTATACACACACACACACACACACACACACACACACACGGAGGTGTGAAAATGTTTACATCTCAAATTCAGATGTCTTAAAGGACTTTACTTTTAAGACTTTTTCTTCCATTTATTCTTAAATTGTTGAAAGATGCATGCTATTATATTATAAAAGATCAAAACAATCCTTTAAAATAAAAATACGATTTGTTTTACCTTTCAATGTACCAGAAGTTTAAATACAATGATATTCTTGATGAACATGAAACAGGGGGTTTTACAACTTAGGTCACTAATTCCAATCTGATCCACAGAGTACTGAATACCCTCCAGCTGTCTATTAGGAGTATCTAAACTCAATGCAACAAATAAATATCTGATTATATTTTCATACAAATTTTATACCTATTCTACTAATTGAAATCGAACATAATATACTATCCATGTATTCAATTTACCCTTTTGGAAATTATTCTGTCATCTTACATTTTCACAAAAGGAATAGAAAATTCATTGTGTGCCAATAATACCCATACATATGCTCCAAAAGATACAAAAAATATATTCCCACCTTCTGAGTATGAACCAGCAGGATAGAATTCTCTCAGCTTCATCCTAGATCCTCACATACCTATGGACATGGCAGGTTAGAAGTATGACTCCTATGTACAGCAAATCCATTCTGGCCATAATGAATTATGTCCCAGGGTACTGCAAGAACTAACAGATGAACAAAATCACTGACCCTTACATTGGAATCAGAGTCTGTCTGAAGAAGCAGTGACTTCTGTCTCTTAATATCCCTTAGACATTTGAGAAAATACAGTTTCTATTCATTTACTTCTGACAGGTCACTCCACACCTTATCCCCATTAAGACTCAAAGACAAGTTTAGAGCATCAGAGTATGTGACAAGTACCTACTATGCTAAAACCTGCCTCTCCATCTCCTTGCCTGTTTTGCCAGAAACAAATGTGCTCTTTGACTCTCTTCCCTAAGGGTTCTTTCCTGTAGCTATGACAAGATTTCAGGATTCTTGAGTTTGGAGGCAGACTGAGACCTTCATCTTTTGGGGTGAGGGGTTAATTTGAAGGAAGCTCAGCTAGAATTAAATCACAACACTTTGTGTGGTTTCCAAATGTGAAATTCCCTATGTGATGGTCCTATTCCAGTGTGCACTGGTTACATCCATCCTGGATGCTTTGTGCTTAGATCTTAATGCTACCTTATAAGACTGCACAGCACTCAGGGAACAGAATACAGGGTCAAAAAAAATACAATCATATCCTACAGAGTGCAGTTGAAAGCATTGGGACTGAGCTCAGAAAAAAATAGAGGGAATCTGGAATTCCCTTCAAATATCTTTAGGACTATTATGCCGAAAATGGATCAGGCTTATTCTGTAGCTTATTCTGGCTGAATATAAAGAACTTCTAATGCGTTGTGCTTTCCCAACAAAGAATGAACTGATTGCCTCAAGAGAACTTAGCGTCCAGCACAGGCAGCCTCTTGGGAGTTAGGCTGGATGATCTTTCAGCCTCTTCCCAATGCTGAAGTTAAATGAATCTACAAAACTCACCCAGTCAGGAGAGTTCCAAGAGGACTCACAGAGCACTTTCAGGACACTGTCAGAGTCATTCCAACTAGGTATATCTTCATTTTGGACCCTTCAAAACCCAGGATTTCTTTCCAGGAGGCTGAATTCCCTTGCACTGAATGTGACTGTAAAAATAATATGGATTCTACCATCAGAGAACCCTGGTTTGGAGTCCTGGCTCTCCCATTCTAGTAGTTGTGTAAATCTGAGGAAGTCAATGAACCCAAGAATCTCAGTCATCAAACTGAGGATTATTGTTCCCATCTCACAGGGTAGTTGTGAGCATATTACATCATCTGTTGCAGGTGCATAAGTACATGGTGCATGGCCTAAAAAGCCCATTTCTAGACTTCATGATAGAGGATGGTCATACTGCAGTAAGTTCTAAATGCAATGAGCTCAGGTGATGTGTGTCAGGCACCTTCTTCTAAAAAGGTTCCTTTTTCCATTAAGAATACATATATTTATGTTAGTCTGGAAAGAAAAAAAGATCCTACTGTGGAAATTGTGCTCTAAACATATAAAATGTGATAAATGAAATAATAATCACAGTGATGAACTTTAACAAAATTTACATGAGATGAATAATGCAAAGGCAGAGGAAATTATTCTCTACTAGCAGCAGAAATCCTCTACATAGCACCCTCTTAATTTCGAGATTCTTCTAGTAATGCAGAGTCTATCTGATTATTATTGCTCCCTTATCTTTTTAAAATCAAAGCACCTAAGGATGAAAGTATTGGTCACAAGGATGATGAGAACTGCCTGAGTTCCTTCCTGAAGAGATAGTTTTCACTCTCATCAGATGACTCTTCAATTCCCCAAATAAAAGTTGTAATTTTCAACCAGGGGGTGATTATTTTCATATATAAATAGTTAGTTTGATCCAATTAAACTTCTGGGTTTATTAACTAGTTAGTCTGTATTACATAATCCGTAGCTATAATTATTATACACCATTATCTCTGTATTTAATCAACTTTCAGGTATTAAGCCTATATTTCACACGGCTACTCCTTTGAAAGTGGAATCAAAGATCTTTGATCTGGTCAGTCTTCACAACATGCATGGTGTAATTTTTTTTTAATTTTTTTAAACATTTATTCATTTTTGAGAGAAAGAGACAGCGTGTGAGTGGGGGAGGGGTAGAGAAAGAGAGAGAGAGAGGGAGACACAGAATCTGAAGCAGGCTCCAGACTCTGAGCTGCCAGCACAGAGCCCAATGCCGGGCTCGAACTCACCGACCATGAGATCATGACCTGAGCTGAAGTCAGATGCTTAACCAACTGAGCAACCCAGGAGCCCCACATGGTGTATTTTTGACGTGAATCTATACTTTTACCATCCCCTGAAGGACACTAATAGCCGCTTCTGGGTTCTTTTCAGTTCAAATAGGAACTTATATACAATTCACACTGAATTAGTAGTGTTGGTTATAGTTCTTGCTAAAAAGATTCTGTGTGCCCAGGAAGGGACAATTAGATTTGATGGAAACATTTACTCCTAACTTAGATGGGTAACTTTATATACACAGCTAAGTTAGGCAACCTTTTCGATGGCTGAATTCCCTCAGGCAGTCTGGTCACAATACATGACTTAATGTGGCATCCAAAGATGCCTGACTTTCAACTTGGGAGAGGATGGCAGTAGGGAGCTCATGTTCCAGGAACACAATTCTCTAGCCCCAGTACAAATGCTCTTGTTCACCGGAGAGGACGCAAAATATCTGAAAGCCAAGGCTTCGGGACAGTCCTGGCTTCCTGCCCTACTTTCATGTGGCAGTAATTTCCCTACACAAGAGGCAGAGGGCCTGTCCTTGACACAGTGTCTGCCTTGCCTCCCACACACAAACCCACAAGAAAGTCTGACCCAGCAAGTATTAAGAGAAAAGCCCTGACCTGACCACACAGCAATTCTGGGACATGAGCAGTAGCCACTGCCATGCCCCTGGCAAGGGTTTCACTGCATCCAACTGAAAGTGGGCATAATAAAATTCCTTTGTCAGGAGTCCCGAAGGAGTGCTGGCAATTGCCTGCATATTGTCCCCTTGGTAGGAAAGACTACGAACAGCATGAAATCTATGCTTTGGCAGCAAGAGAACTTGGTGCTAGCATTTTTCTAAACTGAAATAAGACGAATGAGTTGGCCTGACACTTCCAAGTTATCTGATATGTTAAAATCACCTCTAAAAATAAAAACAAAAGACTTGAAGAAAATTATAAATCTTACGAAAGGAAAAAGATGGTTAGAAAAACTTTACATTTGTAAAGGATGGTGTTAAAGCATGTTGGGAAGGTTTGAACAGAGGAAACAAAGAATTGTGGACACCTAAGTTGTCTTAGTCTGTTCAGAATTCAAGAACTGAGGGGATGGGAGGAACAAACTCCCATGATAATTCGGAGAGTAATTGCAATTGGTCAAAAGTCTCTTATTCAGTAAGTTATTGCAAAGTTCAGTAAATACCAGGCACTGAACTTAGGCACTAAACAAACACAAATATAAACAGATGCTGCCCTCACAAAAATCTATTCACAGAAACAAGGCATATGCCCTCTGGATAGCAAAGGATACATGGCAAAAACCAGAGAAATTTGGCTGAAAATATTTAAAATGATACATATTCTAGGGAAACATTCATTTATCTTTTAAAAAAAATTTTAATGTTTTATTTTTGAGAGAGAGACAGAATGAGAGCAGGGGAGAGCAGAGAGAGAGGGAGACACAGACTCTGAAGCAAGCTCCAGGTTCCAAGCTGTCAGCACAGAGCCTGATGCGGGGCTTGAACCCACAAACTGTGGGATCATGACCTATGCCGAAGTCAGACGCGCAACTGACTGAGCCACCCAGATTCCCCTATCTTTTTTTTTTTTTTAATGTTTCTTTATTTTTGAGAGAAAGAGACAAAGCGTGAGCAGGGCAGGGGAAGACAGAGAGGGAGACACAGAATCTGAAGCAGGCTCCAGGCTCTGAGCTGTCAGCACAGAGCCTGACACAAGGCTCAAACCCACAACCAGGAGGTCCTGACCTAAGCCGAAGTTGGATGCTTAACTGAGGGCACCCAGGTGCCTTCATTTATCTTTTTTTTTCCCCCAAAAAATGTCTCCGTGTGATACCAGGCCTTCAATTTTTTTTCCCCTCTCCACCTTGGTAGATTGCATTATTGATCAGAGACACTGTTTCAGTTTCCTACAAGGTCTCGATCATTGTTACCTCTCTTTTTTCCTAACTGGCTTCTGACTTATTGACCCAAAGAAGACAGGCATAGCCCTAGAAGAGGTTCAAGTTCTAAGCAACACAAACACAATGCGTCTTCCCAAAGGAATGTTTTGGGATTTCTTTCATGCAAATATTGTGTTTCCCAAAGAACCCAAATGACTATAGAGGACGGTTTTGCTCATGGTCACCACTAATCTCAGGGAGCACAGATCTTGGGAATACAAAGACGAATACAGGCAAAGCTTCCAATCTCTAAGTTCCTGGTACAATGTGATAAAGCCACTTCATTATTTGCCATCTAATTCAATCTCAAACTGAATTTGATTTGAAAAACACAATGTTTATTAGATCAAAAACCTGGAGATGCTTTACAAAATACAAGACAAGGATATACGAAGTATGTATTAGCCAGGCATAGTGACACTTTAAAAGAGAGTACAAAAATGTGTAAATCTTTTCCCTAATATGCCCAAGATTTTAAAAGTAAAATGAAGAACCTGTCAATGAGTCTGAAACTGAACCACTCAAACCAGGCTCAATGTTTATAGATGATGAAGAGCCAAACCAATAATAATATTGTGGCATTGATTCTTTATGGTCTCAGTCACACCCACCTCATCACTTAATATATTTTTTCTCCTAACATGTGTTCAATCCTTTTTGACGGCTTGGCTCACAGCTAAGATAATGAAGCCAAACCATATCCCTTTGGTTGGTCTCAAGCTTGGCTGGACTTTCAATGACTTCCACATATTAAGAGCCACTCTCACAAAAAGCTTAATATAATCATAAAGCCACCTACCTAACAAGTAATAATCAGCATTTCTTGATTAGTTGTATAACCTAGTCACCATGTTTAGGGCTTTACACACAATGTGTCATGTAATCCTCACAAGAACCTGCTGAAGTAGGTAGCATTTGCTCCATGCTAAAGATAAAGGATTTGAGGCAGGGAGGTTAGGACTCTTCCAAAGTTACATAGTTAGCAAATGGTGGAAACTTGACTCTGTCAGTTCCATTAAAACTGCTACAGATCCACAGGGTGTTGTTGTTTAGCTATACTTTGAGGCAGATTTCATGACTCACTTTTGGAAACGTGGAAAGCTTCACATCGCTGCATCATATGAAGACTGGCCAGCATTTCTGAGACATCTGACTATGAAATAATTCAATCACCTTCAGATGGTACAGAGGTCTCATGTTCACAAACATGCAGTCAACGACGAACTCCCCACCCTCTGCCACCACCTGCCACCACCAACAGCAAAATTGCTGCACACCCACACTATTGATTATTTCTTCTGACTTGCAGGTCTTTGTTTCTTTTTTTGTTTGTTTGTTTATTTATTTTTGAGACAGAGAGAGAGCATGAACAGGGGAGGGGCAGAGAGAGTGGGAGACACAGAATCGGAAGCAGGCTCCAGGCTCTGAGCCATCAGCCCAGAGCCCGACGCGGGGCTCGAACTCACGGACCGCAAGATCGTGACCTGAGCTGAAGTCGGACGCTTAACCGACTGAGCCACCCAGGCGCCCCTTGTTTCTTTTTTAATGTAGTCGACGTAGTACGGTGTCCCCTCTTGGCAGATATTGGGGGCAGGGTTACACAAATTGTGAGTTACCTCATGCCAAACCAGAAATAGCCCTGGTCCTCCCATCCCTGAACTTCAAAGCCAGCTCATTCTCTGCTGCCGTGGTGACTCTGCAGTGGTCACGGGCATGTAGCCTGGGTGGTCCCCCATATGCAAGCATTCCTTGAGCCAGGGAGCAACCACATCCCTGGTTCTGGGGAGAGGAAGGCAAGTGAGGAAAAGATAGAGCTGATAAATATACTCTGGCTTCCCCAAACTCTCCCTTGGAGAAAGTCAACTATATATGAGCCCAATGTGCTTGCACAAGGCAAAGTGTTTCAACAGTACACCACCGTCTCACACTGCCTAGTCCTTCGTGACTACAAGTTCTAATTCTAGCTCTGTCACTTACAAGCCCCAATTCTCAGCTCTTTCCGCCCATCAGTATTTTTCATTCTTTGTTTCTCTGGGTGTTGTACACTGGGCTTATTTGTTTGTTCATTTCCTGAATATACGAAAAATATAAAGTACTTCTTCCACATTTCTTCAGCATCTGACTGTTAGACAAAAGTACTAATTGATAGTAAGCAAGTACTCAAGAGTATTCAATTGGAAATCAGCTTTTGCATCTTGGAGACAGCAGACAAGAGGTTCCATGGAGGGACTAGACTCACCTCAGGCATATCTCTTCTCAGGAGAGAGAACAGAAAGTTGTTACACTCAGGATAACACTTCAGGAGAAGCAGGAACTTAGCAGCAACACTATCCCAGCCAAGCATTTGGAGAATCCTCTTTCTCCAGTCTGCTGCGGGGTTTTAACATGAGGGAAATTATCCAGAAAGGCCTGGTTGAGACAGAGAATCACCAGCCTAAGCAGCTCTGGGAGAGGTTTCTTTCCTTTATGAAACTCATAAAGGAACCAACCAGTCCTGGTGTTGAAAAGAATACCAAGGTTCCCTGAACTTAAAAAAAAAAAAAAAAAAAAAAAAAATGGTGTCTGGATGTTCTACAATCATGGGCTGCAGGGTTGGGAGGAAGAATTGGCTTTCCTTTGAAATGAGAAAATCCATTTAGCACCTTTGTTCGACAGGCACAAGGAGCAGATCCCATGGTCACAGTTGTTTTATCTAATTTTTTTCGTCCCGGTTTCCTTTGTTGTGAGTTCCAAGCTGCTTTGCACTCTTCCATCCTTTACAACTATTGAGTCTCTTCTACAGATCTGTAAAAATAAACAGGCCATTTCCAGATTACCAGCCAGCGACACCACATCCTGTGTGAGAGCTGATGATAAATAAGAGTGAGGCAGGTAGTCCCCCAGACACATCTGGGAAGCATCCTCTTCTCTGAACAGAAGCACACAGCATTCAATTCTAGCCAAAGCTTGTTTGGCCTTGTGGTCGCTGAGTTGAAATGGTTATGCCATTTTTTTTTTTTTTCCTGAATCTAAAGATGATGTTTTCATCTGACATTTTTCCTTTTTTTAAATTTTGGTATATAAAAAGTAACTCCCCCAGGGGAAACTCTATTGGCTTTAGCCATGAGTCCCAGGTGTATCCTAATTAGCTCTAAAACTTATTAAAAAAAACCTTCAAGTTGAAGACAGCTAAAGAACTAGCAGCCACAGTTTGGGCTAATTAACTCTTCTGGTAACATCTACTGACTGGAAACTGTGGTCTCAAAGATTCTGTGATGCGGTAGCTACCCAGGATCTTATCTGCACTTTTAACTTCTTTTAAATTAATCAGCTTTATAATGATTAGCAACCTGAAATTATTTTTAGCTCTAGTTCTTATTTATTCTTTTCCCCTATTCCATTGATGTATTCTTCGCTTTCTCCTAGCTAAACCCTCCAATCTCTACTAATATGTAGGAATTTCATGAACCTAGCATCGCTCTCTCTTCTCCCAAACAGGCACAAACATACACTGAGGGGTAAGTGTAAGGAATAGTCTTTCTTTTGCATCTTCACTTAGCATTTTCAGAATCGAGAGCAGACTAAGGATGGGCAAAGACAGAAGTATTGCCAGACTCCACTGTGGCAGACAATTCTCGTATTACTCCATGGAATCTTAAACTGCCCTCCCCATCTTCCCTAACTCCTCAAGGGAATGTTGTTTCCACTCAGAGCAGTCTCTTGGTAGCTGATCTACAGTAAAAGAAAAACCACACCTGTGGTTATATGATGGCCCGGGAGGGACTAGCTATAGATCCTTTAATCCTGCCCATCCTTCTGGGCTAGCCTGTGACAGTCAGCAACTGGGCATGGAAAGACTGCAATAAAAACACACTCAATCCCACTGACCTGTCTCCCACCACCTTGTAAGGAAAGGTGTCCTTTCAAGTCAGCCTATGTTTTATCCAGCATATAATTTACATGGCCTCAGCAGGCTATTCAGAAGACTTATACAAAAAATAAGAGGTTTCTAATCTTCTACTGAGGAAAAGGAATATTGGCCCAGAAATCAAAAGAGCTGGCCTCTAATCCCTTCTCTGCCATTAACTAGTTTTGTGACTCTGGAGAAAACAGTTTCTTCACGTGAACAGTAAGCCTCACTTACATTCAGAGGATTCTGAAGGGCCCTTCCACCTATAAAGCTTCTGTGAAAGAATGTACTCTTCCATTTGCTCCTTTGAAAACCAACTGCTATAACTGCTAACTTCTTTCCACATATAACATGGAGAAATCAGGCTCAAGGAAATCCAGAATTACATTTCATAGAACTTTAAGGGAATTTTCTTTTCTTTTTTAATGTTTATTGATTTATTTTGAAAGACAGAGAGAGAGAGAGAGAGCATGTGAGTGTCATCAGGGGAGAGGCAGAGAGAGAGAGAGGGAGAGAGAGAATCCCAAGCTAAGAATCTCTTCACTGAAAGCACAGAGCCCGATGTGGTGCTCGAACCCATGAACTGTGAGATCATGACCAGAGCTGAAGTCAAGAGTCAGATGCTTAACAGGCTGAGCCACCCAGGTGCCCCTGGAATTTTCAAAGACCAATGTTCACCACTGTTTTCTGAAATCAGAGAACTCTTACAGGCCAATGCTGGTTATAAGACCTACATGAAGTAAAATATTATTTTTCTGATATACTGATCACTAGTCAGAAGGTTAAATTCAGATTTCCCAATGAAGCAATAAAGCAACTCTAAACGTTGAACTAAAATAAATAAATGTGACTATAAAAATAGAAATACCAAATGACCATTCTACTCCTTATTTTGTGCCAGACATTGTGCCAGAAACTTCTGCCTGTGTTACCTCAGCTTAGCATTATAAACACACTCAGTTCTATCATCCTTTTCTGCAATTATCCCCCTAGGCCAGCCTGCCATATGTCCACCTTATGCCCACAGATATTGTATAAGGCAAAACCTTTACACACAACCAGTTCAAACCCATCCTAGGATTTCCATAGCTTTCATCTCAACGCAGTACTTCCTGGAAGGAGGAAAAGAGTTCCATATTTGTCAAAAAGGAAGAAGTCTCAGTGTTTGCCTTTTCCTGGTACACTTCCTTCAAGTCTCTGGGAGTGTTTTATCTACACAAGGAGGGTCACTCTAATGTCTGGATCAATATCTGTAAAAGCTTTTAAGCTGTAATAACCATGATCTTCAGCACTCAACATATCCTGACAAGACCCTCTCCATGTCAAGTGAAGTGGGTAAATTCTTAGCTAGGGATTTTTAGACCCACTCCTTGGCTACCAGTACTTTTAGTAGAAAAGTCCATAATCATTAAGCCAAAATGTTAAGGGGACAGGCATTCCCAATGATAGTTTTAATTTCCTTTAAATCCAACCAGCACAAACTTCATCACTACATAGTTGCTAACTAATGAGTTGAATTTTGGCAGCCCATTAATCTTAATTTTGTAAACATTGATTTTTTCCCCCTAGGTTTTGAATGGAGCTAAAATTAGCATGAGTTTTTGTTTTGTTTTGTTTGGGGGGTCTTTTTTTAGTATAACCTCCATTTCAACTTCCTGCTACTGGATATTTTATTACAACAAACAGCTCTATCCTTGACCAGGGTCTAAAAAGAAGTCAGAAGAGTTCTGGGAATAATGGTCCCACCTCTCATCTTGTTTCACACACTTCCCCTGTCCCTTCTGGGACATGGAGCCGCCATTGACTTCTAAGGAAATTCACTTGAGGCTCAATTAAAACTATGGGGCACAGAGAAAAAGCAGCATGTCCTCACCTTTTCCTCTCCAGTAAGATCTGTTTCCAGGACCTATATAGTCCTATATAGGAGGACTTTTGAGGGCTTTGTGGTATAAGACAAAACTGGGAAGTTCATGCCAGCACTCATTCATTTGACAACTGCTGGTTCAACTCAAGTTTCTCTCATAAATGTAAATGCCTAAAGATTCAAACTGGAAGGATCTCTCCCACCAAAGGGAGTGTTCATGGATACCAATCTTTCCCCAGTTCTCTCCGGCTTCTTAGCCATTGCCATTTAGCAAACAGTTTAGGGAACAGCAGTTTTATTAGTGTTGGAGACATGTGGTATGAACTACATTCTTTTCAGTTAAGCTATCTGAAAGAAGGTCATTTCACATCACCCATTTTCTCATTATGCTCTCTCTTCAGCGTGTTCTCACCTACAACAGGCTATCCATCTTTCCTTCTTCCTTTTTCCCCTTTGATAGCCTACTCTAGAAGGCTTTGAGTCCTTTCTCCTTATTTTCCTCAGAACTACCATAATGCAGCCTCCAAGACCCTCTCTTCCTTCCTCTATTATATGCCATCAGTCAGTTGCCATTACTTCATATTTCTACTGATAAAATACCAATCCAATCTCTGAGAATTATCTGATAACTTATGACAAACCAAACAATCACATTTCTTCCTTTGAAGCATCCTGACATTTATCACTTGCCTTCAAGATTTCATGTT
Source organism: Lynx canadensis (assembly GCF_007474595.2). Classification (NCBI taxonomy): domain Eukaryota; kingdom Metazoa; phylum Chordata; class Mammalia; order Carnivora; family Felidae; genus Lynx; species Lynx canadensis. Next base: position 151,864,478 of record NC_044303.2, on the reverse strand, counting down.
ACTCACTGAAATTCTAAAAGCCATCACCAAATCAGTCTTGGGGAAGGGGAGAGCCTCTCCAGGCAGAAGGCTCTATTTGTGGTAATGAAGAATGAAGTCTCCATGCTCAGACAGCAGACAGCCATGTATAAATCTTAATTCTGCTACATATAAGCCATGTGTCCTCAGTCATGTTACATAAGCCCAGAAACAGTGGCCCAGATGGGGCGCCTGGCTGGCTAGTCAGTTAAGCATCTGACTTCGGCTCAGGTCATGATCTCAAGACTCATGAGTTTGAGCCCTGCATCAGGCTCTGTGATGACGGCTCGGAGCCTGGAACCTGTTTTGGATTCTGTGTCTCCCACTATCTCTGCCCCTCCCTGACTCACACTCTTTCTCTCTCTCCTTCAAAAATAAATAAATATTTTTTAAAAATTAAAAAAAAAAAAACAGTGGCCCAGAGTCTGAACAGAATAGAGCACATTTAACAGTCAGGTTCTGAATTTTGCTGAAGCAGAGTAGAAATATTTCAAATCTACATCCACTGGAAGACAGAGTGGGATCAGCTTATATTAACTTCACTGGGTATGGGCTTTCACTCTGGATTTCTTGTTGTAGTCCAAGTGTGACAAAGAAGTTTCGTCAAAATCATCTCCTAGCAATTGACAGTGGTTCATTAGAACTCTGTGTTGAGGATTCTGAGGCCACTGGCTCTTAGGGAAACAAAGCATGATTGATTATTAATGTCTGACATGAGGAAGGAGAAAAAGGTGACTTATGTGTTTACGTCTGCCATCCAGGCAATGTAAACAATGGAGGTCAAGGAGGGCAATTTCAGCCAAAGAGTGACATGATAAAAGAGATGTTTTAGAAGATCAACTTGGCAACAGATCATAGGATGGGCTGCCGAGAGGGAGGTCAGGAAAACCAATTTGGAAGATTTTGCCAAACCCCAGACAGCAACCACCGCAAACAGAAAAGAAAGGAATACATTTAAGAGAATGTAGGAACAAATCAATATACTTAGCATGACTTCTAAAGAGCCTTTAAGCTGACGGTATTTTTTAATAGATTTTATTTTTTTTAGAGCAGTTTTGGGTTTACAGCAATATGCAACAAAGGGTACTGAGGTTTCCTATGTAATCCCTGCCTCCCCCATTATCAATATCCTCCACCAGTGTGGCACATTTGATACAACTGATGAACCCACACTGCCACATCATAATCACCCAAAGTCCATAGCTTACGTTAGGATTCACTCTTGAAGCTCTACATTCTATGGGTTTGGACAAATGTATAATTACATGTATCCACCATTATAGTCACATACAAGGTAGTTTCAATGCCCTAAAATTCTTCTGTGCTCTCCCTATTGCCTCCCCACTAGCCCCTGACAACCACTGATCTTTTTACTGTCTCAACAGTTATACTTTTTTCCAGAATGTCACAGAGTTTGAGTCATATAGTATATAGCTTCTTCAGAATGTCTTCTTTCACTTAGTAATATGCATTTAATGTCCCTCCATTGGAATAAACTTGGTAGCTCATTTCTTTTCAGGCTAAATAATATCCCATTGTCTGGATGTACCACAGTTTATTTACCTACTCAAGAACACTTCAGTTGTTTCCAGGTTTTGGCAATTATGAATAAAGCTGCTATTATCATTAATGTGCAGTTTTTGTTTGTTTCTTTTGAGAGAGAGAGAGAGGGAGCATAAGAGGTAGGGGGAGAGTGAGAGGGAGAGACAGAATCTTAAGCAAGTTCCATGCTCAGCACAGAGCCCAATGCAGGGCTTGATCCCACAACCCTGAGATCATGACTTGAACTGAAATGAAGAGTCAGATGCTTAACCAATTGAGCCACACAGGCACCCCAATGTGGGGTTTTGTATCAATGCAAGTATTTAGCTCTTTGGGGTACATCACCAAGTAGCACAATTGCTAGATCATATAGTAAGAGTATGTTTAGTTTTGTAAGAAAGTGGGAACTTGTCTTCCAAAGTGACTATACCAACTTGCTTTCCCACCGACAACAAATGAGAGTTCCTACTTCTCCACATCCTCACCAGCATTTGGTGTTGTCAGTGTTCTGGATTTTGACCATTCTAGTATGTTATCGCATTCTTGTTTTCATTTGCATTTCCCTTTTGGCATATGATGTGAAGTAGTTAAGGCATTTTGATTCTTGTGAAGGGTACCACATTGGCTAGTTCTTACATTAGCAAAGATTCATTTATCTCATTCATCCATTGCCCAGCACTGTAACCTAGCAGATAGCAAGATAAGAGGGCATTTGAAATACAAGACAGGTAAGTTTTGACAAATGACAGATAAGTAAAAACTTGGATGAGGTACATTCCTAACATTAGTAAGTATTTTGGTAAACACAGTAAAGCTTTATCCTGGTAAAGCAGAGACCCCCAGAGACCCCCAATGACCTTGGGCAGAGGTGTGAGAAGACATTGAAAATGAATCTTGCCTTCTTCATAATTTTGACCAGCAGCTCTGGCCCTTTCTTAGTTCACTCACTTCTGTCTCTCCTTCTTGTGATAGGTGACCATGTGTATAAGGTACATCATGGCAGTTATACCAGATGTAAAGACACAAGGCTGGTGCCAGGCCTTATTTTAAGGACAAGTTTTTTAAAAGGCCCCCTGGAGGATAGGGCTGAGGAAAAAGGAAGACACTAACTATAATCACTCACACTGCAAATGTATTTGTTAATTTATTGAGGGTCCACTATATATGAAACTCTGAACTAAAAACCATTTCAGACAAGATTGGGCACATTCAGGGTGCTATGGCCATAGAGACATTTTTTATTTGCCATTTGATTTCAAATTTGGCCCGTTGCTGTGCAGTAGTGTGTTGTTTAATATTTACTTTAAATATTTAATATTTACATCGCAGATTTTCCAAATTTGTTTTATTGTCGACCTTTAGCTTTATACCATTGTGGTTGGAAAATATACTTGGCATGATATTAGTCTTCTTAACTTTGTAGTATTTGTTCTGTGTCCTTTTATGTTATCTAACCAGGGGATTCTTCTGTGTGTACTTAAAGAAAAGTATATTCTATTTTTCTTGGATGGAATGCTTTATATATATCTTTTAGAACCAGGTATTTTGAAGTATGCTTCAAGTAAAAAATGTTCTGTTGAAAAACAAAATAACTTTAACCGAGGGCATTGTTTAAAATAAAGCATCAGAGGGGAGGTGGGTGGAGGAATGGGTGAAATAAGTGAGGGTATTAACGTTTTATTTTATTTTTGGGACAGAGAGACAGAGCATGAACGGGGGAGGGGCAGAGAGAGAGGGAGACACAGAATCTGAAACAGGCTCCAGGCTCCGAGCCATCAGCCCAGAGCCTGACGCGGGGCTCGAACTCACGGACCACGAGATCGTGACCTGGCTGAAGTCGGACGCTTAACCGACTGCGCCACCCAGGCGCCCCAAGTGAGGGTATTAAAATGAGCACACTTATGATCGGTACTGAGTAATGATGTATAGAATAGTTGGATAACTATATTATACACATTAAACTAATATAACACTGTATGTTGACTATACTGGAATTAAAATTAAAAACTGAATAAAAATGAAATTAAAAAATAAAAATAAAAACTATTTCAGGGTGCCTGTGTGGCTCAGTCAGTTGAATGCTCGACTCTTGATTTCAGCTCGGGTCATAATGCCAGGGTCATGGGATTGAGGCCTGCATCAGGCTCTGTGCTGAGTGTGGAGTCTGTTTAAGATTCCCTCTCCCTCCCTCTGCCCCTCTCCTCCGTTCACTCACACTCTCTCTGTCCAAAAACAAATTTAAAAAATAAAATAAAGTAAAAAACATTTTAAACTTGTAAGAATGATGTATCCTCCAAAAACATAACTTTACCTAGAAGAAAAAAACATGTGTTTATTAAAATTGAGGAATGCAGGAAGAGATGGCACAGGCCGTAGATGGCAAATGTCCCCACCTTGCAGGTATGCTACAAATTTGGTGACTGATTTGGGGAACAGGAATAACCATTCATGTAAGTGCTGAATCAAAGAGATTTCCCCAAGTTAGACAAATGCTAGGCAAATGGGAATAACCAATGAGGATGGGCTATTTGGAGACTGGCCCTGACTGGGGCTCCCTCCTTCCTGCACAAATGTGTTGATTATGTGAATCCAACTAGGCTTAGGGAAAGATGATGGGAACATTTCCTTAGACAATGGCCCATTTGAAAGGTCACTTCCTGCCACTTTCCATATCCCTGAGGGGAAATCCCATACTGGCTCCCAGTAAACAGAGATGTCTATGTTGAAAGCCAGGCTTCCAAACAAATCTGGCCTGCCAGAGTCATAGGGCTCTACTTTGGGGTTTAGAGATGAATTAAAGATAAGTATTCATGCTTAAATTTCCACTCAAATATAATGTAATCCGTACAGTTTTTCAATTTACAATCATTGCAAAGTAGCTGTGTTTTCCTCTACTTTGTTGACTCTATGATTTTTCATATCATCTGAGAAACAGAAATTCTTCACTCCCAAATGAGCAACATTTTGAACTCAACCCTGACCCTAACATGATAAAAATCTGTGCCGTTGAAAAGAAACATAAAGTGTTTTGTTGTTTTGTTCTGTCTCTTCCCCTGAAAGCCATCCAAGGGCAGAATCCTGTTGCCTTTGTTCACAATAAATACGACATAGAAAGAACATGGTATTTTAGACAGAGCTTTCAGAAAAATCCATATAAGGGCAAAAAAGAAACATTTGATGCTGAATTCTTTCCTAATTTAAGACATTTTGAGTCCAGTTTTTATTTAAAAAAAGGGGGGGATAAGAAGGATTCTAGGGCAAATGTTCCTGGGATTTCTTGTGTGAGCTGACAGTAGTAATCAGCAGACATTGTCCAAGTCATTGAAGTAACCCCAGTTAACCTAAATGTCTCCTCTGTATGCCCAGACTGTACCAGCCTGCACAAGGATCTCAACCCTTCCCCAGCCCGCAACCTTACCCCCTGAATCTCGGCACGCTTCAGTACTTCAGCATTTTAAACACCTCGGTGTGTTGGTTTGAAATTGCGCTCAAGTCACTTGGAAACATAGCATGATCCAATCCAGTGCTTATTAAAGCAGAAGATCTGTATCAGAATCACCTGGAATTTTACTAAAATGCAGAATCCTGAGTCCATGCCTGGAAATGCTGAATCAGAATATCTATGGGAGAGACCCAGCATCTGTATTGTTAGAGATGTTCCTATGGTTTGAATCTACCCGTGTCAAGAATCCCAGACTTTGAACTCTAATCTTAGTTCTGCTATTAAACATTCATTTTAGCCTTTCAGCCAGTCATTTTAATTTCTGCAACTCATTTCTTCAACTGTAACACAGAATTGTTGTGAAGTAATATATGCAGAAGTACTCATACATATTAAAAAAAATCCATTCACACATGTACTTGTGAATCTCTTAGATGATAAAGTGTTAGATCCAGGTATCTCTTTATTGTATTTTCCTTATTGGTAATGTCTTATTTCTAGCTGAATTTCAGTAAATAGTTGTTTAATGTACTATACAGCACAAGAGTTGGAAGCATTTGCAGCCTTATACTTACAGAAAAACAATTAGCCCCCAGGAGTCCACATCAATATAGAATTTATCTTGGGTGAATTTACAATTGAGCAGGGTCCTCCCTAGGACTTGAAGGTTAATCAACTATCAGAGTCGATTAAAGTTACTAAGACTGTTGTTTGCTGTCTAACAAAGCTCATAAGGTGGACATGTAAGGCTTCTTGCTAATTTATTTAATTTTCCAGAAGAAAATAGCTCAAGAAGCCTAGTACATCATGTTGACTACCAAACATAGATCAGAGTATGAGTCAGGAGATTTTTTTTTTTTTTGATGAAAAAAAGAAACAACTCTTTTATTGAGGATGTTATTTTAATGTTTTTCATGTCAATACTTTGATTATTATAATCCTATTTTACAAATGAATAAATGGAATCACATGGAAGTTAAGGGGCTTTCTCTGACAGCCTGATATCAGTCAAAGTATCTGCTGATCACTTGGGCCTGGAAACACATCCTGCACCCACTGAGTGCTGAGGCCACCAGCTGACATTAACTGAGGTGTCTCACTTCTGCTCTGTCCTCAGGCTGACCAACTCCCTGTTGTCAAGTGAAATATTTCTTTCTTTAAATATGATAAGGTCTTCATTCAGATTTTGGTCTGTTTTATAGGCTCTGGAGTCATTTTGTTTTGTGAAGGCAGGATTTCCAACAAGTTCGTTTTACATGGTAAAAAGAACACTTTTTTCTATGAATAGTTATATATTTATGATATTGACTATTTGAAAAACTATATATATAACAAGTATGTCAAATCCTAATTTCAATAAAAGTATTACAAAGATGAGGTTAAATAATTTAAAATGGTCAATCGATATAAAGTAATTTAAGGAAAAAACATTAACATTTTCGGTATCATGCAGATAGGGCCATTTTGCAGAAGGAGTAATACAAACAATTTGGGAAAGACTACTTTAAACTGACTTTACATACATGTCTCTGTTTCATTTTGAGTTGCTTTTATAGTTTAATCTTAAGAAAAAAACATTCATTTCTCTGTTTTCAAATTTTTCAGGGGCTGCTTCAAAGTAGCCTCTTTTGATCCAACAACATATATGTACTTCATTCGACTTTAAAGTGCTGAGATTATGACTGAAAATCACTAAACATAAAGAGAGTAATGACAGCTCCATTTACTGACTTTTGCCTTAAATTATACACTGCTCTTGCCATTGCAATATACTATTGTTAATTACCAGGACCCCTGTGATGTAGGTATCATTGTCCCCAATTCATAGATATGCAAACTGAGATTGTGGAGGTGGAATAATTACCTTCAGCTCCCTTATGAAATATGGGGCAAAAATGGAACCCAAATCTGTCATTCCCTAAAATCTTTGGTCTTTCCCCAATATATGTTACTTCTCTGCACTAAATTTCCTAAAATATATTGTTGGCATTTAAACTGTCTTACATAGTCAAGTTTCAGTGAGCACATTATAGTTACAGAAAAACCATAGGCTATATCTGTGCGTACCTTTAAGTGAATTGAATTGATTATATTTTTAATGGGTTACCTTTGGAAGGTTGGCCTCTTATTATATCTCCTCTTCTCTGAAGTCAACATTCCCCTGCTTCCCTTGAAGATGAAAGCGTGGCAACTATATTTGTATGTGAGACCCCATCTTCTATATAGCTAGGGGTCAACACCTATCCTAAGCCAAAGTCAATCTGATTGATTTTCTTTCCTGCAAATCTGTTCTGAGGTCTGCTTTGCTAAATAGAGGACATGTAAATTTGGGAGCTTTGGGGCAGTCGAGGCACAGAGAAGACTGAAGCATCCAGAACCAGAGAACTAGGCCTTGAGAAGAGAGAGAAAGAGTGAGAACTACTATCTGGACTCCTAGTTACAGCCTATCATGAGCCCCAGTTATTGCATTTCCTGCCCTTGTGTTATGTGAAGTCTCCTTACAATAAATTTTGCTGTTTTAATTAAGCTAGGTTGATGTGGATCTCTGTTATTACAACTAAAAAGGCGTTAAGTAATACTCAGAATGTTGGAAAGAAATCTCTTCTTAAAAACACTTTGCAGTGAGAGATCTTGAATCATTCAGTCTCTTCTGATCATTTACTGGTAGTGACCATATATAAGATGATTTCACTTAGTTCTAGAACCCACCATTTGACTGCATTATAATATACACACTTAATATGCACATAAATGACTCGGGTTCTTTGTTGGGTTTGATTAAGTTGTCTAAACACTTTTTCATCATAAAATATTCAAATGAGAAAATATTACATTCTCCCCTAAAGAGCAGAATCATAAAAGATAGTCTTTACCAAATAAACTCCTGTTCATCTCATTTAGGTCCCTTTTAGTTGTTTTTTTCTACTTATCTTGTCTTTAACATTCTTACTGGAAACTCTAGCATAATTTTTGACACAGACAAAAGTAGAGGCAGATTTAGTAACCAAAACATGTATATTTAAAAATTGTCCCTTATTTAGCATATGTTAATATGGTGGTTCATACCAAAGGAACAAAATAAAATCATCACAAGAAATGACTGCAAAACACAAGCACCCTGGATAATTCAAACTAAGCCTTATGGCTGGTTCAAACAATTTGGTTTTGATTTCATACATCACCAAAATGAGACATTAAAGAAGACTCTACATGGAGTGCTTTTTTTTTGTTGTTGTTGTTCACCCACTTTTTCCCTTGGGTTTAAGAAAGAAAAAAAAAACAATGGAAACCATAGAATTTTTTTCATTGAATTGATTTGTAAAAATGAGTTTGGCAATTAAAATCAGATTTTTTAAGAAAGAAAAAAATACTTCTGAGTAAAGCACTTATACTAAAAGTTTTAGCAGAATGTGGATTAAATTATTGGTTTTTAAACCAACCCTTAAAAATGGCATTCACTCTGGAATGAAAAAAACAGTAGATCCAAAGTAGAACAAGATTTTGGCCAGTAAAATTAAGAACTAAATTAAAACTTGCTGTAAATTAATTGCAAATTTCATAATCCTAGAAAAATTCTGACTAAAACACCTTCCTAGCTGAAAGAAATGTTTTTCTACATGTTTCCTTTTAGTGATTGTTTCCGGTTTATTACAGAAATTCTTCAGGCTATAGTTCCTGCAGTTTGATCCTCCAAGTAGATTTTGGGTAGCAAATCCACTAGCAAATCCAGTCTTTTGACCTTGTTTCTTTTGCCTGAAAGTTGTTCTTTTCAATGCTCCTGCCCAAAAGAAAAACAGGAAATCTAGATACGTGGGAGGTGCCCTTGCTCTGTGAGCTGCCACAAGTGATGGCAGGTGCTAAATGATCAGAGTGCTAGCAGACCAGAGCTGAAGTCATAAAGACTTGTTTTTAAAGAAAAAAATCTTGTTAGTGGTACATTAATATTATTGTGTGCCATGCCATAGATGAATTTACTTCTACTATGTAAACACTTCGCTGAAAAAGGGGGCTAGCAGATGTTGATTTTGAAAGGAAAAATTAATGCATAAGGCTTAAATTGAATATTCTTGTTCAAAACCTAAAAACTCCATGTGCATTACTCACTGAATCTATCAGACCACTATGAGTAATTATTAGGCACTGTTGATATATTAGTATATAGCAGAGGAACTGACCATGCTGACCCTACACTGAAGAATAAAGCTTTCCATGAAGAGTCTAATTGAGATAATACCTCCCTAAATTCCCACAAAGGTGCTTTGACCCCTGGTTAACGCCAGTGAAAACCTATAGCTGTTAAAAAGCAAATGCCTTTAAGCCTCCACCTAAACTCTTTTTACTGCTTACAGGATTCTTTTCCTGCAGAAAGAGGTATTTTTTTCTTTTAGTCTCAGTTTATATGTTGCCTCTTCTATGTTGGAGCTTCTCCCATGTCAGCTCCGGCCTCTCACCCAACCCCCACTGCAGCAAAATTAATAAATTAATCATATCCTCCTCTGTGTTACCATAGCATTGTGTTAATACCTGTAGCACAGCACTTATATTGTATTACAATTAGCTCTGTATGCATGGATTTATCATCACGATCCTGGAAATTTATGAAAGTGGGAACAATATGTAATTCATTCGGGGCTTTGTTTATAGAAGGTACTCAAAACATGTTCATCAGAAACAAGTGAATAAAATCCTCTTAATGGAGGTGAACTCATGTATTCACTCATTCATACCTCTATTCTACAAGTAATGTTACTTAGGATATATCTTGTGTCTTATTGTAAAACATTTTCTCAGACACCTACAGGTCATTGAAAATCTTTCAAATTCTTGACATCAGGCAGTGGGCAAGGGCAGAGTAAAAGAGACAAGAAAACAATTCCTCCTGCTTAAAATTTTTGCCCTTGGCTATCTCTGATGCTAGACATATAGCAGGTGCTTGATGAAAACTTGTTGAATGATTGACTGATTGATTATAGCTGAAGTTCAAATGTTTTCTGTCATAGCAGGTGATAAAAATACCTGCTAAAATTTTCATCTTCTGCAAAAACTTTCTTATGAAGTCAAGTTTTGTCCTGACAACTAACCCACACAAGACTGATGTCACTCCTCATGAAAACCTTCAAAATTTCTTGTATGCATATCTTTATATTCTAAATGCATCCATTAATGTTTACGTAGTGTTTGCTCATGCTTTATGCCCCTTCCTTCATATGTTGATTTTCTCAAAGTGAGACAAAAGCCTTTTATCCCTGAACTAAAAAACCATATATTTGTGCTTTTATAAACCAGGAAATTTGATTAATTGGTTTTCAGCAGGACAGTGATCATTAACATTAACCATGATCACCTGGAGGCAGTGAAAGTTTTGGGGCCCCTTCTGAAATCTAATCCAACGACAAAGTTACATCTGGTGTCACGCTAGTATCAAGCATGGATAACCATATTCATACGTTCTTCAGCTTTCAGTTGGAAGAGACTTTCAGACTAATATATTTCAAGTGAAATGCAAAGATCTCTTTAAAAAAATCTGGTAAAATGTGTCTGGATACAAACAGGGACAGAAATCATCTTCCTCATAGAGCACCTATTCCATTTCTGAAGAAGTCTAATTCTTAGAATGCACTTCCATTTACTGAGCCAAAATCAGATTCCCTGAACTTCAAACATTGATCCTGGCTCTAGCCTCTAGTGTTTCAAAGATTTAATCTAATCCCTCTTCAAATATTGAATAGCAGCCATGGTTCCCTCTAGGTATTTTCCAGTACAGCCTATAAACCTGACTAAATCTGTATCATCCAGCACATGTGTCTCTTAACCACAAGGACATCATGAGAGATCACTTCAAAGGCACTGCTCACGTACTAATGCCAGTACGTCTGTAACCACCAATTAAATAAGCGAAGTGAATTGGTCATGATTGCTGCTGAGGAACTCATGTTGGCTGTTAGTGATCACTGCCTGCTTTTGGGTGCACATATGCAATCTGCTTAATAATTCATTTGGCACTTGGCTCATTTTTGTTTCCAGAATCTATCTTTCATTCTATATCAGTCACAATTCAACTGGGGAGGGTGAGTCTTAGTATTTAAAACAGTGGAAGGGAGTGGATTTAGTACAGGGAATTGGTTACACAGACACCGAAAGGCTCACTGAACAGGGGGTGGTGAGGCAACCGCAGATCAGAAATAGCAGGAAGTCACTAGGACTTCTAGGCTAGAGAATAAAAGGGAGGAGTCTGTGATACCAGGGCCAGGGTTGACGGTCACCTGGAGAAAGACGCAACTGTGACAGGAATGGAGAGCAGGAGTTACAGCTATAGAGAAGACATTACCTGAGACATTTCCAGAGATATCCCCCAAGGCACAAAGAAATAGGGGAAATAACCTGACTTGTCCCTTCCTCCAGCCCTTTACTCTCCCACTGGGCTTCCCACTGGCTTCACCCACTGGAGAGTCAGCTGACACAGAAATCTGGGAAACTGAAACGCAGCCTGCGGAGGTGGGGAGTGCAGAGCAAAGCAGAAGGGCAGAAATGGGTGCCTTTCCACAATACTCCATGACTCTTCAAAGACAACATACTTAAAGAGTATCTCAGTACTTCTAATAATTACCTTAATTACAGCACTTAATTTATTATGGTTTGTTTTGGAGGTTTGTCCTCACATAAATGTCTTCCCTAACCTTGAACAAGCACGACATAACTGTGTTGTTATTGTTGTTGTCATTTGCCTCCACATCTTTTACCAGTGTGTTGCATACAGAAAACAGTAAATTAATATAATTTGTCTGACTCTGGAAAAATCTAATGTTCTCCCCCAAAAAGCTCCTCTTTTATTATCTCCTCCCGTGTTTGAGGTTCAATTTCTGCTTAATCATGTTTGCACTATGTTCTTTAGTTTATAGTTAGTGTTAATAAATAATTAACTGGAGTTAAGTAGATCCAGTTTTCCTTCTTAGAGGGTTTACTAGACAGTATCCTCACTTACTGATAGTTTTTCTAGCAATACACACCCAATTTTTATTGTTGTGATAAAATGCGTCATGAAAATGTTCAACTGGCATTTAAAGCATATCAAAAGGCCCTTGACATTATACTTTTACTTTTTAAGTAATTCCCTATTTTTCTTTTGAGATTTTAGTATGAAAATATTTATAATGTATCCCTGGAACACATATGTTAGCATTTAAAAGCCAGGTAGCTTTGTAAAATCATCAATCAGCTGACTGAGTTTATGAATTTAACTCATCTTTCCCCAACAAAATGACAGGCTTTAACAGTGACTGACAGAATTGAACGGCAATTGTATCATTGTGTCGATAGAGGATGCACATCCAGCTTTTCCTGACCATCCAAAGTAATCATTTTAATCACTCACACTAGACTGGTCCTTAAATGGCAATATACAGAACTGTTCTATCCCATATAGTAGAGTCTGGCCACGGAAAGCTACCAAAACCTTAAGATGTGGTTCTTCTGAAATCGACATAAGCTACATGCACAAAATACACACCAAATTTCAAAGACCTGGTATGGAGAAAAGAATTCAAAATACCTTGTTCATATTTTATATTGACTACGTGTTAAAATGCTAATAGTTTGGAAATACTGGGCTCAATAAAAATGTTATTAAAATTAATGTCATCTGTTTCTTTTTATTTCTTAAGTTTAGTTCCAAGAAAATTTAAAAATATATATGTGGCTAGCACTTGTGGCTTTCTTTGTATTTTTTTTGGATAGTGTTAGTCTAGGGCAAATGAAGAAGAGTGTCGGTGGAGACAGGGTGTAGCAACTAAAGGAGAAGTCATCTCTCCTTTTAATTAGTTTTGTAATAGCAACAGATTCAATGTCAGACATTTAGAAGAGACAATACTATTCTCTTCAGTCAAGCAAAACTCCCACTGTGGTTCCTAAGAGTTCTGCCTGAGTGAAACAAATGAGATTAAGCCCATGATGTTTACTTCGTACTAAAACATTTTCTCTTTTCTGAAACTTTCTTAGTATAGTGCTGGCTACCAGGCTGTAGAAATGCAGAATAGAGAAAGGATGAAGGAACAATTTGAAAGTGTTGTTTTGAAACATGTAACTAGTGCTGTCAGCTGCTGGTTCTTTCCATTTTGTACATTTACATTTCCTGACTGTAGTTTAAGAACATTTCACTGCGTGTTACTATCAATCATCCTTAACCTAGAATTGCACTGTACATTAGTAACAGTTAATTGGCATATTTAAAGTAAATAGCTACTTAGTTTTGTTGTGAAGGTTTTGCATACAAATCTATAACACCACACGCTTTGTTTGTTTCGATAGCAAATATCCCTGTCTGCAACATTGCCACTTCTGTCAGTAGATGAATACAGATGCAATCACATTGAAATACCCTGCACACTCGACGACAGCCCAAATGACGTGCAGTGTGTAAGCAGGCACTCTTTGCCCATCAAATGATGCCCGTACAGAGGGAAGAACACAAAGACATGAATAGGAGAGGCAATGTGAAGTTTTAGAAAGATGGTCGAGAAAGAAAAGGGAAAAAATAAAACAGGAATTACCATTTTGCCTATGTGTTTTGTACATGTTAATGAGCTAAGGGAGATTACTTGGCATACATGGTCTTGGACTCTGCCATTTGTTCAAGGCCATGTTCACACCCAGCAAGCAACATACTTCCCAAAGCCCAGGGAGAAAGATCATTCTGCTCCTCATTCCTTCAGAGACCAGTAACAAGTGGAATTGTCCTCCCTTGGCAGCAGGGCTAAAATGGGAATGGGTTAGGTATTTGATAATAGAAAATTTTTTTTAAAAAAGGATCTCTTTCCAACTGTGAAGCTAATACTTCTATGAGATATACCTTAAAAACAAACAATCCACACTGTATTTTTGGTGAATGCCAGTGTCTCCTAGACCCAGAGAGATGAATGTTTACCTGAGTCCCAATATTTCCTTTACTCCCTGCACCAAGGAGTCAAAGAGATCATCTGGTAGGAACGTGGTGTGTGTTTGTGTGTGTGTGTGTGTGTTGAATTAGATGAGGTGTCACCCTTTCCCTCAGCCATAATTCTGTAATAGAATTTCCACAGAAGCAACAATAAAAACAATTGTTCCTATGGATCATTTTCACAGCCCATAAAAATCGTATAGACTGACAAAATGTTTAAAGTGAAATTAACAAAATCACTAATAATAGTACAAAGAGGAATCAGAAATCATAGTGATACTATTGTTAGCACTGAAAACATTATCACAACTCTATTAAGAGGTTAAGGGAGGGAAAAAAAGGTTTTATGGAGATAACCTGGAAAGAGTTAATCACTACTCATTTCTGATTTTCTTTCTTTGATGAAATTCAAATGTGGAATACCAAACAAACAAACAAAAGCTTTACTTAAAATATCATTTAGATACATCATCATTAAGTAGGCTTTGTGACTTTTTCAATGGGCTAACCCAGCTCCGGCGTTTTTCAAGTGCTCGCAATGTGCCAACACACCCTGCAAAGAGAGAAGAGTTCTGAGCATGTATGTGTCCTTCATCTGCTTCCACGTACTACATCTACCTTGAAAGGGAAAAGAAAAACTGCAAACCATATCATCTCAAATAGTAGAAAACGTGAAGAGGGAACTTCTTTTCTCTTTGTAAAACTATCAGGGAGAATTTCCCATCTGTTCTAAATTTCTAATATTGAACTCTTCAGTTGAGATCCACAGTCTTTCATGGCTCATTGCAAATTTCTAAATAGATGTTTTGCCAGCACCAACTGAAAACTAAAAAGCCGGAATTCCTAGTGTTTGCAGGGTTCTTTATCCACTGAGGCTCTCTTATGTGAACTGGTAGCAATGCCATCCATGCTGCTTACCAGGCTTGGGGATACACATGTCTCCTGATTGCACAGCCCATTCAACTCAGAACTACATCCCACTCCTTCCCAGAGTGATTGTTGTGTCCTTTTCCTTTCACAGTTATCATTAAAGCTCCTGACGGATGGTAAACGCATAGCTAGATTATTGCTATAATGTCCTCTTTGGGCGTGGATCCATTGTCTTTATTTCAATCCATCTTACATAACATGATGCAGTTATGGACTCTAGAGTGAGGCCTCTTAAACTGTCTGAACATGGTTACTGAACATGGTTTTTATTTCCTCCAATCCATCATGGACTGATACTTAGGTAAACTAAAATAAAATGAACTTCTGGAAAAATGATCACATGCTTGGATGCCACAGCTATGTCAAATTGCTGTAGAAGTTTCTAAATGCTGACTCTCAATTTCTGTATCTGCCTCATCATAGACCTTTCACACATTTGCTGATCAGAATCAGCGTGCAGACCACATGCTGACGGCACCAATGAACTAAATTCTATCATATCATCCTTATTTTCTAGGCTCACCATTTACATCACTCCAGGCCAAGCACAAAAAGTAAACCTAAAACCAAACCGTCTGTTCAGATGAGTTGCATCTAGAAAATACCTGAAAGATTCTTTCTCTCCCACTAAATACCCCCTGATCATAAAGCACGTTAGGATCCTGTAAGTGTTAGATAAAATTGTCAAGGATTTTATGGCAAAGGGGTACCAATACCTTGATCAAAGTATGGAAGTGCAGGATACTTGAAAACATGGTGGCCACAAAAGGCTTATAGAGAAGCAGAAAAATGACCAAAATATCCCATCCAAGCTTATGAAAGAAAATTTTAACAATATCTTGCAAAAGGGACATAAAAACTGTACCAAAGTTCTTGTCACTAAGATGACCAAATTCAGAACTTGAAAGGCTACATATAGGAAAAAGAAAAGTTAAATGAAGTTCTTCTGTGTACTATCCCTTATACCCAATTTTATAAAAGTCATCAAACTGTTCATTTTATGTTATATAAGAAAAATATCCAGATGAATTTCTGAAATTTTGACTATATTCACTGATGTCAATATGTTGCAGAGATGCTAAGAGACATCTCGGTGAGATACTCACCTTCCAGCTGTGCCCAGGTATACCATTTGTCTTAAGGACTAAAATTCAGGGATAACAATACCCTCTCATCCATAGGCTCACAGTCATAATAATCTCCTTCTTTCTGGATTCCAATGCTTGAGCCAGATTACTTTTCATACTGTTTCTTCATATACTTTGCAACATGATCACATCGTATTTTTCTTCAAAACTCTGGCAGATTGTTTGGGCTAGAGATAGATGGAGACAAGAGGCACCATCTGGTGCAAGATCTTTATTCCTTGTTAGCACTACAGGAGTTCTGGTATTTTACATGGTTCAGGCAGTAGCAACAAATTTTTTAAATGCATAGATTGAGAAGGTGTAAGATGGTCAAATGGCCCTTGGCACTGTCTAAGCACATCACTAGTTTCGTTGGTGTAGAGTTGGGTTTTTTTGTTTTGGGGTGTTTTTTTCCTCCAATTCAGACAACCAGTGGCATATGGTTTCATGATTCACAAAGATGGTCCTTGACTATAGATTTGACGATCTCAACACAACTTCCAGGCTTGCCAGAGCTGTGTTACAGCAGAGAGAGCAAATAGCTCATGATATTTCTCCTCTGATGAGTAAGCTCCAAAATCACAGGTTTAAATTTGATCTGGGGCTGAAAGAAAAGGAACCATGCCCTCCCATGCCAGTATCCATGCTTTTTCTTTGTCAGAGGTGAGTGTCTATTTCTGCACCATTGATCCATGGCTTCAGGGAACAAAAGCTCAAATAATGCCCAGGTTAATTCTGTTGGCTTATACCGAATATATACGTTTGCTCTTTTCTCTATCTTTCTACTCTTTGGAACCCCAAGCCTTTCCTGAACTTTAGCTATAGTTCTAAAAATCTAGCAACGATTTAATAGAATTTTTTTCACCTTTCACACACAAAGTCAGTGTTTTCTAATGGAATTAGCTAAGAGTTGGGTGCCAGGAGATTTGCTCAGAAGCTATCACAGCTACCTTGTGAGGATAAGTGAAAAAATGAACTGGAAGGAACAGCGCTTTGGAAACAAACTAAAACATCAGAAAATGGGGCTTATACAAGTTAATCTTGACTGCAATTCAAGAATAAAGTTAAAGGAAACCTCACCTGTTGGCTCCTGATTTCAGAAGGCTCCTTGGAGTTACTGCTGTTGGAGTGTGTTGCCAAAACTTTGAAGTATCTTTCTGATGATCACATTAATGCCGTCTTAATCTCTGAACTGTTCTGCCGTTATCCTACACATGTACGGTCCTCATTCTCCTCTATCCTGTCAGCCATTTCCTTTGATTCTTTTAAACCCTCCTGTCTCTTTCACGCTTACTCCATATACTTTCTTACCCGAAGACTCACCTTTTTACAATTGTAAGGGGCCATGAATTACAACTTTTTTCTACTGACTTCTTTGGTCACTTATCCCTGCCATCCATCACTTCTCCACTGAAAGCCTCCTTTTCTTGATAACATGAAATGGTGCAGATATCAGTAGGGATGGTTGGAAATGAAGAAGGAAAAGAAGAAATAACAGAACAAAAATAGGGTGCTATGTTGAAAACCGTAGATGTCAATATAACAGCAGATGGTGTAGATAAACTCACTATTAATATGGT
Organism: Lynx canadensis; assembly: GCF_007474595.2. Classification (NCBI taxonomy): domain Eukaryota; kingdom Metazoa; phylum Chordata; class Mammalia; order Carnivora; family Felidae; genus Lynx; species Lynx canadensis. The sequence goes on along the minus strand of NC_044303.2, from coordinate 151,846,907 downwards.
CAACTTGGTGCAATTACCACATGGCCGCAACTGTAAACCATACATACAATTCAGAAATATAACAAGCCCTGCAGGCAGTTATTCACTGATGCTCTTTAGTCAAGAGGTATGCCACAATTGATTCTTTTTGTATTTGTCCAACAGGCGGAGTACCTCACAATGTTGATGTCATTTTTCTTCAGAGCTAATGATTTGTGAATAGTCTTATTTTTATGTTAACAGCAAATTATCTCCTTCAAAGTTCAAAAGAAAGATATCTGTGTGCTCCTCACACACCTCAGTTTCAAGTCTGTAATGGAAATCTGCTTCTTCTTGGAACACATGCCCCCAAAAGAAGAAGTGAATGTACACCACTCTGTCTTGATAAGTAGGAGAAAGCAATCTCCATGTAGTAGTTCATTTCTTCTCTACTCTGTATGTTGGGGGTGAAACAGAAGTTGGAGTCCAGGGAATGACCGACCGACAGTATGCTTTAAATTGTAATGACTTCACACAATCCTGGCTTGGGAGAGAAATCCAGAGCTGGTGACAAATTTAGGATCTAAGTTGCTCTCAATAAATAGACCATCTCAAAATCTCCAGTGGTTCCCTGGTGAATATAAAATAAAGGCCATACTTATCAAATTGACATTTAGAGCTCTCCACAATTTGATAGCAACCTATCTGTCCAACGTTTAAACTATTTTCATTCACTAAGCTGAAGTTTCCTGTAGAAAAGTCTACTCACTATCACTTAATAAAACATTATATGGATTCTAGCTTCTGCAGTTTCATTTGCATGTATCCCTTTTTGAGATGCCCACCTCCTTACCTTTCAACTTATCTAAACATCTTCCGTTTAGATCCGTCCTACAGACTCATGCCATCTACGTTTCCTTCCTAGTTGCTTCAGACCTTGATGATCCCTCTCTCCCCTGACCTCCTACACAGCTGATTTCCCACTCTACCCATTAGGCTCTTATTATGGGCTATCTCTGATTGTTAGTTAACATTTTTTACATATGTCCTGTCCTCTCTATGAAATTTTGCTGTGCCAGATGTTATGATTCGGTCCAGAGTGTAAATTCCTTGGAGATAATCACTCATTTTTTGTGCAACCTTTACAGAAAAGGCACTCATTATATTTGTCAATGGATCATTTTATTGAATTCCTGCATTTTAAATATAAGTACATAATCAATGTTAAATGTTCAACTCCAAATTTCTCTAACTGTAGAGATGTTTGCCAAATTGAGTCTGGCTTTATAAAAGCATATTGCTAGGCATTAATGTAAGCCTGAGATAACACCCTAAAATCTAAGCTAGAAAAATACAGACTGAAAGCCTAAGAAATAGAGATAAAATTAAAAATTTCCTTAAAAAATCTGCAACAAAGACCTTTTTAAATATAATTTGTTTTTAAGGACATCTTTTCAATATATTTAATAGTCTGACCATCAACACGGTTTTAAAAGAGATTTTTATTTTTTTAAACAAGAGATCTGTAGGATTGACCTCATATGGTATTCACAGCAAAAATAAAATATGTAAACTAGCTTGTGTTGAAAAAATGCTGAGACAAACCTGGTCAGTATATTCTCAGCTAAGCTCTGAAAGAAGCATTCTGAATAACCTAGGACAATGGAGCATTCTACAAGGAATTCGGGAAAGTAAATTAGAGAAGGTGACAGTGTCTAGAAAAATAAATATAGTGACAAAGACAAATTTTACACTGGCAGCAATGTGATTATATCTATATAAGACTACTGCACAAACTTTTTATACCAAAGTAAACATTCCATTCAGCCCAGGAATTGTAAATTCAGTCAAACAACCAAGTAGATTGCCTCCACTCAATTACCTGGCTGGTCAACTGAACTGACTGAATGTTTAGGCATTAAAAATATTTGGCTCATAACTTAAAGTGCCCTTAGAATGCAAAGAGTATATAGCTGTAAAAATCATTTTCTCAGCTTAAAGTAACACACAAAATGTTGTGCTACAGACCATCAGCTGTCCACCAAAATGTGTGCTCTGTCTATAGTGCAGAGCTGCTGCTACAGAGTGGTTATGGAGCCAGGGAGTCCATTTCTCAGTCCCCTTGCATTTAGGTGAGGCCACCTGGCTAGTTCTAGTAAAAAGGAAAGAAAGAGAGAAAGAGAGAGAGAAAGAAAGAAAGAAAGAAAGAAAGAAAGAAAGAAAGAAAGAAAGAGGAAGGAAGCTAGGAAGGAAGGAAGGAAGGAAGGAAGGAAGGAAGGAAGGAAGGAAGGAAGGAGGGAAGAGCAAGCCTAAAAGAGCCTAAGTAGTGAGGGTTATCTGGGGACTAAAATAGTTTAAAAAACAAAACAAAACACTGGTGCCTTCTCCCCAATTCTTCTTCCCCTGTTTGCCCAGGCTCTTTTCCTTTACATGTTTCCATCATTGCTACATTATGCTCCTTGTGGTTGAGAGATTTTGTCTTAAGTGTATTTCAGCTCAGGCCACTATAACAACAATAACAAAAATAGACTGGGTGGCTTAAACAACAGACATTTATTAAGCGTCCGACTTCAGCCAGGTCACGATCTCGCGGTCCGTGGGTTCGAGCCCCGCGTCAGGCTCTGGGCTGATGGCTCAGAGCCTGGAGCCTGTTTCCGATTCTGTGTCTCCCTCTCTCTCTGCCCCTCCCCCGTTCATGCTCTGTCTCTCTCTGTCCCAAAAATAAATAAACGTTGAAAAAAAAAATTAAAAAAAAAAAAAAAACAAAAAAAACAACAGACATTTATTCATCACATTTCTGGAGGATGGGATGTCCAACATCAATGTGCTCCCAGATTTGGCTCTTGGTGAGGGCCGTCTTCCTGGCTTTCAGAAGGCTATCTGGCTATATCAGCATGTGGCCAAGAAAGGAAGTTCTGATGTCTCCTCTTCTTATAAGGAGATTAATCCCATCATGGGAGTTCCACCTTCATGACCTCATATGGACCAAATTATATTCTTAAGGCCCAACCTCCAAATATCATCATATCAGGGCTAGGGCTTCAACATACAAATTATAAATTTGGGGGCGGAGAAGGGACACAAACACTCAGTCCATAAGCTTTCTCTTCCCAAACCGGGTATTTATTAACTTCTGTGTGCCCACTCACAGCTTAAAGAGAGGCTTAGAAACAACCCCAATTATCCAATGAAAACGGAGACCACTATCCATGCATCATAATTCAATATTTTGATTATAATAAAAATAACGATGATGGTGATAATAATAAAAACTGAATGGTTTTTTTGTTTTTAGTTAAGAGTTTTTAAAACAGTTTGTAAAAATGAATACTATGTTTAAAGGCTTCTTTTTTTAGTCTTTCTAAAGGAAAAAAAATATTTCAATTAAAACTGAGTTAGGTGAGCTTAAGCAATCTCTACAATTATTAAAAAAAAAAAAAAATGAGCCTGTTGCAATTTATTCCCTCCAAGGCATTCACCGGGAAGGCCCCTGGAGCATTACATTAGCCTAATATTCAAGTTACTCATTCAAACAACAGTCCATCCAAGAAAGCCCCCTGCAGAGCCCATACTATTACTCAGTGCAAAGAACTGCATTGTCTTCCTAAACATCTAATTTAGAATGAACTTAAATGAGCTCTTATCTGCAGCACAGTCTTACAGAGCCGCCAACATTACCCTGAAGCTGGACTAGGATAAAATACAAAGTTAGGGTCCTGTGAACTGCAAAGGAGTGAGACAAACTCAATGTGCCCATAAGATCTTGGAAATTAAACACACTTCACCTAATTGTTCTACAATTTCTTTAACTGTTAGCTAATGTTAGCATTTACAAGGGAAACCAGTAACTTAAGCAAAAATCCTCCTTTTTTAAATATATAAATACTACTTTTCCTTGGTTTGAACTGATTTTCCCCCTTTCCCCTAACTTGTGCTGTTATTTGGGGTTTCCAAATATAATAGTGCTTCTGACCATTCTTAATTGCACCGTAATGGGTGTTAAGCACAGGAGTGTGTGCAAACAGACTCGACTTTTCTAGTCTTTGACTGTTCCTTGCCTCTGGCCTCTGTCAGAGAGGCTTGCTAACTACATCTCAGGGGAGCAATCACATAGCTTGACTCAGCCTGTGGCTCTGACTATTGGGACTTCCTGAAGTCACAACCACTTTGGCGTCCAGAACTGGGGCACAGCGTGTCTACTCTTCATAAAATCCAGAGATTGCAAGTGTGAAACGTGAGAGCTGATTAGGGATGCACCTTAAATGGTATCAAGGGAGCCAGTTAGCAATGCAAAATATGAGATAATATAAACATAACACTCACTGCCAGTTGATCACTTATGTGAGCGCCACGAAAAGCAAAACACAACAGAAAAAAAATTGAAGGTGAGCAACAAATAGATTTCTTCAAAGATAATTTTGAATAAAAGTTCAATTTCATGGGAAAAATGCATAATAAAATGATGTGGAATGATGTGCCAGAAAAAAATTGATATGTCTATTTGTCTTTCTGGAACTTGGCTCTGTATTAATCATTGCTAATGGGTATATCTAGTCCTTTTAATACATACACTCTTCCTTTCTTGCGTGTTATTGATTGAGAGAATTTGAAGTTAGAAGATGCAATTATTTTGGCTGTCTTTAAACTTCTGTGACTACAATAGAATGATTCCATTTTCTCTCTTAAAAAGCCAGAGTAATTTTGATTCAGGAATTTCTTTTTTAATTATCAGTTTTTAAGGAACATAGCATCATGCTTAGCAGAAGGGCCCTTTCTTTCTCAGTATTCTGGTGTAGCTACTCTCCTGTCAGCCTAGGCTTTCAGAGAGAGGAGAAAAAAATCTTCATAAAAGCTTTGGCCTAATTAACAAGAATGAACTAGATTTTATGATGAACAATTTATAGGCAGTTAATAGAGCTCATACACGGTAGCCAGGAGCTAGATAATTTATCATAAAAGGAATTTCAGTTACACTCCTAATCCCCATTCTCTTGATATTGCAACCAACTGCATTTACAATTGCCACTTTTATAAGCTTTGATTTACTGACAAATGATGCTGCATTTTATAGAGTCATAATGAAACTTACAAATGCAGTAAATACTTGTATCTCTGCCCATATGCTTCCAATAGCTTGCCAAACAATTTACTCTTCTACATTGTTATCTCTAGATGAAAATAATTTTTCAAAGATCTCCTAAGGATTCTTCATACTAGCACAAATAAAAATAAAAGTAATAGCAAATTGTTTATTAACCATCCTAAGTATTTGTTGAAAAGAAACTGATTTATCCACATTTTAAAAGGACTTCTGTAATGAGTTATGGATGATAAATACTTCTCAAATTATAAATAAGATGAAATAGCAAATATCCAAACATAATTTTTTAAAGGGCAGAATTTAAAGTAGGTGAGACCCAGGAGATCATACTGTCTCTTATCACTTGGTGTCTTATTGCTGTTCCTATTTCAGTTTATTTTATTTTTTAATGTTTATTTACTTATTTTGGGAGCAACAGAGAAGAGAGAGAGAGAGAGAACAAGCGGGGAAAGGGGAGAGAGATTGGATCCTGAGCAGGCTCTGTGATTTCAGCCCCGGGCTCAATCCATGAGTGGAGAGATCATGACCTGAGCCGAAATTGTCAGATACTTAACCAACTGAGCTACCCAGGCACCCCTCTGTTCCTATTTTAAAGTTATAACAAAATATGGCAACACATTGTGGGGACAGAACTGGGTGACTGTACATACCATCATATCAGCTTCATATTCTTTATCCAGTGATCTCTAGAGGAGTTCTTGAAGTCCTCAAATTAGGTAGCACTTCCTTCAGAAAGGCTCCCCTGACCACAGGCATCCCTTCTATATACCTTCTTACCATCCTATTCTTCCTCTTGTCACAAAAACAAATACAACTGCATTGCAACTGACTGATTAGTGTTCATATCCCCCATTGACCATGAGCTCTAGAACAGTAAGGACCACCATATTCCAACTCTGGAGTCAAAACAGTGTCTGGGACATAATGTATTTGTGAATGAGTGATGTTCTTGGTTTCCAAGCCTGTTAACAAAAGTGAAAATAAATCATTCTAGTTGTATGATCCAGTAATAAATTTGGTCACTAAAATTAGCAGTGAACTAGTCTATATTTTAAAAAGTAGAACATTCAAAAGTCATGATTCTCTACTTCTTGCTCATGACCAGCATTATAAATATTCTTAAACATTATGCTCTATTTGGATCTTCCACATTTTAAAAGGGACATGTTATAATAATAAAAAAGTGATCAAGAAAATAATAAAAATAAGAAATGACTAGAACAGAAATTCAGAGGAGAAGGTCAGGGAAAGATGACAGTTTGGCCTGAAACAGATGTGCTACATATTACATTAATCATGGTCTCTGGGGACAAAACGAAAGTGCTGCCTATTCCTTGGGGGGACAGAGCCATGGGCCATTGCAGAGTTGTTTAGTCCCCATAAGTAACCAATTCCTGAGGTAACGGGCTATGAGATATCAGATTATATGCCTACAGGTCCACTCAACAGACCATTTTTTTCTAGTGATTTGGGATTTAGTGCTGCCTGCCAAACCACCAGTTTTTGTCCAGCTGATCAAATTACAAGCAGGTTTACCATCAACTATTCCCCCATATCAAATATACCTCTCCTTCATCCACGGTTTCTTATCTCCTATCTAGAGTTTATGAAGTAGGTACCATTATTTTTTTCAAGGAAGATATTTTTCTAGGAAAACGATTGTTTTTCCTCTCAGATTCACCCCATCACCACAGAGAAGATGAGGCTCAAACAGCTGTCCCAGAAGGCAGGTCCCTGGCTGCCAAATCACCCACAAGAAGACAGCATCCCCAGCACATTCAGAATGGCTAGCAGGAGAATGCAGCTGGAAATATGCTAGTTTCCTCACACCTTTTCCAATTTATTCCCCATCTGTGGAAGTGTGGAGACCCAAGGCAGAACATGCTTCTAGCACTGTCTACTGAGGATGCCAGCCCAGCAGGGCCATGCCAGCCCATGACACCTATGAGATGTGGAACCAACAACTCTTTTGCCCTGAGTCAAAATAAAGCCTAAGAATGCTTTTATGATTCCTAATATAAACTAAAAATAACAGACGTGGTTAGTTCAGACCCAAGATTCACCTTGGAAATTGCTCCTAATTGTACATATCCCTCAAAGTGTCTTTTCTCCAAATGGAATTGGTCATTGACATGTGGATGTGCTCCTAATAGCAAAATAAAAATATTCCCTGCCTGAAGCATTATAATAAAGTTGTCTTTTTCCATTTCATTGTCTCAGAACATTTAATCAATTGACATGACATCTGGGGCAGGTCAAAAGAAGCCACGACTATTAATTTATAATTGGGATAGTCATTAACTTATTGATGACATACTCTTATTACTTTAACTTATTTTTAACAGTTTTAGTTTTACTTTTTAAAATGTTTTTAAACTATACACTCACTTGGGATTCAGAGATGGAAACCTAGGCACTTTTTTATCCTGTGTTCCCCATTTTGAAAAAATCCAGCCCCAAGGAAAATTCTGAAGTGGACACATTTCGTCTGGACAAAAGCTGGCCTCCCATTTAGGATGGTTTCCTATCGCCTACCTAAGATCATCTAAATTTTATATTAAATGAAATTTTGAAAGTATATTTAATTCTCCTAAGACAGAACTGGGTACATAGCAGAAGCCCCAAATTTATTAACTCCCTTCTTTTTCCAGCTCAGGAAAAAAATCCTTTATCAGTTATTTCCAAAAGTATGAGAATATCAATCAGTAATTGTCTTCTACCTGCAGTATTCTCTTCTCTAGTTATAAAATAAAAGACTTGTCTCCTTATTAAAGAAGGTGTATCTCTCTCTCTCTCTCTCTCTGTGTGTGTGTGTGTGTGTGTGTGTGTGTGTGTGTGTGTGTGTGTTTGGATTAGGAGGGAGAGAAGGAAAAGTGGAATGAAAGAAATACAAATACTCCCTAGGATGCTGAATGGCACAAAGAAAGCCATCACCTTGCTCTGCCTACACATAAAACCAAATTCCCTGCCTTCTCCTTCCCCACTCCCTCCCCCACCTCCTACCCCTCACCACCTCTGACTCCTCAGACCAGCCTCCAGCTTGTCTTTATCTTTCTGAATTCACAACCCTATCTTAATTCTGGTCTTAAGCTTAGTACTTTACTGACAAGACAAGGCTTGTCCTAGGCAGACAGTGGGAAGTAGATAACCATTAAAAATGTTTAATTCCAAACATGGGAATGGAGAAGCTAAACCACTTTGGCAACAATTTTCCTCAGTAATGAATATCATGAGGAAAAGCATTCCTTAGTACAATGGTGTGTACATGACAAGTGGTTGGGTTCATTTACTTAACATGTTTTGCGTAAGTTGTGATTAATTATCTACATTTTTTCTGATATTGTTTCCATCATACTGTGAATTTTAGTCTTAAACAATGGCTGTGTTTCAAATATTTGAGAACATACCAGACAGGCATCCTCCACCCTATTACCAAAAATATTGTAAATACTAACTAACTTGGGAAATCCGCTATCCCCTATTTCTTCCTCACCAAGCTTATAAAATGTCCACAAATATATACATTTGCACACAAATTTTCTTGCTAAGCAGAAGTATACTCACAAAGACATAGTCACCCTCTTATTTGTATGGGCAAAAAATCTTTAGAGCAAGGACTAAATTGTAGGTACAGTTCGGGGCATCTTTGAATGGCACACCCTTTCTACAGAATGTGGGCCACTCATCTAGACATCCTAGTATTTTGACATAAGCCCTGTCAGACAGAAGGTTCCATGCTACCAGATACACTTCTTTTGAAAATGTCATCCAGGGTAGAAATTGATTTTCTGCCTCAAATACAGCTGCTGTTCTGAGAAACCCCCTATCCTATTAAAAGTGTCCCTGCTCCACCTCCAACTAGACATAAGCCACATGACGGAATTGACAGATTTGTAGGAATGCAAAATTCCCACTGATTCATTCATTCATTCAACAACAAGTATATTTTCACTCAGTATACAAATCACTGTTGTAGATGCTTGGGGATATACAGTGAACAAGACAGGGAAGGTACCTGCTCTCATGGAACCACTTGCTATGATTTCAGGTAGTGTATTGTTATGTACAAATAATTTAAAACATGGTAATTTGCTAGAGAAAGACAATTTTGGATTGGACAGTCAAAGAAAACCTCTTCCAAGGCTCTGATATTTGAGCAAATCATACCAAATCAAAGTGAATAACCTGGTAGAAAGGACACAGGATTTGGACACAGAAGACTCAATTTCTAACTTTTTGTAGTCTTTAGGCCAGTTCCTGAAAGCCTTCTCCTTTTAGCATAGAATAGGAATCCCACTGGGAACATTTCTCATCCTCCCTAAAAAGGTTGATATTGGTTCAACTTGATGAGCTTTTCCATTATGATATTTATATCATGACTCAAACCCACTACATTCACCTTTTTAAATATGAAGATTCTAAATCAATGGTTCTCAACCCTGGATACACAATAACTTGGAAACCTAACCCTGCTGGCATTGCTTTAGATGCTGAAGTCAATAATACAAGATGAGTCAGTATGAAGGACTTCTAGGTGCCATCCACAAGCAGCTGAGAGAAGGGGTTGGGGGTGAATTGGTGAATGCAGAGTCACTGGATGCTTCACTGCTTTATAGAAAACCACCTGATATTAGTGAAAATCTCTGAAGCAATTCAACATGTTCAGAGCAGATTTATCCCTGGTGGTTTAGCATAAGATATCTGTATCAGGGGCAGAAAGAAAAAATCGCGGTCATATGATCAAGCAAGATTCGGATTGGAGGTGATGTATATGTTTGTGGTGTAACCACATCTTTTTTTTTTTCAAGTTTTACAACAGAAATCACACTCTTTTGAGGTTAAATACTGCCCTAGTCTCTTCAAAAGATTTCAAATTTCACACCTCCACCCACACGTTAAGTTAGTAGTCCAAACCAGATGGAGGTTAGCACTTTAGGTTAGAATGACTGGCGGAAAGTCTTTACATGATTGCCCATAACTATTGCTTGTACCTTTAGGCCTATCAGCCCTTTGCTCGATTTCTGACATTAAACTGCATTTAAGCTATACCAAGTCTTACTCTGAGCTACACACAAAAATTTTCCACGCCATAACCATGTGGAGTGGCTCAAAAATAGTTTTTTGATAGGTCATTAGGAAGAACCAAGAAAGAATTCAAAGATGAGTCAGAGTGTTTTAATAAACAAACACATTCACAAGCCAGCACCTTTTCTCATGGTGCTCACATGTCCACCAAATGCTCATTTCTTTTTTTCTATTCATCCAAATTTTACCCAGTTTTCAAGGCTCAACTCTATCCTCTTCTTCTTTCTCCCTCTAACCTTCTAGAACTCATAATACATATATATATTCCATTGATTTCCGTGTAATTGTTTCTGTATTTGATTTAACTGAAGTATGCTTGTCCCCATAAGATGAAAGATATCTCTACAAGATAAAAAGTATGGTTTGTACTGGTGTCCCTCAATAGCTTCTCTGCAATTAGACTAGAATCAGGCACACAATGGGGACTTGGAAGATGGGCAACAAATGAAACTCCTCTTGGAGAAGTTGCATAGGGCTATGGGATTAGCGCTTGACCTGAATCATGTGTTCAGAAAGAAGCAGAAGAATGGACTCAGTAAGCAATGTTCCTGGCTGGAAACCAGTAGCTTTGGACACAGGAGGGAAGATCTCAAAATCTGAAAGCAGGACCAGATTGGAAAGTTAGTTCAGTGAGACCTCTATAAAATGGGCTTGCAGAATTCCAAGAAGAATAAACACAATATGTGTAAAGCAGCTATACAGTGAGTATAGCTCACTGTATATAGTAGTAGGTGCTTGGCAAATAATAGCTAATATTATGATGGCCCAACATTATTTGGAAAAAAAAAGACTTGAGAGATGAGATATAAAAAATGAAAAAAAAATGAAGAGATGAGATATAAAATATACAGGCAAAATTAAAATCTATGAGAAAGATTAACTGGGTCACAATGAACACTTGGATCCAAGTGAGATTTGGATTTGTGTGGGAAGAGGGCTTCTCTTCAGTTTCTCTTTTATGACCCCAGAAATGTATCTTTTTTCCTTCCTTCTGGCTGGTCTTATAAAGTGTTAAATCTTCCATATTCTAGATACTACAACAATGTGGTACAAAGGGAAGTGCCCAGGATTTGAAATAAGCATATGTGGATTCCTGTCTCACTGGAAGAAAATGAACAATTATCTTAATCTCTGCACCTGGTTTTGATCCATTGTAAAATAAGCATACTTATTCCACAATGCTCTCGGGAAAATTAAGACGATATATAGAACTTACTGATACTTTGGAATTGAGATCAGCCAAACTATTCAATGATCAAATTAGAAAATAATAATCCATAATGAATTGGTAGTCATTATTTCCTATAAGCAAAGAACCATGAAAGATACAAAAGAAATTGGAGCCAGAGGACCCAATCTAGGAGAGCTAGATGCTGTTGGGAGTGCAATTCCCTTAAAAAAGGACACAAAACTAAACTGGCATAGTGCCAAGTGTGAAAACACAGAACATGCCATAGGGAGTGATGATGCACAGAGTTTGATCATTAACCTTCCAGGGCTACCACTCAAAGGCCACCTCAACAGAGCTCTAACCCACCCCTTGAAGCCTCATTTTCCAGGTCTTTCTTGGAAATTGTTTCAGCCTGCTTGGAAAACATGCTATCCCTGAGCATGTGTAGAGTTTCCCTGTTTGCTCATGCTCCTTCTTTGCACATCTAACCACGAAGATACCCATAATCTTACCTCTTTAAAACCTCTTCCCTTCATTACCACACATTCTAAACGTCATTCTCTCCATGAAGCTTTCTTAACTCTTAAGTTAACTATTCATTTTCCACTTGTGAACCCCCTATTTTATTTTGTTAGTGCCTCTCTCTGACAGTTTCTACAGTCTACTTACATATTACCTTTTCCCTCTTGGATTAAAAGACAGAAAACTTAACCTCCTTCACCTTATTTTACCCCAACAACTTGCTCATGGCAGGTATTTACTAACTTTTAAATACTGGATGCACTAACAGAATCTGGTTGAGATGCTTCTAAATCATGCAACAAATAAATGCAATCTTAACCTTAATTGGGACAAAACAACTCTCTTACTACCTCATTCATTTATTCCTTAAGTATTTGTTACCTTAAATATTTGTTACTGGTACCTATTTTTTTTTAATTTTTAACGTTTATTCATTTTTGAGACACAGAGAAAGAGAAAGTGCACATGAGCAAGGGAGGGGGAGAGAGAGAGGGAGACACAGAATCCGAAGCAGGCTCCAGACTCCAAGCAGTCAGCACAGAGCCCAATGTGGAGCTCGAACCCACGAGTGGTGAAGTCAGATGCTTAACCAACTAAGCCCTCCAGACGCCCGTTGTATAAGGCCATGCTGTATAAGGCTACAGGATATGTGCAAGTAGACTCCTGATGGCAGAAGCAGGTGATAGGACTATGATAAAGAAGTACAGGATGGGCAGGTGGGTGGGAGAGGGGATGAATACCCATTCCTCAACACTCTCCACAGGACTTCTAATGATTAAGAAATGTTCTCAGTAGGTGATCCATGAATCAGAGTGTTCACTTTGAAATCAAATCTCTCTCCAAAGAGGGCAAGAGCAGAATGAATTCAGCTCAGCCAGAGAAGAGATATGGAGTGAAGGTGGAGAAGGCACCTCCTCTCTCTCTATTGAACATGTAGTCTTCTAGCAGAGGAAAATACTGGGCAGATTGATAAATATTTTTATCTCCCTAAAAAAACTTCATGTTACATACAAGCCATTAATATCATAATTACATCCTTTCTTCTCACCTTTTTTTTTTCACTGATCTAGAACAATTTTATGTTTGAAATGGTAATGTTGGAATATGGCAAACATCTTACTTTCAGCAGCAATAAACTTATGGCTACAACATAATATTTCTTGTATATTCCTTCTCTATTTCTCCTTTTGGATTATAGATTATGAAAGATTTTATGAAGCGGTTGGTGACAAAATATATTTCTTATTAATGTGTAATATTTGCTACATTAATAATTTTATGGCTTTAATTATTGATGCAAACTTAATTGTGCCCCATGTCCCTTTTTCTTGCGGCTCAATAAAAACTATATATTTCTTTAATTAGGCTTCATTTGAAGACTAGAAGACAATGCAGGAATGGTTTCTTGCTAATTCACCTATCTACAGCCAGTAAAGAAATGGAATTAGTGTCTTGAATGTGGTTTAGTGAGAAAAAATATCTAACTGTTCTGAAAGTGTGACTTTCCTTTGCACAGTTAACCTCACCCAGAGGCCAGGGATATATAGCCAACTGAAACCGAACACTGCAGTAGGGGATGGTTTTCTCCCTTTCCTGGCTCTGGGGAGAAATTCCATTGATTTCAGAAGAGATAGAAAGGGAAAATTGGGGTCACCTACATGGTTATCATACTGTCTTCCTTCTTTATATGCTCTGCTTTACTAGAAATGTAATCTTAGTCTTTCCTGCTTGAATTCAACATCTTGCTATACCACTCTACTTACAATCACTGGGACTGTTATAACCACTTTATTCTGGGTCCAAATGTTTCAAAACACCTACAAGAAAGGCTGGATGGAAGGAAACTAACATTTGCTAAGCATCTGGTCCAGGTTATACTAGGTGCTCCCAATCAATTATTTCTTTAATCTCCAGGGGTCACAATAGCAAATGTCAACAAGATCAGAAATGAAGAAAGCAGATTGAACTTGAGAAATAAGGAGCCCTCTGAGTTCCATCTTTCATCTTCCACTTTGGTTAGAGAAACGAGTACAGAAAAAAAATGTTTAAGAATAACATTTGTAGCATTCTTTAAGAATAACAACAGGGCAAGTGCAATGATGAACTGCAACCGATGCTCATATCTCAGGGTCAGACAGGACATTGGGAGTGCAGGGACTGTGGCAAACTGGAAACTGGAAGGCACGCACCCCATCTGAGATTCTCTAGGGTGGGATTTATTGTTGCCACGCTGATAGCTCTTCTACATTTTTAAGTAAAGCTTAAAAAGCTGTTACATTTTTAAGTGAAGCTTAACTACTGTTACATAAAAGAATAACACAAACTTATCAGCCTAAAACAATACAAATTTATTATCTCATGGTTTTCTTGCTCAGAGTTTAAACATGATTCAACTGGGTCCTGTGCTCAGGGTGTCATCTGGCTAAAATCAAGGAGTCGGCAGGGCCTATAATCACATGTGTGCCTCTAGAGTCCTCTTCCAAACTCCATGGTTGATGGCTGAAATCATGTTCTTGCAGTTGTATGAACAATAGCCTTATTTTCTTGCAAGCCATTTACTAAGGACTACTTTTAGCTCTGATTCTCTACACCCGGCCATAGAAGCTTACTACCTCAAGCCCAGCAGAAGAATCTTTCTAATGCCTCAAATCTCTCTGACCTCTTTTAAGAGCTCACCTGCGTAGGTCAGGTTCACTGAGGATTATCTTCCCCTTGATTAAATCAAAGTGAAATGATTAAAGGCCTTAACTGTATCTGCAAAATCCCTTCTGCCATATAATGTAACATACTCACCAGAGTGACGTCCCTTCATATTCATAAGCCTTGTTCCTACTCCAAAGACGGGTATTATATACCAGAAAGGGGGATCAAGGGAGCCATATTGGAATTCTGTCTACTACAATGCCTTTCCTCAGGCTTCTCATGGAGGTATAGCAGTCTTTTTATTTATTTTTTTAATTTATATATTTATTTTGAGATAGAGAGAGTGTGAGTGGGGGAGGGGCAGAGAGAAAGGGAGAGAGAGAGAGAATCTCAAGGAGGCTCTGTGTTATCAGCACAGTGCCAGACACAGGGCTTGAGCTCACGAGTGTGAGATCATGACCTGAGCCGAAATCAAGAGTCAGATGTTTAATGGACTGAGCTACCCAGGCACCACTATAGCACTCTTTTTAAAAATGAACTGCCGAATAGCCATGAATACTTCAACTTCCTTTTATTTTCTACAACTGCTTTGACCTCTTTGCACTATCTTATCGTAGTATCTATTGGTCCAAGGCCATCTACATTCAGTGCCTGTCACTATTTTAAAAACTTCAGTGTCAGAGCCTTTTTCCTGCAGTTTGATAAGTATAATAAATACTTGTCACAGATGAAATTTGCACAAAAGCTAACTGTGATGTCAATAACAGGTATAGTTTTGTAACTGTAATGTAGGTTGATTCTTGAAATCCTAAATTTATTATTAGTACATTCTATTCAGAGGGACTTACTCTCTTGATATACATAGAGAATTCAAACTTCAAAGCATTTTAGAAAATGACAGACATCTGAAAGTCCCATTTTTACTCCAATGAAAATACCTTTTACCAAGAAGTTAAAATTTCCCACAAATATAAAAGGACTTAAAAAATAAGAGTAATAAAAAATGCTATTATTCTCAGTAAGGCAACTCATAACCGTGTTGATTTAGGAAAATCTTCAAGCATTTACTTGGGCAATTGTAAGGTAAACTCAGTTCTCACAATGAAAGGAAAGTGCTTTGAGGAGTTTTCTGGGGTTTCTTTATAGCTTATTTGCTTCTTTACCTATAAAAATATTTTATATCATTTTTAAGGGAAAGCTGTAAGAGATATTTATGTTTAGAGGAGAAATCCATGTATAGGAATTCAGATTTACTTTTTTAAATAGGTAAACACAACCTCATAAATAAAATCAAAGATTTCCCCAGATAGTTTTTGAAAATAAATACACATAAACCAGCTCTGATTGTCTCATTTGCTGTCTAAATACCAAAGAGCAATGCAGTGGTCTTAAAAAATTTTTTTTTAACGTTTATTCATTTTTTGAGAGACAGAGTGAGAGGAGGAGACAGAGAGAGGGAAACACAGAATCTGAAGCAGGCTCCAGGCTCTGAACTGACAGCACAGAGCCCAACACGGGGCTTGAACTCACAAACCGTGAGATCATAACCTGAGCCGAACTCAGACACTTAACCGACTGAGCCACCCAGGCACCCCACTGCACTGGTATTTTAAAGAGTAGTTGTATTATTTTAGACTTTACAAATCACAAACAGTAATTCATGATTTAGAAAAGAACTACTGAGCTATCTAGCTATTCCCTTTTAAGAATAGCAGTTCGGGGCACCTGGGTGTCTCAGAGAGTTAAGCAACAGACTTCGGCTTAGGTCATGATCTCACAGTTTAGAAGTTCAAGCCCGGAGCCTCGCACTGGGCTTGCTCTGTCAGCGCAGAGCCTGCTTGGGATCCTCTGTCTCTGTCTCTCTGCCCCTACACCGCACGCACTCACACTCTATCTCTCAAAATAAATAAATAAACTTAAAAAAAAAAAAAAAGTAGCAGTTAAAACAAACCAGCTCACTTCAGGCATGGAAGAAAATTCTCCAAACTCATTTCAAACAAATCTTCAGTGAGTTAAATGACAACTTTGTCTAAAAGATAAGTATTTTGTACTTCCCCAATTCTCATTGATGAAACTCTCATTCTCAATTTTAAAATTTGTTGTGTCAACTGAATGGCTATAAGTGGATTGACTTATACTTTTTATAGTACATAAATTAACTAGATCGATTCAACCAAATGCCAATATTTTACCCCATCTAATTTTCAACACAGCATGCTGATAAATACTTACAGAAAAATGTTCCTGGTGTTTATTATTTGCAGCTTGAGAAGACTGATGAGGTTACACAAATGTAATCATAACTTAAAAGTTTGATGTAATAAGCAGTCATTTCTGAGCATTTTTGATTGTGCCAAGAGTGATTTTTAAAAAAATTGTGGTAAGTTTATTGCAGTCATTTGATAACAATAATTTCAAAAGACAAGAGAGAAGGTGAAATTAGTAATAGCAAAAAAAAAAAAAAAGCTCCCTTTTAAAAGCACTTCCTTATTTTATTATTTATTACACTTAAAAATAAAAACAAAACTAACTTTAGCTCTTTACCTACCCCTTCATTCCTCTGAGTGAACAGGGAAACTTTTCAATGGTATAATCTGAGCAACACTGAGCACCTTCAGCAGGCCTTGGCTTGATCCTGGTGACTAAGACTTCAAGACTTCAGTTTAAAGGCATTGGCAACCACCATTTAAAGGCAGAAGTTATCTGGCAGGGGTAATGCATAAAGTCATTATCACGTAAGATAAGTTCTGAAAGATAAATTGTGCGCTTCTAATGAGTCCTTAGGAGAAGAAGGGCTAGAGCAGTTGGATTTGAAGAGGATGGGAAAAAGGAAAGTCATCCTCTAAAACACTCCAGCCATAATAATCATCCAGTGAATATCTGCTGAGCTGAATCGCCTTAGACAGCACCAGACTTTACCTCTGGGACCCTGTCAAAATAATGTTTTATAGCTGTAGCCGCAAGGGAAACTTTGATGCCCAAAGGAAAGGAAGAGCAGTTAGAGGGCAGAAACTATAAAAAGGGGTGAGGAGAGTACCCATGCCCATGTCTGAATATTTAAAATAAAGTAGGGGTGAGGAAACAGGAGATGTTGTGTACCTACTACCCAGAAATATGCCTCTCCCCCCACAGTGAAAAATGTAATCTGTTCCTATTAGATGATAATCCATTTTAGAAGCCCACGAAGGTTAAACTGACATCTGAAATTCAGAAAAAAAAAATTACAGAAATTTTTCATATATCTAGGTAGGTTGTAAATGTAACCTTTGTATCATTTAAGTAAAGCAGAAAAACAAAACTCCCCCAGTTTGTATCTTGAAATCATAGGACAATTTACCTATAATAAAAAATAAAGCTATTGGTTAGCAAATTGAACAATCCCCACCAAGTGTAAGATTAAGCTAGTCTTGTACTTTACAGATTTACAATATTACTTCCAAACTGTCCAGAGCTCGAATTCAAATCTATAGTCTGGTCCTTATGGCACAAATATATTTAATTTTTCTATCTGGTCATTTTAATCAAGATGATGTACATTACAAAGTTTAATTTTATACTCACAACATTATCACCTAATTTTCCCCAATAGTAGACCAGTAAGTTTCTGTCAGTGAATTGGCAACATCATGATTTTTCATAGTTTGGTTTTTGCCAGCCAATAATTTTTTGACCTGGCCCTAAGAGCTCTGGTTTCACTTCTTGTAGGAAAGAAGCAGCTTGTTGGTACAATGCAATAAGATCTAGGCATCTGCAACATGGGAAACTGAATGATTGTTTCAATATTTCCACCAGCAGTTTTCAGAGGTAGGATCACAGCAATGTATTTAAACAGAAAGACTCATCACTGCAGCTCAGGATATAAATTCCAAGACATTACATATGATACAGTGCTGCATGTTGGTGTCTGGGACAGGCAAGGTTCAAAAAGGAAGATCCACTAGAAGGAGCTTCCCAGAAAAGTCAGGGAGTTCTGGATAGTATTTCAAATATGCCTACTCCCTACACGAGCAACTGATTCTATTTCCTTGACTCAAGCTACCCGTTTCTCACAATTATGGTTTCCAAAGTCAGGAAGTAACTTTTAATCAAGGTATACTTTTCATATGGTAATATTTCTTTTTTTTTTTCCTTTTTGCAAACTTTAGTAATCAATAGTGAACCTTAATGATCAGTGGTTCTTATTTACCTATCCAACAAATAAATGCAGGGTCAAACATAAGAAGAGTAAAACTTTATGATAGGACTAATAGTTGCCCTGATATTATAAAACTTAAATGAAGAAAAAGAGAGAAGGAAAAATTCTGTACCATGGTAGTGATCTTAGCTATTAGACACTAGTTCTATGTTTAAAAGCATGTGGAATGCTTCTCCAGACTAAATTTAGTATCCTTGTGGGGGAGAGAATTTACTTGTTATTTATAAGAACACTGTGTGTGTGGTGTGTCGGGGGGGTGGGGTGGAGTGGTGTTCCAAGTAATTCAAAGCACATTAGAGACCTTAAAACCATATCTGCAATATGACAATTACTGTTTTCGTGAAAGATAAATGATTACATGTGGTTAACAGTGGTGATAGCAAAAGAAATTTTTTTCACTGAAAAGTTGTAATTTGACCTGTTTTGACACATTAAGGGGAGGCTTCCAACCTAAACCTTTTTCTTAACTCATGAGTCAATCAAGTGATTCTAACTGGGACTGTAATTGAGCATTCTGACAATACAAGGAGTCTTAAAGGTTACCTAGAATATCTGGCTCATTTTACAGACAAGAAAAATGAAGTCCAAAGAAGAGAGTCATTTGCTTTGCCTAAGGTTGCCTACTTACTTAGTGGCAGAACCATGGGTAGAACCCAGTCCTTCTGTTTTCCAACAAAATACTTTTTTTTTTTCCAGGGGAAAAGAGACTCTCTTCCTCCCTGAACATGACAGAAAACTGTTTCTGGGCAGTTTTGCCAGAACCTGAAAATTAAACCCAAGTGTCAGAAGAGTTTTGCAGAAGTAGAGATCAATTCTACCACAGTAATTCAAGTTGTTCTCTGTATACCTCTGGCCATTGCAAATATAAACAATGTCTATATGGTTTTTGTAGCAGACCTGGGAGTTTTTTGTTTTTTTTTTTTTTAAATACACATCCAAATTAGTTAGCATATAGTGCAACAATGATTTCAGGAGTAGATTCCTTAGTGCCCCTTACCCATTTAGCCCTGGGAATTCTTGCATTAAAATACAGTATTTAAGCAGTCAAGGAAGTCTTTAATAAGTTAGAATCATATATCATTTTAAGAATTGGAAGTCTTGTGCAATAAATTTCATGTCATTCTCTAAATTTACAGAGGAGGAAGATAATGTCACATGCTGGTCAGTGCAAGGTCAGGACTGGAATACAAATTTCCTAACTCCTTGTCCACTCTTTCTTCATGACACCACATGGCTTCATCATAAATTATGCCCAAGAAATGGACAGATGCATAGGGGAATTAACCTAACACAGCTTCCCTATGAGAGATTTCTCAAGCAACACAGGAAGTGGGTGATACTTGTCATCAGGCCTGGCTAATTCTCTGTCCTGGCCCTGTAAATATTTAACTAAATGTGACATATACATACAAGTTTAACTTGCTAGTAGGTATACATCTGCCTGATAATTTTCTCTCTCCTCTTCCTTTTTCCTACAGAAAAACAAATGATACCACTTTCTCACTAGGTTTCCCTCCAGGAATAAAACTGATGGATAAACTCCAAGGGGCATCACAGATGAGAAATTATACTCAGTTGTTAGTAGCCTAGAGTTTGACAGGACCCAGAATTCCCTAACATAGTGAGGTTAGAGGAAAGGGGGAAGAAAAGTTGATGCAGAGGAGGGTTTCAGCAAGGCAGAAAAATGATAATGGGGCTCATGTGAAGAAGATAAAACACAAAGTGGAGGCTGGAAGGATGCAGGCCATTGTGCAGGCTCTGGTGTGGACTGCCTGATGACTTCAGAAAACTAGACAGTTACCTAATTATATTTCTCAAGGTCAACCACGGAGGCTATGATGGCGCTCTCGACTGCATGGCCAGTGAGGTGGCTGGAGGTGGTGTGTCATTTCAGACATCCGTGGACAACTTCAATTATTTTCTTGCTACTGACAATTCATGTCCAAACCCACATTTTAGAAAATTGAACAGTGTATCTGTTGAAACACTCAGATTTCCAGAATTCTAAAATAAACATGCATATTATCTTCATTTTAAGAAAAAATATGTTTCAAAAAAAATCTTGAAGAGATTACACTGTTTCCCTCTTAGAATCTCCAGTAACTAATTTTAACAATAGCTTTCATATCTGTCTCAGTTGGGCATTTTGTTTAGCTCAGAAAAAGAAATAACTATAATATTTCTCTTCTAATAATGTTGGGAAATTTCCGTTATTGCCCCAAATGAAAATATTTCACTGTAGCCTAATTTCCCTCTTCATCATATAGCATGAGATCAAGAGCCATAAAAATCATTATTTTCCTGATGACTTCAATCTATTTCATAAGGGAAAGAAAACGAAGGATGCAGCTATCTCTCAGCATTCCCAAACCACTTTGCTTTTGGATTTTGTATATTCAAGCAACTGTTGGCTGTTTTATTGGTTTGAATAACCCAAGCAAGGTGCAAGAAAATCTAACTTCTATGTTAGAATTCACATCTGCTTATGCTAGAATGAAAACCCATCTGAGAATCAATGAAGCACATGGAGAGGGTCTAATTAAATCCCTATGCCATTTCCTTTAAAGCTGTCAAATTGAAATTGTAATCGTGTATTCATTCACCCCCAGTGGTGTGGTGGTAATTTTAGAAGTGGGAATATTTAAGCAATAAGACCCAACAGGGTGTGTTTTGCTAGGATATCAACAAGACTGGATAGTTCCTAGGTAAGCAGCCAATAGTCTGAAAACAAAACCTTTCCTAAAGAGTAGATGATCACAAGACCTTTTTACAGGTGTACAACCATACTAATGAGAAAGATGACTTTGGGAATGAAAACTTGTAATAGAAGTATTTATTAAATTATACCATTAAAACCATGCTAAACTTTTTAGTGAAAATAATGCAAAGCATTGACACATTAAATCAAAGGGATAATATGTTGAACAAATTAAAAATCAAATTTCCAAGATTTCTGGCCTTTGAAGTCACCATCAAATTCCAAACACCTGTTCTGTCTACAATCCTCTTTATTTTTATGCCTAATTTTGTTGTTAAATTAAATGATTTCCCCCACCGAAATTTAATTGAATAAATATGAAAAAAATATATGCTCTGCAACTTGTTATTAGGGTACCTTTTTTGTCTCATTTTATTTTTCAACGTTTATTTATTTTTGGGACAGAGAGAGACAGAGCGTGAACGGGGGAGGGGCAGAGAGAGAGGGAGACACAGAATCGGAAACAGGCTCCAGGCTCCGAGCCATCAGTCCAGAGCCCGACGCGGGGCTCGAACTCACGGACCGCGAGATCGTGACCTGGCTGAAGTTGGATGCTTAACCAACTGCGCCACCCAGGCGCCCCTGTTTTTTGTCTCATTTTAGAGGACAACATGCTTTCAGGAAGAGTCTCTTTTGAAATGTCTATAAGTTTTTCACATATAAGATCCATAATTACATAGGACGCTTTCTGCACTGTTTAAATAACAAACAGCGAAGAAAAGCAACCAAATTATATATAGCTAATTCACTGGCTTTATGTAGATACTGCCTGAGTTAAGAGACTGGGAACCACCAGTCCTCAACATAAGTATCTTTATGTTCTTGTTCTAGGCTATAAGGTTTTTTACTCAATCTAGAGGAAAGAAAGAAAGAGAGAAAGAGAGGGAAGAAGAAGGAAGGAAACAAGGAAGGAAGGAAGGAAGGAAGGAAGGAAGGAAGGAAGGAAGAAAGAAAGAAAGAAAGAAAGAAAGAAAGAAAGAAAGAGAGGAAGAAGGAAGAGAGGGGAAAAAAAGTAGAAATAGTTCTGTAGATTAAATTGCTAAACTGCTTCCTTTGATACACTCTCTGACTGGAAAATTCAGTAAATCCAAGTAAAAAAAGCTAGCATGACAGCATTCTAACAACCCAAATATAAAAATCTCCCCCTTTCACTCACCTTCTCTCATTTTATATCTTTCCATCCTCCACTACATCCAATCTCAAACATAAACACATTTATAAGAATGAGTGTCGGCTGCTCTGCAGATATAACCCAGGCAGGAAAGATCATCTAGGTGGAAAAACAACAGAGAAAAAAAGAAAACAGGGAGTTTGATTCTGTTTTAGCTCTCCCCACTCCTTATGCCAGCTCCCTCTCTACACAAAAGCCTCTTAGAAAGGATTCCTCAGTCAAGTGTACAAACACAGCAACCTCAGAGAAAATTAAGGGAGGTTCCATTGTGTTCCATTCTGTATGTCTAGTGTATCCTTCAGAGAAGAATGAAGATAAGCAGCATTGACAATAACAAAAAGTAAGATAAAACAGAATATCGTTTCTGTATAAAAAAAAACTATAGAAAACTGAGTAGAACTAGAATTCACAGCAAAGAAAAAAAGAACTGGATAATGGGAGGACACTCTTCCCACCTTCCTCTCCACTTTGCTTAAGCCCATTCAACTTCTGGTGCCTGTGGATGGGCAATAAGGTGGAGGTGAATACTTAGGAGAGTGGAATTCTACGGCTTTGATGAAATAAATTCACCTCTTCTGATCTGATTCTTCTAGAATACAAAAATCACTTGCACCATCATTGTAGAGAATTGTCACAATGATAATGCCAACTCACACATTACATTCTCTACATGTTACACTGGCAACATAACTATATAGAGAGGAACAGAGTGTACACATAAGTTAAAGAAAGATGAAATTCATAAATGATTAGTAAGAATTCAAAACTATCCGTGTACGAGAAAACTCCGTAAATTGCACCTCTCTGCAATAAGACAGATCCCCAGCATCAGTCAGTGACAGGAACACACACGAAGTTACGATAAAATTCCAATATTGAATTCTTATAAAAAGAAGCATAAAACTTACATGTCTTGAGACTTTTCAAGCAAAGGTCACCATTTAAATTATAGGGAATTGCTCTTCTAGGCTCATATTTTACCTGAGTCAAATTTGTCCACACTTAAAAAGAGCACATTGCTTTCACAGAGCACATACTCCCACTCTCCAGAATGTGATAAATAACGAAAACTTCTGCAGAAAAAATTATTAAATTACCTATTTTCAATGCTCATTGGATAGGAAATTTGAGGGCTCAAGTTTATTGAGCATTGGCCAACAGACTTCATCAGAGGTATCAAATACATGACCCTAAATTAGAAGGATAATTTTATAGCTTTAGCTCCTCAAAAAGGTGGTCAGTTTCAAATATAAGTATTATCCCTCAAACTAGATTTTCTAGTGTTTTTTTTGTAAAGGACCCATATAAATGGGTTTCAGGAAGTAACTTTCACTTATAACATCATAGGATATGCTTTTTTTACTTTTGCTGGGCTTTCAATTTTCATATAACATAAGATGTCATAAACGTCTACAATGAAAGATATGTTTCCATTTAAATAAATGTGCTGATTACTAGCAACTTACATTAAAAGGAAATAATTTTATTTTTTTAAAAAAGGAAATAACTTTGTAGCATTCCAATGATTCCTTCTTTCATATATATCCAAAACAAAAATGAATCATTTATAAGTACTAAGCATTATTAGCACCTTAAAATATAAGTGATTCTGCTACAATGTAATCAGGTTAATAATGAAAAATAATTAGTTCTCTAATTGGTCTTTGGCCAGATAAGAGACATGTAGAAGACATGCAAGCCTAGGCATTTTAGAGAACACCTGACTTACCTTGAGAGAGAAAAATAGTAAAAACTTGTTAAAAATCTCTGCTGTTTTTAATTAGAGATGTGGTATCATGAAATACTTAACAATTTGCTTTCTTTCCTGCTGCTGGAAAAACACCTGCTCCTCGCCCATTATGTGATCTTGTCAGTGCCCAAATAGTGAAGATCATACGTTCAATATCAAATGGCTTTCTGAATAGTACATCTCAGCTTAACTCTACATACAGAATGACGGCTTCAGAAAAGAATAATGATCAATATAACCCCACCCATAATCTTGCTTTGGAAGCAAAATGTTTGCAAACTTTCTTATTTAATGTGGTCTTTGTCACACCTGTGTAGCTTGGCATGCTGGGATCTCAATGGTGGGCCAACATGAAAAATGGAGTAAACTGGAATCGTGTTGAGCCAAGCCTAGGAAAACTAATTCAGCTGTAGATTCAGTCCTCAAGGAACCAAAATGTTTTGCCTAAGAGAACATCACAATCTCAGAAGTAATCCTGACTAGTGTTCATGTACAGGAGTCTATGTAGTTGGGAAGCATGCCATAGTTTATGTTTTGCAGGAGAGACTTGTAGAGAAATGGCAAGAGTTATCCAGCAGGTAAGCATTTGGCCAAGAGGCCTGGGGTTTGTGGCAAAACCCTATTCCTGCAAATAGACCTGAATAACACCGGAAAAGTAAGCATAGTCATGAAAAGGACACTATTAGATCAGGAGATCTGGCTGCAGTTTGGTAGACAGTGGATTGCTCCCGGCCAGCCCAGTCCAAGCATGCGAATGACTCAGAACAAGAAGGCTAGTGCCAAGTGCCCCCACTGGCAAAGATGTAGCTCATGTTTCTCTTCCAGTGTTAGTTCTCTTTAGCTCAAAACTGCACAGAGGTGGACCTACATGTTAAGGGTTTTCAATGTCTAAAGTCAATGAGGCTAGAGGAGATGTGAATCTACCTTCATATGATCATTTATATATTTTTTTCTACCCAATACACACAGAAAAGCACTCAACACCTCCACAGACACATACACACACACACACACACACACACACACACACACACACACCACAGACATGCACACACTTTTGTTAAGGCAGTATAAATGATTTTAAGTATGTATTTTACAAAGGTCCAAATTTATTGCTGACTGCCAAGTCTTTTTAATTTATAACAACTAATACATCTTACCTAAAATTGGGAAAATCACCGTAAGTTTATGATCTCTGACATTTAAGCATAATGCTGAAAATGTTCAGAAAATTATGGATTTTACTTAGAGATGAGTTTCAGGTTTATACATTATCACAGATTATGAAAATCAGTGGAAAATGTACAGTTGTGGAATAAACCAGTGGGAATATACATATTTCCAATTCTGGGTTCCCTAATTTTAAGCTCTTTATATCTTTATTTATCAAATGCAAACTTTGAACTTCTCCAGTTGAAATATTTCTTAAATTCTAATATAGAAGGATTTATGTATACTCCCCATTGTTTCATTTACTTAGAAAGCAGATTGAAAGAACAATAATGTTGGATTTCAGATGTCTGGAGGAAATACTGCACGCATGACATCTGTTTTCCCTGGGGATTTGACACACATTTGCTTTAATGTACTGGTGTGTTCCTCATTACCTTAGAAGCTATATGCTAAAAACAAGAGTGTGTTCAGTTTTCAAGGAAAAGAAAAAAAAATTATAAATCCCAAAGCCTTTTTCTCTGATGAACAATAATTTAGGGTTAAGCTTTCAAAAAAGAAAAAATGCAAATGATCATGTTTCTAAATGGTCCAACTTTGTAAAGATTACGTGTAAGTCTCCCATAAGCCTTCCATACATGTTAGTCTTCCTTGTTATTGGAGAATTATCCAGAGCCAGAAAGAACATGCCTTTGAAAATCAACAGCTAAAAGAAACAAGATCTGCATCTCTAAATAGCCCGAGTCACCAATTTAAGATGTTTGAGGTATTAATCCTCTGGAAAATTATTTGGCCTCCAGAAGCAGTGAATTGTTAAATATCTTTGGTGGATACCCTGGAGTTTTGCCATAAACTGACACATGAAGATCCATGCCGAACACAGAATGCCACACTATTCCACACTACACCAGCTGGCTTGTAACATGTACATCTCTGCACAATTTCTCTTAATAAAAAACATATAACATATCCAAAACACTTTCATGATTCTCATTCAGTATCTGTTCAACCAATTTGCAAATTAAGGAATATTTCCCCCTCAGATCACCTGAATTTAAAAGCTTTTGTAAGGCTCCTTCATATTGAAGGAACACAATTCAGAATGGGAGCATAGAGAAAAAAATGTACTCTTGAAGTTAAAGTTCACATATTGCATGGGGGTAGATAAGATAAAATTTTTTTTTTCCGCCATGTCTGTCCTTTGGCTGAGGTGACACATCAAATGATCAGATGTTACTCTGCAGCACGAGAACTTGATGGGGCTTTGAAATCAAGTGTCTTGAATCATTTCCTAAGTCCAGACAATGATAATAAACAGCTCTCGAAGGGTCTAGGCCAGACCCATTAGTGAACAGGAGCTGTCTCACATCAGCTGAAAGGAAAACTGTGTCCTGAAATTAAAGAACAATTGGAATCAACATTTGCTTTCTCCTGGCACAATCGTTAGAATCTCGGATTAGACCTTTGACTCAGATATCCTTCTGCACTTAAATAAAACTAAAAAGACTTTCATATCCCCCACTCAGTGAACTGAAGAAAATAACTGAATTTATTTAGTAAATTGCATCTATACACTTAATTAAATACATTTCACAACTTAATTTGGAGAATTAGAATTACTTTTGCATTTATTACAGTGGCTTCTCCTATTAAAAATGGAAACACCATTGGGGTGCCTGGGTGGCTCAATCGGTTGAGCGTCTGACTTCGGCATAGGTCATGATCTCGCAGTTCGTGAGTTCAAGCCCCGTGTTGCACTCTGTGCTGACAGCTCAGAGCCTGGAGCCTGCTTCGGATTCTGTGCCTCCCTCTCTCTCTGCCCCTTCCCCGCTCATGCTCTGTCTCTCTCTGACTGTCAAAAATGAATAAACGTTAAAAAAAATTTTTTTAATAAAAAAAAAATTGAGACACCAAAAGGGTCAGATTGAGTTAGGGATAAAGGTTAGAAGGCCCTACTAAAAAGACTAATAAAAAGTGACTTAAATGTCACCATCTCCCTGCCAAAATGTATAAGTGATATTTTCAGTTTGACATGAGAACTCCATCCTTGTTTGTTGGCGCTGAATTCTGAACATAAATTCTACAGTTTTCAGAAAGAGATGATACATGTATCCTTAACAGCTATAACACTGACGGGATTGGAAACCAAAATCTTCTGTTTATCCAAAGGTTAGATAGAGTATATTCCATTCACAATATGGAAGTAGATTACCTACATGAGCTTGCCAACAACAATCTTTAGGATAGAACAGTTTAATCCAATGCCCACCTTAGCTAGACACGCAGCAGAGAGAACTGACAAAGCCTAGCTGACTGAGGCAAGTTATTATTAGCAAATATCTCTGCTAAGATGAGATTTAGTAGTTTTTTTAATGGTCGATATCTCTTTTGGTTTGATTTTTTTCAAAGTCTCGGAAACTACAAACATATTAAAGTGACAATTCTTTGTTGATTCAAAGAATAAAACAATAAACTGAGGAACAGATTGATGGATGACTGGATGTATAGATGGACAGATGAACTTTCAAACTTTTTATTTAAATAAAAGACTGAAGTGCTTTACTTCCATTGTATAATATCTAGTTTGAAATTGTACCCAGTAGGTTGAAGACAGCTTAGGGAACAACTGGGGAAATTTTTCCTTAAGAGACTATAATGACACAACAATTCATTTTCTGTATATCATAGATATTATCATGGAAGATAAATTGAAGAGATTCCAAGAAAGAGAAAAAAGTCATGATTTAGGTATTAATTCTTCAGTCAAGAAGTTTACCCTCACAAGACTCCATTTGTTTATATTTTTTACAAAACTCTATTTCAAACATCTTGGCTGGATATATGCACTTCATCACTACAAGAAACTAGTTCATGATTAGCTAGATTCTCTATATACCAGGATCATCTCCAGTTATAAATTAAGTACCAGTGGAAGTCAAATCAGCAGAGTATAATTTATTAAGCCACTGCTGTGTTAATGCAACCGCCAAAGGTAGCTCATTTACTATCTAGGATTTGATTAGCCCCTAGGAGAACCTGGTTCGTTTTATTCAAATAACGCTATTTCAAACCATAAGTTTCACAAACTGACCCTCAGAGAAAAAATATCTGTGAATTCAAATATATTGGAAATCTGTAAAACTCTAACTCATTCATTTGCCATCCACGTTGACACCTCGCTAGTTGT
The DNA here is from genome assembly GCF_007474595.2 of Lynx canadensis. Lineage (NCBI taxonomy): Eukaryota > Metazoa > Chordata > Mammalia > Carnivora > Felidae > Lynx > Lynx canadensis. Next base: position 151,818,196 of record NC_044303.2, on the reverse strand, counting down.
ACAGGGAGTTATAAAATATGTAATCCTGCTATTTTTCAAAGATAAGTTAGGCAATATCATGGGGAGGCATATTTTGCTCAGGGATCCTTACACCATTATGATACTACCCAATATGTTATGGCAATTGTAATACTTTGTAGACTTGTGGAAAATATATCTAAAAATAACTGTGCCATTTCTGAGCAAAAGCAGAAGTAATTGATGTTTCCTAGAAAAATGATCCCACCTGGCTTTGTAGAAGAGCAGCATGAGAGTTTCAGTGACAGGTAGATCCAGAACAGAGCTTTGTCCTCAATATCATTCCGATTCTCTGAAACCCCAAAGCAAGGTTCATAGAGATTCTTTAGAATGCTTCACTTGAAAGCCAGATTACACTATTTAAGTGGCCTATGGAGTTCTGTATTAAAGGCTCCCTGCTGCTCAGGCATTTTTCCCATTATAATATATTGCTGTGGATTTAACACTGTAGATGTTCTAGCATTTAACTAATATGGCTCAAAAGGTTGTCATCGGGGACACTTCTAAATTATATCACTGCAAATAAACCTTGCTACAGAAGGAATTGCTTATTTAGCAAAGATATTTTATGGCATATTTGCATAAAAATACTACTTCTGTCTCTCAAGTTCATCTGTAACATTGCCGCTGAGCAGAAGAGCATGAGATGTGTTACAAATATAAGTGACTTTGGCAGCAAGCTAATTTGTAAATGCATATTGCAAACTTTATGTGCACCACGATGCCCTAACTTATACCCTGCCTAACTCATAGACATTCACATAACAGGAAAAGAGTATAAAAACCATGCTTTTTCCAGTTAGCTTACATGAAGTTGGTAATCAACCACTGGACATTAGTCCCCTGTTATATGTGGCCTACAAAGCAGGTGAATCAAGCAATTCAAAGCAAGACAGTTTCCATAGGCCACATGGTTAAATTGTTTGAAGAGATGTTTTTTACCTCTCTTCTGAAACCAACCAACAGTGAATGAGAAAGCGAACATGAGAATGCAAGGTGTTTCTAAGCCTTGTCATGGCCTCTTGATCTCACTTGAGTGCCCATGCTTGTTGCATACTGCAGAACATGATAACCGCTTAGAGAATCAGAGAAGCCTGGGTTCAACATCTGTCTTAATGTATGTGCTATGTGATCTTAGACAAGTTGCTTGACCTCAGTTTCCACATATATTTTTCAATGTATATATTTTTCAACATACTGATCTCTGTGGTTAAGAGAACTTAACAGCCTTTTCAGTTAATAAGGCAGGTACATTTTCCTACATAGATAGGAAAGTTTATACTCAATGAATTTAAGAGAATCTGTGCCAATTTAAGAATCTGTGAAATGCCAAACACATAGATAATAGCAGAGTTGGGTACAAGTTCCAAGATTTTTGGCCCCTGACTTAAAGGTATTTCTGTTCCAATATGCAGGATTCTCAACTTTCCTAGATTTTGCTGGGTATTCCGACCTCACTAATGTACACATATGTTATTTTCATTTTTAATTCAAACAAATTTTTTATATATTAAGAAGTGAAGAAAAACAAAACTGCAAACAGCTAGTGAGGCTGAAAGTTCATATTTGCTATTTTGAAAGTCTGTTCACAGGTCACCTAAACTGTTCCTACTTTTCACAGATTCTTCTTTTATTTCAACCCTGAACTCAAAAACTATAAGGCTTCCGTTTCTCTCTGAGATTCCAGCAGTGTTCTGTGATATTAGGAAATCTAGGACAAACAAGGCCAGTTGTAAGTACAAGTCATCTAGCACTGAATATTGACTGGGCACTTTCTTGGTTGTCACATGCTTACCAGAAATATTTTTTCTTTTGAAATAATATGATCATTTCAAAAAATTAGATTACAATATGGTCATAACAAAATATATGCCTGCAAATTAATTTATTTACACAAACTGTATTTTAAGTTAGAACTTATAAATGTCCCTTATATAATATACATGATTTATATATTACATGATTTATGTATTCATTTTCCCTACTCTCTCACATGTCACTAGAAATAACATGCAGATATTTGTAACTGTTATCACTACTACATTCCCAATTCCTAGAAGAAGTTCCTAAGACATAGACATGTACCAAATATTTATTAAATGAGTGAATGCATCCCTCAATCAAATACATACCTTAAATGAGAATATTAATTCCATCTAATACATAGCAATTTTTGCATTGTATCATTCTTTCTCACCTATTTAAAGTGAGTTTCTCACTAGTTTAAGGTACAATTTTCCCTTCTTTTCCCAGCATCATCAGTGTATTGCACTACCTGCCAAATTCTTCCCACCCACAAATAGTTATGTATGAATAGCTATCAACTTTTTTTTTTTTTTTGAGAGAGAGAGAGAGAGAGAGACGAGACAAGGGGCAGAGAGAGAGAGGGTGAGAGAATCTCAAGCAGGCTCTGCATCAGCAACACAGAGTCTGACGTGGGGCTCGAACCCGTGAACAGTGAGATCATGACCTGAGCCGAAATCAAGAGTTGAACACTCAACGGACTGAGCCAGCCAGGCATCCCAATAGCTATCAACTTAAAAACAAAAACAAAAGACCTTGACACCATAGCTCCCTCCAGCTACATCCTCACTCGTCTGTTCCCTTCACATGAATCTTTTTTAAAAAGTTGCCTCTGCTTCCTGAATCCACTTCTTTCCTTTCCATTATTTCTTGACACGTAGGCCTAAAACTATAATTGCTTTTGTTAATGTCATCAATGGTCTCCATGCTGTCAAAGCCAATGGTCAATACTGTTTTGAAACACTTGTTTTACTTGATTCTTAGGATACCATTTGCCTTTCATTCTCCTCTTCTCCGACCAGTACATACTTATCTTTCTAAACTTGAATTATTGGTATGTCCCAGGGCTGTGTTCAACACTCTGCTTCCATCCTCTACTGACACGTATCAGCTAGGTAATCTCGACCAGCGCCATGGCCATACATTTTATCTGTATGTTAATGACTCTAATATTAATCACTATCACTATTCTCTCTCTTAAACTCCATATGCATCCAATGCCTACTACACATGTTCTCTTGACTGCCTGAAAGACGTCTCAAATTTAGCATGCCCAAATGCAAATTCTTGATTCCTCATCCATGCCCCAAAGCTACACTTCCCCTAGTGTTCGTCATTTCAATAAATGGCACCTCCATGATTTCAGTTGTTTATGCCACAAAATTTAGTGTGATCATAGGCTCCTCTCTTTCTCTCCAACTCCACATTCAATCCATCAGTAAATCCCATAGGCCCCACCTTCAACATATATTCTTAACCAACTACTTCTTAACTCTTCAAACACTGTAGTTGAAATCACTATCATATGTCACCTATACTACTGCAATGGGATCCTGAATGAGTCTCTGTGTTTCTAACCATGGCACTCTCAGTCTATTCTCCATACAGTATTCAACAATCTTTACAAAACATAAATTAAATCATGTCAAAATTTTGACAATTATCCATTAGCTTCTGTAATCACTCAGCATGAGACCCAAAGTCTTAACCATAGCATATAAGATCCAAATCATCTCCTCAGACTCACCTCACAAATTCTCTTGATTTTTATCTTCCGTCATTCTCCTATGAATTCTGATTCAGTTAATACTAGACCCCTGGATATTCCTCAAATATTCCAAGCACTCTACCTCACTGCAATTATATTTTTCTTTGTCTAAAAGATGCTCCCTCAAAATGTCTACATGGATTTCTCCATCACTTCCTCAAGTTCTGTGCTCAAATGAGACTCTAGCTGAGAAGGTTTCATTGACCATCCTCTATAAAATAATGTCCTATTCCCATAACTCTATATATTCTTATCCTTCCTTCACAGCATTCATCACAAACTAACATATATTATTTGTGAATTGTCTCTTTCTCTCCTTTAGAACATAAGCTCCAAGAGAGCAGAAACATTATCTGTGGTGTGTGTTGCTGTATATCCTAGTCTTGGGACAGTTCCTGGTACATGTTTGATGCTTAGTAAATATATATTGAATCAGCTGAATCACTCCCATAATTATGAAAAGACAGGGTAAGGAGAAACCATTGTCTCAGAAAAAGTTATACTAGGATCTTCCATGGCCAAATAAAGTAGAAAAAGCACAGGATTAAATAAAATTAGCTTATTTAACTGGAGGGCTTCTCAGAAGGGGAATAGGACAGACTGTAGCATATGCCAAAAGTATGAAATTACAGGTGACTTCAGGAGACTAACTTTCTGGGGAACACACTGGAGAAACACTGCCAAATTCAAACTATATAGAATAGAATATATTTTGCAAGAGACTTTTATTAATGACTTGATTGTATACTACTAGTATTTTGAGTCAGTTAGGTATGGCCACAGAATTTGCACAAATTAGCATACTCAGTGAAAAATATTTCATTTTAATTGTGTAAGTGTGGAAAAAATATTTTTAAACTCCTTAAGAGAGAAGTTTACAAAGGATTGAGCTACTACGTGAGGCAGGCGTAAGTTATTTCATTTGTAAAGTCTCATTTCATTTTCATAGGACTCTGTAAGATATGTATTGTTTTCTCGTCTTTTTATATGAAGGAAATAAAACTGTGGGTGTTTAAATGACTTACTCAAAAAATTAATTATATTAATGATAAAGCCAGAATGTGAACCTAGGTCATTCCACTGCCCCAAATCCCAGAATTTATTACTCCTTCCTTCCTTCCTTCCTTCCTTCCTTCCTTCCTTCCTTCCCTCCTTTCTCATTCATGATGCCTCTCTAAAATGCAGTCAATCCAAAAAAACCACTCCCTCCTACAAAGGTGTAGTTTTCTATTATGGGAGAAGTACTCTTTTTTGACAATCAACAAATTTTGTACAGGTTCCATGAAAAATGGATCCCATTTTGCATTATAGTGATCATTATTTTATATGGACCACCCTGAACTTCCTATATTCTCCCCAGGCTCTTTTTATTTCATGGGAGCAAAATTTTTTTCTCTTAAAGCTTCATTTAAAAGAAAATTAATTATGATTTAAAGGCCAATTTAAATGCCATTTCAAACCATGCCCTATTTTTTTACATACAAGGCATTCTGCATACAATGTACACTATTTTTTAAATGGTCATTTTTTTCTCTAGTCCATGTTTCCGTCAGTTGTGTGGTAAGTAGGAAAGCAAAGACTTCATGCAGATGTGCTCAGTTACCACTTGAGACCAGTACTTTTCATTCTCATTTCAATTCTCCTTTTTTTTTTTTTTTAATTTTTTTTTTCAACATTTATTTATTTTTGGGACAGAGAGAGACAGAGCATGAACGGGGGAGGGGCAGAGAGAGAGGGAGACACAGAATCCGAAACAGGCTCCAGGCTCTGAGCCATCAGCCCAGAGCCCGACGCGGGGCTCGAACCCACGGACCGCGAGATCGTGACCTGGCTGAAGTCGGACGCTTAACCGACTGCGCCACCCAGGCGCCCCTCAATTCTCCTTTTTAACCACACAAAGAGTTATTCAAATTTGGAAGGTATAAGAACTTATAAAAGAACTTATATAAGCTCAAACAAATCGCTCAAAAGAAGAAAAGAAATGAATCCCTTCTTAGGCCTTTACCTTTTTTCAATTGTCTTTAAAACTGATTATGATTTTGCTATTTCACAACCAAATAGTCCTCTGCCTTAAATACAGGTTCTCTTCCCCAAGTTGAGCTCTGAAATATTACTCCTGTATTAAATCCTGACTGTACAAGTTTGACTTCATAATACTTATCATCTAGCAAACTGAGAAATCTAAATGTTATTAGGACAAATGATGGTATGCCAATGTTGTGGATTCATTCTCTAGTAAATTTCAATTTTCATTTCATCGTATAGCATCACTTCAGATCAATGTTTCTATTTAGGATTTTAAATCCATATGTATAAATCTATAAACATTAAATAAATAAGCAATTAGTAAGTAAAATAATCCATAATTAGAAAATGTAAATTTAAACACTAACAAGATACCATTTTTATGTCAAGGGATGAAGGTGTTAGCTCCTGCCACTTCCCAATATGTAAGTGTATCAAATCAAAACAAGAAACATCTTAAACTTATACAATGTTATATGTCAATTATATCTCAATAAAGCTGGGAAGAAAATGAGATACCATGATTCAGTTCTGCAGAAAGGCTCTTTTGTGGCTTAAAGGAAGCCACCATCTTGCTGTGTGTTCACATTACCTCTTTGTTCTCTGGGAAAGAGTAAGAGCTGCTTTATCTCATCCTCTTCCTAATTAGGCACTCATCTCAGCATGCGGACCCCACCCTCAAGACTTAATCCAACCCCAATTGCCTCCAAAGCTCCACCTCCTAACACCATCACATTGGGGATTAGGCCTCCAACATATGATTTAGAGGGGGAAGGGGAAACAAACATTCAGGTCATAACATTGGTAAAAGACAACTTTTAAATATATGTCCACGGAGACAGGAACATGCATAGTCCTTGGGGTACTGCTTGTACTACCAAAATAGACTTAATTATGCATGAGTATTGCTCTGAAAAATAATACTGAGTTAAAAAGGAAGGTAAAAAATTATAAATGTACTCATACGACTATTGTTGAACATTTCAAAACCAAAAAAAAGGCCATAAATTATTTATGGTACATATATGTACCTAAGATAAAAATGAACTAGAAAGAAGCACACCAAATTCATAAAAGAGAGTTCCTGTGGAGGCAGGAAGAATAAAATGAGATGGACACTGGTAATTAATGCGGAACAGAAATGACAAATTTTTAACAATTGTCAGTTATGAAAATGCATATTCTATTATTCTATGTATTTTTCTGAAATATTTACATTTTTAGAAGTAATTTTAAAACCTACATACTTTATGATTAATAATATATTACAAACTACAGGTGGGATCAGAAGGTTGGAGTAGTTCATGTTATCTTCATCATGGTTATGATAAATGGGTTTTACATTTGCAGAATAACCCAAATTGTTTAACAGGACTGATAATTACATATTGGATATTCCAATGTAACGTTTATCTGGTTTTGATCTTGATAAGACGTTTATAAATATAGAGAACTTGTGAAAATGTTTATTATAATATGTTAAGGCCACTAAATGACATTATGAATGTGTTACATGATTGAAATAATTGCAATAAGGGTAAAAATAGTGTGGTCACATCTGATGCTGAGCAACCTAAGGAAAATTTATATTACTGAAAGATGGAAAATGTTGTTATTCAAAGACAATGTAGGCATGAATTTTAAACTAAACTAACAACGAATTTAGCCATTTGAGTTTCAAAACAAGTTGGAGATCAGGAATATTTTGTAGAAAAAGTGTGCAGAATAAGGGAGGAAGTAGAGAAATATGGATATATGTGGAAAAATAATGAACCTTTTTAAAAACTCCATCTAAACTGGTAGTAAATATTCTGAACCCATCCTTTTCTAAGCAGCATATTTGGAGGATCTAATGTCAAAAATTTTTAGAATTAGGGGTGCCTGGGTGGCTCAGTCACGTAAGTGTCTGACTTCAGCTCAGTCATGAGCTCACGGTTTGTGGCTTCGAGCCCCACATCAGGCTCTGTGCTGACAGGTCAGCCTGGAGCCTGCTTTGGATTCTGTGTCTCCCTGTCTTTCCCTTCCCTGCTCACGCTCTGTCTCTGTCTCTATCTCTCTCAAAAATAAATAAACATTAATTTTTTTTTAATTTTAGAATTAGATACTGGTGGCCATTGGCATTGTATTGAGATATGTTATATGGTGATTCATTTTTTTGAGGCTTGTATGTGCTAAAGCGATGTCCTTGCCAAAGCTGACTGCACTGGTGTAGGCCCCATCATTTACTATCTGTTTAATCTCTCAATTTACTGCCCTCCTCCAGTTTCTACACACTTTTAAACTCATTGTCCCCTCTTAACATCTTATCTCTGATATAAAATTGTGATCATGTCAGCCCCTAATTAAAAACTGCCAAATAAAAACAAAACCTATGGTGCACTGTCTCTATGGGCTTGGAGACATTTCCTTTAAGAATGGGTGAGTTAGAAAAGCAAGATGTAGAAAAATGTGCAAAGTATTCTTTTGTCAAGCAAACAATGGCCCAAAACACTCTGTGTGGAAACTGGATATATTTATCACATACTGTATACTTGAATATGATTATATAACTATGGAGGGAAAAAAAGGTTACAAAGAAGTGTTAACATAAGTTGGGACGGAAAGATGTGGGTACAGTAGGGAGGGAGATGGAGAGGAGAGAGATACGAGTAGGAGGGAGGACCCACCTGAAAAAGGAAAAGGGAAAAACAGGATCACCTCTCTATATATTGATACATACTATGTATATAATTTTTTTTAATTTTTTTTAACTTTTTTTATTTTTGAGACAGAGAGAGACAGATCATGAACGGGGGAGGGTCAGAGACAGAGGGAGACACAGAATCGGAAACAGGCTCCAGGCTCTGAGCGGTCAGCACAGAGCCCGACGCGGGGCTCGAACTCACGGACCGCAAGATCGTGACCTGAGCCGAAGTCAGATGCTTAACCGACTGAGCCACCCAGGTGCCCCTGTGTATAATATTTTTAAATAAACACTTGAAAAGAAAAATTTCCTATTATCTGTAGGAAGGAATTGAAACTCTTCATCATAAAACAGTGTCTTTCCAATCTCCAAATTCATCTCACTCACAACCACAGCAGCCTATGTCCCAGCTACACCCCTTCTTCATTGTTCTCACACCACACCGTCTGAACTCTCCCTGTCTTACACAACCATCATATATCTGGAATGCCCTTTCCTCCTTTTTTCCCAAGGGAAACCCTATCTTCATTCAAGATCCAGTTCAAATGTCCCTTGTGAAGCCTTTCTTCAATTTAGACACTCCATCTCCCTTAGGTCTTTGTAGATCTTTCTATTGTGATGCTAAATTGTATGATGATCACTTTTGGACATATTTCAGCATATGATTCTCTCACTAGATGAGGAAAGGAACCATATATTTAATTCTTGAACATCCAGCACCTAGGATAATACCAGCATTTAGGAAACACTAGGCAATTTTTGTTGAATTAATTGATTGGTTTCTGTGTGATTTTACATCTTTAAAATGATACTCAATATCATTTGCTTTTTGTGTGCCAAGTGTAAGCATTTAAATTCCTGTAAGCGTATCACTTGTATTCTGGTTAATGAGCAGGGTTTACATATATCTCATATTGCCTGTGCAACAGGGTGTTAGGGAGAGATCCTTTCTATCAAAGTTTTGGTGATAATCAAACAATAGGTGGCATTTTTTCCACATTCCAAAATGAGGCACTAGACCTCCAATACAAGACTTGAGAGGGGGTGGACCACAGCCACTTGGTGACTCACATCCACCTCAAGGGACTCGAAGAGTCAAAATTAAGAAACTAGATGGGGCAAAATAATTTCTCTGGAGAAAGCTGTTGGAGGCTATAGCAATTTTCCATCTCCCTCACCTATGACTTAGGATTTGAGAGCACTTCTCAGAGAGGTTGACGTTTATTCCTAAAGTTTGGAGGACAGAGAAAACAAGGATCTGCTCCACCCTTGAGAAACGTCAGGCGAAAGACTAGGTGGAGCTGCCCGCTTAGTGGCAGAGCAAAGAGATACGGCTGCACTCAGACCCTGAAAACAGGGCAGAGGTCCATGTTTCTGGGGCCCAAATGTCAGCCTCTTAGATGGGAGCTGGCTAAGGGATTCTTTTCAAAGGATTTTTTTTTTTTAGGGATGACACAACCTTAGCAGAGAGAAGCTGGGGAATCCTAATGGATGCCAAGGTTGAGAAGTCATTAAAGCATTCTAGCAGAAGATCGCACAATTCTCATGGAAGAACCTCTGAGGAACTCACAACCTCTGAGCATCCCCCACAAGCCAACGCGGAATGCTAGCACACCTGCCCCATGCCTCTCCTCCCCCCCTCGACACCCCAAAAAAGAAAGGTGAATCTCCAAGGCTGCTGGATGGGGGATGCGGGGACATCTCATCTGCAGCAGGACCAAAAGGCTTTTAACAGTACATCAAATTAGAGGTTCACTTGAATTACTAAAATGGGACTGTTACTGTGATTATCTGTGACTAGGGTCCTTCTTTTTACACAAAAGTGAATGAAAAAGCTAGGGAACTCACCTAAAATTTCAGCCAGCAGTTGGAAAAAGAGCTGAGTCCTAGGAAGATTTGAACTCAACATACTCTAGTTGTTCAAACTTGTTGTGCCTGCTATTTTCCACAACTGGAATGGAATGAAAAACACTATTAATTGATATCAATTTTTTGCCACTACTGAGGATAAGAAACCACAAGAGCATGTTTGGCTCAGAGAGAAATATTGGATCATTGTTATTTTAAAGGCCAATGTTAGAGTAACTTGTCAAAGATACACAAAATATCCTCTTAATTTCATGATTGCAACTCACAATGAAATCACTGTAGCAATTCTAATACAAAAAAAATCATATCTTCATAAAGAATTTTATTTTATTTTTAATTTTTTTAATGTTTTATTTATTTTTGAGAGAGAGACAGACCCCGTGATCAGGGGAAGGACAGAGAGAGAGGGAGACACAGAATCTGAAGCAGGCTCCAGGCTCTGGACTGTCAGCACAGAGCCCGATGCGGGGCTAGAACTCACAAACCACATGACCCGAGCTGAAGTCGGACTCTTAACCGACTGAGTCACCCAGGCACTCCCATAAAGAATTTTAAATATTCATACAGCAAGATACTCTCATAGTCCAATAGAATAATGAGAACACTTTTAGAATTTTTTTTTTCTGCCATACAATTTACTGCATGTTAGGTATGGTAGTAGGCACTGGGGAAACAAAGATGAAGGAAACCACCATATACTTGTTACTGAGAAGTTCACAGCCAAGAAGAAAGACAAAAACACCAGCCACTGGGCTACTAATGACCTTTGTCATAGCACATCTGGACTATTAGAGCACCACCTAACCTTTCTGCCTCTAGACTCATGCCCTCGTGCCCATCAACATTGATTAAAACAAATCTAATAGGACTATAGCACACACACTGAATGCTCTACTAGTTTCTAGTAAATTTCAATGTTAGGTTCAAGTAACTTATTCTGGGATAGTCTTTATGATCTGCCTCCTAACTACTTCATTCTCCTTTTTTTTTTTTTAACGTTTATTTACTTATTTTGAGAGACAGAGCACAAAAAGGGGAAGGGCAGAAACAGAGGGAGAGATAGGATAGCAGGAAGCAGGCTCCGTGCTGAGAGTAGAGAGCCTGATGCTGGGCCTGAATCCACTAACCGTGAGATCATGACCTGAACTGAAGTCAGCTGCTTAACTGAATGAGCCACCCAGGTGCCCCTCATTCTCCTTTTTTAAAAACTCCCCTTTTGTTAATCTTATACTCCAGTTCCTCAAACTATAGTACATTGTTTCACATCTCTGAGCCTTTGTCCATGCTGTCCTTTCTTCCTAGAATTTCTTCCCCACCTCATTTGCCGGCAAAACTTCAACCGACTCTTTGAAACCTTGCTAAGACATCCACTTCTTCTGTGAGGTCCTTCCTGTCTACCCTCTTTCTCTTCTGAACTAATCACATTCTTACCCATATCAATTCCATTTCTTAGACATACTTCTATGACACATTATTGGTCAACAAATATTTACGCAGAAGCTCATCTCTGCCTCTAAACTATTGATCACCTGGTATGGTATCTAGAAATTATAGTCAATGAGCAAATGAAATAACTGAACCAATCTGAATTTGTTTCAGTTGTTTGATGATATTGATTGACCATGATTAAGGGCTATTTCTTGAGACTCAAATGGAAAGTGGCTAAAAAGGCCGTAATAATTAATTCTGAAGAAAATACAGATGAGGCAGATTGGAGAAGAGTTGGCTGGCGCACCTTTGTAAATCAAGCTCAGGACTTCTTCAGGACTTATGAGATAGAAACTGTGGAGTCCTAGGAGGTTCAGAGGGTTCAAATCCTACAAGGACTTGGGTATTAGAAGAAACAATTAGCTAATACTACTGAGAAATCAAACAAGAAATCCCTGAAGTCTGGCATGATGTTCATTTAAACTTTGTTCATACTTTAGAATCCATTTGTTTTTTTCATATGGCTTCCATGCTCCCCTTTCTTTCCCTAAAGGCATACTTATGTTTAGAGAATCTGTAATAAAAAAGATTAGATAAACAATATCAATGACTGCTTTCTACTTATTGGAAATTCACACAATTTATATAAATGTATAAATGTCAGGAAGAATTATTAACCAAACACCACCCTAGCCAGTTACTTGGTATCTTTCTTTTCTCACTTGATTATTATTTTTAAAATAACAAAGACTAAAGACTTTGTACTTTCTCTATAATTTTTATCATTCCTGAATACACCAAATGGAAAATATTTAAATTAATTTTTCCATAGCACCACGATCACAACTTCGTTTTTAACATCCATCATTGCAATTAATGGTTCCCCATTTCTGCTACTACGACTATCATTAGTAATTGAATCTTCTTAGGATCTACTTATCCCAGAGATCAATTTAAGTTGGCTTATATACACTCTCCTTAGTTTTCACAGTTCACATATCCAACAAAAAATATAGTCCATCTGGCTATAGATTGTGGTCTTGGCTTTACATCTCCCAAGAAACAAACTACTGAACAACCCATTCCGAACTAACCGAGAGACTGAAGCTTAACCATATAGTTTCTAATGATTCACTCATTCCACAAAATCTTAGTGAGCTTCTACTGAGAGTGAGCACCAAATTATACATTATGAATATTAATACACAAACATATTATCTTCAGGGAGCACCAGTGAATTCACAGACAAGGACAAATACCTGAGGTAGGTTATGTTGGAAAATGCTAAAGAAACTGAGAGGGTGTGCCAGAGACAACTCCCAGAACGCATCCTAGAAGAGGTCAAACTTAAGTTAGTTTTGAAGGATGACTATGAGTTAAGCCAAGGCCAAATAAAGGGGAAAGGAATTCCAAGCAATAGGAACTACAGATGCTAGAGCCTGAAAGCATGAGCCTGGTGGTGCTTTTAGAAACCTTTAGGCTTTTGGGGCACCTGGGGGGGGGGGGGGGTTCAGTCGGTTAAGCATCTGACTTCGATTAGGTCATGATCTTACAGTTCATGGGTTAGAGCTCTGCATCAGGCTCTGTGCTGATAGCTTGGAGCCTGGATACTGCTTTGGATTCTGTGCCTCCCTCTCTGCCTCTCTCTCTCTCTCTTTCTCTCAAAAATAAACATTAAAAAAGAAAACTTAAGGCTTTTGATGTAGTCGGGGCCTGGAGTGTGCATGAAGGTGGAGACAGGGATGACACTGGCTCCTGATGATCAACAGCCTCTTATAACATGTTTAAATTTTACCCTGAAAATGATGAGAGGTCATTTAGGAAATTTTTACCAGGTGAGTGGCTGGATCAGGTTACTGTTTTACAAAAGTCCTTCTGGCCCAAGTGTAAAGGACACAGGAGAAGCAGTTGAGAGATTATCACAGAAGATCAGGTGAGATAGGAAATCCCGAGAGATGAGCCTGTTTGGGAGGGAAGATACCGGGGCCAGTTTGGGGCAAGCTAAGACAGCTGCTAGAAAATCGAGTAGAGCATACTTCTTGGTTTCGATAGTTATACAGTTTACCCTGCTACCCAGCCCTAATTTCAGTCTAAACTGCATGTCCTCACTGCAAGCAGTAAACCAGCTAGTGCACTGTAAGCCTGCTGCTAACTGTAGACTTCCCATTGTATAGTTTTGTAGTAATATACCTGGCTGATGGGAGTTTGCACTGTGCTTGAAATATCCACACTGCAAAATATGCTTTTGGAATTTCAATCGCTTTTCATTTAGCCTTGAATTATTGCAGCAAAACTATGTTCTAGTTGTCTTGCTTCCTGGGAAATTTGGTAGGAGACCAAAAAATAAAAATTAAAAATTAAAAACCACGTCATGGAAATCTTTCCCTGGGGCTATGTTTATTGGCCAGCGCTCCACAGGGCACAACAAGGTAAGGGCAAAAGGGATAGAAATGAATCTTCTCTTCTGGGCATACCCAGAGGTGAAGGAATGTGGTCCCGGGTGTTTTGGGTCGGTCTACCCACATATAGAAAATTAATAGGCAGCTACACAGCTTTGAAAATTATATCATGGGTCTTTTGCCATGATTTCTTATGGGAAAATTATTTTTGATAAACGCACTTTTGGATTACTCATGTTTCTCCAATAATAATTCCATCACATATGTCAAGGAGTTTCTATATATGTGTCTGGAAATAAGGAAAAGAGATCTGAGCCAGAGATATTCTATTATGATTTAAAAAAAAATAACAAAGTAATGGACATTCTTTTTATCCCATACTCTAACTTTTTGTATGTGAATGAAGTACTGCCTCTAACTCCATCTTAAGGGTGAATGACCAAAATAAATCAATTGATGTGAATGCTAAAAAGTCTATATAGTGGGTCTAGTAACTAAACAAGCATGTTGGGGTTTTTATTTAATGATTAAAAGCCAAACTGTCACAACATTTTCTTGTGTGAATGGGCGCAAAAAGTTTAGCAAGTCAGACACTTTATAAATTCCAATTTCCAAGTTAATTTTGAAAAGTTTTAAATATGATTAACTCTAACTTGTGATTCCATCCCCAAAAGGAAATACTCCATCAAACTGTGATTTTACAGGCAAATTTAAAATGATACGATTTTATAAGTCTAAGATTCTACTCAGAATATTAAAGATTAAATTAATGAAAATATAATAACCACTAGTTCATTAGAAGTTTACTTCTAATTTCTAAACATGTATTACACAAAAATTAAGGAAAAGTTATGGTGATTTAAAATGGTATACTAGGAAAATGTTAAGTATTGTTTTCTGTTCATAAAACTCCAAAATGTAAATGCATTTTATATCTTCATAAAATCACCTTATATAAAAGGCCAGTATGAAGTAACACAAGAAATCAGCATATTTTCTACCCCTCGGTAGTAGTGACTGGAAATAGAATTCTTGGGAAAAAAATTAAATAACATAAAACCAGCTTCTTAGTTAGCAACTTTGGAGTTTCCTGGTCTGTTATGTGGTTGGACTATTGCTGGCTTGTCTGAGTTGGGTTGACCACCCATCTAGCACTCGATCCACATGCCCAGTCTTGTGGGTGTCTTTCTGTTCTCATGTTTTTAAAGCCATGTTTGGTTTTTCACTGACCTCCTGTTATGGTGACCTTTAAAGCAAAAACATTACTACTCCCCCCATGGGCTATGTGTGATGTTGTAAATGTGAATTAAGTATTGGGCAGATGGGGGGGAAAGAAAGCTAAAAATCCATGTAGGAGGCCAAACAAATTGAGGGATAATGCAAAAATCCAAATTGCAAACTTCTGAGAAGTTCCCAGGAGCTTCATACCATTTCCGCATCTTGAAAAGAATGTACTAAGAAGTTTACAAAACAGAGACCAATAGAAACAAATAGCTGAAACAGGGAAATGCGATTCATTTGCTGACAACAAAAAAAAGATAATGTTTTGAATGGTGCATTTTATGTATAGTTAGAGCAAAGCCTAGATGTATTCCAAGTGATACTACATGGCTCCTCAGGGCAACTGCGGTTTGGTCCCTGCTTACAAATGACATATGGAACAGTAAATCCAGGAAGAGGCTCAGGAACGATCTCTTCTCAGGGAGGCTTTGGGAGGAGAACCAAGTGGGATTTCTGATCTACCACCACACATGATCTTCAGTCCAGGTGGTGCTGCTCTTAACTCTTCACAAGTGACATCTTTTGAACTAAGTGTTCCATAGTGTTTTAAGAAAAAATTTAAAAGCGCGAATGTGGTCTGGAATTCTGAAAGATAAATTTACTAGAAGTAATAAATAGAGTGGAATCCCTTTCTCCTAACTGCTGCTCCAGGTTTTGTCTACCTCATGGTAGCTCAAATGAATTCAGCCAACAAATATGGAAGACACTGTTACAATGTAGTATAGTTAGGCAATAAGCCTAACTTTCCTCTTAGATATTCTATACTTTGTGCCCACTTAGATGTCTCACGGTTCTGTTTTGAAACTCTGAGCCAGATTACTTTTTTTTTATCTTTTGAGACTTGCAGCTGAGATGACTAGGTACCTACACAGTAGTCATTTACTCCTTATTTCTTACTAACAAAACCAGTTTAGTTGGGAGTTGCAATGGTGATCAGCTAAAAGCTATATTTACCAGACTTCTGTGCAGGTGGGAGGTCCTAAGACTAAGTTCTGCCAATCAAATGGGAGCAGAAGTTAGTGGGTGTGGCTGACTATGTTAGCACATGCATTTGTCATTTTCCTTTCCCTACTCTTTCTGCCTAACATGGTCATATTTGCATAAAACATCCTCTGTCACAGCTGTGGAGCAGAGAGGGTCCCGAGGCATGGGTGACTACATGGAACTAATAACACACTAGCCCTGGAACCTTTGGCTACTGCCAATCACAATCTACGCACGGTACAAATATCACAATTATACACCTCGGTACAAAAATACATGGAAAGGTGATGGCTATTGAGGAGGGCACCTTTTGGGATGAGCACTGGGTGTTGTATGGAAACCAATTTGACAATAAATTTCATATATTAAAAAAAAATACATGGAAAATATTCTTCAATTTCTCCCACAGTTCAAAAGTAGCATAAAAACCGCATTCCAAATGTGTAAAGCTTTTTCAATAGAAATGTATCATTTGTTTGTAGTGACACAGTTTCAATCTTTTACTCTCATTAAAAAAAAAAATTTTTGACATTTACTTACTTTTGAGACACAGAGAGAGACAGAACACAAGTGGAGGAGGGGCAGAGAGAGAATGAGACACAGAATCCGAAGCAGGCTCCAGGCTCCGAGCTGTCAGCACAGAGCCCTACCCGGGGCTCAAACTCACAAGCAATAAGATCATGACCTGAGGCAAAGTCGGACGCTTAACTGACTGGGCCACCCAGGTGTCCCGCTACTCTCATTTTTAAAAAGAATCTCAGGGGCGCCTGGTGGTTCAGTTGGTTGACCGTCTGACTTTGGCTCAGGTCATGATCTCGTAGCTTGTGAGTTCGAGCCCTGCGTTGGGCTCTGTGTTGACAGCTCAGAGCCTGGAGCCTGCTTAAGATTCGGTGGTCGCGCTCTCTCTCTCTCTCTCTCTCTCTCTCTCTCTCTCTCTCTCTGCCCCTCCCCCTGCTCACACTGTGTGTGTGTGTGTGTGTGTGTCTCTCTCTCTCTCAAAAATAAATAAACATTAAAAAAAATCTTTTGAAAGAATCTCAAATTCTGAATGTGACATGGCCACAACATTTGCTTGATATGTGGGAAAATGCCTTTGTGGGAAAGTCCTGTGAAAATAAATCTCTATGCAGTAAAACTGATTTTAATCAGATTCCACAAAGAGAAAAACATATGCTATAGTCCAATATTCTGATTTATAAATTGTGTCTAAAAAGAAATGCAGTTTTATTGTTTTCCTGAAGATAATATCCATTAATAATAAACACTGTAAGAGTTTGTTCCCTTATCTTAATTAAATATATAAATCACATAGTATCAGAGCCTTGAAGTTTTTTCTATGTTTAATCTTTTTTCCAGTTTTGAGAAATAATTGATATATATCACCATATAAGTCGAAGGCTTGATTCACATATATCATGAAATGATTGCCACAATAGGTTCAGCTAACATCCATCATCTCATATAGATACAATAAAAAGAAAAGAAAAAAATTCTCCTTGTGATGAGAACTTTTAGGATTTACTCCCTCAACCACTTTGCTGTGTATCATACAGCAGTGTTGGCTAAAGTCTCCGTGTTGTACGTTACACGCCTAGTACTTATTTATATCTCATAACTGGAAGTTTGTACCTTTTGACCACCTTCCTTTAATTCCCACCCCCCCCCCACCCTCCACCTGTAACAACTACAAAGCTGATTTCTTTTTCTATGAGTTTGGTGGGTTTTTTGTTTTGTTTTCTAGATCCCACACATAAGTGAGATCATACAGTTTTTGTCTTTCTCTGTCTGACTTATTTCTCTTAGCATAATGTCTTTTTTTTCTTTTTTTAAATGTTTATTTATTTTTGAGACAGAGAGAGACAGAGCATGAACGGGGGAGGGTCAGAGAGAGGAAGACACAGAATCCGAAACAGGCTCCAGGCTCTGAGCTGTCAGCACAGAGCCCGACTCAGGGCTCGAACTCACAGACCATGAGATCATGACCTGAGCCGAAGTCGGCCGCTTAACCAACTGAGCCACCCAGGCACCCCGAGCATAAGTCTTCGAGGTCTATCCGTGTTAGAGATTACAAACGGTAGGATTTCCTCTTTTATGGCTTACTAATATTCCTTTTTATACATATAGCTCACATCACAATCTGAAGAAATGTTGATGATATGCCATCCTTTCTTTTTCAATGGAAAAGACTAGAGGGGTTAAAGGGGTATTTCTTAACTCTTCACTATCCACTGGATTCTTCTGCAAATAAAAGAATCTATTAAGTAGTAGAAGAAGAAAGTCCTTCTACTATTTGCTTAGAATTCTCCTACTTTGCCTTTTATCTTGACCTCCCTTTGCCAGTGAGGATGTCCTTCCTTCCTCCACATAACTCCTCCCCTCCTTTAATCTGTCCAACTGCAACGGAGACCCAGGCACGGATTCACAACCAGGAAGCTGTCCCTGACTTTCTTACCCCCCAACATGCCCAGCTCCTGGCCAGCTGAGGAGCTTCTCCTCTCTGCTGGCTGCACACTGTCCATACCACCATCACCTCACTTACCTGAGATCACAGTGATCTGGGCATGTGTCTTCTTTCCCAAAAGAAAGAGAACTCCCCAAGGGCAAGGGCCAAATCTGTATGCTCCAGCATGCAGCCAGGAATCTGGCAGAATATACTTTCCCTAATATTTTCCTTTTAGAAAAAAAATGCCAGTGAATGCTAGTGCAAGGAGGACAAATGCTGAATCAGTGAAACCTTATTCAGCTCTTTAATGTTTTTGAAACTCTCTCTCCTGTTGACTTCCATCCTACAGCCAAACAAATGTCCATAAGTTCAGGGGAAGTGGCCTAGAAGGCCACCAAGAGCTTTGGTAGTAGTGGAAAAGTTAAAAATGACCCATTTTATTGTATGTACTGCAATACGCAGTGCATGATTTTGTCTTTTGTGGGGACATAAGAATTTAATTATAAGGAGCAAATAGTGACAGTCAGATAAACAGAACACACTCAATAAAATCACTTGTGCAAGTCTCTGGTTCCTCAGGCTTGGTTTCCAAACACATTATAAAAGATATGGCTTTTTAAATTAATAGGTTAATCTAGGCTTAAGAAAGGAAGATACAATGGAAAAAGCACTGATGCAAAATGCAGCATGAAACTATCTCTTGGAGGAAGCATATTTCCTAGAACAGAGATAAGGAAAACTAGAATGTTCCAAATGATATTCCTCAAGATAACATTTTAAATTTGTTATTTACCACATTGACTATAATTTAGTTGAAGAGATTACTAAATGAGAGTTTGCTGGTAATTTTCCCTACCTCTTTTTTAGTGATGCTCTTTTTTCATTTATCATGTTTTAAATGATTCTATAAATAGTTTTTTATGTTAAAAAATAGTTTTCTCTTTAAAACAGAGTATTAAATGGGGGTCCTATATAAAATATCCTACAGAGTGAAATATTAAGAAATAACATAACCAAATAATTGATATAGTCATTTTAATTGCTACCTTGTTATCTGTGACCTAGTTTGCTTAGTGGTTTTTATGGAGCCTGATTCTCTGATTTACTGGAGAATGTTAGATTCAGAATGAATGTTAAGAATATGTTGATCTCTCTTTCAGTTCTATTGGATTGACACTATTTCTGTAAAAACAAATCAGGCCAGTAAAACTCATTTTTAGTATTTTTTCTAGACAGCAAGTTTTTTTTTTTATCAAATTGGATTTAATAAAGAGGAAGAGCAATTTTTCTGTAATTATTATTCCCTATAGAGTATATATATGAAGGCAGACAAGAGAGAAAATTATTTTATCATAGTCCCTTGAAAAAGTATTGCAAGCACTCAAACAACATTAACCTGAAGTCCACTTTTTCCTTTACGAACTAAAAGCAAGTCTAACAACACTTGGAGCCAGGGTTAGGCCTAAGGTCATACCTTCGTTTTCTACTCCCTATAGCAGATCTTCAGTCTGCAAGTTCTTCTTGAAAACACTCATCTCTGTGAGTCATCCAACCAAGGCACAAAATGGCATTCATCTGTGATTACAAATGTTCCTGATGCAAACACTCCATTCCCAGAATGTGGAAAAGTCTAGATGATAACGGTACAGAATTGTGAAATAACCGCAGGTATGTAGAAAGGCTTTTCTGTGAACTACAGTGAGAATAATAATAATTAATGGCAGGCAAAGAGAGAAAGACAAAGAACAGAATGTTGAAAGGCACACACAGAGGCACACTCACACCCACATGCCTGTGCATGCCTGTGACAGAAAGATTCTCAACACAAGGCCTTAGATCAACCCCCTTACTTGACAGTTATTTCTCAGAGGTGCCTTCCTATCTCCTCAGTAAGGATGAACACTCAGTCAGAGGTATGGACCCATTCCTCAATATTTTGTTTCTTTGCCCCAAAGTGTCTGTGTGGGCAACAGGCATGAACGTATACATGAGGTTATAATGGTAAAGTGAAAAATGAAGGCTGATCATCAGAGACTTATTCCGAATACCATAATCAAAACCACGATAAAAAACAAGCCGTATAAATGGTGACATTGTTTTCGTCACTTTTGAGTAAATGTTGTTCTAGTTTCTTTCATTAGCTTGGCTGCTAGGAAATCACTCATCATTGTTATTAAATTCACATCTAGTCTCATCGTGTTTTCTTTTTTATCCCGGTCTTTCACTTTGGCTGTGTGATATCTTTTTTTAGCAGGTTTAAGTCATTTTTACTTACTTTACTGTATTTCCTTTGTGAACTATTTGATCCTTCAGTAAAAGACCAGAGGGGCGCCTGGGTGGTTCAGTCAGTTGAGCGTCCAAATCTTGATCTCAGCTGAAATCATGATCCCAGGGTGGTGGGATTAGGCCCTGTGTCGGGCTCCACCAGAGTGGAGGGAGCGTGGAGCCCACTTAAGATTCTCTCTCCCTCTGCTTCTCCCCACTTCCCTCCTACTAGCACGTACATGTGAGCACTCTCTCTCAAAAATAAATAAAATAAAATAAAATAAAATAAAATAAAATAAAATAAAATAAAATAAAATACCAGAAAGGGAAGAATAAGAGGAAGGTAAGGAGCAAGGGGAGAAAAGAAGAGAGGAGTAAGTTCTGGACTAGGGGATTCAGTCAGGCCCCAAATGGAATTCCACTGCTTTCCAGTGTTTTTACTTGAGGCAAGTTACCTTAGTTAACTGCTCCGAGCCTCAAACTCCTCTAAAACAGAGGGATATTAGTATTTACTTCAATGGAGAAAATACAATAGGAGATCAATGTCTAAATCACTGTGTGTGTGTGTATGTGTGCAGGTGAAACTATGCATATAGCTACAGCTTACATATTGCGAAATATATATGTATATTTACATACACACACATATTCACATACACACATACATACAATCTCTCCCTCTCCCTCCCAACACAAACACACACACGAAGTTAATTATGATCTACAGATGATATTGGAAGTAAGTCTAGGATATAAGCCATTTTATTAAAGCAGAATTTGGATAATCCCTCTATTAAAAAGAAGCCTAAAAGAACTCCTCCCTTTGGGCCCCCCACCTGCCTGTCTGCTACAACAATCATCGCCCCAGCACACAGCACTCACCACTGACCTATTGAAGACAGTTAATCAAGAGCAGAGAGAGCAGCTTTCACAGTACAAGTAGTTACTTGTTCTCAACTTTTTAAAGTTCATAATTCAGTCTTACTGTCATTTCTTTCCTCTTGCCGGTACTTTTATGAAAGGTAAAGCTGCACAGAAAGAAAACCAGAGTCATTAACTGTTTGAAAGTTTAATGTGCTACCAAACCAGAATTAGATGTGATAATGAAATTTCCACTGCTGAAAGCAGACTTTGCTAACTGATGTATGTAGTGAGAAGGTGGTCACATAACCAATGAAAATAAAAATATGCTCATTTTGTATATTTCTCTTTCATTTTTTTTGTTTGTTTAAACTGGCCAAACACCAAATTAGGCTTCAGTTAAGATACTTTTTAAAAGTAGATTTAGTAAAGTTCCACTTGTTTCTTTTTGAAAAAATATATTCTACATTTATAGTATAAGATGCTGCTCAAGTAACCTTATATCTTAGACACACTGTAGGACAATGGTTCAGGCTTTATGGTTTAACATTGCTAGACTTTATTCAGCCATCTAATTGGTCAGAAGAGCCATCAAAGTCACCAGAATCCAGGGGCATGCAATGGTTCGCCCTATGCATGCCACTCCCCAGTCTGGCATTCAAGGTATGTCTAAATAGGATTCCAATTCACCTTTTCTAACTACTTCAATTTCTGGTTTCTATGCTCAGTGTTGTCCATTATATACAACATATTCATTTCCACCAATTTGTCTTTGCATGAATGTTCTCCCTTCCTAAAGTTCTCAGCCACTGCTTCTACGTGATTTCCCTCCTCCAGGTACAAGCGCACCCAGTGTGCAGCTTCCATTGGGGAAACTCTTGCAGATCACCATCTGCTGAAATGACACCACTGAAAGTTCACTTAAACTGCCCTTTTCTCAAGAAATTATTCCTTCCTGCCCACCCCAAACTGACCCAGTCTCTTTCCCTATCCATCCAGAATCAGTTTGCTTTAACTCTTGTATGTCACTTTTCAGAGTTCTTGGCACACAGGAGCTCCTTTGCCGTATGTTGAGTGAATCAATGAATTACAGTTTTTATTGCACTTTCATGTACCCCTAACCTTCTCCTCTTTAGCTTATAAGCTTATTAATGGCAAAAATGGAGTTGGTGGGAGGAGTGCTTATTAATCTTTATAACCTTTAAATTATCTAATAGGTTCATTGACCATAATGAACGCTTGATAAATATTTCTTGAACTGCATGATTAAAGTGGGTTGACTGGGCTGGGCTTGGTTGGAAGTGCCTCAGGATTGCCCCTTGATATATCAGGAGCACTGCTGGTAATGCAAGAGGTAATTTTCTTTGCTGAATCATAACTGAGTTTATATCACACTAAGCTTTGGAAGGTACCATTTTTCAAATTAAATATAAAAACAATAACCTTTCTGTTTGTAACATTTTAAGTTCTCCTGGCTCCTTTCAGGCATGGGGGCATTTCTGTAAGGTGTTGACCTAAATTTCTTCTGACCTAATTTCCTTGTTGCAAAAGGAATTCGGTGCAGCCAGCCCCCACTGCAGAAAGGTTTTGTTCTATATCACTGTCACATTTCAATGACAAATGGAATGAACTTTGTTAGTCCTTTTGAGATTTCAGAATAGCTCAGGATATTCCCCTCTAATATCTAAGAGGATTTCAGTGATTTGTCCTGCAGGCTACAGAGTGTAAAGGGCCTCCCTTTGTCCTGTGTACTCCCCTAAGCAGTCAGGCTTCCCCCCACGGAAGTACCAGAAAGTATTCACACATGTTTTTTATTGCACAGCAGCTGAAGAGAAGGTTGTGATGAAATGGAGAAGAATGGGAGTGACAAAAACGACCATTGGGCTCTCAAATAAAAAAAGGGGGGGTGGGGAGGAGGGAGCACCTGGGTGGCTCAGTCGGTTAAGTTTCAGACTCGTGATTTCAGCTTACCTCATGATTTCTCTGTCTCCAGATGGAGCCCCTGCTTTGGGCTCTGTGCTGACAGTACAGAGCCTGCTTGGGATTCTCTCTCTCCCTCTCTTTCTGTTCCTCCCTTCTCACTCTCTCTCTCTCAAAATAAATAAACATTTTGAAAAAGAGAGAGAAATGTTTCTTGGTAGTGATCAACTATACTCTGGTTCTAGTCCTACATATTTTGAAGCAAAACCAAACTAACCCTTACTCCTATGATAGGAAAAAATAGATCTCTTCCAAATTATAAAAATAAGCCAAAAAAAAATTTTTCCCACTACAACATATAAGCATATGTATATATTTGTGTGTATATGTGGCTGAGAAGGAGCAAGCTGGTGAAAGAACAGGATTTGACTCAATTCAGTAGCTGTATAAGTCATAAGACAATAGACAAGAATATAATAAAAATTCTTTTGAGCTTTCAAAGGAAAGACAAGACAGTCTTCTACCACGAATAGCTTCCTGGAAGAAGGGCATACTTCCAGGTGAAAGGGCTTCTTTCTCATGCTATTATTAACCAATGACCATTATCTGAATCATGTATTTACATTCAGTTTCCATATGAAGTAGACTTAATTTTAAGATTCAGAATTTTACTAAAGTAATATACATAATACATGTGCTTGAAAATGCTTAAGATGACTGGAATTCTCTCAGGGAGATCATAAATTATAACTCAAAAATGTTACTCCATTATTTCCATTTGGAAGCAAGTCTCCTGGAAGACCTTAAGGGGCCACACCCTGCCAGTTGGTGATGTGGTCAGCAAAGTCTAGAGGAGGTCACAGAGAGCAGCTGTCCCAGTAACTTGGCCTCCGCCTAAATGGTAACATGAAAGAGAATAAAAGGAGAAAAAAAAATCTGACAATGAAAGCCAGAGAGTCTGTTTCAAAAGAGAAAAGATGTAAGAAAAGTAATAGACAATAAAGAAGTACATGAGGGGGGAAAAAAGTTGTTTCTAACAAAAGACCAGAAGGAAAGTAAATCTGAAGAGGAAAGGGAAATTTAACCACTCAAAAAAAGTCTGAATATCTTTAGAGGAACTCCCCCAAAGAGTGAAAAATCACAAGCAGAGCAAAAGATGTATCTAGATGGCAGGTTATATATAAAGAAAGCAGCCAGAAGAGAGTCTCAGTCAGCAAACAGTCACTAAGAACCTATGGGAGCAGACACTGCTCTGGGTGCCCAGGAGGCCATGGTGACTCAAACAGGCAAACCCACTACCAATGTGTTATCTGGTCAAGACTGTGTTAGCCAATGGCCAGGAAAAACTGAGTACTTAGACTTACCTTTCGTATGTTATGGCCTGGTACAGGTATTACACCAAGAGCAGAGAGATGAGGGAGAGAGAGGATGCAAATAGATAATAAGACTATTTGGTTGGCTTCTGAGCAGAGAGGACTAATATATTATCCAGATCAAACAGATTAGATTCTCCCCTGAGAGCTCTCACCTGAATCTCTAAATAGATTATCTACTAAAGGAAAAGAGAGGAAAATCTTTTCTGAAATCAAAGGAAATTATTATTCCGGGAAGTGGTTTTGGCAAAAGAGTTTCGTGGCATATTTCTGTGACTTGTAAAGGATTTCCTAGTGTAAAGTAAAATTTGAAAAGTTAAATTGCCCAGTAAGAACTGGTCTCCGCAGATGCTATCACAAAATGGCACAGCACAAGTTGTATGTGAATTAAAGACCTTGCCTAGGTCTTTTGAATTTCTTTGGTATCTTCTCTTTCTAATTAAGGACTTAGCATGATCCCTCTACCTTGATTCATGTAGGATGAAGTAAAGCTTTTAAGAGCCAGTTTTCTTGGTAACCTGAAAACACATGTCAACTCATAGGAAAGCTCTGTGGTGAACTTTAAAGTTGTTTCTTCTTATGGAAACCAGCTTTCCAAGATTGTGTCTTTTACAGAATCTTCTCCAGGAGCAAATGACCTTGGGCTGTTAGGGTTTATTTACCTAGCATGGCATCCTGGCACCATTGCCCTCTGCCCCTGCTGCGATCGATACACACCTGCTACTCCAAGGTCTTCTATCAAACACATGGAAAGAGCAACTTAGGAAATCCATTTTTACATTACCAAGAACAAGAATGACAATTTGAAGCAAAAGCTGGGTCAAATTTAGCTCTTCATAAAATTGGCTGGGCCTGCCTCTGCTCAGGGGAAAGCCTTGCTGAATCTCCACTTTCAGAAGCCACACTAGATTGAACAATCAGACTGTTTGAAAAACCCATCATCCCACAAGGATTTGTGAAGTGTTGAGCGTCTGGCACACGGGTGTTCTGAATAAAAGGATTTTGCCAGGAGTTTTGAGATCAGAGATCCATGATTAACTCTGACTGCCTGGATCAATAAAGATTGTTTTCCTTTGAAACAGAGCACCTATAAAATTATGTAATTTGAGGTATAGGAAAATCATTGCCGAATGAGCAAAGAGTACTTTGCTGCCCACAGAATCCATTTGGTAATAATTTCAGCATGAAACGTAAGACCATTATTTTGATAGGACAAATGTATTCACAAGTCACGAAATATTGTATCAGTTAAAAATTACATTTGCATAAAATATGTTTTCAGCACAAACTCACTCAGGTGTAGCACCAGTCACCAGAAATGCAATTCAGTGTGAGCTATTTCCTAAAGGAAAAGTACATGTGAGAATTTAGATTATTTTGTCTAGCACAGCTGCTGCTTGTACTGCAAAAGCAGAGATGCAGCTGATGACAAGGTAGAATGGAACTTGGCACCTCCACTGGCGTCCAGCCAAGAACACAGAATGTTTGAGCCAGTCTGTGGCATGTGATCCATTTCTTAATTGTTGATAACATGTAATTAGGACAATCTAAGCCTAGCTTAATGAATGCAATAAGTTAAACTGCAGCGCTTGACTCTACTTGGATAGACTTTGTTAGTCTTGGAGCGTGGAAATGCAGAGTAACGTTTTATAAACAGTACAAAATGGAATCTTCCCTTTACAAACTATCAGCCTAAAATTATGGCCGACATCCTAACCCACAGTATAAATTCTGTGCACGGTATAAATGTCAACTGATATTCATGACCAATGTGTCCAAAATAAATTTTCCCCTTGAAGATTTTAAAGGTAAGATTTATGTGAAGAAATTGGTCACATATTTAAAAATGACAGACTACACGTTCTGCTAATCAGTTATCAACCTGATTTATTTTGACAGACTTCTTTCTAAGATGATCAGAGCTCAGTCTAGTGTACTACATGGTTTTTAAAATGCAATTATTTTCTCAAAAGTAATGAATTATTTACTTTTTTATTAAAATAGACTCATTGCATTCACTTTTTCACACCCCCTATTCCTTACTGGTAGGTTTTGTAAAAACCTTGTCATTGTAAAGCATGCAAAAGACCTACACCTATGCCATAAATAAACTCAGCTGACTTTTTCCCATCTCTGGTAAAAGACCTATTTTTTCCTAAGAGGTAAAAAGTCCTACCTAGATACAAAATAATACAAGAAATGAAGTTTTGAAAAAAAATGTGTTTTTAGCTTTTGACCAAAAAAAATTTTTTTTAAGGGAAGCACTGTTTATCCACAGCATGCATGCTTTCTGACTGGTTTTTTTTTTCCCCATCTTTAAATTTGTTCTAATGTTATCAGAATTGATTTTTAGTCTCAGCCATCCCAAAGGAACTGTCTTGAGTGAAGCTCTTATCGGGGAACTGTAATGAAGAATCAGCTTGCAAAGCTGTTACTATGGTGCTCACATATCTGAAGAAATTTTTAGTGGAAATAAAATTCCAAAGCACTAAATTTAGAGGTATTTCATTTCCTACTAAGAGGTATAAAAATAGTACTACTAGATACAATTTAAATTCCAAGGGGGAGATATTTATTTCTGTACAATCCTCAACCATGTACATTCTAGAAAGCTAGTTTCTTTCCATAGGTCTTGAAATAAATTAAAAATCATGTTAACTAATTCCCTCTTAGGCCACATAAAGGATGGTGCGTTAAAAAAAAGGAGATTTTAGACAACTTGTAGAATGAGGAAAAGTATTTGCAAACTCTGTATGTAATAAGGAGTTAATATGCAAAATATATAAAGAACTCATGCAACTCAATAACAACAGAACCAAAGAATCCAATTAAAAAAAAAAAGGGCAATGGACCTGAATAGACATTTCTCCAAAGAAGATACACTAAAGGCCAACGGACACATGAGAAGATGCTCAACATAACTAGTAATTAGGGAAATGCAAATTAAAACCAGAACGAGATCTCACTTCACGCCTATTAGAATGGCCATCATCAAAAAGACAGGAGATAAGAAATACTGGCACTGATGTGAGGAAAGAGAACTCTTGTGCATGCTGGTGAGCTTATAATATGGTACAGCCACCATGAAAAACTGCACAGAAGATCTTCAAAAACTGAATAATAGAACTATCATATGATCCAGCAATTCTACTTCTGGAAATATACCCAAAGGAAATGAAAACACTACCTTGAAAAGATACCTGCACCTCTATGTTCACAGAAGCATTACTTACAGTAGCCAAGACATAAAAACAACCTACATTTCTATCAACAAATGAGTGGAGAGAGAAATTTTGATATATATAATATATATCTCACAATATACAACAGAATAATATATATATGTATATATATAGAATAGAATATTATTCAGCCATAAAAGTGAGGAAATCCTACCATTTTTGACAACATGGATGAAACTTGAAGGCACTATGCTAAGTGAAATAAGAGAGAAAGAAATACCATATGATTTCACTTATACGTGGGATCTAAAATACAAAAATAAAAAACACCAAACTCATAGCAGAAGACATCAGATTTGTGGTTACCAGAATTGCAAGGTGGGGAGAGGGGGAATTGGAGGAAGGTGGTCAAAAGGCATAAACTTCCAGTTATAAGATAAATAATACTAAGGATGTGATGTACAACATGATGACTATACTTAACACTGCTTTATGATATACAGTTGAAAGTTTTTAAGAGTAAATCCTGTGAGTTCTTATCATATGAAGAAAATTTTTTCCTTTTTTTCTTTCCTTTCTTTTTATTGTAACTATAGGAAATAACAGATGTTAGCAGAACCTATTGTGGCAATCATTTCACAATATATGTAAATCAAACCATCATTCGGTATGCCTTAAACTTAGACAGCAATGTCTGTCAATTATCTCTCAGTAAAACTGAAGAAAAAAAAGAGATCTTCATTTTCACATTTTCATTAGTGCTGCTTTTATTATAAAACTTTAAAAAGTGAAGGCATAACTGTATAGGAATGTATTATTTTTCCTGTGTTTAAGAAAAAGGTTTTGACAATGATACATACCTGTAGTTTCAGATAATAAGCTGTATACCAACTCACAGGATAGGGTGAGGGAGAGAGTCAAAGAATGTCACCAGTGCCCTGGCCTGGTTGCTAGAAAGCTCAGGTTTAAGACACATCTTCCATTAGAAGCAGTAATTACTGTGTGTGCACAGGCAACAAGATCCCCTTTTCCCAAAAATAAAAAATAAAATTTTCCAGAAATGATGACAAATTCTAGTACTGAAATTAAAGTAATTATAAGCATCATATGTAAATACCCTTCTTCTTCCTCTGCCCACTATTAGAATAATGTATTGAATTCCTCAAGGCAAATTGCATTCCAGAGGTGTTGCCTAAGTTACAACATGTAGAGAAAGAAATTTTTTTAAATCACCTTTAAATTTTTATTTTTCAGATTAAGGCACCAAAAACAACAGAAAAATAGCCTATAATATTACATGGGTGAGAATATTACATCTATATTGCTAAGTTCATAAGAAAGAAAGAGGAGCTGGCATGTCTCAAGAAATAAGACTAAGGCAGTTACCGATCCACACTTTTATCTGAGTAATAGATATACATCTAATTATGGAGGAGGAGGATATAACAAGTACTGTCATAATTCTCCCACCCGTTACATGTAATTTTATATATGTATATTTGGATGAAAAACTTTTAAACATTAAGGTTTGACAAGTGCAATAAAGAAAAGGGTTTTGAGCTTACGCTGTTCGGTGCACACAGGAAAGAAGAGAAAGGTTCATGTTATAATGCCTTTTATCTGTTCTTACACATTGTCCTTAAACGAAGTTATTCAGAAAAGCAGTCCACACACCATCATCCAAATTAAAATGCAAACCTCACATTAACACGAATAAATGTGTCCACAATTTCAGAGATTATTTTAGGAAATGTGGTCCATTATATGTGTTTCTTTTATGATGAGTTTGGAATTGGGGGGAAAATTTGGCTCATAGTTAGCATAGAATACCAAAACTAAGAGATATAATGCAGTGCTATAATGGGTAATTTCCACTATTCTTGTACAAATATCTAATTCAATACTTCTAATTATCAGTTTGCACCATGAAGGAAATATTCCTTTGAGTAAAGCAAATGTAGAGCTTTTATTAAAGAATTCGCATGATTTTCTAGGTACACTTTTCATGTTACCATAATTTAATTTTCACCTCTATTTGACGGGGCCTGCTACAAATAGTGAAATCTAAAGGGGAAAAAAAAAGTATAAAATAAATGAGGTTATTTTGCTATCACATAAAACAGACTCTAAACTGTAGCATTATAAGATAAAATTTACTAAAGCTTTTTTTTTCTGACAAAACACTTAGAAAACAATCTCTAAAAATGCCAGTTTAAAAACAGCTTAAGAACATTACACTGTAAAAATCACCTTTTTGTTAATTCGTTATTTATTGATAAAAGAAGTGTTTGCCTGTTTTTTGTTTTGTTTTGTTTTGTTTTGTTTTTTGTCACAATGGTTGTATTTCTTTTTTCTTTTTTACAGGCTGTATTCTAAATATAATCTACTAGTATTTATCCACTTTTAGCTCACAATAAAATCAGCTCTCCACCTTTCCTACCTGCTAGACAAATTGGATCAGAAAGTGATTCTGGTGCTAATTTTACCAGAAGCTAGACAGTGTAAACTGCACATTCAGCTACACAGATTTCTGGACTTTTGATTGTGTCTATGAAACTGTATTAGGGATGGTATTTTGTAAATATGAAACTGATGCATTTCATGACATTCCCTAAATCATGTGTCTTTGTAGTTTCTCACCTTCAATGTACAGCCAGAAACTTTATTGCCCTGGATCAGGAAAGGATAAGAACTTCATTTGTGAGCAAGCCTTTTTTTTTTTTTTAATTTTTTTCAACGTTTTTATTTATTTTTGGGACAGAGAGAGACAGAGCATAAACGGGGGAGGGGCAGAGAGAGAGGGAGACACAGAATGGGAAACAGGCTCCAGGCTCTGAGCCATCAGCCCAGAGCCTGACGCGGGGCTCGAACTCACGGAGCGCGAGATCGTGACCTGGCTGAAGTCGGACGCTTAACCGACTGCGCCACCCAGGCGCCCCTGTGAGCAAGCCTTTGTAGGGAGTACCTTGATTTGTTAAAATGTTTTAGTTCCTACTTAACACTTCACGGACCCAGCGTCGAGGATGCAATCTATAATTTTCATTATGAAGAGAAGAGACCTTCCACCTATGAACTCTCTACGCCGCGCAACTAGCTGATTTCAGGGAGGTGTGCTTAGGCAAAGAGGGAGGGAAGCAAAGCAAAGCCCCTTCTGTTTCTGGAGGCTGAGGGTGGTAGACTTTGAAAAGCCATGTGAGACTGCCTCCCAACTTTCCTTTCTGGCTTTCACTCTTCTTAGTGGTCAGGTGCAGGAAGCCCAATGGAAGAGCAACCTCAAATTCCATATCAACTAGAATGCAACCTCCCCCACGCCCTGGGGTTGCCCCACATCCACTTCCTGGGAGTTCATCTATTAGCTTTGAGGAATGGCTTTCCTAGACTCCACTTTGTTTCACTGTGGCCTGGATAGAAACCAGGCATTCCCACAGCACCCCACCCTAACCCCATAGGGAACTAACAAGACAGCTGAGTTAAGAGCTAGCAAGCAAGAATGCCTCCATGGTAGAAGGTCAACTGAGGCTTTCTGCCAGGGAGCAATATGGGGAATGAAGCAGAGAAAGCCAAGGTAAGAGCAAGTTGACCAAGCCAAGATAAAAGGTGCCACATCAGCTGAGTGCCAGCAAGATAGCAGACAAAGGACATCAGCCTGGAAACCAGAGGATCAAAAGAACTCTGCACCCAAAGATGCTAGCTAGCTCTTCCCCACCACTCCTAGACTATGAAAGTCTTACCCGTCCACCACAGTCACCCAATCACCAACTAGAAAGGGTACCTGGAAGTGGACAGAAGGTTGAGAAATTTGGGAGACAAAGCATGGTTTCCTAAAGGGGCAGCATTATCTAAAGGGATTATTTTAATGATTGGAGCAGACCTAATTTTAAATGACACAGGACTTTAAATTTGTAAGAGAACCAAAGTAGTTATAGACAACATATTGGAACTACATTTTCCAGGCACATCCAAGTGTGAGTTAAGTCAATGTTATAAACCCAACACAAAGACGAAAGCTTCGGTAGTACAAATAATTCCTTCTCCAAACACACATTATTACACACAAACACAGTCACTGCATGGTATTTGGTGAGCAAAGTAGCGTGGTCCTTTTTGGCCTGAATTGTCCGCACAGAATAACTATGTTAATCAAAGTGACCAAATAACCACTCGGGTTTCCTTTTTGGTTCTTCTGTGTATGTATTAGTCAGAATTACCAGTGTGAAGGAAAAACAAAAACAAAAACAAACAAAAAAACCTTGCTCATTTTTAGTTTAGTCATCTGGAAAAAAAAAGGCATAGTAATAACTGGCATGATTCTTTGGGGGAATTAAGTAAGATGATTTATGTGAAGTTAAGGGCTTTCTCTAAATTGGTTACCATAGTGTCTGCTACCGTTCCCTCCATTCCCTCCCCCACTCCATCTTCATACATTTTCTGAGATCAGCCAGGTGCAAACCTTCAGCATCACTGACATCCCATTTTTCCACTGCCACCATTTCAAAAACCCTAATCACTAAATTGGCAAGTCTTTGTTCTTCACATGAAATAGTTACTTTTTTAAAAAAGTTTTTGGCAAGACATCTGATCCTTTGGGAGTGGGGTGGCCAGGCTGTTTTATTTTGTGGGTTTTTTTAATTTTTAAAAATTTTTATTTGTTTTGAAAGAGAGACAGAGAGTGCATGCACACACAAGCTGGGGTGGGGCAGAACGACAGAGGGAGAGAGAGAGAATCCCAAGCAGGCTCTGCACTGATAGTGCAGAACCCAACATGGGGTTTGATCTCAGGAGCCATGAGATCATGACCTATGCCAAAATCAAGAGTCAGATGCTTCACCAGGTGACCCACCCAGGCACCCCTAAAATAGTTCTTACACTTACCCACTGTCTTCATTTTCACTGCCATGGCCTTCAATACAGATCTCACTTCTTCTCTTTGGCACCTGTACCTTCTAATACTTGTCTCTTGTTTAATTCCCTCGTTTGCAAACTGGACTCAGCTCTGAGCTGGTCATTCCTTTCTCCAAGGCCCTCTCTTCTTTTCTAGAGACGCTCTGGAAGAGGCAACTAAAATGTCTGTATCATTTTATATTATTTTCCTCTACAGATAAAATTAAAGTTCATATTCATTTATAAATACCATATTCCTACCATCCAGCACAGTGTCTCACCTACTTCAAATTGTACATAAACGTTCATTTTTGAATGAATGAAGACTCTGATACACTACATAACCTTTCGATATAGATCTCTTAAGATGAAGACCAGTCTCCATATTTTACTTAAAAGTGAATGATAATAACAGTTATTATTATTTGGAGAATGTAGACATTATCAGCATGCTTTTACAAGCAATTTCATTTGAAAACTGGGTTTCTAGAAGGTGAGAAAAATTGCCTAGGATCTCACATCTAGTAAAGCAAAGCCGAAGCTTGAACACAGCATCACTCCATTCTTTTCACAACCCCAATCAGCTTCAATTGATTGATTAATTAAGTGAGAGTGATTAATTGCAGGCAGCTGGAGCCTGTGTCACTGAGAGTATATTCTTCATTGCAGCTTCATCCAGGGCCATGTTGATATGTTATATTGTCCTCACTGTCTTTATCTATGTTAACCAAATAAATGTGAGAGATGATAAATGAAGGAGAAGGAGAGGGACGTGCTGCATGCGTATCATATGTGTTTGAAAACTGGGGAGGTACGATTTAAGGATATATTTGCTAAGGGCTTCTGGAAAAGGAGCTTTCTTAGTAGCTCCCATGTCTCTGCAAGACATGAACAGGAAAACGGGTGGCCCTGGTTCTGTCAGCTGCTGGTAGTCACCTTCTGACCATGAAGAAGGCTGTGGAAGGTGCGGTGGGGAGACAGAAAAAAATCAACTTCTTCACAAAATGGAGCCACCTACTACACCACCTTCCAGTTAAGAGGCCATTACGTTCTTGTTCAGCGAGTTTCATTTGGTTTCTTGGGTACATGTAACCAAACTATACGAATTGATATAAGAAAGAAGTAGAAGTGGAGGGCAGTTTATACTTACATTATTTCAGACACACATGTAAAAGGCATCGCTGTGACATTGCCACTGAATGTATTAAAGTTTAAAAGTGCTAAGGGGCGGCTGGGTGGCTCAGTCGGTTCAGCATTCAACTCTGGCTCAGGTCATGATCCCACAGTTCATGGGTTTGAGCCCTGCGTTGGGCTCTGCGCTGACAGCTCAGAGCCCAGAGCCTGCTTCAGATTCTGTGTCTCCCTCTCTTCCTGCTCCTCCCCCACTCACACTCTGTCTCTGTCTCACTTTCTCAGAAATAAATAAACATTAAAAAAAAAAAACTTTTAAACAAGTGCTTGAGAACGTTTTAGATCACACAGATAGGACTTATAAGCGATGGATGCTGAGGTCTAAACAGTGCATAAGGGCAATGGCGGATGACTTTACAAGGGCTGAAGGAGGAAACAGAACAGCCCCCCTCATCCTACACAACTCAGTATGTCAGTGGGTATCCCATCTGGTTTACAGGTGCCAGAAACAAGCAAACAAAATTTTGGAAAAATTAGACTAGCAGGCAATGTATAAGTGGAACATCCTCTGAATGGATCTTCTCTACTCAAGAGGGAAAGAGGATGTTTTCCACCCACGCTGGGCATTCTGTTTCTATTTTCTGGGCTCTGCCCTATCCCAGGCCCCTCTCCCCACTGAAAGGCCATGGAGAAAATAGACCTCACCAAAGCATGAGACAGAATGACCCACAGTGTGGCTCTGGAAGTCAGCCAGTTCCCCAGCATTGATGTGGTCCCACTTAACTCCACTGGGGTGGACGCATGTAGAGGTTTTGTGACACTGAGCTATCACAGCAGCTGGCATACCAGGAACTGAAGTGGAGTCACGGCAAGTAGGGTGGGCAGCAGAAATGCTCCAGAAAACACTGAAGTGTAATTTCAGGCAATGCCGCATTGTTTGGGAATTTGGGAAACCACAGGAGTAAACAGGACAAGCTGGCATGCAGCAGGCAAAAATAAGACAGGACTTTTTTTTTTTTTCCCCTGACATAACAGAGAAACCAGATCAAAGATATGGAGCAGTTGGCATGCAAGTCTGGCTCTACAATACTGATTCATTCTGCTACCAACGGTTTCTTGTGTGCCTACTATGTGTCACACTCTCTGCCAGAGGAGTATGACAACAAGGAAGGCATAATTCCATTGACACACACAAACCT
Organism: Lynx canadensis; assembly: GCF_007474595.2. Classification (NCBI taxonomy): domain Eukaryota; kingdom Metazoa; phylum Chordata; class Mammalia; order Carnivora; family Felidae; genus Lynx; species Lynx canadensis. The sequence goes on along the minus strand of NC_044303.2, from coordinate 151,782,683 downwards.
GGAGCCACCAAGCACAGAGATGCAAAAAGTGTATCATTTCATTATTTTTCCCATAACAATTTATATTTGAGTTGAAGCCCCCGTTCACATAGCAGCAAAAATAAGGCCTCCTCTAGCTCCGTCTCCCCCCGGGGTTGCCTCCAACTTCCAGGGGATTTAAAAAGTGCCAGGAAGTCTGGAGAGAGGACGAAGGTGAGGAATCCAGTCCTCGCAGCATTATCTCTGCTACTGGACTCTTCGGGGAAGCCCCCATCTCTTCTGTGCTGACCTGAGCCATCTTCCCCATTCCTGGAGCAAGACCTCAGCAGTCCCCTCTCTCACAGCTACTGTCCATTCCTCACCGGTGCTTCTCTGCTTCTTCACCACTTCAGGCACTGTCTGTGCCTCTTCTTGGGGACACACCAGCACCTTAACTCTCTTCCTCCCTTTTCAACTTGCTTCCCTTTCCTGGACCTGCGAAATCTTACCTAATCCTGGGCTGAGGACAGTACAACAGAAACTGACCCCTTCTTCTTTCAACTCTTTTCTAAAGCAAATCCTTAATTTTGAGTTACAAAAACAAAATGGTAGACTCCTTTACTGTCACTTGTTTTGCTTTTTGTCCCTTTCCCTAGCTTCCTGGATGTAGAGGAAGGGTAGGGGTTAGAGGAAATACTAGGAGGACAAAAGCACTGGGTAACATCTCCAAAGATTATCCCACAGCAATGGAGCTATGTTGTTCTTTGAAAAGATGAGACATGTCTCAAGGAAGAAATCATATATGAGCTGGGTCTTGAAAATAGATAGGTATTCCAAAAGAAGAAAATAAAAGAGAATCAAAGATATGAACAAGACTTCACTTATATTTTTAGATGACAAAATAATACAGGACTTAAGAACAACATGCAGAACCTCACAGAAAATGAAGGTCCAATGCCATTAACAGTATGAAACGTCCACTGTGGACAGAAAGATTGGCCATATGCTGTTTTATTTTATGTGGTTAAATGTGAATTCAAAATTGGCATCCCCTCCCTCACTTTAAAGTTCAAAAACTAAAAGTATGTACAACTTTAAGAAATGTACAACTTGGGTAAGGCCCCCAAACAGAGGTCAGATTAAAAAATCAAGAGCTGTATTTACCTCTTCCTCTGTGACAAGTACCTATTTGACTAGAGACTTCCATTAGAATAAATGAGTAACGGAGTACAGCATTGCGTAGGAAAAGAGATCCCCCATGAAACTGGTACTTCTGAACTAGACATTTTTAGATGCATGTTACATAACTGATGTGATCAACTATATCATCAAAGAAATATGTAGACACAATAGGCAAGAGCAATTATTTTTAATCGCCCACCAACATAAGGTTTCCTACCAGCAATCTGTATCACAGATTTTACCAACACATGTAACCTCCCTTGACTTCAGTGAGAGTTGTGTGGGTGTCCATGCACTGGAGAAAAGAGTCCCACGAACACACATCACTCTTCTCAATTTACATTTTCAGCATCCTGAATTTAAGCATCTCAATGAATTGGACAGGGAGTGCTACTGAAGTCTCAACTCTAAATAAATAGTTTAAAATAAAAAGTTGTATAAATATCAGTCTGTGCCAACGATGCGGTTTGAGAGGGAGTGCTATAAACACAAAGTAAATTAAATGGGATCTACTTTTGTGGGGTAAAAGGCTACTTAGACTGGTTATTATAGAGAAAATTCTGTTGTGTGGTGCGACAGCACGTACCCATGTGGCTAACCTACAACTGGTAGAAGAAACAAATCCCACCCATACCTAGGAGCGGTGCCACAGCCAGACCACAATTCCTATGAGGGATGAACTTAATTTGCTGAAAATGAAGGCCAGGCTCTGTTGCAGCTCATTAGCTGGTTACAGACACACTGCGAGAGAAGAAAGTGGAATTCAGTCGATGTTCCAACTTCTACATGTGCTGTGAATAAAACAGACTATTGTTTTTTTGATAAAGAAGTATTGTTTTGAATGTGCAGAGTGGCTAAGTAAAGCCAGCAGAATTTTTTGGCCAAATATAGTCTCTTGCTCACTCCTAAAAATCCTAGCTTTCAAATTAAGAGCTGAAGTCATTGAAAAAAAAAAAAAAAGTTTACATTCCTGCAGCCTGCTGCAGCAAAGCCAAACAAATGTTTGGCTTAAAGCTCACTTACATCTCTTTCATGAGCCTTTTCTTTAACATGGAAGTCTGAAAAATACCATTTCTTTTATCGAGTCATTTAATGCCAAGTGTTTTGTGTGTGTGAGTGTGAGTGTGTGTCCGTGTGTGTGTGTGTGTGTGTGTATGTGTTTGTGTGAGGACATGCACACCCCAAAACAGTACTATAGGATCAGTGTAGTGGTTTTAAAGCATGGGGTCATATCTGAATTTAAAGAAACCATGGTTTTACAGCTTCTGGCATAATTTAGGTCACAGTCACAAACTGATTTTTTTAAGCATCATTAACCACTGAATGGACAAGGAATGTGTTATTTTCAAGGAGTTCCTTTGGTGCCAGTTTAGGCAATAAAAACCTAGGACAGGGGTCAAACTTGGGAGGGTAACTAGTATGTAGTTGCCCTCCTGATGCACTTTTTTACCATAAAAAGTCAACATGCTTTTTGGTCTTCAGTCTCCAACACCAAGCTGCGTAACACAGGGTAACATCAGTTTGTTGAAGGCAGGCATCTAGGTGGCAAATTTCCATGCAGTCAGTCAGATTGGAGACCTGGAACTCTGAAGAGCCCGTTAAAATTACAAAACTGCAGAACTGAACATGCAGTGGCCTATTATTTTTCAGGATCATGGGTTGATTCTCCTTACAATATTCTATGCGGATCAGCCACATTTTTGTTTGATAATTCAGTTGAGTTTTGTTATCCTAATGACCTTCGTAGAAAACAAATTCCCAATCTAAGAGCAGAAAATGAAGTGGTTTAAAAAAGAGCCTCTTTACAACTAACTTGCAAGTGACAATCCATCCCCACACCTGAAAAAAAAGGGAAAGGAGGGAACCTGTGTCCTAATTGTCTCCAGGCTCTGCACGTTAGTGGTGTTATTTTGTTTTTAAGAGTAACTTGGTATTGAAGGTACACTTCCCAAGTGCAAATGATCAGTGTGTCAGAGTGAGGACAGCAGAGAGTTAAGTATGCCTTCATGGTCGAACAACAGCACGATGAAAGCTGGGGGCCTCCTTAGACCAATTCCATTTCCCTTCTTAGACTTTAAGCACTAAACAAATAGGTACTTTCATTACAGAGAGCAGTTGTTACATGGATGGAATAAAATGAAGCATTTACCATAAAACATTATTTACAGATTGAATTTTTTAATAGAATATCAAAAAAACTGAGATTTTTTTGGTCATGTCCAGAGGGTCCCCAAACTCTCTCTTTAGAGGTGGTGGCATCAACTTAGTAGAATTTTACCTGCATAGATTTACCTGAAGACTTTATATCATCAGTGTATGAGTGACTATATCAGCATAAAAGGAAGAGCTGAAGAAACGTACATTTTATTGTACATTTTTCCAGATATCTCAAGCATCAACTCTTGTGCTTTTGAGAAGTACCTTAAGATACTACAATCTACCAAAGAATGTTTTTGATTTGTGTCAAATTTCTGAGAATTAAGTCCAGAGAGACTATAAGAGAAACAAGATCACCTTTTGAGAGAATGGATGGAGACTGCCTTCCATTCAAAACACAGTACCAACTCATTAATGAGATGGCCCCAGACATGCATTTTCCAAATATATATTTGTTGAGTAAATAAACTAATGAAATGCTGTCATTTTGACCTTTTTTTTTCTTTTTTATCACTTTTATTAGTTTCTAAAGTGTTTTCTAAAGGCCCTTGCTTCTGTAGAAAATGTTTTAGATTGCAAATTTAAATTTTTTGTCTCACGCCATCATTGCGAATCTCCACTATTGTATTACCTATCTGTGTGTCCTGTTTGCCTGTGAAGTTGGCTGCTTTCTCCTTCAGTTCCAGGTCCTCAGTTAAGACTTCTCTACTAGTGTGCCTGTGTCTAACATTATTTCACTTTATTCCTTCCAATCTGTTCTAAGATAGAAAAAGAGATCTAAATTTGTTAATAATTTATGTTAAATAATAATCAATATGACTCTGGATAAAAACCTACTACATAAATTCCCCAGAAGTTTTTCAATCGCATTTTTTATCAAGAGCTAATGTTGCCAGAGGCGCCTGAGTGGCCCAGTTGATTAAGCATCCGACTCTTGATTTCGGCTCAGGTCATAATCTTACAGTTTGTGAGTTTGAGACCCTCATGGGTTCAGCGCTGACAGTGCAGAACCTGCTTGAGATTCTCTCCCTCTCTCTCTCTCTGCCCCTCCCCCACTTTCGCTATCTCTCTCTCAACAAATAAATCAACGTTAAAACAAAACAAAGAGCTAACACAACCAAAATATCAGCAGTCAGGCAAATAAGGAGTTGTTATAATATACAAGCTCTGACTACCTCTAGACTACCTCAAAAAGTTAATGAATACATATACAACAGAGATGTGAGCTGACCACCAAATGAATTTTTTGCTTAATAAGACTTTACATTTGAGACTAATTTATATCCTAAATTTCTCCAATCCCATTTCATATTTGAACACTAGATTACAGTTTACAAAAAACTTCCACATAATGTACTTATGACATCTCACCTTCAGGGAAGTAAGGAATATAAGCACCTTTAAAACAAGCCAAATGGACAGTGGCTATTACTCAGGGACGAGAACATTGTTCAGAGTATGGTGAACCCACACAATCTGGTTCTCATATTGGCACTTCAGCAGCAGAAACACATTTCTGCCTTTGCCCCAGCTACACCATTATTCTCATGTATTTTCTTACTTTAGTAAATTTTTGGTAATATTTAAAACAACTTAATAAAACATCTAAAAAATATATTTTCAGTGTTGGGGCACTTGGGTGGCTTAGTCGATTGAGCATCTAACTCTTGATTTCAGCTCAGGTCATGATCCCAGGGTTGTGGGATTGAGCCTCACCTCAGGCTCCACACTGGGCAAGGAGCCTGCCGAAGATTCTCTCTCTCTCTCTCTCTCTCTCTCTCTGTCTCTCTCTCTCTCTCTCTCTCTGTCTCTCCCTCTGCCCCTCCCCAGCTTGTGCACACTCTCTCTTTCTAAAATAATATTTTTTTTAATGTTTAAAATATTTTAAATTAGGGGCCCCTGGTTGGTTCAATAGGTTGAGTGCCCAACTCCTGGTTTCGGCTCAGGTCATAACTTGTGGTTAATGAGTTTGAGCCCTGCATTGGGCTCTGTGCTGACACCGTGTAGCCTGCTAAGGACCTCTCTCTGCCCCTCCCCTGATCGTACTCTCTCTGTCTCTCTCTCTCTCAAAATAAAAATAAATTTAAAAAACATTTTTAAAGTATTTTAATAAAAATATTGTATTAAATATTAACTGTTTAAAAACTATAAAATATTAAAATCATTTTCAGTAGAGTATGATTAAATGTTGCATACTTTAAATAACCAAACACAAAGATAGTACTTAACACTCATTCTTACTCTACGTATACACAACATACACACAGACACATGATTCACTAGTAAAAAAAAAAAAAAAAAAAAAAAAAAAAAAACATACTGAGCCTTCTGATGTGAAACATTTCTGGCAAAACACGAATAACTTTATCAATTCTATCTGAGTTCCCTCAAATAGTTGGTATCCAATTAAAGATACAGACTTGAGATGTTACCGCTTTTATTTGGTCTTGAGAAAGAGGAATCATTTCATTGTTGGAACTCAACTCTTTGAATGTCAGAGTTTTCTGTCGGCTTATTGTCCTGACTGCAAACTGAGCGTTCTCTTATATGAAGTGCTTTCACTTAAGACAGACCACTTTTCATAGAAGATAGACTCCAAAAAAAAAAATCTCTGCCAGAATACAGAAATTAGTCAGGGGCATAAAAGTCAGCCAGAAAGCAATAACACCACGGTCTCTGCAGGGTGACAAGAGAATGTATATATATATCGCTTTTCCAGCTTTCCTGACCAAGTTTCAAGCTTCAATCTTCGTATCTTGAGAAGAGAAGCAACCGAAAAGGAAGTATGATGGAAATTTCCAAAATACAGAGAGTCTGTTTGGATAAAAACACTGAAGACAGACTTCTATATTTAATGATGGGGCCTGGGTTGCCTGTCTTCTGTGATCACTGGCTCTGTGTGGTACACTTTGGTGAGTTTATGATGGTGTAATCCTCCGATGAATGAAGCACTCCTTCCCTTCACTGCTGTTTATTCTTAGCTTATGCACACAAAGAGCAAAGAAAGTTGTCAACAACACATCCAGTTTATACACCGAGCACTGTTAAGAGCCAAATGACTCAAGTGAACCAAGAAGCTCTTGTGTCCTGAACGTCCTTCATTCATTCATTCACACACACAAATATTTACTCTGCACCTACTATGTGCCAGGCACAACAACAGAAGAGGTTAATTGGGGAAAAGTGAAGGACAGGGACAAGACCATGGTAGAGAGGCAAGAAAGAGGGGAAAAAATAGTTTGTGTTTGCATTAACAAAAGGGGAGATTCTTTTCCTGACATCCTGTAAAATTTTGCACTTCTCAGTCTAACTTATCTGTCATATTGAGTGTTCATTTCTAACTTGAACTATAAGATTCTGGGGAACTCTTTACTGTTGTCATCAAAATTCCCATAGCAGTTGAAAACTACATCTACACTAGCCCTCTAAAATAATTCAAGCCAAAAGAATATACAACTCCATGTGTTTTAAAAGCAGAGAATAATGGAGATAATAATTTTTTGCTTTCTATGAAAAAATATAAACTTCATAATTATAAATGCCACTGAAGTGTCCATTTTATAATAAGAAAATAAACAGATTAAAGAGAAAACTCTCACAGCATCTAAATTCTAATACTGTTGAAATAATCAGTCAGAAGAATTGGAGGAAAATGCAAGACAAGGTTTATTGTTTTGTTTTGTTTTAACCTGGAGTTTGGAGGAGTTGTGGATCACCTTACATCTTTATAAATGAAGCCCTGCCTTTAAGGGGGAAAAATTGGTAGTTCTGGCCAATGGCAAGCTGTTTTAATATCATTCTCTGAATTGGGACAACAAAAATAAGCACTCATTCAAAAAACGTTTTCAAGTCTTGATTTCTAGAAGTCACCTTACTTATCACTACGTCAGAGTATTTTTCTTCAGTCCATTAGAAGCAGGTTTTGCCTTTATGCTCCTTTCAAGGATTCCAAAGGTTCACTCACAATGTCAGACTACAATAAAATTCAGCGTAATGTGAACCACTCTATGATATTGCCTTTCCTTATTGCCTTTCAGTTATACTGTTCTAAATGCAATAAAGGAGAAGTTGTTCTGAATGGGACAGACAGATAAATGAGTATCATTCCCTGAGTTGAAAAGTCACGGACTATAATACACTAACAGCTTAGAGGTGAATTTCTTATATTGATGGTTGGTTATGCATGTTTGAACATCGGAGGAACCTGAAGAGCATGTAAGGTTGCTTATTACAAATCATAGTGGTTTTTATTTAGTATGCATTCCACAATGGGCAATAAAGCAGTGCCCCCACCAGCCACAAATATATCAATGCATTTTTCTAGAGAGCAAACCCAAACAGCACTGTGGTCATAGGAAAAGAGAACCCATGGCCATTTGCTCTGCTGAGGAGCCCCTGTGAAAATGAGGCACCGTTTTTTTACACAGTGGCTTGACTCTTAGCAACAAGTCAGAGCTAGAGAAGCAAGCTATGCCCAAGATATTCTGGGGGCTGTAAACACAGGAATGTTCTGAGAGGTGCCAGTGGGGCCCCAAATGCTCCTGAGCAGTTTACATACAACTCTGGCACAGTGCAGACCTGTCTCTCTGCATTCATTAGCCAGAGGTGAGCTTATTGACAGGAAGACAGAAACACATGACGAAGCTTAGTTTTCTATGCCTTGCATGGACCACAGCACTGATCTCTGTAGGTGATGTCAGGAGCATTCCAAACATGAAAGTCAGTTTTAAAATACCGAGAGTATATAATCATTATTTTACATACAGTCATCTGTTTATGTGAAGATGAAAAAAAGGACTTCCCAGACAATTCTGGCCTATAAATACCACCAACCCCAGTCATTATTTTAAGTGCTTCCTTCACCCGCTAAGAAAAAAAAAAAGAGTTAAAAAAAAAACACTCAAAAGTAACATTTCAAGGGTAATTATACTCATATTTTGAAGTAACTTATCTTAAGAATATGAATGATCCTGTGCAGCTTACATCTTGGGTCGTTTCGTGCAGAATTCCCACTAACAATCCCTTTGCCCGGTACTTAAAATAAACCCAGCTATTCCTTCTCCCAGAGAGAAAATAACAAAAATCTCAATGGTCGCAGTGAAATTATCCCCTGTGACAGAGTGAGTCATCTAAGCCACTGCAGGCAAAAGCTCCCTTCTTTGAAAACTTTTTCCCTGTCTTCCTTCTAGGGAACGTACACTATTGGCATATGACTGGAAAGCATGAAGCTTTACTTCACTTTATGCACCTGACACGGTCTGAAGGAATTTTGTTGCAAGTTCATGTTTTTGTATAAAACTGTATTTTCTTATTGGCTTTCACCACAGAGTTAAAGCAGTAGGCCCAAAGGAAAAAGTTTGTACTAAAACGTTTTTAATTTCAGTGAAGAGTTCAGTGTTTGCCTCAGTAGATATTTCTTATGACTTTATTTCATACATAACTATTAATTCTGCAAAATATCACCGCTGATTCTGTGCACTTATTCAGAGCACACTTCTGATTAAAAAATGAAACATCCATAATTTCTTACGTTATTGACAGTATTTGATATTTAAGAAGTCATGCTGACTGTGCCAATCTTATAGTTTAGTGAATGCTCGTTGAGAAATCATTATGAGGATTTTATTCATCAGAATTCACCAGCCCTACCAGTAATTTTACACACAATATATCCATTTAATAACACCTTCTTTCTCTCTTCTATTCTACTCCAATTATCAAATTTTTAAGAGATGCAAGCTTCATGATTTCTGTAATTGACAGGAAGGCAGAAACACATGAGAAACACTCAGATCTAATGGGTTGGTTTCTTAAACTGTATCCTTTTTTTAATGTTTTTATTTAATTTTGAGAGAGAGAGAGAGTGCGAATGGGAGAGGGGCAGAGAGAGAGGGAGACAAGAATCTGAAGCAGACTCCAGGCTCTGAGCTGTCAGCACAGATACCAACGCGGGGCTCAAACTCATGAACCATGAGATCATGACCTGAGCCGAAGTGGGATGCTCAACTGACTGACTGAGCCACCCCGGCACCCCTGTATTCTTTTTATTTAAATCAACAAGAGGGCATAACAAACTTCTTACTATTTATGACACACTTTACTTCATGTCAATGAAATTAGTAACTTTTATGAAATCAATCCATTTCTTTCTGGAAATTTTTCAAACTTTTTTCAAAAATTTTTCACCTTAAATACTGAATTTCCAGCTTTTAAAATGTTTATTAGAAGTTGCATAGGCATTAGAGAAATTCTGAGTTACCCTTACATAAAAATTACATATATCTATGAATATTCACAGGGTACTTTAAAATTAGAAATCTCCAGTCTGCCTGGTTCTAGGCAGTGTATTTTTCTGACACAGGTTTTAAGAAATACAACAAGAATAATAAGCAAGTCTATAATAAATCCCTCTTAAAGGTGTCGGTGCTTCCTGTTATCTATAAAAATTTAGAAACACAATAAAGTGAAAGGCAAGAAAATCTGTGTACAATGCCATATGCTGAGCCAAGTATAATGAAGAGATCTTCCAAACTTATGTCCCCCTCAAAAAAAAAAAAAAAAAAACTTTACTAAACGGTTATCTTGATAGGATCAGGTAAGACTGCCCATTAAGACTGTCCATAAACTGACAACCTCAAATAGATAAGCCACCAACTCGGCACCACTACCCAAAGGAGAACAGATCCAAACATCCTGAGAAATGTCCTAAGGAAAAAGTATAAAGAAAGAATCAAAGAAGTTAGGGCTGAAAGGAACATTAGAGGTCACCTGTGATGAAATCACCTATTTACATGGGATTAAATAGTTAGAGAAACCATAACATTTTCATAATTAAAAAAAAAATAATGAATGTGTAAGTTCAAATAAAATACCCTGAGAATACACGTCCTTAAAAAAAAAATAGAGATAGCTCCAGCCTGATTCAATAAATTAAGTACATAACTAGTGTGTAATGATTTTTTTATAACTTAGATAAAATAAATAATAGACAGATTTAGAGCCTCCAGGTATTACTCTCAGAACCTTTCTCAAGACAACCTTTGTTGTCTCTTCCAGCTGACATTTCTGTATCCTATTTCCTCAGACTTATCTTCACCAAAGTGACCAACAACCTGACCAACAACTCTAATTACTGCATTAACTCTATCTGTTTAACAGGTTAATCCTAAAATGGTTATTTGCATTTTAGGCCACAAGCTCTCAGGACCCCAAGAAGTGGATAGGAGAATATCAAACAGTTGACAAAAAATGAGAATAATGTTCAGTTCATAAAGGGTTTCAAATTTATCCTCAGGTGGCTATCTAGTCACATACTGGTGATAATCCTTATGGTGGAAGTTACTGGATTACAAAGATGATGTTTGCCACCAAGATGATGGTAGGGTTTTGTTAGAATCACTCAATTATTAAATTGTTGTTCACTTCACAGAACTGCTAAATAATAATCAATACCACTCAGAGAATGACACCTTCCTTTTCCAAAACATTTTCATGATGCAATTTGCTGGGAATGGGGAAAGAAATCGGTGGGAAGTGTGCCTTCCTTCATGAATGTACACATCTTACTAATTAAGCCATGTGTTGTAATTTTATCTAAGCAAGCAGGAATGCACATAAAAGCGCTTAAATTGTACCATAAGAACTTGATCTAAAACACAAGCATGGAATAGAACAAGAATGGTAAATTATCACTAAGTGGAAGGTGGTAACAACAGTCGTTCAAAATTCATAGTCAGCACAGCAACACTACACAAATTAAAGCCCCAGGCATACTCTTCATTTGGGCGGCAGAGCGGAACAGACCCACACATCCATGCTTAAGAATTCTGTCTATGGAGGTTTGTGACAGCCACCAAGACAAGCAAAGAAACTCACAATATGGCATATTTTAGCGGAGAGTCATTCTTTGGCAAGGGGAGATTGTCTCCATCGTAACTGTGGCCTAAAAGACAATACTGCTGTGAAAATTCCAAGGTTTCTGTGACAATCTTTACTGCTCCGCTGTGTTTCGAAAGTCATTGTCACTCCATATTTCACTGGACATTTCCAGTGAGTCAGCTACAGAATCCAGAGTTGCTAATGGTTATCTTCCATGGTCAAGTTTTCCAGAATGAGCCAGCAGTGGAATGGCATGCCCTGAGACCAGCAGACCCACTGGTCGCAGGACAGGTGTTGAAGGCACCTAAGCAGCAGGTCCACTGAGAAGTCAAGTAAAGATTGGACACATCTGGGACCTCCATGGGGAACCAGTGGGAGCTACAGAGATCCAGAAGCAGAGGTTTTTAGATCGGGTGTCTGTCTGTCTGTGTGTCTGTGTGTCTGTGTGTGGCTTGGTAGTGAAGTACCCAAATGTTTTATTTATATATTGACCCCATGCTTTAATCTTCATATGTGCTCACCTCTAAAGGCGCACACTAAGGTTTTGGGAAATTGGATGGTGTGTATTTAACAGAACGAAGACAGGGAAAGGATTTTGTGAGAAGGAGAGAAATGGATAGGTGTGTGAGAGAGTAGAGAAGGAAGCAAGGAACCCCTAACAAGATTAGCCTTAATTCAAGGTGAAGCTAGATGAGATGGAACTATACTGAAATGTTCCACAAACAATTAAACCTTTTTCTTAAATCTTCTATTTTTTTTAATATTACTTTCTCTGACATTCTAGAATCAGATTATCAGCTGGCATTTCTCGTTTCTTTCATTTTCCTGAATCTAAACATCCTGTAATCCCAAATTGGAGGAATTTGTTCCTTCTAATCTCCTAAAGGTGTGGAACAAACAAAAGCTTGTTAGAACAGTAAAATGAGTAGGCACTGTGTGGGGAGAAGCATTAAGCACTTTTCTACCATTATTGATATTGTGGACTTGTTTGCTTTGAATTGAAATCCCCTTTTGATTATCTCTTAATTCCTTGCTATGGTCTGAATGTTTGAAATACTGGTCAGTTGTTACATAAATTATTAGTATTTTAGGCTTTACAGTTAATTTTCTCTATGAACTCAAGTTCTGAGCTGCAATGAATACTTTTAAGTAAAAATGGTGGGCAGGTGGTTCTGCTATTTTTTTATGAGTTGTCATGTATCAGAATTAGTTCTCCTATATGAAGTGTTATGCTAAAAGCAATGATGCTGGCTCCACAAAATGAACTGCACATGAAAATAAGCACATTATTTAAGGTAAATGAACCTTGTGAGGGCTCTTGAATGTCAATTATTTGAATGGAGAGTGTTTTCGTTTGTAGATAGCTTTCCCAACACGTCTGTTATGAGAGATTCTGAAGATAGGTGAGCTCTCACTAATGATGAGAGGCTGGGGTGCAGATGTTGTACAAAGCTACATCTCCATTAACAAATATTTATATGGCACCTATCATCAGCCAGGTACTATGCAAGACCCAAGGACCATGAAAATAAATATGCTACCCCTACATCAAAAGGCTCAGAGTCTAGCTTGGGAGATAAACATATGTTCAAGTACTGTACAGTCTGATACAGCATGAATAGAATAAATGCCAAAAACAGGGATAAAGCAGAAGGACCTCCTGACCAAAGAGATGTCATTTGAACCCTATCTTGAAAGAGTGGATACACGTCCCAAAGGTGGATAAAACTGAAATGCTTTTGTGTCAGAAGACATTCTGGCTATGGTCAAAACATGGTTAATATTCAATAATTCATAGCTTAGTGTAGCTATGAAGTAGTGTAGATGATACCAAGAGTAGGTGAAGCATGGAACCGTTCTGTGCCACGCTGAGGAATTTAGACTTTATCATGTATGTGACAGCAGGCCATGGTAGCTTCTCAATCATATTTGATAATCCATCAAAAGAACAAAACATGCAATTTAAAAATTTTGCGATGTACTTCGTTATACTCTACCCTCACTCTCTTTACAGGTGTTTGCACATCCCCGCTCTCCAGAAATACAGTGAGGGCAGAGCGGCCCTGGGCCTCTTGTGGAAGACTCAAGCCCTGGACAGAAAGCCTCTCCAGTCCTAGGGCAGCCATTTATTTTAAACCGAATTTCACTCTCAAACCCTGGCTAACCTTTTGCAGCATACCCAAATGACACAGAATCCAACCTACCAGGAAAATATCCCTGAACACTGGAAATATTCAGTAAAAGGGATTTCATCTTGCAAACCCAGAAAAACATAATAAAACTTTCATGTAAGTATTTATAACATGATTGATAACATCACTTTTGTCTCATGAAATTCTCAGTATCATGAGAAAGTTCAAAAGCAAATGAGAAACAGTCACATCCTCCTTCATCCCCCAGTAAAATCCAGTCACTTTGCAAATTGGAGTTTTATGGCCTTGAGGAGTGATAGGATAATGGGAAGTGCAATTGTTTGAGTTACTTACATGATATATTTCTGATATCTCACAGAAGTCGGTGAAGAATAACTTATCTTCACTTCTCTCCTGACAGCTACTGTGTCAGGAGGTGGCTCAAAATGTGTACTAAAGAATGTGATTGCAAGTATTTACTGAGAAAAAAAGAATTTCTTTTCACTCTGTACATACAAATAATGGTATTTTTTGTCACACTTTGCTTTTGTCTATAAGTGACGTAAGTATAAATGGATTGAACCAAAGCCTTTGGGAAGATATTGGCAGCAAGAAGATCTGAGTTCCTGAAAAATTATGCACTTCTCGAATTAAAAGTAAATTCAAAATTAAAGAGGCTGAGACCAAAACTTCAAAAAAAACTCATAAATAAGATACTGTTAACTTATTTCCATTCCAAATGCTGTTATTCAAGTATAAAAAGTCATTATCAATATAATTCTAATGGAAGTATATAAAATTAAAATATGTGAAAACGGAACTCAGCAGGAAAAAAAGAGCAAGTCCATGTTTTTCCTGCCTGCATGCTCTTCTCTATTGATACATATTTTGCTTCTCTGTATTTACTCCAACTCTTTTTTTATAAAGCACTCATGTTTTTTTAATCAGTTGCTTAATCAGAGGATCTAAACACTCTATGGGAAATGTCTCCTTTCTTTTCCCTCGGCTACATGAAAATAAAGATGCTGGCTCTGGCAAATATTTCACAAGGATTTCTGCTACCTAATAAGCTTCATTGACAATGGAAATAAGACAGGTTATGCAATTATATTGGTTTTCACATTATTTCCATTAGCAACTTTTTGTTAACTTTTCAAATTATGCATTGTTACCTTGACCCATTTTTTAGATGCCTCACTGGATCTGAAAGGCGGTAATTTGGAACTTAAAATTTGAACTTTCAATTGCTATATTTTTAGTACAATATAACAGTATTCACAGGAAAATGGGGATCTATATTAGAAAATAAAGAGTTGTTTCAGAAGCCACTACCCTTTTTGGTTCAAATCGCTTTTTATCCTTAATTTTTCCTAAAAGAATTTCTTGCTAATATATTTAGGTAATTACTTGCTTGGGCCATTGGATTAATTTATTTCATTAGTGGGATTTCAAATTGTGTGCCTTTGCTAGTTTCAAGAAGGAAAACATTTAAAAATTATGTATGCTAATTGAACCTTACTGTATAAGTGTATACTTGTTTATTATGATTTATAGCACAAAGGTTTCAGACACTATACATGGTATTCTGATTCCTGCAAGAAATTGTTGAGATTCAGGAATCATGAACCATGCCTAAGTTCTTGGAAACTATGTGTCTGCTATGGTGGCTGTTGGCTCCTGTGAATGGAAAAAAGTGCCACAGAGAATTTCAACCAACATGAAGCAACTGTTCCAAAGAATGTGGCTTAAGATTTTCAAAGACAAGTCAGACAGTTAAAGCATGCAGCTGTACAAGAAGGTGACCAAGAATAAGAATAGATGAATCAAATAACAAATGCATTACGAGACAGGTTTGAATTGCCAGGACTAATTGAAGGCTTGTATTTTTACCTGAGAAGCATTCATATTTTAAAAGAAACTAAATGAAAATAGTATAAACATGCACAGAACAAATTACAGAATTGAGCACTAGCAAATAAAATGGTTAAGTAAATGATGTCCAAATCAAAGTAATGAGAGGTTATCAAGTTACCTTGACAATGGGAAATACCTAAATCCTGTATGTTCTTTTGAGGATAGCACATAGGACAAATTTAAATCACACTAAAATTTCATCTAAAATCAACTACAAAATTCTCCCAGAATAAATTAGCTTCCAAAAATCAAACATTTTCAGAGAGCCTATAAAAAAAAGATAAGTGTGAAGTGTAGGCCTTCTGTGGAATCACCAAAACCTCTTAGCTCTTTATTCTTCCTTCTAAAAAGTTTCTCTGCTGAAATATAATTTAGAGAACATGCAGAAAATAAATGTAAGACGGGCCAAAAAAGTATGAGGGCTGAAGCTCCAATGACAATTTAGAGAATATAAATATTAGACTTCAACTCATCTCTTCTTGGTGAACGCAACTCATTATTTCCTAAGCAAATCAGGCTTGACCAATACCATTGTGAATTACTTGTATAAATTAAATATGCCACTTCTATAGAAAACTTTAGGTCAGCAGCAGATGTTGGTAAATTCCTACAGAAATGCATGCCCAGAGAATGTTTTTTTTTTTAAATGGCAGAAATCTGCTAGCTATTCCTGCCTTATCTGCAACAGCTGAGCAATCTTTCAGTGCCACGCGGAGACGGAAAACTTGGCTCAGATATAGCGTGGACAAGCTTGCCTTAATCACATTGCTCTTTTACATGTGCACAAGGACATCAACATTGACAGTACAGAGTAAAGCAGCCATTTGCTGAAAACAACTGTCAACGTTGTCAAGTTTTTGGAACCTCTTATAATGTGATTTGTATGACAAATCTTGTGGCATTTTGTTTGTCAGCAACAGTAGTGAATTTCCATGTATCTGGGAAGGCAGGGAACTGTTCAGAAGTGGATTGGGTTTCTTTACACAGACTGCGTTAAAGGAAAACAGTTATTAATTTTAAAATGACAGATTTCAAATATATCTAGAATTTTAAAAGTGGAATTTCATTTAAGATATCACACAAGTGTATTTTCCCCCTTCCACACAAACCTTGAAAATTGCAATCATCATTCTATTTTCCTTTGTTGCACTCCAGGTTTCGAAAACTGTTACGGGAAAAATATTAATATTTTCTGAGACTGGAATCTGTAGCAGTAATTACTAGGGTGTGTTCTAAGTGACAACAGTAGGTTCAGTCCTTTCCTCGAGAACTAGGTGTGCACTGCCATATGCCTCATGAAATCGGATATAACAAGTTATAACTAATCTAGCACACACCAGTGTTACTCAACAATGTACCTATTAAGAGACTATTATAGAGATCTTATGGTTCATTAGTTTTTCAACATTTCCTTTATTCCTACTCTGAGCTGCGTTTTCATACAGCTATCCCTTAATGTGCTTCACTCATTTCTCCTCAGCCAAGGTCCTCCTCTGCATGAATGGAATCTGCTTGGACATGCTCTATGGAGACCATGTATCCCTCCCTCTGTCCGCCCCCCCACCCCGCCCCGCCCCCACGCACCTGCCAAAATGCCCTTGGGTGTATGATACCAGTGTACTTACCTAGCCAAAAAAATCTCAGTTCTTTCACATCTACACTAGTTATGGTTCCTTTAGAACAGGTCTGACAGTCTAACGAGAGAATCTTTTATATGATTGCTCTCATGTGGATATGGTTAGATAATTCTAGAAAAGATATTCTCTCCCTCTGTTATGAGGCTTTGACCTTCTCCTTAAAATATGCTGCACTTAATGTGTACAATCACTGTTATAAATAGTAGGTATTCAATGTTTTTTTTATTGAGTTGATTTCAACCAAAATGATAAATAAAATTAAGACACTTTTATCATTGAAGAATGAGTCCTTCAAACTGTGGGATATCCAATTCTCTCTCCTGTTTTCCCTCCCTTTATTTTCTGTAAGAATACCAGAAAAGGCACCTAAAGTAACAATACAAATACAATGCAAGCCATAAACACAAGCCATATAAGTGACCTTAAAATTTCTAGCAGTCATATTAAAAGTAGAAACATTAATTTTGATAATATATTTTATTTAACCCAACATATCCCTAAGGTAATATAAAATATTCCTTTGTCTTTGTATTAAGTTTTTGGAATCTGATATGTATTTTATACTTATCGCACATCTCAAATAGGACTAAGCACATTTCAAGTGTTCAACAGCCCCACTTGGCTACTGGTTGCCACAATGGACAGCACAGTTCTAGAGACCTCAGTTCCAGCAATGCTTTGTCCACTTGCTTATATGACTTCCGTTAAGTCCCTTTTCTATTGAGTCTTGTTTCCTCCATCTATTGAAAACACTTTAACATCACCTGTCCTATTTTATCTGCAGGCAGTTTGTGACAAACATAGGGAAAAATACATTCAAAGGTAGTTTGAAAACCAGTAAGTTCTCTACAGTTTTAATTTTTATTGCTATTTCCTCTTTCATTCCCCAGAATTCTCTCACTTGCCCTTTTTTTTTTTAACTGGCTGCTAGTTAAAATCATATATGGGAAGGCTTGATGTGTTCTATGGTTTAAAAAACTACTGTCAAATGCTTAAAGTACCAGCCTTTTTCTCTCAATAGCAGTTTGCCTTCATGAAATCCCAAGCTCCAGATAATATCAATAGCTTGCCTTTTCTGTGATAGACCCTATTTCTGAAAGACACTCACATTCCATAGTTTTGGTGCCTTCTTCCATCATCTAGTTGGGCTTTGATACTTCTAGACTAGCGCTTTGCTGAATGTCAAAGACAATGTAGAGATAAAAAGGCAGGACCTCTGTTCCTGGATTTATTTTAAACACCCAGCATATTCTCTATTTATAAAAACACTTAAAATTGAAAATTATGTATATGGTTGAACTTTCAATCACTATATTTTTAGTACAACCTAAAGGTGTTCACAGGAAAATGTGGATCCAGATTAGAAAATGAATAATTTCATAAAAGCAACCAACCCTTTCTAGTTCAAGCCTCTTTTCATCCTTAAGTTTCCCCCGAAGAATTTTTTTAGCTAACATGTTTAGCTAATTACTTGCTCATGGGGAGGAAATGCCTGGGTAAGACAGCTATTATTCCATTTCTTTAAATTCTGAGAACCTCCTTTGCCATACCATGAATCTTACTGGTTTTTCTCCTCCAGATTATTTCACATTTTTACCATTCTCTCCCTCCCTCCCTCTTTCTCTTTCTGTCTCTCAGTCTCTATGTGCCTTTCTCTCACTCTCCCTCCCTCCCTCCTTCACTCTCTCTCTGTCTCTCTCTCTCTCCCCCTTTCCCTTGCCCTCTGAATCTCCTTACTAAATATATTTTCGGACTAAAGCTAAACTATAACCACACCCCTTTCCTTTCTCTGGGGCAGCTTGTATTTAGTATCTGGCAGGCTGTAAACTGATGGTAGCAAAAGAACTTGGAATTTTTTTGTTTACCAACAACCAGCATCCTATAACCTATAAATATGTAATTGAAAACAAATCATACATTTAGTATATAAAATATATTGATTGTTAAAACATCATATAAATTAATCTAGCAGAATCTAGAAGCATGACTGGCTACCCAACTCATCTACTCTCCCAGTGAAACAGAAATCTATCTGAACAGTGATCTAAATGTTGTGGGGTTTTTTAAATGCTTTTGAATACGCTCTTAATCACCATTTCCAGTGATGTGTCTACATACCAGCTGCAGCCCTGCTGATTAGAGCATCAATTCCAATTGATTTTCTAACACATACTTGCAATGTCTATTGTATCTCATTGCACACTGTACACTATTGGTATTTAGCCAAAGTTAAGAGGGAAAAGAAAGATTTTGTGTACCGAATGCATGGGCCCCAGGGAATTCTGTAATTCTCAGGAGAACAGAAGAATCAGGTACTCAATGTCACACTAAATGGTTTCTTACCGTTAATGTGTTTGGTGTCCACAGGCTCAAATAATTCTCTTGTCCAGAGCCAGGGTTACTCAGCTGTATAATAACCCCTAAAGTCTCTCCTCCGAAAAGGACTCAGGATTCATGACTTTAATTTTACCACCGATAATATGAAAAGTATACTCCATATAGTACTGAGCAAGCATTCACTCTCAGCTTCCTTCCACTATAATGAAATTCTAATTGTTTCTAAAGTTTAGGAAGGATAAAATGGTTAATCTCCATGATGACAAAAGGAAGCCAGGAAAATAAAGTGACACACTTGAATGAACTGTGAGGAAATAAAGTGCACAACATGCGATAATGCCATGACTCTGTGTTATTGCGCATTTCTGGGCTGAAAAGATATGGTTTGATGGGTAATTTGTCATGCTGTGCAATAGAGAACAACAGTAAAGAGACTTCAGACAGAAGAAAATTACACAAATAGTAGGGTGGAAAGGTATAATTGAAGATGGCAAAAGATTGAAAGAAAGACATTTAAAATTACTGTACTGACCTACTAAATGCACTTGGGCGTGGAATCCTGGCCTCACAAGAGGAGGCATTAAATGACTCCGGGCTGTGACACGACTGCAGAGCAATGCCAATCTCCTGAGCTCTCGGAGAAGAACAGCACAATGCACAGCCCACCGAAAAGCCTCGACCTGCTTTCTTTCCCAGGGGAGCCTGGGCTTCTGGTGAACTTAGGGAAAGTTTTCTAAGGAAGTTTTGTTTTGTTCTGTTTTGTTTTTAAATGAGGAGTCGATTTAATTTGGTGTTTGAGAGACTTAACTCCTCAGTTTTCTCAACTCAGTAAATCTCCACTCGGTAAAACTGCAAAACCAGTAGAGTGTCTTTCTAATGAAATCATGCGAAAGCATTTGGCTTCTCACATCTGGTTCAGTTTCTTCAGGACCAAAGAATCCAAGAGAAGGACACACTGTGTGAAACACACCCCTAAGTGTGGGGGGGGGAGGAGATGCAAGTAAGAGCCCCACCACTTCCGCAGGCTCATTAATCATGCACAACTCGGAGCAAGTCCCTTAACCTCACCAAGCCCAAGCCTCCTTCCCTGAGAAGGACAAGCATGGACCAGATACCTTCTGAAGATTTTTCTTTTATTATTATTATTTTTTTAATGTTTATTTTTGAGAGAGAGAGACAGAGTGTGAGCAGGGGAGGGGCAAAGAGAAAGGGCAACACAATCTGAAGCAGGCTCCAGGCTCTGAGCTGTCAGCACAGAGCCCCACACGGGGCTTGAACTCACGAGCCGAAGTCGGACATTGAACCGACTGAGCCACCCAGGCGCCCCTGAAGATTTCTTCCAGTCCTGTGTTTCTACTCGAACAGCAGAACCTCCAAAAAGCTTCTCAGTAAAGGTTATTTCCTTCTCCTTGCCAGGCTCCTAAAGCAGGGATGTCTCAAACAACCATACTTTGTAATGGCTCAGGTCACACATCCCCTTTGTTCCCTTAAGTTAGAGAAATATGCCTTCTACCAATCATGCAAGATGATTACATGGGAAACAAAAGTCATAAAGATCTATTTCTTACATAAGACTGCAAGATCACAATTTATCTTTAAAAGTTGATCCTTGGGCGCCTGGGTGGCTCAGTCTGTTAAGCGTCCAACTTTGGCTTAGGTCATGATCTCACGGTTTGTGAGTTCAAGCCCTGCATTGGGCTCTGTGCTGACAGCTCAGAACCTGGAGCTTGTTTCGGATTCTGTGCCTCCCTCTCTCTCTGCCCCTCCCCCAATCATGCTCTCTCTCAATCTCTCTCTCTGTCTCTCTCTCTCTCTCTCAAAAAATGAATAAACGTTTAAAAAACTTTTTTTTAAAGTTGATCCTTAATGGCAATAAAAACTTATTACAGAAATATGACTTTTTTTATCTAAAGGAAAGTGCAATCTTTGATAATGATGCTAGATACTAAATTTTAAATAAGGCAGTAGCATTTTTGCAATTTTTAATTATTACTATCATGTCTACATTGCCCCAAAATTTCTTTCAGGAAGCAGATATCTCAGGGTACCATCTGTGTGATGTTCCACAAACTGCTCAAAATATTCTTTCATTGGGAAGTGTCCTGAATGTACAATAGGTAGAGTTTAAAATGTATAAGTATTATTCATAATTAATGAAACAATGATTTGCATGTTTAAAATAGATTTTATAACTTGGAGAAAGATAAATAAGCCTAAAAATTAGGACTTAATAAAACCATTCTGTCTAGATGATATCAAAAGTAATACATTAAATTAAAGAGATTTTAAACTTGGAAGAGTATATAAATTTAAAAGGTGTTCACAAAGACTATGTAAAATGGACTTATGACACACTCTGGGAAAACATTTAGATTTGCCTTAGAGATCTTTAGAGGCCCACTACACAACCATGCTGTCCCACAAACATCCTTATATAATGGATAGAATTTTGGACTAGATTTTATCATGAGACATTGTTATATTTTCTTCTGTTCTTATATTCATTTTCTTCAAGTTAAACATTCCATATTTTAATATTTGGTATGTTTTATACTTGCAAATTTGAATACTGATGATAATGAGCAACAGGTACTGAACACAACTATCCAGAAACATCTTTTCATCAATTCATTTCAATATGAGGCTTAATTTAAAACTTCAGTGGAAAACGCATTGTAATTGAATCTAGCAAAATATTTTCCCAACTTTCAGGGACTATGATTAGTATATTACACATAACAGAGCGAATGAAATGTAATTTCTGACTAATGTCAATAAAAATCATGTAAAAATTATTTAATTAGAAATTTCAAAAATCATAAAAGTAGAAGAAACACCAGAAAGTCACCTATGTTGGAGTTTTACACTTATAATGTTAATCTTTTGAAGGATGTAGTGAGCAAAGACTCAGTCTTCCAAAAAACAAAGACTCACCCATCCAACAAATAAAGTCTCTTCCTGCTTTGGGATTATACAGTGTATGAAAACACATAACCACACTCAAGAAAATTCTATTCAAACTAGTTAATCATATGAAAGTCAAAAAACTCTTTGAAATCCTCAAGACTCAGTTCTACTGCCTGAATATTATAACTATTTATAAGAAGTTTAGTCAAGTCCATGAAAATCATTATCATTTTGATCAATATAGGAAGGAACATGTCTAAATGCTGTCATTTAACAAAATAATAATAAATCATTCACTCATTCATGCATGAATCATGCACTCATTCATGCACGCATTCATGGTAATGAATATTTACCAACTGTCTATGATGTGCCAGGCACTATGCTAGGTACCAGGAACAGAGGGGCAGTTATAGAGACCATGGACCCTGCCCACAGAGTCTAGTGAAGAAGAGCAGGCAGTTGAATGAATAGCAATGAAGGGGGCGATGTTAAGATGGGATAAACACAGGGAAATGTGAGGCCATGCAAGGCTCTGTGAAACCTAGTGGGAAGATAAGATAAAGTTGAGACCTGAAGAATGAGTAAAGGTAGCTGATTTTGTGAAATGTACCTTCTTGCTTCTGTCTTTGTATTCATTTCCTCCATTGACTACGTGTCTTTCCCACCTCCTCATTTCTTCTCATCTTCTTGGATTTAGTTTGGGTAGCATCTCTTCAAGAAATCCTTCTCTGAGAGGCACCTGGGTGACTTAGTTGGTTAAGCAGCTGACTCGTGGTTTCAGCTTAGATCATGATCTCATGGTTTATGGGATCAAGCTCTGCATCAGACTCTATGCTGACGTGAGCCTGCTTGGGATTCTCTCTCTCCCTCTCTCTCTTCCCCTCCCCCACCCTCTAAATAAATAAATAGATAGATAGATAGATAGATAGATAAATAAATAAATAAATAAATAAATAAATAAATAAATAAATGTTTTTAAAAAAGAAAGAAATCCTTCTCTCAACCCTCCATCTCTACCAGTCTAGACGGGACACCCCACCTCAGTGCTCTCACTAAACCCAAACATATCTGCACCCACCAGTCCTCTAACTGCCTATATAATCTTGGTCTCTTAGGCTAATAAAATCCAAGAAGAGGTTTCTTTGAAGCTTCTGAGAAAGCTATTCTAGCTCTTCTAGAAAGCTTCTGAAATAGCCCCTTTCACTTGATAGCCATCTTGCTACTAGCCACTGATGAAGCTGACCCACAGAGTAAGGAAAAAGAATGCAAGGAAAACTAAGTCAAAACTACTTGACTAAAATGTCCTGAATTCCACTCTGCCCCTAGACTTTCAGTGGTGAGAGCCAACAAATTTCCTTAGTACTAAAGCCAATTGGATTTGGGTTTTCCATTACCTACAGCCAAAAGCAGAGGTACTAATAAAACATTAGGATGGGAATCATGTCTTTTTCCCTTAGCATCCAATCCACTATTTAATCCATAGGAGTTGTTCAATAAATGCTTCTTGAATAAATGAACTAGGTAATTCAAGGAGAATATCTAATAATGAAATAATTAATTTCATACCTAAATAAAATTGAAAACAAATTTGGTTTTAAAACTATATTTAGAAAACTTGCCATTTTTAGAGGTTTTCCTATATTGTAAGGAAAGTACATCTTGTCCTCTGCTATTCCAAGCCTCTCCACTCAGAGACTTTCATCTCACCCCTACTGTCCCCTTCATGCCCGCAAGGCAGTTCCTTTTACTCCCTAATTACCCAGTGTCCTCATATTTCTCTACCCACCCCACTTTCAAATCTTGCTATCCACAAAGGACTGGTAAGCTCACTCACACTGAGTTGTATGGATCTGATTTAAACAAAGCGTTCCCATTTCTAGAGATATTTGCAAAATCCAAATATTTTAATCTCTCATTATGCAACTTCAGCTATGAGCAAGCAGGTAAAGGAGGCATTTGTGGTGCCTGAGAGCCAGCTCTGTGGCCATGCAACAGCAGGAAGAGGTGCCTGATTTCTATGAACACAAAGACAACTCCAGACATTGTCATCAATGGCCAGCCCTACAGATCAAAAGGAACCCACTCTTGTTCCTTTTCTTTTTTTTTTCTTGTTCATTTTCTTAAGACAAATAAATCCAAGAACCAGCAAATCATGTGACCAAGTGACACACATGCTTCTAAGAAGTTCTGGCTGTAGACTTCTTCCCTGGGATAAGATTTAACACCATCTGGTCTGTATCCCATTTGGAACTGAGTACCTTCACAAGCAGAAGCATCCATAGTAAAATCCCCCTACCTCTAAATCCTATAGCTAAATAAACAATACTTGATTTACTCCAACAATGAACAAACTCAAGGTGTTATAGACCCCAAACTCAGATAACACTAAACTCTTAAAAAATAAAAAAGTAGATGTCTGTACATAAGTGTTCCAATCTAGAGCAATTAAAAACTGTTTTGGCTACCTTTTATCTTGCAAATCAGATATTCCAGGGCCACCTTTATTTCCAAACATAAAAGCATCCCATTGCACACCTCAACAGAATTGCCTGTGTATCCTTAATGTCTTTCCAAGCAATTTTATGCAGTCAGCACCCTATACATTAGAGAAGGAATAGATGTATGCTCTATGGGTTTCTTATAATAGCAATGAACCTCATAATCAGACCCATTCTTTAATTTTGCTTACTTTTATATGCAGCTGCATTAATACTACATTGCCAGACAAAGACAAGAATGAACATGAGACTTGAGTTTAAAAAAAAAAACAACAATATAGCCATCTAAGGAGCAAGTGCTGAGCTTGTGAAAAAAACAGCTCCCATTTTATTAAATAATAGTGTTCATGCAGGGATGTCTGAAGTACTCTGCAAGGCTAATTAGGACAGATCAATGTACACTTACCTCTCCAGAAGGCTGAAAGGTGTGTAGTGACTATGTATCATTAAAAATTTACTTGACCATGGGCATCAGATGTTCATGAGAGAATGACCCTGGTGAGCACTCTAAGTTTCCATTTTACTCACGTCATCCTCAATGCATCAAAAATGCTGTAGACGCCATTACTATCACCCAGCCTCATAGCAGCTGATGTGCTATATATGTTTGAGAGGGTGGTATCAATTAACTATATTATCCATAAAGCCATACTTGCAATTACTACCACTTCACAATTTATCATTAACACATTTGGCAGATTTTTTTTTCCAAAGTAACATTTATTTAAAGGTTAATCAAAATTCTTAGAACAGCATTTATTATAATGTGATTTTTGATAATTGACTAAATCAGTGGCTCTTAAGAAAAACACCCTTGTCTCAGTCCTGCTCAGTATACGCCACAGTGCCATTTGGGGAAAAGAAATACATATTAGAAATGTTCATTTCAGACCTCGTCATGGAAGATCATATATTAATGTAATCAGGTGGTACATTTACATGCTCATTAGTAATCCATCATTAGTCCAAATGCTCACTATTAGGAATAAATGTACAACGAGTTATTCAGAATACCCAGAAATAGTATTTCTTATTTAAACATTCAGAATAAGCTGACTGAAATAAGTGCACACCTTGAATTTGAACTTTCAAGGCACATCACTAAAGTCAATCAGTTATGTCAGGACACTCTTCTATAATAATCTCAGTTATAAAATTCCTACCCCTCCCTAACAGTGGGAGTGGAGTTCCAATATCTGAATCTTTCAAATTCACTGTAACTGCAAAAATTCCTGATGAAGTATGTGTTTAAATTTTATGCTTTAATACATAGCATGCCACTAAAACAACATTAGTTATGCTTTATGCTGTTTAATCATATGTCAAAATCTATAAAATCTCTTCTAGAATGCTAAGGTAATTTAACTGCAATTAATCAATCAAGGAAACAAATAAAATGTAATAAATGCCAAATAATGTGAGTTCTTTAAAAACAAACCACTATCTACACATTTATTCTAAAAATACTTACCAACCAACACCATTGAAGGAAAAAGAGAGTGAAAATTAGGCATGTTGAATCTTTTTCCCATTAGTACTAGCTTTCTCTAAACTGACAAATATTTTAAAGAGGTCTCTGGCATGATCTGAATTTCTATCTAAAATGTGAGTGGTTTGAGGGTCAAAACTTACCATTTTTATCCCCTGTGTGCAACACATTGTTTTAATCATAATATGTGTTTAGTAAGTGTTTATTGAATGAAAGAATGAATGATTCCAATATCCACACACTAGCTTCCTTCATCATAATGTTTAAGACCTACAACAGCAGTCACATTCTTTCTTCTGGCAAAAAATATACTGTATTATACTTTGCTGGTATTTAACCAAAGGTAGTGGCACTCTCTCCATTGATTCTTTCCTTTTTTCAGAGTCAGTTAGGAGCAAAGAAAGAAGACTAGTGGATGTGTGTGTTTGTAATTCTTCCTCAAATGAAAACAGTGGTGTTCTTTCCAAGAATGCAATGTAATAGTGCGATAGAACTAGATTTGAGTCAAGACTAGGAAGGCCAATTATAAGTCATGATTCCAGTCAGCAAGAATTTATTAAGCACCAAATGCATACCCTGCACTATGTTAGTAACTACAAAGATACCAAAGGAGTCAATAGCATGCCCCTTGCTTTCTAGACCATAGTAAGAGGAGAAGACATATATATGTTCCTTCAGTGAGCATTACTGACTACACTTTACTCCATGTAAGGCACTAAAGGGGAGAAGAATAGGCAACAAATCTCAGTTTTCAACAAGGAGATAATAAAGAAATTAACCAGTAACTGTATGTCAAGCAGAAAGTCATGATTACCTCTGAAAAACTACAAACTAATTCCTATTGGAACAGTGGGACAGAAAGCTGGTGAAATCATGGAAGGTGTAAAGAAGCAATTGGCATAAAAAGAGATCAAGAAAATTTCCAAGATAACATAAATAAGTGTATGTACTAGTGATGAGAGAATTGAAAGTAAGCTTCCAAAAGTTTTCAGAAGAAGTTGCTCACTTTCTCGATAGTGACTAAATCTATTTTGTTCCTCTCATCAAATTAGTGTCGGGGACACAAAATGATAACTTCTGGATTAATGAACACTCCGGACAAAGAACAATGAAAAGTCTGCCTTTCAAGGTTCCTGGTGATAACTGTAGCTGTGATATCTCAAGAATGAAAGGATCACAAGGATATCACAACAAACCAGAGCCATCCTGTTCACTGCTACCTCATCCTCCCACATGATGCTAGTGAGCCCTCGAAATCGGACTGATCCAGATGGAGCTGTGCTGTAAGTGTAAAATGCACACTGGACTGCAAAGACTTAGTTTAAAAAGAAAAAAGAATGTCATCAATATAGAAAAAAATGTTCACAACAATTACCTACCGAGATAATATTTTTGCATAAACTGAGTGGAAATACGTGTTATTTTCACATGTATCTGTTTACTTTTTACTCTGGATACTAGAAAATAATTGGGCAGAACTCAAGTCATTTTGAAAAATAATTGTTTGAAGTACTGCATGCTAGAAAGAAAAGAACATTCAGCAACATGCACTGGTATGTTAATACAATTTTCTGATAGAAAAATGCGATATAACAAGCCACTCGATATATCCCTCCCCAAAATACACAGTTAGGAAAACAAGAGCATCTCTCTGGATGAACTGAATCTTCTGTGCCACTCTGATCTAATAGTAAGTAGCATCAGTTTCTTTCCGCCTCCATTTTTCTCTGATTGGCAGAACACTTGGCCTAAAATTCAATTACCTCAACTGTAGGCTTCTTAGGGAGGGCCTTGGTTTTCTGGTTCGGTTTTACCCCACTCCCTATTTATTACTCACCTTGGTTCTGCCCCTTACTTTAACAGTCTTATTGTAAGTTACCAAAAAAGCTATTTGGAACTAAGAGCTAAATAGCAAATAAGAAAGTGAATGAACTCCTTACTATGGTGTGACCAGTGAGACACCACTGTCCAGTGTGGGGAGACTCATTACATTGGTGACCCTTCTCCCTGTGACAGGCATGAAGCACAATGCACACTTAGCAATACTGGGCCAGTATTCACATTTAAGATCATAAAAACCGAGCTGACCCCATCAATGGCTATCACACAAGGCTCAGTGAGATAGACAGGCACAATATTCAAAGGGCACAGTGAGTCCTGAAGTCATATACACAGCTATAGGTAATATGGTATCATCTTAGACAGAAATAAGCGACTATCTGGATACCTAGAAGTCAGGCAGTGGTGGTCATTACCAGAGCTGACCATATACTGTGAGACACCACAGCACAGAGTGAGGACATAGAGACAGCACTCAAGGATCCAAGGAGACAGCAGAGACCTAGTCCCATGAAGAGACAAAAGGGTAACATTTCTGTGACTATGGGCCACCCAGGTCCCTGGACGAGGCCCAGAGTCATGGCCTCTCAGATATAGGGGACCACACAGATTCAAGGTGAGAATGAGCAGCAATATGGAGCCCAGCAGTTGTAGCTGGGCTACCAGATGTGCCCACTGAGGAAGAAAAAGTCAAAGGCTCTACATATGCTTCCTATTGTTGTTGGATTTGGTCCAGGGACTGATGGGCTTGGCTGCAGGTGGGAGCACCAGTCCATTCAGCGAAACTTTGTTCATGCAAATGCAGGGCAAGAAAGGGAGATGGCAGAGGTGCCTCTCTTATAAAGTGGAGGAATAATACTGGTTCCTATGCAACTCTTATTCCAAAATTAATGTTTCAAGGATATTTAAGCTACCTAGAAAAAAAACGCTTCCCAAATAGCCTGCCAAATTTATGAAAAATCCACTGCTTCCTGTTAATCCCTATTCCTTTCCAAGAAATGCTTGTAATACTATTTAATAGTGTTATAGATTTAGACTAACACGGTATAATCTTAAGCCTGTAGGAAAAGTACAGAATATGTGGAATGTTATATAACCTTAAGAGTCCTTATAATAAATTCATTTTAAATAAGTGAATAAAAATAAGAAATAAGTAATAACTTTCCCAGATATACAAAGATAAGACAGGATATAGAAAAGATCATGGTCATACAACAGTCAGGACCACACAGTCACAAATTATTAGAAGACAAGAAAGAAATATTCTAAATCAACTATACTACTGACATAAACTTGTATGTTTTCTTAAAACTGTTAAACGACTTAAAACACACACAAAAAAGGTTTATATTTCAGAAAATCAAAATTAACAAAATGTTAAAACACACAATTAACAACAACAACAACAACACCAAACAAAAACAAAAGCAATGCAGAAAAGTCTTAGGATCTGATTAATAATAAATGACCTGTTCAATCTAAAATGTATTATTTTGGGGCGCCTGGGTGGCTCAGTCGGTTAAGCGGCCGACTTCAGCTGAGGTCATGATCTCACAGTCCATGAGTTCAAGCCCCGCGTCGGGCTCTGTGCTGACAGCTCAGAGGCTGAGGCCTGTTTCAGATTCTGTGTCTCCCTCTCTCTGACCCTCCCCCATTCATGCTCTGTCTCTCTCTGTCTCAAAAATAAATACACGTTAAAAAAAATTAAAAATAAATAAAAAATAATAAAATAAAATAAAATAAAATGTATTATTTCTAGCTCCGCAAAGTTTTTAAAAACTGGACCAAGACACTACCACTTCATCATTATTTTAAAAAGAAGAATGAGTTCAAAAGAACAGAGTGTGAATTTCACAAAGTAGATGTAGGTAATTTCAAACTGGCTACCAAGTTGATAAAGGTAAATGATGCAAACCACAGCTGCCTATACACACAGCTTGAAATTCTAATCCAGGGAGACTCAGATAGGTTAAGATTCCTATCTGAATATTCCAATAACAGACACAGATACAGACTCAGATCCCCTCCTTAGTCCCAGGGCAACCCCAAAGAGGTCTTCCTGACACCAAGAGGAGGGGTGAGTTTCTGCAACAACAACAAAGAAAAACAAAATATTTCCAGCTTAAATGTTGTGAGTCCACCTATTCATGGTTTTGTGAAACTCAGACACAGCCTGGTAAAAATTCTAAGACAACTGAGTTGTTACAATGTGACAACAACATAAATTCATATTAAGTCTCTCTCTTAGTGTCCGTACTAAATACCAAGAAAGCCAAAACAAATCCCCCAACATATTAGCAATAATATATCTTCTATTTAGTTCCAAGGGGAAAAAAACTTTTATAACTTAAGAAAACTCAAAATACACAACTGTCACTGAATTAAAGTAAGTTATAGTAACAAGTGATAATGCATGCATAATGTCCACTGCAGCTATGTGTTCCTCACATACAAAGGCTATTTCTCCCTGGTTAGAGTATAGTTTGGCTGATGGTGCTGATGGCAGGACAGGGCTGGAGAAGAGCCAAAACTGTGTATAATCTAGAATCATAGGTATTTAAATTTGGAAATGAGTCCTTGAACTTACAGTTTAACATGCTGTGAGAACATGAGATTCATGTTATTTTATCTGTGCTCACTCTGATAAAATGTTTGCCTTGTATGGTTGGTACTTTACTGAGGCCTTAATGAGTAGGGCACATCACTATGGGTGCTGGGGGTCAGGGAGGGTCAAGGGCAAGCATTCTACAAGTCCATTACTGCTAACACATGTCCCTCAAACAGAGGCAGAACCTGAATGGGGCCCTTTAAGAAACAAGAGAGTAGCAGAGACATTGTCTCTTGACTTGGAAATGGGAACAAGGTACTCCTCCATATATATACTCTATAGTACCTCCCCTTAACTGAGTATTATTACAGTGTATTGCAATTAGGTATTTACTTCTTTGCATCCTCCATTAAATTGCAAGATTTTTAAGAAGAAAATGTTATATTGAAATACTTAAAAATACACAAGAAAGTGGAAAGAAATATACTATCTCTGTACCGTTTCCTCAGCCCCTGTGCCCACCACCCCCCCCCACTGTTAAGATTTTGCATAATTACAATATCAAAGCCAGGTAACTAATACTGGTACAACACATACAGTTTATTCATATTTCCACTGTTATACATGCAATTTTCATGTTTGTGTGTGTGTGTGTGTGTGTGTGTGCATGTGTGGAGCTGTATGCAACTTTATCACATAGGTATCTTTAAGCAACCACTACCACAATCAAGACACTTAACTAATACCATCACCACAAGACTCCCTAGTGCTACCATTTTGTGCCCATGTCTACTCCCTCTCCGGCCCTCCAACCCCTGGCAACCACTAATCTGTCCCCTACCTCTATAATTATGTTACTTTATGAATGTTACATAAATGGAAATGAGCAATAATGTAACCTCTTAAGATACACTTTTTTTCACTCAGAAAAATTTCCTTGAGATTCAGCCACATTGTTACCCACATCAACAGTTCATTATTCTTTATTCTGCACCATGGATATATCACAGTCTGTTTAACCACTGATGGACATTTGGGTATTTCCAGTTTGGGGATATTACAAATGGAGCTGTTATGAGCATTTGTGTACAAGTTTCAGGGGGAAAACAAATTGCAAGACTTTTAAGGGGACAAATAGTGTTTGCTTCATCACTGTATCTCCAATACTTTATACAGTACATAGTAGGTACTCAAAAATGCTCATGTAAAGAATGATGAATGAACTCCAATACTGCCTCTAAATACCAGAATGCAAAATAGGACTCATCTTGGAGGAAAAACATATTAGCTGGGCGGGAAAATGTCAGCAAGAGGTCCTGAAAGTTGCTTTGCACACTGAAGGAAACCATCAACAAAACGACAAGGCAACTTGTTAAATAAGAGAATATTTACAAATGATACATCCGATATGGGGTTAATATTCAAAATATACAAAGAACTCCTACAACTCAACACCAAAAAACAAAACAAAACAAAACAAAACAAACAAAACACACACAAACATACCCACACACACACACACACACACACACACACACACACACACACACACAAATAATCCAATTTAAAAATGGGCAGAGGACCTACATAGGCATTCTTCCAAAGAAGACATACAAATGGCCAACAGACACATGAAAAAATGCTCAGCATCACTTATCATCAGAGAAATGCAAATTAAACCCACAATGAAGTATCACCTCACACCTGTCAGAAGAGCTAAAATCA
The DNA here is from genome assembly GCF_007474595.2 of Lynx canadensis. Classification (NCBI taxonomy): domain Eukaryota; kingdom Metazoa; phylum Chordata; class Mammalia; order Carnivora; family Felidae; genus Lynx; species Lynx canadensis. Next base: position 151,750,479 of record NC_044303.2, on the reverse strand, counting down.
AAAACACAAGTAACAAGTTTGTTTGAGGATTTAGAGAAGAAGGAACCCTCATGCACTGTTGGTAGGAACACAAGTTGGTGCAGCCACTGTGGAAAACAATGTGGAGGTTCCTCAAAAAATTAAAAATAGAATTAGTATATGATATAGTAACTCCATTACTGGGTATCTAGCCAAAGAAAATGAAAACACTAATTTGAAAAGATAATATACACCCTTATGTTTATTATAACATTATTTACAATAGACAAATTATGAAAGCAGCCAAAATCATGACCATTGATAGATGAATGGATAAAGAAGATGTGGTATAGACATACAATAGAATATTATTCAGCCATGAAAAAAGAATGAGATCTTGGGGCACCTGAGTGACTTAGTCAGTTAAGCATCCAACTTTGGCTCAGGTCATGATCTCACAGTTTATGGGTTTGAGCCCCACGTCGGACTTTATGCTGACAGCTAAGAGTCTGGAGCTTGCTTCAGATTCTGTGTCTCCCTCTCCCTCTTCCCCTCCCCCACTAGCACTCTCTCTCTCTCTCTCTCTCTCTCTCTCTCTCTCTCTCTCTCTCAAAAATAAATAAACATCAAAAAAAAAAAAAAAAGAACGAGATCTTGCATTTGCAACCACCTGGATGGACATAGAGGGCATAATGCTAAGTGAAACAAGTTAGACAAAGACAAATACCATACAATTTCACTCCTAGGTGAAATTTAAGAAAGAAAACAAATAAAGGAAAAAAAGAAACAAACAAAAAAACAGACTCAAATAGAGAGAACCAACTAGTGGTTGCCAGAGGGGAGGTGGGCGGAGGGTTGGGTGAAATACCTAAAAGTTATCAAGAGTGCACTTACTGTGATAAGCACTGAATAATGTATAGAACTATTAAATTATTATATTATACTCTTGAAACTAATATAACCCTGTATGTTAATTATACATCAACCAATCAATCAATAATTTAAAAAATTATAAAAAACAGGTCTTGAAAGTTGCACTCATGGTTTTAAATCTATAGCCATGTTTCAAAGGACACACACACACACACACACACACACACACACACACACACCTTTTCCAGTTTGTTTTAAATATTAAGTTTCGGGGCGCCTGGGTGGCGCAGTCGGTTAAGCGTCCGACTTCAGCCAGGTCACGATCTCGCGGTCCGTGAGTTCGAGCCCCGCGTCAGGCTCTGGGCTGATGGCTCAGAGCCTGGAGCCTGTTTCCGATTCTGTGTCTCTCTCTCTCTCTGCCCCTCCCCCATTCATGCTCTGTCTCTCTCTGTCCCAAAAAATAAATAAACGTTGAAAAAAAAAAAATTTTAAATATTGAGTTTCATTTTAATAAGATGTTGTTTGGATTAATAAACCACAGCTGAACTTTTTTTGGAACCAACTAAGGAGACTTTCTATTCTAGCCAAAATGGACTAAGAGGGGCTGTGTCTACCCTCCTTCCTAAAACAACAACAATAACAACAATGGCAAAAATATGAAAAATGGTTTTTAAGACATGGACAGCAGGCAACAAAGAGATCGCTAAGAAATGAGAAGCCAAGGATGTCCATCTTCTCAGTGCACTGCTTACAGTCTTGAGGGTTTCTTAGCAGAGGCACAGGGAGGGTAAAATTCCCTGAATTGAGAACACAGGTCTGAAAATATGGGAGGATAGGCGGCCACAGTTCACAGGACGGAGCACCTGGCAGAGAGCTGCTGTGTAAAGAAAGATTTCCTGAGAGCTGAAGAGTCCCACTTGAGAGTTTAGCAGAGTACCGATTTGGGCAAATGTGAGCGGAAACTTCCCAAGGCTAGGTATTCCTTAACTCAAGGCAAAAAGAGATCACACATCACAAAAAGAGAGAGAACCAGTGCTCTTGCCCAGCCTCCTCCAAATGTATTTGGTCAAGTTCTTAGTCTTAAGTACCAAATAGCAGAAAAGATAAGGAACAGAGGAGCTTATTAAACAACTCCACAGGAATGCATCAGCAAATACAAACTATGGAAAGGTCTACCACACAAATACTCCAGTTTTTTCAATAAATGAGGAAAAATAGGGGGGAAACCTCTAGATTAAAACAGAAGATAAATAACCATTTACAATGTGTGGATCTTATCTGTATTCCATTTCAAACAGTAAAAAGTCATTATAAAAATTTATGAGACAGTTGGGAAAATCTGAATATTGATTGTGTGTATTTGATAAGATTGAGGAAATACTGACTTCTGGGTGTGGCTTGTTTTATAGATGTGATTCATTTTTTTTTTCAGTTAAAAAACAAGTCTTAATCTTATAAAGCTATCTGCTGAAATATTAAAGAATGAAATGATGTCATGTCTAGAATCGGTTTCAAAATAATCTGGGGTGGGGGTAGGAGATGGAAATGGGAATATGTTGAAACAAAGCTGTCCATGAGATAATAGTTGTTGAAGGCAGGTGTAGTTGTGTGAAAGTTTATTATATATTCTACTTTTTCATATGTTTGGAATTTTGATAATAAAAATTTAGATAAGTAAATTAGAAATACATCAATAAATACATAATAAGCTAAAGCAGTGATTCAGGATCAGAGGTCACAGGTCATGATAAAAACAATTTCTCAGGCATGAAGTTATCAGAGAAGATATTTTACGAGGACACTGAAGACTGTGATTTGCAGCGTTCCCGTAATTGAAGACCATATTTTCTCCACATAGAACACTGGCTTTCAAGCAAGGATAGACCTTCTTTCTGAAAATAGACCTGACAGTATGCAAGTGGCTGACTACCTAACTGAGGACACTCAAGGACATCAAAGGAGACCAAAAAACTGGGTCTATAGATGTGGTTGCTACATCTTCCTGTTGTTTTAATAAGGCTGGCTTATGAGAAGTCTAACAGAGCATATGACTGGTATCCTCCCAGAAGCACCCCTAACAACACAGCTCATCCAGTCCAGCCTTGCCATGCCCACATTTCCCATTTGCTCATGGTCGCAATTCCACCTTTCATTCACACAGTTTAGGTTTTTGGTTTTGAGATCAGGGAACTGTCCAAAAATTTTTTCTCATTCAAATAATTCATTAGAAAGTATAATTTTCTAGAATCTGGTTGTTTTGCAGTGGGAGGGACACAGTAAGTAGCTTGTGCAAGGTTGTGACAAAAAGTCTCCTCTCTCCTCTTATCTGAATCCTAACCATCCAAAAGGAGATACCCAAATCCAATAAATGGAGTTCCTAAAAAGATGAATGCTACATCTTCCATTAAAAAAAAATTCCTCATGGTCTCTAGTTCAATATCCCACAAATAACCTATATCCTACATTTCTTGAAATGAATTGATGTGCAGACTTTTTTAAAAAATCAACATTGGGGCACCTTGGTGGCTCAGTTGGTTGAAGGTCTGACTCTGGCTCAAGCCATGATCTTGTGGTTCGTGAGTTTGAGCCCCACATCGGGCTCTCTGCCATCAGTGCAGAGCCCTCTTCAGACCCTCTGTCCCCCCTGTCTCTTTGCCCCTTCCTCACTTGCGCACACACTCTCTCTCTCACACACAAAATAAATGTTTTATTTTAAATCGCTGTAAACTTTAAATTCTTGGTATATTTTTAGCTAATAATTCTGTCTATAATGTTACTGTACTAGTAATACTATTAAAATATCATGATGCATCCTAATGTTCACTTTTACTAAATGCTGAAAAAGCCATGGGAGCATGGCTTTAAGATGTGATTTAAAATCTGATGTGTGCTTTGAAAGCACAATCAGCTTTGGGGACACAAGGCTAGTGAGCATTTTTGTAGACTGGTTACGTTTTGTACTGCAAGATGTATTACAGAAATTGTAACTGAACTTTTGGAAATACTTACCACCATTGTTAGAATGTTCATTAGAGCGTTCTTCTTTTTAGACACAGTCTTGCTTATAATGTCCATTTTAAAAGTTGCTAGGGGCGCCTGGGTGGCGCAGTCGGTTAAGCGTCCGACTTCAGCCAGGTCACGATCTCGCGGTCCGTGAGTTCGAGCCCCGCGTCGGGCTCTGGGCTGATGGCTCAGAGCCTGGAGCCTGTTTCCGATTCTGTGTCTCCCTCTCTCTCTGCCCCTCCCCCGTTCATGCTCTGTCTCTTTCTGTCCCAAAAATAAATAAACGTTGAAAAAAAAAATTAAAAAAAAAAAAGTTGCTACCCAGGCTTATAAAACAAAGTTATAATGTCTTCCCATCAACAGTATTAAAAACATTCATCTCTCAGAAAGTGTTATAAAGAAATTCCACTGCAATGATAATTCAAATATTAAAGTAAATATAAAAAGTGATATATTGTATGATAGGATACCAAAAGATTAGAAATTCTTCACAGGACTCTATTTTAATTTCTGATAAAAGCAAAATACCAGTATAGTAACCAGCCACTAGTCATTATGTCACCACTAGTCACTAAGTAAATTTAAATCAATTAAATTTAAATTATGTTTAAAATTCAGTTTTTCCATTGTACTAGCCACATTTCAAACACTGCTACTGGTTACCATACTGGACAGTGCAGATATAGAGCAATGTCCGTCATCTCAAAAAGTTCTTAATGAGTAATGAGAACTCACTCATTGTTAGAGTTTGTTGGAGAAAACATTACTGAGGAAAGGATGTGCATGTATCAATTTATTTCTACCAAGTCATTTCTCCTTTGGTATAGGAGGCTGAATTAAACCTGTAACATTTAAACAGTTTTTCCGAAAATCTATATTCTCATGCAAATACTTAAAATTGTGCCACAAGCAGTGCAATATAGATTTTTTTTTCTACTCTTGCTATATAAGGAGAATGGAATTTCAAAAGATTCCACTTGCTCAAGATAGGGAATTATGGCATTAGCCAGTGTTCTTCCCTTCTGATTCACATTTTCTTTCTTTATAAAGATCTATTCTAACCCTGCTCTGCTTCCAAGTTTACCCAGCGATAGCCGAGCCTTTATTTTGTGGCAAGGAATTCCTGTTTAGAGGGCAATACCTAATGCCTCAAACTACACACTTGTAGAGTTTGTTATCTAGCGTAAGAAAACTCATTTCCTAGCCAGGTCCTCCTATCAGGAGAAGAGGCTCTTACACCCTTCCAAAGTACCAGCAAATTCCTTAGTCTAACACAACTTCTCATCTGTCAGTTCAGAAAGATGCATTTCGTAACATATGTAAGCAGACAGGAACATAGAAAGGCTAACTAATACCACACTGTCATGTGGGAAAGTGAAATGCTCCTGCAGGTAGATATTGAATAGGAAGGGTCTGTCTAATTCAGCAGAGAAACTGAGTGAGATCATCTCTACCATTTACGCTTAGTAAAGAACCATGCTGCAAAGGAAAGACAGAAATACAAGAGGAACAAAAATACATGAAAATAGTATGAAAAACTTCCAAACAACAGAGCTAAACTTAAAACATTTAAATGCAACTCCTGAAAACCTTGATGAAAAGAAGTATGTCTATACTTAAAGGACTAGATGGAAAAGAAAAAAAAAAAAAAAAGACTAGATAAACCACATAGCTAATCCAGATGGTAAAAAAAAAAAAAAGCAGTCGATAATTACATAAGTATAGAGTTTTAAGTATTTTCACAAAACTAAATGAAAATGAATAATTATTTAGTATTGACAATAATTTGACTTTAAAAGTACAGAGTGCAAAAAAGAAAAAAAAATAATAAAGTCCAAGTAAAGAAATACTTAGTAGAATATTCCAAATATTTATAAAGTGGATCTTTGTCCAGAATAGTGTGTTGTTTGGAAACAATTTCTACAGTAGATTCAGTAGATTCCATGGTTCTGAAAATTAATTAGAATGCTAAAATTAGCTACAGAAATTAGCTACAAACTAATGAGTTAGGGGAAACAAAAATAAAGAACACAATATGCCAACTTTCCAACCCTTTCTGCAAACAGATTTTTCACATTTTAAAAATTACACTTGTTGTCAGGATTCCTTACATTGTTTAAATCTGTAACTTCACCTTTTTGCTCAGTTGCTCGCTCCCTAAGGAAGTCTAAAACCGAATCAACTGTTACAAATGTTTACCAATAAACTACTATTTTCCAATCAGTTTTTTCTTAATTTGTAAAATTTAAAAAGTGTTTATTACAATTAGGTCACTACTCCTGGCACAAGGCCTCTGAAACATTGTTTCTCAGACACTAATGGGTCTTGGAAAAGTTTGAAACTCTCAATTCATTATGACTTTGAGTAGCTGTTTTGTACCTAAGAATGAGAATTGATGGAGAGATTGCGACTAAACACATAATTTTATGAAACATGATGAAAAACATAAGGGTTTTGTTATGACGCACATAACAATCAAGAACCTGTTTCTTTTTAGCAAGCTCCTAAAAAGTACCTCCCGTATAATTATTAAATAAAAACACTCACTTATTCAGTACTCAGCTAGCTTTTAAACTCTGAATAAGAGAAGTACACAGTGAGAGAGGTACTTACATGGTTTCCTTGGATACTGGATGATGCCATTCAGGTCTATGTTTTTATCTGAAAGTGGTGCCCTGCGGAGAAATGAGGCTTGGTGAGTGGCTGTTTATACATAGTAAGTAAATAGGAACTTTGTTTATTTTACAAAGCATTTTTTATTTTGACCCAGATTTCTTTTTCTCATCACACCCAGCCCTTGTAAACAGCAATAATATGGTAGAACAGGTACTTTGCACAATTCTTTTTAACACCACTTAAGAAATCATAATTATTAAAGAGAAGCTCAGAATGCTTTGGCTAAACACAATACTCTTTGGGCTACTTTATATATGTTAACTACTGTATTTATGCCGGACATAGCAATGAACACTGCCTGCCTCTCCATTTTCCTTCAAAAGGAATTGTTCTCAAACTGTCAGTACAGCAATTAATCTAAAAAATTTACATAAACGATAAATGTCCTTACCTTAATCAAAGAGTAAGAGACCTCTAGCTTTACCAGTTCCTAAACGTCCACGGTTTTCCACAAACATGAACAGTCATTTTAAATGTAGTAGTGGGGTCCTAGATTCTCAGTAGTTTAAGGGCTACGAGCACACAATTTGACATTCAGTCTTTCAGAGCTACATGCTGTCTAATTTTGGTAGGATGATTAAACCCTCCTATGTGATAAGTTTTAACGTTCTAATATTTCTCTGGATTGAAAAGAACAAATGAGCTACAGCAAAGAATGGCAACTAACTTTAAGGCTTAACACAATTTAATAATCTGAAATGAAGTAAGTGTGTGCTATGTTTCCATTAAAAAGTTTCCAGCCATAATTAATTGAACAAAAACTTGTCTTGTTCCAAGATTATTCTTAGAAATGTAATTTTAAAGTCTGCGTGAAATGAGGAAACTTACTTTTTTACCATATGAAAGCAATCTCATTTTTTAGGAATGATTTTTGGATAGACTTCCAATTTGATATTTTCCATTTGAACTAGCAGCATTGGGGCTTGGAAGGGGGAGGGGAGCGAAGCAATTCTGTGTTCTTTTGCCAACACTGACAAAGGTCTGGTTGTCAGTGATACCTTTACAGCTAAATTTACCCCAGAGTGACAGGAACAGGTGCACCTCGGCCTGCCAGACACTTGTGCACAGGGATCACGCATCTTACGGCTTGACGATCAAGGGGGGAAAGCCTGGGTCTTCATAGAAAAGGAGAAGAGACAAGCGCAGCCCAAACTGGGGGGTTTCTCTTCAAAGCCAGCTGGTCTGGCTTTATTCTACAGGAATTTTTTTACCTGTCAGAGTTTGGACAACAAAGCCCTCAGCAGGTGCTGAAGGGTACAACTTCCTGGAGAAGCAGAAAGGCACTGGTGAGTTTCAATTGCCAAAATATATTTTTTAATCTTTAAAAGTTGATTTTGTTATCTTGGAAGAGGCACTGCTGAGGAACCTACATTCAGAAAGCTGATGAGACCCACTGGAATCAGAGCCAACTAACTCAACAGTGGGTTTGCCTGGTGTAGAAAGTAGAGCTGTTACCATTTGACAATTTTTTACATTCAAAAAAAGTTTTATAGGAAATACTTTATATTTTGAATGTCGGTCTCTTTCATTACTATCTCCAATATTTGAAAGATGCAAAAGTAATTACACGTATGCTATTGGACTATTAAAACAAACACATAAATAACATTTCATCTCTTTTTTATCTAATTCTGTCATAATCTATTCCGAATAAAATGTTATTTTTCAATAAATCAAATAAAAATGTGAAATGGTACATGCTCTTTTCAAACGTTTCATGCGCTACTATTTTTTATGGGTGCATGTGACAGGAATATGATTAAAGAGAATATGAAATGAATTTTATTTATAATACAATTTAAAAACATGTATTGAATAGAATATTTAATAATTAAAAGTGGCAACATCTTCTCATTACTTTACAAAGAGTTTCTTTGGAGAAAAATCTTTGGAATAAACATCGAAGACATTACTAAAGCATGTTTTTACGTCACTGATTTCCAAAATTAGTACATTTATATATTTGGTATTTTTATTTTGTGAATTCAAAAGTTTAGGCAAAATATTTTTTTCAGAATAGGATTTTAATTAATACAAAACATGGAAAAATAAGACCACGTGTCAGGATATATTTTTAAAAAATGATTCTATTTCAAGGACTCATTCTTTTAACTATGATTCACAGCATTTCTCTACAAATTGTTGTATTATACAAATTGAAAACATTTATTTAAGCAAGTAAGGAGCTCAAAGCTAAAGACTATACATAGTAAACATATGAAACCATTTTAACAACCAAATTCCATATTCACAAGCAACATGGGCTAATGAATGTAAACGACACACAGCATACACTGATCAAGAATGCTATAAATTATCAGCCATAAAATCAATTTTCTGGGCTGTGGGGGGTAGAATTGGTGCTTAAGAAGAGAAAGGCTCCTACCAGTATAAATTACTAATATTATGAGGCAATTGTTTTATTCTGATGATCTCATAATAATTTTCAATCTACATGCTTAATACATAGTTCTATAGTAGGAAAATAATAAGATCTGACTTTTTTTAATGACCACTTCATCTAAAACAATTTTCAAATCAATGATGATATGGATTAGCCACAAATTTATAAGTATCATACTCTTTTAGACTGACTTCGTTGCCGTTTTAAAATTATTAACTATTTGCGGTTTAAAAAATTACTGGAAATGATCCTCCCACCCAAAAAATCTAATATTTTTAAAACATAATTTAAAAAGTAAAACCCAAGTCTGATTTTCATTGTAAATTATTACATGCAGAATATGGTTCATAAAAGTAAAGTATATTTTATTTTTTAGAAAGGAATATAGTGTGGTGTCAAACTGCTATTTTTGTGTGATATTCTATCATCTTCATTATATTGATTCTGGCACCTAAGTAACTCCAGTCACTGCACTTTTTAGATAACTTCATTAGTCTCTTAAAAAATGAGTATGTACTGCGTGCACTTGATATTTCTGTTATTTATCTAGTCTGTTAAACTCTATATTCCTAAAGAATCAGAGCATTTGCTTTTAGAGACAACTACTGCAACACTGAATATACACTCTTAAGTCAACTTTAGAATTACATTTGTTAAGTGTTCATGTGCATTACTATATTGACTATAATTAATATATTGTTTGTCATGAACACTAAATATAAGCCATACAAAATCTTCTTCCAATCTCTTTTTTATGACTCTCGTGAATTATTTAAGTGTGACTGAACCTATTAGAAACAATATTAGGTATAGCCCAAATATTTCTAAATAGCCAAAACTTGTCATTTTAACCATGCCCTGAACTGTGAGCATAATCTAAACTTCCATGGTTTTTTTTTCCTGTAATTATGAAAAGAAGCGTTAATTCCTAGATCAACATGCAGGTACACGTTCGTCCTTTCTGGTAAACCCTCAACTCTTGTGTCACAAAAATACCTATACCAACCCCCTCAATGTAAGGAAATGGTTTCTTTTAATAAGTCTTAGTCAGAAATTATGACTGAAAGTTGCATTGACTCATATGTGTACTAAAAGTTTAATTAAAAAAAATTTTTTTTAATTTTAAGCCTTATTTGCAATATATCTTCAAATCTTAAGGATGGCCTTTTCTATTTATAGTAGAGAAAAATTAATTATTCTCCTGTTTCAGAAAGACATTTGAAAAACATTTTGTTTACCCATATATTCGCAGGGAAAATTTTGATTTTCCCAGCAACTAACTTCAACAAATTATATTGTGAATATCAATCTATTTAATTTCAGGACAATGAAGCTTCCAACTAAAATGGTTTACTTATAAGTATTTAAAGAAACAAAAATACTTTGGCAGCTTTACATGTATCTCCTCATTGACCAGCCACCTGACTGACAGCTGTCAACTGTCTGTGGGCCAAATGTAACCCAGTAAAGATAAAAATTACATATTACTCATCCCTGTTGATAATACCTGGTGCCAGTAAGGTTTTCAAACAGGAATAACTAGACCATAGATATAAAGAAGTAAAAAGGGAATCATTTCCACCACCTATCATTCTGTCTTTGTCATTAATTTATTTCCCCTTCCTTTTCTATTTACCCCACTTCTCTTGATGACCCTATCTCACACCTACAAAGAGTTAACTTCCTTAAAGGGACTTCAGATATACGGAACAAGTGTGTGACCATGAAAATACTGGACAGTCAGGTAATGATGCCCACACATTTCTTTCAATCAAATCTTTTGAGCTCATGGAGTGTTTGAATTGTGGGAAAGACTCTTTGATGCTTTCAACTACTCGTTTTTAAAAAAATGAAATGGAAGCACAAAAATAAAATTTACCCAAGGTCACCAACATGAGGACGTAGATGTAGACTTGGATCTATCTCCCAACTTCATATCCAGAGATTTTTTTTTCTATTAGACTTTAAACATGCGGACAATGAAACTATAAGTAAAAGAGAGCACATGGAAAATTAATGTGAGTGACATTCCTTTGGGGAACTATTTTCAGCCACCAGACTTAATACCTTATTAGAGAAATACAGTTTTATCAGAGCATATTAAAATGTTGCTTTTAAAAAAAGAACATAAACACATTAAAATATCTATAGTACAAATTCTTTTTTAGATTCTCTTTGCTATTTAAACTGATTTCCAAACTGAAAATATTTATGGTGTATATGAAACAGCAGAAATAAAAAATAATCAATGACAGTGTATATGTTTAGAAAATGAACACAGAAATCAGAAGTTCAGGTTGAAAATTTTTTGAAATATTAGAAAATAATTAAAAATACAAAATGTACCAAAGCATAAGCATACGCACATTACCTACGTACAGAACATATTAAACAGTTCATATAAGTGACTCAACAATGAACTAGCACACGTGTGTGTGTGTGTGTGTGTGTGTGTGTGTGGTGTATGTGTGTTAATTACAAAACCTTCTAGACCCCAGAGGGCTCATCAGCAAGTGTTTCCAAACAGCTCAGAAATTCTATGACTCAATAATCCTATATTAATATAAGTATCTGTTATTTATTCAAATAATTATTATATTAATATCTTATATTGCTATAATATATTGTGTTGACAATGCTGCCCATCATACGGATTCGATCAAGGTCATGAAAATATATTCACACTAAATACTTTATTCTTTTCTGACCCTCTAGAAAAGAAATCATTTAGGAGATAACTACCATGTTCTGAATTTAAAAGGATTTATTTTAACCCAGAGCTTTGGAGCTGTATCTGCCTGTGACAAGTGTTTGCTTTAAAGCCCGGACAAGCAAATGAATTTTTTTAAACGGGGGAGGGGGTCTTAAAACATTGCTACAGGATATGGGAGGAAATCGTGGACAGGATTTCCCTGCAAGGGATTGGTCTAAAATAACCTCCAACAGCTCTATGATACCAATTAGCAACTAAATTATACAATATATCTAATTTTACAAATGTATTTGCTTATTCCATTACATTTAGTCCAAATCAACGTTAGTTATTAATCAGCAAATCATTTAACAATATGCAACAACAGTATGCAAAGCAAAATAATCAGTAAATGATGTCCATTTCTAACAATTGTGAAAGGCAGGGGTGTCAAAGCAAAATATGCAAAATCATAAGACTTTTAAATAAATCCAGTCATCTCCCTACATCTCAAAGGGGTGTTAGTGAACGTGAACGACTTGTTTCTCGTTTGCCTTTGAAAGATCTTAAGTGTTTTCTTGTTAGAGCTGAAGAGTACTGTCCAAAGAACACCAGGGCAGAAGTAGGCAGCTGTGAGCTGTAATCTCTATTTCACTGCTCAGTAATTTTGTGACTGGAAACAAGTCATGTAATCTCGGGGAGGATACCAAATGGATGTGACTCTTTGCTGGGCTATGTGTAAATCATCGCAAAAACAGTTCTAGTTATCCAGTAAAAAGGTGTTACCGCTGCTTCATGTGAAGTCCCAAAAGGATTCTGCACAATATTCGTGGGTTTTTGTCTACACTGGCATGCCCTGCCCCCTCCCTACTGCTGAAGAAGCCCACCACATGGCTGCATTCCAAATAATTAAAACTAGCACCAGTTTTTAGCTTCTGAGATGAGTAGCGAAGACAAAATCACTTTATAATACATGACTGATCAGCTAGCCATATTTTTTCCCACTTAGGTACCCCGGTAGCAAAATATGAAAGGCCTCACCCTCAAAATTATATTATCACACATAGCTTTGAAGTTTTCAGTACAATCTATAAGGCTGAGTTGACACAAACAAACTTAATCGCCATTTACATTTAATGTTTTTAGTTTTATAAAATGGGACATTTTAAAAAATGAAAAATAATATATATATATATATATATATATATATATATATATATATATTCACCACACTTGGTGCTGTAAGCCAGCTTGAGAACATGTTTGTTCGTCTCAGAAAAATGCTGGAACAAGAAACAGGCTCATCAGAGAACCCCTAACCTGGAGTGTTAAAAATATCTGGATCCAAAAGAGGTTAATGGCAGCAGCTGGCTATGCAGAGAAGTTAAAAGGCTGGGAATAGGGATCCCCATGTTGCCTGGGATGGCAATGGTGTGAAGGCCCTACAAGATTGCATGGCAGGCAAAGGTACTTATCAAGATGATAAGGAATATTTGTTTTAGTTGAAAATCTTTTTAGTGAAAAGCCACATTTCTCACGTGATTGTGAACAGGGATTGTGATTGTGGTTGCAGGGAATCTAGGCTTATTGAAATAGGAATGGGCTCGCAGCTCAGGTGTCACTAACAGTAGAGGTCACTGGATCTGGAACCCATTTTACAGGTTTTGCTAAGATACCAGGATCTAAGAGCACAGTTCATCCAGAAAAGATAAACACTACCCCTCAGATATGTAAAGATGAAGAAAGGCACAGAAATTTGAAAGTATTAGGTCCCCATATTGCTTAATGGGTTTTCTAATCACAATGGGCAGAATATACATGGCATGTCTTTTTTGATTGTTTACAACATGAGCAAAGGGAGGCAAAAGAAAGAAAGATTCCTATAATTTTGACCTCTCATTGTTACTATTTTGAAAGGTGTTCACTAATTTAAAGGTTCCATAAAACTTAAGATTAGTTGAGAGTGTGGGAACAAATAATGGAGAAGGTTATGGAATTAGAAGACTTTGCAGATCTTATCATCACCCTCACCCTTAGGCAGTGGCTGCAAACAAAATAAACGTAAGAAACACCTGAGGAGCTAGTTACTATGCAGATTCCTGAGGTTCTTGCTCAGGGGATCTGAGGTGAAGCCTAGGAATCTGAGCAAATCTGAGGCCCTCTGAAAAGTTGTTCTCTAGAACAAGAAAATTGTGGTAGATTGTTCAGTCCTCATTAGAGTCTTCTTCAAGAGGGTTGGTTCTCTTGCTCTTCGGTAGCAAGAAAACCAGCACCTAGTGATCTCAGGTCCTGAGAGATCAAAGGAAGCATATGGATACAGCCACAGAAGTTTTATGTCCATTTTTATTTACTGTCAGTTACATTTGCACTTAAATAGTTTAATTATTTTTATGTAGATTGGCAAACGATAAATTTCACCCAACACCAGAGATAAGCCAAAAATCATTCTCAAGTTCTACTTGAGTTTCAGGCACTAAATAAAACGACTTGAAATATGAAAAATGGCTTGAATTGACTCTTCAGAAAAGTCATTTAAAAATAGCACAGACAGTGCTTTTTATGAGAAGTATATAAGCAAATACATTCAAGTTTTAGAAAACTCAGATGATCATCCCTGACCCAGGGAGTTTAGAAGGCTAAGGCCCAGCAATAATGTAAGGGAACCCACAGGCTTTATTCTCCAGTGTGCAAACTGTTTCGTGGCCATACACTACCCAAACTAGAATCTCACAGGTACGCAAGGATGAGGTGAGAATGTGTGGAATGTGTAGATGGATGAACATAAATCCTTCAAAAATAGATAAAGAGCACAAGCACATACCTTATTCGCTGTGAGTTAATCATTATTGTAATCAGAGTAATTATAGTGATTAATAACAAAAAATCATAAAAACTCTTCTATGACCATATTATCTGTAGCACACATCATCAATTATTTAGAAATAAGTTCCCTTGTTAGCAGTTTTTTTTATTTTGAAGTTATTCAAATAAATAGGAAAGTATTATTAATAATATTCCATGATTCTGAAATAGAAAATGTAACTTTCCAAAGCACGAAAAAAATTTTTGATTGTTAATAACCAGTGGTGTGTGTTTATGTGAGTGTGTGTGTGTGTGTGTGTGTGTGTTTATGGCTATACTGACTTTATAACTGAAAATAAAAAATTTACAACTGAAAATGAAAAGAAGGAGCCGAAAAGATGAAGGACAAAAGGGAACGACATGGAAAAGACAGAATTAAATCTATTGATTAGCTATTTCACTATTGCTAAAGGGGTCAAAGGGAGTAAAAAAAGAAGATTGTAGAATGTTTCCTACTTACCCTTCTTTAAATAGTGCTCAAAATCTTTCACTTAGAATCAAATTTCTTCATTTATGAATTTCTTCAGAATACAATATAAAGTACATTTGATATGGATGTTCCATATTTACAGGTTTAATGCCATACAAAGTTGGGAAATATTTAATTTACATGATTCATCTCTGCCTATAGGAAGATGCTTTATCTGTGATTTCATAGAAGTGATAAAGGGTAGAATGTATGTTGTCCTCCAACCCTGAACCTCTCTCCACCCCTTCCAGATTCTAACCTTCATCCAGGGACCAAAACACATTCTCATCACAGGGTTCGTATATCCCTTTCAAGACATTTTTGGAGAAATAGTCACTATTTACACCTCTGATGACTTTTGGGGGCAGAAGGGAGTGCACAAAGGGTGAGACCAAGTGACAACATGGTAGCTATGGCACAAGGGACATGCAGCAACTGTGTGCCTCCTGTGCAAAGAGAGAATAGGAAAAGAGACTGGAACAACAGGTACTAAAGTGTTATTATATTTCTTAAAAAAATAAGTAGACAAATTTTCAAGGAGCATCATGATACTTTGCTCATAGAGAATTCATCCTCCGATCACAATCTCTTCAAAAAAATAAAATTTTTCTTCAAGTAAGAGCCAGGCTTCCCACTTACCCCAGGGCTCACTTACATGTCAGCAAAGTGGGAGGGACTTGAGACACTCGGAAAGTCTCCTCTCTAGAGCATCTCCTGACCAGCTGGGCAGGGAATGTATGGAATTTGTGTAATCATGGATACTCCTTTGGATAATGAACTCCTTCCAGAAAACTTTTGAAGAGAAGTTCACAGAAAGGAGTAACACACTGAGAGTGTGTCATGAGGTAAACTGTTGGAGTGGCTGGCTTCTTGGATAGAACATAGTCCAGGAGAAGACTGGAGCATAAAGAGGCTGCTGAGGAATCAAAGGATCTTGTGGGTCACATCAGCGAAAAGCTGTGAGGAGACAGAGACACTCAATAAAGAGCTATTACTGATTTTAAAAATTGCTGCTGGGTGAATGGTGTATGCCAGAGTGAAAGAGGACAAGTTGAAGGTGAGTATAGGGAGGCTGGTGACACAAAGACAAACTTCAGCGACCTTACAATTTTGCCTATACCACACACATAATATTGATCTAAAAACACTTAAAAACTCAGATTTAATAAGAAGCTACTACTTCTGTGTATTTATGGGAAGCCTCTTTAAATTTAAGTGTAAGAATATGTCATCAATAAGCAGTCTAGAAGATGTCTGACATAACTAAAAAATAAAACCTTGGAGCCTTATTCTGAGCAAAGTCTGATAAAATCAAACATGTACACACACATATGTTTCTCTGAAAAGAATACCAAACAAGGCTAATATAAATTGGCAACCCCAAAATGTAAGGCTTCTTGGTATAAAATATATTGGTTTAATCAACATACTATCCTAAATGTTGTATATTTATTTCAAATATAAAAAGATGTATACTGAAATAAAAAATGCTTTAAGCATGTAAGCTGACAGAAAAGGAAACATCTTCTAAAATATCATTAGATAAATGAGACATTGAAATGTTTTTCAGGAACACGGAGCAGTCCTTGAAAGTGAAATAATATAACATTAGCTAACATTTATTGAGCAATTTCTACATGCCAGGCACTAGGTAGGACTACACCTCCTCTCAGCAAAATTATCATCCTGTGTAGATCCTGCCACTTTCCCTATTTAATAACAAGGGCACTTAGAAAATCGAGTCAAATGGTTATTAAGTGCCTGAGCCTGGATTCTAATCCAGGGTCTCAATTTACCCTTCTCTGCCTGTTGAACATTCCTTGAAAAGGTGTTTCCCAGGATGTTCATACATAACGTGTAACTTCGAATTAGTGTAACTAACTTTTTAAAAATGTATCTGATTTAATAGTGCTACTTGCCAAAATGTCTCCTTACAGGCTACACGTTCACATCAGAAATACCATTGTAAATCCCCTTTTGTATCTACAATTAGTGTCAATTTCTGTGCCAGATAACAAATAATCTGCTTTATAATCACATCATAGTTTCCATGAAGCCACCTTGTTCACCACTTTTGGTTTGGATTTAGTTTCACCAACAAATTCATCATTAATGATAATGATTTGCCAACAAGCAACTGTTAAGGCTGCATAGCAAACCCCTAGAGAGATTTCTATAGCGACTGATGCTAAAGACATCATTACTGAAATAAGCAAACAACCTCCTAAGCTGTCTACCTTAAAGAGAATGACACACGTTATGACATGTATTTGTGAAATATTTTCTGGTGGGAAAAAAAATCGATTATATCACCCCCTGATATCATCATCCCCATAAATGAGCAAAGGTTATAAGTCTAAGGAAGCAGTACGGCATCATAGCTAAGGGCATCTAGTGGAAACAAACCAACCTAGGTTCATGTCCTTTGTCTGGCACTTATGACCTATTAGACCCTGAGCAAGTAATGTCACCTCCTTAAACTTAAGTTGTTAAAATATGTAAAATGGAGAAAACTATAGTGTCTATCTGAGAGGTTGTTGTTTGGATAAAAAGAAAAAAGTTTATAAAACCATTAATACAATTAAATCAATTAAAGCAGTTAATACAAGACGAACAAATAGCGAATGGCCATTAAATCTTAGGCACTTTAAATTGATTTCTTTCAACTGTCATTCTAATAAGATAGTATTATTTTTGCACATATACTACAAATAGCATTGTATTACAAATATGAATATTATTCACATTGAAATACTTAACTATAGATTTAGTAAAAAAAAAAAAAAGTATCTATAGGAAATCAGACCTCTTTGGTTTGGGTCTTTGTCACAGTGAAGTAGAATATACTGGTAAAACAAACTAGTGTTAAGCCCTGACTTAAATTTAAAAGTTCTATTGCATTTTACTTTTAATTTTCATCATAGTCCAAAATAATTTAGAGAGACTTCATTTCTAACGATAATTAATTCTCTTTTTTCCTAGTAAATTAGAATATGGATATAATTACGTATCTCCTTATTTTCAAAGCTAGTATGATTGGGAAGCATTTAATCTATGCATGATCTTGTCTTCTTGAAAAAAATTGTATTATTTTCCTTAGATTAAAATTTTAGGTAAAAAAAAAATATTTAAGAAGTAACTTTAAAAGCTCTCAACTAAGTAAAATACCATCTTTCAGAAAATTACCCAGAGAGATAAATAAAACAAGGTACATTTTGCAGTGAGGTGGCTTTATTCTCTCCTTTCGAGATTTCTTTGTCTTATTTTGGTGTTCTTAATAAGTAGAGTTAGCAGGAATAGGAAATACCAGATATAAATTGTTAACTGTTAACACTTTCTGAGTCCTTTTTTCTTCTTTAATACATATTTACACCAATTGAAATCAATAGAAATCATACACATCCCAAGTGGGATTTTATTTAAAACCAAAAATGCAAAATGTCTATGGCGTCCGTTTTGCCAGAAGCAGCAAACAGGCCTCTAGACATAGCTGTAATGTTGACCATGCATCCAAGAGAGAACAACCTCTAGGTCTCTCTTGAACAGAATGCTCCATTAGGCATTCCATGGGCCCCCCTTCCCGGAAGGCCTCGGCCCAGCCCCGTTGCCATAGATGGCCATCAGACATTTGGAATGACATCAGGAGATAATCTGAGCAGGCTCTGCCCTAAAGAATTCAAGCTAGCAGGAGACTGAAGATATCAATGTCTTCTTGGCTGACAACAGCATTCCAAAGGTCAACCAGGGTGAAAGAGGATGGACTTGGAGTTTCTAGTGCCTTTTCAACAACCAAGCAGCTAACAAGTAGAAAGAAGCATCCCTTAAGACAAAAAAAAATAATAATAATAAAATAAGACAATGAAAGTCTGGAAGTATACTAGAGACACCATGCCTATGAAAGGGAAATAAGAACGTATACCCCTTTGGTCAGGGAATTTTAGGACTGAAGAGATCTCTACCTCTTAAAAATAAAACTGACGAAGTTCTCATCCTGAACTTGATGGTGTAGAAGTTGAAATTCTTCACAGGAGAGTAAGAATGGCTTTTAGTACAGTTTGCCAATTTCCAGTCTTGTGCTGTATGTTGGGTGGCTCATTGAATCCTCATAACGAAGTTTAAGACTATGTTCCACATTTTATAGATGGGGAAACTGAAGCAAAGGGAGGTTCCATAACTCGTACCTGATAATATCTTCATCGAACTTGAGGAAGCTATGCTTTGGTAACAACCCTCACCTGACACTCCCCCCCACCCCCGACCTTAAGAGTGCTTTTTAGCTCATACTTTAAAAGGATAATTCCATTTCCTCAGAATTTTTTAAGTATAAATAAGAACGTTAATCCAACTAGTCTCTTTTAGAAGACGTCATATGAAACTATGACGCTACCAAGAATATATTTTTAGTTTGGGTGACAGTGCTATTCCCTCACACACTTTATTCTTACTAGAATTTCTTCCTAGAGGCGTGCTTAGAAGCATTTTCTCTTCTAAAAGGGTACTGCTGTGGAAAATCTTCCATCAGGCCCCTTTTCTGTAGGGTTCATTTGCCTTAGCCAACCCCAGGCAAGGTGCCCTCGTCTGGCGCAAAGTGTACTAGATAGACCCGCTCTGGTGACCTTATCTTTTTTCTAAATTTATGGCATCGTTTGGGGGTGCATCTCTTAACTTCTCCGGGCCCCACTTGTTTTCCCTGTGAAAAATTAGGTGCTTGTGTTAAATGTTCCCTAGACCTCTTTCAGCAAGAAGATACGGAAATTCTGACTTTAAAACTTTCCACACTGGTGCCAGGAAATGCAAATGCCAAGAGTGTCCTAAAATTTGGCTGGTATCATAAAGCAGATTCTTTCTTTCTTTTTTTTTAACCAGCATTCATTTAAAACTCTAGAGCAGCACATTCCAATAGAACTTTATGCAATGATGGCAATGTTCAACATCTCGCAGTCAAATAAGGTAGCCGCTAGCTGCCTGTGGCTACCGAGCACTTAAAACGTGGCCAGTATAACTGAGGGACTGAATTTTAAATTTTATGTAATTCTAATAAGCTTAAAGAGCCATAGGCGGCTAGCGGCTACCATATTGGTAGCAGCTTACAGCTTCAAGAGCAGGACAATATAAACACTTCACACCTTTGATTTATTCAGCTGAGTACTTGACAATGCCTTTGGAGCATTGATCTTTCCACCACTCTTGCTGCCCTTGATACAGCTCCACAGGCAGATCAAAGGACAGCCGAGACATTTGCATTTCGTGATGGCATTTCTGCAAGAGCCCCCGGCACTGCTCTCACGTGCTAACAAATAAAGGGGACGGCAACGGAAAGGAAGTTTAGGGGGTTTCGTGTCTTTTCTCCCTAGACTCCCATTTGTCGTGTAGCTTGCGGCCTTTCCCTAGCCAAGACGCGCACAGACCAACGAGGCAGCTGAACTACCAGAGCCAGCAGTTGGCTGTTAGTTTTTTTTTTTTTAAATAATCGTGTAGACCCTGAGAGATTGGGCTATAAAATCCAGCTCTGAGACCGCGTCCTTTCCTATTGGTCCGTCAGGTGAAAAACCGGGCTGACTGGCGGGCCAGGGGCGGCGGCCGGACCCGCGCCTGCCGCGCTCCCTCTCCCCAAGGCGCGCACACCACTCAGAGCACGCGGGGCGGCCAGGGCCGCCGGACGCCGACCGCGTGCCACCGCTTTGTGCACCGTGCGTAGGTGGGTTTCCTGGGCGCCAGGCTCGGGACTCAGCCCCAGCTCTCCGGGGTCGTCTTTCTCCAACCTGGGGGAAACAGCCCCACGATCCCCAAACCAGATGAGCGCGGCAACTCCCCAACACCGCCACCGAGCGTTTCTAGGGCCCACCCACCACCGTGGCGCCCTCCTCCCATTCTCCACAGCCCACCACGCGGCCTCGCCGCCAAACCAGCAGCCGCCTTCCCCCGAGCCGTGACATCCCCCTCAAGACACAAGCCGGCACGCTCCCCGCCGAGACAGCCCGCCCCCGCTCCGCGCACCCAGGCCCACAGGCCCCCGGAGGGCCCGGAGCCCGCCTCCTCCTCGCCCGTGGCGCACGCACGTGGCGCACTCACCCCCTACTAGCTGCCTCGGAGCTCTAGAAACACTCCCGGGAGGGAGCCCCCGCCCCCTCGGCTCCGTCCGCTCGGAGGAAAGTGGGTGGGGGGAAGCGGAGACGGGCTGAGCTGGAGTAGGTAGGTCGGTCCGCTCCAGAGAAAAGTGGGTGGGGGGAAGCGGCGATGGGCAGAGAAAGGAGTATATAGGTGGAGAGCGGTGTTGGAGGGGACGACCGACAATAATTGGATGGCGTTGCGGCTGTTGCGCCCCTGTGAACGCCCAGCCAGCGCGGATTCACTTTCCACACAAATCACCCGGAGGGATTGTTGCTGCCTGCAATCAATAACTCAGCGGAGTGAGCTGCTGAAACCAGAGGCGTCCTCTGTCTGGGTCTTTAAGGGGCCGTCCGAACTGAATTCCAGCCCTCTGCTTCCCAGACAAAGAAGGGGGCACCAAAACGCAAGACGAGATTTTTTAACCCCCACCCCCACCCCGATCCTGGATAAAAATCTTTAAAAATTAAAGGGCACACACACACACACACACACACACACACACACACACACACCGAAGTATCTAGAAAAAATAGTTAAAGGGGGAAGTGTGACAATCCATTCTTTGAAGGTTTCTGTGATATTTCGAGAGATGGGATAGAATCAATGTTCCGATGAACATTTAACGATTTTGTAAGTGAAGGTAAAGTCCATTAAATTTAACCATGCATATGGATACTTTTTAATCTGCCACACATTTGCAAGGAAATGACTGATCTAGCCTTATTTGGGCATACTGTTCTAGGAAAAGGAAGAAATGTATCATAATTTGTAGTGGCATTGTTAAAAGCCTTAGCATATCTTTCGGACATTATTCCTTGAAGATTGCATTTCTGTAAGACGAAAAGGCCCTGGGAGATGTGTATTATGATTCCCACTTAGCAGACTGTAAAACCAAGCAGAGCTGGGAGAAAGGGTATTCGGCAGGTCACCAGATACTCACTACCAGTCACTAAATTTAAATTAACTCACTGTGGGCCTGAGTCTTAAAAGACTAAACTCGGCTAACACCCCTAAAATAAAAGTAGCCAAAATTCATTTTTCCTTCACTGAAGCAATTTAAAAATAAAAATAAATCTTAGGGATGTCAACCCAAATATAGAGGCTTTATAAATCTTAATGAGTTTTCACTATGAAAAGTCTTCTTACTAATACAAATGGGTAAATGAATATCGACCACCGTGGTCTGATATGTCTCAAGGTTGGGAGGAGTAGACCCACTCTGAAGCCAAGGAGAAGTTCATTTGTGCGCTCTAAGTCATAGAAAGCTAGTTTCAAGCAGAGACTAGAACACAGGAGTATTTGTCTGCGCTCAGTATAGTCAAACTGCTGGGAAGGAAAAGGTATTATTGGTAATAGAATTCATAAAGGCGACTGAATCCACACCACTATTCCCAAAGTATTTAAAATTGGCCTTTAGGCGACATATACAATAAGCCCTTTCAGCAACTTCAGCTGCAACTTCATTATCCCAACTTGACAAATTTGGTTAGTTTGGGATATGATGGATTTGAGTTTCTCCTTTGTAATTCTTAATCAGATACAAAATTAAAGGTACAAAAATAAAGATAAATATAGGCTCTTTAGATATGAGATAAAGGATATGATTAAACCTTGGCTTGGAATAACAAATCCTTTGCATATTGCAGATTCTCAATCACAAGCAGTCCATATGGTGTATACTGTGCATAGGCTAAAGCTGTACCTAAAGAATTTCTGAAATTTAGATATTTGGCACTATTTATGTTAAAGGCTATAAGTATTTTCACAATTAATGGTAATTTTAATAATTTTGTGTTTAATATACATTCATGTGGTTTAAAATCAGAATTAACACTAATGTTACTTCAGATTAGAAGTTTTAGAAATACAGTTATTTGGATGTACTTTTATATCAACACTCTTAAAAAAAGATTTTTTTTTAATTATGTACCTTGTTGTACTTACACATTTTAAGGTGCCAAAGAAGAGTTGCAAACTGTGAAGTAACTTCTATGAAGAGATGAAGTAAAGAATGGAAGGCAAATGACTGTATGTGTATGTGGTGAGTGCTTAACATTTGTTATATCATTTACCACCAAGTTAATTCGTAAAGGTAAAATTGCCAGACTCTTGGCCATTAGGTATTTGTAATGTAGGCACCTATAAAAGTGATAAAGAGTCATGTGACCATTGTATGCTTTACATTATAAGCAATAGCATGTCATTTTGTTTAAAGCTCACATGTCACCTTTCAGGGCCTACCTTTGCAAGTCTTTTTTACAATTAATCCATTTCAGGGGAAGTTATGTGTGTCATCTGTACTGTAGCTATAAAAAGATATAACATTTTTAATGCTATTGGAATTTGTATCTTACTACTTTTTATATTTTTCTGAACTTCTATGTTCAATTATGTTTGTGTTGAAAGCATTCTGGCTGAAGAACAAATACTACACAGTTGAATAATCTTGAGGGGTAGATTAATCTATAGCCTCTCTTCATCTTAGGGTGGGTTGCTGTGGCAACCGCCCCAGCTTACTTTAAAATAATTTTTTAAAGCTCACTTCAAGAGCTACACCCAGCGTGGGCCAAGCTTAAAAGCAGGCATACCCAGTGAACAGGGTTTTGGTAGACTGCTGATTTAATGTAGGGAAGTAGTAAAGAGAGGAGGGTGGAGTAAGATGGTACACAACCTTGAACAGAAATTAGAAATTAGCTTTCCTCAGATTCAAGACCTCAGGATTATGCTCTCTGGAACTTCTGTGGCACTTAATGAAATAGATTGCTAAACAATTCTTTTTTGGGGGGAACGAGTTACTATATATTTACATATATAATAAAACACAATAGTGATTTCATGAAGGAAATATCCGATGATTGGGGAAAAAACCTTATTTAAATAGTACATCAATCTCAGACATCATTTTATCTTAAATTATTTGTCACCTTTTATTTAACATGATAGGCCACTAGCATCCAATTGACTTACAAGGTATAAGAATTTTTTACTTACCAATCATAGAACTGGAATAGATCGAAGAACTCACTTAACTCACTTCAATAAGCAAACTGAAGCCCAGAAAGGACACACTCATTAGTTAGGCACAAATCTTGAACCAGAGAGTATGGGCCTCCTAACACCTAGCACAAGCTCCTCCCTACACCAAAAAAAAACACTATGATACTAGCCAAGTACCATTAGGTGGCAAAGATCAGGGTGATTTTAGTAAAAAACAAACAAAAAACAAACAGAAAACCCGCAGAGTATTAAAGAAGAATACAAAGCACATTTTGGATTAACCACTTTATGGATTACCAATGAATAATTTTAAATCTCTGTGACTTTCCATTGTATATTTCTGCACAACCTCTTTTGTTCTGCTTCAACTATAAAGGCTCATGGGAAGGAAACTAATGCTAATATTAACTTAGGTCACACATAATTAAGAAGCTAAATCTGCTGAGGGGAATATCTTATATTTTAAAAGGCCAACTGTGATACCTTCCAGATCCAAATTATTTCCAAATTATCCACAGTGAGGGGTTATACGTATTTTTCAATGCTTGTACTACCATTGATAATGATGGGTTTATTATAATGTTTATTATTAAATAATTTCTTAGGATGTTAAAAGGTAAAATAGTTTCTTTTTGAAGGAAAACCATCAAAATCTGAAGGGCACTGTGGTAAATACAAATAATCTATAATCCATCAAAAATAGTATGGTGGAAAGTCATGTATCACCTATGTCCATTTGCTCATGTAAAATAGGCTGTGGCAATTCATTGCATTAATTTCAGGCCTTATGAAAATACACTTAGATGTTCCTATAAATGTTTTGCTTTGTCAACGCATTTGTGAATCTGGAAAAAAATAAATTAATTTCATTTTTACCACCATATATAGACATATCTTATTATTTAAAATGACTATGCCCTTTAAATTTTGGGATTTTTTTTAGAAATTGTACCTTAAATAAAAACCTGATATAGATTATCTCTGCCATATTATTAAAATGAATTCATGATAGTAGTATGAAAAACAAACAGGCAAATAAATATACTGTAGATACTAATCTGCAAGAAATAATACTATTTCAGATGGCTTTTGCTTTGTAACAGTATGCCATGCTTTCCTATAATAAAAGCAAGAGACTCATCTTAGCTGTGCTGATAGTCACAATGCTGATGAGCCAGAAGCCTGAAGATTGTTCAGATCTGGTTGTACTTGCCTGTAAAATCAGCCTTCTCCTTTCAAGTGAAGCCTTGGGGCAGACACCTGAATGTTGAGCCTGCTCTTCTGAGAAAAGCTACTCACATCAAATAGCCCTTACAATGAAGCAGGAGGCTTTTTGAATCACACTGTCCTCATGCATTAAAATAGTCTAGAGGCATAGTGCAGAACTTAACAGGAAATGCAACTAGTCATTGGGTTAAACACATAGTGCTAAAAGGAATTTTTTAAAGTGAGGAATTATCTTTAATTAGTTACAGTATACTCCTATTGTCTACCTCTGTATGTTGTGTTATTTCCCCAATTTCTTTTCTTCCTTTCACATTAAAAAATTTTAATTTGGTTTAAACATTTTATATGATCTATATAGTTCTACTGTCATGCAATCTTGTATTTTCATGGTTTGTGTACTAGTTGGTGTATTTTGATTTTTTGGGGTGTGGTGTAATTGGCTAGAAGGGAAGTGCCCAACCCCTAGTAGCCTTTCCTAAATCTTGAATATTAACCTTTTTTTTTTCCTTTTTGTCTTTTTTTTTTTTTTTTTTTTTTTTTTGGTAAGGTCAAGTGTTTACTGTGCTTCAACCTTAACATAAGTATCTTCCTTATCAGTCTCTATTTCTGCTTCCTGTGCAGCTGAAACTCTTCAGGATAAGTGAAGTCATCAGCTATCGGGATAGGGAAGCCTAATGCATTTGGGAAGTTGGTTTGGTTTACATGCTAATGCTCTGGATAAAATCCAGTAAGGTGTGGAAGAGATAGAAGTAGGCGTTGGGAGGGGGGAAATCTCCGAGGAAGCTGCCGCCTCGGTAAATATTTCCAAACTGATTAGAAAGTTCATGGCCCCGCGATGAAGTCGAGATTTCAAATACTGGTAATTATTTTATTATTTTGTACATTACTAACACATGAGAAGTATTTCGGCACGCTTTTTAGTCCTCCAGCCTTTCAGGGCCGAAAACCGCCTATTCTGGGCGTGCAGGAAAAGCGCGCTGGAATCGAGTGCTGCAGACATCCTGGACGGTGGCTTCTACGCGTGAGTAACAGAGGAGCGCTCGGACCGGTGGAAGAAAGAAGTGGTTAACACGTCTCCAAACCGGGGAAAAGTCACGAGAGCAACTATTAGGGTCGCGCTCCTATTGGTCAGAGGAAAGATTCCGACTTTAGAAGGACTTTCCTGCTGGCTGGCTCGCAGAGTCCCCGGGGAGCGAGCGCGCGGCAGCCGGAGATGGTTCTCCGAGCGTTCTCAGCGGCAGCGTGGGGAGAGCGAGGAGCCGCCGCTCGCGATGTTGTCTTCATTTCGTGCAATAAAGAATTGTCATTAGGTTTGCGTATGGCATGTGCCATTACCCCACCGTAAAACTAAAATTAGCAAAATGTCAGGAATGGAAAGATTGATTCACCAAGATGCAATTATCATTTAAAAGTGCTTGATTGAGGTACTGATGTTCAGTGATTTATTCTGCATACCATATACATAATTAAAGTAGTGTAGTGGAGTAATTTATCAATCTAGTTGAGACTGGAGGGGTGAGGAGGGAACTGCTGTATGTTTGTTTTATTAAAATGCTCCGAGGTCTAGTCCCGCCCCCCTTTTGAGAGAGTGAAACTGATGATTTCTCTAGCTCGCGAGGAGAGAGTCAACGGTTTGGGATTGTGAGGGAGAGAGAGACGGAGAGGAAAAGGCAGCGCGAGGCAAAGGCAAGGGCAAGGACAAAATAAAGGGGAAAAAAGAAGCAAGAAGCACTTCTTAGGACGTGCTGCTTAGAACCCCAAGCCCGTCTGCTCGGTTTTCCTTGCCACCCCCGTCTCCCCTCCCAATATCCTTCCACCACTCCCCTCTGCGCCCCCCCCCCCCCCCCGCCTTTTTTACGCGATGTTTCAAAGGCTGCGAGCGGCTCTCCTTTTCCCATTCGTCTTCTGTCACTTCCTTCCTGGACGCAGTTTTCTGGACGAGTCTGGTTACTTTTAATCCGGCCGGCTGCTGAGAGCTACTTTCTCCTCCTCCTCCTCCTCTTCCTCCTCCTCCTCCTCTTCCTCCTTCTTTTCCTCCTCCTCTTCCTCCACCTCCTTCTCCTCCTCCTCCTCTTCCGAGCGGCCTCGGAACGCGCGAATGCGCGACCCCGCGCGCGCCTCCCCCGCGCGCGCTCCCCCCGCGCGCGCACACACTTCGTCTCCAGCTCTCTGCTCGCTCTGCTCGCAGTCACAGACACTTGAGCACACGCGTACACCCAGACATCTTCAGGCTGCTATTGGATTGACTTTGAAGGTTCTGTGTGGGTCGCCGTGGCTGTATGTTTGAATCAGGTGGAGAAACACTTCAAGGCTGGACGAAGTAAAGATTATTGTTATTTTTTTTTTTCTCTCTCTCTCTCTTAAGAAAGGAAAATATCCCAAGGACTAATCTGATCGGGGCTTCCTTCATGTAAGTACCCCTGACATTTCTCGAGGAAATAGAAATAGCCTGGGTATTGTCTCTCAAATCTGCATCAGTATATTCCACGGCACTGAGTCTGTTCCTCTTTGAAGGCTGAAGTTGAGGCTTGTTGTGCATTCTCTTTTTTAGATTATGTGATTTCCTTGTCTGTTGCTAAAAGTAACTTTTTAGATACTCTTATCCGTTTGCCATCAGTTATTGAAATCACTCCTGACTCGTTCTTGTCACACCAGTGTGTTTAAAGTTTCATGAAGTTAGTTCACGTCATTAGCATGTTTGATATGGTGGAGCGTGTGGAGCCTGGTGGATTTTAATATTTCACAGAATGTTCTGTGACCTTGAAGTACATACCTTAAGATTTAGCCGCTAGTTTACTGTGGAAAGATGCTCCTGTGAGTCCCCCCAAAGACTCTGATTTGCTTTGGGTTATGCTTCTGAGCCACTAATTCTTGGGATTAGTTTCAGCTAAAGCATGGCTGTCTGTCAGAGTATACCTTTGTGCATCTCCTTCTCTTACCAAAGTGCTGGCTTAATAGAGGGCTTCTCAGTTGGTGTGGACAAAAAGTAATACCCTGGCCATGGTAGTCTATACATTTCATAATTTGTATTGGGGTTTCAAGTATATGCATTGCTGTTCAGGTCAAGCCAAATGCATAGCTATTTAAAACAGAAACAAGGTTAAGTCACTTTAATTGCCTTCTGTCTGGACTTTGGATGAAAGTTACCAAACTCAGTGATAAAGTTTGGCACAAAGGCAGTATATATGTAGGCATAACACATTGTTTATTGTATTATTAAATACTATGCAAGGATTTAAATTTAATACTAATGTTATCTTCTTACCAGAATACGGCTATTAATTCTTAAAGGAAAATTTACATCTGAAACATTTCGGACTATTCTAGGTCCAGTGGGTACCATGTTTTGGAAAAAGCTCTTTTCTTCACATTGTAGGAATGTGTGTCTTTTGTATAAAATACCTTTATATGTAAATGCTGACAGTATAATAGGTAGAATCAGGCTCTCTGCCAGTTCTTTAACTGGTCCTCAGTAGAGAATTGCTTTGACATAAAGTGCATTTTACTATTGTGAATCTGATACTAACTCTAATAGTCACTGTCTTGTGAAATGGTTAGTGACTGCATATATTTTCTAAGTGCTGTAAAGGGAACTCCAGCCACCTCATTATACCAGTCAAAAAAAAGTGACCAGCCTCTTTTTCACTGGCACCTTGCAGTGGAATTGTGGTTGCAGAGTAAAGATGTTTATGTAGGGTATAATAACTCCAATCCCTAGAGACTTGGAAGGACATGGAAATGTGACCACCTGTGAACCCCGCTTAACCTCTGTATTGCATACTAAGTTTAGCTTTAAATAGATTAACAATCTCCATTTCTCCAATTTGAAAGTAAAACATCGTATTTAATTTTTAAAATAATACCAGTTGGGGCTAGTCTTTGAAAATGTTCAGCATATACCAATAAGACACAAGCAGTATTTTTGTTTTTCCATCAGTTTCAATTAAATATAATGCAATTATTAAACCATATTATTGTCTCCCAGTGTATGCATAAAATTATTAAGTTAAAAGAAGTAGTTATAAAGCAAGGGGATTCAGAAATTGACAGGTAAAATGAAATATGCCTATCTAATATACTATCTCAAGAGGAAAAATATCTTTAAATCAAAAATCTCAATCTATTTGTAGGAAAGTACATTTGGCTGTATAGCAGACTACAAACTCAATTCGGAAAGTTTTCATCAAAGCACACTTTAAACTCAGTATTTAAAATATGGTTCCCCAGTCACGTTAAGGAGACAATAGTTGGCAGTTATCTTTAAGTTTTACTAAACTTTATAAAAATCTATTGTTATTTGCTACTGTAGTTCACAAAGCTTTGGCATATGTGTGACATATTTTCCAGACTTCTTACTAAAGACAGTATTTTCCTTCACTCATTAATTATGCTATTTACATTCTGATTGCTGTGTGTCACATCAAAGACAATATTAAAGACCTAACTTTTAATAAATATTCATTTGTTTCTTTGGTTTAAATAAGAAATAAATACCTTATAATAAAAAGTCAATTTTCCACCTTTTGTGAGCTGTTCATACTTTAAAAGTATGCAATCACATATAATGTTAACTTTTCAGACCAGGAACACATAACATTAAATACATGAAATTTAAATAACAAGGACTCTATTGTACCTTGCCTCTTTTCTTCTATATATATATATATATATATATATATATATATATATATATATATAACTCAGTTTTTTAAATTTGGTGGAAATGGTTTATTCCAATAGTGAAAAAGACTGTCTAATGATTCAAAGTTGAATCCTGAAAAAACATCATGTTTTATATTTTTCAGATTTCTGTGTATTTCTTCCCTGGCCCTCACTCTTACACCGAATCAATAAATTGAATAACACTACAACCATATCTTTGTAATAAATGACCTATTGTATTCAATTTATATTATAAAAAGCTGAGCTAAATAACTCCTTGGCATATGTTAACATTATATTTCAAAACTTTCTTCTGTTTATTGTAGTATGTTTCGTGGTTTTATTTCCCAACACTACGTGCGGTATATTTTGAGTCTATGAAATCTCAGAAAGTGACAAAAATAGGGAAATATCTGTGCAGAAACACTTGTGCTACATAATAACAAAAAAAAATAGTTATTAAACAGAGAACCCTGGCTTCAGGGACAACATGGGAGAATTTCATGTGTAATTAGGGGTTACAGAGTGGACTTTAAAGAGATTATTGCTAAAGTTCTACTTGTTTCAAAAGCACATCCTCAGAGAACACACCAGGCAGATTAATATCTAAAATTTATAAAAATGCACATATTCATTTTATGACTATAGCGATTGCCTGGGCACAATGAAAATATTTAATCACTGATGTTCACTCTGTGTGCTGCCTGTGGAAGGATAGGTGATTAAGATCCCCGACCTCAGCACTGTACCTTAATCTCATGGGCGCGTGGACTGCCCTGCACTCAGTAAAGCCTGACTGTTCACCGAGATCTGTCATCTTTAGGAAATCAAACCAGATTACAGAGGCGATTCACAAAACCAGGAGCAACAACAGAATCTGTGCACCTTACAAAAGGCGGATTACGCAGTTCACATGTTATTTTGATAGGTCAAAGATAAAAGCTGATTGTTGAGGAATAGCAAGACACTCCAATTTCCAATGATTGCTAGATAAGTATACCACAACCCTGTTGCTTCACCATTATGAACAACGATTCAAACAATAGAAAACTCAGTTTTCAAATGACAGGCTTCCAGTGGTGAAATAAGAGAAAACATCCTTCACTTATATACCTTCATTGCTTAAATTTTAAGTTCCGTCACTTCTTTATGAACAGACATCAAGTTGTGGCTGCTTATGTGAAGCAGTTATCATAAGACTTAATTGCAGTAGACATTTTCAGAGGCGTTGTAGAGAGCACAAAACAGAATTTGCCAGAAATAAAACATACACTCATGGTATTGAATAACTGAGCAGAAAATGCATAGTAGTCAATAGCCACTATGTTATTCTGTTACCAAATATATTCCTCATAAAAATGTGTAATTACATAGTTATGAATCAATACATTTGAAATATATCTTGATAGGTGTTTATTGGTCAAATTACATGTATTTCATGAATGTTATATAGAGATTATTCTTTACAACAAAATATGATGTTTTGAGAGTTTATTTCAGAGAATAAAGTTTTGGTTTACATAATAACATTTTGAAAACCCCAACTTCTTACACATCCACTCTACAGTAATTTCTTGCTTCTTTAAAAATTGAAGTCCTTTTTTACCCAACTGATGCCTCCTAGTGTTTCACACAATAAAACACTAATGAGTCACCCATAAATGTAAACATTGCATTTTCATTGCCTACATTTTCTGTGATACATAAAATTAATATTTATGTGTTTAATTTTCTGTGCATTATTATAAGATAGGAAGTTCTATTGAATGAGATGTTTCATCTGAGTGGATTTGTGGCACACACTTGCAGCTTTTCTTTGACCATAACAATATCTTACTAAGTTTTAATAAGTTTATTATCTTCAGTTCCAGTTTATATATTCACTGTTTATATTCACTCTTATTCCAAGTGAAAAACATAGGCAGAATAGCAAAGCTTCCATTTTCTAGGCCTGGAAACTGGATAGCTGAGTTTATCGGGGAATGCCTGGTGAACAGATTGCAAAGGGACTGACCATTTTATTTAAACATGAAATACTTGAAAAGATATAAAATTTTGCCTACTTGTGTCTTTATACGTGCAAATTTCTATGTGCAAGGGAATAAAGAAAAAGAGCGTTTAGAAAAAATAAAAGTAAAGATAAATGCACAGATTTTCCACAAATACGGAGTATATCACTTTGTTAGAAAATAACCAAAAAACGTGCCTGGGGAGTGTAGTATTCTACATAATAGAAGGAAGACTTGTTAGAACATAACTTCTCATGATCAGCAGATTGTCTTAATGAGGTCGAAGTTAGTGGATACCAACTTTGGTGTGAGTTTTCTGTCATTATGATGAGTATAGACTTTTGATACTCTTACACTCCTGAGATTTCAAACAGCTTTCTGATTGTACTCACTAAGATGAATACATTAGTTTCTGAATATTTTTTCTTTAAAATATTTATGAAAGGGAGGGGGCATTCCCCAAATGGGTCTAAAATACAAAGGATACACTCAAAAACCTGTAACATTTATGGGCCTCCTCCTGAGTTGTCATACAACATACATGTGCCCAAAACATTGGCAGATTTCTTCCCCTGACACTTACAAGTGTTTTGAGCATCCAGATGTAGATACTAGAGTGAACATAGTTCATTCCTGTTACCTATGTATGTGTCATTAGTTCTCGTGATTCAAAACACATAGCATTTTAACAATATTTGACTCTCATTTAAGATTTTCTAATTTGGTCAATAATACAGTGCTATTACAATTCTGTGCATGTTGGACACATTTCAAAGAATGTAAGGGGGTGTGTTCCTTTCGTTTAAGGAAGCAAACATGTAGAAAGGGGTGGACTTTTCCCACAAGAGCCAGACTTCTTCCCTTGGAGAATTGAAGCAAATATGCAGTGTGTAAGTGAATAACAGCATGAGAAAGAAAATAATTTCTAATGGTTTGCTATAGTTACTGAGCAAAGAAACTGTCAGATTTTTTTAAAGCAGTTCTTATTGATAAACCTTTCTCACACTGAATGCTGAAAAAAGGCTATGAAAGTTTTGTAATTTTAACACTAAATAACTTCTGTAAAGTGCACTAGAATCAATTTTGCTCAAAACAAGAATTCAGTAGTACCTATTGCACAGATATATTGAGGCATAAAGAAATAACGGGAGCTAGAAGTACCTACCCCTCTCAAGAACAAGTAGTTAACATCAGAGTTCTTATGTTAGTTGTTTTTGTCTGTGTAAGAAAAATAATTAAAATTCTACAACAAAGAATACTGTTGTAAAAATAAGAGATAATATCTCTTATCTCTTATTTCTTTGATATTATTTTAACATTAACTGCAAAAAGGGAAGTCATGTTACTATTAAGCATGGAAATTATATACCCTTTATATAAATTTGTGTTTTGGTTTCAGATGATAATATCAATAACATTCATTTGTCATCACCATAATGCATTTTTTTGTACGATGTCACATTGTCATTATATTACTGAAGTTAAATCTCTGTATTTATTTTTACAATATAGCCAATGTAAACAAAATTCAAAGTACACATGAAGAGAATCTTTTGAGGGCATTATAAAGAAAATTGGTGATATTACAAGCAATAAAAACAGTAAACCTATTACAGGCAGATTTTTGCAGGAATCATTACTCTTTAATAATGCAGACGTTATAGAAACTTTATTAATTCTTAATGCGGTAAATTTTAAATGAATGGAGCAATGTTGTTCATCCTGCAAGTGGTTGCGATTCATGTAGAATGACAGTGCAAATCTTCTCGTAATGATTTAAATGAAGTACCTTAAACTTGTTTTTAGAGAAGCTGTAGAAACTGATCTCGGAGGCAGTCCCTGGTGAGAACCTGCTTTTTCCAAAAAACATCCTGAGCGTAGTCTGGTTTTCCTCTTGTATCTTGTTGTCATAGATAAGATGTACATGAAGAATTCATAAAAATTGTTCTCAGATACTATGGATCTCTAGCATACCGGATTTAAAAGGCGATGGATATGGTCTCATTCTATCACTAAGAAGTGGTTTTTAAAACAGCTAACAACTACCTCTCTTTTTTTTCCCACACATCTGTGATTCTTTTAGCAAGTTAACAATGATAGCAAGAGAATGCATCTTTCTCCGAACCCCAAAGATAGGCAGCTTGGGCTTAGATATGCTTATTTATCTGCAAAATTAGAAAGTCGACTTACTAATGTAAATAAGTAGGGACAAACAGGAAAATTAGTCTACTATTTAATGGAGTAAACATGACTTTTTAGCCTCCTAATTAATTGTTGACCATGCATAAGGTGTGCAACCAAGGTTTATTATGGAAGGCTGGTATTATTGCTTAATGTAACATGAAGCATTGGGATTTCTTTAAAGTAATTTTGAAGATGTGATTATTTAGCAGAAATATTCACCAGAGCATTTTATTTTTAGAAATCATGGTCACACAAGGAAGCCTTTATAGGACCGACTACCTAATTGCAGTAAAAAATCTCTTTAATGAATGAACACACACTCACACACACACACACATACACACACACAGGGAGAAGAACACAAATTTTAAGAAAATAATGGCCCTATATTTTTCAATTATTTTGCCACATTCTTTATATCTGAACAGAATGTATGTCTAAGCAGATGTTTTAGGTTATATCCTTCATGTAGGTGAGTCTGTAAATGTACCATTTAACTTAAATGGCTTTGTGGGAAGGTAGTTTGAGGAGTTTAAAAAGGAAAAAAAAAAAAAACCTCCAGTTACTATAGTTTCAGCTCTTTCTTTTTAAAAACAGTAATTACACTCAGGATAAGGAAAGAAAAATAAACTCTTTTAATTCTTTGTAACATCCCCAGTTTCTGAGGCAGAGCCCTGGTGTATTTTTATTTCTGAATATGCAGGCAGGTACTGGCAGCAGAGATACAAAATGAAAACTTCCTGGCTACAGACCAGATACAGTGCACAGTGCCACATCATAAACTTCCCCTCTTCTGTCTCGGAGTGATTTCAGCCCGAAGTAATGTCCTTTTTTCCCCTTGCGTAGGCTAAGGAGCAGAGGGCCTTCTTCCTGGGCAATCGCTTTGGGAAAGGAAAAGCATAATGTTTCCCCTCTTTAACTTGAAAATTCTGCCTCTTAAATCACTAAGACATTAACTGCAAAGTGGATTCAGTATGTTTCCTTTTTCTTCCCATATAACAGTTTAGAATGCACAAAACAATAGGTGTAAGATAGAAAATGAGACCTCTTCCCCAATCCCCTCTTGCAGCACATGCAGGCCCAGTCAGATATCAGTATTTTTTTGTTTTGCAGAGAAAAATATAATGGTTTCTTTTCAGTAAGGCCTGTGCATTATATTCCAGATATGTTAGGTCATTTTGTGATGCAAATTAATGTTGAGTGGTTTTTTTGTACTTATCTCGGGAAATAGCAATGTTCTGCCACAATACATGGCACTACAGTAATTTTTATTGATAAACATTCACGCTTTTAATGATTACTAGGTCAAAATACAAAGTACAAAGAGAGAAAATACGGGCTTTAGTTTTCAGATTTGGTTTATGTCCTTCATTTGAAAAGTACAGTGTAAGTAATGTGCTTATTACCATACAACATAAATCAACCCCCAAATATCTGCATGAATATTCTCTGCATTTGAAACTTCAGTCTGAAAACTCCTACTTCTCCTTGTAAAAATAAACAGTCGTTAAAACCAGTCTTTAATCCTGGCTACATTTTCAACCAATACCAATGTGATTTTAAAAAATCTTATTAAAAAATCATTTCTAACAGCCATGGCTCCTTTCAGTTAGTAGCCTAATTCTCATTTGTGTAAAGTAGACAAATTATTGCCAGAACACATCCCTAAAACTAGCCTCCTCTTGTAGAAATGTATTAAGTGGGAGTCTTCAGTAGAAAATGTAACCATGTAAGAAAAAATTTTTCCAACTTTATTTTTAAACTAAATTATTAATTTAACAGTATACAAATAGTGCATAAATGTTAGTTTGGTCATTAAGCCACTTAACGAATTATTAATTGACTATATAACATTTACCAAGTCAGACCAACAGTTAAATGTAGTTTAATTTTATTTCTGTTTAAAGTAAAATAGATAAGAGATCATTTTAATTATCTTTAAATACCTAGAAACTATCTTTCTGTGGCTGCAAGTGTTTCCTTAAAAAGTAGCAAGAAATTATCTTAAAATGTAAAAAGTAGCTCATAAGACCATGATGACAATGACCTATTCTTGCCAAAGGTGTTATGAGCAAAGGTCCTGTACCTGGCACACTTTCAAGGCCCCTTGGCAAGGGGAAAAGATGTTAAACTTTTTTTTGCATATAGTAATATACATAGGAGTCAGTAATTTTCTGACATTTATTTCTTACAGAATTAGGCATTCTATTTAAAAATCCACTTTCAGTCCAATTTAGGACATGGTATGAGACTTCTTTATCTCCTTAGAATTATCCCGGACCATAGGATAATTTGAATCATCACCACTTGATAAATATTGTTAGACACATTGTAAAGTTTCAGTTGTTTAATATGTGTACTGAATAAAATTTTTTAAATAGAAAATGAATTATTTTGCTCTTTAAATAATAAAACTATGCCTGATTAAAACGTGAATCTCTTGGAGGTAATTTTCTGATCAAAAATTTTTAAAATTTTAAACTGCCAACCAATAAATTACCAAGTACTTTGTTAAGATATCTGATTTCTATTCACATTTGAAGAACCTCATTAAGTTTTGGGTGGCCTTTAAGTAAAGGTTCGATGGTTCAGAAAGTAGGTCTTTTCACCCTTCTTCTGTAACAGCTAAAATGTTAAAAAGTTATAAATCCAGTCCTAATTCCATCAGGATAGTCTAAGTGAAGACTAACAACCTGGCTATTTTTTTTTTAAGTGTGTCCATTTAATCATTTCTAGTATTTATCAAAAGACTACTCAGGGTCTTGTATAGGTTATAGGTAAAGGAAAAAAAATTTTGACTATCTTTTTCTTTTCTTTCACATTTGAGTTTTTCTCCCCTTACATAAACCAAAAAGAAATCTATGACATTAATATATTTGCAAAGGGCTGGGCAAGGTACTCAGTCCCATTGTTTATTTTCCTACAGCCCTTTGGTTGAAATGAATGGTCAGTGTCCCCTTTAGGACTGTTCAATCTTTCTTGAGTTAGTGTGAGCTCTATGTGATTCTTTTTTTTCCTTCTCTCATTTCATAGCTGAAAAACTTAAAGAATTCTTGACTTCACCCTTTTTTCCTTCATTTTTTTTTTGAATCCTCTCCTGAGTTCCCTTCTTACTTCAAAACATTTGGTATTGTAATAAAGTATACTTTCAACTGAATTTGACTATACATGTGAGATCGTAGAATGTCTTCTTACACTTGAGAGATTGATGTGGTTCATCAAGCCCAATGCCGTGTCATGAAAGAGCTCTAGACACTGATCTTGAAACAGTGAAGGCCACAGAATGGTATCTTTGTAAGGAGTCACCGACAGACTTAGAGCCAATGGATGGTGTATCCACAACAAAAACGCACAGCATTGTGAAGTCTCAGGATGTGGTACGGTTATCGAACTAGTTGAACCAAATTATGGCTTTCCTCATATTTGTGATGTGTTGAGCCAAAACCCTAAGATGTGAGTGTGTGTGTAAAGGGAAGGGTAGATGGAGGAGAGCAGAGAGAGTGAGAGACAAAAAGCATGGGAGAGTGAGGATGAACGCAGGAGAAAGAGAATATCGATTCTCTTGATTTGCAAGCCTAAAAAGTTTGAAGACCCAGTACCATATTCATATCATTTGTTTAATTTTACACATCTGAGCTCTTAGGTAAACGGGTCCTTAAGCAATAGAGAGTAATGGTTAAGAGAAAAAACCAAACTGAGTTAAAAATCCAGCCTCCCATTTACTTGTTAGTGGCTTTAGGCAGGTTATTTAACCACCAAAAATCCTCATTTGCAGCGTCTGTAAAATGGGGATAATAATACCACCCACTTCTTAGAGTTGTAAGAATTAAACAGGATGTTACATATAAAAGCACAATGTTAGCGATCAGTAATTCGTGAATTATCATAGCGCTACACTATATTTTAATCATTTTATTTTCCTCCCAATGATGAGCACTTAGAAATGCTTAATGGGATCATTATTTTGAACTTTTTTTTTTCAAGAATACTTTCATACCACTATAATTGGGTCACTTTCAGGGCAAAGCACATTCCAGTGCTTTGTTAGGTCAATGCTAATAATGACTGCTAAGAACAATATACTTTTTCTCCAAGAAATTCAGAACCCTTCACAGATCACAGATATTTATGTTCAATAAATACCATATTATTTTTAGAACCAGAAATGGGACCAAAGAAACAAAATAATTCATCTGTGAGTTTTAAGTCACTTATTGAAAGTTCTGAATTCCAGATAGATCATGGCTTAGTTTTGATAGAAGTTCAGTTTGGAGGAAGTGTTTGTTAGGTGGTTTTAATTGAAAAGATGCTCTTACCAAGAATTCTAAACTTTTTTTTTTCTTAGCATTATTAGTATTATCCACTTTTGGAGGATACATTAGTATTCTTTACTTTTTTATTAACCATTTTTGATTGCATGTGGAGATAGAATTAATTTATGAGGGTCATTTTACTCATCTTTCTATTCCTTCACAGTGACTCTTGCCTATGATAGGTGTTCTGTAGACATTTGTTGAATAAATTAATGAATTGTCTTTATTTGTAAAAACAAAATGCATTCTTTATCTGAATAGTTAAAAAATTTTAAGTAAATGATATTCCTACCATGCTTTTTTGTTCCAGATTTAAGGGATCATTTATTTTAATTACAGTTTGTCAACTTTGAGATAATGAACAAATGAACTTTTCGTAATTTGGGTAATTTTCTACATGTGAGAAGAAATATAAAGTAGTAGAGAAATGCAGAATTTTACCTGAGGATTACACCTTTTGATAACACAAGTAAACAGATTTCGGTTGGATGTGGATGAAAATGGAAATGTTTCTGGTCTCAGAGTCTGTCTACCACCTTTTTGTTTAGCTTTTGTATTCACTTAATTTCTCAAAGAAATTCATATTTTGGATGACAGGTAATGTCGATGAGGCCTGCCCACTTAGGGAGCCTGTGGAGTTGCAACCACTTGGAATTATTTTCACGCTCTTGAATAATGCCCCTCTAGTGTGCACCTTGCATTTCAGCTTTCTTTTCTAGCCCTGTTATAATGTAGGGCTAAAGAGGGCTCAGTGCAAGGAATACTTACAGAGTGGACTTCCCTATGGTAAAACAGCATGGACAGCTCCCAACACTGCAATCAAGGATGCCTCTAAAAGCTTTAATTTAAAAATAATAATAATAATAATAAGTCTGCATGAAGATGATGGAGCCCTCTAAGGCACATGGGCTTAGAGAATTATTCCCATCTGCAACCCCCTCCCCCTGCTTAGTAGCCCTTTCCAGGGTT
The DNA here is from genome assembly GCF_007474595.2 of Lynx canadensis. Classification (NCBI taxonomy): domain Eukaryota; kingdom Metazoa; phylum Chordata; class Mammalia; order Carnivora; family Felidae; genus Lynx; species Lynx canadensis. The sequence goes on along the minus strand of NC_044303.2, from coordinate 151,711,070 downwards.
ATGATTACTGGAAAATGGCTGTTAATCACCAGATTTTTTTTTTTTGACTGCAGCTGCTTCAGTCAGACTACTAATCTATTAACTTCGTCTCCAGTTTAAAATGTGCATTGTATACTGTATAGAATAAATTTTCATTGTAATCAGAGCATCCAAGAGAACTTCCTGATATGATTTATAGAAGCACATTTGTTTTTATGGATAGACTTCTAGTGTCATTGAACCGACTGTTTAAACAATACCGTGGTTGGTCAGCATAAAATAAAATATTATAGCACTAGTGAGTATCAGCAGCATTTACAGTAGTCACATTTGCAGAAATTTGAATTGTGGCATCTCTAGCACTTGGCAGTGTAATTCCCACATAATTCAAAACTTAACCTAGATATTTAAAATTTGACTTCAACCTGAAAGTGTTTTTAGAAGTTTAACATTCTTGTACCAGACTGTGGTAGAGTGGTTTGGCCTCTTTTTCTACCCTAATGCTTATTACATTTGCCATAATTTGAAGAAATAATCTAAAACCTGAGTCAATATTTAGTGCTAAAAAAGGACAAAACAGCTCTAACATACAAAAGACCCTTTCAAAACACATTCTTCTATGTAAAATTGACAAGCTACAAGAGGTGGTTGGATGAAGTTCATCATGTTGGAAAGAATGTTTCAATTAAAGTTGAGCACTTTCTCTTCCAGGTCTTTTTTTCTCCGTTTTTTATTTGCTGTGCCAAGGTATCCATGTGCGTTTTTCCACTGTCATCTGGCTCATTCCCAGCAGATGCACACAATCTGTTCTGCTGTCACTAACAGGGTTCGGTTTATGAAAAGAATGTGTCAGAACATGCCACTATAGTCACTTTTACAGGTTTTTTTTAAGAGTAACTGAGAATATATGCATTGCCCTAGTTTTATTGTACTCAGCCTTTAAGAGATTTCTAAGAAACTTTTATAATACTCATAGACCTTAAAAGCTTTCTTCCAAACATATTTTGATCACGTATTTACTTTTTCTTAAAAATAAAATTTCTAAAGTTCAGAAACATCTTTAATGATGAACTGAATGTATTGTATTTAAATTAAAGAGTAGATTTTTTGGAATGTGTAAAATAAAACAAATATTTTTACAAAAAATCAAATTTCCAATTACCAAATTTATTTCATAAATTATTACATACGTACCTTATACTAAAAGCAAACCTACTTCCCTACTCTAATCAAGCTTTATTTTAAAAATATTGTGATACATTATTTAGGGTATGGTCATAAATACCAATTATTTGACTCGATAGATAATCCTCATTTTCATAAGTCTTTGAAATCATTAAATTATACCAAAGGAGTTAAACTATCAAATAATTCTTATTCTGTACAGAGACACATTAAACTGTAGTATCTCAACATAATGTGACATTTTTGTTTCGTAGATGTTCACATCATTCTAAAAGCATGGTAGGTAAATATTTCCAAACTTAATTTTTATTTATTAAGGTGTCTCTATTCCTATTAATGATTCTAAATAAAAATTCATTTTTTTATTGTCTTCATAGAAAGCCATCTCTCTGCTTTTATGCAAATAAAAAAAATTCTGAGCAATGGAAACCTGCATTCATTCCTGATATAAAGAGCTTAGTAAGTTAGCAGAATTTGAAATTTTAGGTATATATGTGTAGTAAGTACATATTGCATATATATGTACATGCAGGTACATAATGGACACATTTACTTTTTGTATACAGATCATGGTATTTAAATATCTCCCAGAATAATATTTTAAAAATGAACTTAAATGATAGTTTTAGATTTTTTAAATAATTTTTGATATGAAAAGCAACTCAAAGTTCAGGAGAATTAAACATTTTTTAATCAAAGTTATAATTAACTTGAGCTACAGATCAAAATACAGAAAACTATATTAATGAATGATCACTTATACAAATTAAGCATTAATCATATGTATTTATATAGGAAAACTAGTTCTTAGATTTCTGCATGCATAAAGAAAATTTATGAAATACATTTTAAGACATACTTTCTGTCAGAAAATCTTCTGAGTATGAAACTGATACATTGTCACATGGACAACTCAAGCAATATAAATTAAGAGACTTTTTTGCAAACACTTTACACATTTAGCAAGAAAATAATTTACTTGGAACTCATTGGCTCTCTTGTCACATCCTCTTGATTAATTGCTAAATAAATTGTCTTTCTAGAGTTGTATTAAATGATTGTTATAGAAAATTTTCATAAACCTAAAGAAAGAAGAATCTTTGTTCATTATATTTCAAATATAGCGATGTATACATATGTATCATAAGTTGATTTTGTAATGTGTTTGAAATGTGAACAGGGCACACATATTTAAGATGAGTGATAAAGGACAGTTCTGCAGTTCCTGCCAACATTTTAATTTATCCATGACTTTATGTGTCAGATAACTTTACTTTTTACCTAGTCTAGGTACTTGAATGGTTTTGTTTTGGTAATTCTGAATATTTGCCCTTGGGATAAAAATGCTACTTGACCCCAAGAATCACAGGTGGTGAACTAAAAGAATGTTTGGTCAATTCCCATGGGATGTCAGAGCCTCTTCTCTTCCCAGAGCCATCAGCAGTGGGGCTGGGGAAGAACTGCTGTTGCGTATTACAAAATGGTAGACTTGGCCTTGCTGATAACTATCTACTGGTATTAGGAAAAAAGTCACAGTGATTAGAAAACGACCAGAATCTTTTCTTTTGCTACAATTTGATTGTATGTAAGATTTTTTTGAAACAAAACTCCATGGACAAACTTAATTCTACTCATCCTGAATGACTAATCTTTAAAATCCTCTGTTTATCGCTCAAAGTGTAAATATAATCCTGAATTTCATTAGGAATGAAAAAAACTTGCTCCTCTTAGTGAGAGTCACAGAACTTAAAGACTATTTGGAAATAATGTTTGCCTTGTGAAATACTTTAAAATACCAGATCTTCTAAAAAGGTAGGCTCTTTTACTTAATGATGACTTACAAAGAAATCTGGGGGCGCCTGGCTGCTCAGTCAATAGAGCATGTGACTCTTGTTCTCAGGGTTGTGGGTTCTAGCCCCACCTTGGGTGTAGAGATTACTTAAAAATAAAATCTTAAAAAAGAAAAACAAAAAAAAAAAACAACAAAAGAACCTGATTTTTTCCCTAATTTTATTTTTAAAAATTAAGAGAAAAAATGGTTTTGAAACTTAAAATTTCCCTAGTTCTCTAGGACATGAACTATGGGGCCAATTTATCTCAACAAAATTTTTTTTTTCTTAATTTTACCAGTTGCCTCAATTTCTGACATGGGTGCGACCCTCCTTTGTGGTTGGGAGGTAATGCTTTCTTTGCATTTGCTTAGTCATAGGTCTTTTTGGAGCAAAGACAGATTATTTTTGTGAAGTTGTCCCCAAAATATGTATTATTCATAGACTAAGAAACCCATCAAAGAGTTTCACTGCACGGGTAATGATAGGTTGGACTGCAGTGACCAGAAGGCTCTCCACTCTGCTTTCTTTAGGGAATTTAAAGACAGTTGTATCCTTTTTCCATCTGCATCAACATATGTTGACCAGTTGGTTTTCAATTCCTGCTGGCTTGGTGGTTGGAAGTAAGACTGATCTTCTATAAATATAATTGATACTTTCAACTATGACTTAGGAATTCCACTTTTAGCCACATCACTACTAAAGGTATCACTAATAATTCTAATAACTTTTATGATATGTGTAAAAAGCTGTATTATTAGTTTGAAAGTAATATTAATGACAACTGTTTGTAGGGAGTAACGATCACGGCTAACATGTTTTCAGAGTTTATTGTATATTTGGGCACTGTGCTAAGGGCTTGAGGCTTTAGATACATTAACTCATTTATGAGATAGGCGCTGTTACTATCCTCGTTTTATAGATGAAGAAACTAAGGCAAAAAAAAAAAAAAAAAAAAACGAAAAACTAAGCAGCTTGCCTCAAGTTACCACTTTGTTAATGGCAGAGCTAGAACCTCCCCCATATAGTCAGCCTCCAGAGTCCACTCTTTTACCTACTAAGCCAAAATGTCACATACATGATCTCAGCAGTTAGATAAGAAAAAGAAAATGACTCAACTATGGAAAGCTAATTTTGCATGGCATCTTGGGGGAAAGGTTTCAGTAATCCTAGAATGAAATGTTCATAAACTATGTTTATATGACATGTTAGTACTGTTTTTAAAAAGAAGTGAATTAATTATCGGTCTGTGGTATAGTTTTGTATTGTTAACCTGGAAGAGAAAAAAAATGTACTTTATCAACCATTTGGTAGATCTTCTTTTGACAAACATTGTCTTATTCCTGTTTGTGAAAATCTATTTTTCCAGTTACAATAATAGTTTTCAACTGTAATGTGGATATCTAATTTCACGTTATCAACCTCCAGTTTGCTTCTCACTTTTTAAGCTGTTTTAATTTTTAATCTTTACTTTCAGGAACCATAGTAATTTGTATAGTTTTAATTTAAGAATGTGAGGTGTATGACAGAGTCTATAAATGGATTTTAAATGGATTTTAGGAGTTATCCAGCTAATTAGTGCAGATAGGTATTTTGGAGAATGTGAATTAAAGCACATCTTTTAATTTCTTCTTTGTAGTTAAAAAAGAGAACAAAAAACAAAATCAGAGATAGATGTAAAATAAATACTGACAAGCTAGAACAACTTGCATTATATTCGAAAACTAAGAAATGTTATACCAAGCTTATTTATGTAATGCATGGCTTTGAGTTTTTGACAATATTTTTGTGTTCAGTAAAAGGCATTTTGAAAAAGGAAAAGGGATCACTTTTACAATTTTTACTATGAAGAATAGTACTAACTTTTTTTAAACAGTTTTCTTATTTTTTTTTTCATAAAAGCATTACCATGCTCTTGACTAGATGTGAGGACACAGAGGCTGTTCAGAGGTCAAACTAGATTCACATTTCTGAATTACCAAACGTATATGCTTTAGACTTCAAAATGAATAGCTACCATAGTTTTACAGGCATAGATTCCTTGCCAAATTTCCAGTGCATTTTAGTAACTACATTTGGTACTGCTTTATTTCACTGTTAAAGAGAATCAAATGCTTATTTGGAGTACAGTATAAACCAGTACAAACACCAAAATAACCTGTGTTTTCTGTATTTAAAATGCTTTCATTAGCAATGTGACTTGAAGATTTGGGAATTAGGTGTGTAATTTGGAATTAATTGGTTACAGTGATACATAGCCTTCATGTCATTTTATGGTGCCCGCTGATAAGGGGAGGTTTGCGTGCTTTATGCAATATTAAGTGCCACTGGTAACGCTCAGTGTTCATTCCTGCCTTACTAATGAAACCACTGAGGCTAGTTATGCCTACTTCCTAATGTTATTTTGACTACAGTTGTTTGAATTCCCTCTTTGGAACCTTCTAACTGTAAAGCACACTCTTAAGACTTCATGAAACACCAGATTTATATTTAGTATCCATTTGAGTTCTAAATATACAGGAAACAAGTAGTCGCTATAAAGGCCTGCATTACCCAAACACTGAGGAGGAAGTCATAGCTGTTGGTTAATTCTATAAAAGATAATTACATAAGGTTGTTAGCAATATTTCCGGAAGAAGATTGTGATATAACTAATATTGCATTTCAAAAGCCTTTAATTTTTTTTTGATCAACCAAGGACTAATATCAACTAATAATTTCTTACAAACAGAATCCATTCAAAAACTGGGAGAGTTTGGGTATAGTAAAGTGGCAGAGTCATGGTGTAAAACATTGGTTGTCCCTTGTACCGTTAATTTAGAACAGTAGTTCTCAATCCTCTGAGCTTTTGAGAAGATGTTTTTTTTTAATGTTTTTAATATTTATTTTTGAGAGAGAGAGAGAGAGAGAGACAGAGCATGAGTGGGGGAGGGTCAGAGAGAGAGGAAGACACAGAAACCGAAGCAGGCTCCATGGTCCAGGCTGTCAGCACAGAGCCCAACATGGGGCTCAAACCCACAAACCGTGAGATCATGACCCGAGCCGAAGTTGGGCACCTAACCGACTGAGCCACCCAGGCGCCCCGAGAAGATGTTTTTGTAAATACTGATGCCTGGGTCCCATCTCCAGGTTTGGATTACGTTGGGATGCTGTTTGGTCATTGCTGTTTTTCAGAACTACCAGGGTGATTTTATTTTTTATTATTTTTTTATTTTTTAAGTTTATTTATTTTGAGAGAGAAAGAGAATGGGTGAGTGAGGGAGAGGCAGGCAGAGAAGAAGAGAGAGAGAGAGAGAATCTGACTGCACTGCCAGCTCAGAGCCCAACTCCGGGCTCGAACCAACGAACCATAAGATCATGACCTGAGCTGAAACCGAGAGTTGAACACTTAACTGTCTGCGCCACCCAGAAGCCCCTGGGTGATTTTAAGTGAGGCCTGGGTAAGAACCACTATTTAGAAGAAGACAAATGTGAATCTTGAGCTTAGTCATAAAACTCCATGCATTCTGAAAGTTTAAGAAACAAATAAGCATATAACTCTGTCTATAAAATGTCTACTGCTATTTCTCAACATTTCCCGTTGCACATCAACTACAAATTTATTATTCCACCGGTGCATTCAGCAAGTGTTTAATGGGAGGTGGCTTGCTAGGTATTAGGAATACAAAAGCGAAAGATGGAGTCCCTGACCCTGAGAAATTCAGTCTGATGAGGGAGATGAACATGCCAAGCTGCAATTATGAATGTAATGTGATAAACACTACACTGCCGGTATGTTGAAAGTAAAGTGGGTGCTAGAGTAATGGAATATTCAATAGAATATTGGGAGATCTCTGGTCAGGCCAGTCTTTAGTAGAAGAGAGGACACCTAAGGTGAGACTTAAATGAAGAGTCAAATCCCGGCAATATCCTGGAAAAGGGAATTTTCTTGATTCATCTCCCCTCTCAAAGCGTAACAGACCTTTATGGGTCTTTTATATGGCCTGAAAGATTCTCAATTTTGCCTCCCCATTTGGAGAAGCTGCCCAGGTGATGTCCAGGAATTTAGGTTCTGTTGATATTGGGAGCAGCTGATGAAGCTACAAGGATGGTACCAGACGTAGGAAGAACCTCGCTAATCCCCTTTCCATTCTCTTGCATGACAGAAAAACCTCACTGTTACGGATCTCGAGGTAACTTGGAGGACCTGCTCCTCCTCCACTCCCACTCATGCCCTATTTCCTAGACACAGCTGAAAGGAAGGATGGCCTGATCCATGTCCTCCCCTGCAATTCACTGTTTTGACAAGGGATGTTAAAGAGCACCAACGGTGAGGTACCACCACAAAGATACTTCATATAGTGGAGACTCAACTTGTATCAACTATTTTACAAAAAGTAATTTAAAAAGAGAAACTTCAGGTGGTATTTATCTTTATTTCCCCTTATTCTGAAAAAGCAAAAGTAGGTAAATAAAAGTACTTCAGGGATATCATACCCTTAGAAAAAAATCTTATGTACTTTAAAAGCACTTCTATTAAAAGTATCCTAATAGAAGGGAAATAAGTATGTAAATCATAGCAAACCATGGCCTTGGAGGAAATACAGAATCCAAGAAATTGGACTTGGTTTTTCTATATTGCCAAAGAGACATAACACACGCACACACACACGCACACACACACATGCACACATGCATGCACACATACACACACACCAGTTTCTCTGTGTATGTCAGAAGACAGAACTAAGGGAAGACAGGGTGAGAAAATAAATATTCTGGTTTCATAAGTTACATAGAAAAATGTTGCGTTATTTTCATAAGAAGCTTTACTGTAAAGTGAGACACATGCAGTTTTATGTAAGGAAGGTTGGATGGTGGTCTTGGTTATATAATGGAATAAAATTCCAAATCTATAAACAAACTTCTCATTCCAGCTATTAAGACCACATTACCTCCGCAAACCAGATTCTTCATGAAACAAGCCCAATTTCATATTGGGAGGAACGAGGGGGGACAGGGCTGCACTGCTTGATTATATTATTTCCCATTGACTGGAGTAGAGAATTAAATTAGTTATGCAAAATGAGAACTTTGATCTAAGGACTTGACTTTTTGAAAGTCATAAAATGTACTGAATTTGATCTCAGATATTACATTAACATCACATATACAGTTAGAAAATTATCACCTTGCGTAAATTAAGCATACAACATTGAGTTCAATTTGCGTATTATTAGAGATTTACAAGTCAGTAAATATCATAAGGTAAGATTAATTTTTTTAAATGCAATTGGAAACCCTGGAAAGACTCAGCAGCATCTAGGTGAAAAGGAGTGATTTTAAGCCTTTGAAAGTCGCCAACGTTGGTTTTGCAGGAGAACTCTTATCTCAGAAGGGCAGAGTGTTCTATGATTGCAGGTTACAAACCTGAGAATCAGTGACGTTATCCAGATGAGTTTTTCTTTCATACCGTGATATAGCTGAGAAGCTCATAAATGGATAAACTAGTAAACTTCAAGAACATAGTACATTCCAATTAGAGAATACCACAACATATCTGTAATGCACAACATATCTGTAAATTCTAAAAGAATTTTACACTGTGGATTTCAGATCTGGCTTCACATTTGACTTCTTAGAGCAACTTTTAAAAAAATACTGGGTAACCTGCTACAATGATTACGATTTCATTGGTCTGGGATGGGGATCCCAGGTACCAGTATTTAAAAAATACTTAAAATGATTCGAATGTGCAGTCAGGATTAAGGACTACTGTTAACATTCAAAATCTTTAGAACTTTAAATCATCATTAAATGCTAAGGTAAAGTAAATATGGAACATTAGCATTATTTCCCTCAACTATAAAATTGAGAAGAGAATAAATTGATTTCTTAAGTTACGGCAGGAAAATGGTCTCTTCCATAGAATCTTCCCTTTCCCAGTTTCTGAGACCAGCTGTATCATTCCAGTTTTTAAATTATTGGCATTTCTGAAGATGAAGTAACAGGGGAAGTGATCAACTTTATAAATAGATTGTCTAAACTATTTGGCAGGAGGGGTCAAGATGTAGGCGAAGCTGGAAAAAGACTTTAGTGTGTGTATCAGCCAGAGGCCAGCAGTTGTTGAATTCCCTAAATTTCCTTAAGAAAGGAAAGAGCAAGAATACCTTTAAGAACATAATTTTTTTTTCCTCCAGTGTGTAGTCAGTAAAACCCAGAGGGGGAAAAAATGTACCTTTCAAGCCAAAATTAGGTCATGCCAACCACAGCAAATTGGAAGCTCTACTTAACATGTAGTCTTTCAGGATTGCTGTGGATCATCTTAATGTCATGCACGTGGTGGGGCTGATGCTTCCAGATCATGGCTGCAGGGCTCTGCTAAGCAAGCCAACTCTGCTGACTGAGTCTGACCACCCCATTCAGGCTGCCATTGGCATACACACGTGACCTAAAGTTGTGCCTGAAAGGTGTGCTCTGGAATATGGCATTTTTTTTTTAAGATTAAAAAGTTTGCACTTCCTAAAAAACAACGAATCACAATTTATTTTGCTTTATGATTCTGGGGTTGGAGGGAATGTTCAAGGAAACAAGGAATGTACCAATCCAGCCTAGTGGCCAGCAGGTATGACTTCCTGGTAATTAGGAGAAGGTTGCCAAAGAACTACCTTACCATTAAAGGAAGAAAGGGAAAAAAACCCCTACAAAGTAATAGTTTCATTCATTTATTCACCTGTTCACATTAGAAGTGTCAGGATTGTTCTTTTTCCAGCCTTGAGGGATGTGGAAGAAAACCAGAAGGCACTTCATTCATTTCATTGGTACTTATCATTATTAGAATGTTGAATATACTGTAAAATGCAATATATTTCCATTATGTAGAAGAAACTGCTGCTTTTTTTCCTACTTTCACAGCATAGTATTACATTGGTGTTTCTATTCATTATTTGAGTGTTGAATTGGCTGTAAAATGTAACTTATTTCCATTACATAAAGGAAATTTATACTTTTTCCTTCTTGGAGAAAGTATTTAATGAAATGATAAGACCTGTAAGGTTAAAAAAAACTTTATTGTGGAATGTACTCGAAAACTTGATCAAGTTGTGTAAGGGGAGTATTAATGTCTGTTATAGTGTCCCACACATTTGTTCTGTTCTCAAAAAAACTGAAGTATAATCTTTTGTTGAACCCAACTAAATTTATTCCCACCCAAAATAATCCTCAAATTTTTGGACTTGTTCCTAAATACCATTTCCAGCCGAAGCCTTTGTAGCCATGAGCTTTACATCTATGTCATTATCTATCTGCAAAATTTTCCTCTTCCAGCCTAGCTTTGCAATTGTATCAGCCTAGTTTCCAAATTACTGGTATCTTTTAGGATGAAGAAGCAGTGGATATGTAATATTCTATCTTCTCTGAACTTAACTGGGATATTATTCAGGAGAGTGAAAAAACAAACATTTTCTTCTATAGAATATTGCATTCATATAGGGACTTTCATGCATTAAACAACGTTGTCCTTGGTTTTTCTTGTATGCTGGTTTTACATTTTCTGGTAACACAGGAAATAAAAGACTCAATTGTTACTGCATAAGGATTCTGGAAATAATTCACAGAGGAGAAAACACTTGAGCTGGATCTTTAAGTAAGACCTTGAATATGTCATGTCTTGTCACTAATGCCATGCCTTTTGAGTATAGACTGTAGCATACTATGCACCCAATAATACAGTCACATCCCCAACTTATGCAAAATTTGCTTCCCAAAACTCTGCTTTAATATTGGGAAACCCAGAATTTATTTTTCATGGAAATGTTTTTTAATGGTGATTAGCTTCTCACATGAGCCCACAAAAACCCCTGTACAGTTACAATAAAATTTTTAAAAATAGTAAGAATCCATACAGGTAGTACAAATAACCAAATTATATTGTTCACGTTGTCCTTAACCAGTAATGCTTAGCCAAAGCACTCTTTAACAAGCAGGAATTTATGTGGAAATAATGAAAACAATTTCTAGGTTGGCTAGAAAATGTCGTTGGCTATGTACAGACCTCAGAATCCTATGCACTGTTCCTTCAAAATGCAGATTTACCACCACCACCTTCCTGGAGAGACCTTTCAACATGGTACTTAAATGGTTAGAATATTCATTGCCGTTTCAAGATTACTGCATTAAGACTGCAAGTATTCTTAGTTTATAATTTCTTTTTAAAATAACTTTTTCTGTTCCTTAGTGCAGGTATATAGTGCATTCTAAATATTTATTAGTTATGGTTAGTTAACATGTGGAACATATAAGAAAGAGAAATCCCCAAGGGTAATTTTGAAGAAACTAAAGAGGACACAAGGGGATTAACAAGGATGTGCACGTACATGAGAGTGACAGGAGGATTTGACTAAACAAGCCTTGGGACGCAGGCACTCAGTTGGGCTCCAGACTCCATACCTTATCTGCTGTGCTATGCTGCCTGCAATGTTCTCTGATAAACTCTTACTGGACTGCCTCTTCCAGGAATGCCTCAGGCTGACGCTGAGTTTTAGTGCCCGTGTGTCCAAAATCTAGACTCTGCCGGGCATATGGTTAATAGACATTTGTTAAGTGAATGAGCAAATGGATTCCGCTACTCATTTCCTTCTGAATTATAATCTCTGTGGAGTCTTGTTCATTTTAGGGTCCCCTGGTATGACTAGGAGAGTGCCTCCAACATATTGTAGGTGGACACTACACATGAATTGACTTGAATTGAGGGGAAAAAATGGTGGAACTTGAATTTAGAATCTCTTTTAAGCCTTGGTCATGAGGTGATTTGCGTATCTAGGCAAGTGGAAATGTGTGCATTAAGTTTATTTGAATTAGCCATTCACAAGATGGTTCATAATTAGGAAATTCATAAGTTTGGAGAAATTGAGTTTATAGAGAGTACTTTGCTAAATAGTTTTATGAGTCTAAAAACAATACTCCCAAGTATTTAATGGAAAGAGTTTTTGTTGGTAATAATTAACTTCGTTGTTTTTAAAATCTTCCTTTGGATTTTTCTGTGCACTATCTAGACTTGGACCATAATTTGTATACACATTCAACTACTTTATAGGAAATATGAAGGAAGGGAATGAAATGAAAATTCATACAACATGAAGTGCATTATTTTATTCACTGCCTTTTTATGTTATTTATCAACTCAACTAAGTGTTATATTTTATATTAGAAAAAGAGTCTGAGGGGTGCCTGGGTGGCTCAGTTAGGAAAGCGTCCGACTTCAGCTCAGGTTATCACTTCACGGTTCATGAGTTCAAGCCCCACATCGGGCTCTGTGCTGACAGCTCAGAGCCCAGAGCCTCCTGCAGATTCTGTGTCTCCCTCTCTGTCTGCCCCTCCCCAACTTGCGCACATGCACGCACACATGTGCGCTCTCTCTCTCTCATAAATAAACATAAAAAAAAAAAAAAGAAAGGAAAAGAGTCTGTGAAGAGCTAAGGAAAAAAATCCAACATTATTAAAAAGAGATGTGTCATCTCATTTCTATATGTAGTACTGTCCTTAAAATTTTAATAATGCTTTTCTTTTTTTTTTTTAATTTTTTTTTTCAACGTTTATTTATTTTTGGGACAGAGAGAGACAGAGCATGAATGGGGGAGGGTCAGAGAGAGAGGGAGACACAGAACTGGAAACAGGCTCCAGGCTCTGAGCCATCAGCCCAGAGCCCGATGCGGGGCTCGAACTCACGGACCGCGAGATCGTGACCTGGCTGAAGTCGGACGCTTAACCGACTGTGCCACCCAGGCACCCCGATAATGCTTTTCTAAAAAATGAAGTAATTTGTTTTCAGGACAAAAATATGGTCAGATTATTTAACGAAATAAACTTGAAATTTTAAATGTTTCTCCAAGTATTCTATATAGCATTTAGTAAGACTCTTTCAAATCCCAAAATATTAATAATGGCAATTAAAAATAGGGGCGCCTGGGTGGCTCAGTCAGTTAAGCATCCGACTTTGGCTCAGGTTATGATCTCACGGTTTATGAGTTCGAGCCCTGCCTCAGGCTTTGTGCTGATAGTTCAGAGCTTGGAGGCTCCTTTGGATTCTGTGTCTCCCTCTCTCTCCCCACCACCCCCCTCCCCCGCTCATGCTGTGTCTCTCTCTGTCTCAAAAATAAATGACTATTTAAAAAATTAAAATAATATGTAAGTCCTTTATAAATATAAACTCCTTTATAAATTTTTGTCTATTCTTCAGTTTTCTTCACCTTCTAGGGTGCTCCCCCTGCTTGCCCATCTCCCTTTCTATTCATAGAGCCATTTTAGAAAGTAAACCACACATAAACTGTTCTAGAATGGGTCATTCCATTTACATAAATACTAAAATTAGAATGTGTTCCCAGAAACAGAAAAGTGAAACCCTAAAGACTCTGCTGAAGACAATTATGGTTCATTGTGGTCCTTTTTTCTTATCAAAACAGAAAGAATGTCAACCTTTTTGTCTTCAGTAACCGTGGTTCTCACAGGTTTATGAAGTGGCATCATAAAATGGAAATACTGTACAACTGTAACTTAACCTTAACCCACAATGGATTATAAACTCTTTGAGCTTGGGGATTGCACCACTTTCAAATATCATTGTCTTCTATTTTGTGTAAATGAATCTGTTACGCATAATATATATCCTATAAATATTTGTCAAATTAAATTGGAACAAGTGAATGAAGTGTAATAATTGTCAAATGAAAAAGACTTAACTTTGAGAAGTAAAAACCCTTCCTTAAGTGCTTTCACCATGAGGCTTTTCATGTTGGGAGTTACCTTGCCAAATCTGACTTGTGGAGGACTTTATGTATACCTATGTTATGGTATTTATTAATTTCTGTCTTGTGCTAAAGCTAATATTTAAAGTATCTTTCCCAGTTTGGTAAAATTTAAGTTCTTTGGAAGGCAGAGTTTAGGTTTTATTGACTTTTGTATTCAGGATAATACTGCCTAATGGATTTTATAATCTCTCAATTAACAAATTACTTTTTGCACCAGATTTGCTATACTACCTGACTGACTAAGCAGGTTGATCTTTATTTGAGATCTTTCCTTTGGGGAGACATTCAGTTCCTGTTGTAAGATGCTATTGCCCACTATTCTGTGATCCCATAGTAATAATATCTATTTATTGTATACTACACACATTTTATAGGTGGGAAAACTCAAGTTTAGAAGTCACATAGATTAAAACTTTTGTCCCTGATTAGAAAATATGGTTCTAATAACCACAAAAAGCTGCTATCAGTGGCCTTTATTTAATTTCATTTCATTTGCCAGTAATAGGTGAAGAATGATTTTGTATCATTCTTAATTTATAATATTATGGGTCTTTCTCAGCCCCCCCCCATGTAAAATTATGAATTTTGTGGTTCTTTTTTATGTCATGAGTGAAAGTCATGAGATAATACTGTTGTAACTGATAAAACAACGTTGAAAGACACATTTAGGATTCATTAAAAGACATAGTGTATCTTATTGGCCCTGTTTGGAGTTTAAGTTTTATTTAATCCATTCATGAAACTTGAATTTTTTTTGTTTTGTGTTAAGCATCTGACTAGGTTGATCTCTTATTCCTTTAAATATATGAAGAACAAAGTACATTTAAAAGGGTTTATATCTTTTATAAATCCATTGTGCAGACATCTAACAAAAGCTAACTCAAGTCTTTTATCTATTCCACTAGTTAGTATCAGTATATGAATAAGAAAATAAGAATTTTAATAAATAAGAAAAACAGTATGAGAGTCTAATCATCATGTTTTACTATTCACTAGCCAATCTCAATAGTATATTTGTTTCAATATTATCTAAAATGATAGTTCTTTTTATTTTGCACAAATTTCATTTCATCAGTTTCTGATTACCCAAATTCTTTTAAGTATAGTGATTTATTACTCTTTTTAATTTATTGAATGTCTAGGCATTATGTAGCTAACAGAACATTTCTTGTTAGTGGTCCTAGTGGAAGATCCTGGCTACCAAGTGTACCCAGCTGTTTGATAATTGACTCTTTTTCAAGGGTACACTGGTCCAGCCTCACCCTCCTTATCCCTTAGGTACCCACCTCAGCTAGAGCTACATTTTTAATACTACATTCTTAGGAGCCACATCTGTAACATTTTAATTATCACTTGGAAAATATAATAATTAATGACAAAAATCCTTGTTAAAATTGTTTTCTTGTTGTACAAGACACTTATTTCAAAAGATGGTTAATACAACCAGAAGCCAGTGCTTAAATAAATTAAATGTTGCCTTGAATGTTCTTCTATATGAATTCACTTCAGAATATATCCTGACTACCTTCTCTCATATTTCATGTGCTTCTTCAACTCAAATTTCATCTCTACCATTGGTATTTTTAGATATATAGACTTCTATATTTATTAATAGAAATAAAAATAGCCTTAAAATTAACTTTTCAATTATACATATTTAGAATACATAGTAATGTAGGTAAACGATGAATCATGGGAATCTACCCCTGAAGCCAAGAACACACTGTATACACTATATGTTAGCTAACTTGACAATAAATTATAAAAACATAAATAAATAAAGTAGAATACATAGTAAAAAGGTGCACATTTTTATTTATTTTATTTATTATTTATTTTATTTCTAATTTTTATTTAATTTATTTTTTAAATTTACATCCAAGTTATCATATAGTGCAACAATGATTTTTGGAGTAGATTCCTTAATGCCCCTTAACCCATTTAAACCATCCCCCCTCCCACAATCCCTCCAGCAACCTTCTGTTTGTTCTCCATACTTAAGAGTCTCTTATGTTTTTGTGCCCCTCCCTGTTGTTGTATTATTTTTGCTTCCCTTCCCTTATGTTCATCTCTTCTGTGTTTTAAAGTCCTCCTCATATGAGTGAAGTCATGATATTTGTCTTTCTCTGACTAATTTCACCTAGCATAATACCCTCTAGTTCCATCCACATAGCTGCGAATGGCAAGATTTCATTCTTTTTGATTGCCAAGTAATACTCCATTGTGTATATATACCACATCTTCTTTATCCATTAATCCATCGATGGACATCTGGGCTCTTTCCATACTTTGGCTATTGTTGATAGTGCTGCTATAAACATTGGGGTATTTGAAACAGCATACCTGTATCCCTTGGGTAAATACCTAGTAGTGCAATTGTGGGGTCATAGGTTAGTTCTATTTTTAATTTTTTGAGGACCCTCCATACTGTTTTCCAGAGTGGCTGCACCAGTTTGCATTCCCACCAGCAGCACCAAAGAGATCCTCTTTCTTCACATCCTCACCAACATCTGTTGTTGCCTGAGTTGTTAATGTGAGCCATTCTGACAGGTCTGAGGTGGTATCTCATTGTGGTTTTGATTTGTATTTCCCTGATGATGAGTGATGTTGAGCATTTTTTCATGTGTCGGTTGGCCATCTGGATGTCTTCTTTGGAGAAGTGTCTATTCATGTTTTTTGCCCATTTCTTCACTGGATTATTTGTTTTTTGGGGTATTGAGTTTGATAAGTTCTTTATAGTTTGTGGATACTAACCCTTTATCAGATACGTCGTTTGCAAATATCTTCTCCCATTCCTTCGGTTGCCTTTTAGTATTGCTGATTATTTCCTTCACTGAGGTGCACTTTTTTTAAATACAAATTTTGACTTTTGCTAGAGAATATTGAACACACACTTTAGTATATAGCTCTAAAATTGTTTTCATTGTGTTATCATACCTAAGAAGGTACCAGTAAACCTTTTGTTTGCCACTGTAGTGCTAAAGAATGTGGACAATTCTGCATAAATCACTTCCATATACACTTGTAGTCATTTAAATTTCTATTCGTCATTATGGAGATGTTTCAACCTAAAATATACAGTTTGATAGTTTGCTTGTATTTTATGTATCTGAAATACTTATGGATTGAGTCTGATTGTATCAGTTACATTATAAAGCTTCAAGTAATTATCATTCCCAGTACATTTGTAGTATAATTAGAATGCTTCAATCTTTTTGAGATGCTGAAAATTGATTTCATAATTTCAAGAACTTAGGATAAATATTATAGCCTATTTATATAACTATAAATATATAGATTATTTTAATATAAATAGAGAAGTATACATTATTAAATATTGAATTTTTAAAGTTTTTTTTTACCATTTATTTATTTCGAGAGACAGAGACAGAGTGTGAGCAGGGGAGGGGCAGAGAGAGAGGAAGACACAGAGTCTCATGCAGGCTCCAGGCACAGAGCCTGAAATGGGGCTCAGACCTACAAACCGTGAGATTATGACCTGAGCCAAAGTCAGATGCTTACTCGACTGAGCCACCCAGGCATCCCACTAAATATTGAATTTTTACAACTTAAGTTAACTAGCTGGCCAGTCAGAATGTGAAATAATTAGCATAGCTAGTTTATAGAATGTTAGCATGTAGAAGTAAAAGTTAGCCAAATCTTAGCAGATCGGTATTCACTAAATCTATATCCAATACTTGTTAAGACAGGTAATAATATCAAAATGTGTGAATGTTACTGGAAGACAGAGCACAAAGTCTTGGCATTATTCTAATAATGAAATAAAGTGAAGTTTTTCATTTAAAAATATATGTATTATTTTAAAATTCATTATGTGTAAGTTCTTAATGATATTTGGTTATATACATACACATATATACACATGTGTGTGTGTGTGTGTGTGTGTATCAGTGTATGTTAAAGAGATCAACAAAGTCAGGGTGAGTACTTGAGGTCTAGAAGTTTTATTTGCTGCTCCATGTTAAGATGAAGGGCATCCTTGGGGCGCCTGGGTGGCGCAGTCGGTTGGGCGTCCGACTTCAGCCAGGTCACGATCTCGCGGTCCGTGAGTTCGAGCCCCGCGTCAGGCTCTGGGCTGATGGCTCGGAGCCTGGAGCCTGTTTCCGATTCTGTGTCTCCCTCTCTCTCTCTGCCCCTACCCCGTTCATGCTCTGTCTCTCTCTGTCCCAAAATAAATAAATAAACGTTGAAAAAAAATTAAAAAAAAAAAAAAAAGATGAAGGGCATCCTGGACATCATGGTTCTCCTAAAGTTCAGTGGCCTTCTAAGGTCTGTGTCAACTCTGTATTCCTCCATTTTCTCACCTACCTTGGCAGTTACCATTCAGTAGTTGTGTTCTTAAAATAATAAATCATTTTTTATTAAAATGCTGTTATTCTTTACTATGACGTGAAGAGTAGACATTGGAGTCAGATTGTGTAGGTTTCAATCGTAAAGCCATCATTTACCATGGTAAGAGAAGTCCACTTTGCCTACATTTCCCATATGTAAAATGTATGTAATAATGCTGTAATAAGGTTATTATGAGAATCAAATGAGTTAATATATATCAAGTAAATAGAACAGTACTGGCACAGAATGAGGATTAACAATCATTAGCCTTTTTCAACTTTCACAATCAAGAAATTTTGCATTGAAAGGTTTTTGGTTGGGGTACGTTGGTGGCTCAGTGGCTTGAGCGTCCATTTTCCACTCAGGTCAGATCTTGAGGTTCGAGAGTGCAAGCCCCACATCACTCTGTCAGCACAGAGCCCGCTTCAGATTCTTTGTCCCCCTCTCTCTCTCTGCCCCTCCCCTGCTTGTGCTGTATCAAAAATAAATAAATAAATAACATTACAATTAAAAATAAAATAATTTTAAAAAGAAGGGGTTTTGGTTTTTGCCTTTTGTGGAGAAAGTCTAGGAAATAAATTTTGTAATCACATATGTTCCCCTCAAACTAAAGTCATTAAAGGTGACTTCACTATGTGATTGTATCTTGGCATTAAAAAAAATTCTTATGGTGGAATTTTAATACTTCCGGTTCATAGTAAATTAAAAATAGAACTAGGGAATACCAGATTTACCAAATTCTGGAATTCTCTGACTTTTGAAATATTGATTAACAATAGATAATTTCCTGAAGGAATTTGCAGATTCATCTCCCTGAAACATCAGAGAAAACGGAATCTTAATAGTGGTCAACCACTAATCCTATTGATATAAAGCTAAACATTTAGACACAAATCAAATGGATAAATGTGATCAAATTCCTATTGTACATTTTTAAATTAAGCCCTAGGCAGCTTTGTACTAGCCAAATATCACACTTGTTTTTAGTGTATTTTATCATATGTGTATAACCTTTTTTTTTAACAAACAAGTCTCACAATCCTTGTAGAATAAATGAGAGGTTTTCCATAGAATTCAGTAGAATAGCCAAAAATCATGTGGGGCTGGCTGTTAGATATGTGCATCTTAAGGTTTGGGCAGGTGGAGCATGTGAATTTATGAATGCCTTTTATTTTCAGAATAAATGAAACAAATAAACTAAATATATTTAAAGTGCTTGGAACCATCATTCTTTTTAAAGAAATACTGTACTTTACTACACTGAAGAATTTTTTTATCTATCTGAGGAAACAAAATACACTCATGTGGTCCACCTAGAATTCTAAATAACCAGTCCATTGACATAGGACTGGTCTTACCCAGCTCTTGCACAGAGAACAGTGACATTAGTAAACAGAATTTTTATCCCCAAGTATGTCAGTTTTTGACCAAAATGTGAACTTTGTTTTTTCTCATCTTCCCCAACCATCAGCGTGGGGGATGAACTCATAGCTTTTTTTTTTAATGGGTTTACCCAAGTGGCAAATAACTAAACAGCATGGAGTAAGTTACACTGCTTGTTTTTAAAATATGTCTCAGTTTATCTACCCTATTGTGACTAAAATAATTACAAGAATTAAATAATAAATGTAAAGCACTTAGTATTGCCTATTATTATTACTATGTAGAAAGAGGTAAACGTGTGTAAATTTTTATCTTAAGGAGATGGTTTTCGTCCACATAAGGCTACCCAGTATTCTGCAAAGTAAAAGATATTATATCATTGGAAAGTTGTATCCATTCAGTCACACTTCTGGAAGTAGGTTTGTTATTTTCTACTTAACTGTTTTTGGCCACAATAGCTTTGGATTTGCAAATACAAGTCATTATTAGGTTTTTAAATCATGCAGATTCTCTTCACTACCTCCTTCTGCTATTTGCCTTTGGGGAATTTTTTTTAAATAGCGAATTATTCTACATCATCTTTATAAAAGTTTTAATAATACAATTATAAATCTCAGCTCAAGTATTATATATGAATTTTAGTTACATCACCCTGTGCCAAATTACTGGTTATAATTGTTAAGTTTGCAGAATGGAATTTATTTGCATTTTGTGTATTGCCGTTTTTACTCATGTACCTTATAAATGCAATATATTTGAATCTAATTTTTCTAATTTAGATAATATTTGTATTCAGCTTCAGATTTGAGAAACTCCCTTGTAATGCGTTTATGATCCAAGTCACTACCAAAAATAAAAATGACACAAACAAAATAGAAATAATGATCTTTAGTGAAAGCTAGATTGGTGTCCGATCTGGTCTCCTAACTAATTATGCATCTAACCAGCCTATTAAAATTCTATCTAGAGGTCCTGGAATTATTCTCTCTCTCTTTTTTTTAATGTCATTGTTTTATAGATGAGTTACTAAATGAAAAAAAGAAAAGTGGTAATAGAGGAAGTTGGCATGGAGAATTGTAGCTGTATTCAGCTCTTTTTATCTTTTTCTAAATATAGTTATAAAATATTGTTCAAGTCAGCTGATGTAAGCAGTGAAGTGCTTCTTCATGTCTTCTTTCTTTCCCAATTATTTCAATAATGTTTTGATGAATTAAAATATATAAGTGAAACAAGGAAATCAGCGCCAAGTTCTAATATCAAATTGGGAATTGAAATTGCTAATTCCCCAGATATTTTTAATATATTGCTAATCTCAAGACCAGGACTAAATTGGTATTCCAGGACTAAAGTGGTAAATTTTTAATAGAGATGTCTCTTACGAGCAAGTCTTATTATAACATACTAGAATATCATTTATTCTTTGGAGGATGTGATTTATTCTATTTAAATATAAGCCCTGTAAAGGAGATGTGTTAATCTATTTTTACTCTAAGTACATAAATATGTCTGCTACACTCTAGTCAGTAGATGTATTCAGAAGCCAATATGCCTACACTCTCACATTTCTTCTGTAAATGATGAATAATATTGATAAATGAAAATTACAAATCTGCAATAGAGCTTAACTATTGAATACTAAATCATTCTGTTACTAACTCTGTGTTCCAATGACATTTTCTAGATTAAAAAAATGTCATTCCTACATTTAAAAAATATTTTGTGCTTTTACAGCAAAGTAAGCAAATGTGCATTTGAAAGAAAATTCACAATGCAGCCACAAATAATTCCCTGAGAGACTCAAAGTGCCATTTTCAAAAATGGTTCAATTTTCAGAATAGAATATTTAAAACCTCTTTCCTGCCAGACTTTACATTCCACATGTTTGGTACAATTAAAATGGGAGAGTGGTGGAATGGAACTCTTCCATCTATATTTTGGAAAAACATATTCACTCACCTCAATTTGTCAGTGTGCATTAAGAGGTAGGTCATTATGCAGTAGAAAAAGAAGAAGAAGGCAGCTCTAACTCATGTGACTGACATATACTGAACATGGCCATTAATACAACTTGGCAGTGACCTTGGCAGCATTTACAGGTAATCTCTTAGCAGGGATAAACTATTTGAATGATATTTCTACTATGTTAAGCACAAAGAGAGTTCTCTTTGGAACTTTACCACTTTATTTTCTTATATCCTAACAAAAATATTTTTTAATTGGTCCCTTAATGATTTTCTTTTTACCTTTGCACTCTCAAATGACAGTTTACTCCAAGGCATTGTTGCTGTCATTTTTCTGTCATCATGGGGACTGCTATATATTTGGTAGCACTTTCATAAAGAGTTGAAGTCTGTTTTATTTTTTATTATAGGTATAAATCTGTAGTCAAATTTTATTATACCGCTCATAACCCAAGTTCTAAAAAGCAGAAAGTATATGTAGAGAAGATAATAGGTTGAAAACTCAATGTTGAAGAAAATTCTTTATTATATATTTCATAAAAACTCTCAGCACCACAATTATTATTATTACCATTTAGCATTTATTTAGAGTATATAAATAAAACATATGTTTTTACCATAACTTATTAGATTTTGTAGTAGAAGATTCAAGTGCATAATTGCTTATTCCCTACTTCAGATGAGTTTTTCACATAAGAAGGGAACTGTGGTGCATAGAAGATTCAGGTAAATGAATGGAGAAGATCATGACAAATAGTTAAGTTGTTATCTTATTAAAACATTCTACTGCTATTGTAATCTCATATTTAGTCGTAATTTGTACTGAAATGCCTATAATAAAGAAGTTTCACATAATGGAGATTGGGCTTACTAAAAAGCCTCTAAGAAGGTCTTAATTTCTTACACTTCCTTCTACGTCATATTTCAATACAGAAAATGGACAATGACTATAAAGGAAGGGCATTTTTTTTCCATAATGGGGACCCATTTTTAAAAACTGTTCCTTCCTGAATTGTTTCTGGGGTGGTTTTTGCACTTTAAACCCGCTGTTGATGGCAGCATTTATAGGAGCCATTGACACTGGAGGACATGGCAGTTTCGATTCAGTGTTCATTATTTATGATGTTCATTCTAGTTTAAACTTTTACAAGCAGTCCAAATTAGTTAATTTCTGGAATTAAAGCAAATTCACTGGTTATTAACATTTTGAGTATCACAAGTATATAGAGTATTAGAAAACTGCTTCCAATTAATAGGTCATTTTAGGTGTAGAAGTTGAATTATTTTCATACGTAGAACCTCAAGAATCATTTGATAAGAAGGACACAGAAATTTATGAGGTAAGGCATGTTCAGTAAATTACAGCATACTGCATTTCTCATCAGTTCACCTATAAATTTAATCTTTACCAGTGCCTATGTCCAATTTATTGTCAAGTTGATCTATATAATCAAAATCACTTATTGTGTTTATGTTATTAAATAGATTACACTAGTAAATGCATTACACCAAACAGAAAATTAGAGGTATCTTATCTCTGGCTATAAATTATAAGTATAAATTATTGCTAGTAGCCTATAACACTATTTGAGTTATCCTTGAAATAACTTTAAATAGAAGCATATTAAGGAATATAATTTAAATCAGAGAAAAACTTAGTATTTGGGGTGTATTATATTCAAACTACAAATAACAATATATCTTAAGCCCGATTTTTTTTTTAATTTTTTTTAACATTTATTTATTTTTGAGACAGAGAGAGACAGAGCATGAACGGGGCAGGGTCAGAGAGAGAGGGAGATACAGAATCTGAAACAGGCTCCAGGCTCTGAACAGTCAGCACAGAGCCCGACGCGGGGCTCAAACTCACGGACAGTGAGATCGTGATCTGAGCCGAAGTCAGACGCTTAACCGACTGAGCCACCCAGGCGCCCCTTAAGCCCGATTTTTTTTTTAATTTTTTTTTTCAACGTTTATTTATTTTTGGGACAGAGAGAGACAGAGCATGAACGGGGGAGGGGCAGAGAGAGAGGGAGACACAGATTCGGAAACAGGCTCCAGGCTCTGAGCCATCAGCCCAGAGCCCGACACGGGGCTCGAACTCACGGACCGCGAGATCGTGACCTGGCTGAAGTCGGACGCTTAACCGACTGCGCCACCCAGGCGCCCCAAGCCCGATTTTTAAGAACAAAGTGGAAAAGCCAAAAGAAACAAAATGAAACACTCTTCTCTAATCTAGTAAGAATCAAATTTTGAGGTTTGTTTTTAGGAAAAGCTCAGATCATTAATGCATTGAATTATATATATTTATTCTCAGGTGATTTATGACTTTAACATAAAATTTAAAAATTAGATGGTGAAAATAGTTCCTTAAATTTCATAAGGCTTCCTAACACGTGTGTCAGTATAACAGAGGAATGAGAACCTGGAATCTGGAGTCAGGCTTCCTTGTCTCAAAACCTAGTTTTACTACTTATGTGCAGTAAAAAGTTGGGCAAGTTTCATATATTTTCTCTACCTTGGTTTTTTACCTGAACTGAAATGTAATATGACACATGATTACAACCTTATCCAAGAATAACATCCAATTGAAATAATAGAAATAATATTCCTGGGACATGTTCATTCAATGTTAACATCCTCGCTAGGATGATTAAAAATTGTTTCACAGAAATAAAATAGCAGGGGCACCTAGGTGGCTCAGTTGGTAAGTGTCCAACTTAGGCTCAGGTCATGATCTCGCAGTTTGTGGGTTTGAGTCCCACGTTGGGCTCTGTGCTGACAGCTCAGAGCCTGGAGCCTGCTTCGGATTCTATGTCTGTCTGTCTCTCTCTCTCTCTCTCTTTTTCTCTTGGTGCCCCTCCCCCACTTGTTTTTTTCTCTCTCTCTTCAAAATAAATAAACATTTTTTAAAAAGAAATAAAATATCAAACATAAATTAAGACTCTTTTACCAAAATTCCAAATTTTATTATACAAATCTTTTTTTCTCCAAGTTTCCAACCTGAAATAGAATCTCCCAATATGATAGTTTTCTGGATTAAAGAAAATCACAGATATTAGTTTCAATAGATCATAGATCATAAAATATGTTATTAGACATAGAAGAAATATGTATATTACCTAGTTAATACAGCTTAGTTGGTAGAAACGGAGTCTTAGAAAAAACTGAATTAAATACAAAAATTGAATTTCACAAATACTAATATTATAAATGTGATCATGTAGCATGCATTGCCTACCTAGCAGTTGGTATCGTTTTTGTACAATGTCTCAGTAGAATTCTAAACTTTGATTTTTTTAAAACTTAATTCTAATTCCAAAAATTTGTGGTTCACCATTGATTTTTCAAATAGAATTTAAATAACACACACACACACACACAATATTTTAAGTGATGGAACATGTCTATGTTTCAGTGTTTAAGCTTCAAATACAGTTTTGAGGAAAGGCAAATGGCTAATGGAACAAACAGACCCAAATACGAAATGCTTTTCATGGCATGATTTAAAAAAACCTTAATAAAAACACACAAAAAGCATAAAGAGACATTTTACAAAGTCCTGAATTCAAAAAAGAAATGAGATAGAGGAAACATTAAGGTAAACCAGGCACCACTGCCCAATATATTAGAATCTTCTAAAATAACCCTGTCTGTTGTATCTCTTAGCCACTTGCAATGGTGTGCCTCTCTCTGCACCATACCTTTTTCCAGTTTCTAGGGCAGGGTTAGGAGAGGGGTGAAAGTCTCTATGGGTAGATGGCTGAGCATTGTCTTGTGCCTTCTCAGTTCAAACATTACACTGTAGGATGACACCCATTCCTAATTTCAAGCCTCCTAGAAAAGAAAAAGTTGCCTTTCTTCAGAAGCTAGTGACATCCTAATCCAATATATTACCTTTGAAAATATTATTATTATTCAGGTTCTCATAAATACATGTAAAATTTCCCTAGGAGCTGACATATTGGCATATATCCAGCTGCATATCAGAGCTGTTTTCTTTTTTTATCTATTTTCTCCTCCTGAGAACTTTTTTCAACATATTTAATGAAAACTAAAATAGTGACAAATAAATCATCACCATATCTCCCACTTCTTTATTTACTATAATTCTGATGCCTGATGCTATATTCATAAATTCTTAGGAAAGGATTTTCCTCACCATGTATCTTCATATTTTCCGTGTGGTTTATTTTTGTAATTGCACTCTATTTCTAATCTGTTATCTTTTAGTATACAATAGGGAATCATGGATCACTTGCTTTCATCCTAGTATAATAGAAATATCTAAATATTACACTCACAGATTACCCAGGCATATAGTTAAGAAACAGGAAAGTGACTTGGCTTTCTTGATTTACTAGGATTTTTTGTCTTTCAATAACACTAAGACAATGTTATTCATTAATTAATGCTGTATCAAACCTAGTGATTGGCCAAAAATTCATAATCTCTTAGGATCTAGTCACAAGCAAGAATTAAAGATCTGAAGAATTCTTCAGTATAAAAAGGTGATTATTAATGGAGCATATTTCAAAGGACTTGGAAATACTTTTAAAGTATTCTTAGAAAATTTTAAATGAGGGATTGCACAAGTGATCAAATACCACTTCATCTTGTATCACAAGCATTAAAGAGGAAAGAAAGTATCTGGTTGGCTGAAGAAAGGCCCATATGAGGAATGGAAATTATAAAAATATTATGAGTAAAGAAGAAATTAAAAACAGTATGGAAGTGAAAGTTCTAAGAAATAGTAAAGGCTTAAAATTTGATAAGGAGAATCACAAAGTATGATATTTACAAATTCATTCAGTTTAACCAATAAGAACAACGACAGCAAAGGATAAAATCAATGGTAGCCCATTTTTCCACGTGGAGGTGAAAGTAAATATAGATAATACCAGGAATATTGTAAGTTCCACAAAGGCATGAATTTTTTATCTGTTTTATTCTTTGGTATATCCCTTAAAATTGTTCCTAAAACACAGTAAGTACTAAATCACACACACACACACACACACACACGCACAAAACAACAACAAAAAAACCCTACTGAATGAAGGAATGAATGAAATGTTTCTTTGCAGCAAAATGAGCTCATGTTTGTGGTCACATACACGTGAAATGTAACATACGTACCTATGACCTCTGGAATCAAGATACTAAGGAACAAAGAAAATATCATGGAATGCCTGGACAGGTCTACCTAAAGCTAAGATAATTTTAGTAGCAGGAATTCTTATAATGCAATTGCAGGGCTACAAGATACTAGTCCTAAGAATTTTTCATTATTTTTCTTATTCTGAGAGAAAGAAAGCACAAGTAGGGGAGAGACACAGGGAAAGAGAGAGAGAGAGAGAGAGAGAGAGAGAGAGAGAGAGACAGAATCCCAAGCAGGCTCCATGCTCTCAGTGCAGAGCCGGATGTGGGGCTCCATCTCACGAATCATGAGATCATGACCTGAGCCAAAATCAAGAGTCAGACTCTCAACCGACCCAGCCAGCCAGGTGCCCCCTAAGAATTTCTAATTTTTTATTTATTTATTTATTTTATTTAGAAGTTTTAAATAAAGACTATAAGGTAACTATCAGGGATGATATTTTTAAAAGAAAGCAAAGGAAGCCACTGTTAGTAACTCTCTTATTTGCAAACTTAAAATAGATTAGGAAAAATCACAGATTTGTTGTACATTTTGTATACATTCTCTAACACCCTGGTGTCAGTATGAGCCAACACAGCGTCATTAAAAACGGGTCCTATGAGGACTTTTAACCTGCAGTATAGAGTGTGAAGGAGACGAATTAGGTATAATCTCAACTTTCCAAGGCTTTTGATTTTGTTCTGTGTGACATTCTCATTCATAAATTGGAAAAATATCCTCTAAACCACACATATTTGAATGGTTGCTGAAGGAATAGTGAAATAATTTATTCACTAAATTTAAAAATATTAAGGGTGCATGGGTGCCTCAGTCGATTAAGCATCCGACTCTTGATTTTGGCTCAAGTCATGACCTCAAGGTTCTTGAGATGGAGCCCCTTGTCAGGCTCTGCTCTGACTTTGCAGAGCCTGCTTGGGACTCTCTCTCCCCCTCTGTCTCTGCCCCTCCCCCACAAGTGTGTGTTGTCTCTCTCTCTCTCTCTCAAATAAACATTAAAAAAAATTACACATTAACGAGTCCTATGTAAACAGTGTAAAGTCTGACCCTTGGAAGATAGGATCGGAAGTCAGCATGTCCTTGATAAACTGAAGAAGTGGTCAGAAATCATGAAGCTAAGGAGAAACAAATAACCTCTTCACATACAAAATGTGGAAGAGTTGGCTAGAAACAAATCTGGCAAGGGAAAACAATGCACAATTGAAATAAATGCAAAGATAAACTTTGGCTTTACATTTTATGCAGTGTGTGGATAATTAAAAATATGTATTTGATAGGAATATACAAGAGCCTGTTTTGAGTACTATGTGTATTTTTAGACTACAGAGTTAAAGACAGATATGACTTGAAGATCTGTGAATATGGTGGGGGCGGGGAGTAAGGATAACAAAAACAGATATAATTCAGTATACAGTCTTGAAGTGTATAAAATGAGGCCATGATCATCAAATGTTGTTCTCTGTCCAGAGGGTAGAACAAGAGGAGTGGGCATAAAGTATTCTGTGAGGGATTAGCTATAAGTCAGAATTTCCTGAGTGAGAGTTGTGAAATATCAAAATAGGTTACTGAGGAAGGTTATGTTGCTCCTTTTCCGGAAGGCCTTAAAAATAGGAGAGGTGGAATCTTTGTGAAATAATTTGGGGATGGTATTATCTGAAGGAGGAGAAAACGGTATGACCTTGCATGGCCTCTGCCAGCATTAATATCTGGCATGTCTACTCTTGCCTTGGTTGAGTGGAAATACAGATACATATTTCAACCAAAAAAATTGATTATTTTGAACTTCTCTAACATGGCAAAATTTAGATAAATTTTAAAGTGGATCTCCTAAAGATCCAGTTTAAGGAAATTAAAATTTCTAATCCCATCCTGAAATTCTCCATAATAAGTTTAGAGAAACATTTATTAAGTATTTATCCTACCTTTTTAAAAGGAAATGAATAGAAATTGCTATATTCATTGTTTTCCAATTCATAAAATATTTAAGAGAAGCATTGTTGTATAATTTTTAATTTCAGAATTCTCAGAAGAGTAGGCAAATAATGATTTGGTATGTTAACTAGTTACTTGATGGTAATGTTCATTTTTCTAGCATCTAAAAGTGATGTCACCTCTACACTTATCAGAACTCTTTTATTACCAGACCCACCTACAAGCATGAGTGACCCTGATATAAAATTTATTCCAGACATCTCTTCACTGTGAAAGGCAATATTTGCCAACAGGCGCTTTCTTAACGGATTAGAAATTTCAGAGATTTCCTGTTTACCGTCTTTAAGTGCATGGGCTATAGAAGCAGCCATGTTGAGCTTTCACTTTGCCTAATCAGCAGCTCAGCATCTTAAATTGAATTCAGGCTTGAAATAATGGGTCATTGTGGATTGTGAAGTTTTTGAATGGCTCTGGCCCAGTTTGCTCATCAACCGGTAAAATAACATATGTGAATACATAAATGAATATATATGTACCTCTGTACCCCAGTGCTCTCCCTATGAAAGTAGGAGAAAAGTCTGATACACTGAAAATATACAAACTATTACTTCCTCATACTCTGTAGGCTGTGACAAAGCCAGGCTATATGATACATTGTGGAAAAACTGATGTGAACTTCTGTAATACACCAAAGTGTATTATTTTTCTTCAACAATTATAAATATATTGCCAATTATGTCAACTGTTTTTATACAATTAATAGTAAATTTTATTAGGTGTGTGACTTATAAAGCTGATCTACATAAAACTACTTCTAAAATAATGTATTTAAAGAGTGTGAATTGCATAGTTATAGCCAGAAGTCTCAAACACAAAGAGTTCTAAAGAAGTAGGTAAATGTATAAAATTCTGAAGTGGGAGCTCCACTGCATAAAGAAGAATATTGTGAGAGGCTATAATTTGAGGAGATGAAGGAGAAGCACAATGGGAAGGAAGAACAAGAGGAGGAACAGAAAGGGGGTTGGGAGTAATGATCAAGGTAAAACCAGAGTTAATTAGATCTGGGTTACAAACTTACCCAAGGTCCTTTGAAGAAGAGCAAGATAACTGTCTCAAACCTACAGACAAAACAAAAACAAAACAAACTGTAATACTCTTTGTAATTCTCATCTTAATAATCAATGAAGTTGATGCTCCTGACCCATCCTCAGGAAGGCTCCTGTTTTCACATTTTTCCCAGGAGTTCATGGTGAATGTATGCTGATTCATAGACATTCACCTGATTTCCCTTGTGAGCAACCAATTCGTTTGTAGAAAAGAAGGGGGAAACCCAAGGATGCTGATGAGCCAGTAAATCCTGGTACTCTAATAACAAATATCTAACTCAGGTTTCATTCCCTTCCCCTACGTGGCACAGTGAAGTGAGTTCTTTTTTGCCATCAAGAATAAGAGAATGTTAGATCAATTAAAGAACTCTCTTTTAAAAAGTGCTTCTTAGATTACAGGGTGCCCGGGTGGCTCAGTTGGTTAAGCATCCAACCCTTGATTTTGGCTCTGGTCATGATCTCACGGTTCATGGGATCGAGCCCCACATCAGGCTCTGCTGACAGCATGGACCCTGCTTGGGATTCATCCTCAATCTCTCTCTCTCTCTCTCTCTCTCTCTCTCTCTCTCTCTCTCTCAATCTGTCTCCCTCCCTCGCCCTCCCTCTGCCCCTCCCCCACTCATGCTCGCACATGCTCTTTCTCAAAATAAACTTTAAAAAAATACTTCTTAGATTTCACTAAAACCTTCTGAACGTAATTTTCTGCATAGAATTTTAACTTGAAAGCCCTCTCGTGAATAGTACCTTGCTGCGTGGAGAATTAGCAGAGTATGCAGTTCGAGTAGAGTCTGGGACTAGATTTATATACTTTATAACTATATATATTCTAACACTAGCTTTGTGACCTTGGGCAAGTAACTTAACCTCTCTGTCCTGCAGCTTTTTTTCTGTAAATTGGAAGTGATGAAATAGTCTTTCTCATAGGCTGTTGTGAAGATTGGAGTTAACATATGTAAAGCTTTTAGTGTCATAGTATTTTATAATTCATAGCTGTTATTTATTAAATTTCTAAATGCGATTAGTGGTCCAAAGTGCATAATGTAACCTTAGTCTTAACTGCTTATATTGCTTGAGGCTGAGGTGCACCAACTTTTCAAAGCAAGAAGTGTGGGGAAAAAACAATGTATATATCTAAGGACAATGAGACTCAAAGCAGTTGACTGGCAGCTCATGGGTAGCAGAGCCCAACCAAGAGTCTGGTTACAAATACAGCCTTCTTTTCACTCCACTCCAGCACTTCTTGGTGCTTTAGAACTATGTTGCACTAATTGCTAAATATTTTATTAATATTTTTACTTTAAAAGAACAGCAATTTTCTGCACTTGATATCATATTTATACTTCTTTGTAAAGGTGAAGTATAGTTTTCCTTTGTTTTATCAATTATTCAACAATACTATTATGTTTTCCTTGAGCCAGGCACTAAGCAAAGTGTTGGTTTAGGGCATTTCAGCAGTGCAATGTATTCAGTAGTCAGAAAAAGCTTATTCCTTTCTTTAAAGCTAGCATTTCCCAAAACATATTCTGGATACATTTGGAAATACTCCAGATTTTGGCATCTAGCATACTGAAGAATATGAAAAGTCCTGCAGCAAAGAATTTGCTTTCCTAATTTTTTTTTAATTTCCTGACTTTTTATTTTTTATTTTTTTATTATTTTTTTTTTTTTTTTTGGAATAGCTTGTCATAATCCTTAGGAACCACTAATCTTTGGAATCCACTCTGGGGTTTCTGATGAGAGTCATGAGCTTGCTTCCACCAGTGGGTGCTTTCTTTTAAATCTTTTAGAGAATGGGGATTAAAAAAAACTTCATTTCAGTAAATTTCTGATCTGCAATAGCATAGTCTTTTTTACAGGGGAAGTACTGTAATACTTTCCATGTATTAGTATCTGCCAAGGATGACTTGGGCTATCCTTGAAAATAGCCTGGGACAGAATGTGTAGACAAGCTGAGATAAGGAGCCTCCTGCCAGGCCTTCAGCGTAGGAACCGACTTAGTTTACCCTAGGCCCATGGCGGGTATGCTCTGAAACAAACTTGCTCTGTCCGGGTATATGGAGGAAACATTCTCTTCATCTGAGAACACCTCTATTCCTAGCTCTTTGACAGTTTCACTTTCCATATCCCCTCAGTTCTCAACATGTGGAAGAAGAGATAAAGAAAGGTGATGAAATGAAAAAATGGAGCAGGCAGTGCTACAAAGAGAGAGAAGAGACTCAGATTTACATGCCTGCTTTGCATGCAATTAAGACGGGGTTTTGGAGGGGGAGGCAAGCGTCCTTCGAAGGTCACTTTACAATATAGGCAGGGAGGGAGAGGAGTTTGCAATGTGAAATACTGGTTATCATTGAGAAGAGTCAAACACTATGCTGATTTTTATTAGAATAAATATCTATAACATGATTCACAAAGGAGAGGAAAGAAGACTCTTTTGATTCCAAGAAGAAAAAAAAAGAAAACCTTTTCCAACTTAACGATTCTTTTTCAGGGCACTAGATCCATTATAAATGAAAATAGATTAGTGTAAATTTAGGCTTCATGGTAAATTATACAACTTACCCTATTTTAAAATTGGTAAAGTATGTTCACCAAATAGGAAATAAAAAGAAATTAGTACAATAAAGGATCAAATTTATACTACTCCCCGAGAAAGTGGCCGGGTAGGGAGAATTGAAAGTGTATACCTGTCATTTCTTAAAGTTTTGTTGCATAGAAAATTTTGACCCTCTCCTTACTTAAAATACTAGTTTTTCATTAGACATTTCTGTTTAACAAATTTTAAGATTAAAATGTGTCTATTGCTTTTTACTCCAATTTTTATTTATTAAAATTTGTAATCCTTAATTTTTTTTATTTTTTCTTCTTAAAATGCTTTAATTTAAAAAATACTCGATGATTCAATTTGTCTATTCATTCCAAGTTGGAAATTAATCTGTTTGGCTGGAGGCTACATAGCTTACTCTCATTAGATGGGTATGTCCAAAGATACGTGAACATTTCCCATTCGGTGAGACACTGGGATTTTCAAATATCACTGAGATCTTAATCAAAACTGTTCTGATTGCTTGGGAGTTGGGTCCTGTGAGAGAGGAAATAAATCAACCTACCCTAGTGACTCAGGTACATCAGTAATGTTGTAAGATTGTTTATTTCTAGAAGAAAAGAGGCATGATTTTAAAACTATAATTCTGTATTTCACACTTGCAGAAGTTTTTCATTGTATTTGTCAGATAGCTCATGGTGCTGTGCATATTTAACACCGTGAAAAGAACTTCTTTGCCCAAGAACTAGTTCAGTCAGTGGACACTGATTTAATGAAACACCCACATTTCAAGGGAAGAAGCACCTTTGGATTCACTTCATATCAGTTTAGAAACCGTTTGCATTATACTATATTGTCAGTGCTTCAAAGTGTTTATAATTTTTATGAAATTATACAATGTTGAAGTGAAGGAAACAAGTTGACACAATTAATTTATGAAATTGAGTTGCATCTAACTGAATTTTTACAAATGAATGTGGTGCTGTTTTTTATTTGAGCCTCACAGCCTTATCATAGAATATATATATAATTATTCCTATTCTGTAGATGAGGAAACTGAGGTTTGGGAAACTATGGATTAGCCGAGTTTGTAGCAATAGTGACAGGCAGAGTATTCATGGAGTGTTCAGGCTGGAGTAGGCATCCTCCAAATACTGCCTGCCTCCATCTGTATTTTAGATCTGTCCTCAGATGTCATCTGCTCAGATATCATCTTCCCTGAGAGCACTGTCCAGCTCTGCTCTTTCCTGTTTAGTCACCCCCTCGCCTGTCCTAGTGTGGTATTTTCTTTCCAGCACTTCTCTATCTAAAATCATCATACTGGTGTACCTGTTGATTGCCTCTCTCTTTCACACTTTAAAGTGTAAGTTTCCTCAACACCAGGACCTTGTTTGTTCTGTTCACAGTGGTGTCCCTAGGACCTAGCATCATGCTTGACATATTTATGTCTCTGTAACTAAAGATCAAACTTTTTCATTGATATCTGTAGTATCAAACATCATGATTTTGGTGCACGGTCTCTGATGATATCAATTTAGCCAAGATTTGATTTGCTCGCTTGGTCCACGCTAAAGTTTCATTTAAATCTCCGAGGAGAGTACCCCCCGTACATTGAGTTACGTGTAGTTCATCTGCTCCGAAGCTGTGGCAGGTGGCCTGCACTACGTCATGTTAGAGGATCTGTACTACACACATGCACCATAGTCTCATTTCTCACATTGACGCGTTGTCTTTCCTGACCACCAACCCTGACAAAAGTTCTCAAGTGTCGAAACCTTGAGTCACACAGCCCCAGTGTGTTCTACAGCGAGCAGGACTGTCATGTCGAGTCCTCTTGTTCTGGAGTTCTGCACAGATAAAGGGAGGATATAGTTTTGAGAGGAATGCTATAACTACAAAGTGCATCCTGAAGGCTATTTAGCTCACAATGAAGGTCTGTGTTTTAAAATAGCACTATAACAAAGTAACTACAGAGTTTTGGCAAGGGCTTCAACTATTTATAGAACTAAGTAAGGCATAGTAAATAATACCACAGTACCCAGTTCTCCCTTGCCATAACCCCAAACTTATGAGAAGCACTGTAATTATATTTTTCTCCTTTAAAAAAAAATCATAGTAGCCATTATCAGTTTAACCGTACGGAAGCTCAGGCTGAGATTTCTTTTTTAAATGCATAGTTTTGATTTTCAACAGCTGCACTGGGTCTTTAATCATATATTATCTTTATGAAGCCTTTTTCTAACATATGTTAATTGGCTGTTTTCTGTGACAAATTATGAGCTCTTACTTTGATGAGGTTCAATTGCAATCATGTTGAAGTCGAGTACGTAGAGTTTCCACCCCTGCTGGCTCCTCAAACCACTACAAACATCCGCACGTCACTGCAGTGCTGAGTAATGGCAGGATTTGGGCTGGCTGATTTCACTACAGATTTTTTTTTTCCACAGGATATTTTCAGCTTCTTTGTACTAAATCTGTTGCAGGGTTTGCCCTTTTTAGCAGAAGCGTGCTCTAAAATTAACATCAAACCTTATTGGAGATTACTATAATACAGTGAGAAATATTTCATAATGCAACACCCGAGCATCTTGTTTTGCTTTGCCAAAATTTTAGTACATTTATTATACATTTTTTAAGGTCAATCAGCTGTTAGGCTGTTAGTATTTTCTAAATCATCAGCATTTTGTAGTAAATATTTTGAATTTTCCTCTTCTGAGGAGAACTTTTATTGAGTAGACAATTATCTATTTAGCTATCATAAAGAAAACACGCATAACTATTTTTCTAGGTGTTTCCAAATGTCAATATGTTAAAGATTCTATTATATTTTCCTTTTTCTTTGTAGTTACATCTGTTGGTCAAGGAATAAAAAGAATTGCCATGCTCCATCAAGGTTAATGTCCAATAAGATGCATAGCATCCATTTCAGTTTTCTATCCTAATGTCAGTTTTTAATGTATGATTAGGATGAACAGATATGTTCTAATCCATCTGCTCTGAGAACTGTAACAGATAGCCTGCATCAGATACCAACAGATGATCAGTGATAGCTATAATTAGAATAGATGTAAAAATACAGCACATTTGTTTTTATTCTCAGAAAAGTAGTCAGGATAATTGATTAAGGCCTTCAGAAACTGTGTCAAACACCAGTCATACTGAGATTAATCTAACTGTGTTTCTGCCCTGACGTCGAAGGTAAAGGACTCTGAAAAGTGCGGTGCTCCAAAGCCAGAGCTAGGGGTCAAATTTCCATACAGGTATGAGAGTTTAGAACAAGATGAGCCAGATGTGAATAGGAGCTACTCCTCCTCACGAGGCTGTTTTTAATCAGCCATCTCCCTGGAGTAGCACACAATCAATGAGCTCTAAATCCTGAGGCTACCTGCATTCATAGGAAGGCCTGCGAACATCATTACAGAACTTACAATTGAGCATATGTGAAAAAAATTAGAGCAGAAATTAAGGGTAAGAAAGGTTAACTTCAGAAGTCTTACTTTGGAACTACTCTTTTAGCAGCTCTTAAAGAGACAATTTAAATGCTTTAAAAAAAAAAAAAGGGATGTTGAGCTCTACCAAATGCAGATACTACTCTATTAAAACATCATTGTAAATAAGCCAGATAGAAAGTTGTTGTTGATTTATGTTAGCCACAAGTGTTTGAATATGTGTATTACTTGATAAGGTACATGTATCACTTTCAGCATGGGTAAGTAAATTTAAAGTGTTGTGTTTTTTTGTTTTGTTTTGTTTTATTTTCATTAATAGCACTACAGCTAGAGAGAATGGCTTTAGGAGCCCTGTGTGATACTTCAGTGTGACTGCAAAGTCAATTGATGCACTGTATCTTAAGCTAATGTACACAAGGAAATTTAGTTCCACTTGATAAGACACATACTTAATTGGCTTTAAGAAAATAAACCAAGGTAAAGAATGATGTGCGAATGGAGCAGAGAACTTGGCACTTGACTGTATGGAAGCCCGTGAGCCATGTGGCTTAATTGGGGCCAGTTGGGATCATTTAATGATTGCTGTCAGAAGATCAGATTTAATTCTCCTTATAAGAAGACCACAGTGGGATAGAGTTAAACAAATTGTCATCAGAGGTTTCAGATGAACAAAGCCTTAATTAGGTTGATTAGGATGCTGTAAAAGAGATGAAGAGAATAGAAAAATTGATGAATCACTGGTTTCCATGTTGAGCCACATAGAACAGCAATATCAAATATCTATATTTTGAGAGACATTATTATGGCATTTTGGCTATTATGTATATTAGATGAAAGGCTTTTATGTAAACTTTATAAATTCCTGAAGTTCGACCAAAGACAAAAAAAGTAAATGACATTCAGTGTAAATAGTGGGTGATTTGTCAAGCTTATTCTCCTTAACGTATAACAAAAAACATTGGCAGGAGGACAGTAGTTCTTTCTTTCTATTTCAAGGTCATCTTTAAATATTAACTAAATTAGGAAAATAAAAACAGAAGCAAATTATTTTTAGGACATAATTTTCAATTGTTTAACGTAATATTTGAATACAGAATAATTACTTAGACTGCCTTTTAACCAGTTATATCACTTTCTTAGTAATATTGTGATTATTTATTGTGATTATTTGGTGATATTGTGATTCTTTGATTATTTGGTGTGATTATTTAGTAATATTGTGATTTCTTAGTAATATTGTGATTATTTAAGACTACTCAGGTGTCTTAGAATGTACTCTTACTGTTTTATCTTCACATTATGAAAGACTGAAATGGAGCTTTTCCATTTGCTGCAGGTTTGCACGAAAATGTTCTCCCCACACACACCCAGACACACACACCAATGTATCAGTAAGGCTGAACATGGTGTCTGGTACATATAGGCTTTTGAGAAAGAAATTTATAGAGTTTTTCCACTTTAGTGATGAAATATGATATGAAATTCATATGAATGAATTCATATGAATATGAATTTCATATGATGAAATATGATAAAAGATTAAGAAAATAATGAACATAAAATGTTTTTCTGAAAGGATTATGAGATGCCCAGGAACTCAGATTTTGTTATAGTAACACGAAAACGTATAACAACATCTCCCTCTTCAATCCTAGCTTGCTTTGAAGGCTGGCAATTTTGTTTCACCGATACTGGTGTTGTGTGGTGCTTTACTTGCTTTGTTCAGTAAGAGCGACACAAAATCCAGCTGCGTGTTCTTACTGAGAGGTTACAGCTGGGGAACAGAACGTAATCTGTGATGCCAAATAGTAGCTGTTGCTTTGTGATGACGCAACGCAGGGGTTACCTTTGTGGTAAGCCCTGGCACATCACTAAGTGGCTTTTGAAAGAAAAGGTGGTGGCTGTACTGTTGGGAAAAATTAGGAAAACAAAGACATGATAGAACCCTGAATTAATTACTTAATATGATGTGGAAAGGCAAAAAAAAAAAAAAAAACTGTGATGTGGTTCAACAGCATGAGGCTCTTGACATATTTAGACCATTTGGAGTTTATTTTGGAACGGGGAATTAAGAAGGCTGTTTAAGCTGCAGTGTGAAAAAAATGTTCAAGACAGAATATACCATGGAAAACCGTGACGGGGAAGGTATGCTTCCCTCGTGTTTATTAAATTGTTTATAATGCAACACGGTTGTTTGAAGGTATGCGTGTCTCCTAAATTCTAGAACTGTGTAAATAAAATGATTTATGTCAGTGATAATGGCAGGTTAGGCCCACTTATTAAATTAATTGCAGAGGTTTTCAAAACGAGTTCCTTTTTAGCCTTATTATATTTCTGACATACATTTCATCTCCTTTTGTCCTTGGGGAAAGATATTAAAGTAGGACTAGAAGCATTAATGTAGAGTTTTCAGCAGCCATGGTCATTGGGAAAATTGATATATTTCCCTAGTTATTTCTGCTTTTGCAGCCTGAAGCTCTTCCATGACTGATACTTAAGAGAAACTTCTTAATTTTTATAACACTGTAAATTTTTTTCTTCATATAATGATTATTGTTAAGGAATAAATGAAGCATTACCTGTTAGAACTTGCTCATCATTAGCTCTGGAAAGTGAAGTCTTCACGGTGTACATAAGGACTATGATTCGCTTGGTAGCCTCGTTGTATAACACGACTTTTGTTTTATGCCTCAAAACTGAAGCAATCTTACAAGTAGTAGGTCATGTCTGCAGTGCTGCTGCTGTGTACCCACTTTGCATACAGTACCACACCTAGTGCTCGTAAGCCATCCTGCACGTCAAGAAGTTTGTTCCCAGCTTGTTGTAGGCAAGAGCAAACAACAAGCTCAAGTTCAGACCTGAGCCTCCTGACTCCAAAATTCTTTCCACTTCGACTTCGGGTTGTGAGTTACTCTTATTCCATATATGAGATGCTATATAAATACGACAGAGGATTAAATGAAGTTGTCAACTTGCTTCTGTATAAGCAGAAATATGAAAATATTCTCAGGAATAGTCATTAAAACTAGCAACTGAAGAAAATACATACCTGAGAGGTGAAAATCTTAAATTCATTAATCAACTGAGTTACCGGCTCCTCTGATGTGCCTGGCAGTGGGGTAGATAATGTGATTACGAAAGTGACGCAAAACAGAGTTGGCCCACAGATGTTGAAGAAGACAGGCAATTTCAGTTGTGACAAGTGCTACAAAGAAAGGCATGGTGCTGTGAGTCCTAACGGGGGATTTGTTGTGATCGTGAAAGGATGGAGTGCTTCCTGAGGAGGTGAAATTAGAGCTAAGACAGAAAGGAGAGGAAGAAGTTAAGGGGGCACAGAGGGGAAGGTGGAGCATTCCAGGCAGGGGGGATTGCATATTCAAAGGCCCTGTGGTAGGAAGGAGTGTGGCATGTATGAGGAACTGACAGATGACATTATTATTTGTATGTGACACTATGTTACTGAGACTTGGTGACAATTCCAAATTCCATCATATTGCCACTAAATTGAAATAAATTGAGAAGATAACTTTGTATTTGGCATGATGGTATGTATCCAGAGGTAAATAATAGTGGTTTTTTAAGTACCCTTAGGAAGGTAAGTTTTGACTATGTGTCTTTAAAATGAAATCAGCTAGCATTCATAGCTAGGGTAATACAACATCATAAATTTACTTCAAGAGACATGGAATGACTTTCAGGACCAAGGAAGTATTCCCCAACTCTTAGGATATAACATAGTTGAGTAACAATGAGAATAATAATAATTGTTATGTCTTTCGAAGTTCAAAATACCTCTTAAGCAGAAAAAAAAAGTAAAAGTTCTACTTGTTCATTTTAACCAAAATATAGTTACATGCCTCATATGTCTTTCAAATATGTCCTAAAGGAGAAAGTTAAATGTATCTCTATGTACCATAATAAGCAAAGTTTTCCACTTCAAATAATAATGAATCATTTACTTATTTGAATTACTAATACCAGGCTTGCAGCAACTGGGCTTAAGATCATTTTCGTCTCCTACTAAGCATCCGGTTTGTGTTTATATGACAGTATCATTTTTTGTTGGACATAGTGTGCTTGGTTTTCAGCCTTTAGTTTTTATAAAACTCTGTATGAAGATGCTAGTATTAGTGAAAATGTAAGACAGCGAAGAAGTTATTTGCTAATATGAGTAAAAGAAAACCAGAATTCTTTCTTTGCAGATTGACATCACATATTTTAATGTTTGATCATTTTTCATAGGTTGTTTTTATTTAAGTGACTGCATTGTGCTTATTGTAGCAAAATACATGCTTTGCAAAGATAAGTTTAGCAGAAGAGAATTAATTTCTTCCCACATCTTTTAATGTGGCATGGCAGTCTCACTCTACGATCAAAACACATAACTGAAGGTTGTGTTTAATTTCTAAATCAAAGTGTTGTGGGAAGATGATTGAAATCTGAAGATGACTCAGATCCACTTGATATGTGGTTTTCTTCCTACAGAAACCTTATGGTAGACTGCCATTTCCATGTTAGAAGGAACCTAATAGCGATGAGATTAAAATAAATAGTTTCATTATATACTGAAAGTTTATGTTAGTTTCTTTGGTTCTTTGAATTTTTTGGACAACTTTGAGAACTGCAATAACATAGTCATCTATTCCCCCCACTCACTATATCTTTTTTTAAACTATGGTTGCAAAGAAGTAATGTGTTTTACTAACAAACATTGATTTTTTTTTGTTTTTTGGACAGCTTTTGTGATTCTATTTTTTACCAAAAATATAATTTATCCAATTGGCTCTTTGTCTGTATAGAATTCTTCATTTGCCTCGAAGGGTAAATTAAGATTATACGGCTGCGTTAGCTGTGTCAGATGACTTCTGCGAGACATAGTAAATGGTAATTGTGATGTATCTCCTCCTTGACCAAAGTGAATTCGTTTTCTTGTTCTTATTCCTTAAAGCAATCATACAAAAGACGAAACTAGACCTGAAATGGATTTTTCTTAGGTGCTTTAAAAATAGAAATACAAAATTGTGTCGCCATGTCTGCGTTTCTGTCATTGTCCCTTATCTGAACCTCTCAAAGGCCTCTGTGTGTGTGGCATGCAGCACGGCACACTCAGACAGTTCTGCTCAGAGAAGGAAGTGAAGAGTTTTGGTTCCCATTTTACACTTCTGGAACAGTTTAGGGAAGGAAGCACCTTTACACCTTTTATTGTTCGTGGTTGCTGACATCATATCCTTCCCCGACCAGTCTGTGCGTGTTTCCTGCCATTCTGTCAAGATTCTTCTGTGTGAAGGGGAGGGATTTTGTGGGAGGGAGGGAGAGAGGGAGGAAGAGCGCAAAAAAGAGTGAGGCTGGGAAGGGGGGAGGCGGTGTGTGTCACTCAAGGGAACTTGTTTGTAAATGAGAGAGCTGGGGTGGGAGAAGGATCTTTAGCATCTGTCCACAAGATATTCTTCTCTACTTGGGTCTCAAAACCACTCTGCCTTCATCTGTCTGCTTATGCCAAACTCAAAGTGAACAGAAGCCTGCCATAATGAAGTTCCCCTTTTTAGTAAGCAGCTTGATTTTATTTTTCTTATATTTAGGTTGACGAAAAGAAAAAAAAATGCAGAAGACTGTAACTCCATAGAGTGTAACTGTGGTAGAGCGTTTCTTTTTCTTCTTCTTTTTTTAATTACTGATTGTTTCTCTGTGGCTCTGTCATTTTCCAAGAATGCTTCTTTCATGTGGAGAGAAGTTAGCAGCAGGGCTGGTGGAATTATTTTAAGCTTATGGTTGATTGTATGTAATGAAAGTTCTCAGCATAACTTGAAATTCTGCTACACGGAGTTTAGCGTTTAGCGATTCTCTTCTTCGTATACATACAAAACAGTTTTAAAAGCTACTAAACTTACATAATCTCTTTCTCAGCCTCTCTAGGCCTCCTACAAATTAATACTCGAAACCGACTTTGCAAAATAATTTTTGCGTAAAAATCAGCTTAGAAAAATAGTTATGCTAAGAAAACAACTCCTGAGCTATTGTTGACCTTCCTAACTCTGAATTTTTACTGGCAGCCCTGAAACGTGGTGATCCATAATCAAATGTTCTAAGCCACATCTCGTGACATATTTTACTTCATGAAAACGTCGCATCATCACTGCGTAGTAGTCTGCATGTGTACATAATAATATCAGATTTCGTATTTTAAAAATGTTCAGCAGGCAAGACTTCAAGAAATACTCATTTTTATGGAAAGCAGGAAAATATCTTAATTTTTACTGAAATTTAAGCTTGTTTGTCTTTACCTTGCGTATTTCAAAAGGGAAAACATATCCGGTGGTGTTCTGACCATTTTATATACATGTTTGATATATGCATATAAATTTTCTCAGGCAAAATATTTCCCATCCTTTTTCACTAATTAAAATCCCTGCCCTGCTCTTTTTCAAAAGTGTCTCTCGTTTCAAAGTTGTGAAATATGGGGTGGTGATATGTAGGAACTCTTCTAAGTTTGGCTCTGGAGGAGCGCTCCCTCTGCCTTTCTGAAGAGACTTTTCTCCTGGGATGTTTCTCTGCTTGTTTGGTTATTTGTATTTTGAAACCAGGATCTGTAGAAGTTCTCGTCTTCCCCGCCTTGTCACCACACTCTAATCTGTTCACCCTGACCTTCCACCTTAAAGTGAATAAGCGCTTAGGCAGGCATAGTCCTGTAAGCCGATAGTGCCACCGGCCTCAGCTAAACGAAAAGAAAGGAAATTGTCCCATATGCATTTGCTGTGGATTCATGGGTTGGCTTTTCTGTGATAGAGGAAGCCTGTTTGTCTCTTTGGGGTCTTGCACATGCAAGGGAAATATCAATCTAACGTGCCGCTGGCTTCTAAGGTAAGACTATGGGAAACACAGGAAAGTTGCCCAGTCGAGTGATATTTAAGACTGTTTCTAAAAATAGATAGATGGACAGTGTTTGGCAACAGCGAATATATAATGCAATTGTGCTTCATGAATGTTTTCTATTGTAATGTGATTTTAATGTGTTA
This sequence comes from Lynx canadensis, assembly GCF_007474595.2. NCBI lineage: Eukaryota > Metazoa > Chordata > Mammalia > Carnivora > Felidae > Lynx > Lynx canadensis. The sequence goes on along the minus strand of NC_044303.2, from coordinate 151,668,396 downwards.
TTATAGCTAATTTTTTCATGTGTATTTGTCAAATGTGTGTTGTTTATATAACTCTTTAAAACTTTTGAACTACTTCCAACATTTAAAATTACCACTGGAGTTTTGGATGAGCACTGTGTGGTCATGATGTTACTCAACATATATAGTATTCTCAGAGGCACAACTGAGCCGCAGTTTCGTAGAAAGGCATTGGGCAAAGGAGAATGGATGGTCTTAGTATTTAAGCAGCGCTTAATCCACCAGAACTAATTATATCATAATAGCTTCTGCAATTAGATAACCACAGAAAATTTTAATTTAAAGAAATTTACTCAAGGTGATAAAGAATTTAGAAATTAAATTAAAGAAATCAAAAGACAGCTGATGATCAGACCAAGTGTATAACAGCTTTCCTGTTCCGATAACTTTGAATTGGAGCCAAATAATCTATTAAATAGCCAGGACATTGGCTTAGCATTACATAATACATGTGGGAATTTTTCAGGTCCCTTGTCAGACACCAACTAAAACAGGGAAATTCTGAGCCATGTGTAAAGTAGTTGCATTCTCTGACATAAGACTGGATAGGATAATTGGAGCTGTTGCTTGCAAATGAAGAATCCATTGTGGAATGCTTTCTGGTTAACTTCCACATTTCACGGCAATTTATTTTCATTACTTTCAAATATTTTCAGATATAATTTAAAACAAAGTAAAATACATACTTTTAATTCTCGGGTTCTCTGGGTTTATTTTATATTATGGATGATCCTTTCTTTAATTTTAATTCATGACCTAAAGATATCTAGTATATATAGAGTATCAGGCTTCTGTAATTTTGTATCTTACTCCCCAAAGACATATGATATGTCTTTTTAACATATTTAAATTTTGAGAACTGATGGCTTATTATAAAAAGTGTAGTTATAAAAAAAAAGTATCATTATAAATGGAGTAATACTCTATTTTTTTCCCACCATTTCTTTTCTGTGAATGATTATCTTTTTTGATTCTTGTGTTCAATATATAGCTTAAGGGCTTTCAAGAGGAAAAGGAGATCTCAGTGCTGATAGCTGCTTATTATGTAAGATTAAATATCCCATATTATTTTTACAGTGTTCTCATAGCAGTGACTTTTTAAAAATAAGATTAAAGGATTTAGATTTAAATTAGTTGACATTTACATATATCAAATAGCACTTTCATAATAGTCCATCCTATTTGCATAACGAGGGACGTTATCACCTCTGCTGTCAAAACACGAGATTGTTTTCCCTTCAGAAATGAATTAGCTGCCCTACTTAGCATACACAGGTACATAGAGGTTCATTAACTCTCTGATTCAGGTAATTTTTCATAATAGAAGGGTGAAAATAGTCACCTAATTTCATTAAAAAATATTAAGAAACTCGTTGCAAAAGATACATTTCAAGTGTTGGGCTTTAAAGTACAGTTTTTGTCATTTAAATGACTTGTTATATTACTTATGAGATTATTTTAACTGTAAAAACAAACTGTTCCTATTTGACATGCTCCTGCATGAGATATACCATGTGCTTTGAGTACATATTTTCATTCATTTGATTGGCTTACTTCCATATAGTTTTCTTTTTTAAAAAATTAGAATACGATAGTTCTTATGAAACTGACTTTCAGTTAAAGTGGCATTTAATTTTTCTTTTTTGTCCAGCAGGAACGAATGCAGGAATTTGGGAACTGAGCAGTGCAAGTGCTGAAGAAGGAGATTTGTTTGGAGGAAACAGGAAAGAGAAAGAAAAGGAAGGAAAAAATACATAATTTCAGGGACGAGAGAGAGAAGAAAAACGGGGACTATGGGGAGAAAAAAGATTCAGATTACGAGGATTATGGATGAACGTAACAGACAGGTGAGTGGGTAGACTTTTTCTTGTATCATTATTTACATGGACTATTTATTACATTTCCCCAGGTATATTAAAGGTACCCTGAAAACATTCCAAACTTGTGAGCATACATTAAGAGAAGTCTTAGTGAATTAAATGTGGCCAGTTTAAATGCTAATATTCTATCATATGTCAAGGGGGAAGAATCACCTTATCTGTTAGACAAGTAGCTTACATGATTATTCACTTTTTATTTCACAATAAATTTTGAACGGGAGCTATCCCTGTATAACATGAATAGCTTAATAATTAAGAGTTAATAAGCATAACATTGCTGCACTGCACGCATCATCAAACAAAGATATTCCTATATTCATGGGAACGAGGACTTTTGTGGTCATGCACTTAAAGTTTTAGGATATAGGCTTATAAAAATGGCTTTATTTGTGTTCACACTAAAAGAGACTTTGAAATGTCTCTAAAATATTTAGCATTGTGCTGACAACAACAACAAACACCCTCACGAAATATTAGTAACTTAAAACACGTAGGCAAAAAGTATTCATTAATTCATAGCATTTTCTTTAAACCATGAATTTTGTAAACAAAGAGGCAGATGATGTTACCATTTTTTTCTGCGAGTGCAATGATAATACTGTATGATACCATCAATTTGTTCTAAAGATTTTATATCTCTAAATGTTCTATTCGACAAAGACTTGTATATCATGAATATTTGTGATTTGACTATTTTCCTTCACACTTGGGGAGAGTGCATTTGGTTAGGTGATACAAGGATAGTTGGGTGGTTTGTATGCATTCTAATGTTAACTAACAAATTGTAGTACTGCCAGATCCCAACCATTACAAATGGATGATGGAACTTGCAAAACTGGCATTCATTCCTTGACCATGGGAGAGAGGAATGTTTTGCCTGTTGCTCATTTATTCTGGGGAAAGTTAAGAGGATAGCCTTTGGAGATGCCCTCACCAGACTAATTTCCTCCAAATAAAGACACTCTGGTCTGTCTCCCCTTCTGTCTTCTTGGAACTGCAAGTGAGACTAGAACTGATTTCTGGTTTAAGTTTTTTCCTATGTTTTTTTTTCCAGTTTTATTGAGACGTAATTGACATACATCACTCTATAATTTTAAGGTGTCCAGTGTGTTGGTTTGATTTACATGTATTGTGAAATGATTACCACAATCAGTTCAGCTAACATCCATCATCTCATATAGATATAATAAAAGGAAAAGAATAAGGAAACAAAGGACTTACTCTTAGCAACCTTTCTGTGTATCACACAGCAGTGGTAGCTGTAGTCATCCGGTTGTACGTTACAACCCTAGTACTTATTTATCTTGTAACTGGAAGTTTGTACCTTTTGACCACCTTCCTCCATTTCTTCTTCCCCCAACCCTCCACCTCTGGTAATCACAAGTCTGATCTCTTTGGGTGAGTTTGTTTGTTTTTTAGATTCTACATATAAATTAGATCACACAGTCTTTGTCTTTCTCTTTCTGACTTATTTCACTTAGCATAATGCCCTCAAGATCCCTCCATGGTGTTGCAAATAGTAAGATTTCCTCTTTTTTATGGCTGAATAACGTTCCATTGTGTGTATATGTGTGTAACAACTTATTTATTCATTCATCCATTGATGGACACTTAAGTTGTTATATGTGTAAATGATAATGAATACAAGTTGTTATTTATGCCATCAAAGCCAGTATGTCATTAAGAGATAAAGAAACTTTAGATTTCCAAGTTTATACTCCCTTAAATTATTATATTTAAGGTACATACACATGACTTGAACTATTTTTGGCTGAAAATTGAGTTAAAGGATAAATAAAGATTTTTGATGGATTTCTTCATTGTTTTCCTACACATTGTTTATTGCTATCGGTCAAGCCAAAAAGTAATAATTCTGTCAATATAAACCACAGTATTTTTTTGTTGGCTTACAGCTTGAAATTGAAATTAAGACTGAAATATTGAACACCATGTACCATTGACTGTTTAGACCCAGTTATTTGTTCTAGAATCTATTTTGAGTGCTGTCAAAAATTATAGGAATTAGCACCTAAGTTCGTTGATAATACCAGGTAATTTTTCGGTTCATGAAATTCATAGTATCTTCCTTTTGCCTACAAAGAAAGGAGAAAATTTCTGCAGGTTGAATTCATGAGCTTTCATTATGCTTTATAAAGGAACATAAAACTCACACAGGATGGAAGAATTTTAACACATACTTTTGAGCTAATAATCGAACATCTTATCTTAATTTATATATGCTGCATCTATAGTTACTGTTACTCTCATCCATGTTAGAAGTCATGATAATTGTAGGAGAAGAAAAATTGTTTAAATTCACTTCAATTTAGATGACTTTTTTAATCCTGAAGATGAATTCCTTGGTTTTATTCTACAGAATTTCAGATCTGTGTAGTCCTCTCCAACCTTTAGGTATAGCAGGTCCTTCACTCATACTCTTCAATTGGTAGAAGTGAAAACTGCCACGTTTTAATGCATATTTCAGTGATTATTTTAGTGGCTATTGACAATCTCAGACATCCATCTTATTTATAAATGTTTGTTATGTGCACCACTCACCTACTACGAGAGTGGACATGAAAGCTTACAAGATGTAGGTCACTTCTAATAATCACCACCACTAGCGAATCTGCAGGAGCCAATCATCCCAAGTGCGGAGGCTCCCCCAGCCTGGGCTTCCTTTAAACTTGGTGTTCACATGTGGAAAAGAAAAATGTTAACTGCTTTGCCCTTTTTGAAGCTTACCCCACTGCAGACTCCATAATAGAACCTCACACAATGGCTCACTGTCATCTTTTCTTAAAAGTAGTAAAAGCCCACTCTGCCATTGCAGGTGTTTATTTGGCTATACAGAGAACAGGGTGTGTTTTTACAGAATAAGAAGTAGAGACTTAAAAGTGTGAAATGAAATATTACAAAGCTGATGTATAAGTTGAATATCATTAAGAACTAACACTGCTGTAAAACAGCAGCTAACTGTTTAAATTTAATTTTGCCCTTACTCTACCTTTCATGATGGAAGTAAGGAGAACAGCTAACACTCAGAAACTCCAGTTGTATACATAAAATAGTTTAGAGGAGGAAAAAAATGAACAGCTCATTTTATTTTTAAAAATTTGTCCAGCGTTTCTGAGTTTATGAAAACTACTTATTTCTCAATTTCTTACTTAAACTACATACATTACTTAAGCGAGTATGTAAAAATAAATAAAATCATGAATTGTTAATTTGTCTTATAGAAATTTCCAGATAACTTAATAAAAGTAGCAACATGTACCAAGAATTACGTATGTGTTATTTCATTTAATTCTTATTAACCCCACTTACAGGGGAATAATTCACTTATTTACTAAATCAACAAATATTATTAGATTGCAATATGCTTAACATTAAGAATTCAGTGGTAAACCAGACGAATCTCATACAGCTTATCATCTGCCACAGAGGTCAGCAAAGTTTTTCTGTAAAGGGCCAGATAGCAAATATTTTTGGCCTTGTGAGCCATACAGTCTTCATCTCAACTACTCAGCTCTGCCCTAGTTGTGAAAGCAACCTTGGACAAATGTGTAAATGAATGAATGTGTCTATGAATAAAACTTTACTGACAAAAATGAGATGGGCTGTATATGGCCTGTGGGCCAGAGTTTGTAGATCCCTGGCTTAGTAGGATGAAGCAGACATGAGATTTGCAAATATATAATAAAAATGTTATAAATATGTGGTGTGAATGAAATTATCAAAGCGCTATCAAAGTATAACAAGAGGTGCTTTATTTAGATTGGGGATTGGATGAAAGGCCTCTCTGAGGAAATGCTAAAAGATGAGAACTAAAACATGAGTCAGAGTTAGGCAGGTGACAACATTCCAGATGGAACAATATTTGCAAAGCTCCTTAAGAACGGAAAGAGCTTGCTAAGGAGCCAAGGGAAAGCTTGTGGAACTTGAGTCTGGTATGTATGACTTTGGAGAGATGAGAGAAAAGATTAGATGCTAGACAGGGCCCAGATCATGCAAAGCTTTCAAGTCAGAGAGTTAATACTAAGTGGTGGCCAAAATTTGGAGCCCACACCTTTCAGATTAAAAAAACAAAACAACGCATGCTTTTCTCAACCATGTCAGGCTACATCCTGTATAATATAATGGCTAAGAGCATGGTTTTATGTCTTTGCTTTTCCCAATTACATCATACTGCATCCAGTGTAACATAATGGTGAAAAGCATGGGTTTTAGACACAACGAACCTAGCTGTGATCCCAATTCTGCCACATACTAGCCCCTCTGAGCCTTATCAGTTTCCTCATCAATAGACTGAGGTTTAAAAAATAGTACCCACCTCAAGTCATTGAGATAATTAAATTAGGGCATAAATTTAAAGCATCTAACATATAATAAGTGCCCAATGAATGTACGTATTAGCTGTTCCTATTAAGACTCATGCTTTTCAAACCATTAGCTTTTATAACTTAATGTGACATCCATTAAAACAACTCCTGAGCTGTGTAGAACACTAAAGAGTGGTACCTGAACCTCATTTCAAGAAGGTTCTACCTTTTAAAGGCTATAAGGGAGCTGGAAGAAAAATGGAATAGAGCAGAGCAGGAGCACAAAAGGAGCCTTTGGAATCTCACAAGGGGTGAGAGAATCCTTTCAGAGCAGGAGTGGCTGATAGCAGAGGATGGCTTGTGGGCTGGAAGGAAAATCACAGACATTTGCAGGGCAGGGCTTGTGACAAGGATGAGAAGGAGTAGTTTTCTAAGTTCTATGCTTGCAGCACTTATTTTCAAATATATGTTACTGACCAAGTTATTTTGAACTACTTGTCACCATTTTTATCAACTTCCAGCATCCACTTTATTCTAACACTACGATTTCAGTGTCTCCTTCTGCATTTCTTATTTTTACCCCCAAAGTACCTTCAGTAATCAGGCAATAATCTTACCCTACTTCATATGGTACCAGTAAATATGCTCCTGAAAAAAAAAAAAAACAGATTTTTAAAGTGAGTTTTACCCTTGTCTCACTCTTTTTACAAAAGCAGAATATACTTAGAAATCTGTTATATCTGTTGTATCAAGAAGAAAGATATACAAAACATAAGCTTGTTTAACCTAAACCTGTTTATACTTGTATGTTTGTATTTTAAATTTTCAGTTTCCCCACTTTGAAATGATAGGAGAGGTAAATCCAAATGTATTTGTGTGACTTGTTATAAAAAGACATTTAAATATTTGAATAACTGTAAGGGAAAAATATTTGCCAAATAACACAGTCAGGACCTAATATAGTAAGCTAAGGGAAGAAGATTTTTAAAAGTCTTAAGTTCTCTTCCATCAGGTCTGGCACACTAATAGTTTTTGCCAGCAAACAAAATTTCATGTAATTATCAGTGCAATAACTGGAGCACAAATTAAAGACAATTAGCAACATTCTGCTCTTAATAGAACAAGAGAATCCCCTTATGACTAAAAGGAATTCAGAGATCATAGTTGTTAAATTTTCTAACTTTTTCTCTTTTCTTAGGTCCCTATGTCAGTTTCTTTTTTTTTTTTTTATGTTTTTAATGTTTATTTGCCTATTTTGAGAGAGAGAGAAAGAGAGAGTGTGAGCAGGGGAGGGTCAGAGAGAGAGCTAGAGAGAATCCCAAGCAGGCACCAGGCTGTCAGCACACAGCTGGACAAGGGTCTCTGTCCCACAAACTGTGAGATCATGAGCTGAGCTGAAATCAAGAGTCCGATGCTTAACCATCTGAGCCACCCAGTCAGTTTCTTTATATAACTTATAAATTATTTTAAATAGGCTCAGAAAAAAAGAACTCGGAGAAATATGTTCAGTGTAGATGCAACCTGTGAACAGTTTCTACATAAGGATGTTTTTAAACGAAATCTAATCTTTTTTAAAGTGAATAAAAGAGGGGCGCCTGGGTGGCTCAGTCGGTTGAGTGTCTGGCTTCAGCTCAGGTCATGATCTCACGGTTCATGAGTTCAAGCCCCACATCGGGCTCGGTGCTGACAGCTCAGAGCCTGGAGCCTGCTTCAGATTCTGCGTCTCCCTCTCTCTCTGCTCCTCCCCTGCTCACTCACTGTCTCTATCTCTCAAAAATAAATAAAGATTAAAAAAATTAAAAAAAAATAATAAAGTGAATAAAAGAGATTTATTGATTTCATCAAATGACTCTCAAAAGAAACAAGCATTATTCCTTAACGTTCTGCTACTTTCCACTATTTTAAGCTGTTCTTAGAATTTTAGCTAAAATTTCAGTGAAAATTGTACTGTAATGTTCCTTCAAGGTGATATCCAGAATGCCAGTAAATAAAAGGCTAATTACAGTTCTAAACCTGAGGGTAAAAACCTACTAACCTACTCTTTAAATGTGAGGAACTTGATAATTTAGAAAGACAAATAAGTGGCTTCAGGAAGATAACTTTGTAATTAATTCTAAACCATGAGTTGAACAGATTATTCCAGTCATACTTTTTCTTTTGTCATCTGCACGAACAGAACTTACAGATTTGTCCATTGCCTGTATGCATACCAAGCAAGTATATAGTATCTGAGAGGAAATTATACTTAAATTGCTATCGAAGAGTTATACATGTTAGTCCATGAATATCTGGAAGCTTGTTTTAAATCAAGTGAATCAAAAGGTTAAATAGGGATGCCTGGGTGGCTCAGTCGGTTGAGCATCTAACTTTGGTTCAGGTCATGATCTCCCAGTTGGTGAGTTCGAGCCCCACATGGGGCTTGCTGTTATCAGTGCAGAGCCTGCTTCAGATCATCTGTCCCCCTCTCTCTGCCACTCCCCCGCCTTGCATGAGCACATGGCACAGTCTCTCTCTCTCTCTCACAAAAATAAATAAAAGCATTTTTTTTAAGTTTTAAAAAATCACAGAAATGTTGATTTAAATCTAAAATAAATTCACAGATAACTGATATTGGTGATTATTAAGCCTTTTTTACTCTCAGTATCATTTCTTAACAGCTAAACTGCCTCCCTAAACTTGGTATCAATAAATAATTAGAGTGTATCATAGTAATGAATTAGGGCATAAAACATTTCAGAATTGAATTATAGGTATATTGATGCATCCTGTGGGCTCCTACTTAAAGGTTCCCCAGCATTTAAGTTAAATCATTCTTTCATTAATCTTAAAATCACCAGGGGGAAAAGTTTTTGTTCAGAGAGCTGGAATTACTGGTGATTGAAGATACTGAAAAAGGAAACCAGAAGGAAAAAAAATGTATTTTGTGAGTTTCCAAATCAAAGAGGTAGCTAGAGTGTTCCGATGTACATTGAGCAGCTATGACATCAGGCCACTCATTTCTGTTCTGTTCCTAGCAATTTAAAAACAGTTCACAAATGGTCTCCCCAGTATATGGGTGAAACAGAAATAGTGCGCCACACATTTACTATACATCCCATACATGTGAGCTATTTTATATTTATATCCACTAACTCTATTCCTTGACTACCAGAGAAGTATTGTCTCAACTGCCATCAAATTCATTCATTAGGTTTCCTTTGATAGGGAATCCAAGAGGTGCCAAAATTTTCACAAGGAATACAGTAACAATCTGCACAAACTGGAGGGCTTCAAGACGTCTTGTTGTTTCAGTTCTAGTTTGTATATCTCATTCAATTTTCATTTAAAACTATAATTTAGAGAAATTACCACGTTTGTGTTCATTGTATCTTCATCAGTTTGTGTAGAGAGTTGGCATTGAATGGCACCTTCCACCTCTGTGAATGCATGCACACCCCATTCTGTTTGCAATAAGTCACCTTTTGTTTTGCAAATGCACAAACCAAAGTGTGTGACATTGTATTACTAAGAAACCAACCCTAAAAATATTAACATTATAAATAGACCACATAAACCCAGAGGTTTCTTCCAAACTGTAGATTAAAGAACGTGTTGCTAATTTTCTCAAAAGCTCTGTCCTTTGCAGTCTAGACTTCCTCTAACATTATAATTTATTCGTTTAAAATAAGCTCTTTCAAAAATTTGATGCAAGTATTTTTAACGTTTACATCCCCCACATACTCTTATTGAAGACAATATGGCAACTCTCCATCCCCACCCCCAGAATAATAACTTTGGTCTAAAAAGAAAAATAACGTAATTAACTTGAAGTAAATGAAATTGCATAATATGGAATATATATTTGCATTTCTTTTGAAATATGTTGAACCACTAATAGGAATAAGAGATCCACTCTAAATGTTTGGAAATTTGACTTTTAATTTTAAGTTGGAACAGTTTAGCTTAAGAAATCACTAACATTTAAATAACATTTCAACAAACGCAACTGTTTGGAAACTACAACGGAGACAGCCTCCTGCCTTCTGTCTTGTGAGGATTGATTTGGAAGGCCCTGAGGGAGAAAATATTGGAGTTAGGAGGTAAAACTGAAGCCATCGTGGAAAGGAAGAAGTTACACTCTTCCTGTTATGACAGGAAACGTAGACAAATGTGCTTCCTGAGCATTTGCTCAGCAGGGAATGAAGTAGTCTTTGACCTTTACCTTAGGTACATTTTGGCTTTGTTAAACTAGTAAACATGTTTTTGCCCCCAAAATATTAATCTGGTTTATTTAATTTGTCTCATATTCAAATATTTTGTACGTATATGGGGTATAGAGAAATAGATAGAGGTATTTATTTTATGGCTGCATTTACAGATTGAATTTAGAACATAAATCAGCCTTTTAATGAACCAAGGAGACCTGAATAGCACATATAAAAAATTAAAAACATACTGTGTTATAGTCATCTCTTTAAAATCCAGAACATTTTTAGGCTTAAAAATGGACTACAACAAAATCTTTTAAATCCTGGTAATTTTAATAATTGTAGATCATCTTTCTTCCTTTTCCTCCTGGAAACAGATGTATCAGAAATTAGCTATCACAAGTTTTAAAACCCAGACCCTGTGAGTCTGTGAATAAACATTCAAGTTTATTCATATACATTCAACTATTTAACTGTGATCTAACCCATTGTTAATTATTTTTCCTCAAAACAGAGTGCAGTGCACAAAATTTTAAATTTTATTTTGGGGCTTGGGCGTTGGCTTAGGGTGAGGAGATGGTAGAGTTCTAAATTCCACACTCTCAAACCCCTGTTTTCATTCTTTTATTCTGTTCAGAATTTTAGGAACTACTCCTTGCAAACCCTTTGGAAATCCTGCTACACTGCAGTGAAACGCGGCTCAATGCGCTTGAGGCCAACGAGGACAATAGTCCTCTTTGCAGCAGAACACATTGCTGTCTCATCCTCGCAAGTTGTGCTGGAGGGTTACAAGCACATGGTAGCAGTCTGCTTAAAAGAGTCCCTCACTGCTCTTTAAAGAGCCTTTCATTTACGATGGCAGGCCCCGTCATTGTATAAAGGAGCGCTTGTCTAACACGAGTCTGCAGTGGCATTACTTCCTCCCACCGAGAGTAATCATCAAGCCTAAAGCTCGCAAGCCTTTCTAATGACAGACTGAATTAAACAAAATAAAATTGAAGAGGAATAGTGTAGAACAGTTGTACCATTACTTACTGTCAGAACAAGCCAGGGGAAGAAAAAGAGCATTTAAGAGGGCATTTCCCTTTTTTTCAATTAGAGATTGTCGTTGCAGACTCTTGACTCCATCCCTAACCCATTAAACACATAGGAAGACTTCGTGGCTCTGGATTAGAGAGGGCATTGTATCTATGAACTGTCCATCTTGTCCTTCATTAGTCGCTCCATTTCCTTAACCAGGAGGAAACTGAGAAACTATGTTGGGAGTAAGGCGGAATGGATCTAAATCTAAAATATTTTCATAGGATGCGGGTTATATTTCTCGTGACTCTTGTTGGACAACAACAACAACAAAAAGATAAAGCCTCAAAACTTTGAAAGTAGAATTAGTTGGGTATATTAGTCCCAAATATGTTGTAAAACAAAGAAACTAATGTCACTTTATGAATTAAAGAACTGAACAAAAAGTTTTCCACTCATTGAGCAGTTCAATTAAGATTCAGCTGACAGTGTTCTGGGTGGTGGAAAGAAGTATCAGGGACCCATAGATAAAGTTATTGTTGCTTTCCTTAGCAATGCATCGAAGGTTCTAGAGTTCAGGACTCAGTTATTCTCAGAGATGTGAATAGCTGCTGTTTCCAAAGGTCTTTTCTTTCAATTTTTCAGAACTCCTGTAAGATACGAGGACTCTCACAGTTTATATGGCAGGAAAGTTCTCCTGAGGTAACTTTACGTGAACAGAGCCCAGATTGGGAGGGTGAACGGAACAGGCACACATGTGGCCGGGAGACTCATTATTAAATGCCCCTTCCATTACACAGTAGTCACACTAATATCCCTACCCTGTAGGAAATGATACAGGTCTTGTCCTCTGTTTTTAGAACTTGATATTTACATTGCCTGTGTGTAAATCAGAGTCCTACCTTTTTTATTCTGGCTGTAAACAGAGCTGTATTTGCTACCAACCAAAATATTTCTCATTTTGTGAAATTTAAATAAACATCCATAAATATAGAACTAGTGTGTGCCCACTGGTGCATGCATGTGGTTCTCACTGGCTTTAGTGGGAATGGCTGGAGGTCCTGAGGGCAGAAGTGGCTGAAGCACCCACACAAAAGGAGCTTTGGTTTATTGTGAGAACATAGAAGCCAACTTCTTCTTAATTTCTGTATTATTATTTTTTTTTACTTTAACCTAGAAAGCTATCCTTACATGAATTAATAGTTCATGCACTATTCTGCTTGTACTCATCAGAATTGCTGACAATTCTTAATGTGCCTGTACACTGCTCAGTGAACAGTTGATGGGATTCATACTGTGCCGCCCGTCAGCCCCTGAAATGCATGGCCAGCTAGAAGAGGGAAAAACAACTAGAGGAAAGAAGGATGAATTTTGTGTGAAAAGGGTTGTATTTCTAGCTCATCCAAGGACTAGTTTTGTGACACTTTATGTCTTCATTTACAAAAGTATCATCTGAGAAATGGGGATGGTAAGCTGTGCCGTATGGTAACTTAAAAGCGATACCGTCAAATGTGGTGAGATAACTTACTATAAAGTCTTTAACTTCTTAGAAAAAAAGTCACCAAATGAAGTCAACACTTACCAAAAAAACAATCATAAGAAATATGATAATTTCACCAACAAACCCATACACAAAATTTGGCCCACTCCAATTTCTGTTCTGAATTTCAGTTTTACCAAAAGCATATTTTCCCCATAAGTTAATATGGCAAAAAAGAAAAAGAACTATGTGAAATTTTCCTCTCGGTGGCAAATTTCCTATTCCTATTAACGTAGTTTGAGCATGCACTGAAATTCATTTTTAGCCATTCATTTTGGGTGGCAAAAAAGGTGTAATTGCTCCATGCATCTATCCTTTCATTCATTCAACAAATATTTAGCCAAGTTTTGTTCTGGGACTTCAGGACATAAGATTGGAAAAGAGAAGTTCTGAGCTTCCACGGAAAGTTCAAGGTAGTTGAGAGAGAAACTCTAGCCTAGACATAATAATGTTAACCCAAGTTGGCAGGTTCTAGGACAGCAGTCTTTTACCATATGTAACAAGAACTAACTGAGCCTGATGCATCAGAGAAAAAATACTACCTGCCTTGTAAAGTGTTTCACAGTCAACAAGTCACTTACACTTTTATTATGGCCCTCGGTGAACTCTCATGACTCTGCAAGATGTCCATTATAACCTCCACTTTGTGGTTGAAGAAACCAGGACTCAGATAAGTTAAACAATTTACCCAAGAGCACACAGCTCATAAATGGCAGAGCTCCGACTTGATTTTTCAATTCCTATATTTTTGCTTCTATACCACACTGCCCCAGTAATGATGCATATATACTACTTCTTTAAAAATATCTTAATAGTGTGAATTTTCTATTTTATCAATCTGGACAATTATTTTTCTGTGCATTTTCAGCACTGTCCATAATTTAATATTGTAACTCAAATTCTTTACAGTCTTTGTATCTCATCTAACTATAAAAAGAAAGTGACCCTGTTTTACTTCTTGGAATATGGAAATTAGAGGTGATTATGATAATATATTGATGAGATTGGATAACCAAAACACAGGCATTTTATAGAATGAAATTACAGGAATAGATTCTTGTTTTCAACCATATTACCATTCAGTCAAATTTTCCCCTTGACCTAGAAGCGTGTGCTATCTAGGCATAGAATCTGAACATCTAAAATCTGAAATAAATATTTTAAAGGTCTCTGGTCCAGCTTCTGCTTAATTCAGGAATACCTTCTGTACCTTCCTTGGTATGCAGCTCTACTTAAACATTCTCAGGAATGAACTGCTTCCTACTTTGTCAGACTAGATCCACTCTTTGATAGTTCTCCTCCCTAGATGTTCTATTTTGAGCCTCTTTAAAAGATTTTCAGCAATGCTTTCTAATATGTAGAGTAAAACAGAATAACTCATCTGCCTCTTTACATGGCCAGAAATCTTCAGATCTTGGAAAGTGTTTAGCAAATCACTTTTAACTCTATTTCTCTGGATTGAACATTCCAGATTCCTTTAATGATTTCTAATGCAAAATTATTCTTACATCCTACATCAACCTATTTGCCATCCTATAGACACTGATTTTGTCAGTGTCATGGTAAAATGTAATTCTCAGAACTGAATACAGTGCCAAAGATTAATTAGTACTAACAAAAAGATCATTAGAATAATTAATTCCCACTCTGGAACACTACAACTTTAGATCCTTTCCCCCATATCAGCCACCACATTAATTTTCCTCCAACCTGAGCTTCCAGAATTGTTTTTTTAAAAAATATGAACAAAGACTTTAAAATTAACTTTTTCATCGTATTGTTTGTGACCAGCTTTCTAGTCTGTAGAGGCGGCTATGGATAGACACTCTACCAGATTTATTTTATATGCAGATCTTATAAGCATGCCTTCTACATCTTCATCTAATCCAATGATAAAAATTACTACCAGCTAGTATCAATTCTATAATACCGTGATGAGGACTTCGTTGAATACTTTCTTTGCCAAATACATGTTTTTTGAAAATCTTAGCTCATTGGAAAGTTCAGTGAATTTTTGCTCAAAGAATGCATTTTGCAGATCCTCTCCCTTTATCTCTGTATCTTGTGACTATAAAATTAAATTTTTATCTTCACACTTTTCCATCCTTCATGATGAATCATCTAGGAAAGGAATAAAGACCATTTTTCTCTGAACTTTTTGATATATATTTTTTCTTGAAATCTAGAGCATATGTACACGTGTATTTCTCTCTAGACACTCTCTAGCTTCTCTAAGATTCCAAAGTGGTGTAAGTCTTTGTCTCAAGATTCCTGTCACTAACAGGTGAACTTTTTAGTAAAACAAATACATATATCCAAAATCTATTATTTTTGAGAGATTAAATTGTCAAAAAGTCAAGTAAAAAAAGGTATATACTTTCAGCAGAAAATTATATTGACACGTTTAGACTTTATTATTTTTCTCTCGGGAGCAAATTTTTATTGAAATCTTATAAAAACAAGCTTTATAAGAAACCAACATAATTGAAAGTTGGTTTCTTCCTCTAAAACCTTGAGTGTTCAAACCTTCAAGTGGTTAATTTGAAAGGTAGCAAACAAAACAATAAAACCCCTGTAGCAGATCCTGTTGAAATACTTTTTTAAAAATCTAAATGAGCTTAATCTTTGCAAAAGCTATTTTAGCTCAAAAGCTATAATACAAAGTTATCTTATTTCTACAAAAAAGGGAGAGGGTCTTTGACTTCATGCCACAATTTCTTTAGAACCTCATCTTTTTCATCAAATTTGGCCACACACCAAACATTCAGACTTTAAAATCGACTATTTCCATTCCATAATCCACCAGCTCAGCAAATGTTCTTTGATTGTCCACTGCCTAGTTTGTATGAAGCCCAAGACAGGATCTTTGGAGAACTCAAAGCCAATAGGAGAGGCAGACTCCTAAACAACAAACTCTATAATATTAGAATAAGTCTCATGGTAAAGGTTTGTAAAAAGTTCTAGAGGACCACCATGAGGGAAAAATGAGTTCTATCTGAATGTAACAATGAAAGCTTCGTAGAAGAAATTGACATTTACACTAATTGAAACCTTGCAGCTTGATGGGAGCCTGCCAGCAACCAGATGGAAATGGGGAGGGGCATAATGCCACAATCATCTTTCACTAAGAACAAGATAAGAAATAACCAATATGGTAGGCTTCATTTCATATTCACCTGGTTGGGTTAACATCTACTGTTATCTTTCTTGTTCGGTCTAGAGAAAAGGTTGGTCAGAAAACACAAACTGAATTCACCCAACTCTAGATAAAAATGTGAAATCATTACACATGACTGAAAAGATAATGCTATTAGCTAAGTAGTGCATTTTTTTTTCAAATAAAGAAAATCGCTTTTAAGCATTAATGAAGTAAATGACTATTTTTCTCCAGCCGTGAGGAAGAGACGTGAACTCTTCAGGAAGATATATATGTAATAGAAGGCCCAGCATCTAGCACAAATGTCTGACATGGAGAATAGTCAATAAATATTACTTCACATCTGGCATATAGAAAATGTTCATTCAAAATTGCTTGAATTATTTTTGTTTCTGTGAATAGATTTACCAAATTTCTTTATAACTGAGTTGTATGGATCTGTATGTTTAATGAATGTGACTTTTCTCAATTTCAAATTCTAATTTCAATTCCTGATTCATACCTAGTAAGTTCTAAAGTAATTGTAAATGTAAGATGTGTGATGCTTGCCCATATGCTAGGATTTAAAACTCGAGGTTACTGAAACCTCTTACTACAACATCATCATTATATTTGAGGCTGTTTCCAGAAGTAAAGAAAAAAACATAAAATGGTCATTGCTTACAGACTAATTTTGTTTTCCATGCATATATTACATATTAAATCTCTTTAATTCTGAAAACTAAATGCCGAGTTACAATGTCCACTAAACACTACTGGCTTTATTCTCTTGTCAGTGCACCTTGATTGATGTAGAACACTGGAAAAGAGCATCTCTTTGCCTAACCACTTATAAAAACAGTTTTCCATCTCACCTAAGGTTACAAATATGTTATTTAAATAGAAACGGACTTGTCCCCGTCACAAATTATTGTCAAGTTATGAAAATGTAATCATTACAATACATTATTATATTTAAGTATAAAAGCTCTGAATTGCAATCTTTGTCATTGAGTGGCATATTTTAAACGAAGAGTAATATCCCGGGTCTCTTTAGAAAGCTTAGTGCTTAAAAAACCGTTTTATCTAACTATGCACAATGAGAAAAAGCATTATAAAATACATTTTGAGTATGCTATGAAGAGCATGAACATAATACAGAATTAAATTTAGAGCAATTAAGAGTAGATTTTGAAGATATTTTCTTAAATGCTTTAATACAGTCAGCACCATTTCAGTTTGCAGTTTTAATGAAAAGAAGCTATATGCACTGACTCTTTTAACAGGTATTATTAAATAAGTATGCATTATCCACTAGCCTACTTGCTTACACAAAAGTTGAGGAGTAACTCAAAGTAAACACAAATAGTAGCTTTAGTGATATTTCTGTGCTGAAACGTACTTTGATGGCGAGTGTTGTAACGTGCTAAATTCTGAGGTTTGAGTACAACAGAAACCATACTGTATTGAGACATTCCACCTACAGTTTGTGGTTATGAAAGTCTGATTAAAAGTGGTTTTAGATATATGAAAGTATTTTGGGCCAGTGCCGTCTGCATTGAACCTACTCTGTACACTGTTTCACTAAATAAAATACCCATGTGCAAGTACATTTGCACAACCGAATTTCATCTAAAATAAATGTTAAAAAATATTTTGTATGTCTATGTAATTAATTATTATGATTCTTTATCCATTCCAAAAAGATAGCCTTTTTTTTGAGAGAGAGAGAGAGAGAGAGAGAGAGACTGATAGAGAGCGAGGGAGGGGCAGAGAGAGAGGGAAAGAGAGAATTCCAAGCAGACTCCACACTGTCCGTGCAGAGCCCAACGCAGGGCTCGAACTCACAAACTGTGAGATCATGACCTGAGCCAAAACCAAAAGTCCAATACTTAATGAACTGAGCTACCCAGGTGCCCCTCAAAGAAATAGTCTTTATTTACCTCATTATTAATATGAATCATGACTCATCTGAATGTACTAGAATAAAAGTATCTAAAGTAGTATAACTAGATATGAAATAAAACACTAGCTATATTTTATTAGAAGCGCTTTAGAAAGACAGTCAATAAACATAAAACAAAAGGTGAGACATTGGCAATTTTTACAAAGAAAAATTGTCCCAAGTTGAAATGTAAATAACATACCTGAGTAGATAATTGACTAGCTGATGTGGGCTGATAAATACCGTATTTTCCAAAGAAAGATCAGTACGGATTCCATAGTTCAGCTTTATCTTTGTATTAGGCATAATAAGATCTTCAAATAGCCTTAATCAGTAGACTCTTCTAGTCACCAACATAGACATACTTCATAAGCTCTTCTTCTTCTTGTGTAAATCAACCAAGTGAGGAATGAGAAGTAGTTCTTTTGAGCTTCAGTGTTAAGTACTGTGCTTAATACTGTACGTGTGTTTATTTTATACAGTCCTCACAGCAACTCTTAAGAGTAGGCATTCTCTCCGTTTTGCAGATGAAAAATCAAACTCAGAGAAAAATTCAACTGAAAGAAATTAAGAGAATTTCTCATGACTAGTAAATAGCAAGTTCCACATTCAAATCCGGGTCCTCTGAATCCAAGCCCCATGTTCTTCCCTTTCTACCATGCTGCCTTTAATGCAAATGTGATAAAAAACAATATAATCATTAAGTATAGATTTTTTTTTTAATTCTGCTTATGAGTTGCCAAAAATATTGCATGGGAAAAGCTATCACATAATTTTAGATAGCGTCCATCAATTTGATATTTCTGAAAACTTCACATAGAGTTTTCCTTGTTTGAGTTTTATACTGTAGATTTTTACCATGAGCCCATATGTGTCTGCTGTTCCAAGCACTAGGCATTCAACAGTGAACAAATACAAATGGCATATGGCCTTGTGGAACATGCACGGTAGAGAAGGAGACAGACATTAAATAAATGATCACACACAAAAATAAACAAATTATAAAATGTGATAAATGCTATTAAGGAAAATATAAAGGGTAATAGGTAAAACAGTTAGTATTAACAAAGTGTGGAGGACTGAGGAGACCAGGAGGTCAGGTTTTCTGTCTGCTCACCCACAGTTCCTGTCAACACATTTATTTAGGTGTGTGGGATGGAGCAGGATTCAAAGTTCACTCTGAGGTCTCTAGTTTGGGTGATTGAGTTTATTGTGAGATGGCCAGTCCAAAACGGGGAGCAGATTCGAGGATGAAGATAATGGGCTTAACCTTTGGAGGTTTGAGAGATTACTATGACGTTCAGATAGACGTAGGACTGGAGGAGATCCACTGGGTGTCTGCAGATGGAAAAAAAAAAGCGAGGATTGGGAATCTAAATTTGGGAATTACACACAAATAGGTATTAGATAGAACTGAGCTGGCCTCTGCAAGATGGGTTGGATTAGAAAGCAAGAAAAAAACTTAAATAGTCCCTTTAAAAATCAGCTGAATTAGGTACACCTGGGTGAGTCAATTCAGTGTTTGAATCTCCATCTTAGCTCAGGCCTTGATCTCAGGGCCATGAGTTCCAGCACTATGTTGGGCTCCACACTAAGCATGGAGCATACATAAATGCATACATACATCAATGCATACAAGAAAAATAAATAAAAATAAGCTAAGTTAATTTATTCAGCATTTCCTGGAGCATATGCCTCAAAAACCTAGCTTTAAAAAATGATAATAAGTGCCCCTGTAAATAAATAAATAAATAAATAAATAAGCAGAGAAACAAACATTCTGTCAGCAATAGGTTTGGGCAGCAGATTAAATAGTTTAAAAGACATTTTCAGCCTTTAATCTTTCAGTGTGCTTCATTTCCCAAATGCATTGGGCCACTAAACGTTTTGTCTTATGGGGTATCTTATGGGGTATTTTGTAGAAATGATATTCCACAGAAGACTTGCTGGGAAATGCTGGACCATATAAAGTCTTACAGTGAAGAATGTCCATGGTTTTTGGTGGGCAGACTGGAGTGTAATCAAGAGAGGAATGAAATTGGGAATACTGAAATTTTTATTTACGTTTGGTAGCCCTGCCAGGTAGGAAATAATTCGAAGTCAGAGAAAGGGAGCTGTTGCAGAGGGCACATCAGGAGAGAAAGGCAGTGTAAAGAGTGGGGTTTTGAAGACCGGGTATGAATTGAGGAGGGAATGATTTCAGACAGGGAGATCATCTAGGACAGGAAACCGATAAGGACAGGAATGATAGAGCCGCCTGGGAAATAGACAAGAAAGTGTGAACCTGAGAAACATTTCAAGGGAAGGAATTGTGGGACTTGGTAATAGATTAGATTAAAAGAAGAAAAAGGCAAAGATAACAATACAGTTTCTGGCCTGAGAGAGGAAGAAAGATACACAAAAGATTGAAAACAGACCCCTAACAGTATTATGGCTAACATACTTCCCAACTTTCTGCTGTAGTTCTAGAAAACAGAATACAATACTGTCTGAAAGCATAGTCCTATCCCTTCGAATGTTTTCAATTAAATGGCAAGAAACTAAACAATTTTAAGAATTTTTGAACACACACACACAAAGACTTTCTCAACACACATCTAAAATGCTATGTTCAGTCTTTAAGTGGTCAAAAATAAGCTCCAGACTTATAATTGGGAATGATGTTAACCATGCTGAAATTAATTTTCTCAAATCTTAAATTGCTCCAAAAAACATGAATAGTTCTCTGGTCACTTTCATTAAAATCCCCTACATTAAATCTGGCATTTACAGTTTCACATTCAGCAACAAGCTAGAAATCACACTTTTCAAATTCTAAGCAGAAATTAGTTTTAGATTTATTTGCTTTCTTTCCAAATGTGTTAGTGCCCAAGGGCTCTGACAATGACACACTTTGTTTCACAAAGGAAAAGAAGACTGTTAAAAAAAAAAAAAAAGAAAAAAAAAAACCTATGTGTTTTCTTTTCCCAAAAAAAAAAAAAAAAAAAAAAAATCCCTGCCTGCTTTCTATTTTCCAGGTGACATTTACAAAGAGGAAATTTGGGTTGATGAAGAAGGCGTACGAGCTGAGCGTGCTCTGTGACTGTGAGATCGCGCTGATCATCTTCAACAGCACCAACAAGCTGTTCCAGTATGCCAGCACCGACATGGACAAGGTGCTGCTGAAGTACACGGAGTACAATGAGCCGCACGAGAGCCGGACAAACTCCGACATCGTGGAGGTGAGAGCGCATGCGTGGTTGACGAACCAATAATAATGGCGGAGCCGCGTGGTCCTTGAACCTCTTGGCGCACACCCCTTCCTTTTCTTAAGTTGTTTGTATCTCCACAGATGTCCCCGTGGTTATCATCCCAACATTACCCCACCCTTTCTATCCCCACAAAACGGAAGTTAGAATGATAGGTGATAGGGACAATGTAAACCTGGTCCCTTCTAGAAATCAGGCACCAGTGTCAGTGTATTGACCTGTCCCTTCTAGAAATCAGGCACCAGTGTCAGTGTATTGACCTCATCCTCCATAAGTCATCATTGCCCACGGCCGTGTGGGGACAAAGAAATTGTCCTGTCCCAGACTTGGGAACTGTGGCCAACAGAGGGCTTTAGAATACTTTTGATCATTTCTTTCAGATATAGACTAGTTTTACAACACAGTCAAAAGAAAAAAGTGATCTCACCCCAGCCTTACACTTCAATTTTTAACTTTGTCTCTTCTTTCTAATTCATTCTTCCTAATGCATTCTTACTGCAAAAGTAAAGACAGTTATTATGCTAGAAATGTTTTCCCCCAATTATATGATTTAGTGTAGCATTGTTCATGTACAGGGAATCAGAAATCTGATGAAATGAATTTCTAAATGTTAGCATGGTGTTTTATCAAAGTCAGATTTAAAACGTTTTATTGTGCCAAAAGTAAATAAGCATCACATTAAAACTCAAAAATGTTGTTTATGTTTTTGATTCATATTAGCATAAGTAGCATTGCCATACAGTTTTAAACACTTCTTGCTTTAAACACAGTGTTTAAATCGCCTTAGAGTATCCTTCATAAGCACTGAATACTAAACCAAAAAGGACGCATAATGAAGACTGTCCCCATCTGTCTGTTTTCCTCCCCTGTCTCCCCATGGTTTCTTAGACTGTGATTGCTTTTCCAGAATTAAGAGAAAATTAATAAGTGTTACAAAAGTATGTATTCAGAGTCAGTTTGCCAGAGGACAAGTTATTCTTGCCATTACTTGGACCGTTCTATATTATAAAAAAATCTAGCACTAATCTTGACCAAATTAATCAACCTATCACTTCCATCTTCTCTTTACCTGTTATAATTCCTGAAACTGATTCTGGTTTCTTTGCCTTTATTGGGAGTTTTTTAAAAGTGTTGAGCTCATCAATTTTTTTAGTGTTTTGCCTAATAGGTTAAGCAAATAATTTCAGAGAAGCAAAAGTGAATAAGTAGACTTCATGTGGTATATGTTTAAAATACTTGCACATTTGCTTTACTGAACGTCACTTTGGTTTCTCATTGACATGATTTTAATTGTGTGCTTGCCTTGATTCTGAAATTTAAGGTTATTTATAAAACTTACCTACTGTTATTTCAGATAGTATTTTATCCATGTGTACATGTAACTGTGAAAATACATAAACAAACATTAATATGAACAGAACTAGTTGACTGTCAAATCTCATAGGTGCTTTTGTGTGTGTGTGTGCATGTGTGTTCACACACACTTAACATAAGTCCCAAACACAAAACAACTCTATACTCAAGACTCATCTCATTACCAAAACCATCACAACAGACATTTCAGGGTAACACAGAGTTGAGTTGGAATTTGTCGTTAGATCTAAACTGCTCCAGTCCTTAACATGCTGTGAAATGCAGTAGAAATATAGTAAAGTAGTTGAAAATTTTGTTGACTTTTAAAATTTGCTTTCTTAAAGGAGTTTAAAAATCTAGAAAATTCATCTTCTGAGAGCATTAGTCAGGATGATTTGATGGTGACTGAGAACTTCACATTCTCGAGACTTTCATATTCTTGGACAGATGGGTATCTGAGCCAGACTTTTTTTTTAATGTTTATTTGTTTTTGAGAAAGATAGACACAGCACGAGAAGGGGAGAGAGTCTAGGACAATAGAGAGAGAGGGAGACACGGACTCTGAAGCAGGCTCCAGGCTGAGCTATCAGCACAGAACCTATCATGGAACTTGAACTCGTGAACTGCAAAATCATGATCTGAGCAGAAGTCAGATGCCTAACTGACTGAGCCACCCAGGCGCCCCATGAGCCAGAGATCGTTAAAGGCCATGAGAAGTGCACTGGATTGGAAGTCAGAGGGCTTGCATTTGAATGCTTGTCATGCACAATCTTGCTATGTGACAAGTTAGCTATTTCTCTAAAGTTTTCTCATCTTAAAAATGAAGGCATTGAATTTCAAAGTCCTTTGTAGCACAATCCTTTTAAAAGCAATACTTTTAGGGGCACATGGGTGGCTCAGTCCATTAAGCGTTCGACTCTTGATTTTGGCTCAGGTCATGATCTCACAGTTCAGGAGCTCTAGCCCCATATTGGGCTCCATGCTGACGGCACAGAGCCTGCTTGGGATTCTCACTCTCCCTCCCCCTCTACTCCTCCCCCCCACCTCAAAAATAAATAAACTTAAAAAAGAAAGCAATACTTTTATTTTTTTTTTAAACGTTTTTTTTTTTATTTATTTTTGGGACAGAGCGAGACAGAGCATGAACGGGGGAGGGGCAGAGAGAGAGGGAGACACAGAATCGGAAACAGGCTCCAGGCTCTGGGCCATCAGCCCAGAGCCCGAGGTGGGGCCTGAACCCACGGACCGTGAGATCGTGACCTGGCTGAAGTCGGACGCTTAACCGACTGCGCCACCCAGGTGCCCCAAGAAAGCAATACTTTTAAAAGAGAGTGAAGCAGCAGCTCCATTATCTTGCATTTAATATCAGTAAATTAAAGCTCTGAATCTCTCGAAAAGGCATTCTGGGGCTCCTAGACCAAAACTAGGGAAGGCTTGATTCTTTGAATGAAGAGAATATAAGTCAGTCCTGCTCAACTACCTGAATCACACATTCTTCACCTATTTGGCTTTTCCAGTTTAGTAATAACAGATAATGGAAGAAGAAGTAAAGTGGGATCCCTAAGCTTGATAAAATTTACATTACCCCCAAATAGAATATTTTTGAAAGTGCAGCTCATTGAAATCACTATGCTTGAAATACTTGGTGGAGAAGAAGGAATCTGGATGGAGAGCTGCATTTATAACTGGTTTCACAAGTAATTCTTATACACACTAAGTTTGAAAACCTCTGCAGCACTAAGACATAAATCGTGTTGGAAGTTAAGAACCTGGGATACATCAGGGACTTGAGGAATCCATTCTAAGAATGAATCTAACACAAAGTTGGGAGTTAAGGTAGTTTACTACTTCTGGGTAAAATTTTAAATCCTATTTATTTTAATTTAATGGAATACATTTAACTGAGTAAGTTTAATGAGGAGCATAATATGTTTCATGAAGGGTCATTAGTTTTATATTTCCCATTTGGACTATTACCTCTCTCCCTTAACCCTCCAAAAACAGTTTACTCACAAGAAAAAAAGATTGGCACTGAGAGAGAAATAATATGATTCCCAGCATTTAGACCAAAATATAAATTTGAGGCCATACCAGAGTAGTGTTACAGGGTCATAGGAAATTGTGCAGTGCGTGGGTGCTGTAAAAGATTCCTTCTTTTAGCAAAAAAGCTCTGTGTAATTATGTCTTTGCTTGATAATTAGCCCTACAGTTACAATGGCACAAAGACTTACAAAGACTTAATAGACAGACTGAGATAGGTTTTTTTAATTGTTATATTATAATGCAGCTTGAATATCTGTTTAGATACAATATATAAATATGCCAGATTTAGTAAATGTGTTAAATTTTTAATCCATTGGTTTAAAACAACAAAACCAGTTACTGTATTAAAAGTGCTTCCTTTGAAGAAAGTGCATTTTATTTAACTATGTGACAAGTATACTGGACATTTACTCAAAATAGTAGCTTATGAGGTCATTGAAATTCAGCAGGGATTCTGATGATATTAAAGAACTGTCCGTTTCATCTCTTCCAACTGTCTTAGCTCCTCCACTTCTGGTTCTCTTAGCTGCTTTCCTCCCCTCCCAGTTGATGTTGGGCTCTATTCCTGGAAGAAGATGTGGTGTTGAGCACTTCAAGATGACCTGAAGAATTCAAGTCCCACAGGACATGCTTACAGGCTGTCTTTCTGTTAGCAATAATTTAGCACATGTCAGGTTACAGTCAGCACTGTACAAGGGATTCTGAAACAGCAGAAGACAGGCATTCTTGTTAAGGATGTAGAACATATAGAAAAATCAGTGTGGGAACAGTTGGAGGGCAGGGGAATAATAACCTCATTAACGTAATAGAAGCTACTGAAAGGAAAACATAAGCTAAACAGTTTAACAAAACTCATTCAAACAGGTCAGTGATCACCAGACCATTTCAGGTGGCCTTTGGAGTGACAGAAGTCCCAGACAGGTTACCTCCGTATCCAACACATGTTTTCTAACCACAAAACCCATAGGAGAGTGTCACTTAGCACCTGGCCAGGAGGGAATGTGTCACCCTTCAGTGATTCAGTGATTCTCTTGAGCTGCTCATCCAGTCTGGGACAATAGTCAAGTGACTAAGCGTAGGAGGGGAATGGAACATGGCGTCCTCTGCTGCTCCCTAGGAAATGAAAAAGGTGGACCTAACTCCCGCAGAAGAAACATTTGATTCACAACTGACTCAGTGGAGCATTACTGGTTTGTTTTTTAGATGTGCAAATGGGCAAGATAGTGTGTGTGTGTGTGTGTGTGTGTGTGTGTGCGTGTGCGTGTGTAAGAGAGAGAGAGAGTAAAGTTAGAGATAATGTTTACATAAAATTTTATTTTCTGTTATCTGAATCTTGTTTGGATTTAAAGACTTCCAAGAACAGTTGTCCACAAAAATGTTTCCTTTAACAGTAGTAATTAAGGGCTGAATTAGGACTGGAAAGATGTTAATAGGTTATAAACTTTATTGTTTCGCAGTGCTCCTGGAGGTTATCAATAAACTAACTACCTTTACATAGTATGGTAGAACTTCGTGAGTGTAATTTTTGTTGAAAAACAAATGCAGCAAATAGTAGAAATGGACTTTTTTACAAACTGTATGATCAAATTCGGGAATAGATATAAAATATGAAAATATGTTTATTTTACCTGAGCTTTCATGATGTCTAATTAAATAGGTTCCAATTTTTATTATAAAATATAGGTATATGAAGTTATTTTTATGCATACCTGTAGGTATCTATTATACAGGCGTACTTTTTCCTTTTTATTATTTTTTTTAGTTTTTTGCAATGAGGTAGCGTGTGGCTCTTTCCATAGGCTTCTTTTTGTTTGTTTCAAGTCTTTATTTAAATTCCAGTTAGTTAAAAAATAAATACATAAATGAATTTAATTAGTTAAAATTCCAGTTAGTTAACGTATAGTGTACTATTAGTTTCAGGAGTAGAATTTAGTGACTCACATATAACACCCAGTGCTCATCATAACAAGTATATTCCTTAATATACATCATAGGTACTTTTCGTAAGAATAAAAGCACATTCTCTTATTTGTTTGGTCATTTGTTGTATTTTTATTTTTTCATGCATTCACTGAATAAAGATTGGTTGAATTTTTGTATGTGCTTTGGAATGCCCAGAGATACAAACATAAACCAGGCCCTCAAGGACTATTGGTTTTTAAGATTGCTCACAAGGCTATACATGATCTGGCCCCTGTTTATATGTTCCTCTCCAGCCAATCGCCTTTGCTGTTTCCCTCCCCCACCGCTGCCATCCTGTATTCGGGCCACCAAAACATGTTTATATTCCTCAGCTTTTCCAATCCTGATTTGTTTTGTCTTTAACACTCCTTACTAGGCCTTTTCTTGGCCTTTATTTATCCTTCATTCAGGTCAAGTCCCAATTTATACTTTTGGAAAGCCATCCTTGTGTTTTTTCTGTATTAGAGTTAGAATTGTATTTTCTCCATCAAAGCACCATGTTATCCAATTACCTGTTGCACACTGGATTTTAAACTCCTGGAGGGAAGGGACTATGCATATGTTGTTTACCAGAACTATCCTATCTCTGTTGTTTACCTACAGAATATTTGGCCCTCAGAATATATTTGTAGAATAAATAAACAGGGGGAAACAATTATAACAGGATATATACCAGTGATTATCATGCAGCATAATGTTACTCACTTAAAGTATAAAAAAATGTTTTTATAGCTCCAATGAAACAGTTCGTTAAAATTTGGTTTTCTCAAAGCACAATCAAGAAACTAAAATAATCCAAATCTGTGTTAATACAGTAACCACTGGCCACATATGACTAGTCACATTTTTTAATTTTTTTTTTTTTTTGAGAGAGAACACATGAGCAGGGAAGGGGCAGAGGAATAAAGAGAGCGAGAATCCCAAGCAGGCTCCATGCTGTCAGCACAGAGCCTGGCATGGGGCTCAATCTCATGAACCGTGAGATCATGACCTGAGCTGAAATTAGGAGTCAGACACTTAACCAACTGAGTCCCCTCGGCCCCCCATGACTATTCACATTTAAATGAATTAAAATTAGGTGAGATGTCCAGTTCGCTTCCCCATTGGCACTAGCCACATTGCAAGGGCTCAGTAGCCACATGCAACTAGTGACTGCTGAATGGGACATGGAAGATGTAAAATGCAGTGATCATCATGGAAAGTTCCATGCATCAGCGCTGGTCTAGGTTAAAATGTGAAAAGGAGGCATTTAATCTAACTGTGTTCTCAAATTCACACCAAGATTAGTTTTTCAATATAAAATCTGAGGAGTGCATTTCAAAAGTAAAGAACCGTGGAACCGTGGATTTTAGAATCCAGAGCATAAATGTTCACTATGAGAGACACCAATTGAGAACTAAACATTCAGCCTAAAACTAAAAACATATTTTACCCCTAAACCAATAACCACAGAGTCGATCAGTAAACTTACTACCTAGTCAGAAAGCACTTGCAAGTTGTCCAGACTGACAGAGAGCTAGGCAATGTGTGCTGGGTTTTTTTTGTTTTTTTTGTTTTTTCTGTTTTTTTTTTTTTAAGTGCAAAGCTTGTGAACGGAAAGGGGGTAGATCTTTCTTGTTACTATTTTAAAATTACTTGAAGCAACATGAGCCAGTATTTAACTTTATAATTAGTAATTTCATTTCTTCAGAAAAGCAGGGTTTTTCTTTATGAAGGAGCTCAGAAAAATAATATTCTTGAAATACATTAAAAATTCTTCTTAGGTTACTATAAAATATAATTAAAATAGTTCTTACGGTGATTAGCTCAGTAACTCTGCCCAGTCCTCTGTTAAACCAAGTATATAATTGCTTTTCAATAGATAATACTGAAAAATGAAGAAAGAATTAGTATATTCCAGACAGATTTAAACTTTCATTGTTGAGGCTTCCAAGGAAAAGGGGAAAAAATGATTTTGTGAAAAAAAGGTTTAGTAAATTTCTGCTTAATTTTAATGTTCTTTTTGCTTATGTGTCTTTAAAAGACTTCTACTAGTCCCTATAAATCATACTTATATTTATTCCCCAAAGTCTAAAAGAAGAAATGGGCCTAAAAATGTATTCATATTTGTCATAACTACCACAGTGGATTTCTACATATCAAATTTGAAGATTCGTTTCTTTTTTAAAAATAATGCTCTTGCTTAATTTACATGTATTTTGTAAACATGAAAAGATGCTTCACATCTCATTTATTGAACAGATCATTGTTGAGCAAATAAAGTGCATGTTAGAGCACTAAAGTTATATGCACAAGGCAATAAAATGGAATTTCCTCTCACCTGTTACTACACAGCTCTAATGGCTTATAGGCAGTAGTACTAACACAGAGTCGACAGAAAATTATTTAATAATAGTAGAAAAAACAAGAGGTTTCAAAATACAGCCTTTTTCTCACTGATGTAACCGTTTTGTCATTATTAATTACCACCACTTTATCATCATCATTTTGCATGATCGTTCTTGACCTAGTAGAAACCAATGTGTTTACTTTTTGTTTTTTCTCCCCAGTATATGAAAGGGAAAGGGGGAAAATATTTAGCCTGGATCATTATAGTCACTTTTTAATGATATTTACAGATTTCATGGCATATGGAACTTGGTGCTGGACAGCATATTTGAACCATTTGTTAGCCGTTGATAACACCTCAGTAAAAGTAGTATTGTTTGGCTTTAACGTATCTGGCTTTAAAGTATCAAATTAGATACCAAAGAGTAGAACATCTTTACGTCCTCAGGACTGGTTACTGAATAGCACTGTGGAATATTCAAAAGTGAAGTTTTAGGAACAATTCCAGAGTCCTGCCTAGAGTAGAATAAAAGATGATAAATCTTTTAATGAAATGATATTTATTATTTCACTTACCTCACTGAATTTTTAAAAAGTTATTATAAATCTGTTTCCCTTCCCTGAAAGACATAATGATGTTTTATCTACAGCTCTAACTCCAACTGCCATCTCAATGAATGGGACATTGTAGACATTCAATAAATATTACATATATATATATATATGCATACACACATGTATTTATGCATATATGCTTATGTGTATATACATACATAAATTAAAAGAACTTATCATTATAGTATAAATAAAATTAAACCTTGTCAAGTTTTCTTTGTTGAAGTCAGATATGTTCTAATAATAATAAAGGTGAGAATCTTTCAAGTGAACCTGAGATGAATAAAGTTGTTGCTGTGTAAGAAACAAATAAGCACAGCAGACCACATAGAAATATTACCTGTAGTAATGGTGGAAAGTAAAAAACCAATATATGTAGGTTTCCTAGGGAAGAGAGAAGCAACCTGTTGGTACTTTGTCCAGGATGTGACAAGAGGGATCAGTGGGTCTCAAACTTCATCATTTCTGTCCTGTGAATTCTCTTTGGGCAATTGAACCAGGTTTCAGATTCTAGTCCAGTCTGAGTCACTGGGGCTCTTGCTGAGAGGCTGATTGGGACTCACTGGTACGGTGCAGAGCCCAAGACTACATTTCCGACCAGTTCCCAGGTGCTGCTGATGCTGCTAGTTTGTGGACTGAACTTTGAGTAGCAAAGACTCAGACTTCCCTTTCCAAACATCTGTTTTCCCCAGCATGGAGTTTGAAAGTACATTTTTAAAAGAGAGAGAGAGAGAGAGAGAGAGAGAGAGAGAGAATCCCAAGCAGGCTCCAAGCTCAGTGCAGAGCCTGATGTAGGGCTTGGTCTCGTGACTGTGAAATCATGACCTGAGCTGAAGTCAAGTGTCAGATGCTTAGCCAACTGAGCCATCCAGGCACCCCAGAAGTATATTTTTAAACACTTATTCTTTATAGCTTTACCGAGGTCTAGAATCATACCATAAAATAGATTTTTTAAAAGTAATATTTGGTAAAACTAACTCTTGAAAGCAAGTGTGTTAGGTTTCCAGAAGCATGATGTAAAAGGCCTGTGACTACTCAGTAAGGTGAGTGACCCTGTCTGTGGTGAACACTGCATCTCCTGACCTGGTCTCTGCCCTTGTGAGTGCCTGTCAGTTGGCAGTGGCTGTCTGTAGCACGTGTTGAGGAAGATTCTGAGCCTGAAAGCAGACTCGGCAGGCACGTGTGATGTGATTGGGTAGGCATGTGTGCCAGGGTGCACAGAGAAGTGGAAGCTCTGTGCTTTCCTCCTTATCTTCCTGGTCAAATAATCCATAGGACATTCTGGGAGAAGACTCCAGACTTGATCACTAAAAGGACTGGAATTAGGCAAGTGCTGCGTATGTGTACAACAGATTGGGTGGGTAGATTATATTATTGGAAATATATCTCATTTTACTAATAGCTACTTTGTATATTATCCAGTCGTGTCTCAATGGCATTTAGCGTATTCTCTGTTACCCTGAAATTTAGCCACCCAATGGAAGTTTCTGAATAAGGGGAAAAAAATTTCCTGTCAATTATTTCTAAAGGTCATAAAGTTAATGACTAGCTGGGAGGTTAATTAGATTCTCAAAGCCTCTTCATATCAATTAAATCTCTTATCTTTATGTTTTAGTAAATAAACTCGATAACTATTTAGAGCTACTGTTTTAAGATAAGAAACACTGTAAACAGTAAACTGTACAACTGGTATTTGGGTTTTTTTCCTCACATCTAAGAAAGCATGGTTACAAAATAAACTAATACATGAATTAATGGTAGTATCTCTTATTCTAGAATTTCTGAATTAAATAATTTACTTTTCAAAATTACATGCAAATGACTCCTTAATCATAAACAAATACCATCTCTATGACCTTGAGAAAACTGTTTCAGAGACGAAAAACTAAGGTCAGAGTTACCCTGAAAATGAGCTACTAGTAAAAAATCAACTGCACTCTCAGTGGTTCCAAACACCAAACTCCTTTCAGAGTTACTGTACACATTTATAAATAAGTGATATATTTAGTGCCTATAGCCTAACAATTACAAACTCAATCACTTCTGTCATGTAATTTCTCTTTGGATAATAGAAGCAGATTTCAAAATGAAATGATATTGATGTGCATTAATCAGTAAGGTAGCCACTAGCTCTATGTGACTATTTAAATTTAAGTTAAATAAAATAAAATTGAAATGAGCTCTTAGTCTCACTAGCCACAAGCAAGTACTTGATAGCCACATGTGACTCGTGAATTCCGTATTGGTGAGACCAGTAGAGAAATACCCATCACCCTGGAAAAGTTCTATTGGGCAGCACTGATGTAGGAAGTGAAACTGGTGAATCCAGTGCTCTTGTTCATGAACTAACTAGCAGGACGGTTGATGGATACACCTAATAAAGAGCTTGTCAACTGGAGGGGATGCAGGCGGCCATTTCACCTTTTGCTCCTAAGCATCTACTCCATGCTCATAGAGTGTCAGGGTCTGGGTCAGGGCACAGAAACCAAAGCGGGAAAGCTGAGCCACTCAGTCAATGTTTCCTCCCAGGAGTAGAGTATTTGTTAAAATAAATGTGACTTGGTGGAGTGAAGGGAGAGGGTAGAGGGAACACTAAGGCTTGAATTGCCCCAAGGAAGAAGAGAAAATGGAGGAAGGGATAGGTAAGAAGAGTCATAGGGAATCAGAAACAAGGTAGGTCAATTCTGGACATTCCCACGAGGAAGGAAAGAGCACACGTGCACACAATTTCTGATTTTTCCTCATTGGAAATGTGAGAATTCTGTCTTCATCCAGGGTTCATGACTGGGATCTCCTTAAATTTAGTGGTTCTGAATTAATACTGGGGGGGAGGGGGCGGGGAGCAAAGCTGCAGAGTGATTTTCCCAAAGAATGTTGTTGAAGCATTATCATGAGAGTTTACCTTTAAAATTTTACATTTAGGAAATAGAACTTCAAAAGCCCCACAGATTTGGAGAGAAATTAAGTTCTAGTT
Organism: Lynx canadensis; assembly: GCF_007474595.2. Taxonomy (NCBI): domain Eukaryota; kingdom Metazoa; phylum Chordata; class Mammalia; order Carnivora; family Felidae; genus Lynx; species Lynx canadensis. Next base: position 151,635,825 of record NC_044303.2, on the reverse strand, counting down.
ATAGCAACATCACACACTAGCTCTCTAACCTGGGGCAAGTTATTTAACCATCTTGTCTTCGGGTTCCTGCTCTGAGTCAGATATTGTCCACCCTGACCCAGCCTTCTTCACTGTTGTGAAGGCTGTTGTGATGATTACAGGCTATAAAAGATGTCAGAGTCTATTGTAAACTGTTAAGTCATGTAAGATGTTTTCATTTTCAACATCAAGGGGAAAGTTTAAGTAATAAAGTTGTTTAATCAAAAGAGAGAGAAGAAGCAAGTTCTTAATTTGGAAATAAATCTATAATATTTTATATTAATAAGTATATTAAGTATACTATTCTTATATAAATAATGATAGTATTTTATATAAATTAAGATCTGAAAAAGCCACTGAGTTTTCTTTTCCCCAAGCATTTGTGAAATATTCTCTTTGTGCAAGATGAGTGGGACAATGATGATGTGTCCACCACTCTCCAGGGCTGATAGTCCAATGTAAATGAAACATACACAGGACTTGTTGTTTCATTCCGCAGATATTGATGAACATGAAGACCATGTGCCAAACATTGTGCTAGTTATTGGTGACACATCTGTGACAGTCCTACCCAATGGTCCAAACCATAAGACTTAGAGTACAGTGGGATATCTGAGGCAAAAGAAAATAATTGCAACTGAGAGCACCTGAAAACATCTCATAGTGGTTATAGATGAAAGCATGACTTTGAATGATAAGTAAAAAAGTTGATAGGCTAAGCCAATCTGCAAGTCATTTATTCCCATTTAAAATAAAAGCAAGACTAATAAAGGTAGTGGTGTATAGACATATAAACGCATAGATACATATATTATACACACACACATATACACACACATTTATGTGTATATGTATATTATGTAGCAGCCTTGATTCTGGTTTCTGGTTGGCATTGGATTTTTTAATATATGGTTTCTCTGTAAACATGTGGTTATCATTTTTAGAGAAAGTCTAGAAAATACAAATGTTAGAAAAATGCACTGAATATAATTGCCTTTAAGTTTGATAAAAGGTTCTCTGGTGCTAAGAATGGAAACCTCCGGTTTACATCCCACCTCCCTGGTATAACTTTACAATGAGGTTTCCCCTCATCTCTCTGAATTCTAAAACATGATACAGCTGGCTGAGAGGCTGGAAAATTGTTACATGCCTGTGTTACATTCTTATAACCTAATTGTTCTACAACTTTTCTGCAGTTTAATCATTGGAGAATGTTCTTTGTTTTTGTAGTCACTGTTTCACATAGTAACAGCTTGTTGTATTTTGGTCTGTTTGCCAGAGGGTAGGTTTATTTTTAAAACCCTGAACTCTGAATTTTTCTTTATTTTTCCAAGATTGAAAGCAGCTGAAATGCCTGGAGTTACAGGTTGAAGGCTGCTTTACAATATGTGAAGGGAAGCTTCTTTCCCTCCTCCCTTTGTGTGTGTGTGTGTGTGTGTGTGTGTGTGTGTGTTTAAATTTTTTCCTAACAAATGTCTTCTAACTGGTAGTTGTCTAAAAATAGAACACTGCCTAACTAAAAATAGCCTGGCTCTCAGTCGTGCCAAGGAAAATGGAGAGGAATAGGCGTGGAATAGAAGGCTGAGTAATCCAGTTCTATTCATTCAGAGAAACCTTTGAGAATGCGGGCGATGATAAAGTGCCCTCAAAAAACCACAGGCTTGACTCTCTCTTCAGACTTCTAGGTGCCAATAAACATTCTAGCCCCAGGATACATTTTTTTCTCATAGGTTGTAAACATTTTCTGAAAGACAAGGCTTTGTTTCACAGGACCTGACAAACTGCCATAGCTAACTAACTTTCCTAAGGTCTTAAAAATTCATAATTGTAAGAGATATTTTAAAAGAGCATCTTAAATGAAAGTATTGTAAAATAATGTACATCATGTAATAATTAGGAGAAAACTGTTACAATAAAAACTGCATACTGCTTGCAGTTAAACTCAGAACTTTAAAGTTTTGCAGAAAGTTATTCCTGTGACTCACTGTAGCTAAAGAGAACAGCTGACTTAGTTTAACTCCATTAGATACAAAATTCTCTTAAGTGTATATCCCCTTGATGTGCCAGTATTTAGTCTCTTTCCCACAATTATAATTTTCACTCAGGCAGATTTTCTGTTTTAATTTTTTAATTGGAGTAGAAACTACTTTGAAAAATAACATTTCAAGAGTAGGATGACTTGAAGTTTAGAGAAAGGGAATTTTGAGTAAGTCACAAAAAAAAAGACCAGTTTCACAATAGTAACTCCTTTTTTTTTCAATTTTGTTTTGCTTAAGTAATCTGAATAATCAGGTCAAACATAGCAACAGGGTGTGGAAATGTCAGCGCAGTTCACGGGGTTATACGGGACTGAGCATTGTTATGTTCAGTTCCTGTAATGATGCTGGTGATAAGACTCTTGAGACAAAGGACTATAATTGATGGAAAGAGCCTTAAATCATTGCTAGAAGAATCAAGGTCCTTGTATCTGTGTACATCGACTCTTCTGGTCTCCTTCCGTCTTGTAAAGCATTTTGTCGTCTTGCATGGTGGCCCCCTACTGCTCTTTGTAATAGATGCAGACCACAAGTGATTCCTTCATGCAGCATACAGGGTGTAATTGTGTCTGTGTGGTGTATTAGTAATTACCAAGCTGAATTCCCATATTGTATCTTTACTGCAGGCATGGAAAAATAGGACATACAATCCTGCATAGACATTTTCAACCTAGATAGTGAACCACTTAGAGCTACATTCCAGGGACAAAGCCTTTTACATGCACACTTTTTGAACAAAATTTTCATTGTTGAGTCATTTGTGCTATGCAGGATAAATTCAGTTTTGGAAATAATTACCTCTGATATAGTCATTTCTGATTCTTCAGCAAAACCTTTGTAATACGGAAAATATTTGCTATTTTTCATTGCTAAAAAATCATTTTAATATTGCTAGATAAAGTAGTGATATGAGATGTAATAATTATTATGCTAGACCACCTTGTACAAAGAATAGTGCATGGATCACTACATATAACAGATTATATAGCATTCATAAACATTACATAATTGTTTTAACGGCATTTTTAACATCAAATGGATATTTTCATACAATTCATTGATTTTGGCTCAAGCATTGTTAAACTTCAGAAAAAGCTGACAACGAATTTTTGTTACAGTAAACAGATATAAATTAATAATTAATTTCTTTTCTATAAAATTTGCATCCATCCTTTATGTATTATGTAGCTAATATTGATTTGACTACCTCCTAATCATTGGGGATTTGAAATGTTTACAGTATTATTTATCTATAATAGAAGCTAAAATAAGGCAAGCAGGTTGGTTTAAACAAGAGAAGGTATATTTTTTTTCAAATAAAATCAAATGCTTATAATGACAGCTAAAAACTATTAAATGCAATAACAGAGAAATGAATATGGCCATTTCATTAGCAATAACAAATGACATTAGATTTATTTTGTGAATTTTTAATTAAAGCATGTAAGATTTTGATTCCATTTTTACCTTCAAATTCAAAAATGACCTGCCAATATGTATATTTTACAAATTTACTTCCACTTTTGTCTATGGATAGTTTTATTCTAGCAATAATTATTAGATTTCTAGGATGTACAGAACTTTATAATGATGCTAGAAGAAATAGAACTTTGAAAAATACCATCAGTGACATCATAAAACTTAACAGTCTCGGTAAGATAGAAAATATACACGTGCATCAAAAGGACAAAACAACATAAGAGGTACTGTAAGATATTTGAGGGATAGCATAGCATAGTTAGAACATCATTCTGGAGCAAGTCTTCATGAGTTTTTATCCCATCTCCCCTGCTTATTGGTTGTATGTTTCCAGACAAGTTACTTAGGCTGTCTGTTTCTTACATCGTCATTTGTAAACGGGGTTAATAATAGCACCTAGTATCTAGTTATCATGAGAATTAAATTATTGAACATTTATAAAATGCTTGGAACAGGGTCTGGTGCATACTAAGGTTGTTGGTGATGATGATGATGATGATACCCCGATACTTATAATCAAATAATAACCTCTAGGAGGTAGAATTTAAAAAGTCAGGAGTGGGGCATCTGGGTGGCTCAGTCGGTTAAGTGCCTGACTCTTGATTTCAGCTCAGGTCATCATCTTATGGTTTGTTTGTGAGGTTGAGCCCAAAGATGGGCTCTATGCTGACAGGATGGAGCCTGCTTGGGATTCTCTCTCTCCCTCTCTCACTCTCTGTCCCTTCCAGGCTCATGTGCATGCTGTCTCTCTGTCTCTCTGTCTCTGTCTCTCTCTTTCTCAAAATAAACTTTAAAAAATAGTAAAAAAAAAAAGTCAAGGGGCAGTGCCTGGATGACTCAGTTGGTTCATAGTCCAACTCTTGATTCAGGCTCAGGCCATGATCTCACAGTTAGTGAGTTCAAGTGCCACATTGGGCTCCATGCTAACAGTGCAGAGCCTGCTTAGGATTCTCTCTCTCCTTGTCTTTCTGCCTCTCTCTCAAAAATAAATAAATAAACTTTATATAAAAAATAATACATATATTTTTTTTCAGGAGAGGTGAATGTTGAGTAGTCATTTTTAGTTTCATACAAATGAAGTTCAGAAATATGGATATAAGTTGATGAACAGGATGTGGGCAAATTTTTCAAAAGACCAATTATGCAAAGATCGACAAGAAGAAATGAGCAAGGGCATGATATGAATAGAATATTCACATACAGAAGGAGCTTTAACAAAGATGGCAAGGTAAATGGAGAGAAGGGAGACAGACAAATCAAGTGCTTAAATGTTTGGTGTAGAATTAGATGCAATACAATAGGTATGAGAAAGATACTTCATGGCCTCAAGCAGTAGAATAGCGAATGACAGTCAATTCTTGAGAAAAATTCTAGTGGAAAATATAACTCTCTAGATAGAAGCAATTTAGTTGTAAAAAGTGGAAATGCCAGGATATTTAATTTTTATAAGTAACATGTATATGTGTGCATGCTAAAAAGCCTAAAACCTTTCATTATATTTTTAAACTATTTATATCATTCTGTAAACATCTAGGATTATATTAAAAAACAAGTTGTTTTTGGAATATTGCATACAGGGGCATCTGGATGGCTCAGTCAGTTAAGCACTCCACTTTTGACTTCGGCTCAGGTCATGATTTCACAGTTCATGAGATGGAGCCCCACATGGGGCTCTGCAGTGACAGGCGAGAGAAACCTGCTTGGGTTTCTCTCTCTCTCCTTCTGTCTCTCCGCCCCTCCCCCTGCTCACTCTCTCTCTCTCTCTCTCTCTCTCTCTCTCTCTCTCTCTCTCTCACACACACACACACACACACACTAAATAAACTTAAAAATGTTTAAAAAAATATGCATACAATTTCACTTTGCTCTGATAATATGCACATGCATTTTTCTGGCTAAGGACTATTTGTCATATATAGTGTGTTAAAGGAAGAAATTATGGAGACCTCGGGAGGTATATATAATAAACTATATAACATTCTCTAGATTAAGTTGAAGAAGAAATCAAAATCTATAAATTTAGAAGTTCCTAATGAAGTCTGTGTGTTTTCAATGACCACATAAATGGTCAGGATTCTGGATACAGTACTTCAAATTATAAAATCTCTACCCTCACACTTTCAGGTTTATAATCTAAAAGTCCGGGCTTTTCACTGTAAGACAGTCTGGTATAAGAAAAGAGGCAGACAAATTTTAGACTCTGCCAAGACTGCTTTCTACAATCTTCATAAACCCCGTGCTTTGGGGCAAGTTTCTAAACCTCCACAAAATCTCAGCTTTCTAAGCAGTAAAATAGTGATAATAAATCTCACTTTTGGTCTTTTTGTAAGAATTAACTTACACCACGTACGTATATATCCACTAGCACATGTTGGGCACATGTGCTCATAAACATGTTATTTCCCTGCTTCTCCTTCCTACAGGTGTAAATTTAGGCAAAATTTTCATTTTTTACTCTTTCTCACACACATACATACATACACACCTTGGACATTGAAATCTTTGGCTTGTTTTGTGATCACATTCAAACAAAATGTCACATTTTATAAATTGTTACATATATGTGTAACTGTATCTTGCGTAATGAGGTTATGAAATTCTTTAGAGGTAAAATTTTGACTATACAGATTTTAAAGCTACAGAAAAGGTAGAGAGAGGTAAAAATTTGGACTCTATTAAGTAAAGTCAAAACAGAATTGATAAAAATAGGTGGAACCCTGTCAGAGGAGCTTGCCCAAGTTCTGCTGGTGACCTCTGGTATATAGTTAGGATATAATTTATTCCCTGGTGTTCCCTTTGAACTACTATGTATCCATGGAAGAGCCCAGTTAGACAATGAAAGGGAGGGCTTGGGAGAAAGAGGGAGGGGGGAGGGGGAAGTTGATTAAGATTTTAAAGCAGTGAAAGTAATTAGCAAAGCAAAGATAAGAGTGTCCCTACACTGCCAGTTCTTCTCTGATCAAAAACAAATAATTGATTTTATTAAAATACTAGCCAGCCAACAGTGTCTAGTATGATGATATTGTTAACAATAAAATATATCTATCTTACATTGCTTCTAACTTGTATCTTTGCCCTAGCTCCCTGCAGTATTTTGATGGCAGTAAGGATACATGCTCTTGGAAATGAGCCAAGCACATACTAACGCATTATACATTTGGCTTGGTTCCAAGTGAACAGGTGTTTTAAATATTCCAGTCACATACCCACGATGTATATTGCTACTGAGGAAAGGATATCATTTCTGAACCACTGATATTTGTTTGACTCTGTTCTGAACCACACCTATTTTACACTCTGAAGATGTAGCAAAGATGAACTGTGGTTTGAGAAAAGATGACCATCAGAGCCCTACTTTTACTGATAGTAAGTGCAACAAATTTATAGTTCTGAACTCTGCACCCGATGTCTGGCTATGGAGATCAAAGCACTTGCTGATCAACATTAGGAGGGAAACATTTTAGTGCTCTCCACAACTGAGTTCCTGCAAACATGAGAGATTTTATTCATATTAGACAAAACATAATAAACTATATGATAGAAATTGTGTGTTATATTATGATGAGGGGAAGAAATTTCTTTTCCTTTAGAAGCCAGGATTCAGTTTGCAGACATACTGCAATAAAACAACCTGACTTTTCTGGGGTCTAAATTACAAAACTGAAATACTTCCTTATGGAGAAAAAAGATAAAAATAGCTATGCAGAAACATATCTACCCAGAAATAATTCTGAAGATCCTTTCAAAATTAGCTTCATGCTGTGCACGTGCCTGCACACACACACACACACACACATACACACAGATATGTACACATACAGATGTAGTTAATGTGAGATTGGCAGTTTCCAGAGATGAACTCAGATATATAACTTCCATCTCACTCTGAACAAGTTCCTGTGTCCAATCAACAAAACTTTCATTGCTTTCTGTCCCTTTGGCTTCAGCAATAAAATAATTCAAGAAGGTGGAGGCGGGGGTTGCCGGTGGAGGGATTCTAACTTCTCCCAGCCACCTGCTTTAACTTCATATTTCATCTCGATATAGATTGGATTCCTCTGGCCATTAGTCAACAGTATGCATTACCTCATGGAAACAGTCTTTGAACTATGTTTTGCTTCCTCTTTTAATGGTACTGTTTCCCCTCATCTTTTAACCATGGTCTTTAAAAAGAAGTGGGATTCTATTCAGAATGATGGTGATGGCTGTTTGGGGCATTTTAAAACTATTAGGTGGTTAATGTGTGGTTCATATTATTTATTCAACAGAAAATTGACTTTAAACCCATGTAAAAAGCCAAGTATCATAACTGTAAACTTCTTTTAAATGTTATACAACTTTGTTTAATTTCCATTTTCAAAAACTTCAGTTTCCCATCTGAGAGATTCATGTATTGGCCAGGCTGGGGAAGCCTCCAGAGAAAACAGGGCAACTCAGCCACTGCGGAAGCCGCGTCGGTGACTGTGGGTGGCATTTCTCTGCTGAGTCACGTTTGTGCCAGGCCTTCCCTTGGTTTTTACCAACAGTGCGGATTTTCTGACAAGGTGCAAAAACCCAAGTCTTGTGGTTCTTGAAGCTCTCCTACAGTTCTCCCCTGTTCCTTGGGACTCGGGAAATTTTCCCTTTAGAAGATTCCCATCCTTTTGTGTCTTCCTTGTAGCTGTTGAAAACCTTGGGAACTTTTGCAGTCATTTCCTTCACCTCTCCTCCCTTCTGGCCTGTAAAGTAATACAGTATTATCAATCTCATTTTGAAAACAAAAGAAAGGGAAGAGCTTCTGTACCTATGTTTTAAAAGTGGAAATTTTATAGTTCATACATGATTTCTCCATGATCCCACAGTATCGGCCAAAAAGAAACAATAGTTTCTCCATCAAAGTGTATGTTTCTTCTCTTTTTTCCCCCACCTACCCCCACAACCCCAGCAAAATGTTACCAGCATTGGTATCCCTTATCTGCCAAAACAAATTGGAGAGCTGAGCAGTTAGCTTGTGAATCTGAAGAATATAGGCACTGAACAATAGAAAGCAAACGTTTTCTATTAATAGAGAGTTAAAATTCTTGCTAGTATTATTTTAATAATTGTGACAAACATACACTTCATTTTACCCAAATATACAAAATGTTATTGCAGAGGACTTCCTTCCTAGTCCTAAAAACGTAGGAATGGAAAAACTTAAGCAGCCTTTCTTTTCAACAACCTACACCTCATTTTAACTCCATAGCTACCAACTAAATATTGAAGAGGCCTTCCCCTCTCTTCAGTGGATATTACAATAACACAATAGGAAAAACATTTTAGATAAAATTATTCATCAGAGGGGCGCCTGGGTGGCTCAGTTGGTTAAGCGTCCAACTTCAACTCAGGTCATGACCTCGCAGTTCGTGAGTTAGAGCCCTGCGTCGGGCTCCGTGCTGACAGCTCGGAGCCTGGAGTCTGCTTCAGATTCTCTCTCAATCTCTCTCTCTCTCTCTCTCTCTCTCTCTCTCTCTCTCTCTCTTTCTCTCTCTCTCTCTCTCTGCCTCTCTCTGCCCCTCCCCTGCTTGTGCTCTCTGTCTCTCAAAAACAGATAAACATTAAAAATAAAATTATTCATCAGAAGGTGAATTGTATTGCAAATATATCCCTTCATGAAAAAAATAAGATTTGTCAAACATTTCACCAATTTCAGCTGGGAGTAAGTACTCAAAGAAAACATTGGCTGGATTTAGGCAATCTTTATAATTGGACGACTTGCAGAGGGAGAATAGTGAAACAGCTGTGACAGGGTAAACCCTGGAGCTCCTATGTAGTTTATTAACTTGGTTCTACCACTTACTATAACTTTGTAAACCTCCGCAAGTGCTTGGACCGACCACCTTGCACCCCCTTTTCTTCATCTGTAGAATGCCAATCATGGGGAAGAGTAGTTACGAAGGCTTTAAAAAAAATCCATGCAAAGCTGCAGACTCAGTTCCTGGCACATAGGAAATACTCGATTAATGGGAGGTGTTACTGCTGAGGAACAGATTCAGTTAAGGGGAAAATTAATATTTTGATAGTGCGGGAAGACTGGTTTAATTTCCTTTTCATGCCATAGAAGAGGAAATGTTGTTTTTATAATTACCTAATGAATAATATGGAAGAAATTATTGTGCAAATGAAAAATCTAAGTTTGCCACTGAGCTAACAAAATCACTGGGAATTCATAAGGTATGGAAATTGAAATACCAAACTTAGAAGTCAGGTTGCAGTACATTTTCAGTGATAATGCCTGAAATTATTAAAGCCCTGGCGACTACCAAAGCCGATAGCTAACGCCACGGGGACCGGGAAGCCAAGGCCACAGAGCCTCCCCAGAGAAGGCTGTGTGGGGCTGGAGGACAGAGCAGTCTGTGGGACTGGCAGCCACCACTTGGCCTCATTGAGTTAGACAATGGGTGACCAGCTGCCGCCAGAGTTGGATTTCAGGATGAGCAAGACTGCTGATGGCCCCGTGAGAAAGCTCTATGTAAGATCATAAAGTGCTGAATCCAGGCACAAAGAGAGGCCAGCTTACCTGCTGGGGGATCAGTTGATGTGCTCACTGAATTATTTTTCCCTTTCCCCTTCAAAAGACCCTCAACTTCTCTCTCATTCTCATTCCCTTCCTCCCTCCCCATCCATCTATCTATCTATCTATCTAACACCGTCTTATCCTCTCTTTCTCTCTCTCCTTCTTGTCCTTCCTTTTCTTTAATATATACTCTCCATACCTCTCTGTTTTTCACTTCTCAGTGCTCTCTAGGTTTTGTAGCATCGTATGAAATCCAAAGTGACTGAATGCAAAAACCGAAGAATGTTACTTATCTGTGTAATGTATGAAGTCATGGGAAATGTGATTTTGTGAAGGAGTTGCTCCAAGATTCAGGGACCATATTCATCATATATGCATAACATTCACAGCATAAGGAAAATAAATTAAAATGAGTTTGATTTTAATTATTAGTTAATTTGATTTGGAAACATAAATTTAGAAAAATTTAAACCTACACATAAAATAATAAGGTAGCTTAGCCTACGTAGGCTTTGATTAGCATTTGACATTGATAATACTAGCCTTTCCAAAACATTTCTAATGAATTACATTTTATTTGAAAGTATTTCATCTAAGAGACAGGATCTCAGTTTGCCAAAACGGACTGCATAGTAGGTGTTTTCAGAATCTCCTTTGTAGATAGTTTGTGTCCTATTTATTTTCAATGATTATGTTCAATTCAGTATTGCCTGTGCTAATGAGAAAGGACCTTTTATTCCTTTTAACTCCAGTATAGTTAACATACAGTCTTATATTAGTTTCAAGTGTATAGTATGCTGACTCAACAATTCTATACATTACTCCGTACTCATCATAAGTGTATTCTCAATCCCCTTCATCTATCCACCCACCCCTCCACCCACCTTATTTCTGGAAACCATCAGTTCTGTATAGTTAAGAGTCTGTTTTTTTGGTGTGTCTCTTTTTTTCTTTGTTTTGTTTCTCAAATTCCACAAATGAGTGAAATCATATGGTGTTTGTCTTTCTTTGATTGGCTTATTTCACTTAACATTATACCCTCTTTATCCATTCATGTTGTGGCGAATGGCAAAGTCTCATTCTTTTTTATGGCTGAGCAATTTTCTATCAGACTGGCCTCTGACCAGTGACCATCTCATTCATTGTATCTTGGGCACTCTTTATTAAACAGGAAGTTTTCCAGTGGGGGGCGCCTGGATGGTTCAATCGGTTAAGCGTCTGACTTTGGCTCAGGTCAAGATCTCATGGTTAGTGAGTTTGAGCCTTGCATTGGGCTGTCTGCTGTCAGTGCAGAGCCTGCTTCGGATCCTCTGTCCCCCTCTCTCTCTGCGCTTCCCCCACCCTCTCTCTCTCAAAAATAAACATTTTAAAAAATTTAAAAATCTTTAACAAAAAAGTTTTCCAGTGTACAACCAATAAAATGAAAATCCCAGGGGATTTTACATCAAAAGACACAAGTAATAAGGCTAGAAACCAAGGCTGCTAGCCTTTGGCAGACCTAGCAAACATTACTGATGTTGAAAGAAGAGAGAAAAGGTGCAATGTTAAAGGAAAGGTAAAGCTTGGATCCCCACTAACTTTGGCTTAATATTTCTGAGCCTCCTTATTATATGTCATCAGGCTCTCCTTGGCTGTCCAGAAGAGTCAACCGAATTGTTGCAGCATTCTACCATCAGATACTGCCCTAGTTGCTAAGGATAGAAAGCTCTCAAGAGATACTTCTTGTCTACAGGGATCTTATAATCTAGAAAATGAGACAAAAAACAAGAATGCAGAGAGCAACATTATGAAATGTGAATTACAAAGCTCTGGAGAAACACCAAAGAGTGACACATTAATTCTCTTAACTCTGTAGTCCACAGGATTCTTTCCTTTTATAATTTAACTTTATGTGTGAGGCTGGGAGAAGTGGCATTAAAGAGAGTGGGTGGTGGAGGCAAAAACTGCCTATACTCTGAGCACAAGTCCAGCAGCTGCTGTCTGTGGCTTTTCAGCCTCCATTGTGATTCCATCTTAAATAAGAATCTCTGTCACTGCAGCCTTGTTTTTTTTTTGCTTTACTTTATATTTGAAAGACAAGACAGAGAGAGACAGCATGAGTGCGGGGAGCAGAGGGAGAGGAAGACACAGAATCCAAAGCAGGCTCCAGGCTCTGAGCTGTCAGCACAGAGCCCAACTCAAGGCTTGAACTCACAAGCTGTGAGATCATGACCCGAGCCGAAGTTATACACTTAACCAACTGAGCCACCCAGGTGCCCCTCTTTTACTCTTTTATTAGCTACAGCAGTTTTGGTTGGGTGTCATTCATGGGTGGGACACAGCTTTCAAGTTGCTGTAGATAAAAAGGAAAAAGACAATGTTTCTGCTCTTGTGGAGATTTATTCTAAAGCACCGAGGCTCTCCCTTCATCTGGTAGCCACAGTAGCTGTGATGTACATATTGTTCTCACACAATCCCTTCAATGCTCTGGGGCCCTGATCCCTCATGGTCACACGTCAGAGCAGTATGTGCCTTGAGCAGTGTGTGCTAACACAGTTGTGGATGTCACTCTCTCGGATGGCTCATCCTTCAGAATTAGCTTGTAGGCTAGTTTTCTCAGGGCATACTCACAGGGTGTGCTAGCTGGGAAGGCAAAGGCTAAGAGGCCCTTTCCCATCATTACTATCCAATCATTCTAGAATAACCAAAATCAAAACTTTTCCATCTGAAAGTGTCTGTATAGAATGGCGTATAGCCACTCATTGGTGAGCCGGCTGGTTTATCAGGAGAGAGATAAATCAATTAGAAAGAAAATTGTTTGAATGTCTGGTACTATGGGGAAGGAGTTGAAGATTCCATAAATAAAATCTGTGTTCACAATCTAGAATTGGTCCCTAAAAATCTCTCTGCCATTTAATAAACAGAGGGATAGAACAGAACTTGGGGAAGTATTTTCAGTCATATCCCAGGCTGAAATCTATTATTGGTGCATATAAGACCTGGAAACTACAACAGCAGGAGTGAATGGCAAACAGGAGTTTCCCCCATCAGTCCAAGGGCCAACCCAAGAGAGAAGTGGACCAGGGTCAAGCCCGCTGGAACTCTTTACTCTCTTCAGCCTGGCAGAGGCCTAGGGTAGGAGATTGGTGTTAGGAAAAGAAGCAATTTAACCTTCATCTGGGAGTCCCTCGCTATCTCAGAAATGAGAATTTGGGTATCTCAAGTACAATTCTCAGGTGTGATCAAAACTGTCATGACACAAGTCAGTCAGTTGTGAACCTCACATCTTCTGTGTTCCCTTATTGAATGCTCTGTGTACACTCTGCTTTTCACATAATCTAGTGATAAACTGCAGATCCCAACTAACAGATTCTTCAAATCACATCAAAGGTAATGCCCTTTCTCCTAAAGGAGAACCTAGAAATAGAGAAGACAATCCCCAAAAGCACCTCTTGCAGTACTTTCTCAATATGTTATGTCTTCCTGGTGGTGACTGAGAGTACCGGGAGCTGGAAAGGAACAGCCCGTCCTATAAAGAACTCTGAGCAATCGTAAACACACACACACACACAAACATGACCATTTGCACCCCCTATAAAATAGTCTCTGTGTCACCTCCACTGTTTCCACTGCCAAAAGGATATTCTATTGCCACAAACATGAAGTGATTTTAGAACTTGCTTTAACTTACCAGAACTTGTGTTCTGTGCATTTTTCACTTAATGTTATTAAAACAAATAAATAACCCTGCCATCTTAGGAGACTACCCAACTCATTTCAGCAAGTCTGACAGTGTTAGAAAGTATGACTGTCAGGCTTGTTTGCTTGTTCATTTATGTGGTAAACAGTTACGAGAACATTTACTGAGCCCACATGTATTACTTCAGCCCTCTAGCAGGAACCAGAGATACCCAGCTCTTACAGAACTCACTACCTAGTGGTGAAGCAGACATGCAGTAGATAACATGAGAAGAGGGTCCCCAAGTGCCTAGACAGAGCTTCACGGGGCAAGTGATGGCATTAGGTAACAGGTGGCCTAGGATGACTAAGGTTCGTATATCAGAGAGCAGAAGTAAACATATTCTAGACAGGAATGAATGACATATCAAAACAGTGTTATTACAAGACCTACCTGACTTGGGAAATGGTAGGAAGTTCCCCATTGATGAAACCCAGAGTGCTAAGGGAGAAGAGAAGGAATGAGGCTGGAGAAGAAGGGGAGGACTTGCTGTGAAAACTAGTGGTTGTGGCCATTGGGAGCCACCATGGTTTATAAGGAAAGCACTGCTACGATTAGATTTGCATTGTCAGGAGACCCTGCCAAAAGTAGGATGAAGGATTGACTGGAAAGTGGGATCAGAGGACAGACTGAGGATGGGAGACCAAACAGAAAAAATAGTAATTGTTGAGTCAAGAGATGGTGGAGTTAAGGGTGGCTTCTGGATTTCCAGCTTGGATAACTAGGTTGTGAGGTTTTCCAGGAAAAGAAAGATGGGAGGGGAATGGATGAAGGGATAGGTTATACTCAACAACATAAGTGGGGAAATAAATGAGAAGAAGAGATCGTGGGAATCCTGTAGAAATGAGGAAGTATGGTGACTGAAAATGGCAGTCCTGAGCTGATGATAAATATAGGCAGTGGGGGCTACTCCCACATCATGACTAATCATGCACTGACCCAACTTGAATAAAAAGGCATTTACAGCTAGATAAGAGCCAGCTTGGAAGCAAAAATAATGATTTAACTTATGTATATACATATACATCTTCTTTTGTTAAAATAAGTCATTAATGGTTTTTAAAAGATGCTTCAACGTGTTATTTTTAAAGAATCACTGCTCCCAATATTCTTCCTTTTTTGTCCCCGTAACCTATTTGCAAGTAAAATGTCATAGTTGAAAAAGGTTAGTAGGTGAAGTTACATTTATATTCTAGACTTTCAAAAATCCTCCTTCCCAATCTTTGTTAATTTACTCCTCTCATCTCTTTCCCAACCTTTGTTTAATTTGTTAGTTCTGTCCTATCTTTTCCTTCCTTATTTAAGAAGTCAGTAACATCATTCATTCTTCAAACCCACTTCCAATTTAATCCTTCATATGCCAGCCTTTTATTTTTTTATCCCATCTTTTATTTTTTTAGCTTGCTTTTAGAAAGACTATTAAGATTAACTGCATATTTTAGCATGCATTTCAATCATTATATATTAAATGTTCCCTGCTTAGTACTTTACTTCAGATCTCTCTTGGATTCAGAATATCAGGGAGCATTTCATAGCTAAGTGTGCCAAACTTCTCCATCTCAATCCTTTTCCGGTCCAGCCTCATGATGCATGCCTTGTCCAGGTTCCAGAAGAGGTGTGGTGGAAGAATTCCTAACAAAAACATCAACCCACTGACCTATCCTGAGGCAGCCTGAATCATCTGATTGGCCCTAAAATCACCCTGATTTTCCATGAATCCTCCAGGCTAAGGTTGGCCCAGAATAAGATGAATGTCAAAGCCCGGGAGAATAGTGGAGCAGTAGACCAACATCCAAAAATGGGGGAAAAAGATGAACTTTGCCCAAGAATTTTAAAACATGCTTATTTCAAATTTATAGGATCTGATTCACATTCACAAAAGTTTCCCCATGCTCTTCACTATAAAGTTTCAGTTTTTGTTTTTCTACCCTTACACATTCTGCCTAGAATACCACTCCCTTTTTTTCTTCCATGCTGAATTCTGTGCCCTCTCTTCTGCTACTCGTTTCAAGGGCTGAGATTATATGATTATGGCTTTTTTACCTTAAAGCTTTCGTGAATGCATAGTTCTTTCTGACACTCTGTATTCAGACCAGTACTCTAATTTTTAAGTGTGTAATGATATAAATCTCCTGAGTTATAATCAGCTTCATACTGCATTGTTTTCTCACTTAAAAATGATACTTTTCAGGTGGCGTGTGGGTGGTTAAGCATCCAACTGCAACTCAGGTCATGATCTCACGGTTTGTGGGTTTGAGCCCCAGGTCCGGCTCTGTGCTGACAGCTCAGAGCCTGGAGGCTGCTTCAGATTCTGTGTCTCCCTCTCTCTGCTCCTCCGCTGCTCACACTCTGTCTCTCTCTCTCAAAAGTAAATAAACATTAAAAAAAATTTACAAAAGTGATACATTTCAAAAAGTAGTCGATTTATAATAGTTACTTTAAAAGAGCAAAATAATAATGGAGTTTTAACATAATGTGAAATAGTAATATAAAATGGTGAAAAAGAAATGACAGTTGAAAAAATACACACTAAGACTCCTCTGCCTCTAGTATCTGAGCATTCTTTCCTGTTGTGTTCGTCCATCCATTCAGTCTCTCATTAATGCTGCAAACATTTATTAAGCTTCTCCCATGTGCCAGGCCTGTGCTAAGTCCTGGTGATACAAAATGACTCGTAAACAATCCCTAAGCTCCAGGAGTTCACTTATGGAAAGAAAATCATGTAAACAGAAATTCTTAATCATATCTTCAGGAATGCATCTCTGTATCCAGAAGACCTCACGTAACACCGGACACATAGTAGCACTTAGTAAATATATATCAAGAGGTCTGGATCCCACTGCCATTTCTGCCTCTGGCCAGACAGACAGCTTTGGTCCAGTCTTGAAATATCTGCATACACTAACATTAAAGTGGAAATGTGTGTTCTGTTCATTCAACAAGCATTTCTTAAGCATCTACAAGTGTGTCAGTCTCTGTTCTATATTGAAACTCCAAAAGTGAAGAAAGGAAGGCACTTTGTTAATTGCTTCATGAGCTAGCAAGGGAGACAAAACATAAGTAATAATATGCGATAAAGGCTCTAATAGGAAAATGTATACAATGAGTGAGTACATGAATGAGGGAGAAATCCATTCAGCTCTGGTGATCAGAGAAGTCTACAAAGAGGAGCTAATGTGTTAGCTCTGCCTTGAAGGAGGACTGTCCAAATCCAAGGAACAATAGTGGTGGGCTCATTCCAGAATTAGAGTACCAGTAGTTCTAGGAACTATCACCATCTGATTGTTTTTATGAAACAATTTGTGGTTATTAAAAGGCATGGGTGGGTGTTTATGTTGTATACATTAAAAGTCTTCAAATCTTTAATTAGTCCCTTTTATTTCTATTATTTAAAGATGAAGAATTGTTCAGTGAAAAAAATTTCAAGTCCAATATTACGATTATCTTTTCGGGAAAGGAATAAAATGAAGCAATGAAAATCTCCAGTGCTTCCCAGCCTTTCCTCAGTAGGAGTTAATATCTAGTTAGAATGAGCATTAATTACCTAGAGGAAATATACTGTTAAGGTTTATATTTTCAATTTTTTATTAATATTTTCACCACTAATGAATAAGTTGGGATAAATTTTAGTTTTTTATAGTCTGTACTAGATATGATTTGCTTGTCTAATTAAAGTCTACCTAGTGATTGTAGTAACTTTGCAGTATTTTAATGTGTCTTTTCATTTCTATATTAAGAACAAAGAAGAACTATGGAACAGGAAAGATAGTGCAGACAATGCTTACAGTTTTGGTAATTAAAACCTATGGAGAAATTTCTTTCTATCTGATCTTTCCCCTGTCTAAGTAATCTGTGCTAGAAATCACACACACACACACACACACACACACACACAGCACATATTATAGGACAGTTCAAAGATTTTTAATTTAAATTTGTGCTGCCTGCTTCTCTAAAACATAAGTGCACCAAACAGTGTCTGTGTGTAATAGGTTTTCACTAATTGCTGACGGTATTTTAAGTGAAGGAAGTCCGTGCGCACAGATCGCCCTGATGGCCACTCCCCACGGGGCTCAGGGCTGCTGGGACTAACAAGGCACTTGGGAGCAGCACACAGCTGTGGGACCCTCAGAAACTTCACTTACAGGCAGTGTCCACTTCAGCTGCACCTCCTTTTCCTATATGGATTTACTACTTTCTACAGATTATTCTGCTTGCTAAGAGCGGGTGCTTATTTTCATAAAGCTATGAAAGACAAGCGCGAAAATGATTTAGAATGAAAGAAAAGGAAACTACCTTTTCTAAGTTGATGCCTTTTTTTTTTCTTGGCTTTTGTGTGAACATGACATTCATGCAACTAGCAGAGATAATTCCTGACACGTCAACCCTCTGAAGTAAGGGTAATGCTAGCTGTACAAGAAAGGTTGATTATTTGGCTTTTAAGAAAATTAATGAGTATTTGGGGGCTTTTAGCAAAAGGATTTGAAATTGCTGCTGTAGAGCAGGTAGGTACAAAGAAAGGAAGATGATGAAGATATATATTCTTGAGGACTAATACTGCAGGCATGGAAAGAAGTTGAACGATTGGAAGCTTTAATCTGTGATGGTGGCTCTAAAAGAAACTTAATTTTATGTAGATAGCAAAAATATAAAATATATAGCTTCATTTAATTGAAAAAGACCAATAACTTAGTTATTTCTGTATTACTAACAAGAAACAATTAAAAAAAGGGAAATCAGTTTTAACCATTGTATACAGAAGGGATTTGATAACATAATGCCTAAGATGAGAAATGAGAGCTCCATGTGGCATTCTTTTTCATTTACATTCCTTTCAGTAACGAAATGGAATCTGTTCCCTACATCTATTTCATTAGAATTTTTGAAGCACCTGTCACCTATCATCATCAGTTTATATGTATTTCAAGTTGTCTTGATGAACAAATGTACTAATGCAGGGTCCATATGTCCACATGTCTGGGAGGGGAGATTCCACGTGGTTTTTGGATTACCTGTCTGGACTCCTTTTCCCGTTTATTGTTTGGAGTATGTCACCTTCTGTCAATCTAATTACTTCTCTAAGAAACGGCTGTTCTCAGCTCACTGCATGACAATCTCTGCCTTGTGAAAACATCCCAGAAGCCTCTGCAGTCAATTGATCTACCCCAAAAGTGTCACTCTCACATGGAAAGTTGAATTCAATGTACAGACTCACTCAAGATTTACAGAGTTCTCTGAGGGAAGATTTTCTTTAGATACGTAGCCAGAGAAGCTGGTTTCAGTAGATCTCTTGCCTTCTCTTGACATACAGAATAAATCTTTTCAAAACGTAGTCAGCTGACACAATATATACAGCCAAGACTTCTAGCCCCTGTAATAATAATGATGATGATGGTGATGATGATTTAAGTGCCTACATTACCTGACCAATAACATTTGTAAAAGATCAGAGAAGCTTTCAAAGACCAGAGGCAGAGATTTTGATTAAAAAAAAAAAAAAAAAAAAAAAAGCCTGAAGAATAATGCTTATTTACCCAGTTAGCAGTCCCTTTAGTTTATACTGACTGTTTATTACTGTGATAAAGACAGACTTGGCTGAATCTAACAGTAATTCTTTTGCCATCCCCAAACAGCTATAGATTTTTAATATAATAAAGATAAGACTGCCCATACAGTTCCACATTCACATGATAGTATTTAAGTTTGTGCCATCGCATCCATTTTCAGAGCTTTTTAATTCTACCATAATCATCTGTTCTTGGCAGAAATGTGGTCTACAAGCTCTCAGTTGAGGATAATATTTTTGAACAATTTTTTCAGTGTTCTAGTTATGTGATTATGGGAACTTGGAACTCAGCATTAATTTGCTCTTGGATTTTGTATTTCTATATCTCAGAATGCCCCCCTGTTTAAATAATGCAATTTAACTTGAAATAAGACTGCAATACACCTTTCCCTCTTAGAGATATTTCATTACTTAAATACTGGTGATATTCAATGAAAGATAATGTAATTAGATACAAAAAGAATTTATTAAGAGAAAAGGAGCCTCTGTTACCCTTCTCCCTCACCGTTGTTTCCTTTGTGACTTCATGGCATTAGCTTTGTTTGCTTAACAGTTTATGTAATTCTTTAGGTACAAAATGAGCTCTTGATCTAATTGATTTTTTAATCCAAAAAACTGATAAGTGCTTTATTGAGTAATAAGCATTCCCACTCTAAAATTTGACATCTAAGAAATACCAATATTTTAGCAATATTCTCATTCTTAAAGTTTTCCCACAGCCTAATTTTTAAATTTTTCTGCCTTGGGGTGCCTGGGTGGCTCAGTTGGTTGAGCGACCGACTTCGGCTCAGGTCATGATCTCACAGTTTGTGGGTTCAAGCCCCGCGTCGGGCTCTGTGCTGACTGCTTGCTCGGAGCCTGGAGCCTGCTTCAGATTCTGTGTCTCCTTCCCTCTCTGCCCCTCCCCTGCTCACGCTTTGTCTCACTCTGTTTCTCAAAAATAAATAAAATGTAAAAAAAAAAAAAAATTTAAAATAAAAAAATAAAAATAAATTTTTCTGCCTAATTTATTTCAGCGTTCACTCTACTGCTATAGTCACATATGAGTGGGAGACATCTATTCCACATCCCTCACTTTACGAGTGTGGGAAAGGCTGGGCAGGGGAAGGTGGCCCCACGTCGCTCACCGCAGGAGCCTGAAAGGCCAGTCATGCTTGGCCATGCTGGTTTGAGACCCGGCATGAGGTTTCCCTAAACTCTTCATGAAGCACTTGTGAGAGATAATGAGTTAACATTTGTGGAGATCTTTCAATGAACTGTAATTGATGTTTGAATTTTTATAAACCGAATGCAGTATCTCCCCTCAAAAGCTTCATAAGAATATTTAGCACACATGTATGTGCCAGATGGATAGTAATGACAGTTGATAGGCCTCTCCTAGCCCTTGCGTTCTGTTGTCAAAAATCTGCACATCAAAACAACTATAATTTTTACAATAAGATTTATTGGGTAATTTTTTAGGGTGCACATTGAAGAATCTACTGTCTAGATAAGACTATAAATTAATGTTCTATAAGATAAGATTTTAAACTGAAGGTTTACATAAGAATATTCCTATTATGCCTTATAGAAATATAGGCAGATTTTAAAAATTCTCAGATAATATTTTCTTGACCTGACATCTTTCCCTACAAAGGTGAGTTTTTATGAAAAATATGTGGAGTATGATGCAAGGCACTGCAAAATTATTCTTAAAAGCTCAAGGATATATGGAGATCAAAGCAGAAACATCATAATATAACAAATAGTTATCACCCAGAAGAATATGCTTGTGGTTGAGATAATGCTAACAAAACAGCCTAAAACAGGAAATTAAGTTAGTGAATAAAACTATTATTGTAATGTATTGTGACATTCTTTGTAATATTATTTTAAGAACTCTCCAGAGGTATTTATTCTGGATAAAAATGATGGCTATAGATCTGTGGTAGGGGGACAGGTGGCCCCACCAATTATAAATTCCCAAAGATTATAAATGTATATATATATTATCATCTTGTGTCAAAATACTCATTTTAATATTCAAACATTATACCACATAATAAGCTGTAACCATATGTTTATTTGTTATATTATACCACAATAACATTAATAAATATTTACAGAGCTGCAGTGTCTCATAGATGTATTAGAAATTGTAGCTCTCTTAGTTTGATTTTAAGTGAAACTCTTTAGTGCCTCAGAAAAAAGCTAATTTTAAGTGTTACATTTGTTACACATTGATAAGAGCCAAGGAGTTTAAATTGTTAAGACTGACACTCCCTTTATAACTCACGTTGTTTTATTTATTTTCCCCAATTGCATGAATTAAAGATGGAGTGTTATCTCAGCTTTGAATTCCTTAGCTTGATGTCACAGCTTTTGCTTTATTTGTATGTGAATTCTGTCTTTAATAAAGATGAGCTCCGCTGAACTTTCCATTAATGAGAGACACTTACGTACCCAACTCTTTAAAAACGATTTTGGTAGTACCAGGAAAATTCAGAAATGTTGCCAGTCTATTAATAATTGACACGGCATGCTGTGTGATTAATCAGAAGTTTTATGATCTCTAAAAACATAACATTTTCTTTGTAAATCAGATGATGTACAATTAACTTGACAACCATCAGTTAAAAGGAAAGAGAGAGAGAGAGAGAGAGAGAGAGAGAGAGAGAGAGAGAGAAAGTAAAACTCAGGACTCCTGACTCATACTTTTTCCATGTTACATACGTATTTATCCTTCTGTGACAGCTGAGACTAGACCAGACCTACATTCAGGAGACAGGAGGTTCAGGATAAGGCACCGACTTTTCACTTTCATGTGTCAGGAGACAGTCTCAGGGTGACCTTACTCAGCTGGAACCAGGAAGAACTTTTGCTAGTTTGATAGTTGTTGACTTAGGTACCTACTTTCAGCATTCTCTGGCTTCCTTATCCAGCTGATGGTAAGCTAAGCTCAGGTGTTGCGACTTTTCTTTCAGCCTATGTTTAGGCAGGTAACTTCTCAGCATTACCACTCTCAATACATATTTTCACAAGTATAGAACTCTAAACAAACTACACAGAGGTAATTCTCCTTACGATCACAGCGTCTGAACATTCTCACTGGGTACTTCGTGAGAATATGAGCTGGGTTCTCTTACGGCATTTTGCTGTCAAGTGCATATCCTAAGGGGGTGGCAGGACACCATGAGTACCAACGATTACGCTAAACCCGAACTAGAGCTCTGTTTCTGACATTTCTGCTTTTGTCGTGATCACAGATTCTGAAATCATTGTGTAATGCCCTAATTTCTAGTTTTCCTGTGGGAAGATAGTGATGCAATTTGCCACCTTACTCGTATTCTTCTGTAATTGTCTCTCACTGGATGTTTGAAGCGTGTATGAATTCTGTACCATGAAATTTCAGCCCTCATGCCATCTTTGTTTATTGACTGAATTTGGTTGTAAGCGGAATATTGCCCTTTTATTTTTCTGTAACTAGCAATGAGTGCACTTTTGAAATCACTCATGGGTTCTCTCTATGGTTTCTTTAATGTAAAAAAGTGTATGTAATAAAAACCCGAAATACTGGACAGCTTGAACTTCTATAACACCCCTGAATGTCTCTTACAGCCTCTGTCTAGGTTTGAACTTTCCAAATTATGTATTTCAGACGTTGAGAAAGAAGGGCCTTAATGGCTGTGACAGCCCAGATCCCGATGCAGACGATTCAGTAGGTCACAGCCCTGAGTCTGAGGACAAGTACAGGAAAATTAACGAAGATATTGATCTAATGATCAGCAGGCAAAGATTGTGTGTAAGTACTCGGAACACCCTTCATTTTTTTTACTCTTGATATTTCTCTGAACCTGGCAGGCCTTGAACAAGAAAGAGAACAAAGGCTGTGAAAGCCCCGATCCCGACTCCTCTTATGCACTCACCCCACGCACTGAAGAAAAATACAAAAAAATTAATGAAGAATTTGATAATATGATCAAGAGTCATAAAATTCCTGTAAGTACCAAAGGTAGATGGCTGGTCTGCTGATAACCGCTGCAGTAACATACCTTAACCCTTTCAGTGATGACTTTCTGTAAGAAGCATTGGAAAGTCAAACCAATAAAATAGCCATCTCACCCCACAGGGCAGTGCATTTAGAAAGCAAACCCCGAGGGATGCTGAAATTATGTAATCTAAAAGAGTTGCCATCCAGAAGTTCATTCAGAGGTAGAATATTTTCAGGAAGAAGAGAAAGATCTATGCAACATGCCCTGAATTTACACAATCTTTTAAACACACAGCTCACACAAATCACAGTGCACTAGTAAAACGCTGGAATGTCCTTCTGAACAAGCTTGAGGATTTACTATAGAACATACGTATATTTGTACTGAGACCAGATACACGATGGGAGCCACAGTTCTCTCATGTAAACTGGCCATCAGCCCCCCAAAGAAAAGCTTGGTTCCAAATAAAGCTGCTTCAGCCCCTCTCCCTAAACATGAGATTCAGCAACAGCACTGAAGGGTTAAAGCTAATGCTCGCTGCAGGGAAACAGACTGCATGAAAACCTAATGGTAAGATTTCAACATGTTTGTGTGCTGGGGTGATTTTAAAGCTTTATCAGAATATTCGCTTTGCCTACACCAACATTTTCCATGCTTTAACATTTGGCTAAATTTTGTCTTAACCAAGTCAAAAAATTTCTAACAATCAATCATATGCCTTGCCAGATATTTAAGAGAAATAACTCTGCATGTATTATTTTGTTTGCCCACAGAATGAGGGGAAACGTACATACCTTTTATTATATTCTGTCATCAATCAAATGATGTTAATTTTATGACATAAAAGTGATGAAACTCAGAGGCTCACATGCTTTCTGAATAACCAATGTTAGTGTCTGAAACCCTCATTTTATACAAGCTCTTCAGTGGGTAATTAATTGCTTTCTCAAAAAAAGAACATTTTTTGTAAGTTAGCAAGATACCCTAAACTTGAGGGTTGGGAAAGATTCGGCAGTGAAAATATGCCTCAGCAGTTATAAGTGCAGATATTTGGGGACAAGAGCTCTAGGCTAAGTCCACAACTACACTCACAGGATAAATTAATGCCTTACACATAGTAGGTGTACAACCAACCTGTGTTGAATTAAAAGGAACACTTTAAAAGTTATTTATAAAATGTATGAACATTAAACTTTCTATCTTCATCAGTATGTCTGCTTCTTTTGTTAAGTGAAATAATGTCAGCGGAAGAGATTTTGTTGAATCATTATTAATACATTGTATCATGAAAGAAAGCTTAAGTGCCTTAAATTCTTAAAGGTTTCATAAAACCGACTACTGTATACAACACACCCACAGTGGGCACTTTATTCAAAAATAACATATTTCCCATCAGATGCAGTCATGCATACCTGTCATACCCAGAATTCTTATGTGATAAAATACCCATTGAGATTTTATTTTGCCCAGAAGAAGGAAGAAAGCAGTTCCCTTGAGCCAGTTTTTTAAATGTTTACTTATTTACTTTTGAGAGAGAGCACAAGCGAGGGAGGGACAGAGAGAGAGAGAGAGAGAGAGAGAGAGAGAGACCTAGAATCTGAAGCCGGCTCCAGGTTCCCAGCGGCCAGCTCCGTGCCTGACATGGGGCTCGAACCCATGAACCGTGAGATCATGACCTGAGCCAAAGTCGGACACTCAACTGACTGAGCCACCCAGGTGCCCCTCCTTTGGGCCAATTTTTAGTTCTTACAGGCTGAGTTTCTCCAGCTATACAATACACTGTTTAGAGCTGCCAGGCACAAAGGTTTGTGAATAGAAGATTGTTGGTGTCTGCGACAGGAGGAATCCCCTGCACAGCTAGGAAAGAGCAGTAGTATGTGTATTACAGCGGATCACTCTCCCTGGCCATGTTCTTAAATGTGTATGAGGCTTTAACCCCCGAAGCTCTGGGAGAATGCCCATATTTGCACACTGGATCCTTTTTCCCATGCTTTAGGAGTAAGAGGTGTGATGCATACCTCAGCTCCCTTGCAGTATTTCATCCCGTCCTGTAAAGAGTTCAAAATCAGGATACATGATTTCTTAAGAGGTGCAGTGGTGTGTGGTGGGGGATGAAAACCACATGAGAGTTTAGAGGTCGGGCTGTGAGAAGGACTACACAGCTCCTAGCTGTGCCGCTGAGTCTTCCTCTCTGTAGTAAGTGCTTCAGCCTCCACGATGAAAAGCGCAGTTTTCGCACATCGCTTTCAGTTGCTGGAAGTAAATTTTGTTGAAAGTTTCCACAGCTGCTAAAACATTTACAGCAGGGCAAGGACACTCTGCCCTTTGTATGTAGGGAGTGTCTCCACCTCTTTAAAAACATTACAAGACTGTTTTTCTATTTCAAAGACCCGGTTTGAAGAGTTTCCCTTTTAAAATAGAAAATTTAATATTGCAAGCGCCTGTTACGATATAATTTATGCCCATATTCCTCAATTACATGAAATAATCCATGGATGATTTGGAATCTTGTTGACCAGCATTTCCTCACGCGGGGCTTGCCACGGTTCATGCTGGGCATCACAGCAAGAAAGAACAGTTCCATTTGAGGAACCAGGAATTAGGAAATGGGCTGAAGGAAGGAGGGGTGGTTGCAAGATTGGTTGAGAGAGAACAGGAAGGGAGGAAGTGGAAGGAGTATGTGTTTTCTTCAAATAGCAGACTGTGAAGACCAGGAAACACTGCTGTAAGTAGGAGCAAGGAAAGAGTTAAAGGCCTGGAGATTATCTGCAAAGGAGGAATGCTCCAGGGAAGGAAAAGATCAGAGGTATCAGCGATGGAAGTAAAATGGCAAAGCTACTCCAGGAAGGGGAGGATGGGATCGGGACAGGAAGAGCACAGAGTTACAGGTAGACCCGTGACCTAGTTAAGGGGGTAGATGGGCAGAGTGAAGCTGACTGTACCACCACCTGGTGACTTCTCTGTTTTGTATTGAACTTAGCGTCTATAGATAGTGAGGTGGGGCACTAAGTGCTGAGAAGAGGACCAAGAACGATGAAGGTATAGACATTGCGAGAAAGCGAGAATGAGAAGGGAATGAGCAAGTACAGGCCAGAGTCGTCAGGCAACCTTGCGGAGATTTGGATATCAGCAATTAGTAGTCACTAGTCAGCAGAGTTGTGTGATTTGTTTTTCTCCCCCCAGTTCTCAGCAGCGTGGGAATGGTTGATCGAAAGGTAAGGGAGTGTCATTCATGGCCCAGTAAAGGGATTCAGTTTAGCCATTCACATTAAATAAAAAAGGGCCTGTTAACTAAAAATATTTTATTAAAAATATTTTATTTGACTTTTTATTGGACTTTTCCTTGTGGTAAGTTTGGGAAAATAGTGGGTTTTGGGTAAGAGTTCAGATACCTTTCTGACCACGATGACTCACTTCAGCAACCATGATCAGTTTGCTCAGGGATAGACACTAAAAGCTTTTTTTGCTGTCATGCCTGTGTCTCTTATGCAGGACTGGCATTGTGGGCATGTGACCTGTGCAGTTACACAGGGCCCTGCCCTCAGAGGCTTTGCCATCACCATCTTGAAATTCTTCATAATTTTTTAACAGGAGCCCTTCATTTTCATTTTGCCCTGAGCCCTGCAAAGTACATAGCAGTCCTGCCTACAGCATTTTATTTAATCACCCCAAATTCCCTCTTCCTTCCTGTCTCAAGTATTGTAAAATTTGGAGCCTGGCCCTGAGATATTTGTAAGTTTGGAGTTCTTAACTATATTCTGGCTTTCAATTTTTAGACAAAAATATTTTAAATAGATGCTTCTAATTTCCCTAATTTTGAAAAGTCAAGAAGAAAACAAGTAATGACAAATTCCTGTAAACATTTATACATTATTGTTGCCTTTGCATTCCCTAAAACATTTAGAGCTGGTTCATCTCTTTATGTTTGTAAACACTTCATGTCTCAGATCAGGTCAAGGGAGATTAAATGACTTGCCTGGTTCAATGGCAATTTATTACACAACTAGACTACAACTGAGATTTCTGATAGAAAGTAAGTTGTTCTTTCTGAGTCTCTGCATTGTCTCCTTAGTGTGCTCATTTTTAAGCTTATAATTCTACTTTAAAACTGTGTAACCAGTTCCTAATACAGATAAAGAAGCAAAAGAAACAAAGCAAAAGGTTTAATGCAAAAGGTGTTAGCATGTTATTATGAAGTGTGATTTTTTGAAGTATGCTTTGATATCAGAGCTCTACTGACCACTGTGTGGCCATTCACAAGAGAATTTTATACTTATCATCGAAATTGTTTACAGTTCAGAATGCTGGAAACTGAGTAATTCTTTGGGATGATGGTCAGAGGAAGAGAGGAGTAAAGAGATTTTCACTGAACTGGTTATTAGAGTGGTTCAGAATTTATTAAATAATTATTAAGAATCCTTTTTATTTTGGATGTGCATGTAGTGAGGGGAAATGGGCTTTGCTCTCTACAGAGATGCAGTCAACACTCTGTAGAATGTTCAGGAGAGTAGTTTGATAGCAGATCCTTAAGTACCCAGCAATAGATAAACACTTAGAAACACTAATAGTGAATACAAATTAAAACACTCATAACTAAAAAACAGCTTTAAAATACCAAACCTGTGGGGCGCCTGGGTAGCTCAGTCAGTTGAACGTCTAACTCTTGATTTCAGCTCAGGTCATGATACCAGGGTCTCAGGATCAAGCCCCACATTAGGCTCTGCACTGGGTGCGGAGCCTGCTTAAGATTCTTTCTCTGTCCCTCTGCCCCTCTCCCCTGCTCACGTGCTCGCTCTCTCTCTTTCTCTAAAATAAAAATTAAAAAATAAAACTAAAATAAAATACCAAACCTGAGTAAATATGGAAGAGGAGGAGTCTTTAAGGTTTATTTTTTCCTAAGCACAGAGCTCACTCCAACAGGGATGCTCACCCACATTTCATAAGAACCCCATTTTAGCTCATTATTTTCATGGTACACAAATAAGCTGTTAACATGAAGCCCATACTCACTTCACAGTATCATTTCTGACTGCAATATTTTATTTCTCTCCAAAAACTTATACTGTGTTACACAATGATTTAATTGAAAAAGCAATAGGCTCAGTCACTTACTAGTTAGATGATCTTGGGCCACTTAATCTCATCTATTTAAAAAGGAAAGGATTATATCTTACAGTGAAGGGATGTTGAAAGTGTTGGATCATATAATGTGTGTGACTTATATAGTCCAGTGCCTGCTTGGTAATAATACACAGTAAATTGTAAGCTTGTATTTTCATATTAGTATAGTGTCTTCCTAAAAACCCTCCTTTAATGAAAAATAGTCAATTCATATAACAAATATTAGACTAGGCTCTGCATTACCTTGCAGCAAAAGAGCTTTAAGAGCTTGATGAAAGGGGACATTATTTGGCCAACATCATAAGTAATGTTACAAGGGAAAGAAAAGCAAGAGAAAGAGATCAAGAGATGGATGGTTGGTTGGTAGGGCAAGCTGTATGATTAAATAAGGTGGTCAGGGTGGGCTTCCTTGAGAAGGCCAGATTTTGAGCAGAAAACTGAAGAGGTGATGGAGTTAGCCATGTACATGAGGCAAAAATGAAGGAGGGAGGAAGAGGACAATAGGAAACCAGATAATGAAGCCTAGCGAAAGCTGGAATTTATAGGACCTTATAGAACATTGGAAGAAGCTGGGCTTTACTACGAGTAAGGTGGGAGCTTCTCAGGGTTTGAAACAGAGGGGTGTTATGATCTTACTTGGGCTTTAAGGGATCTGTTCAATTGCTAGATCAAGAATAAAAAGGAGAGCAAGGATAGAAGCAGGCAACTCTTAAGGAAGCAACTGCAGTGATCAAGGCAACAGGGGATGATGCTGGAGACTTTAGAATGAGAGGTGGTTGGAGAGTGGGTATGTTGGAAGTTAAGCCAATAGGATTTCCAGATGAAGTGGGTGATGGGGAGAAAGTGAAGATTCACGGGTAACTCCAAGGATTTTATTCTGTGCCTTTGGAAGCATTGAGCTGTCATCAGCTGGAGATGAAGAGAGGTGTGAGTGGAGGTAGGTTGGAGTTGGTTTTGAGATGTCTATTAGACTAGACATGAGACAAGTAGAAATATTGAGGTTGTTGTTGGATATGCAAGGCTGAATCAGGAGAGAGAGCTGAACTGCAGATAGATAAAGGACCATGCTACTCTTAAATTCAGAGAGCAGAGAGAAGAGAAAGAACCAGCAACAAAAATGGAGAAGGAGAGCCATCGAGGTCAGTAGGAGGGAAAGTTCAGGGTCTTGAAAGGAAAGGAAGTTTGTCAAGAAGGAGTGACCAGCTGTGTCCCAAGTTGAGGCCTGAGGACTTACCATTGGAAAGTCAATAATGACTATGACAAGAGCATTTTCAGTGAAGGGGCAGAGGAAAACATTTTAATGGAATGAGCTGAGAGAACACACTGCTGTATTTCAACCCAAATTATAAAAGCAGAACTGCCATTGGTGACATGAGTTTTCAAGATGGTGAACAATTCTTAATGAAGTTCTTTACAAAACGAAGTTAAATATTCCCTCAATGCACACAGTAATTGCATTTCTGGAAATTTCAGAGTGTAATAAAATCTGTGTTTCAATGTATAGAAATACCTTGTGTTCGTAGAACAAAGTTACTTCTGACTCACATCATTGGAAATGGGTTTTTTTCACACATGAATGTGCAGAGGGGCTTTGGAAAGTTGAATGGGGTAAGAGATGTTGTGTTGAACTGTCCCACATATAATAGGATATACATCATATCTGCCTACCTACCCAGAAAATACCAGCCACACACCCCCAATCATTGTGACACCCAGAAATTGTCTCAAAGATTTCCAAAGTGCTCCCTAAGGAGATAGTCCACCCCTGAAGAGTACCACTATTCTAGTTCTAGAGAGTCACTATTATGGCTCTGGTGGGAAAGGTGGAATTGAAGGGAGTTTAGTAAAAGGATTATTTGTCGATAGGTAGCGTTCCGTGAAACCCAAAGGAATAGTGAAGTATATTAGGGCTTACAACCTGGAAGCTGTTAGCACATCTAGGCCTGAAGAAGAAAGAGGAGAGAAAAGAAACCAGAGCACACAGAGCAACACCTAAGTCTATGAAGATGGGACCCAAAAAGAGGCATGACCTTCACTAGTCCACCCATGGCTCAGCAGGGAGGGAGCTACAGTAGAAAAACACCATGATTGCTCTCCTATTCTCCGCACTTCTGCTGGTCCCTCCACTGGTCCAGCTGAAGCCAGAGGGCAAGAAGAGCCAGGCAGATGCAGGCTGGAGAGTCAGCCTCCTGGGCCCACAGCAGTGAAGAGGGTGGAGAGTGCTTCTGGAGGGGCAAATGGAGAAGACCTAGCACAGTACTTATCTTTGTTTCCTTAGGTATTCTAAGTAATTCCTATGTGGCCTTTGACTATAGGAATACAGTATTTCATTCATTGTCAGACATATATTTTACAGCATACACCAATAGTTTTTGTTGTTTAAAAGGCTCTAGAAATTTGGGGATATATTCATTCTTTGATGTGTTATCAAATGTTTATATTTCATTATATGACAATGTTTATCCAAAAGTATTTTTGTTACTCTCTTTAAGATAGTGTCTTAATAAAGAATGACTGTTTTAATAAAGCATGTGAACATTTTTATTTTCCTCTAAAATAGTGAGGAATCAAAGACATGTAAAAGAGTTATGAAACATTTGCTTCTGTCAATATTGACATGTCCAGATCATGGAAAAAAAGAAAATAGGACAAATAAAGTATAAGAGAACATCAGCATAAATAGAAAGTAGTAGTGAATTCACCATCAGGATAAACAGCTTCTGCAGAGTATGCCATATGATGCAGGCCAGCCAATGAACCAGTAAAAGAAAGTTGATTTTAAGATTACTGAAAAAAAAGGTAAAAAAATAAATAAAAATAAAAACCTTTCAGTCACATGCACATGTGCTTTTAAACTGACACAGTGGCTTATTTGAGAATACTGAGGGAATGTTCTATATAAACCCTGTCTCTAATATATATATTAGATACACACATAAACACGCACATAAATCCATTTTTTAGTAAGAATGCTGTATGCTCTGACACCATGAGTCCTCTGGCAATATATTCAAACAGTGTTTTCATTTATAATGTTAATTTTTCTTTTAGAAAAAAGGAGGTAGGGAGTTGTAAGTATGATTACCTAGTACAAGCAGAAAAATAAGCAAGATTTTGCTTAAATTGCTAAAATAATACCAAAATATCAATAATTAGGACCTGACTACTCTAATTAGGTACCCACACAACTTCAGGTCCCTAAATATTTGCTCACTTTCTCACTTGAGATAGAGGTCTTTCCATTTGTCAGTGTCAGTATATCCCAAAATGTGAAGTGTAACATACATTATGAACTATCATTTTAAAATATGGATCATTGAATGATACATGCTCTGTTGAATTCTGGATCTTAAAATGTCTATTATCTTTAGAGTTACTATCAAAAGACAGACTTTTAAAAATAATAATTAATGTATATGTGCTATTCACATGCCTGGAGATGATTTTATATCATTAAACTTCTGCATAAATATGCTTCAATAAGCAATTAAACTGAAGACTCTGGTTTGCATTTTAATCCTCCTTTTTCTCTGTGAAGTCATCACAATCGTGTACCTTTGATCTTGCAGTCATTTCTGGCACCAGATTCAGACATCACAAATGAACAATTATTACTTAATAGAATGGAATTCAAAGACAATGGAGTCTAATGAAATGGGGCTTTGTTTTAAACAAAAGTGAAACGTTTTCTAATAGTTGCAAAGAAAGAGTTCTAAGCCCATTAAAGAAATCAATTTATGATCTGAACATGTTGAGAGCTCTTCTTAATGGTCTTCTAGACACCAAGCAGCTTGGAATTTAAAAATTTTCTAGGAAAAGTAAAGGCTGCCTGTCCTTGAGGGCTTCTGTTTCTCTTCTTTCCTTTTACACATATTTTTTTTTTCTGCTCCTACAGGCTGTTCCACCTCCCAACTTTGAGATGCCAGTCTCCATCCCAGTGTCCAGCCACAACAGTTTGGTATACAGCAACCCCGTCAGCTCACTGGGAAACCCCAACCTTTTGCCACTGGCCCACCCTTCTCTGCAGAGAAATAGTATGTCTCCTGGTGTAACACATCGACCTCCAAGTGCAGGTAACACAGGTAGGTCCTCATGAGGACACAATGTTAGCAAATCAGTAGAAGGAGCCACTCTAGGCAAGATGTTGACTTTTTCAGTTTTCCATTTGTTATGTTCCTTCGTTGCTTAATAGCCCTATTTTAGGTCTTTAACCTCGTTAGCCTGTCTTGTGAGATCTTTCATAATCTGCTGTTTATCTGTTCAGACCATCTATCACCAACCTCTCATGTGGCTATATTTTAACCACATGCTTTCTCAAACAGAAAGTAGAATATCCTGTCTCCCGTCTTTTGCTTCTGCTCTTCTCCCACCTAAAATGCCATTTTCCCTTTTCCTCTTAGCCAGATATCACCCCATTCTGTGAAATCTTCCCCTCTGTCCTCTGATAACATTTGTGCCATTTAGTTATTTATTATTTTGATCAATTTTTATTACTTATACAGAAACTTATACCACAAAGCATTTAAAATGGAAAAGAAATGTGATAAAATAGCGTAACTTCTAAGAAGTGTGAAATAAAAATAAAAAGAAATGAAATTAAGAGCCCATCATAAGAACATATACACCTGCCACAAATTCGTCTCAGTGCTTCTAAGAAATCCCTACTGTTGTGCAATTCACAGTGTTCCAGAGAAAAGAAATCAGTGGTCAGAAAAAGTTCAGCCATTCTTCATACTCAGATCAAGCAAAACACACTATGATGTGCTATATTGAATATGTGTCTGTTTCCCCACTGGATTTAAAGAACCTTCTTGAAGGGAAGAAAGTCTTCCTGATTTGCCAGCTTCACAGTTGGAACTAATTAGATGCATATTAAATACAACCAAACAATTCCTTCACATTTCCAAAAGAAGCACCAAAAATAATTGTATTTCTAAATCATACATAGCAAACCATTATACATTACATGTTATTTTTTTTTCAAGGTTTTTTATTTATTTTTGGGACAGAGAGAGACAGAGCATGAACGGGGGAGGGGCAGAGAGAGGGAGATACAGAATCGGAAACAGTCTCCAGGCTCTGAGCCATCAGCCCAGAGCCTGACGCGGGGCTCGAACTCACGGACCGCGAGATCGTGACCTGGCTGAAGTCGGACGCTTAACCGACTGCGCCACCCAGGCGCCCCTACATGTTATTTTTTAAAAAGCACTCTGTAGGAGAAGTTTAATATGTCTCAGGCACACATAACTCTATTAAAAGCAGTTTATTCACAGAAGACATTTTCCTTGAGAAAACTTCCATATCTGCCTTATAATTAAAACTAAACATGTATTACTACTTAGTACGGAAACCTTATATAGAAAATATAACCAAAATAGCCAAATAATAAAATCTTGCTAAATCTTGAGTCTGAGAGATATGTATAAAGGACTTCATTATGCCATTCTCTCTACTTTTGACTGTGATTGAAGTTTTTCATAAGAATTTTCAATAACTGTATGTTATTCCTTTCACGTCATACTCAAATGCAGTTGAATTTCCTGTTTGATAAACTCATGCTCATTTTTTTTTGAAATTTCATACTTTATTTCCAAAATATTATTTGTTTGGAAATAATAAACATTTCTTAAAACATAATGAACATTTTCTTCAAATTCCAAAAAAAGAACCAACAAATAATTATGGAGTATCTCTTAGAATCCATTAGAAAATAACCTAGTTGATACTCTGTTCTTTTGGCTAAATCTTGTTCCTTAAAAACTAACAGTAATTATTATTTTCAATATCTTACTGAAACTTCCCAGCTCTTATATTTTAACACTGCCAAATGTTAATGTACTTTTTTAAGTTAGCAGTGAATAAGCATACCTTTCTAACTTTTTAGCCAATGAAACCCATTTTATGGTGTCAGTAAGGAAAATTCAGGCAATAAATGAGGTCATTCACTGTGGGTAGGTTCATGAAATGACCAAAGTTCTGGACAATTAGCATTTTACAAAACTAATTATAGAAAATATATTTACAAAGAATTAAACATCAAATATATGGTTATTTAAATATATAGTAAACCTTACTCTTTTTTTTTTTTTACTTTCAGTAAAACATCCAAAAATAAAATTTCAGAGACCATTAAACACTGGATTTTTAAAATGTAACCTTTGTTAGAAAGAAAGATTCTGCAAAATGTCAGTGATTGAATGTAGGTTTAATGTTTGAGCACAGCATGTCATAATAAAACAAATGTCAGCCTTCCACCTTATTTTACAAATTTAGGACTCTTGGGAGAGCCAAAATACTGTGGTTGCTAAAAGTAAAGTGTGTTGTTTTGTGGGCCTTTAGCCTTTTCTCCTTTTGATCTTCCCCTTTAATCCATAGGTGGTCTGATGGGTGGAGACCTCACATCCGGTGCGGGCACCAGTGCAGGTGAGTAGACTTCTGTATTACAGCAAGTGTCATTGTTCAGGGTTCCTTTACTGGGTGATTTGCAGGAAGTAAGTCTTTTGAACAAAGTAGAGAGATCTGTGAGATGCATGGAAAAATGGCCCCAAGAATTTCTAAAGCATTTTTATGAAGCAGGAGGGGATGGATAGTAACTTAGAAGAATACTGTTAACCAGAACTTTTCTTAATCAAACTTCAGCTAGTCAACATAATCAGAATTGAAAGCTCTGATCAAACCAATTTAATCCTGGATGCCATCTCTGGATGCAGAAGTACCTTCAGCAAGCCTTGCCAATTGAATTCTGTGTTAATCATTTCACATTTAATGTGAATCTCTCTCCACCCAAAGAAATACCAAACTCCTGTACGTTTACTTCTAAAGGAGAATACATTTTTAAAAGGAGAAAGTGAGATTATAACCATTCAACAATATTGTTAATAAAATAAAGCCAATTTTGGCATTAAAATGAGCTCCTAGAGAATAGGAATACAGTGTGCCCCCAAAAAAGCTCTTTAAATATATTATACTCTTAAGAACTTCTTCCACTATGGCCAGTCACACTTCTCCACAGTTCCATATTAATTCATACTATTGTGATTATTGAGATTGATGTCATTTTCAGTGCAGAGATAAGACAGCACAGTAGTTTTTAATGCTCACTGCAGCTCACTATTGGCATAACAAGTAACCATGGTAATTCCTGCAGCTGTAACATGCTGTACATTTAAAATAGTACAAGACAGGCATGAATGACACAAGGTTATGTTTGAAATGTCAAAAACATCCAAGCTTATTGAAATATCCATGGACAACCTAATTAAAATATTTTGCCAGGGTCAAATTTACTAGCCTGCTAATTTTAAGAAAGAAGATAAAGAAAATCAGCATACAAAAACATTTTTATAAATATATCCACTTGGGAGTAATGTTTCTCCCTTCTGATATTGGCTCTGCATTAATTCAGTGACTAATGAAGAAAAAGTACTAGAACTACACAGTGAATTAACAAACAGAATCAATGGCACTAGCCTCCTATTTTATCTATCTTTTAAAAATTAAGTAGAGGCAAATTAATGAATAAACTCCATATACTATCTTGCTGAACAGTGAAATGAAGTACTCATTTTTCCCCTGAAAAATACTTTGAGGTTTGTAGCCTCAAAATTACAAAACCAGATCAAAGCCAGACCAGTGTTTCTTGGATTCAAGCCTCTGCCAAAACTATGGTTAGAGAGAATGTTGGGGACTAAGAATTGGGGCTGTCACAAAGACCAAGAAAAAAGATAAATTTAAAAAATGGTTTAGATGTTATGATATTTTATCCAGTATCTCGATGCTTTTATAGGAACAGCCAATAGTGGTGATTAAAGTTATTAGAAGTAGTAAAAAAATATATGGGGGGGATGGGTTACTTCGCCTTAATGGAAATAGACTCTTGTTTCTACTTAATAGCTAAAATGCTTTAGGATTCTCTATTGAAAATAAGAAGTGTTTGGTTGTTCAATTATGCTGTCATTGTCAATTCTCTGACAGCCCACTAAGTTTAATGGCCCTCCAGGGAGAGAGAAGATACTCAATCCTGTACGTGTAAAAGTTAGCCACATGTATGGCTATAGCGTCATTGAACTAAAAAAATCTTACGAGCTTAGCAGATTTATCTTCCTACTTCAGGACCTCTGCCATAGACAGAAGAATCTTCTGCTTCAAAAATAGAAGGAAACAAGAAGGATTGCTCCATCCTGATATAATAAACATTATATCTGGATGAGTGTATCTCGTAGCCATGAGCATGTAACTTTCCCAGTTACTATAGACTTCTGAAAAGGTTATTTCCCCACTTTTCAAAAATAGAGGAAGCAGCCCTTTGTAGCTCTGGTTCCACAAACACCTGTTGCAGATGCCATTTAGTAGGCTTCAGCTTAGCTGTCATGTCCTGCTACAGGCTCAACCATCTTCCCCTTCTTTCTCAAACCCGCCAGTATCATGTGTCAAAGCTGAATATATCTGTGCTGATGTCAGAGAATCACATAACACCAGGGGAAGCAAGGCCAGCCAGAATGTCTCTGCATTTTCAGAAAAGAAAACTAAAGCAAAATGACCAAAAGGTATCTTCCAAATTTTGAATATTGTCATTGAAATTCAAGGTCTCAGATAAAGTTAGAAACTCTGAAGCCAACTGTACATAATTACTTTTCAGTCTTTGTAATTTTTATTCAAAATCAAATCATCTCAACCTGTAAAGAGGAGAAAATACCATGCAAAAAAGAAGTAAATTTAACATTTAGTATGTGCTTATAAATACCAAGAGACCAAAAAGATAAGCATTCTCTTTTTTCAGCTCAGCTTGATGATAAAGTATAACATCTTTCCCATCCAATCCCCGAGCTATACCTCTCTCTCATTCCATCATCCAGTGAATCAAGTCTTACAAACTCAGCCTCCAAGGTATTTCCTAAGTCTATTCTTTTCTCTCCATTCCTGTCCCAATGCCTTGGTTCATGTTCATAGCAACATTCCAGGGCTGTTTCCAGAGCCCCCTAATTTGTCTCTCTGCTTCACATTGTACCCCACTCCAGTCTCCCCATGACTGATTAGCCTTTCTCATCATTCATGTGCCTAAAATCCAGCAATGCCATCCCATCTCTTTCAGAATTAACCATGGGCCTCTTATCTCTGGCCTAGCCCTCATCTCCATTCTTAAACTTTTCATTCTGCCACGGCCAGCAAGAACCCTGCACTCTAATAATAGCAGACATTTAAATTGCTCTTACTATGTGCTTTATAAAAAGTAACTCATTTTTTCTCATTATGGCTCTTTAATGCAGATACGCATATTATACCCTTTCTATAGATGGGGACACTGAGACACAGAGAGGTCAAAATAATTGCCCAATATGGAACCCAGGCAGTCTGTCTCCAGAGTCCATACTCTTAACCACTTCATTGTGCTGCTGCTTTCCAAATAGCGTGGAGGCCACCTGCCTTCATGTATGCATTCTTGTGCTCCTTCCCCTCAACTTCCTCTTGATCCTGAGCATTCCTTGTCATCCCTCAGAATTCAGTCCAGCCATTCAGGAAATTTTTTCTTCTGGAAGGAATTATGCATCTCTTTTCTTCCATGGCAGCCTGTGACCACATCACTTACCTCATTGCATTGCAGTTGCATGTCTGGGCATACATCTTCTTCTTTTTGTTTTAATGTTTATTTTTGAGAGAAAGAGACAGAGCATGAGTAGGGGAGGGACAGAGAGAGAGGGAGACACAGAGTCTGAAGCAGGTTCCAAGCTCTGAGCTGTCAGCACAGAGCTTTACCTGGGGCTCAAACCCACAAACCGCAAGATCATGACCTGAGCCAAAGTCAGACGCTTAACAGACTGAGCCACCCAGGTGCTCCTGGGCACACATCTTTCCCCGGATTCTCAGCCCTCAAGGGCAAACTGTGTCTTTCTTACTCAGTTTGGATTCCCAACACAACACATAAGACATAGTCATGGCAGATGCTCCATTAATGGTTGTTAGCTGAATAAAGGAAAAAAATGATCTACTGGTTATAAATTGTAATCATGTTGATGCAAAAAAATGGAAGAATACTTCAAAGAAATGTTAATTTTAAATATGAAAAGATAGACCCTTGATCTGTAGTTTACAAAAATAATGTATTCTTCTGATACTTATACAATGAATAGTGAATTGTTTGATTAAATGGATGAGCAACATTGACCAATAAGGTTTTACTCACTTTTCTATCATGCTAGAAATCTAAAGAAATGATATGCTGCAGTAAATGAAATGTGTGTTGGTACCTCAGACCATCACAAATCACCTCTTAAAAAAAATAACCTCTTATCACTTAAATTGAAGCAATTTCAAAGATAAAGGCAAATGGTAATTAAGAAGTAACAGGATAGGTTTGCACTCTTGGTATAGGGGAAGTATACAGCAGGTCACTATATAATACATTAGTAGTAGTGGCATTTCTAGGTTTCAGTTCAGTTATTCATCCACTACTTAGTCCTTTCCTCTCAACCACCAAAATCGGAAGACGCTGCTTTTCAAATTATATTTTGTCATATCTCTGTGTATTAAAACCTTTAACATGCTAATCTTAGTTGTTATTGAGGATTGTTAAAATCGAGCTCGGTTGAGGTTTTATAATCATTAGATTTGGGAGAAATAAGAGGTAAGCATTCTCTTTTTCAGCTCAATTCGATGATAAAGTATGGCATCTTTCCCACTCAGTCTGTGAGCTACATCGTGTGTTGGCTCCGCCTCAGGGCCTCTTGTGCACGTACAGACTGATGTGGTACACGCACAATAATGCCTTGTGTTGGATTATTCACTATCCTATTAGTACCCTTTGTTTTCACTTTGATAACATAGTTGTTTTTTATTGTGTAGGAAGTACCAGTATGCTCAAGGATTCATGATTGAGACAAAAGAAAGAGAGAAAGAGAGAAGGGGAGGGATAGAGAGAGAAAGAAAGGAGAACCCTTTAGGAATCTCTTTGAAAATTTAGAATTTTACAATTTACATAGCTATTTGACAATAAGGCAAAGGAGATTTATGTATATTGGTTAATAATTTTAATTGGCATTTATTGTAAATTAGATATAATTTTATAAAAAAGAAACTAACAGCTGTTTCCTTATTTTGATTGTTAATTGTTTACTATTTTATGCATTTGGTTGTCAAGCGTTGTCACTTCTGGAATGCTTAATTTATATCAGCTAAATACATGGAGACTCGATGGTGACAGTGTACTGCTGTGGATGAAACACTGAGCAGTGAATAAGGAGCCCCGGCTTCCAGGCTTTGAAAAGACTCCATCTAGCACGATCTTACGCTGTGACTTTGAACCTTTGAACTCAGTACACATATTGGGGATAAGATACAGATATCTTTAGCGCCTTCTTACACCCAATGTTTTATGATTATATGATCATAGAACTTCACTTACATGACTTTCTTTGTAATTCATTTAGTATTGAAAAAGAAAAATTTAGCATCTTATAAAATAGAACTCAGAAAAGGAAAAATATCATACAATGTTTTAATTATCCTGTACCAGTACCATTGTTTTGCAAGTATTTGTTTTTTGAGAATACTTATCAAAAATTTCTTGGCTGACTTTCTTATCAGCCAAAAAGACTTCTCTGCAATTCTTACTCAGTGATTTAAAATATCAGTAAAGTAGTTAAAAATTCAGTCTAAAAGAATTGGCTTTAACAAGTTTACATTTTTGTAATCTAACAATACACAGATTCAGACTGTAATATTCAAGAAAGAGAGATGGATGCCATTTAATTGCTTTCAAACAAGAAAACTACTTTTGTTAGTATAAAATACAACTTTATATTACTTTTTTTAAATACTGTTAAGCAGCATGTGAAAAAAATCCAAATTAATAGTTGGATTCTTGTTTTGAAAGTATTATTCCGTTAGTTTGAATTATTCTGAATAAAAATTCTAAATTCATTTGCAGTTTTACCTTGGGAATTCACCCAAAACATAAAGATCCAACAGCATTGCTTTATTATTATCTGTGAAATTAACTAACAACGATATTTTTAATCCAAACCAAGGTTATCTAGAATTATTGAAAAAAAAAATACTTAGTCCCCTAGTTGGATAATCTACATCAGGTGATACTTAGCCATCGCCAAGAAAATCAGTAGCCACTTTCCATATACAGGACCTGGAAAATTATAAACTGTACCTTGACACCATTCCTTAGGGGCCAATGTTGAAGTGGGAGAGGCAAGTCAAAGAGACAACAAATGAATGTTACAGGCAAGGTTAGGATATCATAAAATCTGCTTTCAACCCCTTTAGTTTAACTTAGTTCTTTGTTTTAAATTTTTTAAAGTTTGTCTATTATTGAGAGAGAGAGAGAGAGAGAGCAGGGGGCAGAGAGAGGGAGACACAGAATCCAAGGCAGGCTGTAGGGTCTAAGCTGTCAGCACAGAGCCCGATGTGGGGCTGGCACCCACAAATTGTGAGATGGTGATCTGAGCCAATGTTGGACGCTTAACCAACTGAGCCACCCAGGCACCCCTAGTTTAACTTAATTCTTAAGGAGTTTGATTTCTGCAGAGAAAAACAAAATTTCAAATTATAGCTCCCTAGATGAGTGTTTAGCAGATTTTAGAGCCCTTAGGGTATCATGATTTCTGTCCTCACAATTTGTATATTTTTTATCCCCATCTTTCTATTATATTCAGTAAAGCAACGTAAAAATTTGTCTCTTCACTAATATCCCATTGATTTAACCTGATAGTGTGACTAGTAATAAAACTTTGGTCATTTGTAATATTAATACAAGCGGTTTAATATTTCCCCCTAAAATACTACTTTACTCAGCATTTGTCTTTTTTTCTTTTAACAGTTCTTTTTCCTCACACACTGTTGGTTTTTCTTCTCCTTGTTTTTGGCATCATCGTAAGATTTTATTTGGGGATACTACAGAAAGGAAAGCTCTTTTCAAAATCATTAGTGATATGAAATTGTGCATCCATGGAGAGGAGATGCTGAAGAAGGGATGTGGTTAAAAAAGCCCCTCTTTTGGAAATCAGTTTTTTACCTACCAGGGACTTTCTGGGGCTTCAAGGCTGTTGGCCAAGAGTGTAATTTGCTGTTTTTAGACAAACTTTTGCCAGTCACTTAAATTTTAAGTTTAAAATTCGAGTGTGTTCACTGGACTCTCAATTCAAAGAGTGTTATAGTCATGATACAGTCTCGTTTAAAAGAGTAAATCAAATACATTCCTTTAGTTTACTTTAAAGGAAACTGTATTGTACCCAAACCTGGACAATTTCAATTGATAACCTATGGATGTGTCCACAGGATGCTTTACTATTCACTGTGTTTATTTATTATTGTTCCATTTTAATTGTTTTAACTGAATTTTTTACTCGTTAACTGTTTACTGAACACTGTGCCCTCCTGTCACAATTTCTTGACCTTGCCCTCCATTTACAACCTCCAATTATGACGAAGAACTGATTATGCTGTATTGGTAGTGTAGGGAGAAAACAACCTGTGATACTATTATAGGTTATTATAATGTAGTAATAATGGCAAATCTAAATCTGTGGTCAATTTCCATATTCAAAGATCATAACATTAATTTTCATAACAATCATGAAAAAGGACCCGGGTTAGTTTAACCTTAAGCAGCTCAGAGAAATCTACAAGATGGTGGAGCAAATTCTTGCGCAAGCAGTAATTGGGGGAAATATTCCTGAGGCAGATATTCCAAGAAATAAAATAACCAATGAAAATACACGATATGCCTAGGATGACGTTACTGCCCTTGGGAAGTCTGTGAACTCCCATTTTATAGGATTGTTGTGAAAATCAAATGAGGTAATGATGCAAGGCAGCACCTAGCACAGTTTGCGCACCAGAGTAAGTGCTTGTTAATAAATGTGAGCACTGTCAGTATTACAATTATCTATGTTCTCGATTTCCTAAGCAAAAACTAAAGGTTAGTTTAATGTATTCGCAGTAATAGTAAATGTTCAGTAAGTGAGTAATGCACCAGTAGGCTTCGCAGAGATGTCTGCCACGGCCCCTACCCTCAAGGGTGGGAATAAATAAGATATATTAATAAACCAAAGGCAGAATCAGAGTGCAGTGCAACATACTTCCCTTTGAACATTATCATCTTCTGATGTGTTTGTAGCAGTTGTGTAAATGTTAAAACCACAAGTAATTATTCTTTCTCTTCTGTCACATTCTCTCTAATTTGTACTGTCTCAATATTTTTGTTTATAAAAATGACTGAAAGAATGAGCGATTGTGTCAATAATGAAGACACCCCCTCATTTTTAGCAAAGAGACAGCCCCAAAATCTCAAGAAGTGAACAATTAAGTGAGTCATAAATCTATCATTCATTGTTAAGTGCAATTTTTTTAAGATAGCAAGGTTCAGTATCATTTTTATGGTGCAATTAAAAACTATCCCTTCAATAAATCAGTAGTCAAAGTAGAATGATATTTTGAGTGCCTTTGTGCATTGAAAACATCAGGTTGTCAGATTCTTCCTTATTTGCAAATGG
This sequence comes from Lynx canadensis, assembly GCF_007474595.2. Lineage (NCBI taxonomy): Eukaryota > Metazoa > Chordata > Mammalia > Carnivora > Felidae > Lynx > Lynx canadensis. The sequence goes on along the minus strand of NC_044303.2, from coordinate 151,592,880 downwards.
AGCTTTTATCCCGAGAAATACAAGGATGCGTTCTAAATCTGAAACATCTGGGTTTTGTAATAATGTAGTAGAATCAGCTTGTGTTCTGGATTCAAATAAAAACTGTCCCACTTACCGACAAGTCACAGAAGCTCCCTAAACCTCAGTTTCCTTATCTGTCAAAAATTGAGAAGATATTGTCTGACCCACATGACTGTTAGGACAAAGGAGAGAGTGGTTCGCCAAAACAGACCTGCTTTGTGACAACAGACTCTCAATCTTTGGAAAAACAACTCAGTGAGAAGTAAAATTTCTTTACTTCTGCCTCACAATCCAGAGCCTATTGTATGTGCTAAATGTTCAGTGCTCAGTATCTAGTTGGCCAATAGACTGTTAATTTCACAAAAGATACTAAACAATACACATCCAAGAGACATCAAGGACAAGTGGGGTAGATATGAAACCCGTGAAGGTCTGGTTCAGCATCAGGGTGACATGGTCAAGCAGAAGAGGCAAGCTCTTTTTAGAATGTCTACTGCCCTCTAACTGGTACAGCCAAGAATAGTCTTGGCTTTTGTGTATTCTTGGAGTATTTTTCTAAGAATACACCACAAAAGACACTGAGGTTTTACAGGAGTTTCTTCATAGTCTAACATTATGCATTATTATATTATTTCCCTAAGAAACCCTCAGATAGAGTGGAGACTTTATTTTATGTTTAAAAATCTGTAATCAGGAGTCTTTACCAGGATAAGAATCAGAAAATTTGCTTTGCCCCTATTCCACAGGAGGCATATTGAAATTTTCATCATTCCCAGATTTCTGACCTCCAAATGTTTTGTGGTTGCCTTTTGCCTTAGAGCCATCCCATGAAAAAGATCTCCTTTTCCCTCAAAAAAAAAAAAAAAAAAAAGATTGTGATTCACAATAGCTGAATAACATAGTTTCTAGCACTTTTAACAGGGTTTCAGGCATTCAGGGCACAGTGAGTGTAAGACTGAAGTCTAGAAGGTCATAATATTTTTCTACTAAACTATTTTAAGTGTATAGCTTCCAGTAGAGCAGTGGGTTGTATGAGCAAGTTTACTGTATACAATTTAAGGTAATTGTATACAGTAGAAAGATGTATGTTTGAGATATAAAACAATGTCCTGATATTGGAAACTAACTTATCTTAAAACCCTTAAAAACTCAGATATAAAATTAATTGATTGTAGTGAGCATTATTATCTATGTGGCACCTTTAGTTTAACGAGACTGTATGCTGTAAATGTTTTTAAATTGTTCTAATGCAAACAAACAAACAAAAAACAAAAACCCATGTTGATAAACAAAAACTTTTGCTGAAGTAAAAGCAGAAAATAAATATCAGAGGTTCAACTTAATGCTTTTCTATGGCGGTTTGCCCAAAATTCCAAAAAAACAAAAACAAAATCAAAGATACCATTAACAAATTACTAAACAAAGTCAGTTTGATACACCTATGTATTAGAAATTATTTTCTAGGTAACAACTAATAACAGATACTATGAAATACTGAGCATTTCACTATCGTGTTAAGTGGTTCTGATGGAAGCTGGTCTCTTAAATTGACAATAGGTACATAAATGTCTCTACCCTCCATTTCAGGGAGATAATTGACTAAAATATTACAAAATCTGCCTTTAAGAGCATATTTAATCATCCACTTGAAATAGCACACTGAAAGTTAAACAGTTGTTCTGGCATTTAGTGTTGCTAAACCCAATATTTCCTATTTGTAAATATTTATTTATCCAGGAGACCAGAAATGCGGTTCGGAACATCACCATTCTGTGCCTCTTTGTATAAGTTCAGCATTTTCTGAACCAGCAATGCCATTTATGATGGCCAAGTTGACCATGTTCCTGAAGTTCTCACATCACCTCTGGCTTAGGAAGACCCTGTAGGTCTCACCTCCCAGGTCTCAGACTTGACTTGTTTCCTCTCTTCCTTTGTATTCCTGTAATTATAGGGTGAGATTTGACACAGAAGGGTTTTCAAAATCCCAGAATGTGACCAATTCTCAGGGAACAGGGCTCTGCTGTGCTTCAGAGCTTGGACTCTGGACACACTTCTGGTTCAGTCAGGGCTCCACCAGTTAATAGCTGTTTGACATTGGGCAACTTGCTGGACCTCTCTGTTGTCATGTGTTCTCGTTATGTAACACAGGGATACTATTAGTACCTGAGGGGGTTGTCATTGCAAGGATTAAAGGTGTTTAATATCCATGTAGAGTTAACAAACAATTATATAGCAGTTACTAGGTGCCTGGTACTATTCTGGGTCCTCAATGTGTATGCTTGATGTTGTTGATACTATTGGTAAATAATACTCTATGAAGTATTTAATATTGTTAATATTATTGCATGGTCATATTGGCACTGGCTGCCTCAGGCAAGTGTGTGAGAGTCTCTGATTCAGATTACTTTTATGCTTCTCTCACACTAATGGAATCATTACCTAGGGCTAAGAAAACTAAGGCTCAGTATGGTTGAAGGAATTCTAAATCCAGAACCTGGGTTTATCTACTTTATCCTCTTTTGTCCTTGACTCCTGTCTGCCTTGCAGATCTTTCCAACCTGGCTGCCTTACTCCTCATGTGTTCTGTGGCAGATGAATCCTAACTAGCATCCCTATAGCAGTCTAATCTCTAATCTACCCCTTCCGTGGACACTATTTCCCTGTCACACGGTTAAGGATGTCATTTACCACTCACAAACTAACTTCTCCATAGTATAAAGTTTAGTAAAAGTTTAGTGTAAAGTCTAGAGTATAAAGTTTAAAGTGTAAAGTATAGAGTATAAAGTATAAAGTTAACATGATCTGAGAGGTTTGTGTTAGTCAAGCCTACTTTTCCAGCTTCTGAAGGCTACATACTCTAAAACCACCAATATTGTGTCCTCATGGGAACACTCATCTCTCTCCAATACAGTTGTGACTGGGAGATCTGTTATGCATTCTCTCTCTCCAGAAAGTCTCTCTCTGGACCATCTAATAAAATTCTATTCACTCTTACTTACGACCCTTCCACCGTTTTTTCCTAGGATATCATGCAGTCCATCTTTTGGAGGAAAGCTCTGTATGAGTAAATTATTTTTGAGAGTTATAGAGACAACCTATGGCAGTAAACATAAGCACTCATCAGTATAGAAGAAAAGATGCAGGGCCTCAGAGTTCCCTTTTTCATCAGGGAAAATTTCTACTTTATTTGAGTCTACCACTTGCGTTTAGCTAAGGTAATGTCCTGTGAAATGATTAACAGGTGCAACAAGTGAAGACACAGCTTTCAATTAACTCTCTATAAACAAATTTAGTAGTTGGGCACTTGCATGACTTCTTGACTTCAATATTACATGGTTGATGAACAGTTTGTCTCAATGGTGTCCTTGGTCATCAGCGTGCAATCATTACCTCAAATAAGAAATGTTCTCAAGTAGTGCATAGAGGAGACACCCTCGATATTTGAAATTAGCAAGTTACATATTACATTTTCAGTTCTCTTGTCACATTCCCTCAGTAACTTAACTTTAAGTGCCATTCCTGAATAATTCCTAATTTTTCCAGCATAGTCTGTGTATATGTTTTGCAGGCATCTGAAACACTTAAAGAACTAGTCTTCTGTGTGTATCACTGAAGATTTCACACTACACTACTACTAATTGCAGTAGTGTAGAAGGGAATGCATTCAAGGTGGGCTGCATTGTCTGAAAGGCTGTCTGAACTCTCGTGAAAGAGTTCAAATTCATTTAAGATGAATTTGAATTCAATGGGAGAGCAAACACTGCTAGAGCAAAGACTCAGGCATATCCAGAGGACTGCGAGCTTGGCTGTGGACAGTGGAAATTAGGTGAGATAGAAGGGGTCAAACTATGCGTAGTTCTGAGAGTCAAGCAGGGCCCTGGCCCAACAGTGTTAAGTATGGATGGAAAAAGTAACATGATAGAAGCAGCACTTTAAAAACATTTTTAGAGAAAATCTTGAGACCATACATCAGATTCATTATCACACATATGCACAAAAGTTGGCATACAGATTTAGAGGAGCTTACAGTGTGAAGCTCATCTTAAGTCCTGGCGAAGAACCTTTCAACTGGAGACCAGGGACCCTGATCAAAGACTTAGTCAAATGGTGATGAAAGCCTTACCGAGGATGGTGGCAGTGGAGATGGAGAGAGGCGTTTCTCAAGAAAATTTAACAAGATTTGGTATCTGATTGGGTAGGGAGCTGGGAGATGAAGCTAGTCAGACATGACAATTTGGGAGACTGAAAAAAAAGATTTTGCCAATGAAAAAAATTAGCCTCGGTCCATAAAGACTAGTTTCTGTTTTGTGCTTATTAGTTTTTCGTGCTTGTATTTATAACTGAAAGTCCTGGGAGGAAAAAGAAAAGATTCATGTCTAAACATCCAAGTAAGAGAAAGTTTTAGAACTTTGGGCTCAAAGAGAGCTACATACTCAATTGAGCTCTGTGAGACAAGGCAAAATGTCCTCCTCACAACATCTTAAGCCAGGAATATGTTCTTTGAATTTACAACTTCTTAAAATAGGAGTCAATAAAAAAAAAAAGCAGCAAGTGTTTTCAAGTTAACTGGAGAGAAAAAAATTTTTTTCTCCTAACACCACATTTCAAGTTTTGTATATTTACACTAGTTTTAATATGCATGTTTAGAAACGTGTAACCAATCGAGGTAGATTCTGTTATCCTTCATACAAATTATATTGTGCTTAACTTGTTTCATTTTATGTGAAACAATATTTTTAATCAAATCAAACTATAAAACGAACGGACTCTAAAGTTGGTCTGTTCTTCATTTTCTTATAATCTATAATCAGGAAATCCATTCACTCACGCTTTATAATTTTTGTGCTTTTAAAGTGGTCAGGAGAATGTGACATCTGCATACAGTCACATCTGAATTGATCATTGTCCAGGCAGAAGGTAATTTTAAAACATGGCATGAGGAAAGGTTGAATCTGAATATTAGAACATTACCGAGAAATTAACTTGAGTAATTTGCCACCTCCCTGACCCCCGACTTTGAATGAGACCGTTCTCTTTGGTGAATTTATCTTAAGGGAGGACAACAGCCTCAACGCAGGCCACAGCGTTCTGAGCGAGGAGGCCCGTGGTTTCCAAGCCAGTTTAAATGCAGGCTCTTCTTAGCAGTAAACCACACGCATGTATTCATCATTGATTTTCAAATGATAGGTTTCTATATCGCTGGTTTAGGATCCACAGTCTTGCATTCCTGAATCTATATTATGCCAAAAGAATAACAACTTGGTGGCTGGAAACAGAAATGGTTATTATACGGCTCCAAAATGCTAGCTGGCACAATATGCTAAAAACAGCAGAAATTCACCGGTAAAAGGCAGAATTTATTTGTTCTTAAAAATAACTTTGTGCTCTAAAAATATGGATTTAAGAAGTGTCATCGTGGTTCAAAATATTTTATATTCAAAATGTAAACACCTTAAAATATGTGACTAATCTTCTAAAATGGTATAATTTCCAAATAACAGGAAATATTCCAAGAGAAAAATAGAATGCTTTTCAAATCCATTTTTGAGGCATTTATTGGATGAAAAACTATAATATATGTTTACTTTTTTTTTCCTGCTGCCCTAAGTCATTGTTTAAAAATGTGGGCAGAAAGATGTAGGCTTTGTTGGAATTTCTCAGAGTTTACTGTAGAAAAAAATTTTTTTTTTTATTTTCAAAAAAGAAACCTTTTCTCAGAGCCTCTGTGAAGCATTTCCATTTTCACACACTGGCCCAGTGTTTGTCATATCACAGGACAACACATTTCACAAAGCGGTTTTACTTCCTTTTAGCAAAATAACTCCTCCATGCAAACCAGTATTGGCATCTACCAAGCCAGGGTTTTAGTTTCTTCTGATCTATTCAAGCTTCATTGCACTGCTTAACTGACTTTTTCCCCCCTTCTTTTGAAATTACCCACCTAATTTTCCATTTAATTGTTTATTTAAACCAGATCTCACGCAGGCTTAACAGATAAGTGACATATGTATTGAGTGTATCAGACTGAACTTCAGCTGACAGGAAAGTGTAGTGCACATTTTGTCTTCGTTCTCTCAGTCTCTTTTTATCCAGTAGAATATCTTAATTAAAACTAGAGCCTTAACATATTTGCAAGAATGATTCAATTAAGACACATTAAATATAAACTATTTTGTCAAGAATTTTTGTAAGTGAACATGTTCTTTGTATCTCTCCTAGTGAAATAAGGTAAATGTAGTTGTTTCATATGATAACTTTTGCCACCAAAAACTATCCAAATTAACTGGAAAAGAAAATTTTGGCTGTTGACATATTTAGCTGGCTATAGAGGATTTAGCTTCTTTCAATGAAGTTTTATTATAGAAGTAATTTATATTCAAATTCAACCAACATTTCCTAAGCAACTTCTGTGTACTTGACACGTGTTTGGGGGGGGGTTCATTTATTTTTAATCCCCCCCCAGTAACTTGGAGAATTTTACGGATGATCCGATTGACAGATTTAATCTTGTAGTTATTTGTTATATATTCAGCCTGTTTATTCATGCATAAAATGAGACAGGTAAATGAATGGGATATGAAGAACAAATGTGCTCTACACAGTGTGCCTCAAATGTATTCTAATTCAAAAAATGTTTCCCTAAATATTTCCTGAAATATGCCTGTGCTTTGCCTTCCCAGTCCCTCATCACCTCTAGCTCACACCATCAGTGCCCCATACTCCCAGGCCTTTCTAATTACAGGATACGCCAGGGCCAGTAGATCTCTCTGTCCACTTAGAGGCCTTTGTCCTACTTCTGCTCTGTGACCTTCACGGATCTGCATTGCCACCATTTACAACCAAGGTGTGTCGGGCTGGAATCCAAGATCTCCACGTCCCTCCAAGGTCTTCGACACTCCTCTCTTTTTAGGAGTTCCCTTCTAGCCAGATTGCTCACAGTGCCCCCCGACTCGTGCTCTGTAAATTCCCACCTCAACCCTTTCCCACAGCCCAGTCACAAGCCCAGTGTGTCTTACTGTCCCTTCTCTTTTTTCAAGGCCCATATCAGTTCCTGCCTCTTAGGTGAATCTTTATTGGATAATCTCTTCCCTCCTGGGAACTCAATAACACTTAATCTGGATTACTCTGTGGGCATCTCTCCCTAGGCTGCCTTGTCTTGGTTTGTACATCTCACACATGTGCGTATTGGATTACCATAAAGGAATTGCAGGGCCTTTGAGGACTGGGGCCACGTCCTTGCCTCCTCATGGGGTAGCACACAGTATCATTCATCCTGGAGTAATAGACACTTGTGTTTTAGGATAATGATAATGATGACCAACCGTAACAGCGAGGTTTGATTGTCTCCTTTAAAGTGCTTCAGAAAACAAACATCTAGTTTTACAGCAAGGATTGTAGAGTCGGGTAGTGGGTTTCTCTACCCGAATGAATGAAGCCAACAGATGACATTCTGCCTCAGTTAATGTTGCCTCAACTCCTTCCGTAGCTTTTCCTGTCATGGAGCAGTATATTTTGAATTATGAGAAATGGCATCCTTCAGATATCCGTTTCTGTTAGTAGGGCGTTGAGCATCAGAGATCTAAGAAAACCCCTTCACTGTTCACATCAGATGACTATCCCTGTGCCTTGGTGAAGCAGTACTTTTGGAGGCATCAACCCTTCATTTCAGCTCCTAAGTAGGAGTCCTGCATTTTGAAATTCTGTGTGAACAGGAAAGCAAGCTGTCAGGGTCATACACGGAACTTGTGAGGAGAGCAAACCCGACATAAGAGGACCAGAGGGAGAAACCACTCAAAGAAAAGGGGAAGTCAACAGCAAACTGTGGAAGAGCCTACTGTCCCTGCATGTCCTCGAAATGATAGTCTTACTGGTATGCCCTCTCTTCACTTAAGGACACACAGACACACAAAATAAAACCCAAACCACTGAACTGAAAGAGTGAGTCACGCCAGCCCAGGCCTTTGCCAAGCTAGTCAATTAAAGTGCAGGGCAGATTCTGTGCTTTTCTTAGACCCTGAACGAAGACGGTCTGACTTTCTTCCCAAATTTTTTTAATGGAAAAAAAGTATATGCTGATTTCTGAGCAAGTTGGTATAGATTAGCTGTCTTCTCGTTAAACATTTTTAATCTTCCTTTAGAGAATGTTTAAAAAAAAAAAAACTAACTGGGTTACCTTCACGTGGAGGCTAAGTTGGTCATCCCACAGACTATTTTATAAGTCATACCCTGTTAAACTTTTATTTTTCATCTCATAGAGTGTATCCTGTAGAAACATTCTTGAGTCTAGATTTCTCCCTGAGGGCTTTCATTGTTTTGTGTTAACAGGGAACGGATATGGCAATCCCCGAAACTCACCAGGTCTGCTGGTCTCACCTGGTAACTTGAACAAGAATATGCAAGCAAAATCTCCTCCCCCCATGAATTTAGGGATGAATAACCGTAAACCAGATCTCCGAGTTCTTATTCCACCAGGCAGCAAGAATACGATGCCATCAGTGGTAATGCGAAACTACATTTTAAATAAATGTTGATAATGTTTTGTATATGTTTTGCTGTTTTTGTATTTGTCTAACATTTTGAATTACTTAAGTGCTCCTAGAAAATTAACATATCAATGCTATTGCTGGAGCCCTGTTTGTATTTAGCCATTATTTCTGGTAACTGGTTCGCATTTCCCTTTTCCATGTTAAAAAAAAAAACAAACAAAAAAAAAAACCAACATCCAATAAACTTCACTATAAAACTGGTGTTCTGAGGCAAAGAAACCATTTCCTTTTAAGCTCTCCAATTTATAATTAGAAAAAAATCATTGCTTATTACTCTGCTTATGTTGCATACAATTTGACCAATGGTAGAATCAAACTCACAGAATAGGGAGTTTCATAACAGATTTTATAATGTTGATCTAGTTATGTCCTCAAGGTACTGACAACCAAAAATCTTTTCCATAATTTCTACATGAACATTCTCCTGTGAATTGGCCATTCTTTTCTTAGGTATATTTCAGTGATAATGCTTAATACATCATGTGCCTGTGCTCTGCCTCAATTCATATTTCCATATATGTGCTTCATGCAAATAGCTACCTCTCAAAAGCAAATTGTTTTAAAATCCTACGCATTATGAGAACAAAGGTTATATTTTACAACAACAAAAAAAGTTGACACTGTAAGAAAAAATTAAATAAGAAATAAATAAATAAGAAATACAAGCAACATCCCCGGACTCCATCATTTGTCTTTCTCCTGGGTCTGCAGGCTAAGATGAAGATAATGATTGTGGGGCCAAATTCAACAACAAAGAGACTTACATCAGTGTTCTCCAAATTAGCTTTGCTTAAGAGCGAGAACATTTAAAACCAAGATTCGGTAGACAAATTTAGACCATTCTGCAAACACATTTCTCTTTTTTTCCTTTCTGTGCTCTGTGGCAGGCTTCACGGTAAAACAGTCCTGCAAGCTGATTAGTTTATTATGGCACAGTGCAGATTAATTTTGAATATCAACCCCCCCCCAAAAAAATCACATAATACGCAACATTCCCTTCGGAAAGGACTGAGTCTAATAAATAAAACCTCCCACGGGGCCATAGCCAAGCAGTGTGGGCCATACAGGGCAGGCTGTCTCTATCAGCAGGTTTATTCCAAGTTCCTTAAAACTGATGTTCTCCCAGGAATCCTGTGAGTGGTCAGTACAGCCTCTCACTGGTGGCCAGGTGCAGGTCCCCCCCACCCCCGCCTCCAGCGCTCCATGAGTGGAGTCTCAAAATACAAGCTTTTTTTTTTTTTTTTTTTTTTTCAAAACGTGGTAATGAAATAATGAAGTTTGAGACACTGACCTGTGCGGAAAACTAGATAGATTGTCTTCACATTTGAGACAAACCGCTCATTAAGTGAAACAAAGAATGTCTTTGTAAGGAGTTATCTTTAGAGTCTGGGTTTTAAAATTGTTTAAACTGTTGTGTCTATCAGAAGATGCTTTGCCTTTTGTTGAAAAGGTTTTGCCCAGTTATAAATATTTACAGACACTAATTAATAAAACTCCTTCCCCATGCTCTCAGTCTGAGGATGTCGACCTGCTTTTGGTAAGTAGAAAGAGAACTTCCCTTAAATGATACATGTAAGGAGAAACCCAAGGTGACTTTTAGGTGGAGTGGCTCTAGCAAAATGGGAAGATATCGGAAGTTACCATAATAAGTCAACATTAATTCTGTTTCGGGGCCATTAATTTCAAGTACCACACACAGGTGAAAAGAATATCAGGGTATTTATTTTTCTGTCTCAACCTTTGTAAGTAAAGACCATGTTTTCAGTTTATTTTAAGACCTGATTTATAGTAAAATTCAAACGAAAATAATTTCCTTAGTTATTTAAACCACGAGGATACTTATTTTTCTAAGAATTAAAGTCTCATGATCTTTAAATGTATGTGAATCTTTAATCTTCTTGCTGTAAGTAGTTAAATACACATGTTAGCTGGTTTGCCATGTAGTTCTGAGGGAAGTTTAGAAGAATCTGAAAAAAGTGGTCAGAGCGCCACCTGCTGGTCAGAGTATAGCATGAAATGTGCCCATCTGCTCTGCTGTATATAGAACTGAACATAAAAACCACCATGGTTGATTTTAATTTTTTTTAATTTGCATTTGAATAAAAACTGAAACAATGGAAGTACAGTATACATATTTCATCAGTTTTCAACATAGTCTGTTTTTACTCATAATAAAGCTTATGGTACTTGTTACTAGTTCAGTTGCCTAGGAGATACTGATGTAATGGGTTACTATGGCAACAACTGGTCTCTTGAAGGATTGTAAATGATAGGGTTGGCAGAGTTCATAGAGACACATGTTAAATGATTAATTTCAGGAGATTTGTACCAAGTTATCTCGTTATGTGCAAAACTAATACTGAAATCTAACATTTTTAACTTTTAAAAAATTCTGTCAATAATGTCTCTTTATTTACTTTAAAAGAATCAAAGGATAAATAACTCCCAGTCTGCTCAGTCATTGGCTACCCCAGTGGTTTCCGTAGCAACTCCTACTTTACCAGGACAAGGGATGGGAGGATATCCATCAGCCATTTCAACAACATATGGTACCGGTGAGTAGCTTTGCCATGTTCAAATAGTACATTAAATACTTTTTATTAAAAAGCAAGATGAAAAAAGATACTACCTTTCAGTCTGTTAGGAAGCTTCAGGTAGTACCTGTGGCGTCCAGAGACTGTATGTTACCTATTTCTTGCTCAGACAAAATAAATATCCATATTTTTCTTTCTTAAGTGAAAGTTTTTATTAACCCAACCTGAATTCAATATAAAAGACCAATTTCAAGGAAAATGAGCCATTATTTCTTGATGTAATAGAAAGCTCACTTTCTTAGAATTGTTTAAGACAACATTTCTAGATCATCAAATATGTGTATGCTGTAATGCCGGATTGTACTTCTAATAAATTAAAATTTCAGGCGGTTGTCCTTCAAAGCTCTCGTGGAATACTTATTTTTCAGTATATGATATGTATCTCTTTTAAATCAAAATTGCTCCTGATGCTCTATCTCCTTCTCCCCCCCCAAAATGAGAGAATTTATAATGATCATTAAATAGCACTAATAGAATATTTTTAATTGGAAATGTTTATTTACCATTTTATAATTTCCAAATTAAGTCTTTTCCCTTATTTTATTTGTTCATCTAGAGTACTCTCTGAGTAGTGCAGACCTGTCATCTCTGTCTGGGTTCAACACCGCCAGCGCCCTTCATCTTGGGTCAGTAACTGGCTGGCAACAGCAACACCTACATAACATGCCGCCATCCGCCCTCAGTCAGCTGGGGTAAGCAATATTATTTCTCTCATAAAACACTTTCAGAAGGCATTTTTAAGTGACAAATGGCAATCTCTAAATACTGCGCTCTAAGGTCCCATTAAAGGAGGTACAATCCTACTTTATCGAAATCGGAAAGTAATGATCAGATCGGTATCTTTCAAGCAGGTTTAATATTACTTGGCTTATTTTTTAAGAGGAGGGGAGCCCTGTGATAATGAGGTAAATTATTTCCCTATTGTTTTAGGCTATACTGGTTTCCACTTGGGTCAATGACAAAATTTCATTTAGTTAACTTTTCATGTAGCTCATGTGGGACATAAGAAGGCACTTAAAAGAAGGCACTTTTTGAGATATTTGGGAATCCTTATCACTTAACGTAAACCATATAGTCATGCTAACATTAACCTAGTGCTCACAGGATCTATTATTCTATTGATATACAGATTTCATAGAGTTATAATAATGCATTCATAGTATGGTTGTATATTTGTAGACACTGTATAAATAAAAATGTATATGTATGTGTACATATATATACTAATTACCTAAATTTGGGTATAAAAATAATTTCTGTTGTTTTCTGAAATCAGAATATGTGTATTTCTGCCCCCTTGTGGTAACTTTGAGAAATGTCTTTATCATAGAAATGACTCCTGTCATTTATCTGTAGAAATGTGCAAACCTTTAAAAAGCACTGACTTCATAATTCACACTTTGTGTCAAACAAATAGCTTTCTTAATTTTAAAACATGAATCAAAGATCTGCCTTTCAGTTGACATAATAACTCCAAAACTGCAGTTCATCTTCAGAAGAAAAATACTAGGAAGATATAAAATATTGAAAGATAAATCTTTGTATTTTAGAAACATTCTGTGTGTCTACCTCACTTTTTTCTGCTGAGCCATTTGGTTAGAAGATCTAGTTAGTTCTATACTTCTGTTTCTAAAGAGATAATGAGTCTAAAAACACTGATTACAATAAAAATCACTGATTGACATCACAACCGCATCTCTTACCCCTCGCTGCCCTCCTAGCTTTCATATGGAATCTATTTCACATAGATTAGTGCTCTAGTAATGGAGTCTTCCCCCATTCACTGCCTGTCTGTATCCTGCCCACTAATCACTATTGTTGAAAATCTAAACTTTCATGTAAACCATAAAATAAATTCACACGACATTGTTGCTGTGCTTTCTTAAAAGATTGTTAGCTTTGAAGATATATTAAATATTGATATAGGGTTTCTCTTTTAAATATTGCTAAAGGGTTTCTCTTTTTAGGACTTTTTAAGTTTTCTCAGAAATGTTAACTATGCAAGTAGACATTTATTGCAATAACTTTTTAAGGTAATTATCCCTAAGTACATCGTACCATCATGGCAATCTTAAAATACATACAGGTGACATTGCTCTGCTATGGCTAAGCAGTGAGTCCACTGTATGTGCTTCTTGACAAAAATCAGGGTAGTTTTTTACTTTTCACTTTTCACAAAATTCATCCATTAGAGGACTGGATTTCCTTAGAAATTATCAATGTTAAGAGCCACAGTATTTGCTTTGAATGTGGCTTTCTTTTGTTATTAGTAACACCTGAAAATTTGCATTTTATATATAAAACACATTTATGTATTTTAACTATACCATAATTTTAAAAGTCCCTTTTTTTGCATGTGAAGAGTCTGATTCTCTGCTGCCCTTAATAAAGGCTTCAGTAAATGAGAAAGGAGAGGACTGGCCTAGAGAGGAACCGAATGGCAACAGCCAAGGATGAAGCATTTTGTTTAGTTCCGGTTTCTTTCAGCAACGGTTATCATGGTGCATAATTAGGCTATGAGTTTTTGTTGTATTTAATCACTTCCCTTATCCCTCAGATAGAATACCCCCTTCAGCCCTTCTAATCTTGGATGGCCCTCCTTCTTTCCTTCCTTCTTTCCTTCCTTCTTTCCTTCCTTCTTTCCTTCCTTCCTTCCTTCCTTCCTTCCTTTCTTCCTCTTTCTCCCTCTCTCTCTCTCTCTCTCTCTCTGTCTCTCTCTGTCATAACACATACACACACACAGGGTAGCTTTTTAAAAATGGGTCCCTTCAAATGGACTAGCCCATGTTTACACAATTAAATGTTAAACTGTTTTAAAAAAAAAAAACTCCCAAGTTGTAATATTTATATTTTTTTTTAATTTTTTTTTTCAACGTTTATTTATTTTTGGGACAGAGAGAGACAGAGCATGAACGGGGGAGGGGCAGAGAGAGAGGGAGACACAGAATCGGAAACCAGGCTCCAGGCTCTGAGCCATCAGCCCAGAGCCCGATGCGGGGCTCGAACTCACGGACCGCGAGATCGTGACCTGGCTGAAGTCGGACGCTTAACCGACTGCGCCACCCAGGCGCCCCTGTAATATTTATATTAATAAATTATATGGGGTGCCTTAATTCCTTACAGTGTTAATTAATTTAAAAAATAAGTATCTTTTTAGGCTAAAGTAGCCTCATGCTCTTGTGTGGTGAGTTCACATTCCTTTGGACAGATAACAGTGTTCAAAGTAGATACAGCCTCCAGAGTGGCTTGGCTATTCCCAGCAGCCCAAGATGGTCACCACAATTCTTTCCCAAAATTAAGAGTATAAAAGGACTCTTCTGTTTTGTTGATGGAAATGCCTTTAACTCCGAAACTGTACTTCTAACACTGTCTAGCATCTGATTTTATCTAACCAAGGCAGATAAATGGCATACATTGATTTGATGTAGGAAGCAGAGATGATTGGCCGAAGGAACTTGGCCCTCAAGGGTTAAGTGTCATTTGAATATGGAGATTTGAGAAAATGACCCTCAAATTTTTAAGTACTTTTCTCATATCACCTATAAAAAGGAGCAACGTGTTTTCTGGAAACATTTCTTTACATCATCGTTGTTGATGTGGGTGTTTACAGACGACTTTTAAAAGGTTAGGTTAAATATAGTTCGATAGTTTAATTTCTGGGCGGAGGCAGTACAAAATTTGAACAAAACTATCCGGTTCTGTTTCACTTCTGAACAATCGTGGGGAAGGGTAGGTGTTTTCCCAGTTGGAAGGCATCTGTAATAGATGTAAACTTGCAGCAGGATTTGATATGGGCAACTTGCACATCAGGCTTCTGTCTCCCACCCACCTCTTTCTCACCCACACACATGGAGCATTTCACGATTATCTGGGCCTATAAAGATTTTGTTCTCAAGAACAAGCAGACCAACATGCTTGTATCTGAATCTAGCATGCGTACCACTAAGTGATTTTTTAATGCATTTTCTTTTCAAGATAATACTTTGGTAACAGACACTAGCCAATTACATTTCATGCTATTTGGAATCCTATACCACAGTATACTAAAGCTGAATCGAAGTTACCACGTACATTTCGTTACTGTGGGTTGAGTGTCCCCAGAACTACTCAAAATGCTTCATATATGCGTTCAGTGTCAAATGAAATGCCACCAAAAAGTAAACTTAGGGACTAGCCTATTTGTCTACGGAAGACATAAACAATCAGTATTACATCTCTTACGGGGAAGGCCTGCAGCAGAACCCATCTGAGCCAGTTCACAATGGGAGATATAGTAAATAAGTAGGTAATGCAGCTTCCAAAAGCTGTGTTAAAGAAGCAGCATTTTGATTATACTATTTTTTGCTTAATTTTTCCAGATTAACTGCTTATACTAACTAGTCCAACTCACCGAATTTTTTTTTCTAATTGTCCATGTTTCTCTCCCTGTGAAGAAGCTATCTAAATGTCAGAGGGCAGTCAAAAGCATTTGTTGATATGCCACTTTGTTTTCAGACTCCTAATTGACATTCATTATTAAAGAGTTGTGTGACTCGTAGTAGAAGCATTTAATTAAATTTTAGTGAAATAGTCTTTCTTATCCAGAGCCAGGAAAATTCTTTCTTCCAGAAATCAAAAGATGATTTCCTCTGACATCAAAATGAATCACTAAGTAACTTTGAATCAAGATAAAATAGTCCACCATTACAGATCCTTTTGAAATACAGGTGTCACCCCCCACTTTAATATCTTCTTGATTTGAAGATTATTTAATTAAAACTCTTAGAAAATTAATATGCTAATATCGACTGTAAAAGAAAACCTACAAATAAATAATGACAAGTATAAACAGATGATTGAAAATCATATACACTCAATGTTGGTAACTTCATGTAAATGCTAAGACTGTTTTAATTCTAACACATAAAAGCCAGAGAAAGAAAGGCTTACTAAGGAAACAAATAATTCTCCTTTATGTTATTCTCGACATTAGCTCATCTATTAATAAGAGAAGGAAAGTAGTTCTTTGCCAGTAGGTGGTGCTTTTGTATAAAACATCACTCAAAGATAAACTCATTTTGACTAATTTTATATCTCTATACATTTTGAGCCTGAATCACATCTCCCAAAAAGCCGGCCCCAAGTTATTCCACTTTTTCCTCTGAAACATATACCCATTTTCTCCCTGCTCATAATAACTTTTTAATGTCCTCTAATTCTCTCCATTTGAAAGTAACGTAATCACATACAGGAGTAGGTAGCCTGGCTTTCCTTTGTTTAGAATGGGCGTATCTGGATAGATTATTCTTTCCTGCAGCTCCTCCTCCTCACTAAAAAAGGTATCTGCACTCCCTTGACAACATGGGCAAGTAATGCTGACTCTAGCCATGAATGTCCGTGCAATCAGAATGTGAGAACAGTATGAGCATCTTAAAATTGATGTCGGCAATGTTCTTCTGGTTTATCCTGATCAAAGTCATTGTGATTGCTAATCTACACTAAGGGCTTAATGCTTTTCCCTCCAGAGTTTCAAGTATCTAAATTCTTCCACATTTTGGAAGATCTCCTGGAATAAATGAGGATTAAGGCATATAAACACGATAAAATCACACTAGATCGTTCTTTACAACAACGTTTCCTTAGACAAATCCAGATTCCTCAACTCATGCCAATTATAAATATGAGTGATACCCTACTAAGCACCCCAGCAGGGAGAGATTCACAATAATAAAGCTGAAGCAGTTGTGGAAAATAGACAGCAGTTTCATCCCATGTAACTGACAAACAATGGAGAAAGTCCTACTGTTGATCAGTTTTAGTAGGGTAGGAAGTCTCAGTGTTTTTAAGCCAATAAACTGTTCTGCAGATAACTTTCAACCTCCTTCCCCTCCTTCTCTCCCCTCTTCCAATCTTTTCACCAGATACAGTTATAATTACATTTACATCATTTACAGCTATAAATGTAGCATTTTGTGCATTTATTCATTTGAAATGTGAACTTTCTTCACTTTGTCTGAAGACTATACAACTTAACGTGCATGTGCTTATTACACAGAGGGAAACATTTATATCTATAACTAGCTTTTTACAGCACACACACATTAGTAAATCAAAGGCGTCTAATTCAAAGGCTAAACACTGTATCTTAAATCTTAGCTTATATTTTGGAAGTAGTCTAGGGAGAAATTCCATGGACACAGAAAATGCTTTTTCCAGCATGTCATGTTAAGCCTTTCTGAGCCAGTCACCTGTATGTTTAGGGAGCCTGTCAGAGACTAGAGGTATGATTCATGAGGCCCAGACCAGTGAAATGCTGTAATTACTACCGTGCATCCTAAATGGCTCTGAGAAGGCAATGCCCCTAAGTGCTTCGAGCACGCTCTCCTCCCTCTGGGCATGCTCTGGTGTCTATGCGAGTCTTGAAGCTGATGTGTTATGTAATTGTGAGTTCCTGGGGGCTCCAGGCCTCCTCCATCTGTAACTGGGTTTCCTTTCCTCCTACAGAGCTTGCACTAGCACTCATTTATCTCAGAGTTCAAATCTCTCCCTGCCTTCTACTCAAAGCCTCAACATCAAGTCAGAACCTGTTTCTCCTCCTAGAGACCGTACCACCACCCCTTCGAGATACCCACAACACACGCGCCACGAGGCGGGGAGATCTCCTGTTGACAGCTTGAGCAGCTGTAGCAGTTCGTACGACGGGAGCGACCGAGAGGATCACCGGAATGAATTCCACTCCCCCATTGGACTCACCAGACCTTCGCCGGACGAAAGGGAAAGTCCCTCAGTCAAGCGCATGCGACTCTCGGAAGGATGGGCAACATGATCAGATTATTACTTAATAGTTTTTTTTTTTTTTCTTGCAGTGTGTGTGTGTGCTATACCTTAATGGGGAAGGGGGGTCGATATGCATTATATGTGCTGTGTGTGGAAAAAAAAAAGTCAGGTACTCTGTTTTGTAAAAGTACTTTTAAATTGCCTCAGTGATACAGTATAAAGATAAACAGAAATGCTGAGATAAGCTTAGCACTTGAGTTGTACAACAGAACACTTGTACAAAATAGATTTTAAGGCTAACTTCTTTTCACTGTTGTGCTCCTTTGCAAAATGTATGTTACAATAGATAGTGTCATGTTGCAGGTTCAACGTTATTTACATGTAAATAGACAAAAGGAAACATTTGCCAAAAGCGGCAGATCTTTACTGAAAGAGAGAGCAGCTGTTATGCAACATATAGAAAAATGTATAGATGTTTTGGACAGACCCGGCAAAGGGTGGCCATTGGTAAATGTTAGGAACACACCAGGTCACCTAACATCCCGAGAACGCGCTCACAAACCTGCACGCATATCATTGGCGTATGGCACTCATTAAAAAGGATCAACGACCATTAAACGAGGACCATACCTATTTAAAAAAAAAAAAAAATGTGGAGTTTGAGGGCTAACGTATTTAATTAAATAAATAAATAAATCTGGGTCTGCATCTCTTATTAAATAAAAATATAAAAATATGTACATTACATTTTGCTTATTTTCATATAAAAGGTAAGACAGAGTTTGCAAAGCATTTGTGGCTTTTTGTAGTTTACTTAAGCCAAAATGTGTTTTTTCCCCCTTGATAGCTTCGCTAATATTTTAAACAGTCCTGTAAAAAACCAAAAAGGACTTTTTGTATAGAAAGCACTACCCTAAGCCATGAGGAACTCCATGCTTTGCTAACCAAGATAACTGTTTTCTCTTTGTAGAAGTTTTGTTTTTGAAATGTGTATTTCTAATTATATAAAATATTAAGAATCTTTTAAAAAATCTGTGAAATTAACATGCTTGTGTATAGCTTTCTAATATATATAATATTATGGTAATAGCAGAAGTTTTGTTATCTTAATAGCGGGAGGGGGGTATATTTGTGCAGTTGCACATTTGAGTAACTATTTTCTTTCTGTTTTCTTTTACTCTGCATACATTTTATAAGTTCAAGGTCAGCTGTCAAAAGGATAACCTGTGGGATTAGAACATATCACGTTGCAACACCCTAAATTGTTTTTAATACATTAGCAATCTTTTGGGTCAACTGACATCCATTGTATATACTAATGAGTTTCTTTCATGCTATTTTTTGTTTTGTTTTTGCATTATTATCAAATGCAGGGCCCCTTTCTGATCTCACCATTTCACCATGCATCTTGGAATTCAGTAAGTGCGTACCCTAACTTGCCCGTATCTTAAATTATCTGGTTGGTTTTCAGCCTAGAATTTGATACACTTTTTAGAAATATGCCCAGAATAGAGAAGCTATGTTGGGGCACATGCCCTGCAAATATGGCCCTAGAAACAAGTGATATGGCGTTTACTCAACGCATAAGTTATAAATTCCCACAGAAGAAAAATGTGAAAGACTGGGTGCTAGACAAGAAGGAAGCAGGTAAAGGGATAGTTGCTTTGTCATCCATTTTTAATTATTTTAACTGACCCTCAACAATCTTGTCAGCAATATAGGACTGTTGAACAATCCCGGTGTGTCAGGACCCCCAAATGTCACTTCTGCATAAAGCATGTATGTCATCTATTTTTTCTTCAATAAAGAGATTTAATAGCCATTTCGAGAAATCCCATTAAAGAACCTCTCTATGTCCCTTTTTTTAAATTTTACAAGAAATAATGATGACTCTTGTCTGATACTCGTCTATAAGGGATTAATTTTCAGACCCTTTAAAAAGTGAGTGCCATAAAAAAAAAAAAAAAAGTTGATATATATTGTTTAAAAGAGATTTCAATCCAGGAATGATTTTCCTTCTCTTGGAATGTGAAGATCTGTCGATTCATCTCCAATCATGTGCATTGACATACACAGCCACAAAGATCCAGACAGGAAGAGCGACACTGCTATAGCACGTGTAGGACATTTCTTATCCATTCTTTTCTTTCACTTGCATAGTTGCTGTGTGTTTCTCACTATAAAAGGCTGCCGCTGGGTGGCAAAAGCCGAGACCTTACTAACTAGGCTGTATTTTCTTAACTTGATCTGAAATCCACAATTAGACCACAGTGCACCTTTGGTGGTATCCATATAGGATGCCAGCCTGCCTTGTACTAATGTTTTATATACTGAAAACAAACAAAAAAATCTGTCAACCTTTTCCTATATCCCACTACTCCAGGTATCCATGGAACATGAAAGAAAAACATTTACGCAGAGGAAAAACAGAAAATCATCCCTGAACATAAAACAGACACACACAAACACACACACACACGCACACACACACGTTGACACATGGGAGGAAAAACTAAGAAAGTCATTTTCCTCACCGTATACTTGATCCCATCCTTACAACCATCCTTGTAACTTGATGTGTATAAAATATGCAAACATGTCACAAATGTTGTTGTCATTTCAAAACACTTTACCAATATCAGCAGAGATTTACCAGTGGGTGGGAAAGGGTCATTATGTGAAAATACGAAAAAATAGCCATATTAATTTTTTACCTGCAATTTGCCTCCGCAACAAAGGAAAAGTGAATTTATAATGCTGAACAGAGAGTAAGCTAAAGTACCAGCAGAAGCCTTGGCTATTTATAGCAGATCTGACAATAGTTTTATAAGAACATGAAAAGAACAGAATCACTTGAAAATGGATGCCAGTCATCTCTTGTTCCCACTACTGAATTCATATAAAGTGGTAGCAAGATAGCAAAGGGATAATCTGAGAATTTTTTTAAGACGACTTAATGAGAAGAAGCACAATTTTTATTGTGATGAGTCACTTTCTGTAAACAATCACTGTCTATCTTTACCCTTCTACCTTATCTGTAATTTACCATTTATTGTATTTGCAAAGCTAGTATGGTTTTGGGTTTTTATCACAGTAAATCCTTTGTATTCAGGAGTCTAGGGCAGAGCCCTGAGGGAGTTATTTTACATACCCCATCCTAGGGTAACATTTTAGGCAACATTCTTCATTGCGAGCAAAAGAACCATAAACAGCGTTTTACACAGCTACAAATATTGTTATAGCTAATCCTATTTTAAAAGATTTTTGGTAATATTAAGCTTCAGTACTGGTAACACATGCAAGATACGCAAGCTGCACCACCTGTATATTGTATGCATTGGTGAGTGGAAGGCTGTTCATTTCAACCTTTTTTAAAATTGTGTTTTTTAGTAAAATGGCTTATTTTTTCCCAAAGGTGGAATTTAGCATTTTATAATGATGAATATGAAGATACCTGTCATCCTCAGATCGTTTTCAGGGTGACTAAAACAAAAAAGTTCCAATACACTTTTTAAAAGAATGTCTGCCCTCTCACACTTTGATGTGTTTGTTTTTCTTACATACCCATCTTTGAATTTAGAGATAGCATTTTTTTTTTTTTTTGCCCCTTATCATGAGCTTTTGTTTGTTTTTCCGGAGGGTAAATGTTTTGTATTTTCTTTCTTTAAAAAAAAGTTTTTTTTTTTTTTTAAAGAAGCAGCCACTTGAACCCTCAATAAAGGCTGTTGCCTAAGCATGGCATACTTCATCTGTTCCCATTTGTGCCATCTGCTGTGATGTCACTTACATGGCGTTAATTTCCTGCCACTACAGATCTTTTGAAGATTGATGGAATACTGGTGTCTGTTAGAACACTTCAGACTACAGATGTAATTAAAGGCTTTTCTTAATATGTTTTTAACCAAAGATGTGGAGCAATCCAAGCCACAGATCTTCTACATTCAATTTGTCCATTTGGGTTATTTTCATAATCGGGTATTGCATTTTGCCTTCCCTATTCATACCTCAAATTGATTCATACCTCAGTTGAATTCAGAGAGGTCGGCTAAGTGACAGATTCTGTTGTGGTGTGAACGCAGTACCAAGTGTTCTCGCGGAGCAAAGTAGACCTGGGTCACTGTAGGCATAGGACTTGGATTGCTTCAGATGGTTTGCTGTATCATTTTTCTTCTTTTTCTTTTCCTGGGGACTTGTTTCCATTACATGACAGTAATTAAAATAGCTTGTAAATGAGGGCATACAAGCATTTGCAACAAATATTCAAATAGAGGCTCACAGCGGCATAAGCTGGACTTTGTCGCCACTAGATGACAAGATGTTATAACTAAGTTAAACCACATCTGTGTATCTCAAGGGACTTAATTCAGCTGTCTGTAGTGAATAAAAGTGGGGAATTTTCAAAAGTTTCTCCTGCTGGAAATAAGGTATAATTTGTATTTTGCAGACAATTCAGTAAAGTTACTGGCTTTCTTAGTGATGCAGTGTCCGTGGTGCGTTTTTTTAATCAATGTTTTGCTGTTTAAATTTATTCCACTTAATCATGTTTCTTAAAAAGCAGCTTCTCCCACAAGTGCAAGTGAGCATTCTGAGTTTTCGGCTCAAAATACTTAAAAAAAAGGGGGGGGGGGGAAGGGTATAAACTGGATCACCTTTCTTGGAGTGATATTTGTACTCAGCCAGTGTGAGAAGTTCAAGGTTCTTACCAAGGGGTTCCACTTCTTTATCACGATCTTGAATAACTTGCCTCAACACAGAGAATTTTCCACAAGTCATTCTGAGAAGCACTGCCACGACAAGTTAAATTATTTTTTAAACTAAAATGTGTAGGAAGCATTTTCAGATTCATTTATTTTTTTCATCGAAATAGTTTCTTTACCCAAAACAAAACAAAAACAGGAAAGCATAAGCTTTTATCTAAATACTTGAAAAAACTAGTAAATTCATACATTTTTAGAAACTAAAAAATCTATTACCAAAATTCAATAATAATTACTAAAGGGAATGTCTTTAGAGACACCAACGTAAAGACTAATGTCGGAACTGAAAAGGGAAACGAAGGCACTGGCCAGCCACCTGGAGAACTTGGACTATTGTGCTGACAGTCATTTCCACTCAGCTGGGAAAAGAATGCAGCTTGGGGAAACATTACATGTGGCTTGAAGATAGCAGTGCTTTTCTGTCTATTCTTTTTATTTGTTGTTGGCAAACGTTTATTATGTGCAGTTCACGTAGTGCGTTCTAGGATGAATGAAGATGTAGCCCTTGCTCTTAAGAAACTTACAAACTAATGGGAGATTAAAAGATTAGTGGCATGTAGAAACCGCTCTCAGAAACTTCTGCAAAGTGCTAGGAAGGAACCACTTGAGTCATCTTTGGAGCAGAGCAGAGCA
Source organism: Lynx canadensis (assembly GCF_007474595.2). NCBI lineage: Eukaryota > Metazoa > Chordata > Mammalia > Carnivora > Felidae > Lynx > Lynx canadensis. The sequence continues at coordinate 151,569,573 of NC_044303.2, read as the reverse complement.
TGAACACTTCTTAATTTGCCGAGCAGAGACAGGCTTGGACTTGTCTTTGGAGGGTGGGTAGGAGGGAGAAAGGCCCAGATGGATGAGGGCAGGACTGACTTGTGGACATGTGACTCTGCAGTCACACATGACACTACACTTAGTTTCATGTTCTACTGTCACCATCTTGATAATTTCTTTTTTATGTTTATGTACTTGGGGGTGGGGGGGTGGGGCAGAGGGAGAGGAAGAGAGAGGAATTCCAAGCAGCCTCCAGGCTGTCAGTGCAGAGCCCAACGTGGGGCTCAAACTCACGAACCATGAGATCATGACCAGAGCTGAAATTAAGGGTTGGACACAATCAGGCACCCCCATCATCTTGATAATTTCATCTTTGAACCTGTGTTTTGTAAGTGAAGTTTGTGCGTGTACAGAGGAGATACACAGAAAAAAGTGCAAAGCTTTGATTTTAGTGACTTCAGGGGCATCTTTTTGCTGCTCTTTTGAAAAAAGGACATTTTCTTGTCACACTGAGTCCCACAAATTATGGCTCTGGATGAGGGCATTCTACAAGGAGGAAAATAGGTATACAGGCACAGAGATGGGAAAACGAGAAAAATGGACAGGAATGGTGGCCTATCCTGTTTAAATAAAGTATAGCCATGTATAGGTGTTGGAGGAGGTCATCAAGAGGACATGACTGCCCGTTGACCTGCAGGTTGGACCCGGGCATTTGGAGCCTCCTCACCCTCACCCCTGTCCTTAGAAGTACACTCCCTGTCCCTCAACCAATCCCACAGTAGGAGCCATTTTCAAGGATACAGCCTACAGCCTGGAGAAAGCAATGTGTTGTTGAGACCCACTGGATGGTATATATGACTGCACCCAGTTAAGGCCTCTATATAGACTCTTAAGAATCTGGCAGGCTGGTGTGGAGATGTACTAGTCTTGGAGCCACCAAAGACCAGACTCACACTTAAATTCCCTTCCTTAAACCTGCCACCTACCAGTCTGGAGTCATCTGCCTCTTTCTTCAGTCTCTTCTTGCCTGTGTGTATGAAAACCAGTTTCAGATTGCACCCAGGAAGGTCCCAAGGTTTCAAACCAACAGCAGAGGAACAATAAGAGATAAGACTGGAAGAGTTGGTTGGGATCTGATTATATAATTGCAAGTGAAGAAGTCTGGAGTTTGAGCTGTCAAAATTCAGCAAAAGATTATATTAATAATGGTAGGAGTGATGATAGAAATTGTTAGCATTTACAGTTTTGAGCTTAAATAATTAGGATCATAGTAATGTCTAGATAGGAAATGGAGAGGTCACTGCTGTGTGAGGAAGGTAATTAATTCACTTTTCAGCATGTTGGGCTTGACTTCTATCCAAGTAGAGTATGAGCATGTTGTAAATGTAGGCTTGAACTCAGGATACCATTTGATGTTGAAGATAAAGTTTTGGATGTTCCTGACAGGGAAGTAATAATAGTGAACACCATGACCGTGAAACAAACTTGTCAAGGGGAAGGTCATGGGTGAGTGAAATAGTAGATTTAGAAGACAGTGTTGAAGAGGGCAGACCTAGAGAAGAAAGGACCCGTGAAGAAGTCAAGGGGCTTTTAGACAGAAGGAAATCCAAAGTGTGCTGTCAAGGTAAGAGGTTCCAAGGTAAAAAAAAAAAAAAAAAAAAAATGCAACAGTGTCAAATGTTTTACTGAAGTCACAAAGGAGGAGATTGGAGGAAGGGACTTTTTCTGTGGGTGTTATCTGAGAATCAATTCAGTAACAGGGTGTGGCAGAAAGAGGTTGTCTAGCAGATGTTGTGAAATTTCAGGCAGCAAGTGTGAACAAACCTTTCACAATGTTTGTGATTAAAAGAAGAGTGCTGGTGTGAGGGGCCAGCAGAGTCAAGGATAAAGGGAAAGGTGGTTAAAAGACCAGGTAGTCCCGGAGCATGTTTATGGGTCAGGAAAGACCTAAAGGAGCAGAACACAGACGTGAACCATCGTAACCAAAGGGCAGACAATTACATTTTGTGCCCCTCGGCCCCATTCCTATGTGGTTCTTTCATTTCAGTGATGTTTGGGAGTCTGATTAGAGTTCTTGAATCTAGTAAAGGAAAATTATTCAGGCAGAGTGTCTGAGTTTTCATTTTGTGAATTAAGTCCTTCTTCCATTTTGTTTGCCTATTCCTATGGCATCTTTCCGGTACATTACCCTTACCGATCAACTACTAAACAAGATTCAGATGAAAGAGGAAAGCCAAGTTTGCTCCCCTACTGTTGTCTCCCTTGGATGCCCACTGTTCTTATTTCCTGAGAGAAAATGTCTCTATCAGCAAAAATAAAGCTATTCCCTTAACCTCTCCTCTCCCAGGCAGAGGTTACAGTTAGAAAAACACATGGGAAATGTTCAGTTTCTGGCCCTAGAGTGGTATTTCCTGGTTTTTGAGGGCCAGCTCCATCACACTCAGTCTTGACCAGCTTAGAATTAGAGAAGAATCTCTAGTCCTGAAATTCTCATGTCTAGCAGCCAACTTCTACTGTAGGCCAAATGGAGATGACAATCACCCTTTGACTCTGGTAACTCATGCAAGGGCTGGGCTGAAAGGAAGGAAACATGAACTACCAGGGGGACAATTCCACACTGAGCAGAAAGTACTTTAAAAAGTACTTTACCCAACACTCTACCATTAGAAATGTGGGATCCATATGAGTTCCCATGCCCCGCCTCCCCTCCATGAAAACAGCACCAATGCCCTGAAGGTTGGAATGGCCCAGGGAACCTGAGAAAACAGAAGTTGAAGCTGGTGTGTGAGGGAAGGCAAGATGCTAACATACATCGAGTTCCTTTCTGCAATGGGCTTGACCTACATTATCTACCTGCTCGATGACACTGGATGCAGTTTTTCCAGAGGTCATCCAGTCTCTTGGTTGCGAATCAGCCCAACTTTATCCCACCCAAGTAAAGAAGCATGTGTCAAGTTATCTAAATATCGATTTTGTCACCTATCACTAAACTCACAGGGTTGCTCCGAAGCCCAGTTAAGATGTGTATAGTTGCTAACCACTAAAAATATCAGATCTCTACTCCCCCACAAGTTACTCAAAATAAACATGACTCTGCTCTCTAAAATAATGGTAAAAGAAGGCAACAAAGTTCTGATTTTTCCTATGATGACTACAATGTGCTTTTTTATTTCTTAGCAATTATCACATTCTTTCCCAAAAGACAGTGTGGTGTGCTCCCGCTTTGCTGATGCCCAAAGCACATTTTCTCCTTACAAAGAAAGCTGTGCTTGGGGCACCTGGGTGGCTCAATTGGTTAAGCATCTGACTTTGGCTCAGGTCATGATCTCACTGCTCCTGAGTTGGAGCCCCACATCGGGCTCTGTGCTGACAGCCCAGAGCCTGGAGCCTGCTTCAGATTCTGTGTCTCCCTCTCTCTCTGCCCCTCCTGCTCATGCTTTCTCTCTCTCTCTCTCTCTCTCTCTCTGTCTGTCTCTCTCAAAAATAAATAAACATTTAAAACAAAAAACAAAAAAAAAACAAAGAAAGCTGTGCTTTGCAGTATTCATCCTAAAGCTTCCTACTAATGGTGCTAAGTATATCAACACAGAGAAACTTTTCTAGAAGCAGTAGTTACAATAAGAGACCATATCCTCAAGCATTTATTCCATAAATATTTGATATGGTATGTACTTGCTTCTCTTTATAAAAAAAAGAGTGCTTACGGAATGGGAAAAGATATTTGCAAATGACATATCGGACAAAGGGCTAGTATCCAAAATCTATAAAGAGCTCACCAAACTCCACACCCAAAAAACAAATAACCCAGTGAAGAAATGGGCAGAAAACATGAATAGACACTTCTCTAAAGAAGACATCCGGATGGCCAACAGGCACATGAAAAGATGTTCAGCGTCGCTCCTTATCAGGGAAATACAAATCAAAACCACACTCAGGTATCACCTCACGCCAGTCAGAGTGGCCAAAATGAACAAATCAGGAGACTATAGATGCTGGAGAGGATGTGGAGAAACGGGAACCCTCTTGCACTGTTGGTGGGAATGCAAATTGGTGCAGCCGCTCTGGAAAGCAGTGTGGAGGTTCCTCAGAAAATTAAAAATAGACCTACCCTATGACCCAGCAATAGCACTGCTAGGAATTTATCCAAGGGATACAGGAGTACTGATGCATAGGGGCACTTGTACCCCAATGTTCATAGCGGCACTCTCAACAATAGCCAAATTATGGAAAGAGCCTAAATGTCCATCAACTGATGAATGGATAAAGAAATTGTGGTTTATATACACAATGGAATACTACGTGGCAATGAGAAAAAATGAAATAGGGCCTTTTGTAGCAACGTGGATGGAACTGGAGAGTATGATGCTAAGTGAAATAAGCCATACAGAGAAAGACAGATACCATATGGTTTCACTCTTATGTGGATCCTGAGAAACTTAACAGGAACCCATGGGGGAGGGGAAGGAACAAAAAAAAAAGAGGTTAGAGTGGGAGAGAGCCAAAGCATAAGAGACTGTTAAAAACTGAGAACAAACTGAGGGTTGATGGGGGGTGGGAGGGAGGAGGGGGTGGGTGATGGGTATTGAAGAGGGCACCTTTTGGGATGAGCACTGGGTGTTGTATGGAAACCAATTTGACAATAAATTTCATATATAAAATAAAAAATAAAAAAATAAAAAAAAAAGAGTGCTTCTCAGAATGGCAAACCTATTTGTATGCAAAAGTTTATATGTGTAGTATTTATGATTAAAACATTGAGAAGGTGCCCATTCATAAAGGAATGTTTAAAAATCTTGGGGTGCCTGGGTGGCTCAGTCGGTTAAGCATCCGACTTCGGCTCAGGTCACGATCTCATGGTCCCTGAGTTCGAGCCCCGCCTCAGGCTCTGTGCTGACAGCTCAGGGCCTGGAGCCTGCTTTGGATTCTGTGTCTCCCTCTCTCTCTCTGCTCCTCCCCCGTTCATGCTCTGTCTCTCTCTGTCTCAAAAATAAATAAACATTTAAATTTTTTTTTTGCGTTTATTCATTTTTGAGACAGAGAGAGACAGAGCATGAATGGGGGAAGGTCAGAGAGAGAGGGAGACACAGAATCCGAAACAGGCTCCAGGCCCTGAGCTGTCAGCACAGAGCCCGACGCGGGGCTCAAACCCAAGGACCGCGAGATCGTGACCTGAGCCGAAGTCGGACGCCCAACCGACTGAGCCACCCAGGCACCCCTAAATAAACATTTAAAAAAAATTTTTTTAAATAAAAATCTTGTGATGCATCGACACAATGAAATACTATGCAACAGTATAAAAGAAACAAAACAGAACACAACACAACACCCTCTACATCCTGATATGGAAATTTTCCAAATATATTATGAGATAAAAAAGCAATAATGAAAAAGTGTATATAGTATGCTATCTTTCTGGTAAAAATATGGGAAGCAAAAACATTTGTGTAAAGAAACACTGGAAGCATACACAAAGAAACCAACAAAGGTACCAAAATAACAAGGGGTTGGGAAGAGGGGCCAACAAGATGGAAGCAAGACTTGACAGAATATACCTATTAATATTGTTTTGATTCTTGAACTATATGGATATGCTTACTTATTGAGAAGAAGAAAAGTTTTAGTAGAGAAGAAAAGGCCTCCAAACAAATAGAAATGCCACATAGAACAGACTTTTAGAAATCTCTCCTAAAAAGGCCTTTGGGAAATGCTAGCAAGTAGAGCAAACCTCGGGACTGGTGAGATTGCCTTGAGGATTCTTCAGCTGTCACTTTCTGCTGGATGACAAGAATGAAACCTTAGAGTTAGGACTTCGCTTCTGCAATTGACCACACTGGCCAGGAAAAAGCCTTACTAAAGCAAACAGTCTCCTGTGGTTAAATCGCAAATATTCTTTTCTTAGAATATTTCCATTTTCTTTGCCATTTTCCAAGTCATTACCTACCTCTATTTTAATTTGTTCCATAAGGGGCGCCTGGGTGGCGCAGTCGGTTAAGCGTCCGACTTCAGCCAGGTCACGATCTCGCGGTCCGTGAGTTCGAGCCCCGCGTCGGGCTCTGGGCTGATGGCTCGGAGCCTGGAGCCTGTTTCCAATTCTGTGTCTCCCTCTCTCTCTGCCCCTCCCCTGTTCATGCTCTGTCTCTCTCTGTCCCAAAAATAAATAAACGTTGAAAAAAAAATTTTTTTTTAATTCGTTCCATAATATTTAACTTACTCTGCCTAATCAGAATATGTATATCCTATCTAGCCACCTAATTTTAAGACTGCAAAAATCAGAAGGCTTTGGTTGGATTTCCACTGAACTGACAGCTGCCTCATTCATTGTCACTATACACTGTCCCCACATGTAAACAATTCAGCTAGAGTACTAGAACACACAAAACGTGTCATCCTAACCAACTTCTGCATCCATAACAACCAGCTGAAATAGCATGGATATTATGTGATTTTCTAATTCATCAGCTAGATTTCCAAGTAAGATTTAGAAGGCTCAAAATAATATAACTTTTTCACAATTCCCTACCTTCTTTTTGTCTGCATTTACTATCTTGGTTTATGTTCTTTGCGTGCATAAAACTCTACCATTAAAACATGTTAAATAAACGATTTGGCCAAGTCAAAAAACACATCCCCTACTTCAGAGTTCTACTGACAACAAAGGGTAAGACTTTCTACTACCTCTCCCCCTGAAGTCTCAATGAGTGATGTCCTAACTTTGAGTCCTTTGAGTTCAGTTATTAAGAAAGGATTCAGAAGAATGGTTTACTTCATCTACACGGTGCAGCCTCTCCAGGATTCTCTTTAAAGATACTGACAACCACATGAGAACATATACAACAGCCCTTTTAAGTTCACCTACCTTGATAAAGCCCAGTTTTCTTCTGCCTTTAACAACGTGTTTTGTAAAATCTGGGAATAGAAAAGAAAGTTACTGTGAAATACAGAATCAAGAAATATGAGATAAAATGCACTGAATGTCTGAATTAAGAAATTTTTACATGACTAGTTATTAGATAAACCAGAATGCAATCAATGTTGGTGCTAATTGTAATAATTATTAAAACATCACTCATTAAAATGTGTGCAAAGATTATATTGAGCACAAAAGAGAGCATGTTGTATAATTCTATTTATACTGCACCCTGAGAACAGAAAGAACTCATGTACAGTAAGAGAAATCAGAACAGCAGTTGACTGTGGAGGTAGAGATTGACTGAAGGGGCAATATCACTGGGGTGATAGAAATGCTGTATATCTTGATTGGAATACTTTGTCAAAATTCATCTCCTTGCACATTTAAGATCTGTGCAAAAAAAAAAAAAATTTGTGCATTCTATTCTGTAAATTTTACCTCAATTTTTAAAAACTCCTCATGTGAGGGACCCCTGGGTGGCTCAGTTGGTTAAGCGTCCGACGTCGGCTCAGGTCATGATCCCACATTTCGTGAGTGTGAGCCCTGCATCGGCCTCTCTCTTGTCAGTGCAGAGCCCGCTTCGGATCCTGTGTGTCCCTCTCTCTCCGCCCCTCCCCTGCTCTCTTTCTCAAAAATAAAATAAACATTTTAAAAAAATGCTATGTGAAGAGAAATCTCTAACTCAGAATACGATGTGGGAAAGAGTAGTAAGAGAAGTCACCCCACAGTGCCTCCCATTGAGGTGTAGTGGGGCCTCCTTCACTACAGATAACCCTCACACTTCCATCAAGCCTCAGTTCAAACCAAGATGAGCTGGTCAAAATTGTTTATTCTCTTAAGTACCTTCAGCACACCCCCCCCACCCCCCGCCCCGGTGACAGTCGTTGACAAAGATTCACAATGTTCCTAGATAAAGGGAGATAGGCTTCAGTTCAGTCAAGACCAAATGATCACAAATGCTAAAGGAGTCAGGGTAAATTAATATGATTACACTGTGACTGATGATGTAATACAACAGTGCACATCAAATAAATTGACTACTTCAAGGATGAAGGCATTATGTATTCCAGACTATTAAAGGACTTGACTCTTTTGCTGTCCAGAGTCTTTATACCACATTCTTACCAAGTGTTGCTCAATATAATGTTAAACCTCAGAAAAGAGAGTAAGAAAGCTGGGATGTTTACCTTCTGTCTCTAGACTGTCCAAAAAGAGACTTCATTTGTTTTTCCCCCAGGGAAACTATTTGAAGCCGCAGTACATGTAGAAACCAAAACTGATAGTCAACGCAACTAGTAATATTAAACCACTTTTCCATAAAATTGATCATCCACCTACCTACCCAGCCCTTGAGGGTTAAATAAAGGACAACACAAATGAAAATAAAAGGCCCAGGTGCATTTGGAGCTGCACTTAGTGAAATTAAGTGCAAGGCTTATTTGCTTAAGTACTTTGGAGCTATAGAGGGGAGGACATTGCCTTCTTCTCCTAATTATAAAAAAAAAAAAAAAAGATTTTTGGGGTGTGTGACTGGCTCGGTCAGTGGAACATTCTATACTCTTGAGCTTGCGATTATAAGTTCAAGCCCCACAGTGGATGTTGAGATTGCTTAAAGTAACATCTGGAAAAAAAAAAAAAGATCCTACAACATGAAAACATAAAATATTTTTCATAAAGTATTAGGGGCTATTTGTTTTTATGCATTTAACCAAATTCATATGTATAACTGATTAACATTCAGGATTTACACACACAGACACACACCTGCATATATACACACATAAATAATGTAGAAATAGTTCATGCACATGAATCAGAATGATACAATAAAATAACAGAAAACAGGCCTTGATTTGATCTACATGAATATCTTTCTAAGAATATAAACTCTATGAGAGCAAATATTCCCCACCCAGGCCTTTGCTCACCCTCCTCGGTCTGTCTCCACCACAGAGCTGCGCACACCCAGGCAGCCTGTCCTTGTTGGAGGGCAAGCAGAGGCATAAGAAATCTGCATTCTGCAAAGTAGGTATTTGGACCTAAATTATAAGGTCACTGGCTTCCTGCTCTGTTTTTCCTGGGTAACATCAAAGAATGATTCTTGTATTACTTCCCAGTGTTCCTTCATACTGAAAAAGAGGATGTGGAAAAAGTGCACTGTAAAAGTGCACATGTGGAAAACGGTGAGCAAGCAAGGATCCCACAGAAATACAAAACCACCAACTTTCATCTTATTATAAACTGTCATATAGATTAAAATAGTCTCCAGTGTCGGTGTTATGCTATTTGAAAAATCCTTATACATATAACTGGGTAAATACAAATACACATTTATATTGTTTTTATACACAATTATATGTGTATATATTATGTATGTGAGTATATAAATGTATATGTGTATGTATATATGTCATGGATGTGTATTTGAGTATATATACACATCAATCAGGCACTCAGTATTTACTTGATTAGTGAACTACGTAATATATATATTCACAGCATCTTAGTGAAAAATAAATATACCTCCAACTGAGCTGAAAGGTTCCAGAAAGCAACTGGACACAGTAAATGAAAATTTTCCTTATCTGGAACCAGCCACTAACAGTAATTAACTAAACATTAAAGCTTAAATTAATTATTCATGGTTTTTAAATTAAGGTCACTCAGCAATGGGGCCAAAGGTCCAAGTATTCAATGGCTAGTCCATGCACCTAACCATTCATAAACATTTGGTTTGTAAAGGCTTTTCAAAAGTCAACCCAAAAAGATTTCTAAAAAAACCTTTATTTTTTAAGTTTATTTTGAGATAGAAAGAGAGAGAGCATAAGTTTGGGAGGGTCAGAAAGATATAGAGAAGAATCCCAAGTAGACACTGCAACATCAGTGCAGAGACCGATGTGGGGCTTGAACTCACAAACGTGAGACCTTGGCCTCAGCCAAGATCAAGACTCGGATGCTTAACCGATTGCACCACCCAGGTGCCCCAACCCAAATAGATTTCTGACTCCATCACATTCACTTCATTATACGTTAGTCAGCCAGTGTGATCGAGCTGCTCACAGAAAGTTTTCATCTTCTTCTGGCTGACTCTTGGAAAATGACCAGAACAATTTGAGAGGCTATAGGATACCTATTTGGGAAATTTAGAATTCCACCCTGACCATTACTGGGTACAATACTACTTTCTTTCCCCTAATACCAACCCCAGGCTGACCTAACTGGTACATCCTCCACGTGGCAACCTAGCCAAATCGGGGCTTTATCTGTTTTGTTCACTGTGACATCCTAAACTGCTAAACAGGAACTTGACATAGAATCACCTCTCGAGAAATAATTATTGAATTAGGGAACAAGTGATATGAGTAACAAACTATTCCATAACTTTTTAGTTATGTAAAATAGGTAAGAATACTTTATATGTTTGTACATGCAGATCTAGTTTATTCATTTTAACTCCTAATACCATTTCGTGTAAGAACAAATGGCAATCTTTAATTCCCTCTACTGATGGATAGTTTGCATGGATCAGCATGGAAAAATCTTAAAAACATAATTTTTGGAGAAAAAAGCATATTTCTGGAAATATAAATATGTAGTAAAAGATTTTCATGATGCACAGAAGAAATACACACTAACTGCTGGAGAGTGGTTACTTCTGGAAAGAAAGGCAAGGAAAAAGGATTAGTAGATGGAGGGACAGCTAATTTACAATTTTGTTTTCTTTTCTTAAAAAAAGAGAAATTAAACAAAAAATTAAGATCTTTCATATATGGATGGTGGTTATAAGGATCTGTTATTTTGTTTGCATTTTTCTGTACATTTGAAATATTTCATACTCAAAACTAAAAAATAATTTTAAGAAGATGATAGGGGCACTGGGCTGGCTCAGTCGGTAGAGCAGGAGACTCTTGATGTTGGGGTTGTGAGTTCAAGCCCCATGTTGGGCATATAGCTTCCTTTAAAAAAAAAAATTAAATAAGTAAATAAATAAATAACAAAAAGATGATAATATTTTCTGCCTCTAACAAACTCTTTGAAACATAAAGACTTAAGTTCAAACAAAGAGTACACTAACATAATTAATGCTCAAAATGAATAATTTCTAATAAAACAAACAGTTTTATTTTTATATGCATAGAGGTAAAATTAAATTAAAATTTTTAAGGAGAAGGGAGCCAGGGTGGCTCAGTCGGCTAATAGTCCAGCTGTTGGTTTTGGCTCAGGTCATGATCTCATGGTTTGTGAGTTCTAGACCCGCATCTGGGTCTGTACTGACAGTGCAGAACCTGCTTGGAATTCTCTCTGTGTCCCTCTCTTTCTGCCCCTCCCTTGTTTTCTGTGTCTGTCTCTCAAAAATAAATAAATAAGTAAAACTTAAATTTTTTTTTAATTTTTAAGGAGAATTACCATCACATTCCCCCATTATATTTATAATCTTGTATTCTTTTTTTTTCTTTAAAAAAATTTTTTTTAATGTTTATTTATTTCTGAGACAGAAACAGAGCATAAGCGGGGAAGGGGCACAGAGAGAGAGAGAGACAAAATCCGAAGCAGGGTCCAGGCTCCTAGCTGTCAGCACAGAGCCCGACATGGGGCTCGAATCCACAAACTGTGAGATCATGACGTGAGCCGAAGTCAGTCGCGCAACTGACTGAGCCACCCAGGCGCCACTATAATCTTGTATTCTTATAAATGCACTGTTAGTATAATTTCTCATATCCATTATTTGAGTGGCTAAGAGTGACCCATTCCTAGTTAATTTATGCAGAATTTCCAAATAAACTTTATTATACAGAGGTATTTAAGGGTTATATAATTTTTGTGTCTTTGTGACATCTAGTTTCTCCACTCATACTTCCACACTCATAATTCCACAGAAACAATTTCCTCCTTACTACCACTATACTTGTAACCTAAATCATTTAGACACCAGGATTGCATTTTATGTACAAATCCAGTATGCTTTTTTTTTTTTTTTAAGATTTTTATCTTTAAGGAATCGTTACATCCAATGTGGGACTTGAACTCACTACCCCAAGATCAAGAGTCGCATCACTCTACCAACTGAGCCAGCCAGGCTCCCCTGAGTCTCCTGTATATTGTATCTTGTTTTACCTAAACCCCTCTGGAGACTTGACTTATCTGAAAGAATTCTAGCTAATTTAATAATGTAAGTCTGCTATACCAGCAAGAAGTTACATCTATAAGCAGAAAGAAGTCAGAGTTCTTTAAGTTGGCTAAAAAGAAACTTAATCAAAGCAAGTTTGAATCTTCAATAATCTTAAATTGAAAAACCAGGTACTATGTAGACAGCTTATAATTTTGTACACTATCATGCCAAAGAAATGTGAAGATGAAGTAAGAATAAGAGGAAGAAACAATTATACGTCATCATGTGCTTTTGCATTTTTTCACACAGATCAACATCCCGCAATAGTGAATTTTAAGGAATTTTTTTACCTTATTTTTTTTCTTTTTCTCTTTCTTTAAATTTTAGTTAGTTAACATGCAGTGCAATATTCGTTTCAGGAGTAGAATTCAGTGATTCATCACTTATACACAACACCCAGTGCTCATCACAACAAGTGCCCTCCTTAGTATCCATCACCCATCTAGCCCATTTCCCAGCCCACCTCTCTCCATCAGCCCTCATTTTGTTCTCTATTATTAAGAGTCTCTTGGGGTTTGTTTCCCTCTCTTTGCTTTTTTTTTTCCTACTTTCCCATATGTTCATCTGTTCAGTTTCTTAAATTACACATATGAGTGAAATCATATGGTATTTGTCTTTCTCTGGTTGACTTATTTCACTAGCAAAATACATTCTAGCTCCATCCACATCATTGCAAATGGCAAGATTTTGTTCCTTTTGATGGTTGAATAAAATTCCATTGTGTATATATACCACACCTTCTTTATCCATTCATCAATCAATGGACATTTGGATTCTTTCTATTATTTGGCTATTGTTGATAGTGCTGCTATAAACATTGGGGTGCTTGTACCCTTTTGAAATTGTATCTTTGTACCATTTGGGTAAATACCTAATAGTGCAATTTCTGGATCACAGGGTAGTTCTATTTTTAGTTTTTTGAAGAACCTCCATACTGTTTTCCAGAGTGGCAGCACCAGTGTGCATTCCTATGAACAGTGCACAAGATTCCCCTTTCTCTGCATTCTTGCCAACACCTGTAGTGTCTTGTGTTGTTAATTTTAGCCATTCTGACAGGTGTGAGGTGATATCTCATTGTGGTTTTAATTTGCATTTCCCTGATGATAAGTGATATTGAGCATCTTTTCATGAATCTGTTAGCCATCTGGAGGTCTTCCTTGGAAAAGTGTCTGTTCGTGTCTTCTGCCCATTTCGTAACTGGGTTACTTGTTTTTTTGGGTGTTGAGTTTGAAAGTACTTTATAGATTTTGGATTATCATATATATCGTTTGCAAATATCTTCCCCATTCCATAGGTTTCCTTTTAGTTTTATCGATTGTTTCCTTCACTGTGCAGAAGCTTATCTTGATTAGGTCTCAATAGTTCATGTTTGCTTTCATTTTCCTTGCCTCTGGTGACACATCTAGTAAGAAGTTGCTACAACCGAGGTTGAATAGGTTGCTGCCTGTGTTATCCTCTAGGATTTTGATGGTTTCCTGCCTCACATTTAGGTGTTTCATCCATTTTGAGTTTACGTTTGTGTATGACGTAAGAAAGCTGTCCAGTTTCATTCTTCTGCATGGTGCTGTCCAGTTTTCCCAACACGATTTGCTGAAGAGACTTTTTTCCATCGAACATTCATTCCTGCTTTGTCAAAGGTCAGTTAATCATATTTTGAATAGTGAGCTGATGAATTTCTCATTCTTCCATTATAAAATACATATATTCAGGAAATAGGACCAATATAATGACAAGTTTGATAAAACATGTACAAAGTTCTCAAGTAACCAAGCATGTAAATTCATTTAGACTTTGACAATGTGTTTTTCTTCATTGAGGAAGATGGTGACTGAGCAAGGAAGGATAGTCTTTTCAGTCATTTGTGACCAAAGGACACAACTGAAAGATGGCTGTGATATTCTCTGTTTTTCCCTTCACTAAGCAAATAGTTATTAAATCTTAGGTTCAGACCAGTGGCATTTTAGGTGCTTTGGATAATAAAATAATTTTTCTAAAGTATAAGGCTTGTTTTCAAAGTAATTTGAAACTAGAATGTCCTTAAGAGTTGAAAATATCATCTGTTGCTGTGGCAAAGAGCCAAGCCAACCAGTCCCTAATGGACAGAAATCCAACCAAATATCTTGGCTTGTGTACTCCCATCCTCTGCCAGCTGAACCAAGTGGTTTGGTGACAGGAGTAGTAACACGTGGATTGTAACATAAGCAGTATAATCAAAGTGGATCTCTAGATAAAGTTAAAATATATAGTACTACAAAACTAAATGAGAAAGGCAACATGATAACTACAAAAAACTTATCATCAAGGAAATACAGGTCAAAAGCACAATGAGATACCACCTTACACCAGTCAGAGTGGCTAAAATCAACAACTCAGGAAACTACAGATGCTTGGGAGGACGTGGAGAAACAGGAACCCTCTTGCACTGTTGGTGGGAATGCAAACTGGTGCAGCAGCTCTGGAAAACAGTGTGGAGGTTCCTCAAAATATTAAAAATAGATCTACTCTATGACCCAGCAATAGCACTGCTAGGAATTTATCCAAGGAATATAGGAGTGCTGATTCAAAGGGGCACATGTACCCCAATGTTTATAGCAGAGCTTTCAACAATAGCCAAATGATGGAAAGAACACAAATGTCCATCAACTGATGAATGGATAAAGATGATGTGGTTTATATATACAATGCAATACTACTTGGCAAAGAGAAAGAATGAAATCATGCCATTTGCAACAATGCGGATGGAACTGGAAGGTATTATGCTAAGTGAAATAAGTCAGTCAGAGAAAGACAGATATCATATGTTTTCACTCATATGTAGATCTTGAGAAACTTAACAGAAGACCATAGAGGAAGGAAAGGGAAGGGAAAAAAATAGTTACAAACAGAGAAGGAGGGAGGCAAACCATAAGAGGCTCTTAAACACAGACAACAAACTGAGGGTGGATGGGAGGGTGGGGAGAGGGGAAAATGGGTGATATGCACTGAGAAGGGCACTTGTTGGGATGAGCAGTGGGTGTTGTAGGGAAACAATGAACCACAGGAATCTACTCCAAAAACCAAGAGCACACTTTATACACTGTATGTTAGGCAATTTGACAATAAATTATATTTTTAAAAAAGCAGGCTTTTTAGTGAAAAATACTACAAGCTATTTTCTTTTGCTTCAATTAAATAAGTAACATTTTTTTCAAGAATAAAGGCATCAGTTAAGGAAAACTTACCTGCTGTAAATTAATGATTATATTATTATTTCTCATGTTTGGAATTGTATTTATATATCTCTTCTAACTAGTTGTTTTCAGTGTTTTGTTTTGTTTTTTTTCAGTTCAGAATGCTAGAATTGAATTTTAAATTGTGACAGTGATGATTTTAGGGGGTCTGGGAAACACTGCAGTCCTGGAAGGATATGTTTTTCTGCTGTGTTTATTTTACATAGAAATAATGAGTGTGCCAAGTGGAGAAGTTATTTTAACCCCACTTTGTGAATCTCTCTGGGCAAATCTCATGTATGTTCCCCTCCTTCAGTGCCTGGGTGAGCAGCGGGAGCTCCCTTTCCTCTTAAGAAATGTCAAAAGGAGGAGGGGCAGGCTGGATATTGTGACACTATTGTACAATGATGTAATAGTGAGTCCCTAGGCTTAGTGTTTCTGGAAGCTCCATAACAATGTGGAATGTTATGCTGTGTTTGTTTCTGCCGGTATTTCTGAAGTCTGTGTGTGTGCGCACACGCATTGTGTGGTGACACAGATAACTGTTTGGATAGGTCTTGATGTTAAAACCCTCACTTTACCTTCTCTGCATCACTAATCTTGCAGCTACCTCTCTCTCTTGAGGAATAAAATTGTATTTTATGTAGACACCATCAAGACCGTGTAGTAGCATTGCAATTACGTCTTCAGACCAAAAGGACGAGACTCAACAGTAAGCTGGAATACAGGCTTAATATATTAAAAAAAAACAATGTGGCAGGCAAGAGGTAACCAGCCTTGAAGTAAAAGCCAGAAGTGGGAGACAGTACTTTTTTAGGGTAGGACGTCAACTGGAGATGTCCATATATAATGTGGAATTACAGCATTGGTTCCAATGAAAAGCATAGCTCCGTTAAGGCCACAAAATGTCTTTTAGTAAAAGTCACTAAACCCTTCACTAAACCTCCCTCTCTTCAGAGTCGTTAATAGGCAGTGCTTCATGGGAGAGTTTAGTCAGAACATTTGTCCTGAACACTTGTCAAGGGCAGGGCACAAAGCACTTGGCAGTGAGGATATCATGAGGTTGAGGCCACACAGCACTTTCTTTTGGAGATTCTCACCTAGGCCTTAGGAAATGCTGTGCGTCAGGCCATTCTTACCCGACTTCTGGGGATAAAAGCCAACACAGGCGTGTCCATTTCCCTCTAACGTCCAAAGAAACAAATTCATGCCACCAAAATAATAACAGCTGACACTATACAAGTGCTTATTGTATGCCAGAAACTAAGTGCTTTACGTGTGTTAACCCAGTGAATCTTCACAACAGTCTTGTGAGGTAGGCACAATCGTTAAACGTTTTCTACAGGTAGGAAAAATTGAGGCACAGAGTAGTTCGGTAAATTGCCACAGAGTCACCCAGTAGGTAAATCGGGAAGCCAGAACGTGAATAACACAGTCTGAGCGTATCACCCTTAACCTGTAAATGCTGAGAATTAATGCACCAACCCTTTCTAGGTGCCTGCCCATCCCCTTATCAGTGTAATGAGGTTCATTCTAAAGGTAAGAATTTCAGCTATTATATCACATCAGGGTAGAGCTTTACCAGCTAGTGGAATTATAAACCTCCATCATTCCTTCATGAGTCAGCCAAGGGACAATGTTGTCATGAATTAGCTAATTCAAGAACTCTTTCTGAAGTTCATTTAAAAATTGAATGTAGGAGATTTGAAATAAATGTTACAAAGAATGATAATTCTTTGCAAGTCATTAAGTCCCAGAACCCACATAATTGTAATAAAAGAGAGAAACAGGAAAATATCCAAGATGTTTTACAGGATTTGAAGGGGAAGTCCGTATGGCAAATGTACTGATTCAAGGCAAGTGTTTAGGCAAAGCCTGTGTCAGTTTCGGTCTTTGTGACAAGGCATGGACAACTAGTAAAAGTAGTTAAAGTGTCAAATATGGTGCACAATGAAAATCAAAGAGGGGAAAATGTGAGAGTCAATGTTTGGACAATTTATATAAAAAAAATATGGGTACAATATGGCAGAAGGTGAAAGAAGGTGGCCTCCCCTACAAATGCAATATGCTCAATGAAAGAATGTTTTATTTGGGCATGTCAACAGTCAGCCTAATCTGAAAACCCAACCATCAAGTGCCAGATGAGGGGTGCAAAAATGCCAAGAAACATATCAAGAGGTAAAGAGAGCCAATAAAAAAAACTTCCATCTTGTGTCAGTTTTATGAAAGGGATTTACATAGAAATCAAGGGCTAATAATGAGAGCACACAAATTACTGTGGAAAATGATGATTAGTGATAATAATTGTTCGAGAAAACATGTGTGTCACCTGCCTCTAAATGGTAATTTACGTTTGACTAATGAATAATTCAAGTTCCTAGGCTTAGGACAGGCCCTGCTGTTGTTACTAACCAGTTTCCTAGTCAGGCTAAGGGGAGAGGGCGGCAACTGAATAGACCCCCGGGATTACCTATCCCTCACAGGCAATTTCTTCATTGCCTCTGACTGCCTGGTCAGGCTGGCTGAGGCCTGAGCACCTTTCTCTCCCTCCCTCTCCAGCCCCCTCCTATGCCTGCTTGTTCATCTTGTTCATCTTCAAAGTCTGAATAAAACAAAGAGCTTATAACCTCCAAGTTTCCAGACACCTAAGAGGCTTTGTGTATATAGCATGTAAGACTTTGAAAGAAAACATACAAAGGGATAATCTGCTTGGCAAATTAAAGGAAGACATTGTCTGAATATTGACCCCAGTGCTCAGAAAGATGTTTCATTCAGTTTCTCTGCAAACTCATGTTCTAAAATATAAAATGTATCAGGAGTGTTGTTACAGATACTATTTAAAGATTGAAGAGACATTAATGGAACAAAGAAGTTACTATCAACAATCTTCCCAAAGGAGAGGTATCAGGATATGACCCTCAAAGGAAGAGGGCTATTATTTAAAGAAAAAGGGGAATAGGCCTGCTACAGTCCTAATGTTTGTATCCTCCCAGAATTCATATGTTGAAACCTATTCCTCAGCATGATGGAATTTGGTGGGGGCCTGCAGGAGGTGAAGAGCTCATGAGGCAGAACTCTCGTGAATGAAGTTAGTGCTCATATGAGAGAGACCCCAGAGAGATTCCTTGCCTCTTCTGCCTTCTAGCAAAAAGACCAGAATCTATGAACCAGAAAATAGGCTCTCACAAGACATTGAATCTGCCTTGATCTTGGGCTCCTCATCCTCCAGAACTGTGAGGAGTAAATTTCTGTTATTTATAAACCACATAGTCTATGGTATTTTCTTATAGCAGCCTGAAGGGGCTAAAACAAGGCTCAAAGTTATAATTTTAAATATATTTGGGTGGTGTTTCCATACCTCTTATTGTCCTCAATGAAGGGTCTATATGAAATTTTTAATTACATGAACACAAGTTAATTTAGTAAAAATTAGCTATTAATTCTCCATAAAATATCTTTGCTCAAGGTATAGAGATATTCAGAAAGCATTTCACTGTTTATATGTATGTTTTTGCGGTGATGTTGTTTTTGCAGATGCAACTTTTTTACAACACTTCCTGTGTCTTCTGGATTTCTAGGGAAGAGAGAGATCAAGAATGAAGAAGGAGAAAGAGAAGGAAGAGGAGAAGGATCAGGAAGAGAAGGGTGAGAAGAAAGGAGGAAGAGAGGAAGAAAAGGAGAAAAAGGGAAGAAAAAGAAGAAAATACACTAAAAGTATCCTCCCTCCATGTGTTAAAAGCATTGCAGAAACTTTTACTTGGTTGTAGAAACACCCATGCAGTCTTACCTGTTAGATCTTGCAGAAAAATCCTTTTGTTGTTCAATGCCAAGTTCTCAAAGTTTACAAATAAGCAGAGTAAGCAGTATCCTAGGTAGAGTGATTTCGAAGACACTGACTTTAAAAATAATTTTCTTGGGGCACCTGGGTGGCTCAGTCAGTTGGGTGTCTGACTTCGGCTCAGGTCATGATCTTACAGTTCATGAGTTTAAGCCGTGCATCGGGCTCTGTGCTCACAGTTCAGAGCCTGGAACCTGCTTTGGATTCTGTGTCTCCCTCTCTCTGTGTCCCTCCCCTGCTCCTCTCTCTATCTCTCTCTCTCAAAAATAAATAGACATTAAAAAATTTAAATAATTTTCCCTCCGTTCTGGTTTAGAAAGTCCACAATTAGAGAGGTGTTCTATTTTGTTTACTTTGTAATTGGATACAATGTAAATATCTCTAGGAGACAGCAATGTAGATCCTTTACAGTTTAGTATGAAACTTCTTCAGATATTTTTCTACAAACGATTAAAGAACAAGGAGAGCCTGATACAAAGGGTGTCCTAAGAAGGGGAAGGAAGTGAACGCAAATGAAGAAAGGATTAGACGCCATACAGTTAGTTTTCCCTGACTTGGCAGTTTTGCCCAAAAGGATGGTGACCAGCAGCATGTTGCTCTAACCTCAGGAAGGAACCATGTCAACTGTCTTTACATGCAGAGCACCAGCCATAGAGTAGCCATTCTATGGGTGTTTACTGAATTAATGAATAAATGAATGCAAGTATTTAATGGTTAACATATTCTTGATATTTTTGTATAGTCTATACACATGATCGCTAGCCTCTAGAAAATTGCTTCCGGAGACAATGGCATACATAGCAAGTATTTTTTCCAAGCACCTACTCCTCTGCATTAATTTCTAAACCAGGTTCTGCCTTCCCCCACACCATTTTAGTTCCCAATATGGAAATACCTTATTTTTTTTTTTTTTATTTTTTTTTCCAACGTTTTTATTTATTTTTGGGACAGAGAGAGACAGAGCATGAACGGGGGAGGGGCAGAGAGAGAGGGAGACACAGAATCGGAAACAGGCTCCAGGCTCTGAGCCATCAGGCCAGAGCCTGACGCGGGGCTTGAACTCACGGACCGCGAGATCGTGACCTGGCTGAAGTCGGACGCTTAACCGACTGCGCCACCCAGGTGCCCCAATACTTTATATTTTCAATTAGCAAAGCAGAGCAGGTACTTTTGTGTAGATATTATAGCGAAAGATGGATAATGATAGGGATGTCCAAAAGATGATCTATATTACAAACAGATATATTTCATAATTTACTTAATATTTACTGAGTTACCACGTGTCATGTGAGTAAGGGGGGCAAAATCTCTGACCTCTTGGAGTTTATATCCTTGTAAAGGGAACCAGACCAAAAAAGTTGTCAACAAATATAGAACATGTTTTTGTTCAGAATGCTATGGGTTCTATTTTAAAAAGAGAATAAGGCAGGGGTGCCTGGGTGGCTCAGTTGGTGAAGCGTCCGACTCCGGCTCAGGTCATGATCTCACAGCTCATGAGTTTGAGCCCCGCATCAGGCTCTGTGCTGACAGCTCAGAACCTGGAACCTGTTTCAGATTCCGTGTCTCCCTCTCTCTGCCCCATCCCACTTGCATTCTGTGTCTGTGTCTCTCAAAAATAAATGAACATTAAAAAGATTTTTTTAAAGAGAATAAGGCAGAGAAAGACTGGTAGGGTAGTAGAGTTGGCCTGGAAATGCTACCTGAGAATGCATTCAGAAAGCTGGAGCCATGTTAATTTCTGGGAGAAGTATCCAGTGTGGAGAATAACAAAGGCAAAGTCTCTAGGGACAGAAGGGTGAGTGTGGTTTTAACATAGGAAGAGAGGAGTCTTCTTTTTAACCCAAGTCCAATTAAATTGTGATTGAATGCTCTTTAAAAATTAATGTGTGGGTTAGTATCCAAAATCTGTAAAGAACTTAGCAAACTCAACACCCGAAAAACGAATAATCCAATGAAGAAATGGGCAGAAGACATCCAGATGGCCAACAGACACATGAAAAGATGCTCAACATCACTCATCATCAGGGAAATAGAAACCAAAACCACACTGAGATACCACCTTACACCAGTCAGAGTGGCTAAAATGAACAACTCAGGAAACTACAGATGCTGGTAAGGATGTGGCAAAATGGGGAACCCTCTTGCACTGTTGGTGGGAATGCAAACTGGTGCAGCCACTCTGGAAAACGGTGTGAAGGTTCCTCAAAAAATTAAAAATAGAACTACCCTATGATCATCAATAGCACTACTGGGAATTTATCCAGAAGATATAGGAGTGCTGATTCACAGGGGCACATGCATCCCCAATATTTATAGCAGCACTTTCAACAATAGCCAAATTATGGAAAGAGCCCAAATGTCCATCGATTGATGAATGGATAAAGAAGATGTGGTATATATATATATATATATATATACACACAATGGAGTATTACTCCACAATGAAAAAGAATGAAATCTTGCCACTTGCAACAACATGGATGGAACTGGAGGGTATTATGCTAAGTGAAGTAAGTCAGTCAAAGAAAGACATATCATGACTTCATTCATATGTGGAATTTGAGAAACTTAAGAGAAGACCATGAGGGAAGGGAAGGGGAAAAAATAGTTACAGAAAGGGAGGGAGGCAAACCATAGAGACTCTTAAATACAGAGAAAAAACTGAGGGTTGGTGGGAGAGGGGAGGAAACACAGGAAAGTGGGTGATGGGCATTGAGGAGGGCACTTGTTAGGATGAGCACTGGGTGTTGTATGTAAGTGATGAATCATGGGAACCTACTCCCAAAGCCAAGACTACACTGTATGTTAGCTAACTTGACAATAAATAAATAAATAAATAAATAAATAAATAAATAAATAAAATTTGCATTAAAAATTAATGCTTAAAAGTTAGAAACGGATCTTCTAAACCAGTTTCTAAATTCTATTTTTGTCTTTGCCATTTTTTTACTCAAAAGTCTTATGTTCCAGAGAGGTATGTTCTTTCCTGGGCTTTCTTCATCATTGCACTGATGAGTTTAAGCATGAAGACGGGCCAGAATTTAAAACTTGAGCCTATGTGGTGTGATTATGCAGCCATGACTTGAAGTTAGAAAAGAAGAGTGAGTGCATCCCCTGCAAATACACTCATCAGAATTTACATGTGAACTAGGGCACATGAAGGGACTGTGGCCTGAGATTTGGACATTCACACATTTATAATCATCAGTACATGAGCATGGGTTCATTTTACCATGTGATCTAATCATTGCCTTGGAAGGGAAAAGGTAGGACCCTGAAAGACTAGAAGAAAGAGCTAAATTTGGTTGATGAAGGAGAAAGGCAGAAAAGGCTCAATACATGAAGACAAAGTTATTTTATGCTCCTAGATAGTGGTTTTTGAGTATTATTTTATGTGAGAGTATAAACGTTTCCTTGATGCAATAGAATATGTGAGACAACAAAGCAAATGAACATTTTTTTTCCTACACCTATGACGAATTGCATCATCTTTGTGTGTGTGTACGTGTGTGTGTGTGTGCGCTACAGTTGTGGCCACTGCTGTGTCTCACGAGATGTGCTTTATCTTTAATTTTTAAAATGGTTGCAGTTCTAAATACATGACAGTGGTAGCTTGAAAGTGTTAATTTCTAATATTATGGTATCTATTTTAATTTACCATTACCCTAATAGTATATCCACTGTAGCTGTAAAGCAACATCTTTAAAAACAGCTACCACAGAAGACCTTCTCTGGAATTGCACTTGTTGTTCTGAGTGCCTGCAACAGTCAGAAAT
Organism: Lynx canadensis; assembly: GCF_007474595.2. Classification (NCBI taxonomy): domain Eukaryota; kingdom Metazoa; phylum Chordata; class Mammalia; order Carnivora; family Felidae; genus Lynx; species Lynx canadensis. Next base: position 151,546,670 of record NC_044303.2, on the reverse strand, counting down.
GGTTCCTAAACTGGCATATCAGGGGATAATTTTTCTTTCTTTTTTTTTTTTAAATACCATTGGAAGGAAAAATAAAGAAGCTCATTTTCTTGTGTGTCTCAGAAGTTGATTCCAAGGACAAAATGGGTGTTAGGAAGTAGAGGGGAAGAGAAGAAGGAAGAGAAAAAAAGGACAAAAAAGAGAGGAGAAGAAAAAAGAGAAGGAGGAGGAAAAAAAACGAATCCAAATATATTGTAGGAAGTGACTTTATTCAAATAAGCACATAATCTCCCCAAGAGGAATACTTTGCGTGCATATTTTGACACATTTATTTAAAATTTTTAAAATTTACTTTATCATATGTCATAATGAATAGAGAATAATCTCATAATTTTATCTCATTTTTCTTAAATGAGGTACATAAAAATACAGATACATTAAATACCAAAATTTTTTTGAATACAAAGATTCTCCATATCAGAACTAATAAAATTAAAAGTAACTTGTTTAAAAACCATGAAATTTTTTAAACTATCATTTAATTTTCTCTATGTGTTGGCATTATCACCTCAAACATCGAGGGACTAGCTCCTTTATAATCTTTATTCCTGGTGTTTGTTTTCCTTCTTTATATCATTCCAACACATCTTCTACAACTCTCACCACAAGTTGTAAAACTAACCCACCAAGGAAAGTGGCAAAATGTTTGAGTTTCTTGCAGACGTCTGTGGGAATGACCAAGAAGAGATCCAGAGTGCCAGAATTAACACCCCTCAAGGTTTGACTCTGCCCCTGTGAAGAACACTGACTGAATGGAGTGGGAATGTAAGCCTGTTACAAGCTTTCTTTCCTAGAAGGCAAGCCAGCTTCGCCTTCCACAGTTTCTAGTCCTGCTTTTTCACCACAGCTTTTCCTTTTAAATGGGCAACCAAGGACCACAGGTTGGAGGGTACTAGAGAGTAGCGGGGAGGGGGGATGTGGCTCCCCTGAAAACCTTGCTGACTTCACCTAAGACCTTCCGTCTAGGGTCCCATAGATGTGTCCAAACTCCCTCTGCCACTTGCGAGCTCTGCATCTGTGTGAAAGTCATGTAACTGTCTCTGCACTGCAGTTTTCAAACTGGAAGGAAAGGAAGGGACGAAGAGAGGGAAGCAAAACTACCTTATGTGGTTGTTGTCAGCCTTCCTGAGAGAAAAATCTATAAAGCATTTAGCTCAATTCCTAATGCTCTAAAATTATTAAATAAGTGGTAAGTACATTACTTAGCTCATCAGCCACATACTTTCCAGATATGCTTTTTTAAAAATCAACAGAATTAAAAATAAAGTTAAAAAACACTGTTTTCCCCCCATCCAGAGAAATATATGAGCAGGTAAATTCTGTTTTATGTATAGTTTTGTGAGTCTTTTAAATTAACCCTGAAGAGAGAGAGAGAGAGAGAGAGAGAGAGAGAGAGAAAGGGAGAGATTTCCCATGTTTTGGACGGTGCAAGGGTCCAAGACGTAGCGAGGGTAAGGGGAAATCACTTTAAAAACAATAAGGCTCCTTTAAGTTCTTCTAAAGCAGATGGGAAACTGAGGCCAGGAGGAGATTACCCCTCGGCCATGTTCACGGCGGCGGTGGAGCGATCCTTCGGACGTCGCCTCTGCTGGAGACCCACCCCACCCTTCTCTCAACGCTCGAGGGGGTCTGCGAGAGTACTCGGCTCCCCGCCCAGGCTCCACGGTCCTCAGATGCCCCGAGGCTCAGCCCAAGGCTCACCCTCCCCGGGCGCGTCTTTGAACCGCCTTTGAACCGTTCCATTCCGGGTGTTCGCCTGCTTGAACAGCTCCAGGGACGGGCTTGGGAAAACGCACGTAGAGGAAATGGAACGGGACGAAGTCGGAGGGTCAGGGAAGGTGGCTGCGCCAGGACGGGGGTGAAATGCTCTCTGGAACTTTCTGAGGCGGCTCACAGGGGTTCCAAAGGTGCCATTCCCGAAGGCAGAGCGAGAGGCACCGCTTTCCTCCCTCCTTCAAAAGTTTCAGGACAGGAATCCAAGTTCAAGCTGTTGGATTCCCACGATTTCCCCAAACTGCGCGGAGGACCAGCAAAATGGACTTCTATTATCATCATCGTGGTGGTCGTCATTTAAGGTGGAATGAGACATTGAGGGTAGAATAGGTAGTGAAAAATTCACTTGCAGACCTTGGGTCCCACACCTCATTCTCCCGGCGGATCTCCCTCCCTCTTCCCTACTCTTCGCCCAGGCGCTAACATTTTGCAATTTGAGAAAAAGGAAAAATAGGAAAAATACAGGAGAAAAAAGAGCGCGACGCTCTTCAGGTTCTTAAAAAATATGTAGAATGGCTTCAATAGCTCAGATTTATTTTCTAAATTGTTTCACACATAAAGCCTATAGCCAAAAAAGAAGGTAATAGCCGGGATGGCACGGTCCTTGAGCAGAGCTCCCGCGCGGCTGCGGGCTGGGGGCCACCGGTCGCCCACCCGCTCTGGTCCCAGAACTCACTAGGCCTTGGACGCCCTGAACTTGCGACACCGACTCCAGGGCCGCACGTCACCAATCATCTCGAACGCCAGATTTATTTTTATTTCTGCAAATTTTCCAAATGCGCTGTTTGGGAAAGGTCGTCGCTCCGACTCGCAGCGAGGCAGCCGGAGGACGCCCGAGAATTGGGTGGGAAGGGATTGCCCGGCCTTTGAGTCTTTACACCCCCACTAGGGACCGGGGTCGGGTGTGGGGGCGAGGTGAGGAGGAAGGCGGTGGCCACTCGCTGGCCAAGTTCTCAGAAGTTCTAAGGGCCAACTCTTCCAGTCCAGTCTTTTCTAAATCTTACTGGGGAAGAAAGGTCCTGAACGTGCACCATACGAGAAGAGGGCGACCTCTTTCATAGCAGTACCAGGTTGCTGGTTATTCTAACTTGGGAAACAAGGTCTGTCGCCGCTACCCTGGTGGAGAGTGCCAGAGTTGGGACAGTGGCCTGGGGCTCCAGGGCCTGCCAAGCGCCGGAAGCTCGCTGTTTTGACTCTCCTGGATCAGTGTGGGGCTAGTCCTCACCGCTGCCCACTTGGCAGTTGGCTGAGGAAAGTGCTGTGAGCACCGCCAACAAGACCTGAGACCGGGTCCCTGGGGGCCTGATGAGCTCAGGTATGCCCTTGGTAAGTCCCAGTTTACAGGGAGGAGAGCGCTCATTGTGTCTTTGATAACAGGGCAAAGAAGGGTGCTACGTGGCCAAAGGTAAGTCAAGTTCCCATGGGCCCCAAATAGGCAAGACTCCAGTTTGGAAACTACTCTAACCTAGGCATAGACCCCCACCTCTGGCCCCAGGTGTGCAGTCGCCCCAAGTGGTGCCAAGAATGATTTGTGCCATTTCCTGGGGGCACGTAGCTTAAGCAAGGAGGGCAGGAACGCGAGTCTATCCATGCTTGGAGCGCTGCAAGTTTTTTTGTTTTGTTCTGTTCTGTTTTTTACTCCGAAGTTGATGGGGTTTTCTATCCCTTGGTTAGAGGGAAGCCTTGCGGTGAGGTGAGGGGAGGTCGAGGAAAATGTCTACCACCAGATGCCCTGCTGCTATGCGGGTCACGTCTGGGCATTTTAAAATTGAAAATTGTTGTTTCCTGGTCAGTTTACTGATGAGAGCACTTGAAAAACTATTACAACTCGCTTTTACCTATTAAAATCTATTATTTTATTATTGCATTTTTGTTGCAACTGATATTTTATATTTGGGACTTTAAACGCTCATACTTCACTTAAGCAGCTCTCGATCCTGCCTCTTGGGTCTGCAATGAAATACAGCCCTTTGAAACCTTCGGTCTCCATGGGTTCATTCTCATCGCGTATTCCACACCCTGATGGGGTACCGTCCACCCCACGCCAGCCCACCCCACGCCCGCACTGCACTCTGAGAGTCTTGCCCTGAGGGCAGCCACCGCACACCCTGTGGCTTCCTTCCGGCTCTGGACGGCCCCATTCACAGGGGCCCGTTCACAGGGGACCCTCAACGTCTCTGGCCGGAAAAGGAGGGGATGGGAGCTCCCTCTCTCGGCGGTGCTGAACCCCCCATGCCCAGGGTCCACTCGGAAACTCGGCCACCACCCAGGGCGGGGCGGAAGGTGGGGTGGGGGTGGGGGGGAGGCGAGGCCTTGCTCCTTCCTCAGCCTTCCGGCCTCTGCGCCTTACTTCCAGGACATTTCCGAACGCGCAAAGGGGAGAGGGGGAAATTCGGCGAAATAACACTGCCCTCCTCCCCCGCCCAACTCCCAGTCCTGCTCTTCCTTACCCTGAGGTCCCAACTTTATTCTGCCACCAGAGGAGACTGCTCCCCCGACCCCTCTGTCCCTCCCAAAGGTTGTTGTCCCCAGCTATAAGGCCCCAGTCGCGTTTCTAACGGTACGTGCGGGCGCAACCCGACTACTGTTCTCCGGGCGCAGATCCCCAGTCCAGGGCGGTGTGAAACCAGCCCCGAGCCGGTTGCGCTCACGGTGTGACGAGAGAAAAATGCCTCGGCTTCCCCATATCAGCACCCCCCCCAACCCTAAACGACAGATTCGAACACCTGCAGACCAGCCTGGCACAAAGGGAGGAGGGCCCGCGACCGGCTGGAAGCAACCCCGGGGACGGGGTCCCCGCCACGTTCCTGTGGCGAGCAGCTCACCATTCGAGCTTCGGCCGGCCCTCGGGGGAATAGTGCCTGTAAGGAAGGAAGACTACGAAATCCTTAAATGCCCTGAGGGCAGGACCTGGGAGGCAGGGTCCAGGCCAGTCCTCTGGGTCCGCAAGGTTCCCTCACTCACTGCCAGGGGGCGGAACCCTGAGCTCCGAAGTGGCCGGTCGTGGGATTTTACCAAGGCCTCACCAGCTCCTGCGTTCTACTGAGGTGTGCACATGGGGAAAGCTAAAATGCAGAAATATATTTATTCCCCCCAAATGAGCGTTCGGTCTAAATTACTACGGTCCATGCTTTGCCTTTGACTCGTACAGTCCTGGAACGATCTTCTCCGAAACTTCTACACTAGTTTAGCTAACTGATTAAATAAATGGAGGTGAGACAAAACCAGGTCATTTCATTCTCCTCGCCTTTCTCTTTATTTCTAAGATGTGAAAAGGCTTTTTTGTGTTACCGTTACTAGTATTTTGGTGGCGTTTGTCTTCTAATTTGCCTGAGGAGTGTGAACTCAGAGGCATCTGGACTGTTCAACACGTCATTTGCTCTTTTGCTTTCCCTTTGTTAGCCAAATAAGCATCTTTTTAAAAAATTTTTAATAGCAAAAACAGGTCACGGGAGTGCTGAGGAACTTTGGTTACAGAAACACATTCTGATTCCTCTCCCCGACTGGATAAAGGCCCCCTGAGCTTCGAAAGCTCTGCTTTCCTGTAGGTTCGGAAACCAAAGTTCTTGAAGCTCACTTCTCAAACCCCTTCCGCAGGATCTCCCTCCCTTGCTGAAAGGAACTGTAAACAATGACTTGTGTTTAGAAATAAAAACACGTTAGGTTTAGAGTTCAGATGCATCGGAAGGGGGAAAGCCCTGGATCGGCATCCCTTGCTGTGGGTTCTCTTCTCCTTAAACTGGAGACCCGTGTACCTCCCTGTCGCTGGGTTCAGAGGAAACGCCAGGCGTCCGCGCACGCAGAAGTTTTCTCCGCTAAGGAGCCCCAAGTGCAGACTCGCTGGAGCTGCATATCCCCTCGTGTCCACTAGAGGTCACTGGCCCCTCGCAGCTCACAGCGCCGCCGGCCGCCCCCCGCTCCTTAAGCTCAAATTAGCCGCGCGTTAATTAACACCCGAGTCCATCAAGGCGCGTTCTTCGGTACAGTACTCCGTCAGGGCTTATATAGGCAACCCAAACCCAGCCAAAGCAAACCTCCCCAAACCCAACACTTCCAGCATGTCCAAAATGGGAGACAGGCGCCTGAGTAACCCGGGGCAAGGTATAGTGCCATCACGCTTTAACTTTTGTTCTGTGGGGCTTGCTAAATTGCTGTAAAGATAACATTCTCTGCTAGCGCAGGTTCGGCGGGGCAGGCTCTGCGCTCCAGCTTTCGGAGGCTGGGCAGCGTGCGTTCTGGCCCCTTTAGCACACAGGTCCTCCGGGCGGATTTTTCCAACTCGGTAGCCACGGGGGGAAAGGGGTCCAGGTCCACACCGTCCTAGGCGCACACGAATATAAAAGAATGTTTATTTAGGGCGCGGAGTACATAAAAATGCCCAGATGTCTTTGAAATTGGTAGAGCAAAGAAAAGGAAACGACGCCGTTTCTCATGCGTATTGACGCGGTCTGGGGGAAGGGGTGGGGTGGGGTGGTTGAGAGGGACACTAGGAAAGCGACCCTGGTGATTTTAACCTGCGAGGAACCGGGTGCCTGCAAATGTCCAGGGAAGGTCCCTGTCTCTTGCTGAGTGTTCGTGGGGTTTTTTTGGTTGTTGTTGTTTTGTTTTGTTTTAAAGATACACACAGAGCTTGAGACCTAGCTTTTTTTTTTTTTTTCTTTCTTTCTTTCTTTCCCAACTAAAGCCCCCAGAATATTTCCCACTATGGACTGAGGAGACTGAGTCATGTCTTCAGGGCCTCAGCTAAATCCCTAAGAACGGCATGAAACGAAGCTCAGGTTTATTCCAGTAGCGCTGTCCAAGTTTATGATATTTGTAAACCGCCACGACAAGTGCCTTTGCTACGGTGTTCTGGTGGGCGGAAGGGTCACCTGAGGAGCTCATAATTCTTTTGGAGAAAAATTTGGGGGACATTAATACTGGTTTTGATAGGAGTTTACGCGGTCGGAGGTCTTTCGCTTTAGCGGGGAAACAGGAGGCTTGGGAAGGAGGACTGTGGATATCCTAGCAGTTTGGGGACCGACCTTTTGCACGGAGTCATTGGTGCAGACCCCAAAAATCTGGACATTCAGGTCTTTGGGAGAGCGAGATTCAGTGCATTAGCCACGGTTTATCCAAACTGCTCAGTTACAGGCAAAAGATACCTGCCGTGCCCTCATTGTGGATAGGGCTTCTCTTGGGTTGGTTTAATGATGGCCGATTAATAAAGCCAGTACTCCGCTTTCAGTGGGAAGGGACCTCCCATTAGGCCACGCCGTAGCTACCTCCAAGGTCAGCATCAATAGCACCCAGGGGGCGGGTGCAGGCCAGTAGAGAGGGCTCTCGGAGGCCCCGCAGCAGGTGAGTATCCCGCCCTTACAAAGGTCTGAGGGGGCGCCTCAGGTAGCTCACTCTAGCCTGGAGCAGCGAGGGACAACAGATGTCCCTGGAGAGAACTCTGGAACCTAGAAACTGCGGCTTCGATTTTGTGTGTGTGTGTGTGTGTGTGTGTGTGTGTGTGTGTCTGTCTGTCTGTCTGCGAGGTACTGAGAAGCCACCCTTGACACCTCTCCTCCAGGATACAGTTCCCACCTCCCTCCCCAGGCCGAGGCGCCGCCCCCCAGCCCGAAATTCGTTCCTCTTCTCCTTGGCCTTTGGCCCGGGCGCTGCCAAGCCAACGTTCCAGGCCCGATCCGCCGCCAGAACCCGATCCAGCTCAGCACCCACACAGGTGTCAGCTTGAGCTGACATTATGTAATGGATTTGGCAGCCCGGGCTCTTACCAAACGGAATTAAGGAGGGTAGGGTTTTCTCTTTTCTTTTCCTTTTTCTTTTGACTACATCTGGTGTCAGGTGTACTTGATCCTCGGCAGCAGGTGTTTTTTTGCAGGAAAAGACCAAGCGGAATGGCGGCTCAGGTCAAAGCACTCCCGGAGAAGGGCCAGAGACAGGCCTGGGAGCCCTGTGACCAGCCTCCAAGCTCCCCTCCCGGAGCCGCTCACCTGAGGTTGTCCGGCGGCCGCAGCCTCAGCGAAGGGTGGCCTGAAGTCCAGGCGGGAGGGGCGTGAAGGAGGCACCCCCCACCCCCGGCTCGCTCTGTTTTCTGGCGAAAGCATATGACTCTTTGCCTTTTATTAGCCTACATAGCCCCCTGCGAGCCTGGTTGAGTGTAAGATAGGACGCAAAATCAGGAGATTCGAGGTAAACTACCTTCGCAGGTGACAAGGAGCCCAGCCTTCATCTCGGTAGTTTCGCCTGAAAGCAACCTCGGGCAGGCACAGGTCTCTAAAAGTCAACCAGAGAGCCAGTTCGAGACTCTTTATAAGACGCCAAGATTACGAGACTCTTGCCCAATTAGAATTTTAAAAATATTTTACCAATTTTGGTGTGCTGTAGAAGTATATTTCATAAACCGCCAGCCCCCATTTTATAAGACAGACACGAAAGAAAATTTAGGAATGGGGAGCATCTCCCTCTCCAAACCTTCAGTTTACTTGTGGGCACCAAATAGTTGTCTTCATGGATTTCAATGTCAAGGGCTGGTTCGAACTATTAAAGACCCAAGGAAGGGTTTGTGCTTTAAAGAGCCAAATGCTCAATTTCGGGTAACGGGTTTAATTTGGAATGATAACATAGGAAATAATGTTTAAATGACCAACTGAAAGGCTAAATTTAAGTCTCCGTGTTCAGTCACCAATATCATATCATTAAAGGTGAAGTGAAGGCTAAAAAACAAAGGCTGGGAGAGTTATGACAGTAACTGTAAGACAATGGCCAGGGGCTGGGTGTCCAAGTGGTTATTTACAGATTTGGACATGTATCCCAACTCCTTAATTTGGACTGGTGAGTTCAATTGAAAACTCACACTTACAAAGACTTGAGTTGCAAACTACACAAATAAAAAGCTCTCTCCCTCTAAAGTAGCTCTCATATACAGAGGTAAAGCTGGCAAACCTTTAACACTGATATTTTCATGACCCTGAAGTGTCCTGTACCCCTATGTTAATTGTAGCACCAATGATTACCAATAAATAATTTTTTTAATCTTGTGAAGATAAGCAGGGAGAAGAGTAATATCTGCAGAAAAAAATTAAAACAAAGTTTAAACTAGCTCCATTGATATGCACTGGTCAAAAATGTTTAGTCGTGAATTATTGCTTCCTTGGTGCTGTGGAAGCCATGGATGTTATCACAGGAGCTCTTAGCAAAAAGAATCAGGAAGCAGCACCCCACCCCCACCCCCACCCCCCACCCTGTTTTGAAATGCACAGGAGTTTCTTCACGAATTCTGTTTGCTGGATCTCATCTTCCAGCTGAAGATCCTGTAGTGATCTGGGAAGGGACCAGCCCTGACATGCAGCCGTCTGTTCCTGGGAGGAACTTGGAGATAGAGCTATACTTTCATGCCAAAAGGACAAAATGATTTTGCCCAGAAGCAGGTTGTGTTTTCAAGTTACCTTTCCGGTCTAATCACATGGTGCTTAAAAGACTGATACACATAGAGCACACTCATCAGTGCAGTCACGAGTGAACCAGTTTCCGTTTGGGGTTTTCCTCGAGTCCTCCTAAAGGGTCCCAAACCTTCCAAAGGGGCAAGCTGTACATCGTTGGGGCATCAGTGGCTATTGGGTGTCGAATTCAGACATTTCGGGGCATTTTGCTAGTAAAGAAGATGAAATCTCTGAGGTCATCATAGACAATTCAGTAGGGGAAAAAAGGAATGCAATTCATAAAGTTGACTGTTTAAAATACAAAGAAAAGTTCTGCACAATGTTAAGCCTTTTTAAATATAACCGAAATTTCTTTTGTCATCTTCTACCTATCAGATAATCCATTAGTTTCTTTTACCTTAATTGTTCTGTATTTCAGAGCTGTACCTTGTTGAGCCCCCTCCCCTTCCTCTGGGGACCCTAATCCTGAGGCCTCAGGATTAGAAGCAAACAGCAGCTAATAATTTCAAAGAAAGAAGCACGTTCTGTAAAAGTGTATTCAATAAGCAGAGCAGTTTAATTATTAAGCAATTGTTAAATAATGAAAAAATGACTTCTTTCTCCATCATACCATTGTACTCTAGCCTGAACGTTGCCCTTATACAATTACCCCCTTGTAAATGTGCTACTGATCCACGGAGACTGCACTCTCACCCTCAGAAAACAAGCTCCAAACCGCGCGGGTGCGCGAGGACCGGGGTGCTGATGCGCGCGGTGTGCGCTCGTAGCGTAGCGACCCAGTGGGGCAGGCTGGGCTGGGGTCTGCGTGCTTCCTACTTTCTCTCCTATCACGGCTCTCCAAAAGAATTTTTCCAACTCCACTTTGGATTGGTAAAATACGGTCCGTAATTAACAGACTGCACACCGGCTCCTTTTGCTGAGGGGAAGTAATTTCATTTGCCTACAACGAACAATTTTTAAAGAACAACTTCGTTTGTTCCATTTTCCTTCAAAACTGGGGTGGGCACACACTAGCGATATTTTACCATTCTTATTCTTGAATGATATCCGGCAGGTAAATGGGTTCTAAAACATGCCAGATGTTGAGCAGTTTAACATTCAGGGACTTTTTTATGCCACAGAATAGGTCTACAAGTCTATGGCAATACTAATCCCTTAACTAAATATACAAATGCATCTCTCACCAAACCATCCACTGCAGTGGGAGAAGGAGGATGGTTACCGTGACATCATTGCTGTTATTTAAATTAAACTGCTATGGCAGAATATAATTGTTAATAAAAGCCTTCTTCTCCCCGCCCCTCAAGGTTTCCCCTCCCCCTCTGGCATTTTATGACGTGCCACCCACGATAAATGTAAGCAGAATTATGTCGATCCCGGTAGCTATTCTATAACTGTAACGTCGCAGCTACAGGTCAGCAAGGAAATGCAGAGGATAATTACCTTATCTGAGGAATAGTTTGAGAAAATATACTTTTTCATGAGTTTGGGCTGCTGGTGTTTAAACTTTTCTCTTTAAGTGTGTGTGTGTGTGTACCCAGAGAATTCTAGGAACGCTTGCGCGCACCTCTGTACTATCCCCATATTTGTACATTAAAGGCTGCCATGTAATCATTCCATTGGGCTGGCTTAATGCATTTAACAGAACTAATGGGTCGTCTGTGCCGAAAAAGCATGCTCCTATTTTTTAATCCCGTCACGTAATAAAACGGTTTTGTACCAGTCTGAGCCTTCCACCTTTATCCATTATAGATGCTCTTATCCAAGAAAACCATTTCAACAACTTTTGGATCCTGATAATTGCTAAAATGTCCCCCTTCCTTCTATGCAACTTTTTTTTTTAATTTTTAAAGCTTATTTTCGTGTTTAATAATAACAACAACAACCAATCCTTGCTACATAGAAACTCGGTTGAAATGATCCGGTGAGCTCCCGCCTTGGTCCTTGCTGCTGAATCTCAAATACTGGATATGATCGGACTTGGTCGTGGTCTCCAAGCTGCAGGAGACCGAAGCTACTTTTTCGTGCCAGGATTTCACCTTCTTTCTAGCCTGGAGTGTGCGCGCGCTAAACACACACACACACACACACACACACACACACACACACACACGCCCCTCCGTAAAAATAAGCTGAGGGGGATGCCCCAGTTGTGAACAGAGACGCAGGACTGAGGCTGAGCCTGGGCGGTGGGGAAGCCGCCCGTGTGAGCGTCGCCCGCACCAGGGGCTATGGCTAAGGTGGGCGCCGGAGATCAGGGTGAGGACGCGCGGGGACTGCGCGGGCTTCCATTTCTTGTCTGAGACGCAGGCGAAGATGGCTAGGCGCCCGAGAATGAAATCAAAGTTCCGTGGAGCTTGGAGCCCCTAGACAGCCACCCCTGTCCGGGCGAAGGAGAGCCCTCCGCGGTCCGAGCTTAAGCGTGGAGCGGCCTCCGGCGCTCAGTCGGCTTGGGTAGAAGCCTGCGAAGGGGGTCCCGCGGCGCTTTTGTACTGCCCCGCCTCGGCCAGCCGCGATCTGACGCACCGGCTCCCCCGGGACGCTGGGGGCGTCGCACTGCAGCTGGGTGGGGAGCAATTTATCCCTCGCGTCCCATCCCAGCCCATCTTCGGTTACTCCACCCTACCCCTCCCATCCCTCCACCTCCTCCTCTTCCTCCTCCTCCTCCTCTACCTACGCCTTCACTACCTCTGATTCTCCACCTCCTCTTCATCCTCCATCCTATTTCTCTCTCCCCCTCTCCTCCCTCCCGCCTCCCTTCCGTCTCCCCCCCCTCCCTTTCTCTTCTGAATAAGCAAGCTTTTGCCTCTAAAAGTCACAAGTAATCCTCGTGTGTGACAGAGAGAGAGAGAGAGAGAGAGGGAGAGAGAGAGAGGGAGGGAGAGACCAGCCTGCCGAGAGGAGCGGCAGGCAGGAGGGGAATCTGGCACAACGGCTGGGAGAGGAAACTTGACGCTTCTGGGCCACCATTTGCCAGGGCCTCGCTCGAGGTAAGTACCCTGGGAACAGCGGAGTTCGATTCCAGGCAGGGTCCAGCCTTCCCCCGTAGCCCAGGCCCGAGAGACGGACACAATTACCTGGGGCTACCCAAATAATGATGAAAATGGAGGTGGGGTGAGGGCAGGCGGGCGAGGGTGGGGGCGCGGGCAGGGTTCCAGTCCGAGGGCGGGAGCCAAGAGGATGCGGTGCGCGCCTGGGAGGTTGGACGCCGGCTTCTTGCCCTGGGGCACCCCGTGCGTCCTGCCAGGGTTCCAGGCGACCACGGGAGGTTTCCAGCTACCCGATTTCCCACTCTGTGCTGCGCGGTCCCACAGCTCCTTCTTTTACACATTTATGTGCAAATGAGATCCTGCTCTGTCATGAAGTGACAATCTGCGCCTCGTTCAAACCTCAGAAAGGGAAAGTTTGGCAAGGAGGGGACTGCGCAGCTCTGCGGTTCCCTGGAACCTAAATTGGGAACCATAGATTTGCGCAAGGAATTGATAGTTTTCTTTTTTTCCTTTAAAAAAATTACCCTTAACGAAAAATTGTATGTATTCAAAAATATTATTGGATTACTATGTCTGATCAGCTGCTGATTACCTACCAATAAGCGTTTTAAACACACACACACATTCGCGCTCGCTCGCGCGCGCACACACACACACATACATATACACACCAGGGGCTATGTGCAGTCGGGAAGGCTATCATAAGTAACCAAGAATTCATAGTCGCGAGGGCTTTTAAATGTGTAAAGAGTGTGTACGTGTCCTCCCTGTGTACAGAGAGCAGAGGGAGGGGACAGAGGGAGCGCGCGTTGGCTCGGCGTTTTCTCTGTGCCTGTGTGTTTCGTGTGTTGTCAGCTGGCTCTGGTTTCTAAGCGCTGAACGCTGCCAGGGGCGGGGGCCGGCATCCACCATCCACCTCGGCACCCTAGTGGCGAAACAGGACTCATTTGTTTGGTGCAGAGCGGTGACGACCTAGAAGAGACTGAAGTGTGGTTAGGTCGGCACCCTGCCATCCATTACACCTGCGGCAGATGGCTCAAGTGGTAGAATGGTTTTGTTTGCGGGGAAGAAGAAGGGAGGAGGGGGAAGCTAGAGCCTCGCCCCACTCTAAGGAAGTACCATAAAGAACCAAAGACATGAAAGAAGCCATATTCGTACCATCAAAAGCAATAATGTCGCGGTCCATGAGTGAACCTGGGACATGTTAGTGACCTTGGTGCCTGACACCAATTGATGACATGGCAGAATTTTAGGATCAATATATTTTCAAAGGTATTTGTGATGAAGCACCTGCTTCTTCCCTACACACACACACACACACACACACACACACACACACACACGTCTCCAACCAGATGCACACAGGTGTCCTTGGAGCTATACTCCCTGTAACCAAACGTCATTGAGCCCCTGTGGATTTCACCGAAGCTAAAAAGGGAGGCCACTCCCAAGGCAGGGAGCCTCTCCTCTCCCCAAAACAATTTTTTGCAATCAGCCTGCCAGCTACCACACACAAGCCTCCCCTCCCCAGATAACCAAATAGCTGGGATTTAGTGGGGTTTCTAATGTAACTGTCTCTTTTTCACAGGCAATGATGTGCCTTTCTGAACAATATTCTCATCCTTGCATCCCTTTCTTCCTTCATGCTCCTTAACAAGCAGGGAAGGAAGTACACACACACACACACACACACACACACACACCTCCTCCCAGGCGAGCCCTGAGGAGGGCAGGTGTGACAAAGGAACACAGATACAGTCTAATGATAGCTTAGCCTGTCTTCATTCCTTAATTTTCTTGCTAAGAAAGAGGAATTAAAAGAGAAATATATTAAGGAAGACCTAAATAGAATGAGAAGCCTCATCTCCACCTTTAGTTCACATACACATCACTGTAAAACCCATGGATATATATCTGTATATATCTGTATACTACATTACATATAATATAATGGTATGCATATATTCACATTTCTTGTGGAATAAGAAACAATTTCGCTGGCCTAATTTTCTGTTCCGAATTTAATTGGGGTTTAACATGATTATGCTTTGGGGGTGATTAGGTATACAGAGAAATTCCACCATTTTGACACATAAGTTCTATTTCTTTTATTTTCTTTAATAATAAATTAACAATTTTTAGATGTCAATAAAGCCAAAGAACATCAAGCAACAATGAAAAATTATTCTAGCTAAGATTTTCAAGTCACAAATGAAGCTACATTCTAGAAACCTAATGCTTCCCAAGAAAGGAAAACATTTCAATCCCTGAATTTGCCAAAGTGCTTTCAATACACAGAGACCTCTGAACTGGGTTTGGTTGATGGGTGCTTGTCGTGTGCCCATGTAATTTAATTTTCCTGTAATCATTTTCTTTTTTTGGTGAAGGTTTCCATTTACAATGAGAAAGTTGACTTTGATATGCAGTGGGGTGCAGGACTCATTGAGAGAAATGCCATTAAGATATAGCTCTATTTTATTCATTATTAGTAATACAGGTTTTATTATACATCATACAAACTGCTAAGGGCCTGCTCTGAGATGTGAATTCACATATTATCAGAATACATTCAGAGAGACTTGCAGGATAATTTTTAAAAAGAAGAAGAAAATACTTGCAAATAGTTGAGGGGCAGGCTTCTAGAGCATTTTAGACTTTTTTAATAAAAAAAAGGAAGGAATTGGTTCTAAGACTCTTGACTCTAGGGGCACTAAGAGATTCCAACCTTATTTAAACAAAACAGAATTAGCAAAACGTTGCAATTGTAGATAATGCAGACAAAAATTTAGCCCTAACAAGAGTCCTTTCCCCCTTTTCCTCAAAACACTTTATTCTTAATTTCACCTTATTCAACTTTGCTTGCTTGCTTATTTATTTATTTATTTATTTATTTATTTATGTATTTATTAAAGTAGTCTCCGTTCCCAATATGGGGCTTGAACTCACCACCCTGAGATTCAAGAGTCCCATGCTCTACCTGCTGAACCATCCAGGCACCCCTCAAATCACTTTAGACCCTAGTTTCAATCAGTATCTAAAGCTAAGTAAAATAATTTCCAAGATGAACTCGAACTTTCTATGAAAAGTTTTTTTTTTTTAATTCTGGGATTTTAATGAGTAGTATTTTAAATGGAAAAATCTCAAGGATTCATATTAGTTCAGATACTCCAATCTTTCAGGAGAAGAAATATATATTTTTAATACTCAAGCAAGTTAACACCCGAATCACACGAAATCAGGTTTCTTAGGCCCAGGTGAGACTCAGAACCAAACACGGGAAATAGGAGGTATCTGAGGGAGAAAAGGAGCCTAAGATCCCTCTTTCCTCCACCCATTGCTGGGACCCCCTGCTTTTCACAGGAAATGGCTTTTCTGCTTGCACAGAAAAGACTGATAAGAGAAAGTAAGTCTGGAATACGTGAATTGGTTTCTTTCTGGCCTCCTACTTCCTAGGTTTTCCTCAGACCTCGCCATCCCGTGGCACCCTCTCCCAACCTTCCCAACCAAAGCCAACAATCGAAGCATTTACATTTACATTTTTAGAATCTGTATGTGCCCTTAGGTCTCGAAATATCGCCATCACCCCAAATTTGCCTTTACTTCCGGCGTAATTAAGAAGATCATAATCCTTAAAGAAAAACCACCCAATCTCTATCCCCGGCAACGGTGACAGCGCGCTTAAGGTGCGCGGGGCTGGCGAGCATTAAGGCTAGGCTGGTCTGCGTGCCAGCCACTGACTGTGAGCCTATGTCCTTGACTCGCACATTTCTCCTCTTAGGGGAGGATAATGAACTCTCCTAGGTTCCTCATTTGCAAAGATATCATCTTTAGTCAGCACTGAAATGGAGGTGGTGGAGAAGAGGCCTGGGTCATGAACCCGAAGAGGTCAGGGTTCCAACCTCAGTCTGAATCTCTCATAAAACTAGGAAACGGTGGCCAACTGCACTGCGGGTCCCTTCGGTACTCAGAAGAAAGAACCTCGGGCTGGGAAGCGTGTGTGCCCGCGTGATTGTTCAGTCTCATCCTACAACCCCCCGAGGAGTCTCTAGAAGCTGAGGCTTTGTCTTCCTGGGGGCAGGCGAGGCCTAGAGGGGCAGGACGAGCCCTGGGCGCAGATTCCTGTGGCCTCCCAAGCCCACGCAGACGAGCACCCCCAGCCCAGGGCCGCCCCGACGGCCACGACGCGGTGCCCGCGTAGCCAGTAGGTGTCGCTGTTCCCCTGCTGGCCCGAGCCAGGAGCCCCGCGCTGGCCCCCCGCGCCACTCAGCCTGCCGCGCCAGGCAGGTTCACAGACCTACCAGAGCTCCCGAGAGAGGGCCGCTATCCACCTGGGACTCTCCTCTCGCTCACCTGGTCACGACCGCAGCGACACTGGCCGGCCTAAGGGAGCGCCTTGGGGGAGAGAAAGAGGAGAGTGGGGGGTTGTTGGGGAGCAACGCGGGGCCCCGACGGAAGCGGCTTGAAGCCACCAATTCTCCCTCCTTTCTCTTCTCTTCACGTGCTGTGGGCAGCGACCGGGCATAGGGAGCATCTTGGTAGAATCCTGAGCCGGGAGATTCAATCGGGGCTCTACAGTGGCTTTAAAAATAAGAGGTTGAAATCCCAGCTTCGTGGGAGCTAGCCACACAAAGAGTGGATTGGTTTCAACTTCTTGCATCAAAAAGAAGAAAAAGAAAGAAACCTGGGCCTGGCCACATGCGCGATCTGCATACCATCTTGTACACACATCTGCACGCAGAAATGCCGGGTAATCGCGACCGCCCCCCTCCCCTGGCCCAGGAAGGAGTCAGTATTTGTATGTGGTTGTCTTCTCCCAAAGCATCGCTTGCCAAATATTATTCCCCTTCGGAAACCTAGTAGTTAGCACGTCTTTGGGCTCTGTATTGAAATTCTAGGTATTGAGAATTCTGCGCCCTTCTCTGGCGTCCTGCGGTTCCCTGCCTTCGTCCTCGGCCTCGGTGTGCCGCGTAAGAGATTATTGATCAGAAGCGTTCTTTTTGTGTGTGTCTCAAAAGGAGAAGGTTTGGCTTATGAATACTGAAAGGGATATTTACACTGGGTACATCCTATAGGTAAATGGAGATTTTCTTATGATTCTGATTGTTTTATACAGGAAAATCACTGTTCTGGTTTGTAGATAGTAAGGGGGAACCGCACTGAAAACGCCAAATTCAGAACTTCGAGTTATTGAGTTAGCATTCAAAATGGAACTGGCTATGTATTTAAACTAACGTTTAAAAGCCCTATCTTCTTTTAAAATGTGGGAACATTTTGCAGTAAAAAATTTTAAAATCCCACACTTGATCTATATTTTTTGATAAACGCAATCAGTTGGTGAAGAGGAAAAATGTATCAATCAAATATCAAAGAGGATGAAAGAAAAATTCTTATTTAAAGCCCAAAATATTTTGGAACACGTCTTCTTCCTGACTCTGGGCCTTGGTCTCACTATCTTGGAGGACAAGGCTGGGCAGGTGTCTAAGTATTCAAGGGAAGCCTTAATTTTTTAACAAGAGGTGGCCAACATCATCTTTAAATGTCATGCCTTTTGCTATGTTTCACAAAATTGGCTCCTTTATGTTAAATCTATATCTGTTATACAATTCTAAACAATTATTTCTGATACTGAGAGGGCAAATTAATCATTTGGTTATGTGGGAGGGGGGAGAAACACGTGTCTAATTGGAGGTTCTGAAGTTCAGTGAGGTGATATTTTTAGCTTGGAAAGTCCAAAATCAGATATTTGGGTATCTTCCCCCCTCCCATCTTTTCCCCACTGCCTCCCCATTTTACTTTTATTCACCCAACCCTTTGGGCTCTCTTTTCTGTTTTCTCCCACTTTCCTTTGCCTCTGTCTTCCTTTCTGTCCTTGTCATCCCACCCCCCACCCTCACCACCACAGCTCCTTTCCTCTTTCCTCTCCCTTCCCTTCTTTTCTCCACCCCCCCCCATTCCGCTCCCTTTCTTCTATGTTGTGTGTATCTCTCTCGGTTTCCGCGCCCCCCCCGCGCACACACACCCCCCATTTATCGCCTGATCCTATCAGTCAAGTTAATATAAAAGTAGCAAGTGGGAGGCCTGGACACTTTGGGGAGGTGTCGGCCGCTGCCAGGTTACCGGACGGAGTGGTGGCCCTAGATGCAGGGCACGCAGCTTGTGGAGGAGTTGGGGTCTGCCCGAGGTTGCGGGGCTTATTCAAATGCCGCCCGCTGCTGCTGTGATTCGCAGGGACTCGGCCTCCATATGGTAATGCGGGGCGGAGTGGGGGGAGGCGCAGAGGGTAGAGGAGGGGAGGATGGGGGTGAGGGCGGGGTGGGAGGGGGCTCCGGCACCGCGCGCTCGGCTGCCGGGCTGGGACAGAGCACCCGGACCCGCGGCGGCGGCGGCAGCGGCGCTACCCACCCTCCGCCACAACACCCACTGAACCAGCGAGCCACCGAGCCACCGGCCCCCGGGGTAAGCCACAGCGCGCGCACGGCAGTGACGGTGACGGTTCAGATGCTTCAGGTTACTACCATGAGCCAATAAGGGAGATTAGAAACAGAAAAGGAGATTACTGAGAGATCAGAGATAAGAGGTGTACCTCTCTGTGTCCCTTGTCACACAGCGCGCGCGCGCACGCACACACACGTCTGTACACACATGCATGCACAGACATCCGTACATGCACACATTCCTTGCTAGTACCATCTAAATATATGCACCGCCACTCTACGCCCTGAAACGTGGCGGTGTATTTGTCCTGTTCCCTGCATAAAGGCAGGCAGGTATGTTAGAGAGTCTAGGCAGGAACAAACCGCCACGCACGATTGAACTGCAGCCAAACTGGAAGAGACATTTAACCTGCCGAATTGTTTCGCTCAGCCAGGTGCCCCCCAGAAACCGGCAATTCTGCAACCAGTTGTGAAATTCTGCAACTATTCATAAAATGTGCTGAAAACGTACTTTAGGAAAGGCAATCTTGCTATGTATGGCAAGGTAAGGGCAAACCTAAAGGATGAGTGTGTTTCCGTTTTTTAATGTTTTACGTGTAGCCATCTGACCACTTTTTATTGGGTGACATATCATATGAGCACTTTGGTGTAGGGCTGGAAAAACTACAGCCAGAGGTAAGGCTGGAAATGCCATAAGAATTAAGCGTGCTAAAAATGGATGCTGGATAGTCCAGCATGAAAGATGGCATACAGCTGTAGGTTTAAAATGGGAGAAAATACATCTGAATATTTATACATGAAAGCCATTGGGAAGGGCCGAGTCTTGCCCTGAGTATCTGTGCAGGTAAGTTATTCATAAGAAAACTAATTACCTGTGCATGTACTTGGATTTGTTTAATTGAATAAGCTGCATGTGTGCATACTTGCTGTTCTTGGTGGCTATGCAATTATGGATTCAGTCTTTTAAAAATGATAGCTTTGGGGGAATCTTAAAAGTGGACTTCATACATTTTTATTTCCAAAAGCCATTGTGCTGAATAGATACGTTGCCAGGAAGGAAAATCTGACCCTATGAACGAGATTACCATTGCTTGAAATCTAACTCAAGGCCTGTATATTTTAGGGTAAATCAACTGACTTAATATAGTCAGTTGTTTTGTTCATTTGTTTTCATTTCAAAATCAGGAATTAAGGATGCTTTTCAATCGAGATAATGTGCCTGTTTCCAGTCATATGAGATAAAAATGAAACTCAGTAAATTTTGAGTGTAGCAGATAAGGTACAACATACAACATGGTTGAAAATGTCTTCCTTGCAGAAGGCTGTCCGTTGCTGTGTCTACACATTTTAAAATAATTTTTTTTTACAGTAAGAAATGCTATAAGGCTATAGGGTAGCGAATGCCGCAACTCTCAGGCAATCAGCACAAAAATTCTTTAGAATCTTTGGAGTCACTTCCCTTTTTACATACATTATCCCAAACACACTGGCCCGAACTGTGTTTTTGCTAATCTGAAGTTAATTAGATAATCAAACTTAGAGCCTTCAGCGATGGACATTACAGCCGACCAAGGGGGTATGTCAGGAAAGAAAAAAAAAAAAAAATGTGTCTTTTCTTTTATGACCAAAGCAGGAGGTTATACAGCTGGCATTACATACATGACAGATGTGCATATTTGGAGCCTTAAATACACAGAAGCAGAGAGGCAACTGTGCATATTATCTACCAAGAGACAGCAGCAGACACTCGCCAAAAAATACAGACAGAAAGGGACAAGAAAGACAGATAGACATAGTAAGATAGCAAAAAAAGGAACGGAGGGGAGAATCAATAAAACGATACAATCTGAACTTTTCGCGAATTAAAAAATGCAAATATATCTTTACATATGCATCAGTATTAAAAATAATACACGCTGGAACCAACAGGAGCGGGAGCAGGAGGAGGAGGAGAGAGGTGGAGGAGGAGGAGGAGAGGAGGAGGAGGAGGAGGAGGAAAGAATGGAGGCGCCGCGGAGCCCTGATTATGCATGGGCTGGAGCTGCCTCCTCTAACCTGTTCTTCTCCGAGCCCGGCAGCCGGCGGTCCTCAGCCGCCCACAGAACAGGAGCCGAAACAACCGTTCCCGAAGGCTACAGCGTTTATTTTTCTCTTTTGGGGGTTTTGGCGGTTGTTTCAGGGGCTCGCCAACTGGCCCCTTTAATTAAAAGCTTCAATAAAAGGCGATCGCGCCAGGAATGCACCGGCTCCTCTCCGCGCAGGATTTGCATATTTTTTTAATGCCCTAATTTCCTTGATGTATGTAAATGTAGCCGGACGTAGAGGGAGACAGGGAGCTGACGTCAATGGACGTGACCTCGCAGCTAAACCTTGAACGTGAAGCCGGGATGGGGGAAAACACGGAGCGGCAGCCGGCGGAGCCCGCTAGTGCGGGCGGCGGCAGCGGCAGTAGCCAAGCCCAGGCCGGAGGAGGCCAACGGGCCCCGTCCCGACCCCGGGGAGGACGAGACTCCGTCTTCTTTCGCCACTGCCTGGCTTCCAGACTCTCCAGCCTTCCGGCCGCACACACAAGCTCTTGTCTTGCGCCTCCAACCCCACCAAATACACGTTCTTTTGCTTCCCTCAGAAAAACAGCACACTCAAAAACAACAAACCAAAATCAACAGATAACAAACCAGATCAGATCCCCAAATGTTATAAGACCAATGCTCAGGTAGCTTATTAGAAAGAAGACTGACAATGGAACATAATTTTTTGTTTTTTTCGTTTCTTTTTGTGGGTTTTTTTTTTTTTTGGCTTCTCTCCACAACAAGAAGAGGGGGCGACCTCAGACAACAGCAAATCATTCCTAAAACATGATAAGCTACACGTGTTTCCAGTAGGGAGAGGTAAATCGCCCAGCCGACTGGTGGGAGCTTCTCTTTTTGGTACCTATTTACCTGTGCACTCATTAAGCGCGTCAGCTTCATTAACAGGCATGCTGTTAGCCTGCGTTGTAATGTGATGAAGTGTGCGTGCGTGTGCGTGTGTGTGTGTGTGTGTGTGTGTGTGTGTGTGTGTGTGTGTGTGTGTTAAAGGGGTGCTTGGGCTGGTGAGCACCAAGGCAGGGGCTGCGAGCGAGATGAGAGAGAGATTGGTGATTCTCCGAGACCGCCTCTGGGATTTATCTGCGGGGCCATCTCAGCCAGAGATCCTGGGCTGGAGTTCGAGTTTCACCCATTTGGGGAGGCAGGGTGTGCTGGTCAGAGAAGGCTCTCTCTCTGAACAGCCAGGCCTTTCCTATTACATTGTGTGGGAGGAGGGCTTTTGAGGTGTAAGCCGTTCCGTGGTCGCAGCCCGGGGCGCTGCCTCGCTGGATTCAGCCTGGTGTGTTTTTATCTCAGAGCTCAGCAGCCTCGGCGAGGAGGTAGCGACTCTCGGCTACCCGGCAGGGAGGCCTTCACACTACTCCCCACCCCCGCCCCTCACCCAGCACCGCGCGCCGGCGTGTGCGTGCCTGCGCACCGGGCGGGAGCCACTGGCACCTCCCAGTGCACATCCGCCCCCGCTTCTGCTCGCTCCCCATTCCTAGGCAGCTAAGAAACGATCCTCGGCCTTCTCTGGGCTGGGGCCGTGTGAAGCCCCGGGCTGAGGGCAGAGCCGCTGGCTGGCGAGGAAGGGGCGCCGGAGGACGCGGTGTCGGCTTCCCAGTCCTGCCCTTGGCCGCCACAGCTGCCGTTTCTTCGTTTCACCTCGCAACCTTAGCTTTGTTTTCCTGACACGCTCGTGGCTACCGGGCCCCACGCCTTCGAGGGGAGTGTATGCGTGTGCGCGGGGGGCGGGCGCGCGCGGCGGGCGGGGGCCCTCCCGCCAAGGACACGCATGGCTGTCTGTCCTCCGGCTGCACTTGGCGGGAAAGCTGGGGGCAGCCGGCGGGTCTTTGCGCCGGCGGCTCTCATTACCACCTCCTTTCTGCCCCCCCCCCCCGGCCGCATTTACATACGGGCCACTCGCCTGAATTTTTATAGCCCCCGTTCCGCCCCCGGTCGCACGCGCGCAGGCTCGGACCAAGTGCCCGCGCGCGCAGACACCCGCGCCCAGGCTGCGGCCGGCTGGGAGCGCAAGCAGGCCCAGGGGTGCAAGCCGCCCTCGGCGAGACGGATTCTTGCACCCTCCCTCTCGTGCCTACACCCCTGACAGCCTCCCGGCTCGTGTTCCAGGAAGCCCACTTTGCCCCCACCCTTCTCTCCCTGCACACTCCCACCCACACCCTCCCACATCTCTTTGCCTCTTTTCCTGGAACACACACACACGCACACACACACACGCTTTTTCTTCCCCCTCAAATAGATAACCCCTATGGCGCGTCCCTGGTACCTTTTGAATAGCTCTGGAGTTTAAAGAATAAAAATCCTTATAATGTATTGCTTGTCTTCAGCCAAACACATTTGACGACCACAACAAAAAGAGAAGGAGGAGTGAGGAAAGGGGACTTGAACCAAAAGACCTTTCTTTTTTTTTTTTTTAAAGTCCGCAAGTCAAAAGGTCATTCTCCAAGTTTGTAAATAAAATTGCAAAGGGAGTCCTTAAAAAAAAGAAAGAAGGAGAGGAAAGAAGGAAGGTAGAAAAGATCCACAAGTTACATAAAATGGTGCATTGGAAAAACAAGACAGGCCTATTCTTTAAAAAGAGAGAGAGAGGGAGAGAAAGTCTAAAGAAATCAAGAGGAAAATAGAAACTGGGGGGGGGGGGAGAGAGAGAGGAGAAAATAAAAGATAGAAAAGGCAAAAGAAGTTTCCAAAGAAATGTGTGCTTTGCATCCTACAATAGGAAAATGTAGCCATTGCCCTCCTTCAGACGAGACATTTCTAATTTGTTCCGTCTGTCAGGAGGGGACTATGAGAGGTTTGGGTGCAAATTCATTATCTCTGGCAACGCAGAACGTAGTGTGGGGACTGAAAAAGACCGTGGCAATGGATGAACAATAGGGCTTCAGTTCATCAGTAACAAAAGCAGTGGGGAAATTGGTTGAGTTTCAGAGCACGTCCTCCTCGGCAGAGGGGGCTGGACTAGACCTTGGACAGCCCCCCCAAAAACTTGCCGAGCCTCGCACACACCACTTCACTCTCCACTCCGAGGCTCAGGGAGCAAGTGCCTGGAGTGGGGGGGAAAAGTTGGCTTTTTTCTTCCTTCGTCTTTTGCGTCCTTCTCTCTCTCCCAAGAAGGGAAGATCCGTTTAAACTATTTTAGACGCAATCAAGCAAGAATCACCGTGTGGAATTGAGCGGCAGTTTTAAATGTGCTAAGGAGAGGAATGATCTGAAAAAAAATTTTTTTTCTTTTTTTGAGACGCCGAAAGGAGCATGCTTTTGCACTGCGGCCGCCCTGTGTGTGACTGACTCTGGATCTTGTCTTCTGGCCAGCGCCTCGATTCCTGCTCAGCTGGATTTGGGGGGCAACACTGCCTCGAGCAGGGAGGAGAGCAAGTGAGTACCGTCGCGGCCCGCAGGCGGCAACTCGGTCGGCGGCACAGGGCCAACAGCCCGCTGCAGCCCGGCGCCCGCGCTCCTCACCTCGTCCTCCAGCCGGTGACCGCAGAGCCCCGCTGCGGGTCGCTCCGCGGGCCAGTCCGGGGCTTTGCTTCAGCTAATTGATTGTGAGTCTCGGATGCTAAACCTGTTGATCTCTTGAGTTGTCTGAGCCAGAACTGTTAATTATCCAGCGGTCTGACCCCCAATTGCAGAGAGACGCCAGGAAAATTTCACATGGGAAAGAGGAATTTTGTATGTAATTTTGTGTTGTTGGTGGGGGGACTTTTTTCTTATAAACCTAGAGCTAAGTACAATCGTATTTTGCGTTCCTGGATTCAGGATTTGCATTTTGTTGAATAAATCTTTTAACCACCTCAAAGTTGCAATCACCTGGCAACGAAGTGAGGCTCTGACTGGATTCTGGTGTAAACTTTATGTACACTAGCTAACTAGACCTAATGGATTTCCACTTTCTCTTTCTCTTGCCTTTTGAATTCTGGGAGCCGAGAGGCCGCTTTACAGGGTTATCCTAAGTTCAGATTCATCAAGATAACAGCCACCATGGTTAGTTATTGGGACTTGGAGCATTTCAGCTTCAGATGCTTCTGGTATCTGAGCGGATCCCGGTCCCTGCAGTTTGCCTGGAGCCCAGACCCCGCGGAGGGAGGCAAGACCTTCCTTCGGTGGCCTGGAATTGTCTGAGGGAACACGGGGAGGTGGGAACTGTATTTGCATAGGTGTCTGCGGCGTTTTCTCTTGCAAATGTACCGGCGCTGCTTGAATGGGGGACTGTCTTACGGGGTCAGGGCAGCAGTGGTATTGATCAGAAGTTAGACCGGAGGCCCTGTCAAGTCACGGCCATGGCCGGAGGCTCTTTTGGAGCCGTGGCTGCCGTGGGCCCAGAATGGCAGGGTCGGATCCAGTTTCCTCCCTCTTCTGGTGCCCAACTCTTCCCAGCACCCTTCTTCCCCACCTTGCCACAAGTAATTAGGGCCCTGTCTCGGGAAAGGAGCTCCCATAGTCAGCATAATTGAACCAGTGGAGTACTTTCATTTTGCAAAACCAGTAGCCCCACCCCACTACTCCAAAATAACAATAAGCATTAAAAAAAATCATAAAAGAAACGCAACCTATTTTCGAGAGAGTAAGACTTCTTTAATATGAGTCATGGAGGAATGGGGGAAGGGAATAAAAAAAATCCACCACTTTACAGCAATCAGGTTTTACATTATTCATTGATTTACTGAAGGAAATAGCCAATCAGGAGCCATAGATATGAATGCACATCTCACCGTGCAGTGGCCTTACAGTAAACTATTTGCATCTTTCTAATGGATTAGATATTTATCTAGGGATTCCCATTGTTTGAAAGGCCTGGAAATCTAGTTCCTTAAACATTTAGAAAATATGACTTTGTTCCAGTCTTGAAATTCTTACATGGAAGAACTCTCCTTCGTCTTTTGTATGGCAGGTTATAGTGTTCAAATCCCTAATGTTTTTTAAGAGTCCCACTTCTTCCAAGCTAAAAATAAAAGAAAAGAAGAAAGAAAAAAATTAATTTCCTAAACCCCTCCAGATTCTGCATATTTTGCATTCCCATTATCATGCATGTCTCCATTTAAATGCAAATTAGCATATTTAACCCTGTGGGTGCTGAAGCCCAGCATACATTGTACTGAGGTTTTTTGGAATCTCTTGGCATTTAAAGGGATCATGGTAATTGTGATACTTTAAAATGAAGCCAAATCTAAACATGATTGTATAGATATATGTATATATTAAAACTGTGATTATTTGTTTTCTTGACTGTTTTTCAGAAGAGACTACAAAGAAGCATAAAATGAATAGACAATACAACCAGCCAAAGGTAATTTAAATTTTTACATTTGGTAAAATAAAAATGACGTACAAAGTCCAAATAGAATATCATTTGCTGGGTGGTAGGTCTGTAGTGTATTGCATATGTCCCAGTTCATGCAATAGGTACAGTTCCAGAAAAATCTAAGTTTCCATATGTGCAGTTTTTTCCCCTGTATGTAGCCTTTGTATACTATATATCAAGGATAATGCAAACATAACCTGTAACTGCCTATAAAAAATGAAATTCGGGATACAGAAGACATAATAGGACACTTTTTTTAGAAAGTAAGCCAGACAAGTACCTTGCCTGAACTATACAAATCACTGTAAATTAAATGGCTTTTATGTAGAAAATGGTAGTGTTGACTGTATTAGTGGACTGTGGTTTACACACATAAGAATCTACAAACTCAGTGTTAAAAAGGGATTTCAGTAATAGGCCAATTTTTTATATACCATGCAGTAGTCTGAATAGGATTCAGAGAGGTATTATAAATATTAGTAGCAAACCTGATTATTTGCATTTATGGAATAGCATGAGTCTGATACAAATATGTGGAAAATCATAACTTTTCACTTCTGACTTAAGCAGAGATTGTTTATTCCCAAGAAAACCAGGATGTTTCAATTCATGTTTCAGCCATCTGGAGACCTATAAAAAGATGAGAAAACAAGCATGACAATCATGTCCTAATCTACTGGCCATTAATGGGAATTTATTAGAGAATGAGCAAGCAAGCCATTTGAATTCAGTACATCCTTCAATATGCAGATTTCAAAAAGGGTATTCTGTAGCTCAGATAAATAGCTTTCTGAAAAACAGAAATATCTGAAATATAAACATGTAGGTGTTAATAGTTGCTCATAACAATGCATGGCAGGCATTTCTGGGAATCAGCACAATTGTTTCAACTGTTTCAAATCCCAAGTAATAATAGAGTCCTTGAACTGTATATGATAAACCATGGTATGGACGTTGGCAATATTCAAAATAATCAGGTGTTCAGTACTAAGCCTTGCTATATATCTTTTATTTCTCCATACCTTGAAAGAGGATAGAGAGGTAAAATATTTGATTGGCTATATGGCTAATGAGCACACTGCCCATAATCATTATGTTAGCCATTTTCACTTTTTGGAGCTCTCACAATGAATCTACAGTATATGTGGCATGCATGGGGGCCAGTCCTGGAGTCAGCTGATATGACTATGTGGCACTGCTTTAGAATATGCTATTTTAAGACAGTATTTTCTGTAGCTTCTAAGTGTAGAAGCACTTCAAATGGTCAGTGTCTTGGCTTTCATGATAGTTACTTGGGTTCAAAAATGCATTTAATTTTTAAATGTGGAAATGTAGCCACACTAATTTGTGAATTCACACAAATATGGACTGACACACAGAGACATACATGTATCACATCTCTACTTTCACCACCCCCCACCCAGACATATGTAAAGCAAAAAGATATTCTAAAAATATCTGGCATTCCTTAGGGTTTTGACTTAAAGAATTGAATTCATCTGATCATATGCTTGCTTTATGTAGTACATGCCAAATCACTAATGATTCTGCTTCGAGGTCTTGGAAAGCAAAGCCAAAATACTCTCAATCTTCCAAGGCAGCAAAGCTCATTATGGTTTTACATAATGTCAAAGTGGCATGTGCCTCAGTGATGTGTTCAATTCTATCCATTAGTTTATGTTGTGACCTCGTAGTTCTAGAAGGAGCAGTAACTCTATGGGAGTGTGTTTCTCTGAATTACTTTGTAGTTTGCATGTACATTTTATATGTAACCCAATGCAGCCATTTCTGATCATACTTCTTGTACCAAGATTTGATAAGAAAGATACATATACTATTTCCCCAACTTAGACTTTTCTAGATAATAAGAACATGAATGCTCACCAAAAAAAAAAAAAAAGTAAATAAAAATCTAAGGGAAATTGGCATCCATGTTTCTAAATTGTATCTTTAATTGGTGTAATATTATTGTTTGAACTCTAGATTGGGGCTTAGCAATTTTGGTTTTCTTTACTTGTCAGTCTTTTCTCTGGATTTATGTATGTGTGCTCTGTATGTAATTTGGTAAGCATATTCACACTCATGTCTTAACATGAATAAATTTCTGAATTAATGGAAGAGTATATATTAATGCTGAAAGTGTTTTAGTCATTGGGGAAAATAGTCAACCTAAAGAAATGAGAGTATTGTGATAAACTAGTGATGTGTGAAATGAATATGAAGGTTTATAACATTCGCTTGTAGCATATATTTTAAAGAACAGTAACACCACCAAACAGGACTCCTAATTTTGGAAAACAATCAGTAAAGTTCACCCAGGGTGGATATGCACCTTATGTGGGTTGCACCTTAGATATTCTGTTGTGGGGCATCTGACTCTTAGAACTGTACATATTATAGATGCATTAAACATAGATTACCCATTACGAAGGAGAAGAAGAAAAGAGCTTTTTTAAGTGACCATATTTACACTTTGAAAAGTCCTAAGAGAGGAAGGAGGCTAATTAATTAATAAAACAATAGTCCCCTCTAGATAGAAGAAAGGTGGGGGTGGGGAAGGGGAAGGAGGGGTGGAGTTATGCTCTTACCACCCAGGTGTTTTGTCTTTTTCATGAGGTAACAATACTTTTTTCATAATTTCATAAGGAATACTAGTGTATTTTGTCCTTCTGTACGAACATTGATGTTTGAAACTATAAACAAAGGCTCAGCATTTTTATTACAGCAGAGTTGTGTACAACAGTAGAAACTAATGCTGCAGTGCTTACCTGTGCCAGATTCTAAGGCACACACCCTATACAGTCATTAAAACAAACAAACCAAACAAACAAACAAACAAAACAGGATGAAGTCGGCCTGCTTAGAGCATTCCGTTTGAACTTACAGAGCAAAATATGCTGCCCTATCGCCATGGTACATAGATACAAAACATGACTGAGCTGTGAAGCCATTAAAAACACACCACCAGAGCAAATTGTCAATGTAATCACACATCGACTCACTGCGTAATACAGATCTGATTCCCAGCCCCAGAAAGCAAGGCCCTGCTTTAAGCAATAGCAAAGTGCCTTCCATCTGTCTGCCCATGCAATCTGCCAGAAGAGAAACGCAGGCAAAGACGTTCCCCAGATCTGAAATGCTTTTATCTGTCCTTAGAGAGAGATTTCTTCCAGTCTTTGGATATTAGAGCGATCTACAGTAGCACCGAAGAGGTAAAAGGCCGCGGGTTGCTTTTCCTGGAGCAGTCGGTAGTGCTAGCGGAAGAGATGTTGATTGAGAAAATAGGGCTTGTAGCGATGCTGCCGCTGCTGCTGCTGCCGCTGCCGCTGCTCGGGCAGGAGGCGTGGGGCAGTTGGCTGATCACTGATGCATATCAATAACCATGTACTTGAGATTTCTCATGAC
Organism: Lynx canadensis; assembly: GCF_007474595.2. Taxonomy (NCBI): domain Eukaryota; kingdom Metazoa; phylum Chordata; class Mammalia; order Carnivora; family Felidae; genus Lynx; species Lynx canadensis. The sequence continues at coordinate 151,517,207 of NC_044303.2, read as the reverse complement.
ATCATCATTACCTTGGTCTCCCGCGGTCTCGAACCTTTGACCTTGCCGGGCTGGTCCACGTTTTGGCTGTGAAAGCCCCTCCAATGATGGCCCTTTTCTCCTTCTTTCAGACCGGGGGCAGCAGCACACCAGCAAGACGGCATCTTCTCTTCCCCAGCCTAGAAGCCCTGTGAAATCGAGGATCTTCCCCCTAAAACACACACACACAAGATATGTGCAATCAAGCTGCCACCGCTTGGTAAAAAGCTCATGGTGCCTAACCCAAAAGGATCAGGAGCAGATCCCTGAATCAGCTGTCACCTCTTCTATAGAATGGGATGTTTTTTTTCCTTCCTCCTTAACCTGCGCTGGAAATTGCCGTTGGCTTTATACATCTCTATAGAGGGAGGCTAAAGAGTCTTGCGTGAGAATGAAGCAATTTACAATGCAAATAGAGGCCTGTGGAGGGACGGATGCTGCTGCACACTCCTAACCGCCCGCTGCATCTTAATAGCTGGTTTTATTTTCTGATATTAATAGATGAATTGTTGGCTAACGCTGCCGGAGATTACTTGCTGAAAGGAAAAAAAAAAGTTCGGAATAAACTTTGAAAGCAACAGATCTCGTTTGGATGTTTTAGCCGCACACACAAACAGAAACCAGGTCATATTCACATACAAGAAGGAATCTTGTGCACGGCAAGTGTCCTGGAGGACTGCTCTTCGGTACTGCCAGAGAGAGCGGGATCTGGAATCTGGCCAGAGGAAGACAGAGGCGTGTGAGGGAAGCGAGTTGTTATCTTTGGTTATCTAGCTGTATGAGTGTATTGGTCTTCATAAAGCTAGATAACCGAAAGTAAAAACTCCTTCAAGATCGCCGGGGAGCGTGTGAGAATGAAAGACTACAACCAAGAGACAGTAAAAACCAGAAAGGTCAGGAATACTTATTGAATCTAACTTTGCTTTTGTTTTTGTTTTTGTTCTTTTTCCTTATGTTAGAGGTGGGATTAGAAGAAATTAAGTGACACACAGATGCCAAAATAGAAAGGTGTCAGCTACTTTGAGAGGTGTTGTTACAGCTGCCGAGGAGAATTGTATAGTGCTAATCAGTAAAGATGCATGTATAGTTTTTAAGGCCAAAGTTTATACGAGGTCCCCCCCCCCTTAGAAAGCTGTTGTAGAGACGTCTGGTATCTAGTTTAAGAATGATTTCATAATACATAGACTTAGGCTATTTACTTCTGAGGTCTCACTCCCCTGAAAAATTTGAAGACTGTGTTTGGAAACTACATGTACTGGGGTTGTATATCAAATTATATTAAATTAGACTTTCAGAAAAGTTTATAATGGAAGGTTAATAATTTGTAACTACTGAGGACATACAGCTAGCAGAGAAAATGCAAAAACACACACACACACACACACACACACACACACACACACAGCAAAGGCTGATTTTTTATTCTTCTATTCAAAATACAAGGACAGATGCTTCTCTGTTCCAAGAGGGTTTCCTTGAGGAAGCTACTGAAGCAGAAAGACATGATGGAGACGAGATCGCCTCCCCTCTTGTCAAAGTGTTAAAAAAATGTTCTGTCTTACTCTGCGCCTAGCATTGGAAATGAAAGTGACATTTACGCCACAACCCACGTGTGCGCCTCCTCTCTTTTTGTTTAAGGATGATCAGGTCTATCCAGGAAACAGCTCTGGCATCCCAAACTGAAATAATTAGGACGTATATAGACCTGACAAAAATGGAAAGGGGGTGGGGAATCTGAGGGTCTGTCTTGCCTAATTGATTCCGATAAACGGAATGCAGGAGATGTGAACGGCAGGACGCTCCGATTCCCACGCTCGGGGGCAAGTGGTAAAGCGGGCCGGCAGCCTATGACAGACAGCCCTGTTGGGGGGTGGGGGTATGAAAAAAACATCAAGCGCACACACCATACTCATCTCCATCGCTTAAGAAAGTAGAGGCATTTCCCACCCACAGCCATCTGCAGCCTCCCAAATGGTAGCACCAACTGGTCTGTAGCTGCTGCATACATGCTGTCTGTTTCTGTTAATTCTGTAACCACTGTTTAATTTGGCCATAATTAAGTTCAAGTTTCTTCTTTGGTTAAGATTTTCAATATTTAAGGAAAGCTAGTAGAAAGCAGTTCCAAAAAGTTTCCGCCTGCCCTTCGTGTCAAATTCTCAGTCTGTACTTTTGGCCTTGTGACTGCCTTTTGACTTGTTTGGGGTGGATTATATTTAAAAATGCAACTTTATATAACAGACATTATTATTGCGTCATCAGGCTGTTTACCCCTTGACATGATCTATGTAGGAACTTGGCCTGATTATGCCAGTAGACACAGTGGAAGTAAAACTATAAAATCATCAGCCTATAGAAAGTTAATTACAATAATAATACGATAAAATGTTGTTTTGATATAGTTCCAGTGAGATGCATTCTAAACAGCCATTTTTATTTACTCTAAAAATGACTATACTTAGCAGAAACTTTGGGACTTTGGAGGTCCCCACTGTAATCTTTTCATAAAAGTTCTTACATTGTTCCACGTGTCAACAAGCAAACATTTGTATAGGCATTAAACGTAAATACAAACATTGCAATAAGAAAATGCCTAACATGGCCTGTTATCTTCCATGTGGCCTAGATTACTGACAATCCCAAATCCCAAATATATACAGTTTTTCTTGAAAAGCATTACATTTTTCTTTGTAGCTTCAGCACCTTATAAGACTTCAGACTGGAAAAGCGTGTAAAACTACTGTTAGTTTCAGTTAGAAACTCTGAGAGACTTTATTAACGTAAATTCTCATTATGGCTGCTGAACACGTGCCAAAGTTTTACTACAGTAGTGACCGTTGAGAAGACCCTTGTTTATTTACATTTGAAGCACTGTTTGTGCAAACAACCTTTCATTGTTAAGTGCCTGTATTCCTTTCATTTACTTCATGTCCAGGGGTGCTATTTACCTAGAACCATTGTCTACTACAATTAACATTTACATTACAAAGTGTGTGGTTTTCTTTCTCAAGGAGGTTCAATTAAGGCAATAAGATGTTTGCTAGGGAAACCTATTGTTTACTGAAAGCACTCAATGGAGTCAAATTACTGAAGCTTTTGCTTACATCTTGGTCTTTTATGTAAATGTGTTAAATATAACATCTAAGGAAAATAAACAATATTATAATTATGTGTTTGCCATTGTCATATCAAACTTGCTTTGTACCATACTAATGTTACATGACTTATCAATCAATAAAAATACATTTCAATGTTATTATTTTCATTTTATTTTTTGCTGTTCCACTATTCTTGATGCAACATGTCCCAATTTTTCTTTTTTCTATTGCACATCAAATTTCTGACATTTTGTTTTATTTGTGTGTGTTGAAGAGAGGTACTGTATCTGAGCATGGGTCTGAAGGATGTCCAAGGTAATCTCTACAATGACCTTATAATAAGGTGATATTTCTTTGAAATCTGAAATATTCCAAAGGCATGTACATACAAGTCAAAGGAAGTGTAAATATCAGTTAAGTAGTTCTTTGAAAGCTAGTTTTAACATTGGCAGAAACCGGATCAAGTTTATTTAGCATACCACTGCATTGTAAAACAGTTGGAGTGAAGTTGCAGGTTGCGTGAGTATGCATGTTAACTAGTGGGAACCAAGCTCAGTCTTTGTGAAAGGGGAGCAGCAGATTGCTGTGCAAGGCCAATGTTAAAAAGGCAGCTGAATTTAACACCATCTGGAAGAAAAGATCCCTTCACGACTTTCTCACACCGTCAGACAAAACTAGTGTCTCTTGTTCCGAGCCCTTGTCTATGCAACCATACAATACTGAGTCATTATACTTTTGCTGAGAGAAAATTTGAGAACACAATATGGGTAACCAGTGAATGACCAAGTTTCATTGTGCCCGCTTAAGTCGATTGAAATCTACGTCTAGAGCTATGAATGGTAGTATTGTTTTCCTCACCAGGGCTGTACTAAATGTCAGCACAGTGTAAAGAAAAACTTGAAGTCTGCAAATAACTTACCAGATCTCAATTATAATATTTTCCCACACTAGAACTAATATCATTGCGAGGGGCTACATTGCAGAAAATACAAAAAGAAACGAAAAGAAATAGAGAGTTCATTTAGAAGTTATTTTATCCAGACAAACATTTTAATTTTCTGATGGGAACTTCAATTCAGGCTGCAGGCTGGGTTGAGAAGAGGAATTCCTTACTGGGAAGTTCAAGTTACAAAAATGCTTCTTGTGCAATTAAAATAGAATAAAACAAACAACTACTCCCACCTGAAACCCTCCCTTCCTAGATATAAGGAGCCTTTACTCAGGTTTTATTGGCTTTAGCTCTGCTTAGAATTATTACTGTGAATCTAACCTAAATTTTGCTTTAAGTTTTGGCAGACACTGCTCTTTCAGAGTTTGCCACTATGATTGACATTGCAAAAGAACATCATAGATGTAAATTTCCAAAAATACACAACACTCTGGCACCTCCCTAGGTGGATTCTGGTACCCTCAGGAATACACCTCCCTTTGTGTTACACCTCCTCCCCATTTTCTAACTTTTCTTTTCTCATGATGTGTGTGAATCAGTTATTATACTTAGATTTAACATTCACATAATCTATTTAACTGTAAACAGTCAGAAAAAGAAGCAAAACAGTTCAAAAAGAGTAAAAGGAGTTGGTTGCGTATGTTTTATTAGGTTGTCTCTTTTAAATATAATTGACTTTGCAATTTTGTTATTGTGTCACCAAGTGTCGCATGGTTCTTAACATGTAAGTGCAAAACAATGAGTAATTGCTGTTTTGCTGAATAATACATCTGAGTTGCCAACGTCAAAGGTATTATTTTGTGTATTTCTAAACAGGAGCTTTAACTGCAGGTTTTGACATCTAGAATCTTTTCATGAAATACTTAAAAAAATTGGCCAATAGAATGACACCTGTAAAAGGAAATATAAGGATATAGCCAACTGATTTTCCTTGCCCTACTTTATACTAGAAAATTAACAATAAAAGGTCACTTAATAATAGAATTATAAAGGATATAACATAAAAACACAGTCATTCAGAAAAATCCAAACAACAACAAAAGTGGAAATTGGGTGGAGGTAAAAAAGATATACAGGAAAACTGCAATATCCTTGCAAGCTGTGAGTGGATATATCCACCAGTATCAGCCCCCTAGTGAAGTTGCTATTAATGTGCATAGTAATGAGATAAAAACATTTACATTCAAAATGAATTATGTTTTCAAAGTGGCCTTTAAGTCTTCTTAAACAATACATTTCTACTAGTATTCTGTTTAATTTTTAAATTAAAATGATTTTCTTATTTGGAAAAATGTGAATTCTAATTTGATGTTGTATAGTCTTTGATGAAAATTAAGAAACCACTAGAATAAGAGATAAGGATAAGTACATTTCACGTTCATAGAAGTTCTTCCTATTTATAGATTACATATACATAGTTCAAGGCAGTTTGGCATTTTAAGAATTTTCAATTTTTAGAAATGAGGAGATAGAGCCAAAGGTTTTATTTTCTTATGTGGCTAGAATATGTATGAAAACAGTGTATACCTGTATACCCAGTTTTCTCTATGGATCTGTACCTCTGGAAATACTCTTGTGGCTTAAGAATATTGATACCCTTTTTCCACTCTGTCTTGCTATGATTTAGCTTTCCCTTAATAATTTAGGGTAAGTAAAACATATACTATATATTGCTGCATTTGGATGGATGCTCTGGTGGAGAGGTAGTGAGATGGGGAACAGAGACAAGGTGTCCTTTAGGAGTTAATGAGTTAAAAGACATCTATAATACTGGGCCGATTGTTTTAACGTTAGTACTTCGAGACAGTTATACAGGTCCTACAGTGATGGGGCATGTAAGCTAGTTCTTCAGTGTCTCCAGATTTTAACGGATGGCTTTGTTTCCCTGTTTATGTGTTCATCGGTTTCTTAGCACAAGTTAAACCTAGTACAGAAATCAGCAGGAACCTCCATTCTCATCTACTCATCTACTTGGAGAACCCATTTCACCCCTTTTGGGAATCGTTTGACTTTATTGTGGAATTAACTCTAAAGATGGTGAATGGAAATGAAAAGTATATAGTTATATTTGCTGCTAAAGAATGTTTGCCCTCAATCAGGGCCGCGAGAGTTAGTACACTTCCTTTGAAAGGTGATGACCATCTTTGAGATGGGAGCATGTGGCTTTCCGCTTTGCAGCCAACTGCCAGACCACAGGGGGTAGGACTTTAAAAAGTGAAGATAATTGACTTTATTCAGGGAAATATGGAGTTCAGAGCCATATTTGTTCAAAGAGAAGCACATCACTGTGTTTGGTGGTTTTTGACTGGGGTTTAGCTGAGCTCGGGCTTAACGCATTCTTGAGATCTAAAAATAGCCAGGCTTAGCAGCCGCATTGCAAGGTGCTTGGCGTGGGCGGTGCACAGAGGAGACAGCCGACTCTGTGACTGGCTGCGGAACTGGCTGGGCTAGGCAGTGGCAGCAGCGAAGGCGGCCGGCTTGCCGCCGGGCAGCACGACGCCTCCCGGTGACCGCCAACAGCCAGAGTCCTCCTGCAGCTGCGGCTGCTTACGGCCCTTTCCAGAAGCGGGCGTCTGATTGGTGTTTCCCGGGAGACGGGCTGCCAGAGCGGCCAGAGCTACTGGAGCTGGTGCGCCGGCGCGCGCGCTCCCGGCGCTGGCGCGCGCTCCTGGCTGGCGCGCGGCAGGGCGGCGGGGGGCGCGCTGCGGCCCAGGTAGCGGGCTGGGAGGCCTCCCAAGTTCCCGCGAGCTCAAGTTTCAGCGCCCTCCCTCCAAGGTTTGAGAACCTTAGAGGGGGGCCGGCAGCATTCCTCTGCCTGGCATGTTGAGTTGCATCCGCTGGGGCTGTTATGTTTTTTTTTTATTTGCCCGCCCTCCGGCCCCTCACCAGCGACCTCGGACCTGTTTCTGCCCCAGCTCCGGAATGCGGTTTCTTAGGAATCTCTTAGGGCTTGTGGATGGGGGTGGCGTCGGGGTTTAGTCACTCCAAGACGTCGTTTGAAAGCAGGCATCTGGCTGCGGCTACCCCATCCCCGGGGTCCCTTCCTCAAGCTAGCTGGCAACTTGTGATTAAGGGGCTTTCTATACTGCTGGCGGTTTCTCTAGTTATGCCCAGGCATCTTTCCTGGATATGATCAATATCACTGATAAAGATATTATGTACTCCTCCCCTCATTTTTTATCTCGGTGAAAAGATAACGGAAAGAGCACCCACCTTCCCCCACACATACCGGGGAGCTCTTGGAGAAGGAAGTTTTCTGAATTGGGAACCAGGGTTGGTGAGCTTCCTCCGCTCTGGGCCCTTCCCTGGATCAACTTCTACTTCTGTCCCATTGCCTTTTCGGGACTCCGCGCGCATCTTCCCCCTATCAGATTTGCAGGAAATATTAATCTCCCTGTTGGGTGGATACAGTAGAACTTGTTCAGAGATTACTTTAAAAAGAGATCTGGGTCTTAAGCACTTACTAAAGCCAGTTAATAACATCATGCATGGACATTTAAACTTGTTGTAAGTTGCAGAGAGGATTAGTGGGAAGTCACGCTGTGCGCAGCTAATGATACCATCTTAACTCTAACCGGGCTAAATCCACCTCGCCAGGCGCAGGTCCAGCTCTGTGGCCTCGGGTGAGGAAGGGAAAGAGGAGGGTCTTAGAAGAAAACAAGGAGAGCGAAACGGGAGGAGCCACTCCGGTCCTCGCTTCAGGTGATGGTCACTCGTACTGGGAGGTGGCGGGCGGTCCTGCTGCTAGGTGGGCACGAGCACCCGGACGAGAGCACAGGCTTCCTGGTGTACAAGTACGTGCCACAGCCCACGGGGTGTGCTTTAGTGACACTAAAGGACACTTACCTACATGTTAAGCAGGTTTGATTCCATTCACCAAAGGGTTGCACCAAGGTCTGTAGCAAGCTCAGGTGAGAATGTGGGATTCCAAAGGCGGTGGCGTTTTGCTACTGATCGATTTGCATTACAAAGGCCGTTTACTTTCAGTTCTCTTACAAAAGTAGTCAAGCTCAGTATTTCACAGGTAAATTTCGAAGCATATTATTAATAACTTCCTGTCATAGGCTTGCTCAACTGGTTTCAAACTGATTACTGTTTTAAGGCAGTTTTCGACTACTTTATGACAGGGCCAATTAGAAATAATCTTGGGAAAATGCTTCGAAAATGCTGCGTTATTAAAACACTCACCTAACAATATTCATTTGGTTCTGTCACTAAGTAGCTGTGGGAGGGATATCTTGTGTTCTCAGAGTTTCTTTTAATAGTCACTGGCCCTGCCTGGGAAGCTATCTGGAGCTTGTTTAACTGCAATCTGGCTCTTAAAGTTGATTTATTTTTTATTATTTATTTATTTATTTTAGTTTTGAATTCAAATTTGACAAGGTTAAAATGTTTATGTCTTATGTAACTGCTAGTGGGAGACTGGAAGTAACTACAGATGCTAATCACGGTAATAATTGGTGAAAACTTGCAAATGAACCACTTGGGAAAAGTAATGTGCAAAATCATCATCATCATCATCATCATCATCATCAACAACAACACTTTTTCTGAATCAGTCCACAAAAATGATTTACAGAATATTACCCAGGATATATTTCAAATTTTTGTCTTTGTGCTTTTAGGGGAAAAATATAATCTACCTATATAACCATTCACATGCATGTATAAATATAAGTGAAATTTACTGGAGTTGAAGGATTTCTAACAAGTATGATAAAGAAATATTTTCCCTGATAAATATCTCCATTATAATTAATTTATGCATTTATCAACCCTGGTCTAATGAAAAAAAACCTTACCATAATTTATTTGGAGGTAATGCTTCTGTGACGACAATATAAGATTTACTATCATTGAAGTTCAGGATCTATCCACTTAGTCCTGTCAGGACTAGATCTCTTGTATAGTAATAATAAAAGTGTACTTAGTCCTTATTTTTAAATCAGTGAGAATTAGGAAGTTACCTGAAATTGTCATATGAATTTAACAGTCTCTGAGAGGAGCTCAAATAATGGATTTCAGGCCTTACTTTTAAAAAGCACATAGTTTAGTTTGTACATAGTAGCTGCTCAATAGATATCATTGTAATGTATTGAATTAACCTTGAAATATATGATCTATATACAAAGTTAAGTTAGCATTGGCTAACAGGAATCTGAAGTTGAGGGTGTTGAACAGTCTGGAATAGTTTGAAAACTGTTTAGTAGCTTTAAATATGAAGTTATCACCATGACAAACTCATGAGAAGTGACTTTGAAAAGAAAGGAAGAAAATTAATTTGATAGGTCTTCATCTTTAGGGTCTGTAGTATGTGCCTCTTGAGTTATTCTGGTAGGGAAAATATCTAGATAGCCAGGAAATGGGGATTAACTGATGGATTTATATTTGCATTGTTTTACAAAGTAACTCTATGACAATTTGTAGGTACCAAGATTAATACAAGTAATAAGTTTAGTCGTCCCCAAATAAAGTTAGAAATTGCTGAGTAGCTTAGACTTTCACACTCAAGAATCATGCTCGATTATAGTCTCAAATCTGAGTTTGCAGATATGACATGGGACTCTAGTGATTCGAACAGCATAGTACAAATACTGCACATATTTCTGCCAAATTTGTCTCAGATGGACTAGCTGCTAAGGAAGAATCCATAGCATGACTGAGCTAACAGAAAGTGTGTTACCTTTCCGATAGGTAATCCCTCCATTTGCGAGCTGTGTTCACTGACAAGAGAGAGGACTTGAATTTCTGTCACTTTTCTGGACTTCAGCCTTAAAGTCTATATTGTCAATTCAAAATAAAATGAACAGAAATTTATGTTAACCAATAATTATTATTAAGACATAATTATTTTCTTGGCCAAAAGACATAGAAATTTGGCTTTATTTAAGTTCAGCTTAACTAGCTCCATTTTATCAGAGATTGTCTAATTTAATTTTTATTTTTCAAGTTGCTTTTTATACTATAAGGAGCCCTCCTATATAAAATGCAGTTTAAAAAGAGAAAAATATTTATGCTTTTATCATTTTAAGTGATCAAATACTGCAGTGCTAGATATTAGAATATCATGTGCATCAATATATTATTAACTTAATCTAATGCTCAGAGTCATTACCACATTCATGGGTGTCTTTCTGATATCTCTCCAGTCCACTGGATTTTGAAGTGTGATTATGTAAATTTTCTACTGATAAATAAATGACTATAATTGTACTTGAAATACCACTCAAATTCTTAAGACCATGGCATCTAAATAATATATTATGCATCCCTTAATTATTTATCAAGACTAATTCAAAATAACTGTAGGGTAAAGCATACATTTATTTTTAAATAGCCATCCCCTTCCCCAATTTTTTTTCTCCATCAGGTTAAAAAATATTCCAGATGGTGAAAATATGGACAGATGAGAAAAAGGTTGGTGAGTAGAGTAAACAAGTTTATTCCTCAAGGAAACATCTCTACTTTGGCCAATAATTCTATCACCCTGATGTAATTTTTATGGCATGTGATCTTAATGCCAGTTGGTGACAGAGGAAATCATATTTAAATGTTAAACATCAGTGTAGAAAATTCCTTACCATTACTTGACAAGGAAAAAGAGAAAAGTTAGCAAAAAAAAAAATATGTCACCGATGGGTATTTTTTAAGGTTCTTTTATAATCATAGTAGGGAAAGTGCACAAAATTAAGTTACAAAATTTGAGTAAGGGTTATACAGTCAAATGACACTACATTTAAAGTATGGCATTCCTTCATTTAATTATAGCTACAGAAAATCACAATGATCAAATGATGCCTTTTCATTGTTTAACATTGCAAGGCTGTATTCAGAACTCTTGTACTGTGCCTTTAAAGAAGCGTGTGTGAGTGTGTGTGTGTGTGTGTGTGTGTGCGCGGGCGTGTGTGTTTTACTTACATAAATTCTAATTGCAGAATCCACTCTAATCACCATGTAGAAATCATCTGAAGCCTCATAAGTTCATGAGCTACACACTTTTCTTTTTTATTCTGCAGACCACACCTTATCTGGTTGCTAATGAAATACAGGAGATTGATTGCAGAAAATCTTCAAGGGAATATTTGCTGTACCACATATAGTAAGCTCCATTTGGTGCATTAGCATTTAGCCATTTTATGCAAATTTAGAGAAAATGACTCATGTATATGATTTAATATGCATCAGCGATAACTCATACCACCCTTATAAGAAAAAAGAAATTAAAAATTCATTAGAAAACTAGACTAGTGTCACTACATGGTTAAAACATTATTAAAGCATATTTCAATGTTTTGCTTACACTAGTGTTCTCATCATGGTGCCACCATTTCATGACAAAGGCCGTAGAGGAGAAAACATTCAACTTAAAATGTCTGCTGGCACACATCGCTGGATTTGTGTGTCACTAAACAATGAGCGAGCATAGCCTTGAATACCAACTATTTAATTAGCACTTTTGGAAACCATGCATAGAAAATAGCTCATTTACATGCATCTGCTTAGCGATTAGTCCCATAAAAAGCTACCATTTTTTTTGTTGTTTAATATAGCGAGCATTTTACCATCGGCCATGAAAAAAATCAAAACATATGTTATTATTTTCAAATCCTGAAATTCAGAGATTTAATTAAAACAGGCAAAAGTCTTCATATTTCTCTTCAAGGTATATTTAAATTATTTAATTTAACCTTAAGTGTACCATAAAAGGCTGGATACAAGTAATAATTAAGAACTTCAAAGGGCAACGGAAACCCTCTAACAGTCCTTGGTTTAATTAAAGGCTATTATTAGAAAGCTCTCAAATATACAGTTACATTTAATGACAAGTGATGGCTAGTAAAAGCAGTGTTTGAAAGTTATGAGTATCTTATTCTACATACAATTGATAGGTTGTAGAAAGTATTGCTATCATTTCATTTTGAAAATAAATGACATGTATTTTTTGAAAAATCAAATTGATAACATTAAAAACATGTTAGTTTAAGATGCTTTGCTTTTCATTAATTCTCTAGTCTACACATATCTGTCATGATTACAAATTAATTGTATGCTTCTTAAAAAGCATTTCTGCCAATTTAAATGTCTTTGAGAGGGTATTTTTTTGAATACACTGGTGTATTTAGGAAGCCATGTATACAAATGTGTATGGATTAATTAACAATAAAAGTGGACTTTAGTAGTGCATTTTGAAATGTAACATTCTTTTTTGGAATGTGAACTGATATTTCATATAACAGTAAAAATTATTTTTTAGAAGTTTGTATTACCTACCACATTTGTGTGAGTAGACAATTAGCCAAAAAACAGGTGATTCTAAATAGAGTTAGGAAAGTGCACAAACCATATAGAAAATCGGAATGGGTCAGTTATGTAAAATTTGCTGTTTATCATAAGTAATTATATTCATTGTAGTATTTTACTTTATATGTATTTATACAGGGAATTTAGTTGGAACTGGCATAAAATTCAGGGCAGATATACATATATACATATACATATATATATGTATATATATACATATTCCAAGTGAAATTGAACAAATATTTGAAGAACTCATTTAGAACATTTTACTGATTCTGTTTGTTAATTATCTTTAGTAATTGGCTTATAAAGCATCTATAATAAAAATTGCCTATTAAGTAAGCATATAAAATTTTAATTTTATGAGTAATCTATTATTTTGAAAATGTGATACTGTTTCCTTTGTTCACTGTGGACCAGTGAATACCATGAGATGTTTGGTCTTAGAAAGATTGTGTGGATTAAATATGTAGATATGAATCTATACCTGTGTGGTTTATTCACATAATGTAGTATATGTGCATAGTTCACTGTGTACAAAAAGTGTGTTCCTGATGTGCCTTTTGTATGGCATGTTTCTTTAATTAAAATTTTTTTTTTACTTAAGTTTATTTTATCCTCCTCATAACCAGTATTCTTCTCTATTTGTTTATTGTACTCACACTACTTCCCTCCTGCTGAGACACTCAGAACTTGAGGTTTGTAAGCAGAAAACCTACTTATCTTGTTCATTGCTGAAGATCTAGCACCTAGAATAGTGTTGGACCCATAGTAGATGCTCAATGATTGTTTGCTGATAAAAGAATGAATAGATTTAAATACAACATTGATCTTTCTGAGATAGCTGTTGCCCTATGGATCTAAGGAATTGATTTGGATAGACTGGTTCTCCCAACATGGAAGCCCTGTTGAAGCTGCCCAGCTATGATGAGATTATCCTTCCCAGATACAGTAAGACCATTGTTTGGTTTTGGGGTAAGTGATGACTGGAAGCAACTTGCAAGCTAGATTTCAAAGTACATTTGTAGGAGAACTGCACATATATTTGAGATCTTATCTTTGATATGGGAAATAGCAAGCATTTTAAAGAATAGGACCAAGTTAACTGGACACATGGGAACTGAAACCTAGAACACAGAATTACTGAAAACATATTACAAACAAATATTTTACAGGGTATTTTAATATTTTTATTTTACTTTGATTAAAATACCTTATTCATAAAAGCATTCTGTTTGTAAATAGCCTGAAATGCTTATAGTTTTAATGATAGAAGAAATAGATGTGATTCAATGTCTCCCTGGGGCCTGACCTTCTTCTTGACTACGTTAGGACCATTTTTGAAAGCTCCATTCATTTCCTTAGAATAGTAGGGAATTATGAATAAAGATATAGTTTACTAAACAGTGCTCCTAGGATTTAAAAATTAACCTCTCTTGAGTGTCAAAACTGCAATCCAACAGTTACATGGCGAATTTAAATCATTGATTATAGTTTCGAGCAGAAATTGAAATATATCATTTGGTATAATCAGTGAAAATTTGTCTTTTCACGTTTTCACACAATATGGGTTCACAATAACAAATGCAATGAAATCAATGAAATGTTTATTGGGCTCTAATGTTCCCACCAATAATGTTCTACCATTCTTAGAAAATAACCAAGAATAAATTGTTAAGCAACAAGTAGATATATTCATAAGACCAGGTAGTTAGAAAAGTGAGTCATTGAAAAAGCACAGCCCTTTTCTATTTATGTACCATTGAGAAAGAATGTTCTTCCCCCCACCCCCCCTCCCTCCCTGCAAAAAGCTTTATTGTTTCCATTTGGTCTGCAGTTTGGGCAAAGACTCCTGGGTGGTTAAAAAGCTGCCTAGTGGCAAGGGCTCCAGGGTGGTTAAAAAGCTGCCTAGGGAGAGAGGCTCAGGCAGAGAAGCCCTGGTATCAGCGGGTTGCTGGAGGGGCTCCTCAAAGGCTGCTGGGCTCCCGAGGCTCCTAGTCATGCTGAGAGCTTGAGAGCGAGGCTTTCGAAGACCTACTGGCCCGGCCCAGCCTGCGGGCCTGCCTGTCTGGGGGGCTAGCCAGGTGGTCGCCGAGTTTTTGACGAGGTTCATCTCCTGACCTAGGAAGTGGTTCTTTAGGAAGTCACAGGGAAGGACGTCTGTGCCTGCAGAACCAAAGGCACGAAGATCCCAAGGAACCTGGTTCAGGTTCCTCTGCAGAACCACCTCGGCCTCCGTGGTATAACAGGGTTTTACCCCACTCATCTTGGGAAAGCCTCTGCGCGACCTGGAAGAGGGTGCCGCAGCAGAGGTGAGCACGCTGGCTTTACGTCTTTATGAGACTCTTGGGCCGTCATGCTTACTCCTCAGACAACTCCGGAGAAGCCTCCGGAGCCACATCGTCGTGGTCGAAATAGAAGCCCAGAGAAAGGTAGGTATAGGAGGCCTGCACATGCATGTTGACCAGGCAGTTGACGGCAGCCTCCGCCTCCTTGGAATAATTGGGTCAAGTCTGGAAGCTGCTTGTGGTTGATTGGCAATAAGGAGCATAGCTTAAAAAATTGTGTTGGTTGGTCCCGGGGGCAGGGGATGGCTGAGAAGATGGATCCCAAAGTTGGAGCTGGAAAAGAGGTTGGAGGGTGACTGGAGGCTGGAGTAAAGGGCACCCCTGGGGCTGTTCTGTGCAAACATTGTTGAAGCAAGAGAAAGATCCATGGGCACACTGCCGAGAAAAAATGTTCTTGGTTTGGGAGTTGGGTTAGGCTTTTGATTAACTCCATTAACTTTTTCACATTATTAAGGTATTGTTTTAGTCTTTGAATGCATTTTTGGAAGCTAAAGTAGATGTCATGTTAGTGCAAAAGGAACCAAATGATCCCTTGGGAGATATAACAGACTTCTCAAATCATTTGTCTTGAACATCGTGACTGTGGAATCTGGCAACATCTGCATCCAAAATGATGTTGTCAACAGACTTTATCAGAAAGCAAAGCAGAGAATTCAAAGTATATATTTTGTCTGGGTCATTTTCATGCTTCTGACTTTTAGTTAGAAAAGAAGTGTCCACTGTGTAAGTGGCCATACTAAAGGTAGACCCTAATGTGAGGAAATCAATTAAGAATTTCTGGGCCAATAGAAAGTCTATTAACCAGAAAGTATTTATTGAGTACTTTATCAGAGTATACAGTGCTAAGGGCTAATTATATGTTTGGGAGGGTATGGTTGGGAGATGTAGAGATGGAAAACTTTGGAAGAGGACTTAGGAAAAGTGTAAGAAGTGATGCTAATTTTGAGAAACCTAACATCTGGTTGAAGATTAGATTAATAAATATGAAAAATTAGTGAATAATGTAAGACTGTTGAATTCTGGGATACCCATTAATAATATTGTAGGAATATACAGTAAAGATAAATCATTGTGAATAGCTAAGGGAAGATTAGTAAAGAAAGTAATATTTGCAGCTTTGTATTTGAGATTTGAAAGAGTTGTAGAAGTAAGACAGATAGAAGGGAAAGGATTCTGGCCCAAAAAATCAAAATGATTTATGATGATATGAACACATCAATGAACAAAGCATGTTTTTGAGAGTGAGAAAGGAGAAGATCTTTATACTCAGTAATGGTGATTAATATTTGTGGATAGGTATGATAAGGCCAAATTATTTATATTCTCGAAACTTGGCCATTAGAGAGAGACATGATGATGAAAATTGTGGAGTTATTCTGGGTTTCTTCTTTGATATGTTCGACAAATATTTATTGAACATCTACTATGTGCAAAGTACTGGTCAAGCACTGGGAGAACAGTGGTGAACCAAATCCAATTTTTGCCCAACATCGTGAAATTGTATTCTAGCAGGAGTGCTAGACTTTAAATAACAAAATATACAGTTGACTGTTTAATTACGGCTATAATTAGTTCTACAACAGAGTAATAGAGTATCGTGAGAGTGTCACTAGTCTGAAACGGGGGGTGGTTTTGGGAAGCTTGCCTTAAGTATTGTTTGAATTGAATTAAGTAGTAGAGATGACTGAGCAAAGGGGAAGAAATATACACAGAGTTTGATAGTCAGAAGAGACAATACATGACAAGGTCGATAGGAGGAAGACTGCCATGTTTGAAGAACTTCAAGATCAGCGTGACTAGACTACAGAAATACACAGAAAATAATACAGAACAGTCTAAGATGAGGTTAGAGAGGTAGGAGGACCAAATTATGCTGACCTTGTAGGGTTTTGGTTTTGAACTAAGTGTGGTGAAAAGCTACTGATTGATTTTAAGCAAGAGAGTGGCATGTTTGGATTTACATTTTTAAAAGATGATTCTGACTACAGTATGGATTGGAGAGGAAGGCAAGGGTAAGTGAGAGAAACTAGTTATGAAGCTGAAGTAATAGTTGAGTTAAAAGATGTTGATGGTTTAGACTAGGGTGGTTGTAGTGAAACTGGAGGGAGACAAATAGATTAAAGAGGTGTTTATGAGGCAAAATTGGCCAGATAAACAAAACGAATAAAGTGGTTTTTAAATTTTTTTTGTAATGTTAATGTATTATTGAGAGAGAGAGAGGGACAGAGCATGAGCAGGGGAGAGGCAGAGAGGAGGAGACACAGAATCCGAAGCAGGCTCCAGGCTCCGAGCTGTCAGCACAGAGCCTGACGCGGGGCTCAAACTCACAAACCACGAGATCATGACCTGAGCCGAAGTGGAAAGCTCAACGGACTGAGCCACCCAGGGGCCCAGAAAGTGGTTTTTACAAAATGGTTCACTGTCATCAATATTCATGCGGGCCCAAGTGGGCCTAGTATGGATATAGGGAAGCCACTTGGAGACTGTTGCAGTAATCTGCGAAGGTGATGAAACCTGAAACTGAGAATGGAGAAGAGAATGTATTTAGAGACATTCTTATAGAGCAACATATACATTTTTTGACTCAAAAAGTTTAAGTCTTAGTGATTTTAGTGGCTTTGGTCGCTAGAAAAAGGAAGTTAGACAGGGAGGAAAGTATTGAGTTTGTGATATTAGATGGCTATATAGGCAGATGTAGGAGTATGCTTCTATTTGGGAAGGCATCAGTAGAGATTTGTGTTTGGATTAAAGTCATAAAGTATGTCAAGTTTGCCAAAGACAGAATATAGAGTAGAGAATAGCAAGCCAAGGCACTGATTTCTGACGTGGGTGGAAGAAATAAGCATGTATCACCCGTGGATGGGATAGCTTATGTCTGGAAACACAGTCATGCTCAGTAATACCCGTGTGAAGGCAACTTAGATTTTACTATTTAGTGTGTGTGCCATTATTGAAATAAGTAGAATCCTCCCCCAGATGCCTGCAATTTGCCACATTTAAAAATATGTTATCTTAAGGGTGCCTGGGTGGCTCGGTTGGATGAGCGTCCTACTCTTGATTTCAGCTCAGGTTATCATCTCATGGTTCGTGAGTTTGAGCCCCTCAGCAGGCTCTGTGCTGGCGGTGCAGTCTGCTTGGGAATTTCTCTCTTCCTCTCTGCCCCTCCCCCGCTTGTTCTCTCAGTCTCTCTTCAAAAATAAATGAATAAACTTAAAATAATTTAAAAAATAAAATATGTTGCATTGAAGTAGAGAAAGGGAGGAGAGACTAGTTGGAAAGTGTTCAAATAATTTTAGAAGTAATTGGAATTTAAGGAATGCTTCATAAATATTTAATTAAAGATTACCAAGTAATCCAGTATATGTTCAAGTTCATAGACATTTGTTTTAGAAAAATGTTAGCTTATTCTTTCATTCAGCAAATATTTACTGAGCGCTTACATGCTTTGTATTGTTCTTGCTCCTACTGATTTTATGTCTGATTATGGAAGCTACATTTTATTTATTAGTTTAGTTTAGTTTTTAAAGTAACCTCTATGCCCAACAAGGGACTTAAGCTCACAACTCTTGAGATCAAGGGTCGCATGCTCTACCAATTGAGCCAGCCAGGTGCCCCTGGAATTTACATTTTAAAGAGATGAGATAGTCAATAAACAAGTAAATAAAAGAAAATATGAGATAGCCATAAGTGCTATGATAAATAAAACAGGGCAATGGAAGCTTACTTTAGATTGGGTAGTCAGCTGAGGCTTGCTCGAGCAACAAGTGATGTTCAAAATGGCACATGAAAGCGTAATACTGCACTGAAGTCTATAAAGAGGTGCATATACTTATCTCTGTGTACATGAGATTAATGAACCTATTTGGGTTTAATAGCAACAGAGACTTTGACATAATCTCTTTTGGGATCCAGAAAAAGATTAAGATCTTTTCCTATTTCAATGTATTACGAAGTTTTTAAGTTGTTGACGTTATCAAGTATAATTTTTCTTTTCAAGACATTCTTAATTGTCTACATCATAGTTTTGAGACATATTGTTTTCTAATTATGTGTCCTTAATGTACTTTTGGAAATTCACGTTCAGATTTGAGTTTATTGTTTATTAATTTTAATCAATTTTTGAAAATAGGCACACATATACATGCTTTTATTTTTTTTTTAATTTTTTTTTCAACGTTTATTTATTTTTGGGACAGAGAGAGACAGAGCATGAACGGGGGAGGGGCAGAGAGAGAGGGAGACACAGAATCGGAAACAGGCTCCAGGCTCTGAGCCATCAGCCCAGAGCCTGACGCGGGGCTCGAACTAACGGACCGCGAGATCATGACCTGGCTGAAGTCGGAGGCTTAACCGACTGCGCCACCCAGGCGCCCCTATATACATGCTTTTAAAAAGATGAAAGTTCTAGCCATTTTCACAGGTGTAAGGTGACATCTCATTGTATTTTTGATTTGCATTTCCCTGATGATTAGTGATGTTGAGCATGTTTTTATGTGTCTGTTGGCCATCTGTGTGTCTTTGAAAAAATGTCTATTGCAGGCCCTCTGCCTCAAAAGATTAAAAATAGAAAAATCGTATGATCCAGCAATTCCACTACTGAGTATTTACCCAAAGAAAATAAAAACTCTAATTCGAAACGATACATACACCTCTTTGTTTATTGCAGCATTGTTTACAATAGCTGAGATATGAAAAAAACCCAAAAGTCCATCAATAGATGGATGAATAAAGATGATATGGTATATGTACAGTGGAATATTACTCAGCCATAAAAATGACAAGAGCCTGCCATTTGCCACAACAAGGATGGATTTAGATGGTATTATGCTAAGTGAAATAAGTCAGAGAAATATAAATAATACCACATGATTTCACTTATATGTGGAGTCTAAAGAAACAAGACAAATGAATAAACAAAGAAAAAAACAGACTCTTAAATGCAGAGAATGAATTGGTGGTTGCCAGAGGCGAGGAAGGTGAGGAAATAGGTGAAAAGGGGGATTAAGAGATACAAACTTTCAGTTATATAAAATAAGTCACAGAGACGAAAAGTAGAGCATAGGGAATATAGTCAATAATGTAATAATGTGGTTTGGAGACAGATGGTGACTAAATTTATAGAAAGCACTGAGTAATGGAGAGAATCGTTGAATCACTCCTGAAACTAATATACCACTGTGTTAATTATACTTCAAAAATACATATTAAAAAATAAATAAAAAGTTAAAAGTTGCACAGAGATCGATGGTAAAAACTAGGCTCCCAGTTCCCTGAGTTTCACTACCCATAGATAATGAGCAGTTTCTCGAGGTTTGGAAACTGTTGTAAAATTAAAAATGACATTACTTTGCTTATGTGAAAGTTCCTCAAATTATAGTTATATTGGACTTTGGAGATATATGTCTACTGTTTCACAACTTTCTCTCAAATATAATGTCAAGTGTATGCAAAGGTTGGATTTAAACATAAATCATTAAGGGTCTCATTTGTTGAGGTTATCTTTGGTGAAAGCTCGGCTTCAGTGAGTTCATATTGTTTATTCTTTTTAAAATTTATATTTCAGAGGCTTAAAGGAAAGTTATGGGCAGCCTCCCTCCAAAAGGTATTTATTTATGCCTGAAGGGAACTCGTGAACACTGACTGTTGTGAACACAGGGAGTTCACAATTATGGTTTAATTTATAAATCCTTTCCCTCATAACCTCATATACTTGACCAACTTTCAAAATGCTAAGATAATTAGTGATTCTCTACTCACTTCAAATTAGCTAATCTCTAGACTTTAGCTTAAACCATCGTCAGTAACTTTGTTGTCAACTTTGACACCCTTATGAATCAGTTAAAAATTTCAGGATGGGGTGGTCTCCTGGAATCAGAAGAATACGCTGCTTGATCCCTAACCTCTGTCCAGTGGCCTCCTGCAACCACAAGAACAGGAACAGCAGCGGCCTGATGTCTAGTCAGTCACTCCTTTCATTAGCAGATTAGTAGTTGCTGTGTCTGTTCTGCCGAAATCTCCTGAATTCTGTTTGCCCTTAATAACTTAATCAGAGTTTAAGTTATATTCAGATATTCTGTCTCTGTAGTCCTAAAACGGGCCCTTCAGTTCAGATCATTCGTCTTAGAGCCACTGTGGCTGCCAAAGGGAAATTTTACAGCAGTGTTAGCACAAAGCATTCCCTGGTTGAAAGGAGATGCAGCATTATGTAGTTAGGTGAATAAATAAATGTCTTTGGTTTTCTCGATAGCATATTATAAAGAAAACTTTGAACATCAAATATATTGTGAACCAGTGCCTAAATTGGGGAGCAAACCAAGGATGTAAGCAAACATTTCTTTCTCATCCATTACAATTATTCTGACTCTTCTAGAACTGACAAGGAAAGAGTGGTGGGAAGAAAAGAAACCTTATTGTATTTGACACTGTGCTGGGTACTTTACATACATTGTCTTATTTAATCTTCCTGAAAACTTTGTAGTTTATATTAGCCTCATTTTTCAGAGCCAGAAACTGAGGCTTGGGAGGTTACTTAAAGCAGGTAAAGAAAGGAAGGGACAAAAGGAAGAATGAACAGGTGCAGAATGAGGGTTAAGGTATATTTATATTTAAACAAACAAAAACTTGTTAGAGAATTTAATGATTTATTTATCCATCTTAAGAGTTAAGAAAAGCCTCATGTTAGTGAAAACTTAGCCTTTTGATTTCATAAATTATCAGGTAATTTAAGGGAAAGAAACAGCCCATGTGATGGGAAAAACCTCATATCTACCAAATGAATTGAATGTTTCATTTTGTGTTCAGTTGCTATGGTATCATGTAGGTATAATTTATAAATTATATAAATTTTACATATTTAGAAATTAAATCTATATGATTATTTTAGCACTTGTATTTATTAACAAAAATTATCCATTTTTATGCGTGAAAAAATTTCCAGCTTTATTGAGATATAATAGACAAATAAAAATTGTGTATATCTAAGTGTACAACATGAAGGTTTAATATACATATACACTGTGAAGTGATTACATCTTTTTTTTAACGTTTATTTATTTTTGAGACAGAGAGAGACAGAGCATGAACAGGGGAGGGGCAGAGAGAGGGAGACACAGGATCTGAAACAGGCTCCAGGCTCTGAGCTGTCAGCACAGAGCCCAACACGGGGCTCGAACTCACCGACCGTGAGATCATGACCTGAGCCGGAGTCAGACGCTTAACCAACTGAGCCACCCAGGTGCCCCTGAAGTGATTGCATTTTTTTGCATCTTTGTGGTAAGAAGTTAAGATCTACTCTCTTAGCAAACTTCCAAATATATAGTATAGTATTATTAACTATACTCACCATGGCATGCATTAGATTCCAGGAACTTCTTCATCTTAACCTGAAAGTTTCTATCCTTTGACCCACATCCTGGTTTTCTAGACCCCAAGTCCCTGGCAATCACTGTTCTACCCTTTGGCTCAATTGAATTCAACTTTTTTAGATTCCACAAAATCATACAGTATTTGTCTTTTCTGTATCTGGCTTATTTGATTTAGCATAATCCCCTCGAGATTTATCCATATTGGCATAATTGGTAGGCTTTTCTTCTTTTTTTATGCTGAAGAATACTCCATTGAATATGTATATTACATTTTCTTTATCCATTTATCTGTCAACAGACACTTAGGTTATTTCATACCTTGGTTTTTGTAAATAATGCTGCAGTGAACTTGGGAGTGCATGTATCTCTTCAAGATCCTGATTTTATTTCCTTTGGATGTATACAGAAGTGGAATTGCAGGATCATATTGTAGTTCAATTTTTATTTTTTTTAATGTTTATTTATTTTTGAGAGAGAGAGAGAAAACGTGCATGAGTGGGGGAGGGGCAGAGAGGGAGGACAGAGGATCCTAAGTGGGCTCTGTGCTGAGAGTAGATTGCCTCATGCGGGGCTCAAACTCAACAACTATGAGATGATGACCTGAGCCAAAGTATGATTCTCAACTGAGCCACCAAGGTGCCTTGTAGTTCTATTTTTAATTTTTTGAGGATCCTCCATACTGTTTTCCATAGTGACTGTACCAGTTTACATTCCCAGGAACAGTGTGCAAGGATTCCCTTTTCTCCACATCTGTGCCCAAACTTATCTCTTGTCTTTTTGATAATAACCATCCTAAAAGGTGTGAAGTGATAGCTTTTGTAGTTTTTCTCTGCATTTCCTTGATGATTAGTGATTTTGAGTACCTTTCCATGTACCTGTTGGCCGTATATATGTGTTCTTTGGGAAAATGTCTGTTTAGGACCTTTGTCTTTTTAAAAATTGTGTTATTAGTTTTTTTGCTATTGAGTTGTATGAGTTCCTTATATAGTTTGGATATTAGCCCCTTATCAGATATATGGTTTGCAAATATTTTCTCCCATTGTGTACATTACCTTTCATTTTATTGGTCATTACCAATACAGATGCTTTGTAGTCTGATGTAGTCCCTCTTGCTTAGTTTTGCTTTTGTTGCCTGAGTATGTGTGAGATTTTATCTTTAATTTCATGGAAAGAAAAGATGCATTGGGATTATATTTATCATATATGATATTATAACTATAAACATAATAACTGTAGTGTTAAATAAGTGACAATTTTGCTTTGCTTTATATCTAAGTGTGTGAGAAGAGGTGTCTTTGATGATCAGAAGAAAGTCAAAATTAACATAACCCACATTTGTCACTCAAGCATTGCTTGAATCAAATATATACTAACATTTTTCCCCTCTAAGCCTCTGAATTTAAACAACAGATGAATTGTTCTGCACGCTCTACAGAAGAATTGAGCAGGCTGTATTGCTGCGGTTTGATATTGCCAAACTGCATGGAAGGCAAGTTGATACCGGGCGAAAAACATTGTAAAGTAAGGGACGTTTGTACCTTATATTTTAGTAACAGATCGTCTTTGTTCTGAGCCTTTTCTCTTCGCATTGTTTTCTCTTTCCACACCCTCGTTCTTTCTTAAAGAAAGATGGCCAATTCTTTCATGTCTTCTCCAACTTCATCCTATTAATTTTTGCTCTGGGGACAAGATTGGAAGAAATGAATTCCTGAGATGAAAATGACTGATAGGGTTTAATGTCTTATTTCTTAAAACACAGTGTAGATCAAAGGAATACAAATTGTTTTATTAAACAAACATTCTTTCACTGTTCTGTGTGTTTCATAAACGTTAACTTGTTTAATTCTCATAGTCACCTCTTAGGTAGGTTTTTGATTCTGGAATGTCAGGTGGTCAGTAAGAGAAAGCTTGGGAAGCAGTTGATCCTTTTATCTTTGAAATCATTTCATGAAATGAAATTATTTTTGTATGGCCAGCCTCATTTGTTACTCCCATGATAGTGATCATGAACCAAGGCAGATCAAGCACAAATCTTATGGTCAGTCTTGTTCTATGTGGGGCAGTGATGACAGGGCCAATGATTGCATTTGGTCGGACCCTCGTGACAGGGGTTTTGTTCACTCATACTGCAGGTGGATATGTTCACATTTCAGTTTAAAAAGTTATATAGAGATTTGCTAACTGAAATTTTACTGTTGTTACATTTGAGACATAAGTTAATTTTTTGTTACATGTAATGTCACAGACCTTTTATATCTAATGTTTAAAAATGTTAAGAAGTTTATTTTTTGGCTTTTGGAGTATCTTCTTATAATCCCAATTTTAAAATGAATTATCCATAAACAATAGTTGCTTTCAGTTTTTAAAAACACACTTCTTAGAGGAGCCCTTCTTTATAAGGATGAGAATGAATTGTATTCTTTTTTTTTTTTGTAACAGTGCTATACAGAGGTATAAACATGTTTTAAGGATATCATAAATTGTCACTTTAGTTATTTATCCCTGTTTCATGTGTGACAATATTTAAATGTGTAATACATTGTTGTTTTAACTACTGAATAATAATACTCTGTCAGGAATCTCTAAAAGCCCCTTCTAAATACAGGAAAGAATTAAAGGATTATAATTCACACAATACTCATTTAATTGAATTTCTGCCTAACTTGAGAATATATGGAAGACTCACCTAGAAATACTATGTAAACAGTGAAATCAACAAAGAGGAAAAAGTACTAACAACAGTATATTGATTTTATTTTTTTAGTTTTTAAAAACGTTTATTTATTTTGAGAGAGAGAGAGCAAATGAGCAGGGGAGGTGCAGAGAGGCGGGGGGAGTGAGAGAATCCCAAGAAGGCTCAGCATTGTCAGTGCAGAGGCCGAGGTGGGGCTCGAACCCATGAACTGTGACGTCATGACCTGAGCTGAAACCAAAAGTCAAATGGTTAACCGACTGAGCCACCCAGGCACCCCAACAGTAGATTGATTTTAACTGAGAAGTATCAAATCTCAATTTTAATTGCCATCATTGTTTAAGTTTCTCAAATCTTATATGATAAATTGACTGATAGCAAATTTATCCACTCTGAAACTTATAATTTATGTAGTGATTCCAGTTGCCATTTGATTTCTCAACTGGTAATTTCTCAAAAAAGTCTTCGAAGAAATAAAACAACATTTTGACTAAAGTCAATACAGACAGCCTAAAACAGTAATTCTCTACCAATACCCTATAATGGTAGAATCGAGTCAGACCAAAATATTGTGCAGCAATATCACTACTCAACTTATCATTACTCATTTAAATAGTTAAGTCATATTCTGTGAAACATTTTGTTGATGCTGTGACATTAATAACCCTTAGGCAACTGAACCTCCCCACTATATAGAGGTAATATAGAGGTCACGCGATAAGCTGTACACGTTTAGAGTTTAGCCTTCCTTATGAACATTGTTTAAATTAAAGAAAGGCAGTCATCTGTCTTGAAACCTCGCTTTGTGCTCAAGAGATGTAGTTCTGGAACTAGTTTTTGCTGTGTTGATGCTTGAAAACTTAATATTTAATGAAAATTGAGTTCTAGATAATTCATTTTCATCTCCCCACCTACCATGAGGAATTATGGTGAAGGAAAATAAAAATAAAAACTAGTTGCTATAACGTGATAACTAGGGAAAAGATTATAGGCCCTTTTATTTTCTCACAAATACCTATAAATTTAGGGCATTCAAAAGAATTCATGCAAAATCACAATTGAAATGAAAACATTCCCTTTTTGCTAGGGAATTTAGTTCAGTGTCTATGATGTGCCTTAATACATCTAAAATCACAACTGAGTAGGTTTGTAACTTCACCATATACAAATTCCTTGAGATGCACCATACAATTTTTGGTCTGAGTAAGCATTAGATTTATTACCTAAATGTTTTCAATCACTGTAATAGGTTTACTACACTGTAAGGAAGATACTTTTTCAGTGAGTCACATGAGTCCCTCATATTTCAAAATATTTTTGCAATTTGTGATTGGTCATCTTTTCCTACACAATTATTGGTACCAATTACATTTTATGGATTAGAAAATAACTTGGATACATACTAAATAAGGTTTGAATAAAGTAGAATGATTGCTTGGATACTTTACAAAGATGGGATTTGTGGCATGTCCTTGGACTCAAATGAAATGCTGAGATCTGTGCCACTAGAATATGAAATGCTGGTAATCCATGGTATGTGGTGGCATCACAGTTAAGCAAACTATCAACTATTAGTTGATTGTGATAAAATAGCTTTGGAAAGAAGTACCTTGGGAAGTACTTCACTGGTTATCATACCATATTTTATCATCATGGCTGTATTCTAAAAGAACGTTGGTATGCGATGGATTCATCTGAATGAACTGGAACATTTACATAAAAAAATTGAGAAGCACAGGTTTTTAATTCTTAGTTTAAGGCATGGTCAGAGAGCCGGAGAGCTTCAAATAATTTCTTGTCTCTTGTAGCAACAATATCAGTATTGCTGAAGATTAAAAAAAATTAATTGTAAGGATTACAAAATTATAACATAAGTTGAATTCACAGTGTCACAAAATTGTAAAAGTTGGAGCAGTTGGAAGATATGGGACTCTGAAACTTGGAAGGAATGCATTGCAAATGGAGGCCGCTTCCTTGCGGTAAGACTAGCCTTCCCATGCTTACCCGTAATAACCTTACCCAAGGCAACTACCTTAAAGAGGATGCCCCATCTCCTGAAGACTTACCTGAACCATTCTTTGTAGACTCATTAATAGGGTCATATCTTAGTGTGTTCTAAAATACAAAGTCTCACCCAAGAAGAAATAGCTTACATACCAAGAAAATTGCCACATTTTGCTAATTTGTACATGCAGAAATTTGGGGAGTTCATGAGGGAACAAATTCTGAGGGTCTGGACCAAAAAGGATGGAATAGAATATTGGGTTGGGTAACATTTATGGATATGGGTGCACTTACTAAAGATATTGAATTCAGTGCATTAGCTCATGTAGCTGGAAGTGACTCTAACAGTTTACTTTTTGTTTACTGAAAGTGAGACTCAGTGGTGGCCTATATATAACGAGGAAGAGATGCCAGAAATTCCTTGGAATAGTAAAAGCCAAAGGCTAATGGAAATAGGAATGTTGGAGTGTATTTACCATGCATATCAGTATAGACATTCCTAACTACATCTCTTGAGACAGCCCAGAAGATAATCACTTTACAAAGCCTTGGAGAATACATTAGGGAGGGGAGTATTGGCGTTCTTAAATAGCTCTGTGGTGACTGTTTTTTGTAGACGAAATAGCACTTAATTTCCAAAAACAAGTTGGGCACATTTACTGTAATGTGTACCAGAGACATAGTGGCAATTAGTATGTTTTGATCTACCGGGATATTCAACAAGGGTAGTCCTCCCAGTGGGCAGACTTTCAGTTTGTCAGTTTGCTTGATTTGAGATACAGGTAGGAGTACATTGTACTAGTTTACTAGGACTGTCCTAACATACCACAGATTGGATGGCTTAAATGTCAGAAATGTATTTCCTTTCAGTTCTGGAGGCTAGAGTTCAAGATCAAGGCATGGACAGCTTTGGTTTCTTCTGAGGTCTTTTTCTTTGGCTTGTAAATACCTGTCTTCTCCCTGTCTTCACATGGTCTTTTCTTTGTATATATCTTTGTCCTAATCTCTTCCTGTAAGGGCATCAGTCATTCTTGCTCTCCAAGGAAGGAATATTTCCACCTAGAGATCCACATGGTTCATTGAATTAGAATTTTACCTGGATATTCTGGGTTTCTCATTCCACTGAACCAAAAGGGCATAGTAATTAATTTGAAATTACCAATGAGTACAATTATCCCTTGGAGGTAGGTACGTGTGCGCACAAGCACAAAGAAAGGAAGGAAATTTGTAGAACTGGTAGTGTCTTAACTTCTATAACTGGTCTTTTATATATATATAAATTCTTTCTTCCAATACCCAATCCCTCTTTCCTTTGCCTTTCCTCACCCAGGAACTTAGCTAGTCAAAAGTCCATTCATTACCTGTCAAAGTGACCCCAAACTTTCATCTGTGATGGGTCTGTGTCCTCTTTGTTTTGTTGTAGTTTTTAATTAACTTTTACTATTGAACATGAAAGTCCTAAGAAGTGCTTAGAGAATCCCCTGAATTCAGACATGGTCTCCTAACCCTGTTGGGTAGTGTCACTGTAATTACAATCAAGAAAATGAACATATCTGTATCCTTATATTCCATTCTAATTTCTCCCTCTTCTCCCTCCTGTCTGCACCCTCACATAGCCTCACATAACAAAGGTTACTTTGAATTTTATATAAACTTGATTACACAGTATATACTCTTTTGTGGGTAGGGGTTGACTTCTTCAACTCAGCATGATCATCTAGGATTTACCCATGTTGAGTGCATCAGTACATCAGTCCTTTTTATTCCTAAGTAGTGTTACAGTATATGGATATGTCACAATTTGTTCATTCACTTATTGATGGATATTTGGATTATTTTTCACTTTTGATAATGAAAATAAAGCCACTATGAACAGATTTGTATCAATTCTTGTATGGACATATGCTTTAATTTCTCTTCGGTAAACGTGTAAGAGTGGAATGCCTGGATCAATGGCAGTTGTGTGTTTAACTTCTTAAGAAACTTGCAAACCTTTAAAAAAAATAGAAAGTTGTACCATTATTTATTTCCACCACGTGTTTATGAGAGTTCTAGGTCCCCATCCTCAAGAACACTTCATATGGCCAATCTTTTAAACTTTAGACATTGTAATAGGTATGTAGTACTATCATTGTGGTCTCCATTTGCATTTTCCTAACTGTTGGTGAAACCATCATCACAATCAACATAATGAGCATGTGCTAAGCATGTGCTAAGCATGTGCTTGTTTGCCATTCATCTGTCTTCTTCAGCAAAGGTGATTATTTAGATCTTTTGTCCATTTGTTTAATTAGATGGTTGGGGGGCGCCTGGGTGGCGCAGTCGGTTAAGCGTCTGACTTCAGCCAGGTCACGATCTCGCGGTCCGTGAGTTCGAGCCCCGCAGCAGGCTCTGGGCTGATGGCTCAGAGCCTGGAGCCTGTTTCCGATTCTGTGTCTCCCTCTCTCTCTGCCCCTCCCCCGTTCATGCTCTGTCTCTCTCTGTCCCAAAAATAAATAAATGTTGAAAAAAAAAATTTTAATTAGATGGTTGGTTTTTATTGTTAATGAGTTTTGATTTTTGACTTGTGTACTCTGGATACAAGTCCTTTATCAAATATATAATTTACAAATATTTCTCCTACTTTGTGGCTTTTATTTGCATTAGAGAGTAAAAGTATCTTAATGTATCTTTTGGAGAGTAAAAGTCTAACTTTAAGGAGGTCCACTTTATCAGTTTTTTCTTCTATGGATCATGTTTTTGTATCTGAGAAATCTTTGCCTAACCCAATGACACAAACATTTTCTCTTGTGTTATTTCTAGAATTTTTAGTTTTATATTTAGGTCCATGATCCATTTTTCTTTTAATATTTATATATGGTATAAAGCAAGAATCAAAGGGGGGTTTTTTGTTTTTTTTGTTTGTTTTTTGTTTTTTGTTTTTTTTTTTTGCCTATGGATACCTAATAGTATCAGGACCACATGTTGATAGTTAACAGTTCTTCATATGAGATTTTCTCTTTTCCTATAACTAATGTGGTTTGTGTTTCTGGACTGGACTCTGACACAACCTGGCTATCTCTTGAATTGTCATCTGGATTTCTAGTATATGTGCTGCCAAAGCGAGCACTTGTCATCTGGATTTCTAAAGAACTTTAGTTAACATTTTAATCTAGGTTGTTACAGCCTGATGCATAAATAGTGTTCAAATGGAATCCTCAAGACAGACATGTAGGTA
Source organism: Lynx canadensis (assembly GCF_007474595.2). Classification (NCBI taxonomy): domain Eukaryota; kingdom Metazoa; phylum Chordata; class Mammalia; order Carnivora; family Felidae; genus Lynx; species Lynx canadensis. The sequence continues at coordinate 151,487,219 of NC_044303.2, read as the reverse complement.
ATTATATTAATTTTGTTGTAAATAAGTTAAAAGTTCTGGTTACCAATACCTAGTAATAAAATATTTTAGTTTTCTTAGTTAATACTCTCACAGTTAAACATTAGAGTCTGAGTACATCCAAGAGTTTGGATTGGAGTGGGTGTTAAGTGTTAATACAGTACTTAAGTATTGAAAATAAATGACTCCCACTTTGTTTTTCTTAGAAATGTCTCTGGGTAGGGTTCAGTTGGTTAAGTGTCCATCTCTTGATTTCAGCTCAGGTCGTGATCTCACAGTTCATGAGATTGAGCCCCACATCAGGTTCTGTGCTGACAGCATGGAGCCTGCTGGGGATTTCTCTCTTCCTCTCTCTCTCTCTGCCCACATCCCCCCCCCCCCCAACCCTCCCGCTCATACTTGCTCACTCTCTCTCTCTCTCTCAATACACTTAAAAAAATACAGCTAGGGATGCCTCGGTGGCTCAGTTGATTAAGCATCCAACTTTGGCTCAAGTCATCATCTCACAATTGGTGAGTTCGAGCCCTGCATCAGGCTCTGTGCTATGAATGCTTTGGATTCTCTGTCTCCCTCTCTTTCTGCCCCTCCCTTGCTCTCTCTTTCTCTCTCTCTCTCAAAAATAAACATTTATAAAAATACAGCTATAAGAAATACCTCTGGATATTTGGACTGAATGGATGGATAATTTGGGTTGGATGAAATCAACCAACCAACCAACCAACCAACCAACCAACCAACCAATAAATCCAAAATCAAAACAATGGAATCAGTGAAGCAAGCCGTGTCCAAAATGAAATGTTTTGTACTTTCATGGTGACCTAATCACTCATTTTATTTTTCTTTTCAACTATTTTTAGGCCATTATATAGATAAAATAATGATAAAAGTGAAGACTTAACAATTCCTCATGGAGTCCCATGAGAGTGTGAAGTTCCTTGTCATTAGAATCTTGACCCAGATTTTATTTAAGATCTTGGTAGGAAGCAGAATGTGGAGATCATAAAGCATAAAGTTTGTACTTTGAATCTACCTGCAGCCTGTGCATTCTCTTTTACAACAATCCCAGGTTTAGGGCATATTGTGAATTAATGAGTATCTATATAGTTATGACCAAGCCTATTATTTAATGAGAAAGACTACTCTCTAAGCTAATGGTTTGAAAATACACGTACCCTAAAAGTAATTCTTAAATTTTAAACATATAGAAAATAGCCAATTGTGCTGTTTCTTCAACTTGACTAAGCATTTGCTTGCTGTCATAAAATGAGTAGAAAAAAACGTTAGTAATATTCAGTGACTTTCTAATGAGGCCCAAAGAGCCAGAATACATTTAAAATATTGAGAGAGAATCTCATACCAATTTTTAGACCAAAGAATAAAGGAGGGGTTGGTGGATAAACTACTCAGAAAAAGCAACCATGTTAAAGGTGATGTTTTGGCTGTTAGGCTTTCTTCAGGCCATAATATATAAAACTAACATTTTTATATTTCTTCTTTTGCCCAAGGAAGCCCTCAAAGACAGAATGCTGCCTTTAACCTTATTTTATATTCCACAGAGTATTTTGAAGACTAGAAAAATATAGCTGGGGCAAAAATGATTGGGGCTCTGAAAGATCAGAAGAAATCTATCATTTTTTTTAAAAATAAGCAGGCACTGAGAACTTCATCTACAGAGTTATTCTGAATTCAGTGTTCTAGACAAGGACTTTTGTAGTAAATAAATAAGACTGACCTAGAGTTCACTGTATTTTTGGATCTGAGTGTTACTTTCTTTTAGATTGGTTTACTCAAAACATTACCTATATTTCTATAATAGTATTATTTATATTTGAATTTGAAGTCAAACATTGAATTCTAAAATGATTTTAATTTAGACTACTGAGTTGTTACAATACATTTTACTTATTTTTTCATAACAGCCTGAAAATATTAAATTATATGAAGATATTTTCTATAAATTATTAAAATCACAATATTTTATTGTTTTTCTCCTTGAATTTTGTTTATAGTGTTTTAAAAATCAGTTAACAGTTTGGAAAACATTAAGATGACGGAAGTCAAAGCATTAATTCCAAAAACTACTAGCAAGTATGTCTTCATATCTTTGTATTTGTCTGGTGAATAAACCATACATGCTCTGAAGAAAAATGTTTATCTTTGATAGATATGGCCAGGTATATGTATGGATTGTGATGTTCATTGAGGAGCTCAGGATAGTGTTCTAAAAACTAGGTAGCTACCAATGTCACCAACTATGTTGGTCGATTGTGAATATCTAAAAAATGGAACAAATACCTATTACAGCTTAAGGAAAGAGAATTAGAAAAATGAGAGGCACTATTGATTACTAAAAACCAACCCTGAACCTCATGTTTTGCACTCATTATCTCGTTTAATCCTCACAACCTCATAGGAATAAAACAATTTACCTGTTATTATACAGCCAGAAAGTGTGACATCCAATACTGAGGTATTTACTCTCAAAGCCTGCTTTCTCTCTGCTACAAGTAGTTCCTCTTTAAATATATACCAGGTAATATTCATTCATTAATTTGATGGGAAGCAACAACTTTATAACCAAATGGCATCTCATCTAATACTGTGGAATGTATTAAATACTTATGAAAACTTATATATCTTTGGTACTGACTTTCAGATATTCTATAAAAACTGTAGATTTCATGCCATGTTTTTAAATATAGTAGTAGTAGATATTTTTAAGTTCAAATTTCTGTCGTAAAGTTTATTTTGGGTTTCATTTTTATAATTTTAAGTGCTGATATTTTATAATATTGATGAGCTTCAATTTGTCATATACTTTTCTGGGATAAAATAGATTAATATAGCCCAAATGACTACGTAAAATTACAAGTTCTTGTGCAATAAAGAAATCATTCAGAAAGTGGGTAGTCTGTTAAAACTTGCGTGTTTTGATGATGGTAATTATAGTCTCTTATTAATTAACTTTTTATTCTCTTTAGCATTTAGTGAAGTTCTTTTGAAAATGCCAAAGAATTGGGCATATTTTATATTTTACTCACTAATAAACTAAGTCAGTGGATGGATTCAATATCAAGTATGATTTTCAAAGGAATTGTAATGATTTAAAAAACCGGGAACTTTGTGTTATTTTTTACTGTCATAGTTTCTATAGAGCAGCACAAGTTTCACATCAGGGATGTATGTCTTAGTACTTTACTCTTTTTATTATCTAAATGTGATGTACTGATCAAACCCACCAGGGGATAGAAAATGATTTCCCACTCCTTGGGTTTAGAACACTTGCTGCGATTGACTATTTCTACTCAGCTGCAGGACATTCTACTGAGAATTTGTGGTATATAAAAAAAGTTTTTGTAATCTCTGAGGATGTTTGTAGTAATGGACATCTTGGGGGATAGATTCGTTTACTTTACCTGTGTCTTAATGATGGGACCAAGGTGGAGAGGCATTTCATTTTGAGTGAAGTTTGATGAACAGATCATTAGATGTGTTTTCAATTCTTTGGGTCAAAGCTAAATGACCAACACAAAGAAATGACATTCAGAACTCATCATCTGTCTAATTGGAAATGGTGCAAGCAATACTTGGAATAGTTGCATTCTTTCTGTTTAGAGTTAAAACATTCTATCTCTGTGGTCACAGTCCATGACTAAATGTGCCATATGTTTGTTGGTTTTTTCTTAATATGAACTAAAAGTTTGTTTGGAAATTTTAAGAAATTTTTGTAATACATTCTAACTAGGACATTTTAAAGAATTCAAACATAGGAGATTGGAATAAGTAGCTTAGAGTTACGCTGACAACAAAAATTGTGATGAATTGTTTCCTAGTGATTGGTTCCGAATGTGACAATTCTGTTTCTGTTTGTGACTCAGTATATCCTAAGACTGTGTAAATGATTACTAAAAGGTGATTATAAGCTAACTTTATAGATGCTTTTTAAAAAGGTCTTTCTCATGGCTAGTACTAGAGCAAGTATAATTGTACTTGTAGGAGAAGAAAAAAAATGTTAGTATGCTCAAATACTTTTTTTGATTAGAAAAAAAATTATTTCGCTAAACTGATACTATTTTTAAATATTTCAGTGGTGTATTTAGTATTGCTCCTAAAAAATTAGTTTTTTCATGAATGCTTGTCTTCAATCATCCCTTTGACCCTGGGTAGTTTTACAACTTGGTAAAAGAATGCAAATATTGCACGTACTGAACTCCCTTGTCAGATTTATTTCCAAAATACTCGTTTTTTTTTTCTTTTTTTTTTTTTTTTTGCTAGGAAGGACTTCAGTTCATGACTATTTAACAAATACTGAGGAATTATCTAATAAATGTGGACTTCTAGGGTCCAAATTGATTATTATCTGAATTAACCTCATGATTGATTCCAAATTGAATTGCTGATTTTCCAACCCATAGTTCAGTTTTCTTTTCCTGCAGAGTCTGTCATAGCCCTTTTTATTTGTATCTTGACATTTTCATTGCATTTTTAAAAATAGAGAATTCTCCATTTTGTGTATGTCATTAACAAAATGAAATTCGTAATTAAAATTAAAACCACATATGGTGTGGCTAAAAAAGGGCTTATTTTTCCAAAAATGAAACAGAAATGAACAAACGACCCCAACAGTTTGGTAACTATCTATTGTGCTGAGACGTTGTGACAATACCTGTTCCTCAAGATATGCTCCCATTTCCCCCAACCCAATCTTCAGTGGCTGTGTGAACCTGTGGAGGCCAGGTAGGAGTGGGACCGAGGATATTTTATTTGAAGAGCAAATTAAGTAGGTCTAAACAGTGAAGCAGTGCTCTGAGGAATTGGTGAAGGCTTTTGCATGAAGAAGCAGCAAGGAAAAAATATGAAATGCATAAAAACTCTGCACAGCAGTTTTAGAGCTTTGATAAAATATAAAATGTCTTTAACCCCTTTGCTGTTCTTGCAAACGCCTGCAATTCAAGAATTTTATTATTCTGGGGCTAACGTAGTTTAAACCTCAATAACTGAATGTTTCCTTTGGGATACCTTCAGGCAAACTATATATTGATTTTCTCAGAATGCACTGTATTTTTCATTAGTACTAAGGTTTGGTGGATATCTAGTCATTTGTTCACCAAATTCCTCTGAAAATTAAAATGGACTATTCCATTTTGGCTGTGGCGTCTTCAGCGCATGGGCATTAATTTTTTTCTGTTGGACACTACCAGGATACACTATTTTGACATTCATCTTGTCCAGAGCATATGGTACCAAATCACCTCTTTAACTTGGTCTGCCATTTTCCTCTAAATACCATTCCCAATGGCCAGTTGGGTTTGATGGCACATTTGACATTGACAAAATCAAAATGTTTTTCTGATTTATATAGTTTTCAGCTATGAAGTTACAGATTTGCCTACATAATGTAAATAAAATAATATCTTGTCTTATCATCCTTTTATTTGAATTATCTAGAAAATTAGTTTTTTCAAAGGTAGTAAATCATCTTGAATTGGCTCAGTATTCACTGTTTCTTCTGTTGGTAGAAACTTAGTCTACAACGTGGGTAATGTGCTTTCACAGTTGCAAGTAGAATTACTGACGTAATTTTGGTGTACCTTCAGTCTTATCCTTTATGAACCACTTCTGTTTTCCTGAGTGAGGAGGTCCCCAGCTTTTCTTAAAGCCTATGCTGCTCACTAAGCCAGATGTGTATTCAAGAGATCAGGTGTTAAAGAAAGCTTACTACTTATTTTGCCTTATGCTTCTTAGGGCCTAGCACAGTTTTGACTCTACTAGCCACCCCCAAATGTATGTAGTTTGAAATAATAGTTGATGCCTTTTTGTGGTATACATTTAAATCATGTAGTTTGCTAGTGAGTGAGAAAACTAAGCCTCCTGACTCCATGTATCAGCATGGATTTGTGGTTCTAATTTAATTTTTATTATAACCTTCTGAAGTCGGTGCATATTAATATGCCGGTCTTATAGATGAGGAAACTGATAAAATTGTATGCTCTGGTCTGATTGTAAATTCATAATGATTCCAGGAGGACTGAGGTGTATTCTTTGGAAATGTCAAACATCAACTGTAACAGGAATAATGCAAGGAAACTAGGAAGGGCTCAGTGCAGATATGTGTTTGCTATTTCATATTTACTATAATTCATCCTCAGTTTTGAATTTCCAATAGCAAAATTTTGGAATTTTGAATGCCTTCTAAGAGTAGATCACTATTCTAGGCACGGAGGATTCAAGAGAGAACTACACAGGCAAGTGTCTTGCTTTTAGAGAATTTACATCTAATCAGGGAGAAGGCAAGAGAGTCAGTACAAAATGAAACAGGTAAATGAACAAGGTAATTTCAGATAATGGGTAGTGCTTTGAAGATAGTGAGACAGGGTGATGTACAAAGAAGAACTGGTAAAGGCAGAGTTGGGCTGGGACTGATGAGAGCTACTTTTAATTGGTTGATCTTTACTGAGGCAGTGAAGTTTGTGTTTAGCCTTGAATGATATGAAGAGCCTAGCCTTGTGGAGATCTGGAATCCAGGGAAACAGGTGAAATGGCCCCACTGTGGTAATGAGCTTGGTGTGTGCAGGCAACAGGAAGAAGATGAGTGTGCCCGCGAATAGGGTGCAAGGTGGCAGCATCATTAGTATGAGGTGAAGTCTTTTATCCTCGATTAATCGAATTCATAATTTGGCTATAATGATGTAACTTCAGGATTCAGAATTTAAAACTTTTAGGTCAAGATCAGTGTTCACTTAAAATATAAGATTTTGGATCAAATATCCCTTTAAAAGAACTCATGTGAGAAGGAGATATAAAATTCAACTTAAAGTTGCAGGGAAAAATCCATTTAATGAAGTATTGAGCACTTCTATGTATCACACTCTGAGCTAGGTAGAAGTAGGTGTATGAATAAGACATAATCCTGACATTAAGGAAGTTCCTGAGAGGTAAATTGCAGGTTAAAACTATTACCTATCAGTCAAATATGTGAAAAATCAACCAAGCTCAAAAGTTATCCTTGTGTCTGAAACTTCACTTGAGTATCTTCTTAATTACAACTAGCCTCTCTTCTCCACTGTCCATTGTGTTTGAAATCAAGTTTAAATTTCAGCAAAGTAGAGGTGCCTGGGTGGCTCAGTCAGTTAAGCGTCTGACTTAATTTTGGCTCAGGTCATGATCTCATGGTTTGTGAGATGGAGCCCCATATGGGGCTCTGTACTGACAGCATGGAGCCTGCTTAGGATTCTCTCTGTCCCGCTCTCTCTGCCCCTCCCCCACTCGCACACACACTCGCTCTCCTCTTTCTCAAAATAAATAATCATTAAAAAAATAAATTTAAGCAAACTAAATTATAAACTATGTGTGCTTATTAACTAGTCATTTATTAGTTTTATTAACAACACCTGAAAGATTGTGTTCAATTTATATTAACAATTACTACATCTATGCTGTAAGCTTAACAGAATAAGGTAGTAATGTAGAATTTTTAACCCACATCTTCAAACTGTTTCCACATATCCTATCCCTTGCAATGGTATATATTTTGTTTTCTGTATCTGACTGTAATCATTCTAAATTTTCATCTGAATTTCTAAAACTGACCAGTTTTAGAACAAATGTGGGTTGATACAGTACTAGAGCCCCTTATTTTTTCTCCTTTTTATTATAAAATACCAAAAGTAATATATTTCCATTATAAAGAAAAAAATATTACAGACATTTATAAAAAGTCAAAATCCTGATAAGCTACCCTTTCTCCCCTCCAATCCCAAACCGCAGAGGGTCACCAGGAATAGCTCAGTGTGTATCCTCAAGATCTTTTTCTACAACTACCCCTCCTTCTCCACCCACAGGCTTTGCTTAGTTTTCTGTATATGTGAATCATACTCTACATGTTCTGTGACCCACTTAGTAGCCTATTACCAATATATTTTCAAGTTAATACACATAGATTTATACTACTCTTTTAGAATGGCATAGAAGTCTATAGAATAGGTATCTCATAATGTATTATTAATTTTTGCTTTTTAAGATGGTATATATTACAAAGTAGTCAATATCCAGATAAGAATAGAGAATAAAAAAATAGTGAACTCCTGTGTCCATAGCTCACTGCTCCATCATTCATTTAGCAAAATGTGTACTGATGGGAATATATGTTATTTCTACATCTTCAGTGTTAGAAACAATGTTCCAATGAATAACATCTTTGTACACTTATCATTCATGCAAGTGTACAAACTATTTATGAAAAGTTACAAAAAGTGCATTAGGAAACTTGAGAGACTCAGCAAAATTGTTCTGCAAAATGGTTGTGCTTACATTACCATTACAATGAACACTGAATGTATGTGAGCATACTTGAACATGGTATACTTATATAATGAAGAATGAAAACAATAGGATTTTAATATAAAACAACAATTTTTAGAAAAATTGCATTCGATTTCTAAAATCATTTAATCAAACTCAGAACTAATAAACTTTTACTTTTATTAACTTTATTATCAGTCAATGCCTCAGGTTGTTGTCTGTTTGCTCCTGCATTCAGATTTTTTTTATAGAAATAGAAGTATTTCTGCAACAAGCAAATAAACTTGATTCTAAAGGTTTGCGCCCTATAGTTCGCATTTGTGTACTCTGTTTGCACCTACTATAGTATCTTTCCTCTCTGAAGTATTTTTATGTAGTGTTACTACTACCCAATATAAGAGATACCACACAGAATCTTTCCTGAACTATTAGAATTGGAATAATTCCAATACAATGTTTTAACCTCTAGGAACTGGGTGAAAAAAATCTTTCCCTTTGTCATCATTCTTTTTTTTTTTTTCAGAAATTCCAGCTTCTACTTCATTTTCCTAAACCCAGAAATGTTGAATTTAATCAAACATACAAATGTGTATTTCAAACTCAACAATTAGAATCAAATTTCAACTAATTTTATTTTTATTTTTTTAAGTATTTATTTATTTGGAGACAGAGCACATGCAAGCTGGTGAGAGGGGCAGAAAGGGAGAGAGAGAGAGAGAGAGAGAGAGAGAGAGAGAGAGGGACAAGTGAGAGAATACCAAGCAGATTCTGTGCTGTCAGTGAGGAATCCGACACAGGGCTTGATCCCACAAATGACAAGGTCATGACCTGAGCCCAAATCAAGAGTTGGACACTGTTTCACTGACTGAGCCACCCAGGTGCTCCTCAACTAATTTATAATAAATTTTCTGGGGTACATGGCTGGCTCAATTGGTAGAGTATGCTATATTCTTGATCTCAAGGTTGTGGATTCAAACCCCACATTGGGTGTAGAAATTACTTAAAAATAAAATCTTTAAAAATGAAATAAAATAAACTAGCTTACTGAGGAATATTCTAAACAATGAATACATATCATTCTTGTGTCATGTGAAGAAAATACATTAAACAAAAGTAACTATAAATATTAAAATTAAACAGTTTAAAATTGAGGGAACCCCATTTACAGAGATGAGATTTTAAGGTTATTTTTAAATTGTTTTTAAGGAAGATAGAAAAGATAAAGATTTATTAAGTGGATTTATGTTCTCAAATCAAAATATTTATTGAGCTCTGCTGCATAGATGGCACTATGTTAGGTATTGTTGAATTCAATCATAAATGAGATATGTCCCCCACAATTCAAGGAGCTTATACTTCAGTCAAAGGGTAGGCTTTGGTCTCTCTTCTAAGTGGGTAACAGTTATACATCTCTCTGCAGTTTTCTAACTAAGATAAAAAGTTACAAAGTTGATTGGATCAATGTTTAGGTGAAGATAGACTATGGTTCCTGTCTCACACTTTCTTTTCAGTGGAAGCCTTCTACTGAGATGATAAGAATCAGGAAGCTTTTCTTTCAGGGTAGATGAGGTAGACTAACACAGAATTTTCACTAAGTAACTCTGTTATGGATTTATATATTTCATTATGAGGAGAGTATGTCCTCCATTATGAGGAGAGTATGTTCAATGCTGAGAAAAAGCATGGGCATGGAGATTATGTGTATTCTAGTGAATCATCAGAAGATTGAGTAGATAACCTATGAAATTTGGGGTTTATGATTTATATAGTCTTTTGTTGTTAAAACAGGTATATTTATCCTTACCTATTTACAGAAACTGTGTGGAGGATTGGTTTAACAGTAAAAACCAGAAATAGGTCTCCAAAATTAGTGCTCTTTAGATAAAGTTGAGTCCTTCAGCTACTTCAGTTATAAATAGACTCAGTGATATCACAGAGTAAGCTTTTATGAATTAAACATACGTTATATTATTTTTAAAAAATTTTTTAACGTTTATTCATTTTTGAGAGAGAGAGAGAGAGACAGAGCACGAGCAGGGAAAGAGCAGAGCAGAGAGGGAGACACAGAATGTGAAGCAGGCTCTAGGCTCCAAGCTGTCAGCACAGAGCCTGATGTAGGGCTTGAATTCACTGACTGCAAGATCATGACCTGAGCTGAAGTCAGACGACTAATGTACTGAGCCATCTAGGCACCCCAACGTATGTTGTATTCTTAAAGCTTAAAGAAACATAAGGTGAAACAAAGTCCAAGAGTAACTAGAACTTTTTCTCAAAACAGTTTGCCTTTTTAGGTATATCCCCTGAGTGTTATGCTCATTAATAATGCACACACAGACATATCACTCCAATCATACTTTTTTCTCAATCTAACCTTGAAATTAAACCATTAGAATCAAACCATTAAAGGAATAAATATTTGTTTAGTCACAATGAAAGAATGGATGAATTCAAGTCCAATTTGCAGTTTAATTTCAAAGTAATGAAACTAAAACTAAATATTTTAGGCATATGTGTCAGATCTTAGTAAAAAAATACATTTCCTTTACCAACATGGTTTATTTCTATGGTGAACTTTAAGTAAAATGTCCTCTGTTATCACTGTGAACTTAAATTAACCTCAAATTAACTTATTATTTTAAATTATTTTTTTCTATGTTCATAAAATCACAAAAGGTGTTTGGCTCTTTATATCTTCAAGGATGTTGAATTATATCCTGATTGTCTCAGATAGTTATATGTCTGATATAAACAAGCATTTTTTTTTCCCTAACTGGGTTATCACAATTCACTATAGCAGTGGTTCTCCAATGTTTTATATTAAAATCATCTGGGGAGCTTGTTAAGAATTCAGATTGCCAGGCCTCTTCCTTTAAGATTCTGATTTAGTAAGTCAGGGGTGAAGTTCAGAAATCTTTATTTTTCTCAACTACCTCTTTCTATGTTGATACAGGTGGTTGATCCAAGCCTTGCATTTTAAGCTTACTGCTAGAGGCCAAAACCTAAAATAGATTTAGTGAATTATTTGCAGTAAAACATAAATATTTTCATTACTTTTCACTACTTCAAACTTCATGTACAAATTCTCCCATCAACCTGTTTGCCCTCAAATTCACAAGTAAGCAATAAATCTGGCTTCTTTCCTTTCCCATGGAAAATAGTACTTTTTTCACTTTATGTTTCTCTAGTATACTTTTGCAGACACAACTGGTAGTCTTTATGAATAAGCTGAGGCTTTGCAGATTACGTTTTGCTTCCAAATGTCTTCTCTCTCAATTTTTATATCTTTGTGAGAAACTGATAAGGAATTAATAACCATATTAATAACCCAGCTTTATAAAGAGCCAGTTTCCAAGATGATTGGGATTTTTAAGTGGCATGATACTGTTGCTCTTATGGGGGCTCTTTGATGTGGTGGACATGCCATTTGGCTCTTCCCTTCTGAATGTCTTTGTTTGGAGAGTTGTAGTTGTCTGTTCCCTCTTTAGTCCAAGGATCATTTCGAAACATTTATTGTTCACAGCACAAATGCTAATTCAGTGTCTACTAAGTAAGAAGCAAGATTCTAGGCCCTAGGGATACCACCGTGAGTTAAACAGAATTGGCCATTGTCCTCATCAAGCTTTCAATCTAATTTATGGCCTGAAATAATTGGTAGCTTTATGAGGTTACTTGGATTGTCCAAGTGAACTTGAAGTTGAATGAAACATTAGTGATACATGGTTGGTAAAGATTTTTAGAGCTGGAAGGGCCCTTAAAGATAATGCATTTTAGTCACCCCATTTTAAAGATGACATAACTGAGATTAAGGGAGGTCAAGACTTTTCCCGAAGTCATGGAGTTTGATAGTGGTACAGACCTTGAATTTAGTTCTGATTAAAATGTTAGGATTTTAGGGACAAATCTCAGAGATCATTTACTAGAACTCCTCATTTTAAAATTGAGGGTACTGACCCAGGTCACAAAGCCACATGGCTGCTTTGTGGCACAGGATCTATAGCTAAACGTTCTTTATGCCAAGCAGTGCCCTTGACATGATATTTTGTTGTTGACTCTGAGTTCAGGACTTTTCCACTTACGTGATATTACCTGTCTTAGGGGAAGAATGTATGGCTGAAGTTACTAATTACATTTAAAAACATAAACTTTAAATTTTAGAGTAAATATAGATTTATGGAAAAATTGTGAAAATAGTACAGAAATTTCCCATATACCCTGCACACAGTTCCCTCTCTTATTGACATCTTATATTAGTATGGCGCATTTGCCAAAGTTAATGAACCAGTATTGATACCTTATTATTAACTAAAGTCCATATTTTATTCAGATTTCCTTAGTTTTTATACTATATCCTTTTTTTTGTTCCAGGACCCCATCCAGGATGTCATATTAAATTTAGTCACTATGTTTCCTTATGCTTCCCTTGGCTATGACAGTTTTCCAGATTTTCCTTGTTTTTGAGAACCTTAACAGCTTTGAGAAGTACTAGTCAGATATTTTGTAGAATGTTCCTCAGTTGGGATTGGTCTGATGTTTTTTCAAGATTAGCCTGTAGCTCTGGGTATTAGGAAAGAGGGCCACAAAGGTAAAGTACACTTTTCATCGCATCATATCAAGATTATCTACTATCAACATGAATTAATCACAATTGACATCAATATTAATTTTGACAACCTGGCTGGGGTTAAAATTAACCATAAAGTTAATATTTCCCTCCCCTTTTAATACTTTCCCACTTGCAAGAAAGTCAGTATGGGTACCACACACATAAGGGGTGGGGAATTATACACTATCTCTTTGAGGGTACAGTATTTACATAAATTATTTAAATTTTTTCTGCATGAGAGATTTGTCTCTTATCCCCTGTTGACTTATTTATTCAATAATTTATATCTGCATGGAGTTAGAATTCAATAGTACTTTATTTCATTGTTCAAATTGTTCCAACTTTGCCCATTGGGAGGTTTTTCATTTGGCTACTGTGTCCCTTTGACATTCTCCCATCAGTGTGTGTGCATGCATGCATGTGTTCTGTGTGTGCGTAAGTAACATTTTCTTACTTTCTGGAACTGCAAGATGCTTTAGGCTCATTTTGTCCATTTTCTACCTGAGTTCTAGAGTCAGCAATTTCTCCAAGGAACTCTGGTTCCTTTGATTGGAAACTAAGTTCTGGGCACTTAGGTGTGCTTGTTATTTCTGGTGTATCTTTGTTGCTAGAACCTCTCAGCTGAAAAAGCAAGAAAATACATGTGTATATGCTAACCAACGTGTATAAACATATCTATAAATATTTCTCTATATATCCATTTGTATATATATTAAACAGAAATTCATGCTGATGTCCTTAAGGTTAATCTATTAGCACATGGATCATTGTAGCCTTCTCTCTGCTTATCTGTACACAATCTCCCCACTCCCAACAGTGAGAAACCTGGCTTCTACCATTTGGCATTCATTTGTTTAATTTTCCAATTCCAGTATAGGTATATAGTGATTTCAACAACTTTATCAACTAGAGCACAGAACTTATGTACAGACTCTACACATTTCCAACTTACTTAGGTCAGCACCTTATTCTCTTGTTCTCTTCAGTGAGGTTTTTTTTTAGGCACTCCTAAAAAAAAAAAAAACAAAATTTTAAAGCACAAAGAGTGAACATTAGTATATGCAAGTTTAAAAAAATCATCTAGGGACACCTGCGTGGCTCAGCCAATTAAGCGTCTGACTTTGGTTCAGGTCATGACCTCAAAGTTTGTGAGTTTGAGCCCCCTGTTGGGCTGTGGTGCTGACAGCTCAGAGCCTGGAGCCTGCTTCAGACTCTGTGTCTCCCTCTCTCTCTCTGCCCCTCCTGGGCTTGCACACTCTCTCTCTCTCTCTCTGTCTCTGTCTCTGTCTCTGTCTCTGTCTCTCTCAAAAATAAGTAAACATTTAAAAAATTTTTTTAAATGAAAGTTTTTTTCAATTTTTTTTTATTCTTGAGAGAGAGAGAAAGAGGCACAAGCATCAACAGGGGAGGGGGAGGAAGAGAGGGAGAGGGAGAAGAAGAGAGAAAATTCCAAGCAGCCCTACACTATCAGTGTGGAGCCTGACTCGGGGCTCGATGCAGGGCTAGAACTCACAAACTGTGAACTCATGACCTGAGCCAAAATCAAGAGTTGGATGTTTAACCCACTGAGCTGCCCAGGTGCTCTCACTCTTTGTGCTTTAAAGTTCTATGGTTTTTAACAAGTGCATATCACGTATTCTCCATTTCAGTATCATATGGATAGTATCACCATCCTAAAAAAAAAAATCTCCTGTTCTTCACCTGATCAACTCTTCTCCCTAGCCCCAAACCCCTGGTAACTACTAGTCTATTTATTATCTGTACAGTTTTGTCTTTTCTGTAATGTCATATAAATGAAATCATACAGTGTAGCCTTTCCAGACTGGCTTTTTTCACTTAGCAATATGCATTTAAGATTCATCTGTCTTTGCATGGCATTAATCACTTTTAATCAAATAAGATACTAGAATTTATCTATGTCACTATTTGTAATTTTAATTGTGTTGGAATCAGTGTATACTAACTGTACTAATAGAAGCAAGGAAAGAATACCCCATTGGTAGAGGAGATGAGTCACTTCTTTTTTAAGTGTTTTATTATTTACTTTGAGAGAGAGTGCACATGTGTAGGGGAGGAGCAGACAGAGAGAGGGACAGAGGATCCGAAGTGGGCTCTGTGCTGACAGCAGAGAGCCTGATGCAGGGCTCGAACTCACGAACTGTGAGATCATGACCTGAGCTGAAGTCAGACGCTTAATTGATTGAGTCACCTAGGTACCCCTATATTTATTTTTATGTTTATAAATGATACATGACAAATTTTATTTTCTGTTATACCTCAATAAATCTGGAAAACTAATGTCGATTGTAGATGAGTAAATACAGAAAAGGATAAAAAAGGAAAAAATTGGAATTCCATTACTTAACTGCAAAGGCAACATTTTAGTGCATTTTCAGTCTTTAAATGAAGTTTAAAATTTTGCACATTTTTATTTTCTTTAACATTACAGTATTCTTCATTATTTAAAACTGTTCTTAAAACATTTCTTGGCCTTTGGTAAGCGTTGAGTAAGTATTAGCTATTGTTACATGATAAATGTCAGTGGGATATGTCTGGATTTTCCATGTGGTTAGCCTCAGGTCTAATTTATCCATGGGCTACTTTTTCACCCCAAGTTCTTTGAAATCTTCTTAGTTTGCTGATAATGTAAGAAATGTATGATGTCATTATCGTAGCATTAAGTATGTTTTAGCTTGATTAAAAAATTAGTTTTAAGTAATACTGTCAGGGGCATGGAGTTAGAAGCCAGAAAGTGTTTTTAGAAATGAGTCAAGAGAGTGTGGAATGTGTGTGTGAATCATCTGTCATGTTACCAAGCCCATCATTCTCACAATCTGCAAATTTTCAGCAGTCTCAAATGAATACTTCACATTGTGACTTCATTAATGATTTGAAAATTTTGGAATTCACTAAATAGGAGATACAGCTTTTCAAATATAAATGTGAAATTCTATTACAAAGAAATTTTGCATTATCCAGAACTCAGAATTTTCCCTTTTCTTTCTGACATGTTTATTCTATCAACACAACACAAATTCTTCTTTTTTGCAAAAAGGTTTATTTATTGGGGCATCTGGGTGGCTCAGTAGGTTGAATGTCCGACTCTTGATTTCAGCTTAGGTCATGATCCCAGGGTCGCGGGATCAAGTCTTGCATTGCTCTCTCTCTCTCTCCCTCTCCAAAATAAACAACACATTTTTAAATGTTTATTTATTTATTTTGAGAGAGAGCACATGCATACGTGTGCACAAGTTGGGGAGGAAAGAGAGGGAGAGAGAGAAACCCAAGGAGGATCCTAGCTACCAGCATGGAGCCTGATGTGGGGTTTGGTTCCACCATGAAATCATGACCTAACCTGAAATCAAGAGTCGGATGATTAAGCTACTGAGCCACTTAGGCACCCAGATACAACCAAATTCTTTTTTTAAATTTATTTATTTTTGAGAGAGAGTGTGTGTGTGCATGTGGAGGAGGGACAGAGGGGGAGACTGAGTGTCCCAAGCGGGCTCTGTGCTGACAGCAGAGAGCCCCACATGGGGCTTGAACTCTGGAACCATGAGATCATGTCCTGAGCAGAGATCAGACACTTAACTGACCGAGCCATGTAGGTTCCCCACAATACGAATTCTTGAGCAGCATCATCACCAATGCCCATTAGTACCATAAATCTAAAAATCCTATTAGGACTTTAGCCATCAGAGACTGTGAGGTATAAGACATGCAAATATTTAACAGATGTTTCCCAGAGCATCACCACTGAATCTCAGAACACCAGATTAAGGACTAGCAAAATTCATCAGCTCATTACTATATGCAAATACCATTTTGTGTCAACAGAGAAGAATGGCTGTAAGTTAAATAGTACTTATAAATTATGATAAAAATAAACTGTAACTTTAAAAACAGAAGGATTGAACAAAGCACGGATGACAAGTTTGATAACCTCTGATGTAATGAATGAAACTGTAGTATTTAGATTTGTGCATTTTAGAAAATCAGAGTGGGATATAGTTTGAGGTCAGTCAGTTCAATCCTGTTTGTTTTTCATTTGAAGAGGAGAAAACATGGCCAGAGATGTTGGTTGACTTATTCAAAATCACTCAGCTAGTGGTAAAGCCTAGACTAGATAGCCGATAAAAATGTATCTAGTGTAAATTCAGTGTTTGAGACTGTGAACTATAAAAAAATGCAAATATTTATGCCACCTTTCCTGTCCTCAGGGAGACTGAAATCAAGTTTGATCTTCATCAGGACAAACATATGTGTTCATTGCAAGGTGGCAACTCATGCCTCAAAAATTGAGGGAAATACAGATTTGGGTTAAAAAATTATAAAATTATTTGTATCCTCTTAGTGTAAAAAGTGTTTTTACAGAGTCAGTTCTGTCTGAACTGTGTATAGGAATAGAATTGAGTTACCCCACAAGTGTTCGGAATTGATGGATATACTCGGAACTTTGAATGTTCAACATTTTTTTCCTTTCCTTGTCGATTTTTAGAACACAGAATCCAGCTTAAACTATTCTTCCAAACTGGAATTTTCAACTTGGCTCTTGCTTGAGAAATGCAGTGACTTGTAGATATTTTAATGCAGTTTCATGGTCAGTGAAGTTTTAAAGTGGGAATGTGAGAGGAAAGATCATTTGAAGATATATTCAAGAAAAGAGAAGAGATCTGTGGTTTGTGAAGGGAAAAGTCAATAATTTATATATAAATCTTGCATATGAGAAAATTTTAAATACTTTGAAAATCTTGGCTTTGGGGGAATTCATTCTCTCATTCGTTTACAAATATTTATTAAGACTAGGTATTTTTCTAGATGCCAAACACATAGCAGTGAACCAACAGACATAAATATCTTCCCTCAGTAAGCTTATTTTAGTTGTGGTGAAAGACATGATAAACAAATAAAGAAGTTAAGCATATAGCATGTCAGATGGTAACAGATGCTATGGAATGAAGGGGATCAGGGCTTTGAGTTGGGATTGCTATGTTAAGTAGCATCCCCTCCCTCATGGGGAAGCCCTCAGTGAGAAGATGACATTTAAAGAAAATCAATGGATATGGGGAGGCAAGCTGTGTAGTTCTTGGAGGAAATAGCAGCTCTGAAGGAAGAGTGTTTCAGGCAAAGGAAATAGCAATTGCAAAGGTCCTGAGGTGAAAGTATGCTTAAAGTATTTGAGGAGGGCAGTTCAGCTGGAGTAAAATGAGGGAGGGAAGATTAGTAGGAGATAATGTCAGAGGAAAAATGGAGAGTCATTAAGTTATTTGAGGTCTTTGGCTTTTACTTCAATTGAGATAAGAAATCTTTGGAGGATTTTGAGCAGGGGAGTGATGTGGTCTGGCATATACTTTTCTTTTTCTTTTTTTGGCATATACTTTGAAAAGAACACTGTAAGTGCTATTTTGAGAATATCCTCTATTCTCTGAGATGGCAGACCAGTTACTGCAATATGGTAAGGAGGTGACCATGGCTTGAAGCAAACTGGTAGCAGTTCAAGTGGTGAGAAGTGGTCAGAGATCTGGGTAAGAGATCCAGGTAAGTAGAGCTGACCCATTTCTAATGGATTAGTTGAGAGAACTGAGAAAAATACAGGAGCCTAGGATGACTCTAAGGTTTTCGCATTGAACTGCTGTAAAGTTGGGAGTCGCCATTTGTTTGAGATGGGGGGCACTGGTAGGAGCAATTTGGGGAGGTGAAAGATCAGAAATTTGGCTATGAGTATGGTTAACTGTCTTTTGCTCGTATTGTGACTTGAGATCTGCTCTGCGTGGCTATGTAGAAGTTAGTAATCTTAGGGACTTGAAATAAATGAACTTCCTATCAGTTTTGCCAAAACACCCATTGGAAGATTTTATTTTATATTTTTTTGTTTATTTATTTATTTATTGAAAATCTAATCAGCTTTATTAAGCAATTTGTGAATTAGGCAGCATCCTTTCTAGCAAGCAGAAGGGAGCCCCTGAAGATTTTTTTTTTTTTTATCTAGATAATGTACCAAAGGATTTGGTAAACACGTCTTTATAATATTTAGAATTTACATTTAAATTGTGAGATTTATAGTTTATGCAAATCTAGGTCATCTTTTTTACCCAGGATGCCAAGAAAAAATTTAAAATATACAGTTGTTAATGGTAAGATAGGAATAATAGAATCAGTTAAATGTTAATGGGTTTAATGACATTCATTTTTATTGTATGATTTAAAGCAAATCCCAGATAGCATATCTTTTCACTCATAAATACTTCTGTAAAAATGTTTGTGTCTGAAAAATATGTTTAATCCACTTATCTAGCTATAGCTTCCAATTCCGATTCCCATTCTAATATATATCTACTACTACATTGAAGGCCTTATCTGTCTACAGGTAGGTGTAGGAGATCCTTAAAGCACCTCTTAGGAGTTGCTCTGAACAAAGTGACAGTAATAAAGTTAAGTAAAAATTCTTCGGTGCGATTACACTACACATGTTAAAATAAAACACTTCCTTTTTCATTCAACCTTGTGTGAAGTGTTTGATTTTTCTAGGAATGTTTGTGTAAACATCCATTATATCCTCTTTGAGAAAGTACGGCTACTGCCCATCCACCTATGTCTATATTCTATTTAAGAAAGCAAGAGATCTTAAATGATCCAAAGAGAAGTTTTTAGATCATCTATGTTTTCAAAATATGCCCGTGGAAATAAACTTTTAGCCATTATACATCTTTGGGAAATTAAGAAATTACCTAAGATATATTTTACATAATAGATTGATCAATATATATTTATCTCTCAACTGCCTCTAAATTCAGTTACACGTATTATCATCACACTTATAAACCTATGGTAGAAATTTATTTTAGCCAAGAATATCCCAAAAGATAGTGAAAGGACAGCATAGATTTCAGCTATTCTCAGATACTTCAAACTGATCTTTGTGGTACTTCAAGGGTTTATTTTGGAAAGGACATCACAGGCATGCAGGTGTGGAAGTGCTCATAAGGGTTCATCTAGTTCATCATGTCATCCTAAGGATTATAAAATTTCCAGATGCAAAACTAGTTATAATGGGTCGGTTTTCCAACCTGTGAACTCTGGAGAACTCTTCTAAAGACAGAATCTCCTTTTCAAAGATATTAAAAATAAGGTTTCTCCTCATTTCACTTTTGCAGAGTCCCCAACAGTGGTGATATATTTTAAAGGGTCTCCTTACAATACTTTAAGCCCTTAAAAGAGTTTAGAACTTAAACTTCAAATAATCTTCCCTTTGACAAGGTCTTTTGGTGTTCTTCAGATAATAGTCCTTTGTTTAAAGGAAATCAGACTTAAACTTGTGTATTAAGTGATTAAAGTAAAGCTCATTATTATGTTTTCCATGTTACTTCACCTCTGAACTTTCAACTATGACCTCTACTTTTGATCCATTTCCAAAGTATTAAAATATAACCATTATAAAGAACTATCCTTTATAATGGCACAATCACCAACATGGCCCTTGGCTATATCTGATTATTCAAGCCTTGTTCTTCAGTTTTGAGACTACCTAGTATTTTTTTGGTTCATTTCATATCGTTGGTTACCCAACTTTCTTTTTCAAGGACTTTTGCAGTATCCATCTTATTACTTCCAACAGTAAAATCATTACAATATTCAAAAATTCTATTTTTTGCTTATAAAAGGAAATATGCAAAAAACCCCACATATATTAGGATAATAGGTGATTATTTTTAGAAAATTCTTAAATATTGTTGCTATGTCAGTAACTAATACCGATGTGTATAACTAATACATATAAACATATGTAAATTACTCTAATGGATTAAAAAATTAACTATGTTAAAATCTGAGTTAATGATATTGCAAAAGCATATTTTATTGGTCATTTTTGGAATCCAAATCATTGTTCTGAAAATTGATGGATAAATGTAAAGAATCATGAAAGAAATGTTCTATTTTTTAAATCTCAGAAATTTAAAAATAACTTCTATCACTTTTCACCAAATATTAAGAAACTTCCTTTTTCTTCATGGTAGCATTCTAGATTCATTTTATATCTGTCACAATTATACTAGCATCTATGCTGGGGTTCTAGGATTTTGTAAGATCAACTTGGAACATTTAGAGTCTTATTAAGTAATGTTCTTTTCAGTCATGTACTTCAGCAAAAAATTAGTGGTTCCGTTTTAACTTTTAATTATTTTATTTTTGTTATTAAAATTTTAAAAATTGAGTATAGTTGACATACAATATCAACTCTATGAAAACATTGAAGCAATGGAAACAATGAGAACATTGGCTTCAGGTATATGACAGTTTATACATTATGCTATGTTCATCACAAGTGTAGCTACCATCTGTCCAGATACATTGCAATTACAATATCATTAACTATATTCTTTATGCTGTGCCTTTTATTCCTGTAACTTATTCATTCCATAACTGGAAGAGTGGTAGCTGTTTTTATATGAGAGAATGAAATGATTTTCTTTTTTTTTTTAACTCAAAAAAATATATTTTTTCATTTAAAAAAGTATTTAGAACGCATAAAGCAAGGCAACATTTATTCTTTCTTCTCGTCTTCCAGTGTGGGGTCTGTTGGTGTTTCCTCCATGGTTGCACTGTTGCTCCCTGAGCCAGTGTTGCTATCACTGGTCCCTTCCTCAGGACTGTCCACTGTCCACTGTCCACCCCCTCTTGCCCACTCTCCTTGTCCTCAGGAGTAGATGTGCCTTATTCACCATTCTCTTGGCTCTCCATTGCTTGTTCAAGGTGTGTCTCCTCTGTCTCCATTGGGACTCTTTTGTTGTCCTTCTTGTCCTCGGCCTTACTGGAAGCTAGCTCTTCCTCAGGAACCATGCTGCTCTGACTGAGTTCAGCTTGCTCCGCTGCCTCTTTCTCTCTTTCCTCCTGCCTTTTGTGAGCCTATTCGTCTGCCTGTACAATTTCAGCGGCGATTTTTTCCATGCCCACTTCCACTTTCAAACTGCACAACGTTTTAAACTCATTGTTAAATGAATCTGTGCTTTCCAGGAATTTCCTCTTCTTTTCCTGGTGTCTCTCCTCTATTTGAAGAAGTTCAGCTTCTAGTTTTCACTGATGAACCATTAAGGACTGGACCTGTCGTTTGAGGACCTGCGTTCTAGTTGTTGTGACAACTGACCGAACGTCTGGCACCACACTCTCACTAAGGATTTCACTGATGAGGTGGTGGTTTCTCTGGAAACGGGCGGTGGCTGTATGCTCCACTGAAAAGCCATCATCATAGTCATCTGGATCTTCAGCAGGCTAAATGCTCATGCAAGGTTCTCCTTTCTCCATGCAAGACTCTCTCTGTCGACTTTCTTCCTCTAAAGCAGCTTTGGTGCGACTTTTTGCATTTATGTAAGCAAGGTATGTGGGGGGTTATAATAGGCCTTCATAGATCCATTGTACTGTATCTTTTTTGCTTTGTATTCATTTAAATATTCTTGTTTTTCTTCATCAGTGAGATCTCACCACATGCCACCAATAATCTTGCCAGTCTCCGACAACTTTAGGTCGGGGTTGGAAGATTTTACTTGGTCCCAGACCTTTCTGCTGTACCTCATGTAGGGCATCAGTGGCTTATCTGGTGGCTTTGGGGGTTTTGGAATCACAATGCCAGTGGATGCCGTGACCCGCCTGTTGGTGCCCGGGTTCCCTCCCACCCTATAGTTGTTGTAGCCAAGATGACTGTGTGGATTGTATCCCACAAACCCTGGTGTGCTGGGCATTTGTGCTGCAGGAGCTGGGGTGGGAGGTGGGGCATAAGATGGTCTTTTGACATTTTGGAAGGTTAAATTCTCAGTTCCTTAAGAATGAATCTGAGACATCGTGGGCAGAAAAAGCGCCCGTAGCTCTGGCCTCATTTTCCTTTGTGAAATGATTTTCTTCAAAGGCTCTGCATTAGTGGATTAAAAGGGGGAGACTCAAATGTGGAAGAGTGAAGATTTCACTGGTGTTGTTGCCAGCACCTCTAGACTCCTTAAGAGCCTTCTTTAGGGAGAAGCTTCCTAGAAGCTTGGTGCTGTCTTAAAAAAATCTCAGGGGGGGCGCCTGGGTGGCGCAGTCGGTTAAGCGTCCGACTTCAGCCAGGTCACGATCTCGCGGTCCGTGAGTTCGAGCCCCGCGTCAGGCTCTGGGCTGATGGCTCAGAGCCTGGAGCCTGTTTCCGATTCTGTGTCTCCCTCTCTCTCTGCCCCTCCCCCGTTCATGCTCTGTCTCTCTCTGTCCCAAAAATAAATAAACGTTGAAAAAAAAAAAATTAAAAAAAAAAAAAAAAAGAAAAAAATCTCAGGAGCTCATTAGCTTCTTGTGGGACAATGCATTTTGGCTTACATTTGTAACAACTCTTAGACATTAAACTAATGGCTTTGGGCTTCACAATTCCATGGCTCCATGTAATTGCCCTGTTCTTTTTTACTTTTGTAGATGTGTGATGTTGAGACTTTCTTCCTCAAGATCAAATCCACTCCATGATGAATCTTGATCTAGAACATTTCTCTGCCCTAATCCATTCAACTGCCTTTATTTCCTTCTTATTGTTCTTCTCGCTGGTTTTGAATCTCAATCTCAACATGAATTATATGGCAAACTTCTTCCAGGGTACGCTCTTCTTCTAGAAGGAAAGACAATTATCTACCTTACCTTTCCCTTATCCTTGCATGTAAACCCATTTACTCACATTCACCAAACGCATTTCCTTAAAATAGTCACGTCTACAGACTTCCAGGTACAGCTAAAATGTTCCTGTCTTCAAGAAGTCTTCCTCAGACTCCTCAGATGTAGTTAATGGATCCATTCTGTTATAGAGTCTTGGCACTTGGTTTGTAACTTAGTTGTAGCTTTTACTGTGTTCTCTAGTCACTTAATGTTGTTAATCTTACTAGATGGTAGCTTTTCAACAGCAGAAGCCATGACTTATGTATCTTTTTCTGTAGCACAGTTCCTAACCCTGGGTAAATATTCAATAAACGTTTGTTGAAAGAATAAAAAAACTAATGTGTAGATAAATGAATGGTCTAATGTACTTTTGTTGTCTCTCTGCCATTTTTTTGCTTGTGCTTATGGCATTTTTTGTTTGTTTTCATGGTCACTACACTTTTACATTTATTAGGTGAAATATGGTCTTCAATACAGATAAACAGTCCTAATTCTTAATTCCTCTTAAATTCAACTTGAATACTCTATGCATTGGTAAAACACAATGGAATTTCATTTTATGTTTGTTTATGTGGGAAAATCCGAAGTGAATTTCTACAAAAAGGCAAAAATTAGGGTTGGTCAAGAGAATGGCCACATGATATGATTTGTTTTATTAGAGCTTGTCATCAACAGCATTTGATTTCTAATTTACTTGCAATAGTTTTCTTCCTTCTTAGTAGACATTGGTAGTTAGCCAGGAAAGCAGCAATCCTCTAAGTAAGTTAAATTTGAAAATGTTTTCAATCGACTTGATAGTGGGGAACTCTGGAGTCAAATGGTAATATTTGTATCTTGGCAACCTCATCTTTATTATGTCTCTCCCTCATTGCTGCCCTGGCCATGCATACCTAACCCTCCTCTTCCTTATCCTCCCCTTAAAAGGGTTTTGACCTAGTAGATCATGTGGGTTAGGAGGTCTCCTCAGTTACGTGAATCACAGTTTCTTCATCTTTAAAGAGGACTACTAGATCTAGATGTTTATGAAGCTCAAATACACAATGCACACAAAAATTTTTGTGAATTCTAACAAATGATATAAATTATAGGATTATTATTTTTAATTTATTAGAAGCATCACCTGTAGCATAATTTCGTACTTCTATTTGTGTCTGTGTGTCACTTAAGATAACAATTAAGTAGTGCAGTAATCTAGTCTTGTTGGGATGCTCTTGGGACATGCTAAGCATTTGAGCAATAGACATCTGAAGAGGATCTTTCTGTCTGTTTCCACCTATGAAGATTCATGCTCACAAGTAGGGTGTGGAGGGCAGGCAGATCAGACTGATTGTGGGGCAGGGAAGGACTGACAGTGAGGGCACGGGAGATTAAACAAGAAGCAGCAGAGTATACCTCTACCTAGAGATGGCACTATGACCAACATTGTGAGATCAAGCCCCTTATTGCGCTCAGGGCGGAGTGCAGAGTCTGCTTGGGATTCTCTCACTCCCTCTCTCTGCCCCTCCCCCAATTGTTCTGTCTCTCTTGCTCTCTCTTTCAAAATAAATAAACCTTAAAAAAGAAGAGAAAGAAACAGTTTTTTTTTTTTTTCTATAGAACTGTCTCCCTGGCTAGTCTGTGAGTGCTGTGAGCATTGTTTTCCAATATATTTATTATAGCTTTACCCTCCTCAAAAGCAGGTATATAAAGAGTATGGTTTGGAAAAATTAAAAGGAAGTGAAGAAGTAGAAAGAAATATGTACATAAATTTCCTACCTCCTAGGTGAGATCTGGGAAAATTTGCTTATTCCAATGTTCTCATTCTTTAATTTTACTGTGTTATAGCTCATTGCCTTGTTAAATCATTTTACTCTGGACACTAACCCTTAAATAATGGTCAGTAGTTATCTATCACTTTATTTTTCACTTTTATCCTGAGCAATTTGCTTAATGCATAGTAGGTGCTCCATAAATTGATTTTAAATAACGAATAAATAATAGTATTTTATACTTTTGAAGTAATTTCATACATATTTTGTCAGTTTTTCTTACCTCATTCTCCATGTGTGATTATCATCTCACTTAAAATGGTAAAATTAACTTTGTTTCTTCTAGGGTATGCTGATCTGAGATGGGAGCTCAGTTTAAAATCAATTTTAAGTTAGGGATAGCTGGGTAGCTCAGTCAGTTGGGCATTCAACTTCAGCTCAGGTCATAATCTCTCGGTTTGTGAGTTCAAGCCCCACAGTGGGCTTGCTGCTGTCAGTGCACTTCAGATCCTCTGTTCCCCTCTGCCCCTCCCCTGCTTGTACTCTCTCAAAAATAAATAAAACATTTTTAAAAATTAAAAAAATAAAATCAATTCAAGTTACACCCCGGGTTGGTAGTCGTTTAGTCTCAGAGCAGGCAGACCCATCTCTTGGTAGTTACCTTGGCCTCCCTCTCTGTGATCTGGTCTCTACCCTCCCTCCCTACATCTCTGATCTCACCTCCTAGTATTGTCCCTCTCTCACTGCTCTCCAGGTACACTGGCCTCCTTGCTGTTCCTAAAACACTCCAGATATGCTTCACATTGGGGCTTTCTTTTTTTTTTATTAAAAACAAAGTTTTTAATGTTTATTTGTTTTTGAGAGAGAAAGAGACAGAATGCGAGTGGGTTGGGGCAGAGAGAGAGGGAGGCACAGAATCTGAAGCAGGATCCAAGCTCCAAGCTGTCAGCACAGAGCCTGACATGGGGCTCGAACCCACGAACTGTGAGATCATGACCTGAGCTGAAGTCCGATGCTCAACCGACTGAGCCATCCAGGTGCCCCAACACATTGAGGCTTTCTCGCTAGCTGCTTCTGCCTGGAACATTCTTCCCATAGATTTCTGCTTGTTTAACTCTCTCATCTCTCATCTTAGCAACCAAACACTCTGATAGACATTACTACCATTCATCAATATCCAATTCCCCTCTCAACGAGGCAGATCACACTTCCTTTCTTCCTTGAAGTTAGACAGGAGCATATGATTTGTTATGGCCAAAGAAATGTGAGCAGAGGTGACAGGTGTCACTTCTAGGTGGATGTTTTTAAAAGCCTGTGTAGATTCTCCTATGTATATTCTCTTGTGTACAATGCTGTCTTCCCTGTGTCCCTGCAACTGTCAGCCTTTCAGATGATGGGGTCTCTATTAGCCTGGATCTCTGAGTGAGGATGGCATGGGCAGAATGCCCACCAACCTGTAATGGATATTTTGCATGAGCCAGAAATAAACCTGCATTGTTTTAAGCTACTGAGATTTGAGGGTTGTTTGTTACTACCACATAACCTAGCTAATCATGAATAATATTACTATTCAATCATATGACTATTTAATAATACTACTTATTACTATTCAATACTGCAATCTATTCTCCACCCCCACCCCAGGGCACTCCTTTTTCTTTACTCCACTTTACCTTTCATAGCATTTATCACCTTCTATACAGATATTAAATACTTTATTTACTATGTTTATTTTTTATTGTCTCTGTCCTCTCCACTCGCCATGCTCCCACAAGAATGTAAGCTCTGTGGGGTTAGAGCTCTTTGTCTGTTTTATTCAATTATAGGAGATAAGGCATTCAATAAATATTTATTGAATGAATGAATATTAAGGACCACCATGTTCTGGATGTTGGAGATGCAGAGATAAAACACCTTCCCTTACTTGCCCTAGTCTCATGACTGATACAGATAACATGTAATTATATTGGCAATTCATTGAGAAGAGCAGAGGTATAGCCACAGCACTGTTGGGAGGCATTAGTAGTCACTTTACTTTGCCTAGAGATGTGTGTTAGGGAGGCCTCCAGACTCATAATTTTGAGCTGGTATTTGAGGCCAATTAAGGGAGACCCAGGCAGATAAGGGAACAGGGAATTCTAGGCAGGATATACTAAGAAAGACAATGAGACAATGAGAAATAGCATGGTTTATTTCAAGAGCTGCAGATAGTTTGGTATTGCTAAAGTTCCATATATGGAAGATAGAAAGGTGAGAAAGGTCCTGTGATGGTTAATTTTATGTGTCACCTTGACTGGGCTAAGGGATGCCTAGATAGTTGGTAAAAGCTTATTTCTGGGTGTGTCTCTGAAAGTGTTTCCAGAAGAGATTAGCATTTGAACTGGTGAACTGAACAAAGTAGATGACCCTCTCCAATGTGGGTGGGTATCATCCAATCCATTGAGAGCCTAAATAGAACAAAAGGGTGAAGAAGAACAATTAATGTGTCTCTACCTGAGATGAGTTATCAATCTCCTGTCTTCTGCTTTTGGACTTAGCTGAGAACCTACTCCACCAACCCTTATTCTTAGCCTTTTGGACTTGGATTGACTTACACTATCAGCTTTCCTAGTTCTCTAGGGTGTAGGCAGCAGATCATGGGACATCCTGGCCTCCATAGACACATAAGCCAATTCCTATAATAAATCTCTTATCCCCCCCCTCTCTTTCTCTTTGTATATCCTATGGTTCTTTTTCTCTGGATGACCCTGAGTGATACAGATTCCAGGAGTGGTGTATGTTGTGGTATCCCTTCTAAGGTGAAGGATAAGTTATATCTGGCCCCTACTACAACCAAGAAGTACATTACCTAGTGGGTCTCTGAATTTTGGAGGCAACATATTCCTCATCTGGGTGTGTTACACTGGCCCATTTGCTGAATTCCCTGAAAAGCTGCTGGTTATAAGTGGAGCCCCAAACAAGAGAGGGCTCTCTGACAGGTCCAGGCTGCTGTGCTCTGCCACTTGGGCCATATGATCCCACAGATCCAATGGGGCTTGAAGTGTCAGTGGCAGACAGAGATGCTGTTTGGAGTCTTTGGCAGGCTTATATAGGTGAATCACAGTGCAGATCTTTGGGATTTTTTGGATCAAGGCCCTGACATTCTCCATTCATAAGTAGTCTCTTTTTTCTTTTTTAACATTTTTAACATCATGATATTCTACATAGCATTACTTTTTCAGATCAAGGAACTCAATTCGTAGCAAAATAAGTGCAGCATTGGGCCCTTATTGGTGGAATTCACTGGTCCTACTATGTCGCCTCCATCCTGAAGCAGCTGGCCTGATAGAAAGGTGGAATGGCCTTTTGAAGACTCAGTTACAGTACTGGCCAGGGGGCAATACTTTGCAGGCTGGGGCAAGGGTTTTTGGAAGGCTATATGTGCCCTGCAGTTGTGAACCTGTGAAATCAAACCTGTTACATATTTCCAAAATGCAGTAGTGGGATAGGGATTAGATATACATTCCCATTCCAAAAGGGAGAACAAAAAAGGAGTAACAAATCCATGGTAATCCTAAACCTAATAGGTCAAACAACACTAAATCCCAGGGCTTGAAAGCAATCCTTCTTGGCTCAGTGCTCTGCCTTGTAGACAGACTGGGATCAGAGTTGTGCCCACAAGGCTCTGAGTGGTCCCACCAGCTTTGCTGAGTGCAGCCTGTGATGCAGCTCTCCCAGGCTGGAATCACATGCTGTTGTTTTACCAGTCTGTGGTAATGGAGGTAGCAGGTCCTCATGGCTCTGCTGGGTATTGCCCTAGTGAGCACTCTGTGGTAGTCCTGCCCCAGCAATGGCCCTCTGCCAGAGTTGGGTAGTTGGTGGCTCCATTCTTTAAAATCTAGGTGGAGGTAGCCATGGCCTCTGTATTGCTGGATATAGCACATGTTGTACCAGGGCTTACTAAAGCCACACCTGTGGGCTGAAGAATGTGACACCAGAATGTGGGGAGCTCATTTCGATCTGAGACCTCATCATAATAGCCTTTACCATCCATATTTCTACCAATATTCTGTTTATGACCATTTATATGTTCTCAAAGGAGATTGGAGCCTTCTCTATAACTGTCCTCTTCTCCTTCTAAGCCCTTCACCAGATTTGCTTTTTAGGAGTCTCTTGACAGCAACATAGGCTTTTTCTAGCATGCACTGCAAAACGTTTCCAGCCTGTACCTGTTACCCATTTCCAAAACCACTTTCACATTTTTGGTATTTGTTACAGCAGCACCCCATACCTGGTATCAATTTTATGTCTTAGTGCTTTAGACTGCTATACCAAGATACCACAGACTGGGTTTTATTTCTCAGAGTTCTGGGGGCTGGGAAGTCCAAGATCATGGCACCAGTAGATATGATATCTGGTGGTATAAGTCCTAATCTGAGTCCAAAAGTCTGAGAACCAAGAATACCGATGTCTAAGGGCAGAAAATGGATATCTTAGCTCAAGCAGAGGAAGTGAATTAGCCCTTTCTCCACCTTTTTGTTCTATTGGGGCCCTTCAGATTGACTATGCTCACCTACATGCATTTCTTTACTCAGTTCAGTGGTTCAAATGGTAATCTTTTTCAGACATGCCCTCCAAGATACTTCCAGAAAGAATGTTCTACTAGCTACCTGCACATCTCTTAGTTAGCCCTGTCAAATTAACACATAATATTAACCATCAAAAGTCCCCAAATTGATATATTGAAGTCCTAATCCCCAAGGACATGGTATTAGGAGGTGGGGTCTTTGGGAAGTAATTGGCTCATGAGGGGAGAACACTCATGTTTGGGATTAGTGCCCTTATAAAAGAGCCCCCACAGAGTTCCCTACCCCTTCTACCATGTGGGGACACAAAGAAAAATCTGCGACCTGGAAGAGACCCTCACCTGATCCTGCTGGACCCCTGATCTCTAACTTCCAGCCCCCAGAACTGTGAGCAGTGCCTGTTGTTTATAAGCTCCCTACTGTGTGGCATTTTGTTATAGCCACTGAATGGACTAAGACAGGGCCAGATCATGAAAGACTCTGAATATCATCCTAAGGAGTTTGCCCTAGTGGTGTGTAATCTACTGAAGAATTTTAAGCAGGAGAATGAAGGAATCATATGAAGTATATTTTAGAAATATTACTGTGACTTCAGTATGGTTGTTGGACAGAGAAGGTAAAAAGGCTGATGAAATAGTCCAGGTAAGCGATGATGACTGTGAACTAAGGCAAAAGCAATGAGAATTCAGAGGAAATGACAGTGACATATTAACCATGGGGAAGACTAGAAGATTCAAAGCGGAAGTCTGAGATTTTATTTTAAACATTTTGTTATTACTATTATAATTTTAGTGACTGAATGATTCTCAAAGTAGGTAAAACAGAAAGAAGGCAAATGATTGAGTTGAGGTGACTATGAAACTCCTGGAAATAAATACCCAGTATGTCTATGGATGCATAGGCCCAGGTCAATAGACTAGAGGAGTCATTAATCTCTAAGACTGGTTAAAGCTATGGATATAGGATGAGAGTGGAGGGAATCCTATAAAATCACATACTGGGATTGGGAAGAGAAAAGATTAATCTGGTTAGAGAAAGATACGGCACAATTCCAAGATTAGCAAAGAGAATGGTCTGTGAAGACTTAAGAGAAGAGAGAGTGTCTAGGGTTCAACCCATAAAATTCTACATGGAGATCAAGAGCTTAGAAAGCAGCCAGTGGATTTGACTTATGGTATGAGTGAATTTTACTTACCCAGAAGTAGAGATATCCTTAAATCCTGACTCCACGACTGTGAGCTGAAGTGCTGAGGAACCCAGACACGTTCAGGGTCACACAGATAATTAGTGGCAGAGTTGAGCTAAAATGCTCTTTGCAGTACTTCTTCTTTGTCTTAGGACTACATTTTTCGATATTTGAAGAGTCCTTATAAGCCAAGCCTAAAAGACTTAGTAATAAGACTCATCCGTGTTTGTTCTTTTCCTCCCCTGGCCAAATTCAGCTCATTGGAAAATCCTGTTGACTCTTCCTCCAAAGTGTATCTCTGTTCTCATCTGCTCTCTCCACTTCTACCACTGCAACTCAATCCAGCCCCCATCAGCTGCTCTTGCCTATGTTACTGCAATAGCCTCTTAACGTGTCTCGATGCTTCCACTTATGCCTGCTCCATAGTCCATTTTCAACAGGGCAGCTAAACTTGTCTTTAAAAATCAGATCACTCCTTGCTTAAAATATCCCAAAACATTTCCTATAACACTGAGAGTGAAACCCATACTCTTGAAATGCCCAAAAAGGCCTCGTGTATGGTCACTATTGCCCACCTTTTCGACCATGTCACCCTCCACTTTCTTCTCCATTACTGTTCCATATACCACCCTTTGTTCCATTCCTTATACAAGGCAGCGCATTCATGCCTCACTTTGCACTTCTGTGGCCTCCCGGATGCTCTTTCACCAGATTTCCATGTGGGTGGCTCTTTGTCCTCATTCAGGTCTCAGCTCAAATGTCTCTCAAGAGAGAGGCTTTCCTTCTCATCCTAACTAAAGGAACCTCCCTTAGCCCTCCTCCCCAATTCAGTCTTTATTATTAGAAAATCTGTAGCACTTCTTAGCACTTCTTGAAATGACATTGCTTATTTGTTTACTCATATCATCCATCTTTTCCGTGAGAACAGGAACCCTGTCTACCCTGTTTGCTTCAGTATTTCCAAGTCCTCGAGCAGTGATTGGATTATAAGATAATGGTTAACTCTTATGTTTGTCACTTGCCTGGTACTGTTCTCAACACTTTACACATACTAACTTGTTAAATTTTCACATTAATTCCATGAGGTAGGCACAATTTATAGGTAAGGAAAATGATGCGCTTCGTTAGGTCAGTTAGGCCCTTGCCTAAAGAAGTAAGTGGGAATGCTTCAGAGAAGTGCTTCTTAGATGTCAACACCCATCAGAGTCACCTGAGGGGCTTGTGAAAACAGAGGTTGCTGGGCCCCCACTTCAGTATTGCTGGTTCTGCAGATCTGGGATGAGGCCCAAAAATTGTCATTTCCAGTAAGTTCCCAGAGGATGCTGGACCAGAAACCACCCTTTGAGAATCAGTACAATAGAGTTCACAGAGCATTTTTTTTTTACAATATCTATTGTAATAGTCACATCCCTGTAACCCATTATTATGCCCACTTTGTAGTTGAGGAAACTGAGGCTCAGCGAAGATAACTGGCCTTCGACAACCACAGAGGAGGGAGGGAGTGGAAAAATTTCTTGGACTCAAATCTGGCTCTAAATCAGTGTTCTTGGCATTGTCCTAAGAGGCCCCTCAATAGCACTAAATATTTTAAATGTTGCTTCAGTAGATAAATTGCAAAGACTTCATGGATTTGGCAGATTAACAAAGGAACCCCATGGGAACAGAAGGAACTTCCATCTTCTACTCTATTCCAACTTAATTAATCTGAGTAACCAAGATGGTTTCTACACAAGGTGACTTGACCAAAATTTATTTGCATTCTAATTTAGACCTGCCATAAATATGATCCAACCACTTTTCCTTTTTTGCTTAAAACAGAGCCATATGATAGCATTGTAAGTGAGGTTTCTCTGGCTCATGTTACTGTTAAAGAACCTTTCTTGCAAAACAAAGAAGAGATTCAAGACTATTTACTGAGAGCTACAACCTTTCTAAATTTATCATTTAATCCTTTTTATAAATAAAACTTGTTCTGAAGAAGATAAAAAAAAATCTTACAACAATTTTGACTACAATTATTGAAGTATTTGAAAATTTTTTTCTTAGACAGCAACCCTACCACACACCAGAGACTTGAAGCTATAAAACTTTGTTTTCCTGGGGTTCTTTTAGGCATTAACATTCCGATGCCATATTCTTATGACAAAGACTAATAAGAAGAGAAAATGGCATACCCTGGATCTATTTTAGTGATAAAGATAGGAGTGGGAAATGGTAAAAATCTACCTTGTTCTCATTACTACAGTGCTAAAACTGTCATCAATTATAATCACTCACCACATCCCTAACGTGAGACTTTGTTGGTAACTTCTCTTCAACACAAACTCAGTCTCCTTTAATCCAGTGTGTGTGAGAAATATATGTGGAAATATATTGATAGTGCTTACATTGATGGCATTCTCTTCACTTATAAAAGCATGTGCTGAAAAAGAAGTAATGTCAGCACATAATAACCAGGTTTCTATAAGACAGTTATTTCTGTTTTATTGCCCATCATTTTATAAGCAAAATAGAAAATGTTCCAAGCATTTACCTTGACCTATATTTCATAGTCATAGTTATCTATGCAGAATTTTTCTTTTGTCTTTGCTCAGTGAGCAAAAATGTCAATATATTTTCTCCCTACCCTTTGCCTATGGCCTCCTGTTCAGTTTTGTTCAGTTTGACTTGACTCATCTCTCTTTTCTTCTTTAGTCACCCTCCCTTCTCTCCTCCCTCCTTCCTTCTCTCTTCCCTGTCATCTTTCAGCAAATAATTATTGGGTCCATGATGTTCTAGATTTGGAAAGTAAGACAGTTATAGTCATGCTGGGGAAGAAAACGCAAAAAAGTCCTGTAGTTCAAGGTGATACATTGTATGATGATGAAGCAAGGAAACAGTA
Source organism: Lynx canadensis (assembly GCF_007474595.2). Taxonomy (NCBI): domain Eukaryota; kingdom Metazoa; phylum Chordata; class Mammalia; order Carnivora; family Felidae; genus Lynx; species Lynx canadensis. The sequence goes on along the minus strand of NC_044303.2, from coordinate 151,453,276 downwards.
CACAGGAGGTGCAATAAGCATTCAGTGGGAATAGAGATCCCTATGGAACTAGTGTTTTTGTGGATGACTTCATAAAAAATATCTCCTGTAATCGATTGCTGCACAATAAGTACCCCAAAATACAGCGGCTTAAAATAACAACTTGTCTTAATTGTACCATCTGGATTGGCCTCAGTTGTCTTCTGCTTCACCTGGTATCTGCTGGTGTTAGAATGTGCAGGATGGCTTCTTAACTTGTTTAGAGCACCTGGCACATCATCTAAATAGCCAGAACAAATGGGCATCTCTCTCTACAAGGTCTCCCCAGTAGAATAGCTGAATCTCTTTGCCTGGTGGCTCAAGGTTCCAAGAGAAGCATTTCAAGAGTACTAAGCCCAAGTGTGCAAGTACTTCAATACTTTCTTGCTTTCTACTTGCTAATGTCCCACTGGCCAAAGTCACCGTGGGATGCAGTGAATACGGAGTGGCTGATGAACACTTGGTTCTTGGGGACCACCAATTCAAACAAAGCACTTAGAGGAGGGCCTGACTACATATGTGGGGTGTGAGGAACGAAGAGAAGTTACATATGGAGAATGTGAGCTCAAATGATTAGAAAAAATGTGGCACAATTCATTAGAAGAGAAGTTACATGGATGAGCCAGGCTAAATTTGAAATGATGAAAATGTCCATTAGGCAGTCAGAAAGTTTACTGGAATAAAGACATGAACTGAGGGTTGAAGTGGTAAACTCTGGTGTCTTATGCAGAAAAGAATTAGTTAAAGCTGTGTGACTGGTGAGTTCTGAGAACGATAAAAGTTGAATCAGTGAACTTTGAGCTATGCTTATAGTTAGAAGTTGGAAGGAGGTAAAAAACTGAGAAATGAGGGTGGGTGATGGGTATTGAGGAGGGCACCTGTAGGGATGAGCACTGGCTGTTGTATGGAAACCAATTTGGCAATAAATTTCATATTAAAAAAAAAAGTTGGAAGGAGGAAGAAGAGCCAGATTAGGAGACAAAGATTCTGAAAATTCCTTTCATGGTTTATGTCACTGTTAGTGTTTTTATATTTATATTTAATTTGTCTCTCCTGTGTACACATCTGGGAATAGAATGTAATTGAGAAATAATTTGATTTTATTTTAGCATCTTTTATAGTGGAGTACCCCTGGTGCTTTAAGTTACTAACTTAAAAATATGTACTTATTAATAATCTTTAATATCTTGGAGACTTTCTCATGGTTCTCAAGTAGGTGGAATCATTGGGTGAAAAGTAAAGTTAATGATACAGCTTGACAGAGTTAGGCTTTTTTATCAATTAATTTTATTTTATTAATTAATTGTATTAATTCAGCTTTATTAGTCTTTGTGTTGTCCTGCTTTCGGAAAGTAACAAAATTGTATAAAAGCTTGGTTTCAGTGATGAATTAATTTTCTTATGAAATGGACGTGATATAAAGACTAGATTAATGCAAGGGCAGATGAAAATTATGTTGCAGAAATATTTTCTTGGTATGTACTGACAAAGTGAAGCCAATATTCAGAGGCAGTTAATAATTTTCTAAGTTTTCTTAATGCAATATTAGGTGAGAATTGTTGATTGAAGGACTGAGTTCAGAAATTCTCTGAGGCAGAGTCAGGAAGTTTCTATAGGTAAGCACTGTCTGATTTTGATGAGCTACCCAGGTAGGCCTCAGGTAGTCTATAGTTAATATGATAGTAAGACCCAAACAACTGTGGGCAGGCTGTGGAGTCCTCTCACCCTTCTGCCAGAGAACATGGGATACTCCAGAGAACCCATTTGGATGAGATAAGACGAGAAAACTGAACACAGAGAGGTTGAGTTAACATGTCCAAGATCACACAGCTATAAATAGCAGAGTCAGGATTTAGATGCAGGCAGTCTGGTCCCAGAGTCCACATGTTTAATCCCGCTACACATAGTGCTGCTTTAATTTTAATTTGTTTTCTTAAAAGCTGCATCTTTTTTACATAATAATTTTGATGGTTTTAATTAAACAATCAGAATCAGTTTTGCCTATATAAAGACCAAGATATATTTTATCTTTCCCTCTTCAATTTCTTTTAAAAGCTAGGATGGTTTAGACTGGGATAATAAAATTATTCTTTGTGTTAAATAATAATTTTGTGGTTATACCCCTTAGAGAGTCCTTTTGTGTGTTGTCTGCTTATTTAATCAACTGCATAATCTAGGCAAGTATATATGTGTCCTCATTCACTGAAGGCACAGAAGAATATTGGAATTTAGCCTAAACATTGTTTAAATAGAATACTTTCCTAATCCCATTTGAAAGGAACAATACTAAAATAGAATATTCCATGCATCATCATTTTATAAGTACAGGAGTATAGGTGTCCCTTAATCTATGCATATCATTCTGCACTAGAGGGAGTGCTGTAAGGACCAAAAGAAGCTTTCCTTGTAAAACTGTTTAGTGCTTAACAAATGAGCCTATTTATGTGATAGTAAACTTTTTCTTAAGCCATTTAAAACTATGCATTGTAGAGAGAAGATAGCTCGTTGACTTATCTTCTAGGAAAATTCTCAAAATGATTGTTGGAAATAGTTGTAGAAATTAGACCAGAGATCCTTTCTGCAAGACTATGGTGACATTGTTGAAAGAAAGAAAACGATGATGGTGGACATCCAGGTGACCTTGTTAATAGTGTCTGCCCAGCAGAAGGGCTGACGCCAAAGCCCAGAGAATCAGAGAATGGGGGAGTTTAGGGATATCAACGTGGTAAACACCAACATTTTATAGAGAATGTTAGTCGATGGGACCAGAGGTAAGACCTACATTCCTGATTTTTCTCATGGCCTCCATTGACAAATAGAATTTTTAGTAGAAATATTAATATTCTTTACATTAAAATGCAAAGGAACTGAAATTTTCAAGTGGATTACTTAAACAACATGGGGTTTATAGTTAATATGCTCTACTATTGGATCATCTCCTTCTTGTTGATTATATTACATAGATTTGAAAATATTTCAGCTTTCAAAATTAATTCTTACAATGTTATTTTAGTGATCAATAAAATGAAGAATCTGATGTAAAAATCTATATTAAAATCACTGTAACATTCTTTAAATCCATAGGATCTGAAAATACAGTGGAACATGATGCATCATGTAGAGTATTTGTGTTTATAAAATTTCCTCAAGTCTTTAAGGAAATTGGAACTTGCAGTGAACTTTTAATAGTGATCAATAAAATGAAGAATCTGATGTAAAAATCTATATTAAAATCACTGTAACATTCTTTAAATCCATAGGATCTGAAAATACAGTGGAACATGATGCATCATGTAGAGTATTTGTGTTTATAAAATTTCCTCAAGTCTTTAAGGAAATTGGAACTTGCAGTGAACTTTTAATAGGAAAATAACTTTTTCTGATTACTTCTTTGATTTTAGCATTTTAAATGATTTTCAGTTTAAAAGTATTCAGAATTAAGTATATAGGAAAACTGGTAGCATACACATAGTGACTAGATAAATCATTCTAATAATTTTCAGGATGCAAAAGTAATTATATATATTATACTAGTAGATTTATTTCCTCATTTTAAGAGGGGCTGTCATACATGCAGCTTTAATTTATTGTGACTTTAAAAATTCTGTGGGATTTTTGTTATACATGAACTAATGAATAACTAAATATGCTTTAGTCATAGTCTTTCATTCAGTGCACATAGAGTTTAGGCAACTTTCCATGTAGGAATATGACTCATCTAGTAGAAAGATTTTTTGTTAGCTACTTGTATCCCCATAGTGATAGTAGGTATTAAACTGAAGCTAGGAGGAAATTCCTTACTTTCATATGATCTTCAAATAATTTTAAACCAACTAAATTCTTTCCAAGCTTGAATGTCATGTGTTCCAATAACCCTAGGCTCTTTTTGAATCTTGTTATCATAGAATACGTGATTTTAGAAATGTTTTTATTTAAATCATAAAATAAAATGTACCTCGGCTATAGCATGGATATTGCATGCCTTTGGATTTAACATGAGCCCGTCTTCTCTCAGCTAACACTATTGTTAGGATGAAGTTCCCACAGATCACAAAAGCTGAGAACTGTATTTTATTTGAAGTCTCTTACTCTATGTACAATGGAGGAAATCGCTTGCTCTTTCATAGTGGATTCCAAGAGAGTGGGACCCAATAGAGACAAATTAGTGATAGACTTGCATAGTAGCCCATGTCTGCATTAAGAAACAAAGTAAGGGGGCGCCTGGGTGGCGCAGTCGGTTAAGCGTCCGACTTCAGCCAGGTCACGATCTCGCGGTCCGGGAGTTCGAGCCCCGCGTCAGGTTCTGGGCTGATGGCTCGGAGCCTGGAGCCTGTTTCCGATTCTGTGTCTCCCTCTCTCTCTGCCCCTCCCCCGTTCATGCTCTGTCTCTCTCTGTCCCAAAAATAAATAAACGTTGAAAAAAAAAATTAAAAAAAAAAAAAAAAAGAAACAAAGTCAGGACAGTTATTTATAAATTTGATCAATACAAATGTGGTTGTTTGGTTTTTTTTTCCCCTCAAGTTAATGACTCAATTCTCCACTTAATGTTAGTTGGTATATCAGTTCAGTGTATTATAATCTTGTTTATTTTAATCTCGTTTATTATAATCTTGTAATTATAATCTATTGTTTATTTATATAAATTTATAGCAGTGTTCCATCAGTACTAATTAATCCATTTGACTAGGATGACCCCAAAAGTTCAGAGGAGGATTATATTTAAGCATATGCATTGAGCCACTCATCTGTTCTCTCATTAATTCATTCAACAAACTTTTGTTGTCTTTCTAGTGTGTGTTAGGCCCATCCCTGAAACACATCAGTCAGTGAGAAAAAACAAAAACAAAAACAAAAACCATAAACTAAATAAATCGGTATGATCTTTGCTCTTATGAAGGTTCAGACAAATGGAGGAGGCAGGCATTAATCACATCACCATACTAATGAAAGTATAATTACAAACAGGTAGGTTCTTCTATGGAAAGCAGCCCTGTACTCAGTATAACAAAACAATTAGGCTTTGTCTGGGTGTGAGGTAGAGATGAAAGAAAGGTTCTGTTTGAGGAGAGTGGAATGTGAGGGAGCTTTCTGTTGAGAGAAGACAAAAAAATCTGCATTGATTCAAGGTGAGAGGAACTGGAGAAACTGAAAGAAGGTCAGCATTGCAGGTGTTCAAGTAGCAAAGGAGAGAGAAACACAAGATTAGTCATGGGCCAAACCACTCAGGAATGTTTAGGCCATTTATAAACTTTGTCTTAATCCTAAAATCAAGCAGAAATTGTGAAAGTGTTTTGAGAAAGGGATTGTGGTGAGTTTAACTATAGACCCCATAAAGATATGTCTAAGACATAATCCTTGGAACCTGTGAATGTAACCTTATTTGAAAAAGGACTTTTGTAGATGTAATTAAGAATGTTGAGATGAGGTCATCCTGGATTATTCCAGAGGGCTGTAAATCCAGTGAGATATCCTTGAAAGAGACCAAAGAGAAAAACCATGAAGGAGAGGGCCACATGAAGACAAAGGCGGAGATTGGAGTGAAGAACTACAAGCCAAGGAATGTTGACAGTCATCAGAAGCATGGAAAGGGCAAGGAACAGATCCTCTTCTGGAGGCTCTGGAGGAAGCACAGACCTACAGACACCTTGATTTCAGACTCTGCCTCCATAACTGTGAGAAAATAAATTTCTGTTGTTTGAAACCATCAAATTTGTGATAATTGGTTATGGCAGCCCTGGGAAACACATATGGAGGTGGTGATTGTTACTTTGTCATGGATGCTTCAGCTACACTATGTGAAGACCTGATCAGCCCTATTCCATCACTTGCTGGTTAGGTATTTTTTTCAATTGGCTCTCTAGCTTGAGCTAAATTTAAAAATTATGTTTGATGTAGTCCTACTTGTCTATTTTTGCTTTTGTCACTTTTGCTTTTGGCATTCCATCCATGAAATCATTGCCAAGGTCAATATCCTGAAGCTTTCCCCTATGTTTTCGTCCAGGATTTTTACATTCTCAGATCCTAAATATAGGTCTTTAATCTATTTTGATTTTATTTTTATGTCTAGTATAAAGAAAGGGTCTAATTTTATTCTTTTGCATGTGGGTATCTGGTTTTCTTAATACCATTTGCCAAAGAGACTGTCCTTTCCCCATTATGTGTTCTAGGCACCCTTGTTGAAGATCACAGTTGACTCTATATATGTGGATTTATTTCAGGACTGTCTATTGCTGTTCCATTGGTCAACTTGCCTGTCTATATGACAGTGCCATACTGTTTTGATTACTGTAGCTTTGTAATATATTTTGAAATCAGAAAGTGTGATGACTCTAGATTATTCTTTTTTAAGATTGATTTGGCTTTTATGATCTTTTATGGTTCCACATGAAAGCACAAATAGACAAGTGGAACCACATCAAACTATAAAGCTTCTGAGCAACAAAGGAAACAACCATTGGTGTAAAAAGGCAACCTATGAAATGGGAGAAGTTATCTGTACACCCTATATCTGATAAGGGGTTAATCTCCAAAATATATAAGGGACTCCTACAACTCAATAGCAAAACAAAAACAAAAACAAACAAACAAAAGAACAATTTGATTAAGGTTGGGCTATGGACTTAAATAGAGATTTCTTCAAAGAGATGTACAAATGACCAACTGGTACATGAAAAAATGCTCAATATCACTAATCATTAGGGACAGATAAATCAAACCATAATGAGATGTCACTTGACACATGTCAGGATGACTATTATCAAAAACCAAAAACATGTGTTTGTGAGGATGTGGAGAAATTGGAACCCTTACACACTGTTGTGGAGAATACAAAATAGTGTAAGTGCTATGGAAAACATTATGAAGTTTCCGCAAAAAATTAAAAGTAGAACTACCATATGATAGTTATCCAGCAATCCTACTTCTGAGTATTTATCCAAAAGAATTTAAATCAGGATCTTAGAAGAGATACTAGCATTCCCACATTTATTTTGGCACTTTTCACAGTAGTGTGTAATCAATCTAAACGTCCATCAGATGAATGACTAAACAAAATGAAGTATATACATACAGTGGAGTAGTATTTCACCCTAAAAAAGGAGGAAATGCTGCCATTTGCAACAAAATGGAAGAACCTTGAGGATATTTTGCTAAGTGAAAGAAGCCAGTTTTCAGAAAGATGAATGCTGCATGATTCCACTTACAGAAGATATCTAAGAGTCAAATTCATATAATCAAGGAGTGGAATGGTGGTTACGAGGGACTGGGGGGAGAGGGAGATGGGAAGTTACTAATAACAGGCATAAAGCTTCAGTTAAGCAAATGAATAAATTCTAGAGATTTGCTGTACAACATTGTACCTTTTAGTCAACGATAACTGTATTACACATTTAAACATTTGTTAAGAGGGTAGATCTCAATGTTAAGTGTTCTTACCACAATAATAATAAAAAAAAAAAACTTTTAGAAAATTATGCTCACTTGGCTTCATCTTATGAGATTTTCCTAAACAGGGGCAGGAACCAAATGTAGGTGTCCACTCTGTGAGATTTACAAGGTTCAGCCACTGAGGGAGTCAGTAGGAACTAGAAGGAGGCAGCTTCTGAGACTGGAGGCCAAGGGCCCTGAAGATGAATCTTGCTCTAACATTCACACATTATGTCTTACTTGTGTTTTCATTTTCTTAAAGCTGTAAAACACCCATTTTACGTACTCATTTTGAGAATTAGCAAGTCTGTTCATAAAGACTTTAGCACAGTTTTTGGGATGTAGTAGCAGCTGAATAAATGGCCTCAATTGTTACGGTTATTCCAAAAGGGCTAGGAAGAGTCATCTTCTATCTCTATAGAATGGTTGACATTGGGTAGTCATTTCAGTTACATGCTCTGGACTTGAGTCTGGGTAGTTCAGCTCATTTTTGGAGATGGGTTGAATCTGCTCCAAAAGAGGTTGTGAGGCAGGGAATCCAAGGGAATGAAGAAAGGTGAAGATTTTTAGGATTTTCAAATAGCCTACTTCTGCACCATTCAAATAGGCTTATGGGTTAAAAAATCATATTGTGTTTAAAATATCATTTTTTTGGAAACACCTGTATGTCATCATGCATGTATGTTAATTTCATAATCTTATTTCAAATCTAGTTTCATTATAATTTTGTATATAAAGGATAGAAGTACTCTTCCAATTTATTGACTTCCTAGATGCTCCTTGGGTGCTTCTGAAAGCTGCATTTGATGCTTTCCCTTCATAAGTGTTTTACTTAATAAAGTATTATTTACTTAGAAAATGACTAGACACTACCTTAGTGCAGTTGAAGAAATTTGTTACCAGATCTCCTTAGAATGACCATATATTTCAGTAAAGATCCATTTATTTTAAACTATGTTTGAAACTCACCTAGGTTCATATTTTCTCACATTTTATCTGAGAAATGCACAATGTTTATTTGTAAAATGGAAATGAATTTTAATATTGCACTTCTTACTGCTGTGGGGTTTAGAGTTGACTTCATATCATTAAATGCATGGATGAATTAGTGTATTTATTTGCATGTATGATATATCTGTATTTCAAAGCAAACATTTCAAAGGAGCACCAAAATATGTATGTAAAATTTGTATTTGCCTCCTAGTAATATTCATAGAGAGGGTATGCACTATACAGATCTGGGTTTATAAGAAAAAATTGGACTGTTTGGAACTCCATTACCCAATTTTCATGGCCATACGTGTATATATGCAAATTTGGCAAGTGTTTATGACATAATTTAAAAATCTGACAATAAATGAGCAAGATGGAATTCTACCCACAGGTGACTTAATATTAGTCAAAACAGTGCCTTTGCTCTTCTGTATTTACAACACAGCCCAGACACACAGGGCCAAGCAGAGTTTGTGAGACAGTTACCCACACACATTTCATTTTATGATGTGGACACTTTACAGTAAATAACCTGAGTCCAAGGACATATTGGAAATAGCGCCGGGGGCTGGTATGCCATTTTAGTTATCCATATGTGTGAACTTCTTTAATTAAGCACAACAAGGGCTCATTTTTTTCATACATTTTCCTCCAGATTTTCGTTCTTAGTTTTGATTTTATTATAAATAGATTTTAACCATATAAATAGATTTTAACCATGATTTAAACATAAGAGGGCCCAGTTGCATTTTGATATGTGGATATCCGATTCACACGGAAGTTAATGGGGGTTATGAATACCTACAGAGAAGAGAATACACCCAGAGCCTCCAAAACAAATTTAGAACAATTTAAAATGCCCTGGAGTAATAAAGAGCTAGTTTAAGGGGTCAGTAAGAGGGTAAATATATGTTTTAAAGATTATTTTTGTGAAAATTCTTGTGGCTTTGAGGCCCAAGGGAGGAATAGATGAGTGTGAACAGAAAAAAAAGATAAACTAACAATTATGCCTAGGGTAAAAGTGTAAATTACAGTTTACCTTGGCAGAAAGCATGTGCATGGTAACATTTTTTTATGAGAGCTATTTATATTTCCAAGAGCTGTGTTACGGTTGTTTATCCCTCAGAATGTCCTTGTGAGGAGTGCATTTCTTACCAATCAACCTATGTGACAGTGACATGGGATGCATTCATCATTCTGTTTCTAGGATCTAATATTTTAAGTGATCAACTAAGCTACTGTCAGTATGTACCTGTGCAAATTGGAAAATGGAGAATAAACGTGGGTTTTAGAACTTTCCTCAAATACTTGAGTGGCAGCATTTGGATTGGATTTCTTAAAGAACCATGCTGTTGTGTTATATAAGGGACACGGAACACATTTGTTGCCGGGTACCATGCCTGCCTCCCCCATCCTTCCACCTCACTTCTCTTCCATAGTAGGCCTTGTTCTTAATTCTCGAGGTCCCGGAAAGATACATGCTTAGAACCTAGGTTATGAATGCTATTTAAATGTTGGCACTCCTACCCTCTCCTTAAAAACCATCAGAAAATATTAACTGGATCAGTGAAACCAAATAAAAACGTCCATCCCCACTCCCCCCACGATAATATAACAAAAATAATACCAACACCAGTTGTGTGATATAACATAGACCACCTATTTTTATTTGGCAATATGTAGTAAACAAAACAAAACATTGAATGAAAGTCAGAGCACCTGAGTTCTAATTCAGTAATTTTCAATTTTGGCTACCCTTTAGAAACATCTAGTGAACCTTCAGTACCTACAGATGCTAGGGACATCCTTTCCTCTCCCCGAGAATCTAATGCAGTTCGTTTGGGGTGAGAATCGGCCATCAGTATTTTTACAAACTCCTCCATGACTTCAGTGTTCTACTTTACGTTCTATACCATTTAATTTTTGTGAATTCCTTTCAAGAACTCAGCCCCCTGTAGGCTCCTAATATTTCCACATTTCCAAAATTGGGGCAGGGTGCCTGGGTGGCTCAGTCAGTTTAACATGTGACTTCTGCTCAGGTCATGATCTCTCAGTCTGTGAGTTCAAGCCCTGCGTCAGGCTCTGTGCTGACAGCTCAGAGCCTAGAGCCTGTTTTGGATTCTGTGTCTCCCTCTCTCTCTGCCCCTCCCCTGCTCATGCTCTGCCTCTCTTGCTCTCAAAAATAAATAAAAAATGAAAAAAATTAAAAAAAAATTGGGGCCGCACACACCTAGCCTGTTTGTCTCACCCAGTCATGAAAGATCAAATGAAGGGATGATTTTAAAACTTGTGAAAACTAGGACATGCTGTACAAACGTGAGACATGATATGATCAGGTTAGCTTTCTTGTAGTTTAAAGAAGTTAATTTGAAGAAACCTTGGGAAAACTTTTTCCCATCTCCAGTTTCTTTGATTTTATACACTGGCTCCTTGGTAAAGCTTCAGTCTATTTTTACTTATGTGTATACCGTGTACTTATTTATGCAGAGTTAAATGTTAGTTTGCTAATTGATGTCTATCAAGTCAGTGGTAAGAACAGATAGTGAGAAGTGCTGATTTGTGTGTATTATGTGCATGCATGTGCACAAGTTTGTCTACATACATATCTGGGAAAAACTCTTGATAGTTTTTTTAAAGAGGGAATAGTGATAAACATATAAAAAGGCAATAGGCCAAAGCATGTTAGTTTATTCATTCATCCAAAAAATACTCTTTTGAGGGATAAATATGTGCCAGTCCCTCTGCCAAGACATCGAAATAGATGACATTGTCAATGCCCTCAAGAAATTCACAGGCAATTGACAATGACAGACAAGTAAACCAACACTTATAATACAGAGTCATGAATGCTGCAATTGAAGATTTTTCAGCATTCTGAAGAGTCTGTAAAGAGAAGTGAAGGGCATGAGAATGTGGTGAGGTAAGGCATAAGAGAAGATATGAAATATGAACTGAGTCTTGAGGGACACACAGAAGTAAGGTAGGTAGAGGAAGGGCATGGGTCCTCTAGGCTGAGAGAAAAGTGCAGGAAGAGAATGGATGGAATGTGGCCCATTCAGAGAAGTATGTGAAGTTTATATAGCTGCATGTGAGAGTATATTTGGGGAATGTGTAAGTTTACAATTTCTTCTGAAGGCTGTGAGGATACATTTTACTTTACATTGGGGAGTATAGATTAGATTGCCTTTTGGTAAACTCCAGTAACCATGAGAACGGGAAGGAGATGGACTAGAAGACAAGAGAACAAAACAGTTCATCATTGGTGTAGTCCAGGCAAAAAAAAAAAAAAATATTCAAGACTGGTAGTAAGAAAAAGGAATAATTTAGTAGATTGAACCATTTAACAGAGTGAAATCAATAAAATTCAGTTAAAGATTAATAATAACCACATTAAACATTTTAAAAATAAAACCAACACATGAATAATAGGATATTAAAATGGGATTATAGTAGTGTGAATAGTGGCCCTCCAAAGATGTTCATGTCCCAGTTCCTAGAATCCAACCTGTGAACATACGTTACTTTATGTGGTAAAAGGGACTTTGTACATATAATTAAGTTAATGATTTTGAGATTACTCTGGATTACCTGGGTCAGCCTGATGCAATTACAAGGGTCTTTTAAGAGAGCAGCAGGAAGATCAGAATTAGTGGTAGGAGACATGACAATGGAAGCAAGAAGTTGGGGTGGTGTAAGGAAGGAATCGTGTTAAGAAATGTGGGTGACCTAGAGAAGCTGAAAAGATACAATGAATTCTCCTCTAAAGCCACCAGAGGGAAAACATTCCTGGCAACACCTTCTTTTTAGACTTCTGACCTCCACAACTACAAGAGAATAAAATTTTTAAACCTATGAGTTCGTGGCAATTTGTTACAGCAGAATTGGAAGCCATTACAGGGACTTTTCCTGCCATAGTGTCAGTGGAGAGGCAAACAGAATAGATACCTGGTTACCAAAGAAAGTGTGAGACGCGCCCCCATCATTTCACTCCCATTTATTGACAGTTGGAGAAGGTGTCTTTGGGAGGGGATACTTTCTAATCACAGCCTACCGAAGAGTGCTTCATGGGCATTATTTGTAGAGCTTACAAATAGATACCCTGCAGGTAGTTAAGAGGTACAGAGGTTTCACCCTTGATTCTTGACAAGGAAAGCTGTGAACTGGGTTCCAATGTTACCTAGGTATTCTAGACAGAAAAGGGCTGACTACTTGGTTGTGCACCAAGAACAATGGTGCTATACAGAGACTGAATCCTTTGGTTTTCTACTGTTTCTTTCTGTTCACCTTATCCAGCATCCACTTATCTTTGAACCCAAATTGTCCTGTAAACTTCCTGCCTTCTTGCAATTGCTGCATGACTGTCTCTTTACACTTTGGTGTTACAGTCTCAATGCTCTCCCCATTTTGCATTCTTTCTTAATGTTATTGGAGTACATCTTCAAGTATTTTTCCTTAGAAAAGGTATCAGAAAAATTTCTGGGTACTTGTGTGTAGAAAGACATTTTTTTTCTCCTCCTCCTCCATTATTTGGCTGGGTATAAAATTTCAGTTTCAATATCATTTAACCCCAAAACTTTGAAGATACTGTGTCATTTTCTTCTAGCATCAGTGATGAGATTCCACTTTCCTTCTTACTCATTTTCAGCTTCTGTTCTTTCATATTGGAGGGTTTCAAGAAACTATCTTAAAATCTTCGTGTCAGAAATTTTATAAAGTATGTCCAGTTGTAAGCCTTTTAAACAGTTCATTCTGTTTATCATATTGTGGTTCTTTTGATTTGAAGACCACATTTAATCTAACTCTGGATATTTTATTCTACTTTTTCCTTTGTTGTTTCTCCTTTGTTTTAGAAAAAAGTCATTCTCAGAATTAGTTACATTGATATTAAATTTCCTAGAATAATAAATTTTCTAGAAAATCTCTTAAGTTTTTCTAAAATCTGTCATCTGTTTTTTCTCCTTTTTGTGGTGTATTCTCAACATTTAGTTTCCTATTGAATTCTTTATTTTAAGTATCATATTTTTAGTTTCTAAAGTGGATAAGTGGATGTTGGATAAGGTGAACGGAAAGAGAGTAGAAACCATCTTTTCCCTAGATGCATCTTTTTGTTTTATGCATGCATTATTATCTTGAATCTGCCTGAGGATACCAATTACTATTTAAAAACAAAAAAAAGCAACTTCTCTTTACTAAATCATGTCTTGTTTTAGATTAGCATGCAGAAAGTTTATTACGGAGTGTCCTTGGGATCAACCTGGGGGAGGGAAAAGAAAGAAACACGACTGGGCAGGGGGAGAGATTGAGCTTCAATGCAATTTCTGTGGAGCTCTCAGCTAAATTCCAGGAAGTTTTCAAGCTGCGATAACCCTGCAGAATTTCTCCAAGTTGAGGTGAGGGGACCAGGACCTTGTATCTCCATGTTGATCAGTCATTGGATATGGGCTTGGGTGTCATGGTCTTGGGTGAGGTGACCCTTTTCAGCCAGTACAATTCCCTGGAAGCTTTCTGCTGGTAACTCTGCCAGCATCTAACTGAAGGGGAGTCTGTATGGTTACTCTCAGCATCTATCACATTTTTTTTAAAGGTTAGGTTGTTAGGTCCTACTTGCTCAATTTTTTTCTTTCTCTTTTATGCTTTTGTTTTTCCCTCAAATGTTTGGTGAATCTATATATATGAAGGGAAGTTTAGGTAGTTAATATGGCTAACTCTATCTGTGTCTAAAATAAGGCTTTTCCCTTAATGAGAGGACTAACAGAGAGCTCTCTGTATGTTATTGGGTCATGTAGACTGGCAGAACTCACTTTAATTATCTGTCAGTTCCAAATTTCAGAATCAGGGCAATCTTATTTTGGGGTGCTGTCTCTGCTACATGTCTCAGATAATTTTAAAATTTCTATAGAAATTATCTGATTTTGGGCCTGGGGGATAAATGCTAATAAGTCTATATGCCATATAGATCTGGGTGGGGGAGCTGGGTTGGAGTGAGGTTCTTGAACAAGAAGCTATCCGTATTCCAATATTGCCTAAACTTGTTTTTTACAAAAATAATCTCAGACCTTAGTCAAAAAGCCAGAATTCTGAGCCATATTGCCAGACTCACTGAACCAGAGTCCTCAGAGAAGGATCCCGAGATTCTCTAAGTTTAATAAGAATTCCATGTAATTTTATGATCAGCCAAGTTTGGCAACACCACCTATAGACAGTCCTCAAGCCATCAGCTTCCCCATCTACCCATCCATTTCACCTCCACTTCCACTCTTTGTACCTGTCTATTAATATGATAGCTTCCACCTGCTTCCTATCTTACAGAAAATCATCAAACTCTCTGGTCTTCCTGTTCTTAGAACTGTTATCAATTTATTCCCTTTTGTACTCGTTTACTGTTTCTTCAATGGTTTTTTAATAAAGAGGGAAGGTAAACGTGCACTCAAAATACCCTCTTAAATCAAACCTCAATAACCATGTTTTGGAAAAATCTTTTGAGCCAGGCTAATGTGCAATATAACAAATTGGTTATAGGAATAAGGGAGATAGAGCAGTTTTAGATAATCCTCACCTGGCTGCTTTTAGCAGTTGGGCAAAGTTTTATATGTTTCACTGAAAAGAAGAATTATGTGGTAGGGACAAATCATTTTGCTGGGAAAGATATTGAACTTAGTTTTTTACACGTCCAGTGTAATATGAAGGCCTAGGGAAGAGATCTGATCTGGAAGCATAATCTGTGGATCATTCATTCATTCATTCACTCATTCATGGTTTTGCATGTAGTAAACACCTTCTTAGTATATGCCAGGATATGAAAGTAGAAATATCTTATAGAGGGTAGAAACAAATTACTAAGAGTGCATGATAACTCACAGGCAAAGTACCAAACTCAGGCCTGGGTGATCAAGAAGGATCTGACATTCAGGCCAGACAGGACAAGTTGGATGAGTCTGGCAAAAGCATCTAGCAATAGTATAGAGCCCGTAGAAAAGCTGAGAGCCCCCCTGCCAAAAGAATACCAATAGGAAATTTTGTATGACTGGTTCTTAAGCAGGAAGGAAAGTAAGAGAAGAGGCTGTAAAGGCAAAAAAAAAAAAAAAAAAAAAGTAGGTGATACAGGGTCTTATACAGTGGGAAGCCAATGAAGAATTTCAACTAACCATCCTAGAAGTGGATCTGAAACCTTGGAAATGAGTGATACCACCTAGTGGTTCTCTAGCTTTGGTCTGCATCAGAATCAACAAGGAACTTGTCAAAAATGCACTTACTATGTGCAGCATTGCAGTAAGCCCTTTACATACATACACTTCTTTACATATATTGTCTCTTAAACCTCACAATCTTGGAAAGTGAGTGGAATTTATATTCCCAAGGTCACATTGCTAATAAGTGCGGGTACTGAGACTTGAACCTAAGCATTCTGGCTGTAAAGCCCCTGCCCTTACTCCTGCACTGTGTTGCCTCCAGATAGAAGTGTTGGACAAAATATACCCTTGAATTTCACAGAGGACATACAATGAGGCCTTTGAGAATTTTGAAATTTATCGTGGCTGCCTAGGATGCCATTTATTCTCTCCCACATCGAGAGATTTTGATTCAGGAGTTTGGAAGCATGCCTAGGAATCTGAATTTTAGCAAGTCTGAAGACAGTGTTTTGTTGTGGATGATTCCCTGACCCTGCTTGGAGTAATGTGAGAATAGGGAAGAGGTCTGAGGTTGACCTCCTTAGGACAGACCAATTCGTTAAAATGCCTGAAAAGAAATGCCTGGAGAAGTAGGAGGTAAACTTCGAGTATTGTTACAGAGTAGGAGAGAATTTGAAGAAAGAGGTCAGTAATAAGATATGCAAGAGGTAAGACAAGTAAGACAAATTAGGTAAGGGCTAAAAAGTACACATTGGACATGGTCATCATTTCACTGATAAGGCTGAGACCTTTTCCTCCAAACCTCTGACTCCCACTTCAGAAGAATTTCTACTTCTGGTTGTCCACACTGCCTGACACTAAGCCTAGAGACAGTTCCATTTTTCTCAGAGCTTTCCCTTCCCTATAGGAGCAGTTAACAGACTTCGGGAAGGTCATTTCTCTATAGCCTACCTTCATAGGCATTGAATTTCAACCACAGCATAGCTATGAATGGCAGACTCACTTAAATTTCTTATAGATTTGCAGATATGCTCTAGGATTTGATCCTTTAAATATGCAAAGAGTATTTGTTTCAACAAAGTGCTGCTCAAGCAGCAGTCTCTTTACACTGAAGATTCTGCCACCCATAATAACTGAACTTGAAGAGAAAAAGTGAGCTATGGTTTATGGAAAACTCTGTGTCTATTTTTAAATGTAGGCAAACAAAGTTCTCACAATCGGAGTATAAGCTGGAGGTAGATAATTCTTTGTTTTGGAGTATTTAATGCTTTCATAAGCAGACTCTGAAGTTATACTGGTTATTCAGGCACTAAAGGTAAGTGATTTCTTTTCAACATGCCAAAGCGTATGTGCCTGATTCCTGCTGGTTTTTACTGGGATGGAATCTCAGCACAGAGTTGCCTAATAAAAAAGTGTTAAAATCTTTACTTACTCTCAATTATAGATGTCTACACTACAACCTTCAACAGTTCCAATTTCTTCCTTAACACAAAACATTTCTTCTAAATTGAATTCTAAACCTAAATTAATTCTTCTTCAGTCATTTTCCCATTGTTAATAATTAACGTATTTATCTTAAGTTAGAAGCCCAAGTTCTTAGCCTTGGAGATCACGGAGAAATTTTATGATAATAAAAATAAATAACAATTATTGAGCACCTACTGTGTTTGGCATTGTGTTGTGTTCTTTGCATATCCTTCAAGCCCAGCAGATTTTGAAAGTGAGCGATACATTCTCAACGTTGTATGGCTAGTAAGTGTCAAAACTGAGACTTGAACTGAAGGATTCTGGCTGCAAAATCCCTGTCTATACTTCTGCACTGTGTTGCCTCCAGATAGAAGTGCTGTATATAATGGACCCATAAATTTCACCAAAGCTACAGAAGAGGCCTTTGAGAATTCTGAGATTTATAATGACACCAAAGGAAACCATTTACACTATGAACAACAGATATTTCCTAGACTCATATAAGAGCTTGCTGATCCTCCTGTGGACTAGCGTCATCACCCACTATATGCATCTATACCTGATGTCATTGTGGATTACACCACATAGACCACTGAGTCACTGGCTCTCATTTGTTTATTCAACACATGTTGAGCATCTGATGAATATGACAAGATCCTTATCTTCATCGAGTCTATAGTGCAACGGGGGACCAGGAATGATAAATCTATAATATCAAGAGTCTGATAGGTTACTCTGTGGTTCTCATATACATATTGTTTCACATACATGTTGTTGCGGTTGTAGAGCCCATTCAAAGAGAGAGGCATCTTTTAGGATGTAAGAAGAGGATCGTTTAAGAGGTTGCTAAAAACCAAGGGAATCCTCTTTGGAAAGGGCTGAGAGGAACCATCCTAATCAGATGGAAGCACCAAGGGAAAATATTCCTCTTTGGAAGGAAAGAAAGAAATCATGTTGAGGAGGTGTTACACTACGAATTTTGAAATATTAAGAAAATAACATCTAGATCAGTATATTTCTTTGGTTTGCATGTTCCTGTCAGATAAGAGTTAGAACACCCCAACAATCACTAGACATTTCTGTAGTAACCTGAGGTAGAATTTCACACTTCCAGAGAGAAAGAAAGAGTAAATAGCAGTTCAGTATAGAGTCCGCTTCCATCTATCGTGCCTTGCTAGTCTTCCCGTACATTCACGCCTTCTGAAATGGCCTGCTACTCATCCAGAGAGTTTGGGGATTCATAGTTTCTTTATATCAAACTCTGAAGGTAAAGAAGGATGAGAACTTCTGCTTTTATGATTACTGCATTAGGATAAAGTAAAAAGTGGGTGAGAGGATGGGTTAAATAGGTGATTAAGGAGGGCAGTTGTGATGAGCAGTGGTTATTATATGTAAATGAAGAATCATTGAATTCTACACCTGAAACTAGTGTTGCATTCTATGTTAATTAGTTGGAATTTAAATAAAAACTTGAAAAAAAATTAAAAAAATAAAACACTTGTAGCTAATGAAAAAATGCAAGTCTTTGTAAAAACAAAAAAAGTAAAAAGTGATTTTCTAATCTATTGCTTTTATTAATCATAGTATAGAGCTTTTTGTTTGCGTCTAACTTTAAATTACTTTATGTTCTAGATTTGAAGCTGAGTTTTTAGAGAATTTTAATGACACACAAAATTATTTTTCATAATTCACCAGAAAATCTGAATGTAAGGCCTTTTATTTGTTTTAAGTTTATTTATATTTATTTTGAGAGAGCAAGAGAGTGGGTAAGAGGCAGAGAGAGGAAGAAAGAGGATCCCAAGCAGGCTCTGCACTGTCAGTGCAGGGCCCAACGAAAGGCTTGATCTCATGAACCATGAGATCATGACCTGAGCCAAAATCAAGAGTCAGATGCTTAACTGACTGAGCCACAGAGCTGACTGGGCATCTCCAAATGTAAGGCCTTTTAATTATTTTTATGGTAATACCTACTGAAAATACAAATGGATTAGCTATTGTGTTAACTATCACCATTAGCCAACCTACTAGAAATCTTAAGATAAGTGTTACCATAACATTCCTTTTTTAAAAATTTGAAGCATAATTATCTCTGGGTTATTTTCAAGGCAATCTATTTCAGTTAATGTTTATGCTTTGTTCAAATTTATAAATAGAATTATTTTTTCAAAGGAGAAATTTAACCAAGGACGTGATAAAGAATCAAATGAAAAATAAACATTTTAATCTTCAGCAGAAGTCATTTTTCTCAGGAATGTATGTAAAAACTTTTCCTTTTCCTGTAAAAACTCTCATTTATATTTACACTAAAACTGTGGATAAACAGTTTGTGTAACACAATTTAGAAATCGTTTGAGGGATACAATACTTTCTTTTTTACTAGACAGTTAAAAATAAACTTACCAGTTATGTTCATATCTTAACAGTTAAAAAGCAGTATAATTCTGGAATTGGTCCTTGGTTTTAATTCTCTTTACAGTACTTACTAGATATATATTCCTGGACAAATCTCTTAATCTAGTGGAGGCCTTTTTTATTTATAAAATGGGGTAAGGATAATTATCTCACAAGTTTGTCAAGAAGACAGATCAGATAATGTATACAGTGTAGTCAATGTACATAAGCTAGGAAGTCCTACACATATTATGTTTATTTATTTTTGAGAGGGAGAGGGGCAGATAGAGAGAGAGGAGGAGAGAGTATCTGAAGCAGGCTCCAGGCTGACAGCAGAGAGCCCGATGTGGGGCTCAAACTTCCAAACCATGAGATCATGACCTGAGCTGGAGGTGAATACTGAGCCGACTTACTGAGCCACCCAGGTGCCCCAATCCTACACATATTATACATACACGGACATACTCGTAACACTTTAAGATTGGTTAACTGGAATTGTAGGGCAAATCCAATGAAATTATAATTATAGAAGAAATATTTTATGTTTTAAGATGATAAACTCCTTTAAGAATGTCTACAACTCAATGATATAAGGAAAGGGAATATATTTAAATGAAGATGTCCCTGTACTGCAGTCAGAACACAGCATGGCCCATCTCAGAATTAGGGTGGACGGCAAGAATATTTCTTCAGTGGGACATGGGTGCTAGATTTGATCTGTTTAATCTTGAATAACCCTTTAATATTTCATATGATATTGATTTTATAGTGATAGGTGTATTTAACTTGGTAGAAAGTCATTTTCAAACTTCTCCCCTACCCAGGCTACTTATTTTATTGCTGGACAATAGCTATGAAGGTAGAGATTTTGTTTTCTATAACCTGCTTGCATTTATGGAACCCCACCCTTGCATGGAGCACTAGGTAGGGTCACTGGGTGGAGATGGAATCAAATTCCATAGAAGGTATCCCTATGACCCTTTAGGAGCTTGAAGGAATACACATCAATACTTGAAACAAAGGAAAACACATTTATGGACCAACATGCCAGTGACAGCAAATTGATATAGAAGCTGCTGGCCTGAAAGAGAGATGACAGGTCTAAATATTTTTAATTCAGATTGTTTGCTGCTTGGGTATTGTCTGTAGTGGTCAGTCACAATATGTCTGAATGGTTGTCAAAAGCATGATTTGAAACTTTCACATCTCACAACTGCTCTTGCTTCTGTTCCTTTTCCCATTACCCTTGCCCTATAAATTGGACAAATTGTACATTTGTAGGGTAATTTATAATTTATCTTATGTGTTTTCATACTTAGTGCAAGAAATTACATTTGCTCTCTTCTACAATTAAATAAAGAGGAAAATCTACTCTCTCAGATCCTACCAACGAATAGTTTATTGTGTCTAGACTAAGTATTATAGTAGTTGCATTAAGGCAGCAACTGTCCTTTTTAGAATACAACATGAAAAAAGTTCCATTTGATTCTGTTAAACAACTAAATAATGAAACCATGCTTTATTTTATTAAGTTTTTTATTTTAATTCCAATATAGTCAGCATGCAGTGTTATATTAGTTTCAGGAATACAATATAGTGATTCAACAATTCTACTCATTGCTCAGTGCACGTCATAAGTGTACTACTCTTTAATCCCCATCACATACTTCACCCATTCCCCCACTGACCTCCCCTCTGGTAACCATCAGTTCTCTATAGTTAAGAGTCTGTTTCTTGGTTTATCTCTCTCCATCTCTTTTTTACCTTTATTTGTTTTGTTTCTTAAATGCCACATATGAGTGAAATAATATGGTATTTTTCTTTCTCTGACTTACTATTTCACTTAGCATCATATTCTCTAGCATCATATTCTCCACCCATGTTGTTAAAAATGGCAAGATTTCATTTTTTATGGCCGCATGATATTCTAGTGTGTGTGTGTGTGTGTGTGTGCATGCATGTACCACATCTTCTTCATCCATTCATCTATTGATAGACACTTGGGTTACTTCCATATCTTGGCTATTGTAAATAATGCTGCAGTAAACAGAGGGATGCATTTGTGTTTTTGTATATTTTGGGTGAATACCCAGTAGTGTGATTACTGGATCATAGGGTGGTTCTATTTTTAATTTTTTTAATGTTTGTTTATTTTTGAGAGAGAGAGAGAGAGAGAGAGAAAGAGAGAACTAGCAGACGAGGGGCAGAGAGAGAGGGAGGCACAGGATCTGAAGCAGGGTCCAGGCTCTGAGCTGTCAACACAGAGCCCAATGCGGGGTTCTAACTCATGAACCATGAAATCGTGACCTGAGTCAAAGTCGGATACTTAACTGACTGAGCCACCCAGACACCCCTATTTTTAATTTTTTGAGGAATCTCCATACTGTCTTCTACAGTGGCTGCACTGGTTTATATTCCCATCAATAGTGCACAAGGGTTCCTTTTTCTCTACATCTTTGCCATCACTTCTTGTTTCTTGTGTTGTTGTTTTTAGCTGTGCTATCAGGTGTAAGATGATATCTCATTGTAGTTTTGATTTGCATTTCCTTGACGAGGGTGACATTGAGCATCATTTCATGTGTCTGTTGACCATCTGGATGACTTCTTTGGAGAAATGTCTATTCATGTCTTATGCCCATCTTTAAATAGGGTTGTTTTTTGGGTGTTGAGATGTATAAATTCTTTATGTACTTTGGATACTAACGCTTCATCACATATGTTGTTTGCAAATATCTTCTCCCATTCAGTAGGTTGTCCTTTAGTTTTGTTGGTTGTTTCTTTGCTCTGCAGAAGCTTTTTACTTTGATGTAGGCCCAATAGTTTATTTTTGCTTTTGTTTTCCTTGTCTCAGGAGACATATCAAAAAAGATGTTATTACTGTCAGTGTCAGAGAAATTACTGTCCCTTCTAGAATTTTTATGTCTACCCATACTTTTCAAGTTATGGTTTGTCTATCCACATCACTCCACAAATGACAGGACTTAATTAGTCCTAATAAGCTATTCCTGGTAGAACCTACTGAATCAGTCAGAATAGGGTAGGATAAGTCTCAACATTTGGTCTCTGGTCTCTTTACTTTTAAAAATTACTGAAGGCTCCCAAAGAGCATTTGTTGAAGTGGACTGTATACACTGTTTTTTTTTCATATTAGAAACTAAAGTTAAGAAAATTTAAAAAGAGTTATAATTTTTAAATAGCAATAATAAATCCACAGCAGGTTAACATAAAGCACATCTTTGTGTGAAATCACTAAATTTTCCAAAAAAAAATTAATAAGGACAGTGCCATCATTATACATTTTTTCAAATCTTTCTGCACTGGATTCTTATACCAGTTTCTGCATCAAATATGTTGCAACATCACACAACGTGTAGAACCTTGGAAAGCTCTGCTTTGCACTTGTAAGGAAATGCGAGCAAAAGGGGAGATAACATCTTCATATCATTATGAAAATAATTTTTACCCCAGAGCTTCTGGAGTCCCAAGGGGTCCCCAAACCATACTCTGCAAACCACTGGGCTTAGTTATATGTCAATAATATACAATCTTCAAATCCTAGTATCTTAACAGAAAAGTTTATTTTCTTCTTTCTCATTCTAATATCCATTTAGGATCAGTTGGACATTTTTGCTCGATGTCATTGTAGCCTTTACTCTGGGACCCATTTTAGTGGAGTAGAAACTCTTTACAACATTGCTGGTGACCGTGGCAAAGGGAAAAGAAAGCATGGCAAAATAAGGACTGATTCTTAAATTTTCCTGCTGCAAATGACACCTATTACTTCTGCTCATATGTCATTAGCTAAAGCAATTCACATATCCTAGCCTGACTTCATGAAGGCAGGGAGGTATAACCCTCCTGCAGGGACAGACACAGGATATTAGTGAACACTAATACTATCTACCATACCCACTAATATTTTTAAAACACACCTAACTCTGTTGTGTCAAGTCATTAGATGTTCATAGACTCTGATCTTAGACTTTAGTAAGGTAATTTTTATCTTTGCCTCCAAACCTGCTCCTTTTCTAGCTTTTAAGAATTTAATGAATTCCTGGCATATGTTCAGTGTTTAATAAACATTCATCAAATAAATGAACAAATACCTGCCAAAGTCTCATTTAGATTTGGGTGTGACACTTATGTGCCTAAAATTCTAAGAATGATCTATCCAAATACTGGCCACATTAACTTTGGATCTGGGAAGGGTATTTTTGATAATCTAGCTCAGCCTCATCATTTAATAGATAATTCAATTGAAATATGAAGAAATTAAATCACACCATTTTAATCCTTGAAATGGAAATAAAGTTAATTGTGTCCAGTGTATATTTTGGAAATGGTATTGAGTTTGGGAATGCTCCTTGATAAGTCCTAATAAATACTCAAATGATATAATCATACAGATTTCTACATCAGAGTTTCATATTATCCAGTATCTAAAATTTCTAGGACTCAAAAGAAAAGGCATTGTAAAAGCAACTATAGTTTAAACACTTTAATTTACTTTCTGCCAGTGCCAGTGGAATAAGAATTTTTTGCCAAATTTCTAGTTTTTTTTTTTAGAGGCTTGCTTGCACTCATTCTGATTATTAATGTGTTGACCATTTCTGTAAAAGCCATCTTCTAAAACCGTTTATGCTCATAGAAATATCTTGCAGATGATAACAAGGTTATATAATATAAATTGCCAAGATGGGGGTGATTGCTCCCACCTCCAAAATATCCAATTTTTACATTTTATTTTCATTAACTCTAGAACCCAAAGTGCCAAACTTATGTAGAAGACATTGACTGAATATAGACAAATAAACAACACTGCATTTCCCCTCAGTATGGTAAAATTAATCAGTGAGAAAACTGAAAGTGTCTATTCATAACATACTTTCTTCTTAAGAACAGTATATTATTCTAATTAAACTTGGCAATAGCCCAATAGAGGTAGGTAAAGGACAAATATTCCCTTTTCATAGATGAAAAAAATCAAGGCATGAGCAGATTAAGAGAGAGGCCAGAGGTTACATAACCGGTTATTAACAGAGCCAAGAAAACATGATGATGCTTACTTCCAAGATGGTGCTCCAGACATGTAGCCACTGTATCCATGGTTATACATTTTGATAAATAACAAAAATTAGAAAAGCACATTGGTCAGAGTGTCTGGAATGAAACCTGAATTGTGCATATAGAAATTATCTTTGCAGGAAACATGAAATTGCTTCCATTTTCAAAAGCCTGCTCCCCCATATTTTTTTCCTATTGTCTTTGTATTCAAAAATATCTGTTGTCTAACTTAAAATAAATGCAAATATAACTGTGATACAAAGTAGCATTTGTGCCTCTAGTACCATTAAAGACTCTCATGTGTCAATGGGTGTTTAATTAGGCTGTATTAGATTAATCCCATGTCTCCATTGGTTGTAACAAATGAAAAGATAGTATACACTGTCATGGGGATAGACATTTAAAGTTCAATGTAACTTTCATATTTTTCCATGTTGATCGGTCAGCTAGGACTTCCTTTTAATTTGATGAAAATTTGATTTGTAAATCAGAAAACCTTTTAATTGCAAGAAATGCAAAGCAGGAATCTTTTTTTTTTTTAAGGATTGACATTACCTTTGTTGTTTGATACATTAAAATAAGACCCATAAGGGACAGCTCTAAACAATGAACTTCATGTAAAATAGATAAAAGCTTGCTCCTTGGGCCTACATAGAAATTCAGAGAGTTGGAAAGAACAACTTAATACTTCTAATAGGATAATATTGCCTAGGTAGCAATAGAATATTTGTTATAAAAGGTCTTAAATGTCATTTCCTAATGACATTGTGAGGTAATTTTAACCACTTTTAAAATAATTGCATATAGATTATAGTTATTGTATAAGAAAAGACTTGCTTCCAATTTAAACAAGTTAAATGTAAATTTAAGTTGTGAAACCTTATTTTTAAGTCAGAAAAATATTTCGGAAGACGTGTAAGTTTTGCTTTGTCACTGTACTGTATTCCGTTCAATAGAACAAAGACCAGATGCATAATGAGCCAATGTAAATGAAGTCAAATCAGCAAAAGCATAGTGGGGGAGGGGAAGGTATAAAATATGACAGTTGGTATAATGACCAGGGAGTAGAGAATTTAAATGTTTAATGCCTACACATTCAGATTCATTTTTCTGTCATCGCTTTGAATGGGTAGACTGAGGTGCTTGAAAGTCCAGAATGAAAACATCATCCCTTGGACCAAAAGAATTATTAATATTATTTAATAGCATGGATATGATCTGCACTCATAATCATCTTCTTTCTACCACTCCCCCCGCCCACCTCAGAAAAAAAAAAAAGAAAAAGAAACGTGGTTATAATTAGAGATCATTTGAAAATGCTGTAAGTGTTTATTTGGGGCTTTCTGTCTTACCCTCCTACACTAACATGCCAGCTTCCCATCTCCCAGCCATGATGGAAGCTCAGAACACAATAGGAACACAGCAACAATATGCATTGCAAATACATGTATATCTTTCTGCACAACCTATCTTATTGACTCTTAATAAAATGAGTATCTTCTAAAAAATATCCTGAGCTGTAAATTGCTTTACTACTGATGACGGGCTTTGGAAAAATACTACACATGCCTTACAATCAACTAGACAGACTTGTGTTAAACAGAATTGCTTAGCTCTTGTCTGTAAATTACTCCCCTCCCTCTCCAATAAAGGAATGAATCTTGCTTAATAATCTATGCTGCTTAGCATGTGTTATAACTGTACATGTGAAAATCTTTGCATTTTACATATCCCATACTTTAGGACTATAACAAGCCTTTATCATAATGTTCTCACATTTAACATTTCCCTACATAGAATGTGAATTTTTGAGAATACTGACATAAAGATCATTTAATGCAGTGTCCCCCACCATGCGATTTTCTCTCGTGTGCAGTTCCAAACTATGGCTGTCTTGAAGATATTCATAAATTCATTTCGCTGTCTAGGCAGTTTAACACACAGTAATTAAACTGGAGCTATAAACAGCAAAGCATATACATGGACTTCTCAGATTTCAATATTACATTAAACTAGAGGATATTAATCCCTAAAAATAAATGCATTGATAATATGAACGTGGAATTGTATTTTGGGGTGGAGATAGGAAAAGAATTGAAGATTACTGTAAAGTAAGCTAAATTTCTGGTTTTAGTGTTAATTATTCAAAAGAATTTGTGTCTTTACAGCTTAAAAAAGGAAAAATACCCACATTCTTTGGCACTGGTGATGTGTACTAAAAGGCTTCCCTTAAACCAGCTCCACGAAAGGGAGGAGATGTGTGTTGAGGGCTGGAGAAACACGGGAACCCAAATACTTGCTTTGTAAATATTTAAGCATTTTTGCAGGTTAGACTCTAAAGAAGAAATAAAATGCTAGCCTTTTACCTTTGAACCCTTTTGTGGAATATCTTAATGTTGCCAAATGTGAATATAGTGAACTTAATCAGTAAATTTGACTGAGATTTATGAACTTTTTCATTCTAAATGCATTTACATATACACAAGCACATATATGTACATAAATTTATTTTATTACATCCATTTTACACAAACTGAACCTTAAGCAGTTGAAGTAAAAAAAAAAGCCAATCAGAATACTCTTCATATATCCTTAAGTCCATAAACCTCTTTAAATTGTCTCTTTTAAAAAACAGCTAAATTATGGAAATGCAGACTGCATTACAGAATATTTGCCAGTTATATCTTGATTCTTATTTGAAATTCCCACAAGAATATAGGCATGACAGTAATATAAACCATAGAAACAGGCAAAAAAAAAGTAGAACACAGGGACTTGTAAATAAATCCATGAATATCAAGAAGCACAGATGCTAAGATTATGCATTTTTACCAGTACAGTTCTGTGCTTGTAAACTATAAGGCCAGACATTTGTAAGATGCAGTGTAGCAGGTCCTGCAGAGGGAGGGAGTGGAAGGAGAGACACTGAGAAAGGTGGGGTGGAGGGAAGAAGGGAGGGAAAGTGAGTGAGAAATGGAGGGGGGGAGAGATTGAGAAGAAGAGTGTGTGTGTGGGTGAACATAGCCAGACACAATAACGCATAATAATGTTAACATTCCTGCATGTCTAATGGCTTAAATATGCTGTGTGCCTCACTCTAGCTCCACACGGCAGCTGATGTCAAAGAATCATTTAATATTTTATCAATAGTCCTTCTTTGAACCCCCCTTTTTTTTCCTATAAAAAGGATTCTGGGGTTGCCAAGCACACACACAAAAATTAAATCTCTTGAATGGCAAAATTTTAAGACACAACATATTTGTGAATACTTCATGTTCAGCAAGATTCACACCATTTTCCAACGTGTCTTACATTATTTACATCTTAGCAATGTCAACATGTCTTATTTACCAAGGAAACATAAAGGCTGATTTTTAGCATCTTTTTTTTTCCACATTAGGAATGTATAGCTTTATTTTTTAATGTAAAAGAAACCCATTGATTGAATTATTATTATAATACCAGTTGGACTTTTAGGGTTTTTTTTTCTAGTGGAAAATATTGTTTTCTTGTTTGACGGATACTATGCCTGTAACAAAGAATGACTGAATTGTCTTAACAAAGAAGATGAAGGCTGTATGTGTTGGTTACAATAGAATAACCACCTTCCAGATCTCTTAAATCCACAATATATGTAGTGTGGGTCCTGAGTGGCTTTTGTTTTCAATGTCTTTTGTAAGCTTTTAGGGTTTTTTCTGCATCAAATGTCAAGTTAATTTACAGGGCGCTATTACTGATATGTTTCCTTGGTTTGTGGTTTTCTGTGAAAGGCAGGCAGCTGAGACCAAGTCTTAGGCTAGGGGGGAGGGGCAGCCGGCGAGCCCATAACACATACACTGTGCCAGGGTCTGTAAATTGGCTGTCTGTATGACAGCGGGCCCAGGGAAACCTCTAGTCTTCATTTGCATGCTGAAGAATATCCAGGATTAAACCGGACTGATTTTCATACAGGATTTAGACCTGACATTTATTATTCGGTTCACAGACCTCTTGAAGGAAAGTTTGTTTTCCACTCATAGATGAAAAATCTTCTAAGATAAATAAAGACTGGCTTAGCAGTAACAGTAAATAAATATCTTTCCTGTATTTCTTATGAATTTATCATATATGATTACCAGACAGATGCTTGCCACCAAATTATTATATTTTCCTCTTTAGCAAATCTAAAGAAAAATATCTATCAGGGCCCAACTCAGTATTTATAAAACATATCTATTTAATACTGGAAGTTGATTTTTCATAAATAAAATTTAGAGACAGACGTGATTTTTAAAACAAATTAAAACAATATTGGAGTAGTAAAATACTCTGAAATGCTTAATTTTACATCTACTCCATGTGTTTTTATGAAGACAGCGAAAATTTTGGTTATACTGTAAGCATCAATTACATAGTTTCATATAAAGCATGAAAATTATAAATGAATGCTACACATGAGCCCTATCTACCAAATTTATAACATAGATAGTTCATTTTCATTGCTTAATAGATCCATAAAATATTCCAGTGTCTTTTAACATTTAAGTATTAATTGTTTGTCCAGACAAACACTTAGAATCCAATACTTTGGCAATATTTTAACTAAACTAAGGTTTAATTTCTAGTATTCGAACAGAACATATTTTGACACAGTACCAATATGAAGAAACATGGCAGAGTTGCCTTACATTTTCTGGAAGGCATTTTGTATGTGGGCCAGAGTAAAGAGTACGTGTAGTGATTAAACAGGCCCAGAAGAAATTTAGGATTCCTCATGTATTAATAGACACAACAGATTTCTCAAATGCATTGAAAATACACTTTCATACACTTAGTAAATGTAAAGTAAAATCATACCAGTGTCAGCAATTAAATACATTATTGTTTCTGTCGGTGCATGTGGAGAAAACACTGTAAAATCTGCGACATATTTGAATTTTTAATGTGTCAGTGGAACTTTTGAAAACATGTTCCGGTATTTGATTTCTTTATGGATCTTAACTTATTCATAACAAATCTTAAACATGGGCGATATAGGATGTATTCTTTGAAAATTTTTGTTTGTTTTAACATTGCATTTTATTGGAAGTGTACCTATGAATCACAATGATACCTTCAAATCAGTTTATGATTATACCCAAAATAAGTAAATATTATTAAAGTTTTAGACTGTATCAATGAACTTTTTATAGTGAGCTATCAGTATCACGTATACAAATCAGGTTATTAACCAAGCATTTAATAAATGAACAAATGAGTCTATCTAGTTTTGCCTTAATTCGATTACCATACATAACATGCACAAGAATAATCAGACTCTTTACCAAAAATTAGGTAAAACCAAAAAGTAGAAGTTATTGCTGTGAAAAGATTTTTGGTCATCTTTCATGAAGAAATATTTCTTCTTTATGTATATGTAAATTACAAATGGTAACATAAATATTGTAAAATGTGTCTACACGTGCAAAGTGAAGAGAATCCAGGCACTTATTTGAGCAATTCACGCCAACCCCCCTCACTTTTGCTTGCAATAGATAATTGAGACAAAAGTAGTTTTCCCTTGAATTATCTGGGTGATTGCATCAATTCTTCACTTTGCTTTATATGTGTGTATAGACACAGCAATTGTGTATCTTCAGAAAGTGCCACTTTAGAAAAACATGCAAATACAGAACACAGTCATGTAAGACACTGCTACCTTTCAGACGTAATGTACCACTGAACTTATTTGTTAATCAAATTGGGATCTTAAAAAAAGGGAGGAGTTAAATATATTTTCCTAAGTAATTATTTCTAAAGCAACATACAGTGATATTTAGATGTAACATACAATTATACATGCATCATGCAAACTAGGTTTCTTCAACCTTCTCTGGCATACTAATGCCCTGGTATCCTTCATTATTATTTCTATTAGCAGTCTACTTCCACAGTAGGCCCTGCTAATTGTAGGGAGAGTATTCACGATGGTGTGTTACCAGGAAAGTACTGAGGAACATTTAATTGTGAAAGTTTGACCCTCAACCCGAAATCCTGAAAATATATGTTTGAGAAAAAGGAATTCTGAATTCAGGTGGTTGGAATGGGGAGGGTCGTTTTCAATCAAGCCAATTTTTAATGACTTCATTGTTAATACACTTAAAAATTGGGCTGATACAATGATTTGAGCTCACTCAGTTATTTCGTCTTTTTTAGTGACTGCATAAGAAATAGATATTAATTGCCCGCCATTTAAAATTCTTGATACAATTCACACTTACTCACTTTAAACTCAAGATGTCTCTCAATCAAATTGTGGGGCTCTTTATATCTTCAATGTAATTAATATTGTACAGTATTCATGACAAACATAAAGAACAAGGAAAAGGATTCCTACTTGGTAATCATCGTAAATATGAAATTGTCAAGCTAGTACTAATTAGTCACTGAGATAAAGATAATATGCAAGTCTCCAAGAGGTGCAACAGACTTAGAATAAAATTCAAATATGCCACAATTAGATTATTGTTTCAAATGCTTATGCTTAATAAAGTTGGTGGACCATTATTTGCCAAATAATTCTGTCAGGCAAGCAGTCATAGTTTAAAAGTAATTAAGCAATTCAACCTCATCTTTAAATGGTACATGCAAATATCCACGCTTTTGTTCATTTGGAAACGCGTAAGATGCTTGATAAAAAGTATTGCATAAGAGAAAATTCATTATATTATACTTTTTAAACTTCAACAGGTAGAGAATCATTTTTAAACTTGCCTTTAAAAACCATTCTAGTAAAGCATTTGATTGTTTAACATTTTTATTATTCAAGTTCTTACCATTTCACACTACTCCCTAGAGAGGGGCCAGGAAAATATTAAAAATACTATAGAAATATAAAGGATAAGATATTTGTCACTCTCGTTTAAATTGATGTATGCTGCTGTCCTATAAACGTCACATCGGATAACCCTGAAAAATTACCATGAATCTCCATAATTACGCATATTCATGATGCTGTTTTGCATAGTGCTAACAGCAGACTGCATGTGGGGTGGGACGTGAAGGGGGGTAGGAGTGATGTGACAGATTAAAATTATTACCAGTATCATGGAAATAGACATAGCAACAGTTCCATTTTGTTAGGTCTTACAAAACAAAAGCATATCATAAAATTGCACAGTAATTAAATAACTAGAAATTTTTCTCCTACATATTTCATCATAAAAAGTTAACACCGATAAGCTGACTAGAATTGTCATTGTTACTTGAAATGTGCTTATATTTGTCATAGATTCCTAGGTACAAGAGTATGTCAACTGGAAGGACAGAGTGCTTTTTAACTTTTTTTTGAGGTGGGGAGTGAGAAGGTAGGGTGATGGGGAATTTTCAAGCCTTCCGAAGTACCTGAGTTTCTTATGTGATTCAAAAGCTCTTGGTGAGCTGAGTGCAAATCATGTAGGTAGAATTCTTCTGCTAAATATGAGGACTGAATCATATTCAGTAAACTGTTAAAAGGCTCTAAGAGAAAAGTTGTCTGGTGTCTATCTCAATAGCTTTTTGTGCTGAGGCAGAGAGCAGAGTTAATCAGGGACTCTAGAAGTAATTATCGACAGAGTTTGGGTAATACAAATGCTTGGGTAAACAGCGATTGTTCTTTCCACAAGATTGCGAGTAGAAACAACAATACTGGTATTGTCCTCCACTTCTCATTAAGGGGACTCGGGAAGGGAGGGCTGCACTGCCAGGCGGATGGGAAACTGACAGGCAAACTGTGCTCGAACGACTCTCTCCTGATCCCACTACCACAAGCTCTGGCTTTTGGCATCAGGAGTGCCAGCTGCATCGGGAGAAGCCAAGCCTGTCATACCATCTTCACATCAAATCTTCAGGGTACAAGAGCTAGAGCATAGTTAGAGCTTAATGAAGAAACAAATACAAAAGGGAAGATTAGGCCTTGTTAACACTTGCATTCATTTGTTCTTATAGAAACTGCACTGGATGGGTTGTTTTATAGAACTCATTCTTTTTTTCTCCTAAGCAGAAAAGTTACATTGAGGATGCATTTTTTTTATATTGTAAATACACAGAGAAAAAAGAAATCTTTCAGTTCCCCTGTAACTATCAGCCAGCAAATTGTTTTGTCAAAAATGCCACTTGAAGCAGTGATGTCCATGACAACTGTCAAAATTGGTAAATAAATACTTTTCATTTTTTTATATTAATCATATTGTACTTCTTGCCACATGAAGCATTTCTTTGCATACTTAAGTGGTACCATTGAATTCCTTTGAAAAAATGGGGATGTGGAACTTTATCTATTGTTACTGGATAACAAACAGTCTCCTCTTTGGGGTGCAACATTTATGTTTCATGGCACCACATTACTTTTATCTTCAAATTAATTGCATTTGAGAAAAAGGAACCATATTTTTGAAGTTCACTATAAACTAGTCAGAAAGTTTGACAGCAGAATGCTACAATTATTTTTTATTATTGTAAGCAGTCAGTCAGCTGTACAAAGGTGTATTGTGTACAGCTGCAATGTAAAACCTATTTTTGTTTATGCTATCTGTCAACCACTTAATATGGCTAAGGTGCCTGCTGGATGATATTCTAAAGGAAACAAGAACACTTTAATTGGAATAATGTAGTTTCTAGTCTATACCTTGTATATAGGGCCTAGCCAAGAAAGGTTCATAATGCATCTGTGGCTGTTAAACTTTGGATACGTGTTGAAAGAAGATAGGCAATTTGTTGTAGACTCTGAGGAGAGGAATGTACCGTATCTACATTGGGACTGAGATACTTTTATAAATTCTCACATACTGAGATGCAGATTCGGTGAGGAGACCCTTCATTTTCTTTGCCTTGCTGATGATGGAAAACAGAAATATGGACAGTGAGGTATTCTTTCAGGAGGTAACTTTCTGGAGACATATGAAAAGACAATATCCAAACCATGCAGCCTAGTTACTAAAAAACTTATTTTTTTTATGAGAAAGGCATTTAAAATAAAATAAAATATACTATATAAATGGTCCAAAGTCCAAGTCATTTTGTGTAAATTGAATCAGCCCAAGGTAAATTTACACCTATACTCGCATAATGATGACAGAGAAAGATGTTATAAATTAGATTTTGTATTCCATGAATAAAGTTTACCATGTGCTATAAACCAAGACTCTAAATCTCAGATATTGCTGCCAAACTGTTCCTTAATTTTTGAGGACTGTTGAATTTACGTTGACCTAATGTGTATGAGTTGTTTTTCCCTTCATATGTCCTAAAGAAAACCAGTATTTTCAGCATGGTAGGAATGGATCCCCTTTTTTCTGTTAGTCTGGAGATACCACCAAATTCGTGTCATGTGCTGAGTTCCCCTGAATTTTTCCTGTTTTGTGGTCAATATATTTGCATGACATGATTTTGTTTATGGTATATCAAACATCCAAATAGCAGTGGACCTTGAAACACCCAAAAGTATCTCATATTTCCTAGTGCCCATATACTTCTGGTACTCTGAACTCACGGATGTCACCATTTTAAGGTGACTGCATCTTAAAATGTGAGGTCACGTTGTAGGGAACTGACCTCATTACAGAAAGTCAGAGAATTTGTTACCACAA
The DNA here is from genome assembly GCF_007474595.2 of Lynx canadensis. NCBI lineage: Eukaryota > Metazoa > Chordata > Mammalia > Carnivora > Felidae > Lynx > Lynx canadensis. Next base: position 151,419,204 of record NC_044303.2, on the reverse strand, counting down.
ATTCATTGATTAATCATTTAAATGGCGCTTGGTACTTACAAGTGGCAGTTCTCATATGCTTTCAGACAAAGAGCAGTTAAATACTGAATAATGCTGTTTTTATTTGTTAATGTTATTAGTGGTTTCCTCAGTAGTTTGTAATTCAGCATGACAGGTAGATTTGCATGATGTCTCCAAATGTGTTTAGTTACATGATAGTATTAATATAACTTTCTGTGATAACAAGTAAAATGAAACTACATTTTTCTTTCTGATCAATAGCACTCCTTTTTAGGATTTTATTAATAATTACTTCAGCATTAATGTGAATACACTATTTCATTCGTTTCTAAAACTGTCCAACCAATTTTAGCTGATACTATCAATTATGTATCAACAGGACAAGCAACTAGGGTAGGTACAAGAGAATCTTTACCTCTGCAAATCGTATCATCTTAAGTATGACATTACAAAATATATTTGTGTTGATTTGGATTATTTTAAGACAATAGCATAATAGAAAAGAGTAAAATAATTCATGTTCCCCCAAAGCAAAGTTTGATAAAAACGTTTGTTTTTGGTACTATAATCATCACATGTACACATTACATATTTTTAAATGTGTTACAAAAATGAATGCAAGTTACTTTTCTGTTTGAAAATGTCTGAAGCTGGACATTTGTTGTAGAGTTTAGGTGAGAGGAAACCGTGGGCATTATTGCTGTTTTGTACATTTAATTGACAGTGATCTGGCTCCATGTTGGATCACAAAACATGTAAAGAGTTTTATATTTTTGTATAGTTTAATGTTAATTTTTACAGCTTTATAACACAGGTGAACAAAAAATAAATTATACTTTTATTAAGATCAGGAAGTAGCCACCTTTCATTTACTTAAGCTTTCCTTTACAAGGAGTTGATTTTATGTGAAACATGAGCTCTGATATGAAGAATCAACTTTTCTCTTTCTTGTGGGAAAATTTTGTTTGGTAAGAACAGAACAATTCAAATGGAACTAAAGAAATTAAATTTGTAGGAATATTGAATATTTGGGCACTGGCTAAACTTCTTTTGAAAGATGTCAACCTTGATCAGGTCTCTAACAAGAATGAACTTGCTACACTGCTCTCACTCACTCCTTGACTTCTAGCAGTGTGGGACCACCTAGAGTGAAAGATGGCATGTATAGGAATGGAATCATAACTGGCTCTAGCAGCAACCCCAAATTAAAGTCATTATCCCACTAAGAATCCCTTTTGGTCCCCACCTGTGTTGCAGAGAAGAAGAGCATGGTGTTTCAAGGGAGGCTGACAGAGGGGTGGGGGTGGGCTGGTATGTAGTTAGAGTTTGTGTAACCTGAGTTCATGCTTGTATGTACTAGATAAGTGCCTCTTTGCTTACTTTTTTGCTCATAAGCATCTGCATCTAGGGGCTTAAAAAAATCTATTCATCCAAATTCTAGTTCAACTAATATTTCCACTCAATTACAGATGCTGCTTGCCTTGTGTGAATCAGATGGTCATTTTGGCACATAGGAATTTGTAAGAGTGCCGGTCTGGGAGTGAGATCTGGGTTCGAACTGCTGCTTGTACTCATTTGGAGCCAATTGCATTGTCTTACTGAGCCTCAGCAATTTCTTCCTTACGTAGTGACTCTAAAAATTACATAAATATACATAAAATATCTGACAAAATAACTAGTACTATATCTGAAACATAAGAGATGCTCCAGAATAGTGGTTACTTTCAAATTTGAATGTGTAGAGTCCAGAATAAATTCAGAGCTGAGTAGTTCTGCTTTAAGAACAGTTGTTTTATCCTGAGAGGGGCAAGGAGGGGTTGAAGAGCCCCTTCATTGATTGGGGGGGGGGGGCGCGGGAAGAGTGGCCAGACCCAGTGTGGGGCTATTGCCTGGTTCTCAAGTCAAAGTCCACATTTAACCAAACCATGTGAAATTTTTGCATCTTTCTTGTAGCTTGCAAAAGTTGAAAAACTAAGTGCTTAAAAACAAACAAAAAGAATGAAAGTTGGCACAGAAATACAGTGGTTTTTTTTCTTTTTAACATGGAACCTGACATATAATAGATTAAAGAAACATTTGCTGAATAAATACACAAGTAAAGGTGAATTTTAAATATGCACACCACTGAAATTTGAAAATAAGTAATTCAAGTTCACCCCTACCACTGTCCTTTTTTTTTCTTTTGAGAATAAAAAGTTCAAGGGACTTTAAGAGAATGAAGGACATTCTAAAATGATCCTTCTTTATGTTTACATATGTTGAATAAAAACCTACTTAGCATACACCTTTATGAAATGTACCTTAAAGTACAAAAATAAATCCATATGAATGCATGTTTCTTATACAACATTTTCCACCACAAATTCTGGCATAGTCACATATTTATTCATGGAATAATCCATCATTTCTTCATAGTGCAAGCATTTATTTAGAATATTGTCTTAAATAACATAGTCAGATGTTTACTAAATACGTCCTTTACCCATCCCATGAAGGGTACATTTTCAGACATCACCACATACATTTGGGTTTCGTCAAGATTGCTGTGTATGTAGGCCAAAAAAACGAGTGCCTCCGTAGGCGTTGTGTTGACCTGTTAACCTGAATTTCATTTCTGACTACTTTTGTATTTAAACTTAAATTCCATAACCTATATATGCATGGGGGATTAATTCTCATTTGAGAATTATCCTACTTTAAAATAACTGTAACAGCAAAAATAGGTGTTCATTCCAGCCGTCAACTGTTTCAAGATTTGGAGCTCGTCTTCTTGAGAGTTCTTCACAGAGCAGAGCAAAGAGGCTGTTTGATTTTTTTTTTTGGAGGGGTGCTGGTTAGGTTTTATTTTAACAGGATGTTTCCTCTTCATCTGTTTTTCAAAATATCAGTTATATCAATATTAGAAGGGTAAACAGCTACAAAATATACAGTATATAGAAAGAATTTTCTTAACTAGTCTATTGGCTAATAAAAGTACACATGAGGAAGCGGACTGAACAGAACCCATGGCCTCTTGTTTCTGGAGAGGAACAAACAGGTTACCCTCCAACAAAATGGGAATAGACACTTGTGTGGTAGGGACAGCATTGTGGTAGAATCAAGAAACCTGGGCCATTTCTGATTCCACCTCTTAGATGTCAGAGGGGAAATGAACAAGCACTTGCCCCTCACGCAGCCTCTCAGACCTCTTTCTCAATGATATATTCCTAGTGATTATAATTCATATAAATCTCAATAGATCAAAATAAGACTGGGTGATGCTAATATCTTCTTTCTGGTATAAAACTTCTATTTGGGAAAATTATAAAGATGCAGAATCACTTTAAGAATAAATATATGATGCAGATAATATTGTAAAGCTCCCAGCTAATAGCATCAGCCCACTTACAAGTGCTAATTCTAATGTACGAAAGTGTAGGTTGAATGTTCAACTTTGCAAACACATCTATAAAGATTAGAAAGGGAATTATCTTTCTTTCTAGGAAATACACACGTAAAAGTTAATGCAAGAAAATGTTTCTATTTCATTATTTATTTTCTTCATTGCACTTTGACTTTAAGGCCAAAAAGAACTATCTTTATGCTAAATTTTGCACTTTTTTTATCCTGGGACAATTGATGATGATTTTAGATTATTATTTGAATATCTGTTGTAAAAGTGTTTATAGGTTATTTTTTGTAGCTTAATAATCTTTATAATATCATTTTTCACACGATACATATTTTAACTGAAGTGTGAAATCAAGATGATGTATTTACCTTTGTTTCTGCAATACAATACAATAATGATCTGATAAAATAGATGTAAAATAATCATCCTACTAAATAAATAATAAATAAATAAATAAATAAATAATAAACTTTATGCCCATGTTTTTTGGATAATAAGCATTTTTCATAGCAGCATGTTTATTTTAAAGATTTTTAAAAATTGTATTTTGAAACATGTGTGACCTTCTCTTGTTAGGACTTACTGAAAAATTTTTGTCAACATTCGGCTTTTTCAAGTAAAAGACAAATATAGCCTACAGAGGCTTCCCCCCCCCCCCCCCCGTATATTGCAAAGGACTTGTAAGGACAAATTTAATCAGGTAGTTCAGTATTTACAGTATATAAGAACTTAGGATAGCCACAGAGAAACAAGAGGATAGTTGTGCCTCACTTTTCTTTACTTTGAAAAAAATGTATCCCACGACAGTTTTTACTGATGATTAGGACTCCGAGATGTCCTAGTAAAATGAAGTCCATGTGTCATACCTCACTCATATCAATCCACAAGGACATTCTAATAACAAGTTTGCATTTACTTATGTTCATAATTATACAGTTAATACTTTTATTTACATTGTTTATTTTTTAGCAAATGTCCCATTTTATATAGAATAAATTGTAATCAGCTTATAGTGCTATAATATTAATAACACCAGCAGTTGTATTGGCTCTCCTTCCCACAATACACTCATGCCAGTTTTCGATATTGCTGTTCTCTGCTGCATACACATCGTTATATGTTTCTCACCAATCAGAATCTTCTCTTTTCTATCTCTCTCTTCCTCTCCACCCTTATCTCTCTTCCTTTTCTTCCTCTATTTCCTCCAGCCTTTCCTTTTCCCAGCCCAGTTGCCTGCCTTCCCTGCCCTCAGTTCTTCACTACAGAGGACAGTGAACATATTAGGAACATTCAGTTGTGGTTGGGCTTCTAACCTTGCTCAACTCCAGCATTAGCAAAGGGATTCAGTTTCTTGAATTCATTAATAGTGTTTTGCCACAAAAGGCTTTGTAGTTCTCTCCTGAATATTGAGCCTAGCTTAATAACATTCCATTTATGTTAAAGACACATTTAATCTGTAAATGTGACCTTTAGAAGAATTCTCTTGTTTTTCATTAAAGAAACACTGCATTACAAATATTAATTATTCCTTGATGCCATATTTTAATTAACTAATCATGTGCTATTTGCAGCAATAAAGAGTGTAGTAATGTATGTGCGGTAATGCTGTGTAATGCAAGATCGATATCAAAGGATCTGTTGCTGCAGAAAAGACATGTTTTGAGTATCTTCTCTGGATGAGTTTGCTTATATGAAACATTTATTCTAGAACGATGCTTTGTTTTGCTTTGTTTTTTGTATTTTTAAATGCCAAGGCAGATCTGATTAAAATGCTGAACATATCGTTAGCCCCATCACTAATAAGTGAACGTTCACTGATGCATATTAGCAAGGTCTAGCAATGTGGTGAAATTGTCACTTAAGTGCTGGGAATCTGAACACAGAAAATGACAGGCAATGCCGAAGGTCCGGCTCCAGTGCATGTCTTCACTGTAGCTAGAGTCACTGGAATGGTGAAACCAGTTTAGGTTCAAGGTCGCTGCTGACATTCAGCTGTCATGGCTTCATTGTCTGCAGGCCTTCTCTCCATTGACACATTCAAGAGTACTTTATAGCAACCACAAAGAGCCAGTCAATTGATACCATTACACTTCATGCACACACAAACCACAAGCCTGTTCAGGACTGTTGATACAGTCTAACATTTATTCATTAAGGGATCTATTGAAAATGCAACTTGCCCAGCCCCACTCTTAACAACATAGACTTACTTGTTTAGTCCAAACATTTAGCTACGTCTTTTTCAAGTTTTGCACAGCATTCTCTAATTGAAGTAACATTATCTGCATTTTAATGCTACACCATTTATGTCCAATGAAAGATTACCTGAACAACCCTGCCATTACCACACTAGTTTAAATACGGGCAGTCGTATAGAAAAAATATACACAAAAGATGTAAGCAGGGGGAAAGGGAGATATTTATTTGTTCTGGGAGTGCCACGGAAATCCAATTGCTCAGAAATGAAATAAGAGTCTGGAGTGAAAGGAGGGAAAACCTAAGCTTGGGTCAGGGAAGAGGCAGTGATTAGCTCCATTGTTAGGAGCTCTTTGAGCTTCGTTGGTTGTAAAGAAAAACCCACTAATGAATCTATTGAAGCTTGCCAGAACTTTGTGTGGAAGACAACTTAAGTTATGGTGCTTATCTAAAAAATGGTAGTAAAGCATGTGGGTATATAAAACAGCACATATGTCTCTTTATTAACAGCTTGCCCATAAAGACAAAAAAAATTGTTTAAAGGTTGTATGTTCAGCCTTTTTAGCACATATATGTTTAATTCAGTATTCACTGGTCTTAAAAAAAATCACCTCAGTGATAAGGAGATATAAGAAAATCTATTCAATTTAATAGTTAAAAGACAAGGATCTAGGCAGAAATATAATGTAGCTAATCTTTTCTTGGTGTTCTACCACTGTTTGTAAAGAAAGATGTGTTTAAAAGTCAACTTAGCATGCTAGTTCATGTTTGCATATTTTAAATATGCAGAAACCATTTCATTAAGGAGCGTGATCAACTGACATTAAAAATAATAGACTTTGGAAAAAAAAAGATCAATATGGCTATGTGCTACATTTAGTAAAAGATGTTTATCATGCTTCCATCATATATGGCATCTCCAACATAAAATTGAGTCCATTTTTGCGATTCAATTAATATTAATTCCATATGCCTATTTAATTCTACAAAACACGCTGCAGTGTCTCAAATAAGGCTGGTATTAAAGGAAGGATTCAACGAGGCGGCAGTATACTAGGAAAAACAATTGTGGCCAACGCCTTGGTTAAGATCATTGCTAGTACCTGGAAAACCTACAATGTATAACAAGTAGAAGTGGAACATCTTCTTCCAAAAGTTTTGCCTTAAGTTTTTCCAAATACTTTCAAGTGTTATGTTGGTGAAGCAAAGTTCAAGCAACGAGAAAAGATCCTCGTTCTCCCCGTGTCCCACCCCTCACTGTCAAACTCATCCAAATTCCATGATTTTTCACCAGAATGAAGTTTGTTACTTGGGAAGCATGACTCTCTGCCTCTGAGAATTTGTTTTATAAGTAAATGAATGTTAGGTCAATGAATTCACTCATTTTTTTCATGATGACCAAAGCATTATTTGGACAAAGCATATTATTTTGGGGCAACAGGAGTAATCACAAGCAGAATTCTTTCTTAGAATACTATGGGTCTTTTTCCTTTTGACATCTCAGATTTCTGTCTAAGGTCCTGGGAGACTTCTTGTGGAGATTATCTTGTAGTTATCAGAAAGTTGTCTCTTCAAACCTATGTCCATATAAGGGAAAGTACCATTGCCATGGTATTGAGCAACTTTCTTCAGGTCTTTATTAATTATTCAGTGGTCAAACTAGGATAAGCAAAGGCTAAATACACACTAGATAAAAATGAGTGATCTGTCTCAGGTCCAAACCATCAGGAATCCATTATGTTAATATTGGTTACAAAGACTGTCTCTATTTCTGTAAGATTTCACGTCAGGAATTTTGACTTATTATTGATAGTAGTGCAATGGGAGGATGAGAATTACAAGAGCTATATAAAAAAATTGAAGCGATAAAGGGAAGCAATATGTATAGGATATCTACTACATTACAGATGTTATACTGGGCACTTAACCTATGTTGTTTAGTCTGTACAACAACCCTTTATATGTGGGGATTATTATTATTTTATGTTATGAATATGAAGAGAGAAGTTCCAAGATTCTTTAAAACTTACCTGAGGCTACAAAGCAAGTAGTAACGCTGCGATTTAAACTCAAGACTATATTCTCCTGAAGCTTAAACTGCATAAATACTTACTTCAGCCAAAGAACTTTGGTAAAATCTGGCAGATATTACTGATGCCATTTATGGTGAATATTGCCATTCTCCTTCTCCTTTATAATGCCTCACTTTATTTTTTCCAGATTGATTCCCTACAATGAGCTTTTCATTTTGACCTTCTTTTCGTGTCTTTCCTGTGCTCCTAGAGAACATTGAAGATCGATCATCTTCTCTATCAGACGCCTTCCATATCAGCTTAATAGAAGCAACTTCACTAATAAATGACAATGGTCAGCTTATTTACAACATTTCTACTGGATTTTTTTTCCTCAGGTAAAGAATATGAAGAGAAATCTGTCAGTCCAAAATTCTGGGTCTCTGTAAATATTATATAAAATTATCTTATAATCATTCAAGCTCCCTTCCAAAACTTTCATTTATTTTTGTTAATTTAACACTTTTTTTCAAGGAAATTTCTTTTGAGATGAGGAAATAAACTTTATAGTAAGTTACCCTATATTTTCAGATTTTAGGTGCAGACATGTAGGTTAAGTTTATAGTCTGTACGACAGTACACTTCTGCATATTTTGTTCGTGTGTGTGTGTGTGTGTGTGTGTGTGTGTGTGTGTGTGTGTAAACTTCCAGGCATATCCTACCTAACATCTAACCATTCTCTATTCTCACCACTCTTGTATGGAGGAATTTTTAATATGCTTACAACATATTTCTTCTAGAAAAATAAGACTATTTAAATGCAAAGTTATCTGTAAAATATCTTTTTCCATTTTTTGAGTATTCACTCATTTAAATGACAAAGAAATTATTCCACTTGAAAATTATAAAGGATATAGTGCTTTTGTCATAGACACTTTTACTTTCCCTCATAATGCCTTTTTTTGTCTGTCCAGGTCTATTTCCAAAAACCATCCTAAATTGGACCTTACTAAAAATGACACCAAATAATAGCAGAAGGCGAGTGGTGAGCAGGACAATTGACTTTCACTTTCAAACTTCGCTAAAACTAGATGTGTATTTATACTTTTCATGATGTACCTTGGTCAAGAACATATTGAAATTATATTAAATTATCTATTAAAAACCAAAATTATTTTTGGGAAACTCTCCCCCTGTGTAATTTTTAGTTTTACTCTTCTCTACTAGTACATAGTTAAAGCAAATATTATGTGGCATGGTTACTGTCAGTATTTCACCCATTTTGGTGAAAAAAATGTAAGTCTTACAAATAGCTTACAGAAAAATAATAAACTCTTTTAAGAAAGTGAAATATGCTTTTAAGATATGCTTTCAGTTAATTTCTAATCTAGAAGGAGGCTTATTTGGTGGTTGTACCCTATAATTAGGGAGATCAGTAATCAAGACAACTGTGATTTATTTTACTAGGAGAGCTCAGAGACTGAAGACATCTGGCCTAGACCAGTCTGCTGGTAAAATTCAGAATACACCTAAATTTGCTTTTACAGGATTCTCTTCAGAGGAATAGGAGGAGAGGTTATATTCTCTGCATGAGGACAAGTCTACAGTGTCAAAATCAAGTAATATTTGTCTTCTGACAGCAGAACGTTGTATCATATTTCTAAGGACGGTAAGCACTTGGGTGGACGTCAATGAATACTAAACACTAATTGGTCTGATACATCCATATGCACATACGCAAATACACATGGTGGCCTGTAATGGTTGAAAAATTACATTTTGCTTCCATGAAGAGATGTGTCACTTTTAGGTCAGAGAGGGATTTTGGAGGGGTAATCTCCCACAATAGAAAACTATCCTGACAATGGTGGTGGTTGAGCGTTGTTTGTTGTTTGGCTTGTTGATGATGCTTAGCCAAGGAGACACTTCCTTTCAGATCCTGTCTTCCAAACCCCAGGGCTCTGTTCTGGGCAGTTCAGCCTAATGGAATTAAGCCTGACACGTTTCAACTCTATTTCTTTATAAAATAAACATAAAACAATGGTTTCGATTTCTAATAAAACTCTTGAAGCATGTGGGACTCCAACTTTCCCTGTTCTTTACACATCTGTAAATAAAGCGCATAAAAGAGGAGCACAACAGGATAAATCAACATAAATTTGAAATCCACTGCAGCATATTAAATGGCGCAGTCTCAGTCAAAGACAGGCTGACCCCACGGCTTCGTGCAGTTTGAAGCTAATTGTTTTCGTCAGGATGGGAACGTCTGGAAGTCCATGGCTGTATCCCACCAGTAAGGCTCCAGTAACTGAGCCGGCCCACAGAGAATGGACCCACTTTGTAGCGACACAGCGGGCTCAGACACCACCTATTCTGCTCTCCAAACTGTCATGCATAACAACTTTATTGTGCTAAATTGAACTTGAAAGCAACCAAAGGCTATGAGAAGGAGAGGCTATGAGAAAAGCGTGCTGTCAGCGCTGGCAAAGGCTGACCTGGAAAGTAGGCTCAGAGACAGGGGAATAAAAGACCAGGCCCCATGAACACCGCATATTGTTTCATTTTAAAGTATGATTCCCATACCAGAGAAAGTAGCAAATGTGATGTAAATTTATTTAAATAGATTCGACCGCTTAAAAGTTTGCCAGCCGCTCTTATCCAACTTTCCCAGCTCTCTGATTCGTTACTTACAGTGGGAATATAATGACATATAGTCATCATTGTAACAGCTTCTTTGCAGGGGCACAATGATGATTAATAGCCAGCAGCAAATTTTCACATGGGCTCTGAAGCACTATGGCATTAAGCAGCCAAACAGTCCCAAATCCCCCTTTTCTGTTCCGCTGAAAAGTCCCCTCCTTGTACCTTGCAGATAGGAACAAAGCCTATCTTAATTCCAATCAGCTTTTCCTCATTCAAAGGGACCTTCTCTTTTTCATAATTGATTCATGTGCATTTTTTAGTGTTTCACTGAGCCGAAGCCACTTTTCTCCTTTTTTCTGTTCTGCCCCCATACCCGCGCCCCTCTTTTTTTTTGAGGAGTGGGAAACATTTCAACAACAACAACAACAACAACAATAACAACAACACCAATAACAACAATAAAAAACAGTTTGTTTTTTCTTCCCCAAATATTTGCTAAATACATTTCTCAATTAGTATTCATTTGTGTTTTACACTTAAAGGGTTTAAGACAAGAATTAACTCCTGGATTACTTCATCCTTGGAAAAGGTTTTAGTTATAAAAAGTATGAGCTCACTGAAATAACTCTGGGTGGGAGCCCCCCAGGGATGCCCTGTTTGGTTGGGGGAGTCTCAGGACCTCTCATTCCCATGAGAGACTCGCAGTTGGAACAAGGACAGACTCCCTTGCTCTGGACAGATCCTTTTTTCCCCTGTGTTGGGAACCATCAGAAAACGGACAAGTGACCAGAGGGGAAGGCAGCAAATGAAAACCTCCTAACCTGCTCTGTCCTCAAGTATCATTTTACCCCAGGGTAATCTCGCATTATAATTATTTGCAGAAGCCCCTTTTCTATTTGTAGAAGCGTTCTCTCCCATCTACACTTTCTGCCTCCTGTGAAAATGACAAAAATGACATCAACCAGTGCTGTCGTAGAAGGGGATTCCCACATGCATACTCATCTGTGTGTCTGTGACAATGCAATGACCACCGTGTGCAGAGTCTTTGTAGTTATACTTTGCATTTTACTTACGGTTCTTAAAATTCTGCCCTCATTTTATAGGGAACAGGGTGACTATATGCCCCTGTTTGTTCAGGACACGCCTCAGTTATGTCTGTTGTTTTTATATAACTATTAGCAGTGCTCTCTTTCACTCTCCATTTGATTTGAGCAGTTTGCAAAACCCCTACCTTTTTGTTATTAAAACTGTCCCAAATGACACACAGACCGAAAGGCCAGGTTGTCTCTTACCCAGGTGCTGTAGACTGATTTACCGCATTGCAGTTTGGGGGAAAGGATCTGACTTGGAAACCCTGCTGCCCATGTGGCAGCACTGACTTTTGTCTCGCCCACTTTTAAGAGGTCAGCTGACCCTTTACAGCTTCTTTGATACGTAGCAGAAAGGAGGTCATTTGCTGAAATGAAAGACACATTGCAAACCAGATTTTAAGTGTGACACTCTTCTTCAGCTGGGTCACGGTTCTCAGTGTGAACCAGAGCAACACAGTTCGCTGGTCAGATAAAAATACTATGCCATGTTTTTGATTATGACCTTTCTCTTGCTTTGGTGTCTTCAAATGGTTAAATGAAGACTATGTCAGATTGATAGGAGGGATTCTGTTCATCATTTTCACTCTAGTGCTTATAAAAAAAAGTAATGTGAAAGTGGCATCATATATCTATGTTGCATTCTTCATACAAAAAATCTCATACAGGAAAGTGTATTCTAGTCTTTTGGTTATAGAACCAAAGTGGCTCAGGGAGTGTTACAAATCCATATGGTAATATTCCTGAAGTCTGGATTTTGTATTTGGATTTCAGAGTTAACAGAGAGATGTGTAACATCTTCTGTGAGCAGAGAAGTCTCTACTCACTGAGCCACCGAAGAGGTTCACAAATGTTGTTTATTACTGAAAGTACATGGAATTGGTGGATTCCTGATATGCTAGTTTCAGAATAACTTAAGTAAGAACCTAAAATTTCTCACTTGTCATCAAGTCACAACCCATAGTCAAATATCAGAAGGGCATGCATAGAAGAATTATGACTCTGTTCTAAGTTCTTTTTTACAGGAGCACTGTCCTTTAGTGAAACTGTCATTCGTAGCCAAATTTGGGCCTATCCAATCTTTATGGGTGCACTTTTTTCCCCTTTTAGATAATTCTTTCAGAAATGAAATGAGTGGAGTACATGAATGATGTTTTCTGATGTACTCTTATGTCTTTATTTTCTCCTTATCTTACTATTATGAAGAAGTATAACTAAGACTTTGATAAAAACCATCAGTTTTGTTAGATTATGGTGTTGAGTCTGGCTGTGAAACTCCCACCTTCACGAAGGATTTTGCTTTTTGCTGGCTAAGACAGAATTCTTTTTTTTTTTTTTCAATATATGAAATTTATTGTCAAATTGGTTTCCATACAACACCCAGTGCTCATCCCAAAAGGTGCCCTCCTCAATACCCATCACCCACCCTCCCCATCCTCCCACCCCCCATCAACCCTCAGTTCTCAATTTTTAAGAGTCTCTTATGCTTTGGCTCTCTCCCACTCTAACCTCTTTTTTTTTTTTCTTCCCCTCCCCCATGGGATTCTGTTAAGTTTCTCAAGATCCACATAAGAGTGAAACCATATGGTATCTGTGGCTAAGACAGAATTCTTAAATGCAGTGACCTGTGGGACTCTCATATAGGTTGCTTCTTCATCCCTGAAGTTCTCTGATGAATTGCTAGGGACACACAGAGGATGGACCCAACACTGTGCTCATCTTGTGTACTGGCACCATTTGAGGAACTGAATGAAAGTCAGGGTGCCTCTTTAAAACTTTGATTTGAGATTGTAATGCTGCCCGTTGCGTTGCTCACCTTCCTTTAGAATGTCATCAAGTGCTTTTCTGACAGTAGAAAAATATCTTTATACAAAATATGTAAACTAAGGCCCACTGTCATTACACACGCAGAGCTTACTTCTTTCCTACCCAGACCTAATTCTTCCTGGATGCCTAAGATATTTACTTTATGTACATATACTCCTGACTCTCTAATCTCAAGCCAGTTAAACAAATATGTCATTCCCAGGGTGATTATTTCTTATTACATGATGTGTACATTTAGAAATATAAGATCTCTTAATTGATTTCTATCCTGTTCTTTGATATAATCAAGCTTAAGCCTCTACTCTGCTTTTCCAAGTTTTTCTTTCTTTTATTCGCTAATAAAACTCTGGTTTCTTTTCCAGTTATCATGGAAAAAAGGGCATAGAGAGAGTGAGCACATATCCGTGAAATGAATCATGGTCGGTCTAAATTTTTCATTATAATTCTATTCTCCTTTGCCAATGTTTGAGTTAGAGATGGGCATGTCCCTCACCACACTAAGGCACATCATAATCAAATTGCTCAAAACCAGTGGTAAATAAAAATTCTTAGAACAGTCAGTGAAGAAAAGTATATTATATAGAGGAAAAGTATATTATATAGAGGATGACAGTAGATTTCTCTTTGGAAGCAATCCAACAGAGAAAACAGTGAAGCAGCATCTTTGCAGTTTGAAGGAAGGAAGGGAGAGAGAGAGAGGAAGGGAGAAAGAAAGGGAGAGAAAGAGAAAAAAGGGAAAGAGAAAGAAAGAGAAGAAAGAAAGAGGAAGAAAGAAAGAGAAGTGAAGGAACAAAGTAACAAAGGAATGGAGAAGTCTGTTAACCTAAAATTCTATACCCAGCAAAAATAGCTTTAAAAGATAAAGTTGTTTCAGACATACAAAATGACCTGCAGATCCCACACTACAAGATATGGTAAAGAAATTCCTTAAGGAAGAAAGAAAATAAGTCTACATGGAAATGAAAAGCACTAGAAATGTCTATTTCACGAATATTTTATTTCATTTATTTTAAGGCTAATTTAAATCTGACAACTGACTTGTATATGCTATCTAAAGAACTCTTAAAACTCAACAGTAAAAAAAAATCAATTAGAAAATGTGCAAAAGATGTAAGTAGACATTCTGCTGAAGAAGATACAGAGATGGCAAATAGGCACATGAAAAGATGTTTAATATCCATTAGGGAAATACAAATTAAAACTACAATGAGTACATTGATCAGAATGACTAAAATAATGAAAATAGTGATAGCATCAAATGCTAGATATGGAGAAACTAGATTATTCATACACTGCTGGTGGGAATTTAAAATGGTACAGTAGTAGTTTTTAAAAAGCTAAACATGCTCTTAGCATATGACCTAGCAACCACACACCTGAGCATTTATCCCAGAGTAATGAAAATGTACATCTATACCAAAACTTGTATACAAATGTTCATAGCAGCTTTGTTTGTTAAACCCCAAATTGGAAACAACCCAAATATCTATAACATATGAATGGATAAATAAATTGTGGAATGTTCACAGGAGGGAATAACTATTGTTATGCACAACATTTGTTGTGAACTATTGATATGTATAACAACATGGATAAATGTCAAAGTACTTATACTGAGGGAAATATGCCATATAAAGAGCACATCTTGTAGGACTTAATTTATATAAAAATCCGGAAGATGCAAACGAATCAACAGTGATAGAAAACAGATTAGTAGTGCCTGGGATTGGGGGGGAAATGAGGGAGGGGGTATTGCTGAGGAGTATGAGAAAGCTTGCAAGAGTGATGGGTAAGTTCATTACCTTGGTGGTGGTGATTGTTTTATGGGTTTATACATTTATCAAAACATCAAAAAGTTCACTTCAGTTTATTGCACATCCATTATTCTTTAAGAAAGAAAAATAACAATAGAGGGAGAGTCTGTTCCCCTCTCCCTTTGATTAAGACTGCTTTAACTAAGAAAATATGGCAGATTGAAGGTTGTGTGGTCTCTGAAATTAGGTAAGGAAAGTCCATGCAGCTTCTCCCAGTTTACTTCAAGATGCTCAACTTAAGACTTGCTGATCCACCACGTGGGAAATATGGCTACCCCGAGTGCCCTGTGCTGGGGAGACCACATGGAGAGGACCTGAGACTAGGAACAGATGAAGAGCTGCTCAGCCAGCATCCCTTGGTCTAGCTGTCTCAGCTGCAGCCATCATGTGCTTGTACTTGGAGAAGAGAGATCCCAAACCAGAACCATCCAGCTGAATGCTGAGAGTTAATAAAGGAGTGTTGTTGCTTTTTGTTGTTGACTTTAAGTAAAGTCTGAGCCCAACATGAGGCTTGAACTCAGGACCCAGAGGTCAAGAGTCACGTGCTCTACTGATTGAGCCAGCCAGGGGCCCCAGGAGTGTTGTTGCTTTACATTAAGTTTTGTGACAATTTGTTACACAGCAGTAAATGACTAGAATCCTACCTACCCTATATTTTCCATGTTAATAGTATAACTTCCATTCTTTTCAGGAAAGACTATTTTGTGTTAACAAATGACTAAATGTAATTTGTGCTTTATACATTTTTTAAACTTTCCATATAAAGAAATTTTCAGATCAGAAAGAATTGTCATCATATATGTCCTAGCTTTTAGTTTTGAAAAAAAAATAAAGAAACCTCATCTGTGAATTAAGAGAACTACTTGTTTCAGTCAAAACCCTTCAAATTTAGTTAAAATCAGTCAATCAATCAACAGACTACTGAATGTTGGATTTTGTTGAGGATCCAAAAGATACCTGGCTTGCCATGACCTCTAAGCATATATCACCTGGGTGGTGAAGTAAAGCCTTTTTGTGGCAGGATGTGGTAGAAGGTCCTCATGGAGGAGGAAGAATTTGAGCTATAAATGATAAGTTATAAATTTCAAAATTTTAATGATTATGAATTACTTCATTTTGTCTCAAAGAAAAATTTATTGTGCGCAATTATCCTACTAATATTAGACATCAGGAAATACAACCTGGGAACTCTTATTTGCTAATCAGGCAATTTCCTCCCACAATTTATCTATTTCCTTCAACTCAGGGTTATTCCTGAATGTATATTTTTCAAACACTTTGTCTGCTTTAATTTGAAATAATCTTAGCAATGGGACAATTGTAATACAGCTAATGGGTAAACAGGGGTGCTGCTTAATGCAGTCACGTTGAGAGGTGATGGATTTGATATAATAGTAGCTAATAGCATTAACCTGTGTTAGGTCTAGAAAACAATTTACAGTGTTTTTGCATTCAAAATTTATATACTAGAAATATATATTGGAAATGTCTTTGGTTTGGCTCTCATAAGCTGAGAGTTCCAGTGGTGTGCTGGAGCCTGCCTATACTGGCTTGCATGGGCCAAATGGTATCACCTCTTTTCAATTCCAGCCAGAGTGGGAGTTCTGACACTACAGAAATGGCAAATGTTGTAAGTCAGGCCTCCCTCACCCTGGCTCATCCCACTCCAGAACAGATTGTTAAAAATTTATCAGC
Source organism: Lynx canadensis (assembly GCF_007474595.2). Lineage (NCBI taxonomy): Eukaryota > Metazoa > Chordata > Mammalia > Carnivora > Felidae > Lynx > Lynx canadensis. Next base: position 151,402,538 of record NC_044303.2, on the reverse strand, counting down.
ACAAACCTGGTTAAACTTCCAAGTCTTTGGATAGACATCAGTTTCAGCAGGTTTCTCTGAGTAGGAACAGGTCTGAAAACTGTATTTGTAGGTGAGGCCAATGCCAAATGAGAGAGGATGAGTATGAGTTACTGGGAAGGAAAAAAAGCAGGTAATAAGTTTTCAAGAAAGTATTTTTTTTTAAGTTCACTTATTTTGAGAGAGAGAGAAGGAGAGAGAGAGAGCGTGAGTTGGGGAGGGGCAGAGAGAAGGAGAGAGAGAATCCCAAGCAGACTCCATGCTGTTAGCACAGAGCCAAACATGGGTCTTGATCTCACAAACCACGAGATCATGACCTGAGCCAAAATCAAGAGTCAGACACTTAACCAACTGAGCCACCCAGACATCCCTCAAGAAAGTATTTATCACAGTAGTGTGAATTTTTTCTTTTCCAGCTTCTGCGCATCCTTGAGGGACAAAAATGTGACTTCCTGACTTCTCCAAGAGAGGAAAGAGGGAAATAATGGCCAATGAGGTAATGGGAATTCTCACCTTTACTAGTTCCAGAAGCATGACAGAGGTAAGCCTGAAGTTTATGGGAAGGGTTGTGCCGATGAGAGAGAGATTTGACCATCAAGATCCCAAAGGCCTGTCTTAGGAGGTTGTAACACTAGGAAAAATACCAGGTAGTTTGGTGCTAATCCATTTTTTATGTTTCATTTTTTTGTAACCTCTTTAAAATATAATACGCACATTAATAAACATCAAGGTTTTTATATCATGATTTTAGAAAACAATTTTTTTAAATTTTTTTTTCAACATTTATTTATTTTTGGGACAGAGAGAGACAGAGCATGAACGGGGGAGGGGCAGAGAGAGAGGGAGACACAGAATCGGAAACAGGCTCCAGGCTCTGAGCCATCAGCCCAGAGCCCGACGCGGGGCTCGAACTCGCGGACCGCGAGATCGTGACCTGGCTGAAGTTGGACGCTTAACCGACTGCACCACCCAGGCGCCCCAGAAAACAATTTTTAATACAGAAAATTTTACTCTTATTCCTCAAACCACCCCTGTGGTAAGCCATGATAGAAGAAGTATCCATCAGCTTGTGAGATGTTCTGATCCTGCCTACTGGGAAATCGGTGGCCTCAGAAATAAATCCAGACCTACACAGGGTGACATATGATGGAGAGAAAGCACTTAAATTGACATGCTTGTAAAATATAACTTGTAATTTAAGAACAAAAACCTCTTTGTGGGAGACTTAAACTAAAAGACAATGAAGTATTTGAGAGAACTGTTGCTATGTGAGACTTTAGGAGGGTGATGGAGATATGGCCGGTTTGCGCCATGATCAGAGATAAACACATGTAATAATCACCATATTTGCATTTTTAAAATGTAAAATATGATTCTCATTGTATTGCTCTCCAACCCCCCTTTTTAAATAATGTTTATTTTATTTATTTTGAGAGAAAGAGAGAGAATGAGAGAGCAGGGGAGGGGCAGAGAGAGAGAGAGAGAGAGAGAGAGAGAGAGAATCCCAAGAAGGCTCTATGCTGAGCATGGAGCCCCACACAGAGCTCAATCCCACCACCATGAGATCATGACCAGAGACAAAATCAAGAGTTGGATGTCTGACTGAACCACCCAGATGCCTCTCTCCAATCCTGTTTTAATTGACTCCCCATTTACCTCTGTTCCCGGGTTGTACTGTAATATGTGTTTTCTGTTGCACTATTGAAATCCAATCATCTCTACACTCTAAAAAGGAACCATATCAGAAGATTACAAACCTTGGCCCTTAAACTATACACAGTGTAGTAACGTGTGTAAGAGTGAGTATGTGGTCTGCAAACCTTTACAAATAGTTTTCCAGTTGACAGGCCTAGTAGACAACATTAGTCTTCCATGTCTCCTGCCTATTTCCACGTGGAGCTTCTCTGGGCTGTTGCCTCCTAATACATGTACTTCCCTACACCTCTGCACTATTTCCTCTTCTCATTGGCATTTATAACTCCCAGGTTTGTATCGTTTATGGATTTCATTCATGTACCATTTACCTTTTTTTCCAAATAATTAAGCTCAAAATTACATTAGAGCTTACTCAAGCTGCTTGCCACTTGGATAAATTATACATCATGGCTCCTCTAGTCAATCACCATCTAGCATTTTCAACATTCTGCAAGTCACTTAGCTTTATTAGTTGTATTCTCTGGCAGCCCTCAGGAGAATGAGGCTTACCCAGGGAATCACAATAAGAAAAACATGCAGCAGTTGATTTTTGTTTTCTTTTAACATTTCAACTTGAATGTGTTTCCGGTGTCTTTTTTGTGAAAAAGAACATTACTATCCTCTTATCCTATGCTAGTCAACACTATTATTTTGGAAACCAGTAAGATGGAAATACTTTCACTTATGTTTAGCTAAGGTTTAATATATAGAGAGACATGTGGAAATCATCTTCTTACATATTGCACCTTTATGAACAGTTCATGTTTTAAAATTCAGGTAGATACTAGTTCTATTAATTATGTTTAAGTTATTTTTCCCCTTATTTCGGACTTGTCTAACTTGTAGTAAATATGGAGTATTTGTTCACTGCTGTATCCCCATTACCTAGAACGTTATCTGACATAGTAGGCACTCCATAAATATTTGCTGAGTGAATATTAATAAAATTGACTAAAAATTTAATAACTATATCATCCTTTGATGATAAATATTGGAATATAAATTTAATGAACATAGAAGCCCTGCTTGTACTTTCTGTTGATCTCTAGTAAGCAAAGTGCCTTGGCAATATAATGTGTGCTCAATAAATGAGTCGTGTCCAATATTTTTAATAGATATCACCCAAGTAATGTGTCTATCTTAGTGTGAGCTCCCTGGCAATTTACATAGTCAGTTACCTGAATCACTGTATCATTTCTCCAGATATTCTAGTATATTCAGTATTTAAGGAAAGGTGTATAACATACGTCCCGTGGCTTCAATACTTGGCACACCTTCAACTGTGGAGTATCTGTGTTTAAAACCATAATTTCTTAAGTGCAAAGATTCTTAATTACTCTCTTTTCAGTTATTGTGTTCTCATTACAAAAGCAGTACATATTATAGGAAATGTTATTTTCTTATTATAGAAAATTTGTAAATCAGTGATAAAAATAAAAGAAAAATCACTCAAATTTTTTCCACTTAAAAATGGCCATTGAAACTGCGGTATCTAACCTTTCAATTATATGTTTGATGTACATGTTTATAGATCCTATCACTATATTACATGTGATTTTGAAACTTGCTTATTCCCATTAATTTAACATGAACATCTTCCTATGTTTTATATATTCCTTATGGAATTATCTGAATGATCAGAATCATCTTTCCTTGAATCATTGCATGGTTGATTTCTTCTTATTCTTCTTTCTCCCCTTTTTCATCTCCTCCTGAGTGAGGCTTCCTTGATTACCACCACAAGTGGCCATGACTCCCCACCCCCAGCTTTTTTCTATCATGTGAAGCATGAAATGTGTTTTTATTCATTATTGTACTCCCAGTGCCTAACCAGTGTCTGACATTTGGTTAAATATTTTTGAAAAGAAATGAATAAATGAATGAAGGAAAGGATGAAGAAAAGTCTGCTGATAAGTCCACCATAGTGATATAATGCCCCTACTTTTATACATTAGATTATTTATGTCTCTTTTATTATTATAAATATCAGTTTGACATGTTTCCCTTGATAATTTTTCTCTGCACATCTATGATTATTTTCTTAGTTTATATTTCTAGAAATAAAATTGCTGGGCTAAGGATAAGCAAAATGTTAAGATTTTAAGTATTACCAGAAAGTTTGTGACAACTTACACTCATCAACAATATTTCAAATTGCCACAATAGTCAAAAATAGATTTTTGTCATTTTAAAACAACATTATCAGTCAAGAAATTTTACCCCATTTTAAATAAAATGTCTTTGGTTGTTAGATATATCTAATATTTTATTGCATAAGCACACAATTTTTTTCCTGTGTTTACTGGTCATTGTCATTTCTTCTTTTCCTTTGGTTAATTGTTCATGTACTTGCCAATTTAATATTTTAAGTTTTTCTATGAGTTCATTATATACTAAGAAGTCATTTAATTTCTTTTTATTCATTTTGTAAGTATTTTCAGAGTTCATGGTTTTTCTATCGATTTTGTTTATTGTATTAAAATTTCCATGTGATGTCAACTTGAAAATATTACCCAAAAAGTAGAGATAACATATATATAAATCTATTTGTGCATCCCCCAGCTTCCACAATTATCAATACATGCCTAATCTTGTTTTACCTCCCTACACTCAGTTCCTCTTTTTACCTCTTCCCAACTCCTGATTATGTTGAAGAACATTGTATCATCTAATCTGCAATTATTTCAGTATGTATCTCTAAAAGACAGAGACTGTCCCCCCTTTTTAATATTTATTATTGAAATATGGTTGACCTATTTTTTAAAGACTCTTCCTTTTACATATAGTCTCAAAACTAAAATAATAGTTTATGGTATAAAACAGAAGATTTTCTTTTTTTTTTTTTTTTAAATTTTTTTTTCCCAACGTTTATTTATTTTTGGGACAGAGAGAGACAGAGCATGAATGGGGGAGGGGCAGAGAGAGAGGGAGACACAGAATCAGAAACAGCCTCCAGGCTCTGAGCCATCAGCCCAGAGCCTGACGCGGGGCTCGAACTCACGCACCGCGAGATCGTGACCTGGCTGAAGTCGGACGCTTAACCGACTGCGCCACCCAGGCGCCCCAAAACAGAAGATTTTCAATTGTTATGTAACTTTAATCTTTTTCCTTAAGGTTTCTGCTTTTGTTGTTATTCTTAGAAAAATTTCCCTTCACGATCTTATAAAAATATGTCTAGCTTCCTCTAGGATTTTAATAATAGTCTTTGTAGAAAGTTTTGAAAATACAGGTGAATTAATTAAAAAAGAGTTGAATCTCATATGTCATGCATATCACTCTCAATATTATAGTGTAGAATATATTCTATGTATATAGAAATATTTTAAAATGTATTTTTATAAAATTAAACCATATTATTTTTTAAGTTGATAATTTAGTCATCCCATATCAATGAAAATTGACCAACATTATTTTCTAAAGGTGTATAATATTCAATAGTAAAACTGTATCATAATTTATTTTGCCCAATGTCTTAATGCTGAGTATTTAGATGGAGTAAGATTTTTTGACAATGTAAATCATTAATTAGGTTAATTAAATAAATACTGAATCCCTCTGATATGCCAGACACTATATTGGCACTGAAGATGCAAAGGTGAGAAAACACACACACACACACACACACACACACACACACACACAGAGTGCAGGTTCCTTTGTGGCATATGGCTTAAAGTAGTCATGAACATTTTTGTTCACATATCTTTGCATTTAAAAAATTGTTTATTTTGGGGGGTGGGGGGGGAAGGGCAGAGAGAGAGAATCCAAAGGAGTTTCCACACTCAACATGGAGCCCAATGTGGAGCTTGATCTTATGACCATGAGATCATGACTTGAGCCAAAATCAGGAGTCAGATGCTGAACTGACTGAGCCACATTTTTGTGCCATTTTTAATTGTTTTCTTTGGATAAATTCCTAAAAATGAAAAATACTTAAAAAAGTAATTTTCATAAAGACTGTTAAATTTTCTTACAGAATGATTTTGACATTCTACATTAAAAAAATTAATGTTTACTTATTTTTGACACAGAGAGAGATAGAGCATGAGCAGGGGAGGGGCAGAGAGAGAGGGAGACACAGAATCAGAAGCAGGCTCCAGGCTCTGTGCTGACAGAGCCTGACACAGGGCTTGAACTCACAAACTGCGAGATCATGACCTGAGCCAGAGTCAGACGCTCAACCAACTGAGCCACCCAGGCACCCCTTGCCATTCTACATTTTAATCTGCACTATATTAGTGCTAGTGCCAGGTATCATTGCTTTTTTCAATCTTTGGTAATCTGATAGGTGAAAAATGATTTGTCACTGTTATTTTCCTAACACCAAATGGTAAAGTATTCCATTTATTATTAATGATATTAACTACTTGTTCATATGCTTATAAAACCTTTGTATGTCTTCTTTTGTGAATTACCTGTTCATGTTCTTTGCACATTTGTTTCTTATTGAGGTGTCTGCCTTCTTACCTTTTATAGTTTTGTTTTTTCAGTTAAAACATTGAATGTCTCACAGCAATGATTATTTATGGAGGTTATATATGTAAAACCATTAAAATATTTTGGCATTTGAAGTCTGTAGTACCAATGCAATAATAGTACCAATGCAATTTGGAGACTTTTCTAAATTGCTCAACAGTGTCTATATAAATATCTCTATATGGGAAGACTCATTTGAAGGCACCAATCCATGCATAGGTGAAATGCTTCTTTAGAGTTAAATGTAAAACAATGATAGTTTTGTGTTGGAAGATAGAAGAAATGGTGATTATGGAATTGCTAATGGGTGATAGAGTGTTCTGATTTAAAAATGGTAGTATTGGCAGTATTGATGAAAAATCATTGCTATCTGTCTGCTGTCATATTATACAAAATGATGTTGAGAACTCAGAATAATTCTTAATGTGTGTATAGCAAAAGTCACCAATGCAATTAGCACCCTTGTGGGCAATATCAAGAGAAAAGCTCAAAGGTTGAATTATTGTGGATATAAAATACATTTTCACCTGTGACACAAATTGGCTTGGAAACATAGACTTCCTTAGATTAGACTCTCTCTAGTTGGTGAATAGGGAACTGATTTCAGTTTCTAGGAGCATTAATCTTTTACCTTTTATGGGTAGTAAATTATCTTTAAATTAAAACAAACAAACAGTATACCTGTCAGACTGTATCTCAGAATAAACACAGGCTGCCAACAACTTGTAATTAGGACCTCTAACCTGATCTACTTAAATGGCTTTGACAAGTAGAGGAACATAAAACCAATTTTCATTTTCAAAGAGGAAAATAACTTTTAATCAAAAATTTGAAAAAAATGACATACTTTCAATTTTTTTTTTACAAATAGTATATCACACTGAATTTAACCACATTTTTATACATAAACTGAGTGATTATCTCTTTTGTCTGTGTCACATTTTTTGTTGTATTTGTTTTTATTTTTGTTTTAATGTCTTATACCCAAATTAAAAGTAGTAGTTTGAAGGTGGAAGTACTAACATTTTCAGCACACATGGAATCAGTAACACTACATTTTAAACCATATTAATTGTCAACCTGAATGACTAATGTCTTGAGAATGTTCTCCATGTCCCCTACCCAGCATGCTTTGGTGGAAAGCGGCTTTAACCAATGGTAAGCTACCAACCACATAATTGCTAGCATGAAGGAGGGGCAGAAGTCATCTTAGCTATTGTGGAAAATCTACTAAATTTATTATTGTTGTTGTTCTGCTCATTTGCACTGGATAGAGGGAGGTCATCTAGATTTTTCCTCTGCTGTCACTTAAAAATATTAAGGAAATAAAGGCTATGGAGGGAAGTCAGTTAAGATCATTTAAGTAGCATGTGATGGGATGGAAAACCTGCCTTAGTCACATACAGCCTGAGTCACATGACACAAAATTCCAGAAGTACTCTGGCTGCATGTACAACTGGACATAAGGATCAAAAGATCTCATTAAGATCCTATTTCTCTTTCCTCGGCTTTTACCTCTTCAGCTGTATTCATAACCAGTCTGTACCCTATTTTCTTTCAGAACTCTTAGCCTTTGCTCTGACAGGACTGGCTTGATTCAGATGCCCATTACTGAATCAGCATTGTGGTTAGGGAAATCCTTGACTGCACCCGGGCCATAGGCTCCAGTCACAGGTCAGAGCATTCAAGCCCCTTGTAGGCGATGTGGAACCAGAGGAGGGGAGGAGAGAATATCCAAATAAGTGGATGTAGAAGGAAAGGGGAATCAATGTTGTGGAGGCAAACCACAACACTACCAACACTACCGTCTGGAGTGTAGAGTTTTCTATTCTTGGACTCTCATTCTTTTGTATTATAGGTGCTCCCCAAAGAAACAGCCATAACCATCAGAATAAATTTAGACAAGCTTTCTTGTCACACACCCACAAAGAAGGAGTCAGAAATACAGTGGCAATACTGAGAGGTGAGTTTAAGAGACATGAACATCTAGAAAGAATTTCATGTGTAGTGATGATGTTGTCCAGATCAACTTAATACCCACCAACCCTTTGTAAGATTTTTCATGCCCAGTAACTTTGGTAAGATATTTTACTTTTCTGAAAGAGTAATGAAACTATCTTGATTGGACATGAATATTACTATTTTTGCAGAACCACCTTCAATAAATTAACTAGGAAAACTGCATATTTTGTCCATGTATTTAAGGAGGATAACATTTGTAAATGAGAGTGGGTTTTTCATTTCTTAAAGAATACCCATTTGTAGGTGTAGAATTACTTTTTAAACCATTATACAATTTGTAAAAGAAGTGCCAAAAAGATTGACTATATCCTCTTTAAAACTTTAAGAGGACACCTTTAAGATTTATCAGTTTCTTACAAAATAGGGAATGCCATCCTAAAATATAGATAACCCCTGGCCAAGAAATACTGTGGTATCTGCAAGGTGGTCTGCAGTGGCCAAATATCTTAGTACTTATATTTCAGTACTTTTAGCAACCCCTACTTGCTGCTGCTGATTAAGATTTTTCATTTTCATGTAATTTTCAAGATAAGAGTTGCAAGATTTTAGATGCCCCAACAGAATGTTTATTATGAGTAAGAGAAGGCAAGTGGCATACAGTAGAAAATTTGGGCCCTTTCTGCTGTGATTATTTCTCTTAGTGAGAATTGAGGGGGAAAAAAGACAAGTAGTTACAGGAAGACTGTTCTTCAAAAACTAATCCTTGAAAAAAAGGAGTTGGGATTTTAGCATTGTTTCCTAAGCCACAAAGAGCTCTGGGTGGGTAAAGTAGGTACGTATGCACTCCTGGAGAATTGAGAGAGGAAATGGAAAGACTTTCAAATCAAAACAGAGTTAGATTCCTTCTACAAGCGAAATTATTATTCCAGATCACTAAAAATAATTGTTTTGACTACTCGTTGCAACAAAGCTGTAACAAAAGTTAAAAATCACACTTCAAACTGATTTTTGCTACCCAGCAGAAATGCTACCCTTTAAAGAGAAACTCAAGAGAATCCTTGTGGAGACCAGATGAGGTTTTGTGATGCTTCAATATGTCCTAAAAATATAAGTGTTACCTTAGCAGTTATTTTTATTTATTTTTAGCAAGTTCATGGTAGATGTTGTGTTAACAATCAGTGCCCTAATCCATCTTTTATTCTTTTCTAAGATAGTGTTATATATTTTTTGGATAGTCAATAATTTTTTAATAGACATGTCAGTGAATTACTATCATTCTGAGGACTCCCATCCTGGAATTGGTTATTGTGCTTTTCCTCAAATTGTTGTGCTGAACAGTGGAAAATCAAGCACAGATATAAAAATACATTTAAAAATATTTTATTAATTTGATTTTTTCTTCTTTTTTTTTTTATTATGACTCAAGTAATGCTTGATAGCATCTTTTCACTTTAAGGATATGGCATAATTTGGGGCCTTAAGTAAAGAAGGAAGAAACGAAGTTGGGGAAAAAGATCATGCCGTACTGGGAAGAATACAGGCTGAGAGCCAGATAGACATGTGGGGATCTCAGCTCTGCCATTTGGTAACTTGGGGTAACTTAGCTCTGTTGATCCTTGGTTTGCTAATCCTGGAGAACACACTGGTTATGTCTAATTAAAAGGGTACTGTGGGAATTAAACATGCTAGGCTTTGTGACGTGCCTAGCAGAATCACTGGTAGGCCATTGCCAATGACTGCCAGGAGATCATAATAAATGCTAATTATGTTATTTTATCATAATACTTATTTTAATTAAATATTTACTCAGAAACCGGGGGCACCTGGGTGACTCAGTCAGTTAAGCATCCAACTTTGGCTCAGGTCATGATCTCACAGCTCATGGGTTCAAGCCCCACAATGGGCTCTATGCTGACAGCTTAGAGCCTGGAGCCTGCTTCATATTCTGTCTCCTTCCCTCTCTGCCCCTCCCCCACTCATGCTTTTTCTCCCTCTCTCAAAACTAAATTAAAAAAAAATTAAAAAAACTTACTTAGAAGCTGAACAAAACTTTAATCATGCCAAAAGACAACCTATAATGCATATAAAATATATAATGTACTCTAAATGTATAATTGTTCATACATAATAGACATTTATTTCTAATGTATGTAAATAAAAAATAGGTTTTCCTGTTGATAGGCTAGGTAACTCAGGGACCTGGTTTCGTTTCATCTCTTGGGCTCCTCCATCTTCAAGTCATGACTTCTGAGGATGTCATGCTCATTTGTATAAATATGACATAATGGAAAACAGAGAAGAAGGTACTTGAAAGGTTTCCATGGGTCTTATCTGGAAGGGCATTTATATTTCCCTGGCCAGAACTCCATCTACATGGTCGCATCTAACTGCAAGGTGAGATCAGGAATGGAGTCCAACTGCCTGCCCAAAAAGAACGTGATATGTATTTAAGGAACAGTCAGCCAGTCTCTGCCACATCAAGAAATTAACAATTAAAAGGTTAACATGAACAAAATATAACAAATTTATTATAAATAACTGAACACATTTAAATACTATATTTATAATTTTATAGTGGGTTATATTATATAACTGGACTAGCAAAAGAAGAATATATACTTAGAATAATTAAATCTTAATGGAAAATGGTGTATTTGAGGAGGTTTATAGAAGAGGAATGCAGAAAAGTTAGGTGGATATAGTTGGGAAGGTGATGTTGCATTCTGGAGAATAGTCTGGGAATATTCTTGCTCAAGCATTGAGGTATCCATCCAAAAATGACCTCTAGAGCTGTGTGCCTGCATAAGTGAAAATTCACAGCCTCCACCACAATATCATCATGCATTTTTGGAAACTTTATTATCCATTGGACTGCTTTTGGTATTTGCTTCAAGCCCCAGATGGTAAGCATAGAGGTGAGGTAGGGTCTAAAACAGAAAGTTCTGGGGTGCCTGGGTGGCTCAGTTGGTTGAGACTCTGACTTTTCTTGATTTCAGCTCAGGTCATGATCTCAGTCATGAGAGTGAGCCCCACATCAGGCTCTGCACTGGGCAGGGAGCCTGCTTGAGATTCTCTCCCCCTCTCTCTCTGCCCCGCCCCTGCTCACATATGCATTCTCTCTCTCTCTCTCTCTCTCTCTCTCTCTCTCTCTCTCTCTCACTCTTTCTCAAGGAGGAAAATCGCAGAAAGTTCTAGAAGGAATTTTAAAAACTCAGTTGATTTATTTGGGAGGAACCAATGCAATAGCTCTTACTGATTTGTAGGTTGGGAGGAAGGAACTCAGTTCAATCAGGACTTCTTCATATTCTCAACGTTAGTTAGAACCTACTAAGAAAATTTATTCAACATGAAAAATTTTAAATGATCCAATTTCCTATTTAGGTTACTTTTTATAATGAAAAGAACAAAGAATTGAGGAGAGACTAAAATAGTGTTTTTATAGACTGGAGAGGCAAAGGCTAAGGGGTTAGATGGCTGAAGCTCATGAAATCATAAAGGATATAGAGTGAATATAGATTGTACACTAAATCCAAACATGTGAGAAACAGGTAGAAATTCTTAAAGCTTGAATCTGATAAAGGTAAAACCTATGTACATTGTTTCCTGGTTGTAGTTTGACTAAAACATTTTGAGCAAGTGTCCAAGGTTTTGGACATAGCGGTGTGTTCTCATTTTCTACTTCTATATGAATGTCTCTATTTTATGCTCAGAGAACAAACAGAATTGTAATTTGTATTTTCCAATTAGCATACATGATTTAACATACTTGGATATATAGATCGATTTCTTTGGGAATTTAGGGGCACACCATCCTGTTGATGTACTCCTCCACACTATGTTCAGTCATTTGGAGGGGCACTGCACCCTACATGAAATACTTCCATTAGCTGCTGACTTCCAAAGCTAATCCTTTTTACATTCCTACTTGATCCTTCTTATGTCAAGAAGAAAGTCTCAGTTTGGTGTTCATCTGTCTTTAATGCCTACCACTTGCTAACTTCCCTTTTAACAGAGAATAGGAGTTCAGTAAACACCTGAATCTATGAAGAACCTGGGATAGATTTGACAAGACTTCACTGGAGAATGTGAGTCAGTTGAACTCATGTTAGAGAATCTGCAATCCACAGATCCAAGATGTTTCCTATGTTAGTTTACTCAAAAGTAGTGTGTACATGGAAATTTTATAGCATGAAAACCTAAAATATAGGCTTCAAGAAAGGTTAATCTAAATTCATGGATATCAGAAAAATATCAAGAAGTCTCCGGGTGTATCCCTAACCTTTTGAGTTTCACATGATAGAAGACCACTATCACATGACATGCTCCTTTATGCTCCTAGAAGAGACAGAGTATTGGATGGACCATGGTTCAGACCCACTAGACTAATTCTTGTGCTTTTAAGTAAAATCCTCTGTTTCTTTGAAAAGACCTCTTTTAAATTGCAGATGAAGCTGGTCTGGGGAAAGGTGTCCCTAAAGAGAAAGTAGCATAAGTGCCCATGTTAGTACTATCTTACTGTGTGCACAGGATAAATCTAATGCAGATTGAACTAATCTAAAGTTCAACATCTGTTTCATTCAAAGTGGAACATTTGAAATTCAATGCAGAGAAGGACTTTCAAGCCTGGCTTTTATTCTGTACAACTAATTGCTGTAGTCAGTTTCCAGTTTTTGAGTCCATAAAGTCCCTTACCTAGTCTCAATAAAGGTCCCATAAAGTAGCATTATAATTTGATGAGTGTTTTATAGGTTTCATTCTGTTTTAAAAAAGAACCATTGTATATAATTTCATAAATTTTTGAATTTAGTAATATTGAATATCAGTAATGTTAAATACCATGGTTAAAATCCTATATTTTGGAGCTGGACAGACTTGGGATACAATTTCACATTTGCTACTTAGTGATTTTAGGTAAGCTGTTTAGACTCTCTAAATTCCAGATTCTTTTTTCTTCCTACAAAATAGGGATATAAATAATATCTATCACACAGGTAACTTTAATGAACTAATGTATTAAACAAAGTAAATAAGCTGTTAGCACAATACCTCATAAACAGTAAGGGGTCAAACATATTAACTGTAATTAATAATCATCATAGTAACAGTTTTATTCAGCACTGATCTTTTGATTTAATAGCTTGTTTAGAGAACACAAACACTCAAGTTAAACGCATGTTTAAAAAGAGTCTCTTGATGTTTACAAACATGCAGATGTTTGGCACAATGGAAATAAGAGTAAAGAAGTAAAAGTAAGAATTTTAATTTTTTTCTGGAAATTTTGATTTTTAACACCCACAACAATGACATTATCAAGTATGTCCATCTTAGTCTTCCTTTACTCACATTTTCTCCGACACACTCTTTAGCTCCCTCTGCCCTAGGCGGTGTTCTGCTCCCCACTCCCCTAAGACAATAGAATGTTTTAAAACTGGAGGGCAGGAGCTCAGGGCTCATCTCTGGGACAACCCCCACTGACTCTACCACCTTTCTTAAGGAGAAAACTAAAGCCCAGAGGAGGATGGATCAGTGGTTTGCTCAAGTTCAACTGAGTCTGAATTTTTTTTTATTTGTTTGTTTGTTTATTGAGAGAGAGAGAGAGAGAGAGAGAGAGAGAGAGAGAGAGCGCAGCTTAGGAACCGGGGAGAGGAGCAGAGAGAGAATCTCAAGCAGACTCCGGCTATCAGTGCAGAACCCAAAGTGGGGCTCCATCTCACAAACCATGAGATCCTGACCTGAGCAGAAATCAAGAGTCATATGCTTAACCAATTGAGCCACTCAGGAGCCCTCAAGTGAGTCTGAATTTAAACTCTACTTTTCACCCTCATCCCACTGCATCATACTGGTCCCCAAAACTGAGAGGGCTCAGTATTTTTAATAATCACAGTCTTTTAATAATCACTGCCAATAATAAAGATATAGGAGTGTATTTTGTTTTTTTAGAATCCATTAATTTTTTGTAAGCAGTGTTCCTAAGGTAATTTCCAGAAGATATTATATATAAATTATTGTCTATTAATATTTCTATCAATTATTTTAATATAAAATTAGTACTAGCACAATAGTATTGTTAATATTATTAACATTTATATTAATTATAACATTTTAACCTTACATGTGTATAATTTTCTTTCTAAGTAAAGAATTATTTTGGTATCACCAGAGAGCACACCATTTTTACGAAATTCCCAGACAGTATTTAGTTGGGGAAAAAATTCTTAAGATGACATACTAAACCTTAAAGAAATAACCAGCTCAGACCCCAAATTGCGTGGAAAAAAAGTCTCGTTCTGTAGTTCTATGATGCTGGGATTAGGCAAGCAGCTGATGGCTTGATCAGTCAGGGGCTAACCTGAAAACTGCCGACTTCCTGGATGTGAGCCAAAGGTTGCCCTTGGGGTTGAGATAAGCCAGTTAATCTCCTGACTGAAACAACTAGTCTAGACATTGAATTGCTCTGGCCCAGTACTTGTCAGGGATACTGTGGAATGACTACATTCTAATTTTGCCTAGTGTGTAGTCCTGGAAATTACAAGGGTGTTTTAGGCAAGAGTGTGGTATAGTTGCTATAACTTGACTAATTCGGCTGCCAGGCGGATGTTACATAAGGTAGAGTGTTGGGCTTATGTATTTTTTTTTTTAGATCAGTTCCCAGTCACTAATGGAGAGAAAACAGCTATATAATAGGTCTAGCTTGTTTTATTCATGTGTAAGGATGTAATAAGGAATCTGTAAGCTGGTATTAGCTGTGCTTCTGATCCTCTGAGAGGTTCTTCTGACTGTGAGAATCCTTAAAAGTTGTTGAGAGAGTCATTTGGGATTACTGTATGCTGATGACTTTGAACTGGAAGACACATACAAAATGAAAAGAAGACTTTCTAAAGAGTCAGCACAAAATAAAGGCAGTCATTGGACATTAAGCAGAAATTTGACACAAAATTCTACCGTTACCTGATATTTTGATAAAAGAAATACTGAAACAGGTTAAGCAGTGAAATGGCTGTTGCGCAGGCCTGGAACTCTTCAAAGCACCCCATCTTCAGCCCAGAGAGCATTGAAGACTCCAACTTCCAGTTGGGTCTTGCTCCATTTTGATATTTGTACCATATCCATTCAATATTAGCCCCTATTTCATTTAAGCTATTTTGGGCTAACAAGATGAACAAAATCAGTTCCTTTCTTTAACGACTTTACATTCTAGTAAAGATGGTCACATCAAATAAGAAAAGACTATCATCAAGAAAAAGGTGAACAGCCATCATTACATAGTTACTTGGGAATTGAGATCACAGCTGAAATTTAAGACTTGTTTAGAAATCTGTCTCCCTTCATTTTCTTACCTTATTCTACATATTCTTCTCATCATCTGCACCTATAGTTACTACTTGTGTTTTATGTACAGTACTGTTTTTCTCTCTAGCCCTGTTCTCACATATCTCTGCTAGCCAAATGTATAATGAATAATTTTTACAAAACTGTCTCAAAAGATCTTTGAGCAGAACCCATTGCTTATCATATTTGGATGTAATCCACGTGAGTTGGCTTTACCGTATTCCACCTAGGACCAACTTGAACTCTTGTTCTCTGAGATTCCTTCATTTCCCTCAGCTCCATGTCTAACTGACCTCTAAGTTTAATTGCTTCTATCCACTTGACTCATCCTCTGCTACAGATTGGATTCTGGGATGCAGATTCTGCTTCATATCAATTTCTATGGAAGGAAAAGAAAGGAGTTAGGATTGGGTAGAGGGTAAAGTTGAGCTGTGATGCAGGCTCTATAGCCTCAGCCATAAAAAATCTTGGGGATAAGACCAGTCCTAGATGCCAGCAACATAGAATTCCCTGCAGTTCCCTAAATGTATCACATTTATGTCTCCACCATTCTATTCCATTTACCTGGAAAGCCCTTTTCTTTCCTTATCTGTCTGCTGAATTCATCCTAATCGTTCTTCAAAGAGTCAACTGAACTTCTTTTCCTTTAAATGCCTTTCCTGGGGCACCTGGGTGACTAAGTTGGTTAAGTATCTGACCTGATTTTGGCTCAGGTCATGATCTCAAGATTCAATTCGTGACTGTGAGCCCCACATTGGGCCCTATACTGACAGCGCAGAGCCTGCATGGGATTCTCTCTCCCCCTCTCCCCCTCTCTGCCCTTCCCCAGCTTGTACTCTCTCCTTCTCTTTCTCTCTTTCCCTCAAAAATAAATAAGTAAACATTTAAAAATTAAAAAAAAATCTGTCTTATAAAAAAGTGTCTTCAACATTTCAGGACAAAGTCAAGCACTTTCATTTCTGTAGGCTCTCATCGTGAGCTGTAATTATTTTTCATTTGTCTCAATCTCTACAATGTAAAAACTCAAAGGACCAGTATATTATAGATATATAAATTCCATGTAAATTATAGATGCACAAATTCATCTTGTATCCCCTATGTTTAGCACACTTCCTGGCTCAAAACTGTGTTTTTCATAACGAGAAAGAAAGAAAGAAAGAAAAAGAAAGAAAGAAAGAAAGAAAGAAAGAAAGAAAGAAAGACCTTTCTGTACTAACTGTAAACTTTAACCAACACCAATAATTTCTTTATTGAGGCTTTCTTGAACTCTGTGTCTAATTATTCTGTCAACACAAAAACATTATGACTTGTGAAATTTATTCTTGATATACTTTGGCTTTTGCATGACTTTTGCATCTCTGTGAAAAAAAAAAATCACATGTTCATAATTACCAACCACAACAGTTTGATCCCTGATAAAATGGACCTGCCTGGTAGGGTGTAGGAGTGAGAACCTAAATGGCCTTAGGCTAAGCTCACAAGAGAAGTGCTGGCAGTAGTTATTCAGAGGCATTTGGGCCAGTTAGGGGCGGTCAGTATGAGGCTGACCCATAAGGAGGCAAGAAATGTATATGTCAGCAGGTGACTGGAATAGGGTATTGGGGAAGGGAGAGGACAAGGGCTATTTGATGACTCCTTGTGGCAAAGCAAAGGGATTCAGGCCATCAGCCTGATGAAGGCTGATCCATCAGAATGAAGGCTTCTTCCAGGAGATCCAGCCATAAGTAGTGGACACCCATTCACAGCTACTGGCACTCAGAGGTTGTGGACAACCCTTGGGAGACCTAGTGTGAGGAATGCATCCAACTACTAGTTTTGGAGGTGCCAGGATTAAAGCAGAGAACCAAGCAGGAAATTGGAGCAGCAGGAGTGAGACGTGGGATATTGGGACAAGGCTGTATGGCAGAGGCTTTTCTACTGTGGACAGAATGGGAGTTTATTACGGAAAGGAGAAGCAGCATAACAGTGGGTCTGGCAAGAGGGTTGACGATGTGGAGGTACTGAATGAAGCCTCTGTTGTCTCCTCAGGTACAGGTTTGGGAGCTATTTGACAAAGGCTTGAAGCTATAGTTTGTGAGAATGACCTTCAGTACTAGAGAGATAATGGACAATAAATCAAACTTCATTTTAGTCAAGATCCAAGGAACCTATAATGTCAAAAGTTTCTTCCACTAGTAACCATGAATTACCAAGATATACTCAAAGGTCTAGTTAAGGAATTTATTTTGTGACTGCACTGAAAACAAACTCCTCAAATAGCGCCATCCTTACTGTGCTGTGACCTGTATACTCCTAACGGTTCAGAAGAGTGAAGAAAGAAACGCTGGAAGAGAATGTGTTTAAAAATACACATTTAACCTGTTCCTCAAAGCCATACCTAAGGTGAGAAAGGTGCTGCAAGAATGTAGGAGGAGGGCTCAGGCTGACTTCTAAAGGAGGAAGCAAAAGCATACCTTGTCTAAAATGAAAGCAAAATGTAGTGACGTGGTGATATTTTATGTTCACAACTAGGTCATAACTGGGGGACTGCATTTCTAATGAGGTAGTGGTCAGGCTAGGAGCAGGGAGAGGAAGAGCAAGGCCTCTCCCTGTGTACTCATTCCACCTGGGACCAAGTAACCACGGAAATGTGCCGCTTATCAGGAAGAATGGGTGCATGAGGTTGGGTCCAGCGGTGGGCAGGAGGAAAAATCAAGAACAGAGAATGACTTCCTGTGTCATCTTTGGCATTTGTATAGTAGGCTGCTTATATTTGTCTTCTAGAATAGAGATTATTTTTATTGATCATGGAATGGCCATGTGATGTGTCATCTTGGTTGAACTCCCTTCTCAGAATTCCCCTTTTGAGTTTGCTTCTGGTTCATGGGGGCTTCGAGGAAGATTGTTTCACATGACTTGGAGAGCGCAAGAAAGGCAGCAGCCATTTTGTAGCATGTACACATCTTCCTGCAGGTATTCTGCCAAATACTAATTTTGGTGTGTGTTGAAGGAGTTTCCAGATGTAATTAAAGCCCCAAGTCAGTTGATTTTGAGTTAATCAAAAGGGAGAATACCCTGGGTGGTACTGACTTAATCTGGTGCAAGTTTAAAGAGGGGCTACGCCATCCTTGACGTGCAGAGGCTCCAGGTAGCAGATAGGAAGGAAACCTGTAAGATGGTTACACATTTACTTGGTTGGAATGAAGCAGCAGCTGGCCTACAAATGCCTTCCCTTTCCCGTGATCTTCCTTCAGTTTCTCTGACTTCTGAGTCAGCGTATGTTTAGCTCCATGGTTAAGGCCCCTGATTCTGCACAATACCCTTGTCACCAAGGTCAGAGGCAGCAGAATAGATGTTTTAGTTTATACCTGTTGGGTTTGAGCCTCTTTGTAATCTTCATTCCTGCCTGCCTGTGTACTTTGGGCTCTAGCATTTGATGTAGAGACAACCTTGCAGAGATTGCTTAGTCTGGAATTCCCTGTAATAAGTCCACACACACACACACACACACACACACACACACACATATGTATCTGTACAAATATGTATGCATTTATATATTTATAATTATACCAAATATAAAATGTATATAAAAACATATGCTGCTGTTGTTTCTCTGCTTTCTCTGGGTTGGTACAGTACCATATTTTTACCTTATTTTTGTATGTTACCTTACAGTTTACCAAGCATCTCCACATATTCCATGTTTTAGATTCCAATTTTGTGATTAATTCTAATATATCAAGAAATGAAAGAAAAAATACAGAGAATTTAGCAAAGGTTTGGTATTGCCCATTATTACACATTTTGAGGTGGGAGTGAAATGGGTAGGGAAATCTGGGTGCAGAGAGATCTTAAAGAAGTAACAGATCTACAAATTCAAAAAATAATACAAAACCTATGCAACAGATATTCTGTATTCTCTCATGTATTGCTTAGATATAACAGTTCCAATTTAATCAACAGTAGGCATTATGTCCCAGGCTGGCCACTCTCTAGAAATATTTAATTTCTTGAACAATGAAAGTCACTATTGAAAAGGTTATGTATATATACATATATTTATACAGACACAAATATTTTTTCCCCTGTAACAACAAAAGGTATGGAATACTGGAACAAAGTGATAATTTTGGAAATAACAGTAAGTTTGTAACTGAATAGGCATCAAACACTGATATTTAACTCTTCATTGTTTTTCTTCTCTTTCAGGCTTTATGAAAACCGAGAAAGCCACTGTCCACGCAGAGTGGAAATAACGTTGTAATCCCACTTGGATCAGTCTTAGTGAGGACCACTGATTGCAAAACAACTTTCCCCACCATGGTTGAGGGAGGGCCCATGGGAAGAGGGCATCTGACTTAAGCAGGAAGAGGAGGGTCCTCCCTCAGGATATTATGCCTGCATCGCCATGCCTTCCCACGTGGTAAAGCCGTGAGAGAAGGGTTGATAGTGGTCCACACCATGTCTTCCATAGTGCGCAAGAAAGTCTGCAGTAAGAGCCAATAAAGTGACACCACAGGGAGAGGAAAGAAAAGGGCCAGTGAAGGGGGAAACCTGCTAGTTTCGTGGGAGGTTCCAGCTGTCTCTAAGACCCTGACTCTCCTGAGGGTAGCTAAATTTTGGATTATTATAAATTGCATTCTAAAGAGCAGATGAAGAGCCCTGGGGAATAAGGATGGGTGCAGTGTTCTCCCTCTTTCTTTTAAGATTCTTGCTTTCCAGGGTGCAAAGTTGAGTCAGAGTCAGGTTTGCTCGGGGGCCAGAACTTGAATCTCTATGGCCGGCAGAGATGTAAGTGGAATGGAACAGTTCTGGGGATTAATCTTTTTGCAGACTGGATGGGCCCACAGAACTGGAAGTGAGACTTGAGGTGTACTTGCTGTAAAGTTGAACATGTCTTTTCTTGAAAAGTAAGGGTAAAAATGGGGGGAAGTCACGAAAGGAGGAAGTATTTTGAGAAAATTTTAAATGCCCCCTATTATTTTGTAGTTGTGGGACTTGGGTTTAATTTGAATCTGTAAACTCTCAGAGGGCATCTGTAGGCATTTAGAAAAGGGTGGTTAATTTGCAGCAGATACTAGCTTTTGTGCAAAGGCAGAAAGATGTACTGTAACATATGATGCAGATCACTTTAGAGTAATTGAACCATGGCTTTTGCATGCTTTCGATCCGAAGCTTATCTCCATCTGAAGCCTGTAGAAAGTCTTTTCCCATTTACATAACAGGGCAAGAGATTATTACAACTAAAATTAGATCCATGAATTGCTATGCACAGTGCTTTGTAGCATAATCAAATTATGATAAAATAGCCTTTATTTCTCTATTGCTATATAATATAGTTAGGTTCTTTAGTAATTTGTTTGAAAGTAAAGGAGTGGCTGTGCGATCTTATTACACTAAAGTATCGCTGATTTTTGGCCAAATTGACAACCTTGCTTGATTGTTTTTTAGAGATGTTTATTTGAAGAATGGGAAGGATCCTGATAAGGCCTAATTTGTTTTCCTTTCTTTACCCCTGCCCTTGCCTTTTAAAAAAATATGGGCCACAGCTCATGAGTTCTTCCTGCTTACCCTTATCACTTAACCTGATAATACCATCCCGAGAAAGTGGTTCCTGTTCATTTGATATTACCAGATAAAGTCAAAAGCCTTATGCCTTCCCAGCACTGAAGATTCCTTAGCTGTTTTCTCTCAGATTCTGAACAGGGCAAATCACAAGAACCTTGTTGGTTAAATTATTCTTGTTTAGATGTAAATATGGGAGGGGAGGGAAAACAACCAAATTGTTGAGAAAATAAATGAGGAAGTAGGGGAGAGGGGAAGGTGGAAATTAAGACTGAGTAACAGCAAAAAATGATCAGAAAGAAGAGAAGAGGAAATAGATCACAAGGATATGGGTATGAGGGAAAAGGAGGATAGAGAGACAGCAAAACATAATCCAATGGAAGCCTGTAACATGGTGTAAGAGCAGATTTCCATACCATTTTGAGGCTCTGAAAGTTTCCTGATGACTCTATTCAGCAGAACCCCCACTCCCGCCCCATTCTATATTACTGTTAATGCTAAAGGTAGCAGTAGCTGCAGAGGTGGCATTTTCCTCTAATTTAATTTTCAGTTACTGAACTCAGTTACTGACTCTTTACAGCCTGAGGGAAGACGAGCCTTTGTTAAAGCAGTGGCCGTTCACTTTCACTTTTCTTTTCAACCTCATTAGATTTCCTGAGGTTTAGTTCTAGACCTAAAGCACTGCACTGTGGCAAAACTATGTAAAATAACGTTTTTGGTGAAAAGCAACACCTGCAAAAATGTCACACAAATTTCAAGTTCACTGGTATCTAGTGATGTCACCGAGTGAAATCCTTGTGCAGAAAATGCAAGTAATAGGGTATTAAATTTGTGATAGCCTGTGACTTCCTTCATGGCATCATGTGGTGCAATGATGAGCCAGAAAGGCTTCTTGTCTGGTGGCACCTTTGTATGTGTGCTCAATGGGTAGCACAGCCACATGGGCATTAGCCTCATTGAGATAGGATTTGAAAGGGAGTTGCTAATCTCAGTCCACATTGGGTGTCAGAATTCTGCTTTAATCCATGTAGGATGAGCTATTCCCCGTGTACAGGGAGAGTCATTACAAAAATGGCATTTTTGATTCCTTGAAAATGACTAAATCCTAGAAGGAGAACGTATGATTGATTGTGAACGATAATGTAAATGATCTATAAAGGTTATATAATGATTCTGTGATCTGTCTCTAGTTACATGTTTTTCAGGGCATTGTTGCTCTGCTGGCCCAATGTGTGGCCCCTGGGTTGGTGCCCTGTGCCAGATGGGCAGGCACCACCAGAAAGGTTTTATTGCCTCAGGACTCCCTTTGCTACACACAGAGTCTCTGTTCCTCTGGTCTTTGTGACAGTTGTTTTCTCTCCTCTGGTGGGATGTAGATATTTTAAAGCCACCTAAATGAGAGCAGTCCCTCCTTTGAGGAGTGTAAATCTAATTGGATCCACCATTTGCTCAGTGCCATGGCACTGTCTGTGTAGCACCACTGAACTTTCTGTAAGCAGCAGTAACTTGAAGTGTACTGCAGACAACTTCTGCTAGATCACGTACACTTGCTTTACTTGAGATACCAGTTGTGCAAGAAAAATTCTAAAGAATAATGATATTGTAGAGTTACTAACAAAAAACTTAGCTTGCTAGATGACTAAAACGTTTTATATTTTATTCTCAATTAAAGACGTGATGAAATAAAGTGAGATGTATTTGATAGTAGGAAATGTGTCAGATTTCATTTGGGCTTGTTGTACAGTAGTATTTTACAGACTTTTGAAAAACATACAGTAAGCAGGGAGCCTGTGTGGCTCAGTTGGTTAAGCATCTGACTCTTGATTTCAGCTCAGGTCACAATCCCAGGGTCATGGGATTGAGCCCCACATTGGGCTCTGTGCTGAGCATGGAACTTGCTTAAGATTCTCTCTCTCTCTCTTTCTCTCTAAGATAACATATATATAGGTATACATATACATATATATATACATACAAATATATACATATACATATATATACATACAAATATACATATATATTTACATATATATACATAACATGTATTTCTTAATATAATACATATATATTAAGAAATACATTTTATGTCATGACCAATTTACTGAAATTTACACAGGCCTTCCTAAGAAATCATGTGATGTGTTTTGCCTGTTTCACGTCTGTCCTGTTGTATTTATTTCATTTAAAAATGCTAGTTAGAACCCACTACCTTTATTTCATTACCCAGCAATAGATAGTGACAATTTGTAAACACTTTTTCTAGGATTTGGAGGAAAAGAAGCAAAAAGGGTAGGAAAAAGTTCAACTTAATGGAAATTAAGTAGTAGACATGTGAGTATAGATTCTAAACACACACTAGGTGTTTTGTTCTGGTTGTTTTAAGCATTGAATTTAACTTCTGATTATTATTTTAAAAGATCTTGATGGTAACTTGTTACACTGCCTTTAATATGAGATTTCAGACCAGTTTGTATGGAAACATAGCATTAAGGCTCTCTATGGTTATTATCTTATTTAACCTTCAAAATAACACTAAGAGAGAAATCATTTATCACATGAAGAAGCTGAGGTTAAAAGTTAGGCAGTTTGCATATTTGGAACCTTTCTTGCTTCTTGAGATAGACCTGAATTGCAATATATGTTTCCTCTTAGGACTGCCTTTGCTGCAGCCCAAAGGGTTTGGACTGTCATGTTTTCATTTTCATTGCTTCCATGTATTTTTTAAAATTTCTTCTTTAATTTCCTGATTAACCCATTCATTCTTTAGTAGGATGTTCTTTAACTTCCACATATTTGAAGGCTGTCCAAATTTTTCTTGTGGTTAACTTCAAGTTTTGTAGTGTTGTGATAAAAAAAAAATGCATGGTATGATCTCAGTCTTTTTGCACTTGTTGAGGGCTGAGACAGGAAGCCATCAAAATCCTAGAAGAGAACACAGGCAGCAACCTCTTTGACTGTGGCCACAGCAACTTCTTACCAGACACATAGCTGAAGACAAGGGAAAAAAAGCAAACATGAACTATTGGGACTTCATCAAGATAAAAAGCTTCTGCATAGTGAAAGAAACAATCAACAAAACTAAAAGGCAGCCTATGGAAAGGGAGAAGATATTTGCAAGTGACAAATCTAATAAAGAGTAGCCAAAATCTATAAAGAACTTACCAAACTGAGTACCACCCCCCAAAAAAGCAACCTAGTTAAGAAATGGGGAGAAGACATGAATAGACATTTTTCCAAAGAAGATATCTAGATGGCAAACAGACACGTGAAAAGATGCTCAAAATCACTCATCATCAGGGAAATACAAATTAAAACCATGATGAGGGGCGCCTGGGTGGCGCAGTCTGTTAAGCGTCCGACTTCAGCCAGGTCACCATCTCGCGGTCCGTGAGTTCGAGCCCCGCGTCAGGCTCTGGGCTGATGGCTCAGAGCCTGGAGCCTGTTTCCGATTCTGTGTCTCCCTCTCTCTCTGCCCCTCCCCCGTTCATGCTCTGTCTCTCTGTCCCAAAAATAAATAAACGTTGAAAAAAAAAAAAGAATAAAACCATGATGAGATACCACCTCACACCTGTCAGAATGGCTAAAATCAACACAAGAAACAACAGGTGTTGATGAGGATGCAGAGAAAGGGGAACCCTCTTGCATTGCTGGTGGGAATGCAAACTTGTCCAGCCACTCTGGAAAACAGTATGGAGGTTCCTCAAAAAATTGCAAATAGAACTTCCTTCCAATCCAGCAATTGCAGTATTAGGTATTTTCCCAAAGGATACAAAAATACAAATTTGAAGGGGTACATGCTGCCCAATATTTATAGCAGCATTATCAAACAATAGCCAAATATGGAGAGAGCCCAATGTCCATCAACTGATGAATGGATAAAGATGTGGTATACACACACACACACACACACACACACAATGGACTATTACTCAGCCATCAAAAGTAATGAAACCTTGCCATTTTGCAACAAGCTACAATGTATTATGCTAAGTGAAATGACTCAGTCAGAGATAGACAAATACCATATGATTTCACTCATATGTGGAATTTAAGAAACAAAACAGATGAACATATGGCAAGGGGTAGAAAAAGAAAAGGAGGAGAAGCAAACCACACGAGACTCTTACCAACAAAGAACAAACCTCAGTTTGTTTGATGGAGGGAGGTGGGTGGGAGAGGGGCTAGATGGGTATTAAGGAAGGCACTTGTGATGATCACTGGGTGTTGTATGTGAGTGATGAATCAGTGAATTCTATTCCTGAAACCAAAGTTGCACTGTATATTAACTAACTAAAATAGAAATTAAATAATAAAATAACACTTGTCAAAGTTAAAAAAAAAAAGTGTTAGGCAATTTGCTCCAGGTAATGGTAGAATTAGTAAATAGTTTAGCAAAATTTTTCCCAAGTGCTCTGATTGCCTTCCTGTACACAGGTCCTTTGCTGGTGGTGGGGGTATGTGGATTGGAGGGCTATCAGAATTACTATCTCCCCATGAAGATGGAGATAGACTAAAGGAAAAGAAAAGGTTGATCTTTAGTATTCTAAATAGACCTCACCTCTATACGTCCAAACTTTTTCAAAGCATAATAGTTTGTTTATATAACTTTTAACTAATGACTCAAAATATTACAGGCAGATTGAAAAGTATACCTATTAGTCATGAAAATTTCACAAGTTAAGTAAAAGCACAATTTATTATCTCTAAAGACAAAATAAAACTTTGGAGGTATTACTGTTTCTAATAAGCTGTCCATCAGGTAAGCAAGGCATTATATTGAGAATAAGATGGGAATAAATGACACCCCCTTCTCATTCCCTAGCTCTCTAGTGACCCAGTTGTTGGACTGGAGCTGTTGTTTATAGTTAACAGCCTCAAGTCAAGGAAATTGGGCCTGAGGTAAGGTGTATATGGTAGATAGGTGAATGAATGCACACAAAAAATTCTATCCATTTATAAAACATACAAGGACACAAACTGAGATATAAGACATGCAAAAAATATTTCATTTGCCTAAGAACTAGGTTATAAGCACATAAAAGAAATTTAGAATAGGATAGCTTAAAAGTTGCAATACAACTTAAAAATATAATTAAGTAGATTAAATAAGTACCTTTTTTAGAGTTAAAAGTTAAGTTAAAACTCAAAAGTTTAACAATGGACATTGAATATGATGGAATTAATTTTTAGAAGAAGGAAGAGGAATGGTTTTGAAAACCAGAGGGCCTGAATTTCACAGATTCTTAACAACCAGAAGTACTTAAAACCTGGAATTAAAAAAAAAAAAATTGGCAGGCTAGGCTCTGGAAGAACCACAAGCGCAAGAGAAAACTGAGTCCCCATACTTAAAGAGACAGTACAACAAATAGCCCATCAGAGATACATCATAGAATCAGACTTTGAAAGCCAGCTGGAGCATACAGGAGGGAGGGTTATTTACTAATCTCAGAGCAAGTCCTGGAGGAGGACAGAAGTTGCTGGAGACCTCCAGGAACAAAGGGACTGGCAGGTGCCATTTCCCTCCCACACCCCCTAGGGCAAACATATGGGCACCTACGGGACCCAATACCTAACTTCCTAGTACTGCTGCCCTGCCTTTCCACACTGTGCTTCCACCAATCCACCCCTCCCAACAGCCTGCCTCAGTCCAGGGGGCTGCAGAACCCCTCCTGCAGAGGACCAGCTGTACTCAAAGCTAGCTAGCACTGCTGCCCCACCCCACTGCCCCCATGCGGGGCTTTGTAGATCCACTATCTCCAATGCACCTTTGGCTAGAGTACATACAGGGCAGTGTCACAGGCCTGGCAGTGTGCAAGCAGCTGCTATAGTGACCAGCACCACTTCAAAGTGATTCCTGCCCCCAAAGAAGGAAAGATAACCACACACCAGTCAGATGGAGGCCCCAGCAGTGGGCTGGAAGCAGACACTAGTCTGACAGCAGGTCCTGCCCACCAATGAAAACTTCTCAGGCGATAACACAGGAAAAGTATACTGCGGTTTGGTGCTACTGCATTCTGGCAAACGCCTGTTCTGATTCAACTCAAGCCCAACGTGGCCCAGATTGGCCCACTGACACCACTGGAACCAAATATTGCCCACCACAAGCAAAGAGCCATTGCAAATGACTGGTCTAAAGGAAAAAAAGTGGCTCAGCCACAACAGCAGGGTGCATATATCACACATTGGAGACACCAAGTGCCAGATTCTGATGAACAGGAGACACTGCACAGCAGGACACTACAGGGCCTCTTCTTCATAAGGACATTACTTTCAAGTGCAGATATATCTGTCTTTCCTAACACACACAGACAGACACAGAGAGTTAGACAAAATGAGGAAGCAGAGGAATATGTCCCAAAAGAAAGAAAAGAACAAAATTGCAGCAAGAGATCTAAGTGAAATGGAGATACATAATATGCCTGATAGAGAATTTAAAGTAATGATTATAAAGATATTTACTGGACTTGAGAAAAGGGTGAAAGACATCGGTGAGACCCTTAACAATGAGATAAAATAGAACCAATCAGAGATGAAGAACACAATAAGTGAAATTAAAAATACACTAGATGGAATAAATAGTAGATAAGATGAAACAGAAGAATGAATCGGTGAGCTAGAGAACAGAGTAATGGAGAGTAATCAGGCTGAGCAGATGAGTGAAAAAATAATTATGCAAAATGAGAATAGACTGGAAGATGGCGGCGTAGGAGGACGCTGGGCTCACCGCGCATCCTGCTGATCACTTAGATTCCACCTACACCTGCCTAAATAACCCAGAAAACCGCCAGAGGATTAGCAGAACGGAGTCACCAGACCCAAGAGCAGACGAGAGGCCCACGGAAGAGGGTAGGAAGGGCGGCGAGGCGGTGCGCGCTCCACGGACTGGCGGGAGGGAGCCGGGGCGGAGGGGAGGCTCGCCTGCCAAGCAGAGCCCCCGAGTCCGGCTTGCAAAAAGCGGAGGGGCCTGACGGACTGTGTTCCGACAGCAAGCGCGACTTAGCGTCTGGGAGGTCATAAGTTAACAGCTCTGCTCGGAAAGCGGGAAGGCTGGAGGACAAAGGGAGGGAGAGCTGCGGAGCCCCCAGACGACAGAGCTCAGTTTGGTGGGGAACAAAGGCGCTCGGCAGCGCCATCTCCCCCGCCCATCCCCCAGCCAAAATCCCAAAGGGAACCGGTTCCGGCCTGGGAAATTGCTCGCTCCGGGCAAACACCCAACTCTGTGCTTCTGCGGAGCCAAACCTCCGGCAGCAGCGGATCTGACTCCCTCTGGCTGCCACAGGGCCCCTCCTGAAGTGGATCACCTAAGGAGAAGCGAGCTAAGCCTGCCCCCCCTGCCCCAGTGCACCTTGCCTACCCACCCCAGCTAATACGCCAGATCCCCAGCATCACAAGCCTGGCAGTGTGCAAGTAGCCCAGACGGGCCACACCACCCCACAGTGATTCCCGCCCCTAGGAGAGGGGAAGAGAAGGCACACACCAGTCTGACTGTGGCCCCAGCGGTGGGCTGGGGGCAGACATCAGGACTGACTGCGGCCCCGCCCACCAACTCCAGTTATACACCACAACACAGGGGAAGTGTCCTGCAGGTCCTCACCACACCAGGGACTATCCAAAATGACCAAGCGGAAGAATTCCCCTCAGAAGAATCTCCAGGAAATAACAACAGCTAATGAGCTGATCAAAAAGGATTTAAATAATATAACAGAAAGTGAATTTAGAATAATAGTCATAAAATTAATCGCTGGGCTGGAAAACAGTATACAGGACAGCAGAGAATCTCTTGCTACAGAGATCAAGGGACTAAGGAACAGTCATGAGGAGCTGAAAAACGCTTTAAATGAAATGCAAAACAAAATGCAAACCACCACGGCTCGGATGGAAGAGGCAGAGGAGAGAATAGGTGAACTAGAAGATAAAGTTATGGAAAAAGAGGAAGCTGAGAAAAAGAGAGATAAAAAAATCCAGGAGTATGAGGGGAAAATTAGAGAACTAAGTGATACACTAAAAAGAAATAATATACGCATAATTGGTATCCCAGAGGAGGAAGAGAGAGGGAAAGGTGCTGAAGGGGTACTTGAAGAAATAATAGCTGAGAACTTCCCTGAACTGGGGAAGGAAGAAGGCATTGAAATCCAAGAGGCACAGAGAACTCCCTTCAGACGTAACTTGAATCGATCTTCTGCACGACATATCATAGTGAAACTGGCAAAATACAAGGATAAAGAGAAAATTCTGAAAGCAGCAAGGGGTAAACGTGCCCTCACATATAAAGGAAGACCTATAAGACTCGTGACTGATCTCTCTTTTGAAACTTGGCAGGCCAGAAAGAATTGGCACGAGATTTTCAGGGTGCTAGACAGCAAAAATATGCAGCCGAGAATCCTTTATCCAGCAAGTCTGTCATTTAGAATAGAAGGAGAGATAAAGGTCTTCCCAAACAAACAAAAACTGAAGGAATTTGTCACCACTAAACCAGCCCTACAAGAGATCCTAAGGGGGACCCTGTGAGACAAAGTACCAGAGACATCACTACAAGCATAAAACATACAGACATCACAATGACTCTAAACCCGTATCTTTCTATAATAACACTGAATGTAAATGGATTAAATGCGCCAACCAAAAGACATAGGGTATAAGAATGGATAAAAAAACAAGACCCATCTATTTGCTGTCTACAAGAGACTCATTTTAGACCTGAGGACACCTTTAGATTGAGAGTGAGGGGATGGAGAACTATTTATCATGCTACTGGAAGCCAAAAGAAAGCTGGAGTAGCCATACTTATATCAGACAAACTAGACTTTAAATTAAAGGCTGTAACAAGAGATGAAGAAGGACATTATATAATAGTTACAGGGTCTATCCATCAGGAAGAGCTAACAATTATAAATGTCTATGCGCCGAATACCGGAGCCCCCAAATATATAAAACAATTACTCATAAACAGAAGCAACCTTATTGATAAGAATGTGGTAATTGCTGGGGACTTTAACACCCCACTTACAGAAATGGATAGATCATCTAGACACACGGTCAATAAAGAAACAAGGGCCCTGAATGAGACATTGGATCAGATGGACTTGACAGATCTATTTAGAACTCTGCATCCCAAAGCAACAGAATATACTTTCTTCTCGAGTGCACATGGAACATTCTCCAAGATAGATCATATACTGGGTCACAAAACAGCCCTTCATAAGTTTACAAGAATTGAAATTATACCATGCATACTTTCAGACCACAATGCTATGAAGCTTGAAATCAACCACAGGAAAAAGTCTGGAAAGCCTCCAAAAGCATGGAGGTTAAAGAACACCCTACTAACGAATGAGTGGGTCAACCAGGCAATTAGAGAAGAAATCAAAAATATATGGAAACAAACGAAAATGAAAATACAACAATCCAAACGCTTTGGGACGCAGCGAAGGCAGTCCTGAGAGGAAAATACATTGCAATCCAGGCCTATCTCAAGAAACAAGAAAAATCCCAAATACAAAATCTAACAGCACACCTAAAGGAAATAGAAGCAGAACAGCAAAGGCAGCCTAAACCCAGCAGAAGAAGAGAAATAATAAAGATCAGAGCAGAAATAAACAATATAGAATCTAAAAAAACTGTAGAGCAGATCAACGAAACCAAGAGTTGGTTTTTTGAAAAAATAAACAAAATTGACAAACCGCTAGCCAGGCTTCTCAAAAAGAAAAGGGAGATGACCCAAGTAGATAAAATCATGAATGAAAATGGAATTATTACAACCAATCCCTCAGAGATACAAACAATTATCAGGGAATACTATGAAAAATTATATGCCAACAAACTGGACAACCTGGAAGAAATGGACACATTCCTGAACACCCACACTCTTCCAAAACTCAATCAGGAGGAAATAGAAACCTTGAACAGACCCATAACCAGCGAAGAAATTGAATCGGTTATCAAAAATCTCCCAACAAATAAGAGTCCAGGACCAGATGGCTTCCCAGGGGAGTTCTACCAGACGTTTAAAGCAGAGATAATACCTATCCTTCTCAAGCTATTCCAAGAAATAGAAAGGGAAGGAAAACTTCCAGACTCATTCTATGAAGCCAGTATTACTTTGATTCCTAAACCAGACAGAGACCCAGTAAAAAAAGAGAACTACAGGCCAATATCCCTGATGAATATGGATGCAAAAATTCTCAATAAGATACTAGCAAATCGAATTCAACAGCATATAAAAAGAATGATTCACCATGATCAAGTGGGATTCATTCCTGGGATGCAGGGCTGGTTCAACATTCGCAAATCAATCAACGTGATACATCACATTAACAAAAAAAAAGAGAAGAACCATATGATCCTGTCAATCGATGCAGAAAAGGCCTTTGACAAAATCCAGCACCCTTTCTTAATAAAAACCCTTGAGAAAGTCGGGATAGAAGGAACATACTTAAAGATCATAAAAGCCATTTATGAAAAGCCCACAGCTAACACCATCCTCAACGGGGAAAAACTGAGAGCTTTTTCCCTGAGATCAGGAACACGACAGGGATGCCCACTCTCACCGCTGTTGTTTAACATAGTGCTGGAAGTTCTAGCATCAGCAATCAGACAACAAAAGGAAATCAAAGGCATCAAAATTGGCAAAGATGAAGTCAAGCTTTCGCTTTTTGCAGATGACATGATATTATACATGGAAAATCCGATAGACTGCACCAAAAGTCTGCTAGAACTGATACATGAATTCAGCAAAGTTGCAGGATACAAAATCAATGTACAGAAATCAGTTGCATTCTTATACACTAACAACGAAGCAACAGAAAGACAAATAAAGAAACTGATCCCATTCACAATTGCACCAAGAAGCATAAAATACCTAGGAATAAATCTAACCAAAGATGTAAAGGATCTGTATGCTGAAAACTATAGAAAACTTATGAAGGTAATTGAAAAAGATTTAAAGAAATGGAAAGACATTCCCTGCTCATGGATTGGAAAAATAAATATTGTCAAAATGTCAATACTACCCAAAGCTATCTACACATTCAATGCAATCCCAATCAAAATTGCACCAGCATTCTTCTCGAAACTAGAACAAGCAATCCTAAAATTCATATGGAACCACAAAAGGCCCCGAATAGCCAAAGGAATTTTGAAGAAGAAGACCAAAGCAGGAGGCATCACAATCCCAGACTTCAGCCTCTACTACAAAGCTGTAATCATCAAGACAGCATGGTATTGGCACAAAAACAGACACACAGACCAATGGAATAGAATAGAAACCCCAGAACTAGACCCACAAACGTATGGCCAACTCATCTTTGACAAAGCAGGAAAGAACATCCAATGGAAAAAAGACAGCCTCTTTAACAAATGGTGCTGGGAGAACTGGACAGCAACATGCAGAAGGTTGAAACTAGACCACTTTCTCACACCATTTACAAAAATAAACTCAAAATGGATAAAGGACCTAAATGTGAGACAGGAAACCATCAAAACCTTAAGGAGAAAGCAGGAAAAGACCTCTCTGACCTCAGCCGTAGCAATCTCTTACTCGACACATCCCCAAAGGCAAGGGAATTAAAAGCAAAAGTGAATTACTGGGACCTTATGAAGATAAAAAGCTTCTGCACAGCAAAGGAAACAACCAACAAAACTAAAAGGCAACCAACGGAATGGGAAAAGATATTTGCAAATGACATATCGGACAAAGGGCTAGTATCTAAAATCTATAAAGAGCTCACCAAACTCCACACCCGAAAAACAAATAACCCAGTGAAGAAATGGGCAGAAAACATGAATAGACACTTCTCTAAAGAAGACATCCAGATGGCCAACAGGCACATGAAAAGATGTTCAGCGTCGCTCCTTATCAGGGAAATACAAATCAAAACCACACTCAGGTATCACCTCACGCCAGTCAGAGTGGCCAAAATGAACAAATCAGGAGACTATAGATGCTGGAGAGGATGTGGAGAAATGGGAACCCTCTTGCACTGTTGGTGGGAATGCAAATTGGTGCAGCCGCTCTGGAAAGCAGTGTGGAGGTTCCTCAGAAAATTAAAAATGGACCTACCCTATGACCCAGCAATAGCACTGCTAGGAATTTATCCAAGGGATACAGGAGTACTGATGCATAGGGGCACTTGTACCCCAATGTTCATAGCGGCACTCTCAACAATAGCCAAATTATGGAAAGAGCCTAAATGTCCATCAACTGATGAATGGATAAAGAAATTGTGGTTTATATACACAATGGAATACTACGTGGCAATGAGAAAAAATGAAATAGGGCCTTTTGTAGCAACGTGGATGGAACTGGAGAGTGTTATGCTAAGTGAAATAAGCCATACAGAGAAAGACAGATACCATATGGTTTCACTCTTAGGTGGATCCTGAGAAACTTAACAGGAACCCATGGGGGAGGGGAAGGAAAAAAAAAAAAAAAAAGAGGTTAGAGTGGGAGAGAGCCAAAGCATAAGAGACTGTTAAAAACTGAGAACAAACTGAGGGTTGATGGGGGGTGGGAGGGAGGGGAGGGTGGGTGATGGGTATTGAGGAGGGCACCTTTTGGGATGAGCACTGGGTGTTGTATGGAAACCAA
The DNA here is from genome assembly GCF_007474595.2 of Lynx canadensis. NCBI lineage: Eukaryota > Metazoa > Chordata > Mammalia > Carnivora > Felidae > Lynx > Lynx canadensis. Next base: position 151,368,925 of record NC_044303.2, on the reverse strand, counting down.
TTTGTCCTCGGAGCCTGGAGCCTGTTTCCGATTCTGTGTCTCCCTCTCTCTCTGCCCCTCCCCCGTTCATGCTCTGTCTCTCTCTGTCCCAAAAATAAATAAACGTTGAAAAAAAAAAATTTTAGGAAACCAATTTGTCAATAAATTTCATATATATATAAAAATAAATAAATAAATAAATAAATAAATAGAAAAAAAAAGAAAATCATAAGGACGATAAAAAAAAAATGAGAATAGACTTAGGGAACTCAATGCCACCATGAAGCATAATATTCTCATTAGAGGGATCTCAGAAGAAAAGGAGAGAGAAAAGGGGCCAGAAAACTTATTTGAAGAAATACTAGCTAAAATCTTCCCTAATCTGGAGAAAGAATCAGAAATCCAGATCAGGAAGCACAGAGATCCTCCTATAAAATCAACCCAAAGAGGCCCACACTAAAACACAGTAATTAAGATGGGAAAAAGTGGTGATAAGAGAGGAATTTTACAACAGCAAGAGAAAAGAAAGAAATTACATACAAGGGAATCAGCAGATTTTTTAGCAGAAACTTTGCAGGCCAGAGGAGAGTGGCATGATATATTCAAAATGCTGAAAGGAAAAAATCTGCAGCCAATACTCTATCCAACAAGGCTATCATTCAGAATAGAAGGACGGATAATGAGTTTCCAGACAAACATAAGTTAAAGGAATTCATGACCACTAAATCAGCCTTACAAGAAAAGTTAAAGGGGATTCTTTGAGTGGAAAGGAAAGACCATAAGCAAGAGTAAGGAAAGTAGGAAGCACAAAATCAGTAAAAACAAGTACATCTGTAAAAATCAGATTCACAAAATAAAAGGATATAAAGTATGGTACCATATTCCTAAAACATGGAGAGGAGAGGAATAAAGAATGGGTTCAATCTTAAGCAACCATCAACTTAATATAGACTGCTATATGCAGAAGATGTTATATGCAAACTGAATAGTCACCAGAAATCAAAAACCAGTAATAGATATGCAAAATTAAAGAGAAAGAAATCCATGTATGTAACTAAAGAAAGTCAACTAATCTTGAGAGAAGAGAGCAAAAGAAGAAAGGAATGGAGGAAAACTACAAAAACAACCATAAAACAAGTAACAAAATGACAATAAATGCATACCTATCAATGATTACTTTGAAGGTAAATGGACCAAACTCTCCAATCAAAAGACATAGGGTGATAGAATGGATAGAAAACAAGACCCATCTATTTGCTGCCTACAAGAGACTTATGTCACACCTAAAGACATATGCAGATTGAAAGTGAAGGAGTGGAGAAGCATTTATCATGCAAATGGATGTGAAAAAAAAAAAGCCAGAGTAGCAAAACTTATATTGGACAAAATAGACTTAAAAATTTTTTTAACGTTTATTTATTTTTGAGACAGAGAGACAGAGCATGAACGGGGGAGGGCCAGAGAGAGAGGGAGACACAGAATCTGAAACAGGCTCCAGGCTCTGAGCTGTCAGCACAGAGCCTGACGCAGGGCTCGAACTCATGGGCCGCGAGATCATGACCTGAGCTGAAGTCGGACGCTTAACCGACTGAGCCACCCAGGCGCCCCCAAAATAGACTTTAAAACAAAGACTGTAGCAAGAGACAAAGAAGGACACTATATAGTCATAAAGGGAACAATCCAACAATAACAATTGTAAATATTTATGCAGCCATGATGGGAGCATCCAAATACTTAAAGCAGTTAATGACAAACATAAAGGAAGTAATCAATAGTAATAAATAATAGGAGAATTTAACACCCCTAAAAAACCAATAGAACAGATTAATGAAACGAGGAGTTGGTTGTTTGAAAAGATCAACAAAATTGATAAACCTTTAGCCAGACTCAAAAAAAAAAAGAGAGCGAGGACTCAAACAAAACCAGAAAGAGGAGAAATAACAACTGACACCACAGAAACACAAAGGATTATAAGAGAATATTTTGAAAATTACATGCCAGAAAATTGGACAATCTAGAAGAAATGGATAAATTCCTAAAAACATACAACCTCCCAAATTTGAATCAGGAAGAAATAGAAAAATTTGAACAGACCAGTGACCACCAATGAAATTGGATCAATAATCCCCAAACTCCCAACAAACCAAAGTCCAGGATCAGATGCTTCACGGGTGAATTCTACCAAAAATTTAAAGATAAGTTAGTACCTATTCTCAAACTATTCCAAAAAATAGAAAAGGAAGAAAAATTTGGAAATTCATTCTACAAGGCCTGCATTACCCTGATATCAAAACCAGATAAAGAAAAAAAGAGAACTACAGAACAATATCTCTGATGAACATAGATACAAAAATCCTCAATAAAATACTAGCAAACCAAACCCAACAATACATTTAAAAAATTATTCGCCACGATTAGGGATACCTGGATGACTCAGTCAGTTAAGCATCTGACTCATGATTTCATTTCAGGTCATGATCCCAGGGTTATGGGATCAGACCTCCTTTGGGCTCCATGCTGAGTGTGGAGCCTGCTTAAGATTCTCTCCCTTCCTCCCTCTTCCCCTCTCTCCTGCTCATGTTTGCTCTCTCTCTCTCTCAAAATTTAAAAAATCATTTACCATGGTCAAGTGGGATTTATTCTTGGGATGCAAGTATGTCTCAATATTTGGAAATCAATGAATGTAATACATCACATCAATAAGAGAAAGGCATGTGATCATTTCTATAGATGCAGAAAAATTATTTGACAAAATACAACATCCATTCATGATAAAAACCCTCAACAAAGTGGGTTTAAAGGGAACATACTTCAACATAATAAAGGCCGTATATGAAAAACCCACAGCTAATATCATACTCAGTGGTGAAAAACAGAGCTTTCCCCCTAAGATCAGGAACAAGAGTGTCCTCTCTCACCACTTTTATTCAACATAGTACTGGAAGTCCTAGCCACAGCAATCAGAATGAAAAAAGGAATAAAAGGCATCCAAGTTAGTAAGGAAGAAGTAAAACTTTCACAACTTTCAGATGACATGATATGATATATTGAGAACCCTAAAGATTTCACCAAAAACTACTAGAACTGATAAATGAATTTAATAAAGTCCAGGATACAAAATTAGTGTACAGAAATCTGTTGCATTTCTATTCACTACTATGATGCAAAAAAAAAAAAAGAAATTAAGAAAGCAATCCCATTTACAATTGCACAGAAAATAATAAAACACCTTGATGAAAGAAATTGAAGATGACACAAACACATAGAAAGATATTCCATGCCCATGGGTTGGAAGAACAAATATTGTTAAAATATTTAACAAATATTGTTAAAATGGTAGTATTACTCAAAGCAACCTACAGATTTAATGCAATTCCTATCAAAATACCAGCATCATTTTTCCTAGAACTAAAAAAAAAAAAAAATCCTAAAATTTGTATGGAATGACAAAAAACCCTGAAGAGTCAAAACAATCTTGATAACGAAAAATAAAGTTGGGGGCGCCTGGGTGGCTCTGTCAGTTAAGCGTCCAACTTCTGCTCAGGTCATGATCTCGTGGTTTGTGGGTTTGAGCCCCGCATCGGGCTCTGTGCTGACAGCTCACAGCCTGGAGCCCGCTTCGGATTCTGTGTCTCGTTCTCTCTCTGCCTCTCCCCTGCTCATGCTCTGTCTCTCTCTGTCTCAAAAATAAATAAAACATTAAAAAAATTTTTTTTAAGAAAAATAAAGTTGGAGCATCACAATTCGAGATTTCAAGTTATACTACAAGGCTGTAGTAATCAAAACAGTATGGTACTGGCACAAAAATAGACACATGGATCAATAAAACAGGATAGAAAAACCAGAAACAGGGGTGCCTGGGTGGCCTCGCTGCTTAAGCGGCCGACTTTGGCTCAGGTCATGATCTCACAGTCCGTGAGTTTGAGCCCCACGTTGGGCTCTGTGCTGACAGCTCAGAGCCTCGAGCCTGTTTCAGATTCTGTGTCTCCCTCTCTCTGACCCTCCCCCATTCATGCTCTGCCTCTCTCTGTCTCAAAAATAAATAAACATTAAAAAAAATTATAAAAAAAAAGGAAAACTGGAAACAAACCACAATTATCAGATAAATTAATCTTCAACAAAAGAAGCAAGAATATGCAATGAAAAAAGCAGTCTCTTCAACAAATGGTGTTAAGAAAACTGGACAGCTACATGCAGAAGAATGAAACTGGACCACTTTATTTCACCATACACAAATAATGGTCAAAATGGATTAAAGACCTAAATGTAAGATGTGGAACCATAAAAATCCTAGAAGAGAGCATAGGCAGTAATTTCTCGGATATCAGCCATAGCAACATTTTTCTAGATATGTCTCCTGAAGCAAGGGAAATGAAAGCAAAAGTAAATTATTGGGACTACATCAAAATAAAAAGCTTCTGTACAGCAAAGGAAACAGTCAACAAAAGACAACAAAACTAAAAGACAACCTACTGAATGGGAGAAGATATTTGCAAATGATATATCTGATAAAGGGTTAATATCAAAAATTTATAAAGAACTTACAAAACTCAACACCCAAAAAATAATCCAATTAAAAAATCAGCAGAAGACATGAACAGATACTTCTCCAAAGAAGCCATCCAGATGGCCAACAGACACATGAAAAGATCTCAACAGCACTCATCATCAGGAAAATGCACATCAAAACCACAATGAGATATCATCTCACACCTGTCAGAATAGCTAAAATAAAAAAAACACAAGTAACAAGTACTGGCAAGGATGTGAAGAAAAAGGAACCCTCATGCACTGTTAGTTGGAACGCAAACTGGTGCAGCCACTGTGGAAAAACAGTATGGAGGTTCCTCAAAAAATTAAAAATAGAACTACTCTACAGTCCAATAATCCCACTCTGGGTATTTACCCAAAGAATACAAAAGCACTGATTCTAAAGGATACATGCACCCTTATGTTCATTGCATATGTTCATTGCAGCATTATTTAAAATAGCCAAATTATGGAAGCAACCCAATGTCCATCGACAGATGAATGGATAAAGAAGATATAGATATAGATATAGACATAGATATAGATATAGATAGATATATAGATACACACACAATGGAATATTATTCAGCCATAAAAAAATGAAATCTTGCTGTTTGCAACCACATGCATGGAGTTAGTGAGTATAATGCTGAGTGAAATGTCAGGGAAAGACAAATATGATTTCACTCAATACATGGAATATAAGAAGCCAAACAAAAGATCAAAGGGAAAAAGAGAGAGAGAGATAAATCAAGAAACAAACTCAACTGCAGAGAACAAACTGATGGTTACAAGAACGAGGCGGGTGGAAGGATGGGTGAAATAGGTGAAGGAGATTAAGAATACACTTACTGTTTTGGCAGATCTGAGAGAATGAAGACCATTCTCATCAATCAAACGATTGACATTCCAGAAAATGCTGACATCACTCTTAAGGGACCCACTGTTTTGTAAAGGGTCCTAGAGGAACCCTGTGAAGGGACTTCCGTCACATCATTGTAGAGCTCGGTGTTCTTGGAAAGAAAAAGAGAAGGCTCCAAGTTGACAAATGGTGGGGAAATAGAAAAGAATTGGCTATTGTTGTTTGCACTATCTATAGTCATGCACAGAACATGATGAAGGGTGTTACACTAGGTTTCCATTACAAGATGAGGTCTGTGTATGTCACTTCCCTCATCAATGCTGTTATTCAGGAGAATGGTTCTCTTATTGAAATTTGAAATTTCTTGGGTGAAAAATACATCCACAGGGTTCAGATGAAACCAGGTATTGCTCGTTCAGTATCTCAAGCCCAAAAAGAAGAGTTAATTCTTGAAGGAAATGACATTGAACTTGTATCAAACTCAGCTGCTTCGATTCACAAAGTCACAACAGTTAAAAACAAGGATATCAGAAAATTTGGGGATGATATCTATGTTTTTTTTTCTTTTTTTAATTTTATTTTTAATTTTTTTTAAATTTACATACAAATTAATTAGCATATAGTGAAACAATGATTTCCGGAGTAGATTCCTTAATGCCCCTTAACCATTTAGCCCATTCCCCCTCCCACAACCCCTCCAGCAACCCTCAGTTTGTTCTCCGTATTTCTGAGTCTCTTCTGTTTTGTCCCCCTCCCTGTTTTATATTATTTTTGTTTCCCTTCCCTTATGTTCATCTGTTTTGTCTCTTAAAGTCTTCATGTGAGTGAAGTCATATGATTTGTGTCTTTCTCTGACTAATTTCACTTAGCATAATACCCTCCAGTTCCATCCACATAGTTGCAAATAGCAAGATATCATTCTTTTTGATTGCCTTGTGATACATTTTTTTTAAGTTTACTTATTTATTTTGAGAGAGACAGAGACTGTGCAAGTGGGGGAGGAGCAGAGAGAGAGGGTAAGAGAGGATCCCAAGCAGGCTCCATGCTGCTAGTGCAGGGCCACATGCGGGATTCGAGCTCACAAAACCGTGAGATCATGACTTGAGCCAAAACTGAGAGACGCTTAACTGAGCCACCCAGCTGCCCCAAGACTTAGTGATATTTAAAAGATGCAATGAGGGGCGCCTGGGTGGCTCAGTCGGTTAAGTGGCCGACTTCAGCTCAGGTCATGATCTCACGGTCAGTGAGTTGGAGCCCTGCATCGGGCTCTGTGCTGACAGCTCAGAGCCTGGAGCCTGTTTCAGATTCTGTGTCTCCCTCTCTCTGACCCTCCCCCGTTCATGCTCTGTCTCTCTCTGTCTCAAAAATAAACGTTAAAAAAAATAAAAAAATAAAAGATGCAATGAAAGCTGTATTGATTTGGGGGGGGGGGAAAGAATATACTTATCATGATGAGCCCTGAGTAATGTATAGAATTGTTGAATTACTATAATGTACACCTGAAACTAATATAACACTGTATATTAAGTATACTTGAATTAAAATTAAAACTTTAAAAAAGTAGATGTATTTCATTGATATGTTGTATTTTAAAATGAAAAAACAAAATACAGTATCTACTAAATGCATCTGCCCCAAAAGTTGACATTGAAAATATAGCTATAAATATGAAACAAAAATGGAATTTAAAAAAAGGAGGAGAGGGAGAAGCCCAGGAAGAAGAAGAAAAGAAAAAATGTTAAGGATTATTATTGGGTGATTTTGTAATCATTTTGAAATTCAAAATATTTTTAAATTGAATTTTCTGTGTCTTAGGTCTTTTAAAGATTACACCATATTTGCAGTCAACTGATAATATATGGATTTTTTTGGTATGAGGTTTCTAATGTATTAATATTCTTTACTTTTTAGATAAAAAACTCGAATGCATGATTAGGGGAATATATTTTACATTTTGATGAAAGAATAAATTATGTGGACTGAATGAAACTTTGGGGGCTCATGACTTAAGTATTATTTAAAAGTCTTCTCTAGAATTACTTTAATTGGTTATGAGTTCTCAGAAATAAAGTATAGCCTTGAAAATATAATCACTAAGCTATCAATTTTAAATATTTATTTTAATTATTTAAAGAAAAACTGATCTCTTTGTCTCAAAATCCTTCACTTAATCAAGCAGAAGCACTCCTATTTTATATGCTAGGTACAATAGCAGGTAGGTGTGGTGGACATCACTGCTACTCCACAGTCTTTCCAACTCTCGTCCCCTTCTGGCACATGAAATCATTATGTTTTTCTACCTCCTTGAAGTTAGGTGCAGTCATGCGTCTTGCTTTGGCTAATGTGCAGAAGAGAAGTGTACCACTTGTAGGTGGGATTAAAGAGCCTGTTCATTACTCTTTATGTTTTCTCTTCCTTTTTTTTTGTGTTGACCTAGGAGGGTGCATGTTTCATAGAGTAAATGCTTCAGACAGTCATCCATGGAAGACAGGTTTCCAGGACCTGCAGACTTAGGGTGAGCAAGAAATAAAGTTTGTTCCATTTTTCACGGAGACCTGAGAGTTCTTTGTTACTACAGCATAATCAAGACCCTCTGATTATAGTTGGTAAATCAAAAAAGGTGGTTAAAACAAAGAATCTTAAACATACTGCATATGTAATTCTAATTAGTTTTAGTTTATAATAAGTAGGTGTGTATAAAATAATAAATATTTTTGTTGTTGTTAACCAACAGCTTTCCTTTGAATATGAATTTGTCAACCTGAGTTCCATGCTGTCTTTCGCTCATTACCACGTAGATCATACTTTGTATGTGATTTTCCCTGGAACAAAGAGGTAAGGACCAGGGAGATGTATTCTGAGTGAATACTCTCCTGGCTTTTTACATTGACCCCTTGCAAACATTTTGCACTTGTCTCTCTCCTTTAGGGTTTAGGTAAAGGGGATTATGAGGTACAAACTTCCAGTTATAAAATAAATAAGTCATGAGGATGAAAATACAGCATAGAAAACATAGGTAATAATATTGTAATAACATTGTGTGGTGACAGATGGTAACTACACCTATTATTGTGAGAATTATGTAATGTATAGAATTGTCAAATTACTGTGTTTTACACCTGAAACTAATATAACATTGTATGTCAACTATACTTCAATTAAAAAAAAAAACAGACACTTAAAAATATAAGCCTACTTTGATGGCACTTTTTACAGAGACTTACCTTTATCAAGTCTTTCTAAAACACTCTCCTTAGTTTTCATATGAATATCTGTCATTTTCACACTCTTGTTCATCAGTATATGTGGTATTTAATGAAATTGCTTAACTTTAATAACAAGTATTAATGGTAGAAAATATTAGGAATCAACACAACTGTTTCTTAACAAGCACATAATTCATTCAGCTAGAGTAGAAGACTAAAGAATACTAGAGAATAACCTACTGATCATGAGTTTTGCTGCAGAGAGCACCAGTCCAGGCTTTACATTGGAGCCTAGAGAATCAGTATATTGGACACAAATCTGGTACATCTTCTCAGGAATTCTAAATGACCTTCTTCCTTCTCCCTCTTAGGTGGCACCCACTCACACCAAGGTACCTTTCCTCTTGGGAAAGAAACTGAAGAGGTTTTCTCATAGTCTGGCTAGGAAATAGTGGAGCGAAAGTTCTAACCTAGACAGACTGATTCCTAACCAGGGTGAGAGAGGACAGGAAAATACTGAAATGGAGTTTGAGGCACATGATAGAAATAAGACAGCCTGGGTAGGAATGCTGATGCCAGATCAGAGGCTCTCTAAACAATTGCTCAGAAATTAAGCAGCCTCCAGGTAAAGTAAATCAGAGTGTAAACCTGCTCCTTTTGAACGAGGAGCTATTTCTGCTTTTTATAATAATTTCTGCAGATGGCTGGAGTTTTCAAATGTTATTTCACTTATCCAGCCATTCAACAAATATTTAATAAATACCTGCTGAGCCATGGGAGATTTTAGGCACTGTGGATATACAGATATAATTAAGGTAAAGCCCAAACATTAAGAAATTTATAGACTGATAGAGAAGACTGACAAGTACTCAAAAAACTAGAATAAAATAACAATAAACATGGGGTGTGAGCAGCACAGAGGAGTGTATCAAACGCCTTGCCTGCGGCTAGAGGAGTGGAGAGACATCCCAGAGACAATGAAGAAGAGTAGAGTCCTGAGCACTGGACATCATTTTTCTAGGAGACAAGGGGAGGAAAGGACATTTTAGGCAGAAGGAATAGCACACAGCAGGAAATGGAATCATGAGTATAGTGCATTCCAGAAACAGCTGATAACATGGTGGATTTAGAGTATGGCCAGAAGAACCATATAATTCACCCACAAAACCAGGATGATACTTCTGAGAGTGAAATGGGGGTGCTTTTCATAATTGCTCTGGGACAACAGGAACAAACAGGCACTGTCCCAGGTAAACTAGGATGTTTGGTCACCCCAAGGGAGGAGGCCACAGAATGGAAGGGTTTAGGAATCACTTAGACTTGAATTTGAAACAAGTCTTGGATGGTCAGAGGCAGAGTGACTGTGTTCAGTCAGTTATTTGTCTGACAATTTCCTCTCATCTGTAAAATGGAAGTAATTTCTTCCTTGTAGATTTGTGCTATGACTGTATGCGATAACACATATAATGCAGTTGGCATAAGCTAGATTATACTATGTGCCCAATAAATGTTTCCCCGGTGTCTACACTACCCCCACCATAGGACAGAGAAGGAGGATGAGGCTGGAGGGTTAGGCAAGTATTAGATTTCCATAGATCTTTTCTATCATGCTAAGGAGTTTGAATTTCAACCTGGAAAAAATAAGCAGAGGATTTATCCAATCATATTTGTGCTTTAGAAATTTGAGTCTGGCTGAAATGTTTAAGATATATAGCAAGGCAGTGAGTCATACTGAGGAGCTCCTGATGACCTCTGGCACTACAAAACTTTGAGATCTTCATATTTTTGGATGAGACTTAACCTCTGCAGGTGTTGGAAAATGGGGGTGGGTACAGCGTATCACTGTCTGGAGGAGTGGGAGGGAGAGCCAGCAATGGTGGTTTAGAATGGGGAGTTCTGACAACTCTCTAAAATCAGGTTCTCAGTGTAGTTCCAGACCTGCAGCATCTAGGAACTTGAATTTGCTAGAAAAGCAAATTCTAAACGCTAAGTAGACCTACTGAATCAGCATGTCGGTGGTGGGGGGGTCCAATGATCTGTGTTTTAAACAGCCTGCTGGGAGATTCGGATAGATATGAAAGTTTGGTAAATCTAATTCAAAGTATCCTGCAAGGCTAAAAATTAAATAGGAGATCGAGATCTGTGAATCAAGAATAGTAATGAATATGCCCCTAAACTAAGGGAGAAACAGAGGTAGGCATTGAAGCCAAAATATAAAGCCAGGGATTTGGAGTACCAGGGAGATAAAAAGAAGGCACCCCTAATTGAGAAAATAAACAAGCAGTTGAGATGGTCTTTGGGAAACACCTGGAATAAGTATTATAGCTTATTTTAGTTTCCTGCTGTAACAAAGCACCACAAACAGGGTGGCTTGAACAACAGAAAATTATTCTCTTATACCTCTGGAGGCTGGAAGCCAGAAAACAAGGGCTGCCTGGGTGGCCTGGTTAAGCATCCGACTTCGGCTCAGGTCATGATCATGACCTTGCAATTCTGCATCGGGCTCTGTGCTGACAGCTCAGAGCCCGGAGCCTGCTTCAGATCTGTGCCTCCCTCTCTCTGCCCCTCCCCTGCTCAAGCTCTGTCTCTCTGACTCTCTCTCTCAAAAATAAATAAACATTAAAAAAATTAAAATAAAAAAAAAAAGAAGCCAGAAACCAAGGTGTCAGGAGGGCTATGCTGTCTCTGAAGCTCTAGGTAGAACCCTTCCCTGCCTGGTTCTAGTTTCTGGTCGTGCTCCACCCTTGGTGCTCCATGACTTGCAGGTGCAACACTCTGACCATGGCCTTCTCTGTGTGTGTCTCTTCTTACAGCTCACAGTCATCTTGGATTGGAGTCCATTCTGATAACCTCATCTTAACTAATTACATCTGCAGCATTACTATTTCCAAATCAAGTCACATTCTGAGATACTAGGAATTAACACTTAAACATATTTTGGAGGCAGAACTGGGATATAAACCAACCCATAACCCATAAACCAGCTCTTATAAGCTGGCCCTGCATTGCTTGGGTCCCCTGAGAATGACCCTGAAACAGAGATTCATGTTTAAATAGTTTATTTGGCAAGTCCAAGAAAATACCTTAGAGAAGTGGGAAGGTGGGGCAGGGAAAAAGAAGGCATTCAAGAAAGTGTGTGGGCAATTGGGGCTTAATCCGTTAGAGAACTCTGGGAAACATATAGAACCTATGCCTCGAACACAAAACAAAACCCATGCCTCAGAGGGGACTCAGGTGTTTTTATAGCCCCAGATGAGGGTACTCAGGGGTGCCATGAACTCTTAGGCATTTACAATCTGCTACAAGCAAAGGAAGAATAGGTCTTACTGGCCAGGAAAGCCCTTAGTTAAAGAGATGCTGGCAGTTGTCAGTCAGGCCAACATACGCAGAAATGGTCAAGACTGAGGGCGGAAGTAACAGAGGCATCTGCTATAAGTGGAAGGTCTGGCTTTAGAAAAGTAGGATAAAATAAGGAAATAAATAAATGCAAACCTCACACATAAGTCAACAAATTAATGGGTCAGGAAGTCTATACAATATAAAATGGCCAATTTGACTTTTAAAATTTCTCACTGAGTTGAGTTGATTTTGTTTACTCTAGACCAAAGCTTTATAGCCACTGAACTGTAAAACAACAACAACAACAACAAACAAAATAGGGAAGGAAGGAAGGAAGGGAGAAAGATTTTTATATGATTTTAATGATTGTAAAATTACTGATGAGACTATTTGGAGCTTTTCAAGATAGTTCATTTTTCCAGGGTTGGGAGAATTAAACAACAACAACAACAAAAGGAAAAATAGGGAAAGAGATTCTCACAGCTTCCTACACCTCAGAAGGACACACCTGGACAGAGAGAATCTAAATAACCTGCCCATGGTCGTTTAATGAAGTATAGGAATGTCTGGAAACAACGTTTTCTGCTTTGGCTTCTTCTTTGCTTCTTTAGCTCCTCAGCTGTGTCTAACTTATCTGGAAGACTAATATAAACTGAACTGGTATATGGTGCTCTTTTCTAAAGTGGCACAGTAGATTTCTTGGTATTAAGGGTTTTTTTTAAGTTTATTTATTTATTTTGAAAGAGAGAGAGAGCACTAGTGTACGTGCATGTGTGAACCGGGGGTGGGGTGGGGGGAAGAGTAAAGGGGGGGGAGAGTTGGGGAGAGAGAGAGAGAGATAGAGAGAGAGAGAGAGAGAAAGAGGACAATCCCAAGCAGGCTCTGCAATGTCAGTGGGGCTCCATCTCATAACCGTGAGATCAAGACCTGAGCCGAAATCAAGAGTCAGATGCTCAACGGACTGAGACACAGGCACCTATTAATGTTTATTTTTAAGGTGGACACCTCACATTTTTACATAGGTAGAAGTTAATGCCACCATTATCTTATTTAAAAAAAGGAAACTGAGATTCAGAGTTTTTTTGCTTAAGGTCATACAGCAAGTTTTTAATAGAATCAGGATTACAATTCAAGATTTTTTTTCTCTTTTATCTGCATTCTTGTCAACTAAATACAACTATTTTCTGGTTATTTAGGAAATATGTATACATTATGATCCAGCCATGGAGATTGCTTTCATAAAATATACTTCACTGGAGTTAGAGGCACTCCAACATAATTTGACCTTCTCATATTTGAACTGGGTGCCAGGAAAGTGGCAAATGTCAAAAAAAGTGTTTTTCTTCTTCACATATTGTGCTTTGTAACTCAAACATTTTGCATACAGAATGATGTTTCTTACCAATATAGTAATATAAAATCCAGTGTGGTTAAATCATGATAACTTCAAATGATAACATAATTGAAGTTGTATGCAAAAAAGTTTAGCTAACAAAGAATAATTTTCAACACCAGAATAGCTAGCTGGGCCTGGAATAGTCAACGGAGGAAAGAGAATCCAATTATTACATTCCCAACATAGTATTTAATGGAGAATCAAAGCTTTATAGGCTCATAATTTATAATCATCTCATGCAAAAAAAAATCATGAAAATTATACTTGTGAGAAAATTTCAGTAAAGTTATACAAATACAGATTTTATATTTTCTTTTGGCAATGATTAAAGTTAGAAGGAAAATTTTGTGTGAATCTCTGGATTCTTATAGATACCGTTTCAAATCCTGTCTCCCACCTATTAGTAGGTGGGATTGTCCTGTGTTTTGTCATCTGTATTCTCAAACTGTCCTGTGTTTTGTCATCTGTATTCTCAAACTTTTATTCCCACCTGCTAATGTAATGCCTGCCATACATCAAATGCCATTAAAAACTCATACTCTAAATAAAACTACTTGTAAGGATTATCAAGATAAATGACAAAGTCTGATATGTTAAGTAGATACTCAATAAAAAATATTTTTATTCCCAGTCATGGTATGTGTTCTTTGTGCTATAGCATGGTACATGTTGGGAGAACTATGGAAAGACAGAGACTTTGGAATTAGACTGGGATTTATAAATCACAAATGTGCTACTTTGCAAGGTAGTGGCTATGGACACATAAATTAACTTCTCACAAGCTCAGTTGTTTCTTCTCTACAATAAAAAAACAGGAACAGTAAGCCTTCAATGTTGAGAATCAAATTAGCTTATGTATATATGTGGTTCTTTGATTTTAGTTTTTTCATCTCTAAAATGGGAATTCCGGGGCGCCTGGGTGGCTCCGACGGTTAAGCGCCGACTTTGGCTCAGGTCATGATCTCGCGGTCCATGAGTTCAAGCCCCACATCCGGCTCTGTGCTGACATCTCAGAGCCTGGAGCCTGCTTCAGATTCTGCGTCTCCCTCTCTCTGCTCCTTCCCCACTTGTGCTCTGTCTCTCTCTGTCTCTCAAAAATAAATAAACATTGGGGCGCCTGGGTGGCTCAGTCGGTTGAGCGTCCGACTTCAGCCAGGTCACGATCTCGAGGTCCGTGAGTTCGAGCCCCGCGTCAGGCTCTGGGCTGATGGCTCAGAGCCTGGAGCCTGCTTCGGATTCTGTGTCTCCCTCTCTCTCTGCCCCTCCCCCGTTCATGCTCTGTCTCTCTCTGTCTCAAAAATAAATAAACGTTAAAAAAAAATTAAAAAAAAATAATAAACATTAAAAAAATAAATAAAATAAAATGGGAATTCCATTCTTTACTATCTTAAAATGTTGTTATGAAGGCCAATTTAAATAATGTATTTGAAAGTGAGTTTTTTAGAAGTCTAATTATTATAAAAATGTTAATTTTTATCACTAAAATTTTATTAAAATTATTAAATATTGTATCATTATTATCACTAAAATCTTTAAAATTAAAATATAATCTAAACATAATTTCTGATGAATAGTAATTTCTCCTATGAAGTGTATGCTTAACTTCCAAATTTAATCAGATCATGGAGTTGTTGAATATTATACCTTATGATTCAATATTTAAAACTTATTTGTAAGGGGCACACTGGGTGGCTCAGTCAGTTAATCGTCCAACTCTTGGTTTCAGCTCAGGCCATGATCTCCTGGTTCATGGGTTTGAGCCCCAAATGTGTAGAGCCTGCCTGGGATTCTCTCTCGCTCCCTCTCTGCCCCTTCTCCCCACCCTGTGGTCACGTCTTCTCTCTTTCTCGCTCTCTCTCTTAAATATATAAAAATTTAAAACTTTTTTGTGAATATTTAAGTTTCTAGCAAACCAAATATATCTATCTGCTAATGATTATTAACATTATGATTTTATTTTTATTTAAAAAAATTTTTTTAACGTATATTTATTTTTGAGACAGAGAGAGACAGAACATGAACGGGGGAGGGTCAGACAGAGGCAGACACAGAATCTGAAACAGGCTCCAGGCTCTGAGCTGTCAGCACAGAGCCTGATGCGGGGCTGGAACTCAGGGACCGCGAGATCATGACCTGAGCCAAAGTCGGCCGCCTGACCGACTGAGCCACCCAGGCGCCCCTATTTTTATTTTTAAAAGTTTCCTTTAATCAGTCAGCTCTACTCTATGTTAAATAATGATTTAATTGGTAAAGTGCCATTTTACATTACTTTTTAAGGTCTCGCTGCTTTTTGAAATCATAACAGTGTAAAATGTTTTCCTGTAATGAAATTAACAAATTAGAAATATTGATTAATTCCAGTGGATGAAGCCCCACAGGTAATTTCTGAATTGCAAGGTCCCTGCCCTGATGACACTTATATATGAAGTAAGATAAAAGACAGATGAGACTAACGTTGTCAGCAAAATATACATAAAGGAATGTAGTCTAGTGGGATATTAAAGCAAAGAGGGTAGGAAAGGGTGGCGGGTGGGTAGTGGGCTGTGTAAAAAAGGAGAGCTGGGAATGGCCTGGCATGTTCAGAGACTTGGGCCTTGGAAGTTATAGTCAGGCAATGGTGATGAGAAGAAACAGGAAATAAGTTGCTTGTGGGAGTCCGTGTTTCCCAGGCTTAAGAGGCAATGAATAGACACTTAGGATTTTTAGCTGAAGAATTACCAACTAAAAGTGAAGTTCTGGGGGATTAACTTGTCAGTGGCTTCTAGAGCTGAATAGAGTGGAGAAAGAGAACAGCTTCGAGGAATGTCAATAATTTGGGTATAACCTGAGTATGATGACAATCATGGATTAAAGGTCAAGAAGCAAGTTACTACAGAATATTAAGACCTGTACTTATCAGGTGATCCAACAGGAATATAAGTTTGTCAGACAGGGGAGAAAGTTTGGAATTTCTTTGAGGGTGGCGGCTCGAGTGGGTAAAGGCATTGTGGATGATGTGATCCACTCCGGTATAGAATCGTGTCTAATCTCATGGGGCATCAAATTATAATAGTCTTATAACAGACTAGGGCTGGAGTCACAGAAGTGGACTAGTTCTGTGAAGGAGAAAGCGTGGGCTTGTACAGCTAACCCTGGTTTCAGATATGAAGCTCAGGGAAATAGACTTGGTATGCCATAAATTTCCCCTTGATATTGTAGTCCCCTTGTATTGAAAGCTTTTCTCTAAGAGCCCCTTTTGTTCAAATTACCAGGTAAACTTTCTAGTTATGAAAGTCATTTCTAGTTATTTCAGCCTTCACACGTCAACCAACACACTTATACTGTTAAGTTGAACACCAAGAAAAGTTGTCGGTTTTCACATTTATTGTAATAGAATGTTCTTTGCAATGCTTTAGCTATGGCCACCTAAATGTCAACATTGTTAACAACACTGTCTCTAAATTAGATACCTCCGGGAAAGCTCTTTTAGTTGGAAGACTTTGCATGTTATAATACTTCCTATATTTGAATGTATTATTAATAAGAGGTAGCTAGCTTCCAAAGTATATGTACTTCCAGTCTCGGAAAGATATTTCCATTATTTTCATCATCTGGGTTTAAATTCAGCTTTGTATTTAAAAGTTTTATGATTGATTCGGAAAATGAGTGAACACAACCCAAAAGAATTTTAGGATTTTAGTGTTTAAAATACCTTTGCCAGTCTTGGAGTTGATTTTAATAAAAACACAACTGCAGACAATTGTCTATATTAAAAACATTAAAAAACATTCAGCTGTTTCCAGCTGTTTTGTCAGTTTAAGGGATCAGGATTTCTTCTTCCCTGCAAAAATGGAGCTTTGGGTTTGGGGCTTTATCCCCCTATGCTCCTGTGGTATCTCTTTCTCATGGTATCCACCTTAGAAAGTTATGTGAGAAGATTTTGGGGCCATGTGTTTGTGTGGTGCAAGGCAATTGAGAATATGGGTTCCTTTTTCCCTTCGGCTTTACACAAGTCATTTACATATTGAGCTCCCACAGTCATCTCCATTAGTCTTCCTCACTTCCTCTCAGTGCCTCCTCCAGGTGGGTTCTTAAGTCACTGAGGAAAATATTTCCTATCGTTAGCTGTGTTCCCCTTTCAGACATCCAAAAGCTACTGGACAAGAGGCAGTTCTTTTGTGCCTATTGAATTTCTTAAAAGAACAAAACAAAACAAAACAAAAACCCCTTCTTACCTTTTTTTGTCATTGAGCTAGGAGAGAAGTCCAAGAGAAATTTATTTGTGCTCTCAAAGTCATACGATTCTTTAAGGTTATGATTGTTCACAGGAGCCTGGGTGGCTCAGTTGGCTAAGCGTCAGACTCTTGGTTTTGGCTCAGGTTATGATCTCACGGTTTGTGGGTTGGAGCATTGAATCTGGCTCTGCACTGTCAGTGCTTGGGACTTTGTCTCCCTCTCTCTCTGCCCCTCCCTTGTTCATGCTCTCTCTCAAAGTAAATAAACTTTTAAAAAGATAAAAAAATAATATTATGATTGTTTAAAGTTATGTGCATTCTTCGTTAGCAGCTCACATTTACAGTTTCTAGTATTATTGTTATCCCAATAACAATGTTAGAATAAAAATTTGCACGTGTAAAACCTAATACTTTTCAGTTGTTCAGGCATTAAGTGAGAATAGGATTTCTTATCCACACTCATACAAACATCCACAACGAGTAGCAACTAATCCAAGTTTTAGGAACTCAGTAAGGATTTATTTCCCAAATAAAAATAAACGAGTGGTTGCTGATTTTCTTCCTTTTTACATACGTGGACAGACTTTAAGATCTATAATTGAAATAGAATCTATATTTAAAGTTAACATAACAAAATACTATATCTCTACTCTCTGTATCTATTTCAACATGTACATTTACTTGCAGCTATAACTACATATACAGGGGTGTTGTATCCAAACATATTTAATTTATTAGCACTGAATTTATTCTCCCAGTCTTCCCAGTATTCAGGCAGCAACATGGTTTAAAGATTATAGTTTCCTTGATATCGAAAACTGAACATTTAACCTAAATTTAGAATTAGAGTTACATCTAGAGTCTTCACTGATGTCTCCTTTCTAATTACGGCAAAATGTAAATTGCAAGATAACAACTGAATGTTTCATTCTGTCGTGCTTCACATTGCCTCAAGAGTATGTGTGCTGAGTTGGTATAAGAACATTGATAAATATTAGCCAATAACTTGTCCAGCTGCTAATGTAAAGCATCTGCTCAAGTGCAAAACTCTCCTTCCTGGAAGTAAAGACATGCAGGTAGGGTGGGCAGGTGAAATTTCTGCAACAGCAGCGCCCTTCAGGCCCAGGCAGCAGGAGGACACTGCAGAGAATGCCTCGCTCTTCCATTAGAATTGCTTTGGAGCTTATCCAAAAATGAAGACAATTGATCAATACTGCCCTAAACAATTATTTTTAACAAGAATATTGTAAGTTTTCAATCTAAAAATGACATATAAAGTATGTATCTGCATTCTGATTCTCCTCAAGCACTCTTACGTGCTACTGGCCTCAATGATGAAAAGACAGGAGTTGATTCGTAACATCACTGTGTATTGGAGCAGCCAAAAGAAGTTGCTAAATCCAGTCCCAAATTAAATTAATGGAACGATTTTTCTAAAGTACGTTCTTGATCACTGGAGATTGCACCCATGCGAGATCACTTGCATGATTTGAGTCCTTTACGTGCGCTTAAACTTGAGAACCTCTGCAGGAGTTTTTGCCAGTCCTGGAAGGTTTGCGACTTTTCAGCACCGTGCTGTAGAATGTCTCCTTCCCCACCTGTAATAATTACTGTTATTTTCAAGCTATTGTAAATTGAGCACGGCATCATTTATTTGAGAAAGCTCTCCTGGCTTGTGTCACTTTAGCCCATTGTTCTTTCTGGCAGGTAAGACTAATCCTATAGCTTTTTAACTTCAAGCCTAAAAGAGGAAAGCAGCACAGCCTGCCATGGCCAAGACATAAATGAATCTAGTTCATCTAACTCAAAGTGCCATGTTGCCTTTAACATAATCCAAGTCATGAATGCTACCTTGTGTTCCTGGGCTTCCCTTCTATTTAGAGTAACTTTCAATTTCACACACTAACACTCTGTGCCAAAATCGAGTCTGTGACTGAATCGTGGAAAAGATGTAATTATTGCTTAGTTAGGTGCCTGCTCCATTGGATGGCCATGAGCCACTTTTGTCCTTTTCTTTCTTGCATTCTTTCTTTCTTTTTTTTTTGTCACAAGGCTCCTGTCCTTTAGATTCCTTCTCTCTGTGTAAAGGGCAAAGTCTTTCTAGACTGTTCCCACAGTGTCCTCAGTCCAATAGGTTACAAAGGTACTAACACTAAAAAAAAAAAAAAAAAAAAAAAAAGTGGTACCCTTGGGAAAATCCATTTCTTCTGGGGTTGTTCCTGTTCCAATGAATGAGGACTTCTTTGAGCTTACAAGTACGTTTAGCAACATCTCCGTACAAATGATTACAGGTTATTTCATTCAGAGTCCAGGGAAAAAGCCTTCCCTTCCTGGATATGCATGAGGTGATGAATACACTCTTTTGGAACAAGGAAGCTTTATTTAAAAGACTCTTTGTATGCTGCTGAGTACCCTAATGAGCTATCCAGGGTGGAGCATCAGTGTGGGAGCCATCAGAGAAGGCCCCTACTCTCTGTTCACTAGCCCTGCTCTCCTTTGTTGTTGACTCACCAGTACTCGTCACTCCCCTGACTGAGTAGAAGAAAAAAAGTGACTTTCACTTTATAGCCCAAACCACCAAAGTCATCAGTTTTATATATGGCAAACACTGAACATAGGAACCTGATCTCTTGCTGCTTACGCCTATGAGGGAATCTCTCCTGGTAGGGATTTTGCGACTCCAAAAACAGATGCTGAAAATCTCAGTCTGAAAGCATGAGGGACATGCTTGTGTGTGAAGTTCACCCTGTTTAATGAACCTTACACCACCGGTGAATCTGTTTAGATACAGTTGGCCAGAATGGATCTATACAAATAAAGTGAATAGTTAAGACAATGATCTAGATCACTTGGGCCCCAACTGCCTATTTCAGGAGTCATTGCAGAGTTTGCATTAGAAAGATAATGCCTCAATTCTTCACTTCATGTGACATTTGCAGATTTGGTTTTAATGGAAATGTTTTCTTATCGTAATAGTCGTGGACTTAAATTCACACTGCAGTTTGTTTATTTGAGACACAATTTATAATCACACATCTCTAAATTTACAATATTTTAGTAACATAGAGCCTGTGGAGAAAAAAAAATCCAAAATTAAATCAGCTTCTAGATGAAGGTGAAATAAGTCTCTTGCTTAAAATATACAGATATTTAAGGTCAGGTGTGAGGGTTTTTTTTTTCCACCCGATTTATGTCAATTGTTGCCTTCAGTCCCATTTGCCTTTTTGTGTGTAATAATGATCTAACCTGGTACCATGCTCCAAAACACTACTACATCTACAGACACCCAAGAAATATGTATCTGAGGCCACACGAGTACAGATAATGTATTTTTGTAGAATGTCATTTGTGCCAAAGTATCATGAAACCCCGCGTGGTTGATTTGATTACAAGAAAGACAAGTAAGCATGTTACCCTGTTTCCTTCAGCTGGCAGCTGCCGATGTGGGCAATTCCAGGCAGAGAGTATCCTCAGTCCTTGAACATAATTTTACTCATGGAACTGAGAAGCTCAGTGACTTTGTGTGACACTCAACCATGCCTTCATGTTTTTGCTCCCCCTGCCTATATAATACTTTTCCTTTTAAGTGACAGGCTGAAAACTTGTGGCAGAGAGTAGAAATGAGTGAGAAAAGTTGTTTACAGGTAAACCCAAAAACTCACAACACAATTCTCATACTTTTGAAAAAGAAAATTACAGTTCTTCTCTCAAAATTAGGCAGCCAGGGTGAATTGCAGAATGTTTTATAATATATGCCTAAAACCGGTACCTTCTGAGACAAGAAGAAAAAAGCTTGTTTCCTCTGGCACATTAGCAGCCCCTCGAATTTTGGCACTCTGTTCTGTTTGTTTTTAATTGAAACCTCAGTTATAATGAACCCATTGTGAGTAAGGGTGGAATGCCACTCACTATCTGAACGCAGATCAGTTTGCCTGGAGTTTAAAAATGCAGGAGTATATTATGAAAGAGCAAATATTACATGCAGCTGACACCTTCCATACTAGTCCTTAGTAACCATGTGTCCACTATATAAAATTGGAGTTGGTGATTTAAATCTCTGTACTTAAAAAGGCAGCTCCCAAAACAAATGAAAATAGCGTTTGAGGGTGCAGTGATGGAAACAATATGGAAATCGGCTAAGAAAGTAAACTCCTGTTGTGTATTCCTGTGCTTGTGTCCAAGGTGCTAATTACACTAAAGACAAGAATTAACAGGGAGAAAATATAGACGAGAAAGAACTGTGACACCTAATTGTATTTACATAGATAAAGAGAGACTAGATGGGAGAAGAAAAGAAACAATGAGGAAAAAGTTCTCCATTTAGTCTCTAATTAGTTAAGAAACATTTAAATTAATAACACAATCTGAGTAATGCAGCTTATGTGGCATATATCACATTTTTCAATTAATTCTTGAAATAGTTACTGGTGTCCTACTTTGTTTCAATTTTGGTAAATTGGCTTACAGTCACTTTTTGATGGGTGTCCCATAAAGTAAAAATTACTAGCATCTCATCTGCCATTAACTACTCTTCTTGTAGCAAAACAATGTTAACATATATAAAAGAAAAGACAAAGTAAATATTGAAAGTGGCCCTATTAATTTATAAGTTTAACAATGGCATCAGAGGGGAAGAGAGGGGAGTAAGTTTTATTAGCTTCCTTGTATAGACCTGTAGTAGAAAACCCCTTGATTGTCCATGTTTGATATAAAAGTGGTCACTCGGTGTTCATTATTCCTCATTGATATGATATAATCGTCATCTCTGGTATTTTGGAGTTCAGAGGAAAGGTCTGAGATTATAGTACTGCCTTTAAATGGCTAGCTTTTGTGCTAGAATTATGTAAAAATTTGCAATCTGCTGATTACGCTATTAGGGAGCTGCAGCCTCATTGACCTGATGTCATAGTTACCTTCGGAATTCTTAATGTCTCAAGGCAGACTATTACATGATCAAGGCCTGTACTTCTGAAAATTCTCTCATGTGATTGTGGCTGGGTATCTTTGTGCGTGCGTGCACGCGTGTACGTGCGTGCGTTTAATTTTGAGTGATTTGGAAAAAAAACACTTTTGTGTGACCTACTTTTATTTTTTTTTTAATTTTTTTTTCAACGTTTTTATTCACTTTTGGGAGAGAGAGAGAGACAGAGCATGAATTGGGGAGGGGCAGAGAGAGAGAGACACAGAATTGGAAACAGGCTCCAGGCTCTGAGCCATCAGCCCAGAGCCTGACGCGGGGCTCGAACTCACGGACCGCGAGATCGTGACCTGGCTGAAGTCGGACGCTTAACCGACTGCGCCACCCAGGCGCCCCATGTGTGACCTACTTTTAAAAAGCCCTGATCTTTCAGCCTAGTGAGTCCAGCTACGTTTTTGTCTTTATTTTTTATTTTGTATGCCTTCCCATGAAAAGTAGCCACTAAACCATGCATAGGTGACGGTTACAGAGGACCAGATATAAGCTAAATGGTGGTCATGTGTAACACTCAGGCAAATGATCTTGACACAGGAAAGTGAATTGAAGAAGTAGTTAGAAAAATCATCAGTTTACTTCTAAGTTTTCTTTCCTAAAAGGAAGTATTACGACTCGAGTATAAAAGCGAGTCGTATTTTTGTTAAATTGATGAAAAGTGAATCAGAAATATTTCTTTTGATTTACAACTCTGTCATCAATGCATGCAAGTCCATGAGTACATTCTTTTAAAATTTTTCCTCTGAGGACTGGCTAATTATCTGTTACTCAACACCCTTTGCCCCCGTTTTTGCATTAATTTGTCTGTCCTAACAATATACCAGTATGGTTTAATCATATATATTTAACCTACTCAGCCTTTTGTGAAGGACATATTTATGTCTCAGAATACCAAAATGATTCCACTTTGTTCTGACAGAATAACCTCCATTTCCTTCAACTGCCTGTTTTTAGGTGATATTCTTAGCAAGGGATTTTATTTACTAAATGACATTTCTGCTAACCTGGAAAGGAAGATCTCCATTCTTCAGATACTATCATTACCAAGCTTTAAAAAGACTTGATTGTACCATGTTAGGGAAACAGTGTCAGATTTTCCAACAAACTTTCTCCCCCTGTAATAACCGAGCATAAAAATGAACTTCAAGGGATTGAAATGACTACAAGGCAAATTAATGCAATCAAGTCTTTAGTAACAACTCTGTCCATATCTGTTAAATATTTTCAAACTATTCTAAAAAAAACACACCCAGAAGGCAAACTAACAGTGAATAGAAACAAAATGGTCAGCAGCGTGTGTCGCATGTTATTTGAATGGAAAGTAATTTATCGCGTCTGAAATAAAAGCTGTTTATTCTTGTGTTTCACTGTCTGTAACAATCTTTACCATTTATCTGTGAAAAAGTGAGAAACTGTACCATTATTAGCATATGAATACTTGACACATCAAATTGGCTGTACAATAACAGAAGGACATTTGCTATTGGTGTATGCACACAGACAAAGCAGCCATTTTGAAAAAAAAATGGAATGGTGTGGGTGGTTTAACCCTTTACTTATCCTAGGTTTCCCACTCCTGATTTTGACTGGAACAGTTTGGCAGTTAGAATCAGAATATTTTTATAACAAAAAAAAAAGTAATCAGGGGCCATTATGCTTACGATAATTATATTGATGCATTCACTCTACTAGAAAAAATAGAGCAGAATGACAATAAAGGAATTTGAGAGAGAGAGATTGCGGTGTGGTGTGTGTGTGTGTGTGTGTGTGTGTACATGCACGCGCAGGGTGGGGGAAGGGAGTGGAGTCTGGCAGTGTATAGCGGGTACAGAAATGAAACAATGCCTACGTACAGTTTTATTTCATGGCAACAACATAGTGGTCCTTGGGTCAGAGGTGTGAAACTATTTCTCAAAGAAGCTGCATACATAATTGAGGCCCTCTGAAGGGTTCCCAGTTGAAGTTGCCAGGCTACATTCATTTCAAAAGCAGAGCCATTTGTTATCAAATTTAAATTAACTCTGTGCACACTGAACTTGAATTTTAGAGCCCTGCTTACTTACAATTCTTAAAATAGTTGAGAAAGGAGAAAACACGGATCTGGGAAATAGAAATAAGATGGTCCCCTCAAGGAACTGCAGTAGTTCTCATGGAGGCCTGCAGTGTAACAATCTTTCACAGATTAAATTGAGAAGATCTATTTGGAATGATGAGAAACAAATCTGTATTTTCACATGCCATTTTTGTAGACTCAGGTTTATTGCAGAATCTTTACATTTGCACATATGCATTTCAGCGAGGTTTTTACCTTTGTTAGGGTACTAACCCCATTCCCTCCTTCCACCCCCCAGATTAATTATTCTTCACTGTGAGAATTAGAGTAGGATAATTTATAAAATTGTACAATACTCAGACTCTTTGAATATAATATACCAGCTTCCATTCTTCTCTGTAATGGAATACAGTTATTCTTTTCCTAATCTGCATGGCTTTATGCATATTTGAAACAAAGTTTGCAAAACTCACTAGTTGAGTTTTTTGGGCAACTTTTCAAATTGTTGATACATTCATTCAAACAAAAAACTAAAAAAGCCCAGTGGAATGTGTAAAATGTCCTGCTTTGGGATCTTTCTGTAACTACATAGAGGAGAAACTTGCCCCAAAAACAATGTGTGCAAGGTTTTTTTCACAGGATGCACACAGACCTAATAACCCATTAGTCTGTGGTAAAAATGTTTACAGTTTAAGCTATCTCGATTATCAGAATTTTTTCCATCACATTCAAGTTGGCAAAATTAATTTTGGGACAAACTTTTATTCCTGCTAAGTTTAATACATAGAACTAAGCCGTCCATTCTAAATAATCCATGTATTTTTCCTCTCTTTTGAAATACAAACGTAAAGGTTTTAATCGCCATCCCTCATCCTTATAAGACACTGATTTGTTATAATCAAGCACCCTGTTTTCATTGTTACAGTGAAACTTTAACTTTTTAGTCTGAATGCGTAGTAAACTTTGCTTTCAAGGAAATAACAAATAAACACAAAAATGAAAAATCATTAAAGGCTGTGATGTTAAATGTAGTCTTCCTAATACCTGCTTGAAAGACCCCTATAAGCATAAAGAACATGTTTTATTCCCATTATAAAAATTAGTACTTGTAAAGTACTATGATAGCCATAGAAAACAGAAGCTGATCGTTCTAACGACAATGTTCACGATACAAGAATAGTTGATATGTAATATGAAAGTAAAGAAAAAAGGGCATTATGCAATTTTAAATTACTCTAAAAATTATTGAATGAGCACATACAGAAAGTGGATATTAGTCTAGCTTCTTTCCTTCCACTGATATGTGTCATTTTAAAGCCACAAACCATTTGCTTATTTAAAGTTCTCTGCGGCCAATAATACTACAAGGTTAGTATGTCCTACCAAGTGCTCTTTGAGAATCTTGTTTACTTACTGGTCGTAGTCATGTTCCATGCTTATGTATCCATGACAACACAGCAACATAGCAGAACAGTGCTAATTTTATTTCCTTCCTCCCTCCTTTCTTTCTTTCTTTCTTTCTTTCTTTCTTTCTTTCTTTCTTTCTTTCTTTCTTCTTTCTTTCCTTTTTTCCCCAACTGCAATATGAGATTAAAAGTAAGAAGCTAAGGGGCACCTGAGTGGCTATGTCTGTTGACTGTCCAACTTTGGCTCAGGTCATGATCTCGCGGTTCATGGGATCAAGCCCCGCGTCGGGCTTCGTTGTGACAGCTCAGAACCTGGAGCCTGTTTCAATTTCTGTGTCCCCCTCTCACTCTGCTCCTTCCCCACTTGCCCTCTGTCTCTCTCTCTCTGTCTCTCTCTCAAAAATAAACATTACATTTTTTTTAACAAAGTAAGAAGCTAAGTCTTATAAAATAGCAAAAGCTTTTCGAAAGTTAAACTTTATGGGAACACATAACAGTTGCTTGTGGTGACACATTTCTATTATTTCAAGCCTCTACTTCTGTCTACCCATTGACCATAATAGTACCAAATGGTAGAAAAATTAGAATAGATAAAACTTTGCAAATTCTCTTAGATTTTTTTATAATACAGATAATGTGATTTGCCTGTGTCAAGACTGAATAATTAGCAATATCAATTTTGTGTCCAGATTTGTATACTTTTGTCTTTTTTGAATGCTCCAAATTATTTCTCTAATGTAAAATTCTTTTAAATGAAAGTGTGTTCTACTCCAGGGGACTATCAATGTATTTGTGTCTTAACATTTAGAAGTTCTTTACTACCAACAGTTTGCACTATTGATATATTAGGTTTTTATTAGAATATTTTAATGAATATGCATAACAGAAACTTTTGAAAAATAAAGTACACATTTTCTTCTTTCCACCTGGTTTTTGTTTTTGCTTGTTGAAAGGGTAAGCTTATTATTCTACAGAATTATCTTAAAATTTAAAGTTATCTCAGTGAATCTAAATACTATGTAAATAACCACCCCCTTTGATGGTTAGAATTACTCACTGGGTCTAACAAGATTATATTGTATTTGAGGTTCTATTTTGGACTTTTTCAAAATATGCTAACTTTTTCTAAGTCCAAAATTAAAATTTAAGTTCAAATGATTATTAATGTTTCACTTGATAATTTTATCATAGAAATTTTATCGTCATAGAAATAAACTTGAAGATGACCAGATACAAAATACCCCAAGTGTAAAGGTTCATCTATTTGGTACCCTTGTTATTTTGACACTCGATATCTTCAGAAATTACCCAGTAGTAGAAAAACTACACTGATACGACTGAAAAATGTTCTCATCACCATTCACTACAATAGAAATTAAGTTTTAAAAGCATAATGAAAAATAATTCTCTTTTCCTTCCCCTTTCTCTTCTTTCTCTCCCTTACTCTCTCCCATCTTTTACTTCTTTCTCAATCTGTTTCCTGCTTGTTTCTCCTTTATGGAGTCTCTTATGCTAAGCCAGTGAACTCACACACATCATGCTCTGAAGAAACTGTGGCACACATATGGCAGTGAACTGGTTTGGTAAACATACGTCTTCACGGGCATTGGATGTCTTGCCAGGAATGAGATATTCCATTTTGGGGAATGAGGGTGGGAAATGCTTAACCACCTACAGATGTTTTGCAGCAAAAGCTAAAGAATTGCAGTCAAAGAGCTGTAAAATGTGTAATTTGGAATTTTTCCAGGTTTCTTTTTTTAATAAGAAAAAAGTTAACAGCTTTCCTATTCATCTCTTTTGAGAAAATTTACAGTCGTTTCCCAGTTCTGCCCCATTCTGAAGTAAGGACAAAAGGCTGAAACCGAAGCTGTCCATCTGCTCCATAACAGTAATGTTATAATGGGTGCTGTCCATTTTTATGCTATTGCTCATGTGTGCCCAGGGGACTGGAACTATTTAATTCACTGATTTCACAGCTCTGTTGTGTGTCACAAAAGGTTAAAAAAAATCCAACACACTTTTTAGCACCCTGTTTACAAGGACTCCCTGTAAATCTAACTGAAGTAACAGATTCCCACCCTGCCCCCCATGCCAGCCCCCCTATTTTTCCTTCTAATTTAGTGCATTCAGATCACAGGTAATAGATGGAACTCACACCATTAACTCGTCCTTTACAAAAAGTGGATATTTCAAATCTGCTGTGAATGTTACTTTCAAATGCTCACAAATTCCAGAAGTAGATTTGAAAAGAAAGATGTTTGTCTTTAAGATCTTGGGATTAAACAACTCTGTTTTCCCAGAAGTCCAAGAATTAATGCTCTAGATTAGCAGAGAGTTAATGAAAACCTGCAGAGGAAGACTGACGACTTCTATTCCTCTCCACTGGGCAGGAGGCTGAGCAGTCCCACACACAGCTGGTGTGTGCTGGTGTTTTGCCAAGGCCGTAATGAATCCTGTGCGCTCTGGGGCATTTTCTTGGAGAGACAGAGGTGGCGGGGCAATACCCACTTGGGTCCATTCCGTGGTCTTCTCAGAGCCGGGGTATGGGATGTTAAAAGAGAAAACATGGACGTGAAGTCAAGGATATCTCTCCCTATTCCCACCAAAAAGAGCCTCAATGAGAATGCTTCAGAATATCATATGCTTCCTGCAGCCCATTTGTGAGAATACGTTTCTTTATTATTTTTGATAGTTAAAATATTAGCTGTAGATAATGTACTATCTAGATGCAGTTGTCCCTTTCATTTTTTGTATCATTAACCCAACTCACTTTCGACGATGGCAACTATGAAGGTACCTGTATAGATTCTTGGGAAAGCTAGTTTGTGAGTGAACAAGTGTAAAGGGCAGTTGGGTTCCCCTCGTATGCCATTTAAAAATACAGGTAAAAATCAAATTTCTTCATTTTGTTTTTCAATAATGACAGCAAAGATTTATTTTTGTGTTCATAGGTTATATGAAAATAATCGATGCTGCAGGCACCTGAAAATTAGAAATTAGAAGTGCTCTCTGACTTTAGAAAAATTCCCTAACTTAGTATGTTTGTCTGTTAACACTTTGCAAATTCACTTGTTCATTCCTTCATTCCTTTTTATGTTCATCCAAACATTTTTTGAGAATCTACCGTGTGTTAAGCCCTGATTCAGAGAAACATTAACAGGTATTTCAATAGACGGGTTCTGTTGTTAAATAGGTTTAGGAAACACTGCCTACTACATTTTCCTTCTTTGAGCTATAATAGACATCTTCATGTACCAGGAAGGCCTCTTCCACTCAAGTGGATCTGAGAAATCCTTTATTTTATTCATATTTTCCCATAATTAATGGAACCTTTTTTCCTCTAAGCCCTCTTTCCAATACAAAACAAAGTAATACCAGCTGGAATCCTAAAGTACCGAAAGTGGTAGTTTGGCCACCATCCGTGTTACACAGAGAACAGTGCAGCAGTTAGGACTATTCTTGTTTCATTCATTTCCAATGGAAATTCTAGTAGTCTTGTTATCCAGACAAACGTTACTAGGAATGCAAGGCCGTTATGCTTCCGGAACACGGGTTCCTTAAAGAATCAAAGTTCTGGATTGCCAAGGCAATTTCTTTTTGCTTCAAATATATCTTTCTTATAGGCAATATAAATAGAATTAAACTAGTTTATAATGCTTCTATTTATTTTCCTGTAGAATAAACTCATTACAGTTAGCATATTAGAAAGTCTAGAATCCTAAAACTATGGGGCACATTGAGGGAGAGAACAGTATAAATGACTGAACTGATTTTTACATGTAAGTAATTTCATAAACCGATTCAACCAGGTAGACAAAGGTAAAGTTTATTTCTTGAAAAAATTGTTATGATATTTTCTGCTAAGACACATTCTTTCAACAACATATTAAATCTCTCTTGAAAATGCAGAGATGTATTCAATTGTTAGAACTTGAGGTTTGGGCAATGAATTAAAAAAAAAAGTCCTAAATAAGTCTAGTCGATACATCTAGATACAGGCTAAGATAATCGTATACTACCAGTCTTTTATTTTAAATTTGAAAGTTTTGTTTTTACTCTATAATAGCTAATGTTACAACGAAATATGTCTTCTTTGTGGAGAGCTACTTTTTCTGGACCACACAAATGAGTGCTCAGGATAAGTGACAGTTTGGTCTGTCAATTCAATTTATGATGCTATACTGTAAGGAAATTAAAATATATATTTAATAGAACGTGACAGTAACAATGATATTCTACAGATCTATGCCATTTATGAAAAAAGAGGGATCCAACTAAAGAAGTTTATGAATCTCCAAGAAAAAAAAAGGATCTCATCACAGAACTATTACTATTATCTTTCTGATATTCTACTGAAAGTGAAACACATTCACCAATTTTCCAAAGGCAATTTCTTTTCACTTCAAATAAATCTTCCTTATAGGCAATATAAATAGAATTAAACTAGTTTATAATGTTTCCATTTGTTTTCCTGCAGAATAAACTCATTACAGTTAGTCTATTAGAAAATGATATTAAAGGATTTAATTGCCTGTGCATATTAAATATGCTTAAAATTTATGAAAATAAACATTTAGAAATTGAATAAATATTTTGCAATAATATAAATGTGAATGTGGATTTACTACAAATCCATAAGGTTGTGTGGATACACAGAACAATAACATACAGTATTACCTCTATGAGATACGTGAAAATTCTAGAGTATAGAATCTAGACCAAACAAGGGCAAAAATCCATTCTGGATAAGGCATGTGGGATTGCTAATAGATCATAAATAACAATTCAGTTTACTTAGACAATATCTTTGTATAAAATGTCACATTTATGAGAATGAGAGGAAATTTACAACAACAGACATGCTGTTCTGTTAACCTGCACACTCATCCCCAAGAGAGAATGTGTGCTTGAATATGTGTCTTCACACTTTCAGAATAACATGTATCAGACTTGCCTGACTGACAGCTGCCAATTATTAGAAGTTTCTGTGAAATGAAGAATCGAGTTTACAATATAACGCTAATTAGGAACAAACAAAACTAATGATTAAGTAAACTTAATCAAGTCCCAAAGTCCTGGAGGTGCTATGAAACCTATCCTTGCCTTAGTTCTGGTTTCTCAAAAGCTTCTGGAAGGATCCTTTCAGGTTTTAGATTTTATTGCCAGGCAAAGAGTAAGAAGGAAGACCCGAAACCATTTTTGAAGACAGGTAAGCACTTTTATGCAAACTTTGTGTTTATTCTCACACAACATCCATGCAGGACTGTTTAAAACATTTTTGAGAATGGAACAAAGCTGCCAGAATGAAATGAGTCCAATTTAAAAGAATAAATCCAGGCTTAACTTTGTAAGGCAATTTTTTTTTTTCAAAACAGCTTTCTTCAGTTTGGGAAAATGAGTGATTAGCAGAACTGGAATTTTCTGTGTATTGTGTACTAGAGAAAAAGTTAAGGAAGAAACTTTAAAAAATATATACTTGGGGAAATTTTGGACTACAAAAGGAAATCTCAGTTAGAATGGAGTTGGGAGGCAGGCACCCTACCACCCTGCCACAATTGCAGACCCAACAAGAAGAGAAAGGACCTTGCATATGGACACAAATTTACTCTCCCAGCCTAAGGATGGAAGATTTCTTCCTCCCCTGGCAACAGCCTAGCCAATGGGAGACAGTTACAGCCCCACCAATGAGAAGCCACTATACTTAGAACTCCCAGTTTACTCCAATGGACTTTTTGCTTATAATTGTCCTGCCCCTTTCCCCTGTGAAAGAGTGTTCTCTTTTATGCTCTGGTGTAGTTTGCTTTTCCTGGATCTTTATTCTCTGTTGCTCTTGTAGAAGCCGGTAAAATAACTGGCAGTTTTATTTTGAAAGTTAACATTACTTGGCGATCAGAGGTAGGATGCAGAGAAGAACCCCAAAAGATTCGGGGCTAGTGAGTTAACAGGTGCTGCTACCCACAGAGCTGATGGGACTCACTGCCTTCTTTCTGGCCTTGGGGTTAGATGGTAAGTTTTCTCCTGGATTTTGAGTTTCATGCTTTATGTCTGAGCTCTCCAGGCTTTATTCGGTGTTGGTTTTAAAACCTTCATTTTTTTTTTTTTTTCTTTTAATCTGTAAGAGTACTCATCTGGCTTTCTGTCTGACTCCTTTTCAGAGCTGGACTGTTCCTTCTGGAACTATGCTGGACTTCAGTCTGATTCCTTCTGGAACCAGGCTGTTCCTGTAGAAACTGTGTTCTTAGTGTTTCCTTTTGGTCTAGAGAAAAACCGCTAATAAGTCAAAATGATTTGAGGGCACCCCTCTCCACTGTTTTATGTTTAAAAGATATGGTTCCTCCACATGCACAATGAAAACTAAGTGGACTGACTTAACCAAAAGTACTGGAGAACTTCATTGGCCATCGTGGGGAATTTTCAATCTCTCCAAACTTGTTTTGCTCGAAATTAACTTGGAAGCTGCAGCTTCAAAACAAAAAACCTGAATGGGGTGCCTATTTTAAATGGTACTTTGAAGCTTCCAGATGTTTTTTGGATTCTACGTTTGCCTTTTTGCAAAATAGTGTTTCTAAAGTAACTGAGGCAAACAATCGAAAGAAGTCACAATGGCTTCTGAGGTCTCCGTCCCCCCCTCCCCCATCTTCTTCATCTGCAGACACTGGCAGCCACCTTGTGCTCAGGCCCCACCTTTGGTGCCATCTTTTTCTCTTCTCTCTGCTTTTCCCCATCTCCTCCGTACCCACCAGGCCCCCATTCTAATGCTTTTGTCAAATTTCCCTTTTACTCTGAAACTCCTTTTACACCCTCTGCTCCTGAACCTATTAAAACCACCCCTTTAAAGTTAAGTGTTCTGAGAATCTTAATAAAACCCAAGTTTCTTATGTTCCCTGGACTAAGGACAAATTGCAAACCATAGTTAAAAAGTTTCTTAAAGCGGCTGAGGACCCCCATGATCTTGCTGAAGAATTTAACATAGTTATTCAAGCTTATTAAGCTGGTTTCTCAGATTTGTATCAATTAGTCGTCGTGCTTATTGTGTGGGCCAGGACAAACATTGGATGAAATTAGCCCAATGGGAGCATCCTCAAAGGAATTTAGAGAAACAGACCCCTTACTTTTGTCAAGAGACTAGAAACCTTGCTGGAAATCTCCACCATGCATTACAGTAGCTTTCCCTAAGTCTTTTGGTTGGTTGGAACAAAATTCAGACTTGCACACAAAAGCCCAATGAATCTGCTCATGATTATTAGAATTGACTCCAAATTGTCTTTAAAAAATTCTGCTCTGTCTTTAATGTCAAATCCACCTGGGTAGCATTTAACTCTGTGTTTATTAATGGGCCAAACCAAGAGTTTTCTCTTTTAATTAAAAGGACTAGGATGGAAAAAATAAATAAATAAAATAATAAGATAAAATAAAATAACCAGGGTGGAATGGGGGTTAATGTGGCAAACCAGCTTGCTAGCGTGCTAAAAGAAAGACTGATGAAGTTCTCAATTTTCAACTCCAACAAATGAAGGCCTCTAAACAAAACCCAAACCTTCTGGTTTCAGGTATTATTACAAAGAGGGCATTAAATAACAAAGATTCTTGGGGCACCTGGGTGGCTCAGTTGGTTAAGCCTCCAACTTCAGCTCAGGTCATGATCTCGCGGTCTGTGAGTTCGAGCCCCGCGTCGGGCTCTGTGCTGACCGCTCAGAGCCTGGAGCCTGTTTCGGATTCTGTGTCTCCCTCTCTCTGACCCTCCCCCATTCATGCTCTGTCTCTCTCTGTCTCAAAGATAAATAAACGTTAAAAAAAATTAAAAAGATTCTTGCAAATTTAAGCACCTCTGGCACCATCAACTCTCTAGCCAATTTTTCTAATGTTCTAATTCCCATTGACAGGGCTACGAGGAACAACAGGGGCTATTCCCAATTTTCCTTTTTTTTTTTTTTTAAGTTTGTTTATTTTTGAGAGAGAGTGAATGAGGGCACGCAAGGGAGGGGTAGAGAGAGAGTGGGAGAGAGAGAGGGAGAGAGAGAGAATCCCAAGCAGGCCCTGCGCTGTCAGCATGGAGCCCAATGTGGAGCTCAATCTCACCAACTGTGAGATAGTGTCCTGAGCCAAGATAGAGTCACACACTTAGCCGACTGAGCCACCTAGGTGCCTCCCAATTCTCCCTCTTCATCAGCTTAGAGAAAGCACCCTCCAGATGGGGAATTAACTTCTCTCTTGTCTGAATTGACGCTGAAGCGATATTCTGGGTGCTTAGCCCCATTGCTATAAAGCAGCCCCTGCCTCAGAGTCCTAAAACACTTCAAACAGTAGGGGTCTCTAATAAACCTCAACAGGTTCTTGTCTCTGAACCTATTTCCTTTAGTCTAGATCCTTTGAGAGCTACTCACCCCTTTTCTCCTTAATTATTTTAAGTTTATTTATTTTGAGAGAGAGAGAGGGAGAGAGAAAGAAAGAAAGCACAAGCACATAAGGGGCAGAAAGAGAATCCTGAGCAGGCTCCATGCATCAGCATGGGCTAGGGGCTCAATCCCACATAGTGTACTATCATGACCTGAGCCGAAACCAAGAGTCAGATGCTTAACCCCCTGAGCCGCTCACGTATTCTCCTTTTCTTCTTAATTACTCCATCCCTGTTCACTTACTGGGCTAAGATTTTTTAAAAATGTTTATTATTTTTGAGAGACAGCATGAGTAGGGGAGGGACAGAGAGCAACACAGAATCTGAAGCAGGCCAGCACAGAGCTGCCTGCACAGAGCCCAACGCAGGGTTCGAACCCACAAACCATGAGATCATGACCTGAGCTGAAGTCGGACGCTTAACTGAGCTGCCCTTTTTCTTCTTGATTACTCCACCCCTATTCATTTATTGGACCAAGATTTCTTAGAAATGTATCATGCCAGACTTTCTTCCAGAAGGGGGAAATAATTCTAGAATTCGACAACAGTAATCAAAATAGCCAACTAGGGGAATTAAATGACCATTTGACATGTTTCATTCATTCTGTGTCTGATGGCACTATAGTGGAGTCTGGGGACACTGATCAGTTGTTCCTCTTGGATCACCTACCATACTCTTCATACGCAAAATCCTAATTGATATTGGTAGAATCCTCAGTGCACGTCCCATCAAGAATCAAATAGATCTCTCAAAACTCTTCCTATAATTAATCAATGTCCTATAAAAGCTCTTGAGGGCATAATAGAAAATTACAAGGCTTAGGGCCTCATTAATGCCCACACTAGTCCGTGTACCGCCCCTATTTCACCCGTGAGAAAATCCAGTGGCTGAGGATGAAGGTTTGTCCAGTATTTGTGGCAATGAATAGCACTGTTATTCTTTGGCACCCTGATACTCCTAACCCCCCATATGCTACTAACACCCGTTTCCACTGAAAGCAAGTTTTTTACTGTAACTGATCTATGCAGTGGATTTTTCCTGTTCCACTTGATAACAATAACCATTATCTTTTTGCCTTCACACTTGACAAGACCAGAAATATACCTGGACAGTAAGTAATCCCCCAAGGTTTTACAGAGAGTCCTTCTTTTCACAAACTTTAAAACCTGATTTGGATGTTACAAAGTTATCTGCAGGTTTTGCCTTGTTAGAATACACAGATAATTTGCTTCTCTGCTCTCCTCCTCAAACCTCTTCACAAGAAGAGAGCATCCACTTGTTAAAACTTTTGACTTTAAAGGAACAGAAAGTCTCCAAAGAAAGAGTGCAGTTAGCTCAAGCTCAGGTTCGATACTTAGGGCATCTGATCTTGGAATAAGGGCTACATTTGGACCCACGTGAAACCCCTCATCATTCTTTAAAACTGACAGATTACTTTTGAGTCAATTTATAGGAAACTCATTTAGCCAATGCACATTTTTCATGGCTTCCTGATGGTTCTTATTTAAAGGATGAAAATAGTAAATATCATGCTGGATGTGCTTTTGCAACTCCGTGTAAAGTTGTTGAGGCAGTACTGATTGCCAGCACTGGCTACTTCAGCCTAACAGGCTGAGTTACATGCTCTTACTCAGGCTCATAGTTTAGCCAAGGGAAAAAACGCAAACATTTATACTGGTAGTTGGCATGCGTCTTGGAATATTATGGAAACAATGAGGTGTTCTTACCTCCAATGAAAATAATTTTCAGAATGGATCCTATGTTCAAAATTTATGAGATGTTATACTTTGGCCAGCTGTTCTGGCTATTATTCAGCTTTCTGGGCATTCCAGACTTGACTCTCTGGGGGCCAAAATGGTCTACTCTGCTGATATTTCCACCAGAAATGCTTCTCTCAGGGGGGCCTATAGCCAAACCTCTGGCATGATCCAAAGGGATAGTCTCCCAAATTATAAATTGTCCCCAGAGAGGGAAAAACAATATGAAAATCTAATAATTTTTGGCTTGATTAAAAAAAGAACACTGAGCCAAATGACAATCTGGCCTTACTAGAAATCCTAAAATTCCCACTACTTACACCTGTACATGCACTAAACTATTGGTCTACTAACAAAATGATCGCCTTCATGTATCCCACCAGTATTGGTGGGAAAAAGCTAACTGGATATCACGAAGTGGTGATATCCCTTGTCCCACCTGTCGGAAGTATAATCTGGGGAAACCTGTTTGTACAAACGGATTTCATACAGCTTCCCCATCTCGTGGATATAAATGTTTTCGTCATGCTCTGTATGTTTTCTGACAGGCCCAAAGCTTTCTCTTGTAGACAAGCCAACGCTTCTTATGTTAGAAAAGATTACCCCTACCTGGGGAACCCTCTCAAACTTCATAGTGATCAGGAACCCATTTTACCAGTCAGATGCTTCAACAGGTCTGGTTTTTTTTTTTTTTAATTTTTTTTTTTCAAATTTTATTTATTTTTGGGACAGAGAGAGACAGAGCATGAACGGGGGAGGGGCAGAGAGAGAGGGAGACACAGAATCGGAAACAGGCTCCAGGCTCCGAGCCATCAGCCCAGAGCCTGACGCGGGGCTCAAACTCACGGACCGCAAGATCGTGACCTGGCTGAAGTCGGATGCTTAACCGACTGCGCCACCCAGGCGCCCCTCAACAGGTCTGGTTTTTAAAACACTTTAATTGTGCATTCCATCCTTAATCCTCTGAGTTTGTTGCATGTACTAATAGCTCTTTTACAACTTAACTGGCAAAATTTGTAGAGACGCTCCAAATAGGTTGGCTGAAAGCATAGCCTTTGGTCCTTCTAACTCTCAGATCTACCCCCTTGGGACCTGAGGCTGCCACCCTTTGAGATAGTCACTCTTGAGATTGTCAAGTGCCAATGCCCTTGGCCCCTGCCTCTTCTGATCCATAGTTAGTAAAAGGAGATATACTTCAATATTGTAAAATTGCTAATTGCTTCTGTTAAAGATATCTGTACTTTGGTAGAGCAGTGTTACACAGTGCACTCTGGGGAGATGATGACCTTAAGTATAAGGGGATTTATCTATTGGAAAAGATAACTCCAGAAAGAGTATTCAACCTCTCTGGGAAGGCCTCATCAGGAACTGCTAGCCAATCTTTGTGCCGCTAAACTCTAGGGACAGACTCCAGGATTCACATGATGCATCTAAAGAAAGCACCCAACACTGACTGGACCTGCATATCACCTGGTGACCTGAAAGTAAAGATTTCCTGGAATTGAAGCAGATGACATCTGATGAGATGTTTTTCCCAAGATGTTCAGACCAGGTCTGGATATCTTATTCTCACTATTGTTTTCTCTTTTTTCTGTGGAAAAACCATGTCTCTGTATGCATTTCCCAGGCCCTTGTGAAAAGGGGAAACCCCCTTTTTTGATTATGGCCTTTCAGAAACAGCCTCATTGTGATCCTGGGACAAGGTAATTGTCACTTGCTTTTTCTGAAGGTGTAGAAGGTTCACAATTCACAAAAGTCTTGTTTCATCTGAACTATTAAATGATTTTGGATTCTTACCCAAATTCATGGTCTCTGAATTTGCAACCTTACAGGATGTATTATCGATAAGATATTTGGTTCCAAACAGTTATTTGAGATAATACATTTTAAAACATCTTAGAGGTTTTGCTATTCTGCAAAAAGTTCATCAGCTATCGCTTCATCTTTATACCTGAACTATATCTTCCTAAAAGAACTCAGTTAATTTTTTCATTGAGCTCTTGGCAGCATTCAGTCATCTGCTTTCATGGTTGCTTTAAGTGGAAGCTTCAGGAGGCATATATGACTCTGGATTTGCTTTTATAAGGAGAACCTTTCTCCCCTAAGTTGGAATAAGTGCCAATAAATATTTCACTTGACTACTTTCAGACCTAGAGCCCTGGTGTAGAGTCATCATACAACTTGGAATTGTTAAATTTCTTGTGTTTTGTGTAATTATTTTAACTTTTGTATTTTGTTGACTGTTGAACTTTAAAAAAAAAAATGTGGCTCAGTGGTTTGAGATAATCTCC
The DNA here is from genome assembly GCF_007474595.2 of Lynx canadensis. Classification (NCBI taxonomy): domain Eukaryota; kingdom Metazoa; phylum Chordata; class Mammalia; order Carnivora; family Felidae; genus Lynx; species Lynx canadensis. The sequence continues at coordinate 151,330,525 of NC_044303.2, read as the reverse complement.
AACCCTTATGATTTGGGAAGAGACAGACTTGAGGTTGAAGTACTTGATAGTTTCTCCCTCCTAACTTTCCTTGTTACTTAAATGTGGCTTTCCTTGGTTTTCAACTGGTATATACTTTCCCTCTGACGTAGAACATGGTGACTATAAAAGGTCCTTCGTGTTACTTAAGAACATACCACTACATATAAAGAAACTGGCTATTCATTAGTGATTCTTTCAAAGAAAATCTTTATCAAAAGGGGGATATGTGAAAAATAATAAAAGGAAACATTTAGAATGGAGTCAGGAGGCGGGCAGTGGGAGTTCTCATGCCCTAGCATACTTCAACAATTACAGACCCAACAAGAAGAGAGGGATCTTGCATGTGGATACTACTTTACTGTCTCACCAAGAGGAAGAAACGTTTCTTCCTCCCCAGGCAATGGCCTAGTCAATGGGAGACAGTTAACAGCTCCACCAATGAGAAGCCACTATACTTAGAACTCTCACCTTACTCCAGTGGAATATTTGTTTGTAACAGCCCTTCCCAACTCCCCCTTTCTTCGATAAAAGGATGTTCCTCTCCTTTGTTCTCTGGACTTGCCTATGGTTTGGCTCTAGTTTGTTTCTCCTATATTGTAATTCTCCGCTCTTCTCAAATAAACTGATCTTTGGCTGGGGTTTATTTTCAACAGCCTTCATGGGACTTACAGTCTGAGAAGAAGACACAAAGCAAATAATCAAAATAAATGTGTGTGTGTGTGTGTATGTGTGTGTGTGTGTGTGTGTGTGTGTGTGAAAATTAAGGCATCCTGAAAGGATAGAGTGACAGAGGTATTCTTTTAAATAGGTTGTCCAAAGAACAGCTTTCTGAAGAAATTACTTTTGAGGAAAGATATAAATGAAAGAAAGAAGCAATAAAATACCTGGGGAAAGAGTTTTCTAAGCAAGGGATCAGCAAGTGCAAAGGCCCTGAGATGGGGACATCCTGCTGTGTTCCAGGAGTAGCAAGGAGGTCAGTCTGCTTGGAGAGTAATAAAGTTGATTAAAATGAAGTAGGGGAGGCAGCTAAAGTTAGATCACAGAAGGTTGTATAGGTTGTGCTAAGGACTTAAGATTTATTCTAGGTTTGATGGGAAGGCAGTGGAAGGTTGCAGTCAGGGTTATGATATTTGCATTAAAAACATCACTGAAAAAAAAATCATTCTGGCTGCTTTTTGGAGAATAAATGGTAGGAGTGCATGACTGGAAGCAGGGAGACAATTTCAGTGGCTCTCACAGTAACTCAGGTGGAAAATGCAGGGACTTTGATTTAGACTGTCAACATTGATGTCTCAGTGGCAAGGCACAAGTTTAAAAGGACACAATGAACCTCTTTCAATCCTGTCAGTATGGCTTTGCAGCTGCATGTGTGACCTCATTTGAAAATAATGTCAAAAGTCTAAATTTGACTTTTTTGTGACTGTGAGTCCCGGGTCATAAGGACCTTCTACTTACCCCCTTGATGACCCTAAAACTGGCAATGTTAGCCTCATGGAAGTGGTTGCACCTCTATCTCCATGCCAGGACAGTTTTGTAGATGCTGGTATAGCCTGAACTCATGACATTACCACACTCAACAAGTCTACTCTCAGAACCTCTGTTTCCAGTGCAAAGGCCCTGTTGATCTTTCTTGGTGGTGACATGAATCTCTTTTCACAGACAGGATACAGACTGCCCTCAAGAACTTTTCATGACTTCCTGTGCCCTTCTTTTTTTCCTTTGCCTGTGCTTTCAGACAAAGTTGGTAGCTATGGTCAAACTTTGTGGAGGAAGGGAAGGATTAAACTACTCCAGACCCATATTTTCTGACTAGAAAGTCTGTCTTCTCCATACAGCCAGCTTGAAGGAGCTTAGAGAGAAGCTGAAAGACTCTTGCTTCAGTCTTTTCAAAATCTCCCATAAAAGACAAGTAAAACCCTTAAAAAAAAAAAAAAAAGGAAAAGAGCAGTTTTATATATACATTTCTATGCTTTTCTAAAGGTTTTTGTTATATTAATTTTTGGTATTTTTTGAGTCACTTACTGTGATGTGGAATTTTTTCCCTTCCCACTTGCCTCCAAGGACATAATATTATTGCAGGCTTTCTACTAAAAAGATAAAATTACTGCCACAAGTAGTGCGAAGTCACAGAGAGATCATATTCCAGATGGAATAGTTTCTGAACAAAGAGGATGCTTTTTAAAGATTCGACTAAATGTGACTTTCCAAGGGCCAGTGTAGGCAGTCTAGACGCTAAAATTACCCAGCCCATCTATGGATGGGAGGGGCTGTAGCTCTCCGGGAGGACCTCTAGTTACACACAGGGCAGTCTGCTGACAGCTGGAAAGAGCTTACTCTGAGGGTCAGATGGCAGAAACATTAGTTTCCTCTCCTGTCCTATCACCTTGATTCTCAGTGACTTTCATATGTGAAATATCATATGGAAAATAAAAAGGTGTTTTTATCTTGTAGTATCAGTGTTTCAAAGTATTTGCATTTTTATTGCAATAAAACATATATGAAAGCCATACAGAGAAAGACAGATACCACATGGTTTCACTCTTATGTGGATCCTGAGAAACTAAACAGGAACCCATGGGGGAGGGGAAGGAAAAAAAAAAAAAAAAAAAAGAGGTTAGAGTGGGAGAGAGCCAAAGCATAAGAGACTCTTAAAAACTGAGAACAAACTGAGGGTTGATGGGGGGTGGGAGGGAGGGGAGGGTGGGTGATGGGTATTGAGGAGGGCACCTTTTGGGATGAGCACTGGGTGTTGTATGGAAACCAATTTGTCAATAAATTTCATATATATAAAAAATAAAAAAATAAAAAAAAATAAAATAAAAAAAATAAAAAAATAAAAACTTTTCATTGGGTATCATATAGAGAAATATGTGCATAATGGAAAAAAAAACATATATGAAAGCATCTTGTAAATTGTAAAGCACTATGCAAATGGAAGTTGTTGGGATTGTTACTGCCCCATTTTTTCATAAAATCCTGGGAAGGGCAGGTGTTAATACAACCCCTATCATATAAGGCGGAAATTAGGATGAGATCAGAAGATGTTATCTCCATGTCCTTCTAGTGAATGATTTGAGGATTCCACAGAGCCAGTTAAACACTCGTTGTATTAACTCTCTTCTCACCATAAACCAGGTTTGATAATAGATCTAATTAAGAATAGAAGGATAAGGGAAGTGACATGATCAAGTTTGCATTTGCATGGATACAGAGAATACATTGTAGGAAAACAAAAAGCTGGTGGTAGGAGAACCAGTTGAAGTAGGTCAGGAGAGAGAAAATAGTGGGCCTGGGTGAGGTTGGTCCTGTAAGTCAAGGGGCAACAATGTTTCAAGCATAGTGCCAAAAGCTCAAATAAAAGGAGGATGGAAAGGGTCCACTGGGCTTATCTGCAAGGTTCCTTGTCAAGAGCAATTTGTAATGAACTGGTAGGAAGCAGAAATCTTTGTGTTAAGCGCTAAATGCAAAGTGAGAAAGGGGACCCTCAAACTCTGAACTAAGAAATCCCGATAGCTCAGTTAATTCCAAGATTAATAACCAGGATTCATTTTGTGTTTTTTCAAATAGGTGAATCAACTTTCAGCCTTTCTTGGACTCTTTCGTTTTTGTTAGAAGTCCTCTTTATTCCCCCCTTATGGTTTAGTGACATTGTTTCTTCTCTAAAAGAAAAATCAGAGGAAAAATCTGCAAGCAAAACCTTGTCTTTAAGCCTACATAGAAATCCAAAGCAGTAGAATTTGCACTGGGTCTTCAAACATAAACTTATAGACATATATTTCCATAGCTACAAGTCAGCCCTGACATGATAGTTGAACTGAATTCAACTACTGAGGGAATCACCTGGCTAGACGATGGCAAGAAACTTTGTAACTTCAGAGAGTGTGAAACTTCCTGGCCAAAGTCTAGACTGTCTAAATCATTCTGAAACTAGCTATTGTAATTACTGACTAGGTGGTTTGAGGAGATCATCTTGGTAAACCAAAGAATCCATTGTTTAAATTTATACTTTTTGAAGGATTGCTTTGGAATCATAAAGGCAAAACATTGTTAAAGATAGATTTTTTTAAAAATAAAACTATTCAGTAAAAGGTTAAGGCCTGTGCTGAAGATGATTTGTTTTCCTTGATAACACAAAGCTTTTAAGAAGACACTTTTCCTATGAAGACTATTATGGCACAACTGAAAAGTCCTCTCTCCCTACATATATTACCATCATAGTTCATGAAATACTTTGGTGTGCTTACTCTTTTATACGTCCATGCCCCTCCACTCTGTCGTAAGCCTCTTGGGAACAGGGACTGTTATCATATTCATCTTTATATCCCCAATAACTAGGAAATAATTGGGACTTAATGCATGCATTGAATGAATGAATGATTTTTTATTATCTACCCAAATATATCTGTTAGTCTCATTTTGAATTTCCATTGGTACAATAAGAATTGGAATTTTTCTGTTGTCTTATAGAGATGACTATTTTCCCCACAATGCATTTGGAATATTATTACTAAGACAATGGAAAAGAAAATGTCACAATTCATTTGAAATGCAAAGAGCAAATAAACAGCAGTTAAATAACAGACACTAAATGTTGCACATATGTCAGGTAATAACAAGAATGCTTTTCCTAGAATTTGAAACATTGATGAGTGAGATTGTTATGGCATTAGAATTTTTTTAGACTAAAAAGGATCCTGATGCAAATTAATATTATATGCATTAGAAGAAAGGAGAGAGCAGTGAATTGGTTGAATCAGTTCTACTGACAGAAGACTCCATAACTTCAAAGCTTGCTATTTGACACTTTATAAGACAGAGTGAAAAGGATGTGGCTGGGAGAGAGAACGAGGACAGTTTTCTTTGGTTGCAATGGTTATACTTTTCATTACTTCCTATCTCCTTGGGGGTTACAGTGGACCCCTCAGGAAGGACTTAATACTTTGCTAAAACAAAACATAGTTCAATAAATAACAACACACATATACACCATTGGGTAAATTCATTGAACTGGGCATTTATCTGTCCAACTCAATCTTCAGTCATAACAAAAGGGGCAGTGAAACTTTTCAAAGTGATTCTGATATATTTAACAATGGTGCATTGAAGAATGAAACCTCATTTATGCTTTCTTAAAAAATTTTAATAGGGCAAGATGTATTTCATTTAATGTATAACATTAAGACACAAAATTTGGACAGTATGCACACAGAAATTCTTGTGGAACTTAAAATATATGGAATGACAGTCTTTAGCATGATTTTGTAGGATACCAAGTGCTGTGCAGTAATACTTAGGAGACTTCACTAAAAATGTCAAGTAGTGACAGTGGTCATTCAATTTTTTATGTTATCATACATTTATTGAGTGCTAGGCCCTGATATCACTCCTCTAGTGATAATAAGCAAAGAGGCAGTTTTATTTTTTTTTTATTTTTTTAATTTTTTTTTTCAACGTTTATTTATTTTTGGGACAGAAAGAGACAGAGCATGAACGGGGGAGGGGCGGAGAGAGAGGGAGACACAGAATCGGAAGCAGGCTCCAGGCTCCGAGCCATCAGCCCAGAGCCCGACGCGGGGCTGGAACTCACGGACCGCGAGATCGTGACCTGGCTGAAGTTGGACGCTTAACCGACTGCGCCACCCAGGCGCCCCAAAGAGGCAGTTTTAAAGATATAACTTGTATTGTTTTCCATAGAAAACCATGCAGATCTGCTTATTGGAATTTATCTACTTATTAGAATTCTAAGTGAACTTTTCTGTCTATAACATCTGCCAGGAAATTTTACAAGAATAAGTTAACTTGTGGAATTTCTGACCCTTGTTCTTGGATGATATACTGTGATGTCAATAATATTTGCAGCTACTATGTGAACAGCTTTTCCTGAAGAGATTCTTAAGTCAGAATCTGAGAGTGAGGAGAAGGTTCTTTTTCTCCTGATCATCTAAGCACATCAAAATGAAGTTGCTGTGATGAATGTTCCATCCTTAAAATAAATATGCTTGGAAAAGAGCTACCTCAAGGGGATGGCATTTTGCATATATTGCTACTTTCAGAGCAAAATAATTAGACTCCCTTCCATATCCTCTCCACCCAAAAAATGGAAAACGAGATCATATTGAGTGCCATTTAAAAATTGAAGGGTTGACTGTCTGATTTTATTTGATCTCATATATCTTTCCATATCTATATATCTAGCCCTGACCTCATCTAACCTCCAGACTCAAAGGCCACCTGCCTGCTTGACAGATCCACTAGAAGTTAATAGGCATCTCAAACTTAGCGTGTCCAACACTTAAGGCTTTGTCCCTGCCCCTTCCAACAATTTCCTTTCCCATAGCCCTCTCCCTTGTAGCAAAGTGTACCACTGCCCATCCACCCAGCAAGCCAGACAAAAAACCTAGGAATAATTCCTCACTTCTTAATTCCTTTTGTGCAGACAGTTCTTCAGAAGTCTTATTAGTGTTGCCTTCAAAACACATTCTGACTGGGTCCCCTTTCAGCTCCTCCACAGCTACCACCTCAGTCTCAACCACCATCATCTCTCTGGGAGGCAAAGGCCTCCTAAAACTGATCTCTCTCCTTCCATATTTGCTGCTTTGTAGTCTATCCTCTACTCAGTACATAATCTTTTGAAGATCTAAATTGGAGTGTACATTCAGTAAATAAGACCCTCTCATGGCTTTCCACTGCCACCTCCTTCCGCAGTCTGCAGTGCTGTATGCGATTGGGACCTTGCCTGCCTCCCTAACTTCAGTTCATTCCACTTTTCTCTCTCATGACATTCTGAATGTCATGGGCCAACCTGTGAACACACCAACCTCACACCTCCTTAAGGCAGTTGAATCCCCTCTAATATTCCAGATCTTCACATTTGGTTGGGTTTTTTTGATTGGGTGATGATTGGGGGTCAGCTCAAATGTGACCTCCTCAGATGTCTTCCATGACCACCTAATCTAAATCTTAACCTGAATCCATTACCTAATCCCTTACCCTATTGTTTTTTTTTCATAGCTCGTATCACAATATGATACTTTGTTTTTTAGTGGATTGTCCAACTCTCTCAAGGAAAAAATATCCTCCATGAAAACAGGCATTTGGTCTGCTACCTCAACCACAATATCCATAGCAGCTGGAACAGTGTTGGTCCCTAGTTACCACTTGTTCATATTTGTTGAATGAATAAATACATGAATGAAGCCCAGAAGTTTTATAAGTATATTTCAGAATTTAGCAATAAGTAACACTATACTAAAAGTAACAGCAGGCTGAGCTTTTGTGCAGTCATTAATTATTAATGTGTCAACTGCGAAGGGCCTAATAAATCCAGGTGATAGCACTTCAGTGGTCAAAATACATTGTACTCTCTGTGGGAACTGAATCCCTGAAGAATTGTAATCCAAAAGCTCAAACTTTTTGAGGTTGTAGGTTGAGATAAACTCTTAAAAAAAAAAATGTAGAGATCGGTTAAGAGAGGCTGACAAGGGTGCAAATGTATAGAGTGAATGGAGTGTGAGCTTCAAACTTCTGATGACGAAGGATAACCAGGGAGGTGGAAGTGCACCAAGTGAGAAGAACAACCCTTAAGAGACTTTTTACCTGGCTTGACCTGAATTGAGATGAGTTTTGATTACAGTAAAGGTTTAAGGATAAGGTTAGGAATTAACTTGTATAATAATAATGTCTTATAAGTGCAGTAAGCATTAGGACGAGTTTTCTTTTTTCTTTTTCTTTCTTTAAGTGTTTGTTTATTTTAAGAGAGAGAAAGTGCATAGGTGGGGGGAAGGAGTAGAGAGAGAGAGAGAAAGAAAGAAAGAATCTCAAGCAGGCTCCACACTGTCAGCACAGAGCCTGATGCAGGACTCACTCTCACAAACTGTGAGATCATGACCTGAGCCCAAATCAAGAGTCAGACACTTAACTGATTGAGGCACCCAGGGATCCCAAGAGTTTTGTTTTTTAAAGAATGTCACCTTTGATCATGGTAGGTAACCCACAGAAACAGAAAAAATAATAGTCATAGGGAGTATGGAAAACAAAATCTCCAAAAGCAATATACACAGTGTATAAATTTGAAAAAAAAATGGAAAAAAAATGAGAGCCTGAAAAGGTCCAAAAAAATATAAAACAGAAGATGGTGACCTGGACTCATAAGAGTTGATACCAAGTTTAGAGTTAAAGACACACTCAGTCGCCCCTAATTATCCATGGCAACATGGCAAGTGTTAACCCCGGGACGCCTCTCCTCATCACCCAGCAGTCAGAATGCAATGTGTGAATTTGGAATAGAAACTCATTTCGCTCTCACAAAACATAATTATGAGGTAAATTTTCTGGAAAAACAATGCATGTAATAGATTCCAAAGTCAAGTGGAAGTGATTTTTAAATTATTTGCTATTTTGGGTTATTCAAAATAACCAAATGTTGATTTTATAGCTATATCATCACATATTTGAAATGAATGAGAGAATAAATGAATTTATATACAGTGAAACATTAGATTGGGGTGGTAATTGGCTGCAAATAGAAAAGTAGGGCAGTTTGATATATAAGCTCTCATTTCTAGCATAACTTTATGTTTTAAAATTTATAAATATTATCTATATAACATATGCACACATATGGAATCAAATGGATTTCAGACTAGAATGCACCTGACATAATCTAGTGCAGTCTTTCATCATCACAGGCATAAATTCTCAGTTTTATCATTAAACATGTACTCAAACATGATCAAAATTATTGTGTACAGGGTGACTAAGGAACTTTAACCAGGGAGGTTGTGGGTTTTGCTCAAGGTCACACTATTGGCTTAGGGTAGAAGTGGCATGGCTCTTGACTCCTAGGGTCACAGTCTCCTAAGAAGAGTACATCCCCCCATCCATCACTGGATAATTCAAACCAATTTAGTTAGAAGTGTTTAAATAGATAGATTCTCTATCAGGTGATTATCTTTCTTACTTGAATTACCTTTCCACTGTCTTCTGGAAGCACCTGTTAGGAAAGAAAACAAGTTTGGACAATTTTTTCCAACACTCTACTTATAATAATTTAATAAAAATCCTGATATTTGAAGGAAGTAGACTTAAATTCCAGATGTATGTTTATTCTTTGGGCCCACATAACTATGGAGAACTTGTATCCTTAACAAAATTATACTGTAACTACACCATCCTTAAATTAAAGAAATATATTTAAGATATGCTGCAAGAATTTGTCACTTTTTCATATTTTTTAACCAAAAATATATATCTTTATTTCTTTTAGGAACTCTGGAACACAGAAACGACTGTTGACACCTGATTTCCCTTTGGCAGATGACCAGATAGAATCAGCATTAACAACGTGCAGAAAATGCCAAACGCGGGGTAAATGACAAATGTGCCAGATGATTTAATATCGAGTAAAGATAAAAGGTTAACAGAAACGATCTTTTCCTCTTAGTTTGCAAAATAAGTCAAAAATGCTTTTTGCCTTTGTAAAATACTTTACAAAGCATGGCTTTAAAATGAAGGTACTGGCTTTTTAGTGGCTTTTATATATGTTCTGTAAAAGCACTATTATACACTTGATAGTCACAAAGCAGTTCAGATTAGTGTATGTCTAATAGTAAAAGGGGATATTTAAGCCCAAGATTTGAGGAAAAAGTAAATAATGAGCATCAGATGATGTATTTCTTCTACAATCTTGAGCATTCATAATCAAGCCTAAGAGTATTTTAGGAATAGGCTCCTAACCAGTCTTCCTTGCTCTTACTTGTCACCAAGGGAACTTGGTGGCAAAAGAGGACAGAAGAGCTTGAATGCAGCATCATGCTGGCTGACAAAGCATACTGGCTATGGCCTCTGCACTCATTTTATCTTCTATTTATTGAGAATATCTTTTTGTTTTAGTTTATTTATTTATTTTGAGAGAGAGTGTGTGTGTGTGCACCCAAGTGGGGAGGGGCACAGAGAGAAGTGGAGAGAGAGAATCCCAAGCAGACTCTGCACTGTCATTGCAGAGCCTGATAGGGGGCTCAAACTCACGAACCATGAGATCATGACCTGAGCCGAAGTCAGAAGCTTTAATAGACTGAGCCACTCAGATGCCCCCATCTTTATTGAGAATATCTTAATAGGTTTCTTTTAATTTCAGAAATAACAAATAGCCAAGACAAATTAACTTCAAAAATATAGAAAGGCACAAAGGAAAAATGAACATTTTAAAAACAAAAAACCATCACCAATCTGATTACCAGAATATGATCCCTGTTAAGATCTAGGTATCGCTGGGCGCCTGGGTGGCTCAGTCAGTTAAGCATCTGCCTTCAGCTCAGGTCATAATCTCATGGCTTGTGAGCCTGAGCCGAGCATCGGGCTCTGTGCTGACAGCTCAGAGCCTGGAGCCTGCTTCTGATTCTGTGTCTCCCTCTGTCTCTGCCCCTCCCCTTCTCGTGCTCTGTCTCTCTCTCTCTCAAAATAAATAAACATTGGGGAAAAAAAATTTAAAGATCCAGGTATATCATGGGGCATGGTTTGTGCTCAGGTCATGATCTCATGGTTTGTGAGTTTGAGCCCAGCATGGGGCTCTTTGCTCTCCTGTTCAGCAGAGCCCGCTTCAGATCCTCTGTCCCCTCTGTCCCCGTCTCTCTTTGCCCCCCCCCCACTCATGCGCACTCTCTCTGTGTCTCAAAAATTAACATTTTTTAAAAAATGAAAGACCTTGGTATGTCATGACCATTAGGTTATACCATATATTCTGTTTTTACTTTTCTTATCAGTCATGTTATAACCAATTTCCCATTTCAATAAATATTCTTCTGCAACATCCTTTAAATGGCTGCATGCTATTCTATGAATATATATTACTTAGTTAACCAGTCTCCAGTAATTAGAGTTCTAGACTTTTATTTTTTGCTATTATTGATAATATTAGCACATTAATTTTTATTCTTCGGTATCCTTTTTTTTTTTCAAATAATGATATCATGTAAAGGAAGAATAAGGAAGTATCATTTATTTTTACGAATAGAAACAGTCATTAGAATCAAGGATTATAGAAGTTATGTAAAGTGTCTTTTAACAGATCAGCACAGTGATATAATATTGAAGTAATCATTAAACTAGGTCTGGTTTTTGGGCGCCTGGGTTGGCTCAGTCAGACATCTGACTTCGACTCAGGTCATGGTCTCACAGTTTGTGGGTTTGAGCCTCACGTCAGACTCTTTGTTGACAGCTCAGAGCCTGGAGCCTGCTTTGGATTCTGTGTGGGTCTCTCTCTCTCTCTCTCTCTCTCTCTCTCTAACCCTCCCCCACTCATGCTTTGTCTCTCTCTCTCTTTCAAAAATAAAAAACATTAAAAAAAATTAAAAACAATAAATTAGGTCTGGTTTTACTAAAAGAAACTGGTGTATATATATTTTTAGACTCCTGAGTTATGGTTCTACCATATAATCATAATATTAGAAAAATCACATTTTTGTGGAAGTTTTTATTGTCAGAGATAGCTGTAAAGTTTATACAGAATCTTCATTAGCAGTCTGTTGAATACGGAAACACTGTAGTTGGGGCTTTCAGTTATAGTTAAATTGGCAAAAAGTTATAAATCCATATGATCTCCTAGTAACAGAGGGAACTAATAGGAACCATATTTTGAAGCTATTCTCGAATCCAGTCATATATTTTAAAATATATTGCAATGTTTAGTAAAAATGAAGCCTTTGGAAAATTTTGACCAGGAAAAGGAATAGAGAATGCTTACCTACAACATCTGTAAATGGTGGCTTAATGTAATGATATAGTAGAGCTCTATTCAAATGTGGGTTTAAGGAATAAAGATAAAACCCAAGTAAATACATTTTCTGAAATACAGTGACAACACTGGTAAACTGGTTTTAACATGGAATAACTAAATTTGTTAACAAACAAGATTCTTTCTAATGAGTTTATTTTATGCAAAATTATGTGCTATGCTTTTCTTATCCCCCCAAAACAAGGCTTCACTTTACTGTGCAGTTTTCATGGACATTATACTATATGAACTAACAAACACACGCTAAGAATTTTTGCAAATCTGTAAAACCTTTCTTTACTTCCTTGATGAGTTCCACTGAGGTCACTTTATAAACTAAACATTATGAGTGGGGAGGATGTTCCCGTATTAGAGTTATGAAATAGGTTAATAATTTCATATTAGATGATATTGCTCTTCCAGGAAGGTATGTTTCATAGCCAGTAACATAAAATCAAGAAACTCATCCAAACCAAGAACATATTTTGTTGCTATCTTTTAAGAAAGGAAATATTATTTCTTTTCCCTAGAATTAATTTCTTGACTCACAGCTGTAGTAACTTCCATTTTTCTTTCCCCAAACCTAATACAAATTCCACACATCTTCTGGATCAGAACATAAGCCTTTTGAAAAATCTATATAAACCAGCTGTTTACAAATTTTCTTTTTTTTTTATTGGTTAGCTTCAAGTGAGTTTTTACATAGACCCAGAAATGCAGACAAAATTCTCTATAGCCACTCCAGCACACTGTGTGACACAATATTGTAAAAAAGGTACATATTGTTTTCAGATCAGATTCTTTAAAGCAGATGCACATTACGGTGATCTGATAGTAAATACCCAAAGCTGTACATTATCACATCTTTGAACACTTTGTGCACATTATACAGATCATACAAATAGACTGTGCACTTTGAGATTAACATGACCAGAGGATAATGATGTCTGCAGCACTACAATATGAAAAATATTAAAAAATATTCCTGTTGTGTTTACTCTCAATTTGGAGTTATGGTGCTAGTATCAATTTAAAAATCCTATATATTTTGCTACCAGAAATATATCTTCATAAGCAATATTTCTGGTATTCTAATAAGACACTCAAACACCTGATCAGCACATATGTATACGTATATAAATTTATATATATGTCATGGTAAAGTTATTAAACTCATTGATTTTGCAAAAAAAAGAAATATTTATTTATCTTGAGAAAGAGCTGAGGAGGGACAGAGAGAGAGAGAGAGGGAGAGAGAGATAATTCCAAAGGGTTTGAACTCATGAACTGCGAGATCATGACCTGAACCAAGAATAAGAGTCCCAGGCTTAACCGACTGAGCCACCAGGCATCCCTGATTTTGCAAAAATGTTTAAATTCTAATAATTTCTTAGATTATATGCACAGTAATCTTTTTTCCAAGCCTGTTCCCAATCTTTATGCTGTAATCACATAAATAGAATCGCATGTGATGCACAATAAAGTACTAGCTATAAAATCTGAAACAATTCTTAGTTCTTGATAGTACTGTAGTGTAACACAAAAGTAATGCATTCTTTGTTCCCTCTTCCCTGAAAACCACAAAAGTCTATTAGCCCTCTTAGTACATATACCGGAAGCAATATTGGTAATTTTTAACAAGAAGTATTCCAAAAGTGTAATGACATAATTGGAGGGATTTTGTATGAAAAAAAGTAAGGAACTTAACTGCTAATGAGTAACTCTCTTAGATTCTCATTAAACCAAAGTTTACATAGATATGAAAATGAATAAATGTGTGAATGACCATAGCAGCCATGTAGTTTAGAATTATCAGCGTGGAGTCGGATAATCTGAACATGGGTTGTAGGTGGAGAAGAGAGTAAAGGGAGTGTATGTATGTTGTATGTTCTCTGCTGTAATCCTAGGTGTTGGTGCATTTTGTCCTGGTTCATCCTCATGATGAGGCAGGCAGATATCATGTGCTCCATTTGACAGTTGGGCAAGCAGAGGCTCAGTGGTTGGATGTAACTCATTCCTAGGTGACATTGCTAGGATGGGCACCTGAATTTACAGGCAGGAACCCTCCTTGGCCCATCACATTCCATATTCTCTGGCTCTAACACTTAGAATTGAGCTTTTTGCATATTAGTTTCCTCATGTGTGGGAGAGGAATAAGAAACCTGCATTACCTATCTCTCAAGGCGTTTTTAGAATCAAATGCAATATGAAACAACTTTGAAAACCATGTGGGGCACTCCAAGAATAAGAATAAACAGAATAAACAGCTAAGCTAGGTTTCATCAGCAATACAAGCCACAAACCATATTCCATCACAATTCCTTCCCCTTTTGTCATCTTTCTATTTGTTCTTCCACCCCGTCTCCCCGAATTCATCTGTTCCCCTCACTGAAAATCCTTCTTTCTGCGAGTTTAAAGTTGCCTGATAAGAGCCCTGAGCTGAGACCCTAGAATGTACTTTCTCTTCGCCTGTTTAGCCTTCATTTTCTTTATGACTGTTGAGTCAAGGGCCGTTTTCAACTTGTAGAGGCCCAGTACTTGGCTGTGGTCCCCTTTCTCCATCTTCAAAACCAGCAACAGCAGGTTAAGTGTTTCCCATGTCACCTTTCTTCTCTGCCACTTTTAGGGACTCATGTGGTAAGATTGGTCCCAGGATAATCTCCCCATTGCAAACCTTAATCACATCTGCAAAGTCTGTTTTGCCATGTAAGGTCACTTAGTCATAATTTCCAGTGATTAGGGCATGGGCATCTTTGTGGCATCATTATTCAGCCTGTGGCACAAGTCCTAATGATATTACTCAAACCAAAGAATCAGCTATGCCAAAGGCCAGCTCTGTGCCTAAACTTCTTCAACTATTGAGAGGATAACTCCCATTTCCCCTTCAATCCACCTTGAGTCAGGTATTTTGTCACTTGCAACTTAAGAAGCCCTAACTACTACATAATTTGACTGAACCTCAGGCTTTTTTTATTGTGTATATTTATATCCCAAAGAGCTGCTATTTGAAAGCATACTCTTTAGGGAATGTTGTTGATTTTTTTCCCCCAACTCCTTGATTTTATAGAAGAAACCAAGACCCAAAGAAGAAAACTAATTTTCTCAAGGTCCCAAAGCTGTTCATTTCAGAATCAACAATGAATCTCCAAATTCCAGGCTGTCACTACAATGTTTGAATTGATGAAAATTTTCACCTTCATCAGAGATGTCTTACTTCCCCTGCAATGGCCACCTCAACACCTCCTTCCATGACAATATACCCAGTCCCTATCTATGCCCCAACAACTGCCATCTGGATTTTACTTCCAATTGCAACTTCTCCTTTTCTATCTAGCTAGAGAAAGTCAAATGACTACTTGACTGTTGGACTGATTATTTATTTACTCATTCATTTCTCCTTTTTTAAAAAACAATATGGGGCACCTGGGTGGCTGGTCGGTTAAGCGTCCGACTTTGGCTCAGGTCATGATTTCATGGTCTGTGAGTTCGAGCCCCGCGTCAGGCTCTGTGCTGACAGCTCAGAGCCTGGAGCCTGCTTCGATTTCTGTGTCTCCCTCTTGCTCTGCCCCTCCCCCGCTCATGCTTTGTCTTTCAAAAATAAATAAACATTAATACAACAAAAATACTTAGCTGGCACTAATAAACTAAATTGCCATCTCATATTTGTTAGATATTAATCAAATCTCCACATGTTACTATGTCCTTTTTAAAAAATGTCAGAAATTTTTAATAACAATATTGTCATCTTCCTGTAGACAAGTGTCTGTTACTGTTTTAGTTTCTGATGACCTGGGCCAAGGTGACCTTGTTCAGCTTCTAGCTGGGAAAGTATCTGTTTTCCTGGCAAGGATATAAGAATGCACAATGGAAAAGGATTTCTAATTTCTGGGACTGAGAACAGCTTAGTCTCACAGCCACTCATGACTTGCTCAAGAGGTGTCTGTGATGTTTGATTCTGTTCCCAGATATCAGCAATGGATTAAAGAAGTGAAATAATACATTACCACTAAATGAACTTAGGAATTTTTGGAGTTACAGTCTATTAAAATATTATGCCTGCAAATTTCACTTTCTACATGTTGTTTATTTTTTGAAAGGACAGAAGCAAAATGAATTCCCTGGTGTTTCTCTCTCCTCTTAACCTCTTCTTTGCTCTTCATACTGCCAACCTAAGTGCATCCTGACACTGGGCTCCCTCCCAATCTGGCAAACTCAGAACTCAAAAGCCTCCATATTATCCTCTCCAGTGATATTTGAAGGCTACTTCAGGGTAAGGTTTGTGAGGACCAGATGGTCCCACAATAGGAGAAGGAAGGTGTGCTCCCTTCAGATCTTTCCAACAAATTGCTGTGCCTTCCATGCCCAGGCCAGAACCCACTGTCAGAGTGTACTTATTTTTTACTTGTCTACTCAGAGCTACTGCCTCGGTTTCAAAAAGCCAGGTTTTGGGGCGCCTGGGTGGCCCAGTCGGTTAAGCGTCCGACTTTAGCCAGGTCACGATCTCGAGGTCTGTGAGTTCGAGCCCCGCGTCAGGCTCTGGGCTGATGGCTCAGAGCCTGGAGCCTGTTTCCGATTCTGTGTCTCCCTCTCTCTCTGCCCCTCCCCCGTTCATGCTCTGTCTCTCTCTGTCCCAAAAATAAATAAACGTTGAAAAAAAAATTAAAAAAAAAAAAAGCCAGGTTTTTCCCTTGAAATGGAGATGACATGTATAAGTTATCACTGATTTCCGAGACCTTGCTTTTCCCACTGCTGCATAATTAAAATCATAAGTTAAGTATTGTTTTATTTCCATTTGTTTTCAGTTTTAGTAGAGAAAAAATCGTGTGTGTGTGTGTGTGTGTGTGTCTGTTTTCTATCTTCTCACGGTAATAAGAGGTGAAATCCACAAGCTGTTTAAGTTTAAATTCTTATCCCATCTCCTAACTGCATGGTTCTAAACAGGTTATTCAACTTCTGTATTCCTCAGTTATCTCAGCTGTAAAGGGGAATAATAAGAATGCCTTCCACCTGAGTTGTCGTGAAGATGAAGTGAGAATACACACAGGATGCTTGGACCAGCATCTACTTTGTAGTAGCACTCAGTAAGTGTTGGCTATTTGTTGTGGTGGTGGTGGTGATGGTGGTTATCTAAGAGGAAAGTTCTGTGTCTGTTGTGAACCAAGGAAGGACATAAACGCTGAGTGGAAGCAAAGGAAATAATAGTAGGGAAAAAAAAAAAAGACGTGTGTAGGTCACCAGGAAGAAAATGAAAGAAGCTTATGACCACTGTTTTTTCCTCTAAACCACAGAAGCTATAGTACATCCTTCCAATAAGCCCCCTGTCTTTAGGCTTTTCCATACAAGGGGATTAGATTCTCTAGGTGGAGAATACTAAATTGAGGAATTCTCTGGTGAAGAGGGCTTCTGAGGACTAATTTGTTTACTTCATTACTATACTTAACACTATTTCTATGGGAAATACATTCCAGATTACAAACAAACCAAACTAGAAAAGAACTTTTCAGATGAGACCCCTCAGTAAACTAGGGAAGTCAACAGAGGACATTTTTGTTTGAGAAGAAAAGAATGTCGGTGCCATTTAGATGGTCATGGTCTTGTCACCATCATGCTAGATGTTTTCTGCTGCTTTTTATATGTAAAAAAAGAAATGAACATAAATTTTAAAATTTCAAAAAAAGGTGGAAGTAATGTCTTCACTAAAAATTTGCAAATGAAATATTTCATTATATTCATCTTTTTATGCAATAATAAAAACTTCAAACAGGAATTCTTAAAGTATATAATGAATTTGGCATTATAATGAAATTCAAATAATATTTCCAATTTTAAAGACATGAGAAAAGAAGAGAAATCAAAATGGTGATTATCAATCATTGCTGAATAATCTGAGGAAATAATTATTCCAAAGGTACAGTTGCAGCTGGCAGTAAATGCTATGTGTTATAATTATTCTTTATTTTTTCAGATTTTACTATTAGAAAAAATATAATTTAACTTGGTTAACATATCTTGATATTTACATAATAGGAAAATAGTATTTTTCACAAAGAAAGACTTAGTTGAGAGACCAAAAGTTCAATCTTTTTAATTATTTACAATTTTACACAAATGATGAGAAAACACTATGGTATATTGGGGTAAAATATCTTTTTAAGCCAGTAGCTCATGAGGAGTCTCAATCAATCATTTTTCATATTATTGAAACATGTTTACTTATTACATCCCATTGGGTAAATGCAGATGGCATGGGATAGATTGTTTTTCTAGAATGGGAACACTAAATAAACAAACAACAAGTCCGTCGTAGCAGAATCCCTTTGCCAAGATGCAATGCAGTTGCTGTGTTCCTCTTTAACGATGGTTCTTCCACTGTAGCAGCCAGCCCCCACGATGGCCTCCAGTGATCCTTGTCTTTGGGTATTGACACCCTTCTGTTGATTCATCCCATACTGAATGGAGTTGGCTGTGTAGCAAACTGGATATTGTGAAAATGACAGGGTATAACTTCTAAGTGTAGAAACAACATTAAAGCTTCTATCCTGTTCTCTTGTATCACTTGCTCTGGGAAAAGTTGGCTGTTACAATGTGAGGTCACTCAAGAAGCCCTATGATGAGACTGTTATGCCAGAGAGCTCTTCAGACTTGAAAAACTTTGAGCCATAACCACCATCTAAACCACTTCTGAATTTCTGCTAAATTTGGGGAGATTTGTTACACAGCAAGAGAAAATTAATATTCTCTTTCTTCAGAACACCTTAATTATGTCATGTTATGAAGGCCATGGTTTCTTGAAGCTACTTTTTATACTATTAGTAACATCTGCCAGCTTGCAATGTTGCTTGGGTTTTATAATGTCAGATGTCTTCCACCAATTTCTAATTCCCTGTTGGCCTTCAGCCTCTATTTCCTCTATTTCTTTGAAGAAAGGAAGGAACTTTAGGTGAAAGCTCCAGAACAACCATTTGCAACATTTGATCATCAGTATGGGCCAAAATTATTCACCAGAACTAAATTAATGGAGTAACTAAACAACAACAGAGGGAAGTACCATTAAGGGAAAACACAAAATGGCATATGAATGCTCACCAACTGAAAGCTTAGAATGATACCCATCATATATATTGGCTTACTGGCTATGAGGAAAAAACTGAATATATTTATATTATATTTGTATCAATCAGGAAACGTGGATTTTGCTGTAATGTAAATAATCCTCAAATCTCAGAGATTTTATAAAACAAAGATTATTTCTTGCTCACTCTACTTATCCATGGGTTTACTTGGAAGTTTACTCTGTATCATCCTCACTTAAGTCTAAGATAAAAGCTCTTGGAACATTTCCAGTCACCATGGCAAAGAGAAAAAGCTATAGCAATTTATACTCACTTTTGCTCAAATTCCATTGGGCATAGCTAACTTCAAAGAGGAAAAGGAAATATAATTCTGCTGTGTGCACAGGAAGAATATTGGCCAACAGCACACACGCCACCATATGTATTCAAATTAATATCAAGTATTACTGACATGAATATACAGTACTATAATAAACCACTATATACACAGTGCTGTATGAGACAGACTTACAATGTGACTTTTTTTCTGGCAGAGGTGGGAGTGGGTAAGCTGGGAATAAAATGCAGTGGTGAGAATATAGAAGGATCAAAAAAGGTTACAATAAACTTTATTGTAATAAAAGGATAATTAATTTTATTTGTTATTTTGTATTAAAGACAAATGTTTTAGAGCACAGAGAAGAGGAAAGAATGGTAGTAACTAAATGTTTGAAGAATCAAGGAGTGAATGGATGAATGTATGAAGCCCTAGAATTTTAGTATCTCATTAATGATCCTGGGTGGTTCTAAGACCCTGAAGTTGACCCAATCCCTGTAATAGTCTCTTTGATTAATTCGCTACCATTCCTAGAATGCTCAGTACTATGAGTGACTTGGGTCAGTCTGGAGTCCTTGAATTTATGGGAAATTGTGTGAAGTCTGGACTGTACTGAGTTTGGCACATAGTGAGCTTGGCCATTTCTCATCTCTTTGAAGTCCCTTCATTATAAGTTGTGGACTTTTTTCTTCCATTGCAAAATTTGTGAGAGAATCATAACCCTGGCCACACAGGATATTTACCATTAGCTCATGAATACAATTACAAGAGAAATGTATTTTCTTTGTATGTTCATTATATTGAGATAGATGCTAATTCTTTTTTTTTTAGTTTTTTTTTAAGTTTATTTATTTTGAGAGAGAGGGGGTGGCAAGCATGAGGGGGAATGGCAGAAAGATTGGGAGAGAGAGAATCCTAAGCATGCTCTGCACTGTCACTACAGAGCCTGATTCGGGGCTCAAACTCATGAACTGTGAGATCATAACCTGAGCCGAAATCAAAAGTTGGGCACTTAACCAACTAAGGCACCCAGGTGCCCCTGTTCCTTTTTAAATAACATTCTGTTCTTGTTTTTTGGATGCATTATTTTCTCATATATCTGAAGGTATAGAACTATAGATAATTTTGAATTTTTTCTCTATTCTTTGGGTCACTATCTTTCCCTCTGAGTTTAGATTTTTTTGTCCTCATCTGTCATGTTGAAGACTTTTCTTCTGTGTCTGGTAATTCTTAGTTACCAATCATATTTTAAGAATGAGACTTAATTAAGCTGAATGAAAGCTCAGAGCACGGTCAGAGTTTGCTGACGATAAAGTTCACTGTAGGGAGATTGACTAGTAAGGCAGCATTTTCCTAGGTGAACCCCAGATTTCAATTTGTATGAGTCTTTCCTTGGGGTCCTTTCAATTTTTTCAGAGAGGTGTCTTGAAGTCTCCTACCTAGAAAGGCCTGTTCCTTGCTGTCAACATTTTGAAAGCAGAGCCAGAGAAGGGGATGGAGGTTTTACAATTTAGTACTAAACTTTCATTTATTTTAGTCCTGTGTTTTAGCCTCAGCCTCTGCTATGCCTGAGATCCTTAAAACTAGTGGCCAGTATAGTCCATTTTCCTTGGAGAATAATCCCCTCTTTCCTACAGGGTAGTGTGTGTGTTGTGTACGTGTATTGTGTGTATATACATGTGTTTGTGTAGGCGGGGGTGGGAGGGGGGGTTCATCTTGTCTATAGTCACACTTTCTACCCCTCCTCTGGTTTTTAGCCCTGCACTTCATCCTTGCTTCTATATTCAGCCCTTCAGGACTTTTTGACCCAACCTCCTGGCTTTGTCCCTCTGATCTGCCTATACTTCTCTACCTGCTTCTTTTCTAAATAGTTGTTGAAATCCCATGTCCTCTGTTTTTTTTCTTCATCCTTTTCTTGTAGGCAGATACCTTTGTTTTTCTTTTGCTATCATTTTGGCAGAGGTTGTAGAAGGAGAAGAGATGAGTGCATGTAATTAATTCACCATTTTTAACCAAGAGCTCCTTAGGATTTTTTCTCTAAAGCACCAAGGCAATCAGACTTTTCACAAGAGCCCTTGATCCTTACATTCTTTTTCTCCCATCATTTGGCAAAGTAGAAAAACAAATTTACTCTTTGATCTAGTAACATGGCTGAAAAAATCTAAATAAATAATTGTCTGCTATAAAGCATTTTCTCTTCAGCTGTTTAATAGTACACCCTATGTATACCCTCCACAATATTATTCTATGATTACATATTTTAAGATTTTTTTGAAAGAAGTGTAAAATATCAAACAGGTTTAAAATGCTATTAGCCACTGAGTAAATGTTATATGGTGTTTAAACTCCCCCTTTTTTTAATGGGCCACCAAAAGGTAAAAATAGAAAAGAATTTTGTGAGTAACCTGATTTTTTTTCCATCAATCTTTTCCAGTCTTTCTGGGACCATTTAAAACAATTAGTATTTCAAAATGTCAAATTTTAGCATTTCTTCAATGTATATGTTTATCAAATTTTCATTTAATAATTCTGTTATTCTTTCTGCCTGTCATCTTTTTTTGTACGTAAGATTAAAGCATTGCATGTATGTAAATTCCGATTGCTCTGTTATTTATTTTGTGATTAAAAAGTATTTCCATAAAATATTTAGAAATATTCCAAATGTGTATGCAAATTAGACTGTTAGACTGATCACAACTGCCAGACTGGTACCCTTTCAAAGTAAGTTATTTATCTATAATTTCAAATGTCCTAACAGAAGCAGTCTCAGGGTTTTCAGCAACTTACAGTTATTGATATTATTGGAAAATATTTTTAGACTGTATTCTAGAATATATACACAAGGTTTCATCTCTGGGAAATTATAATTTAAAGTATGACTAGACAGGGATGCCTGAGTGGCTCAGTGGGTTGAGCGTCTAACTCTTGATTTCTGCTCAGGTTCTGATCTCATGGCTGGTGGGTTCAAGCCCCACATGGGGCTCTGTACTGACAGCCTGGAGACTGCTTTGGATTCTACGTCTCCATCTCTCTCTGCCACTCACTCTCTCTGTCTCTGTCTCTCTCAAAAATAAACATTAAAATTTTTTTTAAGTATGACTAAACAAAGAAATAAATGTGAAATGATATAGAATTGCTAAGATGAGGAAGGAATGTTCTCAGAAGGAAAAAACCACCCAAAGGCAACAATTGAGGATGTAGAAAGGGGTTTACCAAGCTGGTTGCAACTTCTCTTAAGAGACAGGACTGTCAATTGAGAAAATGCCAAGGATGAAAAGCTGAATATTGATCATTTCAGTCGTTGATCATTTCCTCCCACTCTTTGACCCAGAAAAGCAAATTAAAACTTTGAAAGAAAAGGAATGAAAAAGTGATGTTCTAATGGTGGGACTCCTTTCCTTGGACAGGGAACCTAGGTAAACGGTTACTCATTGTTTTTTCATCTCTGAAGTAAGGCTGGTAAATTACATAGGTGAACACTTTTAACACATCACTACCACAACAAATGGTAAGTGTTAAATGAGTTAAGTAAAAGAAAAACTTAGCCAAAACGAAATGAATCCATTTCAAGGTAAGCAACAGGTTTCCATTTCCAATGAACCTAAGACACTGCAAGGGGACCAGATAACATTATCGGCATACAATGAAACCACCTGTTATTTTAGAGTCTAAATTGAGAAATCCAGAAAGTCTCCAGTCTCTCAGTTCAGGATGCTTTAGATTTAACAACAAATAAGAGTTTCAAATCTCAAGATGCTAAAGAAAGTGTTTATGATGTAATAAGTAGCTGATTATAATTTTGGGAAAAGATTTGTTCTGATAACTATTTTCATGCTTTGGATTTACTTTTTAACATAAAATACTGGTATTTTATAATATTGTACCTAAAGTTTTGCTTCCAAAGTTGTGATAAAGTCTCAAAAGGTAGAATCAAATGAGTATGTAAGATGAAGCAAAATGAAGGATAATAAAAAATAAAAACAGTCAATGTGAAAGGCAGTGTCTTATCTATATATTAATAATATTGAGGTTAGGACTTCAGGAGCAAGATAACTAAATTTTGGGATTATGCTCCAGAATACATAGACGTAGTCACAATGAAGTGTACAGACCTAGGATTTAGATTCAGTCTTTTTCACATTGCAATATTGGGCAACTACCTGACCAGGGATCCCCTCCCCTTCTCCACTCACATGGATGCACACAAAGGAACAGTTGGAAACAGAGCAGGGCTGCCAGTGTCCCACAAATAGGATGGCAAATTTCCCAAGAATTGCACGTAGAGTTAGAGGAAACCAAGGATGGAGAATGCCTTAAAAAAGAAAATCCACAAAGAGATATCTGACCCTAACCTCGGCTACAGGAGCTAGAAAGAAGAGAAACAAAGACCTAGTTATACAGACGACATTAAAACAAACACATGTACAACATTGATAAGCATTTTGCTTAAAGGAAGAAAAGAACAGGAAGGGCTGAAAGTCTCCACACAGACCAATCTGTTTGATGAAAACATATTTCCTTTTTTCTTCTGCTCTCCTCTAGAAGACAGTGTACAAAGTGCTCATTTATATTTTCTTTGTTTTCATCCCAAAGCTGGAAGATCAAAGAGTTAATAAAACCTCCTTGCTATAGAAGGTCATTACAAAACTAAATGCAGCAATTCAAAGTGGAAAATAGAATGAATGCCAAGGAGATGTTTAACGAAGTAACATTCTACATGTATTCTTTGAAGAACATTTGCAGACTCGTTTGATTGCTTTAGAGCTCACAGGGCACAATGCGTCCTGTGCGGAGCCAACAGTGACTGATGGTTGCGTTCTGCGGCACTGAGGCCAAGCCACTCAGAATCACAAGTATATTTGAGAGTGAATTACCTAATATGGTGGAAATATTCATGAGTATTTTACATAGCAAAATGGTATTAAAAACTTCCACAATTTTCCCCCTTTAGGACTAAATGTCCAAATATAAGACATGAGTCTATTCATTTGAAAAATAATTTGAAGCCCTATTTTCCCAAGAACTGACAAGTTGGATGGCAAGATAAGGGATTAGCTTGATGTTTCCCATTAGCTTTTGAGATCCTTTTTTTTTTTTCTGTTTCTGTTTCTTTTTCTTATTTTTTGGTCCTTTTTTGGCACTTACATTCTTAGAATGGGAGCAAATACGGAATATAGAGAGTTAGCCTGTGGAATTATCAATATTGTCATAGGATTCATTTGACAGAGACAGGCTGGTACGTTGCACTTGCCTTACCGTGTGACGTAAGGCAAGAATTTGCTATTCACTGTAGCCTTTGAATCTCGGCTTTGAGACCCATTGGTTTTTTTCCTAGAAAAGATGCACAACAGTCTAGAACATCAGAAATCACCAGCCTGCTGGTGGACCCATGACTATGTGGTGAACCCATGACTATGTGGTGACACGGAGGCCAATGGTAGAGATTATTTAGAGTCTCCGAGGTATAATCAGACTTTTTTTTTTTTTTAGTGTTTAAAAACTTGGGAAATACATGTTGTTTTTCTTTTCAAGACAATAAGGTTCTTCTCTAGGATAATTTGGGAAAACTGGCAAAGCAGGTGTTCAGATAATGATTCCACTCAGAAGAGGAGTGTAATTAAATAACAACATAGGAACATAAAGATATCTGAGATTAAGTTTAAGCCATTAAACTTTTTAATTATTTGGAGCGAATAATTGACCTATTTTACCATAAAATGAAACTTTTGAAGTACTGTTGAATGTTGTCCTGATGCCAGTAGTCTTTTTTTCCCCCCCTTTTTGCATCAGTGGTGCATGTCACCTTCCTGCGAGGCAACCAGTTTGCAGATCTGGCCAGAGGGAAAATTACTGGGCAACAGAATGAAAAGGAGGCATAAGTCAGCTCAGCTCTCTGAACCCTAGAAAAGGCAACTTCCCTCTAGCTCATGAAAGAGGACGATTGTGCTCAGTACCACTTATCCGGTGCCAACAATCTGGTAAGCCCTCTATTCAGCGCCACACCAAGGCTCTAGCAAGGTGACCCAGAGTTTCGGGCTGAGGTCAGGGAAAGGTCAATGCCTGAAAAATGGAACTAGTCAAAAGGAAAGAATCCTAGGAATGGGTGAGGTTAGTCACCCACAAGAGTAGCCCGATCCACAAAATGGCATAGAAAAGCATTTTTTATGGAATTTAAAGTTCTAAATAATCTCTCTGGCCTTGGCAAGCTGGGGCTAGATGCTCTGAAGTATGCTTATAGTAATCAGCATTCTGTCATGAAAATTCCTATAGACTTCGTCCATCTCTTCATTTCTACTTTTCCGTTTCTTCAGTTCCCTACTCCCCGCCACTCCAACCTTCGAAACTAAAGACAAGACAATAGGCATGAAGACACTATCACCTTGTTATTAGAAACCCTCTCTAAAAGCTAGTCAGCTTTCCCTTCTCCAGTATCTTTCTGGTGCCTCCCTATAAAGGCAGAGTCAAATACATGCCTACATGATGACGTTAGTTGTGCACGGTATGCCATGAGTACCCATTTTAAATAAGCACTTTCAAGGTAAACGGAACCTTGATGTTTGGAATATTCATTTGTCCTTTCAGAACTGTCCTTCCCTCACGTGATACATATGAGTGCTTCTAGGGTACCTGTTATGAGCAGAGGTTATCAGGATGAAGGAACGTGGGCTTAGGGTTATTTATTTTCAGGTTAAAAAAAAAAGACATTTCTTCCCCTAGATGGCAAAATGAAAACATTTTACAAATAAATCCACAAATAAAACTTGATCACTTTAAAGATGTGAAAAGACTAGGTATACTTTGAAAAGGAGTTTTATTCTAAAGAAGCAACCAGAAGCTGATATGCGTAACTAAAATGTTTATTCATCTGCTTTCTTTTTCTAAGAAATCCCAAATCATGAAGTTAGAAGGTATTTCATTACTTCTCTTTAGTGTGTGGAAGGATGGAGAGAGAAATTTCAAGTTCTTTTTGTTTTATATTTGTTGTCAAGAATTCATATAAGAAAGTCAATTTTATACAAAATAATTTCATAAAATTACTTTAAAGAGAGTCAATTTCCATAGATCAATTTCAGTAGGTCATATAATATAAGCCTTTTAATATGAGCTCCTTAGTTTTATTAGTACATTATAAATTATTTATCTTGGAAAAAATACATTAAAAACAGAATTAGAATGTCTTTGGTTTATATAGCTCACAGCATTAAGTTAAAATAGTATAATACATGTTATACAGCGAGAAATGTAAATGTGGCCTAAAAGAACATTTTTGAGTCAGTTTCACATTAAACATTGAAAAGTTGACTTATCTTAAAATAAAGCAAGTCACTATATCACTCTGCTACAAGCAAATGTTTCGTTTGTAAATAAGGATGAACTGACAGTGCTTGAAAGTGTAGTTCATCAAAATCACAACAAGAAACCAAATATTATGAATGTGTAAAATTCCATGTTTATTTAATATCCATTACATAGCCGGTTCATTGAAACCAGACTTTGTAAAGACAAATAACATTTCTGATGAACATAAACAATATCATATAGTTGAAATTCATCCTGTATTTTCACATGAATAAAGATGTCATTATGCAAGAGTTTCAACAATAAAGACCTTGCTGTGAATTGGCATGGCATGCTTCAAGGCAGCACCAGCCTCCGTCAGCTCAAGAGGGGACATTAGCAGCTCTGCACCAAGGAGCTCAGTGATCCCATGTTCACACTCAACTGTTGTGGAACCTTTCCCTGATATCAGAGTTGGTGTCCAGTGTGGTCTGTGTCATGGGTACTTCCTCAGAGGACACATCCAAAGCTCAGGCTGGGTATTCCTAATACAAAAAAAAAAAAAAAAGAAAGAAAGAAAAAAAAGGCAGAAAACCAATGGCAATATGCAGATAATGCACTTCTCTAGTGAAGGAGAAGTAGAAGTATTATACTCAATATCAATGATTATCTTTATAGTTGCACGTATTTATTGAAGTTTACTGTGTGCCAGGTACAATACTAAGCCCTTAACATTCACTGTTGTATAAAACAGATGAACATAAAGGAAGGGAAGCAAAAATAACATAAAAACATGGAGGGAACAAAACATAAGAGACTCTTAAATATGGAGAACAGAGGGTTACAGTAGGGATTGTGGAAGGGGGGGATGGGCTAAATGGATAAAGGGCATTAAGGAATCTACCGCTGAAATCATTGTTGCACTATATGCTAACTAGAATGTAAATTAAAAAAATTTTTTTTCAATAAAAAAATAAAAAATATTATGTCAAAAAAATAAGACAAATAAAAAAAGATTTATATCTAAGAAATATTCACTATAGCATTATTTACAATAGTAAACAAATGGAAACATTCCACAGGGGCAATAGTTTGGGAATTAGAAATATGTCAAATTCATAATCAGAACACTATGTAGCCATTAAAATCATGATATGAGGTAATGTCTGTAATTGTCATGTTAAGTAAAAAGAATACAAAAGTTCACAGACTATATAATGTGATATTTGGTTAAAAAATCCTATATATCTGTGCAGTTAAATTCTGAAATGAAATTAAAAAAAATTCACTGTTGTATAAAATAGTCACAAGAATACTTTAAAGTAAACATTTCAGTTATTTGTGTTTTATAAACAGGGATGCTAAGCTCGACAGAAGTCAAGAAACTCGAACGCAGTTTCACAGTAAATAGTAGAACCAGAATGTGCTTTGTGGCATCAAACATGGCTCAGGGAAGACCAGTAGCTTCCTGTGTCTGACATTGTAGATGAGCTGATAGCTTCTTCCAAGCTATTTGTAGCCCTTTTCCACCTTGCTTTCTCTATTATGGAGGCTAAAATTCCTCACATTCTACAAAGACCTTTTTATGTCTTTCTGATAATATTTTTTCTTCTAATTTTTACATTCTGAACCACAACACAGGTCTTCCTGCTCCTAGGAGTGACCGTGTGATAGATTCTGGCTAAGATGTATGGTGAAGTTGCTAGCTAGGTTTTGCAGAATGTTTTTTTTTTAAAGAGACAAACTCAGTGGTATGGTAGGTCTCTAGCTAAGAGGGTAAACCCCATGTTAAGTATTCTATACAACATATGTACACCACACACACGCATGCACACACACAGAGCAAGAAAAACAGACTCCTGGTCCTTTCACCCCTCCACCCTTCTTCTTTACCTATCCTGGATTATCCATCTTCAGATTGGTTGATACATAAAAGAAAAAACAATCCTTCTGGTAAGCCATGTTAATTTGGTCCTTGTGGCTGACTATACTGATCACCTAAAACTGCTTTATAAAGTTTTGTGACTTACTGGGGGAAATAGTCACTAATATTTGTTAAATAAAAGTATAAATGATTGAGCTGTATATCTTAATTGAGGTATATTCTGTTCTGTATTTCTACAATTAAATTAATGCTGGGTGAATTTCCTTTTATTTAAATACTAAACACAAGCACATCTGAAATAGCTATCAGTTCTTTTTGCTCTAAGTGTGTAGGTTAAAAAATAAGACAAGCCCTCTGGGCTATGTGCACAGAAAGAATAGCTATAGCCCTGATCAGAGGGTGCCAAAGTCTAGAATTGAATTCATTGTTGGGCCCAACAGAAAAGGAAAGGAGAAAATTAAGGGGAGAAAAGAAGACATTTTTGGAAAAGGTGAGACACTCAGATTAAAAAAAAATTCTGTGAAATTGAACAAAACCCACTTTCGCACCCCCTCCCCCTGTTAATGATTGGAATCCCATTTCCAACACTCATTGGGTGTATGACCAGAGATAAGGTTGTTTCACCTCTGTGAGATTACCAGTTGTTTTCATATATAAAGTCAACATTTTGCAGCCCTTCTCATAGGATTGTTTTGGGATTAACTAAAACAATGAATATAACTTGTCTGGTGCTGTGCCTGACTCATAGAATACAGTTAACAGATTTTAATTCTGCCCCCCACCCAGCTCCCCATTACCCATCCCCTTTGACAGAAAGATGACTTCAAAGACTTCTGTCTAATCTCTGAAAGCATTATTTTTCTTCACAGTCTAGTCCCTATACAAAGATAACATTTGGTTGGACATAGATATTAGTGAAAAAAATGCCTCCAAGAGGGATATAAGCTTCCTGAAGGCAGTAACCATGTCTTATTAATGTTTAATTCTTCAAGAACTTGAGTTTCTAAAGAATGTCCAGTTAAGGTATTTAAAGAGAAAATAACTTTTGAGGCCCCCATATGACCGTTTAATGATTTATCAAGTCTAAAGCCTCCTCTTTTTCAAGGTGTAATCTTGTCAGCATTTACTACCCATTGAGCACAATACTTGAAGACTTGTAAAGTAATTCTGAACAAAGGTAAACCCATATTGTCCATAATAATAGGAAGTCATGAAAAAACAAAAAATATAGTATAATGGTTGTTTACTGTGAACTATTCCCTATGCTAGGCTCCTTTATACATCATCACTAATCATCTTCACAACTATGCAAAATAGGTGTCATTAGCCCCATATTATGAAAGGAAAGCCAGCCATCAAAGACTTGATTGGCACTAATAAATGAATGCAGAGTGCCTTCATCACAGTTTGACTTCAGATCTCTCATATTCCAGTGTTGGAGCTCTTCACACTCTACCTACTACATCCCAGAAGACATGCAGACTATGAATTTCTAGAAAAAAGAAAAAAGTAAAGGAAATCAGACATCCAGTTTGGTGGAAAACAAGGTTTGGAGACCTTAATTATTCAGATCTATAATGTCAAAATTATTAATTGCTATTAAAAATCAATAATAGGGTAGGTCTATTTTTAATTTTTTGAGGAACCTCCACAACCCCAATGTTTATAGCAACACTCTCAACAATAGCCAAATTATGGAAAGAGCCTAAATGTCCATCAACTGATGAATGGATAAAGAAATTGTGGTTTAGAGATTTGGAAGATGGCGGCGTAGGAGGACGCTGGGCTCACCGCGCATCCTGCTGATCACTTAGATTCCACCTACACCTGCCTAAATAACCCAGAAAACCGCCAGAGGATTAGCAGAACAGAGTCACCGGACCCAAGTGCAGACGAGAGGCCCACGGAAGAGGGTAGGAAGGGCGGCGAGGCGGTGCGCACTCCACGGACTGGCGGGAGGGAGCCGGGGCGGAGGGGCGGCTCGCCGGCCAAGCAGAGCCCCCGAGTCCGGCTTGCAAAAGCGGAGGGGCCTGACGGACTGTGTTCCGACAGCAAGCGCGACTTAGCGTCTGGGAGGTCATAAGTTAACAGCTCTGCTCGGAAAGCGGGAAGGCTGGAGGACAAAGGGAGGGTGAGCTGCGGAGCCCCCGGACCACAGAGCTCAGTTTGGCGGGGAACAAAGGCGCTCGGCAGCGCCATCTCCCCCGCCCATCCCCCAGCCAAAATCCCAAAGGGAACCGGTTCCTGCCAGGGAACTTGCTCGCTCCGCGCGAACACCCAACTCTGTGCTTCTGCGGAGCCAAACCTCCGGCAGCGATCTGACTCCCTCCGGCTGCCACAGGGCCCTCCTGAAGTGGATCACCTAAGGAGAAGCGAGCTAAGCCTGCCCCCCCTGCCGCCGTGCACCTTGCCTTCCCACCCCAGCTAATACGCCAGATCCCCAGCATCACAAGCCTGGCAGTGTGCAAGTAGCCCAGACGGGCCACGCCACCCCACAGTGAATCCCGCCCCTAGGAGAGGGGAAGAGAAGGCACACACCAGTCTGACTGTGGCCCCAGCGGTGGGCTGGGGGCAGACATCAGGTCTGACTGCGGCCCCGCCCACCAACTCCAGTTATACACCACAGCACAGGGGAAGTGCCCTGCAGGCCCTCACCACACCAGGGACTATCCAAAATGACCAAGCGGAAGAATTCCCCTCAGAAGAATCTCCAGGAAATAACAACAGCTAATGAGCTGATCAAAAAGGATTTAAATAATATAACAGAAAGTGAATTTAGAATAATAGTCATAAAATTAATCGCTGGGCTGGAAAACAGCATACAGGACAGCAGAGAATCTCTTGCTACAGAAATCAGGGGACTAAGGAACAGTCACGAAGAGCTGAAAAACGCTTTAAAGGAAATGGAAAACAAAATGCAAACCACCACGGCTCGGATGGAAGAGGCAGAGGAGAGAATAGGTGAACTAGAAGATAAAGTTATGGAAAAAGAGGAAGCTGAGAAAAAGAGAGATAAAAAAATCCAGGAGTATGAGGAGAAAATTAGAGAACTAAGTGATACACTAAAAAGAAATAATATACGCATAATTGGTATCCCAGAGGAGGAAGAGAGAGGGAAAGGTGCTGAAGGGGTACTTGAAGAAATAATAGCTGAGAACTTCCCTGAACTGGGGAAGGAAAAAGGCATTGAAATCCAAGAGGCACAGCGAACTCCCTTCAGACGTAACTTGAATCGATCTTCTGCACGACATATCATAGTGAAACTGGCAAAATACAAGGATAAAGAGAAAATTCTGAAAGCAGCAAGGGGTAAACGTGCCCTCACATATAAAGGGAGACCTATAAGACTCGTGACTGATCTCTCTTTTGAAACTTGGCAGGCCAGAAAGAATTGGCACGAGATTTTCAGGGTGCTAGACAGCAAAAATATGCAGCCGAGAATCCTTTATCCAGCAAGTCTGTCATTTAGAATAGAAGGAGAGATAAAGGTCTTCCCAAACAAACAAAAACTGAAGGAATTTGTCACCACTAAACCAGCCCTACAAGAGATCCTAAGGGGGACCCTGTGAGACAAAGTACCAGAGACATCACTACAAGCATAAAACATACAGACATCACAATGACTCTAAACCCGTATCTTTCTATAATAACACTGAATGTAAATGGATTAAATGCGCCAACCAAAAGACATAGGGTATCAGAATGGATAAAAAAACAAGACCCATCTATTTGCTGTCTACAAGAGACTCATTTTAGACCTGAGGACACCTTTAGATTCAGAGTGAGGGGATGGAGAACTATTTATCATGCTACTGGAAGCCAGAAGAAAGCTGGAGTAGCCATACTTATATCAGACAAACTAGACTTTAAATTAAAGGCTGTAACAAGAGATGAAGAAGGACATTATATAATAGTTACAGGGTCTATCCATCAGGAAGAGCTATCAATTATAAATGTCTATGCGCTGAATACCGGAGCCCCCAAATATATAAAACAATTACTCATAAACAGAAGCAACCTTATTGATAAGAATGTGGTAATTGCGGGGACTTTAACACCCCACTTACAGAAATGGATAGATCATCTAGACACACGGTCAATAAAGAAACAAGGGCCCTGAATGAGACACTGGATCAGATGGACTTGACAGATCTATTTAGAACTCTGCATCCCAAAGCAACAGAATATACTTTCTTCTCGAGTGCACATGGACATTCTCCAAGATAGATCATATACTGGGTCACAAAACAGCCCTTCATAAGTTTACAAGAATTGAAATTATACCATGCATACTTTCAGACCACAATGCTATGAAGCTTGAAATCAACCACAGGAAAAAGTCTGGAAAGCCTCCAAAAGCATGGAGGTTAAAGAACACCCTACTAACGAATGAGTGGGTCAACCAGGCAATTAGAGAAGAAATCAAAAAATATATGGAAACAAACGAAAATGAAAATACAACAATCCAAACGCTTTGGGACGCAGCGAAGGCAGTCCTGAGAGGAAAATACATTGCAATCCAGGCCTATCTCAAGAAACAAGAAAATACAAAATCTAACAGCACACCTAAAGGAAATAGAAGCAGAACAGCAAAGGCAGCCTAAACCCAGCAGAAGAAGAGAAATAATAAAGATCAGAGCAGAAATAAACAATATAGAATCTAAAAAAACTGTAGAGCAGATCAACGAAACCAAGAGTTGGTTTTTTGAAAAAATAAACAAAATTGACAAACCTCTAGCCAGGCTTCTCAAAAAGAAAAGGGAGATGACCCAAATAGATAAAATCATGAATGAAAATGGAATTATTACAACCAATCCCTCAGAGATACAAACAATTATCAGGGAATACTATGAAAAATTATATGCCAACAAATTGGACAACCTGGAAGAAATGGACAAATTCCTGAACACCCACACTCTTCCAAAACTCAATCAGGAGGAAATAGAAAGCTTGAACAGACCCATAACCAGCGAAGAAATTGAATCGGTTATCAAAAATCTCCCAACAAATAAGAGTCCAGGACCAGATGGCTTCCCAGGGGAGTTCTACCAGACGTTTAAAGCAGAGATAATACCTATCCTTCTCAGCTATTCCAAGAAATAGAAAGGGAAGGAAAACTTCCAGACTCATTCTATGAAGCCAGTATTACTTTGATTCCTAAACCAGACAGAGACCCAGTAAAAAAAGAGAACTACAGGCCAATATCCCTGATGAATATGGATGCCAAAATTCTCAATAAGATACTAGCAAATCGAATTCAACAGCATATAAAAAGAATGATTCACCATGATCAAGTGGGATTCATTCCTGGGATGCAGGGCTGGTTCAACATTCGCAAATCAATCAACGTGATCCATCACATTAACAAAAAAAAAGAGAAGAACCATATGATCCTGTCAATCGATGCAGAAAAGGCCTTTGACAAAATCCAGCACCCTTTCTTAATAAAAACCCTTGAGAAGTCGGGATAGAAGGAACATACTTAAAGATCATAAAAGCCATTTATGAAAAGCCCACAGCTAACATCATCCTCAACGGGGAAAAACTGAGAGCTTTTTCCCTGAGATCAGGAACACGACAGGGATGCCCACTCTCACCGTTGTTGTTTAACATAGTGCTGGAAGTTCTAGCATCAGCAATCAGACAACAAAAGGAAATCAAAGGCATCAAAATTGGCAAAGATGAAGTCAAGCTTTTGCTTTTTGCAGATGACATGATATTATACATGGAAAATCCGATAGACTCCACCAAAAGTCTGCTAGAACTGATACATGAATTCAGCAAAGTTGCAGGATACAAAATCAATGTACAGAAATCAGTTGCATTCTTATACACTAACAATGAAGCAACAGAAAGACAAATAAAGAAACTGATCCCATTCACAATTGCACCAAGAAGCATAAAATACCTAGGAATAAATCTAACCAAAGATGTAAAGGATCTGTATGCTGAAACTATAGAAAGCTTATGAAGGTAATTGAAGAAGATTTAAAGAAATGGAAAGACATTCCCTGCTCATGGATTGGAAAAATAAATATTGTCAAAATGTCAATACTACCCAAAGCTATCTACACATTCAATGCAATCCCAATCAAAATTGCACCAGCATTCTTCTCGAAACTAGAACAAGCAATCCTAAAATTCATATGGAATCACAAAAGGCCCCGAATAGCCAAAGGAATTTTGAAGAAGACCAAAGCAGGAGGCATCACAATCCCAGACTTCAGCCTCTACTACAAAGCTGTCATCATCAAGACAGCATGGTATTGGCACAAAAACAGACACACAGACCAATGGAATAGAATAGAAACCCCAGAACTAGACCCACAAACATATGGCCAACTCATCTTTGACAAAGCAGGAAAGAACATCCAATGGAAAAAAGACAGCCTTTTTAACAAATGGTGCTGGGAGAACTGGACAGCAACATGCAGAAGGTTGAAACTAGACCACTTTCTCACACCATTTACAAAAATAAACTCAAAATGGATAAAGGACCTAAATGTGAGACAGGAAACCATCAGAACCTTAGAGGAGAAAGCAGGAAAAGACCTCTCTGACCTCAGCCGTAGCAATCTCTTACTCGACACATCCCCAAAGGCAAGGGAATTAAAAGCAAAAGTGAATTACTGGGACCTTATGAAGATAAAAAGCTTCTGCACAGCAAAGGAAACAACCAACAAAACTAAAGGCAACCAACGGAATGGGAAAAGATATTTGCAAATGACATATCGGACAAAGGGCTAGTATCTAAATCTATAAAGAGCTCACCAAACTCCACACCCGAAAACAAATAACCCAGTGAAGAAATGGGCAGAAAACATGAATAGACACTTCTCTAAAGAAGACATCCAGATGGCCAACAGGCACATGAAAAGATGTTCAGCGTCGCTCCTTATCAGGGAAATACAAATCAAAACCACACTCAGGTATCCCCTCACGCCAGTCAGAGTGGCCAAAATGAACAAATCAGGAGACTATAGATGCTGGAGAGGATGTGGAGAAACGGGAACCCTCTTGCACTGTTGGTGGGAATGCAAATTGGTGCAGCCGCTCTGGAAAGCAGTGTGGAGGTTCCTCAGAAAATTAAAAATGGACCTACCCTATGACCCAGCAATAGCACTGCTAGGAATCTACCCAAGGGATACAGGAGTACTGATGCATAGGGGCACTTGTACCCCAATGTTCATAGCAGCACTCTCAACAATAGCCAAATTATGGAAAGAGCCTAAATGTCCATCAACTGATGAATGGATAAAGAAATTGTGGTTTATATACACAATGGAATACTACGTGGCAATGAGAAAAAATGAAATATGGCCTTTTGTAGCAACGTGGATGGAACTGGAGAGTGTGATGCTAAGTGAAATAAGCCATACAGAGAAAGACAGATACCATATGGTTTCACTCTTATGTGGATCCTGAGAAACTTAACAGGAACCCATGGGGGAGGGGAAGGTAAAAAAAAAAAAAAAGGACGTTAGAGTGGGAGAGAGCCAAAGCATAAGAGACTGTTAAAAACTGAGAACAAACTGAGGGTTGATGGGGGGTGGGAGGGAGGGGCGGGTGGGTGATGGGTATTGAGGAGGGCACCTTTTGGGATGAGCACTGGGTGTTGTATGGAAACCAATATACAAAAAAACATAAAAAAAAAAAAAATAAAAAAAAAAAAAAACAAAAAAAAAAAAAAAAAGAAAGGAAAGATTTATTAGAAATGAAAACTTTCAGACATCTACAAAGTTATCAACGTGAAATACTCTGTGTAAATCGAAAGGGTAGAGCTGGAAACAATGGCTAACTGATCCCAATTCAACGTAAGGAAGAACTTTTTAACAATTAAAGTTTTTCAAATCTTGGATGTAAAGATAACAAACTTTTCATTCGTGGAAGTTTTTGAAAGCCACTTGCCAGGTTTATGGCCTTGGGGACTACCTCCTTCACATTCAGAAGTCTTTTCACTGCTCACTTCTTGTCTGAAAAAAAGCCATTGCACAGGAAGTTACTCCAGGCTTCTTGTCTATTTTCACTCCTGTCTTTCACTCCCTGGTTTCTGTTCCATTTCAGCCCAGCTAGCCCCTTCAAACTGACAGTTTGTTCTTAGCAACCCAACCTGCCTCTCTGATTTACCTCTTTGATTGTTCCCTTTCCATACACTACAGGCCATTGGCAATTTGACAGAGGCTCCTGGAGAGTAAACCCTAGCCCCGTTTCCCATCTGACTTGGAAGGGAGAATGGAAAATGAATTTCATGATCTGGAAGGATCTTTTTATTTCTAGGATTCTTAGATTCTTCTTACTTCTTTTGCCATTTGCATAAATTGGTGGATGATCAGTAACTGAGGAATAAACAAGTGAATGAATAAATGACAAAACATTATGAAACAAAAAAAAAAAAACAAAAAAAAAGAAATTGTGGTTTATATACACAATGGAGTACTACGTGGCAATGAGAAAGAATGAAATATGGCCCTTTGTAGCAACATGGATGGAACTGGAGAGTGTGATGCTAAGTGAAATAAGCCATACAGAGAAAGACAGATACCACATGGTTTCACTCTTATGTGGATCCTGAGAAACT
Organism: Lynx canadensis; assembly: GCF_007474595.2. Classification (NCBI taxonomy): domain Eukaryota; kingdom Metazoa; phylum Chordata; class Mammalia; order Carnivora; family Felidae; genus Lynx; species Lynx canadensis. Next base: position 151,293,604 of record NC_044303.2, on the reverse strand, counting down.
TAACAGAAACCCATGGGGGAGGGGAAGGGAAAAAAAAGAGGTTAGAGTGGAAGAGAGCCAAAGCATAAGAGACTCTTAAAAACTAAGAACAAACTGAGGGTTGATGGGGGGTGGGAGGGAGGGGAAGGTGGGTGATGGGTATTGAGGAGGGCACCTTTTGGGATGAGCACTGGGTGTTGTATGGAAACCAATTTGACAATAAACTTCATATATTCAAAAAAATTTTAAAAAATAATAAAAATAATAAAGAAGAAAAAAAATCAATAATGCCCAATAATACTATTAATAATATAAAAAAGTCTCATTTAATCTTCACAACATTCTGTGAGACAGATGTTATTGCCTCCTTACCTGAATAGATGTTGACATTTAGAGAGAGCAGTGGCTTTTCCAAATAACAGATCTTGGACTTAAATTCTGACTTCATCACCTAGTCTAGTCCAGTCCATCACCATCACCTTTCCAGTATACCACCACATTCTGCCTGCCATGCTACTTTGCGTGAATTTCAGTGAAAAAAGGACAAAAGATATGGCGACATGGAGTAAACACCATCTTTGGCTCTTCCAAAGGGACTTTACTAGATCTAAATGCTTTCTGCTGACAAGGCTTTTTTTTTTTTTTTTTTTTTAATGTCTTCTGAGAAGGCATTCTGATAAAGTATGGATTCAACAGAACAAGTCTTCCCACTGAGCAAGTATTAAAGCAATTTTCTGAAGGTCTTTAGTTCATGCTTGGTTTTCAGTATGTCCTTTTCCTTCTTAACATCTGTTTTCAAATGAGCAGTGAGGAATCACTTTAAGGACTAGAATAGCTCTGGGATATTTAACAGATGCTGGAACTCATGTCTTGGGCGCCAGTTCAGATCCAAAGATATATGGTTCTCTCCTCTTCTAACCTATGACTTTAAGCAGTAAGAGCAGACCAATGTGTTTAAACTAGTATATTGTACCATAAAACCATTGTTTCCTATTTTGATTTAGAGATGCTGGTGAGGAATCAACTAGGATTGTTACCACTGAGAACTTGCACGGCAGTAACCATCATTCACTCCAGTGACACATGGTGTGTCTCTTGTGCTTTTTGAAGCAGGACAGCTGGATATAAGCAATCAGGTGAGGTGGGTAGCATACATTCCTTTAAAAAATCTTTCTGAGTTTGGAAAAGGTGGAACTAGGGTGAGCAGCAGATAGAGCAGCAAGCAGTAGCTAACCAAGAAGAAAGATGATAATTCAAGCTGGGACTAAATTAAAATGAACAGAAAGAAAGCCCAAATGAGCCAATAGCTAAACATGGGAGTGAAAAAGACTTAAATGCCAAACATATCAACCTTGAAGACTAGAGGACCCTGGACAATACAGGTGACAATCAAAGCCAAAGGCACTCAGCACTCAGTTATTCTTTCTTTTTAAGGTTATGTATTTATTTTAAGAAGTAGAGAGAGTGTGCATGCTAGCAGGGGAGGGGCAGAGAGGGAGGAAGAGTGAGAGAATTCCAAGCAGGCCCCATACTGTTTCTGCAGAGCCTGACGTAGGGCTCAGTGTGGGTCTGGAACCCATGAGCTGTGAGATCATGACCTGAACGGAAATCTAGAGTCAGACACTCAACCACTGAGCCACTGAGGTGCCCCAAGTTTTTGATGCCCCTTAAGTGTTAAAAACACTGTCTTCCAATTTGACAATAAATTTCATATTTAAAAAAAATTAAAATTAAATTAAAAAAAATAAAAAATAAAAACATTGTCTTCAGATATTATTAAGGAAAGATACCTGAATCAGAAAGACTCAATTATATTTATAGATAACATTCTGACTCCTGGAGTGGGCCAAAGATGTAAAGGCATCCTTCAAAACCTAGTGTTTGCAAAGGCTTCTTTCTGTTTGTGCTCTACATTACATAGTTCTCCTTTTATTCCTTCTTGAACCCCTATTTACTATTGTGATATACCATATTAGCAAAAGCAAACACTTCTGTTTCACTCTTCTAACATATATCTATTAATTTAGCCTTCACAACAAACCTCTGAGATAGGATCTATTATTATCCCCATTTTAGAGATGAAGAAACAGCACAGAGAGGTCTGGCAGGTTCCCAAAGTCATGCAGGTAGTTAGTGAAACCAGGCCATCTCCTCCAAGTCCTTGCTCTTAACCACTACACAAAGATCCCTTGCTTAACTCTTTAATGCAGTTAAAATATTTGACAGTCCTCTAAGAATAAAATTTCACTACAAACAAACTTATAGGTAACTTCCAGGTACTAGTGGGTCCATAACGGACCTGAAAAATCAAATTGTTTTTATTAAACTATGATTTAATTTCTAGTCTCTTTTGGTATGCAATTATATTGCATAAAATATAGGAATAAAATATATTGTTTTACTTACGTGATGATAATAATCATTAGAGAAATCTGAAAATTTCAGGAAGAACCTAAAAATTATAATTTTTTAAAAGGCTGAGTTCAAAAAGCCAGCTAAAGCTAATGGGGCACCTCTTGAGATGTGTTTAGTTTACAAATAACAAAGACTCCTATATTCCTACCATCATTTGTGGGCATTGGTAAACATTGTATTAATGAAAATGCTAGTTCTGTTGGTGGCATTTAAACAAGGAAGAGGCGGCTGTACTTTAGAGCTGAACATACGCATAATTGGAAAGGTGATGATGAACTAAACCATATTACACAAACATTTGAAGTAATCGCTCATGAGTCCTGTAGAATAGTTTTCCCCTTTTAAAATGATCACACACAGTACCCTATTGGTTCATTTCTTGGCATCTTATTCATGCTGTAAAGCTCCCTGCTGGATAGGAAATCTAGTCTCCATCACCACCTTTTTTTCAAATTAAGTTTCTCTCTCTTGCTGGGTGTATGAATGAAGTAAAATCTAAGGATTTTTCAATTTGTTTCATAATTTTTTGAAATGGGAATTTCAACCAGTGGCCATCAGAACGACAAACTCCAAAACTTTATGTCACAGTAGCAAAGGATGTGCATAGGGGAGTGTGTGTGTGTGTGTGTGTGTGTGTGTGTGTGTGGTTTATTTATGTGCCCAGCCAGAGACTATTGCAGTGATGACAAAAATTGGAGAATAGAGACTGGTAAATATGCTCTCTGTGGAGAAAAAATGCAAATTTAAAATGAGTTGGACTTTCCCTCTACTACATATTTATTTACCAAAGTCATAGAAAACCCGAACTCATTTCAGGCTTCTTGAAAAGTAAACCAAAAAATGATTAAGCATCTCTGATAAAAGTGTGCATATATGGCTAGAATGCTAAATATCACAGATGAAAAAAAAAAAGCAACTTCCTATACTTTCAAAAAAATCCCCCCCAAAACCTATTCTGACCAAAAAATCATTCCAAGCAATCTAGTAAGTAAAGTGTGAATGTATTAACCTGATGGTTTTCTGAAGTTTTCCTGAAAGTTGCACGTGTAAAGTTTCCATCTCTTACCTTTCTAGAAGCATGAACTGTCCATCTGTGTATCCTAGACACAACAGTATCCAAGACGACACCAGCATAAAGTAAAATGAAGTAGTGTTTCTCAAAATGTGATGCAAGAACTCCTCGAGTTCCATGAAAATCCTACACATAGCCTGTGGATGGTCTTTGTAAGGTTAATCAAACATCAGTGGCAATGGCAACACTCTTTGTGCTGGCATGAGCTAATAATCTACTTATGATATATACTAAAATTAGATGTCAGTTCATTATTGCCTCATCAAAAAGAGCACTAATTCTGATGAATTACTTTGATGGGTACGGCTGGGGTAGGAGCAGTAGGGTGTGGATTCTTTAGTTGTATCCGAGTAGTGTAAGGATTCAAGTATTTTTCGACTCATGTTCTTGGGACACCCATTTTTGTAGCCTCCTGAGATTTCCTAAATTGTTGTTTTACTGATCCTGAATCCAAAGAGAAAAAAGTTGACACCTTCTAAAAGAGATAGGTTTCAAATGACTATATGGGGTGCAATTTACATTGGAATGATTTCTCTTAATTTTGAGCATTAACCATTCCTATTGCTGTAGTACCTCCCCAAAGGAAGCATGGTTCATAGTCTTCAGACTGCCTTTTGGCACAGTAACGTATTCTCAATCTCACAGTAGTAGCCTGAAGGGCAGGAATTGTGGCCTCTTTTCTTCCTTCTTTGTATCCCTAGCACCTAAGAGTGTGCTCCATAGAATCAATTTGAATCAATGCCTGGAGACACCTAAAGTAGATGATTTGGTGTATAGTTATACTCGATTACCTAAATGTAAAATTACTATCGTATAGAAAGTAAAAAACATAATCCTAATGCTTTTCAAAAATGTACAACCACTTCATGACATGCCAAGATGGCTCCTGATATAGAGTCCTTCTGTGACAAGCTCACTACCCCACATAATCATTTGCAGAAACACTGGCCCCCACTTTCATATCGCCTCCCCACCTTACGTATGTAATTCTATATGAGTTTAAAAACCTCTTCGTCCCAAGATTTAGACCCACTAACCTTAGGTTTTGCTAACCAATTCCATGTGGTTTTATAATAGCATCTATTCTACAGTGCTCAACATCTTACAACATGCTTTTTCATGAGCACCTGTGTTTTGGAGAAAGTGACCAGTCTGTCACCATGCAGGCCCCCTAATGTCAGCTCACTTCTCTTTTGGCACCTTTCTGGCCCACCAGAGATTGTGGAAGAGGTATACTGTGAAAAGACTATTTAAGTCCACTCATCAAAGCAATTTAAGTGATGTATTGGATTAAAGTGTTATCACTATCTTAGCCAGTTAGGCTCCTGAATGGACTGGAGGAGAGAAAACCTTTCTGATGTACTTTGACTTCAAATTTTAAGTCCGAGTTATTTACCTCCCGAACTTACAATCTCCAGCTTTCCTATTTCTACACTTCGGAATAATTGTTCCCTCTTTCTGGAATGTTCTTCGTGGCTCCTCTGGGATAGCAACTCAAATCTTCTGGGACTATATCCAATGTGGTCTCCTCTGGGAAATGTTTCCCAGTTTTGTCATTTGTCACAAGCACATTTGTCAACATGTGCTTGTGATTGGTTTTTCTTACATATTTTCTTGGGCAAACTCTAAGGCCTGTGTCTAATTCATGTTCATGTCTATATAATATTGAAGAGAGTGTCTGATTAGTACTTAGTAGATACTCAGCAAACATTATGTTAAGTGTAAATAATTAATGACTGCAACCACCTCTCAGAGATTTCAATTCCTTCTTCCTGGAATGGAATGTAGAATTAAGCCATGAAAAAGGAAGTGACCTTAAAATTTGTTATTTTTTTAATTATTATTAAAGAAACTACTCTTTAAGGAGGGATGGAAGAAAGAAAAATTTCTCCTTGGGTCTTACTCAGAGAGGTCACATCTTTGTTCTTTCAAAGTCGGCAAACATCAAACAGTTATTATTCAGGCTAATTTAATTTTCATGGTACTGGGCTATTTTATTATAATTAGCTTCTTATACTACTAATAAGGAAGAGAAAAACATACACAAGGTGAAAGCATCTGTCTTCACAAAACCAAATGCCAACAATTCCAAGATCTTCACTCTTTCCATGGTGGTTATATATCTGAGCTTGTCAATGTTAGAATAGACTTTAAGCTCCTGGTCATTTCCTCAAGCAAATATGATGAAACCAAAGGATCAAATAACGTTTTCAATTTATAATGTCTCACTACAAATTTTTAATTTTTTATAAATGAATTATTAAAGCTGCAAATGATAGTGGCTTCCTTTGAAGAATTATTTAAAGCTCTCTTTAAGTACGTAAAAGATAATAAAGAATAAGAAAATTCTGTGATTGGTTAAAGGGCAAAGGTATGTGTGCTATTGATGACGGCAGGAAACAGTCTGCCAGGTGACTTCAATTCAGCTGAATCATGTGACCCATATTTGTTGAGTAGAGGAATCAAGAAGTAGGCCAGTTAAAGAGGCTTGACAAAGATTGGAGACCCCTGGGTCAGAAACCCTGCAAGCAAAGATAAGTGATTTTTTTTTTTTTTTTACTGAAAAGGATCAATACCTTATACATCTAACTAAGCTGTCTTCTCCATCAGCTAGAGTATGTCTTTTAGTCTTCTTGAGACTCAGTGCCCTCATTTGTAAATGGGACCACTGTAACATCCTTGATAAATGATGAGGACCGGCAGACCTGAGATAACAACCCTTTCTGAACTCACCTAGAAAGGGGAAAGCTAAGAGAGAGAACCCTACTGGGAATTATACTTCGAACGGGAGGCTGAATGTTGGAGTAGATTCCACACAGCTATGGGATGACTTGGTTTTGGTAAGTAAATAGCTCTTTCTGTCTGATTCCTCACTGATGGAATGGGGAGGTTTTTCAGGAAGTATAAAACAATTGAAACCTATAAGTAAGAGCAAAGTCATAAAAACCATCTGCAGTCGCATAAACTAAACGGACTCACTCTGACATGAATTGCTAAAGAGGCATTGTGGAATCTTCACATGTAGTGTGGCTTCTAGTCTACTCTCCTACCCCTGTTTCAGGGAGGATTGTGAGAGAGAAGTTATAACGACTGGGTACCTGAGATGAATCCTGAATGGTGCAGGGTGCATGACATGATGCTCCTGGCGTCAGGACAGAATGCTCCTGAGACCATGTCATGCACAGCAGTCTCATGAGTGAGCCAAGGGGTTGTAGAGCTGGGTTCCAGGCCTTTGTGAGAATGGTTTGCAAGTGATCCCCAATTTCAAATGGTGATCATTTTCGCTCTGCTCAGGTACTCTGCATCAGAAACGAATCTGCTCAGGAATTCTTAGAAGACAATCAAAGAGGGTGCAGCAGCTTCTTCCTTCTCTGGGGAGTTATGCTGAGCAGCCTCCCTTCCACATATATTGTGCTGTGCGTGGAATGGCGGGGGGGGGGGTCCCTTGGAATTCTTCAGAGACTGAAGCCTCTCTAAAGGCTATTTGGCTGGGCTCTCAGAATCAAGAATGAACACGTTAGAGTCAGAAGTGGGTCTGAAAATGGGAATCCTCAATTTGGGAGAGTATTAGTAACTTCGAAAAGGTGGTGAATTTATTTTTACCTCATTAAACAACCTGAATGTTATTTAGACATTAAGAGAGAGAATCAGTGTAATTGTTTCCCATTTCAGACCTTGGACTTTCTATTTCATTAATAGATGTTAGTTACTTCTTTAGACACCCAATATATAACACAGATGCCTATTAGTCCCAACATCTGAATAAAGGAAACTGAGGCAGAGCAAAGTTAAGGAATTCGTTCTCATCTGACTGGAATTCTTAAATATATTAAATGCCTTACTCTGTTTCACCTCTTTCTATATACAGCATAGATTTTAACACCTAAATGATTAATTCACCAGCTTGACTCTGCTACCCACCTCCTCTCTTCCCCCGCTTTCCCACTGGGAGACTGGCTTCGGTTCATAGATAATACATGGACAAGAGGACAAGAGGAAAGCTTTTATTTATTTATTTTTTTATAAGTCAGTAGTTCGGTGACCGCTCTGTCATTCTGAAATTCTGTTCCTTGTGCTCCAGAATGTCTACTCAGCTGGAGTGGCCAGTACCTTAAGAGGCCGTGAGTCTCGGTCAGTAGAAGGAACTTGCTCCTCTATCCCCCTCAGACCTCACAGAAATACTTTGTCAAGAATCTCTGGATTTCACAAAGACATGTAGATTTCTTATCTCAAACTGCAAGTTTCACTATAATATTTTTAAGATCTTTAAGACCCATAATTTCCCTGAATTCAAACCTCTTTCTAGTAGCATTTAGGTTTGTATTTCAACGAGACCCTATACGTGTGAAAAGATATATATTGCTTAGGAAATTAGTCATTAGGTTTACAAGTATTTACGACTTGTAAATTTAAAACAAAACATATTTTGATTTACTCAGACGCTAGCCTCAAAAGAGAAAAAACACAAGTTTAGCTTTTAATTTAATCTTAAAAAGTTTTATACTGGGGAATTTTTTTCTCCACTTTGGTTCTCAGCTAGCCCATGTTTCACAAATATAGTTTAATTTTCCTAATATTTACAGTTCCTCTGAAATAATCTCATCAAGTCACTCCTGTCATTCATTGTTTTTCAAGCTCAAAGTTAATGTGTAGTATTCACAAAGCGATAGGGGAAAGGACATTTTATTTTATTTATTTAAAAAAATTTTTTTGGCATTTATTCATTTTTGAGAGACAGAGAGAGACAGAACATGAGTGGAGGAGGGGCAGAGAGAGAGAGAGGGAGACACAGAGTCTGAACCAGGCTCCAGGCCCTGATCTGTTAGCAGAGCCCAACACAGGGCTTGAACTCATGAACCACAAGACCGTGACCTGAGCCAAAGTTGGATGCTGAACCAACTGGGTCAGCCAGGTGCCCCGAAAGGCCATTTTATTTTATTTTTTTAATGTTTATTTATTTTAGAGAGAGGGAGAGACGCAGAGTGTGAGTGGGGGAGGGGCAGAGAGAGACAGGGAGACACAGAATCTGAAGCAGGCTCCAAGCTGTCAGCACAGAACCCAATATGGGGTTAAAACTCATGAACCGCGAGATCTTGACCTGAGCCGAAGTCAGATGCTTAACTGACTGAGCCACCCAGGTGCCCCTGAAAAGCCATTTTAAGCAAAATGATTCAAATTAGTAATTTTTTGGAAATGATTCAAAAAGAGAAGTGACATTTACTTGGCAAATGGCCTGTGGACTACAGACTGTCCTGACTGGGATTTTCTGCCCTCTCAAGGCTTTGAGTTTCCCACCTATCCAGTGAGTCAGTCTCCAGCTCCCCAGCACCTTTGTGACTTTTACTGTTTCAGTGACTATAGCCTTTATGTAATATTTGCATTGCTGTCTTCTCTGAACTAATGTTTACTTAATTTTTGTCCTGAATTAACTTAAAATTTTTTTTTAACTTAACTAAATGTATCTTAAAAGAAAGTTTTGTGTCTCTGCCATAAGTAAATGGACAAAATTTATTTAGTGGAAACCATACAGTGTTATTAAATTCTAGCTCCACAGGGTTGTCTGCTGAAGACTGAGCCTGAGGCTTGCTTTCTGTTTCTTAAAAAGCAAGAGAAAAGTGGTAGAGAGTTCTTTGTCTGCCCCAGTCTGAGACTTTCTTCCTGATATAATTAGAAGTCTCAAAAAACCTGAAATAATGCAAACTTTCTTATTGTGTTCTTTGGTATCGATATGCCTGCTAAAATTATCTTGTATACACCAGTGGTCCATATATATCCCTCAACCTGGGAAACACAGAGTTGAGTGTTGTCCAAGACCTCTGCCAGCTATAGCTTTTTTTTCTTTTTTTAATGTTTAATCTATTTTTGAAGGAGAGAGAGAGCGTGAGTGGGTGAGGGGCAGAGAAGGAGGGAGACACAGACTCCAAAGCGGGCTCCAGGCTCTGAGCTGTCAGCACAGAGCCCGATGCAGGGCTCGAACTCACAAACTGTGAGATCATGACCTGAGCAGAAGTCAGACTCTTAACCGACTGAGCCACCCAGGTGCCCTGCTATCACGCTTGATTATACTGCAAACCAGGAATTTCAGTTTGTAGACATGTAAAAGACACAGAGGTACGTTTCTCTTCCGGTGCTTCGAAAGCTGAGACACAAACCTCTTGTAGAAAGAACTGACTCTTCTCTCTACTCCATGACTCTGGCTAACTTGTTCACACATGAGAAGGTAATGAGGAAATGTGGGTGGATAAGAGCAGGAATTAGGATTCAGCTGGCCCGTCTGATTTGGCTGTTGCCCCTTATCTAACCATCAAATTGAAAAATGTCATTAAATCAGTTGAAACTTTTTTGAGCAGTGCTGAAGGTCAAATTCTGGGATCAGTTTAACAAAGGTACTCTATTTTGATAAGAGAATTGATGCCGTTTTGATAATATTGCCAAGCTTAATTTCCTTTACCTTGTTCTGACTGCCCAGTGACCATTTACATGATGAAAGTAAATGTTTTAAAAACTGAAATGAGGGGTGCCTGGGTGTCTCAGTCGGTTAAGCATCTGACTTTTGATTTTAGCTGAGGTCATGGTCCCAGGGTCAAGGGATCTAGCCCAGAGTTGGGCTCCATACTGGGTGTGGAGCCTGCTTGGGATTCTTTTCTCTCCCTCTCTCCCTGCCCCTCCCCTGCTCACACTCGCCCTTTACGAAAACCAGTGAAAACTGAAATGAATAGCCATTTCTGTTTAGAGTTTTGTTTGTGTTTGTTTTTTTGCTATAATTTTGTACACTTAGAGTAAAACCTCAGTTCAAGAACTTTCTTTCCTCCTTTGCGGAGTGCTGCTAGAGTCACACAAATGACCAAAACTTAGAACCGTTTTGTTACCCAGCACAAAGTAAAATGAATTATTAAAGTTGACTCATATAGAAAGTAGCCATGGAAAATTAGTGGAGAAGTTCATTGTTATTTTTTGACTTCTATTACCAACATAAAACACCATAATGGCAATTGAGATATCATTATTTTTCAGTAATCCCTTGTACCTGGCAGGAACTCCAAGGAGTTCTTCCTTCTGCCTGAGACCTAGAGGTGGTAGTTTTTATAAGATTAAAGTTGGTGCTAGTCATTTCAGATACTCACTTCCAAGTAGAAGGTGGGGGCTCACCCTCACCATAAGTAGCCTCAAAAATGCACCTGGCTCCTGCCACCATGAGACAAAATTTCCAGTTAGTGCAACTGCTGCTCCTTTCTACCTACCTACTTAATTCCTACTTCACTTTGCTTAGAAAACAGTACAGGAAATAAAAGGCCAGGCTCATAATTTGCACGGCAAATTACCCACAGCATCTGCAGAACCAGACCCTGGGTTGGAATCTTGAAATTCAGTGGCTTGGAGTCTTGAAGAGCAGTGGCCTGGGAATCAGGAGACCTGGGTTCTGGGTCAGCTTCACCACTAACCATGTGATACTGAGAAACTCTATTGTCTTTAGTGATGTTCAGTGTCACTTTCTCCAAAAGAAAGGGTGAGAAGAGACCTATGTAGCCATTTCTTCCCTTCACATCCTATGATTCTATTTCCTATAGTGTTACAGTGATATCTAGCATTAAAAATAATGTTCAATTATCTGAGACTTTGAAGTAACAACCCAGCGTGGCATGATATTTTAAAAAGAATAGGCAGCATAAACTCTCATCAACAAGTCACACACTTCATTAAGAAATTAATAATAGACCCACAATTAGACAGATATTGTATTTCTGATTTGCTGGTTAACTCATTGACTCTGCTATATATTGACCTTCAGAAAGCTAGGGAATGATAGATAGGGGCCTAATCATTAAGTAGTTGATCTTCAAACATACCTGCATTAATATTTTATCGATTGCATTTCATTTTAATTGTAGTGTGGTTAAAATTCCAATGAGATAAATATTTTCCTTTATGTGAGAACCCCAGAGAACAGTAGCTTTGAAACATTTATCATAAAAATAAACACAGACTATTACCCAACAATTATGCATAAAAATGTCTGTGAATGACTAGATTAATAGAGGCCTTCATGTAAAACCAATGATCTACATTGAGCCTTACAGGAAGAGCATGTTTCCACAGATACAGAATATTCCCAACCTGGAGAGCTGGCTGAGAAAATGCAGCCAGAATATTACTCATTTAGTCTTTTCTACAACAGCTCCATCCTACAGCCTAAAACTAAAAGCCAAAGACTACATTTTCCAAATATTTGTCAAAAACAAGGGAATTGTGCTTATTTATTTTAAATTCAAACCCAAATGTGCTCATTTTCAATCCCGCAGTTTTTAACTCTGATATTCTTCTCTTTTCCATGAGCAGTAGTCTCACCTCAAGAAAAGAAGCATGTGATAGTCCTGTCAGTCAGCCAGCATCTCTCTGTTGAAATGCAACTATTCCAAGTCAATAAGTGGTAAACTTTGGTAGGAGTCTGACTCAACTTGGTATTAGAGTTACTCCTGAGAAATGGTCTTCAGTTTGGTGGAGCTCCTTTCTTCTGATCATTCATTCAGCGAACTCTTGTGTCGGGCACATACTAATCTTCTTACGCACGTTACTTATCACACTGTATTTTTCCAATGGAATCAAATCTAAAACACCTAGTGACTGAATCCTGGAACCATACTCCGGAGGCCATATGTCAGCCTACTCCTATCAAGAGAGAGAGAGAGAGGGAAAAAAAAAGGAAGTCTGAAACTAGAAACCATGAGACAGTATTCTGTGCTCTCTTCTCACTTTCCTGAATTATGTATTTGTCCACACCTGGCTTTCTGCAGTGGGAGGAGGCAGCATAGGCAAAGAGTAAGAACACTGCCTCTATGACCAGACAAATTTGCCGTAGAATCCTTGCTTCCCCAATTACTGGATGTGGAACTTGGCAAGTTTTTAAAATCTCTTGAAGCCTAAGTTTGTTCTCTAAGTTGGAAATAATAATATCCTACTTGAAGTTGCTGCAGGGATAAAATGAGATAATGTGAATAAAGCTCTTAGTACTGAGTCTGGAAATGATAAGCACTCTGGAATGTGCAGCTTCAATTTAATCTTGTCATTAGTGGAGCATAGAGATGACAGATAACTAAGACTTATTAAGTGCCTAGTACTCCTTGGGCGAAGAGAGACTCTAGATATTCCCTCTCTACCTCCACCTCACCCAAGTTTCTTCTTTATGAATTTGAGAGCGAATTCTCTGGCTTGTGTGCCATCTTTCCCTTTATCTCCTCTTTCTAATTCCTTGTGATTAATTTTAGCAATAGCACTGGATATCAGCAAAACCGTCAACGGAGAAAAAGAAAAACAATACAAATTCAAATCATTACCTAAAATTTATTTATTAGTAGATATTTCTAAGTGGTGGAAGTAATAATGATTTTTATCCATTTGACTTTACTCTTTATATTTTCCAAAATTCTGCACTGACATATATTACTTTTATAAGAACAAAAAAAAATGTATTTAAAAGTGTGTGTGCATGAGTGTGTGTGTGTGTGTGTGTGTGTGTGTGTGTGTGTGTGTGTGTGTGTGTGTGTGTCTAGCTGGGGGAAGTTACTTATAAAGGTCAGTAAAGATGTAGTTGCAGGGGATTGTCTGAAATAATTGGAGCACAACTGAGTACTAAAACAAAATTATTTTAGAAACAGCTCGGGACTTAGAGGACATTGGTTTAAATCTTAATATGATGATTTAGTAGCTGTATCACCTTTGTTGCTTAACCTTTCTAAGCCTCATCTCTCTCATCCATTAAATGGGGTAGTAATCTCATTCTTCTGCAGTTTCTTGAAGGCTGAGCTTACATGTGAAAAAGGTATGATGTATGGGACTGAGTTAGAGTTCAGACTTATAACCTGAAGATTATTTAAATGCTTTATTTAAAAAAAATAATTGACTAGAAAACTTAGACAAAAACTCCTGCACGAATTAAAATTATTTCAAGCATTTGAATGTTTCACCCATACCTGAAGTGTATAACATAGTGAAAACTAAACTTAATATTTTTTCTCACAGTCCCTTCCCCAAGTAGCTCCTTTTCTTAGATTTATTAGTGCTGTTGATGAAAAGATCAGCTTCATGGTTCCCCAAGCTAATAACATCAACTCATTCCAACTTCTGATTTTGCAATATTCAATCTGTTCCTTGTTCCAGTTGAGGTTCCCTCTGAAATATTGGTTTGATTCCATTCTTTTCTCTCTCCTTCAGGGTTTCTCCATCTCAGCACTATGACATTCTGGGCTGGGTTATTCTTTGTGATGAGGATCTGTTCTGTACATTGTAGGATGTGTAGCTGTATCCCTGACCTCTGTTTTATGACAACCAAAAGTGTCCCCCAGACATTACCAAGTATCCCCTGGGAGGCACAATCTCTCCCAGCTGAGAACTCCTGCTCTGCTTTGCACATGTCCATAACAAGAGCACACCCACATCACGGGTCCACATGATACTAAAAGTTATAAGAGCAACTTTTAAAAACATTTACCCCGAATTTAGTGTTTGAATCTAAAATTCTTACCATGAATTTCCATGTAACTTTCAGAGAGTTGCACAGGATACAGAAAACAATGTGTTGATATCTCTGATATTCTCTGAATAGCGTAGTGCTAAACATTGGCCTTGTTCAACGATGTTATGCGTTATTAAGCGAAAAGGTCTCCCTCATCACTGAATCTTATTCTGAGAGTAACCATTTAAAGCCAAAATGTCTTCTTTATATTTTTGTTGTTACTTGCATCTAATATGTATTTTTTTACGTATCTTCTTGCTTATTTACGTTAGAACGCATATTCATTGCAGTGTAGAAGCAAATTGTAATCTGTAATCTCGTAACGTCTTTCATCCACACCAACATAATCACTAGTGTGTTCATTAAATGTTAAATAATCAAGAACTATGTATTTTTATAATGCATAAATCCTTAGTAGATTATTATATAGATGTGTAAGAGTGTGTAAATGATGTTTAGGGGAACTGGTTGGGGCTTTCGCTTATACTAAGAATGCATTATTATTTTTCCTATTTAAAATAATGAAACATTTGCTCTTGCAACAAAAAATTTTGCTTTCCCACACGTTTTCAGAAGTGGATTAGAATCACATATGTAGGAATACCTGCAGTTATATTACTTGAGCATTTACTATGTTGGCTTTGTGCTAAACATTTCATATACATTGTCTCTTGAAAATAAAGTACCTCAGCACAGATACCTGAGAGAATAAAGAATAGATACAAAAGAAAGGTAAAAGACTTCATTTTAAATTTTTTAGAAAATATATAACTAATTTTGGCTCTAATCCTGAGATTTAAAAAAAAGAAAAAGTAGCTGTTCTCATTGTAAGCATGAAGGATTCCATTCCCTTGTTTTCCATTTATTCCTCCTTCATCGGAATCTGGCTTCTGTTCCATCATTTTACTAAAACTCTACTAGCCATATTCATCAACAGCCTTTTGTAGTAAACCTTATTGTATGTTACTTCTTCACTTTATTTAAAATACCTTAGACCATTTAGCTTTTTTAAATACCGTATTCTCAAATGCACATCCCAAAGCTAGATTTCTTGCCTGATCTGTAGACCCTGTATTTAACTATAAACTGAACATCAGTATCACAACTTAGATGTCTTACAGACAAGCCTATGATTCAATTATGCAAAACTGAATTCATCACATCTCCTTCACCCAAAATCTGCTTTTCCTCCTGTGTCTCCCATTTTAATAAATGGCTTCATGATTACCTCCATTTCTAGAGCCAGAAATAAGGTATGATCCATGGCTTTTCCCTCTCCTTTATCTCTTTCAGCCAATCAGTCATCAAATCCTATTGATTCTCTCTCTTCAGTAGCTCTTAAGCCCATCATATTTCCACCCTCCTGCTATCGTCTTAGTTCTGAATCTTACAGTCTTTTGACTGTTTTATGCAGTTATTTCCTAATTGGCCACCCAGATGGTCAACTAAATATTAAAATAAACTGCTTATTTTTCTGAATTGACCAAATACGTATGCTAGCATAGATAAAAGAAAACACCGGACATAGCTGTCAGACCATGCATATTATGGGACTGGTGCAGCAAGACTGTGGGGAGGAGCCAGTGAGAATACCACTAAAGAACATGTGGGATCAGTTGCAGGTGGGTTATGGCAGGCTCCTAAATTTGATTACCACGAGTCATACAGGAAATGCCAAGGACTGAAGTAAAACCAAGAACCAAAGATCAGTGACTTTTTAAACCAACCAAGGTAACCTACACACAGAACCCGGGAAGCAGCAGTGGAGAGATATGTAGGATTCTGCAGAATATCCCATTTCTTATCCAGGCCATTTTTAGCAGACTAGGTGCATACTTGCTGGTTCTTAAACAATGACATATTAAAAGATGTCGTGCAGCAACGTTCTTGAGATACGTGGTCTCAAGCCCTATATGTGTATATAGAAGTTAGGAAGCTACTACCCTCCACTGTATATAAAAGTAGGAAATTATTGGATTGAGCCATACATAAATCAATTATCAGTAGAAGGTAATAACAGAGCTAGTTATTTGGGGAAAAGGTAAATTACAGGTGTAATTTTATGTCTTCTGTATCTCCTCTAATCCAACTTCATTTTAGGATCTCTTAAGGCAAAAACTTTGCCTGTATCTGTCTCTGCTTATAATATCTGCTTAGGTTACATCAGTCATCCCCACAGTATAAGTTTGCTTACTTTGAAACAGTATTCTGTATAATTCTTGCCTCTTGACATTATATTAGAAAAAGTGTTGACATGATATGTTAGTCTTTGGAAAGGACAGTAAACACTTGTAAAAATAATTCGTTGCAGGTAAATAAGGTAGTTAGCAAAGGTTGCCATTTTAAAGTAAATACATGGAACTTGGATATTCTAAAAGGCTCTCCTAACTTACCTCAGACATAGATTGAAATAGTATTTTGTTTTCCGATCAACATCAATTTCTTGCAAATAAGGGTCAGGCTCTGAGTTAAAAAACTACTTTCTTTGATTTTATTTTTTACAAAAATTTGAGTGAAAGTAAATAAAATTTTTGTTGTCTAAATATTATAGATCTCTGAGTAAAACTTTGAGATTATCATATTCCTTGCATAGTTGATGAATAAAAACGCTGTACAAAGTAGAATTTGAAGATTGCATTGATTTTTCCAATTTTAAGTGATTTAACCTGTTGCAGGCAAAATAAACATGGGGATTTGCAATTCCTGTTTGGCTCTTCATTTTGAAGTGCTAAATAGTTTTATTTCTTTGTTCTGTCTATAGTCCCTAACTGATTTCATGAGTTCCACTGTCTCAGAGGCAACTCTGAATTCTCTTTCTAAAGATGAAGAGTTATGGAACAGATTATATGAAATACTGTATAGTTCAGATTAATTAATGATTATAATAGACATTAATTAATAAATCCATTCTAATTGTAATTACTTATAATAGTGAATTAGAAAAAGACTATGTTAGTGGATCAATGAGAGAAAAGGAGGGTCTGTAAGTTTGCTGGAGAATGGGTATGCAGTAATAGAGGATAGGGTTTATTAGCAATATCACCTAAATCTCTTGTCCATGGACATTTTTCACATATCTCTAAGACAAGATTTTTTTTCTGATAAGATTTCCCATGTCCAAATGGTTCAGTGCTGACAGACTCTCTCAATACTTCCTCCAGATTACATGGGAAAACATCACAAGGAGCGGCTTGTTAGCCCTACCTAATGATCTGATTTTCTGTGAACTAAAAAAAAGTCTGTCTGCACAAACAAGGTGTTTGTGTCAGGACCTAAAAGATGAAGGTCCTGAAATGATCGATATGTACCTGGCTGATAATGCTATATATATACCACATCAGTTTCTAGTGTTCTATTGTTTCCAGTAAACAATACTCACATTTTTATCACGTTTTTATAGTTTGCAAAGTGATTTCACATACAGTACCACATTGGGCCCTAAAGAAAATACAATGAGATGAGTAGGGTGGATTTTTGCCAATGTATACAGATGAAACACCTAGATATCTGGAATGTGGCCATAAAATACCATGGTCACTTTAAATTTCCCTTCAGGTAAGGAGTGCAGGAGAAATAGAAGTTGACTGAGCATCTCAACCACAAGCAGCCATCGCTGAACACCAAGAGATTATTCCACAGAGCAAAGAAATCTGCTCTTTTAGTTGTCTCTATACCAAAGGTTCGTTGGATTATTCTAGCAAGAGTCCCCAGTTCCAGGAATCTAAGTACAGGGTTTCCCCTGTATGTATCCACTTCCAGACAGCTTTTTTTGATTCTTACCAAAAAGTATGAAGGGAAGAAGGTGTATTCATCTGACTAGATTATATGGAACATCAGAAATTAGGTAGGGAGATGGCAGTGGTGGGACCTCTTAAAAACCTTTTGTTTGTTTTTTATTTATTTTATTTTACTGTTTTCTTTGTATTATTTTTTCTTCAAAACCCTTTGAATTCTTTTATCACCAAACTGGTCCTGGTTAAATTAAAATCCAGTGCTGAATGGTAACAAAAGAAAACAATCTCACAGACACTGTATCTGAAGAGCTCTTTTAACGTCTAAGCACAGTGGAGAAATAGCGTGAGGACTTGCCTAAAGCAATTGCATCTTCAAGGTTAAGACAAAGTCTTGGTCACTGACCCACATTAACAATAGCTGAAAAAATCAGAAGCTAAGTAATGAAGTGACAGAAAAAGAAGGAAGAACAGAGGAAAGAAGACATGAAAAAGAAAACCAGGAGAAATGAACAAAGTACAAAGTAGAACTTCTCTTATTTTTTTCTATTTTGAAAAAACATCAGAAAAATATTTAACCATAGCTGTTGTACACAGGTTTAAAATTCAAGAATTAGCTACATACTAACATAAGTTATGAGTTTAAATCCAAGATCAGTGGCACATTTTTCATTTTGCAAATTTTAATTTGGAAATCTATGAGATGTGAGGATTGACCCTGGCAAAATGATGGAGATTTTTAAAGACTAAAATGTACCTAAATCCCTAAACAGAATTGTTTTCTTTAACATATTTTTAATATCGTATCTCTAAAATTAGGATAAAAAAATCATAGTGGGACAAGATGAAAAAACGTTTCCATTTCAGGTAATGTAACACACGTGTTGTTCTGCATTCAGAAATACATTCTACTCACTGACTACATTTCATTTTCAATTTCATTGACATATGTTCAAGAAACCCAGTTTTAAGCATGTTCTTTTAGTAAAATGTCACTTTTGCACATGTATTCAATTTGCTTCCAGTTTTTCCCCCCATATGTTTTTCTTTCAGTTTAGTCACTGAGAGTCTTAAAAACTATGGAGGACTATTTTTTTCTCTGTCCCTGAGATGGGCTCTCGTCAAACTCAAGTTATGCATCTAAAAATTCAGTTGTAAGTAAATAAACACAACATTCACTATAAATAAAATAGAACAGTTAAAAATAATAACCTGGAGTTATCTTAATCCTTTATTCTACACAAGGCATTCAGTCAGTTGTCCTCCATTCCAGGATAGAGTGATTTTGGAATATGGTGATTTTGTACCTTACAGTGTATTTTAATAAATTTTTGCTGAATTGAGTTGAAATTGATCATGTCACATAGGCTATCTACCTGAGACAGATATCTTTGGGTCATTCATGTTGTTTTGAGAACAGTATCCCCAATTTCGCCTTCCCACTCCATTTTTATCACGTGCATGATAGCAAAAAAAGGGAGGATAAAATCTTTATAGAGATGGTATGGCAAAATAGACAATTATAAAACTGAAATACTTTCTAGATGGATCCCATTTACTCTAGAAGAAAATATATTGCAGTTTACCTCTACTGCAAACAATTGTCGAGTAATATTTTGACATTAGTTTTGTCACCTGTCCTAAGTCACATGGCTTGTGGCACTGTTCGAGGTAGAATGTAAAAGTTGTGATGCTCACGTTATTCCTAATTGTATTGGCTTTAGCAAGAGAAGGTGGAAAATGGTTTTCCAGGGGTCATAAACATCAGGGAGGGGATGAAGAGGGCCATCCCAATCTCTACATACTTCATGGTCAACTAAATGGTCCCAATTACCTGGATAATCCTGAAACCTATTGTTCAAATTCTGATTGGTGTATCCATTCTGATTGGTGATTGGTTGCTATATCCATTCTAATCAGTTCATTTACTTTTAACAGCTTTATTGAGGTAAAATGAACATATAACAAACTTCTTATTTTTAACTGTGTAATTATTTCATAGTTTATTTATGTTGAGGGAGAGAGAGAGAGAGAGAGAGAGAGAGACAGAGAGAGTGAGCACACAGGAGGGGAAGAGAGAAAGAGGGAGACAAGAGAAAATCCCAAGCAGGCTCCGCACAGTCAGTGCAGAGCCTGATGCAGGGCTCAAACCCATCAACCGTGAGATCATGACTGGAGCTGAAATCAAGAATCAGACACTTAACTGAGATGCCCAGGCACCCCTTAACTGTATAATTCTTTAAGTTTTTCCATTTGTATACAACTGTGAAACCATCACCATAGTCAAGACAATGAATACATCCATCACTCCTGAAAGTTTCCTTATACCTCTTTCTAATTCCCACCTCTTGATCACTCCTTCAGACAACTACCAGTCAGCTTTCTGTCACTATATATTAATTTGAATTTCCTAGACTATTATATAAATAATTTGTACTCTTTTTTTTCTAGCTTCTCTCAGCATATTTAGGTTGCAATCCTTCCATATTGGAAAATGTGTCAGCGATTCATTTTTTTATATTGCTGTGTAGTACTCCATTGTTTTAATATACTATGGTGTTTATTCATTCACCTGTTGAAGGTAGAGCCATGCAGGTTAGACTTTAGATGCATGTACAGTTGTGATTGAGTTCTGCCTACTTTTTTAAGCCTAATTCATCCTAATGTAAATCATATACGAAGTATTTCTGTGACAAAATATAAACACCTCAGGATTGGTAAACTATTACCCTTTTTTTCTTGAATTTAGGCTAGGTCTGTGTACTAAAACGATCGGTCATCTCTGTCAGTCAACCCTGAGGAAACAGTTTAGGAAAAATAGCTGATCTGAGACTTCAAGTTACTTAAAGCTTTTTCCTGAGTTTCATGGATTCTTCCCTTACTTGCTCTTTTGTTTCCATCTGTTTGAGAAAATTATCCAAAACGTAAGCATTGGTAACTTTTTAAAAAATAAAGATTAGGGGCGCTGGGGTGGCTCAGTCAGTTGGGTGTATGACTTCAGCTCGGGTCATGATCTTGGGGTTCATGAGTTCTAGCCCCGTGTCGGGCTCTGTGTTGCCAGCTCTGAGCCTGGAGCCTGCTTCGGATTCTGTGTCTCCCTCTCTCTCTGCCTCTCCCCACTTTCTCTCTCTCTCTCTCAAAGATAAATAAACGTTAAGAAAAAATTTAAAACAATAAATAAAAATTAAAAAATAAAAATATTAATTACAGCCTTATACCTGTAAGTCAGGAGTGAAAGATATATTTCATTAGGGGGAAAAACTTCTGTTTTATTTTATAATTTTAAGAGGTATTTTTAAAACTAAGAATAAAATTTCCTTTTGAAATTTGAAAAATCTGTTGATGTTAATCTTCTAATTGGTTGAAGGGCATAGGACTGAGACGGGGCAGATTTCTAATTTCATTGATTGGCACTGTAGGAAAATGCTCATATTTCGCAGGTATACCATTATTAATGCCCAATCCTGTAGTCCTTTTTCATGCAGAACTCCCACTGGGAGTACCACATGAGAAAGAAATGTAGGATGAGACCCGATTATTATAATTCACAAGACTAATTATGACTTTGAGTTTTCCTGGATAAGCTAATTCTTTCTGCACCCTGGGATCAGTAAGCACGAAAGTAGTCTCACAAGGATTTCGCTGCATTTAACATTACATATATTTATAAATAAATCCAAAGACATTAAATAGCCCTTCAATTCTCTGCTATTTTCTTTGTGTTGTGTTTTTTAAATGATAAGAAAAAATTAAGTAAGACAATGCCACAGGTGTAGTTTCACTAAAAAATAAAAATAACAAATAAGCTACACACCAATCATGTCTTTTTTGGCATTGACTCACTTGTTTTAAACAGACTGTTTATTTTTGTTGGCATCACTGGTGAATAAGACTAAACAGGGACATGGGGAAAGCAAGGATTAAAGAAAACTTGAAAGAAAGGAGAACCTCAGACACATAAGAGTTGGAAGGAAAAGAGAGAAAGAGAAAGGCTGTTGTAAGATAAAAAGACTGGCAGGAGGGGCTCTGCTTAATTTTCATTTTTATTTGTGGACGGCTTTGTGAGTGACATAAAATGATGAGATATTCTTGAATGATTTGGAATCTGTTCTTGATTTTTTGGTGTGACAAATCTCACAAACACTGATTCCAGAGTTTTCTGTGATGCCACTATCAACAAATCCCTCCAACGGCCTTTTTTATTCAGTCACCCATTGTACATTTATCTGAGAGGGAATTTCTTTGTGTACTGAGTAATTTCCATGTTGTGAGGTTTCTTGTCTTCAGTTACCTCCAGTTTTATGCTTTAGTCAGAAAACTCACATAGCATTCAAAAAGGAAAACTCAAAGCAATATAGACTTTTGTGCCTCTTACAAAGAATTAGCGCTGTGTGCCCCTACCAATATAGCAATATATTATATAAGGTCAATACTCCTTTTCACATGCCTCTAATACAGATGCATTTTATGAGGTAGAACAGCAAACACTGAATCACTCTAGTAGAGATACACAAAACAAGTAATTATCGCTAGTTGCAGAAAAATAATTATGCAGTTGTGTGATGAAAACCAGTTTTTAACTGGGAGGAGAAAGTCTACCAAAAGAGCATGTGGAAAAGCTAAATGTTGTGTTCTGGAAAATAAACCATTCTATAAAACTTCCTAATGCAGCTGTATCATCCAGAAGAGGTACCATGCTTTTTTTTTTTTTTTTTTTATAATAGCACATTGCATACTGCATGTAATGCAGTGTGCTTGTGTACAAGGCACACATAATTACTGCTATTTTCTGTTGGCTTTTCTGTCAAAATGACCATTTTCTTTATTATCAATTCATCTAATATTTTAGTAAGAATACCCTTTATTGTCACTTAATGCTTACCAGGTAGTCCTTGATTATGATTCAATAGACACCTAGGATCACTAGCCATTCTTATTTGGAGTCAGCTATTACTATCAAATGTTATTGCATATTCCCTGTGTCCAAGATATATACAAAAGCATTTAGTATCAAAAAAAAAAAAGCTAATGGGGCTTTATTTGTAATGCAGCATATTTTTCTTCACATTATATGGGACATCAACGAAATGTGTACATTTCTACAGAAGGTACTTATCTCAAATATCTACGGTGAGTCCCCACTGCTCTGACATATACCTAGCCCCCATTGAAGCCAAGAGGATTTTGTTTCCCTAATGTTAAGCATGGCTGTTCTGGGCCCTTTAACTAAATCCACTACCATGAATGAACTTAGAGCAGAAACAGCAAGTGCAGCTACATTTAGGCTTATATCAGCATTTCCGTTTAACACATTTTAAAACTACATTTAAGTAATGTGGAGGTTATGACATGAAGTGACAAAACCCAAGCATGTGAGCTGGATGAAACTATCTTTAGCCAGGCTTCCTGGGCCAATGTAGTGAAGTATATGGGCTAAAGAAAGAGGCTCGGCTTTGCCTCTGAATTTTCAGGAGTGTGAAGGCTCTTTTTAAAGTCTTCATATTAAACATATCTTATCTATACACCATAATGGCATCTGTGGCCAGCAAACAAGCCCGTGAAGCTTGAGGAAGTTTCCATCCTAATCCTTTTGATTGCTTCTTGCTGCTTCCTCCCCCTCCCCGCCCCCCACAGTTGCTTGTTGGACTCCATACATACCACTACAAAATGAAAAGAACAAGCAAACAAGACTTCCTTTGGGGCAATATCTGTGGTTGGTTTTAAGTGAAATATAACTTTTCTGAGCAAAGCTTTGAAACTGGTGTAGTAATTTGGGGCTAGGAAAGAACTGGTCAAGATAGGACCTTTAAAAATCCATTTTATAATATGATGACCAGTGCAAATAAATGACAAATACATCTGCATTTAGCATATCTGTACACATGTATCTATATACTCTTAGAAAATGTAGAAACCTTGATGCATGTACCTAGGGCTCTGTATTCATTTTAGCTTACTTATTATTACTAATATCTTTGGGACACCTATCAATTGTAAATCTGTCGTTATCTCTTCATTTCCTAATTAGTTCTAGAGCTTGATAGTAAATGCATATGTTGGTGTGGTATATCACTTTGCCTTTAATAATAAATTATTATACACCATATTCTAAATGTTTTGCTAGACTAATATTTTCCACCGACAATTTCAACGATGCAGTAAAATCAAATATATATTCTCAAATTGTGTATATTGGAGTTTTTAATAGATCCTAAATATCACTAAATATTTTGCTCTTTTACAAGTTATTTTATTTTAAAAGGGGTAAAGTTTTCTTTTAAAACTTGGCAAAATAAACATTTGTTGCTAATCTCATCGCTTGTTTTGCTTAAAGCATGTTAATGATTTTTCTGATTATTTAATATTAACAAGTGCTCTTTTAAAAACGTAGATCTGCTCATTTGGGGTATTGGGTTTTAAATATAATGTTAAGATTAGTGTGATTAAGTACTTTGAATTCTTAAATAATCATTTTAACCACTTCTAACAAATTTAAGTTGAATGCTTTTAAAAGTTCTTCCAAAACCATCGTCGGTTTTATTTTGTAAAATCTGCTTCAAAAATTAGTCTACCACTGTGAATGAATTGCTTTTAATAGAGAGATTGGGGGAAAAAAAGGAAAGGGAGATTTAGGAGAAGAAAAATGTCAAGTGAATCAATATGATTAATTAAATTAAATGTGGATTTATAAAACTCATATTCATAGATTTACACAATATATTCACAGTGACATATAAAACATGTTTTGAAAATCCCTAAATAAAGTCCCATGTACATGAAGGTGTTTTCCATCTTTAAGAAATAAAAAAAAAACCCTTAACAACATAATAGAATTATACAACTTTACTGCCATCTCCTATACATTTCGATAGTTTTTTGACAGAAAAACCAGAACAATTTTAACATGTAAAAGTTTTAAAGAAAATTACATCCATTTTTGCTACTATCTAAGATGTTTATACTTAAGCCAATAGATAATCTTGACTACTAATGCAACACAAATAGTTTTTCTTGTTTTAAATTCACATCAAGGTCATTTTGATGTTAACCCATTAAGTCTACCTATATGGTGTTAACCCGTTAAGCTCGCTATGCTATTCTACTGGATGCCAAAATTGTTAAATTTAACAGGTCAAATATTTATGAAGAATGAATGTCAGTTTTTATAAGCTGTGAAATATGATGTGGAGGAAAGGAACTGCTTCTTAGGTTTCTGAAATTGCTTTTTAAAAATTCAGGTAATACAAAGATAAAAGTGGTACCTTAAACCTACTTGTAGAATTAACATCTATGAATGATAAAAATGACAACAGGGACATTAGCATGGCACAACAGCTAAAATAAGAGATTTGGAGAGAGTATTCAGGTTCAGACAGTACTTAATAGTGTGATTTGTACGCAAATCAATTTGACTTAAGAAAATGAACAGTCTTTAGGTATTAGTTCTGAGTTATAATTACTTCCATCCTCCCAAAAGTCTGTTAATGTTGGTGTGTTTCTCCCCCCGATCCTGTATGTTTCATATTAGTCTAAAATTTTTTCTTCCAGCTTTCATGAAGAGTATAGTATGTTGCTTTCACAAAAAATTCAGTCACAGACCAAGCTATTTTAACATATGACAATTTTTTCCCTGTAAAAAAGGCTCCAAGATAAAGATTTTTACATCACAGAAAAAAATGGAGGAAAATTGAGAGAATACTTTATTTCCTGTAGTAGCTTGCTATTGATGATGAAAAACAAGGAAACAAATGTAATTGGTAAAACAAACCCCAAGGGAAGTTTCAAGTATCTCAAACAGGGGAATATTCTTAGTTGTAAATAGCTCAGTTTTATTTCTAGAACCTAAAATATGTATCTCTGCCCCCCCCACCCCAATCTCACTTCCAATTTCAATATTTCAGCCTTATCAGAGTAAACAAGCTATTGTTAGAATAGAAAACCCAGCTAGGTCTGAGGGCCTGCTGCCACTTCCCTCTCTTCCTAGCACAATCCAGTGCCAATAGCTTTTGGAAAAGGGAAGAAAGAAAGGTCTGCTACTGTGCTGTGTGGAAGCAAAGGGGCAGAGGGGCATCACTTCAATCTCTTGGCTCTGGTCCTTTCTCTCTCGCATCTCCAGAGAAAAGAGATGCTCTTCATTCACAAAACAAAACAAGAAAATCTCTATAATTATTTTTGGCTCAGCTCCATTGAAATGCATTCTCCTGGAAGCATCTCTGTTTTAGATTAAAACAATGCTTAGAATATTCATTCTTTGCTCTTTCTTTCTCACTCACCCTGCACGCCACCCCCAACCACCGCTCTCCCCCAGCCCATCTCATTTTTCTCTTGCTTGCTTATTTCCCAGTCTTGGTTTCTTTTGCTCTCTGTCACTGCCTTTGGTTGTATTTTCTTTTTCTCAATCATACCAAACTTAGGCCTCAGAGTTTGTTAGCATCGATACCTACAAGTGCAACCTAAGGTCTCCATGTTCAATGTCAGTTGGTCAAGACTCATAACCTCTGCCAACCAGGAAGTTTCCCCAATCCTGTGTCCATCATCATATTTTATGATGGTTGATTTGTAATCTGATGTTTCAAAGCAAAAAGTAGGTGATTTCTAGCCTTTTCCTGTTCATTAAAATTGGGAATAAAATTTACTTTCTCTTTCCTCTAGCCCTCTTCAACGCACAGTCCTCAAAAGATGGATAAAATCTTCATTGTCCTTAGTAGGTGGTGGTTATTGAATTCCAGGGGTAAGGTATGGAAAATTTTTTAAATCCAAATTCCATCATTTAGTCACTGACAAAATTGAGCTCAAGAAATCAGAATGTATCTATTAATTTTTTTTTTCTATCACCATCTTTACCTTTGGTTTTGTTTTCCTTAATAAGGGCAAACACTTTTACCATTTCTCTTTTTGTTAAGGGAAAAAAATTACAGCAAGTGGAATATAGAATTCCTGCTTGTGTGTGCATATTAATAAAAGTTATCTGCGCTATGAAACATGGGGTTCTCTTCTCTAAACAGTGGGTTCATTTGTGTCCTGATTTTTATTTATACTGACGTATTTTGTGGAATTCCAACTTCTTATACCTTTCAATTCTTGGCGACTGTAGACAAAAGTTGCTGATTAACCTTTCGTAGACAGAGGTAGATCTGATACCTACTTTGATGAGCATTATGTGTTTTTCTATTTCTCACTTTCTCATTGGAATAATTAATTTGTGCTCATTTCAAATTCTTGGTTGTTAGCAAAGGCATCCAACCTTAGTACCTATCACCCATGGAATGTATCCTATTTAGGGGTGCCTTCTTGCTCCTTTGAACAATGAATGTTTTGTGTGGAGACTGTAATCACATATAAGTAAGAAGTAGCCTTCCTGCACTATCTTGACAAACAAAACAAAATCCTGACAGTTGCCCAGATGTGAAAGGTCTCTGGGATTTCCTATCTGCCCAATAACACTAAAGTAATCTTGTAAACATGTATTTAAAAGAGTTTGAGAATCTATTTCTAAGCCCTCACAAGAACCCTGATTACTGAACTCTATTTGGTTTACCAAATAGAGAGAAAGAAAAGAAAAAAAAAAAAAGAAAAAAAAGGAAAACCACACACACTGCAATTAATTACACTGTAAACATTTAATAAATATTCTTTCTTTCTATCCTTGCCCTTTTCAAAAGGAAAGGTGGTAATTTACATGTGCTATGCCTTTTTCTTCTCATTGTTTTATTTCTTTTCTTCCTGGCTTTCTTTAACTTGTGTAGAAAAGAGGTGGACATGTTTGAGGAGATAGAAATGTTTACCTAGTACATTTATTTTGTCATATAATAAAACAGCCTAGGCACTTTCTACTTTGTCTTAGAAGCTTTGTTAAACCACTAGTTCTGGAAGCTGCATTTTAATTACAAAATATTGTAAAGGAAATACAGTAGGAATATACAATCCTTGATTCTCAGCCAAATGAGAGGAAGTTTAATAGCAATGTATAGTTGCAGGAATGGTTATGTTGGGGATCCATATGCATTTTCAACTCACACATTCAGGCAGTGCAATAAAGCAGGGAAAAAACAGCTGATACACAAAAGGGACCGTCTAGACAGTACCCCATCAGTCTGGCTAAATTTGGTGCTGGCATTCCCAATGGGATTGTAATATAATTGTTCTGGTGTCTGCGTTCATTCCCCCTGTCAAACACCATTCCAAATATATATCCTTCTCCCCCCAACCCTTTTCCTTCCATAAATGTGAAGCCCAAATTGTGCCATGCTAGAGAGAATGTTAGATGGCCCAACACCAAGAAAATGTTATAATTTAGCAAAATCACATTGTTCAATTTCTTAAAAAAAAAAAATCCCTGTTACTTCCTAAGTCCAAACAGAATTAATTCCACTCAAATTTTGATAATTTAAATTAGAACATGGAAAAATTTACATGCAAATACAAATAACCTTGAAATATTGAGCACTTCAGGTGAAAGTAAATAGACCTTTTTACTCCTTTATATTTATTAACCTTTGTTAGAAAATTTAACAGAAATCAGAGATGTGAAAGTGTAATGATGGACATGGATCATAAATTCTAATGAAGGAAAGGCTAATGAAAAAATGTTAAGCAAAAGCACTGAAAAAATGTAAATTGTGTATTTTTTCTTTCTTGGGTTTAAAAGCCATAATATTTTTTGGTCTCTAGCCATCTTTTGAAAGTTAAATTTCTGTTAATTTATATATGAATGCTTCAATTTTTTTGGCTTTTTAAAGGAGAAACCAGAAATATTGATTCAGTGACTTGTGGTAATTATCAATTAATATTTTCTAAATATTCTGGTTTAAGACATCACGAAAATGAAAAGCACTACTTACAGAGTAAAATAAGCTAAACATCCTATCATTAAAATGAATAATGCATACATTATTGATGAAAATGCTTATAATCTAAAAACTTCCACACCATTGAAATTTAGGTGGTCAGATTGATTTTCAAGAAAAATGCAGATTTTGGGATTGCCATATGAAACAATAACCAAATACACTCACTTTATTTTCTGTTCCAAAGTGTCACCTCTGGGCATTGTTTAGATATTAAAATTGACCAGGAAATGTATTTTTAAAATTTTTTTTTAATTCCAAGAAAAATTATCTTGAGAAAGAGGCTGGGCTGTTTTGTTTTATTAATTATGGGTGTATATTTGTACTTCCTGTTTGGAGGTTAGTAATCCTTTCTCTGATCCTATAGAAAGAATTTGTCTCCCTTGTCAGCAGTTTTGAGATGCTAGGTAGACTAGGATCTCAAGTGAGTTAACAAAGTCCGCACCCTCATCAGGGACCACTCTAACTAGAGCAAATTCAAAGAAAATACTTCAGGCACTAGATCCTGGCTTTATCCAACTTTAGGAGGCTGAGAGAGTGGTACACCAACCAAGACTGGGCTAACGAGAAATGGCTGTTCCAGGAAGAAGCAAGACACAGGGCCTCAACCCGCACAAAGACAGAGCACAATTGCACAGAAAATCACCACCAAAGCAATCAGGAAATATTCAGATACATTTTACAGAGGTCTTAAAATTCTCATGTAAAAATGAATGATGAAAGATTATAGAAGTCTTAAAATTCTCACGTGGAAAAATAAGATTAAGAGATTGTGTCTTCTCATTTTTAATTTTTAAAGGTAGCGACTTCATATTTTTTTCCTTCTTTGTATGATATTTTTCTTCCGACTTTGTAGATGGGTATGAGAAACAGGTCGTTTAAAAAAGACAAAATAATGATATTTGAACAGTGATTGCCTAGAACAGGGTGGTTTGCTTGTGATTGTTTTTTAATCACTTTATTTTATTTTTTTACATTATGTACAGGCGGAAAGTGAAAGAAAGGCAGGCTGTAGGCCTCTCTGAGATGAAACAGTGTGGCAAAATCTGAGTTTTATACTTGATTCTCAAACTATTGAATAATATCCTATGAGACCTCTTAGGTCTTAACTGGATTAAAATGAATATATTTGTGCTCTGGCTCTTTTCAGCTAACTAATGTGCATGTGAATTGATAGTGTGCGAGGGAGCCGGTGAGAGCAAGTGTATGTGACACAGGGAAAGGATGCGGGCTCCGGGCTGAGGGTGACTATGAAGGAGCGTGCAGGACGGTGTGGGCTGCCTCCAAGAGTGAGAGCAATGAAAATTAGCAGGCCTTGGGGTCTGGTGCATTTTGTCGAGAGCCAGAAGAGAAGCTTAGCTGGGAGATGAGGAGGGAGGGGAAGCATGGTGAAGGGAGGGAGGGGAAGGGGGTGTGGCGTGTGCGTGTGCGTGTGTGTGCGCGCGTGTGTGTTGGCTCTGAGATGTCAGTTATGGCTGAGCCTTGGGTTTTTGTTTTGTCGGTTCCTAGCGTAAATAGGCTGGAATCTCAGGTTCAGGTTGGAGTGCGTGCAAAGGCATCATCGTTCGAGTTTCTTTTTCTGGACTTTCGCTAGGGCTGCTGCTCGGAACATCGCCGCTGCTACAGAGCAGTGGGGGGAGCAGCAAGGGATGGGGGTCTGTCTGCAGCTGCCCCTCTCACACTTGAATAAAAGAACTTTTTTTCAGGGGTAGGGAAGCTGTGAATACCTTTCCCAATAAGAGATGAGGCATATTGAAAACTATATTAAATTACCCTGATTAACAATTTAGCCACGAACAGGGGAGCTTTGGGAGATCTCTATAGGCAGGACTGGGGGCTATTCATGCCAGCAGCTAAGAGGTCGAAAGGTTTCTGAAGTTCACAGGCTCAGAGCCTTTGTTATGCTAACAGACAATCTCAAATCAGCTGCCTAGTGGAGTGTGAAATATAAATGATTCCTTGAGAACTTCCAATAAGTTGTCACTCTTGCTCTCCAAATACCGGGACAGGCTGCTAATTTCTAGCAGGCCCTTTTGCAACATCGCTAGCCCTAAATGAATGCCTTTGTAGTTCAAATAATCTTTTCAAGGGAGCTGTCCTATCATCATAGCCCAAATGCATCTTGGTTTTGACTATTAAATGAAAATCAGGGCTCAGCAGTGCTTGACTTTTCCAAGCGGTCCGATGTTTGGGAAGGGTGGCGGCAGCTCTCATGCACAACAAGTTAGCACCCACTGCAGGAGGGCCAGGGCATTAATAACAGCTCGAGGCCCCAGGAGCTACCCCAACTCTCACCCCCACTCCCTACCAGGAACAATGCTCTGGGAGAGATTTACGTGGCTTCCCTCAGGCTAGACTACCTTCCTCTTTCAACCACACCAACATCTCTCTGATTTATGGACCCTCTGCCCAAGAGGACAGCCAGCTGACCTGCGAGCATCTGACTGGTCACTTCGAAGCATCAGCTTTGGAGATGGATGTATTCATTCTTCAGGGCATGCAAGGCCAAGGGGAAGAGGGCAAGGTGTGTGTGTCCAGGCTGTGCCCCTGGTATCAGATGCTTGTGGATATTATTTTATCATTTTCCCATAAGGAAGATAGGAACATGGCTTCTGATCTTGGGTGTGACCCATTGAGCATGTCCAGATGGATAGAAAGAGGTCCTGGCCCTCTGAGTCTGAATTACAAAGCTTTTTAAATGAGGAAAACCACTTCCCACTCCAAAACCAACACAAGTTGGAGGCAGTGGGAATGAGAATCTATCTGGGAAAGCATGTGCCCAAATTAAACATTCTACTAAGAAAGGACAAAGCTAATTTATACAAATAAAGAAAACACATGAAAGAGAGGACAGAAACCAAGGAAATTAGAAATCCGTCTCCATCGGTCTTGCCAAAGGAAGGAATAAAACCTTAGCAGTAATAATTTAGGTCCTAAAAATGTTGATATTTCTGACTCTATGTGATCTACTTCTTTGCTGAAATACAAAAAAGACCATGATATCACAGAAGTCTCTGTTTTTTTTTTTTTTTTTCCAGACAGAGCAGGTTTGATTTTTGGCAGGGAATGGGGGGGAAAAAAACCAAATGGGCTGTATTTCTTAATATATTCCTAAGGTAAGTTTATAAACATATAAATGTACAAAAGCAATATATTTTAATACACCCTTAGGTAACTTCATAAATCTTGATGATGCAGCTCTACAGAAAAACCAAAAGCCTGATTCCCCTTCATCTTCTTCCTCTAACTACGATTTAAAATACTACACCAAAAGTGTTTGGGGGAGTTCATTTTGATTGGCATAGAAACTGGTGTAAGTAAACACTTTTTTTTTTTTTTTTGCGTTGGGTATACCAAGACTTATCACTATATATTGATAATTAAATATAAAAAAGCGGTAGTATAACTTATACCAATTTTGAAATGACCTAGCTTACATGTTTAAATCTTATTTTTAAAAAAGCCAGGACACAAAATACAATAGGAAAGGACTCTGGGATTCAACTCAGAGAATCTGGCCGTCAGAATAGGAGAGAGTGTTTAGTAATCAGGTCATTATTTGTCTTTCAAATCCGTATTTGTTTCACTCAGTAAAACAATCTGCAAATAATATTGGCTAGAAAAATTAGTTCAGATTACTGACATTGAAGGAGTAAAAATAAAGTTTGTGGTTTCTTCTGCCAAATACCAGAATTAGATACTAATTTGTTACTGATCCCCTCACACCCTTTTCAGAGGGACTTAGGATCCTGGATATCCTTATTTCAGAGATAGCAGAATGATTGGCTTCGGATGCACTTCTAATTACACACAGAACTTCTAATTACACACAGAAAGGCAATAGCTCAAAGTTCAGTGGATCTGACACAACTTGCTTAAATTTAACTTTTCATCCCCTCTCCGTTTAAAAATTTTTAATTAATATGAAACTATAAGCATCTACATGTTACTGACACATGCTGGATATTCAGAAAAGAAACACCTTCTCTGTGCTTCCGAATACTTATTTTACCACTTCCAAGTGTCCTCTCTCTTTCCCGTCTTTAACACATCAAAACAGGGAAGAAAGCGCTTTTGTGTTATAACTACAGAGAAAACATTTGAGAATGTGTCAATGCTGTGAATACCAGCACCAGTTTGGGGGTTGGTTTGTTTTTCCCCCTGCCGTGGTATTTCTTTTCCCTTTGCTTTTGCAGTCTTTAAACTCTGACCACTTTGAGAAAAGCAATGGTTGAAATGAAAAGTTAGGACAAATTGTGTTAAACCTGTGTGTTGCCAGAATATGAGCATGATGAAAGCAGTGTTAGGACATTACAGACCCAGAGCAGCTCTCCACACACAGAAAATTAAAATAAAAAATAAAAAGCTGGTCTTTTTTCTTTTTTTTTTTTACTTTCTTAAATACTTAAGACCTGAGAGAAAAGGAATCCCTATTTAAAAAAAAAAAAAAAAAAAAAACACACAAAAAACAACTTTCCAAGGTCGCCATTTCTCCAGATTGGGGGTATCTGAATACGTGTGTTTGTGTATGTGCATGTGAGAGTGTGTTTGGAGAGAAAAGAAAGAATGGGGGAGGAGGAAGGGCAGATAACTTTACTGACATATTAATTCTTTAGATAGTAGTAAATGAATGGTCCAAATAGACATTTGTTTCCCTTAATAGGTTTTGTACAGGTCTCTTACAAGCTGTGGCATATGCTTCATTTATATGTATATTTATTTAGAAGGATTGAGAATAATAGGTGTAGTTTGTCTGTAGTCGCAGTTATTATTTAAAGTCCAAAGAGGTTACAACTTTTTTCTACCCCAAACACGAATACAAAGGTCTCTTGTATGTGCTTCCTTGCACTACGTTCAAGGCCAATTAAAAATAAAGGTAATATTCTAACTCTCGAGCCTTGGGAGGAGAAAGAAGGCTAAAAGGCAAAATGACTCCAAGATGGCTGCCTCTTCCTTCTTCCCCCTCCTTTCTGCCTATTTTCCACATAGAAATTAATGTAATATTTTGTTTAGAAATCACATTGTAGGTCATTTGCAAATGAGGCAGCCTCGGAGGCACCAGTATCTGCCTAGAATACTCTCACGATGCCATCGAGGTATGGAGAGATTAAAATGCAAACATTCAAATGTATTTAGATTTGTACACAGTGGCTAGACTCACACACATACACACTTGAATGTATGAACAACACACACAGCTGCAAATGGAATAAAGGGCTGAAATCCTTCTTAATTCTTAGGACAGAGGGCAAAGGAGGGCGCCAGGCCACCTCCTTCCTCCCCAAAGGTTCGAAAATACCCTGTTCATGGTCTGGATTCGATTTTTTAAAAAAGATATATCTTTCTGATGACTCTCTCATTAGGCAGACTTCTAAAGTCTGGGGAGACAAGATTTCCATAAATTATCTCTCTAACTCATCTCATGCTGGTACAAAATGCAACGCTAAAATTGTTTTTTTTTTTTTACTTTTGCATTTTTTTAAAAGAGAGAATAGCAAGCTAACCAGCTTCCTCACTAACATGTTAAAGGATTAAGATCACTGGTAATTACTGCTATTAATTATAATAAATATATATTCTCAGTGATAAAATCCCACCCATAAAGCTAAACTAAAATCATGTCGAGAATAAATAAAAGTATATTTGGGGCTTTATAACAGATTTATAGCAGGTTACTCTCTAGACTGGAGTGCACTAGGCATAGAACAAAGCAAATGGTTTAGTTCCTATAGGAAATATATTAAAAAGGAAAAAAAAAGAAAAAAGCCCACAACCCTTTATCTAAAAGCCATCAGGGACAAGCACTCAATACAAGTTAACAAGCAGGAACTGATAAGATAACATTTATATGAGGTCAGAAGTCAAATGCCAGTCAAAGGCTTTTAACCTCTTGGGTCATAAACAGGAATAGTTAAAAGTGAGAGGTAGTTATTTATCGGATATTAAGGGTACCTGATCATTGCCAGAGAATCACCAATGATGAAACTAATTAGGATTTATAGAAAAAGAACTTTGTAGCTGTTCAAAGAAAATTAACCTACAAACCCATCATTCTGCAATTGGTAGAGAGAAAAACAAACAAAAAAACCCACCCTTCTTTTGAGGGGGAAAAGAAATCTAGCAATTTAAACAGATTTAGTAACAAAATCTCTCTCAGAAACAATATTTAAAGTTAATGTATATATTGATTAATATATGGTAAATGATAGACCTTGTAAATTCTGTATTAACCATCTTAAAACAAAAAGAAGCATCACATAATTTATTTTCAATTTTTGTTCTTTTTCTTTTATTCCCTCCTTCACACCTCCTAAATTAGACAGGATATAACTCCGATTTCACAATACTTCTTGCCCTTAGAATGCCGTCATTTATAAATTTAAAAATATATATGTATTCTAACAGCAATTATTTGAAAACATCAGAATATCGAAACTGCTTAATTAAAATTTTATCTTCATCTATCCAGAGAAACAGATGTCTCTTCCTTTATTTGCTGTCAGGATATTTTCCTTTGTTTTGATTTTTGTCCTTTTTGTCTTTTTTTTAGGTTCACATTCCAAACAGTTCGTGGTCTCAGAGTCCATGCTGGCTTATATTTTCAAAGCATACCACCCTCCCCCCCCTTTTTTTTTTCTCTTTTGCAATAAAAGAAAGCAGATCTAGATATTTCTTTCTAGAGAGAGATAGAGGGATTGTTGTTAGGCCTGCTAAGGCCCACTGTTTCTTTAAACAGAGTCCACAATACACTAGGCGAACATTGTGGATTTAAAATGCTTTTAAATATTTATCAGAAGTATTTTATCATCATATTCAAATGACACCTGGAGTGCACTCACCTTTATTGACAATCTCTGTTCTGAAAGTCCATTTGCTTCCTTAAAGCCCCCCAAGCAGAACAAGGACTACCCGTTTTCATTCAGTTAATGTTTAGTAAAAAACCAAGCAACCTTAATCAGCATGCTGATTGCATCGTCAACTAACAAATAATTTACTACTCTGAGCATTGCATTCCATTAAAAGCTCATTAAATTTTCTGTTCTCCAATGGGAGGTTTAGCTTTTGAACTGCATGCTTTTGCTTCGAATGATCATTTATTCAATTTTTGCAAAATGTTGTGTTTTTTTTTTTTCCTAAAGTATAGGTGAGCATTTCAATACCTATAGACTACAGGCATATGGAAACACAGTTCAGGGTTTGAGAATGTTCCATTTGATTTATAGACTCTGTTTAATAAAAATTCAACATAATCTCTTGCACTTTTAGAAAATCCTGAAATCACTGAGTATATCTGTGCTTATGTGTGACCCAAACATAGCCTCAGAAATATTAATACATAATATAAAATATCAAATCCCCTTTTTAGAGCTTCGACTTTCCTTTTCCACGTATTACAGCTATTGCT
Organism: Lynx canadensis; assembly: GCF_007474595.2. Taxonomy (NCBI): domain Eukaryota; kingdom Metazoa; phylum Chordata; class Mammalia; order Carnivora; family Felidae; genus Lynx; species Lynx canadensis. The sequence continues at coordinate 151,257,645 of NC_044303.2, read as the reverse complement.
ATTTTTAGGATTTTTATCCTTATAAATAGCTGTTTTCTATTGATTCAAAAAGGAGCATGACACCACAAAGATCTTACCATATTTGATGCCAAACTTAATACCTTGGGTGTGTGTGGGGTGGGGTGGGGGGGTGGCTAGTTACCCAAAGAAATCCACATTTTCCGGGGTTTACACATTTTTTACAAACTCACAATCCCCTGAATTATTTTCATGCCCAGACTCAACTAGGAAAGAGTATATTTATTATTTTTAATTTAGGCAAATGTAGGAAAATATCGGCCCCCAAATTAACATGCATCTTTGGATTGCTAATTGTGCTCATTGCAAATTTGGGTCATTTTGCATGAGTGACTCTAATGTAGGTCTGAGATTGCCATGCAGCGCAGTGGATTCCTGATTCCCCGCACTAATCCTGAACTCGGTGATTGTGTCAGGTGCAGTTCTGTATGCTCTAGCAGCTGGCTCATCCTCATCAATGCAAATAAGCCAACTCCTACAATCAGAGCCTTGTGAGTGTGAGGCCTGATTGCTGAGGGCAGGCTAAAGCACTACACAGACTCTCACTTTCAAATCACGCTAAGTGACAAGACAACTGCAATGTCCCTCCAGTTCAAAATCAACCTTTTGAAAACAAAACAAGAAGAGGATGGCTACAAAGAAGAGGAAAACCCCAGTGTTTGGGAAATGGACTTGTTTAGATGGGCTTTATTTAGATACAGAGGTAATCTAAAGTGCATTTCAACAAATGATTCTCTAGCTCCTATTCTGTCCGAGATACTTTGTTTTAAGGGTTGCAGGGGTGAGGGAGATACAGTCCCTGCCTTCAGAGAACCCTACCGTTTGATGGCAGAAGATCATAAAGAGGAAGATAATAACATAATTGTTATTAAGGTGCAGTCACCAAAATCTTAAATGAAAGCCGTAAAACATATTTTTACAGGAAGTTTTTAGAGATCACATTAAGGCATGGATGTCAAGAGCAAGACTTTTAGAAGCTTCGGGTTCAAATCCCAGCTTTGCCACATACTTGATCAAGTTATGTCACCTTTCCACAGCCTTAATGTCATCCTCTGCAAAGTGATGGTGACAGAAGGACCTACCTTCCAGGTGTCTTAGAAGAAGGAACTGCATAACATGCTTGCCACAGTGCTTGGCACATAGTAAGTGCTCAGTAATGTCAGCTGCAATTATTATTTCCTCCCTGGCATACAAAGAAGGCGGGGGGGGGGATCCAAAAATAATAATGTGCCACAGTTTGAAAAGCATTTGTTTGATCTGTCTCTAAATTCCCATTTTTCATGTAGCGCTAACCCTGCAGAAGTGAAAATACTGTAAATGTGAAAAAGCCCTGCATCTCTCAGTGGTGTCTGGACAACCCTGGCAACTCAGAACATGAAGGAGAGAACAAGAAATCCCTGTGCTTTTCCTTTTCTTCCTTTCCAAACACGTGTGCAGACTTCCCCTGCATTTCAGCCCCACCCTCTTTATTTTACTGCCTAATCTATAAAGGAGGATTAACAGCAGCACGCTGCTTTGGCACAGAGCAGATTCTGGGTGAGGACCTGTAGGTAGAGTCTAATGAATACAATTTTCTGGGACGGTGAGTGCATATTTTTAGCTACATGCTGGGCTCCAGCGTTGGCTCTTGAGACAGATGAACAGATCCTTTGATCAGACTTGGGTGTTGCTCCAAAAAGAACCTTTTTCAGGAAGTAGTTGGGGGAAAATGTCTTCTGTTTCCCTTATTCCTAATTTGTACTGTATAGATTCAGATTCCAGATAACTGGTCCCAGTAAGTTGCATTACAACACTGAGATACACCATTGTGAGGTGTAGTGGTCCTGGGCGCCAGTGCACAGATCCACTTTCTGGCAAAATAGGATGGCTGGTACCTCAAGTGTGTGGTTGCCATCCTTCCCCCTTGGAGAGTAAGCTAGAGGTAGTTAACCCTCCTGGGGGAGGCTTGGCCTAGACAACATCATAGACACCATATCCCCCCTGGAGTTACCAAACAATAAAACTGCTTTCTTTGCCAAATACAAAGAATGGTCTGGAGTTGGATATTAGCAAACAGCAAACCCTGTAAAGAAGAAAGGGAGGGAAGGAGGGAGGGAGAAGAAACAAAGGAGAATAGAAGGGAGGATGGAGGAAAAGAAGGAAAATTGCATGAAAAGAAGGCAGAAAACAAGGTCTTTTCTGCTTTCGTTTGCCAGGGACAAGGCAGCCATCCAATCTTGTCTTGATTTTAGTGCCATGGCGAGGATGGGGCAGTGGAGACGGGGTTTTGATGCAATGCCAAGCGGGGCAGGGATGAGGCGCCAGGTCTGTGGAAATGCTGAGACTTTAAGACCTTGGCACTGGGAGAGTGTGAGCAAGATGGTAAGTGATTTGATCTCTCACATTCCTACTCAGGACCCTCTCCTTCTCTTTCTAATAGGATTAACAGATATTTTCCTAAGCAGAAATCAAAATGTGTCAAATCATCTGAGACAGTCAATTTGTTCACAATGCCCACATTCTTGCCGTACGGATGCAGCACTATTCAAAAACAGTTTTATTTCAAGAGATACAATGCAGCAGAGAGGTAAACATTTATCTTCATAATCTTACACTCCTTTCAGACTGTTTAATTTTTCCCCGTGATTTTCCCCTCCTCTTTCACTCCACCCCCAAGCTCAGCTTCAAAACATTTAGTACAAAAAAGACATGACTTCCCCAGAGGATTCGGGTCTCAGTGATCCTGATGATGCAACGTGTGCTCTCCATTATCCCTGGGAGCTCCCCAGATCTGTTCCCGCACCCTGCCTCACTGCTTCTGTTGTCCCTGGGTCTGTGTCACTTACAAATCCGCTTCAAGCACCTGTGCAGGTTACCTCCGCCTCTTCCTCCTACCTCATTCCCAGTTAGCAGGACTCCCCACTCCACCCCACCCCCACTCCTTTTTCTCTTACTGCTGTTTTTGCTACTATCATTGTCCCCACCAGCACAGCCCTCTGCAGCTTCTCCTGAAGGAGACATTAAGTTGCCTTCCTTTGTGCTACCTTAAAACTCCAGCTGCCTTTGAACACAAGGACCAGTGTCACCTTTGGAACAATGAATGAAAGTACTTGGATCGGGATTCCAACTTCACATTGTTGGCATTCCTGAAAATCTCATGCATTTTCATTCCTCCCCCCCTCCTTCTCCTTGAGACCCCCTAAGATAGCTGCAATTAGAAGCTCCGAAATGAATAGAAACAATAGCTACTGGTATATTTTATTCTTAGGGTGTGAATAATAGACATTTAGCGGGCGGAATAAAGTCTCATTTTTTCCCCTTTCTGTTACCATTTGTATATTCAGTACACATGTATAGGTAGTTTTTTTTTTTCTTTTTAAGTGGATTGCTGACAGCGTTTTCTGCAATAACATATTTTCCATTGGTGTATTTTAGGTGTCTGTTTAACCATAATGCTCTTTGTGATCATGGTGCCAAAATATAATGAATTGGCGCATTCTACCTAGAAAGGCCTCTCCACCAGTTTCTCTTGCCCCCTGTTAAAATCCTCTTCCTCCTGCAGGATCCAGTTCACACCATATCTCCTCCAGGAAATAGTCCCAGATCCTCCCAGGAGATTTCTTCTCCGTCCCTCTCGCCACTTCCCATTTCAGGTCTTCTGCCTCTGCTCCGATCCGAGTTCATGTTATACTCCAGCTAGTGTTAGTGCCTGTCTGCAAAATTAGGCTATGGGGCTTGGAGGACAAAGATGTCCTCCTTTCTGGACTCTTGCCGCTCCTAGAAGAGTGTCTGGCACAGTAGAAGGGAGCTATCACCTGAGGATGATGAACAGTGGATGACCGCCAAGCCTTCCCAGCCCGACAGAAGCCCACCCATTCCTGTCGGGGGTACTTCTGGAGGTGGGGAAATCAAGCCACTCCTGGCCCACTTCTCCCACCCCATTTCCACTTGTATTTGACAATGATTCTGAGACTTCCTCACATTAGAATTTTTAATATTTTTTCATCTAAGTGCTCATCTTTAGTAAATACATAACTAGATGGATTGTGAAGTGAGGGAATTAAAAAGTGCTATCTTATATCTGAACAAATAAATCATTTATATTAGCTCTTCTCCTTCTAGGCTGGTTTGGAATTGGCAACAAATACCGAGGCATCAGTACTCGTTGACATCCGGCATTCATTTATTTATTTATTTTTTTAAGTGCTCTGACAAGTTGTTTACCGTGAGCCAAATGTCAATTAGTGCTGGCCTGAAAAGGAGTTCCTGTGCTACATCTGTTTGTAGTTAGTCCTGGAGTCATCCTGATTATTTTGGCTTTTATTTGAATGAGGTATTTATCTTCCAAGACTCACCACCACCACCACCACAAAATCCCACTTAGTATTTTAACATTTGCTTAAAACCATACTTTGCTGGCAACCCTATCATTTCAGTGTTGAATTTTTTCTCCTGATAAGGCAAATGACACTTTAGCCTTAGTTAATGTAAAACAGGAAGGTGTTAATCTCATTTTCAACATGTCAGCTCTTCCAGGTAGAGTATTAATACGCAAGATCTCCTGCTGGCAGACTCAACAGAATCTTTCTGGCCGTGAAGTGAAGTCCAAACCTGGTAATTTTTGCTTTCCTTTATTGTATGTGCTCAGGTCTGCTTCATTCATTGCAAAAGATATATCAGTAGCTAAATGCATATAAAGAAACAAAGGGATGTTTGCAAACTATTGACTTAACTCTGTACTCAGACATTCTGATAGGTTTGCTGTAAAATATTCATACGCTACAAACATTTAGGTATGTTTGATAAGAAAAGCAACTAGAGGGATGCCTGGGTGGCTCAGTGGATTGTGCGTCCAAGTCTTGATTTTGGATCGGGTCATGATCTCACTGGTTCGTGGGATCCAGTCTCCACTGTCAGTACAGAGCTTGCTTGGGATTTTCTGTCTCCCTCTCTCTCTGCTCCTCCCCCATTAGTGTGCAGTCTTTCTCTTTCTCTCTCTCTCTTTCTCAAAATAAATAAATAAACTTAAAAATTTTGTATAAAAAATAGACAAACAGCAACTAGGTAAGGCATATTTAAAAGACCCTCTGAGATCTATAATTTTGCATTAGAGAACTACAGTCCAGTGTTACCATTTGCTTTGTTTACTTTCTTAAAAACAATAATTGTAAAGATTTAAACAAGGAAAAGTGTGGACTGTGTTGCAGCAGGTGTTACAAAATTCCAAATCCCACAAGAAAATTTATATTCTTGAATAATGTGGGAATCGAACTTTTTATTTTCTTCTTCAGGGTGTAGGTATGAAAGGGAACAAGGTTTTCTGGTATTCACTTGGTGTGGACAGTGTCAGAAAAAATTGTTCCCTACATAAATTTTTAGGAGTTTTGGGATTTGTCCTCCTTACCTTATTTCTGTGAATACCGTGGGGACTTTTTAAAGGGCAGTTTCAAAAAAGGGTCAGAGAGAGCAAAAAAGATATCATTAACTGTAGTGGATATAAAAGAATATTAAAAGTAAGCTTTCTTATTGATAAATATGATTAATAGGTTTTTAAAGAAAATGTCCCATGGTTCCAATTTAAGGAAGAATTAGAATTGGCATTTTAATCTGGCACAGGATTAAGATTTTATGTGTTTTTAAAAATCATAGATAAATGGATTATAGATATTGATGAGCTATTAATTCCTTTCAACTAAAAATGTGAGAGAAACAGAAAGAATAAAATGGGACACCAGAATAGGCAAGTAAAACAGTGTTTATGGAGTGAGTAAAGGGTGGTGGTGGCTGTGGGAAGAAAAGGCACGGGCCTCGAAGGTGCCGAACCACCAAGGCTTCTCCCGCATAAGAACTGATGTCAGAGGAGAGATATCAGCAATGATGACGCTTGAGAGGTTGATTTTTGCTAATGTCCTTCTGCTTCTTAATCACATGTTCCTGTTTCGTGGCTGGGACAAGCTTTATTATTCCCACTTTACAGATGCAGAATCACAGGGCAGAGAAACTGAGACTCTTCCGAAGTAAGCAAGCTCCAGGTCCAGGGTTTTTCTTCCCTTTTCTTTTCTTTTCTTTTCTTTTCTTTTCTTTTCTTTTCTTTTCTCTCTCTCTCTCTCTCTCTCTTTAAGTTTAAGATTGGGGCTTGAAAACTGTGAGAGGAAGGGAAGAAAGATGAACCAAAAGATGTAAAACAAAGAAGGGAAAGTCACTGAGGAATTCCGTGCTGTCAAATCTATCCAGAAAAATAAGGCAGAGAAAAAGTGAGATGATAAGATCCTTTTCTTTTATTCCTGTCCAAGTTAATAACATGTACAGTGCCTCTTTTTATTCATCTCTTGTCTGTACATATTTTCCCACACACCATTCTATAGTTATATAATTCATTTCCTTGCCCACTGGGTCAATACTTTATCACTTTACCAGTTTCTTTTTGTAATGGCTTTTTATACTCCTTGCCAGTAAAAGTGTACCCCCAGAAGAAGAGGATGACAAAAGGCAGAAGGTGGACAGGAAAAGCCTGGTAAGCAGGATCACTCTTAGAGTTACATCTCCATTGTTCTTTTTCCCCAGTGGGCATTATTATGCATTTCCCCTTAAGCATGAAGCCATGTTATAGTCTGTGTTTAGCTTTTACTAGTTGCATGAATGAACTCACTTAAAAATATAGTAGGATTACATTCTTGTATTGTTCATTGCAGCTACATAACTGATATTTTATATATTGCATCTTAAATCTCCTTCTGGAAATGTAACACACTTATAACCTCTATAATTGGTGTCATTGTTGACATTTTTATTTTCCCTGAAAACAGATTTGTGAAGTTGTCTCCCCTTACCCACAGTTTCACTTTCTGTGGTTTCACTTACCCGTAGTGAACCACAAGTAGGCTGGAAGCGGATGATCCTCCTTGTGACAAATCAGTGGAAGGTCAAAAACAGCCTAACTTTACGGTCTCAGTGCCTACGTCACTCACCTCACATCATCTCATCTGTCAGCATTCTATCATCTCACATCATCACAAGAAGGGTGAGTAAGTACAATAAGGTATTCCGAGAAAGGGAGAGAGGAAGAGACCACGTTCAAATCACTTCTGCTAGAGTATGTCGTTATAATTGTTCAATTTTATTTTTAGTTATTGCTCTTAATCTCTTACTGTGTCTAATTTATAAATTAAATTTTGTCATAGGTATGTATGTATAGGAAGAAACATAGTATCTGTAGGGTCTGATACTATCCATGCTTTCAGGAATCTGCTGGGGGTCTTGGATCAAATCCCTGCTGACAAGAGGGACTACTTTGCAACTTTAATTAAAAATTTTAAGCTTCACAGGTTAGCAGGTTTGGGGTAAGATATGGAAATAGTGAGGGGCACCTGGGTGTCTCAGTCGGTCGAGCATCCGACCTGGGCTCAGGTCATGATTTCACAATTCGTGAGTTCAGGCCCCGTATCTGGCTCTGTGCTGACAGCTCAGAGCCTGGAGCCTGCGTCCGATTCTCTGTCTCCCTCTCTCTCTGCCCCTCCCCTACACGCTCTCTGTCTCTGTCTGCCTCTCAAAAATAAAACTAAAAAAAAAAAAAATTTTGGATACAGTGGGAGAAAATAACCCATGGAAGCAGTTAAATGACTTGCATGGGATCACACAGCTGGCTGAGTCTGAATCAGACCCTTGGACTTTTATTCCAACTCTGCATGCTACACATTGTCTCCTACATTCAATTCTGTCAATGCTAAGTGCTATAGAGGATCGCATTGGAATTCCCTGCTCATTGGCTTACTCTTTCATTAGGGTATGTGCCCAAAAGCTCTAGAAGGAAATTTTTTAAACATCTTTTGTAGGAAGGAGAAATTCTAAGTTAAGCCTGCCCCCCCACCCAAACTTTACAAACAACCCTACCATGTATTTGTTATTATACAATAATATAGATGATGTGCTGATGTGCAAGCAAATTTTTAGCTACAAGTAGCAAAGAAAAAAAAAAACCCAAAACACTGGTCTTATTTTTCTGCCTGTCAAAATTAAGTAGGGATGTAGACATTTGAAGAAAAACAGGGGCACTAAAATGTTTTCCTTACTCAAAGCTGCCATCCCCAAATATTCTTTTTTTTTAATGTTTATTTATTTATTTTGAGACTGTAGAGGGGCAGAGAGAGGAGAGAGAATCCCAAGCAGGCTCTGCACACTGTCAGTGCAGAACCTGATGCAGGGCTCAGTCTCACAAACTGTGAGATCATGACCTGAGCTGAAATCAAATTAAATGCTCAGCTGACTGAGCCACCCAGGCACCCCCCACCCCCACCCCCCACCAAGTATTCTCCCAATCAACCAATATTTAGTATTTAGTACTCATTTCTTGTCAGGCACTGTGTTTGTTAGAGTCGTGAGAGTCAACAAAACAGACCTAATACCCACCCTACTGAATGAGCTAATTTGGATAACTATTCTACTTTCAAAACATAAGCAACTTATCAGCCAGTCTTATTTTGGTATGAATTACTTTGGATGAATAATTAATTTTCTTGATTCTTTGTTCTAGGTGGATATTAATTAGTAATAGCTGAGTTTTATTGTTTATGGTAAGGATTCAGGGTAATATACCAAGGAGGAACAATTAAAGGTGAGAGGTAATTTTAGAGCATGGAGAATTTTGTGAGGGCATACCAGAATGTGACACCAGAGTAGAAAGTTTGTGGTTACCTTGTTCTGGATATGTAGAGAAAAGTAGGTAGGAGAGTGACCAAGGAAAGCTTCATCTCCTTTTTTGCCTAAGTTATTTTGGTAGCAATTTCTTGACCCAGTAATTTGTGACCATATAAACTTTAGTAGAGAATTCTGGATGTTACCAGCCTTGAGTGATATCTGCCAAATATCACCTTCAAATGATCTTTCATGGTGATAGTTCTAGCCCTAAAAGATAAAAAGGAAGACTATTGTACGTAGTTGTGCAAACTGTATTCAAAGCCAGATAACTGGTATTTGAAGTGGGTTCAGAGCAGTTTTCTTGTCATTTTCCATCAAAGTACCCCCTAACTGGTGGTACAGGAGGAAGTTTGGGGTAGCAGAACTTCATCAATAGAATTACACGAGTTGTGGAAGAGAATAGGGCAACTGTTAAAGGTAACCTGAACCAGCAAGTCTGAAGTGTCTTTAAACTATTGTGGTTGTTTTCTTTGAAAATTTGAGTAATTGTTATATGCCTCCCCATAATAGGCCCATGTTTCTTTTACAAGAAAACAGTGCTTGAATTGACTTGCTATTAGTAAAATTGACTTTCTGGGAAGAAATGTCATGATTACTGTGTGGATCTCAGTCTGCCTACACATGCTTGCACACCCATGGGTATATCCAGAGGGTTTCACTGAGGATGATACTAAATGTGAGATTTCACTTGTCTGAGCAGTCACAATACCATGATTTGGTTGAAATGGGTGCACTTCACGTTTGTTTGTAAGGTGATTACCCATCTCAGGATTCCCATCATTTTCTGGATCCCCAAATTTGTAAGGATTTTTCTGTGATCTATATCTGACTGCCAGTGATATGGGCTCAGATGTTCAGGAGAGGTGGAAAATATGGGGCCCAGGTTTTCAGGTCAGAAAAACCAGCATGATGCACTGGGCAGGTGTAGAAATGAATCTGGGTAAAGCATTCTTGCCCTCCAGTTATCTTATGAGCTATTGATAGAGTTTTGCCAGATAAAGCAGTCTGGGTATGAAACTATGATGGACACATCTGAAAACTTTTCAAAGCTTTGTGAATGCTCCGCAGTTTGAGGTTTAGTGTTAGGTAAAGATTAGCTCCCCCTACAGTTTATAGTTTATAATGTACCCCTTTGGGTCTGGACTAGAGCATAGTCATGACTTGAGTTCCACAATTAGATACACCCATGTGAGCATTTGAATCAGATGCTAGTGATGCAAAAAAGGATAATTCAGGTAATTTCTCTTCCTCCCTCTCCTTCTTTCTTGTAATAGTAGCTGGGGCTACAAGGTAATACATGGCATAAGAGTCCACTTGTCCTTAGTGGCTGGAATTACTCCTTTATCAAATCCGTTCTGCAACATAATTTTGGATGCCAGTCTGGAAGCTTAACTCAAGCCTAGCTCTCCATCCCTTTCAACAATTCAGTAAGCCACAAAATATCATTTTATTAAACTCCTTTTCTGCTCAACCAACTGAAGTCACCTTTGATTGCTTGCAACCGAAGGCCCTGATGAAAACAGACAGTAATTAGGAGAGATCAACTTTAGACAGAGTGGTCAGGGAGGTCTCTCTGAGAAGGTGATATTTGCACTGGGGCAGGAAGAATGTGAAGAAGCAAGTAATGTGAAAAGCTAGGGGGAAAGCTGGAGCCGAAGAAGAAAGTACAAAGGCTTCTGTACAGAGGTGGGGGTCCAGCAGAGAACAAAACAAACAAGCCCCCTGTCTTAGTGGAGTTTACCTCTAGTTGGGGTATTTACACAGTTAAATGTAGGCAGATAATAAGTAGTGTAATTTCAGATACCAATCGGTGTTATAAAGAAAACGAAAGAGAGAGTTATAGGCTGCAGACAAGAGACTATTTGGGATAGGGAGAGCAGGAAAGGCTTATCTGAGGAGGTCACGTTCCTCAGAGACATAGGAGATTTATGACTTAGAGAAAAAAATCCCTCGGGTACACTATTGGGACACCTTGCTCAGGGAAGTGAATTTCATGAGTTCTTAAAATAAAAACAAATATTGCAGTGCCATTTCTGCCAAGGTTAGGAATGTTGAGAGAATCCAACAGATGTTAAAATGCCCCTAGAGACAAAAGATTTTTAAATGTCAAACGTGATCCTCTTTTTGGTGATATTCTCAACCTTATACTTGTCAAATACGTATGACTACATTTTTAGGGAGATAGTTCTTTAATTTATGAATATTCTTTTACAACTACAAATTGGCTTCAATTTTGTTTTGGGTAGTTGCTGCGTGAACAAATACTAAAAGCAAAATAAAGGCAATGCCGGTTCTTCATCACTTTCTCAGAAGCTCTTCTGGTTTGATGGACTGGGCTGTCAACAATGGAATAAAGCCAGTGCTTAACAGAGAGAAACCTCAGCTTCAAGCAGCAGTATTCCAAAATAATCTCTTGGTGAGTGAAGTTGCTGGTTTTATGTGAGCATGAAAAATTAATTATCAATGAAAAGGCATTTACTTTTTTCAGAGCCCATATATTTATTGACAAATAAATGTTCTTTATCTCCCCAGAGGAAAGAACCATTCTCTAAAATTGTTTAATCAATTTACCGACCTGAATCAAAGCTTTGAGGGAGAAAAGAAATGTACTTTCTTAGATCCCACAAAAGACTAAGCACGTGGGTCTTTGGTGTGTTTGTTTTTCAGTAGAGCAAGTATCTGGAATATCTTCTCCCCACCAAACCATAAAATTTTCCCAGGAAAATGTAAACAGACTTACTAGTAAACATGACAAGTTGAATATATACATCTACTCTTATTTTCATCCCAAACCCTAGAAATGGCACTAAGAAACTTCTCGGAAGCACAAACCAATAAGGACAGGGAGAACAGAAGAACAGAACAACAACAACAAAGAACAAGCAAGCAAATAAGCAAACAACCTAGAGGCTAGAAAGCAAGTGGATGAGCAGTAAAGAGAACTTAATGGACCTGAGAATACAGATCCAAAGCTGGCAAAGAGAAAAACTGTCAACTAACTTAATTTTACAGTAGAGACTGGCAATACTAGATGTCTCTGGAAATGGGGCTTGAAGGAAGGTGGGTAAAATAGGAGGATACACTCAAAGTTAAAAAGCAGTCAGATCCATTAACTATGTCCCCAATTCCCAGCATCCAAGAAAGCACTGCCTCCTCTCCTCCCCAGACCAACCCCCCATCCCAACCCTGGCAGAGGACTAGAGATCTAGTCTCTGAGGAGGGTGAGACATAGGCTCTTGGCTAGGTGGGGGTTGAAGGTAAGGACAGGATACTGAAAGTGGGGGAAATAAGTAGAAATATGCATGCTAAATGCTGAAAACCCTAACTCTCTTTACCTTCCAAAATAGTAGTTGACAGACTTTTAACTTCAACTAGGAGATTGGAAGATCTTTCCCTACACAGTCTGATAAGCTCAGAAGAAAAGGTTTAAAGATACTGACATTCTAGGCTCTTCAAGTAAAAAGCCAAGCCAGATCACCCTCAAGTAAAACTGTTGGGAAGTTACTTTCCCACTTCTACCCCAACACCTCTTGACACACAGATGCCTGTTATCTTTATGATCTGAGAGAAATCTTTAACTTGAAAGGTAAAGAGACCAAAATAAAGCAAACAGATGAAAGCATCTTAGAGGAAATGAATTGGTGCTGACTTCCAAGTTGCCCGGTGGAAGAAGAGAGTGGATCTGCAGAGACTGAAAGGAGAGGGAGAAGCCCCCTCTCCTCTCCTCCCTCCCAGGGCACCATGGGCAACATTTGTGTGAGGTTCTTGACGTACTTGAAGCCCTGTCTCCCATGCCTGTTCCAGGAGGCCGACAAGCCGGTGGTGATTGAGAACCCAGTGGCCCGCTGCTCCCCTGATGCTTGCAGGTCACAGAGTCAGGAGCTCAGGAGAAGCCGTGGTCACCACTTTGTGGCTCTGTTTGATTACCAGGCTCGGACTGCAGAGGACCTGAGATTCCTCGCAGGCGACAAGCTCCAAGTCCTGGACACTTCCCAGGAGGGCTGGTGGTTCGCCAGGCACTTGGAGAAAAGGGTAGATAGCTCTGGGCAGCTGCTGCAGGGCTATATTCCTTCTAACTATGTGGCTGAGGACAGGAGCCTGCAGACAGAGCTGTGAGTAGTACAAACCCATACTTTATTTCTCAACTCTCTGAGGGCGGGTAATGAGTTTTCCTTCTTATCTGCAACCCCCTAATTTCCAAAGAGCTACCCAGAAAGTATGAGGAAGTACTGGCAAGAACCTTTTAATTGAAACACACCTTTACTGTTAAGAGTGAAACTGGACATGCCCTACCTGGAGAATCAAACTCCAAAAACAAACAAACAAACAAACAAACAAACAAAAAACTTAAATCACATCATTAATATCCTTAAAAGTGTTAAAAAAAAAAAGATTGCAATCATGAAACAAGAATAGGATACTATAACAAAATTAAAACATTCAGAGAACAAAATAAGCTATTGGAGTTAAATACACACACACACACACACACACACACACACACATACGTATGTATAATAGCAGATGAAAAAACAGATCAGAAGAATTAGAAGATAAAAATTTCTGAAGAAATTTCCCATAAAGTAAAACAGAAGAACAGATGAAAAAAAAAAAAAAAAGACTAGCCCAGGAAACCCTAAATCCAGATAATATTGAGAACAGAAAGAAACAAATAGGGGTGGGGGAAGGGGGATTTATATTAGACTTCTATTGCTGCATAACAAATTACCATGAACATAGCACCTTAACACAACATACATTTATTATCCCACAGTTTTCATGGATTAGGAGACCAGGTACTGTTAACTAGGTGTTCTGCTCATGGCCACACAAGGCTGTAACAAATGGTAGGTGAGGGCTGGGTTCTCTTCAGAGGCTCATATGTTCTTTGTCAGAATTCATTTCATTACAGCATTGGAACCCCTGGCAGTGTGCTTTTTCAAGGCCAGCAGAAAAGAGACTTTTACCTCTAGACTCTCCTTTAAAAGGCTCACCTGCCAAGTCAGCCTCACCTAGCATAATCTTTTGATTAATTTAAAGTCAGCTGATTAGGGATCTACATTACATTTGCCAAATCACTTTGCTTTGCTATATAACATTGCATAATCATGGGGGGGGGGTGAAATTTCATCTCCTTTGCCATACTCTTTTGGCTAGAAGTAAATTAAAAGTTCTATCTATACTCAAGGAGATATAAAGGCATGTATACTATTGAGTGGAGATCCTGGGGGCCAGTGTAGAATTCTACATACCACAGGAGGAGAGGGAATCACTAGAGGTATAAAACACAAGACAATTATTCATACTTAAAACACTTAATTTTCTAGATTTAAATAATTGAATGAATGCCAGGAAAATGAAGATAAATCCACATTAGACTGTCAGAAAACTGTGGACCACAGAGAGGTCTGATAAGCTTCCAGAAGGGGCATGTCACAAACTAAAGATCAGAGAGGAAGAAGGCATCTAATTTCTAAATAGCACTACTTAAATCTTGAAGGCAATAGAGCAATGTCTTCAAGATTATGAAGCAAAATGATTTCTACACTTTAATTCTATACTTAGAAAACTATCAATTTAGGACAGAATAAAGGTATTTTCAGACATGTAAGATCTCAATTATTTCCCGTGTGCCTTTTCTCAGAAGAATGCCTGAGGATTTGCTCCATCAGAAAGAAGAAAAAATTAAGAGGGAGAATATAGAAGAATTAGCAGAGTAAGGCAAAGAAAAACCAAAAATTATGGTAGAAGAAGATCCCAAACAACCATAATGCAGGATTGAGAAAACCACAACCAGAATGGGAAAATTCAGAAGACTTCAAGAAAGATTTCTTTTGTAAGATGAAATTGAGAATGCAGAATAAAATTGGTAGAATATTTCTAGCATCTTAACGTACTTGAGACAAATTTAGGCAATTGACATAGAGTTTGGACTTGAATCAGTGATAAATAAGTCACAGAAAACTAGGAAAACAGCACAAAATGACTAATTCAAAAGTTGTACAGGAAAGGGAAAGGAATCCTGATTTACTACATAGCACAGCTATGAATAATATTTCCATAGTAATAATAATGTCAGCACAAAATTGAGCTAGAAATATATATGGAGAATAAGGAAGTGAAAGTTGTGCATGTGTTATAGGAGCATGAGGAAAGTAGTGAGCTAGAACTTCTACTTCTGTTGCACTAGATCTATAGGTAATACCCCAAACTGAAAACAAGACGAGGCTATGCAGCATGCTTTTTGGAGACATGGAGGTAAATAGCAAAACATCAACCAAAAATGTTGGAAGTACTTCTGGGAAAGAGGAAATAGAACAGGAAGAGAGAAGGCAGGAGACTACTATTTCTCTATAATAAGGCTGATAAATCTATATTATATTTTAAACTGTTCATATAGGACTCAAATGAAAAATATAAAATAAATAAGCATAAATAGCCGTGATTAGATAAAGCAATTATCTGCATAACTGCTTTACTTTTCACACTAGATAGGTTGACTATTTACTTCTTTATTTAAGTTCCCTCTAAAGTAATGTTCATTTTGTTGTTTTAAAATCAAGTTTACCAGAACTTCACATCAAGTAAACATTTCCATTCAGAGCTTTCCCCTTAAGAAGTGAGACAGTCCAGGGGCGCCTGGGTGGCGCAGTCGGTTAAGCGTCCGACTTCAGCCAGGTCACGATCTCGCGGTCCGTGAGTTCGAGCCCCGCGTCGTGCTCTGGGCTGATGGCTCGGAGCCTGGAGCCTGTTTCCAATTCTGTGTCTCCCTCTCTCTCTGCCCCTCCCCTGTTCATGCTCTGTCTCTCTCTGTCCCAAAAATAAATAAACGTTGAAAAAAAAAATTAAAAAAAAAAAAAAAAAAAAAAAGAAGTGAGACAGTCCAAAGTTGTTGTACTACTTGAAATATTTTTGGAACTGTTTTTAGAATTTCAAAGCCTGTGGCAAACTTCTTTAAATAACTTCAAAGGTGTCAATTCATGGATTTAATATTTTGAAAGAACCAGGAATCATTTGAAATCACATTAGATTTGACTGGTCAAGCCAACTAAAGCTATTTTGGGTAAAAATTAAGGTTTAAAAATAAACTAATACCACTGATATTTTTGATGGTTTATGAATTAGCTGCAAAGGGGACTTTAAAAGGGAAAAGGATTCTAAAAGTATTTTGTCTTTGAAGCATAATATGAAGCTACATTTTTAGGAAGGGGCCCCCATAAAGAAGTTAAGGATATTCTTCATGAAGCACACAAACAAAGATATACATTAGAAACCTACAGAAGCAGGGGCACCTGGGATGCTCAGTCGGTTAAGCCTCCAATTTTTGGTTTCAGCTCAGGTCATGATCTCACAGTCATGAGATGGAGCTGTGTGCTGAGTGTGGAGCCTACTCAAGATTCTTTCTCTCTCTCTCTCTCTCTTTCACTTTCTTTCTCTTTCCCTCTGCCCCATGCCAGTTGAACTCACTTGCTCACACTTTCCCTCTATCTAAAAAAAAAAAAAAGAAAAAAAAAAAAAAAGAAACCTACATAAGTGATTTTAAGAGAAAATAAAAGCCAAATGATGTAATATTGTTTACATATGGTAGGTGCTCCTCCTCCCTTCAAAATCCAAGTAGGATTGAGCCACCTACTGAAAGTAGCAGAGCACCTTACATAACTGTGATTTATTACCTTCTCTCATTGGAAGAAATACAACTGGAAGTAAAGCTATGTTTTGAATGGACTTCTATCTATAAGGGAAGTGGAACAATTGCTGCCTCGTCAGCTCTGATATCGCTGCATTGATGAATCCGAGACACTTCTTCTTTTCTTCAATGAGGAATGACATGGCAAATGTGGTATCAAAGTCTTCCAGTCTTTCTCACAAATGCTTAATGGAACTCACCAATAGAGAACCTCTACTGCCCTGCTGATTTCAAGCACGTTCTCAACTATGTGGCCCTTGTGACCATCCAGCTCTGGTCTCTACTGAACAAACTTTGCTAAATAGGACAAACTTTTCTACCCAGATGGAGAGGAGACTACTGGATTTCCATTATTCTTTCCTCTGGGGCAAAAGGAAAGACTACATTTCCTACTCCATCATGCAGATAGGTTAGCCAATGGAACTTGAGTGAAAGAAATATGTATCACTCCCAGGCTGGGCCCATGCTGCACCATGTACTTTTCCTTTCTACCATCTGGATGCAGAGGATGAGGAGGCATTAGGGGAAAGTGGATCCAGAAGGTGGAAGTAGCCTAGAATCCTTCATAAATACATGTAGTAGAGCCATTCCTGCCATTCTGAGCAACTGCCCTGGTCTGTTATATAAAAAAGAAATACTGTGCTTCAGCAAATTTGAGTATATTCAAGAAAATTTCAGAGTCTTTTTGTTACTATAGCCTAGTCTACACCAATGAAGAAACTGACTTTCTGCCTGGAATAAGGGACCTAGTTTCTGGGAGAGTGTATATATTAAAGAACCCCTCCTAAGCTAGAGCTTCCTACTTGAAATATGCAAAATGGAAAATGTTTGTTTTAGTTTTAGTTAATACAGTTCTTCTAATTAGTAAACTATTGCAAAATGAAAGATAGACTACTTAGAAGTAAATTTTTATAAAGGAATAAACAGAAAACAAATGACTCAATGCACTGTTATCCAAGAAATAGAAGTAGGCTATAATCTCAAGAAAACATGACAGGAATATAATTAATGTAAAATAAAAGTGTAAATTAATGTGTTAAAGATAATCAGAAGAAAGAATATCTTTACATAGTGGGCTGGTTGGAGTAGGCTTTGTAGGCAGCAGAGAAAAGGTAAAGAAGCTTCTGGGGCAGTAGAGTTGCCTTGGTCAATGTAGTGTCTTTTTTAAGATGGAAGTGAGATCCTGAGGTCAAAGATTAGCAGGCAAAAAGGATACAACCACACAAATGAATGGCTCTGCCTTAGAAATGAACAAGAACTTGTGGCTGGAGAGACAGCAGAGAATGAAGTAGGGGAGAAAGAGAAGATGACTAGTTAGAAGGGCAGAGTGGAATGGGAAAATTCAGTGTGAGGTTATCTGCCCTGTCCTTGGGTTCCTCAAACCTTTAATAAAAGGTGATGTGAATAGGATCTGATTATTGCTATTTTATTTTTTATTCCAGAGTCCATGTTGTTTTTAAATATATGAACTTTTTAATTTTGGAACGGTTTTAGGTTTACAAAAAGAGTTATGAAGGTAGTATAGAGAATCCCCAAATACCCCACACACAATTTTCTTAATTACTAACATTTTATAGTAGGTACATTTCATGTAATTAATGAATAAATATTGATACCATATTATTAACAAAAGCCCATACTTTATTAAGATTTCATTAGTTTTGATCCAACATCCTTTTTCTGTTCCAGGATACCACACTGCATTTATTTGTCATGTCTCCTTAGGTTTTTGTTGGCTGTGACAGTTTTTTAGGGTTTCCTTGGTTTTGATAACATTGACAATTTTGTAGAGTACTGGTCAGCTGTTTTGTAGAATGTCTGTTAATTGGAATTTGTCTGATATTTTTCTCATGATTAGCCTGGGATTATGGTTTTGAGGGAAAAGACAACAGAGGGGAAGTGTCATTCTCATCACATCCTATCAAGGATACGTAATGTCAGTATAATCCCTATTGATGCTGACCTTGATCATCTGGCTAAAGCGATGTTTGTCAGGTTTCTGTACTCTAAAGTTACTCTTTCCCCCCCTTTCCATGCTTCACTCTGTAAGGAAGTCACTATAGCCCACACTTATAGTGTGGGGTGCTAAGCTCTCTCTCCTTAAAGGGTGAGTATCTACATAAATTATTTGTAATTCTGCACAGGATACTTAGCTACTTCCTCCTACTTATTATTTATTTTTTTGTTTTTCAAATATTTCATCATTTATAATCATATATCTATATCTAGATGGACTCATGACTATTTATTTTATACTGTCAGTTATAATCCAATACTATTATATTTGTTTCGTTGCTCAAATTTTTCCAGTTTGACCATTTTTCATTTAGATTTTGTGTTCCTTGACATATGCTTATTATGTTTTTTTTAGTTCTACTTTTCTTTTTTCAGAACTTCCTTGCTTTTTGGGACTATAAGATGCTCCAGGTTCATTCTATATTTCCTGCCCCAGTTCTAGAACTGACTATTTCTGCAAGGAGACTTGCTTCCTTTTATTGGAGTGGTATTAAAAACCAAGATCTAGTTTCTACATGTACTCATTTCTGCTGCAGTGTCCTTGCTTCTAGATTCTCTTAGCTAACAGAACAAGGAAATATATGTGTGTATACTAACCTGGGTATATGTACATATCTATAAATATCTCTATATGTATCCATCTATATATTAAACTGAACATTGTTCATATTGAACTTGCCAACCCTTATCTATTATAATATGGGTCATTCTAGCCTTTTCCCCTTGGTAATCTGCTATTTCTCACTGCAACGATGAGAAACCTGGCTCCCACCATCCATCATCCATTACTTAATTTTTCAATCCAGTATACTAGTATAGTGTTTTCATAATTTTAACCCATACCACCATAGAAAACAACTTGATCAACTGGAATACAGTGCTTATGCATAGTTGTTTTTGCCTTTGGTTTTACAAACTCAGTTCCAAAGTTCCTTAGGTCTGCAACTTATTCCCCAACTGCCTTTAGTGGTAATGTTTCATACATTTGTAGTGCAATTAGATTATGTCGTGGTCTGCATCCCATGGTGGGATCCCTTAACTTCCTGAATGGTATTTTAAAATTTGCATATATTAAGGTTCATTCTTTGTGCTATAAAGTTCTGTGGGTTTCACCACATGCATGGTATCACATAACTACTATTCCAATAGCATAAAGAAGAGTTTCACTACCTTAAAATTCCCTTGTGCTTCTCTTAATCAACCTTCTCTCCTCTCAAACTGCTGTCAGCCACTGAGCTTTTCACTATTTGTATAGTTTAGCCCTTTCCAGAAAGTTATGTAAATGGAATCATACAGGTTGCCTTTTCAGAATGAATTCTTTCACTTAACAATATGCATTTAAGATTCATCTTTGTCTTTGCATGGCTTGACAGTTCGTTCCTCTTTATTGTTGAATAGTATTTCATTTTATGGATGTACATCAGTTTCTTTATCCATTAACTATTGAAGGACATCTTGTGGCTTCAACTTCGTTGTGATTATGAATAAACATTCACATACAGATATTTGTATGAACATCAAATCAGTTGAGTAAGAAGCATGGTTTACTGAATTGTATGGCGAGACTATGTTTAGCTTTGTAATAAACTGGCGAGACTATGTTTAGCTTTGTACTAAACTGCCAAATTGATTTCCAAAGTGGCTCTGCCATTTTGTGTTGTGAATTCCTGTTCCACATCTTCACCAGCAATTGATATTGTCAGTGTTTTGGATCTTAGCCATCCTAATCGGTGTTTAGTAGTATCTCATTGCTGTTTAATTTGCATTTCAATAGTGACAAATGTTGTTGAGCATCTTCTTATGTGTGTGACATCTGAATGTCTTCTTTAGTCCATTCTTCTTTTTAACCTAGCCTTTCCTTAAAAGGAGTGAAATATTATTGACAGAATTTCATGTTTTTTAATTACAGTCATGTTTGAATTTATACTGATCCGTGTTTTCAGAATGTTCCATATTTCTGTCTCACCTTTTGACATAGTATCTTGGATTACTTATGGTAGCCTGATCTCCTTCTTTAATTGTAAATTTGTGTTAGTTTAAATCTCAGAGAGAAATCTTTTTTTTTTATTGAAGTTTATTTTCTTTGAGAGAGTGAGAGACAAACACGGTGGGAATGGGGAAGGAGCAGAGACAGGGAGAGAGAGAGAATCCCAAGCAGGCTCGACATTGTTAGTGCAGAACCCAGTGTGGGGCTCCAACCCATGAACCAGGAGGTCATGCCCCCAGATGAAATCAAGGATCATATACTTAACAGACTGGGTCCCCCGGGCATCCCTCAGAGGGCAGTCTTATTTCTAAATTCTTTATTTTATTTCATTTTAATTTTTTTAATGCTTATTTATTTTTGAGAGAGAGAGAGCATGAGCAGGGGAGGGGCAGAGAGAGAGGGAGACACAGAATCTGAAGCAGGCTCCAGGTGAGCTGTCAGCCTACAGCCCAATGTGGGGCTCTAACCCATGAACCATGAAATCATGACCCCAGCTGAAATCAAGGGTCAGATACTTAACAGATTGAGTCCCCCGAGCGCCCCTCAGAGGGCAATCTTATTTCCAAATTCTTTATTGTAATTTTTTAGTGTTTGTTTATTTTTGAGATAGAGACAGAGTACAAGCAGAGAAAGAGGGAGACACCGAATCTGAAGCTGGCTGCAGGCTCTGAGCTGTCAGCACATAGCCCAGAATGGGGCTCAAACCCACGAACTGGGAGATCATGATCTGAGCCAAAGTCCATATGCTTAACCTGACTGAGCCTCCCAGGCACCCCTTCAGAGTCTTAAAGTGAGAGACAGAGACAACTTCATTCATTCCCTCATAAAAGTCCTATACTTTTCTCTCCTTTAAAAATATCATGTTATTTAGCTATAGTCAAACTTCAAATATTTTAGAACTGGTTGACCTCCTTTTACTATCATAGGCTTACTTTTACTATCCTAATATTTTCTTTAAAGTTTATTTTAGTGTAGTGGTTCCCAAAATTTGGTGTATATCAGAATCTCAGGCAGGCAAAAAAGAGCACAATAATGTGTGCTTATTAAATTAAAATAGGGCTTAAGTTTTTGTATTTTTATCAAGCTCTCTAGGTGTTTTGGATAATGTTTTGATACTACTGGCCAAAGTTTGAGAACCATTGGTTTGGTGTTTGGAGCTGAAGGCAAGTCTAACCCTAAATAGAAAACACACAGTCAGCCTCTTTAGACACTGATATAATTTCAAAAGCCAATGCTACTATCTTGCTATGTCCCCAACCTAATACTTCCATAGGTTTGTTTGCATAATTTTTGTCTAGGGTTGAAATTAAACATCAGTAGAATTGGGGCGCCTGGGTGGCACAGTCGGTTAAGCGTCCGACTTCAGCCAGGTCACGATCTCGCGGTCCGTGAGTTCGAGCCCCGCGTCAGGCTCTGGGCTGATGGCTCAGAGTCTGGAGCCTGTTTCCGATTCTGTGTCTCCCTCTCTCTCTGCCCCTCCCTCGTTCATGCTCTGTCTCTCTCTGTCCCAAAAATAAATAAACGTTGAAAAAAAAATTTAAACATCAGTAGAATATTTTTGCAGTACAACATACCATGAAAAACTAGTTTATTCTGCAGATTTCACCAAAGAAGCCATTTAAAAACCATCTGGTTATACCAGTTAAGCTTTTTAAATTTTTAATTTTTTTTTAATTTTTAAAAAAATATTTTTAAAAGTTGATTGATTTATTTTGAGAGAGAGCGCACACAAGTAGGGGAGAGGCAGAGAGAGAGAATCCCAAGCAGGCTCCTCACTGTCAGTGCAGGGCCTGATGCAGGACTCAAACTCACAAACTGCAAGATCATGACCTGAGCCACCCAGGTGCCTCTATACCAGTCAAATTGAAACTATTAATAGATGTGCCCCCGAATTTGCATTTTAAGAAGTGCACTATAACATACAGGGTAGATAATCCATACATCTTTGCATATTACTGGTTTACTAACCCTCTCTACGATAAAAATTAAATGGAGTTATTTTTTTTTTTACAACAAAGCATTAACCAAAAGTAAGACCAGCTTCAACAATGCAGCATTTTATAACTAGAAATTTTATAACTATTTCTCAAATATTTTTTTCTTTAAAACCTCAAGTCTTCACGTGGTTTATGTCCTTCCTAAGCTATGGCTAATATTCAATATCACTTAAGAGGCACAATTCCATTCCAAAGAAAAACTTCATCACATCAAAACATTATTTGCATATTCATAAGATTCCACCTTCAGGCACAGACATGAGCTCTTTTTCTTGCAAACTATTATATCAATAAAAATATACAAATAAGCATCAAGAAAAATGCGAATAAGGATATTAAATGAAAAAATGTTCACTCACCAGTGCACAGTTTATCAGGTGGAGAGTATGCTTGTTTGATTACAAAGTAAATTTTAAAGGGAAATAATTGTGCTCATTGTTCATATAAATTTATTTAATCGCCATTATTACTAATAATTGCTAATACTGATGAGTGTACTTCTGAGCAATTATTTGAATTTGCTAGAAAACATATAACATGACTTTTTGGAAAGTATATTTAAATTTTACCTGAGGGGCTATTTTTTTAATCAAAATAACACACCGAGGCATGGTTGAAAGCACTTTGCTTTTTCAAAGGTCTCTCCAAACTCAATTGTAATCCAGAAATGAGTAGTTTCCCATGAAAATACCAACTGCCTTAGCCTCTTTTGCCAGAAACTAGATTATGCTATTCATTTTACTAGTAACTAATGGTTACTCTTATGAAATAGTTTATTTCCTGAAATTTTTGCTCTGAGGATAATTTTATAATGACTATCAGGCAAATATAAATTTTTTCATCCTTTTAAGAAATTTAAATTCCTCTTCTTAATCTTATTTTCAGTATATTGAGATGTATCTAAAAATCTTTTCCTTAGTCAATCCATATCAGATCAATTCAGTCTTGCCTCCAAGTTAAAAGGGATCTTATTCCTTCCATTTAATACTAATCCTGAAAGCAAGAAATACACAAAAAACAACCAAAATCTTTAATGGCTTTGATTTGTTAATCACTGAAAAATTTCAAATATTCCTACTTAACCCCCACTGAAGCACTAACTGTTACAGTGTGGCATAAGTAAAGCATTTGAGCAAATCCTATTAGTGAAGGAGGACCTTTCTAAATCACTTTTTGTGTTAACACATAACTACTAATTTACGAGTTAGGAACAAAAGAGATCCCCCAGAGTTAAACAGAGAGTTGACCTCCTTAAAAATAATCGTGCTATTCCATTCCAACCATTCTCAATTGTCAGAGGTGAGGTTATGACAATTTCCATAAACTAAGGGTGCCTAAAGTTGTCGCTGGCTTAAGAAACCAAAGACAGCCTGCTGCAGTTTGCAAAAATGCTGAGTTGTGAGGCCCAAGTCGTTATTTATGGGTGTCTAGCCTTAGAACTTCTTTAACCTTCCACTTTAACCTCAGGGGCCACCCAAAGAAGCCGGTTTCAGGGTCAGTAAAGTCCTTTGGTTGTATTTTCATCAGAATTGAGGATCAGTAGGTGGGGATGCCATGCCCCAACCTTGGAATACATTAGAGAGCGAGAACACTTCTGCACCGCTTTTGAAGGCAGTTGCCACCAGGTGGTTAACTCGCTCCCTAGCCTCAGAGCACATTGTACTGACTTTATTCTTTATACAGGTTCCTTGTGAAGCAGTGGAGTAATTTTAAAATTCCATTTCTGACCCATAAGACCTTCGGTGATACTGTTCCTGCACCCTGCACAAGCCGCTTTCCCCATTCATGCGCTGCAGGTATGAGTCTATTGTTCACATCTATTAACTAGACGTACAGAAAAGGACTTTAAAGTTTCTCCATTACATATCTAGAACAGTTCTCTCAATCTTAAGTTCTCACATTCATGCTAAGACTTTGATAGATGCAGGCCACAAGTGAGAAAATAGTCTACATTTAACTTAATTAAATTTTTATTGTCATTCTCAAATACTGGTTTTAAAGGATTTGAATGTACCTGAACTGTAAATATTTTTTTAAATAAAATAACCAACCCAAATGCTATATATGAAGAGAAAATTATCCAAACCTCTCATATGTATTTCAAAAGAAGCAAAGTCCTCTAATGAGAGTTATTGTTGAAACTGTGTTAGTATTTAGTTGTTAAACGAAGTCATAACACACTGCAGGTTTTTCCTGTACATCCTACGTTTCTCAGCAAGAATCCACCTTTTTTGTTCAACAACTTTATTCTTAATTCAGAATAGAAAAATGGCTTCACCATTGATAAGTAAATTAAAAGTTAGCTTTAGAGGAACAGTCGCTATTTCACAAATGAAACGGAGAGAGTAATTTTCATACTTGGGTATCAAAAGATAAGTCCCAAGCCTGCCATTTGCTTGCCTAAAATGCAGAAAGTTACTTTATGAATATTCAGACATGAGATTTCAGTACAACGCTAAAAATCGGGTTTTGGAAAACCTGTTTGGGCCTTAGTACCACATAAAAGGGGTTTTGGTATTTTGGTGCCAGAGAAAGAGTGATTAGTTGAAGAGAAAATTAATGATTTCTGAAACAGACTAAGTGTATGTCTTTGTATGTATGTACAAATGTACATATATAGTTATCTGTTACATTAAAAGAAAATATTATTGACATTGATTACTATCCTCACATGCAGATGTGTGGATAAGTGGAGTTTGGTTTGTGGTTACAGTTTTTTTTGTAGATTCTGTTTCTATTTGAGTCTTTGCCTCATAGACCCTGTCTGTACCTACGGGCAGAGCATCTGACCACCAACGCCAACATCTATGCGTCATCTCCAGGGTGGCCAGATTGGCAGAGAGACCCAAGCATATTCTTCATTCTGATAATCTGCTGTTCTCAAAATGTTCTCTGACTTTGTATATGAAAATATGAAGAAGCTATTTATACTTGTAACTTAAAGGACTAAGATAAGTAGTTTTCCCAAGGGGGGAAAAAAAGGATTTCAGGGAATTGGTCACTGTTACATATTAAGTGTTTATGTCCCACCCACATTTACAACTTAAAACCCTAACCCCAAATGTGACTGCATTTGTAGATAGGGCTGTTATGGAAGTAATTAAGGTTAGATGAAGTCAGAGTGCAGGCCCTGATCCGATGGGACTGGTGTCCTAATAAGAGGAAAAGACACCAGAGAGCTCTCACTCTCCTCCATGTGAGGACACATCAAGAAGGTGGTTGTCTGCAAGGCAGAAATAAGGTCCTCACCAGAAACCAAACATGCTGGCACAGTATTCTTGGGCTTCCCAGCCTCCAAAACTGTGAGAAAATATATTTCTGTTGTTTAAACCACCCAGTCTATGGTGTTTTGCTATGGAAGCCTGAGCAATATGAAGTATCACTGAAAATATATTCCTAGGCACCCTGGGAGACAAGAGAGCAGGAAAGAAAGGAGTAGATTTGATTCAACCAACCTAACTTTATTAACCATTACTTGTCCCACTCACCCTTAAGCAAAGAGGCAGACCAAAGGTCCTTAACTGTAGGTAAAGAAAGCAGAGTTACACCACAAAATGACAAGTCATTTGAAAAGTTCTTTGGAAGTAGGTCTCCGACTTAGGCCTTTGTTATTGAGCTTTTTGACGTTTTCTAAGTCTAGAAGGGAAACAAAAAATATTGACATATTTTATACAAATTTACCCTGTAGTTTTTCAAAGTTTTATCGTTTAATTCATGCTTTGTTTTGTGTTGTATTTTCAATAAAGTAATAAGCCTCTTGCGAAGACCTCCTCAACACCAAAGTTAGGACCATTCAGAAAACTTGTGATTAACCTTGTGGGTCTCTACCAACCCATCTCCCAACTGGAATAGCCCTCCTTCTACTTCCTGTGTCATAATTCCTTTACTTTCCTTTGTATGTTCAATGCATTTGTAAATACTAGTTAAAACCATGTTTTTATTTTGTTTTTAACTCTACAAAAAAAGTATCACATTGTATGTGTTCACCTCAGCTTTTTGTACCAAATTATTTAGGCAATGAGCACTCTTCTTTCATACCTTTTGTGAGGTTAAGTGGGGGTGAAGAGTGTTCAAAATATCCTTGCATCTTGGGCCCTTGGTCACATTCCTAATGTTCCTTCAGGCATGGTGATCTTTCCCAGCTCAGCTAACAACCCTGTGTAAGTACAGCTACTCCCAGGCAGAAATGAAAACCATTAGGGAAGAAATTTTGGCACATGAGTTGCAGTTTACCTAGTTTGCCACCAGTTTGCAGAATCTTGGTTGTAGCAGTCAGGTAAATACCCACCTGGTCTGCATATCCATCCATAACAGTGTCTGATGGGAACACTGAAGAAAAACAACAGAATCCTGCGGTTATCTTAAATATAATTTAATACAACATCATTTATAATTCTTCCTATTGCAAGTAATGAAAATTCAACTGAAACTAACTTCAGTAGTAAAGAGGATTTATTGGCTCACCTGATTGTAGAGTAATTGTGGGTTTTAGTACTGGTTTGATTCAGTGACTCCAGGATATCAAAACGAAGTTTGTTTTATTTTGTTCTCTCTTCTCTGCCTTCTACATTGCCATCTTCATCCTAAAGATAGTTTCTTTTTTGGGGTGACTGGGTGGCTCAGTCGGTTAAGCATCAGACTTTGGCTCAGGTCATGATCTCATGGTATGTGTGTCTGAGCCCTGTGTCAGGCTCTGTGCTGACAGCTCAGAACCTGGAGCTGGCTTTGGATTCTAGGTCTCTGTCTCTCTCTCTGCACCTCCCTGCTCTCTCTCTCTCTCACTCTCTCTCTCTCTCTCTCTCTCTCTCTCACTCTTTCTCTCTCAAAAATAAATAAACATTAAAAAAATTTTTTTAAAGTTTCTTTTGTGTGGCAAAATGACTGTAGAAAGAGAGGCTAGCTTTTGGAAGCTACCACAGAAAAGTGAAGAAACTTCTTTCTTAGAAGCACCCAGAAAACCCTATCTCATTCCCTTTCATTTGAATAAGCAAACTCTTTATAATATTTTACTTCTTCCAATATTATTTTCAAAATGCCTATTATTAATTACTTACTAGCCCCAAATAGCTTTTCTTTTTTACATACTTGAACTTGTTGTCTCCAGAAACTGCATTCAGTAATGTATCTGTATGGGTTTTAACTGTTGTGACAGATGTACCGCACCTTTGCAAGGTGTTAATAATAGGGGAAACAGTGAAGGGAGGGGAGGAGTATACTTTTACAATTTTTCTGTAAATATAAAACTGCTCTAAAAATGAAGTCTATTTTTTAATGTTTATTTATTTTTGAGAGAGAGAGAACAAGCTGGGGGAGGGGCAGAAAGAAAGGGAGACACAGAATCCCAAGCAGGCTCCAGCCTCTGGGCTGTCAGGACACAGCCCGACGCAGGGCTCAAACTCGTGAACCTTGAGATCATGACCTGAGCCGAAGTGGGACGCCCAACCGACTGAGCCACCCAGGTGCCCCTAAAGCCTATTTTTAAAAAGTGTGCTCAGAATCCTCTGATCACTGGCCTTTGTGTTCTGCACACAGTGGATGTTATAGAATTCTGTTTTCCACTGTCTGCTTTGGCATGAATTTCTAAATTTATTCCTAACTAACCACCCCCCCCTTTCCCACCTTGGACAGCAAGATGGATATCATACTTCCTATAGAGCAGTATTGAATATCCTCCCAAGTTATGCCAATATGGGGTTAAAATGCATTACTCTTTCATTTCTAACATCAATAATTATCAATGAGACTGACAAATACACAATCTAATAAGGGATGTGTTTGAATTATCTCTCTTCCGATATTTTCTGAATATAATGATTGGTCCAAAATAAAGACTCATGGAAAGAATGAAGAAAACATCCAAAATATTTGTCAATAATTCTTTGATTATTTTTCCATTGTTATATGCAATATAACATGAATATGAATATTTTGCATATTCGAAGAATGTGGCATTTATATTTATTTTTAGTTGGAATATTTTTTAAGTAGAAGAATATCAATATCCTAGGGTAAAAATAGCTCTAGCTGAGAGCAAAGACTTCTGGGTGCTATGTAGTGCAGAGCCAATACAGTTATCATAAATTTTACTTCTAACAAAAGACATCAGGGTTAACAAAATTGTTTAATTTGCTTAGGCAGGATGAACCTTGTGCCTCTGCAAATTATTTCATGAGCTTTGTGTTGAATAATGCTCTAGAGAGATACTTTTTTCTCCATTTATACCCGAGTAGGAGTTAGCTTCTAGTTTATTTCAAGTACATAATATATGTGAAAAAGTGCTTGCAAATTAGAGGAATTATTGTAACACAAGTCTGCCTTAAGACATACAGGCTCTCAAGTTAAACAGGAATTACGTGCTTTAGCTAACAGATTTATGGAATGTAATGAAATTTTGCTACTGGGTAGTAAGAATAGACTGTGTAGTCTATTTCAATGGGGAATCAGAAAAAGTAAGTAGGAGACAGTGTTGAGAAAGAACAATGAAGTAGGAATCAGAAGCCCTATATGACCTTGAGCACTTGACTTCTCTAAACCTTAGTTTTTTAATCTGTAAAGTAGTAATTCTAAGCCATATTATTATTAAGATCAAATTATATAACAGATATGAATGTGTTTTCTGCCTTTCAAAGAAGAGTATTAATTTAAATGTTATATATTAATTTAAAATGTTATTATATAAGAGGTAGGGGCTATTCCACTAAATCATGCAAAATAAAGTAAAAGGAATATTCTTTGGGTATATTCTTTGGGTAAACTGTGTTATTTTTAAAAAGTCCTCACTAAGAGTCTCTATAAACCCATGTCAATGTTCTGAAAACTGTCTTAGGCAAAGTGTATGGAGCAAAGCTTCTCAACCCATGAGAATCACCCGATTGTAGTAAAAATACCAATGCCAGGATCCCATCCACCATGTGTATTTAACAACAACTAATAAAGTTCACATATAATTTTGAGGAAAGTCTTCATTTAAGAATCACTGGTCTAGAGCACAGGTCAGCAGACTTTTCTGTAACATCTAAATATTTTAGCTTTTGTGGGCACATGAAGTATCCGTTTCATATTCTTTGTCGTTATTTATTTATTTTTTAAAGAAACCCTTAGGGGCGCCTGGGTGGCGCAGTCGGTTAAGCGTCCGACTTCAGCCAGGTCACGATCTCGCGGTCCGTGAGTTCGAGCCCCGCGTCAGGCTCTGGGCTGATGGCTCGGAGCCTGGAGCCTGTTTCCGATTCTGTGTCTCCCTCTCTCTCTGCCCCTCCCCCATTCATGCTCTGTCTCTCTCTGTCCCAAAAATAAATAAACGTTGAAAAAAAAAAAAAAAAAAAAAAAAAAAAAAGAAACCCTTAAAAATGTAAAGAACATTTTTTTTCTTTTTAAATTTTTATCTAAACTCTATTTAGTTAAAATACAATGCAATATTGGTTTTAGGAGTAGAGTTCAGTGATTCATCACTTACATACAACACCCAATGCCCATCACAAGTGCCCTCCTTAATACCCATTACCCATCTAGCCCATCTGCCACCCGCCTCCCTCCATCAACCCCTCAGTTTGTTCTTATCCTTAAGTAAAGAACATTTTTAACTCCCCAGCCATACAAAACAAGCCTGGGGCTGAATGAGATTTTAGGGAATGTATGAGCTCACATCATAGTTTGTAAATTAGTACATGATACATATATAATGTATTGTAACTATATGGATGATTGTCCTTTTCATTAATATGAAATCCTTAAGTGTAGAGCCTTGTTTTGTTCATTTTTATATTCCTGGGACCCAGCACATTTCCTGGCATATCATAGTTACTCACTAACTGCTGGATGGACGAATGGAAGAGAAAAGGTCTATTAAAAAGATTAGTATTAGAGACTCTAGCATTTGCAAAATCTACCCAATGTTAAGAGAGGGTTTCCCAATTTTTCATCAATACAAAATAATTCCCAATACAAAATAATTCCCAATAATTTCATCAATACAAAAAGGAAATAAATAAGGAAACAAACAAATACCAAAAACCCTATATCTCACGAAACTCTACAGGCTTAATATTAATATTTGTTGACAATGACTATGTTAAACAGATTTTGGCAAATAATTCATTTTATTTGTTATTTGGAAGAAATGTGGTCCTGATTTTGTGGAACTTCCAGTAAGATGGAGTTTCATTTCTTAGTTACAGTATCATTTTGGCCTCTAGCATGAGTGATGTACGTAAGGCTCTGGATTAGTACTGGTTATATTAACTTAGCTAAGTCTTCAAATGTGACTAACAGTGACTGCATTGCTTAATTCAAAGCTGTTGATACTGAGAATGTGAACATGGTGGTGAAGGATGACAAATTACAGTGGGTTCATAGTCATCTAATTACCTTAAAGTAGGTCTACAACATTTAAAAAAAACTTATCTTCCAGTTTTATCAAAGTATAACTGACAAATAAAACTAAGTATACTTACAGTGTACACCATGATGTTTTAGTGTATGTATACATTGTGAAATGATTAGCACAAGCAAGCTAATTAACATATCCATCACTTCACGTAGTTATTTTTGTGTGTGTGGTGATAACATTTAAGATCTTAGCAAAATTCAAGTGACAATATGATCACTGTTAACTATAGTCATTATGGTATAAGCTAGATCTTCAGAACTTATTCATCCTGCATAACTGAAACTTTGAACCCTTTGGCTAACATCTCCCCATTTCCCCTACCCCTCACAACCACCATTCTACTGTCTGTTTCTGAACGTTCAACTTGTTTAGATTCTACATACATGTGACATCATACAGTGTCTTTCTGTGTTTCTTTCATCTATCACAGTACCCTCCAGGTTCATTCCTGTTGTCACAAATGACTGGATTTCTTTCTTTTTTAAGGCTGAATAATATTCCATAGTATGTATATGTCACATTTTCTTTATCCATTCATCTGTAAGTAGCTGTTTAGTTTATTTCTGTATCACAGCTAATGTGAATAATACTACAATGAACATGAGAGTGCAGATAATATCTCTTCTGGCTACTGATTGTATTTCCTTTGGATATATACCTAGAAATGGGATTGCTTCATTGTATGGTAGTTCTATTTTTAACTTTTTTGAGGAACCTTCATACTGTTTTCTACAATATGAGTACTAATTCTCATTCCTACCAACAGTGAATAGGGTTCTTTTTTCTTCACATCCTTGCCAACATTTGTTCTTTTGTCTTTTTGATAGTACCCATTTTAGTGGGTGTGAGGTGATGTCTCATTGTGGTTTCGATTTGCATTTCCCTGATGATGAACAATCTTCCATATACCTGTTGACCATTTGTGTGTCTTCATTTGAGAATGACTATTCACTTTTTTGCTCACTTTTTAAATGGATTACTAGGGGTTTTTGTTGTTGTTGTTGTTCTTGAATTGTATGCGTTCCTTATATATTTTGGACTTCAACACCTTATCAGATGTATGGTTTGCAAGTATTTTTCCCCATTCAGTGGGATGCCTTTTCACTTTGTTGACTGTTTCTTTTGCTGTGCAGAGGCTTTTAACCATTTGTCAATTTTTTTTTTTATTTTGTTGCCTGTGCTTTAGGAATCATATCAAAAAAAATCATTGCCCAGAAAATAGATTTGTTTTATGTAGTTCTGCCTCTTGGCCTTCTGGATATAAAGATCTGATATCTTATTTCAGATCGAACGGAGCGTCCACCCTCTTGATCTGATTACTCCTTTGGCTGCTTTCTCAGCTGAGGTGCAGTCTTCCTTAGTAAATCTTTGGTTGTTTTTTAGCTAACATTGCCTGGATTTCCCTTTACAACAGCTTACTCCATCTCATAGGCCAACATTTATCTGGGCACTTGACTACCACTCCTTAATTCAAGTGAACATTTCTTTCTGAATTACTGCAGTAGACTTCAATTTCCTACTTCCAAGGTCAACTGCACCAATTTGTCATATGCCTCTAATATGCCATGTTTATCCTGACTCAAGGCTGCTCCCCCATCTCAAATGTCCCCTGATGCTTAATAGTATCAGTTCAGGCATTGATAATATTGAACTTTACCTTAGCCTTCTACTCCTAGAAAAAGATACAATAAATCCCCCAACTCCAATTCTTTTCTTAGACGCCCTCCTTGTTTACCTATGACAAGGCTAGAGACAGACCCTGCTCTTCTTGATCTTTGCTTCTTAAATGACTAGCTGAACTGTGTGTCTCCACTGGCCAATATGTACAAAATGCTTCACTTGACAAACTTTAGTCAGGCTTCTCTTCTTATGCTGTATGCCTGAACTTTGCCTCACCCTTGGGCTTTGGGGCAAAACAACCCTCCTTAACAACTTCTCCACATGATCAGCTGATTGTAAGAAAAGACCTTCCCTGATAATTGTCTGATGATACTTAACTCATCCCACTATCCCATACCTGATTCCTTCTAGCTTTTTCCCCCATCCCTATAAAAAGAAAAAAAATACTGCATGAACTTTAAGATCTTATAGTCTACATATTCTCCCTATTGCAACAGTCACCTTCCCCTGATTGCAATAACCCTTTTGAATAAAATCTACTCCCAAAAGCTTTCCTATCCCTAAGATTAGGTTAGACACTCCCCACAGGGATTCTAAAACATTATGTCCTTATCCTAATTAGAGCACTCATCACAGTGAGGAACAGGGTTGTATTCTTGCCTCCATTCTTCACTAGAATGTGAGCTTCCTGAGGGCAGTCACTATGCCCTGTTTACCTTATAGCCCTGGTCCCTTGTAGAGTTTTAGAATGTTTTAGAGGTGTACTTAAGTCTTAAGTTCTTAATTACTTAAACTTTCCTGTGAAGATGGACAACTGATCTAAGAATCCATTTCTGACCATCATTTCCATGAATGAATGAATTGGGACAAGAGAAGAGAGGTCACAATGGAGATTATTCTTCTACTTCTGCATACGAATAACATTCACATCCAGAAGGGGTGATTTAGATTAGATAAAGGTTTGCACCCTCCACTGTGTCCCTTATAAAACTATGTGGGAAAGCAATTTTGATTATTGTTGTAGAGGCCATCAGTTCTAGAAAAATATCCCAAAAGAAAATGGGTTTTTTTATTCCTTCTGGCTCAAAATAGTGACTTATACACTTCTGGAGATGGAAGGAATACCAGCTTCAATTTATCAAACACATAAAATGTTAACTGTGCCATTTTATTGAAAGTTTATGACATACATCACTAAGATATGATTTATATTATACCAGAAATTCTGCTTCCTCATTCCCCACTCCAGTCAAGAGATCTAACCTACCCTCAAGGACTCCAGCTGAAAGCTTCAAGGTAGATAATAAAGGCGGCTGGTTCCTATGTTCAGAAATAGTCCCTGACCTGAGTCACAATGTCTTTAGAATGCCAAATTTTGTTTTGTTTGCTTGTTTTTGTCAAGGGTGTTGTGTTCCTGTTATTTGATTCCTTGCCTAAATTCCTGATCCATTTTTTTTTTTAATTTTTTTTTTCAACGTTTATTTATTTTTGGGACAGAGAGAGACAGAGCATGAACGGGGGAGGGGCAGAGACAGAGGGAGACACAGAATCGGAAACAGGCTCCAGGCTCTGAGCCATCAGCCCAGAGCCTGACGCGGGGCTCGAACTCCCGGACCGCGAGATCGTGACCTGGCTGAAGTCGGACGCTTAACCGACTGCGCCACCCAGGCACCCCAATTCCTGATCCATTTTTAATCTTAATTAGATCCCTGACTTTCTGGTACTCAAAACATTTGCTGGGGAACCTGTCTGGTCCATCTCAGCTCTTTGTGGCAACTTAGTCTATGTCAAGCTTCACTGTCTGAGCCCTGAGACACTACCCATCAATTTCCAATCTGTCCACGAACCTCTTATCTATAGTTAATTCTGAACCTGGTGATGGTTTTGCTCCAACTCATACTGACGCACTGCATGCTGCTCTGCTTCTCCTTAGAAGGCCCTGCCATGCTCACTATGGCTCTCTGTTGGCCACTTGTACTTTTGCATGCCGCTGCCCAATTCTAGAATTATACCATATAGTTCAGCAAACATCTGGAAACGATCCACCTATTTTAATTAGCTTAAACATAATGAAAATAATAAATGTACACAGTTTTAAAAGTCATTTTCCTGACCTCCCTCCTGTAGACCTCCATTTTCTTGCTCTACTCTAGAGCCATGCCTCAGTTACCTTTCTAGGACTGCTCTTCTGATCAATTCCATGTGTTTTGAATCAATTATCTTCTTTCTGGGTTACTTTCTCATTTAGATGCAGCACACTCTCTAGTATCTTTTTTCCTCTCCCATTTTTTTCTTTAATATTAAGATTCTCTTTTAATCAACATTATGTATGTCCCCACTGTACAAAGAATAATAGTTTTATAGACATGTTAAGAAAAACAACAGTCTCCTTGTTTGGTATCCCTAGATGACAGGGTTCAAGGGAAAAACTTATATTCTATATATTTTTTTTGTAATGCAATCCTAGGAATCTAGTAGGAAAAAATAAAGTAAAGGAGTGAAACATGAGGAATGATTAGCAGGGTGTTCATTACCTAGCTTGTCTTGGCTTTGTGGTAAGTGCAGCAGATTGCTTGGCCTTATGGGATTTTCTTCAGAGAAGTCATAGGAACAATGAAGAAGTTATCTTACAGTTCTTGTCAAAGAATGGTCAAGTTTACTTCACTAAATATCAACTCCTCAGCATTTTCAGATTGTGCCATCTAGTCTGTCCAAGCAGCTACTGGGGAAGCCAGAATCTAGGAATGCAGTGGTAACATCCAAAGTTTAATCCACAGAGCACACAGTCAGCCCGTGAGTGGTTCTATGCTAATGGCACTTGCCTACTAGCAAGCTGTACTTTGCAAGACCTACGAAGCAATAAGCTTCTGAGGGCACATGGGTACTGGGTAGATCCAGTGGATTCTTGCACTTCACTGGCACCAGAGATGAGCCCAGGGGAAGGAGGTAAAAGGCTCTTTCTTTTAAGGCATGAGGCAAGGAACTTTGGGGGTTACTTCTTTGTGCAACACAAGGAACCAGGAGTGAACATTGAACCAATCCTCAGAAGTGGATTAGGCAGAATGCCACAATGACATGATTCTTGTCATGGAGCTCACCAGGCACTTCCCCATCATCATCAAAACCTTTTTTCTGTGGCCTGTAATGATACATATGACATCAGGTGATCTAACTGAAGCATCAGCAGTAGCACCGAGCAGATTACTGGTGATCTATCTCACGCCTGCATCCTAGCCTCTCTGTTGCCTCTCACAAAATGCAACCTCTTTTACCTTTTCAAGCTGATTATTTTATTTATTCGTTCATTCGTTCATTCATTCATTCATTCATTCATAAGTGTTTATTTTTGGGAGAGAGAGACCACAAGCAGGGGAGGGGCAGAGAGAGAGAGGATGACAGAGGATATGAAGGAGGCTCTGTGCTGACAACTGCTAGATAGCAGTGGGGCTCAAACTCATGAACACCAAGATCATGACCTGAGCTGAAGTCAGATGCTCAGTTGAGTGAACCACCCAGGTGTCCCTTTTTGTTTACTCTAATATTCTTGGTTTATAAATCCCCTCATAAAAAAACCTTCACAGTCACCACAGAGAAAGTCACTGCAGAATCTTTTACTCCTTCTGTTGCCCAGTCTCTAACTCACTTTTTGCCAGCACCAGCATTGGCTTTTGCAGTTCCCCTGATTTTCCTCATTCTGTTCTTGTGTTCCTTTTGCTGTTTTCTTGAGATCTTTTTCTTCTTATATAGTACTTGCAAGTCTGTGGGGTTTTTTTTTGTTTGTTTTGTTTTTTTACCCAAGGAACCATATAAATCATGCCAAAACCAGTTGTCTTGCCATCACCAACATAGGTTCTGAATCCAAATACAAAGATAACATCTCATATGGTCTTGTAAATTTTGACTGGTTTTTCCCAAATTTCTACCTTAGGTACTGTTGACTTTCCAGGATGAAGAATATCAATGGCTGAAGTAGTTTCTGCTGAAGTAGTCAGTTGGTCGTGAACTTCCTGGTCTGAATAGTTACCATGTCATTCATGATGGCAGCCAAGCTTTAAGCAGCCAGGGAGAAAAGGACTTAAGCTGATTAATTTAGTGTTTCCTTTCATTGTCTCTAAATGATACTGTTGAAATGCCAACTTCTGATTTTTAGTTTGGGCATTTTCTCTTAAATTCCCACTGAAAAAGATGAAGATTTAATTTTCTCTCTACCCCGGATTATATCACATGAAAGCACCCTTCAAACCTTTATTTCCCAACCCCCATTCTGCCAATACAATGTAATTTTGGTTAAAACAACAATGTTTACCTTATCATTTAAATACTACTGGGAGAGTGAGACCTCCAGAATGGCGGAGTTAAGGACCTCTGAAAATTCACTCCTCCCTAAGAGTAGTGAGAACATAGGCAAAAATTATCAAAATCAACTTTTTTAGAACTTTGAAAGTTAATTTGAAAGAATCCAAGGAGTTTTTATTCGAGAAAAACTGCTGAAACTTGGTTACAACAGTCAGTATTTTAACTTGCCCTATTCCCATCCTTCTCTTGACAGCTCCACAGTATCCTTGATACCCAGCAGCCTAGCAAACACTGAAGGGGGCTGACCAGGTTTGAAGCTCCTTAAAATGTTCCATCCCCCAAAATTGTCACTATTTGACAAATCTGGAATTTGCTAGAAAAATCCTTACTCATAGGACTTGTCATTATTTGACTAGACTTTGAGCTTGTTCAAGCAGTCAGAGCCCTATTCTCAGAGTGCCTATCAAAAACCATCACAGTAAATTGTTTAACTTTGAAGCTACTTGAGGCAGGAATACCAGTTGAGGCAAACAAGTTGATGGCCAAAAGACTTTAAAAGAATATCTGGGAAATGAGATGTTAATAGGGGAATTTGAAAAGCACCAACATATTTCTGGGAATCTAGAGGGCCATGCCTGTGCAGGACTATATACATGTCCAGAAAAAAAAACAAAACAAAAGTGAGAAAACCCTTCTTTCTCACCTCTGTGTAACCAAGAGGGCCTGTGCAATCAAGAAGTGAAGGCGAAAGCAGGATGGTAAACTGTCAGAGTCCCAATGTACATATAGAAACCATAAACAAAAGATAGAAGATTATTAGTTCAGGCACTCAAGGAAATCTGTGTCCAAACATTAGCTGACTACAAAGATAACCAAGGAAAGATATAAGTAACAAAAACAGAACAAGTTATATAGACTTCACAGAATTAGTACACAGAAGTCATTAAAAACAACAAAAAAGAGCAACAAAACAAAACAAAACTTAGCAATCATAATAAGCCCTGGAGGGGGTAGGTATCTGACTTCCAGAATTGCCACATTATATATTTTTAAATGTCCACATTTCAATTAAAATTATGAGGCATTCAAAAAACCCACAGAAAACATGGCCTTATACATAGGGAGAAAAATAGTTAATAGAAACTGTCCTTGAAAAAGCCTAGATGCTGAACTACTAGAGAAGAACTTTAAATCACCTATTATAGGGACACCCAGGTGGCTCAGTTGGTTAAACGTCTGACGTTAGCTCAGGTCATGATCTTGCAGTCTGTGAGTTTGAGTCCCGCATCAGGCTCTGTGCTGACAGTTTAGAGCCTGGAACCTGCTTCGATTCTGTGTCTCCTTCTCTGGGTGCCCCTCCCCCACACACGCGCTGTCTCTCTCTGTCTCTCAAAAATAAATAAACATGACAAAATTAAAAAAAAATAAAAAATAAATCACCTATTATAAATATGTTTAAAGAACTAAGGGAAATTATGTCTAAATTAATAGAGCCTAAGAGAGCCATGAGACACCATCAGGCGTCTAACATATGTTTCAGAAGAAGAGGAGGAAGATAAAGAAGCAGAGGGTAGATATGAAGAAGTAATGACCAGACACATCTTCAATTTGAAAAACAATAGTCTATACATCTAAGAAGCTCAACAGACACCAAGTAGGATAAACTCAAATTGATGCACACGTAGATATAACGTAGTCAAATTGTCAAAGAGACAAAATGAGAATCTTGAATTCAAGGAAAAAAGAACTCATCATTTCAAGGGATCTTCAATAAGATATCTGATTTCTCACAGGAAATGATGGAAGCCAGAGGGATTACATATTTAAAGTGCTGAATAAAAAAGACTGTCATTTAAGAATTTTATATATAGCAATACTATCCTTCAAAAATGAAGACACAACTGACATTTCCAGAAAAAAACTAGAAATATCTGTGAATACAAGGACTAAACTACAAGAAATAATAAAAAGAGTATTCAAGGCTGAAATGAAAGGACACTAGACAGTAACTCAAGTTCACACAAAGAAACAAAGACTTATAAAGATAACTACATAAATAAATATGAAAAAACAAACATATTTTTGTTTGTAGTCCTTTTCTTTTTTCTGACTTAAAAGACAACT
This sequence comes from Lynx canadensis, assembly GCF_007474595.2. NCBI lineage: Eukaryota > Metazoa > Chordata > Mammalia > Carnivora > Felidae > Lynx > Lynx canadensis. The sequence goes on along the minus strand of NC_044303.2, from coordinate 151,218,841 downwards.
ACTAAAAGCAATAAATGTATAAAAATGTAATTTATATAACAATAAAAGCACAAAGAAGGGAAGAAGGAACAGAGCTGTACATCTAAGTTGCAAAGCTGTACATCAACAAGGTGCAAAGTTTTTGTGTACTATTGAAATTAAATTGGTATTCAAGATGATGTAAAGAAATGGAAAGACATTCCATGCTCATGGTATGGAAGAACAAATATTGTTAAAATGTCTATACTACCCAAAGCAATCTACAGATTTAATGCAATCCCTATCAAAATGCCAACAGCGTTTTCCACAGAAGTAGAACAATCCTAAAATTTGTATGGAACAACGAAAGACCCCAAATAGCCAAAGCCATATTGAAAAAGAGAAATAAAACTGGAGGTATTATAATTCCAGACTTCAAATTATATTACAAAGCTGTAGTAATCAAAACAGTATGGTACTGCTATAAAAATAGACACACAGAGCAACGGGATAGAATAAAAACCCAGAAATAAACCTGCAATTATATGGTCAATTAAAGGAGGAATGAATATATCATGAGAAATAGATAATGTCTTCAAAAAATGATATTGGAACACTGGACAGCTACAAGCGAAAAAATGAAACTGGACCATTTTCTTTCACCATACACAAAAATGAACTCAAACTGGATTAAAGATCTAAATATGAGATGTGAAACCACAAAAATCCTAGAAGAGAGCAAAGGCAGTAGTTTCTCTGACATTGGCCATAGCAACATTTTTCTAGATATGTCTCCTGAAGCAAGGGAAATAAAAGCAAAAATAAACTATTGGGACTACATCAAAATAAAAAGCTTCTGCCAGTGAAGGAAATAATCAACAAAACTAAAATACAGCCTACTAAACAGGAGAAGATATTTGCAACTGACATATCTGAGAAAGGGTTAGTATTCAAAATTTATAAAGAACTTCTACAGCTCAACACCGAAAAAACAAATAACCCAATATTAAAATGGGCAGAGGACACGAACAGACCTTTTTCCAAAGAGGACGTCCAGATAGCCAACAGACACATGAAAAGATGCTCAATATCACTCATCATCAGGGAAATGCAAATGAAAACCACAATGAGATATCACCTCACACCTGTCAAGATGGCAAAAATAAAAGACACATGTAACAACAAATGTTGGTGAGGATGTGGAGAAAAAGGAACCCTGGTGCACTGTTGGTGGGAATAAAAACTGTTGCAGCCACTGTGGAAAACAGTATGGAGTTAAATATAGAACTACCCTATGATCCAGTGATCACACTACTACCAAAAAATACAAAAACATTAATTTAAAGGGATATATACACCCCTATGTTCATTGCAGCATTATTTACAATAGCTAAACTATGGAAGCAGCTCCAGTGTCCAAAAAAAGAGGAATGGATAAAGAAGATGTGTGTGTGTGTGTGTGTGTGTGTGTGTGTATGTGTGTGTGTGTATATATATATACATATATATATAATATATATATATTCATATACATATGAAATATTATTCAGCCATAAAGAATGTGATATTGCCATTTGCAACAACATGGGTGGATCTAGATGATATAATACTGTGAAATAAATCAAAGGAAGACAAATCTATGATTTCACTCATATGTGGAATTTTAGAAACAAAACATATGAGCAAAGAAAAAAAGGGAGAGACAAACCAAGAAACATATTCTTAACTATAGAGAACAAATTGATGGTTACCAGAGGGAAGGTGGATAGAGGGTGGGTGAAATAGATGATGAGGATTAAAAATGCACTTATCATGATGAGCACTGACTAATGTTTAGAATTGTTGAATCACTATATTGTACACTTGAAACTTATAGAACACTATTTATTAACTATACTGGAATTAAAATTAAAAACTTAATTTAAAAAACTTAATAAAAACTTAAGTTGATGTTAATCCAAATTAGATTAAGTTGTTTATTGGAATCCTAAGGGCAACCACTAATAAAACAACTCAAAATAAAATAAAATAAAATAAAATAAATGACAAGTGAATTTAAATGGTATACTAAAAAAATCTATTTAAAAAAATTTTTTTTTAACATTTATTTATTTTTGAGACAGAGAAAGAGAGAGTGTGAACAGGGGAGGGTCAGAGAAAGAGGGAGACACACAGAACCTGAAACAGGCTCCAGGCTCTGAGCTGTCAGCACAGAGCCCGACGCAGGGCTTGAACCCATGGACCGTGAGATCATGACCTGAGCCAAAGTCGGACGCTTAACTGACTGAGCCACCCAGGCGCCCCCTAAAAAAATCTATTTAAAGATACAAATTAAAGGGAGTAGTGGAGGAATAAAGTAACAAAGAAGACATAAAAAACAAATATCAAAGTGGTAGACATAAATCCTACCTTATCAGTAATTACATTAAATGTACATGTATTAAATTTTCTGATCAAAAGACAAAGATTGGCATAATGGTTCAAAAATTAACCATGTGCCATATAAAGAAACACACTTCACAAAGATACAAATACGTTGGAAGTAAAATAATAGAAAACAGAGACACCACAGAAACAATAACTAAAAGAGAGCTTGAATTGCTATACAAATATAAGGGGTGCCTAGGTGGCTCAATCTGTTAAGTGTCTGACACTTGATTTCAACTCAGGTCATGATCTCATGGTTTTGTGAGCACGAGCCCCATGTTGGGTTCTGTGCTGACAGTGCAGAGCCTGTTTGGGATTCTCTCTCTTTCCCTCTCTCTCTGCCCCTCCCCTGCTCACCCTGTCTCTGTCACACTCAAAATGAATAAACTTAAAAAATTTTTTTAAAACCCCACAAATATAATTTAAACATTATTCCCACCTGAGCCAGGAAGGGAAATCATGATTACTCTTCCTTTACTGCTTAACTCTGTTTGTTAGTTAGAACTAATAATTGCCTTTTCTTATTTGCTTAATTTTCCATTTATTTATCAATGATTCCATGCAAACTTTTCACAAGTGATCTAAATCTCTCAAAATGCTCAAATCTATCAGATATTCCATCACTTTCATCTTCTCAATGGAGTTTCTTACAAAGCCTCTGCCATATTCCAGTATGGTTGGGTTATCCTCCCTACCTGTATTTTTCATCCTGAGATCTCCCTTTCTGAGCATCATGGTTATTAACTTCATCCCTCTGTTAGGCTGGAAATACTGTTTCGGTTTGGCAGTTCTTTCTTGGTTTACTCCCTCATTTGGGTAGAACTCAAACTTCAATAGCTTCCTGAGCAAAGGGAACATGGAAAATACATTTCTTAGAATGTGCCTGGCTGAAATTTATTTATCCTACCCCAAATCTTGATGAAAATTTTCTTGGTTTAGAATTTTAGCTTGGAAGTAATTTTTCTTCACAATTTTGAAGGTGAACCCCAATTGGCCTTGAACTTCCTCTCTTCTGTGAGAAGTGTGCAACTGTTTTGATTTTTGATTCTTGTTATGTGGCCTAATTTTTTCTGTATAGAACACCATTTCCAGGGTACTAAAATTTTACAGTGATATGTCTTGGTATGAGTCTATTTCATCTATTTTATGAAGCACTCCCTGGACTCTTTTTTCCTCACTTTCCTAAGGATATAAGGTAAAAGATTTGGCTTACATATAAAATTTAGTAATCAGTGAAAAGTACACAGGAATAAAATACAGTTAGCAAAGTTAAGTAGCTCTTAATCCCTGAGTTAGAGACAGCATAGCATAGATAATTCTTGGTTAACTTAAGAAAGAGGTGTTTGAAGGAAATGAATGGAGTTTTTTTTTTTTTTAACAACCTTAATTTAGTGACTAAGGCAATGAAATGGAGAGACTGGTATAACGAAGTTTTTATGTATAATGCTCGTAGTTCTCGGTAATTGTAAGGAAAGGTTTCCTCTGATCAAAATATTACAGATATTTTAGCCTTAATCAAATGTGCTAATGCGAGATAGTCTTTCAGACAGAATGCCTTCTATTGTTCTTACGTTTACAGCTTTACCACTTTCACCTCAAACATATATAAACATATTTTTGTGAGGTATGAATCCTTTGTAAAATTGTGTTAAATCTAATTAAGATTGGAATAAAATTTTAGGGAATGTGTTTTATTAACAAAATTCTTTCTTCAATTTTTACCTCTTTTTTTTTTTTTCCTGATGCTGAAATCAAATCATTCATCCTAAGGTATTCTACTATCAATACATAAAACATAATGACTTTTTAGGGGCACCTGGGTGGCTCAGTCATTTAAGCATCTGACTCTTGATTTTAGCTCAAGTCATGATCTCATGGATTGTGAGTTGGAGGCCCACATAAGGCTTTGTGCTGGCAGTGTGGAGGCTGCTTGGGATTCTCTCTTTCCCTCCCTCCTTCTGCCCCTCCCCCTATTGCTCGTGTGTGTGTGTGTGTGTGTGTGTGTGTGTGTGTGTGTGCTTATTCTGTCTCTCTCTCAAATGAAACTTAAAAAAAAAACCATAGTGACTTTTTAGAGGATACACTGTAAAAGTAAAAGGGAGATGATGGAGGAGGGGAAGAGGATGTGTTTAACTGTTATGAGGTTGTGGCAAATATTTTGATTTGATTTTATTTTTTGCAGTATTTTATCTTTTTAAATCCTACAATACAAAGATAAATTATTTGAGCAGTAAAGTAATATCAGCTTTTCCAGGGTCACCTGAGTGGCTCATTTGGTTAAGTGTCTGACTTTGGCTCAGGTTATGATCTCATGGTGTGTGAGTTCAGGCTTTCCATCAAGCTTGCTGCTGTCAGCCTGTCAGTTCAGATTCTGCTTCAGATCTTCTGTCCACCTTTCTCTTTGCCCCTCCCCTGCTTATGCTCTTTCTCTCTCTCTCAAAAATAAATAAACATTTAAAAGTAAATAGATATAGGGATGCCTGGGTGGCTCAGTCGGTTGAGCATCCCACTTGAGCTCAGGACATGATCTCACGGTCTGTGAGTTTGAACCCTGCTTCAGGCTCTGTGCTGACAGCTCAGAGCCTGGAGCCTGCTTCGGATTCTGTGTCTCCCTCTCTCTCTGCCCCTCTCATGCTCACGCTCTGTCTCTCTCTTTCTCTGAAAAATGAATAAACTTTAAAAAAAACACCTAAAAAATAAAATTAAATTAAAATAAATAGATATACAATGAATCCAGAAGCTTTCCTTCCATTTCTATTTTTTGGAACAGCTTGAGAAGGATAGGTATTAACTCTGCTTTAAATGTCTGCTAGAATTCCCCTGGGAAGCCATCTGGCCCAGGACTCTTATTTGTTGGGAGATTTTTGATAACTGATTCAATTTCTTCACTAGTTATGGGTCGGTTCAAATTTTCTATTCCTTCCCATTTGAGTTTTGGTAGTGTGTGGGTGTCTAAGAATTTGTCCATTTCTTCCAGGTTGTCCAGTTTGTTGGCATATAATTTTTCATAGTATTCTCTGATAATTGTTTGTATTTCTGAGGGGTTGGTTGTGATATGTCCAATTTTATTTGTGATTTTATCTATTTGGGTCCTCTCTCTTTTCTTTCTTAGAAGTCTGGCTAAGGGTTTATCAATTTTGTTGATTTTTTTTTTTTCAAAAAACCACCTGTTAGTTTCATTGATCTGTTCTACTGTTTTTTTTTTTTTTTGGATTCTATATTGTTTATTTCTGGCATTACCTTAATTCCCAAACCAGAAAGAGATCCCACAAAGAAGGGGAATTACAGGCCAATATCCCTGATGAACATGGATGTAAAAATTCTCAACAAGATACTAACAAATCGAATTCAACAGCATATAAAAAGAATTATTCACCATGATCAAGTGGGATTCATTCCTGGGCTGCAGGGCTGGTTCAGTATTCGCAAATCAATCAATGTGATACATCACATTAATAAAAGAAAGGATAAGAACCATATGATCCTGTCAATAGATGCAGAAAAAACATTTGACAAAATACAGCATCCTTTCTTAATAAAAGCCCTCAAGGAAGTTGGGATAGAAGGAACATACTTTAACATCATAAAAGCCATATATTAAAAGCCCGTAGCACGCCTGGGTGGCGCAGTCGGTTAAGCGTCCGACTTCAGCCAGGTCACGATCTCGCGGTCTGTGAGTTCGAGCCCCACGTCAGGCTCTGGGCTGATGGCTCAGAGCCTGGAGCCTGTTTCCGATTCTGTGTCTCCCTCTCTCTCTGCTCCTCCCCTGTTGATGCTCTGTCTCTCTCTGTCCCAAAAATAAATAAACGTTGAAAAAAAAATTAAAAAAAAAAAAATAAAAGCCCATAGCTAATATCATCCCCATTGGGGAAAAACTGAGAGCCTTCCCCCTGATATCAGGAACATTATTTCACCAGTGTTGTTTAACATCGTGTTGGAAGTCCTAGTCTCAGCAATCAGACAACAAAAGGAAATAAAAGCATCCAAATTGGCAAAGAAGAAGTCAGACTTCCCCTTTTCGCAGATTACATGGTACTCCACATGGAAAACCCAAAAGACTCCACTAAAAAGCTGCTATAACTGATACATGAATTCAGCAAAGTCACAGGATACAAAATCAATGTACAGAAATTGGTTGAATGTCTATACACCAATAATGAAGCAACAGAAAGAGAAATAAAGAAATTGATCCCATTGCAATTGCACCAAGAATATAAAATAGCTAGAAACAAACCTAACCAAAGATGTAAAAGATCCGTTTGCTGAAAACTACAGAAAACTTATGAAAGAAATTGAAGAAGACACAAAGAAATGGAAAAACATTCCATGCTCATGGATTGGAAGAATAAATATTGTTAAAATGTCAATACTACCAAAAGCAATCTACACATTGAATGCAATGCCAATTAAAATTGCACTGACATTCTTCTCGAAGCTAGAACAAACAATCCTTAAATTTGTATAGAACCACAAAAGACCCCAAATAGCCAAAATAATGTTGAAAAAGAAAACCAAAGCAGGAGACATCACAATCCCAGACTTTAGCCTCTACTACAAAGCTGTAATCATCAACACAGTATGGTACTGGCACAAAAACAGACACATAGATCAATGGAATAGAATAGAGAACCTAGAGCTGGACCCACAGATGTATAGCCAGTTAATCTTTGTCACAGCAAGAAATATTATCCAATGGGAAAAAGACAGTCTCTTTAGCAAATGGTGCTGGGAGAACTGGACAGCAACATGCAGAAGAATGAAACTGGACCACTTTCTTACACCATATACAAAAATAAACTCAAAATGGATGAAAGATCTAAATGTGTGACAAGAAACCATCAAAACCCCAGAGGAGAAAACAGTCAACAACCTCTTTGACTTCAGCCACAGCAAGTTCTCCTTCAACATGTTTCCAAAGGCAAGGGAATTAAAAGCAAAAATGAACTATTGGGACCTCATCAGGACAAAAAGTTCTGCACTGTAAAGGAAACAATCAGCAAAGCTAAAAGGCAATCAGTGGAATGGGAAAAGATATTTGCAAATGGCAAATCAGACAAAGGGTTAGTATCCAAAATCTATAAAGAACTTACCAAACTCAACACCCAAAAAGAAATAATCTAGTGAAGAAATGGGCAGAAGACATGAATAGACACTTTTCCAAAGACATCCAGATGGCCAACAGACACATGAAAAGATGCTCAACATCATCAGCATCATGAAAAGATGCTCATCATCAGGAAATACAAATCAAAACCACCATGAGATACCACCTCACACTGGTCAGAGTGGCTAACATTAACAACTCAGGCAACAACAGATGCTGGCGAGGATGTGGAGAAACAGGAACCCTCTTGCACTGTTGGTGGGAATGCAAACTGGTGCAGCTGCTCTGGAAAACAGTATGGAGATTCCTCAAAAAATTAAAAATAGAACTACCCTATGACCCAGCAATAACACTACTAGGAATTTATCCAGAAGACACAGGAGTGTTGATTCGTAGGGACACTTGTACCCCAATGTTTATAGCAGCACTTTCAACAATAGCCAAATTATGGAAAAAGCCTGAATGTCTATCAACTGATGAATGGATAAAGAAGATATGGTTTATATATACAATGGAATACTACTTCGCAATGAGAAAGAATGAAATCCTGCCATTTGCAGCAACATGGATGGAATTGGAGGTATTATGCTAAGTGAAATAAGTCTTAAGTGAAACATATCATAAGTGATATCGTATGTTTTCACTCATATGTGGAACTTGAGAAACTTAACAGAAGTCCATGGGGGAAGAGAAGGGGAAAAAATAGTTACAAACAGAGAGGGAGGGAGGCAAACTTTAAGGGTGTCTTAAAAACTGAGAACAAACTGAGGGTTGTTGGCGGGGGGGAGGGCAGGGGAAAATGGGTGATGGGCATTGAGGAGGGCACTTGTTGGGATGAGCACTGGGTGTTGTATGGAAGCGATGAATCACAGGAGTCTACCCCCAAAGCCAAGAGCACAGTGTATAGACTGTATGCTAGCCAACTTGACAATAAATTATATTTTAAAAAATAATAAAATAAAATTAAAATTAATAAACATAAAACAAATAGTGGAAAAAAATGTCAGCTTTTCCTAAGTACACTTTTCTCTTTTTCCAATCTGTGAAGATTGATAAAAGGCATTTAATAAAGGTTTTTTTTTTAATTTTCAAAAAATTATTATTGAGATAGAATTAACAAACAAGTTTCTTTCTTTTCTATTTTGGGAGAGGAACTTGGTAGACACACATATAGTTAACTATCCTATTCTCAAGTTACTTTAATTGTTAGGATAAAAAATGTTAATTCCTAGAAGCAGTAGTACTTTAACAGCTTATTGAACTTAACTAGAGGGAAAACACTTCTAAGGATATGGTTCATTGGGTCTGTGTTCTCAACCATTGAATTTAGACATTTATTTAGAAATTAGATAAATGGCACAGAGCAAAAAAACTTTAAAGTGGGAAATTTAACATGTCCACGATTAATTTTCATTTTATTGGTGTTATTAGTAAAAGCCTAATAAATCCTGAATGAGCCTTGTAAACTAAATTTTTAAAGTCATATAGTCTTTGAAAACTGATTTTTGGTTACAAGATTTAAGATGGCCATATCTCTCAATTCTCAAAAGATATTCTTGAACTCTCTTACTACCACTTAAAAATGTTAATTATATAATGAAGTCCTTTGGTTGACATAAGAAGGAAAAGAAAAGCAAGGTGAAAAAAGGAAATGAAGTGGCAACTGCTAAAGAAATTTGAATAAAAGGGGGCGCCTGGGTGGCACAGTCAGTTAAGTGTCTCACTCTTGATCTCGGCTCAGGTCATGGTCTCATGGTTAATGAGTTCGAGACCCACATCAGGCTTCTGCACCGATAGCATGGAGACTGCTTGGCCTTCTGTCTCTCCTTCTCTCTGCTCCTCCCCTGCTTGTGCTCTCTGTCTGTCTCTGTCTCTGTGTCTCAAAATAAATAAATAAACTTAAAAATAAATTTGAGAAGAAGGCAAAAGTTATAAAATATTTGGGAGCTGGATTTTAACACTGACCAACTCAAGGAACAGATATGAGACTGGAAGCCCTCCTGAAAAATATTTATTTACCTAAATCACTAGTGGTAACAATGTGCCATTTTGAATTGAGAGAGCACTCTTAAAATTCTGCTGTAGTTTTATCATTTATTCTCACATCTAAAAATAAAAAAAGTCAAGTTGTTCTGATCTTTTGAATATAACATTTAAATCCTGAATTCCCACCAAAGGATACATGTTCTTCCAAGTAGGATAGTCCTAAAGGTTTACAATTTAATTTCTATCTAAAAGAGCTCCGGCATTTTTCTTCCTGCTTAATCCCTCTCCTCCATGACAGGGTAGTCTGCAATGATGTGCTGAGTGACAAATCATATACAACCTTAATTAACTGCATGAGCCTTTTTAATGTTGACTTTTAACTCACACTCTCATACAAGAGGATTATACCACCAGACTTCAAATAACCACATGAATAACTCACTGTATCAAAGTATGTAAGTGGTTCGAATGGCCACATGCTCTCGAGATTTGTATACCTTGTGAGCATAAATTAGTTAAAAATAAATCTCCAAGGTTCTAACAGGAGAGATCTTCCAAACTATTTCAAAACACACAATTTCTCCAGGTAGTATCCACCATGAAAGTAGTTCTCATCATGACAAATGCCAAGGTTTACATATTCTAAGCAAAGAGAGCAGAATGAGAGAGTACTCAAACTTAGGTCATTCTCACAATGTAAGTAGTTTTCTAAACTTTATTATGAAAATCTTCAAGCCATAGAAAAACTTAAAGAACAGCATATTTATATGTATGTTTATATTATATGTAGTTATATATATAAAATATATATAATATACATATATGTATTTTTAAGTGTTTTATAATTATATTTTTATATTCTTTTAATCCAGTAATCATAGCATTTTATATATTCAAGTATTTGAGTATTTGTTTAAACTTGTTATTAATTTTACACTTTATTGCTTTATAATAAAAGAATAAGGTCTATTTAATTTTCACTTTTTAAAAAATTATCAGTGTTTTCTCTGTGGTCTAATATATGATCATTTTTTACACAGTTCTGGGATTTAGCTTCTATTTATGGGGTACTAAGTTAAAGAGATATATAGTAAAACCTTGGTTTGCGAGCTTGCAGAAACATGCATGTAATCCAAAGCATTTGTATATAAAAACAAATTTCAAGAAACATTTGGCTTAGTTGTGAGCATGTGACATTTGGCGTCATGTACTATTTGTATTGCAAGACATTACTCATTTATGAAGCTAAAATTAGAAATGTTTGCTTGTTGTGCAGAACACTCGCAGAATAAATTACTCGCAATGCAAGGTTGATTTATCTAACAATTAGGCCTTAAAAATTATGCTGTTCAGATACCATGTAAACTTTTTGATGTTTTGCCAACTTAATATTTCAAATACTAGTATAATTGTTACTGTTACTTTTATACTTTTGTTGTATACATTTTTGGTGAGACATGACATATGTAATCATTTATGTTATAAAATTATCTTTACAAAATTAAAAAAAAAATCATCATCTTTGTCCTGTTTAGTACTCTTTCCTTGCCTTGGGTTCTACTCTGACCAGCATTAGCATTAATAATATAATATGTGCTTTTTCCCTTTTGTCCTCTTTTTTTTTTCTTTGCTTGAAATAGTTTATTTTAATTTAAAATATTCTTATTTTGTTTGGCAGTGTGTCTCTTTGTAAAGAAAACATAATTGACTTCGTATTTTGACTTAGTCTGAGAGTATTTATGTATTTTAATTGAAAATTTTAACCTATTGGTAGTTATTGTTGTAGCTGACAACTTAGCACATATTAACATGTGTCATTTTTATTTTTATGCTTCCTGGATAATTCTATAGATTTCTAGTTTTGTTGTAAGAAAACTGAAATTTAACTACTTATTCTAGTGATGTGGTAATACCTGTTTTTATCATTCTATTAAAGATTACCATCATATTACATAAATAAATCCATGTTTCTTTAATGATTAATGTATCAAATAAAATAAAACAAAATATGTAATACAAAGAAATTAGCACCCTCTGCACCCAACATCCAGATTATTATTAAATGTTAAATGTTTTTCTATTGTCTTTTTAAAGTGATCTTTGCCTCATTTTGAAATCATTCAAAAAATATTTTTCTTAATTTAATTATACATTTCATTGTCTCCAGTGTTTACAACTAATCCTTTAATGAGTTTTCTATTTGCTTTGTTTCTCATTTACATAAAATAGGTGTTTACATTGTATTTAAGAATACATAAGTGGTATGTGTTCTAAAACCTTCTATACCCGAGACTTATTTCTGCTGCCTTTACACATAAATGACACATTTGTTTTTGGTTGAAATTCTTGAGTCTCAATCTTTTTTCCCCTCAAAACTGTAGATGTTGCTCTATTTTCTTCTGTTTATTATGAGATACTTTTGTTTGTTATAAGTTGTCTAAGACAAGCTCAATTCTTATTCTAAGATAGAAACTCTGTTTTGTTTTTTTTTTGTAATGCTTTAAGGATCTTTTCTTTCACTTGTAATTCCCTAAAGTCATGGGGGTGTATTTAAATAGGAGCCTCTCTTCATAGTGATGTCTTTTCATTAATTTGCCACCTACAAGTTGAGCCTCTTCCATCACTATAGACCCATCTTTCTTCAGACCAGAAACTTTGTTCTGTTCAGTCTAAAGTATCACTTAACTTTTATTTGTTGGCTCTCTGTTCTCTGCATTCTATTTCTATGATCTTCTTTTTCAAAATTTCCTTCTGTTCCTTTTTTAGATTATAATAGAGTTACCTAAGTGTAGTATCCTCATTGCCAAAATATTTTTCTGTATCTTCAATTTATTACATATGGTAGTGTTTTCAGTTCTGCAGATGCATTTTTTTTTGTTTTTTTTTTTCTTTCTGATCTTTCTTTGTATAATTGAGTGTATCTGGTTTTTAGCCAACCCTCTTTTATCCAAGTCTTTTACCTCATCTTATACTTCCTGATTCATAGAATCTAAATTTTCCTGGATTTGGGGGAATATACAGAAAAACTTTCTGAAGTTTCTTATGGTAAATGTTCTTTGAAACTGTGGTATTCATTCTCATAAAAAATAAATAGTTCAATTTGACACTGAAGAATATTTTCACAGGTTTCATAGTCGTGTGTTTTTTTTTCTATACAGTTAGGCTTTAAGAAAAATCTATCTAGTTCAGTCTTCCCTGCATTGCCTATTTGGTTGTTGTTGGATCCATTGTCTTAGATATTAGGTTGGAGGGCTGGTTGAGATGTATTGTTTGTATCCAATTTTCTTGATTTTTAAAACTGGAAGCAACCCAGGTGTCCTTCAGCAGGTTTATGATGAAACAAACTGGATACCCATATCATGGACTACTACTCAGCAATAAAAAAGGAACAAACTAGGGGCACCTAGGTGGCTCAGTTGGTTGAGCGTCTGACTTCAGCTCGGGTCATAGTCTCACAGTTCATGAGTTCAAACCCCGTATCAGGCTCTGTGCTGACAGCTCAGAGCCTGGACCCTGCTTGGATTCTGTGTCTCCCTCCCACTTATGCTCTGTCTTTCTCTCTCTCTCTCTCTCTCTCTCTCTCTCTCTCAAAAATAAATAAACATTAAATAACATTTTTTAAAGGAACAAACTATATGATAGACACAATATCCTGGGGAGATATCACCAGAGAATTATGCTGAGTGAGAAAAGGCCAATGACAAAAGCTTACATATTATATGATCTTATTTACATAACATTCTTGAAATGAAAAAATTCTAAAAATGGAAAACAGATTAGTCATTACCAGGACTCTAGGAGCAGAGGAATGAGTGTGGATAAAGGCACTTGTAAAAGAGCAAAAGAGGGATCTTTGTGGTGATGGAAATGTTCTGTATCTTGACTGTATCAATGTCAAAATTCTGGTGGTGATGCTGTAATATACTGTACTATATATTAAAAACATTTTTTTACATTTATTTATTTTTGAGAGACAGAGAGGGACAGAGTGTGAGCAGGGGAGGAGCAGAGAGAGAGGGAGACACAGAATCAGAGGCAGGCTCCAGACTCCAAGCTGTCAGCACAGAGCCCGGCACGGGGCTCGAACCCACGAACCATGAGATCGTGACCTGAGCCGAAGTTGGACGTTTAACCAACTGAGCCACCCAGGCACCCCAATATCATACTAAATTTTAACAGTACCATGTTACTATTGGGGGATATCCTGGGTAAAGTGTACTCTATATTATTACTTATAACTACATGCCAATCTACAATTATGTTAAAGCAAAAAGTTTAATTTTAAAAGGATTTTTTATAAAAAGGATATTTGGGCATTTACTAAGAAACCACAAAAGTGATAAAATGGAAAGATGATTTGACTGGAGTGGGGACAGAGGAACAAAAGATGGAGAAGTGAACCTTCCAAAGTAAATACCCTTGGGCAATCTTCATGCTTACACTGTATATAAATAAAGTACAGTTGCTGAGGTGAAATAAACTCACTCAGGTCCTCTGACTATAACCTACTAAAGGATTTTGTCCAGAGAGAAGGAAGGATGGAAAGTGAATCTCAAATTGATAAGTATTCTTTCTCAATATGAGACCTTTGGAGTAAGACCCCATGTGAATCTTCTAGGATTTTACTTGACTATAATGCCATCTGATTTGCACAGAGGTCGTTTATTTTGTAGTTCTAAACATATAAGCTGAAAATTGCTGTGATTTGGGAATCCTGCCCTTTTCACCTCTTATTTGGTTGGTGCTAAATAACTGTAACAAAGCGGAATTTTCTGCAATTATTCGTATAGCTTAATGGACAAATCGATGGCGTTTTCCCCTCTGGCCTCTGCTGCTGCCTGTCTATATTTCACGTTATTTAATGCCCACACTGTCACGATAGAATTTAAGAACTTGGAGGAATCTGAATCCTGCACTGCTGCTGATAGAAGAGCTGGCTAATAGGAATCCATGTTTTGCTCTTGCAGGAGTGAGAAATAAACTTTTATTGTTTTAAACAACTTAAATTTGGTGTTGGTTATTGTTAGCCAATCTTGGGTGAATACAAGATGTTATCAATAGTATTGCTATGCACGTTCTCTTCTTTCACTGTTTTTCTTTCCTTTTTTTTTAATTTTATTTTTTTAATTTACATCCAAATTAGCATGTAGTGCAACAATGATTTCAGGAGTAGATGCCTTAATGGCCCTTACCCATTTAGCCCATCCACCCTCCCACAACCCCTCCAGTAACCCTCTGTTTGTTCTCCATATTTAAGAGTCTCTTATGTTTTGTCCCTGTCCCTATTTTTATATTATGTTTGCTTCCCTTCCCTTATGTTCATCTCTTCTGTGTCTTAAAGTCCTCATATGAGTGAAGTCATAGGATATTTGTCTTTCTCTGACTAATTTCGCTTAGCATAATACCCTCTAGTTCTATCTACGTAGTTGCAAATGGCAAGATTTCATCTTTTTGATTGCTGAGTAATACTCCATTGTGTGTGTGTGTGTGTGTGTGTGTGTGTGTGTGTGTGTGTATACACAACATCTTCTTTATCCATTCATCTGTTGATGGACATTTGAGCTCTTTCCATACTTTGGCTATTGTTGATAGTGCTACTACGAATATGGGGGTGCATGTGCCTCTTTGAAACAGCATACCTGTATCCCTTGGAAAAATATGTAGTAATACAATTGCTGGGTCATGGGGTAGTTCTATTTTTAATTTTTTGAGGAACCTCCACACTGTTTTCCAGAGTGGCTGCACCAGCCTGCATTCCCACCAGCAGTGCCAAAGAGATCCTCTTTCTCCACATCCTTGCCAACATCTGTTGTCGCCTGAGTTGTTAATGTTAGCTACTCTGACCAGTGTGAGGTGATAGCTCGTTGTGGTTTTGATTTGTATTTCCCAGATGATGAGTGATAGTGAGCATTTTTTCATGTGTCGGTTGGCCATCTGGATGTCTTCTTTGGAATGGAAGTGTCGATTCATGTCTTTTGCCCATTTCTTCACTGGATGATTTGTTTTTTGGGTGTTGAGTTTGGTAAGTTCTTTATAGATTTTGGATACTAACCCTTTATCTGATACGTCGTTTGCAAATATCTTCTCCCATTCCATCGGTTGCCTTTTAGTTTTGCTGATTGTTTCTTTCACCATGCAGAAGTTTTTATTTTGATGAGGTCCCAATAGTTCATTTTTGCTTTTGTTTCCCTTGCCTCCAGAGACGTGTTGAGTAAGAAGTTGCTATGGCCAAGGTCAAAGAGGTTTTTGCCTGCTTTCTCCTTGAGGATTTGGATGGCTTCCTGTCTTACATTTAAGTCTTTCATCCATTTTGAGTTTATTTTTGTGTATGGTGTAAGAAAGTGATCCACGTTCATTCTTCTGCATGTCACCATCCAGTTTTCCTAGCACCACTTGCTGACGAGACTGTCCATTGGATAGTCTTTGGATATCCCATTGGATATTCTTTCCTGCTTTGTCAAAAATTCGTGGACCATACATTTGTGGGTCCATTTCTGTGTTCTCTATTCTGTTCCATTGATCTGAGTGTCTGTTTTTGTGCCAGTACCATACTGTCTTGATGATTACAGTTCTGTAATACCGCTTGAAGTCCAGGATTGTGATGCCTCCTGCTTTGGTTTTCTTTTTCAAGGTAGCTTTTGCTATTCGGGGTCTTTTCTGGTTCCATACAAATTTTATGATTGTTTGCTCTAGCTCTGTAAGGAATTCTGGTGTTGGGGCGCCTGGGTGGCTCAGTTCATTGAGCGTCCGACTTTGGCTCAGGTCATGATCTTGTGGTTCATGGGTTCGAGCCCCACGTCAGGCTCTATGCTTACAGCCTGCTTCAAATTCTGTGTCTCCCTCTCTCTCTGCTCCTCCCCCCGCTCATGCCCTCTCTTTCCTTCAAAAATAAACAAAAAAAAAAAATTAAAAAAAAGAATGCTGGTGTTATTTTGATAGGTATTGCATTGAATATGTAGATTGCTTTGGGTAGTATTGACATGTTAACAATATTTGTTCTTCCTATCCAGGAGCATGGAATATTTTTCCATTTGTTTTTGTGTCTTCTTCAATTTCTTTCATAAGCTTTCTACAGTTTTCAGCGTATAAGTTTTTCACCTCTTTGGTTAGATTTATTCCTAAGTATTTTATGGTTTTGGTGCAGTTGTAAATGGGATAGATTCCTTGATTTCTCTTTCTATTGCTTCATTATTGGTGTATAGGAATGCAACCGATGTCTGTGCATTGATTTATATCCTGTGACTTTGCTGACTTCAGGGATCAGTTCTAGCCATTTTTTGGTGGAATCTTTTGGGTTTTCCATATAGAGTATCATGTCATCTGCAAAGAGTGAAAGTGTGATCTTCTCCTTGCCAATTTGGATGCCTTTTATTTCTTTGTGTTGTATGATTGCTGAGGCTAAGACTTCCAATTCTATGTTGAATAACAGTGGCAAGTGTGAACATCCCTGCCTTGTTCCTGACCTTAGGGGAAAAGCTCTCACTTTTTCCCATTGAAAATGATGTTAACGTTGGGTCTTTCATATATGGCTTTTATGATCTCGAGGTATGATCCTTCTATCCCTACTTTCTTGAGGGTTTTTATCAAGAAAAAATGCTCCATTTTATCACATGCTTTTTCTGCATCTATTGAGAGGATCATGTGGTTCTTGTCCTTTCTTTTATTGATGTGATGAATCACATTGATTGTTTTGCAGATTTTGAACCACCCTGCATCCCAGGTATAAAATCCACTTGATTGTGGTGAATGATATTTTTAATATATTGTTGGATCCGGTTGGCTGATATCTTGTTGAGGATTTTTGTATCCGTGTTCATCAGGGAAATTGGTCTATAGTTCTCCTTTTTAACGGGGTCTTTTTCTGGTTTTGGAATGCAGGTAATGCTGGCTTCATAGAAAGAGTTTGGAAGTTTTCCTTCCATTTCTATTTTTTGGAAGAGCATCAAGAAATAGGTGTTAGAAATAGGTGTTAACTCTTCATCAAATGTTTTGTAGAATTCCCCTGAAAGCCATCTGGCCCTGGACTCTTATTTTTTGGAAGATTTTTGATTACTAATTAGATTTCTTTACTGCTTATGGGTCTGTTCACATCTTCTATTTCTTCCTGTTTCAATTATGGTAGTTTATATGTTTCTAGGAATTTGTCTGTTTCTTCCAGATTGCCCATTTTATTGGCATATAATTGCTCATAATATTCTCTTGTTATTGGCTTTATTTCTGCTTTGTTGGTTGTGATCTCTCCTCTTTCATTCTTGATTTTATTTATTTGGGTCCTTTCCTTTTTTCTTTTTGATCAAACTGGCTAGTGCTTCATCAATTTTGTTAATTCTTTCAAAGAACCAGCTTCCGGTTTCATTGATCTGTTCTACTGTTTTTTTGGTTTCGATAGCATTGATTTCTGCTCTTATGTTTATTATTTCCTATCTTCTGCTGGTTTGGGATTGTACTTGCGATTCTTTTTCCAGCTCTTTAAGGTGTAAGGTTCAGTTGTGTATCTGAGACCCTTCTTCCTTCTTTTTTTTTTTTTTAAACACAAAACTAATTTATTGGTGTTATTTTATTTTATTTTATTTTATTTTATTTTTATATATATGAAATTTATTGACAAATTGGTTTCCATACAACACCCAGTGCTCATCCCAAAGGGTGCCCTCCTCAATACCCATCACCCACCCCCCCTCCCTCCCACCCCCCATCAACCCTCAGTTTGTTCTCAGTTTTTAACAGTCTCTTATGCTTTGGCTCTCTCCCACTCTAACCTCTCTTTTTTTTTTTTTTCCTTCCCCTCCCCCATGGGTTCCTGTTAAGTTTCTCAGGATCCACCTAAGAGTGAAACCATATGGTATCTGTCTTTCTCTGTATGGCTTATTTCACTTAGCATCACACTCTCCAGTTCCATCCACATTGCTACAAAAGGCCATATTTCATTTTTTCTCATTGCCACGTAGTATTCCATTGTGTATATAAACCACAATTTCTTTATCCATTCATCAATTGATGGACATTTAGGCTCATTCCATAATTTGGCTATTGTTGAGAGTGCCGCTATGAACATTGGGGTACAAGTGCCCCTATGCATCAGTACTCCTGTATCCCTTGGATAAATTCCTAGCAGTGCTATTGCTGGGTCATAGGGTAGGTCTATTTTTAATTTTCTGAGGAACCTCCACACTGCTTTCCAGAGCGGCTGCACCAATTTGCATTCCCACCAACAGTGCAAGAGGGTTCCCGTTTCTCCACATCCTCTCCAGCATCTATAGTCTCCTGATTTGTTCATTTTGGCCACTCTGACTGGCGTGAGGTGATACTGAGTGTGGTTTTGATTTGTATTTCCCTGATAAGGAGCGACGCTGAACATCTTTTCATGTGCCTGTTGGCCATCTGGATGTCTTCTTTAGAGAAGTGTCTATTCATGTTTTCTGCCCATTTCTTCACTGGGTTATTTGTTTTTCGGGTGTGGAGTTTGGTGAGTTCTTTATAGATTTTAGATACTAGCCCTTTGTCCGATATGTCATTTGCAAATATCTTTTCCCATTCCGTTGGTTGCCTTTTAGTTTTGTTGGTTGTTTCCTTTGCTGGGCAGAAGCTTTTTATCTTCATAAAGTCCCAGTAATTCACTTTTGCTTTTAATTCCCTTGCCTTTGGGGATGTGTCGAGTAAGAGATTGCTACGGCTGAGGTCAGAGAGGTCTTTTCCTGCTTTCTCCTTAAGGTTTTGATGGTTTCCTGTCTCACATTTAGGTCCTTTATCCATTTTGAGTTTATTTTTGTGAATGGTGTGAGAAAGTGGTCTAGTTTCAACCTTCTGCATGTTGCTGTCCAGTTCTCCCAGCACCATTTGTTAAAAAGGCTGTCTTTTTTCCATTGGATGTTCTTTCCTGCTTTGTCAAAGATGAGTTGGCCATATGTTTGTGGGTCTAGTTCTGGGGTTTCTATTCTATTCCATTGGTCTATGTGTCTGTTTTTTGTGCCAATACCATGCTGTCTTGATGATGACAGCTTTGTAGTAGAGGCTAAAGTCTGGGATTGTGATGCCTCCTGCTTTGGTCTTCTTCTTCAAAATTCCTTTGGCTATTCGGGGCCTTTTGTGATTCCATATGAATTTTAGGATTGCTTGTTCTAGTTTCGAGAAGAATGCTGGTGCAATTTTGATTGGGATTGCATTGAATGTGTAGATAGCTTTGGGTAGTATTGACATTTTGACAATATTTATTTTTCCAATCCATGAGCAGGGAATGTCTTTCCATTTCTTTAAGTCTTCTTCAATTACCTTCATAAGCTTTCTATAGTTTTCAGCATACAGATCCTTTACATCTTTGGTTAGATTTATTCCTAGGTATTTTATGCTTCTTGGTGCAATTGTGAATGGGATCAGTTTCTTTATTTGTCTTTCTGTTGCTTCATTGTTAGTGTATAAGAATGCAACTGATTTCTGTACATTGATTTTGTATCCTGCAACTTTGCTGAATTCATGTATCAGTTCTAGCAGACTTTTGGTGCAGTCTATCGGATTTTCCATGTATAATATCATGTCATCTGCAAAAAGCGAAAGCTTGACTTCATCTTTGCCAATTTTGATGCCTTTGATTTCCTTTTGTTGTCTGATTGCTGATGCTAGAACTTCCAGCACTATGTTAAACAACAGCGGTGAGAGTGGGCATCCCTGTCGTGTTCCTGATCTCAGGGAAAAAGCTCTCAGTTTTTCCCCGTTGAGGATGGTGTTAGCTGTGGGCTTTTCATAAATGGCTTTTATGATCTTTAAGTATGTTCCTTCTATCCCGACTTTCTCAAGGGTTTTTATTAAGAAAGGGTGCTGGATTTTGTCAAAGGCCTTTTCTGCATCGATTGACAGGATCATATGGTTCTTCTCTTTTTTTTTGTTAATGTGATGTATCACGTTGATTGATTTGCGAATGTTGAACCAGCCCTGCATCCCAGGAATGAATCCCACTTGATCATGGTGAATCATTCTTTTTATATGCTGTTGAATTCGATTTGCTAGTATCATATTGAGAATTTTTGCATCCATATTCATCAGGGATATTGGCCTGTAGTTCTCTTTTTTTACTGGGTCTCTGTCTGGTTTAGGAATCAAAGTAATACTGGCTTCATAGAATGAGTCTGGAAGTTTTCCTTCCCTTTCTATTTCTTGGAATAGCTTGAGAAGGATAGGTATTATCTCTGCTTTAAACGTCTGGTAGAACTCCCCTGGGAAGCCATCTGGTCCTGGACTCTTATTTGTTGGGAGATATTTTTTTTTTAATTTTTTTTTTTTTGTCAACGTTTATTTATTTTTGTGACAGAGAGAGACAGAGCATGAACGGGGGAGGGGCAGAGAGAGAGGGAGACATAGAATCGGAAACAGGCTCCAGGCTCTGAGCCATCAGCCCAGAGCCTGACGCGGGGCTCGAACTCCTGGACCGCGAGATCGTGACCTGGCTGAAGTCGGATGCTTAACCGACTGCGCCACCCAGGCACACCTGTTGGGAGATTTTTGATAACCGATTCAATTTCTTCGCTGGTTATGGGTCTGTTCAAGCTTTCTATTTCCTCCTGATTGCGTTTTGGAAGAGTGTGGATGTTCAGGAATTTGTCCATTTCTTCCAGGTTGTCCAATTTGTTGGCATATAATTTTTCATAGTATTCCCTGATAATTGTTTGTATCTCTGAGGGATTGGTTGTAATAATTCCATTTTCATTCATGATTTTATCTATTTGGGTCATCTCCCTTTTCTTTTTGAGAAGCCTGGCTAGAGGTTTGTCAATTTTGTTTATTTTTTCAAAAAACCAACTCTTGGTTTCGTTGATCTGTTCTACAGTTTTTTTAGATTCTATATTGTTTATTTCTGCTCTGATCTTTATTATTTCTCTTCTTCTGCTGGGTTTAGGCTGCCTTTGCTGTTCTGCTTCTAGTTCCTTTAGGTGTGCTGTTAGATTTTGTATTTGGGATTTTTCTTGTTTCTTGAGATAGGCCTGGATTGCAATGTATTTTCCTCTCAGGACTGCCTTCGCTGCATCCCAAAGCGTTTGGATTGTTGTATTTTCATTTTCGTTTGTTTCCATATATTTTTTAATTTCTTCTCTAATTGCCTGGTTGACCCACTCATTCGTTAGTAGGGTGTTCTTTAACCTCCATGCTTTTGGAGGCTTTCCAGACTTTTTTCTGTGGTTGATTTCAAGCTTCATAGCATTGTGGTCTGAAAGTATGCATGGTATCATTTCAATTCTTGTAAACTTATGAAGGGCTGTTTTTTGACCCAGTATGTGATCTATCTTGGAGAATGTTCCATGTGCACTCGAGAAGAAAGTATATGCTGTTGCTTTGGGATGCAGAGTTCTAAATATATCTGTCAAGTCCATCTGATCCAATGTCTCATTCAGGGCCCTTGTTTCTTTATTGACCGTGTGTCTAGATGATCTATCCATTTCTGTAAGTGGGGTGTTAAAGTCCCCTGCAATTACCACATTCTTATCGATAAGGTTGCTTATGTTTATGAGTAATTGTTTTATATATTTGGGGGCTCCGGTATTCGGCACATAGACATTTGTAATTGTTAGCTCTTCCTGGTGGCTAGACCCTGTAACTATTATATAATGTCCTTCTTCATCTCTTGTTACAGCCTTTAATTTAAAGTCTAGTTTGTCTGATATAAGTATGGCTACTCCAGCTTTCTTTTGGCTTCTCCATCCCCTCACTCTCAATAGTTAATTGAGAAATAGTTCTCCATCCCCTCACTCTCAATCTAAAGGTGTCCTCAGGTCTAAAATGAGTCTCTTGTAGACAGCAAATAGATGGGTCTTGTTTTTTTATCCATTCTGGTACCTTATGTCTTTTGGTTGGCGCATTTAATCCATTTACATTCAGTGTTATTATAGAAAGATACAGGTTTAGAGTCATTGTGATGTCTGTATGTTTTATGCTTGTAGTGATGTCTCTGGTACTTTGTCTCACAGGGTCCCCCTTAGGATCTCTTGTAGGGCTGGTTTAGTGGTGACAAATTCCTTCAGTTTTTGTTTGTTTGGGAAGACCTTTATCTCTCTTTCTATTCTAAATGACAGACTTGCTGGATAAAGGATTCTCGGCTGCATATTTTTTCTGTCTAGCACACTGAAAATCTCGTGCCAATTCTTTCTGGCCTGCCAAGTTTCAAAAGAGAGATCAGTCACGAGTCTTATAGGTCTCCCTTTATATGTGAGGGCACGTTTACCCCTTGCTGCTTTCAGAATTTTCTCTTTATCCTTGTATTTTGCCAGTTTCACTATGATATGTCGTGCAGAAGATCGATTCAAGTTACGTCTGAAGGGAGTTCTCTGTGCCTCTTGGATTTCAATGCCTTCTTCCTTCCCCAGTTCAGGGAAGTTCTCAGCTATTATTTCTTCAAGTACCCCTTCAGCACCTTTCCCTCTCTCTTCCTCCTCTGGGACACGAATTATGCATATATTATTTCTTTTTAGTGTATCACTTAGTTCTCTAATTTTCCCCTCATACTCCTGGATTTTTTTATCTCTCTTTTTCTCAGCTTCCTCTTTTTCCATAACTTTATCTTCTAGTTCACCTATTCTCTCCTCTGCCTCTTCAATCCAAGCCGTGGTGGTTTCCATTTTGTTTTGCATTTCATTTAAAGCGTTTTTCAGCTCCTCGTGACTATTCCTTAGTCCCTTGATCTCTGTAGCAAGAGATTCTCTGCTGTCCTGTATACTGTTTTCAAGGCCAGCGATTAATTTTATGACTATTATTCTAAATTCACTTTCTGTTATATTATTTAAATCCTTTTTGATCAGCTCATTAGCTGTTGTTATTTCCTGGAGATTCTTCTGAGGGGAATTCTTCCGCTTGGTCATTTTGGATAGTCCCTGGTGTGGTGAGGACCTGCAGGGCACTTCCCCTGTGCTGTGGTGTATAACTGGAGTTGGTGGGCGGGGCCGCAGTCAGACCTGATGTCTGCCCCCAGCCCACCGCTGGGGCCACAGTCAGACTGGTGTGTGCCTTCTCTTCCCCTCTCCTAGGGGCGGGATTCACTGTGGGGTGGTGTGGCCCGTCTGGGCTACTTGCACACTGCCAGGCTTGTGATGCTGGGGATCTGGCGTATTAGCTGGGGTGGGTAGGCAAGGTGCACTGGGGCAGGAGGGGCAGGCTTAGCTCGCTTCTCCTTAGGTGATCCACTTCAGGAGGGGCCCTGTGGCCGTGGGAGGGAGTCAGATCCGCTGCCGGAGGTTTGGCTCCGCAGAAGCACAGAGTTGGGTGTTTGCTCGGAGCGAGCAAGTTCCCTGGCAGGAACCGGTTCCCTTTGGGATTTTGGCTGGGGGATGGGCGGGGGAGATGGCGCTGCCGAGCGCCTTTGTTCCCACCAAACTGAGCTCTGTCGCCCGGGGGGCTCAGCAGCTCTCCCTCCCTTTGTCCTCCAGCCTTCCCGCTTTCCGAGCAAAGCTGTTAACTTATGACCTCCCAGACGCTAAGTCGCGCTTGCTGTCGGAACACAGTCCGTCAGGCCCCTCCGCTTTTGCAAGCCAGACTCGGGGACTCTGCTTGGCCGGCGAGCCGCCCCTCTGCCCCGGCTCCCTCCCGCCAGTCCGTGGAGCGCGCACTGCCTCGCCGCCCTTCCTACCCTCTTCCGTGGGCCTCTCGTCTGCGCTTGGCTCCGGCGACTCCGTTCTGCTAATCCTCTGGCGGTTTTCTCCCTTCTTCCTTCTTTAGGAAGGCCTGAATTGCTATATACTTCCCTCTTATGACCACCTTTGCTGTGTCCCAGAGGTTTTGAGCTGTTTTGTTATCATTTTCATTGGCTTCCGTGTACTTTTTAATTTCCTCTTTAACTTCTTGGTTAGCCCATTCATTCTTTAATAGGATGAATCTTTAGTCTCAAAGTATTTGTTATCTTTCCACATTTTTTCTTGTGGTTGATTTCAAGTTTCATAGTGTTGTGGTCTGAAAATATGCACAGTATGGTCTCAATCTTTTTGTACTTGTTGAGAGCTGATTTGTGTCCTAGTATGTGATCTATTCTGGAGAATGTTCCATGTGCACTAGAAAAGAATGTATATTCTGCTGTGTTAGGATGAAATGTTCTGAATGTATCTGTTAAGTCCATCTGGTCCAGTGTGTCATTCAAAGCCATTGTTTCCTTGTTGATTTTCTGATTAGATGATCTGTCCATTGTTGTAAGTGGGGTGTTGAAGTCCCCTACTATTATGGTATTATCATCACTGAATTTCTTTTTGTTTGTGATTAATTGATTTATATATTTGGGTTTACCCATATTTGAAGCATAAATGTTTACAATTGTTAGGTCTTCGTGGATAGAGCCCTTAATTATGATATAATGCCCTTCTTCATTTCTTGATACGGTCGTTATTTTGAAGTCTAGATTGTCTGATATAAGTATGGCTACTCCGGCTTTCTTTTGTTGACCATTAGCATGATAGATGGTTCTCTGTCCCTACTTTCAAACTGATGGTGTCTTTAGGTCTAAAGTGAGTCTCTTGTAAACAGCATATAGATGGATTTTGTTTTCTTATCCATTCTGTTATTCTCTGCTTTTGATTGGAGTATTCAGTCCATTGACGTTTAGAGTGAGAACTAAAAGGTATGAATTTAGGGGCACCTGGGTGGCTCAGTTGGTTAAGCATCTGACTTCGGCTCAGGTCATGATCTCATGGTCCATGAGTTCGAGCCCTGCGTCGGGCTCTGTGCTAACAGCTCAGAGCCTGGAGCCTGCTTCAGATTCTGTGTCTCCCTCTCTCTCTGCCCCTCCCCTGCTCATTCTCTCTCTCTGTCTCAAAAATAAATAAACATTAAAACAATAAAATAAAATAAAAGGTATGAATTTATTGCCATTATGTTTCTTGCAGAGTTGGAATGTCTGGTGGTATTCTCTGGTCCTTTCTAGTCTTTGTTACTTTTGTATTTATTTATTTTTTCTTTCTTTCTTTCTTTCTTTCTTTCTTTCTTTCTTTCCTTCTTTCCTTCTTTCCTTCTTTCTTTCCTCTTTTCTCCCCCTCAGAGATTCCCCCTTAATATTTCTTGCACAGCTGGTTTAGTGGTCATGAACTCCTTTAATTTTTGTTTGCCTGTGAAACATTTAAAAAAATTTTTTTTTAATGTTTTTATTTATTTTTGAGACAGAGAGAGACAGAGCATGAGCAGGGGAGGGGCAGAGAGAGAGGGAGACACAGAATCTGAAGCAGGCTCCAGGCTCTGAGCTGTCACCACAGAGCCCAATGTGGGGCTCAAACTCACAGACTATGTGATCATGACCTGAGCTGAAGTCAGACGTCCAACTGACTGAGCTACCCAGGCGCCCCTGTCTGGGAAACTTTTAAACTCTCCTTCTGTTTTGAATGACAGCCTTCTTGGACAAAGAATTCTTGGCTGCATATTTTTCTGATTCAGTACATTGAATATATCTTGCCACTCATTTCTAGCCTGCCAAGTTTTTGTGGATAGGTCTGCTGCAAACCTCATCTGTCTTGCCTTCTAGGTTAAGAACTTTTTTTTCCCTTGCTGCTTTTCATGATTCTCTCCTTGCCTGAGTATTTTGTGAATTTGACTATGATATGCCTTGTTGATGGTTGGTTTTTGTTGAATCTTAGGGGAGTTCTCTTTGCTTCTTGGATTTTGCTGTCTGTGTCTTTCCCCAGGTTAGGAAAGTTTTCCGCTATGATTTGCTCACATAACCCTTCTCCTTTTTCTCTCTCTTCATCTTCTGGGTCCCCCTATGATTCTGATGTTCCTTTTTATTGAGTCACTGATTTCTCTAATTCTTAAATCATGCTCTTTTGCCTTTGTCTCCCTCTTTCTTTCTGCTTCATTATTCTCCATAAGTTTGTTCTCTATATTGCTGATTCGCTGCCCTGCCTCATTCATTCTTGCCACCATGGCATCCACTCAAGATTGCAGCTCAGTTATAGCATTTTTTATTTCATCCTGACTAGCTTTTACTTCTTTTATCTCTGCAGAAAAGGATTCTAATCTATTTTAGACCCCAGCTAGTATTCTTATTATTGTGGTTCTAAATTCTGGTTCACACATCTTGCTTGTATCTGTGTTGATTAAGTCCCTGGATGTTGTTTCTTCCTGCTCTTTCTTTTGGGGTGAATGCCTTCGTTTCATCATTTTGAAGGAAGAAAAGGAATTAGTAAAGTTAAAAAAATTAAAATTAAAAAATTAGAAACAACACACACATACACACACAAATCAAATAAATGATGCTAGATCCTAGGTGTATTTTGGTCTGGTTGTTGAAAGGAGCTTAACAGATTAGGGAAAAAAAGAAAAAAAAAAAAAGAAAACATTTGAAAATTTGAAAAAATGAATGCAATGAAATAGAATAAAATGAAATGATGGAAGTAAAATAGAATTTGGAAAGTTTACACAAAAGTAAAGAACATAGTACAAAAATATTAAAGAAAAATATTTTTAATAAAAATTGAAAATAAAAATAAATATTTTCTCTTTTGGTTTCAAGAAAAAGAAAAGAAACAAAAAAGAAAAAAGAAAAGAAAATTGAATAGACGGACCAGCAAAACGTTTGAAATGATTGAAATGATTGAAATTACATCATTTTCCCCCAGAAGTCAAACTCTGAAGCACTTTATAGTCCACAAATTAAGCAGGCAGAGAGATTTGTGGTGTTCCTGAAGAATGAGATTGGCCCATTTGGGAAGGGCTTAGTGTAACAGCTCCATTCTCCCCTAGATGGCACTGCTTAGCTTACTGGGGTGGATTGTTGTGGCACTTGTAGGTGTGTATGCACAATAATGGCAGGAGTTAAAATGGCATCACCCAGCTACCCAGTCTCTAGTATTGGAACTCTGTTCTCCTCAGTCAGCAGTCACACACCTGTACTTTGTCTCCAGCTTCTGTCCACTCCCGGCTTTTATACTGTCTGTGACCAAGCTGTCAGGTTGCCAGGCAGCACCTCCCTCCTGAGTTTTATCTCAGGTAAATCTGTCTTTCCTGACCCCTCACTTCTGAGGGACTATGGCTTTGGCTTGCTTAGACCCTCTGGGGAGGGTCTCACTGAGCAATGGCCAGGTGCCAGCTGCATCTAGGAATGTTCATGGGACCATGCTGCTGCCGATGCGTAGAGACTGACTGGGTGCCAGCCTGCCCCAGAAAAAGTTCACGCGGTCGTATAGGAGTAGTGTTTCAGGGATTATGGAAAATCACAACACACATCTGGCACCAGGCATCACCCTTAATGACCTTGTTCTAGCACCAGTGAATATGGTTGTTCTCTGGGGTCTGCTGGGACCAGGTTGCCACACAGCCTCTACCAAATGTCCTTCCAGCAGGGGAACCGCCTCTCCGCAGGTGGCCTGAGGATACCCGGACCTCACTCTGCTCCTGCGGATTCGTCCTTCCCACCAGAGCACCACCAGGTATTGAGCTACGGGGTTTCAGACTCCACACTCCCCCTGTTTATAGAGTCTTAATGTAATTTAAACCCTCCCCTTTCTCCTTTCTCCCTTTTTAGTTCAGTCCCTGCAACTCTTTCCACTTTCCCACTTTCTCTCCAGCTGCTTTTCCGGGGGGTGCTTTTCCTGTACTCTCCCCCAGTCTCCATCCTCTCTCCACAAGCAAAAACAGTTCTCTGCTCTCCGCAGTTTCTCTCTCCCCTGGTTCACCCCTCTCTGCCATGTACCTGCTGAGTTCTGTGGTTCAGATCGTGCAGATTGTTGTGTTAATCCTCAAATCCGTTTTCTAGATGTGCAGGACGGTTTAGTGTTAATGTGGCTGTATATCATGGATGCAAGTCGCAGAAAAATACTTCCATGCTGTTCTGCCATCTTGGCTCCTCCCCTGCCACCCCTGCTTCTGTGCACCCAAACTGGAAACAAAATCTTTGACCTTCTCTGTCCTCTCTCTTTCTCTTCATAGTTCAAGCAGTTGTCCTAGTATTCTCCCTGTTCCCTGGTCTTTCTATTCCATATCTACTATTGCTGCTCTTTTCTGGATTGCCTCTTTTGAACTTTGTAATGTCTTTCTAACTGGAATTTGGACTCAGATCTGCTTCATTCCAGTCTTTCTCTTTCTCTCATAATCAAAGATTTAATAAGATCATGCTAAAGTTGGGCACCTGGTCATTAAGCATCTAGCTTCAGATCAGGTCATGATCTTACAGTTTACTAGTTTGAATCCCGCATCAGGCAAACTTGAGCCTCACTTCAGGTGAGCCATGCTTCTCAATCTCCCTCTCTTCCTTTCTCTGCCCCTCTTGGGATCCTCTCTCTCTTCTCTCTCTCTGCCCCTCATTCACTTGCACACCTCTCTCTCAAAAAAAAATCATGCTAAAGTCACCAATGGCTATTAACAGCTGTAATAATTTTAATTGTCACAATTTAATATTCATAGTCATTAACACAATAATAATAAAAACAGTTTTTAGTTTTATCACATTTCCCTACTTTATGTTCTAACTAAGTAGTATAGTTGTGAATCTAAATAGTCCCAGGCTTTCCAACTACATGTCTGGATCTTGCTGTTTCTACCGTCAATTCTTGGTTTGTCAAAATAGTGCTCTTTGGTCAAGGTCTGTCTTAAATGCCACTTTATTCATGAAGCCCTTTTTAAGAAGCACTTTTTATTATGAAAAAATTAAATGGACAAAAAAAAAGGACAAAATAATGTAATGAACCTTCATGTATCCATGATGAAGCTTCAATAGTTACCAATTTATGCCCAGGCTAGTTTTATCTGTACCCCAATGTACTACCCTCCCTTTTATCAAGTTTCAAGCTACATGTAATCACTTCCTCCTTTTTGCACCTGTCTGGTAACACTAACAGTGCTGTGAGCATTTTATAACTTTTGTGACACATTTTATACTCTTTCCTAGATTTAAAGTCCCTTGAAGGTAAAATGTGTGTGTTGCTGCCCTTCAACACCTATCCAGCACAACCCAGTGCCCTAAATCTAATTGGAAAAACAATAAAAATTTTTAATTTGAATTGAAATACCTAATGTTATTTGAAAAGAAGTTATCTTCTCCAGAGTTAATAATTGTTCCTTTTTAAAAAATAATTGTATCTCTTGACAAAATTATTTCTGTACAAAGCCAACATGAGTACCAATCCTATTTTTATATTTTCTGAGAAGGAGATCCATATGCTTCTTTAGTAATCCAATGTCCTGTTTAGATTGTCTTAATAATCACTCACTTCTATGCTGAACCTTAGCTCAGGGTGACATTGGATAAATCATTTGGAATTAGCATAGTGAATATATTCTCTTTGCCTGTTTCCTTATTAGCAAATTGCATCTTCCAATTCTAGCTCACAAGAGAATTACAAGATTAAATAGGGTAGCCACCTATTTATTATACAAGTTATGAACCATTCAGAATTTCTTTTTTTGTGCTTTCTAGATCTGTTGTCCAATTTTGTGTTTTTATTATTCATTAGCTCTCCCTTAAAGGATGATGCAGAGGGAGAAAGAGGATTTTAGGCTTAAATTATTTAGCAGTGGGGTCAGTAAAAAATTTGGCAGGGTGGAAAATTAAAGCCATTAACTAAAATGAAGATCATCTGCCTTTCATTAACATGAATGATAAAGAATCATTTGTGAAGCATTTTGAATTCCTTAGAGAAAGTCTTTATGTTTGTTTATCTGATTGTGTGTGTTTTTATCATGGACAGCCTTAATTTCTTCAATTCTGATACTTCATCAATTCAAGAATGTCATCATGACTTAAGAGTATATAATAGAATTGAAACAGAAACCACACAAAATAATTCACTACGTTTCTATAATAATTTCTAATGTTGAGAATGAGATTGTGGGTTGTATTTAGTTTCTGTTATGCTTATGCACACTTGGAGTGAAATACTAAATTCAACAGTAAACCAAAAAAATGGGATTATTTAAAAGGCTATGTAAAAAGTTCTACCTGAAGTTACATCATTATGCAAGGTTGATATACGGAAACAAGTCATGTAGGTAACAAGTGAGCCTGAGAATTACCCAGCCTATCATTTTAGGACTTTCTGTAGTTTCCTATGTATTGTATGTGTGGTTACTCTGATAAAATTATGCCCTATTGGGGAAGGAGGGGATAATTATATACTTTAGTGGTATTAATTTGGAGATTGGCAAAAATCTAAGGATGCATCTTTATAAAGGCCAGGCTGTTGTATCATTGATAAAGGAATGTAGAGGACCTGGGGAAGTAATCAGGTCCTCTTTACTTATTGGGTAGTGCCTTAAAATTGTGCAGAGAAGTGTCCGGACCATGCTGAGATGTACTGAGTGTCATTATCTCCATGCCCGTCCCGTCAACCACCTTTGTTTTCATTGGTCTTAATGAAATGTTGTGTATTGTTGCTTCATTTTTATTTTCAAATTTAAGTGCTCACTATTAAAAATGTTTGAAAACCACTCATCAGATTTACCACCATCCCAACTCACCTCTACATAAGATTTTACTTGCACTTAGAGAATCTGACATATCCGTTAAGATCCCATTTTTGAAGTCCACTTAAACATTATATGATTAATCAGTCTTTGCCTGAGTTAGACACTATCTTTTGAAATCTTCATTTCAAATTATTTTAGTTATCAGATCTCTACATTAGGTAAATTAGTGAGTTCTTTCCTTAAGAATTTATGTTCCTTTTTTTAAGTTTATTTATTTATTTTGAGAGAGAGAAAGCATGAGTGGGGGAGGTGCAGAGAGAAAGAAGAGAGTGAAAATCCTAAGCAGGCTCCACACTGCCAGTGCTGAGCCCAACACGGGGCTTGAACCCACAAATGGTGAGATCATGACCTAAGCTGAACTCAGATGCTTAACTGACTGAGCTACCCAGGCGCCCGAAGTATTTATGTTTTTAAATCTAACCTTCCTCTTCCCCTTACCTCTTAATCTCCAGCTGTTCTTTACTGCTTACCAAATTACGGGCAATCTCAGTATGCTGGCATTTGTAGTCCTCAATCACAGGGCATCGGAACTCTCTCCCACTGCACACCTCCATGTGCCTTGAAATACAGTAGAGCTGAGGGGCCAGAGCGAGGTCCCACACATGCTGGGTTGAATTCGGTCTCATAGCAACAATATCAAGCAACCAAATTTCTGCTGTTTTCTGTTCTGCTTCTCATTGTTAGCCCAAAGTAACTAATTTTTTAAAAACTCTAAGGAAGAAAAATATTTTATTTTTCTTCTCTCTCTATGGAGACTGCTGCTTAAACTTTATGGCAAGTGAACATGCATTTTTCTTAATTCTGTGTTTCCTCTGTCTTTCAAGAGCCTATTTCCTCCTCGTTTCGAAAAATATTTTTTAGTACACACAAGCAATATATTTAATAGTCTGAGTCATGGTTATAAGGTTAATAAATGCTTAATAAAACCACCAGTTTGCTTACTTTCTGAAATGACATAAGAAAAGAAAAATATGATAACTTTTTGTGTGTGTGTGTAAATTCAGTACTTCTGAAAGATGCCAAATGAAAGATTGAAATCCTTCATTTATGGCACAAATAAAGTAATAAAACTCAAAGCTCTATCACAGTTATTTATTAAGTATTCTGTTTTATTTTAGGAATACTTTAGAGGAGGAATTCTTCATATTTAAAACCAAGAAATTTGAAATCAATAGTTTAAAAACTACGTGGTACATTTTAATTTAACATGGACTACTTCTATTCCTGGAAGATTCCTAATATAGTCTTAGTGACCAATTTTCTACACATTGTTTGCAGCTTGTCAGTTTGCTTCCATTCATTAATCATTAGGGCATTTGGATGCATTAAATAGAAATCTGATATATGACAGATTTGAATAATGCATATAACTTACCTTAAATACTTTGTGTGATTGCCTAGTAACTATATTTATGTATATTACATCTATATTTGTATATGTTGTATATAAATACATATACAGACATTAGAAACTACATTATAGATAGAGTGTTACATGTCTTCAGATGCAGTATATGCTTTTCTTTTTTCTTAAATGGCTCTTTTCAGTTCATTCTATGAATTAGCTATACTAATCACAGGTAAAAACTGCCATCGCTTTTACATTGCTTATAAAGATTGGATTGGAGTAAGTGGCAGAAGGGAGGAAGGTGCAGAGGTTTGGGGAGCACTGAGGATGGTGAGGAAGTTCAGTGGCTGGGTCCAGTAGTTTCTTTACAAATTGTAATCCAATGCAGTTGTTAGCTTTGTATTTGCGATTAATTTCAGGTTATGAAAATATTTTCATTTGTTTAACATAGTAACATGCCTTTCCCATGCTCACGTTTTTATATGAAGATGTTGAGATTTTATATATATATATATATATATATATATATATACACACATACATATGTGTGTGTGTGTGTGTGTGTGTGTGTGTATGTATAGAATTGATGGATATAGATACATACATATACATACAGCTAAAATTTGCTGTTGCTGCTTTCCCTGGGGTATATACCTAGAGTTGCCTATGTGATTGTAAATCAGCTGCCACTTGGAGTCCCTGCCCCTTAGAATCCATTGTCTATTTACTGCCTCTATTGCATCTTGTTGCCTGTGGCATGCCTCTCCCAGATGAGTAGTCACATGGGCTCCTTATTGTGCCTTAGTTTCAGCTGCCCTGGGGGATTATTGAGTTTTCAAATCTTTAGTTTCTGTCATAGTATCCCAAACATAACCTCAAATTTAGTGAATATCAGTCCTGAACTTTTCACATAATGTGATAACAGACAAATAGAATACATTCTAACAGCATGTCTTCCAAAACAGTCCTAAAGGTATATGATAGAAGAAGACAGTAGACATGTTTTATTTCAACATTAGCACACTTAGCTGCTGTGTTATTTGTCACAAAATGGAAATATTTTATTTATGTTATTTCATTCACTTTATTTATTCCTTAATACAACTCCATGAGGAAGGTTTCTTATTATTCCCATTTTACATGCGAATAAACTGAAGCTTAGGGAGGTTAATAATTTGCTCAAGGACACACAGATAAGAAAGAATAGGAATCTCACCAGCTCTATCAACCTCCAGAGTTTAAGCTTTTAAGCAGTGAGTGATATTTATCCAGCCCTTGAGTTACTGAAAATCTAATTAAGAGATAAACAAAAAATGAGAGAACATAGAACAGTTAGTGAGCAATTATACCCCATTGCATAAAACTGTTGCATGGTAATAACTAGCTTTCTAGTTTATAATCCAGACTATTATTTTTTAAAATTATATATATCAGAGAAGTAGAGCCCATCTAACTACACTTCTAAGAGAAGAAAAGTAATTGCAGCCTCAAAATGTGGGTGTGCTCTATAACTGAAAGGCTGAATGTTACCTAAAGATCATTTTTAAACGTTATTGATGAGTTTACTCCCCTTTGTCCATTGTTTCTTATTCTCTCTGTCCTGCAGGAGATTGTCTTTCTCCTCCTAGCCTCAACACTCTGAGGACCCTCACCCCCACCCCTCACACCTCAGCACCTGGTATCTTTCAGTTCTGCAGGTAGCTTATCCATTCAGCACTCCTGCTGTGCAGATGATCTTACTGTTAGACTCAGTGTGACTGTCTGTCTTCAAGAGGGAACAAGAGTTCTTTCTTAAATCAGATATTGAAATTATTTTCAATAATTTCCTGTATTTCAGAGTTTTTCTTCTCTTTCTGTTTCATCTTAAACTAACCCTTGATAAATACTGTCTCACTGAACTTTGATATCCTATACCTTAGAGAAGGCTTATCTAGAGAGAATCTGAGCCCAATGCAAGACTCCATAACCTACACTTTTAGATCTGACATAGTCCACTTTCCCTGATTCCATTCAGCCAGTTCCTGAACTTGACTTGGAATGCTGTTCCTTGACCATTCAGATTATCCCACCAGACTGCTGCTAGGAGGCCATTAAGTTCTGTGCCATCTATCTTTCTTCAGTTTATCAGTATAGTCTTCCTGTGTACATCTGTATTATTTGCCTAGTTACCTTTTAAGTCAAATAAAGAGCCATGTCCCATTTCACTTATGTTCAGAACTTTGCGCTGTGTTGCAGATAGTTGTATCGACTTCTAGCTAATGAGACTCTCCCTGGGAAATTACAGTCTCCCAACAGAAATTCTTCTCAATTGTGGCATCAGTTTCATAGCTTTGTGTAGGTTTAACCACTGAAGAGAAAAGGATAGAGGTATTTTGAACCAGTGATCCCATATTTTACAAGACAATTTATTTTAGAATTTCCTGCGTGGGCAAAGTTATTTAAATAAAGTTAAGAATTGAAGACTAGATACCAAGTATTCTGCTTTTCTCTTGCTTTCAGGAAAATACCCCTAACACCGGATTCATTGTGATATCACATCTGTGGAATAAGTATTTATTGTACATACTGAACATGAAGTAGTGTCTATGATTAAAACAGGCTTTTTTTTTTTTACCTTAAACTGTACAATTTGCAGCAAAAGTAATGGGAAAGAAAACATTTATAGGTATTAGAGTCCAGCTGTGCTGCTCTATATGTATATATATATATATATATATATATATATATATATACATATAGATACGCTCAAAATTGCTATTCTAAGAAAGACCAATTAAAGTAAGATACAATCAAAAGTGAAAAGATAGTAGGACCTCCCTTTTAAGTGAAAAAAAAGTCCCTGGTCCAAGTAGGGAGTGCTGACTTGGAAAAATTGGTAGTTTGACACTGTGAAAGAAATAAAATTGTCATGAACAAAGGTGAAAAGGGATTATATTTGTCAAGAAGGAACTCCTACTGGATGAACTGTCTGAGGGCTGTGGCATGTCACATCTTGTCTTGGAGAGTTAATGACTGGTAATGTTGAAGGAATAGGTCTTTTGTCAGATCATTACGGCAGTCCCAGTTACATCTGCCTCAAGAGGTAATGACTGGTTCAGATAAGGGGCCCAAATACTTCACGTGAAACATGACTCAATCCAATCACCTCATCCCTGATTAGGAGAGGGAAGCCAAGGCAGTTTTATCTAGAAAGCACTAGGGTAAGCCCTAGGGTGAGAACACAAAAGCTGCTTATGGTCCTTAGGAACTGAGGGCTGAAGAGTTTGCATGGCCTCCAATTCTGTGCATGTAGTAGATTATACTTTGCTCAGCCTTTCTCTACTATAGAATATATTCTTCGTAAGCATTCTGAAAAAGTGAAAATTGAAAATTAAAACTGGTGAATTAAGCAGGGCTAGATAAAAGATGGCATTGCTCCTTAGAAGAAAGGATAAGACCCTACACAGTTTAGGTACCTCAAGAATATCAGGAAAACAATGAGGGAAATTGTCTCTTTCTAAGAGTGCCAGAGGTCAAATTTAATGCGTGGGTATAATGAAGGAACATTGATATTTCTCAACTCTTACTACATCCCAGATATTGATGTGTTTCTAGAATTCATCTACTAATCTTAACATGAGGAGGTCACAGAAAGACTCCTAATGAGAAAAACACCAAAGCACATCATTAGCATGGAAAATAAATATTCCTCTAAACTGCACCTTAACAGTTAATTTAAAAGATATTTTCTTATGGTTTTAAAAAAATGATAAAAGTTTAAAATGGAACAGTGCCTAGTTCACTACACAACTCATGGTAGGTGATCAGCAGATGTTAGTGTTATCTTACTCCCTTAATCAAAAAGAATTAATAACCTTCATCCCAATTATAAAGTAGGTCAATTATAGAAATTTGGAAAGTTCTAAAAAGCATGAAAGAGAAAAAAATCACCTTATAATTCCACTATTCAAAGGTAAACACTTGAGATAGTGCTTATTCATTTTCTTACCAACATTCTAAATACTTCACACACACACACAAATCATTGAGCAAACTTCTTTTTGTGATTCCTCCAATAGTTAGATTTCAGGGCTAACAGTGATCCTTTAAAGAAACATAGTGAGATTCATCACACTGTATAAGTGAAGGGGATTGTAACAGAGGTGATAAGAGCTTTAAAAATTAGGCTCCACAAGACAGGGATGTCCACTCTCGCCACTGTTATTCAACATAGAATTGGAAGTCTTAGCCTCAGCAATCATACAACACAAAGAAATAAAAGGCATCCAAATCGGCAAGGAGAAGATCACACTTTCACTCTTTGCAGATGACATGATACTCTATATGGAAAACCCAAAAGATTCCACCAAAAAATGGCTAGAACTGATCCCTGAAGTCAGCAAAGTCACAGGATATAAATCAATGCACAGAAATCGGTTGCATTCCTATACACCAATAATGAAGCAACAGAAAGAGAAATCAAGGAATCTATCCCATTTACAACTGCACCAGAACCATAAAATACTTAGGAATAAATCTAACCAAAGAGGTGAAAAACTTATACACTGAAAACTGTAGAAAGCTTACGAAAGAAATTGAAGAAGACACAAAAAAATGGAAAAATATTCCATGCTCCTGGATAGGAAGAACAAATATTGTTAACATGTCAATACTACCCAAAGCAATCTACATATTCAATGCAATACCTATCAAAATAATACCAGCATTCTTCACAGAGTTAGAACAAACAATCCTAAAATTTGTATGGAACCAGAAAAGACCCCAAATAGCCAAAGCAACCTTGAAAAAGAAAACCAAAGCAGGAAGCATCACAATCCTGGACTTCAAGTGGTATTACAGAACTGTAATCATCAAGACAGTATGGTACTGGCACAAAAACAGACACTCAGATCAATGGAACAGAATAGAGAACACAGAAATGGACCCACAAATGTATGGCCCACGAATTTTTGACAAAGCAGGAAAGAATATCCAAAGACTATCCAATGGGATAGTCCAAAAGACTAGGATATCCAAAAGACGGGATATCCAAAGACTATCCAATGGACAGTCTCGTCAGCAAGTGGTGCTGGGAAAACTGGATGGTGACATGCAGAAGAATGAACATGGATCACTTTCTTACACCATACACAAAAATATACTCAAAATGGATGAAAGACTTAAACGTAAGACAGGAAGCCATCCAAATCCTCAAGGAGAAAGCAGGCAAAAACCTCTTTGACCTTGGCCATAGCAACTTCTTACTCAACACGTCTCTGGAGGCAAGGGAAACAAAAGCAAAAATGAACTATTGGGACCTCATCAAAATAAAAACTTCTGCATGGTGAAAGAAACAATCAGCAAAACTAAAAGGCAGCCGATGGAATGGGAGAAGATATTTGCAAACGACGTATCAGATAAAGGGTTAGTATCCAAAATCTATAAAGAACTTACCAAACTCAACACCCAACAAAACAAATCATCCAGTGAAGAAACGGGCAAAAGACATGAATCGACACTTCCATTCCAAAGAAGACATCCAGATGGCCAACCGACACATGAAAAAATGCTCACTATCACTCATCATCCGGGAAATACAAATCAAAACCACAACGAGCTATCACCTCACACTGGTCAGAGTAGCTAACATTAACAACTCAGGCGACAACAGATGTTGGCAAGGATGTGGAGAAAGAGGATCTCTTTGGCACTGCTGGTGGGAATGCAGGCTGGTGCAGCCACTCTGGAAAACAGTGTGGAGGTTCCTCAAAAAATTAAAAATAGAACTACCCCATGACCCAGCAATTGTATTACTACATATTTTTCCAAGGGATACAGGTATGCTGTTTCAAAGAGGCACATGCACCCCCATATTCGTAGTAGCACTATCAACAATAGCCAAAGTATGGAAAGAGCTCAAATGTCCATCAACAGATGAATGGATAAAGAAGATGTTGTGTATACACACACACACACACACACACACACACACACACAATGGAGTATTACTCAGCAATCAAAAAGAATGAAATCTTGTCATTTGCAACTATGTGGATGGAACTAGAGGGTATTATGCTAAGCAAAATTAGTCAGTCAGAGAAAGACAAATATCCTATGACTTCACTCATATGAGGACTTTAAGACACAGAAGAGATGAACATAAGGGAAGGGAAGCAAAAATAATATAAAAACAGGGACAAGGACAAAACATAAGAGACTCTTAAATATGGAGAACAAACAGAGGGTTACTGGAGGGGTTGTGGGAGGGTGGATGGGCTAAATGGGTAAGGGCCATTAAGGCATCTACTCCTGAAATCATTGTTGCATTACATGCTAACTAATTTGGATGCAAATTAAAAAATAAATAAATTATTTTTAAAAATTAGTTTCCATCCTTGGCAAAGGGAGAAGAGCTCCTATTTAAGCCAACTGTTCCACAAATAACAAA
The DNA here is from genome assembly GCF_007474595.2 of Lynx canadensis. Taxonomy (NCBI): domain Eukaryota; kingdom Metazoa; phylum Chordata; class Mammalia; order Carnivora; family Felidae; genus Lynx; species Lynx canadensis. Next base: position 151,180,177 of record NC_044303.2, on the reverse strand, counting down.
AATACATATGGAGAAAATATGAAAAACAATTATCTGAAGACATGGGAATATGACCAAAAGCAATAAAAACTGGAAGGGAGTGGAAAAAATTAATTGATAGAGTTAATGACACTAAGCTTCCTGTTTTTGTGGTATTTTTGGCCAGCTGGTGTCATACTTGGTAACTAAAAACTAGATAGAAACCTGCTGTCTTACTGCCTTAAATAACTAATATTCAATTAGGCTAAAAATTTTGAGTAAGTAGACACAGAGGAACAAAAAAAAACTGATGGAAAAAAAACAAATAGAAAATAAGTAATAAAGTCATAAAATTAAATACCACCAGATAATAGTTATATTAAGTATAAATTGGTTAAAAACTCCAGCTAAAAAGCAGGAAACAAAAAACCAAAAAAAACTCTTTGAAAGGATTAACAAAAGTGATAAACAGCTAGCTGAATGATCAACAGAAAATAAAAAGAAAACACAAGTTTTCAGTGTCAAGAATAAAGGGTGTATCACTACAGATTTTAAAGACAGTAAATGGATACTAAAGAAATATGTAAATATCTTTATGCCAATAAACATAACAGTTTAAATGACATAGACAAATTTTTTAAAATATTACTTTCTTTAAAGGGATGCCTGGGTGGCTCAGTCAGCTAAGCATCCTACTTTGGCTCAGGTCATGATCTCAAGGTTCATGGGTTTGAGCCCCATGTCGGGCTCTGTGCTCACAGCTCAAGAGCCTGGAGCCTGCTTTGGATTCTGTGTCTGCATCTGTCTCTGCCCTTCCCCTGCTTGCTCTTTCTCTCTCTCAAAAATAAACATTAAAAATTTTTTAATAATAAAATATAACTTACTCTAAAGACAAAAAGATGAAAAAGAAAATCTGAATAGCCCTTCAACTGAAGAAACTGAATTTTTTTGTGAAAAACCTTCCCATAAAGAAAGCTCTAGGCTTAGATAATTTCATTGGTGAATCCTATTAAACATTTAAAGAAGAAATAACACCTGCCATATATAAACTCTTTTAGGAAAGGTAGCAGGAGGGAGCACTTCTCAAATAAGTAAAATGTAGCTATTTTAAAAGCAGTGCAATATAATTTTAACAGAGAAAACATTAGACATTTGAGCCTTTAACAAAGTAAGAAAGTTAACTGTCTTAGTTCATTTGGGCTGCTATAACAAGGTACCACAGAATGAGTAACATAAACAACAGAAATTCCTTACAGTTCTAGGGGCTTGGGGAGTCCAAGATCAAGGCACCAGGATGGTTGCATTCTGATGAAGGTACCTTCCTGATTCAGAGCCCGTGCCTTCTCGCTGTGCCCTCACAAGGTAGAAGGGGCAAGGGATTGCTGTGGGATTTTTTATAAGAACACTAATTTCATTCATAAGGACTCCATGTGACCTAAGCACCTCCCCAAAACCCCATCTCCTAATGCCATTACCTTTGGAGGTTAGGGTTTGAACGTATGAATTTGGAGAGGAAACAAAAAATTTGGATCATAGCACTATCGTTTCTAGTATATAAACAACAGCAAAAGGGATAAGAAGAGTTCTCTACATGGCTTAATAGTTTACATTTTCCTTTTGTATTTTAAAAGGTAGCTTTAGGGGCACCTGGGTGGCTTGGTCGGTTAAGTGTCTGACTTCGGCTCAGGTCATGATCTCACGGTCCGTGAGTTCGAGCCCCGCGTCGGGCTCTGTGCTGACAGCTCAGAGCCTGGAGCCTGTTTCAGATTCTGTATCTCCCACTCTCTCTCTGACCCTCCCCCGTTCATGCTCTGTCTCTCTCTGTCTCAAAAATAAATAAACGTTAAAAAAATTAAAATAAAATAAAAAAATAAAAGGTAGCTTTATTATTGTTTCTTTGCTCATAAGTTGAATAAGTTATAAATATAAAGAGTAAAGAAAACAAACAAAATAATAATACAAGCTTTAACAGTTACAAGAATGTAGACAATGAAAGGGAAAATCTTCTCCTTCACTTGCCATCCTCTAGTCTCCATTTCCTTTCCCCAGAGGCAACCAGTTTTTAATTTCTTTTTAGTTTTTATGTTGATATCCTCTGCATGCATAAGTATATATGTATGTATATATATATATATATATATATATATATATATATATATAATTTTTAAGAGACTTCCTTAAAATATAAAATAGTGGAGGGGCGTCTGGGTGGCTCATTAGGCTAAGCGTCCGACTTCAGCTCAGGTCACGATCTCGCAGTTCGTGGGTTTGAGCCCCCGCATCGGGCGCTGTGCTGACACCTCAGAACCTGGAGCCTGTTTCAGATTCTGTGTCTCCCTCTCTCCCTGACCTTTCCCCGTTCATGCTCTATCTCTCTCTGTCTCAAAAATAAATAAACGTTAAAAAATTAAATAAAAAAATATAAAATACTGGAACATTTTAAAATAATTTTATTTAAGTAATCATTTGACCACTTTATTTTCTGTCTGTATTCTCTGTTATACTTCTCAAGACAGGGGGAATTGGATAGTCATGGGTACTTTTGGGAACTGGTGAGGGGGCAATTGAATTAAGGAAATCATTTAATTTGTATTTAGGGGAATATATTTGGGTGGTTCATAGTCAATTTGTGAAGTTAACTTTTCTTACCAACACTCCCTCATGTAGGAAAAGCCTTAGGAATTTTTTTACTGTGCTGACTCATCCAGGAAAACTGTGGAGCCTGGAGTTGTGATGTGAGTGTCTCATCTACCTAGTGCTAGAGGTTATATAGATGGCGTGAGGTGGTGGAAGATGAATAAGGTTGATATATACACAGCTAGAAGACAGTTTGTAGATTAGTCTTCCAATAATCAGAAATGCAAAATTATAGGGATGCTTGGGTGGCTCGGTCGGTTAAGCATCCAACTCTTGATTTCGGCTCAGGTCATGGTCTCAAGGTTCATGGGTTAGATAGAGCTTTGCATGGGGCTCTGCACTTACAGTTTGAAGCCTGTTTGGGATTCTGTCTCCCTCTCGGCCCTTCCCCCGCTTGCTTGCTCTCTTATCTCTCGCTCAAAATCAAAATAATAATAATAAAAGAAATGCAAAATTTTAAGGAAAGTAAATGAAGAGTAAAAAGTACTATAGAAATTCCAGGCAAATGGGGCACCTGGGTGGTTCAGTTGGTTAAGCATCCAGCTTCCACTCACGTCATGATCTCAGGGTTCATGGGTTCAGCCTGACTCGGTGTCAGGAGCCTGCTTTGGCTTCTGTGCCTCCCTCTCTCTCTGCCCCTCCTCCACTTGTGCACGCTCTCTCTTTCTCTCTCTGTCTCAAAAGTAAATAAATAAACATTTAAAAAAAAGAGAAATTCCAAACAATTAATAAAAATAATATATTATTTTTTCTGAATTATTTTACATTTGTAAACCTATCTTTATTTAAGATTTATAAACTTGTGGGGTGCCTGGCTGTCTAAGTCTGTAGAGCAGGTGACTTTTGATCTCAGGGTTGTGAGTTTGAGCCCCACATTGAGTATAGAGATCTCCTTAAAAAAAAAAAAAAAGTTTAAAGATGTATAAATTTGTAAAATGTTACAGTTTGTTCTGATTTCTTTTTCTCATTCTAAATATTCACTTTTTATCCAACTTTTAATTTTTGAATTTCAAATTGTTTTAAAGAGAAACCCCAAAGTTGTATAAGCTTCAGACTGTACAAAAATTAGATCTTCCCTGTTTAAGTTGTAGGAGAAACTAGGGAAGAAAGACGTGAAATTGATCAAGGGCAGGATACAGATGCCCCTTAATTCTATACTTTAAGCGAAAAAGAAGAAATATATATATATATATAAATATATATATATACATATACATACATATTTATAATGGAAGTTAAAATTTAAATGTCTAAAAGCAGAATACAGTAAGATACATAATTTCTAAGCCACTAAAACAAGAATGCAAGCTTGACTAATTCCACAGAAAGAAAGAAAAAAAAAGTAAATAATATAAAATAAAATGGCAGGAAGAAATATAATCACAATAAATATAAATAAGTTAAATCCTCCTTATTAAATAAAACCCATGTCTCTTGGGCTTTCAAAAATCTAGCTATATACTTTTGAAAAGAGTAAAGGAAAATGGGCTTTTGAATTACATTGGAATACACTTCTATCAGAATCACTTAGGAACTTAATACTAGAATCACATAGGAAAGTCATTACATTAGAATCAGGGGGTAGACTTTGGGATAAAAGGATTTCCTTTTTCAGGACTGTAGAAATTAAGTAGTATGTTTGGTATATCTGGCACTGACACTATGACTGCTTCTGGAGAACGAAATGGGGTACTGATGAACAGGGTAGAAGGTCCATTTACTTCCACTCTTCACCATATGCTTTTTGGGGCCCTTTTGAACTTAGTCTCATCTTTTTTTTAATTTGTTTTTTTTTTTTTTACCAGTTGAAAAATTGTTCACCAATTGAATAATTGTAATGTTTACTCAAATAATTAATAGGTTTAATAGAATATTTGGGAGAAGTCATCACCCATATGCAATTATGTGATTTATGACAAAGGTTCAAGTCACGGGAGGAGAGGGTGATTTTTTAATTAAATGATTCTGGATCAAATGGAGTTCTATATGAAAAAAAGAACTCTGACCCCTTCCTCACACTATATATAAAATTAACTTAAAATGGATAAAGATCTAATGTGAAGAGTAAAACAAAGAAACTTCTAAAAGAAAACGTAAGAGTATAGCTTCATACCTTTAAGGTAGCCAATGTTTTCTTAAACGCAAAAAGCACTAACTATGAAGGAAGAGACTAATAAAACAGACTTCATTAAAATTAAGATCTTTTGGTAAATAAACCTATCTTAATAAAAGGGTAGGGAGATTGTTGCTCTGGAAGGTCCGTAGTTCTGGCATTTGCAGAGGCCCTACCTATAAGAACTACTAAGTGTAATTTGTGGTCCTTTTGGAAAGGACGTGGCTTTGGGGAAAAAATCTCTTTAAAAGACAATTGGGACAATTATGGGTGTTTGAGTATAGATGAGCTATTAAGGAATGTACTTAGTTTTAGAGATACATGCTGAAGTTTTAAGGAGTGAACTATATCTAATTAATTTTAAAATGTTTCAGCAAACATAAGATAAAGCAAATATGGCAAAATGTGAAATTTGTCCAATATAGACAATGGCATGTGGGTGCTCACTTTTCTTTATTATTCTGTGATTGGAAATAGGAACTTTAATAAAGGAAGGGAAAAAATTAAGATCTTTTGTTTATCAAAAGACACCTTTAATAGCATCAGAAAACAATCCACTGAGTGGAAGAAAAACCTAAAACAACTATTGACAAAGGACTTACATCCAAAATGTATAAATCACTATTATAAATTAAAAAAAAAAGAGACAACTCAATGTTTTAAAAAATGGGTAAGACTTGAATAGCCACTTCAAAAATGTAGATATCTAAATGGTCAACAAGTAGATGAAGAAGGATTCAATATCATTCTTTATGAGGGAAATACAAATTAAAACCATAATCAGTTACCAGTATATATGAAAGCTTTTAAAATCAGATTTCAAAAATCAGATACCACAACTCTTGTACACTGCTGGTAAGGTGTAAATCCATGCGACTCCTCTGCTCCTATCATTTTTATTTCCCCTACTCTCACTAGCAAGTTCTTATCATGCCACAGAATCCCTTTACTCATCGTAAGGTGATAACTTTTCCTTTGTAGTTCAACTACCGACATCGAGCACATAATAATAGTTAAGTGTATAAATCTGTATTCCCTCCTTTCTTATTTATTCGTCCTACCTTTACTTTCTGTATGCTCCTTAGTTCCTTATTATAAATCAAAGGGGCCTGTGTTTCCTCACTTATTAATGAAGGGATTCTCAACCTATCATATTCAGCTTAACAGGTAAATGGTTTTGCATTGATGTTACTAGCAGAGACATCATTTGGATAGCTCCTTAAAGACAGAAAACTTAACATTTTGTATTACCCTTCAGGGGCTCTGTATGTACTAATCACTCTATAAGGAAGTAATAAATTTAACATGATTATGGTCAGAAAAAAATGACCAAGATATTATGGAAGTGAAGTTGCTCTCATAGTCTTGGCATGACAGGGGAATGACCGTCCTATTTTGTCTTGGTGTCACTTTCATTCTTTTTTTTTTTTAAATTGTTTTTAACATTTATTTATTTTTGAGAGAGAGAGAGAGAGAGAGAGAGAGAGAGAGAGAGAGTGCGAGCAGGGGAGGGCAGAGAGAGAGGGAGACACAGAATCCGAAGCAGTCACTAATGGGGCTCCTCATACGGGATACACTAACTTATGGTGGGAATTACTAAATGCTCATTAGCAAAGCATTTCTGCAGTGGGGTATATAGTAAAAAGCACTTATGTTGATTTTTATTTTCGAAGATTAATCATTTAAATCTATATTATAGAGTCATTTTGAGAATTATGTGAGTTAATAATTTCAAACACTTAGGACAAGTGCCTGGCACATGGTAAAGCTGTCAGTAAATGTCATGGTGATGATGATGATGATGAATATCATCATCATCTAAAAATTTCAGATAGATTCATTCTTCTATGATTATCATTTGTCCTGGACACTGAGGCAGATTCCACTGATACCAGATTCCTCTTCAGAGCTAAAGGTCTTGTTTCTCCAACTGCTGGGAATGCTGTTGGCTCACAGCTCTCAAGATGTGAGCTTTATGCAGGAACTGCCTATCCAAGGTCACATGCACTCGCTGGGGGCAGTCTTTATCTAATGACTGGTTATTGATGAGTATAAATACGTCTGGCTCCCTACCTCAACTTGGAATACCTCTGAAGGGCCACCCTGGCTTCAGAGCCATCCAGAAGGTTGGCTTAGGCTTTGTTATAACTCTATCACAGCCCAAATTCTCTCTCTACCCAATCCGGCATTTTACCTGCATTAAAATTCCCTAATAAGTTTTCCTGAAATGCAAATCTCTGTCTCAGGTTCTGCTTTCCAGGGCACATAACTAGAAACATCAATTGTTACTTAGTGGATTAAAAGACTCCATTAACAAATGTATCCTTTTTTATTCACTGGTAATTATTAACACAAGGTTCAACTTTGATATATATATATATATATTTAAAAGATTAGACATTTGATATCTTAAGTTGGTGGCAGAGACTAACAGAATAAATTATTAAATGAAATGTTTATCCTATTAAATATGTCTATTTTTAAGTTTAATTATTTTGAGAGAGAGAGCATGAGAGAGCATGATCAGGGGAGAGGCAGAGAAAGAGGGAGAGAGAGAATCCCAAGTTGGTGGGGGAGAGGTGCTCGATCCCACCAACCCTGAGATCATGACCTGAACTGAAACCAAAAGTTGGATGCTTAACCAGGTGCTGCCTAAATATATTCTTATTGGAAAAGCTGGCAACATATTCAGCTATTTATCTGATGTATAGAAAGCATGAAAGGCCATGTAAAGTTTTGTTTTGCTTTTTGAAAACTTTTATTTAAAAATTTTTTTTTCAATACTTTTTAAAAAGTTTCTATATGTATTTTGAGAGAGAGAGAGCATGCACCGGAGGGTCAGAGAGAGGGAGAGAGAGAATCCCAAGCAGCTCTGAGCTGTCAGCACAGAGCCTGGTGCGGAACTCGATCCCACCAACTGTGCTTAACCAACTGAGCCAGCCAGGCGCCCCTGTTTTTTGAAAACCTTGAACACAGGCAAAGTTAGTATACAGATTCTATTTGTCATGACAGGTTAGGTGATGCTGCAGTAATAAGCTGTAACAAAATCTTAGAGTCTTACACATAAAAGTTCTTATTCAGGCAAATCTACTAAAAGTCCAGGAACTTCTCCAGGGCAGCCCTTCATGTGGTGGCTCAACACTCAAGACCCACTTTGTTTTTTTGGTATCTCCATCTCATCGTGCTGCTTCAGGATTCTTTGTTCCAGGAAGGACAGCATGGTGAATAGTGCACTAGAAGTGACACAATGCCTCTGGCCATTGTCTATCTTTAGACCTAGTAACAGGACCCCATCTAATTTGGAGAACTAAGAAATGCATATAACCATTTACATATCCAGGAAAAGGAAGAGAATTGAAAATATTGGTAAACATTGGTAATGCCAGTCACAAGGACAGTCTTAGACACTAAGAGAGGCTAATATTTTAGTGTCCATAAGGGTCATCTTATAAGACATTTCACTCTTGAAACAAACTCTCAGTATAGATCTTATGCTAGCACTGGAATTAATTTTAAGCTCTTGTGTTTATCATGAAATTTGAACAATAGTAAGTTTAGTTAACTCTAAACAAAGACAATCAACAGCTAAAGTAGAACCTGACAAGACATGGATAGTCTCTTCAGTCATAAGATAAATAGTAAAAAACAGATCACAATTGAATGAGCTGTGAAAATTTATGTAAAAATCTCTTCCAGAGGCTTCCTTGAAAATGTGATGTAAAATTTAAAAACAAGAACAAAATATAAGTAAAAATGCGATGTGCCTGAATTTATTTCACATTTGACCATTTACACCTCTAAAGAAAAGGAGTAAAATTACCATCAAGTAAGTATACCTCACACCCTTCTTTCTATGCCATTCTTCAACAAGAAAAAATGTTTCATATGAGAAACATTTCACATTATTGATTACAAGACAGTTCAGAGCTAAACATAAAAAAGTCAATGAAAACAAAAATTGAATATAGATACAAATTTCCTTGCTTTCCAGAAACTCGAAGAAAAACATAAATTTCTGTGTGTTTGTCTAGTTCTATAAAATTTACCGCATATCAGAGATTAATGTAGTGTTCATCACAATTAGGATATAAAACTATTCCATTACTCCAAAGTAACTCCCTCCTGCTACCCCTTTATAGTCATACCTTCCCTCTAACTCTAACCACTGGCCCAACTGATGTGTTCTCCATCACTCTAATTTTGCTATTTTGAGGCTGTTGTAGAAATGGAATTGTATCATATGTAACCTTTTGATACTGGCTTTTTTTCAATCAGTATAATGGCCTTGAGACCCATATAAGTTTTTGTGTATATGGTAATAGTTTGTTCCTTTTTTTATTGCTGAGTAGTATTCCATGATATGGATGTACCACAGTTTACTCATTCACCCGTTGGGTGGTCTCCAGTTGGCTGTCATAAAGATTTAATGAAAATCTATACACAGTGGCACCTAGGTGGCTCATTCAGACCTCCAACTCTTGATCTCAGCTCAGTTCATGGTCTCACAGTTCATGATATCGAGCCCCAGGTGGGGCTCTATGCTAATAGCATGGGGTCTGCTTAGGATTCTCTCCCTCTCTCTCTGCCCCTCTCCAGCTTGCATTCTCTTCCTCTCTCTCAAAATAAATAAATAAACTGTAAAAAAATCTGGACACAGATTTTTGTACGAATTTAAATGTTCATTTCTCTAGAGGAAATATCCAGTAGTTGGATGTAAGTTTATGTTTAACTTCAGAAGAAACTGTCAAACTGTTTTCTAGAGTAGCTATATCATTTAACATTCCCACCAACAAAGAATGAGAGATACAGTTGCTCCATATCTTGGTAGTACTTGGTATCATAAATATTTTTAATGTTAGTTAGCCATTCTAACAAGTGTGTAGTGGTATGTCATTGTGGAGTTAATTTGCATTTTCCTAACGGCCAATGATGTTGGACTGTAATGCTTTACACTTACATAGTGTTTTGCATTTTTACAAATATTCAATTAATTCTCACAAGTATAGCTATGTATTTCAAGTGATAAAAGGCTGATATTATGTAAATCTGGAAAAGACAGACAAATGTAATTATACCAATGCAGAATCAAAACAATTTAAAACTCAAAAGGAACTGGAGGTAATTTAGTCAAACTTCTCCATTTTACAGAGAATAGAGTCTCAGAGAGGTTAAATGATTTCTCACACGGCAGGAATCATACAAAAACCACACTTCTGTTGCTCAAATCTCTTCTATAATGTCCAGTCAAGTAGGTGACAATTTATGCTTGAATCCTTCAAGTGACTGGGAATTCACTCTTTTTTTTTTTTTTTTTTACCCAGTTCTGTTACGAAGTGTTTCTTGACATTGGGCTGAAATGGCCTATAAACAAGTGAACAAGTCTGTAAGTGTTTTGACATTGAGCTAAAATGGCTTACTACAGCTCCTGCCAATGGATCTGGTTTCATCCTCTGAGACTTTCCTGAGGAAATGTGGTCCCTTTCCACATGACAGTACTTCACATATTTGAAGACAGCCATCATGCTCTCTAGGCTAAACATTTACATTTTCCTCTAACCACGTCTTAGATGAGCTCCTTTATCATTCTTCTTGCTTGTATTAAAACGGGTTCTAGATTTCTTACAGGGCAAAATACTGTACAAAATATTTCTAGTAACACAGCCAGAGTGTATGCATTTTCCAATTATACATATTCACTGTAAGAGATAATGAAATTTCCTTGCCTTTCAGTTAGTGTGACTATTTTAAAAATTTAAGCTGAATACTTTATTTTTAAAATTGCATTTTTTGGGGATGTGTTATATGCACATGGCACAAATTCAAAACATCCAAGATGGTTTACAGTGAGAAGTCATGATCGTTAGCCTTCTAGTTATATTAGCCTTCTAATATAATAAAAAATAATATAATATAATAAATATATTGCACACATCCTATTTTTAAGACACATAATACTGATTATGATTATGACATCCCATCATATAGGCTGTACATATCTTTTAAATCATTTAATTCTTAAATTTTTTGCTGATATAAATAATCTGTTATGGACTTCCTTATGTGTTCTTTATGGATATATTTTAGATTATTTCTTAAAGCAGGTTCCTAGAAAAAAAAAGCTACATAGTATAGTGTGACTTATATATAATAACTTTCCAGGGGTACCTGGGTGGCTCAGTCGGTTGGGCATCCAACTTCAGCTCAGGTCATGATCTCACAGTTCATAGGTTGGAGCCCTGTATTGGGTTCTGTGCTGACAGCTCAGAGCCTGGAGCCTGCTTCGGATTCTGTGTCTCATTCTCTCTCTGCCCCTCCCCCACTTGTGCTCTGTCTTTCTCTGTCTCTCAAAAATAAATAAATGTAAAAAAAAATTAATTAAAAAAATAACTTTCAAAAAATTACCATTTCATGTTTATTCCAATGGTATTCCATTTCACCACATCTCTGCATACATGGAATACTATTATTTATGGATTTTCTTTAAATTTGTTGTCTTGATTTGCTTGTAATTGAGAATGAATGCATTTTTAAAATATGTTTTTGGGGCGCCTGGGTGGCGCAGTCGGTTAAGCGTCCGACTTCAGCCAGGTCACGATCTTGCGGTCCGTGAGTTCGAGCCCCGCGTCGGGCTCTGTGCTGACTGCTCAGAGCCTGGAGCCTGTTTCCGATTCTGTGTCTCCCTCTCTCTCTGCCCCTCCCCCGTTCATGCTCTGTCTCTCTCTGTCCCAAAAATAAATAAACGTTGAAAAAAAAAAATTTAAAATATGTTTTTATATCTTTATTGGCGATTTGTATTCCCCGCTTAGGGTGTTTAAGACCTTGTTAAGTTTTAGAAAATCAATTTGTGTGAGCTAGAATATCAGCCCATGATCATATTCTTGAAAACTATTTTCTTTCCAGTTTATTAAACTCCTAAAGGTGTTTTACACACACACTAGGGTCTGTCCATCCCGCTACTATATGTAGTTAATTTTTAAAGAATTTTTACCAAATATGAGGCTTTACAATGAACACTTATGTTGTAATACAATTTATCTCTTTATAAGTCTGTTTCAGTCAACAGATTTTAAACTGCTGCAATCCAAGGGCAATACTTTAATCATCTTTCGAAAGCCTAATATAGAGTTTTGTACAAAGTAAATGTTCCATAAATTTGTGACATCTAAATGAGGGAATAAACTTAAAAATCCCTACTAGTTTGTTAGATTCTGCATGCATGGTTACAGACTTCCCCAATTTTATAAATTCTAATCATGACTATCTAGAATTTAGCCCAGAGTCAACATTAAGCTGTTCAAAGGCTTGCAAAATATTCTACCCTTTCCAACTTTAAACTGGGTAAAAACCTGATAAATATGTGTTCTGTATCCTCTCTCAAGTCAATGAAATGCGGTGTTGACCCAGATAGGGTTTGTGATTCTATACTAAAAAACCTCTGGAGATGCTGACTGCCATCTAGAATTCAGTACCCTTCGGGTGTTAAGTCATTCCCTGAAGGTACTATCATGTAGCTCCTCCCATCCCCCTACCCCTGGCCCCAGTTACTCATAAGTATAGACAAAAAATGTCAGTAATGCCTGTTGGGCACAGATAAATATTGTCTACTGTATATTTTATTGGTGTACTAGTCTAGTAACCCTCGGAAAAAAACATACAATTAGACAAATGAATTCTGATTTGTAAACCCACACTATATTTGGTTGATTACTGCTTTCTTTTATAGATATTTACAGAGCATTTTTGTAGCAAAACCTTTTAGATTCTTCCCTAGGTCAGTATGGTCCTGGCAGATAATTAGAGATGTGAGGAACTCTAAGTTGAATGAATAAAGTCTGGGTCAAGACAAGATTGAAGGTAATGTTTCCAAGTGATTGGATCTCCATTATTTATCACTGGAACCTCTTTACTTGTCCATAATCCTTTCTATTTATGAAAGTTTGTGACTTCCAGGTAATATCAAAAAAAAAAAAAAAAAAAACTTTTTCCTAGGGAAGTTTAGACAGGATTGAGTAAAATATTGGCATAAGGACAGCTATTACTACAGCGATTACTACTGCAAGAGGTGGGGTAGTAAAAAAAACATTTGTCAATCAAACAGAAGCTCTCTCAGATGACATGAAATACTCTTTGGGGAAACGCTGAATATTGGCTTGGCTTCCTGGTTCTGTCAATGCATGGGGTAACCCTGTCAGGTCTCTGAATTTCTGACAATCTCTGTCCAAGCAGAGACTGTATGGTCAGTATTTTGCTAACTCCAGTGTGGTTCACATATTACCTCCACAGTGTCCCTCAGACTTTCTCCACCCTCCACTATCCATTTCACAACCACCTCCCCAGCCCCACCCATTCCTTCCACCCCAGCAAAACCTAATCTACTAGGGACATTACTAGATTCTCTTTAAACTCTGTGCAGTAGCTTTGTAGGGCTGCCATAACAAACTGCCACAGACTGGTGACTTAAAACAACCGAAATTTATTATTTTATAGTTCCAAGGCCAGAAGTCTGAAGTCAAGATGTTAGCAGGGCTGTACTTCTACTGAAGGTCTAGGATAAAACCTGGTTTTTGCTTCTTCTAGCTTCTGCTGGCTGTCACCATTCCTTCACTTGTGGCCACACTACTCCAACCTTAGCCTCCGTGGTCACATGGCCACCTCTTCTCTGTGTCTTCTCCTCTGTCTGTCACATAAGGATACTTGTCATTGAACTTATGGCCGGGCAGATAATCCAGGGTGATTTACCTCCTCATCTCAAGATCTTTAACTTTGTTATGTCTGCAAAAGTCCCTTTTCCCAAGATTGTAACATTCACAGCTTCCACAGATGTACGACGTGGACATCTTTTTGGGTGCCACCATTCAACCTACTATATCTTGCTTAAGGATACATTTTTTTCCCCTTTGTCTTTCAAGCTGTACCTCTTGAAGCTTTGAAGAAATTAAAGAGGCCTGTTCTTTTTCTTTTTTTTTTTATCACCTTAGCTTTTAAGACTTATGTCTTCACTTTAAGCACTTCTTTGGAAAATTCAATCTATTCCTTTGTTTCAGTGGCTTTCTTTTGGGATTCCCCCTTCCCTGGGCACTAATGGGAGGGAGTATCACCAAGTCAAAAAGCAAATCATTCCAGGTTTTAGATTTCTACTTCTTACCCTGAAGGCAGATATTTGTCCGTGTTTCGAATAGGTGAATAATATTAATAAGTTGCTATTTATTGTCACTGCTCTAAGCCTAGCTTAGTTGTGTTTTGAATGTGTTACTTCCATTATTCAGAATAATGCTATGAAAAAGATATGGTTTTCTTCATTTTATAGAAAATGGAGGGGAAAAGGGGGAAAAGGAGACCCAGGTTCACATAACTACAAAGTGTTGAAACAGAGAATTAAACTCAGATTTGTCTGACCCCACAAACACACATAATTCTTTCTACTGTGTCCACCTACTTCTCATGTTTCCTTTGTAGAGAATGAAGCAAAATATTATTAGGGAGTTATGCTTTCTGTCAGCTGTAACCTTACACCAGAAGCTGCAAGTGGGCTTTTCCCTTCCTTGATCATCTTTTGGCTCTGAATAGAATTTTAAAAAGCCCATTCTTTGTCCTTTCTTAGCATTTTTTTGCAAGTCTCACCTCATTTGGGGGCTTCAGTTTCCTTGACACTATTCTTTTGGGCCCATGTTACCTTCTTATAATTATCCTTGGTATGTGGTTGCTTTCTCCCAAGGTTTCTGTCACTTCCAATTAGCCAGGCAATTCCTCCTTGTTGGTCAGAATTAGGTTCCCCAGTTGCTCTGCTGGGACATCAAATCATGAGAAAGGCAAATCAAATACTTGTCAGATGTTTTGCTTTTAGCTCAATGAAACTTTTAAAAGGTATCCAGTTATTTAAACTTTCTTTTTTGATTGGTGCACTGCTACAGGTATTGACAAATAGTATACTGTAGGGCACTGAGGTATCAATAATGAATTCTTTTATAAATAATTACATGTGGCAGTACATATTTGGAACCAGTTTTAAACCTCTGAAATAAAACATTCTAAAGCAGTTCCAAGCTCCCCATATACACCTGATTATACTAACACATTCCTGTTTCTAATCCCCCGCTCAGGTTCACCACATGGAGAAATGTATACATATATATTTTTATTTCTAATAAACTAATGCTTTGTGTATCTTATTTTTCATGTAATCCCAAACCAGAAAGTGGGAGGTGGGGTGAAGAATATGAACTTTCTGCAGTAAAATATATGTCAGGAAGTCTATGAACTAAAGTGATAACACAGAGGGCTGTGAATTTCAATGAAAAAATAGTATACCTTAAGTTTTGCTAACCTTTAAGTGAAATTTAGAATTTCTTCCAATTGTAACATAGGCAATAAACCATAGTGTTATTAGAAGCAATGGTGGCTTTTTCACCAATAAAATCACAGATATTTTCCTATCATGTTACTATAGTCAGATAGGATAGTTATAGTTGCATACTGTAGTAGAAATCTCAAGATACTATTGGTGTTTCCTATTTTTATTATTACTATTATTATTATTATTATTATTATTATTTTTGGTGTTCACTTCTTTTAAATTACAGACATTATTAGACCCTCTGCTAGGATTTGTTCTTAGGTGCATTAATAAAGAAGTACAGGTACAGTACACTTCTGTTGAATATCTTGATTAGTGTATTTTTGTATAATTTATTTCATTAATGATTGTATGCATATATTTTTTTAAATTTTTTTTTAACATTTATTTATTTTTGAGACAGAGAGAGACAGAGCATGAACAGGGGAGGGGCAGAGAGAGAGGGAGACACAGAATCTGAAACAGGATCCAGGCTCCAAGCTGTCAGCACAGAGCCTGACACGGGGCTCAAACTCACAGACCGTGAGATCATGACCTGAGCCGAAGTCAGACGCTTAACCGACCAATCCACCCAGGCACCCCATATATGATATGTTTAAAAACATGATTCTAAAAAGGGCTTTATAGGCTTCACCAGACTGCCAAAGGGATCCATGGCACAAAAAAGGTTAAGAATATCTGTTATGGACTCTGGCATTGTGGTTAAGAGCGTGTAGTTTGGTATCAAATTGCTTGGGTTCAAATTTTGCTGTGACTTACAGTATAAATTCGGCTAAGTTAGATATACTTTTTTTTTGCCTCAGACTCTTCATGTGTAAGATAGAGGTAATACTTACCTAAAAGTCTTGTTATAAAAATGAAGTAATATCTACAAAGCCCTTAACATGATGCCAGGCACACAGTATGTTCTTTATCTCCATATCCATCCAGATAATAAGGTTTCATTCAAATCCTATTTATATTTATCCTGTATACAAGCATTGTTTTTTTTTTTTTACTGTGTTGTCACTGGCTAAAATTTAAAATTATATTATTAAATATTGACAAGTTTCAAATGAATAGTTATAAAATACATGTATGACATTAGGAAGAAGGATATAATGAGGATCCATATGCCCTCTATCCAGATTAAAGGGGAAAAAGTTGCTTTAGAAAGGATGAATATATAATTTATGATCTAAACCAGAACATGATCTAAACCAGAACTCTCAAATATGAGAGTAAGAGTGCTATTAATTATAACACCAAGAAAATAGGTAAACCAGGTCTGTTCTGGCTAAACCGAAATGTAAAATCAAACTATTCTTGTATGCCCCTTCCTTATCCCAATCCCTCCTTCTGCAGCTAGAAAAAAAAATCACTATTTTGATTTTGTGGTTATCATTCACTTTATTTATAGATTTATGTCATGTGTTTGTACTCTTAAACAATATATTGTTTACTTTTATTGGTTCTTTAATTTATAGAAATGGAATCCTACTTTAATATTGTTTTGTGAATTGCTTTTTTTCTCAACATTGTTAGAGATTCTTCCATGTCTATGGATTTGTAATGCATTTTTTCCCACTGTTATATTCTACTGAATGAATCTACACAATGTATTTAACCATTCTATTGTTGATGGACAGGTGGACTGTTTCCAGTTTTTACTTTATAAATAATACTGTTAAGAATTTTCTTGCTCATATATCCTAGAACACCTCTCCTGGACCACAAAAGATACACATCTTCAAGTTTACTAGTTAATGCCAAATTGTTTTCCAAATTGATTATATCAACTTATACTCTAGCCAGCAATGTGTAAGTGTTCTGGGATATTGTCAGACTTTAAAATTTTTGCTTATGTGGCAGGTGTGAAATTGTATTTCCTTGTGTCTGAGCATCTCTTCAGGTTTCCTGTTCTATGAATTGCCTATTTGGGGCGGTGGGGTGTGGTGTACAGTATTATTTTTTAACTAAGTTGTGTTGGTTCTTTATACAATCTGAATAGTAATCCTTTTGTTAGTAATATGGGTTGTACAGATTTTCTCCCAGTTTATGGCTTGTCTTCTGCTCTCCTTCTGATGTCTGTTTTTTTGTTTTTTGTTTTTTGGCTTATTATAGAAAATGTTAAAACATATAGGAGTATGCAGAATAGAATAATAAGCTTCCTTTTACCTATTATCCAGCTTCAACTACTATCAACTCATAACCAATCTTGTTTCATTCATACCACTGTCCACTTTCCCCGTTTCTCATTATTTTGAAGCATATCCCACACATTGTATCATTATATCTCTAAATATTGTATATCTAAATATGTATCTCTAAAAGATAAAATGTCTTTAAAAATACTACTAGAACAGGGGCGCCTGGGTGGCGCAGTCGGTTAAGCGTCCGACTTCAGCCAGGTCACGATCTCCCGGTCCGTGAGTTCGAGCCCCGCGTCAGGCTCTGGGCTGATGGCTCAGAGCCTGGAGCCTGTTTCCGATTCTGTGTCTCCCTCTCTCTCTGCCCCTCCCCCGTTCATGCTCTGTCTCTCTCTGTCCCAAAAAAAATAAATAAACGTTGAAAAAAAAATTAAAAAAAAATACTACTAGAACATACCAAATTCTTTTTAATTCCATAATATCATAAAATATTTAGTAAGTATTCAAATTTCTAATTACCACAAAAATTTTTTTAAGTTTGTTTGAATCATGATCCAGGCAAAGTTCTGTGGTAGGTAGACTCCAAAATAACATGCAATGACTCCCATTCCCTGGTGTGCACACCCTTGCATAATTCCCTCTCACACTGTATCTTGGTTTTATGTAGGAACAACCTGTTGGTCACATATATGTATGATGGTATGTCACTTTTGAGGCTGGCTCAAAAGAGACATAAAAGCCATGGTAGTCTCTGCCTCTCTGTCTTGAATTACTTGCTTTAGGGGAAACCAGACAGCTCTTTGGTGTGGTGAGGCACAAGCAATAAGCAAAAGAACTGAGGCAATTTGTCAAAAGCCACAAGAGTAAGCCATCTTGGAAGTGAATTCTCTAGCACCAGGTAAACCATCAGATGATTGTAGCCCCTGCTGACAGCTTGATTGCTGCTTTACAAGACACCCTGAGCTAAAACCATTCTGCTAAGTTGCTTCTGGATTTCTGACCCTCAGATGCTGCATGAGATAAGAAATATTTGTTGCTTTAATTATTATGTTTTGAGGTAGTTTTTTTTTATGAAGCAATGAAAATTAATAAAGATTTTTGTGAAATGAGGTACTGACATAACAAATACCTAAAACAGGAGAGTGACGTTGGAAGCGGTGGTGGGCAGGACGTGGAAGAACTTGGAGGAGAGTGTTAGTGAAAGTTTGAAAAGTCTCGAAGAAATTTATTTACGGATGCTTGGTAACTTTGAGGAGGTGGCAGATGAGGTCTTAACAGATTAGAAAAGTCTTATTAAAACTGGAGTAAAGTGGCAGAAAGTTTAGCAAGTTTGCCAGCTACAGTTATATGCAAAGTAAAAAATATGCCTAATGAACTGGAGATTTCCAGCCAGAATGTTAAAGATGTCACCTAGTTTCCTTTTGTTTACTGTAAAATGAGAGACAGGGGAGGTAAGTTAGAGGAAGGACAGAACTTGCAGATTTGAGGATTCTCAGCCTCTCCAGGTGATGAGTGATGTTAAAAGTAGAAAATGGCTGTGAACAAAGAACAATTCCAGGGACTAACAGGAAAATATGAAATTGAGGGTGTAGAGGGTAGAGCCCTTTAGATGTCAGAAAGATATTAATGTGGTACCTCAGAGTAATTTCATACAGACCCAAAGGATGTGCCTCACAGAACTTCTCAATCAAATTACAGGGCTTCTAAGTTTAAGGGTATGGTATATCAAAAATAGAGAAGGGTTTATATAGAGTTATGGGTGTCACTTTGTCTAATGGCATGAACTCAACTAAAATTCACAGGATGCCCACAGAGTTTATAGGAGAATTATTAGCAAAATATACTTTTATAAAGAGACTTAAAAAAATATCTATTTATTTTGAGGGAGGAGGGACAGAGAGAGAGAGACAGAGACAGAGACAGAGACAGAGTCCTAAGCAGGCTCCATGCTGTCAGCCAGGGACCTGAATGCAGGGCTTGAACTCATAAGCCGAAAGATCATGACCTGAACCTAAATCAAGAGTCAGAGGCTTAACCAACTGAGCTCCCCAGGCATCCCTACAAGAAACTTTTCAGGGGGAATTATATTACCAGGCTATTTGCCAGCCTGGACTGAAAGGAAGAGAATACCAAATGAAAAGAGGTTTTTGGACATCCAACTTTTTACAGGCAGAAAGCAAGCAGACAACTACTATAGAGCTAGAAACATGGGAAAGGAAGGATAACTTAGCAAGTGGATCCAAGAGATCAGAAGGCAGAGTGAAGATCCACAGAAAAATTACTCTCAGGCTGTGAATCTTAATCAAGAAACTGCCAACCTGTTCCCAGGTGGAGGATTTTAGGATTTCTGTCAACCTGTATGCTCATTTCCCCCCTTTTAAATACACACATCTATAATGGTTATCCTATCTATTTTACATTAGGTTGTGGAGGCAGACACTGTATGTGTCTCTAGTTTACAGGTCCTCAGATCAAGAGGAACTCCATTTAAGGAGTTGTGCTTGAGGAAGTATACCTGAAAAGCCTCATCCACACCTGAACTTGATTTATATTTCTAAGATTTGAGCAACTGCTGTAAAAGGATGAAAGTTTTCAGGAGTTTTGGGAGAGGATGAGTGTATTTTGAATATTGGAAGAATGAATCTTTGGAGCCCAAATTATGTTAGTTCCCTCCAACACTGCAGCAGGGATCATCACCTATAGAATATAGGAGAAATAATGATATATCATTTGGATTTGGATCACATGCTCTGGGAAAAGCCAGGTGCCATGTTGTGAGGACACTCAGGCAGCCCTGTGGGTGAGCCATCTTGGAAGTGAGTCTTCTATCACCAGTCAAGGCTTCAGAAGATGACAGTTCGTGGGTGTCTGGGGGGCTCAGTCAGTTAACCATCCAACTTCAGCTCAGGTCATGCAAGTCCCACAATGAGCTCCACACTGACAGTTTGGAGCCTGTTTGGGATTCTCGGTCTCTCCCTCTCTCTCTGCCCCTCCCTTTCTTGTGCTCTCTCTCCCTCTCTCTCTCTTACACAATGAATAAATAAAAACTTTAAATAAAAGGAACCTCAAAATGGCAATTTTCTAATTCTATCATTCTTCATTCATTAATATATGTATATAGAGAAACTTCACCTCACTTACTATTTGGTTACCTGTGGTACAATCCACATAGAAAAGGCAGGACAGATCCTTGATTAATTTTATACACACGCTTTTTCTTTTTTTTAATTGGTTTTCAGAACAATGAATTGATTTGAGAGCATCCTCCAATGTTGACGAAGTGGATGTTTTTTGTTAGTTTAGCTATCATCATGAACTTGTGAATTTAAAGACATTTGATAATTTGCTGTTCCAATCGATTGCATTTGATATGTTCCAACCTGTGCTCAGGGGCATTTCAGAATTTCTGTAATCCTGTGTGTCCTTATTGACAGTCAAATTGTCCATTTTTGGCCAGTGGGATGCTTTTTAGTATCTCCTGAATCCATTTGACATGATTCAAGGAGAGCTTACTTGCTATCTTGCAAAACAAAATATTCCAGGCTCATCTTCTATATTTCCTGTGCCTAACTAAAATCACCTGCTACTCCAAGAGCTTATAGTGTCTTTTAAACAGAGGTGTTTTTTTTTTTAATGCTTTTGAATATAACTTTTTTCTTTATTGAGTATGCATTTCCCTACCATAAGATCATGAAGATAATCTTGCTATCTTATCTTCTGAAGGTTTAATGGTTTTCCTTTCACATTTAAATTTTAATTCACCTTGAACTGATTTTTCTGTTTGGTGTTAAATAAGGAGTTCCAATTTCATTTTCCTCCATATAGATATCCAGCACCATTCACTGAATTGATCTTGCTTTTCCTGCTGGCCCACAATGCCATCTGTCTTAAATCCAGATTCCTTATAAGAGTGCATGTATTTCTAGACTTGTGTTCCAATATAAATCATTATTTCCATCCCTAAGGATCACACTGTCCTAATTACTATAACTTTAACAGATTTATTGAGATATAATTCACATACCATACAATTCAGCCATTTAAAGTAGAAGATGGGATGCTTTTTAGGATATTCACAGATGTGTGCAACTATCACCATAGTCAATTTTAGAACATTTTCATTACCTCAAAAAGAAACCCCATTTCCTTTAGCTCTTACTACCTTGTGCTCCCATCTCCCTTAACCTCACCATGCCTAAGCAACTACTAATCTACTGTCTCTATAGATTTCCTATTGCAGAATGTAATATGAATAGAATCATATAATGTGGTCTCTTGTGACTGGCTTCTTTCACTTAACATATTTGCAATGTTCATCCTTGTTATAGCAGGTATCACTACTTCATTTCTTTTTCATAGCCAAATAATATTCCACTGTATGGATATACCACATTTTGTTTATCCTTTGGTTAGCTGATAGACATTTGTGTTGTTTCTACCTTTTGGCTTTTATGAACACTTAATTGGTATAATCTTACAATTCTTTCTGTCCGACAAGTTAACTCTCTCCATCTTAAATCTTTCGCTCCTGGAGTATCTTGAAATTCATGATCCCTTGCTCTTTCACAAAAACTTCAGAATTAGCTTGTCAAGTTTCTGGAAAAACTAAGCTGGGATTTTTATTGCAATTGCTTTCTTTGCAGGGGAGATTTGCCATCTTAACTCTAGGCTCTAAATACTTGAATGTAATTTTTTTCTTATCAGACATTCTTTAATGTCTTTCAGTAATCTTTTGTGATTTTTTTTCTCTTAAAGGAAAAATAATCTTAATTTACTCCTATATAACTTGTATTTTCAAAATGATATGGTAAATGGTATTTTTAAAAATAATTTCTAACAGTTTATGTCTGCTAGATAGGAATGCAGTTCACTTTTGTATATTAATATTATATACAGAATCATTGTAAAACTCTTAAAATTTTTCTGTAAATTGTTTCTTCAATCTTTTATTTTTTATTTGTTTTAACTGTCATACAATGCTAGCTGGGATCTCTAATATGGTACTTATTCCTGACTCTAAGGGACTGTTTAAAAATTTTCATTGTTAAATATATATGTTGTAGGTTTTATTGACTTAAGGAAGTTCTGGGGTGCCTGAGTGGCTCAGTTGGTTAAGTGTCTGATTTCATCTCAGGTCATGATCTCATGGCTCATGAGTTCGAGCCCCACATTGGGCTCTAGGCTCTGTGCTGACAGCTCGGAGCCTGAAGTCTTCTTTGGATTCTAAAAAATTAAAAAATTCTGCAAAACTCCAATTTGGCAAAAGGTTTTATCCATGTCTGTGTTAATTTTTTCAAAGGCTTTTTCTGGGCAACATGTTTTCTTTTTTGAAAAATTTCTACTGATTCAATCTCTTACATAGTAATCAGAGCATTCATATTTTCTATTTCTTCTTGAATAACTTTTGAGAAGTTACATTTTTCTAGAAAATATCTACTTATATTTTCCCACTTGTTATAATAAAATTGTTCATGATATCTCCTCAATCTCTATAGCATAATGTCCTCATTTTTGTTTCTAATATTCTTTGTGTCTGCTTTCTTTCTTAGGTAATCTTGTCAAAGATTTGTCAATATTATTATTAAAAGGTGAAACTTCTGACTTTGTTGCCTCTCTATATTATTTGCTTTTTGTTTAATTCATTAATTTTATTTCCATTATTCTTTCCCTAATCTCTCAGGTTTAGGACAGATTATTAGATCTCTAATTTTCAGTTTTACTTTAATATTTAAAATTACCAATTTCCTTGTAAGTACTGTTTTAGCTGCATTCTGTAAGTGTTGATATGCAGTATTCCTGTCATTGTTCAGTTCTGAATATGTATTTTCTATTTTACATTTCATTTTCTATCGTTTGTTCTTTATTTGAATGATTCATCTTACATGGAAATGAATTTATTTTCCAAATATGTTTCCTAAATTTCTATTAATTTCTATAAAATTAATTATACTGATTAGAAACTGTTATCTAATAATACCAATTCTTTGAAAATTTAAAAGACTTTTTATGATTACATTTTGTAAATTGTTCATGTGTACTTAAAGTATTTTTTATTTCTCTTTTTCTGCAATGATGGACTTGGAAATTTAGAATAGCCCTTCTTGTGAAAATAACTAGAAAAACTGGACAAAATAGAAAACAAAAACCTGAAGTCATTAGAGAACTAATGGAAAAATCCAGTGGAAATTTCAGAAGAAAAAAAGAGTTGTTGAATCAAGCATTAATGACAGCTTTTCCCCTGGGATATCTGCTGATCCTAGAGAAGATGGCTAAGAAGCTCGAACAGAACTTCTGACTAAATTATGGAGTTAAGAAGACAAAAATTGGAGTTCATGGCCTGCTCTGGTAAACTCTACAGGCTTCAAGTTGAGACATCAAAGGTCTATACCCTGGGGAAAAGTATGAACTAGAAGGAGATATGCTCAGAGTCCAATCATCTCAATCACTGACTCAAGTGATTTTAGCTTACTAGTGCTCAAAACCCCTGCCAGGAGACATAAATCCTTTCTGCAAAAAATATCATTTCAGGGCTAAAAGTATAATTTCTTCACACAGTAGTTCTGGTATTCAATCAAAAAATAACAACATAACTTAACAAAATATTATAAATAAAAATAAGCACAAATAAAAAAATAGTATAAGTAATATAAAATAAAAAAATGTAAGAGATGGGCGCCTGGCTGGCTCAATTGGAAGAGCATGAGACTCTTGCTCTTGGGTTATGAGTTCAAGCCCCAGGTTAGGTGTACAGATTACTTAGGTAAATAAATACTTAAACTTAAAAAAAAAAATGTAAGAAACCTATAGGTAAATAAGATAAATTTGGTAAAAAACCACAAGAAAAAACAAAGGAGCTTCAGATAATAGCAGACCCCAAAATTACTAGACACAGGTTTTAAAATGATTTATGCTTAATGTGTTTGAGAAAATAAAAGATCCGATTGAGGTAGATAACTAGACAGATAACTAGAAACCATAAAACCATAAAACAGAAACAAACAGAAATGACCAAAATGACAACCAAAAAAGTAACAATAAATGCTTCAACAGGTATGTTTGACAGGAGATTAGAGACTTCAAAAGAAAACCATGAACTCAAAGAAAGGTAAGAATTATCTAGAATGAACCATCAGAGACAAATGAATGGATACATAAAGGATAATATAAAATGATCTATTATACATTTGAGTGCCAGAAGGAGAGAAGGGGGACAGGATGGAGGAGAAGCAGTATCTGATAAAAGCTGAGAATTTTCCGAAAGAGAATAAGAACATCATATCCCAGATTCGAGAAGCATTACAAACTTCAAAAAGAAAACCAACAAAACCCAAAACATTTAGTTACATCGTAATCAAACTGCTTCAAATTTAAGACAAACATCTTAAAAGCAGCCAGAGAAAAAAGATTACTTTTAAAGGGACAAAAATAAAACTGACATTATTTCTCAAAAAAAATTATGGGAGCCAAAAGCAATGGAATATATCTTCAAAATGATAAAATAGCTGTTAATTCAGTGAAAATATTCTTTGAAAATGAAGGTGAAGTAAATGGTTTAAGGATACAAAAATTGAATTTATCACCAGCACACATTTACAAAAGGAAATACCAAAGCATGTTCTTCAGGAATAAGAAATATGATCCCAGACAGAAGCTCAGAAATTCAAGGAGTCATAAAGCACATAGACAAAGTAAATGTTTGAGTAAATATAAAAGCACAGTAACTGTATAAAAATGTTGTCTTGAGGAATTTAGGACATTAAGTATACACAATGTATATAACATGAAGTGGGGTGGTAAGTAAAGCTGATGTGTTCTCAGGTCCTTGTATCATCCAGGAAGAGGTATAATACAACCTAATAAAAGAATATATAGCTCTCAAGTTCATGGGGCAGGAGAAACAGAATAATTAAAAAATAATCAGAAAGAATGCAAAAAAAGGCAAAACCAACATAGGACAAATAAAGAACAAATAATATCATAATAGATTCAAATCAAGCATATTAGTAACTATGTTACACATAAATGGATTAAACACTTCAATTAACAAAATATTATCAAAATAGATTTAAAAAATCTATTCTTTCATACCACTCCTCAGAGTAAAATGCCTTTCCCATCATACTCAGAATAAAATCCAAACCCTTTCCTGGCTTTCAATGCTAATACAATTTAACCCTTTTATACCCCCCAAACTTATTCTTTTCTTAGTCACTATACTCCAAAAAGGTAGGCTTCTTTGATTCCTGGAACATTCCAAATTAGTTCCTGCCTTAAGGTTTGGCGTTATTGCCCTAGCTGCAAGCATGGTTTCCTCAATTTTTGCAAAAGTGGATATTCCCGTCAAATAGGAGCTTAAGTGGCATTTTCTTAGAAGCTTTCCTTCCTTCCTCACGTGATCTAAAATAGTCATCTATTTTAATTTCCTGACTACCACTGTTAACTATCTTATATTCTTATTTAAGGTCAATTATCACTAAAATGTAAATTCTTTCATAGTAGGGACTATGAGAGAGAGAAAGAGAGTGTGAGTGGGGCAAGGGCAGAGAGAGAGGGAGACACAAAATCTGAAGCAGACTCCAGGCTCTGAACTGTCAGCACACAGCCCAGCTCGGGGCTCGAACTCATGAAACACGAGATCACGACCTAAGCCAAAGTCAGATGCTTAACTGACTGAGCCACCCAGGTGCCCTGCAGTATGCTTCTGAAGAGCATGTTGTTTTGTTTTTCCCAAATGAGGAAGATGAGAATTATATGGAGGTTACAAAGCATACTTTTGAGAAAGAAGCCCCTTTCATCCATTCTTAAATAAAATAAAATTTTAAAAATTACCCCCTTACAGAAAGGTTTTAA
This sequence comes from Lynx canadensis, assembly GCF_007474595.2. Taxonomy (NCBI): domain Eukaryota; kingdom Metazoa; phylum Chordata; class Mammalia; order Carnivora; family Felidae; genus Lynx; species Lynx canadensis. Next base: position 151,154,136 of record NC_044303.2, on the reverse strand, counting down.
GGGTAATTCCAGGAATGGTGATTGATATACTTTGGTTACTTTTTTACTCTTTGTTCTATGTTTAGGATTTTCTTTTTCACATCAAAGCAATCTTACTGGTCATAATTTTGCAGCCTGCTTTTAACTTGGAAAAGAAACACTTCCCATTAGAAAGACTAGTCTAGGGGACCCTGGGTGGCTCAGTTGGTTAAGCCTCCGACTTTGGCTCACATCATGATCTCCCAGTTTGTGAGGTAGAGCCCTGCGTTGGGCTCTACGCTGACAGCTCAGTGCCTGGCGCCTGCTTCAGATTCTGTGTCTGGCTCTGCCCCTCCCCCGCTCACACTTGCTCTCTCTAAAAAAAAAAAAAAAAAAAAAAAAAGATTAAATAAACATTAGAAAGACTAATCTACTTTTAAAAAATAGCTATATTTCACTAAGTATACATGATAGCATTTGACTCATCTCTAATTGCTAACTACTGTTTCTAATTTTTTATCATTATAAGTATTGCTACCACGAATACTTTTGTTCATAAAGCATTTTAAGAGTAATGTAACTAAAGTGATTTTTGTCCACAACATTCATTTAAATGGTATTTCTTAAGGGGAAGGAGGTGGTCAACACAAAAAGGTCTCAGCTTTCTAGGTATTTATGTGTAATTAGGAAAACAATATACTATAGTAATTTGGGGGGAAATTACAAAGGCACCTTGTAAGAAAGGACATAATAATCCTATTTATTAAAGCAAAGAAAAAGCAATTTTAATTTCTCAGAAGAGGAGCTAATCAGGAAAACATTTTGTGAACAATATGGAGCTGGTCTTTGAAACAGTGATAGGTCTTAATGGTTGAAAATGTTCCAGGTCATTGTGGGTGTTGAAGGAGGAAGTAACTTTTCTGCTGTTCTTAAGTTATTTGAGAACAGTTCTCACTCAGGACATTGCAACTTTTAATAAAACAAACAAACAAATAAGCCTTAACAATAAGCAACCAAGACTTGGATCAAAGATTAGACTAATTCCCTTGCCAAGAGTACTGAATTTCTTCCTAATCTCCCTTATCCACGTCTTTTATTTCCTTTCATAATTTTCCCTTCTTTTTATCTGTCAAAGACTCTCATCTATTTTAAAGAATGGAAATAGGTAAATCCCTCTACTTCAACACATGTAACCAATACAAAACACTGTAATTATTTGTGGGATAAAAAAGACAGGGAGATGCTGCCTTTAAACATATATGGTATGCATTTTAATCTTTAGAAAACATTACGTATGACAGATTTTTCACACTGTAAAAGAAATTAGAATATTAAAGGATATTAATCAAGGGTTATTTATCAAATTGTCAAATACCAAATAAGGAACATAGAACTCCATGATCTATTAAAAATGATAAGCAGATAACGAATACTGACTGTGATTTCCTCTCGTGGTTTTACTCTGGCAGGAATAGATTCCATCCTGATAATAATTCCAGTCTTACTGTCACATAGGAGGAGATGCTCTGTGAACCTCAATGAGGCTGCCAGGTTTAGGATGGATGTAAGAACCAAAGTGTCAGAAATGAAAGAGTAAGACTTCACAGGATGTGTTGTTACTGACAGACTGATAGCCAGTTTCCTTCTCCACCTTTTCTTCCTCAAGGATAGCAGCTGCTTCCCACAGATACACAAGCAGAACGACTCCAATCCTTCTCTACCACACTTATCATCTGCAGATGCCCTGGGGCTTGTCTATTTACAACCTTGTCCCTATAGAGCAGAGGTGGAACCCTCAGGGAAGTTCTGGATCCGTTAGCAGCCGGTCTGTTTCACAAACTATTTCTCAGCCCCACCCCACCTCCAGCTACTTCCAACGTTGGTACTTACAATTCCTGTATCTTTATCACATTATTCATCCCCCTTCCACCCCCACCAAAAAAAGAAAATTTAAAGTGAAAACAACTCATACACTCTGTCTCTAGGCCCCTTTTTCATATAAAGCATGCTTCTTTTGGGTGGCTCAGAAGTGGTTCCCATGGTCTTTCGACCATTTATAGCTTGGGTATCATGCTCTCCAGGTACATGTATAGCCACTCCTGCCTGCCCAACCTTCTTAAATTTCTTGTTAAGCTTCCTAGTTTACCTCCCAAGACCAGCTTTATAACAAAACTAGATACTGGCAAAAAGAGATCCTGTAAGTGAAATTGTAGATACAGTCACGTCTTAAACAAGGATCCCAAGTTGTGAGATTAATTTCTGGGTTAAAGGTGCTCTGTATATCCACTTCAAGCCTGCCTCCAGTACCGTGGCTTACAGCCAAATAAAAAAGGCACAGAGTTGCTGGGTACAGATTTTGGAAAAAAGCACAAATTAAGAGGTACACGGGAGTTTCACTTTTTCCCCAGCTGATGATATATATATTTTTAAAATAAAAGGAAACCGTCCACATTGGAATGTATTAAATAGGCAGAATTCTCCTCCTGGTTTCTCTGCTCTTGGTAGATGTTCTTCTGGCTTCAACTGGTATATATGAATAGTGAAGAAACATCTGAGGATCAAATTCCACTGCCCCGAGGAAGAGGAGCGCTGCAGGACGCACTAAAGCAGGTAGAAGAGATGACGGAGGGACAAACAGGTCTGTGGAGATCCGGAAAGTCTCCAGGAAGGGGCAGCCTGGAAAAGGAGAAGGTAAAAGAAAGCGCGTGGCTGAGTTCAGGCAATTACTGTTGTCTCAGCACGACCACGGCCTGTGATTTTTCTTCCTCACTAAATCCTCTGGGGTCAGTCCCCACCCCGTTCATCAACCTGCGCCTCCATCGCCTCCCCGGGCGAGGATGCGCTCCGGCCCAAACCACCCAACGTACCTCCGAGGCTCACGGTCGCAGCAACACCCCCCGCCCGCCCACCTACCTGTGCTGCGCCTGCGCCTCCCCCCCGCGCACTCTCAAGGTCAGCACCGCCCCCAGCCTCTAACCTAGCACCCACGGAAGTGGCATTAGAGGACGTCCTGCGTATGCTCACCTCTGCGTGGCGTGGGGTCGCAGGCGTTCAAGGAAGGGAGGGACTTCCTGTCCCGCGCGGGCAGAACTTCCGCCAGAGCCGGAAAACTCTCTCCCTCGCGTTGTTTAAGAGGCTCCCGTCTGCAGGGTGGGGAGGGAAGGTCCAGGACGGTCCCGGGGATTCCAGGGCGTCCGGTCTACGACCTGTCCTTGGCGCCATGGTGAGTCCTCGTTTGAAGACTGGAGTAACAACAGGGGGAAGGAAGGGGCCATGAAGTCAGTCCTGTGAAGGTAGCCAGTCGGATTCCCGGCTGAGGATGCAGCAGGCGAGAGCAGTGGGATTCGTGGGGGCAGGACCCCGCACCTGTCCCGGAGTGCTGAAGCTCCGGGGCCCCTGAGGAAGCGGCATCCAACCTGCCCAAAGGCGAGGTTTGTCCGGGAGTACCTAGTAGGTAGCCAGAATGTTCGTGGTCCATTCACTGTGTATGGCGTGTGGCGCCAGGTGGTCCCTAGAGCTGACCTTGCCGGGTTGATCATTTCCGCCCCTCCCTCCTCCTCTGCTGCTTGGCAGTGGCCAAGAACTTAAGATCTTAGAAATTCCTTTAGCTTTTCCAAGTTGACACAAAGAAACCCTTTCTTGTAGAGGATCAATACTTGTCACCTAAGATAAAGGGCAAAGTCAGCTTATCTTTCAGACTCAGCCCATTTGAGATTGGGAAGGGTGTCATAAAAAATTCAGACTCGGTAAAGAGGGATTTTATTCGAAAGGAATATTGCAAAGGTCTGGGGAATGGGACTATTGCATAGGGAGAATGCTCTAACCATAAGATCGGCAAGAGTCTCAAAGGTTAAGCAAAAAGGTTTTTCTTTTATAGGGAGGAGTAAAATAATGGTAGGAAGAACCATATGTGGGGAGGTGAGATGAAAGCATAGTACATTGAACAGTTAATCAGATTGTTTTACTCTCAGGCCAGTCTGTTCTGAGGAAGAGCTGTCAAAAAGGAGTTGTATGCTGCTTCAGACTGAACCGGGGGAAAGAGGATCTTAACCAGAATTTCAGTAACAAATGTTTTGTTTCAGTTGATCTGTGGGCACATGCAGTTCAGCCAATCACTTGTGAAACAACGAATGGGAATTTGTGGGCTCTGTCTCTGAGCTTGTCATAGGTAAACACGTGGGGCATCTGTGAGTCTTACCTAAGTCATGTGGGTACCAGTGGTTCATTGCAGTAAGCCCTTGACAAAACACAAAAGGGTGTAGGGGGTATTTCTGAACCTTTGCTCATTTTTTTTTTTTAATTTTTTTTTCAACGTTTATTTATTTTTGGGACAGAGAGAGACAGAGCATGAACGGGGGAGGGGCAGAGAGAGAGGGAGACACAGAATTGGAAACAGGCTCCAGGCTCTGAGCCATCAGCCCCAGAGCCTGGCGCGGGGCTCGAACTCCCGGACCGCGAGATCGTGACCTGGCTGAAGTCGGAAGCTTAACCGACTACGCCACCCAGGCGCCCCCCTTTGCTCTTTTCCAAGATCACAGGGATCTGGTAAAGTTCAACATTGTCAATTATTTGACTATATAAAAGATTTCAAGTTCTCATCTGGAAGGGAGTGTGTCTTGGCATTTAGTTTCAGTGTACCATGTTTATCCAGGACCAAATGTCGACCTTGTTCAGCTGTTGTGTACAATGTTGGACTTTCGAATGACTTAGAAACTTCAATGAATGTGAAAGAAAAGAACTTCAAAGTAATGTGGTTTCTGGTGTACTCTACCAGCTAATGTAACATATGATTCTTTTTGGCACTCTGTGTGTTTTTAACTTCAGTGAATAATACAGTTTTTGTTCATTAAGAGTTTTTTTTTTCTTTTCTTCTCTTTTATATCAGTGAAATTAAGACAAAGATAGGGTATAGTAGAATGAGAAGGAGCCAAAGACAATAATTAGCCTAACCACCTCCACTCCACTCTCTCCCTAATTTGACATAAGGAAGAGTCTGAGGTCTGGAAATAAGCACTGGTTTCCCTAAGATAACACTAGTTTGGCATAGTCAGACTACTACTGACTTAAAAACTCAGTAAAAAATCTCCACTTCTAAATTTAAGCTCAGTTTTGTTTTTTTTTTTTAATTTTTTTTCAACGTTTATTTATTTTTGGGACAGAGAGAGACAGAGCATGAACGGGGGAGGGGCAGAGAGAGAGGGAGACACAGAATCGGAAACAGGCTCCAGGCTCTGAGCAGTCAGCACAGAGCCCGACGCGGGGCTCGAACTCACGGACCGCGAGATCGTGACCTGGCTGAAGTCGGACGCTTAACCGATTGTGCCACCCAGGCGCCCCATAAATTTAAGCTCAGTTTTTGCTTATTGGTCTGAAAAGCAGAGGATGAAAATACAATAAAAATCCTTAAATGTACAATAGTCACAAAGAAGCTGAATGTGAACTTACGCCCAGTATTCTGTAATACTAGAAGGAGAACTCCTCCTCCTGCCATCTCAAAAAATATAGTTTTATTTTAGGTTGAGGTAAACTCATGCTGTTTCTCAAAATGCCACGTAAGAGAATGTCACCTGGAGAAGGTCACCAGGGGCCAACTAATTGACTCTCCATTCTGGTATTGCTATTATTTTTGTGTTAACTTACTTAACTCCACTTAAGTGTTCCCAGTCATGAAGTTGATAACGTCTGTATATGAAAGTTTAGGCAGTGTATGGAATCCTTCAAAAGAAAAGGTGTAGACATTAAATGAAGTGAGGGGTTGAATTTATTTTGAATACAGCTTGGTTAAATTGAGAACTTTTTCACAGCTTGGGCCTAATGCTATGCAAAACAGGCTGTACTTGAACTCAGAAGACCCAGATTCTGCCCATTATTAGTTCCATGAATTTGGAAAAAGGAGTCAACTTAGGTAAGGGTTCCAGTTTCCTCTTAGATAAGAGAAGTGGGGCTTGATGGAGATTAAAACATCTTTTTTTTTTTAAGTTTACTTATTTTGAGAGAGAGAGAGAGAGAACGAGCAAGCTAAGGAGGGGTGGAGAGAGAGAGAATCCCAAGAATCTGCACCGTTGCAGAGCCTGATGTGTGGCTCGAACTCACGAACTGTGATATCTTGACCTCAGCCTAAACCAAGAGTTCTTAACTGACTGAGCCACCCAGGCACCCCAAGATTAAAATACTTTCTAATTCTCACATTTCTGATTCTTTAACTTTCAGGACTTTTTTCAGAAGAGGTACATGTTTCTCATTCAAAAAATTTTAGTCTTGGGGCGCCTGAGTGGCTCAGTCGGTTGAGCGTCCCACTTCAGCTCAGGTCATTATCTCATGGTTCATGAGTTCGAGTGGGTTCGAGCCCTGCGTCGGGCTCTGTGCTGACAGCTCAGAGCCTGGAGCCTGCTTCAGATTCTGTGTCTCCCTCTCTCTCATCCCCTCCTCTGCTCATGCTGTCTCTGTCTCTCAAAAATAAATAAATGCAAAAAAAAAAAAAAATTTAGTCTGACTTCCACTTTTTTCCTTATGCACTTTTTTCCTTACCCTTTTGATTTTTCAAATTTGATTTTTTTTTCATTCTCCTTGTGTTTTTTTTTTATACATCATGTAGGTAATACTTGGAATCTTTGTACATATGTTTGGCCAGGTATTTCACTATTGTCCTAAGTACTATTACAGAATGGAAAGCAAAGCGTTGGGACACCTTGATTTTACTTGTTTTAATTGATAAAAATTCACTCTGTTCTTTTATTCCCTGGTACATTAAGTAGACCCAAACTCAGTAAATGCCTGTGCATGTAATAAGGTTCTTCTGTTGTGAGCAGATGAGAGTAGGATTATGGTCCAGACTAAAAATACTTAGTATTCACTCTTAAGTTTTTCTTTCATGTTGTAAAAATTGTTAGTCTATAGACAGTTTACTAAAGGAATGATGAAACTATTTCTTCTCTTATACTTTTCTTTTTGAAAATTACAAATCAGCTGTAATCAAATAGATCTTTTTACCATTTAAGCTTATTTGCAGGACAAAGTATGTAGAATAGAGCTAGTTCCTGGAATTGGAGGTATCTCATGGCTTGTTTTATTTATGTAGCATTCTGTGGTAATTTTTATTGCTGGGATTGAGCTATGTTGTCTGTTGGCAAAAAAAAAGGGCTGTCAACTTCTGCCTTACTCATTTAGAGTTAATGAGAAAGATTAGGGGGCCGAAAGGGGTATTGAGAAGAGAATGGTAAATGTTATAAGAGGTATGTATAACGTGCTCAAAGAATAGAAGAAAGAAATTCTAACAGTAGGTGTCACGTAGTAGGTGAGTTAACTGAGGACACTAGTTCTTAAATTTGAGTTTGTGTAGAATTCACCTGTGATGTTTGATAAAAATGCTTATCTGGGCCCCATTAATGGGAGGTAGAGTTTCAGAATCTTACTTTTAATGAAGAGTTTTACAGTTAAATCTGAAATCGGCAGTCCTTAAACCATACTTTGAGAGAACTCTAATGCAGACCTTACAGACTTTAGTGGAGATATTGGAGAGATTTGTGCTGGGTGATGATCAAACTCTGCAGTTTATTGATATGGTGGATTCTTTTAATTTGAATATTGCACTAGCCTTGCATCCCTGGAATAAATTCCGTTTGGCTGGGATATATAATTCTTTTCATATGTTGCTGTGTTTGATTTGCTAAAAGTTTAGGATTTTTGCATTTATGTTTATAAGAGATAAAGATGATCTGTAGTTTTCTGGGCTGAGTGCTTTCTGTTAAGGAAGGTTATTAATTGTTGATTCAGTTTCTTTAATAGATACAGGCCTGTTCAGATTGTCCATTTCTTATGTCAGTTTTGGCAAATTGTATCTTTCAAGGAATCAGTCCATTTCATCTAGGTTATAAAATCTGTGGGCATGGAGTTGTTCGTAGTGCTTCTTTATTATTTTAATGTCCGTGGAGTCTGTAGTGATGTCACCTGTTTTGTTTCTGGTATTAGTAATTTGTGTCCTCCTTTTTCTTCGCCTGACTAGGCTTATTGATTTTATTGATCTTTTCAGAGAACCAGTTTTTGGTTTCATTGATTTTTCTCTATTGATTTCTTCTTTCCAGTTTTACTGATTTCTGCTCTAATTATTATTATTTATTTTCCTTCTGCTTAGTTTGGATTCAATCTGCTCTTTTTTTAGTTTCCTAAGGTGGAATTTTAGGTGTTTGATTTTAGATCTTTTCTAGTATTTACATTCAATGCTATAGATTTCTGTTTAAGCACTGCTTTTGCTACATACCATAAATTTTGATAAGTTATGTTTTAATTTAATTAAAAATATCTTGAATTTGTCTTGGTTTTTCCTTTTTGACCCATGTGTTATTTAAAAATGTATTGTTTAGTCTTGACATATTTTGGGATTTTCCACTTTCTGTTTACTGATTTCTAGTTTAATTCCATTGCAGTCTGAGGGCAGACATTGTATGATTTCTGTTTTTTTTAAGTTTAAGGTGTGTTTTATGACCCAGAATGTGGTCTTTCTTGGTGAATGGACATGTGTAGCTTCACGGATGAATTCTCAGGTTTTATCAATTAGCCATATAGTGGCAGAGATTTGGGTTTCTTCCCACATCTCTGATTTTTCTTGTGACTTCTCTCCTTCACTACTTTCCTAAAGAGGCTTAGTTCAAATAATAGTAGAGACTGTTCTCATGGGTAGAATTTGGTTTATTTAAGATCGATTCTTAAGACTAGCTTATACTCTGGTTTTGTTCCACTTTTTAAATTTAGTTCTTTTGTTTGCTCTGGAGTAAAAGCGTAAAGCAAATTTGGTTGATTTTAGAAAATCAGAAGATAATTGAAAGTGTTCGTTTCTAAGAGAGAACTTATTTTCTTAATGTTGTACTGTGGTTTTGCCCTTGTTACTAAGTCGAGCGAACACAACTTGCCCCAAAGAAACTTTGAAGAAACTTGTCTGTAAAGTGTCTCTTTACTCTTTATCTACCACCTACAAAAAAAAAATCTTTGAAGGTCTGGTAGAATGAACATTCGCTTGGTTTTGATTGAAATGATTATACCTTTTCCTTCCCCAAACATTTAAAAATCATGGTCTCTTCTCACAAGTACTGTTTAATCGATTATTCACTATTTATTAAGCACCATCTGTATGTCAGGTATATCTGTATTCTTGGCCATAGGGATATAACTATATTAAACAGGGATAATACTGCCTTTGTGGAGCTTATGTTTTACTGGGAGATTCTGATGATAATGAAATGAGACATAATATGTGTTGGTTGTGATAAATGCAACTAAGAAAGATAAAAGCAGGGTGAGGGATAGAAAATGGTTAGGGTGGTTGTTTTATTAGTTAAGTTATTCAGAGAAAACCTAAATGAGGTGACAGTGGAACAAGTATGATTTAATATACATATGTATATATCTTCAACATATATGCGTGTTATCTGTGAGTTCATATTTGGGAGCTATACCCTAAACAATTACTATAATGTCAGGCACAAAGCTCATATTGTCTGTAGCTATATAATTCTTTCAATAAAGTTAAACATTATCATTTTTCCAAACAATGAACAGGTAAATAATTTAAGTATTTTTTTTTTTTTTAGTTTTTTATTTTTTTCAAGTTTATTTATTTATTTTGAAAGAGAAAGAGAATGAGGGAAGGGGCAGAGGTAGAGGGAGAAAGAAGGAGAGAAATTCCTAAGCAGGGCTCCACACCAGCAGCATGGAGCCCAACGTGGGGCGTGAACTCACAAACCAGGAGATCATGACCAGAGTCAAAACCAAGGTTCAGACATCCAAATTACTGAACCACCCAGGCGCCCCTTAAGTATATTTTGTGTTTTTTTCCTTAAAGAAACCTCTATAATAGTAAGTGATGTTTTATTTAATAGATTGGTTTGTGCCACATATTTTTAGTCTTTTAGTATATTTTTTGTGAGAATACAACTCATTAACTCACAATATACTGATTTTACATTCATATCTTTCACTTACATAAAACAGACTTAGTTATTCCATTGTTAAAGTAGACTAAAATATCTTTGTGATTTGCCCATAATCAAAAGATTTAGAAAAACCAGGTATCATTTCAGCTTTTGATTCTTTGATGTTGAGACTCAGGGTCTTAAGTTGTATTTATTTTTAAAAAATCTTTAGGTAGTATGAAAAGCCAATCTGCTCATACATGCTCATAAGGATGATTTTGGGGAAAGTACAATAAATATATGGCATGGAAAGTATGCTTGAACTAGAACTAGATGACCTCTGGGGTTTGACTCAAGTTTTTGTGATTCTGAATATGTGAAACTGAATATCACTGATATTCACTGATGCACATTTAGTTGAATGTATATTGAAGTGACTGACAGTGGAGGGAATATTCAATTTGTCTTTCAAGAAGAGTTTCACAGAGGATTGATTGGACTAGGTCTTTTAAGGGTAAGTAGAAGTATGTTAGGTGGGTAAGAAATTGAATTTTACTTTTCCTCATTTTATTTAAGTAAAAGTATTTATGTATCCTACTTACATTAACTCATTTAAATCTTCATGAAGTATTTAATCTTGGATTTTTTTTTTCCACCTCCACTTTTTTACCTGCTTTTTTTTTTTTTTTTAACCTCTATTCCACAGAGGTAGAAATGGAGACACAGCAAGATTAGAGTAACTCTTCCAAAATTAAACAGTTATTGGTGGTGGAATTTGACTTGAACGCAGGCACTTTGGCCATTGTATTGTTGTGCCAGTCTTACTGTTTACATTTGATAGGTTTCAACTTATGAGAGGAGTCATTTCCAGAACATTTTCCTATAGAAACAACATTAGGGTGTTATATTTCTAGAAAGTCTTTCCCAATCTAGTTAATAACTTCTATTACATCTCATATACTATTAAAGAAATCAATCATTACTGTCATGCATAGCACTAATGATTAGCCTAATTCAAGTGCCAAACAGGTCTGACATTGCTGCATTCACTCAAAATAAGAATTCAGTCCTTCATATTCTCTCCACCTTAATTGCATCCAGTTAAGGCACTCCTTCTGTACAGTATTAATTTCCATTGTGCCTCTAGTATAGACTTGTAGTAACATTGATGAGGTGAAGAGCAATTAGAGAACTGGAGATGAATTGGAATTTCTTGTCATTGTTAAGTATCTAGTGTGCTAAAAACCTGTCTCAGCCCATTTCTTTTCCTGAGGGCTTCTAAGGATTGGCTTGCTCATATCCTTTCACTTGGACTACCTGTTGCTTATAGCTAGAACTTAGTTTTCTCCCTGAGTTGCAAATAACATAGTATCATAGGGTACCTTGCATTCCCTACCATATGGTCAACGCACATGATAAAGGTTATTACTACCAGTAGATTTTTTTAAAAGTCACCTTGCCATGTTACTTACTTCCAGCTGATCATAACTGTTTACTTATCATAAAGGTCTTTTAGGGAAAAAAGTTGAAGCTCTGGATGATATTGATGAGTCTTTGCAATACATTCTTGGAAATAGAGAGGTTTGGATTGTGAAGAAGAGATGAGATGGGAAATAATAAGGGACACTAGAGAGAGAAAGGGAGACCTTTATCCTCCAGAAATTAATTATGAAGAAAGAACTTCAACAAGCTGTTCTTCTCTGTATTATAAATATATGAGTATAGATTGCCATCATATGATGTCACAAATAAGGCACTATAAGGCTATGGTAGGCTATGGCTTTTTTTTTTTTAAATAAACATGATACTTTTATCTTTTTGATAAGTAGTAGACGCCTTTTGAAATACTAATCTGATTGCTTATTTTTTTTTATGTAGTTATCTGTGTCTGCCCTTTACACAGTGCTTAGCTGATTTTTGTTATCTTTCACCATTTGATTGCCACTGTTTGCTCAAATACAATGATTTACCTAGCAAAGCAATGCCACACTTTCCTGCTTTTTTTTTCCTAAAAGAAAAAGTCATATTGGAGGATTCTGCTCCATCATGACTTCATTAAGTTCATTATGTTTGTTAAGTATTTTTATCATTTCAGAAGATTTTAGTCATTTTTATGATCAGTATAAATGATTGATTAAAAATGTTTCCAATTCTTTGTGATTTATGGGCATATGTATTCAAATATGAATGTTTATGTCTTTTGTTTCTGAATATAGTCTTGCTCAGAAGAGAAGCCATGACTTTTTTTCCTGAAAAGTTTTACATTATTAATAGTTACATTTATTAGTAGAATTTTCTTAAGTTTAAATTCTTGCTTATTGTCTTCTCCCTTCCCTGTATTAGGTTAATTAATATTAGGACAGTGAAGCTTCACTTTATCATTTATTACCAGACAGCTTTGTTGGTTGGGTGGGTCAGATGCTAACTAGAATTAGAATTAATTGTAAACTAAGTCTGTTTTCTAATCAGGAGGGACAGATAAGAAAGCTTTGGTAACATTCATTATAATGTTAAATCATAACTAACTGAAACATTAGTTGGTTAAGACTAACACTATTTTTGGGGCACCTCAGTGGCTCAGTTGGTTAAGTATCTGACTCTTGATTTCAGCTCAGGTCGTGATCTAATGGCTTGTGAGATCGAGTCCTTCATTGGGCCCTGAACTGGCAGCATGGAGCCTGCTTGGGATTCTCTCTCTCTCTCTCTCTGTCTCTCTCTCTCTCTCTGTCTCTCTCTCTCTCTCTCTCTCTCCCCCTCCCCTGGTCGATCTCTCTCTCTCTCTCTCTCTCTCTCTGTAAATAAATTAAGTAAATAAGTAAACTTTAAACAACTGTTTTCTAATTTGATTCTGTTATTTATTGAGTACTTTTGATTTTGATAGAGAGCTTCTCAATCATATTAGAAGTATTGAAGGTCATCATAGTTCTTTCTCTTCATAGTCACTGAAAAAGAACATTTCAGATCATCAAGAAAAGGAATCCTTTAATAGGTAGAATTGGCCAAGTATCTGAGATAAACTTAAAAAACAAAACAAAATAATATTGTAAAACTCTTGGTATTCACAAGTCTCCTGAGAGAAATTCCTGCAAACCACTAACAGAGGGGAGAATGCTGGGCAGTGGGCTAGGTATACTCCTTTACATCAGAGCTTGGAGCTCTGATTTACTTTCAGGTCTCCTATAAATGTTAGCTCATTTAATCCTTATGAAGAAGGGATAATTGTTCCTATCAACAGTAACTACACTTCACAGGCTTTGAGGATGGTTTAGAAATGGTAGGTGTGTGAATGCCAGTAATCCATTGTGTTTATTTAAAATAACTGCAATCATCAACAATAAGATCTTTTAAGAACTTGGAGAGCATTTGCCAACTCCTATCTTTTGTAGATAAGAGTGAGTCCCAGAGAGAGCTAGCTCCTCTATCTGTTATTAGTGACAGAGAAGTTCTTTGATTCTAGTATGGTTAATTATTCAGTACATTAAAATATTTACAGTAAGTGCATCTTTCCAACAGTTACCATTAGGAGTACACCTTAAATTTTCTTGGCTTTTGTGTGTGGCTTAAAATTTAGAGTTAAGCTAAAATTTTTATTTTAAATTTGTTTTGATGACGTTTTATTAGTGTACTTACCAAAGTTGTCATTCTTAGTTTGTTTAAAAGAAAATATTTGTAACACAGACTTAAATTGCATTAAATTGAGAGTATTATCTTATAGAAACAGACTACTTTCTCTGAGATACAGTGTATTGTCTTTTGATCTTAAAGTGAATAATTTTCTTTTTTATGCTAAAGTTTAGTGCTTGGCACATAGGAATTGAATGTAGTGAAGGAGTAGGCAAATTTATGCTTTATCCTTTTATTTCCTCTAAAAGGTAGTATTCAATATATATTGAAAACCTGCCATGTTAGGCACTTTCCGGGGAGTTCGGTTAGGGCTCAAGAAATGAGATGAGTAGCTTCATTGGAGGAGAGATCCATAAATTGTTGGTCACAGTTGAGCATGATAAAGACTGTTTTGGAGTGATGTATATATATATATATTTTTTTTTTAACAAGGAAGGTTTTATAAGGGAAGTGAATTTTTTTTTTTATATATGTATGAAATTTATTGACAAATTGGTTTCCATACAACACCCAGTGCTCATCCCAAAAGGTGCCCTCCTCAATACCCATCACCCACCCTCCCCTCCCTCCCACCCCCCATCAACCCTCAGTTTGTTCTCAGTTTTTAACAGTCTCTTATGCTTTGGCTCTCTCCCACTCTAACCTCTTTTTTTTTTTTTTTCCTTCCCCTCCCCCATGGGTTCCTGTTAAGTTTCTCAGGATCCACCTAAGAGTGAAACCATATGGTATCTGTCTTTCTCTGTATGGCTTATTTCACTTAGCATAACACTCTCCAGTTCCATCCACGTTGCTACAAAAGGCCATATTTCATTTTTTCTCATTGCCACGTAGTATTCCATTGTGTATATAAACCACAATTTCTTTATCCATTCATCAGTTGATGGACATTTAGGCTCTTTCCATAATTTGGCTATTGTTGAGAGTGCTGCTATGAACATTGGGGTACAAGTGCCCCTATGCATCAGAACTCCTGTATCCCTTGGATAAATTCCTAGCAGTGCTATTGCTGGGTCATAGGGTAGGTCTATTTTTAATTTTCTGAGGAACCTCCACACTGCTTTCCAGAGCGGCTGCACCAATTTGCATTAAGGGAAGTGAATATTGAGGGATGGGTAGGAATTGGTTTGAAGTTGATGATCTATAAATGCTAAATACAAATTTATTAGTTGTAATTAATAGCTTCTTTGGATATAGATCTATAGGGGTATTTTCTGTAATGTCAGAAAATACAGTTAAGGAAGAGTACTACATTTAAGAATGCCGTCTTCCATTGAACCTTTTATTTGTTACTTATTAGTACTATAATGGGACATTTATGAATGTCTTAGAAAAGGTGAAGTGGCTTGTTACCATATTTAAAAATACTACATTCTTCACCAACATTTTTTTAAAGATTTTTAAAAAATAAGTGTTTATTCCACACTGTATGTTAGCCAATTTGACAATAAATTATACTTTTGAAAATTAAATAAATGTTTATTCATTTTTGAGAGAGCATGAGCATGAGAGGGGTAGGGGCAGAGAGAGAGGGGGCCAGACGATCCGAGGCTGGCTCTGCACTGATAGTAGCGAGCCCAATGTGGGGTTGGAACTCAGGAACCATGAGATGATGGATGACCTGAGCAAAAGTCAGACACTGAGTCACCCAGGCACCCCTAAAGAGAATTTTTTATTTTTATTTACTTATCTTTTATTTATTTATTTTTATTTATTTTATTTTTATTTATTTATTTGAGAGAGAGAGAGAGAGAGAGAGAGAGAGAGAGTGCACACAAGTGGGGGAGAGGGACTGAGGGAGAGAGAGAATCTTAATCAGGCTCCATGCTCAGTGTGGAGCCAGACACCAGGCTCAATCCCACGACGCTTGGATCATGACCTGAGCTGAAATCAAGAGTTGGACACTCAACCTCAACCAACTGAGCCACCCAGGCACCCCTCTTCATCAACTTTTTTTTTTTTAAATTTTTTTTTCAACGTTTATTTTATTTTTGGGACAGAGAGAGACAGAACATGAACGGGGGAGGGGCAGAGAGAGAGAGGGAGACACAGAATCGGAAACAGGCTCCAGGCTCTGAGCCATCAGCCCAGAGCCTGACGCGGGGCTCGAACTCACGGACCGCGAGATCGTGACCTGGCTGAAGTCGGACGCTTAACCGACTGCGCCACACAGGCGCCCCAATCATCAACTTTTTAATGACTGAACAGTTATTGCTTTATATAAGATCTTGCATAATTCATTCAAAGTAACTGGAAAACTATCTTTTAAAATAAACAGCTGTTAATTTCAACACTAATGTTGAGATAGTTAATGAATTGTATTTAATTAGAATGCCCTCTGTTTTTTTATTTTTTTCCCCCTCTGTTCTTTTGAAAATGTCTATTTTTGCCCTATGTTGGTTGGTCTTCCACTTTGCCTTACCAATTTATGTCAAGAAACATGTCTTCTCAAGTTTATTTATAAATTTAATGAAATTCCAGGGAATGGTTTTATATCGTCATCTTAAGCAATAAGTCTGGAGTTGTTTTTGAATATAGTTATATCAAATTCATGCATGCTCCTATGTTGTATGTGTTATTAAGATATTAAGGATGTACCAAGGTATTTTATTGAGAATTTTTGATTTTTGGCCTTAAAGTACATTAAATTTCTTACTCTCAGTTGGAAAATAGCAAAAATTCCTGCTCATACTTTTTACTTTAAAGAATTAAAAGCACATTTTGTGCTGTGAAGCACGATGCTGGCAAATCAAACAAATTCTGTAAGCAATTAAATTCGAAAACCCATGTGCTTAAATTCAAATCAGAGCAGTTGGTAATTATGTTTTACAGTTTTCTTTCTCTGATTTTACCTTCTTATTTATATAATTCTATTGGTAGTATTATTTTGAGGTATATGAAGTTGCTGTTTGGTAGGTCAGAACAGTTAAGTATCTGTGATTTCATTAGATTCATTTAATAAATCTATATTATTAAATCAGTAGGTGACCTTATTCTTTAGCTGGTTTTCTATCACACCCTTTGATTATTTTCATTTTGTTTATTCAGCAAAGTTTTCCTTTTCTTATTTTCAGACCTGTTTAACTGTCTGTAAGGGCTGGGGCTAAGTAAGGACTAGCGTAGCTCACATAACGAACCCTAAGATTCTAGAAATAGTCTATTGGCAAGAATTCTCCTTGCTTGTTAATGATTGTTTAAGGCTGCTTTTACCTGCTTTGGCATTATATGGAAGAGTTTCTCATCTTGATTAAATCTATACAGCCCTTAAACCTATTAGAAGTAATCTTTATTATTATTATTTTTTTTAACCAGCTTGAGTCTGTCAGTCATCCACATGTATATCACACCTTTCTTCCTGAGTTTCTAGACCTCTTCTCAGTCACATTGCCAAGATCCTGAGCTTGGTTTGTTTATTCTTCAAAGTCTCTCAAACTTTGTCCATTCAGGTTTTAAATTTAATACATCTCTACACTACTTGTACTTCTCTTCAGTAGGACACGTCTCATAAAGTTTTTTTCAGCTTGCACCTTTGGTCTCATCTATTTCTGAATCTTAAGTGATTAAATTCCCACAAACCCGTCTCTAGAACATTCAGCACCCATCCAACATTGGTTCCTTCCCTTTTGCCTTAAGCATGTTTTATTTTCCTCCTTATGAGGGTATATTTTAAATATATTTTCTTTGTCAACCATTCTAGTATCCATCAGATTTTCCTGTTATTGCTCAGTTTCTTCAAAGAATAATTTTGTCCATTATTCCCATCTAATCTTTACATAATTGCTTAAGTTTTATTCTTATCTGCTGATACTTCCCTTACAGAGATAATTAATAATTTTATGCCTAATTCCCTTTTTTCTCTAAAAATTTTAATTTTTTGGTTTTTCTCTTCCTTTTCTTTCTTTCTTTCTTTCTTTCTTTCTTTCTTTCTTTCTTTCTTTCTTTCTTTCTTTCTTTCTTTCTGTATATCTGTCTATCTTTCTTGTAAGCTCTGTGCCCAGTGGGGGACTGAACTCACAACTCTGAGATCTGGAGTTGTACACTCCACTGACTGAGCCAGCCAGGTGCTCCTGGTTTTGCTTTTGTTTTTGAAGCTGTCTTAGTTCAGGCTTTTTGGTGTTCATTGGATTATTTCAGAGGGCTTCTATTTTACCTCTTTGCTTCCAATTACTTTTCACTTTAATTTTCTACTTGGTGGCATAGTTATCTTTCCAAAATATATATATCTTTCCAAAATATATATAATGGATTTGGTTCATTCCAGTCTTAAGATCCTGAACTTATTTCCGAGTACCTGAAGAAAAGTCCATTATGTGCAACCCCTATCAAAGTCTAAAGCATGTGGAATTGCTCATTGTTTTGGATCTTGCCATTTACTCTCTGTACAGGTGGGTGTATCTGTCTAAACTTTTTTCTTTTTCTGTGTGAGAGTGGGATACTTCTTTAACCTTTTAACACTAATTCACATGTCACCTCTGTGAACCAGTCTTTCCCAGCTCTCCCACTTGGATTTAATCACTGCCTTTCTTGGGGTGCTCCCATAACACTGGCACTGACCTCTACCATACCACTTATCACATATTATTTGTAGGTGGCAGTCAGGAGTGGTTAACACTGTAAGAGTTTGATACAAACACCTGATGCAAGATATGAGTTATTCTCTAACCTTGAACTTAGATATGGATTGGTTCCAAGACCTAAGATAGACTAGATTGTAGCCAAAGCAGTGGTATTTACATATTGAAAGATAGAATAGTTTTTATCTAGGTTTTTGTCTTTGGAAAGAGTATATCAATTGGAATCCCAGTTTTATCAGTTGAAAGTCTAGAAGTTTAGCCAGATTTAAACATATTTATCCATATCTATTTAGGGTTGAGAGTATTGTACCCCCTAGCTATTCTGTATATTCAAACTTCAGCACTGAATGAATGAGCTATCCCTCAGTGCTGCCTTTTGGTCTCAATCACTACTCACCAAGCAGCCTACTTATTATTTGACCTCCATAGGATCATTAAGACAGTGATTGAATGGAACACTTAGTGTACTTTAACATCTGATCTACTTGATAGTTTATGTTTCACTGTAAATTAGTTGATAAAATTCTTACAACCTGATTATTGCCAGTCTGTTTCATGTAGATTGGTTGTACCAGTGAAGCATTTTTTGTGTGTGTTCTGAAAAGCTGAGAATGTAGCTAAGTTGCTGTCCTTAGGAGGCCTGCCTGAGGCTTGATGTTCCTGCAGTTTTCATGCACATTGTCTCTAGGATTCTACAATCACCCAAACCAAAATGTCCTGAAAATATCTTTGAGATCGTCTTCATTTTTATTCTACAGTTGTTTTCCTTCATGTTCATTCACAAAGTTTGATTGGTTTTCTTCTGACATACTTTATCTTTTTTTTTTCTTAGTTTGAACTGCTTCTACCTTAGTCTTAGGTTTTCTTTTTAATTAATATATTTCTATGTCTCATTTTTCTTATATGTTACTGGCATTATTTCATCTTCCTATCCTGTTTGCTTAAAAGTCTTCCAAGGTGATCTTATGTGTCCTCTTGGTTTTGAAGACTCAACAATGTTAGATTCTGTCTTCATTTTATTTCCTCCAATTCTTTGCCCTATAATACAAAAAGCCTGCTTTGGTTGAGCTAAGATTTTCACTGTTGCATGGTTACTCTCTGTTTACATTTTCGTTTAGCCTCGAATTCCCTTTTACTCTTTATCTCTGTGATATTAGTTTCCATGTTAGGTTTCACTCTGTGAAACTTTTCTTTCTTCTTCTTTTTCTTTTTTTTTGTTGCTGTTTTATTATTTTTGAGAGAGACAGAGTGTGAGTGGGGGGAGGGCCAGAGAGAGAGAGGGAGACACAGAACCTGAAGCAGGCTCCAGGCTCTGAGCTCTCAGCACAGAGTTCATTGTGCGGCTCGAATCCACAAACCATGAGATCATGACCTGAGCTGAAGTCGGGGGCTTAACCGACTGAGCCACCCAGGTACCCCATCTATGAAACTTTCATATGCAGTTTGTTCAGTTTCTCTAGCTTTTGTTCATAGTACTGTCCAATTTTGTCCTGCAATACTGTCTTAATTTTTTGGTACCTAGTATGATAATCTTGGATTTTAAGTTCTGTTAAGACATATTCTTTTGCAGTGTTGCCATTCATTTAGTTGTTCAACAAATTTCAAATGCCCTATTATATGCCTTGAACTATTCTAAATGTCATTGTGCTAAGTATTTGGGATTTAAGTCTGTGAAACACAAAGTTCCTTTGCCAACTTCTTGATAACACCCAGCAAGATATTGGATATATGTTAGGCAGATAGCCTGTACTTGTAAATTAAATTTTTATTTGCTTTTCCTGTTTATAGATATAAATAATTTCTACAGTGATATAATTTGGATTTGTATCATTTTTCACATTGTTTGACCGAGACCCTAACCAATTTGTCACATAATATATGGTGATATACAGTTCTTATCACCAAAGTAAGAGAGATTATACCTGCAGTACTGCTACTGACTTTAGCACAGTTCTTCCTGTCATACCTGAGCTTAGCTATCTTAGTGCTGCGGGGTTAGCAATTTTTGTTGAATAGTGATCTGATCATACTACTTCTCATGGGTTTCCTGTTGCCTTTAGGTTACATTCTAAACCCTTTAGTTTTGAAGCAGATACCACTGATGGCTCATTCACTCAAGCTGAGTTCATTGGATTTTGACTCATGCTTTAACATCCAAAATGCCCTTTCATAGGTTTTTACCCTTAATAATTTCTTTCTCTCTCTCATTTTACTGTGTTCTCAGAATCTTCTGCCTATCCTCTCATCACTTTGTATCGTAATGGTCCCTTTACTCTCCTAGTTCCCTGGCTGCTCATTGGTGACTGGGACTCTGCTGTTTCTCCCTATTGCATTTGAGTGATCTAATGCTCAGCGCATGTACTTTGTTGCTCATTAAATGTTCATCGAATGGGCTGAATTGATTTAGTGGAAAAAACTTTAGGTTGGAAATTAAGGGTCTGGGTTTTGGATAAGTCTAACTTTGATCTTTGTTGTTTGAACCCTGATTTCCTCATTTGTAAATTGCTCAGAGATAGTTTAAGTGCTCGAAGTGTGAATTTGAAGTTTTATGTAAATCTAGGTTGAAATAACAAAATGTATACCTTTAAATTATTTGAGCATCTCTTAAGTCTATCTCAACATGTCTAGCTATCAGTAAAAGATGTAAACAGTCAAGAGACAAAAATTAGGAAGGTTACTGGGTAACGTTGGGTGCTCTGATCAGATGAGGGGCCACCAAATGTGGGGTGTCCCAATTGGATGGGGACCTGTGGCAAGGCAGTGAAGAATTCATCCAAGGCATAAGGAGATAGAAGTTTACTGAATACACTCAAGGGAGTGGCTGGCAGGACAATAGAGCAGAGGCTGCCACAGGCATTGGTGAGGGGCCACATTATAGGGTGGAGTGAGGGAATGTGGGGACTTTGGAATTTCCCCTTTTTTGGTAATCTTAGGAATTGTGCCTGGTTGTAATTGGTCAGTTAGGGCCTATACTTATTTTGAGGTGGGTTGCTTAATGAGCTTGTTTGCAATCAGCTGGGTGGTCTGTCTGGTTGCTGTGGGCCCTTTTGCTTTACTCAGGTTAGCTTTGCTCAAGCCTATTGCCTAAAAACAGCCTCTATAGGTAATATCCTCTTTCCTTTTTCTCCCTTCTAATTTATTCAGGGAGATTATACTTGAAATCGTTTGGGGGTGTCTGAGTCCCAAGTATATATGCAAATATGCCTTCTAATGTTAAACAGCATGTGCTTTGTTTCAGTTGGTTAGCAGGAGAGCTAGTTTAATGAAACAAAACAAAATGTCAACTCTACTAAGTCTGACACAGTTTTCTGAGTTTTATTTTCTGTATTGACAAGCAAGATAAAATGTTGATATTTGATATATTTTATTTCTTGGAGAGTTGTTTAATTTTCCTTGGTAAGAACTTTTTAAACCTACCCAGAAATGATTACTGACAAAACTTGAAATGATTATTCTTCTAGAGACTAAAGGCAAATAACTTTGTCTTGCTCTTCATGGCTTCAGGTTAATAGATAATAGAAAGTTATCTTAAGTTGAAACCTAAGTTGCCGTAGTATTTCACCCATCTTGGGTCATATGAGCTATTTCACGAACAACTTTTCCCACTTTTAGTTATCAAGAGAATCAGGGCCTACTGGCAATGAATCTAGACAGAAACCATCACTTTGGTTAAATTTTGATGCATTAATAAAAGCATTAGGGCTACTTGAGTCATTGATCCCAATGGTTGTGTTTGAGACTTGAGCCATGATGGACTTTGTAGCCTCACTGTATCTCTCCCCAGTTTAACAGTTTTCTGTTGTGAAATATTTGATTGTTTATGGCTAAATGTATTTAATCATTGTCTTTAATTAAAAATGAGAAATATTCAGGGATTTTTATTTTTAAGTTAAACAGTTCAGTAATCATGCTTTTGTATAAACTTAGGTGTACATAGATAGGCACACCTGAGTGGCTTAGTCGGTTGAGCGTCCAACTTTGGCTCAGGTCAGGATCTCATGGTTCATGAGTTGGAGCCTGGAGCCTACTTTGGATTCTGTCTCCCTCTTTCTCTCTCTCTGCCCCTTCCCCGCTTGTGCTCTGTCTGGTTCTCTTTCAAAAATAAACATTAAAAGAAAAAACTTAGGCATACTTAGATACTAAGTTGGGCAGTGAAGGCAGGTTATTAGAATCATTTTTATTTATTTATTTTTAGAATGGTTTGTTTCTAAATTTCAAATTGTTGTGTCCCTTAATGAGTTGAATATTTTTTATACTTTAACACATTAATCCCTAGAATGTACACTATAATTGCTAATTTCGTAGTAATGTCTCAAAAGTTTTAGTATTAATCTATTAAATTGATAATATATAACTGGTAACATACAATGTAATAATTTTGGTGAAATCATTTCCACATAATCTTACCTCCCTAAAAATTAGATAACATTCTAGGAAAGATTCATTGACTTCTATTAGAAAGTCAGAAGAAGACTGACTTATATAATAATACATTTAGGACAGTATATAGATGAGCTTTTGGGAAAATATTTCTAGCTTCGTTTAAAAAGGTAGAAGTGGCAGGGTGCTTTGGTGGCTCCCTGAGCCACTGGACACTGTTAAGTGTCCCGACTCTTGATTTCAGCTCAGGTCATGAACTCACGTTTCATGAGATCGAACCCCACATTGGGTTCTGCACTTGACCGTGGGGAGCCTGCTTGAGGTTCTCTCTCTCTCTGCCCCCATCCCACGTGTGCACTCTCTCTGTCCCAAAATAAATAAGTAAATTTAAAAAAGAAATCTATTTGAAAGAAAAAGTGGACGTGGCATAATGAATAGTGTTCAGGTTACATTTTTGCCTTGAACATTTTTTAGTCAAACATTAGCTACTACGTTGAGAGCGGTGTTTGCCTTTCTTGGGGTTCTCTTTAATTCTTCCTTTGCCTCTATATTTGATAAACTTTTGAGTTCTGCACAAAGATATCAGAATGCATTTCTCTTCTCAGTACCAGAGATACCACTGTAATTTAAAGCTTCATTATTTCTGGTCTGGGCCATTGTAGAAACCCAGTTCATATTTCTAATTATCCTCAATCCAGTTTGCTGATACTTGTTTTTGCCTTTGCATGGTTTACATCTTCACTTCTGCATCTATCAGCAATATCATGCTTAGTGATTTGAAGCAAAAGGAGAGAGTTGAGCTAAAATACCTCTCTTTGACTGTTCATCACATTCCATCATATATATTTTCCGTATCAGTCTTTCTGAAATGCCATTTAATACCTGTAACACTTACTAGATATGACTAAAATATGATTTCTGCTATTAAGGAGTTTACACTCTAATAAATTGGTATATGTATATTTGTGAGAGATTGTACTAGATGACCTTGAAGATTCTGTGATACTATCACTTATTTCTTTAAAGACTAGATTGAGGTTCACTTGGTCCACAAAACTTTCCCTGACTAAAAACTTATCTTCTGCTTTTAAGTCTATAATCTCAAATAGACCAACCTTCTGACATACTTGCTAATATATTTCTTGGCCTTGTTCTGCCTGAAAGAATTCTTTGTAATGGCATTCATTGTATGGAGATTGCAGAACTTCTATCACAAACTACACAGAAAATAGGGTAGTAAATTCAAGTGATAGGAAATGTGAAAGTAGAAAGGTAAAAATGTAACCTTTGATGTTAGGTGAATATAAAAGTGGTCTGAACCTTAACCCAGTTGGTAAAATTTAAGGCAGTAAAATATCCACAGTAAGACGAGAGTTGAGGCAGGTTTAAAAAGCATTTTAAAAGCCGTCCTGCTTAAGAACCACTTTTACTTCCTTTTTTTGGAGAACTGTCTGTACATATTTTTCCTCTTTTTTTTTTTTTTTAATTAGGCATTTGGTCTGTTAGTACACTAGTTATTCCTCCTCATCCCCACCATCCACTGTTTCACTTCCCATGATTTCAGTTACCCAAGGTCAATTATGGTCTGGAAGCAGATGATCCTCCTTCTGAGATACGGTCAGGTCAGTAGGAACCAAATGCTATGTCACAGTGCCTGCGACATTCGCCTCACTTCATCTAATCACGTAGGCATTTTATCATTTCACATCATTACACGAAGGAGGGTGACTGTAGTACAGTAAGATATTTTGAGAGAGAGAGACCACATTCAGGTACCTTTTATTACAGTATATTGTTGTAATTGTTCTGTTTTGTTATTAACTATTGTTAATCTCTTACTGTGCCTAATTTATAAATTAAACTTTATTGTAGGTATGTACGTACAGAAAAAACATTGTGGATATAGGATTCGATACTATCCAAGGTTTTGGGCATTTACAGGGGGTCTTGGAACATACCTCCCACTGATTTGGTGGAGGGACTACTGTAGTTGATTTGTAAGAACTCCGTTTATAATATCTAATAAGGAAATGATCCCTCTGTCATGTGAATTACAGATGTCTTTTCCCAGTCATTTGACATTGTTTATATCATTCTCTATTGCAGAAATTTGATTTTTCTTAATTCATAAAGTTTACTTTTTAGAGTAGTTTTAGGTTCACAGCAAAATTAATTGAAATGTATAGAGTTCCTGTGTACCCTTTGCTTGCACATGTTCACCCTCCCCCTCTATCACCGTTCCACCCCACAGTACTACATTTCTTACAGTGATGAACTGTTGGTGGCACAGTTTGTTATAATAAATGAAATTTGATTTTTTTCAACTTAGTTTTTAGGGTTTTTTTTTTCAATCAGGAGACTTGTCAGTTTAAAAAAAATTTTTTTTAAATGTTTATTTGTTTTTGAGAGAGACAGAGATCATGAGAGGCAGAGGGGCAGAGAGAGGAGACACAGAATTTGAAGCAGGCTCCAGGCTCTGAACTGTCAGCACAGAGCCTGACGTGGGGCTCAAACTCATGGAGTGCAAGATCATGACCTGAGCCAAAGTCAGAGGCTTAACCAACTGAGCCACCCAGGGGCCCTGAGACTTGTCATTTCTTGAAAGCCTTCTCTCTTCTTGAAATTTAAAAAGTTTTCTTACAGAATTAAAATAAAAACTTCAAAAGAGTTATAATAGAGGTAATAACAATGACAATAACAACAAATAGTATTCATACATATGGAACTTTCTCTGTATCAGGCATAATTTATAACCACAGCTTGATTAGGTAGGTTAAGTGAATAGCTTTATTTTATAGGACAGATAATAAAGGTACATACTGTTTAAATGACCTTTGCAAAGTCATGCAACTAGTAGTTAGTTGGCTGATTTTATCCCAGGCAGGTTAGGTCTAGAATCCATGCTCTTAAACCTGTATACTATACTGCTTCTTTTAAACATTTTTATATTTTTATGTTCTTATTTGGTGTATTATGTTTGAGGTAGGAATTCAGCCTTATTTTTGGACTGCTTGGATAGAGGGAGGAGCTAGCAAAGAGGAGTATGAAGAATTGATTGTCATGGTGTGAGTAAAGGAAGGCCTGTGGTAGGCCTTGTGGGATCCTGCTGAGATTTAAAATAAGGAAAGATAATTTGTTAAGATGAGGTGATCTTGATGGTAGATCTTTCAATGGAATGGGCTGAAGCAGAACGTCAAATGGGAACTGTGTGGGGATGTAAGAACATAGAAGCAACTGGAAATAAGTCTTTTGTCAAGTAGCTATGAATATTAGGGAGGAGGGCTGTGTAATGAGGGAAAATCATTGTTTTGTTTGTTTCAGAAAGATGAAAGAGACTTACAGATGTTACAATGTGGGTAGGAAGGATTCAGATACAGAAGAGATTTTAGAAGATATAGTAAGTAAACTATTCAGAGGTTGACGTTCCTGAAAATCAAAAGGAGGATGGGCTCTTAAGCACATTTGAAGGGATTTGTGTAGAAGATGCTCTTTATTTCCAGAGGGTAGAGGAAAAGATGGGTGCAGATACAAATGATTATGAGCTTCTTGGTGAAAAGGGAGGGTTTTCATTTAATGGTGTTTATTTTCTTTGTGAGTACAAGATGAGGGAGGTTGGAAGTGTGGAGATGGGGAAGGTTTTGACTTCGTTATAGTAGAGAATAGGGAGGGACTGATGAGAGTAAACTAAGGAGGCTTTTGGACATTATTGAAGGCCCACCCACTGGAAATTGGTGATGACAGCACAGAGTTAATTTTTTTTCTAGTGGTGACTTTTAGGCCAGTTCTGTCATCACACTTAATATGGTTAATGCTCTTTAATCATTCACTTAATCATTTAATTGTTCACTATCACCTTAGAAGTAAAAGGTAGGCATACTCCTTTTAAAGCTTGCCAAGCTCGTGTTTTAAGTGTATTGAATAGAGTAAGTTTGGAGAAAGATGGAAAAAGCGACTACTTTTTACTTCATTTGGATACCCGTAAATAATGGAGAACGTTTCTTGGGAATTGATTTTAAATGTGCATGCTAACCCATTTAACTTTTATTAACATGGATGTTACCCTTGGGGAATTTTGTAGAGGATTATGAGATGAGATTAAATGTTTTAAGTTTAAACATGTGGTCTTGAATGCTTAAATGCCAGAATAATAATGTATTTTAATTGTAAACTCATCTTTTTTAAAGTCTAATTTTTGGAATGTATACCAAGTTTTCCACCACTGTCCTCAAATCTAAATTTATTCATTGTTAAACTTGTTTGTTTGTTTGTTTGTTTTTTTATACAGGGTGTGATAGGTATACAGCTGGTCGTTACCATGGTGATGGCCAGTGTCATGCAGAAGATTATACCTCACTATTCTCTTGCTCGATGGCTACTCTGTAATGGCAGGTAAGGCAAAGTTAGGCTGACTGTGTCTGGTACTTTGAAATCTCTCTTTAGTTCAAGTCTCAGACTGATGGACTTACCAGAAGTTAAGCGTGAATTCCTGTTTTCTAAAAACATGACAAAGGGAAGTTATGAGAAAAATCTAGCTTCCTTATTTTTCTTACTTTAGACATTAGTAGTTTATTTTTTTTAGTACAAAGGTAATGGGATCATGGTGACAATTCAGTCCTCCCCCTTTCATGTCCATTGCCATTGAAAATACCACATCACTTTTCCCATAGTTACCTCCTTAAACAGTTGGTCAACACAGGGAGGAGACTATAAATTGAAGTGATTAAATATTTTTACCATTGTTGGGAAAATGACTGAGAGCATATATTTGATTATTGATGACTCATTTGAGAGTTTATTATGAGAATTAGGGATTCTTTGTTCTACTGCAAAGAATTTTAAACTTTAACTTAACAAGGAGAGGTCAAAGTTATTTTGCTGGTTTTAATTTTGTCTACTGTGCTGTAAGCTTACTACTATTCCCAATCCTTCCACAAAAGAGCTCAGTTGCCTTGCTGATATGTGTACAATAAAATAATGTCACAAGTAAGGAAGTTGAATATAGGGGATATGAGACAATTGCAGGAAAATGCCCTATAGAAATACATGCCAAAATCCTGTGTAATTATGAAAGGTAAGTTATAGATATGGTACCACAACTATAGTTTTATTCTAACTGTTCATCTCCAGTAAATAACTGCATTCTCTTAATTTGTAGGTCTAGTTTCTTTTGTTTAGACCTTTTGGAGTTAGAAAACAATGGATAGATCCTATCCTCCTAATGATATCATACACTGCAAGACAAATAATAAGCTTTTATGATTAGATCAAGGTCATTCTATCCACAAAGCTTAAATCTCCTTTATTGAATTTATTTTCTATGCTTCTGTTCATATCATTTAAATACAGAAAAATATTATTCAGGCTGCTTAAAATTTTTTTTGACCGCTGGCGCATGCACGTGTGCACACCCACACAGAATGTGTGAGAGAATGGCTATTTAAAAACATATGTTTTATTAGCAAAGTAAATAATAACTAAAGTTTTAGTAAACTTTAAAACCTCTGTCAGCGTTATTTATAAGAGAAAAGTCAGTCATCTGTAGCTAGTTTTTAAATGTGTAGTCTTGTTTACTTTTTTGCTTATCAAAACCCTTTTCCATAGATCATGAAAGGATAAACATCAGCTGGGCAAATTACCATTCATTCTAAATAAATGGAATCTGATTTAATGAACTAGATAAAAGTATGTTAAGGTAGCTCGTTTCTACTGAGAATTCATATTTATAGATTCTGTTTATGATGAATCTCCAGTGAGACTCCAGATCTCTTTTTGGCTCCAAAGATCTTCGCAGTCTCGTCTCATTTTAGGGTATAGGCAATTTCCTGTTCTTACATAATCTGCTTTCCATTTGTTTCTGTGAAACTTACATTTACTAGTAAAAACTAAAACTTCAGAGATTGAAAACCAAATTCTTTTCTCTTAATATTGGAATTATGTATTATAATTAAAATGGGTTTTTTTTCGACAAATATTAGCATGGATGTAAATATACATACTACGTGTTTTGTAAATACACATACTGCAGATTTGAGGGAGAGTTCAGCATTTAAAAATAAATATGAAGTTGATAATTTTTTGTAATCTTGATTTGCTTTTGTAAACCGATTAACTGTAGTGTTAATTAACACTGTCTCTAATTCTAAATCAGGTTCCAACTATAGCAATCAGAATTTTCTAGAAATAGTTACTTACTCCTTGTTTCATTTCCTCCGTTGTTTTTTTTTTTTTTTTTTTTTTTGGTGTGTGTGTGTGTGTGTGTGTGTAAGATTTATCTTTTTTTAATGTTAATCCTGGAATTTTTAGGTCATGAAGTTAAATCGCTTAATGTTGTTGCCTAACTGTGTTCAATAAGATCATTGATTTTATCCTTTTGGGATAATTAGTGTTTCACCAACCTTTAATGATATGAAATTATGCTGTTTTAATATTGGTAAAATGTAAAATCCCTTGTGAATTGCTTATGTAGAAATATTGATCAGAAATGACAGTTTGCATTTTAAACCATATGATGCTGTTGAGTTAAAGAGAAAGATCTGAGGGCATTCTTTATCATCTGTAACATGCTTAAAAGAATTTGAGGGGAAAGGCTCATGAAGACTCTTAAAATTATGAATAGTGTAGGAAGGCTTGGGAGTGACTGTACTGAATGGAACAACTGAATAGAACTATTCAAATGAATAGCTATGTAGATACCATGAAAGGTTAATCGTGAGTCTGACAGAAGAGAGTTGTTTTTAGGTTCTGTATATATCGTTCTAATATTTGTCCCACTAGTATTGTATCTTCATATTGTAAATAAATATTCATATTTGCCTTAAAAGTTATGGCCTGTCTTTTTGTATCATATAACTTAATTTATGTCCATCTCTCATCAATCTGTGTCTTTTTGGAATGGAGGGTTTAAAGTGCCATTGGATTTTATTATGTTGATTTAAAGAGTAAGCCTCCCATTTACTTAAAGAAGTAAATAAACAATTGAAGCAATAAACAATTTTTACTTTATAAATTACTGGCCTGTTGATTTTTAATATTAGAAAAACACTAATTTTCTAGCTCTTGTTAAATAACATATATTGCTGTTAGTATTGTAGATCTCTAGTTTTTTAAAAAATAACTGCGTAGTCTTTAGCCTTGTTTAATGCCATTAAATTACCTTTACAATGTTATAAAACTTCATACTGATCAAAAGTTTTATTTCTCTTATGCTGTTTGGATCTGTACACTGTGAATTAGTTAGGAGAGGAGATGCACTGGGGTATGTTATGACCTCAGAATCTCATTGTCTGAACCTAATGAAAGTTTCTGATTCTGTTTCCTCAGGCAGGAATCAGGGTCTTATGGGAGAGTTAGAAAGGGTTTGTTGGGCAGCTCTTAAGGTAGATTCTTGACAAAATGGTATTTAAAGATTCAGCTGTCTTTCCAGTGGTGACTTAGGGACTCTAGGCTTCTTCTGTCTTGTGGCCCTTGTATTCCTCCTGATACCTTGGAATCTTCTGTTCGATGTTGTATCTGTTGGCAAATAAAGGGAATAGGCTATGGATCTTTCAGGAGATGCAAGGGGTCACACTTAGAAGTCGATATATCATTTCTGTCCACATTCCATAGGCTGGGGCCCTGTGACTAATTAAGGCCAAAGGGCAAGTGTGTCTGGGAATGTAGTTTTCATTGTACCTAGGAAGTAAAAGCAAGATTGGTGAGGGTCTAGTCCTTCTCTGCAGTAGGTGATAATGTGTTTACGAATGAGAAAACTCATTTAACTACTCACAGTCACATACTGAAAAATGAAACAGATCTAAGCTTCTTATCCTGAAGTTCAGTTCAGTTCACAATATAGTCTTTATTTGATTTATGGCGCTCATCAACTCCAGACCTTGTCCTGGAACTGACATACTTGAACAGAGTTGGAATTTGGTGGAGGTGAACTTTTCTACAATTGTTGTGACTTCTTTTGGCAGTTTACAGAGTAATTTTTTAAGATTTTTTTTCTACCTTTTGTTCCTAGTGATACTTAGCCTTTTATAAGCTAATCCTACAGGTTATATATAGTTAGTGTATGGTTTCTCTTCACTTACTGTATTCTTCTGGCTTTTCTGTGACTGCGTAGCCACCTTTTATTCTAAATTAAAAGGTATCTCACCATTGATTTTGATTACCACAGACATGCTAAGTACAAAGTAGAGTTTAAGAAATATCATCTATTCAAATTATACTTCTTACCTCATTATTTGAAATTAAATTTGTCCCACATTACTAAATTATAAATATTTTGTATTCCATTCTTCCAGGGTTTTTTAATAGAAAAAATATTTTTCTTCTGAGAAATGTTTTTCTCCTTTTTTTTTTACATGCCTTTTTATATGACTATCAGATTTTGTTGAAGGGATTCTGCTTTAACAAGAACTTAAGTAATAAAATCTCTTGTGCCTGTAACCTGTGAGCATGTATTATTAACTTTGAAAACCCGACGGTGAACAGTCTAGTGCTCTCAGACTGCTCTATTACCCCCTCTCTTCACAAAGGGAGGAAAAATCATCGGAAGTTGGTTTGTCTGAGCTGCTTTTCCCTAACATAAGGAACACTTTTAACCGTCCTTCAGATCATTTGAAGATGTTCTTTATCGTGTCCAGCATACTACTGTATTGTAGCCATAGTATTCTCTACTTTCTATTGTAATTAAAGTTCCTTTCTGTTTTGAAGTTTGCTTGGCCCCTCTTTTCTTGGAGAGGTAAGTGATAGGTTACATTCTTTGTACATTTGAATAGTGGGTTTTGCATGAGGAAGTAGGATTTTGCTTTTTTTTTTTTTTTTTTTTTTCCCTGCAGTAGTTTCCTTGCTGAATCTGCTTTCCATTTCCCTGATTGTTTAGCTCAAACCTTATGCATTCTTCTACCCCTTTATCTCCGGAGGCTCTCACTTTGGTATGCTACTTCCTGTCATGTGTCCCTCATTGAAAATACATTATGGTTGGATTTACTCTGATTTTGTCTGATCCTGTATTGGGTAAAGAGCACAGTGTACCAACACCTTCATATTCAGTTGCTCTAATTCTTTTTGCCTGTTCTCTTTTGCATGTTGCCTGATCCAAGAATCTACAAGTTCCCTTTGGTGAGAGAAACCTACTATTCAAATGCACAGTAGGTGGGACCTA
Organism: Lynx canadensis; assembly: GCF_007474595.2. NCBI lineage: Eukaryota > Metazoa > Chordata > Mammalia > Carnivora > Felidae > Lynx > Lynx canadensis. The sequence goes on along the minus strand of NC_044303.2, from coordinate 151,122,550 downwards.
TGACCTAAGGGAAAGGTGTAAACAGTCAGCTACTACCCTTGTGGAATGCCTGAGCCCTTGCTCTCTCCTTGCCTTAGTCATCTTAACTTCCAGTTCCAGAATGCCATGCTGTCCTATTAAAATTTCCAGTAAATAACAAGATAATGTGTGTGTGTGTGTGTGTGTGTGTATGACAAACGATATTTTAGCTACTTGTGCTGAAAGGTCTTCTAGGTTTTAAGCAGTATTTGTTTTCTCTTAAGTTTGTTTTTTCTCACTTGTCGAAATTATTGGGATTTAGAATGAAGACTGAAAGTGTCTATATGACCTGTGTTTTGAAATAGAGTTTTGTATTGATTATATATTAAAACTTTTTTTTTTTCAACGTTTTATTTATTTTTGGGACAGAGAGAGACAGAGCATGAACGGGGGAGGGGCAGAGAGAGAGGGAGACACAGAATCGGAAACAGGCTCCAGGCTCCGAGCTGTCAGCACAGAGCCTGACGTGGGGCTCGAACTCACGGACCGCGAGATCGTGACCTGGCTGAAGTCGGACGCTTAACCGACTGCGCCACCCAGGCGCCCCTGATTATATATTAAAACTTTTTTAGCTTGCTCTCAGTACTAAGTTTTTCTGTATTCTTGTTTAGATTTTCATTTCAAATTTCTGAAATTTTTACTTCTGAAAAATTTTGAAGTGGTTTGCTTTAAATTACATTGCTGTTTAAAATTTTTAAGGAGTCTACATCAATATATTTTATACATATATAAATGTATATATACATACATTTTCTGATACATATTTTTTCAGTGCTGTTGAACTTCAGTAAGAAAGGTAATGGCCTGTTAGTATGTTATGTAAGAGATTTACAAGAAAATTATTAAAAAATATTTCAGTGATTGAGTGGAGTGTAACCCTAGGTTGGCTTTAATTTCTGAGACACTACTGACAATTTGAATGACACGCAGATTTGTGAAGTGAACGTAAGTGAAAAAAAAGCCACTCAGTAGCCAAGGTAAATGTCATAAAATACAGTGAGATTAATACATTTAACTTAAATGCAAGAAGTTCAGTTTTTAGTGAGATCCTCTTAATACCTTTTATTTTTTAAAGTTTTTCCTCGTCTTTCAAACACAGTAATGCGTGTGATATAGAAAAAGGTAATAAATTGATAAAAAGGGAAAATAAGAGGTAATGGACTGTATTCTCATCAGCTAAAGACAATCACTGTGTACATTTTGTTGTATTTCCTTCTAATCTTTTCTATTCATATTTTCCTCTCATGGTTGTGATTATATTGTATGTGCAATTTTAGAACATTAACGCAAAGCATTTTTCTCTAATTGTATTTTTGTAACCATTCTTATTAACTGCTACATAGAATCTAAAGCTAATTAGCTTTTATATCTGTCTTCCAAGCCCATATTAGAAAGGCATGGTGCAGCAGTTACAAGCAGATTGCGAGTCATTTTGCTGAGATAGACATACCAACTAATAGCAAAAGACAAGACTAAAAACTGAGATCAGAGCTAAAGTATAGTACAAGGGAACCATATGGTATGGAATCCAACTGTGTACGAAGCACTGACTGTTGAGGAAAACTGTGCAGCTGTACTTCTAGATTTTACTTGGAATTTTCAGATCTTAGGTGGCTACTCCATGCTGCCTGGCTGTCTTTGTATGCTCCACTTCTCTGACAGCTTTTCAACCCAAATCCTCACTCCTCAAATAGTATGCATGCCTGCCTCAGCTTCAGCTCTTGAAGCCAGAGCTCTGCACTCATTTTCTCACCACCAAACCCACAACCCTAGTTACCTGTGCAGCCCCTCTATATTTGTAAAGAATGTTTGTATATTTTAATTTTGGCCCATGGAAGAGGTGTCCTGTCTGTCAGGCCCCAATTCCTACATTTGTGCTCTGTACCCCTTTCCCTCTTTTACCTAGACTGCTCCTTTGGCCATTTCCTTTCTTCCCTGTCGTAAATTGCTTCACTTCCATTGGGAATTATTCCTGTTAGCACACACACCCATACACATGCTTCTTCTTCCTTTTTTTTTTTTTTTAAAGATCTCTTATTAAAAGTAACAGCAACTACAAATAAAGAAGAGTTACAGCCCTGCCTCTGTCTTCTGTCTTAAAAAACAAAGCCTTTCCCGTGTCCATTTCTTAGTTTTGGCCTATTTCCCTGTTTTCTGTTATAGCCAAATTTGTTACATGCATTGTCTTCATGAACTCTACTTCTCACTTCCTTAATAACTGTTTAGTTTTCTGCCATGTGTTATCTTCCCCTTAGGTGATATTATTGATTCCATAAATACCACAATTGTGTAATGACCCCAGGTTATCTCTGAGCTCTAGATTCGAAAATACAGTTTTTCTCTTGATGTTTTCACTTGATATTTCATAGGTACTTAAAAACTCAAGCATGTTCAGATTCATAATTCTTCCTGTTCTACTCCATCTGAGAAAATGTACCACCATCTTCCTTAAATCAGAAAGGTAGATATCCTTCATTGTTTTTTTTTCCACTTCCTACTTTTAGTCTATCACTGTTGATTCAGTGTCCAAAATATATTTCCTTCTCTCCTTGCCTCCATATAATTCACAGAGCAGCAAAAAAGATCTTAAAATGTAAATGAAGTTATTTCTCTATCCTGTTTTGAGACTATTATTTTAGCATAAAATCTAAACTCCATACTGTGGCCCAGGAGGATGTGCATGATCTGATCCCTTTTTATCTCTTCCGCCTCCCTCATATGTTTCTCCTTGCATGTGGTGTAGCCGTCTCTTTGGCCTTTTGGTTACTGCAGCCTTCTGTGTTCTTTCATGCCTTTGTGCTTTTGGACATGCTCTTCTCTTACTCAATGCCGTTTCCCTCCATTCTTCTCATCCTTTAGGTTGCTGGGTAAATGTCATCTCAGAGAGATCTTTGTAACCTACAACCTAAGGCTTTTCTCTCTCATTCTCACCATTTGTTAGGTTGTTTTATATAGTATCCAACTTGTGGTGGGTTTTTTTGGTCATTTTTTACTTGGTTAAATTCTGCCCCAACTAGAATACAAGCACCAAGAAAGCAGGGACTTTATTGTATGTGATTACATCTCCATTGCTCAGCAGAGTACTTGACCATAGGGGACTCCATAAGTGTCTGATGGATGGATGGATGGATGGATGGATGGATAGATACATACAGAAGTGGCCCTAAGAGCACCCAGCAGCCTAAGGTTCCAGCTTTGAACAATAATTTTTCCTGATGAAGATGACCCATTTGTCCAGTAATGAGATTAAACAAGCTTGAGTATATTTAAAAAGAAAATGAGTCCTAGAAAATGTTAAGGATCTTAAAATATTTCATTATTATAGCATTCTGAAAGTAATTTAAGTTTTCCTATACTAAGAGTTCTTTTACAGATTAGTAATAATTAGCAATTATTCCTCAGTGCCAAACAACTAATTTCAGTCTTTATAAATGAGTTATTGCATAAGTGATCTTCTCAATGTTATGCACTCAATCTTTATCATTCATGGATTGTGTATTTATTTGCTTACTTGCTGAAGTTCGTTTGTAACCCCCCAAATTCATACTGGTGGTGCTTTCAAGATCATTCATAGACATATCCAGATTGGCAAAATATTTGAGTGGCCCAATGCCCACGTTCCCAGTTGAGGCCTTGTTTCACTTTTCATATTATAAACAAGTGTGCTTTTTGTGGTCTGTTTAATACCATGTTGTTCACATTTTAGCTTTAGCTTTTTGTTAATTTCACTATTTAAAATAGCCTCCAAACATGGTGTTGAGGGGTTGTCTAGTGTTTCGAGGCATAAGAGGGCTATGATGGGCCTTATGGAGAAAATGCATTAGAAATATTCACAGAACTCAGGAAAATACTATACTTATGATTATAGTTATTAAATAAGCTTTGTTCAGGTGTGAATTACAGTGCTATTGGCTGTGAATTTAATGTTAATGAATCAACAGTATATATTAAATAAGGTGTCTTTAAACTTAAACACACATAAAACAAGGTTTTGTATTTATTGGTTGATGAAAATGTTGTGACCAGAGGCTCGCAGGAACCTAACCCTGTATTTCCCCTAGGAGCAATGTTCAGTGTTCGCGGCGACTTTATAGAACATAACTACCGCGAATAACGAGAATCGACTGTAAGTTAAAATTCTGGACTTAAATCGAAATTTCAGGAAGTGCCTCCTCACCCATGTTAATTAGAGTTTAGTGACTTTTTGGTTGGGATATATTTAATTTTAAAACCTTTAAGGGGAGAACTGAATTAATTTTGGTTCAGTGATCCTTTTTGAGCACTTACTATATGCCAGTAACTGTACTAGTTTTGAAGTATACAATAACAAGTAAGTCTTAAAATCTTTACTCTAAGGATCTTTCAGTTAGGGGAGTATTTCATTTTAATGCAACTGGTCTGTTACCAACTGCAGTTTAATTTTGACACTACCTGGAGTTAATACAGACTCCATGGGTTAAAGACCAATTTCTCTGTAAGAATGCCTAGGTTTCCAGATGCCAGCTGCACGTTCTTGGAATCCTCAGGCCACCCGTATTTCTGTATACTGGCTACTGGCTACAGATTGGGGCATTTTTATGACCCCTCTCAGGTTCATTAATTTGCTAGAACAGTTAGAACTCAGGAAAGTGCTATACTTATGATTACAGTTTTATTATAGAGATGATATAGGAAGAGATTTCGGAAGAAGTGCAGTTTACATTCCCTCCCTGTGGAGTCAGGGCATGTCACCCTCCAGGCACATCATTGTGTTGACCAACCAGGATGCTCCTCTCAGCTCTAGTGTCCAGAGGTGTTTTGGAATTCCATTTTACATAGGTATGACTTTAAATAATTGGCCACAGGATTGAACTTAATCTCTAGCCCCCTTCCCCTTCTTGGAGATCAGATGGCTGAGGATCCCCACTCTAATCATATAGTTGGTATTTCTGGTGACCAGTCACCATCCTGAGGCTATCTGGAGGTCCACCTGGAGTCCTCTAATTAACATACCAAAGATATTCCCTATCACTAAGGAAGTTCCAAAGACTTTTGAAGCTCTTTGCCAAGAATGGGGGACAATGACCAGATACATTCTTTTTTTACACCATAGGGCAACTTGCCTTATAAATAGTAAAAGGTAAACTAGAAGTTTGCCGGATAGGGGCATTGATATTTATAAGCAGATACAAGAATATATGCAGAAACATCAAGGGATGAAAGAATTTGTAGAGTAAAATGTCACTTAGTCTAGCTAGAATGTCATGTTCCAAGGGGGAGTTGTTGAAGGTGAGTCTGGTAAAGTAGATAGTAGTCAGATCATCAAAGTTTGTGGAAATAGGAGGTCACAAATCCTATGCGCATATGAGCCTTACAGTGTGTATTCTAACTTTAATGGAAAATTTCAAACATATACAAAGAGTAGACAGACTAATACAGTGAATATGTAATGATTTTTATGATCTCCTATGTACATATCACAATTAACAGCTGGTGGTTAACATGTTTCATCTGTTTTCCCCTTCATCTCTCCTCCCCCTAACATATTACTTTGTAGCAAATATTATTTCATTCATAGATATTTCTGTGTATATCTTTAAAGTATATAAGCTTTTAAAATAACTGTAATCCTATCTTTATAGCTAAAAAAATTTAACAGTAATTTCTTAACGTCATCAACTATCCAGTCATTATTCAAATTGCCAGTTTTGCAGTGTTTTTAAAAAACAGCAAATCACTTGCTAACTTTTTAAATTGAGACATTTTACTTTAAAAATGTAGATTTTTTTGTAAGTGAAAAATTGGAAGGTTTAGCAATACTAGGTGTATGTTTCTCCTTTATAAAAACAGGGCCTTGATCAAAGTCTTTGCCTAGCTGCCACTTACTGTTTTACCTTGAGAAGACTCTTATAAAGGATTTAAACAGTCATTTACCTTAATAAGATTTGCATTATGGAAAGATAACTAAAGTTGGGACCAAAATGCACTGAGGAGAGTGTCCTGGCAAGACAAAGAGACCAGTTAGAGAGTGTTGCCAATAGAGCTAGAGAGGGACATGTGCTGAACTTAAAGTTCTTACAGGGAGCAGAGAAGTTAAAATTTTAAGAGTTAAAGAACAGAATTAATGATAATATGTGGTGAGGGCACATTGAAGATGAAACTAGAATATCAAATTTAAGTAGTGGGTAGGAAATTCAGGTGAGATAGGAAATTGAGAATGAACAGGTCGTTGCTTGGGAGGGAGTAAGTGATTTGTTTGGGTGTTCTAACTACATGGTGGAGGTGAATACACCCTGTTGTTGGTTAGTTAAACCCTAACTTAAAGGGTTTTGTAAATACAACTTTTTACTCTAATTCTTCAACACATAAAGTTTCAGAATTCTCCAGGTAAAGGAGGGGAGGATAGGAAAGTAAAGACTACCTGTAGTTTTGGGGACAAAGGATTCTTTTTAAGACAACTGTCAATTACTTCTATGTAAATGAGGGGTGGGTGGAAATTCTAATGTGCTCTTACCTGCAAAGTTCACTCCGTTTACTTTTAATAGTAAGCCTGTATAGCCTTAATATATATTAATACAATGTCAGTTTTAAGAAATATATCTACAAACAGCATTGCAGGGTCTGGCATCTAGTAAGTGCTTGGTAAGTGCTGGGTTTGAATCAAAACCCTTTTAAGGCTTAAGCAGTAGTATTTAATTCAGATGAGAGTTTTTCACCTGATAATTCCCTTCAGTGTCTTCACACGTAGGAAACTCAATAAGTATTTGTACCATAAATGAATAATTCTGGTGATTTTAATTTCTTTATTTAAAAGGATTCTTTTTTTCTTAGTTTGAGATGGTATCAACATCCTACAGAAGAAGAATTAAGAATTCTTGCAGGGAAGCAGCAAAAAGGGAAAAGCAGAAAAGATAGGTAAGTTATATTGTTGAGTTTGTAAAGTGTTAATATTTGACACATTTGATATAAACGTATTTTTTTACTTTGGTTAAATGAACATTTACTGCTTATGCCATGTGCAGTTAATACATTTGAGATCAAAATCCATGATCTAACATAATTTTAAATTACCCTTTAAAAAAACCCAATATGTAGTAATTTAATATATAAGCACAGCAGCGAATATTTTGCTCAAGAATGGTTAACTTTATTCTTCTTTGTGTTTAAATTATGAAAACAGTACAGCCATCATATTAAAACTTGGTGGGGGTTGACTGGGGAGAAAACCATAGCCCGTGTCTTTACCCTGTAACTCATTTACAGATACCTGTGGTTTGTTTTTTTCCCCAGGTTTTGCTTTTATTCAGTATTCGTTTTTAAATAAAAGGGGTAGACAGTACAACTTCTTAGGTCCCATTCAGTTGCTGCATATTATATTGACATTTAAAGTTTATGAAGAAAACTGCCTGCTAATAAACCTCACTGAATGGACGACCAAACTTATCTGTGAAATGGAAGGACCAAACTTAGTAATTTTCTAGGATCTCTCCAGCTTTAAAATTTTATATCTCTATTTAAATTGAATTCTCAAGAAAAGTACATGATAATTACCCTCTCTATATGGACCTTAGTGTCCTCAACTGAGGAGGATTTTAGGACCTGAAACTATGATTCTAATATATTATAGAATGTCATTGACAACAACTTGTCACCAAATTTCTCATGTGTATCATAAAAATTATATTAACCTGGGCTAATGCATTTGTAGGTGCTAGGTGCTAGAGTTTTTAAAGCATTAATGATTATTTGGCATGAAATTGAAAATTTTAAAAAGGACCTTTTTTTTCTGATCTTACTGCCATTCTCTTTTGTGCTTATTACAAATACACCTTGAAGATCATTGAATATTTAAGTGTAAGCCCTCCTTCTCTTTATTATTATTCTGAAAAGGCTTGATTTATTGACATAATTAATATTTTTACTGAGGTTTTCCCACAATAATTGAAAAATGTGTCTTGGTATTGTAATTAATGCTATTGAAAATTTATTATTTTCTGTATACATGTGATTGTCTTTAAAAATTAAATTTAGGAATGATCACATGTGTACCTGAAGAATTCTTTTATTTCTCCCATTTGTGATTCTCAGAGCAACTCCAGATTAGGTGTTCACATTATTGAATTTCTCATGCACATAAATCTTAGTGTATTTCTTCAACTCTGACTTGTTTATAGCTACAGGTTTCTTTATGTGTAGACATGTATAATTTCAAAGAGAAGTGCGTTTTGTCTTCATTTGTTTTTACTCTTATACCTAAAGAAATAGTTGAATAGTTTCAAAGTGAAATACAAGAAAAGATTCCAGTTTTTATGTGTCATGTCATAGTAGAGCTACTTTTGGGGCACCTAGGTGGCTCAGTCAGTTGAGCTTCCGACTTCAGCTGAGGTCATGATCTCCTGGTTCATGAGTTCAAACCCCACATTGGGCTCAGCTCAGAACCTGGAGCCTGCTTCAGATTCTGTGTCTCCCTCTCTCTCTGCCTCTCTCCTGCTCGTGCTCTGTCTCTCTCTCGAAAATAAATAACAAATGTTTAAAACAGAAAAAGAAAAAGAGCCACTTAACCTTATTTTAGGTTTTCTGAGATTTTCTTCCATTTGTTTAAATATTATGTGATAATGGTATTTCTTTAATTTTAGATTTGCTTTTACTCTTATACCTAAAGAAAGAGATGTTATATTGTCTTTAAATGTATAGAAGAGAGAATAAGAGAAATAGAGTGAAATGCTAAGCTAGCAATCAAGATTTTGTCACTAATTTAGTACCTCTTACCCTGGTAATCTGTATGATTCACATAATAATTTACATCTACGTTTCGTAGTCCCCCACCCCTTTAAAAACTGCTTTTGGGTATTCTACCTCCTTTTTTGATGAAATATTAGAAATTCTGCTTTTTTTTTTTATACTGTGAAATTTAAAACCTCTTTTGTGATTAGTTGATACAAGCACTTGGATAACAGTGTAGGTAACTTGTTTTTTGTGTCACTTGTCTGATTTTTATAGGAAATATAATGGTCACATTGAAAGTAAGCCATTAACCATTCCAAAGGATATTGACCTCCATCTAGAAACAAAGTCAGTTACAGAAGTGGATACTTTAGGTAAGGGGAATCTTGGTAAAGTGTTTTGTAAATCTCATTTTATACTATGCTAGTGAAAGTGCTTCCATTTTATCTATTGTGGCTAGATTTTTTTGGTTAGTTTTTAATCATTAAGTCCATTTTACAGAATACGAAATCTTTTTCAGAACTTAGAAGCTCAAAATGACTTCATTTAAATTCCTTTGTCTATTCACCTAACTTGTACTAAGAATTATTTTTCCCATTTTTCAGAAGAGGCTGACTTACATGTTTGTTATGCAGTTTCTGTTTTAGTCGAGATCACAGTCAGTTTTCATTATTTTGAATTCTAGACTTCTTACCATATGTGCCATTCTGCTCCTTTTATGATATGGCTTACAGAAATGCATTTGTGTGTTTGTATTTAATTACCTGTACTAGAATGATTCAGCTTTATGCTCATGTTTAGTAGAAAGGAAAGTGGTTTTAGAATAACAAAGTGGGGAGCACCTGGGTGGCTCAGTTGGTTAAGCATCCGACTTTGGCTTAGGTCATGAATGATCTCATTGGTTGTGGATTTGAGCCCTGCGTCAGGCTCTGTGCTGACAGCTCAGAGCTTGGAACCTGCTTCAGATTCTGTGCCTCCCTTTCTCTCTGTGCCCCTCCCCTGCTTGTGCTCTGTTTTTCAAAAATAAGTAATGTTAAAACATTGGATTAGGACTGGATTAGGAATCAAAAAACTTGAATTCAATATTTGCTTTTACCCACTGTGTATCTCTAATAAGTCATTTGTTTTTTTTTTCCTGTATATCAGTGTTTATAATTGCATAGTAACTATGATGATTTTAAATTTAAAGTGAAATTTATGTGAAATTATTTGAATCGTATAAGAGAATGATATCTAAGGTGAAACTGTATTAAACACTGATTTTCAAATGGGGCTGTACATCAGAATCATTTGAACAGCTCTTAAAAATAAAGATTCTTGGGGCGCCTGCGTGGCTCAGTCGGTTGAGCTTCCGACTTCGGCTCAGGTCATGATCTCACGGTCTGTGGGTTCGAGCCCCGCATCGGGCTCTGTGCTGACAGCTCAGAGCCTGGAGCCTGCTTCAGACTCTGTGTCTCCCTCTCTCTCTGACCCTCCCCCGTTCGTGCTCTGTCTCTCTCTGTCTCAAAAATAAATAAACATTAAAAAAATAAATTAAAAAAAATAAAATAAAGATTCTTCATATCTACCTCCGGAGATCCAGTAAATCTAGAGTGAGTTCTGGGAATTGAATTTGTATTTGTTAAAATGCTCTTAGTGACTCTTGTTTTTGACCAGTTTTGAGAACTAATGGTTTACATGATAAGTGAGGGATAAAAATAACATATTAAAAGGAATAATTTTGGTAATGTATAAATCATAACCACCCCAGAAAAGCCTTAAGAGATTCATGTAGCATCTCATATAGAATTATTTATTGATACAGAATGACTTCAAGATATTTGAAAGTTGATTCTATATTTACAAATATTTTACATACACACACACACACATATATTTATATACACACACACATATATATATACACACACAATAATATATATATATATTTTACATACACACACATATATATATGTATATGTATATGTATATGTGTGTGTGTATGTGTATGTATATATATATATATATATATATATATATACATATATATATATATCTGGGAAGAGTGTCCTAGAACCCAAAAAATGTCCGTGAGGAACGGTATAAATCAGTTGTCATACTGGTTTTCGACTGGTTATGTCATCCACTTTTTTTCTTTTTAATTATTTTTCATGCAAAATTTAAAACATTTAAAAGCACTTTGACTTTTTGATTGGTTGTCACATTTCTTTTACTAATTTTATATGTGTGCTTGTATAAAATGTTCACAGATGTGTAAATACAAGAATATATATATATATATATATTTATACATTCTCCCTGATTTCTAGTACATATTTTTGTAATTTTTACTAATAACTAATATTAAATGAGTAATTATCAACTTACTAACTTTAATAATAGCTTCAACTGAGGACTTGTCAGGCATTGTTGTAAGTGCTTTCCTTGTATTAACATTCTTGTAATTCTATAGGGTATGTAACGATTATCGACCTTTTTTTGGGGGGAGGTGCAAGGACTCGAACTCAAATAATTTGGCCAGGGTTACACACCAAATGTGGTAGAGACAGTCAGTGAGAACTAGGCTATTTTAACGAACTTACAAAGATTTAAATTATGTCTTTAGAACATAGCTTATTCAATATTTTGTTTCATTTGTACAGTTTTGAAACTAACTGCAAATGATATTAGTTTAACAAGTGGTCACATAATTTCAAGAGCAAAATAATGGAGAGAGATTTTACTTATGTTTATATTTACGTAATCATTTGTGAATGCATGCTGTGTATGTGTGTTTAGGTAAAAGTAGAGAATTTTCTGCCTGTATTTAAGGTATATTCACAAGCTTAACACAAACTACTAGGCTTGATGAACTATAAATTTTCTTTTGATTCTAATAGCCTATTAAAAGACACATATGTATATTATTGAATACAAAACAAATATAATACTTGGGTTAAATATGTAGCCAAGCATGTGTATAATTTGTACTTTTTTTTGAATGTATATATTATTGGTATCCCAGTAAGTATCCTGAATGTCTGTCTCAATTTGTATTAGCTCTATTACAAGAACCTCTTAAAGCGTATAAGAGTATTTGAAAAGTCACTTGGCTGTTTGCTGTGAGAGTTCTCTGGAGGAAGCTTCTGTGAATGTGAGCGGGCATGAAGATGTGGAACACTTACTTCACCTGTTATTAATAAAAATTGAAAGCCTTTAAATAAATGGATATTTGTCTATCTGTTCTACCCATTTCCCTGTCCTCCTTCTGGAAGGTTATTCAAAAGGATGATTGTAGTGGGGAAGAGAGGTGGCTAGAGGGTAAGAATCCCTCAACTGCTTGAGGGTAAATCAGACTGTTGTTCCTAGGCTATTACATCTTTCACACACAAAAAAGCTAACACACCCATAATAACTTGAAGCAAATAAAAAATTGACCCAGTCGTAGAAGGATTTGGAATTTTTGCTGTCTCACAGAGATGTAAGTCTGGTTGGTTTGTTTTGATATTGTAAATAAGTCTTACTTTGAGTCTGGTATTTTATTTTCAAAATACTTTTTCTGTGAGTGCGTGATTTTAAAATATCCTCAGATATTACAGTTTATAACTAAAATTTTTCTAAAGCAGCGTAGATCATTTTATTATGTACCAGTGGGAACGTAGGAATTGATGTTTATGTATATGATTTATTTGCACATTTTCAGGAGGGCTTCTACAAAATGATGTTGATATTTTGGACTCTACTCTGGCAGAAGTAAACAAGAATATCTGAGATGAAAAAGATAAAATCATTTATTATTAGAGAATGCTAATTTTAATGTAAACCCTTTGTTGAAGGGGTATGGTGTTAGGGAAAATTGACAGGCATTTCATCAGCTTTTCTTGCAGGAGCACAAGAGGGAATAAAAAGTATATTATTTCAATCTGTAGTAACTCACAAAATTATTAATCCTCCTTTAGTACAGTTAATAACTGTAACAAAGTTTACCTCTTCCTTCATAGAAATGAAAAATGTACATAAGTCTGTAGGACTGTATACCAAGTTAAATCCTGAAGTTAAAGTATCATCCTTGAGATTCTTTAAAAAAAAAAAAAAAGCTTTTTAATTTCTGTAAAAAAACAGCTACTCAGCTAAGAAAATACCAGCTCATTTTGCAATCATGTTTTTAATAGTTTAAATCATTTTTGATAATAATTTTAGGTTTTAAAAATTATTTAATTTATGAGGTATTAAAATTTAATTTTGGATGTCAGCATTCTTGGTCTGTTTTCTGCATTTTTAGATTCTCCTTTTTGCAAACCTTAACATTGCATATCAACAGATTGAATAAAGTTTAGCATGATTAAAGTTATTATAGATAAATCCTCCTTAGCTACTTATGAAAGTTTAAGTAAACTTTTTTTTTAACTTTTATTTTTCAGCATTGCATTACTTTCCAGAATACCAGTGGCTGGTGGACTTCACAGTGGCTGCTACACTTGTGTATCTAGTAACTGAAGTCTACTACAACTTTATGAAGCCCACACAGGAAATGAATATCAGCTTAGTCTGGTGCCTGCTTGTTTTATCTTTTGCAATGTATCCTTCAAAACATCACTAATATTTACTTATATATTTGTTCGTCTTGTGCAGCTAACACAATTAGACCTCATCTCTAATTTGAAAAAACTTTTAGATTATTAGAGAATTTTTCTTTGTTGAAATCCTCTATATTTAATAGAAAAAATTTTCCAAAGTAGAGGTAGTTTAAAAAGTGAAATATAAGAAAAGATGCCAGTACCTTTCCTTTGCTTTCTCATGTGAATCTTATGGCACAGAGGAGCCACTTTACCCTGTTTTAGATATTCTGATATTTTCTTCCATATGTTTAAATATTATGGGATAATGGTGTTTTTCTAATTTTAGATTATTGTATCATTCTCCCCCTTCCTTCTCCCAAAACAGTAAGGAAGTAACTGTTCTATCAAATCAGTAGTCAGTTTTAGTGATGCCCCTGAAAATATTATTTACAGGGGTGCCTGGGTGGCTCAGTTGGTTAAGCCTCTCAATTTCAGCTCAGGTCATGAGCTCACAGTTTATGGGTTTGAGCCCCACATCGGGCCCCGCACTGATGGCATAGAGCCTACTCGGGATTCTTTGTCTCCCTTTGTCTCTCTGCCCTCACGTGCATGTGTTCTCTCTCTTTCAAAAACAGGTAAGTTTTTTTTTTTTTAATACTATTACAGCAAAGCATTATGGTGTCTTATTACCTTCCTTGAACAATTTTTTTTATTCTCATTACATAGAAGCTAAGTTTTTTTTACAAAATTCTAAAATTTGGTAGTTCAAATAAGTCATTTCTGTTTTGTTTTCCCATGTAAGTATCTTTCTGGAGCTCTCAATTCTGTAAACTGACTGCATAGCTGTTAACCTGGGATTTTCTTCATTGACTTTCTTTTTTTTTTTTTATTTTTTAAAAAAAATTTTTTTTTTCAACGTTTTTTTTATTTATTTTTGGGACAGAGAGAGACAGAGCATGAACAGGGGAGGGGCAGAGAGAGAGGGAGACACAGAATCGGAAACAGGCTCCAGGCTCTGAGCCATCAGCCCAGAGCCCGACGCGGGGCTCGAACTCACGGACCGCGAGATCGTGACCTGGCTGAAGTCGGACGCTTTAACCGACTGCGCCACCCAGGCGCCCCTTTTCATTGACTTTCTAAGAATTCCCTGTGCCTGTTTTTGGATCACATCATCTGCCCTTCCTTGGCTTACTGTTTTGCCAGTATAATGTCCTTGATTATAATGTCCTTTTGCCTCCTATAATGTCCTTGAAAGGGGTGCTACATTTTTTTATTGATATAATCTTGCATGCCTGAAATTATTTTTTCCTCATACTCAGTTGATGGTTTGACTCTGTACAAATTCTAATTGTTGGGAAACTGGATGTCTTCTTGCTCTTGGAATATGCCTCCCTTTCCCATTGCATACACCCTCCAGATGCTTTTTCTCTTTTGGTATTATGAAGTTTTCATCGCTGATTGGGTTAAGTTCTTGGTTTAGCTTTTATATCTCGGAAGTCATCCTTTATTATTGGGCAATTTTTTCCCCTTTTATTAAAATTAAATATTTTCTCCTCCATTTCTACCTCTCCAGAGATAATTTCTTCCAGCTCCTTTCTGTTTGAGGTTTCCTTCCATATTTCCATGTGCATACAAAGCTACTGCTTGTTTTTAGTGTTAGGCTATAACTGTTACTATTACCATTTCATTCTGGAAATGAGGACTTGGCACATTTGTCATCTATTACTGAACATTTCCCATTCACCTCATCTTTTAGAGATAGTAATGTCATTTTTTAGAGGAATATTTAATGTTTATGTTGTAACTATATAAATACTATTCACAGATAAATATTTGCCTTAATTTTTCATTTGCATTGTTTTTTTCTTTTTAATACATGATCTTAATTCAACCTAAAACTCTTCTGGTTGTATAAATCTCTCAATATATCAGATATATCAGGTAGTATGTTAGTTTCATCTTTGAGAAGGTTCTTGTGGAGTCCTTGGACCCAGTTTTAATTGGTTAATCTTTCCACTTGATGCACAGCTATCCCATTGGGATCACCAGTTTTCACTGTCTTAGGGATTGTCTTTATTTCTCTTGACTTGGAGCTATTTTTCCTATATTCCATGTCTCTTCCTTGGTTTACTTTCTCATTTGGGTGGAGCATATGCTCTAGTATTAAGAAAGGTTGCATGAGAAGTGCATTTTTTGTGATCTTGCATTCCTGAAAATATTTTTATTCTGGCTGAAAATTACTTGATCTGTTGATTGAGAACAGAATTCCGGGTTTAAAGTTATTCTTTTGGTAATTTTGAAGGCATTGTTTTATTGTCTTCCTTTTCATTCTTTTAATGAATTCTAGTTGCCATTCCAGTTTCTGATTTTTTATATATTCTCTTTTTTTCTCTGGAATTTTTACCATCTTTTCTTTGGCTACGTAAGGTGTTGAAATTTTATGGTGATGTACCCTTTTGTGGATCTGTTTTCATCCATTTTGCTGAGACTTTACTCTCTGGAAATGCATGTTCTTAACTTCTAGAATATTTTTTTGAATTATTTGTGATTTTCTTTTCTCCATTTTCATTATTTCTGGAATGTTTATTGTTCAGATACTGGATCTCTTAGACTGGCTAAGATTCTGTTCTTTCTCTCATATGTGTTCATATTTTGATAGTTTTTAATTTTGTGGGAGGTTTTTCTCAATATTCCCAACCCTTTGAGTCTCTGTTTCTAATTTCTGCTACAATTTTTAAATTTTTTTTTTAATGTTTATTCATTTTTGAAAGAGAGACAAAGCATGAGCATGGGAGGGGCAGAGAGAGGGGGAGACACAGAATCTGAAGCAGGCTCCAGGCTCCAAGCTGTCAGCACAGAGCCCGATGCAGGGCTCGAACTCAAAAACCGTGAGATCATGACCTGAGCTGAAGTAGGATGCTTTTTACTGACTGAGCCACCCAGGCACCCCACTGCTGTAATTTTTGATTACTTTCAAGAGCTCTTCTTCTTTTGTTTTCCCGTCCCACCTTAAGGAAATCTGCTTGCTTTAGATTAGGTTATCTTCTTGTGTCTATTTGAGATGTTGATTTTGTTCAGAGTTGTCTTTCTGCCAAGTATGATTTTTATTGTAGGTTGCTTTTGTTTGCTTGGTTTGGTTGCAGTCTTTCATGTTAAGGACTTTTCTTAGCTCTGGTGATTGTTTTTGCCTGTGTGAAGTCTAAGCCACTAAAAAGCTGAATGAAAGTTTTAAGCAGATGGTGAGGCAAGTTGTTGAAACATCTAGATGGGCCAGGGATCATCTTTTTTACCTTCTCCAAAGCATAAATCTCCAGACCTGTTTGAGGTGGGCCAGTTTTAAAGTGCTGCTTTTTAGTAGTGCTTCTTTTTACTAGTCCTTCTTTTTAATATCTCCTGCCACCCCTAATAAGCACATTTGCCCTTCAGCCCATTGTAGAGAATTACATGGCATCTGACCACTTCTTATCCTACCTGGGAGCTCTGCAGTAACATCAGGTTTTATCTTAGCTTTCCATTTGAGTTTCCTCGTGCTGTTTAGTCAGTTACCATTTACCTGCCTGCTTTCTGGCTTCTGGAGTTTTACTGCTTTTATTCTTCTCATTCATTGTGTTTATGTACCCTAAAACAAGTTTTCTTTATACTGTCATTTTGGTGGAGGTTAGGGAGAGACCAAAAGTCAGTGCAAGTGCTCAATCTGTTATTTTTATCCACAAGTTTTATATTGACTGTTTAATAAGATTCTGTTTTTTTTTCTTCTTTTTCAGGGACTCTTGGTAATGGCATATTCTTCCTTTGAATGGTTCTTTAATATATCTCCCTTTTTCCACTTATTCTATACTATTTTCTTAATTTTTCTATGAATTTTCTCTTTTAACCCTTTTGTTGAATTTTTTATATCAACTTTTTAAAAACATTTATTTATTTTTGGGAGAGATGGGGAGAGAGGGAGACAGAGAATCCCAAGCAGGCTTCACGCTGTCAGTGCATAGCCCAACTCATGGCTCTATCCCATGAACCCTGAGATGATGACCTGAGCTGAAACCAAGAGTCAGCCACTTAACTGACTGAGCCACCTGGGCACTCCCTTGTTATTTTGTTGTTGTTTTTTTTTTTTTTAATTTTAAAAACTTGGAATGTTCTCATAGCATTCTTGTGTCATGGATACATAATATCTTTATATTTCTAAGGATATTACTATCTTTTAATTTTTAATTTGCACCTTGTATTGTTTATTTTCTGAGTATCCCTCCCCTTTTGCTTTAATCATTGTCATGTTCGAGATTGTTCTTAAATGTCTCATGTCCTTTGATTTTCTGTTTATATTTAATAAGGAAGAATTTAAAAATTAGAAGTTTTGTGCAGGTGGTTGCAACTTGTTGATTGGTGGCCTTTTTTGTGCATGATTAAGTGGGGACTTTATATTATCCTGGGGGAGACCTCTTAATATCAGTGTCTGCAGATTGTTTGGGTCTGTCATTTTCTCCAACAAGAGTTGTCCATTTTCTCATCTTTGGGGTATAAGTGTAACAGCCAGTGTTACAGATACTGATTGGGGAAGAAAACTCAGAGACTCAGCATTCAGTGTATAGGCATTAATTTAAATGCATGTCTGTGTCCCCCTTGTGCCCCTTGTTTTCAGGTCTTCATTGCCACCCTAAGTTTTGCATAAATATTCCCAAGCCCAGTCTTTTCTGGTTTAACATTTTCTCATAGTATTTCTTCTAAGGTTCTGCCAGAGTTAAGGGATGACCATCACCTAATCTGTATGATTAGGCAAGAGAAGTTGTAAGAAGTCTAATTATTGCTAACACAGACATACAGCCTATCCTGTTTTCATTAATTCTGTAACCCTGCCTTCAAAGGTGCCCACTTATCTCTAATTCCTGACTTTTCCAGAAGCTTTTTATGAATGAGTTGGCTTTTTTTCCACTGGATTTTTTTTCCCTCTGTAGACCCAGTGTAACAGAGAAAGCTGAAACCTAAATCAGTTTTTGCTTGTCCCATCTACTTAGATGGTCTTCCAACTTTTGCTGATATTTCTTTTCTAGAAACTGTTATCTCTTCCTGTTTTTTGTTTCTTATGGCTTTTAGTTTCTTTCCTATATGGTTTAGTCAAATTTTGGAAGTAAGAATAAGTGCATGTCCTACATCTTCTATATTCAGCTAGAGACTGCTGAACTATCTTTTAATACTATAAGTGGATACTATTTTAAATATATGGTATGACTTGGCATTCAACACCAGTATGTTCTTTGTTGACTCTTCTGGATTGAGTTAGGTATAACGTAGACCAGAAGAGCCAGAACAAAATCTTAAGAGTTGACATCTTTACCAGGTATATATTCTGTTGGATAGAAATACTGATCATGTGTGTCAGTTGAGAAACATCCCCAGATGTCTAGTGCTATACTCATTTCAACAGGAGATTAAGTTGAAGCATTTAGAATATTACTATTTAATTCTATAGTATTAAATATGTGAAAGTACTATGCAGTCAGAATAAAGACCCATCTCTAGACATCAGGTTATATAAACACCAAAAATATCTTAACTTGGAAATTAGCACTAGTTCCCATGTTAGTTTTTTCATACTTGAGTTCTCATGTTCTCTGAAACATCGCTTCTTTTGGAGTATGCTTGTCTTCATTTTCTTCATGGTTGATAGCATGATGTCAAATAACGTTTGTGATATTTATGTTGAAATGCATAAATAGTGCATTGATAACCAGTTTGATTTAATGTGATACAACCCTTAGTACCTATTTACCAGAGAAATTAGAAAAATGTACCTCTTAAGAGCTACTCAGACTATTGTTTATGTGAATAAATTTCATCTTTCATTTCACTCAGTAATGCCTAATAATGTGAGAGCAAAGGTCCCACACAGTCTTCAGCACTGAACTGGCTCTGCTTAGTTTTGAGTAGTGCACTCGGGAAATGCACCAAACAATAGCATCTCTGCGGGAATCTAGTAGCTGGCTGTCTCCACCATCCTAGAGAAGACAGGAAGTGCTGAAGGGCTTTAGAATCCAAGCTATTTTCTGCCAACTTTGACCCTTCACAAAAGGGATAGGGAAGAAGGAAAGTAGAATTGTGTATATGTTGAGGTATGTGATTTTCCTTCAAACTTGAATCGTGTGAGAAAATGATCGACTGCCTTCAGTAGTATGCAGGAAACCAGAATTTGAATGTCATATCCAGATTAGCACTAGGGAGGAGTCTGTTTATAGCCTATCTTTTATCTTAGTTATAACATATCTGGTATGCCTTTCACATCGTATGAACAGAGTATAACTGCTGTGACCTCTGTTTGGCTTCTCTTTATTTTCTTATTGTATGTGCCTACTTATTAGTCAAACACATGTCTCCATTGATTACATAGGACAATAGCTCCACTTAATTCCAGAGTCACACACACATCAGTTAATTCAGAAATTCTCTGCAGTTGTTACTGATAAAATGTCCTTTGTTAAAGTGTTCCCAAATTTAGACACGTATAATAACTTAAATAATTGGTTCATTTAAAAGCAAGGAAGAAAACTTTTATTTCTGCGGTCATTTTGTTTTTGTCTCCCCATGAGTTTTGTTTTACATACTTGTAGGGCAACAATTAGAACTTATTCAGAATCTTGGAAGTTCTAAAAGCATAGGAATGAGTTTTTTAAACTTGTGACACTAAAATCTTGAACCTGCTACCTAAAACTAGGCTGTCTTTTATCATCAGCTCTACTTGCTATGTTTCAGCAGAGTTGTACATGCATCTCAGCTGTCACACCTTCCAGTCTCACTCCTAAACCCAAACTAACTCTCAGCTTTTCTCCCTTGCCCATTTGTAATTGTAACCACCTTATTTGGTCAAGTGTGTGTGTGTTCCAATTCCATTTATGCTGAGTTACATGGTATGGGGAAGGTAAAAGGTAAAGAAAGCCTTACAGTGAGGATGGAACAGTTGTGTTAATTGTCTTTCCTGCATGATGGTCCATGAAGGCTTAGAGTCACTGGAGAAATGTCTACTGATTTTATAATATGAAGTATATCATTTTTATTTATGAGTAAAGGAAGACAGAAAGGTAAAAATGATGCTTTCAAAAAATCCAGTAGTCCTTGGGTGGAAGTAAAACTTTTAAAAATTAAAACTCTACTATCTATGGATTTTTATTTTCAAAGAATCTTTCCTTATGAATAAGCTATATCACGGAGTAATATTGAGTCAATTACGTGAATTTGAGTGAGAAGAAAGCTATTCTACAAAGAATGATAAAGCTTCTCAGTAGTCCTATTATATTTGGTTAAAGGACTGGATCATTAGTCACATTTCCACACTGCTTGTATTTTACAATGTGGATGGTTTAAGGTACAAAACCCTATTATGTATGTTTTTAAGGCTATGTTTTAAATTTTTAATTTGCCTTGGTTGCCAGCCATGCAAATTTTACACAACGACAAAAGTTGGGAATGGTTTAAATTGAAATAAATTCTAAGGTTTTCTGTGTTAAGTATTTCAGGTTTTTTTGTGTAGATTTGTAAATTAAATGTTTGTAAATTGAATGCTGCACTTGTTTGCTATAGGAAATAGACAGCTATAGCAAATTATCACAACTTGTCACCTTTTCTAAATTCCTTAAGGATTCTAAATTGCTGTATTCTTACTTTACAAAATGTTCTGTTTTATATTAACAAGAGAAATGAAGCACTAAACCCTAAAGTGAACTGCATAAGCTATCACGTCTCCTAGTGAGAAAGGGACAGAGTAAAAGCTTTTGAATCTAAGCCAAAGTACTTGTTTGAAAATTTGTACATAGCATGGTGTGTCACAGATTGTTTTATAAACTTTTAAAGGTCTTCTGTGATACCAATGTTGCCAAATTTTTTACCTTTCAGGTTGGAAACCTAGAGCTATATAGAGAACTTACTTTGAGAGATAAAATCAGTATTTCTGATTTATTAATTTATAATTGAGATTTTTTTTTCCTCTTTTAGCTAGGAAGTGAGAATTTTTCTCCTGCACCTAAAAATTTAAGGATAGTCTTCATTGTTCTGCTATATTTTTTTGCTTGCTTTTGTTTTGAAATAAAACCTGTGTTTTATGCTTTCAGAAATCCATGACCATTATTTCCTTCCACAATTGGGCTAGGTTGAGGCTGTGTCTGTAAGCTTTTGTGGGACAGATTTTAAACATGCAAAAGTTTTTGCTTAAATCTGAGAGAAATTTAGGTTCTGTTTCTTTTCTCTTTAAAATAATTGAACCTTCTTCTCCTAGAAAATAGGAAAAACTTCTTTAAATTATCCAAGTTGGTTGTTTTGTTTTTTAAGTTGGAAGACAGGATCAATTCTTTTTAAAAGGATTTTACTGGATAGGTCATTAAGGATTAATGTACTTGTTAGTTTTCATTGTACACACTGTAGCAGAATCTTGGTATAGTTTTTAGGTTTCTTTGCAGTGAGAATGCAAAGTATAATGTGTTTTGAGTATTTTGGTTGCTTTTTATATAAAAATAGGTGTTAAGAGGTTTAGCCATTTGAATAGAAAACAACTTTATTGTTAGTGGTCACCAAAACAAGACCATAATCTTTCACAGAGTAGAGAACTTTCACTTTAGATGAAAATGACTGACTTGAGTGGAAACATGATTTTAAAAAGATAACCATAAATTTTGGGAAAAATTTTTTGAGAATCCTCTGTTATTAGGATAGTATCCATTATATTTGTTTATTGGCAACAAAATACTTATTCTCAGAATATGATCTTCTATTTCCTTCTCAAAAAAAAACATTGATAAATATCTTTGAATAATTTCAAGATGTTAGGATGTAGAAGACATTTTCTTAATAGGAGAATTGGGTCTTTAAAACAATGTAAGTACAAACTAAACTGAAACAGTGTCTCCATAAGTATATGTTCTTTAAGTTGTTATCCGAGATCTGAGAGAAATTTGCCATTTTAGATCTAAAAATTAAGCTTTCTCATTATTTAAAAGCTCTTTTCTCTGGCTCAAAGATAAATATATTTAAAATGTTTCCTACTGATTGAATCTTTCCACTTGTCCTTGATTTTTCTTTCCTGTTGTAACTTTTATATTTGCATCTATAATGGCCTAATTTCGGTTGCAAAAAATGTTGATATTGAATTAGAACTTTAAAAATGTCAGCCATGTGGCCGAAAAAAATTTATCCCACCCCTAATGTTTTTCTTTAGCTCAAAGGTTGAAATTTTATGATCTAAAATAAATTAGCCCTTAAAGTATGTGATCCATTCAGCTAAGAACTGAGGGTTAAAAGGGAAAAGAAAAAAAATTATTAAAAGAAAAATTTTGAAAATGACCATTTGCATCAGTAGTTTTGCATATACAATTTTGAATATTTACTAATATAATATTCACTGTGAAAGTCTAACAGTTATCAATGAAAATAATAAAGGTAGCAGGAAGAACTTATAGAGAAAGCATTTGACCATTATTTTCATTAAATCGTAAATCAGGAACTGTCTTGTCTTTTACATAGTGTTTTTTGTTATGCATGTCTATAAATACAGAAGCTTAATTTTTTTGGTCTAATGTTATTTACATTATCAGGTTGTATTTATTTATGAAAGGACAAAAGTAAGTATATCTTATTCGGAAATTGTGGAAGAAAGAACAGACTTAAAGTGTTTTAGAGAAATTTCATTTTTAAATTATTTAAATTTAAGTTATTTTACATATAAGAAATTTTATTTTGAAAGTCATTCAGATACCTGAAAGTATTTCAGGTGTGGTTTATTATTTGTTTTTTTTATATGAGTAATTTATGTTTAATAAGCATATTCATGAGATTGGAGCATAAAAGGATTTTTCCATATTTCAAAATCATTTGTTACATAGGTATTAGAGAAATTTGATAAGTAGCTCAATAAGAAACTTTGTTACTATCTCAGCTAGTACAGAAAGTTTCTGTAAGTGATCTCAAAGTTACCAAAGTTGTCAGTGAGGAAATCTGATTTATATTCTCTTACATCAAATGCTAACAAAAGTCTCTCTCCTTCTCAGGAAGTTTTTTAGTCTATTATCATATACTACTGTTTGGTCTTATTATATATTAACTGAATAAAATACACATTGCTCTAAAAGTTTGGTAAAACAAGCAGTTGAGTTTTGAGTTGAAACATGGTGAAGATTCTACAAAATATAATCCCAGGATAGATGTCAGTTGGTTCAGCAATAAACTGGCCAGGAATAAACCGTTAGGCACGGGGGTTATTGCCGGAAAATACACAGATTTTTTTATTTTGGAGAAAGAATAGAGCTCTTGGAAAAGTGCCTGTTTAGTTCTTTATAAAATAGGTTAAATATTTGTTCTGGGTTGTTTATACATCAGGTCTTTGTCAGTGGATGGATGATTAGATTGTTTTGAAATCATAAGGATTTATGATGATACTGTTCCACAGCATTGAAACATTTCTAACAGTTGGTTAGTATTAATTACCATTAACATTTCGGTATATTTTAATAGGATGTGGAAAAAATTTCAGTGCATGTGATTTAAAAGGTAGTAAAACATATACATGTGCTTTACACTGTGAATTCATAAGTAGTTTTGGTTCTGTTAAACTCCAGGACACAATGTACTTTTTTCTGGAGTTGAGGGGTATGTTGTAGACTTTATTAAAATCTAGATTGAATTTCTTAAAATGTTAACTTTTATCAAATAATATGTACACATAGGTTATATAGACAAGTTCTTAATGCGTTAAAAACCAAGAATCCCCTTCTTGACCCTCCTTGCCACTTCTCATGTTTTTAGCTGATTATTTTGGTTTTTAAAAATCTTTGTATTTCTAAATATAATGCTTACACTATTAATTCAGTTCTGATAGGTGAGGATTTTTTTTCTTAAATTATGCCATCCTCTGTGCTTCTTCCTCTCTTTTATGTTGTTAGTTTAATTATTTTATAATTTTACTGAAAATTGTCAATATCCAGTGATAATTAAACCTATATAAATATTATTCATATGTGAGCATTATAAGGTATTATAGCTTCTGTAATTTTTTCATTTTTAAAAATTTATTTATTTTTTCCTTGTATTTATTATTAATTCCATTACCTTTCCACAAGGTTGCTTATAACTTTTTTAGTTGTGTCCTGTCCCCATGTCCCCCTGACTCCCCTTCCCCAATGGTCCCTGTGGAGATGCTCTTCCTGGAGACCCTCCATTCTCTAGCTTTTATCTGGAAGGGTTGCCCTTCAGGCCTGCTAGATAATCATCCTTTTGTTGTTATCTAGGAATTCTCTTTGCCTTTTTCCCAAGTTTCATTTCCCATTTCCAGAATTCACTATTTTTCTCTTTTTTGGTTTGTTCATATATTTTGCTGGAGCTTTCTGCCAAAGTGTGCATGCAGAGTAACTAGTTTTAGACTGCTGTCTTATCTGTACTCTCATTAACCTGGATATAGAATTCCAGGTCATCAGTATTTTCCTTCATAATTCCGAAGACATCACACCCAATGTCAGACTTTGCTGTTAAGGAGTACAGTGTCATGATGTGTAATCTTTTTCATATGATTTGTTTTTCTTTATTTTTCTTTTCAGGAAGTTTTACAGTTTTCATTTGTCTTGTTTTTGAAGATTTGTGATCTTGTAGTACCATGTTGGAAATCTTTATTTCATTCTTTGTGCTGGGCTTTTGGTGGGCTACTTTAATTTTGAAACTTCGAGTTTGGAAATTTATTTTATGATGCCTTTGATAACTTCTTCCCTTTTGTAATCCCCCCCACCCCCTGTTCTTTTTCTGTCTCTTTTGTTAGTCAGATATTGTACCCCCTAGATTGATTCTCTTATTTTGTTACCCTTTACTGCTTGACGGAACTGTTCTTCAACTTTATCTTTTAAACCTATTTTTAAAATGGATTTTGCCTGTCCTATTCGAATTTTTTCTGAGCTTATTTTTGATATCTAACCATGCCTTCATAGCATCCTGCTCTTGTTCCCAAGATGTATTGATCTTTGTTTAGCCTTATGAAATACAGGTATATCTCATGTATAGATATCTTTGTATAAAAACATGTGTGTATCTATTTGTATATATATAATTTTTTTTATTCTGCCGGTATCATCTTTCTTTTCTCCAACAAGTTATTTTCCCCTTTGCTCATTTTTTCTCTTTTATGTAAGATGCTACGCTCTAATGCAAGGATTGATAAACTGACTTGCTTTCGGTTTTTGTATAGCTCTCGAGTGTGGGTTTCAACATTTTTAAAAGGTTGTTTAAAAAAAAATTAAGAGGGGCGCCTGGGTGGCGCAGTCGGTTAAGTGTCTGACTTCAGCCAGGTCACGATCTCGTGGTCCGTGAGTTCGAGCCCCGCGTCAGGCTCTGGGCTGATGGCTCAGAGCCTGGAGCCTGTTTCCGATTCTGTGTCTCCCTCTCTCTCTGCCCCTCCCCCGTTCATGCTCTGTCTCTCTCTGTCCCAAAAAAAATAAATAAACGTTGAAAAAAAAATTTTTTTTTAATAAAAAAAAAAATTAAGAAGCATACAGAAGAATATGGTACAGAGACTGTTGATGGCCCACAAAGCCTAAAATATTTACTGTCTGTTCCTTAACGGAAAAAGTTTTCTGATCCCTGCTCTAATCTCTGGAGATTCCTGGCTTTCCTTTTATGTTCGAGAGTCAGGCACTTTAAGCAAATTGGAAACTATATGTAAGTAGGGCTTGGTTAGCTTCACTGGAGATTATAGCTTGGTAATTCTGAAGCTAGTTTTGTTACAGGTAGATCATAAGGTCATTTTCTATTGGTCTTTTGGACCTTTTGATTTCTCTAGGAGAGTCTAATCTCCTTGCCTGAGTATATGAGCCTGTTGCACATGTTTTGAAGGTGAGAAAACCTTTGAGTAGGTTTTCATTTATTCTAATTTCAATACAGTTGCCTTAATCTAAATTCTGTACTTCAATTTTAATTTTTTAACTTAATTTTTTAATGTATTTTGAGAGAGTGGGAGAGAACACCAGTGTGACCAGGGGAGGGGCAGAGAGAGTGGGAGAGAGAGAATCCGAATAGCTACCAGAGAGAATCTCTGATAGTACAGAGCCCGGAGTGGGACTCCATCCCGGGAACCATGGGATCATGACCTGAGAGCCAAAATCAAGAGTCGGACGCTTAACTGACTAAACCACCCAGGTGCCTGTAAATTTTGTACTTCAGATTCACTTTCTTCAGAGGCTAAATCTTCATTTTCTGCTGGAGTCAGAGTGAAGTTTGTTACTTGGCTGCCCAGGGGGTGGAGAGTTGGGCATCCATTTTCTACTTATACAGAGGTCAACTCATACCTATGTTTTCAGCCTGACACAACACTGTTGTGTTTTATAGAGAATTGTACCTTCTAGATTAGCTTTTCATGGAAAAGCTTAAAAGATTTAAGCGTAATTGGGAATTGTATCTGAAGTAAAAATAACTTAATTTTTTATTATATAATCTATTTGTCCTAGTATACATTCCCATACTACTTTTTTGGTATTGGAAGTTTAGTATTTTATTTCATTATATAGAAAACAAGTTATTGCCAAGAACTACAAAGAAATCTGTAATATTCAAAAAAGCCCTCTGAGGTGGTAAAAGTATTAGTTGCATTTTACAAGTGAAGACATTGGAGGCACAGAGAAATTATACATGGATGATCACATAATAGCAGTAGAACCAAGATTCATCCAGGCAGTCTAGATCTAGAGAATGCTTTCTTTCCATTTGTGTTACACTGTAGTTCAAGATAGCACATGATATACATAGCAAATGAATTACAGTAGTGAGCGCTTTGAGTTCAGAAGATGATGAGAATGGTCTCGGCTGGAGAATTAATGGTAAGCTTCATAAAGCATATGGAGCTTGAGTTGAGTCTTTGACTAGGTAGAGGGAGGGGAATAAGGTAGTTCAGGTAGTGGGTTATGATTTACGACAATATAGCTGTGAAATTTAGGAGATGGTAAATACAGCATTCTGATTTAAGTGGAAGCTTGAACATACGGGTATAGCCAGATCATAATACATTTCAGAATACTCTGGATATTTTACACTGTGGGTTATGGGAACATTTCTAATCTGGGACTCAATGGATACATGGTTTTAAGATTCATCCTAGTATTCAATTTGAATTGAGGATGCAGAAATTATAACATTTTAGGTGCTTGTGGTTAAATGGATTAAAGTAGTAGTGATATAAGAAAGATTATGCCTCATGCCTGGATTAGATTGCCTCTAATTTTTTTTTTTTCTTTCCTTTAGTGTTGACATATTTTGTAATTTAATTATTCTTTGGTAACAGAGTTTTGCGGTGGGTGTAAATCTATGAGAAATTTCATTTTGGTCATTTGATACCAGTTGGCTAAAATGTTTTCTTCTTCATTGTAAAAGGAGTTGGAAATTATCTCCAGATTCTTGTATCCATTTTCAGTAAAAATGAAGCAGTGTTTTTCCAGTCTGGGCTTAGGTCCCTCAGGCAATGGGAGAGATCATAGCTAGTTCTCAAAAGCAGTTCAGTTGTGATTGCAGGGGGTGGGGGTGTATTTTCTTTTTTAATCTTACTCCTCTTTCCTTTTTCTCCCCCAAGGTGTAAGCTTTTATTATTATGCCAAGGAAGAGGTAGACCTGTAGTGTTTGATACTAGTAAAATGAACCACCAGCTTTGTTTGTTTTATTTTTAAGTAATGGAGAAGAGTTAAATGAGTAAGGAACACAGATTCAGAATATCCTAGAGGGAAAAATTTGAGCATCTGTGTTCTAGAATTTCACCATCACTCTTAAGCAGTGTTTTGTGTTTCACTCCTTAAAAGCTGAAAGTTAAGGGGAAGTTTAAAAGACTTGTAAAGTTGTTCCTAACTTGCTTTCTTGGTGCTCAGAGATAGATTCTCTACTTCATTATAAGACACACTACCATTTACATGGCGAAAAGCTTCAGTAGTCCTATTTATTTGAGAAATCAGATTTTTGTTGTTGTTATTTGCTTTCATAAATTTCACACTTAACCTGGCTTCAGCTCTTACCGAAGTGATGAATATCACTTAATCATAGATATAATGAGGTTATGCCTTTAAATTTGCATAATTTAAAAAAATAATGGTATAATAGAATGTTACATGTATAATACTTTGTTTTCTTCTCTGAGAAGTTAGGAAGTTTTAAGCAGAGAAGTCTTAACTTTGTATTTTTTAGTAATTGAACCACTAAAAAATAAATCATAATGTAAATTTAAATTACAGTGTGTTTACTTTGGTTAATTAGAAAACTATCCCACAAGGTAGTTTAGATTAATGCTTTGTAACTTTTTTTCTGCATGCACACACAGCTGGCTCCTCTCAGAAGCATCTTTCATTGCAAACAATGTGTTTTCACCCAGGTTAATGGAAGAAGTTTGCACTGATGGCGTTGCAGACCTTGCCTTTATTTCTGTTCACTGGAGACTCTTGATTACTGTCAGGGTCCTGTCTTGGGTATATAATCTTACTATTTTTTTTCCCCTTGGAAAGACTTTTATTTTAAGCAACTATGGACTACCAGTGTTTGTCTTTGATGTGAGAGCATTATAGAAATGGAGAAAAAAATAGTGGTAAGATATATGTAGTGATTAAGTTGTAGAAAAGTTAAAAATAATTCACATTACATCTTAAAATGATGCGGAACCTAAATGTGCTTTGTTAAACCCTCGTTAGTCATTTTAATTGAAATTGACATCCTATCAATTTGACAGTTCTACTTAAGCTGACTATTATTACAAAGTCGTGCCAACTTCTGCAAGGATGCAGTATACTCTTATTGTTTATAAATGATTTAGTAGCTTTTAGTAGCCAATATAGAAAGAGGGTTGACAAATATGTTTAGGGAAAATTTGTACAGTAATGTTAGATGATTTTAGAAAGAATTATGAAGGAATAGCACATGGAATATCACAAAATACTGCATTGCAGAATAACAAGTGCAAAGTAAATATCACTTTTGAAATTCTTACTCTAATTTGCAGAGATTATTGGTTTTGCAGATTTATAAGACTTGAAGGTTTGTAAAAATAATTTAGCTTCCCCTTTCTCCCTTATGCTCAATATCATAGAAAACTGATATCTATTCTTGCATGGGTTAGCTTTTTTCTTCAGTAGAGTTTCAGATTTCTCTATATTTCTATAACCAGAGTACTACAAACTTAAATTGAGCAAGATAATTTTCTGTTAGGGTGCTGAATATTTGCTGTGGGTAATAATTATAAACTAATGGCATTTGCTTGTTTATTAGTCTTATTTTTTTACACTAAAGAAGTAATTTGTTCAAATACCTAACCAAGTGTATGTTTAACCTGAGTTATAGTGGATATCAGAAGACATTTAGAATGCCTGATAAATGTCTTCAGAAGGTGTATGCTAAAGTTGTATAATTGTATTCTGGTTATATGTATCCTAAAGCAAGTATTCATTATAGCAAACATGAAAACATGCAGAGGTGTTTTTAATAAAAAAGTTTAGAGATTATCATCGAGCTTTCCATTACCTGGTTTTGTCTGGTCTTTAGAAGCAAATCAGGTGCTTTATTTATAGAATGTAGCATTGTAAATATAGTCTATGAAGAAATAGGTTAAAAAGTTGAAATTAATTTCTAGTACAGCACTTTGTAGGTAGTCAGTACCCAACTTAACATGTAGATTGTATTCTTAAATGTTTAGGCACCTGGGTGGCTCAGTCTGTTGACCATCTGACTTCAGCTGAGATCATGATCTCACGGTTCTTGGGTTTGAGGCCCGCATCTGGCTCTCTGCTGTCAGTGCAGAGCCCACTTTGAATTCTCTGTCCTCCCCACCCCCTCCCTCTCTCTCTCTTTCAAAATAAGCATTTTTAAAAATTTATTTAAAAAATGCTTAGAAATAAAATATTTTTCTAGAGAAATAATGCTATAAGTGGCATCTCCACCTGTAATATTAGCCCATGAACATTCATTTGATCTATAAAGTAGCATACAAAACTATATTTTTTTCAAAGAAAATAACACTAATACTAATACGTGATTAGGAAAATAGATCACAGAAGTATTTATCTGGCATCATGGCATTTAAGAAAAAGATTTGTGTGAAAGAGAGATGAGCTATGGTGCAAATAACCAAGATGAGAGCAGTGAAAGGCAGGAAGGGGATGATACTGAAAAAATGAGCTTAGTAAAGGGTGTTAACAAAATACCCACACACTGTTCTGGGGGACTGGCTGAGCCCCTGTACTTTTTTTTTTTTTTTTTTTTTTTTTTTTTTTTTACATTTTAAAGGGGGAACTATAAGCTAAATAAGCCTTAGGAAAACAAAGTCATAGCCTTTATAAAACCCAGGCAATCCTTTAAATTCGTAACCATGGGTGGTAAATAATTTATATTGTTGTTATTACCAATGAAAAAAACAGATCGTTAGATTAAAACTTCTTAAGTTTTTAATGTTTATTTTAGAGAGAGGAAGAGAGAGTGGGGGAGGGGCAGAGGGAGAAGCAGGCTCCAGGCTATGAGCTATCAGCACAGAACCCAACATGGGGCTCGAATTCATGAACTGCAAGATCTTGACCTGAGTTGAAGTCGGAAGCTGAACTGACTGAGTCACCCAAGTGCCCCAGACTAAAACTTTTTCTGCGTTGTTTTTTACTTTGAGTATATTATTCCGGGGAAACAGTGTTGTTTTTGATACCATTCTTCAAAAAATCTATTTTACCCTGAAAGCATAGACTCATTACTATTTCAGCTTACCTAAACTACCTTGTAAAAACATTATTTCTATGGCAAAATTCACTCACTAATTGTTTGAGTACTTACTATATGCCAGACATTTTTCTTGGCATTCTAACTACAGAAATGAACAAGGGATAAGAATCTTTGATATAATTAACTTTGCATTCTAGTGGAGGTTTATTTCAAGTTCTTTTGAAAAATGCCAAAGAGTCGTCTATCTTTATTACTTTAAATTGTCTTACTTTATGATAAGTGACCTTAACTAGTGTAGCTGTGATGCTCCATTTATACCCAGTATCCTAGGGAATATCCAAAAGAAATAGAGAATGGGTAATAAGTATATTAACCATTTTTAAATAGGGCAGAAAGGAATACCTTTTTAAGAAACATGGAAGAGAGTTCTTACCCTTTCTTAACTTTTCATGAAGAAGGATTCTTCTGATTATGAGAATGTTTTGAACTATTCACATCTATCATGCATGGCACCTCTATTTTTAGAAGGTTTCAAGTGGTACCACTCAACTACCATATAACTTAGGTGCTGTTTACAGTTTAGAAGAGGCAGTATAATAAGTTAAGTGAATACTCCCTGGATTCAGATCACCTAGATTTAAATCCCTGCTTCCTCTAATTTAGCTGTGTGATCTTGGGCAAGTTACTTAACCCTTTTGTGCCAGTAAAATTTTAAATATATAAAGTAATGGTAATAGTTGGTTAAGGTGAGAGTGAAATGAGTTAATTGGTAAGGCCTAGCACTTATAAATACTAAGTTACAGCTGTTACTATTTGTCATGCTTGACACATAGTTGATGTAAAAGTTGCTTTTCTAGATTTTTTTTTTTTTTTTTTTTTTTTTTTTTTGCCAAGCACTTTATTATTTTGTTTGGCAGGTTTATGCTTTCAAGGAGAACAATTTGATATAATGGAAACCTGGGTTCTAGCTTTGGATCATCCACTAGTTTGGTCAGTTAGTTGTGGGAAGGGCTCAGATAAAATAATCTCTTTAATATTTTTGTATAAGATTAAACCATTTTAATTTTTTTTTGATAGGTGAGCATGTTGAACCTTTGGCTGTTTTTGAATGCTCAACTAGAATTTATTTTCTCTGGAGTTTTTTGTTTAATGGTACTGTGAAATGATGATCCCAGATAACACAGTTTACCAGTGGCTATTAGTAATTCTCAAATTTTGAATTATTGGATGGTTTGCAGATTTCTGTGATGTGTGTTTGTGTGTTTAATTCTAAATTACTTGAAAAACATGCCTAATAAAAGATAGCTCCCTAAAATAACCTCTACCTTGGTGTTTCATGTCACTGGGAACCTATTTCATAAAACTGTTGTAATACTCTCCCAGTAAAATTTGAGTCAGATAAAATAGAAATAGATTTTTTCCCTAGTTACACAGTTTAATGTGTGTATGCACTTTTCATTAATTTAAAAATGTTATAAGCTTTGCTAAAATTTGCTTGTTTTTATGTCCTATTTCCTGGAAGACTAATCAGATTTTCATTACTTTGTCACTTCCTTCCAAAGGATACCTTGTAGATAATGATGTTGTGGAATTAAAATAAATGTTGTAGTCAGATTTTACTGGAGTTCAAATCCTGTAAAGATGGTTGTATTTAACTCCCCACAAAGTTACTTGTGGTTTTTCCTGAACTTTTCCTTCTGCAGCAAAGTTCTATTTTCATTAACTACACACTATTTTAAAGTTGAAGATGGTGGTGAAAGATCAGTCTGTGTTACTTTTGGATTTTTTTTCTTTGTGAAAGCAATGGCAGTCTTGATTGTAACCGAAAACTATCTGGAATTTGGACTCGAAACAGGTAATCATTTCAAATTACTTTAAAAATCAATTTTGCTTTATCAAATGTTAATATTTTTTACTTCATTATTTAATTTTTATATCTGATACATTTTTAAAATTAGGGTTGAGGTGTTTATTCTGTAATGTCCTAAATAATTAACTTTTATTATTCTTAAATAAGATCTTTTTTGTAGTTGTTTTAGCTGAATTTTTTGTTACCTTTTTTCAAAAATGCACCCCTTCCCCCTTTTTTCCTTACAGTTAAGTAAGTTTCTACAGTGCTAAAGTTTACTCACATAGATAAAGATGCAAATTTTAATGCAAATTTTATGCACACTTATGGAATGTACAAATATCAAAGGGATGTTTTCAAAGACTGTTCCTGCTAATAACCAAATTTTATTGCATTATGGCATACTAATTAGCACATGAAAGAGCTAAGCTAGTCACTTCAACATTTAAGATGTTCTGTTTTCTAACATTTTATTTCCAAAGAAAGATTCTGTATTAAGAATTTTTTTTTTTCTCTCCCTGCAGGGTTTACAAATTTTTCAGATAGTGCGATGCAGTTTCTTGAAAAGCAAGGTTTAGAATCTCAGTAAGTTTTTAAAAATACTAAGTATCACTTAAATTTTAATTTTTCCATTTTTTTGTACAACAGCATTTTGTGGCTTTTTGTTTTTAATCTGTGAGGATTTCTTTTTAAGTAGATTGTCCCTTTTAGAAATATCCTTGCTCGTAATTTTTACATGTGTATAAAGTTAGTATGTTTCATAGAATTCTTATTTGTATTCTTATTTGGTTTAATTCCTTAAATAACTTTATGCTGAGTTGTATATCAAATTCTATGTTGAATTTATAGGTTGGGTTGTTACCAATGTGGCTAGAGAGGCCTGATTTAGTTTATAGTTCACCCAAATATGGCTCATTATAATTGAGTAAGAGAACTCTTTTTGTAAAAGTTTACTTAGTTTTTATTAGTTATTGTGGTTTGTAAAGTAATGGATTAGAAGAAAGGCAATTCCTAGAAAGTTAACTTAGAGAACTTCTTACTTTTTTAATTTATTTTTATTTTTTTATTTATAGGGGTCCTGTTTCAAAACTTACCTTCAAATTTTTCCTGGCTATTTTCTGTTCACTCATTGGGGCTTTTTTGACATTTCCTGGATTACGACTGGCTCAAATGCATCTGGATGCCCTGAATTTGGCAACAGAAAAAATTACACAGTAAGCGGAAAATGTACATAAGCACATGCAGATAAATATATGTTTTCCATCTTAATGAAGGTATATTATTGTAATGAAATAATAAATTATTGTATTAAAAATTAATAAATAACCGTTTGATGTCATACTACTTCCTCTTCTAGAAGCAGGTTTCTTTTATTCACTTCTAAATTTTAAGTCCTATGTTTAAAAACATGTATCATTTACTCAATTTCCTTTTCACTTGTTAAAATGGAAATGTCAGTACTTCTGTTAGTTCTTTCTAAGTCAGAAGTCAGTGTTTATGAAATACTCCCTATAATTGAACTAAGGATCTGTGGAAATTTTCTTTAATCAGAACATTTTAATTAAAATATTTTATTTAAATTTTATGTAAATAATTTTATGCAAATAATTTTTTACTTAAAATGTTTTTATTGTTTTGAAAGTTAAAACTTTGTACATAAGAAATAAGTTTTGTTTTTTTCTTTTTTAATTATTGATCTGTTTATGAGACCCTTGTTAAAATAATACATTATTTTATTTGGAGATTGCTGATACTGTACAGTGTTAAATATCATAGATTGCTTTTAACTGCCAAATCCTATTTTAGTTCTCAAATGGAGAAATAATATTTGAATCTCCACATATAGTTCAAAACCCATTTACCATATTCTTTGTGGTTGTTACAGATGTTTTTTGTTGACTGTTAGACACCTTGGCAGAACGACAGGTTTATATCTCTCTGAATTCATATCCAGACCAAATTTCCGTCTTGTCTTCATGTTTTGCAGTAGAAGCCCAAGTTGAGAATATTCCATTTTGATATTTGTGTATATAATCTTTGAGTTTCTCTGAGTGATCATTTTTCCCAACATTTCTGTTCTTTAAAACCCTGTATTTAATGAAATTGTTTCTCTAGTCTTTTCACAGTATCTCTCTTACCTATGTCATTTTCCTTTATTTTAATTTTGCAGTCTTTTTGGTTTTCTCCTTACCTCTATTTTTCGGCATATGTTCTATGTGTGTGTTTACTTATTCTCACTTCCCAGTAACCACTTCTTCCTCCCTCTTTTTTCCCTTCCTTTTTACTCAGCATGCTCTTGGCTACATCCTGCTTTTCTCCCAACATCCATCCATCTCTCTAATGGCTTCTTTTAAAACAAAACCTGGTTCTCCCCCTCCTCTCTACACACACACTTCAGTCCACTAACCCCAGTGTTAGGATTTAAATAAGCTGAAAGGGTGGGTGGAGGGGAGCCCTTCACCAGCTACTGAAACCGCTGTGGGCTGCTCCTTGATACTAGAGTGTTCCCTAGCAACACTGCATACCTAATACTGCTGCTTTCTTCCCCCGCACCCGGTGGTTTACCCAGGCTGGGGGATGAAAGAATCACTTTATAAAAACATTTAAAGCATTTGGTGGTAGTTTAGGGTTGGGAGGGAGCCTATCTTCGTTTCCTTTTCAGTAAAATGTAGCTTCTTTTTAAAAAAATTTTCCCTTTGGGGTTGGGAGCTTTATTTTCAGTTCATTGCAGCCCCCAATCGTGTTTTAGCACTCTGCCATGATACAGGAGTGTGGGCAAGCTTGTTCTGTTGTGAGAATAGCAGGACTGGCACAAAGCGCGGCATTCTCCTCACCCCCACCACCAGGCACTAGTATGTGTTTTCATGCCAGAGCTTAGAACCAGAGTTGCACCTTTTTCGGTCAGGTTTTCATGGGTTTCTGACCCAGGCCTGTTTCCTCACACAGGTCACTGTCATTTGCATTGTAGTGATGATTTTCAAATGTTGCATGTATGTATTTAAAACTGTCCAGTTAAGCCCTTCACTGTGGTTAATCATGAAGCAATGTATGGTAATAAAGCAGAAGAATTTGTCTTTTTCTAAAATAAGAACTGTCTTTAGTAGTCATCTGCCTTTGTGGGATACAAACTTAGAACATTAATTAACAATGAATTATAATTCAGACCTAAAACCTTTTAGTGTATCAGGTATTTTGGTTTTCTGGAGTAATGTAAATTTCCTTGGTACATACAGGATAGGGAAATTAATTTCAGGCATGTTCATAATATGTCATGAGGAAATAAAAATATTTGAATCATGATTTTAATAGTCTTATTCAAACATTATGCATGATCATTGCATTTTGAAAGTTTCCTTATGTGTAAATTGTTGCAGTAGGTTCCATGTGCCCTATGCCTGCTAGTATTTGGACCTTGCTAACACTGTTTCTTTCTTATACATAGTAAGGAGGCACTTTGTTTTAGCTGCACTGAAAAAGTATCAAAAGATGATGCCTGTATACTGAAAATCCATTGGATTCGTTGACTGTGGAAAGTTAGGGAATCATTTAAGTACCTGTGTATTAAATCAGGGATATCGTGGGAGATTGTTAAAGAACACTAGAACAGAACTGAACAGATTTTGATTTTAGTGCTAGGTCTGCCTTTAACCTGTGATACTCCCATGAGCAAGTCACTTAGCTTTCCTGAATCTAAATGTTCTCATCTGAAAAATTCAGATAATGAGGTAGTTTTGCAGGGGCTCAGATCAGTGTCCTGTAATAAGGATAAAAAAAAATAATGATGTCAGTAATACCTTATTACAGAATACTGAAAATAAGTTTCTACCTCATTTTTTAAGTTCCAAGTTCCTGTAGTTTATTAGTGTATTTTATTCCTGGATTTTTATGTTTTTTTCTTACATACTTTCAGAACATTACTTCATATCAACTTCTTGGCTCCTTTATTTATGGTTCTGCTCTGGGTTAAACCAATCACCAAAGACTACATTATGAACCCACCACTGGGTAAAGAAAGTGTCCCTTTGTAAGTATGGGTATTTGGTGGCTATTTTTTGTTTCCTTATTGAATCATAACTTTTTCAAAATGGTATTTCCTGTATTTAAGTTTTTTAATGATAATATCAGGACACTGTACTTTTAAAACATAAATAGAAATGCTAAAAGATGTGTTCTAAAACTAAAGCTACTGGCAAATCATCATTTAACCTTTTTATGAATGTGAACAATTATTAATCCACACCAATATTGTCTTGCACACTTGTAAGTTTTTCTGCTTCCTCACATCATGTCTAGTTGTTACCTGACATTTTTCTGGTTTGGGGCCTGTTTTTAAGATACTTTCTGCAGTTCTTTTTTTTTCCCCCTTAATTGTGAAAATTATGGAGGAAATAATGAGTAGTACAAATGGAAACTCATGTTCAGCCATTATAAGAGTTGTTGATATTTTCCATATTTGCTTCCCCTTTTTTTGGTTTGTTTTTTGATGCAGTAGTTTTTCAAGTGAATTAGAAGTCTAATATTTTTATCCCTAAGAGCTTTAGTATGCACCTCTAAGAAATAAGGGCATTTTCCAACATAATATTATCATTATACCTATCAAATTTTAAAAATAATGCCTTAACATTATTAACTAATATTGGGTTATATTTCCCCTTTTAACAGAACTACACAGTAAGGAAACATAGAAACAATTTATTAAAAGGTGCTAATAACTGCATTTGATATATTAACTCATTAACCTTGTGGAACCATATTAGAGTAATAGAAAGAATCAGACAAAGCTGGTTCAAACCCCAGTTGTGATCTTCACTGAAACTGTCACTTGAGGGAGATTATTTAACTTCACTGAGCCTCTGTTTCCCCATCTGGAAAATGAAGATAATAGTATCTACCTCACAAAGTTGTCATTGGAATTAAATGAAAGAATACATGTAATGCAACCAGCTGGAAGTAAGTGCTTAATAAATGTTTCCTTTACTGCTCTGCCTCACCAGAATTAAAGTGGAAAACCTTGACTAGTCATTGACTACACAGTATACATTTTATATTAATGTATTTCTTTTAGATCCTGGTACATATTTGTCTTGGAGTACTCAGTGATGACCATGATTTTTTTTTTTTTTTTTAAGAGTTAATCTTAATGAACTAGGGAAGTATCTTTTGAAGTTGTAATGTTTTTCCCCCATACAAGTAAGTCTTAATGGCAGTTTTAACTTGAAAGATTCACAAAGTTTTTAAAAAGTAATTTCACATAGTTCACTGTCCTATATTAAGCACCTGATATGTGCTAGAGATTAAAAGAGATGCTGAGCATGGTCTAGGTGTTACTTTCCAATTACTCACA
This sequence comes from Lynx canadensis, assembly GCF_007474595.2. Lineage (NCBI taxonomy): Eukaryota > Metazoa > Chordata > Mammalia > Carnivora > Felidae > Lynx > Lynx canadensis. The sequence goes on along the minus strand of NC_044303.2, from coordinate 151,084,416 downwards.
GTGTTACCTTTTATCGAAGCAGAAACCATGGTCTTTTAAAAACATTAAACCACAAAAGGACATCAGAAGTTACCTCTTCTTTCTAAAATCCTCTGAAAAAGCATCATAAGGGTACATCTTCTCACCTGGAACCCTCATCTTAGTCTTGAGGAATTGCTCACAGCTGAGCCAGCTTGAGCACATAGGTTAAATGACTTGATAGAGAGGATTCTGAGCCATCTGATTTCTTCATAATATATCAGAATTACTGGTTTTCCAATGATCCCAGTCAGGAGCTCAGCAGAGAGGTCATATTGAAATATCTGTATAATCAGACAAAACTCTAGGCATGGGTTGTTGACTTGGTAGTTCCACATGCAGTCCCCTATAGTTTCCTTTTTTCTTAAACTCTCCAGTTTAAGAGCACTCCACTTCTCTTCATTTCACAACCAATTTTTTTTCACAGACAAGGGTAGATAGAGAGGAGGATCCCATGTACTTTCTGCTTTTTTCTTGTAGATATATGTTACTACTTTACTTTCATGATCCATTTATCTGTCTAGTTCTATTGTGCAAGTCAAAGTATTCTATAGTAAGGCTGTAGTATAGTGGGATACTTTTGTTTTATATCTCCAACTGTAGCTACATATAGATATCCTGTGTTTTATATGGTGAAAATTGACATATTTAACTACATGCTAACATATTTTGGTTTTTGAGAGCACCATATCAACTTTTTGACCTGTAGAATGACAGAAGCTACATTTGATACTTTGCGACTCTGGCTAATAATCCTGCTGTGTGCTTTGCGGTTGGCCATGATGCGCAGTCACCTGCAAGCTTACTTAAACTTAGCCCAGAAATGTGTGGATCAGATGAAGAAAGAAGCAGGGAGAATAAGTACAGTCGAGCTACAGAAAATGGTAAGTTTCATACTCTAGTCACAATGAAAAATAACAAACACTGTAAGAAAACAAAGCCTTTGATTTCCTTTAATAGTAATTTCATCCCATCATACTCTTAACGAAAATAAATGGTATAATCCTAAGTTGATACATATTAAGAGACCTCAATCTGATTGTGGGGCGAAGTGAAGAAAGAATCTCAAGTCCTCTTCCTGCCTTAGTACTTTAAGTATCATACAGTTTGGGTTGCAAAGCTATAGTATGTCTACTATTGCTAAATGGGACCCCAATTGATTTGGAAAATACTACAATATATTATGTCTAGCCTTTAAGACTTGCGAGGTAGGAAACACTAGTTTTAGTGACTAAATTAATTCCATTTAACATTCTTCCAAGTATTTGAACATGAAATGTAAACATTGAACTTAATGTGAATTCCAGAGAAGGAAAGTGCTAGGAATCCATGCACCATTATAGTTAACTGGATCTATATAACCTGATCTTGTCTTTTTTAGAATTTTGATGTTGGGTCCCCTATTTTTCACTCTTCTTTCATAGTCAGGGACATTTATCAAGACTCAAACACTTTTCTTTTGTTTTACTGTACAAATTTTCACACTCTCTATAGTTTTACCTCAAATTTTAGTTGAATATGTTCATATAGAATGGGGATTTAATGTTTTTATTTATGAGGGGTTAATGACTCGGCATGTTATTTTTATTTGATGTTTTTGGTGTCTGTCTAGAGATTTTAGCATTTTATTTTATATTTGAAATGTAACTGAATATGCCATTTGAATTTAAGTGATTATTTTCTCCAATTTATATTAATCGCTTAAGAAGAACTATTTTTAAGGAATTTATTTTAATATTTTCACATTTTAAAAAACTCATTTTCAAACTAAGCCTTTCTGAAGTCCATTTGGGGGCATTTATAATGAAGTGTAGACTTATTAGCATTTAGCTTCCTTCCCAAGATGGAATTACTTATCTCTTAAGCAATTCATTTTGATAATTACATGAAAGTTAAATTCACCCATAACACATTCACCGTATTAGACACTTAAGGATGTTGTTGTTTGCAGGTGGCTCGAGTCTTCTATTACCTTTGTGTCATTGCACTGCAGTACGTGGCCCCTCTGGTAATGCTGCTTCACACAACTCTGCTTTTGAAAACACTAGGTAGGCATGCCCTGGTGACGAGAAAGGGTGTCGGTTTCCTTTCTGCCTATAATTAATAATGCTTTTTGTTACCTACAAAGAAATAGGCCTCTTAAAATTGTTTTCTGTAAAAGTTTTAAGAAGAAACATGGAAAACTTTGAGCTGTAGAAGTTGATTCATCATCTTGGATTTGAAAACTCAAGTCCATATAGTTTTATAGTATTATGCTCTATTTGTTTGTAAGAATTGTTTGCTGAAGGTTAATTCCAAAATTTACTGAGAAACTCGAATGAGCACTCTTGGTCTTAGTTATTTTGTGTTGTAAGAGGATGATATAAGATTTTTGTTAGTGCCTAACATTTAAATTATTGTAAGGTCCTTGTATATTTATATGAATTGCAAGATCCTGTAGTGAGGTCTACTTTAGATATTGACAGGATAAAGATTTCTCAGCGGAAGAACAAAGTTCTCCCATAAGTCTGTTCACTAAACTATCAAGTTCCTGTGTGGTGTTATTTGAGAGCTATCCATTATTGTATTGACCATTTCCCTTTGCTTAGATCAGGCAATCAGCCAGTGTGGGGGTTTAAGAAGCCCAAAGGAACTAGCAGTATTAGTTGGGTGTGCTTAGTAGATACTATAGAGCTGATGACAGATGTAAATGGCCTTTAGGAATCTATGGAACCTAAAGAAGTAGCTCAGTTATAAATTATGTGACTCATATCCTATCCAACATAGTAAAATATATGATGAAAAAGTTTCTGGAAGCTAGCTATTAATAGTGTCTCACATTGAAATCGTAGATAGTTTCTGAGAAAGAAATTTATTCTGATATTGTAGAGGTAGAAAAGATTTCTAAGAAGTTACTGAGTCTGTCCCTGTCACTGCAGTAGAGGTAGTTGATTAATGTATTATACAAGGAAAAAAATGTTTTTATTATTTTACCAGATTTTACTGCAGTTAATTAAAAGTAAATTAGACTTTTTATGTGTACTTTTACTGATAAGGCCAGACTGCAGTCTAGTCAAGTTAAATGAATTTTTACCAGGTATGTAGAAAGGTTATTTTACTTTATTTTCAACGTGAAATAATTTGTTGTACCACTAAACTTGTTCTCAATTTCAAGTATAAGTTGAAAAAATTATTTTATTTTTTTAATTAGAAGCTTTGAAATTAGTCATTGTTCAAGTTTTACTTGTGTCTTGAATTTTCTAGGTAATCATTCCTGGGGGATTTATCCAGAATCTATCTCTACCTTGCCAGTGGATAATAGTCTACCCTCCAATTCTGTTTACTCTGAATTGCCATCTACTGATGGGAAGATGAAGGTAACTGTTACACAAATAACAGTGGCACTGAGCAGCTTAAAAAACATTTTCACTCCTCTGCTTTTTCGGGGACTTCTGTCTTTTCTGACCTGGTGGATTGCTGCTTGTCTCTTTTCTACAAGCCTTTTTGGGCTTTTCTATCACCAGTATCTGACTGTGGCATGAATCTCCGTTAACAGAAAAGGATATCCAAGCCACACTTTGAATTGAAATATCTGTGCCCTTGAAGGGCTATCGGAAACTAGAAGAAAGCAAATACAAAGGAAAAAGACATATCAGCATATCTTGTTTTAAATGCTTCCTCTGTATTCTCAGGGTGAATCAATGGTATAATATTTAAAATTACAGAGTAGATTATTAACTACTATACTGTGGCATTGGAATTTTAACTCCTTGTATTAACTGATGGTGAGAGGGCTATCTACAGAGGTAATACTTATGATTACCTTGGTTTACAGAAACCTCCAGCAGTCTTTGAAACTTCTCATATGACTCTAGTTCTTGATCGATTGCTCTTAATGGTATAACGGTACTGTTAATATTCATAGTGGCTGCCTATAGAACAATCTTCAAACTGAGCCATGCTTTGGAGGAGGGAAAGGAGCTAAAGTCACCTCTGTTGGTAATACATTAGTCACTCTTCAAATAACAACAATAGCAAAATCCAACAGAAAGGAAGAAATAGCTACTGTATATTACAGTAAAGAAAGCTGCATAGTAATTTTACATTTAATGGAGATGTACATGGTTAATATCTACAAGTATTGCTGCTTGAGAGTAGCAAGAGTATTGTTTTAAAATGTATTTTATCCAACTTGAGGGATCTTTTAAAATGATTGGCTATATGAACATTTGCTGTTAGGCTTGGAACTCCCATATTTTATTTTATTCTTTGATCCTAAATATAGTCCTTTTAATAGTCTAAAAATATTTATCAATATTGATCTGACTTTTAAAAAATTACTTTAATCCTGCTGACTACCTGTATGTATTGTATATATATTATATATTAAATATATAATATATTGAAATTATAAAAGATGAAAATATTGAATCCTTAAATATTTTAAGTTGCTGAATGTATATTAAATGTGACTGAATGAGATGTCTTTGTATCTAGAAATTTTCTTTCTTTTTGGAATGAGATTAAAATACATTTTGAAAGTTCATCAGATTAAGCAATTTATTTGCGTTGCCTATGTGTGAGACTGCTTAAAATTATATAAGTACTTAGGTGATTTCTCCCCAATAAAAATCTTTTTTTTATCACTTTTCAAAACTCAGAAACTTTCCCACTAACCAAATCTACAGGAATCATTTAAACATTGTTAAGTAGGATTTGTTTTAAGTTCATAGTGTTTAGAATTAGAAATGTTAATATTTTATTTGATAGGATGAAATTCAGGTAATTTGAATGATAAATTCATATGAAATGAAAAGAAAAAGTAAATTTTTTTGATGCTTTTTACATGTAAAACCTAAAATTAAGGGTTTCAGTTATAAAGGGAATGAATGTAAGAGATAAATAAGGTTTGTGTGTGTGTTGTTTTTGTTTTGTTTTGTTTTTTAACAGAATTTATAGGTAAATGTTCTTCCATGTTAAGGTCTTGAGATTACATATTAGTGTTATTGTTTCAGTGCTATTATCACTGTTGAAAGCACTTTTGAAGCTCTTTTGGAATTCCTTCCAAGGCTTGTGGTTCACATTCATTCAAATAATGGAATACAGCAAATTCCTATCTTTTGTTACAGACTAAATATTTTGTAATTAGCTGATACTTTAAATATGACTGAGTAATAAGTGCTTAAATTGGATAAGATTCTTTGGTTGAAATGAATTGTTAATATAGCCTAATGATAGTTCATGCGTATTTCCAAAAGAAACATTCCAAATACATCTTAAGATAACAGAATCCATGAAAATAAGGATCTTCTAACAGGATGACAGCATTTATAACAAGATTATGACATTTATTTTGTATGTGAAAGTTCTGATATGTTGGACTTGAAAAGAACCTCACCTGATATTTATAACCATTTTTATTAAAGAGCTACATTTTAAAAATTAGAATTAAAGTTACTGTTTTGAGTTTCAAAGATTGTACTGTGGTAGAGTAATATGGAGGGAAAAAGGCATAGAATTTATTATTGGATGAAATAACATGCATTTCTGAAATACTATTGATTCACTCTTTTTAAACTTGAATTCTCCCTAAGTATACTGTGAACGTGTGCAAACTGCACATTAATTTAAGTAATGGGTTTGGTTTTTTTTTTTTTTTTTTTATTCTTTCCAAACAAATTTAAAGAGAATGATTGTTACAACTACTAACTGGTTTATTTAAGCATCTTGTCTTTGTACACAAATTCTGTTCCTAAGTGTAAAGGGTTTGTACTTTATGTAAAACAAACAATATTTTTAATTGAGATATAATTGACGTATAGCATTTTATTTGTTTTAGGTGTACAACATAATTATTTATATATATGTATGATTCCAAATAATATTTTAATATTGTTAATTAGGCCAGTAGAATTCTTTTATTTTTTATGTTGGATTCTGGTCAATATAAATGCTTCATAGGTCAATTACTTTACATTTCTGTTAAAGTAACTAGGAATCCTTATAATCTTGCTTCATATAATTTGTGGAATTGTATTTGATAATTTGTTGACTCCTGCCCCCCTATTCCCTGCCCATTGCACTATAAAAATCAGAGCTCTATTCTCTCTCCTACCCCCATTGAAATGTCTGAAATGAAAAGCATATAATTTTATCTTAATATCCGTATGCAGTTTGATTATCTTTGGCATTTTCCCCAGAATTCCAATTGCTATGCATAAATGACCAACTCATCCAAGCAGAATGGGCTCATTGTCTTATTGTTTCTGATATAAATATCATTGGTAAAATAGTGACATTTCTTCTTGAGTTATGATTCAGAAGAGATATTCATCCATTAATGGAATTGATAGGTCCAGGAAGCAATAAGTAGAATTCATTATGAAATCTATAATTGGAACTTCACTGGATAGATTTTATTCTTTCAAATGAAAGATTAAATTCTCAGTACTGAAAAGCATAGGGTCTCAACATTCTCTGAATTCAAACACACTTTCTGAGCCGTCTCATAATTGAAAATGGTCTATCATGGTATATGGCTCTATTCAGCAAAATAAAACTAAGTGATTTTTGAATGTGGATCATCCTGCATCTTCACAGAGCTTTAGGTGGCTTAAAGAATCAGATTTAAACACATTTATGATCCTAGACCATGAACCTAGTATCTCAGATATTTCTACAGTATCATCTTTTAACTCCTACTCCTCTCCTTATGTCTGTACTCTGGGTTTCTAACTCAGCTGGCTATATGCCATGAAAACTCTGACCTGGACACTAAGGATGATCACAAAGCTAATGTCAACCTCTCGCTTCTTTAAAGTGGTAAACATTTTACTTATTTTATTTCTTCCTAAGAAAAAGAAAAACCAGATTGAGCCTGTCCTTATGCTTGTCTTTTGTTAGTTGAACTTCTTTCTTTTTAGCTACGAACTGTTAATGTTGGATGGGCCTATCTTTAATGATTCAGACGGCGTGTCTTTTTCTATTTCATTGTTCTTTCCTTTTTTTCCCCCTCAGAATCCCTTTATGTGGTTACTCCTCTCCTTTCTCCCACTTGGCCAAAGACTGTTCATTGTCTTAAATAAGGAGAAGCAGCATAATTTTGTGAAAAGAATATTAATTTAACCACCAGGAAACATCCTGTTTCTGCCTTCAATTAGCTATTTTTTGCACTTCTTACGCATTCAACCTATACTAATTAAATAGAATTGAATTATCGTCACTGTTGACCTCAATTTTATCATAAAATAAAGAATTTACATTAAATGTATGGCTGTGTTTTTCTAAATCTGATAGCAGTTTCTCTTCGTGTTAGCGTGAGAAAGATAAAGAGCAATTTTTGGCTTTAGGAATGGTTACAGATCGTGTTAGAGGACTTTGACTTACTGTTTGTTAAAAACTACTTCACAAAGAGTGTTTTCTCCAGGAACATTTTGCTTTGTGCTCATTTAATTATTCATTCAGAAAATATTTATTGAGTACATTTTATATTCCCTAAACTCCTCTACATACAGCAGTGAACAAAACATCAAAATCCCTCCCCCCCAAGGAACATAGAGTTTGATGTAGGAATGTAGCAAAATGAATATGAGTCAAATGTAGGACATATTAGATAGTGATAAGTTCTTTTTTGTGTGTGTGTGATGTTTATTTTGAGAGAGAGAGAATGCACATGCTTGTGAGCTGGGGAGGGGCACAGAGAGAGAGAGAGAGAGAGAGAGAGAGAGAGAGAGAATTCCAAGCAGTCTCCATGCTGTCAGCACAGAGCCTGGTGTGGGGCTCAAACTCATAACTGTGAGATCATGACATGAGCCATAAACAAAAGTGGGACACTTAACCAAATGAACCACCCAGACTCCCTTAGATAGTGATATGTTCTAATGAGTGGGAAGGAATCCAGGAAGGGAGAATATGAGGTTGGAGCGTAGGGATTGAAAGAAAACCTCACTGAAAAGGTAATTTCTGAGTAATGACCTGCAGGAGATAAGAACCACCATAGTGTTTTTTTCTTATTATTCCTGTAGTTCATTGGTTGACAAAACACCCTGATTGCTCGTACTTTGCTATTTGTGAGCTCCCTAATGAAATTTTAGAAGAGATGGACAATATTGTATAGTCCCCTTTTCAGGTTGGTATATTGTACAGGAAGGATTATAGGCATGGAATTTAAATGCTGCTTGTTTGCTAATGAATAGTAAAGCATGTAACAAATGTAATCTCCTGAGTCCACTTGTTACAGTTTTTCTGTCAGGTGCTTTTTAACTTAATTCAAACATGTTTACATTTTATTTCAGTAGAACTTTTAAAGACTCACAGGATTTCAAATGAGTTGCAGGACCCTAGAGCAATATGATGTGTCCATTTGGCAGTCAGATTTTACCCACCAGTTCTTTAATCTGTCAGATAATCTGTTACACAAAGGTAATTTACACAACGGGTAACATGACTGAGGAAAAATTTGAATTAATAACATCTTATCAAAATTTTAAATAGATAACACAATTTGAGTAAATCAAGTGTACCTACTGCTAAAGTACTAAAAATGAAGGAGATGTATTTTTTAAAATAGTGCTCTATAGAAGTTAGCTTTAACATCTGTTTTATTTATTTGGAATGCATTTTTCTTTCTGTAATTCTTGAAAACAATTTATATTTATGAATAGAAAATTCCAGAAGACTAAACAAATGAAACTATGTTAGTAGAATTACTTTAAATAAGTAGCAGTGGTTAACTTGTAGGAATTACTGTGATTGCGTTTATGTGTATATATACTTGTTCTGTTTCCATCATTTCCTTAGAGCATGAAATGCAACTTTTTCCATGTATTTAAATCTCTATCATTATAGTAGATAGTCCATGTACCAGTTTTGGATTAGTGCCTGATGTCTAAAGTTGAGATTCTGTCAACTGAATAGTCTGTTGAAACTGAATATCAGCATCAGAGAAAAAAACAGAACTATAGGAATAAACAAATTTTATTTAACAGATTTTAACCTTAAAAAGTTTTTGTTATGTAAGTAGTGACATTTTAAAGGAGTAGCATTGCTAGCGCCTGGGTGGCTCAGTCGTTTAAGCATCCGACTTCGGCTCAGGTCATGATCTCATAGTTCGTGAGTTCGAGCCCCATGTTGGGCTCTGTGCTGAAAGCTCAGAGCCTAGAACCTGCTTCAGATTCTGTCTCCCTCTCTCTCTGCCCCTCCCCTACTCGCATTCTGTCTCTCTCTCAAAAATAAAATAAAAACATAAAATTTTTTTTTAAAGGAGTAGCATTGCAACAATCGAGAAAGCGGAGTCATTTCAACTGTTGTCACTAAAATAGTCACGGTTCAGAAAATGAACCTCAATCCTTCATTTGTAGTATGTAGTACTTCACACTACACACAAAATTTAATTCAAGAGGGACCATATACCTCATTGTAAAAACTAACACCATACAGGGTGCCTGGGTGGCTCAGTCGGTTAAGCATCTGTTAAGCGTTCGACTATTGGTTTCGGCTTGGGTCGTGATCTCCCAGTTTCGTAGGTTCAAGCCCCATGTCAGGCTCCACATTCACAGTCCGGAGCCTGCTTGGGATTCTCTGTCTCCCCCTCTCTCTACCTCTTCCCCACTCACACTGTCTCTTTCTCTCAAAATAACTAAGTAAACTTTAAAAAAATTAAAAAGAAAAATTAAACCATGAAGTTTTTAGAGGAAGTCAGAATAGCTTGGTAATTTTAAGGGTGGACAAAGGTTTGTTAGTATGCAAGCAATAATCAAAGTTTGTTTAAAAATTTGTTTAATGTTTATTTCTGAGAGAGAGAGAAGGAGAGAAAGAGAGACAGTGCTCCAGCCGGGGAGGGGCAGAGAGAGGGAGATACAGAGCCTAACACTGGGCTTGAACTCATGAACCATGAGATCGTGACCTGAGCCAAAGTTGGATGCTTAACTGACTGAGCCACCCAGTTGCCCGAAATTTGTTTATGATGAAAGAAATTTCATAGAGATTTAAAACTTCTCATCAAAAAATTTGTTAAGAAAATAGACATGTCACAACATGAGGTAAAATGAGGTAAAATATTTGCAAACATGAGGCAAAGTACTGGTGTTCAAGACATATAAACAACTACCAAAAAAGAAAAAAAAAAAAAAAGATGAAGGAGTGGGCCAGAAATTTAACTAGACCCTTCACAGTTGACCAAAAAACACATGAAAAAGTACTCAGCCTCTAGGAGTTGTTGTTGTTGTTTTTTAAGTTTATTTATTTTGAGAGAAAGAATCCCAAGCAAGCTTTGTGCTATCAGCACAGGGCTTGACATGGGGCTCAGCTCAGTCTCAAACTGTGAGATCATGACCTGAGCCGAAATCAAGAGTTGGATACTTACCTGGCTGAGTCACCCAGGTGCCCCAAACGCTAGCAGTTTTAATATGATGATCCTTATTATAATTTTGTTATATTTCTTTTACTGAATTTGTTGAGGTTCTTAGATCACCAGGTTTTTATCTCAGGTCAAGTTAAAAGACTGAACATTTTTTCCATCTTAAGGAAATAAGTTCAAATACAGTTGCAATGCATTGTTGCATTTTACAGTTTTTTTGACTGCAAGTTGTCTCTTGCAGACAAATGTGTTGAAAGAAAAGAGTGTTTGATTCTTAAAAGTTAGGATGGTTACATAAAATGTTAAGTACTAGCACTATCAAGCATAAAAGGTTTTTCAATTACATGATAAGACATAAGCAATAAATTTGATAATAGTTTTCTTTGCCTCTTTAAGTTCTGATTCTGCTTGAGGGTATTAAAAGTTCTTGGCAGAAGGAGTGGATTTTAATTTCACATTTTAAGTGAGCGAGCACTTTCTGGTCTTGTCACTTCATTTGAGTACCTCTTAGAAGTACCATGTTTGTAGTTATTAAGCTATATTTGTTGCTGGTTGTAAAGCAATTAAAAAAAAAAAACCTTTTTGTCTGTTACTTTTAAATTTTTTTTTTCTCAACGTTTTTATTTATTTTTGGGACAGAGAGAGACAGAGCATGAACTGGGGAGGGGCAGAGAGAGAGGGAGACACAGAATCGGAAACAGGCTCCAGGCTCTGAGCCATCAGCCCAGAGCCTGACGCGGGGCTCGAACTCACGGACCGCGAGATCGTGACCTGGCTGAAGTCGGACGCTTAACCGACTGCGCCACCCAGGCGCCCCTGTCTGTTACTTTTAAAAAAGTAAATTTGTTCCACAACTCATTGACACTGTTTTCTTTAGATGATTTTTCCTCTCTGTTTATTTTGGATAGTTTTTATGGCTATATGTTGAAGTTCACTAATTTTTTTTTTTTTTTTTTTTGGCAGTGTCTAGTCTGATGTTTAACTCATCCAGTGTGTTTTTCGTCTCAGACCTTTTTTTAATCTCTAGAAGTTAAATTTGGGTCTTTTATATTTCATACATGTCTCTCCTTAACACGTTTATTCACTTTCTTGAACATGTAGGGTATAAGTTTATAATAGTTGATTCAATGTCTTGGTCTAGTAATTTTATCAGTTGTGTCACTTTGGAACTTGTGTCTGTTGATTGATTTTTCTTCTCTTTGTGGGTCAATATTTTTTCATTTGTTTGCCTGCCTGGGAATCTGGATGGCAAACACTGAATTTTGCCTTGTTAGGTACTGGATATTTTTGTATTTCTTTAAATTTTTCTGAGCCTTGTTCTGGAATGCAGCTACGTTACTAGGAGACAATTTTGATTCTTTCGAGGCCTGTTGTTAAGACAAGGGTAATCTTTAAGTTGGTGCTAATTTTTACCCACTAGTGAGGAAATACCCTTGTGAGTACTCCACCAGTGCCCACTTTGACTTGTGGGAGCAGCAACTATCCCAGCCCATTTGAGTCCCAAGGATTGTTCTGCCTGTTCCTTTCTGGGGGTTCTTTCCTTAGCATTGGGTGATTTCCTCAGATGAATCCATTGATCAACACTTAGCTGAAGACATGAAGGGACTTTGCCAATCTCAGAGCTTTCCCTCTGCAGCTCTCATTTCTGATACTCTTCCCTGATTTTTTTTTTTTTTTAATGTTTATTTGTTTCTGAGAGAGAGAGAGAGAGAACGTGAGCAGGGGAGGGGACAGAGAGAGGGAGACACAGAATCCAAAGTAGGCTCCAGGTTCTGGGCTGTCATCAACACAGAGCCCAACCCGGGGTTCGAACTCATGGGCCACAAGATCATGACCTGAGCGAAGTTGGATGCTTAACCAACTGAGCCACCCAGGCGCTCCTCTTCCCTGATTTTTAGTTGCCTTTTCCTCACAAAACTGTCATCTCTGGGAGACCACTGGGCTCAGTTTAGGTTCTTCTTCCCTGTGCTGTGGCTTCAATGCGTTAGTCAGTAAGCTAGAGCAGAGTTCACCTCCTAATTTTCTTCTTTCAGGGATCACCACGGTCCTCTGCTGCCCTTTCAATATCTGAAAAACTGTTGTTTCATGTATTTCGTTCCGTTTTATAGTTCTCTAAGATGAAAGAGTACATCTGATCCCTATTAACTTCACCATGGCCAGAAGTAGAAGGCCCAGCTTCCGAGTTTTAATTTTTTACTGGAGATTTTTTATTCTCCATGAAGAGTCTGTTCAGAGACAGCCTTCCATTCACATATATTTTCAAAGATTTGTCACTTAACATTGTTTGTCATCAGGGAAATACATATTTAAATCACAATGAGATAGTGATATATACTCGCTGGAATGGCTAAAATTTAAAAACTGACACTGCTAAATGATGACAAGGATATGAAGCAACTGGAACTCTCATACTCTGTGCTATAACTACATTGGAAATGATACAATCACTTTATTAAAAGCTCTAGTATTTTTGTTTTTAGTTAGGCTCCATGCCCAACATGGGGTTCGAACTCACGACATCATGATCAAGAGTCACATGCTCTACCAACTGAGCCAGCCAGGTGTATTTCTGGTAGTTTTTTTTTTTTTTTTCTTTTAATAAAGCTAAGAATACAGCTGCCCAATAACCCCACAATTCTACCCTTAAATGTTTACCTAAGGTAAGTAAAAATAAATCCACAAAAAGATACAAGATACGCATAGCAACTTTATTCATAAGAGCCCCAGACTGAAACAGATAACATGTTCATCAATAGTAGAATAAACAAACATATCGGTACATGTGTTCAGTGGAATACTCAGCATAGTAGTGCATAGTAATACCTGCCTAGTGACTTCCTTACAAAGGGTACAGTGTGGAAAGGGGGGGAAAAGCTCATTTTACAGTGGAGAAACCTAATAAACCTCACCTTAACAAAGTGATCAAGTTGTTAACATCAGTAAATTATGTTAGTAGTATGTACCCTTAATAATGTGATATAATGAGAATGATGATTTACTGCTATGGTTTCCCTCCCCCAAACCCATAACACCAGTATAATCATGAGAAAAGCACCAGAAAGAGGTCCCAATTGAAGGACATATTATAAAATACCTGACCAGTACTTCTCAGAACTTTTCAAGAATGTCAAAAAGAAGGAAATTCTGAGAAACTCTTAGAGCCAAGAGGAGATTAAGGAGACATAATGACTAAATCTAATGTATCCTAGATAGGATCCTGAAAGAGAAAAAGGGCATTAGGTAAAAACTAAGGAAATCTGAGCCAAGTATGGACTTTAGATAATAACAGTATATTGATATTGGTTCATTAGTTGTGATAAATGTACCATAATAATATTAAGATGTTAATAATAGGAGCAACCAGGTATGAAGTGTATAGAGCTCTCTGTACTCCCTTTGCAGTTTTTCTGTAAATCCGAAGTTGTTCTACAATAAAAAGTTTATTTTAAAATATATGTGAAGTTTATCTACAGTTTTATTAAAGTTACATAAATATTAGACTCCAGGAATACTGAGGAAGAATAGAGGTCATAGGTTTCTAAATGCAATGGAGTGCTTATTCTTAATGCAGCAAGATAAGGAGAATAGGACAATATAATATATTCTTCATGAAGCTAAGTTGATATAATTTAAAGATTTGTTCTTTATCCTAAGTTTGTTTCTAGAGTTTGTGATGTTACAGTATCTTTTGCTTTGAATTGATGCTGATAGCAAATTTGGTCGACTCCTATACAATCTCAGTAAGAGTTCATTATTAGACCCTGAAATTAAAAAAATCTGAGCCACCGCCCTTTTCAGTTCATTTCCTGAAATCTTTGAGAAAATTTATCTCCCTCCTGTCTAGAGCCAAATACTGTTGCTTTATAGTATTTCTCTTACATCTACCTTTACATATTTGAAGAGTCTAGATACATATCTGATACTTTCTGTCACCCTTGAGTGAAGGAAATAAAAGCAGAAGAACCAATGAAAGAATTCCCACAATCTCATCTCACATCCATGCAGTGGAGAAAGGAAATGCCAGGATCTTCCAAAGTCAGATTATCAACTCATTAGGTAGAAAATGAAGGCCCTGGAAAATAGGGCAGCCCAGGTCAATGGATTCAGAAAGTGGTAGAAATATGCCTATAATGGAACCCAAAAAGGTTAATCATGGGTTCTGTGTTTTAGGGTGGAGTGAGGTAAGTTTTTTTCTTCCTAGGTTACAAGATTTGTAAGCTCCACTGATCTTTTGAAGCTACCTGAAAATAATTTAAACCTTCACCTTCTACAACTGCTATTACCTTGTATGGTAATGCATTTATTTTTTATTTTATTTTATTTCTTTGATTTTTATTTGTATTTATTTTGAGAGAGCACAAGGCGGAGTGGGGGGGGGGGGAGGAACAGAGAGAGAGGGAGGGAGAGAGAATTCTAAGCAGGTTACGCACTGTCAGCACAGAACCTGATGTGGGGCTCCATCTCACGAACCATGAGATCACAACCTGAGCTGAAATCAAGAGTTGGATGCTTAACCAACCAACCCACCCAGGTGCCCTCCCCTTTTTAACTTAAATACATCTATGTATTTTAAAGTTTGTTTTTGAGAAGGAGAGAGTGCAAATGGGGGAGTGGTAGAGCGAAAGGGAGACCGAGGATCCTGTGCAGACTGCACTGACAGCAGAGAGCCCAAAGCCCAGTGTGGGGCTCGAACTCTCAAACCATGACATGAGATTATGACTTGAGCTGAAGTTGGACCGCTGAACCCACTGAGCCACCTAGGTGCCCCTGGGTAGACATTTGCAGTTAAAAAGCACAGTGAAATTTCAGGTGTTCTCATTGATAGCCATACCTCTGTACCCTAAGTGTATGTTGTAGTGAGTATATCCTCCATTCAAATGTGCGTTAGTTTGCCCAGCAAACGTTTAATGGTTCCTCTCAGCCACTATAATGTGTGCTATGCATATAAATGTGAACAAGACAGTCTTTGCCTTGAAGTGGCTCCTAATCTAGTTGAGAGACATGATTGCCATACAGTATGGTAAGTACTTTGTTAGAGATTAGTGTAAATTTGATTTTTAGGGGAAACTTTATGAAGGACAAAGGCTGCATTGAAAGTTGGAGTTTATGTAGTTGAATTGGCTGAATGTTAAGAAAATCAAGATGTTAAGAGTTATCAATACTCTTAATGTTAAGAGTAATCAAGGCAGAAATTTCAAACTTAATAGTTGGAATAATATTGAAATAAAAGATATATTCACCAATCACTGATATGGTGGCAGCTGTCTAAAACCTTATTTAAACCACTGTTTAAGAAGCCTGGGAATTTGAATTATAAACTTCCTCTTAGTAGGATTCCGTATTTGTAAGATG
This sequence comes from Lynx canadensis, assembly GCF_007474595.2. Classification (NCBI taxonomy): domain Eukaryota; kingdom Metazoa; phylum Chordata; class Mammalia; order Carnivora; family Felidae; genus Lynx; species Lynx canadensis. The sequence goes on along the minus strand of NC_044303.2, from coordinate 151,068,710 downwards.
AAGAAAAAAGATAGTCTGTCAAGGAAAAAAAGAGATGGTCTGTGTCAGAGTCTACAACTCCTTGTAGTTACTAATGGGACACAAAGTAGAAAACATTAAATGTATAAAGCAGACATTTGTCCAGAGACTGAGACAAAGAGAGGTGGAATTTAGATTAGAGACAGTGATGGGACACCTAGGTAGCTCAGTTCAGTGTCTGACTCTTGATTTCAGCCCAGGTCATGATTCTGGGGTCTTGGGATCGAGCCCTGCATTGGGCTCCACACAGTGTGGAGCCTGCTTGAGATTCCCTCACTCTCCCCCTGCCCCTCTCTCCTTGAGTGCAGTGTCTCTTTCTTTCTCTAAAATAAAAAATAAAAAAAAAAATTTTTAAAAAAGATTAGGGACAGTGGAGGAAGGAATGAGTTTTGTACTGCAGAGAGGGGAGAGGTGGTCTAATGGCTGGAATGTGGAATCCTTCCACATTCAGTGCCAAGGCAAAGACCATGTTATCATCTCAAATGAAGATCATTATATGCTACTAGGCAAAATGAAGAAAGTTCTATCAGCTGTTTTCCTGGATCTCTTCAATTTTGACCTTCTCTGAAAAATTTACAGTTTAAGGTGACTGACTCAAACTCACACGAATCCCTGGTTGTGCTGCTCCTGATGTTGGATGGTGTTGAAGTGTAAAGTACATCGAGCTAAGGGGAAGTTGAATTGCCGATATATGTTATTCAAATTTAGTGGGGTATATTTATGTGGTTTTCTGTCACTTCCATGTGTGGTTATTGTTGGCTATCCAAGTAAAAGACTGACTTCTAGAATAGTTCTAACTTCCACTGTGCTAACTGACTCATCCAGCATCCTGTCATGAGATGCCAAGCCAGAAGTATGTCATTTAATAAAAATATATTGGGGATGCCCGCATGGCTTAGTTGGTTAAGCATCTGACTCTTGGTTTTGTCTTGGGTCATGATCTCATGGTTTGTGAGTTCGAGCCTCATGGCGGGCTCTACGCTGACAGCACAGAACCTGCACAGGATTCTGTCTTTCTCAAAATAAATAAACTTAAAAAAAAAAACAAAAACACAACGAATATGTTGTTTCACTGTATTTTGTGACATAGTTGTTATTTTCAATGTTAGAATAATTGTGATGTGATTTTTTTCATTGTAAGTAGCTATTCACTTTTTAACCTAATTCTATATACATAATTATATATTTTTCTTCAAGAGAGTTCCCCAAATTGTTTATGCTTCAAAACCCACAAAACCTGAATCTGCCCATGTTTAACTCATCTAATAGGACTTCAGCTCATTCTCCCTTCTGCTCCAATAACCAATCAATCAAACAAACAAGTGACAACAATAATTTGTCCATCTGCCTGCTGATGCATGTAAGTACGAGAAGGTAAAATTTTATTTCCCATTTAGATATACAAATCTTTAAAAAGGACGTGCCTATTTGAGGTAATATTTCACCTGGTTGAGTTTCGGTTATGTGTAATCGGTTAGTCCAAAACTCTGACTCCCATATAGTTCCTACTTCTTTTAACTGCGAGAAAATGAAGGCACACGATTGATTCTAGAGATGAGGATACATTATCAACAAAGAGGTAAACAGGCCAGAGGAAGGAGGCTGAGAATTTAGAAAGCCAAGACCAGCCACATCCCTATTTATCCTGGTAGAGTTACAAACAGAAGCTTTGGACAAAGGAACCATTCCTCACTGGGGAACTTTTAAAAAGTTTTCAGTGACCCTAAAAGCTGGACTGTTTTTTAGGAAGCTGCCTCCAGAGACCACTTAGCAAGAGGATAACTATTAAAATAATAATTCTTTAAACCTCCTGAGAGGTTTGGCAGCTTTGGTAGACTTGATTTTTCTCAGGTGAGTGGGAAAATGGTCAAAAGATTTGGCATGTGGAGGAAGCTGATTGGGCAGATAAAGGCTGAATGTAGGACTCTAGATTTAGTTGGGTGAGTTTTAAGCACTATTTTGTAGGTAAGAATATGTAAGTGGAAGATGCAGGGAAAGACCTGGATTCAAATCCTACTTTATACTACTTGATATGGCCTAGTTCCTTCTGCTGTATTTTGAAGATAACAGCAACCCTCCAGGGTATTCAGGGTTGTCATAAAAATAAAAATAAATCAGTAACTGACACATAGGCCAGGGGTTCATAATCTGGGGTATACAAATGGCCTTGAAAAAGGAAAGTAAATCTTAAAATTTCAGCTCCACAAACTCAAAATTTCATTCAAATATTTCTCTGTGTGAACACTTTGAGGAGAAAGTGGTTCATAACTTTCATCAAATTCTCAAAGAGATTTGTGACTAAAAAGATTAAGTGTCATTGAAGTAGGATCTCATTTATGTTTGAGAATGAATTGCAAAGAAAAAGGTTTGAAATTCTCCCGAAGTAGAATAGTCACCAAAAAGTAAAACAGCTGGGACAGAAGAGAAATAGGTTATAGTGAGGAAAATGATCAAGTTGACACTGATTAGATAAAGTAATTCTATATTTGTACTCAGTACTAGTCTTTGTAAGTATATTTCTGTTTCTATAATGAAAAGAATATAAAACATTTTCCTCTTTTTTCTGCCATGAGAACATGGTTGATATATTTTCAATGCAGTAATTTTCAAAGGCATTGGAGTGAGAGTTTAAAAATTAATAATGTAGTCCTGGCCCTACCACCTGAAAAATTATGCGATTTTTGTGCAAGTCATTTGCCTCAGTTTCCCCAAGTGTAAAGTAGTAGTGGGAAACCATTTCTTTTTAACACTATGTCTCAAAAATTGACTAATAAATGAAAATATGTTAACTTTTTTTTGAGGAACGAGCTACTTAAAATCAAGATGTTGTAACATATTTTTCTTTCAAAATTCAATCTCTTTACAAATTTTAGCAATAATGACATCCCAATTCATTGTAATCATTTGTCGAGGAGCTTTAACTTGGTATCTGCACTTTACAGTCCTATCATATTGATAGTGGATATCATAAATAATCAGTTCCTTTGCATGTGTAGTTTTTACACAGCTAAATCATACCAGTGATATCCTATTGCCAAAGTCCAAAATCGCTATGTCCCACAGCACACAGACTCACACACCCTCATTCACCCATCATCCAACACAACTGTATGCATCATTATATACTTAGCGTAAAGATCACCTTGGCAGGGCTGGAGGGCGGGGGCTTTCTTCAATTTCTGCAGTTGAACAGCTTCCTCTCTTGCCCTTAATACTTAACTTGTTCAACTCTGTTTTCTCTGCCAGACTATAAGCACCAGGTGGCAGGAGTTGAGTTTTTCCTACTACTTTGTCTCTAGGACTTAGCAAACAGCCTGATTTATAACAAGCCCTTAAAAAAGATGATTATTATTACTTTAGTTATTTTGAAACTGTCTTAAATGTACATCAAAGTTTCAAGGATAATACAAAGGACTTTTTAAATTTGCTCAACTATTTGATAGTAAGTTGCTCACAAAATGCCTTTTCTATCCCTAATCCTATAGTGTTTTCTTGCCAAAGACATTCTTCTGTATAATCACAGTACAACCAGCAAAACCAGAAATTTGATATTGATACGACTTCCATCTAACTTTTAAACCATAGTCAGGTTTTGCCAATTTTCTCAGTTATATCCTTTATGTAATCTAGAATTTGACTCCCTGAATTTAGTTGTTAGGCCCTTCAGTGTGAAGTAGCTTTTTAATCTTATCTTCGTTTTCATGGCCTTAACCATTTTGAAGATTTTAGGCCAGTTATTTTATAGGATGACCCTTAGTTTGGATTTCTCTGATGTTCCCTTATGAGTAAATTCAGGTTATTCAACTTTAGAATTATCACAGAAGTGATGTCTTGCTTTTCTCATTGTAGCCTATTGGCTGGCACACAGTTGATGATGTTCACTTTAGCCCCTTGGTTAAGGGGGTGTCTGCCACTATAAAGATGTTTTCTTATCCCTTTGTAATAAGTATTTTGTGGAGAGGTACTTTGAAAAAATGTAAGTATCTTGGTCCTCACCAAACTTAGAATTCATTTAAATCATATGGACTACTGTTTATTAATGAGTCATTATCTGTTACTATCATTTTTTAAAGTTTATTTATTTTGAGAGAGAGAGAGAGAGAGAGCGTGTGTGCACGCGTTGGGGAGGGGCAGAGAGAGAGAATCTCAAGCAGGTTCTGCACTGTCAGTGCAAAGCCCGATGTGGGGCTCGAACCCACCAACCAAACTGTGAGATCATGACCTGAGCCAAAGTCAAGAGTCTGACACTCAACTGAATGAGCCACCCAGGTGCCCCTGTTACTATCATCATTTATTTTGATGCTCACATTGTCCCACTGCCAGTGCAAGTTCCTTCAAGCTGGCTTTTATGACCTTTGGACATGTCTCCATTGTTCTCTGAGATCTTCCTTTCTGGCACAGCCAGGCATTCTAGACTCATCTTGCACTTTCCCTCTTCTGGAATCAATTATTTCTCTAAGAAACTTGAGTTTCTTGTAGTGAAGAATGGTATTTAGAAACCATGAATTTAGCATTCAGGTGTATATGGCTGTTGGATTGTCCTTGTTCCCAGACTTTCTCAGAGGACAGAGCCATGGGATAGAGGAGTGTAAGTGCACGTACACACGCACACACACTTGTGTGAACATGCAGACACTCATTGACAGTGATGTTTATTTTCACATTCCATCTATGTTTGTTGATAACCATAGCAGTGCCACCTTCCCCACCATGGATGGCCACCTCAAGCCTTTAAGTTCAGCATTGTTCAGGAAGGGGAGGGGATCAAAGAGTACCTTTTAAATGTCTGAATAAAAACGCACTTGACATGTTACTCACCTGTGTTTCAAGTTCATCCAGCCTCTTGATGTGTTTTATCTCCTTTCCAAGGCTAATCTGCATTTCTCTGGGTGTACGATAGGGAGGGCTCTGCCTCATTGGAAGAGGAATATAAAGAGTCAATGCTTTTTTACCTTTATCCTAAGTTTTTTGTATTTGTTTAGCTCAGTATTTCTCACTTGGTCTTTGGCAGGAAAGAAATGCTTTATTTTAGGATTGTCACATACACCAAGGTATTTTGTATCCCTCACTCTACATTCGCTATTGCCACCTGAGGCCCAGCACTTAAAAATGGGATAACTAAAAAGCAAAAACAAAGCACTTTTACACATTTCCAGCTGCCTTGTAGGAAGGCCACCTTCCCCTAGTGGAGAACCCCTAGAGCTCTTAGCAGTTTGTTTAATAGTTGTTTTCTGATACATTCTTAGGTTCACGCTAATTCACATGGAAACTCACACAGAACAGTTTGACTACCTCATTCTATTCTCCATTGAGTGGGTTAGCCTTGTAAAATCAATGCTTTCTTTTTGATCAAGAAAAATAACACAAATTTTTGACTTGGTAAATGTCCCCTGTTGATCCTATTTTGGGTACTGAGACCCAAAACCAAATGCTGCTTTGTAAGGAGACTTTCTTCTGTCATTGAAATGTCCCTTGAATTAATTGAAGTATGTAAGCCTTAAATACAAAGCTGTCTGAAGCAATTGGACTATCAGTATTTAAATTAAGGCCCCAATGCCATATATGAAATGTGTGTTATTAGCTTTTTAGCTATATGTTTTCATAGGATTGGTAGATTGTTTAGGCTTAGGCAAGTTAGCTTCTAGCTAACAGTCAGGGCTATACTCAGCAGGCTCGTAAACAGAGAGGGATTCAGTGCTGTCTCTCCCTGATGGACAAGGAAGGGCCACATTTTCTCCAGGCCAACAGGCTACAAGAACAGGTCCATCCTCCTTCACTGGTGGTTTGTACAGCGGCCTACCTGCACTGGGAAGATAGCACAGTCTTCAGCTAGAGTTGTTTCTTTCCCTCTGTGTCTCAGTCCTTTTAGGCTGCTATAACAATATCATGAGTAGGTGACTTATATATAAACAACAGAAATTTATTCCTCATCCTTCTAGAGGCTAAAAGTTTAAGGTCAGAGTGCCAGCCTGGTTGAGCTCTGATGATGGCCCTCAGTGAGGGCCCTCTTTTCGGTTGCCGATAGCTATCTTCTGACTGTGCCCTCTTGTGATGGAAAGAGGGGCAGGGGGAGATCTCTGGGGTCTCTTTTAAAAGGGTACAAATCCATTTAGGCGGGCTCCATCCCATCTCTGACTTAATCTCCTAATGGCCCCACCTTCTAATATTATCATGTTGGAGTTTGGGATTTCAACATATGAATTTCATGGGGACAAACATTCAGTCCACTGCACAATGGGACTCTATAAGAGTTTCCTTGTGCCCTGTTCTGCCCTGAGTTTAGAGGAGAAAAAATCTCCTAGTTCCACCATCAAATATAGGAAGGGGAAATAAATAAGTTTCAACTCATGCTATGCTTGAAAAATTACTTTAGACTTGAGAGTAAGCTTTGTATGAATACATGATAGGATTTTAAAACTTAGTGGGGTGCACTGCTCTGTTTTGGGTAGAACCCATGAGAAAGATATTTACTGCTTACCAAATATGTGTATGTTCCCTCATAACACTCAGTTCTTTTGCAGTTAGGTGGGGCTGTGTTGACTGGTTCTACCAACTAAGGTGAGCTAGGGCTGTGAGAAGAGTTGTGTGTCACCCAGCCTCAAATTTATAAGGATATATTCATTTTTATGAATGCTTTCAAGTGAACTAAATTTGAGTTGTACTAAAACTGGACAGAGATTTCTGAGATAATTTCCAGCCATCCCAGGAAATGAGAGATATCATTACATCATTGAATACCTCCATTTAGAACCTAATGTGTAGTTTTATTTGGTTTGGTTGTAAACAAGTTTGAACCAGGGTTGATATTCATTACCTGAAAGGACCTAATCTGAATGGGATTGCTTCAGTAATTTAAAGAAAAAAGCAGATTAGAAAATTGTGTCAACATGACAATATTTCATTGCTCTTCAGTTAATAGTTTAAGCCATAGGAAATTTATTTTAACTCAAAAGGAAACTCACACACTGTAAAGTACATAGTTCTCCTCCTTTGCCTTCCCTTCCCTTCCTTTTCTTGGGAACCTGGTACATATTATTTCAAGGGCATTTCCAAAGACTTGCATCAGCAATTTTTATACCTATGAGTGGCTTCTTTCAGTTCACTTAGGATCCTGGACAGATATAACATACACACCTACCTTGGGGTATCTTATCTAAAATCAAATATTTCTTCATCTGAGAATTTTTTTAGGATTTTGATCACTTGGTGCTTTTGAAAAATGAAGATTTTGCACACTGTGTCCTTATGACCATTTTTTTTTTTTTTTTTTGTATTTGGTGAACAACAGAAACAAGGAGAAAAAACACAGAACAATTTCACACCTCAAATTGAAGGAGTTGATTACCGTCATTTTGATGATGCGCCTTTTATACGTTTGCAGTGGTTAAGAAAGACGTTATGGTTTGGAGCATGAGCACTTTAAAATGATTCAAAATTATTGAAGAGCTACAAATTTTATAAAGTGCTTCAATTTGTTACTGACTAGAGCAGCAGTAGAAGGATTCAGCCGAGCTTTTAGTACTGTGCACAGTCTGCAGACTCTCTCATAATCTTTCCAGGTGTTGCTCCTTTACACGCAGGGGCTCTGTGTTCCTGCCCAGAGACAGCTCTCCTTCTGTTCTGGAGACCTGTGTGCCACAAAAGCAGTGCTCACACGTGGGTGTGGTTTTAGCAATGCTGCTAACTCCAAAGCAGCCTTCTGTTGTTATTTGGCTTTACCAGAATTTAAAGACTGTAGGTCTAAAAAACTACTAGACTTTTGGTCACTTGATTTAGTGTCTGGATGGGTGTAGGCCTACAGGGAGTGGAAAATAAGTGGCATAGATGTAGGCAAGGTGGCTTAGAGAGTGCAAAATTAGAAAGTGACCTTTTAGTCCCTTTGAGACACACAGAGACTAATGTTTAAAAAGTCGGTGCTTTTAAGAGAGGCCAAAACTTTGTAAAAGCGGGTTTTAAAGATTTCTTTCTGCTTTGCCATTAGCTTGCATTATTTTGTTGGACTTTGATTTGCATGTTTTAAAGCACCAGTAAGTCCTGCTTGTGTAAAATAAGAAAAATAAGGCACAGTCATTGAAATTTAAAATGACCATGTGCTTTAAATATTGATTTGTAATGTGGGGTTCCACTAAAGCACATGTATAATTCTACCTTTTAAAATTGATTTACACCCCTGAGATGTCCTGAATAGTACATGCCTCCCCCATGTGTTGGCTGTAAATGGCACATTTCAGTTCTTTAGAACTAGAGTTGTAGAGCTTAGCTAGTTCATTAAGGAGAAGGAAATCTTAAATCAGAACAAAGCTAAATGCATAAAAGTCAGTTCAAAGACACAACCAGTTGCGTTGGTGGGCTGTAGGTGGTGGTGGCATTCAGCAGGTCTCTAATTTGTGAGTTTCTGGCAACATGAGGTGTCCAATAAACCATGGTCTATTTTGTTACCTCACACACAGATGATTCTTGCCAGAGATGAGGTTAGAAGCCACGTTTGCAAGACTCCTTTCTAACCAGTGTGTTTTTAGCACTGTGCTTTAGATCATTCCTATTTAAAAGCATGATGTGTCCTTTTAGAAGAGGACTTGTTAGAATATAGCTTATAAATAAATTTTAAAAACAACATGATACTCTAGTTTTTATGCATGAGAAATCTAGAATTTGCATTGAGATTTAAATAGTTCATTTGAGTGCCCATCATCCCCAAATTCAAAGGCACTAAGCATTTCTCCTCATCTGGCTGTCTTGGTGGTATTTCCAGTGAGTACCTCTGTGAATCCCTCTTTTTTTTTTTTTTTTTAAATTTTTTTTTTCAACGTTTATTTATTTTTGGGACAGAGAGAGACAGAGCATGAATGGGGGAGGGGCAGAGAGAGAGGGAGACACAGAATCGGAAACAGGCCCCAGGCTCTGAGCCATCAGCCCAGAGCCCGACGCGGGGCTCGAACTCACGGACCGCGAGATCGTGACCTGGCTGAAGTCGGACGCTTAACCGACTGCGCCACCCAGGCGCCCCTGAATCCCTCTTTTATCAACTAAAATAATGAAGCAAAACTGATTTCTGACAAGATCCAAGATGTCAGAGCCACAGTATGTTAAGGTAGAGGTTCCAATTCATCATACTTCCTCAAGGACCACAGTGGAAAAATTGTATGTCATTTTTAGATCAGAACTTTCTAGAAAAATAAACTTATTCCCCCACCTTCCTTCTTCTCTTTTCTCCTAAGTGACCTAATACATGTAAAGAACTTAGAGTGTTTGACTATTATTACCATTTTATCATCTGTTATCATTATTTCTTCCTTTTCTTTACTCAATTACATTTTTTTCTCTAAATAGTCATGTGTATCATTGTCTTTTTTGAGGTATTGTTTTCTCTTATCAGGAAAATTGGAATCGATGATGACTCCCAACTCTGTTTAGAGGGTGCCCCAGATAAAACTCTTCCAAGGATGTGCCCCAGCCCACCCTTAGTGTCAGAACCTGTCTGTCCCTAGTTGTGCTCTGCTGGGGAATTTCAGCCAAATTCATTTAGGTCTACCTGATCCACTTTGTGGTTTATTTGATTAAAGTGTGAGCACCTGGATATTTGTAAACAGAACATTAAAATATTCAGACATTCTGTTTTCATCAAGAAGATCTAAGAACTGCAGATGGAAATTGCCAAAACTTAGTAACATAATCAAGAATGAAAGAGATTTATTCTTATTAACTAGGCGACAATCAACCCAAGTAAGGGACATTTGCATAGTGAATTAGTATTATATTTTAATTCAGCTCCAAAGCCAAGAAGATATGGCATGAAACTTTTTTTTTTTTTGTAATGCATGCTTTTTGGGTTTTTGCTTGTTTTTTAAATTTATTTTTGAGAGAGTGAGCACAAGCGGGGGAAGGGCAGGGAGAGGGAAGGAGAGAGAGAACCCCAAGCAGGCTCCACGCTGACAGGGCAGAGCCTGACATGGGGCTCGAACCCATAAACAGATCATGACCTGAACTAAATCAAGAGTGGAACACTTAACCAACTGAACCACCCCGGACACCTGGTGTGAAACTCTTTAACATTGGCTCAAGAATGTGGTTTTGTAGGGCTCTTGGGTGACTCAGTTGGTTAAGCGTCTGACTTCAGCTCAGGTCATGATCTCTCAGTTTCTGGGTTTGAGCCCCACATCAGTCTCTGTGCTGACAACTCAGAGCCTGGAGCCTGCTTCAGATTCTGTGGCTCCCTCTCTCTCTATGCCTTGCCCACTCACGCTCTGTCTCTGTCTCTGTCTCTCTCTCTCTCTCAAAAATAAACATTAAAAAACAAACATGGGAATGCAAGCTGGTGCAGCCACTCTGGAAAACAGTATGAAGTTCCAAAAAAAACTAAAAATAGAACTACCCTAGACCCAGCAATTGCACTACTAGGCATTTATCCAAGGGATACAGGTGTGCTGTTTTGAAGGGACACATGCACCCCCATGTTTACAGCAGCACTAACAATAGCCAAAGTATGGAAAGAGCCCAAATGTCCATCGATGGATGAATGGATAAAGAAGATGTGGTATATATATATATATAATGGAGTATTACTCGGCAATCAAAAAGAATGAAATCTTGCCATTTGCAACTACATGGATGGAACTGGAGGGTATTATGCTAAGTGAAATTAGAGAAAGACAAAAATCATGACTTCAGTCATATAAGAACTTTAAGATACAAAACAGATGAACATAAGGGAAGGGAAACAAAAATAATATAAAAACAGGGAGGGGGACAAAACAAAAGAGACTCATAAATACGGAGAACAAACAGGGTGGCTGGAGGGGTTGTGGGTGGGGGGATGGGCTAAATGGGTAAGGGGCACTAAGGAATCTACTCCTGAAATCATTGTTTCACTATATGCTGACTAATTTGGATGTAAATTAAAATAAAATTAAATTAAGCATAATAATAATAAACTAAAAAAATTTTCAAAAAAAGAACGTGGTTTTGTATACCAAGATGATAATATCTAAATATCCATTCATTATCGGTATACAGTTGGTGTAAGAAACAAAGCCTGATTTGCCTTGAGTGCTTATGAAACTGTTACTTTTTCATTCTGTAAGTCAGGCTTTGTTTTTAAGTTAAATACATTGAATGAGTACAAACATTTTATAAGCTGGATATTATTTTGACTTAAACCCTTTAATGCCCTGGAAAGCTCTGCCCTTCTCATTTCTCCCTATCAAAATCCTATTCCTCATTTTCCGCTGGATATTATAATCATCCTGGCTTAAAGCAATCTTTCCCTCCTTTAAATGTCTATTATAGCACTTGCACAGGTGACCCCTGCGACATTTATCACACACTGCAGACTCTTATTCCTAATACATCTTACTACATCTAATTTCCCAAACCTGATTGTCAGTTTCAGAACCTTGTTTGGACACAGTTCATTCAGTGTTTACTCAGTGCATGTTTATCAACTGACCACAAGGTGCAAGAGCTGTGCTAGGCACTGGAGGTACAGTGGTGAAAGACCTGGCCACAGACCCTTTGGAGATGAACTGTAGGATGAATAGATAAATGAGGGTCAAAGAAGGTGTATCATTTACAGTATTAAGTTCAACGCTGTGACCACTGTGATGATACTGAAGGTACTTTTGAGGAAAGATCTGTGTTGGTAAGCAAACTTACAACTAATGGAATGCCAACTGTTGGTGTGTATGCTTTTGCTACAAATAGGATTTTCTACTTTATTGAAGTAGCTTTTGAAAAAATATGTGGTATAAATAAATATAAAAAAATCCAAGATTGTCTTGGGGCACCTGAATAGCTCAGGTCCAACTCTTCGTATCAACTGAGATCATGATTTTATGGTTTGTGAGTTTGAGCCCCTCATCAGGCTCTGTGCTGGCAGCACGGAGCCTACTTGGGATACTCTCTCTCTCTGCTGTTCCCCCACTCATGCTGTCTCTGTCTCTCAAAATAAATAAACTTAAAAAAAAATCCAAGATTGCTGTTAACACTAACATAGGACCCCCTGGAAATAAACATTTTAAATCCATTTCACATTTTGAAACACACTTGCAAAAGAAAGAGTTATGTTTGGTCATTCAAATCATCAAAGATAGTGCCTTCCTACCAACTATCTAATTTATACTGTCAACTAAACTCAGGTTCATGATTGATTACAAAATGCCAATAAAAAGCAATAAATCAGATGTATGAAATAAGTAAAGTATGAACAATATAAAAAGGTTTTTAAATTTTTTTAAACATAAGCCTCTGGTTCAACATGGCAGTCTGACCCTAAAACATTAATAAGTTATAGAAAACCATCTTTAAATAACATAAAAGAACATAAGGAGAATCTAACTACAAAAGAGAGATTTTGTAAAAGTTCTGGAAGTTGAAAAATAGATGGAGGAGAGGCAACTAATGAGCCAGGTAGGAAGCAGTCACAACCCAGAGTATATGCAGAGGTGACTACAAGCAGAGAGGGATCCAGACTGCCCTGTAGAACCCTGGAAGACTCAGAAGTAGGTGTGAAAGAGGATGGGGGTAAGATGTGTGACTAAAAACAGGCATTTGGTTGATTATATGTGAAACTCTCAGTGCCCCACTCCAGTGTATAGAGTATAGACAATTGTATCATTTTCCAACATAATGAAAGGCCTTCTTTAGAGAAATTGTCAAAGTGGGTCCAGGGAAGTTTGTGCAGGCATTGATATTCCAGAACAAAGACCTGTGAATTATGGCAAGTGTGTGTCCTTCAATAAAATGACCAGCTTCCTAGTCCCATTTTATTAATTGAACTGCCTGTAAATAAGACCCTACCCATGTTCAGAGAGCAAACAGCCATTTTACTATTTCCTATTTATAAACAGATACTAAGCATCTTAATCATTTGAGGAAATTCAGCACTATGAATGAGAAAGGCCCCAAAAAAGTCATAAAAAAAAGAGAAATAGACACAGAGATGACAGAACCTTGAAGGAAATAGTTGAGGAACAACAACAGAAAAAAATCCTTAAAAATTCTAATCCATACCACAGAAAGATTAGAAAGCATAGTACATCAGTAAAAAAAAAAAAAAAAAAGGATGAAATGCTATGGAAAAAAAAGATTATGTATGAAGTAGGTGCTCCTTGCATTTAAAAATATGATTATCATACTAAAAATACAATTGAATGATTGAAGAATCAAATTAAGTAAATTTCTAAAGAAGTAAAACAGGTGGAAAAATAGATGGAAAATATAATGGACATGTAAAAGAGAAAGAATTAGTCTTAAAAAAAATTTTTTTTAATGCTTATTTATTTTTGAGAGAGAGCGAGCAGGGGAGGGCAGAGAGGGAGATACAGAATCCAAAGTAGGCTCCAGGCTCGTGCAGTTGAGCCATGTGTCAGGCTCTGCACTGAGCACTCTCTCTCTCACCCTCTCTCTTTCTCTCTGCACCTCCCCCCCCCAACCTACACACACAATCTCTCTCTAAAAGAAAAGAAAAAGAAAAAGACAACTAAAGAGAGCAACTAGGGTTGAAGGCCATGAGTAATTTGATTGAAAGTATTCATTCAATGCTCAGAACAATGAATAAATGCAGACCCACTTTCGATACATCATTTACATGTACAGAACAGTAAGAATAAAGAGAAGACTAAATGTTTCCTGGGCGGGGAGGGGCACTTGAACTTTTACAACAGGAAAAGAATCAGATATAATCAGTCTTTACATCAGCCATAGCAAAAGATAGTGGATCAATGTCTTAAATTTTCTGAAGGAAAATATTTTAAACCTAGAATTCTTTACCCAGCCAAATTATCAATAATATGTGCAATTGAATAAATACTATTTAAACAAGAAAGGACTCAGAAAAATTATCTCCTCTGTGACCAGTATAAAAGTTTACATGAGCCAAATGGGGTAAGTAGGGAAAGTGACACAAAAAAGAATGATATGAGTTCCATGCAGAAAATATTGTCTACAACCCAGGAAAGTAATGAAGGCATGTCTCAGCCTATCAGTTGTAGACACACCTTGAAGAGAAATCTGTCAAGATTGAAGCAGAAAAGGAAAAAGCTCATGGGGGGAGGTTTTAGACAAATAGATTTCAAAGGTTGATACCATCAAAACTTACGGAAGCAACAAAGGCAGAGAATTCCAGGAAAGAAGGCAATAGGAAACTCCAGGAAAAACAAAAGGCTGTACAAGAGAAAATATTATGGTTGTTCAATAAATAATATTTAAATTGTCATGGAGCACCTGCGTGGCTTAGTTGGTTAAGTGTCTGACTTCGGCTCAGGTCATGATCTCAGGGTTGTGAGTTCGAGCCCTGTGTCAGGCTCTTTGGTAACAGCTTGGAGCCTGGAGCCTGCCTAGGATTCTGTGTCTCCCTCTCTCTCTGCCCTTCCCCTGCTTGCGTTCCAGCTCTCTCTCAAAAAGAAACATTAAAAAAAAAAAAAATATATATATATATATATATAAATATATATATATTTACATTGTTATAATTGTAAAACTTTATTGATTTTCAATTTTATATTTATAAAAATACATAAACTTAATTTTATGAATTTTAAAAGGAAAATGTAATGTCATCAAATTTGCTAAGGTAAACACAAAATACAGAAAATACAATTTCAGTGGTGAGAGATGAGAGGAGAGCTAAAATGTGATATCAAAAGATAGTATCTGAGGTTGTTTCATCAAGAAATACATATGAAATATATTATTTAAAATTAAAAAGACAATGTAGAAAGTAAAAAATGGTGATGCAACTATATTGGGAAAATGTATGGGAAGTGGTACAGGTAACCTATATCTGCATTTCCAATGGAAGGAAGTTAATGACAGTGGCCAAAATTAATAAAAAAGTAGATGTATAAATATAATATTTAGCAATATGATAGTAATCACCAGAAAAAAATTAGAAACAATTGAAAACATTTAAAATGATTCTTCATGAGGGGCTATAATGGAAGTGAAGAAAGGACAGGACTCTGTGCCTTTTCATTGTAAGTCAATCTATGTTATTTTTTTACATTTATTTATTTTTGAGAAACAGAGTGAGACAAAGCGTGAGTGGGGAGGGGCAGAGAGAGAAGGAGACACAGAATCTGAAACAGGCTCCAGGCTCTGAGCTGTCAGCACAGAGCCCAATGCGGGACTCGAACCCACGAACTGTGAGATCATGACCTGAGCTGAAGTTGGACGCTCAACCGACTGAGCCACCCAGGGGCCCCTCTACGTTATTTTTTTAAACCATATATATCCTTTACCTTGATAAAAATTAAAAATAATTATATAACTGGGGCGCCTGAGTGGCTCAGTCGGTTAAGCGTCTGACTTCAGCTCAGGTCATGATCTCATGGTTCGTGAGTTCCAGCCCTGGGTCGGGTTCCGGGCTGACAGCTCAGAGCCTGAAGCCTGCTTTGGATTCTGTGTCTCCCTCTCTCTGAGCCTCTGCTGCTTGCACTCTGTCTCTTGCATTGTCTCAAAAATAAATAAACATTAAAAAAAATTTTTTAAACATATAATTAAACATATATAACTAATATATAATTTAAAAATATATATTAAGAGCAGAGAGAGCTCTTCTTACAGGGAAATTAATGACCAGATTAAACAGACTGTGTCCTTGAGGCACCTGGGTAGTTCAGTCAGTTAAGTGTCCAGCTTTTGATCTCAGCTTAGGTCTTGACCTCAAGGTTGTGAGTTCAAGCCCCACATTGGGCTCTGTGCTGGGCATGAAGCCCACAAAATGAATGAATGAATGAATGAAAAACAAACAAATAAATAAATAAAAGTCTTGTCTCCTCATTTCAAGCTCCCTTATGCCCTTGTACACACCTTCCTCATATTCCAGGCCTTGTCCAGATGAAGGAAGATGAAGATGTCTTAATGCTTCCGAGACAGTACTTTTAGTGGGTGCAGGGAGATTGTTTGCAAGTTTATCTCTGAAATACAAAGAATATAACTTTGATTTCATATTAAGTGTGGCAGATACAATGTCTGAAGACATCAGATTGGGAAAAATGGTAGGAATGTTGTGGAAGTAGCTAGAATAGCCTAACCCAACTGAATATTGGCATTTCACTTGAAAATAGAGGCAATGCTTCAATTAGGATCCAATTCAATCCTGTAATCTATGTCATACATAATAACTGATATTTATTTTATATGAAGTACTGTGTATCCATTATATTTAATCATTACAATTCCCTGAGGTTAGTATTTTTATTGCCAATTTACAGTTGAAGAACTGAGGCTCAGAGAGGTTAGGTAACTGGCCCAAGGTCTCCCAGCCCAAAAATGAGGACTCGGAGATGTTAACCCAGCTCAGCTGACTCTGCAGTTCATGCTGTGCTGCCTGTTTATTTGCCATGAGAAATAGGAGTGGGATGTTTGGATTCTCTGAAGCACCTGTTATTTTTCTGAATATTTCTTTAATTCCCTTGTTCCTACACTTCTTTCAACAAATTATGTGACCATCAACTGAACACTGTTTTGTGTGAAATACCCCCTAAGTGGCTAAGAGCTCTGTCTAGAACCAGACTGTCTCTATTTGAACTTTGGCTCCGCCATATACACTGTTATCGGCATCTCTTGCCTCTGTCTCCTCACCTGTAAAATGGTCATACTAGTCCATGTCTCAGAGTTTTCCTGGGAGATTGAATGAGAGAATTCACACAAAACACTCGGGACAATGCCTGACACAATAATCTCTTGGCCTTACCGAGGAAGTTTCATTTTTACTTCTCCTATTTCTAGCAGTTGGAAGAGTTTTAAAAAGAATTTTATGATAATGGACTGCTTAATTTTATTTCAGATTTATGATATGTATTTAGTATTTTATTATGTTCATTTTGTATTTTTCATTTAAAAGCACTTCTAGGAACTATCCTAGGAACCACTAAAAAGCTGCCACTTCTCCAGTGATTCAAATAGTCAAATAGACATTGAGCACCCTGCATATTTGTTCATTCATTTATTAATTAACTCATTCTCCCATCTTTGTGCCAGGTACGCTGATAGGAATAAGGTAAAGACATGCCAGTGTTCTAACTCTGTCTACAAACAGGCGGGCAAAATATGGTGCCCATATTGGTATTTGATCTTCTATATTGTATGAGTGCTAGCTGAGGTAGGAATTAAGATAATGATATCTGGAATTCTGAATGTGTCTCTGTTAAGTCACTTGTAATCTGTTAACATTTAATAATTAAATGGTTGTGGGCTAGTGCAGCAGAATGGGGCCAAAAATCCTGTCAATGAATGCAAGAGGATCTTAAGCAGCTTATTGAAATAAAAAGAAAGGTAAAGTTTCCAAAATGGTATTTAGCCTTTATTCTGTGATGGGAAGAAAAATGCCAGTGCTTTAATTGCAAACATGGTTTCTTAAAGCATTCCAAGTTTTCCTTGGAGACTTTCAGAACCAGGGATTGACTATCCTTGTGCCTGCTTGGATAGAAAAGGGCTTGATAAAAGTGCTATGACTGCTGGCACAATTTAATCACTTAATACCTTGTTCCAATTGAAAACATAACCCAACCCCATTCAGATGATTGAGCACCTCCACTTGATCTGTCTATGGCTTGTGCAGTCACTGATATTTCCAAGGGAAGTCTTGTGATTGTTGAAATGGAAATTAATTTCATAGACTTGGGCCAAACTGAAAAAAAAAAAAGTGTTCATTGTAATCTGCTGCTGCTGATTGTTGAAAATGTTGCTTAGACTAAATAAACCAGGTCAGCCTGGAAGAATGGGCCTAAGTGGCGAGTGGGTATTGGGAATAGAAGAGGAACTGAGGGGAGAGGGAGAACTGAGAAAAGATTATTACTGGAGAAAAAGACAACTTCAAGGACACTATCAGAGAGCATATTCTCCACATAGTTCTTGATTCTTATAATCACTGAAATGAACTAGCTGTCTTCCAGAGAAAGTTATAAAATTATCCAAGGTATTAATTCACCAACTTCAATAATGGCTGGAGGAAAAATTTAAGCTCTTTTTAGGGTCATAAAATTCTTATGGATAACACCATTCCTGAGATTTTCATTTTCTACAACTAGATGGAGTGCTATTGTAGAAGTTCACATAGCATTCAGTGCCCTTAAATTACTTTAAGAACTAAACCTTTCATCCATGCAAAGGAATGCCAATGCAAGGATTGCTGGGTTTGTTGTGTTTTTGACTATGAATGCTTCCAAGATAGATCTTTGGTTCATAAACTGTTTTGAATCATGAATCTCTTTGGGAATCTAGTGAGATATGACCCCATTTACAGAAAAGTGGATCTATGCATCAAGATACACACTTCTTTATAATCCTTCCTGCATTCCCTTGGATTGTTATGGGGCAATAGATCAGATCAGGAATCCTCCCAGAGAGTTAAAACAGAGTATTATATAGACAGTTAAAATACAGACTACTTGTACAAAGTAGCCAGGAAAATGTTTATTTTGATATTAATACTGTCTTTATGTAACTGCAAAATACATGGAAGTCAAATATTTTATAAAACTATAATTTTTGAACTGTAGATTATTTAGTTCAATCCCCAAAATTAACAAAGCTGAGACCCAGGAAGGAGAAAAGACCCAGGAAGGAGAAAAGACTATCTGTGTGTACTAAACTTTCAAACTGCAATATGAAGAGAGTAGATTTAAAGAACAAATTTAACTTTTAAAAGTGTATTGTTGGGGCTCCTGTGTGGCTCAGTTGGTTAGACGTCCTTCTTCAGTTCAGGTCATGATCTCACGGTTCTTGAGTTCAAGCCCTTCTTCAGGCCTCTGCTCTCGAGCACAGAGCCTGCTTCAGATCTTCTTTCTCCCTCTCTCTCTGCCCTTACCCTGCTCATGCTCTCTCTCTCTCTCTCTCTCAAAAATAAATAACATTAAAAAAAATTAAAACAAAAATAAAAGTGTACTGTTGTTTGTCAATAATATCTATTCTGATTTGTACTCCAACATATTAGGACATTATGTAGCAAAAGGAAGAATTAAATTCAGAAATGCTTACATCTGTATTTATTAAATCAAAACCTTATTAGGATAAATGTTTTTAATATCTATTTGTGTTTTATTTAAATTTTTTTTTCAACGTTTATTTATTTTTGGGACAGAGAGAGACAGAGCATGAACGGGGGAGGGGCAGAGAGAGAGGGAGACACAGAATGGGAAACAGGCTCCAGGCTCTGAGCCATCAGCCCAGAGCCTGACGCGGGGCTCGAACTCACGGACCGCGAGATCGTGACCTGGCTGAAGTCGGACGCTTAACCGACTGCGCCACCCAGGCGCCCCTCTATTTGTGTTTTAAATGTCATCTATTTTTAGCACAGTTGTGTAAAAATACAGTATATTTTTTCAAAGAATTCTGGAAGCAATTACTTTTCATGAAGCTTTAAAATCAAGAAGAAACTGAACACTGTTTTCCAGGGAAGATTATTTGAAAATAAATACTTCTTGAATTGTTAAATCGATCAATTTGTTAAAAATCAAATGGTTTCAGTTCACGAATCAGACACAAACAAGCAGAACAAATCGGAAATAAATTAGGTGCTATTAGGAAGGATTTTAACATTGGAATATTATTGTAGCTGTGTATGAGAACCTTCTGTAAAGAATCACCGGAGGGTGGAGAGGGGCCCTGGCGTCTGCTCTCCTTGCCTGGCAGTTGGTCTGGGGCTCACATTCTGAGACACCCAGACGTTGATAGTCAGCTTGCCCTGTGGAGGCACTGCGGTCTCCTCTGGAACTGCTATTGTCTTTAAACCCAGTGGTACATCTGAGACAAGACTTGTCCCCACTTCTGTACTCATGCACTCATGGTCTACCCTTAGAAGCTTTGGGAAAGGAGTGTTGTTTTGACCTTAAGCTCCTTCCAGAAGACTGAGTTCTGAAGGGGGTTACTGCCAGGTGATTAATTCCCATTCTGGAGGCTGTGAGTCCCCTGGAGTCAGCTGGTGTCTGTTCTGGAGCGCAGGGACGACTTCCTGGCCTCCCTCGATGTGCGCTCTGCCACTCTGGGCCCGGAGCTCGGGTCAGTGCAGACTCCTCCCCCCCTCTCCCTGTCTGCCAGGGCTTTCAGGGTTCAGGTGAGCTTTAAGCACAAACTCACTTCCAGAGAACTTTGGTCCTCGTGGCCAAACGCATTGAAGGCTCAGGATCTGGCGCCTGCAGGAAGCAGAGGGACTGGCCTTTCGCTTCCTAAAAGTTCTGCCAACTTTACTTCGGTCCATTTCCGGACCGGCTTGCTTTGCTTTCCGAGCAAAGCTGGGGAGGATAAAATTCTTTCTTAAATAGCTGTGCTGGAAGGGGCAGGCTCGGTGGGTAAGGGAAGAAGCTGGGGAGTCAGTCATTTTGGCCCTCAGCCTCTTTTCCAGGCCTGCCCCGCTGGCGCTTGCCCAGTGGGAACGTAGGAAATGGGTGAGAAGTGGCGCCCCCGAGTTTTGCATTCTTGTTTTTTTGCTAGAGAACATTGCTTGGGGTCTATTTTTTGCTGTGCTTTAGTTTTTTTGATTTCTTCTTTTCCCGTTCTGTTTGGGAACATGCACCTGTTTTTATTTACCTCTTTCGCCTCCAACATAGTCTCTTTGCCCTTTTTCTGTACCCCTAACCTCCAAGGTGAACGTATATGTCGGCAGCTGTCCTGACTTCCCTCCAGGGACCAGAGTCCACAGCCTTAGTCGGCCATCCTTGACCTCTCCCCCCCTCCCCCGCTAGGGGCCCGGGGAGGTCATACAACTAGATTCCAGGAATGGGGGTCCTTCGATATCTGGGCATTACTTCTGAGATTTTCCCGCTTATCACTGATGGAAATCAGATAGCAACCACTGTCAAGGGCTCTTAATACAGGAGCGGGAAGCCCAGGAAGAGCTGGGCCAAGCCCCACCCTCATCCTCGCGTTGGTCTCAAAGACTTTTTAGGGACTCTAGTCTCTGCTTTATCAGAGCTTTACATTTCACTTCTGTTATAAATTCCCAGAAGGAAGGCAGGCGATGGGGGAGGGAGCGTGGAGGAAAAAAGAAGAGCGAACAGGAGACACTTGGATTATATATTTATTTTATATAAAGAAATGATACATGTGTAATTTTAGATTTTCTTCCGAATTAGAGTTCTGAGGCTATAGAAAACCTATTTTTAACACCCCCTTCCCTTATAACGGCCTTGATTGCTTAAATTGCTTCTAATTGGGTGGCACGTATTACTGGAGACGAAGGACGCATGACAAGCAGCCTTCATTCTTGCGCAAATTTAGATAATGTCTCCGGATGAATATCTTTTCCGATCAGGAAAAACTAGAAAACTCTTAAACTGCCCGCAGTTTTCCTAAGGGGTTTGTGCAATAGAAGAGACATGTCCTGACCATCACGCAGTCATGCAAATAGATGGCATTTTACAGAATACATCGCATAACAATCCAGTGCTAACGTTTTCCTCCGGGTCTGGCGTGAGCACCAAGAGTAAACATACTTTTATTATTATTATTTTTTTAACTCACTTCGTCTTCCTTCTCTTACTTGGCATCTGTAAAAGTTTTTAGGAAACCTCTTTCAACATACATGTTAGCTACTCCCTCTTCCCTACTTCCCCTTGCCCAAGGTTTGGGCGGCTCTAAGCTCTCGTGGCGCGGCATGCCCCGACAGCTGAGCAAATGCCATTATCACCCAGAAAGGCGCGTTTCAGCACCTCGGGGAAAGTCAGAGCCTGGCAGATACCCAGGGGCGAGGGGTTCTTGCACACCAAATTGAGTGTGCTAAGGGCTAGGGTCTGAGGAGAGCGCTGGTTTTCCTAAAGTGCTCTCTGGCCATTGGTGGGTAGTTCGCCTCAGAGAAGCACAGACATCTGAAGATGGTGGAAGATGAAATGTTATGGTCAACTGGACAAACATGACATGCAGACACACTTCTCATTATCTTGCCAAACTGCAGTTTCACTGTTTGCATTACCCCGACACAAATACATAGCCAAAGGTATTATCTGAGGCCAGAGGAAACAGGACGAGAGGAAATACACTTTTCTGTGTCAACTGTAGAGGCACTGGATTTTCCTTGCAATTCTTCCCGGAAAGAAAAACCCCAGAATGGCGTGGGAAGCTCCTTCAGGGCACTTTAGGTTGTGTCACAAGCAAAGTCCCGGGTGAAGCTGGGACACACCAGGGTGAGGGTGCTTATGGGTCCTTCAAAGTGAAGTCCTACCCACGTCACCTGCCTGGAGAGTAGGGAGTGAGCAGTGTCCTTAGGGGTTAGCCTGTTTGCCTTTCCCGCAAAACCCAAGCACAAGTTTTCTTTTCCCTTTATGCATCAGAGCGAGTATAACTTGATTTTGGATTAATGTAGCGCTATTACTGCATTAAAGGCCCACTGCTATGTATCTTTACATTCTACATTGGCCCTCAGATTGAATTTATTAACCTGATGAAGAAAGATTTGGGCAGTGAAAGATTTTCAACGGTGGCATTCCAAATTGGTTACTGCAGTAGGCTTGTGCCTCACCTCTGGCCTTGGTTGGGTTGCCAAAATGCTGCCGAAACTCCCTGGCTGTCTTTAGAAGGTCCTCACTCATGCAGCTGCCCCTCTATTAGTCCCTTGATGGGCAGAAGGTGCAACGCGCAGGAAAACACCGCTGATTGGGAGCACCTGCAACTCCAAAGGGTCAGGACAATCCCTCCCATTTAGGAGATGCCTTCCGGTGGCAGTTTAAAAACTGAGAGGCAACATCAAAGCTTCCCCTTTAAAAGGGGTAGCCGTGATAATTCAAAACCGATCTTTGGCTGGCAAAGAAGCAATTGCCTGAAACGAAATTGGCATTCAAATAGGGTCAGGTAAAGCCCAGAGCCCCTAGCCACATTTTGGACCCCAGAAGGGCACTTCTTGTCCCCAACTCTTTTGGAAGGAGAAGGGAAGAGGAAGAGAGAGGGCCGAAATGGGGAGAGGGGAGAGTGCAAGAGAGAAAGAAAGGGAGAAGAGGGGGATATTTAGCAAGTTAAGAGGTTAAATATTTGAACAGATTTGTAAATATATAGACAGCCCTTGTTATTTGGAATGTGTAATAATGCCTTTTGTGATGCGTCTGGCTGGGAGGCTGCAGGGAAAGACTTCTCCCTAGCACCTTCCTCCCAGGGAAATCAACTGGAAAGCTCATGAGCTCGCAAAACAAAAACAGGGCTACCCTCCTTTGGGAAAGGGGGATTCTCCCTCTACCCTGTCTTAAAAAACAAGATGTAAAAGGAAAAAAAGAAGAGAAAAGCAGAATAAATGAAAATGTTTTATTTTTCTTAGGTATGATTTTTCAGGAGCATCCCAGAAAGCCATCTTCAGGCTGAAGTAATTTCAAAGTATTGTTTAAGCTGATGACATAGTCTAGCTCTCAGTTATCTATTGTGCATCCATTATTTCTTTGAACCTAACTCTCCTGTCTGACAAGTGCGCGTGCGTGCGTGTGTGTGTGTGTGTGTGTGTGTGTTTAGAAAACCTGGGTCCACTAACGGTTCTCCTGTGGCTTAGCAGGGTGGGTTTCTTTACGTTTTTCTCACGTTAGTATTTTCTGGAAAACTGTACTGATGGCAGCTGATGGCATCTGCCTCTGCTTGTGCCCGTGGGCGGAGGACACAGGCTGTGGGTGTGTCCCGCCCACTGTCGTGCGTGCGTGTGCGTGTCTGTGTGTGCATACCCGCATTCTCTCGTGTGTGCCTCAAATAGAGCCATTTTTTTGCCCCTGTCGGCGTCCTGCGTACATTAGTATTATGCAAATAGAATCATTCTGCTTGAGTATTTTTTGAAGGGGGAGGGGATGAACCATTTAAATTATTCTCTCTTATTTTCTCGGCAGTGTTTCCATTGCGTGTGAATTTACTTGGATAGCTTCTCCGAGGTGTGTGTGTGTGTGTGTGTGTGTGTGTGTGTGTATGTGTTTGTAGCGGTGGTGGTTGTGGTGGTGTGCTGGTCAGTGGGTGTGTGCCTCAGCGTTTGGGCGAGTGTGTACAGCCTGTGAGCACCTTGTGAGTGATGCGTGTTCTCTCCGGGTGTCCTGTCTGGCTATGCTCCCCCCCCACCCATGTTTTGTGTCCTCAGGGTGATTATGTGCGTATTTACATATGTGTGCCTATTCCCCTGCCTACATGTATTGTCTTTCTCTATAATCCACACATTTCATATATATTCTCTTATCTTTTGGCAAAGTGCCTTTTTTTTATTCCTGGAAGAATATTTATTGATGTGATAATCTGAAATGAAAAGTGGTCTCCCATGAAGGAGATGGAAGAGAAAGGAGTGTTCATCTTTCTTAATAGACGGGGCAGAGCCAGTTGACTGGATCACAGGGTTTCTCTGCACTTTCTGCGTGTGTCTGTGTGTGGGGGGTGGGGGCAGGGACGGAGGGGGTGGGGAGAAGAGAAAAGGAGCCTTTAACAGGAACAAAGATGGGACATCGCGCCCCCTCGCGGCCAGGCTTCGTATTGCGCAGACCGGGCCCTCTCGGGCTTTCTTTAGCCAAATGAATCCTGTAATTTCCTCCGTTAAACCATTCAGCAGCCTCCTCTCAGACCCAGCCTCCGGCCGTCATCCAATCACCAGGCGCCATGCAAATCACCTTTTCCGTTCTCCAAACCCGCGTACGCCTTAGCAGTTGCTCTTGCCGCCTCGCCGGCGTCTCCTTCCTCCCTTCCATACCCCCTCCCTCCGCTCCCGCCCGAGCAGCTGCCGGGGAAGAGGGCAGTGCTGGGTGCCTCATGCATATGCAGATAATCTTCCTCCTCCCTCCTGTTTCTCCAACACCCCCCGCCCTCTCTTCCCCCGCCTCAAACCCCGACCCACCCGCCCCCCGCCTGCAGCCTGTGCCTCCTGCGGTTTCCCCGCCGCGTCCGCGCGCCTAGACGTGCACTCCTCCGAGCTCTGGTCCCGGGCAGCTGTTTCCCAGAAGGAGGCCTGCGCGCGCTATTGGAACAGGAGAGGGAAAGGGAGGAAGGTACTATCCTTGAAATCCTCTCGAAGGTCAAGTTTGAGGCTTGCTGAGCAGGGGCGAAAGGCGTCGAAAATGCCTCTGCAAGTCTGCGGGAAGGTTCTGCACGCAGAATGATTTTGAAATGCCTTTCTCCTCCTAAACACCAGATTAATTTCTCTGAAACACACAATGTACTGGTCACGTCCAAAGGCAGGATGATGATAGATGATTTTGTAAGCCCAGAGCTACAGTGTGTATTTGTCTTGTACATCAAGGCTACACAGCTTCTTAAACTGCAAAGAATTGGAGATGAGATCAAACAGCATTAGATCTACTTAGTAGTAGGAGAGAGAGTGGGGCCGTGGGGGTAAAGGGCAAGTGGTGGCTTAAGACCTGCTAAAGGCGCGCATTTTAATGTCAAAGCCTTAAACCGCACAGGTGAGCAGACTTAGAGCACATACGCAGACCCATGAAAGAGAAGCAAATCCTCGAAGAAGAAAGACCTGGGCGTAGTTGGTTGCTATTGTTACTTACATCCAAACTCTGGTTTCTGGCCTTTTGCAGCAACCCATGAAGGGTATTCAAGCTTTGAATACTACTCTGAACTGACCTTGAGGCACACTGATGGGACAAATGTCACTGGAGAAAATCGCTGTTTGTGTAGTGCTTTGAGAAAGCAAGAAAATCGTCATCTTCTTTCATAGATGTCTATTTGGACATGGAAACATTTCAAGAACTTTGTAGTAAGACATGGAGAAGAGAGTAGAGAGCACAAGACTGGGAATACTTTGTCATCATTTGTTCATCCAACACACTTTTCTGGAGTACTTACTGCATGCAGGGCACACAGCAGCCTCTTCCATGTGAAGCACATTGTATGTGCCATGATTCTCAGGTGTGACGGAAATTAGGGAGAGGTGCAGGGATTTGGGATGGTTTCTGCCCTGGAGTTGCTCATTGCCTTGCAGGGAGAGGAGACAGAAAAGATAAATGTGGTATAGTGTAACATGGAGCATGGAAACAGCTTAAATGTCTGTCGAAAAGACAGTGGGTTAATATACTAGCATATTCCTATAGTGAAATACTCTGCAGCAGTTAAAAATGAACAGAATGTCTTGGAGGAGGCAGTGTTGGATGAAAAAAGCAAATGGCAAAAGAATACATGTGATATTAATGTTAATATTAATAACTGTTCGTATAGAAATATTTTTGAAGCTTCCCAAATATAAAAGTTGTTCATATATACTTATATAGTAAAAGTATACAAACGTGTCAGGGAGGGGTGCATGCAACCTCAGGATGAGGGTAATCCCTGGGGAGACAGGGATCCTTTAATCACATGGGCTTTAGCTATGTGAATAGTGCTTATTTCTGTAAAGAAAAAAAAAGGGGGGATCAGAAGATAAGAGAACATAGAGAGTATGGGAAGAATCTATGGAAGAGTTGACATGGAGGCTAAGTTCTTGAAGTGATAATCACGAGTTTAATAGGCGTAATCAAAAATAATTGTCTCTTTCTGAATACATAAGAAAAATACTGAAGCTTTTACACCTTTTATCTAATTTTTAATATTCATACAGGAAAATTTACTTTTGGGGGGTATACTTTTCTATGAGTTTTACAAACACAGTCATGTAACCACCACCGCAAGCAGGAAACAAAACACTGTCATCACCCCACTCCCCAAGTGCCTTTGTGCTATCCTTTGTAGTCAACCTTTACCATTTGCAGTAAATTCCCCTGTAACCTTAAACCTTGGAAACCACTCCAGCCCTATGGTTTTGCCTTTTTCAGAATATCGTATAAATGGAACCACACAGTATGTAGCCTTTTTTTTTTTTTTGCACCTAATTTCTTTCTCTTAGTATAATGGAATCATCTGTGTTGTTAGATGTAGTTTGTTCCCATATAATTTGTTCTTTTTGACTACTGAGCAGTATTTCATTACATGGACATACCACAGATAGTTTTTCCTTTTACCAGTTGAAGGCCATATGAGTTGTTTCTGGTGTACAATTTCTTTTTCTTTCTTTCTTTTTTTTTTTTGAGTAAGCTCTATGCCCGACATGGGGCTTGAACCCATGACGCTGAGGTCAAGCGTTGCATGCTCCACCCACTGAGCCAGCCAGGCGTCCCTGGTGTACAGTTTCTTGTTTCCAGGGACTGGACTCATTGTTGTCCAAGGTGTTGTCATTATAATGTAGGTCTTCTATTACTGGTCATTGTATTATATCGATAAATGGGTTCGTGTATTTCCCCCAGAGGTGAAATCTGTAATCTGATATTAAGTACCATGTACTGTTGGGCTAGGTACAACTTACCCAGCCAAATATATAGAAAAACACACATGTTCACAGTCATTTGGAAGTTGCCCTTCAATTAATTTAGTTGTAGCAAGTGCAGTAGGAGAGACTAACTAGAGATGCTGATGACCTGCATTTCTAACCCTTTGAGCACCTGTGTATTTCCAACTGTGGAACTATGGCTTGTTTCTAAATATTCCCTAAATCCTTTTTGAAAGATGGACCTTTGCCCTTTGAGGTCCAGGTTGAACTTTAGTGGCAGGCTGAGTTTCCATGCATCTGATACAGGGTGACAATTTATATCACCAGTTTAGAGGTTCTCACTACTTCTAAGGATTCTGTGTGATTCCAGATCCTGGTCTATACTATCAGTCCTCAAAGGTTTGGTTTCTTCTTGTTTGGTTTCCTCTTTGTTTCTCACGGGGACCCTGAGAAGCAGACACCTGGGCGGTACAGAGTAGGTGCTGATTCAGAGACAGAGTAAGCCTGTGGGGATATAAGCTTAGTATACATGCCTCAGAGTTCCAGAGTCAAATATCAGATGTTTGTGAGTTAGCTGCTACTTAGGGCCTTATTTATTTACTTATTCAAAAAACCTCTAGCCCTGGGGCCTCTGGGTGGCTTAGTTAGTTAAGTGCCTGACTTTTGATTTCAGCTCAGGTCATGATCTCAGGGTTCAGAGGTTCTAGCCCCACATTGGGCTCCGTGCTGATGGTACGGAGAGGAGCCTGCTTGGGATTCTGTCTCCCTCTCTCTCTGCCTCCCCCCCCCCCACTCTCTTTCTCTCTCAAAATAAATAAATAAATAAACAAACAAACATTAAAAAAATTAAAAAAAACAAACCAAAACAAAAACCTCTCGGTCTCTCATGGTTATTTGAAAGCTGTCTTTGTCACAGGCAGCCAGCCCAGTATTAACATGCAGGATGGGAAGGAGAGAAGCAAATGTTGTAGGCTGATGACTTTCTGGGTGTGGTTTAGAGTAGAGAAGAGGACAGTCTCAACTGTCAAGAGTGGTAACAGTGTTGTGATCAAAGGAGTGCTGTTTCTCATCTGGTTCCCTTGCTAAAGCAGGCTGGCTTTCTAATTTAAATTGTATCCAGTCGCTACACTGAGCCTTTGCATGTCACCCTTAGTCTTAGTTCTGATAATTAGCATCACCCTCTGGTAAATGACTCTAGAAACAGAAGTTTCATTTCACTAGTCAACTAAGGGACTAGTTAGTAAAATAGCCGCTCACATTTTACTTTGAATACATTGTAAGTAAAGGTTATAGAGGTTATAAGTCAAGGGATATAGAGTTATAAGTCAAGGTTGTAGAGGTTATAAGTAAGGTATATAGAGGCCACATTTGAGCTTTGTTAAGGCTTGTGAGACCTTGAGAATGAGGTACCGTATGTGTACCACAATTTTCTCACTTATAAAAGGGCAAAGGGGCAAACATGTTGCTATTTTTTACTTTAAGATTCCTCCAGCAAGAGAACTTTATGAGCCCTGCTTCTCTTCTAAGTTCTTTGGCTGGTCTAATAATTAAATTGATGTAAGATGGGAGCCCCGCAAAAATATGAGGCTCAAAGGCAGCCAGGTAATTGAGGCTTATATAACATCCTGCGCGAAGGAAAGGGATTGGGATCTGGGGATACAAAAGGAAGGAAGGCCATTTATAGGGAGGCAGAGAAGTTTGGAAAACAAACGTTGCCATGTTATGCAGGTAACTTTTTTGGGTAAAAAGGTATCTCTGATAATAGCCTCTTTCCAATGTAAATTTAGGCAGTTGAGGAGGTCGAGATAGAGAGTTTTTCCTGAGTCTACTGGGTTTTGATTGCCTTTAGCTCCAAATAATCCTTATGGCAAAGAAATGTATTTTGGGGTGGCAGAATCTGCTCCCCTTTGCAGCATAAGTGAGTGCCTTATCATGACGTTGGAATAATGACATCTCAAGGCTTGTATGCTGCATTCACAATCAAGAAAAGTCCCAGAACGGGGTTGACTCAGCAGTACCTGACCAGTATGTTTAATGCAGTGATGAATACCATTGCCCCTAGGAATTAAATATAGAGGTGCTTGGAGCTTGTGTAAAGTTCCCTGTGCCATTTGAAAAAGGTACTCAGAGAAAAGATAGGCTGATTTTTAATTTTAATGTTTTAACTCATCGGTTTAAGTACATTTCTGGTTTGCTTTGCAAAATGTCAACAGACATCCCAAGTGGATAACATTTAAAAAAGATTGAATTTCTTATATTTACTCTACTATCATTTCAAAAATATGGTCATTAATGCCTACAGGTTCATTGGTTAAAACAACCCATTCAAATGATTATTAAAAAGCACCCAACAACACTGTTTGTTGTTTTCCACATTGTCCTGAATTCTCACTGATGAGAGATCTAGTTCTGATGCATTTAGGAAGGACTTCAAGTGGGGTTACCATATACAAGGTTGGAGAAATAATTCTCTGAGAAGAAATAATTTATTATCTAATGGTATTACTATTCACTTTGTATTATAGATATTATGCTTTTGTATATTATACACTCAACAATTGACCAAACACTTTCACATAAATGATCTCATTTCATGTAAATTATCTCACAATAACCTTCTAGAATAGATTAGTGAAAGCAGTGATTATCCTTATTTTATAGTAAAGGATACGGAGGTTCAGACATACTGAAAATAGCTTCTTTTTAATGGACTTCTTCCTTTGTGCCAGGCAGTGTTCTAAGAACTTTCCGTGTTTTAATTCATGTGGTCTATCTAGATCGCAGCTGTAGGAAATACTTAATCTTCTTCTTCTCATTTTCCTTTTATAGATTGAACCACAGAGTTTCAGAGAAATGGAGTAACCTGTCCAAAAGCTACAGAGTGAGTCAATAGTGGAGTCAAATGAGAATCCATCCAGTCTGGTTCCAGACCAAAGTGCTTACCCCTCACACTCTCTAACCAGAGTTCAGCAGCTTGCCCAGGAAATTTGGCCACTAGGTGTGGAATCATAGCTTAGAACGTGATACCCAGAGAAGTGCTTTTCCATTTGGTTGTAGCTTCTCTCCTGGTCTTTGCTTTATTGTGTATCACATTTTACAAATTTATGTACTTCTCATATTCCCCCTAATGGAATGTGAGCTTCCTTAGTGCAGAGAAAAGGGATGATTCCTTTTATACATGGACTCTCCCCTACCATGTCTGGAAATTCTTCTAACCTAAGAGGGAGCCACTTAAAATGTTCTGAATTGAATTGAACTTGTGAAACTCCTAGACCACTTTAGGCCTGAAAATTTGCAGTTGGAGCTTTGGTGACATAGAAGTGGTTGACAGTGGGAAGGGGGCAGTGATTAAACCAGGGAATAAAGGGAAGGAGTTTATATGATGAGAAAAAGTGTGATAACAATGTTTATATAATCCTTATTATGTGCCAGACACTTTTTATGTATCAACCATTTGATTCTTACAACATTCTATTATTACCTCCTTTTTGTGAATGGGGGACAATGAGGCACAGAGGTTATATGACCAACACATAAACAGATGTGTTTGTGGGTGTGTATGTATATAAAAGAAGGAGAAAGACAGTCATATATACATTGTTGCCCATCTCCCCACCTCCCACACCAAAAATTCCCAAAGGTTTTCCTGGCATATTATTTGATTTTTATCAGATATTTTCTGTTCTAGATGCCCTATACTACTGACTTTTCCTCCTCTAGTCTAGTGTCTGTATAGTACCACAATTACCTTTCTAAGATATATATCTGATTTTGCTACTTGAATTAAAACATTTGCTGGTTCCTCATTGCTAAGAGGTTATGTAGCCAGCTACATCACAGCCCGGTTTTACATTTTAGTCATCATTTCAGCCTCCTTTCCCAGGCCTTTTATGACAGTTGTATTTAAACCCTTTTTAATCCCTGGATGGACCAGGTACTTTTGCTCTCCTGTGACTGCTGGGAAAGAAAAATTTTTCTTTACCTCTCAGAGGTTCTCCCGGTTTGTCTAAGAATTAAACTGACATGAGACAGATAAACAGGGAAAAATCATATTTAATTTTGTACAGCCGGGAAAGCTACATGCAAAAGGGAGGATGGCAATTCACAGGGCAGTAAGAAGAGGAAGAGGTGATTGGTAATTAGATGTTTGCTTTGGCATACAGATAGGTCATTCAGATAAAATTTATCTCCAGGAGGAACTTTCATTCTGAGAAAGACCCCCATTTTTAATTTTTCTAGGAAGTTAAGAGAGGGGCAAAAGTTTATCTTTTCAGCTCAAAATAGTTCACATGCCCAAGTGGCAACATTTGGGGAGATTTGTTCTAAACCTCTTTGTGACTTTATTCATACTGTCCTTTCTGCTGGAATGCTGTTCCCCACTCTTTATCTGGTGAATTTTACTCCTCCTGTAGGATGAAGTTCAAATGCATTTTTTTTTTCTCTTTTTGAGAGGGAGAGGAAGAGAGAGAGAGGGAGAGAAGGAGAGAGAAGGCACAGGAGACAGGCAGAGGGTGAGGAAGAGAGAGAATCTGAAGCTCCAGGCCCAGTGTAGAGGTCGATGCCAGGCTTGACACAGGGCTCCATCTCAGGACCATGTATGTGATCATGACCTGAGCCGAAATCAAGAGTTGGACACTTAACCGACTGAGCCACCCAGGTACCCCCAAATGTTTTTCTTGATGAAGCTTTTCATGATCCTACAGATAGAATTAATATATCATTCTACTAATATATACTCCGATTTAAGAATGACAGCTAACGTCTACTGAACGCTTAAGTGCTATAATTCTATTGTTATTGATGAAGGGAATGAGATTCAGAGGCTTTACATAACTTGTCCAATTTCAGTTGGGTAGTAAATTTTCCGACAGATATGTCTGACCCCAAAACCTATTAACTTAACCGCTTTGTTTTGCCTCCTCCATTGATACCACATATTAGATTACATGTTTGTGTATCACTTTCTCTTCAATAATATGAATTCCAGAAAACCAGTCATTTGCTACACATCCTTTCTGCCTAGCACAGTGTCTGTGCTATAGAAGAAGCTCCAGGAACACAGCTAAAAGACTGAATGGATATCATTTGCTCCCTATTCTCTGAGCTGTATTTCCCTCACCTGGTTCATTGTATCCCACATTACACATTAAGATCTCGCTACTTCACTCAGTTCTCCCACGTTACTGGCTTCTAAAGTGGCTAGCCACAAAATTGACCATCTTGACAATATTGCCTGTGAGAGTCTTTATTTGCCCTCTTTATGGTATGGCCGGAAAATAAGGGCAAGGTGTGATCTGCTCTATAATGCTTGGGCTGTAGGCACTGTCTTTTTTGTTTTATGTTTTTGATTTGAATCAGAACTGGCTTGACTCTTATCTTTGTGATTGACATAAACATTAGTATCATACCCTTAGAGTCCTCCTTCCCCCATTCTGAAATATTTAAGAATTCTGTGGGTTTACAGAGGTCCCAAAGAAGCCCCTTGGCTACTCTGGCCCCAGGAGAGCTCTCATTGCCTGGGGCCATTGTGGCTCTGGCTTCCTGTTACCACACAGTGCTGCATGGACCTCCAGGCCAGGATGCTCCTCTGAATAAGAACATTTCCCCAGGACACAGATCTTAGGGCCCATCCTCTGGGTTTGCACACCATCCAAGGACCCACCAGTAACATACCATGCTAGATGGTATCCGCTGCCCACATTTAGCCTCTGGGCTTCACCCACAGGGGTCAGCAGCCTTCCCTTCCCCTGCTCCCAAGCAAAAGGTCAATTTCTCTCCTTTTTCTGACGATAGAGCTCGTTTGTTAATTGAAGGGTCTGGACCACAAAGACACAAATGTCTATTTACTTCCACAATCTGGAAACATTTCCTTTCCTTTATGAGAGTTCCTTCCTCCAAGGACAAATTGGAGGACCTCATGGTATCTTCTTGCTAAAGGGGCTGTAACAAAAGCATCCCTTAGATCTTCACCGGGTCATTTTTTTTTAAGCAGTTAAATCTTAGCAGGGTCCCCAGTTTAAAACACAAAAATTCCAAAACTTAATGGTACACCTAAGTGAGAGTTGTCCTTTTTATTTTTTATTTTTATGTTTTTTAGAGTTGCCCTTTTTAAAGGAGTCACTTGCTATATACATTATTGTAATTTGCCAATGTCATTTAAACAGGTTTTTGAACCTACCCTCTGGTTTTCAGAGCCTGTAGCCCAATTTTCTTTTATTACTCCCAAAGAGAACAAATATTTATATTTGAAAATGGATTTGATTTTGGAAAGAGCCCAATGTTATTTGGCTTAGTTTTGTGAATAAAATCAGTGTGAAAAGCTGCTTTTGATCCAAAAGGAGGTGAAACTATAAGGTAATGCCACTGATTTTGTGAGTCTTACCAAGTACAAAAGGGAATTTCCAAATAGAGTGTCAGGGATGGAGTGTCAGGGAAATAAGTATAAAATGGTTCCAAATGTGACTAAACTAATGGCCCAAATCTGAATACAAATATTCTGGTATGTTTGTGACCAACTAGTCTCATTGGTGTCTGTGAAGGTACAACGTACATATTATGTCCAGAATTCTTGCTGAAAATAGCAGTAGACTGGCTTCTCAAATTTGACGTAAACACAAGTCCTCTAAGGTTGTTAAAATGCACATTCTGATTCAAGAGATCTGGTGTGGGCCTAGGATTCAGAATTTCTACTTCTAAACAGCTCCCAGGTAATGGTCCCGGAACCTCTCTTTGAGTATCAGTGCCCTAGACTTTCTAAATAGCTCTCTTAAGCAAGTTGAATCTTGGTTTGCGCTTTGATATTGGTAACCATGTTAAACTACTGATGAGTTGTTTTGTTCCTTAGCAAAATAGTTGTTGTGTTCATATATAGGAACTTTGCATCGGAACAGAGAATTTGCTGTGTAGTTTATCAGTGAAGAAGCAGCAATGACACTGTGCCATTTTCCTTAGATTGGACAGTTTCTTTATTCAGAACGTAACAGAAATTTCTATGGAAAAAAGTGATAAAGTAATTTAACTGTTCAACCTCAACCTCATTAATTATTATATAGCAGATATTATCACATGAGAAAATGCAAGGTACATTTTGATATATTTAAAGTTGTTATTTCTGATTTGACATTTTTTGAAGCTGATGTAACAAAAGTTCTTTTGCTAGCTAGCTAAAAACAAAATCCTATTTCACAGCTAAAATGTAAACAGCTAAGATGTAATCGGGGGACTAAATTTTCACAGCTACAAAAACACAGCTGTGAAACATAACTTTAGAATATAATAAAGCCAAATAGTTTTGCATGCTAATAATGGATATTACAAATAAAGATGAGAATGACTTTGTTAGAATTTTTTAGTGTTTAAATACCTTCACTAATGTTACTTGTTTAACTGAGAATGTGCTCAAGTTACCTGCTACATTTGCATCTATTGAATGTCTAATATTTGTATCTTGCTAGGAACTAGTGATACAGAGTTGAATCTGACAAGTCATTCTTTCAAGGAGCTATTTTGTGTTACATAATAAGACCTGTGTCAAATAATAGTATTGAGTTTTTTTCCCCCCAGGTTATAAAACCAGTACATGTGAATTGGAAAAATATTAGAAAATACAGAAAAAATTATAAAAGGTAAAATATACATTATTAAAAGTCCTACCACTGTTAACATTTTTATGTTGTGTTTTAAATTTCCATTGACCTAGTTCTAAGTATTCTTATTTATGGCTTCTTGGCATACTTTTTTTTTTTTTTTTAACTGTGGAAATAACTCTTGCTGGTCAGTGTCAAGGTATATTTCAGTTGAATTTTTGTGCCAATGTTGGCCTGGGCTGAATGTTGGAAACCCACAATAATAGTGTATCAGATGTGTGTGTCTGTTTACATGTGTGTTAGGGTGGGGAATGACTACGGACTGGATAGGTAGTTGCAATTCCATCTAACTCTGTAGATACTAGTAGGCTAGAGACCCTTTATGATATAATTAAAAAGGTTTAAATTCCCAGAGTTACTCATGTGCACATTGTGTTTTGCTTTCTCAATTTTGTGATCAATTTCTTGGATTGTGATAATTTTGGATTGGGAGTCAGGGGACCTAGTTCTTTACTAAAATCTGTTGCACATTTTTATCATCTGTAAAATAAGGTACATTACTACCAATCCTCAGTTGTCTTGATGTCTTGAAATGTGAAATTCTGTGGCTATTTTCTTTATTCATATCTTGCATGTAAATAGATCTATCCTCATAGATACCTTTAGATACTTTTGATAGTAATCTGAATCAATGTAAACCTAAAGTATCTTTTAAAATCTATAATTTGGAAAAATAACCTAGAATAGAGCTTGGCAAATTACTGCACCCAGGCTGAATCTGATCCAATGCCTATTTTTGTAAATAAAATTTTATTGGAATACAGCTGTACCTATTCAGTCATGTATTGTCTATGACTGCTTTCAAGCTATGAAGGTGGAGTTGAGTAGTTGTGTTAGAGACTATGTTTACTACCTGAATTGTCATAGGAAAAAACTTGTTGATCTCCGATCTAGATTAATGATCTTCTGGATCAATAAGTATGTTTTTCTTCAGATACTTTGAGTGAGTATGAACAAGTGTTATATCATAGTAACAATAGCAGGAGGTATGGATGTGGAAGGCATGACTGGGTCATATAAACCAAGTCCTGGTTTTTAAAAAAGGGCTTTTTCCTAAATGGAATTTACTTGGGCTTGATTTCTAGAGGTCAGCTAGATCTGCATCAGGTAAATGTCACATCTGTTGTCATGACAGAAACTAGAGTGTCAGAGTGGCACTCTTTGAGCCTGGCAAGCTTCATCTTGAACGACTCAGGCAGAAGCATTTTCAATTAATGTGGGGACCCTTTGTAATAAAACGCAGGGCAGGAAAGCCATGAGCTTTTAATATCATAAGGTTAGACGTATTATTTCACAAGGAATAGGGGCCAAAGTCATGTTCATAGTTGATGTACACATTCCTCACGAAGATTAGACAGGGCCTTGCTCAAGCCTTTGGAAGAAAATGAACCAGCTCTGTGATCAGGGGTGTAAACCTTCAAGTATTTAGCAGAGAAGTGAGTTGCAACATAACTGGTAAAGAATGTCTTAACTGACCTTGAAATACCCACCTTTCCCACAGACCCTGGACGTGGAGGAAGCTTAAGCAGAGACAGACTTCTCCGAATTCCCAACGAAGTCTGAGATGGCAGAGTTTGCACAGCAGAAGATGAGACCAGGCCCAGGACTCAGGTTGCCTAAGGGGAAGAGTGATATGTCCTCTTTTGAGAGGGGCTGAAGCGAAGACAGTTGAAGGGACCTAAAGATGCTTGGGAGAAGGTGAGAGAAAGGGAGGGAGAGTGTGTCCACTGGGAACCTCTTCCAGAGGCCTAAATGGAGAGACCTTGCCCCCTCAGGTACTGCAAAAAGTGTAGATAAGTGTAGACTTTAATGACCTTGAAGTTTTGGATCCTGTGATGCTTTGGACATCCCGTGAGCCTTTGGCAAAAGAATGCTAAAATATCCATTCGAATCTAGTTAGTATCATTTTGGTGAAAGGGTACTGGAATGAATATCACTTGGAATCTTAATGAGTACCAATCTGCCCATTTGCAGACCACCAGCAAAGGGCCACCCAGCCTGAGTGATTAGGGAGCCCCTTCCTCTGATTTCTAACTCCTTCACTGGACAGAACGACTCCTGTTCTCTGCTCCAGAGAGCCTTAAAACTGTTAACTTGATGGGAAATTATCAGTTGTTTGAGATGATTGGAACTGAATTGAGGTTTTCTTTGTGAAGTAAATAGAAGATTTAAAAGATTATTGAAAATAATTTAATTTTCAAGAGAAACTGAAGCATCTTATATCAGCAACAAATAGAAAAATTAACTTCTCTTTTTATTTATTCCTTTTAGCCTTTTTCTTGTTGTCATGGCATTAATTACTCTGATGCTATCACAGAGAATGGAAATGTACCAAATCCTTTTCATTTAGAAAATATTAAAAAAAATCACTTTCTGAGGTTCAGATTATTTGGGAGCAAGATTAAAACTGAAGTTTATTCAGGTACTTGGGTTTCTTTCTTTCTTTCTTTCTCTCCTCCTTCCTTCCTCTCTCTCTCTCTCTCCTTCCCTCCTTCCTTCCGTCCCTCTCATTCATTCATTCATTCATTCATTCTCTTCATCTGCTGGACCAATGTAACAAAGTAAGCTAATAGACTAAGTCACTTATTACATACTGGTAGGATCAACACACTAGGCAGTGTTATACTGAAATGTCTACAGGAATTGCCCCAGATAATAAGGGCTTCTGGGGAAAGGTTGGTAAGTCCCTTGCATGTTTTTATGTTTAGGTAGAGTTTGACCCCCAAATAAATGATCAGTTAAAAATTCATCTAATGGAAACTAGTCAAACAAATGTAATAAGTTTTTAAGAAGAAAATATTAGGCTGAGTCACATGAACTTGCTGATATTTAGACAAATTAAGACAATGACAATTTTATCTGTCTTAAGCTAATACATAAATTATCTTTTGAGCTCCCCCCTTCCCCCCCAGTTTTTATTTATCCTATTGCATTTTCCAAGAAGCAATGTGTGTATGTAAACAATATTCCTTTCTCCACTCCTGGAAGAAGAGTCAGCATAGTATTTCTAAAGATCTTAGATACCCTTACTGGCTTTCTCTTACTTAAGTTTTCTTCTTTTGTTTTTTGAATCCACTAATGCCCTAGAGCAGAAAGGGAGGAGTAGAGGGTGATGTTTTGAGTTGAGTTTAAGAAGAGAATAGCAGATTTTCCTCCTTCTAGTAGGGTCTTCCATAGAAGAGTGAGAAGTGTCATGGGTGGATGATTTGTGAGAGTGCAAACCCAGGCCATCCTGCCATATAGTGCTCTGTGAGAGGGTAGGACCTCTCAGGCAGTGGTAAGTGGGTGTTTCAGTCCTACAGTCTTAAGCGGCCACGGAGAAGGGTCTTTGTGGCCACGCTTTGGAAATTGCCTTTGAATAAATGATATAGGCCTGGTCAGCATAATGCATTGAAGACTTCTGGTCTTTCCTCAAATTTTCTGGACTATACTCTTATATAACCCTAGAAAGTATTCCTAAAACAGGATTCAGTTTGAATTTTCCCTCAACTTCAGCAGGTATGGGCAAAACTAGATTAATTTGTGTGTGCTTGCATACATGTGCGTGCTCTCTCTCTGTCTCTGTCTCTGTCTCTCTTTCACACACACACACACACACACACACACACACACACACACACACACATTGCTTCTTGCACCCATGTGTCATGGAGGAAATTCACACTTTTTACCTGAATTTGGCTCTACACAGTTAAAACAACTGATCGTTTGAACACTTTACTTTCCAAGTGGTTACCTTGGATCAGAGATACAACTTACACTTGTCTTTTCACTTGACTTTTATAAGGTGGGCGTCTAATGAAATTTTATTTATGATACTCTCCTTTTCCCATCCCTTTCCTCCACTCTCCACCTTTAAAAGTGCAGAATAAATAGGAGGTGAGAAATACAACCTGAAAGGATACTGAGCATTCTAAAAGGAGTCAATAAATAGTTGAATGAGTAATACAAGGGAAAGGACTTTGGGGTATGGGGTTTGTTAGCATATGAAGCTCATCTATTCCACCATTTAGTGCATTGTTTCCTACCTTTCCCTTTCTTTGGATTACCTTCAGTGCACAATCATTTTTCTGCTGATGGGTTGGTCTTAATTTTCTCTTGAAAGAAACCTGTTCCTCTTTTATTTCCTGAATTCTCCTTCCCTTTCTCTCTCTTGTGTTAGGTACAACTTCTTTTCAAATTTTTTACAATGTTTTCCACTTGAGTTATCAGTTTGTCCTATCTCTCCTTACTATTAGGCCATTAATGAAGATTAAACCAGGCACTAGTCTCAAGTGTCACAGTCTCTATTGGATATGTTCTGGGTGCACAAGCCTTTTTTTGTTTGGGTCCTTGATTTATGATACTTCATTCAGTGTTGAACTTTAATAATTGAGCATGCATTCACCATAATTAACCATAATAATTCAAAAGAGACCTAGTCAGAATCTGAGGGTCACATTTTTATGGTGCTCTTTAGGTGGAGTTCTGGGACTACTGGTCCATGATCTGTCTGTATGGCCACCATGAATAAAATGGAAGACCATGATGTGATTGGCTGAATTTTCCCTAATTTTCTGAACTGTAATTTCTACTGTATAACTCACATATGGTGAGAGATATTCTTAAGCCTCAACTGGAATACCTAAGATACAGATGACTTTTTTTGCTTGTTTGTTTCTTCAAGGTATGAGAGGTAGTCTGGGAAACTGGCCAACATTCTGACATTTCCTTGGCATTGTTATCATCATCATTATTATTATTTACAACAATGGAAAAGATATTTATTATTGAGACTGTTTAAGGAAATCTAAGAACTATAGCAGTCATAATCATGTTGCTTCAATTTTTCTGTCTGGTTCTCTTTGAATGTTGTGGGATAGAAAGAGCTATTCATTTTTCAACCTTTTATATTTTTGGAGGAGGGTAGTCTTTGTTTATTGGTATAAAAGGCAATTACATATGTGGGAATTATTAAGAGGGTACCCTGAAAGTGTCTCAACAGAGATGTTTCCCATTGTTTCCTTAAACTCCACCTTAAATAGTTCATTTCTACGTTGAGCATATTTTTTTTCCCTGCTGTTGTCTACTCTTAACAATTTAGTGTAAATAATTTTTATCAGGTTTCTTTATTCTTATTTTGAACAGATTCAACCAATATCAAAGATATCCAAAGCATTCAGTCTATTGAAAAAGGAGAGGAGAGGACACAAGGGAAGAGAAAGGAATATTTATCATGTTATTTTACTGTATGAATGTTTCAAACACCTCTATTAGAGCCCTCCTGGGTTTTCCCTCTTTGAAAGAAACTTAAAAATCATGCTAAAACCAATTTTCAAGTGTGGCATGAGTTAATGGTAGAATACTGTTTTCCTATTACTACATGGACACTTCTATTAGAGTTTAAGGAGAGTTTTTCTTTGATTATAAAGATGGGGACTACATCTGGTGTGAAATATCTCTAGAATATTTATCAGCAACTTGAAGGTGCTTAGCTGTATCTTTTAATATTTGTATGATGAATGTATTCACAGCATCCTGCTTTTATATTATCCTCGACGTTCTTGATGCCTGTAAATTTTTCATTGGTTAAACTATTTTCTTTTCCTTTCTTCCCTCAGCTTTGTTGAGATATAATTGATGTATAACACTGTGTAAATTTAAAGTGTACAACGTGTTGATTTGATCAACTTCTATATTATAAAATGATTATCACCATATTGAAACATTAACTAACATCTCTATCATATCACATAATTACCATTTCTTTTTGTAGCAAGAACATTTAAGATCTACTCTATTAGCAATTTTCAAGTATATAATACAGTATTGTTAAGTATAATCACCATGCTGTACATTAGATCTTCATACTTATACGTCTTATCACTGGAAGTTTGTACTCTCTGACCAACTTCTCCCCATTTCCCTCACCCCTCAGCCCCAAGTAACTACCCTTCTGGTGGTTCTATGTTCTTCTATGTTCTATATGCTTCTCTGTTTCTCTGAGTTTGATGTTTTTTAGATTCTACATATAAATGATATCACACAGTGTTTGTCTTTCTCTGTCTGACTCATTTCACTTAGTACAACGCCCTTGAGCCCCATCCATGTTATTGCAAATGGAAGATTTCCTTCTTTCTCATAGCTAAATAATATGTTAACTATTTTCTAATTTATCTTTTTCAGATTTTCTGTTTTCACATGTGTACACATTTGATTGTTTGTGTTTACACCTTAAAAGTTGTTAAGTGAATGTATTTCAAAATGAAAATACACCATCATGTTTATTAGGGATTGATTCAAGATACTGTATAAAGATGGTAAAGCTTTTTCTTGTATATATTTTTTATTTTAGTCTGGTAGAAAATATACCAAAAGATTCTAGTTTTATACATTGGGGAGAATTTCATTTAGCATCTCATTAATATTGGTTCCAATCAGAAGTCTGGAATTTCCTTGAGTTAAATAATTCCTTTTTTTTTTTTTTCCTTTTAGCAAGTTAAAATATATTTAGTGCAAACATAACATTTTGCTGTAAACTCATGGAGTATGTTTCTAGTGAGCAACTTGGTAATTGTGTACCTTGTGTTCTCACTATGATATTGTGAGCCCCGTGGGAGTAAGAACAATATTCTACTCCTCTTCCTATGTCCAGAGCCTAGCATGATATCTAGCATGCTTCAGGTGCATATATCCTGACGTGTTGAATCAGTTACCTAACGGTGCTATCATAAAAGTAAATAAGGATAATTAGGTAAGTAAGCATGGCATGGGTAAAGGGTGCCTGGGTGGCTCAGTTGGTTAAGCGTCCAACTCCTGATTTTGTCTCAGGTCATGATCTCACAGTTTGTGACTTCAAGTCCCATGTGAGGCTCTGTGCTGACAGTGCAGACAGTGAGGAGCCTGCTTGGGATTCTCTCTCTTCCTGTCTCTCTGCCCCTCCCACACGTGCTCTCTCTCTCTCTCTCTGTCTCTCAAAATAAATAAAAATGTATGGCAGGGGTAAAAGCAAATATTTCATGAAAACGTTGTGATTTTATCAATATATTAGACTCTTGTGAATGTAGTACATGAGAAATAATACAAATTTGAGTATGCTTGCTTAGAGAGTGTATTATTAAATATCTTGGTGTTTGATGACTTATTTATGGAGAAAATTCAAAAGCAAGAGTGATTTGCTGGGAAAATAATTATGTTGAAAAATGTGAGTATCTGACTTTAAAAGTTAATCCTACACTATCTGGTATGTACTGTTAATTTTCATAAACATATGTATATAACCTCTCCAATTATATTGCAGACTTGTTGAGAGTACCAGGCTCTTAGTAGCTTCCATTCCCCACACAGATGAGGAGATAGTAACATTTATCACATGTTAGTATTGGGTTCATTATTCACTGAGTGGTTTTGTCTATGACCTTCTGTATGTTTCCCTAAATGTAAAATTGGGAGAATAATACCTTTTCTACACTATTCATCAAAGTTTATATTTATGCTTTGAGTCTCACAAGAATGCTTTTGTAAGGATATAAATTAAAATAAGAATAAGCATTTTAGCAGTTTTACAACTAAGTGTTTTAACGTGTGCATTTGAAAAAGCAAGGTATAGAGGCTTTTGCTTTTTTACTGGCATTAGAATTCTGGTTATACCTTGCACCTTGGGTATGATGTTTAAGTTCTCTGAACAGGTGTATGCTGTCCTATAAATGGAATTTTTAATTTTTTCTGTATAGTGGTGTTTTGAAGTTAAATTTGATAACATGTGTTACTCTTAATGGTGTGGCCAGCACATGGTAGATATTCAATAAATTTGGGCAGCATCTTCTACCCTGGCTTTCCATTTTGTTGTTTTAGCAATCGGAATTATTTCATAGCCTCAGGTAAAATTGGTCTGTCTTTAATCAGCATTTCCTCATAAGCTCCAGGCTTGCATTTCTAGTCACCTTCCAGGGATCTATATGTTGTATCCTTATTTGCCTTTGAAACTTGACATGGCCCCAACCAGATTTAACTTTTCAATCCATTTTTTTCCCTTTCAGTATTCCCTATTTGTTATTTAAATTACCATTCTGTAGTAACCAGCCCAAAGACTTTGGGCTAAGTTTCATTCATTCTCTTACTCTTATTCTGTACATTTAATTTGAGGGGATTTGGGAGAACTCATTTAGTATATCATAGTATAAGGCCAACTTTTTCCTCCATCCCCAGGTAATGTCTGCAGGATGTCAATTGCTTGGTGAAGTCAACATCTTCCAAGTGTGGCCCAAGGTCTGCCCACAGCCTCTAGGTCCAGGACCCTGTCCTCAGGTAGGGTTGGATAAACCCTGACTCATTCTTCTCTGGCTTTCTGTTGTAGACTGCTGTCCTTGTACTCTAATTTGGGATTTTTTTTTTTTTTTTAAATCCAGGCAGCATGATACAACCAATCAGATTACAAGTTCCTTTAGTGATCATATTTCAGGTTGCCACCTGAGTTAACATCTCGGTTACACTTAGTTGTATCCAGGTCTCCTTAGCCACACATTTACACTTATTTTACTTGCCAAGTTTAAAAAACAAAACTCATCTGTTATGGGTTGAAGGTGCTTAGTTTTGCTATGAGAGAATTTATATACAATGTTGCCAGCTGGTCCCTGAGATTTTTATTTTACCTCATATATTCATCTTGCATACATCCTATTACTTCCAGAACCATTGACACCATCCAGGTAGTCATTACCTTTCACCAGCATCATTATGCTTCTGGGATCAGGCTGCTTTTGGCTGAAGCAAATAGAAAAACAAATCAGAAGTAGCTTAAATGACAGGGGCTTAATTTTCCTCCCACAGCAAGAAGATCCTAAGGTCCAGGGTTGCTGTAATAGTTCAGCAATATCAGGTCTCTGGATTGGTATTCTGTGACTTCTTTGACTTTTTCCCCATGGTTACAATATGGCTGCAGCATCTCCAAGCATCAGGTCCTCACATAAGAGCATTTAGTTGGCAGGAAGGGAGTGGGCAGAATTTCTCCCCACGTGTTTTATCCAGGGAGAAAAGCTTTCCCAGGTAACTCTTGGAAGAATTCTCTGTACATCTTATTAGCCAGGACTGGGTCACTTTCCTCTGCCCTAGTGTAAGTGTAGACAGGTTAGTGAATATCTGCTATTTTTGATCTCTATGTTTGTTAGTGAGAAAGAGGAAGGTTGGGAGAGCTCTCGGGTAGGTATTTAAATCCATTCTGCATTTCTGGTAAATGTACTTTCCTGAGTATATTTCTAAAGAAAAAGTCATCACCCTGGTCTTGAACTTTCAGTAACTTTATTACTAGCGAATACAGTATAATCCAGCTCCTTCTTTTGTTTTCTGCTTTATTGTCCTTTGGCTATTTAATGAACCCTGAACAGACCCAACTCGTCCCTGTGTTCACAGCTTAGCTCATGGTATTTCCTCCTCTTGGAATCTCTTTTGCAGGTTCCCATGAAGGGCCAGCTTAGACACTGGTGCTCGGCCCTTACAGCTGTCTTCCACATGAAGCTGGCTCATTTTCCCTGCATCAACTGGGATTTCTCTTTTCTCTCAACTTTCTCAGCACTTTCTGTACCCTGTAGAACCTGACCACTTATGGACTTAACATTTGAGTTTTGATTACTCACAGAAGCCCACAAAGGTCCAATTCAAAGGCATTTTTAACATTGCTGAGGTGCAATCCAAATCTGGAATGCCGCAGAGTGGGAGTGCAGTAGTGAATTTCTCACGGGGAAGTGAGTCACGCACTGCCATGTCTAGACCTCAGCGAGGCTTCCCTGTTATTTCTTTGTTGTAATAGAGCAGTAAGTTTGGTGAACTCATTAAAAGCTGTGCTCCGTTGTGGAAAATGGCTGTTAATCGAGAGATAAAA
Organism: Lynx canadensis; assembly: GCF_007474595.2. NCBI lineage: Eukaryota > Metazoa > Chordata > Mammalia > Carnivora > Felidae > Lynx > Lynx canadensis. The sequence goes on along the minus strand of NC_044303.2, from coordinate 151,024,006 downwards.
TTTTAGATGAAGGTTGAAAAGGTAGTTTTTTGGTTTGAGGAGAGGCATAGGTAAGGGGTAATTTTCCAGTAAATGTGATTTATGAGTTTCCCAGGAGCCTGGGAAGATAGTTGCAGATTCTTGGGGAACTCTGCCAGTTCCCCAAGACTGTGGGACCTTTGGGAAGACACTTGACTATGTGAACTTTTTGTTTCCCCATCCATAAAGTGATGGAAAAAAATACCTATTTTAGAGTTGTTTAAAAAGTGCCATGTAAATTGTAAAACTATAGATGATTAAATGATTATCATTATTTATCAATCGTGTGATTGATAACCACAATTCTCAATCATGAGACAAGGCACTAAGAAAAGATTCGTTGGCTGAATGAGGGAATGAATGAAAGGCTATCACGATAACCTAGTTATAAGAATAAAACTACTTTTCTTCCCATAATAGCGTCTCTGAGGTTCTAAGGCATTTTATTTGCTTGCATTACTAAAATATGGAAATCAATAAAAATCATTACTGAGAATTAAATACCAGTAGATTATATCAACTTTAATATGAAGCTGAATTTCTTCTTTGAGCACATGGGCTATTCATAAACTGCTGGGCCCACACTTTCACTGTTTACAGCATTACTGGAGACCTTCATGTGCATCACAGCTTTGTAGTTCCTCTGGGACTATCCATTATTCCACAGATCCATTATCATCTATAATTCTCTTTAAAAACCTAATAAAATTTACTGTAAGATGCCCGTGCTGTGTATTGTCTTCAAACGTAACCTTTTCCACATCTTTCTTCAGTGTTGAGCTTCTAAAGGATCTGGTATCATTGTAATGGTAGCTCCCTCGTGCTTCAGATTTACACCTCTCCGAGGTAAGGAGCAAGGCGCTTCTATCCCGGCCATGAAGGGATTAGATGACATGGAAATCTGTGAATAGTTTTACACTGCTGCTGGGCCTATCAAACCTCATAAGCAGCAATGCCACGAACTGGTCTGGGCGGGCATTAAATGGTTTAGTTTTTCTGTATAACCAGCTATAGAAAGAGAATCATTTTCCTCCCTCTGGAGAACGTGCATTATTCCAGTTAAATAATTTGCAAGTGTTTAAATCAGTCACCAACTAACAGACTAGGGAGATCCTGGACATGAGCATGCGCACTACGGTGTTTCTCTTGTGATTACGTCGCTACCACTTAGTCGCCCTCATCAATGGACATCATTCCTGAGGTTCAAGGGGATTGAAATTGGCTTTTCCCCCCAACATCAGCTCAGGGATCTTAAGCTTGTTGTGTTTTGTGTTCCCACTCCTTGCCAGATACAGGGTTATTGCTTCTCCTCTACCATTCTGTTGCAAGTCCCAGTTCCCACATTTTGAGTTTAGGAATACCTCCCGAGTACTGTGTGTATTTGGGGGTGGCAGTGGGGATTCCTATTCCCATAGGGAGGGGATCACCCCTTTCTTATGCCTGTCCTGAAACCAAAAACAGTAGTGCTTTGAAAAAAACAACCAGTCTATTGACACAGGCCACAGGGTGGCCACTGGGACAGGTGGTGGGTAAGAAAGGGTGCAGTGTTCTCAGGTACCAGAGGATGGAGCAGCCGCAGGGAATGTGTTGTAAGCTGAAAAATGGCCTCCCAAAGATAAGGACATGCTAATCCCTGGAACCTGTGTGTGTTTGCCTTACATGGCAAAAGAGGCTTTGTAGATGTGATTGGATTAAAGATCTTGTGATGGGGAGGTTATGCTGGATTAGCCAAATGGGCCCTAAATATAATCACAAGGCTCTTTAGAATAGGGAGGGCAGAAGGTCAAAGGTGGGGGGTAATGCCATGCTAGAAGCAGGGAGAGAACAGGCAATGTGTTCTCTAGAGAACAGCCTCTAGAGGCTGGAAAAGGCAAGGACCAGAATTCTCCCTTAGAGCCTCCAGAAGAAACTAGCCCTGCCTTGATTTTAGCCCTGTCTGACTTCCTTGAGAGTTCTGATTTCCAGAACTGTAAGAAAATCAACTTGTGCTTTTGTGGTAACTTGTTACAGCAGCCACAGGAAAGTAATACAGGTGGTCTGGCTGGAGTGGGTTGGACCGGGTGGTTGGCAGTGAAGGCTTCTCTCCCTTGACAATCCAGGGCATTCTAGCACGTCTGCAAGCAGACACTGTTCAATTCACTTCCCCTCCCTGTCCTTTTGGGCACCAGGCCCTCTTCCTCGAGGCTAGGGTTGAGGCCCTTCAGTCTTAAAATGACTTATTTTCTTCATTGTCTTTCTCAATAGACTTTGCTGGCCCATAAAGCCTAGAACCAGAATCAAGTGCAGGGGTTGTCCACTTCTTCAAGTTTGTGTAGGGTTCAATTTTCATTAAATGTTCCTTAGAGAATGGAAATGTTTGTGTTTTTTATTCTTTTTCATGGGGCAGGAGGAGGAAGGTGAACAATGTAGTTGTATTTCCACACGAAAACAAATAGAACACGTGTGTCCCACTGCACAATTATGTCCTGGAAATCCTGGGTATCCTTTCTTCCCTATTTTTGTGGCTGAGCTGAAATTACCGCTTAGGTTGTGTGCCAGTTCCTCCTGGGATATACCTTGAACTGATAACGAAAGAGAAGAGGTCTCATACTGTGTGCAGAGTTCTGTAATTTTTTGCCTGGGTAACACTTAACCATAGCCCAGGTTTTATATTACAAAAATGCATAGAACAAGTGATGGTATGTCAAGGGCAAGTATTATGTAAGAGTTGGAAAAAAATCTTATCTACCCAAAGCCATAATTTCCAAATAAAAGTTCTTTCTGAGTTGGCAGCACATATGTCTGACTTAGGCCTGTTCTGAGTAAAACTGGCCGAGTTACCAAAACTCCATTAATCTGTTTAAATGGAAGTGGTACTCCTTATGCCCAACTAAGTGGAATTTAAATGAAAAAGGAGTGGAAATAGTCTGTATAATTAAGATGCCAGACCCCACTCATTTAAAAAAAGAGAAGGTGTAAAGTCAACAAAAGAAACCCCGTGGTATAGTGTTTGGCTTTGAAAATGCTAAATAAATGGAAAATAATCTGATGGTAACAGTAATAGATATGTGATGCTCATTCAGGATCTTCAAATGCAAAATTTTCTCTAACTCCTTTTTTTTTCCTCACTGATACACATCTCTGTAAAATGCACAAACGAGTCTCATTTTATCTTCTAGGTTGTGGCCTATAGTGTTAATTCCCGAGTGCCTTTAGTGTAGCCTAAAGAAAACTGTCAAAAAAAAAAAAAAACATACATCTCAATGCTGCCAATTTGAAACCTTATTACGAGAAGCCATAGGCTCTGGAATTATCCTTGTCAAAGCTAAGAAGGCAGCCAACCTTCCCAGCAGTCTCTTTTGCATCTCTGGACTTCAGTAGCATAGAGTTTCCCCGGGCTGGGACTAATGGTGTGACAATTGCACAGTGCTCCTTCCTCTCTTCAATTCTGTTTCTAAGGGTCGCGATGACCTACAGTGTGACAAAATAAGCTAGTCGTTTGGTTGAGCCAGGTGTCCTTTGAGAAGCTAAGAAAAGGAGTAACAGTGTCACGAAGTCATTAGTGTACCATATATTATAAGCCATAATGGCAACTCTGAGTGAGACTGTCCCGCTTGGGAGTCTGCCACTTTCTGCTGGAATCATCCCAGAGCGGGTGGGAACCGGCACCTCACCAAACATCTGTGCCATCAGAACCAGGGACCAAGGGCGTGGAAATTGGAGCAGGTCTAAGAAAGTTGCTTACAAATGAACAAAGGAAGATACGTAGGAGAAGGAAGGAAACAATGTAGTTGTATTTCCACATGAAAACAAGTAGAACACGTGTGTCCCGCTGGACAATTATGTCCTGAAACTCCTGGGTATTCTTTCTTCCCTATTTTTATGGCTGAGCTGGAATTACTGCTTTGGTTGTGTGCCCAAAGGCGGTATTGTCACTGCAAGGCTATTTTAAAAAATCAAAATGTTGTGAATTGATGAATTTTCTATAGGTATTGGCAGGTGTAACTGGAACCGTCCCAGGGCGCACAAATCCTGCTCACCATTTCTCCCAGTCCGTGAAAACTAAATACAGTTAGAAACAAAAACAAAAATAAACAGCAGGTTGCCCATCTAAGATTGGAGTTGGTTCATCCCGTCCGCTCCTGAAACCTCCAATCAGTAAATTCTGCCTTCTTATCATTGCCATATTGTCAAATACTGATTAGATGAGTCCTGGCCACCTTTCTGAATCTGAGAGTCTAGAGTCTATGTCTAGTGAGCCTCTCACCAATGTCTTGCTAACTTCTCATTTATTCTCTTGCACACTATCCACAGTTGTTGCACACTCTTGTACACTTGCACAAATGATTCCCCTCTGCTCTTTTCTCTGTCTTCAGCTCAGACCAAGTCTTTCCCCAAGAGTGGCCTCTTTCATCTGCATTCTCCCTGAAGCCTATAGCAATGGCTTAGTGATTCTAGTAGATTGGTAGCAGTGGGGTTGGAAAAGGAGACTATAGGTTCCAAGGGCTGCTGCTTGTCCTGAACTATCAATGAACAACTAGCGTTTGCTAATCTTGGAATATTCTTGCCTAAGCTCTCATACTTCTTTCTATTTTGGTGGAAATGTTGTGATTTGTAAATATGGCTGTATTTTATGAGAATCATGAGTACAATCTCAAGAACTTTCTAAAAAAGCTTCTTGGTTCTAGTTACTTAGGTTGCATATCACTCAGAAGAGTTTAGGGTGTAGTAATGAACATCTCTCGAATCTCAGGGGCTCAAATCAACACATGTTTATTTTCCCCCCATGTGACGTGTGTAGGTTGGCAAGGTGCTCTGCTTTTCAAGAATCCATATGCTAGGGCTCCAGTATGACTCATGCTTCTCGATTGCCCAAGGTCAAGAGAATGTGGTGAATTGTGGACCAGGTAGCAAAACTACCAGAAGTGATACATGTTACTTGATCACATTTAATTGGCCAAAGCAAGTCCATATTTATATCTGCTTTGTGAATCAGAATATTTGTGAACAACCCTTATGAGTCCTGGAGGGGGCCTTTGTCTTTTGCGGCATCAGGTCTTATGGTTATGCTCTGTGATTTCTCCCCTATTTTTAGGAAAAGTTTTAATGTTGATTTTGTCTCTTTCTCTCAACTGCTCTTTCTACCTCTCTTCTACAAGTCAACCTGGCTTTCTCATGAATTATGTTATTTTCCATGAAATTCCTCCCAGTACAGACTTCTATTTTTCCCCTTCCTTTATCACTAAATTAGAGGACCAAAAAAAGGGTCAACATTCTTTGTTCACCACTACCGATTCTAGATTATTGTTCTGGCTGTTGAAATTCAGCTATGTCTCCTCTTTACAGCTGTCTCACACAGGGGTATGGGATACCATGCCCCACAGTGCTCCTTTTCCTTGCTCACTGAATTTAACCTGCCATCACTTATTGTCACATTGGTGACTCCACAGTTCCTTTCTTCCTCGACATCGATGATTCTCAACTCTACTCCATCCTTGGATCTCATCATCTATCTGCACAATCTCAAATTCTGTGTATCAACCTCTTAGCAAGTCTCTTTCATGTCAGTCATTCTAAATTTGTCACTCATACTGACCCTGTCTTCACTTTCATCACTACCTTGCCTCAGCTCTTTTTCCTCTTGTCTGTTGGCCTCTTTCTGACTTCATTTCTTTCTGGCCTATCCTGCTCTCCTTGGCCAGCCAATTCAGCAATGCCTTTGCTTATTCCCTAAAATTCCCCACTGACCTTGAACTTCCAATTGCTTCCTTGCTGGGTTGTAGAGTGCTGCTAGAGAAAGCTGTGCTGACTGAGTCTGCCGCACATTCGTGCTCGTTCACTTTAACCAAGCCGTCATTTGTGCTCAGCACTTCTTTTATTCATCTCTTGCTGACTCACTGCACATCCCACACAGCAGTTTTTCCAAACATTTTAAACTCTCTTTGAGATTGAAGCTCCGCTCCAGATATGGCCCCAAAATACCTTTTCAGTTTCATCTCTCATTTCTCCCCAAAAGCTCTTTGCCTTATGCTTTCCAAACTCCACACATTTGCTCATCCTTTTATGCCTCCCTCTGTTATCTGCAATGAAAATGCCACCTAATTTGCTTCCTCCTGTGTGGAGAGGCTTTTATCCTCTGACAGAAGTTGTGATTTGCTGTAAATGTCCATGTGATTTTTATTACCTGTTATGGGACTTAGCGAGTACTATCTCATACTAGGTACATGCACACAGTTACCATCTCCCCAGTTTTATTGCATGTTCCTTGAAAGTAGGAACCATGATGGTCTGTGTACACAGTGTTTATAGATAGTGTCTTGACATTAGTAGATAGGTGTTCAGTTGATGTTTGGTGGATGTACTGGAGAAATAAATGTTAGTTAGCTGGCTGGAGAATAGTTTCTCCCCCCTTCTTCAGAAAGAAGTAAAAGTAATATTAAAGGTGAAAATGTTTTTCATCTATTCTAATTATTTGAGTTTTTTTTTTTTAATTTTTTTAACGTTATCTATTTTTGAGACAGAGAGAGACAGAGCATGAACAGGGGAGGGTCAGAGAGAGAGGGAGACACAGAATCTGAAACAGGCTCCAGGCTCTGAGCTGTCAGCACAGAGCCCGACGCGGGGCTCGAACTCACGGACCGTGAGATCATGACCTGAGCCAAAGTCGGACACTTAACCAACCAAGCCACCCAGGCGCCCCCCTAATTATTGAGTTTTAATGTAACAGGCAGTTTTGGACGTACTACTGATAGATTGAATGTATTTGGAGAGGTAACCGAGTTATGTGAAAGAGCCATATTTCGTTAAAATGTTCTTGAATTCTGTGATTCCTTTCCATCATTGTTAATAAGATCTATATTCATTTCTCTTTATTTTATCCATATTTTTAATATTTGAATCAATAGGCAATAGCTTATGTGGAGAATTTTGTCTTATAGCAAGTGCTTTAGATTCTGGTCTCCTGAAGTATATTTTATTTAGAAGTAAATGCTACCTTTTGGGGATTTGCATGGAACACCTTATTCCTGCCTGAGTGTGGAGTTATTGGAGAGATGAAACAAAAGGTAGTCAGACGGAGTGCCCAGGTGTCTCCTTTATTACCAGTAAAGCTGATGTTGGAGAATGTGGGCAGTAATAGGATTCCTGTTATCGTATTGCACAGTTAGACCTGCTCATCCAGCCAAAGGCAGCCCCAGGTCAGCACAGGACTTCCCATGTCGGGGTCTGTCCCTGTGCAACTGCCAGCATGGAGGGGCAGAGCAGAGTGCCAACTTCCTGTAGTAGAGAGGATCTATGCATGTCTCTGACTTCTCCCTGTACCTGCATACAGATAAGTTTCTCTCCCTGATGAAAGCGAGCTGGGGTCAAAAGGTCAGTACTTGGGGAAAAATACTTCCTCATGGAAACCAGAATGGAGTAGGAGCATTCTTACGTAACAGTCTTGAACATGGTGGTGTTGTGTGCCTCTATAGGATGATTGGGGGTCGTCAGTGATGAGCACCTGAGTCATTTCTGTCTCTGCCTTGGGTGATATTTCTAATATTAACCACATGGTATGTTTATTTTGTAACTTCTATTAGGCACTCTTATGACATTAAATTAGGTTAAAAATGATTAATTTCTTAGATAAAACAAACTGATGTACATTATTACTTTAGCAGGCTCAACCATATAACAAATGGGAATATAGTCCCCAACCTAAATAGTTAGATTAATAATTATGTGGAGGCTGCAACGTCACCACCCAGCTGAATACTTTATTGATGTGCAATTGATATGAATAGAAGGATTTTAGTTTGGACAAAATGTATCCAAGCATAATTAATGGACAGTTAATGGACATGTACTTTACTGTTGCCTAAGCTTTACTCTTTTTTAAAATAATTAATTAATTTACACCCGTTAGTTAGCATATAGTACCACAATGATTTCAGGAATACATTCCTTAATGCCCCTTACCCGTTTAGCCCATCCTTCTTCCACAACCCCCACAGCAACCCTCTGTTTGTTCTCTATATTTAAGAGTCTCTTATGTTTTGTCCCTGTCCCTGTTTTTTATATTGTTTTTGCTTCCCTTCCCTTATGTTCATCTGTTTTGTATCTTAAAGTCCTCATATGAGTGAAGTCATATGATATTTGTCTTTCTCTGACTAATTTCTCTAGTTCCATCCACGTAGTTGCAAATGGCAAGATTTCATTCTTTTTGATTGCCGAGTAATATTCCATTGCATATATATATATATATATATATATATATATATATATACCAAAACTTCTTTATCCATTCATCTGTTGATGGACATTTGGGCTCTTTCCATACTTTGGCTATTGTTGATAGTGCTGCTAAAAACATTGGGGTGCATGTGCCCCTTCGAAACAGCATACCTGTATTCTTTGGATAAATACCTAATAGTACAAGTGCTGGGTCGTAGGGTAGTTCTATTTAAAAAAAAATTTTTTTTAACGTTTATTTATTATTGAAAGACAGAGAGAGACAGAGCATGAGCATGGGAGGGGCAGAGAGAGGAGGAGACACAGAATCTGAAGCAGGCTCCAGGCTCTGAGCTGTTAGCACAGAGCCCAATGTGGGGCTTGAACTCACAAACCTCAAGATCATGACCTGAACCAAAGTCAGACGCTTAACCAACTGAGCCACCCAGGCACCCCTAGTTCTATTTTTAATTTTTTGAGGAATCTCCATACTGTTTTCCAGAGTGGCTGCACCAGTTTGCATTCCCAGCCTAAGCTTTTACTCTTAGTCCTCATTTAATGAATTATATTGCTTTTGGGTTTATAGCACCTGATTTTACCATCATCCTATCCTTCTTTGTGCTGATATATATATATAGTGCTGATATATAATAATATAGTGCTGATATATATATATATATTTCATTTTAAAATATTTATTTATTAATTTATTTTGAGAGAGAAGCAATCAAACTGGGGAGAGGGGCAGAGGGAAAGAGAGAGAATCCTAAGCAGGCCTCATGCTGTCAGGACAGAGCCTGCTGAAGGGCTTGATCCCATGAACCATGAGATCATGACCTGAGCTGAAATCAAGAGTTGATCACTTAACCAACTGAGCCACCCATGTGCCCCATGCTGTTGTATATTAACCTACAGGTCACTCCCCATATTTACTGAGGTTTTGCCCCTCCCTGTCCAATCTGCATCCTGCCAGTTCTTTCATTCCCTCGTTCTCTCCCTCAACACTTGACCTCTCCTTCTGATTCCTTTTACCCCTTTGGTTCTTCAGTGTTTTATATTCTGTAGTGCTCATGTGTTTGTGTGCTCAGTATTTCTTAAGGGAATCACTCCTACTCTAATCTCAGTTTATGGATTAGATGGCGCTGTTATCATCCCCTGGATCCAAGGATGGGCATGTGACCAGGCGTTGGCCAATCATAATAGTCTATTCTTTAGTTATAATGATTCATTTGGTGGTGGATTGTCAATTCAGATTTGATTGGCGTTTACTGTGGAAAGAGGCATTCACTTTCTCTTGGGGTTTCTAAATTGGTGAAATGTAAGCCTATCCCGCTGTGATCATTTTGGTTACCAGGGAGGACCTGTCAGAGGATGGAGCCCCACAAAAATAGAAAAGCAGGAGCTGAGAGACAGAGGTAGGCTCCAGTTCAAGCAAATGAAATTAGATATACCTAAAGGTATATTATTCCTCCAGTACTCAGTTTTTATGAGCCAGCCCAATTCCTTTTTTTTGCCCTATGCCAAATTGAGTCAGGGGTCCTGAAACTTCCCCTTCTATCTAGACTGGATCTCATTTAATTTTTTTTTTTTTTTTTTGGCCATCTCTCTCCCTTCTTGTAACACAGATATTTTGCCTCCTTCCTTATATGCTTTGGGTCCAGCTCACCTTATTCATATCTACCCTGCTGACTGCTGATAGAGAGTATCAGGGAATTACCAAGGTTGTTGCCCCTATAACCTTGTGACCCTCATTTTTAGGTGTACCCTCAATGCTGCCTATTGAGCCCTGACTGTGTGCCAGGAGCTTTTCTAGGCACTAGGATACAGAAAAGAACATGTCAGGTGAGACTGCTGCCATATGGAACATTCTCTTAAGGCAAATAGTTAAGCAAAAAGGCAAATAAATGCATGATGTAATTTCATGCAGTCACACATGTTATAAAGAAAAAAAATGGTTATGGGGCTACAGAGTGACAGAGGGTTTAGAGTTATTTCATATGGGATAGAAAGGAAAGTCTTCTTGACAGCCCTTTGAGTAGAAACTTTGATGAAGTGAGGGAATAAGTCATGCAAGTTCTCCAGTACCATAAGGCAGAGATGAACATGGAATGTCCCAATGATAAAGATGGAAAGTAAGTGTGACTGGAGTATAGGTAAAATGGAAGAAAATGAGACACATCAGAAGCAGACCATGGTTTGAACATACAGAGCTAAATATCTCCTGGAATCTCTATGTGATTATGTTGTTACCACATTAAACAGAACTGGTCTAAAACTGAATTTCTTTCTAAAAAAATTTTTTTTAAATGTTTTATTTATTTTTGATGGAGAGAGAGAGAGACAGAATATGGGCAGGGGAGGAGCAGAGAGAGAGAGGGAGAGACAGAATCCCAAGTAGCTCCAGGCTCTGAGCTGTCAGCATAGAGCCTGACGTGCTGAACTCATGATCCACAAGATCATGACCTGAGCTAAAGTCAGATGCTTAACTGACTGAGCCACCCAGGTGCCCCTAAAACTAAATTTCTTACGATTTCCTCTTACCCACCAATTTCTCTATTTCTTATCTCAGTAAGTGGAACTACCATCTCTATGGGCACCCAAGTGGGAACTGTCATGGTCATCCTCCTTTTTCCTCTTCTTCTTTTTTTTTTATGTTTTATTTATATTTGAGAGAAAGAGAGAGAGAGAGAACACGAGCAAGGGAGGGGCAGAGAGACAGACAGAATGTGAAGCAGGCTCCAGGTTCTGAACTGTCAGCACAGAGCCTTACGTGGGACTCGAACTCACAAGCGGTGAGATCATGACCTGAGCCAGAGTAAGATGCCTAACTGACTGAGCCACCCAAGCGCCCCATCCTCCTTTTTCTTCTGCTTTCATCTGATGACTCACCAGTTTTTATCAATTCCACTTCTTAGAGTTAGTCTAAATTTGCCCTCCAGCCTCTGTGCTAGGGCTTTAGTTCAGACCCTTACCATTTCTATCTGGGGTAGTGCAGACTCCTCAACCTCTATTCTTGTCCCCCTTTACAGTTCATCCTTCATATCATGATGACCTCTTTAAAGTATGGATGTGATTTTGTTACTCCATTACAGAAAATCCTCTAACCCTCTATTTTGCATGGCTTACTGTCCAAGCCCCTTGCATGGCATACAGGGTCTTTCCTAGTCTGGCCGCTGCCTACCTTTCTAGCTCCTTCTTCCCTTTCCATCTCTGATCATTTCCCAGCTTTAAGGAATGGTGTCTTGCCGTGCATTCTGCACATTTGCACTCTCCCTCTGGAATGGCCACTACAGCTTTGACTTCCTGGATAATGCCTACCTATTTTGCAAGACTCAACTCCAGGGTTCCTTCTTTTCTGTTCCTGTAGAACTCCATATCTGGTCATGCTTTAACAGTTTTCACATTGTGTTGCAACTGTTTGTGTGTCTGTCTTTTGATGGCAAACTCCTTGAAGGCAGATTATTTTGGAGGCGGGGTGGGGGGGATCGTTTCTTTTCTTTTCTAGTGCATGGCATAGTGTCAGCACACAGTTGTTATTCGGTAATTGTGAACAAACAGGGTCATTATAATCTTCATGAAATTCTCCCTTTAGAAACACGTTATATGTCAAATAGTTCAAGAATACAGTGGTTTTTAAAGGTAATTTAGGCTTTTATTTTACCATTCTACTTGTCATTATTATATAAAATGATTCACATGTGTTTAAGGATGCGCACAAGCACTAACACATTTATATCCATATATCTCTTGGAAGTCCATCTATAACCTAGTTGCTTAACTTATTTAGGGCATTGCTTCAAATTTATTTTTTCAATTAATAAAATTGTACCCTTTGTGGTTATTACTCCGTGGGGTGTAAGCACAAAATTTAAAACTCAATTAAATACATAAAACAAAACAGCAGCAGTTAAAATAATATATTTGAAAAATCTTAGCTTAAAATGATTCCCCAATGGGGAAGGACAATTTAAAAAGATACACACACATGCACACATACAGAAGAAGCTATGAAGGATAAAACGTTGATGATTTAAAAATAATCTTTTTTTTCTGGAAACCAATTTGACAATAAATTTCATGTATTGAAAAAAAATAAAATAAAAAAATAAAAATAATCTTTTTTTGTATCATAAAAAACAGATGTGGATTTGCACTTTGCTCTTTTAAATGTTCATCTCTTATTTTGTGGGCAATGTCTCATTTCTAATTGAGTAAGCAGTCAGTAGTCATACCATTATTAAAAAAAAAAAAACAAACCTGACAGACTGGATCACTATCTTAAGTATTTTTGATGGCAGGAAGTTTCCAGTCGCAACATGAGGGTGCTGATAGAAACCTAGAGACTGAGACTGAAATTCTTTATTCTACTTACCCTGAAATTCTGGGCTGGCCTTGTCTTTAATATTTAGAAATAACCAGAGATCTGCCTTTTCTTTCACTGTGAATTATGTTGTTTGGGGCTTCTGGCTAAAAAGTAGAAGTGCAACGAAAAACATTTATCTAGCCGATGAAAAACAATCTAAACAACGAGGCGAGGAGATATAAAGGCTGATCCACACAATTCTAGGGATTGGTGACAGAAGGTTTTTACCTAAACATTTTATTCTTAAGAAAAGGTTGTTCAAACGCCTTGAAGGAAGTAGGTTTTGTGAGCTTCTGGATAAAATTTCAGGTGGTTTTCCAACTCTCCAATAAAATAGACATTTTATTTTTGCGAGCCTGTTATGTGCAAGATCCCCTGGGAGATAAAAGGCAGAGTAAGTTATGCTACCTGCCTTCAAGAAGTTCATAACTCTATTGGGGTAAAGAAAGCATGCAAAGGGATAGAACACAAACAGGTTAAACCTGGTGGATTATATATGCATATTTATCTTGTGCCCTCCTGAAATGCTACCAAATGAGATAAAATAAAATAAGGAGCTGATAAGCATACCAAAATGGGAGCAGATACGACAATAGGGCAAGCCACTTTTAGAAGATAAGAATGAATGGAAGAATTAGCAGAGGTATTGGCATCTGTCTACGGATGGTTTTGGCAATGAGAAGTCAAATTTTGCTACAGGACCCCAGAAGGTCTCAGAAATGGAAGATGCTTGGTATCACTGAGGGCAGAAATAAAGCATGGAATTGAAAACAGGGAGAATTGGCTAGAAATTGCTATAACAAGACGATAGAACTCCTTGGTCCTCCTTCCCTCTCCTATGTTAACAGAAAAGAGAGGTGTTATTTTGTGAAAAAAATTGAACCAGAGAGTCTCATGTGAATGGTGGGAGGCAAGATACCATATGGAAAAGTGGAGGGCTAAGTGGAAGTCTTTATGCTAAGTGGTTAAGAATCCCTGATCCCCATCAGCTGCTTGGCTGAAAGAAGTCGCTCAAAGGCAGGAGGGTGGAAAATCTTGGGAGGTTCTAAACTATCATAAGCTGTCTCTATCTGTCTACAGAGACTCACCTAAATCACTCATCTGAAGGGCTATATCTCTAGCCAGCAATGAAATCTACCAAATGACCAATGCCACTTTACACAGTTTCCAAACAACTTGTTAGTGTTTTCACTCTTTTTAAAATATTTTTTTTTAACATTTACTCATTTTTGAGAGACAGAGACAGAGCATGAGTGGGGAAGGAGCAGAGAGAGAGAGAGAGAGAGAGAGAGAGAGAGAGCCAGAGTCTGAAGCAGGCTCCAGGCTCTGAGCTGCCAGCACAGACCATGACTTGGGGCTCAAACTCACAGCCTGTGAGGTCATGACCTGAGCTGAAGTCAGACACTTAACCAACTGAGCCACCCAGGTGCCCCATGTTAGTGTTTCACTCTTAAATGTGAATGGGCAACAGTTGAGCAGATATTTGAGGCTAGCTTTCAACAAGAAAGGCACAGGAAAAGATGAGACAAAGAAATCATGTAAGAACATTTGCCAGAACTGAAAGGCATACATCTCCACACTGAAAGAGCCCACTGACTGCCTAGCATGAGGGCGGACAAAGGAGCCACACCAACTTACCTCACTGGGAAATTTCAGGACAAGACCATAAGGAAGATTCTTTAAAATGCAGGAGAGGAAAGTAACTCACATACGAGGATCATGAACAGTAATGGCATCGGACTTCTTAGTAGCAACAAGGGAAGCTTAGAGTTCTCTGTCCATTCAAACTATAAACTAAGTACACAGAGGAACAAACACATTTTGCATGCAAGATCTCAGAAAATGTGCCTCCTTTTGCAGAAGCCACTTAGGACTTACTCTAACAAAATGAATGCCTAACTATGATAGTAAAAGACATGGGAATAAGAATACAAGGCTTTCATGCAGAAAGAAGAGGAGAGGAAGTACCTGGGATGACCACAGAGCTGTGGGACTACTGGACAAACAGTCTAGAATGGAGCAGGGGAATGAAGGTTTCTAGAAGATCTGGGGCAGGAGACTACTGTTTTCATTCTAAGGTAGTACCATCAATTGACTTAAAAATGTTCGGGTTTTCTGTCCTTTTCTTTTTTTCTTTTTTTGCTTTGATAAAAAGTAAAGTTAAAATAATAATGTTTCAAAAAAAAGGTGCTATGTACTATAAGACAGATTTGCAAACATAGTGCTTTGGATATTGAGGAAGTAGAGATTCGTTCTGCCTGGAAGGCAGTTTTCGTGGGAGGAAGGAGCATGGCAGAGACTACCGGTGTTTGGCCATCATCACATACTCCTCTGCGTGTATCAGACTCCCTAGCAGGTAGACTGGGCCCATGGGACTGGGTTGTAGCCAGTGAGTTGTGAATGGAAGAGATGTTAGTCATTTGTGGGCCTGGCCCTTAAAATAGTCCTGCTACATCCTGTGGATAATTCTGTGCTGTGGCAGCCTTGGGAGTCAGGTTCCAGCTGGTGAGGACAGTGCTTAACCCACATTTGACTTTGCATGAAGGAGAAATATACTTCATTGTGTTAAACCA
The DNA here is from genome assembly GCF_007474595.2 of Lynx canadensis. Lineage (NCBI taxonomy): Eukaryota > Metazoa > Chordata > Mammalia > Carnivora > Felidae > Lynx > Lynx canadensis. Next base: position 151,008,862 of record NC_044303.2, on the reverse strand, counting down.
CTGAGATTTTGGGCTTCACTTGTTAACACAGCATGTTTTGTGGGCTATACAGAAGGTAAGAAGCAGCATAGGGTAGTCACCAAAGGCAGAAATCCTGGACCCGGACTGACTAGGTTCAAATCCCAGTGCCTCTGCTTATTAGCTGTGGGATCTTTGGCAAGTTAATTTTAATGTTTCTGAGAGCCCAACTGTCCTCATGTTTAAAATCAGGGTAGCAATAGTACCTAACTCATAGGGTAGCTGTGAGGATTAAATAATTTAACATGTAAAGCATTTAGAGCAGTTTTTAGAACATAGTAAGTTCTTCTGTGTGTTGGCTATTATTATTATCTCAAAAGTAGGGAAGAAAGAAACGGCGCCGTGGGTGAAAGTAAGAACGAAATGGGATAAGTTTTCCTTGAGGTATGGTGTACAAAAATAGAAGTAGAATATAAAGCTGGTTAGAGCACATAGGCTAGTGTATTTGTCAGGGTTTGATCAGGGAAGGAGAGCCACTAAGAGTGATATGAAATAAGGGCTTTCTTACAACGGTTGGACTGCGTGTGATTTGGAGAATGGGGAAGAAGTCTGCGGCAGGTTGTTGCTTGTTTCTGGGGGTCACCTGGAAGTGAGCAGGACTGGAAAGTGGGAACAAAAGGTGGATGTAAAGAGCGTGAGAGCACAAATGCTTTATTGGAAGCTGCAGTTATCACCACCTCCAGGCTTGATGACCCCAGTGCCCCGCAGAAGACGATAAGGCCATCCAGCACATTCAGCATCTGGGTGTGGGAGTGGTGCCTGGTATCCTACATTGACTGGTTTTCAAAACACAGTGGCTCCTGTTGCACTTTTGGTTTCCAAGGACCATGGAACTTCCTCTTGTGGGCAACGAACCCAGAATACTAGAAGGAACAGACTTTGGGAAAGGTAGGTCCAGATGGGGATCAAATTATATAGAGGGACTCCGGATGCCAGGCTGATAGATTTGGGCTTTCCTGTGTTGGCTGTGGAGGGTGGTTGAAAGCTGACAAGATTAAGAGATTCAGAACTGAAAGTTGTAGGACCCTCAGCTAAGTTGCTTTTGAGGATGTTGATAGGTTGTCAGCGTTGATTTTATTCGCCATTTATTGCATACCTACTGTGTATTTGTAAATCAATTCTGCCTTGTTTTATTACTTAGCAAGACTCACTGCACTTGTGGGGTTTTTTGTTGTTATTGTTCATAAAGAGTAATCTTTATCACTAGTACATATTGATAATTCCAGGGACAAGAGTGTTAGACAGTGGATACAATTCAGTGTCATTGCCAGTAAAATAGTAATGATATCATCTGTTTTTAAAGTGCTTTAGGGCCTTTGGAGGAAAGGTATTGCTGGATGTAAGTATAAAGTTAAAAAGGAAATTTAAGATGAATGATGCTTTTATGGTGATGGCTGAATAGTGTGTTTCAGAGGGACAGGTGTACCGCAGTGTTTGAGAAAAATGAATGTTGCTAGTTAATGGCATGAGCTGTCCAAGTTTAATCCTTCCAAAGAGTAGTTCTTTTTGGCAGCTCTGGAAAGAAAGGTGTAGTGCCTCTTCAAACAGAATTGCCCACGACAGGATTGTTAAGGCACTAGATACGCTCTTCGCCACCTATGGAAATTCTTTCATCCTTCAAGGTCCACATTTACCCCATGCCTTCCTGGAAGACTTCTCTGATGGCTTCATTGAGGAGGCATGTTTCCTTTCTTGAATTTTTGTGGTGCTTGTATTAGATTTTGAAAATTATTCTCATCATACATGGCTATCTTTTCAGCTAAATGGAGAGCCGGGGACAGAGAGGGAGATCTGGGTTTGAATCCTGATTCTCTACTTACTGTGTGAGCTTAGGCAAAGTACTTAACATTCCTTGGTTTCAGTTTCCTTGCTCTAAAACATTTGGTTGAAGTACCCACCACCCAGGTATAAAGTGAATGCTCATCTCCTTGCTATGCTTTTTCTTTCTTTAAATTTATTAGAGTATCCCCGATTGATTTTATTCACCTGAAAATAAGAGTGTTATCTTAATCATTGTTAAACAAACCACAGAGATAAATCTTAATCCTTGTTGAGTTCTTCTCAGCATTTAGCCCAATGTCTGACCGTAGGCCTTGGATACGATGCCATGATGAACAGATTAAAGAACACGGAGGCAACCCACTCTAGTTGGGGTTCCTACTGACTCATGCTGCTAGGATTGAGGCAGATTCCTCGTCTGGAGTCTTGGTAGATACTTTCCAAGGGCACTTCTGGTTTCATCAGAGAAGTAAGCTGCACATCTCAGTGGAGCTTCTATGGTGACATCTACTGCCAAAGGTGAAACTAAATCAAAAGTACTTCTGGAAAGAACAGAAAGGAGCTTTTGAGGTTTCCCCATCCCTAGTTTTCACCAGGGCCCAGGGGATGCTTTCAGAAGCAGAGCCTGATGGAGTGTTGGCTCCCAGAAGTCCACCTTCCTGTCTTGAGCAGAATATCAAAGCGAAGGCGGCCTTTCTGAGAGAGCTTCCTCCCATGCTGGGCCCTGCTGAAAGACCATTATTAACCCCACCAATTCATGTCTAAGTGGCATCAATCATTTGGGTCACACAATGTCTGACTGTAAATTATGACATTATCTCTGAGTAGGAAGGTGATAATAATAATAATCATTAAAAAAAAGAAAGCTCCCGGCATGGCCCCGGCCGGCTGAAGACCTTCGCCGGATCTGTCATATTTGTTTTGAACATGAAAGGCTTGGCTGTTCCCTTGCAGGCCCATACATCACTGGGCCTGTCATGGGTTTCTGTAGGACCAGTTGACACAGCTCAGAACAGCAGCTGCTGGATGGCTTTGGGGAGCCCGACTCGAGAAACAGTTGCTGGGGTACAGGGACCACAAGCATTCTTCCACAGACTGACATCCTGTTGTGCTGTCCTGCCACTGCCCTCAGTAAGTCACAACGAGGAGTAAACTGCTGTCACCGAGATGAAAGGCCCCCTTCCTCTGATCTCTCCACTACAAAATTACTTCAGTGCCACACTGTATTTTATGTCAATACCTATTTTATTTTTCAAAATTGAAAAAGATATAAGTACATTGTTCCCTGAATTCCTGATGCTCTGGGTAACCTAGCAACTGACTATGCCACATCGCATACAACAGAATATTATCATGCACTCCACTCAACTAACAAGCAAGCAGCACCGATTTCCCTTGCAGATGATTTAGGCTAAATTAACGGTTAATAGCTGCTATTAATATTAAAAATAATAATAACCTCCCTTTTTCATTTCTTAGAGCAGGACTGGTAGGGAATAATGCTTGGTTCTAATTGTACATGTGGGAGAGTGTTTTTCACTGAGCCTACATCTTCCAAGCGATTTGCATGGGATTTAGGTAGCCAGCAGCATGCTGCAAAGTGATAATCACATGAAACGGGAGAATACATTCAGGACATTTGGAAACCATGCAAAATTTTCAAGTTCAAAATTGACTCACGCTTTCCACCTCTGGGAAGATGCTGTCCATAAAGGGCTTATGTGCAGTGATCAGGCTGTTTAGCCATGCTGACACTGCCCCCAGCCCTCTGAGAAGGCTGCCAGGAAGCCCTCTGGCAAGCAGCTCGAGGACAAGAATGAAGCCGGAACAAGCATCAGGGTCAGGGAGAAGTTCAAGGAGTTCTGACCTGAAAGAACACGGCAAGGTCATGGCACAGAGCAAGAGTCTGCCGAAGAATGGCAGAGGTTACAGGGGAAGGAAGAAAGAGTAAAACAGAAGTTGGATAGAACAAAGGGGGAGAAAAGGACATTCTCCGGGAGCAAGGAGACAGAGCCTCCAAAACACACAGCATCGTGAAACAGGAGGTGGGTGGGCTGTTTTCTGAGAACAGATCAGCAGGTCAAGAGTTGGTGGGTAGGTGTCCGAAACAAGCTTTTATCTCCCCTTGCCCTTCACTGTAAATTTGCTTTCTAGTTGACCCCCCTATTTGTGCTTTGTGGAAAAAAGCCACTTAGTTAACTACACGCACATAAACACACACACACACACACACACACACACACACACACACTTTTCATTAATGGGGCCTTGTGAATAATTCACTGTTCACTCGCTCATCTTCCTCTCCCTTTAAAAGCAATCAATTTAATTTGGTAGCTTCTTTCCTGAGCCACCAGAACTTTGAGAAGCCGTTGCAACTTTCTTAGAACTCAGACCTCAAAAAGAACCCTTGAAAAGTCCTGCTGTTTCTCTCCTTAACTAGTCACCTCAATCTGAAGAACTAAGGGCCTTTCATTTTGAGTACGTCCTGCTGCTTTTTAATAATCTACGACTGAATTAGGCATTTTCGCCTTCAGGTTACAGCTGTTGCAAAGAATGTTTCCTTCCAATCACGAGGAAAATAGTTTAATACTTTCAGAGACTCTGAACAACCTGTTCTATGTAAAAAAAAAAAAAAAAAAAGTGCCCGGTTTCTCATCTAAATTGAATTAACTTCATTTGCAGATATCAATATAAAGCTGATTTTGAAAATACTGTTGTTTTTTCTTAATTAGAACAAAGATTTAAGAGCACATTTTTGCTTGCCAATAGGCCAAAGCAATTTTTGTTATTTAAAAAGCATTTTGATATTGTAATCAAGGAACAACCTTTCCTGTGTCTGGTTTCTAAGCGCTCACAGTTTGTGCCGATTAAGTAGCAAACCATTTGGTTGCACTCCTTGCCACCGGGGAACTGACAGGACACTAAATATCATTGCAGTGCAGCAAAGCATGGAGATGCTCTGAGGACAGCAGAGCTGAAAACATGAATACAATGCATAAGCTTTTGACTGGATGGCAGAAGGGCAATGAGAATCTGGGAATCTACAACCATCTGAAATTGTGCAGTGTTTGGATCTGCTCCATTTTAAGAAAAGTATTTTAGACAGCAGAGAACTGGTGTGGTGATTTTTCCATGCAAGCATAGAAGGATCAGCTGCTTTGAAAAAAAGGCCACATTAATGTATTTGTGCCCAAACACTTGTAAAAGGCAGACCACCCACAGGGAATGCGTGCTTGTCAAAGCCACAGTGGAGTGACCTGTGCATCAGAGGGTTTCTGTTGCTGAGGTGATGGGAGGGGAGGCTGGCAGAGACGGCCGCCTTCTGAATTTGCAAGAGCCCATCAGGGCAGTGGCACAGAAAGGGTGCACCCCTCTGTGCATTAGAATCAATCTGCTAATTGTTTCACGTATGGGATTCTGGGGACGGTGTGACTTTAAGGGGTGCTCCAAAAGAAGTTAACTTTTCTTTTCCCTGTTCTAAAATGCCTTCTGTTAAAAGAGCACTGATATAATGGAAGAATGTTACGAGGGCAACTGAGAAATCCTAGGACAGATTATGAAGACAACTGATTGAAACGTTCCTGGTTTTGGTATATTGTAGTGAGAGTCACTGTCAGTCAAGAGACCGTGGTCCGTTTTTCATCTAGAAACAGCTGTGAACAGATGGGCATGGGTTTAAAAAAAGGTAGAGTGCTTTAAAATAGAACTTGAACTTTGTGAGTTTCATACTGTAAAATGCCAGTATCACAAATGATTCCAAATACTCCAAACAAATTCCTTCAAAGTCCTATCTACACAGACCAGAAGATGATCCTCACAGGCTTGCCGCAGGGTGCTGTTAGTACGCGAACAGCAACCCCCTTGGCCGTGACTGAGTAGCCCTGTTGACAGCCTGAGATGAGGGTGGCCCTGGCCATACGGCAGTTTTATACTGAGAACTTGACAATACCTCTCTAGTTTAAGGGGGAGGTAGGTATCGTTTACCCTCAGTGACTCTTAATGGTTTTCAGGGTTTGGTCCTGCTTCCTTCTTGCACAGATTCCTCCCATTCCAGTAAGCAATACCCTCAGGCCTCTCATTTAACATTACAGTGTTAGAGACATCACTTCTGGACTTCTCAGTTGGGAATCTGTACCTTAAAAGCAGACCCTTGGAGTGGATATCATTTACTCCAAAGGAATCCAGAGAAATCCAGTGTTGGCAATGGCATTCTGGGCATGCCAGTGTGGGCATTTATTCAGGCCAGTGCAGGAGGGACTGGGAGACAAGCCCAGAACCCCCCAAATTATTTCATGCCCGCAAACTGCCTAGAATTTTAACCGTACTCCGCCTTGCTATTGAGTGACAAAGACCTTATGATACAATCATTGTCTCCAAATTTTTTATCAGAACATTTAACTTAGAGGGGTACTTGGGTGCTTCAGTTGGTTGAGCGCCCAACTCTTGGTTTAAGCTCAGATCATGGTCTCATGTTCTGGTGAGTTCAAGCCCCACGTCTGGCTCTGCACTGGCAGGTCAGAGCCTGCTTTGGATTCTCTCTCTCCCTCTCTCTCTCTGCCCTTCCCCCACTTGCACTGTCTCTCAAAATAAATAAATTTTAAAAAACTTAAAAAAAGAGACAAAAAAGAGCATTTAATTTAGAAAAATTTATTTTTTTAGATGTAGAATTTGCCTATTTACAGATGTTGCCTTGTTATATTTTAAATTTGAGTGACATGTTAAAAGAAGATAACATTAGGCTAGAGACCATTTTTAGCATCTTGTGGGAACTCTTGATAAAGACAGCGATAGGCAATATATATGGTATGTTATTTTACTCTGGTTAGGTCTATATAATATGCACCAGAAGGTGTTACAATGTTTAAGCACTATTTTTGCTTGAAGATACGATTATGGTTCAAATCCGAAAACGACCAACAAACAGCCAAAAACCAAAAGAAAACAAGTCCCTTCTGTGATTTCAAATTAGCTAATATTATTAAGTGTGTTAAAAAACCAGTGTCCTAATTTTCTTTCACTCATCTCCCTGATTCTTTCTCGTTTTCTCCTCTCACCATCTGACCCGTACTGAAATCAGTCAGACACATTCTGACAGAACAGGACTGCCATTACACCATTCCTGCTCCCAAAGAAGCAACTCCCCGCTTCGGGAGTGACATAGGGGGTTGCAGGACGCAGTGGTTGGTTCCTGAACACAGGGAACACATGGTGGGCATTTACGATAACCATGCTTGCAGCTTCATAACAAATAAATTCTGGTGTCTTTAGTGCCCCACACAGCACCTTTTTCTTTTACCACTTTGTGAGTCATCTGTTTAAAAAAATTTTTTTAAATGTTTATTTATGTTTGAGAGACAGAGAGAGACAGCGTGTGAGTGGGGGAGGGGCAGAGAGAGAGGGAGACACAGAATCCGAAGCAGGCTCCAGGCTCTGAGCTGTCAGCACAGCCCCCGACGTGGGGCTTGGTGAGTCATCTGTTTTAAAATTCAAGTCAGGCGGGATGCTTGGGTGGCTCAGTGGGTTAAGCTTCTGACTCTCAATTTTGGTGCATGTCATGATTTCACGGTTTGTGAGTTCGGCCCCGCATCCAACTCTGAGCTAACATCATGGAGCCTGCTTGGGATTCTCTCTCTCTCTGCCCCTCTCATCTGCTCGCGTGCGCATTCTCTCTCTCAAAAGTAAATAAATAAACAAACAAACAAATAAATAAGTAAACCTTTAAAAAAAAAGATTTAAAATTCAAGTGAGGCAGTTTGCCTGGATTTTGGGTCATGTGTGAAGTTGCATGGCAAATCAAGACCACATAGTCTTCATAAAGCAGATGTTCTGTTAGACAAGAGCCCAGAGCACTGGGAGAGGGCATGTGAGTTGGAAGGCCCACCATGTCCGTTTTTAGGAGTCTGGGATGCCAAGAAACGAGAGATGGATGTTTTCCCTTGATCCTGAATAATTCAATGCATTTCCTTGGGGCCCTTATTTCTTTTCAAGCACGCAGTGGACACCAGAAAACCTTACTGGAGAAGGTTTAAAATTTCCTTCGCAATCAAAATCATCATATTGTTTCAAACCAGGAAAAGAAAAAAAGTTGAATAAGGATGTCGGAAGTTGTATTTCATACGGCCTCGCCTAAGCGCTTTGTGTTAAAGTACTTGAAATGCGTGTAGAAAAAAAATTAGAAAAATTGAAAAGGCATTTTCATTTCAAAAATAAAATACCCACCCCTGAATGTAAACATGAGTTATAGTGATAATTTTTCTTGTGTGTTTGAATTGTAATTATAAAAATGCCAACTATGGAGTAAATGGCTGGTACCAGGAATTAATTAGCTCACACTTGTTAATGTGTGCAGTTTCTTTCATTCAAGAAGTGCCAAGTAACATACAAACACTGGCGTAAGCTAGAGGTCCACCTCAAACCTATGCCCATACATACACAAATGAAGCCTTTACTGGTTAAGTCTGTCGGTTCTAGTCACAAATGGCAGACAACTGAGTTGGAGAACAGAGGAATGTTCTGCAGTGGTCCGCTCTCTTACAGGTCATCTGCTTGGCAGTAGGACAATGCTAGACCCATGCTAACAGGGTTAATTGCAGACACACGTAGGTTTTCTTTTTGGATGACAGGGCACTGCCTTAAAATTGATCCATGCACTGTCGAGGGACTAATTCTAGGCTTCCTTTCAGCCCCACCCTCACCCCGGGACACACTACTGCTGCCCACAGGCCCTCAGACACACTCGCCTGGGTTTGCACCAAGTGTGGGAACAGGCGCAGAGCTGGGTCAGAGGGCATGGAGCCAATGTACATGCATGTCTCTGCTTTTGTGCTGGCCCTGGCTTCTTCCTCCTCTATGCAGATTCCACCTCTGTGAGATCCAGATTGTGCCATATGGGATTCCTGTGTATAGCTAGCGAGGACACATGCCTGTGGGAACTATTCTAATGAAGGACCAACCCAGCCACTGCTGCCTGAGCAGTCGCTTTTCCCAGGAGAATTTCCGTGAGGGGGGCTGAGGGGTGGCGTCTGGGGGCAAAGACATTCTCAGTGTCTGGGAAAAGAGTTGTGTGTCTGGTTCTTTGCAGAGTGTGTGTATGGATGGAGATGGGAAGTTTTAGGATAGAATTTTCTAAAGAAAAAAAAAACTTACTCTGTTTTCTTTGATTTCTTTTCCCCTTATTTTTTCTCCTTTCTTCCCTTTGTTCTTTTACCATTATTTGTGTGTGTGTGTGTGTGTGTGTGTGTGTGTGTGTGTGTGTGTGTATGTACATGGTCTTGTGTATTTGCCTTATCACTTCTGATGTTTGCTTTCCTTCCTTCTAATTATGCTTAATTTTAAAATGTCATGCTTGGATTTTCTCTCTGATAGGTTCTGTTGCTTATCGGTTACTTCAAATCACATATCCTTTGCGGATTCTGCGTTCCTTTATCAACCCTCATATATTTTGAGGCTGTACCTCTTCCTCTGTTCCTCCTATGGCTTATAACTTTGTACATCTCCATTCCTCAGCATCGATGCCCCTCTCTTCCTTTTCTCCAGACCCTGTTGTTTGTAACTCTGTCATGTGGCATCATTTAATTATTTTTTGTTGGAAACATTCACTTTCTAGTTACTGAATAAAAATAAAAACAAAAAGTACTCTTTTTTGTCTTCTCTGTTTTCTCCTCAGTCTTCTTTACATCCTTGCCCCGCTTTTAAGACATACTATTTTTTTTTTCATTTGTGTTTCTAATCCCATAAGTGACTCTTGCTTTCTAGTTCCTGAATGCGTTCATCTCTAAACCCCAATTTCTCTCCATCCATTTCTTATATTCTCTACTGTTTCCACTTCAAGGGAAGATTTTATTGATTGCAGATTTTATTTTGCTTTGTTTAAATAGCTACTATCCTCTGTATAACGCTATTACTTTTCAGAGCTGGGGATTGTCTTATGCAGTCAAAAGAGTACTTAACTTGAAGTCAGATGATCTGGGTAGAGGCCTGATCTACTCTCTTGTCATAGGTTCACTTATATCACTTGTTAGTTCACTCATTCATTCTTTACTGAATTTATTAAACATGCCTCAATGACTTTTCTGTGCCACCATGGTCCTAGGTAAATGCCTATTCATTTGTGCCTATGATTACTCTGATCTCATAATCCTCTTCTAGACTGATTGATTTATTTTGGTGGGGCATTCAGGCTTTCTCCAACAAGGACAGTTATGAACCATGACCATTTTTCTGATGACAACTTTTCACATTGTGAATAGAAAAAAAATATTGAGAGCTGAGATCTACAAGGTTTCCTCTGGCTTACATTTTACAACTTCAGTTGAATGACTTAATGTCTGTTTTCTGATAACCTTGGTCTTTCATAAAGACATATCCCTGGAGTTAGTTTCGCTTATATTTATGGCAGAAGGTGACTTGATAAGTAGGGCTTCTCTGGCTTGTGGATGGGACTTTTTAACAGGTGCCAAGGAGCCTCTTGGCTTCCCCAAATATGGGTGCTGCTTATACCAGATACTTTACAGTCAGAAATTCATTCCTTTAGTTTATGAAATAGGTTTATGTTAAAATGTAAATACTCCTGGGATGGTCATATATCCAGTCACTAATGCCTCATAAGATCTTTTCCCCTAAAAGGTACATTTTGGTAGCCACAGGAAGCCAGCTTTAGGGGGAAAGCTAGAAATTGTAGGGAAGTTTTGTGGCCCTAAAGATACAAGAAAGGTGTATTTTGCTTACAACCAGCCCTACTCCAAAAGGAACTATTTGCCATAGAATGAAACTTCTCATCATCCTTCATTGTCACAGTGTTTAAAGTTCTTGTTAAACCAGGATAATTTTTAATAGAGCCTCCTTTGACTTTCAAAACTATCCCAATTTGATAAAATATATAGGCATCCTATTTCAAGATAACATGGTAGGGCAGAGGAATTAAAAGAGAAAAAAAATTAAGAACAGTGTTATATTTTTTGCTTTAAAAATCTATTTCAGGGGCGCCTGGGTGGCGCAGTCGTTAAGCGTCCGACTTCAGCCAGGTCACGATCTCGCGGTCCGGGAGTTCGAGCCCCGCATCAGGCTCTGGACTGATGGCTCAGAGCCTGGAGCCTGTTTCCGATTCTGTGTCTCCCTCTCTCTCTGCCCCTCCCCCGTTCATGCTCTGTCTCTCTCTGTCCCAAAAATAAAAAAAAATAAACGCTGAAAAAAAAATCTATTTCATCATTAATTAATTAATTTATAGTGTATTTGTTGCTGTCTTCTCCATTTCTTTCAATTGATATCTTTGATTCTTTATTCATTATCACTACTTCTTGGTGTAATTTATTGCAGTTTGGGTTCCTTTTCCTATTCTGACCTAAGAACAGATGTATTCCTCTAATTCTCTGATCTGATGCCCTGTGAATGGCTTATGCATGGACTTCTGTTATATGTGTTAGACTTTACTTGGGTGAGACCTTTATTCTGTAAGAATAAAGAAGAAAATCTTTATTCATATTATAAAATTAAGAGCAGGAGATTATGGGTTAAACTTTGAATCTGCCATTTATAGACTGTAAGACTATAAGTTTTGTTTGTTCATTCATTTGTTTGTTTGTTTGTTTTTTAGTAGGCTCCACACCCAATATGGGGCTCAAACCTCATGACCCGGAGATCAAGAGTCACATGCTCCACCAACCCAGCCAGCCAGGCACCCCATAGACTGTATGACTATAGACAAGTTATTTAACCTTCCTGTGCCTCCATTTCCTCTGCTATAAAGCGAGGATAGTATTATTTATCCTGTCAGGGATATTGTGACAACTAAATGAGATCATGTACCGAAGGTCTTGACACAGAGAAGCTGAACAAAAATGTATGATCCCTCTTTACTTCTGTGCATGATTTCGTTTAAAGTAGGTTATTCTTTAAAAGACATGATCTCTAAAGAGTGACATTATTATACTTCATTTTATTAGTGTGAATAGCCAGGTTCCTTAGGGGATCACCTTCCTGGTGCCAATTTACTTGTGATTCTCTTTTTCCATTGTTCCAGATGTCATTGTAAGATATTCAGGAGACATGGAGGCATTATTTCAAGTTCCATCAGGAAGCAGTGTTGTTGAAAGTCAATTTTTGGCCAAAAGCACAGATTCTCCCAGATTGTCAAGGAAATGGTCATAAATATAGAACAGGCATTATTTCAGTTATGTTAAAAAAAAAAAAAAAGAAATAGCCTTGAATTTCAAACAGCTTTCCAGGATCTCTGGGAGTTAGCTTGTGAGGCTCTCATAGCCTCTTCAGGTCTGCATTGCTCGGTGGTAGATTTTCAAACCAAGTAATCTCTTTGTTATCTCCCCCATTACTATCGTCCATCCTCCACCAAGGATTTTGGAGAGAAAAAAAGACCAAACTTTTTTCAATTTCCTCCTTAAAAAAAAATCAACTGAAATGTAATATGGAGAATGTATTAAAATTTTTCCTTGGACTCAACACTCATGTCAATGTGATTATGTGATTTAGACTCAATTTAGATTTAAAAAATATTAGGAAAAAAAATTCTCACCCAAGTTGAATTTTGCTTCCTTTTGTTATTTACTTAAACATGTCGTTGAAGGCATTATTATAGCATGATGGTTTTTGAAAAAGCTATGTTTACAGTAACTCCAGAGTCATACCATGAGTTTACCGGAATACCATGATTCATTCTAGATTTGGTGACATGTGAGGTACTGAAATTATGAAGGTAGTCTGCATGCAACAGGATCTTTCTTTGGCTGGCCTGGTATTGGTTATTGGGCTAGATCTTATAGGCGCAATTTAGCTGAAAGCCAGTGAAGTAACTTTTTGATCTCAGGAGCTTGAATGAAGGGGGTACAGAAGCTTAAGAGATTTCTTATACATATCAGGCTGTCCTAGTACTTGTACCGTAAAGATGATATTTGTGTTCATCCTTTCAAAAGAGGATTCTAAGCCCTGATTTTCCATTGCCAAAGGTGATAAGCTATTATAGAGACTCAACTCAGAGAGTTACTAATCCCCATAAAAGGCCAGCAAATGAAGAAGAGAGGTTAAGGTCATCGACTAGAGGCTATACTGTTCTTTACTGATACATGGAATGTAGGCTACAGCAAGTTCTTTTATTTTCAGAACTATTCTACCAAGGGAGAAAGCGTGAACTTGCCACTATAAAAAATAACCTTGTTTGAAACACAACGAAGCCATGTTTTTGGAGCTGTCCTAAAAGAATGAAGCATTCTTTGTGTAAAGGGAATAATGTCCTTATACGCCCAACTTTTCCATAATCGTTTTCTTTTTCATCCAGGTTTTGTTGAGTTGCCACATGTGCACACACATGCCACGTGTGTATGTTAGGAGAGATACTTCTCTGCTCAAAAGAATAGGTCAGCTCTGCTCTCTGATTCTGTGATAGCTTATGTATTAGTGTATCTGCTTCTGCATTTTCCCATATAGCAAGACTGAAATCATTTCAGGTGAAACCTTAAAAACACTTTTATTCTTTAAATAGAAGTGGAACTCTTCTACTGTTTCCACTTCTGTATGGGGCAGGTGAGGGCCTTCCTGAATAGTGGCTTTTGTCAATCACATGTTTGGAGGGGCCTAAGGAGCCACTGAGATGCCACTATTGTAGAAACACATTTTACACGAAAGTGTGACTGACACTTCCCCAGTGTTTGTTCTCCAGGTTGCATCAGAAAATGAGGTAGACCATGGTACAGTACAGAATGTAGATAAGAGACAACTTCAAAACATTTACCAGACAAAGCCTTGGCTGAGTACTGAACACAGGGTTTTGTTTTTTTTTAATTAAAAAAGTTTTCTTTTTCATGTTTATTCATTTTTGAGAGAGAGAGAGAGAGACAGAGACAGAGAGAGACAGAGACAGGGCACAAGTGGGAGAGGGGCAGAGAGAGAGGGAGACACAGGATCTGAAGCAGGCTCCAGGCTCTGAGCTGTCAGCACAGAGCCCGATGTGGGGCTTGAACTGACAAACCGTGATATCATAACCTGAGCACAAAGTCAGATGCTTAACTGACTGAGCCACCCAGACAACCTGAGATTTTTTTTTTTTTTCTGCTCCAATGTTGCCTTTCATTATTAAAGATATTAAAATATAATGGTTACCATTGACACATACAAACTGTTATTATAATGGCAATATGCATTACTGAGCCCCTTCTAGCCTACTGCAATTTGCCTTACTGCAAATATTCTATATTGCTTTCGATAGTGATTCTTGATTTACCCAATTCTGACCAATAAGGCAAGTTGGTTATCTGTGAATTTAAGTCATATTAGTACCTTCAGATCTGGGATGCAATGATGTATGAGTTAAGTTGCAATTCAAGTATAGTTGTTTTCTACCACTGTATAACAAATGACCACAAACCTTGTGGCTGAAGATAACATCCATTTTTAATCTAACAGTTAAAATGGTTACCTAGCAGTTCTGCAGGTCCAAAGTCTGTCACAGCAAGACTGGATTTTTCACTCAGGGTCTCAGAAGCCTAAAATTGAGGGGTTTGTGTGCTGCATTCTTCCATAGCTGCATTCTGCTATGGTTGTGGCAGACATCAGTGCCTTGTGGTTATGGGGCTGAAGATTATATTTCCTTGCTGGCTGACACCTGGAGGCTGCTTTCAGATCCCTAGAGGCTTCCACATCCCTTGCCATGTGGCTCTTCTGTCTTTAAATCAGCAGTGGAGCTTCTATGTTGTAGAAGATTCCTTTTACCTTTTGAATTTTTTATAAAAAAAGTGTACCCATTTATTTTGAGAGAGAGCGTGCATGTGCTTGCACAAGTAGGGGAGGGGCAGAGAAGAGAGTGAGGTAGAGGGAGAGGGAGGGAGGAGAGAGAATCCCAAGTAGGCTCTGTGCAGAGCCTCTGGAAGGGCTGAACTCATGAACCACGAGATCATGACCTGAGCTGAAATCAAGAGTCCACCACTTGACCGATTGAGCCACCCAGGCACCCCTTGAATCTCTTTTATTTAGGAAAAGCTCTGTCTCTTTTTAAGAGCTCGGCTAATTGGGTCGGCCCCACTGAGGTTAGTCATTCTAAAGTCAACTGATTTGGGAATTAATTACATCTGCAAAAGTCCTTCAGAGAAGTAGGCATCTGTGGTTTCGCTTTCCCCTGTTTGGCTTTTGCTGTGGTTTCAGTTACCCATGGTTACCTGGAGCAGGGGGTGTGGAGGAACCATTTGATCCTTCTGACGAATCTTCAGAAAGTCAATAGTAGCCTACCTCTATGACCCAATGCCTGCCTCATTCACCTCACTCTGTGTCCACATAGGCCTTTTACCATCTCACATCATCCCAAGAAGGGTGAGTAAAGTATAATAAGATATTTTGAGAGAGACCACATTTATATAACTTTTATTACAGCTTATTGTTATAATTATTATACCAATAGTCCTTGAATTGTGAAGGTTTGACCTAATGATCTTTCACTTTTGCACTGGTGAGAAAGTGATACATATTCAGTAGAAACTTAACTTTAAATTTTGAATTTTGATCTTTTCCCGGGCCGGTGATAAGCAGTGCAATACTGTCTCATGATGCCAGGCAGCAGCGAGCCACAGCTCTCAATAAGCCACGTGTGCAGGGGGGTAAACAACTCATACACTTCCAACCATTCTGTACCCATACACCCACTCTACACCTCCTTTACCATACTCAATAAATTACATGAGCTGTTCAACACTTTAGTATAAAAGGGGCTTCGTGTAGATGATGTTGCCCAGCTGTAGTCTAGTGTTCTGAGCACATTTAAGGTAGGCTAAGCCAAGCTATGATGTTAGGTAGGTTAGATGCATTAAATGCATTTTCAAGTTAATTTTCAACTTACGATGGTAGACTGGGATGTAACCTTATCATAAGTCAAGGAAAATCTGTATTTTGCTATTGTTGTTGTTAATGTCTTACTGTACAGAATTTATAAATTAAACTTGGTCATAGGTATGTATGTATAGGAAAAAACAATATAGAGAGAGTTTCATCCTATCTGCATTTGAGGCATTCAGTGGGGGCCTTGGAATATATCCCCTGTGGATAAGGGGGAATTACTGGGTTAGTGTTTGGCTACTTGGAGAAGGTGTGTCTGTGCCAGGGAAGAGTTCTGCTTACCTCACTAAGAATACTATTCTTTCATATCTGAGTCAGTGGGATTAATTTGATTTCCATATATTTTAACTCTAGAAAGAGCTCAGTAATAACAGAAGAATTTGGCTTTTGCCTTGAAGACCAACATCAAAGAACTTAATAAATTATTTAATCTTATGCAGTCCAGGAGAATCATGCCAGTTTGGTTTGGTACTTCTATTGATACAGATATAAAGATAAATAGAAATAAAGATATATAACCATGGATATATACTTTATATCCTTGTAGGGGACACACCTAACATACTGTCCAAACTGAAACCAAAAATTCATTGATCTGCTTAAATCAAGCAACATTTAGCACTTGCTGTGTTCTAGGCGCTGACCTCAATGATGAAGATAGAGATGGGGTGCTACATCTTAAGTTAATTTCTAAATCTAATTATATTTAAGTTAAAACATCACAGGCGTTTTTATGGCATTCTAATTTATGTTCAAGGACAAGAAAGCAGTAATAGTTAATTTTTTAAAAAAAGTATTAATAAGGGGGATACTTTAAATGATACTTAATAATTTGGCAAGACTACAATGATTAGCAGAGAGGGTCAGCACAGAAATGTAGACAGATTCATAGGACATAACTAAAAACCTAGAAAAATCAGAAACATCCTGATATGTATACATAAGACTTTAATATAATTTTAATATATAATAAAATTGCCATTTGAAATTACTGATGTTATGTTATGAGAACTGTGAACTATTTGGGGAAAAATGCAGCTACGTTTCTTTTTCATCATACATAAAAATCAATTCCAAATGATAAAAAATGTAAAGATTAACAATGAGGACTTAAAATTATATGAGAATACGAGGTGCATGTTTGTATTATTTGGGGGCAAGGAAAATCTTCTTAAGCATGATCCCCAAGCAGATGCTAACACAGAAGTTGATAGATTTAGCTCCATGGCAAACAAAATCTTCTGCAGATCAGGAAACATCTTCAGTAAGATAAAGCGGTTAGTTATGAAATAAGGAAAAAAATGTTTCCACATATATGGCACTGCTGCATAATGAGCTTTTAAAAATCAAGAAGTAAAACAATTCAGGAAGAAAAAAAAGCAAAAGGAATAAGTAAGAAATTTAAAATGAATACAAATGACTTCCCTCAAAAGAAAAAGAAAAATGCTCAAAATCACTAATAATCAAAGAAATTAAAACTAAAACAATGCGATGTAATTTTTGCCTAAGAAAACAGACCAAAAATGTTTGCACAAGTGTTGAAGAAAATGTGGGGAAATGGGCATGCAGACCTTTTGGAAGCTAATCAATCTGCAGACAAGTCCTGAAAGTGGGGCACCTGGGTGGCTCAGTGGGTTAAAGCATCTGAGTCTTGATTTAGGCTCAAGGCATGATCTCACAGTTCGTGAGTTCAAGTCCCAAGTCAGAGTCCATGCTGACAGTGCGGAGCCTGCTTGGGATTCTCTCTCTCTCCCTCCCTCTCTACCCCTCCCCTATGCAAGCACCTGCTCTTGCTGTCTCAAAATAAATAAACTAAAAAAAAAAAAGTCCTGAATGTACAGTCTTTTACCCAGAATTCAGTTTTTATTAATAGATCTTTTAAAATAGCTAAGAATAAATACAAAGATTTAACCACAATATTTATTGCAGTATTACTTATAAAAATTGTATCTAGTATAAATGTCTAATAGTAAGTCATAGTAACTTTATAATACACACTACTATATAGTATTTTTTATTAACTTTTAAAATCTTTATTTTTGAGAGAGAGAGAGAGAGAGAGAGAGAGAGAGAGAGAGAGAGAGAGGGGGGGGGGGGGAGGGGCAGAGAGAGAGGGAAACACAGAATCTGAAGCAGGCTCCAGGCTCTGGGCTGTCGGCACAGAGTCTGAGAAGGGGCCGGAGCTCAGGAACTGCAAGTTCGTGACCTGAGCTGAAGTCAGATGCTTAACTGACTGAGCCACCCAGGTGCCCCATATTATATAGTATTTTGAATTATCTTATAAAAGAATATTTCATTCCCTAAAGAGAGTTAATTATATGTATAATTAAAAAATATTTTCCTCATTATATAACTATATATGAGCAGTTCCTCATAACTGCATTCCTCCATATATACATGTTAATTTTAGGGATATATAGATATAAAATTGTTTTTGTATGTAACATTTTTATACAATAATGTTTTTTTTTGTGTATATATATATATATATATATATTTATAGTATGTGTGCGTGTATAAAGTTTTATATCTATATATCCCAAAAGCTAATAATTTAATTGTGTCTGAATTTGGGGATTATGGGTAATCTAAATTTTATTTTAGTTGGTTTTTATTTTCTAGATTTTCTATGATAAACGTGTTATTTTTAATGATCCATCCCCCACCCCCTTATTATAGATAATTTTATTACCCAAAATAAGCTGGCCTTGGAACATAGAGCAGAGAGCACAGATTTTGGAATCTGGTGGAACTGCCTTTGAATCCTGGCTCATAGGTCACTGCTTATCCTGTGGGATGATTGTCCTGGATCAGGTGCTTGCCCTGATGAGCTGTGGCAGACAAAGCCGGGTTATAGTTTCAAAATTTGGCTGCCTAAGGACAAGCCATCAGCATAAGTTGTGAGTGTTGTAGCTAGTCTTGGGGTATGGCAGACTGAATACTGAACTATAGTGCAACAGGAAGTGGTAAGCTTTTGGAATGAATAAAGTGCTATGGAATCATAGAGACGGGGATAGAAGACTCCTGAGAAAACATCACTGAAAAGGTGACTTTCAAATGATATTTCTAGGCAGTACAATTCACTAGCTGGTGAAGAGGAAGCAGGGCAGGTAAAATGTCGTAGGAGCAGAAGAGGCATCATGAAAGAATGGTGGAGGCATGAAAACACTATATTTGGAGAAAGGTAGGCAAAATGGTTACTTGAGGAGTGCATGCAAAATAAGCCAAGAAAGGTAGGTGAGAGCTAGCTGGATTCTGACTCTGAATATTTAGGGCAATCCCTTTTGCCAGTTGGTTATTTCTGAAAATGATGATATTTCAACTTGAAGAATCCCTTGCTACCACCTGGGGAGTCTCAGCCCCAGCAGCACTTTGGGGATCCCTTTGGAGCCTTTAAAAAACAGGGATGCCTGGGGCCCCAACTTGGATCCCAAATCCAAATTTCTGAGGGTTGAGCTTCAGTATGTATGAAAAGATTCCTGGGTGATTGAAACAGTGACAAAGAAGGTCAAGAGCCATTGTTGTAGACCATGCTATTTGACTTGTCTCCCATTTTCTGTATAGTCTCTAACTCCCTGTTTCGGTTTCAGGCTGTTTGAAAACACATGCCAGGCTCTCTGGGTATAAGTAGATTAGCCTTGGCCTATGCTTTTCTAAGACCCTGGAATCCACTGCATGACTTTTAGTGCTTCATAACTCATCTCTGCTTTTAATAGTTTCATCACGTTCCAGTTTCTTTATGATTTGCAACTATTATCTTATCTCAAAGATAAACTCACCAAGAAATTTCTTCCACCATTTAAACTTGGTCCCAGAGCCATTCTGCTCAGGCCTCTCTAATTGCCCTTCTGGGCAGGCACCTGTTTCCTACTGGCTCTTACACTCTACCCTGCAGCACTTTCCTACCTTTCTTGGCTAGACCAGTTGTTAACGGACTCTTCCTTTTGAGATCTTTTACCTCTCAGATGATTCTTTGCACCAAAGTGGGTGTAGCTTTTCTCTCATCTTTTTATAGGGCAAATTTTTTCAAAGACAATCATTTACTCTTAGAACATCTATTTTTCCTTAAAATTTTCAATATCAATATCCCTATTTTTTTCTTTGACAATGCTAGGCATTCTTTACTACCACATTATTTCTGAATACGGCAAACGTGGAAGAATTCAAACTCTTAAACAATGCTACTTTTAAAAGAGAACTCTGGTAAGATGCAGATTATTTCAGTTACATTGAGGATTAGCCAGGTTTTCTCACCTCTAACACCTCGTGTAAATAAATCGGGAGATTCATTAACATAACATAAGAGGCACCAACCATGGCCCCATAGTCCTAGAACTAATGAGCACATAATAAATCCCAGCTCTCTCCAGCAAACTCCAAATGACACGGGCTAAAGAAACATGGCCTTTCAATCCATCAATTTCTATCTTACCTTGATAGCAGTCATGAATGCCTTCCAATGCCAAAGCAGGGCAGAGCTGTAATTCAAAAACAGTAAGATTTGTAAACCTTGAAAAACCACTTTGGATTTACGGGCCAGAATCAAAATTTTATTCCCTCTTCCAAGCTTGGAACTCTAAAAAAACAAAACAAAACAAAACAAAACAAAAACCAACCCCTCCCCCCCCCCCCAACACACACACACACAGTGGGAGGGCATATGGACTTTACCTGCCTTGCGTTCACAGGGATGCAATAGAGTGTAATGCTCTTTTATGGGACTCAAATGCATCAACCCTAACTTTTTCAGCTTTGAGACTCATAATCTGTAAATATTCAAGAATCACTGTTACCACAATTTGCCTAAACATGAGTTTGTCATCCCAACTGTCAGTTGAGTGGATAATGAGGATCATTCCTCTCATCCAGTTAATTACTCTCTGCCGACTGGTTGTGCTCTGCTTCTTTAGATTTTGTCTTGGCTCTCTGAAGTCTTCACTACATTTTCAGCTTGGGGGATTTCTAGAGCCCTCATAGCTTTTGTCTTTTAATGTTATCTCCTGGAATCTTCAGAAAAAGAGTGATCATCTCTGAGAAACTAAATGCTGTCTTTTGGATGATACAAAACCTATACTTAAAGGGCTCTTTTAAATTTTCCTATCCGCTGAAGACATGTTCCTGATTTTCTGTGCAAACATGATTAAATGTTCAATTTATAACTTAATTTAGGAATACATTATGTAATCTACTCTTAGAGACTGTAATGGAACAAATATAGTTTTTTCCAGAATTGAAGCGAAGTGAAACTAAAAATGTTCAGTGGTTTGGCTTACTGTTAGAAATATAAAGAATTTTCCTACACAAGCAAAAATAACAGCCCCACTGTGGATTGACATTTGGAACATAGCTATTACACAGGAATAGGCAATCAGTTAAGAGATCAAAAGCTCTTTGAAAACATTTCTATCAGGGTGCCTGGGTGGCTCAGTTGTTAAGCAACTGACTTTGGTTCAGGTCATGATCTCACTGTTCATGAGTTTGAGCTTGCTTCAGGTAAAACACAGGCCCCACATTGGGTTAGCCCTGTTTCTCTCTCTCTCTCTGCCCCTCATGGGACTGTCCCTCCTGGGATTCTCTCTCTCTCTCTCACTAACTTGCGCCCTCTCTGTCTCAGAAACAAAATAAAACGTTTCTATATACCATACGCTTTTGTTAACCTTGAGGGGGTGATTAGAATGAAAAGAAACAATTAAAAATTAACATCACATTTTTAATGATAAAAATTGGCTATGGAAAGGGAAAACGTATATTAAAGCATCAATGTAGGATGATCGTGATGCCAGACTAGTCAGAGACCATCCAAGTCAGCCCTTCCATTTCTCATAAAGACCAGACCATGAAGGACTTGCTCAGTGTTCCATGGGAAGTCACTGATAATGTGCCTCTGTTTTCTCAGTATTAGAGATAAAGGTGGAAGTGGGGACTTGTATATGTATATACATACGTATAAATACTATATATATAATACTGTAAAATTTATATAGGGTTAACCATGGTTAACCCTCTCCTTTATAAGTATATGAAAAAGTGACCACTGATCTAGATAATTAGATTTAATCATCACTAGTATAGTTTCTGAGGTGATTGTCACTGATGCTTCATGCACTTTGTGAAATATCATAGTCTAACAAAGCAATAATTTACATGATATATTATCGATGAAGAAGGTAACATGTAACTAACTTATGCATGTCTAGATCAGTGTTTTCAAATCACATCCATTGAGATGGCAGTGGTGGTCTCTGAAAGAAGGGCTTCCTGATGAAGTCATTCTGGAAAACCTGACTCAAAGAAAATTTAGGAAGATTCTTTCCCAGAGGGCTACTTAGAGCCTGTAATAATCTAAGAAGCCCTGTGAATCCTCCTGTTGGGGTAAACTATGTAGTATTTCTCAAATATATTTGTGGAACTCTTATTTTTTCTTTACTAAATAACCATTCATGTTACACCAGAACGCTTGTGTTCTGAGAAACAGTTTAGACATGCGGTTCTAAAATGTCTCTTTCAGCTTTTTGAAACTCAGTTTTTCATGTAACTCAATTCTAAATATTTATGTTGACACTTATGATCTCAATTTAAAATTTCCTAGAATTCTATTATGAGGAGAATATCATCCAGATGGGCTCTGTGACTTGCTGGTTGGCTCTCTGTTCTCCCTACTCCATTTGTCCAGAAAATGTCCCTTGACATCCTGCTCTCCCTACCCCAGGGGACCCTCTTTCATTCCATTTACCATGGGTGTTACTATTGTTTGTTTGGACTGCTAGCTCCTTGAGGTCAGGGGCCATGTTGTATTCTTTGCATTCCCATTTTCTAGCACAAGGCCTATTGTTTATTAATTCAGCAAATATTTTTTTGACACTGCAAACAAGACAGAGAACTCAGCCTTTTTAGAGCTACCGTCCATTGGGGGAGTGAAAGAAGCATTTGCCTTAAGATGTGAGAAATGCTGTGATAGAAGAAATGCAGACTGTTCTCAGAAAGAACACTCTAGGGAAGGTCTCCTGAGGGATTGATACCTATTTTGAGACCCCAAAAAAGAACAGGAGGTATTGGAAAGGTGCGTGTAGTAGTCTTTCATGGAATACTCACTAGAAGAATTAATATATTCCTAGAGAAAACAGAACCTCGATCAACTTATTTTTTGGAACTGTTCTTTTTCCTTTTATCAGAAGCAATTTCTTTTTAATTGTTAAAATGATCGAATCTGTTTCTGAAGTTTTATGAAGGTTTTGGAGACATCCTTAAGAGGTTTGCTTTCACATTTTATTGCCCTCACATTCTTACTGCTGTTACTGCTGGGATTCATTTCAAATTTTTATCAATACTATTTTTTTGGTACATACTTTCTGTGTGAGATAACTTTTCTAACATTTACAATTAAAATTTTATGCATAGAAATGGCATAAAGCAGTGAAATATTTACATCCAGCGTGTGTCTGCATCAAAGTATATTTTACAGATAACTATCTTCTTTTATACTGATTTTAATCATTACTATAATGCTCAACAAGTTTTCAGTGCCCTTTTACATATATTATCTCATTTGAAATGATAAATTCACAAGACTTTCACTCAGTCATTAACTCCCCAAACAACCCTGCAGAGTAGACAATACCAGCATTGTCCCTTTCTAAGTAGTTCCATCCCCACAGATGAAGAAGAAACTGAGTCAGAAAGATGACAAATAATTAGTCTGGCCACAAAGTGGTGTTATATAGGGCGCTTAGCTATTTTTGTATTTCCAAACATTTATTCATTTTGTTTCTTATGTAAATTTGGCAGATTTCTCTATCTCTCTGATAAGCATTTCATCGTAGAGAGCCTTTTGAATTGCTCATGGTCATCTTACATGAGAAATTATTTGTGTTTAGAGAAAAAATAATTGATGCTTTATTTTATGGACCACATAATGCCTCGGGTCTTAAGAAGGGTTGTCTGATAAGAGTTTTAGTTTTGAGTTCCTAGCACTTTCATATTCATTTGCAGAGACGGTTCAAAATGTCTAAGCTATGTAGCTATCACTCTTCTGATACCATAAACAGGTGCAGACTGTTTTGTCACTGAACACACAATGTTTTGTCACTGGTTGTGTCTTTTATGTTTTCTTAGCGTAGGTACCAAAGTGTCCTTCAGTAGTTTAAAAGTGAATGCATGGGCAGCAGATTAAGATTTATTTCAGTCAGAGCTAGATTTTTTCTTAATACTAAAATAGGAATCTTTTGTTAACTAGTGATTGTCTATAAGGTAGCAGGAAAAGAAGATTATGGTGTGGTTGACTCTTCAGAGATTAAAAATGACCAGATCAAGTAAGTAGTCAGAAGGCAGTGTATTGAATTTAACTTTCCTAGTTGTTGTTGTTGTTGTTGTTTTTTCTACAGACTCTTATAGAGGTTTGAATATTTCAATATTAGGAACACCTGTTTTATCCAGAGATCATTCATTCATCTACTGAAACTGATGGGGATGCAGCTAAGAGCAAGAGTAGAGAAATTTTTGAAAAGCAAACATAGATGTCAACATGTTTTTGCATTATATTTCACATATTAGAGGTAAGAAGAATGCATCATCATTAGCTCACTTAATTCTAAAGTCAGGCTATTGGTTTTCCAGCCAATTAGAATTTGAAATTAGAATATGGAAGTTATTATGGGACACAGGAATATTGATAGCAGTAAGTAGGGACAGCTGAAAACCAAAAGAGATAAACCTACATACATACATGTATGTATGAGGATGTACATGTATGAGAAGGTAAGGAAGTATGAAGTATGAAGTAAATTTCAGAAGGAATTTTATAAAAAGAGTTGAAGTCAACCAAAAAAAGGTTTTGATATCAAGCTCCACTTGTATGGAAAAATTTCCCATCATTGCTAGAAATAGGAGGTCACTGTCCTTTGTAAAGTAGCTGGGGTCATCACAATGGGGTTGAAATTTCCCCCAGACATTGAAATTTTTAAAAATAATATTGAAAGCCCCAAAAGTCAGAAGCTTTATTTTCTGAGTGATCTTATGAAATGAAAGAGAGATCATAATAACTATTCCCTTTTTAATCATTTGCCCTTTCATTTGTTTTGTTTATTCTATTTTTCATAAGAATTTTGATGACTCTTGTCTTTGTGCCCTCTTCACTTCAGAGAGCTATTTAATGTCTGTCAAATGTCATGTTACATGTTATAATAACACCACATGGTTATCTATAATGCCATAAAAATATGTATGTGACATCTAGTCATAACTTTGACAAAGAAGATGATCCGATTCCATTATACAGTTTAAGAGTCTATATGACATTTACATAGGCTACTTGCACGCTTATCTCTTTGGTGCCAATTTTTAAAACCATCTTTCTTTTTTTCCTTCAAATTAACTATCACATGGAAAAAAGATAACGCAAAATAAAAATTAAGTTTTATGCAGTTAAAGATGCATTCTTTAAAAACCTCACTTTTCCTGTTAAAACCCTGGTGGTTGTTGCATAAATTCTAGACCATCTGAAACAAATTATTTGTGAACATATAGTAATGCCTCTCAAGCATGCTAAAACTTCCCCAAGTTTTAGAAAATTTGTATGAAAATATTTATGAAACAAGTATAAATCGCACACTGTTATTTTTTTGGGGGAGTAATATCAGAAGAAGATTATATATCAAACTAGGAAATGTTATTGAACAAAATGAAAAAAAAAAACCACCGAAGTAGAGAATAGAAGAAAGAGTTGTACCTGGAAAAAGCAGAAAAGCTAGAGGAATTTTAAAAAGCTTTATATTTTAATGACCTGGTAACAGAGAGAAAGTGAAGTCACATGTGATGGTTTGATTTGCTCTGTGATGATTTTGATTTGCTCCATGATGACAACACCCAGCCTCTGAATTACTTCCTTTGCATCTGTGAAACAATCTTGGGAGGAATCCTAAGGGATTAACTTTGTTGCACTGGTCATCAGTGTGGGCATTTCCAGATGAAGACTCTCTGGTGTTTTGGGGAGGCTTTTGGGTTGTGTTCTCAGCAACTTTTCCATTTCTTCAGGCGTTCCATTAAGAGAGTCTCATGGCAAAGATTTTACCCAACCACAGCAGAAAGCCTTTAGACAGAGCTGAAGTAGCTCATTTTCTTTTGATGTCTCTTAGAAATTAGCTAACTTAAAGCCACTTCATAATTTTAACACTATCAGAACTTAAAATGGAAGAGACAAAATGTTTAATATTCCAAGCATGACCCAAATACACAATACAAAGAGGTCTGAGAGAAAAGACTTTTGCTGAACTCTCTATAGAGAGTTCTAATTGAGAAGAAAAAACCCACCAAAATAACTAATATATAAGTAAAATAAAAAACCAAACCTCAAACCAGACCAGCCGTACACAATCTCAGTGGTTACTAACTTACACTCCATGTCATTTTCTTTCATGCTAAAGGAATGACTAACTAATTAGAATTTTTGAATAAAGCTGTGTGACACCCCTCCTTTTTTTTTCTTTTTTCTTTCTTTCTTTCTTTCTTTCTTTCTTTCTTTCTTTCTTTCTTTCTTTCACTTTGCATCCTCTTAGTCAGGTATCTGCAAATACTATTTTGTGCCAATTGTCTGTGAGAAAAATATAGGCTAATTAAAATGCTAATCTTTAGTAAACACATAAGTACTTGCATGAAAATTAAACACTTGGGCTGCTAATTTATGAATACGTGCTCACACATCAGGAACACTGCAACTAGTGTGGACTTCACAGTCTTGGGCTTAACAGGCTCGTCTACATGTCAAATCCACTTCAGGGCTGAGAGTATCTACCATTGAAATCACCCAGTGTGCCTTCTCTCAAGAGCGTCTAAGGAGAAAAGAAAAGTGATGTGCACTTTGAGAAGATTATTTAAAGCCAGCAGATTCATTAGGGGAGAACTTAATTGTGATCGAATCTATAATCCTTTCAGTTCATCCCATAAATAATAACAGTCTGAACTCTATTGAATCACATGGCCTCTTTCGCACAAACCTATAGAGGAGAGTCCTTAAAATTGAATAGATGGAATTGAATGGACCTGGGAAGTGGGAACTGGAATTTGATGGACAGCCTTTCACCTCTAGGTTATTGGTTTGTATCTGACCCAGGTGATGAAAAGTCGTTGTTTTACAATGGCTGTTTAGTAGTTTTCTGTGTAATGAGCTGTTGGCTCCAGTCCATTCCTCAGTGGACAGGTGTCTGCTCGCATTCCCAAATCACTATTCCACTTGTCAGTCACATTTGAGGTCAAGGGCTAAATAGGAACGGGGGCCGAAATACTTTCTCATTCTGATGAGTACAGGCCTTCCTTTGTTGGTTGACTTGGTTAAAAAAACGAAAACCGCCAGAGTCACTGTTCAGGCTCTGCCTATTTTCTGTGTAAGAAGATTTTACTGTTTCGAACTTCTATCATAATGAAAAACTATTAGGTTCTCAAATGTGCGTGTTTTTTATGGTTACATACCATGGAAAGAGATGCCCAAATACACTCCTAGACCCAAGGGACATTAACATTTGAATGTATTTGTCTAACTGCCACAGGGCTATCTCATACTGAGAAAGCATTTGCATCTGACTTTACTTCACTGCTACAGGAGAATTGTGATATAGGCTCCAAATCCTGATAAAACTTGCAGGTAGAAGATATTCAGTGGCTGAGCATTATACGGTATCTCGACTGGAAGAACACTCCTCTCTGAGTGCGGAGGTAGAAGAAGACATATAGGGAAGTCTTCAATGTTTCTTGGGATTTATAAAAAGGAGATAAGCTGCTCTAGTTTAAGCCTGGCTTAAATACTTCTGTTTCTGTATTTTCTACCATTCTAAAAATATGGATTTGTGTTTATTAGCATTTCTAGAAAAGTTTGTGGCCTAGAGTGACTGGTCAAAGCCAGAAGCCAGAAGACTCATATGGTTTAGCCCTGAACGCTAGGGAGGGTTTTCCACTACCAAAAAGTGATACGGTTTCCTACATAAACTGACGAGATCTCTCAGACAAAGATGTGTTGTGAATAAGAGTTTTACAGTCCTTGTTTCCTTGCTCCTGTAGGTCTGGTCTCTATTTGCTTAAGAAAGATTGTATCAACTTAGGTTATTTTATTTTCTATCCTGATAGAATTGATTGCTAAATACTTTGACTTATTAAAAGGGACTGGATTGAATGAGAAACTTAAAACCTTTTATTCGACTTTACGTGTCATGGACCTCCTAGCACATTTTTAAGCCTGAATCTCTCTTTGTGATTACAGGTTGCCCGCTTGCGCATCTCACTGTTTCTTGTACTTACAGATCTACTAGCAAACATTCTACAGATGTAGTTCTTAGAAACTGAAAAAAAATAATAAAATAGTAGGAACCCTGAGATCTAATATTATACCAAGTGTTTTACATTTCTTGCAAAATGTATTTTCATACCTTTGGCAAGTTTTCTTGTCTTACTTTAGTACTTGTTTTTCTTAGACCCATTGAGAGAATGATACATTTTTCTAGGTCTTTATTGGTAAAAAGGATATCAGAATTCCCATGGGACCATCTATAGGTGGGTATCAGTTGTTTTCTCTATGCCTTCATGATATTGCGATTAGTAAATCTGAAGGATAAACGTTTAATTTGAACTCTGGTAATACCTAAATAGTTAATTTTTCTTTCCTTAGAAAACAAGTTTCATTAAGTTCAATAACTACTTAACGTCTTAAAATATCAGCAATAGTGTAGATATTTATTGAATGCCAATTAGGTGAGAATCAGTGAGGTCAAGTGTTGTAGAAAAAATTATGGTAAATTTTATTGCAAATTAGAACGAGTGTGAGTAATCAGGAAATCTGTATTACATTCTCCTTTAGTGAGAGTGGAACGATTACCTCTTTCTATCGTGGTGGGGTGGGGTTAGGGGAAGGTTCCTTAAAGCGAGGCTTAGGCTATTTTATCAATAGTGATTCCTACTGGACTTCAGGCCTGTAAAAATCCTGACACGCCGAGAATCTAATTACACCATGTCATCCATGTTTAACTTCTTTATTCTTATTGCTCTCATCTGCTCAATCTTATTGGTCAGCACCTACCTGATTTGACAGAGTTTAAGTTCTAGTGCTTTTCTGATACTTGATAAGTGATGCTTCCTATGATCAACATAGCTTTATGCCCACAAGACAGAACCCTGGTGACAGAGTATGGTAAGGGGATGCCACCCAAATTTCTAGGGCCTTATTCCATCACCAGATCCTCTATCTGAAGAAATTAATCTTCAGAAAAGCAAGCAAATGGATATTCCTCCAGTTTTACTTACAAATCATGTGGGATCCCAGTCATATTCAGTAAATGTGTGTGGAGTGCAAGTTTGGGCAGGCGGTAGAGGTGACTTGTGGCAACCCCCCTTCAGAGTAGGTGATGCTTGTTAAGGACAGACAGGTGCTGCAGTGGAAGAAGGCCTGTGTTGGAGGCTACACCATCGTCGAAGGTGTGGCACGTGTGTGTGTGTGTGAGTGTGTGTGGTGTTTCAAACACTACCGTATTCAGTTAATCACTTTGGTGGAAAACAAGTCTTGTGGTGACATTAGTAGGAGGTTTGCGACAAGTTATTCAGTCTGGCAATGATTGCAAATTAGAACTTTATTCAGGAAAGGATATCAATTTAAGAGTAGACAGAACACATTTACTATAGTTAATTCAGACCCTCTTTCAATGGGGTACATTTTCTTAGAAGCAGCCATAGAGATAAATGCATCACGTGACCATCAGAACCGAACTGCTGAATGAAGATATTGGAGGGCTGGAGCTATTCATTTCCATTTACAGAATCCAAATTGCTGAAAAGTCATGGGAAGGCAGGAAAGAGACTTGCTGTTTTCTAAAATGCTCCCTGGCATTTGTCTGCCTGCGTCATCCAATGCAGTATCTCATTCTGCCGCCACCCGGAGTCCCATTCACTGGTTTGTTTAACCTCAAAGTGGGAAAGTAACTAACACAAATACATTCATTGTCCATGCTCTAATAGAATTAAGATTCCCAATACACTGCCTGCATTTGAATGAGGTTTGTTACACACTAGCTTTTATGGTCACACCCTTTTCCCTTGATGGTTCTTAAGAATGGCAGAAGCAGGAGACCAGAAATTTTGTAAGCTCATAAATATGAAGCACACTGTGTTTAAATAATGCCAGGGTGGTGATACAAATGGACCAATGCCAGGAAGCTCAGAGTTAAAGCTAACAATTCATCCTTACACCATTATGAATGAGAAGGAAGGAGAAAAGGACACTGTATTCGTTACAGTTGTGCTGCCAGCAGACTGGGGTAGCTCTGTCTAATGGGCCACTGTGGCACAGAGCTTTGCATTGTGCACTGTTTACCCAGAAGACAGGAAAGAGGTCTATTCTACTCTAGAAAGTCCAACTTGATATTGGGGAATTACATAATGTTTATTTCAAATGGTACGTAATCAACAGAAGTGACTGTAAGCATTTGGAATAAACCTATATCTAGTCTCCTGCCAGGCGGTGGCGGAGACGGCACAGGGCATTGGAAATGGAAGCAGCCACTCTGGGACCGTGGGCAGAACCAGTGCGGGTTGTCATCAGCTGTTCTTCTTACCCTGCTGCTTAGCTGCTGTCGCCTTCTCTTTCTTCCACCTTCAGTAATAGCTGGAACTTAAGCATGGTCTTATAAACACTGTAGTGCAGAGTATCAGGCCACCGGGTTCTCTTTGTTCAGACATGGGCTCAGTGCTCTGAAACAAAATGCTACAGTAAAAAAAAAAATTTTAATGTTTATTTATTTTTGAGGGAGGCAGGGAGTGAGGGAGAGAGAGAGAGAGAGAGAGGAGACAGAGCGTGACCAGGGGAGGGGCAGAGAGAGAGGGAGACACAGAATCCGAAGCAGGCTTCAGGCTCTGAACTGTCAGCACAGAGCCCAACGTGGGGCTTGAACCCACGGACTGTGAGATCATGACCTGAGCTGAATGAAGTTGGATGCTTAACTGACCGAGCCACCCAGGCACCCCCCAAAATGCTGCATTTTGATGGTTTTTAAAAATTAAAACATTTTTTTTGCTTTGATATGCTGGAGTTTGCCATTTGGCTATTTGGCAACTGACTCTTAGGGATCTGGATTTTGCTCTGTCTTTGTCAAAGTGAAATTGGCAGGGTAATTTTGATGATTAGTGTGAATTACATTTGTGGTTGTGGAGATGCAAATGTTTGTCTTCTCTTAAGGCTAAGGTGAGAGGAAGATATATTTCTTTTAATTAGCAATTCTTGGAAGAAGTAATTTTCTAAAATATACATCCTTAAAAAATAAAATAATAAATTACATGTCATTTTCTGCTTGATACGTGACTGTATTGAATTAGCCTACTTTCATGATCTTTAACTCTGTATTTCATATAAACTAAATTTCTTGTAATTCCCAGTTGCACATGCTCTGTTCTACCTTCTTTTGTTTCTTTTACAATGGATTTTAGTGCTGGTCCCGATTTCTCAATGCCTGGGCTAACCCATGATTGTAGGCAATGTCCGTTTGACAATCATATTAGTTCTTTCAAGGTTCTAGATTCTCTTACAGGCCAATTAAACCTGAGAGATGCTGGAATCCTTGAGGATCCTCTCTCCCAGGCTCATGACTCTAAAGGCAGCTCACTTAGGGTACCATGTTGGAGGTATATTTTTTTTCCTAGCAGGTTTTAAAGTATAATAGTGATGATGATGATACCACTACTATTCGTACCACTACCAGCTAATTCATCTCTGTGTGCCAGCAGTGATGTTATTTTTTATCAGGAAAAAAACCCATATTAATATCTCTGACAACTGGTCCCAACAGAAGACTATTACCAAGTTTGTGGATGTTAACAGATACGGCTGATTATCCTGTGGCTCAGCGATGTCAGAACTGCCGCCTCTAGGATTCTCTGGGCCTTTCCCTCAAGTTCTGAGATGATTGCCATGATTTAAGACATCCCCTCTGTGTTCAAAGCAAGAAGACAGAGGAAAGAGTAGAACCAGCTGCCATGATCCCTTTCACAGGAAAGCAAATGTGTCCCTAGTGACTCCCATCAGACAGTTGATGCTGTCTCCCTAGTTGGAATGGCACCATATGACCAGCCCTAGCTGTATGGGAATCTGGTAAGCAAGTCATTAGCTCTTTCATCCTATGTGCATATAGGAGAAAGATGTTGGCAATGGTTTTGATTTAGCCAGACTAAGTGCTCCGCACATTGAGAGATCAGGAAAGCAAGGCTCAGAGAGTTAAGTGGCTTTTTAAGGAGCGGCTAAATGGCAGAGCCAGAATATGAACTCAGGCTGTTTCAGAGCCTGTGCCCTTAATCATGATGCCACATTGCTTCTGTTTTTCTTAGGTTTATTTTTTTTTCCCTTATGGGGTCTTCTTGACCAGAAGAGATGCTTAAATAAAATAGTTCTCATCAAATTTGAGCTGAAGACTGCAGGACTCTTCCATTATTGGTTTAATTTATACAGCCCTCATTTGCCACCATACTGCTAAAGATGGAAATCTCTGAAGCATATTATCTAACTGTATTTAAACAGGCTATCATCTTGTCACTTTCATGTGTTGTTGAAGATTCTCACCACTTATGGACAAATACTGTTATTTTAAGAGCTTTAGTTCCTTTTATTATTATTATTTTTTTTTTTTCCTGCAGACTGAGCATGCCCAAGTATGCATTGTAACCTATAATTAAGATACAGGCTGTCTTATTGCCAAGCAATTTTTCCTTCGCACCACAAACCCAGTAATAGTTTCCTACTGCAACTAATTGTCAGAGATATTAATACATTTTCTCTTAATAAAAAAATAGCGTCACAGCTTCCTCTCACTTTTAAGGTCCCTATTAACTTTGTTATCTGACCAGTAATTAGTTGTAATCATGGACATTTTGGGGGATATGCGTGTGTCTTGCCAGAACATAAGAAAGATAGAAGATATACAGGGGTTCCTTAACTAAAAATTAAAGCAACAGTGAATGGCTTTCTTCAGTTCTCACGCCACTCTTTTCCTTTGCAGTTTCTAGTGAATAGAGCAGGTATAATACCTAGCAGTACCACATATATTATACACGGGTTTTATTTGGTTCATAATAAAGGTGATGCATTCCAATTCCAAAATGGATGAGACTTACATAAAGTCTAAAAAAAAAAATCCAACAACTTTACACTATGAAGGTCCTAGAATATGTAAACATAAAATATGTAATCTATCTTTGATTTGCGCCATAATGCTCCTTTGCTTTGAAATCATGGCTGTATTACCAAACTGACAGTTTTAATGGAAAAAGTGGCTTTCAAAAGCTGCTGTTGAAAACACACTGCATAATTCTCTAAGTCGTGAATATTTTACTACCAACATATGCAGGGAGGCAGTGAAAACACACTGGCATTTTATTCTCTGCAAGCTGGGATGGAGGAAATTCACTGGTGTTAAAGCTGCATGTTTGTAATATGATGCAAATTCATAACTACCTATGAATGCGCACTGTTGTTATTGGCAGGGAGCAACACTTTGTAGAGTCATTTGGAAGGTGATAAACGGATATGGTTTCATTTGTAATTTGCTCATTCAGCAAACATCTATCAGAAGCCCACTATATTTCAGGAACTGTGCTAGGCTCAATACAAAGATGAGCAGGGGAAAAGCCTCCACGACTGCTTTAAATGTCTCATGGGGGTGTTTCATGCAGAAGGCTCTGGGCAAACCCTGCCTGGTCACTTGGTCCAGCTGAAGCTCCTGGGCACTGGTCATCAAGTGAATCGCTCTTTGAGTGTCCTGTATCCTGCAGAGTGTGTGTTTCGGCGAGGGCACGGTTCATATAGCCCTGTACTAGGAGAATACACCTTGACCTTTTGAAGCTGTCACTGTTTATGATGGGAACATAAGAGTGGCCCATATGGGGTGATGACTGGTGGACTGGCAGGCACATTTTTTTTTTTTTTTTGGCTCAGGTGCTGAAGAGTCTAAGCATCAGTGTTAGCTCTTTAGGGGAGTGATGACAAATACCAGCTTCCTATACTTGGAGATTTTTGGACCCCTGATTCTTTGGGAAGGAAAGATGGGGGGGTATGTTTTTTCCCAAGTGAGGGATGGGTCCTGCTTCCTGCTAGCTCATGGACAGGCCGTCTAAAATGAACCTTGATTGGATCCTGGATAAAAGAGAAAAAAAGAAGAAGCTTTAAATGACATTTTGAGGATAATTTGGGGTATTTTTCCATCTCACTGTTAATTCCTGCTATCCCACTGTCCACTGACTTTTTGACAATGGAGCAGGTGGAAAAAGAAAATGAAGAGTGTTAGGAACTGAATTGTGTTCCTCCTCCCTCCCCTCAATTTGTATGCTGAAGCCCTAACCCCCAGTAATTTAGAATGTGACTGTATTTGGAGATAGGGCCTCTAAAGAGGTAATTTTTTTTTCATAAAATTACTTGGTTTTATTATCCATAATATGTTTACCTATTGCTCAATGCTTTAATTAAAAAAACAAAAAGTTTTAGAATTGCTCACCTATATCGCTAAGAAAAACAAATCTACTAACTAGAGTTGAATAAATCTAAAGCTTGCCTCATCTTTAAACTGAGTGTATATGGTAAAAACAACTGTATTTAGAAGTTAACTAGATTATATTTCCCTTTAGTGTGCTTTTATTGCTCATTTGGAATATAGTTAATTGTATTTGTTGTTGTTTGTATTTTAGGGCTAAAGAGGTAATTAAGGTTAAATGAGGTCATAACAATGGGCCTCTAATCTAATCTGACTGGTGTCCTTATAAGAAGAAGAAGAAATGGCAGAGATGTGTCTGCACAGTGGAAAGGCCATGTGAGGACACAGCAGGAAACTGCCTTAGAAATAATCTTCATAACAGGGCAAATTTTTTGACTTACTCTTTAATTTTTTTAATGTTTAATTATTTTTGCCAGAGAGAGAGAGAGAGAGCATGAGCGGGGGAGGGGCAGAGAGAGAGGGAGACACAGGATCGGAAGCAGGCTCCAGGCTCTGAGCTGTCAGCACAGAGCCCGACGCAGGGCTCGAACTCACGGACCGCGAGATCGTGACCTGAGCCGAAGTCGGCCGCTCAACCGACTGAGCCACCCAGGTGCCCCTTGACTTACTCTTTAAATCAAAGATCCCAGTTGTACTAATAGGTGAATTAGTTTGTGTAGTTTCTTACCCAATAATGTTTATCAATATCTGACAATTGGAATCACCAAAGAGGAGAGAGAATTTTCTATTATTGCTGGGTAGAAGTAGGTATGTTAATAGGCAATTTGTTTCTGAGGATTCTGCAGCTGGTCTTGTAGTTAATGTAGTGAAAGATGAGGTGCATGGCCAACTTGAGCAATTTGCTACAATGTGCAATGTGGAGAACATTTCCCAAAAGCCGTTTTTTACCTTTTACGTTTGTTTTTTACCTTTGGTTTCTCACAGGCTTGAGCAAAAATATCTTTGCAATGTGTACGTCCTGAGTCTGGGTCAGCCAGCGTTTACTGATGATTAAGTTGTGTACATAACATATTCTACTGGGTTTGAAGGAAGGGGAAATAGAATTCTTGCCCTTGAGACATTTGTTGCAATATAGACTTAAAAACATTATTTATTTAAAAGCAAATTAGTTAATATACAGTGTAGTATTGGTTTCAGGAGTAGATGTCAGTGATTCATCGCTTCCATATAACACCCAGTGCTCATCCCAACAAGTGCCCTCTTTAGTGACCGTCACCCATTTAGCCCATCCCTCGACCCAT
The DNA here is from genome assembly GCF_007474595.2 of Lynx canadensis. Classification (NCBI taxonomy): domain Eukaryota; kingdom Metazoa; phylum Chordata; class Mammalia; order Carnivora; family Felidae; genus Lynx; species Lynx canadensis. The sequence continues at coordinate 150,973,488 of NC_044303.2, read as the reverse complement.
CTTCCCTCCGGCAATCCTCAGTTTCTTCTCTGTATTTAATAGTCTCTTATGGTTTGTCTGCAATTACAGACTTTTTGCTAATTGTCACCGAAAGCAAAAGAACTGAATAATCTTAGTGGTAAAATATAAACTATATTAGATAAGGACCAGGTATGTTTCGCTTACTACTTAATCATAGTATCAAGCATAGCGCCCATCACACTTTATGTGCTCATAGTGTTAAATTTTAGTTTAGTTTTGTTCATTTATTCTAGTTTGATTTAGTTTCTTGTGCTTGAATGGAATAGAGATTTTAAAACACATTCTTATGACTTGATGCCAGTACACTAAGTGCTGGTAAAACTAATATCTGTTTGATCAGTGTTTATATAATATATTAATGAAGATTTAACATTATTTAGTTGACCCAATTAGATTGATAACTAGTCCAAATTTCTATTGATATATTTGGCAGTCTGAACAGATATAAACAAACATATATTAAAATTCTAATTGTTTGAATTTGGCATATATAAAGCCATAGACATACTCTATAAACTACTTTAGTAGAGTCTATTACTAAAATAAATGATAGACATGTATTTTTAAACGTTTTATTTTGAGATAATTTCAGACTTAAGGGGGAGTTGCAAATATGGTATAAAAACTTTCTGTTTACCCCTCACCCAGCTTCCCCTAATGTCAAATCTTACGTATCAGAGAACAGTTGTCAAAGCGAATAAATTAACATTTGTGCAATGTTATTCACTAAACAAGAGACTTTGAATTTTACTAGTTTCTCTTTTTGTTTCAGGGTCTATCCCGGAATCCCACATTAAATTTACCCCTTAGATCATCTTAGTCTCCTCCAGTATATGGTAGTTTCTCAATCTTTTTGACTCTCATGTCCTTGAGACTTTGAAGAGTACTGGCCAGGTATTTTGGAGAATGTCCCTCAAACTTGGATTCATTTAGGTTTTATCATCTTATATTTTACCTGACTCAGCCTTAGAATCAACTGTTTTTCCAAGGACACTTGGTTCTTTTTATTAGAAATGGTACTTAGAAACCCTGATCTGGATACCAAGTGTGCTGATTCTTACTGGGATGTCACTGTTTCTAGGCCTTGTCAGCAGACAGAGCTAGGGAATCTATGTGTGTATAGTTACCCTTTCATACACATATCTATATATAGTTTTGTATTTCTATATATGTATTTAAAAGGGAATGAAGCATGGGTTCATACTGATATGATGAGATTCATACATGAGTTCATACTGAAAGAAACAGAGTTCATTGTAGCCTTTCCCTTTTATTTATACCTCTTTTCTTTGACAGTGAGAAACTTAGTTCTTAACACTGCAGCAGATTTACTTACTTGCTCATTCCCATCAGGCATACAAAGTAGTTTTAGGATGACTAACCCATCTTCCGTGAGAAAAAAATCTTTTCAACTGGAGTACAGAAGTACACTGTTGTGACAGTTCTTCTTGTCTTTATCTTGCCATCTACTCAAAACACTGTTTTCCAGAATTATTTGGATCAGCCCCTTTATTTCCCACCCTTTTTAGTGTGGATATGTGATTTATTGTTATAAGATTAATTTGTCACAATATGTGTTTACTTCTGGTTTTCTCATGTCTTGGTTATTTAAAAAATTACATACAATAAAATTCACTGTGTGGTATACACTTCTATGGATTTTGACCAATGCATAGAGCTATGTGTATACCAGCACAGTTCTTTACATATTTTCATCATACCACAAATTCCCTTTGCTACTTCTTTGTAATTAATCCGCAAATGTCTGTCTTTACTACTAGAGAATTAACTTCTTGAGAGTCTGCCCCATTCTTTGTATTCTAAGTAGTTATAATGCTAAGGTGATGCTCAGTGAATGCTTACTGAATAGTCTGTGCCCTAACAGTTAGTATAGAATTGGCACTGAAAAAAATTTTAAGTGAATGAATAGAGTGACTCAGTGGGCTTATATGACAAAGGTGACATGAAATGACATTTTTGCAGACTGAATCACCTAATTATTGTTGTTAGCAAACCATATCAAAACTCAGTGGATTAAAACAATAAACATTTGTTTAGCATAGGAGTCTGGGTCAAAGTTGACTGATGTTGGTCTTGTTCATGTACTGTGGTCAGCTAGTTGGTCAGTTGGAGTCTGTCTTGTATAGGTTGGCCTTACTCATTTATATGGTCGGGTTAGTCTGGGCTCATTCTATCTGCAGTGGCAGAATTCCAAGAGAGAGAGAGAGAGACAGTGAATGGAAATGTGCATGGTCTCTTGACTCATAGTCTCAGAACTAGACAGCATCACTGCTGCTGGATTCTGATGGCCAAAGCAAATCACAAGGCAAGCCCAGATTTAAGAGGTGGAACATAAGATCTGCTTCTTGTTGGAGGGAGCTTCACAGTCAGGTTGCCAAGGACATGGATACAGGGAGGAGTGATGAATTGCAGCCACTTTTGCAATCAGTCTATCACAGAATCTATGGAAATATCCTGGAGGCTTTTAAAATACTCTTAATATAAATATTAAAGCCATCCTGCCCTCTACTGGTCACGGTCTTGGGTGTTAATTTTTCTCACCTGCTTCTCCCTACCCCAGCATGCCTTTAAAAAATAACAATAATAATAAATTCTGATTCTGAAAAGCTGACGTGAGACTCAGAGACCAAAAATTGGCTCTTACAAAGGGTTTATCAAGATTTGCAAATGAATTTTCATTTGTTAGCCACACTTTCTCCTTTTTGCTTACTCCATTATTTCTGTCCCTTTTGTTTGTACACAGTTCTTCAAATCTAAATTCATAAAGCCAATGAAGAGAGCCAGTGAAATGATCACTGCACGTTCACATGTAATAAAAGGAAACTTTCAGAAAATTGGGAGCATAGAACTGAACTATATGCTGGGAATTGAAAGGCTTGATCTTACTATATTCTCCTCGGTTGGATGCTTACTTCTTTATTAATAGGGTTAATTACTTGTACACAATCACTTGTATAGATTAAATTATCTTGCATGATATTATTTCTGGCATTGAACTGTTTTCCTCATGGTCACCCCATTCCAATCAAGTTTTTCATAATATTTCCTGTATTGTTTTCTCTTCACGGTCTTTATACTACTCCTGGTGACAGCTTTCATTAGAGTATAGTCAGTTTTGCTTTAATAGTTCTTCTAAGCATTGAACAGTGATGGTGGTTGTATCAGGGCTGACATGTTCCATCAATCTAGGATACTTGAAAAGGAATGGTTAAATTGATGCCCCAAAGTTTGATTTTTGCTTCAATACTTTTTGTTGGTTTAAGCAAACTGCTGGGTACAGATGTCTCAAAGTCCCCAGACAGCCTCTGGGAAATTCAGCACATCTTGAATAAAAATGTGTTGGAAAAAGGAAAATGATACCCAGAGTCCAAACAGGTGCATCAGGCAATGCATTTAATGAAGTTGCTAAATTTTGATTGTGCAAAACAAGGCTTCAGTAGAAAAAAAAACCCAGGAAAGATGATAACTGTGTGATTTGCAACAATTGCAATATGTGTATTGCTGTCTTTAGGGAGCAATGAATTATTCTAATAAATCCTACATCTATCGTGGAGAAAGAAATCCTCTTTAACTATATTTAATAGTGTTAGTTTAGAGGCAAATGATATTAAAATGACTGAACATTTGGGAATAAAAACAAAAATACCTTACATTTAAAATCCTTTAGTCATTTGCTAAAAAGATAATTCTTTCTTATGGTACAATCACCCAGGAATTGTACCTTTAGGAAATGAAGAGGAAAAGCAGTTGAGGCAGCATGGTAGTCAGCTACGCCAGAGCAGACATTTTTCAAACTGGGTTTTTGGGATCCTTAGGGTGTTAGGTCTCAGGGATTCTCACGCGAAACTCATGCTGGTAAGGATCCACCTAAATCATTCTCCCCTTTCTATCCACCATCACCATCCTCCATTGAGGAGGGTAATTATAATTACATTTATTTTGTATATTAGGTTTGTTCTAAAAAAACCCAAGGGGATGTGGTTAAAAAATGGGCAGAGGAACTGAATAGATATTTTTCTAAGGAAGATATGCACATGGCCAACAGACACATGAAAAACTGTTCAACATTACTAGTCATCTGGGAAATGCAGATCGAGCCACAATGAGATATTCACCTCGTACCGGTCAGAATGGTTAGTATCAAAAAGACAAGAAACAAGTGTTGGTGAGGATGTGGAGAACAGGGAACCCTCATGTATTGTCAGTGGAAATGTAAACTGGTGCAACCACTATAGAAAACAATATGGAGGTTCCTCAAAAAGTTTATTTTTATTTTTATTTTTTAAAAAGTTTTTTATTTATTTTTGAGTGAGTGAGAGAGAGCGAGAGAGAGCGAGAGAGAGCATGTGAGACTGGGGGTGGGGCAGAGACAGAGGGGGAAGAGAATCCCAAGCAGGCTCTGAACGGACAGCACTCAACATGGGGCTTGATCTCATGAACTCTGAGATCATGACCTGAGCTGAAATCAAGAGTTGGATGCTTAACCAACTGAGTCACACAGGCACACCAAAAAGTTTAATAGGAATACTGGCAATTCTACTTCTGGTATTTATTTGAAGAAAACATAAACACTCACTCAAAAAGATATATGCATCCTTATGTTCATTATGGCATTTTTTTTTTTTTACAATAGCCAAGATATGGATGCGACCTAAATGATCCAATGCTACTGGATATTTACACAAAGAATACAAAAAATGCTAATTCAATACATGCACCCCTATGTTTATTGCAGCATTATTTGCAATAATCCAATTATGGAAGCTCTCTCTCTCTCTCTCTCTCAAAAATAAATAAGCTTTAAAAAAATTTAAAAAACCGGGGGGGTGCTGAAGTCAGAATAGGTCCTTTATATACTGTGTCTTATTTCATATTTTAAAGGTGGATAAGGCCAGAAACATAGGACAGTGTCAGATAAATGTAAATCAGGACGTTACAGGAATGTGTCTATGTTTATAACGCCTTTTACTCACATGTTTGAATTGTCCCACCCACAACTCAAAATAATGGTGACCAAAAATCACTGCTCATATTTTTAATTTCTACATGATTTATTCGGTTCTTTAAAAAGTGTATTATTTTGATATTACCTTGTTCCCTGTCCTGTCTTTGATTCCATGTTGTAGTTCTTTACCATTAAGCCTATTTAGTTTGTATTCTTTGTAAGTTGTGTATCCAATAATAATAAGTATAAGTTCGTAGGAGTCTAATGTACTATCTGGTGTTTCTGCTAATTCTCTCTCATGGTAACTTATTTCTTATGTGCAATTTTGGGTTGTGAGATTATATTTTGCTAGACGTTGTCTTTGGGCATCCTGTAAGGCCTGGATTATGGTTGCATTTGCTTTGACAAGTGTCCCAGCATGGCAAGTCCACTTTAGATTAATTTTCAGTCTGGCATTTCTTGGATCACACATAGGTAGTATAAATTTGAACCTCAAATCTGTACGAAGAAAGGCCTGTAGCTACAAATTCTCAGGAGAAAATTTTTTCCCCACTTAGAGCCTAGGCTGAAATAGATAATTTCCTTCACTTTCTTTATCAGTGGAAAGACTTTTTTCCTGGCCTACCTTTTTACTAAGGCCTTGCCAATGTCCAAACTTTATATTGGGGTGCTCAATTCTAGTACCTCACTTTTGCAAGTCTAATCGCTTCTCCTATCCCTAGTGTAGCTGTTATTAGCCAAGAACAGCAAATGCCTAACTGAGGTAGCTTCTGGTTTGCAACTGCTTTGTTTTGAGCCCCTGAAGACCTATTCCTTTTTGTGTGTGTGTGATTAGAAGGATATTTGTTATCATATGTGTGTTTTGGTATTGGGAAGTTTTTCAGGATGTCTTGTCCCTGATATTTCCTTCAAATGAAAGCAATCAAAATCCAATAGCACTGTTTTGAAGATGTTTAGAGAAGGCAGGCGTAGTGCATATGAGACCATGTGGATTAGGATCGTGAAAAATATTGGGCCTAAGGAAATTGTGAATCAGTCTTTTTACACAGGAGCAATCCGAGTTGCCCATCTATGTTCAATCATTAGGTGGTATTTCCCAGGATCCTGAAGTTTATGGACAGTAAAATTTTTTTTTTTTTAATTTTTTTTTTCAACATTTTTATTTATTTTTGGGACAGAGAGAGACAGAGCATGAACAGGGGAGGGGCAGAGAGAGAGGGAGACACAGAATCGGAAACAGGCTCCAGGCTCCGAGCCATCAGCCCAGAGCCTGACGCGGGGCTCGAACTCACGGACCGCGAGATCGTGACCTGGCTGAAGTCGGACGCTTAACCGACTGCGCCACCCAGGCGCCCCAAGGACAGTAAAATTTTTAAAAAGTTATGAGGAACAGTCTAACAAAGGATATTAAGTTTATATTCTTTGAAGATGTTCAACAACAAAAACCCCAACCGTATCTACTGACATCATCATTTCATTAAAGAAAGTATGTTTTAACACCAACACTCTAGGAAGGGTGAAATCCGAGAAATCTCATGCTATGTAGTAGCATGCCATCTGTCCATCTAGCTCCGTCTGCGTCTTCTCAGACAAGTCCAAACTGTATTCGTTCTACTCTGCAGGAAAGTGAAGGTGGGGATCTGAATTGTTCTGTAGTATTTTCTACTGAGGAGACAATAGAATCTTTTCCAAAACATTTGGAAAAGTAGTTCACTCAGGCATGGAATTATCATGGCTGCCCTAGGACGTCCTGGAAATGCAGATCATACTAACCCGTTACAGTTTGCATCAGAGAAGGTCATGCCTAGGAAGTAGCTCTAGAGTTTATTGTTGGCTCCCTAGACATACCTAGTTTTCTATGACTTGCCCCAGATATTTATGATTAGGTGATTACATCAAAAACACAAAGTGGCTTTGACACAGATCAGATCTCAGATCTATTAACATTCTGTTAGAGGCTCCATGAGGTCGGGAAACATATTGGTTAACATTTATTGACTGCCTCATATGTTTCAGGAAGGATAGTAAGATTTTTACACATGTGTGCCATTTAATCCTCAAATGCCCCTTGGTGATAGTTGCTATTATCTCTTCTTTACTGATGGGAAGTTAAGACTTGATAACGTGGTAGTTTAAATAACTTGTACAAGAACACACACACACACACACACACACACACAGATTGAGAGAGAGAGAGAGAGAGAGGCCAACTTGCCTGCAGCAGCCTGGGTTGGCAGGGTGGTGGATAAGTGGCAGGAAGCCTTCTCTAACTCTGCTCTTGCTATTCCCTTCTATGGGCAATCACTGCCTCACTTCCTTCCATGGCAGGAATCAGTAGCATTGGTCCATTTCCTAGAGCAAGAGTCTGCTGAGAGGTAACAGGGTAGGATTTAAGCCTTACTCTGGTGAAGATATGAAAGTGGGTGCTTGCTCCTGGCCACTCTTAAACATTCCCTCTTCTCTCTGGTACATGAGCTCACAAGTGAAAATAACTAGATGCCTGAGGAGTACAACCTACAAAAAGAAAGACAACTGTGGTGGCCACTGTTCACTTTCTGCAAAATTAATTCTTCCCTTGTTGCTGAGTTAGATAACATTTCCAAGTCTCCCTTTCAGTTAGGTGTGGCCTTGTGATTAAGTTTTCATCAGTGGGATATAAGCAGAAATGATATATGCTGGGGTGCTGGGCATGCCTCCTACAGGCTTTCTTGGCCCCCCCCCCCGAGTGGTTAGAACCAGGACCATCATGATGGTGAGCCACTTTCAACCATGCAGATGGTTCCAGTGAGCCCAGGGACAAACTAGCAACGCAAGAGAAGGAATCTGGTGTTCTGAATGGTCACATGGGCCGCAGCTGCCCCAGTGACAACTACTTCCTTCAGGTCTGTTAAATGAGAAAAATAATGCCTATTTCCTTAAGACACTGTATCTTTGGATCCTCCTGTAACAGCAGTTTAGCCTTATTCTAACTAATGTAGAAATAAATTGGGACAATGTACCTATCTTACAAGACCCTAAAACAGATTATTGAAGCAAAATAACCATGAATTTAAAGGAAGTGTGATAAAATATACTTGAAGAAATTAGTGAAGAGGGTAAGAAAATGAAACAATAAGAAATGGTAACAAAGTAGAGATTTTTGGTAACACAGTGACTCACTTTTTCACTTTTCTGCTTTCTCTAGAAGTCACATGTACCAGCTAAACCACAGGTGCTCCTCATCAATCCACTTTCCTCCTTCCCCAAGCTGTTGACATCTCTTGTCTGCTGTCCTTTCCTCTCCTGTTTGTCCTTGTGAGTTTATATCACCTACATTCCTTTGCTGTCATTTTAGGAGGAAGCATAGAAAAAGGCAAATGTGTTCATATTCCTGTTTCATGGAAGGCTCAGCTTTTTCTCATAAATATTGGCTTTTGGATCATGGGTTCTTTTTACATGTTTGCATTTTCCATAGTGTAAGGCGCTTTTTAATAAAATGTAACACTAAAAAATACTGTTTGGGTATTAGGGGAAAGTTAAGTAAATTGTGGTATTCGTGTGTTAAAATATTATTTGGCCATTAGAAATGATGTTTATGAAGGATTTTTAGTGACAAGAAAACATTCATGTCTAATGTTAATTAAAAACACCCATACAAAATTGTACATACATTATGTAACTCTAGTATGTAACATAAAACATGCATCGGATAAAGATCAGCAGGAAGTCTGAAAAACTCTCTTGTCACATCTCAGAGCTGGGGTTACTTTTCTTGAGCATTTTCTGTTCCTTTTCTCAAATGTTTATTACTCTGCTAAACAAAGAAATATGAATCAATTGTTTCTTGGATTTACACGTAGCTTTTCAAAGCCCTTCTTAGATGATTCTTCTCTATTAAAAGCTTGTAGATAAATAATATATTTTTCTTTGACCTTGTATAGGATCTGTAGCTCTGTGATGTGCGGCAGGGGTTGGTAAATCATGGACTGCAGGCCAAATGTGGCTTGTTCCTGTTTTCGTACATAAAGTTTCATTGAAACCCAGCCACACTCATTCATTTAGCTTTCATGCTGTAATAGCAGAGTTGGATAGTTGTGACAGAGTCCACATGGCCTGGCAAGACCTGACATGTTTACTCTCTGGCTCTTTACAGAAAAAGTTGCTGATCATTGATATAGGGGAAGAATTGCTTTGTCATGTCTTACACATAATACTGTTTCAGAGTATCTTGCCAGAGGTCTTCTAAGATGAATTGATACTTTACTCATAATGTTGCCGTGAATTGCTCTTAATAATTTGAAAAGCATTCAAATTATCATTCATTTAGTTTTAATAATTTTAAAGCATTTCAGAATTGATCACAAAGTTGAATTTGGTGACATCACAGGAAGTCCAACACGGATGCTTCTCTTTGCATGGACTCCAGTGATTATTGGAGTCCAAAGACCATAGGATGGAGTTGGCTTGTGTTTAGGAGTCATGTTGTTGGAAAAATATGTACATTTAAATATAGAGTTACAATCAGGGCAGTGAGAGGCTCACATTATGATAGTTATGGGATTGCTGTGGTCCACAGAGGGGATGGAAACTCAAATCTAGAGCTCAATGACTTTTAGAGCCAGAGCCATCTTAGCGATTAGATCATTCAAGTCATTCCTAGTAATAGTGCCCTGATAGGGAAGCACTCAGGATTGGTATGATTAAGTTCACAAACACTCGAGAACCTAATGTATGCCAGGTGCTTTCTTTCTGTAATTAATTCATTTTTTTTGATGCATTACTTTCCCTCTCTCCCTGTGTATATTTAATTCCAGTATAGTTAACCTACCGTGTTACATTAGTTTCTGGTATACCAGATGCTTTCATGTACCATTATTCCATTTATAAATACAATGATAGAAAACTCCTGTCATGAGAGAGCCTACTTTGGCAGCTCTAATTGTTAAAAAATGACAGTGTATGTCGTGTATTAACATGCCTTCCTACCAACTTCAATCGCAATCATTGATCCTAGTTCCAGTAAACTGAATTCTTCTGCTAAATGGCAGGCATCCATACAGTTGAGGACAGCTATCATGTCTCCTTTGAATCTTGAAGAATCCCAAACTCTAGAGCTCCTAGGAGCAATTTGAAAATCAGTATGGAATGGATATATTGAATTGCACGTTCTATTTTTTTTTTTTGACAAATTAAAAGAATGTCTTTTTAGCAAAAGGCTTAAAGATTTTTAAGTGAAAAAAACATTTCTGATATCCTGGAAACCATAATGCTATTATGAAATGTTTAGTTATTTTAAGCATCAATAGGAAGATTTAGTAGCCTATAAATCAAAATTATATCATTTATTTCAAGTTATACTTTATGATCCTCTTTGATGATGATTTGTCTATGAAATTTAAGTTAGGCTTTGAATTATCACTGACCCTAGTGCTGTTCTTCTTTCTTTTTCTTTTAATTTTTTTTGACATGTTGGAAACCAGTAAGACCAAGTTTTTCCATCATCATGGATGCAAAGAGTAATAAAATCTCATCACATTTAACCCTAGGGGAGGAAGGAAGGGTATTTAAATAGGTCAGGTGATTCTTCTTTCTCTTTCTCAATCAGTGAGTGCTAGGTGTGAGTTTTTGTCCCCTCTGTGGACCACAGCAATCCCATCACTCTGATAGTGTGAGCCTCTCCCTGCCCTGAATGTAGCTCTAGTATTTAAATGTACATATCTTCCAATTAAATGACCCCATAATACAAATCAACTTCATCATCTGGTCATTGACAGAGGAAACAATCATTAGAGTCAGTGCAAGAAGGAGAAACACCTGTGTTAGACCTACTGCTATGTCACTGAACTCTACTTTGTGGTTAATTTGTGGGATTTTTAAAAATGATTATGACTGTATTTCCTCTCTGTTTGAACTTAAAAAAAAGATTTTATTTTTAAGTGATCTCTATCCCTACTATGGGGCTCACACCCACAATCCTGAAATCAAGAGTCACATGCTCCCCCGACTGAGCCAGCTCTGCACCTGCATTTGTTTTGACTTTTAAAACTTATCCACGATAAGGTAAGATTTAGCTTAAAGGCTAATGATTTTTTTTTATTCCTCTAAATGAATAGTTAGGGAAGCATTCCTTGGAACACTTTATTGGGGGGGGGGGGGAAGAAACTTTTAATAGAGAGCCTAGGAAAGGATGTGACAGGCACTGCATCAGCTGTTGAATAACTGTGAGCCAGACTGAGAAGTGGAAATACAAGTATTAGAAGCCCATTCAAATGACAGGAGGTGGTTTTGGCTATAAGCTTAACATATTTACAAGAATAATTGAGAATTTGGCATTTTCCGCAAAGATGCAGAAATACATGGATCGGTGGAAATCTCAGCATGTTCCCCTGGAAGTTACTCTCCACCTGACCGGTGCTGACTGATAGAGACTTCAAGAAGCAATATGAAAAAGTGGTTGCTCCAAAGAGATTAGAAGGAAGATAATAAAAAGCAAACCCCTTTAATCCTTTAATGTCATTTCCTTTTGGGATTTGTGTGTTTTGTAGAAGTTCTGAGTGCTTCTCTGAGTTGGAAATGGAGAGATGCAGTAGTCACTTTCCTTGTCATTTACAATGTTTTGCTTATAGGAATTTGAGACATATGAGTGACAAGGTGAATATACGGGATAGAGAAGAGTTGTTGTGGAATGATGAGAACAAAATTGAGTGAATGTTACTGTTCAACTTCAGGCGTGTTAACCTAGTGATTTTTAAATAAAAATACTTTGGGTTTTCGTTAATCCTCCATCTCTACGATAGGTACTAGGTTTTAAAGCAAAATGGAATTTCTTTGTTTTAAATACACATGTTAATATAATAGAAGACTACTAACATTTTCTTCTCTGTTTTCATTTTTATATAGGAAATAGTGTTTATTAAGTGCCAGGCACTGTTGTAAGCACTTGATAGATATTAATTCATTTCATTCTCGTAACAACACTATGAGGTAGGTACTTTTATGTCCATTTTCCAGATAGGGAAACTGAGGTATGGACAGGTTAAGTAACTTGTTCAAGGTCATTTGGCTGGTAAGGGGCAAAGCCAGCTTTAGCCTCTTCTGTTTACCTCCAGAGTGCCAAATAAATACTTTGTTAAAATGTGTGCTCTGATGAAAAAATGGTTGAAAAGTTCTAGAGAACAAAAACAAAATAAAACGAAACACAAAAATCCTACCACTACAAACAACACATGTTTAAATGCATGGCTCGTCTCCCTGGAAAGTAATCCCGAGGCTCTAGGAGTAAGCCTCAATGGTGCGCTCAATACCTGCTACTGTAGCTACTAGGCCTGGAAGTGGCAGACAAAATGGATGGTTAGAGATGATTAGTCATGGTGATATAAGGATTTCATTGCTCCTCACGTGAAGACAGCACATTAGGATTTGGGCTTATCCAAAGAGGTCAGTTAAAATGGAAATCTCCATATTATCCAAAGATTCTCAGAAGGATAGAATTTCAGTAAAAGTGGGAATAGAAAAAATACCTGCCATTTTCTTTTGACCTGGATTTCGGATGGAATGAAAGAGCTCTTTTTAGAATGCATAACCATAGTCTGTGCTTCATGCAAGCCCCCAAACTGAGAAATTAAGAGGTTTAAGGAAATTATCCATCCATGAGGCAGCTAAGAGAGTTATAGGTTGGAAATTATAAAATAGGAATGGAGGGTAAAATGAAAATCTATGCCTGATAGGGCTGCCAGGAGGTATGTATAAAGATAATGAGGGAGAGTTTTTCATGATCACAGTGAGTCCCAAGGGTGATAAATAAAAATTTTTCTCATACTTAAGACATCACAGTAAAACTGCAAAATACCAAAGACCAAATGAAAAATCTGAAAAGGAACAACAAATAAAAGAAGGGTTATTTGTAAAATAATTCCAACTAGACTAAACTGTAAAAATTTCAACAAGAAGCCAGAAGACAATGGAATCCTCGTGGAATCTTCAAAATGATGGTGAAAGAAATGAACCATCAACCTAGAAATGTGTATCTAGCTAAATTCCTAACTATCCAGGTACCCAGGAAAAATACATTATCAAACAAACAAAACAAATATCTACTACAGCAAAAAGGAAATTTAACCGAGGGGAAAGGGCTAAGATATAAGAATGTTGAACAAATACATTTGAAAACTTGTCTTTAAATTTAAACATATATTGAGTATAAATATTGAATAATTTGGAGAAATTCACTCAAATAAAGTGGAAATAAAATGCTTGCATAATTAATATATGAATGGAGGAGAGACTAGAAATTAAAGCCTTCTACAATTCTGCCTTTGTTTGTTTTACATTTATCCTCTTTTATTCAGTTTCTGTTCAAGTCTTTAGCCTTTAAAAAAATTTTTTTTAATATCAAATTTATTGTCAAATTGGTTTCCATACAACACCCAGTGCTCATCCCAACAGGTGCCCTCCTCAATACCCATCACCCACCCTCCCTCCCTCGCACCCCCCCATCAACCCTCAGTTCATTCTCAGTTTTTAAAAGTCTCTCATGGTTTGCCTCTTTCCCTCTCTGTAACTTTTTTCCCCCTCCCCCTCCCCCTCCCCCATGGTCTTCTGTTAAGTTTCTTGGGATCCACAAAAGAGTGAAAACATACGGTATCTGTCTTTCTCTCTATGACTTATTTCACTTAGCATAACTCCCTCCAGTTCCATCCACGTTTCTACAAATGGCCAGATTTCATTCTTTCTCATTGCCAAGTAGTATTCCATTGTGTATATAAACCACAATTTCTTTATCCATTCATCAGTTGATGGACATTCAGGCTTTTCCCATAATTTGGCTATTGTTGAAAGTGCTGTTATAAACATCGGGGTAAAGTGCCCCTATGCATCAGCACTCCTGTATCCCTTGGGTGAATTCCTAGCAGTGCTATTGCTGGGTCATAGGGTAGATCTATTTTTAATTTTTTGAGGAACCTCCACACTGTTTTCCAGAGCAGCTGCCCCAGTTTGCATTCCCACCAACAGTGTAGGAGGGTTCCCGTTTCTCCACATCCTCACCAGCATCTATAGTCTCCTGATTTGTTCATTTTAGCCACTCTGACTGGCGTGAGGTGACATCTCAGTGTGGTTTTGATTTGTATTTCCCTGATGAGGAGTGACGAGCATTTTTAAAAATGTGCTTGAGGGGCTCCTGGGTGGCTCAGTTGATCGAGTGTCCGACTTTGGCTCAGGTCATGATTTCACAGTTTGTTGATTCGAGCCCTGCATTGGGCTTTGTACTGAAAGCACAGGCCGGGAGCCTGCTTCAGATTCTGTGTTTCAGTCTCTCTGCCCCTTCCCGACTCTCACCCTGTCTCTCTCTCTCTTTCTTTCTCTCTCTCAAAAATGAGTAAACGTTAAGAAAATGTGCTTTAGTTTTCAGAATTTTTTATACATCCTTGGTACAAGTCATTTTTAAGCTATGTGGTTTACAAATATTTTCTCACAGTCTGTAGCTTATCTTTTTTTTATAGTACTATTTTTTGCAGAGCAGAACTTTAAAATTTTGATGAAGTCTAGTTTGTCAATTTTTTTCTTTTATGGATTGAACTTTTGGTGTCATATCGAGGACTACCTTTTCCTATTCAAGTTTTCTCCTAAAAGTTTTATAGTTTTGAATTTGACCTTTAGATCTGTGATTCTTCTTGGGTTAATTTTTGTAAAAGGTGTGTCATTTAAGTTGAGCTTTCTATTTTGGCATATGAATGTCCAGTTATTCCAACACCAGTGTTGAAAAACTATCCTTTCTCCCTTGAATTTGCCCTTACACTTTTTATCAAAAATCATTGGGAAACATCTGTATTTCTGTCCTCCATTCTCTTGCGTTGATCTATATGTTTACTCCATCATCAGTACCATACTGTCTTACTTAGTATGGTTTTATGGTAAGCCTTAAAATTGGGTACTGTGAGTGATTCAACCTTACTCTTTTTGAAATTGTTTTGGCTGTTCCAGTTCTTTTACCTTCTCATATAAATTTTGCAATACACTTGTCTTTATATACAAAAAAATTCTGTTGGTATTTGGATTGGAATTGTGTTATATCTATACCTTAATTTGGGGGAGAATTGACATCTTTTTTTTTTTTTTTTTTTTTATTTTTGGGACAGAGAGAGACAGAGCATGAACGGGGGAGGGGCAGAGAGAGAGGGAGACACAGAATCGGAAACAGGCTCCAGGCTCCGAGCCATCGGCCCAGAGCCCGACGCGGGGCTCGAACTCACGGACCGCGAGATCGTGACCTGGCTGAAGTCGGACGCTTAACCGACTGCGCCACCCAGGCGCCCCAAGAATTGACATCTTTAGTATGTTGAGGCTTCTAGTCCATGAACACAGTATGCTCCTACATTTACAGATTTCATCTGTGCTTTGTAGTTTTCAGCATTGGTATATCTCCTCCGGATTCAAATGTAGAAGTCCTGATCCCCAGTTCCTCAGAATGTAACTTTATTTGGAGACAGAGTCTTAAGAGAAGTCATCAAGTTAGAATGAGATCATTAGCATGGGTCTGAATTCACCATGACTTGGTGTCCTCAAAAAAAGGAGAAATTTGGAGATAGCACACACAGAGAATGCCAGGTAAGGTGAAGGCAGAGATCATTGTGATACAGAAGCCAAGCAACGCCCATGATTGCCAGCAAACCACTAGAAGCTAGAAGAGAGGCATGCAACAGAGATCTCCCACATGACCCTCAGAGGGAATCAACATTGCCCACACACTGATCTTGGACTTCTAGCCTCCAGAACTGTAAGACAATACGTTTCTGTTGTTTAAGCCCCTTGCTTTGTGATGCTTTATTATGGCACCCCTAGGAAAACAAATACAAACATCAAATGTTCATATTTTGTTAGATTTATATCTAAGCATTTAATTTTTTGAACTCTAAATTTCTAAAGTTTTCATTATCTTCCTGGTAAATGTTGAGTATTGCATTTGCCTCATACTAAGACAAGAATTTCTCCAATTTATCAGTATTGGTGACATTTCAACTAAAAATGCTTTTATTCAGGAGCACCTGGGTGGCTCGTTCAGTTAAGCATCCGACTCTTGGTTTTGGCTCAGGTTACGAATCACAAACTGCAAGACTGAGCCCCGTATTAGGCTCCACGTTATCAATGCAGAGCCTACTTGGGGTTTTCTCTCTTCCTTTCTCTCTGCTTCTCCTGCTCGCTCTCTCTCTCTCTCTCTCTCATCAATAAATAAACTTAACAAAAATAAAATAAAAATGCTATTATTTAAAGGGAAACTACAAATTTCAAGTCAGTTCTCTTGGGCCTTATCACTACTTACTTTTTTTTTTTTTTTACTTTTATTATTCTTTAACTTGCCAAATTAAATATCCCTGTGTACTATTTGGCAGCTTCATCTCATACTTGTGAGGGAATGCTTTGAATCAGATTCTATCTTGACATTTAACAATTTATACAACATGTGTTTCTTGAAAGTTGAGCTAAACCACATACTCACTGAATCTCCCATACAGGCCAGCAGTCCTTAGAAAAAGATTTACATATGATATAAAATTAAATTCGTTACACTTTTACTAAATTCATTTATTTTCAAAAAGAAGGCATTTGAAGGCCATGGCAATGAAGTCTCAGAGTTTTTCTTTAACTTCTCTACTCCCCAGTGCCCTCACAGCCATCACAATATGAGGCTACAAGTGGCCTCATATTACGTTTAAAAATCAAATCAATTTTCTCAATGTTTCCCTAATCCATGCCCAGGTCTTTGTCCCTGGGATGTCTTCCATGGTTGTTGTCTGGCTCTCCCTGAGGGAGTAGGGGCCTCCAGGGTGAATCCCATTGATAGCACTCTATGTTCCTGTGTATCATGAGATGCTTGAATGCACTTTGTGGTTCCTCTTTCCCAAACGGTAAGTACCTGCTGGCAGGGACTAAGTCTGCCTGCTCCCTGTGGGTCTTCAACCTTAGCCCGGTGCTCAGTCACCATGCACTTAGCCCCAGTGTATGGCAGCACGTGCCCCACATCTATCTGTGCATTTAATGAATGAACAAAAGGGGGAAGAAAACGTAGCTAAGCTGAACAGTTTTCTCAAAAAAAGTCCACGTTTACAACCATTTAATGTAGACAATTATCTTTTTTGGCATTTATAATCCATTTTACTGGAAGGCTAGGAAATCCAATGTATTTGATTTTACAGTTATAACCGAAGTTAATTATACCTTACCAGCCAACTTGGCTTTCAACACTTCATTCCAAGCTTATAATACTGGCCTGTTTGGGCATTCAGGTTTCAAATAAAATCTAAGCAGCCTGAACTTTCTTAGTGAGTTTAAACCTAAACATGCCAGGAATTTCAAGGTCAAAGATTCTTTTGCCTTTGCTATAGGAAGCCTGACTTACTAGTAAGCACCCTGCGGCATGGAGGAGTCTCTGTTTTCCAAAATTGAAACACTATAAGGTTGCATCTGAATGTTTCACATGTTGGGGAGATTCTATCAAGTAGACCTACGTTAATCTGGATAAGTGGTAACAGTGATGAATCTCACATACATGCAGAGGATTCCTGTGAGTAGTTTGGTATAAAAGACAGTCTGGCATAGTGGATGCAGTCTTGCCTTAAGGGTCTGGCAAGCAGGTTTGTATTCTCAGTTTCTTCACCTGGGCAAATCATCCTAAGGTCTCTCTTTACTTTCATTTTCTATTTTTATGATAGGTTTAGTGGTTCCCACCTTGCAGAGGTCAGTAAGAATTAACTTCACGTAGTCCTAGGACTCCATAGAAAAGAATTATATATTTTCTTAGAAAATGATTTTTGTACTGGACTGCAATAAATAGAATCCAGGTCAACTTTATTTAATGCTTATCTCCTAGGACATTGGCAGATAGAAGGTTAGGACTCTAATGTGTTGAAGTATTCAGCATGGGCATAGGCTTATGTCCACCTAACTGTGGCTTCACAACTGAGTTTTTCTGTTTTATCTGGATAGTTGGAGTTGCTTAGACATAGTCTGTGAGTGCTCAGGAAACACTGACTTAAAATATTTGGTGAGTGAGTCATTCATCATCACATGTTCCTGAGAGGTAGGTAAGATATTGTCACCCTCACTCGCTCATTTCTATTTGATAAATGCTAATTGATATTATCTGACTTTCAAATGAGTTGTAGGAAGGTGGGTTTGTTACATCCCTTCTTATTAATTTCGGTTGAACAGTTCTTTTACCTAACCCTGATGAATAGCTAGTATCTGGTTGTCTTGTGTTTGCTTCATGCCTCACCACTGTTCAAAATAATATAAAGGAAAGCTGCCTTCCCTAAAGAGGGAGAGCAAAGGAAAACCTAACTCAGTATAAAAAAGATAACAGAAAAATGAATATAGGGACACCTGGGTGGCTCAGTTGGTTAAGCCTCTGACTTTGGCTTAGGCTGTGATCTCGTGGTCAGTGAGTTCGAGCCCTGCATTGGGCTCTGAGCTATCAGCACAGAGCCTGCTTCAAGTCCTCTGTCCCCCTCTTTCTGCCCCTCCCTCTCCCTCTCTTTCTCAAAAATAAACATTTAATAAAAAAAAAGAATGAATATAATGGTAATACAGAGATTCATAGATTCTTAAAAATCATAATAGTACCCTCAAAATAAAAGTTTTCTCTGGTGAGGAGTCTGAGGTCTAAGATATTTTCTATTAAAAATACATGTTAATGAAAATTTTCAAGTTAGTATTTAATTTTAAATATGGTCATTTTTTAAAGATTTTTAAAGAGACAGAGAGAGACAGAGCATGAACGGGGGAGGGTCAGAGAGAGAGGGAGACACAGAATCGGAAGCAGGCTCCAGGCCCTGAGCAGTCAGCACAGAGCCCGACGCGGGGCTCCAACTCCCGGACCGCGAGATCGTGACCTCAGCTGAAGTGGGACACTTAACTGACTGAGCCACCCAGGCGCCCCTAAAGATTTTATTTTTAAGTAATCTCTACACCCGGTGTGTGGCTCTAACTCACAAACCTGAGATCAAGAGTCACATGCTCCACCAATTGAGCCAGTCAGATGCTCCTTAATTATGGTCATTTTTAAGTGAATAGGTACAAACGCACAAAGTGAAACAATATGTTTTTGTAGATGTGTAGATTGCTTGATGATTAGTAGACTAATAATGTTTTAAGAAAACAAATCTTCTCATCTTACAAATTTTTCCAGCATGTCAATCATTGAACTCAAAACCAGTTACTGGGTTTAAAAATTAAAAATATACTTTGTAGAGTAAATAATTCTCCTTCCTGTAATGGTTGTATGGCCTTAGTTTTTCAGACTTTTTCCTATTTTAGCAGCAAATCAATTGAAAATAGAGTAAATGTTGACAGTACAGAGCCAATTCACCATAATTATTTGTGATGAAGGAATTAACCTCAAGGTAGGCTACATTTTCATTTACTCATGACCCGTTTCAGGGACACTGATCACAGAAGGAAATGGAATTAGATTTTTTTTACCTGTATTTTTTGGTTGCACTTGAGGTCTTAGACTTATTAATGGCTCTCCTCCCTAAACTTTTTTTTTTTTTTTTTAAATTTTTTTTTTCAACGTTTATTTATTTTTGGGACAGAGAGAGACAGAGCATGAACGGGGGAGGGGCAGAGAGAGAGGGAGACACAGAATCGGAAACAGGCTCCAGGCTCTGAGCCATCAGCCCAGAGCCCGACGCGGGGCTCGAACTCACGGAGCGCGAGATCGTGACCTGGCTGAAGTCGGACGCTTAACCGACTGCGCCACCCAGGCGCCCCCCTAAACTTTTTTTAAAAGGAAAGGAGTATCTGTTGTTTCCTAAGTTGTTCATTTTAGCCACTCTGACTGGTGCGAGGTGGTATCTCAATGTGGTTTTGATTTGTATTTCCCTGATGATGAATAATGTTGAGCATCTTTTCATGTGTGTTGGCCATCTGGATGTCTTCTTTGGAAACATGTCTATTCATGTCTTCTGCCCATTTCTTCACTGGATTATTTGGTTTTCAGGTGTTGAGTTTGGTAAGTTCTTTACAGATTTTGGAAACTAACCCTTTATCCAATATATCATTTGCAAATATTTTTTCTCATTCCGTCGCTTGACTTTTAGTTTGTTGATTATTTCTATTGCAGTGCAGACGATTTTTATCTTGATAGCTCATTTCTGCTTTTAATTCCCTTGTCTGTAGAGATATGTTGAGTAAGAAATTAATGGAATACTACCTGGCAATGAGAAAGAATGAAATTCTGCCATTTGCAATAATGTGGATGGAACTGGAGGGTATTATGCTAAGTGAAATATGTCGATCAGAGAAAGGCAGATATCCTATGTTTTCACTCGTATGTGGAAGCTGAGAAGCTTAACAGAAGACCATGGGGGAGGGGAAGGGGGGAAGTTACAGAGAGGGAAGGAGGAAATCCATAAGAAACTCTTAAATACTGAGAACAAACTGAGGGTTGATGGGGGGACAAGGGGAGAGGGGAAATGGGTGATGGGCGTTGAGGAAGGCACTTGTTGGGATGAGCACTGGGTGTTCTATATAAGTGATGAATCATGGGAATCTACCCCCAAAACCAAGAGTACGTTGTATACACTGTATGTTAGCCAACTTGACAATTAATTATATTAAAAAAATAAAATACAATAAGAGTACCCAGAAATTAAAAAAAAAAAAGTAAATAAAAGGAAAGGAAAGGAGTAGCTGTGTGGCCAATGGAAAAGATTGCAGAACACCTAGAGCTCTCTCTATGGAATAATTTGGGAATTCAGATGGCTGGAAGTCTTGACATGAAATTTGGTTTGGAAGGCACTCTCAAAATCACTCTCAAAATGCACTCTGTCAATCATTCTTTTCCACGAAGTCTACAACATTGTCTTATGGGAGCAGTGGAGTTTTGACAAAAAGAGTCAGTGACTTAAAAAAAAAAAAGTTCATACCAACAACATCACTAACATCAAATTGCCTTGCAGAGGAAGGTAAAAGAGTGAAAGCTGTGAGGAATGGAAGCACAGTGATCAGGTCATCACACTACCATTTTCTTCAGCTTCCTAAACTGTGATAAGTACCTGATCATAGCTGTGTCTCAATTTCTAGCCGCTGAGCCAAGTTAGTACCACCTGGTGTGATTTGAAATGACCCCAAAAGAGCTGGTGATGTCTCATGTTAAATTGTGAAAGACATTCTATTTAGCAGGTATTATCCCTCTGCACGTCAAAAGGTTATTATTTTTTTCCTAGTTCATTTTGCCTCCTTCATTTCTGACATTAACTCAGAGTATCTTTGCTCATCAGAGGATCTGTTTCAGCTTTCTTCACTCCAGCTTTTGCCTTTAGCTTGGGATATAACAGTAAAGTTCTGTTCTTATAAAGGAGTTTGGTCCAATATATCATGGATTATCTGGCCAATTGATTTTTCAGGTGTATGGGTTATAGTAGAAACTGCCACTGGAGTTCTGTTGCTAAGACTTTTATTTTATGTCTGTCCATAAGTTCTCTTTCCAATCCTGATCCTGGAATTTCAATGGACAAGTGAAGGGAAGTAAAGAGCAGAGAGGGCAGATTATTGATAGGAGTTTCTATCAGCACTCTTTCCTAAATCCTATCTACTCAAGGGTATTATAATTTCAAGAGACACTAAAAGCTGCAGGACACCATTTTGTTCTATGGGCCAGTCTCGCTGACGATAATGTGCTGATTGGCTAGAGTCCAGAAAGATGCCTTCCTTGACCCCTGCCCAATTCTGTGGACGTCAGGGGTACAGGTTGATACTAGAGAACTCCAGTCAGAAAACCTTAGGGAAGCTTCAGGAGAATTGGTTTGGCAACTTCCAGTCACTTTGTCTTTAGGTTGAGCAGCCTGGCTTTAGGAGTGCACAGTAGCACGAGAAAGGACAATATTTTAAAAATGTCATGGTTATCTGCTTTGGAGTCCAGTGAGGACTCTGATGTATTCTAAAGGACCCCCCACCCCACCACACACAAAAAAATTCCTAATTCAACTAAGACCTGAAGAATACCCCTAAGAAGATGAAATAATCTGGTTTCTCCAGTCCATGACAGAGATTGGGAGATGACATAGGGTTTTAGGGGGAGACTGAGAATCTTTGATGTTTCCATCAGTCGGGTTCCAAGTGTATGGTGACCTTTTAACATGCTCTTTATATACTTTTATAGCGATTTTGGCCTAGGGAAAAGACACATGCAAGCTCCTTTACTGCCTACCTAAAGAGTCGTACATTAAGGCTCTTCCTTTTTTTTTTTTTTCTCGACTTAAAACTAACCTGAGACTAAGGGAGGTGGTTGGCCAGCACCTGGCATTGCCTAGGTTACATCAAGAGAAAATAGATGAGAAAATGAGGAGAAATGAAAAGTATCAGAAAGTAAGAAATGTTGATTGCTTATTTCAAATCTATTATTCTGTAATCTAAACAGTTTCCCAGGTCAGTTTTCCCTTCTTTAATAGGGAGATGCCTCTTCCTATTCATGCTTCTTAATGAGAATATTGTGATATTTATCAATTGTTTATGAGGAAACAGAGTGGAGGATATTACATAAAATAGCGCTATTATTTTTATTTATGTATCTTTAAGTGGACGGTAGTTGTATGTTACTCAAAACTGTTTTTTTTTTATTTATTTATTTTTTTAAAAAAAATTTTTTTTTCAACGTTTATTTATTTTTGGGACAGAGAGAGACAGAGCATGAACGGGGGAGGGGCAGAGAGAGAGGGAGACACAGAATGGGAAACAGGCTCCAGGCTCCGAGCCATCAGCCCAGAGCCCGACGCGGGGCTCGAACTCACGGACCGCGAGATCGTGACCTGGCTGAAGTCGGACGCTTAACCGACTGCGCCACCCAGGCGCCCCTCAAAACTGTTTTTATGTAGTCCAGTCCAGCTGGTAGGGCAGGTTATACACAGATAATTTATCTCAGAGTGTCCTGTTGCTTTGTACTGGCACATTAATAGAAAAAGTTCTCTAATAGTCATTTTGGTGAACAATTAGTTTAAGAGAAATGTCCTGGACATATTGTAGTCTTGTATTACAGAGTTGAAATTGAATGATTTCAACACAGTTGTCTTCAATGACAACATAAACCAGAGATAAGTTTTTATCTAATCAGTACAATATGTTTAATACATGGCCTACAGGTTGCGGGAACCAAGTAATATTTGTATGCAAATTATCTCAATTCTTAAGTGGAGGGCATTGTAGAAGTTGTAATATAATACATTGGGTTTAGTTAAAAAAAAAACAATTCTAACTTGTATAGTGCATGGAAGAGAGGAACTGGAAAAGAAAAAAAGACATTTTCAGTTAGGCTAATACTTTCTACCATGCAAAGTAACGTGGATGTTTTAAAGAAGAATAAAACGCTTATAAAATGATTCATAAAACTAGTATTGAAAAGATTGACAAAGAGTTTTTTTTCCCTCTGCTCCTTTCTCCAAAGGCTAACCTCCAAACAAAATCTTAGGCTGAGTTTTAAATGTCTGCTGCAGACAATTGCCACTTTCCAAGTACAGACTGCCAAGTGCACAAAGAGCAAAGTTTAGTCAAAGTTCATTTTCAGGTCATCCACCCTGGAACCATCAATCTGGGCAACCTCTGGGTAACCTCTTCCAAGCTTGTGGACTGGAGCGGGATCCTTTGCAGCCTCATTAGAGCATGCAACGATTAATTTGTGTTAAATAGGAAATTAAACAGTCATGTACAGTGTAGAGTGGAGGTCAGAAAGTGGATCTTGAGGTGCATTCACAACCTCTGTTTGGTAGTCCTCTCAGGCCTGCAGGGAGGTGGGTAGATTCAGAAGAGAAATAATTGTGCAGGACAAACATTACAAAACCTAAATGACAAAAAAGCGTACATAAATAGAGAAATTTGACTTGAGAACAAATCGCCAGTGTTTTAAATGTTGCTCAGACATGCTGTCTTTCAGAAGACTTAGGGTGAGAACTGAGGCAAAAATGACTTCACAAATCGGGTGTATTAACCCAGAAAACTCACTGTTGTCCTTGAACTTACTTCTGATTGTAGCCTAGACTGTATTCATGAACTAGAGATTCTGTCATGAGAAAATGAGAGGAAAGGTCTAATGTGGAGGTCTATTGAGTCAATGCTATTTGTGAATTCATGGTGAATTAAACCATTGTCTTCCAAGATACCATTCTGACATAATTAGATAAACTGAATGGTTAGCAGTAGCGATGTACACAGGAAATTTTGAAAAATAGATAAAATGCTATTCATTTCTTAGCAATACAAGAATGCAACATTTCCAACTACTATCTTATTCCAAAACTGTTGTATCTATCTGTCTATGTCTATATCTATATCTATATCTATATCTATATCTATATCTATATCTATATCTATATCTGTATCTATATCTATTTATCTATCTATATATCTATATCATCTATCTGGAATTTCACTATAATGAATTTCACTAGTTGGAAGTTAATTTTACATAGTAAAATAGAAATTTAAAAAACATGTCGTTCGATGTTATATGTGAGGATGTGATCAGATTTATAAAGGCTTTTAGTCTCTATGTTTTTTGATACACTTAGTACAGTATGTCTCTAATGACAAATTACAGATTAAGTAAAAGAGTATGCCATAACATGTGATAAATAATAAAAGTTAAATAATGAAATATAAATACCAGTGGTTGAAACAGGAATTGTTTAAAGTTACAATACTTTTATAAGAGTTATAAAACACTCCCCATTTCTTCTAATGAGAATCACATATTTTTCCCCCTCTGCCTCCATGAAACTTTATTCCTTCTTTCTTCTTGTACTTTCTTGTGTTAGGTTTTATGTGATGGTTTCTCCTTTCGTATGTTTGAAGTAAGTGATGAGTATAAATGCTACTTTAAGATCTCTAAGACAATTTCAATGTGATATAAAAAAAAATCTGGTTTTTAAGCAATGGTTACAGAGTCATAGTTACTATAATATTACCATAGTTTATTGCATATCTTCTTAATTGAAGAGAATACTGAATTTGAATTAGAAGTTAGTGGAAATAAATATTTAATTTTTCCTATTTAACTTCACACCCGCTTTTGTGAAGAATCTCTGTTATAGAGTATAAAGAAGGGAAGAAGGCAAGGATAGAATCATGAGGCATTCTAGTGTTTAAGGACTGAGAAGAGGTGATGGAAAAGAGGCTGAGAAGAAATGGCCAGGGTGGTAGAAAGGGAATTGAAAGAGTGATTAATTAAGCTAAGGAATGGGAGCACCCAGATTTAAGGAAAGAGACCAAGAGAAATTAGTATTAAAAAGAGTCTGTAGGATTTGATCAACAGAAACCTTTGCTTGAATGATTTCTGACTTTTATGGCAGCCATTAGCCTTATATACGTTTGGGAGGAGTAAGTTATTTTTTTCCTCTGGCTCATCAGACCATCAAGTTTGGATTTGTAGAGCTTAGAGACCAAATCCTGTAACACAAAAGATAACCTTGAGGCCTTTTCTGGCCATAAAAGTATCAGTCTCATAAAATGATTAAAAGTGATAATGTTCAGTCTATAAATTAATCAGGGGAAATGGGGACATAAATTTTAGCAACTTTGTGTCATGAGTTTGTGTAAAGGATTTTGTTAGAAGAAATAAAGATTTAAGACCACGTGACAAGTGAACTATGTTTCCAGATAAGGAGATGACTGGGCAAATGAATCCTTGTTTAATCACCTGTTCTATTTTTTATGATTTAATATATGAATCTCTTTTACATGATTGCATTTTAGATTTGATTGATTTTGGTTTTTAATTGTTAAATATGGAATTGATTAGACTTAGTTTTATGGGAATATAATTGGATGTAAATTAGGCTTTGGGTAAAATTTAAATTGAAAATATATTAGGAAAATTCCTTAACCTTTTTTTTTTTTTTGCCTCAGTTTCTTCATTTGTAAAATTAAAGCATTGGACTAGATGACCTTGAAGGTCCTTATGAGGTCTAATAGTTGAAGACTACTGTCTTATGTAGAGGAAATAACTATGTAGTTAATCAAAGCCTTCATTTTTCAAGTGATTATTTTGGCTTCTGAAAGCCTATGAGAAATCCCTTCACTTATGACTATTTGTATCCATTTCCTAGACATTGTCCTCATGTAGATGGGGGCTGGTAATCACATCAGTCCTAACATGGAAAATGGGGTCTTTCTTTCCCATAGCCACACTTTAAACATGAAGGATGGCAGGTTCTAAGCAACCAGTGCTGTCTGACTTACCTACATTGAATTATTACAAAATCATATTCATTTTTAGAATTGCTCCAAATCTTGAGAAAATCCCTACCAGGTCACACACAAGACTAAGAGGCAGAGCTGCTTGCCTGCAGCCTGATGCCATGCTGTGGAGTTCTTTCCTGTTGTCCCCACCCCCACAGTCAAAGCCAGCTGCCTTTCATGTTATTTAGTAAAGTTGTCAGAGTATGGCATATGCTATTTCCAGAACCTGAAGAGGCATACCAGGTGTCATTCTTAGTGACAGGAATTCCGAGATATAATAATTTGTGTTTTACTTTTGAAGGGATGCTCTGATATTCCGAATCGCTTGACCCCTTGAAACTTCACTGTTTGTAAGGTTTTTCCTGCACTTTCTGAAGCACATGTACAAGACTTCCCGCAGACTTGTCACTTCTTGCTCGTCTGGTCTGATTAACATGATCTCATCAGTATAATGGGCCTTTGTGATGTTTGGTGTAATGTCTAGATGATCCAGGTGATTTCATTTGGACTATATTATGACAGAGGGTGCAGAGTCAACATAGCTCTAGGGTGAGACTAAATGCGTCTGATTGTCTATCTCATGAGAATATGAACTGCTTCTGATCCTCTTTCCTGATAGGAGTGGGAAAGATCACATTTGTCAGATAAATGGCTATATAGCTTATACCTGAGGCTATATTAATCTGCTGTAGTAAATATACCACATCTGGCACATAGTTGTAATTGATTAAGTTTGTGGTTATCAAATGTCACGTGCAGGATCCATCTGGCTTCGTAGAGTTCATTAGGGCTATGATGAATTTAAATAGGATATTATGGTGACCACTACCTCTGCTTTCTTTAGGGCTATACAGGCAGTACTAACCTTTGCCACCGGCACCAAGATGAAATACTTTTAGTTGTGAAAGGGAAATTGCAGAGGTTTATATCAGGCTTTCTCTACTATGATAGCTTTTACCTTATATGTTAAGGACAAATTGTAGAAGTTCCACAGACTACCCGGGATGTCCATTTCGATTATTAATCTGGAGACCGAGGCAATGACCACCATGGACTTAATGGACCTGCTGTAAGCCAGACTTGGGCCAGGACTGTACTTAATACCTGGCTCCTGTACATCTCTATTCTAATAGAGGGCCATGATGAGTCTTTGGGCCTCTGGTTCGCTGTTTATTAGTTAATTAATTTTATTTTAATTCCAGTATAGTTAACATATAATGTTATATTAGTTTCACGTATATGATATAGTGATTCAAAAATTGTATGAATTGCTTAGTTCTCACCAAAATGAGTGTACTCTTTAATCCCCATCACCTATTTCACTCATCCCCCTGATCCACCTTCTGTCCTGTAACCATCAGCTTGTTTTCTGAAGTTGAGTCTGATTTTGGTTTGTCTCCTTTTTCTGTCCTTTGTTCATTTGTTTTTTTTCTTAAATTCCACATAGGAGTGAAATCATATGGTATTTGTCTTTCTCTGGCTGACTTATTTTGCTTAGCATTATACTCTCTAGTTCCATTCATGTTGTTGCAATTGGCAAGATTCCATTCCTTTTTATGACTAAGTAATATTCATTGTATATGTATTCCAAATCTTCTTTATTCATTCATCATTCAGTGAACATTTATGCTGCTTCCATAATTTGGCTATTGTAAATAATGCTGCAATGAACATAGAGGTGCATATATCTTTCCAATTAGTGTTCTTGTATTTTTTTAAAACATTTTTTCAATGTTTATTAATTTTTGAGAGGGAGAGAGAGAGAGAGAGAGAGAATGCAAAGGAGGGGCAGAGAGAGAGGAAGACATAGAATCCGATGCAGGCTCCAGGCTCGGAGCGGTCAGCACAGAGCCCAATGCAGGGCTCAAACCCATGAACTGTGAGATCATGACCTGAGCCGAAGTTGGACACTTAACTGACTGAGCCACCCAGATGCCCCAAGTGTTCTTGTATTCTTTGGGTAAATGGCCAGCATTGTGATTTCTGGATCATAAGGAAGTTCTGTTTTTAATATTTTGAGAAACCTCTGTATTGTTTTCTACAGAAGCTACACCAGTTTGCATTCCCACCATCAGCCAGGGTTCCTTTTTCTCCACATTCTCACCAACACTTGTTGTTTCTTGTGTTTTTGATTTTAGCCATTCTGACTGTTATGAGGTGATATATCATTGTAGTTTTGATTTGCATTTCTCTGATGATGAGTATTGTTGAATATCTTTTCATGTGTCTGTTGGTTATCTGAATGTCTTCTTTGGGGAAATGTCTGTCTGTGTCTTTTGTTCATTTTAATTGGATTATTTGTTTTTGAGGTGATGAGTTATATAAATTCTTTATATATTTTGGATACTAACTCTTTATCAGATATGTCATTTGGAAATATCTTTTCCTTTTCACTAGGTTGTCTTTCAGTTTTGTTGATTGTTTCCCTCACTGAGCAGAAGCTTTTTATTTTGATGTATTCCCAATAGTTTAATACTTGCTTTAATTTCCTTTGCCTGCGGTGATGTGTCTAGAAAAATGTTGCTGTGGCTGATGTCAGAGAAATTACTGACTGTGCTCTCTTCTAGGATTTTTATGGTTTCAGGTCTCACATTTAGGTCTTAAAAATTTTTTTTTGTTAATGTTTATTATTTATTTTTGAGAGAGAGAGGGAGAGAGAGACAGAGTGTGAGTGGGCAACAGGCAGAAAGAGAGGGAGACACAGAATCTGAAGCAGGCTCTAGGCTTTGAGCTATCAGCACAGGTCATATGTGGGGCTTGAACTCACAAACCGTAAGATCATGACATGAGCCAAAGTCAGATGCCGCCCAGGCGCCCCTCACATTTAGGTCTTTATTTTGAGTTTACTTTTGTGTTTGACATAAGAAAGTGGTCTAGCTTCATTCTTTTGCATATAGCTGACTAGTTTTCCCAACACATTTGTTGAATGTCTTTTTCCCATTGCATATTTTTGCCCCTTTGTTGAAGATTAATTGATCGTATAAATGTGAATTTCTTTCTGGGCTTTGTATCCTGTTCTATTGATCGATGTATCTATTTTTGTGCTAGTACCATACTGTTTTGATTACTACAGTTTGTAGTATAACTTGAAATCTGGAATTGTGATACCTCCAGATTTTTTTTCTTTTTCATAATTGCTTTGAATGTTTAGGGTCTTTGTGGTTCCATACACATTTCAGAATTGTTTGTTCTAATTCTGTGAAAAATACTCTTAGCATTTTGGTAAGGATTGCATTAAATGTATCGATTGCTTTGGGTGGTATGGACATTTTAACAATATTTGTTCTTCCAATCGATGAGCATGGAATATCTTTCCATTTGTTAGTGTTGTCTTCAATTTCTTTCATCGTTGTTTTATAGTTTTCAGAATATAGGTCTTTCACCTTCTTGGTTGTTTATTCCTAGCTATTTTGTTATTTTTGGTGCAATTATAAATGGGATTGTTTTATTTTTACTTTTTTTTGTAAATGGGATTGTTTTCTTAATTTCTTTTTCTGCTGTTTTATTTTTCTTGTATAGATATGCAGTGAATTCTATACATTGATTTTGTATCCTATGACCTTACTGAATTCATTGATCAGTTCTAGTAGTTTTTTAGTGGGGTCTTTAGGGTTTTCTATGTATACTATTATCATTTGCAAATAGTGAAAGTTTTACTTCTTCCTTACCAATTTGGATGCCTTTTATTATTATTTTTTTGTCTAATTTCTGTGGTTAGGACTTCCAGTATAATGTGAATAAAAATGGTAAAAGTAGACATCTGTGTCCTGTTCCTGACCTTAGCAGAAAAGCTCTCAGTTTTTCAGCATTGAGTATGATGTTAGCTGTAGATTTTTCATATATGGCCTTTATTATATTGAGGTGTATTCCTTCTAAACTTACTTTATTGAGAGTTTTTATCATGAATGGATGTTGTACTTTGTCACATGCTTTTTCTGAATCTGTTTAAATTATCATATGATTTTTATCCTTTCTCTCATTGATGCCATGTGCCATGTTGATTGATTTGCAAATATTGAGTAAATTGGGAATAAATATAATTTCATCCTGGTGAATGATTTTTTCAATGTATTATTGAATTCCATTTGCTAATGTTTTGTTGAGGATTTTTGCATTTGTGTTAATCAGAGATATCAGCCTGTAGTTCTTTTTTTGTAATATTTGTTTTTTGATATCAGGGTAAGGCAGTCCTCATAGATTGAATTTGTAAGTTTTCCTTCCTCTCCTATTTTTTGGAATAGTTTGAGAAGAATAAGTATTACCTCTTCTTGTTAATGTTATTTTAGATCCCGCGTTCAAGAGACCTCAAAAAGTATTGGTGTTTGTCTTTATCAACTTTATGGTGATCTGAGTAAATGGCTATAGGCCCTTTTAAGCAATAACTACCATATATATTTGCTGTGCTGTTGCAAAGTTCTTTTTCCTAGGGACTCACTAACTCTTTCAGTCACTGGATTTTAGGTATAAGAACAAGATCAGGTTTGCAAAGTGGGCTTTTTACAGGGGCACCTGCCTTAAACCTCTTAATTATCCATCCTTGATTTCTTTCTGTTGTATAAATTAAGAAATATACTTGTTGGCTGTCCATCTTTTCCCCTTAGGAATCCTATCCTCTTTGAATCATCTCCATAGCTGCTGGTGAGCAATTACCCACTCATAATGATAATAGCCCCTAGCTTGCTTCTGATGGTTCAGCATCATTACTCTTTGGCCTCCATTTCTATTCTTATTATCCCTACTGTACTCTATCATGTCTACTGCTTTCTGTAATAGCATCTCCTACCATTAGCCTGGGCCTATAGAGATGAGCCACCACTGAGTTTATCAATGATTCTGGTACCCTTCAGCCAGTACATTCCTTAATATGTTCTCTAAGCTCTCCCACAGAATGTAGTCCACTGATGGGTTTCCAACCATATGTAGTCCATCTACTGTAGAATGCCCATTTCCCTGAACTCGTTCATCCTTTCTTCCACATCTGTCATTTCTACTTCACTTTGTGTGGATCATAGCTTTTTTAGACTTTCAAGAGTCATACAGGAGCATGTTTGGATTGTTACCAGGTCCTTACCAAGGTGTTAACTCCTGTGTCATGGGAGAATATTTCCACATCAACAGATTTTCCCTTATGCAAATGTATGCTTTATACATCCTTGATCCAGCACCATCAGGGTCTAGTCCTACTTTCCTGGCTCCTACTGGTAAGTATTTTCTAGGTCCTGTAATTTCTTCAGTATATTTTGCTTTTTCTCCCTCAACAGACCCAGAACTTTCTTGGCCAGTGTATGTCATGTCTTCACCCTAACAATGGGTTTGGTAGCTAGGGAAGGAAGTGGGGGTTGATCCTGAGGAGAACACCTATTCTTTTTCAAGGCAAAGGCCCTGCATCACCTGCAAGGAAGGATGGAATACTAGTTCCATACACAGGTTCAGAGGTTTCAGTGAAACTTAAGGATGCTAAATTTTTGAGCGTATCAACCCAAATGTTCCCCTCGCATGTTTCATGGTTCTATTCCTTCCTCATCAGAGTCCTGAACTTGAAACAGCAGACCTATTGAGGATGAGAAATACAGCATTTTCTGGAAATATTCTGTATTACAATTAAATATTGTGTTTGCCACTTAGCTTTTCCTGCCCTTTGGTTGCAAAAATGTAGAGCCCCATTGTATGCTGCTAAGGAGGCCCTCTGGCTTTCACATTTTGCCTTAAACTAATGATTAGTTATATTTAGCCTTTCATTATAATCGCCATTGCTCAATCCTCCAGACTTCTCAAATACCCGAGATACTGCTTATACCAATGCATTCTCTTCCACCAGTTTGTGATTACTGAGAGTTATAACAATAGAACTGCTATAGCATCCCGGAGACTATCAGTAATCTACCTAGGCCCAGTGACAGGGTCCACGTTACCAGCTAGCTGGCCAATGGGTGATCGAGTTACAAAATTTTTTTCTAGATTCTGCTTCCTAGGATTGCTCTTGGTATGGTCTCAGATAAAATTCCCTGGAAAGAAGATGCTGAGATATATTTGTGTATTCAGGAAGTGTATGGGGCAGTGTTCTTGGGCATGAGATAGGTAAAGGAGTAAAGGAAGCAGTATTGGGCAAAAGGAGAGATTGAATTGTGATGCAGTTACAAGAAAGGCCTCAGCTAATCATATGAGGGGCTCCAGAGCTGGGATGGCTCTAAGAGCTGTCCCAGTTTGAGACAGGGAGGCCAAATATTTGTATTCCCACATAAACCAGTCACTAAATGAAGGTTACCCTTAAAGATGGAGTGAAACTTAGGGCAGGTTGTTTCCTTCTATCATAGGCCATTTACAGAAGGAAACTGTCTGTAAGCAGTCATCAGCCAACATCTGGCCAGTAGGGAAATAAATGTCAGGGTCCTGCATGGGGATCTTGGCAGTACACCACAGCATTTGCTACAGATGTCATGGAAAGTGGTGCTTTAGCATTCTTAAAGTTTTTCTCTGATTCATGTCATTTTTAAATATTTATTTTTATCTATTTTTATTTTATTATTTTAAAAGTTTTTATATGAATTCCAGTTAACCTACAGTGTAATATCAGTTTCAGGTGTACAATATAGTAATTTAATACTTCCATACAACACTGTGCTCATCACGCAAGTGCCCTCCTTAATTCCCATCACCCATCCTCCCTGACCACCTCTCCTCTGGGAACCATCACTTTGTTCTCTATAGTTAAGAAATTGCTTGGGGTGCATTGGTGGCTCAGTCAGTTAAGCATCTGACTTCAGCTCAGATCATGATCTCACGGTTCGTGAGGTTGAGTCCCATGTTGGGTTCTGTGCTGACAGTTCAGAGCCTGGAGCCTGTTTTGGATTCTGTGTCTCCTTCTCTCTCTGCCCCTCCCATGCTCTCACTCTGTTTCTGTCTCTGTCTCTCAAAAATTAAAAAAAACAAAAAAACCAAGAGTCTGTTTTTTGTTTGCTTCTCCCTCTCTTTTTTTCCCTGTGATCATTTGTTTCTTAAGTTCCACATATACGTAAAATCATATGGTATTTGTCTTTCTCTGACTATATTATTTCACTTAGCTTAATACTCTCAAGCTCTTTGCAGGCCATTGCAAATGGCAACATTTAGTTCTTGTTTTTTATAGCTGAGTAATATTTCATTGTATATACATGTACCATCTTTCCTTTATCCATTCATCAGTTGTTGGACATTTGGGCTCTTTCCATAATTTTTCTATTGTAGATAATGCTGCTATAAACATTGGGGATTTTTATTTTTTTTTTAATTTTTAATTTAAAAAGTAACCTCTACCCCCAATGTGGGCATCGAACTCATCACTCAGAGATCACGAGTTGCATGCTCTACTGACGCAGCCAGCTAGACATCCCTGTGTCATTTTGTTTTAGTACTATTCTTAAAAATGAGTGTTCTTATTTATGAAAAAAGTGACTTAATCCAAAAAAATAATTTCTAAATTTCTGATCTTTTTTCTTCTCTAATTTTTATTTTATTTTATTTTATTTTATTTTATTTTATTTTATTGTATTTTATTTTATTGTATTTTATTTATTTTTAATATAATTTATTGTCAAGTTAGCTAACATATAGAGTATACAGTGTGCTCTTGGCTTCTGGAGTGGATTGCCATAATTTATTATTTATGTACAACACCCAGTGCTCATCCCAACAAGTGCTCTCCTCAATGCCCATCACCCATTTACCCCTCCCCCCATCAACCCTCAGTTTGTTCCCTGTATTTAAGAGTCTCTTATGATTTGACTCCATTTCTGTAACTATTTTTTTTTCCCTACCCTTCCCCCTTGGTCCTCTGTTAAGTTTCTCAAATTCCACATATGAGTGAGAACATATGATATGTCTTTCTCTGACTTATTTCAGTTAGCATAATACCTTCCAGATCCATCCATGTTGCTGCAAATGGCAAGATTTCATTCTTTCTCATTGCCAAATAGTATTCCATTGTATATATAAACCACATCTTATTTATCCATTCATCATTTGATGGACATTTAGGCTCTTTCCATAATTTGGCTATTATTGAAGTGCTGCTATAAACATTGGAGTACATGTGCCCCTATGAATCAGCACTCACTCCTGTATCCCTTGGGTAAATTCCTAGCAGTGCTATTGCTGGATCATAGGGTAGGTCTATTTTTAATTTTTTGAGGAACTTCCACGCTGTTTTCCAGAGCAGCTGCACCAGTTTGCATTCCCACCAATAGTGCAAGAGGGTTCCCTTTTCTCCACATCCTGACCAACATCTGTTGTTTCCTGAGATGTTAATTTTAGCCACTGTAACTGGTGTGAGGTGGTATCTCAGTGTGGTTTTGATTTGTATTTCCTTAATGATGAATGATGTTGAGCATCTTTTAGTCTGTCAGCCATCTGGGTGTCTTCTTCGGAAAACTGTCTATTCATGTGTGCTGCTCCTTTATTCACTGGATTATTTGTTTTTCAGGTGTTGAGTTTCAGGTGGTAAGTTCTTTACAGATTTTGGACACTAACCCTTTATCTGATATGTTTTTTGCAAATATCTTCTCCCATTCTGTTGGTTGCCTTTTAGCTTTGTTGATTGTTTCCTTTGCTGTACAGAAGCTTTTTTATCTTGATGACATCCCAATAGTTCATTTTTGCTTTTATTTCCCTTACCTTCAGAGAGGTGTCAAGTAAGAGGTCACTGCAGCTGAGGTCAAAGAGGTTGTTGCACTGTTTTTCCTCTAGGATTTTGATGGTTTCCTGTCTCACATTTAGGTCTTTCATCCATTTTGAGTTTATTTTTGTGTATGGTGTAAGAAACTGGTCCAGTTTTATTCTTGCTGTTCAGGTCTCCCAGTACCATCTACTAAAGAGACTGTCTTTTTTTTCCATTGGATACTTCCTGCTTTGTCAAAGATTAGTTGGCCATACATTTGTGGTCCAATTCTGGGTTCTCCGTTCTATTCCATTGGTCTGCATATCTGTTTTTGTGCCAATGTCATACTGTCTTGATGATTACAATTTTGTAGGAGAGGCTAAAGTGTGTTTTAGCCTCACTTTTTCTTTTTCAACATTACTTTGACTATTTGAGATTTTTTGTGGTTCCATACAAATTTTAAGAATGTTTGTTCTAGCTCTGAGAAGAATGCTGGTGCCATTTTTGTTAGGATTGCATTGAATGTGTAGATTTCTTTGGGTAGTATTGACATTTTAACAATATTTGTTCTTCCGATCCATGAGCATGGAATGTTTTTCCATTTCTTTGTGTCTTCTTCAATTTCTTTTATAAGTTTTCTATAGTTTTTAGCCTACAGATCTTTTACGTCTTTGGTTAGGTTTATTCCTAGCTATTTTATGGTTCTTGGTGCCATTGTAAATGGGATCGATTTCTTGGTCTCTCTTTCTGTTGCTTCATTATTGGTGTATAGAAATACAACCGATTTCTGTGCATTGGTTTTATATCATGTGACTTTGCTGAATTTGTGTGTCAGTTCTAGCAGTCTTTTGGTGGAATCTTTCAGGTTTTCCATGTAGAGTATCAGGTCTCTGTGAAAAGTGAAAATTTGACTTCTTTGCCAATTTGGATGCCTTTTATTTCATTTTGTTGTCTGATTGCTGAGACTAAGACTTCCAATATTATGGTGAGAGTTGACATTCCTGTTGTGTTCCTGATCTCAGGGGAAAGCTCTCAGTTTTTCCCCATTGAGGATGATATTAGCTGTGGGCCTTTCATTTATGGCTTTTATGATGTTAAGATATGCTCCTTCTATCCTGAGTTTCTTGAGGGTTTTTATTAAGAAAGGATGTTGTATTTTGTCAAATGCTTTTTCTTCATCTTTTGACAGGATTATATGATTCTTATCCTTTCTTCTATTAACGTGATGTGTCACATTGATTAATTTGTGGATATTGAACCAGCCCTGCAGCCCAGGAATGAATCTGACTAAATCATGGTGAATAATTCTTTTAATATACTGTTGAATTTGATTTGCTGGTATCTTGCTGAGAATTTTTACATCCACGTTCATCAGGGATCTTGGCCTGTAATTCTCCTTTTCAGTGGGGTCTTTGTGTGGTTTGGGAATGAAAGCAATGTTGGCTTCATAAAATGAGTCTGGAAGCTTTCCTTCCATTCTTATTTTTTGGAACAGCTTGAGAAGAATAGGTATTAACTCTGTTTTAAATGTCTGGTAGAATTCTCCTGGGAAGCCATCTGGCCCAGGACTCTTATTTGTTGGGAGATTTTTGTTAACCAATTCAATATCTCCACTGGCTATGGGTCTGTTCAAATTTTTTTATTTGTTCCTGTTTGAGTTTTGGTAGCATGTGAGTATCTAGGAATTTTTCCATTTCTTCCAGATTGCCCAGTTTGTTGGCGCATAATTTTTTATATTATTCTCTAATAATTGTTTGTATTTCTGTGGTGTTGGTTGTGATCTCTCCTCTTTCATTTGTTTTTTTTTTTTAAGTATTTTTTAAAACTTTTTTTAACGTTTATTTATTTTTTGATAGAGTGAGAGTGTGAGTGGGGGAGGGGCAGAGAGAGAGGGAGACACAGAATCCAAAGTAGGCTCCAGGCTCTGAGCCTTCAGCATAGAGCCTGACGCGGGGCTTGAACCCATGGACTGTGAGATCATGACCTGACCTGAAGTCAGACGCTTTACCGACTGAGCCACCCAGGCACCCCTCTCCTCTTTCATTTGTGACTTTACCTATTTGGGTTCTCTTTCTCTTTGAGAAGTTTGGCTAAGGGTTTATCAATTTTATTTATTCTTTTAAAAAACCAGCTCTTAGATTTATTGATTTGTTCTACTGTTTTTTGGATTCTGTATTTTTTTATTTCTGCTCTAATCTTTATTATTTTTCTTCTTCTGCTGGCTTTGGGGTTTCTTTGCTGCTCTGCTTCTAGTTCCTTTAGGTGTGAGGTTAGGTTCTGGATTTGGGATCTTTGTTGCTTCTTGAGACAGGCCTGGATTGCAATGTATTTTCCTCTTAGGATTGTCTTTACTGCATCCCAAACGTTTTTTCACTATTGTGTTTTCATTTTCATTTGCTTCCATATATTTTAAAATTTCTTCTTTAATTTCCTGGTTGACCCATTAATTTTTTAATAAGGTGTTCTTTTCTTTTTTTACTTTCTATAATTTATTTTTTATAATTTACATCCAAGTTAGTTAGCACATAGTGCAACGATGATTTCAGGAGTAGATTCCATAAGCCCCTTACCTATTTAGCCCATCCCACCTCTCCCAACTCATCCAGCAACCCTCTGATTGTTCTCTGTATTTGAGTCTCTTATGTTTTGTCCCCCTCCATGTTTTTATATTATTTTTGCTTTAATAGAGTGTTCTTTAACCTCCATGCATTTAGAGGCTTTCCAAACTTTTTCTTGTCGTTGATTTCAAGTTTCATAGCAGTATGATCTGAAAATATCCATGGTATGATATCAATCTTTTTATATTTGTGGAGGGATGTTTTGTGATCCAGTATGTGAGATCTATTTTGAATAATGTTTCATGTGCATTTGAGAAGAATGTGTATTCTGCTGCTTTTGGATGAAAAGTTCTGAATATATCCATCAAGTCTGTGGTCCAGTGTATCATTCAAGGCTATTGTTTATTGCTTTTCTGCCTAGATGATCTGTCTGTTGCTATTAGTGGAGTATTAAAGTCACCTACAATTACAGTACTATTATCAATAAGTTTGCTTATGTTTGTGATTAATTCATTTATATATTTGGGTTCCTTCAAGTTGGGGCATAAACATTTATAATTGCTAGCTCTTCTTGATGGATAGCCTCCTTAATTATGGTATAATGCCCTTCTTCATCTCTTGTTACAGTCTTTATTTTAAAGTATAGTTTGTCTGATATAATTATGACTACACCAGCTTTCATTTTTTTTTTTTTTTAATTTTTTTTTTCTTCAACGTTTTTATTTATTTTTGGGACAGACAGAGACAGAGCATGAACGGGGGAGGGGCAGAGAGAGAGGGAGACACAGAATCGGAAACAGGCTCCAGGCTCCGAGCCATCAGCCCAGAGCCTGACGCGGGGCTCGAACTCACGGACCGTGAGATCGTGACCTGGCTGAAGTCGGACGCTTAACCGACTGCGCCACCCAGGCGCCCCATGATTTCCAATAGCCTGATAGATGGTTCTCCATCCCCTCACCTTCAATCTGTAGGTATCCTCAGGTCAAAAATGAGTCAGCATTTTGTAGACAGCATATAGATGGATCTTGGTTTTTTATCCATTCTGATACCCTTTGTCTTTTGATTGGGGCATTTAGTCCATTTACTTTCAGGGTGATTATTGAAAGATGGATTTAGTGCCATTGTGTTATCTGTAGGCTTTGTATTTGTGGTGATATCTCTGGTCCTTTGTGGTTTTCCTTGCATTTGACTCACAGAGTTCCCCTTAGGATCTTTTTCAGGGCTGATTTATTGGTCATGCACTTCTTTAGTTTTTGTCTGAGAAAGCCTTTATCTCTCCTATTCTGAATGACAGCCTTGCTGGATAAAGGATTCTTGGCTGCATATTTTTCCTATTCAGCACTTTGAATATTTCCTGCCACTCCCTTCTGGCCTGCCAAGTTTCAGTGGACAGGTCTGCTGCTAAAGGTATGTGTCTACTCTTGTAGGTTAGGGGCCATTTGTCCCTAGCTGCTTTCAGAATTCTCTCTTTATCTTTGTATTTTTCCAGTTTCACTATGATAT
Source organism: Lynx canadensis (assembly GCF_007474595.2). Classification (NCBI taxonomy): domain Eukaryota; kingdom Metazoa; phylum Chordata; class Mammalia; order Carnivora; family Felidae; genus Lynx; species Lynx canadensis. The sequence continues at coordinate 150,934,604 of NC_044303.2, read as the reverse complement.
ATCATGGTGTTGACCTGTTCTCATTATTCTGAAGGGAGTTCTCTCTGCCTCCTGGACTTGGATGTCTGCTTCCTTCTGCAGATTATGAAAGTTCTCAGCTATCATTTGTTCAAATAAACCCACTGACCCTTTCTCTCTCTCTTCTTCTTCTGGAACTCCTATGATATGGATATTATTGTGTTTATTTGAATCACTTAGGTCTCTAATTATCCCCTTGTGATCTAGTATTTTCCTATCTCTCTTTTTCTCAGCTTCATCATTTTCCTAATTTTATTTTCTATTTCATTTATTTCCCCTCTTCCTCCTCTATCCTTGCTGTCATTGCATCTAGTTTATTTTGTATTTCATTTACAGTATTTCTCAATTTGTCATGACTATTTGTTAGTTCCTTGTTGTCTGCAGCATTAGATTCTCTGCTGTCTTCTATGCTTTTCTCAACCCCAGCTATTAGTCGTATGACTATTATTCTAAATTCTTGCTCAGATATGTTGTTCATAACTGTTTTGAGCAATTCTCTGGCTGTCATTTCTTCCTGGAATTTCTTTTGAGGAAAACTCTTTTGTTTCATCATTTTGGCTTTTATATGTTTTAATAGCTTGTTAAATGTCCTGTACCTATTAGCACTACTATAGTAACAAGGGGTCATACACTGTCTAGGGCCTGGCACATCAGGAAGTGTTTTTGGAGTGTGTTGCATGCTGTCTCTTGTTGTGTCTCTGGTTGCTTTATCTCCCTGCTCGTAGTGGTGGTTTGGACCTTCCACCAGGTATGCTTTGACTTGTTCATTGGAGTAACCCTCTGTCCTGACAGCTGTTTTTTCTGGGCCCCTGGAGATGCTTCTGTCACTCTCTAAGCCAGATTCCTGGAATTCCAAGTGCTCTGACCTCAGTAGGGCTGAGTTTGAGGGATGAGGGAAACTTTTGCCCCCCTCTACTTCTCCACCATCTTGACTCCTCCCCCACCTCTAACTGATTGTTAAATTGAATTATCTCAAGATTTGTGGTAATTAGAGAAATTGATATGGTTTTGGAGTACCTTAATAAAAGTAAGTCAGCAAAAAATTAGTATCAGAAAACACTGGTTGCTTAGAGCCCACCATGATTCTTGTTTAAAAATGTTATGGTTCACAGGTGGCTGGGTGGCTCAGTCAGTTAAGCATCCAATTCTTGGTTTAGGCTCAGGCCATGATTTTCTAGTTTGTGGGTTTGAGTCCCACATGAGATTCTCTTTCTCTTCCCCTTCCCTGCTTGTTCATGCTCTCACTCTCAAAATAAATAAATAAACTTAAAAAAATTAAAATGCTGGGGGCGCCTGGGTGGCTCAGTCAGCTGAGCCTCCGACTTTGGCTCAGGTCATGATCTCGCAGTTTGTGAGTTCGAGCCCTGCGTTGGGCTTGGAGCCTGGAGCTGCTTTGGATTCTGTGTCTCCCTCTCTCTCTCTCCCTTCCCCTGCACACGGTCTGTCTCTCTATCCTTCAAAAATAAATAAACATTAAAAAAAATTTAAAATGCTGGAGGAAGTGGGTAAAGGGTATTGAGGAGGGCACTTGTTGAGATCAACACTGGGTTGATGAATCACGGAAATCTACTCCTGAAGCCATGACTATACTGTATGTTAGCTAACTTGACAATAAACTTAAAAAAATTTAGGTTTTTTGCTAAAAAACAAAACACCATTAGGTGGTTTGCTACCCAAATTCCTCTCCAGGGAGATTCCTCCCATCCCCTAATCAGAGCCAAGGCATGCTTTGTTCCAGTTGCTGAGAGTGTTGGTTGCTGTAGCTCACACATTCCCTCTTTGCCACTTTGCCAATGGTTATGCCCTGTTTCCAGTCCCATGGCACCACTCATCCCTTGATTGGACCATGTAGGGTACAAAGGCTCGATCCCCTTACCTCAATTTAGGACAACTTTGAAGGACCATTGCAGCTAGAGATCACCACAAAAAATGCTTAGGTCTCTGTTGCAATTGCCTCATATTTCAACCCTTCACTCTCTCCAGTTATGCTTTTCCTTTTTCCTTACGTGTATTGTTCCTGAGAACATTTTCTGATGAATTTCTCACAGGCAGATAGCCATCTCAAATCCATTTCTAGAATACCCAACCTGAGAAAACATCCTTTTTGTCACTTGATTATGAGAGAAAGGGAAATCATTCCTCTAAATAATAATGATAAAACAAAGTAGATACATAATGTATTGTGTTCTAAAATCTAATTTTCAAAAGCAGGAGTCACATTTCCTATTAAGCATATCAACATGAAAATATATTTAAATTGATTATTCTGACTAAATTTTTAGTGCCTGGTATCCAATTGTAATTAGCAGTTTGTTAGTGATAATCAGAAAATTTCAATTACTCTTCTGTTTCTCTTCACATATGGTTTCAGATAATAACTCAGGGAATGGTCTTTCACTAAAATGAGTTTTGTCAGAAAGAGTGGGAAAAGGCCATTTCAAAGATTTTGAGGGAACTATATTATTACCAACCCTAAGAAACAAGACAAGTTACAAAAAAAAAAAAATTCTCAGAAGATCAGTCACCTTGGCAAAGAAATTTAATCCCTTTTGTCCCACTTGTCCCTTTTGTAACACAGAGACAATGCTGACACTATTTATTTATTTAAATGTTCATTTAAATTTATTTTTGAGAGACAGAGAGAGGGAGAGAGTGAGAGGGGGAGGGACTGAAAGAGGGGGACACAGGACCCAAAGTAGGCTCCATGCTGACAGCAGAGAGTCTGATGTGGGGCTTGAACTCATGAACCGTGAGATCATGACCTGGGCTGAAGTTGGGCACTTAACCAACTGAGCCACTGAGGTTCTCCAATGCTGACACTTTTAGCATAAACTTTGTTTTAATGTTCATTCAGCTTAGACTCCACTTAAAAGCATTTTAAAGTCATATTATAGACTTCTTTGGCAGATAACATGGCTGAGTAGATGTTCAGAGAACACTTCTTTAAAAAGAACATTTAAAATACTGGCTAAAATATAAAAAAACATAATTTTAAATGCATGGGTAATTTGTGAGCTGAAAGGAAAATCTCCAGAGACCAAAATGAGAAAGCGTAAATCTAGGTACATAAGCAAATACCCAATGTAGGTATTGGGCATTTGCTGGGAGGGGAGGGAAGGGAAAGAAAGAGTATTTGCATTGCCCAGGTAGTCTACCTGCATTTGTTCACCTTACATGCATGTGAAAAAGGCAGCAAAGCTTGAGGCCTTCCTAGGTGGCATGATCACATCAGAGACACTGCACAAAGTCTCTACTGCTGTCAGAGGCCACTAGAGTGGCCTGATGGCTAATATTGAGGATCATCTGTTCTAGCTTTTCTTTCTACTTCTTTATTCATCTCTTGGTGACACCAGTCCATTGTGCCTGCCACACTCAGGGAACATGAATTAAGATCTCTGAAACGTCACTGAGTGAGGGGCAGGTGTCTCCTACCCTTCCCCCCAAGATATTTCTTCATCATATGCAAAAATCAATTCCATACAGCTAAAGGATTTCAGTGTGAAAGGCAAGACTTCAATACTTTCAGAAGTAAATATGTAATTTCTGCATAGGAATGGATTCTTAATACATCAAAATCATAAAACATGAAGAAAAAAGGGGATAAATATGATGACATTCATTTATCAAAAGATTTCCCCAGAGGAAATGTCAAGTCACAAACTGGGAGAAACTATTTGCAACATATATAATCGATAAAGGATAGTGTCCAGATCATTAAAAAAAAACTTCAATAAGAAAAGGTAAACAATCTGCTAGAGAAGAAGGTAAAAGACATTAACAGACATTTCACAGAAGAGGAAAAATAAATAACCAATAAACTTATGAAAAGATGTTCAACATTATTAGTAATCAGGGATATCCTAAGTTAAACCACAGTGAGATGCATTTTGCTCCCATTATATTGGTAAAATTTAAAGTATTAGAATATCACAATTTGGTGAAGATGTAATAAGTTACATGATCATTTTAGAAAACACCTTGGCATGATCTAATGAAGTCGATATACTTCATACACTCCTTCATAACTTCTACAACCCATCAGTTTTTACATATACTTTACAATATTTTATTTTATTTCATTTTATTTATTTTATTTTATTTTATTTTATTTTATTTATTTTTTTACAGTGTTTTATAGCTATAATTCCTGATGTGCTTGGAACAGTCTGATTTATACCACTTCTCCTAGGGTAATTTATTTTCCCTAGGATAATTTTTAATAGCATCTCTTTGCTTCCCCCAGATTTCTCTAATACTTAAAACACATACATGATTATTTAATGAATCCCTATTATTAGAAATTAGATTTTGGCTATTTTTTACTCATTTTATACCTTCATTTTTTTTGCCTTCTAAAAAAATGTAGTCAGTATGAACCAGTTAAATTCAACTTTTGGATTGCTCCGCCATTGATAGGGTACACATGGCTCTCTGTGGGATCTGTTCAAGTCAGGGTGAAGTTAGGAACCCCCTGAGAGACAGTAGCACCTAATGGCTGACATTAAGGATGGTCTGTTCTAGCTATTCTTTCTACTTCTTTATTCATCTCCTGGTGATCATATAAATCTTTTTCTGTTCCTTTCAACATCCTAAAATAACATTTTTTTCCTTGAGAGGTATATATTTGTTTTCAGATTTCCTTAGAAATATTTTAAGAGAGAAATACCCTTAGAGAACAGTATCTCAATCTCTAAATCATTAAAAAAATGTTCTTCAGAATTTCCTGAAAATTTTCTACCTATCCCCTCACAAAACTAATCCTGCTTTTCATGACACAAAGAATTCTTGAAACAAGTACACAAAAAATTATAGTAGTCTTGTTACTTTTGTTATGTTTTTATGTCTTTTATTTTTTATTTTCCTTAATGTCTCTGTGTATTTTAAATTATTAGTATTGCAGTGGCTGTTCCCATATTTTTCCCCATGAATGCATGTTTTTTTTCCAGCCTTCACCTATAGAGATTCTGCTCAAATGTAACCTAATGTTATATGAAGAAATGCATTCTGAGTTAGTAAATGGGGGATTGACAACAATTCTAAATAATGCCACCTTGTAGTATTTTAGGGCAATGGCAACCATCCCATCTTAATAATTCATAATGTGTTCAGGTTGTCCAAGTAAACCCCATTTAAGCATGATACTTTATCTTTAGTAAACTCCTTTTATAGTCCCTTCCATCTTTCCATCCTCAGATACTGACCAAGTCTACAATTTGCTATTGATAGAAAGATGTGTTGATATACAGTTTCTCAGTGCTTGATATCCCCCACTATAAGTTATCTGTATTTTATTTTTTTATTTTTTTTAATTTTTTTAACGTTTTATTTATTTTTGAGACAGAGAGAGACAGAGCATGAACGGGGGAGGGGCAGAGAGAGAGGGAGACACAGAATCGGAAGCAGGCTCCAGGCTCTGAGCCATCAGCCCAGAGCCCCACGCGGGGCTCGAACTCGCGGACTGCGAGATCGTGACCTGAGCTGAAGTCGGCCGCTTAACCGACTGAGCCACCCAGGCGCCCCAAGTTATCTGTATTTTAGAAAGCACATTATTTTCCCATGTCCTAAGACATTTTAGAAAATAGAAACCATGGCTTTGTGTTAATGACAGAGGTAGAAATGTACAGTGTACATACTAGGTCAGTATGTATTGTCCTAGCAGTTTAAGCTAGTTCTAAGAGTATTAGAACCATTATATCTCTCAATGCCTTAATTTTATGGTATGAAGTTCAGCTGAACTAAATCCAACTGACTGGATTGCTTAGTCACATACAATTCTACCATAAAATAAAGAAAATTCTATTTGTGGACCATATAAAACTCTAACAGGTTGGAAGAATACCTTCAACTTAAAGAGATTCCTAACCCAATGGTAGAGCTGTCAGAATTGTTCAGTTTAGGAGGTCTTGGAAGTTTGTATAAAGATTATGATTTTATTGATAATTTTTCCCATGTCATAACCTAAGGTTAATAAGGGGCTTTTTTGTTTGTTTGTTTTAAAGAAATACAAGGATACCCTTTATGTCTTCATTGGAAAAATAATTTGTTTGACAGCAATATTAACACTTACTTGAAAAACCCTGAGTTTGTTGCAAAAGAATTTCATAGCATTAGGTTTGAAGGCTTTTCACCCCTCCTTTTTTGTGTGAAGAGAGGAAATAAAATCATTCTCAACGACACTTCAAAATGTAAATTACCCAGTTTAAAAATGATCAAGGACAGAGGAAAACATGTTGAAGAGCACTATGTCTTGAATCACATTTCTAAGGACATGACATCAGTGACATGATTGTTTACCTTTTGTGTTATTAGACTATGATGGGAAATAACCACTGAATTCTGACTGAAATAAACCATCAAAAGATTATGTTTCCCATATCAAACTGTCAACTCAAACATCTTATTTATCTCTTGGTTCTTCCTTTGGGAGGCCAAATATGGGTGAATATCAGTGTGATGGGATAAGACTTGGACTATTCTCACCTGCAAGATTAAGTAGTGTTGCTTTTTCTGCGAATTACAAGATAGCTGCAAATAACTTATACTTCGTTTTTCCCCCTCACCTTTACTGAGATATACTTGATACATAATATTGTTTAACTTTAAGGTGTACAGTGTAATGATATATGTACGTATTGTGAAATGGTTATTACAATGTTAGTTAACACATCTATAGCTCACATGATTACATTTGTGTGTGTGTGGTGAGAACTTTTAAGATCTACTCTTCTGGTAGGGCTGCCTGGGTAGCTCAGTTGATTAAGTGTCCAACTCTTAATCCAACTGATTAATCCAACTTAATCCAACTCTGTTCAACTGATCTCGCCTCAGGTCATAATCTCACAGTTTGTGGTACAGAGCCCTGTGTTGGGCTCTATGCTGATAGTGCCAAGCCTGCTTGGGATTTTTCTGTTTCCTTCTCTCTCCCTGCCCTTTCTCCACTTGTCTCTCAAAATAAATAAATTAAACTTTAAAAAAAATGTGTAAAAAAAATCTCCTTTAATAGCAACTTTCAAATATACAATACATTATTGTTAACTGTAGTCACCATGTTGTATATTACATTCCCAGAACTTATTCATCTTATAAATAGAAGTTTGTACACTTTAACTATCTTCACCCATTTACACTCCCCAAATGCCTGCTCCCAACCATGCCCCAGGCAACCACAAATCTATTATATGTTTCTAGGACTTTAAGAAAAATTTTTTAAGTTTATTTATTTATTTTTGAGAGAGACAGAAACAGTGTGAGTGGGGGAGGGACAGAGAGACAGGGAGAGAGAGGAATCCCAAGCAGACTCCACGCTGTTAGCATAGAGCTTGATGTGGGGCTCGAACTCATGAAACTGTGAGATCATGACCTAAGCATAAACCAAGAGTCAGACACTTAACTGACTGAGCCACCCAGGTGCCCTGGACTTTTTTTTTTTCCCCCCGATTCTGCATATAAGTGAGATAATTTAGTATTTGTTTTTGTCTGACTTATTTCACTTAGCCTAACGTCCTCAATTTTTGCATCTATAATTAATTTTCTTTTTAACAAATACTTAAGTGTTGTGGGAATACCATTCTGATATTAATAGTTTCCTTTGATTCCTTTCCCATTCATTCAGCCTGTTAGTTTGAGTACTTAGGGGTAATTAAAAAGGAACGCTAACTCAGTTGGTCAGAGCATGGTGTGAAAAGGGAACTCTAGAAAAAATACCTGATGTGGAGGTGTTTACAATGAAGCCAAAGAGAGTAGGGACAATCACAATATCAAAATTTGATTATTAATACAATTGAGGAAAAACAGTTGTGAAAATGACAGACTTCTCCTTGCCATACATTGGTCAGGCTATCAGGAAGGATATAATGGGCACCTAAAGTGTGCACTAGGACTGAATTTGGTCTTGAGTAGTTTACCTGACCAGGTCATCTTTCTTTCTATGGAGGCATCTCCCAGTAAGAGGAGAGAATGGACTGCAGGCCTCTTCTTGTTTCTTCCTATCCTGCTTTTGCTTCCTATCCTATAACTTTTAAATTTAATTAGCATCTTAAAACTCACCAAAAAGGAAACTTAAAATTTAAATGGTCTTATTGGCAAATTCTATCAAATATTTAAAGAAAAATAGTGCCAATCTTACACAAAATCTTCCAGAGAATGAAAAAAGGACCGCATTCCAAAGTGTTTAAGAGGCCAGCATGACCTTAACACCAAACTTGAGAAGATTAGTATAAAGCAAATATTAGGCCAATCTTACTCCTGAACATAGATACCAAAATTCTAAAAACAATGTTAGCAAATTGAAACTGACAATATATAAAAAGGATATTATATCATAATTAAATAGATATTAGCCATTAATGCAAGATTGGTTTAATATTTGCAGATCCACTAGTGTAATTTATCACATTAACAGAATAAAAGAGAGAAATAGATAAAGAAATTTGCTAAAATTAAAAATCCACTCATGATAAAAACCTTTAACAAACTAGGAATAGAGGGGAACTTCCTTAATCTGGTTATAGACATCTACAAAAAGTCTCTAACAAGCCTCATACTTAAAACTGTTGAAAGGTCTCCTCTGAGCTTGGAATGACATTGTTTCATAGCTGAGAAAAATTAAAAGCTACAATGATTTAAAACAAAGAAATTAAACTGTTGTTTTCTTAGACAATATTATCACATGCATTAAAGATCCAAAATAGACTACAGAAAAGTCAGGTAACTAATAAGTAAGTTTAGCAAGTTTTCTGGATATAAGGTCAACATACCAATTTTTGTAAATTTCTATGTAACAGAATACAATTAGAAAACAAATTAGTAGTAAAAGTGACTATTTTTAGTAGCACTAAACCAGAAAATCCCTAGATATAAATCTAATGAAGGATATATGAGACATCTACACACAAATCTATAAAACATGATTGATAGAAATTAAAGACAATTTTGTTGTTGTTAAAGTTAACAGGCTTGTTCTAAAATTTATATGGAAATGCAAAGGGCTAAGATGCTTAACCTACTGAGTCACAGGCTCCCCTTAAAGTACTGTTAAAGCAGCAGAAACACATGGACAACATGTACTACTGAATATCTGGCCTAAAAGCCACAGTAACAGAGAATTCTGAACTAGGTGCACACAAACATGAACACTTGATTTATGATAAAGGTTTTAGTATAGAAGTGTAGTGAAGAGATGGTCTTTTCAATAGATGGTGCTGAGTCAACTGGATATTCATATGGGAAAGAATAAAACTCAACTCCTATCTTACTCCATTTTTAAGTCCAGTTGAATAGTAAAGCTAAATATAAATAATAAACTAATAAATTTTCTAGAAGAGAATATAAAAGGACATCTTCATGACCTTGTCATGAGGAAAGATTTCTCAGTAGGAGGAAAAAAGTATTAATCGTGAGTGAAAATATTAATAAATTAGACTAAATTAAAATTAAGAAATTCTAAAAAAAATTTTTTTTGATGTTTATTCATTTTTGAGAGACAGGGAGTGAGAGACTGAGCCAGGGAGGACAGAGAGAGAGGGAGACATAGAAACCGAAGCAGGCTCCAGGCTCCGAGCTGTCAGCACAGAGCCCGATGCAGGACTCCAACTCATGAAACGTGAGATCATGACCTGAGCCGAAGTTGGACGCTTAACTGACTGGGCCACCTAGGTGCCCCTAAAATTAAGACATTCTGATCATAAGAAGACACTGAAAAGAAAGTGAAAGGGCAAATCACATAGTAGAAGATATTTGCAATACTTGAAGTTGACAAAGGTCTCATTCTCAAATATAGAAAGAGTTTCTACAAATCAGTAAGAAGACATAGATAATCCAATAAAACAATGGACTCCTTTTTAACAACTGATATTTTATTTTTGTTTTTAAAAATTTTTATGATTGAAGTTGACATACAATGTTATATTAATTTCAAGTATACAATATATACGTACATTAACATACAACTGATTCAACATATCTGTTCAGTTTGCATTGCTCACCACAAAAAATTAATTATCATGTCACCATACACTGTGAAAATATAATGTTATTGACTGTATTCTCTCTACTGTACTTTTCATCCCTGTGACCTACTTGTTTTATAACTGGAAGTTTGTATCTCTTAAATCCTTTTCACCTTTTCGGTCCTTCCCCCCTGTCAGCCTCCCTTCTGGTAACCACCTGTTTGTTCCCTGTATTTATGAGTTTGTTCCTGTTTTGTGTTTGCTTATTTATTTGTTTTGTTATTTAGATTCCACATATAAGTGCAATCACATGGTATTTTCCTTTCTCTGTTTGACTTATTTCACTTAGCATAATACTTTTTAAGTCCATCCATGTGGTTGCAAATGGCATGATCTCATCCTTTTTTTTTTTTTTTAATTTATGTATTTATTTTGAGGCAGAGAGAGATCATGAGCAGGGGAGGGGCAGAGAGAGAGAGGGAGAGAGAGAATCCCAAGCAGGCTCTGCACTGTTAGTGCAGGACCCGATGTGGGGCTCGAATTCAGGAACTGTGAGATCATGACCTGACCCAAAGCCAAGAATCGGACACTTAACTGACTGAGCCACCCAGGGGCCCCATGATCTTAATATTTTTTGGCTAATATTCCGTTATTTACATATACCACATCTTCTTTGTTCATTCATTAATCTGTGAACCCTTAGGTTGCTTCCACATCTTGGCTATTTTAAATAAAGCTGCAAAAGACATAGGGGAGCCTGTATCTGTTCAAATCAGTGTTTTCATTTTCTTTGGGTAAATACCCAACTAGTGGAATTACTGGATTGTATGGCAAACTTTTATTTTTAAGTTTTTGAGGAAACTCTATTCTATTTTCCACAATGGTCGCACCAGTTTGCATTACTGCCAACAGTGCACAAGGATTCCATTTTTTTTTCACATCCTTGCCAGCACTTGTTATTTCTTGCCTTTTTGATGCTAGCCATAAAAAGTGACTGCTGTGAGATGATATCTCATTATGTTTTGGGTTTGCATTTCTCTGATGATTAGTTATGTTAAGCATCTTTTCATGTGTCTGTTGGCCATCTGTATGTTTTCTTTGGAAAAATGTCTTTTCAAGTCTTCCTGCCCATTTTTAAATTGTATTATTTGCTTTTTTTTTTTTTTTGTGTGTGTGTGTGTTCAATTGTATAAGTTCTTTATATACTTTAGATATTAACCCCTTCTCGGATATATTATTTGCAAAGATCTTCTTCCATTTGGTGGTTGCCTTTTTACTTTGTTGATGACTTCCTTTGCTGTGCAAGAGTTTTTTTTTTTATTTTGGGGGTAGTCCCAAAAGTTTGTTTTTGCTTTTGTTTCCCTTGCCTGAAGAGAAATGTCCATAAAAATATTTCTAAGGCTGATGTCCAAGAGATGACTGCCTGTGTTTTCTTTCAGAAGTTTTGTAGTTTCTTGTCTCACATTTGGGTCTTTTAACAATTAACTCTTGAAGAGACACTTCACAAAAGATGTTCTTCAAATTGTCAATAAACATATGGAAAGGTGCTTAACTTTTTAATTCATCAGAAAAATGCAGACTAAATCTACTCTGAGGTAGCACTATATATTCCATAAAATAGCTAAAATTTACAAACATAGGTGACTTTATACCCTGCTGATTTGAATTTAAGTTGATAAAACCTACTCTGAGAAACTATTTAACATTATTTACCAAAGTTGTGCATACCCATAACTCATGACCTCATAATCCTACTTTTATGAATAAGGTCAATATATATTGACACAGAAATACAGGTATAAGAATGTTCATGGTACCATTGTTTGTAATTGCTACATGCTAGAAATGCCTGACAATAGTAAGATGGGTAAATAAATTATACATATTTATGCATTTAAACACAATACCGCAACAAACGTAAATGAAATTCAGTTGTATGCAACAACATGAATTGATTTCAAAAGAAGAAAGACCCAAATGAATATATATTGTTGATTTCATTTATGTAAAGATTGAATATAGGTAAACTAATGGTGTTCAAATTCAGGATAGTGGTTATCCTTGGGGAGGAGGGAGACATAAGTGACTTTTTCTTCCTATACCTGATAGATGTTTACATGGGTGTGTTCACTTTGTGACAATATGGATTCATATGTACGTATGTATGTTATCCGGAATATGAATCCCTTCTCTCTAGTTTCACTGTTAGCCCCCTGGTCCAAGCCACATCATTACCATCATTTCTCACATGACCTGTAGCAATATTTTGTTGATATTTTTTTCTGCTTTTATTCTTGATCCTCTTTAATATGTTCTTGACACAGTAACCAGAAGATTCCTTTTAAAATTAAGTCAAGTTATATCACCCTGCTGCTCAAAATCCTGCAGTGGTTCCATGTTTCATACAGTGTAAAGGCCAAAGTCCTTACACTCACCTACAAGAGCTTACATGGTCTGATTCTCAGTTATCTTTGTGTTGTTATCTCCTGCTCCTCCCTGACAGGTTACCCACCACCCTGTCTGCCCACTACCTTACCGGGCCCACACTGGCCTTCTCACAGTTCCTGGAACATACTAGCATGCCCCTTTCTTAGAGCCTTTGCAGTATTGTTCCACTAGTCTGGCCTGCTCTTTCTTGAGATAGCTGGGCTAACTTATTTCTTCCAAGTGTCTTTAAGATGTTACTTTTTCATGACGTCTATCTACACTCACCTATCTACACTCACCACCCTATTTAAAATAGTAACTTGGCCCACCCCTATTAGTGCTTCTAGTTCCCTTTACCTTGCCTTCATTCTTATTTTTATATAACAGTTATATCTAACATACTACATTATGCCTTTATTTTTTTTATTTTAATTTTTTAATTTACATCCAAGTTAGTTAGCATATAGTGCAATAATGATTTCAGGAGTAGATTCCAGTGATTCATCTCCTGTGTATAACATGCAGTGCTCATCCCAACAAGTGTCCTCCCTAATGTCCCTTACTCATTTAGCCCGTCCTCCCACCCACAATCCCTCCAGCAACCCTCAGTTTGCTTTCTATAAGAGTCTCTTATGTCTTGTCCCCCTCCCTCTTTTTATATTATTTTGCTTCCATTCCCTTATGTTCATCTGTTTTGTATCTTAAATTCCACCTATCAGTGAAGTCTTGATATTTGACTTTCTCTAATTTTGCTTATATTATTATTGATTCTTATTATTAATTTTCTCACCTTGCTAGAAATAGAACAACACATTTATAATCTGTGACTTCTTTCAGGGATTCTTGTTTCATTCACTGATACATCTCAAGAACTTAGAATATTGTAGGTGCTCAATAAATATTTGAATGAATTTATTGAATGTCTAACGTGTGACAAATTTCTGTTGGGCATTAGGGGTGTTGTGTTGAACAAAACCAGAAATAGTTGCTGCTATCATAGAGCATTTGCCAATTTGAGAGACAGTTATCACATGAAAACATAAGCAAATGTTTAGTTGCAAAGTGTGATAAGGGTTTAGGGTGTTTTGAGAATGTATAATTTAGGAATGTATTTTGGTCTGAAGGTGAGTCAGAGAAGATGTCCCAGAGAAAGTGATGTTTGAGTTGAGATATGATGAAGATAAATAAATGATTCTAACTTTTTAGGCCTGGGGTGGGGTCCAGATATGGATATTTTTAAGAAAAATCTGCAGGTATTTCTAATGTACAGGCAGCATGCAGAACCACCCTATATTGGGGCCTTCCAGATGAAATGTGTATGCAAATCACTTGGCAATCTTGCTGAAGTTTAGATTCTGACTCACAAGGTCAAGTATGGGCCCTGAGATTTCCTAGATGGTGCTGATGTTCTTTGGATTATATACTAAGAATCAAGACTAGGGACGTCTGCATGGCTCAGTCAGTTAAGCACTGGACTTGGGCTCAGGTCATGATCTCATGGTTCATGAGTTGGAACCCTGGTCATGATCTTGCAGTTTGTGAGTTTGAGCCCCACATCAAGCTCTGCACTGACAATGTGGAGCCTACTTCAGATTGTCTCCCTCTTTCTCTGCCCTTCTCCCACTTGTGCGTGCTCTCTCTCTCTTTCTCAAATTAAAAAAAAAATGGGGGGGGGGCGCCGGGGTGGCTCAGTTGGTTAGGCAACTGACTTCGGCTCAGGTCATGATCTCATGGTTTGTGAGTTTGAGCCCCATGTCAGGCTCTGCACTGACAGCTCAGAGCCTGGAGCCTACTTCGGATTTTGTGTCTCCCTCTCTCTGCTCTTCCCCTGCTCACATGCTGTCTCTCTCTCAAAAATAAATAAAGATTAAAAAAAAATTTAAAAAGAAGAAGGAGGAGGAGGAGGAGGAGGAGGAGGAGGAGGAGGAGGAGGAAAAGAATCAAGGCTATATAGCATTGGCTCCAAATTATCTCATGAAGACACAGGGCTTTCTAAATTATATGCTGATTTGGAATCCTCTCTCCTTGCATCAGCTATGTGGATTATACATCCTGAGAAACTAAATATCTCAGCTCATCGACATGGGTTGTGCAGCTGCCTCATGAATTTGTATTATGCAGGCTTTGTTTACATGTTTTATGTGTATATTTCTGCGTGTGTGTGTGTGTGTGTTTCTTCTCCCCTATGGGGTGGGTCCTCCCAAAGGGCAAGGATTGTGTTCAAGTCATCTTTGTGTCCTCTGTCAGATCCACTGTGACCATGGTAAATACTCAGTTTCTATTGAATAGTACTGACTCTATCTAGGCAAATCCTTTTATTTCCATATTGTATGTATGAGGGTGATTTAAATTATCCTTTGAAATGAACCATTCATTTTCACCTTGCCATGAATACAAATGATATTTACCATATGCCTGGTCAAACATATTTTCATGAGAAAAAGTAAAGGCAATAATAAATAGCAATAATAGAAAATAGCAGTAATACACAGTAATAAAAAAATTCATATTTTCAGCTCATTGTCAGAGTAGTTTTAAAAATTATGGGGAGATGGGGCACCTGAGTAGCTCAGTTGGTTAAGTGTCCAACCCTTGATTTAAGCTCAGGTCATGGTCTCACAGTTGTTTCAGGGAGCCCCGAGTTGGGCTCTGTACTGGGAGTGGATTCTCTCTCCCTCTGCCCCTCCCCAGCTTTCTCTCCCTTTCTCTTTCTCTCTTGAAACAAAACAAAACAAAACTATGGGGGAAAGTTGAGTTTTCAAAAATAGAACACTGTTTCAACATTATTTAATGGAGTTATACCAGAAAAAGCATGGTTACTTCTTCCTTCCGTTCTCCCTTTCTTTCTCTCCTTCTTTCCCTCTTCCTCTCTTCCTCCCTTCCTTTCCTCCTCCCTTCCTTGTTTTTCTTTTCTTTTCTTTTCTTTTCTTTTCTTTTCTTTTCTTTTCTTTTCTTTTCTTTTCTTTTCCTTTCCTTTCCTTTCTTTTTCTTTCTCTTCTTTTCTTTCCTTCCTTCCTTCCTTCCTTCCTTCCTTCCTTCCTTCCTTCCTTCTTTCAGATATGCCCTAATTCCATAGGTTTGTTGCATGCTTTTTAAGAGCAGGGATCTTGATAGCTAATTTTTTAACTTGTATTTATTTAGCACTTATTATTGGGGCTTGAGTTTACAGGGATATTAAAGGCCTTTGGTAATGATTAGGAAAAGGGTCAAGGGTATATCTGAATGTTGATGCTTACTTTTGATGGAAGGGATAATGCTCCACTTAGATGGCTCACCCATATTGGCCAAAGCAGTATACACTGATTATCTATTTAAGTCAGAAGTTCAATGAACTGATAGTTTAAAATGAAAACAACAACAAAGGTAATACTTACTGAGTGCTATTCTAGGCACTTTACATGTATTAAGTCATTCAGAAGGCAATTATTGGGGTGCTTGGGTGGCTCAGTCGGTTAAGTGTCCAACTTTGGCTCAGGTCATGATCTCACAGTTTGTGAGTTTGAGCCCCGCGTCGGGCTCTGTGCTGACAGCTCAGAGCCTGGAGCCTGCTTAGGATTCTGTGTCTCCCTCTCTCTCTGCCCCTCACCTGCACATGCTCTGTCTCTCTCTGTCTCAAAAATAAATAAAACATTAAAAAAAAAAAGAAAGCAATTATTATTATTAGCTCAATTTTATAAACCAGACCCTGAGGATCAGAAAGGCTAAAACTGAAAATTATCTCTTCCTTGGAGTGGAGCTTATTTGAAATACCACATTAAAATTAGAATATTTCAGAGATGCAATGGAATAGAGCAACAAAAAATATCATAGCTCTGGAATCAGACAGATTCACACAAGAATCTTGGCTCTGTCACTGATTTCCTGTAATCCTCGGTGAATCACTTACCCTCTTAGGATTGTAGTTTTCTCATTTACAAGATGGGCAACATCACATGTACTACTTATTTTACTTATACTACTTCTACCCACCTTGCCTAGGAAGTAGATATAAGGAGCAAATGACCTATGGACTCATCACCTCATAGGCACCCATCTGTCACTGACAAAATCAGGTTATGCAATAATCTTTCCTATGTCCGTTCTGCCTCCTTCATTCCCTCCCTTCCTAAATAATTATCATTTGTGATGCACCTGTTTCATACCAAATGCTTTACGTACATAAACTAAGCTGTTATTTATTTCCTTTCTTCTATCTTTTATTTATTTCCAGTTATTTTTTTCTAGTTTTCCAGTAAAAGAGGTGTTGGTAACCCTAAATTACAGAGGAATTAAGCAGGAGTCTGGTCCAGCCATGCACAAGTGCTTGGACCATATGCTTTAAGTGGTAAAAAGCTAGCACAAAAAAATCATAAGCATGGGAGTTACATGTTCACTTACGTGTTTTAGTTCTATCACTTACGGACAGTAAGGAGAAGGGATTTGGAGAGGGTATTATTAAAGTTGGGATGACCAGTTGGAAGGGAACAATAACAACTACAGTCACAACAGCTGTAGTTTTTATGTGTGTCAGAAACAGTGTTGTCCATGCATAATCTCACATCAACTCTAGGAGGAATCAATATTTTTGTTTGTTTGTTTAAAGTTTATTTATTTTGAGAGAGAGAGAGCATGAGCAGGGGAGGGGCAGAGAAAGAGGGAGAAAGAGAACCCAAGCAAGCTCCACACTGTCAGCACAGACCCCGATGTGGGGCTCGAACCCACTACCCATGAGATCATGACCTGAACTGAAATCAAGAATCATTTGCTTAACAGCCTGAGCCATCCAGGCGCCCTGAGGAATCAGTACTTTAACCCCATTTTCCATATGATTAAATTGAGGACCATGGACATGAAATAACTAACCTTGCATAATTTTGAATTGACATCCAAATGTTTCTTCACTTGTTTAAATAGATTCAAATATGCAG
Organism: Lynx canadensis; assembly: GCF_007474595.2. Lineage (NCBI taxonomy): Eukaryota > Metazoa > Chordata > Mammalia > Carnivora > Felidae > Lynx > Lynx canadensis. Next base: position 150,917,305 of record NC_044303.2, on the reverse strand, counting down.
TTTCTCATATATTGCAAAATTGAAAGTTCAAAATAAATAGTTGATAGCCATTATAATGCATTTATGCATTGTATAAATGTAGATGAACTTCACAAACATGATGAGTAAAAGACAGCAGAAGAGAAGCGTATAGTGTATGATTCCATTTCTAAAGTGCAAAAATAAGCACATCTTTGCTAGAATGTTGGAAGCAAGGATAGTGGTTAACTTTGGGGATGTAGGAATTGGGGGAGAACCATGTGTTTCTGGGGTACTAGTAATGTTGTTTTTCTTGATCTGGGTGCCGTTTTACATGTTTATTTGGTGAAAATTTATTGAGCTACACTTAAGATTTTTATGCTTTTCCGAAGATAGGCTGAATAGACACTGTATTTATATTAAAAGCAAGTAAATAAAAAATTCACAAATAAGCTCCTCTTTAATTTTATTTTTATATCATTTCTTTTATTACTTGAGCCTTTATTTCTATTCCATTTTCCTCATAGGAGTTTTACTTATTTTGTAAATATAATGCTCTAAGTCTTAAAAAATGTTTTCTTTAGGGTTGAGTTATCCTCAAGATTTTATTAGTATACAATTGGCAATATACAAATATATTATGAATTTTTACATAAAATTATTAAACATTAGAAATAAATTTTATTAGAAGTGCATCTTAAAATTAGATGGATAGTCTTTTCTTGGGAGAACAATTGGAATAACAGACGGTTCAATATCAATTCTCTTCCCACTAAGCACGGTGCAGATTGTAAGGCCTGAACAGGAATGAAAGGAATTTGTTTATTTTTAAAATAATCTGTCACAGTTATTTGAATTTATTCTGAATCAGATACCAAAGACCCCAGCAATATATCACCAAAGTTACAGTTAATAATCTGTAATCATGATAGGTTCAACTTTAGTTTTGTTGAGAGCAGAGAATTGGGAAAGAATTTGTACAATTGTCCTTATTTACTTAGCTACAGAATTTCTGGTGAGTATTTCCATTTCATTTCACTGAGACTCATGAAGCAACTGTTAACTATACTTGTTTCTCTTTCATTTAGAGGCACTTTAAAAAAACATTTGATAGGGGCTCCTGGGTGGCTCAGTCCTTAGGCATCTGACTTCCGCTCAGGTTATGATCTCACAGTTCATGGGTTTGAGCCCTGCCCTGCCGCATTGGGCCCCGTGCTGCCAGCTCAGAGCCTGGAGCGTGCTTTGGATTCTGTGTCTCCCTCCCTCTCTGCCCCTCTCCCATTTGCACTCTGTCTCTAGCTCTCAAAAATGAATAAATGTTAAAACATTTTCTTTTAAATACAAAAAATCTGATATATTCAGAAACTTCTGGGAACATTGAAACATTGTTACTTTCAGTATTTCTTTGCCAATACAAGAAATTGCATTTATTGTATCACATGCTTTAAATATTTTTTCATCAAAACTTTGAAACTACACATTTAAGTCATTCAAATTAAGGAAGATATCTGTCAAATAACCAAATAGGCAGGCCAGTTTTCATTATTGAACCAATCAGGTAAATTAGACTTACTTTCTCTCAGATAAATCGGACTGAGTTTATCATTTCAAATAAATGTGCTAATATACACTGCCTGACATCTTACTTCTCAATGCCGATTTTAGGTCAGGCAAGGCACAAAGCCTTACTGGGTGTTTCTTGCCTAAATGGAAAAGGTTCCATTGCTTTCAATATTTCTTACCTATACAGTCTAGCTTTATTTTCTTAGGCTGTTCTTTACAGTGATACTTTTTTTGGGGGTGGGTGGTAAATAGTTGGGTGATGCAAGAGATGAAGTTCTTTTTCTCTATTTTTATTTTTTTTAATTTACATCCAAGTTAGTTAGCATATAGTGCAACAGTGATTTCAGGAGTAGATTCCTTAATGCCCCTTACCCATTTAGCCCAACCCCCCCAACCCCTTCAACAACCCTCTGTTTGTTCTCCATATTTAAGAGTCTCTTATGTTTTGTCCCCCTCCCTGTTTTTATATTATTTTTGCTTCCCTTCCCTTGTGTTCATCTGTTCTGTGTCTTAAAGTCCTCATATGAATGAAGTCATATGATATTTATTTTTCTCTGACTAATTTCGCATAACACCCTCTAGTTCCATTCACGTAGTTGCAAATGGCAAGATTTCATTCTTTTTGATTGCTGAGTAATACTCCATTGTAATATATACCACACATTCTTTATCCATTCAACCATTGGTGGACATTTGGGCTCTTGCCATACTTTTGCTATTGTTGATAGTGCTGCTGTAAACATTGGGGTGCATGTGTCCCTTCAAAATGTATCCCTTGGAAAAATACCCAGTAGTGCAATTGCTGGGTCATAGGGTAGTTCTGTTTTTAATTTTTTGAGGAACCTCTCTACTGTTTTCCAGAGTGATTGCACCAGTTTGCCTCCCTACCAGCAATGCAAAAGAGATCCTCTCTTTCTACATCCTTGCCAGCATCTGTTGTTGCCTGAGTTGTTAATGTTAGCCATTCTGACAGGTGTGAGGTGGTATCTCATTTTGGTTTTGATTTGTATTTCCCTGATGATGAGTGATGTTGAGCCTTTTTTCATGTGTTGGTTGGCCATCTGGATGTCTTCTTTGGACAAGTGTCTATTCATGTCTTTTGCCCATTTCTTCACTGGATTATTTTTTTTTTGGGTGTTGAGTTTTATAAATTCTTTATGGATTTTGGATACTAACCCTTTAATGTGTTGTTTGCAAATATCTTCTCCCATTCCATTGGTTGCCTTTTAGTTTTGCTGATTGTTTCCTTCACTGTGCAGAAGTTTTTATTTTGATGAGGTCCCAACAGTTCATTTTTGTTTTTGTGTCCCTTTCCTCCAGAAATGTGTTGAGTAAGAAGTTGCTGCGGTCAAGGTCAAAGAAGTTTTTGCCTGCTTTCTCCTTGAGGATTTGGATGGCTTCTTGTCTTACATTTAGGTCTTTCATCCATTTTGAGTTTATTTTGTGTATGGTGTAAGAAAGGGGTCCAGGTCCATTTTTCTGCAAATTGCTGTCCAGTTTTCCCAGCACTACTTGCTAAAGAGACTGTCTTTATTCCATTGGATATTCTTTCCTGCTTTGTCAAAAATTAGTTGGTATACGTTTGTAGGTCCATTTCTGGGTTCTCTATTCTGTTCCATTGATCTGAGTGTCTGTTTTTGTGTCAGTACCATACTGTCCTGATGATTACAGCTTTGTAACACAGCTTGAAGTCCAGCTTGTGATGCCTCTAGCTTTGGTTTTCTTTTTCAAGATTTCTTTGGCTATTCAGAGTCTTTCCTGGTTCCACACAAATTTTAGGTTTATTTGTTCTAACTCTGTGAAGAATGCTGGTGTTACTTTGATAGGGATTGCATTGAATATGTAGATTGCTTTGGGTAGTATTGACATTTTGACAATATTTTTTCTTCCTATCCAAGAGGATGGAATCTTTTTCCATTTTTTTGTGTCTTCTTTAATTTCTTTCATAAGCTTTCTATCGTTTTCAGTGTATAGATTTTTCACCTCTTTGGTTAGATTTATTCCTAGGTATTTTATGGTTTTTTTGTGCAACTGTAAATGGGATCGTTTCCTTGATTTCTCTTTCTGTCACTTCATTGTTGGTGTATAGGAATGCAATGAATTTCTGTGCATTGATTACATATACTGCCACTTTGCTGAATTGATGGATCAGTTCTAGAAATCTTTTGGTAGAATATTTTGGGTTTTCCATATAGAGTATCATGTCATCTGCAAGGAGTGAAAGTTTGACTTCCTCCTGGCCGATTTGGATGCCTTTTATTTCTTTGTGTTGTCTGGTTGCACAGGCTAAGACTTCCAATACTATGTTGAATAACAGTGGTGAGAGTGGGCATCCCTGTTGTGTTCCTGACCTTAGGGGGAAAGCTCTCAGTTTTTCCCCATTGAGGATGATATTAGCGTTGGGTCATTCATATATGGCTTTTATGATCTAAATGTTTGATCCTTCTATCCCTAGTTTCTTGAGGGTTTTTACCAAGAAAGGATGCTGTATTTTGTTAAGTACTTTCTCTGAATCTATTGAGAGGATCATATTGTTCTTGTCCTTTCTTTTATTGATATGATGAATCACGTTAATTGTTTTGTGGATATTGAACCAGCCCTGCATCCCAGGTACAAATCCCACTGGGTGGTGGTGAATAACATTTTAATGTATTGTTGGAGCCGGTTGGCTAATATCTTGTTGAAGATTTTGCATCTATGTTCATCAGGGAAATTGGTTTATAGTTCTCCTTTTTAATGGGGTCTCTGTCTGGTTTTGGAATGAAGGTAATGCTGGCTTCATTCAAAGAGTTTGGAAGTTTTCCTTCTGTTTCTACTTTTTGGAACAGTGTCAAGAGAATAGGTATTAACTCTTCCTTAAATGTTTGGTAGAATTCCCCTGGAAAGCCATCTGGCCCTGGACTCTTGTTTTTTGGGAGATTTTTGATTACTAACTCAATTTCTTTTGTGGTTATGGGTCTGTTCAAATTCTCTATTTCTTCCTTTTTCAGTTTTGGTAGTGTATACGTTCTAGGAATTTGTCCATTCTTCAGATTGTCCATTTTTTTGGCATATAATTGCTCATAATATTCTTATTCTTGTTTTTATTTCTGCTGTGTTGGTTGTGATCTCTCCTCTTTCATTCTTGATTTTATTTATTTGGGCCTTTTTCTTTTTGATCAAACTGGCTAGTGGTTTATCAATTTTGTTAATTCTTTCAAAAACAAGCTTCTGGTTTTATTGACCTGTTCTACTTTTTTTTTTTTTTTTTTTGGTTTCAATATCATTGATTTCTTCTCTAATCTTTATTATTTCCTGTCTTCCACTGTTTTGGGGTTTTATTTGCTGTTCTTTTTCTAGCTCTTTAAGGTGTAGGGTTAGATTGTGTATGTGAGATCTTTCTTCCTTTTTTAGGAAGGCCTGCATTGCTATATACTTGCCTCTTGAAACGTCCTTTGCTGAGTCCCAGAAGTTTTGGGCTGTGGTGTTATCATTTTCATTGGCTTCCATGTACTTTTTAATTTCCTCTTTAACTTCTTGGTTAGTCCATCCATCTTTAGTAGGGTAGTCTTAGTCTCCAAGTATTTGTTATCTTTCCACATTTTTTCTTATGGTTGATTTGAGTTTCATAGTGTTGTGGTCTGAAAATATGCACGGTATGATCTCGATCTTTTTGTACTAGGGCTGATTTGTGTCCCAGTATATGGTCTATTCTGGAGAATATTCCATGTGCACTAGAGAAGAATGTATATTCTGCTGCTTTAGGATGAAATGTTGTGAATATATCTGTTAAGTCCATCTGGTCCACTGTGTCAATCAAAGCAATTTTTTCCTTGTTGATTTCTGGTTAGATGATCTGTCCATTGTTGTAAGTGGGGTGTTGAAGTCCCCTACTATTATGGTACTTTTTTCAGTGATTTTCTTTCTGTTGTGATTAATTGATTATATTTGGGTACTTCCACATTTGGAGCATAAATGTTTTTAAATGTTAGGTCTTCTTGGTGAATAGACCCCTTAATTATGATATAATGCCCTTCTTCATCTCTTGTTACGGTTTTTGTTTTAAAGTCTAGATTGTCTGATATAAGAATGTCTACTCCAGCTTTCTTTGTCCACCATTAGCATGATAGATGCTTCTCCATCACCTAACTTTCAATCTGAAGGTGTCTTTAGGTCTAAAGTGGGTGTCTTGTAAAACAGCATATAGATGGATCTTGTTTTCTTTTCCATTCTGTTACCCTATGTCTTTTGATTGGAGCATTTAGTCCATTGACATTTAGAGTGAGTACTGAAAGTTATGAATTTATTGCCATTATGTTCTTGTAGATTTGGAGTGTCTGGTGGTGTTCTCTGGTTCTTTCTAGTCTTTGTTGGTTTGGTCGTCCTTCCTTCCTTCCTTCCTTCCTTCCTTCCTTCCTTCCTTCCTTCTTTCCTGTCTTTTCTCCCCTCAGAGTCCCCTTAAAATTACTTGCAGGGCTGGTTTTGTGGTCATAGACTCCTTTAATTTTTGTTTGTCTGGGGAACTTGTAATCTCTACTTCTATTTAGAATGAAAGCCTTGCTGGCTGTTAAGTCGTGCTCTTTTGCCTTAGTCTCCCTCTTTTTTTGTGCTCCATTATTCTCCATAAGTTTGTCCTCTTTATTGCTGATTCACTGCTCTGCCTCATACATCCTTGCCACTATGGCATCTATTTGAGATTGCAGCTCAGTTATAGCATTTTTATTTCATCCTGACTAGCTTTTACTTTTTTTTTTATCTCTGCAGAAAGGGATTCTAATCTATTTTTAACCCCAGCTAGTATTCTTATTATCGTGATTCTAAATTGTGGTTCAGACATCAAGCTCGTATCTGTGTTAATTAAGTCCCTGGCTGTTGTTCCTTCCTGCTCTTTCTTTTGGGGTGAATTCCTTCATTTCATCATTTTGAAGGAAGAAAAAGAATTAATGAGGTTAAAAAAATTAAAATTAAAAAATTGAACACACACACACACACACACACACACAGAATCAAATAAATGAAACTAGATCCCAGGTGTGTTTTGGTCTGGGTGTTGAAAGGGGCTTGACAGATTAGAGGAAAAAAGGGGAAACAACAGCAACAAAAAAGGAAAAATGTTTGAAAATTTGAAAAATTGAATACAATCAAATCAAATCAAATGATGGAAGTAAAATAGAATTTGAAAAGTTTATAAAAAAGCAAACAATATAGAAGAAAAAATTAAAGAAAAATATTTTTAATAAAAATTGAAAATAAGAATAAATTTTTCTTTCTATATTTCAGAAAAATAAATGAAAAGAAAAAAAAGAAAATTGAATAGATGGACCAGCAAACAGACTGAAATACGATTGAAAATACATCATTTCCCCTAAAAGTCAAACTATGAATCACTTTATAGTCTGTAAACTAAGCAGGCAGAGAGAATTGTGGTGTTCCTGAAGAGCAAAGTTGGTCCAGTTGGGCAGGGTTTAGTGTAACAGCTCCATTCTCCACTAGATGGCGCTGCCTAGCTTACTGGGGTGGATTGTTGTGGCACTTTTAGGTATGTGTGCGCATACACAGGAGGGGTGAAAATGGCATCACCCAGCTACCCAGTCTCTAGTATCCAGAACTCTGTTTTCCCCAATCAGCAATTGCGCACCATCCTCTGTCTCTGGTTTCTCTCTGCTCTGTGCTTTTACACTGTCCATGACCAAGCTGTCAGGTTGCCAGGCGGCACCTCCCTCCTGACTTTTATTTCGTATTTGGTTGTTTATCTGACCCCTTGCTTCTGAGGGACTGCAGCTTTGACCCATTCTGCCCCTTTGCAGGAGGGTCTCACTGAGCAATGGCCAGGTGCCAGCCATACCCACGAATGTTAGTGAGACTGTGCTGCTGCTGAAGCCCAAAGACTGCTGCTTGGTGTCAGCCCACCCCAGAAAAAGTTCACGCAATCGTGTAGCAACAGCATTTCAGGGATTATGGCAAATCACCTCACACATCTGGTACCAGGGTTCACCCTCTATGACCTTATTCCAGCACCAGTGAATGTAGTTGTTCTTCAGGGTCCACTGGGGCCTTCACCTGTGGCGGGGGGGGGCACACAGCCTCTACCAAATGTCCTCCCAGCAGGGGAACTGCCTCTCCCTGTGGCCCAAGGACCCCCGGACTTCACTCTGCTCCTGGGGATTCACCCTTCTCACGAGAGCCCCACCAATTATCAAGCTATAGAGTTTCAGACTCCATACTCCCTTTGTTTATAGAGTCTTAATAGAATTTAAACCCTTTCCTTTTTCCTTTCTCCTTTCTCTTTTGTTCAGTCCCTGTGGCTGTTTCCACTTTTCCACTTTCTCTCCAGCTGCTTTTGGCGGGGGGGGTGGGGTGCTTTTCCGGTACTCTCCCCCCGTTTCCATCCTCTCTCCACAAGCAAAAACAGCTCCCTGCCCTCTGCGGCTCCTTTCTTCCCCAGTTAGCCTCTCCATGCTGCATACTGGTGGAGTTCTGTGGTTCAGGTTGTGCAGATTGTTGTGTTAATCCTGAAATCAGTTTCTAGGTGTGCAGGATGGTTAGTGTTGATCTGGCTGCATTTCATGGCTGCGAGACACACAAAAAAACTTCCATGCTGTTCGGCCATCTTGGCTCCTCTGGAGATTAAGTTCTTTTTTTTTTTTTTTTTTTTTTTTTTTTTTAAATTTTTTTCAACGTTTATTTATTTTTGGGACAGAGAGAGACAGAGCATGAACGGGGGAGGGGCAGAGAGAGAGGGAGACACAGAATCGGAAACAGGCTCCAGGCTCCGAGCCATCAGCCCAGAGCCTGACGCGGGGCTCGAACTCCCAGACCGCGAGATCGTGACCTGGCTGAAGTCGGACGCTTAACCGACTGCGCCACCCAGGCGCCCCTGGAGATGAAGTTCTTAAACTCATTATCACTCGCTTTACAGTACTGTATAAAACATCTAGATCCATTGCATCTCTACCAATGCCAAAACCACCTGTTTTTATGCCATACTTGGCTCTTAGGAAAAATGTGTATAAAGACAGAAAAAAATATGAAGACTAGCAAAGATTTTTGAAGTCTTGATAAAACGTGGCTTTAGTACCCATATTTTAATTTTTTTTTCTTTGGGGCCTTGGAAAGTTTTAAATGTCTTAAGTAGTACAATATAGTAAAATTTGGAATGAGAACTATTTCATTTACCTGTCTACCTATGTATATAAGTATGTATCTATTTATGTGGGAAAAGGACAAATGAGAAACTGAAAAGCATGGAATGAGAAAGGAGAACTGTATAATTCCCTCCTTCTAAAACCATTCTTAGATCAGTTTTGTGAAAGAACATAAATGGAAGGTGAGGATCTGGAAAATGACTCCTTTGAAACCATACTTGGTTGTGTAATCTTTGGAAAACTGTTAATATGCTCTCAAGGGTGCTTGTTCTCTTTCTGAAGAATGCTGTTGTAGAATTACCAGTGAGGAGGTCTACTTATCAGTAGAGTTCAGGGTGGAGTAGTGAAGGTCACTGAAGTAGCTCATGAAGTTGGCTGGTTATGGAGGTGAGTGTATTGAGAAGGAGATGGAGGCCTGGTCTAGGTCAGGAGCAAGTGGGGTTGGGGCAATGGTAAGTACTGAGTTACTTCAAATTTGCCCAGTGATGTCAAGAAAGCAGTAGATTTAGTGTGTGGGGAAAGAAGCATGGTGTTTATCTTTTGCTAGAAGGAGCCTCATAGGGGTTAGGATGTAATCACATGACATAATGATTGATTTGGGGGAATAGGGTAAGAAAATTGAGGATCAGGAAGAGGATGACAGGCATATTTCTCTCATGGGAGATTGTTCTGGCATTAAGGGAATGGGAAAGGAAAACATATTTTTGTTATATCCCTATTTGTGTCTTGTCATATTATATACCCAGTAAATTCTTGATAAATACTTGTTAGTTGGTTAGGTGTATTTTTTCATAAGCAGTGTGATTATTTCTTACTATTTCTTATTATTTCTGTCTTTTAAGGGGCACCTGCCTGGCTTAGTTGGTAGAGCATGTGACTCTCGATCTTGGGGTTGTGGTTTCGAGCCTTGTGTTGGGTGTAGAGATTACTTAGAAAAACAAAAAATTAAAAACCTTGATTTGTCTGTTAAAATCACTGACAGTTCAGAGGAGGGACTCTTTTCTGTTTATCACATATCACATAAATGGTGGATCAAATTATAGTGATTTATTAAAGAAATTAGAATTGGGGAGAATACTTTATTCTGGAAAGTTATAAGGTAGTCAGATAATCTCCATGTAGGCTAGGTTACTTCAGTTTCCACAATCAAGTTACCCATTAGTGGACTTTTGATAGTAGTTTTGATAATAGACTGCATGTTTTAAACAGTATCTGAGAAACATCTTTTCCATTTACTTCTGCATTCCTCTAAGGAGACAAATATTATGGAAAGTAAACATGCAAGGAGGTTCTGGAAAAGAATGAAATTGTGTATATTCTTTAATTAAAGCAAGGTTTTCTTCTCAGAATTGTTGATAACCTCTACAAGTATGAGAGAAAAACACACATGAAAATGTGAATGCAGTTACACACACGTTGGTAGTTCCCCAAAGGAGAAGAAACCACTCTCATTAGTTAGCAGAGATAAGAAGAGAAATAATGGATTTAAATTTGAACAAGAAGTGTTTGAAAGAGTGGAGAAAAATTTAACAGTAAGATCAACTGGGGAATGAAGCCAATTTCTGGAAGAGTTGATGGGGTCACAATCACGTGAAACCTTAAGGTTGTAGCTTGTCAAACACCTACAGAGGAAACATGCACCGTGTACTTAGCACTCTCCAAAGACACAAGTGAAGAAAGCAAATGAGAGCAGTGATCAGAGGGACAGAGAGGGTTTAAATCCCTGGTCTTATGTGGCCTTCTTTGCACTCCAATATGAAATGAGAGGAGGTGGAGACTGTGTGTGTGCCTACATGGTGAGTGTGCACGGTGACATCACTGGTGTGTGACTGAGCCTGGAGCTCAGCACAGGAATCCTGTGCATCTTTTTCTCTTCCATTGCTCTGGGAACTTAGGGAACATTGAGGCAGATTTTCTCTTTACCACAAAGAAGTGCAGTTTTAAGGAGATAAAATACTCTTTGCTGAAAGTTGGGGTCAATAAATGGTCCAGAGACATTTACTTCATTTAAGGGCACAAAAAGGCCTAGAGGAGATCATGACTGAGCACGTGGGGTAGGCAGATTTTTCCCTGCTCAGCTCAGAAGTCGCTGTCCTGTGACATCCTCAGATGTCCTGTGAGTGGAATTTATATTTTCAAGTCAAATGAAGACCTGGATACAGTAATTGAGAAACAGAAAACACCTATAACCATTTCTATCAGATTTTGGGAGCCAGCTTAAATGCAGAAGGGGTTATGTAGGACTGATTAGAATAATGATGCACTAAGAGTGCCTAGATGGCTCAGTCCGTTGCATGTCTGAGTCTTGATCTCAGCTCAGGTCTTGATCTCAGGGTCATGAGATCGAGTGCTGTGTTGGAGTCCATGCTGGGCTTGAAGCCTACTTAAACAAAATGATGCTTTAAAATTGTCTGTAGTTCAGTTTATAGCTTGCCTGCTGGAGGGATAGAGTCTCACACAAATAAGTTGAGCCATCATGTAACAGATTCAATTGTTAGCTCTTTTGTTGTGAGATTAGGCCATGTCTCAGGCATAGAGATTCCTGCACATACCTCCCATATCCCTCAAAAGGCAGGATTGTGTTGTGGCCAGCTGTGCCTTATATGGAGAACATCTATATTACCATGGTCATGAGATGAATTGTAATTCCCTCCAAATCTGTATGTGGAAGTCTTGACTTCTGGTATCTCAAAACGTGAACTTATTTGGAAATAGGGTCTTTACAGAGGTAATCAATTTAAAATGAGGTCATTAGGTTGAGCCCTAATCCAGTATGACTGGTACTCTTACAAAAGGAGAAATTTAGACACAGAAATATACATGGAGGAAGACATTGTGGAGAGACATAGGGAGATGCTGGCCTCTACCTACAGGCCTAGGTAAGAGGTTTGGAATAGTACTGCCCCTGATGATACCTTAATTTCAGACTTGTTGTCTCCAGAACTATGCATTGATATATTTCAGTCATTTAAACCATCCAGTTTGTAGTCCTTTGTTATGGCAGTCCTAGTAAACTAATATACCTACTGATTATGGATTCACATACACCATTTTTTCTCCTCTTTCTTTCTTTCTTTCTTTCTTTCTTTCTTTCTTTCTTTCTCTCTCTTCCATTCCTTTCCTTCCCTCTCCTTTCCTTTACTCTCCTTCCCTCCCCTCCCCTCTCCTCTGTTTCTCCTCTCCTCTTGTCTTATCCCATCCCCTCCTCTCCCCTCCCCTCTCCTCTCCTTCTTTCTTCTAGTGAGCACCTGCTATGTGTTAGACAATGAGAATACAATAATGTTGGCCCTCAAAGAACTTCTAGATGTGTGATGAAGATATATGTATAAATGGACACTTTTAAAGTGCTGAAGTAAAAGAAGTAAGAGGTATTCAATTATTTGATGTCTACTATGTACTATGCAGCATGATTCAGGGTTAAGCATATTTGAAATCCAGCTTTGCCACTTTACATTCTTCAGGTTGAAGAACTATTTAATCTAAGACATAGTTTTCCCATTTGTAAAATGGGGGAAAATGTGTCTCCTATTGGAATTTGTCTAAATTTTAAATAAGATACTGAGTGCAAAATATTTAGCATAGTGTCTGTGTCTTAGCTCAGGTTGCTGTAGCAAAATACCAGAGACTGGGTGGCTTAAACAACTGAAATTTATCTTTACAGTTCTGAAGTCTGGGGATTCCAAGATTGTATCCCAGCAGATTTGGTTCCTAGTGACAGCTCTCTTCCTGGTTGGTAGACATGCTGCCTTCTTGTGTGCTCGCATGACCTTTCCTCAGTGTATGCGTGTGGAGAGACAGAGAAAGAGAGAGAGAGAGAGAGACAGACAGACAGACAGACAGACAGACAGAGATATTTCTGTTTTCCTCTGTTTTTAAGGTCACTAATTCCACCTACTCCAAATTACCTCCCAAAGACCCCACCCTGAATACCATTACCCTGGAAGTTAGAATTTCAATATATAAACTTTGAAGGGATGCAAATATGCAGCCCATAGCAGCCTGAAACACCATGTATGGCAGATGTTATTAATTACTGCTTGGGGAACATATGATAACTGGAATAGTATGCAGACAAATAATTAAGTTGAGGGCTGACAGAATAACCAAACAGAAAGTATAGTCCAGAATTCTACTTTGCTATCCATATAAGCTTTTTATCAGGGTAACATGGGAGACATGGCTTGAGTTTTTACAAAGATAATGGTAATATTTCATTTAGAAAAATCTAGGTTAGATCTTCCTGTCTGGCCTTGAGGTTGCGAGGCCATCAAAGCATTCTTCTATTTGGGAAGAATAGCTTTGTTTTGAACCTCCAAGGGGAGCAAGAATGCTCTAGGGTTTGGTTTTGACATTCTCATTTTGAGCTGGGAAGTGGGTATTTGTGAGGATGGTGTCTTGATTTTCTGAGTTGTAACTTAGGGATATGGACATGAGATTTTATGGCTGAAGCCATTAAAAGAATTCATTTTAGGCATTTGGAAATTGTTAAAATAACAAGTTTAAGCAGAATGGGAAAAAGCAACTATTGTTTAGGAGAAGTTGGACAAAATGATCTAGTTCAAAAATCCCTCTTGCTTTTATTTCAAGAGCAATGACAGAAAATAATTTTAGCTTCAGTAGTAAAACTTTTTGACAATGAAGCTTTGAATACTGAAAATAGTTCAGTATCTGAATGGTGCTTTTATATCCTTGACTTTGTTAAGGTAGGGATATTTTTAAAACATAGAACCTGTGGTTCCCTGTCAAGCAAATATAGTCATCAACACCCCATGTCTTCCTTCAGAGAGGGCTCTGGTCACTATTCAGTCTGTATGGAACTTGGGCCAGGCAAGGGTCTTCAGGATCTGATGGCCCCTCCTCCACCCTTGTTCCTGAGTGGGATCACTAACAACCCTCCAGCATAGAAAGGATGGCAATTCCCACTGTCATCAAAAACAAAACAACAATGACAATAGAAATCTCACTGGAATAAATCATTTGCATTAAACAAACAAACAACAAACAAAACAAATCACTGAAGGCAGAATCAGAGGAGTTGCATTATAGTTGTATGAATTTGGGGAATCATTTTATCTGAACCTCTCTGTCCTCTTTTTAAAAATCCAGACCTGATCTAGAGGATCTCAAAGATCCCTTCCAGCTTTGAGGTACTCTTGGCTGTATATGAAAACTGGAGGAAAATGCTAGAGTGCTTTTATTTGCATGGAAGGAATAACCAGCAGTCTTCCCACAGGAAGTAGGTTTTTGAATTGTATTATTGATATTTGTAGTGTTCTAGATTGACAAACTGAGGATTAGAAATGGAATAAAGAAGCCATTGTTGGGAAGTGGGAAGAACAAATGGTTTGGGATAGAAGGTTATGGAATTTAAGAACAACAAGGGGAGAGGAGAGGTAATTGATTCCTCCTTCTTCTTCTCCGGTCCCCAATTCAATCAGACATCAAAATCCCCTTTTCCTTTCCATCTACTTTCCTGAACCAAACTAGAGGGAGAGATTGTGTCACAACTTGAAACTGTACTAACCTTGCTCCAACATTATGCTCCCTTAGGCAGTGATTCAAAATGAGATAGCCTTAACTGAGAATGAGAAGAGTTAACTTTCATCCTCAAATGGCTCTTTTGGAAGAATCTTCATGTGGCTCTGTGTAGTAAAGGAAATTAATAATATTTGACCATTTTTGCCTCTCCAAAGATTAATGATATCTGTCCATTTCTACCACACTAAATTTGGAGAGAACTTCCAGATATACATCAAGGAAAACAGTTATCAGTGTGTTGACACATTTTCAATACTATAGATACTTCTCTTCATAAAATTATTTTTACTTATTAAAATGGGTTATCTAATTTCATGCATTGAAGCAACAGGGATAAAACACACTTTTGAAGTGAGATGTCAACCCAGATGTGAGGAACACATATGTTGACACAAAAATTTGAAAAGACTCCTAAAAAATGAACAAAATGATGAAGGAAAAGCACATTTACAGCAGATCCTGACCTTTGAGAATATGATCAGCCTGTCAGCACAAAATGGTTTTCCATTGTTCATAGCAAAAAGCTTATGAACACCTATATTTGGGGTGGAGGTCAGATGATATCTCAACATAAAAATAATGAAATAGTACCCTGTCAGACATAAAAGAATAATTCTACAACTCTTTTTCTTTTATTTCCTCTCATAGATGTACATGTTAGCATAATATGCATATGCACAGTGGGCCTGGCTCTTTTTCATCCCAACAATCCAGTTGTCAAAAAAAAATCTTAACATCCTTGTATTAATGTTATGGCACCTTGGTATAGTTATTAGGACCAAAGGGTTGTTTTGTTTTCTTTTACAGTTCTGAGAATGGGTTAGGGGTTAGGAAATGGAACATAGCAGGACTCTGAATCTATTTGTCTACTCAGTACCCTTATTGTGCACCTGCAACTATTGGCTTGAAGCTTTCTTCAGGGGAATCTTCTATAGCTCCTAGACACTTATCCTGTTGCCTAAAAGTTTCTGCCTCCTCAGCTGGGTTTTTTTAATTTATCACAGTGGAAACATAGTTTTCTGAAAAAAGTCCAGCAAAGCAATGTTTTCTTGACTATCTGGATTTTTATTAGTGGGTCTCGTAAGCTGACAGGAACTCAGAAGAATAACATCTTAATTTGTACAAGAAGTGTGGCTACATGGAGTAACTCTCAAAGTTCCCTTCATTCCTTAAGAAAGATTGCTCATCGTTGTGATTTCAAAGATAGTAAGAAGGAGAAGGTTAAGGTGGGATGAATTCCTCCTAAAAGTGAAAAAGAAATAAAACTGCAAGGACTCCACTCATACACCTGAGTGTATAATAATAGCAATAGTAATAAAATCCTAATAAGAAATATGGGAAATAAGAGTTACAATGGAGGCAACCTATTACTGTGGACGATGACCTAACTGTTCATCAGCAGCAACCATGAGCAGATCTGGTGCTATGAATTGGTATCTGGATATAAGGAAATTCTAGTTGAATAGGATCACCTGCTTTAACTAAGGGGTAAAACACACTGGTCTATTAAAAAAAAGCACTTAATGTTATTGAATTGATCTAGCAAGCAAGAAACAAATCTAATGGCAGTTTTGGCCCTCAGGAAGAGATTTTTCTGTAGGCTTCCTGTTTATATGTTAAGTATTGTAATGGCCAGAAACTGTATCCAAACTGTTGAAGATCGAATTACAATTTGTGATTTTTTATTTTTTACTCACTCCAACAATTCTACACTTACTGTGCCTGTGATGTCACAGACATGTTTGGGGAATCATTCTATTTCCCTCCAGTTCTCCTGTATGAATGAAGTTTAAAGGGATTTTCATTTCTCCTCATGTGATAGAGCTTCCCAAGGCAGGGGACAGCATTGTATAAGGAGAAAGAGGGTGAGAGAAAGTTCAGTCAGGTCTCTGAACTCTGGAAAGGCACTGTTTCAGGTCTTAGAAGAATCTCCAGGGATTCTTCATCCTCAGGTTGCATTAAGTCAAAGATACTCATTTAAATTTTGTATCTCATTGGGCAAACTCCATATTAATCATCTCTGTGGGTCATGTTCTTCCTGGCATTTCTCTTATTCCCTGTCTTTTGACATTTCCTATTCAGGGTAGCATGACATACATGAGCTATCTTAGAATTTTCTGAATACATATTCACTATAATCATTTCAAGGGAGGCACTGGTAAGTCATTGGCACAGAGGGTTCATCTGGATTTTCTTGACTTTTCATGAAATTTTTTCTTTGTGGCCCACCTGATAACTTGAGTCAGGTACTTATTTCCTTCCTGTTCTGTTTAGCCACTGGGAAATATGCATTGTTTTACCTCAGTGATTACATATGCAAAATGGGAATAATTATACTTTCTTCTTGGCTCACTGGAGGATTAAGAAGATTAATGCATTTTTTAATTTAGAAAATACACACACTTCATGAGTGAAATATGCTTTGAGTAGGAATTATTATTAGGATTATTATCCTCAATAAGGATTTAAATATATTCTTTGTCAAATAGAATCCTAAAAGTTAGAATTCAAGCTAATAAACTAAAGCAGGCTTGAGGGGATATGAACTTGAATGTCTGTCAATGACAATTGGATGCAGTGAGTAATCCAATTTACTTCAGGAAAATATGTTAGCTGTGGCAGGGGTGAGAAGTAGGTATGAGGATGGAAGACTAACAAAGAAAGTATATAGATATTCATTAATTCCTTCAGGAAACAGTGGGAGGAAAAGGAGGGGTTGGAAGACATATTTACCAAGAGAGGAGAGAGAGGAACTGTAAAAGTATAAAATAAGAAGAAAACCCAGAGACGTCAGAATCACTCTGAGAAACTGGCGAAATTCACAAAGCATAGACTTGGATGTTCAGGAAATGTCAACTGACTGACAGACACAAAAGAGACTCAAGGAGAAATCAAGGAATTGGGGAGAAATAAAAAAGAGCCACCTGAATTACTCCATAATTATAACTAAAGTTTTACTTAGGAGGAAAAAGATGGTGGAAGATATATAAAGCTGGGAAAAACAACTTAAACTATTCTTGAATTCTATATCCCCAACTAAATCTATAGGACTAAAGAAGAGAACTAAGGTGCTTAAGGGTCTGGGGGTTCTTTCCTGTGATGATAGGTGGAAAAGCTTGCACTCTTCTGTCTGGAAAGGAGAAGGCAGAGCAGGCACGTGATAAAAGTCACTAGTAGAAACCCAGATGGTTTCTACTGAGAAAGTATAAACTTACCCTCTGAACCCACAGTTGAATTGAAGGGAACTCCACTTGAAGCCTGAGAAAGGAGGGAAGAACACACTTCAAGAACTCAATAATCCAACCAGTGGTAAGAACGAATATGTAAATAGATGTAAAAGACAAGTTGAATTCAGATATAGTTTTTGATGTTTCATATACTTATATTTAACTTTTACAGTGAGATGAAGTATTTTAAATTAAAATTGGTTTAAACTATCTGTTGACTATTAATGCAATTTAATTTTAAATTTTATATTATTATAAATAAAACACAGAGCCAGAAAAACCTACCAGATGAATGTGTAGCTTAATGGCTTATTTCAAGTGAAAATCTTATAACCACTCCCCACCCAGGCCAAGAACTAGAATTCTTTCAGCCACCTTCCCTGTATGTGCCTTTTTCTAATCTTACCTCTCCCTTCCCCCAGAAGTAATCACTGTCCTGAATTTTACAGAAATCACTTCAGGTGTGTATTTTGACTTTGATATTAAGGTGGGAAGATACTGCCCTTCAAGAACATCTCGCTTGCTGCTTCCACCATAATCCACCATAATCTGGATGGATCAGGAATGTCACTAACTGTAGATATGCATATGTCTTTACATTCTAAGTAGGAAATCAGTAATTTATGTCTCAACACCTTTTGATATGAAGGAATGAAAAAGTCAACGTTCCTTTTGCTAATGCAGCAAGTTTCCTTCATGTGGAGCTCTGTGCTCATGGACCTGAAAAGGTAGGGGAGGTGTGGGAAGAGTGTACAGATTACCCTCTAGTGTACGTCTTCTGCCTGTGTACTCCAGAAGCACGCCTTCTGCTGTGTACTCCAGGGGTGGGGAGTTGCTGATGTAACAGTGCTGGATGGCATTCTGCAGCTGAGGCCACTGCAGAGTGACAACTGAAGCTTAAAAAGGAAGACCTGAAGTAACATCATAATCATCGTACATAATTTCATCAACTTCTGCTTCATCAGAAATAACACTCAGAGGCCAGTTGTCCAAGGTTAGTTTTAAATATGGGAGGTTCTTAAAATTCATGCTTCTGCTGTTGACAAAGGAATGTGTTGTGCATGATAATAGTGTGATATTCATTTATTTTTGAGTACTCTTATTTTCCAAGCATCGAGATACGGAAGAAGTCCTTTTCTTCAGAGCTAACAATATTGGGCAGTGGTTTTTGTCTCTAGCTGAGTGTGAAAATCACCTTGGAAATGAAAAAAAGACAACAGGAGTCTTCCTCCCCGTCCTCAACATTTGCACAAACACATGGCGATTCAGTTTTTATTGGCCTTTAAATTATAAAGTATTTTTCAAAAGCTCCCAGAATTTTAAAATGTGCACCCAGAGTTGAGAATCACCGATTAAGAGAAAAGACAAATATTGAATACATGTGATCACAAGCTAGAGATTGTTATGATAAAGGAATACATGTGGCACAATGGAAGTTTGTAATATCATGAACAAAGATCTATCTAGAAGAGATGCAAATGTTTTAGGACTTACAGAGTAAAAGTAGCAGGTTTGAAGGTTACTGCTTTTATCAAGGTTTTTATCATTGGGGTTATATAGTTATACAATTCATCTCATAATTGCCTTGCCTATAAAGACAGTAGTAAGATAACTAGTGGGTGACAATATACAGGTTTCTCTGAAAACTTCCTGAATCAGGCTATATATGAACTTGCTTCACTCAGATATATTAGAACAGAAGAAAAAATTTTTAAAGTTTATCAGTATTATTTTTTTTTGAGAGAAAGCATGAGCGAACAGAGGGAGGGGCAGAGAGAGAGAGAGAGAGAGAGACTCCCAAGCAGGCTCCACACTGTCAGTGTAGAGCCGGATGAGGGCTTGATCCCACGAACCGTGAGATCATGACCCGAGCCGAAATCAATAGTTTGGATGCTTAACTGACTGAGCCACCCAGTCATCCCCAGAAAAATATCTGATAAAGCACCCTCCTATCACACAAAGGGAAGAACATTTCTTGCCATATGCTGTAGTGTAACAACAAAATCACTGGATTGGAGTATGGAAAACTAAGCCAACTTGAATCCTTTGGAATATTGCTATGGAAATTGATAATCATTGGTCAGTAAAATACATATGCCAACAACCCAGTAACTGGATGGAGGCTTAGCACATTCCAGTTGATGGCAGGTTGCATGAGATGTTCAGGTTCTAGACAACATTATGACATAGGCATGTCTACCATCTTGGCAGAGTTATTTTTGATAACAACATGCTCTTACACATTGTGTTTCTCTATACTAGTGCTAGATGGTGGTCATGGAAATACTCTTCCCTAAAATCACATGGGTCATACAGTACCCTTATTTAAATGGTAGTTATGGGGAGGACACTACATGAATGAGAACTCAACCTGAGGTTATCAAAGGCATACCTAGTGGCACATATGTGCAATTTTCTTAAAGTGATTAGTCTCATTTCATGGCACATTTTAGAGTAGTTCTTCTCATCAGTAGAACTTCTTTATTTTTAAGGACTCTGTCCTTGGCATCTAAAAGCACTGTTACCAGCATATTCCAGGAGGCAAGGAATTTGGAAAGTAGGTCTTCAGGGCAGGAAGGCCCATTTGTTTGTATAATTGCAGTCAATGTAAAGAAACATCATCCCAAACAGATTTTTTCATAGTGACTTCTAGGCCTTCAGTAATTATGACCTGATGCAAATATGTCGAAATGGAAAACAATACATATAAATTACACAACTTAACTTTGCTAGATCTTCAATGTAAACGAAGCTATTTGTGTGCTCTGATTAAAACACATTAAAAGCAATCAGAGCTCTCCACTGACCTGAGAGCTCTATGGATGGATATCCTCAGTGTTGGAAGACTTCCCAGCTTGCGTTGGAAACTACTGAAAAATTAACCTGAAAGCAACCACTGATGAGCAAGTGTTTCTGTGGTAACAGGTGCCCTTTTTAGGGAAAGCAACCAAAACTGATTTCATGGGGGCAAGGGCTGGGGGCAGAGCACTCCGTAGGTAGGTCCTTCAGAAGGCACAGAGGCAAGGTCGCTCAGGGAAGAAAGTGCACTTCACATCCTTTGTTACTGCTGCCTCAAATTACTGCTAGTGACCTTCTGAAACTCAAGGGGACCCAATTTAAGCCTGACACGGAAGCGGCCAATATTTTGGCGTTCGTGAGAATGTACTCTGTTGGTAAAAGAGTCAAGCATTCTCTCTTAGCAAGCACTAAGCACTCATGTGTCTCCTGTTACCAGATATGCACAGCTACGTGCTTCTATTTTAACCAGATATTTACATCCAAGCAAGGATCGCAGATGGTCCTAGGTTCTTATCACATCCTGAGAAATGCTAGGAGACTTTAAACATCCGGGATTTGCGTCTTTTGGCAAACCGTGGAGATAAATGCTTTTCATTCTGCTACCTGTGTATAGGTTTATCTCAGGGAGGCGCTCTTCCTTTGTGGCATCTCAGCAAGAAACTGACAGTGTCTACATTTCCTATGAGTAGAATGCTTTGCATTGCTCCGAGGTTCATAATTACATGTTTGTGACTTCATCCTCAACAGCCTCACCCCATGAATACAGATAACATCTTACAAAAGGGGAGGCTGGGAACGACTCAGACAGACAGGGGAGGAGGAGAGAGAGGCTGATGTGCTCAGTGACCATCTCCTGGCGAGGCTCTGGGACAGCCAGTGGGGGGAACTTGGCTCTCCAGGTTTCCAGAGCAGACTCTGGTCTGAAACACTGACCTTCTGTTTCATGGGCTGTGAAGCACCCTTGGGAAGAAGAAGAAATACTCAACCTATAGGTTGACATTTTATTTATATCACATCCCTTGTTGAATTGTTCTGAAGAACCCGAGGTGGCCGTGGCATTCCTTCTCTTTATTCACTTGGTTACAGTTTAAAATTTGAATAGCTGTTTATGCTGGAAGGCTGAACACCCAATCAGCAGTCTTTGAATTGAAGCTGTATTGTTCACTCATGGAAATGCCTGTTTCATCTGTCAGTTCTCTTTTATAGTGAGCCTAATAATTTATGCTTGCTAAAGATGTTTTCTGACCTGTGATTCCATTGCCAGTTAGGAAAGGGCTTTGGCAGCATTCACACTTCCTTTCGTAATAGGGGGCCACTAAGGTACAATTTAGTGAAATTACTGCTCCAGTGCACTAATGGTACCCAGACCCAGGCTGGGGGAGGGCAGAGGGGTAAGGGTGAGGGACCCTAGCCTTTAGAGAGGGCCACTAGACTCCAAAGAAAGATATCGTGGAGAGGGGCCTCTTTGGGAGCCGCCTCCTTCCCTGGAGGTCTGCATGACCCTGTGGTGCCCTGATGGCTGAGTTACCGCCCCCGCGGAAATGCCAGAGGGCATTGCATGCATGGAACTTCACATAGCGTCCGCGAACACAAATAAAAACGATTCGTTTTCATCCAGAAAATTTGTATCAGCTCTTCAAATTTATCTTATTAAAAAAAATGTCGTGATCCTATTAGATAGGATGACCCATTTAAGAAAAAGTTGGCAGGAAAAATCCTTTGTGTCCCTTAAGAAAGAGGATCTATATGCGCTTCAACTATGTGTTCTTTATCTTATTACTGTTGAAATCACATTATGTTAAGTGGGACTTCTGTAAATGGGCCACCCTGCATTATAATTATAGTCTTTTCAGATATTTAATTTGCAAGTTATTGGCAGACCTGTCCTGAAAAGAACTTTTCTAATTGCAAATGGAATTCTTCTCCAGGTGAAGTGTATCTTTTCCTTTTTTGATTCTCTCATAAAACTTTGTTTCTATTTTTCTCAGGGCATTTATCTTATCCTCAGAAATAATCATTTGTGTACCTGTTTTGTACTTTATCAGGTTTGTCAACTTCCTGAGGTCAGTAACTTGATCTTACTCATTTGTATTTACTCCGGCCCCCATCTCAATGCCTTTCTTGGAGGAGGGACTCAGTGAATATTGGTGAATTGATTTCAAGAATAATTTTAACAAAACATCTTAAATTGAAATAGAATCTCTCCCAACATATTCTCATTAGCTTGAGACACAGATCTGAATGCTCTATGATGTTGAGTGCACTTGGAAAGCAGACTTTGCCATAGACATAAAGTTTAATAGAATGAATAAGTAACAATTGTGAATAAATCCAAAGCAGAAATTTCAGAGGATTTTGGATTTTTTTAAAAAATTAGGTAAATATTTTGAATAATATATTTTACGTCTATAGCCACATTCCCCTGAACACACCCGATCTCATCTGAATAACGTATTTTAAGTTTGTTCTTACTGACATTTGGCTTTAATTGTACTTGTAACAAAAATGTTGAAACACCTCTGGAGGAACTGGGGGCTTATGGGCATGAGAATCATGGTGCAGCTAAGTTTGCAAAGTATTATAAGACAATGAGAACTCATGATGTTGTAGTGCTTTGAGGTTCACAAAGGGTTTTCATATTGAGGTAAGGATTAATAATCCCTTTCTAAGGCTAACTTCAGAAAGGTTCTCTGACTTGCTTGGCATGATTAAATGAGTAAAGAACAGAGCTGAAGCTGAGCATGAGGCTCAGACTATGAGAGCCACCTCTCTCCAGTGATACCTGCTGCCTCATTTTTGTCTTCCAAGTTATGCCTCTTTTTAAAAAAATAAGCAAAAGATGGTGTCAGTCATCTTAAACTATAGCTTCTGTTTTACAGAGGCACAGAATTTCAGAGTTAAGAAGGACTGCAAAACTTCTGACATAAAATTATTCAGTTTAAAGTTAAGAAAGGGAGAGCTTTTATTATTTTTCTTGTTGTTAAGAACAGCAGGCTATAGAATTTGTTGAACTCATTATATTCTGGTTGCTAAGCTATTTCTATTCTATCAATAAGGACACAGTGTGCAAAAGGACCAGCAATTTGCCAAACATCACACCTAGAAAATGACAAAAGTGGGTTGGCTATACCCAAAACCGGTACAGCGGTTCAAACTTGTGCCGTGACATGCATTAGCTACAGTTACACAAACAGTTAACAACAGAATCAGGCATTGGGATGGATTATAGCACTCCGCCAATGCTTTTGCTCAATAATTGATAAGAACTCCATGGAGTTCCTTGCCCCATCTTCAAATCCCTTTTTCCAATTGAACCTCTTTTTTTTTTTTTTTAGAACTGCTCTATAGGATCAACAGAATTGCTTTTAATTATGTATTTGTTTTTAACTTAAAAGTTTGACCTACCTTTCTTGGGACTTAGATCTGACTGGATTTCACTTCTTATTTTCATATTCCAACTTCAAATGCCTATTTATACTGAAACATGCTTAATGGAAAGTGAAAATCAAGTGATGTAACTAGAAAACGTCCAGAGAAGAATGACTGCAGTGGTAAAAGTGGAAGTAGGTGTTCTCCGAAGACAGATAAACATAAAGAATAGGTTCAGCTTCAGTCTTGAAAGGTGAAGGCTCTAAGTATGGGCAACACCTTGTTCAAAGTTAAAACACTGTTATGTAAATTTCTAAGTAAACATGAATATGTTCCCCAAGCCCCAGTACTCTCCCTCGTGGATTTTTCTTTTGGAATTATATATCACTTACATGTACTTTTCCCTAGAATAGCCTTTACTCCATGATTATTGTAGCTACTTTTGTCTATTTCTAGTTGCCTCTGGATGATTATAAGTTTGCTAAGCCTTCTTGCCCACCCTTGTGTTTCTGGTTGTTTTGCATGGCACCATTCACTAGGTAAGTCCTTAATAGATATTTATTTAATTTAACTCAACTGTAAGTTTCAGGTAAACATGAAGCACAGTTTTATGAGGTGGCTAATATATTTATGAGAAGTGATGGTAGATTTAAGTTCTCAGCAGATTCAAGAAATCTTTAGGTAGGTTAAATACTGGCACACCTGTGTTTATTGGTAAGTAGTCATATTTGCAGAAATAAATTACTTTTGGAGGTGTGAATCTGAATGACAGTATGTCCTGCCACAGAATGAATCCCTCTTGGCATATTGGACTGGATGATCCTTGGTTTGACTTAATATGACATTATCTTTACTAACGTTTTTACAAGTTGTACGAAATGAGTATGGAAACTTCATGTATTAATTTCTTCCAAATATCCTGCAGGTCATAGTTATTACAAAATATTATCTTGATTGTCATTCTGGCTGATATTACTTTGATACCTCACTAGTTTGGCTTTTTGGTCAGATGAGTACTTGTAGAAAGCCAACATATTAACAAACTTTTACCTCAGTGGTAAGAATGCGAATGCAGGGCTCTGTTTTTCCTTCCTACCATGTATCACACTGTTCTTCATTCGAACCCCTTGGCTCTGATCTCCAGGCTTTCTAAGAGAGCCCTACCTAGGCGACTAACATAGATGGGTCAGAAGTAGGTCTCCAAGAGCAGCTTGTGGATAGCTTCAGATTATGACTTGTGATAGTGGAAAGTGCTTATTGCTGATCCCATTTTTTCCTTTGCTTTTACCTTCTCAGTATCCTGTTGGGATGTAAGCACCACAGCTACTAATAAAACAATTTGGCTTTTTGTAACAGGGAGCTCCATCTTGTGTAAACATGTAGAGGGATGCCCTTGGTGATAGTGTGTGGGAAATGTGGGAAACAGAGACAAACTACTCTTCATAAACCGTGTGCCCTCCAGTGAGTTCTCATTCAGTATAGGCTGTGGCCGACACTTAGGTCTTGAACTTGGACATGACCTAGGACTAGATTGTGGCTGCCTATGAACCACAGCTCTGCTGTTCAAATGTAGCGACTGCTGCAAATGTGCATTGTGCAAATAATTCTCTTACACTGACCTTAAAGTAGTGACAGAATCTCCGTTCGAGCATTTGCACAGAATAAAGCGATGACCCGGTAACAAGCAGGTGGTAGACACTCAGGAATGAATGCACAGACAGGGGACAAAGCATAGTCCGATTGTGCCTAGGTGAGCTGGTAATAGTAGAGGATATGAGGGACATGTTTTTCCCTTTACATCTAAAAGGTGAGAGTGGAAGGTTAGAGCAAGGGTGAGTTGGTTATAACTAGTCTTCAGGATGAGAGGGAGAATTCTCCTTGCTTAAATTTATCACTCCCCCCCCCCTTACCCAACAAGTATGTTAGATAAACCAGGGGAAGTTCAGTTCTACACAGCTTCTATAGTCTAGGAGACTCAGAAGAAAGTGGTTTATTTAGTGTATGGTGCTTTGCTAGTTGAAAAGGTGTTTTGTAAATCTTCATCATTACTTTTCATTATCATGCTATTGCTATTATCTTGTTTCTGCAGGCTAGGCAGTGTGCCATGGCTTTCTGTGGGACAGATAGTACTTCCCCACAAACAGAATCCTTTGCCTATCCCACTTTGGTTAGCTATCGGATGAAAAGATTAGCGAATAAAGCTGTATCTGAGACCCATTCTGTAGCCTCCATATATTTACATAAATTCCTTGAAAAGTAAATAAAAAAGACATGAATAAAACGGTGGAGACATGTGAGATCCAAAGCAACTACTTATTTGAAGGAAGGAAGAGACAGTCCTATGTTGTTATAATTAAAGCGTGTATGCCGGTTCATTTACTATTTTCGGTGAATTTTAATTGAGTTGTGTCTCATTTTATAAATGTTGTCAATCTTCATTTTCTCTGTCTCCCATGGACCAACTTGAACACACATACAAATGCGGATCTCCACACCAGCATGTTTTGGGTGAGCACTGTCTACAGATATACCCTAGCACCCACTTGTATATAGTGACACATAGAACTATAAACACGAAAGCATCCAACCTTGAGGGAACACCCATAAGACTGAGAAAAAGGCGTCTTTTAATGTATTTATTTTATAGACACAAAGCCCAGCTAGTAATCAGTGTTGATAACTTTGGATGTCTGTTTCCCTGATGTAATGGCTAGACTGGGGCAGTAACAATACTTCATTATGCTATTCAGAGTGTATGGCAGGATTCAGTCAGAGCGAGACTCAAAACCTGGCCCACAGCTGAAAGCAGAGATGATGCATTAATCCACAGCAACGCTCTCTCCCCCGCTGCTCCCCTCAGCCTTCAGCCCCTAAGACTGGATATCATTTTTCTTCATAAAACTAGTGGTACTCGAATCAAGCACATGACAGTTAAGGTTTGTTTAGTCTTTCAAGCAGGTGATCTCAGGATCGAACTTCCCAAGCGAGAAGCTGATGGAATACAAATAGTTAAGAAGAACACGTTTGAAGGGGGAAAAATTGTCCAGCCCCATCTGTCAAACTGTGCGTATGACATCATCAGATATTCTGCACTTGTTTGCAGCTATTCAGGCCGGCCCGCCCTGCAGTCTCCGCTTTGTGTTCCAGTTTCCTTTACAGGGCCAGCGGGCTGGAAAATTACCACATGCTGTCACAGTTAGCTCAGCCAGGTCTTGTTATCATTGTTTCCAAGGAATCCATTCATTCCGTTATTTTACATATTGGGCAGACGTCCTGCCACTGAGGCTTGGGCTGCAGTAACTTGTAGGGCCAAACGTTAATGGGCCTCTATTGTTGGTAGAATGGCAGTGCAATACGTGGGAAAAAATACCCAGACAGCTCCCTGACACTGGTTTAGGACCTCTAGACTTAGGGGGTAGCCTGTGAAGATCTTTTATGTAAACAAGCCTTCAATAAACAATGAATATCTCCTGTGTCAATATTCATAACCCATCAATAAAAAAAAATATAAATCTTCAACTAAAAAAGAGGCCCAAATGTATTATGGATGATGGAGCTTTTCCTTAAAGTAATCTAAAGAACGTTGGCAAGTCTCCTTCTAAACACTGCTAATTTATGAGGGGGGGAGTGGGGAGGGAAGCATTGTTGGGGCTTTGAGGAAAGAAAGGCGTTTGATTTGGGGCTGGCAGTATTCTCACTGCAATAGATAATACAGTGTGTGAGTTTTGCAGCTTCCACCAGTACTAGACAGAAATAAAGACAAGGGCCTTGGTGACACATTACATCTTCACCACGCTGGCAATTTAAAGAAAGTTAGTGAAAACATTAGAAAAATTGCTTAGGATAAAGTCTAACTTGAGGATGAATCATGTTATCTTGATTAATTAGAACATAGATAAGTATACAGTTTCCAACACTGAAAAATCCCTCACGAAAGAGAAATAGGAAAATCTATTCTTTATGGGAGATATACAGTGGAGCTGTGGTTCTTGTTTTTGTCTTTTTTTTTTTTTAACGGCAAAGTTTCCTGTTCCAAGATGTATCTGATCTTCTGACCGTATAGTTTATTGGAAAGGGATCGTGAAGTGATATGGATGTTCCAGTTCGTATTACTACCCTCAGAAACTTCTTCCACTGAATTTTCTTTTCCTCAGACAAGAGAAGACTTGGTAACAAGACCTAGATACTCAAACTGGGACAGATATGGTAATTAGGAAAGTTCACTGGAATTTAGAAAAGCTGTCATTCAAGTCTTATCGTTTTAAACATTCTCATGCTTAGCTCAGCTGTTATTTTAGTTAGTTTGCTTTATTGGTTCACCACAGAGATCCAAATGGCCCCGGAGAAGTTTATATCAGGATGGTTCTTATCCCAAAACATCTTTGAAGAATGGACATGGGTTCAAGTTGGGTGAAATGAGAGAGAGATAGGACTAGCCTGGTCCTGGCAAACACAATCCACACCACAGTTAAGATGAAATACGTTGTGTGAAGAAAGTTGGCCTATCCTAAAGCCAAGTTTTTCACCTTGTCTTCTTTATAAAACATCTAATTTCAACTCATCAAACATCAAAAATCAACAGATGATTTTTGTGTCTGGAAGCTAATTTTAAATGGTTTTTCTGTTTAGCTGGCATTAAGAGCCAATTGAGATAAATTTATTTTTCCCTAAAAGTAATATATGTCAGGACTAGATTTCCTAAACCTCACCCTTCAAGCAATCATAATCGTTTTGTAAACTATTGATAATGTTATCTTTGAGAGAAAAGTTTTCTTCAGTGTATAAAATGTGACATTAAGATAAATGCTAAAATGTGGCAGTCTTCATTCAAATAGAATATTTTAGGGAATCATATAGAATTTGGAAATCGGTATTTATAAAAGAGTAAATAGCATCCTTTACAACCAATTATTCTATTCTTCTAGTGTTTCTTTCATCTCTCGATTCTTACGCCAGGTTTCTGTAACATAAAACATGAATTTGGTAAAGAAGGTGTACTTTGACTTCAAAGTTACATTAGGCGTGCTGCTGCTTCTGATACCCCAAAGCATCACACTTATGCCTAGATTGAAAGTGAACTTTAGATTTAACCCCAAATTATTTAATAAATCAGACCACTAAATGATATAATATCACATTTAAGATATGCACTAAATTAAACAGGTCTCTCCGTAAGTGCTAAAAAAACATTACCTTAACTTAAGCAATACCCTACATTTATTACCATAGAGAAGACATCAAGCTGTGTTATTTAGCAGTTAGTTCATTGTTTAGTAATTAATAACTTCCGCATGAAAACGTATTATGAAGAGTAATATTACTAATAGTGACTTTACTTAAAAACAACAAAATACCCCCAAAACGAAATCGCTGCAGTTACTTCCTGCATTTAAAAACAAATTCACTTGTAGAATGAATAAAAAAAATTCATGCAATATATCGACTGTTTGAGAGAAATATTTTCTGTTTATGTATCCAGTCAACTAGTGATATCCTCATGCCCAGTTTCTGATTCTTTGTCACCACCTGGTTCCTATGAAGAAAATATTTCCAAGAAATCACTCTAAAGTAACTTAAACTTTTTTTTTCCAGATGGGCCTTCACATCATATTAGAAACTTTTTATAATATTAACAATTTTCTTTCATCTTATATTAGAATCATATAATTTTAGAATTTGAATTGCCTAACAGATATGACCATGCAATCATTTCAGCAATTTTCATTTCACATTAGTGAAAACAAATACTAATATAATAGGATGCTAACATGAAAAACCCTAATAGAACATGACAAAACTCTTCATATTTTATTTATGCATTCTTGTTGTTCTTCTCCATTTCAACATTTTCTACTTTGGTTTATGGGAAAGTTGCATGAGCTTGCATGTTTTTGAATATCAATTAAGTGATATTGTAATGAAACAGTAATGCAAAAGTTAAGTGCTGTAAGGCCAATATACTTCTCTGGGTCATCAAGTCTTCGTGTGAATGATAATGCTTGCATTTGGTTTTGCTATTTATTTCAATTAAGTTTAGAAATTGGACTATTGCAGAAAGAAAATAAGAAACTTTTTGTAGTTGAGGATGAAGATGCATTGAGTTAAAGAAATAATGCAATTATCGAGATAATTTACTGCCTCCCTCTCACTCCAAGTATCCAGGTAATAGAGATAAAAATGAGCTTTTGCCTTGAATTATGCAGGTGACTGTTTTCATTTTTTACTCTGATTCTCTTTCATTACATGGAGTATGTTCATCCAAAGTCTTTCCTTAAGCCCAGTCCATTTGAGCAGGGTTGCTGGCACTGCCCATTGAGGAAGCAGACGGGAAGGAAATAGTCAAATGTCTCATCCTAAGGGTCTACTAATAGAAATGAAGAGTGAAGACACTCCACTATTCACTCTTGCTTGTTTGTTTTTTGATCCATCTCATTTGTATCAAGAAGAATTGCACTGGGATTAAATACAGCATCTTCTCGAGTGAGAAAATATCTTGTCCTAATGGTAAAACGCTTTGATCTTTTTAAATTTGCTTTGCACACTAAAGATAACAGTATTGAACAGGCATTGCTAAAGGAAAAGAGCATGAACTCTATAGTGTTTGGCAGGAAATATGACCCTCTCATCATTCATTTCACTTCATTTGCATTTATGGTGATCTGTAAAATCAAACAGGAAAAATTTTGGTCTATGTGCCCGGAGCTTTTCTTTTCTGCCATATACCGCACTATAATAGTAGAGACATAGCTTATGCACTTCAGTAAACAGGATTCACACAAGGTCAAAATTATCTTTGAAAAATCCTATAGGAAGTTACCACATTGGAGGATATATTTATTATCCTGTCTTTAATAAATCCAGCACAACCTATTTGTCTTCTAGACTGCTATTAATTCAGTTGAAGATAAGATGAAGGCAGTGACTTGTATTTAGTGGTCAAACCTTCAAAACACTTAGATCATCCCATGGTGAGATGTTCACATTATGCATGGCAGGTGGTAACTGAGATTTCATATTTTCTGGATCATGTTTATGTCAGGACATGTTATCAGTGAGAAGAATGGTGGGCAGAGTTTAGATTTTTTATGTTTCTCTTTTCCCCTCTGCCAATATTCTTCATTTCTTTTTTTCTGAATGAATATAGTTGACAAAAAGTAAGTTAAGTATGTCTATAATTGTTTCCACTGTAATTACTTGGCTAATTTTCTGTCTTCCCTTATAATGTAGTCTGCCTGAGCAGAGCACAGGGCTAGGTTTATCTTACTTGCTGTTGTGTTCTCAGCACCTACTTTGATGCCTGCCATCAACCCATTCAAGAAATATTTGTTTAATAAATGAATAAACCACTCACCCAGCTTAATGCTGGTAGACTCATACACATTTGACTTATAAGCAGAAACTAACAGAAGTGATGCCACCAAGATGGTGATATAGGCTGTTCCTGACTTCATGTCCCCTTACAAGAAGAACAAACAATATCTATTCATGAACAAGACACTGCTGTGAGAATCCTAGAACATGGAAGTGAGGCTGAAGCACCCCCTGCACCTCAGGGACCAAGAGAGACTGCATTAGCAGAGTAAGAGAGGTGGCTACACATTGAGCACTTTGCCCTGCCTCAGGGCTGTGCAGCACCACATGGAGAGGTCTCCCATGAGTCTTAGGTTCCTCCACCAGCCTCCCTTAGCATTGTGGGTTGCTTTGTGGAAACCCCTACCTGATCTTGCAGCATGGGAAGTGCAAGAGAAACGTTGCGGTCCAGCCCTTGGCAATTTGACTATGACAGAGAAAAGGGGGAGGGGCTTGCAATAACCAGCACATGGATCTTAGCAGACTAGGTTCATACCTACAGAGTCCAAGTAGTAATCCTAACCTCTTGGCTTATCTGCAGAGCCATGTTGGGAGCACACTCTGAGCAAAGAACTTGGTGGGATGCAGATCTGCCTGATTCAGATCTTCAAATGAGGAGATTTGCTGGACCTGGATCCTAGTTTGCCCGCTCTCAGGCAGGGTGTTGAGTCAAGGCCCCACCTGCTGTGAAGAGTGTCTTCCAGCCCCATTTACCAGAAGGCCTGTGATAACTCTTGGAAGCTCTGTGGACCAGCAATACTCAAGCCTACAAATGGGCAGAGCAGATTGCTCTCAGAGCAAAGCCAGTACTGAGTGTAGAGGCTTCTTTTGATATATATATAGATATCTTATATATCTATATAGGTATCTATATATATATCTATATATAGATATATATATATCTTTTGATATATATATCTTTTTTTTAATTTTTTTTTCGATGTTTATTTATTTTTGGGACAGAGAGAGACAGAGCATGAACGGGGGAGCAGAGAGAGAGGGAGACACAGAATCGGAAACAGGCTCCAGGCTCTGAGCCATCAGTCCAGAACCTGACGCGGGGCTCAAACTCACGGACCGCGAGACCGCGACCTGGCTGAAGTCGGACGCTTAACCGACTGCGCCACCCAGGCGCCCCTATATATATCTTTTAATATATATATCTATATATAGATATATATATGTATCTTTTGATACATATATCTATAGATATCTATATAGATATCTATATATCTATATCTATATATCTATCTATATCTATATAATATCTATCTATATCTATATCTATATCTATATCTATATCTATATCTATATCTATATAAATTCATAGATAAGGCTGAGGGTAGCTCCTGGCTACCTCCCTTTCCAAGGGAGATCCTATTTGGAAAATTAGCAGTAGCCTGGAGTGGCCCTTCCCTTTTCTGCCCAGGAAAGAGGGCTGAGACATAGCTTCACTCACTGTAGAGAGTGTCTTCCAACCCCTTCTAACCAGAAGGGCTGGTGAAAACACCTGACAACGGTGTGGGCCAGCAGCACTTAAATTGAGAGAAGGGCAGACAAAGTTAATAGTTTGCAGAGCAAAGACAGTGGCCCTGTTCAGCCAAGAGACTTGAGGTGTGAGTTGGGTTAAGAGAGCAAACAAAGTTTTACTGGTTTTAAATCGCTTTTTTTAATATATGAAATTTATTGTCAAATTGGTTTCCATACAACACCCAGTGCTCATCCCAAAAGATGCCCTCTTCAATACCCATCACCTACCCTCCCCTCCCTCTCACCCCCCAACAACCCTCAGTTTGTTCTCAGTTTTTAAGAGTCTCTTATGCTCAAAGTTTTACTGGTTTTAAAGCTGCCTTTCCCACTGGACCTGGAGAGGGAATCTCATTTGTAGTACTTATTATTTTTGAATACAGCCTTCAGTTTGTCTGACCAGGGGAACTAACCAGAGTACACAGGAAGCTGCGTAGCCTATTTAATAGTCCTACATACAGTGGCACAGAGAGCATAGCCCATGGCTTCTATCTGTAGAACAAAACCAGTGGCCTCATCTGACCAAGGAATTGCATGCTTATTCAGGCCTGATTCAGGCTTCGAAACAATGAGCTATACAGGCCCTGAATTGCAGCCTGTTGCCCTGCCAGGGCAGGGAAACTAATTTATACCTCAACTATTATTGAATATAGTAACAAGTCATAACCATCTAGTAAACCTGCCCAGAGAATCCAGGCTTCTGTGGAGCCCATCCAACAGTCTCACTTAGAGAACCAAGCCAGCAGTCCTATCCAGCTGTTCTCAGCCAGTGGCAGCCCTTCCCACCCATCTCCATTCTCAGAGCTTGAATAGTTGCCTTGCTCAAACATACACTATAATAGCAGGCCTCTCCTGTCCAAAAACATTGCCAGCAGACACATCCAGAAACCCAATTGAGCTGACTGGTAAAAAGCTGTTTCTGCCAAAACAAACCCGTAAAGTAGAGAAGAGGAACCTCATTACTCTACAGATACTAACATAAGAAATCAAGTATCATGAAAAATCAGGAAAATGTGACACCATCAAAGAACAATAAAGGTCCAGGAACTGACCCTAAAGAAATGGAGATCTTTGAACTATCAGACAAAGAATTCAGAATAATCCTCATACGGAAGTTTAGTGAACTTTAAGAAAACACAAACTGACAAGTAAATGAAATTAGGAAAACAATGCATGTACAAAATGAGAAATTTGACAAGGAAATAAGAATCATTAAAAAAAAAAAAACCAAGTCAACAGAGAATCCTAGAGTTGAAAAATATAACTGAACTGAAGAATTCAATAGAGAGTTTCAAAAGTAGACTTGCCCATGCAGAAGAATCAAAAACCTAGAGGATAGGACATTAACAATTACCAACTCAGAGGAGTAAAAATAAAAAAGATAAGGAGTGAAGAAATCCTACAGGAATTATGGGACATAATGAAAAGAAACAATATTTGCATATGGGACTTTCAGAAAGAAAAGAGAAAGAGAAAGGGACAGAAAGTATATTTGAAGCAATAATGGCTGACAGCTCCTCAAAGATGGGGAGAGAAATGGACATCCAGATCCATGAGGTTCTAATAATTCCAAATAGGTTCTACCTGAAAACAGCTATACTAAGACCCATTATAATTAAATTTTGAAAAGTGAAAGGGAATTTTAAGAATAGCAAGAGAAAATAGAGAAGTTATGTACAAGGGAGCCACATAAGACTACTAGAATATTTCTCAACAGAAACTTTTCAGACCAGGAAAGAATGGAATGATATATTGAAATTATTAAAAGAAAATAACTGTCAACCAAGAATTCCATACCCAGCCCCGCTGTCCTCCAAAATGGACAGGTATAGGAGGTATAACAGCTTTCCCAAACAGAGAAAAGTTAGGGAAGTTCATTACCACCAGACCTGGCTTAAAAGGAATGCTAAAGGGAGTTCTTAGAGTGGAAGTAGAAGAACATTAATTTACATTATAAAAACATAAAAAGGTATTATAAATGTTATTGGTAATGCTAAATATATAGCCATAGATTCTGCATTATGGTAATAGTGGTGTATAACTCAGAATTGTAATTTAACAGTTAAAAGGATGTTACAAAAATAGCCATAAATACAATATCTGATATTAGTTACACAATATAAAAAACATGTAGATTATAACAGCAAAAACCTAAACTATGAGGAGGAGAAGATAAAGTATAAAGTATACAAATTCTATCAAAGTGAACTTGTTATCAGTTTAAAAATAGTGTAATAAATTTAAGACATTTTGTGCAAGCCTTATAGTAACCACAAGGGAAAAACTTGTAGTAATTACACAAAACATGATAAAGAAGTCAAAGCATACTGATACCAAAAGACATTAACCCCCATCCAACAAAAAAAAGACAACAGGTTAAGAAACAAGGAAAAACGGATCTCCAAAATAACTAGAAAACAATGAACAAAACAGCAGTCATAAATCCTTACCTGTCAATAATTACTTTAAATGTAAATAGATTAAACTGTCCAATCCAAAGACATAGAATGAATAAAATGGATAAAAAACAAGATCCAACCATATGCTACCTCACTTTAGCACTTGAAGTCTCACTTTAGCCTTGAAGACACACATGACCTGAAAATGAAAGGAGGGAAAAAGACATTTCAAGCAAATAGTAACCAAAAAATCAGGGGTAACTATATTTATATCAGACAAAATAGATTAAAAGAGACAAAGAAAGTCACTATATAATGATAAAAAAGTCAATGCATCAAGAAGGTATAGCAATTTTATTTATTATTTTTTATGACAGATGGCATAGTCTTGGCTTTAGGAGTAGAGTCCCATGATTCATCACTTACATACAATAACCAGTTCTCATCCCAACAAGTGCCCTCCTCAATGCCCAATGCCCATTTACTCAACCCCCTACCCCCACCAAACCTCAGTTTGTTCTCTGTATTTAAGAGTATTTCTGCAGTCAACATTGAAGTACCTAAATATTAAAGCAAAGACTAACAGAGTTAAAAGCAGAAATAAACAGCAGTACAATGATAGTTGGAATTTAATATCCCATTATCAACAATGGATAGATCATACAGCTAGAAAATCAACAAAGAAACCACAGATTTTAACAACACTATAAACCAAATAGACCTAACAGATATTTTGTCCAAAACAGCAGAGTACACATTCTTCTGAAGCACACATGGAACATTTTTTAAACATTTGTTAAATGTCTTTTAAATTTTTTTTGAGAGTGAGTGTGTGAGCAGGGAAGGGACAGAGAGAGAGGGAACAGAAGATCCAAAGCAGGCTCTGCACTGACAGCAGCAAGACTGTTGCGCACCTCAAACCCACAAACTGTGAGATCATGACCTGAGCCCAATGTCAGACATTCAGCCAACTGAGCCACTCAGGCATCCCTACGTGGAACATTTTGTAGGATAGGCCACATGTTAGGCCACAAAAGTTTATATAATTCAAGAAGATCGAAATCATATCAACTATCTTTTCTGCCCACAATGGCATGCAACTAGAAATCAGTTACAAGAGGAAAACTGGAAAATTCATGAACATACGGAGATTAGACAACAATCTCCTGAACAACAAATGACTCAAAGAAGAAATTAAAGGGGAAAAAAAAAGCTTCTTGAAACAGCAAAAATGGAAACACAGCATACCAGAACTTATGGGATGCAGCAAAAGCAGTTCTAAAAGGAAAGTTATAGTAATAAGTGCCTACATTAAGAAACAAGAAAGTTCCCAAAAAACAACCTAACTCTATGCCTTAAAGAATTAGAAAAAGAAGAACAAACTGAGCCCAAAGTTTGCAGAAGAAACAAAATAATAAAAATGAGAGTAGGAATATATGAAATTGAGATGAGAAAAACAATAGAAAAGATTAACTAAACTATGAGTTGATTCTTTAAACAGATAAACAAAATTGACAAACCAAGGAAAATGAGAAAGACAAAGAAAATGAGAAAGGACTTGAACCAACAAAATTATAAATGAAAAGGAGACATTACAACTGACACTACACATATTCAAAGGATTATAAGATGCTACTCTGAACAACTATATGCCAAAAACTGGACAACCTAGAAAAAATGGCAAAATTCTTTAAAACATACAATTTACTAGACTGTATCAGGGAAGAAATAGAAAATATGAGTAGACCAATTACTAGTAAGGAGAAGTGAAGAAAAGAAATCTCCCAGTGAAGAAAAGCACAGGACCGTATGGCTTGACTGGTGACCAAACATTTAAAGAATTAACACCAATCCTTTTCAAACTCTCTCACAAGTCAAAAAGGAGGAAACACTCCCAAACTCATTTATAAGACCAGCATTATCCTGGTATGGAAATCAGAAAAAAGACACTACTAGAAACAAAACAAAAGAAAACTATAGGACAATATCCCTGATAAATATAGATGCAAAAATTGTCAACAAAATACTAGGAAACCAAATTCAGCAGCACACTAAATGATCATCCACCATGATCAAGTGAGATTTATTCCTAGAATGCAGGGATGATTCAACATATGCAAATCAACAGTGTGATTATCAGATTAATAGAATGAAGGAAAAGAATCATGTGATCATCTCAATAGATGCAGGAAAAGCATTAAACTAAATTCAACATCCATTCAGAATGAAAGTTTTTCCTCTAAATTCAGGAACAAGACAAACTTCTGTTCAATATAGTACTGGACATCCTAGCTAGAGTAATAAGGCAAGAAAAAGAAATAAAAGATATAATTGGAAAAGAAGAAATGACATTCTATTTGCAGATTACATGATTTTATATTTAGAAAATCCTAAAGACTCAACCAAGAAACTGTTGGATTTAATCAATGAATTCTGTAAAACTGCAAGATAGAAAACTAACATAAAAAATCAGAAGCATTTCTATATACCAACAGTGGAGTTTCTGACAAGGAAATAAAGAAATCAATCTCATTTATAATATCATCCCAAAACAATAAAATACTTTGGAATAAATTTAACTAACAAGGTTAAAGATGTCTACAGTGATAACTTTAAAACACATATAAATGGAAAGGTATCCTGTGTCTATGTATTGGAAGTATTCATATTGTGAAAATGTCAATCCTGCTGAAATCCATCTATAGATTCAATGCAATCCCTATCAACATTTCAATGGCATTTTTACAGAAGTAGAAATGGCAGTACTAAAATTTATATGGAGTCACAAAAGACCCCAAAAAGCCAAAGAAATCCTGTGGAAGAACAAAGCAGGAGCTATTACACTTCCTGATTCCATGCTATACTATGCAGCTATAATCATCAAAATTATATTGAACTAGCATAAAAACAGACATATAGACCAATAGGAAAAAAATCACAAGCCCAGAAATAAGCCCAGACCTATATGGTCAACTATTATTGACAAGAGAGCCAAGAAAACTCAATGGAAGAAAGACAGTCTCTATTAAATGGTGCTGGGATAATTAGATATTCTTATGTAAAAGAATGACAGTGGACCCACATCTTATATCACTCATGAAAATTAACTTAAAATGGGTTAAAGATTTAAATGTAAGACTTGAAATCATGAAATTCCTAGAAGAAAGCATAGAAACAAAACTCCTTGACATGGGTCTTCAAAGTGATTTTTTTTTGGATATGACACTTAAAATACAGCAGTAAAATAAAAAATTAACAGGTGGGACTATATCAAACTAAAAAGCTTCTGCAGAGCAAAGGAAACCATCAACAAAGCAAAAAAGACAATTTATGGAAAGGGAAAAAATATTTGCCAACCATTTATCTGATAAGGAGTTAATGTCCCAAACATGAAGAACTTGTACAACTCAGTAGTAAACAAACATTCCTCCCCCAAGCCCAAATAACCCAATTAAAAAATGGGCAAAGGGCGTCAGTAGTTATTTCTCCAAAAAAGATACAAGAAAGGCCAACAGGAACATGAAAAGATGTTCAACATCACTAGTCATTAGGGAAATGCTAATTAAAACCACAATGAGATCTCACCTATGCCTGCTAAAATGGCTGTCCTCAAAAAGACAAGAGATTACAAATGCTGGTTTGAATATGGACAAAAGGGAACTCTTGTGCACTATTGGTGGGATTGTAAATTGGTACAGCTAGTATGGAAAACAGTATAGAGAATCCTCAAAAAAAAGTAAAAAAAAAATGGAACCATCATAAGATTCAGCAACTCCACTTCTGGGAATATATCCAAAGGTAACTAAAACACTAACTCAAAGCAGCAGTATTTACAACAGACAAGATATAGAAACCATAAGGCTGGTAAAATTTTGTAAAAATAAAGTATTAACAAATAAAATTTTGTAAAAATAAAGTACTTTTATTAACAAGTAGGAAAGTAGTAAATCTGTGGAATCTAGTACATGAAGTTAGCATAATAATTAAAGTCTGACCTTGCTGTCAGTCACAAAAATTGTTTAATCTCTTCATTCATCTGTGCATACTGAGGAAGAAAGTGGCCTGTGGAGACGTTAGTAAGCCGGGATCTATCAAAACAACCGTGTTATGTTAAAGTAACAAAGTTAATTATGCTTTCGGTTTATCACTTTCTTTTTGATGCTGTAAAAGTTAACATGGTATGTTTTTCTCTTCAAAAATATTACATGTGAAAGAACCAAAAATTACATAAAAGTTCCTATTTGAAAAATTAAAAAAAAAGCAGAAATGATGAAAGCATTATGGAATACTCTTGGATCTATTGCTCATTGAGGTCCAGTGGGCACAAGGGGCAGCCACACTTTAATTCTGGCATTAGAAGAGGTTGAACTGGGAAAAAAAATTAGCTAATTCCTTTGCAGGCTGAGTTTGGAATTGGACATGTAGTGGAAAATTCTCTGGGTCCTACCTTATGGCAAAGAACACTCAGTGTATTTCCACATAGTCCTCACTGTGCTCATACATTCCAATGTGCTACATTGTTATATTCTCTTCTTTCATGCTGAATATTGCTGGAGTATGGTAGGAAGGGAATTGTAGGACATATGTCTCCTACAGACCAATCGAGTATATGACATATTTATCCCTTTCAGTTTTCAAGAGAATATATTTGGATGAAGTGCTCTGTAAGGTGATAAGACATTACCAATAAGATGTTGCCTTTTTACACATTTGGGCTAGATGATCATACCCAAATGTATGATCTCCATCACAGACATGACCTTGCATAGGAGATACTACTTATGCATATTTAGAATTAACAGTGAAATATTGGCAACTAGCATTTTTGGTGATGGATTTTAAGCCACGACCAGAGAGATACTGTAAAAACGGAAGGAAAATGAGAAATCTTGGGCTCATCAACATGCAAATCTTTTAAAGAGCACATGAATGATTTACATGTAATATGCTTGGTTTCCTAGAGAAAATAATATTCTTTTTTTCAGTAGTGGCAATATTGTTCTTGGGGCACAAGCAACATAATAGTAGGCTTACTGTTCCCCTTTTCACATTCAGAAGAGAGCCGTCATAATCCACCTTTGCCACATTTTGTCCCAATTGTGGGAATCCTGGAGCAATCTTTCTACACACATCTTGACTGTGACAGCCCTAAGAAGTTCCATGTTACATGCACGTTCTCTGTGCCACCTGAGATTATCTTGGTGAGCAGGGTGGGTATAAGGAAGTGGTGATATACAAAACCAGAAAGGGTTGTGGTAGCATTTCTTCATTTTGTTGGAGCATCATGGAAAATAAAATACCTGGTTAGAGTGACTGTATTTGGGAATACTTGTAGGTGTGCAAGGAGGAAGCATTCTTCTCTCACAACATCAGGTGAAAGGGAGGCAGGAAAAGGAGGTAATTAAGAGGGCAAAGACAGAATAAGTTGTATTTATGTTTTAGCTTTCTCATTTCATATTTGTCTGACTTTGGGCAAGATACTTAGCCCCCTTATTCTTTGATTCTTTATCTGTAAAATGGGGATAACATGGTACTTGCCTTTTAAAATTATTGAGAGGATGAAACAATTAATGCATCCAAAGGGCTTAGACAGTTCCCACCTCCATAAAGTATTGGTCTTTATTAAGATGCTAGAAGCCTGCTTTAGGCTACTCCTTATCTCTCTCTCAGTTGGGAGAAAGGTAGGTTTGTAAATGATACTGTATATATGAACACAAAATTTTGTAACTGGTCCCAGGGCATATATGTTGGCATTTTAAGACCTGGAAATTTTACGTTTCTGGACTGTCTTTTAAAATAATATTTCAGAAATTCATACATTTCCTGTTTTCTTAATTTGCAGTTTTAATTATTGTTCATTGTCTTTCAAACAATTAAGATTTTTAAAAGTGCATAACCAATTACTTATTCAAATCTTTTAGGAATAGAGTGTACATGAGCAAATAAGATTATTCAAAATAAAATAGCACATGTCTATAACTTTACTGATAGTATTATATTTGATAATTTGTAAAAAATTAAAGGAATGTATGTACTTATAATATTGCATACTTAGCAATGTGTTTTGGATGTTCGTTGATTAAACACTGTACTTATAGTATTACTCAATCTTTATTTTTTACATATATCTTAAAGTTTTTTTATTTAAAAAAAAATCACTTTCCCTTCTGCTTTTTTTATGTATGTTTTCTCAAAGGTGTTTATATGATTAACATAGTCTTTCTAGTCCAATCATTTAGGGTTAAAGAAATCAAACACGTTACTTCATACTCTGTAAATAGTTCCTTGTTTCCTTATTACCAAGGTCTTGCCAAATGAGTGATCTGTTCAAAGAAGCAAAGTTTGTACCTGGCAGAGTAGAAGAGAAAAGAGAAAGACCCAGATCCCTCTCTCTTTCTTCATAGTTTGTATTACCCATCACCATTCCGTTAGGTTAACAGGATCCTAGTGGGCGTGTGTGTGGCAGAATGTGGTTTTCAAGGCAGAAACGCTGGGGGCCATGTTAAGATCTTTTTTTGAAGCTGCCCATCTCTCATGGAGTTCTTCTGGTAGAGGATGGTTTGTGGATGTGCCTTCTTTGGCTTGTAGCAGATTCTTAAGTTTTGTCCTGACATTTCTATACTGATATCATAAAAAAATGAGATTCTGTATTGCTCAGAGTGTATTTTAAATTTTTATATTCTCATTATAATATACTTGAGAAATTATCTGACATCACAAAAGCTTCTGATTTTATTTGATTAGAATATCCCAAGGAACACACACTTTTAAAAAGTTTACTTGAGAGGAGAGAGAAAGAGGGGAGGGAGGGGAGAAAGGGAGAGGGAGGGAGGGAGAGAGAGAGAACGAACAAGCAGGGGAGAGGCAGAGAGAGAGGGAGAGAGAATCCCAAGAAGTGTCAATCCCATGACCCATGAGATCATGACCTGAGCCAAAACCAAGAGTTGGATTTTAACCGATGGAGCCACCCAGGCCCCCCACACCTTTTGAAAAAATTGTTTTGTAGTTTGCAAAGAATTACTCTTTGTTCATCTGGTTAGTTATGTGTTATTTTGTTTGTATATTCATAGTTCATTAAGTGTAGGACTGTACTAATAGGTTTACCTGATGATTTTAGAAAGCCTTTTATGACTTGATGTTTTAATTCTGTGATTAACATTTTGAATTAGTTTCAGTCTGAAGGGAACTGGAAAGCCATATTATTGCTGATTCTTTTTTTCCAGAGGACAGTTAACTCCTAGAACATGCTGCTTCTTCTTCTTTTTCTTCTTATTCTTTTCTTTTCTCTTCTTCTTCTCTTTCTTCTTCTTCTTTCTTCTTCTTCTTCTTCAGTTTATATTTATTTTGAGAGAGAGAGAAGAGTGAGCAGGTGAGGGGCAGAAAAGGAGAGGAGAATCACAAGCAGGTTCTATGCTGTCAACATGGAGCCTGACACTGGACTTGATCCCATGACCTGAGCCGAAATCAAGTCAGATGCTTAACCAACTGAGCCACCCACACACCCCTGGAACATACTTCTTTAAACAGAGTTTAACTACTTGAAGTGATTGGGGTCTGGCTCTGAGCCTATCTCAGAATATTGTCAGCTTCCCATTTAGGATTAACCAGTTGGGATTGATTTGAGATTGGGCTATTTCTTCTGGTTAGGGCAAGGGTTTTTATAATGTGTAAAGCTTCACTGAAGCTTTTGATAAAAATGCACCTGCCTGTACCCGCTACAAGAAATTGCTTATCATGGATCTGAGTTGGGGTCTAAGGGTATGTGTGTTAAACAGACACTGTATGTAATTTTAATGAATGCTAACCCTTAGCAATTGCTTTAGAGAACGCCAATGACCTGCCATAATCTGTCTGCTGTTCTTGTGACTGAGCCACAAATTAGTTGGGATTGAAGATAAATTTCAGATAAATTTGCCACTCTTTGGATAGAAAACAACAGCTTCTCCCCAGTGGAGGAATTCATAAGTTTCCTTTTTTTGAGAGGCAGCATTGAGTAAGAGATGGGCAATGGCTTGTGAAGTGGAATTAAAATCTTTCATGTTTTAAGTTCATTTCAACTTCTGACTCAGCCACTTGCTTGCTGATCAAGCTAGGTGAATTATTTGACCTCTCTATAGCTCATCATAAGAATGGTGATAGTGTCATTATAGGACAAGTTTATA
Source organism: Lynx canadensis (assembly GCF_007474595.2). Lineage (NCBI taxonomy): Eukaryota > Metazoa > Chordata > Mammalia > Carnivora > Felidae > Lynx > Lynx canadensis. The sequence goes on along the minus strand of NC_044303.2, from coordinate 150,874,289 downwards.
ATAATGGAGGTATATGATTGTTTTTGACAGGTAGTGGGCACTTATTTTTAGTTCTTACTTTCTTAGTTTTTGCTTTCTCTTGGAAATGTAACATACACAGTGTTATATTAGTTTCAGGTGTATGATATAGTAACTCAGAAGTTCCACACATCCCTTGGTGCTCATCGCAAGTGCATTCCTTGATTTCCATCACCTATTTTAACCTATCCTCCCAACTCCTTCCCCTCTGGTAACCATCAGATTATTCTCTGTAATTAAAAGTTTATTTCTTGCATTGACTCTGTCTCTTTCATTTTTTTTCCTTTGCTTGTTTGTTTTGTTTCTTAAATTCCACATATGAGTGAAATCATATGGTATTTGTCTTCCTCTGTCTGACTTATTTAGCTTCATATTATACTCTAGCTCAGTCCATGTCATTGCAAATGGCAAGATTTCATTCTTTTTATGGCTAAATAATATTCCACATGTTCTTTGTCCATTCATCAGTTAAGGGACACTTGGGCTGCTTCCATATTTTGGCTATTGTAAATAATGCTGTTATAGACATATAGAGGTGCATGTATCCCTTTGAATTAGTGTTTTTGTATTCTTTGGGTAAATACCAATAATGTGATTGCTGGATCGTAAGGTAGTCTATTTTTAACTTTTGAGGAAACTCCACACTGTTTTCCAGAGTGGCCACACCAGTTTGCATTCCTACCAACAGTACATGAAGGTTCCTTTTTCTCCATATCCTCACCAATACCTATTTTTTCTTGTGTTTTTGATTTTAGCCATTCTGACAGGTGTGAGGTGACATCTCATTGTGGTTCATATTTGCATTTCCCTGATGACTGATGTTGAGAATCTTTTTATTGTCTGTTGGCCACCTGTATGTCTTTGGAGCAATGTCTGTGTCTTTTGCCTATTTTTTAAATTGGATTATTTGATTTTTGGCTATTGAATTGTATAAGTTCTTTATATATTTTGGATACTAGCCCTTTTTTGGATATGTCAGAAAATGTAATTTTAATATTATCTTATCCAAGAGTGAAAAAAGACAAGAGGAACTAAAATCACCACTGGCTTGATGCTTTTCAAATACCTTGGATATGCTGATGTTACAGTGCAAGTGCATTAGCATCTGAACATTTATTTTATATCAGCTCCTCGTAAAGGAAATTTTCAACTTTTAATATTTGGGCTCTGCTCCTGAGCTCTCTGGGAAGCCATACTTGAACATTTACCAAGGTCAGAATGACTCAGCAAAACCTCAAAGCATGGGCTCTATGTCTGCCTTGAACATACACTGTACATTTTCTTCATTAAAAAAAAACAAACAAAAAACAAAAGCAAAAAGAGAAATAAAAAGCATTCTGAACATAAAGATAAGAAGAAAAAGAAACCTCGCTGGTTGCTGTTAAGACTAAAAGTCATATAGATTGCACATACTAACAACATAAGATAAAGTCTGTAACTTTATGGAATGTCCTTTGTCATGATGATTTGTAACTCTTTATGTAAAAACATCTACGACCCTGCAGCAAATATTCCTTCCCTGAGGTACTCTCTTCTTTGTGAAAATTGTGTATCCTGGGCAGCTGTCCTAACTTTGGCTGGCATAAAACCCTTTTCCTTTCTCTTTCAAATTTAAAAAAAAAAGGTTTGTTCATTTTACATCAATACTCCAATGGATGTGATCATGACTGCTTCATATCATACCAACTCCTGTTATAATTTAGAATTTCCTTTGTTTTTCTCCTTGTAAGAAGTTGGCTTTTCTATAGGTAAACATTTCAATATGATCTTACAGGATGAGTGTGGAATTTTATTATTGAGAAGCTAGTGCTCAGGCTTTGATCTTTTTGCAGGGTAATCTGCTATTTGGGTACTTTTCTTGTTTTTTCTATCATATGTGCCTTAAAAATAAAACTCAGTGAAAATCCAAAGAAAAAATGTTAACTGACATGACTGTCTTTTGTTTTTTTCTGGCAAAATCCAATTCTATGGCCTTATACATTCTCCAACCCCCCTGCCTTTTTTTTTTTTTTTTTTTTTTTTCCTCTAAAACTCTTAATTTGTATTTCCATAGAGATGTTAGAAGTTTGGGCAATGATAATTGAGCTCATCCACCACACAAATATATTGTTTGGATTTTTTGAGGCTGAATTATCTCAAGTGACTTTTTATTTTGGTCAGTTCTGTTGCTTTGGAGAGACTATTGGTGGTCATATTTGTTCACAATTATTGGCTCATCTTAGAACAGAACAGACCAGTATATTTTCCAAGGGTCTATCTTGATTCAGGTAAAACATACCCAGTACACATGGCTACAGTTCATTTAAACAAACCATAAAAAGTGGTATCTAGGTATCATGCCTGTTTGTTCTGTTATGGTGCTGACTGATTCATATAGATAATATGTTTCTGTCTATCTTATCAGGTTAGTAAAAAAAAAAGCATATTCATTCTTCTTATTCTGAGACAAATATTACATATGTCAGCATGCCAGGACAGAATGGATTGGATAGGGGCTACTCAAAATTACAAACATGACTTTGTGTTTTTTTTTTGAATCATTCTTGAGTGCCAATTTTAGTCCAGATCGGGGAACTCATCATTTTTATTTTAAAACAAATATGTATCCAGTAAGGTAAGGTCCAAAATTCATATGATATTTTATGCTAAAGTGTTGAGATATTCAGAAAATGTTAACTGGATGATAGGTCACTTTGGGTTACAGTCGGAGGCCACCAGGAGTTTAAATTCACTTTCCATACTGGGCAAGTTTGAGACCAAGTGTCTTCCTGAATGAATTCTGGGATCCTTGGGAAGCCCATTATCCTTTGCCCCAAATCTTTTCCTACCCACTAAATAGTGATAGTTCATTTGCATAACACTTTGATACATCTTGAGATGTAAATACCTCTGGGAAAGGTAATGATTCAAGCTATTAGCATTATATAACTTTTAGTGTCTAAAGTATACCAGCATTGTTTTGATGTGGGGAGAATGGGAGGAACTAGCTATTCTCCCTTCATGTCTGTATTTTTAACAAGGACTAACCCTAAGAACAAGCTTTTCATCATTATATTATCATGGGAACATAAATAATCATCTTAGACTTCTTTCTTTAACTTCATGCTGTGGTATGTGATTTGCCTTTTCTTGTATTTAGCTTCATTAGGATTTGTTAGGATGATAGGTTTTAAAATTCTGTCCATCGTAGTATGCTGTTATAAAAGATTCTCCTACTTCCATTACACAAGACTTGTGTTAAGTTCACAAACAGTTGCCCTAACCTTTAACCCCCCAAAACCTACCATCTAGAAAATACAATTTCTTTCATTCCTAACTTTGTATAAGTTTGTACTTTATGGCTTAATTAGAAAGTTGTTTGTGTTCTGGTTTCTTATTTCTTCTCTGATAGATTCTACCATTATCTGCCATATTTAATACCAGTGGTTAAAAGTCTTTTGTCCTCAGTTTTTTTCCTTAGTTTTTCACATGTTTTTTAGTAAAATTAAACCTATTTGCATCTGTATACATAATTCAGGTGCTTGAAATCATACCCTTTTGGTCTATTATAGTTCTTTTCATTTAATTTGTTTCATCTATTTTTACCCCTCCACTTCCTGCTAATCTATAGGTGCAATAAACACTACATGTAGCTGAGTGAATACAATGTTCTTGGAAAGAGAGATCACCTCTTTTATCTTTTATCTGGGGGCAGGAAAGACATTGTATGGCTCTCTGCTTCATATTTTCCAGATATAAAATTGACATAGCAGGAACTTGTTTGAACCTAATTTAATTGTAGAACGAGAAAGAATATATATATATATATATATATATATATATATATATATATATATATATAATTCGCAGTATTGTAAAGTTGCAACATATATTATTGCTTGATCATTTATCTACAAAGTTCTTTTTATTTTCTGATTCTGAGGAATAAGAGAATTATGTCTTTAAGCACTCAATTTAAAATTACTCTTATTTTCTTGAAAATACCACTAATTGTTAATATGATAAGTGTATTTGGAATTTGTAAATTTTAATCCTGTTTATGAATTTAATATAGAAAGTAGCAATCCTGAGATTTGTGGGAGAAATATCAATAGGTGTATGTATTATTCTTATTTAATTAAGAAAACTGAACACATCTCTTGAATAGTTCCTACTTCTGTGTTGTTGTTACTTACCTAGAGTGTCTATTGATTCTCATTTGTGTACTCGGGAGTGTTATTCTCTATCTAAACCTTTCATAGTGTCTTTTATTGTGAGTCCTTGGAAATAGAATTTTTAGTATTTAAAATTTTTTTTTGCATTTACCTAAGCTTTTCTTCTGCTGAACATTTTAATGATTTTTGCCATTGATTAAAAGCCAGTATTGTCTTCAGGTGAACTATTGAATTTTTATCCTAATTTAATTTAAGAGTTGTTACGATTCAGAATCTGGATAAGGTTGTCTTCTTGACACAAATTCCCAAGAATAGAATGTATCATAAAAGCTTTACTTCTGATGCTAGGAAATTTTCCTCTGCAGAAAATTAGATTGGGATGCATTTTACCTAGGCTGGACTTTTTTTGTTTGTGCTTGTTATTTTGATTATTTCTCGTGTATCCATTAAAACAACATTGTTTAGAATTTATGTATGTGCACATAGGTCTATTTAAATGTATGTTTAAAACCTAATTTTGGGGCACCTGTGTGGCTCATTCGGTTGAGCATCTGACTCTTGATTTCAGCGCAAGTTATGATCCCGAGGTCATGGGATCCAGCTCCATGTTGGGCTTTGAACTGAGCACAGATCCTGCTTAAGATTCATTCTCTCTTTCTCCCTCTCCTCCTCTCTCCCTCTCCCTCTCCCTCTCCCTCTCCTTTTCTCTCTCTCTCCTCCTCTGCCCTACTCCTCTGCTTGTGTGCATGCTTTGTATCTCTAAAATAAAAATAAAATAAAAAATAAAATAAAATATCATTTTAAATGCAGATACTTCCTCGCATTTGAATAATAAGAACTAGCAAGAGTCACATAGTATAATAATGTGAGAGGTATGTACTTTCTCTGGTTTGCAGGGATCTGAAGGAGCTAATAGAACGCTCAAACTGCTGCTTCCAGAAGCCTCAACATATAGGAGGTGCTCAACTTTTAAATCTAAGCATAATAATTTTTAATGAATAACCTAGACCCTTACATTTCATCCACGTACACGTGGCGTTAAGTACTTTTCCTTGAAGGATTACTATAAAGATATCTAAAACTTTGCACAGATATGAACAACATTTGAGAGCTTTTGAAAAGCACTCAGGGTGCTTTTATTTCACACCACAGCATTTTATTAAGGAATATTTATATGAGAATTTTGAAAAGAAAAAGAAAATTAAACCTTTAAAGAGTCCATCCAGGTTTTGCCTCTGATCTTGGCAAGCAGGGAAGGGAGCTGAAAGTTGCAGCACAATTAATGCAGAGGTGTGCCTCATCTGTTGAATGCAAGGAAGGCACTTAACTTTTTAATTTTGATTCTTGTGATATGTTCCTGTAATGTTCTCTGAAATCTGAAATCTGCCGGCTGTGGCAAGGGGTCTCAAATCTACAGGCTACAGTGTAGTAAGCATTGTCTCATTCATCTTCCTGATAATGCATTTGTTAAAAGCATTTCAGTCACAACACAGACCCTTACATCGGGCCTAGGAGATCACTGGAATAAAGGAGCAGGGGGGCAGGTGGATTCTTTCTGACAAAGAATTTTAATTTTTCTTGATCCCTGCTATAGCTTTTGATGCTGGAAATCATGGTGCTCTATTGAATGCCTGGAATTCATTGTGGACCTTAGAAGTACTCCTGTCTCACATTTTCATTTCTGCTTCTTTCTGAGAAAATAGTTTGGAACTGTTTCCATGCAGTTCCCAACTCTTTGGGAAAAATGTAGTTGCTTTGGGGTTTCTGTATTAGAGTCCACGTCTTTTTCTTTTTGCAACTGTGTTCTTCTGGCATTTTTTAAGGAACTGAAAACATTTCTGTATCACGTTGTCATGATTTTACTCCTTGGGCATTTGCTCATTATTAATTAGGAAGGCAGTTTATGGAAATACACTAATTTCTCTGACAGATGGAAGAACCACACAGCTTTGGTAGAAGTAATTTTCAACACTTGAGTATTTGCAGATTCAATTCAAAATTTCAACCAAAACTTCTAGGAAAAAATCCTAGGAAAAATTTTAGGAAAAAATATGCCTTTCCAACCAGCTGACAGTATAGGAGAAAGAAAACTCAAAAAGTCATGGAATTCCTCCTGTAAAGGGAGAACATTATGTGAACAAATGAATTATTTGGCTCCACTTTGTTTTCCTGTTCAAATTTGAAACAAAATATTGTGAATTAAAAAAATATATAGATGTACAGAAAATTGACCTGTTTGACAAGGCCAGTCCGAAACAAAGCTATGAATTAGGAATTTTAATTTTATTTGGCAACGTCTCCAATAGTTCTTACATGGGTTCCCCTTCTTGGCAATATGTTCCTTTTCCTGTTATCTTCTAGGCAAACTCATGCCAAGGTTTTACTTTCTTTCTAATTTGTCTCTCTTCCTTCAAAATTTACCTGTATATATCTCTTTGCCTCTAAGCCAGTAAAAATAATATAAGGTTGTATCAACAGATAATGCCCTAAGATAATAACCCTATTGATAACTTTATACTTTATGAGGACTTCTGGAGATAAGCATTTTAAAAATTAAGTCAGAGAAATTAAAAGGTGATGGTGGAATTAGAATTACCAAGGAATATGTACTTTTGTCCTGACAGAATTTTTGTAAGCATCTTTCAAATTACATCTATTTACTTTTGTATGATAACTAGTCTGCGAATATTAAACACATCGAATTCATATAACAGAAATGGTTAGCTTGTTATTTGAAAATGGAATTCATTAATTATTAGAGTGGTTTACATTTCTTAAAAAAATTTTTTTTAATGTTTATTTTTGATAGAGAAAGAGACAGAGTGTGAGGAGGGGAGGGGCAGAGAGAGATGGAGACACAGAATCCAAGCAGGCTCCAAGCTCTGAGCTGTCAGTGCAGAGCCCGATGTGGGGCTCGAACCCATGAACTGTGAGATCATGACCTGAGCTGAAGTTGGATACTTAACTGACTGAGCCACCCATGTGCCCCAAGAGTGCTTTACATTTCTAAAGTCATTTCATGTGCATTTCCTAATGTGATTATCTCAATAACACTATGAGGAAGAGTATATATTTTCACCTTTGTACAAATGAGAGAATTTGTGCCTTAGAGAGGTTAATAGATTTGCTCACGGTAGCCAACCAGTGTGGTAAACATAGGAAGAGAAGCAAAGTCTGTGGTTTCTTGGACTGGTAATTGTTTGATCATTGTTAGTTCCAAGATACAAATTATTTAAATTCAGTCTAATATTCTTCCCTTTATGCTGTATTTATATATTAAGCACGTGCAGTATGTTTTGACCCATAGGCGGAACAGATAGGTAAAGACATGAGTTTGCTCAGAAGGAGATCCAGGTCTGGATGGGAAGCTTAAGGCATACATACAGTTTACTGTAATGCAAAGTAGGAAGTAAAAAGTGCCACAGTTGAGGAAGAAAAAATGCTGAATGAATCTAGAAAATTCTGTAGCTTACAAGGCAATGCTGTAGTCTGGAATGTGGTGGAATGTGCACCTATGAGTGGCTTTGTAGGATGTCTTAGATAGGGGCACATAGAAATAAAGGAGGAAGGGAGTATGCAGAAACAAAGGGAAAATTGAGAGCAAAGATACAGACAGGGAAAAGGGTATATGATATAGAACTTGTCTGCATTTTGCTTGCTTCACATCAATAGCCTTTCCTCTGTTGACACTACCCTAATATTTATTTATGTGTTTTGAGGGAGAACCTCAGAGGACCTCAGTGCTCAGGCTTGGTCACATAGAGTTACTGTGGTCCAGGGATAGCACGTTATCTAAGACTTTTGAAATAAAGCACAGTTTTTCTTTCTGCCAAGCTTACTCAGGTAGTCTCTGCTACCTAACGGGGAAAGCCTTCTGTTGGGAAATAATTCTCCATGTGTCTCTCAGGTTTCTGTACATTCTGTGGACGAAATACTGTTTGCTCTTCATTCGAGACTATATTTTCAAATATGTTTGCTTAGTAAACAGCGGTGCCAAGAGAGGGATAGAGATCCTGAGCAAAGGAAAAGAAGAATGTTTACTGCCCATTATAAAAGATTCAAATTCCTTAAACTCAAGGTTTAAGTATCATGCTGGTGGAGGCATCTCCTTGAGCTTGTCTGTGTCAGCCCTGTGGTCTTTGGGGGCAAGGCGGATTCACAGAAATATACTGATGTTTATGCTGATGTCTGGGCCATGAGTAGTCAAGACCCTTGTCTTTGGTTCAGGAATCTTGTTTCTGTCAGTATCAGGTAACCAAGGCAGGTTAACTTGTTAGCTTATAAGCAGAATAAAATCTCACACCCTTATTTTCTCATGTTTTCCAGATAAACAAACATAGAGATTTATAGAAAGATATGTAGACAGAGTGATTTGTCACTATATATATTATATATTATATATATATATATAATAAATGTCTGGAAATTAAGTTGAGTGTAGGTCCAGATAATTGCTATACTTCTCAGTTATATGAGCCAACCCATTTCTTTTCTTGCCTAAGCTTTCTTAATTTCCTGTCACTTGCAAGCAAAGAGTCCTGATTAATCTTGATATATGAGAACCATAAAATAATTTATTTTAGCTGAAAGTGTAAGATGTAGGAATGGGATTGCATGAAAGATTAGATTGAAAGTGGACTTACGGAATAGCTATGGATTCGATTTGGAAGAAATTGAAAGCATGGGATCTTCCCATTAGACTGAAATGTTTTGCACGTTTAATTCTTGAATACCAAAACATAACTTTGTTCCAGTGTGTTCCATGTACATACTCAAATAGTGAAAAAAATATGTAGTCTTTAGTTACTATTGACTTTGAGAAGACAAAGAATTTACCCACAAGCAAATTCAAGTCAAGTGACTTAACTGAAGCTCCACTGTGGCCTGAGAGTAAACCATGGGTTTGTGTGATTGCCTTTAGAGACTCCATGTCTTTTTTTCTGGCATATTTTACTTGAAAATATATCATTAGGCTAATACATAAAAAAGTAAAAAATGCACACTAATTACATATAACAGAACATTTGCTATATACATTTTAGGTAAAATGATAGTCTTTGAACTCAAGGGTTTCATTTTTTAAAGTATGGGATAAGATAGATGTGACATTATGAAAGGAGTATTAGCTTGGTGTAATTTTAGCAGCATTTTTACTGGAACCCTGGGTAAGTCGTAAATTTTGCTAAAATCTTAGATTTTTTTATGTGTAAAATAGGATAATTAATCCTAACTTCATGGAGTGCTTGGGGGTTAAGTGAACTATACTGTTTATAAATGTGTTTAGCAAGTCCTTGGAAAAAATACAGGAGGTACTTTATCATATTTCTTTTTTCCTTTCCTCTGTATAAGGTGCACATATATGATTTTTTGAAGTGCTCAAAAATAATAAGAGGTGCTTTTAAAAGAATAAATGCTTATCTTTTTAGAATAAGTTCTGAAATTCTTCAGATAAATTCATTCTTAGAGATTAATGCATGACACCTGACAAATAAAAGTGGTGGGAGGTTCCTTACCTTGCCAAATATGAAAACATAGCACAGAATAAAAATCATCAAAAGAGTGAAATATGTATATAAGAATCAACAGAGAGCTTAGTGGAATACATTAGATAAATCTTTAAAACAAATGCTAATATGTAAACCAATTTATAAAATGAAACAAATAAGAAAGATTTAATTCAACAACTGTTAGAATTGACTCTTTGGGGAAAACTCATTGTATCATTTACTAATGTGATTTTCATTTGGATCTAGAAGAAAAATTCTTAAAATGGCAAGAGAATTTTTAAGCATAAAAGCAATGGAAAAAACCATAAAGGTAAATATTTAGTGATTTGACCACATAAAAACATAATGCTTAGGCATGTCACAATATAAATAAAATGCAAATAATGAACTTGAAAATATTTACAACAAATATGAAAAGAGTAGAGTTATTGCAGATGATTTAAAAATAACCACCCAGGGGCGCCTGATTGGCTGGGTCAGTTAAGTGTCCGACTTAGGCTCCTGTCATGATCTTCCAGTTTGTGAGTTCCAGCCCCGCGTTGGGTTCTGTGTTGACAGCTCAGAGCCTGGAGTTGCTTCACATTCTGTGTGTCTCTCTCTCTGCCCCTCCCCTGCTCACACTCTGTCTCTTTCTCTCTCAAAAATAAATAAACATTTAAAATATTAAAATTAACCACCCAGTGGAAAAATGAATAAAGATCATATACAGCCATGTAATAGAGAAAGAAAAATAAAGGGCCTAGAAACATGGAAAAAAATTCAACTTCACTTATAATCAAACACTAATAATGTGAGATTATCTTCATTATTACTGGAAATTTTACAGAGATCTGGATTGCTGATAGGTGTGCAACCTGGTACAAATATTCTGTGAAGATATTTGTTAATATGCAGTAAGAAATTTAAAAATTCACATCTGTTACCTCCCTGATCCTAATCCTACATCTAAATCTGATTCTATCCATAGCTATAACCACAACATCCTAATCTACTTTATCACACTATTCAGATAAAATAATAATTCTTATACGATTTAATGTATGTTTCTTATAGCATGGTTTATAAGAGAAAAGTGGGCAATGAAAAGAATATAAAAATAATTAAATAGTTAAATATTATATACATATGTAAAAAATTTCATACCACCATGAAAAACTCAGATTTCAAGAATCATCGGGGAAATGTAAATAAAATACAAAAAGAAACATGACACAGATAAATACACAGTCTGGTACCTGTTACGATAAAAAAAAAAAAGATCCATTTAAAAAAGAAGGAAAGGAATCTTACCAATAATGAGATCATGCTAATTTCAAAATGGTAACATTATAGGTGTTTTTAATTGTATATTTTATACTTTTGTGTGTTTTCTAAATCTTTTTTTTTACAATGCAATAAGTTTCTATGGGTAAAAAATAATCAATGTTTTAAAAATAAAGTCCTCGAATAAAAAATAAACATTCTTCCCTTGGATCAAATAGCCCATCTATAAGATATGATATTACTCAAATTTCAGAGCACCTAATAAGGTAAGAAAAATTAATTTGATTTTATGGTACAAAGGTTCAAAAATGAGATGCACACTACAAGCTTGTGATATGAATATTTTTAATACTGAAACCACCAACGGAGAGTACACTATTTTGCATATTTTAGCTCTTTTCTCTTAGCATTACATGACCTTATGCTTGATTTGCATAATTTAAATGACTCCTTTGAGTGGCATGTAGTTGCATAATTATTCTTTTAATTACTGTTATTAACCTGTTTGTATAATAGCAGATAATTTGAACAGATCATTTTCATCTTTCAATTTTTGCAGTTTCATATGAAATATAGATTGACTATACCAAAATGACAAAATGATGTGAATAGACATAAGGAGAACTATAGAAAGATCTTTAAGATCACAGATTTGTTTTTTTTAAAGTGTAGAGAAAAATCTACATTATTTTCCTAAAAAAATTTAAAGTATCTAACTGTTACATCTCATATAATTGTGGCAAACCATCTGCAACAAAAAATATATCCATTAAATTGTGTTGAATAATATATACTTTTTTTTCTAAAATATTTTTAATATAATGAATGTGAGAAGAAAATCATACATCAATAAAGTACATATGGTCAATTCTGAATAACTATATAAAAATCATATTCAAAGTCAGATGAATTTTGATGTTGTTTTCATTGTCTAGAGTTTTTTTTTGAAAGCAAACAAATGTGTTACTTGTAAGAATATTTAAAATTTCAATTACCTAACAGCCTTTCCCACTCTTAGATTTATTAACACAAATAATAAAGCTCTTAGAATTACAGGGCATGTCAAATCCTTTAAATTTCCTTATTTATCTTCCAAATAGACTGGGCACAAGGATTGTAGAAGTGAGGCGGATGTCTGATACCCCATGAGGCAAGAACATGGTTCTATGACTTGGGATCAGACAGGATTGGGCAGCTAAGGCTGGGATGTTACACCTGTTACCTCTTCTAATTAACCAACGTTTCTTTAAATTTCCTTACACTTTGTCATAAGGAAGCATCTGATCTGCCATAATTGATGTCAATTTTGTTTTCTTTGTGCATACATATGTCGGGTGTCATGAATTCAATCAAGAAATAGAATCCAGGGTCCTGTACCTATTTGTAAAGAACTCATGCTTCCAATGGGGGAGGCCTGCCATTGTGTCTGTCTCCTGCCTCCAAATAAAAACAGGACAAAGTTGTGTCCTTTTGAGCATCAAAATGTGTAGACAGTAGATTATTCCAAAGAACAAGTCACAAGATGCTAGTGCATTCGGAAGGCTAAGAGCAAATTGAGGGCTTTTTGTTAAGGTGGAAGGGCCAAAGTGTCAGGACAAATGAGCATTTGAATCAAGATACAGAAGTGAGAAAAGAGTTAGAATCAGTTACACTGAACAGTAGAATTAGTTGAGCCAGAAAATCTTTCTAGAAGTATCCTTTTATCTCTCACTTTCTAATTCCATTAAGTTACTAAAGTTTTCAATTCTACTTCTCTATCATCTCTCCCATCTTTACTCCTACACCTGCGATCCTTGCTGCTCTTGCCTTAATTTAGTATCTGATTAACTCTCAGTTCAGCTATTGGAATAGTCTTTGAACTGATCCCCTTGCTTACTGTCATGGATCCCCATAAACCTATCCTATATTGTGCTGTCAGTATGATCATTCTGAGGTACAAATTATGACCATGTTAATCCCTTGCTTAAAAATCTGATCTCTTCATGTTAGCTCCAAGGTTGAAGTACATGAAATTGCTGGTATTGAGTGGGTTTTGACCTACAGAAAAAGCAATTTCATAATATAACTGCTTAAAATTTTTTTGGGCTTCCAGTAACAGAATATCCAACTAAAAATGGCTTAAAAATAAAAAACTATTATCTCATACAAAGACTTACATTACCTTCAAGGTTGTGTTCCATGATTTCCTTTTTCAAGAATTTCTCTTTTTCCTTTCCATAGGTAGAACTGACCAATAAATATCCTTCCTAAAAGAGCACTTATTATTAAGGATTATTACTCAACCTATAATAATTTTTAATGTCTTCCTCTCCTGATAATCACAATTTCTTTGAGTGAAGGGGCCATGTGTTACTCATCTCCATAGTTCCAGAGTTTTTCACAGTGTCTTGTGGGTTAAGACACTGAATGACTAGGTAGATGAACAAATAACTGAGTAAATAGTATGTGGTCAGATCTTATATCGTAGCTGTTAGATAACAAATGTCCCCATTCCTTGTCTTACACTATGGGTTACATAGTGGAAATTTTTAGAACAGCACATGCTTTTCTTAGATTGCTCCAAATGAATAGTGACAAATAAGATTGTTGTCACAACAGCTATCTTCTTGTTTTCAGGTTTGACAATAGAAGTGTAAATTAATATCAACATCATGATATTAATTTGTTACTTGCTTTCTAGAATCAATAAATACCAATCAGTATCCTTCCTAAAAAACATATTATTCTACTCTGATCCCATATAAATATTGTAACCATATAAATTTATAATTATACTCTCAAGCAACGTGGTTTAGAGTGAACTTGGATTTTTTTTAGTGCTGAAGTTAGCAAAATATTTACTAATATTTCCAGAAAGTACTTTAAAATTAATTTTTTTTAGACACAGTGCACAAGCTGCAGAGAAGGATGGAGGGTGGAGAGAGAAAGACAGAGAGACACAGAGAGAGAGAGAGAGAATCATAAGCAGGTTCCATGCTCAGCATGGAGTCTCACATGGGGCTCGATCCCATGAACCTGAGAACATGACCTCAACCAAAATCAAGAGTTGAATGCTCAACCTACTGAGTCACCCAGGTGCCCCTTTTTAATTAAAAAATAAATTAGTTTATTTTAAGTAATCTCTATGCCCATTGTGGGGCTTGAACTCATGACCCTGAGATCAAGAGTTGCATATTCTTTGAACTGAGCCAGCCAGGCACCACCAGAAAGTAGTTTTCAAGTTGCCAGCTAATATTCCCTCCAATATTTGTTAATAAAAAAGCAAGACTTGCTTCATTCAAAGATGCTTATCTAAAGACATTCAAATACCAGATATTATAAGAAAATTAAGTGCTTTATTATCACTGCATTATAAATTTTATTTTGAAGCCATAGGTGATATAGCAAAACAATGAAATAGAATCAGAGGGCATATATCAAGTATCAAATGAAATAGTCCTGTAGATTATCAACCAGAGGTCAGAAAGTTGTTTAATCTTTTTGATTTCCATAAAATATAGTAAGGTCAAATGATCTTTTGTTTTTCCAGATTCATAAAATAACGTTTGCCAAAAATCTAGATTCTTTGTATAGTTCTAAATAATATCATGTAAAACTGTGGTCCCCCTTATCTGCAGGGCATACATTCCAAGATACCTAGTAGAAGCCTAAAACCATGGATAGTATCAAATCCCATATGTTCTTCCCTATAATACTTAAGATAAAGTTTAATTTATAAATTAAGCATGGTAAGAGATTAATGACGGTAATAAGAAAACAGAATAATTATAATAATATACTATGTGGTCTTTCTCACAAACTATCTTATTGTACTATACTCACCTTTCTTATGATGTGAGATGATAAAATACCCACATAATGAGATGGGGTGAGGTGAATGATGTAGGCATTTTGACCTAGTGTAGGCTACTAATGACCTTGTGAGGATAGTCAGAAGGAGGATCATCTGCTTCTACACCATGGTTGACTGTGGGTAGCTGAAACCATGGAAAGCAAAACCACAGATAAGGAGGGACTACTGTGTAGATCACCAAGAGATTTTACTGAGGTTCTTGTAGCTCACACTTAAAAGAAAATTCTCTATTTGGAATTGCAGATAATAAATTTATGATTTCTAAAATAGATTGCCATTTCTCACATTCGGGGAAGTATAGTGGAGTCAGAGGTGTCTGGCCTTACTTATTAATTCCACCTCTCCAACTCCTTTGAGATTCATATCTTTTTTTTTCCAGTTGAGAATTTTGCAGAGGTGAGCACTGAAAAGAATATAACCAAGTCTTTATAATAGAACACACAGTTAGAAATTTTATGTGGGCTACAAAAAAACCCAGTAAATCTGAGTACAAAAACTTAACATTAAGATGAACAGTATATTCCAAGGTGACTTATCATCATAAAATGGAAGAACATGTGCATCTGCATGCACATCCACTTTATAATAAGCAAGAGTACCAATATGTAATTTCATTGCAAAAGATGCCCCAACTATTAAGTACCCAGTTTCTATCTGTCCTTGATAATTTTATTTTCAGATACTTTAGGTAAATTCAGTCATCTAATGTATGGCAAACTGGAGAAACCAGTTTGGTTTTGAGAGGTCTCTCCTACTGGGGTGACACCATGACTTGGGAGGTATCTATGGGAGGAGAAAGATTCACACATACTTGCTGGCGTTATACAAATTAGCAATTTTATATAAAGCAATATCATTGTGATTCTCTGACCCCTTTCCCCTATACTGTTCAGATCAGGAGAGAGAATGTTAAGGCAGATCAAGAACCAGAATCTCTCCTGAATTAAAATTCATTAGGGGATGGAGATCTACTGCCCAATCAGGACTAGGGAATATGGACATACCATATATCAGAGGATATATGAATCTAGAAGGTAGATCAGAGTCAGCATTAGGCAGACTTGTGGAATCCCTCTGAGCAAATCTGGAGTCATATCTGAGATTCAGGCAGCAGCAGCAAGTCATAAAACTCATTCAGAGAGAGGCTGGAGCCAAAACTAGAACGAGATCAGCCACAGGATGGTTTTGTGGAGAGTGATCTTGACAGCCAGGTCCTTTTATTCCCCAAAGTCTAGCCAGAATTAATTCAGTGTGGCCTCCTGCTGAGCGTACAGGTGGGAGAGGAATGCAGAGGCTGGTTCTCTTAGTTACCGTTAGTTTCTGAGGCAGTGCCACCTGGGTTGATTGCCAGGCAAGAATGTCATTCCCACCTCTGACTTTCTACATTTGTCCCAATCAGAATCTCTGGCTGCCATCTTCCTTCATCCACTTACTACACACTCACCCCCAAACACACATTTCTGGGTTTCTCACTACAGCTTTATGAGAATGCTTCTAGAATTTTTATGGAAATAGATGAGGAATTTCCTTCTCTCCTGGACAAGAAAATGTTGACACTATTCCTCAATCAGCAATCTGTGTGTCTGCATCTCACCTCCCAATGACTCTAACCCATCTTATTACAGCTTTATATCACAAGATTGTTAGGGTCACTGATGTGTCCATTTTGCTATTTGACTCCCATGTCTCCTTTCTTTCCAGATAATCTGCCATTTCTCTTCTTCCTCTGCAAGTGTTCTTTAAAAAAAAAGTTTTTTTAATGTTTATTTATTTGTGATAGACGGAACACAGTGGGGAGGAGAAGAGAGAGAGGGAGACACAGAATCTGAAGCAGGCTCTGGGCTCTGAGCTGTCGCCACAGAGCCCAACATGGGACTCAAACCCACAGACCACGAGATCATGACCTGAGATGAAGCCAGACACTTAACAGACTGGGCCACCCAGGAAAACCTACAAGTGTTCTTAATATGAGTTCTGTGAACACATATAATTCAGATGATCTTTGAATCTCTCAAAATTATAACTAAAATATTGGGTATGTTTCTAATTTGAATTTTTCTGAACAGAGTCCATGATTTTCATTGGATTTTCAGTTAAGAGCCATTAATGTTTGGCAATTTTATTCATTGGCTTTCTGTCATTCCCTTTGGAATAGAACAATAACACTGCTACCACAATCATTAATGGAATTTGTACAGCACCTTATAAGCTACAATATTCTTTAAAATAATCGTTTGTGTCCATATTTCCATTTGAAACTCATGACTTTCCACAGGGGAGGACACATCTTATTACACCTATTTTGGGAAAAGTCCCAAAAGTCCATTTCCTCTATTTCCAAATGGAAGGCTCTGTAATGTGATTTTTTCCATAGTGCTTGAATCTCCTCCAACATATTTAGAAGCAAAATCATTCACTGATTTAAAATATAAAGGAATCAGTAGTTCAAGAAACTAAATGTGTCTCTCGCTTATATTTGCTGAGTTACTTTAGGCAAAACACTTAACCTTTCTTTCTCAATTAATCTGTAAAATGGAATTAAAATATAATCTCATATCTGTAAAGTAACAGTTAATAACTCATTGAACAGTTAGAGATTTACATATGCAATGTAAATAAAAATGTTTCTGATGCTATTTTGAGCAGGTCAGTGTTTTCTGGGCTAAATTAATAAGAAAAAGTCTTGTGTGTACAAGATTGAATGTGTAATTCATTTCCTGATTAGACTGTTTATAAAAGAAATACACATTTTTTTTCTGCATTTCTTGTTGATTATTTCTCCCACTAAATTTACTGTCTCATCAAAGCAGTGTTTGTTCATTTGTAGAATCATTTAGCACGTATTGGACTATGGGGACCTGAGATGGAACTTTTCCCATTTAAGAAAATAGCCACTCTGTATTTAGATTCCTGTAGGGGACACTTTAGGAGACTGATGTTGTTATATCATGCTTACAAATACCTCATCTGGGTTTGGAGTCTCTGATATATCTGCTCATTCAAGATAGCAGCACTTAGCAATTCAACAAGATGTAAGTTGGCTAATAAACAAAGCCAGTATTCTCTGGGGGTTTGAACAACACTTCCTGTGTTTGACTCTGGTTGCCCTGAAGTTGTTTTAAGCCCAGCAGTGCCGATGATTTTTCCCCTGGTGCACTGAACAGCTCATGCAATGTCAAAGGGCATTGACCTTTTCACTTGTAGAACAAAAAAGACTGGAAACAAATTATGCTCTGAGAACCAGTCAAAGGATAACAATAAAAAAAAAAAAAAAGAAAAGAAAGGAAAAGAAAAAAAGAAGAAAAAAATTGGCTGACCCAAAAAACAAGTGATGAACAGAAAATTCTAAGCTTTAGCACATTATCTTTAGAGTGTTAGCTTTTTAACCAACTTTTCTTTAAAGTGTAATATGAGCATTTGCTTCAATTTACTCTGAACCCCCCCCCACCCACCCCCTTGGCTCCCTTTGCAGAACAGGATGAACCAACTACTGTTGTCTCTACTCCCCCCATCCAACTGACTCTATTCCAGTTTACGAGCTGTCCACCACAAAGCTGAGGCTTCCAAGAAGAATGATTCATCTTCAAGTTTCGCTCCTGCTTCTGAGAGTATATTTAGTGTGAAGAACTGGAGGCTGCAGCATATCCAAACACATGGTAGGGTACAGAATTTGAGTGGGAGGAAGAGGACAAGGCTAAAATAGAACTGTAATAAGCCAAAGATTTGGAGGCCTGGTTTAGCCTTTTCAGCTGTGTAGCTTCAGCAACACCTACAGTTCCCTGCCAAGAATGGCACACCATATTTAATGCAGTGAAAATTAGGCCTCCCTGGTGGTTTCCTTTGGAAAGAAGAAAAACATAATGTAAAAACATACTTAATGAAAACTAATCAAAAATAAAATGAACAAAGGATGCTGAGCTTTGCCATTATTTCAAGCTGATGGAAAAATAATTTCTCCTTATGTTAGTGAAATTAGACAACGCTTGGCCCAAGGGCTACTTGTGCAGATAACTGTGTTGGGTGGCCTGATCACAGTTCTTGAGAAATTGTTAAGGTTGGATCTTTCATAGTAAACCCAAGGTGAATTGGACACACTTGGAGGATCCACACTCTCCTCTTCCTTCTCCCAACTATTCGAGGTCAGTAATGGAGACTCAGTTATGATCTGATGTCTAGAATGTTCGTTGGTTCATCACTGTTCTGCCCCTGAGTCAGTAATTGAAAGGACATGATCATAAAAGCTAATAATCAGGGGTCCCTGTCCCAGCACACTCCCACTGTGACCAAAGTGGCTTGCTTTTGTTTGAACAAACATTCCCCTCGGGGTCTCTGGCAGTACTTATGCATTTCTTCTTTCCTTGCTTTGTGGCTCGTTATTTCTGTTTCTCTTTTTCTGTGGCTTTCCCTCTATTTCTCTTGCCCACCTCTTTCTCTTTTTTTTCCCTATGTCTTTTTTTCTTCTGTTTTTTTTTTTCAGTCTTTCCTGTTTCCCCTCACCTTTATCTGTTTTCCTCAACTGATTGTGATGTTGAATTAAAGATTATATTTAAATAACTGCTGTATATCTCCACAGGAAGGTTTATATTTTCTCTTCTTTAATAATCTATAATCAGTGAAGCCAGTGTTTTATTTTGCTGTCTTAAAAAACACTTAAATCAGTTTTTGTGTATGAAACTTTGATTTCTTTCTTTCTCTTAGTAACTATTGATAGAAAAAGGAAAATTTCCTTGATCTTAATATAAAAACAAAATGGAATTTAGCAGAAAAGCAGCTCAAGTTGCCCAGATAATCAGGAGAAACTTACTTCTAATGAGTTGTTTTAAAATGATATTAAAAAAATTATTCTTCAGGGGCGCCTGGGTGGCGCAGTCGGTTAAGCGTCCGACTTCAGCCAGGTCACGATCTCGCGGTCCGTGAGTTCGAGCCCCGCGTCAGGCTCTGGGCTGATGGCTCAGAGCCTGGAGCCTGTTTCCGATTCTGTGTCTCCTTCTCTCTCTGCCCCTCCCCCGTTCATGCTCTGTCTCTCTCTGTCCCAAAAATAAATAAACGTTGAAAAAAAAAATTAAAAAAAAAAAATTATTCTTCAAACTGTTTCATGGATAGAGATAATGTTTTATTTACTTTATGGACAAGGCTAACAGGTTTCAGTAATTTTAATTGCCATTTCAATTATACTTCATAAATAAGTCTTGTATTATTTTAGTATTCATATCTTATTGGCCTAATGCATAACAAATTATGTTCAAGTTAAATCTCTACTGTAATCTGTAAACATATAGCAACAAAATCACCAATCTCTATTTCTCTCTATTACATATATACACACATTACATATAGACATATTTATATTCTTTCCTTCAATAATTGCACTTTTGGTAATGTGTCTTGAAGCAACAATTCTACGTTTAGGGGCAGGGGTATAGGCATTATGATGTTTTTTTCAGAATATTATGTACATTTTTAGAAAAAGACAAAAATCAATGCTCGACTATACATAAATGACAAGTAAAATTTCATTACTTAATCTACCACAAAGCATTTTATCCAGACATTAAAATAATAGTTTTGAAAAAGAGGTAATAACACAGGTAAATACTTATGATGCTACAATGTTACCACTTATGCACAGGAAAAAAGCCTTGAAGTAAAAACACAAAATTATCAAAAATATTTGTATTAGAAGTATTTTTCATAAAATTTTGTGTTGTCAAATTTTTATTAATGTTCATATAACAACCTTTTCAAATGCATGCAAAGATTTATACCAGTCACCATTGTCAATTCCTCCAGGAAAACTTCATTGTATGTAGTTATTTTTAGGAATCCTGATGCTCACTCGTGGGCTAATGATTTGGAGGAACACTGCATCAAAGTCTTGCAAACTTCAAAAACATGGAAAGGTAATATCACTAAATTACTTTGCATTCTAAGGGAAAAATTATATTTGAACATGTGAACTCTCTTGATGACCATTATTGTACATTGTTGTAGTGGAAAGTTACTCCTCACTTCCACCAAGTAAAAACACTGTATTCTAAATATATTTAAAGAATTTAAAAAATCCAATTCTTACAGTCTTGGATTCATACAAAAAGAAAAGAAAAGACAGGGAAAAGATATTTTGTGGAGTTCGATACCACCATAAGGAAAGGGGGAAAAGAAGTGAAATGCAAACACAGAATTGTTATTCCTATTACAAAACTTAATTTTATTCCTAAAAAGTCCACCTTACTTACCTTGTTGGGCATCATTTACTATCTGAGGCTCAACATGCACAGACAAAAACACATACCTGAACAATTGTGAGTATGTAGTGTTGTGTTAACAACTACTGCTGTGTCTATCAAACTGTGAACAGAGAATGGGGTATTAATTAATGGGAGACATTACCAGGCGGGAAAAGTTGGTGAGAGTATTCAATAAGCTGTCAAAACAGAGCTGATTCTATAGAACGGGTGTTCACAGTATCTGACAAAAATCGATTCTGAAACTTTGCTTTCCCGTTTTTGCTTAGAAACAACATTAACAAGACTCTCACCTACTAGTCTTTCAGTAGCTTAGAATAATGGTGTTTATAGCATGATAATCAGATTTATTTTAGTACCTTTGAAATCAACAAAGCCACCGTGAGTTGTGGCACAACAGGGATATACAGGTATATATTTAATCTTA
The DNA here is from genome assembly GCF_007474595.2 of Lynx canadensis. Classification (NCBI taxonomy): domain Eukaryota; kingdom Metazoa; phylum Chordata; class Mammalia; order Carnivora; family Felidae; genus Lynx; species Lynx canadensis. The sequence continues at coordinate 150,852,822 of NC_044303.2, read as the reverse complement.
GCCTGCGAGTGTCTATTTTTACCTTGCAGGTTAAGATTTCAGGAAGACAGAGCGTGGTTGGTAAATAAATTGTGTCAGGTGTCCCAGTTAAATAAAGGCCATATAAATCTTCAGAAAATAAACTAGTTTTAAAACTGTAATTTCAAATATATAAATTCTATTTTATCATGTGTATGTAAAATTCCTGTGGGAAAAACAGATGGCGTGGTGACATGTAAACCATAAATAAAATGCCTGAGGTCAGTAAATTAGTCATAAGTATTTTAAGTGAATATTATGGGAGAGTACTTTGAGGGAAAGGCAAAAAAATTAATAGACAAATATCCTGATTTTCTGAAGTTCTTGTCTCGCAATGAAATACTACTTAAGGAAAAGCTCCCATCTCTACAGTTTGGGCATCTTATACAGTGTCATTGTTATTCCTGGCAAAGGCCCATTAATGTCTATGATCTGATGGACCCTTAAAGGCAGATTCATCAAAAAAAGTCTTCCTCCTTTCCTTGACTCCATACCTGAAGTTCCAACATTAGTGACTTTGTTATGTTAAAAGCATTGACAATCATTTGTGAAATGCTTGTTAGAACACTGGAACAATAGGCTGTAATAGTAACCTATAAAAAGAGAAATACATATGGCCAATAAATCTATGAAAAGATGTTCTGCTTTACTAATAATTGGAACATACACATTTCTAGCAAAACTCATTGTGCCAATATTTACAACAGTGAAAACTGAATATAGTCTAAATGTCCATCAATATTTTAAAGTATGTTATATCCACTTTAAGAACTGCACTGTTGCTGCTGGAATAAGATTTAGATGATATTTCTTGACATACAAAACTATCTCTGGCACATATTGAGTTTAAAAATCAGTTTACACAAGAACTTGCAAAAAATGATACCATTTCTGTAAATTGTATACCTTATCTATGAATATCTGTAAATGTGTATATGTCTGATGTATCTCTGGGTAACTGGTTAACCTGGGGGTTTGTTACTTTTTTTCCTGGCCTTTTCTATACTATTCAAAAATTTAAATTATTCTAGATCATTTTACTAAAAAATGCTATAAAATTAGTATGTCATTTGTAAATATCTTAACATGCTTTTAAAAAGTGAGTTACTGTTAATCTCCTAGATGGGCCTTCTTAGGCCCAAAGTTCAACGGATCATTTTTGTGCTTATCAATGGCCTACACTATTAGGCCTTTGTATGATAGAATAAAACATAGTCTGTCCCCACTTTCTAGTTGGCTTATGGTTTAGTGCAGAAATATACTTGTAAACAAATCATTAGAAAGGTTAGGAAGTTTCAGGAAGATGGGGAGGTAGGTAGTGTGAGAGGGAGGAGGAGGAGGAGAGAGCATTAGGTTTGGCCAAGACGTAGCAGTGAGAACCTATAAGGCTCAGTGTACCTATCTATGGGAGGCATGGTCCAAGACCCCAGTGGATGCCTGAAACCATGAGAGTACTAAACCCTATATATGCTGTGTTTTTTTCTTATATACACATACCTACAATAGAGTTAAATTTATAGATTCAGTACAGTAAGAGATTAGCAGTAACTAACAGTGAAATAGAACAATTACAACAATATACTGTAATAAAAGTTATGTGATATGGTATCTCTCGCAAAATATTTTACTTTACTCACCCTTCTTTTGATGACGTGTGATGATAAAATGCCTACGTGATGAGATGAGGTGAAGTGAATGACGTAGGCACTGTGACGTGCATTAGGCTACCACTGACCTTCTGATGGTTTGTCAGAGGAGGGTCGTATGTTTCCTGACTGCACTTGAGCAAGGGTAACTGAAACTACGGAAAGTGAAACTGCAGATTGGCAGGGGGTGGTGGTGGGGAACTACTGTAGTTGAAAATGACACTGGACATGAAGGTTGGAGAGAGACATACAAAATGTATCCCAGGATTAGATGTTGGTTCTGATCGCCTTTTACAAGCTGGTCTAATTACTGGACACAGTTGTAATTTTAAGCAGTCATGTCAGGGTTTGATAATTTAGTCTTTATGGGAGTGTCTCCACTTTATTTTGTTCTTTATGGACAGCTGATCTATGAATTCATCAGTTTACCTGGCTTTTCCACTGGCTCTAGTCCTGGTGGATTTTGACTGATAAACTTATGCTAGTAAAATAAACAGGAACTGAGATCTAGAGCATTGTTCTTGTAGGCAGTCAGTTAGCTGTGCATGTCTAGTGGCTTTGCATGCTGGCAAGCTGTCATTTAGTTGGAGCAGTTATCAGCCAAGTCGGGCAGAGGAGACTGCAGCCTGAAAGCTGTCGATTTCTACATCAGTGGTCACTAAGACAAGCACTACTGTCTGTACTCTAATTCTTCATTATTAAGTCACAGATCCTTGTTCTTCTTCTCATACAATGTTATTGCAACATATATCACATAAGGACCTGCTCAGAACTTCCACTGAAGTGGGAATTAGAAGGCTGGCCTATAGTGAAGATACTTGAAAATTACAAGTGGAAAGAAAATTAAGCTGATGTGCAACTAACTTCAGAAACTAATCAGTAGTAAAAATGCTTTTGGACAATTTCTCTCTGCACATAGACATGATTCAGCAGCTTTCTTCTCTAGGTTTATCAACATCTTTGAATTGATGATGATGTCACTGTCCATGCTTCTCAGACCAGGTCCTTGACAGGATAGCTAATTGTACCACCTGGAGGAGTGATCCTGGAACTCAAAATTCCACAAGACTTACACCTGACATTTTGAAATAATTTTTATCTGTGGTCTATTCAGAGGATTTCGCAAACTGCTGTCCCGTGTGAAGAGGGTGTGGGAAGAACATGTGATAGAACTGACTGCATAACACTGGGCAATACAAAGTGCAACGTAAAAGCAACCTAATAATCACAATATTTTGTAGTCACTAGCAGTGGAAGGCCAATACCATATATTAGAAATTTGAAACAATACACAACCAGTGCAGCAATTAAAAGTATTTAATGTACATTGTGTTTTAATATTCAATGAGATAATTGTTATATACGTGAATACTAGGAAATACAGGGAGTTTATTTTTCATTTTAAAACAAAAATAAAGGATCTATAAACAGAAGAACACAATAATTAGAAACTCTCAATAGTTGTTCAACTCTTTAACTGACTCTTAAAATTTAAATAGAAAATAGGGACTCCTGGGTGGCTCAGTCAGTTAGGTTTTCAACTCTTGACTTCGGCTTAGGTCGTGATCTCACAGTTTGTGGGTTGGAGCCCAGCACTGAGTTCTGTGCTGAGCATGGAGCCTACTTGGGATCCTCTCTCTCCCTCTCTCTCTCTGCAACCCTCCCCCCCCCATTAGTGGGCTCTCTCTCTTTCAAAATAAATAAACTAAAAAAAAATTAAATAGAAAATAAATTAGGCCAGTTTGTTTAGTGATTCCCACAGAGGGGGATGTCTGGTTTGGGAGTAAAGAGCTCCAGGTTTTGGCCCTAACTTGATCTGACAGGATAGCATGGAGATCAAACTCCTGGCTTCAGAGGCAGGCAGCCTGCATTCAAGCCTCTCTCCTGACTTGTTAGATATGTGCCCTTGGGCAAGTCATATGACCTCTCTGAGCTGTCTATTAAATGTAGGTGATAGTAACTTCTACTTGTGGGGTCAAGATGAAGAAAAATACAGTTAAAGCACTGACACATAGTAAGTACTCTGGAGGTGTTACATGCTTTCATTCTTACTTACAAGCTATATCCCCTTGGGCAAAACTAGAGTCATTTATCATTCATAAGGTCTACTTCTTTATCTATAAAGTTCGGAGACTAGACAAGAAGATAAAAGGTAATAAATGGATATTGACAAAAATGTTCAATACTCAAATCTATTCTGTAAGCACTTCAAGCTAAAGCCCTTTTCTGGAGGTTCATAGCCTCCAACCATAACTTAAGGAAGGCTCAGAGAAGCCCTTCAGTAAAGAACTCTATTTTTTTTAACCTAACATTTTAAACTGTGTTTATACATGAAATACTTATATTTTTCAAAACACCTATTAAAATAGGTTTCAAAACACCTATTAGAATAGTTTGAGTTCAACTGAGGGTTGATGGGGGGTGGGAGGGAGGGGAGGGTGGGTGATGGGTATTGAGGAGGGCACCTTTTGGGATGAGCACTGGGTGTTGTATGGAAACCAATTTGTCAATACATTTCCTATATATATAAAAAAAATAAATAAAATCCCCTGTGTTTCTTGTTAAAAAAAAAAAAAAAAAGAATAGTTTGAGTTCTATGGATTAGGCATTTTCCATAGTCTCATTCTGGTCTATAAAAGGATCTTTTTAAAAAATGACACTTTCTCCTTGGAAATAATTCAAAGTTATAGGAAAAAAAGCAAGAATAGAATTAATTCAAATGATTTTCATATGATTTTTGCCTGAATTCACCTACGTGAACATTTGCCCCATTTGTTTTATCATTTTCTCATTCTCTCTGTCACATGGCTCTTCATCCCTAAATACTTCAGTGTGTATTTCCTAATGGGAATATTCTCTAACATATCCATGGTGCAATGACAAACTTCAGTAAATTTAATATGGATACAGCACTTGAATTATCGTCCATTTTCTAATTTTTAAAGTTGATCCTTTATAGCATGTTTCCCTCCAGTATAGGATGTAGGTCAGATAATGCATTTAATTATCATGTCTCTTTAGCCTCCTCTAATCTGTAACATTTTCACAGCCTTTCTCTCCCGTTAATGACACTGATATTTCCCTTCTTTTTGAAATAGAGCATGTCTCAATTTGGGCTTGTCTGATTGTTTCTTCATGAAAGTTCAAATTCAGGTTATTTATTCTTGGTCAAGCACTACATAAGTAATGTGTCCTTCCGAGGGTATCACATAGGGATGTGTGATGCTCATTTATTCCTCATCAGTGATAGTGTTTTTGTTCATGTGATCAAAGTGTTATTGATTTCTCCACTCTATAATTGCTATTTTTTCTTCTTTACCATTAATGAGCAGTCTATGTGAACATGATTTAAGACCATACAAATATCGTGCTCCTTGTCAAAATTCAAAATTTAGGATCTATTGATAATTTTTGTCTGACCCAATCTTTTCTATAGTGGTTGCAAAATGCTGATTTTCCAACTTCAGCATTCCTTCCACATTTATTGGCATTCAACCTTAAGCAAGAGCCCTTCCTTTTTATCTACCTATTTATTATTAAATTATTGATATGGACTCCTGGATTCCTATTTTTTCAATACCTTTAAAATTCAGTATTGTTCTTCATTATTTTAGTCAATAAATTAGCCCAGATCTGGATGGGGAGTGGGAGGGTTCCTTTAAATAGACTCTTTATTCTTGTGCTATGACCCATCATTTTCTTGACATTTTCTGGCATAACAAAATAGCCCATGCTCATCTTGTACGTTTTTGGCCCTGGCCCTGGAATAAGCTACTTCTTTGAGGAGTTCTGGTGTTAGAGAGACTACATGTGCTCATTACTTTTTGAGTGTCATTGTTGCTTGTCCTTGTGAAAAAATCTTTTTATTATCCAAACATCATGGTGTTAGATGGATGGATGGATGGATGGATGGATGGATAATTTTTTTGTTAACTCTAAGAGAAAAATCTGGCAACAGGGTGACAAAATTTAACTCTTCAACGATACAAGGATCTGACCCACAAATGTAATGAACCTCTAATATAATGGATTTAGTATCACCAAATCTTGCAGGAAATTTTCATTTGTATTTTAGTTCTTAGGATAAATGTATAAAAGTTTCGTATTGATGTCTTCTTCACTTGTACATTCAATTTTCCTCACCTTCCTCAGGCTGTTAAGGTATCTTAAACAGCTTAGTGAGCACACAGTCTCAATTTTTTTTTTTTTAGAAATTTGCACAAAATGTAAATCGGTTTGATATAGATTAACACTAACAAAAAAATGCAATTTATTGTAACGATATAGGAATGTCTTGCAAAACCAAAGAGCTACATTACACTCATACATCATGAAGTGATCCAGAAACTGTTAGGAGCCTCTCATTTTGGTGTCTTTTTAAGTGTCTGTCCAGCTTTTCCTACTTCAACAAACATGTCTTTCACAGTCTTTGAATTTATAGCTTATGATTTTTGCAACATGTAGGCATAATCTAATAATCTCTAAATCCTAATTGCATAATTGGGGTAAGAGGTTCTGATTGGTTGAACCCAGGTCAGGTGTCCACCCCTGACCCAATCAACCATGGTCATGGAATATAAGCATGACTGGCTTCGGGTTCATTTTTGTGAATTTAGAAAGTTGTTTTAAGATAAATCAGGAGTCCCTGTAAATTGGGAAGAGTATTACAAAAAAGTTATACTATTTTTATTCACATGTAACATGCAATATGGAATCTTCCTAAACATATAAATGAAAGGAAACGTGTCAGAATGAGAATTTTCACTGGAAAGAGAAGACATAAGTAGAGTCAGTATATGGAAAACTGATTTTCCTTAACAAGGTAAAAGAGTATAAAACAGCCTTAAAGTATGTATATATCAATTATTAAAGCCCTTTTAGAATAGGTGTGTGTATTAACAATAGGAGGCAAAATTAGAATCGCAGTGAATTTTACTTTGCTCTTTCCCTACTTACTATGGGTGAGACAATGAATTTTGTAAACTTTACAGTGCTAAGTGTATTATTATTATAGCTATTAGGACAACCAGGCATATGGGCATCAGTGACATTTTACTCACTAGTGAATTTATTTGTGTCCCTTAGAGGGATCAGCATCAGAGATGCCAGCATCTGGAGAGTTTATGTGGGATTGATTTTGTACACAGTAAAGGCAGACAGTCCCAGGAAGCATGGGCACCCTTCACACTATTGGAGAATTAGGTGACAGTAGAAATAATAAAAGTATTCATTTTTATATGTATAGCTCCTTATGTAGAACCCTTTTATGCATATTATTTTATTGGATTTTCTCTCAAAAAACCCATTTGGTGAAATCTGAGAGCATTGGCTGTATCAAACTCCATTTTCCAGACGTGAAAACTGAGGCCTGGAGAAGTTATGCCAAGAGCTCAGAGCAAGAAGTTGAACCAGGATTCATATGTGGGTCTCCTGACTCCACTACCCTTTGTTCAGTTCCATAATACTTAAAAGCAACAAGCAAGAGTTTAGATCCTGGCCTTGTGTTTGATTGGACGAGGCCTGGTGCTGAGGTAGGGGCTGGTTGGCACTTACATGACCCATGGATGAACAAACAGAAGCATGCTGGATTTTTATTCTACATGGCTAAGTAAAAGGAAAACTCCCAGATTCTCTCAATGGGTAAAGACTTGGCCCTTAATCTGTGGATTAAAAAATAGTTTGTTAGCTTTATAAGATCACATATTTATTTTTTTTTATTTGTACAAAACAAATATTTTTTTTTACTAAAAAGAAATCCAAGTTGAAATTGCTATAGAATTCAGAACAAGAATGCAGAAAGAGCTTGAAATTATTGAGTACATTTCAACAAGGAGCCTTTTCTAATAAAAGGATTACTCACTGAACCCTGCATGAGAGAGAACAAGGTCATAAAGATGCCCACAAAATGGTGCCACTTACTGAATTTGTACTCTGTCTGTGTCACTGGCTTTTTCCTCTTGCTCAGATGCTTGGTTTCCCAGGCGGGGAAAGGCATCTTCTCTTCTTTGGATGCCCTTGGCACTCTCTCTTTTGTACAGGTTGTGTTTGTAACAGGCACTTAGCAACATGTTTTCCAGTCCATGTTTTTCAACCACTGCTGTGTGCTTCCCACACTGATTTTGACTTTCATCTCTGAAGCCTACTGATACTGTTTGCCGGGTTTTAAATGCTGGCGTGGCTGGATGACAGTCCCCAGGAAGATGTGCACTACATTTCAAGCTTTTATGCTACGGCTTTGACATGCCATTGGATGTCAGCCATAGACCAGTATGACTTCCAACTCAAAGTCCTTCAATGTTTCAAGTGGAAGGAAGCTGGAAAATGGTACCTGGGGAATTGTACTTCATGATTAAAATCCCTGCACCAACTTTCTTCACATCAAAAGAAGAGGGGAAAAAGACAGGTGCAGTCTTACACAAACACACTTTTTCTTAAACAATCCAAAGAAAAGTTATGCTAGCTGTCAAGGCATGTAACATCCCAAGTATCTGCCAGCAGTCTGTGAGACCACACTGCTCAAAATTGCTGAGGCCCCTCAAACACGTTTAAAAGAAAGAGGTCACATCTCAATCAAATGCAACTTACTTCTTGCAAGTTTCAGTGTAAGTGTTGAATTTGCTTTGTTGCATCCACATTTTCTGATGCTGTTAAGTGAGTCAGGAGACCTTTAGCAGTTCAGCAGCAGGGAGGGGAGAAGAGTCTCTTTCAATGTAATGGCCGTATTTTAGTTAACATGTTGTCAGTCTTTAATGACTAGTGGTGTAACAGCTGGTTTTGATGTAATTTCTTTTGAGACCACTAGATTACAAGCAGTTTATTGCATTCTTCCTCTCAGACTGCTCCCTGGATACAACCTAAAGTCAAAAGGTTAAAGGTCTAAAGCCATAATCTAAAGGATTTGTCATCATTTAACAGGTCACTTGTTGCTATGTACTATGCAAACTAAAAAATTTTAGTGAGCCTGCCACTCTGAAATATATATATATATATATATATATATATATATATATATATATAATTTTTTTTTCTATTTCAGTAAGGAGGAATTGAGACTATCCATTGGAGACAAATTCTCAGAAATCAAATAATATACTTTAAGTGTGTATATATATGTGTATGTCTTCATAAGGGTGAAATAATAAGTTAAAAAAGTCAATTTAACTGTTACTGAAAGGACCCGAAATTGAGAAATTAACTTCTGCAGAAACATGTTAAGATGATAATGGATCTTTGAAAAAGCTGTAGGTAACATATCCAAAACGAAAAGTGAGCAGACAAAAGAATGGGGTCAGACAACTCAGGGAGGTGCTAAAGGTCATGGAGCCCTATTGTTGGTTCATTGCAGATTTGTAGCTTTTCAATCTGTCAGAGTCTGACAGTTCAGCTGTGCTGCACCAGGCAAGGGCCTTCTTTGTTTAATGAAGGAACTATTCTTTGAAGACTGGGCTTGGTAAAACAGAAACAGAAAATCCAGAAGACAGTGTATGAAACAGAAGGCTTATTCCTTCTAGTTATCAGTGGCAGGTTTGAGGGAGTTTTGCAGAATGTACATACCTATGTAGAATTCTCAAAGATACACAGCTGGTTACCGTTTTGGTTGACTTTATGCTAGTTTAGAATTTTTAAAAAAATCATGTGTTTATGTTCTCACAAAATGCTGTCAAGTAAACTTTGGGAAATGTTCCTAGAACGTTGGGAGTCTTTTGAACTCATGACTCATCCATAGCATCACCATTGTGGAGTCTGCTTCAAGTTGGTGACACATTGTGTCATTCACTCAAACCCATTTTCTGTGTATCTGTTGCCCTCTAGGGACTCTAACATGAAAAGAAACATCCAATGTGGTCTTTTGGCAAGAATTATTATGCTGTTGGTTTTTCTTCCCGTTACGCATTCAAATTTCATCTCAACTTTTACTCTTATAAACTTGCATTTAAAATTTCTGGGTTCTGAGTAAAATTAGTTCAAAACATCAATCTGAATTATTCTTTCAAACTCTAGATATATGGAAAATATTACAACTTGGTAATTTTGATTATTTTGTTTGGTTCTGTGAGTTTAATGGAAATAGCAACATAGCAGAACTTTCGAATCACTCTATCTACCTTGAAATTTGGGAATCTCCATTTTCATTGTAGGCTGCAATCTATTTCTAATAGTCTTGTATAAAGATAATACGGCAATGCATATTATTGCCTGAGAAATAACTTTGGAAAAAAAGAAGAATTCATGACAGTAGTAGTAACATGAGAAAGATTTCTGAATGTAAAATGTTAGTCTTCTATTATATTTAGGAGTTCAGATAAATCTGTATATCTAAAATGTTTAATTGAAAGTCACATTCATGCTAAACCCATAGTTTCTTCACAGAAAAAAGGAACAACCCATATGAACTGGGCATGTTTCAGACATGTTTTAGTTCTAGACTATGTCTTTCTTGGCCACAACTGACAATGGGTGCCTGACCTCAGTATAATCATCAACAGGCCCAACAACTGCCTATGAGGTAGCCTGGGGTGAAAAAATATTCTGAAAAAGAAAATGCCTAGACTGATCTGATGCTCACTTTTATAGATACTTAGGAAATATGGAGAGTATCACACAGTTGGCAGCTAATCATAGTCACCATGATATATGGTCTAGAGTTATAATGAAGGAGAAGCTGTGAGATGGAGAAGTGATGCAGGGTAAATCCAGAGGGTGAGAAAGGGAGAGGTGAACACAGGAAAGCAACCAAACACTCAGATAGAACTATGTTATGTAATGGTCCGCACTGAGGTAAAATTCCATAGGATCTGGCTGCCATGATCCCTAGAGCTGATATAAATCTGGAATGATTGTTGTCCAGGCTCCTCAAGAGGAGGTTGTGTGTCATTCCTTTCATTACCTGTGATAACTTCATTGCACCTGAAAGACCCAGAGTCCATCCCATATAACAAAAACCCCATGGTCAAGGTATCAAAGAACTTTCTAACTAATCAAGCAAAGGAAGGGTTTCCCTCGTATGTTGCTCATGTAAAAACTGTTGTCTGGATGTTCAGATTAAAATTGTCTTTAGTCAGTGTTTGTGAGCCTAGCTTGTCGATGGAGATGACTCTGGAACAAGAGTACATATTACTTTTTATTATCACCTACTTTTCCAATTTTCATCTCCTTTCTGCCAACAAACATGAAGAAAACTCTCTTGTTCCCTCAGTACAGATTCTTTAATTTCTTAGAACCTGTTTACTTAGTGGTATTGAGGAAACTCAGTTGTAGAGTGGTTAAAAAAGTGAATGTTATTTGTGAATCATTTTTTAAATAAAAGAAATTACTCAAGAAGAATTGTTACTCTGTTTCTGGTTTACTAACTGGATCGCTGCTACCTAGAAGTGGGGCCCTGAACTCTGTACTTCATCTCTTGGAACTGTAATTGTTTTCCTTCTACTAATTTTTGTTTCTTGATCTCTTAGTTTCTGAGAAAGTTTCCTTAATTCTCCTGTTGCTATTATAAATTTGCCAATTTCTCCTTGTTGTTCTGTTGACTTTGTTGACTATGTTTTGATGCTACGTTAAGCACATGCAAATTCAGGATTGTTAAATCTTAGAAGTCAATGTGTGTTTACCATTATATGGTAACTATTTTTTTAATTTTTTTTTACATTTATTTATTTTTGAGAGACAGAGTGAGACAGAGCACAAGCGGGGGAGGGGCAGAGAGAGAAGGAGATACAGAATCTGAAGCAGCCTCCAGGCTCTGAGCAAGTGTTCAGCACAGAGCCCATTGCGGGGCTTGAACCCATGAACCCCGCGATCATGACCTGAGCCGAAGTCGGTCACCTAGCCGACTGAGCCACCCAGGCACCCGCCCCTATGGTAATTCTATTTTTAATCCTGCTTTTTACTTAAGGTCTATTTTGTCTAGTATGTGTATTGTGACAACAGCTTTCTTAGACTAGTATGCTCTTTGGAGTACACTCTTTTCCAACCCTTTTTCTCTCCTTTACTGTCAAACTTCTTATGCCATCATGGATGTAAGGTAGTTTAGCACTGGGATTAAGAACATGGCCTCCAGAACAAGACTGTTACCTATAGCTGTGTATCTGGGATTAGATACACAACCTCTCTATGCTTCACTGTCTTCATCTGCAAAATAGGAATACTTCATAGGTTTATTGTGAGTATCAAATACGTTAGTGTGGGAAAATCACTTAGAACTGTGTTTTATTAAGTACTCAACAAGTGCTAGTTATTTTGTTCTTACTCTAATGATAGTAGGTGATTAAACACAGATTTGGGGGACAGACTGCCTGAATTTGAGTCCCTTTCCACCTCTTCCTAATAATAATTCCTACCTCAGGGGATGGACTATTATGATAGATAAAGTATTAAATATAAAGAGCTTTAAGATGGCCTTGTGTGGTATGCAAAAAGTGTTACCTATCAAGCTTTAGGATGGCTTATGCTAACTGCTTATGATTGGATTCTTTTTTCATCCACTCTGAGAATATCTGATTTGCACTTATTTATATTCTAGCTATAAATACATTTTCTCTTTACCTTGCTTTTTCAAAATTTCTTTCCCCCTTTTCTCCTGTTTATTCTCTCTATATTCCCTTTTGTCTTCAAGTAGGTTGTATGTTTGCATTCTGATTCATTTTTTTAATTGGATGGCTATAAAATAATTTACATATGTGCTAGATTTAACTAAGTCTGTAAGTACTATTTTTCCACTTTTACCAATAGGACCTTTGCATGCTTTAACTCTGATTACTCATTTTTCCTAGCTTCCGTTGTTGTTGTCCATTGTCTTTAAATTTTTTTAATGTTTTTTTTTTTTTAATTTTTGAGAGAGAGACAGAGAGTGAGCAGGGGAGGGGCAGAGAGAGAGGGAGACGCAGAATCCAAAGTATGCTCCAGACTCTGAGCTCTCAGCACAGAGCCAGATGTGGGGATTGAACTCACAAGCTGTGAGATTATGTTCTGAGCCGAAGTCTGATGCTTAACCGACTGAGCCACCCAGGCTCCCCCATAGTCTTTAAATTTATAAAATACACAGTGTGTTATTTGATAGACAATGCTTTTTCAGCCATACATTCATATTTCCCTATATGTTGCTCATATTGCTTCCTTCTGGTTTTGATTTTCCACTTAAAATAGCTTATAGTATTCAGAATCTAAGAATGGTAAATTCTCTCAGTTTTTTGAAAAGGAAATATCTTCATTTTGCACTCTTGAATGATAGTTTTAGATTAGCAGCTATTTCCTTTTGCTCTTTAAAGATATTACTCCATTGTTTTCTAGCATGTATCATATTGATAAGAAATCTATTTTCAGTCTAAATGTTTCATATATGCATAATCTTTTGTACTCCAGTTGCTTTTAAATTTCCCTTTCTCTTTGATGTTTCAAGTGTATGTGTGTGTGTATGTATGTGTATATGTGTGTGTGTGTGTGTGTGTGTGTGTGTGTGTGTGTTTGCGTGTGTATGTATATGTATTTTATTATACTTGGGATTAATTGTACTTCCTTATTCCAAATATTTATGGTTTTCATATATATTTGAAATTCTTAGCCATAATCTTTGGATATTACCTTTCTTTTGTTTTTTCTCTATTCTCTTCTATAGAATTTCTATGAGATGTATGTTGGGCTTCTTCGGTCTTTGCTCCATGCCTCTTAATCTCTTTTCATTCTTTTTGACTCTGTATTGTAATTTTGAGTAATTTCCTCAGATCTGTATACTTTGCTTCACATATCATCTGTTTAGTTTTCATATTTCAACCCATCAACTGAATTTTTAACTTAAGTGACTGTTTTTCATTTCTGGAAGTTGACTTGAGTCTTTTTCAATTTCAACTCTTCTTTTTTCATAGTGTGTTATTTTTATTATAGTTTCTATTTTAAAAAAATGTGTTGTTTTTAAACCTACTTTTTTCCATGGTCTCTTTCAGATTATTTTATTATCTCAAGGTCTTGAAGAGCTCCTCTTCCTATTTTGGCTCTGCCCACTTTCTCTCATGGTAAATCATGAACTGTTTGATTGTATACTTTTCTTCAGCTGTAATTGTGTTTTAAGGGAGCATTTCTGTGCTCTTGATTTTGGAAGTATCCTAATTCAGTATACTTGTATTAGCCTTTCCTATGCACCCCATAGTTTTTATTGGTCTTTAACTAGATTTTACTGTAAACTTTTCATGGGATTTTGCAATAACTCAAGAAGCATAATTCAAATTGCAAACCCATGTGTAGAGAAGAATTGGAGATAGTATTTCTTATGGCACTTTTTTTTTGCCTTCACTTTCCTAGGACTATGAATAGAGTTTTACAACTTCCTTTCCCTAGAATGGAGTTTCAGGATACCAGGTGTATGTAGCACATTCCATTTCAGCACCACATTTCAGATGAGTCCAAGGCCACATGTCTTGAGACTGTCTGCGTATTAAGACCAGAGGACTTAACAGTAAGAGTTTACAATGAATATTTCCCTGGCCGAGCATGGTGTTGACTAACAAGTACATGTCTGTCTTTAAGTTTCTTCTTCATTCCTGGGGTCTGAGGACTTAACTTCTTTCTTAGAGCACAGGCATATATTTTAAAATTCTTTCAAACATTTTATCCAGCAATTGAATTTATCACTGGATGAGAAAGTAGCTTTCTTTCACTCCGTGTGCCACGGAGGAAAACTGTAAAATAAAAGAGTTTACCAATATTAGGATTGGTAAATTGGTTTGATGTTGTATGCTATGCCTAATAACTGGTAGTGGCCATCCAGAGCTTTGAGGTACCCATGATGTGAAACTAAGTTTGGGAACAGTGGCAAAGAATGTCTTGGTCAGTTAGTCTTATCTGCAAAGGGGTAGGAGGTGGTGAGTATTAACATATGTGTTTTGCATTTATTCACAAGTATGAAATAATTTATAAGCCTTTTATAGCTTTAAGGTTCTATGTTATCTCACTATATAAGTGTATATCTTTTAAATCTTTGATTAATTTTAAAAAAATCAATGAAGCATTCTTGATATTTTTTAGTTAAAAGATTGACAATGCTCTATATGATTTTACTATACAGTGTCTTTATCTTTACAAATACCACTTTGCTCAGATCTTTTTTTAAACACAAACCACCAACACATAAAGGCATTTCAAGAAGCCAACAACATTAACATATGAACATCCATAAACAAAAGTGAAGTGATTCAAACATATGATTTGTCTTTTGTTCAACATATTATGCAGTTCACTCGAGCATGTCTCACAAGTGAACCACCGAAACTTGGACCTTCATGGCTTTTAAAAATCATTTTTAAATATTCCAGCCTTCTTTGCGCTACTAAAGTTCCCCCCACCCCGAATTTGTCAGACTCTCATGGTTTCCTCTAGTACATTTTACACAAGTGTATTACTCAGACTACTGTTGCAAATGAATCAGAATCAACTTCCTGTTTCTGAATAATTCTGTACAGAAGTACCAGGAAGAAGGGTGTGGCATAAAGTACCCCATTGCAGTCTGACATCCTGCGTTTCAAAGGGAGTAATAAAACAGTTTTTTTTTTTCTTCCCTTGAGTTAAGATTTATTATCTGTATACCATCATCATTCATCATATAATAAGTATTCCCTGGACACGTAGAAAAATAGTTGCTATGGCAAATCTCTTCATCTGAAGAATAATACTTGAAAGCATTCTTTATGGCTTGATAGGAAAAGAGGCAATAAATGAGTGAGGCATTGGGAAGAGAGTTGGGAAATCTGTTGTTTTCCAGGTTAGTGTGAACCAAAGCATTTTATGTCGGGAACTTTTATCTCCCTTTTGTTTCGCAGTATACTCGCTAGCTTTTGGTTTCATCAGACTCAGATAGTACTGGTAGTGTACTGATAAGTGTTAACAGTGTCTCTTTGCAACATCTACCCATTGTTGATGTACTTCACCCACGCCCAGCTTCAAGATACCAATATGATGTCACTGAGCATGAAGTCTGGAAGAGAGGCGTTAAGTCCACTCTCACGAGCTTGTAAAAGCTGGCTCTAGCACACCAGAGGCTAGAATACAGAGTTTTAGAAGAAAGGGATTTTGTGTAACCTATTATATGTAACTGTAATAAATTTGGTACATGGCCTTTATTAAAAGTTGGGAATTTAAAACTTGAAAGCTTCTCTACCAAATCAATTAATTTCCAGCAATTCATAGTGAAGAAACAGAGACTAGTATATGGAAGAAGTTAAATGCGTAGATATATCCAAACCTTATCGTTAGGCTTCAGTTTCCATATTATATCAAATCTTTACTTAAAATATCAAACAAGTAGCAAGAGAACGGATATCACCTTTTTCTGTTTCCATCCTTATCCACAACAATGCCTAAAAGTCACATGTTATCCACAATTTGAAAAACAAGCATTTACAGGATTGATAGTAAAGCTTATCTGCAAAAAGACTTGAAATAATCTTTTATAATAGTTCATTTCATTGAGGGAAAATTAGTATATTTTATTCCACTTGCGGATAATATAATTTTTGTCCAAGATTTCAGGTCATATTGTTTCTTTCATTCATTTGACATTCATTTTTGAGGGCCTACTATGTGCTAGGTGCCCTTCAAGATACTAGGACACAGAAGTGAACAAAAGAGAAAAAAATCTTTACCCTCATGTGGCTTACATTTGCGGGAGGGGACAATGGAAAACATCAATAAACAAAAAACATAATATGTTAAATAGGGCTCATTGCTAAGGAGATAAAGTAAGGAAGGGAAATATTATAAATTTGAAATTAAAATTTTAGGTGGGTAGGTGGAGAAATTGCTGCCACCATAAGGAGAAATCACCCATGGTCTTGACCTTTGCCTTGTGTTAGTCTATGAGGAACTCTACTGACCAACCCATGTGCCCAAAGCTAGTTCTGAAAAACAGCAAATTTCTAAAGCCCTTGAATAGGCATTTCTTTAGTCTGAAACTACAGAATAAAGAAAACACATCTAATGATGTATTTAAGAGATAGAGCCTGTAAGGGGACATACTACAATGAGACGGGAGAGAAGTTTTCTTTGTCTTCAATGAGAAAGGCCCAGGGAGGAGGAGGTCAGCAGTAACAAAAGGGAGAAAATGCATATATTTTTCCCTTGGTTTCTTATTTTTTGCACATTTAAAAAAAAAGTTAAACATGGAAGATTTTGTGTAAGATTTTGAGATAATGAATTCAAAAATCACTCTTAAAAGTTAAGACATACTGCCACTTACTGTGAAGAGCATACTCCATTTAAAAAAAAACTTCAGATATTTCCAGTGTAACTACTATAGAGAGTTTAGACAGCAGAGGAAGGGCATGAGTGCACATAAAATAAAGAAATGGGTAGAAGCTTTAACAGTATTTTGGTGAAATGTAATTATTATAATCTCTTTAAACCTACTCCTATACTTAAAGATCATTAAAGATTGAAAGTTATTAAATGTATAAAGTTTACTTCATTCCAATTATACAGTATGCCATACATGTACAATATGCAAAATACAACATACATTTCAATGACTGAGCCCTATCTTTTAGTTTTGAATGCAAAAACATTGGCATTACCTCTACAGGATGGTAAATGCCAAGATGGGGGTAGGGTGGAGATTCGTGGAGATTCAGCATAGGGCAAAGGGGATGGATTTGATCTTGGTAATTCGGGGCCTGGGAATTCAAGTCGACTTCAGAGTATGTACTTGGGCAAGTTTTATTTAAATAAATGAAAAATTGGCACATGAATGGCTTAGAAAGGGTTTAAGCTTGCCTCATATGCAGTCTATGGAGAGGGGGAATCCAATTTGATAACATTTGAGAGAGAAAATTTTACCAAAAATCACAAAGGGCCTTTTGCTCTGTAAAAAGACTTCTTTTGGCAAAGTGCCTGCTTTCACATAAGACTCCTGCTTAGATGTTTTCTTTATACAATTTGCATTTTCTGCTTTTTTCCCCCCATTTCACAAGTTTCACTTAAAAGCGCTTCTACAGCATTATTTCTATTTTATCTTATTCTCATTATGGCAGTTCCTAAAATAAAATATACAAATGCTCTTGGTTTTGCATTTTTTTTTAATGCTGCAGAATGCTGAATACTGTGGATGTGGTAATAGACGAAAAATTCCGTGAGAGGAAAAACATCGCAGATACATAGGAATTTCAGAAGATACACTGGCGATATTTGAGAATTGTTAATTTTAGATTTTCTATGGTAGAATATGTCAACCGCCATTAAACTATATGCCCCTTCCTATAAATTTCTTTAAAGGAAAAAATTGAGATAACCCCTAAGATCACACATATTGTCTAGCCAAAAACTTGCTGCAATTTTCATTGTTACACTTATCTCAGAATTCTCAATAAAATAAGTAAAGAAATCAATAGCCCCCTAATTGGTGGAAACTTCGGTGTGGTTGTATAAAGTTCATTACTGTTCAGACATTTAATAAGCAAATGTCCTCTCAGCAACTCCAAATGGCTTCAGTCCCTATTGAACACAATTCTCTTTTCAAACCATTGATGTGAAATGATTCTATTGACACTAGCTATTGAAGACAACCTTTGGTTGGAGGGAACTATGTCCAACATTTATCTCTCTTGGTGGAATTTTTTCATTTTATTTATTCTTCTTTTATTTTTGTATGTGAGAAGGAAAAACAAAGTCAGATCAAACACATCTATAGAACAAAGTGACAGGGTTCACACCAATGTGCAAGGATGGGAAGATTCTGCTCTCGTTTGCTCTGAAAAGCCCTGATGCATTTTCCCATACATAGGCGTTAACAGTGGAGGCCTCTGCCACTGGCACAATGCCTAAGAAATGTGTTTCTCGCTTAACTTGCAGTATCTATGCTTTTTTGGACATATCTCTTAAACTTCTTTTTCTTTCTTAGTTCCTTTCGTTTCCTTTTTTTAAACAGAAGGTAAATTTAGAAAGGAGCATGAGTGTAGTTACTTATTACATTTGGAGATGGAACAGTACCTTTTCCATCTTCTAGGTGAGTATTTGGAAAAGGGTCTGCACCTCAACTGCTTGGACTGACTGTCTGTTTTTATTCCAGGTTAAGTTGTGGTACTAGTTGGGTAAAGACAGTTAGAAAAGTCCTTCTGAGCATGGCAGGGTTTCTCTTTCTTTTGGTGTTTGAAGTCATGGCTCAACACATATCTACCATCCCCTGGTCCTTTAATCAGTGTCCAACCTGTCCTGTGAGAATAGCCCCAGGATGATAACCTAGACCAGACCATGGGCAGCACCTCTTTGTCCCTCTCACATGGATGGGACATGATTCCACAGGATTAGCCAACAATTATATGCTCTGAACTGACCAATTCAGTCAATTTACTGTGCAAAGTAAATTGATCCTTCAGAACAAAGGGTTCTGTCAGCAGGGAGCTACCTGAGAAAGCAGCATGCCTATGTAAACAGTTCTGTCCTTGTCCCAGTGTGGAGTGGCCCTGCGCCATATGGTGCCACTATGAACTTATTAGCTGACGGATTAACTGATCTCCGCATTTGGGATCCCCAGTTTCCAGCTGTGAGAGTGATTGATGGGCTAACTACTGCTCCAGTCTTGGAAGTTATTTCCTCCATTTAACAGAGTCAAGAAGACAGAAAATTGCCCCCTTTGTAAATGCTAATCTCACCACTCCTTCGAACACCCAACATAGCAATTTATTCAAGGCAAAGTCTTAAAATTGGTATAGTGCACATCAAATGCATACTAATTAGCAATTTCTTTTGAAGGCTCCATCACTTATTAAGGGTCTCCTTTTCCATATGTTCATCATGCCCCACTTCACCCTTTAATTACAAAACAGCACTTTCAACTAATTGTGAGAAGGTATATTGTGCCCGGAATCTGTATTAAACACTATACCTTCTGAGGCCTAATTTAGGGTCACATCGAAGGCAGACAGATAAGCAAGCAAAAAAGCTCACAACTGTCGTCTGCAATTTTAGGCATATTTGGGCATTGTTCAGAAGGAGCATTTTATCTAAGATGGCAGCTATGACATGCATCTGTGGACACTACAACAAGCACTGGGTAGAAAGAATGGGATTAATCTTAGGTTCATAATTGGGATCTTTTCTAGTCTGAGAAGAACTTACATGAGCCCAACAGATACATGATAATATTATTTGCAACTTAGCAATTTCTTCACCTATAAAGGAACCACACAATTTTATAGGGCACGCAATTTGTTATTGGATTAAATGCCTAGTCATTTAAGTATATACACCATAATCGCACTATAGGAAGCAGAATTTTGTAAAATACTTACCTGAATGACACTTAAATTCTCATCTCCTGTGAGATGCTGATGTTTTCCTTTATTAACACTCAGAGCCTTCAAGCTACCTAGGTAACTTTAACCTTGATCCCAATGATATGAGTATCACTTACAGGCTGTTACTGTATAGCTGCATTATTGGATGATGAAGAACTGGTCAGCTCGTTTCTCTGTCTCTTTATTTCCACAGAATTTTCTAGAAAGATTAGTAGAAATTCCTCCTCATGGCACTGACACTCAGAGAAAGAACTGGTAGGAATATAGGGTTCAGATATACTTAGTATGCAAAATGGGGACTGAACCAAAGAAACCTTTGGATTAAGGGTGGGGGAATGGTGGGTAAGGGATCCACATTGTCAAAGAGAAGTTCATTTTTGGAATTGAGGACTTTTAGAGATTGTCTCCATGGAAGCAAGTCCCACAAAACTCTAGTGAACCTGACATCATCAGATTACAGCAGAACCCTATAAATACTCCAAGGAACCAATCAGATACATCTAATTTTAAGACTGCTTTGAAGCAGTTTTCAAAACCATCCCTAAATTTGCAGCTGGTGAATGGAAGGAATGTGAAGATTGTCAAGGGGAAAATAGGTATAGACTCTGTATTTGTTCTCTAGAAAATAATTCTGAGGACTCTACAGTGGCCTCTTTGTTGTTTGCTGCCTTGAGCCAGATGTCCTTGTTCATGCCGCTCTTTACGATGTATAACCATCCCTTTAGTTTCCAAGCTCTCACACTGGGTGTTGTATAGAAACCAATTTTACAGTAAATTATATTAAAAAAAATTCCAAGCTTTCAGATTCAGAATCACCTTGTTTTGGCTTGTGCTCAGGTGGATTCCTCCTGAGGTTTATCCAGGATTTTGACCCTAGGTTTTTTGTTCGTTGTTTTGTTTTGTTTTACTTTGTTTTAGCTGTGTGATCTTGGGTGCATTTTGACCTGAGTCTCAGTTTCCTCATCTCAGACTCCTGAGGAGAATCATGCCTCATCTGAAAGGTTTGAATTAAATCTGATGTGCTGACATGTGAGAACACTGGCATGATATGGAACAGAGGTGGAAGCTAAAATGTTCCTTTTCTTTTCCTTCCTTTCATTCACTAGTCACTTTGGTAACTTGATTCCATCAACTTTTGGTACCACACTCACCATTTAGGCTCTTTTGCTGAGAAAAGAGCTTGGATATTTTTCTCCCTTAAAGCTAAGAGCTTAAAGAAACTCATTAAAATGGAAGGAAAATGAAAAATACCATCATATCTTCTTTCAAGCAATACAAAACATACTAAATATTAATGTAGTGTGGGGTCAATCATTTATTTTAAAATGGCTTTCTGAAATTTGGTTGCTCTTTCTTTTAATAAACAGTTGAAATTCCATATTGAAATTGTGATGTGTGCAAAGAGAACAATTCATGCGAGTATTGGAGTTGGAGAGACGATCACCATATTTATGAAAAAGTGGTGTCAAAGAGAGCTTGAAGAAGTCATCTGTGTAAACCTGGCAAATAATTGTCAGATAAGAATGATCTTAGCATTTTTTTTGTCTTTTGTGGGTCTAACAACCTTAACACATTTATGTTGAGTTGGGGTTATATAAACAGCCAAATAGACTTCCCCAAATATCTTCTAATTCACTAGACTGTTGCAGAATACAGCTCTGAGTATCTGACCATAATAGAAACTTTTACTAGAGAAGGCTTTACAATATTTAAAAAGTTAGATTGGATATACTTTGCTGGGATATTAGGTTTGTAAACTACAATTTATATTTTGAAATAAAATATACAAATCTTGTTTCTGATTATCCATGCTAATTGGGAGGTTTATCCAAAAATAGTGTATGGCAGATAAATGATTTATATTTGTTTAGAAAATAGAATCTATTATTTTTCTATCAGATTTATCTTTTTCTCCCATCCTTCTCCATCCCTTTTTGGGGCAGTTCTCTTAGACATATGTCAGCAAGCCTTATTTCTACCTCTGTATCATATTACAAGAATAATCACATCTAATGAGGATAAAAGTGCCACCAGACTTCAAAACGTTGCTCTTTGTATTTGCTGTTTATTTTTGCCCCGTACAATAAACCATGAGTGCTACAGCATTCAGGTTAAGAAATGCCCTCCCCCCCACCAAGTGTCAGGGGAATTTAATTCCTTGGAACACCTCTCTCCTAACTTTTACTCTGTCCAATTTTGAATTGCTAATGACTTGAGAGTAAGACTCTATTTGATACATCTGCGTCTTTATATATCTGGTCTTTGAAAAAAATAAATATTCAATAAATATAGTTGAATATAGGAGATGGTCATGGTCTATGAAAAGCATGGCTATTTGTATTGTCAAATAGGAGCCAAGGTGCCCGAGAACATCTGTAATATACACCAGGCCGTATATTAGTCTGAGCTATACATTCTAAGTTTTTAAATTGTAACTTGGAGAGTGGAGGCCACAACTCACACCTCTTCTTACCATCTCAAACATCTACCCCACAAATACTGAGTTGCAGAGCATCAATGATTCTTTCTGGGCTTCTTCGTAAAATTTTTATCTGATTCTCTATCAGATCTTAGTGTGTAAATATGGGTATGTAGGTGGCAGGTGTGGGGTGGGTAGATAGGCAATTAGGTGAAGAACCCTTCCCCCCAAAGATTGATTGAACTTGGACATTTTGTTGATGAGTATGAATCAATTCATGTGATACTACAGAAAGCAAAAGAAAAAAAACAGCTCTGAGATTCACCTAGTTTTATCCCTCATGAGTTCACAAAAGCTACACTTCACAGTTCATAAAGGCTGCATTTGGAACCAGCACTAACTCCTTAGTTTTGCATAATTTTTTCAAGTAGTTGGACCTTTTAATTTTATAGTTTAAAGGTTGCTACTGCATGTCGTTTGCCTTTGTGACACAAGTAATATCCTCAAGGTTAAAGTGTTATATTTTAAGTGATATATACATATATTCACAGTATAGGATGTAGAGTACCTAAGTCAACATCAGAGATTATCCAGTTTTAAAAACCCTTACAAGTTTATAGACAGATGTGTTCTTGAAAGAAGAGAATCAGTCTCAGTATTACTTTGCATTTCCTATAAACACATCAGTCATAGTTGGGGAAAGGAAGGCAGACAATGGCCATAAGAGAATTAAAGTGTTTACTTCATATATGTCACAATGTGGATAATAGGCAGATACAAAACCAATGGTTGACCAAAACCATAATTCCTTTTTAACCACAAATATGGAAATGCTTTACTAAGCAAAGTGAACAGTACTGTGATGTTTGTGATGTTGGCACTTGGCATTATTTTCATAACAAAATTTAAGTGGTCCTGAAGAATCACCAAATCAGAAATATGCCTCAGTTTGCCAATAAGTACAGTGTCAGTGAAAAAGATTGCATAAGGAGGAAATACATATAAGATTTCAGCATTTTAAATTTAGTGCAAAATTTTAAATTTACTCCTAAAATTTCTAAAAATGAATGCAAAATTGCCTAAGGAAATGATTAGTAATATTGGAAGCATACTAGGAACAATTCTGATGCTCAACAGTGGATCAAAACCAGCATTTCTAACTAGACATTTTACAGGTATTTTTGTCTTCTTTTTTGAAAGAACATTGCACTTCTTCTCCCCTTTCAAATATTTGTTATGACAGTAATCCCCATTCAAATGAATAGAGATATTTTTCATTCATTTGGATCAAAACCAGTATTGAAACATTTTTAGACTAACTCTTTTCACATTTCTTTTAGACTAGAGATTGAGGAAAGAAGCATGAAAATTGTATACTTTTATTTTTTATTCAAAACTGTCTTGAAAGACTTCAAATACTTTTTTTTCTTTTACATAATGGCAGCTGGACTAACAGCCCATATGCCAAGTCAAAATCTGAAGCAATTTGAAATGACTGAGATTTTAAACCTCAAAAATTAACTGTTTATAATGGAAACTCAGACATAATAGTCCATGATGGAGATTCAGTCACCATGGTCAGATGGGTGGTGGTATTGCTATAAGGAAATGTAATTAAATCATCTATATCAGGAAGATACTTGACTAATCATTCTTACGGAGCCTTATGTGCTTTCACTTCTTTAATTCTTTCCTTAATCATGCTTAGGTGTTTTATTTTCAGCTGTAACTTCGTGCTGATCAAACTTGCTTCTGATTTCTCTTAATTACTGATGCGGTAAAGATGTCGCATCTTTTCCAAGCTTCCTTATAACCGAATTTCAAATCAATTTAGGCACCTCAAAAGCATTTCTAAAATACCAGATGCTCTGTCAGCTGCACAGAACAATGTGCTAATAATTATATTTCTCTTTCTTACAACAGATCAAAGCCAGAGATGAGGTGACATACACCTAAGATATTCAAACTCTGGCTTGAAGGTCAATTGGATCTGCCGACATATGTTGCTGATTTTGTAACATGAAAGCCAGCTAAAAAGAACAGATCAGTGAAATGCATGTACTCCGTATTCTTAATTTCAATCCTATCCAAATGTTTACAGACTAGTTTGAAGAGATTTGCGGTTTCTTGTTATCAGTCTTATTAAAGCTTGGCAAACCTTTAATAACAAGTCTATCAACAGCCCTCCAGGGACTTGATTCTAGTCCTAGACTGCTTCAATTTTTGTTTATTGAACAATTTTTAATTGGATGTACCAAGACCTTTCCTGATCAGTTGCCCATATTGTCTCATGGAAGTGTCGCACGCAAGCTCAGCTTGAAAAGGCCTTGGCAGTTGGGGAAAAATAACACTTTGTGTAAGCCGAGAAGAGGGCAGGCAGACAGGCAAGCGGCAAGATTCCTTTCAAAGTAGCTTTGGTGTGGGTGCTTTGAGCTGTACAGAAAAACCAAACTTGACTAATCGCTACCTTGCACTTGTGTTATGTTTCTATGGTTTAACTTAAAACATTGGAACAAGGAGAAAAGTGCCATTCAAAGCTAGTCTACCTCAGCTAAGCCATAGCTGTGGGCCAGATTCACGTCTGTCAACTACATAGCACCTTTGAAACTGCACGTTAGAAAGAAGAGAGAAAAACAATATGGCAGCAGTTTCTCCTCTATAGTTAATTCCACATCAGTGCCAGATTAAGTTTATCATATTATTCAAATGTTGAAACCTTCGTGCTCTTAGAGTAAAATAGCAACTCCCACATTTGTTTCAAAGCTCCCTTGAATATGAGTCCACCCTGCACGTCCAGTTTTGCATGAACGTCAGGGTTCTGAGGCCAGAATCTGAATTCAGATTCCGGCCCCTTCAGTTATGAGCTGTGTCACCTCACACAAGTTACTTACTCTCTGTTTGCCTCTGTTCTCCCCTCTGTAAAATGGGAACTAAAAGAGTGCCTACATTATGTGGTTGTTATGAAGATTAAATGAGTTAATATGTGAGCACTCCTAGAATCATGCCTAGTGCCTGGTGAGAGCAGCACTGCATAAATGCTTAACTACAGTGCGAGTTCTGCTTCTTTCCCTCTCTGACTCTCAGCTTATGGTCTTCCACCCACTAAACATTCTTTATAAGGTCAGAAATGGAAGTAGTCTGGGTGCCTGGTGGCTTAGTCAATTGAGCGTTGGATTCTTGACTTCCGCTCAGGTCATGATCCCAAGGTTGTGGGATTGAACCCCGCATTGGGCTCCATGCTGAGCATGGAGCCTGCTTGAGATTCTCATTCATTCTGTCTCACTCTCCCCCCAACCCCCACCTCTGCCTCTCTCCTTGCCTTGTTCTCGAAAGAAAGAAAGAAAGAAAAGAAAGGAAAAGAAAAGAAAAAAGAAAAGAAAAGAAAAGAAAAGAAAAGAATAGAATAGAAAAGAAAAAAAGTAAGAAAAGAAAAGAAAGTAGTCAAGGACCAGAAATCTCACTAGCATGGAAATCTCTGGGGCAGGAATTAGATTGTCCTTCTGGAATGGTCTGTTCAGAATTCCCCTAGCCCTTTTGAGCCTCTAAACCTTCGCTTATTTGATTCTCCTTCTCTTGTGTACCTTTTTCTCCTATTTACTCAAAACGTATTCATTAAGAGTCAGGATCAAATTCTCTCTGGTGCCTTTTAAGAATGCTTTGGGCTTACTGGGTTTTTTTGTTTTGTTTTGTTTTTTCAATGAACTATATCTCTTACATTTGGTATTTTTGGGTCCTTAATCATTCACTGATATATTTTGTAAAATAATATTTGCTTATATATTGATCTCATCTCCTCCAAATATATGGATAGCTTATTAAGGACAGGGATAGATTTTTCTTTCATGTCTCCTGTGGAGCTGAACCAAAAGTAAATTCTGTTTCAATTAATTCAATAAATTCTATTGAATAGGATTTAATAAAGTCATTAGATATCTTTCTTTTCAGTCTCTCTGCAAAACTAGTAAGAGTAACTCAAAAGAAAAAAGTTTAAGAGGAATACAATACTGAAAAATATCAGAGATAAAAATAAAAAACTATAACCCCCAACGTCAAGGTAGATTTTCATGAGTTTAAATCATAAATATGGGCCTTCCCCTGAGTCATTTTCCAATTTACTTCACATATTTAAAATACATTTACAAGCAAGGAAACTGGACCCAAAGAATCCCACAATAAGTTAAGTGGAATTAGTGCCAGCACCTTTGTTTTTGGGTGTTCCCTCCAGAGCACCTTATATCTACCACACCATGGATCAAGTTGAGAAAAGGATTATCCAGAGTGGTTCAGTCTACAGACTTGTTAGTCTAAGTGGTGTTAGAAATTAGACAGATAGATTGTTCCTAATTGCTGTGAGTGACTGATATTAGAAAACATATATAACATAAAATGCAACTCAGCATTTTAGATATGTTGTTAGGCCTTCAGCCTTGGATGAAAAACAGCAGCTTTAGTCTTGAATTTTGATGCCGGGCTAGTTGTCATATTCATGGTGTTCTTATTTCTTGGCTATTTACAGTTTATGCCAATTATATTTATATTAAATTTGTTCAAATTTCACTTGTAATCCTTGGCTGTCTTGTCAACTTTTTAGTGGATAGTTAACCAAGAATCGAATTATAGGCAGTATCATTTTGATGCCCTCAAAGCTAAACAATAGAATCTAACTTTTGGCGACCGTATCTGAATATTTAATATTCACTACAGATCACATGTAGATGATTGAACTCTGATGCCACTCTATGAGTTTTGAAATAAATCTGAGGCTCCTTGTAGGAATGTTCAATGGCCTCCTCAGTTGAATTTTTGTTGACTTCTCTTAACATGTAAAAATCTTCCTTCTCTTAATTTCCTTGACTCTACCCTTTCTAGGTTCTCTGCTTATGTCTTCCCTTACCCTTTTTCCAAACCTTAGTTCTTAGCCCTCCATTATATTTTCTTTATAACTTGCAATATTTCATCTCAGTCACTCAAGTGTTTTTAATTAGTATCTCTACATGGATGACTCTTAAATTTACACCTCTGCCTTCAAAATCACTCTAAAATTCCAATTAGTGCTCTTCCAAAGGCCTGCTAGATGATCCTGGATGACCTCCGTTTACCTGAAATCTAATGTATTTTGAACTGAACTCATCGTGTCCCTGAAATTATCTCTGCTTCTTGATGTTCTTGCATTCTTCCTCCCATTTAATGGAAAACAAACTTCAGTGTCTCCTTTAATTCCTCTCCTTTCTGGACCTCATATAGTACTGCCTGTTTGATCTTCTTGATATCTGCAAAGTCCATTCTTTCCTATGGCTCTACCTTTCCCATTTATTCATCTGGATTGGCACTGCAGCTCAGTGCCCAGACCTACACATAATAATTACTTGTCAAATTAGTGAATGAATAACTTCCCTGTCTCAATTTCGTCACCCATCCAATATATTCCAGATTAATTGTTCCTTTAAAGCCATGAATTCATCATGTCACTCTCATATTGGAAAACCTACAACAGGGTTTCCCAGTCCTGACTTCACATTAGAATCACGTGGGGAGTTTTTAGAGCCTCCTATGCCCAGCCTCACCCAGCCCAACTGAAACAGACTTTCACGGGCAGGGGAGGGGCCAAGCATTAAGGGCTAATGTTCCAAGAATTTGACAAGTGACATGACAGAACACCATCCAAATCAGAACTGCTTTGCTGACCAACCAGCTTAGGCACTGACTGCAAAAAGACAGAATGGCTCTCAATACCAGCTAATTATCAGCTCTGCCATACTTTTTTAAGATTTCAAATAAGTCATTCTAATGAATCACTAATTTACAAACTAAACTCTGTATTCCTGACCCTGGTAATCAAGGCTCATTATCATATAACCAAAACTCTTTTTAAATATTATTGCCTCATGAGAAAGAATGAAATCCTGCTATTTGCAACAACATGGATGGAACTGGACAGTATTATGCTAAGTGAAATAAGCCAAGGATTACAAGTGAAATTTGAACAAATTTAATATAAATATAATTGGCATAAACTGTAAATAGCCAAGAAATAATTATGCTAAGTGAGAGATATCATATGTTTTCAGTCTTATGTGGAACTTGAGAAACTTAACGGAAGACCATGGGAGAAGGGGAGGGGAAAAATAATTTCAAACGGAGAGGGTGGGAGGCAAACCATAAGAGACTCTTAAATAAAGAGAACAAACTGAGGGTTGATGAAGGGGGGGAATGAGTGATGGGCATTGAGGAGGGCACTTGTTGGGATGAGAACTGGGTGTTGTATATAAGTGATGAATCATGGGGATCTAAAAACCCCCAACCCCCAAGGCCCCAAAACCCATAGCACACTGTATACACTGTATGTTAGCTAACTTAACAATAAATTATATTTATAAATAAATAAATAAATAAATAAATAAATAAATAAATAATAAAAGTAGTTCTTAAGGGGCTCCTGGGTGGTTCAGTCAGGTAGGTTTAGGCATCCAACTTCAGTTCAGGTCATGATCTCACAGGTTTGTGGGTTTGAGCCCCATGTTGGGCTCTGTGCTGACAGCTTGGAGTCTTGGGTCTGCTTCAGATTCTGTCTCCCTCTCTGTCTCTCTGCCTCTCCCCCACTCGTGCTTTGTCTCTTTCTCTTTCTCAAAAAAAACATTAAAAAAACTTTTAAAAATAATAAAGAAAATAGTTCTTAAATATTCAAAAATATTATTTCCTCTATTTTTTATATGAAAAAAATCTGCTTTAGTCATTTGCTCATATGCACTAAATATGACTTCTTGCGCACTGATATTTCCTTGCTTTTACTTATAGAGTGGGTTGACTATGACAGAGTACAACTTTGCCTTACTTCATTGTAATAAAGGAATTAATGGGGAATAGAACAAACATAATGTAGAAAATTTACACTCTAAACCAATCACATAGTAATTTAGAGTATTTATAAACTTTTTCAGGACATCTAAGTTTGCTTACCAGTAATGGCACTGAGCTCCAGTGAACCATAAAAAGTTGTAATAGTGGGATAAAAAGGAGAAGAAATGGAATTTTCAATTGTACTGAATATTAAATATACAGAGATGATTGCCAAAGGTTAGTTTCTATTATTTAGCTTTTCTGGCATCAAAATGATATTGCCTCTAATTCAATTCTTCTTGGTTAAATATACACTAAAAGTTTGACAAGACAGCCAAGGATTGCTATTGGATGACAAGTGAAATCTGAACAAATTTAAAATAAATATAATTGGCATAAACTGTGAACATCCAAGAAATAAGAACACTAAGAATATGACAACTAGTCTGGCATCAAAATTCAAGATGGAAATTGCTTTTTTTCATCTGTAGAGGAAAATATTGCCGAAGAAAACTGTGTCCATATATGTCTATTAAACACTATACTCCTGAACTTCTTAAAAGCATTTGTTTTATTAACTTCCAACTTGAATTTCATGAAGTCATATTTCCTTCTCTTACATCATATGAAGACATGTTGACCAAAAAAATGACTGAAGTGGGTTGAGAAAAGAATAATCTCCAAGAGTAATGGAACATAATTTCATTATTCCTATTCCATGGAGCTCTTTCCCCCATGAAATTTCTAGTGTCCTTCACCACTTCTCGTATCCAGTGTCTACAACAATAATGCTGAAAAGTAAAGGATATGATTTAGGAACCAATAAAATTTTATCTGATATATGTCTTATTCATAGGAAGGCTCAGGAGACACATAAAAGACAGTGATGTAGGGATGACTAATCACTGTCAGCTGGACTCATGGCTATATGAGCCATAATTCCCATATTTAAGTAAGAGGAAACTTTTAGGTCACTGAATTACATCACACCTAATCTCAAAAACAGAAACCTGATTCAGGTTATATTTATATCCAGAGCATTTCTGAAAATTCAGAGGCTCATTAAGAGGATAAAGTGATTGGGGCTCCTGGGTGGCTCAGTCTGTTGAACATCTGACTTCAGCTCAGGTCATGATCTCACTGTTCGTGGGTTCAAGCCCCACGTTGGGCTCTGTGCTGACAGCTCAGAGCCTGGAGGCTGTTTTGGATTCTGTGTCTCCCTCTCTCTCTGCCCCGCCCTCCATCACTCATGCTCTGCTTCTCTCTGTCTCAAAAAATAAATAAACATTAAAAAAAAAAAGGATAAAGTGATTTTATGGTGTTTTACACCAACCTGGATTGGAGTTTTCAAAAGGAATTTTTTGTGTATTGAGTGGGCTGCTCAGAGACAACTGTTTGACTCTAGAGGAATCTTTTACCACTCTCCTTCCATATTGTATCTAATGTATTTTGGTAGCTAGTTGTATTCATGAAGTTATTCTAAAATTTAGGGATCCAAGAGTATCCAAAACACAGAGCTTCATCTGGCAAAATGGTAGGTAGGATAATGCCAAAGACATTCATGTTCTAATCTAATCTAATCTGTTGCTTTACATGGCAAAAAGAATTTTGCAGATTGGATTAAAGTGAAGGACCCAGAGATGGGTAGAGTATCCTGGATTATATGGATGGGGCCAATATAATCTCATAAATCCTTAGGAGGAGTCTTTCTTGGCTATAGCCAGAGAGAGGGCTGTGATATTGGAAGCAGGGTCAGAAAGATGTGACATTGCTGGCTTTGAAGATGAGAGAAGGGGGCCTTCTCTTGGCCTTGAGTCAAGGAATTAGAGCAGCCTGAAGAAGCTATAAAAAGTGAGGAAACAGACTTTAGAGTCTTCAAAGGGGAACACAGCTTCACCCACAAAATTGATTCTAGTCTAGTGAGAACTCTCACAGACTTCTGACCTACAGAACTGAAAGATGGTAGATTTATGTTGTTTCAAGCCAAAATTTGTTACAGCAGGATATATAAGATTAATAGAAGAATTTATATGGTCATTTGTCTTCAATGGGCAGTTGGGAAGATATCAAAAAAAGAGATCCTCTCAAAGGATTTACTAAGAAACATTTGGCAAGGAGCCTAAACTATCATATTTTTGAACTTCCTAATTGTTATGTAGTGTAATTGTAATGTTTATCTGTTAAGTGCACTATTACACGATTTTCTTTGTTAAAAGCAGCTTTATATGATTTGCCCATTTAAAGTGTACAGTTCACTGTTTTTTAGTGCATTCACACAGTTGTGAAACCATCATGACAATCCAATTTTAGGACATTTTCTACCTCCTAAAAGAAATTCCACTCCTGTTGGCAGTCGATGCCCATCATCTCGTCCCAGCTCTAAACAATCACTAATCTACTCTGTCTCTATAAATTTGCCTTTTCTGGACATTTCATATAAATGGAATCCTACAATACGTGGCCTTTTGTATCTAGCTTCTTTGACTTAACATTATGTTTTCAAGGTTCAATCAGTACTTTATTCTTTTCATTGCTTAATAATATTCCATTATGTGGCTCTACCACATTTTGTTTGTTCATTCAATCATTTGTGGAAATTCAGGTTGCTTCTACTTTTCAGTTAGGAACAATGCCGCTATGAACATTTGTGTCCAAGCTTTTATATAAACATACATTTTCATTTCTCTTGGGTATATGCCTAGGAGTAAAATTTCTAAGTCATATGATCATTCTTTGTTTAATGTTTTGAGAAATTGTCAAACTTTTCCCAAATGACTACACTGATTTGCAATTGTACTAGTAATTTACAGGGTTTCAGATTTTTCTACCATCTTCATGAAAACTTGTTACTGTCTTTTTAAGAAAAAGTCCACTATAGTTAACATATAATGTTATATATATATTTAAGTTTATTTAGTGTGATATATATGATATCTGATATGCTATATGCTATATGATATATATAATGATAACATTATATATAATGTTATATAACATTAAATATAATGTTATATATATATTTAAGTTTGTTTATTTAGAGAGAGAGAGAGAGAGAGAGAGAGAGAGAGAGAGAGACCCCCAAGCAGGCCCTGTGCTGTCAGTGCAGAGCCTGATATGGAGCTCCATCTCATGAACCTTGAGATCATGACCTGAGCCAAAATCAAGAGTTGGATGCTTAACCACCTAAACCGCTCAGGCACCCCAATATACAGTGTTATATTAGTTTCAGGTGTGTAATATAGTGATTTAACAATTCCATACATTGCTCAGTGCTCATCACATAACTGTGCTCTTTTAACATTTATTTATTATTGAGAGACAGAGAGAGACAGAGCATGAGCATGGGAGGAGCAGAGAGAGGAGGAGACACAGAATCTGAAGGAGGCTCCAGGCTCTGAGCTGTTAGCACAGAGCCTGACGTGGGGCTCGAACTCACAAACCCAGTGAGATCATGACCTGAGCCCAAGTCAGACACTTAACCGACTGAGCCATCCAGGTGCCTCCACATAACTGTACTCTTAATCCCCTTCACCTATTTCACCCATCTCCCCTCCCATCTCCCCTCTGGCAACCATCTGTTTGTTCTCTATAGTTAAGAGTCTGTTTTTTGGTTTCTCTCTCTCTCTCTCTCTCTCTTTCTTTATTTTATTTTTTTTGATATTCTGCTTCGTTTCTTAAATTCCACATATGAGTGAAATCATATGGTATTTATCTGTCTCTGACTTTTTTGCTTAACATTATACTATCTAGTTCCGTCCATGTTGTTGCAAATGGCAAGATTTCATTCTTTATGACTGAATAATATTCATTTGTATATGTATATACCACATCTTAATCCATTCATCTATTCATGGATTCTTGGGCTGCTTCCATATTTTGGCTAATGTAAATAATGCTGCTATAAACACAGAGGGGCACATATCTTTTTGAATTAGTGTTTTTGTATTCTTTAGATGAATACCCAGTAGTAGAATTACTGAATCATATGTTAGTTCCATTTTTAATTTTTTGAGGAGCCTTCATGCTGTCTTCCACAGTGGTTGCACCAATTTGCATTCCCACCAACAGTGCAGAAGGGTTCCTTTTCACTTGTTGTTTCTTTTATTGTTGACTTCAGCCATTCTGACAGATGTGAGGTGCTATCTCATTGTGGTTTTGGTTTACACTTTGCTGATGATGAGTGAAGTTTAGCATGTTTTCATGTTTGTTGACCATCTGCATGTCTTAGGGTATAAGTAAGTGGTCCAGTTGCATTCTTTTGCATGTAGATGTCCAGTTTTTCAACACCATTTGTTGAAGAGATTGTCTTTTTCCTGTTGCATATGTTTGCCTCCTTTGTTAAAGATTAATTAACCATATGATTATGAGTTTATTTCTGGGTGTTCTATTCTGTTCCATTGATCGATGTGTTTATCTTTGTGCCAGTACCATACTGTTTTGATTACTACAGCTTTGTAGTATATCTTGAAATCTGGGATTGTGGTACCTCCAGTTTGTTCTTTTTCAAGATTGCTTTGGCTATTGGGAGGTCTTTTCATGGTTTCATATACATTTTAGGATTATGTCAGTACTGTGAAAAATGCTGTTGGTATTTTGATAGGGATTGCATTAAATCTGTAGGTTGCTTTGGGTAGTATGGACATTTTAACAATATTTGTTCTTTCAGTCCATGAGCATGGAATACCTTTCCATTTTTTTTGGTGTTGTCTTTAATTACTTTCATCAATGTTTTATAGTTTTCAGAATACAGGTGTTTCACCTCCTTGGTTAAGTTTTTTTTTTTCTCTTAATTTTTGTACAGTTGTAAGTGGGACTGTTTTATTTTTTAAGTTTATTTATTTTGAGAGAGAGAGAGAGAGAGAGCATGCAAACAGGGGAGTGGCAGAGAGAGAGAATCCTAAGCACTCTCCGCACTGTCAGTGCAGAGCCAGAAGGGACACATCTCATGAACTGTGAGATCATGACCTGAGCTTAGATCAAGAGTTGGACACTTAGGGACACCTGGGTGGCTCAGTCAGTTAAGCATCTGACTTTGGCTCAGGTCATAATCTCACAGTTTGTGAGTTAGAGCCCTGCATTGGGCTCTATGCTGACAGCTCAGAGTTTGGAGCCTGCTTCAGATTATGTGTCTCCCTCTCTCTCTGTCCCTATCCCACTCACACTCTCTCTCAAAAATAAAGAAACGTCAAAGAATTGGACGCTTAACCGACTGAGCCACCGTGGCACCTCTGGGATTGTTTTCTTTATTTCTTTTTCTGCTACCTCATTATTAGTGTATAGAAATGCAATGGATTTCTATATATTGATTTTGTATACTGCAACTTTATTGAATTCATTTATAAGTGCTAGTAGATTTTTAGTGGAGTCTTTCCTTACCAATTTGGATGCCCTTTTATTCCTTTTTCTTTCTGGTTGCTGTGGCTAGGATTTTCAATACTGTGTTGAATGGAAGTGGTCAGAATGGACATCCTTGTGTTGTTCCTGACGTTAGGGGAAAAACACTCAGTTTTTCCCATTGAGTATGATATTAGCTGTGGATTTTTCATTTATGGGCTTTATTATATTGAGTTATGTTTCTTCTCACCCTACTTTCTTGAGGGTTTTTATCATGAATGGGTGTTATACTTTGTCAAATGCATTGTTTGCCTCTGTTACAATGATCACATGGTTTTTATCCATTCTCTTGTTGATGTGATATATCACATTTCTTGATTGGTGAGTATTGAACCACCTTTGCATCCCGGGAATGAATCCCACTTGATCGTGGTGAATGATTTTTTAAATGTATTATTGTGTTGGTTTGCTAATATTTTGTTGAGTATTTTTGCATCTATATTCATCAGAGACATTGGCCTTTAGTTCTCCTATTTTGTAGTGTCTTTATCTGGTTTTGGTGTCACAGTAATGGTGGCCTCATAGAATGAATTCGGAAATTCTCCTTTCTCTTCCATTTTTTGGAATAGTTTAAGAAGAATAGTTATTAAGTCTTCTTTAAATTTTTGGTAGAATTCATCTGTGAAGCCATCTGGACCTGTACTTTTGTTTGTTGGGAGTTCTATTGATTACTCATTCAGTTTCATTGCTGGTAATTGGTCTATTCAAATTTTCTGTTTCATCCTGATCCAGTTTTGGGAGGTTAGATGTTTCTAGAAATTTATCCATTTCTTTTAGGTTGTCCAATTTGTTGACATACAACTTTTCATAATATTCTCTTACAATCCTTTGTATTTCTGTGGTGTTGTTTGTTATTTCTCTTCATTTCTGGTTTGATTATTTGAGTTCCCTCTCTTTCTCTTTTTTTGATGAGTCTGGCTAAAGGTTTATCAATTTTGTTGAACTTTTCAAAGACCCAGCTCCTGGTTTCATTGATGTGTTCTATTGTTTTTGTTTGTTTGGTTGGTTGGTTTTTTAGTTTCTATTCCATTTATTTTTGCTCTAATCTTTATTATATTCTTCTTTCTATAAACTTCCCTCTTTAAGGCTTTTGCTGCATACCAAAGATTTTGGACTATTGTGTTTTCATTTTCATTTGTTTCTGTGAATATTTTGATTTCTTCTTTGATTTCCTGGCTGACCCATTTATTGGTAAGTAGCATATTATATAACTTCCATGTATTTTTGCTCTTTCCAGATTTTTTCTTGTGGTTGACTTTAAGTTTCAAAGTGTTGTGGTTGGAAAAGATGCATGAAATGACTTCAATCTTTTTAAATTTGTTGAGGCTTGTTTTGTGGCCTAATACATGGTCTATTCTGGAGAATGTTCCATGTGCACTTGAAAAGAATGTGTATTCTGTTTTAGGATGGCATGTTCTGAATATACCTGTTAGATCCATCTGGTCCAATGTGTCATTCAATGCTACCATTTCCTTAATTTTCTGTCTGGATGATCTATTCACTGGTGTAAATGGGGTGTTAAAGTCCACTACAATTACTTCTTTTTTATCTTTGTTATTAGCTGTCTTATATATTTGGGTGCTTTCATGTTGGGTGTACAAGTATTTACACTTGCTATATCTTCTTGTTGGATTGTTCCTTGTATATTATGTAGTGTTCTTCTTTGTCTCTTGTTACAGTCTTTGTTTTAAGTCTTCTATTTTTTCTGGTATAAGTATTGTTACCCTGACTTTCTTTCCACTTACAATTATGCTTGTGTCCTTAGGTTTGAAAGGAGTCTCTTGTAGGCAGCATATAGATGGGTCTTGCTTTTTTTTATCCATTTAGTCACCTTATCTTTTGATTGGTTACACTCTTTTTTTTTAAGTTTGTTTATTTATTTTGAGTGAGAGTATAAGCAAGTGAGTACAAGTTGGGGAGGGACAGAGAGAGAGAGAGAGAGAGGGAGAGAGAGAAGGAGAGAGAGAATCCCAACCAGGCTTCATGCTGTTACCATAGAGCCTGATGTGGGGCTCATTCCCACGACCCTGGGATCATGACCTGAACTCGTATCAAGAGGTGGATGCTTAACGAACTGAGCCACCAAGGCACCTCCAAAGTAATTATTGATAGGTATGTACTTATTGCCATTTTGTAATTTGTTTTATGGTTGTTTTTATAGTTCTTCTCTGTTGCTTTTTTCTCTTGCTCTCAAAAGGTTTTGTTGACCTTTAGTGACATATTTGATTCCTTTCTCTTTTTCTTTTTTTGCATATCTTTTACTGGTTTTGGTTTGTGGTTACCATTAGGTTTGTATATAACATCTTCTACATACAGTGATCTATATTAAGTTGATGGTCACTTAAGTTTGAACCCATTCTTTACTTTTGTCCCCTACCCCCTCCATCACATTTTAGGTTACGGTGTCATACTTTACAACCTTTTATTTAGTGAATCCCTTGACTGATTTTTATAGATATACTTATTTTACTGCTTTTGTATTTCCTACTTTTCTTACTCTTACTCATGGTGTTTCCTTTCTACTCAAAGGATCCCTTTTAACAATTTTTGTAGCACTGACTTAGTGGTGAAGAATTCCTTTAACTTTTGCTTTCTTGAGAAGCTCTTTATCTGTTCTTCTATTCTGAATGATAGCCTTGCTGGAGAGTTTTCTTGGCTGCACGTTTTTTTCTTTCAGCACATTGAATATATCATGACAGTTCATTCTATCCTGCAAAATTTTTGCTAAATAATCAGCTGATAGTCTTATAGGGTTTCCTTTGTATGTAACTGTTTTCTTTTCTATTGCTGCTTTTAAAATTCTCTCTTTATCAAAAATGACGTTTTGTCATTTTAATTACTATGTGTCCTGGTGTGGACCTTCTTGGGTTGTTTTTGTTGGGGGTCTCTGTGCCTCCTGGATCTGGATTTGTTTTCTTTACTCAGATTTGGGAAAATTTCAGCTACAATTTCTTCATATAATTTTCTCTTACTTTTCTCTTTCGTTTCTTTCTGGGATTCCTTATAATCCAAATGTTATTACACTTGATGCTGTCATGGAGTTGTCTAAATTTATTTTAATTATCATTATTATTTTTCTCTTTCCTGTTGAGCTTGACTGCTTTCCATTACTCTGTCATCCGGCTCACTGATGCGTTCTACTTCATCTTGTCTACTATTAATTCCATCTACTGGAAATAAATTAATTCATTTATTGAGTTTTTTTTACCTCTGATTAGTTCTTTTTTATGTTTTCTATCTCTTTGTTGAGGGTGTCACTAAGGCCCTCCACTTTTGTCTCAAGTACAGTAAGTAGCTTTATGACCATTACTTTAAATTTTCTACTAGGCATATTACTTACCTCTGTCTTATCTAAGTCTCTTGCTGTGATTTTGTTCTGTTCTTTCATTTAGGACATATTCCTCTGTCTCCTCATTTTGTCTAACTTTCTGTGTCTGTTTTTATGTGTTAGGAAAGTCAGCTGTGTTTTCTGCTCTTAAAAGTAAGGCCTTATGAAGAAGAGGTCCTCTAGTGCCCTGCAGAATAATGTTCCTGTTCACCAGAACCTGGCACTTCAGGGGTGTCTCCTATGTGTGTTGTATCATACTGCTCTGGTGGTGGAGCTGCATTCGCCTTCAGTCCAATTGTCTGAAATGGCTCTCTTTGCTTGTTGTGGGCAGTGTTTGGTCCTTATGGGATTAGTGAGCCAGTTTGAGGCCCAGTCATTTGCCAGAGATGCAGTGGCACAAAACTGCAGGAGAACATGGGGGCAGGGTGCAGAGTGCCAGCAAGGCCTTCACAGGTGGGAAGGGACCTGCAGCTGCTGGGGCTGAAGGCAAGTTGGGTTGGAGGGTGAGAATCTTCCAAAGTGTGTGCATGGTGGTGGGACATGTGGTTTTAGCAAGTTTTACAGGTCTGCTCTGGGAGGAGACTTGGATTTGAGGCCAGATTGGAGGGGACTTTCTGCAGGAGAACACATGGGGTAGGGTGTGTTGTTAGGAAAGTTAAGTAGCAAGTGTCGGTGCCATGCTGTTTCCTGCAGGTGTCTTGTATGTTTATGCTGGGCAGTGTGGGAATAAAATGGCGCACACTAAATCCTCTGTTCTTAGAGAAGTCTCCCAATAATCTCTGTCCCTCCAGCACATGCTCGGAGATTAGTAAACATATCTGCCTCCCATAAACCCCAGGCCTTTTTCAAACTACTGCCTCTCTGCTATATTTCCACCGGGTCATTTGTTGTGTTGTTTCTCTTTTTTTTTTTTTTCTTTTATACTATTCTTTCTTTTATGAAGATGTAATTGATATTAAACTCACCTTTTTAAAATGTACAATTCAGCAGTTTTTAGCACATTCACATTATTTTGCAACTATTACTTCAATCTAATTTTGGAACATTTTCATCACCCCAAAAAGAAACCCTACACTCACTCCCCCTCCCTCCCAGCCTTAGGCAACCACTAATCTACTTTTTGTCTCTATGGATTTTCTTGTTCTGGATATTTCATATAAATCAGATCATATAATATGTGGCCTCTTGTGTCTGGCTTCTTTCACTTAGCACACAATTTTCAAGGTCCATTTGTGTTGTAGCATTTCATGTTACCATGAATATGAGGGGTTTAATTTTCTTCACAGCCTTGTCATCACTTAGCCTCTGTGTTTGTTTGTTTGTTTATTTGTTTGTTTTATTATAGCCACCCAAATGGGTGCAAAGTGGTATCACTTTGTGGTTTTGGTTTGCATTTCTCTAATGACTAATGATGTTAAAACGTGCTTGTTATTAACCATTTGTATATCTTATGTGAAGAAATGTCTATTTAGGTCTTTTGCCCATTTTTAAGTTAGATTATCCTTTTTGTATTGCTGAATGGTAAGAGTTCTTTATATATTCTGAATTCACTTCCTTTATAAGATATATTATTTGTTAATATTCCTCCTGGTCTATGTCTTTTCATTTTCTTGATGGTGTCCTTTGATGTACTCATGCTTTTAATTTTGATGAAGTCCAGTTTACTTATCTTTTGTTGCTTGTGTCTTTGGTGTTATAACTAAGAAACCATTGCCTAATCCAAGGTGATAAAGATTTATACCTATGTTCTCTTCTAAGAGTTTTGTTTTGGTACTTATAGTTACACCTTTGATCTATTTTGAACTAAATTTTGAATATGGGGTTAGGTGAGGGTCCAACTTCCGTGTTTGCCAGCACCATTTGTTGGAAAAGACTATTTTTTCTCTATGGAATTATCTTGGTGTTCTTTTTTCAGGCAAATCAGTTGATCATGAATGTAAAGGTTTATTTCTGGTCTCTCAATTCTATGCCGTTTACCTATCAATCTTTCCTTAAGCCAGTATCACACTGTCTTGATTACTGTAGCTTTGTAGTAACTTTTCAAGTTGGGTGGTGTGAGTTTCCAACTTTGTTCTCCTTTTTCAAGATTGTTTTATGTATTCTGGATTCCTTGCATTTCCATAAAAATTTTAGGATCCACTTAATATTTCTTTTCATTGGATTAGTGAAGTCAACGTGTGGGGAGTAAATCTGATGTATAAGAGGCTTTCTGAATTCTCCATATGTGAACATAAGAGGTGTGCTGATCTGGGAAGGGAATTTCATCCACTGTATCAATGGCCTGTCCTGTCTTTGAGCAATAAACCAGATCTCTCCCATCTACCTTACCCAGGGCTGCAATAAAGCTGGACCTTCCTGTTGTGCTTTCTTTTTAAGGACTGTCAGTTCCCTCTGCACCACCACCCCCCACGCCCCCAGCTCTCCCATTAGCCTGCTGATTTTTTTAAAAAAATATTTTAATGTTTATTTATTTTTGAGTGAGAGAAGGAGAGAGACACAGAGTGTGAGCAGGAGAGGAGCAGAGAGAGGGAGACACAGAATCTGAAGCAGACTCCAGACTCTGAGCTGTCAGCACAGAGCCTGACATAGTGCTCAAACTCATGAACCACGAGATCATATGAGCTGAAGTCGGACACTTAACCAACTGAGCCACGCAGGTCCCCTGAGACTGCTGATTTTTAAAGTTCCATGTTTTAAGCCCCACTGATTATAAGAATTCATGAAATCTGGCTCCTCATGTTAAGGGAATTCATCTTTCCTGTGCAGCCACGTGTTAAGGGAATTAATCTTCCCTGTGCAGGCTTTTTGGTATGAGCCTGTTTCTCTCCCTTCTCCCTGCCCACAGCATCCCTCCCTCTCATGGATAGTTCTGTGGGTCCGTTTAGCTCCTGCCCACATGTCCAACCTTCCTATCCTCTTCATTGCAGCCTCTTCTCTACATTTAGCTATGGAGAGTTTGTTCTGTCAGTCTTTAGGTCTAGTAAGATAAACATAAGACATAGGAAGAAAACGTGGTTTGAAATTTGGTTTATACTTGAGCAATGGGAACTCATTAGTGGGTTTCCAAAAAAGAGTGATATGACCATATTTTTTATTGGAAGTATTATTTTCATCAGAAGGCAAAGTATGTATTTGAGAGAGACAACTCTGGAAGCAGGAAACCAGTTTGGAGACAAGCTTATAGGCAGTAAATGAGGAAGAGATGATGAGATATGTTTACAATAAAGATGGCACATTGGATTGAAATGAAGAGATGCTAATGAAGTAGAGTTAGCAGGACTTAATGAATGAAGGGGAACAGAATTTGTGGCCATATTTAATGTACAAAAGAAGGACTTCTTTTTCTGTTAATATTAACAAAAACTAAACCTATTTCAACTCTGTTGGGAAACAGCCAGTAGTAAGAAAAGACAACAAGTAGAGCAAAGTCCTTGAGATGAAAGAGGAAAAGGGGGTTAAGAGCCCAAATTAAGAGGTTAGCTTTCTTTATTCTTAGATGAGGGACAGCATTTCCTCAATTTCAGGTAGGGTTAGAGTTCGCGTCTGAGAGCTAGCAGGAGCCCAGACTCTAGACTCTAGGCTCTCAGAAAGGGATTGGCAAGTGTAGAAGGAGGAGATGGATATATTACCTTCCCTAGAAAGCTACTTAAGTGCCTGTCCAATTACCTGTGCTTATACTGGTGGAATTCTTGCTTGCAAACTTCTACTGTCTTTTTTAAGTAGGTGATAATCTAAGAGAAATGAATAATGTCTGAAGACCATGGAGATGGTTTGAAAAATCACCAAAAGGCATAAACCATTGACTAGGAGAATATTAAGACTACCAGGCACTGTTAAGATCCCAATTATTTGTAAATTATGACTTTTTGGTGGCATCAGCCTTTGCCATTGTATGGCTTTGTCATGAGCATTTGGCTGCCTTGGTATGAGGGCAGGAAGGCTAACAACTATATCCAAAGTTAGAGTTTTACTGAACAGAGCAAAGAAAGGTGTGATCAGGGAGTAGGAATGTTAGAATATGAAATTTTAGAGATCTCTTTCTTCCAAATGTTGGCAAGCTTCCAGGGATGAGGGTAAAGGAAAGCTGGTTAAATGAGGTGGAGGTGAAGACCTTAAGATGAAGAGGTCAAGGTTTGGGGTTTGCATGGGAAATGTACCACTTACCTAACATACTGTCTAGGTAAACACATTTGTCAGCAACTCTGCTTTATACAGATTATAACAGTTAGAATTTATAACACACCTATGAAGAAAGTAATTTTATTCCAATGTTCGCATAAAAATTGGAACCTTAGAAAGTTTGAGTAACTTGCGTAAGATCACACAGATATTCCGAGTAATAACAGACATTTTACAGCAATTTACAATGTGTTTTGAGGCATTGTTCTAAATGCTTTACATTCTAAGTTTTAATTGCTCAGAAAATTATTTATTATTATTATCACCGTGTTAGGGAGGAGGCTCAGGAAGTTTTCATAACTAAGGTCACATGGCTACTAAGTGGCAAGAGTTTGAACTTAGAGGAAGTGTCAGAAATAGGCTATGAGTCAAACTTGATGTTGCTCCAAAACCCATGTTTTAGCTACTCAGAAATAGCATCTACTTATGTGGGGTGCTTTTCTTTCAAGCTTCTATGAAAAGATCCCTTCCAAGAATATTAATGGAGATTTTAATTTATGCAAGGTTAAAATTTTAAGCATCATGAAATAAATGAAACTAAAATTCACATTGCAAAAAAAAAAAAATGAAACCAAACAGAGCATTTAAGCATAATATAGGAAGATGGAAGGAAAGGCAGAAATATGAAGGAAAATGAGGAAAAAATCAGAAATCATTGAGGAGATCTATGTTAATTTTTCTTGTCTCTGAAGTGGCAACACTTTTTCTTACCGAATTAAAGGTGTATTTGGTTCCTCATGAGCCTGGTTGCTTTTTTTTTTTTTTTTTTTGCCAATAGCTGAAGTGCAAGGATTTTGCACGAAAGAGCCCAGAACCTTGTACAGTTACTCTTAGTACTATCCACCTGCACCCCTGGGGAAGTGGAAACTGATAGGTTCTCTGATAGTCAGCCTCCACTCTTTCCCTTCAGTCCACATAGACCCTTCTGTGCCAACTTCACCAGCTGGACCCCAGCCTCCATTTCCCTTTCTCTTCAGTGGTTACTACCCCTTCTTCCACAACTATTGATTCATATCTGCCAAAGGGGCATAAGGAAACTGAAAGCAGTCTGTCTCTTGACTCACTAGTTGTGTTGTTTACATTTAATAAAGGAGCACAAGGAAATGGCAACATCTAAGTGCTTCTATAGGAGGCTGGACTTGCTTCATTGACAGTGACTATGATTTTTATTTATAAATAACATTAACAGAAAATGGGAACTGAAACATTGAAGAACTATCACAAGCACAATATTCTCCCCTCAAACTTAAAAAATCAGTGTAGTTTATGGAAATTAAAAACCTGTGAGGCTGAGAGAAGTTTTAGAGCCTTCTCTATCACCAGTCATTTGACTTCCTGAGCATCATTCTCCTTGTCAGTGTAAATAATAACCACCTTCAGAGAATCATTATAACAACCAAATCATTAAAATGAAAATAGATAATATATATGAATAGCCTGTGACCTGTTATAGGCAAATAGCTCATTATATTTCTCTATTTCTTCATTGAGAAAGCATAGATCTTTAGACCTGGGCACTGAAAGTTATATTTGCTGGATACCTGTTCCTAAGATCCAAGTAAACAGCT
This sequence comes from Lynx canadensis, assembly GCF_007474595.2. Lineage (NCBI taxonomy): Eukaryota > Metazoa > Chordata > Mammalia > Carnivora > Felidae > Lynx > Lynx canadensis. Next base: position 150,809,164 of record NC_044303.2, on the reverse strand, counting down.
AAAGTCAATGCAGGATGCTTTCCTTTGACAAAGACATTATTTCACAGTTGATTCCTGTGGAACAAATGTAAATTGCTTTCACTAAAGGATAAAGTTGGAAGTTCATTATCATCACAGATGTTCAAAGTACATATATGTAGATTATTATTATTTGCTTTTTCCTCTGCGAAGTTGTTCTTTTTTTTCTAAATCAAAATGACTAGTACATGCAAACAGCATATAATTGAAGTTACAGTAAAGATCACAACTAAATGAGAGCATTTGTTCAATTATGTGATTTTGGCAGCAAAACAGTGATTTTATTTTGTTATTATTTATTTATTTTAAACACTCAGTGATTTTATTATCCATTAGTGTTTGCTTTATTTTGTCGGAAGTGGAAAGTAGGGAGATCTTTATCTCATTTGGGGTACGCCTGACTTGGACATTTAACCAAAACTCTGGTTGGTGTACTATTGGTTTTCTCAAGCTCTTCTGATGACTTTTAATTTCATTACATCCAAATAAAAAATGGCATGCTACATCTAGTCTGTGGACTGAATTTATGCTGGAGGCAAGTTTTGTTTGGGAATGGATGTACCTCTTGGATACGTGTACACTCTCCACCATCCTAAGCCTCCACATCTCCACCTTCTCACACTCATCCTACACCCAGCCACCTCACTCATTTATGTCAATTGCCTGACCCCAGTGGGCATTGGAGTTTGGGGCTTCTAGTTCATGGGAAGGAGGAAATGAGGAATAATCCAGGTATTTATTTTTATGCTGTCGTTGTAGCATGGAAAGAGAGTTACATTTTTATTGTGAATACATGCTATGAATACTGGTAGTGCATTCTTTGCCTTTAAAAATTTTTGCAGCTAAAATAATCTAAATAGGTCTAGTTTTTCCAATAATTTCTTCAAGGTTTTGTTAGTAAGCAGCCAAAAAGAGAGGAAGGGACTACTGGATTTTCAATTAGAGAGAAAGAGAATTCCTGTCGACCTTACTGAAGGAGGGGGAAAAAAAGGGCAAATCTGGCGGGTCGAGGGCTTTTTGCTCAGTGCCCGTGTGATTGCCCACAGAGCTCCTGTGATCTGGCGCTGGCTGCAGCACATCTCTCTATTTGCACATGCATGGAAACACTTTTTGTTGAAGCTACTTGACAACATTTAATGTTTATTGTTTACTTGTCATTCTGAGAAACCACACACAGACTGTTTAGGTTACACCTAATGACAGTTTTTATTCATTTTACAGTTTAATGTTTCTTTTTATTTAGCTTTTGTTATGGTTTCACAACTCCTTTCATTTATTGGAATCGTAGACAAGTTTGAAATGTGAGTGCACCCGTAAGACAAACACACATCATTACCTTTCCCTCTCCTGGTGTGCAGCCCTTTGTGAAATCTGCCAAGAGAGTATAGACGCTGATGCATGGGTAACAGAGGAGAGGGGAAGGGTGGCTTCAAAAGCCCCATGTGTTTTATAGATATTTCTTTGAGAAGGTTTCTCCCAGTCAGATGGGAGCTGTGGGATAGAGATAGTAGGTGGGCTACAAAGTGCAAGGCGGTAAGAAGACTTTAGCAAGTGTATTTCTAAGAATATAAAGTCCCTGGGGAGAGCTAGTACTTAGTTCCCTTTCCTCCCTAGTCCTAGGAAAATTATACTATTTGTGATTAGAAAGGAATCACCCATGGAAAATTTGCATATACACTTTGCACTCTATCCTGACTTCAAATTAGCTAGTGTTGGGGGGTAGAGGAATGAATATTTTACTTGGGATTCGTTGTTTATTCATATGACAAATAAATAGGAATAGGGCCATACTTGGCTTACTGCTGCTCTATACCACACTAGGACTGGCAGAATAAGGGAGCTGTTTGCTTATGTGTGCTTCCAGGAGTGTTTTAGCTCCTTGGTGCCATGCTGAATGTCATTAAGCCACACGATAAAAATTGATGTAAGCCAGAATGCCACACTCTTGCTGTCCCAAAGAAGTCACGGTAGCCAAAGGCAACATTAAAAATACACTTTAGGAATAACCTGACAAACAAGTAGAACCAAGGAAATATTGACATTGAAAGTAGAAAACTGTAGCTGTTGCACTGGAGAAATTTGAGATGGCATGATAACAGTATTTGCTGAGAGTCTGCTGTACACAGCAGCATGAGTTTGGGGAAGCAAATTGGGATTCCATAATGACTTGTACAAGTAGTAGCTCAGAGGAAGGCATGTCTCTAGGGAGGGTGAAACTACAGAAGAAATCAAAGCCCAGGTCCAATAGGAGCTTTGTGAAGTCGGGGAGAGCGCAGCACAGAGGTCCATAGCCATCTTCAGTCCATGGGTGGTGCTAGGGGATTTCGTCAAAAGCAAACTGAGCTGTAGTAAAACAAATGAATATTCCCAGCTATTAGGTTTTGTATTTGTTTTTTGCTTTGCTAATCTGGGTGGATGACGAAAGCAGTTTCCCCACATTTCATGAGTAGCTAAGCAGTTTGGTCTGGTTTTAGTTTTAGTTACCTGTTTTCTCAATCTTGGTGTTGCAGGTTATTTTTTCCTAATTAATTTTCAGGCCGCTGAGACTGTGAGTTTTTAAAGAAATTAAGAATTAGTGAGATGAGGGGCGCCTGGGTGGCGCAGTCAGTTAAGCGGCCGACTTCAGCCAGGTCACGATCTCGCGGTCCGTGAGTTCGAGCCCCGCGTCAGGCTCTGGGCGGATGGCTCCGAGCCTGGAGCCTGTTTCCGATTCTGTGTCTCCCTCTCTCTCTGCCCCTCCCCCGTTCATGCTCTGTCTCTCTCTGTCCCAAAAATAAATAAACGTTGAAAAAAAAAAAATTTAAAAAAAAAAAATAAAAAAAAGAATTAGTGAGATGAATGTTTCCCAAGATGAGTTTATATTCTTACAACTTTTGTATATTTATGATGATCTTACAACATTAGAATTTTTTTGAACAGGGTCAATAAGTTTCCTACCACAGAATGAGGGAATCCCATCAGTGAAATCTCTGTGATATGGATGGCTGATGAAGAGAAGGTGATGAGGAATGGAAAAGAGTGAGCCACAGAAAATGTGCTTTCATGACTCAGAGCAGCTGTGATCAGAGAGGGTCAATGGGGGTTTCTGAGGGGCTCATGGATGTGTTCACAAAAGAAAGAGTCAACATATGTCTGGTCCAGAGAGTGGGAAGCCAGAATATAATTTTACCACTTACCAGGCAAGTAAAAGCCATTTCATTCATTCCCTTGATCTTTTTCCTCCCATTACGTGTGACCATGATGAGATAAATGAGAGCAGATAAGAAGAAGAGGAGGAGGTGAGTGGAGAAGGCGGGTGTTGCCAATTATTGGCTGAAGAGAAGGAGAAGATTCCCTTTTGAATAAAAATTGAATGATTGCTTAATATCTTGAACTTGGAGACTCTACATAGCTGAAGTGCGACCGTGTTTGATGACTTACAATGACTAGGATTTTCTATTGCCTCACTGTGAGCAGAGGAATCAGGGGGCTGCTGGAATTTTTACGCAGTTCATTTCCATCCACTAAATAATATGTCCGGGGATATAGAAAACAACATAAAATCATATTTAATCGTATCCCATGTGTGTTTAACATATAGGTTACAAAGTAATAAAAATAAAAAACACCAAAACCTTTCTCCAATGGGCTTAAACAAAGCCTGGGTTATGTGACTGGACAATCCAGAGATTGGGTTGACATCAGCTAAGGCTTGAGCATTCAATTCCTTCCATTGGTTCCCTTGTGGTCTTAAGATGTTTGCCAAAAGTACCCAAAGCTGCATTCTGTTTGTTTCCTGTCTAGCTGAAAAGATAACTTCTTTGTCCTGATGTATTCCACAAAAGTAAATTGAAAGATTCAAATCCTAAGATTTGAATGGTTCAAACCCCCATGAAACTATCTCTGTGGCCCTGGGGTACATATGTTGGTTGCTTAGTTTAGTTCACATGCCAGAGGGTAGGATCATCTTCCCTGGAACCATGCAGGTACTACAATCATTGCATTAGCAAGGCGGAAATGATTAATGAGTTCCAGAGAAGGAAAAGTACCTGTTTAAAATCTTTAATCTACATAGCAACCTTGTGAATTAGGTTATATTGTTGTCCCATTTTTCAGATGAGAACCATTTCCCAGGATGAATAGCTTATAAGTAGTGATTTGAGAATGAAATCCAGGTCATTCTAACTTTGTACCTCGAAGTCATTCTATTTTGGTATACCGCCTATGCAGCATAAATTAAGCATATATAAGGTTCTCTAATCTATACCAGGAAAGGATGTTAATATCTGTCTTCCATAACTTTCACGTTATAAAAGAACCTGGTGGGAAGCTTAAAAGTCTTGAAATGATAAAAAGACAACTTTCTCTTCCAGAAACCAAAAATCTTATCAATCATAAATAAGAAGAGTTTTACTTGAGTTTTTGAAAGCTTTAAAAAGGTTCTTTTATTCTTGTTTATGGAAAACTCAGAAGTATACGTACCTTGAGAGTAATGTTCCTGTTGATTTTGGAATTATCTAGTCATCCCAAATGCTACATGTAACATTTGTACCTGTTTTTTAAACATGAACTGCACATGGCAAGGTGTAAAGCTTAGAAAGTCAAAGAAAAGGGAGGATCCTAACAACAAAATTGACTGGAGGATTCAAGAGCTGTTAGCATTATGAATGGAAGCTATTACCTGAAAAAATATTGCCGTAGGAGGTTTAGACTGGGACATTAAAACAAATCGTTGTCCTGGGCATTGGAGTTAAATAAGGGGGCATAATAATGAAGTTTCATTGTCTTGAATCTGTGGGAAATAGATATTCCAGGGCTATGAGCTCATAAGCATTAATGCTGTAGGACTGTACCTTGATAAGTCTCCTTTGGGGAAAAGGTAACTGAGCAAATTATGTTCGTGGTACTTTGGCATATCTTATAACCCACTTCTTATTTTAGAAATGCTTAATATTATTAATTTACCTAAATGCCAGGGGAGACAGATGCTCAGAGATTTTCTAATTGCCCAAAGAGTTATATTCTAAAACTGGAAACCCCAGGTGGTCCCACCTCGATTCTGAATGGCAAGAGAGGAATCTTGCTACTGTTCTTACATGTTGCCCAGCAGAGCTGGGAGAGGCTGAACTGCTTGGTCATTTTTTCCAGCCATCTCTCACCTTGCTTCTCAGGAACCATGTCGGGCAAGATTCAAATTGAGTGACTAAACAATGACAGCAGGGGCTTCAGAAAAATCAGAATGGATTCTTTTATATTTAACAATCTCCTTCTTACATCTAAGTTTCTGAGTTGACACTGAAGCAGGGATGGGGGAGTCTATAAAATAAATAGAATCCCAGGGCTCCTCAGTGGCTCAGTCAGTTAAGCATCAGACTTGGGCTCAGGTTATGATCTTGTGGTTTGTGGGTATGAGCCCCAAATCGGGCTCTGCACTGAAAGCGCAGGGCCTTGAGCCTTCTTCAGATTCTGTCTCCCTCTTTCTCTGCCCCACCTCTGCCTGTGCTCTGTCTCTGTCTCTCAAAAATGAATAACTGTTAAAAAAAATTAAATAAATAGAATCCCAAAGCTTATTTTAATCAAATTTCTTTCAAGAAGAATGTTCTTTACTACTTCTTCAAAACCCCCTGTTTTCCCATCTATATTTTCACTTTGCCCTGTTATCATAAATGCTGTTAACGTGAACTTGAGAAACTGATGAAGTAATAGATTATCAGTTCTGTGCAAAATATAGGTCTCGTTCTGCTTGTGTAGGCAACTTGCAGTCATCCCAAAATGTCACAGTCTCAGTGAACTCAAAGTCTTTAGGGCCTTTAAAAGTAATATCCTTTTAGGGACATAGACATATTTACTGAAATACATAACACAGAAAATAAAGTTCTTTGCCTTGCTTTACACCCTGGAGTGTGATAAATTCTGTGGGCTGTAGACTAAGTCAGTTCCATTGTTTCTCAGAGGATTTAGTTCACTACCAGAATGTCATTGTGATTTTAGTACTTGATATTTTGGCCTTTGGAATGACCATTTGTTGTGTAGAGTACGTGATGTAAAGTCCTCTGAAATGTTATTAATACCATTTAAACGTTTCCTATAATTATTTCAATAACTTTAATGAAAGTCCCTGTTTTAAAAGATCACCTTTCTGGTGAGGGACAATTTATAGCTGATGTGTAACTCAACAGGAAGTCAAGAGAGCAATCACCAAGAGGAATGAGATAGTCAAAGTTTCTCCAGACTAACACATAAAAGGATTTCTTGGGAACTGAACCCAGCAATAAAAGAACACAGGATTAGTCACAGTGAATTGGATGCACTGGTCCCACCATTCTTCCTCCTGAGGGAAATGCCTAGTGTTCTGTAAGAAAATAGGAAGGCCTCAGGATATATCTCAGGATATATTCTACCAGTTGTTTCCTTAAAGAGAAAAGACTGTTTGAAAAAATTTTGGGGTGAGAACATGGAGAGGCAAGTGGAAAAAAAAATGATGAGTCATTAACTCCCCATCATTTGCTGATTTTTAGTTTTTATGGCTATGAATATTAGGGCAAGGAATGGCCAAGTCCCCCGTTGTTTTTAGATATAGAAATTATCACTCTATTTCCCCCCATAATTTCAGGAAATATTTCAATAGAAAATGCCTCTCCATTTCCAACAGCTATTAAAATATAATGGGGAGTTGCTATTCAGTGGGCATAAAGTTTGTTACACAAGATAAATAAGAGCTAGATATCTTCTGTACAACATTGTGTCTATAGTTAACAATGCTATATTGTACACTTAAAATTTTAAAGGGTGGATATCATGTTAAATGTTCTTACCACAATTAGGAAAGGAAGGAAAGAAGGAGGGAAGGAAGGAAGGAAGGAAGGAAGGAAGGAAGGAAGGAGGAAATAAATAGCAACAACAACAATAAATGTAAAGTTCTAGAAAATGGAGCCCTCACTTTTTTAGAGGCAATGCTAGTTTGGCAGAATTGAGAACAGAATTGGGTTGGCACTACTTTGATTCCATCTTCTCTCCAGTTTAGAGGTTTCACTGTGTCCACTGGTATTCCATGTTGGTCCTGGGAAGGGCTTCACAGAAGCTATCAGTGGAGAGATTGGACCCTACCCCTACCTTTATATGTAATTCAAAATAAAAATTTTGTTTTCAAAAGGACACCACTTAAAATGAGGTGGAAATGGAAATAGTTTCCTTGTAGATGCTTTTCACCTTGCCAAATTCTGGATACATTCATCAAAGAAGAACTGGCCTGTTTTTTTTTTGTTTCATTCTCCATCTCCCTGCTTTGTTGAGACCTGTGGCTAGTCTGCCTGTTGGGAAAGCCAGCACAGGCCTTATGCACAGCAGCTTCTGTTGCATTTTCCTTTGATCTTCTTCTAGATCCCAGAGCCATTTTTTAAAAAATCAAAGCTGACATATGCTTTGCAAAAATTTCTTTGTTTCTCTTTTTGCAGTTACTCAGTTTAGTTTCTAAAGAAAACACATGCCTCACCTGCATTTTAATTTTTCTGGTCATTTCTGTTTTTATTTTCTACTGTACAAGTTCATGCAAAACTTGGCAATGCAATATTCCTTTAATATAATGGGCTCCACAAAAATGTTTGCCACACATCAGTGCCTTCTCAATGCCACAAAGTAGAAAGGATTTTATAAGTTTCTCTGGTTTTAGGGGGAATCGAACAAGAAATTTGGGATTTATTATTGTCCAAAAACCTTAATCATCTAGATACCCTTTATTCCAAAGTCATTTTCTCTGCCCTCCTATTAAATACTCCATCATTTCCCCTTTCCTTTGCCCAGGTGCACTAGGTGGATCTACACATGTGCTTTACTTCCTGAACTCAGATCCTTGGTGTGATTTTGCTGTGTCAATTCTTACTGCATGCCAAATACTTTCACTCTTCAAAATGGCTTGAGATAGTAGAAATTGGCACTCAGTGACATTTCTAGTTATTTATTTATTTATTTATTTAGGCCATTAAATCCATTTTTTTTCAACACAAAATATGTAGAAATTTTAAGAATAGTCTTGTTTTGTTTTAATACTATAATTTTGTTCACTCTCTACTTTCCCTGGTCATATCTTGGGAGAGATATCAAAGTGGAAAGAAGAACTGGAGGAGCATTCGGTCCTCATCAAACACAAGAAAGTCAGATATGAATGCAAAGTACAGAGTTTTAAAGATGACCGAAGCACCGTGAATAGTTAGCCAGGAGTCACAGAGAATGTGTGCACTTTAACAAATGAAGGCCCTGAGGAGACAATCTGATGTGTGATATGAAAGGAAGACAGGGAAATGCACTGAGGTAACAAACCCAAGTTTGAGAATCTTGGAACCAAGAGAAGCTGAAAGAACTTTCCAGAATGCTATGAAACACAAATTTTCACAGATTAAAAAGCTTTCCAAGAACTTCTCACAGAATTTCTTTTTTGTGAATTGACCTTTTTGTTCATGAGAATATAATTAGTTTCTGACCAAGAGTAATCCAAAGATTCTTTTTGGAGCATCTTAAAGGATCCAGATATTCTAGGGAAATAATTTGTAAATTCCACTCCCACATATAATCATTATGACCATTAGGGGAAACATGAGAATCAAGGGCTAATTCTTTCATGGTGTTACCAGGCACATGAGCACTGAGGGACCAGAAAAAGAGGAACTAACTATCCCAGGGTCTGCACTGCCGTCACTAGAGACTTATTTCTCTGATACATAAGACTTGTTTTCAAATTCTAGAATATTATAAATGAAAGGAATCTCAGAAATAAGACCAATTCAACTGTTTTTTTTTTTAATTTTATTTTAGAGACAGAGAGACAGAGAGATGGAGAGAGAGCATGAATCTGGGAGAAGGGTAGAGGGAGAAAGAAAGAGAATCTCAAGTAGGCTCTACACTCAGCATGGAGCCCTATGTGGGGGTGGATTCAGAGCTCAATCCCATGACCCTGGGATCATGACCTGAGATGAAATCAAAAGCCAGACGCTCAACTGACTGAGCCATGTAGATTCCCCAAATCCACTGTTTTATAGATGAATAAATTGAGGTATAGAATAGCCAGTTGTTCAAAGTCACAATTAATGTGTTAGCTTCTTATCAGGGACCAGAGATGAATTCTTTTTAAAGCCATTACAGTTGGTTAAAACTGAAATCTAACCCAAAGGAAATTTGTCAAAAGAATCCTGAGTATCTTAGCCTGAGTTGCCTCAAAAGCAGAGCCTGAACAGAGGATTCTTTGCAATTTATCTGGGAATATGATGCCAGAGAACAGGGGTATGGGCAGAGGGAGAGAAACAAAGAAGGAGGAAAAGCCAATTCAAGGAAGAGCTTAACCACCCTAACCTGCACCAGGAGATCAGGTGACTGGTGCTGAATCTCTCTGAAACCCTTGTGAAATACTCACAGGCACAAAAGAAGAAAACCTTATCCACTGGCTTCCATTGGTCAATGGTGATTCCATGAGCAATAAGTCTTTCGGGGTTCCATATTGTGTATAAAGGAGTATGGAATAGAAAGGCACTGCAGAAGGCCCTAGGTAGGAAATGGGAAGTGCAGAGTCTGGGCCTCCTGTGAGTTGCTCTCTAAACGTACCATCAGAGAGTTGATGGAAGCCTGCATCAGACTAGTGGGCACAGCATGCCTAGCCAAAGAAGTTAGGTCAGGAGAATTCTGAAGCACAACCTAAGAAGTGTCTTCTGCATTCTCCAGAAGAACTAAAAACTGCTGTGAGAAGAGCAGGAAAACTGCTTGGTCTCCCTTCTTCACTGTTCCTCAAAATAAGTCTTATAGAATCCCCATCTCTAATGTTTCCCAAACTCTTTATGTCTCTAGTCTCTATCTGTCAGTATCATTCTTCCTTCTCCTGGTAGGCTCTCTTTCTTCATATGATACAAATGTGATCCTCAATGCTTTCCAAGTTTAATATCTTACGTCATTAATTCAGGAGAAACTACTCTGCCTCTCTGTGTCCCAAGCTTAAAAATCTCAAGGATGGGATATTGGTCTAATGAAGGACTAATGCCAACTCCTGGACCAGAAGGCAGGATCACGGAGGGCATGGGAAATGTGGGTGGAATAGGAGGGAAGGCACTTGCCTTAAGAAAGGAATGTGATAGGTGGACAAAACAGTAGGTTCCTACTAAACTAGTCCAGCATTTTGCCTTTTAAGGGTTTTCTGTTAAATGAGACCATACTTAAAGGAGTAACTTGACATTTTAATGGGCCCTCTTCAGGCTTGGATAAACTTTGAGACAGTGGAAATAAGACCCAGGATGGACACCCAGAAAAGGGGAGGTGTTGTCCCTATAGGAGATAGGACTATTTTTCCTGTTTTACAATTAACCCTAGGATTTTTCCTGGATTTAGTCCTCCTGAAAACTATGAAGGTGTAGGCAATTCAATACAGTATTAGGTATGGATATATTTTTTAAACCCTTGGTGAATACTTTTATAAAAAGAAGAATTATTGAAGTTTTTTTTCTTTCAGTGTATTTTTGCTTATTGAGGTTATTTTCCTCTTAAAGTGGAACTCACCTGGAGATGACAAGAGGGAATTAAATATGTAGAAAATGTTGGTTTACATCCTCTCATCAGAAAATGAAAAGTTGAATGGAGATTTCAGCACTTATGTATTTAGAATACTTGCTATCTACAAATAACAGCTAATATCCTTTGAATACTTATCATGTGTTGGGCCATGTGCTCCATGTTTTGTGTGTGTTTATTTGCTCAATCCTCAGAACTTCCCTGTGAGATAGATGCTATTCCTCTCTAATTTTTCTCAGTTGAAGGAATAGAAACACAGAGAAATGATATGCCCTAGTTTTAATAGCTGAGTGGTAGACCTGGGATCCAAATGCAGGCAGTCTGGTCCCTTAGTCTATTTCCTTAACCCATTTGCCATGTTGCCTTTCTGAGAACTTTAAAGAGACTGCTCTGAACCACTACACTGAAATTAAAAAATGTCCTTCGGATGGGTTTTTAATTGCAGATTTATTTTTTGTTTGTTTGAATTCTTTTCACTTCTGCCTCTACAATGATATTTACATAAAATTGACATCTGTTGACAATGTCGTGTTGATACATGCCCTTTCCAAGTTCTTAGAGATGCATTGTGTTATTATCATTTGCCATATTTTTCACAGAGATGAACACCATAAAAAGACTTTTGACAAAATAAACCAAAAAATAAAATTAGTTAAAAATAATAAAGCTGACAATTAATTATCAGCAAAGTACATGGGAAAAGAAGTTTTAAAATATTTTCTGCCTAAACATAGGTAGAAATGAGGGACATCTGGGTGGCTCAGTCATTTAAGCCTCTAACTCTTGGTTCAGGTCATGATCTCATGGTTTCGTGATATGGAGCCCCGCGTCAGGCTCCGTGCTGATAGCATGGCGCCTGTTTGGCATTCTGCCCCTCCCCTGCTCATGCTGTCTCTGTCTCTCTCAAAAATAAATAAATAACCTTAAAAAATAGGTAGAAATGAGAACCTTATCTATGCTAATACTCATAAAATATTCCTCATACCTTATTAGATATTAGGTATTGATCCTCTTGAGATCATTATACTCAAGTACTGCCTATTCAACTGAGAATTACAATTCAAGAGATGTCCTACAGGGACCAGCATAAATTTAAACACTGGTTCATCAGAAAAAACGAACTATTGTGGGCCTCCTTAACTTTTATTAATCACTAAATAATGAATTTATGTATATATGTATGTGTGTGTGTATATATATTTAGTGGAAAAAGTTTTCCTCTTTCAAATCTCCCTTCCCACCCCTGCCTCTTGGAAACACTGGGCTCCAGTAGAAAAACAGCATTTACATGCATCATCACCAGCCCGTTTTTACTGAGCACACTTTTTTCATGCAGTAGCTATGCTAAAAGCTGCAGCTCCATCAGATTAAATGCCATAGCTCCCGTCTTATAAGCGAAATATGGAGACAGCCTACGTGCAAGAAAGATAAACAACTATAATGTAATCACATGCTGAGTTGCAAATGAATAAGGCTAATAAGAGCTATGAAAAGTCATGGAAGGACAGATTGCTGAGAGCTGGGGTGATTAGGCATTGAGAGTGGGGTGGTAGCCGTAGAGATGGGAAAGGGGCTCTAACTCCCTACTTGTTAGGGTCTTCCTAACTCTATGAATGTTTTCCCCAGAAAATTGTTGCCTGGATTTTAAGCATTCTTTTTGAATCCACTGCTTTTGAGAGATTTTGAGGTTGAAATAGTTAAATTATTATAGTTTTGTGCCAAATTCGGCCTTATCAAAGTTGAAATGAAAGTATTTAATTTTAAAAGAAGGTTTTATTTTTGGTCGTGAAGTGGGAGCAACTTATCACAGGTTGTTCTTTGCAACATAGCACAAGAGGAACAAAGAGAGAAAGCTAATGAGGCAAAAATATCCTTTATTAGTGAGGGCTGTAAGCACTGACTGGCAAACTGTAGTCCACTTTTCATAGTTGGGATGAGAGAATGAAAATTAATGGAAAAGTTGGAATACGTAGCTTTGCTCTAGAAATTGAGTGATAAAACTGTTAACAGTGATCATTATTGGAATGTGCTAGATGCATCATGCGTCATCTGCTGTGCCTACAACTGATAATATCACCTTGAATACCACTTTTCTTCTAGCTTGGGTGGGAGTTGAAGACAGAAGGTAGAGGCAAGAATCTGATTGACAAAGAGCTCCCCAGATGCATAGATAGTTAGGTAGAAAACGATAAAATGATAGATAAAAATAGATAGATTAAAATTCTACATGTGCCCAGTTAATGCTGCTCTCATTGTACCTCAGAAAACCGAACATATTAATTAGGGTGAGTGCCAAGTTCCTATCCAACAATCTTAAATAAATAGAAGCTTAATCTCTAATGTAACAGGCCGGTTTACAACAGTGGGGTAGCTGTGCTCCACAAACTTTTAGAAACTTAGATTCCTTTCATTTTAGGATGAAATCCCACCATCATTTACAAAGGTGAAGTCTGGGTTGCTGGCTTATAAACAGTCCTGCTTGTGGAAGTATGAACCAAAGTCCAAGAAAGCAGCTTGTCTTCAACTCAGAGACAATTTAGAATTTATATACATCACTGTCACTTGCATCCTATTGACTCCAATCCAGTAAATTTCAACCATAACTAATGTTTATGCTAGATCCTGAAGATTCAATATGAACAAGAGATGTCCCAGTATTTTGGGAATTTACAGTCTAAAGACAAGACAAAGGTGTCAAGCTGTTCTCTAACTCAATAAAAGTATTCTAAAACTTAGGTCAGGAAGTATGACTCAGAGATGGTTAGGGGAAAATTCTTATTCATCCTATTTTGTAAGGATATCACCACTGAAAAGCAACCTAAAAGGATGGCAGAAAAGGCATTAGCTAGAAATGTTAAGCCTATGTAACAGGGATAATATTGTTTTAAAGTATCACTGCATTTTTCCTCATTTGCATTTTCATATATAAGACTATCCTTGTAGTCATCCAGAAACATGGATTTTTATTGGAAATATTAGGCATGAAATATGCAGAATGTGAAGAGAAATAAAGAGCCAACATTCAGATTCTCTCTGTAAAAGAAGAACTTGTGAGCAACTAGTTGCAAAAACAAACTTAAAGGCCAGAAAAGCCTTGGGAGGGAAAAAAAAGATTTTCTAAATTCATTGAGCTCCCAGCTTTACCATGTGCCATTAATATGATGTAAGAAAAGGTACTGATACAAGGTGAAAATCCAGCTCACAGATAATTGGAAAGGCTACGAGAGAGAGAAATTGAAGCATGCAGGGGGATACACGCATCCAGGCTCTCCACTCCAGACCAAACTTTGGGAGCAACATTGAGTGGGGGTGGGGAGCTAGCAACATCCAGAGAGAAATGAAGACATCTCCGTATATCTGTACTAGTGGCCTGTTTTCTTAGAACTGGCCAAGGAGAAGGTACAGAGCTTTAGAAGCCAAACATTTGTTCAGAACCATTTTCAACCACAGGCATGGTAGAAGGCATATTTATTTATTTATTTATTTATTTTTTTTTAAATTTTTTTTCAATGTTTATTTATTTTTGGGACAGAGAGAGACAGAGCATGAATGGGGGAGGGGCAGAGAGAGAGGGAGACACAGAATCGGAAACAGGCTCCAGGCTCTGAGCCATCAGCCCAGAGCCCGACGCGGGGCTCGAACTCACGGACCGCGAGATCGTGACCTGGCTGAAGTCGGACGCTTAACCGACTGCGCCACCCAGGCGCCCCAAGGCATATTTATTTAAAAAGACAGTAGATTCAGTCCAGGTTTCTCATAGCTGCACATAGCATGTAGGTAATTCAGAAGTATCCGTGGGCCTTGGTGAGGAGAGATGTGGGGCTTGAAAGAAGAGGTAATAAAGTATAGAGTATTTGACACCTGAAGCAAATGGATAGGACCATGAATATCACCCTTGGGAACATGATGTTTCCTGTGCCTCAGGAGATACTGAAAAGGACCCTATAAACTCAACCAGATTACCCCAGATAAGCCACTTCTTAACTGAATCCTTTCAAGATCCAGAGTACAGCACAGGGGCCCGTAAGAGCAAATCCATTACTTTCCCCCCTCTTCCCCAATCCCCACAAAGGAACCTAATTTACCTTATATATACCCTAGTTCTACCCTGGGATGATTCAGGCATAAAAGAAGAACTCTGAAAGCCTGAGCATGTTTCCTCAAATAGACTACATTAAAATGAGAGACAGTGTTAAACAGGAAGATAGTAAAAGATACGATTTCTCACGTATTTAACTTAACGGTGTGGGTGTTCAAAAGTAAGATTTACTCAATTATGGAAAATGACTATACGTATCAAAAATACATTAGTCATTTGGGTTAATGAGCATCTTTTAAACACATAAAATGAAAAATATAACTTTCTTTGTGCATTTGTACCTATCTATTAAGTAAAAGACACTAGTCAAGGAAGGAGACTCAGAACACAGAGAAGGAGGACAGGATAGCCCATGGACAAATAATGAGAAAGGGAAGTCTTTCCACTTGGAATGCCAGGTGACCACAGACACTGATGGTCCACGCTTGTGGCTAATATGTTACTGGTCAAAATGACATCCAATTATATATATTGATATGTGAAAATGTGCACAATATATTAAGTGGAAAAAGCGAAGTACAAAACAACATATGTGGTGTGACTTAATTTATGTGAAAGGAAGTATTTAAACCAAATACATACATAATATGCTTTATTTTTTTTAATGTTTATTTATTTTTGAGAGAGAGACAGAGTGCGAATGGGGAAGGAGTAGAGAGAGAGGGAGACACAGAATCCGAAATGGGCTCCAGGCTCGGAGGTGTGAGCACGGAGCCAACGAGGGGCTCAAACTCAGGAATGGTGAGATCATGACCCAAGCTGAAGTCGGATACCTAACTGACTGAGCCACCCAGGTGCCCCATAATATTATGCTTTAAAAAAAAAAAAAAAAAAACTACACCCAGGTGAATTAATAATGGAATCCACAAACTTCAAAAAATTCGTATAAGCAACAGTGTCATCTACTTCTCTCTACTTGCAGATTCCACGCATGAGGAGCACCTCTGCTGCTCTCAGTGGCCAACTAATCCAGCTGGAGATGATCCAGGCTTTGCATGATCAACAACAGTAAGTCAGTCCCAAACCAGCAAGTGGTTGTCTGCCCCCTGCCTCACTTCCTAGCTCCCTTCTTTTTTGTGTATTTATTTTTTTAATTATTATTTTTAACTTAATTTTTATTATTGAACTATAATTGACATACAGTGTTATATTAGTTTCAGCTTATATTCAGTTGAAAACTCTATACATTACTCCCTGCTCACCGTGATAAGCGTAGTCAACATTTGTCACCATACAAGGTTATTACAATATTATGGACTATATTCCCTACGTTGTACTTCTCATCTGTGTGACTTATTTATTTTATTACTGGAAGCTTTTACCTCTTAATCTCCTTCACCTATTTTGCCCATCTCCTAACCTGCTTCCCCTCTCACAACCACCAGGTTGTTCTCTATATTTAGGAGTTGGTTTGCTTGAGTTTTTCTTTGTTTGTTCATTTATTTTATTTATTTATTTTTTTAGACATCACATATGAGTGAAATCATATGGTACTTGTCTTTCTCTAACTTCACTTAGCATTTTGCTCTCAAGGGATGTCTATGTTGTCATAAATGCTAAGATTTCATTCTTTTTTATGGCTGAATAATCAGTCATTGTATGTATTTACCACATCTTCCTTATCCATTCATCATCCATTAGAGGACACTAAGGTTGCTTCCATATCTCGGCTATTGTAAATAATCCTGTAATAAACATAGAAGTGCATATCTTTTTGAATTAGTGTCTTTGTTTTCTTTGGCTAAATACCTAGAATTATTGGATTGTATGGTATTTCTATTTTTAAATTTTGGAGACAACTCCAAACTGTTTTCCACAATGGTTGCACCAACTTACATTCTTACCAACAGTGTGCAAGGCTTTCTTTTTCTTCACATCCTCGCCAATCCCTTGTTATTTCTGATTGTTTGAATTCTAGCCCTTCCAGGGGCACCTGGGTGGCCCGGTCAGTTGAGGGTCTAATTCGATTTCAGCTCAGGTCGTGATTCCGAGGTTGTGATCCTGAGGTCATGAGATGGAGTCCCACGTGTGCTCCTTGCTGAGCGTAGAGCCTGTTTGGGATTCTTTCTCTCCCTCTGCTCCTCCCTCATTTGTATGTGCACACTCTTTCTTTCTCTCAAAATAAATAAATAAACATTTAAAAAATAGTTAAACCAATACTAGCCATTCCAGCTGGTGTGAGGTGATATCTTATTGTGGTTTGAATTTGCATTTCTTTGATGTTTAGTGATGATGAACAGGTTTTCATGTGACTGTTGGTCATCTGTATGTCTTCTTTGGGAAAATGTCTATTCAGGTTCTCTGTCCATTTTTTAAAAAATTTTTTTTAATGTTTATTTATTTTTGAGACAGAGAGAGACAGAGCATGAATGGGGGAGGGTCAGAGAGAGAGGGAGACACAGAATCTGAAGCTGGCTCCAGGCTCTGAGCTGTCAGCACAGAGCCCGACGCGGGGCTCAAACTCACGGACTGTGAGATCGTGACCTGAGCCGAAGTCAGACGCTCAACCAACTGAGCCACCCAGGCGCCCCTATCTGTCCATTTTTTTAATCAGCTTTTTCTTTTGATGTTGAGTTTATTATATTATTCTTTATATATTTTGGATAATTAACTCCTTATCAGATATATCATTTGCAATATCTTCTCCCGTTCACTATGTTGCCTTTTTGTTGTTGTTGATGGTTTCCTTTGCTTTGTAAAAGCTTTTTAGTTTGTTGTAGTGACAATAGTTTAATTTTGCTTTTGTTTTGCTTGCCTGAGGGGGCACACCCATAAATATGTTGCTGAGGCCAATGTCCAAGAGATTACTGCCTATCTTTTCTTTCAGGAGTATTATAGTTCAGGTCTCACATCTAAGTCATTAATCTATTTTGGGTTTACTTTTGTGTATGGTTTAAAAATGGTCCAATTTCATTCTTTGCATATAGCTCTCCAGTTTCTCCAGCACTATTTATTGAAGAGACTGTCTTTTCCCCATTGTATACTGCTTTCTTTGTTGTAGTCGATCATATACGTTGACCATATAAGCATGGGTTTGTTTCTGGGCTCTCTATTCTGTTCTGTTGATCTTTGTGTCTATTTTTGTGCCAGTTCCATACAGTTTTGATTGGTATAGCTTTAGACTATATCTTGAAGTCTGAGATTATAATACCTCCAGCTTTGTTCTTTGTCAAGATTGCTTTGACTATTTGAAGTCTTTTCTGATTCTGTACAGATTTTGGGATTATTCTAGTTCTGTGAAAAATGCTATTGGTATTTTTATAGGAATTGTATTGAATTTATAGATCACTTGGGGTCCAATGAACATTTTAACAATATTAATTCTCCCAACCCATGAGCATTGGAATATCTTTTCAGTTATTTGTATCATCTTCAGTTTCTTTCATCTTATGGTTTTATGTCTTATAGTTTGTGTCTTAATGTCTTATAGTTTTTACCTAGCTCTCTTCTGTTAGGGTAAAAATAAGAAGGGAAAGAAACAAACAATAAACACAATTTAGGAAAAGTTATAATCTCTGTCTTTATTCTGCTTGTGTTTAACTTGTCTTAGAGTAAAACTAAGAAGAAGGTTAAGACACTTGAATTTGATCTTTGAAATTCAAATCCAAATCAGAGAACTTTTCAGAAATAGGGTATCAAGTTGCTGACTTTTAGCATGTCAGAGCAGAATCAGGAGAGTACTGCAGAGAAATTCTCCCTAAACAAAATCTGCCTCTCCATTTCACAAATAAGAGATTCATTTGTGTTAATAAGCTCCTTTCAGGGGCGCCTGGGTGACTCAGTCAGTTGAGCATCTGACTTTGGCTCAGGTCATGATCTCAGCGTTCTTGGGTTCGAGCCCTGCGTTGAGCTCTGTGCTGACAGCTAGGAGCCTGGAGCCTGCTTCAGATTCTGTGTGTCTCTCTCTCTGCCCCTCTCCCCTGCTTATGCTCTGTCTCTGTCTCTCTCTCTCTCAAAAATAAATAAACATTAAAACAATAAGATCATTTTAAACATAGAAAATATTTATTAGGAGAATTACACATGTTCACTGACCTTAAAAAAAAAGCATGAGACTAATATGTTTTCTGGTGATATCTAGCATTGCTACACTATCATAATGGGGGAATTTCGATTGAGGTGATAGATAAGAATAAAGGAATATATCTGTTTGTGGTAGGGAGTAGGGAGGAGTGGTGGATATTATGGGGCTTTGACCTGCTCCTAGGGGTCACTGATCCAGTGGAGCCATTGGTCAGTAGGAGAACTAGGAGACAGGAGGATTTTTAGGGAGGTTGAAGTGGTCCAAAGACAATTGGGCTCTATTCAGTGGTTGTCCTGGGCCATCTGCAGGCGGATAACTCTTTACGTCGCAGGAATCCACAGAAAACATACTCTTGCAAATAGTTTATCTAAAATGCTAGAAACTGCCCAGGCAAAGTTCTTTCTCAGTTTCCCTATAATATGGAAGTCATAGGAATAACTGAGAAAATTCCATTATCTTCTGTTTATAATAAGAGATTCACGATCTTCTTTAAATTCTATACCTTCTACACCTTCTATAATTTCTGGTGCGAGACTGCTGGTTATTCCCCCAAAGGTGTTCTCATTAAGCAGAGAAGTGGAACTGGAGAGAAGCTGGGTTTGGGACCATGAGAAAGAACTGAGAGAAGACTGTGGGGGCAGGTTTCAAAATCCTGTACGAGTCCCTTTAAATGAACTCAATTAAATTCAAGGTCTTTGCTTCTTGGGTCGGGTGGTTTTTTATTTTAGGGCAACATGCCCAGTTTGGGAAAACAAGTTCAATAAAAAATAGGCATTCTGAGAGAAAGAGGTTCCTTAGAAAATAGGGGCATGTAGGTTTCAATATGAATTTATTGAAACAACCACCTTGAGATGATCTTAATTTCTAAACCAAATCAGCTGAAAATTTTCAAGACTAACTTAGCCGAAATTGCCTCCTGAGCACAATAGTAAAACACACAGTCACAGTCAAGAGAATCGATATGTGTTTTGACATTGTCATTTCTTTCTTCACTGTTTTGTTAGAGCCTTGTTTCATGCCAGTTCTGGAGAGAGTCAGGAAAGGTCAGTGTTAACTTTGGGATGATAGAGATGGTCGAATTTTGCATGAGCAAAATTTTGCATGAGCGTGTGCGCATGCATGCGCCCTGGAGCTGAGAAACAGAATTACATGATCTTTGTGCTCAGGTGGAGTCTCATGACTCATCCCTCTGTATCCAAATCAGCTCCCAAAGACACAGGGGTTCCTGCAAATCCTGGAAATCTTTCTTTAATACTTACATACCCCTGTCCTATTTAGGTCCCTGTATGCAGCACTCTTCTGTTTCAGAAACAAATCGTTTTCTGTTACAATCTAGAAATACCCAGGTCCCCAAACGAACCTGAGATTTCGGCTATTCAGCAAAATTTTTATTCGCAAAGCCCATGCCTGCTAGCCTGTGTGATTGCAGTTGCTATTCATACGAATGTTGGCAACATCTCATCGTGGGGTCAATTATGGTCATTTGCCATGATGACATAATAACAACTGCAGAAATGTGAAAGCTAAAGTAGGGTTATTATTACTGTTTGTAAAGTCTGTGTCCCAGATGTTCCTGCCAGGAGAGAGAAAAGCTGGAGTGCAGAGATAGCTGACAATCGTGCTAACCATTCAAATCGCCAGCGGATTGAACAATCTGCAAGACCAGGATGTAACAAGAGGGATGTAACAAGAGGCTCAAGCTGGCATTCAGGTTGCACCACCTCCCTCACCTTGAACTGCATGCTTTTTCCTTCCTGGCATGTCACACAGAAACACTCCCACCTCCGCACCCCTGCACCGTATCCCCAGACTGAAAGAGAAAAGAAGAAATACAGGCAGAGCATTTGCCTGGAGAGATGGGCCAACAGCCAATGTCATCCTCTGATATATAACTGAGGAGGAATTTATTTCCAACTAGTAGAGGATTGGGGGGCTCATAAAACTGTATAGCTTCAACCCTATGAAATAAGGTTAGTAAAATACATAAACTCTGATACAGCACTGTGAAGTATGCCTCTAGTCACCTGCAATTCACCAATGACTTCATGATAGATATTCCCAGCACCTGGCTGCTCCTTGTCAGCTCTGACCAGTGTATGCCTTTTAGCAACGCCCATCCTCCTTCCCTCCCTCACCCTCCTTTTCCACCCTGGGCAGAGGTCTGGTGCTAGGGTAGCGGTAGGCTTGCTGATTGCGAAGATGCTTAGGGGATCCTGCAGCAGGCCTCTTGAGTGATAACACTTTGATAGCAAGCACCAGCATGAGACAAAAGCACAGTACTTGTCGAATGAAAAATACAACAGCAGTTGAATAGACGAAAAGGTAATAGAAAAAAAATCTAGCTCTAAAAAAAATCAGCTCTGATGATGCCTGTTTTTTTTTTAATAGCGAAAAAAATCACAGTAGGCAGAAACTCCATTTTTTTAACACTTCATACTTCTGTCAGTGTGATGTTGAACAAGTGCCATTAATCAAGAGTGCTTTTATTCATTAGGCACAGTGATGTACTTGAATTGTTACTTTGGTATCGTTCAAAGCGTCTGGAAGAGCTTTAAAGAAGCAGGAAAGAATTTACAGCTATAGTTTACAGCTAGGACTGTAAAAGAACTTTCTCACTATTAACCGAATGTTAAATGTGGTAATAATAGTAATAGTACCTTGGATTTATACAATGACTGTCTTCTGAGAAACTCAAAGGACTCAACAAACAGTAGTATATTGGCTGTCAACAACATCCTTTTGAAGAAAGCTAGAGGGAGTCATTATTAATCCTCTTTGCTATCAGGCCAATAATATGTTCTTTGTGTTTACAGTTCTCTCTGATGTATGCTGCAGGGGAGGTGGCAGATGGGAAGGGAAGATGGGGAGATGGCGTATGAGTGATGGTGGGAGGAGCGGACTAAAGGGTTCTTTGCAGGTTTTGAGGAACTAAGCCAAAACAAATCCTTTTCCTATGTAGTGGTTGTGAGGGATTTGGTTAAATATGAAGGTAAAACTAGTCTCTCTGCACATTGGAAATTAATTATAACATTGTAATCAGAATGCACTGACAAAGGAAATACACTTGATGTACTCTGACTGTTGGGAGGAGGAAGGGACCCTCAGGTCTAGGGCAAGTGCCCTGCCACCCCAGCCTGATGGGAAGAGTCATGCTTCTTCTCAGGGTGGCCAGTTCTGGCCCCGCCCACCATCTCACCGCTGACTGGATGAGGACTGGACCAATCAGATTCCTTCTCTCTGGAATTTGGAAATGGATGTGGGGGAGGCTGGTGAACGCGATGGATTCCTGAAGTGTAAAGTGACTGACAGCCAGGCCTGTGGTGACTCTATTTGGCCTATGGGAGAATGCAACAGAGAAAAGGGAGAGAGAGAAAGAAGGGAGAGAGAACACTTTGGCTCAGATGGGTGTTCTGTTTCTATCCTGGTCAGAACCATAGCAGGCTCTATGGTCTTTCCCCAGTTCTCTGCGATAAACTATCCATTCAGCCTAAGTGTTTTGTTCTGTTCCCCCCCCCCGGGAAAATATATAGTCTCTAACTAAGGTAGAGAATGCCCCAAGATAATGGTTCTCAGAAGATTTTGTAAGGGTAAAAGACTCCCGGGGTATTTTATTTGGAGGGCCCTTGCTGCCCCTACATATCTAATGGCTTTTATAGGGAATTCAGCCCAGCACAGAACATTCAGTGAAATTTACAACTCAACTCTGAGAAGGGTGACTTTTTTTGGTGTGGTTTATTAGCCTGTTTCCCTTTCTTCAATCCCATTTTGTTTATTTATTTGCACCCTCTGAAAATTAGTGGGTTTTTTTTACCCCCACAGAGCAACAACTTGAAAGAGCTTAGAGAAGATTGACCTGTCTTTGTGAATCACTTTGATCCAATAATACAGAGACAACAAAAATCTCAACACTTGACCCTTGGACCAGAGTTTCACGTCTGAGGGAAATACCAGAAGAAATCTGCTGAGGGAAAAATACTCCAGTGCAATATTGGTCTCTTTGCCCAAAGACAAAGAATGCACACTCCAATTCTATTCCTCTGTACATCTCCTCTCATTCTTGAAGCATTTCATATTCACATCTGTAAAACAGAATATGCCCATTGGGGCATAGATGCTCAGAGCAGAAAAACAGCAGTGCTCATAACAATAAGTAAGCAATAGAGTGCCATTTATTCCACAGGATAGTGGAGCTGCCAAAACAGTGATGCTGGGGGTTTTCTTAGAGGCTGCTACTTTGGATAGGTTATGGAAACCTTCTGAGACTGTTTCCTTGCCTTCCTTGCTTGTAAAATGGAGTTAACAATAGCTACCATATAGGCTATTGCAACAATGAAACAAAAAGATGTGTCTAAAACGCCAGACATTTGGTTGCAGGAAGAAAGGGAGTTAGGAATATCTTGGGGAGTGTTTAAGCTCTAAACTTCACTACCATGATTTAGATACCTCAATGGTTAAATGATGACACTGAGATTCAGCATACATTTCCCCTAGATGTTTTTAGTATTTGAAATTTAATTATTAAGCCCCAAAAGAAATTCAAATGAAATTACATGACCCTGTGCATTGTTACTAAAATAACCAAAGTGTTTCATAAGGTTGTTTCAACCTGTAATCCCTCAGCATGAAAACTGATGATACTAAGAATAACATGACTTAATGGGCAGTAGA
Source organism: Lynx canadensis (assembly GCF_007474595.2). NCBI lineage: Eukaryota > Metazoa > Chordata > Mammalia > Carnivora > Felidae > Lynx > Lynx canadensis. Next base: position 150,785,831 of record NC_044303.2, on the reverse strand, counting down.
GGGACTTCTCCACACACTCATTTTGGAAAGCTCCACTTGTTACACAATTAAAATTATGCTTTAGAAGGAGAGAGGTTTGCTTCCATCCTTGAGCAAGGTAGCTGTGTTCTGAAGTGGCTTCAACAGGTTACATGTGCTGACGGCAAACAATTCAAAGGATCTTCCAAAGGACTAAAACTACCAGTGGAATAAAGCCCTTTTTCCTTAGTGCTGCAACCATTCGGGTCTTTAATCAGAAAACCCAGAATATTATAGGATGTGACTTTTTTTTGAGAGAGAGAGAGAAAGGGAATGAGGGAGAGCGAGAGCGAGAGCGAGAGCGAGAGAGAGAGAGGGAGAGAGGGAATCTTAAGCAGGCTCCACACTCAGCTCAGTGTGGAGCCTGGTGCAGGGCTCGATCTCACCACTGTGAGATCATGACCTGAGCCAAAATCAAGCATGGGATGTTTAACCGACTGAGCCACCCAGGCGCCCCCATGATGTGACTTTTTACACTAGAAATGAGTATAGAAAGAATTGAAGAATTAATAAGTCTTTAATATGAATCTGAGTTTATTCCTATTTTCATAAAGTTCTTTGTTTCTCTGATCTAGAGCCGATTTCCCAGGGAAAGCCTGAAGGAGCAATCTCTTTAGGATTTTTGATGGAATTTTTTGCCTCCATCGTTTTTGACACTCATTCAAGAAAATTAAAAAAAAATCTGCTGTTTCAAGTAGTGATAATACAGTGATAATCTCTACAGAGATGTAGAAGTTTCTTAGCATGTATAGAAAAATGGCCATAAAGTAAATGGCCATTGAGTAAAGCGACCTTAGTCCTGTCCTGGAGCAAGGGATCTTCCTGTCTGTGTCATTTCAGCCTCTCCTCTCTCACTAACTAACAACCTGTAATTTTCACCCTGAGCTTCAGTTTCCCCTTATGCTTGTGGGCCAGGTTACTTTTTTGTTGGAAATCATGGTATTTAGGATAAATTCTAAACTCCTTAGCAAAGGATACAGGGCTATTTATGATGTGGCCCCTACTTAAATCTTGTAACTTCCTTCTTCTAACCCCACAATAATCAAACTTAATTACCTCCCAGTCAGACTCCCGCTCCTTTCTCCCCCAACTCTTCCCCCTTGATCCCTCTCTTGTCTGTCCATGGCCTGTGTAAATGTAATTGCTTCCCAGGATTTTGTTTGTGACACCATAGGGTGAGCAAAAGGAATCTGATATTGAATCAGGGTCCCTATGAAGGGATCACCTCGGGGTGAAAAGACCTTAAGAAACGTTAAGGCAACCACTTGAAGTGGGGGACAGAAGGAGGACTTTGATGAGTCTCAGTGTCAGCTGTGTCATCATGAGTCAAGGTGGGTGTCTCGTCAGTGAGGAAGAAGAAACCAGCTCTCTAGAACCAATTGTTAGCATTGCCCACTCCATGGCAATGTTGCTCTTAGTCACTGCCACAGGAGTGAGGCCAAGTCCTCTAAACCAGAAGCTGAGCTCAGCGATAGGTCAGAAAGCCAGGCGTGACATTAACATGGAAACATGAGCCCCTCTCCTGCTGCTGAGGCATTGCAAAACCTTCTTCTGTGATCAGATACCCCTGGGGAGGCATGAAAAGAAGACAGAACACTCACGCATCTGAATAGTAAGTCTACCCGAACAGCACTTACCTAGTGTGAAATCGGAAAAGACTGAGTTATGTTAAATTGGCAAGTTAATTTTGAAAAACATTTTTGCTACTGAGTGAAAACAGAAGTACTAGAACATGATGAAATCAGCTAAAGAAAAGCTGTGTGCGTGTGTGTGTCTGCACATGAATGCACAGTGCAGTGTATCTGAGTAAATTTTGACTCTCCTGTGCATTTCTTTCTATTCTACTTTATTGGAATATAGCTGTAGTATTGTTATCCATCTCTTGTCATACCCCCCAAGTAGATTTTGAGGTTTTTCTCAAAGGTTGTGTTTTACCTCTTGATATCCTAAGATTCTCATGACGTCCTATACAAAGTAGGCTCTCATTGTATTAATAAGCATGGTCATATCCATATCATTATCGCACTAACTGAAGGCTATAGGACACACCAATCTGTCAGAGTGGAGAAAGACCTGGAATAGATGTGACTGCATTTGCAAGTGTCCACCTTGGGGAAGTTTTCTTGACGGAAGTGAGCATTGAATAAAAGGAAGTGGGGATAAATAAGGCTGTCCATAACAGAATACTAGTTTATGAGAAGCCTGACACCAGGGAAAGGGTGAATGTCCATGGGGATTAGCTTGGACATCAGAGTAGACAGGTCTGTAGCAGGAGATAATAAAACTGTTTTGGGAAAGAAGATGGAAGTGTGATGGTCACAGGTAAGATAGTGAAAGCAATGCCTTGTGGCCTGGAGATGTAGAAGTTTCTTAGCATGTATAGAAAAATGGCCAGTGGGACAAGGGGTGGGAAGTACATTTTTTAAAAACATTTTGGATGTTTGAAGGAAAGAGCAAAAAGAAGTGAAGACAATCTGTGGGAAAAGGGTAGGCTTGTTTTTTTGATGTGTGTGTGTCTGGAAGTACTTTTCACATAGTGATTACTAAATAAATGTATGAACAAATGAGTTTGTACATGAACTGATGTATAAGTTTAGCAAGTTAAAGAAAATATAGATAAAAACTCATTTCGCAGATTAAATGAGTTCATTATATAACAAAGTACAAATAAAAACATGAGATGCAAAAAGATTTATACAGAATATTGTATATTATCAAAGTTATCTCTACTTTCCTATTATTACCTACCACTGAAGTATTAGCTTTCAGCATAATTTAATTCATGATCATAAATGTTATTAACGTTTTTTATTGGATGATTATTGAACTTCAACATATACTATGTGCTATAGAGAACATCAAATAAGACATTGTTCTTTCTTGGTGGTTTCATAACATAACTTAGAAGGGCCACCTTTTTTTTTTTTAACTTAATGTGTGTCCATGGCTCATCAAGCATTTTAATATCCCAAAGGCCAAAGATACGCTGCACATTTATATTCAGGTTCTGATATTTATATATTGTAATGTGCTGGGATCCCTATTACTTTCAGTAACACCATCTAGTTCTAAAGGGCAAAGTACACAGAATTCCGAACAAGTTCATCTTTTTCTTTTTCTTCTTTCCTAAAGGAAAGAATGGAAAATTATCTATATTCTAAAGAATTGTAGAGCAGTGGACAATGGAATTCTCTTTTATTTATTGCTGCTTGCACTAACTACTTGATATTGAGGACTCTTATTTTCATTATTTCAATTATTTCTTAATTTGAAATGAATCTTTTTACTCTAATCAGCTGTAGCTGTAATCATTAGAAACTGATTAGAAGTGATGTGGAATCTTCATTTTTCTTCATTGCCTTTACAGAATCATAGGACTTTAGAATTAGAAATAATCCTGAAGACTACTTATTCCAATTGTCCCGATTACCTGACCACAAGTTTATTGCCACAAAACATTTAAAACATAGAGGACATTGAAAATGCAAACTCCTGAGACTCACCTGCCTTAGAGTAATTGAATCAGAATCTGTAGGGTATGGCCCAGATATCTCTGAAAAAAGGGATTCTGATGAGGAGACATTGACTATATTTTGGTTAGGGAAAGTGGCTTTCAGATACCAGATACATGCGGGGAGGTGCTGGCTGTCAAAATTAGAAATAAAATCTGGATTTACCTTTTCTTAGTCTAGTGCTCTTTCAGATAGACCACACTGTTCCACATACAAAAGAATTTATTTGTTAGATGTTTCTTAGTTCAGTTTTGACCATGAATGACCTTTGATTTTATCACAATTCCAAACTATCATCAAAAGATCATTGTTGTCTTCAGTAGAGGTTATAATCAAGAATAAGGAATTAAAAAATGCAATGATACATCTATATGATGGAATTCTATATAGCTTTCAAAAAACATTTCAAAGTAAATATTTCAAAAATATATATGTATATACATACATATATATAGTGTGATTCCAATTTTGTAAAAGTAATATATGTACCAAAAATGACCAATATAGTGTAGAGGAAATGGTTTTTGTTTAAATGTTTATTTATTTATTTTGAGAGAGAGAGAGGGAGCACATGACTGAGGGAGGGGCAGAAAGAGAGAGACAGATGTATATATATGTGTGTATAGATATAAATAGCGAGAGAGACATATAGATAGACATATATGTCTATGTCTATGTCTATCTATATCATCTATATCTATATCTATATCTATATCTATATCTATATCTATATATCTATAGAGAGAGAATCCCAAGCAGGCTGTGCGTTGTCAGCACAGAGCCTGACACAGGCCTTGATCTCACAAATCACGAGAAATCTGAATTGAAATCAAGAGTCTGACAATCAACTGAGCCACCCAGGCACCCTGTATGAAAATGTTCACAAAGTTCATTTCTGGTCTACGAGACTGTCCCCATATAGACATTTAATTCTATAAATTTCTCTAAGTCAGGATTCAGCCATTTTTTTTTTCATAGTAATATTGGATAGTCGGTATTTTAGCCATTGCAGGCTCTATGGTGTCAACCTCATTTACTCAATTCTTCCACTGTAGCTTAAGTGGCCATAGATAGTATGTAAAAATTTAGTGTAGTTGTAAATTTAGTGTAGTGTTCCAGTAAAACTTTATTCACAAATTTAGCTGATGGGCAGAATTTGGCTCACAAACTGCATAGTTTGACAACTACTCTAGCTGCATCCCATAGGTTTTGATATGGCATGTTTTCATTTGTAGTTAGAAATGCTAATTTTACTTTTCATGTTTTCTTTGGCCCTCCATGGTTTTGTTAAAAGTGTGTTATTTAGTTTTCAAATGTTTCAAGATTGTAAAGATATCTTTTAGCTATTGATATCTAAATTAATTCCATTGTGGTCAGACATATACTTTCATTTGAATTATTTAAAATTTATTGATGGACACCTGATTGGCTCATTTGGTTAAGCATCCAACTTCGGTTCAGGTCATGATCTCATTGTTTGTGGGTTCAAGTCCCGTGTCGGCCTTTGTGCTGATGGCTCAGAGCCTAGAGCCTGCTTCAGATTCTGTGTCTCCCTCTCTCTTTGTCCCTACCCTGTTCATGCTCTATCACTCTCAAAAATAAATAAACATTTAAAAAATTAAAAATAAAATAAAATTTATTGAGACTTGTCTTATGGCCTAGAAAATGCTCTATCTTGGTAAATGTTATGTGTTCATTAGAAAATAATGTGTATTCTGTTGTTTTTGAGTGGAGTGTTTTATAAATATCCATAGGTGAAGCTCACTGATAGTATGTTTCAAGTCTTCTAAATCTTTATTGATTTACTGCCTCCTCACCTTACAATTATTCACGGAGGGATGATTAAATTTCTGACTATAATTATGGATTAGTCTATTTCTTGTAGTTTTATTAGTTTTCTGCTTCCTATACCGTAAAACTCTTTTCCTTTTGTCTGAAAGACTTCCTTTAACATTTCTTGTGGTGCATATCTGCTGCCGATGAACTTTTTTAGCTTTTGTATAACTGAAAACAATCTTTATTCTACCTTCTTTTTTGAAAGACAGTTTCACTGGGTGTAGAATTCTAGATTGACATTAAAAGTTTTTTTTCTGGGGCAACTGCGTGTCTCAGTCAGTAAAGCAGCTGACTTCAGCTCAGGTCATGATCTCACGGTTCATGAGCTCAAGCCCTGGTTCAGGCTCTGTGCTGACAGCTTGGAGCCTGGAACCTGCTTCAGATTCTGTGTCACTCTCTGTCTCTGCCCCTCTCCTGCTCACGCTCTGTCTCTCTGTCTCTCAAAAACAAATAAACGTAAACAAAAAATTTTTTTAAGTTTTTTCTCATCGCTTTGATGATATAGCTCCATTATCTTCTTGTTTACATTGTTTCTGACAAGAAATCTGCCATATTATGTTTGTTCCTTTGTATATATCTTTTCTCTCTGTTTTTTTATCACTGATCTTGAGCTGTTTGATTATGATGTGCCCTGCTATAGTTATCTTCATGTTTCTTTTGCTTGGAGTTCATTGAGCTTTTTAATCTGCTATCTTAAAATTTTCGTCAAATTTGGAACAGTTTTTTGGAACAGCTATTATTTCTTTTAATATTACTTACCATTCTCCTTCCCTCCTTTGAGAACTCCTATTGAATGTTTATTAGGGTGCTTTATTTTTTTCCACAGGCCACCAGTGGTCTGTTAAATTTTTCTCAGTCTTTTTTTTTCCTTTCTCTGCTTCAGTTTGGACAGTTTCTGTATGCACTAAGCATACTAGTTTTTCCTTCTGTAGTGTATCATCTGCTGTTATTCTGTTCAGTATGGTTTTCATTGTACATATTGAATTTTCATGTCTATAAGTTCAGTTTGGATCTCCTTTTGTTTCTTCTATGTTTGTATTTAACCACGCACGTGTTCCTCTAGCTATTGAATACATGGAATACAGTCATGGTAACTGTATGGTATTCCAGTTATGGGATACAGCTATGGTACAGTAATGTAAGACATAACTGTTCAATGTCTATGCCTGGTAATTCTAACATCTGTGTCAGTTCTTGTTCAGTTTGGATTGATTTATTTTCCTCCATATTATGGATCATATTTGCCTACTTCTTTGCATACCTGGAAATGTCTAATCAGTTCCAGATATTGTGAATTCGACCTTGCTGAGTGCTGAATGTTGTTGTATTCCTATAGAATACAACAGCCCTGTATTCTAGAGCTTTGCTATTGCATGTGCTTATATTACTTGGAGCCAGTTTGGTCTTTTGGGTCTAGTTTAAGATTTATAATTAAAGCAAGCTTAGTGCTCTTTATTCCTCACTATTGAGACAATAGTGTCCATTCAACACTTCATGAATTATGAAGCTTTCCCATTTGACTGGTAAGAACAGGCACTATTTCTGGCCTGGTGTGAGTGCTGAATATTGTTTCCTCTAATCCTTTCAGGTGGGTCTCTCTTTAACCTTGGGCAGTTTCTTTACATGCAAGTGGTGATTAGTCCTCCAGTTAATACTCAAGGGGGGCCCTCTGAAGATCTTTTGAGTAATTTCTCTGTGAAGCTTTTTCCTCTCTGGTATTCTGTCTTTCATAATCTAGCCTCATTGGTCTTCCCAGATTGTCCGCAGCACATTGTCAACTCATGGAGTCCACTGCACTCAACCTGCTTCTCCCAGGGATTGTTCTTATCAACATGTACTCCTGAGATCTAGATCTAGTACAGTATCTGAAACATAGGCGGTTCTGTGGGAAGTAGATCTATTATCTATCTATCTATCTATCTATCACCTATCTATCTATCTAATCTATTTATTTTAGTTAAAGAGTTTCTGCCCTTGCCACAAATTGGAGGCTTTCCACTTAAGTGAGTCATTCATGGAACATCTGTGCCTCCCAGCCTCATAGAATGCCTTATAAACCAAACACTGGCTTTGGTATCATTGCTTTTCACAAGGAGAATATCAAATCATCTCCAATGATGCATTGGCTTTGAAAGATCACCAGATAAGCACTATTTACTCAGCTTTCAATGATGGCAATACAGGTCGCTATAAATATGTATTGGAATTAGTATGAAGATATGTATAGATATATAATAAGATATTAAATTTAAAATCCATTACATGAGTGATTCTTAACTTAGTATGTATCACAATCATCTGGGAAGCTGGCTTGTACCTAAGAGATTCTGGATTCCATCAGTGCCCTCCAGATGATTCTACTGGGATTAATCCACAGATAAATGTAGAGTATCAGTTTCCTCTTCTGCAAAATGGGAAAAATGGTTATTCTTAACTCACTGGGTTGTATGAGACTCAATGAAATAATGCATTCAAAGCATGTATTTCAGTAGTTACATATATTGAATGCTTAAATATTATAAATATTATGTAAAATATATTTTCTTGAGGAGAGACATACATGCACACAATAGACAATTTGTTGCTTGCCTTTACACAGTGATAATTTATACCTACTCTCTAGAATTTCCTGTTACCTTAACCCAGAGTCATCTCTAATGACTGTTAAATTACTAAGAGTTTAGAAAATTAGAAGTTTTCTATTAGCAGATGTAAATGTAAGTAATTGGGGATTAGAATCACAATGGAAAGATAGGCAAGTGAGAATAACTGGAAAGTGGGCTGAGTTTAACTACAGGAGTCATACAAAGTATTTTTGTCAAGAAAATGAGTCACTTGGGGGTGTTCAGTTTAGAAGATTTCTTCATAATATTGTGAGACTCGAGTGAATCTTTTCTGTAGGCACCTAGGCACTTATAACTCATCTTATTTCCTTTCATTTCCTTGGATGGCGCCAAAGCTTGGTTAATAGCAGATAGAGAGGTGTGGGAATATTAGTATTAGGAAAGAGCTAGTTTTCCTATACTTAACTAGGAATCCAGGTCTTTGCTTGCCATATTAAGTTATAATTCTGTAAAAAATGCCTCAGGTGAACTTAAGGTACAAGTCCCTAAAAGCTCATCTGGGATATTAGGTTCCTATTAACAGACTCTAGTCAAGTCACACTTTATTTTCATAATGTACCAGGTAATATAGGTCAGTAATAGAAGTGGGAAAAATCCCATGATCACCTAAAAATCAATCAATTCACAAGGTAAGACTATTCAACAGTGAAAATATTCACTGTGAAATGTATTACAAACAAGGAGATTCCCCCCTATTTCTTTATGATTTTCCCATAATATGTATGCCTGGGGAGTGATTTCTTTCATTAATAACCACTCCTCTAGAATGTATTGAGATCTTGCAGGGTGTAGTTCAACTCTGCATGAGACATGATGGGAATTTCAATAAAAAAGGACAGTACATCTCCCAAATGTCCAAGAAACTGAAAACGAAAACTCAAAATTTATAATCCCTAACAGTGTCTTAACTGTTTCCAACACAAACAAATGAAAGATTGACTCTATGCCCCAGATCTGAAAGCTTTCCGATCTATATTGAAGCGTATTCAGGATATATTATTTAGTAAAATAAGGTATTACAAAAACCCTCATAGATCTGATGCCCCAAGACCCAAAACACAGTACTATATACTTGTAATTTTCAATGATAGATTTGTTATTAGTATCAACAAGAGTAATTTTACCTTTTAGTAGTTAACTCCCAGGCACTTCCCAAATTCATGATATTATATAATAAGACATGCACATGTGCTTTGAGCTTGGCTGATGACATGTAGAATCAATTGTTCTATGTCCAAAAGTAAAGGTAGATAATTAAAAGAAAAAAATCATTTGTGGGAATTGAGGCATCACAAGGACAGTTACACTGCAGATTGTGTATATGTGTAGATTGTAGGGGGAAAGTGTTTTACTGAAATAAAGGTAAGAAAATGATTGCACTAGCTACAAAAGCTGAAATTGTGTTTCATTTTCAAAACAACTTTCATTTTGATAAGAGTGATGTTAGATATTTTTTCCACACCATTTACCTAGCTCTTCTCTTTATTCAATTATTTAGCAATGATAAGTCAAATAGCATTTAGTTTACTAAGGTTTGTGTAGTACAGTGTGTTGAAATCAAAGGTGATTTATAGCATGCAAAAAAATTTGTGTACTAGATCTAATTAATTACATTTGTAGCAGAGAGTAAATATTTATGTACATACTAATCATACTTTCACTCTTACACCTGAAAGCACATAGATTGGTTTTAATAGCAGAGCCACAAAGGACACTGTTAATAAAGTTAGGTCATGGAGTTAACCACATACGTTTTTTGGAAAGACATGAAAAACGAGTATTTATGTTAAAGATATAAATAAATATTTATGTTAAAGATATAATTTGAATATATATTTCCTGCTTCAATTTTACATAGTAACATTTTTAGTTTAGTTGTTTTTGTTTGTTTGTTTGTTTTAAGAAGTCAGTTCCCACTTTAAAAAAACTTATGCTCAGGGGGACCTGGGTGGCTCAGGCAGTTAAGTGGCCAACTTCAGCTCAGATCACGATCTCCCGGTTCACGAGTTAATGCCCCATGTCGGGCTCTGTGCTGACAGCTCAGAGCCTGGAGCCCACTTTGGATTCTGCGTCTCCCTCTCTTTCTGCCCCTCTCCTGCTTGTGCTCTGTCTCTCTCACTCTCAAAAATAAGTAATAAAACATTAAAAAAATAAAAAATAAAATCCTATGCACACATCTTTCGGGGATACAATATTTTAGTGGATTGTTCAACCTGTTCTGGGAAACCCAAGCTTTTTTTTCCCACAAATGTCTGTGATAAATGATTAAAATGCCAGTGTCCAGTTGGAAGCAATCATGAATATCAGTTGGCAGCTCGTGAGTAGATGTATTTTTCTTCCTGAGGATGTTATGCTGTGCACCTTAAACGCATTCGACATCAGGCCTATTGAGAAATCCTCTTTGTGAGCAGGGTGGATTTCACAGTAGCTTCCTCACAGGTTCATGTGTTTAATTAGCTGACAGACGAAACAGTAGGGGCTGAAGACTTGCAAGAGAAAATAACGTGAAGGTGTAGCGTAGATCTTACTGTGTCAAGCACTATTAACAAAACACTAAACAATCAAAGAGGAAAAAGAGAATGAACTGGACTTTTTCATTTGTTAAAGAATCCAAATTTCCTAAGTCACCTGGTTTGGATAAATTGTAGACCCCACACACAGCTCACTCAGCATCGGCATGCCCCGATTTCCAACAGCGTATCTGAGCTCAGGTCAGTGAAGCCAGTTGGAAAGATAGGGATGAGGTTGTGGTCCTGGAGGTCGTGAATGAAACTGAGATTGACGTAGTCTAACTGTAGCCCTCACGTTATACTTTTATAAGCGGGAGCACCAGAAATAGCGCGCACATGTCCTGCGCTTTGTTGTATCCCAGATGTTACATATTCCTCTCACCTTTTAATGGAATTCTCTTGTATTTAAAAATACACATATTCCATATGATGCTCTTGTGCACATATACGTTAACTTTAGGAAGTACCCAGACAAATGTGTAATTTTAATAACTTCTGTGTCATACGAAAGCCTGGAAATACTTTTTAATCAAAACCTTTGTAACTTGCTACCAGAAAAATATATTGGAAGTATAGCAAAAACTTATTTAAGAAAATGTTTTAACTAGTCCCAGCACTGGGTTCGCTGCCACGTTTTACATGATGATCACTGATAATAGTAAAAATGAATTTTGTCAAATTCAGGATTTATTTAAATCTCTTGGGTGATAGTACTGGATTCAATGTGAAGGAGTTTAATTTCTTTTCAGATTTTTCTTTTTTAAGAAGAACACATCCTTATTTTAAGAATTAAAAAAAATGGCTTCGAAGAGATTATACCAAAGAGTGAAGGGATTCTTACCTCTCAAATAGCTTATAAAATAGGATTTCTTGAGGTGCCATTTGCAAATAATCCAACATATGTAAATTCAGACATGACTGGCTTTTACTTCAGGATGAAGTACTTGGAAAACTATATGACAATTGTTCCAGGATCAAAAAGCAGGTGGCAAATGGAGAAACCCTTTTCTGAATCCTAGGTAGTAATTATGGATTAAATTATACTAGCTCTTTCTTAAAATGGCAAATCAGGCATTTGGGTAGCTGGCCTTATACTTCTTTGTACCTGTGGTGGACCTGGCAAGTCTCACAGCCCATTTCACAGCTGGAGCATGTGGATTTTGCATGGGGCCTGAATACCTATGCCTGAATACATACGCTATGTGAGTACCCATAACACAGTGGCCAGAACTCCTTTATCAAGGGAACCTGTAAAAAGCACGTTTAGGTCTGGAGATGCTGGTCTATTAGTGGAAACTCAAGGGCAAATCTGAACAGTTAATCCCAGGGAGAAAGATATAGATCCTGTAGATGGAAAGGGTTATTTGAGGGAAAAAGAAACATTCCAAGATCAGACCTATTCAAACCAGAGCAGATCACCTGTTCTTACCTCCCTAGCCAAATCTAGGGTTTTCAGAATCAAGGTAGGGACCTGGAGTGCGGCCAGAGAAACCCTGTTGCATGTACCAACTGGTATTCATGCCTGCCTATTAGATATGGTAACATAGCTAATTTCCTTTGTAAATTCTTTAAAGTAAATATGGCAGACAAATTTATTAACATTCTGGATATCATTGCAAATTGGTTAAAGGCTAACGCCGCTCTCTCGAAGAAAATCACAAGTTCCTGAAGGCCTGAGTGTTGGAATGTCTCTGAACCTCAGAATAAGAATCCTTGCCTCTAGATGGCTACCACTGTTACCTTAGGTTGAAAGACTAACCTTGTGCCAGTGATATGTCTGAGTTGGCTTATTGTGGCCTTTTGAGATGGAGTCGCCATTGAAACATGATGAAAACAGGTTTTTATTTTGGAGTCAGGCTCTCCTTTGGTAACTTAGGCTTTTGAGGGAAGTCATCAATATTTGTAGATAGGTAGTTTTGTGATTTGTACAATGCTTGTGGACTGAAGGTACGATAATAAGGGTAGCATTTACTAATTGCGCTCTGATAGGTGCTTTATATATATTATCTCATTTAAGCCTCGCAGCTCTCTGAGGTCGGACTATTATTGTCACTAATTTGCGGATGAGGTTAGATAATTTGCTAGAGGTGGCAGAGCTGGAGCAGTAAATCCAGGGTTAGAAACCATGTGGTCTGCCTCTACGCCTGGTCTCTGTAGCTACAGTGACAAAGCCACCTTTGAATTCTTTTGGTTGTCCTCGTTCTGCTGCCCACACTTCCAATGGGTAAGAACTCCTCAAGAGACAGCTTTCCATCTTTTGCCTTAATTCTCTGCTCTACTTTATCTTCTCATTTTCTTATTGTCCTTTATATTCTTTTCTTATAACTTTCCAGAAGAGTCAAGAAAGGGAGCCTAGATGGGGGAGTGGGAGTGGGGAGGTGCTCGTGTTATTCAGATGACACCGTCAGGGGTGGTAAGAAGGAGATGGAGTCTGGTTTTTTAATTATGGGGATTATTACAGCTCTTTTTCTATCCCACCTTCATCCTTCACTACATGGTGAAGGTATCAACACAGACCCACTCTTGAATAATTGTTCATGTGCATGATCTAAGACAGGCAAGTCAGTTTAGGTGAGGGTGAGTTTGAAAACACAGAATTGAATATAGGACAGAAAAGATCAGGACAAATCTCTAACTGCTACATGAATGGGGCTTGGCCAGATTTTCCTATTAGAGTTTTAAATTCTACTCTTTTGGTGTGTTGTTTCTATTGCTTAGAAACATTTGTCAATATTTGCTTTTAAATGAGCTTTTACGATATCAGTACAATGAAAAAATTTCAAGTCACTTACATAAAAGTTTAGTATATCCAGACATTTCTATTAAACAGTGAACTAATAATTGGATCTTTGCATCTAGTAAATCATCACGAACTCTTCATTTTTATCAAAAACAGAGTAAATAATTGAAAAGCAAGACAAAACATGATTTGGAGTACAGAACAGCTGATATTTGAATATCCTTATTTCAGAGAGCTGCTGTACTTCAATTGAAATAATTTAATATCATTAACATTTTATTCTTCAAAATAGCCTATATGATAAGTATTATCTTTATTTAGAGATTAGAAAAATAAAACAGGTTATGTTTTATTCAGGATTTTGAGGTAAATTAGTGAAAGAAGCCACTCTTACACTAAGGAAATAAAAAAAAAGAGACAATCATCCATACAATAAAATCTCAAATTGCCATTTTTTGCATTGATTGCATTTTGTTCAAATAAAAGGTATTTTTTTAAGAGCAAATTCCTAAAATAGATATTTTTCTGTCTTTAAGAATGGCATTGTTTAATTATGGAACAAGAAAGAAGGCTTTCGGCTGACTGACTCACATAACATTTCTTTTGGTACGTCTATTTAAAGAAAGTCATAAAGGAGAAAATCACAGCATGGCAGCTATGTTAATGACTGATGAAAAAAAAATAAAGTAAAAGACATTTTTTTGGTACACAGTTAACCCTTTAAAACAACTAGATTAAATAGCTATGCTTGATAACAATATTTTGTAAATTTTTTCTAAAATGAATTCAAATCCCCAAACTTGAAAACTACACTCCATAGCCATCACAATAAACAAGTAAATTATTCTAAGCTTTATTTAACAACTAACTGATCTTTCAAAAAAAAATCAGTTTTGGACACAAATACAGAAATTAAATACAAAAACTAGAAGTGTGCATGTCAGTGCCACTAAGAAGATACAAATACATGTGATCACTCACAAAACCACACACAGTTCTTTTCTCTCTGAAGAGACTAGAGAATAGAAACTATAGCTGTATCCCTTTACTGTTCCATTTGCCTCTCTGAAAAAAAAATATCTAGCCTCTTTGTTTCCTAACATGCAATGCCCAAACATAATAGTATGTGATTTTCCTGTGGGAACTATTTCCTTTTCTTAAATCACAGCATGAACCCAGAAGCCTCCCTTGTTCTTAACTTCCTATTTTGGCATAACAACAGTTCAGGGAAAAGGAACTCTGTCTTTCTTTCTCTCTTTCTCTCTTTCATTCTTTCTTTCTCCTCCTGAGGAAAAGGGGAACCGGCTTGAAGCTCTAAGAACTCAACGCATCATGACAATTGGAATTAGCACGTTGCTTTGGTGACCCCCTACCAGCTGCTGTCATTTGGAGTGTGAGTGCCGGAGAAGCTACAATGGGTACAGGCATCCTCCTGAATAAAAAAGAGAACATTATAAACGAAACACATTAATTGGCCATAATGTAAAATCAATAAAAATAAACGAGCTGGGAACCAAAGCAGATGGACCCTGGTAGCTTGTCTCTTTCTTCACCAGAGTTTTTCTGTTTAAAACCATCTGGAGGGGCGCCTGGGTGGCTCAGTCAGTTAAGCGTCCGACTTCAGCTCAGGTCACGATCTCGCGGTCCGTGAGTTCGAGCCCCGCGTTGGGCTCTGGGCTGATGGCTCAGAGCCTGGAGCCTGCTTCCGATTCTGTGTCTCCCTCTCTCTCTGCCCCTCCCCCGTTCATGCTCTGTCTCTCTCTGTCTCAAAAATAAATAAACGTTAAAAAAAGTAAAAAAAATTAAAACCATCTGGAGAAATGTAATGATGAAGTGAGTGAGCATGACTCTCCTGGTCACGAAACAAATACTAGTGTCAGTTCACCATTTTGGAAAACACTCACTAAGCTAAGACAGGACCGACTTATATAACATGCTTTAAATCTGTCTGAGATAAAGAGTGATGGATGAAAACTTAGGTTCAGGTGGCAGTCACGGTGATAGGTGTTACTAGTGTGGAGTTAATAAAAATTATTGTTTGAGCCATTAATAGCTTAGTACTTTGCCATTTTGTAATAATTTCCCACATCACATAAAATTGCTTTCAAGCCTGTGATCAAATATTGTCCCATTGGAAAAATCTCTGACATCTATATTTTCTTGATAAGGTCCATTTTGTATCAAACACAAACTTTATTTGGAAAACATAAGATGTAAGATGGTCCTTTTTATGTGTTGTGATTGGAAGCACTTAATACATAGCATGAAGAAACCAGAATCACAGAACAGCAGAAATAGGTTTTATTTTCAGACAGAAATAATAATGCCCATAATTTCTGCTTGCTGGCAATTATAAGTAGAAAAAATTTGGCTCTCTATTGATCATTTCAATGGAACACAAACTAATGGTTACACTATTCATATACTGTCAAGAAACAGGCCTTTTGTAAGCAACATCTTTTTCATTCTTACTATGTCCCCCAAATATGAACTAGGTATTAGCTGGAAATCTCATCCTACATTACGCAGATGGTAAAAGTTTCTCCAGAAAACCACCAGTTTGATGTCAATTGCTCTCAAGTGTCCAGGTGCTTAAAGTTATTATTGGTAACATAATCAATGATTGGCATATAAAGATGTGTTTTGTGCCTCATTTCTTTTTATTTTATTTAAAAAAATTTTTAATGTTTATTTATTTTTGAGAAAATGTGAGAGACAGAGTGCAAGCAGCAGAAGGGCAGACAGAGGGAGACGCAGAATCTGAAGCGGGATCCAGGCCCTGAGCTGTCAGCCCAGAGCCCGATGTAGGGCTCAAACTCACAAACTGTGAGATCATGACCCGAGCCGAAGTCGGATGCTTAACTGACTGAGCCACTCAGGCGCCCTGTGCCTCATTTCTTTTAAAAAAAGACATCTACTTTTTAAAAAATGTGTATTTATTTTTGAGAGAGAGAGAGAGAGCACAAGTGGGGGAAGGACAGAGAGAGAGGGAGACAGAATCCAAAGCAGGCTCCCAGGCTCTGAGCTGCCAGCACAGAGCCCAACACAAGGCTGGAACCCATGAACTGCAAGATCAATCATGACTTGAGCCGAAGTCGGACACTTAACTGACTGAGCCACCCAGGTGACTCACATCTACTTTTTTCAGTAACAATTTTATTTATTCATGCATGGAGGCATAAAGAGACAAAACACCATCATTTGTGTTGCTCATTACTGCTTCAACATGCTTACATGTAATGGCAAGATGTAGAATATATTCAAATCTGCTTGTGTGATTATGATCCTGGAATCATTATTTTAAGAAAGTTTGTTAGCTTTTACTTATTGAGGTTTTTGCTATCACTTTGTCTGTTACTAGATTGAGGTGTAGGTAAAAATCAGAATTTCCTAATCTTTCATACTCTAAACTCTTGAGTTTAGCTCTGATAGAAATACAGGCAGCTAGTGACCCAACTTCATTGTAGATAGAGGCCTACAGAGACAGGTTAACAATAGCAATGGTGAGACAGAGCAGACTTGCAGGGCCTGGGCTTTGTACTATACCTTTACCTGGACCAGGGTAGCCATGGTTGGGCACTGACTCAACAGAAAACCTGCAAGCTGTCTCCTCTGCAACATGTGGCACAGACCCACTATGATGTGGTGATGGGTCTCTATTCATGAGAGGAGATCTGGATAGGGAATCTAGCAAAAGATGAGTGTGGTCTTAAAAAGCACAAAGGCTAAGTCTGCCAGGAAATTCTGTATCTTGGCATTTATCCTCAAAGGGTATACAGTCCATCTGCATGAGGTGAATTTTGACATTTGTTCACAGACTGACTCCAGCCTCAAGGGGCATTAATAAGAACAAGAAATGGTCTGGCTCTAGAAAAAAAAATGCTATGGGCAATGACAAAGATAATTGTCCAGACAAAAGAAATAAGGCAGAAGCCACTTCACTAAAGTGGGGTTGAAGGTCAGAGCTGGTATGGCAAATGTGAGTTGCCAGAGGAGTGAGCTGAAACTTCTTGAATCCACTCCGTTTTCCACCTCTTGGTTCAGACTGGACCAGGAAGTTACAGGTACAATCAAATGACTCGATCTCTGGAAAGAGTCTGGAAGTCTCAGACATATGCTCAGAAGTACCCTGATGGTGAAAAAGAAAAGATTTTCACCAACTACTCTGCAAGCAACTGTCTTGTGTTCATTTGATACCTTAATTGGATTTTCTCATAGACTATACAAGTTTCACTTCAGAGGAAGTATTAATGGCAGACAAGTCCTTCAGTAAGTTTCTTAGCACCTACTTTATGCAAAACCAAATTTCCATTAGCCACAAGGAAAGGATAATTAAGAGGAAAAGCAAATGAAAGCATCTCTGCCCTCCAGAAATTTAAAATCTAATACTTATGAAGAAAGCAGTACTGCATGCAGTGGAAGCTGAGAGCTAATAACAGATGTTAGATGTTGGAGCTGAAAATTTCTTACTTTATTGGAAATAATAGCTTCAGAGCCATAATATCAGAAAGATCATCCAGCCCTTGGCTCTAAGAACGCACCCAACACCAACATACAATACAACAAGCCATATTTCAATGTAGTGATGTTCCTAAATTATTGCAAAAATAGTTCCTAAACTATTGTAAAAATAACAAACCGACCAATGAATGAGAAGGAAAAAGTAAAGGAAGCCAAAAGTGGGGAAGTAGAGAAACTAAGATCAGACCTATGAGAAGCATAGGAAATTGCTCTCTACACAGCCTGCAGAAGAACCACAGAGGATTGGGTGAGGATGTAAGGATAATTGCCCCCAGGGTAATTCCATTATACTAAGGGAAATATGTTTCCAGATTCTTACTCCTTGTTCTCATGTTTTGTCTTAATCACTAAGTAAGTGTGCCTGCTATTTCAGTATTTTACCAAAGCAGTTATCTAGATCTATCTCATTTTGATTTTGAACATTTTCTCAAATGATCCAGCTTTCTTTTTCTAAACTGAATGTGTCACAGAAACCTATAAATTGCAGTAATAAAAATGAATTTTTATGATTTTTTCCCTAAGCTATTAAAAAGATTCAGCATTAGATTCTTATCTAAGTCAAGAGAGAAATAAAGTAACTTAAGAGGATGGCATGGTTTCTTAGAGTCAAAACTGAAGGAGGAGCTCATGAAACTCATTGTTTCACTAGCAAGGCTAGGAAGGATTGATTCCTTTTTTTTGTTTTGTTTTTTATGTTTATTTTTTATTTTTTGAGAGAGAGTGTGCATGCCAGTGGGGGAGGGGCAGAGAAAGAGACAGGACAGATGATCCAAGGTGGCCTCTGTGCTGACAGCAAAAATCTCGATGTGGGGTTCAAACCCACAAACTATGAAACCATGACCTCAGCGGAAGTCAGCTGCTTAACTGACTGAGCCAGCCAGGTGCCCCAGAAGGATTGATTTCTAACTTCTAAACCACGATATATACAAATAAAGTGCTACATACTAACTAGGTCGTAAAAAAAAAAATCTCAAAGAATAATTTTAGAGCCACATAAATAAAAAAAAATAATGATTTCTCCTAAGAGAGAAAATGAGTGAGTGAATAAAAGCCTTTAGCCCATCTTAAAAATCCTTAATAACATAGTATGACATACCAGAAACAATGAATTGGCCACACAAAAGACAACGCATTCATCCATCAGAGACAATGAAGTTCCCACCATGTGTTTAATATAGGGTCTCATGGTCACGATGTTTAGGATTTCTCTTTTGGCATCTTCTAGAGGTGGGAGTGGTAAATGTTGCCGAAATTTAAGAAATTGCATCCATCTTAACACTGAGAAGTTTCCATTGCTGAATTAAGATAGAGAAACCTGAATTCACTTTCATCTTTTTTTACTGGAATAATTAGTTGATAGTGGCCAGAAACACCAAGTTACACAAAGATACTAGAGTCCACCTACACTGCTAGGCATGACTAGGAATTCTCACATATCACGTACATCACATAGCTATTTCTTAGTGGTAAATTGCACTCACAAAACAGTAAAAGAGTTTTCAGAACAGTAAAGTGTATATCGTGTATATATGGTCTTTGTTGAAAATAGAGAAGGTAACTATAAAAGAAAATTAGAAATTCATAATTTGACACATAATTCTACATAATTGAAAATGTTCTTAAATTTAAAAATACATATGAAAACAACTGTTATTAAAATTATCAGGTGGTTTTTATCAAACCCTTTGGAAACATTTAAGCACTGGTATGTATACTTTATTTTAAAAACAAAATTTTAAATTTGGCTACATATGTATTGGTGCATTAACTAAATGCTCATATTACTATATTCTAAATTTGTGTCTTTTCGGATCCAATATATATATATATATATATATTTAATTTAAACTTACCCAAATTAACAAATTTACATGTGTGGTGATTCAGTGGTGTCTTAAAGTATGTTAAATACTAGACTATATGTTAAGATTTGTCTTCAATTTTTACCCACTGTACAAATAAACAAAGAAGTCTTGTCACTCAGAAGGCTTACATCCAAAGGGACTGTGACTATGAAGTGTATGTTTTCAAGTCATGCTTTGTGCAGAGCTGTAAGAGACTGTGATCTTGTAAAGGAGTGACAGGCAGATATTTGAGGGCAGATGACTGATGATTTTAATTAATATAACCAAACATTCATCAAAATCAAACGCTTCAAAGTGGTCATCTTGTAGGTATTAAATACTCGTTTCAATGAGGCTACCATTGCTGAAACCAGTATTGGATGTTCTCTTGATAATTGCATTTAGAGGCGACTGCCCACCCCTTTGAACATTTTTCATAATGGAAAATCTTTCTCCAATAAAAGAAGACTGACTTTGGGAAACTTATATGGAGTCAAGTGTGGTAAACATAGATATCTATACCTTGGGTTTAAACGTGCAATCTCACTATTAAGAATATATGAGAAATATATAAGAATATTTTTCTAGTAGCTGATAGTCGAACAATTCCAAAAGAAGTGTTTGATAAATGGTTTGAGCAATGGGGAATTGGGGGGGGGGTACTGGCTTACATGAAATATGTATATAGACTCTCGGGGTAGCTGCTGTAAAGACCAGACAAATGTCTCCTTGGATCATAATAGTCATACTTGGTAAGAAGAGACAAAACAAGAGTTCTGCTGACTGACTTTCCAATGAAACCTCCCAATGGGACCTGGGACTTAAACATTTAGCCTGAAAGTAAGGAGACTTGACTTTGCTTCTTAGATTTTCCCTCTAAGGAGTTTGGTTTCTAAGCATTGTCTTTACAGATGTTTCCAAGTTCCCTATGCTGAATGAGAAAATTAATGCATGTACTTTGTGAATATGCGCTGAGCATGGACTGGAAGGCCTCTGTCAGGTCAAAAGAAAGCCTTTAGCTTCTATATGCAAACATCTCTTGGCTATCCTGCTGAAATTGAAGAAAGTGCTAGTGATAGTATTTTCACCCCCAATAGATCGAAGGAAAACTATAGCAGAGTCCATCCAAATACCTTTATGTGAAAGCTCCAGGAAAAAAAGGCATGCAATCTTATAGGTTTACAAAGTTCTGTGTGAAAAATACCATATAATTTCCTGTCCTGGGAAATTAAATTTACTTGAGTTTTTCAGTAATCAAATATAGAGAAAAGTTAAGATTCTGAAAGGGAAGAATCTTCATGTGTAGAAAGCACTATGTCAGGTACTTAGCCACTTCAGAAATGACAGCTGAAACATTTTGTCAAAATTCATTCCACTGAATCTACCACAAATAAACATCACCATGAGTTAGATGTGTCTGAAACAAAAAAATAATTAAAAGGTCCCTACCAACTTAATTTTAAAGATCCAATGTCCATTTCATTGAGCTGTTCTTTCTCATAGTAACAATGTTGTTCAACTTAAGTGAAAATTAGCTCTGCTACCCTTCCCCCAATAATAAAGTGAGTATGACACTTCTCACTAGGAAAAATATATCGTATTTGACCCAACAGAAGAAACTGTTTTGCAGGGTATATGCTGCAGCATTTAGGATATTTTCAGCACAGTTATTCTTTTAAACAATTTATTCCATTTTTGCGGTACGTCAGGTGCATGGGACTGTTTGAGGTAATGTTTTTCTAAGGTAGAAGGGAGTACTGTTTTGTCTATACATCAATATAATCCTGGCTTTAGGAGAATCTTTAGAAGGTATATGAAGAAATCTCTTTATTTTTCTCTGACACTTCGATAAATATTTTAGAAAAAAAAGTATATGTGATCCTGCATAAAAGAGTAAAATGGTATGAAATAGACTTCTTTCTGTGTTCTTAACAGTTAAAAAGAACTTAAGCAAAATATGTGGCACATTTCTTTTTTTAGCTACAGTTCTAATACAGATTGAAATAATTTTACAGTACTGTTAAAACTGTTAAATAAGTTATTTTGGGGGGGCACAGTCTTTGCAGTCTTGCTTGCAATCTTTAAATGTGATGGAAGAGAAAAAACTCAGGAAAGGTACCTCTAAAAAATGACAATATGAATTTTTTGCAAGCTAAATATTATCAGTATTATCAGTATTTGTCACATATGGAGAGTACTGAACAAAATTTTGATAATTTTCTTACTATAATGATTTATTATTAAATAGAATTGTTTCAGTGTAATTGTCCCAGACAACTTAAAGAAGAGTTAAAATTATGGCATTAAAAAAAATGGAAAACAAAAAGGTACTTTATGAGCATTTAAAAAGTCCTATTATTGCAACTTAAATGGTCAGTTATTTTACCTTCTAGCGACTTGCCTATGATAGAGGGCAATCTAAGATTGCTAAATGATGACTGAATTAAAACTTTATTGTACATTAAAAGAATAAGTCTCAGGTTTCTTTTAGGAAATAGAAATCAGCAAAGGAACTGAACTAATCAGTATAACACAGGCAACACTCACTTGAAGAAAATCAAATCTAATGGAAATAATATTAGCAACAGATTTTGTCATTTAATTATCTGTATCAGTTACCACATGGAACTTCAAAGTTTTTAAACTGGCTTACAGCATTTATAAAAATGTATACACACCATAGTGCTTTAAAAAGAGACTATGGTTCATTTCATAGCTTGGCAACTTTTTTGTTTGTTAACTAGTCTTTTAAAAAATGTTTTAAAACACTCATTAGACATATTGATTTCAAAGTGTTAGGCATACTTAATACTTTAATTTTTTTTATTTAGAGTATAGCCTTAGAAAGGGGTAGAAATAAAAATAGGAAAATAAAATTTAGGAATTATAATATTTGATGCCAAATGTTTAAACATTTTAAAAGAATGTAATGCCTAATTTCAAAGTTTAAGCTACCTAATCCAGGGGACTCCAGAAATGGAAAATATTGATTAGCAATAAGAAGAAGTTTGAGTAAATTTTAAATCATTCAATAAAAATTTAATTTATAAATGCAATTTAAGATTTTGCAAATTGTGTGAAAAGAAACAAAAATTTGCCTAAAACAAATTAATTTCATACCGTTCTCATTTTCTATGGTTATTGTACCAAATTAAAATTTAAAATTCCTGTGTTTATTTTGGAAATCCATAATTCAGAGGTGATTTTAACAAAATAAAAACCTTTGCATAAATTCCTAAGTTTTATTTTTAAAGGAAATGTTATTAATGCTTTATTTCAAATAGTTACTACTGTTATTATCCATCAACTAGAAAAGAATCCACCAAAATAAATTTGTTTTTAAATTTGTTTTCATTTTGCACAAACCTTGATTTCTAGTCTTCTAAGACAATGATAGTTACTAGCGATATTTTTTTCAGATGTCATTTTCATGGCATATGATGCTGTTTCTACAAATAATTATTTCTCTTGAATAGGAAATTACTCATCTTTGATAGCACACTAACAATTTCAGTATCTAGTGCTTTTAACTATGATTTTCAAAAGCAATACTAGCTGCCTTTTTCCTAACCGTGTAACTACTATTTCCAGCACAAAAAAGTTGCCTTTCCGCCTGCATATTTTCTCTCTCCCCTTCCCTCCCTTCCCTACACCCTCTTCTCCTCTTCTCTCCCCTCCCCTCCTTTCCTCTCCCCTCCTCTTCTGTCTACTCCTTCTCCCTCCCCCTCTCCCTCTTCTTCCTCACTCCCTCTCCCTCTCCTCTCACTCTCCTCTCCTTTTCCTCTCCTTTCCTTTTATTCTCCTTTTCTTTCTTTCTTTCTTTCTTTCTTTCTTTCTTTCTTTCTTTCAAGTTATTGAATCAAGTAGCTGTCTAGAAGGAGCAAATGTTATTACCCGTAGTCAACTGGCAAGACAAATGAAAATCTTTATCACAGGAGAAGTCATTAAAGCAAGCAGATTTACGTAGAATAAGGCCTGAGAACAAGGAGAAGTTGTCGGAGTCTAGCACATAAGCTTAATTCTTGTTTAGGAGTTTTTGGTGAAATGTCTTTACTTTCTGAAATGCACTATGCTGATTAAAAAAAAAAAAGCTGACAGTTAATTAGCACAGAGTCTTATTGCAGAAGTCTCCTCTAAAGCAGACATATTCAACTTATACTGAGGTGATTGTCATAAAGGGGTTGTTTGCTGTGGCGCTCACAGATGGCAGAAAAGACAGCCCAGGAACGCAAACAGCCTGATAATCACGATAGCCTTAAAATATGGGTGAGTTTTCAACTCTGATCCTGGCAGCAGCCTCTTTTCAAATATCTTGGGTTGTTATGTCCAAGTGGTTTACTTTAAAGCAGCCTTGTCATCAAAGGGGTCCCAGAGTCAAGAATAATTATGATAATTACTCAGAATTGCACCCCCCCCAATAATCATAATAATAATCCTGAATCTTAACCAAGTATAACATTGTTTGTGCAATACCCTACTACATTAAAAAAGATGAAGTGCTCGACAACTAGGATCTATTCTTGACTGACAAAGCTGCTGTAATTGTATGACTTTCTGGGATAATGGTTTAAACAAAAGTAAATAGTAAAAAAAACAAAAAAAAAAAACAAAACCAACCCCCCCCCCAAAAGGATTGGAAAGCTTAGCTGTGTTTAGTGCCCATTGATGAAAGCAGTGTTCTGTGATCCATGCTGCTATTGTTGGTTTTAGTTTAGCTCCCTCTCAATCAATATCTAACAGGGCATGATTTAATAAGGTTTTATAATCTCCAAAAATGGTGGGGGAGGGTGGTTGTGGTATTGTCATTCATCAAAGGGGGCCTTTCAGGTTTCTTTGCTTTCACCTGCTGGGACCCATTTGGTCTCTTTCAAAGAGAATGCAATGACAAAATGAATGAGAAATGCTAGAATAAGAGTCCCTTATTCTACCCAATAGTATAATCAATGGGTACTTGTAATCCCTATTGTACCTCACAGAGGTAGTTGTAAGACAATTAAATCTCGCTTCTCAGGCAAATGATTTTGGTAGTTAACCTGAAACAGCCAACAATATTGAGGAGAATGAATGCATCTGAAGCAATGATGTAATGGGATACTGCCTGGCCAGGAAAGCATGCATGTGCATTGACGTGTGTATGTGTGTATGTGCACATTTACCTCAATCCTCCATGAACACAGTTTTCATGGTTCATAGTCCCTTAAATAGTACATGGGTAAGTGGAAAAGATTTGAAACAATTTCCCACTCTGTTTTGTAATTTTTATTTTAAACGAACATGAAAATATTCTTATTTTTACAGCACGAGACACTCTAAACTGTAGTTTTATAAACAGAAAACATTTACATAGTTAACATCAGTTTGATGTGACAACCAATTTAGTTTTAATTTCATTTGCATCAGCTAAATTCAATTTCTTCTTCCCTCCTTACTGAGTCGCTTGAATGTCAAAAGGAGGCTTGTAGTCTTTGGAAGACACGTGCACTCATTTCAGTGTGCATTATTTGTTCATCTTCAGTTGTGTGCACTTCATAGTCTATTTCAAGTATTGTCTATCAAGAAATCCTAGAGTTTGCCCTGTTTAGGAAGGAATAAAAATGGAACCCGCGATAAAATTTATAGCACACACAAACCTGTTAGGATTTGTGAAGAAAAATTGTACCATTGTTGAGAAGCCTTACACTTACTGGTAAATATTAAATATGAAATAAAGGGGGCCAAGAGATTGTTATATATATAAGATACACAAAGATGCATTTGAGTTCACAATAATTTAAAAATTAAAGGGCCCTTACTTTAGTGTATAATTTAAATATACTCTTTTGATTTCCTTTATGTCTCATGTTGAAAATGCCCATATTCCTTTATCAAAGTTCTCTGAGAAACCTCAGTGTTATTATTTACAGTAACTCCCAACTTTATTCTTGAGGCAAAAATCTTAAATTTAGTTAACCCACAAACATGTAATAAACATACTTTTATCTCTAGAGGCACACGTTTTCGTTTTTCTTCTCCATTTATGGGTTTTTTTTATAAAGAGCTATTGATTTGGGTGCTGTGTACCCCCAAATATATTGACCTAGATACTCACATATTCACAGATGTGCCCTCTGCACACAGTGCATATGTATTTTCATTGAGTTATGCAGAATTGTAGCTACCTCATATGTAAATAAAAGAGCTCTTCATTGAACCTTTTACACACAATTCTTTCAATTATCTTTGAATATTGAAAAGTAACTCTTGGAGAACGATAAATGTTGTCCTGTGTGACTTCCAAGGCAGAAATATTTAGTATCAGAATTCTACATACTTGTAGATTATTTTTTAAATTTGTTATTTTGCTATGTTTAGATCATAGAAGAATAAAGAAATCCACTAGAAAAAGAAATTGACCTGAATAAAACAATGTATTCTCTCTTAATGCTGAGTTTAGAGAAGAGTGAGACACCCGACTCCTCGGGATATTTCCAAATGAGCCTAGCTAATTGGGGTAACCCAAGCCAATGGCCGTTTGAAAGAGTTGAGGTCAGGTGTTTTATTACTGGGATAGTATTCAAAAAAATGACTGTCAGGGGTGAGCGAAGAATTATGTCAAGAGCATTCAGCATTACTGCCACTAAAGAGAGAGGAGGGGGAAAACATTGTGAAGAAAAACATGTCATTTTCTAAATGAGCTAGGGGAGGAGGATAGGGCAATAATGTGGCCCTCAGCTGTTGGTTTATTAGGTTTCCATTCCCATGATCCACATCTGCGTTAGGCAAAAATAGTTTTACTTTTAATACACTTGCGCTCGACCACTTTGCTGTCTTGCTGAGTAAAAAATAGCTGTGAAAACCATGCAGATGAGGTTTGTTCTTTGTGGTTGTTTGTTTCCCCATCTCCTATACTATTTTCCTGGTTCTATAGCCTATCTTAGCATTGTTGTCTGATTTGCCATGGAACAGTGAACATTGCTTTTCCTAGCCAAATCATCCAGTGTTAAATGGTATGTGATACAGATCAATAGGGCATCTACAGCTGTACAAAAAGGGCAATGTTGTTTCTATTAACAATTTTGAAAGAGAGTGTGGACTGGTGGTTAAAGGATTAAATTGGGTATTGAGGTTTTTGATGTCTTGAATTCTAATTCTACCTAAGCCATTGGATGCCTGGTGAAGTTATTAGCAAGTATTTTCATTTCTCTCTCTCTCTCTTTCTGGAAAGTGGCAAAAGTGGTTGCAACAATATATCCACATGTTATATACTTGGCCTCTCGTGTGATCATTCAATAAACAGTGGGGAACTGATATCGAAAACTGGAAAACATCTTGGTGACTTCAAAATGTATCTCAAATTTCTATCGGGTTAATTGCTCATATTCTTTTCCACATGATGTTTCTATGCTTCTGGCTGTTTTTCTATTTCGTCTGAGCCCACTCAGCTGCAGCTTTACATTTATGTATTTGGGGTTTCAGTCAAACTGGGGCAAAGGTTTGTGTGGGCCTGGTTACCTGCAGTCTTCTTCAGGATCAGGGTGTGTTTTTATTTCATGTGAGCCTCTTCTTGGTGGCATTTTAACATGGAAAATAACTGAAAAAGCAGTTGGCATTTGTTGCTATCGCCAATGCCAGGTGCAAATGGTCATTCATAAAGATTGGCAGCACACGTCCCCCTTTATTTCAGTTTGGAGTAGAGGTCTGTTTGAGTGTATGTGTGCACACCTGTCTATATATGAGAGAGAAAGACATAGAGACCGAGGCAGAGAAAAGTGTTTTACGAAGTTGTACGTTGTTAACTCACGTGAACCACTGGAAGAATGATAGGCCTTCATACTGTATTTCCTGCTTAGATTTCTAGGTTCCAGTTGAACTGAACCTTTTCTTCCTTCCTTCATCTCCCTTTCACTCTCTCTTTCTCTCTTTCTGTCTCTTTCCCTCTCTCTCTCTCTCTCTCATTCTGTTCCCTCCCCAGTTCATCTCAGAATGTTACATGTTTTGTAAACAATTCATTCAGGCAGCAAATCAGAAAAGGAGCAAAGTGACATACTAGTCTTGGTGTAAACAAATAGAGGGGCCCAACATTATTCAACTATCTGTGGTTTTGTTTTGCTTTGTTTTATTTGTTGACTATTGTACTCAGTAGAAGTGGAAACATAGCTGAAAACTGATGAAAAGCTAAAAGTTATGAAGC
The DNA here is from genome assembly GCF_007474595.2 of Lynx canadensis. Lineage (NCBI taxonomy): Eukaryota > Metazoa > Chordata > Mammalia > Carnivora > Felidae > Lynx > Lynx canadensis. Next base: position 150,758,056 of record NC_044303.2, on the reverse strand, counting down.
TGATGGAGGTTGTGCTCTTACTCTGGGCTTGAACTACTCGACCTCAGTCACAGATTAAATACTTAGGGCAGTGCATTGTGGGAAGACACTGTGAAAGCACTTGGGAAATTAGAATTAATGTATCGATAAAGTAGTTGCCTTGATTTTTAGGATAGATGACTTAATCACTTGAGCTTCTGTGAAGGAAGTAAATGAAATAGCCAGCAAATAAATAGCATTCTTTCTCCAAATCAATGGTGAATTCTTAATAATTTCTTCTATATTTTGCGTATTAAAGAGATAGGAGTTTTAGTCACCTCAAGAGGCTTTAGTGTTTTCTATGGCCTATATGCTTCTGGCCTTCTTGAAAATTTTTTTTCCCAATTTCTTCCAACTTAAGATTTTTATTTTAAAAATGTAATTCAAATCTAAGATACTCCAAACCAACAAAAGTGTAATTCTGTGTGTGTGTGTGTATTCTTAAAGGAGGATATTTATTTTATTAACAGCTTCCACATTGTTAGTGAGTCCCCTTTACTTTTTCTTAAAAATATACAATGACTCTGTAGAATCTTGACCACAAGATGAAATAAAAAAATTACTAAGGAAGAGAAGTTTAGGAGCTTATTTCTACATAATCACTGTCTTCTGTTAATATGTGCTATTTATTGTCAAAAGAGGAATGTGATATTTAATTAACTGGTTGGCCAAATAAGCCACCCAATATTAGAGGAAAAAAGCCTGTCTCAAAACAAAACAAAACAAAATAACACCCCCCCCCCAAGAAATGAACAGAAACATAGTTTTTTAATGAGATTTTGATCAATAGATTTTCTTTTATATTTTATAAATACTAATATTACTGACAACCAATTGACAAATGAGAATACAATGCATTACTAATCATTTCAAATACTGGTTGAATCTGCTTGGTATGACCCCAAATATAATTTAAATGTGGGTTTTTCTGCTTGACCTAGCATATCTACGAAATCATTAAGAAAACATTTTTTCCATAGGTTGTGTTTGCATAAAATGATATTGCAAGTTTTATCAACCTCTTTGAATATATGAATATAGAAAGAATACAATAAAACATTAATCTGTATTGCTTCTAGCTACCATACCTCTTCCAACCCTCTACCACACTTGAAAGTATCTTCAGTCTTCCATTTTGTGTAAGTAGTTTACTCATTTATCCACAAGGAGTCCAAATTTTAAAAAGGATTTTTAAAAAAGGTTTTCATTGAAATAATGAACTGCAATACTTATGGAGGCAATGTCCTTCTCAGAACCAGTGAAAAGCTATTATTTTTCAACACGTAATCAAACAGAACTGAACAGGCAGTTTCTATAGCACATATATACTCTCCCAGGTGGATTTTCAAGCATAAAGTGACTTTATGCTTCAGTGGTGTGGGAGAGTTAGATGCCACAAAAAAAGTTAGTGGTCATTCACAATCAGTTGAACTCATAATTCTAGAAAGGGTTTTAGCTTGGTATATAAAATCACTCACTTTAAAAGTATTAACCCATTAGTCTGTATTATATCCCTTATGACCAATTGTGAATTACATAGAATGTCTAAGTAAATCAGTTGTGCACACAAGGTTCCGGTTTCAGGATATCTTATATCTATCTCTATCGTCTATTATCTGTCTGTTTTATAGCAACTCACTGTATACAAATAATGAAGATTTTTAAATGATACCAAAAATCAGAGCCATAATTAAAGCATGACTCACAGGACTTATTCCATGGATCTATTAATATGACAAATTAACTTATGTTCCCATAAACCAGAACTACACAGGGTAAGAACAAGATGTAACATTGCCTATTAAGCAATTTTTGCCAAGTTGTCCATTTGGTCTCCAGTATTTGTATTTTAAAGAGGTATGATCACGTTTTATTGAATCCTTGTTTTTCTAAATAGTTCAAGTGAATGTCCTTATAAAATATCTATTGTTTATAAATTTATTTAAATCAGGGCTAAGAAGATTACTTGAAAAATGATAATCTTGCTCTGAGACATTATACAAAGGAAAAAAAAACTTTCGAAAGGTGGCACAAAACTTAAAAAAAACACTTTTAGAAATCTTTGACTTTGAATTGTATAATATGTAAAAACTGTAAAACCCATTATATGTATAAACATAGTTATATCAGTAGCATATGAAATAAATTATGCAGTTCAGTTTGCCAATGTGTAATATAATTTTTGATCCTATGTAAATTTGCTATAAGAGGTTTTAGAAGGACTCTTTTAAAATATACCCCAAACTACAACAGATTTGTCATTCATGCACTGCTGAGCATAGAGGCCTAATTTTACCTTTTTGCTATTGTTTTAAAGTAAAGCACTTATCCAAAAGATCAAAACAGCTTTTACAATGGACATTTGTGAAGAGAGATGGTGATAAAATCTGCAGGAATATGGTAATTGTTCCTGTCGTGGAGGCACAGGGAGGTATCTGCCTTCTACATATATTGGAAAGCTGGAAATACACCCAACATAAAAGTATATCTCAAAGTTTGGAGGGTAGATTAGAAGGTGCCTAGTGATCAGGCAGAAACATTAAATGAAGCAAAAACATTGCATTTGAAAAGCAAGAACAAAGACATTTCCTTTTGCTTTGCTGGTGAAGAATATTAAAAGAGGACAACTGCCATTCTGAAAGCAGTTTTAAATCCGGCTTTTCATATTACAGTCCTTAATGAGAGATCCCACAATATCAGATGAAGAAAGACAAAGAGAATTTTTGATGAAAAAAAAAAAAATCAGGGGAATGAGAGAGATGACTGAGAATATGCAAACTTTGTCTGCAGTTGTTTGAGCACAGGCAAAATGCTGAAGGGACTTCTCTTTCCCTCTAACTACCTATTAAGGAAGGCTGCATAACAAATAGCAGACTATCCCCTGAAGAACTGAAAGGTAAAGTTCTCAGGAAGCCCCAGTAAATACTGAAATGATTTTTACTATTCCAAATTTAATTCGACATTTTCTGAGTGTGTGTGTGTGGGGGGGGAGGGTGGAATACCCCCTTTGTGTCCTGAGAAGTGTCATGCGACACAGAAAGATTTCTCTGAAAGAAAATGCATCTTACTTGACTAAACATTGAGCTCTTAGCAGGAGAATAAACGCCTCAATGTTGCAAGCGGCAGTGTGGCCAAGCAGGCGCAATGCAGTGCTCTCATGCCATCTAGTGGCTGTGTGAGAAGTCTCCCGAAGACCTCGTCTCAGGGAACCAATTCGTGTCTGTACCGATTCGCGTCTGTGTTTAGATAGTGTCTACAAGGCAAATAAGAGAGGAATGATCATAATTATTCAGACAACTCAGTCAAAAAGGCGTTATTTTGCTTGAAAAACATGAAGACTTTAGGTTAAAGAATCCCAGAAGTTGAAACAACCTAGCTTTAAATTTGGGGTGCCATTTTGGCTTGAGTGGAGATAGTTCAAAAATTAGGGTTCTTTTTTCCTTTCCTTTTCCTTTACATTCTATTTTATTACATTCTTTCTCGACAACTTCCCTTTAAAATTCCTATTTTGGAATTTTAAAATTTCAGTTTTTCAAAGACTTAGAGATTGTGTGTGTGTGTGTGTGTGTGTGTGTGTGTCTGTGCATGTGTGCTTCTATCAGACTCCCCACACCCCTCCACCCCCCATAAAAAGTCCTCTTCAGCACTCTAATACTGACATAATCTAAGGTGATAAAATCAAAGAACCACCTTCTTGGAAACACCTAAAATAGTTATACTCTCTGACACTTTTTCTTACCACTGCTCTGATGTGCTATCCTACAAGCAGTGCTTGGAACATCAGACTGTAAAGGTATAGTTTACCAGCTAAGGTATTTTTGTCACTCTCAGAAACACAACTTTCCATTGTCATCCTTGCAAAATGTCATTAAAATGTCCTTATCCACACTATTCATATGTATAGCGAGTGTCCATGAACTTTCTTTAACAAGTCAGTCTTCAACTGGTATCAACTGCCCTTAACCAAAATCACACATTTCTGTCTTTCCTGAGATTTATTCCACTGGCATAGGAATTCTCCCTTTTGATCCCACTGATTCAAACATTTTAATATTATATTTATTGTACCTACAGATATAAACCATTCTGCTCTGGGAATATAGTTGCCTTCTTGTGTAATGTGAAAAGATTAGCTTTATAATATTTTCACCGATGAGGTATAGATGCCTTTTAATGATGCAAAGAAGCAGATTTCCATATTTCTGTAACAAGCATCAGTATAGTTTTAGACATGGATCAAAGATTAAGGTTTGTGAATAATCAATAAAGGGGGCTTTTAGTGTAAAAAGCTGTGGCATTGTATCTGTAAAACACAAATTTTTGAAGAACTTGTGGCCTAAAAATCATATTTTTTATTGTGGTTGGAGAGCAATAAGAAATACAAGTTGGAACTTTATTTGTATACATGGTGATCAATGGCTGATAAATATTTTCTATAAGATATCCCTACTTGAAAGGATTTAGTAAATGGATTTAGTTCTTTTGAAGAGGTGTGGAAACAACTTTTCATACATTTTACATAATATTGTTGTGGGAAAATAATTTTATTGGTTATTTTCCTTATTTTTGGCATATGTATTAAATATTCAAACATTCAGTTATAAACAAACAAAATTAAATTTAACATTTTCTGATTGCTATGATGGATTTGCCTTAGTTGTGTTCTTTTTGAACATTTGTGTTTTCACCATTTAATTTAGATGAACAGATATTTTAAAGTAAGGATGTTCTTCTTAAAACTGCACCAAACAGAATGTTCTCTAATTTCTCCACTTTGTACTAAATTTTAATATAAATTTGCTTAAAGAAAGGTCAATCCATGTTTTCACTTTTGTCCTCATTTGTAGATTTTAAACAACTATGGTGGAAAATTTATGTCACACAAAATACTGAATATTTTCCCCCAATTGTTTTGCCTTACTTAGCAATGTTAAATCTTAAGCAAGAAATACTTACTGATATTTTATATCTATATGCGGATATATATATATATATATACATACACACATATGTATATATATATATAATTGTGCAACTGTTTCATGATTTTCCTAAAAGTGATTTTCTCATATAATTTCTTACCTGATTCATAATTTAAAAATTATATTCAATTTTTACTTTTTATTTTTTACTAATTATTACATATATACTTCAGTTTTATTTCCATATATAAAAAGAAACAACTTATAAAATTCTGAGAAATATTGGTTCAGTTTTTAATGTAATATTCTATAATAGTTTAATGCATACATATTTCAAATTCAGTAGTTTATCTATACTTTCCTATGTCAATAATATTACAAACCATAGAGTAGTGTCCCTTAAGACAGCTTTCAAATCACCCCCCCAAAACTGGAAAGATAGAAACTTTTTTTTGGGTAACATACTAGTGCTTTTCTTCATTTCTTTTATGTAGATTCACATAATCAGAAAGGAAAAATAGGCTTTCAAAGAGTTTTGAACATGTGTCTCCATAAAAGGCTAGTTTTCTGGTAAAGATAAATTCAGGGCAACTACACGTATTCATTGTTTTAAAGAAGTGGGAAAAAAAATCTCAGGGAGGTTTCATTTCAAAGAAAAAGGCATATGGGCATCACACACGTTGCTGTCTGAGGACAGTTCTGAATTTTGATGAGAACAAGAAGCTATAATTGGAGTGATAATCTTTTACACTGTTTTTAATTGTAATCAGTGCAGATGTTTGTAGCTTTATGATAGGAAAAATGGTGCTTTAAAATATGTATAGTCGATAAGTTTTTAGGCCACAGGCTGCTCAAGTTGGCTCATCCTAAAAGATGAATTTGATATTTAAAATTACTGAAAAGCAAGGAATCCACAAGTATTTAGAAAAAAATCAACTGTTGGTGATGAATGTACGTGTTTTAATCTTACCAAACTTACATAGGTAATTTTCTTTCTTTGTATCATTTCTATAGAAAGTGAATAAACAAAGAAGCTCCATCTATAAAACTAGAGAAAAGGGGAATTTGAATTATGATTAAAATATTTTTGATACAGAAAATATTAAGATATTCATAATTTAACCTTGGTTTCTCCAAGGATAAAATATTTGGCTCATTCTTTAGGTGTTACAATTGAATCCTGATGAAAACAATTCTGTGCATTTTGCATTTCTCTCTTTTTTTCCCCTCTATTTTTTATCTTAGTACGAATTTATCTGATATGTATAGATTTAGATTGATACAGATGTCTGAAATTTTTAGTGTCTATTCAGGTGCTTTTAATGGAATTAATGGAATTAATCGACTTTGGCATTTTATGTTATATACCCGAGGGAGAGTCTTTCTATATTTTCTGGAGGAATGATTTGCAACCTCATAAACACAAATCAAGGGGGCTCTTTCCTCCCTTTCATGTGTAGGAGTGTATTTGGTGTACAGAAATTTCCTAATGAATGTCCTTGCTCAGGTGTTCTCTACCTGATGCTGCACTTAGAGGCAGATATTCTGGATAGTAGATTCTTCTTGCACTTTTTCTGGGCTATATTTTTCTTTGGGGCACACAGCTAGGCTGCAGCACTACCCCATTCTATCTGCTTCATAAGTGATGGCAGAGGGTAGAAATGTGCCCCACACAGAAGCATCTGCTGTATTTAAAACAATACATGTGTTGAAGACTCAACAAGGCATTTTGAATCACAGTGGGCTTTAGAAATTAGCAGATTAATTTTCCACAAGAATACTAGGGGAAATTTGCCTTTCTTTCTTTCTTTCTTTCTTTCTTCCTTTCTTTCTTTCTTTCTTTCTTTTTCTTTCTCTTTCTTTCTTTCTTTCTTTTTCTTTCTTGTATCAGAAGCACAGTAATTTAACCTATTACAAATATCTGATCATATTTTGTAGAAAAGTGAGTGTATATATGTTTTAGCTAAGATTCTGAGCTAATTTAGTTAATATCTAAATTAAGGACTACAGATAACAAAATATAAGTAATATATTTCTGCTTACAAGATTCTAGAATCCTAACTCAGGAAAGATGTCCTACCTTCATTACAATAGCAATTTAGAAATTGATTCATTCCCAGAGTGCTTGTGAATTTTATAAGGGAACTTACAATTGTTACATGACTAATAATGATAATTTTCATAATAATAGCTGTTACTTAATGCCATCTGCCATGATTCACATTTTATTTTTGCTCATCTTTAGAACACTCTTACAAAATAGAAACTATTCGTATTTTACACACGAGGAAACTGAAACTCAGAGAACTTGGTTGACTTGCCCATGATCACCAGGCTATCAAATGACAAAATAAATTCAAATCCATGTCTGTTTCATTCTACCACATTTCTTTCCTCCATGCCATGATGATTACTAATATGAGTCAGAAACTGTCCGATGTTTTTCATATATATCATTATTTGATTATAGAGACTGCGACATTTCCTAAATGCTTCTTAAATTGAACTGAATATAGATTTGTAAATAGCAATATAGTTACAATATTTGCTTTTCAGAAAAAGCAGACACAGAACTCTAATCAGATATGTCAGTTATCAAAGCACTATTCTTTGGTCAAAATGAAGGGTCATAATGCTAACAAACGATTTAATACAATATTAAAATCAACCCTGATGGATGAATTTGGTAATTATTCTTTTTTATATATTCTGTATCGGTACTCCATTTTATGGATTGTGGAATGGCACCATTTTTTCTTTGTTCATAACTGCTGCCTTTTATCTCATTTGCCTAGAGAGAGTCTTACACTTGGCTTATTCGTCTTACCACTTCAAACATAAAACACAGTAGACCTAGCATGGCTTGTTAATCTCTGTCTTGCCTGGCCTTGTAGCTTTCTTCAAAGTCCAGTGTGAGATTGACCTCCAGGGAGTTTGTGGTGATTGATATCACTTGATCGAATGCCTTTCTGTCTTGGCACTGCTTGATGTTACTTTTTACCAGATCAGTTTTGTAGAATAAACTTATTTCATTTCATATATGTGTTTGATATTTTAAATTATATTCAAAGCCTTTACAGAGGAAGAAATGTTCATTTCTTACGTTTCTGTAACATCCTTCTAATGTACTCCATGGAATGCTCCAGAAAAAGAGATACCCTTTTCGAGAGTTACAAGTGAGCCAGATGGATGCAGGTCATCAAGTCACTTCCCCAGAGTCTTAGGATAAGGAGCAGCGCTCAATTCTATCATATATGTTAAGAAGACGTTACATAAGATGAGGCCAAGACTAATTCTTCGAGAATATTATTTGCTAAACATTTTCTGGGACGGGGTGCCTGGGGGATTCACTCAGTTAAATGTTCAACTCTTGATTTCAGCTCAGGTCATGATCTCACGGTTGTGAGACGGCACCCCACATCAGGCTCTGCACTGTCAGTGCAGAGCCTGCTTGGTATTCTCTGTCTCCCTCTCTCTATGCTCCTCCTCTGCTTGCTCTCTGTCTCAGAATAAATAATTATTAATTACTAACTTCAAAAAAAAAAAAAACATTTCCAGGATGGTCCAGAGTCTATTAACCTTTCTCTGAGTACAGTTTTTAAAAAATGTTTTTTTTTTTAACACTTATTTATTTTTGGGAGACAGAGAGAGACAGAGGATGAGTGGGGGAGGGGTAGAGAGAGAGAGTAGGAGACACAGAATCGGAAGCAGGCTCTAGGCTCTGAGCTGTCAGCACAGAGCCCAATGCGGGTCTCAAACCCATGAACCACAAGATTATGACCTGAGCTGAAGTCAGATTCTTAACTGACTGAGCTACCCAGACACCCCTTCTGGGTACAGTCTTATTATAGATTTATTTATAGATTTATTCTTCCATCTATGAAATATTTTTAATAGTGTATCTAAGAGGAATTGTTCTTAATTCAGCCACACTGATTATGGTTGAATATCCTTAATTTTAAAAAGGTTTTTTGAAACCGTATATTGGAAATAGCTGCATACATATGTACAAGTTACATGGGTCAAATAAGTAGGTATGGACCATTCAGTCCACCATTTAGTAATAAACTGATAGCTTCTGGGCTAGATTCCATCCTCATATGTGCTTTGTTTGGCCTGCCCAGTTTCCAAAAATAAAAAAGGGGGGGCGGTTAATTAAAAACCAGAGCATTTCACATTAAAAAAAAAAAACAAAACCTTGCTTCTCATAAAGAATTGGAAGGTTTTATAACACTGGGTCTTACAGGGTAAAATCATCTGGGACTGAACATTAGCTATTCTCTTTAGACAGGGCATACTTTCTTCAATTTGCCCCAGTCCTCAGTACTTCTTAGATTTCCACCAACTCCACTTCAAGCATTCATTATCTGCCTTCCGTCTGTAAGCATTTAAGTGATTCCTGATTTAGTCTAAGCCCTGCATTTTAAACTATTAAAAGGAAAGCTGAGTCATTTATAGTGATGCATCCAAGCCCTGGGTGTTATCCACTGAGCGATTAGATGCTTCAGGAGTGAGTTACTTTTAGAAATTTTAAAAGGATTTTTTAAATAGTCAAAGCATTCTATTATAAATTTGCACATACATATATATGTACATTATATAATTACCCAGATCAACTGTAACATGTATTATTTTACAAAACATCTTCCATATTACATTTTTCTAAAGATTCAACAATAAATGGGTCATATGTATTTTCATTAGATATGAAAAACACAAGGTGTTCTATGTATATAAGAGAAGAAAATATAAAGAGTTTGAATGTAGATAGTTCTGCCTGAGGGAACTGAGTTCTTAAGCGTATGAGTACAACTCTGCCTTTGCTGTTATCTTTCTATCAGTTTGTGCTAGAGTGTCTGATGGTGAGGAAGGATCCAGTCCTGAAGAGAGTGTTGATGGGGCAATCTAACATTGGTCCATGCACTAGAGACTTCTATTCTTCCATGTATCCACAAGAAGGATTAAAAGAACTGAAGGCTCTTCATGCTCCCAAGAACTGTGTATAAATCTGAGTCCTTGGAATTTTCTTGCCCTTTTTGAGCAGAGATTCTAACTCTGGATCAGGGAGAGATTATTCTCTAAATAGATTCTTTTCTCAAGAAGAAGGTAAACCAGTGATTTCTTTTATTTTTCATTTATAACAGAGCATTTCTTTGATGAAAATGAATTCTTCCCCCCAAATCACACACACTGGCACTCACCTTGGGCAGTTTCTATTTATCACCTATCAAATTTACCCCAGGCAAATTGAAAAAGGATAGAAAGTCAGTTTTAGCATGGTAGCAATAGCTGATAAGCCCACCTGCCACCATATACAAGAGCTTTTATCAAGATATAATAGAATGTTAGAGAACTAATTATAGTATCATTTTTCAAACATGACACTCTCTAGAAGTTCAGGTTAATTTATTCCCTCAATATGTATTTTTTTTCAGTGCAAACTTGATGAAAGGAACAGGTTGATGTACTGACGATGACAGAACAAAAATACAGGATCAAAGCCCTGCCCACCAGTAGCTTACTGTCCAGTTAGAGAAGAGTCACAAAGCAAAATTGTGTATGATCAACACAGGGAAGAGGAAAATGAACATTGTGGTTCTAAGAAGAGCTACATAGAGCTTATTATAGGAGAGGTGAGACTTTGGAGAATGGGATGGAAAGAGTTTGAAAAAGGCTTGAGGTCAAAAACACACTTTGTTCAGTTGATAGTAAAGATCCCCAGCTATCTAGAGAAAGGTTCACATTGGCAAGAAGCAAATTAGGTAGACTGGAGGGAGCTTCATGGCTAAAAACTCATGCAGGGCTAAGCAGCTTGGGTTTGAATTTTGGATCTGTCACTCACTATGTAAAATTGGCAGATGACCACACCTCCTAAGCCTCAGTAAAGCATCTATGATGGTTATAATTAGAATAGGACTGATCTTATAGACACATTTGAGAGAGTATATGAGTCCATTTATACAAAGCACTTAGCATTGTCCCTGGCACATTAATTCCAGTCCATAAATGTTAGCTACACTTAGTAGAGGTAAGAGAGAACCCAATATTAGATGAATTTGAATGCCAAAATGAAAGGTCTAAACTTGACCCTGTAAGTAAAGTGAAAGCTTTAGTGTTTTTATTTGTTTTTTAATGGATTTGAGACATGATACAGATGATGTTTTAGTAAGATTGATTTGATGGCATTTTCTATAGATGATGACTTAGAGAAAGAAGACAGGTGGTAAAGAAGGCATGTGGGAAGCATAGTCGGGGTGTGAGCACTGATGATCTAGATGGAGAAATTTTAAAAGAAAAAAAAATCACTGGGAATAGGCCATAGGACTATCATAGGACTCCTCATAGCCATAGGATGCTGAGTTAACCATTTGGGGACATGGGGTTTCTAGTGTATCTGATAAAAGTTAAGGATCATCCTCTCATAAGTATAGAAGTACAGTTGCATAAAACCTACATGCAATTTCAAGCGGGTATGGGTGTCTGAAAGTCTGCACTTGGACTCCAGATGTAGGAGATGAAAGAAAAGGCAGAGGAGAAGGCACTATTATGAGGAAATGTAATAATCAAAACAGCATAATGATAAAGTAAATGTAATAGATCATATTGCATACATTATATTGCTACTTTGCACTTAGTTTGCGGACTTTTGCAATTTTAGTTTTCCCCTAGAGCACTGACATATTTTTTGTCTTGACTTATAATAACCGCATTTACTTTTATCCTTATTTTATTTCTCTTGAAAAATCTTACTTCATTTAAGTGATCTGTCACATGCCACTTTTATGCTTCAATGGTTAAGTACAGGATATCGTATTGTGCTCTACACTGGCACATTATGATTTTCTCACCTGTGTTTTGTGTCTTTTGTATTTAAATTTCAAAATCAGGTAGCAAACATAGTCCAAAATTATTTCTGTAGTTTGCAAATTAAGAAGAAATCTGTATTGGAGTCTTCCCTTCTCCATTTCTTTTTTTTTTTTTTTTTTTTTTTTTTTTTTTTTAAACGTTTATTTATGGGACAGAGAGAGACAGAGCATGAATGGGGGAGGGGCAGAGAGAGAGGGAGACACAGAATCGGAAACCAGGCTCCAGGCTCTGAGCCATCAGCCCAGAGCCCGACGCGGGGCTCGAACTCACGGGCCGCGAGATCATGACCTGGCTGAGATCGGACGCTTAACCGACTGCGCCACCCAGGCGCCCCTTCCCTTCTCCATTTCTAACACCAATTAAACCTGAAGCCTGGGAATGACAGGTCTGTTGTATCAGTCTTACCCTCACTTACTACTGATTACCCTTCAGCCAATTTATTCTCTGCCCCCTATTATAATTAAGATGGTTAAATCATAGCCAACACACCCCTAGTTTCACTTTCCTACATTCTTCTGTAAAAGGAGACAAGAAAGTACAAGCAGAGGGTATGCGTTTTCTTTGGATTAGCTCTCTGATTCCCAGTAGTCACTGCAAAATCCTATGATCAGGTCTTTTGTTATTTCTTTTATGTTCAGATCAAGCTCATCCATACATAATTCTGTGACAGATAACAGGAACAAATTGTGTCTTAATTAAAAGTATTCATATATCACACAGAATGCGGACACAAGTTTTTACTAATGATGTATCCATTTTCTTTCTGGTACACTGATTCTTTAGGAAATCTCAAATAGCATTTTATGAATATTTACCAGGCTTTTATTATCAATCCTGGAATCAACACTCTTCTGCTGCCATTTAAGCTACCTCTAACACAAGACTGGATCTGCTGTTTTGAAAACTATATATATATATATATATATATATATATATATATATAATGTTTATTTATTTTTGAGAGAGAGAGAGGGAGTCACAGACAAAGAATTCCAAGACCCCGTGAGATCATGACCTGAGCTGAAATCAGGAGTCGGATGCTTAACTTACTGAGCTGCCCAGGCACCCCACAATTTTTATATTTTCATGGCTGTTAACCACATGTACATACCTTTAAAGGAGAACAAATGTAATTCTCTTCCAAATAAATGGACATTGGCCTTGAAAAAGGAAGTACGGTATCTGAGATCTTCAGTAAATCTCACTCTAATCCTGAAAAAAATGTGGATGAGCCATGCCTTCAATGTATTATTAATCTTAGATCATGCTAAATGTGTTATAATAGAATTAGTCTATAATTTTTTGGATAATGTTTGATATTTTATGTATTTACATAGGTCTAAAGATAACAACAAACTAAGAGCAATTTAGTTTAAGTCAGAAAATTTAAATTCATAATAACAACTGAGTTGCAGTTAGATCAAGACTAATTTAAAAAAACAAAAACAAACTTTCCCAGTCTTTAAACATGGTGAGTTGCCATGGTGGAAGGGTCTCTGAGCTAGAAGTCTGAGGATTATGTCTGTGTTGATTATGTTTGCTGTCACTTAACACTTCTGAGGCCTTTTCCTATTGTGTAAAATGGGAATTAAAATAACTTCCATAGCTCTTTTGACAGGTAATTGTAAGGATCAAATGAAATAAAAGGTGAAAACACTTGAATAATGAATAATTAATCTTATGTGACACAAAGTTATTTAAAGAGTGAATTATGCTATTCCAAATATTGATTTGTTTTCCTGCAACGGTCATTTTTTTCCCTTTGATTTTTATTTATAGTCTCTGACCTCCCTTACTCCAGGTGAAACTTTGGAACTATTTTTTACGAAATTAGTACAAAAACCTGTATCAATTAGCAAGATGCCTTAATCATCACATGTAAAATTCCAAAGAAAATCGTTTAGGCCTGCGGGCCCCACTATTGTACAGGCAATGTTGGTGGGGAAGCATGTAAGTAGAACTCCATGTAGTATACTTAACATTTACTCCTCACTAAGCAGATAAGTCTATGTGAAAGGAAGTCCAAATGTCCACTCTCGCTTCCAGTTCTCATGCTAACAAAGAGAACTGTGTCTGTCCACTTCAGCAAAGGCAAAGGAAGAAGGCCTTTTTAATAAGCTATCTTTAATTGGCAACATCTTGCGCTACACTAAAATCTTAGCAACCTTGCTATAGCCGACCCAGGCGAGCCCTGTGCATTCTTTGCTGTCCAAGGCCTGGCCAGAGAGCTTGGTTTGCACCGCCAGGAAGTGGGGAACTGCCAGCTGGCAGGACGGTATGGCTCCGGGTTTCCCCAGCACTAGAAACAAAGTGTATGTGGGGGGGGGGGGCGGGGGGAAGAGAGGCACCCCTTGGTATCCTTTCTAAGTGATTCTTAGGTTACTCTGATTTTGTTGTAGTCATCACGTGAGTTAATTACAATGCTAATTAACCCAGTTTATGGAGACTGCCAAGCATTTGTACACGAGGGTTCTTTGTTTGATCTGCTACATCATAAGCTTAGTCATCTGCTTACCAGCACGGAGGGATAGCATGTATAATTGAACGTGGAAGAACACACCTTCATCTATTTTAACGAAGAAAACTATTGAAAACCAACAGACCAATTAAGGGTAATGATGAACAATTTTGATCAGCAATTATTTTTTAATATCGAAGTTTGCTACTGGAAAGAGTAGGGTAGGGGAAGCTTGCCTTCCAGCTTTCTACCCAGGAAGGTGAAAAGAAAAAGAGAAGGATCCTGCTTCATTTCCTTTCCTTCTCCTGTAAACTGTTTTAACATATAATTGAATTGATGCTTTTATTTCAAAAGAAAAAAATAATTATAGAGCTTGTTGGGATCATTTTCTGAAGAGAGCGCATTATGCGTGCATGAATTCCATCGGTGATCTGAAGGGGAGCAGGCTGCTTGGACCATTACCCATCATTGTTGAACAGCATAGTAATTAATTAGGCAAATACGTCTAGATCTGGCAAATTCACATGCACAATAACTAGGCAGCAGCAACATACATACTCCTGTAATGTGAATAAAATAGCAGTAGTTTTATGTGCCTGTGTTATGTCGGATGCCATTTTTCCCCCTCTTGGCTTTACCCATATCAGATTACTTTATCCATCTTTATGTACTTGCTTGAAAAGGGGTTGTTTATTACAAAGGGAAAAAAAGACTGCAGATGAGCAAGTTTGGCTTGTATATGTCTGCTTATTTTTAAAGGAATGAATTTGGTTCACTATTCCTCCACTAACTAATTTGAAAAATAATTTGATATTTGTACTAAAATGGGTTAAATCGACAGAAGAGTCTTTTTATGTTCCAAGAGCCTTCTCAAATAACTACCAAAACATTCTGATAACTGTGTAATATTATTGCAGAAGTTTAAATTTTCATTTAAAACTGATCTATGGAGGTAAAAAATAAGGCACAGCATTTGCCCTGGATCAAGTGATGACGGTTATTTGATCACCACCTTCTTAAAATAGTTCTCTATAATAGTGTAGGCAATCAAGAAATCTAACACTTTATTTGAACATTACAAAAAACTTGACAAGTGTTTAGAGGAAAAAAGTATTTATTTTTGTTATTGTTTTTAATGTAAATCATCTCTGATGGTTTAATCTAAACGTAACAAGAAAGCTTAGGTTTTGATTTAAAAGGAACTCAATTCTCTAGCATCTTGACTTCTCAAGAGGTTAAATGACAATTTTTTTTTTTTTTGTTCTGATCACATTTTAATCCAGATAACAGAGGACTCGCACTTCTAATTCAGACTTTCTGGTAAGGCTCAGCTTGTCACAATGTATAGCTTTCTTTCTTTTGATAAGGTCAGTTTGCCAAAAAGAACAAAGTGCATATGAGTAATACATTACTCAACCACTTGTATACATACATCTATTTTTCTTACCAGGTCTCACTATTCAGAAAGGTACAGACATGGCACCATGATAAAAAGGGTCATTTAAAAGACTTCGCAGAGGCTCTGTACTGTGAAGGATTGAATTTTCACTTGAATGCCTACATTTTCACATCTTTTTCTTTGCAGAAATATTCCTTTTGAATGGCAGACTGCAATTGGGTAGGTTTTTTTTTTTTAAGTCACTGACCAGGAATATATAAAATATTAGAAGGCATTTGTCCCAGTGGAAGAACACAGTTCACTGAAAAGTACTAGGTGGTTATTAAGAAGGTTATACAACTTTGCCTCTTTAGATTGGAGGGCTCCCTTTGACAAGAGCCTCAAGTTCAGTCAAGGTGGAACACCAAGGTATGCCACTTCTAAATGATGGACAGTTTAAATAACTTGTAAAATCATTAGCCCCAAAGCCATCTACCTGGTAAGTTTTCTTTTTCTTTCTTTTTTTTAAACATATGAAATTTATTGTCAAATTGGTTTCCATACAACATACCTGGTAATTTTTCATAATCACACCCAATGTAGATTTTGAGGAACACACAGGCTGATTCTGGTTTATTTCATCTTTCTACCTACTTTAACATTTGATCAGAATATTATGAAAAATAGGCTCATGATTAATTTTTAAAACATCTAATTTTTTCTTAGTGGTTTTAAATATCCAAAGTTCACTTACAAGGAATTCAACTTACAGTTGAATGCAACAAATCTTTCTTGATCTACTTTCAGGAAAGTATGGCACTAGGATCATGGGGAGATATAAAAATGAATGAGGCATCTTCTCTCCCCTTAAGAATTCTACAATATAACAAAAAAGTAGCGTGCACAACCATAATAAAAGGTAGACTATGATGAATAAGAACAGAAAGTCACACAATTCCATCAGAACAAACAAATGAGATTTCTTCCAGCTGAATTAAGGAAGACTTCACAGAGGAGAAACCACTTAAACATCGCCTTGAAAGGTGCAGACAGTTGGTGTAGCAGTATAAGGGGGACACGAATGGTTTGACAGAATTGATACATCTCAGACAGGAAAATGGCAAGAGAAAAATCCTCAAGGTGGGCAAATGCAGAGCATTTTTGTGTGACACGGAGTACCTGGACTGGATATAACATAAACTGCTTGGGGAGGAGTGATGGAAGTCAAGAGTGAACAACTCTGCTTATGCTCAATGACTTTGCTAAGGAGTCTGGAGTTGGGTTGTGATTCTATAGGCAACAGGGAATTTTTGAGCAGGAGAGTGTCTATCAGAACTATGATTTGTATAGCTCATAAAATATTGTTTCTTTCTTCTCATGTATAATTTATCTGTTTTTGCCTATACTACTAAAGATTTTTCTTGAACTTTAATTATCTTTCTTTCCCTCTCCTGTTGGAACTAAATCAGAGGAATATAGAAGTCACAGACAATCTACGACACACACAAGTATTCATGTCCATTTGGGAACCCAACAAAATTGTTAAGAAACTCCATAGTAACAATAATGATTTTGCGACTCCAAGTCTAGTGGAAATTGCATATTGTTGTTTTGTAAAAATACTCAGAATTACTTCTGAGTTATATGGAATCAGAAACAATTTTAAATTCCTTTGAAAGCAGGGCACGAACATCTTGTTCATACTCTATAACAATACTGGATGAAAAGATATTTCTCAGACTTTTAAGAAACGAAGTTTCAAGCCTACCTAAAGCGTGGACAATTTTACTTCTAAATGTTGACTTTTGGAAAGTTATAAGGAGTAAAATATATTGATAAGTCTGTATAAAAACATCATCATATTATTCAAATACAGTGCTCAGTAAGCTCTACCCACTGTCATTCACTTCTCTGCTAACATTTTTGTAGTTAACTAAAAAGGTACCTACATTTTACAAATTCAGGCCCTGATTAGTAAAGGCAAATATAAATGATTCCTTTACAACTTTTGTATTACTCTTAGATATAGAAAATAAAACAAATTCTATTTGGGGGAAAAAAATGAGATCATTGAAATGGGAGAGAAGAAATGGCAGCAAGGGAAAATTTCAGTTCAGTATTGTTTTCAGGCAAAGCAATTTATTGGTACAAGATTCATACAATTGGAAGGTGTGCTAGAGCTATTCCAATGGCCTAACAGATCAGTTATTGTAGTGTACATGACTGAATAACAGATCAGATACATTCTATTCATTTTGGTGTTATGTGGGTTTTTTTATTCCAATCAATTGTTAAGTATTTAGCCATTATAACAGCTGAAGCAAACGATTGGACACTGAAATAATTGAATTAGTGTCCCCACATTCATACTCAATATTTGGAGTGGGCAGACATAATAGGAAAGTGGGAAGACAAAGCTTTTAAGGCAATCCGATGAAAAAGAAATGCTATTCTTTCATTTATATAGAATAATAGAAATATTTGTATATATAGGATTTAAAATATGGCATTCACCTTTTGCAATTTCAACACCAGAAACCATTTTTTAAAAATCTGAGAATAATGGCATTAATTTAGATATTCTGTCATGGCTTGAGATGTTGACCTTAGTGTGTAAAATCTAATTTCTCTTTATATTGGAAATTGCTTCAACTAAAAATTACAATCTAGCAAGGGAAGAGAATTGTGATCTCTGCAAAGTTAATCTGTTGACACTGCAACCAGCAAAAAGGCTGGATGACTCATATTTTCCAGTTTCATGAAATATACTGACTTCAATTTAACATTCTTAAATTTGGACACCCATGTTGAGTTCAAAGAAATATAGTTCAACTAGGAATTTCTATCTCTACTTAGATCTCTAGATAAACATTTGATGAGAATGCAATACCTAGTCCCTAGTCGTTGCTCTAAAGAATGCCATGAGTTTTTCTATTCCTTGCTACCCCCAAGCCCCTGGAACCTCTCATTCTCCTACCCAGGATAGTTATTTCATCCACATCATATTCCCCTGCTAGTTGTATTATCAGTGTATCTTATTCCTGCCATGCATTGTCTTTTGAGGAGTGATAGCTATCTTGCTCCAAATTATTTTTGTAAAATTCCCACTTCCTACCCCCTCCTGGTTTATAGTACATTTTCCCTCTGTCCCTCAGACTATCACAGTATCACTTAGAGTAGGCTGCTTACATAAAATAATCCAGAGATCTCTCTGATCTCTGAAAATATTTGAGTCAGTATAGATCTCCCTGGCAGAAGTTTGCTTTGTGACCTTCAAGTTCAAGAAAATGTCTTCTTGTCCTTCCAAACTAGTTCCAAAACATGGTCTGGCACATGCAAATATGATAAGTCAATAAGTGTTTATCAGAGAGATATAACAAATAGCATACTATGTTTGACAATGTGTGAAATACAAATCAGAACCTCACAGGTATCATATACGGGCAAGAAGGGAAAGATTTGTAGTCAAATGACCTTTGTTTGACTGCCAGTTAACACCTGTTAGCTCTAACAGAGGGCAAAACACTTAACCATTCTACACCCCATTTCTGTCTCCTATAAAGTAAAGACAAGAAAATTCTCTGCAACACGAGATTCTTGAGAGAGTCAAAGAAGATAATGTATGCAAAAAAAATCTTTATAAATATTAAACTATTAAACAAACATGAGAAAATGTGTGGGGATCCTCTGGGAGGGATGGCCTGAATTTGGGGATGAGCTGGGTGAGGACGAGAATTTGTCTTGGGGAAGCCCCAATCCCGATGTAAATAAGGGAGACAAGAAAAAACACCAGTTTCCTCTAGAGGTAGCAAGAAGTTCCTAAGACTTTCTGGATGAGTTACAAGGAGTAACAGAAGGAGTTGGAGAAAGATGTCAGCTGCTAGTAAAAGAAGTTATAAATTTCAGGCTTGGGGACTAGCAAAGCAGAGTCTGTCCACTGTCAATACTGGTATCAGAAATGGAAGTAGCAATACCATTAGTCCAGCTTCATTTTAATATATTCACTCTATGGCTCCACATAAGGGTAATATTAGGAGAGCATACTACTGTACTCTTGAAAACATAGGCTGACCAAAGAAGCAAAGGCAGTACTGAAGGAAAAAAGAAGTAACTAGTAGCAGAGAGAAGGAACTTAGGAAAGAATTCCAGCAATTACACCTAAGGCCTCAGAGCCACAAGTCTTGTTGTATTATTGCTTGCTGACTCCTATTCCTTGATTTGACCCATTAGCTGTGAAGCCTGGAAAGTACCTGATACTTAACCATTTAAGAACTCTAAGTGGAGACAGAACTCCCTTTAAGGGATTTTAACATGATTAGGTTGAAGGGGCATGCTAGTATATTGTCTCCAGTTTCCAGAATTCTGATTACATTGAATTTTGGCAGGACAATTTGTGTTCTCTTCTGATATATATATATATATATATATATATATATATATATATGTATTTTTTTTTCCCCTTCCCACACCTTAAGAAAATTGCCAAGTCATTGTCTTTCTGTGACCCAGGAGTTGTTAAATTTCCAAGAATCTAAAGGTAACCTTCACCCAATAGTCTGGCTTGGAAAAGCCCAGCCCCTTGAAATAATGGGGCTATACATGTCAGTGGGGAGAAGACCCTCGAGGATTAAGTGAGTCCAAAAGGAGGCAATGAGAGAAGCGAGAGAGGTTTGTAGAGTGTTTTGGAAGATGGGGTAAGAAAGGAGCTGGAGTCTTACTTGTTCTGCAGGTGACAGGATCAGAGCTTTGGCCCCACGCAATATCACAGAGGTGGCAAGACCTTAGATGGAAGCAGTTATGGTAATACCTGGAAAGGATGGAGACTAGGCCCTGAGTCAATAATTTTAGAGCATTTAAGCCACCAGTCTTCAAGGGATGTTGCTCAAGCATTGAGCCTTTCAAGGGACCAGTGTGAACTGAAGGCCAGAGGGTGATTCATCAAACAGTCTGATTGGGTAGAACCCTAGAATTCTTACATGACCTAAGGTGGAGGAGCTTCCCAAATCATCACAAATATTGTCTTTCCTTCCATTAATTAGGAAGGGACTTGAAGCACTTTTATCTACTTTAGAAAAAATTTAAACAGTGACAATTCTTAAACTTGATGAGTTATAGAAGAGAATTCATGCCTACTGTGTCATGAAGGGTTTCGATATTCTTTTTTCTTTTATTTTTTTTTTACCTTTATTTATTTTTGAGAGACAGAGACAGAGCACAAGTTGGGGAGGGCCGTAGAGAGAATGAGACACAGAATCCGAAGCAGGATCCAGGCTCTGAGCTGTCAGCACAGAGCCTGACGTGGGGCTTGAACCCACGAGCCCTGAGATCATGACCTGAAGCGAAGTCGGACACTTAACCAACTGAGCTACCTAGGCGCCCTGGGTTTCAATATTCTTAAGTATGTACATGCTAACAGTGACTGTGTAGTAGACACTGATTTATATTTTTTTGATGTCTCAATAATATAGGTATTAGTATAACAATATTGCAGATGAAGAGAATGAAACTCAGATATAATTTATCTTGCTCCAGTTTTCATAACTCATAAATTATAAAATCATGATTTAAATTCAAATATTAAGCTGCAAGGTCAAGTTCCTGACATTAACTGTGCTGCTTCTCTAAAGTATGTTTTCAGAGAATGATGTGGTTGATGTTATGAATGGGTCAAAGGAGAAACGATTCATTCATTCATTCATTTGTTCATTCATTCAACAAAAATTTATCAAAGATCTCCTATGAGCCAAGCACTATTCTAGGGGCCGAGGAAATGGCAGCCAACAAAGCTGGCCCTCATGGATCCCACATTTTAGTAGTTGGGGTTGGAGAGGGGACATTTAAAAAGGCAAATATATAATATGTCAGATGGTAATAAGTGGTAGGAAGAAAAATAAAGGCAGTGGAAAGGGGATGGGGGGTGACAGGGTGCTGTTTTACAGGTGATGATCAGGGAAGACATCTTTGATCAAAAGACATTTAAGCAACAGTGTGAAATCCTTGATGGAGTGAACCATGAAGATCAAGGGGGAGAAACTTTCTGAGCAGAGGAAACAGCAAGTACACTGGCCCTGAAAACAGGATGTGTTTGGTATGTTGAGGAACAAGAAGGATCCAGAGTGACTATAGGGGAGGCAGAGAAGCATAGAGAGGGGGATGATAAGGTGAAGTTGCATGGCAGGCCCCCTCGGATGGGGACTCACAGGCTCTACAGATCTACATAGATCAACATACAGATAAACTCAGAAACCATCTCCTCTGATTTGACCGAAAGGTTTCAGATCTTGGTAAAAGTAGTTTCTAATGCTCTCAATTTTGGTTTCCGATAAACTTGGTTAAAAAAGTCACGATGTTGGGGCGCCTGGGTGGCGCAGTCGGTTAAGCGTCCGACTTCAGCCAGGTCACGATCTCGCGGTCCGTGAGTTCGAGCCCCGCGTCAGGCTCTGGGCTGATGGCTCGGAGCCTGGAGCCTGTTTCCGACTCTGTGTCTCCCTCTCTCTCTGCCCCTCCCCCGTTCATGCTCTGTCTCTCTCTGTCCCAAAAATAAATGAAAAACGTTGAAAAAAAAAATTAAAAAAAGTCACGATGCATTTTAACCTTACTTTGTAGGTATCACCTGTGAGTCCTGTTTTCTATTAAAGAGTCAGGTATGGGGTACCTGGGTGGCTCAGTCGGTCAAGTGGCAGACTTCAGCTCAGGTCGTGATCTCACGGTTTGTGAATTCGAGCCCCGTGTTGGGCTCTGTGCTGCCAGCTCAGAGCCTGGAGACTGCTTTGGATTCTGTGTCTCCCTCTCTCTCTGCCCCTCCCCTGATCATGCTTGTGTCTGTCTCTGTCTCTCTCTCCCTTTCTCTCTCTCTCTCAAAAATAAATAAACATTAAAGAGTCAGGTAGGATCACTTACAGTGATTCTTTTGGTCACCTTATGAGATCAAATTAATAACCCCTCTAATCTAGTGTTCACTCTTTGGGAAGGGTTTATCTTGCAGAAACACACTTTTCCTTCACGATAATGAAGCACAAGTGTTTCAGGATAACTATCAGCCATGGTGAAATACGACCTTAAATAAAATAAAACCAGGGACACAAAGCCTTGCCTTTCCATTTGAAACTTGACAATTTTGTGATTTCCAAAAATAGATCTTATTTTGTTACTTATTTTCTTTCAAGCAATTATCCTTAAGTTTTTCCACTGCCCCCATCTACTATACTTTATGAGGGCAGAGTAAATTTTCCAAGAGAGTGAAAAAGATTTAAATAATATTCCAGTCTGATAGTTTGGTCACATAATATTAATTAGGAAGATGACAAATAGGAAAGTTAACTTCAATTCTACACGACCTGCTGTGTATGTCAGCTTCTAGTTCATCCAACTTGCATCTCTCACTTCCCCAACAGATCAGATACTCCATGTGGGGATGGCATCTGAACAGAAATTAAATGATCTGTTCTCCTACCGGTGCCTAAGGAATTGCAGGGGTAACTTTCATTAACCTTGATGGACCTCACACATAAAAAGCCCTTGAATGTCACTGGGAGACTCCAAAGGGTTTCTTCTACTTTCTTTAATATTGTTCAATTAATCAAAGAATGACAATAAAGCAGTAATCATCAGAGATTTATACAAAAGTATTTTAAAACTTTGAATGAGACCAACAAATGCTTCACAGAATCATTTGTCAACTGTGTCAAAGATGATTGCTACAGATATCTTCAAAAATATTTCTTGGTAAACAGAACAAAACACTGAGACTGCTTCTCCCGACTCAGAAGCATTAAGGTAAATTTCTTAAGTGAAATGAAACATCTGTGCCAACACCGGTCCCTTGCCTCTGATTGGAGTATAGCCCTAAAACTTAGTTTTCCAGCCCATCATCACTGTGTGTCTGAAAGTAATCACAGTGCTTTGCACTTTGCATCCTTTTTGAGCTCCTGCTGCAGGGGAAGTGCTGCAATGGGCCTCTTAGAAGTCTCACTATGCTACCCATTTCAGCATCAATAAGGCAAATATTAAATACATTAAGAGGAAGGACAGAGCCTTTTGCTCTCCCACTCACTCACCCCTCACCCACCCACTCACTCATCAAGCATAAGAGCTCATTGACCCTATTGATAGGAAGGGCCACTGAGGATTGCAGGATTTTGCAAATTAGTTTGTGTCCCTTGTGATTATACAGTAATTTATACTTAATAGGAATTATAAAGAGGTCTTCTACCAAAATGTATCAGAGAGGCAATGGGTTAATAAGAAATATGAACTTAAATTCCATAGAGAGGAGGCTGAAAGCCCCACTCCAAAAAAGAATCGATACGTGAGGGAATGCAGAGATGCATGAGGGAATTCTGTAAAGGAGTGAGCAAAGAAAAAAGAGGCCTCTGAATTGGTCAAAGGCAGCGTTGAACCATTACAAAAGCAGGTGACTTTTATAGGGAGCAGGCATTTTGATTAAAATACACACACACACACACACACACACACACACACAATCAGTCAATTTAACTGCTGATGGGTTTGGCCTCTCTGGTGGCGGGGTGAGTAATGAGACAAATTGTTAGATGTCAGAGTAGACAAAAATATTCAGGTAACTGACACCAGTTCTTCATTTTCCGACAGACTGTTGTAGTTTGTAAATGCAGCATCAGTATGTGCATGTGTGCGGCTGTGGGTGGGTACACATTTGCTTGTGTGAGTAAGGTGGGAGAGGGGGAAGGGGGGCAAAAAGATGTCCTTACCCTGAGGCAAGGCTGTGCTAATGACCTATGGGACTTCAATTTTCCTGTGGTTTATAGTGCTCACCTCACATTTGCAATCTTTGCTTAGATATCAAAACTTAGATATCTAAGAAAGTTAAATTGTTTTAGATCATCATGTTTTAGTTTTGAATATGTCATCTCAGTGTGTATTATGTCATTGGTAGTCGGCAAGGTTATCTTTTACACACCTACATCACTCACACCATACACACACACACACTCACAGAGCTACAGAGCTATGTATATACATGGAAGATTATTGAGCCTATGCCATAATATTGTATTTTGTCCGTGGAAAATACTTTCAGAATAAGGATTCTCAAAAAACGGGGAAAGTTCACCTAAAATTCTCCTTTTATCTCTCTCTCTCTCATTTCTTTATAATCGTTAAAGCTGACTGGTTGAGCCAGTGAGAAAAAGAAGATGATAGTGCAAGCACTTGGCTGCTGAATCATTTGTTCTCCCAAGACATTTTAAAGTTTTTTGTAATGTTTATTTATTTTTGAGAGAGAGAGAGACAGAGCATGAGTGGGGGAGGGGCAGAGAGAGAGGGAGACACAGAATCGGAAGCAGTCTCCAGGCTCTGAGCCATCAGCACAGAGCCCGAGGCAGGGCTCGAAGCCACGAACCCGTGAGAGATCATGACCTGAGCGGAAGTTGGATGCTCAACCAACTGAGCCACACAGGCGCCCCTGTTCTTCTAAGACATTAAAAAAAAATGGGAGATCTTAGCAATTGCTTCAAATTTCAGCCATTTTTAAATAAACTGATATCAAAAATGGTTTTTTTTTGTACCAACAAAGGTATAACCATTGATAACTAATAAAGGTTTGTTTAACCAATGCTGATTTGTTCAAAACAGTGTGCAATTCAAAGTCACTGGTAGTCCTTAATAGATTAGATGTCAGGCATTCTTTACCAAATGCT
The DNA here is from genome assembly GCF_007474595.2 of Lynx canadensis. NCBI lineage: Eukaryota > Metazoa > Chordata > Mammalia > Carnivora > Felidae > Lynx > Lynx canadensis. Next base: position 150,732,736 of record NC_044303.2, on the reverse strand, counting down.
GAATAATTTGGAAGAATTTAACCTCAAGTCGATCAGTTAATGTTGTTAAGTTCGGTTTGCTGCTAGATGAATTAATAAGAGTTAACCTCATTCAGTCCTGGCCTCACTTTTGGGTCTGAAAGGATGCCAGATACGCATTGTAGTGCCTCAAATGGGTTGAATGGCTGTTGTAGATTCTCCCTTTCTGCCACCCATCTTCTCCCACTATTCAATTCCATTTTTTTCATGGAGATAAATGACCAACACAGCTTGCTAGAGAAGCTGTGTGGTACGGTAGTTAAAAACATGGACTTTAGAGCCAAACTGTTAGGGATTGCAGTCACAGTGCAGCCACTTCCTAGCTGGAAGACCATAGGCAAGTTGCTTCATTGTTTAGCACCTCGGTTTGTTCATCTGTAAACTGGGGATGATAATGAAGATTCATGATTCAGAGGGTTGTTATGAAGGTGAAATGAGTTACTGTTTACAAGGTGCCCAGAGGGGTGCTTACCACATACAAAACTCCAGGTTAGTATTTATAATAAGTCAATGTTCTCAGCCAACATGATGTGACTGGGTAATTATGATTATTTTAAATGACCATACCCATCTTTTCATAAAGGAACAGCAGCAGTCAGAGAGGAAAAGTCCAAACTCTGCTGTTTTGGCACTCTTCTCCATTCCTATCTCACTTCATCTCAAATTCCTTGAGACTCAGTTATGTACAAAAAGGGTAATCTGCCAATCCCTTTTCCAATCCAGAAAAGAAAAAACAGCTTCTTTTGTTCTTATAATCCCACTTCATTTAGCACTGAGATTGCAGTTTCAGAAGACCTTTGTAGACAGACTTCTTATATGGTCTCTAAAAAACCAATAAGCCCAAATTTCCACATCCTCTAATATTAAATATGTCCTATGTATGTCTGCCCTGTCTTAACAAAGAATTGAGATGTTATCTGTTCTTTCAAAGTGAAGCAGCAAATGTGAAGCACAATATATAGTCTTTTTTTTTTCCACAAAAGAGTGCTGTCTTCCCTGAAAGTTTTTTTCCTGTGAAATTAACTTTACTTCCCCATACTCTGGACAGTAGCTGAAGATGGGAAAGATTGACACTCCCATGATAATGGCCACTTTTCTACATAAAATCCAAGTTCAATCTGGTTTTTAGTCTGTTTAAATTCAATGTCGAAAAGTTACCTTGTAATTTCCTTTTATGGATAAGAGTAAATCTAACATGTGAATTATTTAATATCTCACAAGTCAAATATGATATAAATAGGGCTGTAGGGAAAAATGGATCCATGGAAACATATCAACACAATTGTACTAATTGCCAAAAACATATTCTCAATGAAAAACAACTTATAGGATATTATAACTATTTTTCACACTTCAAGGAACTATAGTAAGAACATTGCCCCAAATAGTCCATCATTTCAAGGAGAAAATTAAAAACAAAATCATGCTGGAATTCATGATCAAATAAAAGCTCATAAAACAGAAGTATTTTCCTAGAAGCCTCTAATAGGAGAAAAATGTGTACTTATAAAGGTAATTTTTCACTTAAGTTTTAAATTTTAATATTTCAAAACTATTTATTAAAAGTGATTGTTTTTGCTTTATTTTATTATTTTTTTATGAAAGCAGTTTTAATTATCTGCCTCTCACTGACTATTAATTATATAGTGTAAATCTTGGGGGAAAATCAAGGAGGGGAAGCAACATCATAGAATACTCACCAGCTTCTCTGAGTGTCAGTGGACAGGAGCCCCTGCTCTCTGGTAGAGGAAAAGGAAGCAATCTCACTTCTAAGCAGGATCAAGGAATGCTTCCTGTGTCTTTCAGCACAGGGGAAGGGAGGTTTGGGGTATATTAAGAATGTGTCTCTATCATTTATGGAGTCATTTCTGTGTGTCAGGATGTTGCCAAGTGTTTGATATACATCATCTCAGCGAATCCTTATAACCATTATTCCCATTTTACAAAAGAAGAAGCTGAACCTCTGTGCGGTTAAATAATTTGCTCAAGGTCATGCGTGGTAGAACTGGGATAGAAACCAGGTCTGCCCAACTCCAAAAACATCTGCTTGTCCTCAGCACAGGTCACATAAAGGGCACACATTTATGAAGGGCAAGAAGATCAGACTGAACCTTCAAATTCCATATCTCCTCTCCATCCCCAAAGAATTTATTGATATATATTGAAAATGATTAATTTCAATATTGTGCTTTTTATAATACCAGTGATTTCTGGGCTTTAAAAGACACACTTCTATCACCACCTCGACGAACAATTTCTACTGCCATTTACTAAGCAATTACTGTAGGTATTTTGCTAAGCACTATCATATATTATTTCATTAAAAAAAAGAACTGGCCACATATTCTACCATCTAAATCTCAAACCGAATTGAAACATGTATATATATATTTTTTCAGAAGTGGAAAACAAAAAGACAATTTTCCATTTCCCTGATACTACTTTCACTTCAAGTGGACAGATTTTCTATTGTCCCAAGTCTGGTTCATACAAGTCTGAATGATTAAATCCATACTGTAGTCCCGAAGCACATGTAAACAGTACTGAAATCAGCAAGGGCTTAGCAAGGTAAGACTTAGATGAAAGACCCAACTTAGAACTAATTAAAATCAAATTTACTCTTTTTTTTTTTTTTTTTTTTTACCTGTTCATGCCAGTGGATAGACGCTAGATACAGTATGACTTAGGTGCTTCTTCCAACATTCATATAAGTTAGCAGGCCAAAATACTGTCACCCTGGGCTAACCGGGGGAGTAACTGCAATTTTCACCAGTACTACATTAAAGGAAATGAATCTCATTTTGTTCTTTTTTGGGGAGTAATTTATCAGATGATTTATTTACAGTGCAATCCGCATGACAAGTAAACAAATATGTTATTTTTGCCCACTGTAGTTGGATTTTAAACACAAGAAAGAGACAGAGTAAGTGTCTTTCTAGGATATGTGAGTAGCTCTGACAACAGCTTTGAAAAATAAAGGAACTCCATTACCAGGCGTTTAGCAAGAACTGATTTACATACTAGAGTAGATCTTTCATGAATTCTGCCAACGTAGAGGCAGAAAGGGGAGGGAAAAAAAAGGTTCCAATTGCACGCTACCACTGTGCATGTTGATGAATCCCCCAGCACATGTTAATTAATGCCCTATTGTGTTTGGCAGACTACCAGGGACTGTGATTGTACACGGGCTGATCCTTTAAATGGAGAGTGGCTTACTCTATATTGAAAAGAAAAAGATTTGTATCTGTGTAAGCCACAACTATTCCTTAGGAGTAAGTGTTTTGCTTTTAGTGCAATTAAGAGAGAAGAACTGCCATCTATCACAATATTTTATCATTACATGTAAAAAAATCCTCAATCCAAGTAAGTAAAAAATCACAGAAATGTCATTGTTTTTAAGGAAAAATAACATTGCTCCCACTGCCCTATCCAAATCAGTGTCCAAATTTCATCCGCAAATGATGATAATGAATACTGTTATCTACCATCTTGTGCTCTGGCTGAAGCAGAGGATTGTATTCAAGCAATTAAAAGGAAATCCTCATAATAAACACATGGCAGTCTTGAAAAAATTACATACATAATGCCATTCTGGCAGCAGAGGTGAATCAAATAGGGAAAAAGGACTGGAAGATGCAAATTCCTTAGGCTTAAAGCTACAGAAATCTTATGTCCTGTTAGAATTTTAATTTTAATCATGGGAAAAAAAAGTTGACTAATCAGTCAGCTCTTATTTCTTATTTGTTTTAATTTGCTTTTTACTACTTGCACCATAAAGAGCTGATAAATACTGGATGCCTTAAAGCTTGAGTGGCCTAGGAAAATAAATTGCCTTATACAATTGTTCCTTATGAATAAAATTGACATGTCTAAGAAGCTGTTGCAGTAGAGTCCAGAAAGATATTGCAGCCAAATCGATTAATTAAGTGTCTTTCCACACTCTAAGTAATAAGGTTCAACTGTGACTTACTAAAGAACCTACCTTTTCCCTAAATCTACATTGCTTTAGCTGAAATAGGCTGAGGTCTCTTTTATTTTTATTTTTTCATTAAAGACTTCAGCCATTTGGGTTTCTTTGTATGTAAAACTACCTCCACATTTTCCTCAGTACCTTTAAGCTTTATTTAAAGAGTGACTTTCAAAGTGGGGCACAGAGGCCACCTAAACCAGAATTGCATGGGGATGTTTGTTTAAAATATAGGTTCTGGGAATCTATGCCTCCAGAGGCCCAGATTCAGCAGCCTAGTATAGAAGTCCAGGAATCTTCATTTTTAATAAGTACCCAAGTGATTCTGATCATTTAAACTACTCTACATGCTCCTTTTTTTGGAGTTCAATGGCTTTAAAAAAAAATTCACTAGCTCTTCTTTTTTGCTGCAATGCATGATTTCACCGGACAATGAATATCCCTTAGAGTGTGGTGTCACGAACTTTGTTTTAGATGGCCAGGTCTGTTCTCCTTTTGGCTCGAGGAACTTGGGACCCAACACCATAATGAACTTAAACTCGAAGTACTAGTATTGTTGGCCCTCTTGGCCAGTGGAAAGTATCACTTTGTTGTGGGGACAGGACAGTTCAAGACCAGAGTAGACATAATCACCAAATGGATGCTGAGAACTTTGATGGGCCCTCCAACTTTGGGAGACCTCTTTCTATGACACTGTTCATCTCGTTAACTCTTAATTCATGTTTGTATCAACATGGATGTATGATGAACTAAACTCCAGGCTTATAAAACAGATATATCCCATCGATTCTTTTTGCGTAGGATTCTTTGACTTATTCATGAATAATAGCAATAATCTGTTGAGTATTTACTATGTGTCAAGCAAGAGCTAGGTGCTTCGTTTATATTACATCATATAACTTTTTGGCAATAACCCTTGGAGATAGGTATTACAATTTCCCATTTTACAGATGAAGAACTAAGGATCTGTGCAGGTAACTGGCTTTCTTGAGGTCCCTGGTGGTAGACTTAGCATTTTATTCCAGGTTGGTCTGACTCCAGGGCCCGTGTTCTTATGCAGGAGGCAATCCAGCCTCTAATCTTAAGTGGGTTTTCTCTCTGCTTTCTAATCAGCTAGTCCTCGTGCTTCATCTCTTTGAAATAAAGGGTAGGTTCTATATGAGCATCTGCTTCCTTTGGGAGTGCCTCTAGCTACTATTATTATATTATAGGTTCTTTGAGATGAGAACAAACAGATTGAGCCCCACCTCTGGGTTCCCTTGCCAGTGCTGTCAGAACCACAGTACCATGGTGACGTGCTCAGGCTAAGTAAGTGAGGTCCTGACGCTCTATTTTAGGATTCAGAGCTCTGACAGAGAGCTTACTGTTGCATTATCGCACAACATGATTACAATGGGTGATGTCACTTTCAAGGGAAGCCAGAGCCTATACCCTGCCAGTACTTTGTTTAATGAGCCCAAGACAAAAATAACAGTATCTAATGGGCAGGGAGGCTGAGAGAGTGACACAAAACAGTCTTTACAGAGAGCAACTCTGAAATACAAAGTAAGGCAAAGGCAAACTGTGAATTGATTTTTAAAATCTCACTTTGTCCCCCAAATCATTGCTTTCTATAGAGGATTCTTCCTTGAGTGTATCCCTTGAGATTTTTACCAAGTGGGATGACCATTCTCTCATCAGGCTTTCCCACCTGTGCACCACTGCTCATGCCATTGCTCTCATTTGGAAGCCTCCCTCACTAAAAGCCTCCTTTCCCAAACTGTCGGGCTAATGGCAGATAATTTCTTTTAAGATGAGGGACAACATGGCTGTGAAGTTGTGCTCTTGCTCTTTTAAAAGAAATCTAGGCAAGGAGATTTAGTCTTGAAAATTGGTTCTGGCCCTTGAGTCTCTTAAATCCACAGCAAATTTTGACGCTTTATTTGCTTTTGCATGCTCTTGACCTGGCTTTGGTCATAACTTCGATTCCAAAATTTGTACCATTTAGTTCTTATAACCGCCCATCCTCATAAGGAAGTTTTGGATTCCGATTCTGCCCCTGGAGGTCACAGTTCCGTGGAGTGGCTTTGGTGGCTGGCTGCTGTTAGTTTAGTATAATCCCTCCAATCTCTAGATATACTTTCCTTTTCTCTCAGCCTATGAGTAATGTTTGATACAACGACTGGGAACTAATGGTCAACCTCAACCAAAATCTCCCTTAATTGTTTATGCAGGAAGTGATTTATTCCTCCCCAGTACTTAATTTAGACCACTTTATGGTATTTGTATTGCCTGCTATATTGATTATTTGTATACTCTATTATTAGTATGCATTAGTATATATTTGTACACTGAATTATTAGTAGTACATATTTGTATACTGAATCATTTAACTACTTGGTGTTAGGAACCAGGTCTCATTCACTTATATATTGCCTGCAGTGCTTTGAATTAATAATAATAACAGTAATTGTATTAGATAGCATTTAGTGAACTTCTAATAATGTTCCGGGCACAGTGCTACAAGGTTTTCCCTCATTATTCCTTTTAATTCATACAGGAATACTGTGCATAAGGTATTATTGTCATTAACATTTAATGAGGGAAGACACCAAAGCTTAGAAATTTTCAGAAGTTTGCCCATATTTATACAGCTAGGATGTGTGAAACCAGCATTCCAAATCAGGTCTGCCTAACTTCAGAACAAGAACTTTTAATTGTTGTAATGGAGTTTTGGGTGAAGTGGTTGAATAAATAAACCCATTTACAAAATTAAAGTGAAATAAATTATTAAAATTAGAACTCTATTCAATGTTTCAGGTAAATACATTACAGACACAATATTTTTAAATATCAAGAGGGGTCTTTTTCTCTGGCTCTATTATATTTAAAGAATTTATGGCATTTAGAATTGATCTGTTAAAAAATTTTACATTAAGGATAAAAATAAAATGAGATCCAGTCAACCAGCTGGACAGTGAATGGAAAGCATCCTTTATATAATTGGAAAAGTCCTTTATATATAGGAAACACCCATATTTGTTGAATGAAAAAAAAAGGTTGAATTAATGAGCCATTTAGTCAATGAACAAACATACAGAAAATCAGCTTGTATACTAGCTTCTTTAGAATAATTCATGAAAATATGTAGCAAAACCTATAAAATATTTAGAATTATACCATACTATCAACAGTATATATCAGTGCAAGAATGGAAATACGTATGGAAGTTGATCCCAACAAAACCTAAATAGTGTAATCACACCTGATATCAAATCCCAGGGACACCTGGGTGGCTCAGTTAGTTAATTAAGTGTCTAACTTTGTCTTAAGTCATGATCTTATGGTTCATGAGTTCGAGCCCTGCATTGGTGGGATTCTCCCTCTCCCTCTCTCTCTCTCTCTCTCTCTCTCTCTCTCCCCCTTTCTCTCTCCCTCTCTCTGTCCCTCTCCCTCCCTCTTCCTTCCTCCCATCCCACTTGCATGCTCTCTCTAAAAAATAAATAAATTAATAAATAAAAATCTCAGAGTTAGCAGCTCAAGCATGTCATTTGTTTATGGTGAAGATGGCTAATCCTACTTACCTAAAACATTGTAGACTAAATGAAATGTAACATTTATGTACATTAACTGGGCACGTAATAAGCACCCAATGAATGTCAGTTCTCTTCTCCCATCCCACACCTTTCTATCCTATTCATTTAGTTGAATGGTTTCAATTAATTATACTTCCTGAGACCATACTTTTTCTAAGTCTCAGATCACCATAAAAATGGTGGAAATTATAACTGGCTTCCTCAGAAATCCTCAGTTTCATTAACTAGGGACAAAGGAGAGTCAGAATATTTGTGGTAATTCCTCTCCTCTCTCAAGAGAGGTCTAAAGGGAACCCTTGGGGAAGGGTAGTATCTCTGCCTCCTCTAGACCCTCTAAGTTTCCTCAGGGTAAAGAAAGAGGCTGGATTGTGAATTACAGCAAAACCCCATGTCCAAAGGAGTTTTAGCTCCATCCACAAGTGTAAAGGCTGAGTCCATGGTTTGGACTTCGACTATCCACGGCTTCCCCAGGCCACATGCATGTCCCAACAGGGGTCTAGAGGGAGGCCTAGATAACCAAACCTTTCAATCTCCTCATACTTATTGCTCTGCTGCCTTGTTGTGTTGGAATATACCAGGACACATTACCCCCGTTCTCCCTGTATATGTCGGTCATCAAAAGAAGCCCTTTATATCTGTCTCTAATTTTCACAGGGCTCTGCACAGCCTCTGACCCGTTCCCCTCTCCCAGCACTCACCAGTTCATTTAATCCTTCCACCATGCCCTCTGGAATTTATGGTCTGCAGTCAACAAAACCCCTTAGATCCTTAACTTCTTTAACACCTCTTTTATCTTTTTCATTCTAGTGGACGCCTGGCTTTTCTATAGGAAGGCTGCTTTGCTTACAGTGCCTCTCAGGTAGGGGCAGGGTGTTTTGTTTGTTTGTTTTCAGTTGTTCTTTGTTTTTCTTCCACAGTCCTTATGGACCTGGAAATTGGACACATGTCCTTATTTCTTCATTGTCTCTTCAAACCATTCTTTCTTACTTTCTAGTGACAACCATATTGCTAAATCCACTGGGCAATTTTTGGTTCTGATTTTACTTTTCACTGGAATTTGACAGAGTTGGTTCCTTCTTCTTGAAACTTTTCTTCATTTGGATTCCAGTTTTCCACATTCTTCTGATTTCCCTCCTGTATCGCCAGCTATTCCTTCCCAGTCCCATCTGCTGGCTCCTCCTCACATCTCCAATGAAGTGAATACCCGAGTTTCCCATGACTCAGTCCTTAGGGCTCTTCATTTCTTTGCTTCATATCCCCAGTGATTTTGTTGAGTCCTATGGATTTAATAACCATCTATATGTTGATAGCTTCCAAATTTATATCTCTGGACTTCACTTCTGATCCCTAGATCCACATAGTTAGCTGCCTATGCAACATCTCCAAATGGAAGTGTAGTAGAGATCTTGTACCCTTGGCCTCCTATAATCTATTTTTAATATGGAAGGCAAAAACAAAGATTCTCAAAAATAACAGCGCATGTGTGTAACTCTCCTGTTGAAACCCTACAACGACTTCTTTTTCAACTGAGAACAAACGCTAAAGTCTTTATAAAACCTACAGGGCCTTACAGGATCTGGACCATGATACCTCTCTGCCTCCATCTAGGATCACTCTTTTCCTCACTCTACTCCACCCACACACTTTATGTGCTCCTACCTTAGGGCTGCTCCTTTGATCCGCAGAGCTGCCCCACAGATATCTGAAAGTCCAACTCCCTCACCATCTCCAGTCTTTGCTCAAGTATCACCTTCACAAATAGACTAACCCTAACCTGATATATCTGGTTCATTCGGCAACCCATCTCCAACCCTACACTCCCTTTTAACATACAGTGACTTTTACTTTTTATTTTATTAACATCTATCACTTGTTTTCTCTCTCCCCTACTAGATGGTGAATTCCATAAAATACAAAATCTTTTTTGTTCTCTGATTTGTCCTAGGAAAATGGAAATATGCCTGCATCTAGTATGTGAATAATAAGTATTTGATAGATAAATGCTAGGTTTATATAGTGTTTTACAGTATAAAGCATACTGTAATATGTTACAAAATTATACCCTTAAAATTATCCCTTGCTATTGGCTGAGCAATTATCATTATTTCCATTAGTCAGATTAGAAAGCTGAGGCCAGAGACCGTTTTTCCTAATTCTTAATTTTTTTGTTTTTACAACTTTATTCTGGTTATCAGGGCATTGTTCTTTAGGATTGTGCTTAAATCACAGGATAGAACGATGACACAGACCACTATGGGCTGCTCATTATTCACAAACATAAAATAGAGCCCAGGGTCTGGCAGTCCATGTTTTTGGGCAAGAAAGATATGCCTGGGTCTTGATTCTTAAAAGGCAGAGTGCCTTTTCTTTATTAACAGAGCTTCACAGACCATTGTGTCAGTAGTTTGTCTCCAACTCACAAGCCACCTGGCATCCTGCAATTGGTTTGACATGTTCAAATCAGGGTTTTGATCTCAGCATTACTCTGAGATGACACCTTGGAAGGTGACTAATACAATTTTATTAAATTTAGATTTTGGTAATTTGTCAGCACTTACTCACTTGACTAGGGGAGCAAGGGTCCTTTGGTACTTCTGATTGTGAAATTTAAATAATAAGGCTCTTGCTGATTGCTCTTGAATGCATTAAGCATATTTTAAGCACAGCTTTATGATTGGTGACCAGAAGCAATCCCAGCTGAATAGAAATTCTTTCACTGGACGTTTCTTGTTTCTCTGAGCTGTGGTCACAATCTTACCCCTGGCTTCCTTGCGGAAAGCATTACTCCCTAAGGAGCTTCTGTACCTACTACCAAGCCATACTGGCCCTTACATTCTTCTTGTTTTCTAAGAGCCATCACTCTTGTTTCTAGCCAGCTATTGAATTCTCAAATTCCACTCAAGCATTGATCTAAATTTTCTTTGTTTAAGGGTTTTTATTTCTGACCAGAGAGAGCAGTTGAATTGATCCTAGTAATCAGTGAGGTTGTTTTGAAAGTCTTGAAGTTGATTTGCTGTAATTATCAGTTCTTGTTGAGTGTGAAAAGGAGCATGTTTACTGAGTGCTCACCTCCTGTGTGTCACAGCTGTTTGAGGCACTTCACACACATTAGTTAGTGCAGTTAGCCTTGCCATCGCTCCAAGAGAAAACTATGCTCAAGGCCTTTTTGCAGATGAAGATATGAAGACTCAGGGAGGTTAGGTAACTTTCCTAGAGGCCACATTAGGAAGAGACACAGCCAGGATCTGAAATCATATCTTTAGCTCGCCTCAAAATGTGTTGACTAATGTTTTCAGCACTGTACATACCTACAATGTAGCCACATGAAATCCAAAGAAATATGGAAATAACAGGTAAGACAGCCTCATATTTGAGAACCATGCCTGGAAAGTGCCAGTAAGTAGAAGCCCTAAGCCAACCAAGACATCACCATAGGGGTCAGACTGAGAGGCTATGGAGACACTTCTTATCAATCATCTTATGAGTGATTAGACTCAACCAGATCTATAGGAAAATAATTTAATTTGAAGTTAAAATAAACTGACAAATTGGATGTGGCCATTCAGACAGAAGAAGATTCTGAGCACATGCTTCCACTGACTCAATGTATAGCATAATGACTAAGTTTGATCTGGTGTCTTTGTCTCAAACTCCAGGAACTCATGTGCCAGAGAAAAAAATTGTGGTCTTCTTTTCCTTTCCCTTCCTCTACTTCTCTTTCTTCTCTACCTCCTAGTTCTTTTCTTTTTTTTTTTTTTTTTTTTTACGTTGAAGTCCGTACTACCAAGAAGCTGAGAGCCCATGAAATTGATAACCCTGTCTCAGGAGTCCTTGGTTCCAAATTTTCAACTATGATTATGGAATTTTCATTATTAGAACCGAGGATCAGAAGAACATATCTATCAGTACCCCAATTATTTTTTCTTTTCTGGAAAACTGAGGACGTGCCTTGGCTCTGTTCTTTATAAAATACACTTTTCATGACTTCTAAATGCCCACGTTTGATTTTCCACTTAACTAGTCCATCCTCAACTTCTCAATATTCATTGTTTAAGGCAGGAATGCAGCTCCATGTCTCTTATACGAATTTGATTCTCTCATTGGTTTAGAAGAATCCCGCCCCCAGATGTGTTTAATTCAGTTATCATGATTTTCATTTTGCTTTTAACATAATTTGAATGGTTTGGGAGGAGGCATATGCTGTCCTGTAAAACACAGTCCTAACACCTCTCAATTGTTTAGTTTCTGACTTCTTCCTACATTTATGATGGTTGCTTAGGCCCTAAAGGCATTTCAGTTTGCAACTCGTATTCAAATGAAAATCAACAGTAATATGATTTAATGATGGTTCAAGATGTCTTCAAGAATATGTATATAGGTTCACCACACAATATATTTCATTTCACATTTTATGTCTTTATGATCAGGTTCTGTGCCAACAACATTCTTACCATATCCATTTGAAAAATTCGTTGTCATTTTTGCAGCATTTCACTTTTCTGTAAAATGAATATGAATTTCACAGAGTCATTTTTGGAAGAGAAATTTGTCCTAGCAAATATATTTGGACCTTTGTCTGCCATTGATAGTTTAGTGGTTTCAGATACAGAAGTGATGGCAACCTTCCAAATATTTTTTAAGCCTAGGTATCTTTGTGGCTGTCAAATCCAGCTGTATAGATATTTTTGAGAGACTGTTAATATTTAGGGGATACATACGCAGTATAAGAGATAACTTGTTAAAGACATTTGTTTTGTTCAAGTGAGGGAACTTACTGATCAATAGCTAATACATAACAAGCTGTCAGTTGGGTTCTCATTTAAGGAAGCTATCCAGCCACCAAATGAGGATCTGACCCCAATGGACATCTGAGGGTATAAAATAGTTTGGACTTAAAAATATAAATTGCAATTAGTTTGCAATACAAAAAAAATGCCAGTTATGTTTTTTAGCATATTTTATTATAGGTTCATTCTGAATATGAAAAAGACATACTGTACTTACCAACCCAAGGGAAATAATAAATAATTATTACTCTGTTGAGGTATTTTTATATTCTTTCCTTTCTGTTTTTCGTAAGTCAAGTTACTAAGAAGTTGACTTTAATACTAAAATATAAAATACTTGTATTTTACTATTTTAAATGTCTTTTCTTATAAAACTCAAAGACCTAGTTTCCAAATGTGGATCAACTTGTTTGTCCTTGAAAAATTTACATTAATTCTAAATACCACTTATGCAGATACCAGAGAAAAAAGGTTGAGTATTTACTGGAAAAGTCAGAGATGAACAAGAACTATTGCAATAAACTATTAAAAAGAATGAGAATTATGTAAATCTTTGTAGAAAAGAGTATCTGTATTTTCAGTGACACAAAGCCTCAATGCATGCAGTCTTCACACATTAAGACTGTGAAAAATTAAGGCTAGCAGGAGACCTAAAACACCTTTTGTTGAATACTTCATTTAATAAATGAGAAAACTATGATTTGGCCAGATGTGGAAGAACTGGAACCAGAATCCACTTTTCTTAATGCCTAAACCAATGTTCATTTCACTACTGCCCACACCCACACAGGGCATCAAATGTGGTCAGAACAGCTACCATTTGTCTGGCATGGAAAGTCTCACTTTATTCTCTATATTAAAACCTATAGCAATCCTGTAATATAGGTTTTAATATCCCAGTTTTACTCATAAGTCAATTATAAATTTCTATTTTAAGATGGAGTAACTTGTTCAAAGTCACCTTACAGAGCCAGCAATCTAAGAAAAGCTTGTCTGAATTCACCCTCTTCTTGCTGCAGAACTATCCATTTAATTAAAAAAAAAAACCAAACCACAAACAGATCTGTAGAGTTGTATAGGAAATGGAAAGTACAATATACTGATTGGCTTTTCTCTTTTCAGCTTTCCCATTATGTAGATAAAGTTAAATATTTATGTAAAATTTATAACCTGTACTCATGATGGGATATTTGATCCAGAGAAACCTGAGAATAGCTAATCCACCCCACTCATTTATAAATGAGGTAATTAAGACCAGAAAGGTCAAGCACTTTCCACCAGAGGGATAGTTGTAAAACTAGATAGAGCCAAAGTTCTGGCTTGAAGTTCTCTGGTTCCTCCAGAAATCACATTTTTGTGGGTGAAGTGTGGGGAGGAAAGACAAGGAAAAGGGGCCGGGAAGTCATGTAAGTCCCACAGAGTGAGCTGGGTCCTGACAAAGTCAATGTTAGTACAATTTTTTGGAAAGATAGTGCTGTTTGACCTTCAAAGAGCCTCATAACTTTTAGCTTTTCTATATATCTTATGAGGGACACATGATCAGAATGTGCATTCCATGTTTGGCTAAGAAAAGAGAGCCAGTAAATTTTATATTTCATTGTGTCCTCCAAAATGTATATTTTGTCATGAGAAGTGAAAAATAAAATAACTTAGTTAAAACACTAGCCAGCAATTAATTTTCATTTTATTTTTTATCTAAGTCTTGTCACTGATTTATCCTTAGAGAAATTGTTCTGGTGAAAAGAAAAGCATCTACAGCACATTTAGTAATTTTCCCCATATCTAGTTTAACTCATTTTTTGGGGGAGAGCGAAGTGGCTATAAATACCTTTACCACTTGATCTTGTAACCTTAAACGAGGGCAAAACTCCCGTTGGCACTAACAAGAATTTTGACGGCGGATAGTTACAGAATTGGGTCCATGACGATTATGAAGCAATTTGGTTCTTTCCCAAGAGATAGAAACTCCAGCACGAATTTCAGATGGAACATACATACAAGCACCTTGTCCATATTCCTAATAATAACAAGAATGAGAGGAAGAAAGAAAGCCAGGAATTCTTGCAGGCTTTAGCCAGCTTGCTTCAAAAGCCTGTCAGCTAAACAAATAAAGTGAGATTGTAGGAGGGAAAGGCAGGAAATTAACTGCTGTGGGCTATTAGTTAATGAGTAGTCCAACGAAAAGGATGTTATGGCCATGGAAGTGCACCCATAAAATGATAAAAAATTAACATTACCAAAAAGAGTTAGCGTACACAAATTAGATTTTTATTCAATTCTGAAGTTTATTGCTTTCTTGTGGGATCTGCCTCCAACCAGCTACAGAAGCTTTCCCCCATCCCCTTGTCCCCAAACAAGATGAGCGAGATCAATCAAAAGATTGAAACTTTGAAGCATGGTTAGGCTGCTGGGTAAAAGCATGCAAAATATGTCTGAGACTTCATTAAAAAATGCCTACACAACACCTTGGGTAAAACCCATAGCAGCTTGGCATTGCCGCCTCATTAAGAGTAAAATGAAGTGGTCATTCCCTGAAGACTGCCCCTGCTATAGTCTGACCAATCCCTGGGGGAGTCCTGCTTACACTCAGTGATTTAAAGCATAAATGGACACACGTCTTCTCAACTAGGGCTGGGCAAGGATCTTTTTGGCTTTAGGCAATGCGGCCCATGCAATCTGTCCAGCCTCACTTTTAAAAGAGGAGACTGAGTAGGGCACCTAGGCGGCTCAGTTGGTTAAGCCTCAGACTTTGGCTCAGGTCATGAGCTCACAGTTTGTGAGTTCGCGCCCCGTGTCAGGCTCTGTGCTGTCAGTTCAGAGCCTGGAGCTTGCTTTGGATTCTGAGTCTCCCTCTCTCTCTGTCCCTCCCCCAGCTCTGTCTCTCTGTGTCTCTCAAAAAATGGATAAACATTAAAAAATAAATAAATAAAATAAAAGAGAAGACTGATAGGAGACAGTCTACAAAAAACTTTTTGCTTACCTTCAACTATTTGAAAACAACTGAATTATCAACAACTTATTTGAAGAATTAACTTATTAAAATAAACGCTACTCTGGAAGTAAGAAGGACTAGAATTTTGAGATAGGGACAATACATGGAAAGAGGGACATTCTTGAAACAAAAGCTCTGCAACCAGCTATCCCTATACCAAGTGCCTTTGGGAACTAAAAACTAATAAGCCCTCAGGACGGGAGAGGATCCAGGCTTTTTGCAATGCGTTTTCTGTGATCGTGCTATTTAAGGAGCAGTTCAGGGAGCATACACCTGGGAGCTCATTAGAAATGCAGAATTTGGGACAGATCCCAAACCTCCTGAATCAGAATGTGCATTTTAACAAGATCCACCCAAATCATCCCTTTGCACATGAAAGTTTGGGAGGTGCTGCTCTGAGTCAAGGGTTCACAATGGCGAATATCATTAGACAGTAGTAATAAAAATCCTTATAATACCATTCAACCTGGGCAACTTACTTTTAAACACTTTTTCTGTCAATGTGCTTTCAAGGAGCTAATGACACAAGAGGCTTCTGAATTATGCTACTACAGAGTAACATTACTTTGAGACCCTGTAGTTGGTTGGGTTTGACATAAAATGATGTGGGCCAACTATTTTAGTTAAAATATTGATAGCACCATTACCAACTTTTATGCTGGAGGTGAAGAAAGTGCTAGAAATAAAGTGTGTGTTTTTCAAGGTTAAATCTTTAAATAATATAATGCCCTGAAAAGGACATAGAGGGGCTTAGCCCACAGCTGTCTGCTGAGTCGTTTTACACTAGTCATTTCCAAACCAAACTTCTTACAATCAGAACTAAACACATGCTGTCAAGGGCAAACCTGTCATCACCTATACCTTATGTTAGCACATGCATGTATGAGTCAAATGTGTGCTGCTGAGATATCCTTCAGCTAATTCTATGGCTGTCATTAATGGCTCTATTTTTATAATAATTTTTTGCTTGTATGTGTGCTTTTGTTGTGAGTTTGCAAAAAAAAAATACAACAAAAACATCAGCCTGGGTATTAGACTGATTCCTAAGAGCATAATAAATGCCATGATGACTCATGTTAGATGGACGAAGGTCCGTTAGCCAAATTTTGTCTACGAAGATCTTGGCTGTCATCTTGAAATTTATATTTACAAAAACAGACATATTCCTAGCTTTCTTATGTTTAGTTACTACTGTATTATGGTTCCATGATTTATGGATTTACCAAAATCAGTGTTTTCTAAAGTATGTTTGGAGGAATATAAGTGATAAGAGACATTAAGGGACCTGTGGTTAATTAAATTTGGAAAATATTGGAATAAATGAAATTATAAAGATAACTTTTCTGCATGACATCTTAGAGCCTCTAGTGTGCTAAGATACATCATTAACACTCAAAGCGGGGATATAATATACGATGTTTTTGACCTCAAAAGCCAGTGTTAAAGAGTATTCTCTATGATTACTGTCTTCAGTTACATACTTTGGGATACCCTAATCTAATCTAACTTCTAATCCTGTTTGGAATTTCATTCTTAGAGGACCATATTATACCACTCACAGTAAAAACAATAAACTGGCACATTTGTAGTCTGTGTTATAAAATTTAGCACTTGTGTATATACTTTTGTAGTTTTCATTATTGTTTTGCCTCCCAACTAGATTGTAACTACTTAGGCAGTATGAGTCATGCCTGATGCTTCCATATCCACCATGGAATTTAGCACTGTGTTGGACATGGTAAGTAATAAAATAATTACTGGTCTACTGACCTGTGCTAAAATTAAGGATTTCAGGTTTCCGTGGGGTATTTAGTTGCTCTAGCATTTTAAGATTTGATGAGATAGATAATCCATTTACTGTAAATAGAACTTTCTTTTGATTTTGTAAACTTTGAGCCTACATCCAATAAGCCTTTGTCTTTCTGAGCTGATAAATATAATAAATGTTTCTTGTATAGGATTATCAGAGTACTGCCAACATCTGGATCTTTTTCCAGATTTAAGTCTTTAACACAGACTCCACCTGTGTTATAAATGCTAGAGAGGCTTTCTTCATGTGCAGGAAGCAGACATGCCAGAAAAATTTCAGCACAAATGCCCCATAAATTTGAATCTGTTCTGTTATTCTTTCAGCACCAGTGAGGTCCTTAATGAGACCCAACAGTTGTTCGAGTTTGACCCTGCAGGATAATGTTGAAATTGTAAGTCTGAAAGCTACACAAACCTTTATTCACGTCTAAGGGGCTGAGGCCCAGGGAAGTGAGGTCACTGTCCTTTAGGGATATTCACAAAGCCGCCTGCATTTGGTCTTGTTGACACATCATTCGGAGAAGTACAACTGCCATTAAAATAATAACAAAAAGAATAACAGTTTGCTATGAAGTCCATTTGTTGCTTTTCTCTATGCTCACCCATACTGTGAGCTCCTTCTTGAATTTAGTTTTTTTTTTACATGGACATTTCAAAATTAAGGAAAGAAAAGCACTTTCTAAAGCTTAGAAATTCAACTTAACATTCCATTCCCCAGGGTGGGGGGGGGGGGCGGGGGTGTGATGAGTAATGCAGAAATTAGATATTCTTATTCCCACTATTTCAGGCCATTGAAAAATTCTCTTGATAGTTGGTTCCTTTTTATTTTTTGGCAGTAGATCCTATAAATACACAGGTATTCGGGATGATATGGAGAGCTTGTATTGAGTTTCATGAATAAGTGAATAATGGTCACTCATGCCCAAACCTATTCAAAAGTTGGTTTATAATCGACTAGATTCTATCCAGTTATAGAATTCAGATTACCTTACCAGACACACATTTGGGTAATATTTGGAATTGTCTTAGTCCCTTAAATTGGCATCTTGGTGAGTAGGGGAACAAATTGCTTCTTTCTGCACTTAAAAGATAAATATCTTTGATTGTTTTACATATCTGTCTTAGGTGGTTTGGCTAATTATCTGCCTAGAGGCAGAAATATTCTTTATTATGTTAGTTTATTTATCCTTCAACTGATTCCTTTTTTTAAAAAAAGTTGGCATTCCACGCTGTGAAAAACAATTTAACCTCCCCTTAAGGATTTGTGTCCCCAGAGGTAAATTTTATTTTCAGGCATAAAGGTTAAAAAAGGTAAGAAAGTAAGATTTCAAAGTCAAGGAGATGCCTCAGAACACCTCTCAACACTTCTACTCCCACCTTGTTCTCATCTGGACACCATTAGGAGAACCACTAAAATTGAATTCAACTGCTATGTATTATGCATGACTGCATTGTTTACTGTATTGTTTTATGCCGTTCAGTTCACCTGAGATGAAATCAGGCAAAGGAGGTAAATTAAGTCTACCTTCAAAACTCTAGACTGCTGACTCTTATAAAAATGGATTTACTAGTTTATCTAATGTTTTAAAAACTCATTTTATTAAGTTGTAAATCATATCACCCAGTACTACTACATCAGAAGGTAAAATTAATGATAGAGATAAGGACATTAGCAAAAGCCACAGCATGGCTACATGACAACATGAAAAAATTGATGAATAGCAGCTTAGGAGCAGTGACACAGGGTTCAGATTTAATTTGAATGGTGAAGGGCATCATCCTATTGAGCCGACTGGATAAGGGTAAGTTCATATTGACACATGGTTTGATGTCCTCATGGGTGACACAGAATAGTGGTACAGTGAGAAAATGACATGTGGTATTTTGAAGACCAGAAAAATAAAAATTTGAGGTTAGCCCTGAATGGAAGTGCTTTTTCTTTTCCAGATAAAGAAACATTATCCAGTAATTCTGAGCTCTAAAACTGTTTTTTTTTTTCCTATTAACTCTTTGGAAGTAGTCTAAAAAGAAAACGAAATTGATGGCAGGGTTGTGAGGTCATGGTAAGTGTAGGTGGCAGATAGACAAATTTGTGAGTGAAAATTTAATATCTGTGTAATTTTATCAGAATGCATGCTACATCAGGAATTTTAGTACCTTTCACATAACAAATGTACTTTCTATGCTTCATTATACCAATGCTCATGCCTTCTTAAGGAAGGGGATGGATTTAAATAGAAGATAAAAGGGTCTCTAATTTTACTTAGAGTTGAAGAAGTTGAGCTTTAAAGTGAATGTCAGTGTAGGTAATACTTTCTATAAAAAGTTCTAAGTCATCAACAATCAGTTACTCTCAAGATTGATCATAATGCATCATTAGCCATCAAGCTTTATTTTGATTAACATTTAGTTCAAGCAACAACTTATGCCATCAGACCTGGCCACCAACCTGTCCTCTTATCACCTGCATCAGAAACTAGCTCCACCATGGTCATTTATTTGAGCACGTGTCCCACCTGAAGCTGCAGTCACAGCACAAGGAAAGTCAGTGACTGCTCCTCATCACAAGGAATTCGGAAATCCTGACTTCCTTGCTTTACTGTATCAAGAGTGCTCATAAAGATCAGAAGGTGTCACTTCACAAATGAGGAAAATAAGACAAGAAAAAGAAATCCTCCCCTTTTATTCACCTAATGACAGATCTAGGAAGTGCATTCTGGTTTTCTGTCTCTGTTATAATAAGCTTGATCGCAACAAGTAATCAGTTTGCTGCCTTTTTCTTCTTTCGTGGAAGAAATACTGCCTATATCTTGGATGAGTCTCAGAAATAAGGAAAATGTCTATTTTCAGGGGGGAAAAAATGAACCTGTGACACAAAATGTAAAACTTACATTTTTCTTTTATGAAAGGGACTAAACTAAACTTGTAAAGTTGTAGTCTCAACAAGAAAATGAGAGAATAAGGTATTCAACAAAATCTTTAAAATGATATAACATTGAACCAGTTACCAGACTCTGAAAATGAATCAATCTACGTATACGATGATAAAGATTTGGAGATGCTAATACTGAAAATTTAGTATGTGTGTCAGGCCTCCTGCCTGGTTTGAAATGAACACATTTAAGGCTCAGGGCATGTGACTGTTTCCTGGTTTATGAGTGAGACTGAGGCAAGTGTACACTTGCCCAAGAAAAGTAGACCTCTCCAGAGCTCCCCTTCTGACCATTGAGGAATCACACTCACAGCATGAGATAATCAGGTCTTCGCTCATAAAATAACCACATTCGTGTTTCTTTATTCCTGTAAGACTAAAAATTGATTTTTAATGATGAGCAAGCAAATTCTGTGTCTTTGAAATAGAAGCAGGGTTTTAGAAACTTTTATTTCAGTGCATGATACATACCAGATCACTTGTTCACCTTTACAATGATGTGGGAGGGGCTCAGTGCTGTAGCACCTAACCTAAATATTTTCCCTTTCTTTCTTTGTTTCTTTGTTTCTTCTTCTTCTTCTTCTTCTTCTTCTTCTTCTTCTTCTTCTTCTTCTTCTTCTTTAATAAGTAAAGAAACAGGCTAGGATCTTGCAAGTGTCTTCAGAACCTATGGGCAATGGTGAACATGCCCCAGCATCACTTGCTTTTCTTCAATATTGTACCTTTTATATCAATTACAAATGGAGGAATAGTGCACAAACAAGGATGATAGGATTGGGAAAGAAAAACAGAAAAGAACACAGAGTGTTATAGGAATTAAGGCAAAGTACAGAAGGCAATAAAATATAGTTGAGAGGAGTGCCTGGACAGGAATGTCTACATGTGATCAAAAGGTATATGGCCAAGTTGATCATCTGTATTGTGTTAATTTACTGTATTAAAAGTTGTACTTAATCACTTTTTACTCATTTGAATCTCCTTATATGATAATCTTATTATCTGCGTAGAGTTTGGAAGTTTCATTTTTTAAGAGTTTCATTTTTTAAAACTTAGGAAACAATTAAAATGGAGAGATTAAAGCAATTACTAACTTTAATTTTGGGGGCAACAAATATTTATTAATGTCCACATGCACTGGAGACAAAAGGATTTAGGGAATAAATAAGAGCTCAGCATTCTAAGAAGCACAGGTAAAAATAAACCAAGAATTAAGGATAATGAAAATAAATACAATATGATTACAGCTGATTTTCACCTTGAGAAAGGGGTCACTGATTAGTTTAGCACAGAATGGATACTAGCGATTATTGAGTGGTTTCAAGGGAAGAACAATGATGGTGGAGGGTGGAGTGAGTGTTCTCACAGGAACTGACCCACTAGCAGGTTTCATGTAAGAAAATATAAAGTAGCAAAAATAACTGGTGCCTTTTATATGCCTTATCAATAAAGAATAGATCTTCATATAAAATGTTAAGGCAAAATTATGTAGTATCAATGTAGACTTTCTTCACTTGCCCATTTAGAAGACCTCTCTTACAAGGCGAGAGAAAAATATTTTAATTGTTCTTTCAAGTGCACACTCTTAAATCTTAATCCAAATACAGATCAGTTCACTGGTAGTTATCCATCAAGTTATGGCTGTATGGATCAACTATTATATTATTAAGCCAATTATTAAAGGCAAACAACGTGGCCATGTTTCAAAAGTGATCCTGGTATTTTGATAGTACAATAATCCTGTTTCCAACTCTTTACCCAGTTTCCAATGTTTGGGTGGACAGAAAATTTAGAGGATGCTGCGCCAGTCAACATTTCTCCCCATTCTGGGAGGAGGATTGAGGAAACCCACAAGTTCATAAGAACTTGTCTACCAGCGTTCAGATCTCGAGAGTATGGCCGAGTGCAAAGCTGCATTCATGGAAACAAAGGTTCTTACCCTGCTGGTCTGGGTGGTTGGAGACTTCGCTCCTTCAGACCCCATCACAAAGTATGTTAGTGAATAAATTCTTAAAGACAAAAGGTTTTCCTGCAACCCTTTTAATAAAAGCAAGGCTCTGGACTTACTGTCTGGAAACAAGGTGGGTGAGCTTTTAGAAATAAAAAGTAAATGCCTGACTGTTCTGAAAAACAGCATAAATAGCATATTTGGGTTTATACTGTGCTAAATGTTGTGCTGGAACCTGTAAAGAAAATAGAAACTACCTTGTTTTTCATGGGTAAGTATCATTTGAGTAGTAATACTGCAACAATGTGGTGACTGTAGGGGTCAAATAATCAGAGACTAGGCCCTTGTGACAAGCCACTCCTCCTTTCTTTCATTGTTTGCCTTCTCCACAAAGACAAACTGTGCAATTCTCTTTTTGTAAGTTAGATGATAATTCAGTGTATTTATATACTGTTTACTTTATTTAATAAATCATCATATCTAAGGACTTCCTAAATTAATGCTAAATAGAAAAGAGTAGGGAAGAGGTAAATATTTTCCTCCTGAATCTAATCTTTTATTAATCTGCATACATGTTATTCCAAATATATACATGTAGATCGCCACATATATATGTGCATAGAATGTATAAATACATATATATTATACATGAATGATTTATTACAGAAATATCAGTGTTTCTAGATTACACTGCATACTTGATGAGCTGTCATTAGTGCAGAAAGGATACATAGCTTTTCAACAAAAGAAAAGAATGAGGCTGCCAGAGTGTTGCAGTGGTTTGGGCTTTTTTTTTTTTTTTCCAGCATCCATCCCTGCCAATCTCTGCACTGCCAGTAGGGAAAACCATATCCATGGCAACCAACCGTACCATTCCAACCCACATCAATGACGCCTCCAATCTAAACTGTCAAATATTCTATGCACATCATGTAAAATAGGTCTCTTTCCCCTTATACCTCTGTGCATCTCGTTTCCGTGGCTACATGTTTATGCAAATGAGAATTGTCCTTTCTCTCTCAGGTTGATTGAACACTGAATTTGTTTTGCACCTTGGCAATGCAAAGCCATGCTGTCTTGCCACCTGGTCTACCACATAATTGCAAAAAATTACATTATAATGATAACTGTCCCCAAATTAGCCTGATAACACCATCTACCTGCCTTGTGAGCGAAAGAAACAGTGTGCAATAAAGAAGGATGTTAAAACAGAGTCGAGATAGGGGAATAATGTTTAATTGGCTCTCCAGAGTCTACTAATTTTCAGAATTGGAAACCTAGTGTTTGATTTGTTCTTTTTAGTCAGTGAGAAGAAAAAATATCCTTCATAAATTCTGAATGACAAATTTGCCCATCCTTTTTTGCATGTGGTTCCAGCATCCCAGGGAATCTAAAGTGTCATTTCCTCTCTGGAAGAAAGGAAGCACAAAACAAGCTAGGTACGTACTCTAAATTTTCACTCAGTATCAGCTCCAGCTATAAATTTCCCTCAATCCCTGTGTCTCCCTCATTCTTTTTCCCCAACCCCCTCAAAATCTTGGATCAATATCTTTCTGTTATAGTTAAGATGCAGGATTTTTATAGGATGGCACATATTAAAATTAGAATACCTAGAATAAAATTAGAATAAAATAAAGCTGGGAATCTAAAAGAATTGCCTTCTTTCCTTCCCCATCTCCTTGAATCTCTTGCTTCCCACATTATTATATCCTGTAAATAATTTTGTTGTGGTAGTGGTTAGTTTCTTTTTAAGAAAAATCACAATTAAGCATCTTGCAAACTATAAAAATGATCAATTCCCTTTTATTCCATTCATTTTTAATTATAACTTACATTGAAATGGTGACTTTGACTAAGGATATTTTTAATGCTAATTTTTCTACAAAAAAGGACATGACAGGTAAAAATGTAGTTTGTAGTATATTTCCCCAGGGTGTAAGTGACAAAATCAAAGATACTAAATTCTATTATGATAAATGTTGGGGATATTATTATTTCTCCCACTGCTTAATTCCTCTCTTTCTGCAAAACAAATCCTTCACTATTATTTTTTTAAACAGGAACAATTTTATACAATTCATGAGATTTTTGTCTCCGACTGATCTTTTGAACTTTGTTCATAAAGACTCTGAGTCACCTTTGAGTAGATTAGGGAGACACAAAGGTTACAAAGATGGACAAAGTCTTTTTTTTTTTTTAATTTCATAGATCATCTGTAAATGTGTCCTGGCCAAAAATAAAAAGTACAAAATTTCCAAAGCCAGAGCTGTAACCATCTTTTCTCCCATCTCTTTCTTCAAACTCTACATACCTTTTAGGTATTAGCTGAAGCCCCACTCTCTCCCTGACTAAGATCACAAAGTGATGACTTCCTTCTCTGATCTCTTGGCTCAATGAGTGCTGCTTTTTCAGCATTTCATTAGATGCCATTTCCTCCAGTCTGACTTGTCTCTGACACAATTGTAAACCCTGGGGCAGAGTTGGAGGAAAATAAATTCATATAATTCTTTTGTCTTTTCAATCCTTAAAGTGAATATTTTGCTCAGTTAAATTGAATATCAAGTCTTGATTGTTGCTGGGTTTTAGGCTGAGACATTTAGGCAGTGAAAAGCTAATAAATATGCCTCAGGTCATGGCAGAAGAGAAATCAACTTTTAGTGGTGTTCACTATTGTTCAAGAAATCATGTCAAATGCTTTACATAGGCAACAATAATCTGTTCCTCATTAAAATTTACTTTTAAGTAGCAGATTATATTTTTCAAAAGCAATAATATTTGAAAGAGAGGACATGATGTCCTTAAAAATTCTGTTTGACTGTTATATCCCCACCAATAATGTTGTTTCCTGAACACTGCTCTTGCTTCTTTGGGGAAATACTAAGGAAGTGGAAGACCCGATTTTATAAAGATTACGTTCAAATAAGGTGATAAACACATGTAAACACAGGTGATGCAAAATTAAACACCATGGCTCAGTATCAATTATGACTGTTAATATCACCATCTAGTCGATTTATGAAATGTAATATATAAATTTCTAAGTGTTTTGGAAGGCTAAAAAAATGATCATTGATGTCATGTCCTAGAAATACAGTATGGATGAACAGCTTAAGTCAGATTTACCTGAGGAGGACAAATATTTAAGGACCTGACTTTCATAAGGTCAATTTTTTTTAAAACCTAGGGTTTGTGAATTTGAACTTTCTTCACTCATTCTCAATATTGGAACTCCTCATTCTTCTAAATAGCCTTTTTTTCTGGGCAGAAGAAACTTGCTTTTAGAGTTTTACTCTATTGGGGAATCACTTGCTGAATCCGCCCTATTTCTCTTTGACTTTGCCCGTGCACGTAAACTGAAATGGAGATACAAGGTGGCATTTATTTGCAAAGTATAAGGGCCCAAAAAGTTTGTTTGAGTCCCACAGGTGAAAAAGAAGAGAGTTTATGCAAATGACTAGAAATAGCCTTCATTCTCTTATCTACTTTTTGTAACTACACGGTTAATACTACCTAGATTTCTCCCCTAAAGAGATCTTTTTCATGGAATCGTTACAGAGAAAAATAAACTAACAAAATCCAAGAGTCTGTCAACCACAAGTACCTACTAACTTGTGAGGTGATAATACTATTATCAAATAAATAATAATCGCAAATTCTTATGAGACTCTATGTTCAAAGCACTATTTTAAGCACTTTGCATAACCTAAATCATTTAATACGCATGACAGCTTTATAAATTAGGTACAATTATTTATTTTGTTTTACAGATGAGAAAACTGAGGCATATAGGGGTCCTCAAAATTACACAGCTGGGAAGTAGATCTCCAAGACTAGATGATCTTGCTGTAAAGTCTCTAAAGTCTTAACCTTTTCATTTCTATGCCGTATGACCTTTCAAGAAATATTTTTATTTTCAATGATCACAATAAAGTTTTATCAGTAAAAAAATCTCTTGAAATTATGATATCCCCAAAATTCAATCATCATAACTCAAATTCCTTTTCATTTAATCTTTCAAAACATGAAATGGAAATTTCTCTTGGGGAGAAGAAACCTTTATGAGAGACTTCAAAATTGGAAACATTATTTTTAATGTCAGCAATGATTTAGAAGACTCATGGTGATTTTTAAAATATCCAGATACAAGTTCACTCAGTGAGTCATATAGTTAATAAGTGCCACCACTGATCTTGGCTCGCAGGATCCAGCAGGGAACCAAAGAAAGCTCATGCCCTCATGGGACTCACACTCTAGTGAGAGGAGAGATTAGAGAAAAATTGAATAGGATAGGATAGAATAGAATAGAATAGAATAGGGGTGGCTGGATAGTTCAGTCAGTTAATTGTCTGACTCTTGATTTTGGCTCAGGTCATGATCTCATAATGGTGAGATTGAGCCTGCAGTGGGGCTCTCTGCTGGGAGTTGGAGCCTGCTTAAGGTTCTCTCTTTCTCTCTCTCTCTCTTATTCCCTCTACCCCTTCCCAGCTCACTCTCTTTCTCTCTCTGTATGTCAAACAAATAAAAAAGAATAGAATGCAATGTAGTACAATACAATAGAAAACAGAGAGTAAGAAGTGCTATAGAGAAAAATTAAATAGGATAAGGGTATATGGAACGAGGATAAGGAGGCTGCTCCTCTAACAGGCCGGAAATGGTGTTTTGGTACAGTGACATTTGAGCAGAAATCTGAAGGAAGTAAGGAGGGAGCCCAGAGTTTAGAAATTGGCTGGCTGGGGTAAAGGATTGTTAGAATGGCTGAAAAGTCTAAAGGAGAAATTGCTGCAGGAGATGCCATCAGTGAGGAAGCAGATGGTCAGTTCATGGAGAATTGTAGGAAATTTTTACATACTCTTCCTTTTACTCTGAGAGAGACAGGAATACCTCCAAGCATTTTCAGCAGAGGAATGATAGGAACTGACTTCTTTTATAAAAGGATCACACTGACTCAGAGTGAAATCTGGAACGTAGGATTGGGTAAGATCCTGGAGCCCCGTTCCAGAGGCTGCTGTATCATCCAGAACAGTAAGTGATGGTGGCTTGTACCAGGATGGCAGGAGATGACTTGGGAGGAGAGATTTCAAAGTTGTAAACTTCAAGATTCTATAGTATATTAGATGTGGAATGTGAAAACTTGAGGCATCAAGGATGACTCTATTCCATCACAAAATGAAATGGAAAGTTTTATGCTTAGCTAAAAATTGTAGGTAAAAACTAAATATTTGAAATTAGTTAAAACCTACAAAACAGTTAAAATTCTTCTCGGACTCTCTGAATTTGTTAGATGCTCATTTTAAAACCATTATTGGTCATTACTTCTTAATTGCCAATATGTTTTCAGTGCTATCCAACCCTTTGTTGAAGATGACTTGATGGATTAGCAAAATTTTCTAACTTAGAAACAACAGTTCTTCTCCCCAATACCTTTTTTTCTCATCTTCCAAATCTCAGATGTTCTCCCCTTTTGTCCTATTTCTTACACTGTTCTCTCTTAGTCTTTTTTTGCAGGCTCCTCTTCCTTGGCATTTCAACTCCAGTTCTTTCTTTGTGTTTTGTTATAGGCCATCTTTTTATATCAGTCTGTAACTCTACTTGGACAAGCTGCACCCCTAGAAAAGCTTTTGTCATTATCTAAGTCCTGATGGCACTGAATTTTTAGTCTTGTACTGTTCAGTATGGTAGCTACATGCTTCTAGTGGTTGTATGCCGCTATACCATCTATATATACGATAGTGGTACTAATAGCTAAGAGTGGAAATATAAGTAATAGTGATAGGATTACAATCCTACTGAATCTTATATATGCTATGTGTAACCATATATATATTGCATATGTTGTTTAAAATATATTATGTTTTTTCCTGTACATACATACCTGTGATAAAGTTTAACTTATAAATTAGGTGCAGTGAGATATTAATAATAATGAACAATAAAGGAGAAAAATTATAACTATATACTACAATAAAAGTTATGTGAATGTGATCTCTTTCTCTCAAAATATCTTATTGTCCTGTACTCACCCTTCTTGTGATGGTGTGAGATGATAAAAAGCCTACATGATGAGACGAAGTGAGGTGAATGACGTAAGCATTGGGACATAGCATTTGGCTACTAGTGACCTTCTGATGACAGGTCAGAAGGGGTGTCATTTATTTCTGGACTGCAGTTGATAACAGGTAACTGAAGGTATTGAAAATGAAACTTTGGATAGGGAGACTACTGTATAATAAATGTGACATTTAAAATCGGTAAGGAAAACGTACAATTTGATAAAAAATTGTTGTGGCAAGTACAACAAGTGAACCACTTGGCAAGAATAAATTTAAATATGTAACCCACACCTTAAAATAAAATTAATTCTCTAAATGAATTGAATATAAGTATATAATAAAATGTAAAACTACTAGAAGGAAATACAAGTGCATATGTACAGGTGAAGAAAGCCCTTTCAATCAAGACTCAGAGCAAAAATTCAAAGATCTAAATAATTAAATATTTTAAGACATTTGTGTGGGGAAAAGTACCATAATCCAAGTGAAAAAGCAAATGACAGACAAGGAAAAATATATAACTATGAGTGACAGAAAAAGGTTGATGTCTGATGTAGAAATCTTACAAACTAGTAATAAAAAGAACATATAACAGGCAAGGTACAATAATCAGAAATATAAATGATAATAGGTGATGAAAAATATTTCATCTTACTAGTAATCATAACCATGGACAAAAAGACTAGATATCCTCTCTTTTCTCATCAATTATCAGGCTGTCAAAGAGTTAAAGAAGGAAAATGCTCAGTGTGGTTCCCTGAAAAGAAATGCGCTCTCACAAATTGCTGACTGGAGTAAAATTAGTAGAAACTTTGTACGGTGTAGTTGGAAGCAATGTATTTAACTCAGAAATTCCACTTCTAAATTTCTTTTTCAATAATCATAGAGATTCATAAAGATAGAAATGTGAAGATATATATTACAATATTATTATAACGGGGAAAATCTGAAAATAATTTAAATATACAGTTATAGGTTATCACTTGAATAATGTATATATCCATAAAATGGAATTCTATTCAATAATTACAAATGATGGGGTCAACCTATATTGATCAATATGTAGTATGTTGATGATATGTTGGTAAATGCAACATATTCAAAAAATGTCATACTATGATCCCACTTTAAAGATACATATATTTCATCCATGCACATTGAAAATAACATATAAAATATTGTTCAAAATGCTACTAGTGGTTACATACTATTAGCAGAAATATAACTAATAGCAGTTATGGTAGTAGGATTATGGGTAATTTTTTTCTGCTTGCTTTTATTTTTTTGCATCTATTTTCTACATAAATATGAATAATTTAAATAACTTTAAAATGCAAGAGACAAATACATTTATTTAAATATCGTGATTATTAGCAATGCTAGAAGCCTTAGACCAGATGCTATGTTTATGTCATAAGAGCTCACTTGTGCCACATTTCTTCTCTACCTCCTGACACAGTGACATCTCATGTCCAGAATCTCCATAGAACATCTATGTAGGTGCTTGTATTGGAGCCCACAGACTTCAGTCCAACTCTGCAGAAAGCGAGTGCTGCCCTGCTGTCCCTAGGGCAACATAGTAGTATTGGCATTGGGTGCCTGAGTTCAGAGGAGACTGTTCTTAATCCCTTACAAAAGCGTTCACTGGGATTTCCGTGCACTCTTGAGACGGCCTCGTCCTCCTTGTGCTAGGAGGATGGTTTGGTTTCAAGTTGTTTATTCTAAAATAATTATTATGTTTATCTTTCGAACTTTGTTCTAAAACAATTATTAAAAACAATAAGAGTTTTGGGGTGCCTGGGTGGCTCAGTCGATGAAGTGGCCGACTTCAGCTCAGGTCATGATCTCAGGGTTTGTGAGTTCGAGCTCCATGTCGGGCTCTGTGCTGCCAGCTCAGAGCCTGGAGCCTGCTTCCGATTCTGTGTCTCCCTTTGTCTGCCCCACCCCCTCTCACACTCGTGTCTGACTCTCAAAGTAAGTAAACATTATAAAAAATTAAAAACAAACAAACAAAACCAATAAGAGTTTTGCTCATTTGAATAGAAGCTCCCATTTATTTTTCAAGGATTCTTGTAAACTATGTTGGCTGCTGTCATCTTCTCACAGGTTAGGAAAATAAGATTCAGAGATTTTACATGATTTTTTTCAAGGTGGCAACAGGAGGATTCAAACTTGGTTATTTTTCTTTCGAATCTGAAGATCTAATTTATTTTATCACATAGCTTTCTACACCTGTCATTGAAAGCCAGAGACTTTAAATAACTAGCAAGAAGAGAAAAACCAAACACTTGTGGTTTTAAATTTTAATTGATGAGAAATTATAAATGATTACTTCATAAAATATTTTCCAACTTTATTTTTATTTTACAATGAGGAATAGCATAAAAGAGAAGATAAAGGGAAGGTAATCTTTAAATTCTGTAAAGAGACTATTTTCTGAAAGCTATTTCTTGCCCAAGATTTTTTTTTTTTAATTACTGGGCAAATAAAACTGGAATAAATACACTGTGAAATCTACTGATTTATATGTGTTACAGATGGTGTACTAGAAAGAAAACACTAAATTTGAGGAAAATATATATGACAATGCTGCAAAGTATATCACCTATCTAATTCATCTAGTATTCTTCAAATGTAATTATCATTATATTTTAAAAACTATCATATAGCTTATATCTTAAAAGCTAAAAGAAAGGTGGAAAATGGTCTAAATGTTTCTAAATCAAAGGTTTAGAGCTCTTTATAAAAGTGTAATTCGGTGTAATATTTTTCTGATGCTGAATGAGCCTCCTAATGTATTAATATCCAACCAGAAACAATGTCATGCTCTATGAACATCATTGTCAAAGTGTCCAATCAATTTGTTTGTATTATGAATCATCCCCTTTTCCTGTTGGTTTTCTGCGCATCAACATTCAACTAATGGGCTCAAAGTCCATGTTACATATGTTAATCTGAAACTCCTCTGTATACAACCTCTGCAGAAATAACTGAAAAGGAGAGCATATCGGTCATATTACTTTCATGTTTGAAACCTAATAGTTGCACACTCCAGGTCAATGCCAAATGGAGATTTTTCTAGTAGGTAATATAACTTTTCATTGCAAATTGGATCTGGCATGTGCTCTTGCAAATAGTCACATTTTTTTTTCTTGATTCATTCTTAAATTAGTTGTCAATGCAAGGTCAATAGTGACTTCTTCATGTCCTCCAGCTATGGGGATTGGTCCACAGCCTGCTGAAATGCTGATCAATTTTACATTATTTCATTTGTCTTCTTCATATTTACAAAAGTTCATTGGCATACAGACCCATGGGTCTGCATACTGTTTTTTAATGAGTTATAAACAGTTGTCCTCATTAAAATAATATGTTTTAGAATATTTGAAAAAGAAAAGGAAAAATCACACAGTTACCACAGCAACACAACCATTATTTGTATTTATTATCTTCTAGTCTTTTTTATTAGTGAATCTTTAAAAACTATTTTATATTTTTTTAAAAAATGTGTCTTATCTTTATTTCTGTTTGGCTTGTAGATATACATAATTGCAGGAATCATAATCCTAGGTTCATGACAACATTCTCATTAGTGGTTCAAGCATGTACTTATTTGTAGTACTGTAAAATCCCTCAGAAATTCACCTCCATCCTCCCAAAAACTATGAGTTCGACAACAACTACACTGTACATTGTGTCTCCCAGCCCTCACCTACCTTTCCCCCCCAGAAGTGTCATTCAGAACTCTATTGTTACTGTTCTCTTACTTCATATGTATGAAAAATATATAATATATATATACATTGCATATATATTATATACATTATAAATATATGTAATGGTGGTATATGTATACATCTATATAAATTGTAAATTGTATCTATATGTGATCCTAAAAACTATATATTTTATTTCTGACTTTATAAAAAGCTTGTATACTGCATGTGGTCTTTTGGAATCTACTTTCTTTAATAATCTTAGTACTAAGACTTATTCATAAGGTTGTCTGTCATTCTATGGCATTTGTTATGACTCTGTATAACAAACCACAGTGCACATGCCATACTTTTTTTTTTATCTGTTCTCACTTGGATGGGCATTTAGGTTGCCATTGTTATAGTCTTCATAACTATCAGTTTTAGTAGCTTCGTGGTGTTCCATCAATTTTCTTAATCAGTTCTCCATTTTTTTAAATTTAGTTGCATCTAATGCTTTGCTGTACTGGTCAAGGTTGAAGTGAGCACCTTTGTACGCATAGATTTTCTACACTAAATATTATACCTAACATAACTAGAAATGGAATTATTAAGTTGAAAGATATGGACATAATAGATATTTCTAATTTGCATCTCGAAGAATAACTCCATCAGCAATTGTACAATTACCAGGTTGCCATAAGCACGGAGTTATTCCTTTTTGATTGTTAATTTAAGAGAGAGTTATGTTTTGTTTTCAGGCTTCACTGACTTCAGTCAATCAATATTGACATATTATAGAACCTCAGATCTGGAACCTTATCTTCTGATCTGGTAATTTTCATTTGAGGAGAAAAGGCATTAAGGTAAGCCATTACAAAGGTAAAGATTATGGGTGAAATAATGACTCATAGCCTGGCTTGAAAGTCTAGTTTCAAATTCTGAATGGAATATGTTGTCAATGAGTGTTACTTATTCTTACTAGAGTGATCCTCAACTCAGAAATGATGAAGCTGAAGCTCAAAAACAAAAAAGGAGGGACTTACCCACAACTTATATAGCAAATTTTCTGTCACATTATATTGCTTTACAACTCATCAAATATAAAGTAGACCATCCAAACTTTGATCTCATTTTCATTCTGAATGAACTCTTTTCCACATTCCTATAGGATTTACAATCCTGGTTTTGTAATGTACTTAGTGCTTGAAGATGCTCCTATCATTGTTGCTCCTTTTCATGAAAAGTACTCTTTTCTTGCTGATTCTTCTCCCTCCCATTTATCCTTTATAATAGGTTGCCCCATGCTAGGTCTGGCATAGTTCATTAATACAGACTGGCTGAGCCGGCCTGTTGGAAGTTAAAGTCTTTCTACATTGGAGACACTTGCCTACCATTCCCCTAAATAAAAGACTTATAAATTACATAGTTTTGATATCTCATTTTCAACAGACTCCTTTTTTTTAATATTCTCTATGTTCAATAATATTAATATTGATTACAGTTTTCATGACCATGTGGCATAACGTGCGTTGCAGTGCTTGTCTAATTTTTGTAAATTCCTGCTGTGATTTTTATGCCCTAGGAACGATCACATTACTTGGCCAATGGAAACGGTAACAGAATTTTTTTTTTTTTACTTTTTTTTTTTAGGCTCACGCAGGATGAGAACACTTGCCAGCACTCATATAGCACACTGGCTCTCTCTTCTCAATAACCACAACCACAGACAATTGTCGCTCAGCCTGATTCATCCCTAACAAAGCAAACACATATTTAACTCTTGGTCTTGATGACTAAAGTCAGCGATTTTACTCATCATAACTGCATGTTCCCACCCTTTCCTCCATGCCTGCAATCTGCATCTGAATTGCCCGGTGATTACTCTCCTCGGTTCATTTTGCCCACTCTTATAAACAGTTGCCAATCCTTTTGGCCCAGTGCAAAAATAGACTCCTGGATGGGTTTTTCGTTGTGTGTCCGAATACTGGACAAGTCTGTAAAAACAAATTCATATTTTCACTCTTGTCTTATTTCTCCCAACCTCAGCCTGGAACAAATAGCTTTCCCTAGGTTTTATTAAAAAGGAGTATGACAATATATAACATATTCTCTTTTTTTCTCCTTCTGATAGAGCAATTTCTTTGACTATAGAAAGATGAATTTCACACATTTATCAGATAAAAAATTCTTAGCCCCTCTTCCTCCATAACTTAACTACAGCATACAACTGTTTTAGTTAGTAAAACCCTTTCCTGTGTTAAATGCATCCTTTCTTCACAGCCCTGACAGTCTATGCATTTCCTTGGAACGTGGGTTGATTTTATGTGCACAAAAAGTGGACGCTGAGCTCTTTAACACACTCTTCTCAATGGTAAGCGTACTCTGCACTGTAACACATAATGCATTTTCTCAAGGACTTTTTCTGTATTTTGAAAACAAGAACTGAAGGTATTTGGTAGATGTGGAACCTGATTCACAGAAAACTGAAATAATCAACTTGAGCTCAAACAGGCAGTGCCTGGGCAAGTTTGATCAGAACCTTGACCTTTTAACTCTCTATTTTGCTTTAACATTATGTAGAATCTTTTTTTTTTTCATCCAGCTAGAAAGAAAAAGAAAGAAAAAGCTTTAACAGACATTTGAGAATGAACTGTTACCTCTTACTCATCTTGATATATAAACCCTTGACTGTCAATGCTAAACAAGAAAATATCAAGGGAAGAAATTCAGTTATATTGAAATACCATCCACAAACACCATAACAAGAAATGTAGACTTAAACAGGTAAATTCTGGTAGCTATGAGCTTTTGAATGAATTATGTGAGTTAAAAGTTAATTTTGATACTGGCTGGATCTTAAAACATATTTCTCATTGAAATTATGTGTATCTGCTGAATATGTTCTTGGGAAAGAATGAAAAAAAAAAGCCTATTTAATGCAAAATGGACTTGAACAACTGTAATAATAGTAGTACTATTTCAACTATGCCTCACATGTTTCAGTGGTAGAAAATATGTCAAGCTCTGGACTTTCGCACCCAGACCACTTCAAAAGCATATGTGACTGATTCCGGTGGTAGCAGGAGATGCACAGGGAGCAGACTAAATGACAGACAAACTGAAGATGGGAGCAGGTTTCAAAACCAGTTTCTTAATTCTACATCTCTATAGGATAAATGACATTTTTCTGTCTGCAGAAAGGATGTCAGACGGTCCGTGGGTTCCCCAAATTGAAAAAGAATGAGAAGTTATTCTCTAGCAAGTGGAGGTCTGAATGCAGACCATCCCTCATTCTATGTGTAGACCTGCATTGTATGCGAGAGAGCAGTCTTTCTGATGGTGGCCCAAGACCCAAGATAACACATAGGAAAGAAAAGCAATTGAGGAGGGAGGAAACACATGGCAGGTGGAGTCTGGATAAGGAATACCTTAATTTGTAGAAAACACACCACTAGTAGTCATAGTGAGGAAGAAAAATATGTCCAATGATGTATCCTGCTCAAGCCATACCTTTAGTATTTAATTGGGAAAATCGGATTTGATTCTTGGTTTCCATAGCTCTGAAAGGAGGATATTAAATTCAATGATTTCTTGAGGACTTATCAGCTTTAAAATGCTATCTTGAACTGTCAGCATGCATGCACAGTACACTTGTGTGGCTGGAGGTGGGCAACGAGAACCTGGCAGAGGCCTATGGTTGGAAAATGAAGACTTGAGAAGAAAGTGACGGTAGCAACCAGAGCCCAGGGAAATGAAACAGAACCCAAGGTGGAGAGTGGGAGTGGGAGCTGAGGTAGAGGCCATGTTCCAAGACCATGCTTTTTAAACTGCTTCTAGTTTCTCTGGCACCAAGTGTCTGAGTATTAAGCAAGACCACCTTAAACACCTTGTGTCTGGTCGGGATTTAGCCTGGAGATTATGGTAGAAAGAAGTCATTATCAGCCATAGCATCACATCTTGTGGTGACAGAGATTTTGAAACTATTCATCATCTTTTATTTTAACTTGGATTAATGCTATTTTGGTTTTGACTTCCCCTTTCCTGTCACCCCAGGGAAAATTACTATCACAGTAAGTCATTATTTCTGATGAAAATAAGCCGTAGCCTTTGGATGTCATGGGGTGAGGATAGGGTTGACAGTTATGGTCACGTTGGGAGAAGAAGAGAAGGCATACAGTGACAGACTGGGCATAACCTAAAAAATATATTGACCATCTGATTGTTTTAAGCTGGATATTGTATTAGATTATATGGTCTATCTTGAATGGAGTTAGCCTTAAATTTTTTTTGCTGTTAAATAAAGGTGCATACTATATCCAAAGGATTAGAAGTAGCCATTATAATACTATTGGCAATAATTTCTTGTTCTTATCCATGGCCTTGAAACATAGGAATACACTGGTATATTATGTCATTAAGTCTTCTGATGTTTCCCCTCAGTTCATGTTGATTTTGCAGACATGACTTTAGAAAATATTTTGTACACCACTAAGATAAGCAAGACAATTATTTATAAAAATTGGCTGCATTGTTCCACCTATAATATTCTTCAGCAGGTAGATGATTTTCTACCAAGTAAAATTAAGATTTTAGAGATTTAAAGAAAAGAATGACATAACTTGTTACGAAACAAGTGCTGAGAGTAATCATATTACAAAGAAGCAGAAAAGATAAACCAACATGGAAACACATTTTCCTTTAGAATCTATATAACTGATAAGAAGTTTTCTGGTTCCTATTAAATGGTTGAGAAACTTCCATGGCATATTCGTAGACAATGATACTTATGCTTTAGGTAGCTGAGCCTCATATTTAAAAGAAAAGAAAACAAAGTTTTAATAACGGGTAAAGTAGATCAAAGTTTCACTAACATCTGAAATATGGCCATAGACTTTCAAGAGACAATCATGTCTACCATAAATGAGTAGGAAAGACATTTAATAGGGACAAAAGTAATTTTTCTCCTAAATTAGTTGTTAGAAATTTCAACTCCAATGGAATCTCACAGAAGCTATAATATTAAAGAGAGATTTATGTCAACTATACTTCATAAGGAAAAAGAGAGAGATTTGGAATAGAAGTTAGAAATATGAAGCTAAATTATAAAATGGGGTTCAATTATAAAATGGGGTACTTAAACATGACAAATGTAAGGGCAAAGATTCTTAAATAAAAAGTTGTAATAAGTTAGATGTGAATTTTCAGTGCAGTGTGAGAATCAAATTACCATAAATTTGGATATTGAGTCTACATGAAGGAGAAAATTACACTAATATTTATTAAGAACCTAAAATAAGTATGGTACTACTAGGTCTTTACATGTTTATTCAGTTTAACAAAAAAATTTTTTTACATTTATTTATTTTTGAGACAGAGAGAGACAGAGCATGAACTGGGGGAGGGCCAGAGAGAGAGAGGGAGACACAGAATCCGAAGCAGGCTCCAGGCTCTGAGCTGTCAGCACAGAGCCTGATGCGGGGCTCAAACTCACGGATTGCGAGATCATGACCTGAGCCAAAGTCAGACGCTCAACCGACTGAGCCACCCAGGCGCCCCTTTTTAGTTCAGTTTTAATTCTCACAGATCAATATTAATATTGACAATATGGCAGACAAAAACACTGAGGGCCTAAGAAACCAAATTTGTTTAAAGTCATATACTTAGTCCTTCTGGTTGCATGAAACAGTCCTCCAAATCTATGATATGCACAGGACAAAACTACATTGCTCATGTCTTCTTGTAGGCATCTTATTCCTTGAAATATTTGATGTTTATCATTTGAAAAGATGAATGTTCCATCTATTAAATAAGATTTTTCTTCAAAACAAGAGCCATGTTTTGCCATTTGACCTTGGGCAAGTTGCATTATGGGTATGGAGGATGCTGTGCTTCAGTTTCCTCATCTATAAAATGGTCATACTAGTAGAACCTACCCAGAGGGCTGCTATGAGAGTGAAATGACATAAGGTATGTTAGGTGCCTTGAAAAGGGATTGACACACAAGAAATGATTAATACATTATCATTTACCATTATGATTATATTTCAGATATGTCATCAGTTTAAATAATTCTCTTTAAATTATAGGGAAAAGAAGAGGGGGTTTAAATAAAACACTCATGCTACTTGCTCTTGTAAACGTTAAACCTCTCAAGAGAAAAGTTAGGTCTTTGTCTCAAAGTGCCTGAGTGTAGTCCCTGGGAGTGATTGATACGGTGGAGCCAATCATTCTATTTCAGGTCCTCACTGGCCCAGATAATCAAGACTTTGGAAGATTTAAGACTAGATAGCAAATCATGAAGTACTAAGTGAACACACTGCAAATATTCAAAATTGAAAAAATGATCCAGTAATTGTATCATGTTTACTTTAAAGTATTAAACAGGTTTTGAACACTTTAAACTTATTTCTACATTAACTTCATTAATGCCTAAGCTGGATGCAAATGGCAATGTTACTCTCACAGGGAAACAGCTTCTTTGTACTTGTTTGTGAAAGCATTTTGAGAAGTTGAAAGTAATGTATGATCATAAGAAAGTGCCAAACCAGGAAGCAATGATGTTTTCTACATGGTAAATCCTGAACACTATAACCCTGTAAAAAAATGACGGTAAATATGTGATATAAATAGATTTATGGAGTCTGATTGGAAAGTAGAAAGTTTCAAATAAGATTATCTATGTGTTTCTAGGATCGCCTTACAAGCAAAGGTATCTTAGGACACCTGGGAAAAATGGGATAGAAGTTTCCTGATCATTTTGCTCGTAGGTCCTATGTACTAAGGGAGAGCCCATTGGCCCTCATTCTTTGTTTTTGTTTTTTGTTTTTTTTTTTCTCTTGATTTCAACTACCTGTTTCCCGTTCTGTACATAAAAGGGAAAGGAAGATAAAAGACTTGAAATAGATTGGCCAGAGTATCTATGAGGTATTTGTGTGTGTTTTATTTAAATGCAACAAAAATTATGATATATATTAACTTTTAAACAATTAAACTCATGTCTTTTGACCTTCATTCAACAAAAAGCTGTTAGTCTCACATCATGAGGATAATTTAATAGAAGCAATGGCTTGGAAGAGGGAGGAATTTTAAGTAAAGGAAGTGAATTCTTTTTTTGCTGTCATGGAAGGAGGAAGATGAGAGGCATGAATGGGAGACAGCGGTTCAGCTTTGATGACGTACACCTTCAGACAATCTGTGTTATTAAAAATAACATTTGGAAATATTAAAGTGGTAGTTCTTTGAGATGGCTACAAAGCTAATGTTTACTGTAATTAATGATTTAAACATTTATGAAAAACAGCAATTCATAAGAATCTGAGTGATGAAACTTGGAATGGGGAGCTAGATATTTTTAGCAATCACTTCCATGAAAAAGATAATCAACTTGAAAAAAAAATGACAAAAGCAACAAAATGTGTCTCTGTCTTCCCAGTTCTGCATTGGAAGCAAACAGCTCTGCTTCTCTTAGGGGTGTTATCAGAAGCCCTGTCTTGCCTTTGCTCCAGAGAGCTACCAACTTGCTTCTCACATGAGATGGCTCCATGATCCAAGCCATTTATAGAGGAAACATGATGAAGTTATCAACTCTTAACGTGATCATTTCCAAATGTTTTTATTGATTACTGAAGACAAGCCATCTCCCTTTTTTCACAGAAGAAAATTTCAATTCCTCATTACAGCTCAGCTAAGAGAACAGAGACTGCCTTGTCATTAGTCTTTTATTGCATTCATGAAATGTGTTGCATCCCTAACAACAACCGAGTGAATTCCATTTCACCTTTCCTCCACGCACAGTGCTGTCTGCATCAATTATCAGGGTTGAAAAATGATGTCTGGGTGTCATTCTCAAAGTAAAAAAGGGCTTGACCTTGTCAATCCGGTCACAATGAAAGGGTGCAGTATGACCTTGGAGTAGAGTTTAGAAAAGTTGGGCAGATGGGAGACCAATAAAAATATTGCTAGTTGAATTGCAAAACTGTTATAGAAGCAATTTTGTTGCATATCCAACTAGAGACAGTCCACTGAAACAATAGTTGAGAGCCATAACATTTCATTTTGGAATTCATTCAGAATAATTCACTAGCAATCAAGAGGAGCATAGCATCAGTACAAGCTTTATTTATAGTTTAAAATATATCTTGTTTCTTAGTTTAACATTATTTCATTTTGGTGTAGAAGTTTTCAATTATGTACTTCTTCCAATGATTTCTCATATGATGAATGAGGGAGTTGTCCCATTGCATTTGGAGATTTCCTGCAGTGTTCCAAGGATCTCTCTCCCTAGTATTAAATTCTTCAGTTTTTTCATTCCTTCCAGTTGTACAACATAATGTATGAATGTTCTCTTAAATAAATTGTGTTCCTGGAGTTCTTCCTTGCTCTCGGATTGAAAGCAGACATCTAAGTATTTAGTCATAGTGTCTCCTAAAAGTACATGTCCATTTTTTTTCATATTGGAAGTCACCAATAAAAACTTTTACTTTTGAAGAAAGAAAGTATTCATTTAATTAAATTTATTAAGTGTCTATTATATGCCAGGAATAAATATAGGCACTGGAGATAGACCTGCAAACCAAACAAAATATCTGCTATCATACAACTTATATTTTGTTGCAAGAGAGATGAATAATAAAGAAAATAAAGTAAGTATGGAAGATAGTTGATAAATGTTATAGAGGAAAATTTTAAAATAATAATTTTTATAACATTTACTTATTTTTGATGAGAGAGAGAGAGAGAGAGAGAGAGAGGGAGAGAGAGAGAGAGAGTTGAGCGTTGGTGGGTTTGGGGGAGCAGAGAGAGAGAGGGAGACATAGAATCCAAAGCAAGGTCCAGGTTCTGAGCTCTCAGCACAGAGCCTGATGCAGGGCTCGATCACGCAAGCTGTGAGATCATGACCTGAGCTGAAGTCGGACATTTAACCAAATGAGCCACCCAGGCGCCAGTTATAGAGAAAAATGAAGGAGAGAGGGCACTTGGCAAACGAGGAGGTGGTTCTTAAGAGGGTTAAGGTAGATCTTGTCACAAAGATCACATTTGAGTAAATTTCCAAATGAAATGAGTGAGGGAGGTATCAGTTAATCTTGGAAAGAGCAAGATATACAGGAAAAAGCAGATATACATGGGAGCCTGAGGTCTTAGTGGAAGAATCAGTGTAGCTAGAAATGAGGGCTTGGCAGAGGAATTAAGGTTTTAGAGGGAAAGGTGTGAGTGCTGGGGCCAAAAAGTTGAGGGAGGAACATTGTTTAATACTTTGTAGGCCATTCCAAGGATATCAGTCTTTTTCTCCGTGAGCTGGAAGCCACTGGAAGAGAATCTGAGGGAATTTTAGTCTTCTCTTTAACAATTGTAATGCTCTGAGGATTTTTTTTACTGGTGATATTAAGGAACTATAATTCAATTATTTTCGTAAGTAGATTAAAACCTCCTAGTTGCTCACTTTATGTAGTACGAGGTATAAATTTTAAAATTGATCCCTTTATATTAAATCTGTCAGGCTACAGATAATTTATTTTTGTTTCTGGAAGCTGGAAACTGAATTAACCAATTTCAATGAGCCCACAGCATTTCACTAGCAGTTCAGAAACTTATCACGAAGTAGGGCCAGGGTGCTATCTAGTTGATATGCTTTACACATTAAAGAGATTCAATTAGTAATCGGGCTCAATGAAAAATTTCTAAGTTTTAGCAGGAAATACATAAATTCCAGAAAAGATGTAAAGGAAAAATATTTTTTAAATCACAATTTAATATGAAAGTTTTCTTTTTACCAGTAAAAGTTTTGGAGTCTTTGTAATACTTATGAGCAATTATTTATTGCTTACCTAGTTTAGATACTGAATAAACTCTTTGTTTATTGTCTTTATCGCTCAGCTATTATTTTTTCCTAATGTTATTATTATATATTAACATCGCCATTCCTATTATTAATAGTAGTATCTTCATTTTAAAGAAGTGAAAACTCAAGCTTAAATTTAAAGAGGTCAAGTAATTTTTACAGTGAAGAACTAGAATTGGTTTCCCAACCTGGTTACGCTGAGCTAGAGTCCAAGTACTATGGTAAACTGCCTCTGCTTTATAAAGTTAACTTTGGCAAACTTAGAAATCAACTCGGAAAGCTATTATGCATGGCAGCATTTAATGCTATGATTATAACATACTGCTTGTGTATGGGCGACACATAGTAGGAGTCCATAAAATTGTAGTTCCCTCACCATTTCTTCTCATAATTGGTAAAAAAACACTTCTTATTCTAAAAAGAGCAAAGGAGACTGCGCATGGAGTCTGTTTAAAGAATGTACTTCTTTTTTTTACAAACACTTCTACAGTATTGGGCATCATTTCATAGGGAAATGCACTCCTCCTGTTGATGCTTATAGTATTTCTCTACAATAACAGTGTAGACTGTACCCACATAATGGTAATTTTAGAGTGGAAACATATCAATTGCAATTTGTACATACATTTTTGGAAGACATAGTGTGCCACACAGTGTCTCCTAGGAATGTGTTTGCAAGGAAATTAAATGGTGTTCTACAAGAAATGTTAATGAATGTATCACCACTGTGTTCTATCTACCTTGCACTCAAACTCCTTGCAAAACTAGACTTTGACATGTATAAATTTGACAACTCTGAACCATCTGGAATCCTGACCCCTATTCTAAAAGATTCCTCTTTTGTACAACTAGAACTAGGCTCTCTCTCTCTCTCTCTCTGTTGCGCTCTCTCTCTCTCTCTCTCTCTCTCTGGTATAACTTATTCTCACCTTCCATCTCCATATTTTAACTTTGGGTCGTGTCAAGTCATTATTAGCTTTTCCCTTCAATTACCCCATTCAAACACTGGAAGCTACAGAAATTGTAACCTGGGTCTAATACCATCCTCAGAGTCCATGTCATGGCACTAACTTATAATGAGATCTTTTTGGCTTCTCCAGCAAAACTAAATCTTCTTGGATAATATCCAAGACATATCTGTCTTTTTTCAAATTCTGCTTTAGAGAATGGATGCAGTGGTACAAATGTAGACAACGGTAAATACATCTCCAGCTCCAGGAAAACAGTAACTTTAATTAAATATTAATTTGTTGCCTATAATACTTTGCAGGTTTTAAAGAGATTTCAAATATATTATCTCATTCTTCACAAAAGTCCTGGGTAATAGAATAGAAACTATACTCACATTTTACCCATGAGGAAGCTAAGACTCTGAGACAATAAGCAACCTGTCTAAAGTTAGACACCTGGAAAGAATTGAAGATGGTTTCAAGCTGAGGATTTCTGACTCTTATTCCAGAGCTCTTCTCACCACACCATTAAGTGAAAAAGTTGAAGTGAGGTCACTCATAAATTTGTGGTTAAAATATAATATTTTCTTTGGGGCCAAATACACAAAGAGATCTTGGAGTCATTCCTTATTTGGCAATACACATTTTTCCTGCAACTGTCAAAGTTTCATTCTGCTGAGAGTTTTCTCTGTTTCATTCTCAGTTTTCTCTCAAAGTTTCATTCTGCAGTTTTTTTCTGGAAGATTTTTTCAGAGTATCAA
The DNA here is from genome assembly GCF_007474595.2 of Lynx canadensis. Taxonomy (NCBI): domain Eukaryota; kingdom Metazoa; phylum Chordata; class Mammalia; order Carnivora; family Felidae; genus Lynx; species Lynx canadensis. Next base: position 150,689,414 of record NC_044303.2, on the reverse strand, counting down.
AAACTTGAAAATTATGAACAAAGGGAAACTAGCCCAACCAGCTATAAAACAATATTATAAAATTAAGAATAATTTAAAAAATATAGTACTGGCACAAGATTAGCATGGATCAGTTCAAAAATGGACCGATATATGTTAAATAATTTAATATATTCCAAAGGAAATAGCAGTGGAAGAGTTAAATTATTGGAAAATTGGTATTGTAAAAATTATCCATCTTCCTTATCCATCTCACAACGGTGAGTTAAATATATTCCAAATGGATTAAATAATTAAATTAAAATACATAGGTAAGAATTTAACAAATTGATGTTGCTGAGTATAGTTGCCCAAATTGTAGACTCAGCCCAGAAGTTACATTCACATTGACTAGCACACCCTGTTGGATGAGAAATGTTAGCACCTTGTGACTGGTTTTTGGTTAGGGAAGAATTTTTTATTTTTATTTTTATTTTTTTTTATTTTTATTTTTTTTTAAATTTTTTTTCCAACGTTTATTTATTTTTAAGACAGAGAGAGACAGAGCATGAACGGGGGAGGGGCAGAGAGAGAGAGGGAGACACAGAATCGGAAACAGGCTCCAGGCTCTGAGCCATCAGCCCAGAGCCTGACGCGGGGCTCGAACTCACGCACCGCGAGATCGTGACCTGGCTGAAGTCGGACGCTTAACCGACTGCGCCACCCAGGCGCCCCAAGGGAAGAATTTTTTAAATGAGAAAGATGTACAAAAATTACATAAAAAGAAACTGATAGAATTGACCACATAAACACATTTGAATACTGTACATAAAATATCATAAAATTAAAAGACAAACAAGAACTGGTAAAAACATCTGCCACAAGTATGATAATATCATAGGATTGATGTATGAAATATACATATATATGTAATGACAGACATCAAATTTGTCATTACAATACCCAAAACCCAAAACACTATTCATTACTTGTATAAGTTAGGGTAATGCTAAAAGGTATAACAGAAAGACTAAAAAATGTAAAATGGCTCAAACATGATGGAAGCAAATGTTCTTAAATTTTTTTTTGTACCAGGGTCGTGTTAGCAGTCTGGTGAAACTTCGGACCTCTTTTCAGAATGTTTTTAAATACATAAAATAGAATGTAAAAGACTCCAAAAGAAACCAATTAAATTGAAGAGGAGCAATAAAATAGTAAAAGAACATGTGATATAATAAGAAAGGTGCTTCTTTATTAACGTATTCAATAACAAAATATAGCAGCAGGTTTAATTAATACCACAGTTTCAAAGTTTTGAAGAGTATGGACTAAATTTCACATATCTGCTGCAATTGTGTGATAGAAAAATACCTTTCATAGGCACTGATAATACGACCAGTTTGTTGCCTATTTTCATAAATTGAAGTTAAGACAATGGTGAAAATAATAGTTTTTCCCATTTCAAGTTCACTGACACCTCCCACCACACACCCGAATTCTAGCCATGGACCCCTTAGAGATCTGTGAGCCTTAACTGAAAGAACTGTTGCAAAAGAAATTTATTTCTTGCTTATGTTGTGCCCCTGCATGGGAAGGCAGAGGTGTGGGTTCAGGACCCAGCTGAAGAACGTCTCAGGGAGTGATGCAGGAACTAGCACATTCAATACGTGGCTTTCAAAGTTTCCATCATTGTTTCCATCTCAGCCAGCCCAAAGACAACATGCACAGATACTTGTGAGAGAATTTTATGGGCCATGCCTGGAAATGGCACACCTCATGTCTACTCATATTCTACTGACTAGAACTTGGTCACATCACCACACCTATCTGCAAGGGAGGTGGGGAAATATAGATAAGCTGTGTGAACAGGAAGAAGAAGAAAGTATGGGCTTTGATGAGAAGGTGGTAGCCTTTGCCAAATCATCTATCAAATTAGTAATTTCATTTTTAATGACTGTATGCAGTGAGGTAAAGTTTAGAGTGAAGAAATTAGAACTGTTGTGGCAATAAATTATGTAAAAAAACATTTTGGGGAGAAAGCCATCAAGATGGATCAAGTGTTTTAAAATTGTTCAAACTCCTTTATCCATTAATTGAATTTCTATGAATTTTTCTCAAGCAGCAACATGGATGGAACTGGAAGGTATTATGCTGAGTGAAATGAGTCAGTCAAGTAAGGACAGATATATGTTTTCACTCATATGTGGATCTTGAGAAACTTAACGGAAGGCCATGGGGGAAGGGAAGGGGAAAAAGTAGTTACAGAGAGGGAGGGAGGCAAACCATAAATACAGAGGACAAACTGAGGGTGGATGGGGGTTTGGGGGAGAGAAGAAAATGGGTGATGGACATTGAGGAGGGCACTTGTTGTGATGAGCACTGGGTGTTATATGTAAACCAATTTGACAATAAACTATATTCATAAAAAAGAATAAAATATAAACTGAAGGAAAAATTGTGCACAAATTGTTCATAGCAGCATTAATTTAAATAAAAATATTATTAATTATAAAAGATATATGTACTTACAATAACCAAAATAAATTAGCAGTGTCAATAAAATTGAGGTACATCATGGTATCATAGACTATTGTGTTTATGAGTTCTAATAAGTAATAGCTAAAATTTCTTGAATACTTATAGATGTTAGGCATTTTGCCGATCATTTTACATGCCTTAAGTCCTCACAATCACCTAGTGAGATACTTTTTTTTTATCTCATTTAATGTGAAAACTCTGATGTCAGGAAGACTGTTTTGCTGAGGATTATACACCTATGGTTTAGTCTCTCTTTTCTTCCTTACTAAATTCCATTTTCTTTTCTTCCCTAGTAACAGGTCTCCAATTTTATTTGAGTTTACAATGTGCTCAACCACCAGACTAACACAATTGAGGCTGGCCACATGACTAATTACAGTCAATGCCATTTAAGCAGAGATTGGTATTCCTGAGGAAGACTCCACTAGAATGGGCCTTTTTCAGTCTTTTGACCTTCATCTTTCTCCTTTTCTTTTCCCAAAGGGGCAGGGGAAGGCTGTATGTGTAGTAGTCATAACCATGGCTGAAAACCACCAGCTAAGAATGGCAGGACAGGAGGCTAGGAGAGGCCTGGACCTTGAGGCAATTCTTATGGACTGCACCATCCGAGGTTTGGAAAGTCCCTTATCTAAGTTTGATTAAGTCACAGAAGTTAAATTGTTAGTAAGTGCTGCCAAACACAATTCTATTTGATGCAAATGGTCAGTGGAAAAGTCAAGACTTAAGCCCAGGTCTATTCGAACCAAAGACCTTTTAAGTATTAGTATACATTGATTTTGTGCTTAAAAGCGTTAACTTTGAAAAGTAAGATGTTAAAATTGTATATGTGGTATGATATCAACTATATTAATATGCCTAGAAAGAAGACTGGAAGAGCCCCAAATTTTAACAATGGTTATCTCTGGGTGGCAGGATTATGAGGGTTAATTTTAAAAATAACTTTATAGGGAGATTTTTATTATAATAAATGTAATACGTGCTTATTGTGGATAATTTGCAATTTAAAGGACAGAACAAAGGAAAATGTAAAATGTACTACCTTACAATTTTCCCTACACTTATTTATTTAAATTGTATATACTATTTTATATCCTGCTGTTTGTACTTACTATTATTATAAGCATTTATCATTGTTCTCAAATATTTCAGAAATACCATGTTAATAGCTGCCTATTATTCTAGCATGTGGATGAGTACAAATTGTTTAAATATTCTTCAGTTGTTACAATTTTAATGAGCTTAAAATTTTCAATAATAGGAATAATGCTCTGGGAATACCTGTGTTTATAAATCTTTGTCTGTTTTACTGACAGTTTTCTTAATGTAAATTCTCCAAAGTAGGACTTCTGAGAATCTTGTTGTTGTTGTTGTTGTTGTTGTCACAAACTTCTTAATAGCTACTTGGAAAATATTGCAAAAATACTGGCACCAGGTGTCTATGAGCATTCCATCATTTACAGGCCTTGAGAGTGTCCTCTTGCCTTTATTCACCTCCAGCCGATTACAAAAACATAATTGGTTAGATGGATTTCCAGAGTATGTTATTTTATGTTAATTAAAATATCCCTTGCAAAATGGTGAGGGAATTACTGATTGACCCAAAAATACTTATAATTTGTACATAAAGGAATCATACAAAAGTAACAGAGCTGAAATTTCTCCGACTTCTGGTAGGAGTTCTTTGTCAGCCATATTATAAAGTAATTCAAAGATGACATAACATAGAGTAAGAAGACGTTAAGAACAGAACATCATTCATAGCCAACCTTCCTCTAAATGTACATATTTTCCTTGAAATAGCCAATGAAAATGGAAGATATATATGCATATAAATAAGTAGATATTTCTACACTGAGCTTGTATTTTTTAAATTTTTAATTAATGAGGTGCATGGTCAAAAGTCCAGGGAGTACTTTTTAAAATTAAGTAATTTATATTACTGGTTCTATTTTTAAGATAGTAATTCCTTATTTCAAATATAAAGTTTCCAATGACCTAAAAATAATTATTTTCTCAGAAAAGCCAAATCCTAATTCTATAATACATGTTCAATATATGTGTTTTGAAGTGAGCCAATATTTCATATGGCCAACATAGGCAATATGTATTTCCATCTGTCTACATTAATGACACTTCCCCATTTTTCAGAATTGTACATCAGTTGCACAGAGTTGGATTAATCATAACCTATAGTTTATTATGTTCTCTCATTATCAGTCTAGGCATGTCCTATGTTTTAGTATTATTTAATTATCATTTTAAATAGTAAAATAAACAGTTAAGAACCCACCACCCAAAACAAAAGCTAGACACTGGACAATAATCTTACTTATGATTTTCTCCAACAGTCCGTTCTTTTGCCATCCTATGGTTTTGTTTTTATCAGGATGTCAATAGACTTTTCACATTTTGTTTCATAAACAGTGTCTCCATGTTTTCAAATTTTGAAAACCATTTTTAATCTTCATTTTAGTTTTGAAATGAATACTTTGGTTGGTTAGAAGTGAAATGGTAGTTTTTTTTTTTTTGTTTTTAGTTTTGGTTTTTCTGTTCTATAACCTAATCTGATGTCATATTTGAAATCCAATCCAAGTAAATAGTCATAAGCATGTTGGACAGGTTTTGGTGGCTTTGTAATGGAAATCATATAAATGGTGTCCTTTCTGCTGTAGAAAGTATAAAATTGCTGTGAATCGTCCCATTGGATCTAAAGCAGTGAAAGTTAAAAAAGGGCTTATAACAAACAATAGGCTTGTTTTAATTAAGTTCATTAAATTTTATTAAACACCCACCAGGCAGGATATATAGAGTTTGGCATTGGTGGTGGTGGTGGTGGTGGTGACTCAAAATGAGTAGGATAATGACTTCTTCCTGAGAACTATAAATTCTAAGAAGGAACCTAGAAACAGAACCATACACATATTAACACTCAACGTATGAGAGAGGTAGGAGATTAGGCCAATGGGAAAAAGATGAGTTATTCAATATAAAGTATTGGGATAATTATTAAATAATAATTGAAATTATTATATAATAAGAGAAATTATAAGGATTTTTATCTGTAAAATAAGAATGCATCTGTATATCACACCAATAAAAAAATTAATAGAAGAGAGACACACCTGTGATTCAAGAGAAAATGACGGTAACATGGAAAATGTGACATTTAATGTAAACCTTCAAAGCTGAGTGGGATTAAAATAGGTCTAAGAGATGGAGGTGGAAATATGGGAGGAGTTTTTCCAAAAGGTTGTTTTCAAGCAAGGTGACGAGTGCTAGCACCGAAAAGTCCCATGTCATGGGAAAAGGAAAAATCAGGACAGATGTTTACCTACAAAAGGAGAAATGGTAGCCATACTTTCCATACCATTCCTCCCAGTTTCCTAAATAAAGAAGCAAACACACATAGTTCCATAAACCCAAACTGAACTCAGCCTTCCCTGCGCCTACCACCTTCTCCGTGAGAAGGGAGATTTAAGATTCCTTAAGTTCCTTGTCCTTCTCTGTTGCCTCCAGCAGTGTTTCTGTTGAAGCTTACTCAGGCCTTAAACCCTCCCACTGCTAAGATGTCAAATTTGGACCTTTCTCTGATGACTACTTCTCATTCTCTTTGGAGTTGGTCATCTATCTCTACCTGTGTTATTTTGTATTCACCTCTGCCTTTTACTATCCATGTGAATTAAGCAATAGAGTTAACTTCTCTGAACATGTTTTCTCAGCTGGAAAATGGGAGTTAATATTGCCATCTGTTTTATAGGGTCCTTGTAGAAGTAAACTGGATCACCCATGAAATAGTGTTTTAAAAAAGGAGCAGGTTTCAGAATGGTATGTTCAGTATGATCATACTTGTTTTTAAAAAACATATCGAGTATGTCTTTGTGTATTAATGTTTACAAATGCACTAAAAAGAAAAAGAAAACCAAACTCTTCACAATGATTACTTTCCATAAAGGATATGAAAACCGAGAGACATGTTAAGTAAACTAGTTTGTGAATATTATGCAATAAAGTTAGGTTAAATTAAAACATAAATGAAATCAGTACAAAAATGAACAAACGTTAAGACTTCACAGGGGGCGTTGGCACTTGAGTCTCAAAGAATGCATGCTCCTTATGTGGAAGATAAGAAAAGGAAGGGTTTCCCAGCACACGGAGTAGTGGGAGCTACAGAGTTGATAGGGCTGTGTTGCCAGGACCCTCCAGAAGTCTTGAATGATGAGGGGATGGGTACAGATAGATGTGAGTGTGTGGGTTGGGGGGGAGGGTCACAAGACAAGAGGCTGGAGAGTTGGCCAGGGCTGGACCTGGGTGTCCTTTGAATGTCATCCTCAGGATTACGAACTTAATCCTCATAGTAACGGGAGAACTTTGAGGGGTAATACAAATGGGAAAAATAATAGAAGCTTGCATTCTAGAATGCTTCTGTGTTGAGGATTGAGGGGGGTGGGCAAGACTATAGATTTGAAAAGGAAATCAGAAACTTCTAGTAGTCACAACAAGAGTTGAAAAGGGCCTGAGTTATCACCACTGAGACCAAATAATATGTCAATTTTATGCTGTGACTAATATTAATAGCTAGGATTTATTGAGATATTTGTTTATGGCTAATATTTATTTAGCCAAGCTTATATTGGATAAGAATTATAAATGGCTATGTCATTCATTTCACATAAGAACTCTGTAAGATAGGTACTATTAATATTACTAATATATAAATGAGGAAACCAGGACTCGGAGGGGTTAGGGTAGTTGCCCAAACACACCTAGATAATAAATGGTGTGGCTAGGATATGAATCCGCCCCGCTTGGTTGCTTGGACACTCTTTTAAATAGTCATAAACCCTTAAAGGGTTTTTAGTGTCAGAGAAAATAAGCATGGAAAAATTTCTTTAAGACTATTGCAGTAAGGGAGAGAGATTGAACTCAACTCCACTCGGGGGAAAGCAGAGGATTTTTAAGTGCTGGTGTAAGTCAGTGAAAAAAAAATTCTAAGGGATAATAGTGGGAATGTTGGTTAATGTGAGTAGGTAATCTGTGTTTTTAAATTGTTGCATATTGAAGTTATGCTCTACCTTCTCACCAAGGATGATCGGATATAGAGGTGCTACATCCTTTGATGCTTACATTTCGATGTGTTGGCTCTCAGGTCCTTGAGAAAGACATTCCTGTGTTGTAAAATTGGTAAAAGTCTGGAGGAAGTTTTATATCTTGAAAAGGCAGAAAAAGAACTTAGAATTTCGTTTGTGAAACTCAATGCTCTAAGAGAAAGGATGTCAGAAAACCTAGAGTCAAGAAGAAGCCTGTCTAAAGATCTATAGTCTGAAAACTATAGAACTCTTCTGAAAGAAGTTGAAGACACAAAGAAATGGAAAAACATTCCATGCTCATGGATTGGAAGAGCAAATATTGTTAAAATGTCTATATTACCCAAAGCAATCTACACAATCAATGCAATCCCTATCAAAAATTTTCACAGAGCTAGAATAAATAATCCTAAAATTTGTATGGAACCAGAAAAGAGCCAAAGTAATGTTGACAAAGCAAAGCAGGAAGCATCACAATTCCAGACTTCAAGCTGTATTACAAAGCTGTAATCATCAAGACTGTATGGTACTGGCACAAAAATAGACACATAGATCAATGGAACAGAACAGAGAACCCAAAAATGGACCCACACCTGTATGGCCAACTCATCTTTAACCAAACAGGAAAGAATATGAAATGGAAAAAAGTCTCTTCAACAAATGGTGCTGGGAAAACTGGACGGTGATGTGGAAAAGAATGAAACTGGGCCACCTTCTTACACCACACACAAAAATAAATTCAAAATAGATGAAAGACCTAAGTGTGAGACAGGAAACCATCAAAATGCCAAAGGAAAACACAGGCAGCAACCTCTTTGACCTCAGCAGTAACAACTTCTTACTAGACATGTCTCTGGAGGCAAGGGAAACAAAAACAAAATTGAACTATTGGGACCTCATCAAGATAAAAAGCTTCTGCAAAGCTGAAGGAAACAATCAACAAAAGTAAAAGGCAGCCTATGGAATAGAAGAAGATATGTGCAAATGGCATATTGGATAAAGGGCTACTATCTAAAATCTATAAAGATCTTACCAAACTCAACACCCAAAAATAAATAATCCAGTTCATAAATGGGCAGAAGACTTGACAAGACATTTCTCCAAAGAAAACATACAAATGGGTGGACAGACACATGAAAAAAATGCTCAACATCGCTCATCATTAGGGAAATACAAATCAAAACCACAATGAGATATTGCCTCACACCTGTCAGAATGGCTAAAATTAATAACTTGGCAAATTAAAGATGCTGACAAGGATGTGGAGAAAGGGGAATCCTCTTACACTATTGATGGAAATGCAAACTGGTACAGACACTCTGGAAAACAGTATGGAGGTTCCTCAAAAAGTAAAAAATAGGACTACCCTATGACTTAGCTATTTCACTATTACACATTTATCTAAAAGATACAAAAATACTGATTCAAAGGGGTACATGCACCACAATGTTTACAGTAGCTCTATCAACAATAGCCAAATTATGGAAAGAGTCCAAATATCCATCGGCTAATGAATGGATAAAGAAGAGGTGGTATATATATACAATAGACTATTACTCAACCATCAAAAAGAATGAAATCTTGCCCTTTGCAATGATGTGGATAGAGCTAGAATGTATTATGCTAAGTGAAATAAGTCAGTCAGAGAAAGACAGCATATGATTTCACACATATGTGGAATTTAAGAAACAAAACAGATGAACTTTGGGGAAGGGAAGGAAAAATGTAGGTAAAATGAAGAAGGAAACAAACCATAAAAGACTCTTAAGTATAATGAACAAACTGAGGGTTACTGGAAGAGAGGTGGGCAAGGGTATGGGTTAAATGGGTGATGAGTATTAAGAACAGCCCTTGTTGGGGTGGGTACTGGGTGTTACATGTTAAGTGAGGAATCACTAAACTCTACTCCTGTAACCAATATGACACTATATGTTATATCTTAACCAACTTGAATTTAAATACAATCTTGGAAGAAAAAAAAGATAAAAATGTGGGGTCCCCTGTTCAACAATTATTGAGCCTCAAGAGGCAAAAGAAGAGCATTAAAACAAACATAGGACCCTCTAAGTGCAGGGCACTGTGTGACTGCATAGGTTGTCAGTGCTCATGAAGCTGGCCCTGCCCTTAAGTTCATGCTTTCAACCTTTAGGTGGGCTATATTCCCTCTCTCCTGAATACGTTATTAAATAAGGAGGTCCCTGGGGGTAGCCAGAGTTCTTAAGTGGTTATCAATTGACCTTTTTTAATGCTCGGAAAAAAGAAACTTTCTCACAGACAGGATTTGGATATTTAATCCTACCTGTATCACACAGCTTCTCAGTGGGATATCAAAGTATTAGAAGACTTGAAACTCCCTACTGAGTTTCTGTCTGAAAATAGTAAATGCTGGGAACAAAGCAGATTCTTACATACAAATGGGAACTACAGCTAAATACTAGCCTATGTAGTGTGGCTCCTTTCACAATGTATTTTAATAGCAAGTATCACTGCATCCAATTAGAACTGAACTTGGGATGACCTAGTACAATATGTAGATGACAAAGAACATTAGCAATACAAACAAACAAAGTGTTTTTTTTCATCATTAAAGAGAAAGATACATGATAGTACTGAAGCTACTACCGGAAAAGGGGTAGATTAGTACTGAATAAAAAAGTGTCCTCATTCTGAAGCACAGCATGGTTGAGCATTAAATGAAGACATTTTCTAGAGTACAATTCCATTGTTCATGGAGGTGAGTATGGTCCAAAGTGACTATTATCGCTACATGATGCCTTACTGGGGCTTGGGTAACTTAACACTGTAAACAGCAATGACTGAAAGTGGCAGATTCAGATTTCATTATAAAGGAGGTTAGTTTTCATTGTAAAAGTCCATTTTGATTTTTGATAGAGGTAGAACTAAAATGAAGCTAACCATGGACCAAATATAATATCCAATGTGAACTGAGGTAAAGCTTATCAATGTAAGTTTTTTTTTCATTTGTATATCTCTAAGATCAGCTACCTGAAACAATTATATGAATTTTATAATTGAAATTTGGCATTAGGGGAGTGCCTGGGTGGCTCAGTTGGTCGAGCATCTGACTCTTGATTTGGTTCAGGTCATGATCCCAGCATCCTGGGATAAAGCCCCATGTTGGGCTCCATGCTGAGTGTGGAGCCTACTTGAGACTCTCTCTCTGTTTGTCTCAACCCCTCATACCTCTCTCCCTCTCTCTCTTTGAAAAAAAAATGGTATTAGAGAAAGACAAGAGAATATTGTCAGAGTGACACATATTCACATATTCAGTTGTTTGGCATTTTGCATCATTTTTTGAAAAGTAGTATTCTGAATAAATTAACTAAATTCTAAGAAGACTTCTTGAATATTGCTATGAGCCTTGACTTAAGTATAAATATTTTTGTTCAAAACGAAGCAGCTCTATTATGTAAAGTAGTTTGTTATTAACTTCATTAAGATATAATGGACATAGGGGAAGATGGCGACGTAGGAGGACTCTGGGCTCACCGCGCATCCTGCTGATCACTTAGATTCCACCTACACCTGCCCAAATATCCCAGAAAACCGCCAGAGGATTAGCAGAACGGAGTCTCCAGAGCCGAGCGCAGATGAGAGGCCCATGGAAGAGGGTAGGAAGGGCGGAGAGGCGGTGCCCCCTCCACGGACTGGCAGGAGGGAGCCGGGGTGGAGGGGCGGCCTGCCGGACAAGCAGAGCCCCTGAGTCTGGCATGCAAAAGTGGAGGGGCTGGCGGAGTGTGTTCCGACAGCAAGCGGGACTTAGCATCTGGGGGGTCATAAATGAACAGCTCTGCTCGGAAAGTGGGAAGGCTGGAGGACAAGGGAGGGAGAGTTGCTGAGCCCCGGGACGACAGAGCTCAGTTTGGCGGGGAACTTGCCAGGGAAGTTCCTGCCAGGGAACTTGCTTGCTCCGGGCAAACACCCAACACTGTGCTTCTGCGGAGCCACCCCTCCGGCAGCGGGTCTGACTCCCTCCCGCTGCCACAGGGCCCCTCCAAGTGGATCACCTAAGGAGAAGTGAGCTAAGCCTGCCCCTCCTGCCCCTGTGCACCTTGCCTACCCACCTTGCCTACCCCAGCTAATACGCCAGATCCCCAGCACCACAAGCCTGACAGTGTGCAAGTAGCCCAGACGGGCCACGCCACCCCACAGTGAATCCCGCCCCTAGGAGAGGGGAAGAGAAGGCACACACCAGTCTGAATGTGGCCCCAGCGGTGGGCTGGGGGCAGACATCAGGTCGGACTGCGGCCCCGCTCACCAACTCCAGTTATACACCACAGCACAGGGAAAGTGCCCTGCAGGTCCTCACCACTCCAGGGACTATCCAAAATGACCAAACGGAAGAATTCCCCTCAGAAGAATCTCCAGGAAATAACAACAGCTAATGAACTGATCAAAAAGGATTTAAATAATATAACAGAAAGTGAATTTAGAATAATAGTCATAAAATTAATCGCTGGCCTTGAAAACAGTATACAAGACAGCAGAGAATCTCTTGCTACAGAGATCAAGGGACTAACGAACAGTCACGAGGAGCTGAAAAGCACTTTAAACGAAATGCAAAACAAAATGGAAATGACGACAGCTCAGATTGAAGAGGCAGAGGAGAGAATAGGTGAACTAGAAGATAAAGTTATGGAAAAAGAGGAAGCTGAGAGAAAGAGAGATAAAAAAATCCAGGAGTGGGGCGCCTGGGTGGCTTAGTCGGTTAAGCGTCCGACTTCAGCTCAGGTCACAATCTCGCGGTCCGTGAGTTCGAGCCCCGCGTCGGGCTCTGGGCTGATGGCTCAGAGCCTGGAGCCTGTTTCCGATTCTGTGTCTCCCTCTCTCTCTGCCCCTCCCCCGTTCATGCTCTGTCTCTCTCTCTCTCTCAAAAATAAATAAACGTTCAAAAAAATTAAAAAAAAAAATCCAGGAGTATGAGGGGAAAATTAGAGAACTAAGTGATACACTAAAAAGAAATAATATACGCATAATTGGTATCCCAGAGGAGGAAGAGAGAGGGAAAGGTGCTGAAGGGGTACTTGAAGAAATTATAGCTGAGAACTTCCCTGAACTGGGGAAGGAAAAAGGCATTGAAATCCAAGAGGCACAGAGAACTCCCTTCAGATGTAACTTGAATCGATCTGCACGACATATCATAGTGAAACTGGCAAAATACAAGGATAAAGAGAAAATTCTGAAAGCAGCAAGGGATAAACGTGCCCTCACATATAAAGGGAGACCTATAAGACTCGTGACTGATCTCTCTTTTGAAACTTGGCAGGCCAGAAAGGATTGGCAGGAGATCTTCAATGTGATGAACAGAAAAAATATTCAGCCGAGAATCCTTTATCCAGCAAGTCTGTCATTTAGAATACAAGGAGAGATAAAGGTCTTCCCAAACAAACAAAAACTGAAGGAATTTGTCACCACTAAACCAGCCCTACAAGAGATCCTAAGGGGGATCCTGTGAGACAAAGTACCAGAGACATCACTACAAGCATAAAACATACAGACATCACAATGACTCTAAACCCGTATCTTTCTATAATAACACTGAATGTAAATGGATTAAACGCGCCAACCAAAAGACATAGGGTATCAGAATGGATAAAAAAAACAAGACCTATCTATTTGCTGTCTACAAGAGACTCATTTTAGACCTGAGGACACCTTTAGATTGAGAGTGAGGGGATAGAGAAGTATTTATCATGCTACAGGAAGCCAAAAGAAAGCTGGAGTAGCAATACTTATATCAGACAAACTAGACTTTAAAGTCTGTAACACAAGATGAAGAAGAGCATTATATAATAATTACAGGGTCTATCCATCAGGAAGAGCTAACAGTTATAAATGTCTATGCGCCGAACACGGGAGCCCCCAAATATATAAAACAATTACTCATAAACATAAGCAACCTTATTGATAAGAATGTGGTAATTGCAGGGGACTTTAACGCTCCACTTACAGAAATGGATAGATCATCTAGACACATGGTCAATAAAGAAACAAGGGCCCTGAATGATACATTGGATCAGATGGACTTGACAGATAGATTTAGAACTCTGCATCCCAAAGCAACAGAATATACTTTCTTCTCAAGTGCACATGGAACATTCTCCAAGATAGATCATATACTGGGTCACAAAACAGCCCTTCATAAGTTTACAAGAATTGAAATTATACCATGCATACTTTCAGACCACAATGCTATGAAGCTTGAAATCAACCACAGGAAAAAGTCTGGAAAACCTCCAAAAGCATGGAGGTTAAAGAACGCCCTACTAAAGAATGAGTGGGTCAACCAGGCAATTAGAGAAGAAATTAAAAAATACATGGAAACAAACGAAAATGAAAATACAACAATCCAAATGCTTTGGGACGCAGCGAAGGCAGTCCTGAGAGGAAAATACATTGCAATCCAGGCCTATCTCCAGAAACAAGAAAAATCCCAAATACAAAATCTAACAGCACACCTAAAGGAAATAGAAGCAGAACAGCAAAGGCAGCCTAAACCCAGCAGAAGAAGAGAAATAATAAAGATCAGAGCAGAAATAAACAATATAGAATCTAAAAAAACTGTAGAGCAGATCAACGAAACCAAGAGTTGGTTTTTTGAAAAAATAAACAAAATTGACAAACCTCTAGCCAGGCTTCTCAAAAAGAAAAGGGAGATGACCCAAATAGATAAAATCATGAATGAAAATGGAATTATTACAACCAATCCCTCAGAGATACAAGCAATTATCAGGGAATACTATGAAAAATTATATGCCAACAAATTGGACAACCTGGAAGAAATGGACAAATTCCTAAACACCCACACGCTTCCAAAACCCAATCAGGAGGAAATAGAAAGCTTGAACAGACCCATAACCAGTGAAGAAATTGAATCGGTTATCAAAAATCTCCCAACAAATAAGACTCCAGGACCAGATGGCTTCCCGGGGGAGTTCTACCAGACATTTAAAGCAGAGATAATACCTATCCTTCTCAAGCTATTCCAAGAAATAGAAAGGGAAGGAAAACTTCCAGACTCATTCTATGAAGCCAGTATGACTTTGATTCCTAAACCAGACAGAGACCCAGTAAAAAAAGAGAACTACAGGCCAATATCCCTGATGAATAGGGATGCAAAAATTCTCAATAAGATACTAGCAAATCGAATTCAATGGCATATAAAAAGAATTATTCACCATGATCAAGTGGAATTCATTCCTGGGATGCAGGGCTGGTTCAACATTCGCAAATCAATCAATGTGATACATCACATTAACAAAAAAAAAGAGAAGAACCATATGATCCTGTCAATCGATGCAGAAAAGGCCTTTGACAAAATCCAGCACCCTTTCTTAATAAAAACCCTTGAGAAAGTCGGGATAGAAGGAACATACTTAAACATCATAAAAGCCGTTTATGAAAAGCCCACAGCTAACATCATCCTCAATGGGGAAAAACTGAGAGCTTCTTCCCTGAGATCAGGAACACAACAGGGATGCCCACTCTCACCGCTGTTGTTTAACATAGTGTTGGAAGTTCTAGCATCAGCAATCAGACAACAAAAGGGAATCAAAGGCATCAAAATTGGCAAAGATGACGTCAAGCTTCCACTTTTTGCAGATGACATGATACTATACATGGAAAATCCGATAGACTCCACCAAAAGTCTGCTAGAACTGATACATGAATTCAGCAAAGTTGCAGGATACAAAATCAATGTACAGAAGTCAGTTGCATTCTTATACACTAACAATGAAGCAACAGAAAGACAAATAAAGAAACTGATCCCACTCACAATTGCACCAAGAAGCATAAAATACCTAGGAATAAATCTAACCAAAGATGTAAAAGATCTGTATGCTGAAAACTATAGGAAGCTTATGAAGGTAATTGAAGAAGATATAAAGAAATGCAAAGACATTCCCTGCTCATGGGTTGGAAGAATAAATATTGTCAAAATGTCAATACTACCCAAAGCTATCTACACATTCAATGCAATCCCAATCAAAATTGCACCAGCATTCTTCTCAAAACTAGAACAAGCAATCCTAAAATTCGTATGGAACCACAAAAGGCCCCGAATAGCCAAAGTAATTTTGAAGAAGACCAAAGCAGGAGGCATCACAATCCCAGACTTTAGCCTCTACTACAAAGCTGTCATCATCAAGACAGCATGGTATTGGCACAAAAACAGACACATAGACCAATGGAATAGAATAGAAACCCCAGAACTAGACCCACAAACATATGGCCAACTCATCTTTGACAAAGCAGGAAAGAGCATTCAATGGAAAAAAGACAGTCTCTTTAACAAATGGTGCTGGGAGAACTGGATAGCAACATGCAGAAGGTTGAAACTAGACCACTTTCTCACACCATTCACAAAAGTAAACTCAAAATGGATAAAGGACCTGAATGTGAGACCGGAAACCATCAAAACCCTAGAGGAGAAAGCAGGAAAAGACTTCTCTGACCTCAGCCGTAGCAATCTCTTACTCAACACATCCCCAAAGGAACGGGAATTAAAAGCAAAAATGAATTACTGGGACCTTATGAAGATAAAAAGCTTCTGCACAGCAAAGGAAACAACCAACAAAACTAAAAGGCAACCAATGGAATGGGAAAAGAGATTTGCAAATGTCATATCAGACAAAGGGCTAGTATCCAAAATCTATAAAGAGCTCACCAAACTCCACACCCGAAAAACAAATAACCCAGTGAAGAAATGGGCAGAAAACATGAAAAGACACTTCTCTAAAGAAGACATCCGGATGGCCAACAGGCACATGAAAAGATGCTCAACGTCGCTCCTTATCAGGGAAATACAAGTCAAAACCACACTCAGATATCACCTCACGCCAGAGTGCCAAAATGAACAAATCAGGAGACTATAGATGCTGGAGAGGATGTGGAGAAACGGGAACCCTCTTGCACTGTTGGTGGGAATGCAAATTGGTGCAGCCGCTCTGGAAAGCAGTGTGGAGGTTCCTCAGAAAATTAAAAATAGACCTACCCTATGACCCAGCAATAGCACTGCTAGGAATTTATCCAAGGGATACAGGAGTACTGATGCATAGGGGCACTTGGACCCCAATGTTCATAGCAGCACTCTCAACAATAGCCAAATTATGGAAAGAGCCTAAATGTCCACCAACTGATGAATGGATAAAGAAATTGTGGTTTATATACACAATGGAGTACTACATGGCAATGAGAAAGAACGAAATATGGCCCTTTGTAGCAACGTGGATGGAACTGGAGAGTGTGATGCTAAGTGAAATAAGCCTTACAGTGAAAGACAGATACCATATGTTTTCACTCTTATGTGGATCCTGAGAAACTTAACAGAAACCCATGGGAGAGGGGAAGGAAAAAAAAAAGAGGTTAGAGTGGGAGAGAGCCAAAGCATAAGAGACTGTTAAAAACTGAGAACAAACTGAGGGTTGATGGGGGGTGGGAGGGTGGGGAGGGTGGGTGATGGGTATTGAGGAGGGCACCTTTTAGGATGAGCACTGGGTGTTGTATGGAAACCAATTTGACAATAAATTTCATATATTGAAAAAAAAGATGTAATGGACATATAATAAACTGTACATATTAGAAGAGTAGAATGTAAGTTTTGAAATATATATTAACCCATTAAAATATCACCAAAACCAAGATCATGAACATATCCCTCACTCCTCAAAATTTCCTTGGGTTACTTGGTAATCCCTCCTTTTCTCCACCTGGTTACCCAGGCAACCATTGATCTGCTTTCTGCCACTATAAATTAGTTTGCATATTTTTTTCTCCTTTCATAAAACTGTAATCCTACAGTATGTACTACTTTTGCTAAGCATAATTTTGGGATTCACCCAGATTGTAGCACACATCAATAATTCATTCCTTTTAATTGTTGAATAGTATTTCATAATATGCATCTACCACATTTGTTTATTTCTTCACCTGTGGATGGACATTTGTGTTGTTTCCAGTTTGGGGCTATAAAAAATGAAGCTGTTATGAACACTTGCGTATAAATCTTTGACAGATGTGTATGTTTACACCCTGAGTGCATAGCTAGGGTGGAATGAATGGATCATTTGGTAGATGTATATTTAAAATTTTAAGAAACTTCAAAACTATTTACCAAAGTGGTTGAACCATTTTATATTTCTTCCAACAGTGTAAGCAAGTTCTAGTTCCTGCACATCCCTGCCAATGTTGGTAGTAAATGCAGTTTATATTTCTTATGTAAATGCTCATATTTTAATATTCATGTCAGATAATATGCATTGATAATGAAGATATAAAGCACAATTTATCTGAAGTTGAAGGGCAGAGGCAAGTATATTTCATAGCATCTTGAGATATATTTCAGATTTCTGTTAATTTTCTTGTGACTATCAGTAGCCATAATACCTGAAATTTAAGTAGATATTATTTAATGGTAGAACTATAGCTTCTATTTATGTATGAATGTAACAGTTACAAATAAATTGATCAGAACTATTGGCGAAGGTCAAAATGTAAACAAATTAGATAAAGTGCAACTTCTCAAGAAATAGGAATATAACTGGTATGGTTCTAATGCATCAGCTGAATGAGAAGTATCTATGTGATAAGGACATTTGTGGTTAGATTAGAGTAGCATTTTTTTTTCCCTCTTAAATAAATTTGTATTGGATTCATAACAATCCAGAGTACCTTGAGTCACTAGCCAGGCCAATTTTGTTTGGCTAATTACTAGCCAGGTAATTTCACTTCAGTTTCCTTCAGAAGACAGAGGATGCTTTTGTGAAGATGCGAAGTAAATATCAGATCTCTATTTCCAAAGTTGGAGAAGATAAGGTTGGCAGTTGTGACCCCACAAAACTCTGGTGCATTTTTCTCTTACTGGTTGATCTGGACAAAACATGAATTAATTCATGTGTAGCTCCCTGTGGCTGGTACTCACAATCCGACTCTGGTGTCTTCCCTTATTGCCCTGCAAGGCAACTAAAGATGAACAGCATCAGTCTGGTGTAGTCGCACAGTGGTGAAGGGGTTATGGGCCCATCTTTCCTTGCCTTCCCCGGGTGCTGTTAAGGGTGATATATACCTACCTGACTCTTTTTTTATAATACATTGAATTGCATGATAAAAATCCCATTCTTAGTTTATTTTATCATGATTATAGAATATCATAGTAGACTCATATGATCTTGCAGCCGGAAGAGATCTCCTGAGAAAGTCTGTTTTGCTTGAAGAGTGTTTAATAGATAGAAGGTGCTTCCTTTTTAGGAGCTGAAATTTACCTTCTAACCATTCCTTTCAGTCCAATGAAGATTCCCTACTGCAAGAAGGGTGTAGGAATACCACAAAAAGGGTGAGTGTAAATCACTGTTCCACCATTTACTTTTCTTTACAAGTCCCAGATAATATTTATCTTTTTGAATCTCTCTTTCTTTATCTTATGAAAAGGAGATAATAATCACATCTTAAAGTTGTTCAAATGCTAAATGAAATTATTATAATGCACAGTCCCTAATTGCTAACTACTAGTTCCAACGACAAGTTCCATTATTCTCTCCAGTGAACCTGATAACCTAGCTTAAGTTAGAAAGGTCAGGCTTTATCTTGGCAAAAACTGTTACTGCTGATATCATTTGATCTTGATTCACTTTTAGAAGTTTCCCACATTGAGACTTTTAATGAGAATTGAGTGTTAAAATCTGAGTGCTTCCAAAATGATTTCTGGGAAGTTATTTTGTTCATCAGTTCCTTTTTGGTTTTTAATTTCTAAAATTGAAAAGACTGTCTAAGTAAGAGCTATCGTATAAAAATAAACTGGGAATTTTACACAAGGGCATAGAAAATATTTTCACCTTCTTTGGATACAACAATCTGGCCACAGTGGCCCCAGTGCCTGTCTACCTATCTACCTGCCTACCTATCCATCACCGGTGGATTCACCTCTCACTGTGATCTGTCACAAATCAGCTATATTCCAGATAGGTTGGATTCCAGATTCCCAGTGGAATCAACAATAAATACCATTAAATCCTAGTAGTGTTGACTATAGAGGAAATGGAGTAAACTCATCAAACTCAGTGAGCAAAATAGTTGATTTGTGTTTATCTGTGTGGTGCAAAAGTGCCAGTGTGTGAAATACCCAAAGTCTCACTGCATGCCTATTGTCAGAAGCTATTGACAACACACTTAATCACCGAGTTCTCTACATTTGGGAGGTTTCACTCCTTTTCTCTGGTATTCTTTAAAATATATCTTTCTCCTACCTTTCAAGCCATTCGCAAAGCTGTCAATTTTCTGGTATGTGCTCCTTCCTCTGAATGTCTATCTTTCTGATGGTACCCAATAACTCAAAAATAAAATATACCTAGCATCCTACTGAGCCCTTTCAACTTATCCAATCTGGTTTTATACATTTTTAAGTTGTCAATTTTTTAAAAAAATTTTCTTACTATAATTAAAATTGCCAGTTGCCAGGGGACAGAGTGAAGGTCTGAGGCAAAATAAAAGTAGCAATATTTGACATTTATAATTTAGAATCCAGATCGTTTACATTGTTTACAAAATAATGATCATCCTACAACTTATCATTCTTTATTTTTTCTCCCTCTACCTCCTGATTAGCCACTTAAAAGAAATACTCACCGCCAATAAGAATTCATAATAGTATTCTCTGACTCCATTTATCCAGTGACAGTTGAAAGGCAAAATGTTTTAAGGAAAGCTTTGTTCTCTCTGGATGAAATGAGAACATTTTATTGAGTACTTCAGTGTGTTATATTGTCACTCTGGATTTCATCTGCTCTATATGTTGACTCTAACCAAAATATTGCCACCACATCGCCTACATCAGCAAGTCTTCTCAGTTCTACTAGCTGAGTATTTGCTGAATGTCGCCCCTTTTGACTTCTCAACACTACTCTCCTTAGTCCACTCCACATTCTTTCTTCCTTTGTCATCTACTACCTGGTCTCTCAGTTTCCTTTCATCATCTCAAACACTCTGTCCTTTATCTTGTAGCCAGAAGATCAATTTAATATGTAAATCTGATAATGCATTGCCCTGATTAAAACTTTCTGGTCACTTACCATTACCTTTGGAGTACAAAGCAAACTCCTACTTTCACCCCCGAAATCTTGAGCAATCTGTTCCCTGCCTCTCTCTGGGTGCCCCTCCCCTAGCACTACGCCTCACTCATGGCTGTCCAGACATACTAGACTTCTGGCTATTTCTGGGATAAACCCAGGGCATCTCTAACTGGGGACCTGCAAGCCACTTTCCAGAGCTTCGTTTTGTTGGCTTTGCTACCTCCACGTGGAAAAATAGTTCTTCCTATCATTTTCTTTTCTACCATTCTGCTTTAAATTATTTCGAGAACTTTTTATTCTCATGATATAGAATTATATTATACATTCGAAATACTTGTTTGTAGTCTGCTTTTCCAGTTAGAATAGTTCTTTGTGGTGCAGTTTTTGCCTTACTACCATCCCATCCGTCTCACCCCTCCCCTTCCCCTCCAGCTTAGATCAATGCTTGCTGGGTAGAGGGTCCTCAAGAAAGATCTGCTGAATGAAAGAATGGAAGAGCAACCTATTGACTATTGTCACTAAACTTGTCACTGAGGTGTCCCCGAAAGACATTCTTCTAAAAATGCTCTTGTAGGTTGTAACAAGAGATGAAACTTTTATGTGTTTTAGAAAACATTTATCTTGGGGCACCTGGGTGGCTCAGTGGGTTAAGTGTCTGACTTCAGCTGAGGTCATGATCTCACCGTTCATGTGTTCCAGCCCTGCATTGGGCTCTGTGCTGACAGCTCAGAGCCTGGAGCCTGCTTCAGATTATGTGTCTCCCTCTCTCTCTGCCCCTGCCCTGCTCAGGCTCTGTCTCTCTCTCTCTCTCTCTCAAAAAGAAATAAATATTTTAAAAAAGAAAACATTTATCTTATAAGAAGTGCTCATATAAATACCTTTTAACATTTTTTAAAAGTTTATTTTATTTATTTTGAGAGAGAGGGAGAGAGTGTGCACATGTGCATGTGTGGAGTGTGTGTGGGGGAAGAGAGAGAGAGAGAGAGAGAGAGAGAATCCCGAGCAGGCTTTGTACCACCAGTGTGGAACCAAGCGCAAGGCCTGATCTCACAAACCATGAGATCATGACCTGAGCCGAAACCAAGAATCAGAGGCTTAACTGCCTGAGCCACCCAGGTTTTCCCCAAGCACCCTTTAAAAAACAAAACAAAACAAAGAAACCTTAAATATTCCAAATCAAAATACCATGTTTTATTCACTAAACAAGGATCTCTGGGTCATACGATCACCTAGTTAATACTTGAATAGCTTGTCCTAGTCTCAGCCTGGTGGCTAACATAACATGAAGAGATACTGTTCTTCTTTGCAAGGGTAATTTTACTGAAGAGAGAAGATACCCATAATCAATGACAATTACTAAAAGGCAGTTAATTCAACAATGAATTTGATGACATAGAAGATACACTGTAAGAATTTAGAAAATGGTAGAACTGAAATCAAAGCAAATGTAGAAGATGTCATAACAGGAGTAGCTTATCTTGAACTTCAGTGGGTAAGGGGCTCCTCCTCTTGACTAGTTTATCCCTTCTGAATACCAAAAATTGCATAGAATGGCCAACCAGTTTCTCTAGTTGGGCATCTTTCCTCAAAACATTTCAAGCAGTCTCTCAACAGAAAAACTTTTAAAGCTGGAATGGCAGGGGTTTGTGGAAGTTTTGACTGAAAATAAACAAGTCCTCATTTGGAATAACATCTCATTATATGTGTATAAATTTGTGTTTGTGTTAGAATTTATGTCTTTTGTACATATACATATATATACACATATACATATATATGTATATTTGGGTATCTGTCATAATTAGAAAGAATGGCATATTTTTAAAAACTGAAATAATTTAAGTAAGAAGCACATACGACTTTATTTTTCATGTAGCGGAAATTCATAGGCAGGCTTTCCTGATCTTTGGGCCAAATCAGGCTCCTTTGATTTTTTTCCCCTCTACATTTTTAGAATATTGCTTCCGTGTTCAAGTTGTCTCATGGTTTTAAAATAACTGCTTCAGCTCCAGCCATCATATCCATGTTCCATATAGTAGGAAGGAAGAAGGACAAAGTGCACAAGGATGTAGCCCTCAGTTAAAGAAGTTTGCTGGGAAACTCATCCATTGACCTTTGCTTACATTTTGTTGGATAACTCTCTTTTAAAGGAAAGATGGGAAATGTTTTATCTGTCTACATTGGCACCCTCAATAACAGAGATTTCTTTATGTAAAAAAATTTTTTTAACGTTTATTTATTTTTGAGACAGAGAGAGACAGAGCATGAATGGGGGAGAGTCAGAGAGAGAGGGAGACACAGAAACTGAAGCAGGCTCCAGTCTCCGAGCTGTCAGCACAGAGCCCGATGCAGGGCTCGAACTCACAAACCATGAGATCATGACCTGACCTGAAGTCAGACACTCAACCGACTAAGCCACCCAGGCACCCCAAATTTCTTTAAAAGGAAAAAAGGTTTCAGTGGATATGGGGTAGGTAGCAAAGAGTCTCTACCTCTATACTAATATTACCAAACTATGAAAAATATACATAAATAACTAAAGTGTGAGTTCTGAGGAGGAGATTCTGTGTTTTTTGTTCACTGTTGTATCTCTAAAACCTATCACAGTGTATAGATATTAATAAATTATGCAATCCAAAGGAAGGAAGGAAGGAAGGAAGGAAGGAAATAAGGAGGGAAAGAGGGAAGGAGTGCCTGGTGTAATAATCATCTTTAGTTAAGGTGTAACTAGGCACAATGTCTCTGGGGCTGTTCCGGTGTAACTGTTTCCTCTTTACTCATACGGCTCTGTGTCATTCCATGAGCATCACCCATGTCCCTTAGCACGTTGATCCAATCCAGTTCATGTCAACTGCTTACTCAAGTGAAACTTGATAAGCTAATAGCATGCTGTTCAAAGTTTTGATTTTAAAAGTTTAGAATATTCGCCAATTAGAATTCTAGATAATAAGCTGTTTCTATTTCTGTGTTCTAATGCACAGAGATAGGCAAGTGCTGCAATTTCAGGCTAAGCTTTCCAATTCTGCAAGTATGTCTACTACTAGGAACATGTTTTTAAACATGTTTTAAGCATCTTTCTTTGATGCCGTGGCTCTGGCAAGAAGAAAACAACTCCAGCTCTTGTACCCACAAGTCGTGGGATCAAAGTTTCCTTTCTGTGCCAATTACCCACAACCAGAAAAGGTTAAATAAATTCTGCTTTCTACCTAATAACAGTTTTTCTATTTTCATGCTCATCTGTGTTTAGCTTAAAGAAAAAGCATTTATATAGCTTTCTTGGAAATTATCTCCCCCCCATTGTTTTCTGAACTTCCTGCTTTTGTCTAGGGTGTGTATAATATTTGTACTTTGTGGGGCAATGTCCTCTAATTTTCTGTACTTTTCCATCTTGTTAAACTGTTCAAATAATCAGAGAATGAAGGCAACCGGTTTATATATGTAATGATGAATTTTAAGGACTGAGTGAAACTTGTAACAGATTAATATATATTCTGAAACATCACATTATTATATGATAATAATTGTATGATAATACAATTGTATGATAATAATTGTAACCACAGAAACAAGACTCTTTCACACACATAACAACTTTGAAACTTTTCATTCCATGCATTCAGATGCAAGAAAGTAATGGAGAAACGGAGAAATGTCACTAGGAATAGAAAAAAAAAAAAAAAAAGAATGAATGTAAGAAGGTACGAGATAACCCCCATATAAAGCGGTTGTGTTAGGCCTTAGGCATAGAGGTAAGGATAAGAAAGCAAAGGAATATAAGAGAGATGACTGTCAAAAACAATTAAAAGAAGCTCAATAATATAGCCACCTACTCAGTCTCAGAATTTGCTGTTGATGTTATTTGTTGACTGAAGGGAAGTCTGTTTCAGGTAAACATATGAGCACTTTATTCTAATGATTTTCTTGAAATTAAAAAAAAAAAAGCCAAAGGAAGAAATTGTTTTACCAATTGGCAGATTAAGATACAATTTAAGTTTGATGTTTTGATGATCCTGAACTCTTGAATCAAACTAATGGTAGGTGAAGATTATCAAATAGGCATATTACCTGTAACTCATATTTTTCCAGGTAGTGTATGAGTTGGTTCTAGAGATAAAATTCGGTAGAATGTAAGTTCTATAGGGGTAGATGTTTCTATTTCCATCTCCAGCACCTAGAAGGGTACCTGGCCTATTATATGTACGCAATGAAAATTTGGTAAGTAAATAAATAAATCTAGCAAAAAAAGGGGTTGCAATTGTTGATATCTAAAAGCAAAACAGGGGCTTCTGGGTGACTCAGTCAGTTAAGCATCCAACTTCAACTTAGGTCATGATCTAGCAGTTCATGAGTTTGAGCCCCACGCTGGGCTCTGTGCTGACAGCTCAGAGCCCGGAGCCTACTTCAGATTCTGTGTCTACCTCTCTCTCAGTCCCTCCCCCACTCAAGCACGCACACTCTCTTGCTCTCTCTCTCAAAAATAAATAAACCTTAAAAATTTTTTTTTAAAAATAAAAGCAAAACATCCATTATCTATGATGTTTACCTGAGGTCAAAAAAAATCTATTATCCACCTAATTAAGAAAAATATGGATTATATTAACTAGAAATGAAGTCTAGAATTCATAATTCCAACCATACCTGTTATATTTACAATAGAAATAATCTAATTTTTATTTTAGGGATTCAGTACAAAGCATTTGAAAGTATCTTACACAATGTTTATCACATAATAAAAAGTCAGAAAAAGTTTTTTTAAAAAACAGTTTTTATTCCTTTTGCCTTTTCTTTTTAAAAAGCAAAGTGAATTTTTAATCTTTCTAATTTAAAAATAACTGTATTCATGTGAAGGGCTATGAAGGGCTGGAGTTCACATGATAAAACACAAAACATCGGCTTTTGCGTTAGACTAACCCAAACCTCAAGTTATAAGTGGGTGGTCTTGGATAAACTGTTTGGCCCTTCCTTTTTTTTTTTTTTTGTAATTTTTTATAAGTCTATTTATTTATTTTTTGAGAGACAGAGAGAGGGAGAGGGGCAGAGTGAGAGGGAGAGAGAATGAAAACCCCAAGCAGGCTCTGCACTGTCAGCACACAGCCTCATGTGGGGCTCAAACTCACACATTGTGAGATCCTGATCTGTGACTGACCTATCACCTTCTCAACTGTAAAGTGTAGCTGATATGCATTCTCATAAATCATTGTAATTGGGGAGATAAAGTGAGATGATATATCTGAAAATTTTAACATTGTCTCAGACACATAGATCTTCAGTAGATATTTTTTAACTGCATCTTGTGACCAGAGCAACATGAAGTCATCAAATCTCACCTGATATTTCAGCTCATCTGTTTTTAAAACCATAGAAAACATATACACTGTTGCTGCAATGCAAAGGTGTGATGTTTTGTAACTATACATAGTTCAACTAATAGTTGGTTCTTTATTTTAGAAAGAAGGAATTTTGAAGGCTAAAGCCCCAAATTTGACCCAGACTCCACAGTAATTCTCCCATAGGCAAATAATGAACAACTTGAGAAATTCAGCACTATTTTACACGGTCACAAAGCAAAGGATGATCAAATAGTGACAACAGAAAAAATGGTGTGTGGTGAATAGCTTTACTGCAGAAAATGTTCTCAAGGCATTTGACTTTCTAGAGAACGTATGACCTATCAGATTCGTTCAACCAGTCAATGACTGCCTTATTTCAAATCAATCAAAAGTGATGTGTTTATGGTGCCAGAAATTATGCCTAGAAAGTATCGGGCATTTCATATTGAGTCATTCATGTTTTCCCTGGCATATATTCACATTGGTAAACTGATTACACGAAATACACACATATACTTAACAAAACTTTTTCAGAGACTGAATGGTTCAGTGAAGCATTTCTGTTAATTTGACACTTTACACTTAACCCATGTTTTCCATTTTAAGCCAAAATTACGCGAGACAGTAATAAAATATTCATTAACTCCACTGAAGCCCATTTATAGCAGATGGTCTCTGGAGGGTAAATTTCAAAACATTTGCTAGAGAGCACTGTGGAAAATGTGCAGTTGTCCCGACACTGCAACTAGTGTGAAGAACAGCAAACGCGGTGGCAGCTACGTTTTGTCACGCGGACTGAGAAAAGGAGGAGTCACGTTTGCTGTTGCTTATCATCTGGGGGATTTGATAGGTACGTACAAGATGTGTCCATAGTCTTATCAATATGATGGTAACTCCTAAAAATTCTTTGAGACCTTCCTTCAACATTCTTTAAGTTCTTAGAGAATTAAAATGTTTAGGAACATAGGGCCATGGTAAGCACCTACAGGTATTGCAGGGTGGAAGGAAGGCGAGGAAGGAGGAAATTACATATGCGTGGATGGGTGAATGGATGGGTGCTTGGAAAGTTAAAGACAGCTGGATAGCTAGATAATTAAGAATACCAGAAGCACACATGTGCTTACCGCCCACCTCGGCGTCTGCCAGGCATCAGTACGCTTAGTCCACTTTTCACGCCTTTACGCCAGCCCTGCTTCCACGAGAGCCTGTTCTTAGGGTCCTGCACACACACCTTGCAGGCAACGGTGCCATGAGTCTGACCTCTACGTACGAGTTGAATAGATCGCAACAGGTACCATTGCTCCTGACACAGCTGCGACTGATTATCTAGCCTACAAAAGGTTTAATGTTAGAAATCATCGCAACAGATCTATGGTAAAACCTCACATCCAGAAAGACAGCCCCAAGGTAGAAAACATGCTTTTGACATGGAGGCTTTGGGAGATAAAGCTGTGTTTTGCCATTGTTGGAGGTCCAAAAAGTTCCCGTCCTGTAATGGATCTCACACAAAACACGATGAGGAGGCAGGCGAAAACATGAGGCATCTGATCATTAAGAAAAAGGACTTAAATGGACAGTTTTGATGCTGCAAACTTGTCGTGATGTTACCTGATTGTTTAATTAGAATAATGACCACTTCTGTCTAATTCATTTGTTCTGGGTTCTAGATGTGGTATATTACAAACTGCAGCTTTTATAGTCACAGCATTTGTCTTATTTATTGAACCATTGCGGGGCACATTTGTTTAAACAGAAACAAAAGCGGGGCGCCTGGGTGGCGCAGTCGGTTAAGCGTCCGACTTCAGCCAGGTCACGATCTCGCGGTCCGTGAGTTCGAGCCCCGCGTCGGGCTCTGGGCTGATGGCTCGGAGCCTGGAGCCTGTTTCCGGTTCTGTGTCTCCCTCTCTCTCTGCCCCTCCCCCGTTCATGCTCTGTCTCTCTCTGTCCCAAAAATAAATAAAACGTTGAAAAAAAAAAAATTAAAAAAAAAACAAAAACAAAAGCAAAAAAAAAAAAAAAACAGGAAAAAGTAAAAATATCAAAAACAAAAGATGATAAAAATTTTAATCAGACTGTACAACAAAAGATGACTGTGCTCTAACTCTCCAGGATCCAAATATAAGTAGATATATCTTAGGATAAAGTGGGCATTTTCCAGTGTGCTCAATTACCTATACCCAGATTTTTCAAACTTTAATTTCATGTATGTTACTGACTTCCTCTGTTAAACACTTTGAAATTATACTGTTCTTTCAAAAATTTGTTAAGACTTAATTTTTTAACACATTTGAAACCATTTTTTAATGTTTAGTTTTGAGAGAGAGAGAGATTGACAGAGCACAAGTGGGGGAAGTACAGAGAGAGAGGGCGACATAGAACTTGAAGCAGGCTCCAGGCTCTGAGCTCTCAGCACAGAGCCTGATGTGGGGCTTGAACTTGTGAACTGAGAGATCATGACCTGAGCTGAAGTCAGATGCTTAACTGAGTTACCCAGGCGCCCCAAACACTTCTTTCCTAATAGTGAAAAGTTTGGCGTAATTTGGGTTGAGCTATTAAACCTCTTGAAAATTTTTAATTGCGGTAAAAACAAAAAACAAAAAACACGTGACATAAAATTGACCATCTTAACCATTTTTAAGTGTATAGCTCAGTAGCGTTAAGTCTATTCACATTACTGCGCAGTGCAACGGAGCTCTAGAACCCTACTGTCTTGCAAAACTGACACTATTCCTGTTGAACAAAAATGCCCCTGTTTCTTCCTCTCCACAGCCACAGGTAACTACCATTCTACTTTTTGTTTCTATGAATTTGACGACTTTAGATGCCTCGTATTAGTGGAGTCGTGTAGTATAGACTTTTTTTGTGATTAGCTTACTTCACTTAGTGTAACGTCCTCAAGGTTTATCCATGTTGCAGCATGTAAAAGGTTATCTATTCTTTTTAAGTCTAAATAACATTCCATCTTGTATGTATATACATAGGTTATATGTATAGATGTGTGTGGGTACATATATATGTGTATATACCACATTTTGTCTGTCTCTTCATCCAGTGATAAAGTTTGGATTTGGATTGCTTCTGTGAATAACGTTGCCAAGAACGTAGATGTACAAATATCTCTTTGTGACCCTGCTTACACTTCTTTTAGAAATGTAAGGATTTCTGGATCACATGGTAATTTTATTTTTTTAAGAAACTGCCTTATTGTTTTCTGTAGAGGTTGCACTTTTTACAATCCCACCAATAGTGCACAAGTGCTCCTATATTTCCACATCTTCTCCAGCATTTGTTATTTTCTGTTCCTCTGATATTAGCCATCCTAATGGGTGTGAGGTATTATCTTATTGTCAATTTGGTTGGCATTTCTTCAATGATTAGTGATATTAAGGATCCCTTCATACGTTTCTTAACCATTTGTTTATTTTATGTAAAGCAATGTCTATTCAAGTTTTTTGTCCATTTTAAAATCAGATTATTTGTTTTTTGTTGTTGAGTTGTAGCGGCTTTTTATATATTCTGGGTATTAAATCCTTATAAGATATCTGATCGCAAATATTTTCTCCCATTCCATAGGTTTCTTTTTCAGTTGGTTGATTATCCTCTGATGTGCATGAAGGTTTTAAGGTTGATGTAGTGTTGTTTATGTTGAATTTGTTACCTGTGCTTTTGGTGTCATATCAAAGAAATACTTGTAAAATCCAATGTCATCAAGTTTTATCCCTATGTTTTCTTCTAAGAGTTTTATAGTTTTTGGTCTTACATTTAGGTTTTTAATCCATTTGAGTTAATTTTTGTAAGATAACATCCACTTCATTCTTTTGCATGTAGATAATGCAATATTCTTTCCTTTCTCTCTCCCCACACCCTCCCCTAGGCATTTAGATGAAAGGGATGTTTTTTGATTTTTTAAAAATTCATCATCTGCTATTGCTTCATATTCTCTTCTCATGCTTGCATCTATTGTTTGGCATATTATAATCAGCCTCAGTAAAATTTATTTTATACAATTATCAAAGACTAACCTATTAGGTGGACAAGAACAGAAGAAGCAGATGAACACTTAATACAAGATTCTTCTATGTTTCTGGTAACATAAAGAGAAAAAACCTACAAATTTTGACATAAAGAAGAAAGTATTTCTAAGCAATGCTTTTATTATTTTTTTTTTTTATTGTGACTGCCCTTTAACAGATTGCCTCATGTGAGGCTCAGTACTTAGAGAAAGTTATTTATTGTTTATTTTTCAAAGAAAAAAACCAGGAAGATAGAAGACATTCTATGCTTTATTTATAAAATATAAATACTGGTAATATAATACTGCATTGTACTTATAAAAGAATGAGAACTCTTTTCCAGGAGAGTCCTTATATAATTGCAAGATTTGGTATGGGATTTGACTCTCTTCCCAGCTTGTTCCACTATGTCACACAAATCTGCCATCAAGTAAAAATCCTATCAGGTTGCACAAAGGTATGGTAAGTTAATTATAAGTAAAAACTCCCAAAATCTTGATATTACTACTTTTAAAACATCATTTATTGTCTCAGAGATATCAAGAAACAACCACTATTGAGACTTTATTCTCTGTTCTGTGTGAAATCAGATTCTCTCCAGGGTACTTTATGTGACTTATTAAAATAGTCTGTTGGTAGGCAAAATTCTTCTCACTGTAACCAGAAGACTTCAAAATTGGTGGCAAAGGAATTTGGGTAGTCTCAGAGAAAAAGAATCACTGAGTTGGGTATTTGAAGTTAGGTTTAATGGTCTAATTTAATGTGAAAATATAGGTGCAAGCTCAGACATATTTTGATACAAATATCTGGGAACGAGATATTGAACTAAACAATTTACAGACCTTGAAATAAGTAGAAAGTTGCTCTTGAAATCATGTTAAGAAGGAAATGTAAAATTGATCACATTGGAATGAAAATAATCATGGCTAAAACATATCTCAGTAATGTATGATTTGTATTTAAAATAAAGTTTTTCCTACATGTTTGCCCACTTGTATATAGCACTAGCATTTGAATAATTATTTTCCTCTTCTCAAATTTACTTACATTTTAAAAGCAGATAAATTAATCAGAGCATTTTTAAAAAATTAACTAAAGTAGGTCAAATTCATATAGTATAAATTTTAAAAAGTGTAAGGAGGCTATAACTGATGACAAAATTCTAATGTCATAGCTGTCAGTCAAGGTTACCATATTCCACAAGGTTACTATATTCTATAAAACACCTTTTCTCCAGAAAGTTCTTATTTTCTTTTTGGAATTTATTTCATTATATTTCTGTAGTTGGGGCACCTGGGTGGCTCAGTCCGTTAAGTATCTGCCTTCGGCTCAGGTCATGATCTTTTTTTTTTTTTTTTTTAATTTTTTTTTTCAACGTTTATTTATTTCTGGGACAGAGAGAGACAGAGCATGAACGGGGCAGGGGCAGAGAGAGAGGGAGACACAGAATCGGAAACAGGCTCCAGGCTCTGAGCCATCAGCCCAGAGCCTGACGCGGGGCTGGAACTCACAGACTGCGAGATCGTGACCTGGCTGAAGTCGGACGCTCAACCGACTGCGCCACCCAGGCGCCCGCTCAGGTCATGATCTTAACGGTTTGTGAGTTCGAGCCCCACACTGGGCTCTCTGCTGACAGCACAGGGCCTGCTTCCAATTCTCTGTCCCCCTTTCTCTCTTCCCTTGCCTCTCTCTCTTAAAAATAAATAAATAAACTTAAAAATTAAAAAATAAATGTCTATGGAACTTAAAATATTTCCAACAGGTAGCTTTGACTGCAGCATTTGTTTAGACCAAATGACTTACCATGTTACCAGGCTTAGAGGGAAGAATAAACGTTGGTATTCATACCAGTTCATTCTAGAAGAATTTTTGAACAGGCAACTAAACAATCACATAAGCGAACAAAAACCAACTCTTGAAACAAGTAAAATTCAGTCTGTGATTTTTATGTGTGTCTATTAACTGAGAATTTAACTTAACTTAATGTTAAAATACCAAGGGCATGAATTGGATTTTACTAAGAAAATACTATCAAAGCAAGCAGAGTAGAATACTGATGCACTTTTTCATTAGCTTTATCTGATTTTAAGATAATTTTGTGTTAGTGGTCCACTCACAAAATGGAGAAAGTAAAACACAAAATCCCAAGTAGATTAGTGATCTTCTGTGTGAGTCTAAAACAATTGTGTGTTGCAAGGGCGCCTGGATGACTCAGTTGGTTGGGTGTCCAACTTCAGCTTGTGTCGTAAACTCACAGTTCATGGGTTCGAGGCTCGCATCACATTGGACTCTGTGCTGACAGCTCAGAGCCTGGAGCCTGCTTCAGATTCCATGTTTCCCTTCTCTCTGCCCCTCCCCTGCTCATACTCTGTGTCTTTCTCTCTCTCAAAAGTAAATAAATGTTATTGTAAAAATTAAAAATATATAAAATGTGTATTGCATTGTGAACTTTTCACAAATACTTTCTAAGAAATTAAGGTAATTGTGTTTAATTGTGAGCACAACATATTTCAAATACTATTTTGTGGACTATTTGAGCTCTTGTCAAAATGAAATGATACAGTTTTTAAAAAGTCACTAAGAAAAATCATGTTATCAGGATAGCAGAATAGGTGTCTTTCCAAGTAGATTGCCTCCAAGGCTAAAGTCTGCTGATGGCCCTATGAAATGGTCTGGTTGTGATTATTTAGGATAAAAGGTTTCTACATAAAAAATAAGTTCACCAAATTAGTAATAGCATCCCACTCCATTTTCTGTGTATATGAGTGTTCCATTGGCTTCTAAACATAGGATAACTTTTTATAGAACCACAGAATTTTGAAGCTAGAGCAAAGCTTTGCAACAATTTCTCAGGAACTAAAGGTCACAAAGCTATAAAAATAGAAATGAATGAAATTAAAGAGAAGGAAATTATATAGATGACCCCAAACTACTTCTTGAAAGTATTGATAACAGATAAACCGCTTACTTGCAAGAGTGACCAAGGGAAAAAAATAGAATATCACAAATAGATAAAATACAAAATGTAAAAAGGGACATGTCACACATATAGTAGACATTTTATAAATCATAAGAAAATGCAATGAAAAAGTTCATGTTAATGAAGTTGAAAGTTAGGTGC
Source organism: Lynx canadensis (assembly GCF_007474595.2). Classification (NCBI taxonomy): domain Eukaryota; kingdom Metazoa; phylum Chordata; class Mammalia; order Carnivora; family Felidae; genus Lynx; species Lynx canadensis. The sequence goes on along the minus strand of NC_044303.2, from coordinate 150,656,285 downwards.
AAAGAACCTTTTTCTAGAAAAAATATAAATGATCGAAATACACACAGGAAGAAATAACCCAATTGATCACTACCACTCCAGAACTTGAATCAAGAAGAAAAAAACATTCCCCTCAAAAGATGCCTGGCCCAGTTAGATTTATAGGCATTTTTGCAAAACTTGAAGAAATAGATAATTCATATACAACCTGTGTCAGAGAAAAGAGGAAATCTGCTCAACACATTTTATAAGGTTAATATAATTTTGATACTAAAACTTGACAAAAAAGAAAACAGTTTTTTTAACCAGCCTCACTTAAAATTAGAAATGCAAAAACACTGCATATAGTACTCTTTGAATCCAGAGTAATTTGTTCAAGAGTCACGATAAAAAAAATTTATAAATGTAATACACTATGCTAACAAATAAGAGAATACATGATAATCCTAAAAGAGCCTCTTGTTAAAATTTCTCCTTACAGTTCTATTTTAAGTAGTCATCCCAGGAAGATTCTCAATATATCATATATGTCCTTCATAAATGGTATGATAGAAGACTGAAAATGTTTTAGTTCCCTCAAAAATAACCTTTAAAATAGAATTTTAGTTATAAATACTTTTTGCTCTCCTCACCACTAAGTTCAGAGTGCCACTGGGTCAGTGGTACTTAGGAAATTGCAAACAAAGTCTGAACTTAAAATTTAATAAAAGTATAGACTACCTAAGCCAGTAGCATCTTTATTGATATTGGCTGATAACCTAAATATGACAAGGACTATATTATAAGAATAGCTATGAATTCATTACCCAATAACTTTGCAAACCCTACCCATTAAAATATTGAGTATACAAATTTTAACCAATAGAGTCAAGCCACCAGAGTAGTTGAGGGGAACTCCAATCAGAATAAGAGAACTCAAAAGTAAGCCAATTTGTCATTTCCTTTCCTCCTCCTTGGCCTCCTCTATACTAAGAAACTTAATGGGATAACTCACACACAGTGTTATTTTTTTTTTAATTTTTTTTCAACATTTATTTATTTTTGGGACAGAGAGAGACAGAGCATGAACGGGGGAGGGTCAGAGAGAGAGGGAGACACAGAATCGGAAACAGGCTCCAGGCTCTGAGCCATCAGCCCAGAGCCTGACGCGGGGCTCGAACTCACGGACCGCGAGATCATGACCTGGCTGAAGTCGGACGCTTAACCAACTGCGCCACCCAGGCGCCCCCACACGCAGTGTTATTAAACAAGACTTGGTCTATTCTGTCTAGATTTAAACAGTATTATTTCAGGAAAATGAAAAGAAAATTTCAAGTATATTTGCCAATGTGAATGATTGGGTTCCTTGGAGAAGAGTGACACTGGGTGGAGAGATTTGTATATGGGTCATGTCAATTAGACTAAGAACTCCTAAAGGACATCCTAGATTTATTGCGAACATTCAGTCTTTTATAAGGATGCATGAACTTGCTAGGGGATCTGTAAAAGATAATTGATATCTCTTGCCTTAAGGTGATATTCAGTTCCAAAACTTCTGTACAGCCAAGTGTTCCTTGTACAGATAAGTTTAAGGCTTCAACTTAAGTAGACCAATCCAGGTTTTATTTTATATAGATCAAAGCACTGGTTGGTTGCAATTTTCCTTAACTACCAATTGATTTAGTAATGACATATACACAGCTTTAATAGCTTAAATCCCATGAAAACAATTTTTGGACAATTTTCTGACAATTTTAATCAGAAGATTACATTGAGGATGGAAACATTACAGATAATAGTATCTGAATGTTTATTTTTTATCCACCAAATACAGAGTGATCAGATGTTAAAAAATCTTTTTTTTAATGAAAAATGTCTTTTAAATGACAGTATAAACATATACCTAACTGCTTTTCTTCTTAGATGTCTAAAAATATAAAAGCGCTACATGAAATGAGACTATTTGAAAGATACAAATTATTTTTCTTCCTTAGGAATGTAATGTATTATAATTTTAATTATATTTTTGTGATGATTACTTTCCAAAATTTAAAACAAATGCTTTGTTTTCTTTATACAAAGCTTATGCAATACAAGATGCCTGCTGCCCTTCTAGGAAGAATCTCTTACTGAAATGAAAGGTAAATTCTGTGGTCATTCACTATCTTGGTGGTTTCCAACTTCATTTAAAATATGCTTTCTTCAAAAGAGCTTCAGTTATTATTCCAAATAATATAAAGGGTAAAAGAACAAAATTATATGTACCTAAAATAGAATTATAAACATGCTGTCATAAATCTAAAGAAGGATAAGATCTCTTCTGAAATTATAACTATTAATTTCTTGTTTAGAAAATAATTTTGACTGTTTTGAAACAAGTGAAAGGACTAAATATTGAAGAAATGTAAGTTTAGCTGATTTCACATGAAAAGTATTCAGTAGAATGAGCATCACTTGAATGAGAATGTTTGGTTAATTAGTTCCAAATCTATAATCTCTATATAGTATAGTAAAGATTGCTTGCTCTTTATTATAGCTGTAAACATTTAATGGCTGATAATTAAATAAACAGCATCCATACTGAATCCTGCAAGATTTAATTAAATATAGCACACTGTAGATGTGAGATTAATATTATTATTTATAATTAAATGTAAAACAAAATTGCTAATATAAGTACATGGAATTCTGAGAGATATTTGCAATTTTATCTCATTTTAAACAATTTTTGTTTTGAATTCCTTTTTTCCATATCATTTATTATAAAGTATTTTGTCAACAGGTAAAATAATAAATATGTCAAATTTGCTTATGAAAGTTGATTCTGATTGAAGGAATATTATCTCAAAAATATTTTTTTAGTGTATTGATTCTAAAGATATAGAGAAGGAAAGAAAGAGAGAGAAAGGGAGGGAGGAAGGGAGAGAAAAAAAGGAAGGAAGAGAGGGAGGAAAGAAGGGAAGGAAGGAGGGAGTGAAGGAAGGAAGGAAAGAAGGAAGGAAGAGAGAGAGAGAGAAAAGAAAGAAAGACCCTCATCTAACTACAAATAATTCAAATAAAGAGAAATAGAAACTAGTCCAACACTATCATTAGCTTTATAGAGAGCTAGAAAAGGAAATGAAAAGGTTTTCATTTTTCTTCAGCTTCAGCATCATTTGAAGCTCATATTTGAATACTGTTTATAAAAAGACTGAAAAATAATACAGTATAATATTGATTTAGAATAAACTTAAAAAATTATGTGGCAAACCTATGAAATACTGAGAAATTTTCAGCCTTTTTTGTTAGTTGTTAAGTATGCCTTTGGTATTTTTATCCATATAATATATAGAAAATACAATGAACTTGAAGTACTTTTTAGTTGATTACACAGACTGATTATACATGTCATCCACTATACCTTTCATAACAGTAATTGTTCAACATCTTATTTGTGATACATTCCTGTATGAAGTAGGAAAACAAAAATGGAATGTGCCAAAGAGTAAATTCAATTTATACCATCCCCCAATCCCCTATTTCTGTAATGTTTCAAGATCACAAATGCTTACAGTGAGAATCTTGTCAGTGAGGACTCTGAGACCAGAAATGCAAATGGCTAATGTTCAAGTAACTAACAAAGAATGATGTAAACCTGCGTGTTCTTCATCTCCACGAGCATAAAGGCATAATTTATTTTTAGTAAATCGTGGGAGTGAGTTACACCCTAATATCTTAATTAATTAGCTGGTCATTCTTAATTAACAGTTTTCCTGTCACTATCGTATGGCAAGGAACTACTAAATTTAAAAATCTGTAGGTGGGCTGAGAGGAAACTATAAATTAAATATTACACAAGAAATAATTTGTCAGATCATATATGCTCACTATATGCATATACAGTGCCATAATTGTCCATGGCATTTTAAAATTGATGAAAGAGCCTCAAAGTTATCTATTCAGAGAATATTCTGATAAAGAGAAATAGATGGATCCTGGCGATGGAGCTGTTCAGGGCTCCATATGCATGTGACAGTTTCTTATTTACATGTCGCTCATGTTTATGCATGTTTAGAAGAATACAGCTGCTACCCCATTCTCCAGAAATCATAGATACCGGTCAAGTCTACAAACGGTAGCCACATTTGAGCTTGTAATGTATTTATCATGAAAAGCTACAAGTTCTAATGTTAGGGAGGGAGAGAAGAGCACAATTTGCTTTGAAAAGATAACAGACATTTTTCAAAAAACAAATACTGTATATTCAATTCAGCCCCTTTAGGTGCTTTCATGTTATAGGAATTCTGCTGGTGATGAAAACAGCATTCAGCCAATCACATGGCGGTACCCTAGTGCCATCCAAAGTAGAAGCCTAGTGTTTAAAATAACCCTGATGAATTATTCATAGATCTGATGTTTATGCAAATTAGAGAATCATGCACCCACCTGACCACCAAGGGAAGAAAAAAACACAGGGAAAAAAAAAACCCACCATGCTTTTAGCATTCTCCAGAACCTATGTAATCAAATGATAATATTCTTTCATTAAATGCATCAAGGAATTACAATCCTTACCTGGTTAGTTTGTAGGGCCTTCAGATTTTCTGGATGAAATAACTGACTGTGCGTGCAACCAATAAAACTGAACTGAAAAGCTGATTAAGGGCACTTACTTAATGCAAAGCCACTCACTGAATATTCATATGATGCCTGTGTTTATGCAAATTAAAGCAAAAGCAAGCCCAAGGGGATTGGTTGCCATAGCCCACAAATAGTGTGTACAGCAGAAAATATAGAGAGTAGTGACAAATAAATCTTAAAATTCATAGCTTTGGAGCAACAAAGAAGAAATAGTAAAATATTAAAAAGGCTAGGTGAATTACAGTTTTAAAGTGCTTTATTTAATCATATTACTTTGGGGCTATTGACTATTCCTACCATGTAATGATCTATAATTATCTTAATGCCAAAAGATACAGTCACTTGTGTTTGTCAGCTTTATTTATCTTGCAGTCATTTATATGAGCATATCCCTTAAGCATAGAAGAGTAAAGAAGAAACAATTAGAATAAAAACATAATTCAATACATTAATAACTAAACCCAGGGCCATATGTGGCCCTTTGTTAAGTCTCATGTGATCATCCTTCAGTGGTTATATCTTACTAGGGAGTGACGTGTCAGTGGGAGATCTCCAACATTAGGCTCAGCTCTTTGCTTTCTTAATATTGATATGTATCTGCTTTATTTGAAATGGAGATTAATTTATATTAAACATATTTTATATATTTCACAATGGATATTGTGAATCTTTTGACCAAGATGATTTTGGCATATGCAGTTTCAAATTCCAAGGATTTTCACTTTTGGAGCCCAAATGCAATAATGTTTTCCGAAATGCATGCTAATATGTAGTGTTCTAATCATGAAACGATGTGAATCCTCACGTATGTATGTGAGAACTGATTACAGGCATTGACAGGATTCATAATATTTAAGTGATACAATGCATGTCAGGCATAAAATGCTTTCCATTGTCAAGGATATTCTCCACTTTTCACTTTTTTTTAATAAGTAAGAATGGAGATGGCTAAAAATGCTGGAATACATCTGATAGGTATTTTTGTTTGCTTTTGATTTTCTCTTTGTTTTCTGGAACATACTTTGCAAACTTCACAAATAAGAGGTCAATGTTCTTCACTGCAGTTGCCACTGACTGAAGAGTATTTATTATTTCCAATATTTTCCTAATAATTGTCACATCTTCACTCTGGTCACTCTGATCTCCCTCACATAATGTAATAAATTTTCCAATACTCTTAAGACATAAAAATATTTAAAGCAACTTAAGCTTTTCTACAAAGCTGCCTATCCTTATCAAAGATCCTACAAACACTAGATCCAATGGTTATTATCTTGATTCTGGTGATGGTATCACAAGTGTATGCATGTGTCTAAACTCATAAAATTGTATGCATTAAATGTGTGTGCAGTTTTTTTGTCTGTTAGTTAGACCTCAAGAAAGCCAGGGCAGGGAAAGAAGATCGGATCTAATTCCTGGACACTGTTTTCCTAGAAGGCATTTAGAAAAAAAGAGATTTCTTTGTGGTGCCTTATGGTTGCCTAAGTATGGCTTTCATGGTTTCAAATAATTTCCTTTCTTTCATAGTTGCTCATTGGCTTTCCATGAAAGTAATCCTCATAAGTGTACATTTATCAACATCCACATGGATTTTCTATAAGTGATATTATATGTATATGTTAATTCTAATCAATGTCTCCTTAAAATTCCCCTAAGTTTCAGAACTGTCTTGGGAAATGATGCAATTGGCATATCAAATATTTAGAATAAAGTTGGTGAAGTTTTGGAAGCCATGACCTTCCATTATTTGTTTATTGGCAACTTCTTTCCTTTAATTTATTAATTTTTAATTTCATATCTGTTCCAAAGTACAGAATAAAAATTAATGGATAGCTGATAGTACACTTGCTTTGATATCATGCAATTTTTCTTCTACCGATTTAGGAATATATTGTTCAGAAGGTAGACCAGTAATTTCTTAGCTTCTAATTAAAGAATCCTAAATTTAAAACTTCTACTAAGAAAGAATATTTAGGTTAATCAGTAACAGTTGCCTTTTATTAAGCTTCTCTATCTCCATAAAGATTATTTTTAAAAAATCAGAGCACATAGTTAATTAACTGGTACCAGATCTTTCTCTAAAAAATATTTCTTCATGTAACTTAATCCCAATAGAAACATTTGCAGACAAAATACTTCATTGGTTAATAATAATAACGATGACAGTAATAATTATTGTTTTCAATATAAGAATCCCAATTTGAAGTTCTGGAAGAAGTCCTCATGTTGGTAAATTCATATTTTTCTTTTAAACATCAAAATCTTCCAACTTTCTAATTAATATTCAAACACGTTTTTACCAACACCAATTATTGCTTATGTAAGCTGCATTCGCTATGCTTTGGTCGTAAAAAAACTAAGCCTTCCTTCAGAAAGATATTTCTATTTTCAAAGAAATACATTACACACACACACACACACACACACACACATCTCAAATGAACTGTCAGAGCAAAATATAAGTGGGTATCATTAATGTCATCCTTTGTCCAATTACTCATATCATTAGTGGGATTTCTTCTTTCTTTTCTTAGATTGAATCTCTTAATCTCTGGCCCTTGCACAACTCTGGGGTATTTCTGACATCTTTAAAATATTTGTAAACCAAATCCAAACTGCCCTAGGCCACGGTCTCTTCAGACCTTTATCTTGTACCTATGTAGAGCAAGAGTAGTTTATATTCAGTGAACTAGGTTCTACAGAAAACCAAAATAGTGTATTCCACGTGAAATAATCAGATGCTTTTGAGACTAAGTTAACTGGTTTAAATTGATGGATTCACAATTTCCAGTTTCATAATTCACTCAATTGTTTACTCTGTGAACAAAACTAAATCCTAAATTACCTATTTAAAGTTCTTCTAAAGGTTCCATAAAGAGATAAAGCTCAGCTCATTTGCCGATTACCTAAAAATTCTGAGTCTCTCTTTTGAAGCCAACCCGTTGGGCTTTATATAATCAATCCAAAGAAAGTAAGTGAATATATAGATGCAACTAAATCTCAATCAGTAAATCAATCAGATGAAATTGATAGTCCATTGGCCCAGATATAAAATTGGGCCAGAGACTGGCTTCTCCCTGAAAAACATAAACACATAAAACTTGTTTGGTCTATAAATGTTTTAAAATTAAAATAAGCGGACAAGATTAAAAATTACATGATTTTACATACAAACCTAATTTCCTGATTTTCTTGGAAAATCAGAAAGTGTCTCGTTCTGGGCTGACATCCCCCTGAAGTAATGAACCTCTGGAGCCAGGTAGAACTGCTTCTTCCAAGCAGGTCCCAGTTATCCATCTGCCAGGAGTTCTTGCCAAGATGGTTTGTTCTTTTATACTATCCCTGGAGGCATGAATTTGTGACCTGAGGCATTTGAGTTGAGTTGTGAATTTGGGGTAGCACTGTTTTCAATCTACACATGTCTGATTTTTATATTTTTGATAGTTGTATGTTTATACATTTGTTGTCCAAGGAGTCATTTAGAAGAAAAATAATCCACATGAAGGGTAGGTTACCACTGGCTTGCCAGGCTGTTTCCATGGCTACACATTGACATTTCTGCTTATGTTAGATATGATCATGCTATCCTTTTTATAACACCATCAACAAGAACATCTGTAATAGAAAAATAAAATAAAACATCAATACTATTTTACAGATCTCTATTTGTAGTGGGGAATCAATCTCTCTGCTCTATAATCTCACCTACAGTAACAAACAACCTTTAGGTTTTGGTTGAGGTTAATCGAAAGCAACATTTCTTTCCTGCTTGACTCCTTAGTAAGCGTTGCCGGCATTATGAGCAAGTCCACCAAAGCTAGATATGTACCATGCTTCAGTAAGATCATTTGGTAGACTTTTTTTTTTTTTTCCTAAAAAATGTTCTGTCTCCACACGGGAAAATATTTTAAATCAATTCAGGGAGCTTAACTGCTTACTGAACATTATAGTTTTGTTATACATAAGATGGGAAGCTCATACATAGACAACTGGGTCTTCTCTGCCTGAAATTGCTTGGTTTGTATGAACCCTACATCATGATTATAGAGATGCTGCCTACATTCAGCTCTTGATTTCGCTTTATCCCAACATTTCAAAATTCCTTTTACTGCTTTCTCTTTTTAAGGGCTCTGACTGGCATCTAGTTCATTGAAATTAACTTGATAAATTAGTTTGATAAACAGTTTAAGAAAAGGGCCAGTGGCAGAGAAAATCCCGTTCAAATGAATCTTTCACATCACTCTGTATATGCAAGAATCAGCCAAAACAATATCGGCTCTCGTGGCACCTAAATTCATTGATGGCTTGATTTAACCTGTGGTTCAATACATGTGTAGGTGCTATTGTGGCAGCCCACAGTCTCATTTCCTAAGGTGATTTCTGACCTTGCATATTTTGGGAGAGATTGGTGTTTTGATAAGAATATTTTCAGAATAGTGAACAGTTACTGTCCTCTGGTTACTTCACTCCTGTGATACATTTGTTGAAGTCCCCTGTATCTGTTTGCATCATGACCATCCCATCTTCACGGCCATAACTTACAGGCTTCCCGTCTATTCTTTAATCTTATTTCAAATATTTAATTACTTCACTTAAAGGTTGGCAGATTGAACTTCCACTTCATGTATCTTCCAAAATTACGGATTCGGCATGCTTACTCTATCTCAATTCTGTTTCTATAGATTTGAACCTTGTCATCACCCATGGCATGCCTGTACCTTTCTTTCCCCTGTACCTACAGCTCACCTATTTCTTCTTTTTCATTTAACCTTTTCATTTTCATTGCATCTAGTATATCTCTGTTTTTATTTTGCTCTGTACCAATTTGAATTCTCTGAGTAGCCAGAGTAAATATGTTCTCACTCCCTGAACTATCCACCCTCAGAGACTTCCTATCCAGAAATAAAACCCACATTTATTTCCTTTACTCCAGTTCCCATATAGTCGGGCATATGAATGTTGAGGTTTTTTTGTTTTTGTTTTTGTTTTTTTTTCAGTGCACTGTGAACTCATGTTATCATCCTTGATCTCAGCAGTGAGATGGACATCTCATTTCCTGCCCATTTCCTGGACATGCTCTACTTCCTGCCCAGGAGGGATGGGATATGACATTGCAAAGGGTCTGCCGAGTACCAGGCGTATATTTGACATTATGTACGTGCAGAAAGCTACCGCTGCAGAGCAGATACAGGATATCATTACTATCCCAAATTACTCCTTTCTGGTCAATCTCCACCCCTCATGCCTGGTACCAGGCAGCCATAAGCCTGCTTGCTGGCACTGTGACATATTATGTTTTTCTTGTTCTACATAAAATTCTTTATAATTTCATATAAATAGAATGTAGTCTTTGTGTATGGCTTCACTTACTTAGCACAGATGTTTGAGATTCATTCATGTTGTTGCATGTGTCAGTGGCTTATTCCCTGTTAGTACTGAAAAACATTCCATTGTATAACCTCATAATTTCACCAGTGACTAGACATTTGAATTGTTTCCAGTTTGGGGCTATTATAAATATATTTTCTATGAACATTCGCATACAGATCTTTATGCAGACATATGCATTAATTTTTCTCGGGCAAATATGATTAGAAGTGGTAGTGGGGTTATAGTATAGACTTCCTTTATAAGAAACTACCAGAAAAATTTTCAGCCTGACTATGGAAGAGAATTTATGTTAACCCTCATGATTGCTGTCTCTTGGTGTTCATACTTTTTATAACTCCATGCCTTGAGTGTGTGCAAACTCTGTGACTGGCCCCTAACCAGTTAAATGTGGCAAATGTGAGTAGATATCATTCTTGTCAACACATTACCTTGCATACAAATCTGTGCTGAAATCTCTTTAGAGTTGCTGTTGCCCTTGCTCATTCAAGTGAGCTTCCATGAATTCCACAGTCAAAATAATTCTGCCAAAAAACCCGAGGGAGGTGGAAAAGGACCTCAAGCCTCAAATGAGAACCTAGCCCTGGCCACACTTTAATGGAAATTTTGTGAGTCCCTAAGCAAAGGACCTCCCTATTTCTGATCTGTAAAGACCATGAATTAATACTAAATGTGTTTTTTAAGCTGCTGCTGATGGTAATTCGTTACACAGCAAGAGAAGATTAATATGTTAGCTATATCACTTTGTATTTCCACCAATGATGTGCATTCCAGTTGCTCCATATCCTTGATTTGGTATTATCAATCTTTTCTATTTTAACCCAAAAACCTTGCTTGGATTTAATTCAAATGGCATTGAATCTACAGATGAATTTAAGAAGAATTGACTCTTAATATTGAGTATTCTGGTGAATGAACATAGTAGATATCTCCATTTATTAAAATCTCCTTTAATTTCTCACAACAATCTTTGTGATTTTTCAATACCTAGGTCTCACATCTGGATATATTATGTGAAGTTTATCCCTAAATAATCCATGATTTTAATGCTAGCTTCAATGGTATTTAAAATTTTTAATTTATAATCATTTATTTGCCAGTATATACACATAAAAATGGTTTTGTACATTGACCTTGTATTCTGCTATCTTGCCGGGCTTTAGATTTTACTTGTGGTTTCTTTGGCATTTTCATCACTTGTTGGGGTGGGCTGAAAATTTTGCTCTCCTTTACTGTAGGGATAGTTTAGTCTTACATGGTTCTTCTGAGGTTTTTACCAAATTCCCTGAGTGAACATCACGGGCTCTCACATCTCTGTGCGCTCTGGAAAGTGTTCAGCTTAAACCCCCCGCCCCCTCTTTGCCCTTGCATACATAGTTGAGTATTCAGCAAAGATTCAAGAGAATTCTCGTGCTGAATTTGGAAGCTCCTTTTCTGCTTATCTCCCCTTCTCCACAACTCTAGCCTGCAACCCCTGGCTACCTCAGCCTCCCTGAACTCCAGTCTCTGGGTCGTCACTTCAACAAGAGCAACATTCTGCTCTCCCAGTTTCACAGTTTGCAAAGCAGATGTGCCTCCAGGCAGAAAGCCAGGCAATTGTAGAGTTTTCCCATTTCTTTTACCTTAATGGTCCTAAGGTCTTTTAGAAATTTAATCCAGTTTTGTAATTATTTCCTATGGAAATCTAAATCCAAACCCTGTTACTATGTCATGGCAGGAAATGTACACCTCTGCGTGTGTTTCAGACTTTTTAAATTCTCCAGTTAGATCCTATTTTTTTTTACCTTGTTTCACAGATTATTTGGAATTTCTGGTCCACCAGCTACCATTTTCTGCATGCTAACAGAATGGACAAAACATGAACACATGATGTGTACACAGCCATTAGGCATTTTATGTGGATATCAACAAATAAAATAGACAAAAAATAAATAAGGGTACAGAGAATTTTAGTAACACATTTGATAGCTTTAATCAAGTTGATTTATAGAGAATTTCTTACCAATAACAGAAAATATACGTTCTTTTAGAGCATACACAAAATATTAAAAAGTTAACTGTTTGGTCTCAGCATAATCTCAAAAATTCCAAAAAACATAAACCATGCAGATTATAATACTAGCAACAGTGTGATAAAGTTTGTGATGAACAATAAAAAAAATAGCTAAAAATATGCATTCATCTGAAATTAGAACATGCACTTTGAAGCAGCTTTTGTGTTAAAGAAGCCCTCGAAAGAAAAATTACAGATAATAATGGAGTTGCATCACATGCAAATTTAGCTTCTGCAGATTCAAATATGCTTACTTATATGAGGAAAAAAGTGAGAGTGAGATATAAATAACTATCTAAATAATGGGGTTGATTCTTACTGCCATTCCATTCAAAGAGCAGATGCATGTGAAAAGAGAGAGATGTTCTGATCTGTTAGCTCTGCTCCTCTTCATGATGTATCACACCACACTGAATAGCATACATTCCTTTAAGGATCCAGGAAAGTGCCTTGAACTTGTGGTAATTGGTGACCAGGTAATTTGGACCAAACCACCAAGTGAAGCCTAGCAGAGGAGGATTTACCATGAAGCTTAGGTTCCAGGGTTTTTCACTTGTATGCTTCCTTTCAAGACTCTGTGTCTGATTTTGTGTCCTTTTCCAAAAGATGGGTCCATAAATCATATAAATTTCTGGGCCCACAAAACATGATCATCAACCAAAAGAAATATTGGAGTTCAAAATGATAGGAGTAACCATGTCAATATGCAGGAGAACATAGAAATCCAAAGATCTTTGGAGTTCCTTCTGTGCAGGGGACATTTTCAGATCTAGGAAGAACTTTGAGGAGTTGAGCAGTATCTTTGACGATTTCTTTGATCTAGAGCAACAAAAGCTGAGTCCAAGGCTTAGCAAAGGAGGGTAGCCCTGGTAAACAACCCCTAAGGGTCACCTACGCCTTAGGAGTAGGGACCGATAGAAAGTAATGCAATCCTTTCAAGCACTGAACAAGCTCTAAGGTATCTGGTTTCCACAGAAAACCTCAAATCTTGAAATTAACTTAAGATCACCTGTTTTGCTTGTGTCCCAAGATGCCTGACAAAAGTAACTGGAAATTCTTTCTGAAGGAAGATAACTTCATTTCAGCCTTCAAATTGTTTCTGCAATTTTTTTTCAAAAACATTAAGCACACAGCCAAAGATGAGGGGAAAAGACAACATAAGCAACAAGCAACGGCAATAGGCAATGAAATATATCCACAGGCACACTAGGCAATGAAATTACTGGTCATGGATTGTAAAATAACTATATTTACTATGCTCTTAGAATTACAAACATAATTTTCAAATGTAAAGTAAGAACTGGAAATTATGGGGTTCCTGGGTGGCTCAGTCGGTTAAGTGTCCGACTGCGCTCAGGTCATGATCTCACGGTTCGTGGGTTAGAGCCCCACATCGGGCTCTGTGCTGACAGCTCAGAGCCTGGAGCCTGCTTCAGATTCTGCGTCTCCCTCTCTCTCCGCCCCACCCCTGCTTGTGCTCTCTCTATGTCTCTCAAAAAATGAATAAATGTTAAAAAAAATTAAAAAAAACCTGGAAATTATGAATAGTGATATAGCCTGTTTTTAAAACCTGGAAATTCTGGAGCTGAAGTACACATTGAAAAACAGGTAGTTTCTGGATATTACAGTGGCAAATAAAACATACACAGGGAGAGAATTAAATCAATGAGAGATAGAGATCGGAACAAGTGTCCTCTTTCAGAGAAGATGGCTTTCTGACCTATACAAACCACACTGGAGACAAAATGGTCTTCAAGTTCTTTTGTTATGATTACAATCTCACAAAGAAGTTGACACTTCTCTCTTACTCTCAATTCTAATTTGGACTTGGGAAAGGACTCTGACTGGGCTGTGTAATATCAAGGATCTACCCTTGGTCTAATCACAGTTGATTAGGAGATATCCACATTCTGAAATATTCCTCAAACACAGGTTAAGGCATGTATACTATAATTGTAAATGCAGAACCTGAAGTCACTACTCTAAGTATAGACTCCTTTCCATGGTTGCAATTTTGCCTTACATTCAACTGAAAATTGTAATTAAGAATCTTCAAAGATATTGCATTATCTTTATTAGAATTCCCCAGCATGTCACCCTTCTTTTGAAAAACTGCAATATGGCCATACTTGGTGAGTTTTGTTTCATATTTAAAGAGGGACCTTTACATCATGTATCTAAGAGACACTTATTTTTCTTGATCTTTCTATAGCATTTGATAACCCCAACTAATCCTTTCAAGAAATACTCTAACACTGGCTTATGTAATACTATACTTTCATGGTTTTTCCTGTATTTTTGGCCATTATTCTCTCTATATTTACTTTGTAGTCTCATTCCCCCCTCTATCTAGCCATTAAGAATTGGGTTTCCTTAAGGTTTTCCCCTAGATTCTCCTTGTCAACTTACTGCCTAGGCAGCCTTATCCATGGTGAGAGCTTCAAAATCTATATATTGCCATAATCCCACATTTAATCTCTAGTCAGAATCACTCCTCTCATTTTGGAAATATTTAAGTCTTCTAACTCAATGTAATGTGAGATGTTAGTAACAGAGGAAAATGAGTACAGAGTATATGGGAAGTGTCTTTGACCTTCAAAGTTTTTCTATAAATCTAAAAAAAAATTTAAACAAACTTTATATAAAAAAAAACTTAGAACCAAATTACTTAGTGGTTAAATGGAAAAACTGTACTAAGGAAGCTAATTAAATGTTCAGTGCCAGAAAATGTACTATCAACTCCTACCTACACAGGTGTGAGGGAAAGGACGTGTGACCTGTGAATTTTATGCTTGGCTAAATTATCATTTGATTTAAAGGTCAAAACAAATATTTAACTCTTCTGGAAAAGACAAATGAAAAACAAAATCCAGTGTTGAAGATAGAATAATTTTTTTTAATTTATGTATTTATTTTTTTTTAATTTTTTTTTTAACGTTTATTTATTTTTGAGACAGAGAGGGGCAGAGCATGAACGGGGGAGGGTCAGAGAGAGAGGGAGACACAGAATCGGAAGCAGGCTCCTGGCTCTGGGCCATCATCAGCCCAGAGCCCGACGCGGGGCTCGAACTCACAGACCGTGAGATCGTGACCTGAGCTGAAGTCGGACGCTTAACCGACTGAGCCATCCAGGCGCCCCATTAATTTATGTATTTAAATTCAAGTTGGTTAACATACAGTGTAGTATTCGTTTCAGGAGTAGAATCCAGTGACTCATCATTTACATATAATACCCAGTGCTCCTCCCAAGAAGTGCCCTCCTTCATGCCCATCACCCATTTAGCCCCTCCCCCCCCACTTCCCTCCAGCAACCCTGTTTGTTCTCTATAGTTAAGAGTGTCTTATGGTTTGCCTCCTTCTCTGTTTCTACCTAATTTTTCCTTCCCTTCCCCTATGTTCATCTGTTTTATTTATTAAATTCCACATATGAGTGAAAGTGTATACTATTTGTCTTTCTCTGACTGACTTATTTCACTTAGCATGATATACTCTGGTTCCATGAACATTGTGGCAAATGGCAAGATTTCATTCTTTTTGAGCACTGAGTAATTGAATCAAAATTTTTATAATTTAGGAATAAAAGGCTGTTTTAGCTATCTATTGCTACATACCTTTGTAAGTCATAGTTTCTGTGGGTTAGGAATTTGGGGGTGGTTTAGCGGGATGGTTCTGATTCAGTGTTTCTCATGAGTCAAGATGTTGGCTAGGACTGAGTCCTGAGAAAGCTTTATTGGGGCTGGAGGGGCAGCTGGAGGATCACCAATGGCTACTGGCAAAGGACTCAGTCCCTAGCTAATGTTCCCAAGGAGCCCCAGTTGCTCACGAAGTAGATGTCTCCCTAGAGCTGTTTGAGTGTCTTTATGATATAGTATATGGCTTCCCTCAGAATGAGGGGTCCAAGGAAGAAAGACAAATAAAAGTCACAACACCCTTCATGTCCTGGTCTCAGAGGTTACTCTTTCCCATTCTCCAGGTGAGTTAGTTTTATCTCTTGTCAAAGAATTTGTGGACATATTTTTAAAAATTTCTGGTGTAAATAAGTGCCAAGTGAATTACTTTTATTTAATACCTGGGAGTTAATTGGCATCTAGAAATATTTAATGCAGTTAAGATTTTATTTTAATGCCTAAAGAATTTGCAGTCTTTCTCCCCCCTCAACCTTATAGGCATATTTTAGAAATTAACATATCTTGTGGTAAAGAAATGTTTATGTGAAGTTAGCAGTTATTCCAGTTTCACTTCATTTCCTTTTTCTTTTGTTGCATTTAAATAAAACTAATTTAATACTTTATTTTAGAGTGACATGTGCAGTGCATTTCTGTTTATGAAATTGTTTCTCTTATTTCTACATTTCTCTATCCTCCGTCTGGAGATGTGGCTAAAGAGATGTCTATAATGATATGTGCCTAATATTTCTTCTATATCTAGGTGATGTTATTATTATTTTTTACTTTCTAATTTTCATTGTTCTGTATTGTGAAATTCGGACCATGTGTATTTGTTTTTTGTGTTTTGACCATGTGCGTCTTGCCTTCTCAGAGGTTACATAATCTTAAATTCACAGGATTCTTGTTAGGTAGTGACATAAAATGCCTTATAAATTTTTGTTCACAGAAACAAGACCAACCAGATGACATTGCCTGCTGGCGGAGGGAGGATGCAGACTAGCAGGGAGAAAACCATACTAGCTCTTCCAGGGTGATGTCCATCTCCAAAAAATGAACATTTCATGTGACGTCCCATAACTGCTCCTTGCTCTGGTCTATCTTCGTTTTAATTAAAACTCAGGTATATGGAATAAATAAAAAAGCTTACTATCATCATCAGTCCATTTATGACCCTGCTTCTATTTCATTTATTTTGTTTTACTTTTTGTTCCCTTTATCCCTGCTGCCTAGTCCCATTCCCCACCCACTCTATTCTGAGATAACTATTAATCAACTACGATTGTTTTATTTTAAAAATATGCTGTAGAATTAGGTTATACAACATTTCAATTCAGGATTTTATGTATTTTTTTTAAGTGGAATTAGCACGCATTTTATTTTCTTTTACGGTTACAATTCTGTTTTGTATTAAGGTAGTGTTCATTTAATAAAATGGGATTTTTTTCTATCTATTGAAACAGCTCTCATGAAATATTAATTATTAATTCTAAAAAGTTTGCTCCAGTTTTTATGTATACCTGGTGAGGTCTATGGAGAAGACTTGGTGAGTATGAATCCTCCCTGTGTCTGTTCTTTTTTTTTTTTTTTTTTTTAATTTTTTTTTTTCAACGTTTATTTATTTTTGGGACAGAGAGAGACAGAGCATGAACGGGGGAGGGGCAGAGAGAGAGGGAGACACAGAATCGGAAACAGGCTCCAGGCTCTGAGCCATCAGCCCAGAGCCCGACGCGGGGCTCGAACTCACGGACCGCAAGATCGTGACCTGGCTGAAGTCGGACGCTTAACCGACTGCGCCACCCAGGCGCCCCCTTTTTTTTTTTTTTTTTAATTTTTTTTCCCTGTGTCTGTTCTTCTAGATGTTAACTATCCTCACATTAGCCCATATTTGGCCTCTACCAATTGGTTGAAATTTTGGCTAAATCATTCTTACTGGACTGTGTGGTGTTAAGACAGTAAGTGCTCATATCTTGTCTTTCCTTGAAGGTTCCTGTGTTTCCTTAGATTTCAGGTTAGTTACCCTGAGACCTTAACTTCAAAAGTAGTTGTGGGTTCAAAAGTAGTTGTGATTCTATTGAGTATCTGAATGTTTTTATTATTTTAAGGCTGGGAGTGATGTGCTTTTCTGCTTTGTATACCCTCAACAGAACCCAAAACTTCACTCTTCTGTTATGAAGAAGGTCGAAGCCAAATTCTAGACTACAATGTAATTATCCTATAGAAATCTGTGGTGTGCATTATAGGTTTCACTTTTATATTTGGCCTCATTTTATTGTGTTGCATATATTTGTTTAAAATAACCTCAAACCTTTTAAGAAATTTCTGCCTAATAAACAAAAAGATAGGTAGGAAGGTCTATCTGCTTTTCTGTCACCTCCCTTTTAACAGAATTCTAGCTTTCCCACTTAGTTTCTCTTCTTTTCTTTTTTCCTTTTGCCTATGCTTTTATTTGAAATGAGGACCCAAGAAGAAAAGGAAAGTGAAGAGAGACAGTAGCATCCAGATTAGAATTAGAGGTTTTTAATAGTCATTAAAAATGAAACACAGAAACATCTTGAATGTGCGAATGAAAAAAAGGGAGAAAAAGGAGGACTTAAATGAGTACCGCTGTGGAACGTGTATTCTTGCATGAGGTATAATGAGAGACAAATAAAGACATTATTTTAAAGGTGCTTTTTGGCTGAGAGATTTTTTTCTCTTACGTGAGATGAGGCCATGCACGTCATGCAATGGCTTTATCGTATCATATAAAAAATGTTTGGGGATTTTGTGAAAGATTGTTAAAACAATCCAAAGATTTCTTTCATCTTTAACATATATTGTTCTGCATTGTTTTATAAAATATATAATATTCCCTCCCACTAAGTTATATATATATATATTTTTTTGTAAAATCTGTGTTTTAGAGACTTTTCATTATTTTTGAAAACTGCTGTAATGATGATATATATTAAATAAAAAGATAAACACACTTGACATGAAGTCCCGTTTGGGGGAATATATTCCCCCAAAGCAATAGTATAATATCAGTAAAAAGGTGTTTATTTCAGTATTATTTCTGAAGCAATGCATAGAAATAATCTAATGTACAGTAAGACAGAATGGGTGAATAAATTATGATGTGTCATATAAAGTGCAAATTATACAAGAATTAAACATAATGTGATAATTGACATATATATATATAGATTTGGAAATTTGTGCATATTATATTTTTAACCAGAAAAAGCAATGAATTGAGTAATAAACATATTTTTCTAAAACTATATCTATACAAATACATATATATATCAGATATACATGTATAAAGTTGGAAAATAGGGAAAATGAATACCAAACCAATTATTTCTAGAAGTTGCATCTGAAGAGAAGGAGGACAAAGAAACTTGCCCTTTATTCATATACTTTTTTAAAGTGATGACAGAATCAGGAATGATCTGGGTATTTCAATAAACAGTTACAGATACAACTTCAGTCAATGTTCTAAAAGAGGTACATACTAAATAATTAATAATGATGATACCTGTGGGTTAAGGTGGGGAAATCAAAGGGAGGATTTTCATCAGATCATTATATACCTGTTTAATTTTTTTCAATAAATATAAATCATGTTTGACTAAAAATAAAAACAATCTGAACCAATCTGAACCACTGTCTTTTCCACTGTAGAAGCTCAAATTGAGTAGTCATGGTGTTGCGTTGGCGATTATGCAAAGACCCAATAGCACAGGCTTCTCAAAGAGGTTGAACGTCCGATGCATCAGAAGTGGAATCTGATGTTATTTACTCAATATGTTATTAACTCTTGAGGAGACCTATCAGCTATTTGGTGACAACTTAATTTAAGCAAGTTATGTCTTCTCTGAGGTGCATTTATGGAACTGGGATAAACTAAGGCATAACTAACACTTCAAACTTCTCTTTGAATCAGGCTGACACCACCTTCCAGGGCCTTTGCCTGAAATAGCGCCTGATTAGCTTCAACCTCTTGTCTTGGATCCTGCACTCCTGTATTGATTTCTCCTGGAAGCACTTTCCTATTAAACCACTTACACCTGAATCCTCGGGTTAGGATCTACTTCCGGGGAATCCAGCCCGAGACCCTGGCAAACCCAAGGCTTTTCCACCAGCCCCGTCTCCTCAGGATTTGCCTGCTGCCTTCTGTGTCAATCTCCAGCACTGCGGCGCGAGAATTCTGGGTAAGTGTCTGGAATTAACTTCTACCTAATGCTATAGTTCATTACATGTAGAACTGCAAATATTCCTACAAAGGTATCCTTGTGCCTTGGCATGTTCCCGCCAAGTCCAATAATGGTGACTTACAGAAGGATTTATTTTCAAAGGTCACGTTAATTTCTCCTGATGTGTTTGGCACAAGAGGTATGAGAAAATCACTCATCGGGCCTTTACTATTATGCAGTCTACTTAAACGTTATGCAATGTACTTAAAACTGAAATTTTAATTTTAAAAAATAATTAAAAAGTATACAAAGCTGAATACAATGAGTTTCTGGCACTGCTGATATCTAGCCAACAGTCTAAATATGGGGAATTACCATCTAAAAATAAATGCTAGTATTGAGTAATTGCTCTGGTTAAGATTGTTTTGAACAATCACTACATGTCATTCTCAGTTGTACCTTATTTGCTGAAAGAACATTCAGATTTCATTCTTCCTAATTCAAATCTTCGTTTAAGAACAAGCATAATTGGGAAGTGAACTGAAATAACTTTGGATTCACTTTCTCAGCTAAACTGATTTTTTTTCATGTTTTAATTGCTCCCTAATTTCTGTATTATTGCTACATGTCCTAAAATAAATTTTCCATCTGCTTTCCATGTTTGATTGTCATGTTGCCTCCCTTTGAAACTGCTAAACAAGCAGCTTTTCTAATCGCAATTTGTGGCTGTAGTGCATTTCAATGCTCACTATGCATATGGAAAATGCACTTGCCATTCAAAAATACAGAATAGATTGAATATAACTAGATAATTTCATTTGTGGATATAGATTGTACTCTGCAGCAGTTTTATTCCCATATTTAGTAAATTCTGGTGAAAGGAACAATTTCTGGGAAAAAGTGATTAAAAGGGAATAGCAAACATCTGTGCATCTTTCTTCCAATTTTTTTCTCTAACTTTTTCTCTAAATTTTTCTCTCACCAGACCCTCAAAAGTTTTTAGTTTAATTTGAAAAGGATAGCATATGTTTTTTTTTTAAAAAGAGCATAATGACATATTCCACAATTAGACACCTTTCTTAAAAGATAAGGAAACATGTAGTTATGTGAATACATTCCATATATCTAAGGCATGAATTTACACTGAAGTGATTGAAATAGCAATGAGTTATTTCAGAGGCTTACCGGTATACAAGATTAAAAGATAATTAAAAGTATAAAATTAAGTTTATTTTCTTTCTAAGATTATGCTGGAAAAGTACAAGAATAAAAATAAAGGAGTATACCTTCTTCCATAGTAAATTTAGTTTTCTATATAAGCTAATAGAAAAAATCCAATAGCTGGAGCCTGAGTCAAGGCAGTCCATTGTCCAATGGTAGTTATGGTGTTAATTTCACCATTCAAAGATATGAATATAAAGTAAAACTAACTCTACTTTGAGGGTAGTAAATTTGGAAAAGGTGATTTGGCCATATACTGTGTATAAACCTTAAAATTTTCAGTATCTTTTGGTAATCCACTACAAACAAGTTAATCTAAGAAGATAGAGATACTTACAGAGACATGTTCAGTGATACTCATTTCAATGTTATTTGTGGTCATACATAGTGTAAATTGGCTGTCCAATAGAAAGGGAATGGCTTAATAAACTAGATGTGTTCATTTATGGGCAATAATTTAGGAATCATTTTAGGGGAATATTTGATCCCTTATAAATGTTCACAAATAAAAAAAATGAAGTTATAATATATTCATAGGATTACAATTTGTTAACATGAATATAGGAAAATTATGACAAGATTATATAAAAATGTTAATGGTGACTTTCTCTGGTATGAAATTATGGATAATTTTTATTTTCTTCTTTCCATGGTACATATTTTCCCAACTTCTGCAGAGTAATACTCCTTTTAAGTAGAGGAAAATTACAGAAATGGTATTTTAAGCTTTTTATGTTGTAATGCTAAATAACTACTTTCTATATGTACCAAAGAGATGATTGAGGGCTAGCTTAATTAATAGGATTGGTGTGGAAAGAAAAATGCAGACGGGTAACTATTTTCAGGTGAAATGTGCATGAAGGAAGTCAGAAGTTTTTAGTATTGTTTAATTTTTAGAGTAGTTTGTTACATGAAGAGACTAAAAAACTCTTACCTTTTCACCTCTAGTTTCAAACAGAAATGTGTGTGTGCAGCCTGAATCTCTGGGATGATATTTCTGTACTTCAAGCCTGTCAATCCCTCACCTTTCCAGAACACTAAACCAATAAAGTGAATTATTTTCAAGAACAACGAAACAGAGAAAATGTGATCCATAAATTGACTTCTTTGTTCTGCCAATTGACTAAGTGACACTTAGTCATCTCTAAGTGCCTGGAGAAAATAAAAGGCATTTCTTTAGTGACGCTGATGAACAATTAGGCAATTGTAAAGCATTGAACGACAAAGTGCAGAATGCAGCGTAATATTGTTTTAGGCGTCTTCCTTCCCTTTCTCTTTTTATTTTTATTTTTGGAGGAAAAATGCTTGAGGCCCATATTTTGCTCCCCCTCCTACTCTCTACCTTTTAAAATAATGAAGAACATTTGCTATGGCTAACTTAGAGGGATGCAAACCACGGTTCAAATAGAGAAGTTGTTTTCTAAGTCAGCCAACACATTGTTTAGTGGGATAAACTGTTGCCAGGCTTTCTAACTTTGTTCAAAGTTCAGAAGGTCTGGTAAGTACTTCCATATTTCATGCCCTGCAACAAATACAAGTGTTTCTTATTAGGGATTATAATACACTGCTGTTTGCAATATTCCTTATCAAACTGAGCTGAGATGGTTAGAGAGCATCCTCTCTACAACTACAGAGGCTTTGAAAGGTGTCATTTGTAAAGGATTATTTGGTTTAGACAAAATAACCTAGCTCTCTTTATAAGGTTAGTGCTAACAAAAATTATATTATGTGGAATCATAAAATCATGCACTAGTTTTATTTCACTGGATAACTTCAAATACCTACACCAGTGCAAAATTTTTAAAAAAGCAAAAAACAAAAACACAAAAAGCAAACACACACACACACACACAAACAATGTGTGGTTCATTTGGTTAAGCCTCCAACTTTGTCTTAGGTCATGATCTCATGGTTTATGGGTTCAAGCCCTGTGTGGGGCTCTGTGCTGACAGAGCCTGGAGGCTGCTTCAGATTCTGTGGCTCTCTCTCTCTGCTCCTCCCCCATGTGTGCTCTGTCTGTCTCTCTCTCAACAATAAGCATTTTAAAAAATTAAAAAAAAATACCTACATGTATGTGTGAACATATTTTTATATTCGATGACAATTGCTATGGGTAGACTACTCTGTAAAGCAACATAACAGATTGAACTCTGCAATATGACCCTAGTTGGTAGAAATAGAAATGCTGGATAAATACAGACAAACAGACCCACTAACAAATGTTCTTTTGGTCACAAATGGATCAAAGTCAAAGGATAGCAATAAGCATTAGGTAGCCACAAAGTGTTAGATAGTGAATATAGACTAAAGAGAGTCAATCTGGGGTTCTAACATTCACAGAGATAAAGAAAATAAGACCTTAAGCCTAAATCACAATGAAAGATACAGAAATGTACAAATTTCAGAACAATAACAAGAATTAAAGAATGAAATTTCTAATTCAGTAGTTAAAAAAAACAGGGATAAGAGGAATCTGGAATATTATAAATGTACAACTAAAAGTATATAAGTTTAAATAACAGTAATGTCAAATATCAACTTAACTGATAGAATAGGTTCTCAAATAAGCCTAGATATTAGAACAAAAGGAGACAGAGAAACCAAAAATTGAAAGGAAGAAATCTTTATTGAGTGAATTGAAGTATTTTTCCAAGAACTGAAGGAAAGACCTTTCTAAATGAAAATGGGTCATAAAAATGGAGTAGAATACATACATGCCAATTTACATTATGAAATTTTGAATAACTGAGAGAAAAGAGAACATCCTAAAGAGTTTACAGAGGTGGGCGGAAAAGGTTTCATACAAAGGATCAAGAGGGCAGACCTCTTGATCAATAGTGATACTGGAAGCTAAAAGAAAATGGAGGTCTGCATATGGAATGGGAGAAAATATTTATAAGTTATATATCTTCTAAGAAACTAATCAGAATAAAGAACTCCTACAACTCAACAAAAAATAAATAACTCCAATTAAAAACTGGTCAGAAGATTGAGTGGACATTTCTCCAAAGATGATACATAAATGGGTAACAAGCACCTGAAAAGATGTTCAACATCATTATTAGAAAAATGCAAATCAAAGCCACATGAGCTCATCACCATTAGAATGGCTACTATATAAAAAAGTTAAAAGGTTTTGGTGATAAGGAGAAGTTAGAAGTCTTGTGCATTGTTAGTGGAAATGTAAAATGGTACAACTATGGATAACAGTATTGGGATTTCTCAAAAAATTAGGATTACCATGTGATACAGTAATCTCACTTGTGGGTATGTGCACCCAAAAAACTGAAGGCAGAGTCTCAAAGTGATTAGCATACCCATGTTCATAACATGTTCATAATAGCATTGTTCACAATAGCCAAGAGGTGAAAGCAATGCAACTTCTATCAGTGGATGAACTGAACAAAAATGTGACATATATATATATATAATGGAATATTACTCAGCCTTAAAAGAAGGAATTTCTGTCATGTGCTGAAACATGGGTAAACTTTGAAGAGAATATGTTCAATGAAAGGAACCGGTTACAAAAAGACCTATACTGTGTGATTCCAGTTGGGTGAAGTACCTAAAGAAGTCAAACATAGAAACAGAAAGCAGAATGGTGACTGGAGGGAAGGGAGAAATGAGGTGTTGTTCAATGGGCAGAGAATGTTAGTTTTGCAAGATGAGAAAGTTCTGGGGATCTATTAAACAACAAAGTGAATATGCTTAACACTATCAAACTGTACACTTAAAAATGGTTAATACGATAAACTGTAAGGTTTCTTTCCACAATTAAATTTTTAAAATTATTTTTAAAAAGTAGAAATACTTTTCTTGTCAGGATGGAATAAGCATCCTCTACCCTTGTTTTAGCAAATGAATGCAACCAACATTTCTGGACAGAAGGCATGGGATGGCTGAGAACTGAAAAATAAATGTTATTTCCCGTTTTGAATTTCCTACCCTGAATGAATTGTAGCCTGAAACCTAACACAGCACATCAAGTACAGACAGAAAGAGCTCCAACAGAGTCTCTCTATTTACTTTATGAGGATTGGGAAAGTGGGCTCCTATGTGTCAAAAGAGTACTTTTATGCCTTTAATTTTGTTTTTCAGTTCCTTTCTTCCATCCTATCCCCACCCCCCCCTCCAGGTCACCCCCACAGTGGCAGTAGTGAAAACAGCAGTGATAGTTGGGCAAATGTGTAAAACTTGAATGTACAAACCTCTTCGGGAGGTCCAGTGGTTGCAAGAGCATAGGGAGAATCTCCTCTGCCTTTTTTCCCCCTCTGTTCTTTTTACCACTTTGCCCTGCAGGCATATATAATAATGGGAAGTACATAGCAGAGCCATGGAACCAAAACTCCAGCTTTACAGCCAAAGAATCAGGAAGAGAGGGCTTCTGGGAACTGCAGAGGGTTGGAGAGATAGTAGAAAGGAGTGAGCTCAGGGAAACAATCCCACAAAACTGTGTGAATCCCCGGGTTCACTCCTGAACTGCACATGCATGGACATCACTCTTAATAGCATACACAAAGCTTTGAGAACTGACTGTAGGTGAGGCATGCCCCAGGTCCTACACTGGCCACTGGACAGTGGACATGCAGGGAATGGCACTGCAGAGGTTTTGAAAACAGACATTGAAGCCACAACAAAAAATGTGGAAATAATCAACATTTTGTATAGGATTTAAACAAGACTCCAAGTTTCATAACATGATATTCAAAAGAGCTGAGATCTTGTAGAGAATTATTTGGTATACAAAGAACCATAAACATTTGCATATTACAAGGAAACAATATTAGTGTGTACACAAAGATAAGACAGGGGAATCATAGATATTAAAGAAAAAAGCTATTAAAACCATGTTCTTGAAAGTAAGGGTCAAACACATGTATAACATATGGAAAGACAGTATTAACAGAGAAATAAAAATCGAGATAAAAAACAAGTGGAAATTTTAGAACTGAAAACAACATAAGCAAGGTAATTTCCTTGGATGGGTTCAACAGCACAATGAAGATAAGAGGAGAAAGATCAGTGAACTTGAATATAGATCAATAGCAATGATCCAATCTGAATGACAGAAAAATAGATTCAGGGATCACTGGCAAAACATTTTTAGAAGGTCTAATACTATATTTACAGATGTACAGAAAGAGCATACAGAACAAAACGTTTAAAAATATAATAGCTGTTCCTCTCTGGGTTCAGACCTAGTATGCACGGACATGGCTAAATGCACCAAGAAAGTCAGAATCGTCAGTAAATATGGGACCTGTTATGGTGCCTGCCTCGGAAAATGGTGAAGAAGATTGAAAAAAGCTAGCACACCAAGTACACTTGCTCTTTCTGTGACAAAACCAAGACAAAAAGGGAGAGATGGGCATCTGGCATTGAGGTTACTGCATGAAAACGGTAGCAGGTATTGCCTGGACCTGCAACACCACTTCTGCCATCACAGTAAAGTCTGCCATCAGAAGACTGAAGGAGATGAAAGACCAGGAGAAGCTCCACCATTGGAAACATTGCTACCTTAGAATAAACGGGTTAATTTGTGTACCAACACAACAAAAATATAATGACTGAAAAGTTGCCAAATTTGGTGAAAAATGTAAATGTAGGGTTTGAAAATGCTCAGCAAATAACAAAGATTATACCGCCAAAGGAATGTATTAAATGTACGTTATAAGCAAAATACTGAAACCTAAGGGCAAAAATTCTTGAAAGCAGCCATATGAAAATGACCTATTGAGATTATAGATTTTGTATCATAACCCATTAACACTAGAAACAGAGCAACATTTTAAAGTGCCGAAATAGAACTATAAACTCGGAATTCTATATCCAGTGAAAATACCACTCAGGAATGAGGGCGAAGTGAATGCATTTTCAGATTTAAAAAAAAAAATAAGAGAATTTGTTGTAAGGACATATAATCCAAAAGAATTGCTAAATTAAGTACTTAAAACTTAGCATATTTGTATATATTCAGAAGGTGAAAAAATCTCAAAAACTAGACAACATTCTGAACTATAAAAATATGAAAATACAACACATGAAAGTTAGTGAGATGCAGCTAAAACAGTGATGAGATGGAAATTTATAGCATTAAATGTCTATTAGAAAGGTTTCAAGCCACAGTCTAAGCTCTCATTTTAAGAAACAAAACAATTTGGAAAAGATCTTAGAAAAGATCTAATTGATAAACCTGCACCTAGACTAACAAAGGCACACACAGAGAGAGAGAGAGAGAGAGAGAGAGAACACAAATGACCAAAATCAGGAAAGAAAGATGCATAAGAATTCATATTCCAAAATGATTAAAAGAGTTACAAGGGAATACTACGAATAGTTCTATGCACATAAACTTGACAAATGACATAAACCAATTGCTTGAAAGCCACAAACTGTAAACATTTATACATAAAGAAATAAATGACTGGATTTGTCATATGAATAGAAATTTCAGGGGGAGAACATCTTTCCAAACCCAAATTGTACTTGAAGAAGAAAAAGAACAGAAAGTAACAAATTCTATACAATTACTTTCAGAAAGTAAAAGAAGTATGAGAACTTGCCAACTCATTTGGTGAAGTCAGCGCTATTCTGATGCCCACACCAGACAAAAACAGAACAAAGCATAACTATAATACTTCTCACAAATGCACAAAAAATTTTCAAAATATTTGTAAATGGAATTCAGCAATATGTAAAAAGAGACAGCATGATGCAAGGTTGGCTCAATATTTGAGAGTAAGTTGATTTAGTCTATCACATTAACAGACTAAGAACATAAATTATATGATCACATTCAATGATGCTCAATAGCATTTGAAAAAAATTCAACATCTCTTCATAAGCCAGGGAAAACTAGGAATAGAAAGTAATTCCCTTAGTCTGGCAAAGAGAATCTCCAAATAAATTCATAACCAGCCTCATAGTTAGTGGTGAAAGACTGAACACATCCTTTTAAGATTATAAACAAGGCAATGGTGTCCACTGTTATCACTCTTACTCAATATTTAATAGCAAATATTATCGGGGCACCTGGGTGGCTCAGTCGTTTGAGCGGCTGACTTCGGCTCAGGTCATGATTTCACGGTTTGTGAGTTCAAGCCCCACGTTGGGCTCTGTGCTAACAGCCCAGAGCCTGGAGCCTGCTTCTGATTCTGTGTCTCCCTCTCTTTCTGTGCCTCCCCCCACTAAGTTTGCAATAATTTTTTTGGAGCAGCAATTTAAAATAAGTTAGAGTATAAATCTAATAATCTAACAAAATACGTAAAGAATCTATATGTTGAAAAAATTTAAATGCTGATGAAAAATTTTAAGAAATCTTTTTAAAAATGGGGAGACATACCCTGTTCATAAATTGGAAGACAGCATAGTAAAGATGTAAATTCTCCCCAAATTGATCTATGGATATGATTCAGTTTTAGTGGGAACCTCAGTAGAAATTATTGTAGATATAGATCAGCCAGTTCTAAATTACAGATGAAAAAGAAAAGGAATTAGAATAACTAAAACAATTTTGAAAAACAAAGTTGAAAGAATCAGAGTACTCAATTTTAAGACTTATTATGATACTATAATAATTCACACACTGGTTTTGGTGAAGGGGTAGACACATTGACCAATGAAGCAGCAGAGAGAGTCTAGATTTAAACCCATGCCAATATGACCAGATATTTCTGGCAAATGTGCAAAGGTAATTAAATGGGTAAAGAATAGTCTCTTCAAATGGTGTGAACAATTAGTCTTCCATTGGCCAAACAAACAAAAACCCAAAGCAAAATATCATCCTAAACTTCTCATCTTCTGCAAAGTAAACTCAGTAGATCAGTGAGCTAAATGAAAAATACAAAATCTAAAACTGTAGAACATGGAATAAAACCCTTTTTTAACCCTTTAACCCTTTTTACTTATTTTTGAGAAAGCGAGAGAGCTCGTTAGCAAGGGAGGGGCAGAAAGACGAGACACAGAATCTGAAACAAGCTCAGGGCTCTAAGCTGTCAGGACAGAGCCTGATGTGGGACTCGAACCCACAAACTGTGAGATTATGACCTGAGCTGAATTGGACACTTAACCGACTGAGCCACTCAGGCACCCAGGAATGTGGAGTGAAATCTTAATGATATAGCTTTAGGAAAGAAGTCTCCGATCTGACCATGAAAGTTCAATTCATAAGAGAAAAATATGATCAATTGAACTTCATCAAAATTAAACCTATGTTTTGTGAAAGACATTAAGAGAATGGATTGAGAAGCTACAGACAGCATTGGAAAAGTGTTAACTTGTATTGAAAGGATTCTTAAAACTCAATTTTTAAAACTTAATAAAAAATGGATAAAATATTTGAACACATACTTCACAAAAGACTGTCTCTGGATAGCAAATTATCACTCGAAAAGAGGCTTCATATTTGCTGTTAGGGAAATGCAAATTCAAATCACATTTGGACACCATTGGTCCCCTATTTAAATGGCTCAAATTAAAAACTGATTCAACCAAGTGCTGATGAGGATGTAGAGCCACTGGAACACTCACACATTGATGGTGAGAGTGCAGAATGGTATAGCTACTCTGAAGAAGAATGTAGAAGTTTCTCATAAATTTTTTAATGTTTATTTATTTGAGAAAGAGAGAGGGATTGCATAGTCAATGAAAAGAGAAAAGATATGTATCTCGTCTGTCTCGTAAATTAGCATTTTAGGTATATAAGGAAGGTTCATTTTCATTCATTTGTAATTACTAGAAATTTTTTTTAAAATTTTGATATTATCCATTAAATCATGAATCCAGTCAACTTAGTTTCAAATCAGACTCAAAATAGCTAACAGACCTATTATGAGCTTTTAAAAAGGCCAAGGTTAGTAAATACTATTTTCCACAACACCATAAATATTCTTACACAAAATAGAGATAAATTCTCATAAAAAACAAAAAACCCACTCACCTCTACTTTCCTTTGGTGGGGAAAAAATTCTTCTCTTAATTTTAAGGGGCACTTTGGTTTTTATTTTCCTATCTTTAAAATAAAACCTTTTAAAAATATGTGGTTCATCTGCCTGAGCAGAGTATGAAGGACCAATTTACAGTTGAGGCCATGTAGTGCTGATGAAAATCTTACTTGGTCTTTACACTGGGCATCACACTGCATCTGTTTTTATGACAGCATTGGATTCAGAAATTAAGCACAGCAGGAAGAAAAGTCTTGTATAGATTCAAAATATATTGCATGTCTTGACATTGTGACCTACTTTTACAGGGGAAAGGCCAAAACACCCCTCTTCTGTATTTAGAGGAAGCTAAATCAGGGGCAAACTGTAGTCTTCCTTGTAAAGAACATTCATCCTCGAAGTTCACCAGCAGTTAATCCTAGTGTATTTTTCTGACAGGAACATGTACAATCACACAATTATTTCCAGTGTTGCAAACAACCTAAATTATGTGATTGAGAAAAACAGTAACCTGTATGTTGAAAAAATATTCTATAGTACTATATGACACATATAGAAACACATGTATCTCAGGGAAATAACATCAAGTGAACATCCAGTTTAGAACACTGAAATAGATCAAGTAACAGAACACTGCCAGCACTCAGAAATATCCTCATGCCCCTTCAAAATTAAGACCTGTGTCTCTAAACGCTATTTAGTACTGAATATTTTAAAAATTGTATACAGATAAAATCTTAGAATGCATTTTATTTTATTTCTGGTTTCTTTTACCCCAAATTATGTTTGTGAAATGTATTCATGGGTGAATATAACTAAAATACCTTACTTTTGTTGCCTTTTTGGTGGTCCCTTATACAAATGCACACAACCTATTTATCCAGTCTACTGTTATTGGGATTTATGGATTGTTTCCAGTTCTTAGGTATTAGGAATAATGTTGCCACAAACACTGATGTACATCTTTTTTGGTGCATATGTATGTGCATTTTTATATACCTGGAAATAAAATTGCAAGATCACATTGTAGATTCAATTTTGGAAGATAATCCTAAAAGACACCCAATGTGTTGAAAAAAATTTGCATTTTCCAACAGGTTATGAGAATTCCTATTCCTCCATTTACTTAGTGACTCACCACTGTTTGGTAACATCAGTCTTTTTCCTTTAAGCCTAGCCATTTTGGTGATATGAGGTGTGCAACACTCTAGTTTTAGCTTGAATTTTCCTTAATGATGTTGAACATCTTTTCATATGTTTATTGGTCACTTACATATCCTCTATTGTAAAGTTCCTGCTCAAATATATTTTCTATTGTTCTATTGGATTATCTATCTTAATGACTTGAAAATGTTTTTACATGTTTGATACATAAGCTCTTTGAATATTATATGTGGTGATTATATTCTTCCCCTTCAGAGATTACATTTGCACTTTAAAAAATTGATGTATTTTTAAAATGCCAGTATAATTAATGTATGGTGTTAGTTTCAGGTGTAAATACAGTGCTTCAACAATTCTCTACTTAGTGCTCATCACAATAAGAGGACTCTTAATCCCCTTCATCTGTTTGACCTGTCCCCCTACCACCTCTCCTCTGGTAACCATCAGTTTGTTTTCTGTAAGGTCTATTTTTTTGGCTTTGTCTGTCTCTTTTTTTATTCATCTGTTTTGTTTCTTAAATTCCACACATAAGTGAAATCACATGGTATTTGTCTTTCTCTGATTCCATCCATGTCATTGCAAATGGCAAGAGTTCATTCATTCATTCTTTTTTTTTTTTGCAGCTGAATAACATTCCTGCATGTGTGTGTGTGTGTGTGTGTGTGTGTGTGTGTGTGTGTGTGTGTGAGTGAGTGTATACCACATATTCTTTATCCGTTCATTTATCGATGGAAACTTAGGCTGCTTCCATATTTTGGTTATTGTAAATAATGCTGCAGTAACCTAGGGGTTTATCTTTTTGACTTAGTATTTTTGTATTCTTTAAATAAATAATCAGACTGGATCATAAAGTAGTTCTATTTTTAATTTTTGAGGAACCTCCATACTGTCTTCCACAGTGGTTGTATCAGTTTGCATTCCTACCAACAGCACACAAGCGTTCCTTTTTCTCCACATACTGGCCAACACTTGTTTCTCATGTTACTGATTTTAACCACCCTGACAGGTGTGAGGTGATATCTCATTGTGGTTTTGATTTGCATTTCCCTGATGATGTGTGATGTTGAGCATCTTTTCATGTGTCTATTGGCCATCTTTATGTCTTCTTTGGAGAAATGTCTGTTCATGTCTTCTGCCCATTTTTAATTGGATTATTTGGGGGGGGCTTTATTTTGGTGTTGAGTTGTATCAGTTCTTTATATATTTTGGATACTAACCCTTTACTGGATATGTCATTTACAAAAATCTCCCATTCACTGGTTGCAATTTAGATATGTTGATTGTTTCCTTTGCTGTGAAGAAGCTTTTTATTTTGATGTGGTCCCAGTAGTTGATTTTTGCTTTTATTTCCCTTGCTTCAGGAGACATTCTTTGTTATACGACTGAATAATATCTAGACATATCTAGAAAAATGTTGCTATGGCCAGTATCAGAAAAACTAATGCCTATGTTCTTTCCAGGTGTTTTATGGTTTCAAGTCTCACATGTAGGTCTTTAATCCATTTTGAATTTATTTTTGTGTATGTGTATAGGGTGTAGGAAATTGGTCCATTATCATTCTTTTGCCCGTAGCTTTCCAGTTTTCTCAACCAACTGTTCAACAGATGGTCTTTTTCCCATTACATATTCTTTCCTCCCTTGTCAAAGATTAATTGGCCATATAATCCTTGGTTTATTTCTAGGTTCTCTATTCTGTTCCATTGATCTATGTATCTATCTTGTGCCAGTACCATACTGTTTTTGAATACTACAGCTTTGTAGTATATCTTGAAATTTGGGATTGTGGTACTTGCAGTTTTGTTCTTCTTTGTCAAGATTGCTTTGGCTATTTGGGGTTTTCTTATGGTTTCATATAAATTTTAAGATTATTCTAGTACTTTGAAAAATGCTACTGGTATTTTTTTTTAATAATTTCTTTTTCTTTTTTTTTTCTTTTTTTTTCAACGTTTATTTATTTTTGGGACAGAGAGAGACAGAGCATGAACGGGGGAGGGGCAGAGAGAGAGGGAGACACAGAATCAGAAACAGGCTCCAGGCTCTGAGCCATCAGCCCAGAGCCCGACGCGGGGCTCGAACTCCCGGACCGCGAGATCGTGACCTGGCTGAAGTCGGACGCTTAACCGACTGCGCCACCCAGGTGCCCCTGCTACTGGTATTTTGATAGGGATTGCATTAAATCTGTAGATTGCTTTGGGTAGCATGGACATTTAATAATAGTGATTCTTGCAATTCAACAAGCATGGAATATTCATTTCTTTGTGTCATCTTCAATTTATTTTATCACTTTTTTATAGTTTTCTGAGTACAGGTCTTTCACCTTGGTTATGTTTATTCCTAGGTTTGCTGAAATTGTAAACGGGATTGTTTTCTTAATTTATCTTTCTGCCATTTCATTAGTGTATAGAAATGCAACAGATTTCTCTATATTGACTTTATATCCTGCAACCTTACTAAATTCATTTATCTGTTCTAGTAGTTTTTTTGTTGCGTCTTTAGCATTTTCTACATATATAGTATCAATGTCATCTCCAAATAGTGAAAGTTTTATTTCTTCCTTACCAATTGGATTCTTTTTTATGTCTTGTGTAATTACTATGGCTAGGACTTCCAGTACCATGTTGAACAGAAGTGGTGAGAGTAGACATCCTTGTCTTGTTCCTGACCTTAGGGGGAGAGCTCTCAGTTTTTCCCCATTGAAGATGATTTGTTTTTTTTCCATCTTCAGTGAAATATATGTTTTTCATATATGGTCTATTATATTGAGGTATGTTCCTGTAAACCGACTTTGTTGAGGGTTTTTATCATGAATGGTTGTTGTACTTTGTCAGATGCTTTTTTTGCATCTACTGAAATAATCATATGGTTTTTATACTTATTAATGTGATGTATCATGTTAGTTTGTGAATGTTGAACCACCCTTGCATCCCTGGAATAAATCCCACTTCACTGTGATAAATGATTTTTTAATGTGTTGTTGAATTCTGTTTCCTAATATTTTGTTGAGAATTTTTCTATCTATGCTAATCAGAGATATTGGCCTATAGTCCTAATTTTTTAGTGTCCTTATCTGGTTTTGGTATCAGGGTAATGCTGACCTCATGGAATGAAAGTTTTCCTTTCTCTTCTATTTTTTGAAATAGTTTGAAAAGAATAGGTATTAATTCTTCTTTAAATGTTTGGTAGAATTTACCTGTGAAGCCATCTGGTCCTGGACTTTGTTGTAAGTTGTGTGTGTGTGGTGTGTGTGTGTGTGTGTGTGTGTGTGTGTGTGTGTGTGTGTGTTTAAATTACTGATTCAATTTCATTGCTGGTAATCAGTTTGTTCAAATTTTCTATTTCTTTCTGATTGACTTTTGGGAGATTTTGTTTCTAGGCATCTACCCAATTCTTCTAGGTTTTCCGATTTATTGCCATATAATTTTTCATAGTATTCTCTTATATCCTTTGTAATTCTGTGGTGTTGGTTATTTCCCTTCATTTCTGTTTTTGATTGAGTTCTCTCTCTCTCTCTCTGTCTCTGTCTCTGTCTCTCTTTGATTAGTCTGGATGAAATTTTATCTTTTTTTGTTGATCTTTTTCAAAGAACTGACTCCTGGTTTCATTGATCTGTTCTATTGTGGTTTTTTGTTTTGTTTTGTTTTTGGGGTTTTTTTCATTTGCTTGTTTAGTTTATATTTCATTTATTTCTGCTCTAATCTATATTTCCTTCCTTTTACTGGTTTTGGATTTTTTGTTCTTTTTCTAGCTCATTTAAGTGTAAGGTTAAGTTGTTCATTTGAAATATTTCTTGCTTCTTGAGGTAGATCTGTATTCCTATAAACTTCCCTCTTAGAACAGATTTTGCTGCATCCCAAAGATTTTGGACCATTGTGTGTTTCATTTTTATTTATCTCCATGTATTTTTGTATTTCTTTTTTGATTTCTTGGTTGACTCATTCATTGTTTAGTAGCATTTTACTTAACCTCCATATATCTGTGTTCTTTCCAGATTTTTTCCTGTAGTTGAGTTCTAGTTTCATAGTGTTGTGGTTGGAAAAGATGCATTATGTGATTTCAGTATTTGTGAATATGTTAGGACTTGTTTTGTGACCTAACATGATCTATTCTGGAGAATATCTCATGTATACTTGAGAAGAATATGTATTCTACTGTTTTAGGATAAAATTTTGTGAATATACATGTAAGATTCATCTGATCTAATGTGTCACTCAAAGCCATTGTTTCCTTGTTGATTTTATGTTTCAATGATCTATCCATGTATGTGAGTGGGGAGTTAAAGTCCCCTACTTTTGTATTACTATCAGTTATTTCCTTAATGTTTGTCAGTAGCTGCTTTATGTGTTTGGGTTGTCCCATGTTGGGTACGTAAATATTTGCCATTGTTATATCTTCTTGTTTGATTGTTCCCTTTTTAAGTATGTAGTGTGCTTCTTTGTCTCTTGTTAAAGTCTTTGTTTTCATGTCTGTTTTTTTCCTGTACAAGTATTGCTACCCCAGCTTTCTTTTCACTTGTATTTGTATAATAAGTTTTTCCAACCCTTCACTTTTCATCTGCATGTGTCTTTAGGTCTAAAATTAGTCTGTTGTAGGCAGCATATAGATGAGATTTGCTTTTTCATCCATTCTATCACCATGTGTCTTTGGAGTGTTTATTACATCACATTAAAAGTAATATTGGTAAGATGTGTATTTAGTGCCATTTTACTTGTGTCATGGTTGTTTTTTTTTTTTTTTTTTTTTTTTTTTTTTTTTTTTTTTTTTTTTAGCTCTTCTCTGTTCCTTTCTTCTCTTGCTCATTTCTTTCAGTTTTCTGGCTTTCTTTAGTGATATTTTGGATTCCTTTCTCTTTATTATTTGTGTATCCATTATTGGTTACCATTAGGTTTGTACATAGCATCTTAGGCCTATAACAGTGTATATTAAGTTGATGCTTGTTTAAGTTGGAATCCATCCTAAAAGCACTAAATTTATACTCCTGTCTCCATATTTGAAGTATATGGTGTCATTCTTTGCATCCTTTTATGTTGTGAATCCCTTGACTGATTTTTATAGATATACTTAATTTTACTGCTTTTGTACTTCCTACTTTTCTTACTCCTGCTTGTATTCTTTCTAGTCAAAGAATCCCCTTTAACTTTCTTGTAAGTCTGGTTTAGTGGTGATGAATTCCTTTCACTTAAGTTTGGGAAACTCTTTATCTATCTTCCTATTCTAAATGGTAGCCTTGCTGGATAGAGTATTTTGGTTTCAGGGTTGTTGGTTTTTTCCTCAGCACTTTGAATGTATCATGCCACTCCCTTCTGGCCCGCAAAGTTTCTGCTGAAAAATCAGCTGATAGCCTTTACTGGGTTTCCCTTATATGTAATTGTTTTCTCTTGTTTTTAAAATTCTCTGTCACTTTTTGCTATTTTAATCACTATATGCTTTGGTATCGACCCTCTTGCATGGATTGTGTGTGTGTGTGTGTGTGTGTGTGTGTGTGTGTGTGTTTATGGGGGGGTGCTCTCTGTTCCCCTGGATCTAGATTTCTGTTCTTTTCCTCAGATTCAAGAAATTTGCAGCTATTTCTTCAGATAAATTTTCTGACCCATTTTCTCTTCTCCTTCTGGGATCATTGTAATGTGAATGTTATTACATTTGATGGTGTCACAGAGTTCCCTTAGTCTATACTCATTTATTATTATTTTTTTCTCCCTGCTGTTCAGCCTGATTGCTTTCCATTACTCCATCCTCCAGGTTACTGAACCATTCCTCTGCTTTCTCTAGTCTAGTGTTCATTCCATCCAGAATGTTTTAATATGAATTAGTGAGTTCTTCATCTCTGATAGGTTTTTTTTTTTTTAAATCGTTTCTCTCCATTGAGAGTCTCAATGAGATCCTCCACTCTTTTCTCAAGTCCAGTGAGTATCTGTATTATAATTATTTTAATATCTCTATCAGGCATATTACTTTTTTTCTGTTTTATTTAGTTCTCTTGGTATGATTTTGTCCTGTTCTTTGAAACGTATTCCTCTGTATCCTCATTTTACCTCTCTGTTCCTATGTGTTAGGCAAGTCAGCTATGTCTCAAGTCTGGGCTGCCTTGGGCTTAAGTTGGGTCAGACCAGGCATTTGTCAGAAATGTAGTAGCACTGACCTACCTATAGGGTACTCTCCCTAGGTTGTCCCCCTGGGAGATTTTCATTGGTGGGCTAGACCTGCCATCAGACCAGGTGTCTGTCTGCCCCCAGCCCGCTGCGTGGACTTCAGTCAAACTGATGTGTGTGAGTATCTTCCCCTCTCCCAGGGACAGTCACTTTAGAATGATCTGGCCCCTATTGAGGCTGCTTGTGCAATTCTAAACTTTTAGCACAT
The DNA here is from genome assembly GCF_007474595.2 of Lynx canadensis. Classification (NCBI taxonomy): domain Eukaryota; kingdom Metazoa; phylum Chordata; class Mammalia; order Carnivora; family Felidae; genus Lynx; species Lynx canadensis. Next base: position 150,618,736 of record NC_044303.2, on the reverse strand, counting down.
TTTTGGAAATATTTATTTTGAGGCCAGGTTGAAGGTGGCAACTCTGTAGAACAGTATGGTGGCAGAGTACATGACATTGGCATGGTTTGTACAGGTCTGTGGTGGGAGGGCACCTGGTACAAGATTTGGAAAACTGTGGAGGGTTTGTTGGAGGTGCTGGGTCCACTGAAGAGTGTGAAAGCAGGGTGCTCTGTTAGCAAGCTAGGTAGAGAGTGTGCTATGCTGGTTCCCACAGGTATCTATCTAGACTGGGTTGGTGAGGGAAATGGGGGAGGAAAATAGGGCTCACCAGCTCTTTTGTTCTTGAAGAAGTCTCCCAAAGATCCATGCCCCCCCCCAGCACATACTCCAAAATTAGTAAATATATTTCCTTCCCATAATCCCTACGTGTTTTTCAAATTGCTGCTCTATGCTGTCTTTTAGGTGAGCTGTTGATTGGGTTATCTCTGTGGGGACAGGGACTCAGTTTCTTTTTACTCTGTGGCTCTCCTGAGTCACTTATTTTTAAAGTACCAGGTGTTAATTCCCACTGATGGTAAGAACTCATGAAATTATGCCCTTTGGATTTTCAAAGACAAATCTTATGGGGATTCATCTTCTCAGTGCAGGTGCCCCATGCCTGGGGTGTCTGGGGTTGGACCCTGTTGGTCTTCCTTCTCTGTACTTGCAGTGGTACATCCTCCTGTGGACCGTCTTGTGGTGCAGCTTGGTTCCTGACTGCATCTCCACCCTACCTACTGTTTTCAGTATGGCTTTTTCTCTATGGTTAGCTGTGGAGAGTCAGTTCTGCCAGTCTTCTGGCAGTTTTCTGCGTTACTTACACTTGTGGATGGTATCTATGTGTATCCATGAAAGGAAGGGAGTTTAGGATCCTCCTATTCCACCATCTTCCTGGAAGATTTTTTCTACATTTTTGCCTTCTTAAAATTGTCTTTGATTGAAGCTTTAATTTTAATAGAGTAAAAAGCTACCAGACATTTTGACTGTAAAAATACTTGAAAATATGGTAAAAATACATTTCTGATGGTAAACATACTTGTCTTGAAAACAACTTCAGGTGGAAAATTTTCCGTATTTCTCAGTGAAGTATGACATTTGTTATAGGTCCTTTACAAATAAACTTTTTCTTATGGAAGTTCCATTCCATTCCTAGCCTATTAAGAGGTTTTATTGTGAATGGATGTGGAATATTATTTTATTGAATACATTTCTGTGTGTAATGAAATGATTATGTGTCTTGTGTTTTTTGCCCTATTAATTTGATTGATGTATTAAATTGGTTGATTTCAGAACATGAAATCAACTTTACATCCCATAAATAAATAAATATATCATGATTTATTTTTTTTAATTATTGGATTCTCTTTGATAAGTTGGGAGGGTTGCATTTAGTTTTATGAGGGATTGGCCTGTAATAGTTCTTTCTGGCATCATCCTTGTCTGCTCACATAAAATGAGAAGTCACATTCCTTTCTGTTCTATTTTGTTATATTTGGATAAGATTGGTGGTATATCTTCTTAAAATCTTTTGAGAATTCACAAGTGAAGCCATCTGGGCCTAGAATTTTTCTTATGGGTATATTGTAAATTACAGATTCAATTTAATATGTGTTGGCCTATTTAGATTTTCTTTTCTGTTTTGGTAAGATCTGTGTTTTTAGAAATTGACTCATTTATCTAAATTTTAAAATGCCTTAGCATAAAGTTATTCACAATATTCTTATTACCTTTTAAAGGCTGTAAAATCAGTAGTAATGTCTCCTTTTAGGTTCAATTTTCCCCATCAGTCATCAATGGCATTCCTATCGTTAAATGCATCATCAGTTCTTAGTTCTTCTTGTGTAAAAGTACGTATCACACGCTCTTTCTTCTTTTATAGTTTCTTCACTTGACTCCCAGATGTACTTTCCTGGTTTTCCTCCTACCTCACTGGCTGCCTTTCTTTATATCTTTTGCTGGTTTCTTCTTATCCCTCCCACTCTTGACAGTAGTATGCTTCTTGTACCTCTTCTTCTGTCTTTGTCCCTGACTACCTTGGTTACCACATCAGTCTGTGGTTTTAAATGCTATCTGTAAAAGGATGACTGCCAAAGAAATAATTTCATTCATCATCTTACCTCCGATCTCCATACTCAGTGCATCCAGTGGTCTCTGTGACTTTTAAATATAACATGATATTTAAACTTAACATGTCAGAAACTTAGCTCCTGATATCCTTCCCAAATCTGCCTTCCCACTGTTTTTCCCATCTCAGTAAATAAAAACTCCATTTTCCAATTGCTCAGGTGGAAACCTTAGAGTAATTTTGACTTGTGTCTTTTTCTCATACCCCACAGTTATTGATCAGATTATGTTGTTGGCTCTAATTTCAAAATACATTTATCATTCACTTCTCATCATCTTCTCTGCTACAATTTTTGTCCTAACACTATTATTTGCCACCTGGTTTTTTTGCAATAATCTCCTAAAGTCCACTGCTTTTGTCCTTGCTCCTATTCAATTTTTTCTTAACACAGCAGAGTGTGTGACCCATTAAAGCTTAAGTTAGATCATGAAATTCCATTGCTCAAAAATTTCCAGATTTTTCACCCCATTGAGAATAAAAGTCAAAGGCATTGCAACAATCATAATTCTACCTTTTCTAGCCCCACTACCTCTCTAACTTCCATTTCTTATATTTCTTTCTCTTCATTGAGTCATACTTTGCTTTACTGAAATACATCAGACATGCTTCTATCAAGGCCTTTGAATTGCTCTTCTCTTTACTTGAACTTTTCTTTCTACAGCCATTTGTATGGCACACTCTCTCATTTTCTTCATGTATTTATTCCAGTGTAAACTTCTTAATGTAGTTTTCCTTGGCCACCTATCTAAAATTGCAACTTCATCCTTCCAAAAAACTTTTTACTTTCATACTTACATACAGTATGCAATGTAGAATTTAATCTTAGCTGTCCTATATAAAATATGTGAAGTCTCACTAAAGTGTAAGAGCTTTCAGGTTGTGCTATTATGGCAGAAATTAAATTTTCTCTATTGTTGGGATGTTGGGTTTTTTTTGTGAGTTTTTTTTTATTTGGTAGCTATCATTATAACAACAGTTATTTCTTAAGTAAAAAGAAGCAGAGGGGTGTATTGGGGGAATGATTGCTTTATCTGTCAAACTTCTTAAACTTACCTAATTCAGCACCCTCTGTCATGTAAGGTTGAAGCCCCTTCTACCACTCCTTGATGCTGAAGTTAGCCATGGGACTTTCTTTGGCCAGTTGGATGTTAGCAGATGTGATACAAGCAGAAGCTTCTCTGCCTTTGCCATGGATCATAAGTGGCTAGTCTGTTGAATGAGGCAAGAGAAGAACAACTGAGTTATCCTAGTTGTCCCAGTTGTGGTGGTCGTAGATCAGAAAAACCATAGATACTTGAGTGACAGCTGTCATCATCAGAGTCTTCTAACCAAGTGGTTCACATATGTGGCAATAAGTGATTACTGTTGGAGATTCTGTGGTTGTGACATCATTTATAACCATAAATAACTGGCAGAGAATGATTTACGATTCTGGAGAGAAAAGTCTTTTAGAATTTTTGTTTAAAGTGACCAAATATATTTTGGTAGATTTAGTCAATCAGACAACAATTTAAGATGAAATTCCAGCATTTTTGAAGAATAATTCTTATATACACTAAGTTTTGGAAAAAGAAGCATCATTGATTTTAAACATCTTTTTCCATCAAAATCTTAAAATGGACTAGACTTTACCTATATAAGTTAAATCACAAAGAGTCTTACTACTAATTTCCAGGAAAAAAAAATAGTGATTTTCCTGGTCTGGTTTCAGGTATTTTGTTTTGAAGAATACTACCATTAGTTTAAATATTTTATTTAATATCTGATAGAACATTAAACATTTCAGATAAACAAAGAGTTGATTTCTTTTGATGAATCATATTGCCAACATATGAGTCCTATTCTAAGATGAATTTGCATAAGAAAAACTAACGTTTTGGTCAAAGATTTCAGTAGAATAACATCTACAGTGATAGATATTTGATTATATAGCTTATTAGTATATGTGACATTGTTCAACTGCATGCTGAAGTTTTACAAGCCTCTATATTCCACTTTTAGAGAACAGATTTTTATGTAGTTAATAATGTCAACCCCATGATGAAGATCAAAACCAAAGCAATACCCAAATGACCAGAAGGTCACAATGTAAATTTGCACCAGTATGAAGAATCTCAGGAAACTTGGTTTGATCTTAATTTTATAAAGCAACTCTACAGACTTTAGGGAAATTTCAGAATCCATTATACCTACAGTTTTCCAAGTATGCAAGTATCTCAAATTCCGTGCTATTTTATATCAGCTAAACTGTAGATTAAATGGTGAGTTTTTTAGTTTCTGATGTTTTGGTATTTGTTTAAATGGATCTTAAAGAACAACTATGTTAGAAGATTATGAACAATGCATTATGTTATAGCATAGAAATATGCATTATCTCTCAGAATTTCTAAGCACTTAATACATAAATGAATATTATTATTAAATACTAAATAAATATTATGTGTTAAGTGCAACATTTATATTTAGGAGACTTTGGCTAAAATATGTAAGTAGTGAGTAGTCTTCAAATAGAATGTGATCTTTAGAGTTACAGAATGGGATTAAGTGTTGGAAGGGAAACACATGGAAACACTTTACAACCACATTGCCTTAATACTTTTTTTTTAAATTACCTAGTTTTTTTCTATTTATGCATATAAAAATACATTTATAATTCTTTGCAACATGCTCATACTTACTGGAAAAAGTTTTAAGTTTCATGAAAAATACATGACATTTCCATATACATGCAATTGAAGGTTGTAACATGGTGCATTATTTTCAGCTGGCACTGCAATTAACATAAATTGGCAGGTTAAAGATTATTTAAATGTATAAAATACTACATAATATCAACTGCTTGGGTACATAGTGAATAAACATCACGAATTTTTAGCAGACTCCTGAAGCAGTATGTTAAAGACAAATTCTTTTCTTAATTGTTTAAATTTGACTTAAAGAGACAGACAAGTAAAAGTAACTGTCCCCGTTTTTTAATTTAATAATGCTAGTAAAGGGACTTGGTAGGAAAAAATCTATTTCTTACTAGACTAGTTGGGAGTTTGGCATCAGAAAATCTAGGACTGTACATTGAGGGGAGGAAAAATAGATATCTCTTATATGCTAAGGCCAACATGAATAAGACAGATTGGAGAAGAAAAAGATCATGGAAACATCATGGTTGTATGAAAACTATGATTAAGGTTTGTAACATGTGTGTACAGATTATATCTCAAGAAATTCTGTCACCTATCACAAAGGGCAAAGCTGGGTCCAGGCTCTACGGATGCTCAGAAATTATTATGAACCATGGTGCCTGAGAAGAACAAGTCTTTCGTTGATCTCTGTTTGTCTCCAGCAAATGCTACTTGACATATTTGATGAAGTGCTGGAGTATATTAAGGCAAATAGGATAGAAAAATTACAGTGGTGCTGGTATTTATTCCATCTTAATGAGACTGCCTGTTCACCACATGCAGGCTTGGTCTGGCTGTAGTAATTTTCTCAGCTTAGCCACGTTCAAGTGGAAAGTCCAGTTGGTCACTTCGTAGAGTTATAATGAAAACTCCAGTGAAAGTGTTGAAAGAAATAAATAAAAAGGCGATAGCAATTATCTTGAATCATTTGAACCCCTTTCAGAGGATAAGAAGTAGGGCAACTCATATACACATTCCTTAAGGATTTACACCAGTGATGACACATAGAAAGTACAAAGTAAAACTAATGTTGTATTTGTAATTTTACATAGTTCTCTCATTGCTTCCATGTAGTTGTACTTCATGTAAAACCTCTTTGGCAAACAAATTCCTACACGTCATATAAGTATCTTTACATCTATACATCTATGCTTCATTTATATCAGGTAAAGGCTATATGCATCAAAAATATAGACCACATTTTCCACCCTGTACCTAGGCCATATATTGAGTAGTTTAGATGAGTTGAGGGTCTCTTTTTTTAGAACTATTGGTTTCCTAATGCCCCTACTAAAATAAAAAGTTTTGCTGGCAGAACTCTAATTCCCCTTGCCCTTCTCTGGGTCTGCTTGGCACGTGACAGTGTTATCGTCAGGCAACTCATTTACAAATACTGTAATTGAGTACATTATGAAACTTCTAAAGCACTGATGGTATATCTGCACTGCCAGCTGCTCTAATGATGGATAAGCTGCTTTATTCTAAGCCTTAAAACACTCCTTGTGGCAGGACTCTGTGTGTATGTGTGTATACATGTACATGCATTTGCACTTGTACATGTGCATAAGCCCATGCATTTAACTGAATTTGAGTTTTTACATTTTTAAATTGAAGTGTAAGTGACATACAATATCCAATTAGTTTCAGGTGTACATCATAGTGATTTGATATTTTTATGTATTTGCAATGATCCCCATGATAAGTCTAGTTACCATCTGTCACCATACAAAGTTATTAAAATATTATTGACTATATTCCCTATACTGTGCATTATGTCCCTATGAATTATTCATTTTATAACTGGAAGTTTATACCTCTAATCCTCTTCACCTATTTTATCTGCCCCCAATCCCTTCCTCCTCTGGTAACGAATAGTTTATTTCCTATCTCTAACAGTGTTTCTGTTTGTTTTTTTTTATTCTACATCGAAGTGAAATCATACAGTGTTTGTCTTTGTCCGTGAGAGTTATTTCATTTAACATAATTTCCTCTAAGTCCACCTATGTTGCCACAACTGTTAAGATTTCATTCTTCTTTATGGGTGAGCAACAGTCCAGTATGTATGTGTGTGTGTGTGTGTGTGTGTGTGTGTATGTGTGTGTAACCCCCACACCTTTTTATTAATTTATCACTGGATACCTAGATTACTTCCATATCTTGGCTATTGTAAATAATGCCACAGTGCACATAAGTATGCATATATCTCTTTGGATAAATACCCAGAAGTAGAATTGCAGATCATATGGTAGCTATCTTTTTATTTATTTGAGGAACTTCCGTACTGTTTTCCATAGTGGCTCTACCAATTTACATTCCTGCCAAAAGTGTATGAGGGTTTTCTGTTCTCCACATCCTTGCCAACACTTGTTATTTTTTTTTCATCTTTTTGATAATAACTAACTTGCCAGAATAAAGTGGTGGTTTTTTGTAGTTTTGATTTGCATATCCCCGATGATTGGTGATGATTGGTGAGTATCTTGTCACAGCTCTTTGGGCATCTGTATGTCTTCTTTGGAAAAAATGTTGATTCAAGGTCTCTGCCCATTTCTCAATCAGCTATTTGGAGGTATTTTTGATATTAACCTGTGTAAATATATATTTTGAATATTAGTGCCTCATGTCAGATGTATGTTTGACAAATACCTTCTTCCTTTCTCTTGGTTACCTTTTCATTTTTTTGATGGCTTCCTTCACTATGCAAAAGCTTTTTAGCTTGATGTAGTTGCGTTTATTTTAGTTTTTGTTGCCCTTGCTTGAGGAGACTGGTCAAATATATGTATATATTGCTAAGATCGATGTTAAAGAACTTACTGCCTGTGGTTTTTTCAATGAGTTTATGATTTCAGATCTTACATTTAAGTCTTTAATCCATTTGGAATTTATTTTTGTATGTCGTATAAGATTGTGGTCCAGTTTCATTTTTTTTTTTTTTTTGGTTGTAGCTATTCAGTTTTCTCAGCACCATTTATTGAAAAGACTGCATTTTCCTCGTTGTATATTTTTGCTTCCTTTAGCATAGATTAATTTACCATATATACCAGGGATTTTTCTGTGTTCTCTGTCTGTCTGTTTTTATGCCAGTACCATCCTGTTTTGATTACTATCCAAAGCTTTGTAGTACAGTTTGAAATCAGCGAGTGTGTATGTGAGTTTTTATTGAACCCAGTTAGGACTTATACTCTGATTCTTTTAAATAGGAGCCTACCAGGATAGAGGAAGGTAATTGTGATACTGAGGGTGTCCACCTTCACAAGAGAATAAAGATAAGAAGTAAGGATTGGAAAATACCTCTGTGTTAAATTGAAATGTATTTATACTTTCTCCTCCATTCTCCTCAAAAGAGGAAGAAATGTGAGATTGTAGAACTCATTTCATGCAAGGAATACAGGAATTGCTTCTAATGTTTTGAGAGTTTATTTTTGCTGTTATGTTTTTTGTTCTTCTGAGTTTTTCCTCCTTTCCTCTCTACCTCCCTTTCTCTTACCCAATTTTCCTCCCTTCCTCCTTCTCTCTTTCTGTTTTGTTCATGTTTTGAAAGTCAGAACTCTATGGGGCGCCTGGGTGGCGCAGTCGGTTAAGCATCCGACTTCAGCCAGGTCACGATCTCGCGGTCCGTGAGTTCGAGCCCCGCGTCAGGCTCTGGGCTGATGGCTCGGAGCCTGGAGCCTGTTTCCGATTCTGTGTCTCCCTCTCTCTCTTCCCCTCCCCCGTTCATGCTCTGTCTCTCTCTGTCCCAAAAATAAATAAAAAACATTGAAAAAAATTAAAAAAAAAAAAAAAGAAAGTCAGAACTCTAAAGACGGAAGTAAAAAAATCTAGGGAGGGACCATCACATCTTTACCACAGTCTAAAGTAAAACATTAATACACTATAAGCTGGATCTGTGACAAATCAGCATTATTCACATTTCAGAGTCAACCTTAATATCCCATTCTGGACCAGATTTTACTGGTCCTGAGCATAATTAAATTAGTTGCAGAGACTGTGGTGCCAACATGTAATTTCAAGTGTCTCTCAGTGCCAATTACCCTGAGGCTGTGATTTGAGCTACTACCGGGACTCTTTGAGGACAGTAATGTTGCCTGTGTCTAGTGATTCTACAATTAAGTTTATCTAATTTCTAATTCACCTCCTCTGTGACTGAATGGAGAGAATTTTACCATACATAAACCCTGAAGCATGACACCCAACAGTCTCACATATGTGCCAATCTATCCTTGCCTACTTCGCTAGCAAGTCTGATTTTTAAAATATTTTTCCTCCAATATTTTTAACCCACTTAGAACTAAAAAATATTGAGGAGCGCCTGGGTAGCTCAGCGGGTTAAGTGTTCTACTCTTGGTTTCAGCTCAGGTCATGATCTCATAGTTTGTGAGATCAAGCCCCACCTTGGGCTCTGTGCTGACAGTTCAGAGCCTGCTTGCGATTCTCTCCTCTTTCTCTGCCACTCTTCTGCTTTCACACATTCTCTCTCTCTCTCTCTCTCTCTCTCTCAAAAATAAAGAAGCTTAAAAAAACACTATAAAATAAAATTATATACTTTTATTCTCACTTAAAGCTTTCTTACCAAGTTCAAAGTCTATTTTAAAGAAGAACAGATAATCTAAAAGAAAAGGAAGGACATGATGTGTTAATATTTAAGACTTAGGTTTCTGCATGGCATTGCCCACAAAGAAAAGATACAATGTCGATTAATTTATTAATATTTTAACATTAAATTCTTGACAAATGTCCAAAATGACTAATACAATTTATATATTAGTAATAAAATGTAATTTCCATATTTACTAGAATCATATTCTAGGTAAATAATGATTTAACAGAGGCCACTGAGTGTGCAATACAAATACTTAATAAATTTTATAGATAAATGCTTCTAGTGTTTACTACAAAATATACATGAAAGAAAAAAGACAAGGGAAGTGGAAAATATGCGCAAAATAATAATAGTGAAAAATTATGTAATTCAATAAAAAATAATAAAAGTAGAATACAAGTCAGGTATATCATTTTACATTTTCTAGTAGCCACATTTTAAAAGTAAAAAGAAACATTATCTTAATTTTAGTGTATATTTTATGTGATCCAGTATATCTAAAATAATTATTTCAATATGTAATAAACATAAAACTGTTAATGAGATTTTATATTTTCTTTTGTATTGTTTTCAAAATCCATGATGTATTTTGTACTTAAACCATATCTGTTTCAAAATTTCATTGGAAGCACTTAATATAGATTTTAGAAAATAAAAAGTTGAAATCATAGGTTCATATACAAAACTAGATCCAAAGATAATTGAAATTTCAAATAACTAAATTCAGTAACAAAGGAAACCATTTCCTCTAATATTTTCTTTAAAAAATTTTTTTAATGTTTTTATTTGTTTTTGAAGGAGAGAGAGAAGGAGAGAGAGAAACAGAGCATTAGTGAAGGAGGAGCAGACAGAGAGGGAGACACAGAATCCGAATCAGGCTCTAAAAGCACAGAGCCTGATGTGGGGCTTGAGCTCAAGAACTGTGAGATCATGAGGCTTAACTGACTGAGCCACCCAGGTGCCCCCATTTCCTCTAACATCTTCACCCATATTAAAGAAACTGGTTCATCTTTTATGGAAAAATTTGTTAATCTTTGACAAAGAACATTCACCATCTGTTGTGTCAACTAAGTGCATTGTCATTAAATTATAAAGGGTCTTGAAAATGAAAAGCAACTGTAAGTGTATCACAAAAAGTTTTTCAGAATTTTTTCTGACAGTTTTTTTGCAGCCAATTTACATAACACCAAAAGTTACAATTGAAATATTCTGTATATTGATACTGTATTAGACGTGTAAATCATTATTACTGATTTGTATTTATGCAAACTTTCCATTTCGGCATTTTTTTCCCTGCCTGACTAAGTCATAAATAAACTTGAAACTGTTAATTTCCAAGAAAATCTTTACGTTGAATTATCAGCAAATCTATTCAAAACAGTTGATCTTAGTAAAATTTTTCTAAGACTCAACCAATGTGCATTGACAAAGAATACAGGATCAGTGGATTATTTATTATTTTTTTCAACAGTTCTCTAAGCAGCTGATACTGTACCATTACACATATATGCTAATCAATTTTGACATTATTTTCCATGACACTTTTATAGACAGACCCTACCTCAGAAATCTGAGAGTAAATATTTTCAGTACACATTGGAGGAATGAAAAAGAGAAATAATCATCACTTGTTTTAGAATTTAGAATTCCAAATTAGTAATTACTATCTGATAAATGTGCATTTTTGATCTAATATAATTGTAACAATGTCCATCATGATATAAATTCTTTTTTTTATATGTAGCTCAAATTATTCTTTGAAAGATACAAGTTTCAAAAAATCTATGCCATGAGAGGTATGTGTGTGTGTGTGTGTGTGTGTGTGTGTGTGTGTGTGTGTGTAGGGGGAAGAGACACTAATTAAGGACATTTCTTCATATCTCCATTTAAAAATAGTTTTATGTTCCTGAGTCTCAGCCACTTGGTAGCTGGCCAGAGTTAACAAGATCAGATCCTATTAAAAACAACTTTCAAAATATTCTAGGGACATTTAATTTGATTTTTGATGACCAGTTTCACCAATTCTCTACTACTGGGAGGAAACTTATTAACAAATGCATTGTTTTTTTTTTTAAAATACCTCTTAGTATTGCCAATTAATTTAGCATTATTTTGTAAACGACAATTACTTTTTCACTTGGCTCTAATGACACAAATTCTAATTGCTAAAATTTGTACATAATTTCTTCCAGTCTCGTTTTTTTCTTTACTATTGTGGCAGTAGTACTCTTTACTCTTCTTCACTCTTCATTATTTTATTCATCTTTTCATCAGTAGTATGCTTTCATTTAAATTCAATAAATGTGTTTGTACTTATTAAAATTAAACTAATAACAAATGGTTAAATGCAATTACCAATTAATTCTGATTCTAAATTAGAATCTCCTAAAGCTTAAGGTGTCCTTTGGCCAAAAGATAGACATATTTGGAAACTATACTCTTTCAGGCTTCATTGATCAACCAAAACAGAACAATTGAAGAAATTGATTCAGAATCTAAAGACATCTAATTTGCACTGTGCACTATTGGTAGTGGGTAACTCTTATTCATTACATGGTGTTTTTAAAAAAAAATGAAAGACAGCATCCTTTCAGGTACGAACTTTCTGTCTGGGTTGGGCTGACGACCATGATGTCTTTTGTTCTCCAAATAACGCATTTTTAACAGTGTCGTGATAATGTGGTCATCTGATTCTAAGTCTGAAATCACTTGTTCTAATAGTATGACAAAATACCAGTTGGAGCAAAAAAGTTAATTCCTTGCTAGGAGGAAATGGTATTTTCAGCTCCATTCTCCCTCTTCCCTTGGCACACTTTGTTACCTAGGTTCCCAATGCATGTCACCTTGGTCATAATCCCTGTGAGTATTCTCTTTTTGTGAAGGGCCTCAAATTCGACATAATAATATAGTTCTCAGCCCAAAGACAGTGATGTGTAGGTTCAGAAGGGTTTCAGGGGTGATTTGAAGAAGGAAATATAAAAGAACACAAAGTTTCAGAAAATATAGTGAGGGTTAAAATGAACTTGGTGAAAATGTCACCTCTCTCCCCTCTATATGTCTCCAGACTTATAATTTTAGCTCCTTCACTGGTACCTGTTCTTTATCAGTGTCAGGAGCACAGAATCCATGATGCTGTACGTAGGAAAGAGCAAGCTGTGCTGTCCCTGAGCTCAAGCCTGATCAAGAGATGAGAAATCATCTGACAGGTGATTCCTGACCTAAACTTTTTACTGCTAGTGAGAGTGTGTGCAACAGGAAGCAGCATCAATTTGCAGAAGTGATACTGGCTTATAATACCATACTGTCTTTGTCTGATAAACATGGGAAATGTAATAAAGCAGTGCCTGAAAAGGAAAAGATAGGATTGCTTAAACTTCTTAAGACATAATTTTGATTCTGACATTGAGAGCAAAAATGTGGGTTTATCCACAGGTGTTCAGATTAAGGCAGTTGGATTATGTTTCACTGGAATTACCAGTTGGATTTATCAAGGAGAAATCTTAGATGAAGTTGAAAGATGTCTCTACATTAAGTTGTGCTAAAAATAGACAAATTGGGCAGCTGGCATCCCAACTGCTAAAAGCAGGTCATTTAATTTTTTTTTTACATTTATTTATTTTTGAGAGACAGAGACAGAGCGTGAGCAGGGGAGGGGCAGAGAGAGAGGGAGACACTGAATCTGAAGCAGGCTCCAAGCTCTGAGCTGTCAGCACAGAGCCTGATGCAGGGCTCGAACCCAAGAACCGTGAGGTCATGACCTGAGCCGAAGTCAGACGTTTAACCGGCTGAGACACCCAGGTGCCCCAAGGCAGGTCATTTAATTGTTTACTTATTGCAAAGCAGAGCTCAGAATATGATGTGGTAAAGAATATGAATTTCAAAGAAGAAAAGCAGTGAAAATAATAATTGGTAATGTTATTGAATGAGAACACTGTCGTGTGTGTTTTACATATGTTATACCATGTGACCCTCACAAAGCAATCTGTGAGACTGTTTTTTTTTTCTTCCTACTTTACAAAGAAGAAAAGCCAGTGTAAGTGTTTTTTTCAAGGTCCCTCTGAGTAAACTCAGAATCCTGGCTAAAACCCTGCCTTGCAGCCCCTATCCTTAGACTGAAAATTTATACTTATAAATCACTGAGTTAATGGAGTTGGGTAATATGTTTTAAAATTAAAAGAAAAAAACAAAAGACACACATTGTCACAGGCCAAAGATATATTTTGTGTTATTTATTATGTATTGTTCTTAGTATACCCATGTATTCTTTTAAGTTTATTTATTTTGAGAGAGCATGTGGAAGAGTCAGGAAGGGGCAGAGAGAGGAAGAGAGAATCCGAGGCTGGCTCCAAGAGTGTTTTCAGGCATTGTGCTCCATAATTTCATACTTGAGGATACAAACAGGAATTACTCATAGCCTCCTCCTTTGAGCAGTGTATAATCTAGAGGAGGAGACAAGTTCATGAACAAAGATTGCTAACACAGTGGAGTAAACGCACAGAGAGCTCAGAGAGGGCGGCGGATTGAGCTGAGGTGAGAAGGAGGAAGTGTTCAGGAACAGTGTATATCTGGGTATGGGGGCAGTTGGGTGCAGCAGCACCAAAGAGATGGCCGTGTTTGGGGAGAAATTCTGTGAGACTGAGGTCCGGAGTGTGTGGCAAGGAAAATAGTTAATATTGAGACAATAAGGCAAATTAGAAGGAAAATACCCAGTGACTGTGAAATATAACTACCATGTGTCCTAAGGCATGATGTACATTAGAAAAATACTGAGGAAGAAAACGTTGATAAGACGTTTTTACCAGGTGAAGAAAACATTCTGAGATTTTAGGAAACATTCCACAAGACTTCATACTAATTTTGAAAAACCAAGTGATAAAAGCATGGCAGTAAGCCAAAAAAATCGCCTGTGAATTGCAATTTATATTTAGCTTTACAAATTGGACGAACTAGAATAGTTGGTAAAATTAACATTCAAAGCCACAGAGAAAAGATGCATTTACATCCTGCCATATGCCATCTGAGCTCCAATTCTTGAAAGATGGACAAGCTTCGTGCACTGTTCAACTTTTTTTTTTCAATTAATTACCCAATTACTTCACAAATTATATACTTGCTGCAAGTTGTGCTATTTTGAGATATTATATTTAAACCAATTTTCTTTCTTGTATGTTGAAAAACTCTATACTGATTTCATGTGGCTGAACGCCCCCTATTGCAAAATTTTAATTCAATTCATGAAGTTCAGGTTGGAATTTATTGTATATTTCATTTTTCACAGGTTCTCTTGGTATGCAATATACTCATAACCCTCAGATCGCCTGCTTGTTCTGTTTTTGTCACCTGTCTCTCACACATACATTGATTAATAGTCCAGTAGTCTAAGACATGTTTGCTGATTAATAGGAAGTATATTATAAAGTATATTATAGTTAAATATTTTTAAATCCATCCCTAAAGAAATCAGCCTTTAATTTCTATGGGAATTGACTTGGATCTGTCTTAATAAATGCCTAAAACAAGGTAATAGAATCATTAGTGGAGTGATATTTTTATCTTGGCACAGAAGCATATAAGGTAGAAATTTAGAACTCACTTTGATATTGAAATACATTTCAGTCAAAGAATAATTGGTAAGCCCACTATGTGTTCAGCTCTCTGTTCATCTGTATTATCACCTAAATTCATCAAGATGTACTCCTGAGACAGCAGGGGAATTTTACAAAATTCACTATTTGTAGCTTGAAATATTAAAAAAGGAAAGGCAAACTGAAGTTTATTTTACCTACAATTAAACAATTAAAAGCAATATTGCCCTAAATGCCAGCCTCCTTGATCTCTTTGCAATATCATTCAGAAATCTTTTTTAAAAAGAGTCTTTGGGGTGCCTGGGTGGCTCAGTCGGTTGAGCATCCTACTTCAGCTCAGGTCATGATCTGTCTCCCTCTTCGTGGGTTTGAGCCCCATATTGGGCGCTATGCTGGCAGCTCAGAGCGTGGAGAGTGCTTCGGATTCCTTGTCTCCTTCTCTCTCTGCCCCTGCCCTGCTTGCTCTCTCTCTTTCTCTCTCTCTCTCAAAAATAAGTAAATATTTAAAAAAAATTTTAAAATTAAAAGTCTTTCATGCAAACTGGAGTAGGCCATTGTTTCCTGTTCTTTTAGAAAAGTGGTAGAATGTTGATGTTTGTATAAGAGAAACAGAAACAGAAGAGAGTAAACAGAGTTGCTATCTTGGAGTCAATAAACTTAGGGAGAAAACAAAAACTGAAAATATCATGTATACTTAGAATCGTTTTTCCATTCTAAAATGCTATTAATTGCAAGCATATTTAGCTTCAATTATGACAGCTTTTTGACAAGCAATATGCAATAAATGTTAACTGTGTGCATTCATTATTTGACCTCTTTAAATATCAGATATATTAAAATAGGAATGATGGAATTGAAACATTAGCTTATGCATACAAGGGAACATTTTCCCTATATAATATGCATATTCCTAGCTGGCATGGGTGCATACCTGCTTCTTGAAATCTCTTCCACGGTTTGGTTGCATATGCCTCAGGCATTCAGCTACAAAGTGTACAAAGAGACAAATAACCACCCACACATCAATACTCTATTTAGTAGTTTAAAACACCTATCATCTACAACATAGTTCTTTAAAAATTCTAAATACAGTCAAAGATCTGTTACATAATGACAAAAAAGGAAGAAAGAGGTACGAACTATAGCACTTTTTAATGGAAATAGATAGGTGCTCTGGGCAAGATCTGTTGGAGAGGGGAAGGGTCAAGCTTTGAAGATTTGATTCCCTTCCTATCCTGCCTTTTAACTTTTCACAGTAGTTGCTAAGCTCATGTCTATTTTGTGTTCTGGATGCTTTAGCATCTTTTAAAAATATTTAATTATCTAGTACCACGGCAGGAAAAAAGGACGGTAAGACTTAAAATGAAAATCATGTAGGCTAGATTTAAGTTTTGACAGACCTCTGTTAGATATTGGCTAAGAGCACTATATAGATTTTCTGTCTCAAACAGACAGCTAGCACTTTCAAAGTGTGGATAGGGATGTACAGAGTAGAATGGGACACAGTCCACTTAATGTGCTTCACAGCGTCTCATATAAATAATTTACCCTGTAAATCCAGACAAATAATGAACAACTTACATAATTTATCCTGATAATCTCTGTAGTCTTGCATTTGGCTTTGGTTCCATGTAAACACACAATCTTATGTCTGAGAAGGAACACAACGTAATCATGGCAGTGCAGGATACAGAGAGAGAGGGCCTGCTGAGTCTCATGAAGCCTTAACTCCCATTTGGTTTCGATAAAGTTGTCATTTGAATTTAGTTCATGTCGAAATGCAAAAATAAAGCTATTCCTATAAAAAATATTTTAAAAAATTGTACTATGACAATGAAGGACTATAAAAAAATAAAGGATGAGCACAAGTGTTAGAATTGTGAATAACTATTGTTAAAATTTTATATACATGTATACTTCCCCTAAATACCATAAACTCCCCCAGAATAAAAGCTATCTCTTAATGTTTCTTTCTATCCTCAGGGTGTAACACACCTCTGTACACAGAATAGGCACTTAAAAATCGTTGATGATTTATCCATCCATTCAGTTTATTGAATTGCTATTATGGACTGTGAATTGCTACAAGGCTACGAAGATGAAACAAATATAGATCCTGTTTTCAGGGAGCTATCAATCTAGCTCCCAAGTGGGTAAATGATATACACAAAATATATAAGATCTGCAAGATACACCAAATAAGACAAACTGCGAAGAGGACAATGTTCTAGTCCAAGAACAGACAAAATTCACCTGGAAGTTCAAAGGAAGGAATTCAGTAAATGGGAAAGGCTTCAGGAAAGAGGTAGAATCTAATGGTGATAATAGTAAAAATTTGAGTCAATGATGTAGCATTATTTCAGAAACAAATATAGTAGAAAGACTTGGACGTGAAAAAAAATAGATTCCTTGGAATATAGAAAAGTTTAAAATTGCTTCAAGAAGGTGTTTTCTTTGTGTTTATCTGTTCAATTTTGTGTATCAAATCTATCCTATTCCCAACAGAACTATATACATGTAAAGTGTGGATTTCTTACTTGTCCACTCATTTAATCTGCTATAACCATTTTATTTTATTTATTTTTATTTTTTACTTTTTTTTTAATGTTTGTTTTTGAGAGAAACCGAGTGCAAGCAGGAGAGGGGCAGAAAGAGAGGGAGACACAGAATGTGAAACAGGCTCCAGCCTCTGCGCTGTTATCACAGAGCCTGATGCAGGGCTTGAACTCAGGAAATGTGAGATCATGACCTGAGCCGAAGTCAGATGCTTAACTGACTGAGCCACCCAGGTACCCCTGCTAATAACCTTTTTAGTATGATGTACTAAAAGCACCATGAAGTATTAAAAAGCAAATAGACCCCTTCATGTACTCCAGGAGCTTACTGTTTAAGAGGGTATATATACATTCAATTATTATTAAGGTATTAGGAGGATATAGAAGCAATTATTCAGATAGAATTGGTTAATTATAATCATTCACAGTAGTTGTGTTTGGTTCACCCAACACGTTTTTTTATTTATTTTTATTTTTATTTTTTATTTTTTTTATTTTTTTTAAATAGAAATTTATTGTCAAATTGGTTTCCATACAACACCCAGTGCTCATCCCAACAGGTGCCCTCCTCATTGTCCTTCACCCACCCTCCCCTCCCTCCCACCCCCATCAACCCTCAGTTTGTTATCAGTTTTTAAGAGTCTCTTATGCTTTGGCTCTCTCCCACTCTAACCTCTTTTTTTTTTTCCTTCCCCTCCCCCATGGGTTCCTGTTAAGTTTCTCAGGATCTACATAAGAGTGAGGACATATGGTATCTGTCTTTCTCTGTATGGCTTATTTCACTTAGCATAACACTCTCCAGTTCCATCCACGTTGCTACAAAAGCCAAGATTTCATTCTTTCTCATTGCCAAATAGTATTCCATTGTATATATAAACCACAATTTCTTTATCCATTCATCAGTTGATGGACATTTAGGCTCTTTCCATAATTTGGCTATTGTTGAAAGTGCTGCTATAAACATTGGGGTACAAGTGCCCCTATGCATCAGCACTCCTGTATCCATTGGGTAAATTCCTAGCAGTGCTATTGCTGGGTCATAGGGTAGGTCTATTTTTAATTTTTTGAGGAAACTCCGCACTGTTTTCCAGAGTGGCTGCACTAGTCAGAGTGGCTAAAATGAACAAATCAGGAGACTATAGATGCTGAGAGGATGTGGAGAAATGGGAACCCTCTTGCACTGTTGGTGGGAATCCAACACACTTTTTAAAATAGAAAATTAGTCCTATGCAGTACTTACAATTTTATCAAGATACAGGAGATTCCTGTCTTAACATAATTGGTTTCTAGTACAAGCAAAGCTCCTATAAGTCAATCACTTGATGTTAAAACTTAGGGTTTCATTCCTGAAAAAACATTTAATGCCATAATGTGCTAAAGTTATTCATGAAAATAAAATAAAGCACCAATACCTTTGATAAATACATACTAAGTGTATGTGGGGAAAATAGCATAATATGAAGTCACATTGTATATTTCTTTGGAGGTATGTTTCTGCAGTTGTTACTATGGCTATTTTAATTACAATAAGAAAGATGATAAATGCAGAATGGCACAATTTAAGATTTTATTAAGTCTGGGCTTTCCCATGGGATAAAATACACTTAGAAAATTTTATGGATTATGGTTTTTATTTTGTTTTTGGAAAGCACTTCAGTTTCTTGCATTGCCTCATTTCATCATTTATATGACCTACTTGGTAATATTTGTAATCTAGTCTTTATATTTGAGCTGTTTCTTTAAATCCTGGATAGATAGGCCAACCTGAAAAGCCTTTCACTAACAGTAAACATACACATACCGTATTGACTAGAATAAAATATAAAATCCAGAGATGATTTTAGCTGAAATATATAAATTTGGTGGCTAGAGAGGGAAGAAAAGTGGAGTAAGAAGAGCAAGTGGCCATAATTAGAAGTCTCATTATTGACAGTAATTTAAATCACATTATACCTGGACAAAGATAATCATAATCTGTATTTTCAAATTTTTTGCTTACATATCTCTACTTAAGACTTGAAACTTTAACTTATTAATGTGATTCTTTCCCTCTGCATTTATACTGCAGATGACACTATCTTCTTGTTATCACAAAATGTGTCCATGTGTTGCAGGCATTTTTTTCTACACTCAGTCCCAGCCATAAATTTATTCATCCCAAGGTGTCCCCTGGCCAACACCAGACAAGGTTGTTCCTTTTATGAAAGAAATAATTCCTGAGGAGGGCTCTTTTCTTCTTTGATGTTATTATAGCACTGGCTTGGTTATTAATCTGCTAAGGTGATCATGTCCTGCTTATAATACCTTCTTATCCACATGCAAATGAATCACATAAGGAACTACATTCATGCACTCAATTATTAGGTTTAATTCATTGTTATTTTTAAAAGAATATTGGCATCTGAATATGTAAATGAGGCTATAAATGCAAGTCAGTCATTGCGATCTACTTTGTCCTACACTGTCTGGTATTTCTCCTAAGCTGTTGTGCACCTGACTGGTTGCATGGCTTTAGCCCCCATTAAAATAGGTCTGAGACTTAAAAAAAAATTATACCTGAAATTGGGACTATTAAAGTTCTACAGTGCCAGTCACCAGCCAGCAGTGGCAATGCAGAGGACCCATAAAGAACAACAACAACAAATGTATGTAATGGTGTGCTCCATTCATCGCCGCACATCCAACTTTGTTAAGCTCCAGAAATCGGCATCATACACTTTTGTCAGATGATAACTTATAAAACCAAGTTTGGTACAAACTAGCTTCACGGCGCTTAGAAAGTGAAATCTTCTCAATGATAAATGTAGTCATCTTTATTGTAATCAATATTATTTCTTATATGTAGGGTATTTATAAGGCATTTGAGCAAGTAAAAAAAATTATAAACATGTTCATTCTGTAGTAGGTATATGTTTTACAAAACCATCTGTAACAAAGAGGTGTCTTTTCACACATACATAAAATATTGATGGGGAAAAAATGGTTGTTGATTCTAACAAAGATCAGAAGAAAAGGGCAAAACTAGTGTAGGAATTGGAAGGAGGGTGAAAGAAGTTCCACATCCTTGAAAACTAACCACCTTCCACAGTACTTGTTACCAGTACCATCACTAAAAATATTCCGCACATCTTCAAATGCCCCCCAGGTCCGAAATCAAGCCAGGACACGGTTGTGAGCATTTCTTTGTGAGTGTACACACATTTCCTTTAACTCTACCCTCTTCCCTACATACAAAGATTTGAGCTTTTAGAATGACTCAGTTTTATTGAACAGAATTCTCAACCCTTCCTTGAGTTTTTAGACACAGGTGAAGCAAGAAAATATGTCAAGGTTTCAAACCTGAGGTATGTGGGTAAAGAAATTGATCTCCAGAGCACCAGTTTGATCTGGATGAGTAAGTCTAGGTTCTAGAACAGTTCATTATATGGACTCTAGAATAAGGCACAGCAGGCAGTAATGTATGTGTAGTCTGTGATTGGTCTGGTCTGTCCTTTGCAACAGGAAAAGTTGGTTGGGGATGATGATTGATGTCGATATGAAAACTGGGCGTAGCACACATTTGTAAAAAATCCCTTCTGTACGATTATGTTTAGTACATCTTGAGTGGGTAAGAGATGGTGAAAGGGAGGGAGAGAGGTACCTGAAAATAAACAATAAACAACCTCGAAATTTGTGTGCAGAAAGGGTTCTTGTTATACTGTGAGGATAGTCATCCTACAAAGAATCAAACTGTGCTCTATTTAACAACTAGAAAAATGGCCTGCATTCCAACTGAGTTGAATTCAAGGTAGGAAAGTTGTAGTAGAAAGTTCTTTTTTATACCTTTCCATATTTTGCAAGTCAATTAGGTTCTGAATATTTCTTATACTGTTAATTATCTTCTATGCCTATTACACTACTGAAAACTTATATATGATTTTGTAGACTGTTCAGTATAGTAACTGTTCATCCTCAACAGGCTAGTCTTGTAATGCATTTCTGAATAAATATATATTGTAAAATGTCTATTCCCATATCCCACAGCTCATCATTGTCATGTCAAACAGGCTTCTCTTTACTAGGGTCTTCACTATAGAAGCACAGTACCAATTAATTGATTATAGTTGTTCAAACCTGCCCAGAAATAAACTTATTATTTTAAATTATACAAAGATGGCCAAACAGTCCAATTAAAGGAGATACAACAGTGGAAGGGTCTTTTATCAATTGCAATCACCTGGTTTTTCTAAACTACATAATCAAAAGGAATTAATACTTAATCCTCACGCCCTACCACCCATTATTTTCAGTGTGGGTATAGAATAAGCACATTATGTTGGGTTGAACAGATGTGGAGATTCGTAATACCATCTTCTAAAAATAGACTGTGGCTTAGCTTCAAAGTGCATACTCAAAAATAGACTGGCATTTTGGGTAACTATTAGAATACTAGCCCACATAGCTAAGACAAAAGCCATCCCAATCTAATTACCATTTTTAAAGTTTATATGTCAATGCGTTTTTCAAAGCCAATATCAGTGTGAAGTCTTCTGATATTCCAAAAGACCATATGTTAGGGAAATAAAATCTTAGGAATACAACATGTCATCGATGAAACTTTCAGTTTAATTGTGTTTCAAAAGCTCAGCTCCCATGTGTGTATTTTAAGTTAGCTCCTTTCCAAGACATTCTTATGCTTGTCTATTTCGTGTTTGTCTTTCCTAGTGCTGATAAATTTAACAGTATATTAAACTCTTGAGTTTTGCCCATCAAAGAAAACACCGTGTTTAATAAACTACTTAAAATATTTGTAATTAGTAACTGTTACTTGAAGTAACTCCCATTATTTTGTACTTAAACACTATGTACATATCAGTTGAGATATGTGTGTCTGCTTTTTACATGAACGTATAAGTGAAAGTATTCTCTCTCGATATTTGAAATCTTGCCAGGATTCTTGACATTTTACTGACACATATTTATCTTCAGGTCAGTCATAAACTTTACATAGTAAACAAGATAGGGAGCTGAGAAAAAAAAGAGGTCAATTCAAACTGCTGCAAAGCAACAACCAGTAATTGGGTTTGGTCAAATTGAATAAAATGAAAGCAGTTCTCTGGAAGCATTGAAAAGCTATTCTAATGACTTAATAGGATGAAAACATTTGTATTCAAGACGTTCTTGTGGGACATCAGAAACTATTTGTTTGTTTATATATTTTGAGACAATGAGAAAGAGAATGAGAGCAGGGCAGGGGCAGAGAAAGAGAGAGGGAAAGAGTGAATCCTGCCAGCATGGAGCCCAATGCAGGGCTCAAACTCACGAACAACGAGGTCATGACCTGAGCCAAAATCAAGAGTCAGACACTTAACTGACTGAGCCACCAGGGGCCTGGATTCTTTTTTAAATTTTATTAAATGCTGATTAGTTAACATATAGTGTAGTATTAATAGTTTTAGTAGTAAAACTTTGTGATTCATCACTAAAATATAATACCCAGTACCCATCACAAGTGCCCTCCTTAATACTCATCACCCATTTAACCCATCCCTTTGAACTTGTCCCTCCAACAAACCTGTCTGTTCTCTATAGTTAAGAATCTGTTTTAAGGTTTACCTCACTCTTTTTTCCTCCATATTCATCTGTTTTGTTTCTTAAATTCCACATGAGTGAAATCATATGGTGTTTGTCTTTCTATGACTGCCTTATTTCACTTAGCATGATATATAATAGCTCTATCCATGTCATTGCAAATGGCATGATTTCATTCTTTATTATAGCTGAGTAATACTCCAGTGTGTGTGTGTGTGTGTGTGTGTGTGTGTGTGTGTATACAGCAAAACCTTGGTTTGAGAGCATAATTCATTACAGAAATGTGCTTGTAATTCAAAGCACTTGTATATCAAAACAGATTTCAAGAACCGATTGGCTCAGTTGTGATCATGATGTTTTGCATCATGTACTACTTGTACTGCAAGACATCCCTCATTTACCAAGTTAAAATTTGTTAGAAATGTTTGCTTGTCTTGTAGAACAGGTGCAGAAACAAGTTACTCACAATCCAAGGTTTTACTTTGTGTATACTATGTATACACACACACACACACACACCACCTCTTCTTTATCTGTTCATGATTCAATGGATATTTGGGCTCTTTCCATAATTTGGCTATTGTCGACAATGCTGCTATAAACGTCTGGGAGTGTGTATCCTTTTGAATCAGTATTTTTGTATCCTTTGGATAAATACCTAGTAGTACAATTGCTGGATCATAGAGTAATTCTATTTTTCACTTTTTGAAGAACCTCCATACTGTTTTCCAGAGTGGCTGTACCAGTGTGCATTCCCAGCAATAGTGTAAGAATGTTCCCCTTTCTCCTCATCCTTGCCAACCTCTCTTGTTTCATATGTTACAAATTTTATCTGTTCTGGAAAGTGTGAGACGATATCGCATTGTGGTTTTTATTTGCATTTCCCTGATGATGAATGATGTTGAGCATATTTTCATGTGTCTGTTGTCCATCTGTGTGTCTTCTTTGGAAAAGTGTCTATTCATGTCTTTTGCCCATTTCTTCACTGGATTATTTGTTTCTTAGGTGTTGAGTTTGATAAATTCTTTATAGATTTTGGATCCTAATCCTTTATCCAATATGTCATTTGCAAATATCTTTTCCCATTCTGTCAGTTGCCTTTTAGTTTTGTTAATTGTTTCCTTCCCTGTGGAGAAGCTTTTTACCTTGATGAAATCCCAATAATTCATTTTTGCCTTTGTTTCCCTTGCTTATGGAGACATAACTAGTAAGAAGTTGCTACAGTGGAGATCAAAGAGATTGCTGCCTGTGTTCTCCTCTGAGATTTTGATGGTTTCTTGTCACACATTTAGGTCTTTCATCCATTTTGAATTGGTTTTTGTGTATGGTGTAAGAAAGTAGTCCAATTTAATTCTTCTGCATGATGCTGTCCAGTTTTCCCAGCACCATTTGTTGAAGAGACTGTCTTTTATCCATTGGGTATTCTTTCTTGCTTTGTCAAAGACTAGTCGACCATATAGCTGTGCGTCCAGTTCTGGGTTCTCTTTTCGGTTCTCTGGATCTATATGTCTGCTTTGATGCCACTACATTATGTGTTTATGATTACAACTTTGTAATACAGCTTGAAATCTGGAATTGTGATGCTTCCAGTTTTGCTTTTCTTTTTCAAGATTGCTTCGGCTATTCAGAGTCTTTTGTGGTTCCATACAAATTTAATGATTTTTTGATCTAGCTCTGTGAAAAATGCAGGTGGTATTTAGACAGGGATTACATTGAATGTGTAGATTGCTTTGGGATACAAAATCGACACACAGAAATCTGTGGTATTCCTATACATCAATAATGAAGCAGCAGAAAGAGAAATCAAGGAATCAATCCCATTTTTAGTTGACCCAAAGACCATAAGATACTTAGGAATAAACCTAACCAAAGAGGTGAAAGATCTGTACTCTGAAAACTATAGAACACTTATGACACAAATTGAAGATGACACAAAGAAATGGAAAAACATCCCATGTTCATGGATTGGAAGAACAAATACTGTTAAAATGTCAATGCTACCCAAAGAATTGTGGATTTTGATGCTGATTTGAATCAACCTTATTATCTTCAGCAAGTAGTTGACTTTGCTAGGTTTCATTTACTTCACAAAGTTCCTCTAAAACACAAGATTTTATTTATGAGAATTAAAATATTATCAAGAATGTTACAAATTGGAAACAGATTAAAACACATTCTCTAAAAAACAATTGGTATCCTAAGTGTGTAATATATTAATCTCATATATGGATGTTACACACATTATCAACAGTGGCAATATTATAGATGATCAATTTGCTAGAGTTTGTGAGCCTTTCTTTGTGAGTGTACACAACTTTAGTATAATTCTTCCAATCTTGGATCACTTGAGTGAGCAATTTAATGAATTTTCAGTTGCATCAGATTGGATATTTTCAAGCAACTATCATGTGTTACACAAATAAAATACTTTATTGTTTAGAAAACAGCTTATGTTTAAACAGTGATTTCGTAGAAAAGGATGTAGTAAATATGTCACCTAAAGACATTAGTGTTTTCAAGCATGGCTACAAATATAAATGAGGATCTACATTTTTTATTCAGTATTTTCTACTTATATATTTCATGAGTGTCTTTAGGTTTTATTCATTTGAAGTTGTGGTGTCAGGATTTATTTACCCTTTTCAAATACTTTTTAAAAGTATCCTAGAAGTTGAAAAAGCCCTAAGATTCCTTCAATTCTACTTATTTCAACTTGCAGTTACATAAAAAGGAATAAACAATAAATATAGGAACTAAATCCATCTGAATGGAAAAAGATGTATAAAATTTACCAGAATTAAAATGTTATGGACAAATGTAATAGAATATAATAAAATACTATGAAATAATGTCATTTTAAAATGCAAGTAATGTGAAAAATTGTGAACTTGTAATTTTTCTTCTATTTTTAAATGTACTTTTTAAAAAAGTTGTATTTATTTTGAGAGAGAGAGAGAGAGAGAGAGAAGGGGTGTGTGTGTGTGTGTGTGTGTGTGTGTGTGCGCACGCGCGTGCGAGCGTGCTTGCCTGCACATATGCATGAGTGGAGGAAGGGGCAGAAGACAGGGAGAGAGAGAATCGCAAGCCAGCTCTGCAGAGCAGAGCACTGCTCAGGGCTTGATCTCAAGAATGGTGAGATAATGACCTGAGCTGAAACGGAGAGTTGGCTGCTTAACCGACTGAGCCATCGAGGTGCCCTTAAATGTACTTTTAATTGCATTGACTGTATGCAATCAAAGATAAACAAACAAACAAAAAAACTTTTAGGAGCACCTAGGTGGCTCAGTTGGTCAAGCGTCCAACTTTGGCTCAGGTCATGATCTCATGGTTCATGGGTTTGAGCCTCGCATCAGGCTTTGTGCTAACAGCTCAGAGCCTGGAGCCTGCTTCAGATTTTGTGTCTCCCTCTCTCTCTCTCTGCTCCTCCCCTGCTCATACTCTGTGTCTCTCTCTCTCAAAAATAAATAAACATTAAACAAATATTTAAAAAAATAGAAAACTTTTAAAAATGTAACTTATTAGTGAGAGGTAAAATACTTACCAATGTTAAGAAAAATCCCTGATGAAAAGTGTCAGAAGCTTTTATTTTTCTTAGGAGCTCATCTTTTTGGTGTAAATAAAACTTTTTATTGCAGGTGAAACTATGCACCAGGAATAGACAAAGGGTGGTGAAAAGAGCCCTTACCAATATTTTAAATTTGACTAATCTTAAATTATATTTTTCTTTTTCA
The DNA here is from genome assembly GCF_007474595.2 of Lynx canadensis. Classification (NCBI taxonomy): domain Eukaryota; kingdom Metazoa; phylum Chordata; class Mammalia; order Carnivora; family Felidae; genus Lynx; species Lynx canadensis. The sequence continues at coordinate 150,591,897 of NC_044303.2, read as the reverse complement.
CCTCCCAACTTAGCTGTTTTTTTCCTTATATTGTATTTTACAAGCTCACTGATTACTTCTTTTTTTTTAAATTTTTTTTTTCAACATTTATTTATTTTTGGGACAGAGAGAGACAGAGCATGAACAGGGGAGGGGCAGAGAGAGAGGGAGACACAGAATCGGAAACAGGCTCCAGGCTCTGAGCCATCAGCCCAGAGCCTGACGCGGGGCTCGAACTCACGGACCGCGAGATCGTGACCTGGCTGAAGTCGGACGCTTAACCGACTGCGCCACCCAGGCGCCCCTCACTGATTACTTCTTAACATCACCCAAGAAATGTATAATTTATTTAAATAGACTCATTTTTTACATTGAAGGAAAAGCAGACAAAGCCCTTCAGAGTTACTAGAAATGAAAATAAACACAAATTTATTTTGTTTTAAATGAATACAAATTTTTGAACAGCATCAATTGTCTTTGCATTATCAATCAAAACAATATTGGCACCCAATCAATGTAAATAAAATTATTTTTAACTGCCAATAAATATCCCTATACCACATGGTTTATAGTTTTGAAATTTGTGAAATAAACTTCTAAAGTGCTGAAAACAATTTGTAGCATCTTAAATTTAGAAGGTTCTTGAGAAGACAATTTCTAGGATGTGTACCCCGGATAGTCTGTCCAAAACACAAGCCTTAAACAGTCAAATGAACAATTTTATTGTCCCTTAGTTTCCCTACTAGTTCATAATAATGGAATTTCATGATTTGGGAGAACAGTTGCTATTCCTAAAATGTTTGCTAAACTAACACTGGCTCTCTGACTCAAAGAACTAGCTGATCTCCTCTCTGTGTATGGTGTGCCTCGTATGTTGTAGAGACCACTACCAGTTCTTAAGGAAGCACATCTCAAGGCCTCCTCTGTATCAGCTGGCCCCTCCCCAAGAAAAGGGCATTTTTAGCCTGTCCAGATAGACCCCTGGCAGGGCAAACTCTATCTGCATATCTATAAAACCAGTTGCACATTTACTGGTGGCACAGTATTAATTTGTCTCTGGGATATCTTAAAACAGTACTTTAAATTTCTATATCCCTTCCCATCTATTATTAGGCAGTTTAACACATCTTTCCTAGAATAAGAATATATATTTTTTAATATTTAAAAATGCTGTATCTGGTAGGAGCACAAAGATCTGTCATTTGAAAAAAATGCAAATATTAACCGATCATACTAAGACCTCTTCAGGAGAAATGTTAACTCCAAAGAATTGAAATATTTACTGGTTTTATAACTAATAAATTTCACTAAATGCATGTGCCTACGTTGTTTTGTAAAGGAGGTGGCATAGATAATCATTGATAGCTTTTTTTTTTTAATATAAGATCCTCAGGGCCACTGTTCTCATAAAGAATGACAAAATGATACACCAGGTTTATTCAACTTCGAAGGCAGAGAACCTCGGCCTCTTCTCTGGAGAGCAATACTTTTAATGACTCCAGAGACAAGGTTGTTATTTGGAAATCAACAAGCACAGCCTGAATTGACAGTGGCCTCTCCGTGTTTTACCTTTTAATGTGAACTAATACTTTCTCCAATTTCTCATTTTTTCCTACCTACAAATAAACCAATATAAAGAGTGCGCTATAATATTCATCCCACTCACTTCTCTATTCGATATGGCAGCACTGATGTACCAGGTCCCCAGACTAATCCTTTATTTGGGGATAGAGCTTTTTTTCCAGAATAAATAAAACCAGAAATTTCTTCTTAATAAGGCAAGTGCACCCCTCTGCTGCAATTTCAGCTACTAGCAATCATTCTGTGCATCAATTTAGTTTTCTTGGAAAGAAAAATAATGCACAGTTTCTATCTCATTGTATATAACGGAGATCACTAATACACCACTTCTTAAGGAAATGCATGTATAAATGAATGAATAAAGATACATGTGCTGCATAATACAATACTCTGTAGAAATATTTAGAAAAGGAAAACTTAGGAACACTCAGGAAAGAATTTCAAACCTGGGAAGCCAATAATGTAGTAGGTTTTTGAAATAATGTTTAAACAATACAATTTAAGCACCACAGAGGCATGTTAGTGCAGCAATCAAAATCACTTTTATTCTTTCATGATTATATTTTTTAGGGGGAAGCATAAGTCCAGACAGCTGAAAAGTAGCAATTTTAAGAGAAAAATGTATAGAGAAACTAAGTTTCTACCATGGCACATAACTGAGGCAGAGTAAATAAATGGAAAAAAAATTTTTGATTTTTTTTCCCTCCCTAGGGGATAAAGTTGCCTTTTCCTTTAAAACAAAACATCTGTTCACACTATAAGTTTCCTTTTTATAGAAGTTGATCGAGAGAACAATGTGTGATATATTTAGGAAAAAAATGTTTTCCACATTAGAAAACAACATCCACTCTAGAATTAATTCTGAATTCCCTGTCAATAAATCAGTAAAATATCTGAATCAGAGTTTCAAATGACAGGGGCTACAGATCACTTCCATTGGAATCTCCCGAAATGATTGTCAATAATTCAGATTTCTGGACTGCATCCCAGATGGAATCATCTGATTTCAAGGAATTTACCTTTTAATCAGCTTTCTATAGCTTGAGAATGATTGACACAATTATTAATACTTTACACTCAAATATCAACATAGTAAGACTGTAAGGGTAGTGAGAGGTTTGCAGAGAATTCAGCCACTAAAACTTACAGAAGAACAATAATGATTGAATTTTTAAAAGTATGCTCCTCATGCTCTCTGAGTGCCAGAAACTAAGATAGGGACTTCAGATGCAGTGATTAATATTGCCTGCTTCCTGCTTCCCATGCTTTCATGAGACCAGAGTTCACAGCCAGGAACCTTAAGCATTGGTGGTGGTTGTTTGTATCTTGCATATCTTCAAGTTTGTTTGTTTTTTTTCTGAGCTGTCAGTCATACTATGATTATAGTGAATTCCCTTTTTAGTCTTGAGACTGTTCTTTGAGAAAAGCCTTGAATCATTCTACTCCAGACCAGCTTGGTTGTCATAGGACCAAACAGATTTATTCTTCCCTACTTATTTGAGTTGGAGCTGCTGTTTCTGGTAGCCCTCCTCCCCCCATGTCCTCTTTTTTTTCATTTACTCTCTTGTTTTCTGGATATACATCCTCGAACAACTTATTAGGAAGTTATAAGTGGGAAATAGATGTTGTGAGTCTTCGGATGCCTGAAATTCCTTTATTCACTCAATGGGTAGTACAATTAGGATACAATCCTAGGTTGAAGTGACTTTTTCTTTGAATTTTAATGGTTAATTTCAGTCTTCTAGCATTCAGTACTACTCATGAAATATTTAATGCCAGGGAGATTCTCTTTTCTTTATAGTTGACTTTGTTCTGTTATAAAGCCAGAGCAGCACGAGGTGAGAAAACTCTTGGAAAATCTGACTTGTTTTCCATGAAGCTTAGAGTTACAAACCTGGTGACTTAATCTCAATTGGAAAACAATTGAGCAAAGACCGAGAACTCCAGTGGCCCTTAATCGCTCAGGTTTTGATGGGGCAAAAACAAGGTTGTTGTTGTCAGTATGTTGTCATTGGTTTTTCCTCACGGGCTAAGTAAATACCACAGAAAGCAACTTGAATAGAGACTTGAAAGATCACCTGCCTAAAGGATTTATGTCTGGTGAAAGGTCACATCCTCAGAAAGGACATGGACTCTGTGGCCAGGACAGAAGCAGAAGAGGAGTCATAGCAGGTCAGCCAAAGAGTGAACACTATTTTAAGGGGGAGACTTTCAGCTCCACTGGGGCCCCAGAGTGGTGGGTGGGGGGATATGGATACATCTAAAGGTATGTAAAACCTCATAAGATAGGGGTGCCTGGGTGGCTCAGTCGGTTAAGCGTCCGACTTGATGTCAGGTCATGATCTTGAAGTTGGTGAGTTCGAGCCCTGTGTATGTTTCTCCCTCTCTATCTGCCCCTCTGCGCCCCCTCAAAACAAAACAAAACAAAACACTAAAAAGATTAAAAAAAAACTCAGAAGACACAACATTTAGACAGCTGCCGGAAAGTAAACCTAGCAGCCAAAAAAGTTATAAATGAACATTTTATTTTCCTTTGTTACTCATCACTCTTTCCCACTTTAATCTTGAAAGATCCAAAAACAGAATAGTGAATGGAGGGAGAGAAGAGGATGAGCTGAGAGGAATCAGTTATAAAATACAGAACATGTTTACCTGTTTTAAGTCCCCCAGCCCTGGTCAGGCCTCAGGTAGGGGAGGAGGTGGGAATGCAACCTTTGAAATGATTATGAAATAGAAATTTTGGTTGAGGTCAGATTAATGAGATTTTATTATCTAAAATAACAGAAACATCTATCAGATACACCTGACAGATATCCAGGGTGGGAAAGGGAAATTCAACATGGCACAGCAGAGGTTGAAGAAAATTAAAGCTTTATTTTCTTTCTTGTATCTTCACCAATGCCAGCCCATTTAATGAACCAGTTATAATATCTTTTTTTATTTCTTTACTTTTATTTTAATGAAGTTCTGGTAGAGAAAATCAAAAACATGAGCTTAGTCCAACATTTTATTTTATTTTTTATTATTTTTTTTTTCAACGTTTATTTATTTTTTGGGACAGAGAGAGACAGAGCTGAACGGGGGAGGGGCAGAGAGAGAGGGAGACACAGAATCGGAAACAGGCTCCAGGCTCTGAGCCATCAGCCCAGAGCCCGACGCGGGGCTCGAACTCACGGACCGCAAGATCGTGACCTGGCTGAAGTCGGACGCTTAACCGACTGCGCCACCCAGGCGCCCCATAGTCCAACATTTTAATTAGAGGTTCTAGAAATTGTTTTAAAACATGTTTTGAATGCAATTGTTTTTTTATCCCTTAGTATTTCTCTTTTAATATATTTTGTGAATTTGGAAAAGCTGGTACTAACAAACTTTGATTTTATCACAGAACACGTTACGCCCAGTAGATAGTTTGGCTGTTTTTCCTACATTTTTTTCAATCAAAACTGACATATTTATTTTGGTTTCAGGGAGATATAGTTTGTATATCTAAGTGTGTAACCATTGTCATAAGTGGCTAGTTTTCAGATTAAGTAACCAAAGGCCAAACAAACTAGTGAATATTATGAATGTGACAGCAAGGTGTATAGAAAGATGATCAAGGTTGATTTGAAATGAGATGGAGCTAGGGTTGGGGCAGAGGGTTTTTAGTAAATATCACAGGTCAAGAAGATGAGCCTCTTTTAGCTCCTGCTTCTCTACACAGTGCCTTATTTGCCACCGTCACTCCTATTGAATAGCTTAGCTGACAGATAGTTTTGCAATGATTGGCAAAAAGAAAGAAAGAAAAGGAGCAGTTGGGGAAAGAAAAGATAGAAGAAAAGGAGCATAAGAAAGTAGAAGGAAGAAAGAATGAAAGATTAAGGGGAAGATGAAACTGAAGGATGGTCAAGAACAGTCTATTTTATGAAGGAAATTGATTCCATTAAGGGCAACCTTTTAATCTAAATGTCAGGCAAGAGAACATTCTAAAAGAGCCTTGGGGAACAAGAGTAAAATTTTTAGCCCTCATGTCATATACAGTAGCCAAAAGTTATATATGCTATTTAAATGTAAGATTAAATGAATTGAAATAAAATAAAATTTAGAATTCAGTTCCCCAGTTTCAGTAGCCACAGTTAGATGCTCAAAGTCACATGTGCTTACAGATTACCATATTGGACAGCACAGACCTGTTTCCATCATCATAGAACATTCTATTGGACAGTGCTGTTTGGAGCCTTATGGTCAGCTCAGGTGCAAACCAGTTCTGGGAAGAGCAGGTCAGAATGGTTTTAGGGGGAGGGAGGAATTATTCTGGATAGCAGTATTCATTGGTGGGCAACTTTGGTTTATTAAGTAGGGTGAGCAGAAACAGTTAGTAGCCAAGGCTATGTTAACAGGAGGTGGAGAGGAATAGTTGTATAGGACAAGGACATGTAAACATACAGGGGAAGATTTTTAGACTTTCAGAATCTCTCATAATCCCTCCTATTAGTCAACAGGGGAATTAAGCCTCAATTTTGACCCTAGCTTGATGGCACAAGGGACATGTACTAATGTCTGAGACATTTTTAGTTGTCACAACTTGGGAGGTCAGTGTGTGTACTACCACTGACCTCTAGTAGGTGGAAGCTAGGGAGGCTACTAAACATCTAGTCACATACAGGACAAACTCTCAAAACAAAGAACTATGTAGCCCCAAATGTCAGTAATGCAGAAATTGAAAAATCCTGCCATAAGTCTTTGCGCTAAAAATGCCAGACTTCAGAAAGCTCTGAAGGAGAGGTCTGTTTGGGGAAACGAGGGCAAAATTTTTAGAGCATTAGCAGAAAGGGTCAGACAAAGTTCAGTTAATTTGGTCAAATTAGTCAAAAATGGTTCTCTGAATAGGGAGGAATTGTTCTTGCAGGTTAATAGGTATTGGTTGGGTAATTCATACTCATCAAGAGGAGTGGGGAGAGTTAGGTGCTAAGGTCATGCATAGAAAGGGTGAAAGGAACAGCTGTGGGGGTCAAGGACACGTGAGGGTCAGAGTAGACAATTCTCATGCAAGAACACTATGAAACACAAACAGGAGCTCCATGGGGGTGGAAACATGTTATGAAAATGTAGAATCCTGCCTAAGGGAGGAATTTTGTCCCTTTAGAATAAATAAGAATATAACGCATAGTAATTAAGTTAGCTTGTTGTTCAAAGAGCTATGTAGTACGGGATACAACCTGCAATACTAGCCTGGTCAAGGCAATAACATTTAGGTAGAGAATATTAAACCTGTTCTGTTTCTCTTTTAGAGCCATACCAAAGGTTTTTAATTGAATAATTTTAACCTCACAGCTTCTTCCCAGGCTGATCTGAATACAAACTAAACTAAAGTGGCAGGATTCTCAGCTGTGGTGGACAATCTCCTAAAACAAACATGGTTAAAAGTAGTTAAAGGAAAATGATGTGGAATATAAACAGTCTGGCTTGTTTGACCTGGATGAATGAAATCTGTGAAGATTGCAGGCTTCTATTCAGCAGTACAGAAGCAGTTTCTTTGAAAAATGTTTTTAAATATAAACATCAATTCCTCATTAAGCCTACATGTTTTTAAATGGTCCTCCACTAACTTTTTTAAAGTGTTAAACAAAAATATTTGAAGGAAATTTAACAGGTTTCAATAGGTGAAAAAGGCTTCCTATCACAATCAGGCAGAGAAAATGACATTTGCATTAGTGGAGGCCTGCCATGGAAATACTTTTAACAAAGCATCTCCCACAAAGCAACCTGGTCAAAGACTGAAGAACAGAGATATGCATATGAGGAAGCACAATGCCTGGTAATAAACAGGCCTGTTTCTTTTTAATGTGTAATCTTTTAGCTTTCTGCCTGGATGATGTTATATAAGGCCATCATAATCAACAAATTTCACTGCTGCTGAGGAGAAGAGGAAGTCTAAACACATCAGCAATTTCTTAAGAAAGTGCAAATGCCAAACAAATCAGGAATTCATTAACTAGATGGTGCTGACATTTCCCAGTGGCTTTTGGAGAACTGAGCCATTCATTCTTCAATCTCTACCCAGGAACGGGGGGCTCTCTGATAATACGTATGAAGTGTGATTTTGTTTAGACTTTTTAAACAACGTGATCTGATGTGCCTTCCTACCTCTAGGTTTTAGTATTTTACTGGACATGACCCGAGGTGCCTCAGCAGATGAGGTGAATCCGTATCTGATTCCCCATTTGTACTCATTGATCTTCTCTTGACTGGACTTTCAGCATCATCCACAGCTTGATATATCACAGAACAAATACAGCAAAACATCTTTCTAAACTCCTTTTACATTTTCTATAGAATTTATTCATTGGTTTTTTTTAAATACTAATTTTATAGTTTCTTCTTTATATTATTTAATCCAGTGGCTTCTGAATCTATTCACAGCCTTAAACAGAAAGACTAAATAATGCCAACTCCTTTCTCTTTACCACACAAATATACAGCCCACTGGTCCGAGTAAGAGGAGTCTTAAAAGGAAGACAATAATAAGCACATAAAACATGGGCACACAGCTTTAACCAGTGTGGGACCTTCAGAAGTGGCCTGTGTGAATAATTAGGTTGAATAATTGAATAAAACAAAATGATACGATCAAGTGGATTAACAAACATTTCCTAGCTTGGGCTCCTGGGGAAAAAAAACCTTCCTCAAATCCTTCCTATTTACCTTTCATAATATAAGATGCTGGTTGATTCATGAATTATTTATTAACCATCTATTCACAAAAGTTGATTTTAATCTTAGTCACATTAAGTGAAGCAGATAAACTCAGCTGTCTATTATAATACCAATATTATGTCAATATTTCAAAGAACTTCTTATTATAATTTACATTTTCGATTTTACATACACATGGCATTATATTTGTTTTAAAAAACATTAGACATTTTATTTTAATTGTTTTTAACGTTTATTTATTTCTGAGACAGAGAGAGACAGGGCATGAACGGGGGACAGTCAGAGAGAGGGAGACACGGAATCTGAAACAGATTCTAGGCTCTGAGCGGTCAGCACAGAACCCAACGCAGGGCTCGGACTCACGGACCGCGAGATCATGACCTGAGCCGAAGTTGGACACTTAACCGACTGAGCCACCCAGGCACCCCAACATTAGACACATTTAAATTATTTTTTTTCTGACTTAAAAAATTTGAAGATTTGACACTGATTAATATCTATAGACATTCTTGTTTTGAGTATTATTCTGGGATATCATTTCAGAGTGGTTTTCAAAGCCTATTTATTTTGTCATTTAGTAATAAACAGGAGAAAAGATTAATATGCCATAGTTTTATAAATGTAGCAACTTTGACCAAAGTGTTCTTAAGTCAAAAAGTTTATAAGTCTGTCAAATCACCAGTAACCTATTTGCCCAGTGGAACTCTTCCGAGTGTACTATTTTTCAGACTTTACTACCATATTCTTAAGTATTTAAATTATTTTCTATTAGAAAGAGTTATACACTATCAAGTTGATGGCTCCTTACAGTGAAAATCAAGATCCACAATTCTTAATGGATTCTAAAATTTTACTGTGTATAAGATCAGAAGCAAGATCTTGAGCCTCATGGCTCCTGTGGTATATGCTTTCCCTATGCATATTGCCTATATCGGCAGAAAGCTAGGCAGTTGATCTGAAAAGATGATGTAATCAACATTCCAAATTCTAAAGTGTCTGGTTGTCTAACATATTCTAAAGCCAAGAAGTGCTTAAAATACTGGCAAAATTCTTAGAGTATTCTTATAGATAGTAGTAGAGCTTTTAAGTATTCAGCTATAGTTACCATTTATTACTCTCCATATTCTGCTTCTACCCAAAAGTTTTAACTATGTTCATACATGAAAATATTCAGTCTCTCTGTATAAATCTGAAAATGCCAAAGCTACTAGTCCTTTTGCCCAAGTTTTATCACTCATCTCTTGGTTTCTTGAAGTTTGCTCTCTAGTAGTTGGCTCAAGCACAATTTATTTGGACGATATTATTGACCTCTTACATATTCAAAACATTTTCTCCATAGCCTTTGTACTTGAAGTAAACTTGATATAAAAGCATGGGCTATACATATTGTTTCTTTAGATAAACTACAAGTTTACTGGACAAGCTTTATCCTTAAAGTCAAATGATTCTAAGCAATGCATGTGTGTGGATCATTCTGGGACAGGTTTTTATCTATTAAAAGTATGTCCTTTCAATTTGAATTTCAAGTAGTTTCATTTGTCTCAAAGCATTTAGTTATGGTTTTAAATAGTTGCTTCCCTATTGTTTTAGTTTTCTTTCTCTGGGACTCCAATTAAGCATGTTTTGGACTTCCTTTGAATGACTTACCTATCATTTTTTGCTATAATCCTTTTTTATGTCTTTATTTCTACTTTATATTTTAAATTGAAGTGTAGTTGATATACATATCATATTTCAGACATACAACACAGTGATTTGACAATGATATACATTACAAAATGGTCAGTGTGGTAAACGTACTTATCTGTCACCATGCAAACTTATCATAGTATTACTTACTTATATTCCCTATGTTGTACTTTTCATCCCTGTGACTTATTTTATAACTGAAAGTTTGTACCTCTTTTACTATCATCTCCCACCTCTCCTTTGGCAATTACAAGTTGTTCTCTATATTGAGGAGTCTATTTCTGTTGTGTGTGTTTTTTGTTTTGTTTTGGTTTGGTTTTAGATTTCATATGAAAGTGAATTCATACGGTATTTGTCTTTTTCTGCCTGACTTAACACTTAGCATAACACCCTCTAGGTTCATCTATGTTGTCAATAATCACAAGGTTTTGTTATTTTTAAATAACCGAGTAATATTCCTTTGTATATTTACACCACTTCTTTATCCATTACTCTATCAATAGATTCACCTATCAAAGGTTGCTTTATCCATCCATCTATCAATGGGTTGCTCCTTTATCTTGGCTATTAGAAATAATGTTGCAATAAACATAGGGGTACATATAGCTTTGCAAAGTAGTGCTTTTATTTTCTTTGGTTAAATACCCAGAAGTGGAATCCTGAATTATATGGAATTTCTATTTTTAATTTTTTGAGGAACCTCCAGAGTGACTGCACCAATTTACATTCCCACCAACAGTGTATCTTTTCTTCATATCCTCACCAACTCTTGTTATTTTTTTGGTTTTGTTTTGTTTTTGATACTAGCTATTTTGACTAGCGTGAAATGATAACTCATTTTGGTATTGATTTGCATTTCCTTCATGAACAGTGATGCTGAGCATATTTTCCTGTGTCTTTAGGCCATCTCTATGTCTTTTTTGGAAAAATGACTGTTCAGGCCCTCTGCCCATTTTTTAATTTTTTTTTTGAGTTTTTTGTTTGTTTGTTTTATAAGAGTTCTTTATATATTTTAAATATAAACTCCTTGCCAGATGTGTCATTTGCCAATATCTTCTTCCATTTCATAGGTTGTCATTTAATTTTGTTAATTATTTCTCTGTGCAAAACTTTTCAGTTTGATGTACTTCCACTAGTTTGCTTATTTTTGCTTTTGCTGCCATTGCCTGAAAAAACAGATCCAGAAAATTATTGCTGATACTAGTTTCCCGGAGATTACTGTGTATGTTTTCTTCTACCAGTTCTATGGTTTCAAGTCTTAAATTTAGGTCTTTAATTGATTTTGAATTTATCTTTGTGTATGTTGTAAGAAAGTGGTCAAATTTCATTCTTTTGCATGTAGCTATCCTGTTTTCCCAACATCATTTACTGAAGAGACTGTCTTTTCTCCATTTTATATTCTTGCCTCCTTTGTCACAGATTAATGGACCATATAGGTATGGGTTTATTTCTGGTCCTCTATTCTGTTCCATTGAGGTATATATCTATTTTTGCACCAGTACCATACTGTTTTGATTACTACAGCTTTGAAGTATATCTTATTTTTTATTTTTTAATTTTATTTTTTTTAATTTACATCCAAATTAGTTAGCATATAGTGCAACAATGATTTCAGGAGTAGATTCCTTAGTGTCCCTTACCCATTTAGCCCATCCCCCTCCCACATCCCCTCCAGTAACCCTCTGTTTGTTCTCCATTTTTATGAGTCTCTTATGTTTTGTCCCCCTCCATGTTTTTATATTATTTTTGTTTCCCTTACCTTATGTTTATCTGTTTGTCTCTTAAAATCCTCATATGAGTGAAGTAATACTTGTCTTTCTCTGACTGACTAATTTCACTTAGCAGAATACCCTCCAGTTCCATTCATGTAGTTGCAAATGGCAAGATTTCATTCTTTTTGATTTCCAAGTAATACTCAATTGTGTGTGTGTGTGTGTGTGTGTGTGTGTGTGTGTGTGTGTGTGTATACAACATCTTCTTTATCCATTCATCCATCAATGGACATTTGGGCTCTTTCCATACTTTGGCTATTGTTGATAGCGCTGCTATAAACATTGGGGTGCATGTGTCCCTTCGAAACAGCACACCTGTATCCCTTGGATAAATATCTAGTAGTGCAATTGCTGGGTCATAGGATAGTTCTATGTTTAGTTTTTTGAGGAACCTCCATACTGTTTTCCAGAGTGGCTGCACCAGCTTGCATTCCCACCAACAATGCAAAAAAGATCCTCTTTCTCCACATCCTCACCAACATCTGTTGTTGCCAGAGTTGTTAACGTTAGCCATTCTGACAGGTGTGAGGTGGTATCTCATTGTGGTTTTGATTTCTACTTCCCTGATGATGAGTGATGTTGAGCATTTTTTCATGTGTAGGTTGGCTATCTGTATGTATTCTTTGGCGAAGTATCTATTCATGTCTTTTGCCCATTTCTTCACTGGATTATTTGTTTTCTGGGTGTTGAGTTTGAGAAGTTCTTTATAGATTTTGGATACTAACCCTTTATCTGATATGTCATTTGCAAATACCTTCTCCATTCTGTCAGTTGCCTTTTAGTTTTGCTGATTGTTTCCTTTGATGTGCAGAAGCTTTTTATTTTGATGAGGTCCCAGTAGTTTATTTTTGCTTTTGTTTCCTTTACCTCTGGAGACGTGTTGAGTAAGAAGTTGCTGAGGCCAAGATCAAAGAGGTTTTTGCCTGCTTTCTCCTCAAAGATTTGGATGGTTTCCTGTCTTACCTGTAGGTCTTTCATCCATTTTGAGTTTCTTTTTGTGTATGGTGTAAGAAAGTGGTCCAGGTTCATTCTTCTGCATGTCGCTGTCCAGTTTTCCCAGCACTACTTGCTGAAGAGACTGTCTTTATTCCATTGGCTATTCTTTCCTGCTTTGTCAAAGATTAGTTGGCCATACGTTTGTGGGTCCATTTCTGGGTTTTCTATTCTGTTCCATTGAGCTGAGTGTCTGTTCTTGTGCCAGTACCATACTGTCTTGATGATTACAGCTTTGTAGTATAGCTTGAAGTCTGGGATTGTGATGCCTCCTGCTTTGGTTTTCTTTTTCAAGATTGCTTTGGCTATTTGGGGTCTTTTCTGGTTCCATACAAAGTTTAGGATTATTTGTTCTAGCTCTGTGAAGAATGCTGGTGTTATTTTGATAGGAATTGCATTGAATATGTAGATTCCTTTGGGTAGTATTGACATTTCAACAATATTTGTTCTTCCTATCCAGGAGCATGGAATCTTTTTCCATTTTTTGTGTCTTCAATTTCTTTCATAAGCTTTCTATAGTTTTCAGTGTATAGATTTTCGCCTTTTTGGTTGGATTCATTCCTAAGTATTTTACGGTTCTTGGTCCAATTGTAAATGGGATCGTTTCCTTGATTTCTCTTTCTGTTGCATCATTGTTGGTGTATAGGAATGCAACCGATTTCTGCGTGTTGATTTTATATCCTGCAACTTTGCTGATTCATGAATCAGTTCTGGCAGTTTGTTGGTGGAATCTTTAGGGTTTTCCATATAGAGTATCATGTCATCTGCAAAGAGTGAAAGTTTGACCTCCTCCTGGCTGATTTGGATGCCTTTTATTTCTTTGTGTTGTCTGATTGCAGAGGCTAAGACTTCCAATACTATGTTGAATAACAGTGGTGAGAGTGGGCACCCCTGTCGTGTTCCTGACCTTAGGGGGAAAGCTCTCAGTTTTCCGCATTGAGGATGATATTAGCATTGGGTCATTCATATATGGCTTTTATGATCTTGAGGTATGATCTTTATATCCCTACTTTCTTGAGGGTTTTTATCAAGAAAAGATGCTGTATTTTGTCAAATGTTTTCTCTGCATCTATTGAGAGAATCATATGGTTCTTGTCCTTTCTTTTATTGATGTGATGAATCATGTTAATTGTTTTGCAGATATTGAACCAACCCTGCATCCCAGGTATAAATTCTGCTTGGTTGTGGTGAATAATTTATTTAATGTATTGTTGGATCCGGTTGGCTAATATCTTGTTGAGGATTTTTGCATCCATGTTCATTAGGGAAATTGGTCTGTAGTTCTCCTTTTTAGTGGGGTCTCTGATTTTGGAATCAAGGTAATGCTGGCTTCATAGAATGAGTTTGGAAGTTTTCCTTCCATTTCTATTTTTTGGAACAGCTTCAAGAGAATAGGTGTTAACTCTTCCTGAAATGTTTGGTAAAATTCCCCTGGAAAGCCATCTGGCCCTGGACTCTTGTTTTTTGGCGGATTTTTTATTACTAATTCGATTTCCTTACTGGTTATGGGTCTGTTCAAATTTTCTATTTCTTCCTGTTTAAGTTTTGGTAGTTTATATGTTTCTAGAAATTTTTACATCTCTTCCACATTGCCCATTTTATTGGCATTTAATTGCTCATAATATTCTCTTATTATTTTTATTTCTGCTGTGTTGGTTGTGATCTCTCCTCTTTCATTCTTGATTTTATTTATTCGGGTCCTTTCCTTTTTCTTTTTGATAAAACTGGCTAGTGGTTTATTAACTTTGTTAATTCTTTCAAAGAACCAGTTTCTGGTTTCATTGATCTGTTCTACTGTTTTTTGTTTGTTTGTTTTCCTTTCAATAGCATTGATTTGTGGTCTAATCTTTATTATTTCCTGTCTTCTGCTGGTTTTGGGTTTTATTTGCTGTTCTTTTTCCGGCTCTTTAAGGCATAAGGTTAGGTTGTGTATATGAGATCTTTCTTCCTTCTTTAGAAAGGCCTGGATTGCTATATACTTTCCTCTTATGACTGCCTTTGCTGCGTCCCACAGGTTTTGGGTTGTGGTGTTATCATTTTCATTGACTTCCATATACTTTTTAATTTCCTCTTTAACTGCTTGATTAGCCCATTCATTCTTTAGTAGGATGTTCTTTAGTCTCCAAGTATTTGTTACCTTTCCAAATTTTTCTTGTGGTTGATTTCAAGTTTCATAGCATTGTGGTCTGAAAATATGCACAGTATGATCTCAAACTTTTCGTACTGGTTGAGGGCTGATTTGTGTCCCAATATGTGGTCTATTCTGGAGAACATTCCATGTGCACTGGAGAAGAATGTATATTCTGCTGCGTTAGGATGAAATGCTCTGAATATATCCGTTAAGTCCATCTGATCCAGTGTGTCATTCAAAGCCATTGTTTCCTTGTTGATTTTTTGATTAGATGATCTGTTCATTGCTGTGAGTGGGGTGTTGAAGTCTCCTACTATTATGGTATTACTATCAATGAGTTTATGTTTGTGATTAATTGATTTATATATTTGGGTTTTTCCACATTCGGCTCATAAATGTTTACAACTGTTAGGTCTTCTTGGTGGATAGACCTCTTAATTATGATATAATGCCCTTCTGCATCTCTTGATACAGTCTCTGTTTTAAGGTCTAGATTGTCTGATATAAGTATGGCTATTCCAGCTTTCTTTTGTTGACCATTAGCATGATCGACGGTTCTCCATCCTCTTACTTTCAATCTGAAGGTCTTTAGGTCTAAAGTGGGTGTCTTGTAAACAGCATATAGATGGATCTTGTTTTCTTATCCATTCTGTTACCCTATGTCTTTTGATTGGAGCATTGAGTCCATTGACATTTAGAGTGAGTACTGAAAGATATGAACTTACTGCCATTATGTTGCTTGTAAAGTTGGAGTTTCTGATGGTATTCTCTGGTCCTTTCTAATCTTTGTTGCTTTTGGTGTTTATTTTTTTTATTTATTTATATTTTCGTCTTTTCTCCCCTCAGAGAGTCCCCCTTAAAATTTCTTGCAGGGCTGGTTTAGTGGTCACAAACTCCTTTAATTTTTGTTTGTCTGGGAAACTTTTTATCTCTCCTTCTATTTTGAATGACAGCCTTGCTGGACAAAGAATTCTTGGCTGCATATTTTTCTGATTCAGCACATTGATTATATCTTGCCACTCCTTTGTGGCCTGCCACGTTGCTGTGGATAGGTCTGCTGCAAATGTGATCTGTCTTCCCTTGTAAGTTAAGGACTTTTTTTCCCTTGCTGCTTTCATGATTCTCTCCTTGCCTGAGTATTTTGTGAATTTGACTACGATATGCCCTGTTGAAGCTTTAAAGGGTATCTTGAAATCAAGTACTGTGATACCTCCAGCTTTTGCACTTCTTTCTCAAGATTGCTTTAGCTGTTTGAGGTATTTTGTAGTTCCATACAAATGTAATGATTATTTATTCTATTTCTGTGAAAAATAGTATTGGTATCTGATAGGGATTGCATTGAATCTGTAGATTGCTTTGGGTGGTATGGACATTTTAATAATGTTCTTTCAATCCATGAACATGGTATGTCTTCCCATTTTTGTGTCCTCTTCAATTTTTATTCCTAATTATAGTTGTCAGAATATAGGTCTTTTGCCTCCTTGTTTATATTTATTCCCAGGAATATTGTTCTTTTTGGTGCAGCGGGATTGTTTTCTTAATTCCTCTTTCTGCTATTTTTGTTATTAGTATATAGAAACAACAGGTTTCTGTTTTTCAATTTTTCATCTTGTAACTTTAACAAATTCATTTATTCTAATAGTTTTTGGTGCACTATTTAAGGTTTCTATATATAGTATTATATCATTTGCAAATAATGACAGTTGGGTTTTTGTTGTTGTTGTTGTTCTTTGACTTCTTCCTTACCTGTTTGGTTCCCTTTTATTTTTTTGTCCGATTGCTGTGGTTAGCACTTCCATTACTATGTTAAATGAAAGTGGTGTCTTGCTCCTTGTCTTATTCCTGATCTTAAAGGAAAAGCCTTTAATTTTTCACCATTGAGTATGATGTTAGCTGTGGATTTGTCATATATGGCCTTTATTATGTCAAAGTATGGTCCATCTAAACCCACTTTGTTGAGAGTTCTTATCATGGATGAATGCTGAATTTTGTCACATGCCTTTTCTCCATCAATTTAGATAATCATATAATTTTTATTCTTTATTTTGTTAATGGGGTGTATCACATCAATTTGCCGATATTGAACCACTCTTGGAGACCAGGAGTAAATCCCACTTGATCGTGGTGTATTATCCTTTAATGCACTCTTGAGTTTGGTTTGCTAATAGTTTTTGAGGATTATTGAATCTATGTTCAACAGAGATATTGGCCTGTATTTTTTTGTATTATCTTTGGTTTTAGTATTGAAGTAATTCTGGCCTTAGAGAATTAATTTGGAAGCTTTCATTTCTATTTTGTGGAATAGTTCAAGAAGAATAGGCATTAACACTTTTTTAAATGGTATAATTCACCAGTGAAACCATCTGGTACTGACTTTGGTTTAGCAGATTCTTGTTACAGATTCAGTTTCATTACCAGTAATTGGTCTGTTCAGATTTCTGTTTCTTTCTTGTGCCTAAGAATTTACCCCTTTCTTCTAGGTTGTCCCACTTGTTGGCATATAGTAGTTTTTCATAGTAGTCTTCTATAATCTTTTTTATTTATGTGGTATTAGTTGTAATTTCTACTCTTTCATTTCTGGTTTTATTTCTTTGAGTCCTCTCACTTTCTTTGTTGATAAGTCCAGCTAAAGGTGGATTATCAACTTTGTTTATCTTTTCAAAGTACCAGTTCTTGTTTTCATTGGCTTTTCTAGTCTCTATTTATTACCTCCCTGATTTTTATTATTTCCTTCCTTCTACTAACTTTGGGCTTTACTCTTGATTTCCAGTTTCTTTAAATGGAAGGTTAGATTGTTGATTTGAAGTGTTTCTTGTTTCTTGAGGTAGACTTGTATCTCTGTAAACTTCCGTTTTAGAACTGCTTTTGCTGTATCCCAAAGATTGTGACCCATTGTGTTTTTATCTTCACATGGCTCCAGATTTTTAAATTCACTCTCTGATTTCTTCATTGACATACTGGTTATTAAGTAGCATGTTGTTTACCCTACACAAGTTTGTGTTGGGGGTGAGGTTTCTAGTTTTATTTATTGTAATTGATTTCTACTTTTATACCATTGTGATCAGAAAAGATATATGGTATGATTTTATTCTTTTTAAATTTATTGACCTTTTTTTATGCCCTATCTGGAGTTCAGTTCTGGGGAATATTACATGTGCACTTGAAAAGAATGTGTATTCTGCTGTTTGGAGATGGAATGTTCTCTATATATCTCTTAGGTCCATCTGATCTGAGTCATTGAAAGCCACTTGTTTCCTTGTTGATTTTCTTTTTTTCCCCCTTATTTATTTTGAGAGAAAGAGAGTGTGTATGCACATGCAGGGGAGGGGCAGAGAGGGAGGGAGGGAGAGAAAGAGAAAGAGAGAGAGAGAGAGAGAGAGACAGACAGAGAGAGAGAGAGAGAGAGAGAGAGAATTCCAAGGGGGCTCTGCACTGACAGCACGGAACTCAACACAGGGCTTGAATCCATGAACCTGAGCTGAAACCAAGAGCCAAACACTTAACTGACAGAGCTACCAAGGCACCCTTCCTTGTTGATGTTCTGTCTGGATGATCTATCCATCAATGTAAGTGAGGTGTTAAAGCCCCACTACTATTATTGTATTACTATTTCTCCCTTTAGCCCTGTTAATATTTGCTTCATGTATTTAGGTGCTTCTATGTTAGGCATATAGATATTACAATAGTTATATCCTCCTGTTGGATTGATCCCTTTATCATTACGAAGTGCCTGTCTTTGTCTCTTGTTGCAGTCTTTGTTTTAAAGTCTATTTTGTCTGATATAAATATTGTTTCCTTGGCTTTTTTTTACATTTGCTTGAAATATCTTTTTCCATTCCTTTATTTCAGTCTGTATATATCTTTGGATATGCACTGAGTCTCTTTTAGGCATATGGGCTTTTTTTTTTTTTATCCATTCAGTCATGCTGTGTCTTTGATTGCTGCAATTAGACCATTTACATTTAAAATAAATATTCATAGGGATGTATTTATTGCCATTTTGATAATTGCTTTCTGTTTTTGTGTGTGCATGTTTGTAGTTCCTTTTCCTTTTTTCTTGCTCTCTTCTGTTGTGATTGGTGACTGTTTAGTGTTGCGCTTGGATTCTTTTCTCTTTATTTTTTATATATCTGTATAGGTTTTTGGTTGTGATTATCATCAGGTTCATATATAACATCTTAAATATGTATCAGTCTATATTAAGTTAATGGTTGCTTTAGTTTGAACACGTCCTAAAAGCACTACATTTTTATTACTCTCCCTCGACCTTTTATGTGTATGATGACATATTTCACATCTTTTTATTTTGTGAACCCCTTAATTAGTTAATCCTTTAACTATTTTTGGATAATATTGGTTTTACTAATTCTGTCTTTTAACATCCATATAAATTTATAAGTGATTGATCTACTACTTTTACTGTATGTTTGCTTTTACCCATGAAATGTTTTCCTTTCATAATTTTCTTGTAGTTACAGCCTTTTCTTTTTCACTTAAAGAAGTTCCTTTAACATTTCTTAGAAGTCTGGTTTTGTGGTGAACTCCTCATCTTTTGTTTGGGAAACTTTGTATCTCTTTTTTAAATTTGAATGATAATCTTGCCAGGTAGAGTATTCTTGGTTGTAGGCATTTTTTGTTTTTTTCCTTTCAGCGCTTTGAATAAATCATGCCACTCCCTTCTGGCCTGCAAAGTTTCTTTCAAAATCAGCTGATAGGCTTATGGGGTTTTCCTTGTACATTTGCTTTTCCCTTATACACTTGCTTTTTTCTTCCTGCTTTTAAGATTCTCTCCTTATCTTTAATTTTGACATTTAAACTATTACATGTTGTGGTGTGGACCTCCTTGGGTTCATCTTGTTTGGGACTCCCTGAACCTCCTGGACCCAAATACCTGTTTTGTTGTCCAGATTAAGGAAGTTTTTCACCATTATTTCTTCAAACAAACTTTCTTCCCCCTTTTCCCCTCTCTTCTTCTAGATCCCTGCAGAGCAAATGTAAATATTAGTGTGCTTGATGTAGTCCCAGAGATTCCTTAACATATTCTCTCTCTCTCTCTCTCTCTTTTTTTTTTTTTTTTTTTCTTGTTAATCTTTGCTGTTCAGCTTGGGTTCTTTCCATTATCCTATCTACCAGATCATTGATCTGTTCTTCTGCATTCTCTAGTCTGTTGCTGATTCCCTGTAGTGTATTTTTCATTTCAGTTACTGTATTCTTTAATTCTGATTAATTATTTTAAATATTTTCTGTATATGTTGAATTTCTCACTGAGTTTATTCACTCTTCTTTCCAGTCTAGTGAACATCTTTATGACTATTACTTTGAACTGGTCATCCGGTAGATAGCTTATCTTTGTTTTGCTTAGTTCTCTTTCTGAAGTTTTGTCGTGTTCTTTCCTTTGGAGCATATTTCTCTGTCTTCTCATTTTGTTGGACTTTCTGTGTGTGTTTATATGAATCAGATGAAATAGCTACCCTCTCAATCTTGAAGGAATGGCCTTGTATAGGAATGTTCCCTTTGTATATTGCATGTGACTTGTGGCTTTGGCTGGCTATCTGGAGCTGGAATGGTGTGGACCAGGAGCCCCAGTGTGGTCTACATGAGGGCTGTCCTGGAAGGACAGCTGGAACTAAAGCAAGTTCAAGTGAGAGCACTCCATGCAGGGAGCACCTTGGTAGGATAGATGGAGCTGAACCAGGAATGGGCCAGGTGGGCTACCTTGGGAGAGGTAGAGCTAATATGGACTAGGGCCTTGAAGCTCACTGAGACAAGACAGGCTAGAGCACCTGGACTCTATCCTATCCAGGTAAAGTGGCAATGTAAACAATGGTACTCACCATCACCTCTGTCCTAGGAGAAAATTCCAGTAGTTCCGCTACCATTTGGCAGGTGCTCTAGGGTTAATAAATGGGTTTTCTTCACTTACAGTCTAGTTACCCTTTAAACTGCTTTCTTTTTTTTCTGTGCCCCACATTTGGTGACTCTGTCTGTGAGTCCCTCACTGTTATTCCTACTTACTGCATTTTGTAGCATAAGGAGTGTAGGTTCCCATCACTATTGTGTCTCCATCTCTCCTGCCATTCTCTTTGTAGTCTTTCTATTCTTTGTTGTGCACAAGCTGTTCAATTAGGCCTCAATTCTTTTGCAGGAGGAATTTTATATGTAGGTGTAGATTTGATGTGTCCATGGGAGAGGTGAGTTCAGGATCTTCCTATGACTTTCTCATGGACCTCTGTCTCCAATACTTCATTTGTATGTGTGTGTTTGGGCGGGGGGGTGGGAGGGGGCGCATATCTGTCTTCCCTTAATGGACTTTTGTACTCTTAGTAATTAGTCTTTACTTTTTTAAGTTTTATCATTTTCTTTTTTTCCTACCAAGTTCTTCCAGTTCCAGTTTTATATATTTATATTGTCTGACCATTACCTCCCTGAGGTAATGTGATTTTCTTCTATTATGTGATTTTTTCTTCATGACTTCTTTTTTCATTTTAATTCATGTTGGTATGCTGGGTATAGTTTTCATTTGTTTTGTCTTAAATTTTTTTTCTGGTGAATTTCTATCATTAGGAAAGTTGTCCTTCTTACATTTTTATAATTTTTTTATGAATACTGTAAATATTTTTATAAGAGTAAGTTAACTTTTTCCTCAAGTTTTCAAAATATTGAAGGAACTGGGGTAACTTTCCAGGCTTCACCAGTCAAGGATCTCTCAAGCCTAAGGCCATTTTCTCATCAAATGTTGCTTCTGTAAAGAGTTCCCTCCGTAACGTCTTAGAATCTAGTCTGGCTCTGGAGGATTCCTACTGCCAGCCCTCAGTGTCTCCACTCTTTTTTTCTAGGTTGTTGTCTCAGGTGAATAGCTCTTGTTTTTCAAATTATTATTTTTTTTCTTTTTTGGCTGGAACTTTCTATACTTTCTATCTTCGACAACTCTAGAATTCATGTCCTTCTCCATAGGAGTTTGGTCTCAGTTAAGGGTCTTATCTTTGGGGGATGAGTATCTGCTGTAAATTTATGAGATCTGCTGTAGCTGGGCTTCTCTGCACTCTTCCCACGGTTGTGTCACAACCTCCCATGTGGGCCTGCTTTCCAGGTCAGTTTAGTTGCCTTTGAAGCTCTTGCACATAGTTTTGAGTTTGCAGGTACTTTCTCTTTCTCACCTTCCTCTGTAAAACACTATAGATGATAGATTTTATTTGTCCTGTGGTGTTTCCAGAAGGGCAAAAAATGAGATGATTCAGAACTATATTGCTATATTCCAAGTGTAACTGAAAATCTCTTATGAAAGTTTTGTTAATTATAATTCTCAGACAAAATCAAAATAAAAAATGTTTTCTTAGAGTCAGATCACTAAACAATTATATATTCTGAAAGCAAATTTTCTTACAGAGTAGAATTTAATAATTCAAAGTAAATTTTCACATACTCTGAAATATACTTGTTTCACTCTGTTACAGGGTGAGTTTTGAATTTGAGTTTTGGGGAGACAAAATTCATACATTGAAGATGTAACCCCTAGTACCTCAAAATGTAACTATGTGGATGCATACACACAGAAAAAGGCCATGTGAGTAAACCGTCTACAAGTTCAGCTATCTATAAATTAAGGAGAGGCCTTATAAGAAACCCAACTTGCCACACCTTGACCTCGGACTTTTTGACTCCAAAACTGTTAGAAAATTAATTTCCCTTGTTTGAGCCACCCAGTCTATGGTATTTTGTTATGGCAGCCTCAGCCTTAGCAAATTAATATACACTGCTAACTCTGAAATTGATTGAGAAAGAGTAAGCACACTTCTCTAGCACTCAGGGAGAAGGAAAGGGAGGTTTGTGAGCTGAGATAAAGAATTTGGAATGCTCTTCACAGAATTTATGATTATACCCCATTTTTAGCTATAGGGCTTGTTGCTTATATGAGCAATGCAATGTGACTTTATTCCTGAATGAATAGGTTTCCAAATGATGCATTCCCCACCTATTAAAAATTAGCAATGCTTCCTTTTTCCTATTTTCTTCCTCTTGTCATTTCTTCCATCTTTCCACCTAAAACATTCTTTTTTTTTTTAATGTCTAACATTCCCTTATCTTCTGCATACATCCTTATTTGTCATCTTGTCAAAATCCCGTTATCATTCACTAGGATTTTCTAGACCACAGCCAAGTGTATTTTTTGGAATCTGCGTATATGTTGATATTGCTGCACAGTTGACCAGGGATTAGGATTGCAGGACAAGAAATTAGAGGTGTGGGAACCATAGAGCATGTGCATCGGCATCTATGCCTTGATGCTCTCTACATGGCTCTAAAATGCTTTCCACCCAGAACCCCACCTCAGCTATAGCCAAGTAATTCTGCAGTCAAACGCCTGTTTAATTAGACAAATGTGAGGAATAGCTGGTGGAAAGTCTTCAAATGAGTTAATCAGGTCTGTAGTGTAAGGGCTCAACATAAGAATGGATTGACTTTAATGCCACATTTACAGTAACCCTAAAATATTTGAGAACATTGAGTATACACTTTCCCTCAGAAACTACATTGTAGTACAGTGTGATTTTTGTTTTGCCCATTATATACTTTTATGCTGTTCTATTCACATTTTGTTAGACATATTTTTGAATAACATCTTTAAAATAAGTGTTAACAATGAGAATTTAGCAGATACCTTAAAATCTATGTGTACTTCTAAAAAAGGTACATATATATTATGATGTTCTGAAATTAAAAATTAGACCAATAGTCTAATTCCTCTTCTTAATTGTATATGTGTGGCATTACAATTAAGATTCAAGATAGTTCCCTGTTTTTATTTTTTTTTTTAATTTTTAATTTTTTTTAATTCATTTTTGAGACAGGGAGAGACAGAGCATGAGCAGGGCAGGGGCAGAGAGAGAGGGAGACACAGAATCTGAAGCAGGTTCCAGGCTCTGAGCTGTCAGCACAGACCCTGAAGCGGGGCTCAAACTCACAGACTGTGAGATCATGATCTGAGCTGAAGTCAGATGCTCAACCGACTGAGTCACCCAGGCACCCCACCTGTTTTTGTTTTTGTTTTTGTTTTTGTTTTTATTTTTGTTTGTTTATTTATTTATTTATTTATCTACCTACCTACCTATCTATTTATTTATTTATATTTATTTTTATTTGTTTTTTAAAAGTTTATTTTGAGAGAGGGTGGGGAGGGGTAGAGAGAGGGGGAGAGAAAGACTCCCAAGCAGGCTCTGCACTGCCATCTAGAAGCCTGATGTGGGGCTCAAACTCAAAAACAATGACCTGAGCTGAAGTCTGACACTTAACCTACAGAGCCACCTATAACCGACAGAGCCACCCAGGCATCCCTAAAGTTTCCTGTTTTTAAAGTGCTTATATTAAGTATCTGTTCTTAGTATTTTTCTAGCCAAATACTGATGCATTAATATGTCAGAAAGTCTTTCCTGGACTGCTCAAGATTTTCAATCCATTTACCATACAACTTCCATTTCTTGATGTCTGAATTTCCTTCCTTACCATTTTGGGCTTATAATCTATCACTCCCTTAGAACACCTTTAATTTCCTTGCCAAACTCTCTGTTATACTTAAAAGGTAAAGTGGAACTCTGTATCAACTATTATCTGCTTGCTTCTCACAAATATCAGTACAATTAATTAGGGCTAGAGAAAAGTACAGCGATTGGCCTTACTAT
The DNA here is from genome assembly GCF_007474595.2 of Lynx canadensis. Lineage (NCBI taxonomy): Eukaryota > Metazoa > Chordata > Mammalia > Carnivora > Felidae > Lynx > Lynx canadensis. The sequence continues at coordinate 150,567,379 of NC_044303.2, read as the reverse complement.
AAATTTATGACCACAAAATTCAAATAGACATTAAGCATCTTCTGTATATTTACTCCCCTACTCTCTAAAATGACTTGTACCTTTTCTCTTCAAATATCCAAACGTCTTACTCTGCCTTTTGACTTTGAACGTATTTTCTTCACATTTTACTAAAAAACACATTTCACTAAAAAACAGAATCCATCATATGGGAACTAGTTTATCTTCCTACCACTATATCTACCAACTTCCTAGTATCTGGACTAATATTACTTGCCTTCCCTCATAATGAAATTGATGAAGGCAGTGAGCCATATCCTACCCAGGGTCTGGGCTTTCCTTTGTGCTCTCGACTCCTCTCCTCTCTCACTCACCAGCTACCCAATCCTTTTCCTGATCATCAGCTTCTACCATCAGCATAAAAACATTTTGGAGTTTCTCCATCTTTAACAAAAAATTTTTCTGTTCCCTCCCATCCCTTTTTTGATACCTTCTTGTTTTCTGTTTCCCTTTAATACACTTCTTAAAGGAATTGTCAATAGTCACTCTTGCTCTTCCTAATATATTGTTCTTTTATTAACCCACTCCATTTAGGCATCTGTTCGCATTGTCCTGTTGATTCTACTGCAATTACATGATAAATGGCTTCCAAGTTCTTATCTAAGATGACTCTTCAGCTACCTTCCGTATAGTCAACTACTCTTTCCTACTTACAACTCTCTGGCTTTTACAGCATCACACTCTCTAGGTTTTCTTCTACTCCATTAACTGATCCTCCACAAATTTGTTTTCTGTATTCAAATTCTCTTTCATGTCTTTAAATATTGGTTACTCTAGGACTCAGCTGCCTTCTTTCCTCTGTGTGCACAACCTTCTCCCTACTTGAGCTCTTGCCTAGTCCACTGCTAGTCCAGTACCATCTGCACTTCTATGCAGCACTATCCACTCCCACCCTGGTCACTTACCTTGCTTTCTGGCTAGATCAGCCTTAGGAATAGCCTGCATCGATCTTATGCTCATGTAGTCAGGTCATTGCCAGTGCTGCTGCTGTCACTACAGACCAAGAAGCTCCACATAGGAGGGCTCACCCACTTCTAACCACTTGTTTACCTGGACAATTGAGGCTCTGGCTTCCCTAGTGGCTGTTAGTCATTTGAGTTAACACCTTATGGAAGGGAGCTAATGCCTCATGGTGCAGACTTTGGCCAAGAGAAACATGGAAGTAAAATGAACCAGAAGAGAATTTTGCTCTTTTCCTCCCCTCTGGAAAGACTATTTAGAGGCATGGTGGTTTCAGACATCCGCACAGAAGACATCTCATGTGATCAAGCAAACAATTGGTTGGCTCTGTAATGCCCCCTGTGTTTGCTTTCACTCCCCTTTCCTCTCCAGTTTTGCTGGGATTACCAGTAACTTGTTTATATGTAAGAATTAAGACATGATCAGTATGCAGATGATTCCAGTAAAAATCTCTAGTCCTAAATTTCCCCCAATCTCTGAACTTGTATATCCATTTACCAGCTTGATTTCTTCACTTGATATGTAATTGATCTCACACTTAACAAATTTGTAGAGTTTCTCCAGAAAAATCTTTCTCAGACTCTCCCAGATCAACACATGATGCCAAATCCTTCCAGGTGCTCAAGTCAACAAATTTTATTCTTCCTTTTTTTAATCTCTCATATCCAATTTATCATCCTGTCCTGTTGCTCGATTACATAATGACTAAATAATTCTAAATAATTGCTTTACATTTTTTCCAAGTTTACTTGAATTTCTCCTAGATTATCTGAGTGCCTTATTGTGTTATCAAATAGTTCATTTTTTGTAATAAAAAGTAAAGTCTAATTCGATTGATATGCCTATAAAGATCATTGAAATTGCCCTGTTGAGTTAGTTTGTTTTGTGTCTTGTGCCCCTTGTGTACTAATCCATTAAAATAATCCAGATAGCTTTTCTAGTAAAGTCCCATTCAATTATTTATTGTTAAATAAAGACATAGGACCCCCAAATGAAAGACAGTTTGTTAAAAAAAAAAATCTCAACACTGTATGTTAACTAACTAGAGTTTAAATAAAAATTTGAGGTAAAAAGGAAAAAAATCTCAAGTGAAAGGAAATGAAACTGTAATCATTTTGCTTTTATTCCACAAAGAAAGAAAACTAGTGCGTGAATCTCCTGTATCCTCAGCCTTGGATGCCAGCAGGGCTGAGAAGGCTGGGTGGAGTGACAAGTACTCTGCAAACGGATCTGCATTAAGATCAGTGCTCTCTAAACCTGACTGAAGGAAGTAAAGCAAGAAAACAGCAGATTAAGAGAGCATCAAGGTGGCCAAACAGCTTGATTTACTCTCCCATCTCAGAAACTTTCATTAAGATTTACATCATGATGCTGACCTAAGTGGCAAAGCAATTTTTTCATAGCTGAACAAAAAAGCTAATACTTTCCAGTTGGGTCAGGTAACCTTTTTCTAGCTCACAGCAAGTAATGGAGTTTGCCTCTTGTGAATGAACTGACCAGTGGACATATATCGCTGTATTCCAGAGAAGCAGGTTGTCCATGTGATAAATCTATGCTCCATTTAGTAAGTTTTTTTAAAGCTCTCTCTGATTTTATTCATTTTTCTTAGCCTAAGAAAGACTAAATACACACTTAAAAAAAATGAATGCCCAACATGATTTCCTATTGTTTTTTAAAGTTTATTTACTTATTTTGAGAGGGAGAGAGAGTGCAACAGAGGGAGGACAGAGAGAGAGAGGGAGAGAGAGAGAATCCCAAGCACGTTCTGCCATGTCAGCACAGAGCCCCGTGCAGGGCTTGAACCCATGAATGGTGAGATTACAACCTGAGCCGAAACCAAGAATTGGTTGCTTAACTGACTGAGCCACCCATGTGCCCACCCAACATGATTTTTAAAAGCACCTGTAGAAAAAAATGACCCAATACCTCAAGAAACAAGTGGCAAAAATAAAACTAAAACTAAGTAGGGGGCTGGGTAGCTCAATCAGTTAAGCATCTGACTCTGGATTTCAGCTTAGGTCATGATCTCACTGTTCATGAGTTCAAGGCCTGTGTCAGGCTCTGTGCTGGTAGTGCAAATCCTGCTTGTGATTCTCTCTCCCTCTCTCTCTGCCCTGCCTCCCACTTATGCGTGTGCTAGTGACTATCTTAGAAACTGTTGCATTAATAGTCCCAAAGCAGCAAGATGTAGAATTATAATGTAAACTAGTGAATGACATTAGTGCTATTCAATTGGACATAGGATAAGAATCATTTCAGCCAGACAGAGATGGTCTTGCCTTGGTCATGTCAGAGAATTTTCTTTAACTAAAATCCAACTGGTTCTCTTGAGCTAATGCTTATGGTCTCTCCATGTGGATGTTGAAAAAAGAAACTTTACTTCCTCAGTAAAGAAGTTTTAGAGGAGTATATTATTTATTTCTCAATAACAGCAACAAACTCATTTCACATAAATTACACAAAATCGATAATTAAGTATCAGGGAGAAGGAAATTGAGAATTAAGAGCTAAGTCATTAAAATACAATAATTTGTTATAAAAAAGTTGTTTCCATTAAAGCAAGAGAAATAATATTCTTTCTGGCAGTATTTAAAGCTTACTAGTGCCAATATTTCCACTTTTGTATAAAAAAGTGACTATATAGAAATCTTTTCTTAGAATTAATGACTTTAAGGGTTTTTTAATTGAGGTATAACTGATATACAATATTTTATTAGTTTCCTATGTTCAATTCAGTGACTGGACATTTGTATACATTGCAAAGTGATCACCACAGTAACTCTAGTAACTATCTGTCACTATACAAAGTTATACAAAGTTCATAATATTAACTGTACAAAGTCATTTAATACTATTGATTGTATTTCTCATGCTGTATGTTTCTTCACCATGACTTATTTATTTTGTAAGTGGAAGTTTGTACTTCTTGATTCTTTTCATCCGTTTTGTGCTCCTCCCCCCCTCCATTCTGGCAAGCACCAGTCCATTCTCTGTATCTATGAGTTTGGGTTCTGGTTTGTTTTGTTTGTGTTTTCATTGGACATGTAAGTGAAAGAATGTGGTTATTGGTGGTAATTGTCATTCTCTGTCTGAATTATTTCATTAGACAATACTCTGAAGGTCCATCCATATAGTGGCAAATGGCAAGATTTTATTCTGTTTTATGGGTGAGGTATTATTCACACAGATTGAGAGAGAGAGAGAGAGGCCAGCTTGCCTGCAGCAGCCTGGGTTGGCAGGGTGGTGGAGAAGGAAGAAAAGTGTCTGTGTGTGTGTGTGTGTGTGTGTGTGTGTGTGTGTGTGTGTGTGTATACACCACATCTTATCCATTCATCCATCACTGGGCACTTAGGTTGTTTCTATACCTTGGCTATTGTAAATAAGGCTTAAATAATGCATTAAAATGAGGGTAAATATATTTATTTGAATCAGTTCATTTTCTTCAGGTAGATTATATGCTAGCTCTATTTTTAATTTTTTGGATACTATTTTTCATAGAAGCTATATTCCCACCATTGATCACAAAGGATCCCTTTCTCCACACTCTCATCAATACTTGTTATTTTGTCTTTTTGATACTAGCCACTCTGATAGGTGTGAGGTGACATCTCATTCTGGTTTTGATTTGCATTTCCCTAATGATTAGTGATGTTGAGCATCTTTTCATTTGTCTGTTGGCCATCCTGTATGTCTTTTTTTGGGAAAATGCCTGTTAAGGTCCTCTGCTCATTTATTAATTTTTTTAAAAAAATATTTATTTAATTTGAGAGAAAGAGAGAGAGAGAGAGAGAGAATGCACGTGTGAGCTGGGGAGGGACAGAGAGGGAGTGAGAGAGAGAATCGCAAGGTGGCTCCATGCTGTCAGCACAGAACCTGATGCAGGCCTTAATCTCATGAATGATGAGATCCTGACCTGAGCTGAAATCAAGAGCCGAACGCTTAACCAACTGAGACACTTAGGTGCCCCCCTCTACCCGCTTTTTAATTGGAATGTTGGCTTTTTTGTTATTGAGTTGTATGAGTCATTTATGTACTGGGGATATTAAGTCTTTATCAGATAAATTATTTGCTAATACCTTCTCTCATTTAGTAGGTTAGCTTTTTGATTGGTTGATGATTTCCTTTCCTGTGCAGAAGCTTTATAGTTTGATGTAGTTCCAGTTGTTTATTTTAGCTTTTGTTTCCCTTGACTGGGGAAACAGATTCAAAACAAATCATTGCTAAGACAAATGTCAAGTAAATTACTGCCTATGTTTTCTTCTAGAATTTTTATGGATTCAGGTTTTATATTTAGGTCTTTAATGCATTTTGAGTTAGCCTTTTTATATGGTTTAAGATGGTGGCCCAATTTCATTATTTTGCGTGTAGGTGTCCAGTTTTCCCATCACCATTTATTGAAGAGGCTGTCCTTATGCCATCGTGACTCCTCTGTTTTAGATTAATTAACCATAGATGAGTAGGTTTATTTATGGCCTATCAAAGATTAGGGAGTCATTAATTAATCTATGTGTCTGTTTTATGCCAATATTACGGTGTTTGATTTTGTTTTAAATCCTGGGTTCTTACCTGGTGTTATGATCTCTCTTTCCTCCTCCTGGCTCATGGGTACCAAGGTCAGAAGTACTCCTCACTTTCCAAATTTGGAGCAGGACTTTTCAACCCATGCCTCCCACACAGAACTAGCTGCTCTTGGGAAAAGCATACTTTTTAAAAATTTCTATTGCTTTGTAGTATAATTTGAAATCAGGAAGTATGATACCTCTGGTATCATATTAGTTTAGTATATTAGTTTAGAATATGCGTAAAATGTCACTGGAATTTCACTAAGGATTGAACTGAATCTGTATGTTGCTTTGAGTAATATGGATATTTTCATATTACTCTTCTAATCCATGAGCATGGATTATCTTTTAATATATTTGTCTTCTTCAATTTCTTTCATCAACATCTTATTTTTTTTAATTTTTATTTAAATTCTAGCTAGGTAGCATATATTGTAATATTGGTTCCAGGAGTAGAATTTAGTAATTCATCACTTACGTATAACACCCAGTGCTCATCCTAAGAAATACCCTCCTTAATACCCATGACTCATTTAACCCATCCCCCACCCACCTCCCTCCATCAACCCTCCATTCTCAATTGTTAAAAGTGTCTTATGGTTTGCTTCTCTCTTTTCCCCCCTTTCCCTATGTTCATCTGTTTTGTTTTTCTAATTCCACATATAAATGAAAATATATGGTATTTGTTTTTCTCTATTTCACTTAGCATGATACATTCTAACTCCATCTCCATCATTTCAAATGGCAAGTTTTCATTCTTTTTGATGAGTGAATAATATGTGTGTGTGTGTATATATATATATATATATATATATATATATATATACACACACACACATATATATACACACACACACACACATACACCACATCTTCTTCATCCATTCATTAGTCAGTGGACATTTGGGCTCTTTCCCTAGTTTGCCTGTTGTTGATAATGCTGTTTTAAACATCAGGGTGCACGTATCCCTTCAAATCTGTATTTTTGTATCCTTTGGGTAAATACCTAGTAGTGCAATTGGTGAATCATAGGGTAGTTCTATTTTTCACTTTTTGAGGAACCGCCACCCTATTTTCTAGAATGACTGCACTGGTTTGCATTCCCACCAATAGTGTAAGAGGGTTCCCCTTCCTCTGCCTGCTAGCCAATAACTACTGTTTCTTATGTTGTTAATTTTAGGCATTCTGATAGGTGTAAGGTGGTATTTTATTGTGGTTTTGATGTGTATTTCCTTGATGATGAGTGGTGTTGAGCATCTTATCATATGTCTCTTAGCCATCTGGATGTCTTCTTTGGAAAATTGTCTTATTCATGTGTTCCCATTTCTTCACTGAATATGTTTTTAGAGTGATGAGTTTGGTGAGTTCTTTATAGATTGTGGATACTAACCCTTTACCAGATATGTCATTTGTAAATATATTCTCCCATTCTGTAGGCTGCCTTTTAGTTTTGTTGATTGTTTTCACCTCTATACAGAAGATTTTGTCTTGATGAGGTCCCAATAGTTCATTTTTCCTCTTGTTTCCCTTGCCTCCGGCAACATGTCTCATAAGAAGTTGCTATGGCCCGGGTCAAAAAGATTGCTGCCTGTGTTCTCCTCTAGGATTTTGATGGTTTCCCATCTCACATTTAAGTCTTTCATCCATTTTGAGTTGATTTTTGCTTATGGTGTAAATAAGAGGTCCAATTTCAATCTTTTGCATGGTGCTGTCCAGTTTTCCCAACACCATTTGTTGAAGAGAATGTCTTTTATCCACTGGATATTCTTTCCTGCTTTGTCAAATATTAGTTGACCATATAAGTGTGGATCCAGTTCTGGGTTTTCTATTCTGTTCCATGGAACTATGTGTCTGTTTTTGTGCAAGTATCATACTGTCTTGATTATTATAGCTTTTAATAGAGCTTCAAGTCCAGAATTGTGATGCCTCCAGCTTTGCTTCTCTTTTTCAGGATTGCTTTGGCTAATTGGGGTCTTTAGTGGTTCCATACATATTTTAGGATTGTTTGTTCTACCTATTTGAAAAATGCTGGTGGTATTTTGAGAGGGATTGCATTAAATGTGTAGGTTGCTTTGGGTAGTTTAGACTTTTTAACAATGTTTTTTCTTCCAATCCATAAGCATCAAATGTGTTTTCCATTTCTTTGTTTCCTCTTCAATTTCTTTCATAAGTGTTCTATAGTTTTCAGAGTACAAATCTTTTACCTCTTTGGTTAGGTTTATTCCTATAACAGTATATTAAAAGAATTATTCACCACGATCAAGTAGGATTTATTCCTAGGCTGCAGGGGTGGTTCATTATTCATAAATCAATCATGTGATACACCACATTAATAAAAGAAAGAATAAGAACCATATGATCCTCTCAATAGATTCAGAAAAGACATTTCACAAAATACAGCCCCCATTCTTGATTTAAAAAAAACCCTCAACAAAGTAGGTTTCGATGGAACATGGCTCAACTTCATAAAGTCCATATATGAAAGACACACAGCTAATATCATCGTCAATGGGGAAACACTGAGAACTTTTTCTCTATGGTGAGGAACAAAAGAGGGATATCCACTCTCACCATTACTATTTAAGATAGTACTGGAAGTCTTAGCTTCAGCAACAAACAAAAGGAAATAAAAGGTATCCAAATCAGCAAGGAAGTAGTCAAACTGTCACTATTTGCAGATGACATGATACTCTATGTAGAAAACCTGAAAGGCTCCACCAAAAAAAAAAAAAATTGCTAGAACTAATACTTGAATTCAGCAAAGTTGCAGGATATAAAATCAATGTACAGAAATCTTTGGCATTTGTGTACACCAATAATGAAGCAGCAGAAAAGGAAATCAAGGAATCAATCCCATTTATAGTTGCACCAGAAAACATAAGATACCTAGGAATAAACGTAGCTTTCATCAGGATCTTAAGGTTTGCAGATTACAGTTATTTAACTTCCTTGGTTAAATTTATCCCTAGATATTTTGTTTTATTATATTTTTATGTCATGGCAAGTGTAATTGTTACCTTGATTTCTTTTTCTGATAGTTTTTTGGTATAATTTTCAATAACAGTTTTTTTTGTATAATTCTATCCTGCCACTTTGCTAAATTAATTTATTATAACAGTACTTTGGTGGAGTCTTTAGGAATTTCTATATAGAGTATCACATCATCTGCAAATAGTATAGTTTCACTTCTTTCTTTCTAATTTATGTGCCTTTTATTCTTTTTCTTGCCTAATGTCTGTAGCTAAGACTTTCAATACTATGTTGAATGAAAGTGGTGATAATGGATATCTTTGCCTTGTTTCTAATTTTAGAAAATAAGATTTCAGGTTTTCATTGTTGAGTATGAGATTAGCAGTGGGTTTCTCATGCATGGCTTTTATTATGTTGAGGACATTCCCGCTATACCCAATTTACTGGGAGTTTTTTCATAAATGGATGTTGTGTTTTGTCAAATGTTTTTTCTGCATCTATTTAGATAATCATATGATTTTATCTTTTAGTTTGTTAATGTGATACGTAACATTGATTAACTTGTGGATGTTGAACCAATCCTTGTATCCCAGGAATAAATCCCACCTGACCATGGCGAATTATTCTTTTAATTTACTGTTGAACCCAGTTTGATAATATTTTGGTTGAGGATATTTGAATCTATGTTTCTATGGGATATTTGCCTGTAATTTTCTTTTATTTTATAGTGTTCTCTGGTTTTGGTATCAGGATAATATTGGCCTTGTACAATGAGTTTAGTAGCTTTCTCTTCTCAATTTTTTGGATGAGTTTGAGAAGGTTAAGTATAAAGTCTTGATCGATTGACCGAATTCACTGGTGAAGCCACCTGGTCCTGGACTTAGGTTTGTTGGAAGATTTTTGATAACTGATTCTTACCACTTACTAGTAATTGATCTATTCAGGTTCTCTATTTTTTCCTGACTTATTCTTGGAATATAGTACATTTCTACAAATTTACATACTTCTTCTAGGTTGTCCAATTTGTTAGTATATAAATATTCTTGGTAGTCTCTTACGATCCTTTTGTATTTCTGTGGTATCCATGGTAACTTCTGTTCTTTCATCTTGGATATTATTTGAGCTCTCTTTTTTTCTTGGTGAGTCTAGGCAAGATTTGTCAATTTTGCCTATCTTTTCAAAGAACCAGCTCTTAATTTCATTGATCTTTTCTGTTGTTTTTTGGTATCTATTTCATTTATTTCTGCTCTAATCTTTATTGTTTCCTTCCTTCTAACTTTCGGGCTGTGGTAGTTCTTTTTCTAGTTGCTTTAGGTGTAAAGTTACAGTATTTATTTGAAATTTCTCTTGTTTTTGAGGTAGGCCTGTGTTGTTAGAAAATCCCCCCCGCACCCCGCACCCCCTGCCCAGAACTGCTTTTGTTGCATTCCGTAGATTTTGGTATGTTGCATTTCAGTTTTCCTTTGTCTCTAGCTTTTTTTTTTAATTTCTTCCTTGTTTTCTTCTATTACCCAGTAGTTGTTCAGTACCAATAAGTTTAATCTCCACATATTTTTAGTTTTTTCTGTCTTGTGATTGGTTTCTAGTCAGAAAAATGCTTTATGTGATCTCATTTTTTTTTTTCAGTTTATTAAGACTTGATTTGTGGCCCAACATGTGATCTATCCTGAAGTGTTAAAGCACTCTAGTATTACTGTATTGCTATCCATCTCTCTCTTTATGTGTTAATTCTTGCTTACATAATCGAGTGCTTCCATGTTGGATGCATATATATTTATAAATGTTATTCTTCTGCCTGAGTTGATCCTTTTACCATTATGGACAGTGCCTCTTTTATTAAATATTAAAATATTTTTATTTTTATTAAAATATTTGTTCTAAACTCTTTTGTCTTATATGGTTGTAGCTAAACCAACTTTTTTTTTCTTGTTTTCATTTGTATGGTATTTCTTCATCCATCCTTTCACTTTCAGTCTCTGTGTGTCTTTACTTCTGAAGCAAGTCTCTTGTAGGCAATATATAGACATGTCTCCTTTTTGTTTATTTTTTAATCATTCAACCATTCTGTCTTTTGATGGGAGAATTTAGTCCATTTACATTTAAAGTAATTACTGATAGGTATGTACTTTTTGCCATTTTGTAATTGTTTTCTGTCTGTTTTTGTGGTTCCTTCTTCTTTCTCTTTTCATGTTGTTTGACAACTTTCTTTAGTGTCAAGTTTAAATTCCTTTCTCATTTTGTGTATTTACTATAAGTTTTGCTTTGCAGTTGTTATAATAATCACAAACATCTATTTATGTATATAACACTCTATTTTAAGTTGATAGCAATTTAAATTTGAACACATTCCAAAATTCTATGTTTATACCCACTGTACTTTATGTTTTCAATGTCATATTTTACATCTTTTTATTTTATGTATCCCTTAACTAATAATTGTAGTTTTGATTTTACTCCTTTTGTCTTTTAACCTTCATAAATGATAAATCTACTACCTTTACTATGTATTTACATTTTTCATTAAGATGTTTACTTTCATGTTTTGTTATTAATTAGTACCATATCTTGTCAGTTTAAAAATAGTCCCTGTAACATTTCTTTTAAGGCCATTTTAGTAGTAATGCAATTCTTTTTTTTAAATATGAAATTTACTGTCAAATTTGTTTCCATACAACACCCAGTGCTCATCCCAACAGGTGCCCTCCTCAATGCCCATCACCCACTTCCCCCCCTCCAACTCAGTTTATTCTCATTATTTAAGAGTCTCTTATGGTTTGCCTCCTTCCCTCTCTGTAACTTTTTCCCCCCTTCTCCCCCCCCCCAGTCTTCTGTTGAGTTTCTCAGGATCCACATATGAGTGAAAACATATGGTATCTGTCTTTCTTTCTATGACTTATTTCACTTAGCATAACACTCTCCAGTTCCATCCACATTGCTACGGAAGGCCAGATTTCATTCTTTCTCATTGCCAAGTAGTATTCCATTGTATATATAAGCCACAACTTCTTTATCCATTCATCAGTTGATGGACATTTAGGCTCTTTCCATAATTTGGCAATTGTTGAAAGTGCTGCTATAAACATTGGGGTACAAGTGCCCCTATGCATCAGCACTCCTGTATCCCTTGGGTAAATTCCTAGCAGTGCTATTGCTGGGTCATAGGGTAGGTCTATTTTTAATTTTTTGAGGAACCTCCTCACTATTTTCCAGAGCAGCTGTACCAGTTTGCATTCCCACCAAGAGTGCAAGAGGGTTCCCATTTCTCCACATCCTCGCCAGCATCTATAGTCTCCTGATTTGTTCATTTTAGCTACTCTGATGGGTGTGAGGTGATATCTCAGTGTGGTTTTGATTTGTATTTCCCTGATGAGAAGTGACATTGAGCATCTTTTCATGTGCCTGTTGGTCATGTGGATGTCTTCTTTAGAGAAGTGTCTATTCATGTCTTCTGCCCATTTCTTCACTAGATTATTTGTCGGATGTGGAGTTTGGTGAGTTCTTTATAGATTTTGGATACTACCCCTTTATCCAATATGTCATTTGCAAATCTCTTTTCCCATTCCATTGGTTGCCTTTTAGTTTTGTTGATTGTTTCCTTTGCAGTGCAGAAGCTTTTTATCTTCGTGAGGTCCCAATAGTTCATTTTTGCTTTTAATTCCCTTGCCTTTTGAGATGTGTCATGTAAGAAATTGCTGCAGCTGAGGTCAGAGAGTCTTTTCTCAGCTTTCTCCTCTAGGGTTTAATACTACACAAAGCAATATACACATCCAATGCAATCCCAATCAAAATTGCACCAGCATTCTTTTCAAAGCTAGAACAAGCAATCCTAAAATTTGTATGGAACCATAAAAGACCCCGAATAGGCAAAGTAATGTTGAAGTAGAAAACCAAAGTGGGAGGCATCACAATCCCAGACTTTAGCCTCTACTACAAAGCTGTAATTATCAAGACAGCATGGTATTGGCAAAAAACAGACACATAGACCAATTGAATAGAATAGAGACTCCAGAATTGGACCCACAAATGTATGGCCAACTAATCTTTGACAAAGCAGGAAAGAATATCCATTGGAAACAAGACAGTCTCTTTAACAAATGGTACTGGGAGAAGTAGATAGTAACATGCAGAAGAATGAAACTAGACCACTTTCTTACACCATTCACAAAAATCAACTCAAAATGGATGAAGGACCTGAATGTGAGACAGTAATGCAATTCTTTAAGTTTTGCTTATCTGAAAACCTTATTGGATAGAGTATTCTTGTTTGGAAGTTTTTCTTGTCAAAAGCACTTAAATATGTCATGCTATTACCCTCTGGTCTGTATCATTTCTGCTGAGAAATCTGCTAAACTTTGTGTGTTTGTGTGTGTGTGTGTGTGTGTGTGTGCACGTGCGCACGCACACGTGCACGCATGCGCTCCTAACAATTTGTGTGTCTCTTGTTGCTTTTAAATTCTGTTTAATTCTTGTCATTTTAATTATAATATCTCTTGATGTGAAATTCTTTGTTTTCATCCTATTTGGAACTCTGTGTGCTTTCTGAACCTGCATGTTTAGTTTGTTCCCTGAATTAGGAAAGTGTTGAGCCATTATTTCCTTAAATAACTTTTTGGCCCCTTTATCTCTCTCTTCCTTCTTGGACACCTATAATGTTAATATTGTTATTCTTAATATTGTCCTATAGGTTTCTCAAGGATACCTTTTTTTAACTCTTTTTTCTTTCAACTGCTCTGGGTGAGGTCTATTGCTCTGTCTTTCAGCTCACTGATACATTGTTCTGCTTTATTTAGTCTGCTATTGAATCTCTCTAGTCTATTTTTTAATTTATTTTATTCTTGACTATATGACTTCTGTTTAGTACTTTCTTACATTTTCTCTTCGAAGTTCTCACTGTGTTCATTCATTTTTCTCTGAAGTTGGTGGGCATCTTTATGACCATTACTTTGAAATCTTTATCAGATGGATTATTTGTCTCCATATTATTAAAATTTCTTTTTGAGGTTATGTCTTATTCTTTCACATGGAACTTATTTCTCTGGTTCCTAATTTTACTCAACTCTCTGTTTTTTTATGTATTAGGCAAAACAGATACTCCTTAGTCATGAAGGAGAGGATGTGTGTAGGCAATGAACTTTCTCATTCAGCTTGCCTTAGCTTTTGGATGTCTCTAAAATCTTTGTGATTATCTAAACTGCCTGATTTATTTTTGCTTATGTCCCCATGGTTAAGGGTATGCCTTGTTCTGTCAGTGTTGCAAGTGAAGAAATTTCATTTACCATCTAGTTTCAGGCTGATAGGAAGCCAGGTCCTCAGCAGCTTTTAATGTATGCAAATATATATAGTCCTATGGGGCAGCAATCTAATCCCTGCTGAGACCAGGAAATCTGGAGGTGTCCCCTGGGTGGCAGTTGCAAATATAGGGGCTCCAGACTAGTGAATAAGCATTTTTCTGGGAAGTCTCATGGAACTGCAAAGCCAAGAAGGTGTGGAATATGTCTTTGTGTTTACGTTCCCTGAGAGTTCATCCTTAGTCTCTAGATACCTAGGAAACTTGAAATCTGTCCCTCAGGCTGAAGCTCCAAGCTAAAAGAATAGACCTTTTTCTCAGGAAGTTTGGAGTTGTGGTTTAAACTGCTGTTTGTGCAGTACTCTGAGGGTGGTGACCTGCCAAGAACTGTCTTTCCAATTGTAAAATCTCATGGATGGAACTCAAGAATACCAGCCCCCATGGCTATCGGTCAGGTGATCAAGGGTAATGCCACATGCATGGCTTACGCTTGGCTGCTGACTTTACTTAGGTAGATAGAGAGTGCAGGAGGTGGGCCATCCTCCCTGCTTCAGAAAGGCAGAGGGAAAATGGCTTGATTGTGTGCACCCACAGGGTTTAAGGTTGCAGCTGAAAAGTACCTTGTTTGTGTATGCCCACCAGTCAAAGCAGGGAAATATTACAACTGTAGTTGTCAGAGTGTTGGGGAGTGTTGCAACCACCCTTGCTCACTGATTTTACTAGCAAGCAGGGGGCACCTAAACCACCAGTGCTTTTCAGCTTCAGCAATGCTGCAGTCACTTGCCCCTGTCCCTAACTAGGAAGGTTGAGGGAGGGTCCCCTGTCCAAGCTTGCCTGACTGTGCTAGCAGGCTATGTGGTGGGTACAGCAGTGGTGTCCACAGCATCTACATTTCCAGGGATGTCTCGATTGTTGCCTGCGCTTTCAACCAATGCCCTCAGATCAGGAAATGAATCTCACATACAGTCTAGGCTCTTTTCAAACTCTTTTTCTCCTGCCTGGTCTTGGGACAAATGAGTCAACATGTAAGCCCTCCAAAAGGGAAATCTTAGTTACCTGTAGCACTCTGGGGCCCTTAGCCATCAGTACTATTGGTTTTCTATGCCACATAGTCTGTGCTTGTCTCTCTAATGCAAATGTCAGGGGTATTAGTGTCCCGTGTGGGGGATTATGCTCTGGCTCCTTCTGAAGGGACTGATGGGATCCCTTCCTATTGTGTGTTGTGACACCAGGGGAAGGGGTTTTTGTCAATACCATGTCATTGCCTCTTCTACCTAACTTCATATAGACTTTTAATGCTTTGTTATGGAGAAGCAGTTCATTTGTTGTTTAGATTTTTTTCAAAGGAAATGATCCATAAGTAGCTGTAGATTTGATGTTTACACAGGAAGAGGTGAGTTTAAGATCTACCTGTGTTGCCATCTTGCAGAAATTCACGTTAAATTTTTAATAATGTGTAGTTTTGAGATTTAACATCCTCCAGTGAGAAATGATAATTGAAAATTCAGATATAAAACTATAAGAGTATTTAGAAATCTGTTTTTTAAATGATTACTGCAAATATGTTGCAATATTGCAACAGGAGTCACGTCACATTTTAGAAAGCAACTGCAGTTTTTAATATTTTCCATATATCGACATCCCATCAATATCACACTTCTTTATTGTGGTCATTGTTAAATGTCAAAAGTAAATTTTTTACATAGACGTATTTTTTATTCAATTCCTCAATTTATATAGTTGTATTTTATTTTCACGTAATTCTTCAACTTACATATGTCATCCAGATCTGTGCTTCTCAAACATTAGTATGCATATAAATCACATGGGATCTTGTTAAAATGCAGTTAATGTTTCAGGGCCTGAGATTCTGCATTTTTAACAACTTTCCAGCATGCCAATCTTGGTATGTGGATCACACAGGAGGGCCATGATATTCTTTTAGTATCATAAAGGACTGTGTAAAGAAGAGTTAGTATTTTATCTTAAACTTGTAGATTTTAAAAATAAAATGTGTATATTAAGCTTAAAAAGTTTTAACTTTTTTGATGTTGATTCATTTTTGAGACACAGAGAGCATGAGTGGGGGAGGCACCAGAAAGAGAGGGGGACACAGAATCTGAAGCAGGCTCCAGGATCTGAGCTGTCAGCACAGAGCCAGACGTTGGGCTTGAACACACAAACTGTGAGATCGTGACCTGAGCTGAAGTTGGCCACTTAACCAAATGACCCACTGAGGCACCCCTAAGCTGATAAATTTTAATAAAGTTAATTTTTATACTGATAAAATTTCCATATTAAACATAAATAAATAATTTCTTTAATATATTAGCTAAGCACCACTTTTCAGTCATTAATTTATATTTAATACTGCTTGGTGGATTATTGGTAAATGTATATACATTATTACTTAATGATTCATGTCATAATGAAAATGTTTATGGATTTTAAATTGTTACTTAACAGAAAACAAATGGCATATTATATAAACTGGAATACAAAATGTCAAATTAGTCAGTACACTTATACTAAAAGGGATTATTAGATTTTTATTTGATTTTTTTTTAATTTTTTTTTTCAACGTTTATTTATTTTTGGGACAGAGAGAGACAGAGCATGAACGGGGGAGGGCAGAGAGAGAGGGAGACACAGAATCGGAAACAGGCTCCAGGCTCAGAGCCCGACGCGGGGCTCGAACTCACGGACCGCGAGATCGTGACCTGGCTGAAGTCGGACGCTTAACCGACTGCGCCACCCAGGCGCCCCAGATTTTTATTTGATTTTAAGATACCATTCACGACTTTAGTGGAAAAAGCAGCAGAGGGTTCTTATTGAAATAATTACATTAAAAAGGTTTTTCAATTACTGGGTATCTTCCTCTAAAAATTAACAGAATATACCTGTTGTAATAAGACACTTATTGTTATTTGTTAGAAAACTATTGTCATATACTGAATTTGTGTGAAAAGTGCAGTCCACTGCCGTTTGCTGTAACACTGTCATAACAAATATACAAATAACTTATATGTGGAGACAACAAAGTTAGAATCCATGTGCAAACATTTGCTAACTATTAGAAACATATATCAGGTGTGCATCGTGTCCTTCTGTGTGACTCCTTGTGTGGTGTCAACCTTAAACAATTATGGTACTTTGACTCCACTTCTCTGATCTGAGGATGAGGACTGGTCCTTAAGTGGTCTTGAAACATTGAAAGAGGAATTGATGCTGTCCTCATGAAATAGCTTCAGAAAGGACAGTTGCAGACCTGCTTAGCATAGAAGAGGTACAGCAGTCATGTGAATGGGGCCTGAAGGGTCTTGAGGATCTGACTTTACCACATGGCTTACACCTTCTGGTGTAAGCCTTCTTAGGCAGAAGATGGACTCTACTTCTGACTCAGTAACCACTTTCAGTGACTGTTGACTTTCAAATATCCAGTCATTGACTTATCTCCATTCTATGAGAAGAGATAAGGAGCTATCACAGAATATAATCGTATCTCTTCCTCCCTTGAATTTATACAACAGATTTTGAAAATTAAACATCAGGAATGTAATGCTGTTCTCCATTCTCTTGTTCCTTTTGCCCATGGGGACCCTGCCTGGATAAGAGCCTGGAATGGAGATGGGAATCCTTCTATTATTTTTGTATTTCACAGCATTATTTCATACCAGTTAGTAAACTTTGAGAGGTGTTCCATTAATATAGTCCATATTATAGTCCATAATACAGTCCATTTGCAATCACATGGATGGAGCTAGAGAATATAATGCTAAGTGAAATAAATCATTCAGAGAAAGACAAACACCATAAGATAAAACTCCTCTGTGGAATTTAAGAAACAAAAAAGCAAAGGGAGGAAAAAAAAGAGAGACTAATGAAGAAACATACTATTAATTATAGAGAACAAACTGATGGTTACCAGAGGTGAGGTGCTTGGGAGATGAGTTAAATAGGTGATGGGGATTAAGGAGTGCACTTCTGATGAGTACCAGGTGCTGTATGAAAGTGTTTGAATCCCTATTTCTACACCTGAAATTAATAGCATACTGTATGTTAACTAACTGGAATTAAAATAAAAACTTAGGCAAACAAAGCCAAAACAAAAAACAAACAAACAATAAATGATAGTTCATTGGGTTGTCCCATTTAAGAAATAATGCTTCAAACTAATGAACTTTTATGGTAACTGTACTAATTATAGTACCTGCTGGGAACATTCTTGGTAAAAGATAAATAGAAACAGCTGTCATATTCTATTTCTGTCTTTTGATGGATATCATTCAGAAAGTGATCACACAAATCTGATAGAAAATGTTTTAAAATCGTACTAAAGAGATGTGAGACAACATGGTGGGATAAACTAATACAAATAAGCATTTTTCTCATTACAAACACATAGATAACCTGGATACATCATAACTCCAAATTTTAAATGGATACTCAAAATGAAAACAAGGGAAACTCTTGGGTATCAAAATAAGAGAGAAACAAAACTCAAGCTGAGATTTTGTTCGTTCTTGAAGGTTTCTAACTAGCTGTAGGCCCTGGGGTACAAGCATCAGGGTGCCCATGACCATATCAGGGAGGATTTGTGACCACATGCTGTAAGAAGTGAATAATTTTATCTATAAACCTAGTATTTTCTGACAACTCCCATATCTATTTCTTCCAACTAAAGCCCTCTGAGGAGCCTTTTCCTCCTGGGATAATTCAGTACTAAAGTCATTAGGTGGGTCTAAATGTGATGGGAGGAGGGGGCAGAGGTCCAAATGAGATGAGGCTGGGAATATACAAGAGGTTGGATGGGCTTGGTATATTACTGGGACATGGATTACAAGCAAGGGCAATGATAGAATAAATAAAATAAAATTTCTCTCTTGACCTTGGCTAGAGTAACTTCTTACTAGACACATCACCAAAGGCGAGGGACACAAAAGCAAACATGAACTATTGGGACTTCATCAAGATAAAAAGCTTCTGCACACTGAAGGAAACAATCAGAAAACTAAAAAGCAGCCTATGGAATGGGAGAAGATATTTGCAAATGACATATATGATGAAGAGTTAGTATCCAAAATCTATAAAAACTTATCAAACTCAACACCTAAAGAACAACCCATTTAAGAAACAGGCAGATGATAGGAATAGACACTTTTCCAAAGAAAACATCAGTATGGCTAACAGACACATGAAAAGATGCTCAACATCACTCATCATCAGAGAAATACATATCAAAACCAGAATAAGATACCACCTCACACCTTTCAAAATGGCTAATATTATTTTTTAATGTTTGTTTGTTTATTTTTTAAATATGAAATTTATTGTCAAATTGGTTTCCATACAACACCCATTGCTCATCCCAACAGGTGCCTTCCTCAATACCCATCACCGACCCTCCCCTCCCTCCCACCCCCCCCATCAACCCTCAGTTTGTTCTCAGTTCTTAAGAGTCTCTTATGTTTTGGCTCCCCCCTTCTCTAACCTTTTTTTTTTCCTTCCCCTCCCTCATGGTCTTCTGTTAAGTTTCTCAGGATCTACATAAGAGTGAAAACATACGGTATCTGTCTTTCTCTGTATGACTTATTTCACTTAGCATAACACTCTCCAGTTCCATCCACGTTGCTACAAAGGGCCATATTTCATTCTTTCTCATTGCCAAGTAGTATTCCATTGTGTATATAAACCACAATTTCTTTATCCATTCGTCAGTTGATGGACATTTAGGCTCTTTCCATAATTTGGCTATTGTTGAAAGTGCTACTATAAACATTGGGGTACAAGTGCCCCTATGCATCAGCACTCCTGTATCCCTTGGGTAAATTCCTAGCAGTGCTATTGCTGGGTCATAGGGTAGATCTATTTTTAATTTTTTGAGGAACCTCCACACTGTTTTCCAGAGCTGCTGCACCAGTTTGCATTCCCACCAACAGTGCAAGAGGGTTCCCATTTCTCCACATCCTCGCAAAATGGTTAATATTAACAATACAAGAAACAACAGTTGTTGGCAAGGATGTGGAGAAAGGGGAACCGTCTTGCACTATTGTTGGAAATGCAAACTGGTGCAGCCACTATGGAATTGTATCTGAAATGTATCAAAGCATTGAGCTCAGCTAGCATCGGATATTGGTTTTAAATATCATTAAATATCATTAAATATCATTATTCACTTAATAGAACCAGGGTTCCTAAGAGAAATGTCTCATTCCAGGGAAAGGTAGGAAATGTATAGACATGTCTGAGAAATTTTGTTATGCTAGAAAGCGATGAAGTGTTCAAAGAGTAATGAGGTCATGGCAAAAAACACAGGAGTCTGCTTCAGGGAGCTCCCAATGGTTAAATCTTAGACAATATGAGCACTAAATAAAAAAGACAATGTGGATTGTAGCTTATTGAATAAAATAGGAAACCATAGTCTATTATGATGAATGAATACATTAGTTTTGAGGAAAATATTTATCTAGCTCTACAAGGCAAATACTTAATAATTACAAAGTTTATTTTTTTTTTAATTTTTTTTAATTTTTTTTCAACGTTTATTTATTTTTGGGACAGAGAGAGACAGAGCATGAACGGGGGAGGGGCAGAGAGAGAGGGAGACACAGAATCGGAAACAGGCTCCAGGCTCTGAGCCATCAGCCCAGAGCCTGACGCGGGGCTCGACTCACGGACCGCAGATCGTGACCTGGCTGAAGTCGGACGCTTAACCAACTGCGCCACCCAGGCGCCCCATAATTACAAAGTTTAAAAAACTAACTTGAAAAATGGAGATCCTAGCAATTAGTTTAGTAAAAGGATCAAAGTGAACATCAGCAGTAATGGGACGAATCAAAATTTGTGCACTCAATTACAGAATGCAATGAGAGCACAGCATTGCTTTTGTGATACTTTGCAAAGATGTATAACCTGAATCTAATCATGAGGCACATTAGACAGAACCTAATTGAGTGACATTCTATCAGATAATGTTTCAGTAATCTTTAAAAGTGTTAAGGTCATGTAAGCCAAGGAAAGACTGAGGAAACGGTCCCGTCTGAAGGAGGTAACATAGCTAAAGGCAACACATAATTTTGAATTATACCCTTTATACTCTAAAAAAAATTACTGAGAAAGTAATGGGTGAAACATTAGAGTCTGAGGATTATAAAAAAGTATCAGGGTTAATGTTTTAATATTGATAGTAGTACTGTGGTTATATTGGAGAATATACTTGTTTTCAGTGAATGCACTAAAATATTTGGAGATCTAGGGTGGCAAAAAGATCTTAAGTGGTTCAAAGGAAAAATTATTTTTATTGTTTTTGCATCTTGTCTGTAAATTTGAGATTGTTTCAAAGTAAGAAAAAAACATTTTTATTGAGGTATAGTTGATATGCAATATATAGTTTCAGGTGTAAAAATAGCGATTTGAGGGGCGCCTGGGTGGCTCAGTCGGTTAAGTCTCTGACTTCAGCTCAGGTCATGATCTCACCATTCATGAGTTCGAGCCCACATCGGCCTCTGTGCTGACGGCTCAGAGCCTGGAGCTTGCTTCAGATTCTGTGTCCCCCTCTCTCTCTGCCCCTCCCCTGCTCATTGTCTCTCTCTGGCTCTCAAAATTAATGAACATTGAAAAAAAAATTTTAAATAGTGATTTGACAATTCTGTATATTACTCAGTGCTCACCATGGTAAGTGCAGTCACCATCTGTCTCCATACAATGTTATTACAATATTATTGACTGTATTCTTTGTGCTGTACTTTTTCTCTCTGTGACCTATTTATTTTATAACTGGAAATTTATACCTCTTAATCCCTTTCACCTATCCCTCCCTCACACCTCCCCTCTGGCATCCACCAGTTTCTTCTCTATAGTTAAGAGGCTGTTCTGTTTGTTTATTTTTTAGAATTCACATATAAGTAAAATTGTATTTTATTGTCTGTATGATTTATGTCACTTAGTATAATACCCTTTAGGTCCATCCATATTGTTGCAAATAGCAATATATCATTATTTTTTATGGATGAGTAATATTCCATTGTACATATATACATCTTCTTTATCTGTTTAGTTATCGATTGGCACTTGGATTGCTTCCAATTTTTGGCTATTGTAAATAATGCCAAGGTAAACATGGGAGTGCATATATCTTTTTGAATTAATGTTTTAATTTTCTTCTTTTTTTTTTTTCATTTTATTTGAGTAGATACACAGTAATGGAATTCTTGGATGATATGGTATTTCTGTATTTAATATTTGAGGACTTTACATACTGTTTTCCACAGTGGTTGAAGCAATTTGTTTCCCACCACCTGTGCATGAGATTTCCCTTTTCTCCATACCCTTGCCAACACTTATTTCTAGTGTTTTCAATACTAGCCCTTCTGACTGGTGAAGTGATAGCTCACAGTGGTTTTGATTTACATTTCCCTGACGATTAGTAACGTTGAGCATCTTTTCATATGTCTTTTGGCTATCTATATGTCTTCTTTGAAAAAATGTCTATTCCAGTCCTCTGCCCATTTTTTAATTAGATTCTTTGGGGTTTTGTTATTGAGTCATGTTCTTCTTTATGTATTTTGGATATTAATTCCTTATCAGATGTATCATTTGCAAATGTCTCCTTCCACTCAGTAGATAATTATTTCATCCTGTTGGTTTTCCTTTGCTTTCCAAAACCTTTTATTTTGGTGTGCTCCCAATAGTTTATATTTGCTTTTGTTTGCTTCGCCTGAGGAGACGTAATCAATAATTATGTTTCCAAGAGATTACTGCCTATGTTTTCTTCCAGAAGTTTTATGGTTTCAGGTCTCACTTTTAGGTCTTTAAACATTTTTAATTTGTTTTTTGTAAGTTGTATGTAAGTGGTCAAATTTCATTAGCTGTCCAGTTTTCCCAAAAGCATTTATTGGAGTCTATATTTTCCCATGTATATTCTTATCTTATTTGTCATAAATGAATTGATCATACCAATTAAGTGTGATTAAGTGTGGCTTTATTCCGGGGCTATTTTGTTCTATTTATCTATGTGTCTATTTTGTACCAGTACCATAGTGTTCTGATTTCTATGCCTTTGTAGTTTATCCTGAAATTTGGGACTGTGATACCTCCAACTTCAATCATCTTTATCGAGACAGCTTTGACTGTTTGCGGTCTTACAGTGCCATACATATTTTAGGATTATTTGTTCTAGTTCTGTGAACAAATG
Organism: Lynx canadensis; assembly: GCF_007474595.2. Taxonomy (NCBI): domain Eukaryota; kingdom Metazoa; phylum Chordata; class Mammalia; order Carnivora; family Felidae; genus Lynx; species Lynx canadensis. The sequence goes on along the minus strand of NC_044303.2, from coordinate 150,544,368 downwards.
CTATTGGTATTTTGATAGGGATTGCATTGAATCTGTAGATTGCTTGTGGTAGTATGGACATTTTAACAGTATTAATTCTTCCAGTACATGAGCATGGAATATCTTTTCATTTGTTTGTATTTGATTTTTTCATCAACGTGTTACTGTTTTGAGTGTGTAGGTCTTTTAACTCATTGTTTAGATTTATTTGTAAGTATTTTATTCCTTTTGGTGCAATTTTAAATGGGATTGTTAATTTTTCTTTTTGTTTTTTTATTAATTTATGGAAATGCAACAGGTTTCAGTATATTAATTTTGTATCTTGCAAGTTTACTGAATTCATTCATTCTAATAGCATTTTGGTGGATTTTTAGGGTTCTGTATCATGTCATTTGCACACTGTGACAGTTTTACTTCTTTTTTACTAATTTGGATATTTTTAATTTCTTTCTATAGTCTTATTTCAGTGGCTAGGAACTTTGTTTATTTTAAAAAATTTTTAATGTTTACTGATATTTGAGAAAGACAGAGACAGGGTGTGAGTGGGAGAGCGGCAGAGGGAGAGGAAGACACAGAATGTGAAGCAGGCTCCAGGCTCTGTACTGACAGCTCAGAGGCTTGAACTCATGAATGGTAAGATCATGACCTGAGCCAAAGTTGAATGCCTAACCAACTAAGTCACCCAGGCGCCCCTCTGTGTACAGGAAATTTTAGTACTAGGTTGAATAAAAGTGGTGAGAAAAGGCATCTTGTCTTGTTTTTGATCTTAGAGGGAAAGGCTTTCATTTTCTTACCATTGATTATGATATTAGCTGTGGGTTTTTCCTAAAAGGCCTATATTCTGTTGAGGTATGTTCTAAGTTCATTTTGTTAAGAGTTTTTATCATGAATAGATGTTGTATTTGTGAAATGCTTTTCCTATTTTTTTTTAATGTTTATATATTTTTCTGAGAGAAAGAGAGAGAGAGAGAGAGAGAGAGAGAGAGAGAGTGCGAATGGGGAGGGGCAGAGAGAGGAGGAGACACAAAATCTCCAGCGGACTCCAGGCTCTGAGCCATCAGCACAGAGCCAGACACGGGCTCTAACTCACAAACTATGAGATCATGATCTGAGCTGAAGTTGGATGCTCAACCGTCTGAAATGCCCAGGTGCCCCATGAAATACTTTTTCTGCATCTATTGAGATAATCATATAATTTGTATTCTTCCTCTTGAAACACCCCTACATCCCTGAAATAAATCCCACTTGATTTCAGTGGTGAATGACTCTTTTCATGTATTAATACATTCAGTTTGCTAATATTTTATAGAGGGTTTTTGCCTCTATGTTAATCACAGATGTTGCCCTGCAGTCTTTTTTTGTAATGTCTTTGTCTGCTTTTGGTATCAGAGTAAAGCTGGCCTTACAGTATGAGTTTGGAAGTTTTCCTTCCTCTTCTAGTTTTGGAATAGTTTAAAAAAAAATAGATATTTACTCTTGTTTGAATGTTTGGTAGAATTCACCTATGAAGCCATCTGATTCTAGACATTTTTTTGTTGGGAGTTTTTGATTACCAATTCAAATTTGTTACTAGTAACCAGTCTGTTCAAATTCTCTATTTCTTCCTTGTGGCATTATGGGATTCTTTAGTGTTATGCTTGGATTTCTTTCTTTTTATTTTTTGTACTTCTATTATAAGTTTTTGATTTATGGTTACCATTGGGTTCATGTATAACATTCTATATGTATAGCAATCTATGTTAAGTTAATGGTCACTTAAATTCATATATATAATTTAAAAGCACTGAATTTTAACTCCCTTCTTCATGTTTTATACATCTGATGTACTATTTTACATATTTTTATTTTGTGTATTCCTTGACTAATTTTTGTAGATGTAATTGATTTTTACTACTTTAGTGCTTTAACCTCCATGCTGGCTTTCTAAGTGATTAATCTACTTCCTTTATACATTTGCTTTAAATACCAGGAGAGTATATTCCTTTCATAATTTTCTTCTAGTTATGGTGTTTTATTTCCACTATGGAATTCCCTTTAACATTGCTTGTAAGGCTTTTTTAGTGGAGATGAACACCTTTAACTTTTGTCTTGGAAACACTGTGTTTCTATTCTGAATGACTTGCTGGGTGGAGATTTCTTGGTTAGAGGTTTTTTTTTCTTTCAGCCCTTCAAATATATCATGCCACTCCCTTCTGGCCTACAATGTTTTTGCCAAAAACTGAGCTGATAGTGTTACAAGGTTTTCTTTGTAAATAACTGTTTTCTACTGCTAATTTTAAAAGATCTCTTATCCTTATTTTTTACCATTTTATTTATTTTTTTAATAATTATTTATTTATTTATTTATTTATTTATTTATTTTTGAGAGAGTGAGAGAGCATGCATGTAAGTGAGTGGGGGAGGGGCAGAGAGACAGCGAGAGAGAGAGAATCCCAAATAGGCTCCAGGCTGTCAGCACAGGGCCCAATGAAGGGCTTGATCTCAAAAACTTTGAGATCATGACCTGAGCTGAAATCAAGAGTCAGATGCTTAACTGACTAAGTCACCGGGCACCCCATTTTTACCATTTTAATCATTGTATGTCTTGGTGTGGATCTCCTTCAGTTACTCTTGTTAGGAGCTCTCTGTGCTTCTTGAAACTGGATGTCTGTCTCCTCCCCCAGATTAGGGAATCTTTCAGCTATTATTTTTTTCAAATAATTTCCTGCCCCCTTCTCCCTTTCTTTTCTTTCTGGGATCCCTATAATGCAATGTTATTACAGTTGATGGTGTCACTGAGTTCCCTTAACCTCTTCTCATTTTTTATTCTTCTTGCTGTTCACTTTGGTTGCTTTCCGTTACCCCGTCTTCTAGGTTACTGATCCCTTCTTCTGCATCCTCTAATCTCCTGTCGATTTCCTCTAGTGTATGTTTTATTTTAGGTACTGAATTATTCAGCTCTAACTGGTTCTTTTATATATTTTCTCTTCATTTAAGTTCTCACTAAATTCATCCACTTTTCTCAAGTCCAGTGAGTATCCTTATTATGATCACTTTGAATTCATTATCAGGCATTTTGCTTATCAATATTTCATTTAGCTCTTTTACTATGATTTTGTGTGATACTTTCATTTCTGACAAATTCCTTTGTCTCCTTATTTTGTCTAGCTCTCTGTGTTTGTTTCTATGTATTAGGGAGGTCAGCTACATCTAGTCTTAAAAGTATTGGTCTTGTGTAGAACAAGTCCTATGCTGCCCTGTAGAGCAATTTCCCCCCTGGTCACCAGAACCAGGCAGTTCGGGAGTATCCCTTGTGGGCTACATGTGCCCTTCTTTTGTGACTAAGACATGATTGCTTTCTGCCCAGCTGGCTCCAGTGACCTGTTTTGTCTGCTGTGGGTGCAGTGGGCAGGATTTCCTTTCCACACTATTGACAGTTCTGTCTACAGTAACCCCGGGCTTGTTGGTGGGTGGGTCAGCAGGCTGTCTACAATTAGCCCTTTGCCAGAGCTGTGGGTGCACTGAAGGGCAGGGCTCTCTCCCTACACAGCCACCTAAGATACCTGCCTACAGGAACTGTAGATGCAGTGGTGTGTGAGGTGGGGTTATCTCTCCCCCGCCCCACCACTCATCCCCAGGGTGGGAGTCTCTTTGGAGTAGTACCAGTCTCAGCCGGGACTGCCCAATGAATGTCTTAGGGCAGGTTCTGCTTTGGGGGAATGACTGCTGAGGGGGGGCTGTTTGGAGGGACCACACAGGAACACCAGGATGGGGCATGCAGTGCTAGCAAAGTAGACCGACTATTATGGCTGGCTCCTGCAGTCTTCCAACTATTAAGGATAGTGGAGGGGAAGAGAAATGGCATCCACCCACCTTTTTGTTTCCAGAGAAATCTGCAGATCTCTCCCCTCTCCAGCACACATTTTCTGATTAGTCCGTAAATCTCTTATACACATGCCCTAGGCGCTTTTCAAACTGCTGCTTTTGCTGTTTTAGGCCAAGTTACTTTGTATGCTGACTCTTTAAGGGTGGGGACTCAATTACCTATCTCTCTCTGGCTCCCCTGGAGTTAAGCCTGCTGGTTTTTAAGGCATCCAGAGTTAAGTCCTGATTATTTTTAGAACTCCTGGAGTTAAGCTTCACTGCTTATCAAACTAGACATTATAGGTACTGTCCCTCCAGTGTGGGTCCCTGGGGCCAGGGGTGCCTAGTATGGCGTCTTTCTGATCCCTCACTCCTCTCTGCTTATGATGTCACTCCCATTGATGTCTACTTGCACTGGAGAGTTGGTTTCTGACCGTGTCTCTGCCCCTCCTACCCTCTTTGATGTGGCTGTCTATCTACAGTTAGCTGTGGAAGATGTGTTTTGCCACTCTTCAGATTGTTTTCAGAGTTAGTTTCATAAGTAAAAGTTGTTGCCTCCGTGTGTCTACGGGTTGAGGAAAGCTCAGGAGCCTGCTAGTCTGCTATCTTCCTCAGCTCCAAACTCAAGACATTGTGTTTTAAATATCAGTACTGCATCCGTACAGACAGTGACAAACACAAAGATATTTTTATAACCTAAAGTTGTGCAGTATGAAGAACATTAGAAAATAATTTAGAACATGCCCCTGCTAAAGATGATTCCAATTATTTTCTACATATGTCAACTAATTTCACAACACTATGAGCATTATAAAAGGCAAACCTGAGGAATTTAAAGATTACCTAACTTGCCCAAAGTTACACCAAAAACAAGTGGCAGAGCTGGTACTATATTTATACAAAATATTTAAATCTTCTTTAATCATATAGAAACGTAATTGGTTCAGAGTAATTTGCTTTAGTAAAACCTTTATTCAAATAAAACTCTTTTTACCCTTATAAACTATTATATCAAGCTTCCGATATAAGATATTTGTCCAGGGTTAAGAGGGTCCCTTCCAAAGGGAGTCACAGAAAAGCTCCCTGGTCAAAGTCAACAAATGCAAACAGCAGGAACAACCATAGCATAATAAATTGGACAGCTTGTTTCAATACAGCTAAGTCAGTAGAGTCCTTTTTCCCATTTCTACTTACCGTGTATACAAAATATGATCACACTTGGCAGCAAGGGTAGAGTTTAGACATTGGATAAAACCTAAGAGATATTCTCTCAGGACATTGGGCAGTCTTTAAGGGAAAGATATAAAAAGGGTACTGGGGACAGCAAGAATAAAAAGAATAACTTACACCTTCAATGACACACTGACAAAAGAAGAAAAAAGTCAAATCCGCTCAGAAGCCAGATACTCTAAAGCTATTCACACCCAGAATAAAGTCCCACTTACTGGTGCAGTTAGGAAGACTTCTAGTCTGCATGCTCCGCACACATTTATAGGAAATCTTGCCTGTCAACATAAAACAAAATTAACCCTCCTCCACCCCCCCCAAATTTAATGGCTATTGAAGACAAAAACTTCCTTAAAGCAAAGAAACTTATGTTAATGTTTCATTCATAAATGCAACAAGAGGATCAACATTTACTTTTTTTAAATTTTTTAATATTTACTTATTTTTGAGAGAGATAAAGAGAGAGACACACAGAGATGGAACATGAGCAGGGGAGGGGCAGAGAGAGAGGGAGACACAGAATCCGAAGCAGACTCCAGGCTCCGAGCTGTCAGCAAAGAGCCCAACACAAGGCTCGAACCCACCAACCGTGAGATCATGACCTGAGCCGAAGTTGGAAGCTTAACCAACTGAGCCACCCAGGCACCCCAACATTTTAAAAACCATTGGCAAGAAAAGAGAAGGTCAAGATGAACATGTGGATCACTATTCAGAGATCACCAATAAAAAGTTGATGCGGGATATAAACAGCCAATTGAAAAAGAGGAAACATGAATTGCTAGTAAAGATGTACAGTGATATTTAAGCTGAGGAAGAAAATACTCAGTCCTGGTATGTATATTGTTCTGCATAATATGCAGGTATCACCTGGAAGCATGTTGCTGCAGCAATATAAACCCATCCCCCAGTTGCTCTGAAGGACACTGATGAAGAGAACTGACTTTTCAGGAGGCTGACTATAAGCAGTGCACCTATGGGTTTGTTTTGCCTGTAAAAGTGGACAGCCAGATACATAGATCTACACCAAAATGTGAGCTGTGACTAACAGTTTGAGTAGATAGACTCTTGGTAAGAAAACTGTAGAAATATCTCTCTGAACAGGTTCTGAATATGAAGATACTTGTATCCCATGTGAGTGCTCACCGGATGATGACCTTATCAGAGGAAGATTTTAAGATTAGGTGGAAGATTGCACAATGAGGACTTCAGACAACATCCCTCTCCAGCCATGGCAGCAGGTAGGGAGGATACCTGCGTGAAGCAGCATGATTTCCACTCATTAAGATCCATCTGGCAACAGCCAACTAGTGAGTACTCAGTCCTCCAAAATTACAGACCAACACTGAGCCCCTGATGGGGCATACTTCTGCAGAAGGAACAGCCAGCTACCCAGTAGCTGGTTGATTAAACTGGATTGCTTTCATCATGAAAGGAGTAATAGACACTGACAATGTATTTGCCTTCTCTGCCTGCAACACTTCTGTCAAAACTATCTCTGACTTACAGAATGTCTCATCCATCATAGAATTTTTCACAGTATCATTTCTGACCTAGGAACTCATTTTATATCAAATAAAGTACATGTGTATATCAAGGAAAGCATGTTTCCATGTTCATAGCATTCACTGGTTTTACCATGCATCTAAAGCAGCTGGTTTGATGGAACAATGGAATGATGTATTGAAGACAGCTGAGAGCCAACTGTGTGGCAGTATCTTGCAGTACTGGGGCAGTGTCCTCTAGATACAACCTGTACTCTCAATCCATGATCAGTATATGATGCTGTTTCTCCGAAAGCCACGATTCATGGGTTCAGAAATCAGAAGAGTGGGATTAATTTATATCCCTTTACTTTTAGTAATAAGGTAGCAAAATTTGTTTCCCATTTCTACATATTTGGGCTCTGCTAGTCTAGAAATCTTTGTTCTCAAAGAAGGAATGCTTCCAGTGTGGTGCACAACAATACTGCTTAACTGTGACCTGAGACTGCCATACGGCTACTTTAGGCTTCCATACTAATAAAGTAACAGGCAAAGTAGAGGACTTTGTTACTGGCAGTGGCAATTTATCTATTTTTTTAATTGAAGTATAGTTGAGATACAATATCATTTTAGTTTTACGTGTACATAGTAGTGATTAGACATATACATTATGAAATGCTCACCATAAATATAGTTGCCATCTGTCACCATAAGATGTTACTATGTTACTGACTATATTCCCTGTGCTGTACATTACATCTCTACTTACTTTATAACTGGAAGTTTATAACTCTTTTAGAGAGGGAGAGAGAGAGAGCGCGCGCGCGCACAAGCAAACAGGGGAGAGGAGCAGAGAGGGAGAGAGAATCTTAAGTAGGTTCCATGCTGAACAACACTCCCCACACCCCATGCAGGGCTGCGTCCCGTATTCCTGGGATCATGAACTAAGCTGAAATCAAGAGATGGACTTTCAACCAGCTGACCCACCCTGGCACCTCTTTCACTTTAATCCCCTTCATATGTTTCACCTGTCCCCCACTTCTTTACCCTCTGGGAACTACCAGTTCCCTGTATCTGAGTCTGCTTCTGTTTTTTTGTTTGTTTGTTCATTTGTTTTTTAGTTTTCACATAGAAGTGAAATCATATAGTACTTGCCTTTCTCTTCCTTACTTATTTTTCTTAGCATAATACCCCCTAAATCCACCTGTGTTATCACAAATGACAAGAGTTTATTTTTTTAATGGATGAGCAATATTTTGTTGCATATATACACACAACATCTTTTTAATCCATTTATCTATCAAGGACCACCTAAGTTGCTTCCATATCTTGACTATTGCAAATAGTGCAGTCAACATAGGAGTGCATATATCTTTGGATTTCTGTTTTTGTTTTCTTGAGGTACATATCCAGAAGTGAAATTGCTGGATTGTATGGTATTTCTTTTTTAATTTCTGAGCAAACTCCATATTGTTTTCCATAGTGGTTGCACCAATTAACAGTCCCAACAACAGTGCATGAGGGTTCTTTTTTCTCCCCATCCTAGCCAACACTTGTTTTTTCTTGTCTTTTTGATACTAGCCATTATGACAGGTGTAAGATGCTATCTCACTGTGGTTTGGCTTTGCATTTCCCTGATGACTAGTGATATTGAGCATTTTTTCATATGCCTGTTATCCATCTGTATGTATTTTTGGGAAAAATGTCTGATCAGGTCCATTTTTAAGTCAGATTCTTAATTATTTTGGTATTGAGTTGTATGACTTCTTTATATATATTGGATATTAAACTCTTTCAGATACATCATTTGCAAACATCTTCTCCTATTTGGTAGGTTGCCTTTCTGTTTTGTTGATTGTTTCCTTCACTGTGCATAAGCTTTTTAGTTTGATGTTGTCCCAATTGTTTATTTTTTGCTTTTGCTGTTCTTGCCTGAGGAAAAATAAAAAAAAATTCTTCTAAGACCAACATCCAAGACATTACTGCCTATATTTTCTTGTAGGAGTTTTATGGTTTCAGGCTTCACATTTAGGTCTTTAATACATTTTGATTTTATTTTTGTGTATTATGTTAGAAAGTGGTCCATTTCATGCTTTTACATGTAGTTGTCCAGTTTTCCCAGTACCATTTATTGAAGACTGTCTTTTCCTCATTGTATATTCTTATTTGTCATATATTAATTGATAATATAAGCATGAGTTTATTTCTGGGTTCTCTATTCTATTCTATTGATCTATGTGTCTTTTTTTGTGCCATAGTACAAAAATACTATGTACCATAGTATTTTGATTACTATAGATTGTGGTACATTTTGAAATTTGGTAGTGTGATACCTCCAACTTCTTTTTTCTCAAGATTGCTTTGGATGTTTGAGGTCTTCGGTGGTTCCATACAAATTTTAGGATTAATTGTGCTGATTCTGTGAAAAAAAATTCTATTGGTATTTTGATAAGGATTTCATTACATCTGCAGATTGCTTTGGGTAGTATAGACACTTTAACAACAATAATTCTTCCATTCCATGAATATGGTACACTTTTTATTTATTTTGTATCATCTTCAGTTTGTTTAATCAATGTCCTATAGTTTTCAGAATACAGGTTTTTCACCACCTTGGTTAAATTTATTCTATCTTGATGACCAAGGGAAAATTAGGTTGCTATTATACAATGAGGCTAAGAAGGAGTATGTCTGGAATACATGAGATTCTCCAGGCACCTCTTGGTATTTTCCTGACGTATAGTTAAAGTCAATGGGAAACTAAACCCAATAGGAAGGAATACTAATGATCCAGACCATTTAGGAATGAAAATTTTGGTCACTCCCCAGGTAGGAAATCATGATCAGCTGATATGCTTTCTAAGGGCAAAGGGAATGAAATAGTGAGTGAAGGATGTTATAAATAACTCCAATGATGTAACCAGTTGCAATAATGAGGACTGTAATAGGTACGAATGTTGCTTTCCTGTTGTTCCTTTTTCTCATCTTCTAACTATCAAACATAACATAAGTTAGTAGTAGTTAACTTTATATGTCCATATTTAAGTTAAAGGTTATCAAAGGAAATGTATGATTCAGTTAGATGAATAATGAACATTACCCAAAGTTGGATAGTGGGACATTGTATCCTTTTTATAGAGAAGGTTAATATGTTTCATTTATGCACTAAATAGATGCTTCATCATGTTAGTTGGTTTTGTGATGTGTAAACATGGCTAAGCTAAACTATATTTGCCAGAAATCAATTCCCTGAATGTTTCCAATTAAAGTTACCACAACAGAAACTTACTTGATATCTAGAAAGCAGAAGTGCAAAAATAGGCACAGTTTACTGTCTGAAGGTAAATGCCCTTCGGGCTCTCTTTGGAGCCCAGAGAAGCTTTCACAGAGTCCACAGCTGCTCCAGCTATTGAGAAATCTTTTCTCTGTTTCTCTGAATCTGAGCCAGGTACAACAAAACAACAACTTGCCCAGCAGATCATCCATGGAAGCAAAATCAGTCTTTGAGTTACAGGGAAACCAGGGAGTTTTGCAAGTGATGGATGCAGGTTTCAGTTTTTTCCTCATGGTTTCCAATTTTTCATGCTGCCCCCTTGCTTTTCATTTTCTTCCCACTAGCCTGCCGTGTGTGTGTAGACTTAGTACTACATACAGAAGAAACAGCCAAAATAAGGCTGTTTTTAACAGTTCCTGCAATTTCTTAAAGTCAAATCTCTCTCATAAATCTCTTATTCTACAGTATTCCCAGTGGTTCTGCTTCTCTGATAGAACCCTGGCTGACAGAAGAGATAATTTTGCCACTTATGACCTGGAAAGAAAAAAAATATTTTGATTTCTAGAATTACTAAATCATCTCCCTAGGTAAAAGATACAATAATAGGTAAACCTTTATATCTTTAAGTGTGGTTTAGGAGTAAATATGCATTAAGAGAAGTATATTATCCTGGGTTCCTGAGAAGGAAAGCGAAACCTGAGACAAGTAGAAAAGTGCTAATGTATTATTTGGGAAGTCCTTGCAGAACTGCAAGGATGAGAAAAAAAAAAAAAAAAAAGGAAGTGCAGCAAGGAAAAATGAGAAACACTGTAAAGAGAAGCAGGACAGTGCTGAATAATGCTTCACAAGAGTGACAAGGAAACTAGCAAGTCATGTGGCTGGTGCATAAGCTGAATACCTGGGGCTTCTCTAGAGGCTGCAGGGAGAAACCTTGAATCCCTCCGTGGGAGAGGAGGTGGAGGAAAATGTACCTGCAAGCTTCACTCATCTCCTGTTTTCCAACAATCAATGTTCAACACAGACTGCTAATGCCCCTGAACTTTCAGGTCTCATTATTGGCCCCTTTGAGGAGTGCTCTAGGTGCCAGATCCCATACTAAGAGTGGTAGTGGCAGGGGAATCAGAAATCCCCTCTCTGTACCTGCGTCATGGAAGCCAATGGTGAGGATGAGGAAGGGTGAGGAAGCAGCATTCCCAGGGCATATCACTGGTTGACTTCAGCAGTAATGATGATGCATCTTCAGAAGAAATAAAAAGACATCTTATTTCTTTAGAAGAGAGGAGACCATCGGGGCCAGTGAGCCCTGTGTTTGATAAAGTAAATAAGTCAACGAAAGATAGTTAAGGCTAGTCTTCTGATGAGCAGCTTTGGACGAGCCCAGAAAGAAAGTCCCCCGGCTCTGCAAAAAGAAATAAAGGGGAGCTAGTTAAATGTCCAAGAACTTCATGTTTGATGAAAAACACTAAAGCATGTCTGTAAAAGTCAGGATCAAGGCAAAAGTGGTCAGTAGGATATCACGTACTTGCCATCTCTCTGCAGAAACTAGTCAACATACTTATAAAAGAGGAAAGAAAAATTATCAGTGTAAAAATCAGAAATGGTAGAGTATTATTGTTTGTAGGTAATATAATTGCATCTTAGGAAATTTAATAGAACTACTGTACTATTCTAAGAGATTTCCGGGAGATAGATGGATACACAATTAATAAATAGAAATCCTTGGTCTTATTTATACTACAAACCATATTATATAGGTTGTGGTACAATATGAAATGAGAAGGAGCTATATAAAATACTGTAAAAGGCTGCTATAGTCAAGAAAATAACGTGGACAAATAAATAGAACAACATTATATGACTGTACATGGGAAGATTCAGTAAGTTAATATTTCCAAATCTTGGTAAATTCATAAGCATATCAAAATCCTAATAAAATTAAAAAAATAATTTTCTCTGTAGACGGATGAATCTTTGGTTTTTTCATATGGAAAAAATGAATGAGCAAGAATAGGCTGGGAAATTGTGAAGAAAAAATACTAATAAGGGGAGACTAGGCCTATTAAATATTAAATCAAGTTATATTATAAAAACCTAAGTAGAAACATTATAGGATTGGCTTATGAATAGATGACATTTTAAAAGTCCAGAAACGGACTCAAATATATATGCAAATTTAATATATGATGAAATTATAATTACAAATCAGTGTGGAAAAGATTTGTAATTTAATAAACAATTTAGGGAAAATATTAGGGAGATTCTATACACCACATGGAAATAAATACCAGTTGGACCACACATTTAAATGTAAAAAGGAAAAAAGAAAAAAAAGAAAAATGAAATTATTAAAGTACTGGAACCTGTATTATTCTTGATAATCTCAGAATGGAGAAGGCCATCTATAATGGAAAGATCCAGAAAGCCACCTCCTTGCCTCATCCTGGGATGAACTCTGTACGTTTTGTGATCTGGCTTCTGTGGGATCAGACTGAAGCCAGACTCCAGACCACTCTGTCCTACTTCTCTCACTGTCTCTTCCCTGAAAGAACTTCTTGAAAAATCATATATACAGGATCCACTTCCAGGGAACCAGGACTAAAACACTGGTAAATTTATTGTCTATTAGAAAGTTAAAATGAAAGTTAAAATAAAACCTACATCCTGAGCCCTGATTATAAGTTAGTTTTATTGTTGAACATACTATGTTCTATTTACTTTATTATTTGAGATCCAACCTAAGCCTCATTAATTTCCTTCAGAAAAGCTAACCAGTTAATTTCAAAATAGGCCTCAAGGACAGTCAGTTTCTAGTTCACTACTACTATTAGAGGAGAAACTCCAAAACTGTGGGAATCTTTTCTCTTGGTATGAAGAATGAGAGGCTGGTGAGAGGGAGAGAATTGACTGCATTATTGTAGTTCTGCCTCCTGGTATTTGAGACGGTGGAACAGTGAGAGTGTAGGCTAAAACTTGGAGCCTTCATGGCTGTAAGTCAACAACTACAAGACCATCAGATCTTCTTGCTTTCCCATCCTTTTCCTCAGCCATGCTTTCTCAACAAATGATCACTGCAAAATTTTGAGCAGAGAACATAATGTTTGCAGATAAGACTCCACTAGCTTTAAATCCAGCATGTCGGCCCATAGTTTCATCAAAAATTTGACTAATTTTCCTCATGTCAGCAAAGACTGATCCCTCACAGCAGACATTTCTCTGTGTGTCCAACCTCAACCTCAGCATCTGGTCTCAAGCATAAAGCATCCTAGATCTCACGATCACCTAGGAAGGTTTCTTCTCACTGGTGTTTTGTTCTTTCAGTGTTCTTGTATCTGTAACTCTTCAGTGGTTTTAAAGAGGGTACATATATTAGATTTACCTGCCAATTTGTTGTTATAGAAGAAGTAAAAAATGTCTTTCTGCTTTCTAATAAGAGTTAGAACCTCCAGCCCTACTCCAATTATTTCCAACTTTATTCTGAAAGTTCTCTCAATACAGTAAGATAGAAAACAAAAATAAAAAAGTATGGTAGTGGAGGGTTGCCTAGGTGGCTCAGTTGGTTAAGCGTTCTACTCTTGATTTCAGCTCAGGTCATGATTCCATGGTTCCAAGGCCCAAACCGTTGGGCTCTGTGTTGACAGTGTGAAGATTGCTTGGGATTCTCTCTCTTCCTCTCCCTCTGCCCCTTCCTGCTCTTGTGTGCATGCACGTGCTGACTTTCTCAAAGTAAATAAATTTTAAAAAGAATGAAATATGGTAGTGGAAAGGATGAAGCACAATATGTGCATATTGCGGCGCCTGGGTGGCTCAGTTGATTAAGCGTCGGACTTCAGCTCAGGTCATGATCTTGTGGTTCATGATTTCAAGCCCCACATCAAGCCTTGCACTGACAGCTTAGAGCCTGGAGCCTGCTTTAGATTCTGTGTCTCCCTCTCTTTCTCTGACCTTCCCCCACTCGTTCAAAGCTATTCACTTAAAAGAGAATTCAAATTCAAAGAGAATTCAAAGCTAGTCTAAGGATAAGATAAATACGTAAAAGAGTTTTTCCATATAATACAGATAAAATGAAAGAAAATATAGAGTAAAAGCTTAACAATAGTGACAACTCCTGCAGCAAGAAATAAATATCTGAGAATAAACAAAATAAGTGAGATCTTTATGAAGAAAATATTTACACATAATGTTTTCCCTAGATAGGAACACTAAATATCGTTTTTAAAATTCTGTTGTTTTTTTTTTAAATTTTTAATGTTTGTTTTGAGAGAGACAGAGTGTGTGTAGGGAAGGGGCAGAGAGAGAGAGGGAGACACAGAATCTGAAGGAGGCTCCAGGTTCTGAGCTGTCAGCACAGAGCCCGTCACGGAGCTCAAAGCTATAAACTGTGAGATCATGACCTGAGCTGAAGTTGGATGCTTAACTGGCTGAGCCACCCAAGTGCCCCCAAATTCCATTTTTCGAAAATTATTTTATAAGTGTAATGCAATTTCAGTTAAATTTGAGGATGCTTATAGTTTTAAATTAGGAGTTCAATAAAGATCTCACTGAGATGGTGTCATTGGAGCTAAGACCTGACAGAGGTGAGGGGGCAACTATGAAATTTGGGGAGTAGCATTCCAGGTAGAGGGAAGTGAGGCCCTAAATCATGTATTCACCCTGACAGGTTTGAAAAAAACAAAGAAACCAAGGCAGTTGAAAGGGAGAGAATGAGGAATAGATTCAGAAGTGGAAAGTAGTAGGAATGAGATCAGAAGGCAAATGGGATCAAATCATGTAGGCCATTGTTAGGGCTTTGCTCTGAGTGAAAGGACAAACCAGTGGAGGGTTTTAAATAAAGGAGTAACATGAGCTGAGCTACATTGTAATAGGATCTCTTGAATTGCTGAGTTGAGAATAGCCTGGTAGGTGGCAAGGATAGAAAGATCAGTAAAAAAGATTTATAAAACAATGAGATTACTATAGTTAAGTAAGCAAGAGACAATTTTTAAAAGCTAAAATATGTGAGAAGTTTAATTTTGCTTAAAAAAAACCATTTGAAAGAAACTGAAGTAACATTTCTTGCCCAAAGACGACATTACCAAATATGTTACAATAGTATATGTTGGCTAGCAAACATCCATTTTCAGGAACTACTGGAGAAGATGCATACCCACTGGCTCAGTAATTGCCATTCCGGGTATTTATCTTTTTAAAATTTTTTTTTCAACGTTTATTCATTTTTGGGACAGAGAGAGACAGAGCATGAACGGGGGAGGGGCAGAGAGAGAGGGAGACACAGAATCGGAAACAGGCTCCAGGCTCCGAGCCATCAGCCCAGAGCCTGACGCGGGGCTCGAACTCACGGACTGCGAGATCGTGACCTGGCTGAAGTCGGACGCTTAACCGACTGCGCGACCCAGGCGCCCCCCGGGGTATTTATCTTAAAGTCAAATTTGGAAACTAATTTTTCCACAAACGTGTTTGTCACTGTGTTGCATATTCTATATACCTGGAATGAGCAATCTGAAAGTGAAATTAAGAAAACAATTCCACTTGTAATTAAATCAAAAAGAATAATTAGAAATTTGACAAAATTCAAGGCTGATACACTGAAAATTATGAAACGATATAGAAAGAAGTTAAAGACTTAAATGGAAAGACTTCTCATGTTCATGGAATGGAAAACTATATTAAGGTGTCAGTGATCTCTGAACTGATCTGCAGATTCAGCCTAATTTCCATCAAAATTCCAGTAGCCTCTTGTAGAAATTGATAAGCTCATTGTTAAATTGATACAAAATGCAAGGGGCCCAGAATTTTATTGCCCTCTACTTTATAGAACTCATGTTTTGTATATGAAGTCTTTAAAAAATAGAACAATTTTGGAGGACTCAAATGTTCCAGTTTCAAAACTTACCATAAAGCTAAAATGATACTGTATCATTGCATAACAATGGATATGCACATTGATGGATTAGAACTAAGTTCCCAGAAATAAAGTCATGTATCTATGTTCACTTGATTTTAGGCAAGGATGCCAAGACAATTCACTTGGGGAAAAGGAGAGTGTTTTTAGTAAGTTTCCTTGAAAATTGGACATATACATGGAAAAGAATAAATTTGGACCTCTTCTTGACAGCATGTACTAAGTTTTATTTAAAATAGGGGCGCCTGGGTGGCGCAGTCGGTTAAGCGTCCGACTTCAGCCAGGTCACGATCTCGCGGTCCGTGAGTTCGAGCCCCGCGTCGGGCTCTGGGCTGATGGCTCAGAGCCTGGAGCCTGTTTCCGATTCTGTGTCTCCCTCTCTCTCTGCCCCTCCCCCGTTCATGCTCTGTCTCTCTCTGTCCCAAAAATAAATAAACGTTGGAAAAAAAAAAATTTAAAATAGATCAAAGGGACACCTGGGTGGCTCAGTCAGTTAAGCGCCCAACTTCAGCTCAGGTCATGATTTCATAGTTCGTGAGTTCGAGCCCAGTGACAGCCTAGATCCTGGAACCTGCCTTGGATTCTGTGTCTCCCTCTGTCTTTCTGTTCCTCCCCCATTTGTGTGTGTGCTCGCTCTCTCTCTCTCTGTCTCTCAGAAATAATAAATGAGTAAACTTTATTTTAAAAAATAAAATGGATCAAAGACTTATATGTAAAATTGAAAACAATAAAACTTCTAGAAGAAAACATAATGTTAGTAATACTGGATTAGGCACTGGTTTCTTCTATATGACATGTAAACCACAAATAGCCAAGGTAAAATTAGATAAATTGGAATTCATCAAAACTAAAAAGAAAAAAAAAGTGCTTCAAAAAACACTACCAAGAAAGTGAAAAGACAACCCACACAATGAGTCATCCATTCTTTCAAACTCTTGTTAATGTTGATATTTTTATCTCCTCCCATGAATCATAAGTGTTCTTAATGGCATGTAAAATGGTGAATCCTTTCCAGAAGGTTTTCAATTTATTTTGCCCAGATCCATCAGAGGAATCACTATTTAGGGCAGCTATAACCTTATGAGATGTGTTTCTTAAATAACGAAACTTGAAAGTTAAAATGACTCTTTGATCCATGGGCCACAGAATGGATGTTGTGTTAGCAGGCATGAAAACAACATGAATCTCATTCTATATCTTAATCAGAGCTCTTGGGTGATGAAGTGCATTGCCAGTGAGCAGTAATATTTTGAAAGAAATCTTTTTTTTTTCTCAGCAGTAGGTCTCAACAGTAGGCTTAAAATATTCAGTAAATCATGTTGTAAACAGATGTGCTGTCATCCAGGCTTTGTTGTCCCATTTATAGAGCACAGGAAGAGTCGATTTAGCATAACTCTTCAAGGACCTGGGATTTTCAGAATAGTAAATGATCATCGGCTTTAACTTAAAGTCACCAGCTGCATTAGCCCCTAACATGAGTCAACCTGTCACTTTAAGCTTTGGAGTCAAGCCTTGACTTCTCCTCTCTAGCTATGAAAGTCCTAAATGGCATCTTCTTCCAATATAAGGAA
Organism: Lynx canadensis; assembly: GCF_007474595.2. NCBI lineage: Eukaryota > Metazoa > Chordata > Mammalia > Carnivora > Felidae > Lynx > Lynx canadensis. The sequence continues at coordinate 150,527,094 of NC_044303.2, read as the reverse complement.
AGCTATTTCCCCTACATCAAAAATCTCTTGTTGAGTGTAGCCACCCTCATGCGCTATCTTGGTTAGATCTTCTTGATAACTTCTACATCAGCACTTGCTGCTTTACCTTGCACTTGTGTTGTATAGACTGCTTCTCTCCTTAAACCTCAGCAATCACAGAACTGAGGACAGTTGGAGCCTTTCTCTAGGTTAGGCTTTGACCTCAGGGGAAATGTGTCTGGTTTGGTCTTCTATCTAGTGACTCAAACTTTCTCCATAATACATCCATAATACAATACAGTGATTATACAGACAAACAGAACTTGAGTTACCTCAGTTCTCTCACTCTATGTGATTACATGGAATTTTTATTTGTGCTTAAAGTGTTTAAAACAACAGATTGCAAAGGTGCATAACATTTTGGTTGAGGAAGTACAAATTTTTTAGATGTGAAAAACATACGTGAATATGAATGTGCATGAAATATATTCTTTGAATACTATTGATAATGATTTTTGTAAATAAAAGAGGAAAGATATTTTAAAATGACACACTCTGTCATCAAATAACTAGCTACACCACTGTCCACTACTAGCCTCCTTCCTTGGTAAGTCTTCTTCAATCCATGTGTGTAACATAATACATACTTTGACTAGTAAATGCTTTGAGATGACACATATTCAGAATCTAATTATTGTTACTAAAACAAAGCATCTAGGTAACATTTAACTTAAGTAACAGAAGAAATACTTTAGAATGCCTCTTGAAAAGAATTAAAACCAAATCATTACTAAACTATAAATAAATAAATGTGTTCACTTACAAAAACACAGACGTGTATATGTTTATATACAAAGTATTTTATGTATCTTCTTGGAAAGAATTAAAACACTCTTCTAAGCAAGTCTTAGGTGAAAGAGGAAATCAAAACCGAAAATAGGTAACATTCACAAGTGAGTAGCAATAAGAAGGGACTACAAATGAAATTGGTGAAAAGTGCATAGGATAGAATTAAAAGGAAAACACAGAAGGTTTAATATCTTTATCAGAAAACAAAGCATGTTAATAACAAATTAAACTTTTAATTCAAGGAGCTAATAGGAATATTAACTCTGCATAGGAAGGGAAGATTTAAAAAATAACAGATTTTAATAAAATAGTATGAAATAGTTGTAACAATTATAATAAGCACACTAAGAATTAATAATGTTTAACTACTCTCTATACGTTAAACGAATTGAAAAAAGTAATAATTTTTTAAATGGACTAATATGATGAAAAGGCAAGAAACATAAAATATGCTTAAAGTCATTTACAATTAAGGAATTGCAAACAATTTTCCCATCAGATGGACTCATCTCTTATGGATTACATCAAGCTATAGAAAAGCTGTAAAACAATGAGGTCTCTGATATACTGTTGATGGAATTTGAATCGGTGCAGCCCTTTTGGAAGGGATTTGTCCGTTGTTACATAACAAGTGACCATACCATTGTGACCTGATAATTCCATCTCTAGGAATTTGTTTTACAGAAAGACTTGTATATCTGTTCACAAACATATTTGTACAAGAATACCAGTTGCATCACTTTTTATAACAAAAATTAGAAAACAGCCTAAAAGTTAATCAACGCAGTATTTCCATCTTTGGAATGTTATGCTGTCATTAAATAAAATGACTCAGATCTGTATGTGATGAAATAAAAAGAATTGAACTCCATAATTCCAAAACACATTATTAAGTAAGGAAAGTTAACCCATGGAAAAATATGCAATATTATCCCATTTGTGGAAATAGTTTTTTTTTTTTAACTTAATGCATGTATATAGTAAATGCATGGAAAGCAGTCTGGAAGAATACACAACAAATCTCTTTGTCTTCTGGTGGCCTCAGAATTGGGCTAGGGAGAGAAGAGAGAACTTTCATTTTTCAATCCATATATTTCTTTATTATTTACAATTCTAACAAGAATGTACTGATGAATAATTTGAAATTGTGAAATATATAATACATATATAAAGATCAGTACAAGAGTGATCAATGGAAGATAGCCCAGAACCTAATATGAAAGACATGATAATTGTAGAGTGATCTCTGGAACCAGCCTGCCCTTCTGCCACTGTGTGGTCTTGAGAAGGTAATCAACTTCTTTGTCTCAGTTTCTTCATGTGTGAAATAGGGATAGTTAATGGGATATTATGCAAGAAAAAAATGTGTAAAATACTTTAGTTCAGTGTCTAGCATTTATAAAGCACTCAAAGTATATATAAAAATAATGTTAGCTCTTTGTGTTAAAGTCAAGGGAGGAGCATTTTCCAAGAAGAAATCCTTGCCATTCTGAAACTGGATATGGGTAAGAAATAAATGAAAACATATGAGAAGTTATTTTCATATTTGAGTGGACTGAACAAAAAAAATAGTTCTAATTTTATAAGAAATGAAAAGTGAAAGCAACAAATATACTTGTAACTTAAAACACTATACAAGAAGAGGAAGTGGTAATGACAGTGCGGATTAATTTGTGGGGCAGGTTTAAAGAAAATGTTTTTAGAATAAAAGTATTCACTATGACCATAGCAGTGGGAAAAAAAAGAAGCAATGGGCAATTGAAGAGGAGTTGGGAGGTGAGAATGATTAATGGAAGATGATCCGAGAGGGGACGGAAGGGGATGAAATCAGTAGCACAAAACTGATGGTAGGGAACTGTTATTGCCAAAGAGAAATTGAATCATGGATTTGACATTCTAAAAAACAAAACTAACACAGAATTATAACTCTGGAGTTTGAAATCTGTTTTGTACTGAGAATACTTACATAGTTTCTGTAGACGAAAGGAGCAGTTGCCATGGTGGCTTAGGAAATGGGTATGGCTAAATATTGAGTGACAAATTAGGGTATTAAAGGACAGGAGGAAATTGCAGAGCATCAGAACTATTGATGAAAGTCTAAAAGAATTGTGGAGATATGAGGTAAAGTCAAATCTAGGTGTGGAAGCTTAAGAATGAGTGTGCCAAATCAATCAGTCACAAGAAACTTGAAAGTTTTAGTGAGATTTTCAAACATTTCTCTAGCACAGGAAAAAATGGACTTGGTAAAATGAACTATCTACATAAATCTCTAAGGTTTGTACACATGATATTTTTGTTGTGATCATTTATTTTGGCATTTTGGTAGCATTTTGAATACCATGTATTTAATTTGTATTAAAAGGCTTTCCGTCATAATACACTGAATTTGCTATGTTTTAAAATAAAGTTATTATATTTAACATATTTGTTGACCCCTAAATTTCAGTCTATGTTTATTTTTATAGTTAGTAAAGAGATATGGAGAAGAACCACAAGCACAATTTCAGCAGCTTTAGTTACAGCTAACTCCACTCATATGTGTCATGTCTTAAATCTCCTGGCAAAAGATGATGTATGAGGACAAGAGAGAGGAGGTTGAAGGGTGAACAAGGGAGCAAATGGAATAGGAGGTACACATGATGTTTTTTCCAGCACACATTCGGATATATCCCTCCAACACCTACAACCATTTTAATGGTACTTTGATTTTTTTTTTCTCACTCATCTGTTTTGGAAGAAGGCAGATGAAAAGAGTAGACAGACACATGGAGAAAGTGAAAAGGGCCAATGTATGCCTTTGTAACAAGGAAATGTCCTTTTGTGCATAGGTACATGGATCCTTGAAACTTGCAAGACTGTATCTCACAGTAAACACAGTATATAAAAATAATATCTAATATGTGCAAAACACAAATTAAGAGGTTATTGTTTATTTTAAAAAGACTATTTCATGTCATGAATTTGTTGTCTCGAGATATTTTTTTAATTAGCAAGCAACCCCTCCATACCAAACATAAGAATTGATTTCCACACTGTGTTTTAAAAATGCATCAAATTATGCCCAAATTCCAAAAGCAGAAACATAGCTATGTCAACTTTGGGTCGCTGATAATATTTCTGTAATTCTTAAGGCCTAGCATAGGCAAGCATGATGGTATTTTACAAGCTTAATAATCTTTTGGGTGGGTGGAGAGGTTTTCCTAAGCTACTTATAAAGTGAAATTGGAAGAATTAATGAAGAGGAAGTTTCTGCTCAACAAGTGGATTGGCTGAATTAAAAGTATGTTCTTGCTTTGTCACCTATAAAATTCAAGAAAATGTTTTATAATACACATTTGAATATCTATTTTCGTTTCCTGATCTTAGATCTCTGTAACACTTAGAGTAGAAACTTTGCCAGGCTTTATCCCTTTTTGATATCTAATTAAACCTGATTTAGTGGAGAATTTATCAGCCTGCCTTTTCCCTCATATTTCATTTATGAATATGGACAGACACCCATTTTTACCATGCACTGTATGTTGAAAGATCAAATACATCAGCATAATTTAAATAAATCTGAGCCCTATAAATTCCCACTGGATGCAAGACCACAAATGGAAACAAGAACAAGGGCATGTTCAATGACATTAAAATGCAACTAATTTAAAACACAAAGGAAATACATTTCTATGGAGTGCCTAATAAATCTACAGCACTCATTTCCACAGGATTTTAGTGAGGCAAATACCTCAGCAAATTTCAAGAAAGAATTACACATTCATAGCATAGGAAAACAATATTTGCGGCTATGAGGCTACATGAACTATCAATTTGCATGCTTTGTTTTTGAGTTGAGAGACACTCTAGCCAACTTTCGAGAATAGCAAAATTTCCTTGATAATTAAGGAATGTGCTTAAGTAAAAATATCTTTAGATTTGGAGTCTTCGTTTCTCTAAGTCTTTTATTTGACTGATGGGTTCATTTCATCTAGTACAGGAATTACAGATATGGCCAAAATGTATTCTTGGTTGCCTTTGAATTGATTAGACCAGTAGGTCATCAACATAATCATCAAATCAATCTCCTGAAAGTCCAGATGATATACAAAAACACTAATTTCTATGGTAACAGAAATAAATTTGTGTAAGAGTATTAGTGGAAGAGAAGGAAAAGAAGAGAAAAATGATAAAGAGAAAAGACAGAGTGAATGGGCACTGGAGGTTAGAAAGAAAACAAAAGGCCGGTAGGTCATAAAATAGCCAGAGCCACAGAGTGGTTCTGAACCAAAACAGAGATAAGAAATCAAGTCTTGCTAATGAAATAGCAAAAGCCTTTATTTTTCCTTATTACAAATGTTTCTTAATTCATAACCTTCCATGTAGTGTGCATGCCAGTGTTTTATTTTTTGTTATCTTCCCATGCCAGCAATTACTGAAGAGAGGCTCATGTAAGCTTCCCTTTATCTGGATACCTTTTCACAAATCTCTGAGTTTTTTAAAACTTCTTGAGGTGTGATTGACATACAATATCGTATTCGTTTTAGATGTACAACATAGTGATTCAACATTTGTATGCATTGCAAGATGATTACCACAATAAATTTAGTTACCATCTGTTTACCTTAAAAAGTTAATGTATCAGGGGCTATTTTCCCAAGGCTCTATGTGACATACACATTACTTAATGATTTTATAAGTGGAAGTTTGTACTTCCATCCATTTTCCCCCTCTCCATCCCCTTCCTCTTTGGCAACCACCAATCTTTTCTCTGTAACTGTCAGTTAGGGTTCTGGTTTGATAGGTTTGTTTTGCTTTATAGCTTCCACATATAAGTGAAGTCATGTAATTTTTGCCTTTCTCTGACTCATTTCACTTACCATAATACCCTCAATGTCCATCAGTGTTGCTGCAAATGGCAAAATTGCATTTTGTTTTATGGCTGAGTAGTATTCCATGTGGTGTGTGTGTGTGTGTGTGTGTGTGTGTGTGTGTACGTAGGTATAAGATTATATATATGTAATTATGTAATCTATTGATCCATTGATGGACACAGGTTGTTTCCATATCTTGGCTATTGGAGAAAGATGCTGCAGTGAACATAAAAGTGCATGTACATTTTGAATTTATGTTTTCATTTTCTTTAGGTAGATACTCTGTAATGGAACTGCTGGATCATATGGTAGCTCTCTCTCTATTTTTTTGAGGAACTTCAATACCATTTTCCATAGCTGTTGTACTAATTTACATTCCCACCAACATTGCACGAGGGTTCCTTTTTCTCCACATCCTCACCAATATTTATTTCTCATTAGCCATTCTGGCAGGGATAAGGTGATATCTTACTGTGTTTTTATTTATTTTTATTAGAATTGACATACAGTGTTATATTAGTTTCAGGTATATAACATACGAATCTTGAAATTCTACACATTATCCAACATCACTGTGCTAAGTGCAGTCACCATCTGTCTCCATACAATGTTAGTTCAATATTATTGACTATATTCCCCATTGTGTACTTTTCATCTCCGTGACTTATTTTATAACAGGAAGTTTGTACTTCTGAATCCTCTTCACCTTTTTCACCCATCCTCCACCCCCACCCTCTGGCAACTACCAGTTCTCTGTATTTATATGTCCATTTCCATTTTGTTGTTTATCCATGTGATTTGTGTTTTATATCCCACATATAAGTGAAATCATATGAATTGGTCTTTCATTTTCTTTTTTTTTAATATGAAATTTATTGTCAAATTGGTTTCCATACAACACCCAGTTGTATTTCATTTTCTGATTTATTTCACTCAGTGTAACACCCCTTACATCCATCCATGTTGTCACAAGTGGTAAGATGTAATTGTTTCATGGCTGAGTTATGTGTGTGTGTATATACATATATATATATATATGTATATATGTATATACACACACACACATACATACATACACATACTCTTTTTATCCATTCATCTATTTATGTTCATTTGAGTTGCTTCCATATCTTGGCTATTGTAAATAAGCCTGCAATGAACATAGTGGTTCATATATCTGTTTTTGTTTTCCATAGATAAATACCTAGTAGTAGAATTATTGGATTGTATGATATTTTTATGTTTAGTATTTTCAGGATAATCCATACTGTTTTCCATATCGGTTTCACCAACAGTGAACTGTACTTTATAAGCTTTCCCTTTTCTCCACATCTTCTCCAACACTCATTGTTTCTTTTCAATACTAGCTATTCTGACTGGTGTGAGGTCATCTAACAATGGTTTTGGTTTGCATTTTTCTGATGATTAGTGATGTTGACCATTTTTGCACCAGGATCTGTTGGCCATCTGTATGCCTTCTTTGGAAAAATGTCTATTCAGGTCTCCTTCCCATTTTTTTAATTGCATTCTTTTGTTGTTGTTGAGTTCTATAAGTTTTTTATATGTTTGGGTATTAACCCCTTATTGAATATATCATTTGCAAGTATCTTCTTCATTCAGTAGTTTGCCTTTTCATTTTGTTTCCTTTGTTGTTGAAAAGCTTTCTATTTTGGTGTGGTCTCAGGAATTTTGCTTTTGTTTCCCTTAACTGAGGAAACAAATTCATAAGTATGTTGTCAAGGCTGATGTCCAAGAGATTACTACCTGTTTTCTTTTAGGAGTTTTTATGGTTTCATGTCTCACTTTTAGCTCTTTAAATCATTTGGAGTTTATTTCTGTGTATGCTGTAAGAAAATGATCCAGTTTTGTTTCTTTTGTACATAGATGTCCAGTTTTCCTAGTATCATTTATTGAAGAGACTGTCTTTTCTCCACAGTATATTTTTGCCTCCTTTGTCATAGATTAATAGATAATATAAGCAAGGGTTTATTTCTGTACTTTCTATCCTGTTGATTGATTTATGTTTCGATTTTTGTGTCAGTATCATACTGTTTTGATTGCTGTAGCTTTGTCGTGTATTTTGAAATCTGGTATTGTGATATTTGTGGCTTTGTTCTTCTTTCTCAAGATTACTTTGGCTATACAGTCTTTTGTGATTCTATACAAATTTTGGAATTATTTGCTTTAATTCTATCAAAAATTCCAGTAGAATTTTGATAGGGATTGCAATGAATCTGCAGATTGCTTTTGGTAGTATGGACATTTTAACAATATTGGTTCTTCTAATCCATGAGCATGGAATATCCTTCCATTTGTTTACATCACCTTCAGTTTATTTCATCAATGTCTTACCGTTTTCAGAGTGTAGGTCTTTCACCTCCTCGGTTAAATTTATTCCTATGTATTTTATTCCTTTTGGTGCAATTGAAACTTTGATTGTTTCTTTAAATTTCTTTCTGCTACTTTATTATTAGTGTATAGAAATGCAACACATTTCTGTGTATTTTGTCTCCTGCAACTTTACTGAATTCATTATTAGTCCTATGAGTTTTTTTGTGGAGTCTTTAGGGCTTTATATATAGTATCATGTCATCTGCAAATATTGTAAGTTTTACTTCCTCCTTATTAATCTGGATGAATTTTATTTCTTTTTCTTTTCTGAATGCCCAAATGCTACGGCTAGGGCTTCCAGTACTGTGTTGAATAAAAGTAGTGAGAGTAGCCATCCTTGCTTTTTTCCTGAGATTAGAAGAAAAGCTTTCAGATTTTCAACACTGAAAATGACATTAGCTGTGGGTTTGCCATATGTGGCCTTCAGTGAGGCATGTTCCCTATAAACCCATTTTTTTAAGTGTTTTAACATGAATACATGTTAAATGCCTTTTAAAAAAATCAACAAATGCTTTTTCTCCATCTTTTTTTTTTTTTCAACGTTTATTTATTTTTGGGACAGAGAGAGACAGAGCATGAACGGGGGAGGGGCAGAGAGAGAGGGAGACACAGAATCGGAAACAGGCTCCAGGCTCTGAGCCATCAGCCCAGAGCCTGATGCGGGGCTCGAACTCACGGACCGCGAGATCGTGACCTGGCTGAAGTCGGACGCTTAACCGACTGCGCCACCCAGGCGCCCCATTTTTCTCCATCTTTTGAGATGATCATGTGATTCTTATTCTTCACATTGTTTATGTGATATATCCTATTGATTAATTTTTGTATCCCTGAATAAATCCCACTTGATTATTGTGGATTATTTTTTAACTTCTTATTGACTTCATTTTGCTAATATTTTATTGAGGATTTTTGCATCTCTGCTTATTAGATATATTGGCTTGTAGTTTTTATGGGTTTTGCTTGTTTTGTAGTGTCTTTATCTGGTTTTGGTAGCAGGTTATTTCTGGACTCATAGAATGAATTTGGAAGATTTCCTACCTCTTCTATTATTTTTGGAATAATTTGAGAAGAGTAAGTGTTAATTCTTGCTTAAATATTTATTAGAATTTACCTATAAACCCATCTGGTCCTGGACTTTTGTTTGTGGGGAGTTTTTTGATTACCAATTCAATTTTGTTACTAGTCGTTGGTCTGTTCAGATTTTCTATTTATATCTGATTCAGTTTTAGAAGATTGTATTTTTCTAGGAATTACTCCATTTCTTCTAGGTTGTTCGATTTGTTGGCATATAGTTTGTTTGTTTTTTCAGTTTTGTGCCTTCATTTGATAATCAGTGGCTAGTTTTCATCCACATGAACTATAAATTTTTTAAGTGGTGACAGGTAACCAATGTATAGAGTTTGTTTGGTAAATATTTATCCTTATCATGTTTTCTGGACAACTGCACACAGATATATTATGAAATATTCCTATTCCTATGGCGCACACAGCTTTGTTGAGCATGGTGTCAATGTACACTTTTGGAGTTCCCATCTCCTTCATGGCAAATTTCTGGATCTCTTTGAGTGTCTGAGGGACACACTTCTTGAAATCCATGGATGCGCTTGTGAATGTTGTTGTATTCTGTGGTCACTACCTCATTGATGGCAGAACGGCCATTCTTATTCTGCACACCCTTCTTTGCAAGAGCCATTCTGCCAGTCCCTAGATGAAAAGGAAGCTGTTGGCATATAGTTTTTCATAGCAGTATTTTATAGTCCTTTGTATTTATATGGTGTTAGTTCTAATTCCTGCTCTGATTTCTGATTTTGAGTCCTCTCTATTTATTAATGAAGCTGTCTAAAGGTGTATCACGTTTGTTTTTTTCAAAGAACCAGTTTTGGTTTCCTTAATCTTTTCTATTATTTTCTAGTCTGTATTTCATTTATTTCTGGTTTGATCTTTGTTATTTTCTTCATTCTACTAACTTTAAGCTTTGTTTGTTCCTCTTTTTTTAGTTCCTTTAGGTGTAAGATTAGATTTTTTACCTGAGATTTTTCTTATGGTGTCTTGAGGGAGGCCTTGTATCACAATAAACTTCCCATGTAGAACTCCTTTTGCTGTGTCCCAAAGATTTTGGACTGTTGTATTTTCATTTTCATTGGTTCCCATGTACTTCTGATTTCCTCATTGTTTTCTTTGTTGACCTACTGCATTTTAGTAGCATGTTGCTTAGCCTCTGTATGTTTGTGGGTTTTTTCATTTTATTCTTGTAATTGTTTCATAAATCCATACTGTTGTGGTTGGAAAAGATACTTATTTTTTTCCATTCTTCTCTATTTTTGTTTAGAGAGAAAGAGCATGTGTGAGTAGGGGAGAGGGGCAGTGGGAGGGAGGGGGGAAGAGAGAGGGAGGGAGAGAGAGAGAGACAGAGAGAGAATCTTAAGTAGGCCTGATGCTCAGTGAGGAATCTGATGTAGGGCTCAATCTCATGACTCTGGGAGAGTGACCTGAGCTGAATCAAAAGTCAGATGCTCACCTGAGCCACCAAAGTGCCTCATCTCTTCTCTTCTCTTCTCTTTTCTTTTCTTTTCTTTTCTTTTCTTTTCTTTTCTTTTCTCTTTTCTTCTTTCTTTCCTTGTTTTCTCTTCTTTCCTTCCTTTCCTTTCCTTTCCTTTCCTTTCCTTTCCTTTCCTTTCCTTTCCCTTTCCCTTTCCCTTTCCCTTTCCCTTTCCCTTTCCCTTTCCCTTTCCCTTCCCTTTCCTTTCTTTCCTACTCCTACTCCTACTCCTATTCCTTTGCTTGCTTGCTTGCTTTTTTTGTTTAGAGGAAAAAGATGCTTATTATGATTTCAGTATTTTTAATTTTATTGAGACTTATTTTGAGGCCTAGTATGTGATCTATTCTGTAGAATGTTCCATTTGTACTTGAAAAGAGTATATATTCTGCTGTTTGGGGATGGAATGTTCTGTATATATATGTTAGGTTCATCTGGTCTAATGTGACATTCAAAGCCACTGTTTTCTGATGATATTCTGTCTGGATTATGTATCCATTGATAGGGTGGGGTGTTAAAGTCCCCTACTGTTAGTATTACTGTCAGTTTCTCCCTTTATCTTAGTTAACATTTGCCTCATGTCTTTACATAGTCCTGTGTTGCGTGCATAGATACTTAAAATTGTTACATCTCTTGTTGGATTGATCCCTTTATCATTAAGTAATGTCCTTATTTGTCTCTTGTTAGTTTTTGTTTTATTTTTTATTTAATTTTTATGTAGTTTCAAGCCATTATTTAACTTCCAGTTAGTTAACATTCTGTGTAATACTAGTTTCACGTATAGAATATAGTGATTCATCACTTACATACAAAACCCAGTGCTCATCACAAATGCCCTCCTTAATGCCCATCACCCATTTAACTCATTTTACCTTCCTCTTGCTGACTTCCCCTGCATCAACCCTGTTTTTTCACTACAATTACTGTCATTTTTATGGTTTGCCTTTTTTCCTCATGGTGCTCATTTGATTTTTTGTTCCTTAGTTTCCACATATGAGTAAAATCATATGGTAATTTTTTTCCATGACTGACTGACTTCGTTTAGCACAGTATTACTAGCTTTATCCACCTCAATGCACATGGTAAGATTTCATTCTTTTTTGGGGTGAATAATATCCCATTGTATGTGTGTGTATGTATACACACACACACACATATACACATACACACACACACCACTGTATCCATTAAGCAGTCAATGGATATTTGGGCCCTTTCCATAATTTGAGTATTGTTGATAATGCTGTTAGAAATATTTGGGTACATGTGTCTCCTCAAATCATTATTTTTGTATCCTTTGGGTGATACCTCGTAGTGCCATTGCTGGGTCATAGGATAGTTCTATTTTTAACTTTTTCAAGAACATCCATACTGTTAGGCAGAGTGGCTGCACCTGTTAGCATTCCAACCAACAGTATAAGAGAGTTCCCCTTTTGCTGCATCCTCATCATTGTTTCCTGTGTTGTTAATTTTAGCCATTCTGACAGGTGTGAGGTGATATCTCATTGTAGTTTTGATTTGTATTTCCCTGATGATGAGTGATGTCGAGCATCTTTTGATGAGTGTGTTAGCCATCTGGATGTCTTCTTTGGTGACATGTCTATTCATGTTTTCTGCCCATTTCTCCACTGGATTATTTGTGTTTTGGCTGTTGAATTTTATAAGTTCTTTATATCTTTTGGATACTGACCTTTTATCAGATACATCATTTGCAAATATCTTTTAACATCCCAAAGGTTGCCTTTTGTTTTTGTTGATTGTTTCCTTCACTTTGTAGTAAATTTTTATCTTGATGAAGTCCCAATAGTTCATTTTTGCTTTTGTTCCTCTTGCCACCAGAGATATAACTAGTAAGAAGTTGCTATAGCCTAGGTCAAAGACGTTGATGTCTGTTTTCTCCTCTAAAATATGGGTGGTTTCTTGTCTCACATTTAGTTCTTTCATCCATTTTAGATTTATTGTTGTGTATGGTGTTAGAAAATGGTCCAACTTCATTCTTTTGCATGATTCTGTCCAGTTTTCCAATACCATTTGTTGAAGAGACTATATTTTTTCATTGGATATTCTTTCCTGCTTTTTGAAGATTAGTTGACCATATAGTTGTGGGTACAGTCTGGATTTTCTATTCTGTTCCATGGATTTCTTTGTCTGTTTTTGTGGCAGTATCATACTGTCTTCATCATTATAGCTTTGCAATATAATTTGAAGTCCAGAATTGTGAGGCCTCCAGCTTTGCTTTTGTCATTCAAGATTGCTTTGGCTATTCAGAGTCTTTTGTGGTTCCATACAAATTTTAAGATTGTTTGTTCCAGCTCTGTGAAAATGCTGGTGGTATTTTGACAGGGATTGCATTTAACGTGTGGATCGCTTTGGGTAGTATAGACATTTTAACAATATTTGTTCTTCTAATCCGTGAGCATGGAATGTCTTTCCATTTCTTTGTGTCATCTTCAATTTCTTTCATAAGTGTTGTATAGTTTTCAGAGTACAGATCTTTTACCTTTTTGGTTAGGTTTATTCCTAGGTATCTTAGGATTTTTGGTGCAGTTGTAAATGGGACTGATTCCTTGATTTCTCTTTCTTCTTCTTCATTATTGGTGTATAGATAAGCAACAGATTTCTGTATGTTGATTTTGTATCCTGTGACTTTGCTGAATTCATGTATCAGTTCTACCATTTTTTGGTGGAGTCTTTCAGATGTTCTACATAGAGTATTATGTTGTCTGCAAATAGTGAAAGTTTGCTGATTTGGATGGCTTTATTTCTTTTTGCTGTCTGATTACTAAGACCGCCCATACTATATTCAATAACAGTGGTGAGAGTGGACATCCCTATCTTGTTCCTGACCATAGATGAAAAGCTTTCAGTTTTTCCACATTGATGATGATACTAGCTGTTGGTTTTTCATATATGACCTTTGTGATGTTGAGGTATTTTCCCTCTATCCCTACTTTGTTGAGGGTTTTATCAAGAATGGATGCTGTACTTTGTCAAGTGCTTTTTCTGTATCTATTGACAGGATCATATGGTTCATATCCCGTCTTTTATTAATATGGTGTATCACCTTGATTGATTTGCAAATACTGAATCAACCTTGCAGCGTGGTTCAGGATTAAATCCCACTGGATTGTGACGAATGATTTATGATATACTGTTGGATTCAGTTTGTTAATATTTGTTGAGAATTTTTGCATCCATATTCATCAGCAATATTGGCCTGTAGTTCTGCTTTTTAGTGGAGTCTTATTATGGTTTTGGAATCAGGGTAATGCTGGCCTCATAGAATAAATTTGGAAGCTTTCCTTCCATTTCTATTTTTTGAAAAAGTTTTAAAATAATAGGTATTAACTGTTCTTTAAATATTGAGTAAAATTCCCTTAGAAAGTCATCTGACCCTGGACTTTGGTTTGCTGGAGATAATTTATTACTGATTCACTTTCTTTGCTGGCTATCAATCAGTCTTTTGAAATTTTCTATTTCTTCTTGTTTCAATTTTGGTAGTTTATATGTTTCTAGGAATTTATCCATTTCTTTCAGATTACCCAGTTTGTTGGCATATAATTTTTCATATCCTCTCTAATTATTTGCACTTCTGTGGTATTGGTTGTGATCTCACCTCTCTCATTCTTTTGTGATTTTATTTTTGGTTCCTTTCTCTTTTATTTTTGATAAGTCTGTCCAGGGGTTTATCAATTTTATTAATTTCTTCAAAGAACTGGTCCCTGGTTTCAATGATGTGTTTTACTGTCTTTTGATTGTTTGTTTATTTGTTTGTTTGTATATCATTTATTTCTGCTCTATCTTTATTATTTCCCTTCTTCTCCTGGCTTTAGGCTTCATTTGTTGTACTTTTTCTAGCTCCTTTAGGTGTAAGGTTAGGTTGTATATTTGAGATTTGTCTTGCTTCCTGAGATAGGCCTGTATTGCTGTATGATTCCTTCTTATGACTGCTTTTGCTGCATCCCAGAGATTTTGAACCATCATGTTTTCATTATCCCTCATCTTCATGTATTTTTAAATTTTTTCTTTAACTTACTGGTTGACCCATTCATTATTTAGTAGGATGTTCTTTAACCTCCATGTATTTGTGGCCTTTCCAAAGTGTTCTTGTGATTGACTTCAAGTTTCATAGTGTTGTGGTCTAAAAACATGCATAGTATGATCTCAATCTCTTTGTACTTGATGAGGCCTGATTTGTGACCCAATATGTGATCTATTCTGGGGAATGTACTATGTGTACTCTAAAAGAACTTGTATTCTGCTGCGTTAGAATGAAATGTTCTGAATATATCTGTTAAGTACATCTGGTCCACCATGTCATTCAAAGCCATTGTTTCCTTGTTGATTTCCTGCTTAGATGATCTGTCCATGGTTCTAAGTAGGGTGTTAAAGTCCCTTACTATTGTTGTATTGTTAGCAATGAGTACCTTTATGTTTGTTATTAATTGTTTTCTATATTTGGGTGCTTTCAAGTTGGAAACATAAGTATTTATAATTGTTAGATCTTCTTGTAGGATAAAACCCTTTATGATGATATACTGACCTTTTTCATCTCTTGTTACCATCTTTGATTTAACATCTAGTTTTTTCAATATAAGTATGGCTACCCCAGCTTTCTTTTGGCATCCATTAGCATAATAGGTGATTCTCCCTCACTTTCAATCTCTAGATGTCTTTACATCTAAAATTAGTCTTGGGGCACCTGGGTGGCTTACCAGTTAAGCGTCCATCTCTTGTTTTTGGCTCAGGTCATCATCCCAGGTTTGTGGGATCGAGCCTCCATGCTCAGTGTGGAGCCTACTTAAGATTCTCTCTCTCTCCCTCTGCCCTTCTCCCCTCGTTTGCACTCTCATTCTAAAATAAAATTTTAAATAAATTAATTAAATAAATAAATAAATAACAATGCAATTAGTGTCTTGTAGGCAGAATATAGATGGGTCTTGATTTTGTTTTGTTTTATTCCATTCTGATACCCTTTATCCTTTAATGGGAACATTTAGCCCATTTATGTTCAGAGTGATTATTGATAGATATGAACTTGGTGCTATTATATTACTTGTTTTGTTGTTATTCATGGAGATTTTCTCTGTTCCTTTCTAGTCTTTGTCACTTTTGGTCCTTCTTTCCCACTCAAAGTATCCCCTTTAATATTCCTTTCAGGGCTGGTTTAGTGTTCACAAACTCCTTTAGTTTTTCTTTGTCTGTGAAACTCTTTATCATGCTTTCTATTCAGAATGTCAGCCTTACTGCATTCTTGCATATTTTTCCCATTCAGCATGTTGAATATGCCATGCCACTCCCTTCCTACCTGTCACATTTCTGTAGAGAGATCTGCTACTAACTTTATTGGTTTCCCTTGTAAGTTAGAGACTTCTTTTTTTTTAATTTTTTAATTTTTTTTGCTTCTAGAATTTTTTCTTTATAGTCTGCAAATTGAACTAAATATTTCTTTGTATTGGCCTGCTTTTGTTGATTTTGATGGGAGTTCTTTGTGCCTCCTGGATTTGCAAGTCTGTTTCCTTCCCCAGATTAGGGAAGTTTTAGCTATAATTTCCTTGAGTAAATCTTTTCACCTTTTCCCCTCTCTTATGTCTGTGGGATTCCTATGATTTGAATGTTATTACACGTTATGGAATTACTGAGTTCCCTAAGTCTACTTTCATTAACCAAGAATTTTCTTTCCTTCTTTTATGCACCTTCATTATTTTCCTTAATTTTATCTTCTATATCACTTATGCATTCCTTTACTGTTTCCATCCTTGTGGTCATTATATATAGTCTGTTTTGAATCTTGGTTATGTCATTTTTCATTTCATCCTGGTTAGTTTTCAGGTCTTTTATCTCTGCAGTCAGAGACTTCCTGGTGTCTTCTATACTTTTCTTAAGCAGAGCTAGTATCCTGATGATTGTTGCTCTAAATTCTGGATCAGGCATATTACTTACATTTGTTTTGATTAGATCCTTGGCTGTGACATTTTCTTGTTCATTCTTTTTGGATGAATTCCTCCATTTGGCATTTTGTCTAGGTCCCTCTCTTCTGTGCATTATAAAAGCCTCTTATGTTCCCTGCTTCTGAGAGTAATGGCTTTATGGAGAAGAGGTCATGTAATATCCAGGGGCTGGTCCGTCAGAAATTGAAATTGTTGGGTATGCTACATGCACTGTGATGCTGTGAATGGGTAGTCTTTCCCTCAGGTCAGTCCTCTGCAGAATTTCTCCTTGCCCACTGTTGGGAATGTTTGGACCTTGGCCAGAATGTGGCAAGTTTTAACTAAGTGTGCTTTGGTCTGCTTTTTAAAAGAGACCTGATGCTATTTCCACTAGAGCCTAAGCTTTGCAGAGCTTTATGGTCTATAGACGTGGTACATGCAGGGGTTTGTGCTGATCTTCTGGTGGGAGGGCCTGCTACACTGGTTTTAGGCTCACTTGCCCACCAAAAGCATTAACAACAGAATACAGGGGGCCAGGGCTTGGTGTAAGCAATTTAAGCAGCCAGTCTTGATGCTGTGCTATTTACTGAAGTTAGTTTATGCTGAGAGGCCAGGGAGGGAAATGGCACTAAGCATTTCCATTGTCCCCAGAAAGGGAGTTCATGCTTGCTGCTGTCAGGGAAGCCCTCCCAGAAAAGGAGATAAATTTCCCTCATGTGACCTAGGTCTTTTTCAGATCACTGCTTACACACTTTCTGTGTCTGGGGTAGTCGTCTGCCTGGAGAAGTGCATTGCACTTTGGGCTGTATCTGAGCCAGAAACAGGTAAGTTTTAAAACTCCCAACTTGAGATACCTGGTGTGTGGGGACCTGAGCTGGTCTTCTGGCAGAGGGTCTTGCTACATTGGGACTGATGTAGGTTTGACCTAGAGGGGCAGTTGCACAAGTGCTCCAGAGCATGGAATTTGGAGCACAGCATATTAAGCAGCCAATGTCCAGGTTAGCCACCCTTAGTAGGTCTCTCTGTGCCTATGCTGAGGGGTGAGAGAAAGAAATGTTACCCACAAGCTCCCTTGTCCCTGGAGAAGCAATGCCACCTCTCTGAGATGTACTTCAAGGAGGAGAAACTGTGACTCCTAGTGCATTTCAGGAGATCCTCATATCATGGCATCTGCTCCCAGGTCACCTGCCTGCTTTCTCTACAGAAGCAGTGGTGTCCTCAGCTATGCCACAGGCTTTTAAAACTTTAGTCTTTGAGCCCTGCTGGTTGAAAAATCTCATGAAAATCAGCCCCTCTTGTTTTCTCAATGGCTTTGGAGAAGTGTTTTCTTTGTGCAATAACCTGTGTGTGTGTGCGGTCTCTCTCTCTCTCTCTCTCTCTCTCTCTCTCTCTCTCTCTCTCTCTCTCTTTTCCACAACCTGGACTCTCTAGCCTCCACAGCCCCTGCAGTCTGTTTCTACCCCAAACCACATCAGCACTCCCACACCTACTTTCCACGCTGTGGCCTTCCCTCTCCCTCTAGTTGTGCAGTTTGTTCTGTCAGTTATCAGATGGGTTTCTTGGGTATTCAGAATTATTTGATATTTAGCTAGTTGAAAGATGAGGCAAGCCTGGGTTCCTCATACTATCTTAGCACCTCACAGTCTTTATTTAAAAGTGTATTTTGGGAGAGAGAGGGAAGATGGAGGCATAGGAGGACGCTCGGCTCACCGCGCGTCCTGCTGATCGCTTAGATTCCACCTACACCTGCCTAAATAACCCAGAAAACCGCCAGAGGATTAGCAGAATGGAGTCTCTGGAGCCAAGCGCAGATGAGAGGCCCACGGAAGAGGGTAGGAAGGGCGGCGAGGTGGTGCGCGCCCCACGGACTGGCGGGAGGGAGCCGGGGCGGAGGGGCGGCTCGCCAGCCAAGCAGAGCCCCGGAGTCTGGCTGGCAAAAGCGGAGGGGCCTGACGGACTGTGTTCCGACAGCAAGTGCGACTTAGCGTCTGGGAGGTCATAAGTTAACAGCTCTGCTCAGAAAGCGGGAAGGCTTGAGGACAAAGGGAGGGAGAGCTGCTGAACCCCCGGACTACAGAGCTCAGTTTGGTGGGGAACAAAGGCGCTAGCCAGCGCCATCTCCCCCGCCCATCCCCCAGCCAAAATCCCAAAGGGAACCAGTTCCTGCCAGGGAACTTGCTCACTCCCCACAAACACCCAACTCTGTGCTTCTGCAGAGCCAAACCTCCGGCAGCGGATCTGACTCCCTCCCGCTGCCACAGGGCCCCTCCTGAAGTGGATCACCTAAGGAGAAGCCAGCTAAGCCTGCCCCTCCTGCCCCCGTGCACCTTGCCTACCCACCCCAGCTAATACGCCAGATCCCCAGCATCACAAGCCTGGCAGTGTGCAAGTAGTCCAGGCGGGCCACGCCACCCCACAGTGAATCCCACACCTAGGAGAGGGGAAGAGAAGGCACACACCAGTCTGACTGTGGCCCCAGCGGTGGGCTGGGGGCAGACATCAGGTCGGACTGCGGCCCCGCCCACCAACTCCAGTTATACACCACAGCACAGGGGAAGTGCCCTGCAGGTCCTCACCACTCCAGGGACTATCCAAAATGACCAAGCAGAAGAATTCCCTCAGAAGAATCTCCAGGAAATAACAACAGCTAATGAACTGATCAAAAAGGATTTAAATAATATAACAGAAAGTGAATTTAGAATAATAGTCATAAAATTAATCGCTGGGCTGGAAAACAGTATACAGGACAGCAGAGAATCTCTTGCTACAGAGATCAAGGGACTAAGGAACAGTCACGAGGAGCTGAAAACGCTTTAAACGAAATGCAAAACAAAATGGAAACGATGACAGCTCTGATTGAAGAGGCCGAGGAGAGAATAGGTGAACTAGAAGATAAAGTTATGGAAAAAGAGGAAGCTGAGAGAAAGAGAGATAAAAAAATCCAGGAGTATGAGGGGAAAATTAGAGAACTAAGTGATACACTAAAAAGAAATAATATACGCATAATTGGTATCCCAGAGGAGGAAGAGAGAGGGAAAGGTGCTGAAGGGGTACTTGAAGAAATTATAGCTGAGAACTTCCCTGAACTGGGGAAGGAAAAAGGCATTGAAATCCAAGAGGCACAGAGAACTCCCTTCAGACGTAACTTGAATCGATCTTCTGCACGACATATCATAGTGAAACTGGCAAAATACAAGGATAAAGAGAAAATTCTGAAAGCAGCAAGGGGTAAACGTGCCCTCACATATAAAGGGAGACCTATAAGACTCGTGACTGATCTCTCTTTTGAAACTTGGCAGGCCAGAAAGAATTGGCACGATATCTTCAGTGTGCTAAACAAAAAAAATATGCAGCCGAGAATCCTTTATCCAGCAAGTCTGTCATTTAGAATAGAAGGAGAGATAAAGGTCTTCCCAAACAAACAAAAACTGAAGGAATTTGTCACCACAAAACCAGCCCTACAGGAGATCCTAAGGGGGACCCTGTGAGACAAAGTACCAGAGACATCACTACAAGCATAAAACATACAGACATCACAATGACTCTAAACCCATATCTTTCTATAATAACACTGAATGTAAATGGATTAAATGCACCAACCAAAAGACATAGCGTATCAGAATGGATAAAAAAAAAAAAAGACCCATCTATTTGCTGTCTACAAGAGACTCATTTTAGACCTGAGGACACCTTTAGATTCAGAGTGAGGGGATGGAGAAGTATTTATCATGCTCCTGGAAGCCAAAAGAAAGCTGGAGTAGCCACACTTATATCAGACAAACTAGACTTTAAATTAAAGGCTGTAACAAGAGATGAAGAAGGACATTATATAATAATTACAGGGTCTATCCATCAGGAAGAGCTAATAATTATAAATGTCTATGCACCAAATACGGGAGCCCCCAAATATATAAAACAATTACTCACAAACATAAGCAACCTTATTGACAAGAATGTGGTAATTGCAGGGGACTTTAATACCCCACTTACAACAATGGATAGATCATCTAGACACACGGTCAATAAAGAAACAAGGGCCCTGAATGAGACATTGGACCAGATGGACTTGACAGATATATTTAGAACTCTGCATCCCAAAGCAACAGAATATACTTTCTTCTCGAGTCCACATGGAACATTCTCCAAGATAGATCATATACTGGGTCACAAAACAGCCCTTCATAAGTTTACAAGAATTGAAATTATACCATGTATACTTTGAGACCACAATGCTATGAAGCTTGAAATCAACCACAGGAAAAAGTCTGGAAAACCTCCAAAAGCATGGAGGTTAAAGAACGCCCTACTAACGAATGAGTGGGTCAACCAGGCAATTAGAGAAGAAATCAAAAAATATATGGAAACAAAAGAAAATGAAAATACAACAATCCAAACGCTTTGGGACGCAGCGAAGGCAGTCCTGAGAGGAAAATACATTGCAATCCAGGCCTATCTCCAGAAACAAGAAAAATCCCAAATACAAAATCTAACAGCACACCTAAAGGAACTAGAAGCAGAACAGCAAAGGCAGCCTAAACCCAGCAGAAGAAGAGAAATAATAAAGATCAGAGCAGAAATAAACAATATAGAATCTAAAAAAACTGTAGAGCAGATCAACGAAACCAAGAGTTGGTTTTTTGAAAAAATAAACAAAATTGACAAACCTCTAGCCAGGCTTCTCAAAAAGAAAAGGGAGATGACCCAAACAGATAAAATCATGAATGAAAATGGAATTATTACAACCAATCCCTCAGAGATACAAACAATTATCAGGGAATACTATGAAAAATTATATGCCAACAAATTGGACAACCTGGAAGAAATGGACAAATTCCTAAACACCCACACTCTTCCAAAACTCAATCAGGAGGAAATAGAAAGCTTGAACAGACCCATAACCAGTGAAGAAATTGAATCGGTTATCAAAAATCTCCCAACAAATAAGAGTCCAGGACCAGATGGCTTCCCAGGGGAGTTCTACCAGACGTTTAAAGCAGAGATAATACCTATCCTTCTCAAGCTATTCCAAGAAATAGAAAGGGAAGGAAAACTTCCAGACTCATTCTATGAAGCCAGTATGACTTTGATTCCTAAACCAGACAGAGACCCAGTAAAAAAAGAGAACTACCAGCCAATATCCCTGATGAATAGGGATGCAAAAATTCTCAATAAGATACTAGCAAATCGAATTCAATGGCATATAAAAAGAATTATTCACCATGATCAAGTGGGATTCATTCCTGGGATGCAGGGCTGGTTCAACATTCGCAAATCAATCAACGTGATACATCACATTAACAAAAAAAAAAGAGAAGAACCATATGATCCTGTCAATCGATGCAGAAAAGGCCTTTGACAAAATCCAGCACCCTTTCTTAATAAAAACCCTTGAGAAAGTCGGGATAGAAGGAACATACTTAAACATCATAAAAGCCATTTATGAAAAGCCCACAGCTAACATCATCCTCAACGGGGAAAAACTGAGAGCTTTTTCCCTGAGATCAGGAACACGACAGGGATGCCCACTCTCACCGCTGTTGTTTAACATAGTGCTGGAAGTTCTAGCATCAGCAATCAGACAACAAAAGGAAATCAAAGGCATCAAAATTGGCAAAGATGAAGTCAAGCTTTCGCTTTTTGCCGATGACATGATACTATACATGGAAAATCCGATAGACTCCACCAAAAGTCTGCTAGAACTGATACATGAATTCAGCAAAGTTGCAGGATACAAAATCAATGTACAGAAGTCAGTTGCATTCTTATACACTAACAATGAAGCAACAGAAAGACAAAGAAGTTGATCCCATTCACAATTGCACCAAGAAGCACAAAATACCTAGGAATAAATCTAACCAAAGATGTAAAAGATCTGTATGCTGAAAACTATAGAAAGCTTATGAAGGTAATTGAAGAAGATTTAAAGAAATGGAAAGACATTCCCTGCTCATGGATTGGAAGAATAAATATTGTCAAAATGTCAATACTACCCAAAGCTATCGACACATTCAATGCAATCCCAATCAAAATTGCACTAGCATTCTTCTCGAAACTAGAACAAGCACTCCTAAAATTCATATGGAACCACAAAAGGCCCCGAATAGCCAAAGTAATTTTGAAGAAGACCAAAGCAGGAGGCATCACAATCCCAGACTTTAGCCTCTACTACAAAGCTGTAATCACCAAGACAGCATGGTATTGGCACAAAAACAGACACATAGACCAATGGAATAGAATAGAAACCCCAGAACTAGACCCACAAACTTATGGCCAACTCATCTTTGACAAAGCAGGAAAGAGCATTCAATGGAAAAAAGACAGTCTCTTTAACAAATGGTGCTGGGAGAACTGGACAGCAACATGCAGAAGGTTGAAACTAGACCACTTTCTTACACCATTTACAAAAATAAACTCAAAATGGATAAAGGACCTGAATGTGAGACAGGAAACCATCAAAACCTTAGAGGAGAAAGCAGGAAAAGACCTCTCTGACCTCAGCCGTAGCAATCTCTTACTCGACACATCCCCAAAAGCAAGGGAATTAAAAGCAAAAGTGAATTACTGGGACCTTATGAAGATAAAGAGCTTCTGCACAGCAAAGGAAACAACCAACAAAACTAAAAGGCAACCAACGGAATGGGAAAAGATATTTGCAAATGACATATCGGACAAAGGGCTAGTATCCAAAATCTATAAAGAGCTCACAAAACTCCACACCCGAAAAACAAATAACCCAGTGAAGAAATGGGCAGAAAACATGAATAGACACTTCTCTAAAGAAGACATCCGGATGGCCAACAGGCACATGAAAAGATGTTCAACGTCGCTCCTTATCAGGGAAATACAAATCAAAACCACACTCAGATATCACCTCACGCCAGTCAGAGTGGCCAAAATGAACAAATCAGGAGACTATAGATGCTGGAGAGGATGTGGAGAAACGGGAACCCTCTTGCACTGTTGGTGGGAATGCAAATTGGTGCAGCCGCTCTGGAAAGCAGTGTGGAGGTTCCTCAGAAAATTAAAAATAGACCTACCCTATGACCCAGCAATAGCACTTCTAGGAATTTACCCAAGGGATACAGGAGTACTGATGCATAGGGGCACTTGTACCCCAATGTTCATAGCAGCACTCTCAACAATAGCCAAATTATGGAAAAAGCCTAAATGTCCATCAACTGATGAATGGATAAAGAAATTGTGGTTTATATACACAATGGAATACTACGTGGCAATGAGAAAAAATGAAATACGGCCTTTTGTAGCAACGTGGATGGAACTGGAGAGTGTGATGCTAAGTGAAATAAGCCATGCAGAGAAAGACAGATACCATATGTTTTCACTCTTATGTGGATCCTGAGAAACTTAACAGAAACCCATGGGGGAGGGGAAGGAAAAAAAAAAAAGAGGTTAGATTGGGAGAGAGCCAAAGCATAAGAGACTGTTAAAAACTGAGAACAAACTGAGGGTTGGTGGGGGGTGGGAGGGAGGGGAGGGTGGGTGATGGGTATTGAGGAGGGCACCTTTTGGGATGAGCACTGGGTGTTGTATGGAAACCAATTTGACAATAAATTTCATATATTAAAAAAATAAAATAAAAGTGTATTTTGTCTGATACAAGTGACGTGACCCTAACTTTTTATTCACTTCGATTTTCATAGAATATAATTTCCATCCCCTTGTATTCAATCTGTATGTGGCTTTAGGTTTGAAAATCCATTCAGGTACCCTATATGTCTTGATTGGAGGAGTTAGACCATTTACATTTAAAGTAATTATTGATAAGTATGTACTTATTGCCACTTTTAATTCTTTTCTGATTGTTCTTGTAGTTCTTCTCCATTCCTTTCTTCTTCTCTTGCTCTCTTCCCTTGTGATTGTTGTTATCTAGTGTTTTATTTGGATTCCTTTCTCCTTATTTTTTGTGTATCTATTATAGGTTTTTGGTGTGTGCTTACCAAGAAATTGATACATAATGTCCTAAGTATATAGCAGTCTATAATAAGTTGATAGTACCTGAAGTTGAAATGTTATAGAAGTTCTACTTTTTACTCCAGTCTTCATGTTTTATATATATGATGTCATATTTCACATTTTATTTTGTATATCCCTGGATTACTTGTTGTAGATATTGATTTTTTTTTACTACTGTTGTCTTTTACCTTCATACTAGCTTTGTAAGTAATTGATCTACCTTTATTGTATGTTTGTTTGACTCATGAAATTTTTTCCCTTTCATATTTTTCTTTCTTCTAATTAGGACCTATTAACATTTCTTATAAGGTTGGTTTAGCGGTGATGAACTGTGTAATGTTTTAACATTTTTATTTATTTATTTATTTATTTATTTATTTATTTATTTATTTAGGTTTGGAAACTCCTCATTTCTCCTTCAGTTCTGAATGATATCCTTGCTTGGTGAAGTATCTTGGTTGTTGTTGTTGTTGTTTTTCCTTCCAACCCTTTGAATATATCATGTCACTCCTTTGGAGCCAGAAAAGTTTCTGCTGAAACTAAGTTTATAGCTGTATGGGGTTTTCTTTGAATGTAACCAGTTGCTTTTATCTTGCTTTTAATTTCTTTCTCTTAATATTTAATCCTTGACATTTTAATTATAATGTATCTTGATGTGTATCTCCTCTTGCTTGGGGTTCTCTGTGATTCCTGGATCTGAATGTGTGTTTCCCTCCCCAGGTCAGGGATGATTTTAACTATTATTTCTTCAAATAACTTTTCTGCCGCTTTGTCTCTCTCTTCTCATTCTGGAACCCCTACAATGTGAATGGGAATATGCTTGTTTTGTCCCAGAGATCCCTTAGCTATCCTCATTTTTTTTCTTTTATCTTTTTGTTGTTCAGCTTGGGTGCTTTCCATTAACCTGTCTTCCAGATGGCTAATTTGTTCTTCTGCATCCTCTGCTATTGATTCTCTTTAGTGTTATTTTTATTTTAGTTATACTATTATTCAACTCTGATTGTTTTTTATATTTTCTGTCTCTTTGTTGAAGTTATTACTCAATTTTCCATTCTTCTCTCAGTGAAAGATGTTCCACTGAGCGTCTTCATGATAGTTTTTGAAGACTTTATCAAGTAGATTGCTTATTTTTATTCATTTACTTCTTTTTGTTTGTTTGTTTTATCTTATCCTTTCATTTAGAGCATATTTCTCTGTCTCATTTTTTTTTTGACTCTCTGTGTTTCTGAGACTCAGAAGAGCTACTTTTCCTAGTCTTGAAGGACAGATCTCATATAAGAACATCCCCCACTGTTGACTGCTGTGTCTAGCAGCTCTGGCTGGAGTTGTAGCAGCCATGGGCTGAAAATCTCAGAGGACTCTCCACTGGGGTCACCCTGGTAGGATAGCTGGAGCTGATAAGGGTGTGATCCAGGGGTCTTGGGGCATTCCACACAGTGGGCACCCTCACAGGACAGTTGAAGCTGAATCAGGCACTGGTGGGTGGCACTGTTCTGGTGGGCAGCTGGAACTAAAGCAGGCACAGACCAGGGGTTTCTGTGGGGTGCTTTATACAGGGAACGCCTTGGCAAGATGACTGGATCTGAGATGGACATAGACTGGTGGCATTTCTGGGTGTTCATAAATCTTTTTTTGCCATTTCAAAAATCTTCACAATGTCTTCACTAGGTGCTCTGGCAAGTTGTCTGGAGCTGATGTAGGTTCGGGCCTGGCATGTCCCACTGATGCTTTGCACATTTGTCACCTTGATGAGATAAATGAAACTATAATAGACACTGTCTGGAAGTATTCTGGGGTGCACTACACTCAGGCCACCGCAGTAGGATGGCTGGAGCTCAGGCAGGTGGGAGGGTATCACTTTGGGGCAAGGGCATGGGCTGGTGTGAGCTAGTGGCCCAGGGCTCACTAAGGGAGCCAGCTGGCCAGGTGCCATGTCCTGCTCCTGTGTTTGCTATGATGATGGAGGAAGAGCATGAACAATGGTGCTTGCATGCTTCTCTGATCTGAGAATTCTTGCAGCTCCCTCTAGGGCTGAGTCCTTTACACTGTTGTCCATTTAAACCATTGTGTTGTTTCTGTGTCTCAGGGTGACTGGGGCTGGTGGGTTTATGGCCAGGTAGACTGCTTGGATCCTGCTCCTGTTTGAATTATAAGGTGTTCACAATAGTGTTCACCAGCTCCTTGGCACTGAAGAACATTCTGCAGGTTTCATGCCATTTGGCAGTCATTTAAGAATTAGTTTCTTTAAATTTTAGCTATTCTTTTAAACTGCACAGTTTTTTTATCTGTGCTCCAGAGTGGATGAAACTGTTCCTGTTCCCTCAGTACTATCCTTCCCTACTGTAGTTTGCAGTGTCACAGTGGGGTTCCCTTATTTACTGTGTCTGTCTCTTGTGCCATTTGCTATATGGTCCCTCTGTTGTTTGTTGTGCAGAAGCTGTTCAGTGAGTCCTCATTTCTTTTTCAGGAGGAATTGCTCTAAAAGTAGGTGTAGGTGTAGAATCATTGTGTCCATATAGGGCATAAGTACCAACCTCACCATCTTGGATGCCCCACACCATTTCATTATGGTTTTGAGTTGCATTTCCCTGATGATTAGTGATGTTGAGCATCTGTTCATGTGCCTATTGGCTGTCCATATGTCTTCTTTGGAAAAATGCCTATTCAGATCCTTTTCCATTTTTTCATCATATTGCTATTTTTGCTTGCTTTTGAATTGTATGAGTTCTTTATATATTTTGGATACTAACCACTTACCAGATACAGACATATCTCAGAGATACTGATTCAGTTACAGACCACAACAATGAAATGAATATCATAATAATGTGAGTCACATGAATTTTTTGGTTTCCCAGTGCATATAACATTTATATTCATGCTATATTATAGTCTATGGAGTATGCAATAGCATGTGTCTAAAAAAATGTATATACCTTAATTAAAATATAGTTTATTTCTAAAAAATGATAACTATCCTCTGAGGTTTCAGTGATTTGCCACTTTTTTGCTAGTGTAGGGTCTTGCCTTGATGTTTATGGGCAATAAATGTTTATGGGTCAGAATGATAGTTGCTGAAAGTGTGTGTGGCTGTGGCAATTTCTTTCTTTTCCTTCCTTCCTTCCTTCCTTCCTTCCTTCCTTCCTTCCTTCCTTCCTTCCTTCCTGACTATTTGAAGTCTACCATCATTTATTTTATTTTATTTTATTTTCTTTCTTTCTTTCTTTCTTTCTTTATTTATTTATTTATTTTTATTTTTATTTTTGAGAGAGAGAGAAAGAGACAAATTAAGATAAAGAGACAGAGGGGCCGAGAGAGAGGGAGACACAGAATCCGAAGCAGGCTCCAGGCTCCAAGCCGTCAGCACAGAGCCAGATGTAGGACTCAAACCCATGCATGGTGAGATCATGACTTGAGCTAAAGTTAGATGCTTAAATGACTGAGCCATTCAGATGTCCCATCATTTATTTTTTTAATTTAAAATTTAGTTAGTTAACATACAGTGCAATATTGGTTTCTAGAGTAGAATTCAGGGACTCCTCACTTTTACATAACTCCCAATGCTCATCACAGGTGCCCTCCTTAGTACCCATCACCCATATAGCCCATCTCCCACTCGCCTCCCTCCATCAATCCATTGTTTGTTCTCTATCACTAAGAATGTCTTATGGTTTGTTCCCTCTCTTTTCTCCCACCCCCTTCTCATATGTTCATCTGTCTTGTTCCTTAAATTCTACATATGAATGAAATCATATGGTAGTTGTCTTTTTCTGATTGATTTAATTGACTTAGTATAATAGGCAATTTCTTAAAATAAGACAATGAAGTTTGCTGTTGATTAACTCTTCGACTCACAAAAAATTTCTCTGAAACATGTGATGCTGCTGATTAATAGTATTTTACCCACAGTAGAAGTTCTTTCAAATTTGGAGTCAGTCCTCTCAAACCCTGCTTCTCCTTTATTAGTTAGTTATGCAATATTTGAAATGTTGTGTTATCATTTCAAAAATCTTCACAGAGGAAAGAGTTAAGATGGCAGAGAAGTAGGGGGAGCCTGGGCTTTCCTCGTCCCTCAAACACAGCTATATTGATGTCAGATCACTTGGAACACCCAGGAAATCGATCTGTGGATTGGCAGAAGGATCTCTACAGTTGGAGAAATAGCTTGGCAGGTGTGAGGTGTGTGGAAGTGAATTGGGGAAAAGAAAAACAGCCACACCACAGAGGGGAGAGAACCCTTTCCTTGGAGAGACAAAGGGAGAGAAAGAAAGAGGGGTTGAGATAGTGTGGCATCAAGTTAGCAGAAGAGGAAAACCTCTCTGGACCACGGATGGAGAATAAGAAGTACTGAGTGCCCCAGTTCTTTTTTGCAAACAGTATCTGGAGCTTAAACTCTGAAGTTGTGGAAATGTGTGACTTTGGAATGGAGCTGTGGAGCACCCTCCCGGGAAGGAGGGAGCTGCCCCGGAGTGCGTAGCATGGTGTAGGGATCTCTGGGGCGCACTGGGAAAGAGCATTCCCCTTCCTGGACTATTTTTGGAAGACAGTTTATTGCCTTACAAGGACAAAGGACACTGCAGTGCCAGCCAAAGGCCTCTTATCGGCAGGGGACAGAGGCGCACCCAGAGAGAATATAACATTTGCTGCTTTTAGCAGTGCTGCACCATAAATTGTACACACTGTATGGGCCTGGGACTGTTTCTCTGGGACAGGGGACTTCACACAGTGTGGAGGGGCTCTACCCAAGAGGAGGGGAGTGTATCTGCATGGTGCCTGTCCTTTAAGACTTTGGGTTTTGTTTTTGTTTTTTTTTTAATTTTTTTTTCAACGTTTTATTTTATTTTTGGGACAGAGAGAGACAGAGCATGAACGGGGGAGGGGCAGAGAGAGAGGGAGACACAGAATCGGAAACAGGCTCCAGGCTCTGAGCCATCAGCCCAGAGCCCGACACGGGGCTCGAACTCATGGACCGCGAGATCGTGACCTGGCTGAAGTCGGACGCTTAACCGACTGCGCCACCCAGGCGCCCCAAGACTTTGGGTTTTGAATCCCAGCCATGTACCAAAGAAAAACCACAGGACATTTGTGGCACAGGACCAGGTGACTGCCCTTGCTATTTGGTGAGGGCTGCCTGAACAGCAGGTAGGGAGGGGGTATGAGATATCAGGTCTGAGGACAAGAGTTTAGGGTGGCACCGTTTTGCCCCCAACCTCAACACAGTGGGACTTCAGAGAGTAACACAGCAGTCCCCTCATGGAGGCAAGTCCCACTTACACCAAACCCCGACACCACTCTGTCCCATGCCTGGTGACTGCTTATATTTACTGGAGCAAGACTGGCTCAGCCAAAGCAGTGGACCTCTCCTCCAGACCAGCACAGCCAGCATCCCCCAAGCCCAAAGTGCACTGCAAAACCAGGGCTTCAAAACAATGCTTACAGTTATTTTTCCTTTGTTTCTTTCTTCTGTTTTTTTCTTGTGGAATCAGGCTCATGGTTTCTTATTTCTTTTTTTCTTCATTTCCTTTTCACCTTTTTGGGATCAGGCTTTTTTTTTTTTTTTTTTTTTTTTTTTTTTCTTTTTTTCCCTCTCTTTTTCTTTGGAATCAAACTACAGGTTTTTGTTTTTTTTTTCTGTTTGTTTGTTTGTTTTTGTCCTGTTTTCTAAGATCAGGCATCCTGCCCCCTGCCCCCCACCACCACCTCCACCGACCTTTTTTTCTTCAACAAAGACAGTCTCTTCAGCAAATGGTGTTGGGAAAATGACAGCAATGTGCAGAAGAATTAAACTGGACCACTTTCTTACACCATATACAAAAATAAATTCAAAATGGATGAACGACCCATCCAATCTGAGACAGAAAACCATCAAAAACCTACAAAATTCCTACAAAATAAGCAACAACCTCTTTGACCTCGGCCGCAGCAACTTGTTATTAGACATGTCTCTGGAGGCAAAGGAAATAAAAGCAAAAAAGAACTACTGGGACCTTATTAAGGTAAATAGCTTCTGCACAGTGAAGGAAACAATCAACAAAACTAAAAGGCAACCAACAGGATGGCAGAAGATACTTGCAAATGACATAGCTGATAAAGGGTTAGTATCCAAACTATATAAAGAACTTACCAAACTCAACACCCATAAAGCAAAAAATCCAGTGAAGAAATTGACAGAAGACATGAATAGACACTTTTCCAAAGAAGACATCCAGATGGCTAACAAACATTGAAAAGATGCTCAACATCACTCATCATAAGAGAAATACAAATCAAACCCATAATGGGATACCACCTCACACCTGTCAGAATGGCTAAAATTAACAACCCAGGAAACAACAGATGTTGGTGAGGATGCAGAGAAAAGGGATCTCTTTTGCACTGTTCTTGAGAATGCCAACAGGTGCAGCCGCTCTGGAAAAGTATGGAGGTTCCTCAAAAAATTAAAAAGAGAACTACCCTGTAACCTAGCAATTGCACTACTAGGTATTTATCCAAAGGAGACAAAAATGCTGATTCGAAGGGGCACATGCACCCCAATGTTTAGAGCATCACTGTCAACAATAGCCAAATTATGGAAAGAGCCCAAATGTCCATCAACTGATGAATGGATAAAGAAGTTTGGGTGTGTGTGTGTGTGTGTGTGTGTGTGTGTGTGTGTGTGTGTGTGTATATATATATATATATATATGTATATATATATATATATAATGGAATACTACTTGGTGCTCAAAAAGAATGAAGTGTTGCCATTTGCAACAACATGGTTGGAACTAGATTGTATTATGCTAAGTGAAATAAATCAGTCTGAGAAAGACAAATATATGATTTCATTCATCTGTGGAATTTAAGAAACACAACATAGGGGAAGGGAAGGAAAAATAAGGTAAAAACAGAGTAGGAGGCAAACCATAAGATGCTCTTAAATACAGAGAATAAACTGAGGATTGCTGGAGGAGAAGTTTGTTGGGAGGAGTGGATAAATGGGTAATGGGCATTAAGGAGAGCACTGGTTGGGATGAGCACTGGGTTTCATGGAAATGATGAATCACTGGGTTCTACTCCTAAAACCAATACTACACTGTATATCAACTATCTTGAATTTAAATAAACATTAAAAAATCTTCACAACAATTTCACTAGGAGTAGATCTATCTGTAAAAGACATATTCATTACTCATCCATAAAGCAACTCCTAATTTGTTCAAGTTTGATTTTGAGATGGTGACAAGTCAAATATAATAATAATGAAAAGCTTGAAATTTTGCAAGAATTAACAAAATGTGACACAAACACAAAGTGTGCAAAAGCTATTGAAAAAATGGCACTGCAGACCTGCTTGATGCAGAGTTTATTCAAACCATGAATTTTTGTTAAAAAAAAAGGGGGGGGAGGCAATTATTTAAGCCCAGTAAAAGAGCCCAAAGTATAACATAAACAGGTAGGTCTCTATTTCATTTACAAATACCTTCTCCCATTCAGTAAGTTGTGTTTCATTTTGTTGATGGTTTCCTTTGCTGTGCAGAAGCTTTTTTTAGTTTGATGTATTCTCATTACTTTATTTTTGTGCCTGTACCTTTGAAGTCAGGTCTAAGGGAAAAAAAAACATTAAGACGGATGTCAATGTTTTGTTCTAGGACTTTTATGGTTTCATGTCACACATTCAAGTCTTTAATCCATTTTGAGTTAATTTCTGTGTATGGTGTAAGAGAGCAATCCATACCAATTCTTTTACATGTAGTTTTCAAGTTCTGTCAGCACCATTTATCAATGAGATGGTCCTTTCCCCATTGTATATTCTTGTCTCCTTAGACATAAATTAACTGATAGTGTATGTGTGGGTTTGTGTCTGAGATCTCTATTCCCTTCCAGTGATCTATATACGTCTGTATTTATGGCAATACCATACTGTTTAGATTACTATATCTTTGTGGTACAGTTTGAAATCATGGTGCATGATATCTCCAGCTTTGTTCTTCTTTGTCAAAATTGTTTTGGCTATTCGGGGTCTTCTATAGTTCCATACAAATTTTAGAATTATTTCTTCCAATTCTGTGAAAATTTTCAGTAGAATTTTGATAGGAATTGCATTGAATCTGTAAATTATTTTTGATAGTTTGGATATTTTCACAATAGTAATTCTTCTAATCCATTAGCATGGGCATCTTTCTGTTTACTTGTGTCATGTTCACTTTTTTTGTCAATGTGTTAGAGTTTTCAGTGTACAGGTCTTTCACTTCCTTGGTTAAATTTATGCCTGGGTATTTCATTTTTTTTCTGATATGATGATAAATGGGATTGTTTTATTGATTTCCCTTTCGGATCATTTGTCAGTGTATAGAAATGCAACAGATTTTGTATATTTTGTATCTTGCAACTTTACTAAATTCATTCATTCCAACAGTTTTTCTGGTAGAGGTTGAAGATTTTTTGGTATATAATATGTCTTCTGCAAATAGTGACAATTTACTTTTTTTTCAATTTGTGTATCTACCTTCCTTCCTTCCTTCCTTCCATCCATCCATCCATCCATCCATCCATCCATCATTCTTCCTTTCCCTTTCTTTCTTCCTTTCTTTCAGCCTAATTTCTGTGGTTATACTATGTTGAATAAAAGTAGTGAGCATGGGCATCTTTGTCTTATTCCTGATCATAAAAGAAATGCTTTCAGCTTTCCACCATTGAATATGGTATTAGCTATGTGTTTGTCATATATGGCCTTGTGTTGAAGTATATTCTCTCTATACCCACTTTGTTTAAATTTTTCTCACAGGGGCACCTGGGGCCTCAGTTGGTTGTGCATTTGTTCAACTCTTGATTTCAGGTCATGACCCCAGGGTCATGGGATCAAGCCCTGCATCAAGCTTATTTGGGATTCTCTCTCTCTCTCTCCCTTCGATTCTCCCCTCTCTCCCATTCATGCTCTCTCTAGATATAAAAAAAAAAAATTTAATTACCGTAAATGAATGTTGGATTTTATGAGATTTTTTCTGCATCTATTAAGATGATGATATAATTTTATCTTCCATTTTGTTGACATGATATTACACACTGATTTACATATGTTGAACAGTTCTTGCATCCCTGAAATAAATTCCATTTGGTCACGGTGTATGATACTTTTAATGTATTGTTGATTTCAGTTTGGTAATATTTTTGAGGATTTTTGCCTCTGTAATCATCAGGGCTATTGGCTTGTATTCTCCCTTTTTTATGGTCTCCTTGTCTCGTTTTGGTATCAGGATAATGTTAGCTTTGTAAAATGAGTTTCAGAGCTTTCCCTTCTCTCTAATTTTTTGGATGAGTTTGAGAATGATAGGTGTTATTCTTTTTTGTTTGGTAGAATTCACCAATGAAGCTGTCTGGTCCTGAAGTTTTGTTTGTTGGGAGGTTTGGGGTTGCTGATTCATTCTTCTTACTAGTAATTGGTTTATTCAGAATTTCTCTTTCTTCATGATTGAGTCTTAAAAGATTGTAAATTCCTAGGAATGTATCCATTTCTTCTAGGTTATCCAATTTGTTTGCCTATAAATGTTCATAGTAGTCTCATGATCTTTTTTATCTCTGTGGTATTAGTTGTAAGTTCTTTTTTATTTCTAATATTATTTATTTGAACACTTTCTCTTTCTTTCTGGGTGAGTCTATCTAAAGATTTGTCAATTTTATTTATCTTTTCAAGGAACCAGCTCTTAGTGTCATTGATCTTTTCTATTGTCTTTTTAATCTCTATTCCATTTATTTTCACTCTGATCTTTGTTACCTTCTTTTTTCTAAAATGCTGGGGTTTATTTGTTCTTCTTTTCCTAGTTTGTTTAGGTGTAAAGTTAAATTGTTTATTTGGGATTTCTCTCTATTTGAAGATAGGCCTGTATTGCTAGGAGCTTCTCTTGGAGAACTGCTTTTGCTGCTTCCCATAGATTTTTGTTAATGTATCTCAGTTTTCATTTGTCTCTGGGTACTTTTTTCTCCCCTGGTTCTTTCTATGAGCCAGTGGTTTTTCGGTAATATGTATTTGTAGCTTTTTCAGTTTTCTTTGCCCATTGTGGTCAGAAGTGATTCTTCATATGATTTCCGTATTCTTGATTTCAGTGTTCAATGTTTTATTGCCTCAACATGTAATGTTTCCTGGAGAATGTTCCCTATGCTCCTGAGAAGAATGTGTATTCTGTTGTTTTGGGATGGAATGTTTTGTATATATCTGTTAAATCCCTCCCATTTAATGTGTCATTTATGACTGATGTTTTCTGATTAATAATCTGTCTTGGATGATCTATCCATTGATGTAAATGGGTTGTTAAAATACCCTACTGTTATTATATTGATGTCAATTTCTCCCTTTTGGTCTGTTAATATTTGCTTTATATACTTTGGTGCTTATAA
The DNA here is from genome assembly GCF_007474595.2 of Lynx canadensis. NCBI lineage: Eukaryota > Metazoa > Chordata > Mammalia > Carnivora > Felidae > Lynx > Lynx canadensis. Next base: position 150,492,208 of record NC_044303.2, on the reverse strand, counting down.
GTTGAGTGCACTTTTATTTATAAATGCTATATCTTCTGACAAGATTCACCTTTTTATCATTATGTAATTATGTCCACCTTTGTCTTTTATTATAGCTTTGTTTTGAAGTCTATTTGGTGATATCCATATAGCTATGACAGCTGTCTTTTTGCTTCCATTTGCATGGAATACCTTTTTTGAATTCCTTCACTTTCAGTCTTTGGGTGTCCTTAATTCTAAAGTGAGTCTCTTATGGGCAGTTTATGGATTTGTCTTATTTCTTAATCCATTCAGCCACTTTATGCCTTTTGATTGGACAATTCAGTCCATTTACATTTAAAGTAATTATTGATAGGTATGCACTTACTGTAATTTTGTTATTTTCTAGCTGTTTTTGTAATTTATCTTTTCTTCTTCCTTTTCTCTGTTCCTTTGTGGTTTGATGATTTTCTTTAATGTTCTGTTTGGGTTTCTTTCTCATTTTCTTTTGTGTATTTACTATAATTTTACTTTGAGATTACTGTTTGGTTCATACATATCCTGTATTTATAGCAGTCTCTTTTAAGTTCATGGCAACTTAAATCTGAACACATTCCCAAACTCTTCGTGTTTACTTCCACCTTTCGTGTTTTGTATTTTTTATTTTACTTTAGACATGTTTTTATTCTATGCATCTATTAACTCGTTACAGTTTTAATTTTACTACCTTTATTCCTTTAACCTTCATATTAGCTTTAAAAGTAATTAATCTACTACCTTTATTATATATTTACTTTTCTAGTAAGATTTTTACTTACATATGTTTTCCTCTTAGTAATTAGTACCATTTCTTTAATGGCCCCTTTAATATTTCTTGTAAGGCAGTTTAGTAGTAATCAACTCCTTTAGCTTTTGTCTAGAAAATTCTATCCTTCAAATCTGAATGATAACTTTGCCAGGTAGAGTATCCATGGTTAGACATTCTTCCCTTTCAGCACTTTGACTAGTGTGGCTTGTATATTTTCTGCTGAGAAATCTGCTCATAGCCTTATGGGGTTTCCTTTGCAAGTAACAATTTGTTTTCCTCTTGCCACTTAAGATTATCTTTTTTTCAACTTTAACTTTTAACATTTTAATTATAATGTGTCTTGGTGTGGATTTCTTTGTGTCCATCTTATTTAGAACTCCATGGGTTTCTTGGAACTGGATGTCTATTTACTTCTTTAAACTAGTTAGGAAAGTTTTCAGCCATTATTTCTTCAAATAAGTTTTCTGCCCCTTTTTGCCTCTCTCTTCTCCTTCTTGGGCCTCTTTAATGCAAAAGTTACTACCCTTGATGTTTTCTCAAAAGTCTCTGAAATTATCTTTTTTTAAAAAAAATACTATTTTTATTTTTGCAGCTATGTCTGGGTGAGTTCCATTATTTATCTTACAGCTGGATGGTCTGTTCTGCTTCATCCAGTCTGCTGTTAAACCCTTCTGGTGTACTTTTCAGTCCAGTTATTGTGTTCTTCAGCTCTGTGGCTTCTGTTTGGTACTTTGATATGTTTTCTCCCTCTTTGTTGGAGTTCTCGCTGTCTTCCTCCATTTTTCTCCCAAGTTCATTAGCATCTTTATGACCATTACTTGAAATTCTTTATCTGGTAAATTACTTTTTAATCCATAGCATTAAGGTATTTTCTGAGATGTTGTCTTCTTCTTCATTTGGAATGTATTTCTTTGTCTCCTCATTTTACTTGACTCCATTTCTATGTAGTAGGTGAAAGAGCTATGCCTTTCAGTCTTGGAGAGGTGTCCTTCTATAGGTGATGAACCTACTTGCCTTAGCTGGTGGTTGTCTCTCTAACCTTTGTGATTGTCTAAACTGTCTGACTTATTACCGATACACTCCAGTTGTTGAAGATATGCCAAGATCTGTCCGTGGAAGAATCTCATTTAGCATCTAGTTGCAGGCTGATTGGAAGCCAGCCATTTAAAGTATGCACATATATACAGTCCTGAGAGTCCACAATTGTAATCCCTCTTTGCCTCCAGACCGGGATATCTGGTGTTGTCCTTTAGGGAGCAGTTGCAAAAATCAGGGGTCCATATAAGTGTATAAGCTCTTTTCAAGGAAATCTTGTTAAGCTGTAATGAGTCCAGGGGATATGCAAGGATGATGCGTATTTTGCATATTTGCTTATTTTGCATAAGCATATTTGCTTATTTTCCCTGGGAGTGCCTCCTTAGCCTCTAGATGTATGCAACCTAAAGTCTGTCTGTCGGTCTAAAGCTCCAGTCTAGGAAATAGGCCTTTTTCAAAGGAATACTGGATTGTGTTTCAGTCGTCTGTGTAGTGATATGGGAGCATGGGGCAAGCTGAGGGCAAGGTGCAGGCTTACAGCACCACCGCCCCCACCCCCCGAATCCCAGTGGGACGTGTATGATATTCCTTGGACACTCCAGACTATCCCAAAACAGGAAAGGACAAAAAACCAAATGGTTAAACTGATAAGCGTTTCCACCAGTTTACCAGAAAAAGGCAATCCCATCACAGCCTGAAGTCCAAGAACTCCCTATTGTCTTAATGTTACTGCTTTGCTAGAAGGAAAAACAACCTTAGCTTGACAATAGCGAGGCCACCCGTAAGTCTTTAGCATGTGAGTCTCTTTGGAAACTCCCTCTTGACTTTATTCCCCCCACTACATAAAAGGTTGCCCCCTACAACAAATGTGCAGCTCTTCGTGCCCATGGGTCCTGTCCCCATGCTTAAATAAAATTACCTTTTTGCACCAAAGACATCTTGAAGAATTATTTCTTAGTCATCCGCTCCAGACCCCACAAACCCACTATCACCTCAGAACTTCATCATAGTGCCTGCCAAGAACCCTTTCTGATTGTTGCAGTCTGATGGTGTTAGAGAATGCAGCCCTCTTGGCCACTAAGGCTAGGTAATCAAGAGATGTCCTCTGATGGGTTGTCTGTGCCCACTGGCTTGAGCAAGTCCTCTGGAGAGGGGTGGGTGTGGGGCAAGCTCACCAGCTTCAGAAAGGCTGTAAGGGAAATGTCTTGACTGCCTGAGTCCACATTCTTCAGCAGTACGGTAGGATGGTACCTTGTCTGTGCACTCATGCCAGCTTTAGGCTAGAAGTGGGAGGCTATTGAGACAGTTCTCACTCACCAGCCCTAGACAGAAAGTGAGGGAGTGTCAAAACCACCAGTGCTCACAGACTTTAGCTAGGGAGCTGGAGAACTCTGAAACCGTTGGTGCTCATCTGCTTTAGCCAGGGAATAGGAGAATGCTGCTACTGCCAGCCTCATCAAGTGCCTTGACCCCTCACCCCTGCCTATTCCAGGAATATGACAAGAAGGTTCCTCATGAGAGCTTGCTCACCTGTGCTAGTAGACTATATGGAGAGTATAATGATGTTGTCAGCCAACATCTCCATCATCTCCTGGGAATGTGTGAACTGTCCCCTGCCTCTCCAGCTGATGGTCTCAAATCAGCAAATAAATTTCCCTCCCATATACTCTAGGCACTTTCAAATTGCTTTTTTTTCCCTTGTGATCTTGAGGTGAATGAGACCACCTACATGCCTTCCAAAAGGTAATTTCTGTTTCTCATAGCACTTTAGAGCCCCCAGACATCTATCTCATTGGCTTTCTAAGCCAGACGTTCTGGGGACGCACCTCTCCAGAGCAGATCCCAGGGGCTGAGGTGCCCAATGTGGGGCATCAACCCCTTGCTCCTCCAGAAGTGTCTGTCTGATGAGATCCCTCACTATTGTGTGTCTCAGTACTAGGGGTGGGGATTTTTATGAGATCATGTCTCTGCCTTTCCTAACCATCTTCATATGGTCCTTTAATCCTTTGTTGTGGGGAGCAGTTCATCTAGCTTTCAGATCTTTTTTCAGATGGAAATGATCTATGTGTACAGATTTGGTGTCTCTGTGGTAGGAGGTGAGTTCAGGATCTTTCTACACTGCTATCTTTGACCTTCTCCTCTCTTCAAGGCTTAAATTCATTTGTCCCTTTCTGTGCACCCAACCTTCTGAATATCATTAGTGAACTCTCTACAATTCCAAGTCCATGATCCTTCCATTGTATTATTTAGTAAATGATTTATTTTTCCCAGGTACTATAATATTCTCTGGAGATAAGTTAACAAAATAGACAAAAATTCCTGCTCTTAAGGAGTTTATACCTTATTGGGCAAAGGAGGAAATGGGAAAGAAATTAAATAATAAAGTAAAATATACAGATGGTAATACATGCTATGGAGAAAAGCAAAGTAAGAGTGAGTAGAGAGTGTGTTTGTGAAGGTATAGGGCAGGGAAGGTGTGGTTTTATTTTATTTTTTTATTTTAAATTTTATTTATTTTGAATAAGAGCATGAGCTGGGGCAGGACAGAGAGAGGGAGAGAGAGAATCCCACGCTGAAAGTGGAGCCAGGTGCTGGGCTTGATTTCAAGACTGAGATCATGACCTGAGCTGAAATCAAGAGTCCTGTGCTTAACCTACTGAGTCACCCAGATGCCCTGAGTGTGGTTTTAAATAGAGTGTTGGGGATAACCGTCACTGGAAAAGTGTCAATTGAACACCGTGCAAAATAAAAGAATCAGTCATTGGCATAAGTATTCAAAGCAGAAGGGAAAAGGGAACTGCAAACTCCCAAAGGCAGATAATGATTTTGGACTCAATTTTGAAAAAGACGGGGAGTGTTGAGGATATTGACAGAGTTGTGCCATGATCTGACTTGCATTCGTGCTTTGTGCTAAGAGTAAATGAATCTAAAGCTCTGTGCAGGTAAATGTAGGGTGGAAGATGTAAAAATGAGAGTCTTGAGTACAGATGGAGAAGTTAAAAGCAAGAAGGTTCATGGAAACTTCCAAAGAAAGTGTGTGAGAAGAAAAATCAAATAGGGGCAATAATGGAAGTTTGCTGGATATTAATAGGTAAGGGAAGAAAGAGATATATGAACTTAAAGAATCCAAGAAAGAACTGGTCAAAAACAAATGGGAAAAATGAACAGGCTTGAAAGGTAAAGACTGTTGAGGTTCATTAAGGACCCAGATAAGCTTAGAACCATTAATTTGGACTCAGTGAAATTTGGACTGACATAGGGTTGTTTGGTAGGTTTAGCAGTACTACTCTGCTAGGATAGCATAGAAGCCTTGTTGAAGAATTGATTCAGAGTTGTGGTTCTGTTGAGCAGGTGCAATAAACAATAGAAACATCAAATAATTGAGATTCAGATGAGAGAAAGTGGGTAAGATATTCAACCACATGGTTCCAGGCAGGGGAAGTGTCAATAAATCCAAAAGAAGGATAAATAATGAGGAAACATAAGCATAAAGAAGCATGATGCATCTAAGGTCCTGAAGAGCAAATTTAATGGGAATGAGGTTGAGATTGTGGATGCAAAAGAGTTGTTCGAGAGTGGGATATGGGTGATTTCAATTTTTAATGTGGAACATAATACAACAAAATATAATTATATTGAACTTACTTAAAAGTTGATATGTTTGTTTAAAATATCTTAGACTATAGACATTTTCATTTCATGATATAAATTTTGCTATTCTCATTTAACCTTTTTGGCTGTTTTCATAAAATCCGATATTAAAAGATTGTCTTCTAGGTGTTTTTAGTTAGAGATATCTGTTCTAGTATATGCCAACTGACTGCTATGAGCAACACTGAGGGTCCCAATGCAGCAAAACTGCCTCCAGTGTACAGAATCCTCTTGTCGTAAGGCTTATTTCACAACGGATGCAAGCATTTTACTCAAACTTGCATAGTTCTAGGGAGTCCAAACATCTTGAAAGAAGTTTTTGCTGTGATCAAATGGCAAAATGCCATCTGAGTGGGTTTTCTTTTCTGTTAAATAGTCTGAATTAAAAGCATTCACAATTAGTAAAGCCAAAGAAAACAAGACATATAGAAGCAAAGATGTATTATTTAAATAGAAATGTCGTGCTTACTACCAATTATAATCATAAGGATTACATAGATAACAGATGACTGTTACAGATATAGACATAGATAACAGATAATAGCTAGCTAGATGACTTTTGTTCTCCTTTTAAACTGTAGTTGAATAACTCTCTTTGAGCAAGGTAACATAGTTCACTCGTTCTGCTCATGCTTCTCCAACTTTTCTGTGTCTTTTTTTCTAAATCGGCAGAGCAAGTTCTGTCGGGTGTGATTTTCTTTTTCGGAGTCAAAGCTGAAGCAAATTGCTTCACCTTCTCTCAGGTGAAGGGCACTACTTTGAGTTTGCTGCTGGTCCCTTTAAGTTCCCATTACTAAGTGTGAACCTAAATTTGCAGTTTTGCCCCCCTTTTCCTAGTATTAAAATCTGCCTGGCTGTGGAATGGATGCTCACCACATTAAAGCTGTATGTAAAATCATGACAAATTGACCTCAAAGGCTCCTTTGGTCATTAATCTCCAAATGTCCCTCTCTTATGTATAACCCACAAAGGAAGAACTTGGTAACTCCCGGCAACAGAACGAAATCAAAATTTTATGGTCCTCAAAAGTAGTGCTCCCGAAAGTAAATTCAGCGGCACAAGGTCCTCCTATTTACTTCCACCAAATAACCACTTTTCCTGTACCATTAATAGAGAATTTATCCAAAAAAAAAAAAAGAATTCCATAAAAGCTTAGCTAGATGTTAAGAAAAAGAAGTAAACTAAATGAAAGAGTTAATAAAAGGGACGATAACATCAGGCATAATTTGATGGATCATGTCCACCAATGTGTTAAAATAGGAAATAAAAGAAAAACTGTGGCGAAAAAAGAGAAAAAGGAACAAAGTCCCAGAGATGTATAAAGGGAAAATGAAGAAATGAATGAAAGAAGGCGATGAGAAGTTAAATTTTAAAATAGAGGATGGAGAATTTCTTTTAAAGCATAACATTATTATTTTAATAGTAATATTAAAATATTAAATCCCAGGGTGATTAGTAAACAAAGATAAAATAATTTTTTTAAAATTCTGTTTACATGCCACTGTTATGTTTTTTTTTTTAATTTTTATTTAGTGTACTGCCGTTTAATTAAAAATGTCAATACCCCTTTCTTATATCATTGAGTGGATTATTTCATATAAATACTTTCACATGAAAAGAATAATCACACAGTGTCTCAAATGCAGAGGACCCATTATGTGTGTACATTAGTCAGAATATTCAATTCTACTTGAATAAACACAATTATAGTGCTCACATTTTTAAATTTCCTGGATGCCTAACTATTCCATCAGTGCTTTAGGATTACCCACTTATTTCAAGTGTAATTGGGATATTCCCCCCAAAAATCTATATTTCTTCTTTATTATAGACATGTGCTCAGATTTATTCAAACAGGGAACAATTTCTGCAGCATCCTTTAAAAATAAATAAAGTATCTGATGGTGATTGTTGTGTTGCAGGTTCAGACGTTTTAATGTATTCCTCCTTGGGAAAAAAATAACAACTAAGAACAATAATCACAGGCAAAACTTTGCAACACCAATTGCCTTGAAAAGGAAACAAATATTTCCCACACACACAAGAAAAAATACTGTCCATTCCTGTCAGCCTTTTCAACCTCTTTTGTGTTCCAAGAAATTGCGAGTAATGAAAACAGGGCAGAGCCAATCAAATGGGTGTGTATACTAGTGCACTGTGAGAGTTGAAAGCTCTGCATTTAAAATAAGGTTTATGCATAATTCATAGCCTATGCATGTTTATGTAAATTACCAAAGGCGGAAGTGTATACGAAACCAGAATCTGAGGTAAAATGACGATGTTATAATATACTGCTGGACTTGCACCTCGCCAATTCAACATATCCCCGTTATACTATTCTTGAAAATTACATCATGTGCCAGTTCACACTAAGAAATCGAATAAAACTTTGGCTTACACACATTGTATACTTTTCAACATTTCCTTCAGGCTCAATATAATATTAAACACCGACATTTAGCCATATATAATTCGAACAGCCCGGGAATAAAGATGTACATATATATTCCTGTTAATGGGTGTTAGGAAAGTTGGGAGAAATAGAAACAGTGCCTGGAAATTTAATTTAAAGATAGGAAGGTTTTTAATGTATAGGAATTTTCAGTTAAAAAAAAAAAGAAAAAGAAAAAGGAAATGAACCCTTCCATCATTGAAAATGGTAAATTTTGGAGTATAAAATAGTATTTGGAAAGCAACTTCCCATCTAACATGGAACACTGGAGTGGTTTCTGGTGGTGACATTCAGCTCAGACTCATCTTCTGGGTTAAAGTGTTCTTTTGAATCAGTCATTGTGGGCTGCCAGCAGAGGAGAAGAGCTCATTTGCATGAGCTCTCCACCTCCTGGTCAGCTCTGAAAATCTTGGCAGCTTAGCCCTGCAATTGGCAAAGGAGTGTTTCAAAAAAAAAAAAAATTAATAAATAAGGGCTTCCAAACAAAACATTGTTGCTGAATTAAGTCCAATGCACCTGAAATTCATTGCTCTGTTATCTCTTAAATTGTTGTAAATGTAGCAGGCATTTTAAAGTCATTTCTGTTTATTTCCTTCCTAATGTACTGTGTGAGCCATTTTTCACATGTGTTAACGTACTATATGCAAATGGCGTTTAATGTGTTTTAGTCACAGAATGCATTTGCAAATCATTTTGTGTATGGAGGAAAGCAGTTGCTTCACTTTTGCATGTGACACAGAAAAGGAGGAATACATATCACTATATTTCTAAAACGAGAGAACATTTAAATGAAATCAGGAAAGCCCACAGATGCTACAATAGAAATTTTCCATGTTTCTAATTTACCTATTAGTACCTTTTTCACAGACTTTCAAAATAGGGAGCTGAATTTCTCTTGCTAGGAATTTTAAGCTCTTGTCATTAAAAACAATTATCCCTTCCATTATTCGTGCTCAAGTTCACGGGTACTGTTCCTCTTAGAAATCAAAAGAAATGCTCAGAAAACAGCAAACACTTCTAGGTGAAGCAAAAATTAATTTAAACATTTGTGCTCCGTGTTCTACCACAGTAACTGAGAGTGATTTCTCACACATCTAATCATCATGTATTTTATTCATGGCATTTAAAGACTTTCAAATAATATGCAGCAGAATTTATTTTACTTTAAATTGTTCTCATACACTAAACTATATAAAAATCAGTAGGTATTTACAAATTGCAGAGTGGATTAAATATTGACGATGTATTAAAATTCCATTTTTGTGTATTAAATATGTAACAAAAATGAACATCTCTAATTGTGATAAAAATAATGTGAGGAATGTGTACAACATAATGCTTTTATTCTACTAATTTATAGAAATAGGTCCCTAAATGGTTATTATTTTCATTCCATGTATATAGAATGACCAGGAAAATGCTGGCAATTACTCTGTGAATGGTGTTCTACCCTGGCATGAAGCTATAACTAATTTGCATATAGCATTGTTGGAAATGAAGCCTGTGACATACAGATCATCATCAACATTGGGAATTCACACTGCCAACTGTACCTCCTCATACAAATACATACTGCCACTTATGGATCAAAGAGAGTGTTGCGACTGTCGTCCTTAGCTATTAAAACACATCACGCTACCAGAATTTTAAAACATGTTCTAGAAGTGGGATATTTATCATTAGAAGGATGTTTTTTTTCTTTGTTATGTAAACAAAAGGAATTCTCTTAAAACTTACTCCATCGAAATATTTGTCTTTTACTTATGTCGTATTTTCCCCAAAAGAAAAATCATAGAGTACAAATTTTTTTAAATAATTTGATATATTAGCAAACACACTTTATGTTTTTCTATTGACAGGAAGAACATTTAACAGTAAGAGAAAGATTAAAATGTAGATAAAAATCCACTAATTTTTGAACAATGGCTTAGTAGTTTCTATGGTGACATGAGTCCACAAATAGAAACTCAAGAGTGGCAATTTTTATCTAATTTATCAAATAAATAAACAAAAGAGAATTTTAGGTTACCTGAATAATTACCTCAGTGATTGCTTTCGTGTTGCATATAGAGACTGGCTTATGTTCTACTATTCATCTTTATTTAAAAAAAAATGTTTTTCTGTGCATTTTAGAAGACTACTTTGAATTTCACAAAATAAGGGATTTTTATTATTACTTGACATACATAAAAGCTTTCTTGACAACAAAATAGTGAATTGGTTATGAAACTTGAAGAGAATTGAGCTCCCAGCACTAAGATCTTTTCTACCAAATTTTTGAAAGAGGGCGTGTGAATGTATTACAGAATTCACATCTGCCCTATGGGACTGTCTATAGCAGATTGTTTCTATACATTTTATGTCAAGACTTGCCTACTGAGGCATATACAATAGGTATGCACTTGAGTATAATTTATAAAGTATGCTTACAAGATATTTCTCTAATGTCTTCACCTACTGCCTATTACCTTTCTTGCCCTCTAATTTTCATGAGGCTCCGCTGTGCATCTTATTTTCTATTTAGCGAAGAAGTTGAGTGATCGGTTATGGATGATAACAGAAAAAATCAGTCAAATGTGGACAAGGCTGGCCTGATAAGACTGCAATGAAGTATGCTTTTGGTTGTGTAATAATTTTCCAGCTGTGTTCTAGTTTAAGAAAATGTCCAATATGACATCCCTAGCTTAACTCAGTCACACATTTCATACAGGTAGTATTTTTCAGATGACACCAAGTTCGAAGGGGTTGCTAACACTTCAGAAGAGAAGATCAGAATTCAAAGTGACCTCGATAAATTGAAGAAACAGCATGAACCAGATGAAATACTAGCTGCCCTCAGGTCCTACAGGGGGAAAAATACATCTGAGCTAGAATTCATCACTCATTTATTCATTCATCAAATATTTATTGAATGCCTACTATGTGCCAGCCACAAGCTGAGTGTCATTTAATGCAAATGTAGTTTTAGTTAGAAATCTGTCCTCTACTTTAATGCATAACTGGCCTCCTTTAGGAAATCAATCCCTTTCAAAATTGCATGTTCTTACAAAGTGCAAAACGAATAGTTGTAGAAAGGAAAACACAAGCACCTCAAGAAATACCAGCATCCTACTGGAATATGTGTGTGTGTGTATACTTCTTTTAAAAGTAAATATATTTGTGTATATAGTCTTTTTTCTTTAGTATACTATACATTGATTTTATTTTGTCCATATCTATGTTTATTTGAGCACTGCTCGACTGGTTCAGTGACATCAATTTTTTTTTTTTTTAATCTCTAAAGTATTTGTCTCTGGGCTGTGGTCAAGACTCAAAAAAACACAAAAACCATTTTGATTATGTTTCTTGTTCATTTATATACTACAAAAGCAAAGTGTGCCTTTGTTTACAAGAATGTAGACTGATTGAAGTTCAGTTGACACACAGTGTTATATTAGTTTCAGATGTACAACATAGTGGTTCGACAACTCTGTATATTATGCTATGCTCACCACAAATATAGCTGCCATGTGTCACCGTACAGAGGCTGTTACAATGCCATTGACTATATTCCCTATACTGTACTTTTCATTCTTCTGACTTACTCATTCCATAACTAAAAGCCTGTACCTCCCACTCCCTTAACCCATTTTGCCCATGGCCCCCTCTACCCATCCTCTGTATTTATAAATCTTTTTCTGTTTTTTGTTGTTGTTGCTTATTTGTTTGTTTTAGATTCCACATATAACTAGAATCATAAGGTATTTGACTATTTCATTTGGCATAATACTCTCTAGGCCTATCCATATTGTTGCAAATGGCAAGATCTCATTTTTCTTTATAGCTCATTAATATTCCCTTGTATATAAAAATACTAGATCGTCCTTATCCATTCATCTTATCCATGGACACTTAAGTTGTTTACATATCATGGCTATTTAAACAATTCTACAATGAATGTAGAAGTGGATTAAATTTTCTAATCAGTGTTTTCATTTTCTTTGGGTCAATACCCAGTAGTGGCATTACTAATTTCCTGTGGTATTCCTATTTTTCATTTTTTGAGGAACTTCCATAATGTTTTCCAGTGGTTGCACCAATTTACATTCCCACCAATAGTGGGAAATTGAAAAGGGAGCATTCCCTTTTCTCCACATCCTCGCCAACACTTGTTTCTGTTCTTTTTAATACCAGGCATTCTGACTGGTGTGAAGTAATATCTCCTTGTGGTTTTGATTCATGTTTCCCCTGATGGTTAGTGATATCGAGCATCTTGTCAAGTGTCTGTTAGTTATCTGTATGTCTTCTTTGGAAAAAATGTCTATTCAAGTCCTCAGCCCATTTTTAAATTGGATTATTTTGTTTTTTAGGGGTAAGTTGTGTAAGTTCTGTAAGTTCTTTATATATTTTGCATACCAACCCCTCATTGGATATATTGTTTGCAAATATCTTTGCCTGTTCAGTAGGTTGCCTTTTAGTTATATCTTATTTTCTAAAATTTTCAAATTCCAGTTTAATTAATGTACAATGTTAGTTTCGGGTGTACAATATAGTGATTCAACAATTGCATGTATTACTCAATGCTCATCACAATAAGTGTACTCTTAAGCCTTTTCATTTTGTTGATGGTTTTCTTTGCTGTGCAGAAGCTTTTTGGGGTGTGTAGTCCCAGTAATTTTAGCTGTTATTTCCCTTGACTGAGGAGACAGATCTATAAATATGTTGCTAAGGCTGATGTCCAAGAGATTACTGCCTATGTTTTCTTCTATGAGTTTTATGGGTTTCAGGCCTTGGTCCAGTTTTATTCTTTTACATATAGCTGTCCAGTTTTCCCAGTTTCTTTTCCCCATTGTATATTCTTAAATCTTTAGTTCTAGATTAATTAACCATATACGTGTGGGCTTATTTCTGAACTATCTTATTTCATTAATTGATATGTCTATTTTTATTCAGTACCATACTGTTTTGATTGCTATATTTCTGTAGTATCTTGAAATTTTGTATTGTGATACCTGCAGCTTTGTTCTTCTTTCTCAAGATTGCTTTTCTTATTCAAGATCTTTTATGGTTCGATACAAATCTTAAGATGATTTGTTCTGGTTCTATGAAAAATATTATTGGTATTTTGATAGGGATTACATCGAATCTGTAGATTGCTTTGGACAATCTTTTCTAAGTAAGTCATTTTTGGAGGCAAAATAAATCATATTTAATGTTTAATTTTGGATTATCATAAGATTTATAATAAAAGTAACTACAAATGTATTTTACTGGTTCAGTCTTTGCACAATACAGGAATACTCATTTGACTTTTAAAAATTTGATCCAAGGGGCATTTGGATGGCTCAGTCAGTTATGCATCTGACTTCGGCTCAGGTCATGATCTCGTGGTCTGTGAGTTCAAGGTCTGCATCAGGTTCTGGGCTGACAGCTCAGAGCCTGGAGCCCACTTCAGATTCTGTGTTTCCGTTTCTCCCATCCCCTCCTCTATTCACACTCTGTCTCTCTCTCAAAAATGAGTAAACATTAAAAAAGGTTTTTTTTGATCCCAGTAGTGTCCTACCTTTGTTCCCACCCTGGTTGCCTTGAAGAAAAGTAATCATGCATCCTGGTTTGATTGGGACAATTTACACCTGCTGTGCCAACATAATTATTAATGTCTATAAGTGATCAGTTTAAGCAATAAATTATGTGATTCCCCCTGGTTTGAAGTGTCTCTTCACTTGTACCCAAGCACTGAATCTTTTAATGGGGTGAAATAAAATGCAGTTCTTAAGAAGTTGGCTGGACACCAAGGGAGACATAAATATCAACAGATCCTTCCAGGGGGAAAGCAAGGACCTGAAGGATGAACAGACTTCACACAATGGTATAGATAAAAGGGAGCTAGTACTCAAGAACCCATTAAAGCTGTCAAATTTGAGAACATTGGACAGCAAATCCTAATTAACAACTTACTTGACACAGTTCATCTTTGAGCAAAAACCACTTGAGAGAGGTGTGTTCAACTTGAAAAACATGTTCCAGAGACAAAACAGGCAGAAATGATAATAATATATGATAGTAATACTTACAAATAAATATTAAATACCTATGTATAATAAAAAAATATTTTTATTACTTTTCCAGCCTTTCACCATTACTTGAAAACAGACAATGTATATGTTTTTCTGGTAACTAATACTTTGTGCTACACAGATTACAATTTTTTGTAATGTTTTCCTCTTCTCAATTTTGTAACTTTAGGTGTGAGGAAATAAAGAGTTAAATTTTTAAACAGCCACTGATATGCTCTCTAAAGCAATTATTCCTTCTGTCACCAAGAGATAAATGTACTACCACAAGACATTACAAATGTGCTCCTCTAGACTCTAATACAAATTACTGTCAGACCACACCATTTAAAGTCTTCCTCCTCTTATTTAGTGAAGCCAATTTCTTTTGATTCTTTTTACATATAAAGAAGAAAATATCTTGCTCCGATGATTGTTGAACACATTTTAACAATTTTTAACCCTTTTAAAATAACATTAACCACTTAGTAACTCTTAACACCATTCAATACTGAGATTCACAGACATTCTGGAACAAGTTGATGGGGAAAAGAGCATCTGGTATTGTATGAGTTTTCTACCATCTGTTAGGGTTGCAGAAAGCACCCCAGTCAATGGAAGGGACTCTAGAGTTAGTCCTAACTTAAAGGCTCATGAAGAATTTAAAGTGCAAAAATTGGAGTATAGGTTTACCTCCATTATAGTCTCATCCCAAGAAGAAATGGTCTCAGTCATTCAGAGCATATAATTCTGCTTAGAGATTATGAGCACATGCATATATATAATTTGTGGCTTTGCACCATAACATTTTCAGCTTATTGAGCCTGCAAAAAAATAAATCTAACTAGCAACTCATTCTTGAGAAGGTGAAATTAAAACTGAACTACTTGGCAGTATACAGGCCATGAAAAACATGCCATGAATTAGGCTAAGGCCCAAGCAAGGTTGTGAAAGAATACTGACTTTTTAAAAATTATCTATTTATTTATTTTGAGAAAGAGAGACTGCACAAGTGGGGAAGGGGCAGAGAGAGAGGGAGAGAGAGAATCTCAAGCAGGCTCTGTGCTGGCAGCAAGGAGCCCAATGTGGGGCTCCATCCCACGAAGCATGAGATCATGACTTGAGCCAAAATCAATAACCGATACTTTACTGACTGAGCCAAGAGTAATGCCCCAAGAGTAGTGACTTTTTAAAGTAAAGGTCTCCAGTTTGTAGAGTGGAAAATAATGTAGAGGTTCAGAGCAAAGAAATGGTTTAACAAAAGCCTAAAAGACTGTCCAGTCCTAGATTCATTTCCAGACTATCCTTGCTGGCCAGACTGGACCAGCTGGAGTTCCAGCCCCAGATGTTCATACTACCACACCCCGTAATTACTGTATCTCACAACTCTCTTGTTTTACCTCTCCAACTAAAAAAAACATCTAGGGAAAAAAGTGAAGTTTTAAATGTATAAGTTTAAATGTGTGAAACAGGGAAATTTTCATGAGTACAGAGTAGAAGTAGTACGTTGAAATTAATGAGAAACAGGTTAAATATTATGCCAAAATACTTGGAAAATCAAGCTTTGAGACCATTTGTCATAAAAACAAAAAACCTTCTCTATACTTGATTGGAAAAACTTTGACCAGGTTTAGAATAGGGAACCACAAGGCCTTGGCCTTTCTTATCTCAAGATAATTTATGCATTGATAAGATAAAACATTGGAAGGAAACAGACAGATGGAATATTCTGCAAGT
Source organism: Lynx canadensis (assembly GCF_007474595.2). Taxonomy (NCBI): domain Eukaryota; kingdom Metazoa; phylum Chordata; class Mammalia; order Carnivora; family Felidae; genus Lynx; species Lynx canadensis. Next base: position 150,476,535 of record NC_044303.2, on the reverse strand, counting down.
CATGCTTTCTTTTTGGGGAAATTATGTCTACATTCTGCTTTATCTTTTTATATTAGATCTTAAAGAAAATCACTCCTCTGTGCCCTAACTAGGAACAGTTACATTTCAATACTATCATTTTGAATTATCATTCATAAAAGAGGAAATATCTCACCTTCTTTGAAACTAGCCACCACATCATTTCCCCTGAGTTTGGGCTATGAACAAAGGTGCTTTTTGGTAGACCCTCATACCTCTGATGATAAATCTTAATTTTTTGAACTTTGAGAGAAGCAAAAATCAGCAAAGAGCCAAAACCCAACATATATACTTCTTTTTTTTTTTTTTTTTTTTAATTTTTTTCAACGTTTATTTTTATTTTTGGGACAGAGAGAGACAGAGCATGAACGGGGGAGGGGCAGAGAGAGAGGGAGACACAGAATCGGAAACAGGCTCCAGGCTCTGAGCCATCAGCCCAGAGTCTGACGCGGGGCTCGAACTCACGGACCGCGAGATCGTGACCTGGCTGAAGTCGGACGCTTAACCGACTGCGCCACCCAGGCGCCCCACCAACATATATACTTCTAATTATTACTTAAAATTAACTCAGGTTAGTACTTAATGCCACCAAATAATACACTTAAAAATGGTTAAAATGGTAAATTTTGTTATATGCTACAATCTAAAAAAATAATTCAAGTTAAAAATAAAAAAGACTTTGAGGCACCTGGGTGGCTCACTTGGTTGAGCAACCAACTCTTGACGTCCACTCAGGTCATGATCTCTTGGTTCGTGAGTTCGAGCCCCATGTCACATTCTGCGCTCACAGTGCAGAAACTGCTTGGGATTCTCTCCTTCTCTCTCTCTCTGCTTCTCCCCTGCTTGCATGCACTCTCCCTCTCTCTCTCTCTCTCTCTCTCTCTCTCTCACTCAAAATAAATGAATATTGAAAAAAAATTATAATTTTTTTAACATTTTTATTTATTTTTGAGAGACAGAGAGAGAGCACAATTGGGGTGGGAGGGGGGCAGGGGGACAGAGAGAGGTAGACACAGAATCTGAAGCAGGTTCCAGGCTCTGATCTGTCAGCACAGAGCCCAACGAGGGGCTCGAACCCATAAACCATGAGATCATGACTTGAGCTGAAGTCAGACACTTAACCAATAGCTACCCAGGTGCCCCGGAAAAAAAAATTTTTAATAAGAAAAGCTTTAAAAAAGAAAAATCCTTTGACTTGTTTCTGCCTCTTAAAATTCTTAGTTTCAGAGCCAACTGATTGTGAAATAATTAATACAGTTAAGTAGGATGTGAATAGAGGAAGAAGACATCCATGATCCAGGTTTTCTAAAATGAATGAGATAAGGCTAAAGTAGTGCAGGCCTTAAGAACTGGTTAGTCTTATGTTAGGGATTTAAAATAAAACAAGATTAATCCTCAATCCATCTTTACTTTTGAGGCCTTAATTAACATGATGAAGAGAGATAAAAGAAAGGACCAGGTAAAATGGAGACATAATAATTAAGAGTGGAAAAAATTGATTTTTAAACATTCAAAAGCCCTTGACTATAGTGATTGCTTAGCTATAACTGCAGTGATAGGACTATTAGTTTTGTTTTTTTTTTAAGTTGTTGGCACATCAAAGAATTAAGCAAAATAATCCCTACTTACATTTTAAAATTATGGCTACGATGCTTTAAAGTAAACTAAGCTCTCCTAACCCCTATAGGGAACGGCATTTTTTGAGAGACAAAATAGTTATCAGAACCATATTTATTAAAATACTTTTTGCCCCTTTTAATAGACCATAAAATGCTGAGGTAATTCAGATATTCTTTATACAATGCAAGCCAGTATGTTCAATTTCTCTACCAAAAAGTGTATACAGTAGGGAATTAACTCAGCTAAATTCACAATTATGGACTATTTTATGGGCCTATGACACCTCTCTCTGCTACGCTCCAGGGTCATTCTCATGCTCTTTCTTTTTCTATTCTTTGTTCTCTGCCAGAAACAACTCTTTTGCTTGGTCTCCATCAAATATCAAGCAAGACATCATCAGTTAAAAAATGGATGAGAATCCACCAACTGCCAGATGGTTGTGTAGCAGTCATTCTGCCTCCCCAGGAAAAAATGGCAGACAGGGGCTCTATTTCTAATAGAATGATGTCTTTCTAAAAGGTTATAACAAAATATTTTCTTCCCCAATTTTATAGAAAATACAAAGCAAGGATTTGGAAAAAATAATGAGGTTTTGCTTTTATTTTGCATGTTTTATTGACATGCTAACCTAAGTCCAAAGAGGAAGATAAAATGCTTTGATTAAGGTGCTAAGCAATAAGGACTTTGACTGGTTTCTCTCCTACTTATGTAATAACAAATGACAGTGTCATGACTATGCATTGGCTCTGGGCAAAGTTACTCATTAGAAGAAATTTCCCACTGGGGCTTTCCATGTCCTTTCATTACCTCTCCCTTCTTGGTGGGATGTATGTTGGTAAAGACTTTTGGGAATATCTTTAAACTTTAAAATACACATACTCCTAGGTGTTCTTGGGTGGCTCAGTTGGTTAAGCGTCTCTTATTTCAGCTCAGGTTATGACCTCACAGTTTATGGGATCAAGCCTTGCATCTGGCTCTTCACTGACACTGCAGACCTGCTTGGGATTCTCTCTCTCTCTCTCTCTCTCTCTCTCTCTCTCTCTCTCGCTTACTGTCACTCTAGAAAATAAATAAATAAAATTTAAAAAATAAGAACAACACACATTCTCCTTGATCCTGACACTTGTATAAATACTTCTGTTGGAGTGATTTTGACAAAGAAAAAGGCAGCCTCTGACATCTAGGAACTGTCCTAAGCCTTGATGGTGGTAGTTACTTGCCTGGCGCCCAAGGTGAGACAGAGGTGTTCTTCTCTTGGACATAATCTCGTAGAACACCAACATCACACAAGGTCAGTTTGTGACTGTGATGAGGTGAGAACAAACAAAAAAACAATGCAGCTTTCTGGAATCTTGCCCCAAATTGCCTAACTAAAACCCATATTTCATAAGTGCTTTCTCACACATGGTTCTTCATGACGTGCAGTCTCCCTTTACAACAAGCAATAAACTCCTCTTACTGTCTGGTGGTCTATTGTGAGAAGACAGAGACAGTATTTACAGGAAGAATGTTGTTTAAACAGTATATATAATAGCAAAACTTGGAGATAGCCTATTTTTGCAGAAATATAAAAATGATTCAGTAAGTTATAACACATTGATATTATGAAACAGACCTTGAAGAATAAGGTAAATACATGGTTATTCAGGGGAAAATTTCTAAGACATGCTGTTATGTTGGAAGAAAGGACAAACAAATAAAATTACAAAAATAGGATACTGTTATCTGTCGAAAGAAAACCCAACTGTTCTGTGTGTGTGTGTGTGTGTGTGTGTGCATGCGTGTGTACAAAGTTCCGAAAGAGTGTATATCGAACTTTTAACAGTGACATGGGGAAGAAGTAAAAAGGAAATGTTGATACTTTAACTCATACACATCTATATTGTTTTAATTTTGACAGTTTTGCAATGTTTAATTTTTAGAAAATACTTTATTTTTTAAAAAATAGACTTCTCAATAAATGCCCATATGATCATATATACATAAATACTATACATATATTTGCATTACATATGTTGAGATGGTAATATACACAGAATTCTCTGCATTTACTTTTTTATATATATTCTGGAAACTCTCTAAGGCTAGTGCAGGCCTCAGTATTTATAACAGCTATATAATATTTCATAATAAAGATATTCAAGTTATTCATTATCCTGATAGACTTTTGTTTTATGTACTTTTTTGTCCACTATATATTAGATATTTTATATATATTTTGGCCACTATATATATTTCTGTGTATTTGTATACTTTCATTTTAGTGTTTTTTTTTTCCCCATGCCATAGATTGACAGGAATGGGATTTGGGAGACAAAGAGCATGGACTAATCTCAATTTTTAAATATTGAGATAATTTGCCTCAGAATAATTATTTCTACCAGCATTGTTTCAGAATATTCTTTCATTCAAATCCCAGCCACTAGGAGGTATCCTCTCTCTCTCTATGAATTTTGCCAAGTATAAAGTAATAACCTATTTTTACATTTTTCTGTTTTTGTTTTTGTTATTAGTGAGTTCTAGGCCCAATATGGGACTTGGACTCATCACCCCAGGATCAAGAGTCACATGCTCTACTGACCACGCCAGCCAGGTGTCCCTTGAATTTCCTTTTATAATGGTGGTTAAATATGTGCACACTAGTTTATTAGCAGTTTTGAATTTACTTTTCTGTGAACGGTCTTCACAGTGTGGCCTGTGTTCATTTTTCCATTTTTAATCATTTTATTAATAATTTATGAATTTTTTATATATTACAGATAAAACTCTAATTTGAAGTATTTTTTCATTTTCTCTCCTATTTGGTATCTTGCTATTTTTAAATATATGGTTAAGTGTGCATTTCTTTCCTTTAATGATTTGAGAGTTCTTGATTGAACATTACCTCTAGTACCTCAGGTTTTACTCTCCTAAATTTCCTTTTTCAATTTGTATTTTCACATTCAAGTTTCTACTCCATCTGCAATTATATTCTGTATTTTACAAAAAGTGAGGGATAGTTCTCTTTTCTTCCAAGTGGATAGCCTTTTCTGCCACTTATTAAAAGTGTACCTTTCTCACAAAGAATTGATAAACCATCTTTCATACATTAAAGTACCATATGGACTGATCCCATAGGTACTAGTCCCATGTGTAATGGAATCTTTATTCTGACTCAGTTTTCTGATTTGCTACATTGACCAGGACCTCCAACAGAAGTTGAATTATAATGATGTTGTACATTTTTACTAACTTTAATTTTTAGCTTTTCACCATTCAGAATGAGGTTTGCTAATAATTTTGCACAAATAATATTTTTTCCAACTGAGTCAGTTGTATTTATTTAATTAAAAAAAATCGTTGGGCACCTGATGGCTCAGTTGGTTAAGCGCTGGACTCTTGGTTTCAGTTCAAGTCACAATCTCATGGTTTGTGAGTTCGAGCCCCACGTTGGGGATTCTCTTCTCTTCTCTCTCTCTCTCTCTCTCTCTCTCTCTCTCTCTCTCTCTCTTTTTCATTCCCTCTCTCAAGAATAAATAAATTTTAAAAACTTGTTTGAGTATATTCGACACACAATGTTACCTTACTTTCAAGTGTACAGCATAGTGATTCAGTGTCTCTGTACATTATGCTGTGCTCACCACAAGTGTAGCTACCACTTGTCACTGTACAATGTTATTGGAGTATCACTGACTACATTTTCTTTACTATGCCTTTTATTCCTATAACTTATTCATTCCATAACTGGAAGCCTGTATCTGTCATTCCTTCTCACCCATTTTGCCACAAATCCCCCCCTTTCCCCTCACCTCTGACAACCATCAGTTTCCTCTCTGTAATTATAGGTCTGATTCAGCTTTTTTTGTTCATTCGTTTCATTAATTCCATATATGAGCAAAATCATATAGTGTTTGTGTTTATCGGTCTGGCTTCACTTAGCGAAATACTTTCTAGGTTCATCCATGTTATTGCAAAGGACATGATCTTGTCCTTTTTATGGCTGCATAAATATTCCATTGTATACATATACCGCATGTTTTTATCTATTCATTTATTGGACATAGGTTGATTTGGGGCTATTGTAAATAATGCTACAGTCAACATAGGGTATGTATATGTTTTTGAATATCTTTCCTTGTGTCAGTACACAGTAGTAGAATTATTGGTATTTGTATTTTTAATTCTTTGAGAAATCTCAATACTGTCCCACAGTGGTTGCACTGATTTTCATTCCCACCAGCAGTGCACATGGATTCCTTTTTCTCCACATCCTCACCTAGACTTGTGTTTTTGATTTTAGCCATTCTGACAGGTATGAGGTAATAACTCATTGTGGTTTTGATTTGTATTTCCTTAATTACTAATGATGTTGAGTGTGTTTTCATGTGTATTTTGAATCTCTGTATGTTTTCTTTGGAAAAACATCTATTCAGATCCTCTGCCCATTTCTTAATACAGATTGTTTGTTTTTTGGGGTTGAGTTGTATACACATTCTTCATATATTTTAGATACTAACCCCTGATTAGATACATCATTTGCAAATATCTTCTCCCATTATGTAGGTTGCCTTTTAGTTTTGTTGACCATTTCCTTCCCTGTGCAGAAGCTTTTTGCTTTGATTTGCTCCCAGTAGTTTACTTTTGCTTTTGTTTCCCTTGACTTAGAAAGTACATCTAAAAAATATCGTTACAGCCAGCATCAGAGAGATTACTGCCTGTGTTCTCTTCTAGGACTTTGATGGTTTCATTTCTCACATTTAGATCTTTAAATCTATTTGAGTTTATTTTTGTATGTGGTATTAGCAGGTAGCCCAGTTTCATTCTTTTATATGTGGCTGTCCAGGGGCGCCTGGGTGGCGCAGTCGGTTAAGCGTCCGACTTCAGCCAGGTCACGATCTCGATCTCGCGGTCCGTGAGTTCAAGCCCCGCGTCAGGCTCTGGGCTGATGGCTCAGAGCCTGGAGCCTGTTTCCGATTCTGTGTCTCCCTCTCTCTCTGCCCCTCCCCCGTTCATGCTCTGTCTCTCTCTGTCCCAAAAATAAATAAATGTTGAAAAAAAAAATTTATATGTGGCTGTCCAGTTTTCTCAGCACTATGTAGTGAGGAGCCTGTCTTTTCTCCATTGTGTATTCTTGCCTTCCTTGTCATAAATTAATTGACCATATAATCCTGGGTTTATACCTGGATTCTTTATTCTGTTTCATTGATCTATATGTCTGTTTTTATGACAGGGCCATACTTTTTTGATCACTCTCGTTTTGTAGTTTATCTTGAAATCTTGGATTGTGATACCTCCAGTGTTGTTCTTCCTCAGGATTGCTTTGGATATTTGGGGTCTTTGTGGTGCCATGCACACTTGGTACTAATTTTATGTCCTGTAATTCTTCATAATTTATTTATTACCACTAGTAGTTTTTTGGTGGAGTCTTTAGAATTTTCTATGTGAAGTGTTATGTCTTCTGCAAATAATGGCAGTTTAACTTTTTCTTTACCAATTTGGATGCTTCTTATTTCTCTTGTCTGATTTCTGTGGCTAGAACTTTCAGGAGTATTTTGAATAAAAGTGGCAAGGATGGGAATTCTTGTTGTGTTCCTAATCTTAGAGGAAAAGCTCTCACTCTTTCACCATTCAGTATGATACTAGCTTTGGGTTTGGTATATATGGCCTTTATTATGTTGATATATGTTCCCTCTAAGCTCACTTGGTTGAGAGTTTTTATCATGAATTGGTGTCGAATTATGCCAAATGCTTTTTCTGTGTCTATTTAGGTGATCATATAATTTTAAATTTTGTGTTATTGATGTGTATCACATTGACTGATTTGTGAGTATTGAACCATCCTTGTATCCCCAAAATAAATCCCACTTGACTGTGGTGAATTTAATGTATTGTTGAATTCAGTTTGTTAATACTTTATTGAGGATTTTTGCATCTATAGTCACAGAGAAATGGCCTGTAGGTTTTTTGTTTTGTTTTTGTTTGTTTGTTGTAGTGTAGTATCTTTGTCTGATTTGGGTGTCAGGGTAATGAATGTATTTGGAAGCTTTTCTTCCTCTTCTATTCTTTGGAATAGTTTGAGGAGAATAAGTATTAACTCTTCTTTAAATGTTTTGTAGAATTCACATGTGAACCTATCCTGTCCTGGATTTTTATTTTTATTTTTTGTAGTTTTTTAAATTACAAATTCAATTTCACTACTAGTAATTGATCTGTTCAGATTTTCTCTTTCTTCCTGATTCAATTGGGAAGATGGTATTTTTCTAGAAATTTATCCATTTCTTCTAGGCTGTTCAATTTGTTGGCATATAGCTTTTCATAATAGTCTCTTATAATCCTTTGTATGTCTGTAATGTCAGTTATTATTTCTCTTTTGTTTCTAATTTTATTTGAATTCTTTCTCCTTTTTTTTGATGAGAAGGCTAAGGGTTTATCACTTTTGCTTGTTTTCAAAGTTCCATCTCTTGGTATCATTGATTTTTTTTCTTTTCTTTTCTTTTCTTTTCTTTTCTTTCTTTCTTTCTTTCTTTCTTTCTTTCTTTCTTTCTTTCTTTCTTTCACTGATATGTCACTAATTTCTCATCCGATCTTTTTTTATTTCCTTCATTTTACCCATCTTGAGCTTTGTTTGTTTTTCTTACTCTATGTCTTTTAGGTGTTAAGGTTAGATTATTTGTGTTTCCATTTTAATTTCTTTCCATGTAATTTTTTGATTCTTCTTTCATTGCTCCATTGACCCATTGTGGAATATCATGTTTAGCCTTTGCATGCTTTTTCCATGCATGTTTTTTCCAGTTTTTTTCTTGTGGTTAATTTCTAGTTTCATACCATTGTGTTTGGAAAGTAGGCATGGTATGATTTCAATCTTAAATTTATTGAGGTTTGCTTTGTGGTCTGACATATGATCTATACTGGAAAATGTTCCATGTGCACTTGAAAAGAATGTGTATTGTGTTTTATGGGGTGGAACATTCTGTATTTATCTGTTACGTCCATCTGGTCTAATGTGTCATTCAAAGATATTATTCCTTTATTGATTTTTTGCCCAGATGATCTATCCACTGATGTAAGTGGGGTGGGTGTTAATGTCCCCTACTATTATTGTGTTATCATCAATTTCTCTCTTTATGTCTGTTAACATTTGCTTTGTATATTAAGGCGCTCCATTGTTGAGTGTGCAGTTATTTATAATTGTATATCCCCTTGTTGGATTGATTCCTTTAACATTATGCAATGCCCCTCTTTGTCTCTTGTTACAGTCTCTGTTTTAAAGTTTATTTTGTCTAATATAATTATTGTTCACCTGGCTTTTTTTTTTTTTTGCCTCCATTTGCATGATAAATATTTTTCCATCTCTTCCCTTTCAGTGTGCATGTGTCTTTAGATCTGAGGTGAGTCTTTTGTAGGCAGAATATAGATGGGTCTGTTTTTTTTTATCCATTCCACCCCCCTCTTTTTATGGGAGCAGTTAGGTCATTTACATTTAATTGTTGATAGGTATGTACTTACTGCCATTTCACTATTCTCTGGTTGTTCTTATTTTTCTCTATTGTTCTCTTCATCTCTTTCTTTGAGATTAATGAGTTTCTGTAGTATTATGTCTGGAATTCTTTCTCTTTATTTTTTGTGTATGTATTACATATTTTGAGTTTGTGGATACCATGTGGTTCATATATATAACATCCTAAATATATAGCAGTCTGTATTAAGTTAATGGTCATTGAAGTTCAAACACATTCTTTAAAAAAAACTTTTTTTTGTTCCTTCCTCCACATATTTTGTATATGGTGCCATAATTTACATCTTGTTATTCATAATTTTCTTAGGTCCAATTATGGACATTTCTTTTTCACTTAAAGAAATCTTTTTAACATTTATTGTAAGGCTTACTGATGATAAACTCCTTTAACTTTTGTTTATCTGAGAAACTATCTCTCCTTCAAATTTAAATGATAATCTTGCCAGCTCAGTCGGTTAAGCCTCCAACTTTGGCTCAGGTCATGATCTCACAGTCTGTGAGTTTGAGCCCCATGTCAGGCTCTGTGCTCATAGCTCAGAGCCTGGAGCCTGCTTTGGATTCTGTGTCTCCCTCTCTCTCTGCCCCTCCCCAGCTCATGCTCTGTCTCTCTTCCTCTCTCAAAAATAAAATAAATATAAAAATTTTTTTAAAACAGGGAAAATGTGCCATGAAAGTTACAAAAATATAAAACATTTTCCTTTCGCCCCACAAGCTCTCTGTTGACCTAACATGGAGGTTTTGTGTTTTTGTTTGTTTGTTTTAACTTAAATATAAGTTAGTTAACATATAGCACAATATAATTTCAGGAATACAATTTAGTGACCCATGACTTACATGTAACACCCAGTACTCATCCCAACAAGTGTCCTACTTAATGCCTCTCACTCATGTAGCCCCTCCCCCCACCTAACACCTCGCCAGCAACCCTGTTTGTTCTCTGTATTTACGAGTCTCTTATGGTTTGTCTTCCTCTCTGTTTTTATATTATTTTTGCTTCCTTTCCCCTGTGTTCATATATTTTGTATCTTAAATTCCACATATGAGTTAAGTCATATGGTATTTGTCTTTCTCTGACTGACTTATTCCACTTAGTATAATATCCTCTAGTTCCATCCACATAGTTGTAAATGGCAAGATTTCATTCAGTTGTAGGAGTTTATGTCTGGACTCTCAATTCTATTCTATAGATATATGTTGATTATGTCAATACAACACAAAACAGTGCTTTTACTGTAGATTTACTGCTGATTTTAAAATCAGGAAGTGTGAGTCTTCCAACTTTGTTCTCCTTTTCGAGATTGCTTTGACTTTTAGGGACCCCTTGCAACTGCATATGAATATGAGGATTGCTTTTCCAGGTCTTCAAAAAGGGTCATTGGAATTTTTATAGGAAGTGCATTGAATTGCTTTAGATAACAATGAGATTGTAACAGTATTAAGTCTTCCAATTCATGAACACGGATGTCTTTGCATGTATTTAGTTCTACTTAAATTTCTTTCAGCAGTGTTTTGTAGTTTTAAGTGCATAAATCTTTTACCACCTTTTTCCAAATTATTTTATTTCTTTGGATATAAAGCATCTTTTGGATGCTATTGTAAATGGATTGCTTACTTAAAAGAAACATTGCTGAGTTTATTAGCTCTGGTAGCCTGTTTTGCTTGTGGATTTTTTGTGTTTTCTAAATATAGGATCATATCAACTGGAAATAAGTTTTGCTTATTTCCTTCCAATGTAGATGCCTTTATTTCTTGTTCTTGCCTAATTACTCTGGCTAAAACTTCTAGGACAATGTTTAATAGCAGTGGTAAAAGGAGGTATTCTTGTTCTGTTCCTGTTCATAGAGAAAAGCTTTCATTCTTTCATTATAGAGTATGATGTGAGCTGTAAGTTTTCTATAAATGCCACTTATTGTGTTGATGAAGGGCCCCTTTAGCTTTTGGTTTAGTTTACTCTTTCTACTTCCTTACAGTGTAGTTAGGCTATTGATCTTTGCTTATATTTTAAATTTAAGCTTTCATAGGTGTCTTTCTTCTAGTTTTTTCTATGGTTTTTGGATCATCTACATAAGTTGACATTTTTCTTTGATTCCTCACTGGGGAATAGACAGCCACTGGAGTACCTTGGGAAGTGGCAGTACCAAAAGTGGTGTTGTGGGCTAGGTGCAGAGGTGCCAGCAAGTCCCTAAAGCTCTGTCTGACAATGGAAGAAGGTCTCTCTAGACCCCTCAGCTGCCATCCTGTTTACCTAGTAAAGAGAACTCAGCCAACCTACCTGATCAAATTTCCCTATAGCTTCCCAAATACTAGGTCAATCTATACACCTTCTAAAGATTGTCACATGGATCTCCGTGTCTGGAAATTAGTGTAAATATTTTATCTGATTATTGCTTTGACTTTTCCGAATGGTCTACAAAGCACTATCTGTCCCTTCAAAGCAGGAAAAATTCAGTGCAGCCCTCTTGATCCAGACCTGAAAGAGCTTGAGGCTTCTAGGGCCCCCTCTTTCCACCTATCAACCTAGTGGCTGCTGATGCAGAGAAATTAGTTACCTGGTCTGCAGTTAAGAATATAGGGTGCCAGTCGTGTATTTTAGCTACCATTTTCCCAGACATTTAAAAAATGTATATTTTGATAATATTTTTCTTTTGTCTGAAGGACAGTTTTGTCATATCATGCAGCTATCCTGTTTATATTTAAGTGCATTTTGGAGTTTTAGATGGGAAATATAATCAATAAATATAAATTTCATATATAAATAACTTTTCAAGTACTCATCTCTTCTTACATAAATAGTATAATCATCACACTTCATAAATGGATATTAATATCATTTGCTCCAGAAAAACAATGAATTGAGGTTTTGTTTTTGTTTTTTTTTGTTGTTTTTTTTTTTTTTTTTGCTATAGTTAAATTATTTCTTTCAATCGATGAGTAAACAAGCATACTTTGGAAGACCAATTCCAAAAGTAGTATTAAGAAGTATAAAATACCCCCAGCATATTTTTTGCTTGCAAAATGCAAAGATTTACCTCTTTATTTTCTGAAAACAAAGCCACAGAAGACAAAGTGAAACTTCAGAATAAACATTAGTCAAAAATTTACCCAGAGTCATCAGAACCAGTTACTATAACTTAAATATATATTGTCTTATGATTTTAATAACCTTTGTAAGTCAAATGGTTCTCAAATGGCATTTATTTTCCAGTAACAATAATTGGTTTGCTGTAAGTCCCCTTTCCCTGAGCTATTTCTAAATCTGTTAGAAAAGACACTGCATGTACTTCAAAAAAATCTATTGCAAATGATATTTTTTTGCTAAAATATTTCTTTCCAGTTTTCTAGCTTTTAATTATAAACAATAAGTTAATGTCCCCAGTCTCTCTGTTGTAACCTACAGAGCCCCACTCTCACATTCCCCTGTTCACTCTGTGTCTCTCATAATAAATAAATAAACTGAAAAAAAATTTTTTAATGAAAAAAAAACGCTAACAGTTTTACTCTTTTCATTACAAGAACTCAGAAGCCACACACTTGTCCCCTTCATCTAATAAAATGTTTCACCAGCTAAAGGTAAATAGGTAAGTAGCAATTTAGAAGTTACCCCAGGTAGTAGCACATTTTTATTTGCACTTTGTTGAACTCAGTGTTTTCAAATACTTGTTTTTTATTTTTTTAAGAGTTCATCTTTTGACAAAGAAGAGAAATAAAACTATTTGTTAATTACACTGGTAACCCACAGTAGAAATAGTGGAAAGTTTGCTTGCATAGTTTTAACAATGTTCAAAATTTTCCGATTCTAAATTTTAAAATAAAGACAATCTGAGTTATAACAAACGCTGTCATCACTACATATACTAACAGTCTTTTAAAAAAATCAGTTTTAATTCCTCGTGAATTGCTTGCCAGTGTTTAAAATTGTAATGATATATTACTCTGTAAATCTACTTGCTGTTTTTCTCTCTTCATTTATGACACTATTAGGTAATATATCCAAATTGCACTTGGAAATGGATTGTCCTAAAAATTCCAGTGTACTATAAGTGCCATATTTCACAATGAACATAGGATAGACAACTGCACAGAGTTCAGACTTCAACCACAATTTCCCTAAATCGTGTATCGGTAATCAGTCCATAGGTACTCATAATACATGAAGTACTTTATTTTAATAATAATACAATATTTATTCACTGTGGGGATTTCAGAAAACAAAAATTATGAAGAATTTATAATACTCATCTGTCAGCCTACCACTAACTTTACATTTCAGTGTATAACTCTTCATAAATATATACATATAACCCACCACAGTTGAAATCATATTACATGTTTTATTTTGAAGGCTGCCTTCCATACCACATATATCATATAGAATTTTTAAACATACCAGTGCTTTGTAAATCTTCTATTCATTTTTAAAGTTATATATTTATTTTTGAGAGATAGATAAAGAGTGAGGCTGGGTAGGGGCAGAGAGAGGGGGGAGAGAGAGAATCCCAAGCAAGTTCTGCGCTGTCATGACCTGGGCTGAAATCAAGAGTCAGACGCTAACTGACCAGGCGCCCCACTTTGTATATCTTTAAATTGAGCTTCCACATAGGTATAACAGTAAGTATACTAGTTTTCCATGCCCAGGATAATAAATTAATTTTTTACAGATATCCACATTGTTCCTTGAATTTTGCTTAGGTATTTTAAACGATGTATTTCCTCTTTTAAGTAGTTGCTAATTAATTAGTATATTAGTGACTTAAACTCATAACAGATGTAACCTTTAAGTGAAAGCCTTTTAGGTTGTTTTTTAATTAATAGACTCCACTTTTAAGAAACTTAAGAGCCCATGAACCAGCTGGGTTGAACTATTATATACGGAAGGGTTGCTTTATATTTCAAATGTACACTTAGGTATTTGTAAATGATTAAAAGTATTAAAAGTAAAGACCTCAGCAGCACATAAAAGTTTAAAAAGTACCATTCATAAGTAGATAGTAATTTTTTTTTTGTTTTTGCATCTAGTTTATTCACTTCTTTTTATAAAAGGTATTTAGAAATTAACCATAAATCCATTAAGGCTGACCCAAAAACTTCTCTTCATCCTCATTGCCTAACACAAAAAATTGTTGCTGCCACTACTGTTTCTGCTTTTATTGATAAAATTGATAAGAAAGTCCTCTTTCTGCTTTCTCTATCACTCTTCAATAGCTTGGGAAAGTTAATGTATATTTTAGTGATCTCCAAAACAGAGTTCAGCAAATACTGAAAAACAAAGCAAAAAAAATCTAAGCCTTAGTTCTTGGTGGTCATTGAAAAGACTTTAGAAATTAGTCTATACAAAGTGAAGTGAGGTGAGCAATCTTGGATGCCTAGGCCACAGGCAAAGATGTTACAGTGGATAACCCACATCTCTCTTTTTCACACTGGCCTGAATTTCTCTCCATTCATACATTTAAAATAATGCCTTCAGCCCTTTGTCCTTTAATCTCCAGATAATGTCTTATATGACAACTACTACTGATCCTTAAGTGCCCTGCATTCTCATTAGCAACCTAAATGCTTTATGATGCAATGTATCTACTACCAGTATATCCTTAGTGTTCAGTCTCTTTATTGGTGCTGAATATCAGGGAAAACATTTATGGCTCAAATGGTATCTTTAAGTATGTGTTGGCTGGAACTATCACAGGTCACAATCTGCAAGTCTTCAGAGGATGGGGCTACAAAAGACAACCACCTCCGTATTGGAAGTGAGGTTCTCATTTGCAGACTTCCTCCTCCATCCTTGCTGATGAGAAAAAAGCTAAAGTGAGTGGCAAGATGAAAACTGTTTCAGTGGGGAAAGAATTAGCATATGTAAGGTTTTACAAAACTGAGAGCTCAGCTTGATATGTTGGATCACCTTTACCATGATTCCATTGTATTTCGTGAGGTTAGTAGTTTTTTTCCCATTCTGTAAATCAGACTAGTTAGTCTTTACTAGATTATCCCTGTGACTTCATAGAGACCAAAGCTACATGGGTGTGTTATGCCCAGAATTCGTGATCCCCAAGACCACCAGGGAGCCGAGTCCGATGCAAAAGCAAAGGGCCTTTATTTGAGCTAGCTGGAGCTCAATCCCCTACCTGCACTGAAGCAGTGGGGGAGATACTGGAGAGAAAGCCCGAGTTTCAAAAGCACAAAGGTTTTATAGGGATCATGGCCTTAACCGATTGGCTGGGGAAGGGTTGTGGCCTCAGCTGATTGGCTGCCCAAGTGTGGTCCTAGATCAGCAATTATCAGCATCACCTGGAACTTGTTAAAAATGCAAATGTTGGGCCTGGTGGTCACAGACCCACTGAATCAGAAACTCTGGGGGGTGGGGCTCAATAATCTGTGTTTGAACAAGTCTTCCAGGAGATTTTGATGCACCTGAAGTTTAAGAACCACTGTGTCTGAAGTTGTTTAACATGTTTGGCCTCAGTGTATACAGAACCTTTCTCACTGATCACCTATTAACCATTGGCTGTCAGCCTTGCTGTGCTATATAAATACCTAGCACCATCCCCAGAGACTCTGATTTAATTGGTTTGGGGATGGGTCAGTTATTAAAATTCTCCCAGGTCATTCTAAGCCTGGACAGGGTTGAGGGCTCCTGCCTCTGGCCCCTACCTGAGAGAAGCCCTCCCTCTTCTACTCACACTTTCCATGCCTCTCACACTCCCCTTGCTCCCACCTCAGACTTCGGAAGAATGCATCAATCAGTAGCCTGCCTTCTTAGAAAACATAAGTTACTCAAGGGGAGGATGCGTGGTCTGAGGTTTGAGCGGGAACTTCTTTCTGCGGCCATGTCGGGGACATAGTCACTAGGCAGCCAGCCTAGGTCTGCTCTTTCAGGTGGAGGGGTCCCAACACTATTAACACAAATTTATTCTTCTCGTTTCTTAAATTGCTATAGTTTTGTATTGAGAATAAATGAGACTATACTATTTCCTGGAGGCTAGTGTGAGGTCTATCACTTCTCACTAAAGATTCAGGCAGTGGTATCTGGAGCAAAGTAGAGATGATAATAGGAGGAAAATAACATGGAGGAAAAAAACTAAAAGAGTGATCAGAAGAAATCCTTGAATATAAAATACCTCTGTACATTCACTTCCTTGCACCATTTAAGATCCAAATCAATGATTTACTATAAAATGCTTACATTGACTAGGTGACTTCATTGAGGTTTTAACAATGAATTGTAAGTCCTGAAAATAGTTTGTCTCCATTTTCTTCATTCTAGGAAACTCTCTTAATGTTTTGTTTTCTTACCCTACTCAAGCCTCTGTCATCATCTCCTTGTATATGTAGTTTCTTTGTGCATATACTCACATAACATTCCTTATCTCTTTAACTTTGCATGATCCACTTTAAGCTATTTAAAGATCACAGATATGCACTAATTAGAGTGTCCCCCCAAAGGTATCAGTAAATCCGGCTGCTGCTAATCTAACCCTCCTAGTGTAGTTGAAATGCCCTAGGATGCACAAGGGTATTGAAAATATCAACCCCGGAGAACAAGATTTATCACCCCTGTCAAATAACACTCACACTGATGAATTCTGACTTTCACCTCAATATAAGTTAGAATCCACTTATTATTTAATTAGCCAATCTATGTAACTTTTGCCATTAAGTTTGACAACATATGCAGCCCTTCTCTCTACTTATATTATGGTGTAACCTAACATGAATAAAAGAGGAATTTAAAATTGAGAGTTCAGCCTTCAAAGTCACATATTCTTTGACCTGTAGTTTGGCAATATGAATTTCTATGAAAACTTAAACCCTGTTGTAGCATTATAAGGTCTGGTGGCACTTTTAAAATGTAAATTCTTGATATCATATTGAGAAATATTTCTAGAAAGGAGTAGCTTATGTATATACATTGGTTTATAAGGTTTGTCTGAAATAGGCTGTTTAAATACTTTGTCTTAAATATTTACTTGAGTATTTATCGATGATCTGAGCCATATCTTCTACCTCTATGAGAATGGTAGAGTTTAGCTATATAATTGAAAATACTTCTGAAAGAAAGAAAGAAAGAAAGAAAGAAAGAAAGAAAGTTCTAGTACTTCCACATATTGTTTAGCTATGAAGCCAATTCTCTAAGTTTAAAGGGAAAGTGCATTCCATGGCATTCCTACCCCCATGCCAATAAACCTTCCTTTAAAAAAAAAAAAATTCCAACAAAACCTCAGTGTCTAAAAATGCTTCCATGTTGTAGTAGCTGCTGTTTTTGTTAAACTGGCATCCTGCCCCACATTACATTATCCTAAGCAATATCCCATTCTGTTGTGGAATTTTTCCTTCCCTAATCCATCCGTGTGTTCCTAGTGGGGACTTCCCTTAGTATACCACTTCCCTAGCTACAAGTGGGATGGGTCCCTGATACATACTGAGCTGAACATACTGCTCTATCTCTGAGGCTACAAGGATTGTAGTAACACCAAATGGGTGACTCAAACTGAACTAGAGGACTTCTTAGTAGTATCTAATGGGAGATTGTCATGATCTCGTTATTGCTTTTCAAGTTACATAGATAGAAGTTTTGTAGTCTGGAGTGATCTAGAGCCATATTTCCAATCATGAAGAAGATTCATCTGAAATTGGAAAAAGAATGTCTGATATGCAGAAAGAATCATAGAGACAGGATAGTGAGAAAAATAAACCTGATTGGGTTAAGTCCCCAAATCCTATCATCTTTAAGTCCAATTCCACACTTGCATTTGCTGTGGATTGGTTATGTGAGACAATAAATTATTCATATTTGCTTTAGTTGAGTTTTGCCACTTGAAATTATAATTAGATTATAGATTATAATTAAATTATTTAGAACTAAATAAATAAGAATTCTGAGCCCTGGAATACATGAAAGTCTTAATAATTTTCAGGAAGCCTAGCAGGCTCTGATAAACCTTAAAAATTTTAAGAGGAAAGACAAACTTGCATCTAAGCACATATAATATGCAAGATATACAGGATACATAGTGTTATACTAACTGTCCATAATCTGTCTCAAAGAAGTGGCATTTATGAAGATGTTCAGATCATGGGTATTGCTCACATAATTTATTTACTTACTTTTTTAATATGAAATTTATTGTCAACTTGGTTTCCATACAACACCCAGTGCTCATCCCAACAGGTGCCCTCCTCAGTGACCATCACCCCCCATCAACCCTCAGTTCAGACAATTTGAATAACTCTTGAGCCTCACTTTTCTCATATGTAAAATAGAGATAATAATATGTATCTCATAAGATTCATTCAGTGTCCAGTTCATACAAAGTACTCAAAAAAGGTATCTTGAAATCAATGACTATTCATCTCAGCTACCATAGTTTAGGCCCTTAAAACAGATAGAACCAAGATGTCCTAACCAAATATTTTATGCAGCATAATGAAAATAATGAAACTTACTAACTGAAAACATTTACTGGCCATTTAGAGCCTTCCTTCATAGAGATTACAGTTTTATAGGATAGTGTAAATACACACCCTCATGTGGAATTCTACAGAGTAGAAAAGTTAACTGGTGGACGGGGAAGAAACACACAATAAAGCATTATTGTGTCTGGAAATTCACCTTGCCAGAGCATGTAAGTTCTCTCTGGACTAAGTTTAGAGTATAAGCTGCTCACCATAAACTACAAAAGCTAGAAGACAAATGAATTATGTCTTCAAAGTACTGAGAAACACACAAAAAATCAAATGTAGAATTATGTCTTCAGTGAAAATAACAAACAGATAAAAGCTGAGAAATTTGTCGTTAGAAGACTTAGTATGGCTTGAAATGTTAAAGTTCTCCAGGCAGAAGGAAATTGACATCACATGGAAAACTTGGGCCTAAACATAAAAATATCACCACAAACAGTAAATGTATGGGTAAATATAAGAGACTTTTTTTTCGTTAAAGGGTAATTGACTGTTCGAAGTATATTGTCTGTTTTTTCATGTGTTTAGAAGTAAAACATGTTACAAAAATAGCTCCAAGGACAGAAGAAAAAAAAAGAAGTATACTGTTTTAAGGTTTATATGTTACAAATAAGTGATATAATTTGAAGAAAGATGGTGATAAGTATAAATTGGATATAATAAACTCTAGTGCAAATGTTGAAAAAAGTCATATAGGTAATAAGCCAGTAATGGAGACAAAATAAAATGTTAACAAATGCTTAATTCAAAAAGACAGAAGAAAAGGGAAAATAAACCAAGAAGAACAAACGGAACAAATAGACAAGTTGGAAGATTTAAATAAGCATACTGATAATAACATTAAATGTAAATGATCTAAACAAAGTGTAAATGATCTGAACACAAAAGACCAGAGTGTCATACATATAGAAAGTCAAGATACAACTGACTGCTATCTATAAGAAACCTATTTTATTTATTTATTTTTTAATGTTTTATTTAACATTAAATAACAGAGAGACAGAGAGAGAGACAGAGCATGAACAGGGGAGGGTCAGAGAGAGAGGGAGTCACAGAATCCAAAGCAGGCTCCAGGCTCTGAGCCGTCAGCGCAGAGCCCAATGTGGGGCTCGAACTCACAGACCCCGAGATCATGACCTGAGCCGAAGCCAGACGCTCAACCGACTGAGCCACCCAGGTGCCCCAAGAAACCTATTTTAAATAGAAAGATTCAAATAGTTAAAAAGATGTGGAAATATTATATTATACTATACTATAATATGGAATTACACTATACTGTAGGGTAGAAATACTATAATATATAAATACCATAAAAATACTAAGTATAAGAAAGCTCGAGTGACTATATTAACGTAAGACAAAGGAGACTTTAGAACAAAGAATTTTATTCCCAGTGATAACATAGGATAATGATAAAGTAGTTCACTAGCCAAGATGACATAACATTTCCAAATGTCTATATATCTAATAAGAGCTTTAAAACACATAAAGCACAAACTGATCAATCTGAAAGGAGAAATGGACAAGTCCACAATTGTACTTGGCTATTTTACCACTCATTTCTCAGTAATTGACAAAACAGAGAGAATATTAGCCATAATATAGAAGATTCAAACAGCACTAACCTGACTTAATTGATGTAAATAAAACATTATGCCCAAGAATTGTACAGTACACATTCTTTTCAAGTGCACATGTAACATTCATTGAGGAAAGGCATATTGTGAATCAGTTTAAACCATACTGTTAAACAGTTAAATTAGGGACGAATAACAGAAAGATATCTGGAAAATCCCCAAATATTTGGCAATTAACGGACTTCTGTATAATTTACAGACCAAAGAAGAAATTACTAGAAATAAAATAAGAAATAAAATATTTTTCAATCATTCATTCATATATCATAACTCCTATGGTATATTAGATGTTAATTTCTGGGAATGCATGATGTGAGAAGTGGCCTCTAATTGCAGACTAATGATCTTGTGGAGACAATTATGTGAAGCAAATCTTTATGGTGCTTTTTGTTTACAAAAGTCAATTTTTAACTTTTATCTTCCAGTCTCTGAGACTTTACCATCCCTCTTCATTCTACAGTGAAACATTATAAACTATTTTCTCAAGCTTTTATTGGTAGATGTTTAAAGTTTTATACCAGGAACTGTGTGATATTGTTTTTAGTTATTGCTATTTTAAATGGGATTACATCAGATTACTTAACCAATTATTTAAGAATATATAAGAACATTGTTGATTTTATGTTAATTTTGTTACAAATTCTGTTTTGGGTATAGTGATTATTTTTGTTTGTTTTATTTTTTACTTTGACAGTTTATTTCAGTATTACAAGTTAATTATCACAAAAAATATAATCTTTAGCAAGTAAAATCATGCCAGGTGTTTTTGTTTGTTAGTTTTTTTTTTTGTTTGTTTGTTTTCAATTCTCAAGTTAGCAAACATATAGTGTAGTCTTGGCATCAGGAATAGATTCCTGTGATTCATCACTTATATACAACACCAGTGCTTATCCCAATAAGTGCCCTCCTTATGCACATCAACATTTTAGCCCACCCCACCCACCCACCTCTCCTCCAGCAACCCTCAGTTTGTTCTCTGTATTTGAGTCTTTTATGGTTTGCCTCCCTCTGCTTTTATCTTACTTTTCCTTCCCTTCCCTTATGTTCATCTGTTGAGTTTCTCAAATTCCACATATGAGTGAAATTATATGATATATGTCTGACTTATTTCGCTTAGCATAATACACTCTAGTTCTATCCACATTGTTGCAAATGGCAAGATTTTGTTCTTTATCATTGCCAAATACTATTCCATTGTATACATATACTACATCTTAATCCATTCATCAGTTGGTGGACATTGGGGTTCCTTCCATAATTTAGCTATTGTTGATAGCAATGCCATAAACACAGGGTGCACGTGCCCCTTCAAATCAGCACTCCTATATCCTTTGGATAAATTCCTAGTAGTGCAATTGCTGGGTCATACGGTAATTCTATCTTTAATTTTTTGAGGAATCTCTATGCTGTTTTTCAGAGTGGTTGCCCCAGTTTGCACTCCAGTCTTCAGCTCCTAAAGCTGTTTGCAAAATAGAAACTGGCACTCTCCATATTTCTCATTCCCCAGTCATGGTTTGGGGAGGATTTTCTCTTGTATCAGCACAATACTGCACTTCCACAGCCTGTCTTTCCCTTTTGTCTCTCCACAGTATTTCTGTATATTAATTTTATATCCTGCAACTCTACTGAATCCATTCATCAGTTCTAATAGTTTTTTGGTAGAATCTTTAGGGTTTTCTTAGTATAGTATCAGGTCATCTGACAGTTTTACTTGTTCCTTGCCAATTTGGATGCCTTTTTTTTTTTTTTTTCTTGTGTAATTGCCACAGCTAGGACTTCGAGTATGTTATTGAATAAAAGTGGTGAGAAAGGATATCCTTTTCTTGCTCCGGATCTTAAAGGAAGAGCTTTCAGTTTTTCACTGTTGTGTATGTTGTTAGCTTTAGGTTTATTATACTGAGGTATGTTCCCTCTACACCTACTTTGTTAAGAATTTTTATCATAAATGAATGTTGTATTTTGTTGAATGCTTTTTCTGCACCTATTGAGTTGACCACATCGTTTTTATCCTTTCTCTTATTGGTAGGATATGTCACATTGATTGATTTGAAAATACTGAACCACCCTTGCATCCCTGGAATAAATACCACTTGATTGTGATGAATGATATTTGTAGTGTATTATTGACTTTGATTTGCAAATATTTTGTTGAGGATTTTTGCTTCTATCTTCATCAGAAATTTTGGCCTGTACTTTTATTTTCTTGTCGTATGTTTGTCTCGTTTTTGTATCAGGGTAATGCTAGGCTTGTAGAATTAATTTGAAAGTTTTCCTTCTTCTTCTATTTTTTGGAATAGTTTGAGAAAATACATATTAACTTTTCTATAGTGTTTGTTAGAATTTACCTATGAAGCCATTGGTTCTGAACTTCTGTGTATGGGGAGTTTTTTGATCACCAATTCAATTTCATTACTAGCAATCAGTCCATTCAAATTTTCTGTTTCTTCCTGTTTGGTTTTGTAAGACTGTATGTTTCTGGGAATTTGTCTATTTCTTCTGAGTGACTGAATTGTTGGCATATAATTTTTCATAGTATTGTTTTCGAATTCTTTGTATTTCTGTAGTGTTGCCTATTTCTCCTCCATTTTTTATTTTGAGTTCTCTCTTTTTTTCTTGATAAGTCTGGCTAAAGGTTTATCAATTTTGTTTATCTTTTCAAAGGACCAGCTCCTGGTTTCATTGATCTTATCCATTGTTTTTTAGTTTCTATCTTATTTCCACTCTAATCCTTATTATTTCCTTCTTTCTATTCATCTTGGGCTTTGTTCTTTTTTTTTCCCCTGTCTCCTTTAGGTGTAAGTTTAAGTTTTTATTTGAAGTTTTTCTTGTTTATTGAGGTAAAATTCATCCCTCTAAAATTCCCTTTTAGAACTGCTTTTTCTCCATCCCAAAGATTTTGGACCATTGTGTATTCATTTTCATTTGTATCCATGCACTATTGACTTTCTTTACTGACCCATTGCGTGTTTAGTAGCATGTTGTTTAGCCTACATGTGTTTGTATTTTTTTCCAGTTTTTTTCTTATAATTGATCTCTAGTTTCATACCATTGTGGGGGAAAAAAGATGTCTGATATGATTTCAGTGTTATTAAATTTATTGAGATTGGCTTTGTGACTATGATCTATTGTAGAGAATGTTCCATGTGCACTTGAAAAGAATTTGTATTCTACTGTTTTTTGGATGGAATGTTCAGTGTATATCTGGTAGGTCCATCTAGTCTGTGTGTCGTTCAATGCCACTGTTTTCGGACTGATGTTCTGTCTGGATGACTTATCCATTGTTGTAAGTGGGGTGTCAAATTCCTCTACTAGTATTATATAACTGTCGATTTCTCCCTTTATGTCTCTTAATATTTGCTTTATATATTTAGGTGGTCCTATGTTGTGTGCAGAGATATTTATAATTGATATATTTTCTTGTAGGATTGGTCCCTTTATCTTTTGTATTTTAAGTCTAATTTGTTATAAATATTGCTACCTGGGGTTTTTTTTTTCACTCCCATTTGCATGGTAAATATTTAATCCTTTCACTTGCAATCTGTATATATCTTTAGGTCAGAAGTGAGTCTCTATTAGATAGCTTATAGATGTTTTTTTTTTTTTAATCCATTCAGTCACACTTTCTCTTTTAATTGCAGCATTTAGTGCATTTACATTTAAAGTAATTATTGGGACAGCTGGGTGGCTCAGTCGGCTGAGCATCTGACTTTGACTCAGGTCATGATCTCCCACTCATGGGTTCGAGCCCGGCATTGGGCTCTGTACTGACAGCTCAGAGCCTGGAGTCTTGCTTCAGATTCTGTCTCCCTCTCTCTCTGCCCCTCCCCCCCTCACACTCTGTCTTTCTCTCTCAAAATAAATAAACATAATAATAAAAAAAATTTTTTAGTAAAAAAAGTCATTATTGATACTTATGTACTTATTGCCATTTTCTTAATTTTTTTTTCTGGTTCTTTTTGTAGTTCTTTTCTAGTCCTTTCTTCTCTTGCTCTCTTCCCTTGGAGTTTGATGGCTTTCTTTAGTGTTATGATTGGATTCCTTTATCTTCATTTTTGTGTATCTATTATAGGATTTTTGATTTGTGGTTACCTTTGGGTTCATATATAACATCCTATATGTATAGCAGTCTATTTTAAGTGATGGTCACAAGTACATACTCAAAAAGCACTGAATTTTTACTTTACTCTCCACATTTTATACGATGTCCTATATTTTTTAAAATTTTCTTGTATTCCTTGCCTAATTTTTGTAGATATAATTGATTTTACCACTTTTGTGTTTTAACCTCCATATTGACTTTATAAGTGATTAATATTTACTATTTGCTTTTATCTGTGAAATTTTTTCTTCCCTAATTTTCTTATTGCTAGTTATGGCCTTTTCTTTACACTTAAAGAATTCCCTTTAACATTCTCACAAGCCTGGTTTAGTGGAGATAAACTCCTGTTAACTTTAGTTTGAGAAACTTTTTATCTGTCCATCTATTTTGAAAGACAGCCCTGCTGGTTATTCTTGGTTGAAGATTTTTACTTTTATCACTTTGAATATATCATGGCACTCCCTTCTGGACTGCAAAAAAATTTCTGGTGAAAATTCAGCTGATAGGCTTATATGTAACTGTTTTCTTTTCTTGCTTCTTTAAAAAACATTAATCCAAAACGGGCTCCAGGGTCTGAGCTGTCAGCATAGAGCCCAATGCAGGGCTCAAACTCTGAACAGCTAGATCATGACCTGAGCTGAGGTCGGATGTTTAACCACTGAGCCACCCAGGCGCCCCTTTTCTTGCTTCTTTTAAATTTCATTGCTTTTTGTGATTTTAATTATTATGTGTCTTGGTGAGGACCTCCTTGGGTTCATCCTTCTTAGAGGTTGTTTCCTTCCTGAACCTGGATGTCTGTTTCCTTTTCCAAATTTGGGAAGTTTTCAGCTCTTATTTCTTGAAGTAAGTTTTCTGACCCCTTCTTCTTTTGCTTCTGGGATCCCTATAATGTAAATGTTACTATGTTTGATGATATTGCAAAGCTCCCTTAACTAGTTCTCATTTTTTATTCTTTTTTCTTTTTGCTGTTCAGTTTGGTTGCTTTCAATTACCTTGTCTTACAGATTGCTGACCCATTCTTCTTCATCCACTAATGCTGAGAAGGGACAGCAAACTCTGTACCAACAAATGAGATCACTCCACACTTGGCTACGAAAGAGAGGAGAAGACATGGGGGTCAACAATCGCAGACGAAGATCCAAGACCTGGTTCACCTCACTAGTAAGTACTCTGATTTATTGCAGGCCAATCACAGATCTCAGTTGGCTTGTTGTATACAGAGGGCGTTTAACATTTCAGGCTTGTGAAACCAGGGGGTGCATGACTTAACAATGCACAATCACAAGAGACAAATCAGAGATTTGCAGCAAGAGTCTATGTGTTCTATTGTTTTTCTAAACTTTGTATACAATGTATACATTGTATACAATGTATACATTGTTCCCCAAGGACAGCAGAAACACCTGGGACGGCTGGTACCCCAGGGCATTCCTCAGTCAGGGTGGTTACCCATGCCCCTCCTGAGCTTAACTGCAGCCCACCAGAAATTTCTCTGTTACATTTTAGCTAGCCAAGCAATGTGTATAATCTCATCATCCTCAGTAATAACCCCAACACACTAATCTATTGATTTCCCCTAGTTTATTTTCTATTTCAGTTGTTGAATTCTTCAACTCTGTTTTTTTTTTTTTTATATTTTCTGTCCACTCTTTTCTCAAGTCCAGCAAGTATTTTATGACCATTACTTTGAATTATTTAACGGATGTACTTCTCATGTTTCAGTTAGCTCTTTCACTATAATTTTGTCATTCTTTCATTTCTGACAAATTCCTCTGGCTCATAATTTTGTCTAATTCTGTGTTAGGTAGTTCTACCATATCTCCTGGTCTTAAAAGTAGTGGCCTTATGCAAAGAGGTTCTGTGGTGCCCTATAGAGCAACTCTTCCTGGTCACCAGAACCAGGCACAGCAATGGTGTCTCCTCTGTGGGCTGCATGTGTCGTTCTGTTGTGGCCAAGCCATGGCTGCCTTTAGCCCAGCCAGGTGCAGTGACCTGCTTTGCCTGCTGTGGGTGCACTGGCCAGGGGTTGCTTTCCACACTTTTGAGAGACTTACCTACAGCAGCTGTGTGCTTGTGGATGGGAGAGCTGTCTGCAATTAGCCTCTCTGTCACAACTGAAGACGCATCAAAGGGCAGGGCTTGCTGCCTGCATGGCCATCTGTGATGTTCAGCTACAGGAACTGCAGGCATGCTGATATGGGCTTATCTTCCCCTCTCCCCAGAGTAGGAGGCACTTTGAAGGGATGTCTGTCTAGACTGTTGGGTTGGATGGGGCAGGTCCACAGGAAAATGCCAGGGTGGGGCATATGGTATTAGGGCAGGCTATTCTAAGTGTCCATCAGTCTAGGCTAGGGGAGGGGAAGAGAAATGGTGCCCAGTAGTATTTTGTTCCCAGAGAAATCTACTACTGATCCCTGTTGCTCCAAGACAGGTTCTGAGATTAAGATAAGTGAATATATTTCCTTCACATACACCCCAGGCTCGTTTCTGCTTCTGTAACATTTCTCAGGCTGAGTTATTTAGTGTGCTGACTCTTGAAGGGTGGGAGCTTAGTTTCCTGTAGCTGTCCTGCTCTCCCAGAATTAAGTTTGCTGATTTTTAAAGCTTCCGGAGTTAGGCCATGCTGGTTTTCAAAGCCAGACATAATGGGGACTGGTCTTGCCAATTGTATCCCCGGTGTCAGGAGTTCCTTGTCTGGAATCTGATATTCTTGCTTCTCTGTGCTGGTAGTATCCCTCCTGTTTGTGGCTAGTCATGCCAGGGCTTTGGTTTCCATGCATGTGTCCACTGCTCCTACCCTTTCCAGTGCAGCCTTTCTCAATGATTGACTTTGGAAAGTCTGCTCTGCTAGTCTTCAGGTCATTTTCACTGGTAGTCACATAGATGTAACTGTTGTCTCAGTGTGTCCGTGGGCCAGGCTGGGCTCAGGATCCTGCTACTCCACCTTCCCAAAACTCACAGAAATTAAGTATTTTGAACTTAATGAAAATAACAACTTAATATATTAAAATGTAATCATGAATATTAACAACTAAATGCTGTTAATCTGGTCAGTTTTCCTCCAAATTGATCTATAAATAAATTGTCCAGAATGGTAGCCATTAGCCACATAATCACATAATGCTATTGAATACTGGATATCTGGCTAGTCTACATTAAGATATGCTGTAAGTACAAACACACCCCAGATTTTGATGACCTAGTGCCAAAAATGAATGTAAATTTTGACATCAATACTTTCATATTGATAACATTTTGCAAGGAAAATACTTTTGTATATTGAGTTAAATAAACATAATTTCTTGGGTTTAATTTTTTACCTTTTTAGTGTAGCTACCAGAAAAATTTAAATTATGTATGTTCCTCATATATTTTGGCTTGAATTGTACCATGGTCTGAATATTTGTGTTCTCCTCCTTTCCCTGCTGACCGACCCCCAATTCCTATGCCCAAGGTGATGGCATTAAGACTTGAGGCCTCTGGGAGATGATTAAAGCTGAGCCCTCATGAATGGGATTAGCGCCCTTATAAAACCCACCTGTGAAAGCTCTCTCACACCTTCTGCCATGTGAAATTAGGTGGGATACTACTGCTCATAAACTGGATGGAGGACCCCACCAAACACAGAAACTGACCATGCAGACACCCTGATCTTGAACTTCCAGCCTCCAGAGCAGTGAGAAACATATTTCTGTTCTTTATAAGCCATTCAGTCTGTGGGATTTTGTTATTGCAGCCTGAACAGGCTAAGACACATTATATCCCATTGGTCTGCATTGATCTATAGCCTAGTTTATAATGATTTATAAAATTATATTGAAATGCAAAAAATTGGCCCCCACCATATATCCTGTTAGTTTTCAACAACACGTGAAAGTAACCAATGAGGAAAGGATAGTATTTTCAACAAATGGTGTTGGAACAACTGGATAGAAAAATGAACCGTGATCCTTGTCCCTAAATGTGGTACATAACAATTAATTTTAAATGGAACATAGAACTAAACATAAACTCTAAAATTATAAAGCTTCTGGAAGAAAACAGAAGAAAATATTTGCAACCTTAAGGTTGGTGAAAATTTTTTAGGATGAAAAAGTACAAAGCATAAAAAAACCCCAAAAATGGATATTATGAAAATTTTAAATTTCTACTCAACAATAGACACAATTAAAAAATAAAATACCACACTGAGAGAAAATATTTGTAAGAAGTATATTTAAAGACCAGATCCAGATATACAAAAAAATCTTAAAATTCAGTAATAAGAACAGAAGCAATCTGGTTAAAATTAGGCAAAGATTTTAACAGAATTTTCACAAAAGAAGTAGACGGCAAAAGAAGAATTAAAAAGCTACCCTTAGTCATTAGTGAAAAGCAAATTAAAACAACAATGAGATATAAATGCAAACTCCATAGCATAGGTAAAATATTTTAAAACTGTTAATACACAGTATAATACAAAGCAAGAATATGGAGTAAGGATTTTCATACACTATTAGTTCAGGTGTAGAGTGGTACAGTCACTGTGGGAAACTGTTGGGTAGTTTCTTATAAAGTTAAACATCTATGTATCAACTGACCCAGCACTTTTACTCTTGGATATTCACCCAACAATGAAAAGAGTTATTTATGAAATTCTATAGATTTATCCATAATAACCCTAAGTCAGAACAGAGCACTGTCCATAAATGGGTACGTAGATTATGCTAGCTATATAATAGAATACTACTTAGCAATAAAAAGGGATAAACTTCTGATAACATTCAACAACCTGGATTAATATCAAAAACGTTGTTCTGAGGGAAAGACTTTAAAAATAAAAGACTATGCACCTTTTGATTCATTTATATGAAACTCTAAAAAAGGCAAATTTTATCTCTAGTGACAGAAAGAACACTGGTAGCCTGGGGTCAGAGGGCAAAGGAGGAACTAATAAAGGAGGAATACAGGGAATCTTTTGGAATTTCTGAAATCTTCTATATCTTGATTGTGGTGGTTACATGGGCATATGTATTTGTGAAAACTCATACACTTATTGTGTGTCAATTTCGCTTCAATAAATTTGGGGACTTTTTTATTGATGAGAATGAAAGAGATTATTGAAGTGGGATTACAAGACCAACATTTTTATGTAATGCTCTTATTATAATTTTTATTTAAAGATAAACTCTTACCAATGTGATTCTCTTTTGCTCCATCATGTTCTTCTCCATAAAAATATCTGTCCTCACTCTGTGGTTTTTTCTCTTATCCAATATAGCATCATTGTTAAGAGAGAGTCAAGTTTTGAGGATGCAAAAAATTCAGAAACCATTTGAACACAACTTCATAAACTCGAGAAATTGATGACTAAATAGCCATTTGTAGTATAATTTTGTTTCAAAAAATGAAGAATATTTCTCCAGACTTCCAAGCTTCTGATGCAAAGTTGTTTTTGCAGATATTCTGAGAAATAATTTCCTGGCAGCCAAGTGCTGTAACCCACATATTAGACAGAACACAGCTGTAAAAGAATGAAAATTCTGTCTATAAGACAAATTATTGTACCTATTGTCTTTTTTTCTTCTACAAGGGAAAATAAAGTTACAGAACCCCAAGTCATAAATTCATGGATCATAGCTTGTGAGTTTTGTAACATTTTATCAACTATGAAAGAAGTCTAGTGAAGGTAAACACTACTCGGATTTTTTTTTTTTTTTTGGTTACTCTTTTATGCTATCCTCAAACTATTATTTGTTAGTAGCCAAACAAACCTATTCATGCTAACTGGAGGTGAGACAGTTCAACTTGCTTATCAAGAGAGGAATATTTCATTGCTAATGTTTTCTACAGTGACGCAAACTGATAAGCTTTAAATGAGGAAATCCACTCATGCTAGGAATATGATAGAAGAAATTATCTCTAGGCTTAACCTTTCTTGGGGTAGGCATAAAGAACAAAATTTTCAAAATACATTTTTTTTTTTGGTATCAGACTAGTGGTTTACATTTCCACACATTTAGAAAATAAAGAATAGTCCAAAAAAGTATTCAAACTGTGTTGATGTATTTAAAAAGAAATTGTGTCCCTGTCTTTTTTTTATTTTTTATTTTTTTTTGGTTCTAAGTTTACTACTCTGACACATCTAACCTGAACCATATGCACAGCTTTGTCCCCAAGTCACCATGTGTCTTTTGGGAAGTGACTGAATTTCTCTTTGTCTTATATATATGTCTGACAAGATGAAAGAATTAAATGAGACAGTAGATAAAGGTTTGTCAATAAATTTCATAAAAAAAAATAAAAAATAAAAAAATAAAATAAAATAAAATGCTATTCAGCAAAAACAATTGGAAATAATTATAAAAAAAATAAAAAAAAAATAAAAGCATGTAGATTTTTAAAATCAAGGTCAGATGGTTTCTGATTACATATTCATGCTTGTGAAGGTCCTGTGTATTATAAATGATTCCAATACAAGGTTCATCTCACTATCTTCACCCTGAATGAATACACTTAACTTTTTTTTCTTCTACAGTCTCCCTTTCAACACAGCATTGAAGGATGCTTGTCTTTACAGTACAAATCATTCTTCCTTCTCCTTTATAGGATCCACTACCTGTTCACCTAGCAAAATGGCTGATTGGCTACTAAGTATATACTTATATTCTTATGACAACTTATCTACTTCCTCCTCTTTCTGAAGTTTTAGTTTCAATTGAAATGTTTAGCAATAGGTACAAAAGCAAAATGGTTACTTTATTCTAACATTGATAGGACAATTTATTATTTATGCAGAAGGACAATGGAATTTGGTCCCTACCTCATACCATACCCAAAAGTCAATTACCTAAGCAATAAAGATATAAATGTGAGGAATAGACCATAAACATTTTAAAGGAAATACAGTTACAACATCAGGAGAGGAAAACAAGACATAAAAAGCAACATATATGAGACAAAGGTTTAGGAGAAAAACATAAACTCAGGATAGGGAAGAATTTTTTGGACACAAAAAAACAATAGTTAGAAAACAAGGGAGTGCTAAATTCAACTACATCAAAATTAAGAATTTCTGTTCAAAATACATACAAATAAAAAGATATGACAACTGCCACAAATATAGACATAAATGGAACAGAATTCCATTCCATTCCAGAATTCCATTTTTCAGGTACAGAAAAAAGTCATAAATAAAAAAGACAAAAAAAGCTGAGTAGGAAAGTGGGTGAAAAAATAAAAAGAAGCATTTCATAGAAGCATTTTAATAGAAGAGAAAACATGAATAGCTCATAAACATAAGAGACTCATAATAATTATTAGTTGTCAGAAAAATGTAAATTAGAAACACAATTTCCTATCATTTGACATCTACATTGGCATAAATTTACAAACGTGACAATATCCTGTACTGGCCGCAATACACATGATCAAGGAATCTGAGACACTTGTTGGGACCATAAATTGGCACCATCACTTTAAGAAAACAATTTAGTGTCATCCTGTAAAGGTAAGTAATCACATTACCTACAATTCAGCAATTGCACTCCTGGGTATAGAGCATCTCTCTTACACATGTGAAAGAGATATGTACAACAACAGCAGTATAATTAATAACCAAAAGCCTGAAAAGCTAAATTCTATCAACAGGAGAGTGAACAGTTATGTATTAGTGGAATCACTTAATGTGATCTTATACAACAGTGAAATGAATGAGCCATACCTACTTCTGTGTGGAAGAATCTTAGATACTGAGACGTAAAAGCAAGTCCCGTAAGACATACACAAAGCAGTACTATTTTTTTATGTTTTTTTTTAAGTTTTTATTTATTTATTTTGAGAGAGAGACATTGTGAGTGGGGAGGGGCAGAAAGAGAGAGAGAGAATCGCAAGCAGGCTCTGCACATCTAGCACAGACCCTGACGTGGGGCTTGAACACAGAAACCCTGAGATCACTACCTGAGCCAAAATCAAGAGTCAGATGATTAACTGACTGAGCCTCCCAGGTGTCCCAAATCATTACTCTTTTTGTAAAGTTCAAAAACACAATGCATTGCTTAAGTATGCATTCATATGTGATTATAAAAGAAGCAAGTAATTGATAAAATTCAGGTTAGTGTCTACTTCTTGGAGGGAAGGATGGGGTTAGGAGAGGGAGGGAGATCACAAATGGTTTCAAAGGTATTTACAATGTTCTAATTCTTTAGTTGATGTGATTTCATTGGTGTTTATTTGATTACTTAACATTTATCAAAGAGTTGAAAACTAAAAGTTTAAAGATAAAGGTGTATTATGGGCTGAATTGTGTCCTTCTCCCCAAATTTGTATGTTGGAGCCCTAACCCCAAGTACTTCAGAATGTGATTGTTTTGGGGGCACCTGGGTAGTTCAGTGGGTTAAGCGCCTGACTTCAGCTCAGGTCATGACCTTGCAGTTCGTGAGTTTGAGCCCCACATTGGGCTCTGTGCTGACAGCTCAGAGCCTGGAGCCTGCTTCAGATTCTGTGTTTCCCTCTCTCCCCACCCTTCCCCTGTTCATGTGCTCTCTCTCTCTCAAAAATAAGTAAACATTAAAAAAAATTTTAGGAATGTGATTGTATTCAGAGGCAAGGTCTTTACAGAGGTAATTAAGTCAAAATAAAGTCATTAGGGAGGAACCTAACTCAATATGACTTGTGTTCTCATCAGAAGAGGAGATTAGGACTCAGGTGTGCACAGAAGGAAGAAAATGTGAAGACACAGGGAGAAGACAGTCATTTAAAAGCTAAGGAGGGAGGCTTCAGAAGATATCAACCGTGCCAACACCTTGATCTCAGACTTCTGGCCCCCAAAACTGTGGGAAAATACATTTCTCTTGTTTAAGCCCCCCAGTCTGGTATTTATTATGGCAGCCCCTGCACACTAATGATATGTACTTCATAAAATAGGATGAGTTACATTTATTACTTAATTTTTTTTCTGTTATTTGTGAGCTTAATTCATTTCTGTTAACCGGGAAT
Source organism: Lynx canadensis (assembly GCF_007474595.2). Classification (NCBI taxonomy): domain Eukaryota; kingdom Metazoa; phylum Chordata; class Mammalia; order Carnivora; family Felidae; genus Lynx; species Lynx canadensis. The sequence goes on along the minus strand of NC_044303.2, from coordinate 150,443,237 downwards.
TTAGCCATCATTGTGATGTGTTTTTGTTAGGAAGTATATTCCAGCTTTAAAACCAATGATACATAAGTTAATATTTTGATTATAATCCATTTTTATACACAGGGTTCTGATTTTCTCAGCGTTCTGTTGATGGGCCCTGATGGAAGTTCTTTAGTCACCTTGTTACTGAACCTTAATTTTTTTTAAGTGCCTAATTCCTTTTAAGAATGGTGATATGTGGTTCTTTCATAAATTAGAGCCTGATGAGTACAAGTGGTTTATTTGTGAGTGAGAGTGGAGAGCCAGAAAAAAACCAGAAAGTCAGCAAAGGGTGTGTTAGGGAACTAGTTAGTCTTGTATCCAGGGGCGCTCCAGCTGGTGACCCACTGAGAAATCATAGCCTTACAACTATCTCTTGATATATAGGAGGCTAGGGCATATCCATCAACTCTAGTCCTCCACTAGTTGAAATGAACTCTCCAGCAATCCCATATTGCCCTTCCCCTGCTCGCGCTCTCTCTCTCTCAAAACTAAACAAACATTAAAACAGTCATTTGAGTGTCTGACTTCGGCTCATGTCACGATCTCATGGTTTGTGAATTTGAGCCCCACAGTCCGGCTCTGTGCTGATAGCTCAGAGCCTAGAGCCTGCTATGGCTTCTGTGTCTCCCTCTCTCTCTGCCCCTCCCCTGCTTCTCTCTCTCTCTCAAAAATAAACAGATGTTTAAAAAAATTTATAACAAATCACTAAGGAAAGTGCCTGTAGACCTGCTATAGACATCATGTAAGTAAAATATCAGAAAAAATACATAAGGCCAAAATTTACTGGATAAGAAATTGCCTATACTTTTTACTGATAACATCAAATTATAATTCATATTATTTTAACTAATCTCTCTTTTCCATTTTACATAAATAATTTTTCTTTATGCTGGCAAATCTTAATGCCAGTAACACCTATATGGGCAAAACCAGTGAGTTAATTAATGAATCTGATTCCCTGAAATAGCACAAAACTTGAGACAGAGGCACATGCTTATGATTTGCACATAGAATTTATTTTACTGCAAGCTATGATCGAAAGTGACTTCTTAGTTAAAAAATCTGAACCGATGCTGAAAAACTGCATAGAATCACCATTATTAATATGTGAAAATTTCTTTCCGTGCAGAACATAATCCTTGAGCAATGCAGGAACATATATTATCACTTCTGAATCAAAGTTTTCTTGTGTTCCCTCAGGAGTCTTCCCTTTGCTCGTAGTTTCTCTCCCTCAGTGCCCTCTGCTTCTTTCGTGAGACTAAACCCTTCCATCAGGGACCAGTCCAAGTCTGCTTCCTCTAAGTCGCTGCTCTGACTCCTTTCCTGACAATAATAGCCTCTACCCTTAAACCTTATCTTTCTTCTTTAGATCTCAAGATTCTTAAGCCTCCATTATAGCTCTTTATGGTGTTTTCTCATCCACTAACTTATAAATCCTTAAATGCAGAATTCACATGTGATTTGTCTTTGAGTTCCTATTGCATCTAAGTCAAGCAATTTGCATATGGTAGTTCTAAAAATATTTATTGGCTCAATGAGTTAAATGATTGTTTCCTGGTAATGTGCCATAAGTTATTTGTTGCTCCTTGCTTCTGTATCCCAAAAAGCTACTCTGATCCTTACATGTAGAAGTCTAGTTCTCCCATTAATCTCACCCATTGTGTAATGTATGGTTTTTCACTTTAATTCACAAATAGGTTACTGTTAACTATTTACAATCTAGGCTTAAGTTGTCTAGTGACAGTATACATTCAGGAATCCAGTTGGGCTAATGACAGTATTAATAAATGATAGGGGGTAGAATCTCCAAATGAAACACTTGTCTTGAATTTCTTTAAAAATAGAAAGCTTATAAATTAGTTTGTGAGCTCACATAATAGTTCCTTATTTATTCCAAAAATCTTTAGGATATCTTCATCCATAGAAATTATTCAAAAATTAGTTGTGTCCTTGCTACCTAGGTTTTCTGAAAATGGTTTGTAAATATTACAGGAAATTGGGAGAAAAAGAAATTTGCTTAATTCAGCCAGTTGGCAAAGCTAAACCATTCCTTTCCTCCCTTTCTCTTTTTGTTCGCTGGAATAGCATTCTGAGAAGGAAGTATCTCTCTGTAATCAAGGAGACTGGAATGAAACCTCCTTTAGAAGAATTTACAATTTCCTCATTTCAGTCACCGCGGATCCACACTGTGTACGTTTACATTCTAAAAATAGTGGTTATAAACTAATTCAGTAAAGAGCTGGTTTCTGCAAGATATTCTCAATTCTATTATGCTAATATCACAATCCGATCTACTCAATCTGTGAGGAACTTTTTCCAAGAATATTTCATGGGCAAAACAGAATTCACTAAGTTTGCCACTGGTTTCTAATCTATTACCATCAACTTAATTACAGTCTCTGGGAAGAACATTGGGAAAGTTCTTAGGAGCGTTTAAACACTTTTTTGGGGAGCACCTAATATTAAATTCAGAAAACATTGCCAATTTGTTAACTTTTCCAAACACCTCAAGAGATGGATTCTGTTATGTTACTAAGAAAAATAGTATTTCTACAGGGTCATCATCCTTTTAAGAAGGTGAACCTCAAATTCCTTTGGTGATATTTTATGCTCTAGACCTGTGCTATCCAATACAGTAATTATGAACCACCTGTGGCTGTTCAGCACTGGCAATAAGGCTGGTTCACACTAAGATAAACTTAAATGTAAAATAGAAGTCAGATGTTGAAGATTAAGTATTAAAAATGTAAAAATCTCAATAATTTTATATTGGTTATATGTATTAATAATATATTAGATATTTAAAATATTATTTCACTTCTTTTTCCTTTTTATAAAAACAGTTTTTAGAAAATGTTAAACTATATACATGGCTTTTTAATTTTATTCACCTTATATCCCTATTGGACAGCATTGTTTTATACTCTTAACCAGCTTTGCTCAAATAAGAAACATTTTTGGGGGGGTATCTGGGTGGCTCAGGCGGTTAAGCATCCGTTTCTTGATTTCAGCTCAGGTCATGATCTCATGGTTCGTGAGTCCTGCACTGACAGTGTGGAGTCTGCTTGAGATTCTCCCTCTCCTTCCTTCTCTGATCCTCCCCCACGCTCGCTGTCTCTCAAAATAAATAAATAAACTGGGGCGCCTGGGTGGCTCAGCTGGTTAAGCGTCCGACTTTGGCTCAGGTCATGATCTTGCAGTTTGTGAGTTTGAGCCCCACGTCGGGCTCTGTGCTGACAGCTTAGAGCCTGGAGCCTGCTTTGGATTCTGTGTCTCCCTCTCTCTGTGCCCCTCCTCCACTCAATGTTACCAATGATTATTAAGTCAAAAATTTTAAGAAAATAATGGATAATAACTGATCTTTCAAAGATGGACCGGTATTTTAGAGGTAATAGTTTGGCAAGTGATCTTTCCTTCATCAATAGTTGTGTTCAGATATAATGACAGTTTTGTGACTAAGTCTGGTACGATACTCAGGTGCCAAACTTATGCCTGGTTGTGTGGTATGAGATATTTATTAATGTTAAGTGCTGATCAGTAAATATGGAGAACCAAGTGCAGTGTGTCAGCTCCCATTTAATGACTAATAATCACTCAAATGTTAATACTCTAGTGTCAGGATATCAATAAAATAAGCGCAGAATTAAGAAAAGAATAATTTAAAGATCTTAAAATGAAGTACTACTAAGAACCAGAATCAAGTTACTAAATTAGAGTGACTTTCTTACCCTATCATTTAATCCACAGATTGATTTTTGACCACTGGGATAACAGCAAACATTACAGATGTAAGGGGAGTTTTCTTATAACTTTTTTTTTTAATCTGGATTTTTGCAAATTCTTTACCTGCTTTGTTTTTGAGAGAGAAAACAATTTTGCGGCTTCAAGTCATGAAAAGTACAAAAGCAATGACACGCTAATAGGAAGGAGATACTTTTGGAGGTGTCTATTAACATATAAAAGTATGTTGCACACTTGTCAAATTTTCAAGTTTTTGTAGACAGTGCCAGTTTGCTATCATTTCCACTAGAAATGATTCAGAATCAGATATGTACTTAGCATTCAGAACCTCAGTGTTATTTAAACCAGACGAAGAGAGACATGAGTAGTGGCTGAGTAGTGTGGCTTTCCTCGAAAGGTTTTTGTTGCTAAGGAAACCACTTCCTTCTAATCCTTGTGTTCAGCCTGTCCATCCTCCTATCTGGCATCATTGCCTCTCAAGAAGGGCAACATCACAGTGTGGAATAAGAACAGGAAACAAAAAGGACAAAAACCAGAACATTAACCTGCTACACACAAACATTTCTCAGAAAATCTGCATGGTAGTGACTTCTGGGAAATGAAAAGCAGAACCAGTCCCCTAAAACTGACACACGTACATGTGCTAGCAGCTGCAAGGTACCGCATTCACACATACAAGTATGCAAAAACACCAATTTTCAAGTCACACTTGTGATTACAGAAGGGAATGTAATGTGTGAGGCCTGGACAGGACAGGACTTGGCAGATCAGAATCTCAGGGCTTGCTGGGTCAGCGTGGAGCCCTGTGATCCTTCTGAGAGGCAGAAGTCACTGGCAGGAAATGTGATCAGTGAGGTAACTTTGTGGGAATAGATTCTAAGGACCAGTACAAAGACTGAGACCTCTTAGGTCCTGGAGTGAGGCTGAGGTATGAAACAGCAAGCCAAATAAAATAATGAATAAATGAAAATAAAGCTGACATGTGCTGTTAAAAGAACCATAGGCAAAAGTAACTGTTCTCACAAACCCACTATTGGCTTTCTCCTGGACATCTTAGCAAACCACTCAAAGACCCAAACTGACTCGCAAACAAACACAAAGAAAAAAACCCAAACTCTAAAGAGTGATAATACACAGCAACTGATTTGAATAAATACAGTCCAAAACACAGTGCTTCCAGAAGATATAAGATAATCAGTTCCTCTGCTGTTTGTTTGTTTTACTGTTTCTAGTAATTATTGCATCTGTTCTATGAACATTTGTTAAATTGAGTGTACCTGTATGGCAGAGGGTAAGCAATGTCCACCAAATTCTGAAGTCAGTTGGTGACATAAAAAGCTGCAGCCATAGTAACTAATTACATAACTAAATCAGATTTTAAAAAGCTGCCAAAAAAAAAACTTTTAAAATAACCGTTTACCAAAAGTTATTCATCATGAACCAGATGTACTAGTGGGTACAGCTTGGTATAAGACCATGTTCAACACAAAAGGCCCTGAATAGCCAAAGTAATTTTGTAGAAGAAGACCAAAGCAGGAGGCATCACAGTCCCAGACTTTAGCCTCTACTACAAAGCTGTAATCATCAAGACAGCATGGTATTGGCACAAAAACAGACACATAGACCAATGGAATAGAATAGAAACCCCAGAACTAGACCCACAAACGTATGGCCAACTCATCTTTGACAAAGCAGGAAAGAATATCCAATGGAAAAAAGACAGTCTCTTTAACAAATGGTGCTGGGAGAACTGGACAGCAACATGCAGAAGGATGAAACTAGACCACTTTCTCACACCATTCACAAAAATAAACTCAAAATGGATAAAGGACCTGAATGTGAGACAGTAAACCATCAAAACCCTAGAGGAGAAAGCAGGAAAGACCTCTCTGACCTCAGCCGCAGCAATTTCTTACTCGACACATCCCCAAAGGCAAGGGAATTAAAAGCAAAAATGAACTATTGGGACCTCATGAAGATAAAATCTTCTGCACAGCAAAGGAAACAATCAACAAAACTAAAAGGCAACCAATGGAATGGGAAAAGAGATTTGCAAATGACATATCGGAAAAAGGGCTAGTATCCAAAATCTATAAAGAGCTCACCAAACTCCACACCCGAAAAACAAATAACCCAGTGAAGAAATGGGCAGAAAACATGAATAGACACTTCTCTAAAGAAGACATCCGGATGGCCAACAGGCACATGAAAAGATGCTCAACATCGCTCCTCATCAGGGATATACAAATCAAAACCACACTCAGATATCACCTCACGCCAGTCAGAGTGGCCAAAATGAACAAATCAGGAGACTATAGATGCTGGAGAGGATGTGGAGAAACAGGAACCCTCTTGCACTGTTGGTGGGAATGCAAACTGGGGCAGCCGCTCTGGAAAACAGTGTGGAGGTTTCTCAAAAAATTAAAAATAGACCTACCCTATGACCCAGCAGTAGCACTGCTAGGAATTTACCCAAGGGATACAGGAGTACTGATGCATAGGGGCACTTGGACCCCAATGTTTATAGCAGCACTCTCAACAATAGCCAAATTGTGGAAAAAGCCTAAATGTCCATCAACTGATGAATGGATAAAGAAATTGTGGTTTATATACACAATGGAATACTACGTGGCAATGAGAAAGAATGAAATATGGCCCTTTGTAGCAACGTGGATGGAACTGGAGAGTGTGATGCTAAGGGAAATAAGTCATACAGAGAAAGACAGATATCATATGTTTTCACTCTTATGTGGATCCTGAGAAACTTAACAGAAACCCATGGGGGAGGGGAAGGAAAAAAAAAAAGAGGTTAGAGTGGGAGAGAGCCAAAGCATAAGAGACTGTTAAAAACTGATAACAAACTGAAGGCTGATGGGGGGTGGGATGGCGGGGAGGGTGGGTGATGGGCATTGAAGAGGGCATCTTTTGGGATGAGCACTGGATGTTGTATGGAAACCAATTTGACAATAAATTTCATATATTAAAAAAAAAAGGACCATGTTCAAAGACTATATTCATTTTGTTTCCTTTTTCTTTCATAAACCTGGCACTTCACCTTATACTGCATTCACTGCCTTATAATATATATATTCTTGTATCTTCTCAAATGATAGCTGGTTCCCTAACACTTCTCTACAGAGCACCTTTGAGGACCTCCTCAGATAACCATACCAATTTAAGGCTTGTTCTTCTAGGCTCCCAAGAGTGACATTCTGTGCAACCCCACAATATAATTACCAAAACACACTGAACATGTAATAGCAATTTTTTTAAATGTTTGTTTTTTTGTTTTTTTTTTTGAGAGAGAGACTGAGACAGTGAGACTGAGAGAGGGAGACACAGAGTCTGAAGCAGGCTCCAGCATCTGAGATGCCCGTATAGAGCCTGACATGGGACTTGAACTCATGAACAGCTAGATCATGACCTGAACTGAAGCCGGACCCTTAACTGACTGAGTCACCTGGGTGCCCCAACATGTAATAGCAATTTATTGAATATTTGAAAATAGAAGCAAGTGGTCTTAAAATCTCTTTCCAATCAGTTTATCCATCAGTTTCTTGACTGCTTCTACAGGCAGTCTCACAGACATATGCCTTCAAATTTTTCTTCTGTAGACATATCCAAATTGTCTTCTGGAACTCCCTTTTTACATGTTTATATCATCAGCTTTGAAAAATCTTAGCTATATCTGAGATCTGTATGAGAGAACTTCAAATTCATTTTCAACGAAGTATAGAGAGGAAAATAGTAATTTGCTATTGAGCACACTAATTTTGATTCCTTTTTTTTTTCCTAGATAAAGACTATATTCCCATAGGGACCCAGTATTAATAGAGGATTCCTTTCCTGACAATTTGAGAAATTAGTTGCAGATGTTATAAATACTTAATCTCCATGCAATGTAGGAGTTACTTGCTTATTCATGCCCAGTAGAGAGAGAGAGAGAGAGGAGGTAGGTAACATTCAAAACTGTCTAATTGTGAGCTGTTTCTGTTCTCCAAAATGTAGTTTTAGCATCACAGCACCAAAGACAAAGCCATACATGGGAAAAATTACATTCTCACAAATTGTCTGCTTTTATTTTACTCCATAATCTGATGTAAGGCTACAGCCCTTTGTGATGTTGTCTCCCTTCTACCCATGTTTCTGATATGAGTATAATGTTATCATTTTATGCTTAGGCATGAAGCACAAATATAGTTTATTAACAGTTCTTCTACCATCATGAGGCATCCACTCTGTGTTTGACCAGTGAGCCATTTCTGAGCTGCAAATGTCTGATTTGGATGATGGTCGGTTCGATTAGCTCAAATGTTAGTCACTGATGCATAGAAACAACAGAGCTATTTGAAGAGGCTGAATAGATGGTGAAATAATTTTTAATATTTTAATAATCTCCAATGGAACAAAAATTTGTAGGAAATTTTTACCCTTTGTTTCACATCTCCTGCTCAGCCCCAACCCGTCAGTGAAAGTACATTTGGGTATGTCCCATGTAGTTTCTGCTCCCTGCTCTCTGAGAGACAGAGGTCAAAATCCACTCAGGCAAGTCTTGAGGAAAACAGTAATAGCCAAAGACAAACTACCTTTCACAGGAAGCTGCATGTGTTGGGGGTGAAGTGTCTGCTGGGCTCCAAGTGGGAAAGCCTAGCAGGATGGAACATGGATTCAGGGAGCATAAGAGGCTAGAAGAGAGACAGGGTGTGTGAGAAGATTGGAACTCTTGTTTGGAGGATTATTGAAATGCTACACCAGCGTAAGACTAGTCCCTTTGGGTCTCAGTTTTGTAATCATAACCCATACTAGTCAACTCTAATATTCAGGTCATACATTTCTTTTGATGAAATTCCCAAACCTAATGCTTCCTCTGGAGGTGGGGGAAAAGGCTACAGAAAATCACAAAACAAGACCCATACTAACAAATCCATAACTTGGAAGAATATGGTAGCATCATGTTCATGTGTGACAACCAAGTGTGGCTTATCTCTTGGTAGTTGTCCTCCTGCTTATTGTATATAAAATTTTCCTTGCACACCCAAGAGCCTGGGCCGCAGCCAAGTCTCCCTAACAGGGCAGCTTCCTCCAGCCTCTCCGTGCCTTTTACACTTTTCTTTCTCACCAAGTAGCCCAGAGCCACATTTTAATAAGTGACCTTCAACAAGCTGAATAATTTCTTCAGTACATGGGTACATTCAAAAGCCTTGGAGGATTTAGCTGTAATAAGTAGTCCTAGCAAATATACGGTCTTATGAAGCCTTTGAAGTCTCTAAAAACTTCCCTTAAATAGCCTCAATTGAAGGTTCAGGCTAGATGATTTACAGAGCCCCTTGCAAAGTAAAAATCCTATGATTTGGGATCAGCAGAAGCAGCTGGATATTACAGCTTAGTGCAGTTAATATGGCTCTCCTAGCTCTAAGAATATTTTTGGATCCAAACCATGGCGCCTGAATTGTTCAGCTATTAACTATTAATTAATGCCCTGTCTTCTCTGGGCTAACAATGAAACCAAACAACGTAGAGATTTGTATTCTCATTCCCCTACCTTAAATAATGATCTGATAAAAAATTTTCCATTAAATGCAATTAGAAAACATTGTACATAAATAAACATTTTTAAAAAGGTTAAAAAATGGGGGGCACCTGGGTAGTTCAGTCGGTTAAGCATCCACCTTCAGCTCAGGTCATGATCTCACGGTCCGTGAGTTCAAGCCCCATGTCAAGCTCTGTGCTGACAGCTCCCTTTCTCTCTGCCCCTCCCCTACTCTCTCTCTCTCTCTCAAAAATAAGTAAACATTAAAAAAATTATATATATAAAAAAAACATTGTGCAATACTGCAAGGCCAAAGTTATTTTTCATGACTCTGGATTAATTGTTACTTAGCTGACTCAGGGTTTGTATTTATCCTTCAAGGAACTATTACATTATAACTCATACCTTCATCACCTATTTCCATAATGTATAAAAATGTTTGAAAATAATGTAGCAACATGTACTTAATATTTCATTTTTCAGTTGGAGGTGTAAAATACCATTTTTTTTTTTTTGGTTAAGTAAGGAGTCAAATTTCTAATCATGTGCACTGAATATCTTTTTTTGAAATCCTTAACAACTTTTTATACTAATTACTGCTTATCAGAATAGTAATTGCTTTCTTAATCATGTATGGCATCTAAAGCATGATTTTTGGAGAAATAAAATTTTATTTTATTTTTATTATTTTTAAAAATTTTTTAACATTTATTTATTTTTGAGACAGAGCATGAATGGGGGAGGGTCAGAGAGAGAGGGAGACACAGAATCTGAAACAGGCTCCAGGCTCTGAGCTGTCAGCACAGAGCCCAATATGGGGCTCGAACTCACCGACTGCGAGATCATGACCTGAGCCAAAGTTGGATATTTAACTGACCCAGCCACCCAGGTGCCCCTATTTTTGGAGAAATAAAATTTTAAAGAACAACTACAACAAACACACACATAAAGAATGATTATTAATAGATAACATAGAAATTAACTGAAAATTAACCTGTTAAAATCATTTTGATTAATAACCAGTTACTGAATGGCAAAACTGACTGTTCAATTGATAAAATTTACCAAAAATTTGTTTCAAGAAATATTCTTAGAGTATAGCCAATGAATTTTTTGAGTGTATCTACTGAACCTAATCTTTTATTTTCCCCTAACATTATTGGTGGGCTTAAAATACATCAGGCTTATTTTAAGTACTTTACATAAATTAATTTACTGTTCACAACAATCCTATTATTATCCCCATTTATAGAGAAGAAAACAGAGGCATTGTTATGCTGGGAAACTTGCTCAAGGTCACACAGCCAATAAGATGTAAAGTCAGGCTTAGTATTGCCATACTTCCTCATAAAATGACATTCACGGAAATTAAGAAGTTTAAGAATGTGTTCAGTATATCAAAAAATAAGGAGACTAGGGGTGAGGAGTTAAAATGGTGGAGTAGTAGGAGGACCCTATGCTTGCCTCATCCCTCAAACACAGCTACATAAATATCAAATCATTCTGAACACCCAAGAAATTTATCTGAGGACTGACAGAACAAACTGCACAACTAGAGAGAGAGAAGAGACCAGATCCTGGAAAGTAGGAGGTGTGGAGAGGTGATTTGGGGGAGAAAAGGATTGCAGGTGCTGAGGAGGGGAGGGAGCCGTGATCATGGAAAGGAGAGAGAGAGGGAGAAAGCAGCACACAGGGGACTGCACAAGGAAAACACCTCCCTAAACCCGTTGACTGGGAAAATGAGAGAGGCTGACTATCATGAGATTTTAGAACCAGTGGAACTCAAAGACTGGAATTTTAGAAGTCTGTGGCTGGGAGAGATGGCTCCCCTTCTGAGTGCATCTGGGAGAGGTGGCATTGCCTCTCAGGGAACAAAAGAGCTTGCAGGGGCCATTGCACTCCCCCACCCCTTAAGCATAGGGGCAGAGACACCTGCTGAGGGCAGCTAACCTGGATGCTGGCTTTTGCTGCACTTTAAACTCCTCATTCCTTCATGTTGGTGTGGCTGCCCTTCTGGGACAAACTGGCACCAGCCATAGCATTGTGAGACTCTTCCCCAGAGAATCAGTGCAGGTCTATGCCATACTGGGCCCTTAGAGTTTGGAGTTTTGAAACTCAGTGGCATGGCTGAGATAAAACACAGTGGACTGCAGCTGCCAGGTGGACAGATGGTCCAGACACAGTCAAGGTGAAGGCAGTGATCTAAGGATGCCTTGGACACACCAGGGGAGATTTTTCATTCTTCCGTGAGAGCTTCCCAGAGAATGGTGGGGATGAACTCCCCTCTCCAGACAGTAGGAAGAGGGCCAGAGCCATTTTTCTCCCCTGCCCATCAGCATGAACTGACTTCAGTGAGCAACACAATGCCAACAGTGGAGGCCTGAGCTAACCTGAGCTAACCCTGCCCCCTTGTGCTCTGCAGGTGCTTCTTTATTAGGGCAATGTGCCTGCGAACCAGAGCAGTGGGTCTTTCCTCAGAAGACCAGCACCCCACCCCCACCCCCACGCACACAACAAGTCTACTGGCTATAGAATGCTTCAAAGCTGCAGCTCTATTGGAAATAGGGTCAGGCCTTTTTTAACAGAGAGACTAGGGCACAACTAGTTAAACTCACCACACTCTGGAAAAGGTCCAAATATTTCTGACTGCAGAAAAGGAGAAACTCTGCAGAGGACTGACATTAGGAAAGAGCAGCCAAAACACAGGAGCAGAGTGCACACAGCATACACCAGAAACTTCCTGAAGCACCAGGTCCTGAACAGTATATGACCTTTTCTTAATAAAGTCATTACTCTAAGGAGCAAGAAACATAACAAGCTTTCTTAACACACAGAAGACAGAGACCTACACAAAATGCCAAGATGCAGGAATTCATCCAAAAAGAAAGAAGAAAGGGTCATAGACAGGGATCTAATTGAACACATATAATTAATATGACTGATCCAGAATTTAAAACAACAATCCTAAGGATACTACGGCTTGAGAAAAGCATAGAAAACACCAACGAGTCCCTTACCACAGAGATAAAAGACCTAAAAAGTAGTCAGGTTGAAATAAAAATGCTATAACCAAGATGTGAAACCAAGTGGATGTAATGCTGACAAGAATTGAAGAAGCAGAGGAAAGAGTTAAGTGATATAGAAGAAAAAATAAGCTGAAAAGAAGAGGAAGAGAAAAATGTTGGATCATGAATGTACACTTAGAGAACTGAGTGACTCCATAAAGCATAATAACATTCATATTATAGGAGTCCCAGAAGAAGAAGGGAAGGAAAAGGGGGCAGAAGGTTTATTTGAGCAAATTATAGCTGAAAACTTCCCCAACCTGGAGAAGGAAACACATCCAAATTCAGGAGGCACAGAGAACTCCCATCAAAATCAACAAAAGCAGGCCAATACAAGGGATAGAGTAAAATTTTCAAAATATAGAGATAAGGAAAAAATTCTAAAAGCAGCAGGGGAAAAATCCCTAATTTATAAAGAAAGACAAATAAGGTTAGCAGCAGATCTCTCTACAGAAACTAGGCAGGCCAGAAGCGAGTGGCACCATATATTCAACGTGCTGAATGGGAAAAATGTGCGGCCAAGAATATTCTATCCAGCAAGGTTATCATTCAGAATAGAAGGAGAGATAAAGAGTTTCCTAGACAAACAAAAACCAAAGGAGTTTGTGACCACTAAACTAGCCCTGAGGAGGAATATTAAACGGGAATCTTTCAGAGGGAAAGAAAGGCCAAAAGCGACAAAGACTAGAAAGGAACAGAGAAAATCTCTGGAAACAAGAACTTAACAAGTAATACAATGGCACTAAATAACTATTTATCAATAATCACTCTGGATGTAAATGGACTAATGCTCCAATCAAAGGAATCAGGTATCAGAATGGATAAAAAAAACAACAAAACAAGACCTGTCTACATGCTACCTACAAGAGACTCATTTTAGACCTAAAAACATCTGCAGATTGAAAGTGAGGGGACAGAAAACCACTTATGCTGATGGATGTCAACAGAAAGCTGGAGTAGCCATACTAATATCAGACAAACTAGATTTTAAACCAAAGACCATAATAAGAGATGAAAAAGGGCACTATATCATCATAAAAGGGTCTAACAACAAGAAGATCTAACAATTATAAATATTTATGCCACCAACTTGGAAGCACCCAAACAGAGAAAACAAAACACACATATAGGAACTCATTTATAACAATACAATAACAGTATGGGGACTTTAATACCCCACTTACAACCATGGACAGATGATCCAAGTAGAAAATCAACAGGGAAACACTAGGTTTGAATGACAGAGTGGACCAGATGTACTTAACAGATACTTTCAGAACATTTCATCCCAAAGCATCAGAATACACAATCTTTTCCAGCACACATGGGACATTTTCCAGAATAGATCACATACTGGGTCACAAATCAGGCCTCAAAAAGTACAAAGAGATTGAGATCATACCATGCATATTGTTAGACTACAATGCTACTAAACTTAATGTCAACCACAAGTAAAAACTTGGAAAGACAACAAATACATAGAAGTTAAAGAAGACTCTACAAAAGAATGAATGGATCAACCAGGATATTAAAGGAAAAATTAAAAAATACATGGAAACAAATGAAAATATAAACATTATGGTTCAAAACCTTTGGGATGCAGAAAAAGTGACCGTAAGAGGGAAATTAATAGAAATACAGGCATATCTCAAGAAGTCAGAAAAATCTCAAATACACAACCTAACCTTACATTTAAAGGAGCTAGAAAAAGAACAACAAATGAAACTTAAAGCCAGCAGAAAGAAGGAAATAATAAAGATGAGAGCAGAAACAAACAATTAAAAAAAAAATAGTAGAACAGATCAATGAAACTAGAAGCTGGTTCTTTGAAAGAAATGATAAAATTGATAAACCCCTAGCCAGAGTTATCAAAAAGAGAAAGGACCCCCAATAAATAAAATCACTAATGAGAGAGGAGAGATCTCAGTCAACACCACAGAAATACAAACAATTATAAGAAAATATGATAAAAAATTATATGCCAACAAAGTGGGAAATCTGGAAGAAATGGATGAATTTCTATAAATATATAAACTACTAAAATTGAAACAAAAAGAAATAGAAAATTTAAAAAGACTGGCAACCAGCAAAGAAATTTAATCATTAATCAAAAATCTCCCAACAAACAAAAGTCCAGAGCCAGATGGCTTCCTAGGGAATTCTACCCAACATTTAAAGAAGGGCTAATACCTATTCCTCAGAAATTGTTCCAAAGAAAAAGAAAACTTGCAAACTAATTGTATAAGGCCAGCATTACCTTGATTCCAAAACCAAAGACACCACTAAAAAGAAGAATTAGAGGCCAATATCTCTGATAAACATGGATGCAAATATTCTCAACAAGATACTAGCAAGTTGAATCCAACAGATTAAAAGAATCACTGAGGGAGCCTGTGTGGCTCAGTTGGTTAAGCATCCAACTCTTGACTTCAGCTCAGGTCATGATCTCACAGCCATGGGATCTAGTAGCCCCATGTTAGGCTCAGCACTGATAGCCTGGAGCCTGTTTACAATTCTCTCTTTCCTCTCTCTCTCTGCACCCCCCCTGCCACTAGCATTCTCTCTTTTTTTCTCTCTCTCTGAAAATATATATATATATATATATAAATATTCATATATATATATATGAATGATTCATCATGATCAAGTGGGGTTTATTCCAGGGATGCATGGGTGGCTCATTATTTGCAAATCAGTCAATGTGATACACCACATTGACAAAAGAAAGGATGAGAACTATATAACCCTCCCAATAGATACAGAAAAAACATTTGACAAAGTACATCATCTGTTCTTGATAAAAACCCTCAAGAAAGTAGGGACAGAAGGAACATACATCAACATCATAAAGACCATATATATATAAAAGACCCACAACTAATAACATCCTCAAAGGGGGAAAAACTGAGAGCTTTTCCTCTATGGTCAGGAACACAACAGGGATATCCACTCTCACCACTGTCTTTGTTTGTTTGACCACTGTTATTTAACATAGTACTGGAAGTCCTAGCCTCAAAAGAAATAAAAGACATCCAAAATGGCAAGGAAGAAGGCAAACTTTCACTATTTGTAGACATAATGATAATCTATGTAGAGAACCTGAAAGACTCCACCAAAAAATTTCCAGAACTGATACACAAATTCAGTAAAGTCACAGGATACAAAATCAACATACAATAATCTGTTGCATTTCTTTATACCAAAAATCAAGCAACAAAAAGAGAAATCAAGGAATTGATCCCATTTACAATGCAACAAAAACCACAAGATACCTAGAAATAAATAAAACTTTCCAAACTCACCACAGTATTTGAGCCAAGGTAATGCTTTTCCTGGGAAGCACCTAGTCAGTGACTGAGCACAGTGGATGTCCTAGGGCCTGCCCACTTCTGCATCATGAGGATTCTTTGAAGAGGCAATCTTTAATCTGGGGCTTACCATTGATTTGGTCAGGACTTTCTCATACTTGTATCACAGTTTAAGTCTCTCACTGCCCAATCTTGCCTCTTTCCTGTCAGGTGTCAGGTCAAACATGCCCATGACCAATCATTTTTTCACTTCTTTATCTTTGATAGGCACTACCAACCCTCTGTGTTTCTGATCAATAAACTTTTTGCACTTCTGACTCCAAATCAGCATCAGACTCTCAGAGAACCCAAAGTGACATATTAGATAACTCACATATTTATATCTCCTTGAAGTTTCACACCTGTAATTATATACATCCATTTAAAGTAACCTCCCGGATGTCTCAAAGAGAACTTAAATGGAACCTGGACAGATTGAACTCATAATCTCCTCCTAATTTTTTTTTCCATTCTGTTTAGTGAATAGGCCTAGCATCCATTTGGTTGGGCAAGTCAGAAAACTGGGAGCCATCCTCAACACTTATTCTTGGCAATCCTGCATATCCAGGTCATCAGCAAGTCATGCTGGTCTTACTTCCTATATATGCTACTTTTTCTGTTTTCTCTTTAGCTCCAATACCAATGGCCTTGGTTTAAAATACCATCATCTCTTGATTTATTTTATGCTAGTCTCCAAAAACTGCATCCACTATCATCACCAACCGATCTCCCATTCTCCATACTACAGCCATGATTGTTTTTCTAAACACACATCTGATCATGTCACCATCTGGTTTAAAATCCTCTTGTTGTTTCCAGGGTGTCTGGGTGGCTTAGTTGGTTAAACATCTGACTGTTGATCTCAGCTCAGGTCATGATCTCATGGTTCATGAGATCAAGCCCCACGTCATTCTCTGGGCTGACAGCATGGAGCCTGCTTGGGATTCTCTCCCTCCCCCTCTCTCTTTCTCTGTCTCTCTGCCCCTCCCCTGCTTGTGCTCTCTGTCTCAAAATAAATAAATAAACATTAAAAAAAATCCTCCTGTTGTTCCCAGTTGTTCCTACAATAAAAACAAAAGTCTTTAATACAGAAAGTTCCTGTGTTCAAGCTCCAACCTCATTTCCCTTTCCTATGCCATATTGCAACTGCATGATGGCAGGGACAGTGCCCATTGTATTTATCATTTTATCTCAGAGTCTACTTGAACAACTGGCACACATCAGGTGCTCAATATATAGTTGTGTAATACATAATTAAATGATTGAGTAAATGAGTGCATCATTTGATTGAATCTATTCACAATCCACTGGACACATTTTGTGTTTTTTTTTATTGTTGTACTTAATCTCAGGGATGCCTATCTAAATCTTATCCATCCTTTAATTTTCAGCTCAAATATAAATTCCATCAAGAAGTTTTCCTGGACTTACTAGCTGAAAATAGTTATATACTCTATTATAAAATCCTATATTCTTAAAAAACTACACTTAATATGTAATCATTTGATTCAATATCTTTAATATAACTAATATATCCAATTAAACTCCACATCCCTCAAGACAAGTGTTGAATTTATGCCTTTAAGTATTCTGCACATCAACCTACATACACATGTGTGTGTAAGTGTATATTCTTGACTTGATTGAATGATTTGATTGACTGATCTGGCAACATCTGGATGATTTGTCTTGCTACTAGAGCAACGGTGGTGATATTAGAAAGAGTGGATGAGGCTAATAAAAATGTGATGGCCCAGTAAAAATGTTGGTTAGGCAATATATCTCTTGACTCTAACTTGAAGTATCAAGAATAGGAGACTCGTTTGGCCTATAAATTTTTGTTGGTTTTCTAAACTCAAATGTCATAAAATCTACTTCATAGCTACAAAATGTGCATTGGCTGTGTGTTTGTAAGAATTGCCTAAGCTTGACAATGGAGAAATTTTCCAAAGGAATAAAATGTTTACTGTTGAAGACCAAAAAGTTGATTTTAGGTGCTGGAGAGGCAGGCTGTTTAAAAATCTTGAACTGATTTGAATACATATTGATGTACATTAGAAAAAATAAACTCTCACATCAAAACTATGACTGTTATGGGGCGCCTCAGTTAAGCATCCAACTTCGGCTCAGGTCATGATCTCACTGCCTGTGAGTTTGAGCCCGATGTCGGGCTCTGTGCTAACACCTCAGAGCCTGGATGGAGCCTGTTTCAGATCCTGTCTCTGTCTCTCTGCCCCTCCCCTGCTTGCTTTCCATCTCTGTCTCCCTCTCTCTCTCTCAAATATAAAATAAAACATAAAAAAAAAGACTGTCATAGCTAATATTGCTTTGGGTAGGATTGAAAAACAAGCATTTCAGTTTTGAAAGGTAATTGTAAATAAAAATATTAAAATAATTTGTGATATCAAATATGGCCAAAACCATGACTGAAGCTTCACAAACATTATTTTAGAGAACTGAAATGTTAGTCTAACTCATTATTGAAACCTAGATTCTTAGCACTATTGAATCAGTAATTCAGTTTAATAGCTTTCATTCATCAGATATTTATGGAGCACTGTGTATAAGTAAAGCACTGAGCTCAAAACTAGAGAAATAAAATTATTAATAACATGTCTTTGCTCAACAAGCTCACAACCTCAAGGGGAGGACACCATGGGAAAAAAAATAAATAAATAAACCTAGTGTGAATGCCCTAACAGAAGGACATTTACTGAAGGGTTAGTTGTGGAGGGGGAAGAAAGGTAAGAATAATGAGCTCTGCCTGGTGAAGGGGGTATCACATAAAAAAGAGGGGGTTAATACAGGAGCTTCACTTGGGAGGCCAGATAGAAGTTCACCAGGCAAACGAGTGAAATCACATAATTTCAGGTAAAGGCAACAATCTTTGTCAAACCAGAGAGGTATCTACAAGAGGTATTCCGAAAGGGCTGGAGCCTGCATTGCAGTATGGTAGGGGACTGGAAACTATGGTAAGAGTCAAGTACAGGCCTACTACCCATGCCAAAGAGTTTTTGCTATACCTTAAAGATGTTAGAGGACCACTATTTCAGATACGCACATGATCAGATTTCTATTTTTAAAAATAATATAAATGCTAGAGGATTTTTTGTATTCTCATGAATTTTAATGCAAAAAGTTTGAAAAGTACTTTTTCTAGCATAGATTCTCTTATTTTTTTTTCCAAAACACCCAAAAGTGAGATTTGAAGAAGAGACAAAAACTGAGGTGAGATGAGGAGAAACTTAAACTATTAGAGGAAAAAAGTCATCCACATTCATGAGTTCCAATCTCCTGTCCTGAGGGTCCTGCCTGTTTCTTAAGGAAAGTAGTTCCACTCCTACCTAGTCATTCAATATTCTTCTTTCATCTAAGAATTTCCAGAAGTATCATTGTATTAGCAATCACAAAAAGGGTACATTTTTATTATAAAAAGCTTCAAGTGATCACAGCTAAAATCACAAACAATGGGACAAGTAACATTGTTTTTATATTTAAAAAAATTTAATGTTTGTTTATTTTTGAGAGAGAGAGAGACAGAATGTGGGGGTGGGGAGAGAGGAGCAGAGAGAGAGGGAAACACAGAGTCCAAAGCAGGCTTCAGGCTCTGAGCTGTCAGCACAGAGCTGGACATGGGGCTTGAACACCACAAAACGTGAGATCATGATCTGAGCTGAAGTCAGACGCTTAACCAACTGAGCCACCCAGGCACCCTAGGACAAGTGACATTGTTTGCCCTCAGATAGTCTTCCTGCCAAAAATGCTTAACCTAATCTAATCATGAAGACTCATCATACAAGTTCAAGTTGAAGGACAAACCAAATTTCGGGAAGGTCAGTGACAGACTGGAGAACTGTTCTAGATTAACAGAGAAAAAAGAAGCAAGGCAAATTAATATAATGTGAAAACTTTGACTGGATCTTGATTTAAAAAGAAAAAAATTGGGATCTAATTGGGATAAGTGGAGAATTTTGAATATGGACTATATGTTAAATAATGAATTATCATTGTTAAATATCCTGAATGTGATCATTACATTGGGTGCCTGGGTGGCTCAGTTGGTTAAGCATCTGACCCTTGATTTCAGCTCAGGTCATGATCTCAACAGTTTGTGAGATGGAGCCCTGCATCAGGCTCTGCACTGACATCGCACAGGGGGTTCTCTCTCTCCCTCTCTCTCTCCCCCTCCTCCAACTCGAGCTCGCCTTCTCCCTCACTCTCAAAATAAATAAATACACTTAAAAAAAAAGGACAAAGAAAAAAATGTTCTTGTTCTTCAAGTTATATGCAGAAATATTTGGAAGCAAAATTTCATAATTTCAAAATAAGTTACTCATGTTTCAAGAATAAAAAAATATTAATACTTACATAAAGAGAGAGCTATAACAAATTTGTAAGGGTATATGGATCTTGATTTACTATTCTAGTGGATATTCTGTAAGCCTGACAGTTTTTCAAAATAACATGTTAGAAAAGAATTGATGTCTGCGTCGCACCCTCAAGATTTCTGATTTCATTGGTTGGAGGTGGAGCCTAAACATGGAGGCTTTTTGAAGCTCCCAGATAATGCTTAACTTGAAAACCACTGCTGGGGCGCCTGGGTGGCGCAGTCGGTTAAGCGTCCGACTTCAGCCAGGTCACGATCTCGCGGTCCGTGAGTCCGAGCCCCGCGTCAGGCTCTGGGCTGATGGCTCGGAGCCTGGAGCCTGTTTCCGATTCTGTGTCTCCCTCTCTCTCTGCCCCTCCCCCGTTCATGCTCTGTCTCTCTCTGTCCCAAAAATAAATAAACGTTGAAAAAAAAAAAAAAAGAAAAGAAAACCACTGCAACTGTTCAAAATTGTTATCATTTTACAATTATGGGGTGGGGGTGGGCAGATATCACAAGTCCTTGAGGCTAGCAGTTCTTGAGCTTGGACTATATGCCATACACTTTTTAAGTGCTTACTATGTATTAATTGACTACTTTGATGAATTTCACAGGGAGCAGGCTTGGATAGATATTTGATTTTAGTTTGTTATTATTTTTACAAGATGTGTCTGTGAGAGATTTACTTTCTAACAGAAACCCAAATCATTCCATCCCATAAATAAGATCAAACCATTTAAAAGAGCATCTGCTTGGAATATGTAAACTACCAGGCCAGAGAGTTAAACTTTGAGAGTTTATGTGAAAAACGTTCAGATTAATAGGTGGTCATGATATATATCAGTGAAAGGGCAAGAGTTTTTCCACATAAAAACATATTAATGCAACAAAATCAATGATAAAATATGTACACAGTTAACTGAAACACTGAAAGAAGAGAAATATAAATTTCTAAAATACATAGCTTAGTAAAAAATCAAACTTTATATCTGACTTTCATCCAGAATAAAAGAGTTAAGGTGAAGATTCCAAGTTATTATTTTATGTTACATTTTATTAAAAGGTTAAATTGGAGACCTAATATCAAAGGAACTTTGTGTCTCCCTGGCCAAATATAAATTTAGCTTTCATTTGGTGCTGATTTCAGGGATTTGTATCCCTTACAAGGGGAAAAATAGACATAATCTGTTGTTTTAATTATACCTTTTTATTTTTGCCCTGGCTAGGCAATGTGCATTTGCCTAGTCAATGTTCTTGGTCTTTCCATGTTTTTGCATGGCAAAAATTAAATAAATGGTAATATTTCTACAAAAGGAAAGTTCACACAAAAAAACAGAAAATACTCTTCAATATAGTAGATTCAGTCTCCGATTCATTGCTGTCTCAAACAATGTATTACTTTTTTGTTATTACAGTAATTACATTGTAATATATCATTAAACAGAATTTTATCCTTTAAAAAAATACAAGTAATTGGTTCCACCCCTTTCCTCCACTTGTGGTAAGAGTTCTAGTTACACAGCTTAAATTCAGCATGTTTAGAGCTTATCTTATACAGCTGTCCCTTGAACAACATGGGTTTGAACTATGCATGTCCAATTATACTTGAAATATTTTCTATAAGTACAGTACTATAAATATATTTTCTCTTCCTTGTGATTTTCCTAATAACATTTATATTTATTTCTATCTTACTTAATGGTAAGAATACATATACAAATATGTGATAACTGACTATGTATGTTATTGGTAAGGTTTCCAGTCAACAGTAGACTGTCGGTAGTTAAGTTTTTGCCGTCAAAAGTTCTACATGGATTTTCCACCACACGGAGGGTCAGCACTCCTAACCCCCATATTGTTCAAGGGTCAACTGTACTGATAAGCACACAATGAATCTTTATCTTTCAATGTTCCTAAAAAACAAATTTTATTTAACTATTACTTCAGATATTATTCCCATACGTACATTAGCCAAAACAGCTCACTTCTTCAGTTTTTAATTAGAAGAAATGAAATCTCCTGCTCCTTGTCTCTTCACTGCCATCTGCCCCCCTACAACCACAAAATGATGCATTATTTAAGAGCAATAATGTCCATGTTTTGAATTGGTCATATACAGCTAAGGAAGCAGCCATATGAATTGGACATATGAATTTGTTATTTACTTACACTTAGTAGTTTTAGGAGACAACACTGGAAATGAGTAAATGAAAAAAATTAATACTAGGAAGAGTTTTGGATAATGGTGGCCTTGAAAATCATAGGGAGGGAAATTTCTCCCTTATGGGTTTAGTCCTTCTTGTCCCTGAACACTATTTGCTCTGGAGTGTGTGTGTCTGTGTGTGTGTGTGCGTGTGTGTGTGTGTGTGTGTGTGTGTGTGTGCGTGCATGTGTGTGTATCTGTTTCTGTGTATGATTCAACAACTACTCACTGAGCATTAAGAATAAAGATGCCCACCTACAACTCATACCATTTGGAAGACTTTTAGAGGATAAGCTTGGAAAGGTTACACTCACTCTAGACCTGAGAGCTGGAATGTGCATGATGGATCTGAACTGTCCTTGAGCCTGCATGGGATTATTCTAATTCACAATTAGAATAGACTTCTGTGAGGTCTAGTAAATAGATTCTGGAGTGAAACGAACCTGTGGATGAGGTATAGAGTTTCTAACACTAGTTGGTGAGATTGCAAAGGAAAAACTCTTAGAAATATGAGGATAAAATGAGGTTGGGAACTGAAATGTGGAAATCCTTGTGTGCTTCCCTGTTGGACAATGAGCAAGCCATATCTAACACACTCACTTACAATTCTTTCTCCATTATTTTTAGTTTTCTTCAACACTTTAATAAATTCAGATATAACTTAACTGTTTGTAGTGGTCATGAGGTAGAAGTAAGAAACAGAGCCAATGAGACATATTGAGGCTGCACTACTTTTATCAAGAATATCTTCTGAGGGGATTTTGACAAGGACCACCATTTTCTGAAGGGACCTTAAGTGTATGAACAGGATTAAAAAAAAAAAGTCTTTCATCTGTTTTTTTTAAATTTTTTTTTCAACGTTTATTTATTTTTGGGACAGAGAGAGACAGAGCATGAACGGGGGAGGGGCAGAGAGAGAGGGAGACACAGAATCGGAAACAGGCTCCAGGCTCTGAGCCATCAGCCCAGAGCCCGACGCGGGGCTCGAACTCACGGACCGCGAGATCGTGACCTGGCTGAAGTCAGACGCTTAACCGACTGCGCCACCCAGGCGCCCCTCATCTGTTTTTTCTAATGTATGCCATTGCCTGCCATCCTGCCATATCTCTTCTTTCTGTATACATTAGATGTTGTTGAAAATAAAGTTTTTAAAACTGATTTTTTTTTCATCAAAAATGAGAGGGAAAAAAAAAGAACTGGAAAGGAATAGTGTAGAACGTTGACTTCAGTTCCCAGAAGTCATTAAACTTGTCCCCTGACCTCTGCAGATGAACGTGGGATATCATAAAGTCCTTGTTAGGACCTTGGACATTTTACTAGTAAAAGTATAATCCCAGAGAAGCCAAGGTCTCAAGTCATTTCAAGAAGCATATGAAATGGTTTTCATTTGGGAAATTCATTTAGGAAAAAAATATATATGTTGATGTGAGTACAAACATATGTTAAACACATAGATTGACCCAAACCCATGATTCGTAAATAAGAGCCTGCTCATTTTTTGTCAGTTCCAGAACTCTCACTGTACCCCACTTGGCTGTACCACGCATAGCTGTATAAAGTTGGCTTGCACACCTAAGAGATCATAATGAACCTGTAAGTTCCCTAGGATCTTATGGAATGTCACAAAGCCCTGCTGGGACCCTGAGGGCAGGCTCTGACAGCATCACTTCTTTGAAAATGTGCAGCAGAGTTCTGCTTATCGGTAACTAACCATAGAAGGGTACTAATACTTTCTGCTTTGTTCCAAATGAAAAAAGGACATGGGGGCATCACATCTGACATGCAGCAGGATCTTCCTGCTGGCAGACCTGAGAAGCTGGGATATTTAGGTAGTTAAAAGGTGACTGGCAGGAGGATCCATTGTGTTCACTGCATTGACATGCTTAACAGAATGTTGGGTAACAGTAAAATTCTGAATGCAAGATATAGATTTCTTGTCATATATCATGTTTAATAGATGTATTTAATATTCACTATTGAATATTAAAACTATATTCCCGTGAAGCAATAGAGGTATCAAGAAAGAAAAATGACATGTTATCTTTTTTGACATACAGAATAGTGGGAAAAGATTCAGAATAAATACTAACTTAATCATGACAGGTGTGCCTGGGGAAAGCACATGATAGTTACCATAAGCACTAGAGCATCAGATGAGGAGTCCAGAAAGCCTAGTTCTGTTCATGGCTGAGAGATCAAATATATTAACTTGGACAACCTTAAGTCACTCTCCTTAGTTTCCTCACCTGTCAAAGGCAGCAGCTAATTATATGTGTATATTAATTTGAGGAGCAAATAAGCTAATGGGCATGATCACAGCAAACTTTTATAAAAATCCAAGTTATTATAATGGTTTAATGAGGTAAGGCCTCTATAATAGGCAAACACTGTCCATTAAGCATAAAATTATTTTAATTAGCAACTACAGATCAGCTAAGCTATCCATATAAAAGTAGATAATACAACTATTAATATGGATATTTAAACAGGAGTGAGAGAAACATTGAAACAGTATTAAGATGGGGCACATGAATGGCTCAGTGAGTTAAGTGTCTGACTTCGGCTCAGGTCATGATCTCACGGTTCATGGGTTTGAGTCCTGCATCAGGCTCTGTGCTGACAGCTCAGAGCCTGGAGCCTGCTTCAGATTCTGTGTCTTCTTCTCTCCCTGCCCCTCCCCCACTCATGCTCTGTCTCTCTCTGTCTCTAAAAATAAATATATGTTAAAAAAATTAAAAAAAAAAAAGAAACAGTATTAAGAGTAGTTTCAGGCCCTAAATCACTTCTCATCCCATTGACACAGATAAGTTATATCAAGCTCTTAGAAAATTATTGATATTTAAAAGAAATGTATCAATGAACATCAAATTCTTAGTCGTGCAATGTTTTTAAAGAAGAACTAGTATGAAGAATAAAATCTTAGAAACTTAAAAAATTAGAATTGATGCATTAGGTACATTAAAATAGTGCACTGTAGGATATGCCTAAATTTACATATTCCCAGTTCAGGAGGGCCCCACACTTTGGTGTGCCTTTCCTAAAGCCTCCTCTGGTCCCTGGTACTGGCCAGAGTTGGTGGTGCCATTTGTTGTTCTCTAAATCCAAATCATGAACTACAATGGTTCCAGTCACCTCTTCTCCACTTTGGGGAATGCTCCAATCCTCTTCCCAGGGTGTAAAATCAACCAAATATTCATAGAAGCTCTGGGATTCATGCTGATGGGGTTTTTCTGCACCCCAGAGTTAGTCCCTGTTCCAGGAGGGCAGCCTGTTGAGTGGATAACTCCTGCTAGTCAGCACAGCATTTCTTTTTGCAGGATCTGATGACATTGGGTTGCCATAAAGGCACCTACACAGCAGATGTCACTTAACTCTCTCATCAGATGTAAGTTCAGGGCTGGGCTACTGAGAATTCATTGCCAAGCCTGGGCTAGAGCTATGTGTATGGGCTTGGGAATGAGATCTCACTCAATTCTCTTCTGACCACAATGCCACCTCTAGTGTAATATCCAAGGGTGTGTTTGAACCCCTGGCTACTGACTCCTAGCACAGTTGCCCATCTCCTCTGCAGGCTCCATGCCATGTGTACTAGCCCTCTGACTGTGGCCATACTTATTTATCCAAGGACTTTGGATTGATATTGGCTCTTGCCTTTGATCAATGTGGTATGCCATGTTCTTCTGAAATGATTTCCTTGTGCATATTTGATAATTTTTTTTCTTTCTCCTCCCCCAAAACCTCTCGCCTATCCTTTCTACTGATGGCAGTGGAAGAAAGACAGGTAGTTACCAGTAAACTCATATTCTAGGAATGCAGTGATGATGGCATAAAGAGTTCAAGAGAAGACATGTTTGGAAGACGTGTTCTATGTTTATGCTATAAAATTCTAAATGGTAAATTTAATATGACTGGAAAATGAATTGTTTGCATTTTCCTACATAGTCTGAGTAAGGCTTATATTTGTGGTCATTATCAGGGAAGCTCGGTGAAAATATCTGAGAACAATCCTTATAAGTTATCAATCACAGGAGGAACTATGATGCATTTATGAGTGAATAATTATGTGAACAGAATTTAAAACATGATATTAGGGAAGTGCAGAGGTAAGATCTATATTTTTTAACATAAGCAGGTTCCAAAGAACTTTGACCTTGTAACAACATTAATGACTTTTGTGTCGATGAGATATATGCAATTAGCCAGGAATGATGCATTTGACAATGCAGGACATGAAGAAATGGTTCCTGAACTAGAGGAGATAATCCACAGATACTACTGGGAGAGGCCACCGACCTTGAGATCTGCCACTGACCTTGAGCAGTCCTGCATGTTCTTGCTCATTGTGCCAGATTATAAAATTAGTCTAACTCCTGCTACTGACCAGTTTCTATAACTGGTCACAAAAACATTTAGTAGGTCAAGGTGACTACAACAAGTGGTGGAGGGGTAGACCTGACTGGTTTACTGCTTGCTACAATATTTTGCAACTTGTTCAAAAAGTTTTGCACCTCCTCCCCTTTGGATCCTCTCCTGTAATACAGCCCCCTTCATGTGCAAGTATCACCTGGGCCCCTTGCGTCACCCTGTGGGACTTGGCAAGGAGAACCAACACAAATATGCTGGCAATTATGCTGTTTTCTGTGCTGTGAACAACTGAGTCCTTTGTCTCTGACTCTAGAATCCTTGAAATAGAAACAAAGTTGTTATACTGCAAGTAGTAACCTCTCACAGACTTCACCTTTCTTGGCAGATAACCACACAGAATTTTCATGTGTATTGATTGGACAGTAAACAAATGCATAAAGATCCCTAATCAGTATTCTAAATTTTCATCAATATTGTACCATAACTCACATGGGCCTATGAATTTTGTAACACATTTTAAAATCAGATTAGTCACATAGACTGGAACCAGACAGAAAATATTCACCCTGGACTCTGTACAGTATTACACTCTAGGTAGGGATGACCCTAGGTAGGTTTTCATTATTTGAATGGCTACTTATGCTGTTGAGTAGGAAATGTACCCACGTTGGCTTTTTGTCTTGTGAAACTGAGAGTGCTGAAATAATATGTAGGTATCCTCTGCTTTTTTGAAAGTTCGCATTATGCCACTTTTTTACAAAATACCTGTATTGGTACCTGTTTTTGCTAACTGAAAGAAATCTGCAGAGAAGTTTCACTTTTACAGAAAAAAGGCCAAAAGTGAAAATAGCATTCAGTGTTTGTTTCACAGTGAGCCATCATACAGGCACTATGGCCAAGCTCCTACCCTGGAGTGATAGCTTTCAACTCTGTCAGTGAGCAACTGTGTTTTATCTGGGTTTATTTTGTGCAACTGTTAGCAAGATGTGTCCTGAGGTATCTGAAAAAGCCTAGACAGGTTATTTTTGGGGACTGGGGATGCTCAAGAAACTTGCCATACAAATTAATGGTAATTGTTCCTTTGCTTTCTGCCATTTCAGCTTACAAAGTTTTCATTAGAATCCTTCACTTTTGGATAATGGGGGAAACCTGTAATCACATGTGTTAAGTATTACAGTTCTCAAAATATGTATTGTATAAGTAACCAAGAAAGTTAATAATTAAAAAGAACATTTTTATTGAACTATCATATGTCAGTCCCTGATCAAATATTTGATATCAATGATCTCATTTAATCCTAAAATCCTATTATCCTCAATATTCTTCAACCATTTAACATGTCTGAAATTCCATCCCTAATTAATATTTTAAAATACTCTACTTAAAGACATGGATAGAGTGAAGCTTAGGATAAGGAGAGTGTTAAGGACAGGTTGGGTTTTTTACAAGATATGTTCAGAAGATACCAGATTACCTTGTAAATTGGATAAGAACAACAGAGATGAGGAACCATGAAAACTAAGGTTTTCAAGGACCTTAGGAATTGGAACTAAGGATTTGAATGCCTTCCTCAGGACTCTGTTTCTTTCCTTTTTTTTTCAGTTCCTTTTTTCTGTTTAGAATTCATGGTACAAGCCTAAATCACCACCACTGGAAACTCCTGGACTCAGATTCTTAAATCTTCACCACTTGAGACAAAAGGGCTCATCCCTCTAAGTTAAGTTCCTATGAAGGAGTCTGATGGGCCCAATACGTATCAAGTTTATATCCCAGAAGAAGGGAAAGATGCTAGACAAACTAAGCAAATAAATATCTACAATAAGACATTAGACAATTATGGGTCCATTTTTACTTTCAAATTATGAACTAACTTTATCAATATCACTGGTTTATTTTTGCAGGGAAAGTATACAACTTGAATGCCACCTAGGAAGCCAGAACCCACAAAGCAATGAGCTTCCTACTATTTATGAGCATGGCACTGAGGTTAAAAAAAAAAATGAGGCTCTGTATAGCCAAGAAATGTATTCTAAACACATTGTAGTTATCAGGGATCATCAACCCTAAAGTATTCCTTATCACCAAAAAGGGATTGCCTAGTAAGGCCAATAAAGGCAGTGGAGTTTATTAATTATCTTTAACAAATAACTATATTAAGACTACCCAATGTCACAGAAACACTAGTTAATTGATTCAGCAGCATGTTTGAACTTACATTCGAAAAGTAAAACCACTTGTTTAGCATTGCACAAAAATACCGTCCATATTCTAATCATGGATTTTGACGTCAAAGGTGCTCAGCTAAATGGGAGCTGTTTGCAATGATTAACACTTTCAAAAACATTTATTTTCATAAACTTGCAAACTCCAGAGACAACCTCTTTCACTAGGGGACATTTTACAGAACTGCTCCTGAAAACTGAGTGTACACAAAAGGACTGTATTATTTTGATGACTGTTCGCACTCATTTCTAGTATTGGCACCTTTTTATTAGAGCGACATCAAGATGTGTCTGTTAAAAAAAAAAAAGTGGCTTTTACATGCCAAATGACTTACTAGGTGCATGCCATAGTGAAAAGGCAGGTTAAGGGAATGATTAGAGGGACATTTTTCTGTTATTTGACATGAGTGCCTGCAACTATCTCCTCTCCTGATTGGGGAAAAAAAAAATGTACTGGAATAGATACTGATGGCGTGAAAATAAAGATTAAGATACCCTAGTAGGCAATCAGCATTTATATCCTGTGGCAGGCTTGGAGGGGTAGATTTTTTTTTTAGGGGTGTTGGCTCCTTCCTTACCTTTTCTGAAATCAGGGCCATATGACATTCTTGGTCCTAAGACACTTTTGTCTTCCTGGGCCCCTTCCTCCATAAAAATCATTACAAACTGTATTTATCACTGGGTTGGCAGAGACAAATATATTGCTCCTTTATATTAAAACATTTTCTTTGACCTAAAAGTCTATTTTTATTTTTATTTTTTTTAAGAATACAGATTCTTTTTTTTTTTTAATGTGTATTTATTTTGGAGACAGAGAGACAGAGCATGAGTTGGGGAGGAGCAGAGAGAGAGGGAGACACAGAATCCGAAGCAGGCTCCAGGCTCTGAGCTGCCAGCACAGAGCCGGACGCGGGGCTTGAACTCACGAACTACGAGATCACGATCTGAGCCGAAGTCGGACACCCAACCGACTGAGCCACCCAGGCACCCCCTAGAAGTCTATTTTTAATTCTGATGTGAGGTCTATTAAACCATGCTCATGCACCTCTGAAAGCACTGTGGTCACCGGACACTGTGCCTACCGTGCATAACAGATAAGGTGGCCCTGACTAAAATCCACCTCTTTACTCTACAAGAATATCCAGCCTTGGAAACCTAGTTCACTTAGGTTCATGGCACTTCTAGGTGAGAACTATTATAAGATCAAAGATTCTAAATGGCTAGCCGGTGAGTCCAAAGATCCACTCATTTAAAAAGAATAACTAAAGAGCATCATCACCCACAGGCAAACAGTTCATTCTCTGTTGACTCAAACACAAATGTTGGAGTTGAAAAATTTAGATCAAAAAGAAATACAGTGCAGAAGCACATGCTCCCAAGGAAGCTTTCAAATGTTCCCTTTGAGTGAAATAAGTTGGCAAAAGAGTGTCAGCTTAGAATATGTTTAATATCTGTTGGTTAATGTCATTCCACATTCTACACTCCAAGCCACAGAAACTTAAGCAAACACTTAAAGGGGTTTGACAGAAACAAATATCTTTGTCCTAAATGAGATGAAATCCACTTCACATTACTCAGTTAATCATTCAATAAATATTAATTAGTTTCTACTGTATTAGATGCTAGGGATATGAGCCTAAGCCTGGTGTGTTGGGGGGTAGGAGATAGTGGTGGTGACACTAAAAAGGCAATGTGAAAGGGATTGTTTGCCATGTTAAGGAACTTATTTTATCCTAAAGTTGATGAGACAATGAATGATTTTAACTGAGGAATAGTATGATTAAAATTATAATTTAGAAAGATATTTATAGTAGCAGTATGGACCATTGGTTTTGCAACCTTACTTTCAGGACAGAATCACCTGTTGAGCCTTGAAACTTGTCAATGCTCAGACCCCTCACTCCAAAGATAACTGTTCATTTAGCCTCAAGTAGGGCCCCAACCCTAAGGAGTTTTAAAAATTTCCAAGATGATTCTGATGTGCAACCAAGGTTGGAGAACCCCTGCTATGGAAGACTGGGATAGAACAAGACTGTGCAGTGAGAGATAATAAGGAACTAGACTAATAGTACTAGAGGAACACAGAGGAACTCACAGCATACAGGAACAAGAAATTTGTTTGGTTGGATTTACCATGAGTGATTTCAAAATGAGGACAATAAACCGGTGTCTCCAGGATCTAGCCACATGGCTCCACCATGTGGATAAACTGTGATGTATCAAGTCAGCTGATGGGTTTTTTTCTTTCTGATCCTGGTTGCTGTTAACATGAGAATATTAGTAAAAATAAATTAAAAAGCCAAAAATAGTACATTGATTAGAAGAAAAATATGTATTGATACTTTAAAAGATTTAGAACTCAAATACTTTATTCAAATGTGATATAATGCTGTACATATGCTTTATAATTTTTCCTTGGGTGCAACCTTTATGAGAAAGGTATTTATTTACTTGTATTAAGTCTAAAGTCTATTAAATAGTGAAATTATCACATCTGGTTTTGGGAAAAATATATTAGGTGAGTTGCTTTGAGGACTCGAAATGCCAAACATTTATAATTGCTTTTTATCTCTATAGGATTCCTTGAAAGTAGCTTCATAATCATATGCACTCTTATTCTTGGGCTATACTGAAATAATTCAGGTAGAAATTTTAAATTGATTAGAAGAGCAAAATAAGTTGATTAATTTTTATGACTATAGAAGTTTCTCATCTTATTTAACTACTCACATAATTCTCTTTAAAAGCTTGGAATGTGTGATTCTTAATGGGAAAATAAAACATCTTCATAGTCTGTAAACTTTCATACATGATTGGCTATTGTAATTCATCAATATCTCTTCAAGCAAATTCTAAAAATGAGATTATTAAACTAGTGAAATTAACATAGCAGTTCTAATTCTCCAGTCTTCAGACAGTGTGCTCAATAAGCACTTTTTCAGTTCATAATTAAGTTGTACTTTTCATCTCAATGTTTAAGCCAAGTTTAAATTTCAATTCCATATTCTAATTTAATGTATAAATCCAAAGGTTTATATTTCACTTCAAAACTATCTTTGTTCTGGAAGAAACGTAATCCTTACCAATTGAAAGTTATCAAAATCTATTAAAGCAAAAAAATAGTTCTAAAAATGTAAATGGCTAAGAATATTGTCTCACTGTAATGACACCCTGTTGACAGAAAGTTCTTTTTCTACACACAGGACAGTTATTAACGTATTAATAAATATTTTTAGATTATCTGCCAGATGTAAGGCACTATGTGTGCATCATAGGTGATGTCTAAAAACAGGATCCCTTCTTCAAAGAAATTTAAGTCTTTGTGGCAGTTCATATAATCACATATTAAAAGTCCAACAACAAGGCAACATGGATTATATTTAAAGTCTAAAACAGTGAAACAAAGCAAGTGCAATGAGTAAGAAGACATCGCAGTAAGCTACAATACTCAGGCAGTAACAGAATAAACAGGATTTAGCTAGATAGACTTAAAAGAAATTTGTACAGACAGAAGGAGTTTAGGGCATTGCAGTCAGGGACTGTGACAACAGCAATAACTGAGAAACAGAACACACTTTGCAGGCCAGCAGCATTGGCCATACTCAGGAGTACATTAGAAATAGAGAATCTTGTGCTTGGCCTATGGATCAGATTCTGCATTTTAACAAAAACTCTAGATGATTTTCACTTACATAAAAACTTTAAAGCACTCTTAAAGCAAAAGCAAACTTTTTTTTTTTTTGTAAAGGGTCAGATAATAAATATTTTTGGCCTAATGGGCCAACTACTCACCTTTGCTGCTTAGCATGAAAGCAGCCATAGATGATAACATGTAAATGAACAGGTTGGTTTCCAGTAAAACTGTATTATTGTGATGGTTAGTTTTATAAGTCAATTTGGCTTGGACAGGGGGTGCCTAGGTATTTGGTTGAACATTGTTCTGGGTGTGTCTGAGAATGTTTCTGGATGAGGTAACATTTGAACTGGTAGACAGAGTGAAGCAAACTGCCCTCCTCAGTGTGGGTGGGCCTTATCCAATCTTTTGGAGGTCTGAATGGAACAAAAAGACAGATAAAGGTGAATTCACTCTTTCTGCCTGACTGTTTTCCAACTGCCATGTTGATGCTTTCCTGCACTTGGACTAGAACTTAAAATAGGTTCTCCTGAGTCTCAGGTTTGCAGACAGCTGATCCTGGACCTTCTCAGCTTCAGTAATTGCATAAGCCAATCCCTCATAATAAATTATAAGATATATAAATATATAAATAAATACAAATATATGTATGTATGAGTGTTCTGTTTCTCTAGAGAACCCTAATATTTTTATCATCTCAATTCTAAATTTTATAACAATGGAAGAATAATAAAGAGGTTAGTAATTTTTATTACTCTATAACCAAAGGATATTTTAATCCAATTGTGGGAGAATGAAATTTTCCTCACCTTTTTTAGCCAGTGGGAATGTGGTTATGAATAATTTTTTTTCAAATGGACATTAAGTTTCACTGTGGTCATGTTGCTTGTGTATAAACATGAGGCCAACAAATGAATAAGCATCTCCTATTATTTCTTCTCACAAAGGTAACCTGGAATAAAAGTATGGTTGCCTTCATTCAACCTAACAGAAAAGGTGGAGACTCTCCATGATAAGGTATGCTGTCATGCTTTTCATTCTCTGGGCTTTAAAAATCAACTGCATTGGGGTGCCTGGGCGGTTTAGTTGGTTAAGAATCAGACTTCGGCTCAGGTCATTATCGTATGGTTTGTGAGTTTGAGCCCTGCATTGGGCTCTTTGCTGACAGCTCGGAGCCTGGAGCCTGCTTCAGGTTCTGTGTCTCCCTCTCTCTGCTCCTCCCCTGCTCGTGTGCTCGCTCACTCGCTCTCTTTCTCTCTCTCAAAAATGAATATTTTTTTTAATTTTTTTTTTAATTTTTTTTTCAACGTTTATTTATTTTTGGGACAGAGAGAGACAGAGCATGAACGGGGGAGGGGCAGAGAGAGAGGGAGACACAGAATCGGAAACAGGCTCCAGGCTCTGAGCCATCAGCCCAGAGCCTGACGGGGCTCGAACTCACGGACCGCGAGATCGTGACCTGGCTGAAGTCGGACGCTTAACCGACTGCGCCACCCAGGCGCCCCAAAAATGAATATTTTTTTTTAAAATAAAAATAATAAAAAAAATTTTAAAAATCACCTGCACTGATGTAACTGGAATAGTAGTTCTCAAAGTATAATCCAAGTTCCCAGCATCACCTGGGAACTAGTTAGAAATGTTCATTCTTGGTCCTACTCAAGACTGGGTGGTAGGGCCCAACAATTTGTGTTTTAACAAGCTCTCTAACTGGGTATGTTGAACATTAAAGTTTGAAAACCACCGAACTCAAGGGAACTCAATGTAACAATGCAGATTCTTGGGGCTCCACTCTAGATGTATTGAATGGGAATTTCTGATTTACATTTAACAAGCTGCCAAGTGACTGTTAGATTCATTCATATTTGAAAGTCCCTATTTTAGAGTTGCTGCTTGTCTTTCAACCTACCACCCATCCAACCTGTAGGGCTTTGCCAAGTTCTATATTTTTTACATTTGCAAAAACTTCCAAATGTAATGCTAATTATCAGAAGAACCTAAGATTTTTAAAACTACAGACTCCCAGGTCTCACTCCAGAATTACACACAAAAACATATTATACAAATGTATCCCATTTCATATAGCATATACCATATGTTATATGATATGCATGACACACATGATATCTATCTGGGAACATAGTGAGGACTTTAATTTTATATTTCTGAATCTTATATAGCTATTCAAAGAGTGGACATTTGGGCCTCACCATTAGAATTGACCCCCTTGTCCTATTTTAATGTGGATTTTATAAAGTCTTCATTATTAAAACAATCACAAATAATTTCCAGATTAAAGTAATGCCATTCTGATTATTTTTCTCTCCCACTCAAAAATTTTAACATTATTACATACAAATTACTTGGCTTCACATTCAACACCCTCTGCTAATCTTCTTACTAATTCATGTCTCAATTAATTCACCTTATTCTCCATCCGAGCTATGTTCTTTTCTGTCTCCAGATACACCTTGTAATTTGTTCCCCTCTACTTTGCCCAGGCAGATCCTATGCACCTGGAGTGATGCCTCCTTCAATATCAATAACAAAACCAAATTCACATAAGTGTTATAGCCTCCAATTAGCTTGTTCTAGGTATCCATTAGGTAATAACTAACATTTATTGAATTATTTGTAGGTTGAACTATTGAACTATTTCCTTCGCTGTCCAAAAGATGAAACTCAGGATAAAATAGATTAAAGTGACTTTCCCAAGAATACTCAGTGGCAAGTAGTAAAACTGGAAATACTAGAATTTGGTGAGTCACAAGTGAAATTTTCCACCTGTTAAACTGCTATACAATCGTGGAAATGATTATGTGGTACTCTATGTAATAGATGTACTCACTATTGATTAATGGATATGGACAAAGAATAAAGTTGTAACAAATCACTTCCAAATATGGTCTCAAGAGAACTAAGCCCGACTGTTTTGGGGAAGGGGGTGGTTAACAGTAATCAAAACGACAGCAACACAGGAATCACCTTCATATTGACCACCTAACTCTGACTATCTGAAGAGACACTAAGCCTGTGGAATGAACCATGGCTAGCAAGGGTTGAATGAAGTATGCTCTGGGTTTTCAATTGGTTTCAAACCACATAAAGGTCTTGTCTACATTAGTACCAGGTATCAGCACTTAGGGTTAAGAAATCTTACTACCCCACTCCCTGTTGAGCCCTACCCAAGGTTCATGTCATTGTGAGGAGACTGTATTTGTGTATGTCATAGTCATTTGACTATAGTCTAAGAATCCTGAGATAGGGACTGTGAAATACTCCATTTTTTTATCTCTATCACCATCATCACCACCACCTAACAATTAGTACTAGGCTCTGAGTATAGTGATGATTTAGGAAGATGCTGAATTGGGTACGGATTTATAGAATTTGCTCCCCATTGTGTTGTCAAGCCTCTTTAATTTTAAATAACCCTAAAATCAAAGAAAAAGTGCTTCAATTTTGGGGGTTACATTTAGACCAAGGATATTTTTTAGATGTTGTTTATTCTTTTTCTTTTACTTTAGTATTAGTCAGACTTTGGAGAAACTCGGTATTAACTGCAAGCAGCTCCTTTTCTCTTTTAGTCATAACTTGAAAACTGAAAGAAATAAACTACTACGAAAGGATTTTAGAGCTAATGCTAACTGCATATATCAAATATATTTGCAAAGAGCCTGTTTTTGAATATCATTGCCAAGTTATATTTAGAATGTCAGACACCCATCTCAATAGCTGAAGGGGGGGTACAGTTGCATGTCAAATTTTAAAGGAAGAAGGATATTGTGTGTTTCTGTGAGCATAGATATGCCTTATTCTTCCTCCCAGCTTTAATTTTTTTTTTTCTTTACGGCCCTAAAATCAGAAACTATGTGGATACGGCTATACTAGTGTGTTTGGGAAATAACTGTAAGCTAATTAGCCCACTTAATGTTTTGCTGGACCACAAAATTATTCCAAGTTCCACATATATTCATCGGGCACTCCCTCACCCTTCCAATTTCCCTTTTCTTCCTTTACTCATAAGATCAAGCAGTTTGATATTCCTTATTTTTCCCAAAACATTAAGAACACTAGGGCAGAGCTGAAGAAGAGGGAAAATTACCTTGTAAAAAATAAGAGAAATTCCTAATACTGTCATGAGAAACTTCGGCATTGCATGTGGCTCAAGTATAGAGCCTTTCCATCATGACCAACGGATGATACCTGTTTTGCATCGCCTGATCTCAGATTCAGTCCTTCGTTTTGAGGTAATGCATGCAGTCAAAATACTTAGAGTTTGTCAACAAATACATACTGTAACACAATTTAACAACTGTAGGACAATAAAAGAGATTGTGTTTACTTAAAAAATCGCTGTAATCTTTCCTGTTAACATTCACTTCTGGATAGTGCCTATTGAAATGATCTTTGTTTTCAAGTTTTGAATCTCCATCCAGTGTTGGGGAAATTGTGATGTTAAAGTAATGGGGCTGGGGTGGGAAGTGGAGGAGAAGTGACCATGTATTGATAATTTTGAAATTCATTTCTCTCTATTCTTTAAACTTTCCCATAAGTAAAATAAAAGGCATGGAGAGAAACACTTGCTACTTTTTAGTAGGAATTTAAATGGAACTAGGTAAGGGCACCAAGTTCTAAGTCCACAGTCTGCCTTCCATCGTAGAAATAGCAATAAACTTACATTCAATAAGCTGAACAGGGGAATGTCACTCAGACATAGTGATTAATGTTGCATCCAGCCTGGTCACCTTAATAAGAAGAAATCATATATGAGCCTTAATGTTAGGGCATCATCAGTAACAACTTTATTCTGTAGCTGGTTAATCTAGATACCTTTCTACATCCCAAAACTATGGTGTTAATTTTGCTAGATAAGATTTGTTACAGGTTAAAAAAAATAGTTATATTTTCAACACCAGGTTTTTCATATTTGTCTTCTTGATGAACTATGACAGTGAGCAATTTTACTTTCATTCTGTGGGAATCCTATTCTTCCATCTCTCTAAAATGTCGATCTCTATTTCCTTTTACATAAAACTAAAGGAGTTGTCAAATGCCTTTCAGTAAAACAAAATAAAAAGAATTGACATAGTATACATAACTGTCATTGTTCTAAGATTTTATACATATATATACTCATTTCCTCACTTCCTGCCTATCTTTTGCAACTTGCTGTTTTTCCTTTAAAATTATTCTTCCCCATTACACAGTATTTTAGGGTGCTTACAGTCTACTGGACTCGTAACTTGCCATGCCCTTCCTTGACATCAGCACATTCTCTCCTTTCTCTTTTCTTAGCCAATTTGCTAGTCCAAATCACCAACATATGTTCAAGGAGTGTTTGGATTTCCAAAGTGATAAACTACAAATATTCAAGTGTGAGGAATTCAAATAACTCTAGCAAACTCTACCCTCAATTGCATCTACCAAAATGAAACAAAAAAGCTCTCCCTTAAGCCTCTAAAAACATTTTCATAGAAAGCAGATTTCTGGATATCTTGCCACCTCCTTTTGCCTATGTAAAATTTCAAGACCTAAACTCTCTTTATCTGCCTTTTGTTTTTAGAAAAATTATTTGCTGCAAGTAGGTCCATCTTCCTAACCTGATGTGTGATGCACAGAATAAAGTATGCCTAAATGGGACAAATATCTAAACCAGTAAAGGCTTTTAGAATCCATATAGATTTTGTATCACAAATGCAATTTTGAAAATACTAGTAATAAAAATTGCAAATCTCTTAAGCACTAACAATAGTTTATTGTAAGGCTCCCTTGGGGCAGTAATGAAGATGAATTCAAGAAAAGCCTAAAACTACCATACATAGTGCTTCTGATACGGAAACGGGATGAGACTGGCTAGTAATCAACAGATGGGGAAGGAAACGATCACAGGAAAAGGACAGGGTCACATTAGTGGCAGAACAGTAAGGAACAATATATATGCACCGCTTGTAGCTTTTCAACCATGTTCCATGCTCTCTGAGGCCGTTTTTTTTTTGTAATGTTCCTCGCACAGCCTTTTTAAGACTCAGGAATGCTGCTGCCTTAGGACTTTGTTCTATCTGCCTCAAGATCATCCCCCGCGTGACGGATAGGCATACTCCCTCAAGTCTTTCAAGTCTTTGCTCAGATGTCACCTCCTCATGTACCCTATTTAAAAGTTGACACTTTCCCGGGTCCCTTTGTGCACTTATTCCCCCTGTGAATTGTTCATGTTGGCCTCTACATGGAACTTCCGTCTGGTTTTCCACACGCGCCTGTCGCTTCTCCTTTAAATTTTGTCGGGAAGGGGTGGAGCTTAGAGGCTAAGCTCACAGATAGGAGGAGCGTATCCGTAGGCTCCGCCCACTTGTCTGTCAGGCGCCCGCCGGAGGGACCCGCGGGGTGTTCTCCTCTTAGTCCGCTCCGGAAACGCGACTGCGGACGGAGGTACCACGTGATCGTAACGTCAACGCGCAGGCGCCCGCCGAACTGACGCGCTCGGCTTCGGCGGGTTAGTGGTCGGGGTTTAGGTGATCTCCCACCGCCGTGTTGTGGCGTTTGGGGTCTTTTTCTCCAGACTTCCTGGCCCTGCTCTGGGATTTCACTATGTACCACAACAGTAGCCAGAAGCGGCACTGGACTTTCGCCAGTGAGGAGCAGCTAGCACGACTGCGGGCGGACGCCAACCGTAAATTCAAATGCAAAGCGGTCGCCAACGGGAAGGTGAGGATCCCGGCGGCCGGTCCCCTGCCCTCGCTTCTAAACTCTTGAGCAGCTGCTGCCCGCCCTCCCTTGTCCACCCTGCCTTCCCTGGGGCCCCTGCACACCTCCGTCCCCTCCCCCCGCCCGTGCGTCTCTGGCGCGCGGGGCGTTTATTTAACGAACGGACGGGTACCTTGCCAGGTGTTTAGGCTGAGGAGACGAACTACGCCCTTAACGTAGTCGAATGGCAGGTGAGTAATCAGTAACATGGCGAAGGAAGGTCTTTGTAGGAAGCTAACGTAGTGCGGGAGCAGAGCCTTTCGTTTGTTAAGAGGCCATGTCAGGGAAGGCTTTCCCCAGCAGTTAATGCAGAGAAGATGGGAAAGGAAGTTCCGCGCGGACAGAGCCACAGGTGCAAAGTGGGAGGTCGAAAGTTGCCGGACGGGGCCTTGGAATGCTCAGGGTCCTGTGTCGCGGAAGGTCTGAACAGGTGCAGAAACTTGCCAGCTGAAGTGAGGAGTTTGAGTTTATGATGATGAGATGGGGAACCTTTGAAAATTTAAACGGGGAATTAACCTTTCAGATTCTGTTGTAGAAAGAGACCTCAGGAAACCTGGTGGTGAATGTATTGGGCGGGTTCGGGGACAGGGTGGACGCGGGGAAACAGGAGACGGGTTAGCACAAACCAATTGAGGATGGTTTAGACTTTGGGCCTGCCAGCCAAATCCTTTCTCTTATAACTCACGCCGGTTTAATCTTTTTTCATAAATTGCACCACGTATTCTAGTACAAGCTTCCCTCCATCAAATATTCCATGTTTCAGACCTTTTGGTACTCAGGTACTTTTCCGTTTAGTTCACTTCTGATTCATACTGCTTAATTTTTGTACTACGCAAAGTAGTACATACCACGCTGTGTATGTACCAGGCACTATTCTCAGCATTTAGTGAGTTCCTGTAATCCTCATAACTATCCTGTGAAGTGGATACTGCTATTATCCTTGCTTTCCAGCTGAGGAAACTGAAGTATAAAGTGGTTGAGTGACTTTTCAGGGCTACATTGTGGCAGAGCCAAGATTTGAACCCAAGGAGTCTAGTTCCGGAATTTCTGCTCTAAACCACAATGCCATACTACCTCTGTAAAATTAGAATCTGTGATAGTTTCCTAGGGCTACCCTAAAAAATTAGCACAAACTGGGTGGCTTAAAACAACAGAAGTTTATTGTTTCACAGTTCTGGAGGCTAGAAGTCTGGGATAAAGTTGTCAGACCATGCTGTCTGTAGGTCTCTGGGGCAGGATCTTTGCTCTTGCAGCTTCTGATAATCCTAGGTATTCCTTTGCTTGTGACAATGTAACTTCGCTTTCTGTCTCTCTCTACATAGTGTATCTTGGCATGTTCTTTTTATGAGGATACCAGTCGTATCGGATTAGGAGCCCACTGTACTTCAGTATGACCTCGTCTTAACTAATTACATCTGCAGAGAACGTTTCCAGATAAGGTCACATTCTGAGGTACTGGGGGGTTAGGACTTCAACATACCCTTTTTTGGTAGTCATAATTAAACCAATTACACTACCTAGTGGATATTTGTTGTAAAAGTGTTATATTATTAACCATCTAGTGTATTCTGTAGAAGAGTGTATAAAGACAGTTAGGAGGTAATGTTTTAAGGGTGAGAATCGTCCTTGAGACACTTACTGATTTTTACCTCAACTGTGTGACTTAATGACTGAGAAAGGGACGTTGAGAGCTCTCCAGCCAATGACAGTGTGTATCTTCTTTTTGATTTGTAATTGATGTCAAACTTGTGAGCATATGCACACACACACTCATCATTCTTTTTTCTCTGAAGAAGCAACTGTCCAGCTGACATTCTGAAAAATTGTGAAATGATGGTATAGTTCAGTTTATCAAATATTTTACTAAAGCTATTTTGTGGAATAATTGGTAGCTCTATAAAGAAAAACAGTGATGTGGTATATTTCCCTTTGGTTGAAGATGAAAACTAAATTTAATCTGGATAGAGAATAGTATTTTAAGATTATTGAATTCATTGAACTTTCGCTGTAACTTTTGATCTAAAGGTTCTTCCAAACGATCCAGTCTTTCTTGAGCCTCACGAAGAAATGATGCTCTGCAAATACTATGAGAAGAGATTATTAGAATTCTGTTCAGTGTTTAAGCCAGCAATGCCACGGTCTGTTGTGGTAAGTTATGATACTGATGAAGTATAATGTCCTTTAGCTGACTTCTGAAATCAGGACTCTTCTAAATGTGTAACTCAGTTCTCCATCCGCTGTAGTCAAAAATGCACCTTAGTTATATAAATATGTAATTTATGTATTCACATTTCTGTCACTCTGTGTTATTTTTTGATAAACTCCTTAATTTAGGAATTTCTGTATTGTTTCTTACAAAGTATTTCAGGTCTCATTTCATTGTTGGAAGAATTTTGAGATCTGCTAGACAGGTCACGACATCCTCATCTTAGAGAGAAAGAAAAGATTAAATAATTTTCCAGGTTCTCAACTAACGAGCAATAGAGCTGGGAGTAGAACACAGACTAGTGCCTTTTTAAGTCTGTCACACGTTTGAAATAATGCATTCATTCATCATTTGTAATCAGATGCACCGGCTAAAACTCATGCCATAAGAAGTTGTTAAGCCTTGATTAGGAGAAGCTGGAGATTTATCTTTTGGTAAAAAATTGTCTTGTGGTTGTTTCCGATGTCTGGTTCTAAGAACTCCGTGTGTGTGTGTGTGTGTGTGTGTGTGTGTGTGTGTGTGTGTGTGTGTTTACTGTGGTATGGTAATGGTGAGAAACAAGTAGTTCAGACTTTTTGGCTATATGGATTTACATGCACTGTCCTTGTAATTGTTCCTTTAGAATGTATTCTTGTTTATTGAACATCAGCTGAGGTTGAAAAGCTGAAAGAAAAAAAGGAGTATAAAATATTTTTTCATAATTCTCTTGCCAGTTTGTTGTGAAGATCAAATATGAAAGTCTGTCTTGAGTGAAAGTCTATCTTAAGTTTCAAAGTTATATAGAGTGAATAACTTATGACTCAATAGAGAATAACCTCCCAGGAAACAATCTCCTTTTTTTTTTTTTTAATATTTATTTATTTTGAGAGAAAGCTTGCGAGCGAATGAGGGGCAAAAAGAGGGGGAGAGACAGAATCCCAAGCAGGCTCTGTGCTGACAGCACATTGGACACGGGGCTCCATCTCATGAACCATGAAATCAAAAGTTGGATGCTTAACCAACTGAGCTACTCAAAGTGCCCCGGAAATAATCTCCATTTTCAAAGTTGAATATAAATTGAAGTATATTGGAAATACCAAGTTCAAAAGTACTCGTGATGTTTTTTTGTTTTTTGTTTTTTTTTTTAAGTTCACCTGATCTTCATCTGAGAGATAAAAGATTTATGAAGAATATCAGATGGCCTTGATTGGTTTCTGTCTCCAGATTTGGTTCTGTTATTTTCTGATAAAAGTGCTATAACATAAGGCAGTAGGTTTATGTGATCTTTTCAGATGAAGAAACTGAATTCTTGAATAAACTTATTTGTGGAATGTCTTTTTTTTATTTTTTTATTTTTTTTTTCAACATTTATTTATTTTTGGGACAGAGAGAGACAGAGCATGAACGGGGGAGGGGCAGAGAGAGAGGGAGACACAGAATCGGAAACAGGCTCCAGGCTCCGAGCCATCAGCCCAGAGCCTGACGCGGGGCTCGAACTCACGGACCGCGAGATCGTGATCTGGCTGAAGTCGGACGCTTAACCGACTGCACCACCCAGGTGCCCCGTGGAATGTCTTTTTATAACGTGCTTATTTATAACTGATAAGTTTTATTGTTTCACATAAAACGACAAAGTTAAACTTTTAAAATATTTAAAAGAAAAGGTTTTTTTTTTTTTTTTTTTCTATCTAAAAATAGATAAGTGTTTATCTTGTTGGTTCTAGCCGAATTGCATAGTGGTTAAAAGTACAGGTAGGTCTTAGGTGAATCCACCCCTATTGCTCATCGGATGTGTGACCTGGTACAAGACCATTAACCTCACTGGTAGTCATTTTCCTTTTCTATAAAGTGGAGATGCCAATACTTCACCAAGCTGTTGTAAGGAATAAAAAAGATAATAGATTAGTGCTTGGCACAGAGTCTGGGAAATGGGATATGGTCAATAATTGGTAG
The DNA here is from genome assembly GCF_007474595.2 of Lynx canadensis. Lineage (NCBI taxonomy): Eukaryota > Metazoa > Chordata > Mammalia > Carnivora > Felidae > Lynx > Lynx canadensis. Next base: position 150,399,864 of record NC_044303.2, on the reverse strand, counting down.
GTGCCTCTTCTGTTTAGTTTGGCAACATGATCATGAATCTATCACACAGACCCAGAGCGGATTTAGAGAGAAGGTTTATTGCCCCAGCTGTGTTAATTCTGTCAATGTTTTGACAAGACTGATTTAAGCTGTGAATATTTGTGTGTTTTTCTTGGTTTCTTCTAATCTAGGTGGCTTTGTTATTCTCAAGTCTAAAATAAATACACACAGGGTGCCTGGGTGACTCAGTCAGGTGTCCGAGTCTTGATTTCAGCTCAGGTCATAATCTCACGGTTCGTGAGTTCGAGCCACACATCGGACTCCACGCTGACAATGCAGAACCTGCTTGGGATTCTGTTTCTGTCCCTCTCCTGCTTGTGCGTGCACTGTCTCATCTCAGTTTCATTCTCTCTCTCTCTCTCAAAATAAATAAACTTAAAAAAATAATAAATACAGACTTTTTGAAATTAAGTTAGTGCCCATAGGAAAGATAACCCAGGGTGTGTGAGGAGGAACAACAAAGGGTCTTTTGGCTGTGGCATTTCTATAGTAATTCGTCACAATTTATAGGATTAAAGAAGAATTAAGACGTTTTGGTATTTTGTATGGGTAACTTTTTTTTTTTTTTTTTTTTTTAACATTTATTTATTTTTGAGAGAGCATGAGTTGGGGCAGGGCAGACAGAGGGAGACACAGAATCCAAAGCAGGCTCCAGCCTCCGAGCTGTCAGCACAGAGTCCGATGCGGGGCTCGAACTCACAAATTGTGAGATCATGACCTGAGCTGCAGTCAGGCTTAACTGGCTGAGCCACCCAGGCGCCTCTGCATGGGTAACTTTTTTAAAGAAACCTTTGCATAAGTAAATTTTTTAAAACTTTTAATGAAACAACATGTATGTCTGAGTGGATTCTGATTATGTATTTTTAATCTTAGGGTACAGCTTGTATGTATTTCAAGCGTTTTTATCTTAATAATTCAGTAATGGAATATCACCCCCGGATTATAATGTGAGTATAATTCTACTTTATTGATTTTCATTTAAGAAGTCTTTTATACTATTTGTGGAAAAAATGACTTCGTAATGATAATTTAGACTTGTATTCTGTTTTGAATTTCCACTATCCTTATACTTGTCATATATCTACAGTACTTTCTCCCTGTAATACTGATGTCATCTGAACTTCAGCTTGTCCAAATTTAAATTCTGTTTTTCTCAAACTAACTTCGCTAATATCTCTTTCTGTTAGTGGCACCTTTCTTCTCCCTGTTGCTCCAATGAGAATCCTTTGTGGTACCTCCTGTCTTTGTACATCAGTTAGTTTACAAGTCTTGTAGCTCCATATTCACTTCAATTTAATAAAGGTCCCTTAAACATAAGGATGAAGTTAGCGTGAGACTCATCAAAGAGTTTGCTGTCAGTGACATTGTCCCTGTTTATTTTCTGTCTTTTTCATTTCCATTTCTACTAGTCTAGGTCAGGCCCTTGTTACTTTGAATTTTGATTTTTGTGGTAATTTGTTTACTAGTTTCTTACCTGAAATTTATGGTACTAGCCACGAGAGTTTCATAGGTTAGTTCCTGAGGTAATAATCCCTATTGAAATGCTTTCAGAGACATCACTGATGGCCTTCCAGTGTTCTTTTAACCTACCTTCTCAGGTACACCTCTGTGTACTGTTGTGTTCTTTCATCTACATTTCATGATTCAGAGTACTTTTATTCTTCAGTTATTTTTCTAGATATTTATGTTGAACTGTACAAAACTGCCAGTAATAGTAGTCAATAATGGTTAAATGCTGTGGCAAGATTATACAGTTCAACCTAATTTTATAGTCTCCTAATGGATAAAAAGTTTGAACAGGAAACTTTCTTTTTCTCTTTTTTTTAAATAAATTTCTTGCAATATTTAGTGTAGTCACTTATTATGCATTTTTAGAACCTATTTTTAGAAATAAAATATTCAGGTATTTCTCAAAGTTTGTACAGATACCATTCCCTTCCCTTTGTTTTTTCCTCTAGGCTCACTTGTGCATTTTTGGCCTGCAAAGTAGATGAATTCAATGTATCTAGTCCACAGTTTGTTGGAAATCTGCGGGAGAGTCCTCTTGGACAGGAGAAGGCACTCGAACAGATTTTGGAATACGAACTACTTCTTATACAACAACTGAATTTCCACCTTATTGTCCACAATCCTTATAGACCATTTGAGGGCTTTCTCATTGATTTAAAGGTAATCTTACTGATATAAAAGGTAAACTAGTAGAGTGTACACCTTTGCTATAGTTCTTGAACCAGAAGAATCTGAAATCTTGTTATAATTTATATTCATCCTGATTGTTAAAACATGAGCTCATCCGAAACATGAGTTTAGCGTGGACTTCCACATCATTAGTTCTCAAAGTTGAGTGTCACCTGAAAGGCTTGTTAACTCAGATTGTTGGGCTGCACTTACAGAGCTTTTTATTTCGTAGATCTGCAAATATTGGTCAAAGAACTATAATGAGGACTATTGTCAATTTAGAGTAATGCTTTTGAACTTAAGTCTCCTAACTCTGGAGTACACTGTCATGGATCTGATTTAAAGAACCACAAAAAAATCTTAATTTTAAACTAGAAGATTGCTAAGTGATTTCTAGTTTTAGTGCATTGTGAACTTGAATCAATATATACGCATCAAAAATAGAAGTAGATAAACATGCACAAAAGCAACTTAAGCTATTTTGTTTTTGCCCTCACAGAGGACTTGAAAAGTGGGAGTGAAGTCAAAATGGAAGTAAAAAACTGGTTCATTCATCTCAATTGAGTGGCAAAATTTGGGCACTTTCCATATGCCAAAACACTGTTCTTGAGGATGAAGACAGGAACGCCCTCAACTATTAGAGGCCTTAGAGTCTAATGGGAAAGACAGTCATATATTCAGTATGCTCATTGTTACAGATGGAAAAATACAGGATACCTTAGAATGAGATAGCAGGTTGAGAGAAAGGAAGACAGTTCTAAGAAAGTGTCATTTAGAGTGAAATTTCAGAGCAAGAGTAGGAATTAGGTAAAAGAACATCCTAGTCAGAAAGACTTCTTTGGTCAAAGGCCCAGATCTAAGAAACCATGGTGCACTAAAGAACCTAAACAGAACTTAGAGATAGAGGGGGAAGACTGCCACAGAGTGCTGCCTGAGTGGGAGGTAGAGTCTCTACTGTGGAGGTGGTACTAAGGATTTTGAGTAGAGCGGTGGGAAACCGTTGTAAGGCTTAAGTCTGGGGATTTGCATGATGAAGTTTGCAGTTAATAAAAAAGTCCTGTTGGCAAGCCCTTGCATCAGTCTGCATCATACATTTATTGCACATATGCACGCGTCAGGCAGAGTGTGGAGAATGGATTAGAACGGATGACTCTGATAGTGGAAGTGGATACAGAGAGAGCTTCCTGGACAGAATCCTGGCGGAATCACTAGAGCTTGGGGATTGATTTCATAATAGAGATTGAGAACAGAGGAGGAACCCCAGGTTTATGGCCTAAGGATATAGGTAGATGGTGGTTTGCTTCCTGATATAGGAAACACTGGCATAGGAGAGATTTGTGGATGGTGGAGGGGTGGGGGTTGATTGATAAATCTGGTTGAGGACATAACTTTTAATAGCTGCAAGACATCACGTGTGTCTGGAGATCAGAGCAGATGGCTAGGCTAAATCAGAATGGATATAGGTGTTGTTGCTCTTGGAAAATTTAAAGTGGTTTGGCCGTAAGGACCATTTAAAGAGTAGTTGGAGAAATATAATATGCTAGTAAGGAGACTGAATAATATTCAGAGAGATAGCACTTTTTGGAGAACTGAAGGGAAGAAGAGTACTTTTAGAAGATGAGCACAGGCTCCTTTCCAGGCCTGTTCAGAATTCAGGCAAAGTAAAAGAACAAGGGTAGTGTCGGCTGGATTTAGTGCCAGAAGGGCCATTTGTGATTTTTGTGAAAGTAGTCTCCGTTGAGTGTGGAGAAAGAAAGCAGGCTGGAACCAGTGGGGAATACATAGAAGGTGAGCAAGCAAGTAGGTGTAACATGGATTAAACAGCTTGTCTTTGAAGTGGAAAAAGATGAATGATTGAGAAGATGGGGGAACTCCTAAAAAGAGATGAGAGAGACGATTTTGTTTGTGTTTTGCTTTGTGGAAGAAACTGATGAGGACAGTGAGCAGTGAGAAAAAGCTTAAAGGAAGGAGTGAAAAGTAAGTAGCTCAGGTTTCTCTTTGGAGTACGGTAGAAGTAGTTGGCATGGGATTCAAAGCAAAGTAGAGTTGACCTTGAGAGAATAGTAGGTCTTTTATATTAACAGACGGAAAGAGGGAAATATGGGTTGAGGACAGTGTTACGCCTGGGGGACTAGTGCTGACAGGAAATAAGAGTGTCTCTCTTAAAAGCCGAGATCATTTACAGAGAGTGTTGGAGTTTCAGAAAATTATCAAAGACATTGAGACAGGTGGAAAACGTTGAACACAGTTGCTGAAAAATGAGAGAACAAATTTTCTGTGGAATATAATTGTTAAAAGCCCTGCTGAGTCAGTGAACTTGAATTTATAGTAATATTACAAGACTCTTGGTGGTATTGTTTTCTGTAGCAACACTCAGAAATCGGGGTATAGTATACATATGTTGACAGCATATTGGGGCAGGAAATTCTGGAGGGAAATGAGGACCAGTGGTGAGTAGGAGCAAACAGTGGGATAAGGGACCAGAGGTTCTGGGGAGGAAGTCAGAGAATGGCTGTGAAGTAATTGAGCAAATATATTGGGAAAAGGAGCACTGTGGCCAGAGTGGAATGTCTTCTTTTGTCATACCAGCGGTCAGGCATTTCAGAATGGTAAGATGTGGGTGTGATGGTACAAATGACTCTGGATATTTTGTTGAGGGTATAGAAGAAATTTCTTACTGCTTTGGTACTTGATGTAGATATTTGAAATAGACCTGATGATTTAGGATTTAGAGTTCATCTTAAGTATAAGAAGAGTTTTTAGCAAATATTAGATCGTCCATATTTCTTGGGCATATTCTAAAAAGCATTCTGTAATCAAAGCAAGATCCATTTCCATTGACTTCTTCCCAAAACTAAACTTTAAGTAGCAGGAATTTCAAATCAAGATGAGGTAGTGCTTTGATTCCTAAAAGGCCTTGTAGCTGAATCATCTGGTTTGCCTTGAGAAGCGTTTACCTTGGACTGTGTATTTCCTAGGTCAACTTCAACGTTTTTATTTATTTTTGGGACAGAGAGAGACAGAGCATGAACGGGGGAGGGGCAGAGAGAGAGGGAGACACAGAATCGGAAACAGGCTCCAGGCTCCGAGCCATCAGCCCAGAGCCTGACGCGGGGCTCGAACTCACAGACCGCGAGATCGTGACCTGGCTGAAGTCGGACGCTTAACCGACTGCGCCACCCAGGCGCCCCCCTAGGTCAACTTCAAACCTCTCTTCCCCTTCCTCTTCAGGTGGAAAAGGACAAAGAGAGGTATTAACATAAATCGGCATAGTGCCAAGTACTATACTAGGAAGTTTAGATAAATTATCTTAAAGCATGTATTTCTTGTTATGGGTTGTGATTAAAAAAAAAAAGTGTGGAAGCCCCTGAGGAAAAGCACATTCTTAAAACATGCAGAATTTAATGACTGCACTTTTGGTACGTTCTGGCGCTGCATACAAAACAATCTTACATGGAACGATTAAGCTCGGGTGTTAATTTCATAAATAAAAGAATCCTCTATTAAGCATTATGTTGTTAATATAAATATTTTTGAACTGTTATTAGTGCATTAAATCTCAGAAGTGATAATATTTACAAACTTCCTTTCCAGACTCGCTACCCCATGATGGAGAATCCAGAGATGTTGAGGAAAACAGCCGATGACTTTCTTAATAGAATTGCATTAACAGATGCTTACCTTTTATACACACCTTCCCAAATTGCCCTGACTGCCATTTTATCTAGTGCATCTCGAGCAGGAATTACTATGGAAAGGTACTGATCTGTGTTTTAACTTTGCTGAGTCAGTTTATTCCTTCCTTGGAGACTGAGTTTTTAAGTGAAATTAATTCACTTTGTGACTATAGTCCTTTATATCTACTATGGTTGGGAGGGTTGGTGAAGGCAACTGAGAATGGAAATGAAATCACCTTTTCAGGAAATCTTTAAAGATTGAGTATCTTAGAGCTGAGAGGATCCATTTTATGACTAAAGTAGAAGTAAATCCGGTGATCCTCGAAAGCTTAGCTCTCAGTATAGGACAAGTTTTGTAAACTGGTAAGCAACATGTACACAGCAAATAATCTGCCTTGGTTTATCATTTATCTCCTGCTGTGGAGCGTGTGTGGCATGTGGAATTCAGGAAAAAACTGGGGAATGAATAATACTTGAGGGAATGTCCGAGTGAATTGCACTTGAGCTATAGATAGCTGATACATAAATGCCCATTGTGAACTTGGCTTTGCGATAAGCACTTTCCCTGAATTAAGTTTACTTGATTCTTTACAACAAAGTCTTATGCACAGATTAATTAAGCATTATTGTCATATTGATTTGTAACTTAAGCACAGGCTAGTAGCAAATTAGACTTTGTAAATTTTTATAATAATTTCTCTGTGGCCTTTGAAGTTCTGCCTGATTTTATTCCTGGAAAAAGCTGAGGAGGAAAGATGATCAGACTTTCTGAACGTAAACTGTTCTACACGTTTATAAGCCCCTCATCCATAATTTCAAAATCTCTTGATAATGGTGGCAGCAGACATGAACAGATGTGATTTCATCTTTATTCAACTTAATGGGAGTATGTATATGTTTCCTTACACAAATATGAGTGTCACGGATAACAGGTATCCTTCCACAGACATCACTGGACTGTTTCACATTTCATGGAGTATTCACCAGGTTCCCTTTCCAAAACATGAACAGTTTATGTATTTCAAAACAAATCCAAGATAAGGGATTGTGGGCTTAGGTTTTTGTTATGCCTCCACAAACACAGCTCACCAAATGTGCATAAATCTAAACATTTAATCCCAAAGTAATCTATACCTCCACTTATTTAAGCAAAACTTTTTCTGAGCGCCTCCTATATACTATGCACTGTGCTGTTAACATGAACAAAGCTCTAAATCCTTGTTCTTGTTAGGAAAGACAGCCACAGATAATTGATGTCTTTGGAGATTAGGTGTGGAGCTTCCAAGCCTCGAAGAGGAGAAAGCCTCTTTTCCACAATTCCGCTAACCAAATGTTTGATTAATTTGTTTAAGCATCGTATCTTATGCAGTATATATGCAGATTCTCCAATGGTGAGATTTTTCTGTTTTTCCTCAAGTAGATGAAGAGGCATGAAGCATCCTAAAGTCCAAATGAGAGTTTATGTCACCTTGAAAGTGTAGTTATAATTTCAGATAGCCAAAACTGAAATTGTGGTAATTTGGGCTCTTTGTAAATTAAATACACTTTTGAATTTCCCAGGGAATATAAACATGTGGGCATTTTTTTTTTTTTTTTTTTTTACTTTGAGAAAATATTTTCAAATCACTTTTAAGTTCTCATTTACTTTGCAAACTTTGGGGATATGTTGGAGTTGCCTTTACATTTATTGCTGGTTTCAAAAAGGGAAAGCCCTTGTGCTGTTATATTCTGGATGATGCTTTAGATTATTACTCCTAGGATGTTCTCTTGTTAGTTCTGAGTTTTCTTCTTTTACTGAATTTTTTTTTCATCAAAATACTAAAATTCTAATTCAGGATTGAGATCGAGTTGCTAATTTAAAGCTTCATAGAAGCAAATGGTCTGGTCAGCTATCTCTTAGAACCAAATGTATCACCCTTATGATTAAGGGGTGGAAAGGAAAGGAAGAATGAAACGAAACAAATGAAGATGCCAAAAGTATGAGGGGTTTTAGGGAGAAAAGGAAAAGGAAGAAACTGGTAGTATTACTGATAACCAGAAATGCATTTTTATATCTAAAATTCCCATCATAGATGATGAAGTTGTAATATCGGCCTTAGTTGTCAGACTTACATAATAACCTGTAAATAATCTGTATAGTTTAAAAGATAGCAACAAAATTTCTTAATTGTCTTTCTTTTGTTGTAATTGTATTTCACCGTTTATTCATTTCACTATTTTTCAGAGGAATTAATAATTATTTTGCACTTGTGTTTGAAAGATTACTTACACCTCGAGAATCTGTTCACTTGGGCTTTTATCAATTATAGATCAAGCTCAGAATAACTAAATATTTGAATGTAGACATTGTATTTTCATGCTGCTGTCATTGGTTCTGAGAAAGGTAATTGGGCTTTACATCCACTTATAGAAAAGTATTAACACTTTTGATTTGGACTCTTTGCAGATATGATACAAAAGATTTGTAAAGCATAAGTTGATATTCTTAACTGGTTTGAATACCTGTTAGTACCAAGAAGAGTTCACTTGATACTAAGGGGAGAGAGAAGCCTTCCTAGTGCCAGGCTCCAGCTCTCCTTCTTCCTATCTTTATAACTTTGGGCAAGTTACAAAGTCATGACCTGTCTGTGCCTCTGACTCAGATTGGTCACCTGTCAAACGAAGTTAGATTCATAGGGTTTGTATATTAAGCACTTAACCATAATGATAATCGATACTTTTAATGTTATTTGCATATCATTTTTTCTCTGAAAGCATATATATTACAAAATTTAGACAAATTAGTCTTAACATTAAACACCCTTTAAACTGAGTGGTATTAAATTTTTAAGACTAATAGTTATAGATTATAGTTCTGTGTTCAAAGTTTTGTTATTTAATACTTTTAAAGTAAATTTTAAAATTGACCTTGATGAAATGAATGTGGAGGAAACTAATTTATGATGCCATATTACTCAAGATGCTGTATGTGTTCAATAGATTAAAACTTTTTTTTCTGTTCTTTACCAGTTATTTATCAGAAAGTCTGATGTTGAAAGAGAACAGAACTTGCTTGTCACAGTTACTAGATATAATGAAAAGTAAGTGAAACAACTTTGATAAAATGTTCTTCTGTTACAAAGTTGCTTTCTAAATAAATATTATCTTGATATTTAACTTGAGACATAGATTATTGTTTAGATTTACTTTCATTGAATTAATATATCATGGAGGCATGAAGGATACATTGGTGGAGAACAAATAGAAGGTACCCTAAAGGAAGTACTTTTCACACATACAGACTTAATAGGAGAGTGAAAATATAAGATTCAGAGAGGGTTAAGACTCAAAACAGACCTTTTCAAGTGTGCACAGATATGTGGTAGGCACAGAAAAAGATCTAAATGGAACCAAATGAAAGATAATACTTAAATTTGGTGTTCTGTTTTGTAATCAGCTCTAACTAGTTTATACATGTCATTTGCTAGTCACGTTGGTGTTACAGAAGCCATGGGTGTGATTTTTGCATTATCTGGGACACTTTTGGTGTCAGAACTCTTGGCGTGGTGGTGGCTGCTACCAGCATCTATTTGGTAGAAGTAAGAATGCTGCTAGACGTCTTATAATTCAGCATAGTCTCACTAGGCTGAAAAGTGGCTCCCCAAAGACACCCATGTCTGAATCCCTGGAACCTGTGAATGTTGTTATAAAGTCTCTGCAGATGTATTAAAGTTAAGGATCTTGAGATGGGGACATTATCTTGGATATCCAGGTAGGGCATAAATGCATCACAGGAGTCTTTATTAGTTAGAGAAAGGCAGAGGAATGGACGTTTGACAGAGAAGCCATTGTGAAGATAGAGCACAGAGATGGCAGCCTTGAAAATCGGGAGTGATATGGCCACAAGCCAAGGGGTGCTGGCAGCCACCAGAAGCTGGATTTTCCCCTGGAGCCTCCAGAGGGAGCCTGGCTCAGCTGACATTTTGATTTTGGCCCATTGAAACTGATTTCAGACTTCTGGGCTTCAGAACTGTGAGAGAATAGCAGGCTTGGGAAACAAATCTTGCCCCTCATGACAGAATTTTCTAGCCCAAACTGACACTGCTGAGTGCCATTGTTGAGAAACCCTGTCTTAAGGTTGAGTAGAGATCAGCCAGCCCTGTCCTTCCTTCTTGCCCATGTCGCACTGAATGCTCATGGCCACTAAGCTCTAGGATTCAGTCTGTTGTATTTGTCCCTCAAATTTTTTGTGGTATTTGTCCTTGCTAATTAAATATGCAGTTGAAATAATAAACCAATAAAATAGCATAAAGATCGCTATCGCAGAAATGGGTAAATGGGTGTACTTTTTATATTGTTTATGTTTTAAAAGTTAAGATGCTTCAGAGCATGTAAATACCATTCCTTGATTCTCTCCTTGAAATTGAGGGCTTCCTTTCCTCTTTAATTGAGAATGATGGATTTGTGATTTATGAATCATAAAACTGTATGTCTTCAGTTACACCACTAGAGGGTTCACTTCCAAAGCTAATTGTGATGTGGCTAGAGATCTTCATTAGGATCATGGAATTTAGTGGGTAAAATGGGCCTTAAAGATAACCCACAGTGCTCCTTGTACACTGACAATTGATTACTGATTTCTTCTCAAGGATCTTTAATTTACTCCACTGTTTTAACATGAAGGAAGGATAGCTCTTGACAAAACATTCAGAGCTTTAACGATAATTAAGGTATCTTATTCATAAGTTTTTGGAACAAAGATACTGTCCTCAGGGTACGGAGTCATCAGTATTCAGTTGAAAACACTCCATTCTTTGCAGTATGAAATAAGCCAGTAGCTCTCCCTATTTGAGCATGTGGCCAGCTAGTAATAAGCCCTGGATCTCTCATCAGTCCCCTGAAAAATCTTGAGGTTTATATTCTTAGGTTTATTGTAGTTGAATAATATTAACAGACCAGGGTAGAGGATCGTTCTGCAATTATTAAGTCACTGACAAAGTAGTTTGCTTTTAGCCTGAAGAGAACATTTTTGTTTTCTTGGCGATGCTTTATTGTATAGGATCTGCATGTTGTTGAAGTGAAGGACCATTGACACATTTTACTAAGCATCCTCCCTTAATTACATGTCATCTAATAGTGATTTCCTTTGTAAATAAGAAGTATAACCTATGGACCACCGTCTGTAGGACAGAATGTTATAAATACAGTTGGTGGCAGGAAACAAAGCATGTTCACTAAATCATGGGATTTATAAAAGCTTTAAACCTGAGCAGAAAGTGACCGTGGTGGGATTTGGAAAAAAACTGACTAGAATGTAGAACATGGTTATTTTTGTGCTGTATGTGATATGGGCTAACCAGCAGACAGCTCTAATTACTTGAAGTGTGCTGTTCGTTGGATTAATGCAGAGCAATGCAAATCCTGATAATAATAATAATCACATTTCAAGAGTTTTGTTATTCCCATTATAAGGTGGGACAGTACTCCGCTCCCTTATGGGAAAAGACTTTTTATTATCTGTTATAAATCTTTTTATCCACTTAGGTATGAGAAACTTGGTAAAAAAATATGAACCACCCAGATCTGAAGAAGTTGCTGTTCTGAAACAGAAGTTAGAGAGATGTCACTCTGCTGAGCTTGCCCTTAACATAATTACGTAAGTAGATGTGTTATTCGACAATTGTCAAGTCTAGCTCATCCTTAAAATAAGTCATTTAATTGGTAACTGCTTTCGCGGGGAAAAATGACTTCTTAAGTTGGGTTTTTTTAATTGAGTGGACATTTCTAACAGGATAAACACGAGGTAATGGTCTGGTTTTCGTAATACAGTTCTCCTGCTATGACTAATGTGTTCTTTGGCTTGCAGGCCCTGTCCCGTTCTTTTACTCCTTGTGGGGTCTCTAGAGTCTTTCTCAGGAGTCTTTGAACCTCTTCTTGCTCTTTTAATCTTTGGGTTCTTGGCAGGTCTGATTGATACCTTGTCTGAGGGAACAAGTATACTGTTCCAGGTTTCTATTAGGTAGAGTAGGGAAAGTTGGCTTATTTTCTTTCAGTGGTAAACTTTATACTTAAGGAAGACCTGTAAGGTATCTTACCGATTTGTACACTAAGTGTGGCAGCTAGAGAATTCAGGTTCTTGATGCTTTGCAAATTGAAGGATCCACTCAAACCTAATCTTTCAGGAGTTTGAACAGTTGGGCGTCCTGACACATAATAAGAATGGAAAAACTATTTTCTATTTTCTGCGGAATGCATTCTGATTCAAAGGTTCTACCTTACTTGTTAGTGTTTAGTGGGAATGAGCCCTGGCATCTTACAGCTAAGGATGCATCTAAGATGTTATCTCTATAGTTGGTAAATATACTCGATTGGATAATGAGAAACCAGAACAGTGTTCCATGGCCTTCAGATCCAGGTACACGAGTCAAACTGTGTAAGTACACAGTGGTAGTAGGAGATTTATGAAGCATGCCAAATATGGGTCTACTTTATTATATTCATAACTATAATTGCAAAGCATGGCTTAGCATAGGACTTAAAATTGGTAGATTTCACTCCTGGGTTTCAGTGGTAACTCATAGGAATGAAAGAGAGGTTACAGAGAAGTAAAGAAATGTTGACTTTGGTAAGTAAAATTATTACAGCACTGATCATCTTCTTTCCACATAGATTTTGAAGGGGCTGGCAAACTCTGGTCCACAGGCCAAATGTGAACTACTACCTGTTTTTAGAAAGACTGGTCTTGGACCAGAGACATACCCGTTAATTTGCATGTTGTCTGTGGCTGTTTTCACACTACTGCCGGAGTTGGTTAGTTGTGACAGAAATGGACTGTATGACCTACAGGGTGTAAAATATTTACTTTTTGGCCATTTAAAGAAAAATTTACCACCCTCTGGATTAGACCACTGAACTATTAATCTACCCTTCTAGCTAGGTAACTGAATGGCCTGGCCCATAAGCCAAAATTCTGAATTGCCAGAGTACTACCTCTTACTCCCAAGTTACTATCTGCTTTACACTATGTCAAGCAAATTCTGCATATACATGAGTACTTGAGAGGTGCTTTTAAAAATGCAAGCAAAGGGGCGCCTGGGTGGCGCAGTCGGTTAAGCGTCTGACTTCAGCCAGGTCACGATCTCGCAGTCCGTGAGTTCGAGCCCCGCGTCGGGCTCTGGGCTGATGGCTCAGAGCCTGGAGCCTGTTTCCGATTCTGTGTCTCCCTCTCTCTCTGCCCCTCCCCCGTTCATGCTCTGTCTCTCTCTGTCCCAAAAATAAAAATAAAAAAAAAAAAATAAAAAAAAAAAAAATGCAAGCAAATATATTGCTTACATTATAAAATGCAAGCAATAAATTACTAGAAAAATGAAATAGACAAAATATAAGCTTAAATTTTATTAGATTCAACTGACATAAAATCAACAAAATTACTGTAAAAGTTTCTAAACACACACTCAGTTTCTGTACTTAATCTTCTTGCATAGTGGAAATGGTTCCTGGATTGACCAGCACTAGTCCGTGGACCACACTTAACAGGCATTACGTTAGGATAAAATATTTTTCTTTATAAATAAACTCCTTTATCTTTTTTCCATTACACAAGTAATAACTACATTGTCATTATTAAAGTCCGCCGATTCAGGTAAACCAAAGTTCTGTTAGATCAAAACCCAAATCCACTTGTGACCTCAGGGGTAATTTCTAGGTGGTTTACCTTTGCCATCATTTTCTCTGCATGTGTGTTCATGAGGAAGTTTGTTTTTTTCTCTTCATTACTGTTTTCATACATATTGTACATTTAATAGTATTGAATCTTTAACTTTTATCAGTCTGGGTGAAAAAAGTGATTACATTGGTATTTTAATTTGCATTTCCCGTATTACTGTGAGGCATTGATGTTTCTGTGCTCAACATTTATATTTCTACTTCTGTATTGCTTGCTTATAACCTTTGAGTGGTTTTCTGGTGTTATCTTCTTGATTTGTAGCTCTTTTTATATTTTATATACTTTTCAAATATATCTTACACCCGTTTTCTTCTGTTTCACCTTGTGATAGATTTCTTCTGTTTTACTTTGTGTTGTTTTACACCTTTATATCTCAAAACCTTTTCCTACCCTAAGTTAATTTACATTTTGCTTTTTGTTTAGCTGTCAAAACTATTTAGAATTATTTGTGAACATTCTGAGGTAGAAATCTTAATACTCATTTTTTAAAATCAGTAATGTTATGCTAGTCACTTTTTAAAAAATTCATAATTTTTCTCAGTTAAATATTCATTGTATATTAAGTTCCTATGTATAGTTGTTTTTTTGCTTGTCTGCTCTGATTGTTGATCTATTTAAATCTTGCTAATCCCATACTTTAAGTTACTATATCTCTTATATATAGTGTTCTGATGATAACTGGGACAAGGGCCCCACACTGTTCTTTCAGATTCTTTGGCTATTTTTGCAGTCTTTCACACATCAGAGTTATACTTGAAAGGTTCCAGGAAAAGCTTTATTAGGACTTTAGTTAGAATTGCATTGAATGTAAAGATTAATTTGAAAGATACTGTCTTCCTATCCGTCGTAGTTCATCTCTTTCCATTTATGCAGGCTTTGTTCTTCAGCAGATACATACATACCATTTACCAGCCTTGCTAGTTTATTTTGTAGTTTTTGTTACCAGTATTCGATTACTTACTGATGGTTGCTCAATCATAGGAAGAAGAGGAAAGGCTATGAAGATGATGATTATGTCTCAAAGAAACCCAAACATGAGGAGGTATGTTGTCCAAAGGTAAATTTTAAGTTACTCTTGTTGTATAATTTGGTCTGACCATACTGTTAAGATTTTATCATTCCAGAACATGAGTATTAGAGAGGTGTGGGCTTTGAAAGCCTTCATTTTCATTTTCTTGCACCCTTCTTTATGTACATTCTCTTATTATCTTAGCCTATTGTGAAGCAGTATGATTGTTACTTGACGAATTCTTCCTGTGATTATGGAAGGCAGCAGAAATAGAACATGCTAAATTTTTGCTGTTTGACTCTCCCAGGATTCTTCTCTTATCCTTTTTTTTTTAAAAAATGTACCTTATAAGTTAGATATAGATTAATAGGAGGCAAAAGGTCACAGTTGTAACCTTTACTCGTCATTGGTGTAGTCTGGTAAGACCAAGCCATATTATTCTAAGATTGAACTACCACAAAGTTTCCTGGGTTATTTACCTTCCTATAATCAGCAGAGTAAAAGTAGAACATTTTCTTAAAAGGAGGCAAGGAAGTAAACATTAATGTTATGCTTCAGTGTAATGTTATTCTTACTACATTTTCTTTCCTTCTTAGGAAGAATGGACTGACGATGACCTGGTTGATTCTCTCTAACCATTTGAAATTGACTTTTCAATGCTAACTAATCAACAGAAGGATGAAACATATATGGCATTTAAGTTTATTTAAAAATGAAATGACGTGAAAGCATTAAAGATAGTAAATTTTCTATTTTTGTTACTTAAATTTTCTTCCCTTTCAGGATAGCTTTATGTGAAATAAAACCTTTTCAAAGGGGCCAGAATAGCACCTGGTTTAGATAGTCTTGCCCCATCATGACTAATATCAAATTAATCTTTCTATAGTAGTGAAAGCTGTAATTTATTTGCCTGTATTGTTTAAAACAAATTACAATATGCAAACCTATTTTTTAAGGAAAAGCACAAAAGTTAAAAAAACCGAGTAGTCTGCTTTAAATGTGCTAGGGAATGTTTTTCAGTCTCTACAAGCCTTTATATAAATGGTTTCTCAAATGTCACTGTGATCTACTTAGCTTTTTGTAGGTTACTACTGAACTACAAAATGCGCTTCAGCTGTCAAGTGGTAGTCAGTATTTGTTTTCCTCAGTTACCTGAAAACATTACCAAATAGGTTTCTAAAAGAGAAATCAAGTAAATATGCAGTCTTTTATTTTTTTTTTTAATATTTTTTTAATGTTTATTTTTGAACGAGAGACAGAGCAGGGGAGGGGCAGAAAGAGAGGGAGACACAGAATCCAAGCTTTGAGCTGTCAGCACAGAGCCTGATGCAGGGCTTGAACTTCATGAACTGCAAGATCGTGATGCAAGCCGAAGTTGGGACGTGTAACCAATTGGAAGCCACCCAGGCATCCTGGTAAATATGCAGTCTTGAATAGTTGTCTCGATAAAAATATTAAGTTGCTATTAACCAGTAGATAGGTGTTACAGTTACTAAGAATTTTTCAAATTAAAGATGTTTAAGAAGTTTAATTCGAATTGAAGGGAGTTGATATTAAATGTAACTCCACAGACCTCTGTGCCAATTTCCTAAGGTGCAAATGGGGAAAATAATCACCTATGTTTCCTAGGATTAATTGGAATAGTGGTTGCCTATATTAAGTGTTAATAAATGTTGGATAGAAATAGTATTCACGTATTTAACTGTGATTTTACTATTCTGTTTTATTCATAATTTGGAACCAAATTATGGATGTCTGTTGAGTTTTTTCTGGAATACTGGTTGAAGGAATTCGGCAAAACTCAGCCCGTGAATCTGAATGTTATGGATACACAGCTTTTCTCAATGTCTGTGCATCCCAGGCTGCACCTTCCATTTAGAGTATATTTTAATTACATCTCAGTATTTGAGGACAGTATTTACTATATGCATATTCTTCTAATAATTTTTTATATTTTAGGTTTTTTATTTTTAGTTCCTTCTCACTTTAGAATGAGGAATGAAGTTCATTAAGTGTGATTTTATAAAAGTCGAATAGAAGAAGCTCAAGTTGACCATTTTCCAGTGCATTCCAAGTTATGTAGCAGTGCTGCTAGCCTCTAGACAGCACTGCGGAGTGTTGGTAATTTACCTTGTTTGTCTTTTAGGTCAGTAAGCTTTGGCATCTGAGCAAGGTCCACATTTATATCTGCAAAGTCTCCTACCCAGCCCCATTTTAAAAGTTTTAGAGGCTTTATTTCATCATTGACCCAACTAGTTACTGCAAGTTCCACCCTACAAAGGTAAATGACGTTTCCTATTCCAGCTTAAAAGATAAACGTGGCATTAAAATGTGATCAGTGGTGGAGAACTCGATTGCCTAGTGCTAGAATTTGGACCTCTTTGCTCCATGTCCCTTCTGGTCTATCCTTCATCCTGTAACCCAAGTGGGATACTCCCGTAAAGCAGGAGTGATGGAAAAGTAAAGTAATGAAATTGACACCAAGAGAAAGGAGCACAGGGCTGTTGAACACCACTGCTCACCTGCCTCCACAGAAGGCTTTTCTGCCATGTGCTACTTTTTGTGTGCCTTCCCCCTCCTACACCATCGTAGGAGGGAAGGAATTGTTACTTGTCTTTTTCTTACTAGGCCTTGCTCTGGTACTAAATTTGAACTGCCCCTGAAGGAGAAAGAAAATAATGAAATGCTTAGCTGGATTTAGACAATTATTCAAGATATCCCTTGGTTTTATTTTAACTTAACCCTTGTGAATACTTCACAAAAATACATATACAGAAGCAAATAAAACTATACAAACTAAATATGCAGCAGATAGAACAAGTAGTCAGAAGTTCAAAGATGGAGAACTGTTTAAAAACATCAGTTTGGAAATGAATACTTTCAACAAAAGCATTCCAGGTGTTTTTAAACACAAAATAAATTGGTAATGTATACAATGGGTGAATGGGGAACATGCCTTGATCAGTACAACGACCAATAATATTTATTGAATTCAAACTATTTACTGTTGTAAACATGTAACGAAAGCATCATGAGATCTAAATACAGTCTTTGACAATTCGAACAAAATCTGTGGTATGTTTAAAAAATAAAGCTGATGAGCAATAGATCCATTCTATATATTTTCTTTCAACAGTTCCAGCAAGAGAAATAGCACAGTATTTTAAAAAAGTATACAGCAAAGATTGTTCCTATTATAATGGCAAACTCTGGAAACTGTAAATACAAATAGTCAATGAACAGTCAAACGGTCGTATTCCTAATGAGGAAGGAGTTACAGTAAGAACAGTCAGTGATCCAGTTATCCTCAATTGTCAACAGAATCCTTTTTGTCAGTTGGTTTCATAGTTCTTTTTTTGGCAATTGGATGTAGGGAAAATACATTTTCCAAGTTCAAGATACAGTCATAGCATTTTGTTGTGTGAAAGGTGATCTGTACACCAAGGCTCAGAAGTTGGTAAAGATTGATTCCGTATGTGGAAAAAGTGCAAATATCCTGCACAGATAGCTTACAAAAAGCTGCTGGCACACTCACCAGCAGAATCTTGGATTTTGTTTGCATAGCTCACACATCACTGGAATGTGGAAAAGTGTGCTATTTTTTGGCAAGAGCAAAGGAGACATTATACTGACGTGAATTACCGTGTTGGGAGTGCTGCACTTGGGCGAAGGCTGCTACCTGACATCATTAGTTTTTGTATACTGGTTTTGTTTTTGTTGAAGCAGTTCTGTTATGGCCAGGAGCTTTTTCAGTACATGCTAAATAAACAAAGAGAACAGTACAAAAATAATTAGTAAATAGGTAACAGTTTGGTCAAATTGGAGGGAACCTGGACTTGTAAAAAGCCATTATCAATTCAAAAGAATTCAAAAAATATTAACCATTCTACTCAAAAGATGAAACCGTAAAGGTTTCTATTCAGTCCTTGACTCAGTATTTTTGTACACTTTTGAAGTAAGTAAATTCATTTGTGTGGCATTCTCCTATCTACCTAGGATAGAACATCTTTCCAGAAAACATTTATTATAAATGACACATACATCTTAAACTCTTTAAGATGATGGAAGGACATTCAATTTGCAGCCTACTGAATACTTTAAGATTATGGAAGAAAACGGACTAGGCCTTGTCCAGTAAGAATTTTATTTTTAACTTAAGGCAGTCCATAATAAACTGCACCAGGTAGGGAGAAGACAGTATACATACCATGGACATGTAAGGAGGCCAGTGGCACACATCCTGCCTAAGCTTTTAATAAGCCAGAGTGTTACCTAAACTTGAGGATTTGGGGTTGAAGAAAAGTCAGAGTCCCCAAACACAATGTTTTAATCTCTTCTATGGCCAGGCTAGTGACAGTACTCAGGAAGAGCTTAATAGAAATGGCATCTTCCCACGCCATGCTCCAGAATCTCTGAATCTGGAGCTTGCAAGTCACTTGGCCATGCACTGCATATGTGAGAGAAACAAAGAAAACGCCACCTCACTATTGACTCCATTGTTCATTTGCCATCTTCAGAAATCACTGAAGTGTGTGAAACACATCATCGTTTGAGGTCACAGTGTGCAGTATCAAACATACATAATTTTAGCCTGGGTCCACTATTCCTTTGCCAAGATCTTGGTGGAGTTATGATTCAGATTCTTACAAATGTAATTGAGAACAGTTTTGACCATAACTCAGCAAATTCCCTCTCAGTTTTATGCTGACATTCTGCTTAAGTGTTAATCAAACATCACTGTTAGTGAAGGCTGGCAAAAACCTACCTGCTGTGCACCCCGTTCATTGCTGAGTGTTCTCAGTTCATCTGAATGGGCCACACAAATCTCATGCAGTGCTGCTAAATCACGAGACAGGTCAGTTCTAGAATGCTCTGTAGTGTCCGGAAGTTCAGGTACATTCTTTAAGAGAATCATAAAGCTGCATTTACATATACAAATCTTTATAGTCACTTCTGAAAAGATCCTAATTGCTTATAGTAGACAATTTTTAACGTAATATTCTCTTAAACTTAATGTTCTAAGGACTTACTGAAATGTAACATTCAGTGCTAATTCTGATAAAACACAGAATCTGTGACCTCAGCATTCACATCAAACCTAGGTTCTGGTTTTCTACCACATAATGGCAGAATATTGTACAGTACTGTTACTCTAAATAAATGGGTTTCCTAAACCCCTTTATTAAGAGTTCTGGGTTTTATTGATCTGGTATATAGGCAAAAAAAACCCAAAAAGACAAAATAACACAGTGTAACAGCTAATCTGGATTAAATGCAACCTAAACTTAAAATGCCTCTGTTCTTGCAAACTAAACTTCATTATTCAGCCGGTATATTTTGTTTGACTTTATCAGTATATATAAGAGTTACACTGTGAAAGTGTGATGAGAACATGTCAGGCCTGTAATTACCTGTGGACTATGCCCAAAACATTTGGTTATGTGTGGAAATGATCACTGTTAATTATGATATCTTCAGGTAATGTTCATTAAATAACTTAGTACTTTATTAGCACTAAATAATCAATGTTAGTTTCAGCCTGAGAATAAACTTTAACATGGGCTCAGCCTGCTGGTAGTTTTGAATAAATCCACTCCTCTCCCTAATGGTGATAATACTTGTTAATTAACTCAGTTATTCATTTATTCATGCAGTGAATGAAGGATTACAGAAATGAAAGACTGTAAGTGCCTAGGTCACTCAGTTAAGTGTCTGACTCTTGATCTCAGCTCACGTCATGATCTCATGGTCTGTGGGTTCAAGCCCCATATTGGGCTCTGCCCTGGCAGTGCACAGCCTGCTTGGGATTCTCTCTATGACTCTCCCCTGCCTGCCCTCTTGTTCCCTCTCTCTCTTAAAAAAAACCAAAAAGCAAAACAAAAAAAAACTACAGTATTTGCCTTCAGGGAGCTTGCAGTCTCTGTAGAAGATACGTAAACGAATCACAGCAACACAGAGATATCAAAGATGTGCAGAGGACTCCTGGGAAGCAGAACAAAAGGTATTTGATTCAGGTTTAGTGCTCATCAAAGCCCTTCTGAAGGAGATACTTCAGGTGAGTGCTGAAAGATGAATTTGATTTTTGCAGGTGGTAAAGGAATACAAGAGCGTGAGGAGACAGAGTATTGGGAATTTGAAGCACTTTGAAAGGACACAATTTGAGGCCTAACTAGGAAAATGATGAGGAAGCGGGAATGTTGACACTTGTGGAGTATTAATGGAGTCCTAACCATTAATCTCAAGAATCTAAAAACTAGAAATATAGCTTAAGATAAAGCTGGCTGGTATTAAATACTGGACAGTTTGATTTTTGTTTTTTTGAGAGTGTGTGTGAGCAGGGGAGTGGCAGAGAGAGAATCCAAAGCAGGCTGTCAGCAGAGCCTTGACGTGGGGCTCAAACCCCCAAACCACAGGATCATGACCTGAGCCAAAGTTGGATGCTTAACTGACAAGTCACCGAGGCGCCCCTTGACAGTTTTCAGTTTTTTCAATCCTTGACCAGCTGTGTTTTTTTGATAATCAGAAATACTGGTATCTGCAAAACTTCCCTGAGTTCATATATAAGAAAGATGGACATTTGGCATTGGCCCCTGTATTTCTCAATTTTATCCTAAATATAAACTTACGCTGTAAATAACTTTTTACACTTGTTTTTATCCCTGAGGTTGCAAACTCAGTGCTGGTTGCTTTCATTGCATACTGGTGTGGCTGTGTTTTTAACTGAATTTGAATACCTTAAGGCAGGACATGGGTACCTCAGTCTCCTACCGTAGCATTCCCTAATGTCATACACCTGGCTAAAGTGATCACCTTTTTCATAAACCTGTTTTTTTATATATGAACTGGATCACTAATGTATTTTAGTTTTTAATTGATTCAATGTCTGAAAATCTACAATCAAGAATATTCAACTTTACTAAGAAATACAGGATCTTATAAATTGTGTGTATATATGTATACATACTATTTGTATATAATTTATATGTATACAATTACATATATACACATAAAATACATATATATAATACATAAATTCCCTGTTTTATCATTACAGTTTATTTATAAAGGCCCAATTAAGACATAGGTAGTACCACTAAGTGAAGTGTAACACTAAATCTATGTATTTTATTCTAGAAAAGCCTCAAGAACACTCATTCCAGTTTATTTAACCTGGTCAGATCTGAATCATCGATCTTATTTCAAATGCCATACACTAGCAGTTAAGTAAATACAACAACAGATTATCACAGTAAGGAGATTGAACAGCTGAAAGATAATGAACGTCAAGACAGAAATAAACATAAGTACTACAAAAGCCATAGTGAATACCTGGCATAAAACATTTAGTGTAGGAACAAATGGTTAAAATGAAATAATCTGGGAAAGCAGACAAAAATAGGCAGCTTTTTGTTTTGTTTTTTCCCAGATGGAAAATCTAAGCTATTGCTTAAATACATTAACTCTCAGCTATATTAACTATAGGTCTTAAAGTACTTCAAAAGTTACACACATACCCCAAGTTCATCTAAAAACATGATCATACGATGTTTGTTACTTTTGATAAATGGATTGACACCTTCCATATAGGGCTCCTAAAAACATAAAAACAAAAACCTTACAATTTATAGATCAAAAACAAACACTGATCGATAACCACCATACATGTAGCAAGAATTCTTACAATCTAATTATGCCCATCAATAGCAATACATGTTCACAAGAATTAATTTAACCATACAAATTTGTCTTCTAATAAAAGCAAATAACTGAGGAACTGGAATCTTTTTAATGAAAGAAATTCTAGATGAAAAGAAAACACTGAGCAATGACCAATAACTTTTGACTTCCCGAAAACTTGACTGATAGCCTAGTTTTGACCAGAAGCCTTACTGATAACATAGTTGGTTAACACATATTTTATGTTACATATATTCTCTTCTGTATTATTACAATAAAGCTAAAGAAAATACTAAAATCTTAAAATACATTTACCGTACTGTAATAGCCATAAGTGGACCTGTACAGTTTGAACCTGTTGTCAAGGGTCAACTAATTCAGATAGAATTACTGAGAAACTATTATTTGCCAACTGCCAAGATAAACATGAGCCAAACCCAGAGGTTAGAATGTAGCAGACTACAGATAATTAAAATGCAGTGCACTCAAGACTGCAACAGGAATATATACTACTCACAACCTGCTTCAGGATTCAGATAAATTCAAATGCTAAACCATACTACAAATTGCTCTCCATACTAAAATCTTAAGCCTGTTTAAAAACGTGCTATGTTGTAAAACAAAAAAGGCTTAACACAAACTCTTTTAAAATCAATAACAAATGGTAAGGAACTCTAGTCAATTCCAAAGAAACAGACATGAAAAGTAAAAGTACCATTATGGTTAGCAAAAATTAAAAACAATTAATAGTCACTGACTTTTGGCAAGGATCTGAAGAACAAAAAGTCCTACCTAAGAATTTTACTCCAAAGTTAAAGGAAGTAACTGGACAATTTTGAAAGTATGTATGGATACTTGTTATAGCAGTATTTATAACAGTGACAAGTTGGAAGCCA
Organism: Lynx canadensis; assembly: GCF_007474595.2. Lineage (NCBI taxonomy): Eukaryota > Metazoa > Chordata > Mammalia > Carnivora > Felidae > Lynx > Lynx canadensis. The sequence continues at coordinate 150,376,683 of NC_044303.2, read as the reverse complement.
TCTAAATAATGAGTACAGGAGTATTTAACACCTACATGACAACATAATCATTAAAAATAATAAAATAGTTGTACAGCAAGAAGTTTGTTAAATACTGACAAAATCAGGCACCACGGTATGATCACCACTAAATATTAACAATGCTTAGGAAGTGGGATCATAGATGGATGTTTTAAAAACTCGTCTTGAGTTATTTACAGTAAATGTTTATTATGAATTAATGAGATGGATTAAGGTATGTTTAAAAATATACTTAGTGATTTTCTTTATAAAATAGCCACTATTGAAAATCTACCTAAACTGTCCATATTTCATGGTTTTATTATGTCAAAATTTCATTTGTAAGTGGCATTTTAAAGTATCAAAAGGTTTTACCTTAGCTCCAAATTCCACAAGATTTGCTAAGTTCTGCACAGATTTAGCCACTAATATCAGTGTTCTTGCAGCAATAGGAGACGGGGAATCTATGAGAGAGAATTGGCACAGGTAATGACACTGACTCCAAAGGCATTTTCAGGTAAAGCATTATAAATTTAGCACTTTAATATTTCTTTACTGGGGGCCCCTGGGTGGCTTGGTTGGTTAAGCGGCTGACTCTTGATTTCAGCTCAGGTCATGAATGATCTCATGGTTCATGGGTTCGAGCCTCATGTCAGGCTCTGCGCTGATAGTGCAGAGCCTGTTTGGGATTCTCTCTCTCCTTCTCTCTCTACCCCTCCCCTGCTGGTGTACTCTGTTTCTTTCTCAAATAAATATTAAAAATAAAATTTATTTACTGTTAAAAATACTAACACTCTTCCATTTAGAGCTCAATCTTTTTTGGGAATTACATGACCTGTATAAATCAAAAAACAAGTTAAAGGGGGTAAAGTTAAATAAACTGATCAATATTTATAGTTTGTGAAAAGGTTGGTGCTACAAGACTCAGCAGTTCTCAACTGGTTGGTATTTCAGAAGACCTCAAAGCCTGCTTTATCTTTATCGCTAAAGAAGGGTCACTCCACAAACCCTTCATGACAATTTGCAAAACTAATTTCAACCCACTCACGTTAGCAATTTGCAGTCTGTGCACTTCCCTACTCCCAATCTTCCAGTGACTACAAAATCACTTTAAAGCTCAATAACAAAGATAACATCTGGGACTTCTGCTTTATTTTAAGGAGAGAAAAAAAAAAACAAAACTTAGAATAGTATGGAATAAACTATGAAGATTAGTCAGGAGACCTTTCCCTATAGGATGTACATAGTAGGCTACAAATGAAAACTGTAGCTATTACATATAATCCCTGAAACATAACAATTACTTAACAGTAAAAATGCATAGCTAAGTCTATTTGTCTAATTTTAGATTGTACTTTTAATCTTAAGCTGAACTATAAATAAGTAGTGCCTGGTGGCTAGGAGGCCAACATTCAGATAAACCAGTCTCTCCAAAATCTAAACTCTAATTCTTAATAGAACCAGAGATTTAACCATTTGAGTAGCAACAGAAGATAATGACAGACATCTGGTGACTATAATAAGGTAAAAATTAAGATTTAGTCCAAAATATGTTTAAATACAACTTTGAGCTTCTAATTATCAAAATAAAAACGGTTCAGGTTCCTTCTGTTCCTAATGGCTCATTATTACATTTGGAGTCACAGGGATCACCGTTCCCCTTTCTTCCAAAGAAGCCTACAGCATCTGGAAGTCCTTCCATAATAGATACATGGGAAATAAGCAAACCCAAATCTGCTTTGTTGGGAGTTTAAACTGGCCAATTAAAACCTCTCCTCTCTACAGGGCCACAAGTATTCACAGAGCACTACTGAACCTGTAGCTATCATTTTAATGTGACCTGAAAATACAACTTGCAGTAGTAGTGATAGAGTCTAGTGTGGACTAAAAGCACAAGGAAAGCTCTTCCCAACCTGAAAAAGCCAAGTTGCAGATTGGAAAAAGTCATCATAATGTGAGTTTCAGACACAGGTAGGGATGGGGAAAGAGTGACACGTGTCTAGTCACGCCACCTCAGGCTTCAGATATTAGATAGAAAAGGTAAGTAAAAGTAGAGAGGGTAAATAGCAAAAGGAAGGAAGAAGAAAAGGGCACTTTGGAATGTTTATGTCAAGTTTTAGAACTTGATAATAAAAAATCAGATGTCAAAGATAAAATGAGATACAAGGTAAAAAAAATCAGATGTCAAAGATATAATTTTATTCTAATTTTTTTAATTTTAAAATTTTATCAAAAGCTGATTACCTGAGATGATATTAAACATCCGTGGATTCAGGATGGCAGGACAGATAAGTCGAAGAAAAACAAAACCACTGAATGGGAGGGAAATTTTCTTTTTTAGAAAACTATATATGTTACATAAAAATAATAAACAAAAGTTTTAATACTTGTAGAACCATGAACTATGAATTAATATAAGGAAGCCCAAACATAGCTTCAAGGAAATAATAAGCTAAAGTATCTTACTTTAAGAACATGTATCTCTGCTTCTTATACTAGTTGCTTTTCCCAAACTTGGAGTTTTCAGTTTATTCTGGGAAGATTTAGGTTCTATCTGTAACATTTACAGTCTTGGCAACTCTTTATTTATCCCGCACTAGTAGTGCATCTTACACTTGCTTTGAGGAAGGAGTAGTATTAGGAACACTAAGAATTTCTGAAATTCTATAGGAGTACAATTAAACCTTTTTATAGATACATAGTCCTGTACGGTCCTAAAACTTATATTCTCTCATTTCTTTCTTTACTTATTTAAATAGGATAGCCCTATAAAGTCGGTATAAATCAAGTTGATTATTCTGATTTTGTTAATGAATTACCAAAATAAGAGCCCACTGTAGTAGGGAAAAGTGACTTCCTGGTAAGTGAAAATGTATTCAATTTAATGTTGAAAAGCTTTTATGATAATAAAGAAAAAGACCTCACCTTCTCCATTACAGAGAGGGTAAACCAACTCCTCAGCATTTACTTTCCAATATCACAACAGTTCACTTCTTTTTGGACTCTTAGAAATGGTTGTTACTTCTCAGATAGCACTTATTGCAATTGTAATACACAATTATCAGCTCTTTAACTACCTCTTTTAAACTAATTTGTGAAGAATCTTGCATAAATTTTGCTTGAAAACATTTTAATACATAAGTCTTTAAGTCTTTGAATCTGAAATCTCACCTACCAACATTTAATCATAAAAGAATTTCAGTACGCAAGTCTACTTTCTGTGTATTTTTAGAGGGAATTTAACTTTAAAAAGGATACTAGGACCTACACTAGGGTCAGAAATCATCACCTTGGGCATAAGTGCCCCTTAAAAACCCTATAGTGTCAAACAATTCACATAGCAGAATTTCCTGCTGCATTTGTTTAACAATTATACTCATTTGAAACTGAGTTTACAAAAACTTTAATTTACATCATATACATAACTGTGCTGAAACATGCTTATAATTATTTTCTAATTCTCAGTCACTACTAAAGCCAAGACATACAGAATCTACAGTTCTTTAACACAGATGTCCTATCATTACTAACCAAGAGAAATTTTAACTGTAGAAAGAGTAGAAAACCTCTTTTACAAAACTCAGGCTGGAGGCAGGATTAACACATTTTCAAAATCACCTGTATAGTATTTGTGTCTTGAGTGGTTGTCTAACTTTTTTTTAATGGGATATAAAATGACTGACAGTATATATTCTCCATAATATCTTATTATTAGACTGCTATATTCTCTGATGCTTTTGCACTGAATCTCCAGTTGTCTTCAGTGGGCTGGATGTACTTAACAAAAGCCTATAATAGCTTAGAGATTTTGACTGGATCTTAGAAGCCTGGCCTTTAGTTCTGCCTCAGCACTACATGACCTTAAGCAAACAATTTTAACCTCTTCTAGAGCTGCTTCCTTATTGGAAAAGTAAGTTAAAATAATGATAATGAAGTCCCTTTGTGTAAGATACAACATTCTGTGACTTGCCAAAGCAATTCCTCCTAATTACTGCACAGCAGGCACACAGAAACACAGCTTCACAACTAGACTGGAGATTAGCCCAGAGTCACAGACTATTATAAACCAAACAGTCAGTATCTCAAGGGTCAAATATTGCTCCTTCTTCTTAGCACCACATCAATTTGTTCCACTCCTCCCACTGTCCCCTTCCCTTCTCTTCTCTGTGCATATACGTGTATATGCCTATATGCATGTAGATATGTGTTGTGTATATGAAGAGTACTATATAAAGTTAGCTATAGGTCTTGTTGGTTACATAACTTTTAAACTCATTCTCTCTATAAGATAAAAAAATCCCAAATAGTTAACTATGAGTGTTCAGGTTTTTAAAAAACGTATACAGTAGCTAAATATCTCTTAGTAACTTCCAAAAAAAACCCACAGTAAAGTTATAGTTTCAAAGCCTCTGAACTCAGAAAATATTCAACAGGACTCTGACATCAAATCAGAGAAAAAAGTCTTCAATACTGTTAGTTGTTAGTCTTCAAATTTTCACGGTTACCCACTTGACTATCCATGCACGCTATACATAATGATATAATGAATGAATTGATGAGCCTTACCTAACAACTCTTGTTCTCATGGTCGTATTTGTAGGCCACTTGTGCTGGACAGATTTCTGTAAACACCCATAAATATATCTCAGTGTCCTGCCAAAACAACACAATTGTCTCAATACATAGAGTGAGGCAAAATGCTGATCTCACTGCAGCCAAAAGCTTAATTTACCAAATACATGTTTTAATGCAACTTGCCTTCCCCCCACCCCAAAAGTACTCTGCTACAAGTAACAACGCATTTAGCAAGGGATAACGAAAACAAGTTGTCATCAATTCGTTCAGCTAGTTCTTTACATTTACTTTGGGAGAAATTTTACCATTTTTAGAATATTTCTGTGTTAATGAAAAAGATGAAACAAAGTACAGGAATGAGGATACAGAGGAAATACTAAGTTTAGATGCCAGGAAGACAGATTTTTGACTTAAGTTCACTCCTACCTGAGTGAGTTCACTTACACTAACAGCTGTTAAGCAGATACTAATTATCTGGTGCATATCTAACCAAGATATGTATGATCCCCTCAAATCTGAGACTATTAAGTCTCTATTCACTACCAAGTTACCGTAGAAACCAGACATAGTAGCCTATATAAAAAGGTTTTTATGTTAATGTAAATATGTCACCACAGTGGTTTCTTCAAGTCACTCTTTTGCCTTTAAACACAATTTACCTTATAAAGATGAAAAACCCTAACTTTTTCAGAGTATAAAAACAGGACAGTGGAAAAGCTTACACATGTTTTAGAAATACAAATTTTTCAAAATGCAGATACACAATTTCTTGTCAAATTAATAAATTTCACCACTTACGGTGGAAGTATTTCTGAAGCCATGAATATTTTCTCCACAAGTTCTGAAAGTATGTTCAATAGGTGTGCTAAATTAGTGTTCACATCTTCATTTTTTTCTAACTTTGATGGACTTAACTAAGAGAAGGAATAAATCAATATAAATGCATCTTGCCAATGATAAATGCAAATGAATCAAGGCAATCAAATAGTTGTTTTCAAGGTTCTCTGTTTTTCCGTTTTTCAATCTGTTTTAGTCTTGGGGGTAAGTATAAATGGGAATTTTAAGGCCGTCTGCTCTTTGGAGCTCATTTACTATTAATTTCCAATTACTCAACTGAAGAATAAGCAGTGATTATTCAACACTTTTCAGCTGTTCTGGGATTAATACCAGTGTTAAAGTTCTCTTTTATTCATTCACCATGCTTTACCGTAGATTTTTATAGGCACACAAATTGAATTAGACATTATTTAAAAACTATATATATTCTCAACTAGAAGACAAAACCCCATCTTTAGTGGCCACGTATTCACAAATATACCAGGAATATGAGAAGAATGATTACCATAGATTATACAATCTATTTTGATTATATTTATTTGGAAAAAAAATGATTAAAATAGAAAGGGTTTTCTGAATGCCGTAGGCAAAATAATGAACGTTTCTCAACATTTTTCCATTACCCCTTGAAATCTAAGAGCTCTGATCTAGAAACAATGGACTAGATTTATCTACATCTAAACTCCCTAGCCTGAATCCAGTGTCCACAGACTCTCTTCAGACTTTCTCCTAATAATGAATCCTAAAAGGATGCTTTTATCTGCTTTTGAATGGATTATATCGTACTTCTTTCCCCCAAAAAGCCTTCAAGGACACCCCTAGTTGTTATTATGAAGTGTTTCACAGACCTTAACTATGTTATAAAACGTTAAGTCTCCAACAAAAACTTCAATTTATGTTATATACACTTTCTGAAAGCAGCATATCCTTTATCATTAGTACAGCAGGAGAAATGAGAAAGTACTTTCATTAATTCCTGGTGCAATTTCTGATTTTTAATCTCAAAGTACATCTTTTTTAAAAAGTCTGTTTGTCTAATGTTTTTCTAAATGTCTCACAAAATGTGTAAGTGCTCTGATGAATAATTTTAGAAGCTAATATATTTGCCTTAAAACATAATTAGCTATAAAGCATTACCTATTAAAATACACCCTTTACTTAAATACTTAAACATGAAATTCGTACCTCGCAAGACTGCTTGCTTTCCATGATCTTTAAAATTGAGTCTTTCAAAGCATGATGAACAAACTGTGTAGCAGTGGCTTTCATATACTGCTCCATCAAGGTGCTCGCAAGTGTTGTGGCTCGAAATAGAGTAGTGGCTTCATCTACACAAGTATTTATTTTAAAAGATTATTTGTAAAGGACTGTACTAATGTGAACGAGACTGGAAATTAACTTCATTTTTAAATACCTCATTTGTATGCAGCATTGAAGTACTGATTATAATAACAACCTATATTTCTAAAACTTAACTCTTCAAAGGACTTTACTACTTCATTAGATCAACAGAAGGTGTTGACACTGCCATATTCATAAGAAGAGAAAAAAAAGGCTTAAAATGATTCTATGACCTGTAAGACCAAAGAGCCAGTGAGTGACAAAACTATCGGAATTCAGCTTTGCTGTCCACTGAGCCCATGCTTTGAAACTCTGAGTTGATTTCCAAATCAGAATATAATTATGTGGTATAAACAACTAGACCTATCATTTGGATCATTCTGTAGTGTGTAAAAACACCAAGTCTCTATCATATATACCTGAAACTAAGAAGATATTCTATGTCAATTATACTTTCATTTTTTTTAATGCAGAAAATGAAACCCCCCCCCCAACAAAATCCCAGTATAAGTCATTAGCCTAAAGTATGGCTATTGAAGACCTAAAAAACACAAACACTGCCAAAAATGACAATCTCAGTGTAACATATGGACCATCACTTTATCCTTCCTGACAAATCTGTATGTTTTTACATATTCTATGATTAGGAGGAAATAGTTCTAGTTTCTACAATTTAGTGGGGAACCTAGAAGCAAGCACCATTACTGAGCCAAAGTGCTAGTTGGAAAGGGGTTAATTGTGACAAATATGTAAGCTGTTACAAAGCACTGTGGATCCAGCTGCATTGCTACAAATAAAATGCAACCATCACTCAACTTTTGTGCAATGGATTAGTAAGTCAAATATAAACAAGAGAACATGGTAAGTCTACCAAACTGTTCTTAAAATCAAGTACCAGGTGCCATGAATAGGGACAAAAAGTCACTTTCTTATGGCTTCTAATAGTTCATCATGACAGAAACTTGTTTGAAATACTAACTGCTCCCCACAGCCAAATGTTAGCCAGCCCAAGAATTTTAAAGATGATGTCATTTTAAAGTATCACACCAAGACGTCCATACTTTACCTTCCATGCTTATTTCTCTGTCATTTAGTGTACATAACAACAATGATTCAAGCTTTTCATGAAGAAAAATCCTCAGAAGGATGCTAGCCAGTAGTGTTCGGTCCTGTCCACATACATGTGATAAAGCATAGACTACATGAAGCTCCTTTTGCAGTATAAGCTAAAAAGGACATCAAGAAAGATTGTTGAAAGTATGCGGCATTAAACTCTCAATGAGACTAACAGGAATTGTGTTATGTTCTTCTATTCAGAAATCTGTTCTATTGAAAACATCTGTTAAAACTAGAATGCGTTTATCGCCTACATATCTATAGTCTCTTAAGACCAACATCTTCCTAGCACAAGGCTTTTCAACCTTCTGTGCCTATCACTGTGCATTAAGCTATACCATTACTATATTTAATGGATCTTTTATTTAAATGTTAAATATTTCTGTTAATTCCATCAAAAATAATTAGACTGGTAAATAACTTAATACCTCTTTAAATTCACTGTACTCTTCTTCTGGCATGATTTTTTCCATAGAATATCGTGCTCGGACACGCAGGGATCCTGGTTCAATACCTTTTAATGGTATATGGGAGCTCAGCAAAAACCATTCATCTGTGGCATGCCCTTTCTGTAACCGGCTCAACTGGCAGCGCATAAATACTTTGATAGAAAAACATCAAATGATTACCATCTAAAAAGATGACACTATAATTAGTCATACAAGTAAATTTTCCTGACATTTTGTTTTCTCTATAGTGTTAGATGCTTTAAAGGACTTTTCAGTGGTAACACAAAACCAAGAGTTGACACTGCATATACTTCATTCACTTACTGAATGCCTACTGTGTGCCAGACTATGGTGCGCAGGGACATGGGACACAGACATGATTAAGACATAGTCTCTGACTTGCATTGGAGGTCACCGTCTAGCCAAGAAGGCAAGAAATCAATTATGGTTCCATGTGGGAAGTGCTGTAACAGTGCTTAATGCTACCGAAGTACAGAGAAATAATACATAATTCAGCCAGTGGAGGTTAAAAATCCATTCCAAACAGGTAACCCCTAAAGCTAATGTGTAACAGGATGTGGAAGTGTAGCTAAAGAGAAAGGCAGAGAAAAAGAAAAAGAGAGCACAGTTCAAACAGAGGGTACAGCGGGGACATTTAAAATCCATGGATTACTTAAGAACTATTAAGAAGGCTGGCATACCTAGAGAGGACATACCACAGATACACTATGAAAGCAGTGGGAGGAGTGAGTGAGGAAAGGGCTTTTCTTCTCTGTTTACCAGGGGTTTGGATTTTATGTTTGAAGTAATGGGAAACCACTAAAAAAATGTTAGCCATTTAAATAGTACAGAAATTACAGAATAACTATTTTACAGAGGAAAATTCAGGCTTTGATCTGTTAATGCCTATCATTTCTTTCCCTACGCCTGACTTTTAAGAAGGTATTAGCCTAATTCACTCTGGTGTGAATTGTTAAATCCCACTGCCACCTGCTTCAGCAAGAGGCTGGGCAAAGGTGTGCTACCAAGAACAAGCACTGAGAAGGTTCATCAGAAATGAATAAATAGTAGACTAATTTAAAGAAAAAAAATTAATAGAGTGCTTTTATTCACTTACATCAAACTATATGGAAAGAGGAAAAACCTAAACAGTAGAAAGAAGGGATAGTGGAAGCACCACAGAAAGAGGGCCGCTCTCACTGTCCTCTCGTTCTTCCCATCTACTGGGGAGAGGAAGATGAGAGAGATGATACAGAGTTTAGTAACAAGGACTTAAGTTTACAGTAGGTACAATTTAGCAATATTGGCCTTTTTTTTCTTAAACGTTTTCTCAACAATCAAAGCTTCTCAGAAGTACAAAAAGAAACTATGTTATTAAATTATGCCATTTGCTCTTTTGTAAATCTCCGTTTTAGACTACATTTCATATAAATTTAAGAAGTATGTAAAATGTGTTTTACTTCAGTAAGAAATTTCTGTATCAACTTACAGATATCAGGATCTTTGCTTTTCTTTGTTTTGTTACTAAGAGTTATTTCAAATCTGTTAATGTCAGGAGGAAGATCACTAAAGGAGCAAAAAGAAAAAGAATTAACAAAATATCCTGGCATCAAACTATCTAATTCTTTTATTTCTAGTATCAAATAAGTTCTTTATATCTGCTACTAAACAGTTTGAACATGCTGGATTTAAAAATGGATGCAAAACATGTTATTACCTGTAAGACAGGAATGCAGACAAGCAAATCATTCCTACTATCTTTAACCTCAAGTAAATCCTGGAAACCCTTGTAAACATTTTCTGTGTGTGTGTTAGTAAATGATTTTGTACTTGTCAGTAACACTAATTCACATTAGTAACTAGGTGAAAAACCAAGGACACAGCACTTCACTAATCAAAAGTGACCAAATACAGCAGGAAAAAAAAAAAAGTATGTACTATTAAAACGCCTGGACTGGTACCTTGTTCTGACCATTGAGATACAGAGATGATGGGGGGGAGGAAGGGAAGGGACCACGAAAGAAAATGCAACAGGATAAAAGAAAATGATTTAATGTAATAATAAAATAAGACTTACTCAAAGACAAACTCTTCTGACCATACCGGGTTTTGCCCTTCCCTTGCATGAGTTTTTGCTACCTGGACACTATTCAGGTAGATGTTACAATATGGATTTGTAAAATGTTTTACGGGGAGTTTATGGGCTTCTTCAATGTGTAAAACAAGACTGCTGACCTAAAGGAAACACAAAAGTTATTACCCCAGATTTCAAGACTTATGCACTAGGCTTCAAAAGCAATTAGTATAAAATAACAACCAACCAACCAAAAGTGACTTCTTTTTCTCCTTTCTTTAGAAAATATGACCTGTAATTACATTTTCCTCCTGTGTGATATATAAAATACAACATTCAAGCATTTGAAATAATTCTTCTCACAAAAAGTGCACTTTTATTTTACAAGTTAATCCTCCAATTATATTCTTGCAGTAATTTAATGAAATGCATCTTTTTTACTAAAAAACAGTGGTTCAGAGAAAATGAAACAAAGAGGATTTTTTACTAACGCAAGTAAACAATTGTCACCACCCAAATCAAAATCCTCTAAGTTAAAATAAAGCTCATTTGGAAGATTTATTTCTATAAACCTCTACAGCTATGAACTATTTTTATTTTTTAATTTTTTTTTTAAGAGAGAGTGTGACAGGGGGAGGGGCAAAGAGAGAGGGAGACAGGATTCGATGTGGGGCTCGAACCCACCAACCATGAGATCATGACCTGAGCCAAAACCAACTGCTAGACATTTAACCGACCGAGCCACCAAGGCGTCCCCAGAAAATATTTTTAATACACTGATTATGCCTTCTCGTTTTACAGAAAAATATACAAATCCAAAGAAACTAAGTTATTTGTCAGTTTTGGCCAAAACCTAGACCATTCGCTTTCTAATACCAGGCCCTCTTTCCCTCTAGCCATACATTACTTGTGTGGCATTGGACAAGTTGGCCTCACCTCCTCTATAATAACATTAGGATAAAGTCTACACTGCAAGTTGTTGTAAGGATTAGCAATAATATGTGTAAAAGTTCCAGCAGAGTACCTGCAAAAGGGCTCAAGAGATAAAAATGGTAACTTTATAGCTAAAGTTTCACACAAGACACAATATGCAAAAACTTAGTCTGATTTTTTAGAGCTTACAAAATGTTAAATTATGATTTGAGAACACATAACAATTATGTGTATAATTAAATGTCCTTGGAGAAAGGGTTATTAGACTTTTGATTACAGGAACTATAACTTACAGTCATCTAAACATTAACCATTTATTCACTTGAAATAGAGCAATATATTAAATTCACAAAGATTACTAGAAATTTCCATAAATAAAACAAATACTCTACTAAATGTTCCTCATAACTCCAAGAATGTTAAAATTACTTAACTTTTTCCAACTATCTAGGGATAGCTATTAAAAAAAAAAAAGATATGGAGGGTATAGAGTTGATTTTACATAACCTAGGAAGAAAGAGAAAGCCCAGCTTAACTCTATAAAATGATCACGTATGACACGTTAAGGTTCAAATAAGACAGGATACTAGTTATGTAATAGGTTTCAAAAGCAATTACTATAAAGTGAAAAACTGAAAAGTTTACTGGGATTAATGCTTAAAGTCAGATGATTTTTTTCAAAAAATACCTTTAGTTCTACCTTTTTAAAGCAGGCCAAAATAATTTTTTGAGGAAAAAAATAATGAAAGTGCCCAACAGAATGGTTTTTGTTGTTGTTGGTTTGGTACTGTTATTTTAAGTAGAAGAAATAAAATCCTTGGTATGTATTCAAAAGATGGCATTATGGACTAAGTACCCACTTAGGTATATAAAGAATATTCTCATAAATAACTATTTCTCCTACTACTGAAGCAAGCAGAAGCATGGTTTTAAAATTCCTGGAAAGACAAACTTCTCTTCAGAATTCAAAAGTGTTTGTAATGTTGCCCAAAACAGTTCAGCTAGAAATAAAAATGAAGAGCAAAGTAACAAAGCAAAATGTGACAACCTCAAATCAAAGAAAATTAAGTTTCACCTGACGCAGGCGTTTATTAGATGTCCCTGGACTACTTTTCCGTAAACTGCAGAATGCCTGCAGACCTTTCATCCAATCCTACAAAAAAATGACAGCATTTCAAAGAAATATACTATACTTTATTCAGTTTCTGATCATTTTTTTTCCAAATTCAAGAGTTATTTCCTATTCCAGACTGCCATTTCTACACTCAACAGTATGTTGCACTTTAATACATTTGTGGCCCCATAAAGTTAAAACAATGACCAAAACTATTATAATAATTCTTAAAACTGTATTTCTGTAGAATCCCTAAATTAATGTTAAGTACACCATGAGTGACCATTAATTAGTCCCAAGCTAAAATTATATATGGTCATTAAGCAGTCATGTTTTGTGAAAGGAGGGCTGAGTACCAAACCAATTGACCGTGTTTTGACTGGTTTGATGATGAGTACTCTAATCTTACCTTAGACCAGGATATAGGTAGAAACGTGTAAGGGGATCTGGGTTATTGATAAGCTTTTCAAATGGAACATTAAAAAAAATTTTCAGGCTAATATTCCAATTAAATTGAAGCCATTTATTTTTAAATGTTCATCTAGTGGTCTGGAGAAAGGAGAGAATCATCTTAGGTTTATCAAAAGTCAAAATGCTTCACGTTGGCTTACATATTTCCACAAAGTCCTGTACTACTGCTTTATTCAGTTTTCTCTCTAGCTTGTTGGCTATTTCAATCAGTCTGAACTCTGTAAATGTTTAGAGAACATCTTTATAGAACAAATTAAGACCAAATCAATTACCATAGCTTCAGAAATAGAAGAGTAACCACAGATCCCACAGGCCACCAAAGTAACAGAAACTGGAAATACCAGTAGTATTTTTGGACTTTAAGTGGTATACAGAAATAAAGAAGATGAAGTGTATATATAAGTACAAAATGAAGATGTTCTATTTATACTGAAATGTCATGGAGTATAACACATTTTTATTTAGAAAGAGGGATCATAGTGAAATAATTGGAAGGCTGGATAATGAAGTTTAAATTTCTTTGCTAAGTCAATTTCTAGCATTAAAAAATATATATATCTAAGTTACCGAAATGTTTTGAACTCTACTTTTTGCATCTAAATATTAGGAATAGTACCCACAAAACAAGCTTTTTTCTGTGCTATATGTTAATATTTATTTGAAATATTTTGGAAAGATTTGAAACATGACATTCAATTATGAGCCATAAAACATAATGTGGCTCATCCATCAAGTTTATTCTAGAGTCTGAGATAGTTTCATAATTTACAAATCAGGCACACATGCCCAGATCCAGTTTAAAGAGTTTCTGCCTCATATCTAGAGTTGGCAAGTTATCTTCTATTTACAACAAAGTTGTTTTCTTTGACCTCTTAACCACCTTCTGATTCCTTCCACAGACTATAAGCAGAACAAATATCACCATATTTGTACAAAATACCAGTAAACGCCCCTGAAACATTATGGCTCAAAGAAATCAAAGTGTCTTCACAACACGCCTTAAAATTTAATAAAAGTTTTAAGAAGGGCATTGCATATGGATCAATGCCCAGTGCTAAAAGTAGACATTACATGCAGAGTAGGAGAAAATAGAGAATTCCTAAAATACTTTTCTTTTTGATGACTGAACTTCTATCTTTAGGAATGGACTAGTGAAGAATAACAGTGCCTGTTAGCAAAACTAACTGGCTTACCTTTCAGTTGTACTGAGAATATCTATAACCTTTCTGCAGAGAGGATTTTAAATGAGCATTTTCAGCTGGACTCAACATCACAGAGTATTTAAAGGTCAATTTAAAATGAGGTTTTCATTCCTAATAGCCCTTCCCTGAGGTTTTCTGCATTTCTTTCAAAAAAAATTTTACACATCAAAGTTCTCATCCCTTGAAATAAAAAGATTTCAGTATTCCTTTTTATGTCTTTATCATAAATGTAATAGTTTTCTATTCTAGTTCAAAAGAAAACATGAGCTAAATAAAAGTTTGCAGTAGTTGAAAAAAACAATGAACTTACCTCTGCTTGTTCTGGAGTTTCTCCTGCAAAGTAAAAAATGTAATGTTCTTCACTAAAGTGCTGAACCACTATCTGAAAACAGTTTGGCCTTTAAAATACAAACAGAAAAGTTATTAGGAAGCTTAATAAAAAGCATTAAAACACACCAACTTAAAAAAAAAATCAGAACATATAATTATATAATGTCTATCAATTAACATAATTCTTAATTTTGAGAACTACTCCATTGTACCAGATCATTCCTGGGGGAAAAAAAAATGCCAGCTGCATTTATTTTAGACAACTTTTTGTCCGCACTGCTGAAATTTTATGAATCCTTCAAAGTTTCAAAATGTTTTATGCTAGAATTGTCCATCTAAATATTTTTTGAAGCAAAATGTTACTAAATTCACCACTTCAGAATGACATATAATATACATTTAGATGTGCTGGAAAGACTAGACATGTTCTTAGACCAAAAATGTTCTTAATGATTATCTCTCAATGGATTGTGGGTAATTTTTTAAAATCTATTTTTATGTGCCCCTCCCCCGTTCATGCTCTGTCTCTCTCTGTCCCAAAAATAAATAAACGTTGAAAAAAAAATTAAAAAAAAAATAAAATCTATTTTTATGTATTTAAAAAAAATTTTTTTTTACAACTGACCATCTATCCTCATCTGTTAAAATGGAAACATCATCTGCTCACACATATGCTTGTTCTGATGATTAAGTAACCCAATGGCGATACACAGTATATGTTAGTTCTTGTCCTCCAATAGCACACAGCATTACTAGCATTCATTTGACAGGGAAGTACGTTAGATAGTACTTTGTATCTTTTTTGAAGATGGACTGACTTTCCAACTAGACTTGAAAATGATCATAAAATGTTTTTTAAGGACCTTCATGTGTTTGAAACTCAATAAATGTTATTTCTAGTTGCCTTCACCAAAGATTATATCTTTTAATGTTAGGAGGCCATAGCAAAATACCCCAAGTACAAGCTTACACATTTATTAAAGATAAAAACCATCCTTTCATGTTTTGAGGAGGCTATAAAAGAATAGAAAATACCAATTAGAAACTTCAGGATCCGAAAGCATCTTGAATCAGTCTGACCTTCCTGGCTTCATAAATTATAAACAAAACAAAAAACAACGTTTGAAATCACTAGAGAACAACGAAATCAGCTAAGACTTGAGAGGCCAAGATCACAGTGAGATGAGCCTGCCTTTCTCCACAGCTTTTCCTTTCAAGGTGGTGCCAGTTTCTAACTGTGTAGGGCAAGAAGCTGAAACGCTAAGCAGAAAGCCGCATCTGAGAGGCTCAAAAGCCAAACCAGCACATTGAACAGTTTCATATTGCTAGGAGACAAATGACTTTGGGGCCTTTAAAAGAAAAGGCTTTGAGATAAGACGCCTACAGGGCCATGCCTTGAGAATAAGGGTAAACCAGAAATAGAACGGCCTTCACTAATACATCCATTATACCTCCAATTGATCCCTGAGGGGACTCATCTGGCAGAAGAACAATCCTTTCTGGAGGCAATAACATTATCCATAGCTTCTACAGTTTTTCATACAGAACTGTCCACCATTTAGTCAAACATAAGTAGACAACCCAGGAATCATGATCAAATGACTGAAAAGCCAAAAAACGAAAACAAAACAAAAACCAAAAACAAAACAAAAAAACCAAAGTGGAAAGACCTACATATAATCCAGATGCTGTTTGATACAACTTTCAAATAGCTGTAATAAAAAGGTATAAGAAAACAGGTAACAAAATAGACAATTTTGCCAGATAACTATATCCATAAAAGAATCAAATGGAAATTCTAAATTGAAAAATGTAATTAATACAATTAAGACCTAAGAAATGCATTCAATTACAGAAGAACAGGTTAGTGAATTGAAAGTCAAGTAAGAATACCCAGCCTGAGGCACATAAAGGAAAATGATATGAAAAACGTGGAAAACTATGTCATAGACACATGGGACATAAAGATGTAACATGTAACATGAATCACACAGAGCAGATGCACAAGAATGTGGCGGAAGAACTGTTTAAAGAGATTATAACCAAGAATTTTCTGAAACTGGCAAAAGACATCAGTGTCAAACTGAAGAAGCTCTGCTAACATTATGGTAAAGTGTTTGTTTGTTTTTTAATTACCGGAGGCACATTACATTGTTTAGCTACTAAAAATCTAAAGAAAAAGCTCAAAGCAACCAGAAAAAGATAAAATATAGTACACCTCAAAGAGAAAAAAAAAAAAGATCGATTATTTCTAAGAGACAATCAGAATCAGAAACAGAAGAAATGCTGGAAGGCAGAAAATATCTTTAAAATACTGAAAAAATGTCAACTTAAAATTTAATATCCAGTAAAAGCATTGCTCCTAAATGAAGATAAACAGTAAATACTGCCACAAAGAAAGATTAAGTCTATGAAAAGATAAAAAGTATAAAACATTCCCACATAAATATTCACTACAATAACTCAGTCACTGAAATGTTTTTCAACTTGTCCTGCTGGAATGATTATATTTAAAGCAAAACCATTTAAAAGTGAGAAGTTTAATATAAAGAAATAGAATGCTTAGAGACCTCTTAATATTGAAAATGATCTGGAAAAACCACATAGCTGTGCAGCTAAAGCAGTTTAGGAAAACATGCACAGTTCACCTCTACTACAGGGGCTGTCGTTAACTTTCACATTCCATTCCACGCACAAGCCACAGGTCAGTGTACAGGCTTCTAGCCATACCCAAAGCAAGAAATGTTCAGTGTTAGCCATGTATTTTAAAGAAAAAAATTGCTGCATTCATCCACAATTTCCCCTTTTGTACTATCAGATTTGCATTCCAGGATACAAAATCTGGTATCAACCTCTTTTTCACTAGTCCTACTATCTGGTAGAAGTGTCTGTTCATTTCCTTGATATTGCTGATGTTTTTCTTGGCATCCATTCTTTCTTGGTGCTACCCAACTATTTCACAGTAAGGCCCCCCAAAATAAAGTTGATGATGGTAAGCTGGCCATACTTTGAAAAAAAACTCAGGGGCACCTGGGTGGCTCAGCGGTTAAGTGTCGACATTGCTCAGGTCATGATCTCACAGTTGGTGAATTCAAGCCCCGTGTAGGGTTCCGTGCTGACGGCTCGGAGCCTGGAGCCTGCTTCAGATTCTGTGTCTCCCTCTCTCTCTCTCTGCCCCTCCCCTGCTCATGCTCTATCTCTGTCTCTCAAAAATAAACAAACATTAAAAAAAATTAAAAAAAACCTCAGTTCTTTAAAATAAAAGACGTACCTAAGTTCCCATGAACATAACTTTTTCATACCACGTTTAGACTTGGTCTCATTAAATACACATCTTCAAATTCTTAAAAGCCACCTTCGCCAAGAAACTTTGTACAAGAAGCAAGCTGTGATCTTGCAGGCAAATGGAAAATGTGTATTTACTGCTCTTCTACTACCTGAAACTCCTTTCTTAGTATTACCGTAACAGGAATAATTCAGTCTCTTAAATTGCATTAAAAGATAGTCTTTCCTTAACTCTAGCAGTCATTCCTTTAATTGGCAAGTGTAATGTTAACCTTTCTTTTTGATACTGCAAACTGGTTTTCAGTCCACTTGCGCCTGTTCATAGAAAGTACGTCAAAATAATGGTACAGCTTTTCCCCAAATTTACACAGATGTAGCTTTCTTTGTCTTAATAATTCTTTAAGGTTATTACTGAAATTATACATATCAATAGGGAGTCATTTTTAACCTCATTTTTCCAAAGTTGAATTTCTGCTTTGAATCCATAAGCTATCAGAACATATTAATATACTTTGTGTTCTACTTCTAATTTTGAGGAAGTTTATCCATTCTTCAACTAATCTGTAAAGTGGGAATCATTCACCAAGAAGATTTTTCTCATAGATCTTAACACTTCAGCAAAGCTCTTCTTCTGGATGACTTACAGACTCTGGTCTCAAACAGCAGAGTGGTATTCTGATCCTCTTTCCTCCCATAAAGCTGAAAACATGTGCAGCTGAAGCAGCTTGGATTTTATACGACTCCATTTATAATATTTAGCGTGGAATTCAGGCCCAAAGACCAGACTTTTACTATAAGAGCCTCTCTGTATTGCTTATTTTCCAGAATGAGTTTTTGATGTAAAAATCTTTAAATTGTTCCTATCATGAAGCTTCTCATCCGGATCATAAACTTAAATACTATTTCTGCAAGATCTTCTTGAAGAAAGATATAATTAATTTACTGTTTTAATACTTTATCCTCAGACAAATTCTTGGTAATCTTTGAGTTAGCCAACAATGTATTCCAGTATTTCTCTAATGTTTTGCAGATCATCAGTGTGTAGTGAAAATGTCACCTCTGGTCTGTATACAGCCTCTCTTATTTGATACACCCACCAATGCTTTACTGATAATACGATCTGAACACAATCAATACTATTTGAAAATGGTTCTCTTCTAGTTCTCTTTTGCTTTTTGGCTTCAAACCTAAAATTGCCAATTTCCATGCACACTGATCAACAAGCAAATACTCCAACTCTGTGTGAAGCATTCTGGCTTTAGCTTTAGCTATTATTGCAAGAGTTCCCAGAAAACTTCCCAAATAAAATGTTACCATAGGAACAGATCTATGGAGGGGAGGGGATTGGGAGGGGAAATAGAGGGGGGAAAGCTTTTATTAGTAGTAAATGAAAATATTTAGGCTGAGGATGAGAAGCTCGTATTGGCTTTAGTTATCCCAATACCTTTTTTCAAGTTTATTTATTTTGAGAGAGAGAGAGAGGAGAGAGAGATGCACACAAGTGGAGGAGGGGCAGAGAGTAGAGAGAGAGAGAGAGAGAGAGAATCCCAAGTAGGCTCCATGCTGTAAGCACAAGCCTGATGTGGGGCTGGAACTCATGACTGTGAGATCATGACCTGAGCTGAAAATGAGTTGGACACTTACCAATGAGTCACCCAGGCACCCTGACCCCAAATACATTTCTTAAAGGCCTAATTATAGGCTGCATTTTTTAAAATTAAGGCTACTGTTTTTTATCTTGTGAATTTAATGACTTTCCAGCTGTATCACCAAAATGCCCTTTATGGTGGGAAAATAACTGTCTATACATTAAAGCCATCATAAAACAATGAAAAAAATATCTCGTTATTTTTTTTAAAACTCCCTTATATTTTTACGTAATGCAAGGTTAACTTCTGTGTTACAGAAAAAAGTGTAAATGTAAATACAAATGAAACTAGTTTTTACCACTGACACAAAAAGTAACTTCATGATGATCACAACAACAAAAAACGAATAAAAAGGGCGCCTGGGTGGCTCAGGTGGTTAAGCATCTGACTTCGGCTCAGGTCATGATCTCATGGTCCGTGAGTTCGAGCCCCGCGTCGGGCTCTGTGCTAACAGTTCAGATCCTGGAGCCTGCTTCAGATTCTGTCTCCTCCCCTCTCTCCTCTCTGCCCCTCCCCACCTCATGCTCTGTCTGTCTCAAAAATGAATAATGTTAAAAAAATTAAGAAAAAAACGAATAAATAACATTCAAGTAAATGGGTGATTTAAGAAAAAACTCAGAGGAAAGTATCCATGTGTGGCCACTGCAGAGAGCTTTTCGTCCACAAGTGTTTATGTGCCAGTTCTTTTGCCAAAATAAAATAATGAGTTAAAACAGTTTATAAAAGAAGTCTAATTTCACGTTGTATAGATTTTTGAGATACAAAACCTTTAATATTTTTTATTACGGTAACATTTTACAACCACCAGTATCTCAACCAATTTGCAGCACACTAGTTGGGAAGCTCTGATCTAACTGTCTAATGAATTTATACCCATCTTCTAAGATTCGGCTTAAGAGCCACCTATTTCATATTACTTATTTCAATAAGCTTGTCCTCAAATCTCTTCCCTCTGGGAACTATTCACAGCACTAATAGGGAACAGTGACTGGTAGTGAATAGTGTGACGTCTCCCCAACATGCGTTCCCTCTCCCACAGAATACATAGCACCTCACTATTTGGATGTGATCATCTTCAGCAACAGGACTTTGGCACCCATGGCCCCTGTTTATGAAGGTAATCCCCTCCAGACTGATTGAGAGTTGGCTCAATAGAGCATTCTCAGGATTTTCAATCATTACTGGAGGGAATGCTTACTTTTTCCTTTTTCTGGGTACCATATGCCACTATGCTACCATGTTTTGTGACACAGAATTCAGCACACACAAGCAAGCAGAGGGAAAGCTGAACAGAAAAAGACCAGAAGTCTGATCTAACCACACCTGAAGGCCAATTCCATACTGTTAAGGGTGGGGAGGAATCTTAGGAAATCCTATCTACCCAAAAGATTATTGTTTGTTTTTTTGCAATAGCTGTTTTTATGAAATATAGATTAAAAAAAAATGTTGGAGAGTTTATCAAGTCCAAAGGATTCATGAAAATACTTCATATTACTTCCCTGTTAGTGACTGATTCACAACAGAAACACTGGGCTAATGGCTCCAAAAGCCTGTTAAAATAACTATCTGTTCGAGTCAGCATTTCTCAACCCTTGACCATTTAAAAAAATGACTAAATTTTTAATTATTAATTTGTCTATAATTAATTCACAATAACACTATTTCCTAAACCCAGTTTGGAAGAAGAAATGACAAGCCATATGCTCTTCATGAACTTTTCTCAACTTAAATAAGATAAGCTAGACTTGCTTACTAGAAATGCCATCCTCCAGCAGAAAAAAAGTTGTAAAAACCCTTTGTTTAACACTTTGTGTTTTATTAGTACAGTAATATGAAAATGATACATACATCAAAAAGGCTCCAGAATGGATTATTAGTAATACTGATGGGGAAAGTAAAGAAAGCCAGGTTCCTAATCAAAAAACTAGACGCAATCAGAGCTGTGATTTGCCTTCGATGTACCGGATAGACCGACCTTTAGCTTTACATTATATATTTATTTTTTGAAAAGCTCTGAATATAATGTAAAAAAAATGTTTCCTCCAACTGAAGTACTCCTCCTGTTTCCTAGGAAGCAATTATTTTTTATATTAAAATTGTCCTTAATATCACATTTTTTGGAACAGGCCTATCAAGCTACTAGTACAACTGAGTGATTTAGGACTATCAGATGCTGAGTTCAGAGGGAATGTTATACATAGGAAAGAGGACAAGACTCACAAGTCGTCACTCAAAGACTGGTGGGGGGCAGGGAGGAAACATGCCTTAGCAGGTTTTATTTTACTAAAGGAAGTGTCTTCCAAATTTCTATGTAATCAGAGTAGAATTTTCTGCACAGGTTAGTCTAAAAATAAATAAGGAGATAGCCCTCGCCATCACAAGTAAATCCTGACATTTTAAGATGATTTTAGACTCAGAATCAGTTGCTAGTTTTGAAAAATGATCTGAACACATCCCCGCTGTTTATTGTTAAACAATTCTAACAAGAAAATAGGAACCAATTTCTTACCTGCCAAAGAGACTTCATGAACAACTAGAACAGACCACACACGAGATCTATTGCTCCTTTTGGTTTTGTAGCTCGTTTTTCACTTTCAATATAAGTTGGGCATCACTGCCCTCTAAGATAAATATAAATTCTCCACCGTTTCCTTTGCCTGTTAAAAAAAAATGCTTCCCGTTAGCCAATAATAAACTATTAAGTGATATATATAGTTAAGTCATAAAACATTTATTGCTAATATAAAATCATGTTTCCATTTTATTAATCCAAAAGCTTCAATAACACACCAATCCTTATAAATGAAAAATTTCTCAATTTACTGTAGAAAAATGCCTTGTAAATGACAAATTACCTGAACTACATCTCTGGATATTTCAATTAAGATAAATCTTTCACTCTTCTTAGTGTAATTTTTTTCTAGTCGTAAAAAAAACTCTTGACTACCAACACCCCTAACAACCAACCTGTGACATTTTCTTATGTCCAATTGAGCAATCTATAAAACAGAACTCACAACAGTGAATGTGTTGGGGAAGCCTCAGGTGGCTCAGTCAGTAAGCATCTGACTCTTGATTTCTGCTCATATCACAGATCTCATGGTTCTGAGTTTGAGCCCCATGTCAGGCTCTGCTTGTATTCTCTCTGCCCTTCCAGCTCATGTGCCTATGCTCTGTCTCTCTCTCAAATACTAATAACTTAAATTAAAAAAAAAGGGAAACATGAGTGTGACAATATCAAAAAAGTTTCTCTTAAAAAAGAAAATATAATGAATATGGGGTGGAGAGGGGGCAAATCCAACACCTTGCACTGGAACTGACTTTAAGATTTAAAAGATACACTTGGAAATATGGAAGCCCTGTTTCATGAAACTCTGCTGGGGCATGTTGACGTAATACACCTAAACTCTACATTTTGAAGGATCCTTACATAAAAGCTTTAAACAATGGTCAATTACTAAATAATAATTCGTGTCAAAACAACTTATTAAATACAAATCTCTATGGGAATTTTTATGCCCAATATTTGCAATGTTTCTACTAAATATTAATGGTAAAATACTGAAATTTAATCTTTAGTCTTAAAGTTAACACTTACCCTTTTTCAGAAGATAACCTTTTTTAACAATATTTTTATAAAAGGCATCCTTTGTTTTTCGACGAATCGTATTATAGATTTCCTTGCCATCCACTGTATCACTGAGTACTTGTTCTTGATCCTGAATTTTTAAAAATATTAAAAATTATTTCATGAATTCTTGATGGAAATTAAGCAAAACCTACTTGATTACTAATTAAAAGCCAGGCTGCTTGTCTATATAGACATTTAAAAAAGGTTTTAATGCTAAAATTTAAAATAACACTAACACCTATATTCAGAGATCCTTTGCTTTTCAAAGAAATTTTCAAAAATACAGTTTTGTTGTGTTACAGCAAATAACACTGTTTTGAAAACATGACTTTGTCCCAACAGAACTGCTAAGTTAGGAACCAATTTAAGCAGAACCAAATTCATAGTTGCTGATGCAGTTACATCTGCGAGAATCACTAGGCGAATGCAGAAAACTGCACACAGCTGAAATGAGATGCACGGGAGTATACAAAACACACCTCAAGTACTAACAGCCCTCTCAGTTCGCCAAGTGCTATATGCCTTACCCATCTATCCACACCTGATATTACGCCATCTGATTTCAAATAGTTCTCCTACCACTTTACAATATTCACAACCCTTCTGATGGCCTCTTACGCAAGTAAACCTCATGTCTTTTTCAAGGTAAAGTGCCATATTTATTGTAGTAAATATCTTGAAACCATTTAGCACATATAAAAACTGTGTTACATTTTATTACGTTCTCATCTGTATGTGTTACTGATGAGGTTTTTGAGTGTTATACCCCTAACGTCACTTTCCCATAACCTTGTAACTTTTATTTCATGGTTTTACATAACTCTTTGACTTACAGGAATGCATGCATGTGTCTTAACTGCTAAATCCTCCCAAATAACAAAATTAATTCTGATGTCAGGAAGAATATAGTGTCTTTATAATGATCTTTCCAAAATAAATCAATCATCAATATTACCACTGGGACCCAATGGACTCAATTTCAGTTTTTAGTTTCTTTGTTGAGCACTTCTTAATATTTGCTAGGCTTAAGATTTTATGACTTTTTTTCTAAGAGACCTTATGGGTCCATATGATCTTTTTAGAAATCTAAGATATGAGATTTTCACAAATCTTATTCTTCCCATATCTTGAAACATTCTGCTATCTCATCATCTTATAAACCATTTCATCATTATTCAGCAATTAACTCCCAAGTATGCTAAAGAGTAGGGGTTGGCAAACCACGGCCCCTGTGCCAAATCCAACCCACTGCCTGTTTCTGGACATGAAGTTTTATCAAAACATAGCCACGCTCATTCCTTTATGTTTTGTCTGTAGCTGCTTTCACACTACAAAGGCATAGTTCAGCAGTTGAGATGGAGACTCAATGGCCTGCAAAACCTAAAATATTTATAATCTGGCCCTTTACAAAACAGTTTGCCAACCATTTGGCTTAGAGGATGATGCAAGAGTGAAATCAATCATCTCTGTTGCCTCACCCTTTGTTGTTGTCTTTTGACTGTGCTGCCAAGTGTTGCAGCATCTTTCAAAAAAGTATGTAAGACCATCTAGGTTATCTTTATATTAGCTTTCACTGAACATGGCCCAGAACTCCTAATATTCTGCTCATATTAGCAAAGAGGAAAACCTGACATGAGAAGATGTCTGACAATTATTGAAAGATTAAGATGAATGCCAAGAGGCAGCAGCACTTTGGGATCTACTGTGATGATAAAATTGATTTTTGAGAAGATGATAGGATCCTCGGTGAACTTTATCAAACTCAAGAAACACTGAGTAAATCATACATTTCTAAGAAAAAAAGGAAATATGGTGTTTTTATCTAGTCAATCATTTAGTAGGAAGGATGTCATCATGCAATATTTTGTGACAAGAATCTAGATTGCTCTGTTTTGATCTTAAGAAATAAGGGCTTTTTAAATGTTTATGTTTGTGCACCAAGATTTACTTAAGGTAATTTTAAGCACACAAAAGGTACTTTGTAACCAAAGGTAACTGTAGAATTTTTTAAACTCACCATATTTATCATTGTAATTGATGTTTATAAATCTAAACAGGAAAATATTTTACCTTTATGGAGTCGAGAACACTGTAGTCTACCAACAAAACTATAAGCCATCCGAAAGTTTTTAAAGTATATTCCATTTGATCATTCAAGTACATGACAAACCAGCAAGAATCACAAACTAAAACCCATAGAGAGATATTTACATCTGGAATCAGTATCAGATTCTGACCGTGAAAGTGTGGGAAGAAGAATCAGAGTAATTATAGGCAAGAGTTGATTAGAGATGTACTGCATCTCTAATCGATTAGAGATGAAATCTGGAATTAGGATTTACAAGATGGATATATCCAGGTCCACGCATGACAGTAGGTTAAGTTAGCTGCCTATTTCAAGTATGTAAGCCTTTATAACCAAGGAAATTCAGAAAAATATTCGAGTTTGCTATGTTTAAATTCTTAATGAATTTTCTAGTAACTTTTTTTGGACTATACCTTTATTCCTACTTCTAAGAATTATTCATAAAATGACTTCAGAATTAAAAATTTAAAAGGATACACTGGACCCAGATGATAAAGAGTAATGACTACGTTCCTGGTTATATAGATTTGTACTTATCAGTCTTTTATTTCAATAATGATAATATTTAGTATTGGCTATGGAACGGGGCACTGTTGTAGTTAGTTATTTACGATGCATAACTAATATTAAGATTTAAACATATGACTTCCAGACAATCTCTACAGGTTTTTTCTAAATTGTATTACGGCAGGGACTGATATACTAATTTACAATTCCCAAAGGATTCTAATAAATTAGATGACACTATGACCAAGAACACAAATTCACTTTCCAAGTTCCAATAAAACACTAGATGACAAGAGGGAAAGCTTCAGGGCCCACTCTCTACACACTTCTGGAGAAGTCTTAAATGCTCCGTCACATTTAATTCAATAAATGTGTGTGGAGTGCCAGGTACTGCTCTAGTTTCTGAGATACATCAGTGAACAAACCAAAGATCCTTATCCTCAGAGAACTTATATTCTAATGAGGAAAGATAATAAACATAACAAATAAATCATAAGTTAATAAATGTTAAGTGCTTTTGTTAAGTGCTTTACATGGTAAGGGCGAGTAGCAGTATTAAATAAGGTGTGTAGGCAAGTCTCACTGTGAAGCTAACTTCTGAGCAAAACCTGAAAGAAATAGGAGAATGAGGCAAGTGGATATTTGATTAAAAAAACATTGTGGGCAGAGTAAACAGCTGAAGTAAAGATCCTAATACAGGAAAGAGCGTGGCATATTCTAAAAAATAGCAGAGAAGCCAGCATGAGTAAACAAACACAAGTGAGAGAGAAGGATCGCAGAAAGAGACAGGTTCAGAGAACCAAAGAGAGACCATTCTAAGAGTCTGACAGGCCACTGTAAGGACTTTAGCTTTCACTCTGAATGAAATGTAGAACATATGCAAATATTAAAGAGAGGAGTGAAATGATTTGACTCACAATTTAAGTGGATCCCTCTGACAATTATTCAGTGTTAAGGGGTGAAAGTGGAAACAGGGAGATGAAAGTCAGATTCTGATGGTGGTCATGTTCTAGATTTATTTGGAAGGCAGAGGCAGCATGGTGTTCCTGACAGTATGGATACAAAGCATAGGAGAGAAAGAAGAGTCAAGAATAACTTGACGCCCTAAATAATTTACTTATCTTCTCCAGTCTGAATTTCCCTGTCTTACAGTAGCAACATCATCAAGTTGTTGAAAAAATTAAATTAATACATTTAAGAACGGTGTCTAAAACATAGTGCTTAAAAAATGTTGGCTATTTTCTTGTGGGCTGCATTGTCTCAAAAGGCTCCTTCTCTTCTAGTGTCTGTCTTGAGAAGTGTTAGCTCCACAAAGTAAGCAGACTTAGCTAGGATTCTACTCTTTCTGTTCCAGCATCTTACTCTGGGTGAGGGTATGCAGAGTCCCCTTAGGGAGAGGGAGCTAATCAGTTTTTCAATAATAAAAGATTACTCCCCTTTCTGTTCTCTTACAGAATCCTGCTGGGAAGGATAGTTAAGTATCAAGATTCCCAAACTTCTACAGTAACTTACTTTTATTCCAGGCCCCCCAAAATAGACTTCAAATAGCATTTAATCATTGTTATGTAGTAATCAAACTGCCTTGTAATTAGCACTGGTTATTTCTGAAGTATCCGATGCATTGATTGGCACTTTTGCAAAGGACAACAATTTGGGGTTTGTTCAGTAATTAAACAGCAACTCAAGCGTGAGGCAGACTGTATACGTGAAGTAATTTCTTAAAACAACCTTATAACTTAGGTAAAAACATTTACTACATGTCAAATTTATTCTAAATTTATTTAGATGTCTACATGTCTAGATGTTTGACTAGATGCCAAATTTATTGCTTTTTTATTCTAAAAAGTAATTTTTTCTAAAAAAATTCAATAAATCCTAAGCACAATTTCAAGATGGGAAAAGTCTGACTTAATCTGTAGGCCAACACAATAAAATCTGTAGACCTCTAAAACAAATTAAAGCCATCATTAATCTAACGTCCAATGTGAATCAGAATTCAGGACATAGCAATGGGATGCAGTGGCAGAATCTGTCATCTGCAGGTAAAGGCACCTCTGACCCCTAATAAAAAAGACCTTGAGCAGTGCTTCTAGAAAACATGTACCATACTATGTTATTTAAAATAAACAAACAAAAAAAGTTAGTGTTCATGTTCGTTAAGTACAGTGAACAGCCCATGTCTGCCAGAACTGCCAGAGAAAGCAGGACATCAGTGCTGACTGCAGTAATTAGGCAGGTGTCAAGAAGGAAGTGAAACTTGGGATGGATCTTCAACTAGAAGTGTTTACACAGGCCTATAGGAAGGGGCTGACATGAAGACAGCAGCAAGCACAATGAGATTAAGAGACATCAGTGATAATACAGAGGGGGTGAAGCGAGTGGTCTTCCAACTGGGGAGCACATAGTCATTCAGTAACAATGATTGAATACCTCATGCCAGGTACTATTCTAGGCACTGGAACTACAACCCGACACCCCTGCTCTCGTGGACCATGCATTCTACGAGGAATGAAGCTATATTAAGTGTGACAAGATGATGATGATTCTTGAATTAATATTAAGCATCAGATAATGACCGCATCTCAGCAACTGTAATGACTAGCAGGTATAGCCCTCTGAAACTAACGTGTTAGGAGGAGGGAAAATTGAGAAGCTAGAGACACAACCAAACACTGTGGAAGTTTATTTGGGTAACTGAAAATTCTTACAATCCTTCTTTATATCCTTAAAGTATCAGTGCCTCCATTTTCCACACAGGAAAATTCTTAATCACTCTTTCGAAATACCTGTTCCTAACCTCTGCCACAAGCTTTCCCCAACACTCTCCAGGAAGTGTAAGAAATAAACAGACTAAGCAATCACCCTATGCACTAAGCAGCTAATATTCAACAGGCCCTCTTGTTCAAGACCATCTTTCTTCTTATGTGGAAGATGTGAACCACTCTTGCCTTCCCTCAGACCTTGTACATCAGGTACTGCCAATACATCTCACCCACTCTCCTCTTTACTAGTGGCTTTACCCAGAGCATACACATGTGCTCGAAACTCTCTCCCTGTAAGCCTATAGGCAAATAAACAGTGAAATAAAAAGTTTAAACCTCTCTTAGCCCTGTATCTTCTTCTAGACATCATTTTTATTTTATTTACCAAGCTCACCTAGGTAAGCCCGGCTGTGATTTATCTTTGCTGTCTCCACTTTTGCCTCCAACAAACTCACTCCTTGACCCACTGAAACTTGGCTTCTGCCCCAGCACTCCTTCTATTCTCAAAAAGGCACCAAGGCTAGAAACAACATAAATAAAAACTAAGTGATTCTCTTACAATTTACTTTCTGAAACAATCAGAATAATGGCAGTTTTAAATTTTATCCAATTTTAAATGCATCAATGTGTGCATAAAACATACTACCAAAAATGCATTTTAAAATAAAATGCTTATTATTGCAAAAAGAAAAACAACACTGACCTGCATTGGTACAGGTTCCTTAAGATAATACCCTTCAACAATTTGTTCTTTTCGATAGTGATCTATGATGTCCCCAATGCTGTTAAAGATAAAAATAACTAATATTGACATAATCTGTCTTAAAAAAATACAAAAAACCCTATTAGCAAGGATTATCCATTTGCGTTTTTCCCAAGCATATAACCCAAATACATTAATAGTAAATATGATTATAATAGTCACATTATTTTAGAAAATCAAGAATTGGTTTACAGGTCAGAAAAACCTGAATCAGAGATTCCAATGTTGCATACATATACCCAAGAAGTCACTACAAGTAAGGAAAGAATAAAAGTCTACCATTTTTTTTAAAAGAGCATTACTTTTAAAAGAGCAATTGAGAAAACTGATAAAGTACTGACTTCAAGTAAATTTTAAGAATTTTTATCCTCAAAACACTTACATTCTGCTTTTATAACAATCAGATGAAGTTAGATCAAAAAACGTATTCACAGCAGGTAAAAGCAGAAACAAACAAAAGACTAGGAGCTGATTTTACATGTGGGATTATTGCTACAACAGGAAAGGCTTATTCATAATTTTTATAAACAATGCTACAAAATATTCCTACTACTTGGGAAATTTTACCAATAAAGTGAAAATAAAATGACATTATATAATGTATTTTAACACAGATTTTAGCATGGTATAATGAGTTTTTTCAATATTAAAGTGTTCTGTATAATCAGTAGGCCCTTTTATTGCCCTGAATACTTAAATCCTACACTTTTAAACTATTCTTTAATATACTGGAGGAATGGGTACTTTGGGGACAGCTAGCAAACATTTCTCAAAACATCTTATTTAACCTTCCACTTGATTTTTTCCACAGTTTTCCCTACTAACAGAATTGGAAGATACATTTTATCTTTAGAGACATATGTGTATACACACACACACACAGATACACATGTATATATACATATATAGATCTCCAAAGATAAAATAACTTTGCTATACTACAAAATTAATTTAAACCACATATAATGTTAAAAACAGCAAAATAGGAGACTTGAAAAGATTAATAAAAAAAACAATTATGAGTGGATATGAACTAAATACCAGACGCAGCATTTTATACAACGAAGAGAGAGGTGCAAAATGAGACACATAAAAATGTATTAACATTAAAAAGACAAGGATGGTTACAAGCTTTTAAAGAAAATATGTAATACCACATACAAATCCAAAATGTTAAAAGAAAAAAGAAAATCAGAAAAGAATACATGTGAAGACAGATACCATCACAGAGATGACGATGTGGTTCGAAGCAAAAAGCATCAAATTTATGAGAAATAGCAATATTAAAAGGTTTCTAAGTGTAAAATGCAGTTGATCCTGTGGATCATGTCAGTGTCACTATATAATTCTTGTCCATGAGCTCAAAGAACAGGACACTGCTATGGAGTACACTTTAGACTGCCCAAGAACAAATTTAAAAGTGTGTGACAACCAGATATGTTTTTACCAATGAGTTGGATTTTCAAGATTTCTTTAAATTACTTTAGTTCATATTCTTCCCAGATATACCTAAAACAATAATCAAGGGAGACACAACAAACCACAATTTCCTAGACATTCCATAAAGGTTTTAGACATGAAATCAGATAGATTTACATCTCAGAAAACTAAAACATGTTCACTATAAGTTGATTTGTAAAATAAATGTGAGTTTCTAGAGATACTACTATGTCTTATACTTGCATTTTAGTAATTTACTTAATAAATAAATTAATAAATGGGTGTCTCTCTCTTCTTGAACCCCTAGATAAATGTTAGTAATCTTTAAGGTCTGACCAAAATCCTACCTCCCTCTTCATTCTCATCACCATCTCATCTACCCTCTTTCCACTGACTCTCCTATGTCCATGTTTACATCCCAGAACTCATCAGTCAGCCTACCATCTTTTCTCATAGACCTGTACTTCATAGATTTTTCTCTTTAATGAATATGCACAGGAGCTGTACATTTCACAAAGAAAATTAGTTAATAAATGTTCACTGAATTTTATTTGCTGTTAAATGACTCTCCTGCTTTTCTAAAAGTTTTAATATAGGATTGTTAAGGTTATGTTTCAACAAAGCAGTTTCTAAATGAAACAGACTTAAGTGTTATCTCTTTATCAAAAAGCTAATGTAGAATTAATGGGGAGAAGACAGTAGAGTATGTCTCTGTTACACAAATTTAATGGATATTCCCATTTTATATTTACATATCTAAATAATCATTGCTAATCACCAAGTTGTATCTTTTTTCTTGTTTATTATATATTATATAATTAATATATAATATATATATTTTATAATATATATATATATATATATATATATATATATATATTAGTAACCTGTACCCAATGTGGCGCTTGAACTCAACAACCCTGAGATCAAGAATCACATACTCTGTGGGGCACCTGGGTGGCTCAGTCAGTTGAGCATCCGACTTCGGCTAAGGTCATGATCTCACGGTCTGTGAGTTCAAGCCCTGTGTCAGGCTCTGTGCTGACAGCTCAGAGCCTGGAGCCTGCTTCAGATTCTGTGTCTCCCTCCCTCTCTGCCCCTCCCCTGCTCATGCTCTGTCTCTGTCAAAAATAAATAAACATTAAAAAAAAAATTTTTAAAGAATTGCATATTCTTCCAACTGAGTCTCAAGCCAGGTGTCCCACAAACGTGTATCTTCCAAGAGTTACTTTATTATTGACACTAATGTTGAAATGGAATATATTTCCATGCTGAAATGTCTATTCCCAAAATAACTGTAAAACTGCATTTTTTCAGGCATCAGATTTACATAATTCTAGCTTTCGTTAAAAAAAACTTTTTAGGGGCGCCTGGGTGGTGCAGTCGGTTAAGCGTCCGACTTCAGCCAGGTCACGATCTCGCGGTCCGTGAGTTCGAGCCCCGCGTCAGGCTCTGGGCTGATGGCTCAGAGCCTGGAGCCTGTTTCCGATTCTGTGTTTCCCTCTCTCTCTGCCCCTCCCCCGTACATGCTCTGTCTCTCTCTGTCCCAAAAATAAATAAACGTTGAAAAAAAAATTAAAAAAAAAAAAAAACTTTTTAACATTAATACTAGAAACAACAATACTCCTGAACTTTACCAAATAAATAAAACTAAAAAGAAAATTTGGGGGAATGATCACAACCACTAAATTAGTATCTACTTAAAAAATTATGAGTCATCATTTTGCTTTTTTTTTTTTATGAAAGTATTTTTTTTTAATATTTATTTTTGAGAGAGAGACAAGGTACAAGTGGGGGAGGGGCAGAGAGAGGGACACACAGGATCTGAAACAGGCTCCAGGCTCTGAGCTGTCAGCACAGAGCCCGACACGGGCTCATACTCACAAACTGCGAGATCATGACCTGAGCCAAAGTCGGAGGCTTAACTGACTGAGCCACCCAGGCGCCCCTTGACTCATCATTTTGCAAGCAGACTAATAATTTTGTAATAATTTAGAAAGAAATAGACTTCAAATACTTCTTTCTTCCTATTTCATTCAGTTCTTTATCAATAAAAAAGACATCCTCCATTATGCAGGAAGAATTTTCATCTTTGCAGAATATAACAAAGTTTGAGTCAGTAAACAAACTTCCCTGAAAATAAATCTATGTAAATTATTTTATCTTTAAAATTAGTCTCCAGACAGATATTTATCAATTTAGTTAAGAATATGTTTTCAACTTAGAGTTTTATATATTCCAAATCCCTAGAAAACTGGACAATGGGAAAAATTAACTGACCTTTATATAGAGCTCAAAGTGCAGCTAGGTGGATTTTCAGTGAGGGTATCTAGATCGAACTATAATACAGAAGCCACTCAAGCAGCTTTTCTGTAAGAAGTGTGAAAAAGGATCCCAATTACTAGACTCACATCTTCCATTTGATATCTTATCACTGTCCACTGGCCTCCTAGGCAAGCAAGTTCTACTTGTTTTTTGTTTGTATTGTTTTCTAAGATGAACCACCTGCTGAATCTCTATACGCTCAGAGGTCAAGCTGGAATTAAGAGAAATTCTATAAATAGAATGGAAAATACTGCTGTGGTATTAAGGGAGTAACCTAGGCAAATGGCACCATTTTAGTTTACAAAAGCTTCCAAGAGGAAGATAATGCCACTCTAGAGTTATCAGTATAGGAAATTCTTTACATTCGGGGGGGGGGGGGGGATGAAAGATTACTAATATACAGAAAAAAATTTAAAAAGCTAACATTCTATCATACAGTTTCTCTGTTAACTTATCTTTCTGATCAAGTGGCTAAAGTTCATTCTGAGTTTTGGGATAAGCAACAAGTTTACTTAGAATTTTAAAAATGACAAGTAGGATCCAATAATTACAACAAAGAAATACCAACTTGAGAACAAACCAATTACATGACTAACATTTGTAACAAGTCTCTGTTTACTCTTTAAGAACCTTTTTTCCTATTAAAATGTCTCACTGATAAGAAAATGTAAAATATTTTCTTTTTCTTAGAACAGATGTTTTGCTATCCTACAGATAATATAAGGACTTAGCAAATTTTCTGTAAACAGTTTGTGCATAATCAACAACATAAATTATCTTAGAAGAAAACAAATTATCAATTATTAACTTATATTCATGTTTGACCCTGTCTAAAGAATTCTTGGACATGACTACTACTAAATTATAATGAAGGCCTTATAATTTTAAATTTTAAGAAGAAACTTTTATGCAGTTCTGAATCTGATATACATTATTGAAATTTCAACTATTTTTGCCAAAAGTAAAAGATAACTAAAATCTCTCACAACTTACCTATTATAATATCGGCCTCCCATCATAAACTGATTGTTTGGTGTTGGACATATTTTAAATCGCTGAATATTTTCATTGGTCCGAAAGTAAAGTGAATAATCACCAGGAGTATTGTCTGAAGGCCTCACAAGAAAACTGCAGACTTGGCCAACTGTAAAAATGAAGCTGTTAGTTTTATTTCCTAATTATCAAATAAAAAAGAAAAAAAAATGTTAAGTATCCTAATTATAAAGTACATTCAAAAGTCATAAACTTTCACCAGGAACTTGCTTTATAATAAAGACTATTTTAACACATTTTTGTATTTTCTAGTTTATGAGTCACAACCGCCCATGATGTTGCATTTCTGTAACACATAAAAATACAGAAGTCTACAGCAGTGATTTCTGGTTAATAATGTCTATACCTGTCATAACTTGGAAAGAATAATCCAACAGAGAATATGGGGTAAAATGGCCACATACTGTCTGTAAACGCTCTTAGTAAGAATAGTCAATAAATTACAAACAGTAAATTTTGTTTAGGAATACTCTATTTAATCAATGCTTCTGATTAAACATGAAAAAGTACTAACTATAGGGGCACCTAGGTGGCTCAGTTAGTTAAGTGTCTGACTCTTGATTTCAGCTCAGGTCACAATCTCACAGTCTTGAGATCAAGCCCCACATCACACTCTGCTGACAGTGCAGAGCCTCCTTGGGATTCTTTCTCTTCCTCTCTCTGCCCCTGCCCCACTCATTCTCTCCAAAAAACAAACACTTAAAAAAAAAAAAGTAGTAACTGTAATAAAATAGTGCCAAAGCTTATAAAGGTTGATTAAAAATGGAATATGTGTACACCTCATCAAAATCAGTACATGTACACTACATTTCATTTAATAGGTAAGAACCTGAAAAGTCACATAAAAATAAATTATCATATTTTAAGATTTTCTCACTAATTTTAGGGAAGTCTTTTTGATATCTTTGATAGGCAGTGACTCTTAAAACTAAAATGCTTAGTTTTCTCTTTGTCTTAAGTACTAATCAAACAGGAAACATCAGAACTTGATTGCTTTTAGGAAAACACAATGAACACTTAGAATATGAGATGTAATTTTCATGTAAATTATCGACAGCTCCAATCATCTAGCCAAGACACTTACTACCAAGTAATTTCATGTTCAATACAAAGAATAGGAATTCATGCAAAATTATGCATGCAAGTGCTTAGGTGCACTTTTCAGGGGAAAATATCACCAGATTCTTAAAAGAGCATGACCCAAAGGAAAAAAAGTAACGTATAGAAATTAAGTTTAGCTCCTTTTCAAGTTGAAATGCCTAAAACAAGAATGAGTGCTTCAAGTCCTTGATGGTGCAAGTTCAAAAATATAAACTTATATTCAAAATTCAGTAAATTCATTAAAATAAATATTTTGGTTCCACTCTCAAGGCTGATAGCATGTCATGTTGGTTGAAGGTCTGGTGTCTATTACTACCATGCAGCATCATCATGTTTATTTTTAACCTGCTTAACCTACATCCTCACAAGAAAATCAAACACCTCTGAAACTGTCTTGACTCTTTCAAAAGAGCCAAGAATTAATTATATTAAACTGCAATTCCTGTAATTCAAAACAATAATTCAGATAACACCTTTAATAATCACTATATACAGAAACTATCAAACATTGGTTGTTTTTAAAGAACTATATTTCTCAACTGTAGATTATGGCTTAAACTGGTCTCAAATCCTTATAAAGTGTGGTTTACTAAAGAGATATTTTGTAGTTAAATTAATTCAGTATTAAATGTTAGGATAAATGATGACAGGATTGTTTCTAATTTAAATGATAAACCCACAATATAAGTCAATTTTTACTTTACATACCTCTATAACCAGAGTTTTAGGAAAGGTTGAAATTAATATATTTTAAATAAGGCACAGTTCTGTAATTCCACAAGTGCACAAAGATAAATGCAAGAACATCTGCTAGAGCAAAAAATAAAAACTACACAATATTCCTCTATAGATATATAAAAACCATAATTATCTAACAGAAGCTTATGGCCATTCAAAAGAATAATGAAAACTTATATAAGCAGATATGGAATGATCACCCAAAATATATTCTAACATGAAAAAAGTGTGTTGCACATTCCTGTGAATGTGTGTGGAGGGGGTATGTTTAGGGGTGCATGCAGAAGTGAGGAAGGGAGATACATACAGACACTGAAAACTTACAAAAATACAGAAAAAAACCTCTCATCTGGTGCTGCTTCTAGTGAAGAAATTGGGAACTCAGAAAGAAACACATGTCACTGAATTTTATACTGCATATATGTATTCAACTAAAAAACACCAGATAACAAGTACACCAGTTTCTCTGTGGTGGGCAAGAAATTACAGTACGTATAAATATCAAATTAGTGCTAAAGGCAAAACAGATGATAAATTGTTGGTTTTCTCTTTTACTTTTTTAATAAAGATATTAGAAAAGGCAAGTGAATATACAATTACCTGTCATTAATAAGTTATAAGCTTCTTGTTTGGAAATTTTCCCATGGAACCATCTTAAAAGGAGAACAAATTAAATATGTGAATCTAAAGTCCTTTTTGCTGTTATACAATCAAAATTAAACACAAGTTTAATTCAAGGTGCAATAATGAAATAAATACAAATACAACTGATCAAATTATCTTATTCCTTCTACATTTATGTTACTACACTTTGTTAAACACACATACTTTCAACAAAATATAGAAAAATCAGGGACTAGTATGAACTATAATTTCCTTATTAGTTAACAATACAAAAACAGCAATGATTTTAATTCTGAGAATGACAAACTGTTATATGCTTACATCATAGCTAGTGTTCTCTTTTCTTTGTATTAGGAGGGATGGTACAGGTAGAGCCCACTACAGATTTCTCCAGAAAAAAAATTACTCAGTGAATTTTCCTCACATTACTCTCAAAATGAACTTCCCCTACAATAGGTGATAGGTTCTCTCTTGAAAGAAAATAGACCTGACTGGTTAATACTTTCCTTAAAGTCAGAAAATAAGGCTGAGCCATGACAAAGACTGGATACCAGCATCAAGAACTGAAGTAAAAGAATGTCTTAGCATTCCTAATTCTGTTTGAGCTGATAGCATAACAAATTAGATGGCTAGAGTATTTTAGTTTCTGTATACTTAAAATAAGCATTTAGAAATTATTATAAATGGCATTATAGTCAAGATCCACTGCATATAACTAAAGTATTTAAATTTTACCTTAAAATAAAATGACACATCTGGTTTTAAAAATTAATTATTAGTAATTAAATTTCTTAAAATCTCCTTTCATTTACCTGAAGATCTATTATCTATCGTGTTGATTAGCACCTGTAAAGCCAAGCTGACAACCCTAGATCATACCTCTATTACTCTGTCATTAATTCTTAGAATCTACTATTATTTTTGACGGTAGCTTAAAAAACAAATTGGAAAGTAAAAATACTAGAAGACTAAAACAAAAAAATCAAGAACCATCTAAATGCTGCCTACAAGAGACTCATTTCAGACCTAAAGACACATGCAGATTGAAAGTGAAGGGATGAAAAACATTTACCAGGCAAATCGAAGTGAAAAGAAAGCTGGGGTAGCAATACTTTTATCAGACAAAATAGACTTTTAAAACAAAGACTGTGAACAAGAGACAAAGAAGGACATAATAAAATAATAAAAGGAATGATCTAATGAGAGGATATAACACTCATAAATATCTATGGACCCAACAAGGAGGCACCTAAATACATAGTGCTATTAACTCTATTAAGACTTAAAGGAAGAAACTGACAGTAATACAGTAACAGAAGACTTAAACATCCCACTTATATCAGTGGATAGATCATCCAGACAGAAAACCAACAAGAAAAGAGTGGTTTTGAATGACACATTGGACATTAGACTGGATGGACCTAACAGATATATACAGGAGACTGCATAACACTTCCCAGGGTAAATCACATTAGCCCACAAAAAAAATTCAAGACATTCAAAAAGAATGAAATGCAAAAAGACTGAAATCATATAATGCATCTTTTCTTTCCACAATGTTATGAAACTAGAAATCAATCATGAGAAAAAAATCTCCAAAGAACATAAATACATATAGACTAAATAACATGCTACACTGAACAATGAATGGGTCAACCAAGAAATCAAAGAGGAAATCAAAAAATACATGAGACAAATGAAAATCAAAACAGTCCAAAATCTTTGGGATGCAGCAAAAAAATGTTCTAAGAGGGAACTTTATAACAATACAGGCCTACTTCAAGAAATAAGAAAAATCTCAATAAACAATCTAACCCTAAGACCTAAAGGAGCTAGCAAAGAAGAACAAGGCCCAAAGTCAAAATAAAGAAGGAAATAATAAAGATTTGAGTAGAAATAAAAGAAACAGAAACAAAAACAAACAAGCAACAGAAAAAGATCAATGAAACCAAGAGCTGGTTCTTAGAAAATATATGCAAATTTATTAAACCTTTAGATAGACTCATAAAGGAAAAAAGAACTGAAGGAAATATAATCAGAAATGAAGGATGAGAAAACAACCAACATCACATAAATACTAAACACTGTAAAAAAACTGGACAATCTAGAAGAAATGAATAAACTCCTGGAAACAAATATTATTACAAAACTGAATCATGAAGAAACAGAAAATTTGAATAGATTGGTTAATAGCAATGAGACAAACTCAATAAGCAAAAATTCCCAAAAAACAAAAGTCCAGGACCAGATGACTTCACAGATGACTTTCACAGGTGCCATCTATCTACCAAACATTTAAAGAAAAGTTAACACCTATTGTTCTCAAACTATTGCAAAAAATAGAAGAGGAAGAAAAACTTCCAAATTCATTCTTCAAGACCAACATTAATTACTCTGATACCAAAACCAGACAAAGACACTACAAAAAAAAAAAAAATCTGAGTAACACATGTAAAAATCCTCAACAAAATACCAGCAAACCGAATTCAACACATTAAAAAAAAATGATTCACCACAATCAAGCAGGATTTATTCCAGGGATGCAAGTGTGGTTCAATATTTGCAAATCCATCAACATGATACATCACATTAACAAAAGAAATGATAAAAACCATATGATCATCTCAACAAATGCAGAAAAAAGCATTTCACAGAGTACAACATCCATTCTTGATAAAAACTCTCAACAAACTAGGTTTAAGAGGGAACATACTTCAACATAACAAAGGCCATATATGAAAAACCCACAGGTAACATCATACTTAATGATGAAAAACTAAGACCTTTTCCCTTAAATTCGGGAACAAGACAACGTCCTCTCTCACCAATTTAATTCGACAGACTACTGTAAGTCTTAGTTGAAGCAATCAGACAAGAAAAAGAAGTAAAAGGCATCAAATAGGTAAAAAAGAATTAAAACTTTCACTATTTGCAGATGACATGATACTGTATACGAATAACCCTGCAAAATGGTGAAGCTGCTCTGGAAAACAGTGTGGAGATTCCTCAAAAAATTAAAAATAGATCTACCCTATGACCCAGCAATAGCACTGCTAGGAATTTACCCAAGGGATACAGGAGTACCGATGCATAGGGGCACTTGTACCCCAATGTTTACAGCAGCACTTTCAACAATAGCCAAATGATGGAAAGAGCCTAAATGTCCATCAACTGATGAATGAATAAAGAAACTGTGGTTTATATATACAATGGAATACTACTTGGCAAGGAGAAAGAACAAAATATGGCCTTTTGTAACAATGTGGATGGAACTGGAGAGTGTTATGCTGAGTGAATTAAGTCATACAGAGAAAGATACCGTAAGTATTTTCACTCTTATGTGAAGATACCGTAAGTGTTTTCACTCTTATGCGGATCCTGAGAAACTTAACAGAAGACCGTGGGGGAGAAGAAGGGGGGGGGGGGAAAGAGAGGGAGGGAGGCAAACCATAAACGACTCTTAAAAACTGAGAATAAACTGAGGGTTGATGGGGGGATGGAAGGGAGGAGAAAGTGGGTGATGGGCATTGAGGAGGGCATATGTTGGAATGAGCACTGGGTGATGTATGGAAACCAATTTGACAATAAATTTCATATTAAAAAAAAGAAAACAATCCCATTTACAACTGCACCTGAAATAATAAAATACTTAGGAATAAACTTAAAGGAAATGAAAGACCTGTACCCTAAAAACTAGAAAACACTGATAAACTGAAGATGACACAAACAAATGGAAAGATATTCCATACTCATGACTTGGAAGAACATTGTTAAAAGGTCCATACTATCCAAAGCAAACTATAGATTCAAGGCAATCCATATCAAAATACCAATAGCATTTTTCACAAAACTATAACAAATAATCTTAAAATTTGCATGGAACCACAAAAGACCCCCAAGAGCCAAAGCCATCTTGAAAAAGAAGAACAAAACTGGAGGTATCATAATCCCAGATATAAAGATATACTACAAAGCTGTAGTAATCAAAACAGTATGGTACTGGCAAAAAATAGTACACAAAAAACAAAAAACAAAAACCCAGACCCAATAGATCAATGGAACAGAAAAGAGAGCCCAGAAATAAACTCACAATTATGTGGTCAATTAATCTAGGGCAAAGGAGTCAACAATATATGCTGGGGGAGAAAAACAGTCTCTTCAATAAACGGTGTTGAAAAAACTGGACACGTACATGCAAAAGAATGAAAACTGGTTTACTCTCTTATACCATACACAAAAATGAACTCCAAATGGATTAGAGACATAAAGGGGGACCTGAAAACATAAACCTCCTTAAAGAAAACACAGGCAGTAATTTCTCTGACATCAGCCATAGAAATATTTTTCTAGATAGGTCTCCTCAGGCAAAGGAAGCAAAAGCAAAAGTAAACTATTGAGACTACATCAAAATTAAAAGTTTCTGCACAGTGAAAACCTATTGAATTAGCAAATGGTGTATTTGATAAGGGGTTAATATCCAAAATATATAAAGAACTTCTAAAACTCAACTCTAGAAAAATAAATATTTCAATTAAAAAAATGGGCAGAGAGGCACCTGGATGCTTCAGTCGGCTAAGGAACGGATTCTCAATTTTGGCTCAAGTCATCATCTCAGGGTCATGAGATGGAGCCCTGAGTCAGGCTCCATGCCCAGCTTAAGAGTTTCTCTTTCCCTCTCTCTCTGCCCCTCCCCTGCTCATACTCTCAGTCTCATTTTCTGTTTCTCAATAAAAAAAAAAAAAAGTGGGGGGGGGAGGGGAGGGCAGAGAACCTGAGTAGACATCTTTCCAAAGAAGACAGATCTATCCACTCCTATGGTTAATGTCATGTAATTTACAGTAGCCAAAATATGGAAGCAACCCAAGTGCCCAAGGATAGATGAATGGATAAAAATGTGGTATATACATACAATGGAATATCAGCCATAAAAAAGAAAGAGATTTTTGCCATCTGTATCAACATGGATGGAAGTCAGTCAGACGGAGAAAGACAAATATTATACGATTCAACTCATGTCTGGAATTTAAGAAACAAAATGAACAAACAAAGATAAACAAAAAACACTCTTAAATACAAAAAACAAACTGGTGGTTGCCAGAGGGAGGAAGGCATGGGGATGGGGGAAACAGATAGGGGGGATTAAAAGTACACTTATCCCAATGAACACTGAGTAATATATAGAACTGTTGAATAATTATTTATATTGTACACCTGAAACAAATTTAACATTGGATTTAATTATACTCCAATTAAAATTTTCTTAATAAAAATTAGAGGGGCGCCTGGGTGGCGCAGTCGGTTAAGCGTCCGACTTCAGCCAGGTCACGATCTCACGGTCCGTGAGTTCGAGCCCCGCGTCAGGCTCTGGGCTGATGGCTCGGAGCCTGGAGCCTGTTTCCGATTCTGTATCTCCCTCTCTCTCTGCCCCTCCCCCGTTCATGCTCTGTCTCTCTCTGTCCCAAAAATAAATAAACGTTGAAAAAAAATTAAAAAAAAAATAAAAATAAAAATAAAAATTAGAAATTCCTCTACATAAAAAAAAGCTCATTGTATATTATGTATGTTAATAAATTCAGTGTTGTTTCACTGAATGAATGTGTTCAGAACACTGTGCTGTATTTAATACATTCTGGAAAGGCACATTAAAAATTACTTCTGAGCATGCTAATTATATATATGAATAAGTATAGTGTTATTTCAGTAAAAAAGATATATACCCAAAAATAGCTGGAAAATAAAAATACTACAAGTCTAAAACATGTAAGTGCTCTAAAGCCCAGTGTTACAGATTTAGAAGCTGTTAACATTGTTTTAAATTACCCATACTATTACTTATCAAAATATAACTGAATATTTACCTTTTCACATGAATGAAATGTTAAACTTTTAAATTCCCTCTTTAACATTATTCCCACAATTAACTCATTAACTCAATGCAAATTATGAATACTATACAGCAAGTACACAACAACTGGAGCAATCCAGGCTTCCTTAAAAGGTAGTAAGGTTCCATACTGCATTCAAGTATAATCTAAATGACCATTTCCTACAAATGCTAGAACAGGGTTTTTATATTCTGGGGAGAGATGAGTAGATACCCTCAAAGGCTATTCCTATATTTTTATAGCAAGAATAAAGAAAAACAAGGGAATTCCAAGTGAGGAGCACCAAACGGGGTTTAGAGAACAAATCGGCAATAATGATTTTGTGAAAGAAGTAGATCTGAGTTTCCTCATTCAGACATTTATTACCTATATGTAAAATGTACATATTTCAAACACATGGTTTACACCAATGATAGAAAGAGGAGTCCCTGTTCTTACAAAGTTCCCATTCCAATAAGAAAAAGCGACACAAATACTGTATAACTACAAAAACAATGTCAAAAATATAATAAAGTGCAGTGATAGAAATGCACAGAGGGCATTTTTGGAATAAAAGAGGAGGGCACCATCTCTATGGAACATGTGAGGGAGAAGATAAAGGAAGACTTCTTGGGAAGTGATAAGTGAGTTAAGTCATTAAGAATAGAAATTAACCAAACATAATGCAGTGGTATTCTGACCTAGAAAGTAGCTTAGACAAAGGTGAACAACAGTTTTACACATTTGAAGATCGACAAGCTGGAGAGTAGAATATAAACATAAAAGAGATATGACTAGTAAAGGACACAATAGTCAGATGAGAGGATCGTTTCAGGCTCTGCTAAGGTAAATATGACAAAGAATAAGGTAATGCTTTTAAGTGCAAAAGTGATGCAGTCAGATATGGGTTTTAGGAAGATTATGCTTGCTACTGGAAGAAAGGATTTAAAGAGACTGAAAGCATCAAAGAAAACCAACTTGGAGGTTACTGCTACATCAAGTCCTGTTAAGAAATTAGAAGAACAGACCTATAATACAGAGAACAAACAGATGGTTGCCAGAGTGGAGGATGGGCAAAAGGAATAAAGAGGAGTGGGGCATACAGGCCTCTAGTTTGGAATGAGTAAGTCACAGGAACAAAAGGCATACCATAATGAATATAGTCAAGGATGCTGTAATAATGATGTATGGTGACAGATGGTAGCTACACCTGGGGGGCGCAGGGCATCATGTACAGAATTGTTCAATCACTTTGTTGTACACCTGCAACTAATGTAACACTGTGTCATCTATCGTCAATTAATTTTTTTAATTTAAAAAAAAAAAATAAAGAAAAGGGCCTGAACTAGAGTATGGTTGCTTAAGATTGAGAAGAAGATACACATTCAAGAAATATTCTAGGGGCGCCTGGGTG
The DNA here is from genome assembly GCF_007474595.2 of Lynx canadensis. Taxonomy (NCBI): domain Eukaryota; kingdom Metazoa; phylum Chordata; class Mammalia; order Carnivora; family Felidae; genus Lynx; species Lynx canadensis. The sequence continues at coordinate 150,332,999 of NC_044303.2, read as the reverse complement.
GCTCCGTCGGTTAAGCGTCTGACTTCAGCTCAGGTCATGATCTCGCAGTTTGTGAGTTTGAGCCCCATGTCGGGCTCTGTGCTGACAGCTCAGAGCCTGGAGCCTGCTTTGGATTCTTTGTCTCCCCGTCCCTTGGTCCCTCGGTCCCTCCCCTGCTCATGCTCTGTCTCTCTCTGTCTCTCAATAATAAATGTTCAAAAAAAAAAAAAAGAAATATTTTAGAAAACAAAATTATCAGGACTTGATGTCTATATCATTGTTAAAAGGGAGCCAGAAAGAAACACAGTTCAAGTTACATTTGTTTAGTCTCAAAGAGCACTCATGGATGCTACTGAGGTTGCTTCACTGCCAGTCTCCACCTTAAGAAATTAGAGAGAGCTGAGAAATACATAAAATAAGTCAACAGCGCAAATTTAGCTTACACTAAATACCAAATGAGTAGATAATTACAAAGTTCAGAGATGTACTAACTAAAAAACATTCCCAGCAAAAGTGGGATTTATACTTTATGCTGTGAGAAAACTGGATGAAGCTTTAAATATTTAGTGGCATGTGACCAACATTTTTTTTTCTTTTCTTTTAAAAATATATCTATGGTATTATTTTAAATAGGGATAAAAATACAGATTTCAACTGTATCTTGAAAATCACGAAGATCTCGCAACACTGGACTCCCGTTTTTGCACACATCAATTACAGCAGTCAACTTACTGCAGGGAAACATTACTAGTTTTTGGCTTCCCACTCTCTAATACAAAGAGAGAATGTTAACTGCCATGTATCACCATACTTTGGACTGTTGCTTGTACTGTAGGGAGCCAGTTCCATGTACCTTAATCTTCATCATAGAAGGAAAATAAGAAAGATCAGCATTATTTTAATTTGGGAAAAATAAGAATATTTATACCTGACCCATTCCATTTGCTTACATTATCAGTATGCCTCCCCCAAACACTAATTAGAATTTGTAATGTGATACAGGTAGAGGGAAGACTTCACACAAATACAGTCAACAATGTACCATCTCACTCATGGAGGCTATTTTGCACCTACACAAACAACAAGGAAAATAGATTCAGAAAACATTTCATATGTTCTACTTAAAGGAAGCGTCAAGAACTAAGTGACGTTTACTGAAAGTGGAGAATTCAGCTTACTTTTTGTATTCTAATGGTTAGAAAAGAGATAAGCAAACACTTGAGAGGCAACCTTTAAATTGCATTCATCAACACTGACAGGATGGTAAGGAAAAAAAGTGTTCCACTGAAAAGAGATCAAAAGATGAACGGTCTTAATTAAAATCATGAGTAAGACAGAACTGGGATCAAGAGTTAACGTCTTTAAAAGAAAATTTTTATGCAAAGTAAATGAGGGATGAGCAAACACTAAAATAGATCTCCAAGGACAATAACAAAATCAGAGTAAATTTCCCATAGGAGGTTATTGTTAACAGCTAATAACTTCTGAAATACAAGAGATGACTGTGGCAAATATTAAGTACAGTAATACCTGGTCTTTGAATTAGCCCTTACAAGATACCTAAAATCAGCCTGAAAAGATTATGAAAAAAAAGGCCTTGTAGAATCTTAATAAATGCGGTAAAGAGTCATGATCTTGCTGAAAAGCTCTCTCTCTCACACAAAACAAACTGAAAAAAACTGAAACATAAAATACCCAAAAGATGTGGTTACAAAAACAAGAAATGCTATAAATAAATCAGTAAGGAAACAAAAATACTATGAATCATGACATTCACGATGTTATTAATGTTGTTTATAGAAAAGCCTTTAGTTTGGTGATAGAAGAGTTCTATATAGTAAAAGCCACCATCGTTATTTAAAAATAAAACTACCCATAGATCCTAAAGAAAATTTTAACATACCAGTTCTCGAGCCAAATAAAAACCATTCTTAAGTCAGCCCCCAATGTAGCAATTTTCTTTTAAAATAAATTTTGGCCTAAGTTTTCCAATTAGTAGGTTTACAACATAGTTTCTTTTTCCTTTTAAAAATTAACACAAACTCACATTTTGCCTTCATGTGGATCTTCTTCCCGGCCCTAAAGGATAAGATATTAAGACAGTATTTTATACAGTTTTAACTATTACATCTATTTTCATTAAAGTTAATAAAAATCATATCTTCAAACACATCTCTACCCTGTCCCTAATATTTACTTATACAAGAAAAGATGTATGAGTTCAAGAAATGTCTTTCTAAGACTCTCCCTTACTTGTTGTGGTTACTCTAATCCAGGCCCTTGTCTCTCTTTCTTCAACAGTTACCAAAGCCGAACTAGTTTAATTACCTCTGTGCCCTGTCTCACCCCACGATCTCACCACTCCAATCTGGATTCTTCAGTTTCAACTGCAACTTTGTCCTGCACTAAGGTACACCAAACAAAAAACAAACAAACAAACAAAATGTAAAAACCAAACCTTTAATACTGCTCTACTTCCTAAAAATTCCTTTTATAAAACCAAAATCCTTTATCATAGAACTCAAGTCTACATTTCCTGTCTCATACTACCAACTCTCTTAAGCTATCTATACCATGGTCACACATAACTACCTATTTGCTAATCCACATTCTCCTACCACCTAGCTTATTCTTTTTAACCTAGGATGTCTTTTTCACTCACTGTTTCCTACCTGTTTCCTACTATCTAGGTAGGATCTTCTTCAAATACTACCTCCTCAGTGAAACAATGAGTCCCTAGAACATAAATATAAACTTTTACTTTAAATCAAAAAGACATCCTTCTTTTATCATCTTTTTAACCTTACCTATTTGGCATTCCTATTATTTAAGATACATTGGTGTTCTTTATTCATTCCGGTATAGTGGCTACATGCATCGTAACCTCTTACCTATTCTTTAACACCTACCACCACCATAATCACTAGCACAATGCTGTTCATATAGGTTGCACTGAATATTTTTGAGATGTACCTCTAGGACCCAGCAAAACTGGGTATCTGGCACCAAGTCTTCACTGAATAATGAAGGAAAGAGTAGAAAAATAGTCTATCTGTCCATGGATTTACTTCCATCAATTTTTCCTCACTCATCAAATACCTACCCAAAGTAAAACCACACACTCACTGAATGCCTACTATATGAAAGCAGTATGCTAAAAAACAAACAAAAAACCCCCCACAAAAACAAAATGCATTATCATTGCCCAAAAGGAGTTCATCTCTATAGAACTGGTTTACACCATAAATTAATTTTATACAGTGTAGTAAAATACAGAATTAACAAGGTGCTATAAAAACACAAGAGAAAACAATTTAGACTAAGATAGGCATAAAACCTCTGTGAAAAAAGGGGCAACATCTGGGCTGAATTGATAAAAACGAATCAAATTTTACAAGTTAGTGGTGTAGCAGGGCAAGAGTGTCAAGGAAGAGGAGAAAGTATAGGCAAAGAGATATTCATTCAACAAACATTTGCTGAATGTTTACTAATACTAGACACTATTCTGCTATGGGAATACATCACTGAATTAGAGACAAAAACTCTCACAGAGCTTACATTCTAGATTTAAGGCATAAAAGTATAAATGTGCTTGGAGAACAGTAATCAGAAGTTCAGAGCGGGAAAATCCTTAAATCCAACCACCAAAGTAATGTCTGAAATCTAGACAATCTCTAAATGGCTTTTCAACCTACAAGGAATCACTATGCTCCAATGAAGACCATTATGAAAACTTATTATACATATTAGTGTGAAACCTATTTATAATTCTAACTTGAAACTATTCCACTATTAATTCAAAGTATGACTATATTCCTTTTTAGCAGCCACATCACATTTTTTGTTCATACTGAGTTATTAAATTGTTTTTATTTTTTTCCTTTTATTGACATGAGGTCATGTCTCTTTACCTTAAATTGAGCTTTTTTTTTTTTTTCTGTACTCCTTGGATAACTTACACTTATTCTTCTTAAAGTTTACCTAGTTGGATTTGACCCAGAATTCAAGAGCTAAAGAAAAGTTAAACTATACTATAAATCCTTCAAATAATTACAAAATGGGGGAAAGGAGGTTATAGCAAGGAGAAAAAAAATCCAACATAAAAAATTTTAACTAAGAAATTTCATAAGTAAAACCAGTGAGATTCTTCAGTTTGAACACTTCTGGCCTATATGGAATAAATATCCCTTCCTACTGTAAAATTCCAAATAGTAACCTAGGAATTAGAAGTTCTAATGCCAGCTCCTCTATTAAGTAACTATGTGTATGGAATTTATCATACCATTTCCTCAACCTCCCTCCACTTTTCGTCAGTATGTTTTACTTTTACATATCAAGTTCTATTAGTCAAAAGAATAACAAAGACAAATATTCTCCCCTGCTGTCTTCCTGCAACAATAATCAAAGCACAGGTTTCAGAATATTACCAGGTTCATGACATATTTTAAAAACAGTAGCTCTGAAGGTTATGAAAGATAAAAGGAAACCATTCCATCACCCTAACCAAATCCAAAAAGGAAGGGTGAATTCCAAAACTGTAATATTTTGGATATGATTCAGTGATACTGAGTACTATCTCCGAAATGCAAATACTGTTTGAATGCAGACCTGCTATTAAGAAATGCACAATTATTTATAGTGGTAAGATTTCTAATACTATATTATGTGGTGACAATGAAAATGGAGAAACTGAAAAAATAGCAACATGTGATAATGTATGTGTAATATAACTAAGCTTTTCCAAAGTTACTAGAAAGTTATACATATATTTGGGAGATGAAGAATTTGAAAGCAAACATGGACAACTATTTGAATGAGATTTCCATGATCAGTTTGACATAATGTCACTTAAGAGAAAAACCACCAAGACGACAAAAAGAGATACAAATAAGCACAAATGTTAATGTTCTTTATTCTTAGAAACTCATAAAAACTTTCTGAAAATTGGCAGTTAAGGATTAAAACATGCTAGCCTAATTATGGTCTTTACAAAAAATAACATTTATTACAGTAAATACATTTTAATGAAAAATTCCCTGTACTTAGGAATTAGGTTTCTCATTAAAAAAAATGTTTCACAACTAATTTCCATGATTATGGACAAGTTCCAAAAATGTACAAAACATTGACAATTCTGAGAGTGAGAAGAAAAGAACAAAACTTACCACCTCTTCCACTAAGTCTTCAACAATAAGGCCCTGTTCATCTGTTCTTAGATTTGTAACCCACATCCATCCATCTTCTAATTCATTATGAACAATAAACATATCTCCTTTTAGGAAACTGAAAGTGACAATTATGAAGTTATTAAAATTGAATTAAAGTTTTAAACAGGGAAAAATGACTAATCATGTAATACAAGAGATACTATGATATTGGAAAATGCAAGAAATTAAAGTCAAATACTCTGGATTTTTGTCCTGTTTCTGGCATCACCTAAATGTAAAACTTTGAAGCCACTTAACAATCTGAATCTTAATTTCATCACGTGTAAATGGTATCTGCACCACTGGATTATTATTACATTCAAATTGGAATGTTTGTAAACAATAATTATATATGCATTACAAGCTTTAGGGTGTAACTCCCAAGAAAACTGACTTAAAAATTTAAGCTTCTGTGTAATTATCTTTCAGATATGGTTTAGATATAAAATCATAATATAGTTAATTCATTACACATAAACAAGACACAGTTACTTTGGAAAAACTTTATTTTGAATAAGCACCATTAGTCAAATCAGCATATGTTTATGAGAATATTTTTCTCATAAAGAACGTTAAGATTTATTTAATTTACTTAGATACCCATGATACTATACATCCTTTTTTGTTTGAAAGTGGTAGTAAAGCATTTGAAAATGTATGAATGTTTTTTCTGTTACAAATTTCTGAGTAGAGGGAAACACACAAACTAGTTTCTTTTCCTTGGAATCTAGATGTTTGCAACCTCCACCAAATCACAGGAGGAGTAAGTTAGTTTTATACTGATGCCGTCTATCAACATCAGTAATTTGCTGAAGTGTCCTTTTAAGCCTGAATGAATGCCTATGAACACTTAAGGTTTCAAGATTGATTGGCTGCTACCATTAACCCTACATCTATATCCATGTCTGTCAAATATTTTTTTAAATCAATTTTCCTTTCAATCTTAATTTTCAGAAACCAAACTTCCCTTAAGTAAATCTTTTCTCATACTTCTGAAAACCATTTTTCTCCGGAATATCTCAAGCCTGTTTCTTATACAAATTCAAGAAAAGAAAACTTGTACACAATACTTTGGGTGATCGCTGTGTGAATGAGCATGACATACACTGCATTCTATCTTGACACTACAATCCTTGTTAACAGTGACCAATATTTCACTCACTGATGAGCAGCAGACAGCAGACATTACTTCTTAGCCAAATATGTTATTCCTTTCTAAAACCAACCTCCTAAACAACTACATTAAAAAATACTATTATGAGTAAAAAAAGGAATACATATGGACAAGAAGTAAAAGAGAAAGGAGAAGTGACAAGTTACATTTCTGGGTCAAAAGTAACCATAAGAGAATTTGTATTTTTAATTTTGACTTTTGTTGTTGCTAGAACACTATGGTGCAAAAATGAAAAAAAAAAAAATAAAAAGCTTACTGGCACAAACAATACAATCACAAGATTCTTTATGTATTATTTTGCATTCTTCCTCAAAAAAGGTTAAAACGCCTTATTAAATCTCATTACTATTCATACGTTTTTACCTAAAAACAAAACAAAACAAAAAACTTCACAGATGTATACAAATTTTAAAAGACTTAGGGGCACCTGGCTGGCTCAGTTGGTGGAGCACGCAACTCTTGATCTTGGGGTGCACATTCTAATTTTTGTTTAAATTTTCATCTTCCTAGATCAGTAGTTCTCAGTTTTGAGGTTCTCTTAGGAGCCCTATATACTCTTAAAAACTGACAACCTAAAAGGCTTTGATTTAAATAAATTCTACCCATTTAGATTTATCATATTAGATTTAAAATATAAATGTTTTAAAGTATTTACTAATTCTTAAAAAATACACCCCATTATATATAACATAAAGAATATGAAAAATTATATTTTACAAGTTAGTGACAGTATTATTTCACATTTTTGCAAATCTCAACATCTGTTTCAACTGAAAACTACTCGGTTCTCCTATTTCTACATTCAATCTGTTGCTTTATGTTTTTTTTATCCGAAGTATATGAAGAAAAATCTGGCCTCACAAAAAATATGTAGTCATGAAAGGGGTATTTTAATAGCCTTTGAGATTGCATAATTATAGATATTCTATGATGTAACAGCAAAAGCTCAGCAAGTGGTACTTGAAGGCTAGTTGTAATGTGGACTCTAAAACTGCAGCAAGAACTTTCTGTATCCCATTTCAGTAAAATGTATTTGTCCATCTTGCACTCTGAATGGATCTTTACCCAGGCAGAATTCTTTAACAGCGTGCATTGTTCATTTAGAAAATATTGGTTCACTGAGCTATGTAGACCTTTCAGACATAAATACATTTTACACAATCAAAACATCACATTCTTTAATATCACCACCAATCTCATCAGAAAAATCATGAACTATTTATATTTAGGAAGCTGTCAAACTCCTGATGGCAGATACAGGGTTTCTAAAATCCTCATTTTTTTATTCCAAGCTCAAATTTTGTCATTGGCAATAAATACTGCCAGTTATTTCCCCTGAAGTAACATAAAATAATCACTTTACCAAAAAGAAAAAAAAAAAAAAAGAAAGAAAGAAAAGAAAAGAAAAGTCAAATCCTCTAGTCTGAATAACCATAGTTTGCCTGTCAGTCATTCTATTAAGTATATGTGGTATACACAAAAGCAGAAGCTACCTCAGCTCTCAACTCAATGCTCCACTCACGCAGCCAAGGCACTTTGTGCATACTTCCCATTTCATCACACCAGTTTTCATCACAGAGAAGATTAAAAAGATAGTCATCATACAGAATATTAAAAGGGTTGAGATTTAATAAAATACGTTTTGTAGTTGCACCAAGAAAAACCTTAGAGAACACTGGTTGATACTGTTTACCTCTAAGTGTGTGGCAGTGAAGAACACCATACACTGTGGTGCCCCTGCCTTAATCTGTCCTAAGGTCCTAATAGATTTACTGCTCTGCTCGTTGCTCTTGTACCATCAGTGTACATGTATGTCACAGTGGAAAGGGTATATTTTATCTTAGTCTTATTAAGAAAGCAGTTTGGTTCTCGTGAACCCTCTAAAGGGATCTCAAGGATCCTCGAAGTTACATGGATCACACTTTGAGCACTGCTGTTCTAGATGATTCACTGGGAATTTACAAGTTATCCAAACTTCCTGAATTTGTAGTTCACCATTGTTCTTCATTATTGTATACATTTCCTTCCTTCGTTTTCTTTCATTTGCTTTTCCCGCTTAGATCACAAATAAAGGTACGCCAATAAAAACTAAATGAGAAGTTATTTTGTGGACAATCATATAAAAATGGAATCCTTATTTTGAAATTCCAGATACTTGAATCTTTTTTAAATTATTCTATTTTTAGAAATTTCACTATGCCCCAAAGTTATCGCTGTATTTTAAATGCTGCTGTTGATTTCAGTGAGAAGCTGTATACTCAGAATCAGTAAACATTTTGCCAGCAAGAAATAAATTTTCTATTGTAAAGTTAAACAGCTTACAGAAAGACACTGATAATTTGATAAGTATCAAATTATATAACAAATCAGTTTATGTAAAAATAATAAAACAAATTATATATAAATCAAATTATATAAAAATAATTTCTAAAGATTATCACGTTCTGTAGTTCTATGCCACACTTAAACTATTCACCCATCATGTAAAATAGAAGTTTGGTCATCATTTAAGTACAAGTTACAGTTAAGATATAAATGCCATGTAGTAATAAAAATTAAAGGAGAGTACAGAATATAACAATTATCCTTACTTTGTCAGAGATAGTCTAATAAAAGCTGAATTATTTCTGTCATCTTCACTGTGGCCACTCTGATCCAAATCCATATTCTGAACAAATAAGCCAAACACAAGAGTACAGGAACAATGAACTCAATATTAAAGGTACCTTCATCCTGCTACAATGCTATCTCCTCAAGTTCCAAAACCTTCCTAGTCCAAGAGCAATGTTTTCAAAGTGTGTCAAATGCCTGTTTCAAATGCCTATAAATGAGAATACATTATAAAATACCTTATTTCATCAGTGTCTGGAACTTTTGTGTAAGGTAGAATGGCTCGAACACGCCTTCTATCTTCTACTGGCTAAATAAAAAAAAAAAAAAAAAAAAAAAGATTTACAATAGGTAAATAATCTCTTCATGTCAAAGTCAAATCAGGTTATGTCCACATAAAGTTAAAACCAACAAAAATCCACATTATGAACACCACAGGATCAGTCAAACTATTTTTTACTCAGGCTATAAATACCTAAAGCCTAGAAATGCTGGTCTTGTTTCTGTTGCTGCTTTTTTACAAATTCTTTTAACTGTATAACCAATGTTTGTATCAAGTAATAGGAGTAACCATTTAATTTTAAATGAACTACACAGAAAATATAAATTAACCTTTTTCTAATGAGGTAGAAGGCATTTCAGAATCTTACGGCAACTTCAGGATTAGCCCTATACAATCAGTGATTCCTCCTCATTCCTTTAAAAATATTTGTTAAGCTATCACCATACAGTATTATAAAAAAAAAAAAAATTTAGAAATGTAAAGACAAAATTACAGAAAAATTTTTATTTTTTTAAAGAAGGTGGCAGTTTTGCTAATACAACAGAATTAAAATTTAATATGGTATTTCTTGAATTATAATAAACACCATAAAAAACTGAACAAGAGCTAACCTTATTAGTAAAGTGAAGTAATAAATTTTTGAAAAATATTTTATTCAAGTTTTACTTGCCTCTGGTGGTGCAACTGGATAAAGCAATTTTTCTCCTTTAAGCAAACAGGAAACATGACTGTAATAACCTATTAGGTCTGACAGTGAAGAAAAACGTCTTCCACCAATGTAGTAATCGCCACACATAGCAATAATCCTATTTGTACAGGAAAAAAAAAATACAGTATAAAAAAAATCTTTAGAGCCAATGTGGAGACCAATTTCTAAATTTAGAAATTCTAAATCTCTAATTCTCATACTCTTTTATCTACATCCTGTTTTAAAGTATCACTTATTCATATTTTCACCAATGCAAATTTACTTGAGGTTATTTCTTCTAAAAACATATATGTATATACTTGATACAAAATATTTATCTGACTTATAAACCCATTACATAATTTACTGCAATAAATATAAATCTAACTATAGATACCTCTGCTCACCTTTCATATTTAAGACTGAATAGCAATTTTAATAAATTTTCTCCGGCTAAAAGTAGCTTTATATACTCTTCAAATATTTATAGAGAACTATTTACATTTATTTATAGAGAATTATTATAAATTTCACGTTCTACATGTGGTATAAAGTACTTTGAAAACTCATTTTAAAATCTAAAAATTGGGGTGCCTGGGTGGCTCACTCAGTCAATTTGTGAGATCAAGCCTAGAGTTGGGCTGTGCACTAACAGCCCAGAGCCTGCTTGGGATTCTCTCTCTACTCCTCTCTCTCTCACTCTCTTTCTCTCTGTTCTTCCCCTGTTCATGCTGTCACTGTCTCTCATAAACTTATAAATAAATAAATAAATAAATAAAATCTAAAAGTCAAGGGTATACAACCATTTTATCAGTTAATGGTATAGGCACTATGACTTTTTTCCCAATGTCTGCCATAAAAATGAAATTAAAGACATATAGGTACATATATTTATACAGACTTTGATATCTGTGCTTAAAAATCTGTATACCTTTAACTGACATGAATGATTACAAAGAATTTCAGAACAATGAAGTAAAATAAATTAAAGGGCACACACCTTGACTCTTTAAATACTGTTTCCTCAATGTGGTTACTCTGTATTTAAAAATATATTGTCCTTTATTTCTGCTTTACCAAAGTTTCTTTATAATTCTTTATACTTTAAAAGTGATAATTATTTGAGATTAGCATAGTAATGCCCAGTAATCTGTTTTTAAACAAAAAATGCAAGCATTCAATAATATCTACTCTATAATCATCCGTTTCAATCACTTAACTGAAAACAAACCACTTTCCCATCATTTAAATATTGCCGAATCATTCACTTTTATTAAAGCAGGTATATTTAAGAACACTACAGAAAAATCACTGTATTATACAGTCTCCCAAGAGAAATAAAGACTTACCTAAAATGGTTGACAACATTTGTGTGGCTAAGGAATGAAAGTACAAAGGAGCCTGGCCTCCGATCACTCTCTCTTATAAGGTAGCTGCCGGACTTCCCTGCCTGCCTGAGGCGCTCTTCTGCTATAGTTCTGTCAAGTTTTCCATGATACCACCTAAGAGGAAAAAGGTGAGATTAGAATACAAATAGCAATCAGAACATTATTATTGGTAGTTGAAAAACATACTACTAGAGGTTTTAAATACCTACATGTAACTTAAACATTTACCTTTTACTATGAACCGGTTATTCCAATTTTAACTCCATTATTAACTTTCTGTCTCTCAAAAAAGTTCATTTATTCAGTTTTTAATTTGTTCTATAAGCTCAGGACTAATCATCTCACATACGAACCGCTTCCATTTCTGCCCATCTCTCTACCTCCAGGATTGTCTACCTGGTCAAGATACAAACACTTATTACAATCAAATCTTAATTTAAAAAAATAAAGAGTAAGATGGACAAATGGTAACAACTAATTTACTACCTCTCTATATACTGAGGAACCAAGATTTGATGTAAGAAAGCACACAGTCGCAGTAAGAAAATAAAACTTTATTCCTTTATGTCTGTGCCGTACAACAGGAAAACAGAATGATACTATCTAAAGACTACTACTCTAATTCCCCATTTCAACATGAAGCTGATTATTCCCCTTGTTCTTAAGATCATCTACTCCATAACCACACATCTGATCTTAATTCCTCAAATTTATTCAACAAACATGTGGAAAATAAATAACACCATTGTTCCTTTAACTTTCCTACTCTCAATTTACATATATTCTACCTAACTATATTACCAGATAATCTAAACAAATGACTGTAGCATCATCCATGCTACCAATTTATGCCTATAAAAAAGTCTCATGGACTGATATAAACAGAAGAATACTTAGAAACATACTGGAATTTTCACATGACCATGGTACAACCTTCATACTTGTAATCTTATCTTGGACACTCAGAGGAAGACAATAAAACATTCACATCAACAGTCAAAACTATTATAGTCCTAGGACTGCTTTTGTAAACTTGCTATAATGAAAACTTACTGTTCTTGACTCATTAGTTTATATGAAAAAAAAAATCTCAAAAGAATTTTCAGTTTTCTTCTAAAAACCAACCCATTTAATTGAAGTCTGTACATAAAATTAAATAAAACAATGAAAAAATCATGGAGCTTCATTTTAACCTATTAGGAAAAAAAGCTGCTAGTTTAGAGGAAGAAGGGAAAGACCAATCAACACTGCATTCTTCTATAATTCTAATCTTCTTTATCTTAGAGGCTATCAATAAGTAAATTTAACTTTCAGCTTTTTTTTTTTTTAATCTAAAAAGTTTAGACTAATGATGATTAAAAGTTCCCTGAGGAGTTAAAATTTAACCATACATGATCAGGACAAAATTTATGTAGAAATTTATTTAGTTGTGAAAATACATGTAACATGTCCTTAGAATATGAAACTGGTACATTACCTAAAGCAGTGTAGCTATACCACAGAGCAGATTTATTCACTGAACAGACAAAAATTAAAAACAATTTTAAGGAAAATCCCTCTTTTGTGTGTGTTACATTTGTGAAATTTCTCTTATGTTTTACCCAAAATATCAAGATTAAAAAACTGTATTTCATCTTTCATCTTTGAACCCACCATGAGATGATACACAAGGCCATGAGGTGTCACACAATTACTAATTTATAATAAATATTTGAATAAAATCCTTTACTGATATATAAAAGATATATATGTTATCTTTAGTTTTTACCTCTATGCTGTCAGATTCTGGAATTAACACAGGTATTCAGTTTAAGACAGAGACATTACTCTAAATAAACAGCTTTGTTTCTTGAATATTACTAATTCCCTTTATGCCAAAAGCTCATTAAGCTTCAAATACATGATGTAAAACATTTATTTTTTTTATTTTTATTTGTAAATGAATAAACAAAATGGGTGAAGAAGAGTGGGAAATACAGACTTCCATTTATGGAATGAGTAAGTCACAGGAACAAAAATCACAGCATAACAGTCAATGATACTGTAATAGCAATGTATGATGACAGATGGTACCTACATTTGTAGTGAACATAGCATAATACATAAACTTGTCAAATCACTATGTTGTACACCTGAAAGTAATACAACATTGTGTGTCAACTATAGTAAAAAAAAAAAAAAAAAAAACACCTGTCAATTATTGATTATGATTACAAATTAGGTTATCCAGTAATAGGCTGGATGAGCACACATGTAGTTGAGTCTGATCCTTTTTTAAAAGTTTTGAAATTCCACTGTTAAAAATCTCTGCTGTTCTACAAAAAAAAAAAAAAAAAAAAAAAGAATTATCTTAATCAAAACTTAGACTTTCTTGAATTATCTTTATTATTTATTTCAAATTATCAAGGTGATCATAACAATATTTTAAATATATCTGCAAACAATTTTAAAGCTATTGAAGCATAAAAAGTACTTTAATTAAACTGTAAAAACCTGGAAGCCAAAAAAAAATCAGTATCATACTAGGTAAAATAATAATTGTATTGTAATTGCAGATAGCATCATGACATGTAGCTAAAACAAATATTTTATAAGTAGATCACAAATCCAGCGTGATAGGATTTGACTGAAATACTTCACAGAGTTATAGGACCTAAATTACTATATCTAATGAGCAGTAGTCTTTGGGTCTTTAAAACAGTGTCTTTCAACCCCTTTGAACCCAGGACCTTTTTGATAAACATAAAATTTCACCTATCAGGAGATTCAGAATACTTAGGTTGTCAATTTTTCACAGAGAATCATTTCAGATTCTATTTAACCCCAGGAGCAAAAAAAAAAAGAAAAAAAAAAACAGCTGAAAATACTTTAACTTTCTGAAATTTGTAGTAAAATTCATTTTATATAAAAAATAATGTGGAATATGGCTTCTCAAAACATACCCCCATACCAAAGATATGACACTCTCCTACAGGAGATATGTCCCTAGTAGACATTAGTTTAAGATTCAATTTAACAAAAATGCTACACTTCCTAACTGTACACATAGTTACAGTAACATTACAAGGAAATAAAAAAATCTCTTTAATCATCCCCACTATTCATTTACAATCAAAGTCTTGTACCTTGTTAAGAGTAGTTTTGCTGGTTGGTGATTGTTTTCAAAGAAGTTAAAAAAAAACACCAAATACAAGAAATGCAACTGAGGCTAGAGTATCTCGAACACCTAAGTATTAACTGGTGTTGTATTGGATATGAGGATATTCTTTCTGAGTGTAACAGGAAATTACCAAGTATCTATGGGTGGCATTATCTAAGGTAAATTTGTTACTGTGCTTATTACATTTATGGCAATTTTTACTCACAGAATGTACGTGGCACAGAGTAATATTAATTTTAAAAGCATTTGTTAAATAAAGGAAGAAGTGTCAAATCATAAACCATAATGTTGGAAAAAATGTGACGAAAATTTCTTCTTTAATGTCCATAATAAGAAAGTTCTGATCTTTGAGGATTGCTAACTAGGTCTAAAAAGAATATGAAAATAATTTAGTATGACAGAGCTGAAAGAAGGATGGCTACACTGACGTTTCCTAAACGTCTTCAAAAGAGATGAAACCAAGTGGTGAGATGAAGACTTACCAGAAACGTCCATGACTAGGGTCAAGTCCAGCCTCTCCATTTTGCACCCCTTTACCATCATTTGTGAAATATGGAAAACAATCTCCATCTCAACCTTAATAAATTAAGTATTTGTCCTAATTCCTCTAAAAATATAAAAATGAAAAACTGCTACACAGGCTATAATTGCATAATGATTAAATAAAGACTGGAGCCATGGTGCTTCTGTTTGAAGAGAACCTTTGACACCTGGCTGTACAATATGGGCAAATGACTTAATTTCTGAGCCTCAGTTTTCTCCTCTATAAAAGGCATAATAACAGTATCTACTTCATAGGAGGTTGGCTTGATATTATTGTTAAGTGAATTAATACATATAAAACTATATATACATGTAAAAACTACAAGATTAATACAAATTTCATCAATGAAAATCTCAAATTTTAAGACTGTGGCATAATGGATGATTAGTCTGTAGATCACCTAAGCCCCAATTACCTTCCTATTTCCAGTTTTGTTCACCTTCCAGCTAATTTGGGGAAAAGAAGAAACCAATCTTTGTTTCTGCTAAAGTATCATCTTTAAGAGGAAATTTCTTTCCCCAAAATTCCTTTTCTGAACCATATACATTAAGTGGGACTGGAGGTGCCATTGTATTCATAAACTAGAAATTCTTCCATTTCTCCTGGCAACTCTGGAACAGCCTCAGATAGCTCCATTCTTTCTCAAGTGGATCTATTCTTTGGAGGGATGACAAAGCCAGTATGCATTAGATACTATGACAAATTTCCCTATTAATATAGCACTTTAATAGTAAAATATCTAATGTTCTCCTATTTAAAAGTAAATTGCCCCTCTCTCTTTTTTTTTTTTAAGGAGGTAGGGAAAACAGGAAATTTAAAAAGCATTTTTTTCTCAGCTAGCTTCGCAATTTTTTTGTTAAGAAATCTATTCTTTTTCCCAAGTTTTTATTTAAATTCCAGTTAGTCAACATATAGTGTAGTTTTTGTTTCAGGAGTAGAATTTAGTGATTCATCAGTTACACATAACACCCAGTGCTCATCACCACAAATGCCCTCCTTAATGCCCATTACCCATTTAACCCATTCCCCCACACACACCTCCCCTCTGGCAATCATCAGTTTGTTCTCTATAGTTAAGAGTCTGTCTGTTGGTTTGATCTCTTCCCTCACCCCATCCCCTGCCCTATGTTCATTTGTTTTGTTTCCTTTTTTTTTTTAATGTTTATTTTTGAGAGAGAGAGAGAGAGGAGGACAAAGCACAAGCAGGGGGACAGAGAGAGAGGCAGACACAGAATCCAAAGCAGGCTCCAGGCTCTGAGCTGTCAGCACAGAGCCCAATGAGGGGCTCAAACTCACAAGCCATGAGATCATGACCTGGGCTGAAGTCGGACACTTAACTGACTGAGCTGCCCAGGTGCCCTGTTTGTTTCCTTTCTTAAAGTTGAGAAATTAATAGGCAGATACAGAGTCCCTTGATATCCTTTTATTAGAAACTACATAATCAGTTTATCCAAAATATCATAACACCCAAGATGATACTGTATATTTAAAAAGTCAACCATAAAAGAGACAAGTTGGACAAGCTGCAGGAATTACTTTACCTTCAATTTGGAATGACATGAATTCTTTTTATAGACTCACGTTGTACACTGGAGGAGGACTTTGAGGGGTCTTACAGGGGCCTTTGTGCTCTTTAGTTGGTCTCTCCTGATCAGGAAAAATAATACAATTTTCCTATGCAACGAGAAAACCAGCTGATCTGAATATGGACAGACATTTCATTCCAACTATACAGTTACTTAAAACTAACTTGACAAGCCTAAATGGAAACTGTTTACTACTAGAAAACAATTAAATAGTGTCACCATCAACAGACTTCCTTCTTCTAAAAAGGAAACTAAACTGAAGTTGCCAGATCACTTTTACTTTCCACTATGCTCTTCCTCTTAATTATATCACTGACAGGCACCAAGTTCTTACAGAGAAATATGTATGCAGATATCCAATTGCCAAGAAATCTCTTCTGTCACCTACATCACTTGGGATTCTGTGTGCCTGATCATACCACAAACTCCTAAAGTTTTTCTGTAATTCTCAAAGATGCTAATCAGATTTTCTTATACATGTTTTGTCCTTCCTGAAATTAATCAGTTATTTCAAGATGGTAAGATACTAACCAAAAATTTGCTAAAACTAATATACATTTCCTAAAGCTCTATTTCCTTTCAACAGAATTCTTATAGTCACCAAGTCTGAGCTGATGGTGAAGGAAAGAAACCTATTTTTAAAGTGAATGAAAGTAATTATGCTTTATACTAAGTGACTTTATTTGGTCCTTTTTTTCATATCACTATGCAGAGAGAGTAAAATTTGGTCATTAGTAAATTCATTTGAACAACCACTAGACGTAACAGGTTTATTATACCTGCCCAGACTAAATATATCACTTAAACTTGAGGAAAAATGTTTATGTATGTTAGGTATATGTAATGTTTATCCTTATGTGCTTGGTATCTTGAGTATATTTGTGTTCAGGCAAATAACATGTGTGGGTGTAGTTAGTTATATACCTCAAGCCAAATTAGCTCAAACCAAGGGCAGAAATTCTATTTCATTTTGCTCCAAGTACATACTTAAGGGTAAAAAGAGTTTTAATTCTTGGAACTATTTCTAAAGAAAAGCACTACCATGTGATCTACTCATCCAAAATTAGTCTGCTGAACAACTAACATATGAAAGGTGGGTATCAACATAATGTTTACATAGACAAAAGTGTATAAAAGGCACTCAATCAAGATAGCCTCATTCTCATTACCCTTAACTCCCATCACCTTAGATAACAGACAATGAAGAGTAGAAAAAGCCACACTGTCTCTAAAAATGTTCTGAACTAATCAAACATGTTTTAAGAGAGAGAGAGGGAGAGATAGAAAGAGAGAGAGGAGAGGGGAGGGGAGGGGAGGGGAGAGAGTTTCTCTCTTCTTCTCTCTTCTTTCTTTTCTTTACTCTCCTCTCCTCTTCTCCTCTCCTCTCCTCTCCGAGCTCTCTCCTCGCCTTCTCCTCTGCTCTCTACATCAATGCCCCTCACCGACACCATACATCCCATCAACCCAATACCCATCCTCCTAGTCGGAGGCTAACATCATTCCTGCTCCAGCTCAATCAGTTATATCTATGTAATTTCACTGCCCAAAAACTCTCAATTCTTGCAGCTGAGTTTTTCTTAGAACCTTAACAACTATAGGGTCATAATGGTAGGAAAACAGGGCAAGGAAATAACTTGTGGCCCCCTGGTCCAACACCTTGAGGCAACATAGTTGTAAACCACCTTAAAGCAATCCTTTATCTTTATGTAAAAGGAAAACATTGTTTCTCCAATTTTCACAATGTTCAGTCTAAAACTTTGAAGGTAATGATGATTCAGTGGCTACCTATTGCAACTAAAACATTTCTTAACCTTTAAGATATATCTTTAAAATACTGAATCTGAAGGTTAAAAGCAAACTTTAGTCTAACACTGCCTTCTCCATCTCCAACAAACTACGGCCAAGCATTGTGCTACATGGGAGAACACCACTGAACACCACGACAGAGAAATTTATGATCTCGTGGAGAATATAGACAAACCAAGCAACTGATATCTGGTCCAGTAAGTACTAGAATACGTGGGCACGGAGTAAAACATCAGTGTTAGGATTTTAGTATACACTTCTGGAAGAAAAAAAAAAACAAAACTGATGGTCAAATGGAAACTTAAAAGATGAGTAGCAACTGATTCAGAAAAAGCAAGAGACTGAGAAGGTGACAAAGATGTCACAGGCAGAGGGAAAAGTACAGGCCAAAAATGGTTATATAGAGATATAAAAACAGGAGAATACTTCAAACTTTCAAAATATTCCTTACAAATCTAATTCTTATCAGAAAAAAAAATGGAAATAAATATATGCTTTCAAATTAGACTAGACTTACAACCTTACTTGCTGAACTTCTTTCAGTTCCTCAAACAGAAATGTATCTCAAAGAACATTTTAAAAGTTCAAGATTTCCTAAAATTTATTCTCTAATCTGGTGCCAGGGCACCTGGGTGGCTCAGTTAAGTGTCCAACTTTTGATCTCAGCTCAGGTCATGATCTCATGGTTGGTGAAACTACTAACAACAGTACAGAGCCTGCATGGGATTCTCTCTCCCTCTCTCTCTGCCCCTCCCTGTTCTCTCTCTCTCTTTCTAAACATAAATAAATAACCTGAAAAAAATCTTTATAATCTGGTCCCAGCAATAACCCTATGGGGGGCATTATACCATTATACCACAGCTCAAACCCCTGTCTCCCAACCAAATTACGTTTATTCACTCAAGCATTTTTAAAGCACCTACTACATTGTAAGCACCTCTCTCTCTGCACTTTCTCAAGGAGTTTTTCCTATGTAACTTTAAAAAAAAAAAAAGGTGGAAAGATTATGTAGCCAAAGGTCATTCTAGAAGCACTTCCCATGAATTTTTTTTCCCTCAGAATTTTCTATTCTCTATTTATTCTTACTCATGGAAATATCAGTCCTTCCGTGCCAGCTCAAACTGTAACTACTATGAGAATGATTCCCAAATTCTTCTCACTAAAGCTCATTTTCTTCCTAAGCATCAGGCCTAACAAGTACCTAAAATCTTCAACATAAGGTCAATACAGCCAAATCTAAAAAATTAGCAATAACCCTTACCAACACATATGCACAAACACACACACACCTCTTCCTCTTGCTTCTCTATACTGTTAATGGCACCAGCATCCTTCCTAACATTCAGACTCAAAACTTCAAAACCAACTTTGATTCCTTCCTATCACTCTAGCCATAAAACTAGTGCCAATTTGCAGATCACATCAACATCACTGGAGTTGCAATATACAAATTATTCTCCAGTTTTCCATTCCCTCCTCGAATACTCCAAGCCCTCTTTTCTTCTCACACTGTTCTTCCTACAACTGTGGGAAGATCCATCTTCCTGGTAGGCTCTTCCTAAACCATAGGCTTAATCATTTTACTCTAATAACTTAGAAATCTACAAATGGCTATCTATTAGCAAATGAGGGACAAACTATTCAACATGGCATTCAAAGGCCACCACAAAAGGCTCCAGTCTATCTTTGAGAGAGAGATACAGAATTTAGAGAAAGACAAAAAAGAAAAAGAGGTTTAAGTTTTGAAGTATGTTCATCATTATCAAACTTAACATTTGTCTATTGCTTATCTAGAAATGAGAATTAGCTATCCGTTGACTTTTAAAAAGCTATTTTTTTCCACTATGGTATCTTACATTTCTTCAAGTTCATTATGAAACCAAAAGGCCCTCAACAGCATAACCATAGTAACTATCTAAAGAAAGAACTGTTTTCCAGGTACCATGGCCAGAACAATGATACCTTAGAGGGCGTTTGTTAAAGGCAGGAGAGCAAGGCACAAGCTAATAATTATTCCTCATACTGGTTTTAAATTTATACACTTTTAGCTTGTCTCTTCAAATAAACAAATCTGGTCTCAAGGCATTCTTGCACAAAGAAATTAAACATTAATAGCTCTCTGAAATCTATCCACAAAATGTCAGTTTAAAATGTATTAGCAGGACACCTGGATGGCTCAGTCAGTTGAGCAACCAATTTCGGATCAGGTCATGATCTCGAGGTTCACAGGTTCTGACCCATGTCAGATTCTGGACTGACATATCAGAGTCTGTAGGCTGCTTCATATTCTGTGTCTCCCTCTCTCTGCCCCTCCCCCGCGCTCGCTAGCTCGCTCTCGCTCTCTCTCAAAAATAAACATTAAAAAAGGTTTTAGTAAAAAAAATAAAATAAAATATATTACTTTGATAGATTTGAATGTCTACTATCCCAATTTTTGCTAAGTTTCAATGAATTACAAATAAATTACAAATAAATTATCTAAGAAACTACAGAAAATTTTGATTAAAATTCTGTATTTACATTAACAGAAATCAAAGGATCAACCTATTGATTTATTAAAATTAGGGGTTTGGGGGAGCACATGAATGGTTCAGTAGGTTGAGCATCCAACTTCGGCTCAGGTCATGATCTCATGCTCATGGGTTCAAGCCCTGCATTGGACTCTGTGCTGACAGCTCAGAGCCTGGAGCCTGCTTTGGATTCTGTGTCTCCTCTCTCTGCCCCTCCCCTGCTCACACTTGTCTGTCTCTCAAAAAATAAGATAAACCATTAAAAAAAATTAGGTTCCCCCCCCCCCGAGTGTATTTTATTTTGCATCAACAGTTTCTCAAGCAAAACAAATAACCATAATTGCTGGTAAGTATTTAATTTGCTTCAGTACTCCTATATGAAAACTATGGAAAACAAGACTGTTATTCTCAAGTTGTTTCTCACTTAATAATACATAAGGTACTATTTAATAGTACATAACATGTAATAATACCAGGAACAATTGTTCAATCCTTGGCCATATCAAGCATTCTAACATTAGATATCAAACAGTACTCTATACAGTTGGCTCTGAATAATCAGGGGTTAGGTGTACCAACCCCACACAATGGAAAATCTGCATATAACTTTTGACCCCCCCCAATATTTAACTACTAATAGTTTACTTTTCAAGCCTTACTGATAACATAGCCAATTAAACAGTATTTTATATGTTGTGTGTATTCTATATTGTGTTCTTATAATAAAAAATGTTACTCAGAAAATCCTAGGGAAGAGAAAAAAACATTTACAGTACTATATGCTGTATTTATTGAAAAAATCCACATGTACGTTAATCTGTGGAGCTCAAACCTGTGTTGTTCAAGGGTCAACCAGAAAGTAAGTATACTTCTCTGAAAGTATGTTCTCTGAATATCCCTGAAGATAGCATACTTCATTGAAAACACTAGATTTTTTAAAGGAAGCTTTTGCCTGTTAGCCATTAGTAAGAGATGCAACATGATTCTGTACTTATTTATGAACATGGTGTTCCAGCACCTAGGCCCCCCAAACACCTTTACTTTGAATTCTCACAATATCTGTTATCTACCCAACTTACTGAAACTCAAAGATGCTGATTTGGAAGTTGCCTGTTCAGCAGCCATCCCATTCGGGGAAAAGACTCCCATGCCCTCTCTGGGAGGTCTTTCAACATCATGGTTTCTGGAGAAGCTTTCATTTAACTTGAAGGACATTCCAAGGTGAGTGAACCAAAAAGAATCAAACTCTATGTTCAAATATTCTGTTCACACCGGAACTGAAAAAGAGTCAGTTCTCTGATAGCATAAACTATATACGATGCATGGTCAAAAAAAAAAAAAAAAAAGGATTTGTGTGTGTTTGCTAAATTTCCCACCACTTGGAAGAGTGAGTTGACAGGACAAAACAGAGGGAAATGTAGAGTCAGGATTGCATTCAAATCCCTGATTCCAGTTCTGAGATCCCAGGAACAAGCCTACTCTTCCCTTTGTCTGTTCATCTCATCCTTTTATTACCTCTAGACCAGCTTTTTGATCTCTAGATTCTTTCACATTTTTAAAAAAACTACTGGACCCAAACAAAATTTGTTTATGTGTGTTATATATACATCAATATTAGTTGTATTAGAAACGAAACTGGGAACATTATCTGAATACTCATACATGTTTCTACATTTAATTAGTGGCTGCTATTGCTGTGGTTCATAGTATATGCAGACCGTTACTTAATGAGGTTACTTATAAGTTAGACAAATATAGTATCTAACCATGCCTATAAGTGTTCTATACTCCACTCCATTAAAATCCATTGCTCTATCATTTACTCGTGAATATTTTGCAGCATCATGTAACAGTCACTTGCAATATTAGTTCACCGAGCTATGACAGTCTTCCAAGTTTCAACATATTTTATAATATCAAAACATCACATTCTTTGTATCACCACTAGACAGAAAGTACACTTGAGGGTTGTGCAAAGTATGCATGTCTGGCCCTTGCCTGGTTCCTGGGAGATAACCTCTAAGCCTCTGAAATATCCTGCCCAAAAAGAGTGTCTTTGTTTACTGAGAACCTTGGGCCATGCTAGATATTTATGGTAACAATGTGATTTATGGTGTGGACCCTGGTCCATATAGTATCACTTTGGCTTCTGGAATCAAACGGATGGAGTAACTAAGGTCAGCCACAGTGGGGCTCCAGACCTATAGAATCAACCCTTAATAAAAATTCTGGACACCAAGACTCAGGTGAGCTTTCCTGAGTGACTGGTGGTGTCACACACTGCTGTTGGGAGAATTAAGCACTGTCTATACGACTCCAGTGGAAGGGGACAACTAGAAGCCTACATCTAGTCTCTTCTGGACTCTGACCTATACACTTTCTTCCTTAGCTGACTTTAATGTGTATCCTTTTGCTATAATAAATGGTTACTATGAGTTTAACAGCTTTGCTGAGTTCTGTTAGTCCTTTAAGAAAATCACTAAACCTGAGATTTTAGGGACCTCAAACAACCACCATCAAGATCATCATAAAAATCATTAAGTACCTGCAAAATTCTCAAACTCGCAGATACAAGATTCTGAAAATTCTAATTTTTACTTAAAAGCTCAAATTTTGCTTGAAAGAACCAAATATTTCCAGTTATTTTCCTTAAAGTGACAGACTTTGTTCTTTTTCAAGAAAACATCTGTTAAGTGCTCAATTCTGAATTACCATAGTTTGTTGTCCTTTATAATAAAAATAGGATGTCATAAAGGCAGCAGGTAGTTCAGGTCTCAACTCAAATAATCACACACTGCTTTTCCTTAAGGCAATGTACTCAGAAATACAGTATTATGTATATTTTCAATTTCACAACACAAAATATTAAAAAAACATATATACAAAGACTGCAACTTAATAATTTTTACTGCTACATTAAGCCATTCTTATTTTTTTTTCCTAATGTTTATTTATTTTTGAGAGAGAGACACAGTGCAAGTTGGGGGGCGGGCAGAAGAGGGGAAGAATCTGAAGCAGGCTTCCAGGCTCTGAGCTGTTAACACAGAGCCCAACTCAAGGCTCAAACTCACAAACCTAAACTCACGAACCAGGAGATCATGACCTGAGCAAAAGTTGGACACTTAACTGACTGAGCCACCCAGGTACCCCTACATTAAACCATTCTTTTTTTTTTTTTTAACTTATTTTTTATTTTTTTTAATTTACATCCAAATTAGCATATAGTACAACAAGTATTTCAGGAGTAGATTCCTTAGTGCCCCTTACCCATTTAGCCCATTCCCCCTCCCACAACCCCCCAGTAACCCTCAGTTTGTTCGCCATATTTATGAGTCTCTTCTGTTTTGTCCCCCTCCCTGTTTTTATATAATTTTTGTTTCTCTTCCCTTATGTTCATATATTTTGCCTCTTAAAGTCATATGAGTGAAGTCATATGATTTTTGTCTTTCTCTAATTTCACTTAGCATAATACCTTCCAGTTCCATCCACGGAGTTGCAAATGGCAAGATTTCATTCTTTTTGACTGCCAAGTAAACTCCATTGTATGTATATACACACATCTTCTTTATCCATTCACCCATCGATGGACATTTGGGCTCTTTCCAAACTTTGGCTATTGTTGATAGTGCTGCTATAAACATGGGGGTGCATGTGTCCCTTCAAAACAGCACACCTGTAGCCCTTGGATAAATGCCTAGTAGTGAAATTGCTGGGTCATAGGGTAGTTCTATTTTTAGGTTTTTGAGGAAGCTCCATTCTGTTTTCCAGAGTGGCTGCACCAGCTTACATTCCCATACATTAAACCATTCTTAATTGAAACCAGTTTTGTTTGTTTGGCCAATATACAGCAGTGACAAATACAATGACTAATGGTACAGTCTGGTGCCACTGCATCAATTTACACTGACGTACCAGAAATTTTACCTCACATTGCTCTGCATTGCACCATCAGTGCAAATGTGTCAACAAAGTGGAAATAATGGCTTAGTGTTATGAAAACCATTTTAACTTTACAGATCTCTTGAAAGGGTCTCAAGGAGCCCTAGGGTTCAGAACCAACACCTCATCAAAGCAGACTAGAAGAGCCATCAATTCCAGGGAAGCTATTCCAATCTCTTTCCTGAACAACCTCAGCTGTTCTATAGAAGACAAGGTCATCACCAGTATAACTACAATTTTAATTACTTTCTATTTCCTTATGCCAAGCCCACTCAGTCTCCATTAGTTATGAACATTTGGTTCATTATTTTTAAATAAGATCAGCTCCATTTTCAAGTACCCTATTTCCAAATAATTTATTTATTCAAACATTATTACATTTTACTGATACGTTTAAGATGTTTTAACTTTCTAGCTTTGACATGTTTCTTCTGCTTACTAATATTTTGATGATCAACTCTATTCTCTCTAGATTAATTTTTCTTTAGTTGAATAACAGGCTTAGAGAATTCTTTGAAATTCTTTTAAAATTCCTGTTTCTACTTAATGGTTTGCTATGTTCCTTACCTTTAACATACTTTCAGCAATTCTTCAGTTAATCTTACAGATAACTCTTATGTTCTGCACAGAGAAATGAACTTCAAGCCAGCCAACTAAAATTTAATTGATCTTCAAAATCGATAAACTCCTTGACATTACTTGACACAGCCAACAACATAAGTCTTTCCTCTAGTCAAAACATCACATACACCTGCTTCTTCTTCTCTCCCCCCCTCCCTCCCCCGCTAAAGCTTTCTCTCCAGGTACCCAACCAGCCGCACATCTTTCAACTACTATGCACACATCAATTCCAGAAAAGGCCCCATCACATTAAAAATGTAATTATATAATGGAAGGCACAACACAAAAAGTATTCCATAAATAGTCCTACAACAATCAATTGGATGTTTGGAAATAATCAACTTAGATTGTTAAATAATACCAAATTAAACGCCAGATAAATTATTTAAAAAATGAAACTATAAAAACTATAGTTTTATATATAAATTTAGATAGATGGCAATCTATATTCAAAGAAGCCAAAAAAGAAAAAAATATACACAAAGATGATTGAGATTTTACATCATGATTCTGTTAATATAAAAGTAAAGCAAAATATTAAATGTACATATTTGTTCACATAACAAACAAGGATCATCACAGTAGCTGTGTACAATATTATGATTACATAAAACTGAATTATTTAATGGCTAGAGATCTGACTAAATAAATTAGACACATCCGACTGAAAATTACATTGCTACTTAAAAGAATACACAAAAAAATCTCCTCAATGACTCCCTATTTAAAATTACACCTTCTCTGATACACGTGGGTAGCTCAGTCTGTTAAGCTTTCAATTTAGGCTCAGCCATGAGCTCGCAGTTTGTGAGTTTGAGCCCTGGGTCTGGCTCTGTGCTCACAGCTCAGAGCCTGGAGCCGGCTTCGGATTCTGTGTCTCCCCTTCTCTCTGCCCCTCCCATGCTCACATTCTGTCTCTGTTTCTCAAAAATAAAGAAACGTTAAAAAAAATTTTTTTAATTACACCTTCCCTTCTAACATCAGCAATACCACTTTATCCTGACCAACTTTTCCCTCTTTTTTTTTCGTCTTAGCACTATTACACCTAACATTTTGCACAACTTATTTATTAGATTTATTATCTTCCTACTTCTAGCAAAATGTAACCTCCAAAGGGGAAGCTATCTTCATGTTTGTTTATTTATCCCAAAGCATTTAGAACAGTGGCTGGTAAAAGGCAGGTTCTGAAAAATGTATCTGTTAAATAAATAAGTATATTTAAAAAGTGGTAAACAGGGGCACCTGGGTGGCGCAGTCGGTTAAGCGTCCGACTTCAGCCAGGTCACGATCTCACGGTCCGTGGGTTCAAGCCCCGCGTCAGGCTCTGGGCTGATGGCCCAGAGCCTGGAGCCTGTTTCCGATTCTGTGTCTCCCTCTCTCTCTGCCCCTCCCCCGTTCATGCTCTGTCTCGCTCTGTCCCAAAAATAAATAAAAAACGTTTTAAAAAAAAAAAAAAGTGGTAAACAGTTGACCTTAGAAACCATAATGAGAGAATTGACAGCCAGTAGTAGAATAATTTTATCCCTTATTTATTTACATTTGTTTTCACTGAAGTTTAGTTGATACACTGGAGGTGTACAGAATAGTAATTCAACTATACATTATGCTACACTCACCACAGATGTAGCTACCACCTGTCACCATCCAATGCTATCATAATACCGCTGACTATATTCCCTATGCTGTACCTTTCATCCCCCCTGACTTACTGATTCCATAACTGGAAGCCTCCATTTCCACTCCACTTCACCCATTTGCCCATACTCCCACCCACTGCCCCTCTGGCAACTACCACTTTTTTCTCTTTGTTTATGGGTCTGCTTTTTTTTAAATGTATTTTGTTTTTGAGATTCCACTTATCAGTGAAATCAAATGGTATTTGTCTTTATACATATTTTTCTTATACACATCACATTTTCCCCCACATAACAAATATAAATTGCCTACTGGAAAACTTAATCTTAACACTCATAACAATCACATATATGTTATATACATGTATATATTTATGAGCAAACATATATACATAAATAATAGCAATGGTTACTAATAAGATAAAAAAACAAAGGAGGTATGAGGGAGCAGAGACTTTTTCCTGTATTATTTGGTTTTTGTTTATTTCACAAGAAGTATTCATGCAATACTTATAACATTGCTTACAGCAGAATAAGCAAATGAAATACAAGAAAAAGAAAAAAAAGAAGTTTGTCCATTTGAAATCATCCCAGAGTTCCTGAGGCAGTTACAATGTCAGGAGCCCAAATTTCACAGGAAGAAGAACGCCATCGGCAGCCACACTTTTTCCCTCAGAGTATTTCCCAATTGTGGTCACAAAGAGGCTGAGAAAACAAGCAAACAACCCAGGTCTTCTGCCTGGGTCCTACTGGAAGGAAAAGAATCCAGCAGAGCTTTTGATGGTCTCACAAAGCTGGTAAAACACATATGAGAGACAAAGAGCCAGGATTCCTACATAGAGGAGAGACAGAGGAACTGAAGGATAAACTGAACTAATTCCCCTCTAAAGATAATTACTAAATTCTGAAGCTAGAAGAAATCTAGCAAAGACTCTGCATAGCAAAATGCAGTATTTAAATGTTGTGATTAAAGTGATTAGACTGCATTCTATCTGTTTAGCAGAAGAAAGGGTGAGCAAATTGCCACTCAGATTCCCTATAAAATGTTAACATGTCCTGCATTTAATTAAAAATTAACGGCACATGCTGAGACAGAACCCAATAGAAAACAAACAAAAAACAACAAAAAAAATATAAAACTTCAGACACAAAGCAAAAGCTGTTTCTTAGATTAATAATATCAACAGACTCTAGAAAAACTGATCAAAAGAAAAAAAAAGCCACAAATTACCAATTTCAGACCCACAGGTAAATAAATCTGAAATTAATAGAGACAGTAGCGACTCAAGAAAATATAGGAAAAGACAAAATAAATAAAAAGGTGGAATTTAACCATAAAATTGGTAAGATTAAAAAGCAAATTAACAAAATTAAGAACTACATACGAGATCAACATCAGATTAGGCATATTTTTAAGAAGCTAATAAATGAGTAGCTTACAGAGAAAATGTCCTTACTGAACCACAAAAAGGGGGTTCCTGGGTGGCTCAGTTACTTAATCCATCCAACTCTTGATTTCAGCTCAGGTCATGATCTCACGTTTGGTGGGTTTGAGCCCCTCCTCCGGCTCTGCACTGACAGTTCAGAAGCTGCTTTGGGATTCTCTCTCCTCCCTCTCTGCCCCTCCTGTGCACACTCTCTGTCTCTCTCAAAATAAATAAATAAATAAAAACTAAAAAAAAAAAAATACACAAACTTATGAAGCATAAAAAGAATAGAGGAATAGGAAATACAGAACAGAGCATAAAAGATGAGTGGGACAGAATTTTTTTTTTTTTTTAAGTGATTAACTTGCATGTGGAGTCTCTGAGGAGTGAAAGAGAATGGAACAAATGCAAAATCTGAAGAGAAAATGGCCAGGAATTTTTCAAACCCAAGGAAAGATATCAACCCAAATATTCAAGCAGCTCAGTATACCTCAAAAACAGAAGGAAGAAAGGAAGGAAGGAAGGAAGGAAAGAAGGCAGGCAGGCAGGCAGGCATGGAGGAAGGAAAGGAGGGAGGCCGGCCAATCCATGTCACATATAGTCACATAATAAAGATACTACAAAACAAAGACTACATTTTAAGAGCAGTCAGAAGAAAAATGCATTATCTTCAAAGAAATAACAATAAAATCTTTGCTGACTTTTCAAGAGAAATACTTGAAGGACGAGAGAACAAAATTATCTTCACATAGGAAAATAACTGCAATCCCAGAATTTTATGCCCCAAAATAATATTTTGCTTCAAAAGCAAAAACAAACATATTTTCAGATAAACAGAAAGTAAATATTTTGACAGATGTTTACCAAAAGAAATACTAAAAGAAGTTCTATAGGCAAAAAAAGAAAAAGAAAAAAAGAAGAAAGAAAAAGAAAAAAACAAGAAAAAAATTTCCCACAGAAAAACCTGGAAATGCAGTATAAAGAAGGTAAATCTAAATAAACATTGACCATATAAACCAATAATTTCTACTAAATATTAAACCATGCGTACAATGAAAATTCAGGACAACAGTTCAAAAGTGAAGGAGTTTAAGTAGAGTTCAAGTGTTCTAAGTTCTTAGCATTGTTAGGGAAGTGGTAAAAGTAAATATTTTCAGTACACTGCAGTAAGTCAATATGTGTTGTAATCTCTAAGGCAACCACTAAAAGATCAAGATTGTCAGAATGGATAAAAAATAAAACACACTATGAGAGATACATCTTAAATAAAAGAACACAAAAAGGTCGAGAGTAAAAGGAAAGAAAAGGTTATACCATGCTAGCACTAATCAAAGAAAAAAAAAAAAAAAGGTGCCAGCCAAACTAGATTTTTGTTATTAGAGATAGTCAGGGCATTTATAATAAAGGGACCAATTCACCAGGAATTTAAGCTAAGATAACAATGCATAAGCACCCAAAAACATAACAACAAAATATACACCACTGTAGGTTGGGAACTTTGCACAAACTTCCCTATTTTAATAAATGATAAAAGAAGTAAATGAAGGGAAAAAAATCAGTAAATACAAAGATGACCAAGATCCGTAAGTATAATCGAATGCCCTATACAAAACTGCATTGAGTAACAAAATAATATATATTCCTTTCAAATGAACATGGTACATTTATCAAAACTGCCACAGGCTGAATCAAGAAAAAAAAAAGCCTCATTTCAAAGGACTGAAATCAAACTATGTTTTCTGGCCTCAATGGAATTAGTCAAATAATCATTAAACCAAATCAACAAATAAAAAACAAAACCTATTAACAACTATTTGGAAATTAAGCAACTATAAGGAAATTAACTCTTGAATCAAAGAAGAAATCACAATGGAAAACCAAGTATTTAAATGAATGATAATGAAGAAAGGACATATAAAAGTTATGAGTAACATGCAGCTGAAGCTATACTTGGAGCGAAATATGTGACCTTAAATGCTTAAGTTAAGAAAATGAACAATAATTATTTAAGTATCTACCTCACAAAACTAGCTAAAGAATGAAAAGTTGTATGTGAAAAAAGGCAAAAAAAAAAAGTAGAAAAGAACGGAAAATCAAAACAAAGACACAACATAAAACTTCAGAAGAAAAATCAAAAGTTGATTTTTGAAAAGATAAATAAAACTCAGGATTTTACAAGACAGAAGAAAAAAGTCATAAACTGTCAATTTCAATAATAAAAAGGAAAATTTTCTGTAGGTCCAACAGAAAACTAGTTATGCAATCATTTATCAAAATTTACTGCAAAGATAAAGTAAATGAAAGGGAAAGAACTGAGATGTAACAGACTGACTCATAGACTGCTGTTAATTTATGACAATGATAAACCTGAAAAAGATTTTTTTTTTTTTTAAAATGCTGCTGGGTCAACAGGATATGCATATACAGAAAAACAAAGACATACACAAAATCAACTCCATATGCATGTTACATCTTAAAGTGAAATACAGGGTGGCTCAGTTGGTTGAGCATCCAACTCTTGGTTTCAGCTCAAGTCATGATCTCACAGTTTGGTGGGTTTGAGTCCCACATCAGGCTCTGCACTGTCAGTGCGGAACCTGCTTAAGATTCTCTCTCTCTCTCTGCCCCTCCCCAACTCATGCTGTTTATGTCTCCCTCAAATAAATAAATAAACTTAAAAAAAAAAAAAAGTGAAGGTGTACCTGGGTGGCTCAGTCAGTTAAGTGTTCAACTTTTAGCTCAGATCATGATCTCCAAATTCACGAGTTCGAGCCCTGCTGACAGCTCCGAGCCTGGAACCTGCTTCAGATTCTGTGCCTCCCTCTCTCTCTGTTCCTCCCTTGTTTGCTCTCTCTCTCTCTCTCTCTCTCTCTCTCTCTCTCTCTCTCAAAAATAAACATTTAAAAATTTTTTTTTAAAAAGTGAAAAATTAAGCAATAAAGCTTCTAGTAAAAAGATAGGCAAATATATTCATGCCCTTAGGACAGGCAAAGATTTCTTAAACGCGACCAAAAAAAAAATACCAAAAAACTCAAACAAAACAACCCACCACAAATTATAAAGGAAAAAAATTGACATACACAAATCCATATAAAATTAACAACTTCTGTCATTAAAGGTGGCATTAAGATGGTAAAGATGTGGGGCACCTGGGTGACTCAGCCAGTCGGTGTCTGACTTCAGCTCAGTTCATGATCCCACAATTCCGGGTTCTAGCCCCCCATCGGACTCTGTGCTGACAGCCCGGAGCCTGGAGCTTGTTTTTGCGTTCTGTGTCTCTCTCTCTGTCCCTCCTTCACTCACACTTTCTCTCTCTCACAATAAAATTTAAAAAAAAAGAGATAGTAAAGATCTAAAATGCAAACTGATTTACATACATCCAACAAAGGATTAATATAACAGCCAGGTCAAAGAACAACTAGAAATCAGTAATTAAAAAACAAATAAACAAAAAAACCTCAATAGAAAAATAGCACAAGACTTGAATAATTTATAGAAGAGGATATCAAAATAGTCAATAAAAATGAAAATGTACACATTATTCATCACATCAGGAAAATACAAATTAATACCACAAGGACTATTTCACCACTCACCCACCAAAATAGCTACAATGAGGGGCACCTGGGTAGCTCAGTTGGCTGAGCATCCAACTTCGGCTCAGGTCATGATCTCAGAGTTCATGAGTTTGAGCCCTGTGTCGGGCTCTGTGCTGAAAGCTCAGAACCTGGAGCCTGCTGCAGATTCTGTGTCTCTCTCTGCCCCTCCCCTGCTCATGCTCTGTCTCTCTCTTTCTTTCTCTCTCTCTCTCTCAAAAATAAATAAACATAAAAAATTTTTTTAAAGTAGCTACAATGAAAAGGATAATACCAACAGTTGCCAAGAATGGGGAGTAACTGGAATCCTCATACACTGCCACTGAGAATTTAAATTGGTACCAGCACTTTGCAAAACCATTTAACAGTATCTACCAAGGTTATCATATGAACACCTTATGATCCAGCAATTCTAATCTTAGGGATGCAACTACTGCAACTGCATATAATGTTGTTCAAAAGACATTAAAGAAGATTCAGAGTAGCACTATTTATAAGCCAAAACTAGATACAACCTAATTATGTCCATTAATAGCAGAAAATATAATAAACTGTGGTACAGTCACAATGTAATACTGTAAGCAATAAGGCGAGTGAAATATTGCTACATGTAACAACATGGATAAATCTCACAAATGTAAAGTTTATGAACACAAAAGAATATGTGCTATATTACTCAATTTATATAAAACCTAATTTACATAAATTCAATAACCCAAAAATAATCTATGGCATAAGAAACTAGGATTGTGTTTATCTTGGAGAGAAAGAGAGGTGGTATGGGTATTACACTGGAAGCAGGCACAAAAGGACTTCTAGGATGCTGGTAATATTCTGTTCTCAAATTTAAAGATGGATTACACAGGGATTATTAGTAAGTGGTAATAATGTACTAATATGTATTAACACATAGCATCAAAAATATACAATACATATAAACACAACAGCTATATTACTACGTAAGTACTACTTATTAAAATTCACTGAGATGAACACTTAGGATGCTAAACTTAATATATGTTATGATTCAATGTTATTCTTAACTGCATACTCAAGAAAAGTAATTGTAAATGCAGAGAAACTCTATACTAAAACTTGCATTTTAACATTAAAAAGGATCATGCTTAAATATATTTTGATACACACAATACTAGGCAAAATTATATCCACATTAGACATCTCACAACAGTATACTGTCCAACTTTTGCCCTCCACCCCCATCTATTACATTATCCTGGACTCAATATTCCTTAACCCCTAATACTGCCAAATGTTTGCACAGGCCAAGACTGTGGTAACTACATTATATTCTGCGCAATAGCCTAAGACTCTATGATCAGTACTAGAAGCTGAGTCAATGGATGACAGAGCCAGGACCTACTCTTGTTTCACCTGTTCTGGCTTCCTGTTACCAACAATTCATGACCACTAACGTCAGATATATGATGGGAACACATGCTTCTGCCTCTTTGACATATGTATTTTTATACATTTTAGTATTCTGTCACCATTCTTCCCTTTTCCTATTCACTATGTAACCTTAAATCATATACATCATTTTAAGCTGTTCCAGTAATTAAAAATCTGAATGCTTTAGTCTCTCTTCATATAAAAATCTTTCATCCCCAATTACCACAGGCATTATTCTGAAACTCATATAGTTTTAAGTTCCTTAGAACAAAGCAATTATATTAAGTGCAGACGTTATCTCAAAAACAACAGCTTATGATTTTACCCAAAAATTTTCTATCATGTTTCTAACATATTTCTGTCATTAATAAGCGGGATAAGCTTTCCTGCTGGGAAATTTCCTCGTATATCTAACTCTTAACAAATAACACTAAAATGTATATTTATTCTCGCTTTATTGTTATCTCATCCTGGCCACAAATTATTTTGTATGAAAAAAAATTACATGACAATTCACATCATTAGCCCTGCATCCTCTACATAAAGTTAACATGCATTCACTTATGTACTTGATTAATTTACTGTTTCAATATTTAGACAGCTTTCTGATTTCTGTGCCAATTCACCTCAATGTGACCTGCCTCCATAAGGGAGGTGTCAAATGTTCACCTTCTCTAAAAATCACAAACAAACCCTATCCATAAGTGCTTTTACAAAAGCTGTTTTTATAAATAAGAACTATCAACATTACAGGGAATTAGAAAAGGAGAAAAGTTACCAAATTTTACAAAAGGAAAACTGAACCAAGAGGAAATTAAATACATTTTCCAATACAGTGATTCACTAAAAGCATTAAAAACAGAAGCTCAGGTTTTCCAAACTCTAATCTATGGGAGCTTCCTCTATATACTACTTCCCCTATAAACACCAGGTGGATAGAAACCTAGCTACTTTACAATTAATATTTCTCAACATGCTCCACAAACAGTGTTCACTAACCATGTAATTAAGTTTAGGAAAGGCAGAGTTAAATGAAAAAGTTTATTTTTTACCCTAAAAACATAGGGATCTTTGAACCATGTGCATTCTGGATTTCTAAGAATATAGATCCAAATTATTTAACAATCAAAAAGTCACAGGGGCACCTGGTTGGCTTAGTTGGTTAAGCGTCAGACTTCAGCTCAGGTCACGATCTCACGGTTCGGGAGTTCAAGCCCTGCATCACGCTCTGTGCTGACAGCATGGAGCCTGGAGCCTGCTTCAAGTTCTGTGTCTCCCTGTCTCTGTCCCTCTCCCATGCACTCCCCACCCCCCCCCCCACAAATGAATAAACATTAAAAAAAAATAAAGTCACAGAACACTAATTCTTATGACTGAATGATGCACTGCACAATTTAGAAAATGTTACGAAGTGCTTATGAAACAGAGGACACTGGCTGATCGGCTAGTAAATTCCTCTAGTTGTTCAAACTGCTTTCTCCTAATGATAAAATCTCTGCCTTAATTTTTCTAGGTTGTGACTAAATATATTAATATAATTTAAAAATAATCATAACTTGCTTTTTGAACACAATGAAGTATAAACAAGAAACCCAAGCTAAATGCTTAAGAAGACATTTAAATATTTACTAGGATTAAAATATAGTAGTCTCATTCACATTAGTTCTCTTTGCTATTTTGAAAAAGCTGCTACTTTGCTATGCCTTCTAGCTACCATTCTTTTGAAAGGTTTAGCCTCAAAATTTCCATAAACCACACTCATTTTAAACTCTTTAAAACCTTTCACTTAAAACTCCTTTAAGTCACTTGCAATTGTTTTGTCAAGATCTCTGATGGCTTGGATCCATCAGAGAAATGAGGTCATAGGGCCCCCAAGCTGCCCCCAAAACTGAGAGAAAAACAGGCAATTGAAGCAAATCATAACTTACCTGAGCAGAAACCTCCCTGGGGGAACCAAGCACCAGAGAAGGAAAACCTAAACTGCTATTGAGGAATTACTAGAGGTTCAGTGTGGACAATTCTGAGAGTTTAAAACTCCAAGGGTACCCAGTAATGGAGGGAGGGCAGCAACACTTTTGTGAGTTTTACTTTCAAGACCACTATCACGTCCTCATAGTAAATATCTGAGAAAAATCACCTCATGCCTCCGGGACTGGGAGGGAAACGAACCATTTTTAAATTCTCCAGAGCAATATATTCTTAACAATGCTTGAACTCGGAAGAAATTAAGCTATCAATGCCTAACATGCTGGGGTCTTATCAAGAGTCTAAACCACCTAAAGAAAGGGAAATATCCAACTCAAGCCAGCTCTAGCCTTCAATGTAGGGAAAGGGAATTATTCTACTCTAGCCCTTTATAGCTATCCTGTCCCACCTAAAGGATAAAACAAACTGATAAACAGTTTAGGGTTCAGAGTCCAGGGGCACAGAATCACCTAAAAACTAAGACCTAATCATAGCACTACAGAACACTTCGTTTCCCCCACACCTTATCACTACACTGTTAAAGGCCTATCTACCACAGTTACTTTTATCCAGTACATTATGCCCACCTTCCAACAGAAAATTACAAGACATGCTAAAGGGCAAAAACAACAAATTTGAAAAGACAGCACAAGCATCAAACCAGAGTCAGATGTGGCAGAATGATGGAATTATCAGGCCAGAATCCTTTTTTTATTAACCTATTATTAACATGCTAAGCATTTTAATGGAAAAAGTAAACAAGAACAGAAAGTCAATGTAAACAAAGAAATGTAAATTCTACAAAGCAATCAAAAAGGAACATTAGAGATAAAAAACACAGTAACAGAAATGAAGACTGCCTTTGATGGACTCATTAGTAGATTGGAAATGATAGGAAACAATGAACAAACCTGACATGACAGTAGAAACTTCCATAACTGAAAAGCAAAAAGAAAACTGCCTGAAAGAAGAACAGAACATCCAAGAACCGTGTGACAATTACAAAAGATATAATATATCTTATAAATTACAAAAGATATATCATAAATATATTTAATGAAAATAACAGAAGAGAAAAAAAAGAGAAAGTAAGAAAAGCAATACTTAAGCAATAATGATGGTGAATTTCCCATATCAGTGTCAGACACCACAGATTCAGGAAACTCAGAAATACCAAGCGAGATAAATGCCAGAAGTACACCTAGGCATATCATATCATATACAAACTTCAGAAAATTAAACATTTTATGAAAATGTTGAAAGAAGCCAGAGAAGAAAATACACCTTACCTATAGAGAAGCAAAGATAAAGAATTAAATCCAACTTCTCCTCACAAACCATGCAAGAAACAAGAGTGGAATGAAATCTCTAAAGTGCTGAGAGAAACCACCAACCTAGCATTCTATACCCTGTGAAACTCTCCCTCAAAAGCACAGGAAAAAATACTTCTCAAACAAAAATTAAGGAAACTGATTGAAAGTAGATCTGCTTTGCATGAAATGTTAAAAAGAAGTCTTCAGAGAGAAATCTGGTTGGGATTCTGTCTCTGCCCCTTCCTCTCTCTCTCTCCCTCTCTCTCTAAAAATATATAAACTTTAAAAAAATCGTGGGATAGAGCAAACCAGTACTTAGAAATTTATAGCACTAAATCCATAAATTAGAAAAGATCTAAAATCAGTATCTGAAGCTTCAACCTTCAGAAACTAGAAAAAGAAGAGCAAATTAAATCCAAAGCAAGCATAAGAAAAGTAATAAAAATTAGAGCAAAACTCAGTATTTTGAAACTGAAAACAAAACATCAATAGAGAAAATTCAATGAAATAAGAAATCCAACAAATTTTTGGATTTTTGACAAAATCCAACACCTCTTAATGATATGACAAACCTCCCAAAAGTCTAGAAATACTAGGGAACTTCCTTGGTAAAGATCTTAAAACTTTAAACAAGTCATAGAGAAAAACTGAAATTGACATCACAAATGGCAAGAAACTTGAGGTTTTCCCATTAAGATTAGGGATTATTATTATTATTATTATCATTATTAGTATTATCTTCTCTCATCATGCCTTTACATCATACTGGAAAGTCTTAACACATTAGACCAGAGAAGGAAATAAAAGGTATAGAATTAGGAAGGAAGAAATAAAACTGTCATTGTCCTCAGATGACATAGTTTTCTGTACAGGAAATCCAAAAGAATCGATTAAAAAAAAAAAAAAACTGTAATAGATTATACAGAAAGGTTGCAGGATACAAGGTTAATATACAAAAGCCAATAGCATTCCTATTATCAGCTATGAACAAGTGGAATTTGAAATTTAAAACATATCACCATTTATTTTAGCACTCAAAAGAGAGACGCAGCTATAAATCTAACAAAATATGTATAAGATCTATCTATATGAGGAAAACTATAAAAATCTGATGAACAAAATCAAAGAGCTAAGTAAATGAAGAGATTATCTCCATGTCCATGGATAGGAAGACTCAATACTGTCAAGATGTCATATCTAAATACGTCATAACTAATTCTAAAGTTTATATGGTGAGGCAAAAGACCCAGAGTAGCCAACTCAGTATTAAAGAAGAAGAAACTTAGAGGATTGACATTACTTGACTTCAAGATTTATGGCAAGGCAAAAGTAATAAAGACAAAGTGCTACTGGTGAAAAAACAGATCAAGTAAACAGAACAGGGAGCCTAGTAACAGACCCACATAAATACAGTCAACAGGTCTTAGACAAAGGAGCAAAGGCAATATACAGAGCAAAGATAGTCTTTTCAGCAAATTGTGTTGGAACAACTGTATATTCAAATGCAAAAAAAAAAAAAAACAAAAAAAAAAAAAACAAGAATCTAAATTCAAAATAGATCACAGATGCAAATGTAAAATTCAAACTATAAAACTCCTAGAAGATAATGTACTACAAAAACCTAGATGACCTTGGGTAGGTATAGTGATGACTTTTTAAATAAAACACCAAAGGCTTAATCCAGAAAAGAAATAATACCTAAGCTAGACTTGATTAAAATTCAAAACTTTTGCTCTGTGAAAGACAATGTCAAGAGAATGAGAACACTAGACACAGACTCAAAGAAAGTATTTGCAAAATACAAATCTAACCAAAAGACTGACACCTATTAGAATGGCCAAAATCCAGGGGCACCTTGGTGGCTCAGTTAAGCATCTAACTTCAGTTCAGGTCATGATCTCGTGCTTTGTGAGTTTGAGCCCCACGTCGGGCTCTGTGCGGACAGCTGGAAACCTGGAGCCTGCTCATATTCTGTATCTCCCCTCTCACTCTGCTCCTCCCCTGCTCGCACTTTGTGTGTGTCTGTATGTCTCTCTCTCTCTCTCTCTCTCTCTCTCAAAAATAAACATTTAAAAAGAACAGCCAAAATCCAAAACGCTGACCCCAAATGCTGATGAGGATGTAGAACAACACAAACCTTCACTCATTGCAGGTGGGAATGTAAAATGGTGCAACTGTGGAAGACACTTTGGAGATTTCTTAATAATTATACTCTTACCATATAATCTAGCAATTGTATTCCTTGATATTTTCCCAAACGAACTAAAAATTTATGGTCCTATAAAATCCTGCAACAGATGCTTACAGCAGCTTTACTGATTCCAAAACTTGGGCACAACCAAGACACCCTTCAGTATGCAAGTGGATACATAAAATGAGGTATATCCCAGACAATAGAATAATATTCAGCACTAAAAAGAAATGAACTGTCAAACAATGAAAATATATAGGAACCTTAAATACATATTACTAAGTCTAAGTAGCCAAACTGAAAAGATTACAAACTGTAATGAGATTCCAACTCTATGACATTTTGGAAAAAAGCAAAACTATGGAGATAGTAAAAAGACTGCCAAAATTTGGAGGGTGGAGTGAAGAGAAAGGGATGATTAGGTTGAACATAGAGGATTTTTAGGGTAGTGAAATTATTCCACCACTGTATGATACTACAGTGGTGGAAACATGTCACTTTACATTTGTTAAAACCCATAAGATACACAGCACCAACAGTGATTCCTAATGTAAATCACGAACTTTGGGTGATAATGATGTGTTAATTTAGGTTTGTTGACTGTAACAACTGTACCACTGTGATACAGGATGTTGATAGTGGGAGGGACTGTACATGTGTGGAGGCAAGGATATGAGAATCTTCT
This sequence comes from Lynx canadensis, assembly GCF_007474595.2. Lineage (NCBI taxonomy): Eukaryota > Metazoa > Chordata > Mammalia > Carnivora > Felidae > Lynx > Lynx canadensis. Next base: position 150,293,283 of record NC_044303.2, on the reverse strand, counting down.
GTATCTCCTGTTCAATTTTGCTTTTAACTTAAAATTGCCCTGAAAAATAAGTTGATTAGTAAAAAAACAAAAAAACAAAACAAAACTTACCTAAATTACCTAAGCTTACCTATAATCATTCACCGTCTTACTCAAATAGCACTTCTATTAATTATTCATCACCTTAGCCAATAAAATCCAATGCCTTTTCTGATATGCATCCCCCTGGCTCTCATTATTTTGACAAGGTCACTGTAAAAACACATGAAACAAAAGGATGCTAGGCAGAATTAACTTGCTGGCTGCCAAGACACTTCATGACATAGCAATAGGCAGGGTCTGCAATTCAAATTAAAGTTAGTTAAGTTTCAAGAGTTGATTAGACAAAGGCTGTCGATCCATTCTAACAAAATTCATAAATGACTAATATAGAAACCACAGTAATTTTTCTATTAACAACAAAAATACATGTCTCTCTTCCCAGCTTTCTTTACCCCAGAAAGCCTGTTAAGTGGGAAACCAAACTGTTACCACAAGGTTGTGTAATGAAGACTGCCAACTAGGAAATTTCAAAGGTATAATAAACAGGGGCAAAAAAACCCCTCACCATTCTATAATACCATTACAACAGAGTAATAACTGATTCAGTTAAAAATCATCAATGAATACTAAAACCAATGGGTATTTATTATTTATTAATTTCCTTTTTTTAATGGCAAAATCTGATGAAATCCACCTTAGCCAAGTTCAAACTTCTATACATCAATAGGACAAGTGACATCATGTGCCCCTGGATACAATGTACAGAAGTCATGATCTACGAAGTATTTCTGCCAATAGTTAACCTGAATCTAATTATGAAGCAACAATCAAACAAATACAAACTGAGTCACATTCTCCAAAGCAACTGTCCTGGACTCTTCAAAAATGTCAATGCCATTTAAAAAAAAAAAAAAAAAAGTTGAGAGAACTGTTCTAGATTAAAGGAGACTAAAGAGACATAACAAATGCAATTCATTACAATAAAATTAGCAGACATAAAAAGACATTACAGGAACAACTGCAGATACCTGAACATGAATATTAATGTTAAATTCATTATATTTGGCTATGTAGGCTACTGTCCTTATTCTTAGAAAATACAGGGGCACCTGGGTGGCGCAGTCGGTTAAGCATCCGACTTCAGCCAGGTCACGATCTCGCGGTCCGGGAGTTCGAGCCCCGCGTCGGGCTCTGGGCTGATGGCTCGGAGCCTGGAGCCTGTTTCCGATTCTGTGTCTCCCTCTCTCTCTGCCCCTCCCCCGTTCATGCTCTGTCTCTCTCTGTCCCAAAAATAAATAAACGTTGAAAAAAAAAAAATTTAAGAAAATACAAATGAAGTATTTTAGAGTGAAGAAACATGATCTCTGCAAGTATCTCACAAATAGTTCAGCAGAAATATACATGTATAAAGGCAAACAGATAAGTGAAATGCAGCAAAATATAAAGGTAAATGATATTTGCGGATAGGAAATTTTTCAAAACAAAATTAGTAGAGAATGCTACTTATTGAGCATGAAATCTGGACAAAAAGATACAGATAATTCATATATTTAATTAAAGTATTTACATAATAAAAAAATAACTGCACCGGAAACAAGCAAGTTTTATCTTTGGGCTTAAAAAAACCCAATCCCCTGAATGTAGATGATCACTGACAAAATTAACCTTAATATGGCTCCATTTTCTATGAGCCTATTATGACAGTGTCATTTTCTAAAACCTCCATTACTTAAATATATCAATAGCACCAACCACATTACTGTTAGGTCTTTCTAGCCAGAAATCTTTTATTCACCCCATGTTAATTTAATTAATATACTGCCATTTAATTCTTTAAGAAAACATTTCTTCTCAAATTTGTTTGATGAAATCATTGTTGTCACTGCTTAAGAAGAAACCTTTATTTTTGATATGTTTCAGTAATGTTCCAGCTTTCAGTAATGTTCCAGCTGTATTCAGAAGAATGAATGAGAGTTTGTCACACTATCAAGAGAAAAGGGCACCCCAGACAGTAGACATGGTAAATGGAGAGACAAAATACCAGGTCAGGTTTAAGGAATAAACAGTATAGCACTGATGAAATATACAATATTGTAAAACTAGGTAGGTTGGTGTTGTCTGTCATACTAAAGTAAGCTTTTTTTTTTTTTTTTTTTTTTTTTTTGGTCTCAACCTGCATGTCTCAAAAGCCATTGGGTCAAGAAATCCATTTTGTAGGTCCAATCAGCATTTTTTCTAAGTGAAAAAGATGAGAACAGAATAGCAAATAGAGGGCATCACAGGCAGTAAGGGTAAATTTTTTTCATTGAACTTTTGTTTCCATTATAAATGTCTGTTTATATGTGTATACTAGGTCACAGATGTAAAAATCTGGTTTTTTTTTTTGGTGAGTCATGGTCAAAATGAGATTTGAAAGTCACTACTCTCCAGATGATATAAACTCATGGAAGGAAAGGTTTCAAGAAAAAAACATGGGAAAATCTGTTTTTACAAAATTATACTGGCAATTAACACAAAGCAGCTCTTCATGCTAATGGGAGTCTGGAGTTAAATTCAGTTACTCTCTACCAGTAGGTTTATGTAGAACAGAACAGCATTACAAAGAAAATAAAATGCATCCTAAGTAGTAATTAAAAAGGGTATATTTCATGCGTTTTGGTCTCATTGTTTTGTATTTCACACACAGATAATTTTGTATCACAACATACAATGAATTTCTTAATTTTTACTTAGATGAAATAAAAGAAATTTTGGAAGTTACTGATAAAGAGAGTGATTACTTGGCAGAAAAAGAGATGAGGGACAAGGAGAAAATTAACAAACTACTCCAAAAGGAGGAAAGAGAAAATGAGGGTTTGAAGCCATAGGAGATTTAAAAAAAGAAAAATAAAAAAAAAAGTTTGGAAGCAATTTAGGAGGTAGAAAAAGAACAATCTTAATCAATGTTTAGATAGGAGTAGGAGGAAAAAAAGAAAGCCAGAATGACTGAAGTCTTAAAAAAAGAACAACTATTTTGAGAAGTAGAACAGGATTCCTCTCTGTATTTTACACTACAATGCACAAGCTCCTTAGCCTGGCATGTAAAGCATACCACGATAGGTCTGCAAACTATTAACTCTCAATTTTTCTTCATTGCACTCACTCATAGGCCTTTTCACTAGGTAAATAATACCACTTCCATAAATATTAATACTATATTGTTACAAGGTATTAATGACCCTACAGCACATTAAGACTCTATATGATTTCAGATACTATAGTGTTAAATGTTTTTTTATCACATCACATAGGTTCCTTAAAAAAAAAAAAAAAGGTGAAAGTAAAAATATTAGATATTTTCTATTAACTTTTAAAATTACATCAAGGGGCAATATAAATCAAAACCACATTGAGATACCACCTCACACTTGTCAGAAGGGCTAACATTAACACTCAGGCAACAACAGATGTTGGCGGAGATGTGGAGAAAGAGGATCTCTTTCGCAATGCTGGTGGGAATGCAAACTGGTGCAGCCACTCTGGAAAACAGTATGGAGGTTCCTCAAAAAACTAAAATACAACTACCCTATGACCCAGCAATTGCACTACTAGGTATTTTTCCAAGGGATACAGGTAGGCTGTTTCAAAGGGACACATGCACCTCAATGTTTATAGCAGCACTATCAACAATAGCCAAAGTATGGAAAGAGCCCAAATGTCCATTGATGGATGAATGGATAAAGAAGATGTGGTATATATATATATATACAGTGGAGTATTACTCAGCAATCAAAAAGAATGAAATGTTGCCATTTGCAACTACATAGATGGAACTAGAGGGTATTATGCTAAGCGAAATTAGTCAGAGAAAGACAAATATCATATAACTTCACTCATATGAGGACTTTAAGATACAAAACAGATGAATGGGTGCCTGAGTGGCTCAGTTAATTAAGCATCTGACTTCAGCTCAGGTCATGATCTCCTGGTTTGTGGTTGGAGCCCCGCATTTGGGCTCTGTGCTGCCACCTTGGAGCCTGGAGCGTGCTTCGGATTCTGTGTCTCCCTCGCTCTCTGCCCCTCCCCCGCTCATACTCGTGTTCATCTCTCTCTGTGTCTCAAAAATAAATAAATGTTGAAAAAAAATTTTAAAAAACAGATGAACATAAGGGAAGGGAAGCAAAAATAATATAAAAACAGGGAGGGAGACAAAACATGAGACTGTTAAATATAGAGAACAAATAGAGGGTTGCTGGAGGGGTTGTGGGAGGAGGGATGGGCTAAATGGGTAAGCAGCTTAAGGAATCTACTCCTGAAATCATTGTTGCAGCATATGCTAACTAACTTGAATGTTAATTATAAAAAATAAATTATTAGATAAAAAATAAATAAAATTACATCAAGTGGCACCTGGATGGCTCAGTCGGTTAAGCATCTGACTCAGTTTTGGCTCAGGTCACGATCTCACAGTTTATGGGTTCAACCCCTGCATAAGGCTCTGCACTGACAATGCAGAGCCTGCTTGAGATTCTCTCTCTCCCTCTCTCTCGGCTCCTCCCACTCTCTCTCTCTCTCTGTCTAAATAAATAAAACTTCAACAATTTTTAAAAGAAAATAAAATTATATCAAAAATGGTTTCATGATGAAAACATTCTGAGGATGATATTCAGGAATTTTGGAATTAACAAAAGGATGCAATCTCCTGTCAGTGTGAGATCTGTGCTCCTTTCTTCGGAATTTCAAGAGACATTTATGTAAGGACTAAAAACAAACATCAAATCATAATTAACTTGCCTTTAATTGCCAGCAATGACAAATAGAGACAATTCTTTATAGGATTCCAAAGAACTACAGTTTGAACTACACAGGTCAATTTATATGCAAATTCTTTTCAGGAAGTATAGAATAGTACCACAAATGTATTTTCTCTTCCTTATGATTTTCTTAGTAATGTTTTATTTTCTCTAGCTTACTTTACTGTAAGAACACAGTATAAAATATATATAACATACAAAATATGTGTTTATGTACCGTTTATGTTATCAGTAAGGTTTCCAGTTCACACCAGGCTATTAGTAATTAAGTTTTGGGGGAGTCAAAATTACACACCGATTTGACTGTGCGGGGGGGGAGGCAGGGGAAGAGGGGGGCCAGTGCCCCTAACCTCCATATTGTTCAAAGATCAACCATACTGAAAACTAATTTTAATTCTATTTCTATTACCAGCAATCAAAAGCATTACTATGTCCCATAAATAAGTACAGTAGCAATTCCACTCTAGATATCTGGATTCGTTTTCTTAGCTAAGAACTAAAAGGCAGTAAAATATTGCTAAGCCTTCATAAAGTCACTATTTAACCCAGTGATTAGGAATTTCCTCTAAATCCATTCTTAGGCAGCCATGCTAAAACTCAACTGATATGGATAAACAACTAAGGTCACTGTATGTATATAATGAGTGACCTTATAGTCACTTAAGTGAAAATAAATGGGGAAGAATTTCTTCACAATTGTTCAAGAAATAAAGCTAACAAGGATCTGCTTTTAAAAACACACTACTGCCACGGGGCGCCTGGGTGGCGCAGTCGGTTGAGCGTCCGACTTCAGCCAGGTCACGATCTCGTGGTCCGGGAGTTCGAGCCCCGCATCAGGCTCTGGGCTGATGGCTCAGAGCCTGGAGCCTGTTTCTGATTCTATGTCTCCCTCTCTCTCTGCCCCTCCCCCGTTCATGCTCTGTCTCTCTCTGTCCCAAAAATAAATAAAAAATAATAATAAAATAAAAATAAAAACACACTATTGCTCTTGAAAGGAGATACAAACCTATAAAGGAAAAAAAAAGGCCTATTATTGCTTTCCATTCAAATTTAAAGAGGTATTCATGTATTTAACTATCCATGTGAATGCATTAATCGAGGTATAAAAGCTCTTTTCTCTACTATGTAAGGTAATCTTTCAAAATATATGTATGTATAAACAAACTCAAATATTTATAAACATAAATGTTGAATTACTAAACATTATTCAAAATATTTTAAGAATGTTATAAATTTATTGATGATTCCTCCTCAAAGAAGTTCATTCTCCTACTGAAACATTTCTCTTAGGGGCACCTGGGTGACTCAGTCAGTTGAGCACCTCTGACTTCAGCTAGGGTCATGATCTAAGGGTTTGAGAGATCGAGCTCCCATTGGGCTTGCTGCTGTCAGGGCAGACCCCATTTCAGATCCTCTGTCCCCCTCTCTTGCCCTTCTCCCACTTGTGCTCCCTCAAAAATAAATAAAACATTAAAAAAAAAACCTATCTTAAATGGTTTAAAAAAGAATTAACGTAACAGACTGTTTCATAGTGGTTTACAGTACAGACCTATGGGTCAAAAGCTTGGTTTGAATCATTTGATAGCTTTGTGATCTGAGGAAGTTACCTAAAACTCTTAACTTCAATTTCTGCATATACTTTTTATATAATATATGTGTGTGTGTGTGTGTGTGTGTACATATATAGTATATATTGTGTGTATATATGTACATATGTATATATTGTGTGTATATATGTATATATGTGTACATATGTGTATATATATTGTGTGTAATATATGTGTGTGTGTATATAGTATATATATATAGGTATATTGTATATATATATATATAAATATACACACACATACATATATATTATATATTATATCTAAAAGTATTAGTTATAAGTATATTGGGGGGATGGAAATATACACATAGTTCCTTTATATGTATGTATGTATGTGTGTGTGTGTATACATATATATATATATATAAATATATATATATATACATACATACATACAGTATACAAAAAGCACTAGCTACTTTTGGTAGCAAAAGAGTGATTTTTTTCTTTGTATTTTCCAAGTCTGCAAAGTTTCTGCAATAAAAACATATGAATCAGTCTTAGGGAGAAAGGTAATTTAAAAATGTCCAACAATCAAAAATCACCCATCATACCAAGAACCAAATCACTACTGGAAGAGAAAAAGACAATCAACAAAAGCCAAACTGATATGAATTACATATTAGAATTATCTAACAAAGATCTGAAAGCACCCATCATAAAAATTCTTCATCATTCAATTAAAATTCTATTGAAAAAGACAAAAAAAAAAAAGGAAACCTAAGCCAAGGAAAAGAGCTTATAAAAAACAATTCGAACTTTTAAAACTGAAAACTATAAAGGAAAACAAAAACTTACTGGATGGGCTCAAAAGTAGTAATTATAAAGGGCAGAATTCGTGAATTTGAGGACAGATCAATAAAATTTACCGAATCTGAAGAAGAGAAAATTTACTGAATATAAACTAACAAAAACTCAAAGATCTATGGAGCAATAATGAAATATACCACTCCCTATCAATGGAGTCCCATAAAAGGAAGAAAAAGAGGGTAGAGTTGAAAATGTATTCATAAAAATAATGGCTGAAAACTTCCAATTTTTGAAAAAAACAAAAACCTACAGACTCAAGTGAGAACCCCAAACAGGTAACCCACAGAAATTACACCCTGCCATATTATTTCACATCTGAAAATAAAGAAAACATCTTGGAAGCAACCATAGAGAAAGGATGCAGTACCGGTAAGAGAATATGAATTCAAATAAGAGATTTCTCATCTGAAACCACAAAGGTCAGACAATAGTAACAAAAATTTTTCAAGTGCTCAAGGAAAAGAACTGTCAACCATTAATTCTATATCTGACAAAACTATCTTTCAGGAATGAAGGGGAAATAAAGACATAAACAGGCAAAGGAACACTTAATTTCTCATTAGCAATGTATCCTTTGAAAACAGCTAAGGAAGTTCTTTCCAATGATCACAGAAGGAATCTGAGAACATTAGGAAAGAAGAAAGAACAATGGGAAAAGCAAGAATATCAGTAAAAACTGTGGATTCAATAGATTACCCTTCTATTCAAGAGGTTTTAAAACCAAAGCTGACGGGGATGAAGTAAGTTAGAGTTCATCAAAATTTTAAAAACCTCTGTACATCAAAAGACCCTATCAACAGAGCACAAAGGAAACTCACAGAATAGAAGCAAATTATTTGCAAACCATTTATCTGAAAAAGGTTGATATCTAGAATATATAAAGAACTCCTGTATTTCAACAACAAAACTGATTTAAAAAAGGACAAAGGACTTAGACATTTCTCCAAATAAGATATTACAAATTGCTAGTAAGCACATGAAAAGATGCTCATTTATTAGGGAAGTGCAAGTCAAAGTCACTGTGAGATAGCTCATTATGGACACCTACTATGAAGAGGAAGAAAAAGGAGGAGGAGGAGAAACGAACAGAAAATTACAAGTAATGGTGAGAATGTGGAGCAATTGGAATCCTCGTGCATTGCTGGTGGGACTGTAAAATGGTGCAGACACTACCATAGATGGTATGACAATTCCTTAAACACTTAAATACAGAATTAACATGTGATCCAGCAATTCCACTTCTACGTACACACCCAAAATGAAAGCAGGGACTTGAAAAGATATTTGTGCTCCATGTTCAAGCAGCATCACTCACAAAAGGCAAAAGGTAGAAGCAACTCAAGTGTCCACTAACAGGTAAATGCCAGAACAAAATGTGGGAGAAAACTAGAAGAGTATTCAACCTTAAAAGGAAAATTCCAATAAATGTTACAACATAGACAAACCTTGAAAACACTACACGAATTGAAATGTCAGTCATAAAAGAACAAATATTGTATGACTCCACTTACATGAAGTACCTAGAGTAATCGAATTCATAAAAACAAAGTAAAATGGTGGATGCCAGGAGCTGGGAGAGATGGAAATGGGAAGTTAGTATTGAATGGGTACAGAGTTTCCGTTGGGCAAGACAGAAAAGTTCTAGAGATGGATGGGTAACAGCTGCACATCAATGTGAATGTACTTTATGCCACAGAACCGTTCACTTAAAAAAGGTTAAAATGCTAAATTTTATGTCATGTATATTTCAGCACAAAAGAAAAATATATTCACACCATCTGATCAGGGCTCAATGTATGGAGAAATATTCAAAACAATGATATTTACAAAATGAGAGGGTAAAAGAATCTAAATGGAGAAGTTCTTTCCACACGTCACTCAAACTGATAAACTTTATACCAATAGACTGCAGTAAGTTACATATAAATATTTTAATATCCAGTGCAACCATTATGAAAACTCCACAAAGTGATAAACTTGAAAATTATTATAAATGCATCAGGGTGATACAACAAATGTTCATGTAACCCATAAAAAGAAGAGAGAAACAAAGAAATGAGAGAGAAAAAAACAAGAAATGAAAACAAAATGGCAGAAGCCCTAAGACTAAATGACATATCTGAGAAAGGGTTAGTATCCAAAATATATAAAGAAGTTATAAAACTCAACATTCAAAAAACAAATAATCCAATAAAAAATGGACAGAAGATATAAAGAGCCATTTCTCCAAAAGGCACCTAGATGGCCAATAGACACATAAAAAAATGTTCAAAATCACCACCAGGGAAATGAAAATCAAACCTACAATGAGTTATCACCTCATAATTGTCAGAAAGGCTAAAATCAACAACAAGAAAAAACAGATGCTGGTGAGGATGCAGACAAAGAGGAAAACTCCTGCACTGTTGGTGGGAATACAAACAGGTGCAGCCACTGTAGAAAACAGTATGGAGCTTCTCAGAAAATTAAAAAATATAACTACTCTACGATCCAGCAATCATACTACTGGGTATTTACCCAAAGAATATAAAAACACTAATTCAAAGGGATACATGCACCCTTACGTTTATAAGCAGCATTATTTACAGTAGCCAAGACACTGAAGCAGCCCAAGTGTCCACTGACTGCTGAATGGATAAAGAAAAAGTGTTATTTATATGCAAAAAAAATGTATATATATTATTTACCAATAAAAAAAAGAATGAAATCTTGCCACTTGTAACGATATGGATGGAGCCAGAGATTATTATGCTAAGCAAATAAGTCCATCAGAGAAAGACAAACACCGTATGATTTCACTCGTATGTGGAATTTAAGAAACAAAACAAACAAACAAAAAGGAAAAAAAGGGAGAGAGACAAATCATGAAACAGACTCTTACTTAGTAAGACTCTTAGTAAGAACAAACTGATGGTTACCCAAGGCAAGGGGGAGTGAGGGGTTGGGTTAAATAGATAATGGAGATTCAGGAGTGCACTGCACTTGCAAGTGAGGAGCGCTGAGTGATGTATGGAATTGCTGAATCACTATATTGTACACCTGAAACTACTGGAATTAAAGTAAAAACTTAAAAAAAAAAAAAGCCCTCACATCAACAATTACTATAAATGTTAAAATACACCAAATAAAGCAAATGTTGGCAGTGTGGACTTAGGAATGAATGATCCAAGTGGCTTTTTATAAACAGCCTGTTTATAATTAACTCACTTAAAATGACATGATAAAGCATGAGGAAAGATGCATGTAAACAAAATAGAAGCAGGAGATAAACTTTTTAAAAAAATTTTTAATGCTTATTTATTTTTGAAAGACAGAGCACGAGGCAGGGATGGGTAGAGACAGAGAGGGAAATACAGAATCCAAAGCAGCCTCCAGGCTTTGAGCTGTCAGCACAGAGGCCAACACGAGGCTCAAACCCACGAACCGACCTTAAGATCATGACCTGAGCTGAATTCAGACGCGTAACCAACTGAGCCACTCGGGTGCCCCTCAATATTAGGTAAACTTTAAAGCAAAAGCAATTGCTAAAAACAAAAGAACATTATATACTGATAAAGGATGTATCCATCAGGAATACATAACAATCCTAAATGACACACACCAATCAAAATACATGAAAAACTGATAGAGCTGAAAAGAGAAATAGACAAATTAATTATAGTTGGAAACTTCAAGATCCCCCTCTCAGAGACCACAGAAATCCCAAACAGAAACTCAGCAAAGATTTAAAAGTTCTGAAGAACACAATCAACCAAAAGGATCTGACATATATAGAACACTTCACCAAAAAATAGCCACATACTTTTTGTTTGTTTGTGTTCTCAAACATCCACAGAACACTCACCAAAACAGACCATATTCTGGGCCATGAAACAAACTTCAACAAATTTAAAGTACTGAAATCATAAGAGTATGTTCTCTGACCATAATGGACTCTAACTAGAAATCAATAACAAAAAGACAACCAGTAAATCCCAAAACACTTGGAAATTAAACTAACACACTTCTAAACAATCCATGGATCAAAGAATAATTCTCTAAGTAAATTAAAAAAGAAACACAGAATTGAATAAAAAATGAAAAGACAACATAGAAGACACAACATCAAAAGATGTGTGACACAACTAAAGCAGTGCCAAGAGGAAAAGGTAGAGCATTATTACATGAGCTTATAACATGAGCAAAAAGAAAAAGTCTCAAATCAATCACCTTAAATCCTTACCTCAAGAAACTAAAAAAAATAGGAATAAAATAAACCCAAAGCAATAAGAAGGGAAATAATAAAAATAAAAGCAAAAATCAGTAAAACAGAAAACAAGAAAACCACAGAGAAAAATCAATGAAAAAGCTAATCCTTTGAAAAAATTAATAAAATTGATAAATCTCAAGCAAGACCAACAAAATGAAAATGAGAGAAGATATAAATGATCAACATCAGCATTAAAGAAAATATAATTGAACATTGTAGAGCCATTAAAAGGATAATTAGGAAATAGAAACAAGTTTGCTCCGAAATTAGACTAATTAAAACAAATGAATCCATTCCTCAAAAACCACATACAGACCTTCCTCTACTTATGATAGGGCTATATCCAATAACCTCACTGTAAGTTAAAAATATCATAAATCAAAAATGCATTTAATGTACCTAAGCTACTAAACATCACAGCTTAGCCCCCCTACATTAAACATCCTCAAAACACATTAGCCTATAATTGGGCAAAATCATGTAATGCAAAGCCTATTTTATTTAAAAAAAAAAAAAGTGTTGAATAATACCTCATGTAATTTATTGAATACTATACTGAAAGTGAAAAACAGAATGGTTTTAAGGGTACAGAATTCTTTTTAAGTGTATCAGTTGTGGCTGTTTACCCTCGTGAATGCATGGCTCACAGGGAGCTATGACTCACTGCTGCTGCCCAGCATCACGAGAAAGAATCCTACCACGTATTGCTAAGGCCAGGAAAAAATCAAAATGCCAAGTACGGTTTCTATTGAATGCGTATCATTTTCACACCATCATAAAGTCGAAAAATCTTAAGTCAGGGACCATTTGTATTATCAAAATTCAACCAAAACAAATATTATGTATAATCCTATAATCACTAAAAAATGAATTCATAATTTTAAATCTCAAAAACAAAAGAAAAAAATCCCAGGCTGTGATGTTTTCACCAGAGAATTCTACTAAATATTTAAAGAATACCAATACTTCACAAACTCTTCTAACGATTAGAAAAGGAAGGAAGTGTCCTAGCTCGTTCTGTGATGCCAGAATTATCCATATACTGAAACAAGACAAAGATACCACAAGCTGCAAGCCAGTATCTCTCATGAACTTAGACACAAAAATTCTCAAACAAATTAACAACCTAAATCCAGCAATATGTGAAAACATTACACATCCAAACCACATGCAATTTATTCCATGTACGCAAGCTGGTTCAACATTAAAACAAAAAAATCAGCGTAATCTCCAATATCAACAAAATAAGAAAAAAATCCTATCATGTAAATTGAGTCAGAAAAAGAATTTGACAAAATCCAGCATCCATTCATAATAAAAACTCTCAATGAAACTAGGCAGACAGGTGACCTACCTTGACTTGATAGAGGATCTACCCAACTACACCCCCCAAAAACCTATACTTAACATCATATTTGGGGTGCCTGGGTGGCTCAATCAGTTAAGCATCCAACTTCGGCTAAGGTCATGATCTCATGGTTCACAAGTCCCAGCACAGCATCAGGCTCTGTGCTGACAGCTCAGAGCCTGGAGCCTGCTGCGGATTCTGTGTCTCCCTCTCTCTCTGCCCCTCTCCCACTTGCGCTCTCTCTCAAAAATAAATAAACATTTAAAAAAAACATACTTAATGATGAAATACTAAATGCTTTCCACCTAAGGCAAGGAACAAAGCAAGGATGTCTGCTCTCACCACTCCTAGTCAATACAGAACTGTAAGTTCTAGCCACCACAATAAGAAATAAAAGGTATACAGATGAGAAAGAAAGCTGTCCCTATTTGCAGTTGACATGTCTATGTAGAAAATTCCAAGGAATCTGTTAAAAAAAAACCTCTAGAAACTAAAAGGTAATTTTAGCAAGGTCAAAGAGTACAGGACCAATGCAAAAATCAATCTTATTTCTATGTATTAGTAATGAACATGTGGAAAATGAAATAAACAACATAACAATATTCACAAAATTGCTCCAGAGAAAAAAACCATTATAATTAAGTATAAATTTAACAATTAGTATACATTAGGATTTGATATTACAAAACACTGATTAAAGAAATCAAGGAAGACCTAAAAAAATGAAGGCATATCATTAAATATAGCAAAGATATCAATTCCCAAACTGATCTATAAGTTTAATACAATTCCTTTGAAAATCTCAGCAAAGTTTTTGTACAAGTGTGGACATGCTTTCGTCCAAATATGGATAAGCTTGTTACAAAATTTTTATGTAAAGACACAAGCCTTAGAATAACTAAACCATATTGAAAAGTGAGAGGAACAACTCTACCTGATATTAAGGTTTACTACACAGCTATAGTAATCAAGAGTGTGATATTAGCAGATAGAGACATATAAACTAAGAGAACTCAACAGAGAACCCAGTAGTAAAGCCACACATACATGGCCAATTGATTTTTGACAAAAGTACAAAACCACTTCAATAAAGGAAGGATATTTACCTTTTCAACAAATGGTGCTGGAGCAACTGAATATCCATAGGCTAAACAGGAACCTCAATTTAAACATCTTATCTCTTATAAAAATGAAATCAAAATAGATCATGGACTTAACATTAAATCATTAAACTATAAAACTTTTATAAAACATCATAGTAGAAAACCTTTGAGACCTAGGCTAGGTGAAGAGTTCTTACTTAGACTTGCCTCCAAAAGCACAACCTACAAAAGGAAATATTAATAAATTAAGTCTCCTCAAAATTAAAAACTTTTGGAGCACCTGGGTGGCTCAGTCGGTTAAGCATCTGACTTTTGATTTCGGCTCAGGTCATTTTCTCATGGTTCAGGAGTTCAAGCCTGATGAGAGCCTGTTTGGAATTCTCTCTCTCCCTTCCTCTGCCCCTCCTCTGCTTGCACTGTCTTAAAATAAATAAATAAATAAACTTTAAAAAAATTTTAAAACTTTTTCACATAGAAAGACCTTGTTAAAAGGAAAAAAAGACAAGCTACCGAACAGAAAAAAGTATTTGCACATAGCAGACAAATGACTAATATTTAGAATTCTCAAAACTCAACAATAAAACAACCCAATTTGGAAAATGGGAAAAAGGTACGAACAAACATTTCACCTAACAGGACATACAGATAGCAAGTTAGCATACGAAAAGATTTTTAACATCCTCAGCCATTAGAGAAATAAAAATTACAACCAATGCACCCAGGTGGCTCAGACTTCGGGCTCAGGTCATGAACTCATGGTTACTGTGTTCAAGCCCCACATCAGGCTCTCGGCTGTCATCAGGGAGCCTCCCCCACCACGCCCCGCTTCAGATCCTCTATCTACACACTCTCAAAAAAAAAAACAAAAAACAACAACAAAAAACATAGAGAGATCACTAAACACCTATGAGAATAGCTAAAATAAAAAATTATGACCATATCAAATGTTGGTGAGGATATAGAGAATCTGCGTCATTCATACATTGCTGGTCAGAATGTAAACAGATACAGCCACTCTAGAAAACAGATTTGCAGTTTCTCATAAAACTGAACATGCAATTACCACAGAATCCAGCCAAGTGCACTCATGAAAACTTTTTTTTCACGTGAAAACATAAACACAAATGTTCATAGCAGCTTTTTTTCCCTAATAATCAAAACTGGAAATAATCCAAATGTTCTCCAAAGGGTGAATGGCTAAACTGTCCTACATCCATACCATGAAATACTCCTCAGCAAACAAAAAGGAACAAAATATTGATACATGCAACACCTTGAATGAATCTTGAGGGAATTATGTTGAAAAACAAATGCTAGTCCTAAAAGGTTGCATGCTATATGATTCCACCTGTACAACATAGTTTTTTTGTGTTTTGTTTCTTTGTTTGATAACATTTTTTGAAGCGACAAAAGGAAAAACAGACTAGTGGCTGCCAGGAATTAGAGATGAGGGAGAGGAGGAAGGAGGTGAGCTTGGTTATAAAAAGGCAGCACAAAGAACCTGGGTGGTGATGAAAATGTTCTTTATATTTACTGAGGTGATGGTTACACAAATCTACATATGTGATAAAACTGCACACAACTAAATGCACACTAAACATATAAGACACACACATGACTGTATGCCGAGCCAACCAAATCAATGTCAATTTCCTAATTGTCATACCAGATGTTGCCACTAAGGAAAAATAGTGAAGGACACATACTTTGTATTATTTCTTCCAACTAAATGTGAAATTACACAATTATCTCAAAATTAAAAGTTTAATTTTAAAATCTGAGAGATAAATCAATAGACAGATAGATAGACATGGATGGAGAAGAGACATGGTCTATTATACAAGCGTTTCAGCTGTGAATGCAGTCTAGCAGGTTGAACCTACAAAGAGAGATCTCTAGGTCTCTCCCTTAAGCTTCAGACAGATACGTAGGAGAAAGACAATTTCAAAAGTAACACTGAAAGAGCTTCCAGTTAGTGAACACATGGAGGTGGGAGAGTGGTTTGAGGAGTGGAATACCCCGTGACAGCAAAGAAGCTCTGTACCCTTTTCTACATAACTTGTCCCATGATTCTCTTCCATTTGACTGTTCCTGAGTTATATCTTTTGTAATAAACTGATAATCTAGCTTGACAAACACTGAGCAGGTAATTTATCTTATTGACATCAGACAAAATAATAATAATAAAGATATGCACGTATACATACATGAAAAAGTAACAATGAATAATACAACAATGAACACAGAGTGAATACAGAAATTTTGCTGGAGTAATGTCTCCCCCACAGGATTTTCCCTGGCTACCACTCATGGTTATATGTAGGATCTTTTCACACTATAATAATCAGACATGCATTTAAATAATTTTTCCATCTTTCAACACAGGGTAGACATCACTAACACATAAGAAAAGAAGGTAAAGTATAAGGGAAGTTTTTCTTTTCTACAGTGAAAGATAGGAATAAAAAAAAAAAAATGAGGACCTTATTTCTCAAGTAGTAAATGTGCATCTAATCTGCTCCAAAATCACCCAAAGCCATTTTTAAAGAGGCAGGGTTATCTAGTGTATCCTATCAGTCAGCTTGCGCTGCCTTCACAAAATACCACAGACTGAATTGCTTAAATAACAAAAACTTATTTTCTCACAGTTCTGGAGGCTGAGTCCAAGTTAAAGTGAAAACAGAGGTGCTTTCTAATCAGGCCACTCTCCTTGGCTTCAGATGGCCACCTTCTCACTGTGAATTCACTTGTCCTTTTCTCTGTGCATGTGCACTGCTGGTATCTCTTCCCCTTCTTATAAGGTCCAACAGGATTATGGACGCACCATTATGACCTCATTTAATCTTAATTACCTCTTTAAAGGCCCTATACATAAATCACCACATGGGGGTTAGGGCTTCAACCCTAGGAGTTTTAATGGGACAGAATTCAGTCCATAATACTCAGTGACCAGCCAGCCTTTAAGTATATGTTTTCTATGAGTGTGCATAGTGCGTATTATACTTAATGGAAGGAGGCGACAAAGGAAAAAGTATAATATTTGTATTAGAATTCCATCACTCAGTTTTCTGAACACTAAAAATGAGGAGAATATCTATTCTCATTGTGTAGCTGTGAGAGTTAAACAAAATAATCTATGTAAAGTGCCCAGCAAAGAGTAAAGGACTAGTCAATCCTGGGCCTCTGCCTTCCTCCCCCCACCCAAATTCATTATAAATATTTCTCAAATCTAAACATATCTGAAAAATTATGGGAACTGGATTCTGTGCCAGTTCTGCCACTACCTAGCTATGTGACTTTAACCAAACCACTCTAGTTCTGCATACGGGCTGTCTGCCAGTCTGCTTCTGCATCTCGGCAAATGAGAGTTTCATCTATCACTTAAACACTATGTATCTATGAATACCACTTTTATGATTATAATATCAAATAAACAATACTACAAAAACTAATCAAACTTTCTGTAAAACTCCACTAAGAGGATTACAGTATGAAATTTCAATTTATTCGTTCAGATACTTTCATTCTTTAAACCCTTCCACAACTATCTCCTAATTTGAAAAATGTATCTGTACCACACATCTTTAAGATTAATTTTCTCATCTTATGTCTCTGTCATTAATGCCTCATCTTTCAAGTAGACTGTACATTCTTTTATATTTCTGTCCCCTAAAATGTTCATTGTTTTATTCACAAAAATAACTGAAATGCCTAAAATTATGCCCCAAATCCTGTTGAGATAATGATTAGACATAGGGAGAAGTTACCAGTAAATTGTATCTGATAACTGTTTCTAACTTAGCCCACAATTGAAATGTACTGCAGGTGATTTCACGATGATACACCTACCATACATACACTGAACATTCAAACAATGAGCGATAATAGCATCCATTCTCCATAACTTGCTTTAAAATTAAGATAATGGTGGTCAGAAGCAAAATCTACTGTGAGGCTATCTGAATCATTTAATGAAAGACAATTTACCACGTCAAGCCTAAGGGAAGAACTTCTAAGTACTTGCCCTTTCTCCCACTTCATTCCTCACCACTCCTATCCTAGTATTATCTGTATTACATGTAAATGAGTAACATATGAAGTAGGCTGTTACTTTGAGGCCCTCACCAAATCTCACCTCCCGGTAGTGATGCAGTCCCACCCATACTAACTCTAAACTGGGTCATGTTTATTAGCACTGGCCATTGGAACATCAGCAAACACTGAAGAACACAGAGACTTGATACGTGTTGGCACAATGAGGCTTGCCCTCTTGACATGCTCCCTCGCAAAACCCAGCTGCCATGTTGTAGAGAAGCTCAAGCTAATTAAGGGGGAAGGCTGCATGAAGGGTATACAAGGAGAGAGACAGCCATAGTCCCGGCTATCCATCAGCTGTTCCAGCCGTCCCAGCTCAGGCATCATTAAGAAGCCACCTTCGATATGATAGCCAACAAATGACACATGCAGCAGTCCCCATCAAGCCTTGCCAACTTTAGAATCAAGAACAGATAAACGTTTAGTTTTGGAGTGAAGCAATATATAACTAAACCAACACATGTAAGCCAATTAGAACAGTTCTTGTTTGGTAGTAAGCAACCAAAAAATGTCAGCAGTAGTAACAGTTATTATTAATACTGTCATAAGTCCCCCTCACCACTACCAAGGTATTGTTTTTGGGTATTAGAGCTGCTCTTAAAGGCAGTCTGTCATCCCCCTAAAGGCCAGTAAAAAGACAAGAGTAAAGCAACCAGAAAGGCCTGCATTTTGCTTTCCCTTTCTTCTTCCTAATTTACAGCTGTCCTTTTTCTTTTTATCTCTGTCAATAATGCTTTCCTAATTTCCCCAAAGTACCTATCAATGACCCAAACCAATTCCAGCCTTTGGCCGTGCTCTGTATTCCCAGTAAGTACAGACACCTCCTACAATCCCCTTCCAGACCACAGGTAAGTAATTAAGAGTTCAGTAGGACAGACTCTTCTCTTGGGGCCAAAAGTTTATACTCATTTAACCTTTAAGTCTTTTTTACCTGATATAATCATTAGGCAAAGAGAGTGGGGACCAAAAAGGTCATGTTTAGAAAATAAATTAAGCAGCCGGGATAACATACTTGCTACTTTTCCTCAAAGACTTACTGACCCTAATTATATAAATTTCTTATTCTTTTAAAGCCCATGACTCTTTGCTCATACTTCGCTCATGATATTTATCTTAATCTAGCCTAAATCAGAGTAGTTGGTTTACTTAACTTCCTACTAGATCTATAACTGCCCAGAAAGAGAGACTTGAGAAAAAGGCATCCAACTCATTTTTTTATCCCTTAGATTAAGCACCTACTACACTGCTCTACTATTCATACAAATATTGTAAAAAAATATCTGGGTCCTCGTCAGCAACCGCTCTGTACATAACTAATCTCTGCAATTCTCACCCCTAAGTTTATTAAGAAAAAATGACTCACCCATGGTTATAATGCAATTAGTGACAAAGTTAATAAATACTACATGTCCTAACATTAACCTCTAATAATTATTTGGCTTAATTATGATTTTATTTTTGTAGAGATGGATGTTTTTTTCAAAGAAAAGAAAGGTACCAGTTAACATTCCTTATTTCCTCTTCCTTCAAGTTTCAGGGTTGACAAGACGGCGTATTAGGTCCAAGGAAAGATCTATGCCACATGCCAGGCACATAATCCCAAAGGCAAAGCAAGCCTCATAGAGACTACCGCAAACTAGAGCTCAGAACTCACCTAAAAGGGGCAACCATTACTCAGCTCTGGCAATCTGCTCTCAAACAGGAACAGCAACTAGGGAGCCCCAAATCCTGTGATTTTGGAAGTGTGCTAGAAACTAAGACTTCTTAAATGTGACGTCTTCCTATTTTTTAAATGGTAGCAACAACTTACTAAATGTTCCAACTACACCAAAAGCACGCAATATAGATCTGTGGACTGGATTCATTCCAAGGGCATCCTGCTACTGCAGGTGACAGTTTAAAATCTCTACATGTAGGGGGTGCTGGGTGGCCCAGTCAGTTAACCATTCAACTCCTGATTTTTCGGCTCAGGTCATGAGTCCTTAGATTGAGCCCTGCTTTAGGGCACGAGGCCTGCTTAAGATTCTCGCTCTCTGGGGTGCTTGGGTGGCTCAGCCAGTTGAGCATCTGACTTCAGCTCAGGTCATGATCTCACAGTTCATGAGTTTGAGCCCCAAGTCGGAGCTGACAGCTCAGGGCCTGGAGCCTTCTTCTGATTCTATGTCCCCATCACTCTCTGCCCCTCCCCCACTTGTGATCTGTCTGTCCCTCTCTCTCAAAAACAAATAAACATTAAAAAAAATTAAAAGAAAAAAAGATTCTCCCTCTCTTTTGTCCCTTCCCTGCTCACGTGTGTGCATGCTCTTTCTCCGAAACATAAAATAAAAATTTAAGAAGTCTCTACATAAAACTGAAGGTGGACTAAGGGAACAATGCTCCTTTACTGTCACCCCTAACCTCTAGAGAAGAGGTAAAAAATAACCAAGGCCACTAAGAGCAGGTCATAAAGTCATAAGGCCTACCAGTGACAAACTCCTTTAACTTTTCTCTCTCTTGAAAAGGAAATCTGTTAGTTTTAGATACAGCACCTTCTATAGCATAAAAATACACAGGGAGAATTTCATTGCTTTTTAATTGTTTTTTCCTCAAAACTTGTGAAAACAAAATATTCAAATAAATGTAATAGTTAAAATTATACAAACTTCTCCAGCCTTACCCCAACTTATGTAAATGCTCAGTAATACACATGAGACAATGATTCACCATGCACAGAAAAACAAGGTACAAAATATGAATG
Organism: Lynx canadensis; assembly: GCF_007474595.2. Lineage (NCBI taxonomy): Eukaryota > Metazoa > Chordata > Mammalia > Carnivora > Felidae > Lynx > Lynx canadensis. Next base: position 150,272,518 of record NC_044303.2, on the reverse strand, counting down.
GCATTAATATATTTGTACTTGTCTATCTACATATTGTTATTTGACTCTCTTGCGACCAACAGCACCGAACTAGCTGGATACACGGTTGAACACTGTGACCAGGGAATCCTACTCTAACAAACTACTATGGACTCAAACCTATGACCCGAACCTCCTTAATATCATGCTATCCAATAACTAAGGTGACCAGTCACTAGTAAACAAATATTAATTTAGTCCAAGAACATTTCTTCAATAGCTTTACAAAAGATTTGACATTATTTAACCAAATCATTAAAGTTTTTGTTTCAATTTAAAATAGAACTTTATAGAAAAGACCTGAACTTCATCTCCAAACCTACTTAATCTACTGGAAGCTTTAAGGAGTCATAATTTTTAGGGGTGCCTGGATAGTTCAGTTGGTTAAGCATCCAACTTCAGCTCAGGTCATGATCTCACAGTTTGCTCTGCTCTCAGCACAGAGCCCACTTGGGATCCTCTGCCCCCCTCTCTGCCCCTCTCTCAAAAATAAACATTAAAAAACAAAAAGTCATAATTTTTAAAATAATTAATCATGGTAGATAGGCCTTTGGAGTTCAAACCATTCTCTAAAGTAACGATTAGTGAGGGAGTCCCTGTACCAACAGAATTAGTAGGCAATTTAATGACAATAAAAAAATATTACTGTTATTTAGGGATACTACTTATTTAACACTTACTATGCGCCAGGCACTATGCTGAAAACTTCTGGGTTCTCATTAAACCTTAAAGATGACCATATGATGGAGGTACCATTATTATCCCTATTTTACAGGTGGGGAAACTAACCTTTCCAAGATCACACAGCTATAAGTGGCAGAGTCAGGATTCCAACCCAAATCTTGTCTAACTTCAGAATTTGCACGCTTAACCACTACACTGTATTGCCTCCAGTGACTCTGGGCTGATATCTAAGATAAAGAAAAGAGGGAAATTTGTACTTCTCAGTGACAAATTTAAAAAACATAGGAGAAATGGAGGATACTTTTTAGAACATGAACATTTCTCAATAGTCATACAAATATTTTTATTCCCAAATACATACTAATAATGATGGAAATCTCACACAATGGACTTCTCACAAACACAAATTTTCCTAAGTACTCATTCATGTTTATTGTTACCAATTTAATGGGAACACTATATTATTTTCTATGCAATTTTGCCGTGAAACTAAAACTGTTCTACAAAATTCTTTTTTAAAAAAATTTAGAATACACTGAATATGCCTAATGCAATTCCGTTATGAACACTAGCATAAGACTATATTCTTTCAGTATGCAAACTTGCACTTTATTATAACTGCAGTGCTGAGCAATGTATGGGCACCTAAATATTTGATTCTTTCAAAAAGGCTTGGAGGTGTGTAAACAGTGCTGTAAAATTCAAATTTTTCACACTCCCAGAACACCTTCAGAAGTCTATAAAACAAAGACATAGTATGGCAAGTTGGAATAAAACCAGACAAAAAAATTAAATTCTCATTTAACAATATGAAAAATATACAATACTGCTATATCGTGGCTGACAAAAATAAGGCTAATTTTACTTTTCCACCTTAAGTATCAAAAGAAGTAGCCTGAAGTCAAAAATGGATTAGTATTACAGAATCTTTTTCTAATTCATTTTTTAAGTCCCTTCCAAATCCTCCAAAGCTTATCCAAAACAAACAAACCTTTCAATTGTCCATAGTGAATGTCAACATACGAACCAAATCTTTTTTTTCTGATACACTAAGGGTGTCAAAATTCTAAAGGTCAATTAATACTTACTTGAGTGATCTATATAAAAAGTTTTGCTATCATTAACCACTTTTTATTTATTTACTACCATCAACATTTTCCTCCCATCAAGGTCCACCTTTATAAATACATACCTATGTTCACTGACGAAGGGAAACGTACTCACTATTTGAAAAAGCCATTCGCCCTATGTGTTCAGCAATATTCTGTCAAAACTAATTGTCAAATATAACACTGTACTGGTCACCAACAAAGTGTTGAAGAGAAGCACACTTTTAATTTTATTTTACTTCAAAACTGTACTTACAAAGTCTCAACTGTAAAAGATTACACTAATAATAAATGGGAATTCTTTAGCCTAAGTTACAGACGTTGTTGGAGGATAGGCCCTTAATCACACCTGTAATTCACAGAACCTTTTCCTTTCTCGCTGACCCACATCTTCATAAATGAAGACTGCTGCATCTCTATGCTTTCAATTGGCATAAATGGGGATTTGCAGTGCCACAGAAACAAAGCGTTCTGACCAAAGGATGTTTCGAATGATTATCAGTACAAAACTCATTCAAATACTTGTATATTCAAAGCTTCTGACGAATAATCGGGCTTCAGGGAATACACACACAGGTTAATACAAACTCCGACTGCCTTGGCAGCTGCAAGCTCAGCTGAATCCCAGGAAGCCACCTAAATTTGGAAGGGGCAGAACTATATCCGGTTCTCAATGGATACACATTTTCCCCATGCTTCTCATCTTAAAAACTTTACGTCTTCCCAGAGTAACAATAAATATACAAAGACGCCAGGGAGTATGCCCGCAGGGAAGATGAGTTATCAAATTAAATTCCTACGCGCGGAACCTGAAGCTTCAAAACTTTTCAGAACAAATCACAGCTGAAAGAACGAGGTAGGTTTTCCCACTTCTTTCCAGGAGCCAGCTTCCCCAGTCCCTGAACAGCTGTCCTGACTTACTGGTTAGTTGGAGGAGCAGTCAACGGGATGGCGACCTCTTCTTCCTCGTATTCTGGTCCATCCAGAGAGTCACCTTCGTCCACCGTTCCCAGGCCGGCGCCCAAAGGGGGCAGCTGAGGAGGAGGCGGCAGAGGAGGGAATCCGCCGCCTGCCCCGAAGGTCTCAGCAGGCAACGAAGTGGTCCCCTTGGCGAGACCCATCTCTCCTCCAAGTCCGGCAGCGGCGCCAGCCACGCCGGCGGCAGCACCTCCCCCTGACAGTCCGGCTCCCCCCATTGCCCCTGCCACAGACCCGGCTCCCAGAAACCCTGACGCCAAAGCGGCTCCGCCAGCCAGGTTCCCGGCTACTCCGGTCTCCGCCAGCCCAGGATAGGGTACGGCAGCCACAGGCAGGGCCGCGGGTATCTTCACCCTACATACTGCCGGATAGGCACTCGAGCCCGCGGCTGCGCCGCCTCCTGCTGCCCCGGCGGTCACCGGGCCGCCCTCCTCACTGCCGGCCTCGGCCGCCATCATGTTGAAGCCCGATCTACTCTGCCCTACCCAGCTCGCCCGGGAGCCCCGGGGGCCACCAGGCCCGGGCTCCGAGCCGCCCCACCCAGGCGCGTCCCCCCTTCAGCTCCCCAGGCGGAGGAAACAACAACAAAAGGAGAGAGCCCGCCGCCGCGCCCCCTCCTCGGGCCACAGCCCCGGCTCCGGAGCTGCCCGGGTTACGGGAAGCGAAGTGGGCAAAAAACTCAACGCCTGCACAAACGCCGCCCCAAGCCCTCACCTTACACACCCACACTCACGCACACACACACACACATGCACAGAAGTGAAAAACTTCCTGGCTGCACTAAAGAGGAAGGGAAGCACAGAGGAAGCGGCTGGGGCGGCTGCCGCTCCTTCAGCCACCGCCGCCGCCACCGCCACCGCTTCTTCACCACCCTAGTTCCGGCCACCCCCACCGCAGCCACCGCCGGTGCCGCTGCTGGGGCTGGGGCCACTGCAGCCGCTTCATCCTCCACCAGGCTGGAGATGGGAGGGGTGGGGAGCCAAGAGGAAGGGGGGCGGGGTAGCGGGGAAATCGACTGAACTGCTCCCAACCTGGAGTGCTCAGTGAAACCGACTAGAGAGAAAGGAAGGCGGGGCACCAGTGGAGGAGCCGAGGGAAGGAAGGGCGGGGGAGGAGGGCGAGGGCAACTTCTGCGCAGGCGCGTTCCTGGCGCGGGGGTGAGGGCGCTGGGACTGGAGGGAGGAAAAGGAAGCGTCGGGAGGGAAGGAAGCGGCGGGGACGCGCGGTGCGCGGCCGTGCTCACTGTTTCGCTGTGGTACGAGCGTGTGGTGCTGTGGCCGTTTCTCCCGTGGGTGTCGCCGGCGGCAGGGCGCGCCTGCCTCTCTGGGTTTTGTTTGATGGGCGGAGGGGAGGAGTGGGTACCCGAGCACGCGGCCGTGCTGCACTGTGAAAGCAGGAGAGAAAGGAGGGACCAGGAGGGGTGGAGAGGAAGGAGCCGAGGAAAAGGGAAAGGAAGATGCCGCGAAGCCAGTTCTCTGCTTCCTGACTGCTGGAAAAAAACACCTTTACCCAGCGGTGCAGAAACCGGACGCGAAGCCCGGGGATGAGGGATTGCCTCGAAGTTCGAGGCAGTGCTATTAATTGTTTTTTTGTTTTCGTTGCATTCCATATTAAAAAATAAAATGAAATTTTAAACTACGTTCTGAAACTCAAACGAAATAGGGAAGTAATATGGGGTGACCTAAAAATTTTGGTGGAAATAATAGTTGTAAAGTGCGATTTCTGAGACTACACATTTTGTTTCCCACAATCGCCATCTCTCCTGTCATACCTCTCTGTCTCTATTCCCGCCCAACACACACACCAGTGCCATCGCAGGTATGTTGGGTACTAATATGGGGGGAGAGGAGGGGTGACGTTCATTTGCGTGCAGAACACAGCGGGGCACGCTCCACAATGCACATGTGAAGCATAGAGAACCTTGAACCAGGCAAATACCAAGGTTCCAAAGTGCCATATACAATTATGCATAGCTTCAAAAATTATCAATAAACTGCTTTCTCACCCTAAATATAGCCAGAGAGATGGGGTTTGTTTTGTCTTTCATGCTGGGCTATATATAAACTATCTCATGCATGCATATAGATGGAGGAATCATTACCATTGTTTGAAATTACAGTATGTGCAATTTGCCCTTTGGCAAATGATACTGTTTTGTTTTTTAATTCTCTCAGAAGGAATCCCACATTAAATACCTTTAAATATTGGTCTTTGAGATGGATGTTTTCTCTGCCAACGATGATCAAACCAAGAGAGGAGCACATAAGGAAGGGGATGGGTAGGGGCTATAACAGAGGCCCAGGAAAAAAGGAAAAGACCACTAAAAGAGGTGGCAAGGTATGCACAAGATATTTGCCTTTACTATATAAGTTTGCATAAACACTATTTGCCAAATCAGTGACTAAGTTGATTAGAAAGTAATCCCGAGGACTTCTTCATTGTGCTTACCTCTTATACAGCATACCACTTGTGAGAGCAAAGATGGATTAGTCACAAAAGTGGTCTTAGACCAGCATTATCCTAGGAACTTGTTAGAAATACAAATTCTTGGCTCCATGCCAGACCCTCTGAATCAGAAATCACAGGAATCTTTTACTAGGCTCTCCAAGTTTACACATTTAAGAACCACTATACTATAGTATGCTAATCAAGAAGGAGGTATGCAATACCTAAAAAATGGTTCTGAAACAAAGAAGAATAGATGAGAAAGCCAACTCAATGCCATTCATTAGGTAGGTGGATAACAGAAATAGGTATTGTGTTGCTAAGCCCTGGACTATTCTAGAAAGGAGGTTGGGAAATGAGAAAATGCATAATGAAGGAATTCCATAATACTTAATAATTTTGGTCCTACTTCTTACAGTGGCCTCCGTGAGAACAGTTTTTCTTTTAAACTTAGACCCTCAAAGTAAGAAGAGAACTTCAAAGTGCATATTCCACCAACTGCCAACAAATTTTCACGTAGCCTGTGCTTGAAAGCCACAGTGAATTACCACTTCAGTCCTCCAACACTCCCACCCCAATTACCCACAACAGCCTTTGAATGTAGGGCACTGGACTGGCAAGTTATGACCAGCTCTTGTTATCACAGATCTCTGAGTGCTCATACTTCTTCTGTATGCGCCTAAGATTCCAAGTCAAGCTCACTATTCTAATTTGCAGAATTGTCTTCTTCCCCCTTTTGAAATTCTTTAGCAATTAAAAGCCAATATTTAATTGGCCAACACCAATTACACACTGAGTCACATCATTTTCTAGTTACTTTTAGATTTATGTATCTACAAAGCTAAACTGCAAATACAATATGTGTTCTACTGCTTAGCCCAGTGCTAGACATCCATGTCAACAGCTTTGAACAGGTCTCCATCCTTTTAACAAATACTGGATTAGATCAGCTCACATCTTCGGATACCAATTACTCAATTAGTACGAACACCTACTGTATCTGTGTATCAACCTAATACCAATATCTTACCATATATTTAATCTTAGAGTTGTGCTGTCCTTTTTATCCAGAGACTGCCACTTATCATTCATGAGTTATTTTCAAATATCTTATATACTCCTTTTATTGGACAGATCTAGGCTTTGATCTTTACTATTACTTGTGTGCTTCCTGAATCTCAAGTCAGTGTTCCATCTTCAGTGACATTTTATTTTTATAGAAGGGTTAAATGTTTATACCTTATTTTTGTCTATTGCCTTTTTTTTCTTTTTCTATTCACCTTGACCTTCTGCCCTTCTCTCATTTGTGGTCTCATGTTCTCTTTGCTCCTATGTATTTCTCCCTCAATTTCTGCTTCTGGGTTTCCTTTTCTTTTCTTCCAGGCCCCTGTATTTCTTGACTCCTTGAGCTTTCATGAGTCAAAGTCCTTAAAGTTTCGTGAGTCAAAAACTGAAGAACAACTTTAAAAAAAATATATGAAATATCTATGTGGAGAGAGGCATTACAGGGATTCTGCAGCAATTGGTGTTAGATGTGGTGTTATGTAACATCAGTTAACAAAGGGAAGTAAACAATCTGTTAATTAAATTTACAGATAATATTAAACAAGGAGGTACTGAAAAAAAGAACAATATACAAAAGAGGAAAATTCAAAATAACATTTAGCTTTAGTAAAACAATCTTTGATATCTGTGATTTTAGAAAAGTTATCCAGATATTGAATTAAATATAGTATTTAGTGAAAAATAAATAATCAAAAATGCTGGGCAAAGACTTGTGGGTGAAAAGAATCTGAACACTTAATTTTTAGAAAATGAATTTGTCTCATTCTGATTTTATTGGCAACTTAAATATGAAAGTAATACATTCCAACATATTTTTCAGTTTTGATACCTCAGTATGTAAAAAGGTCATTCTTAGGCAGTTATATAATTATAGAGAACCTCAAGGGGTTTAGTACAAATATATGAGTTGTTTCTGAGGGGAAAACTGATCAAGAAGTAAGAAAGAGCTTACAGCTGTGTTTGAAGAATCCCAAATTGTGTTTCATGCCCTAGCACATCCTCAGCTATACAAATAGGCTTCCAAGTTTATCTAAATAATACCAAAAGGTTCCATTGACCCAAAAAATTTTGGAAAGAAGCTTTTACTCCTAACCCCTAATATTCCTACTGCATTTGCTGACCTCATCTTAGAATCTTCAAGAGCACATTTTTCCTTATTAGGGAGATGTTGTGAGAAAATAACATTGAGGAGACAGAGGTTAAAGGAAATTATTTTGACTAAAAAGTAAATAGTTCTGCAGAGATTACAGTATGTGGCATATTAACTAAATAAGATTTATGAAAATTATAAACACTGTGAAGAATTTAGAGAATAGTAATTTCTCTGAGGCTATAAAATACACTTCAAAGAAAATTATCAGAAGCCTTCTTCTGATGACTAAAGGAACTTAGAGCAGTTGGATCTAAATATTCCTTCTCTTGCAAGAAGAATAGATAAATGTCTTTAATTTTTGTTAGTTTATTCTTATTCTACTGTCTTTATTTGGCTGATTTTTATTTATTCTTTATTAGCAATACTCCTCTTTCATTATTTCCAGTCTATTTTTCTTTGGCTACTATTTTCCTCTAACCAGAAATATTTCTGAATCACCTGACTGCACTTTGGTTCCTTTACATGATAGTTCCCTATGGGAGAAGTAAAAGAAAAAAGGAAGTATAATGGTTTTGAGGAAAGGGAAATGGGAGAGTCAGGATGAGTAAGACTCTGGTCCATAGTTTCCTCATATTTACACTCCCATTCTTTTCTCGTGTCAGCCACAATTTAAATATCACCTGAAGCACCATCGTGAAATCCAACTAATCTTTGGCCTCTTCACTTTAGTTCTACAAAATCTCTAACTCATTGCATTCTTAAGTCTACCTAAAAATCTCCTGGTAACCCCTCCATCTCTAAATTCAGATAGCACATTGAATATACAAACTTCTTTAATAGTATTTATTTTTTTCAATGTTTGTTTACTTATTTTGTGAGATAATGCATGTATGCGAGCAGGGGAGGAGCAGAGAGAGGGAGAGAGAGAGAATCTTAAGGAGGCTCCACACTCAGCATGGAACCTAACACAGGGCTGGATCTCACAAAGGGGAGGGAGATCATGACCTGAACCAAAATCGAGAGTTGGATGCTTAACCAAATGAACCATCCAGGCGCCTCTTTAATAGTCTTTAAAATAAGTATACAATGAAAAGGTTAAGTGTGGCCTTGAGTTAATGACAGATAAAGTAAGGCAAGAGTTTTAAGTACATCAGAAGAAATTGTGAGTAACATAACTTTACAAAACCAAAACTACCTTTCTTAAATATTTCTAACTACAATTATTTCTCAATTCATGTCCCTTTGAAGAAATTTTCAACTTTACCTGTTATCTTAACACAACACTTTTTCTTTAAACTTTCTTTGCCTTCCTTATCTAATTGTTAAAATAACAGTGAAATATAACACATAGAAAGGTAGTGATTTCCAGATTTCTGGATTCAACAAACATTGAGAGACTATTAAATCGTTAGGATTGCTAACTTTTGGTTGCATTATTGTTACTAACTACTATTTCCTACCACTTTATTTCATAAAAGAAAAGGACATTTCAAGGCAGAAAGAAAGGCAGAGGGGTGGGGAGGGAAGGAGAAAAATAAAGGGAAGGAAATAATTTCCAGAAAGAGAAAAGTCTTTTGAATTACATAAATTGCGCTTCATAAAATGTTCATCATATATTATGTCCTTTTTATTTTCCCACAGATTTTTTTTATATTTATTTATTTTGGGGAGAGTGCAAGCAGAGGAGGAGCATTGAGAGGGGGACAGAGAATCTGAAGCTGGCTCTGCACTGACAGGGTGACAGCAGAGAGCCCGATGTGGGGCTTGAACTTATGAACCTCAAGATCATGACCTGGGCCGAAGTCGGACACTCAACCAACTGAGCCACAAAGGTGCCCCTGCCACAGATTTTTTAAAAATTGGCCTCAGTTTGCTGACAGGGTATCTTAGTTTGGGCTTCTCCAGAAGCAGAATCTGAGTAAGACTTGAGCCTTAAGTCATTTATTGGGAGGTGATCACAGCAAGTTTCAGAAAGACAGTAGGGAAGGGAAGAAAGCTAGAACAGGATGTGTTAATGAGCAGCTTACTGCTAATAGCAACTGGGGCTCATTCCCACCAGGGAGCTCTGGGAGACAACACAGAATCCACCTGAGAGTGTCACAGGTGAGGGTCAAAGAAACTGTAGTTTTTGCTTATCAGCTCCCATGTGTCCATTTGTTGTTTACTGAGGGCTACTTCCAAGAGTATCTCCTCTCCAATCCCTCTACACTCGCCTCTTTGCAGGATGAGTGTCTCCCCAGGGTTGGGGAAAGCCCTCAAGGAGAGTGTTAACTGGTGTTTGCACTGACAGGCTATTGCCTGCATAGAATAGGTGAGTGCCAAAGGGGTATGGGGTTGGCAAGGACAGTACCTACAATACCAGGGTTTGAGAACCTCTGTGATGAACTTATTTCTGATAAATATAGGTACTTTGGAATATCATTTGTTACGCTTGAGCCATTTTATATATAATTTATCCTACTCTATGACCTCCTAAGTTTATTTAGCACAAACTGGCTAAGAGACATATTCAGCGTTAACCATGTTGTAGCTGGAATGAGAACTCAACTCAACATTTCCCAGCAATGCATATTATCACTGGAGCAAAGCTGACCAGAGGCAGTGGTTTTCTAAAATTCTCTATTTAATGCTTGATATCAAACATATTTCCTGTCTTCTTTTCTTGTTTTACATGTATTTTGATCTAGATTATAGAAGCAAAAGTGGCAATGCATTTGTCCTAAAATAGCTTATTGATAACCAATGGAAAAGACTAAAAACTATTTTGGATATCAAAATAGCATTTTGGGGGTGCCTCGGTGACTCGGTCAGTTAGGCATCTGACCTCGGCTCAGATTCATGAGTTCAAGCCCCATATCAGGCTCTCTGCTGTCAGCAGGGAGCCCCCACTTCCAATCCCCTCTCCCTCTCTGTCTGCCCCTCCCCTGCTTGTACACACAATCACTCTCTCTCAAAAATAAATGTTAAAAAAATAAAATATCTTTAAAAAAATAAATTAAATGGCATTTCTGAAGAAATAATTTGATAGTATGTTTTACTTTATTAAAAGTGGTTCAAAATTCAGGGCTTTATGTGTAGAAAATTTTCAAATCATCACAGGGCACCTGGGTGGCTTAGTCAGTTAAGCATCTGACTCTTGGTTACTGCTCAGGGCATGATATCATGTCTAGTGAGTTCAAGCCTCTTTGGTCCTGCTCTTCACTGACTGCGTGGAGCCTGCTTGGGACTCTCTCCTCTCTCTGCACCTTCCCTGCTTGTGCTCTCTCTCCCTCTCTCAAAACATTTTAAAAAAAATTCGTCATCAAAGTGCTTTCTCATGCATTGTTTTATTCACAACTCTGAAAAGGTATGACAATATTATTGTTCTCATTTGACAGATGTGTAAGCTTTTGAGTTCCAAAGGTGTGGTCAATTCACCTCAAGTAATGGTGGTTTATTATAAGGATGCCTGGGGAAGTAAGGCAAGACAAAAAAAAAAAAACAAAACAAAACTGTCCCACAATAAAAGTCTGGTCTCATAGGGAACTGTAATATCTTTATTTTTCAGGACCCAGAAGCAGCTCTAGGGAACTAACCGGAATGCTTGTGGTAATGCCTGAAGAATGGGGACCATATTATCATCTCCTCCAATGGCAGCACCATTGTTATGGCTCAAGTGCTCAGTCAGTAGTTCATTCTGTTTCTCTGCTCAACACAGATACTGCTTCTACTGATTCTGACTATACCCCCGGTATCAAACAGTGCTCTTCACACCTCTCTGTCTCAATATTCCTGCTTATTTGTGGCGTCTACTACTTCTTTGTTTCCATTTACAAAAATATATTAAGTGCCAGGGAAACAATGATGAGTCAAAATAGGCATGATCTTTGCTGTCATGGAGCATACAATTTGGAAGGCAGACATTTAATCATCTAACCACATAAAATAAAAGCAGCAACAGTAAGATAAATTATATTAGGGAAAGAAAAACTAAACAACTTGAAATCTTTATGGTTTTTATGGTCATTAAACAGAGTGTTTGTTGAATGTTCACAGAGTATTGCAGTATAATAATGCAGGGGATGTATCAGCCCCCAATCTGGGATGCTGGGACAGATAGACTATTTAAATCCCTCCTCTGCCACTGCTGGCTTTATAACTCTGGTCAAGTTTCTTAACTTTCCTGAGTCTCAATTTCCGCATCTATTATGTGTATGGATTGCAATATCTATTGCCTTAGGTTGGGTTCCTCCAGAAGCAGATCCCAAAATAAGAGTTGGATTATAAACTATTTGGCAGGTGATCCCAAGAAATTCCATTGCAGGGAAAGGAAGTGAGACAAGGAAGGGAAGGAAGCCAAAAAAGGGTATGTCACCAAACAGGTAATCACTGTGGGGACTCAATTCCACGGGGATCTATGTGAAATCATGTTAAACATATGTCAGACTTATCCCACCTGACGAGTGAGGAAGCTGGGAGTACTTATTCTCCAACTCCCTTCCATGTACCTTGAAGGCTGCTCTGAGATTCTTTAACTCCCTACATGTCTAAGATGTCCCATGCTCACAGGCAAGAGAGTTCCCAGACAGTCACCAGGTAGACTCCATGACCATGCACTAGAGTGGTGAGTGACAAGGGAACATAAGTGGGGTGCTGAGAACTTTTAAACCTACCTTTAGGAGGTTTTCATGGGGATTTGAAATACTGAGATAATGGAACAGAATAGGAATTCAATATATTGTATCCACTACAATGGATAAAAGTCATGTGGAGAGGATAAAAATGCACTTATGAAACAGTAATGTAATAATACATGGCAATGTAAAATTCAATATGTAATTGTTAACATGAGTTAACATGTTACATTACTGCAATGGTAAGTAGAAGAGTCAGTTTGTGTCCTGGAGAAAAAGGTCAAAGCTGTTTTTTGGTTTTCATTTTTTTCTTTTTTTGAGCTTCTATTTATCTTTCTCTATTGATTCCTTTAGTAGTTAAAGAAGGACTAAATCTCCTACGAAAGGAGATCAGGAAAAGTGAGAAGACATGATGAACATTTTTCTGTGGTAAAAAAGGAAAGAGCCAGCCTTACTAGAGAAGAGAATTAATCAGAAAGGAAGATGAAGGTAAAGTTGTAAGTTAGGACAAAGGCATGGAGGTTTTAAAAAGCTAATCAGAGGGGCGCCTGGGTGGCGCAGTCGGTTAAGCGTGCGACTTCAGCCAGGTCACGATCTCGCGATCCGTGAGTTCGAGCCCCGCATCGGGCTCTGGGCTGATGGCTCAGAGCCTGGTGCCTGTTTCCGATTCTGTGTCTCCCTCTCTCTCTGCCCCTCCCCCGTTCATGCTCTGTCTCTCTCTGTCCCAAAAATAAATAAACGTTGAAAAAAAAAATTTTGAAAAGCTAATCAGAGGCATTTGGATTTCATCTTAAGGCAAATAGGCAGCTGCCAAAGATTGTTGAATAAGGAAGATCATCATGGTAACAAAAAAATCTAAGGATGAACATCAAGTATTAGATCTTAAAAGGAACATTGGAGTTCATCTAGTATAAGTCCTACGCAACACAAAAGGCTTTTTTAGAGAAAGTCTGTGACTTGGTAAAAATGTGAATATTTACGGTGATTAGATATTAAGATATGGCATTAGTTGTGTTAGAAAGTGGTTCCCTTTATTAAGCAGAGATGTACTGCTCGTGATTTCCTCACACAGGCCCTAGTTCATGTTTCTACATTTATGTTAAACATAGAGCCCTTAAAATACTTGAAGGTAACTAATAAGTCCTCCAAGCCATCTTCTTAAGTACTAAATGTTGGGAGTACCCTTGCCTTTCTTCATAGTGAAGAAATAATTATTTATTTCTAAATAATTTGAGCCAGATTCATGACTTTAAATACCACATATTTGCAGATGTCTCCAAAATTACAATCTCTAACCTCAGTCTCTCCTCCTAGCTCAAACTGTCCCTTGGCATCTCTATTTGAATACCTCAACTCCAAAATAAAAGTCTTGGATTTGTTCTACATAAAACTTCTCCCTCCAGGGTCCCCATGTGGTAGTAAATGGTACCAAGCACTCCCCTCATGGCCAGAAACCTAGATAACATCATTGATTCCTCTTTTTCTCGGACGTCACCTTTCACACTTATCAGTGCATCCTCTCGGCTCTGCCTTCAGAATATATCTTACATTTCATTGCGTTTTAATCTTAATTGTTACCACCACAGTCTAAGCCACCATCATCCCTTACCTCAACTTCTGTAATAGAATTTATAACAGTCTTCCTGCTTCCACTTTTACTTCTCTTGTCTAATCTACACATCCTAGCCAGGATGACCTTTTTAAAATGCAAATGAGATCACCTCACATTCCTTTTTAGAATCCTCCCATCACACATAATAAAATGCAAATTTCTTCCCATGACCTATAAAGCCTTAACACGCACGACTTGGCCTCTGCCTCTTCCTTAAACCTCAGTCCCTACCACGCACCTTCACCTCGTGACTATAGTCTTGCTACACTGAATCTATGGCTGTTTCCTGAATATACCAAGAATCCTACTATCTCAGAGCCTTTAGACTTATTATACCCCCTGCATAAAACACTCTTAAACTGCAGTTTTGCCTGGTTTACTTCACTGAAGCCTGCTCAGACATCATGTCCTCATAAAGTTCTTCAATGACCACTCTAACCACAAAAACCTTCCACTTAACGCTGTTTGATTTTTCTTCTTAGTGCTTTTCAATGCCTCAAGTTATAGCATATTTTCATTTGTTAACTTGTTTATTGTTCACCTCAACATATACATTATAAGCTTCATGAGAACAGGATTTCTGCTTATATTAACTGCTGTATGCCACTTACCTAGGACAGTATCTGCCATATAGTAAGTGCTCAATCAGTCTCTGTGGAATGAAAGATGAACAGAAAAAAAGGAAAGAAGAAGAAAGGAGCTAGAATTTAGGGGGAATTCACATCCCACTGTTGAAAAACATTGAGTTTACAACAATTATCACTGAAGTATTTTCCCTATGAATAATTGTCATGTCTCAGTGCTATATTTGTACAACTCAGTATTTAATCTGGTATATTCTAGTTTGTGTTTAGTACTTCAAGCTTTCAAAAAAATTTTTAAATCCATGTTATATAATACAATATATTGACTATGTCTTCTACCTATTTGGTGCATACGATGGTTAATTTTAGGCATCAGCTTGGCTACGCTATACTAGCCAGTTACTTAATTAAATCCTACCTAGGTGTTGCTATGATGGTATTTTGAAGATTTGGTTAACAGTTAACTATAAGGAAAGATTACTATCAATAATGCATGTGGGTCACACCCAATCAGTTAAAGGCCTTAAGAGCAAAAACTAAAATTTCCTGGAGGAGTCATTCTGCCTCAAGACTGCAATGTAAGCTCCTACGAAGTTTCTAATTTGCTGGCCTGCTTTTTCAGATGTGAAAAGTAAATCATGTATATTATCACTCAAAGACAAATTAGTAATACAATGGATGGAGCAAGTACAAAGCTAACAACCTCTCTATGTAGACATAAATCCATTATTTAATACCATTTAGGTAATTTGCTCAACAAGCAAAAAATCCTCTTAGCCTACCTTTACCTTATTCCTATGTGTATTATAAGTGATTTTGAAAAAAATACCTTATGGGATAGATATGACTATTTCCATTCTGTAAATAAGAAAACCAGGGGTGCCTGGGTAGTTCAGGCGGTTAAGCATCTGACCTCAGCCCAGGTCATGATCTCACGGTTTGTAGGTTCGAACCCCACATAGGTTTCTGTGTTGACATCTCAGAGCCTGGAGCCTGCTTTGGATTCTTTGTCTCACTGTCTCTCTACCCCTTCCTCCCCTGTCTCTCAAAAATAAATACACATTAAAAAAAATGGGAAAAAAAAAAAAAAAGAAAACCAAAGCTTCCAAGTTTAAACTACTTGCCAAAGTCACACTATAGCACAGTACTCTTCTAGTCAGAACATGTATCCAATATCTATCTTCTGGATTCTTTTGTAATTATTACACCAACTGATCTAACTCATCAGGAATCCATTATCACACCTGTAAGCTCTTTCATTAGACTAAGATGTAATTTTTATGAAGATTTTTGTTGGAGCTCATTTAAAGCTACCATGTTCCCATTTAGTATTGTCTAACTTATCTTGGATCACAGGTCCTTCTTAAGTTGATTTCCAATCAAGCCACACTCAGAGTAGATTGGGGGAAGTAATTGGAAGAGGTTTGTAACCGACTGGATGTGAAAAGCAAAGAAGACAGAGGTTTTTTGGATTTTTTTTTTTTTTGCCTTTTTAAAAAAAAGTATTTCTTTTGACAGAGAAGGAGAAAGAGAGAGTACGAGCAGCGCTGAGGGGAAGGAGGGGAGCAGGGCAGACAGAGACTTCAAGTAGGCTCTGTGCTGTCAGAGTAGAGCCCCACGTGGGGTTCAAAGTCACAAACCGTGAGATCATGACCTGAGCCAAAACCAAGAAGAGTCCAGGGCTTAACCAACTAAGCCACCCAGGTGCCCCTGGCTTTTTGTTGTTGTTGTTGTTGTTGTTTGCCTTTTTAATAACTCCACTATATTAAGTCAAAGATAGGAGTGGTAGATTATACTTGTCATGAGTTGCTCTCTGCCTATCTGTAAGAAGATTATATGTACCCACATACTACCATGTGACTTGTAGTGCCTATCTAACAATGGAGTATACTTTCTAGCCCCATTGACAGGTTTGCCCATGTGATTTGCTGTGGCCAATGATATATACACAGAAATGAAATATGCCAATAGATATTTCTTCCAATACTCTTGCTCTTTCCCATTGCCATTAGAATAGAATGTTCTACACAAAAACTGTTCCTTTGGTCAAGGTCCCAGAATAAGAAGATACAATGAAGCAAAACCACAGGTAAACTTGTTAGCAAACATGTAATGTGAGGAAGGAATAAATCGTTATTTTTTTTAATCAGAGATAAAATAGTTTTTATTAAAAATCTGCAAATGGCACAATGGTAGACAAGATTTAGAAATTAGAACTGGCATTTCTTATGGAGGGTGACTATTTGCTCTGGCAGTATTCTTCCCATCTTTATCTAAGGAATATTGTTATTTTTAAAATTTTTATTTAAATTTTAGTTAACATACAGTGCAATATTGATTTCAGGAATAGAACTCAGTGATTCATCACTTAAATACAACACCCAGTGTTCATCATAACAAGTGCCCTGTTTAATACCCATTGCCCATCTAACCCATCCCAAGTCATTATTATCTTAAGGAACAGATTTCTGGGATCATTTGTTACTGAAGGAGAGTCGGCTAGTAAAGGCAAAGGGTCCATAACAATCAAATATAGTAAAAAGTAATGGTCATTTAGGATTATGCTAATAGATCAGAAAATGCTACAAGTTTACATAGCCTAGAATCTAAATTATAAATAAGCTTTTGCTACCATTAGGAAATAACCAAAAATATCTTCCAAAAGATTATGAAGATTTTTGAGGAACAAAAATGCTTTAAAATCTGAATCATCTACATAACTGTGTACATAGTTATACCTCAGTCAAAATGCATTAATTTGTAGACAGAATTTGAACAATGATGATAGACAGAATAGATAATTAGGTTTTTGTTTGGGATGGGGAGTCTTTGCTCTTTTGGACTGAGGTATTCAAATTGATTTTGGATTTTCAGTTGCCATTTCTCCATTTGCCTTATTAATAAATCTTAAAGTTGACAAGGGCTTCCAAATATGTACTTTGTTATTTGGTATAAATATTTTTTATGTCTTAGCCAATAAAAAGGAAATCCATGAAATTTCTATACTTTGGAGATGCTTGAACCAACTAGAAAAATATATCAAGGATTTTTTATGTTTGTTTGAAAAACCAAAACAAATATACTTGGTTAAAAAATACAGTGCCATGTTATTTACCTAGCCAGTTAAAAATTTATGACTTATTCATATAGCTTGACTTAAAATTGTGTTTTACTCAAGTAAAATATTCAGTCTTTTAAAACTTGGCATTAACCAAACCATGAGATGATTTTGGCCTGAAGTTTCTTAAATGCATTATGTATTGATGATCTTCTTTCCTGAGCTTTCTGACTGAGATCATGGACAATATGCTGCTTATATAATCTTTGTTCTTAGATGATATAGTATGTTCAGCTTTTCAAAATGTTCTACTAAACCAATTATGATAATATTACAGGAATAAATTTACCTAATTACATAAGTTTTGGAAGATTATGTGGTCATATGTAATATTTTTCTATATTCTGGATCTATAAAGGCTTTATATTATATCATTCATCAGATGTGAAGAAAAGTTCTGAGATTTATTAAAGGGCTAAAAATGTGTGATTCATCCTCATGTAAAACAATTTGCTGTCCCTTACAGTAATTATTTTTATTTTTAAATTGATTTAAAATATTTTATTTTTAATGTTTATTTATTTTTTAGACAGGGGAGGGACAGAGAGGGGGACAGGATCTGAAGCAGGCTCTGCACTGACAGGAGGGAGTTTGATGCAGGGCTCAAACTCGCAAACGATGAGATCATGGCCTGAGCCAAAGTTTAATGCTTAACTGACTGAGCCACCCAGGCACCTATGATTAAAATATTCTTTTTGATAAGTTGATAAAATGTTAACATTTTGTCTCATTTTATACAGACTAGATAAATATGTTAAGACTATCATATTGTTCCATGTTATAATAGTACTTATTTCTAAAAACTTTATATTTTTAGTTTTATATTGTTACAGAAAATATTTCATAATTTATATTTTTGTTTACTTTTTGATATATCAGCATTAATTTTTACTTCTGTAATTAAAATAAAATGCTAGATGGGGCATCTGGGTGGCTCAGTCAGTTGAGTATCCGACTCTTGATTTTGGCTCAGGTCATGATCCCAGGGTCATAGCATCGAGCCCTGTGTTGGGGAGCCTGCTTAAGATTCTCCCTCTCCCCTCTTCCCTTCCCTAGTGCATGCTCTCTCTCTCTCAAATAGAAAATAAATAAAATAAAATAAAATAAATGAAATGAAATAAAATAAAATAAAATGAAATAAAATAAAATAAAATACAAAATAAAATAAAATAAAATAAAATAAAATAAAATATAAAGTAAAATATTAGGAGAAGATAGAACCAGGCAATGCTATGACAAGATTTAAGGATTCTCTAGGAAAAGAACATTGTGATTATGGCAGATCTTGTTAGTTGTTTATCCATAAACCTTCTCCTACCTCTTTTTTTTTGCTAACTGAATCTTGATTTCGTTTAGGATGGCAATGAGTCTAGCCTAAGCAATGAATCCCAACTGCTCCCAGCCAGTCTTTAGCAATCCTGTTCCCTTTGGCAGACACTTAAATTCCCAGGCACCCTTGCAACTCAACATGACCTAGGATCCACTTGGGTTCCTTTCTGGTTTCTGGATCTGTGTCACAGTTAAAAAGACCTTTGCCATTATTTCACCATTTTAAGAAATTCTCCCAGTTATCTTTTGGTGCTTTTATGGTTTCCATTTTTAGGTTGTTTAAATATTTAACTTATTTGGAATTTATTTTGGTATAAGGAGTGAAATAGTCATCCACCTTTGTTTTTCTTTCTCTCTAAATATAACTTCATCCTTTCATACACTTAGTCATTGTCTTTATTTTACTTTTTTTCCCATGACACACTTACCCTGGTTTAAAACATTTTTGATTCTCAGAGTGAGGTATTATTAAAAGAAGGAAGTAACATTAGGACTCACATTTTAATTATCTTTGGCATTCAGGGAAAGCTTCTATTATACTTAAAAGTTTGGAAATGGGAGATCAAGAACAACCTGCTTGAAATACCTCTTCCTTCCTTCACTTTATATAAACATCCACTTTAGAGTGAAAATACCAAGGAGGAAAAAAGGAACTTCCAGAAATATACATGAAATATGATGATTTATCCAAAATTCTGTTGAAAATTTTTTGGGTGTCGAAGAGATTTCTGGCATTACACTTTTTATTTATTTTTTTTTAATTTTTTTTTTCAACGTTTATTTATTTTTGGGACAGAGAGAGACAGAGCATGAACGGGGGAGGGGCAGAGAGAGAGGGAGACACAGAATCGGAAACAGGCTCCAGGCTCTGAGCCATCAGCCCAGAGCCCGACGCGGGGCTCGAACTCACGGACCGCGAGATCGTGACCTGGCTGAAGTCGGACGCTTAACCGACTGCGCCACCCAGGCGCCCCAACACTTTTTAAAAGTTAAACAGAGGCCCTTTGTAGTTAAATGCTGTATTTTTATCAAAGGAAGGAATCACTTCTTGCTTTCTGTAGAGGAGATGTGTTTCATACATCCCCTATTCCTCTGATTGGATCATGATTCTCTTTATAAATAGAAATAGAATACAACCATTTATAGTTATGGTCTAGGTTAGGAACACAAGTTTAAGGAAGATTCCCTTTAAAATAACATGAACCCATATTAAGGGATTTGAGAAAAGATAATTTTTTACAAAACTGGCAAACAAGAATGCTTGTTGAACGTAGGTGATAATGGTACTTGGAAGTTTATCATCCTGTTCATTCTACTTTTATGTACATTTGAAAAGTTTCATAATGAAAAGAGCGATATTTTAAACATTTGGTAGTCATTTACAGCTTATTTTGTATAAAGATCCTTAGAACAATGGGGAGGAGCTTCCAGTAAGAGGTGAGGAGGGCGCACCTGAGAGGGATGCATTCATATCAATTAACAACTGGAAATAAAGCTATCATTTCCCAAACATTTGGAAATAACCCTTGTCCACCCAGGAGGAAGGAAAGCTTGAAAGGAGAACAGTACAAAATCTTCCGAACGTAATACAAAAGGGATCTGAAGAAAACTACCGAACTTTCTTGAAAACAGTGTCTTTCCGTCAGACTACAGTTGTATTACAATACTCCATTAGTGTGGCTGACTAGTTGTTATGAGTCAACATCACACCCCAACTTTTAGGACATTATGTCATAGTTTTGTAGCTATTTATTATTTCTTTTGTGAACAAAGGGTCTTTCTCTTCACTACAGTTTTGAGCTGTCCAGACAAATACAGAATCTTAAAATATAAACAGAATGGCACTTAGATTATTAAGGACCCAAATTAATTGACAGACATTATATATATGATATTAAATATGATATATTAATTATATATCAATCATATATATCCTCTGATTTCCATTTCAATTCTAAGATTCAAATATTCTTTGATTTGAAATAAACTAAGAATGAAACATAAAATAGCTCAATGTTCATTAAAGCCACATTTGTACTGAATTCTCAATCAAATTTTTCTAATCTTATAGCTTCATTTTTATCAGTATTCAGTTCTGCAAAAATGTTAATTAAAAGAACAGGAGAAAAATGTTGGTGAATGAGATAGAGTTCATTCCCAAGCCAGATCTCTCTTGTAGGTGATTCAAGTTAAAAGTTATATCATGTTTATTCTCATCTTCATTTCCAAGAAAGAAAAAAAAAGAGAGAGAGAGACAGAAAAGAAAAAAAAAAGAGATAGTGGGCTGAAAGGGACCAAGAAACATAAAAAATCAAAACCATTTTCAAGTATGTCACAAAGATGTAAATGAGAGGAACTGGAATATGAAATTACTCATTTTAAATAATAAGAAGTGGCAACAGAAGGAACAGATAGGAGAGAAAAAACAATATGAAAGTGGGGAAGGGAATTGTATTTTGTTATTGTTTCATTTTGGTAGGCAGGGAGAACAATTAATTTTGAGGAAAAGAGATATATAAAGAAGGTTTTTATGAAGTTTTGGAGAGTGATTGGAATAGGCATAATTTGCTTTTAGAGTCATGTCTGTATTTATTTTAGATATGTTTCTAGGTTGGCATAGATCTATCTAAATTTGAAATAAAGTAGGCGCAGTTTTATTCAATTTTCAGTTCAATAAAATGAGCTTCACTTGTGTTAGTCTAAAGCATGTGTGTTAATATTCCTTCTTAAGGTCACTATTTAAGAAGACGTTATGTTAATTTTATTGTCAGTGACTCAATATTAGTTAATGTTAAATCAAAATACTGACAGGAGGCTTTATATATTGGAAACCCTCATTGTTCATTCATTTGTTAATTCAGATACAGTAGGGTGAAAAGATCACAAGCATTGTTTTCACTTAGAACAGCTTGAGTTCTAGATGTACCACGTAAAAGGTGGGTGATTTTAGGCAAATCAAACTTAATGGTTTCTATTTTTTACATATTTTAGTTCAATGATGATATTTTTTAGTTCTAGAAGTTCCATTTGGTATTTTTTTCGAAATTGCCTGGAACTGTTTGAGAATGTCATTTGTTTTTCTAAGTTTTTTTTTCTTGAATATTTGAACATACTTTGTTATAGTCAATATCTAATAATTCTACTATCTAAAGTTCTTGGGGTCTAAGAATGCTGTTTGTTGTGTTTGTTGACTCTAACTCTTGATGGATGATTTTCTCATGTGTTTCGTAATTTTGGATTGTGAGTGTATTTAAATCAGAGCTTTATTTGTGGGAATCCTGCATGATGTCCTTCTAGAATGGTTTGTACTTTTACCTCTAGGCAAGATGGAGTAACAGGGACTGTATTTACCCTCTTGCCTGAAACAACTAAAATTCTGGACAAAAGATATAAAACAACAGTTATTAAAGACATTTATTATTAAATGTTATTGAAGACAGTTATTAAAGACATTAAGCAACAAAGACAATGGTCTCTCAGAGATGGGAATTAAATGAGGTAAGTTCCATGATTAAGAGGGTTTCTGGGGAAAGGGCACCCAGAAAAGCTCAGCAGTTTTATTGAGGTGAAAAGATGGAATTGGGAAAGTGGAAAGCCAAGAAAGCTAGAGATTACAAATCAGAATGTTCAGGAGAAGAGCTGCAGAGGAAGAGAATTTCAGAGAACTGTAGAGGGTGTCCCCACATCTAACATACTAATTAAAAGGCAAAGGTTAACATATTGGACAAAAAAGTAAGACCTAACTATATACTATGTACAAAAAACACATTTTAATTATAAAACATAAAGATAAAAAGATAGAAAATGATATACCATGCCAACACTAACCATAAGAAAGTTGGAGTGGCTATATTAATAGTAGAAAACTAGATTTCACAGAAAAAAATTACCAAGGGTAAAGAGAATTTTTTTATAGGCTGATTTGGTGTTTTCGTCTGCAATTCTTCTCATGAGTATTATTGGCTTTGATATTAATGGACAACAGGGAGAAAGATTAGGCCTCAGTGGAATAAGAGGCAAGGAGTTGGCACTGAGGCTGGAAATTTCTTGGCTTAAAAGTTTCCAGACCCTAGAGAGAGTATAAATTCTAATCTCAAAACTGAATGTTGTCCTAAAGTAAATTCTGAGAAGACTTTGTTTTCTGACCCAGAATGCAGAGTGAGGACAAGCTTTTTCTGTCTTTGGTGTTACAGGGTTATTTATTTATTTATTTTTCTACTTCACCCTTTTGCTCCATTGCAGTAAGACCATCTGCTTACCAAGGGTCTCAGTTCTAAACCCCCATCTCATCTCATCCAAACCTTGCCTCCCCATATGTCCATGCTTATAATAAATGAGAATACCTCGCATGCCCCAACCCTAAGACAACTTGTAGCTCTAATTTTTAGTTTTTCTCCACATTTGATCTCTGAGGATCTCCTTTACTTTCTTGTAAGCTCAGCTATGCATTTAAAGGATGTTTGTTATATTTTACCTGTATTTTTGTGTGTACTTTTTGGGAGGTTTTTCAGATACAGATTACCATAAGGCTGGTAATGAAAGTCTGCCTTCTTCTAAGTGAAATAGGAATGATAGTGGCTATTGTAGGATGAGGGTAATATTTGAAGATTAATATTTATAAAATGCCCAGCACAGTGCTTGAAGTACGGTTAGTGCTTGACACAGATAGTTATCATTGGATAAGTGACTGTGGTGTCAAAGCCTTGGTACTTTAAAGATTACAAAACTCTAGAAAGAGTGCACTTTGGAGAACAGAAATAGGTTAGACACAGCTGTCTTGTTATGTTTGTAGGGTTTCAATAGGGATTTATCAATACTTTTTTCAAAGACTTTTCATTTTTTTGTATTAGTAATCATAGTTTTTTTACATGAAGTACTCTTCCCTTTCTGAGGAAAAACCAGTATATAAAATGGTTTAATTATTTGAGAATAGCTAGTGTCTAAATACACTATATTGAATAGTAAATTAATTTAATTCCTAAAGAAGGAAAAGTTTATCCATATCTTTGTCGAAACTAGTATTGAAGATGCTGAGATACAAAATAAACAGTTTTTTCCCCTTAAAAATCTGGGAATCTGCTGGATATATGAAACATATACATACTTGAAGAAAAGCAGCTGACTGTGTTACCAGAAAATATGTGCTTTAAAATAAACAACAACAATGGTTACAGTTAAGAAATACCATTGGAAGTTCAGAACAGGGAAAGCCCCTTGGTTTGAATTAGTCAGGAAAAACTTCACAGCAAATGTGAGAATAACTAGGTAGAATTAGGTAGGAGGGAAAGAAGGTAGCCAGAGGACAGGGAAAAAAGATAGGGATGGTCATGGAAGCAGTACAATGAAGAAATGAGAAGGCTAGCCTAACAAGAGGGTACTTTGTAAAAAGGAGGGAAAAGCACATTGAGGAAGTCTCTGAACGTCAAGGACTTATATTTTAAGCATTAAGAGCAGATGAAGATTGAGACCATGACGTAAGGAAAAAGACTTTCTAGGATAATTGTCACTCCAAGGTATTATATGAAATACTCTTTTATATACGTATGTTTCGTCTCACACTAGAAAATATGCTTCTGAGAGCAGGAGTCTTATGCACTGCTGTCTTCTTAGCATTTAGATCACTTCCTAATAGGGGCGTCAAGGAAAGAATGAATGAATGATTCACTTGGCAGTAGTATGCAGAATGAGCTAGATATGAGGAGAGTTTTGAGGCAGGGCAACTAGTTAGGCTTTTGATATAAAGCAGGTGCAATGAGAATAGAAATTACAGGAAACACTGTAAAACCACTGGTGACTTACTCATCGTGGCCATTCTGGTGCCTGGCATGGTGCCTAAAATCAGCAGGCCCTTGGTAAATGTTTATTTAATGAATGAGGGGAATGACATTAAACTTAGAAACTATTTGTTATAGGTATACGGTAGGGAAGGGCATGGAATACGACTTTGAAGTTTCCATTATTAGTACTGGGAGGATAGTGATGCCATAAATAAAAATAGATTAAGAAAGAAGAATAGTTTTAGGGAAGAAAATGCTGCATTTTATTTTAGAAATGTTGAATCCAATTTAAGCTCTAAGATATGTGTGTGTAAATGCTCGTAGTTATTACACAAGTTCAATAACAGCTTATGTTTCACAGATACGTTAGCTACAATATTATTCTTCATATTTTCTGGCAAATGATTTCTAGAGTTATCTCTTTTATAAAAAACTAGAAAAAATTAACATTCTTGCGTGGGTTCTCTCTTAAAATGAACTATTTTAGTGTAAAAAGTAAAAATATTGGTAATCCAAGTGGGTTTCTATTTTCCAATTGTATATTATACTCTAGCATGATAATGTTAAATGTACATAGTTTTATTTTTACATTGTTTCATCTCTGTAATTTTTAACACTGAGCCATCACAATTTTTCCTCCTCTTCCTCCTTCTTTAAATATCTCTCTCACATTTTTTTCTAATCTTCATATCAAGAACAGAGTGGAGTTTTACATTATTTAAATACATTCCTTATGTTGGGAATTTACATATGACCAATGTGCACCTGTAGTGAGCAGGATTCTAAAACAACCCTTAAAATCCCCACTCATTGACGTACAAGCCCTGTAGAATCCTCTCACCTTGAATATAGGCAGGACCTATTAATATGATGGGATAGCCTCCCTTGATTAATTTATATTGTATAAGACCTCATCTAAGCCAATTAAAGGGACAGATTCTCCTCTGGTCTTGAGGAATTGCCATATTGTGGAGAGGATCCCATGTCCAGGAATGGCGGGCAGCCTCTAGAAGTTGCAAACAGTCCCCAGTGGACAGCCAGAAAAAAAAAAAAAAAAGCAAGGAATTCAGTCTTTCAGTGGCAAGAAAATGAATTCTGCCAATAACCAGTGAGCTTTAAAGAGGACCCTAAAGTTTCAGAAGTGATCATAGCTCCAGTTGATACCGTAATTTCAACCTGGTGAGAGCCTGAGTTCAAGAATTGGTTAACTTGTACCTGGACCCCTGACACATAGAAATTGACATAATAAATTTGTGTTGTTCTTAAGATGCTACATTTGTAATTTTTATGAAGCAATGGAAAACTAACACATCACCCTTGTTTATGTATTTCCTTGTCTGTAATTATCCAAATTGTAGACTTTAATGACCTTTGGCAGAAATTGTTAGCTCAACTGCTTTTTGATTACCATTTTAATTTTTTAGAACATCTTTTTAGAAGATTAATTATCATTGACAAACCATAACCTTCTCTTCAATATTTGTTAATCATATACTTTGATTAATAATATTTTTAGTCACATGCTTGAGATACAAACTGATGACCAAATATTAAATAATTATAAATACTCATCTTTGGTGCCTCAAAAAAGGAATGATACTACGTGTGTGTGAGTGACATATCTATAGGTTACTGGTATGCTTTTTAATTTCAAATGGATATTTAGTGCTTATATAGTTTCATTTGAAATGTTAGCAATAGGCTTAAAGTTTTTCAAGGGTTAATTTCTAGTTAATGTACATTTTCAGATACAGAGAAATGGGTCAGTGAAGTGCTATTATTATTAAAAGTGAGGGTTTTTGCTGGTGAGATTTTACTT
This sequence comes from Lynx canadensis, assembly GCF_007474595.2. Taxonomy (NCBI): domain Eukaryota; kingdom Metazoa; phylum Chordata; class Mammalia; order Carnivora; family Felidae; genus Lynx; species Lynx canadensis. Next base: position 150,246,274 of record NC_044303.2, on the reverse strand, counting down.
TTTAATAAGGTATTACTGACATATAACATGTGCACAGAAGTGTGTGTAAATCATAGCTGTACTGCTCAGTTGATTTTCACAAAATGAGCACTCCCAAGAGATCATCAACCAGATCAACTAACAGAACATTAACAGAAACTCAGAAACCCCTTTCCAGTTCCTACACCCCTTACCCTGCTGGTAACCACTAACCTGACTTCCAACAGCCCAGATTCTTTTCACTTGTTTTCAACCTAAGTCAATGGTCTCATATAGCATATTGTCTTTAATATCTGGATTCTTTTACTCAGCACTATGTTTGTGAGATTCATTTACATTGTTGTAGTTATAATTCATTAATTCTTATTGCCATACAGTATTCTGTGGTATGAATTTGTAATAATTTATTCCACTGTAGATGGACATTGGGCTTGTTTCCAGTTTCTAGCTATTACAAATAGTGCACCCATGAACATTTTTACCCATGTCTTTTGTTGAACACATCTATATATTTCTTTTGGGTTTTGCCAAGAAATATATTTAGGAATTCCTAAAATATATGGTATGCCTATATTCAGCCTTAGTAGTCGGTGCCAGTTTACTAAAGCAGTTGTCCCAGTTTACGCTCTCAGCAGCATACAAGTGTTCCAGGTGTTCCACATCTTCACCAGCACTTGATATTGTCTCTTTCTAATCTAATCTAGTGTTAGGGACATAGAGTAGGGTCTCTCTATGGTTTTCATGTTCATTATCTTGACAAATCATTAAGTTGCCAACCTTCTTCATATTTTATTGGCTATTTGGATATACTCTTTTGTTGAAGGGCTTTTTAAGTCTTTTGTTCACTTATGTATTGGATTATCATTCATTTTTTCTTTCTTTTACTTGTCTGAGTTCTTTATATACTACCGATATGAGTTATTTGTTAAATACATAAATATGTTTTCCCACCCTATAGGGCTTGCTTTTTTACTTTCTTAATGGTGTCTTCTGAAAAATAGAAGTTTTAAACTTTAAAGCAGGCCATATATATATATATATATATATATATATATGTATATATACGTATATATAAACGGCCTGCTTTAAAGCCATATATATATACACACACACATAAATATATGTGTGTGTGTATATATATATATATATAAACTAAAAGGAAATATATATATATACACATATATATACATATATATATATACACATATATATACATATATATAGTTTATATTTAGTTTATATTTCCTTTAGTTTATTTCCTTTTAGTTTAGGCCATATATATGTGTATATATATATATATATATATGTATATATATATATATATAATATCTTCTTGTCTTTGGAGCAGGCAAAGCCTTCTTAGATGGAACACAAAAGTGATAAACTATTTCCTTTTAGTTTATCACTTTTGTGTTCCATTTAAGAAGGCTTTGCTTGCTCCAAAGACAAGAAGATATTCTTCTATGTTTCATTCTAGAGGCTTTATAATTTACCTTTCACATTTAGCTCTACAATTCATTTGGGATTGATTTTGGTATGTAGTTTTTTGGATATTCTATGTACACAATCATATTATCTGCAATTAGTAGCAATTTTATTTATTTATTTTTGATCTTTGCGCCTTTTATTTATTTTTGTTGCACAGGCACTTGAAAAGAATTTCTATTCTATTCTTGTTGGATGTAGTGCTTGATTTATGGTGGTTAGTTCAAGTTAATTGTGTTGCTTAAATTTTCTACACTCATTGTGATATTTTGTCTACTATTTTTATTGACTCTTGAGAGAAGTTTATTAAAGTACCCTATTATGCTTGTAGCTTTGTGTATTTCTCCTTTGAGATTTATCACTTTTTGCTTTATATATTTTAAAGCTTTTTATTAGGTGCATTCAAATTTTAAATTGTGGTATTCTCCTGGTGGATTAATCTCTTTATTGTTTTAAAATTTCCCTCATTGTCACTAGCAATGTTTCTTGCTTTTATGTTCACTTTGTTCTGATAATATCTTTTGAGAGAGAGAGAGAGAGAGGGAGAGAGAGAGAGAGAGAGAGGTGGGGGGGAGGGCAGAGACCATGGAAGAAAGAGATTCCCAATCAGGTTCTTCACTATCAGTGCAGAGCCCAATATGGGGCTCCATCTCATGAAGAGATCATAACCTGAGCCAAAATCAAGAGACACTTAACCCACTGAGCCACCCAGGTGCCCCCAGGATTTCTTTGATTTAAATTGTTTTAATGCTAGATTGCCTCCATGTGAAAGGTAAGCTTTCTGGTACTGCGGGACAACATAATATATTTAAATACAATATTGATAATACTGTGTTTTAAATGATACTTTAAGTTTTTCTCACAATACTTTCATATTTATTATATTATTTTCATGTAAAGCTACATGTAAAGTTGCCCAAAATACATCTGCCAAGGGCAATATATCTTTCTTCTTGATTAAAAAAAGAAAGAAATCATAGGAGTTGCCAGATCACAGTGAATTTTTAGGATTATTTATATTTTTTCTTCAATATTGTTTTAATAGTATAGCTCCTTCTTTATAACATGTAGTCAGAGCTAAATTTAATGCTCAATTATAACAACTATATTAGACAGTGAAATGAACAATTTTGCTATTTTTCATCATTTTTTTATTTGTGTTTATTCAACTTTGTGAATGACTTATCTTCTCCTTTCAAATCCTTTTTGAAAAGTACTGGTGTATAAGTAAATACTGTTTAGACAAACAGGTATCACTTCTGTGTAATACTAGAGAAGCCAAAATATTTAAAAAGTGCTACATATCATCTTTTAAAATCCTGCCCCTCACTCTTCCTGATCCTATAACCTTGTTTTATATGTAACATCAAGCCACCCAACACTGATTTACTTTCTTTCTAACAACTTATCATGTTGATATCTTTTTGAAACTTTACTGATTTCTGAGAGCATGGATTGCGTATTTACTTGAATCTTTTCCAATTTGATAGAACATATCTGATAAGAAGAAGATAGGGTAAAACTCCAAAGTATTGATTGCAAATTCAACCTTACATTTAATAGTATAGTTATTCTGAGTGAAATAAATCTTGTTTCGTGTACTATAAATATATACAAAAATTATACTTCAACTACATTCAAAATAGATTTGAGATAGGATTGTAGACTTATTTACTCTAAGCTTCTTTCATTTAAATGTAAATATTAGTGGAGATATATGTATTTTTATACATATCTTTTCCTTGCATCACCATTGATATTTTAATTTTAGTATTAATTTTCTATTTAAAGATGACATATTAATGTCACATCGATGTAATACAAGATGTGTGGTTATTGAAAATATCAGAACCAGGGGCGCCTGGGTGGCGCAGTCGGTTAAGCGTCCGACTTCAGCCAGGTCACGATCTCGCGGTCCGTGAGTTCGAGCCCCGCGTCGGGCTCTGGGCTGATGGCTCAGAGCCTGGAGCCTGTTTCCGATTCTGTGTCTCCCTCTCTCTCTGCCCCTCCCCCGTTCATGCTCTGTCTCTCTCTGTCCCAAAAATAAATAAACGTTGAAAAAAAAAATTAAAAAAAAAATAAATAAAAAAAAAAGAAAATATCAGAACCTTAGCTCACAAATCACAAGAATTTTGTGGTGAGTATCCTGCCTTGTCTGGCCACAGCTCTAACTACAATCAGACTCCAGTACAGTTACTACTTTGAGTGAGTAGCTGCCACCACACATTGTGCTTGGGACAAGAGCAACATAGAGAGATAGCAGTATGAAGGCGGATCAGGGCACTGAAGCTGTTCCATAGTTTCCAGCTGGCTTCACTCTCTATCTCGTCTTACACTTTTCTTTTTTATAAAATTATCTTACCCTTACTATATAGTGTATCAATATTTCATTCATTTATTCTGCAAATACTACCTGAATGCCTACTATAGGGCAGTATATTAGTTTTCAATTGCTTATACAAATTATCACAAACTTATCAGCTTAAAATAACACAAACTTATGAACTCACAGTTCTGTAGGTCAGAAGTCCAGGCACGACACGACTGGATTCTCTGTTCAAGGTCTCATCAAGCTAAAAACAACATGTTGGCTGGGGCTATACTTCTTATCTGGCACTCAGGTTCTCATCCAAGCTCATCTAAGTTGTTGCCAGAATTCAATTCTGTGTGGCTGCAGGACTGAGGTCCTTGCTGTCTTGCTGGCTCTCAGTTGGGGGCTGCTTTTAGCTCCTAGAAGCTGCCCATTGTTCCCTTATCCACCACCCAAATGCTACATTCTTTTTTTAAAAAATTTTTTTTTCAACGTTTATTTATTTTTGGGACAGAGAGAGACAGAGCATGAACGGGGGAGGGGCAGAGAGAGAGAGGGAGACACAGAATCGGAAACAGGCTCCAGGCTCTGAGCCATCAGCCCAGAGCCCGACGCGGGGCTCGAACTCACGGACCGCGAGATCGTGACCTGGCTGAAGTCGGACGCTTAACCGACTGCGCCACCCAGGCGCCCCGCTACATTCTTCTAGACCAGTCAGAATGTGTCTCTCTGTCCTCTTCTATGATCAGCAGATAAAACTCTGTTTTAAGAGATTCATGTGATCAGGTCAGTCCCACCAGGATGGTTCCCCTATCTTAAGGTCAACAGATTAGGGACATTGATTACATCTGTAAAATCCTTTTATAGTAATACACAGATTAGTATTTGATTGTATAAGTGGAGAAGGTATACATATATCAGAGGATATATGTACCAGGAATCTTGGAAGGCCATCTTAGAGTTCTACCCCGGAGAGATATTTATAATGTGTCTCATTACTTGGACACATTAGAGAAAAAAAAAAAAATCTATTCATCTATCTATCTAATCAAATCTATAAATACCAGTCCACGTGGAGCAAACATTCTAGAAAGTTTAGATAGAAAACTATGCATAATATAAAGGTATCCTATTATTTCAGGAGCTTTAGAGAATATCCAGATAGAAAGTCATCAGAATAGGCTAATATACCTGTTTCATATTTATTATTCTCTTCTAGTACTCAGTTAACTATTTTTAACAAATGGCATTTTTTTTCTTATAAACATGCACATATTGAAAATATATAAGTTGTAGTTTTACCATTTCAGCACACCTTTTTTTTATTTTAGATTCATGGAATTTGAGGGAGGGACCTTAAAGATCACACCATCTTTTATTAGCATTTAAGGGTAAGGTAGTTGAAAGGAGACTTTTCCTGTTTATAGCTAATAAAATATCAAGGTTCTATTCTATGTTTTATGAGTATGTGTATTTCTTTTCGAATGATAACAGATGTGACCATCCTAATGAGTGCATTTCTTGAAATAGAGAAGAAACTTAAATAGCTAGAATGGGCAGGATACCAAGGAAACAGACTAATCAGGCAGATGGTGACTATTTCCTAGGGAAAGTCTGAGTAAACCCGTAACTCTGCAGCAGTGATCTGAAAATAAAGGAACATATGTGAGCATGGAAAACTTAATGTTTTCCATGTATTTTTTCATTACATTATAATCATTGGATTTATACACACATTGTTATTCATTACCATTGATCACATGACGAGATTTAGCTGTTTCCTTCATTATGTTTTTTCTTTGTAATAATAAAATTTTGTCAAAAAAAACCACTTTTTAATAACTAAGATACAGCAATGGCTTTCCATTTATTTACGTATTTATTTATGCATAGGAAAAAGCACCTTTTGAGCATTTCTAAGTCTCTTAAATTAATCATTTTGAAATGAATTCATTTACAAATTTAAAATGGATTTATAAATAACCAAGCTCTGTTGTATAAAAAATAAAAATCACAATAAACTGAAATGCATTTGCTAAAGCATGAAGTTTTACATAAAAAACAAAAGTAAAAAAAACTAGCAGGAAACCAGGAACGGAATAAAAACACAAAAAGGTATCTCTGGCATAGTGCCCTGAAGCTCAACAACCGTGGCCAAGAGCATGAGGTAATGTCAGAAATAAGAAAACACCCCAGGTCAGACCTTGTCACTCTCATCCTAAGACCATTAGTGATCATGTAAAAATGTAATCTGTATAGTAATTTAAAACTTTTATATATTGCATCTCATCTCTATCTTATAAGATCCTGGTGGGGCAAAGTCGTTCTTGTTATCCCTATTTTACAGATAAATATAGAAAGAAAGTAGTTTTCCAAAATTCATAGTTACTAAGTGGCAGATCAGCAACAAGAGCTAAGTCTTCTAAATCTGAATCCAATAGACTTCTGAAGAATGGAACAGTCAGGAGCAAAAGTGACTATCAGTCAGGAAAACTACTTTGTTTCAACTTAGCATTTTAATCCATAGACAACCCATAGTTGTCTTAGTATTCTTAGTACAGCATACTGTATTTTTAAGATGATGCTTTGGGGTTAGCATTATTAAAAATATAAAACAAAACAAAAAACCCTGTATTTCTTTCCAAAAGTTATGTGAATGGTTTGCATTATTTCACAGAAATTTCCTTCATGAATTTCGTTGTCTCAAATGAGGGAAATCAAAAGGAGCAACCTCAAAAAAAAAAGGGAATCTGGTGGACCTTAAAAGGAGTGTCCTTTTGATTGATTTCATGATAGTTCCCACAAACATCCAAGTTAGCTGGGAAGGATAGCGAGGGTGGATTTGAAAAAGGTGGAGAAGAAGAACCAACCTTTTGAGGATCTGTAATCTGATGCAAGCACAAATGTATGTTTTCTATACTGCAAAAAGGGTAGGGGGCACTCTAAAAATAAATTTATACTGGGGCGTCTGGGTGGCTCATTCGGTTAAGTGTCCAACTCTTGGTGTCGGTTCAGGTCATGATCTTTAGGTTGGTGAATTTGAGACCCCCAGTTGGGCTCTCTGCTGTCAGCACCGAGCCCACCTCAGATCCTATCTTCCTCTCTCTCTACCCCTCCCTTGCTCTCTCTCTCTCTCTCTCTCTCCCGCAAAAATAAGTAAATTAAACATTTAAAAATAAATAAATTTATACTGATGAAGCTAATCTAATGATACTTTAGGTATAAGATGAAAAACAAAAAGTGTAATGGTACCTGAGTGGTCTTCACAATCCTTTTTACCCCCCTATAATAGCTGTCCATCTATGTGGAAACATGATGAGACTATTGACTTATTTTTTTTTTAAATCTTATTTTGACAAAAAAAGTCAGGAGTATAGAAGTTATCACATATTACAAGCAATTTCTGTATTTACTTTACCTAGCTAGTTCAAATGTTAACGTCTTACCACAGGACAATTACAGAGCAGAAAATTAATACTGAGAAAATACTAACTGATCTATAGATCTTATTCAAATGTCACCAATTGATCACACATTACATTTAGTTGTCATGTCTCCTTGGTCTCCTCCAATCTTAGAGTTCCTCAGTCTTTCCTTGTATTTGATAACCCAGACACTTCTGAAGAATGTGTCTCAGTCTGTGTTTGTCTGATGTTTCCTCATGTTTACATTTACATTAGTCATTTTTGGCAACATTACCATAAAAGTAGTGTTGTGCCCTTCTCAGTACATCATGGCAAGAGGCACACGATGTTGATATGCCTCATTACAGGTGATGTGAACTTGGAGACATATTAGCTTCACGTGCCTTCAAGATGTGTCGAGAAGTGTACAACATGCTCAGATATGCTCCTTTCCTTTTCAATGGCTAGATGTTGATGCTCAGGATGACCCTGAAAGTTATTTGTGGAAGTTATTGCTTCAGCCTGGGTCCATAAATGACTGCATAAAGCAGAATCTTTTCCAGCTCTAGCCATTAACCTGCAGCTCTTTGAGGATGTTTATGTGTGAGAAAAATAAATTTGTACTGTGTTTGAGCCATTGGGTACTTTGAGTCCTTTCATGAGAGTTGTTCACCTACTTTGCTATGTTACCTGGAGTTTGATTCATATCCAATGAGGGGAAGTGCTTCATCCAAAAATTCTCCCATGGTTTTCTTCTCTTTATTACCAGTTGCCAAATCTATTTCCATAGCCCATATTTTCCACAAATATTTGTATTCAATTCTCCCCAATTTCAAGTTTGAAAAATTTAAGCTTGATATCCCATTAACATCTTTGATTATATTGTATTTAAGCACCCCCAAATTGGTCATTTTTTACAGTGTTTAACCAGATTAACCAATTTTTTTTTCATCACACAGACATTCCTTCTTGTATCCCACATACTTCAGCAGTTCTTTTAAGGAGGGTCTGCAAGTAGAAACAAGTCTTTTTCTAAAAAGTGTCTTTATTTCACAAGAAATCTTGAATGATAGTTTTATCTTTTGAAGAGATTTGTTTCCCCAGCATCAAACTTTTAAAAATGACTATGGGTTATATTAACCAGAAAGTTAAGGAGATTCTCAGAATGGATTTTAAAAATCTAAGTTTAAGCTACGTATTTTTTTCAAGAATCATACCTAAAATATAATAACCTCAGAAGTTTGAAAGTAATGGAGAGTAATAGGTGAAAATAGTTACACAAAAAATCCAACCAAAGTAAATCTGGCAGATTAATATTGATATTAGAAAAAACACTTCAGGGGCGCCTGGATGGCTCAATCTGTTAAGTGTCCAAATCTTGGTTTTGGCTCATGTAGTGATCTCACAGTTTTGTTCATGAGTTGGAGCCCCGCATTGGGTCCACACTGCGGAGACTACTTACAATTCTCTCTCTCACCCTCTTTCTCTGTGCCTCCCTGATGCTCTCTCTCTCTCTCACTCTCATTCTCAAAATAAATAAATAAACTTTAAAAAAATGCCAAAAAGAAAAGAAAAAAGACAAAAAACAGTTCATAGCAATCATTATTAAGGTTAAAAAGTTGATAACTTAATTATAAAATGATCAATTCACCATGATGATAGGGACTTCTGGAGCTGACCAATATCCATTTTCTCCTCTTATTTTTTAGCACACAACTAAAATACTTTCATAGGCTTCTTATAACTTTATTGGGACCGTGTAGTTGACTTTTAGCCATTGGAATATGTCCAAAAGGTATTTGCCACTTCTAGGTCTGACATTAACTCTTTTGATTTGTGACCTTTAAGACTCTCTTCCCACTCTGCAGTAATTTTGGAAATTTGTTGTTGAAGATGGTTAGGCACTAGGTATTGCTACATGCTTTCCATTTTCCCCCTTACTGATCTGAGTTTTTATTATAGTTAGTTCAGTCCATGATATGTTATTTTATATTAGATGTGTGTATGCGTGTTTTTGGGAGTGGTGGTAAAGATAAGTTGTCTTCAGTTCATAGGATTTCATTTCAGAAGAAGCCAAATATTCATATATTGGAGTAGACTGCACATTCCTTGGATATCGTGGACTGTGAGTTGAATAAACTGAGTAGAAGAGACTTTCTGTTGTCTTCTCTGGGGAGGAGACAAGTATATTCTTCATGTAGAAGTAAGAGTGAAATGATCATAGAATTTTTTTTTCCTTCTGTTCTTCCTGGGCAACAAATTTAAATGCATTTTACAGATCTCTTACGGTTGGGTTGATGTCATGTGGACAGAAGTGATCTATGCCATTTCTAGTCCTGGTACATAAAAGCCTTTTATATGCTCCATCCTCCATTTTCTGTTCCCATTCTGAGGTAGCCTTGGAGACCACATGATGAAGATTGTGTGCCACAATAAGATGATTAAGTCCTTGATTAACTGCATCGATCAATAAACCAGAACCTGGTTCTTCCCAAAGAGTAATAAAATAGACAATCCTCAGAAAGGTTGCTCAGTAATGCAGAGAAGGCACTGGTAAATAGTATTAGTAATAAAAATAAAGTAATTATAGATATGGTACAAATTCAGATATCAAAAATCATAAGAATATTATTAAAATTTTATGAAAATAAATTTTTAAACTCAAATGGAAGATTTTCTATACAAATTTAAATTACCTAAATTAACTCAAGAAAAGTAAACCTATATCTGAGGATATAGAAATCATGGAAATTGAATCAGCAGGCACAAAACTATCCAAAATAAAGGTACCAAGTCCAGACAGCTGTAGAGGCAGGTTTTAGCAATACATCAAAGGACAGAAAAATCCATCTTTTCAATATAATATGATAAAAAATATAAAAAGAGGCAGATTATACAGCAGCTTTTATATGGTTAATGTATTCTAGATACTAAAACTAGAAAAACAAATAAGAAAAGAAAAATTATAGGTTATCCTCCCTTATGAATATACATGCCAATATCTTAAAGTATTGACAAACTGAATCAAACAGGTATTTTAAAAAATAGGCTATAGTCAAGGATAGTTTATCCCAGGAATTCTTGAGGATTGTAAAATTCTTTTTGGTAGTAGGAACAAGCAAACCATGCCAATAACCATCATTACTCTGGAGTTTCTGACCAGTGAAATAAAATAAGAAAGAAATAACAGTTGTATAGATTAGGAAGACTCAAATACTTACTATCTGAAGATTATTATTTTTTAAGTTTTTTTTTTTAACGTTCATTTATTATTGAAACACAGAGAGAGTCAGAGAGTGAGCAGGGGAGGGGCAGAGGGAGAGGGAGACACAGAATCCGAAGCAGGTTCCAGGCTCCAAGCTGCAGAGCCGTACGCGGGGCTCAAACTCACAAACCACCAGATCATGACCTGAGTCGAAGTAGGACGCTTAACCGACTGGGCCACCCAGGCGCCCCTACTGTCTGAAGATTATTGCAAAGAAAAATCCGGTAATGTCTAAAGACAAACAAGAATTAATATGAGAGTTAGGCAAAATTTCTGTATGCAAGAGCAAGGTACCAATATCAATAGAATATCTATACGCCTGCTGCTAATGAGAGTGACACGTGCCAATGTGTCAATAATAATCATTGACATTATTCCAAGCAATGCATAAATCAGTATCACTGATATTTCCCCATAAGATATTGATATTCCAAATATATATTCATAAAAATGTGCTGTTACTTCAGGAATAAATTAATAGACCAATAGAACAAAACTCAGAGGCAGGAACAAACACAAACACATATGTAGGAACTTGGCGTATGACAGGCATGGCATTATAATTCAGTGCAAAAAGACCAGACTCCTCAAATCTGAAGCTGGGACCATTGTTAGCCACATGGGAAAACATAAAATCTCTGCCTCACACTATGTGTAAGAATATATTCTAGATGAACGAAATTTAAATGAAGAGAACAAAACTTTAAAACTTTTAGAGCAATAAAGGAGAAGTTATGTATGACTTCAGAGGTAGGGAAGGATTTCATAAACCAGGCACAAAAGAAAAATATTGTTAGTTTGATAAATTAAAATTAAAAAAATCTATGTTCCATAAAAGACATCAAAATAAAATTAAAAGGTAAGTCATGGACAGGAAGAAAATACTTATAATGTATACAACTTATAAAATGCTTCATATCTCGATTATATAAAGAGCTCCTCAGACAAACGAAGAACAGAAAAAGAGGACAAAGCCATAAACATAGTTCACACAAGAGGAGACCCAGATGGCTAATAAACATATGAAAAAATGCCTAACTATTTTAGTATTTTAGCATCAGGAAAATGCCAATATGAACAACTAGGTTAATATATAACACAGAACAGATAGATCAAATTTGGAAGGACTGGGGAAAAACCCTTAACATGTTAGCATGTAACACACATATACACACATACACACAACACAACACAAAACCAGAAAGCCTGCTAATAGCATAAATTTGTACAACTGCTATAGCAGATACTGATAGCTGACTCTCCAACATCTATCCCTCTTTCTTCTGAAACTCCAGAAGCACACTTTTGTCCAGGACAAAAAGAGCTGGGTTCCAGATGATGGCCCATGACTAGTGTACCTCAATCAAGGCCATCTTAACCCATCTCTCTCAGCTGTCTTTGCACATGGGAGCTCGGTATGAAACTTTTCTGGCCAATGAGACATAAGGAAAAATATTCTGAGGGGGGTTCCTGTGAAAATTTCTGCTGTCTCTATCCCTGTCCACTCTTCTTTCAGATTTATACTCAAAAATGAGCAAATGATCTGAAGCTGCGGCAACTCTCCTGTTGCCATGAAGAGTGTTCTCAGTGTTCTAAGAGAAATGCAGACATATCACTTGTGGTTGTTAGGTTCTTTTACACTTGCCGCTAAATGCAATCCTCCTTGTCACTACTACATTGGTGAGCAATTTGTCGATATATAGTAAAGGTGAACATGTTCTTATTCTAAAATCTGGGAATTCCATATTGACTCCTATGTCCCATAGGTAAATCTTGCACATGTGCACAAAGAGACATACACAAGGCCCATGTTGCTACATAGATCGTAAAAGCACTGGGAACAATCTAATTGTCCCTTAATGGGTGAATGAATAATACATTTCTGTATATTTCAACAGTAGAGCACGAGAGAGATTTTAAAGCAGTTGGCTTATGTGATTATGGAGGCTTGACAAGTCAAAATCTGCTGGTAGGCTGGAGACCCAGGAAAGAGTTGCAGTTCAATTAAATACAGACAAACAAATTAATCAAAATAAAACTCAGGAATGGTGATACTGTGGTAAAAGAACTCTAATGAATGTAATATCTCTTTAAATATAAAACTAAAAGCAAACAATGTGGATATTATGTCAGAGGACAGAGCATAGATATTTTTCAAGTTGATGAAGTAAACACCAATAGGAATTGGGAGGTGATGAAAAGGAGACAGGAGGAAGTTTCTAAGCACGCTGGCTTCCTCTGTTCATTATGAGGGGCTCAATCAACAATGACTAAAATTGCAACATGAAATTAAAAACAACCTACAATGACTTCAAACTCAATGATTTTAATAAAATTTCCTAAGCTACAGTGATTTTTAAAAAAACCCTTAATATCTTTGGAGAGCAAGAAACATTTATCCATTGTTTATTCTTTTAGTCACATTAGGACCTTTTATCTCTGTAAAATGTCATTAAAATTAGCTTTACTATTTATATTTGAAATAAACTACATAATAGCATTGCATTTTCTATATCACTATCTTTTCATCTGCTTATTTGTGTAAAGGGATGTCTGGGGTGATAGTTATCCCAAATGTAAAATATGATTTATGAGCCTCTACAATATAAGCACCATGAAGGCAGGAGAATGTACTGGATTTATTCACTGCTAGATCTTCAGTTTCTAGACCAGTGGCTGGCACTAAAGAGGTGCTTAATGAACATTTGTTGACAGTGGGAATTGGGGTAACATTTTATGTCTATTTTCTTTATTACTCAAACTTTTTATATTGAAAACATATCATTTTAATAAAAATAAAAGAATTATTTTAAAAATTAAAGAGATAGTGAAGAAAAAATAGAATGTTAAACTGTTACATAAATATATGAATAGATCAGTGAAACAGAAAAAAAAACTTCTGAAGCTATCTTACTCCATACATAGGAAAATTTCAAGATAAATTAGCATTAAATGAAACCAATTAATTTAAATACATTAGAAGAAAAAATTTTTCATAATCTTTATGTAGGTAAATGCCTACTAAGTCAGACTCAGAAACCAGATAATGGAAATACTGGCAGTTTTGAGTACATAAAATTTTAAATTTCTGCAAAAAAAAGGAGACCATTAAAAACTTAAAGCACTGATGGAGAAATATTTGCACTCTACATATCAAATTTAATATGTATATTATATATACATACATCTATATTATACGATATATAATATATACACAAATATATCTATGTATATAACATGCACTCACAGATAAATAAGATAGAGACAACTCAATTTGAAAATGAGCAAGGGATATAAAAAAGCAATTCATAGAATAGTAATGACAATACAAATGACCAAATATGCACAATAAAATATCTTTTTTGCTCATAAAACTGACAAAAATTAAGTTCAACAATATGCAATGTTGGTAAGTGTACGGACATGGGCAGTCTGATACCTTGTTAATGGCAATGAAAACTGGTGTTGCCTTTTTTTAGGGTACTTTGGCAGTATCCATACAAATGTATTGTGCATATGCCCTTTAGCTATCAATCTCACTTTGGAAGTGCACCAATAGAAATACTTGCACATAATAGTAGTTAACATGAATTGGTTGCTTGCTATGTGTAGGAATTTTCTGAAACTTCAGCAGCTAATTTCACAACATAACCTATAAAGGAAATACTATTATTATTTATTTTACAAATGAAGAAACTGAGGACTAGAGAGGTTTTCTACTTGTTCAAGGTCACACAATGAGGAAGTGGCATAGCTGGGATTAGAACACAGATTTATTTCCAGAACTCATAATGTTAACTGATAATGTGTATAAAGACGTATGTATGTTTACAAATTTATTTGCAATGTGAAAAAATGAAAACTACTGAAATAGTCATTAAAAAGTGACTGAAATGCATATGTATTCATATTATGTAATACTTGAAAACTTAAAAAGATTACCATATTTCCATATATTTATTATCACATGGAAAGGCTTAATTAAGTGTATGATGCAGGTCACAATACAATACCTGTAACATAATCCCACCTATGTAAAAATAAAAATATATAATTTATAGTCTATATGTATTTACATTTATACTTGTATATGTATATAACTGTATATGTGTGCATAGAAAAGGGTCTGGGGGCACCTGGGTGGCTCAGTTGGTTAAGCATCTGACTTGATTTCAGCTCAGGTCATAATCTTGCAGCTCATTGGATAGAGCCTTGCGTCAGATTCCAGGCTGAGAGCATGGAACTGGCTAGGGAGTCTGTCTCCCACCCTCTTTCCCCTCCCCCGCTTATGCTCGCTGTCTTTCTTTCTCTCAAAATAAATAAATAAACCTAAAAAAAATAATAAAAAAGAAAAAAAAGAAAATAGTCTGGCAGAATTTTACATCAAACTATTATTCCTGACAAGGGTGAGGTTTTGGGGCATTGAAGCTTGAGATGTAAAGATGGAGTTTTCACTTGTAATTCTATATATTTCTTTTTTGTGTGTGTGTGGAAATTTTACAATGAGATTGTATGCTTATGTACATTATGCATAATTATATATAAATTATATATAATTTTAGAAAAAGTCAGATATCCATCATGTGAGTAATAAAAAGAGACAAATTATAATTTTGGAAAAGAATTCAACAAAATATAAATAGTTCTATATTTTTGGTTGTATTTTTTCTTTCTACAATATTCAACTTTTCTGTAATAAATCTGTGTTAATTTTGCAATTAGTTTTAAGTGAGGGGGAAAAATTGTATACAGTTGGTGACTATATCGGACAACTCTTAGGTACTTTCTCAGACATTCTTATTTTACCCCAGCCACCACTGTTGTAATTAACACTGTATAAGCTATCCTGTGCTGCAACTAGATAACCAGTCTCTTAGGGTTATAATGCAACAGCACATTTCCTCATGACTGTGCCATTTGCTTCTTGACTTCTTCTCCAAGACTTCCCTGTTGCCTCCGAATCATGAGACGCTGTAGGACCCTCTCAAAACCCAGGCATGTCCAACTTGGAATGCCAGGAGAGTGATTTCCCAGCAAGAGAACTTTTTTTCAAGGGGAAATAAGAGCTGGCATGTAAATTCTTCTACCTTTTCCTACCTATGGACTGTCTTGAGAAACAGTAATTTACGTAACCTCTCAGAAGATAGTTCTTTGACAAGTAATCAGTTTGGCTTGATAGCAGACAGTGACAACTGGATAATGCACGCTTCCTAAAGCACCCTTGCCTCACACCCTTTTTTTTTTTCTCACTCTTACTTCCCTGGGATTGGAATCTATGATAAAATAATAGTGTATAAGATGTTGCCAGGCTGTGCTTTCTTGGGAGCCCATGTTAACAGAGTGGCCTAATTTGGAACCATCTTTCCTGAGGAGTTAATATAAATGTTATTGTAAATAGTTTATTACTAGTAAAAGCAATACTATAACTGGCTGCATTAGGGGAGTCAGAGTAGAAGGATGTAAAGTGAACAAAATGGAATTTTTTAAAAGATTGATGCAATATTTCTGCTAATTGGAGGTTATGATTGAAATATCTGTTGACATACAATTATTTTCAAGTTAGACATCAAACTTTTAAATACACTTAATTATAATTGGTAATTAAATTATAATTTCAAACAATATTTACCTCATCTGTGATTTTTTTTACCTTTAGCCAGTATGCAGATATTAGAATTTAGTCCATTGTCTGAGGTAAACTTTCCCCAAGTGTTTGTAAAACTTATTATGAATGAAATACATATTAATTCATAATAAGTTTCCCATTTTACAGAATAATGTTTGTATATATAATAATAAATATTAAAATTTGTGGATTAACACAATTACTTTTTATAGAATAGAAAAGTATCAAATTTTTTGATGTTTATTTTTGAGAGAGAGAGAGACAGACAGAGCATGAACAGGGGAGGGGCAGAGAGAGAGGGAGACACGGAATCTGAAGCAGGCTCCAGGCTCTGAGCTGTCAGCAAAGAGCCCAACGAGGGGCTTGAACTCACAAACCGTGAGATCATGACCTGAGCTGAAGTCTGAGGCTTAACAGACAGAGCCACCCAGGTGTCTCAGAAAATTATCAATTTAAATGCTAAAATGCAAATGAGTTTGAGGAGATGACTCATATCTGTTAGACAAAATATAATTTAAATAAATCCCTGATAAATACATGTGTAATGCCAAATATTTTAATTGAGGTTCAAAATTAATAGCTATACTTAAAGTATGAAATTAGTGATAGATGATATACAAACATATGATAGAACAATTTATCTCAATATGGACAATTAGTTATTAAATAAAAAATATTTATTTTTGAGAGAGAGGGGGATAGAGTGCAAGCAAGGGAGGGGCAGAGAGAGAGGGGGACAGAGGATCCAAAGTGGGCTCAGCAGAGAGCCCTATGTGGGGTTCAAACACACGGGCCCTGAAATCATGACCTGAGCTAAAGTTTGAGACTCCATTGACTGAGCCACCCAGGTGCCCCAGTTAATGTACTTTTAAATGCTAAATGAGAAATTAACAAATACTGTTTGAGCAAAGGATCCTCTGCTTTGAAGTATTGACTTCTATCTTTTCAGGAGGCAAATAAAATTAATTTTCACAACGTATGAATATTATTTTCCCATCTATTGAGCTATAACTCTCCCCTTCTTTGTGGGCTTAGATGTCTGATGACTTCACCACTACCTTAGAGGGAATTGTTAAAATATAGGCATTGACTACAGTTTCTAGAACACTTGTCTCCATAGTGAGATGTATGTCCTCAAGAAGGGGTGCATAGTCAATCCAATAGACAAATGGAGATATCAAACTTTACCTATATGGATATATGGATGTAACTAAAATCCAACCTTTTGTCAGATGTTTACTCTTCATACATAGTATGTGAAGTATGGCTGATGAAAGAGTCCCACAGTTAGAAGATTTTATACTGGCACTCACATTTGTGTATAATCATCTTAGCACACAATGCAGTTTATACATTCTTGACTTGGTCATATGATTATATCTCCTTTATTCCATGAAATATTATATAATTAGAGGACGTGTTTCCATGAACAGATTTTATAAAATAAGAGGTTTATACCTTATCTCAGGAAAAAATATTTATATCAGCTTGGGTTTCATTCTCATCTGGCAATGCTATCTTCAGGACCTAAAGTGGTAGAAAAGGGGAGTATGGCAGGGGATGAAAGCAAATGCAAATTGTATTATTAAGTGTGCACCATAAGGATCAAATGTCACCACTCAGACTCATGTATCTTCCCTGACACTGTATAAAGAACTTTTTCTTGCCTTCATTGTCCCTTGGGAGGAGAAATGGAGAAGTAATTATCTTCTGTCCCCTTTCGGTTAATCAAAGATTGTGATGGTTAATCTTATCTGTCAACTCAAGTGGGCCACCAGATGCTCAGATATCTAGTTAAACATTCTGGGTGTGTCTGTGAAGGTGTTTCTGGAAGAAATTAGCATTTGAATCAGTGGAATGAGTAAAACAGACCTTTCTCCCCATTGTGGGTGGGCGCTATCTTGAATCCACAGGGTCTGAATGTAACACAAAGGCAGAGAAAAGTAAAATTTGCCCTTCGTCTGACCGAGACACTGACCTTCTACCCCTCTCGGTGTTCTTGGTTCTCAAGCCTTCACACTTGGACTGGAATCTACATCCTTGGCTCTCCAGCTCTCAGGATTTCAAACCACACCTGTGGCTTTCCTGGGTCCTCCAGCTTGCAGAAGGCAGATTATGGAACTTCCTAGCCTCCACATCACATAAGCCAGTATCTTACAGTAAACCTCATTATACCTACACATATGTATATAATATATCCTATTAATCTCTTTCTCTGGAGAACCCTAATTAAAATAAAAGTTCGCCCTGTGGGTCTTTCATTCTCTTGAGCTTCTGGCTTGTCCACGTGTGACCCCGGAGCAGTCCTGTGGCATTTTGCGCTTCAACGTCCAAAAAGAATACCAGGGCTGGAGGAAAGGTGCTGTTAAATTTTACCTGTATGGATTTACCAATATGTATTGGGTCCACAGAGTATCCTCCGGCAGTGGCTGCTAGAATAAATACCTGCACAGAAACCCTAGGGCCCAGTGAAGTCAAGATAAGTAAATTATCTTTCCATTACAAAAAGACAGTTGTTTCAAGTGTGCATTTTATTAAGCAGCTTTTTAGGGGGGAAAGAAAGGTACATTCAATCTGTTCCTTAAAGGAAAAAAAAGGGTATTTTAGTAGTTAGTAAGAAAGTAATATTTTTGAGACAAATTTATGTTATAAGGAAACATTCTGAATATAAACATTTACAAAATTTTCAGCTTGATAAGATATCATACCCGCAAATGATTAAGTGCAGTACCTATAAATACTCCCTTACCTGCATACTTAAAATATAATTTTCCAAAGTATTCAAAATTATCCAAATAGAGAATTTCAGTGAGTTTTAAATTCACCAGTTACAAACACAAAAATATTATTCCTTTCAATTGGCTTAGGAAAACTGATTGACATTAGGGTTAATTAAAACTTACCACATCAAAGTTACTGGAAACTTTTGTGTATTTGATAGATGGGATTAGAAATCAAGTATCAGAATTTGGTAAACAGAGTTAACAATATACTTCTTTCTTTTGGATTTAAGTGTTTTTGTGAGGTTTCTTTTTCAGACTGGAAAGTCATTAAAATCATGTACTGAAATAAACTAAAATTAGTACCAGAACTTCAGATCACTCAGTTACAAAGTTAAAATCAGGATTAAAAAAAATATATCTATTTTCCATTGTAAAATGTTTAATAATAGTTTTCTAGTGACAGCAAAGGGATTTTATAATGTTAATGATAAAATGAAAGAGTAGTTTACAAATATTTTTTTTAATGTTTATTTACCTTTGAGAGAAAGAGAGAGAGAGAGAGAGAGAGAGAGACAGAGGTGTGAGCAGGGAAGGGTCAGAAAGAGGGAGACACAGAATCTGAAGCAGACTCCAGGCTCCGAGCTGTCATCACAGAGCCGGATGCTGGGCTAGAACTCACAGACCATGAGATTATGACCTGAGCTGAAGTTGGACGCTCAACCAACTGAGCCACCCAGGCACCCCAAGAGTAGTTTTAAACACAGCTTATTTCATATACATTTTCATCCTTTAAAATTTCTTTTGTAACAACTATTTTTAGAGTAGAATATATATATAATTTCTAAATAAGTAAATATTGGATATGCTTAAAATTCTTGATTGATAGGAGTGTGTGATTTAAAAAATGAAGACAGTTAATTTTTTTTAATTTTTAATTTTTTTTATTTTAGTGAGAGAACAAGAGCATGAGCAGGGGAGATAGGTAGAGGGAGAGAGACAATCTTAAGCAGGTTCCATGCTCAGCACAGAACCTGACATGGGGCTCAAACCCATGACCCTGAGATCATGACCTGAGCCAAAATCAAGAGTTGGACATTCAACCAACTGAGCCACCCAGGAACCCCTGAAGACAGTTACTGTTGGCAGTGTTATTATTTAAATAATAGTGTGTGTGTGTGTGTATTTATATATATATATATATATATATATATAATATATATATTTTTTCTTTATAGAGCCATGCAGCAATGTCTTTATGATAATATCCTTATAAACTTAGCTGAATAGGTACTCTGTAGATTCCCATATAGTTTTACTACCTGTGATCCCTTTTTTGGTGGTAATTCCTAACTATCTTCCTAATCATTTTTCCTCATTCATTTAAGACTCAACTACTGACTCACTGCCTTCCTGTACATCTTAATTCCTGTCATTGTTCTTAGTGATTGCAAGAACCATGTGGATGAAATACACAAAACTTTAGCCTCTCTGTTCTTTGACCTCTCCTTCTTCACTCTCTTCCTCAGCTCCACCTTTGCCACTACCCTCATGAGCACTGGAATTTGTCATCATCAGGAAAGAAATCAGCCTTTATTTAAAATATCCTACTCTAGGGGCGCCTGGGTGGCGCAGTCGGTTAAGCGTCCGACTTCAGCCAGGTCACGATCTCAGGGTCCGTGAGTTCGAGCCCCGCATCGGGCTCTGGGCTGATGGCTCAGAGCCTGGAGCCTGTTTCCGGTTCTGTGTCTCCCTCTCTCTCTGCTCCTCCTCCATTCATGCTCTGTCTCTCTCTGTCCCAAAAATAAATAAACGTTGAAAAAAAAATTAAAAAAAAAATAAAATATCCTACTCTATGACCATCACCTCCTATTCAGTTTTACTCATCCTGGTCTTTCATTGCTGCAGATCTTTAACAACATAGTAACCTCCAATCTACAGATCCCTCTCCTTGTCTGCACTTCAGTAGCAGAACATTGGTGGAAAAAACTTGGCTGATAATACTTGAAATTCATGACAAAATTTTAAACGCCCATTCAATACTGCCTAGAACTCAAGTATGTCTTCCTAGTAAGTTTGCTTTTCACTTTCAAGTCTTTTCATCCTTAACACTCCTTCCCTGAGCTTAACTGAGAAACAGGAGGTATCAAACTCCCTCATCTTCCCACCCTAAATCTAACCAAATAGAACCTGTGCTTTGGTGGCTGCAGTGAAGGAAATACCCTGCTCCTATCAAATGCAAATCCTACTTCTCTCTGGATTTACTCCCTCTTGCCTTCTCACAGATATGGCTCCTCTACTTCTCACCATTTCTACCGGACCATATCAATAAACCACCCAGTGTGTCCCATGTTAACAACAACAACAAAAAAAAGTAAACACGCGTCCGTTGATTCCACATTGTCTTGCAGGTATTGCCTAAGTTCTCTGTATCTTTCTCATAAACTTGAACTTGGTTCAGTTCATAAACTTGAACTGCTCTTCATTACTTCCAATTAATTCTTCACCCCATTCTAATGTGGTTTCCATATCCACTTCTGTGCTGATACTCCTTTTGTCAAGGTCTCCCACAGTTCCTGCATTGCCAGAACTATCTTCTCTGTCCTCTCACTTGATGCTTGACAGCATCTGACGCTGACAAACACACAGTCTTTGAAACCTTTTCTTCCCTTGGCTCCCTTCCCTTGGTTTCCTCTTACCTCACTGTTGTTGCTTCTCTTTGCCAAGGCTCAGGACTGAGCCCTCTTTTCAATTCTATTGGAACTTTCTCCTTAAGTGATCTCACTCAGTGGCATATTTAAGTGCCTTGTATATGCTAATGGTTTTCAAAATTGAATTTCCAGCCCAATGTCCAAAACTGAGCTTGTGACTTTCTTCACAAATCTAGTTTTCCACTACTCTTCTTCATCTTGGGATTTGGCACCATCATTCAACCATTTTTTCTTTTCTTTTTTAAAGTTTATTTGTTTATTTTTGAGAGAGAGAGAGAGTGAAATGTGGAGGGGGAGAGAGAGGGAGAGAGAGAATCTCAAGCTATCAGTGCAGAGCCCAGTGCAGGGCTCAATCCCGACCATGGGATCATGACCTGAGCCAAAATCTAGAGTCAGACACTCAACTGACTGAGCCACCCAGGCTCTCCCATCAATTTTTAAAATAAAACTTGTCTTTCTGCAGTTCCCCACATGCAATCCATCATTTATTTCTCTTGTTTCTTCCACCAAAAATATCTGATTTTGCCACTTCCCTCCAACTATACAACTGTCCTAAATTAAACCACCATAATCTCTTTTCTGTACTATTTGAAATAGCTCCTCAACTGGTCTCTTTGCCTTCTTCCTTGTTCTTATTCAAAAATATTTTTTCACATAGCAATTCGAATTATTTAAAAACATGAATCAGGCTATGTCATATGATCTTTAGACTCATCCAATGGCTTCTCACTCTCTCAGAAATAGATTCATACTTCTGAGGACTGGCCTACAAGACTGTATAATGTGGCTTCTTCCTACCTTTACAAAGTCACTACCAATCCTATTAGCCTAACTTCCATTTCTCAAATTCCCCAAGTGCTTTCTGGAACCATTGCCTTTGCAGTTCCAGTTCTCTTTGCCTACAAAACTCGTACCTCAACATTTTGCATAGCTAGATCATTTCCATTTTGTAAGTCTCAGGTTAAATGGCATCTCCCCAGAGATGCCTCCTTGACCATTCAAGACATACCTACATTGTACATGGTTACTCTTTATTACATCTCTTTTCATAGTACTCACCATGATCTCTACATGGCTTATTCATTTGTCTTTTATTTCTTTTTGGAAAATGTACATTCTATAGAGATAGGAGTGTGTCTTTTTTATTATATATCTTTGGGATCCAGTACAATGTCTGGCACAAGATAAATTCTCAATGAATATTTATGAAGAAATAAATGAAACCTTATTTTTCCTTGGCTTCCTTGGTGCTATATTGCCCTGGCTTTCTTCCTGTTACTCTCCAATTCCCATTTCCTCATTTGCCCTCTTAGGCTGCTCAGACTTCCATAACAAAATATTACGGGCTTCAACAACAGAAATCTATTTTCTTATAGGTCCAGAGGCTCAAGGTCTAAGATCAAGCTTTCAGCCAATTTGGTTTCTGGTTAGAGCTCTATTCCTTGCTTGCAGATGGCTGCTTTCTCATTACGTCCTTACATGGCTTGGTGCGTGCTCAAGGAAAAAGAGAAAGAGAGTTCTCTGGTGTCTCTTCTTATAAAGACACTGATCCTATTGAATCAGGGTTCCACTCTTAGCACTTCATTTGACTTTAATTACTTCCTTAGTGGCCCCAAATACAGCCACTGGAGGTAAGGGCTTCAGCACATGAATATTAGGGGGACACAAATATTGTTTATAACACTATCTGTGTCCTCGATGATCCCATTTACCCTGACAAAGTGTGCAGGCTCAGGCCACTATACTGAACACCTACACTGCATGTTTTTGCATCATTTTCTGTTGTTATCTTTATGTAGATATAAACCTTGGTTCTCTGGTGATTTCCACTTTAGTCTATACTCCCTTTTCCTTCTCCATACAGGGCCTTATCAGCAGTTATTCCGTGTATATTTGCTGGTCTGTTGATTAAATCTAAATCTACATTCCCATTCATGAACTTTCATCCAAAATCAAATTCTTTATCTCCAGCTGCTGATTATATTTACACTTGAATTATCCACTTTGGTCTCAAATTACCATTTGCTCAACTACCAGCAAGCTTCCTTTTTCACTTTTCCTCTTTGTCCCTGGCATTACATTCTCTCTACAATTTAAGCCTAAAACTTTGGCAACAATCTGTGACTCATTCATTATGTTTTTATCTGCTTTATCCAATTAATCACCAAACCAGTTATTACTTCCTTTAACATCTTTCATGAAACATTTCTCTCCCTGAAATCTTTCTGCCACTTAAAAAATAACTTTTTGGAGCACCTGGGTGGCTCAGTCAGTTAAGCGTCTGACTATTGCTTTTGCCTCAGGCTATGATCTCATGGTTTGTGGGTTCGAGCCCTGAGTCAGGCTCTGTGCTGACAGCATGGAGCCTGCTTGAGATTCTCTCTCTCTCTCTCTCTCTCTCTCTCTCTCTGCCCCTCCCCCACTCGTGGTTGCTCTCACTCTCTCTTTCCCTCTCTCACAAATAAACTTAAAAACAAAAAAAATAAAATAAAAAAATAAAAAATAACTTTTCCATTAATTTTTTTTTCTTAACATTTATTTATTATTGAGAGACAGAGAGAGACAGAGCATGAGCATGGGAGGGGCAGAGAGAGGAGGAGACACAGAATCCGAAGCAGGCTCCAGGCTCTGAGCTGTCAGCACAGAGTCTGATGCAGGGCTTGAACTCACAAACCACAAGATCATGACCTGAGCCGAAGTCAGACCTCAACTAACTGAGCCACCCAGGCACCCCTAACTTTTCCATTTTAGAATGGCCTTACATTTACAGAAAAGTTACAAAAGTAGTAGAGAATTCCATTATACTCTATACCCACTTTCCCCTACTGTTAGCATCTGACATTGGTATGGTACATTTGGTACAACTAACAAAAGAATCCTGAATCATTATTTTTAACTAAAGTCCATACTTTGTTCAGACGTTTAAATTTTTTACCCAATGTCTTATCTGTTTCAGAACCCCATGCAGGATACCTCATCACATTTAGTTATATATCATAATCTCTTTATGTCTGTGACAGTTTCTCAGACTTTACATATTGTTGATGACCCTGACAGTTTTAAGAAATATTGTTCAGGTACCCTGTAGAATTTCCCTCAGTTGGGGTCTGTCTGAAGTTTTTCTCATAATAAGATTAAGAGACTGAATTTTGAAGAGGAAGATTATAGAGGCAAGGTGCCATTCTCATCACACTGTATCAAGAGTAGATGCTGTCAGCATGACTTATCACTGTTAATGTTAACTTTGATCATCTGGCTGATGTGTTTGTCAAATTTCTCCACTGGGAAGTTACTTTCTTTTCCCCCTTTCCATACCATATTCTTCGTAAGGAAGTCACTATGTGCAGCCCACACTTAAAGATTGGGTTGTCCTACTCCCTCTCCTTGAGGACAGACTGAGTATCTACAGAATTATTTGGAATTTTTCATGGATATTTGTATGTATGTATTTATTTATATCAGCATGCCATGAATATTTGTTTTATATTTAGGGTTATATGTTACTTATTTGGTTGCTCAAGTTGTGTCTATGTCCCTATGGCATACCTCCTTGGTGTGTGGGTAGCTGTGTGTGTGTGTGTGTGTGTGTGTGTGTGTGTGTTTTAATGTTTAATTATTTTTAAGAGAGAGAGAGAGAGAGCACATAAGTGGGGTAAGAGCAGGGAGAGAGGGGGACACCAGATCTGAAGTGGGCTTTGTGCTGACAGAAGCCAGCTTGATGAGGGGCTCAAATTCACAAACTGTGAGTTCATGACCTGAGGTAAAGTCCAATGCTTAACTGACTGAGCCACCCAGGCACCCCTGTTTGTGAGAGTTTTAAACACTTTGTTACTTTCTGGCACTATAGGATGTTGTAGGGTCCTGTTGTATATTTCCTAACAGTATTAGTTTACTATTACTACTGTAAAAACTTAACACAAACTTAGTGGCTTTAAACAACACAAATTTGTTACCTTATGATTCTGGTGGTCAGAATTCCAAGACAGATCTCACTGAGGTAATATTGAGATGTGGGCAGGGTTGCATTCCTTTTGGAGGATCTAGGGGAGATTTCTTACTTTCCTTATTCTATCTTCTAGAGTCTGCTGACATCCTTGACTCACAGCCCCATTCCTTCGTCTTGAAAGCCAGTAATGGCAACTTGGTTCCATTTCATGCTGCCATCTTTCTGCTTCTCCTCTTCTGTCTCCTTCTGCACATTTAAGGATCCTTGTGATTACATTGAGCCTACGTGGAAAATTCATGATTATCTTCCTATACTAGAGTTCATTGATTAGCAACCTTAAACCAACTCTCCTACGTTAATTCCCTTTTGCCATTTCAAATAACATACTCACAGATTCTGGGAATTAGGATGTGGACATCTTTGCGGAGGGGAGGCATTCTTCCTAAAGAATCTATCATTTCCCCAAGGATTCTGGTTTCTTTATTGGAGAAAGGTATTAGAAACCAAAATTTGGGCACTGGATGTGCCCATTGCTGCTGTAAGCAGTCAAGAGTTAGTATTATGGTATGTAGTCCATAATTTCAAGTAGTTCAGTATCCAGTAAGTCACTGGAATAAAATGTCCTTTATATTTAATAATTACTTTCCATATGAAATATTTTGGGGTATTTAGGTATTTCAGTTGTAGAAACATGTTTTTACTCTATTTCATCATCCAAAAGCTTGCTCTGCTCCCAGCTGTAGACAATAGAGTCCAGCAGAATCCAAATGCTGAGAGCATGGGATATACACATATTTCTGTACTAGATCATGGATTGGTCAGTAGCCAAGACCCCACTAGGATGAGGCCCCTGGACCAGTCCACTCCCATGCCAGGTGCTTTGAGGGCCACAAATCAATTCCTAAAGATAATAATCATCCACCTAAGCCAGATTGCTATGATTCCTAAATCTTTCTCTTAAAAATCAGCATTAAATCAGTCAAATCAGGTAATTAGTCTGTTTTGGGAGCCTGAAATTTAATCACCATTATCCAATGGAATTTAAGTATTATATAACTCAGTTTATTAATGAAAAATACTACAAAGCAGTGTTTTCTGGAAGTGTGCAACATCCACCAATGATAATATCCAAGATGACAGTTAGAGGCACCAGGCATGACATGAGGTTCATGGACATGGCACAAATTAATACTGAATCACATAAAGATCATTTCATTTTCTTTGCAAGCATCTCTCAGTCCTTGTGAATATATCAAGGAAGAAGTTGTAGTTCAGTGTTAATCTATGTCTAATCTTCTCAAATCCTCCATTTTAACAAGGCAGAGCACATTTCGGGCAGTTTTCATCCAGTAGGAAACTGGCTAACACAAATTACCATATATTATTCTACTGTATTAATATCTATTGCTCCTTTCTATTTATGGCAAATATTTTTGGCTGGAAATATATTTTCAGGTCTATTTGATTTTGTGCATGTATATTTTTGTCCCTGATTTTGGAATCTCTCTAGCTGAAAAAGTCAATGAAATCCATCTCTGCCTTCCTTACTTTTCTTTCTAATCAAACTTTATCTGTACCTTACAACCAACTGGATTTCCTCTCAGAAAGCTGCTACTATGAATGTAGGCTAGTGTACATATCATCAGGGAAAGGGGATGTTACATAATAATCTAATGAATTATCCCCTTGGAAATATTGGTGTGTTTTAATTGTTTATCTTTGGGAATGACAAGCCAATGAACCATGAAATACCAGGCTCATGGGGCAAATTTTGAGAGGCTTTTCTAATATTTCTCAAATAACATAATTCAGGAAACAGTGTATGTCATTTACACATAACAAATCAAATTAATTTTATTGTAAGGCAAGGAGAAAAGCAATGTTAAAGTTGACATGTTCTTGGGTTGTAAAAAGAAGAAACATTTTGGGTTCTGCACAGTAGAACATACACCCTCTCTTCTTTCAGACAATGCCTTTCCTTTTCAAAACGAAGGCAGAAAATCTCTGTTTTGTTAACTGCTTCATTCCCATGGTTTTAGAGTTTATATAAAGGTATCTTTATATTTTCCAGAGGCTCAGTTTCCTTGCAAACTTACGGAAAAATTCCATTTAAGTATATTATGAAGGTCTATATGTCAATATTTATTAGAAAGAAGAAATGAAAGTATCATTTCTTTTCTTGCCTCACTCTTAGCCTAGAGTTTCCAGTATTGGCATTACCTCTGTCTCAAACTTTTTTTTTGTTGTTTTTTTTAAGGAGCCCTTTCTGCCTCAGGGCTACCCCAACACAAGCCTATCATACAGCTATACAAGCCTTCAGGTACAGGATGACAAAATATTTGCCAGAAATTCTCCCTGTTGCTTTTGGCATTCAGCCAGACCACACCTCTGAAGGACTTACTAAACAATTGAAAGAAAGGTCAATTTTTTTTTTCTTTCCAGATACATATTTCACTGTCCTCTTTTCTGTAGCTTTAGTCAAATGTTGGTTTGGGATTGAGATTCCTATAAATGCAGCCTACTTGTGACTGAGACCAGTGTGTCTCCCTTAACTATGTTTTCCCTGGGCTCTGCTGTTTGTCATTTTGCTTCTCCTCTACCAGTTGTTATTTCTTCTTGGTTGGATGGCTTCCCAGTAGATGCTGATACTGAAAAACAGGTTAGATTCGTTTAGTCCACGTCTGTCAAGGTCTGGTTCTTCGGGTGGAGGAAATGATTTGAATGAATCTCATTCATTTTGAAACAGCTCCATCCACAGCTGCTTACAAAACAAGGCAAAAGGATTTTGAAATTGCTGTCTTGAATATATACCATGGCAAAGTCTACTGCCATAGTTTATACTTAAGCGTCTATTTATCAAGTCTAAATTCCAGCTGTTTCTCTAAAATCTAAAATCTAGACTATGAGACTTCATTGAGAAATACTTCTGCACACTCCATTAGTTGCTGTATGAGTATTTTCATTCATACCTAAGAAAAACATTACAAGTATAGACCACCCAAAACATGCATTTTTGTGTTAGGATAGCCTCCAAAAGGCACTGGCAATGGAAAAAGTAACTTCTTTCCCTTCTATGTACAGGTAAATTATTCTTCTTATACACATGGACTAGGGAAGCTAGTGTGATACTGCAGGGAGAGGAGGAATAGAATTTGGGGAACTGGTTACTCTCCATTACTTAGTTACACTCAGTTATAGTTTAAGAAACTATGACTCTGGCTTATGGTTATTATTCTTATTCTTATTCTATTTTATTTTTTATTTCAGCCCATTGGTCACAGTACAGGGTTTTCTGAGAATCCTACCTCAGAGAATTCAAGAGAAGGTTTTCCCCAGGTACATTCATAACAAAATAACAAAGACTAAGAGCTGTTATTATCTGTGCTTTCGGTCTCATTCCTTTCTCTGGATGAATGTGAAGAAAAGTTAAATTAAGTAGAAAGCCAATGAAATAGCTAATCTCTAAATGTCTCAGACCCTAATATACTTGATTTTTTCAAATTATTTGTGCTTCTTCAATTAGCTGAATTATACACTGTGCTACAGACTTTATACTTTGATATTTAGGTCTGAGCCTGGTAGGCTAAATAGTAACCAATGAGTTTGGCACTTTTTTTTCCTTTGTTTCAAACTTTATTGAAGTATACTTGATGCACGATGAGTTTGGCACTTCTGGGAGCAAAGGATACAGTGATTCAAGATGCATACCCTGAATTCTGTCTTTGCTCTATGGTCTTGGACAGGTCATTTCACCTCCCTTGGTCTTAGTTTTCTCATCAGTAAAGTGGAAGAATAATGCCCACGTTGTAGGGAATCTTACTGTGAAGATTAAAGATGATGTTTTTGAAATGCACAGTGCATGGCAATGTTGGTGTTTAAAAAGGTTATTAGTTACAATGATTCATATAAATATGGCCGATATTATTTCTAGGTGTTAGTAGTATTATTATCGTGTAAATCAAAGCCAATTCCCAGTTTCTAGCCCTATGGCTGGACATTTTTTTCTGCTACTGTAATAGTGTTGGAGGCATAAACCTTTCTTTTAATTATATGTTATGCAAGTGGAGCAATTAGTAATTGTTATTTATAAAGATTACAAACCTATTTCTAAAATAAATCAACCACATAGGAACACCTTCAAAACCCATTTTCTTACACTGGTGACACTCTTTTACTTTTAAGGTCCTTAATGTAATTTTATTTCTATAAAAATCAAGTAACAACTTCCAATAATGCATCTGACTCACAGTTGTCCACCTGCATTATAGTTAATGAAAACAACAGAATAGCAGGCTTTCTTTCTTTAGGACAATTAAGTCCCTTTATTAATATTTATTAACAGTTCATGAAGGACGGGATGTGGTCTGATTGCAAGATGTGGTAATCAAAGTTCTAAAAGCTTATGGCGAAGATAATAAGGAAAACTGCAAATTCATTCTTTTGTGTTGCATAACAGTGCCATCTAAGCTCCATGAAGGCAGGGATCTCTGTTCTGTTAACTGTATTCTCAGGGCTTAAAACAATTCCTGGATCAGAGTAAGTATTGAATAAATATTTGTTAAATAACTGAACTTAGACTTATTCTGTTATTACTAAGCAGTTCTTTTGCTTTTTGCATTTAAGTTTTTGTGTCTTAAAGCCACATCAACATAATATGTGAATTTGAGATTATCATTTAAAAACCATTGAATAAAAATGTATCTGTATGATAAAAAAGTGAGCATTTCTTAAAATAAGACTTTGTATCTGTGAAATAAGTTAAAACAGCACAGATTTTCTTCAGAAAGATAACAAAATATAAGTAATTTAAAGTTTCAATTTGAAGATGTCTATCACCTTGCCTGGCACTTGGTAGATGTTCAGTAAATATTTCTTGACTAAAATAACCGATTCAATCAAGTGTCTTATAAATGTGTACATATTCTATTTCTAATATACCTGTTTATAATGCATATGAATTTTTTATGTATTCTGATAGTACACAGTAACTCAAATAATGTTATAGGTAAAACTGAAGCACAATATTCTGGAATATAGGTACATTAGGTTAACTTATTTAATCACTTGTTTTTTGGCTTCTATGATCTGTGATATAGATTTATAAGTTTATTTTTAAGGATGAAATGGGTAATTTAAAAAAATTTCTCAATAAAATTTAACTCAACAGTGTTAATTTTAAAAGCCAGTAAGAATTTATTTATTCTAAACTATTATATATAACTTAGAGCATTATTTAATTGTTGATACATCTTATTTTTAGTCATGTTTTCCCCTCATGAGTGAAAATCCTCCTGACCATTCTTTCACCTCAGCTTTAGGGAACAAATTTAAATTTTTTTCATGTAACTTTTGTTTGTTTTGTTATGGCAATTGCATTCCAGAACCCTTGAAAGCTTTGACAGAACAAGTGAAGGCATTCAGGATGTTCTTAATTTATCCTGTTGGATTGAAGCAAATGACAGAATTAATCACTGTTTTTGTTTTTTGTTTTGTTTTGTTTCTGGTTATTTGCTTTTTTTCCTTTTGCAACTTTAAATCTTAAGTATCTTAGATCTAAATCAAACTATTACTTTGGATGTTCTTGGTAACTAGGTCTAGGAAATTATTCCCTACATATGGCATTGCTTGGAACATCAGCTCTCGAAGCAAGGGCACTACATAGTTTCTGTAAATTCATGGCAGTCGTAAAACATTATGGAAAAGAGGGCAAATTCTATTATAACCAGTGCTCTTTGCCTCTCTCTCTGCAACTCGTGACACTGAAAAAATTAGTTGCTGCTCTTGAGGAGAAAAAAAATTCTTTTTCCATTTTGGCAATGTGTGTGTATATTTGTGTGTGTGTGTGTGTGTGTGTGTGCATGCGTGTGCATGCATGTGTACCACGCACATACTCATATCTGTAAGAAATTAGTGGGTATGTGTCCCCACACCACCCAAACCCACAGACATTAACTTCCATAGGCCTTGGACAGCATATTTCAGAGTTTACATTAGAAACTGGTAGGACTGGTCTTAATTTTTTTTTTTTTAAGTTTAAACTTATTTATTTTTGAGAGAGAGAGACAGAGAGAGCAGGGGAGGGGTAGAGAGAGAGGGACAGAGAGAGAATCTCAAGCAGGTTCTGCACTGTGAGTGCGGACCTCATGTGGAGCTCAAACTCAAGAACCATGAGATCATTACTCGAGCGGAAACCAAGAGCTGGCTGCTTAACTGACTGAGCCACCCAGGTGACCAAGGACTGTTCTAATCTGTAAACTACTTCCTTGGCATTTGAATTTCTTGGTAGAATGTAATAATTAACTTTTTCAGGACAGGACATAGTTTCTTTTTTTCTAGTTTTTTTTTTTTTTTTAATTTATTTTGAGATAGAGAGCATGAGTGGGGGAGAAACAGAGAAGTAGAGAGAGAATCCCAAGCAGACTCCACACTAACAGTTCAATGAGGGGCTCGAACCCATAAACTGCGAGATCATGACCTGAGCTGAAGTCCAACACTTAACTGACTGAGCCACTCAGGCACCCCAGGACATCAGTTTCTTAAACCATGAAGCAATGTGATGTGGTGACTCATCATTATCCTGAGTGAAAAATTTCTCTGGTAAAATTAATGTAGTCAGTTCCCATTTTAGCCATGCGTTGCTGTCTAAAAGTTTGTTTGTGAGTTTGCTGTCTGAATGTGGAGCAAACATATATTCTCAGACAAGCAATTTCTAATGTTAAGACCAATAGTATAGGCCTTTCTGTCTTATAGACAATTGTGTGGTTGTAAACCCCGAGCAAAGACTGCAGTGTTGAATTCACCATCAGAGATGCAGCAAGGTCAAGTTTTACAAAGAATTTTCTCCCAGAAAGAAGAGAAAACAGTTGACTGTCTATAGGAGCTGAATTTCACTGCTATTTAAAGGGTCTTGTTCATAATCTACTCCTGGTCTTTATGTGTTCCTCCTCACTGTTTGGTCTTACTTTTAGTAGTATCACAGACAATGTATTTCTCTAGGCTCCAAGCTTACTTCATTTGAATAATCTTTTAAAATATTTTTTCCTACAGTAACAGAAACAATTCTGGATTTGTAAGCTCTGGGTTCTTCAGAGACATTAATAGGAAATCTAGTGAAATCAATAACGGAACTTTTTAATAGGTTGCATGCTTTGGTTACAGATTGGTTCCCAAACAGTTTTTATGTCATCCCCTTTTGGTGATTACTAGACGATGCAAGGACTAAATGTCTTCTTTTACATTGCAACTTCATTTATCAATACCGTATTCTCTGTAAACCTTAAAGGAGCATGACAACTTCAGGAAGAATACGTTGGCCTCATGAGAAACACTGAAGAATGCTTTGTGATATATAGTTCGATTTTGAACAGTATCCTTTGTCAGAGTGATTCTTCTGATAGAGTGTTCTCTATGTCCTTTACAGTATACACTAGGATTGAAGGAAATGCATTTTTACACATATACTCTGGACAGACATTTCCTTTATTCTGCTGTCCTCCTGGCAAAATTCCTGAACATGCTTTGGATGACATTTAGAGAAGTTTATTCTTTCAAGTTTGTAATGAACAGGAGAGCAGAATCTACCTATGACTTTTCTCAGGGCATCACAGTTGACTCAACTAGTGTATATGTAGGGCACCACTTATATGCTTGATTAATGTGTGTATGTACAAGATGATATGCAATACTGTCACATAAGAAATCCTTAAGATTTTGGTGTGAACTAGGGAGCGCAAGCACATCCTTCAAAAAGCTGAGACTACATAACATTTTTGAGATTGTACAGAATATTCAAAAACTGTCATGTACTAGGCCAGGGATGAAGCTTCAACAGGGTCTAAATATTAATATCAGGCAGATACACTTTCTTACCAAAGTATGGGATAATTAGAAATCAATATCAAAGAATACCTTTAAAACTTCTACATGTCTGTAACATAAGCAGCAATATTCTCTCGAAGCTACTGACTCTGCCTAAAGAATTTAAGTCTTTAGGGGCACCTGGGTGGCTCAGTCAGTTAAGCATCCTACTTTGACTCAGGTCATGATCTCGCAGTTTGTGAGTTCAAGCCCCACGTCGGGCTCTGTGATGACAGCTCAGAGCCTGGAGCCTGCTTCGGATTCTGCGTCTCGCTTTCTCTCTGCTCCTCCCCTGCTCACGCTTTGTCTCTGTCTCTCAATAATAAATATATAAATGTTAAAAAAATTTAAAAAAAGAATTTAAGTCTTTAAAATATGACAGATGGGGTGCCAGGTGGCTCAATTGGTTGAAGGGTTGAATTCAGTTCAGGTCATGATCTCATGGTTCTTGGGTTTCAGCCCTGAGTCGGGCTCTGTGCTGACAACTCAGAGCCTGGAGCCTGCTGTGTCTCCCTCTCTTTCTGTCTCTCCCCCGCTCATGCTTGTCTCTCTCTTTCCCTCTCAAAAATGACTAAATATTAAAAAAAAATGTTTAAATAGCAGGTAATTTAAAAAAAGGGGAATGGCTGGGTGACTCAGTTAAGCATATGACTCTCTCTCTCTCTCTCTCTTTTTTTTAAATACAATTTATTGTCAAGTTGGCTAACATACAGTGTATACAGTGTGCTCTTGGTTTTCGGGGTAGATTCTCGTGATTCATCACTTACATACAACACCCAGTGCTCATCCCAACAAGTGCCCTCCTCAATGCCCACCATGCATTTCCCCCTCTCCCCCACCACCCCCATCAACCCTCAGTTTGTTCTCTGTATTTAAGAGTCTCTTATCGTTTGCCTCCCTCTCTGTTTGAAACTATTTTTCCCCTTCTCTTCCCCCATGGTCTTCTGTTAAGTTTCTCAAGTTCTACAATATGAGTAAAAACATGTGATGGTTGTCCTTCTCTGACTGATTTATTTTACTTAGCATAATACTCTCCAGTTCCACCCACATTGTTGCAAATGGCAGGATTTTATTCTTTCTCATTGCCAAGTAGTATTCCACTGTATATATAAACCACACCTTCTTTATCTCTTCATCAATTGAAGGATATTTGGGCTCTTTCCATAATTTGGCTATTGTTGAAAGTGCTGCTATAAACACTGGGGTACATGTGCACCTATGAATCAGCACTCCTGTATCCTTTGGATTAATTCCTAGTAGTGCTATTGCTGGGTCGTAGGGTAGGTCTATTTTTAAGTTTTTGAGGAACCTCCACACCGTTTTCCAGAGCAGCTGCACCAGTTTGTATTCCCACCAATGATGCAAGAGGGTTCCTGTTTCTCCACATCCTCGCCAGCATCTGTTGTTTCCTGAGTTGTTAATTTTAGCCACTTTGACTGGTGTGAGGTTGTATCTCAATGTGGTTTTGATTTGTATTTCCCTGATGATGAGTGATGATGAGCATCTTTTCGTGGGTCTGTTGGCCACCCGGATGTCTTCTTTGGAAAAGTGTATATTCATGTCTTCTGCCCGTTTCTTCACTGGATTATTTCTTTTTCGGGTGTTGGGTTTATGAATTCTTTATAGATTTTGGATACTAACCCTTTATCTATTTGCAAATATCTTCTCCCATCCTGTTGGTTGCCTTTTAGTTTTGTTGGTTGTTTCCTTTGCAGTGCAGAAGATTTTTATTTTGATGAGGTCCCAATAGCTCATTTTTGCTTGTATTTCCTTTGCCTTCAGAGATATGTTGAGCAAATAATTGCTGCGGCTGAGGTCAAAGAGGTTGCTGCCTTTTTCTCCTCTAGGGTTTTGATGGTTTCCTGTCACATATTTAGGTCTCTCATCCATTTTGAGTTTATTTTTGTGTATGGTATAAGAAAGTGGTCCAGTTTCATTCTTCTGCATGTTGCTGTCCAGTTCTCCCAGCACAATTGGCTAAAGAGACTGTCTTTTTTCCACTGGATACTCAAATATTAGTTGGCCATATATTTGTGAGTCCAATTCTGGAGTCTCTATTCTATTCCATTGGTCTATGTGTCTGTTTTTGTGCTAGTACCATAGTGTCTTCATGATTACAGCTTTGTAATAGAGGCTAAAGTCCAGGATTGCGATGCCTCCAGCTTTGGTTTTCTTTTTCAAGATTGCTTTGGCTTTCCAGGGTCTTTTGTGGTTCCATACACATTTTAGGATTGGTTGCTCTAGCTTTGAGAAGAATGCCGGTGCAATTTTGATTGGGATTGCATTGAATGTGTGGATTGCTTTGGGTAGAATTGATATCTTAACAATATTTGTTCTTCTAATCCATGAGCATAGAATGTTTTTCCCTTTCTTTGTGTCTTCTTCAATTTCTTTCATAAGTTTTCCATAGTTTTGAGAGTACAGATCTTTTACATCTTTGGTTACGTTTATTCCTAGGTATTTTATGGTTCTTGGTGTAAGTGTAAATGGAATCTGTTTCTTGATTTCTCTTTCTGTAGCTTCATTATTGGTGTATAGAAATGCAACTGATTTCTGTACATCGATTTTGTATCCTGCCACTTTGCTGAATTAATGTATCAGTTCTAGCAGCTTTTTACTGGAGTCTTTTGAGTTTTCCATGTAGAATCATGTCATCTGCAAAAAGTGAAAGTTTGACATCTTTGTCAATTTGGATGCCTTTTATTTCATTCTGCTGTCTGAATGCTGAGGCTAGACTTCCAACATTATGTTAAACAACAGTGGTGAGAGTGGACATCCCTGTCATGTTCCTGATCTCAGGGGAAAAATCTCAGATTTTCCCCATTGAGGATGATATTAGCTGTGGGCTTTTCATGTATAGCTTTTATGATGTTAAGGTATGTTCCTTCTATCCCAAGTTTTTTAGGGTTTTTATTAAGAAAGCATGTTGTTTTTTGTCAAATGCTTTTACTGAATCTATTGACAGGATTGTTTGGTTCTTATCGTTTCTTCTATTAATGTGATGTACCACATTGATTGATTTGCAAATATTGGAACTGCCCTGCAGCCCAGGAATGAATCCCACTTGATAATGGTGAATAATTCTTCTTATATGCTGTTGAATTTGCTTTGCTAGTATCTTGTTGAGAATTTTTGCATCCATGTTCATCAGGGATATTGGCCTGTAATTCTCCTTTTTTGTGGGTTCTCTGGTTTGGGAACCAAGGTAATTCTGGCTTTATAGAATGAGTCTGGAAGCTTTCCTTCCATTTCTATTTTTTGGAACACCTTGATAAGGATAGGTATTAACTCTGCTTTAAATGTCTGGTAGAATTGCCTTGGGAAGCTATCTGGCCCAGGAGTCTTATTTGTAGCATCTGACTCTTGATTTTGCTCAGGTCATAATCTCATGGTCATGCGACAGAGCCTTGTGTCAGACTCTATGCTGAGCATGTAGCTTGCTTAGGATTCTCTGTTTCTCCCTCTGCCCTTCCCCCAGTTGCATGAGCTCTCTCTCAAAAATAAATATATAAATAATAAATAAATAATAAAAATGGCAGATAATAAGTATATCCTTTAATAATATAACAAATTATCAGTAATCTAACATCGATAAGGCAATGTTTACTAGATAATCTCATTAAGATAAATGCTTGGGCTTGACAGTCTGGATAATTCCATGTTATTTTTCTGTGTAAATATTTCTTGGAAACAATGGATTATTTTCTTTTTCTTTTATTCTTGTGTATTTTATAATGTTTCTATAGTTAGCATGTATTACTCTTAAAGATAAGAAAGATAAAATCTCAAGAAAAATAAAGAGTATACTTCTGACAAGAAGCAGTTTCCAAACGTACTCTTGGCAGGTAGCCTCTATCAGGAGCAATCTAATTATAATTCATTCTAATGAAGGCAATTTTTTGGGGGGGGTAACTCAGTAATTCACAGAAAATAAAATCTGATATACATTTTGGTTTGGTGAGGAAATCATACTCAAAAACACCCTCAGTTTCCTTAGAAAAGAGTTAAGTTAGTACTTTGTTAGCATTTATGTTTTGCTAAGGGTAGCAACTAGATTTATTTAAACTCAACTATTCAAGTAAACTCAGCAGTAACCCTTCTGGTGCCATAGCCAAAACTGTTGCAGCTCTGCCTATGCCCTCTTGGCCCTCCCTGAAGGTCATCTGCAACTGTGCTGGACACTTGCATGACCTGCCAACAGCTTCCTGCCTCAAGCACTTACATCTTGGCCTCAGGGCCTTTTCTGGCTACTTGGAGGAATGCTTGGTCTAAGAATAGAGCTGACTGGCAGTGACTTTGAGTTAATCTTCCATGAGCAACCCTCAAACATGGAGGGGAGATTTTATACCTCAGTGTCCTGATCTCAGGATAATCAGAGGCACATTCCACATGGCTTCTCAGAGGCTCATCAGCAGACGTGGGCCCCACAGGAGAAACCTGCTCACTAATTCCCCCCTACCCCCAGTTTATTGAGGAATAATTGACATATAACATTGTTTTTATTTGAAGTGTGTAATGTGATGGTTATATATATGTATACATTGTGAAATGTATACAAGACACAATCAAGTTGGTCAACACATCCGTAACCTCACATAGTTAGCTTATTTTTTTTGTTGTTGTTTATTTTATTTTAGAGAGAGAAAGTGAGAGCATGTGCAAGCAGGGGAGAGGGGCAGAGGGAGAGAGAATCTTAAGCAGGCTCCATGGTCAGAGTGGAGCCTGATGCAGGGCTCGATCTCATGGCCCTGGGATCATGACCTGAGCTAAAATCAAAAGTGGGGTGCTCAACGGACTGAGCCATCCAGGTGCCCTATGTAATTACCATATTTTTATTGTTGTGGTGATGAGAATGCTTAAGATCTACTCTCTTAGCAAATTCAACTGTACAAATAGTATTATTAACTGTAGTCACCATATTGTACATTAGCTCCCCAGAATTTACTCATTTTATTGCTGAAAGTTTGGACCTTTTGACCAACATCTCTCCATTTCCCCCACACCCCAGCCCCTGGCTACCATCTCTATTTTTATTTCTGCTCATTAATTAGTGTACTTCTTTTTTGTCATTCTTTCTTTTACTATCTCATTTTCTCACTTCTCACTACTTAGAAAAAATACTTGCATTCAAATCCTAGGTCAAGATCTGTTTTCTGAAGTGGAATATAACCTAAATTATATTTGCATGCTAGATTTTAGATAATTTGTTGAAGCAAAGGGCTTTTTTGTGTTTACTCTGGAATCCTCGGTACTTAACATATCCCCAGCACATATAAAGATAGGTTATTTTCCTAGTTCTCAAATAGATATGAATTGAAAAGGGAAGAAAGCCACATACTCTTCAGAACAAGGTAGACTGGATTCATTCCTCTAAGAGGTACAACAAAAGTGTTATGAGGAGTGGTCTCTACTTAGACATTCAAAGATTGGCAAAGGCTTCAAGGAGGAGGTGATATTAAATAGGTGCTCAAGGATGTCTAAGATTTTGGCAAGTGGAGAAGAAGGAGGGAAATGACATCTCAGGACAATAAAAACAATAGCAAACAAAGTCACAAACATGGTGAAGTATATGGATTACTAGAAGAAAATTAACAATGTTCTTTGGCTATATGTTGAGCTGCATGAAACAGAAGTTAAGAAAGCAAAATAAACATGTTAGTTCAAGGCAGCCTGGACATTCAAGGAAGCCCTGAAGAATGGAGGAAGAATGTTTCAGAACTATACACATAGAACTATTTTTTTCATGTGACTTCTAAAAAAAAATCTCACCCACGCATTGGCAGTCACTTCCTTTGCTAACATTATTTTCAGAGTCTGACTCACTAATAGAACATTTTTCCTGAAACTCAAGACATTTAGAATTTTTTCTTTTCTTTTTCTTTTGTTCCTTAAAGAAGACAACAAAAAGAGACAGGAGCTCCTCTTCTTGCCTGAAATTTCAACACATGTTTATGTCTTATGTTGTCTATTTGATTAGAATTCATTTCTTTAAGCCTTCCTCTTGGAAGCTATCATGCAGCCCCACTTTTTCCTGAAGGGACTATGCAGTGAGTAGCTCTTCTCCTTATCATATAAAAACATTTGTGGATAGGAAGATACAGGGAGGCCAATGTAATGATCATGGAATATGTAGTTGGGTGGGCCAAGTACTGGTCTGGAAACCAGAGGACTTGGGCTGTAGTTCTAGATCTGCCTCACTCCAGCTTTTTGGCCTTGGGCAAGTCTTTAAAATGTTTACTGTCTTTAAAATGATGTGTTGGACTAGAAGATCTCTAAGATCTCTTCCAGCCTTAAACTCTTAAAAAAAATTTTTTTTAATGTTTATTTTTGATAGAGAGAGAGAGTGAGAAGGGGAGGGGAAGAGAGAGACATAGACACAGAATCTGAAGCAAGCTCCAGGGTCTAAGCTGTCAGCACTGAGGCTGACACAGGGCTCAAACCCACGAGCCGTGAGATCGTGACCTGAGCCAGAGTCGGACACTTAATCAACTGAGCCACCCAGGCTCCCCTTCTAGCCCTAAACTCTTATGATTAAGTCAAGGTCAGAGGAGAAAACCAAGTCTCTTATACATGTCTCACACATATACAAAGTTATTTGGAAGTTGATGATGCTATAACTTTTGAAAAAAATATACAAACATCATTGCCACTAGTTCCTTTAAAAGATCTATTTTCTGATGATTTAATGTAAGCACCATCAATTAAAATAAGCATACCAGTGTTCATATAAAATAGTAATTTTCTAAAATGCATCTGATGGCATCAGACCCTGAGGTATATTCCATTAGTTGCTATAAAATAACAGAATTTCATTAAGAAATAAAGCACAAGCAAAGTACTAGATTCTGAATGTATTCTATTTCCCAGTGAAATGTAGGCATTATTAATAGATGGTAGTCTGTTTTGATATCTAGTGTTCTTTAAGATATTATTGCAGCACAAAACAAGAGGTTAAAAATAATTCGTTGCTCTTATACCCCTACATTCTGGGTAAAATAGTAGTCAGAGAGGCAATCACCATTATTTTACTATTGGCTTCTTTTATCATGTACTTTCTAAATCAAGTTTTTTTTTTAATTGGAAAATACTGGAGATTACTCCATGAATGTTTTTCTCCCATCTGACAATGATGGAAAGGTCTTAATTTACAGAAAAATAACTGTGGAAGCAGTGAGCTCAGGAACAGAGAGAGCATGAGGGAGGACGTTCCTTTGCCCAAGGGTAGCTCTGGTTTGAGAGCACTGAACACAGCAGCATTTAAATCTTAACATTTTTTTATTTAGAAATCTGAAGTAGAGTGCTGATACTATCAAGGGAACTTGAAGAGGAAAACTGCCATACTCAATAAATATACTTCTTAAAAATCGTATTGGATTTTAGAAACCTTTAGCCTGATTGTTTACTTTTCAGACATCAAACAGTTCAGGGGAATACAAAACACACTATACTTTGAACCTAACAGTACAACGACAAAATAACTATTTTCTTTCTAAAACATTTGAAAATATGTTCAGGGTATTCTTAAGAAAATTCTAGATCCATAAACATTAAAGTCACAAAAAGGATTCTTGTAAGAAGTGCTAAGGAGACCAGGCAGGAAATGTGAAGAGAGAGAATTGTATCACAATATGCTCACTGTGTCACATAGCTGATGTATTTTTTATGTGCATTAATTTATATAATCCTCACAAACAAGTCTGTGAGGTAGGTATTATCTTTATTTTACAGTTAGTCGAACTGAGGATTCATTAAAGTTAATTAATTAAGTTCCCCAAGATACTGTAGTGTCAGTGTCAGAGATCTCATTCGATTTCAAGAGTTGCGCTCTTTTGAACACCATGCTATTTTTTTTTTGCATCAGATTATACACCTTAAAGTATAAGAACACATAAAAATATTTATTTTCTAAGAACCAAATTATCATTGTATGATTTTAACACAAACATGGTAACACAAGCATCAGATTATATACCTTAAAGTAAAAGAACATACAAAAACATGTATTTTCCAAGAGCCAAATCATCATTGTATGATTTTAACACAAGCATGGTAAAGATCCCAGAACCTAAGGTCAACATTGGTCACCTACTGCATATTTGAGTATTGTAGGGCACACTTAGCAGGCTGGTGGGACCTCACTTTAGTCTGATAAGAGGATTTGATACACTTGATGCGAGAGACTGACTACTGCACTATTAGGGTCCTGTGACTGGCCACCAGGAACCTGAGTTCCAAGCCTGTTGTCTATTGACAGGACTAGACTAGGGTAAAGCAAATGAGGCATCAGCCTTGGCAGTTAAATTTAAAGGGCATCCAAAAATCAGTAATTAAGATAAGTAATATTTTAAGGTTTATTTATTTATGGAGAGAAAGAAAGAGAGAGAGAAGCAGAGAGAGAGGGAGAGGGAGAGAGATAATCCTAAGCAATGGGTGCTTTGCTCGTGTGTAGCCTAATGTAGGGTTTGAACTCATGGAATTGTGAGATCATGACCTGAGCTGAAACCAAGAGTGGGGTGCTTAACTGACTGAGCCACCCTGGCACCCCGAGATAAATAATATTTAATGCAATATCTTAAGAAATAAAATTAGCAAATTACAGTCACGGGCCCACAACCTGTTTTTGTAATTAATACAAAGGCTCTGAGTTCCAAACTGATTTAAACAGTGGCCTTTATCTCCCAGGAGTCTGAGGAAGAAGGATCTGACTCTGAGTGAAATCAGAATGGAAGATTATCAGCTGAGGCTGGGCCACTCTGTTTTGGGGGCAAGGGGAGAATATTTCTTCTGGTCCTACCTAGCAGGAGTCTCCTACATTCTTAGGGTAGAAGTTAGCCTGGGGGTGACCACATGTCTTGGTTTACTGTCTAGGTTTTAGCACTGAAAAGGCTGCATTCCCCCAAATTCCTCAGTCCTGGGTGAAACATAATGCTTGGTCACTAGAATAGAGGGGATGGAGTTGTACCACTGAAGAATGAGGATGCATGAGTAGTGTACTTGGGGATGACTCTTAGAATTTAACATCGGTGGAAGAAGAGTATTTTAGTCTAAATTTGACTGTTGAAATTAGAGTCACGATAACCTGGGTCGGGTGGGGTCACAAGATGGTGTAATTTGTGTGTCTCAGGCTATACCAGCCTATACCACTGAATGGCGAAATCACAGTTTTAGTGGTTTCTCTGGCAGATATCCTCACCTGCTGTGTTTGGACCTCCAGCTCACTTCAGAACCTGTTCTACTTATTACTGGAGTCCGTAGGAGGTATTGCACCTATGATACTGAGCAAGTCCTCTTGGACTTTATTGTTTGACATGGACATTGGTGATCATTGTGATTGAGGGTTTGGGATTTCTGAAGCAGCCATGATCAACACTTCCTGCAGGGATGGCCTCCTGCTGTATTGTCATGTTCACTGAACGAAGATTTGCTTCCCAAAGCTCTCTTCTTTTCCATGAATTCCCTGTACCATTCCCCCAACACTCCCAAGTTAGATCTGAATGGAAGTCTAATGACTTCCTAATCAGAGGTAAAGTTATTGAAAACCTGGAGAAGTATCATTTCAGGGGCCTTTGAGAAGCTTTGAACTAATTCTATGTTATTTTTCTTAAAGTAGACCCCTGCGTCCATGCTATGGACTCAGTTGTACTCTGTCCAAATTCATATGTTGAAGGTTTAACCTCAAATGTGACTATATTTTTATAGACAGGGCCTTTAGGAGATAACTAAGGTTAAACAAATCCATAATGCTGGGATCCTAGCTCAATAGAATTGGTGGTCTAATAAGAAGAGGAAGAGAGAAAATTAACTCCTCTCTCTGTCCCCCACGGCCTTTCTCTCTCTATCTCTCTCAACACGCAAACATCAAGGAAAGGCCACATGAGGATACAGTGATAAGGCAGCCATCTGTAAGTCAGGATGAGAGCTCTCACCAGAACCCAACCATGCTGGCACCCTGATGTTAGACTTCCAGCTTCCAACATAGTGAGAAAATAAATTTTTGTCAGTGAAGCCATCCAGTCTATGGTATTTTGTTATGGCAGTCTGAGCAGACTAAGAAAATCCATTTGTCCATAAACCTGCATTGGGCCATTAGGAATGAAAATTGGAACCTTCTTCCATGCATCTATCAACCTCAAATTATAGCAATAACTTATGGCCTAGAGAGGCGATTATCAACACAGAGATGTAAATACATACCAGTCTGGAGAACTGACAGCAACTTAGCTTCTAGGAAGCTTTTGTTGTGAGCACTGGAAGTGACCACTGAAAGACAATGAAGGCCATGAGGTGGGAAGGAGAAAGAGCTCCATTTGTTTGAGCTAAGGGAAACATATCTTGAACAGGGGGAAAGCATAGTAAAGTCGTTAAAAGCATAGCTCTGGACTCAATACATAGATCCACTCACTTGTATCTAAGTGTAAAAATGAACACAACTTACTTTGCCTCAGTTCTTCATCTATAATATGGAGAAAACAGTATTAGTACCTATATCATAGAGTTGTAAGAAAACAAATTTAAGAAAATGTGCAAAGCATTTAGAACAATGTTGCTCTATCCAGTAAATGCTCAACAAACATTACCCATTTCACTTATAATAAGTTTCTATTGTTCCCCAAATGAAGGACATTCTTATTCATCCAGTTGTACAGACTCTTGACTAACTCTTGCATCTGGCAACCATATCCAATGCATTATTCTGTCTTGCCAATTTCGTCTTCTAAATACTCAATTAATTGACTTCTTTCCATCTCCACTATAGGGGGCAGGTTTTCTCTGGGAAATAAAGTAGTTTTCCTAGCCTCCTAGGGAGGAAAGAGTGGCTAAAAAGTTCTGCAACAGACTTAGATCTGCACCATTTACTGCAGTAGCCTCCTAATTCATCTACCTTTGCCCCTCCCTCCCAACCGTAGGCTCTCCACACTTCAGGACCAGTGGTTTTTTTCAAAAGGCAAATCTAATCATATTACTCTTTTCTCTCCACACTGCTTCTCCAGCTTAAACTCCTTCACTGACTTCTCTGCATTTAAGATGAAAATCAAGCCTGACCTTTACCAACCACTCCTTTCCCCTTCAACTATTCTCTGCACAGCTCCCCTCCTATCCCAGCTATTTCGATTTTCTTTCATTCCCAGATGTGATCATTTCCCTCTGACAACAGGATCATTGCAAATAGTTTTCTGTCTGTCCTTAATACTCCCCCTGACCTTGTGCCCCCTCCCTTACCTGGTTAACTCCAGGTGATACATCGTAACTCAGCTCAAGCATTCCTTCCTTAGGGATACCCATCTTAACCGCAGCTCTTCCCCTTTCCCAAATTTAGGTAAGATTTCCTTGTTATTTGCTCAATTGCGTTTCCCAGATTGTAAAGTACACGAAAGACCACGTCTACACTTGTTCACCATTATACCCACAGTGCCTAGCAGAGTGCTTGGTTCATATGTGATACTCATTAATATCTTAATTAATATCTGTTGAATGAAA
The DNA here is from genome assembly GCF_007474595.2 of Lynx canadensis. NCBI lineage: Eukaryota > Metazoa > Chordata > Mammalia > Carnivora > Felidae > Lynx > Lynx canadensis. Next base: position 150,201,492 of record NC_044303.2, on the reverse strand, counting down.
TGAAGGAATGACCAGTGGGTTAGGGTTCCATCTATTTGCTGTTTGCTGTCTTTACTCTTACTCTGACACATGCTTTTTTTATTCTTTCAGGACAATGAGGCCTGGGAAAAATGGGTTATGAGTGTTACCATTTTTCCTGTCACATTAAATTATCCATATTCATTGAAATATTCAAACCTACCTATCATTATTTAACAAACTTTATTTGAAGGCCTGAATGCAAGGAAATGTGTCCAAACAGCTTTTTAGGGCATAAACACAGTTACACTTTCGCTACATTGAGTCTTGGACCCAGAGTTCTTAATTTAAAACTCAGCTTCACTTTCAGGATTCTTGGAGCTACAAACATCCCAATCATCTAAAAAGTTGCAACACCAATCTTGAAGAATTCAGAAAATAACGTTTGCAACTAAACATAGCTTTGATTGGTATGTACCCCCTTTTTTCCCTGTAGCTCTGAGAAAAAGGAAAGGTGTTATTTACTGAGAAGCACTTAGAAAAACATTTATTAAAGGGAAAATATATGATTTTACCCTATAAGATATTATGATACAGATAAAGCTTGTTTGCACATGTAGATATAGAGCCTTAAGGAATTATTTTGATCAGACTGTCTTAGCTGGTCATTGTAAAACTGAGTTTCAGAACTATAGGACCTTTACTTCAAAGTCCATGTTTCTGGTATGCCGTATTGTTTCTGCCTTTAGGCTTGACAAGATCATGTCTACTGCCCACCTGGCCAGGAGGTAGTCAATACCCTATAAGACAGTGGCTTAGGTACTATACAAGCTCTAGATTCCTTCCTTCTTTTGCTCCTCCTTTCCTTTCTCCTTCCCTCTCTTCCTTTCTTCTCCTTTCTAGAGGACTTATTTGAGTTGGTTAAGGTGCATTTTCTCTCTCTTGCCCATAATTTAGCTGTTCATTTTTTTCATATATGATTTTTAAATGTTATCCAGAGTTACATGACATTAAGACATACTTGGTAATTACGTGGATTTAATTCTTCATTCTTTTTAAAAATTCCACTAGTATTCTAATTCTTTAATATTGAAATAGTTTTCTATCTCCTCCCACCCTCAAACTCTGAATAAAAGTTGCATGTGTGAGCACTTCAATCTTCTACACATGAACCCTTCCATCTATTGATTTATTTAATTCTACTCCTAGAGTAAGATACGAATGTATTACAATTCAGGTAAGTAATGATTTCATTGTTCCCTTCTCATAAAATTTACTGAGGATTGGCACATCTTAGAGGAAATTGCAAAGACCAGAATTGGATTGAAGTGCAGCTATTACACTTCTATGTACAGACAACTTCCCAATAACAGTCTAAAACAGTTTTCCCACAGTGTCTTGTGAACTCACCTGCAATTTTTCTCATTGCTCTGGGGTGTAATTGAGCTGAATTAGGAGACTTACACTCAATAGACTGCCTCTTAAAACAGCTTAGTTAAAATTACTTTTAAGATACAGAAAATGGCCTGAATCTTCGTATATACATATATGACATCGATTTTCTAAACTCTATAATTTTTATTCCACATTGATCAGCTTCACATATCTTCTGGGATTCATTTGATATTGAATTGGTTGGTTTTCCCAAGCATTGAAAATTACATATAAAATCTTAAATCTGAATTGAAATATATTCTTATCTTACTTATTATTATCTTTACATTATTACCAGCCATGGTAATATACTGAGATATAATTCAGTTTGTTTATGACTGTGCCAATAGCTCTATCTATATGTATAAATGGATATACCTAAATTCAGTTTGTTTTAAACAATCCAATTTGCTAAACTGCAAAAATGGAATGAATTATTCTCATGTTTATGGGTGTGTAGGCAGTTGGGGGTGGGGAAAAATAGTAATCTTACTGGTCATTATGGATTGTATGACAGATAAAGTGAAATTTTACTGATTTTACAAATATTAACTGAGAACCTCACGGGCCCCAGTTATTATAGGAGGCTCTGGGGTTACAGAGATGAAAAAAAAATTTAATGTTTATTTATTTATTTTTGAGAGACAGAGAGAGAGGCAGAGAGAGAGGGAGACAGAAAATCCCAAGCAGGCTCCGCACTGTCAGTGCAGAGCCCAACGTGGGGCTCACACTCATGTACCATGAGATCATGATGTGAGCCGAAATTGAGTGGGACACTTAACTGACTGACCCACCCAGGTACCCCACAGAGATGAAAATTCTTTTTAGAAGCTGCATTTTTAAATCTTATTTTCTTTCAGAGAGAGAGAACACACACGAGTAGGGGAGAGGGGCAGAGAGAGAGAGAGAGAGAGAGAGAGAGAATCTTAAGTAGGCTCCACGTGGAGCCAGCTATGGGGTGTGATTGCATGCCCCTGGAATTAGGACCTGAGCTGAATTCAAGAGTCAGATGCTCAACCAAGTGAGCCATCCAGGCGCCCCCCTGAGCACTCATTTCTTAAGACGATAACCATGCAAATGAAAAGAACCAAGTATGATGGCTGTTTTAGTAAGCTTTTGTACAAAATAACTGGGAAATAAAAAAGAGATTACCTAATCCTATCCAATTTGGGGCTTTTAAGTTTTCCTACATTTTCACTTCTATAAAAAACACTTCAGTAACAAAATTTTGGGGGAAAAAAACAACCAAAAACCCTCCTCTCCATTTTAGCTTAGAATAAATTCCTAAAAAAATGGAATTACTAAAGTTAAAGTCATGAAAACTTTCAAGGTCCTTGATCAATACTGAAAATTGCTTTCTTGACAGAATGCTTAATTTAGACATTCACCAGCAATTTCAAAGAGTGCCCATTTCACTACTCTACCACTAGGGTAGTAGTCGGTTTTATTTAAAATTAACCTCTCCATTCCCTTCAGCAGAGATAACCAATGACACACATTTCTTTGTATTCCTTTCCAGGATTACACTATCTGTATTTATGATAGTTTTGTGATATATGGAAATGTATTTAATTTTATAAAGACAAATTCATTATATAGTCAACTATGCTAATATTTCTCATGATTTTTTTTTTTTTTTGCTGATGTTTTCAAGATACCCCACTTTTTATTTTCCTCTATTCTTTATTATTGATTGACTGGTTAATATGGTCATTGTGGTCAAAGAAGAACTACATTAATCTTGAAAACTGGCAGAAGGAAACTCTCTAGTGTTTGTGTTTACCCGTTTCATTTAACTCTTTTCAAGGGAACCTGAGGGATGGCCCAGACACAGCATGAGCCTTGGGATTTCTAAACAAAGGGGAAATAGTAAACTTGACCTCCTCTGAGGAAAACACATCAGAAAATATGTCTGTCTACTGCTTAGAGGTTTGGAAAACGATGATGATTCTATTCACTGCCATTAAAGAAGATAGCATTTCCAGCAAAGGGAGTGTGTGTATATGGGTGGTAGAACAGGAGAAGTGGGTAAATCAAAATAAAGCAAACTAGTTGTAGAGGCGAAATAAGAATATAGAGAAATACAATACATTTCAGGGCTCTTTCTTTGAACTGAACCAATTAACGGCCCCTACTTAGCGAAGAATGCAAGCTCTCTCAAATGTCCTCTTTATACTAGATTCCTCAGTGACATGATCTTCTATTATACACAGAAGTGCATCCATAGAAACCTGCCACAGTGAAGGAGGGTTGTTTTCTCTTTGTTCATTCTTCTTACAACATCCTTTTAAGTTATTTTGACATCCAGCTACTTAAAAGTAGAATCCTAAACAAAATAATTTAATGCCAGATCTATAGGATGTCAGAATTTGGGTAAAATTAATAAAAAATTTATTACCCAAATGTGCTATAAAACGGCACAATGATGTATTACAGAATATAACAGAAGGTGTTAGAAAATAATTACAGCTGTTCAAAAAAAAAATCCTGCCCTAAAGATCAGATAGTCTGAATTTTTAAAAATAATCCTGGTGGAACCAGTTTATGTTTTATTAAAATTTCTGAGAAAAAAAATCTAAACCCTTCCTAGTGCAAACCTGGCAAAATACTAAATAGCTTTATCTGCTAAATATAAATTTAATTCAGTGAAACAAAGTCTGAGCCGAGGAAGAAATTTTGATGGAGGAAAGCCTACTTTCTCTTATGTCTTAGAGGTAAATGTAAGATCCCTGCCTGGGATAAGCAGTAAGAGACTACAACACCACACTGTTCTTTGTGATGAAAGAAAAGCAGTGAACACCTTTTCACCTCCATTTCTTTGACTTCAACTTGGGACAGACAGAGTTGATTTTTAAATTACGCGATCTATGACTTGGGTTTACCCTGTTCTCCTCTTCTTTGTAATGAAATAGAATGAGGACTCATTAGGTTTTCTCTCTTGTTAACAGTAATTTTCTTTGGGCAGCTGGATGAAGGACATAAAGGGAAAGAAAAGGCTTTCCCTGCGGAATAACAATTTAGAGGGACTTTGATGGGGAGCGAGGATAAAACCTGGAGAGAAACTACAACCTCCAGGGAGCAGCTGTGAAAACAAGTTCAGGGTATGTGGGAGAGGGCCTCCTGCTTTTCAAAGCTGATGATAGCCATAAAAGAGGGAAGAGGCTGAAGGAAAAGGGTAAATGGCGGGATACCAAATGTGTTCTACCAGTAACGTGTAACACAAGGTAGTCAATTATTCATGGAAATAATCATAGGCATCAGAACAAAAATTGAAGTCATGGCTTTTAAAATGTATGGAAAGTTTTTTTTGAAAGTTTTGGTAAGAGTCACGAGTTTTAAGTAAGATATTTTTAGGTATTTTAGTAAGGTATTTTTGAAGATGTTATTTTCCAACTTCCTTTCCTCGTACTCTCCCCAGACTCACCCCTCTCCACACACAAGGGCCTGATTGCTCTGTCAAACAGGACAAGAAAGTTCCACCTTTGGTCTTTGGCACTAAGTATTCCCTTTCATGGAAAGTTCTTTTCTAGATATTCTCTTGAGTAATTCCCTCGCCCTTCAAGTCTTTATTCAAAAGTCGCTTCCTCATGGAGACCTACCCAATTGGATGGCGTACCCAGCCTCTCCTTCCACCTAGATTACAACCCTTTCCTCAAAACTCTCTCCATTTCCTTTCCTTTCTCTGTCCATTTTTCCCCCATAGAATTTACCATCTTCTAACATGCTTGTGAATATTACTTTTTTTTTCAATATTTATTATTCATTGTCTTCTGCCTCCTCCACCCCCCACCTCCTACCCCCAGATAGAATGCTAAGCTCCAAGAGGGCAAGGATCTTTGTTTCTTTTAATGGATGTGTCCAAAACACCTAGTGCAGTGCCTGACATATGAAAAGTATAAAGGCATTTAATTAGTATTTGTTAAATGAAGGAACAAAAACTTATGTAATCCACATGAACTGTGAAGTGCATATAACCTAAGGAAGATAATAGAGCTTCTCGGCCTTTTGCCTAAGATCAAGTGTAGGAAGACAACAGAGAAATGTTCACATACATCTGCTTTTTGCTGTTGTTGGGAGATACAGAAACAGGAAGCCAAATAGACACTAAGGCGCTTGTTTTGTTTCCTGGGAGAAGAACCACCTAGAAACTGGTCCTTTTTACTACCCAGTTTACAGTATTTCCTGAGATTAATAATATCTTGCATTTGAGTGATGACTCTAAATTTTTTCTTAAAGGTCTGTGTTATATGTTAGCTCACTTTAATCCCTATTTTGCAATAAAACTAAAGCTCAGAGACGCAAAAACTTGCTCAATGTGTTACATTCAGCAAATGTGACTTCACATTTGGGTATCGACGCTAATTCCACAAGCTGTCTTCACAGAGAGAAGACAAAGGATTACTCGACTGAGAGGATGAAAGACAAAAGACTGGCGTGTGTGTGTGTGTGTGTGTGTGTGTGTGTGTGAGAGAGAGAGAGAGAGAGAGAGAGAGAGAGAGAGACATGGTGTGATGTCTGTCGGTAGAGTAAGAGGACAAGAACAGAGACAAATTGTCGGAATTAAAGGAGAACATCGCTGTTGACAATGACCTACATTTGTTGTTCAGTATTCAAAACATGTTTTAAAAGGTTAAAATGATATCTAAAATATATTTCACAGTGCTCATTTATGCCTTGAACGCCATAAAATTTAGACTTTGTGAGGGGATTTATTATTCTTTTCATTGTTTCTTATCATGTAACTATAACTCATTTAGAAAATTAAGGTCAATACTGAAATTTTGTCATTGTTTTTCAATAGTTCTTAGCTCTCCAGCTATGAATTCTCCGTATTAGACAGCAATTTTTGCTCTTTGTTATGAGTATTTATCAGATATTTTATTTCTGGGATACACAGCTGTTAACTGCAAAACTATTCTTTTAAGTGTCAACGTTCAATCATTTAGCCCTTTTATTTCTATTTTCTCCCCTAGCAGCTGTTCTATTGATTGTCTAGAAATGGTCCCTTCTATGTTTAAAATTAAAACAGGAAGAGCAAAATAAAAACTTTATATGTAAAAAAAGGATGGTAAAATCATAGGAACCCAAGTGTTGTGCTCCAAGAAACCGAAATGTATTTGCCCTGTAAACATGCCCCCCCACACACATTTGGAATGCACATATACACACTTAATTAAAGTTGGTCTTATTGAAATAATTCAGGAAAAGTATCAAATACATTAAGTGAACACTAGGTGTTTATTACTCTGCTAAATAATGAAACATAGTTTCAGGAAGTGGATAAGCTGTTATTACCCTCATTTTACAGTTGAAACTCAAGCTCAGGGAAATTGAATAACCTAGTCAAGGTTTCACAGCCAGGAAACTGCAGGGATGAGATTGGAACTGAGTTTTGTCTTGATTTCAAAAAGCTGTGTTCTCTTCTCCTTTTATCTCCTTTTCTCCTGAACTATATCAGACATACAAAAACTGTACAGAGAAAAATGAAACCCTAGGTACCCATCTGCCAACTCAAGAAATAGAAATTATATATATAGTTGGACCCCTAATTATATTTGCCAATCTTGTGCTGCCTCTTTTCCTTCTGAATCCTGAATTGGTATTTTTCATTTCCATTTACATCTTTACATGTTTACTACATATATATGTGTCTCTAAACAATATTTAGTGTTATTTGACACTAATGTTAATTTTTACTAATATATAGACATATTTATATATGTATTTATGCATATATACCCATGCACATACACATGTGAATACATATGTATATATGTCTATATACTGATATGTGTGCAACTATATGCATATCTGTATATATATGATGAGATATACATGTATATGCATATACTTCACATATATGCTTAATGATGTTACAGGAAAAGTCCATCTGAATGATTGGAACAAGAATTGCTGTGAATTTTGTCAAAAATCATTTGATATCAATGAAGATGATCATATGATACTTCTCTAATTTTATAATGTAATGGATTTTTATTTATTGCTTTTCTATTATTCAAGTATCTTTGATTTTGTGGACTATATCTTGGTGATGATGTATCATTTTTGAATCTACTTTTGGATTTTAATTGCTTAACTTTAGAAATTTATTGTTAATTCAATTTATTTAAACTAAAAATTATTCACCCATTTCTCCCACTTCCTAGCCTCCATCTCTGACAACCACCAATCTGTTCTCTGTATCTCTAAGCTTGTTTTGTTTGCTTGTTTGTTTAAGTTTCCACGTGTAAGAGAGATCACATGGTGTTTGTCTCTCTGATTTATTTCACTTAGCATAATGCCTATTAGGTCCACCCATATTGTCACAAATAGCAAGTTTTCACTCTTCTAATAGCTGAATATTATTGTGTTTAAATAAAGAACCACACGTTCTTTATTCATCCATCGATGGACACTTAGGTTGTGTCCATGTCTTAGCTATTGTAAATAACTCTGCAGTGAACACAGAGGTGATATATGCCAATACGATACTGTTTGGATCTTTTCTTCCCCCTCACTACCTTTTTATCAGATATTTATTCAAAATTAGCTGTCAAAAATGATTGGGCATTTATGGAATAAACACATTTAAGTTTACACAGCAGGTTTCTTTTCTTCTGTGGTGTGTGGGTTTCTTTTCTGCAGGCTTTTTCTCAGCTGCTGGTTTCTTGGTAGCTGCAACTTTTTTTCCCCCAGAGGCTTCCTCTGCTTCTTCCTTTCCTTTCCCTTTCCCTTTCGCCTTCCCTTCCCTTTCTGTCCTTTCCTTTCTTCCCTGTCACAGGCTCCCTTCTCATCTGATTTGGCTTCTAATGCTGCAGCTGCCTCATCCATCTGGAGTCTGTGATTCTTACTCTGGTAAAGAACGGTGTTCTGGCTTGCAGTCTTCGCATATGGGTTTAGCTTCAACACAATTCTCAGCTTTTTCAGCGGATTCTTCTTTAGGACTGTGATGAATCCTCTTGTGTGGTGCTCGGAGGTCTCTCTGGATTTCTGGGCTTTACAAGATTCTGGTAACGTCTGTACTGAGCAACTTGTGCATGAGAAGGCTGTAGTTGCTCTTGAGGGAGGCAGCTTTATGTCAAGTGCCATGCAGATTATGTAACCTATGGGAAGCACTTTCAGTCCAAATGCAGAAATGTCCCACATGCTCACCAGGAACAAGTTCCAAAATGTTCGGTTTGCTTGCATTAAGTAGAGTAATTCCAGGGATGTTTCTGAAGGTGTTGATGATATGGTGTCCCTCGTTATAGATGAGGCAGGGTCCTCTGCGATGGATACAACAACAGCTTCTCATTTTGCCCCTGCCAGCTCTCATTTGCTGAGAGGCACAGAACTTTTTGCTATCACTCCAGGCCTTAAGTTTCTTAAGAAGCAAAACAACCTGCTTGGTCTTATTGTAGCCTTCAACTGTACCTTCAACCACCAAAAATGGTCCAGGAGTTCCCTCAGTAGGATGACATGAAGACATGACCAGAGCTGGGAAGGCCGAGGCAGCGGGGGAAGAGCAGATGGCATATCACTCGTGTGCTGTGTTCACCATGCAGTGACAATGGCACCAGGTTTTGGTTTGTGCAAACATTCAGCCCCCACCACATGTCTCCAAAAGTACCTTGGCCAGAACTGTGAATCCCACTGCTTCCAACTCTCGCGGGCAACGTGAACCCCACGCCTCAGCACTGGTTGGATGGCCTGCTAATTCACTGACAGCATGGGACTGTCCATTGTTTTTGCACAAGTTGGGGTGAGCAAAGTTCACAATACCTGGTCAAATGGGAGTCCTAAACATGCCAGGCAAAGTGGCATTTTTGCCAGATGACTCCCCTTTTTCAGAGTACGTTGATATCAGTGGGCACGCGCACGCCATGGCAGGAAGAGAAGGTGGTCATGCTTCTCTCAACCTTACTAGCTCCTACAGGAAAAGTTGTTTTGATTTTTTTTTTTTATTTTTCAAATGGGTTTTCTTGTTTTCTTTGGATAAATACCCAGAAGTGAAATTGCTGGATCATATGGTAGTCCTATTTTGAATTTTTTGAGAAACCTCCATACTGTTTTCCCTAGTGGCTGCCCCAATTTACCTTCTCAGCACCAGTGCATTAAGGCTTCCCTTTTCTCTATGTCTTCACCAACACTTACTATTTCTGGTCTTGTGGATAATAGCCATTCGAACAGGTGTGTGGTGATTGTGGTTTTGATTTGCATTTCTCTGATGATTAAAGATATAGACAATCTTTTCATGTATCTGTTGACCATTCTGTATGACTTCTTTAGAAGAATGTCTACTCAGTTCTTCTCATTTTTAACTGGATTTTTTTTTTTTTTTTTGCTATTTAGTTGTATGTGTTCTTTGTATATTTTGGATCTAACCTCTTATCAGATATATGGTTTGCAAATATTTTCTCCCATTCATTAGGTTGCATTTTCATTTGGTTGATGGTTTCCTTTGCTGTGCAGAAGTTTATAGTTTGATGTAGTCTCACGTGTTTATTTTTGCTTCTGATTCAAAAAATCATCCCAAGACCTATGTCAAGTTGCCTGTGTTTTCTCCAAGGAGTTTTATGGTTTTAGGTCTTACAATCAAGGTTTTAACCCATTTTGAGTTCACTTCTGTGTATGTTGTAAGATTGTGGCCCAATTTCAGTCTTTTGCATGTGGCTGTCCAATATTCCCAACACCATTTTTGGTGAAAGAAACTGTCCTTTCCGCATTGTATATTCTTGACTCCTCTGTCGTAAATTAATTGACTATATATGCATGGATTTATTTCTGGGCTCTCTATTCTGTTCTATTGAGCTATGTGTCTATTTTTATGCCAATACCATATTGTTTTGATTGCTACAGCTTTGTAATATAGTTTGAAATCAGGAAGCACGATGCCTTCAGCTTTGTTCTTTTTTCTCAAGATTGCTTTGACCATTTGGAGTCTTTTGTGTTTCCATACCAATTTTTAGGATTGTTTGTTCTATTTCTGTGAAAAAGGACATAGGAATTTTGATAGAGATTGCACTGAATCCTAAATTGCTTTAGGTAGTACGGATATTTTTAACTATTAATTCTTCCAATCCACGAGAATGGAATACCTTCCTACTTATTTTTGTAACCTTAGATTTCTTTCACCAATATCTTATAGTTTTCAGAGTATAGGACTTCCACCTCCTTGTGTAAATTTATTCCTAGGTGTTTTATTCCTTTTGATGAAATTGTAAATGGGTTTTCTTAATTTCTTTTTCTGATAGTTTGCTGTTTGTAGAAACACAACAAGTTTTCATGTATTGGTTTTGTATCCTAAAACTTAACTGAATTTATTAATTCTAACAGTTTTTTGGCAGAGTGTTTAAGGTTTTCTGTATATAGTATCATGTCATCTGCAAATAGTGACAATTTTACTTCTCATTTTCCAATTTTGATGCCTTTTATTTCTTTTTATTGCCTACTTGCTGTGTTGAATACTCTGTTGAATAAAAGTGGTGAGAATGGGCATCCTTGTCTTATTCCCAATCCAATGTTGAATACGACGTTAACTATGGGCCTGCCATATATGGCCTTTAATATGTTGAGGTATGTTTCCTCTATACCAGCTTTGTTAAGAGTTTTTATCATAAACAGATGTTAAATTTTGTCAAATGCTTTTTCTGCCTCTAATGATATGATAATATAATTTTTATCCTTCATTTTGTTAATGTGGTATATGACATTGATTCATTTGCAGATGTTGAACCATCCTTGGATCCCTGAAATAAATCCAACTTGATCATGGGGTATGATCCTTTTAATGTATTGTTGAATTTGGTTTGCTAACATTTTGTTGGGGGCTTTTGCATCTCTGTCATCAGGGATATTGGCTTATCATTTTCTTTTCTTGTGACAATTTTGTCTGGTTTTGGTATCAGGATAATGCTGGGCTTGTAAATGAGTTTGGTAGAGTTTCTTCCTCCTCTATTTTTTTCTATCAAATCTAAACTTTATTCAAGATTTATGCCTGGGTGGCTCAGTCAATGAAGCATCTGACTTTAGCTCAGGTCATGATTGAAAATGTAGTTTCACCAATTGTAACAAATATATCACTTTGGTGGGGGATATCAATAAGGGGGAGGTGATGCAAGTGTGGGGGCAGGGGGATACATATAGATCTATCGCTTTCCCTCAATTTTGCTGTGAACCCAAAAGTGCTCTAAAAAAACAAAGTCTTAATAAATTTTAAAAAAAGTAAGAAGTCCGTGATTTGGGTCAACATAACAGCATGTTTGGTAATTATGAGTAAAAATGAAATGACACCTAGAGATGTGGTCTGAGTTACCATTACACAGAAGGAAGGCAAACTAATATTCTTGCCTTCTTGGCCATGAGTTAATTTGGAAAATGTGATAAGGCCTGTGTATTCAGCCTTGGTATAGTCATGGTCATCAATAAGGTAACTAGATTTTCCTTGGAATGATCCAAAGAACCCAAAGTACCACATTGGTCATACCACAGTGCGTTTGTTTTTCCTTCACTTATTTGATCCAGGCTTAAGTGGATTATTTGCCTCATTTGGTTTACACCTTTGTTTTCCTCATAAAATTGTTTAAATATATAAGGTGAGGGACCATGTCTTATTCAGGTTTATCAATCACTATTTTTGAAGGAAAGAATTATTCGGCCAAAGATAGGAAAATTCACTTGGACCCAAACATTCTAGGCCTGAGAGAAGCCAAATCATCTGCCTATTTACCAAAGTGGGATTAATGCCACTTCACAAGCTTACAGATATAAAGATGGCCGCAAAGTCTCGATGTATATGGCCTTTGTGGAATTACATAGTTACAGGAAAATCAGTCTCCTTAAACATTCTCTCAGCAATAACATTGACAACCCTGTTCTGTTACTTTTACTAATCTGAATGTGAGTTAATGACCGTGTGGAGGTGGAAGGTGAGAAGTAGCTGTCCACACAGTGTTATACGAGAAATTCTTAAAAAGTCCCTGCCCCAAATTACTTCCACTCTTTTCTTGAAAATCCCACATTTTTAATACTAAGAAAGCCATAATTGAATATAGAATAAAAATATAAAATTATCTGTTTATAAACTGATAATAACTTGATCACTATGTTCTACCTACCTCACTGTTTCCTATGCTTTTCTTATCAAGCAGCATACCCAGGCAGAAAAGACAGACTTCTTAGATAAGAGAAGGTTCCCTAGGAATTAGAGGGCCTGAGTTTCCTTGCTGAAAACTCCAAATACATTCTTAAGATCCATTTAACATAATTAAATCTTAGTGACGAAGAACCAATCAATCGGGCAGACTCAGGTATAGTTATAGCTCTGGGAACATTGGGATAGCATAAAGATTCTGGACGTCTTCGGAATGAAGAAAATAGACATTTTCTTCCAGTTTCCTACTCTTTGGGAATTTTCTTCTTTTAAATAATTGATTATGCATTTGGGGCATCAATGATTTTATCCCATTTTCAATTCATAAAATTTCTCATATGTCTAAGCAATATCTGCATTTTACCAAGAGGCACAAGTCATAAAAATCAAAAGAATATTTTCTTTAGAATCTTAGGAACATACAGAAATCTTAGGAGAGATACTGTTGTAACATATTTGTTTTGATAAAGAACAAATTTCAAAGCTTTTTTATTTAATTCATCCAAGGTTATAAGCAAGAAATAATCTGAAGAGGCTAGTGACATAAATGGTCTTCCAGGTGGAAAAAGAATATATATCCCTAGTTTTCAATTATAGAGTAAACACCTTTGCAGACATCAACCATGAAAAGAGATGAACAAAGCTTTGGGCAGTTAAAACGCTATCAGTCACTGCACAAAAGGAATAAGAAGTATGCTTTTCTCTTTTCAATCAGTTGCATTTTAGTTATTAGAAAACAGAACATTCAATGAACATCTGTCAGTACTATTTTCAGGAGTTCTTTAGAATGTTTTTATATTTAATTAAAGGTTTGTTTTCATATTACCTTGAGCATGACTCACTGGGGACAGACACAAGAAGGGGCCTAAACATACTAATTGATATGTAGGAAAACTGAGCATATGAGTTGAGCCTATTTGTGGCATAAACTAATTTAGAAACCAAAAACTTTGGAACATATCCATAAATAAAACAAATACAAAATGTAGTCTTTGAGCAGAAACTCAAGCTTACTATACTTTGAGCAAAAGTAGTAAATGAACATAGAAATATAAAAAATATATAAGCCAAGGATTAATTTGTTACCATACATGAAAGAAGTTTTTATTTTAAGGAAGTATTTTTACAGGAAGTCTTTCTGTAAGTATTATTATGCAACTCAATTTACTATTGTTTTATCCATTACTACTTTTAAAGGATGTTAGTAGATGCCCACTGTAAGATATTTTTGTGTTGAGCAAGGAGAAAGACTTATAAAAGATTATTGAATGATACCCAGAATTATTTTAATTTTCATGTGTCTATTTCTTTCACTGGGGGTAATGATACCCTTCAAAAAAACCTGTCAAAAGTACTATTTTTCCAAATATGTCACATAAATCATTAATATGAGCTGCTTTTATGATGAAAGACTGTAGGTCAGTTTTAAGTATAAGAGAATAAGTCACATGGCCAAGTATTAACTTTTTTTTTTAACATTTATTTATTATTGAGAGTCAGACCGTGAGCAGGGGAGGGGCAGAGAGAGAGGGATACACAGAATCTGAAGCAGGCTCCAGGCTCTGAGATGTCAGCACAGAGCCCAATGCGGGACTTGAACTCACAAACTACGAGATCATGACCTAAGCCAAAGATGGACACTTAACCGACTGAGCCACCCAGGAGTCCCACCAAGTATTAAATAACGGACATTAAACTTCTCACTAACAATCTTTTTTTAATCTATTTTTTTTAAGTTTATTTATTTGTTTTGAAAGAGAGAGTGTGCGTGGAGAGGAGAGAGAGAGAGGAAGACAGAGAATCCCAAGCAGTCTCCATGCTGTCAGTACGGAGCCTGACGCCAGGGAGGGCTTGAACTCATGAATCATGAGATCGTGACCTGAGCTGAAGCCAAGAGCCAGACGCTTAACTGACTATACCACCCAGGCTCCCCAACATCCTTTTTTTATTTTAAATTCCTTTCCTGTACTTTTTGCTACACTTCCCCCTACTTTTTTTCTGTCTCCAGTATTCCTGTCTCTCTGCCCTCTCCCTTGTTTCTTCTTCTGCTTTCATTCCTTGCTGTCTATACCCTGTCTACAGTGGTACCCAATGATATTTCCAACACTGCTTGGTTTTCTGTTAGCATACATAGTTATATATAGATATTAGTAAATCAGTATATATGAGTATATGAGAGCATAACATTATGGACTATAGAATAGCTAGGCTAAAGGAAATTTCTCAGAGTTTGATTTTATTGTCAGAGGATCAATCTGAACAGTGTTCAAACTCTGAGAAATAAGTCTTTCCAATACTTCTTAGCTAGACAGATGGATAATTACTAATCAGTAAGTAAGGTAGATAAAGCAGTTCTCATGACTTCTAGTTGTATTTACAACATACCTGAGAATTTGATGTGGTAAATACAAAGACAAAAACATGGTAAAGTAGAAAAGGACTTCAAATTAAAAAGAAAAATGCAATGTTCTAGAGCAAACAGGTCTTAAAATAGTGTCCTTTCCCATTCTCAAAATTAGCTGTGTCACTAGTTAGCAGGCACAGCCATTGTTAATTTTTTCTTGTCCTCCATGTTATAATCTACGTCATTTGAGTCAGAGTCGGGCATGTATGAACACAAGTGGTGAGTGAGAGTTGTCAAATAATACAACTGTCATAGACTTGCAGATTTGGGTTTCCAGATTCCAGTGGTGCTGGCCACTTGTGATGCCACTGTAAAAATAGCATTACACTTTTGTATTGAGACCATTTATCTCAAAGACTTTGGAAGTATAGCTAATGCCATAACCCCCCAGGTGCTACATGAATCAGGTGTTTGCATGGCTAGTTACTTAGCCACTGTCAGATTTGTTTGAATTAGATGTTAAAAAGTGGATGCAGAATATTATAACTAAAGTTATATCATTTATAGACAAATAGAACCAAATATGGAGGCACAACAATAAATGAGGTTAATTTTTTAAAACCTGAGTGGAGACATACAGAAAATACTGTATAATCATATTTTCTTTCACTTTAACCAATTAAACAAATCAAGGTTTTTGACTCTTCCTGCAGCTTTCTTGAGTATTGATTGCCTCAGATCCCAAAGTAGTAGTTTCTGGCTCACCCTGTTATCTTTTCTACTTGACTAAGTGTACACTATTTTAGCTGAGTTACAAATGTCTGTTTATATAAGAAAAATATGGATAACCTGACACTATTGATACTCTGCCTTGGTGTTACTGTAATTTTCCTTTGTGTTTTCTATTCATATACCAATCCAAACCATTGGGAAGATAGAGGACATACCTTGTAGACTTATATTTTAAGAAAACTTTATTTGTGCGTGTGATTTCCAAGTCTAACCATAACATCCCTTTGTGTGTTAGCAAAGCAATGGATCCACAATACTAAAATTCTACAGTTCTTCCCCTTTAAAAAGTCCAAGAGAAGGGAATGCAGTCCAATCACCACTATTTACTCATGAGTAATCTGACAAGGTAAGTGATCAAAATCACACAACTTGTCAGAAACAAAAGTAAAAGCAAAGCTCCAGGCTTCTAGCTCAAGTTCAGTGCCTTGCCCCTTGTCCACTGTAACCTAGTTACTAGAATATAAGTGACATTCACTGCACTTAAAGTATAGATATGGATGCTACTGGAGTTTTCAAATGAAATCAAATTCACACCCAACTGTTTTTCGTATCATAAACAGCAATAGCAATTCAGCTTAGAGATAAAGCAGCACTTCAAAATATTTTCTTACAACTACTTTTTTTTTTGTAGAAGGGCAAGATTTTATTAGATGATCTCCATTGTTCCTTCTAGTTTTAATACCCTCAGAATTCATGAATCATCCTAGAACACATTGGTATGCAGCAAATGGCAAGAGGGATGCCTTTGTAAATTTAAAATGTTACAGTGCATATTTACTGCTGAAAACATAGAATAAGAATAACCATCACAGTTGAAATGAGTATTTATTCTCCCTTTAATTTTGCTATATTTCATACTTTCCTACCCCCACTATTTTCCCATTTCATTCCCATCAATCTACATAACGTGCTCTGTCCATAAAGTCAGTGTGGTAGAATCAAAAGAGAACAGGCTTTGGCATAAGTTAGTATTTGAATCCAGGCTGTGTGACTTTGAACCACATACTTAATCTTTTTTGAGTCTCAGTTTCTTCCTCTGCATAATATAATTAGATTACATGAACATAAGCCTGCCGAGGTGGTTATGAGGATCAGTGATCATAAATGGAATATGCTTAGCACAGTGCTGTGATATAATACTGATAATAATCAGATTCTTATTATTATTCCAAAACAAGTATTCTGCAAACTAGACAGGTGGGGGAAGAAGAAGGAGGAGGTAAATGGCCCAGCCATGTCTCTTTAAACATTTTACTGTAAAACTCACTTTTCTCTTTCCTCTTATAATACTCTGCTCTACTTATATATATATAAGTAGAAGGAGTGTATAATGAATACCATGTGCCATGGACAATTATGAAGATATGGCCATCTTGGGGTGCCTGGGTGGCTCAGTCAGTTAAGTGTCCCACTCTCGATTTTGGCTCACGTTATGATCTTGCAGTTTGTGAGTTGAAGCCCCACACCCCACAACAGTGCCACAGCATTGACAACACTGACAGTGCGGAGCCTGCTTAGATTTTTCTCTCTCTCCCTCTCCCCCCCCCCTCAAAAATAACTAAATAAACATGTAAAGATACGGCCATCTTACTTTATCTCTGCTTCCTCTATTCCTCCAGTCTTGAATTATTTTAGAGCAAATCCAGATGACCTACCATTTCATCCATAAACACTTCAATATTTGCCTTTGAAAGATAAGAACTCTTTCATAAAACAAACCACATGATCGATCACTAACAAATTAATAATAATTTCTTTTTATTTTCAAAGAGCTACATTATTATTCCTTTTTTAAATCGGGCTTCTCTGACAATATCATGGTCATCCTTTATTCACAGTAGAAAAGGTAAAGTAATTTGTATTGACAAAAAGTATATGAATGCCTATTTTCCTACATATTATCCCAAATTGGATTTTATAATTCTTTTATTCATTGTTAATTACCCACTTACGCTTTTATGAATTGTTTATTCATGCCTTTACTTACTTACTGTTGAAGTGTTTTGTTTTGTTTTGTGTTTTCTCATTGGTTTGTTAAGAGTTCTTCACAAACCTGGATATGTCCTCAGATTGTTCACATTGGCTAATACTGCCATAATTTTACCCTACGTTTTCATTTATTTACTAAACCAGAACATTGGAGAGAGAAAGTATGCACCTGTGGATTATTTATATTGTGGGCAAACACTATTTTTCCAGGGACCTTCCAAGTCTACTTGCAATACCCTTTGTTTCACAATGGATATGAACCCTTTGTCATATATATTGCAACTATTGCAAATATCTTCTCATTGTCATTTATTTTTCACCTTTGTTTATAGTCATTCTCTTTTTAGTAAAATTTCCTGTCTCAAGATAAACATAAATAGTACTAATTTTCTTATATTTTTACCATTTCATTTTTTATGTTACCTCAACTCAGTCTCAAATTATTGTCATATGAGGCATGAATTAGTTATAAATTTACCTTCATCTCAAATTGCTAGCTAATTGTTCTACTGCATTTCAGTAGACCATTTCCCAATGATTCTCTGCCTTCTTTTTCAACTAAATTATACACTGAACAATTTAAAAAATATACATTATATGATTAAAAAATATATTTATAAAATATATGTGTATATACAACAAAATTTGTATATATGTATATATTTGTATATATGTATATACAACAAAATTTGGGGATAAAAAAGGTTTCCTAGGAAAAATGTATTAATTTGTCTTTCATGACTTCCATTTTCTAAGATTAAAGTGACTGCACTGAATGCATTTTTTTAAAAAGTTATTTTTTAAAATAACTTTTATTTATAAAAGTAAAATAAATTTTTATAAAAAGTATTTAATAATTATAAAATATTTATAATTATTTATTTAAATAAATATATTTAAATAAATATTTATTAAATATTTGTTTAATAATTATAAAATATAATTAAATAATTATAAAAAATTTATTTTTAAAAAAGTTTTATAAAAATAAAAATAATTTACATTCATTTTGTGTGTGTGTGTGTGTGTGTGTGTGTGTGTATGACAAAAGCAGGGACCTAAGGAGTAGCATAAGTTTTAACTGAGAGTAGAAAAATAGAAAAAAAGCAGTCTACATAGGGTGTAGTGCTTTACTGGCATATAGGAAATAAAAGGAAACTAAAATTTTTAGGGAATAAACAATGAAAAATTGTGTAAATGAAATAAAATGTTAGCTGTGAATTGCAAAGTTTTCCCATTTCATTCTTGCTAAGGACTTATCAGAGTCCTTAGCAAAAAACTTATCAGCTTTTCCAAGTTGACCTCTGTATACAATCCTTATACTATACCTTTTACTTATTTTACATTTATTTAGCCCCACTATGTGCCAGGCATTTTGCTAGGCGCTGGTTATACAAAAAAGAGTATGGCTCAGTTTATGCCCTGAAGGAGTTCGTACTTGTATTGGCTTCATTTTTTATATTGTGTTGTAATTATCTGTTTATGGGCCTAAATCTCTTCCCAGACCAAGACCTTTTGCAGAACAGTGTCCATGGTTTATTCATATTCTAATCCCTGGTATTTAGAATAATTCCTGACACACAGTAGCTGCTGACCAATGAATATTTGTTGAATTCCCTGGAAGCAGAATCCCATTATTTCCAGGGTCATTTATGCCCACATTCATCTGCCAAGGGAAGATAAGCATTTATTGTTGCAAATGAGTGACTTTTTCTCCTGTGCTCAGGCTTCTTCCAGTGTTGCCATGCCACACAACTTTTTTTGTCTCCTACAAATCCACTCTCTGTCCTTCTTCACCCACCCCCTCCCTCTCCCGCACCAGGACTGTCCTGTTTCCATTACATCAGTGGTCTCCAACTCCCTAGCCTTCTTGCTATGAGGCTTTCTCAGGCTGCATGTGTTCCTCCAAAGAAAGTCTTTAGTCTTCTCAAGGTGGCCTGTTGTGGTACACTCTCCTTTCCTTTTGTCTTCCAATAACTTCATCCCTTCATCCTTCTAAGTCTATGGTGGTGGCTGGCTGGCAGCTAATAGCCCTGGGTTCCTGATACTCTTTTGTGGTTTCAATACATGCCCATTCACTCCTTTAGGAATAATCTCTTTGTAAATAAAATCTCTTCACATTATACTATTTTAAGTGTGCCATCTATTTGTTTGCTTTCAATATTTTATCATTATTATTCTTACTACTACTGCTTTTCCTGGAGAGTACAAGCATGTCAGGTAGGCGAGGAAGGTAAGTAGGGGTAGAAGTAATTTTGTGCATGTGCAGGAAAGCAGTTTTATGTTTGAAGGTATCTAATAGCCTGAAAAGTAATTCCAAATATTGGAGTATGCTTTGGCAGAAGGATCCGTGAAAATAAGCGAGGTAAAACTTGAATACCTCTAAAAATAAATGTGCTCCGAGGTACAGCGATCAGTTGGTGAGTCACACTGAGTTGTGTTAAGTTTTTATTTTTATTTATCTTATCCCAACATTAATCATGCCTATCCTGGGACACTCAATGGTTTTTCTGTCTCTTGACAAGTTGCCAAGATAAACCTATTTGCCATTATTATTTAAAGGTGATACTGTCCATCCCAGATAAAGAATTCTATTCTTCACCTATTAGTTGAGTTACAAAAACCCTGTCAAACTATAGGAACATGATCTAAAACTTTCAGGAGTAATTTTTAAAGTTCTCCAAAATGATATGATTCACTGATCTAACTTTCAGTTTCCTTGATTCTTATGGTGCATTGAGTAGTGTTCATTTTCTTCAAAAGCATAGACTCCAAGGGAATAAATCACACCTGGTTGCTTTTGCTTACTTGACTCATGATTCTGGTGGATCATTCACTAAATGCTTGCTACTGTGTTTATCTTATGTTATAAATAAAGAAATATGTAGATAAAAATATCCTAGACATTTGTACTTATTTCATTTATTCTTCTACTCAACAAGCTTTTATGAGAACCAATTAAATAATAGATATCATGATAGTGAGGCCCTGAGGAATTCTAAATGAATAAGACACATCTCATTTTTCTTAAGGTACTTAAGTGAAGATTGATGGGCTATGAAAATGAATTTCATTAAAGGTAACGGCACTTTCCCTTTCTGTTACAAAGATATAGGAAGAACTATGACCTCATAGTGACTGTAACCAAATCTCTGCATAGATACTGGTGGTTTTGGTGGTGATGGATATGTCTGAATTCACCTCCTCCACATTCTGAGACTTTTTTTCAGTATTAATATTTTTATAATGTATCACAGTTGCAAAACTCATCTGTGGTGTAGCAAGTTCAGACAAGATAAACCGTAGGTTTGATTTTTGTTTTGGTCTAAGGAAGATATATATTAAAGAAAACCCTTATACATGTGGAACCAAGGAAGCCATGAGACTTCTTTGATGTAGAAGCTGTTAAAGTAACTGCAATCGGTACCTGATGTCACTCACCCTAACATCTTGATATTGAAGCAATTTTTATATATATTGAATGTATTTATTTGAAGCATCTATTTCATCATTTCCCACTGAATAAACTTTAATAGGAAGATGTCATGTGCTGGGAAACTAGTAACTCTTGCTTTTAAGTTCCTATTTAATTCATGACTTCACTATTACTCCTGTCTCCTTGCATTTCCTCATGGCATTCCATTTCATCAATAATAGAAAAGTCTCTAGTTTTAACACACTTCATTTTTATGCACTGGAGTTCTTTTCACTGGCACTTGCTGATATTCCTCCTCAGCTATTTATGACGATACCATTGTGCTTCAAAAAGATCTATTTTTTTAGAAATGATAAAGGAACATTTTAACAAATTCTGTATTAGGAGAAATATTTAGTTTTTATGCAGTTTTTGAAAAACCAAATAATAGATTTTCAATTAATTTCTTTTAGTATACGTATAGGTTGCTCTAGATAGAAGCGTGTTGGCACTCTCAGGGAGTTATGTGATCAGTGTCCTCTCACTTACAGTTCTGACAAGGCCTGCAAATGTCCAGTGCTGATCAGGCATAGGTTCCTATGTCCTACAAATAAAAAGGAAATAAATAAGAAGCAGCAGCTTTGGACCTCAATTGTATGTCCATTTGCCCCCTTGGATAAGACAGTTCTATTCTGACCTATTGAGAGTTTAAATTGCTTAGAGAATGACCTGAAGCACATTTCAAAGATTCAGTGACTTTTTAGGAGGTCTGTATTATCTGTTCTGTGAAGAACAGATGTGTATCATTTAATTAAATTAATCACCTTACAGAAATTAAGTTTTCTTATTTTATTTTATGTACTACAAAATCATTCTCTTGTTTACAATATTTAAGATGGTCCTGAATATACAATATGCACCCAAGGGGGCTACATTAACATGCAATCGCCTGAGGGCAAAATGAATGCCTTTATTCTTGAAGACTTCATAGAAGGGGAGACCACTTCCTTGCCATACTTTATGCGGAAACTGCTTCTTACTCAAGTGAGAATTCAAGCAAAATAAAAGGACCACACATATACAAAATCAGTCTAGTTAGGTTTCCTATTTTATAAATGTATGAAAGAAGTAAAATGTTAAGCATTTGTTGAAAGGCTATCTTTAACTTTAAGTATCTCAAATAATATTAAATGTTATCAATTATAGCCTAAACTTCATCATTCAAAAGCCCCAGATAAGTCTTGTTTTTAAGGACAGGGAGACAAAGCTTGCTTTTTTCTTAATCTGGTTGTTAAATTAACTTGCCTACAGAAAACAAACTGTTTTAAACTGTTATAAATAATTAACCAAAAACAATGTTCTGCATTTTTGAAAGTCTACATTTTTTTTCAAAGCAGTAGCTTTAATTTCAAGAGAGTAGTCTTTAAAGAGAGGAGCCAAATGCATTTTTAAAAAGCCAACAATATGATTTCTTCTCTCTCATTAATATGTTCTTGGCATAGAAAAAAAGCACCTTACTTAAATAACTTCTTACTAATGGCCTCCACGAAACTCCCATCCATCCATCTACATTCTTCCCATATATTCCTGTCAATTCAATGGTTATTTGCCATTTAAGTCAGTTTTTGTTTGGAGAGCTAGACATTTTTTAAATGTGAGATACATGCTTATCTTTGAGAATTTATATTTTGGATTGTGCTCTTAATTTTTCTTATAGGATTTCCTTACTTTTACATTTTAAGGCAGAAGTCTTTTATAAATCGGGAAGATTATTTCGTGATAAAATGAATGCTGCAATCCAACGTTCCAGATTTTACCACCTACTGACTATAAAATCAGATCATGCTTTCTATTAATTCTCCAGTGACTGCAGCTTGACCATCTAGCAACCTAATCACTGGAATTAAGACTTCTTTACTTCTTTGAGTTTTCCCAAGTCCTGCCTCACATCTGCTCAGGAGCAGGTGGCCTCTTCGTCACACTGCTGCCTTTACTGGTGGTCCTGCTCATGAGACCATGAAACATATGGGCTCGGCTCTCCTGTCCTCCAAGAATGACAGCTACCAGGGCTGCCTTTTTGATCTCACACAACCTGGAGCTTGAAACAGGTGATAGATATCTCCCTAACTCCCCACAGTACAATTGAGACCAGGCTAAAACGATGACTAGACTTTATTAAAAGTTTGGATGTCATGGAAGGAAAGAACAACAAAGATAGTAACTTACTATTTCTCTAAGAGTGGCTACTCTAAAAGCAGACAGAACCTCGGATCTCTTACTGGTGAGTTTCAGGCTGGCTGACAGCTCACCAGGAATGTCCCAGCATATCCATGACTCAGCCCTGTCCACACTCCTAGACCTAATGTGAAGATGCTCCCCTACTCGTGCTTTCTCTCTCTCAAAATAAATAAATAAACTTGAAAAGAACTGGGAGTAAGACTTCTTACCATCCTCTCTATCCCTGCTTTACATTACAAATACCCACAGATGAGACAGATAACTGTGCATATACACAGTTATTGATACTTCCAGTATGGCTCAAATCCAGTTTGTGAAAAGAAACATTTTCTAAGAAACATTTATAAAAGCTCTTCTAAAAAAATCCCCAATTTACATCATTAAACGTTAATTTGCCATTCTGAAACATTTGCTTTGGAGCTTTCTCACGGAGTTGAGGGTTGTTTTATTTTTTTTCTCCCCCAACAATGAGTTGAAACTCCTCTGTTCTTTCCCTAGGAACAAAGTAACAGGCTTCCTCAAGTATTCCATCCAGGAATGTAGGACATTTTTCATACCTTTGAAAGTAGCAGAGGTCTTGCGTTTTGTAGGGATAGTCAGTAGCGGAGATATCAGTGCAAAGAAGAGGTCACCAAGTTTCAAAAATCGCCAAGTTTTAGAATCCAGAGTACCCTATAAAATAACTACCCTAAAACTTAACAGCGGCCATAGAACAACAATTTTTTATTCTCACGACTCTCAGTTGGGCAAGGCTGGACTACAGGGGCTGGGCCCTGAGCCACAGGCTACATATCGGGTTCAGGCCTGCTATAGATACCTCATTCGGGAGCAGCCACTGAGGCACCTTCTCATGGCAGATCCCCAGAGTTCAGAGGGCTACTCAAGTGCATGAGTCCATTCAAGTTTATGCTTGAGCCATCAGTCAAAGGAAGACAGACAGCCTAGCCCGGTGTTAAGGGGTAGAGAAGCTCACTTAGCCCTCTTCTCCACAAAGCTGTGGTAAGGGTGTGGGTGCATAATTCTACTACAGAGGAACAGTAGTTTTGTCCAATAATACAATTCAAAGAGAAAGAGATCTGTGGGTCCACAGCAGAGGGCACATCTGTATGCTTTCTGATAGTGCCCTGAGCATGATGGTGTCAGTACTGATAATAACGACCATGACAGCACTGATAATGATAGCAGCCAACTACTACTGAACACTATGTGCCAGGCATTGTGCTAAGCACTTTACATTAAGCGACCTCATTTTACCCTCACAGCTCTGTGAGGTACGTAATTTGCACACCCTTATTTTACAGGTGAAAATCTGAAGGTTAGGAAATTGAAAAAATTTTGCCTCAGGTCACAGAGATATGGCATGCCCAGGATATGCATCTAAGTGATGCCAAAGTTAGCCTTCTTAAAAAATTCACGATTCTGCCTCTCTACAGTGAAGCCACCAAATCGGTTGCCTGAGGAACTTAGGCAGACAAAGCCATCTGAAGCCCTGCAAAAATGTCTTGTTTCTCTTGCAGGACACAGAGGTTGGCAAGCACCCCTGAGCCCAAGGAGTCTTGCGGACAGGGTGACCCACCAACAATAACCAGAGGCATGTGCTCCACTTCTCCACCCTCCCTGATTGCAATGACCCAGGTAAAAGGATTGGGGAGAAAGAACTAAGAATTACCAAGGTCAAATTTTCCACTGGCTTGGTGTAAAAAATAATTAAGCATAATTATAGAAAATGATAAATATATATTTTCTTATTTTTTTAAATATTTATTTACTTCTGAGAGAGAGACAGACAGAGGGCAAGTGGGGGAAGTGCAGAGAGAGGAGACACAGAATCTGACCCAGACTCCAGGCTCTGAGCTGTCAGCACAGAGTCTGACGCAGGGCTCGAACTCACGAACTGCAAGATCATGATCTGAGCTGAAGTCGGACGCCCAACCGACTGAGCCACCCAGGTGCCCCAGAAAATAATAAATATATTTCTTGTGCCTATACATTTGTACAATGAGATTTATACCCATTACATAGATTATCTCTATTCTCTCTTACCACTTTGCAGTATAGAGTGTTTCCTGTAGATTATGAACAACTAGAAGTGAGGAAATTTCTGTTATTTGACTTTGTTCCATACACACAGTAGAGTGCCACACTACTGTCGATTGATGGATCACTGAAATACCCTTAATAAGATTTCTCTATTACTCTATGTTTCCCCCTAATAAATTCTGCTTACTTAAAATTTTGAAGTCTTGATTGTAACTATAAAGTCAATGACCATGGATAGCTTAATAGCTTATACCTCAAATGATCTTGCTCTTAGGAATGTATTTCCTTTTTTTTTTTTACCCCTTTTTTTATTCTTAAGGTATTTGTTTTGAGGCTATATCAGAGAATGTACCATGAAAATATTTTAGACAAAATGTTCATTAAGCACAGTATGTAATTTCTAAGGGCAAAGGGTACTTACACACTGTAATGGGAAGAGCTGCAGAATTCATCAAGAAAAACAATGTTGGTGAAGAGGAAGAGGAAAAACATTCTCAGGAGAGAATGATGCCAGGGAGAACTGCGGCAGATGACTCAGCAGGAGAAGGTCTCACTACTCCCGTCAAGAGCCAGAGAGCCGAACGCTGTCACCTGAGAGGACAGCCAGCCAAGGGATCAAGGCTGCTCCTAGGACTGAGGCAACTTCGCGTAAATCAGAGCCAGCGTTGGTATATGTAGTGATACCAGCTAACCAGTTAGTTGCTTGCCTTATTAGTCACTTCCTTCCTTCCTATTCCTCCACCTCATTGTGGTCTTGCGAGCTCAGCCATTATATAATCCCCCTGACCTCCAGGAGAAGTTTTTTTCTGACTTTTCTTCCTCCGAATTTTTATTTAAGTTCTAGTCAGTTAACATATAGTTGTAGTATTGGTTTTAGGAGTAGAATGTAGCGCTTCATTCCTTACATACAACACTCAGCGCTCATCACAACAAGTGCCCTCCTTAATGCCTATGGCCTAAGGAGAATTTTTTTCTCTTGGATAAGTACCAATGTTGACAGCTTTTATTTGAGTTCATGGGGGACGATTATGTCAGGAATACCAAGATGTGTGCATAGACTTTTACAAGTCTGAACTAAAACTGAAAAGCATTGAAGGAAAAGCCTGGGATCTTATGCTCACTCCTTCATTCACTCATGGACCATCCAGTCACAACCTATTGTTTACTACGTGCTGGACTCTGGTTGCTGGGGTTCACACATTCGCTGGGGGAGACAGAGACATGAATAACTCCTGTGTGGTATCACGGGAACTAGAATAGAGGCATTCTCCAGTTGCAGGAGAGCACAGAAGAGGGAAGGCACTATAGAAAATAGAGGACGATTTTTAGACTTTTGAGCTGAATCTTTATTTATTTATTTATTTATTTATTTATTTATTTATTTAATTTATTTATTTATTGAGGGAGAAATAGTACGTGTTATCGGACAGGACCAGAGAGAAAGGGAGACAGAGAATCCCAAGCAGGCTTAGGGTAGTCAGCACACAGCCCAACACAGAGCTTGATCCCATGAATGGTGAGATCATGACCTGAGTCAAAATCAAGAGTCAGACATGTAACTGACTGAGATACCCACGTGCCCTGAGCTGAATCTTGAAGGATGATGAGCAGTTTGCCAGCTAGCTCAGAGAGAAAAAAGTCACCCAGGAAAAAAGAACAGCATTTAAAAAAAAATTTTAACGTTTATTTATATTTGAGAGACAGAAAGTGGACAGGGGAGGGGCAGAGAGAGAGACGGAGACACAGAGTCCAGAGCAGGCTGCAGGCTCTGAGCTGTTAGCATAGAGGCCAAACCGGGGCTCGAACTCACAAGATGTGAGATCATGACCTGAACTGAAGTCAGACGCTTAACCAATTGAGCCAGCGAGGCGCCCCAAGAACAGCATTTTTAAGGACTCAGATTCATGAAAGGGCATGGTGTCGTTATGGATTAGAAAGTAATCTCACGTGTTTGGGCGAGGTGTGAAAAGAAGAGGAGAGATAAAGCAGGAAAGAAAGCAAGGCTGTGATTGGCTTTGTGTGCTGTACTTAACATAGAGATGGTTACAGATTTTACTAATGGAGGTAGTTTTTAATGGGAACTAATCATTCTGTTGGCCAGTTGGGGAATGATGTGAATATTCTAATTCTCTCTACTGATGGCAAAATGATGCTAGTGATGAGTAGGAACAGCTGAATCCAGCAGGGACAAAACCGAGTAGGGCACAGAGCTGGCCAGTTTCTACTCCACAGATCTGCACAAGATTGGTATCTGTGAATATTCTTGACTTACTGGGGTTTGGTATGTGTGTGTCTATACAATGATATTTGGTTCTATAATTGGTATAAAGAAAAGTGGGCTGGAGTGGAATATAAATCTTGGAGCTCACTCAGATTCTAGAAATTCTTAATTACGCCTCGGCTCACAATTACACAGAGTTGCCCTTCAGGTTCCTGTGAGACATGAGTAATAGGTATAATATGTGAAAGTATCTGTGACCCAACCCTTCCTTAGTAAATGGGGGAGTATTTTAGTTCAAGAGAAAAAGAGAAGCATTAGAAGAACTGGTGTGAGAGATAAAATCCTTGAGAAAAAGTCCTTGTTAGTGTTTCTCAAAGGTTTAATCTTTTTTGTCTTCCCCTCAAAATTAGTCAGCAAGGCAGAGTGGTTAAGAGCAAGCTTTGGAGGTAGATAACTCTAGGCTCTTACTCTGACTCTATCAAGTAACCGTTGTGGGACCTGTGGCAAATCAGGTATCATCTCTTAACCTAATTTCTCAGCTATAAACTGAGCAAAATAGCACCTACGTCAGGAGGTGCCTGACGACCTCAAACTAGGTAATCTGTGGAAAGTACTTAGCACAATGCCCGTCGCAGTAATCACAAACTAAATGAGTCTTTGTCAGAGTTTTTCTATAAAGGATCTATTTGGATTTGAAACACATTACTCACAGCCTTTTCTTTTAAAATAAATTTTTCTTAGGGCGCCTGGGTGGCTCAGTCGGTTCAGTGTCCGACCTCAGCTCAGGTCACGATCTCACGGTTTGTGACTTCGAGCCCCACATCAGGCTCTGTACTGATAGCTGAGAGCCTGAGGCTGCTTTGGATTCTGTGTCTTTGTCTCTCTCTGCCCCTCCCCTGCTTGTTCTTTCTCTCAAAAGTAAATAAACATTAAAATTTTAAATAAATTTTTCTTGCCTATTCCCTCCCCTAAGCAGTATGTCCTGTTCATGTCATATGTCACAACATAAACTTCGGTCCCTCCTCTCTCTTCTAATGCTTGCTGTTAAGAGCCACGAGGACCTATTTCTTTCTTTTTCTTTCTTTCTTTCTTTCTTTCTTTCTTTCTTTCTTTCTTTCTTTCTTTCTTTCTTTCTTTCCTTCCTTCCTTCCTTCCTTCCTTCCTTCCTTCCTTCCTTCCTTCCTTCCTCTTTCTTTCTTTCTTTTCTTTCTTTCTTTCTTTCTTTCTTTCTTCTTTCTTTCTTTCTTTCTTTCTTTCTTTCAGTAAACTCTCCACCCAACGTGGGGCTTGAACACATAGCCTCAAGATCAAGAGTTGCATGTTCTCTAGACTCAGCTGCCAGGCTCCCTCCCTATTCCGTTTTCTGCACAGCACCTCCTGTTCCCTTTTTATTACCATTTTGACACCTTCAGGCCTGTCTATAGACAGCTTTGGTTCTTTAGTAATCCTGTCTGAGAAGTATTTTTTGACCTGTGGAATAGCTCATTAACAATATGACTGTATTTGTTGTTTGCTCTTAAGAACTTGCTCAGGGTTGAAGAAGATCTGAGATTTCTCACTCTAAGTTGACTCCTTAGTCATGAAAACTGGAAAACTAAAAATGGAAAGTCACAGCGTGCCTGGGTGGGTCAGTTGGTTAAGCGTCTGACTTCAGTTCAGGTCATGATCTCACAGTTCATGGGTTCAAGACCCACAACGGGCTCTCTGCTATCAGCACAGAGCCTGCTTTGGTCCTCTGTCCCCCATTCTCTCTGCCCCTCCCTTGCTCATTCTCTCTTCACTCTCTCTCAAAAAAAAACATAAAAAAAAAAACCCTTGGGGCGCCTGGGTGGCGCAGTCGGTTAAGCGTCCGACTTCAGCCAGGTCACGATCTCGCGGTCCGGGAGTTCGAGCCCCGCGTCGGGCTCTGGGCTGATGGCTCAGAGCCTGGAGCCTGTTTCCGATTCTGTGTCTCCCTCTCTCTCTGCCCCTCGCCCGTTCATGCTCTGTCTCTCTCTGTCCCAAAAATAAATAAACGTTGAAAACAAAAACAAAAACAAAAACAAAAACAAACAACAAAAAAAAAACCCTTTAAGTCACTAGGTACAAGATAGCAACTAGATTTAAATAATAATTATATAGCCAAATATTATTTCTTATAGGGGAAAATTTGACATTGGAATGACAATGTTGGAAATATTGAGCTTGTTATAGCTCAATGAAGATGATTTGTTTTCAAACTTGCAATCAGGAATTACCTTTAATTCTTTAGGCTTTCCCAATAACCAAGAAAAAGCTACCACCTGCAGGAGATAAGTTTTGCATAATTATAAGTTAGCACATTGAAGATGGGATTTTGAATTAAAAATCTAGGCTAAAAGATCATGCGTGCTCTGGCATCATTTTGGTTTCCCATTAACTTACTATGTCTTAGTTTTCCCATCTAAAATGGAATCAACAAATCCTTACCTTTCTTTGTTTATAGGGGATTAGTAAGGCTGAATAAAGGTGTATCTATCTATCTATCTATCTATCTATCTATCTATCTATCTATCTATTTGTCTATCTATCTCATATATGTGAGAACCCTCTGTGTTCCTTGGAGGAAAGCTACTATTTAAATTCAAGCCATTATTATTGGAAATGGTAAGAGCACTGAAGCAGGAATATGCACACTGACCTTCTATGAGCTTCAGCTGGCAGCTCAGGCTTGCTGTACATTTCATTCTCAAGTCATAAAGCTGACAGGTGGGCCCTCAGTTGTGGAGTGGAGGTGGAAAGGGTCATGTTATTATTTGGGGACAACATGAACCATGTCGTATGTAACATGCTGTAGATAAAGACCTAGAAAATCATTTTAGGTTCTTATTGCCATCCGTAAGGGTCTCACGGTTACTCATAACAGAACTACCAGTGTAGAATCTGAGGCATTTTCTACTGCAATTAAAAATAGAAAAGAGTGTAAGATGTGTATGTGGGCAGAATGAATGGCAAGAATTGGCAGGGCCTGTTCCACCCTTCCTTCCTTTGAAATCTGATCTATAGTATCTTTTCTATTGTTTTCAGGCACAAATCTAAATTCTTTGTATCTACTGGTGTGTTAATATTCCGGACTTTGAGTGCCTTATAAGAAGTTATTTGGTTTTCGTTTTTTCATGACTCAGTTCAGTAAATCTCCCAACCGGCGTAAATATCTTTAGTTTTGTGTTGAAATCTTTGTTTTGCTTTGCAAGCCCAATATTATCTTGTAGCAGGTGCAGATTCTGTGTTTTCTGAGTTCTTAACGAACATAAATCCCTAGTGGAGATATTTTTCATTCCTTGCATGCCATTGCTCTGATAATGATGCTTATAAAACACAGAGAGATCTTTTTCTAGATTCCATGGCTAAGCATATGTTTCAAGAAAGGCCAGTGTTCATCAGGATATGTGCAACTGCCTACGAGTCTCTGTAGATATATGTGTGTGTCGTTGAGTAAGTTTGCTAGAGATAAAAGCCATTTTATTTATTGCAATCCTTTGCCTTCGATGCAGTTCATACAAAGTGTGTCACACCCTGAAACTGTTATATGATCTTTTCTATGTTCCTGGAGTCATTTAGTTGCTAAAACATAATTTAAAACGATAATTGCTGGAAATGGGCATGATCAGAGAAGAGTTCCAGGGTAACTTTGCAAATAAATACAGAACATTTATAAGCACACTTTTTACAACCAGTTTCCTACACGCTATTTAAGAGATATCCGGGTGAGGGAAAAAGCGAAACTAGTATTTTCTACCATTCATTTAGCGTACATTATAATTTTCCAGAAGCAAGCATAAGCATCTGTTTGGAAATAAGAGAATGGTGCACTGATGTGTCTGTCTCTCTCCATAGCTGATGGAACTAATGAGCGGGAGGTGGAATCTCTGAGGTCAATGATTGTTATGTTAATAAAGTTACCTTTAGTGAAGCTTGCAACCTACTAGACACAGTGAGACTCTGTCTTTACAACTTTCTCTTGAAGGTTTACAAAGCCGCATGCCCATCCTAAGATAAATATAAGCTCCTACTAATATTTGTGTGAAGCTGGTTAGGATTGACAGACTCTTGGTGGCTGATCTCTGAAGGGGTAGACGGATTCTTGTGATCCCTGTCTGCATTCTCCTCTTCCCGCAGATCTAGCAGCTCACCCCTTTGATTGCTGCTAGATGCTTTCTGTGAATGCCCCTTTGTTACCTAAAACTACGTGGCTAAAGCTAAACTCTAAGCTTGGTTCATGTGTTTTTCCTTTATTTCACTCAGTCAAGTGACAAAAATCCACCAAGTTTTTGTTTTCCCTCCCTCCCTCCTTTTATCCATCTGTGCATTTCTCCAACCAGTATGTATTTATTAAGCGTGTCCTCTAAGTGGATCTCTGGGTATACAGACATCAACAAGGCAGCCACATGGTTCTTCCTCCTTCACTGGCAGAACTATTTAAGGATCTCCTATCTAAATCGTTGTTTTCAGTCTCCCTTATTTTTTTCTTCTCCTCTTCCCACAACCTCCTATCCATCCTACGTGTTGTTACCAAATTAGTTTGAAAAACTTTTCCTTTCCTATTATTCTTCTTTTGATTTTTTATGTTTTGAAAATATAAAAAGCAGTCACAGTGCATGGGCTATGTTAAAAAATGTAGCAGATGGATATGGCTTGTGGGTGTGGTTCATGGACTCTTGCTATAGGCAGAAGATTCTCTCTTGAGTAATTCCACTCTTCTGTGTATGTTTTTTTTTTTTTTTAACTCTTAATTGTTTTTATTTTCCACAGAAAGATGGAAGTGGTTTGGGGAATAAGGGTAGGAAGAAGCCCTTCTTTCCTCCTCACCTTCCTCAAGCCATGTCTGACATCTTCTCAGTGGATATCTTCTTAGCCTTCTTTACAAGCTCTTCTCCCCAGTAACACTGATGTATTTACTGCCTTCTGAGCAAGCTGCACATCTTCCTAGTGCTACACTTTGCTCATCCTTTTCTTAAAAAGTCACCCCTCACTATCCTACCAATAGGTATTCTACTGTGTCCTTCAAGGTTCTACTCAAAATACAGGTGGATCATAAAGATTTCCTTGATCCTCGAGTCCAGAAATTGACATTTTTTTTTCTGTGAAGGACCAAATAGTAAATATTTCAGGTTTTCTGGGCCATACAGTCTCTATAGCAACCATTTAATTCTGCTGCCTTATCAAGAAAGCAGACGTAGGCAAATGTAATGGAATGAGGGTAGTTGTGTTCCAAGAGGACTTTATAAACATTGAAATTTTACTTTCAAACAATTTGCAAGTGCCATGATATATTATTCTTCTTTTGACTTTTTATATTTTGAAAATATAAAAAGCAGTCATAGTGCATGGGTTATGTTAAAAAATGTAGCAGATGGATATGGCTTGTGGGTGCAGTCCATGGACTCTTGCTCTAGGCAGAAGATTCTTTCTTGAGTAATTCCAGTCGGTAAATCGTTCGAACCATGCACGTGGCATTCAGGCTACTTTTAATATATTGATCTGTGCTGCATTTTAAGTGTGTGTTTATTAACTTTACTCAGACCAGAATTCACTGAAGCAGGGTTTGTATTTCATACGTCTTCCTACTTCCTTAGCACCTATGATAATATCTTGCATATAATTAGTGTTCCATGAAAATATGGTGATACGAGTGATTCAAGAATCTCTGTTAGAATCTCTGTTAGAAAAGTCTTTCTGCCTGTTTGTTTAGATCAAAGTAAATAAGAAATAATATTTTTCCCAGATGCCTTGTTATGGAATTATTATCTCTTTTCCTGGGCTCGTGTGTGAATTTAAAATGCAGCTTGTGAATTAGAGGGATAAATCTGACAAAGCTTATTTTTTTCTTTATAGTCAATATAGCATTAATATGGAAGTATTCACTTTCTTTGCAAATAAATTTGGAAAACAGCCGAGCGAAATTAGGATAGCAGCAACAGGAGCTTCTAAAACATCTTCCTAGAAGCAGGACATGAAGGTGTCCTTTGAGATTTCTTAGGCTGCCTGTAAATCAGTGACTCAGTGTTCCCTTGGACCCAGATTCTGTAGTAACCGTAACACTGACACATCCAGTGTCTGTGGTCGGCCTGGGCTCCCTGGCAGCCGAGCTAAGGCCACTGAGTAAGTCATGGCTATCATGGACTTCGAACATAGCACCGGCCTTAAATTGGGGGGAAAAAAAGCAGTTGAATAAAAAGTTGTGCATTTCATTAACTAGAAAGGTAGATATTTCCAGGCATGAAAACATGCCACAAAAGAAAATCTAGGCACTTCCTCCTTCCATTAGCTCTATAATACTCATCGTCAAACATGTGCTACAGACACTCCTTGGAGTAGATGAAGGGATAGGTTGAGCTCTGTAATTCTTCTGGTTTTTATGTTTGTCACTAGTTTTTCAGGCCAGCTGGCTAAGCAGGGACTATTTCTAGCCTAAAGGAAGCTCTAAGGAAGACCTTGTGATTTAGTTGCTAAGTAAGTATTTCTGCAGATGCTGTTATCTTTAGGTAATGATGTCCTACTTTGCAAATGAAAGTATGCATTTATTTTGGAGGAATAGATTTCAGAAATCTTGAGCTGTCTAATCTGGGATTCTGCAATGAACTACTGGTGTGTCTAAAGACAGTGACTCGGGGCGCCTGGGTGGCGCAGTCGGTTAAGCGTCCGACTTCAGCCAGGTCACGATCTCGCGGTCCGTGAGTTCGAGCCCCACGTCAGGCTCTGGGCTGATGGCTCAGAGCCTGGAGCCTGTTTCCGATTCTGTGTCTCCCTCTCTCTCTGCCCCTCGCCCGTTCATGCTCTGTCTCTCTCTCTGTCCCAAAAATAAATAAACGTTGAAAAAAAAAATTTTTAAAGACAGTGACTCTCATTTGTCACGCACTGGCCTGGATGGTGTGCAAGTTTCTCTTTGGCTTCATAACTCCACTTGTGTTTGAGTGCCCACTAGGACTGTAAATATTCTTGTTTCCGACGAGAATGGAAAACAAGCAGTCTGGTCTTGCTTGTGTAGGATAGTATTCCCAACACCCCTGAGGTGCAGATGTGGAACTCTGTTCCTACGTAACAGAAAGCTGCACACTGCACCATGGATAACTTGGCCCCTTGTCACATGTGCTTCCTGCTTCTGAGAAGTCCTAGCTTGTGAAAGGATATAATAAACTCTCTGCTTTGTCCGCTGGTTATAATACTTTAAATAACTCAGATTACTTCAGGCTAAGCAGGATTGAAAAATATTCTTTTTCTTGACTGTGGGAGCAAAGCATGAGAGATTTACTTTTAATCGCTCACTTGCCCTCTTTGATGAAACTTAGTTTCATTTTCTTGTTCTTCTCCTTCTTCTTTTCTTTTGAAATCCTATTTTCCACCTTATATTAAATAGTTTCCAGATTGAGTTGTTAATCCGAACAAATATGACTTTTTTGGCTCTCTTGATTGTTCTGACCACATTTGTGCCGTGGAATTGACCACCTTGGCCTTCTGGGAATTGACCATACTGGGGGGATGTAAGCATGACTTGCAAGTCCAGACTTACTGTAAAATACCAATTCCATTGTTGGCTGGCCATAGAAAACTAGGAAAATCATTTACCCTCTCTGAGCCTTAGTTTCTTAATCTTTTTAAAGACTAAATTACACAGAGCATACAAATAATGTAACACACTGTTTTACTCAGAGTAGGAATACATAAATACTACTTTTTACTCCCCCAAACCCTCAGGTAGGTCTTTCTGTTGTTATTGTTTGCTGTTGTCATTGTCTAGCAACTGGGTAATTGCTGATTTTCATCACTGTATTTTTTGGAGAGATACACTTCGAAGAATCTCAGAATTCTTATCAGATGCTACACCTTCTACCCATCCTCACCTTTGACCCCCACCCCACCACCCTTGCAAAATGTGAAACAAATAGCTACTCTTTTGCATGGTTTTCTTAAAAAGGGAGAGCAAGGACTGCAAAATAGTTAAATTTGAGAGGAAGTGAAACAGGTGGGAGTAAGACCTGAAATTCTTGCTTTCCATGGTGCTATGATAAGCATTACTAGATCACATTCTCTACTCAGAATGTCTTATCATTTATTTTGTGTCAGTATCCAAAGAGATGGTTTGACATTTGTTTTGTTAAGTAAAAATAAAACTACAAAATTTTAGGCTGCTATCACTTTTTAGTGCATAGTACATTGTGCTCCAACACAGAAATTTAAACAAAAACAAACAACAAACAGTTCCTCAAATCTATTAAAACCTAACACCTCTCAATCTTAAATTCCAAAGTGAAGTTTCATTTAGTGTCAGTATCACCCACTTTAGCACACATTCTCCGACTACTGATCATTTTGGTCTTTACGAATCTTAATTTATAAAAAGTCTGCTTCTTTATAATTGTGGATGTAATGCCATCTGAACCATAACTACAAAAACCTCTCCAATTCGCTTCCCATTGCTGAACAGATAATATTCCAATTTTTCTGACAAGTAAATACGAAGTATACGATGAACTTGACCAGTATTTTGATAAACGTCATGGAATATAATGAAATACCTTCACAATTTCCTTCTTTTCTGTTGTTACTAGGCCTCTCTAGTAAATAAATAAATGATATTAGTCAGTGTTAAGAAGACATTCTTAGGGCACCTGGGTGGCTCAGTTCGTTAAGTCTCTGACTCTTGATTTCCACTCAGGTCACGATCTTGCAGTTTGTGGGATCAAGTGGGGCTGTGTGCTGACAGCCCAGAGCATGCTTGGAATTCTCTCTCTCTCTCCCTCTCTCTGCCCCTCCCCCCACTTGTGCATGTGCGCGCTCTCTCTCTCAAAATAAATTAATTAATTAAAAAAAAAGACACTCTCTCATTCATTAACTGGGAATGGTATACTGAATTTAAGTGCTTTAATTTTAGAAAATTGTTTCACTAAAATTTTCTTGATTTATGTAATGTCCTTCATATGATATTCATTCTTAACTTTTTATTTTAATGATATGGAAATGAAAATACATTTTGAGATATTTATTCCAGTCCATATCTATTATGGGTTCAATTGTGTCCTCTGAAATTCCTCTGTTGAAATCCTAACTCAGTATCTCAGAATGTGAGTGTATTTGGACACAGGATCTACAAGACATAATTAAGGTGAAATGAGGCGATTAAAGTAGGCCTTAATACAATATAACTGGTGCCCTTAAAAGAACAGGAGATTAGGATAGAGGCACACACAGAAGAAAAACCAGGAGAAAACTACCATCTACAGGCCAAAGAGAGAGGCCTCAGATGAAATCAACTTTGATCTTGGACTTCAAGCCTACAAAATTGTGAGAAATAAATTTCTGTTGTGTAAACCATCCAGTGTGTGGTGCTATGTTATGGCAGCCCTAAGAAACCAATACAACATCTTAAATTTGGTAATAATATTGTCTGATGGAGTAAGGATTCCCCATGTGAATGAAGGTCCCCTTCATTCTCTTTTGAATGCCACCAAAGTGTGACTGACAAACTTTCTGCGCATAAGTATTTTAAAAATTTCTCTTATAGGCAAGTATTCTGTAATTCAGACTTGAAACAAAATTAACCTTTTCCTTCAGTTGTAACAAGTTAATGAGATCTTACTGGATAATCCACCACTGGGTAATTTTTACAAAATTGGTTTTAAAACACCTTCCATATTCAATCAGTTCTTAAGTCTTATTGCTTTTGCTACCTTTCTCATAAAATACAGCATTTTGTTACCTTATTTTCCCTTATTTGTTTGAAACACAAACACTAATGTCTCTTCTGGGCTCATTATAACTTCCTAAATGTTGTCACCTACAGAATTTTTCCACTTCCAAAATATTTATTACATAGACTCCAGAATTATAATTATGACACAAAATTTTTTCATGCAAATTTCTTCATTAGTTGCCCATTATCTACAGAATAAAATCCAAACTCCTTTCACAATACAGTAGCACATGCTTTGTGATACAGGCCCTGCATACTTGATCTGCTGTGTGTCTATTCCCAACCTCCCAAGCTCAACCCTTGTTTTACTCACTGATCCTTATTACCTACAGCTCCTAGAAAGCACTGGGCTTTAAAAAAAAATGTCTGTATATCTTTGCATATGTCGTTCTTACCGCTTGTAATGTTTTTCCAATATTCTCCGACCAACTTCTCACCCTTCAAGTCTTAGCTCAAATAATATCTCTTGGTGAATTGAAATGTGCCTCCTGTGCTCCCATGATGTACTGTTTATAGCGCCTTGTCTATCTCCACTCTAGATCAAGGTGTTTCCATATTTGTCTACTCAGTTTCTAGTACCATGCCTTCCTGGCGAAGGGACTCATTAGCTATTTATTAAGTGAATACAACAATGAAACCGGGTATGGGGTCATAAAATTGCTCAAAGTGTTCAAGAAGACCTTATGTTCACCACAAAGTCTTCATGGAAATGACCATAAAGGAAGATCATTTCAACAGGGCCAATTTTATCCATGGAACGATGTAATTGGGGGTTGTATTACAGAAGAACGAATAATACCAAGCAAATTGTAGTTTTGACCACATGAGCAAAGACATGACAATTATAAATGGATATAATTAATATACATTATGGTCTAATTTCAATAAGACATATATACACGTCCTAGATATATTTTTAATTTAATGTATTACAAAGTAAATATAACTACTGAATAATAAATTTGACATTTATTAAATTTGCTGAATCTTCTAAAAAGCAGTTAAGTCTTCCTTGCTTCTTTGAAAACATATAACACCAGTACCATTAAAATAAAATTCTATAATTATATACTTGAAGTAAACTTGAAAGCATTATCAAGCATTAAAAAGCATTTAATGGCAAATGTAGTTTTTTTTTCCTTATAATAATTTATTTTGGAATTAGTGTGGAGTGGGCTTAGATCTATTTGAAAAGTCTCTGCATTTACATACACAGCTGGTGGGGATGTAAATTAGAAAATATATCCGAAAGCAATTTAGCTTTATGCTTTTATATTTTTCAAACTGTTCATAGTGTTTGAACTGGTATTTGCAATTCTGGAAGCTAACCTTAAGAAACAAATCAGACATTTACAAAGACTTCATGAAAAAGTGAGTTTATCACAACACTATCTGAAATTCAAAAACTTAAAAACATCAGTAAAAGATTCGTTAGAAAAACATGGCATTTCTGTTCGGTGGAATATTGTACTGTCATTAAAATTTACAAAAGCATGATAAAACATTGGTATTACAATAGTGAAAAGCAGGTTACCAAACTATGCTTACAATAAGATTGCAGTTATGATATTAAAATATGCTGAAGGACAATGAAACTAAAAGTTAGTAAAAGGAAGGAAATAACACAGATCAGAGTTGAAATAAATAAAATAGACACTAAAAGGAAAATGGAAAAGATCAATGAAAGTAAAACTGTTTTTCTTTCAAAGAGATAAAATGGACAAACCTTTAGCTGGATTCACTAAGAACGAAAGACAGAGGACTCAAATAAATAAAAGTAGAATTGAAAGAAGAGGTGTTACAACTGATACCACAGAAATATGAAGAATCATAAGAGATCACTATGAAAAATTACACACCAACAAACTGGACAACCTAGAGAAATAGGTAAGCTTCTTCCTAGAAACACACAGTCTACCAAAACCGAATTATGAATAAAAAATCTGAATAGGGGG
Organism: Lynx canadensis; assembly: GCF_007474595.2. Classification (NCBI taxonomy): domain Eukaryota; kingdom Metazoa; phylum Chordata; class Mammalia; order Carnivora; family Felidae; genus Lynx; species Lynx canadensis. The sequence continues at coordinate 150,162,266 of NC_044303.2, read as the reverse complement.
CGCCTGGGTGGCGCAGTCGGTTAAGCGTCCGACTTCAGCCAGGTCACGATCTCGCGGTCTGTGAGTTCGAGCCCCGCGTCGGGCTCTGGGCTGATGGCTCGGAGCCTGGAGCCTGTTTCCGATTCTGTGTCTCCCTCTCTCTCTGCCCCTCCCCCGTTCATGCTCTGTCTCTCTCTGTCCCAAAAATAAATAAACGTTGAAAAAAAAAATTAAAAAAAAAAATCTGAATAGACTGGTTACTAGTAAGAGATTGAATCAGTAATCAAAAGCCTTCTAACAAATAAAAGTCTGGAACGAGATGGCTTCATTAGTGATTTCTACCAAACATTTAAAGAAAAGTGGATACCAATTCTCAAACTCTTCCCAAAACATAGATGAGGAGAGGGAATCATTTCCAAATCCATTTTTTTTTTTTTGAGGCAGGCATTGCCCTGATACCAAAATCAGGTGATGATGCCACAAGAAAGAGAAGAAAATTACAGACCAATATTTCTGATGAACACAGATGGAAAAATACTCAACTAAATATTAGCAAACTTAATTCAGCAATACATTAAAAAGATCATACACCATGATCAGGTGGGAATTATTTCAGGGACGCAAGAATAGTTCAATACCTGCAAATCAACCTATGTGGTACACCACATGAATGAAATGAAGGATAAATATCATATGACCATCTCCATGGATACAGGAAAAGCATTTGACAAAATTCAACATCGATTTATTTTTAATTTTTATTTTATATGTTTATTTATTTTTGAGAGAGAGAGAGACAGAGTGCAAGTGAGGAAGGGGCAGAGAGACATACACAGAATCTGAAGCAGGCTCCAGGCTCTGGGCTGTCAGCACAGAGCCCAACGTGGGGCTCAAACACAAGCTGCAAGATCATGACCTGAGCTGAAGTCAGACACCTAGCTGACTGAGCCACCCCAGCATCCCTCAACATCCGCTTATGATAAAGACACTTAACAAAGTGGGTATAGAGCAAGGGTTCCTCAATACAACAAAGCTCACATATGATAAGCTGACAGCTAACATCACACTCAACAGTGAAAAGCTGAAAGCTTATCCTTAAGGTCAGAAATAAGACAAGGATATCCTTAAGATCAGAAGTAAGACAAGAAATAAGACTTTCATCACTTTTATTCGACAAAGTACTGAAGTCTTGTCAAAGCAATTAGGCAAGAGAAAGAAATACAAGACGTCAACACTGGAGAAGAGGAAGTAAAACTATCAATATTTGCAGATGACAGGATATTGTACATAGAAAATCCTAAATATTCCACCAAAAAAACTATCAGAACTAATAAAACAAGTCAGTAAAGTTGTAGAATATAAAACCAATATATAAAAATCTGTTGTGTTTCTACAAACAAACAGGAAACTATTAAGAAGTTAAGAAAAAAAATCCCATTTACAATTGTATCAAAAAGAATAAAAAGTCAAGAAATATATTTAACCAAGGAGGTGAAAGACCTATATACTGAAAACTTATTATAATACATTGAGGAAAGAAGTTGAAGATGATAAAAATAAAGGTATTCCATTTTAATGGATTGGAAGAATTAATATTTTTAAAAACATCTATAGTATCCAAAGCAATCTAAGATTCAATGCACTCTTTAATGAAATTTCAATGGCCTTTTCACAGAAACAGAAAAAATAATCCTAAACTTTGTATGGAGCCACACAGGACTCCAAATAGCCAAAGCAATCTTGAGAAAGAAGAACAAAGCTGACTTTGTTTCCTGACTTAAAACCATATTTTAAAGCTATAAGCAATTTAAACAACATACTATTGTCATAAAAACAGATACATGGACCAATGGAACAAAGTAGAGAGTCCAGAAATAAACTCATGTATATATAGTCAATTAATACATGACAAGGAGCCAAGAATACACATTTGGGAAAGGGCAGTCTTTTTATAAATGGTATTAAAAGAACTAGACAGCCACATGCAAAAGAATAAAACTGGACCATTGTCTTATACTATACACAAAAATTAACTTGAAATGGATTGAAGACTTGAACATAAGACCTAAAACCCTAAAACTCCTAGAAGAAAACACAGCTTGTTTTACATTGGTAATACAGCTTGACGATGATTTTTGGATTTGATACCAAAAGCAAAGGCAACAAAAGCAAAAATAAACAAGTGGGACTACATCAAACTAAAAAGCTTCTGCATGGCAAAGGAAACCATCCACAAAATAAAAAGGCAACTACTAAATGGGAGGAAATATTTGCAGATCATGTATCTCACAAGGGGTTAACATTTAAAATATATAAAGAACTCATACAACTTAATAGCAAAAAACCCAGAGAATTGTTTAAAAAATGGACAGAAGATCTGAACACACATTTTTCCAAGGAATACATGCACACAGACCACAAGTACGTGAAAAAGTACTCAACATTACTCCTCATCATATAAAGGCAAATGAAAACCACATGGAGATATTATCTCACACTTGTTAGAATGGCTAGTATCAAAAAGACAAGCAATAGCAAGTGCCGGTGAGGATGTGGAGAAAAAGGGAAGCCTTGCACACTGTAGGTAGGTATAAATTGGTGCAGCTACTATGGAAAACAGCATGGAGGTATCTCAGAAAAATTAAAAATAGAACTACCACATGATCCATCAATTCCACCTGTAGATACCTATTCAAAGAAAAAGTAAACACTAACTCAAAAAGGTACATGCACCCCTGTGCTCACTGCCACGGTATTTATAGCAGCCAACACATGGAAGCACCCTAAGTGTCCATCAATGGGTAAATGAATAATGGATAAAAGAAAACGTGGTAAATATACACAATGAGATATCATTCAGTCATAAAAAAAAAGAATGAAATCTTGACAACTGTTACAACATGGATGGACCTTGAGGGAATTCTGCTAAGTGAAGTAAGTCAAACAGAGAAAGACAAGTATGATCTGATGAATAAGTAGAATCTAAAATCAAAAAACAAAACCAAAGATACTGAGAACAGATTGATGGTTCTCAGAAACAGCAGTGGGTGGGTGGGTGGGCAAAAAGGGTGAAGGTGGTGAAAAGGTACAAATGTCCAGATGTAAAATAAATAAGTTCTGCAGATATAATATACAGCATTGTGACTAAAGTTAATAATGCTGTATTGCATATTTGAAAACTGCTAAGAGAATAGATCTTAAAAGTTCTCATCACAAGGAAAAAGAATTATAACTGTGTGGCAATGGATGTTAACTAGATTTAATAAGGTAATCATTTCACAATATATACAAATGCCAAATCATTATATTGTATACCTGAAATTAATATGATGTTACAGGCCAATTATATCTCAAATTAAAAAAATATATATGTGGGAAAAAAACTAAAAAGTCTTCAAAATATTAATGGTGATTATTATTGAATTATAAATTAAAAAATGTTTACCTTTTCCAAATTATACATACTATTTTTTAAATTATAAGTTTATTTAACTTCCAAAGTTTCCTACTGGCCTTAGCATTTTCTCAGAGTTCTAGAGGCATAAGAAGTAGTTATTGTTGCTGCTGAGCCACCCAGGCAATCCTGTGTTCTTATTTTAATGCTTTGTTCTGTTTTTCATATTTAGTTCCAAATGTCATAGTCCTTCTATCAGTCAGGAATATTTCACTATATCCTCTGGGGATAAATTCATTTTTGCTTTTACAGCAGTCCCACTGAAGTGTTTTGAGTAAATGACTTACTAACAATATCCCATTCTTTTCTGAATCCTTTTGAATGATCATTTCTAAAGGAAGCATCTTCTTTTGGTCTGGAACCACTGACACTGACAGATGGTCCCATTTCTAGTCATCTTGAACACCCAACATGAGGAGCCAGTAAATCCAATTCTTTATTATCTGAGGATCTTTTGGATTTATAGAAACAAAATGATGAAGAGGAATACTTCCATTCCCCTCCTAAGTTTTAACTTTGGCCATTTGCTTTTCCAGACCTGTTGCAGTGCCTTCCTACTGCTGAAACAGACATGGCCGGCAGTGCAAACACTGTGGCAATATTGGCTTTCTTACTGGTGATTTGAATTGGAATATTTTCAAATTATTATTTTGGCTTATGTATCCTACTTACAGAGAGAAGATTTGGATCTGAAACAAGATGTCAATTAACGTGCCCTCCTTGGAATGTGCTGGATGTCCCACACCTGACAGGCTTAGCACGTTTCCATGTCTTTTTCTTTTGGGGTCATTGGCCTGATGGTGGTTGATACCCACCTAAGCAGAAAGATTAACATCTGTACTATTTTTTGGGTTCTCCAAAAATAAACAGCCTCAAAAAATACGATCTAAAAACATAGTGTTTTTCTCAAAGAAAAAATTACTACACAAGCATTTCGCCAGTACCAGTATGATACACGTGAACTGCCTGATGGCGGAGGTAGCCTTGCCACCTGAGACTGAGAGTTCAAATATTTTAAAGGATATTCAGTGGCAGAAACAGAGATATTAACTGGCATATGAGTCCTTGGAAAATTTCCAAGGTAGTTTTCGAGAAAAATTTTGTTTGCAGGAATTATCTCCTGAATTCAGGGACAACACAACACTAATGAGTGGCACACAAGGAATACAGCTTATTACTCATGACCTTATTTGAAGATATTCTTAACAACAGGTCAGTGAGAATCAAATATGAGCATATGATTCTTGAAATGCCAGAAGAATCATTTGGGTGTTGACCACTTTTGAGTTCTCATGAAGGATTAAGAGGAGTGTGAGAAAGGAAAAAAAAAAAAAAAAAAAAAAAAAAAGCATGAGAAAAATGTGTTTAAATTCTTTGTATGTGATCATGGGGTGAGTATGGTAGAATAAATGGAAATATCAAAACTTTCAAGACAGAAAGCCATAGATTTCTAATCTGTGAAATACATATAATAATACCTATCTTGGAACTATTTGTAGTTTAAATGTAATATATTTGTCAGTAGTTCGTCATGGGAATGATACGCTGGAACTAGGAAAAGACATTTAAAGATGGCTGAACAAAGGCACCTGGGTGGCTCAGTCTGTTGAGTGGTGGCTCAGGTGATGATCTCACAGCTGATGAGCTCAAGCCCCATGTCAGGTTCTGTGCTGACAGCTCAAAGCCTGGAGCCTGCTTTGGATTCTGTGTCTCCCTCTCTCTCTGCCCCTCTCCCCGGCTCAAAAATAAACATTAAAAAAAAAAAAGATGGCTGAATATTGGGAAATTGCTTTCACCTCATTAGGGAAAGTACCTAAGCGAATAACAATGAAGGAGGCTTTGGAAAAGAGAATGGGGACACAGTCTTTTTGGCTACTGTCATGTAACATAGTGTTTTGTCATGAAGAATAGCCAAGAGAATGTTGCAGAGGTAGGAGTGAAAATGAGAATTGAGATGGCCAAATTGAGTAAATGGGTTGAAGTGTTACAGGTGCTGAGAGAGCTGAGGAAACCAAGCATGACTTGATAAAGAAGAAAATTGCCTGAACACAGATTACATTGTCTGATCTCGACTGAAGAAATGATGAACAATAATAAGCCAAGCTAATTACAGAAGGTGATCTCTTATGCTGTGAATTTGAGGAAGCGCATAGCATAGCTCCCTGCTTGAAAATATTCACTTACTTGTTCTCAGGATTCATATTTGATTCCTGTTGCTGGTCACATTTCTTAGCCCCTAGAATATACTAAATAAAAATTCTTGGATAAAGAATGAATGAATGTCTTAGGTTGGGTTCCCCAAGCCACTTTAGAGGAAAAGACTCTAAAATAAGCATTCAGGAAGCCTGGTGGCTCAGTTGGTTAAGTGTCCAATTCAGCTCAGGTCATGATCTCAAGGTTCAAGAGTTTGAGCCCTACATCAGGCTCTGTGCTGAGAGCTCAGAGACTGAAGCCTGCCTCAGATTCTGTGTCTCTCTCACTCTCTGCCCCTCCCCTGCTCATGCTCTGTCTCTGTCTCTCTCTCTCAAAAATAAATAAACATTTACAATAAAATAAAATAAAATAAAATAAAATAAAATAAAATAAGAAAGATGCAAGTGCAAGTAGTTTATTTGAAAGGTAATCCCAAGAAGCCCCAATGGAAGAGTGGAGAAGTAAGACAAAAAAGGGGAAAGGAATCTCAAAAAGGATTCTCAAAAAAACCTGTTAATGAGCAGGTTACCACTGTGGGCTACTAAGGTCATTTCTACTGGCTTTCTTTGAGAGATGATGTAGAAACCCCAATCTTATTAGCTGAGCGCTGCTGCTGAGGGCATCAACTCTCTGTTACCTTCCTTCTGAGCATGTTTCTATGGCCAAGAAAGCCCTCAGGCAGAGGTTGCCAGGTGTTGTAGAAAGAAACTGAGTCTGTATAAGAATGGTATTTTACTGAGGGACAATGAACAGGGCACTGATAGCATCTGCCCCAGGGAGTGAATGAGGAACAAATGATTTACAACTTTCCTTCCTTGGATCTGTGGGTCATTTCAGTTTTCAAATGATCAATAGTGAAATGCAAATGACTAAGTAACCATCAAGTCATATTAGTGAACATTTTATTTATCATCATAGTTAACTTTTGAGAGGAAACCTATTTGATAGGAAAAGAAACACTGGTAAGGGAAAAGTCACTGATGAAGTGTATATAGAATATGTGGTACAAAGTCCTCAAAAATTAATTTGTGACAGCAGTGTTGCCTAGGTCAGGCCCCTACTATGAAGATTCTGATAATAGTTATCCTATATGACAAGATAAATGTAATCATATCATGGGGAAACTGTGAATCATGTAAACTTCTTCCTTCCCGCCTACCTCTCCCTGCCCTTCCCACCCCTTCCCTCTTTTCCTTCTTTCCTTCCTTCCAAAATAGATATAAAGATTAAATAGTTTTCCTCATCTTCTTGTCATATTGAAGAATTCAGGTAATAGTGATACAGAATAGAATCCTCCAATTTACAGAAAATTTAGGTTTCCTCCCTTTCTAATTGGGGTATTTAGAACAGTTTCTACGATTTTGAACATTCAACCCAATTCTGTACTCATCTGACCTCAATAGGAGCCTAAGGCAAGCATTGAAGTCAGAGTTTCGCCCAATATACTCACCCAGGGGGAGTAATTGTCAAATATATTTCATTTACCAGATTGTGAATTTTTAGTGTTCACATTCACTCTTTTTCACAAAAATTCAAGGGTAATTATATTTCAACAGGACTACCTCCTCATGAGATGTGTCAATTTGTATTGTTAGCTAGTTCAAACTTTGAAGAATTAACAGGTCAGAACTGAGCATTTTATTGCTGCCTGCTTTTTCTTTGACTCTGTCTGGTTATGTAAAATATGGGCTATATCCTGTTATTAACCTCCAAAACCTAACATTTTATTCACTGGCTATTCAAAAAAGGGTGGGACTTAATGAATACTGGAATTATGTGGATAATTTTTTTATTGTATTTTAATTAGGTATAGCCTTAGGAAGAGTTGTTAAAATATTCTTACATATTTTTTTGGAAGTCAGTTGCCTAGGGTTGTTCAAATTTTCTATTTTTCTCCTTTAGTTTTTCTTTTGTGTTGATGCTTAAAAAATAAATATAATATTTACTACTATGTGTCAAAATAACAAGATAGAATATTTCTCAATGATTTCTCCTTTAACCACTTTATTCACTGAACTCTGAATATGTTATGTAATCATTAAATTTTTCTGTAGATACTTTTACATTTAAATATTTAGTTTTAAATATTTTTCCAGTTAATTCCACTAAATAGTTTATCTTTAAATATTTACATTTAAATTTCTTATGTTAAAAACTTAAATGATTATAATTGCTCAAATTCAATCTTAGATTGGTGAAAAATCATTGTTCCCAATCTTTTTATAGGTTTATTATAATGACTATTATTAGCACACAAATCTTTGTGGTATCAGTGTCAAAAGGAGATAGTACACTCACTAACAGTAGATATAATTTGTGGTGTTTGCTTACAGAACATGTGGAAAAAGCAACTGCGGCTGTGTTCTTAAAGATCATAATTCAGCCATCATAAAGTAGGAAATATTATTCAAAGTATAATGATAATTACTAATACCTTATGTTATTTTATACTTCTTTAACTTATAACTATTAGATCATTAAAAATATTTGAATATTTGAAGATCATCGCTACTTACAAGAAACTTATACAGAAACTACAGGAGAGTAGTTTGGTAGAGGATGTGGTTAGAAACTGTAAGAAAAAAAATCAATTAATGCTAAGACGTTGCAAGCCATTATCTTGTCTCAATATTTGTTTTTTTCAAAGTGAAATAAATCCCATGAGATCCTAACATCTGTATATACAAAATTTAACTGAGTATGCTCATAGACATTGTTTAGGGAGATGTTTCATAATAACCTTTATCGAAGCTCAGTACATTTTAGGGAGCCATTAAAGTAAATTTCCCTTCTTTGATGAAAAGTTGTCTCATTACCATGAAATTGGGGGCTGCATGATCAAAGTGAAGCCCGATGCAGGCTCGATCCCATGAACCGTGAGATTATGACCTGAGCCGAAATTAAGAGTTGGATGCTCAACCGAATGAGCCACTCTGGAGCCCATAATAACATTGTTTTTAAAGACTGTATCTCTGCACAAGTAATAAATAGATCCTCTTCCTTTGTCAGTCCCTTGGGCACAGCAGGTCCTGAGCGCCTTGCTCTAGAATGTTGCAAAAGGAGTTCCAAACATTAAAATAAAAATATGAAGAGGAAATCCCCATCCTATGATACATGAGGGTTGGTGACCTACTTTGCTGATAGGAAGATTAAATTACCACAAAAAATTCTTGGGCTGTGTTAGGCAGTTGTAAGCAGAGCACTGAGATAGCACTGAAGACAGTAGGGTATCCTGTGGAGAGGTGTCTCTAACACCTGAAATGCACGCTAAACGGGAAAGGTTGTTGTAAGTGTGGTGATACCCTTGGATGATGAAAAAAAAAAATAAAGAAATAAAGAAAAAGTATCAAGTTTCACAAATAGTTTCTTCCCAAATCTATTTTCTCAGTTTCAGATCCTCAGTTATTTTATTATGTGGAAAGTTTTGAATTGAAAAGTTTCACGGAGAATAACGATGCATTTTTTTTAATGTCTCAGGAAAGACTTTTTATGGTCATTTAGTCTATGGACAAACTCACTCTTTTAGACTTTAAGAAAATATTATTTTCTCCCTGTAATATTTATAAGAACACTTCAGATGTGCTATAAGATGTGACTATTTGAACAATTATTATTAGAGTTGTATTAACCAGTTACATGTTAAATTTATAGTCTTTTGTGAATCATTACCTTAAAAAAAATGTCCTATTTTCAGCCTTTGTATAGGTACATGCCTGTTTTTGTGACCAAAAAACAAACTTAAACATTAACTATCAGAAACAGGTTTGCTTTAGTGTTTTCTTTCAGTGTGAATTATCATCACCATATTTGTTTCATGTAAAAGTGGAAATTTGCAGTCAGTGCAGTTTTCAACAAAAATAATACAAAGTTTTGTTTAAAAAACAAAAATATTGAAGACTATTACTTGAATAGCTTTTGTTCTTCTTACTTTTCTTATTTATTTTTTGGTTGTTTACCTCTTAGAATTCTAGATTGATTTTTCTTCTCTAGAATTTATTTATTTGCCTTTTCACTTTGTGTTTTACCATTCACTCCAAAACAGAGATTAAAAAATATATATATCCTGGGGTGCCTGCGTGGCTCTGTCGGTTAAGTGTCTGACTTCAGCTCAGGTCATGATCTCACAGTTCGTGAGTTCAAGCCCTGCATTGGGCTCTATGCTGACAGCTCGGAGCCTGGAATCTGCTTCAGATTTTGTGACTCTCTCTCTCTCTCTGCCCCTTGCCCATTCATGCTCTTCTCTCTCTTTTTCTCAATAAATTAAACAAAATTTAAAAATATATCCTATCAGAATTGTACTGTAATATGGTATAAGTAGATAGACAGATGGGCAAATGAGGAGTACTGTGAAATAAATCTAAAAATATGAATGCAGCTTTGTTTGCAGTGACAGCTAATGCAACTAATTTAAATATGAAGGTTTGGTTATTGCAATAAGCTAAAACTCATTAAAAATGATTTAAAAAAACATATCTCTCCTCGTGTAGCAGCAGGCTGTACTCTTAGACTTTGAAGATCAGGCTTATGGGTTCATATTATTTAGTGATGATTAGGACAGGGTTGTCATTTCGTGACACTGCAGGGCAAGTAGCCTCAGGGTGTCACGATACTGCACACTGGCTCAGTAACATGAAATCATCCTAAATGGCATCTCTGAACTACTCTGGAAAGTTAGCTTTCTAATGAGAACTTAACTACTGAAGAAGCACTTCGTTAAGTAACAAGAGATACCTCTGCCTTTGCAAAGAATAATTTCTTTTTTTTCTGCCAGCATTTAAAACGAAACGGCTTACATTTAGGAAATTATTATAAGTAAAAATGAGGTTGGGGGGGAGGCAGAGTTGCAGTGGGAAATGTGTGATTAAAAGAATCATTTAGCTGTAATGGCCATGCTGGATGTGGATAATATTTAGAAGAAAAATTGAATGCTATACACACAGAATTGAGGAAATTAATTTTTGATATAGATGTGTCAGAATTGGCTCTGTGATACACTGGCAGTTTAAAAGTGAAGAGAGGGCTATCATATTCTTCTCTAAAACCAATATACAAGGACTCGGTCTCAATCACAGTTTCTATCCTGCTAGCAGGGTCCCTAGAAAATATCGACCAATTACGCAACGAAAGTACCAAATACAGACACAAAAACTGCTCAAAGACTTCCAGAGAACATTCATTCATTCAATAAACATTTTTCGAAGTTTGGAAGATATGATGAAGAACAAGGCTCATATGATCCCTACTTTTATCAAATTACTTCCTAGGTGGGAGACATACATTAGTCAAGGGAGCATATACAATAAAACCTTGGTTTGCATGCAGAATTCATTCCAGAAACATGCTTTTAATCCAAAGCACTTGTACATCAAAGTGAATTTCACATCACCAGTGGCTCACTGGTGATCATGTGATGTTCTGCATCACATACTAGTTGTGTTGTGAGGCATTGCTCATTTATCAAGTGAAAATTTATTATAAATCTTTGCTCATCTTGAAGAATACTTGCAGAACAAGTTACCCACAATCCAAGGTTTTATTATATTCATAACGTATTTTCAGAGCGTTTTAATTTCTATGGAAAAAATAAAACAGGATGGCTTGACAGAATATACCTGATGTGCGGGTATTGTCCTAAGGGTCAATTTCACTCCTGAAAGACTTCCCAGATAAGGATATGAACTAGCCACGTGAAGATCTGGAGGAAGGGCATTCCATACAGAGAAACAACTATTGGAAGGCCTTACAATGTAAATGTTCAAAAAGAAGCAAGCAAGCCAGCATGGCAAGGGTGGAAGGGGCAGTGTGGTAGATGAGGAAGTCAGAGAGATAGTGAGGAGACCTGACCACACATGGCCTGGAAGCGATGGGAAGTTAGACTCCTGTTCAAAGTACAACACGAGGGCATTGGAGAGTTATAAGCAGAGTGAAATAATATTTACTATTAAAATGATCAGTTTCTGAAATTAAGAAATTACCTGCTACAGAACTAGATGAAGATTAAATTGCACAAGGATGAATTTGGAAGCGGGGAACAAATGAGAGGCTATCGCAGTAGTCCAGATGTTTGACAAAGGGTGGTCTTAGTGGAGGTGGTAAAGCGATTAGATTCATGATAAAGTTTGGAAGCAGAGTTTACTCACTAAGGGTTTGAGTATCGGGAATGAGGGGAAGAGAGGAATCAAATATCACTTCTAGGATTTTGCCCCAAGCAGCTGGCTAGACGGAAGCATATTTACTGAGAGAAGATTGGGGGAAACCAATTTATAGGGGAGGAAATTAGAAGTTATGTTTTGGATATGACGAATTAACAATGCCTATTAGATGTCTAAGTGGATCTTGATACAAGTCTATCTGCAATCTCAACAAACTCAAGAGTTCTGTGGGTCAACAGCATTGCTCTCTTGTTCTTGCCATCCTGAATATTCCTAGATTGAGGGAATAATGGGAAAACATTCATTTATTTATTCATTCCATAAATATCTATTAAACATCTGTGCCATAAACCTTCAGGTCAGGGACTGTTCTAGCAGATGCGGGCAGGGCAAAAAACAAGATGGAGCTGGATTTTTGTATGAGACTTTTTCCCTTTCAGGTTTCGTTTCAAGAGTGTGGGTGAACATGGATGACTCATTTCCGTTCTTTACTAGCTAATACAAGGCTGGCGGTCAGTTTAGTGTCTGTTGCATCACACTTCTCTGGTGTTCAGTAGAAACAGTCAGCAGCCGACTTAGTAGTCTGCATGCACAATGTCACCTGCCAGCATCCATTAGTGATGAATACAAAATGAAGGGTCCTGTGTAACATACATTTCCTCTCATTTATTCATGCTATCTTATCATTCTTCTACCATTTATTCTCTTGTAGTGTCCTGGAGGAAAGTATATGTCTTTGAGCTCAGGATGATTAATAGAAATTATTAGATATAGAAATAACTTGGTTTAAGTCAGCCAAAGAACCACCAAAATATTTCTGAGTAACTGAGTAATTTCTGAGGTTATTGCAGCCTTCTTGGAATTTCACTAGTGGCAAATTGAAGTCTCTGAAACTAAGAAATTACTTGGTGCTTTTCAACACTGATGTGATAGATTTTGATGCCACCTGCTTAATGAAGGAATAGTTTACGTTTTTCCTCTACAGAATTCTAAACCCCAGAGAGAGGCAGAAATAAAAATAACTTCTCGTTTGTGCTTTGAACTAATTCGGGTCCTGACTCTACTTTGGGCGAACCAAATCAGAGACCATAAAATACAGTCAGCCTGATTGTTCAGCTTCACTGTATATTCCACACCCCCTCACCCTTCCTTAAAACTGGTTCTTCCAGTTCGCATCTGATGATGCTATCATCAGGGGGAGTTGTGCCAAACTGAGATTATTGTGTGCTATAGTCATAGTCTGGTTTCCTGTCTGGTGAAGAAGTGTTTCACAGTAGATAATAGCACTGGCCTTAGTCAATGAGACTAGGATTTGAATTCTGGCACTGCCATTCACTGGCTGGATGACCTCGGGCAAGACTCTTATTCTCTGTGTACCTCAATTTCCTCATCCGTGTTTATGGGTGAGACGTACATGAGCTAATGTAGGTAAAGTACCAAGCACAGGGCTGACACAGGGTAGGCATGTGTTTACACACCCCCAGGATATTTGAGTGCCAGTCGGTGTTGTAGGCTCTGGGATAAAGCAGAGACAAATTAGACAAAGTCCTTGCCTTCTTCTTACATTTAGGTACTGAGTAACCACGATTCCCTTTTTTTTATGTTTGCTTTCTTTCTATGATGGCTCTGGGAAAAGTAGCAATATAGGCAAAATTAGGTATTTGATTTATCATAGTCTCTGCTGTGTGTATGTCGTGGCCAGTCTGTGTGGCCCACCTCAAGCTCTATCCAATCCTCACCAAGTCCATCCTTGCCCACAGAACCACCCCTAGGGGCCTTCCCTGTACTGCACCATCGACACTCGCCTGCTTATTCTGTCTATTCCCTCTCTTCTCAGTCACACAAGGCAACTGATAAAGAGTTTTTCACAACTGACACAGACCTAATATATTACTCTATTGACGGTTTTGCTTAATTCCCCAAAAATGAATCTCTAGAAATAGAATGGTGTTATATGTGGAATATATGAGACAGTAGAGGGCTATGAACAAGTGGCCTTGTCTGTTCACAGAGCACGGTGTTTTCTTTATTGAAGTCATTGAAGAAGTGACTTTCTTCTTCTCTTTTTCTTTCCCCATGCTTTTCCATGTTGTCCCTTTCTCTTATGTTCACATTATTCAGTTTACACAAAATATATTCTGAAGCCAACTTAAATGTCATGTCCTCCTCTGACCTTTTTTTCCATTTGAAAGAAATCTCCCACCTCTGTATCTCTCTGGCCAGTCTTCTCAGTATTGTCCATTTACTTGTTAGTTCTACTTCACTCCTTTGAAACCACAAACTTCATTAGGACACATATGAATGTGCGGGGGATGAAATCCCAGTGGGCAGCTGAGAGCTAAAGCCAGGTCAGGGCCTTTCAGAGGTTGAGCCAAGCTCTTTCCTTCCCTTTCTCTGTCTCTCTGAGCTTCTTTCTTTCCTTTCCTTTCCTTAATATGTATTTTTTCAAAAGCTAGAACAAAATTTTAATATTATCATGTAAGAAATAGTGGTTTTAATACATATATTACAATGTAATAATTGTGGTATTTATTTACTTTTGAATGTTTATTTATTTTGAGACAGAGTGAGCACATGCACAAGGGAGTGCACAGGTGTGGGGAGGGGCAGAGAGGGAGGGAGGGAGAGAATCCCAAGCAGGTTACCCACTGTCAGTGCAGAGCCCCACACAGGGCTCTATCTTACCAACCCATGAGACTGTGACCTCAGCCAAAATCAAGAGTCCAACACTTAAATGACTGAGCCACAGGGTGCCCCATAATTATAGTAGTAGCTGAGGTGTTTTACTTAAGGTCAGTTGTGTCAGTTGTTCTTGTCCTTATTTACATGGTGGCCTCTAGCATGATTATATTCCAACCTGTAGGAATGGAGAAAGGGCACCAAAGGTTTAAGGTCACCAAACGTTTAAAGATTTGCCATATACTACTTAGAGGCCTATCTCATTGGCCAAAGCTCAGTATTTGACCACATGTAGCTGCAAGGGAGGCTGGCTAATGTCCTCTTTGGCTTTGTGCCCACATATCCAGCTCAATAACTTGTGCTATTGTATCATTAAAAGAAAGAAAAAGGACAATAGCTTGTAGTATCAAGGGTCTGTTAGGAGACTTTGTAGTGAACCTAGTTGTGGAGGTTTACCTCCTGAAAGATGAACATGGTTTGTGTTCTCCTCTCCCTTTAGTATTGACCAAGTTTATGGTTTTATTCATTTATGTGTTCACAGTTTTAATTCACTCATTAATTTTATTTTTTATGTGCATTATGTTTTTGTGGTTAAACGTTTTGTCTATCTAATTCACTAAAAGGCAATCAAAAGTTCAAATTCAATGTTATTTTACTTTTATATAACCATTAATACTTTTATAGGGTATTGGAGGAATTTCAACAACTTTCTTTAAAAAAAAAAAAAAAAAAAGGCCAGGTATTGCTGATTTAGCCCTCTGGATACACGAATGAGGAAAGTGTGCTTCACTCTGATAAGCCTCTGGGGATCAGAAATTGCTATTTCAAAGCAGAAAGAAATGCCAGCCAGTGGCTGCAGGTGGGGGATAAGTGTGGAATATGTGAAACATACTTTTATATTTTACTTAATTCTTCAAAAATGGTTATGTGATAACTCTGCAGGGGGTCGTGGTAGGGCAGCACCTATCGAGCTCAATAAAGGCAATCAAACACTGCAAAGCATAGGAAGGGCATAAGAACACAGAATTGAAAAAACTGGAGATGTTAATTCTTTTATAAACAGTGTGTCCAATGATACCTTAATAGTACATTTAAAAATAACCTACCTTTAAATATGTGCCAAAATCCTACGTTTTTCCACATTTCTTTTTTCTACATTGGGTTTAGGAATAAGAAGCAGAAAAATCAAAGTGCTCTGCTATGATCCCTGCTTTTAGGGGCTCACTTCCCCATCATGGGTATGGCAAGATTATGGGTCTTTCCATGTCCTCAAATCAGGCGTGACTTGCTTTAAATAGATCTCTTTAAAGATTCCACATGAGGTCATATTGTCAAGATTCTTGGGCCAGATCACAAAGAATATACTGTTGGGGAAAAGAATGGGGACCTACTTAGACACACACTATCATTTATCCTTCACAACACACCTGAAAATTGGCTTCTTAGAATCTCTCTGGATTCCAAGTCTGCTGCCTGCTGTAATATTCACTACTTTACTGCCCTCTTGGCCTTGTCTAATAAGTGGTTGTGAACTACCACTTTGACTTTAGCTTTGACCTTATCTTTTGGTGTAGGTACTTAGAAAATGCTTCCTTTGTGGAAGGCTTCATTAGTTCCAGGCTCCACCTTATGATCTGAATTTTACTGGGGCTGACCCATTCACTTGCCTACCTTTTATTGTCTGCCCCAGCCTTGCCTAGGTTTTTTTTGAGCCTGGTTTTCTTCTTCTTTTATTTATAAACTGTTGTTCTTTTTATAAACTATTGTTTCAGTTTACCTAACAGTACAAGTGATCAGACAGTCATTTCAATTGTGGAGAATAGATCTGAAAATGGCACAGGAAGTTGGAAGATTATCGGAAATGTAAAGTAAGGAAACGGGGTGGAGGTAGATTCTGAGTAAAGCCTTAAAGGATGAGGTGGGTCCGAGGTAGAATGACACCTTTGTGATGTCACGAGTGAAAGCAGCTAAACATTCCGGTGACTCATGGAAAACAGTGCTGGGCGAGGTGGAAGGACTCAGGAGGATGCATTTAGCTGCCCTGGGTCTGAACCTTCCTTCTTATCTCCCGATACCTGTGTGTTTTTCCTGCTTCTAATTTTGAGTACCTCCCAGGATGACAGATTTGAATTTCTTTGTTAACAGGCTTTTGGTGTATTGAGAGTGATTACCATTTAATTAGCTAATTAGCTGATTAGCTTTTAATGAGCAGCTTTTAATATACAAGTCTGTTCTTCAGATGATAGCCTGCATCCATCTTTTGCTCATAAAATACTTAATATTGACCCTGTGTCCCTCTGGGGTTCATTTTTGTTTAGTCCTAAGTAGGAGTTAGATAGGTAACAAGGATGGGGAAGAATACAATCTTTCAGTAGAGAAATCAAAGACAATTCAATACTAACCTTTAAAGTATGTGAAGTCTTGTTGGATAAAGTGAAAAACTGACAAAATAAAATCTATAGATGTATAACATCAAAAATGTAAGGTATGAAACATGAATTACATTAGAGCATTTGGTTGTACCATGTAATCTCTCTCTCTTTTTCATCCTGTGATTTAATTACTAAGTTCTGTCCTCTAGAAAGAGATCACATTGAATATTTTAGAGTGCAATGTGCATGGTTTTGCCACAGAAGAGCACTAATACAGAACTCTCTAGAAGATTAATTTTTCTAAATGCTCAACACATGGGCCCTAAGAGCCACTTGCATATTTATTTTTCATGTTACATTTGCTGATGGAAGTTGTATCTGGAGTTAAAAATTATCTGACAGATCATATGGATTCTTTTTAGACTAAAATTTGACAGTGTCCTTTTAGCATATAATGTCATGCTCATTCTGTGCAGAGATGCGGGAATGGAAAATGTCTCTCAGCAAAAACAGTGACACCTGGAAGGCTTCTGTTAACTTCCAACAAAAACATTTGAAAAAACTGCAGATCAGATGCTATGCAAATGTGTTTCTATTTAGCATAAGCCATCAAGTACACTGTATCCTGTTATCGTGATACACATTGAAAAATAATTTTAATATCCATTGGAAGAGTTTTTATCTGTGAATCATTCTCCTAAAAAGAAATTTCTGAGAGCCTTTTATAATTACTGTTTGTTAAAATAGCATAAGCTCAGCTCTGAGCATTCCTGATCATATTGCTATCTTCCTTTCAATCCTAGTGCATTTTATGCCTCATTGAAA
Organism: Lynx canadensis; assembly: GCF_007474595.2. NCBI lineage: Eukaryota > Metazoa > Chordata > Mammalia > Carnivora > Felidae > Lynx > Lynx canadensis. The sequence goes on along the minus strand of NC_044303.2, from coordinate 150,144,612 downwards.
ATACTTGTCATTTTCAGCTTCCTTTTCCTTTTTGCTTCCTCTCTCCTATTTGACTGTGAACTCCTGGAAGACAGGTTCCATGTTTATTTCACCCTTTTCCTGTATAACCTCTTGCTGAAAATTGGCGTTCAGAGGAACAAATTGTGTTGTGACACTACACTTTTTTCATTTTGTACAGGAAGCTCCTTGAGGTTTGAAGAGAGTATCTCCCTCATAACCCCTGTACCTATTATGTTCCTTAGTCTGCAAAACAACTCGTAAATGATGGGACCATATATCAATGGGAACTGTATGCAAATGCTACATTTTATCTTATAAACCTGTTTGTCTTAGTGCTTTCAGGAAGAGAAGAGCTGTGTTCAGACAAACCACAGGAATCACACAGAATGGTTCCATTGATTCTTTAAATTCTAACAGGTAGTTGTGTAATGTTGCTGACAGATCTTAAAGCTCCAGAGAAAGATCTGAGGCAGGTGCAAAATTTATATGGAGACACAGGGGTAGATTCTAAAGAATAATTATACTGTATTTTGTTTTCACATTCAGGTTTGGGAAACAAGTATGATATAAACAAGTTAATTAACATTCTTAACCACAACTCTCAATTAATTTGGAGCCTCTTCACCATTGGTATCTAAGGCAGATGGAAGAGAGTTATTTAAAGGCAATCTTTTTATGATATTATGGGAGCTATATCAAGTAATTGAGATTACCAACTGCCACACAGTTGAATTCACAGATGAATGTGACAGTTATACCAATGAGTGATCACTGATGACCTTCTAGAAATTATAGTTCAAATACTCAGATATGGTGGGAAACAGAAAAGGTTGCAAAAAGAAGGACAAAAGTAAAAACAAACTAACAAAAAAGTTTTGATAATAGGAGGCTGTTTGGAATAAACAAGGCAATATCGTCTTTAGTTTGTGCTTTAATCAAAACCTCTGCAAGGATCTTGCCACAACTTATTACGTGCATCACACAAACCTGTCCTGATTTATGCACAGTTGATTTTTGGGGCCTGTATTAGAGGTAGAATAAGTAGCCGTTTAAGAGTTTACAAATTGTGAGATCATGACTGGAGCCAAAGTTGGATGCTTAACCGACTGAACTACCCAGGCACCCTGCCATGTAAGAGTTTCTAGTCATCTCTGTTGAAGTTAGGAAGATAAAACACATAATCCTATTTTGCATACATCCAGAATCTAATTTTGAAAAAGCAAGGAGGTGGGATCTAGAAAATAAATAAAGGAAGCAAGACCTTTATATAAAAGTAAGCTAATTTTGGTATACAGGGAAAAGGAGTTTTTAGAAACAGACACACGACAAGAAGATACTATAATAAATCATCCCAAAATTGCAAAAGGGAATTATTTTGCTTAATTTGTTTGAAATTAGCCAAATTTATTTCAGATTTGGGGGAAGGGAGCATAAGAAGTTGAGTGGATTTTCAGAATCTCTTTTATAACTGTCACAAGTGACTGTTTAGCTCATTACCCTCTGAAGAAATAGTTCTTTAAAGTTCAATGTGAATTTTGACAAAAGATACCTTATTCTTTTTTTATTTTTTATTTTTAAGAGAGAGGGAAAGAGCACGTATGAGCAGAGGAGAGAAGCAGACACACACACACACACACACACACACACACACAGAGAGAGAGAGAGAGAGAGAGAGAGAAAGAATTTCAAGCTGGCTCCATGCTCAGCATCGAGACTGATGCCAGCTCTATCCCATGACCCTGGGATCATGACCCGAGCCGAAATCAAGAGTTGGATACTCAGCTGACTGAGCCACCCAGGTGCACCAAAAGATAGTTTATTCTTGGGTAATTCATATTAAGATTAAAGAGCAATGGAAAGTAAGAGTTTCAAAAGGGGTGTGGCGTCATGCCAGAGAGTGGCATACCTGTGTGTGGTGAATGGTCAAGGTGCTGACAGCTTCATGCAGAAAGCTTTGCAGTAGGATAAGGAAAGAGAGAGGAGAAATAGTTTGAATCCATTTCCTAGATCGGTGTTATCATTCATACTATCTAAATTCTAATCTGGAATTATTGTGATAAGCTTCTCTCACATCGTTCTCTTCTTTTTCCAGTTCCTATAAAACATGTGACAAAAAGTGTGAGTGCTATTTTTGTATCCCTGTGGCTTAATAATGATGAACTACTGGTTCAATTAACTCTGTATGTTATTCCAACTTCCCACTTATCCAGAAATCCACGCTCAGTCCTTCGTCTTGAGCCCTGTCTTTGGAAGGTCTGATTCAGTCACGAGTGGGACTGAGAAATCCATTTATGCCAATCTGCTCAGGTGATTCTGAACTCCAGCCAGGAGTTTAAATCCTAAAGTCTGTCCTTCTCTTTAACCCCTTCCTCCTCATGCAGAAAACACAGTAATCTTCCTTTCAGATTTAATCTCATAATGATGTAAATAATTTATGACCTCTTCTGCTTTCTATTTGCATTTGAAGGTGGGCATCAATGTGTTGAAATAAAGCATTCGTTCTCTTTGGAGATCCCACCACTTCCAGGATTATCTAAGAATCCAATTAGGGTGGTCACTCAATCCAAGAGGTTCAGTCCACTTCCCAAGGCCATCGGGCAAGAATACTGGGGAGGTGAATCTGCTCGCTACTGCACGTGCATCTAGCACTCGCACAGTATTGAATGCATACTCACAGTCATGCCTTTGGTGGCCAGGCCCTTGCCACAGTTAGCTCCATTTCTTTCACATGCTCGTGTGTGCCAAAACAACACTGGTCCTGATGTCTTTTAGACTTAGATTAATCCGTGCAAACTTTAACTGGCATGAAAATCGCCTGAGGGGCTTAATAATACACAGATTGCTGGGTCCCAACCATTGCATTTTTTAACTCAACAGGTGTTATGGACTGAATTGTGTCTCCTCCAAATTTATATATATTGACGCTCTAACCCCAGTACCTTAGACTGTGACTATATTTGGAGCTAGAGGAGTGAAAGAGGTGACTAAGATGAAATGAGCCATAAAGGGGGGGCCTCTAACATGACTGATCCTCTCTATAAGAAGAGGAAGACACTCCAGGTATGCTCACATGTAGGAAAGGCCATGTGAAGACACAGCAGAAAGGTGGCCATCTACAAGTCAGACAGCGAGGGACCTCTGGAGAAACCAAATTTGTGAGCACCCTAATCTGAAACTCTTAGCCTCCAAAACTGTGAGACAGTAAATTCTTGTTGCTCAAGCCACCCTGTCTGTGCTCATTGGTTATGGCAGCTCTGGAAGGCTAATCCAGTAGGTTGGGGGTGGGGCCAGGAATTTGCCTTCCTAACAAGTCTCCGGTTGCTGCCAGGGCTGCTGCACTACACTTTGTGAACCACCGGGCTTGCAAATCTTTGGCTTGCTTTGAAAAACTAGGACAAACTAATATTGAATATGGTACTTCCTGTCCTCAGTCAAATTGAGTGATGTAAGCTTCTTCCTAGTTGTCCCCGTGCCCCACCCCCTTATTTCTGAGGTTCTCGGTGTCTCTCCAAAAACCCCAACTCTGAATTGAGGAAGAACACCTCATTAGTTAAAAAAGAGGACAAAAATAAAACAGAATGAGTGACTCACTTAGTGCAGGGGTACAGTAAGGAGTGGTAAGAAGGATGTCCTGCCGCTGGCTGGCTGCAGGACTGGGATACATTTAAGAACTACTGTTTCTTTTTGTACAAAATAATGGCATTAGATTAGATGGTCCTTAAAAGTTCCATGTGGTTTCAATATTTTATAATTTATCCAATAGATATTAATGAAATCCTGAGGAATGCTGATGGAGAATACTCAAGAGTTTTAACCGTTTCCCCTTTTCCCAAATCAGTGAATGAGCAGTGACAGTACTAACAACAATGAATATGGGGATCTCCAAAGGGGCACCTGGTGAATAGCACTCCTCTTCCCCACCAGGCTTCTAAACTTGTTGATAAATAAGAAAACTGAGAGAAGTAGAGGGTAAGTATCACCTTGATTGTAAGAAGAAGCCACTTTGGAAGATGTGGCTGTAAGTCTTCTCCACCAATCATGACAATGCTGAACTGGGACAGGCCTCCCAGGTAAGATTTAAGGCAGAGAAAAGCAGAATATATCTTTGTTTCCTGTGATTTTGGTGGCTATGCTTGCTCCTTAGAACTGCGTGTGAGTAATTATTCATTCAAATTTACTAATCAGAGAAGTTTTGCCCCAGAGGCAGAACAAGGTAAATAGAACATGGAGAGAGGCCAAGGAGGGTCTCCAGACCTGGAAAAAACACCCCTCAGTAGTGGAGAGATAAGCTTTATCTCCTACACTCCTCAGCCTCCCATGAAACTGACGAGGTTTGCAAAGGTAAACCACTTACCCAAGGTCATACAGCTGAGGAAGAGTAGAGCTGGGCCTGGAGCCCGGTTCTGACCACCTCCAGTATCAGCATTTCTCTCTGCCAAAAATTCAGCTGTGGAGATGGTACCTGGCAGAATGCAGGCAAATCTTCATACTGATACATGGGGAAAGCTAAACCCAGGTCAAAAGCCTGGACTTCAACTGGGGTAATCGACCACCACAGCAGCCATTTTCTTTGGGTATGTGCTCATTTTATTTTAAAGGAAGAAATATATTCCATGATCTTCTGATTCACGACCCCATTCCATTGTGCTAGGCCTGAGGATGCTTCAGATTTTCTTGGTTTATTCCTGTTACCAAAAAGCTGTAGTGGCCTTTGGGTTTTTCACAATACAGGCTATTATATCACTTTTTTAAAAACTCGGAGTCACTGGGCTAAAGAAAAATATCGTTTCCCGGCATTCTTCTTTCTAGTTAAAAATACATCCTACACCCTTTAGAGTTTGGGGAAGACTACTGCCCTTTAAATCTCTCCAGAACTTTTGAATTTAAAAACTAGATGTAAAAAGAAGCTTATGAAGTAAAATTCATATTCAGTCATATTCATATACACACAAATATACTAGTAACAACAGATGCCTCTGCTTGCAGGAACAGATTTATTCTAAATCTGGATACAATGAACTCCTTTTATTTCCTTAGAAAAGCAGATCTTTGGCCACATTTGGTAGAATATTTCTCTCTTGTGAGTTGACAAAATTATTTTCAGCTTATATTTTAAACTATGTGAAATGATGGAGGTTGAATTCTTCATCACTTTTCTTTAGGTATTATTTCTACATAATATTCGCTAGTGTCTAGCACAAGGCTGACACATAGTCCTATTCATTTGGTTATTCTTTCATTGATCCTGACTTGGTTCTTTGAAACATTTAATGCTCTTAAAATTTACATCACCAAACATTTAGAGAATTTCAGGTTCCAAGACGTTCAGAGATTGTTATAGTAATCATTACTGTTAGGTTAATTAACTTCCTAGTCATACAATAGATTTTCACTTTATCTCTGACCACATGCCTGTCAATATATCATGTTAGACAATTTTTACAGGTTTGAAAGACTATAAGAATGGGGTAAATGAGGAAAAATTGTATTATTATATAGGGAACATTGATCTTTGACATATTCATACATCTTATATGCTCCCATTATGTGAACTTTGAGTATAATTTTCCAGAGACATGTTGGAAACAACTGACATTCTCCTTTCTGTTTTATATGTTATGCTAATTTGCTTCCACATTATATCACACAGTTTAAAACACCAATATTTTATATAAGAGAGGCAGCAAGTACTGGGTTATTGGGTTATCAGCTGTACTACTTTGCCCCAGTCATTGTGAATCTTTCCTTCTTACTGGGAATGTCAATTTAGGCATTTCTTTTCTTTTTCTTTTCCAAAACTTTACTTGGCTGTATAATTTTTAAGATGTTTCCATATTCAATTTTCAGTAATATACAACTGAATATACCATTCAGTAATATACAACTGAAATATACCATTTCAGTTCTGAACGTTTAGTTATACCCTAACTGAATGAAGTCAGTTTTCTGTTTAACCTGTTTGGTATTCTGACATGTACTCATCTGGCTACTGGAAGTTAACTTAAGGAAGTTGATTCATTCTGATGACATTAATACATGAAACAGAGTCACTTGTTCATTCAATTGGCCTATAGCTATTTAGTGCCTCCTGTGTGCAAAGGAAGTGCCACAGGAAGTACAATGATGTGGTCATTAATCATAAGTCTCCAGGAGGTCAAGTACTGTGCCTAAGACCATATCCCAATTGTGTCCTCAATACTTGCCATGATGCTTGGCATGTGGCAGGTACTTAAGAATTAATAACCTGAACAAATGAATATCTGATTTACCTTAATGTAATTTATCATTAATACTCCACAAAAATTATTTTTATTAAAACATTTTTTTTGGGTTTTTGTCATTTGTGTTCTTCATAAATTTTTAAAGAGAAAATGTTTTCCAGGGTGCCTGGATGACTCAGGTGGTGAAGCATCTGACTGTTGATTTTGGCTCAAGTCATGATCTTACCATTCATGGGATTGAGCCTCATATTGGGCTCTGCACTGACAGTGTGGGACCCACTTGGGATTCTCTCTCTCTTCCTCTCTCTCTCTGCCCCTCCCCTGCTTGTGCTTGCTCTCTCTCTCTCTCTCTCTCTCTCTCTCTCAAAATAAATAGATAAACATTCAAAAAATGTGGGGTGCCTGGGTGGCTCAGTTGCTTAAGCATCCAGCAGGTCATGATTTCACAGTTCATGAGATCAGGTTCCCTGTTGGGCCGTGTGCTAATAGCACAAAGTCTGCTTGGGATTCTCTCTCTTCTTCTCTCTTTGCCCCACCCCTGCTGGTGCAAGTGTGCGTTCTCTCTCTCTCAAAAATAAATAAACATTAAAAAAAGAGAGAAAATGTTTTCCATAATTACTAATTGATTTAAACAAATTTTGGTTAATAAGTAGAAGATCATGAAGAAAATGAATCTATACTATATAAATTCATAGTGCCTGGGGTGCCTGAGTAGCTCAGTTGAGCATTGGACTTTGGCCCAGGTCATGGTCTCACAGTTCATGAGTTTGAGCCCTGGGTCAGGCTCTATGCTGACAGCTTGGAGCCCACTTTGATCCTTTGCCCCTCTCTCTCTCTGCCTCTCCCTCACTTGTGCTTTGTCTCTCAAAAATAAACATTAAAAAAAAATTATAGTGCCTGAAGTCATTAACAACCGAATGGCAATATTATATGTGACAAAAGACCGTTTCCATACAGTTCAAATTTCTCGTTAATAACTTACTTTAAAAAAATCACCATTTAAGAAAATAAAGAACAATAAAGTAATAAACCAAGGTACAGAAATTTCCTAACTATGGTGCTTAGAAAGAATCAGGAGAAAACGAGGATGCCAGAATGTTTATCAGCAGCTAAGTTGGCAGCTTGAAGTTTACTGAAACTTTCCTTACATTACATAGGATGAAGAGTGTGATAGTTAAGAATGCATTCTCTCTGGGTGCTTCCTCACAAATCTCCTCCAATTAATTTGATTATGTGTGCATTGTTGGCGAGGATGAGGAGACTTGTAGGTAAAGGTTGAGGAGATGTAACCAAGGAGCATAGCTGGAGAATTTTGCTCCAGGTCTTATTATTGCCCCTAAAAGATCAGAGTTGAGCCATTTTTTCCTAAGACTGGCAGGGGAGTTTTAAGCAGTATTATGCTCAGTTTCCACAGTGCCTATTTTGCAAATAGAAAAGACAAGTCAACATTTCTTTACTCAATACAATAAAACCTAAACTCTCCCATGACCCCCCAAGGCCTTACAATGAGCTGTTTCCAACCAGGTGTCTGATTACATCTCCTATCACCCCCTCGCATGTCGTCTTCATGTCTCTGCTCAGGCTTGACAAGGTCTTTTCCTCTCTCAGGGACTTGAACTTGCTGTTACTCTGCCTGGAATGCTGTCCTCAGATCTCTCTATGGCTTTGTCCTTCACATCTCCAGGTCCCTGCTCAAATGTCACGTCCTAATCTGACCATCCCAACTACCCCATCCCATCCCACATCCTAATCTGACCATCCCTGGTCACTCTCTATTCTTGTGCAAGCCTAATCTTGTTTGACTTCAAATCCCCTCCTTGCCCATTTCCCACCAGACTACTGGACTGTGGTGCTGACTACTGCAGGTGGTATTTTCCAGCTGGCATGTCAGCTGGCTTCCTGATCAACGGATGGCACTGATGCAGAGATGGAAGGAATTTCCCTGCCCCTCTGACTGGAGGCATCTCCAGCGATGCCTATTTTTTTTCTCTGTGGCTCCCGCTCACTCCTTCATGTGCAGTGTGATTTCAGCTTCTGCCAGGTGACCGCAGTATTTAGAATGTGGTTAATTTAACCTACTGTCTTTGTCCCTCCAGCCTAGGAGTGGTAATGATGTTCTGCTTTTGCTAATCTCTGGAAAATCTCACCACCCTATTTGATTCTTCAGCTCTTCCACGAATTCATTACCTTTGTTTTAAATAGCCTGTTTCCTTAATTATATACTAATGTAATCTTACTGTTCCATTCTATTTTTTTTAATTTTTATTAATACCTACAGTTATTTTATTCCCCCCCCCGTGTTGTCTGTATTGCACTGCACTCTTACCATTTCACTTTAGTAGAATGTAAGATCCAAGAGGACAGATACTCTGTCTTATTTATCACTGTATTCTCAGTATCTAGCACAGGGCCTGGCATATGGTAATTGATCAATAAACATGCTTTGAGTAAAATAAAAGTCTAGAGGAATTTCTGCAGGTTTCAAATTCAGTACCAGTTGCAGCACATGCAGTGTTTTCTTACTAATTAGTTCTTTAAACACCAAACCTAATGAAAAGGCTGTTATTTTTTTCTAATCCAGATGGAAATAGGAGTGTTTTGATTTGCTTTAGAGGAGGGTGAGGAAAAGCATCTAAGAAGTTTGATTCTATGAGATTCAGAGTTCTAAGCTGGATCAAGACTTTTATAAATCCAAATGGATTATTCTTATAAGGCTGTGGTGTCCCCATTCTTAACAAAGTGGTCTTTTATATATGGGTGTGTACGTACTGTTGAATCATAATCCTAATAAGGGCTAATTGTTTGATTGATTTGACAGTGCTATGATTCCTTTCAGTTTGGCTGGCATCAACAAAAACACAGAGGATGTACTTTCCAGGTAAAATTGACACATCACTTTTTGTCTTACACAAAGTCCTGATGAAAATCAGACAGATTTTATTCTGTGGTGTAATAATTTTTAATGATTCTACTATTGAAGGTGTTTTCAGTTGGCTAAAGGCAATGTCGCTTTTCGACACTTGTATAAGCTTTTATGGAATAATCAAGACCCAAGCATGTTAAAACTAAAATGTACTGTTTGGTCAGTAACTGCAGAAAAGAAAGTCCTGGTATACTATAGTTATTTATTGGTTTATTTGTGAGTCTACCTATTGCACCTATCTACTATTCAATCAGTAGTATACATTTCTGCCCCACTCTCTAATTCAAAAATATTTTCAAAGGTACTTACAGCAATACAGACCATATACAGGATAAGGAGAACAAATGAATAGTTGTAGCAATCAAAACAAAAGTAAATAATAAATAGTAAGGGAAATTGGATAGAAATTTAGCATACCAAAATCATGCCATGAGAGTTTTAATAGTTCCTGAAGGCAGGCCAATAGTTGGTTTTGAGTTTTCTAGCAGCCAAAACAAGGAAAGAATCTGATGACTTAAAAGTTCATAGTATCTGTAGAGTTAATATATGAAGCATTACTCACAAGAATGTAAGCCTTTCCAGGTACTGAAATCTGAAAGGATTTTCCAGGGGTTCTCTCATGAAGGGGACACTCTATCCTTTTAAAAAAAAGAGTGACAATTGTTGCCTGGTCAAGAAAGCACAAGGAAGATATGATTTCAAATATGGTAGGGGGTCAGAACTGGATACATAGAGCCTGTCTCTGTGCCAGCACAGATGGGCGGAGTGCATGCCCCAGAGAGAAAGCCTGATGGTTTTGGTATATATTATCTAGTGAAGTCCTTTAATTTGGTAGTTGAGGCATCTGTGTTCAGAATGGGTAAACAGCTTTCCAAAAGGCTTGCAGTGTATATGAAACTAAAGAGAGTGGACTCTAATTAATGTCTCTGACTCTATAGTCAGTGTTTTTCCAACAGACTAGGTAAAAACTGCAACCTGATTTCATTTCCCCAGTTTCATAAATCAGTTATAGTTGGAAAAAGGGACTTTATAGGTTTAGCCCAGGCTGTGAGTCAGCAAACTGGTAGGAAATGAAGAGCTTAGATGTGCAGGAGTTAAGAAGCAGGAATTTTAGTGTTAATGTGGTAGGTTAGAAAAGAAAATAGATGTTGAAGCAGACAGAACTGGTATAAATTCTATCTCTGCCATCTACCAGCTATGTGACTTAGACAAAGTTATTTATCATTTTAGAAATTCTGTTTCCATTCCAAAATGGGAACAGGGATCCACACCTTGAAGGACTATTTCAGTGCCATAATGTGCATATAACAATTGGCAGATATCAAGTACCCTGTTGGGCTTTACTGTATTTATCACTATTATCAGGTCAAAGAAGTAATTAAGAAAGCAAACAGTTCAACGCATATATAGACTTTGAAGGTCAGGATAGTCAAGAAGTAAAACACCAAACTGGAAACAAAAGTCACAAATTGTAAAGGCCAAATCCAAAGTTAAGATCAAAAAGCCATGGGTACAGAAGGCAGCAGAGATAGATAGGAGGACAGAGTAACACATTCTAATTGCCTGGAATAGGAAAGGCTCAATTTGATGCACCATTATGTTTAATTCAGGAATTTTTCATGTGCCTCCTCCTGGCACAGGAGCCTGTCCCAACACTGAACCCATGGGAAAAACGATGTTCATTAAAAGGAAGATGGGAGCAGACCCTGACCCAATGGGACAAAGAATGCTACTATTAATTTCAGCAAAGGAAATACACATTTCCCACATGCTAATTCAAGTATACACACATCTGAACTCAACCATGGAAGCTGGTGGCAGACTGTTCAACCTTTGGGGTGATGTATGTTTCATTAAAGTCTAATTATTCATAAAATGTCAGAGGAAGAAAACAATGACCAAGAAGAAACAGCATAAATCCAGCCCTATGTTCTATCTCTCATCAGTTTAAATTTAAATATTATATTGGCTTTGTAGTCAACATGAATGGTATCAAAATTTTTCACTGCATCTTCAATAGAAAAAAGCCACATATAGTATTTCCTGAATCAATTTGTTAAAGTTGGTATAGCATTGTTGTATCTATTTTTGAGATGAAATGGAGCTACATACATACAGGATCAAAACAAAACAAAACCAAAAAACCCTTCATGCCTAAGTTTTGTAAAGTCACACGCCAAAATTCTTAGTATGTCAACCAGAACCTCCACAAGTAGTCCCTGACTTCCCTTCAGATTTATTTTTTACTTCCATCCTCATAAATTATATATTCTGACCTAACCCAGTACTCCAGAATTATTCCCTGCACTTTCCTCCTTTTCTGTATTTGCTCACATTTTTTTCCTCAACCAGTGGGGATGCATTCTTCCTCTTCCCTTTTGAATGTTGAAATCCTAGTAATCTAAATTTTCCTTGTGCTATGGAATCTTCCCAAGTCTTCCCAGATCAATTAATTCTACTTATACTTCATTTTTGGTTATTGAATCAAGTCCTTGCATGCATCCGTTTCTATCCACCCCTTGACAGTGCTAAGCATTGGTGCTAAATTCTGAGTAACAATGAGAAAAAGGGAAAAACAATGCCAGAGAAAGCCATTCTTGCCTCTTTCTAACATACAATTAAGTGGGGAAGACAAATATAAAACAAATTAATATGAAGTAAATACATAATTGCATATTACAGCCAGTGTTATAAAGGGAAGCAAAAGTATACTAGGAGAAGGGCTAAGGACTAACAAGGAGAGAGGAATAGGAAAGCATTTCTGAGGTAATGGTTAAGTTGAGAGCTGAATGTTGACTATGTTTATAGCACATGTTTGCATACTTAGGTATTTTCTTGCTAGATCTAAGTTTCCACATGCATAATGTTTTTTATTTCCTCTACAGGATCTATAGGACATTGTTTGTAGGCTGATTTGATAAATGTTGCATGCATTGAAAGGGAGCTGCCCACTTTGGAAAAACCTAACTCGGTAAATTCATCTTGGTTCTGAATACATGTTTTGAGCTCCTTTTTGTCTTGAACTGGACACTATAGACTGTGTCCTTGATGGATCAGGAGGCACTGGAATGGGGTAAGGGGAGAAAGAATGTTTGCTGCTGGCCAGATCTTCACAACAAGATGAAGCTCAGGAGATATGAACTATAATTTTCCTCATATTACTTTTCAATCTCTGAGGAAAGGATTGGGAGGGCATTCCATGGTTAATCTTTGTCTTTATAAGGGACTAGGGGATTCTGTCATCAATTAGGGAAGATCAGTTTAAAATGTCAAAACATAAAGACTATAACTAGAGCACATTAAATACTTGTATTTTTTTCTTATAGTGGGAATGTCTTTTTTTTTTCAAGATTTTTTCGAGTTTATTTATCGATTTTGAGAGAGTGGGGAGAGGCAGAGAGAGAGAAGGAGAAAGAGAGAGAGAATCCCAAACAGGCTATCACTGTCAGCACAGAGCCTGACGTGGGGTTCAAAGTCATGAATGGTGAGATCGTGACCTGAGCCGAAGTCAAAAGTCAGATGCTTAACAGACTGAGCCACCTAAGTACCTCTAGTGGGAATGTCTTTATTTCAATTCATCTGTGGATTTTTAGAAGTATTGCCACTATGATAATTATATCAACTATGTGCTATTTAGCTATCCTCGCCAAAATTGATTTTCCCATTAGATACCTCTACATGTCCAGCCTTCTTTGGCAAGAGAATAAGGTTGATTTCAGATTAGAGTTGGTAAATCCTAATGAATGGCATTTGGGGATGAATGAACAGGAGCTATGAAGTGCTTTGGCCACAACACTAACTTTGTACCGCTTTCTAGGATAGATCCAGTTGGTGTCGTGGGGGAAGTGTGGCTTTTCATCCTCTTCATTTGTCTTTGCTTCAACTTAAATTTGACTTTCAGTATAAAACATTCAATGCTCCTCTTCCAGGACCGAGCAAAAACCCAAACGAGTAATCTGGGGAAGAATCTGAATTTAGATCTTTACAGCAGGAAGCTGTTTGTCATATAGCAGGTTGTGCAAGTAGAAAGAAACCCAGCCCTCTCTTTCCAGCAGAAAAGCAAACCCTCATTCTCCTTCCAACCAGGGCAGACCTCAAGGCATTTTTGGAAGAGTGGCAATTATTATCTTTAGGTAATTTAATACAAGACTATGATGGTGTTAGAACTGAAGTAAAAGAACTTTATAAAAGAAGAATCTTATAAAATGGAAAAGGTTTCAAAGTGGCAGCTTTTCTGCTATAGCTAAACCAGAAAAAATGTATTTCCTCACATTAAAAACACATTTAATAGTTTGTATGAACTGACGACAAAATTAACATTATTTTCTTTTATTCTTTTCATCCAAAAGCCATAAGTGAATCCTCTATTGTTGCAACCTATGGTGATCTTTCTTGAGATATTTTCCAATTAATGGTATTGCTTCCTTAGGTGTGAGCTCCACAATTTAAATAGGAGCCTACGTTCAAAGATATATTTCATGCTGTGTCACTTTATCAGAAGAGCAATCTGCCATTTTTTGACAGCTAGTGACTTGTGCCTGAATCGGTGATACCTTTAAAAAGAACTCATTATCAGTGTAGTGAACAAAATATGCATTTTAAAATAGTGCAGGATTTTAATTTTCAATGTCAGTGATTTTTGCCTACATGGGTGTAATGTGTTAGGGATCAGCTGAAACATTTTCAAATATTTTATATTTCAGGAGATTAGCAAAGTTAGATAGCTAAGGATCTCTCTCATTCTTCTTAGAATAAACCAGCTCTTTTCTTATGAGTGGTGCTACTTTGAAGAAAGATTAAGAACAAAGATGAAGACATGTTTCCATGACTAAGAAGTCATCTTTTGAGGAACCAAGGGATCATTAGATGCCATGAAGATATCTTTTATAAACATCAACAGATTTCACTTAAGAATTAAAGATGAATGAAATATGGACTAAACAGTATGGTCTTGGTTAATTGTGAAAAGTTCTTCATAGTTCTGTCACATTGAAGTCAAATTCACATCCTGTGAGAAATCAGCAAATGGAAAAAAACAAAACAAAACAAAACCAGAATGGGAAGAGGTTAGAAGAACAGCATCCTGCCAGCTGACCTAAGGACATTTTTAGACAAACAATTCTAATCACTGACGGCCTGTGACAGATTATTTACACATCTCTAGTGTTGGTTATTATATGGATGCCTCAAATTATTTCAGCTATGGAAAGGTGAAATTGTGATGGTGTCACAATGAAACCTCATTTGAGAGAATCTCACATTCCACAGTGACTAATGACTGAAAATTCAGGCTTCATGGGGGAAGGGAGAAAAGTGGAAGCATAATGAAATAGCAGTGGACTCAGAATATTTGGTATATTTCAGAAGGACATTTTGAAACTGGTCACATATATTTAACCCCATACCGGCATATCTAAGTCACTGTTATGGGATTTCATGTCACCCATCTGGCCAAATACTATTTACCAGCCTCTAATGTCTCCATCAGTCTCACTCTTTTCAGTAGTTGAAAAGATTTTGGAAATACCGGGAGAAATTTTATGTGAAGACTGTCTTACAGAATATGCAAAATTAAAAAAAATAAATAAGGTGAATCTATTCTCTCTGTTGTTTCCCACCAAAATGCTGTTTCTTAATATTAAATATGTCAATGTTGGCTGTTTTGGTAGTAGGAGGCAGTGCTGGTTTATCTAACAGGTTTTGGAATCAGAGTGGCTTGTGTTGAAAATTCAACTTGTCCACTTGTTTGGAATCTATTAAAGTTTAGTATGGATAGTTATAAATATTGCTGCTCAAATGAGGAACCTAGGCAGCATTCCCAACTTCTATGCTTGTACACTTTTCCAATCCACTTAATTGTCAAATCCTGAAAATCTGATCTCTTAAGTATTTCCCAGTTATCGCCTTCTCACGAGCCATACTGTTCCAGCATCTGCTACTGCTGTAGACCTTTATCCATGCTTACTTTGGCTTCTGAGGTAACTTCTTTGGACTCCTTATCTCCTGCCTTATTCCCTGTAATTCTTTCTCCACATTACTGAAACATATAATCTTTTAAAAATGCAAGTCTAATCATATTACACCATGTATTCGGATATTCCAGTAGCTTTCTTTAACTTCATAAAGTTTAAACTCATAAAATTGTACACAGGACTTCTCCTTTTCTCTTCTGCAGTACCCCAGAATGTCCCCTCTGCTGACCTCTTCCCTCTGATCCTGTGTGCATGCACGCATACACGCACACACACATAGTCTCACTCTTACTGGTCCTGACTATGCAACTGAAATGGAATTTCCTCTGGGAAATTTTCCCTTGCTCACCATAGTGAATTTGGTTTACCTTCTTCATGTCTCAATAACACAAGTCCACACCTCTCTCTGAGCACCTAGACTCTGTTTTTAACGTTAGTTTTCAGGAATGACTTTATCTTTGGAGTGTAACTTCATTGAGGCAGTGTTTGTGTCTTATGTAGACACTTGTGGATTCCTAGAAAAGTGTCAGGCAACATCATTAACAAGCTCTAAAAGTCTATTGTAAGGGTAAGTGTCTAATGCTTATGTGTTACTAATACTAGGAACATTCACATTTTGAAAAGATCAAAGACTTACGCTAAGGAAATGAATCTCAAATTGTGGAATTTCAGGCTTAGGCCAGCTGATGAATGAGGTATGTGTATATGTATGAGTGCTGTGCTGTGCCGGTATGTATGTTAATGGAGCAGTAGGAATATGAGGAAGGAGGTAAGGATGTGGGCAATAGGGATGTCTCAAAATGCTTGAATAATATCAGGTGCTTGGCTGTTCCATCAGCGAGGAATATGGCTAATATAACTAATCTGACTACTAGTCATAGTGACTTAAACACAGTAGGGCTTATTTTTCTCTTGTGGTGAGTAGTCTGGAAGTAGGTGCTTGCTGGTCCAGTGGCTCAAACATGTCGGGATAGAGGTTTGTAATTCTTTTATCTTAAGGCCCCCAAATGACTGTCAGAATTCTAGTCATCAAGATCACGTTCCAGGTGGGAAAGAGGAAATGTGGAAAGGCAGAAAGGACAGTGTTATGGGAAAGTGTAGGGTGTAGGTGATGAAGACTCACCATGTCACTTTAAGGAGCTGTGTGGGATCACTCAATTAAATAACTTTGTTTTATTATACCTCTCCTTGCTAAATTTAAGGATGATCTCAAGCACCCTTTTGGAAAATCAGTAA
The DNA here is from genome assembly GCF_007474595.2 of Lynx canadensis. Classification (NCBI taxonomy): domain Eukaryota; kingdom Metazoa; phylum Chordata; class Mammalia; order Carnivora; family Felidae; genus Lynx; species Lynx canadensis. Next base: position 150,128,260 of record NC_044303.2, on the reverse strand, counting down.
ATGTAAACATACAAATTGTATTTCAGATAAGAACTTGTGTTTTAACTTTTCGATCTATTTGTTTATAATTTTATTCTATCTACTTAATCTCATCAGCAAAATCCCCAACTTGCCAGTATTATTTACCCAAATTTATTAAGTACTCACTCTGTGTGAGGCACTGTGTTTATATCGGAGGATACAGAATATAAGAAATAAGAAAATATGAGGGAGAAGGACAACCTTCTTGTCATTTAGAAGCTCATTACCTAGCAGAGGACACAAAGATATCAACAGGTAATTATTATAGTAGGTGATCTATTCTATGAGAAATGCAAGACTTAGGAGTTTTGGACAGGTGGCATCTAGACCCACTCCAGTCTGGGCAGAGGAAGACAAAAAGTAAGAAGATCTCCATGAAAGAACTGACAGTTCATCTATTTTCACTTTTTTTAAAGAGAAGGAGTTGAGGAAGCATGGCAGTAGTTCTAAGAAGATTAAACAACAGATATTCAAATATAGCAAGATGTGGGTTTATGGTATACTACAAGATCAGTAATCCCTGGATACACTTTGAAGGGTTACATTTGCACCCCTGTATAAATCACTAAATTCTGAAATATTCTTCCAACATAATTTATTTTTCAAAAATGGTAACTCCTAGGGCATAGAACCACAAAGCTACATACCAAGATGTGGATGCTGACGGTCACCTTGACTCATTCACCAAAACTGAGTGGCTGTTATCTGAACACCACAAGGAATATATAGAAGTGTGATGAGTTCAGGGTGAAATATGTGCCTGAGACATCTGGGGAACCGCTTAGTTGAAAGAGAAAGTAGGCAGTGTGATAAACAATCTTGGAGATTAAAAGATCAGGGATAAAAATATAGATGTGAATTCCTTCATTCATTCCATAAATATTATTGATCATATAATGCTAGATGTTGGAAATATAATGATAAATAAGAAAAGAATCCCCTACCTTAAGATGTTTCCATTATAATCATACAGGAAGAGAAGTAAAGGTTTTAAAGTGACTTTAGGTAGCATTTAAAACTAGGAAGTTAGATTGCTTTGAAACTGTAGAGAAAATAATGTCAAATGAGAAGAGATGACTCAGGATGACATCTGAAGTAGACTAACATTTAAAGGAGAATGACGGTGGAAAAAAAAAAGAGGGACTCAAAACAGAAATTGAAAAGCAGCATCTGAAAAGGCATAAAGAAAATCAGAAAAGAGTGGTCCCACAGCAATCAAGAGAGGGGAGAGTTTGACAAAGGGAGTCGAGGGTCTCATTGGCTAGGGTAAGGGCCGGGAAGCTCCAGACCGAAGGTGCCCAATGGACAGAGGAATTAGGAGGTTAATAGTGATCTGGACAGGATCAGATTCAATGAATTGACAAGAGGCAGACACATTTCAGATGTGTGAAATGTGTGTTTCCTGCTTCTTTCATGAAGTATGGCTATGGTGAGGAGACAAATAGGGGAATGTGGACTTGAGAAAGTCCTTTTAATAAACATTGGATTAAGAAAGTTCCAATAGAGGTGCCTGGGGGGCTCAGTCAGTTAAGCATTCCACTGCAGCTCAGGTCATGATCTCAAAATTTGTGAGCTGAGCCCTGCATCGGGCTTGCTGCTGTCAGCGAGGGGCCCAATTCAGATCCTCTGTCTCCCCCACCCTCCCTATGCCCTTCTCCCACTTGCACCTCTCTCTCTCAAAAATAATTTTTTTTTAAAAGAAAGAGCCAATAGACAGGATGTAGGAAGGGGTAAAGAACTATAATATCCTTAAGGAATTCAGAGAAAGTGCAATCTGAGGGGAGGGTGAATGGAATTAGCCTATAGTTGGGTTTTTCTTCCACTGAAACTTGAGACAACATGAAGTTCCAGGATTTGGGTACAAGTGTGTCTAGGGAGAGGTGACAATACCTACCTGATGGCTTCTATCTCTCTGTGAAGGGGACCGAAGAGTCTTTCAGAACTCAGACTTGAGATCTTTAAGAGAATTCTCTTAAGAGAATGGTGAAGGTTTAAAATGCTATCATGAAGTTGAAGAGAATTGCTTAGATGTCCATCAAAAGAATGCCGGATGGTCTTAAGGTCCTGTCTGAAGTTGAGATGCCTTGATAATTTTCCTTGGTACCAGCTCCCATTACTGTGTGATTTTTCTCCAGAGTAGCTAAGAATTTAGATTTAGTAGCTGAGGAAGGCCATAGTGAAATATATTGTTGTAGGGCTGGGGAGAGGTTGGTTGGTAGAATAAAGTGGTAAGGAATTTGAGGGTATTAACAACAACAAAAAAAGGTTCAAACCAGGGCCTTCAGATTTTTTTCTCCTTAAAAACTTGCACTGTCTTCTGTAGTGACCACACACTGATGAGCTAAGGTGGAGATCTTAGTCACCCACAGGCAGAGCACTGCCAGGATAGCCAGAGGGCTCAGGTTTATTATCTCCAGTGGCACAGTCTTCAGCATCTAATATATTAAGATAAAATTCTGAATTTAATTAAAATACAAAAAGGAAAATGATATCTTTTTCTATTATGTCATGCAAATGGTTTGGAAATACTGGTTTAGGAAATTTAGGAGATCTCGGCAGGTTAGGGATGGCAGTGATGCCCCAAAGCTTTGACTTAGAGGAAATTGATGTTTCCATAGGGTAGAAAGACAAGAGTAAAGGGAATGTGACAATGTCATGGGGGAAAGGTACTGTGACCAGAGAGGAGAATAGAAATAAAAATTTTAAAGACTTGGCTCAAGTGTGACTAGCCGGATTGGAGTGACAGAGTGGGGCAAGGATCGGGTTTGGGTAAGATTTTTGCCAGAGAGGAAGGTCACCTGAGATAATGACAGTCAACATTGCCCGCACCTCTCTTTTTATTCCCCCCCATCCTTCCTTTCTCTTCCTTTGTTCCGGTAAGATTTAATTAGGGGGTTTCATTTTAAGGATGCATGGAGATAGAAACTGAAAAATTATCAGATACTAGGGCAGCTCTTGGAATCAGATCTAATCCTTTTCTTTTTGATTTGCACCAGTGGTTCGTGGCTAAAAAAAGGTTTGAAGGCCATGTAACAAAAGCAGTAGATCTAGGTACCTGGGTGGCTTGAGTCAGTTGGGCAACCGACTTCAGCCCAGGTCATGATCCCGCACTTTGTGGTTTCGAGCCCCGCGTCAGGCTCTGTGCTGACAGCTCAGAGCCTGGAGCCTGCTTCAGATTCTGTATCTGTCTATCTCTCTGCCCCTACCCTGCTTGCACTCTGTCTCTCTGTCTCCCCCCAAAAAAATGAATATTAAAAAAAAAAAGCAGATCAATTAAATACCCTTCAAGGAACTCTACATATATTCTGGTTCTTTCAACTGAGACTATAGCTGTTGTCAATTTTATTATCAAAATAATTTTTTTCTAATTTAAATTCCTTTTTCCTCACCTCATAAACCACAAGGGTATAAATCTTATTTTAAGATCTGACTTTTCACACCATCTTTGTTGTGGGTGTGTGGACTTTTATGGTCTATAGCTTTTCTATATGACTTTCTTTTTTTAATGTTTATTTTTGGGGGGTGGAGAGAATGAGTGGGGGAGGGGCAGAGAGAGGGAGACACAGAATCTGAAGTAGGCTCCAGGCTCTGAGTTGTTAGCACAAAGTCTGACGTGGGGCTCAAACCCAAAAACTGTGAGATCATGACCTGAGCTGAAGTCAGACACTTAATCGACTGAGTCACCTAGATGTCCCTCTATGTGATTTTCATGTGCAGAAAAACTCACATGAGCTAACTGGAATTTGTTTATCAGAAACCATCCTGAAATGATATTTTCTTTCATAGATATCTCTTAAGACAATTCCAAGTCTATAGTGTGCTCAGTAAATGATTTTAATATTGGTGAGGCAGTCTGTGATTCTGTGATTGGTCACAGTAATGGATTCTATTCATGTAGTTCTCCACATTTTACTTCAAAGACATAATTTGAAGAGATATTTGTATATAAAAGACTTTCGTTTCTTTGTTCTATATTGACTTCCAGGGAAGTCTCAGTTGGAAATTCATTACTGTTCTTATACCATTAAACCAGAAGAGAATTCTTTATTTCTCTCTTTTCCTGTTCTTTTATTTTCTTATCTTCCTTCCTTTCTCCTTTTTTCTTTCCTTTCTTCTTTTTTGCTGTAGCTTGAGCTAATTTCATTAAGGACTCTTTTTGGGGGAATTGTGTCTTTGGTTAGATAGCAAAGGGGTAGGTTCTAGACTATGGCCGGTGTTTCCAAAATTCAAAAGCCATTACCTAAAAACATTATTTCAGAAAAATTCAGCATTCTGTGAAAGGCTACATTTTGTAGTTCCAGCAGGAGCAATGTGGTATAATGTGTTACTAAATTGCTAGTAAAAGAGAACTTTCAGATTATGTAATTTTTCAGTGTATATGCAAATATGTGTAGTCTTATTGCTTGCTGTTCCAACAAATTGCAGTCATTCAAAATGAAATGTAATAGGCTACTTTACAGAAATCCTTTAAAGGATTTCTGGGAATGATTTTCAAATCTGTATTTATGAAGGATTGAACTGTTCAAACCTAAATATGGGAGAGATAACTTGGAAATCTGTTTATAGACATTTGCACTAAGGTTCTCCAACAGGAGGGAAATAAAATTAATTTATACAAATTGTGCTCATGTTTAAGATAAGGGGGGGTGCTTTCTGCTATTAGATCTAGCATTAAAGTATAACCACAAGAGGAGAAATAGTTTCAGAATGCTCTATGAAAGTAGCAAAAATGAAATGAAAATCTAAATGTGTGATGAAAAGTGAACTCTCTCTCAAGGGCAGAATTTTCAAAGGGGACTTAACCTAAAATCTCTTCAGATGTTCAATCTGTAGTATGAACATTTAATCTTTTTTGCTCAGCTTTGAAATTGTGCCCATTTAAATCTGCCTCGTGCCGTTTTAGAAAAGTCTATACATTTGAGAAGGTGTCTGAGTCATTTTTCAAATTAATGCCAAAGGCAGAAGATGAGGTCTTTGAATTTATCTTACTGGGGCAAAATCAGAAGGTTTGGAGGTTGTAATTTTAGAGAGACAAGGAAATGTATAAGCACCTACCAATTCCTGTATCTTGCTTATGGAATTGTTTGAAAGAGATAATTTAGTCTGTACTATTATTCTAGAGAATTTGAAATGACTGAGATGTAAGTAATTTCAAATGACTTAATTCAGATTCTTATGTATTGAGACGAAAGATTCTCTCCCTGTCTTGTTCAGAGGTGTGAATTTTCAGAACCCTTCCTAATAATCTTGTGATATGCTTGGATTTTTCCCAAAGCATAAAGAAGGATGGAAAAAAGAATGTCCAAGGAGGAGGAAGGGTGAGGAAGTGGCACATTCCCTATCAGGTAAGTGAATTTGACACCCATATTCCTTATTATCCTTAGGGGGGGAAAAAAAGCTTAGAATGGTCTTTGTTTTTCAATTTAGTACCCCCTACTTTTACTTTGTCTTGGAAGCATTATTTATTTTGATTTTGATTTTTAAAATTTATTCACCTTTGAGAGACGGAGAGAGACAGAGTAAAAGCAGGGGAGGGACAGAGAGAGAGAGAGGGAGACACAGAACTTGAAGCAGGCTCCAGGCTCTGAGCTATCAGCACAGAACTCAACTCAGGGCCGGAACTCACGAACCGCGAGATCATGACCTGAGCCGAAGTTGGACTTGACTGACTGAGCCACTCAGGCACCCCTGGAAGCATTATTTTTGATGTAGAAAATGAAAAATACATGAATGCCTTTGACATGGAGAGATATTCAAAAAATTATTATTTTTAAAGGTGATTTTTTTTTCCTTGCTAAAATGAATGGAGTTTATAATCCTATAAGCTATTAAACTAGATGTCTGTGTGATTCTTTTCTGAACTAATGGTGCCTGACAGAGGGTATTGTTTGAGACCTGTTTTAACAAGGCACCGGTTACCTCATTTTTCCAGGTTTTATTCACTATATTCAGGGCCTCTCAATAGCTCTCTTTGCTCTTGAAGTAAAATAATTTTATTCATTAATTTAATTCATTCATTCAGGTATTTGCTGATTGTGTAAATACTGAGGAATGTATTCACTTATCTATTCATTTAAATAAGTCAAAATAATATTGAAAAACTACTCAAAATAATGTATAGTTCTGGGTGCTGGGGGGTATTCATTAATGACTAGCATAAATGATTGTCTCTTTTGAATCGCTTACAGTGCACCAGAAGGTGTGTTCAGAAATAACTATAATACAAGAAAGAAAATAGTGCTTCAGAAGAAGAGGGCGCCATAACTTAGGGTAGTTCAAAAGAAGATGAAATTAGCTACACACTGCTTTGGTATTTTATGTCCATTAACTTCTCCACCTTGCAACCAGTAATAATTGCCAATTGATTATTTCAGGTGAAAAAGATGTACAGTTGGAACCTGCTTAAAAGAGATTTTGTTTATCTAGCATCTTCTGAGTAATTCTGGACCTCAAACACCTTTAACTGTTTCTAGGTATTGAAATGCAGATATTTGCTTGCCTTCTTTCAGAAGCCAACTTCCTTTGCTGGGTGGTGGAGGAGGGGCCAAGAAGACATTCAGTCTAGCGGTCTCTCTTAAGTACTCTGTAAGATCATGCATATCTTCCTAGATGCTTCTAGTAGCCTTCTCAGGTTACCACCCAGGCTGGGAAAATTGTTAACATTTATTCCATTGCACATATGAAACTATTTCAAATGCAATTATAAGGTAGGATAGGAAATATTTAAAAACTTGATAAATAGGACTTTTCCCCAGAGTACCAGAAAGACGGTACTTAAGTAATTTAGGCCCTTCCCAAGATGGTCTTGTGAGTTTCACAAGTCCTAGGTGATCCTACTTCCCTAAGATTCTTACCCTCTCTCTAGCATGTTTTTCAGTTCTCTGTGATAATACCCGTCCACTTCTCTCATTAAGTGCCATCCCACTCTCAATGTCCAACTCCTTCCCTCTGCATTTATTCAGTCTGAGGTCTTCATCTGTACAAAAGCTTCTAGAGTCCTTGGGATGATCAGAGACACAGTTGAAACCTAAGCCCTTTTGCTGTCTTTGGTTTTCCTACTCTTTGGACAATTGAACTGATGTGAATGGCAGACATGTTTATTAAACTGTAACATGCTAAGAGCAAACAAATGCACTTCTCTCAAAGACAAATATGAATTTTCAAGAACAGTAGAGTCCAAAAAATACTGAGAAATGAAATGTTTCTTTAATAAACAAGTTTCCTTTCCTTTCCTTTCCGATGGAGTCAGTGTATCTATTTATTGAGTTACCAACGATACCAAAACTTAAAAGCTTACACAAGCAACTGTTTGTTTAGCTTATGATTCTCTGTGTTGGTGATTTGAACTGGGGTTATATGATCACTTTGCTCCTGATTGTAGCTGCTTGTGTCCTACTCTTGTGTCTGTTGTCAGATGGTAACTCAACTGGGGCTCAGTTTATCACGGCCTCTTTAACATATCAGGTAGTTGGTTCATTATTAGCTGGAATGACAGGACTGCTTGGGCTACATGTCTCTTATCATTTAGAACATCTACTCACATCACTCATTATACCTGCACACGTCATCCACAACCCTGCACACATCATCCACATCCCTGCTTGCATCATCCACATACACATCTGCTCATGTTACTGACACACCTGCTCACATCATGCAGCATACCTGCTCATATCATTTAATAGACTCAATAGGGCTTATGCACGTGTAAGCAGAAAAGTTCCCAGATAAACAAGAAGTCCGAATCCCAAAGTGAAGAACATTTTCAATTCTCTGTTTGTGTCACATTTGCTAAAGTACCACTGAACCATGCAAGTCACATGATTATTTTAGATTTAAGGGGTGGAGAACTGCATTTCACCTAATGATGACAAGACCTACAAAGTTATGTGGTGAAGCTACGGATGTGGCAAAGGAAAGCATCGATGACGATTTAAAAAATCCTTAAGAGCTATTTTTAGGCAGAGGAGATATTGGTTTTTCTTGCTTAGAGCCTAACAGAATGAGAAAGGAACTACATTACACTGCAGTTTCTGGCCCCTTAGCTTGAGAAGGAGTCCAAGCTGATGGTTCTTCACTTTCCTGCACATCTTCCTCTAGCCATGGGGAAGGGCAGAGTTTGGGAGAAAGTGAAGAGTTACCTAACTTTTCCAACTGCCATGGATATTGACAGAGTCAGCTCCAGAGACAGTATACATATAAGACCAAATAAAAGAGTGATTTTGTCATGCTTTAAACAGCAGAGGTAGCAAACAGGAGAGTTGAAGTTACTTCTTGGTCACTGAAAACAACCACTTGATTGTCAGTGCTGCTGTTGATCCAATTTTTAACTTGTTTAAAAATATTTAGACAAACTATAGGCTTTTAGCCAAATAGATATATCAAAAATATAGAAAGCTGACACATTTGAAAGATTTTTAAATCACCCTGGGTTAAGAAGTTATTTCCTGGGGCGCCTGGGTGGCGCAGTCGGTTAAGCGTCCGACTTCAGCCAGGTCACGATCTCGCGGTCCGTGAGTTCGAGTCCCGCGTCAGGCTCTGGGCTGATGGCTCGGAGCCTGGAGCCTGTTTCCGATTCTGTGTCTCCCTCTCTCTCTTCCCCTCCCCCGTTCATGCTCTGTCTCTCTCTGTCCCAAAAATAAATAAAAAACGTTGAAAAAAAAATTAAAAAAAAAAAAAAGAAGTTATTTCCTAAAATACCTATTGAAAGGTAAATGTATTTCTAGAGAGTGAGGACTGAAAAAATAAAATAGGTAGAAAGAAAATAAACCTTTGTTGGCACATGAACAGACACTCAGGTCAATGGACAGAATAGAGAACCCAGAAATGGACCCACAAACAAATGGCCAACTAATTTTTGATGAAGCAGGAAAGAATTTCCAGTGGAATAAAGACAGTCTCTTCAGCAAGTTGTAATGGAAAAACTGGACAGTGACATGCAGAAGAATGAACCTGGACCACTTTCTTACACCATACACAAAAATAAACTCAAAATGGATGAAAGACCTAGACGTAAGACAGGAAGTCATCAAAATCCTTGAGGAGAAAGCAGGCAAAAGCCTCTTTGATCTTGGCCTCAGCAACTTCTTACTCAACACATCTCCGGAGGCAAGGGAAACAAAAGTAAAAATGAAATATTGGGACTTCATCAAAATAAAAAGCTTCAACACAGCGAAGGATACAATCAACAAAACTAAAAGGCAACTGACAGAATGGGACAAGATATTTGCAAATGACATATCAGATAAAGGGTTAGTATCCAGAATCTATAAGGAATTTATCAGACTCAACACCCAAAAAACAAATAATCTGGTGAAGAAATGGGCAAAAGACATGAATAGACACTTCTCCAAAGACATCTAGATGGCCAACCGACACATGAAAAAATGCTCAACATCACTCATCATCAGGGAAATACAAATCAAAGCCACAATGAGATTCTGCTTCACATCTGTCAGAATGGCTAACGTTAACAACTCAGGCAACAACAGATGTCGGTGGGGATGCGAAGAAAGAGGATCTGTTTTGCATTGCTGGTGGGAATGCAAACTGGGCAGCCACTCTGGAAATCGGTATGGAGGTTCCTCAAAAAACTAAAAAATAGAACTACCCTACGACCCAGCAATTGTACTACTAGGTATTTATCCAAGGGACATAGGTATGCTGTGTCGAAAGGACACATGAACCCCAATGTTTACAGCAGCACTATCAACAATAGCCAAAGTATGGAAAGAGCCCAAATGTCCATCAATGGATGAATGGATAAAAAAGGTGTAGTATATATATATATATACAATGGAGTATTACTCAGCAATCAAAAAGAATGAAATCTTGCCATATGCAACTACGTGGTTGGAACTAGAGGGTATTATGCTAAGTGAAATTAGAGAAAGAAAAATATCATATGATTTTACTCCTATTAGGACATTTAGACACAGAACAGATGACCATAAGGGAAGGGAAGCCAAAACAATATAAAAACAGGGAGGGGGACAAAATATAAGAGACTCTTAAATACGGAAAACAAACAGAGGGTTACTGGAGGGGTTGTGGGAGGGGGGGATGGGCTAAATGGGTAAGGGGCATCCCTAAGGAATCTACTCCTGAAATTATTGTTGCACTATATGCTAACTAATTTGGATGTAAATTAAAAAAAATAAAATTAATAAAAAAAAGAAAAGAAAAGAAACCTTTGATAGAGTCCAGTGCAGACAAATTTTATGAAGGAGGTACAAGGAAAATATGATGATTTATTACACTGAGGTGTCCTAAGAAGTCAAGAAGCAGCGTATCAAGAAGCTAGATACACAATGAGTTTTTAGGAAGGGAATGATGCTGAAAATATACATCATTTGTTTCCTATTGTGCCTAGCTAGCAACTGTACGCTCTCATGTGATCAAGTCCTGCATGCACACTTTCTCCTAATATGGTTATCAAAGTTTCACCTTTCGGAAATAATTTGTGACAATAATAGAGTAAAAAAATGTTGCCAATCAAGCTTCACTAGGGAAATAGCACATTTTTTTTACCATGTTTTTTCTCCTAAAGAATAGAACTTACTGTGTTTGTCTCTCACATATTTTTTAAAAGGAAAATTTTGTAGAAAAATTGATGTGATATACTTTTATTGACAAATAGTCCTATGAAACTTCTCAGTAAGAGCTATGGAAGGAAAGCCAGAATCTGCAGTTTATGTATTTGCATTTTCCTACACTCTTGTCATTATGTTAAAAATAGAACATTTATTCCATGATGACACTGTTAGAAAATATATATGTTGAGTGAATGAGGTTTGTAGCCAATATTCTTGCAGTTTATAATTTACCTCAATTCACACAATATATCCCACAGATGTATAATCAAGTAGATAACCAAAAAATTGAACAAATGAAGTTGGGAAGTTGTATATGAGTAATGAACTAAGTGAATTTTATGTTGTTTTTTTTTTTTTTAAGTGAGAAAGTTGCATCCTATGTACGGTCTTTCTATGACCTATGACCTTTCTATGACCATCCTATCTTATGGTCTTTCTGAAAGAGGAATGGATTTATAGAAGACATAGTATTTCATGAGGTCTTTCCATGAAAGAAAAGCAAGAATTTAGTCATCTGCCAGAATATACTAGGCTCTTTACTCTTCTGATATTGTTGGTAGTTTCAAAGTAGCCTATCATGTTACTTTTTTAGCATAATTTTGCTTCAGTTTTACTGAAATACAATTGACATATAACCATGTGTAAGTTTCAGGTACATCACATAATAATGCTTTAAGTATATACTAAGAAATGATTACCACACTAAATTCTTTTGTCTTAGTTTTAAATTCTTGGTATCTTCATATTAGTATTACATTGAAAATAAGTATAAAATGACCTAACTGGAAAACACATAAACAGTTACAATTGAAACTAGTTTAGTGTGCCTTTTCTTCCTTCTTCTGTCACCTACAATACAAATATATACAGATCTTCGACTCCTTGCTGTACATTTGGGATATTCTCAGTCTGGAGGCTCTTTTTATAGAAAATGTCCAGACCACCATGCCACTGAGGTGTTTTATGTCCTAGGATCTAGTTTCCTTGTACATCTGTAGGCAGCTCTTGCTTTTATCTTCTCAGCTAAATTAGTTCCTGTATGTTAAAAAGGGGAAGCGGTGAACCGCCCCCACGGAAGACTTTATTTGGTTTTTAAAAGGGGGTTTGTTACAGTCCTGCTGTGGTTATTCTAGGAGACAATTTTAGCACTTTGAGCGGCGTGTTTTCCAGAGGAAGTGTTTCAAGAAGAATTTTGCAAAATGTTGAAGGTTAACATTGCAGCCTACTAGTTGTTAAAGGTCAGGACATGTTTTGTGATTAAGTTTGAGTGAATTCTTGGGTAATATGAGTGACAGGAATTAATAAGGAAATATAACACAGTGTATGCATTTCCACACTTTCTTGTTCCTACAACATACAATTCGGTATACACTAAAAATTCCTCGCATTTCATTTTTCCTTCAATTGAATATCTTGTTGGAAACAACGCAAAAGGCTTTTCAAGTGTTAGTGGGTGATAATTTTACATACAAACAATAGCACATTGTTACAATGGTGAAAGAGGACACTGATAATTGACTCTGATCTTTCTTAAATTATGGATGTATTTCCAGATATGCAAAATTCCTTGACACAGTACAGTATTAGTTTGTTCAGGACACATGATTGGAATAATCTATTTGTTGATATTATGATGCAATAACTTGAAATTCCATACATGTTATAAAAAAATCTAGATAAGTAAATTAGCGTTTTGCCCACGAAAGACATACTCATTAATACGAAGCTAGTTTTATAGTTTTTAATATGTGTTATCAAAGCCGTACTTTGAATTGTGAATTGACTTTTTGTTTCTGACTGAGGTATCAGTTGTTTTGACATCATGTAGAGAAACCACATGTGAAACCGTATCACTCCTTCCATCCCCAGAACATGGCAGGTGCTCAGTTAATGTTGTGGAATGTATTCTAACCAAACAATGCAGAGTATGAAGGAAACATTAATTATCTATAAAGAATATTAAATATCTGTTAGGCCTAAAAATGTCTTTCCAAGAGAATTAAAGAGGAAATTGGCAAGAACCTAAAAATGTTGGTGATTGACAACCCTTTCTTCCGGGGTCAGCCAACAAGAACCAAAGGGCTCATCACCACACCTATCATCTCCATTTCAAAAATATTATTAAATGGGAAACAGTATTTGCCAATAGTCCTTTTTCAAGCAAGTAGCAAGAAAATCTCCTAATGGTAATTATATTACACTTATAAGCTTTTGCTGTTGGCCAGTGTGCTACGAGATTTACAAATGGTAACTTAATCCTAACAACAACTGGATGAGGTAGATAATAATACCACCATTTCATAGATGAGACAATTAGAATATAGGGCAATTAAATCACTTTCTGGTCTTTCAAGCAATAAACGGAGAAGCCATTGTTTGAACTCAGGCACTTTCTAACCTGAACTTGGTCATACACCCTAATAGGTTAGTTTTTGTGTTCTGGTAGAAAGCACATGGTTAGCAGCTGCTGTCAGCTTCATTGCTGATGAAGCATATTCTCATTCCCTTTACTCAAAAAAAATTTTTTAATGTTTATTTATTTGTGAGAGAGAGAGAGAGAGAGAGAGAGAGAGAGAGAGAGAGAGTGCAAGTGGGGGAGGGGAAGAGAAGGAGACCCAGAATCTAAAGCAGGCCCCAGGCTATGAACTGTCAGCACAGAGCCCAAGGTGGGGTTCCGACTCACGAGCCCTGAGATCATGACCTGAGCCAAAGTCGGATGCTTAACTGACTGAGCCACCCAGGCGCCCCTCATTCTCTTTCCTTTTTAACAAAATCCCATTTCTATGCTGGTTTGTACAGTAACTTGATTTTTGTTTTTATTACTGTGTTCTCTGCCACCTCCTACCCTCCCTGCCACCAAGAGAACTGTATAGATTGAAAGGGAGAATTCTACCTGCTTGTACAAATTTTCCCAAGTGTAAAACTTCCTATAGCAACTCCAGCGAGTGGCACTTTGCATGGAGAAGTGTTTATTACAATTATTAGTGTGTGTGTGAGTATGCTTGTTTAACAGAACAGAGTGCCGACAAGGTCTCCATCCCCACAGAAAATAGGATGAGAGCAAACTCATGATGAGTTCACGATAACGTTTATTTTAGAAAGCAGGAGAAATATTGCTTTCAGTTTGCCTCATGTTGCAAACATCCCTCTAAGGCAGGCCCTTGTTCTTGTCACTTAATATCACTTTTACTTTTGCAGCGTCCCCAGCCACAGGCCCACATTCCCGCCGATCAGCAGATTCCCGCAGCGTCTGGCTCCCACTCAGCTCCTCTTCCTCTATCTCCAATCTCTCAACGCATAACTCAAGGGTCAGCATCCTGCTTCCCAGTTGTGACATTTTAATCCACTGCCCCCACTTCCTGTGTTATTCCTTTTTTTTCAATCCTCTCAGTGGTAAAAATATCATTTATTCATTATCAAGGTGTTTACATTTCATTTTCTTTGTGTTTGTTTCATACCACGGTCTGCCCTGCATTCTTGCCCAAATACAGTGAAAGCTCCCCAGGACTAGGTTGTTTCTTTAATGCTAAAACCAGTGCTAAGTGCCAATAGTTTCTGCTTTGAATCATATAGTCAATATGAAAAATAAATCAGGATGCACCCCCACCCCTGTGCAGGGCCCCATTTCTCAGCCTCTCTACTTCTCCCAGTTTTCCAGTAGTATTTTATAGGCTTTCTATGTATAAAGGATTGGTGGAGTTATATGTGCTATGTTTGTCTAATTCTTCTATATTCAGTCTGTCAGGGACTTGGGTTTTTTCTTAATGTTTCTCAAATTTACCCTTTCTTTTCCTTTTCAAATATCCCATTATTGTCAGACCTTTATGACAACATGCCAGAATTATGGATTTAGCCTTGTCCAATATGCAGAAATCAGCTCATCTTTGCCCAAGCCTAACCTGCATGGCTTCCTAAAACATCTCCCTACCACTGTGTCACCCACCCGTATCCACCCATTACAGAAACTATAATGTCCTCTTGACCTATCAGTTTCAAGTTCTTCAGCCGCATAGCCAAGTCTGGGACTACATGACCTATATAGATTTTCCATTGCTCCTTAATACATGTAGTCTACTTTACCCACACTGATTTCATCTGTTAGCTCTCCACATACACTATACTTGTTCCAGTCTCTCTTTGATTAAGGGATGTCTTGGCTACTCTCCTTTGCTTACACTTGGATGAGATCTTCCCATGCCCTTATAAAATATAATCTGGACATGCAGTCCTATTTTAAAAAGTACAACTACCTTTCCCAAATGGACGTGGCAAGAATATTTATTTAGAAGGTTAACTTTTAATTGTAAATTTTCTCTGTTTCTTTACTTTACTCAACATTTAGATTACAATGTCCTTAATGTTCACGTTCGATGTAGTTTCCATATTGTTTAGACCTAATTCTTTTTTTTTTTTTAAATTTTTTTTTTCAACGTTTATTTATTTTTGGGACAGAGAGAGACAGAGCATGAACGGGGGGGGCGAGAGAGAGAGGGAGACACAGAATCGGAAACAGGCTCCAGGCTCTGAGCCATCAGCCCAGAGCCCGACGCGGGGCTCGAACTCACGGACCGCGAGATCGTGACCTGGCTGAAGTCGGACGCTTAACCGACTGCGCCACCCAGGCGCCCCTAGACCTAATTCTTTAAGAAGCATCCTGGATCAGAATCCCATCACGGTCTTCATTATCAACATAGGTCTTCTGCATTTTGAGAATAGGAAAAAAAGTGGTCAACTTCCAAAGGATTGGGTTTATCCTTGGCAAGAGAAAGGTTCTGAGCAGAATGTTAAATCTTTAATCTGTTTTTCATTTTTTCTTCTTCTAACATAATAGTACTCTTAGCAGCAACTTACAGATTTTTCTGTTCATGTCAGAAAATATTTTGTAAGATCAGATTCATGTTATTTTTAAAAACAGCTTCTGCAAACCATAGGCTATGTTTAAAAGTAGGAAGCCTCTTCCCTTATTTTCTTAGCGCACTGCTCTAGGCAATTAGAATACATCAAAGTGGCTTCATGGACAGAACTCAACCTTAGCTCTGTTCTGATCACCTGTGCAGTATAGTCTCACCACTGGGGGCCATTGGTCTCGTGGCTTTGTTTCCTGCTCACTAGACTGCCTGGCTGATGGGCTCAGGGTGTGACTTTGTTCATTTCCTTTTTGTCACCTCACAAAGCCCTGCTTTGTTTGTTTTATCTGAGACCTCTGTGCTACCTAGCTAAGCCTGGCTTCCTGTTCAATGCTGCTCACTATGGCTCCGTGGTCCTGGCTCAGTTGGAAGAAAATTAACTGAGAGTCTGAAAGTCTACTGAATCTTAATGACGTCCTCAAACTTCTTCTCACTTACCCTCCATTGCTGGAACAACCAGGTCCGAGGAGGAGGTTGTAGGGGTGACTCAAATATTTAGATTTTAGCACAATAAAAATGACCAGCTTTCTACTAGCTGAAACTGCATGGAGTAGGAGTGGAAACCCCAGGACAGAGTATGACTTTCTATCATGTGTATGTGTTTGGGTTAAATAGTACTTCCCACTACCTTATGTCAGTGAGGAACATTAAGAGTTTGACATCCTTCATGGTGGCAATTTAGGGAATCACACCTGCTTACTGTAAGGAGAAATTTGAAGGTTTTCATCTGGGGTAAGCCAGAATCTGGATTTAGAAAGGATAGCTGTGAACCCATAGCTAATGTTAGGAAGAGATGAAACTTTAATAATGAAAAAGGAGTAGCCTTCCTAGAGAAGATATGGAGGACCTACTACTTCCTGTATACACTGAATAGAGATGTTTCTTTCGCAACCAACAGTGGACTCTGCAAGAGAAGTTTTTTGAAATAATTGGACCTGCTAAAGGATCATTCTATCAGGAAGGACTTTTCAGGTGTTTTTCTTACAATTACATCTCCGAGAGGTATGGGTACAAATGTGAGACCTATAGACATAATGAGGTCTATAGACATGATGGGACAGGCTTATACCAGTGGAAGACAAATAGCCAACCCTCTGAAAACAGTCCATACTAACCAAGAGCAAGTAAAACCACTAGCGAGTAACCCATGCCTATGAATTCTCTGAATTTACAATAGACCTTGGAATGAAAGCTTGAGAGAGTCTCTATCAATTTACATGTAAATTGGTACAGCCACTATGGAAAACAGTATGGAGGTTCCTCAAAAAATTAAAAAGAGAACTACCATATGATCCAGCAATCCCATTTCTGGGTATTTGTCTGAAGAAAACCACTATATCAAAGAGATATATGTGCTCCCATGTTAATTGCAGAATATCTCACAATGGTCAAGATATCTATGCTCAATGTAAGTGTCTACTGACAGATGAAAAGATAAGAGAAAATGTGATATATATATATATGATATATTGATATATGTATGTGTATATATATGTGTGTGTATATGATATATATATGTGGTATATTATTCAGCCATAAAAAAGAAGGAAATCCTGTTATTTGTGACCACAAGGATGGACCTTGAGGGTATTATGCTAAGTGAAGTCAGTGAGACAGAGAAAGACAAATAACGTACAATCTATCTCACTCACATGTAGAATCTAAAAAACAGCAAACTCATAGAAACAGAGAGCAAAATGGTGGTTGTTAAAGGGTGAAGGGTGGGGAAAATGGGTAAATGTGGGTCAAAGTGTACATGCTTTCAGTTATAACATGAATAAGTTCCAAGGATGTAATGCATAGCATGGTGACTATAGTTAACAATATAGTACTGTAAAAGTAGAACTTCAATGTTGTCACGATAACAACAACAACAAAATCATAGTTACATGAGGTAAAGGATGTATTAACCGATCTTAGTGTTGTAAACATTCCACAATATATATATTAATCTAATCATCTTGCTGTATATCTTAAATTTACACAATGTGATATGTCAACTATATCTGAATAAAACTGAAAAGTTTATTAATAAACTGAATAAAAATTTATTTAGAATTTTTTTTTAATTTAATTTAATTTAAATTTTATTTAAAAATGTATTAATAAACTGAATAAAACAAAAACTGAAGTGAGTCTAGGTTACTTGACTGAAGTCAAAGGTATCAAATTGTGCTGCTTATTTACATTTTTTGCCTTATCACCACACAGGCACACCACTATCATAGTATATTATATATAAATCATGTATAATCATGTATAAGTGTATATAAATATGCACATATAAAATTATCATGTAGCATTTTGCTACACAATAAAAAATGGGAAATGGTAGCTAAAACACACAAAATATTTTTTTCCAAAATGAATTTTACCTTTAGAAAATATTTAATTAATAATAACCTTACCTTTCCAAAATATCCCTCTTCCAAATTGGGCCCTTTAGAAACAGTGGTGAAATAAATCAGTCAGAGAAGGACAAATACCATATGATTTCACTCATAGTTAGAATTTAAGAAACAAAACAAAGGAACAAAGGAAAAAAGAGACAAACAAAAACTACCCCTAAATATAGAGAACATCTGGTGGTTGCCAGAGGGGAGGTTAGTGGGGAGATGAGTAAAATAGATAAAAGGAATTAAGAGTACATTAATCTTAATGAGCACTGATGTAATGCATAGAATTATTGAATCATTATATTGTACACCTGATGGTAATGTAACACGGTCTGTTAATTGTGCTTGAATTAAAAAAGAAATGGTGGTTTGTGAAGTTTTCCAAATAAAAAAAATGATTTAAGAGAACGAAAAAAATTATTCCATGGAAAAATATCAGCATAGTGCCAGTATAGTATAGAATTCAGTTCTACAATTAATGGAATATTTATAAGCAGCTCTTTGAAGGGGACATTTTCCTATAGGAATAACTTAGTGCTTGAGGGTCTGAACTCTGGAACAAAGTTCTGAAGCTCAGGTTCTGCCTCTGCCATTTACCAGTTATGCGACCTCGTGCAAGTTATAGACATAACTGTGTCTCAGTTAACTCATCTTAAAAATGGGGATAAAATAGGATTTACCTCATGTGATTGTTTGGTGGATGAAATGACGCTACATAAAGTACTTAGAACATAGCCTGGCATGTAAGAAGTTTTGTGCAAGGGTTAGCTGTCATTAAAGCACACAGGTTGCCAACTAGTTTGAAGGCTGTTTACAACTTTTTAAAAATATTTCAGTATCATAAGAATGATACAGATTTTTATCTTCTCTTGACAAATAAAAGGAATCTGGCCATATGGTAGCATATATTACCCCTCTCACTGCTAAGTCTGCTTCTCTCCTTCTGTTCAAGTTGAAGCCCTGGGTGGAGCCACAGTGCCAAGGCCAAGTACCTTGCAGGCCAAGAACAAGCAGGACTTATGCTGATTGGGACCCATGTACTGGGCATTCTTCCTCCACACTCACCTCTTAAAATTAATTACTTTTTTAAAAAATGTATTAAAATGTGAAGATTTAGGAAAAGTCAATGAAGACTAAATCAGATTATTTCCATAAAATCTGTAATGAAATGTCTTGAGAATGTCTCTCTCTCTTTCTTTCTTTCTTTTCTTTTTTTTTATTCTTTTACTTTTTGTTCTGCCACTCACTGAGTTTCAACTGTCCTCGCCTTTGGCCCCATCCTGTGGTCATTCATTCCTGTGTGCCTTCTATGCTCTTCTGTGAGAATAATAAAAATTCAGCCCTTCAAACTGCAGATGAGTTAACAAACAGAAGGTTGGCCCCAATTAACATCTTTCCTCACTTATCTCTCCATTTTTAACACCCTCTTTGTTTCTTTACCTTTGCTGTACTTAATTAAAGACACTTTTTTTTTCAGAGTTTTATTTTTGTAGGTGAGACCCATAAGCCAGCTAGCTAGTCTGACAGCAAAAGAGTAACCATGAAAATAAATCCTTTCAGGGAAAACATCAATGTTGAAATATTTCATTTTCACACCATTACAAACATTATTCTAGCCCATGATACTCTGACATCTAGATCCTATAATGATAAGGACATCACTCCTAGATCTGACGTTACTTCATTTACCTGAACAAATAAGACAATTTTCAGGCACCTTTCTTGTCATCTGACATAATGAAAGGAATAGTTCAAATATTTGTGCTTACATATGCATTAACACCCTGATGGTAAGGTGATAAAGTTCTCAAATTTGTCTAAACTTATACTGTGTTTTTCTTTATTATATGTATTATAAGATCTTAACAGAAGCAGCATTTTCTTTTAAATCAGTGACAAAATGTCACTCAGACTCATAAGGCTGACTCATTTTAAAACTTACTTTAGAAATGTGTTATAGTGTTATGCATTAAATTACAGATTTAGATGATATTCTTTATGGTTTTTCTGAATTGCGAGAAATAGATATGATAATAAAATGTTAGGCATTTCGGTATATTCTGCTTTGAGTTGTCAGTTGATCATTTAATGGCAAACTTGGGGTTTTTTTTCTTTATACGTGATATTCAGAGTAATTTTGAGTTGACATTTTTGCATTGCATGGAATATTTTCACTGCTCCAGCTTACCATAAATTATTTCATCTCTTCATAGTCTACTTTAGAAAAAGCATTTTTAAATTTATAATATCTGTCCTGAAATATCTCAGGAAATTTCATTTGTTTTGGCACATAAACATAGCAGCGTACTGGAACTTTTTCAGGGTCACAATTTCCTTACCACGTTTCTAAAAAGTGTTGACTTTTCAAACCCTGACACAGGTAGAAAGATAGTTAAAGGTACAGTCTTCACTGTTTGGCTTCTATTTTTTTTAAACTAAATCACTATTATTAATTTTATTTTTAAGTAAATTGATTTTATTTTTTATTTAAAAAAATGTTTATTTATTTTTGAGAGAGAGAGAGCGAGCGAGCACAAGCAAAGGCAGAGGGAGACACAGAATCCAAAGCAGGCTCCAGGCTCTAGGCTCTGAGCTTGTCAGCACAGACCCCCACGCGGGGCTTGAACTCAAGAACTGTGAGATCATGACCTGGCCAAAGTCGGACGCTTCAACGACTGAGCCACCAAACTGTTTTTTTTAAATGTAATCAATTCAATAGGTAACAAAATCATCTTTCAAAAATTAGAAAACAAACTTGGAAGTATGTGAAGTCTGCAAAAACTGCCTTCCATCAATCTGCTTTTCCTGTTTTCCTTGCCCTGTCATTCACACACTGGTAACCACTGCCATTAATTTTGTAATTTGCCAGTTACTTCAGGCAAATACCAGCCAATAAAGATATATATTCCTGTCTTCCACTTTAAGCAAAATTTGCCTCCTACCCAATTTTTTCCCACCTTGCTTTGTTCAATTCACAATACATTTCACAGATGTTTATGTATAGAAAGCTTCCTCACTGTTTTTTATTGGTGCACAGATGCTGTTGTTTAGACATACTACAATTTTTCTAATCTAATCCCTGTCAATGCTAGAACATTCTAGTCCTTTTCTTTTGCAAACAATGTTGCAATGAATAATATTATTTATTTTCACATGTGTAAGTGTAAGATACATTCACAGAGGTAGAACTACTTAGCAAAAAAGTATATGTATTTGTAATTAAATTTTTTCCCAAATTGCTTCCATAGGCATTGTGGCAATTTACATTTCTACTAGCAATGAGTGAGAGTGACCGTTTCCCCACTGTCTTGTCAATAGACCATGCAATCGAAATTTTCATTTTTGTTAATCTCCTAGATGAAAAATGGACTCATAGCTTATTTTAACTTGGTATTTGTTTCATTGTACAATTAAGTTGTACATTGCACTTTGTATAATTAAATTGTACTTTGTATTTCATTTTCTATCGACTCTATTAATGTATTTTGACAATTTCCTATTGTGTCACTATATTTTCTAATTGTTTTCTAGGCACTCTTTATGTTATGGAGCGTGGTCTGTGATATAAATTACAAATTTGTCATCAGTTTGTCAGCTTATGGTATGCTTTGCTGCAGAAGTTTAAAAAAGTCTAAAGTATTTATCAATTTTTAATTTTAGGACTTAGAGTTTTTGAGTCATTTTTAGAAAAGTCACCTCATTTTAAAATTACAAAAGGAATTTTCTCATATTATTTCCAGCACTTCTATTTTTTAAAAAATCAAGTGTTTCCTTTTTTCCCACTTATCCTTCCTTTCCTCTTTCTCCTCTTTTTTTTTCTTTCTCCTTCTTCATAAGAGAATACGGAGAATATCCTTGTGACCTTGAGGTCAGGAAGTCGTCTTCAACAAAACCCCAAAAGCAAAAATCACAAAGGAAAAGAATGACAATTTGATTCCATCAAAATAATAAACAGGTGCACATGAGAAGCCACATATAAAATGAAAAGAGAAGCCCTAACACAGAAGAAAATAACTGCCCCACAAAAATATGCTGTTTTCTAGGAAGTAAAGAGAAACCCTAAAATAATCAATATGAAAAATACAAATAACCAAATAGAAATAAGTGGGTAAAAGATTCGAACAGGCAATTTCACACAACAGGAAATCCAGATGGTCAATAAACACACGAGAAGCTGTTTAAACTGCAGTCATCAGGGAAATGCAAATTTAAAACAAGAAGATACCATGCTTCTAACCATTAGATTTGCAAATATCAAAAAGTGTGAAAATATCCAGTGATGGGAATCAACTGTCCTCCCAGACGGCTGACAACGAGTGATGTCTGGACTATTACAGCTTCTTTAGCAGTGGTTGGTAGCACTTAAACCTTTGCTGTATTTGAAATTAATCTGGGTGTATGATGTGAGGTATAGATTTGACTTCTTTTTTTTTTTTTTTTTTCTTAGTGAACCCAGCTGTGTGCACACCATTTATTTACACCATCCCTCCTTATCTCCCTGACTTGAGATGCCACCCGAGCCATATACAGGCACGCCTTGTTCTAGTGTGCCTCTCTCGGCTGCACTCTGCAGATACAGCATTTTATACAAACCGAAGGCTTGTGGCAGCCCTGCATCGAGCAAGTTTCTCAGTCTCATTTTTCAACAGCATTTGCTCACTTCCTGCCTCTGGGTCCCATTTTGATAATTCTAGCAATATTTCAGACTTTTTTATTTTGATATTTGTTATGGTGATCTGTAATCAGTGATCCTTAATGTTACTACTGTGATGGTTTGGGGCGAACCACGCCCACATAGGACAGTGAACTTAATCGGTAAACACTATGTGCATTCTGACTGCCCTGTCAACCAGCTGTTCCCCTTCTCCTTCCCTCTCCTCAGGCCTTTCTGTTTTCTGAGACCCAACGGTATTAAAATTAGACCAGTTAATAACCCTGCAATGGCCTCTGAATGTTCAGGTGAAAGAATTGCATGGCTTTCACTTTAAGTCCAAACCCAGGGGTGATTAAGCTTACTGGGGAAGTCACCTCAAAAGTCATGAAAGGCTGAAAGCTAGGCCTCTTGCGGCACTCAAGTTGTGAACGCAAAGGAAAAGTACTCGAAGGAAATGAAAAGTGCTACTCCAGTGAACATAGAAGCGATAAGAAAGTAAAATAGTCTCATTGCCGATGTGAAGGCAGTTTTAGTGGTTTGAATGGAAGATCAAACCAGCCACAACATTCCCTTAAGCCAAAGCCAACACCAGAGCAAGGCCCTCACTCTCTTCAATTCTGTGAAGGTTGAGAGAGTTAGTAAGGAGATGTAAAAGACAAATTAGTGGAGGATGGTTCATGAGGTTTAAGGAAAGAGGCCATCTCCTAGCATAAAAATACAAGACGAAGCAGCAAGGGCTGATGTAGAAGCTGATGTAGAAGATCTGGCTAAGCTAATTCATGGCAGTAGCTACACTCAATGTAGAAGCTTTCAGTGTAGAGGAAATAACCAGCTTTATATGGGAAGAAGATACCACCTAGGACTTACCTACACAGAGAAGGAAGTCCATGCCTGGCTTCAAAGTTTCAAAGGACATGCTGACTCTCTTATTAGCGACTATTGCAGTGGCGACTTTAAGTGGAAGCCAATGCTCATTCACCATTCTTGGAAGTCCTAGGGTCCTCAAAAATTATAATAAATCTACTCTGCCTGTGCTCTATGAGTGGAACAACGAAGTCTGAATGACAGTACATCTGTTTGAAACATGGTTTACTGAATATTTTAAGCCCACTGTTGAGAACTAGTACTGAGAAAAAATGGTTCCTTTCCAAATATTACTGCTGTGGGGTCTGATGGAGATATACAACAGCCTCCTCAAATAACGTCCATTCCGCAACCCATGGATCAAGGAGTAATTTCAACTTTCAAGTCTTATTATTTAAAAAAAATCATAAGGCCATAGCTGCTCTAGATAGTGATTCCACTGATGGGTCTGAACAGAGTGAACTGAAAACCTTCTGGAAAGGATTCAGCATTCTATTATTTATTTATTTGTTTGTTTTTTATATTTATTTATGTTTATTTTTGAGAGACAGAGAGAGAGAGAGAGACAGTGTGAGCAGGGGAAGAGCAGAGAGAGAGAGGGAGACACAGAATCCAGAGCAGGCTCCAGGCTCTGAGCTGTCAGCACAGAGCCCGAGGTGGGGCTCAAACTCACAAACTGTGAGATCATGACCTGAGCCAAAGTCAGACGCTTAACTGACTGAGCCACCCAGGCGTCCGTATTTATTTTTTTAATGTTTATTTATTTTGAGAGGGTTAGAGGGAGCATGAGCAGGGGAGGGGCAGAGAGAGAAGGGGAATAGAGGGTCCAAAGCAGGCTTTGCACTGACAGCAGAGAACCCGATGTGGGGCTCAAACTCATGAACCGTGATATCATGACCTGAGCCAAAGTCGGACGCTTAATTGATTGGGCCACCCAGGCACCCCAAAGATTCACCATTCTAGATGTCATTAAGAATATTTGTGGTTTGGGGTGCCTGGGCAGCTCAATCAGTTAAGGGTCTGACTTTGGCTTAGGTCATGATCTCACAGTTTGTGAGATCAAGCCCCACACTGGGCTCCTCTGCTGTTAGCACAGAGCCCACTTTGGATCCTCTGCCCTCCTCCCTCTCTCTGCCCCTCCCCTGCTTGTGCTCTCTCTCTCTTTCTCAAAAATAAACATTGAAAAAAGGTAACTATTTAAGAGTTTCTTCAGAGTAGAAATGTAATTCATAAAGAAAAGCATTAGGATAAATACTCAAAGGATAGAGGGGAGTAGTAGGAGTTCTATCAGTCTTACAGTCTCATTAATAAATCTTTCAATGAAACTATTTTGGACTTTTGTACCTTTTGGAGGCTTTTCCATGCCAATTAAAATAGGTATTCCTCGGGCAACCCAAGTGTCCACTGATTGATGAATGGGTAAAGAAGATGTGGTATATATATACAATGGAATATTATTCAGCCATAAAGAAGAATAAAGTGTTGTGATTTGCAACATGGGTACAGCTAGAGAGTATAATGCTTAGTGAAGTAGGTCAGTAGGAAAAAGAAAAATACCATATAATTTCACTCATACATAGAATTTAAGAAACAAAACACATGAACAAAGGAAAAGGAGACAAACCAAAAAACAGACTCTTAATTATAGAGAACAAACAGATGGTTACCAAAGGGGAGATGGGGGGGAGATGGGTGAAATAGGTAAAGGGGATTAAGAGTACATTTATCTTGATAAGCGCTGAGTATATATTTACCCATACTGGAATTAGAATAAAATAAAATAAAATAAAATAAAATAAAATAAAATAAAATATCGAATAGGTATCTCATTTTGCTTAATTTGAAATCCCTGCTTTCAAGTACACTTCCTAAATAATCTTATCTAACTGGAATTTTCTCTACAATGGCAATTGTATTTCTAGGTTGTAATTCCCGTGATGACTGCCAACAGTTTGGTAGAACCCCAGCCACAGATGGAGTGGAACCACATTTTTGTCCAGCATTATTTTACGGCTCAAACATGATGGTTACACAACCAAATTCTTCAGTACACACAACAAGCTTAGATCTTGCCATTTCTGATAGATTTCTGCAACTTCCAGTATTCTAGGTCTTCGACATAAAATAAGCAAGGGCGACAAAGGTGGCGTGCTTGATTCTTTAGGATTTAAAGAACTTATTAGCTAAGCCTTTGGGTTTCTTGGAGTTAATACCTAAAAGGGATGTGCTGTGCGGTTGGGGATTGTGCGTGTTTTACAGTGTACCTCGTGGCACAGATGTTTTTTTGAGGTTGGCAGGTGACCTGCTGTCAATCTAATCCATTCTGTGATAAACTTATCATGTCACAGGAGTCTTCTTGAGGTGGTGAGCCCTCTAATAGCCTTTAAATTCTCAGTTGGTGCCTACCAATTTTTGTGGCTTTTTGGCCTCCAAGATCCCCCACCAGGAATAACCTTTATCTATACAAAATAAGACAAATGTGTGTACCTTAATGTAATGACAGTAATGCATCCTGGCCACAAGAAGACCCTGTGCTCACCAACGACAATTCCGTTGGAACCCGGCTGAAGTTTGCCACCCAGGACTCAGTCTGAAAAAGCAAGGGACCTGGCATTGGGCGGTGTCTTCTGCCAGCTCAGTTGGGCTCTGAGAAACACCGCCAGCTCAGCTCAGCTCCAGGTAAATGTGCCAGCTCAATTGGGCTCCAGGCATAACCATCTGCCAGCTCAAGCTGACTTGCTTTGCAAAGGAGAGTCAATTAGATCAAGAGCTCAAATCCAAAAAACAGTGAACTCAGAACCAAGAGGAACTTAGCTATAAACCTAAAAAACAGTAAGAGAGACAGTGAATCCAGAGGGTTCATGGATACCATGCCCACGTCTCTGTTGTTCTTAAATGCTGCTGGAAGTTTGATTCCAATCCTGTGGCTGCCACCAAATCTGTTAAGTAACAAAATTTCAACCCAGTAAATTTTAAAGGTCTAATTGACTTTCCTAAATGATTCATGAATCATCAGGCAGCATGCTATCTAGCAAACAGAGGGGTGCTCCCTAAACATCACTTTTGTACACACTGGGAAACCAAAAAACTCATTTGATTCACTTTATTACAATATCATTGTGGTGATCTGCAACAAAGCCTGAAGTATCTTTGAATTCATATGTGCGTTTGGGTCAGTTTCTGAATTTACCAATCTGTTTCTTTATCTAATTACGTGCCACTACCACACTGTTTTAATTATTAAAGCTTTAGAATATTATTTAACATATAGTAGGGGTTACTCTGTTTATTTTCATTCTTTTTGGTTACACTTTTCTAGTGAGTTTTCAGATACTTTTTTTATATACTGTCTTTGTTTTGATTTTGTACTTGTTTCTTTTCCATTAATTTAGTCGTTATTAAATGGGTTGGACATTCCTAGAAAATCTATTTTCTGTAGGTTCCATTCCAGTTAAATAGAGACAGTGATCACCACTTAGAACATTTCTCCTCATTTTCTGCCAAAGAGCAGCTTCCTGCTTCCTGAAAATATGGCAAGAAGATTTCTGATTCTTTTTTAGATTCTTTTGTAGAGTCCCACATCTACTACTCTAAGTCTAACTGCTACCTGCATTGCTCAACACAGTCCCTGAACCCTTTCTGCAAAAAACGGATTGCAGTTTTTGGATTTCAGCATGAGTATTTCATCTTTTGAAAGTTGTATGTTTGCAGGTGCTTTTGGAGATCCACTCCAAAACTGACATGCCCCACTTTCTTCTCATCATTAACTCTCATATTGCTGCTACTCAGTCTTAATTGTTTTTGTCAATTCATAGTTACATTCAGGGGCCTGCAGATTATATGTTTCTCAGCTTCTCTGAAAGTATCTTTATTTAATTTTTATTTGCTTTTCTTGTTGGTTCTGTATACTTTTTGGAAGAGCAGAGTGAGAGAGGATTCCTGAATTTCATAGCTAGGTTCTCACTAGAAGTGCTGATGTTGCCGTTTTCATATGCCTGTTCCAGTTAACATAGATGTGTCTGCAGTTCTGACCATGGAACACCACTGTGCCCAGTAAGCCACTTTGGGCTTTCCCCATGCCTGAAGAATTTTTCTTAAAATCCCACCAGTGACTCCCTTCTTCTTATATAACTTACTTAGACTTGTCCTTGAAATTTATTTGAAGTATCACTTCTTTTTAAAGTTTTTTTTTAATGTATTTACTTATTTTGAGAGAAAGAGAGTGGGGGGAGAGAGAGAATCCCAAGCAGGCTCCACACTGTCAGCACAGAGCCTGGCGTGGGGCTCTATCCCAGGAACCGTGAGATCATGACCTGAGGTGAAATCAGGAGTCAGACACTTAAACCGACCGAGCCACCCAGGCGACCCAGAAGTATCACTTCTTTTGGAAGCTTTCCCTCACTCCCTCTGTCCTTTAAAACTTCCTTTGTACTTGTATTCCACCCTGTGATGGTACCAAGCTCTTATTTTCCTAAACCACAATTATCTTTTTGCTTGGTTATAAACTCTAAAGGGTATTTCACAAAGTATTCTCATGAAATGCTTCTATAGGATGTTTTCACTGTTGTGAAAACAGTGTGGTACCGTCGAGTGAATTTGGGAAATAATATGTATTATATTCTGAGTCTTGGAGAGTCATAATGCATATTAGAATATTAGAAGTCTCAAAAAGTCCTAAGGAAAAAAAAAGTTTGTTATATTTTTATAACCCCAAGTAACCCTAAAGTATTTGTTTATAAAACCTCCATTTATGTGTGACATGTGTTAATACGTTCTGTCTACACAAAAAGATTCTCCTTGAGGGTGCCTATGGCAGGACCTCAAGTTTTCAGCACAATTCCTGGAATGTGGGAACCATGTAATGTGTCTTTTGAATGACTTATCTTATATACTATCCAAGATATTTGTTTAGAGAAACATTTTATAAGATCGTTTTTCACCCACGTTATTGTAATGGCATTAACTGGAGAGCCCTGTAGGCCAGTGGCAAGTAAATAGATTTGACTTCAATGTTGGATGCTATTTTTGAGGCATGGGGTCCTTTGTCGAGCAACGATATTAAGAGGGGGTGGTGAGCAGGGACTTGGAAAACATATATGGGGAATAGTGAGACGTTTGGTATGTTTAGTTTGTAGAAGAGAAAACAGATTCTATCTACAAGTATTTGAACAATACTAAGATATCCTTTCTGCAGCCCTAAATTCCACACTAGAGGGAAGAAAACACATACTTGTTACAACCTAACAAAATACGGAGTCCTTTGGGTGAAAGCAAAGGGAGTGACTGGTCTGGTGTGAGGGATGGGAGAGGGGTCTTCTGAGCGAGTCCCCAAGGAGGCAGCATATGAGTGTACTTTCAAGGGTGAGCACATGCACAGTACTTCATGTCATGACACAATCTGCCTTCCAAGAAAGCCCTGGGTGAAAATCAAGAGTATTTCTTTGTAATGGAAAACTGTCATGTTTGGACAGGAGAGTTGTTTCTGTCACTTGATCTATAATGACCACTTCTGAGTTGTGACCTAATGGTAGCATGTGATGGCTAAATGTATAAAGCATTTTTCAATTTGCCAACTTAAAAGTGAATTGTTGGATAATATTTTCTTTTTTAGGTTTAGCAACTGTTCAGCTGATTCTGTTCATGATTATCTATTCTTGGTGAAGATTTAAAAAAAAAGAAAGTGAGAAATTCTGTGAAATT
The DNA here is from genome assembly GCF_007474595.2 of Lynx canadensis. Lineage (NCBI taxonomy): Eukaryota > Metazoa > Chordata > Mammalia > Carnivora > Felidae > Lynx > Lynx canadensis. The sequence continues at coordinate 150,099,123 of NC_044303.2, read as the reverse complement.
CAAAAAAAGTGTTGATATTAGGTGGCTCAGCATATGACTGAAATATTTATAGTTTTCACTGAAACATCTTAACTATTAGTGGATCATTCTGTGAGCTATGTGAATTCAAAATATCTCTTTCAACTCATTGTAGATTATGAGAGTTCTCTGCGAAGGCTGACCATATTCAGAAAATAGCTTGTTCCACAATTTTGGGATGCAATTAACTCCAAATAATTGCATTTAATTGGAATAAAAATACAAATGATTTTGATTAGACTTACATTAGGAAAATAGCTAAATGTGAAGTTTCATATTTCTAAGAAATGGTTTCTCTATACAACTTTTTTTTGTTGTTTTATTTCAAGATTTCTAAGAAATGGGGCCACTGTTTTAGAGTTTTACTGTGTAAAGTACTTAGTTTAAAATTAGCATAAATTGGTTGCCAAATGAAACTGTGAATTCCGCTATTCTGAAGATGTTTAAAAATACATTATCTATCTGAGAAAGTTGAGAGATGGTCTACCTGATTCTGGATATGAGTTAGTTGACCATTCATTCATTCATTCATTCACTAGTCCAGGATATTTTTTTAAAGTGACTTACTTTAAAAATACTTACAAAATACTGGAAGTTCCCATTATTTATAAGATATTATATATACAAAAAAAAGGAGTTAGTTCTCTCAGTATTTGTTGAACAAATCACCTCACAAGACAGTGCAATTTAGGAGAAAGGATGCAGGCTTTAGAGTCAGACTGATGGGCGTTTGAATCTGGGCTCTACTATCCACCAGCTATGTAATTTTTGGCAAGTGATTCAAAGTCCTGGGTTTGAACATCAAACAAGATAAAACTTAATAAGCACCTAGAACAATGTCTGATACCAGTAGGCATGTGGCAGCATGATTATCATGCAAACAGGCATAATGGGTATAAACATGACCTTATTTGCCCTTGTTCTAGTAATGACGACTCTTAGTCTGCCTATTTCCAAGACTACTTTGAAAGCACTGTGAAACGCTGAGCAATAAATAATACCATAGAATGATGACTGTTTGTAATTAATTACATTTAAACAGTTTGAGTTAACGTTCGTAATCATTTCACATTTTAAAAAGGCCATTCTTGGGGTACCTGGGTGGCTCAGTGGGTTAAGCGGCCTACTCTTGATTTTGGATCAGGTCATGATATCACGGTTCCTGAGATGGAGAGCCTCGTGGGGCTCTGCGCTGACAGAGTGGAGCCCGCTTGGGATTCTCTCTCTCTGCCCCTCCCCTGCTCATGCTCTCTTTCTCTCTCTCTCAAAATAAGTAAACATTAAAAAAAATAAGTAAAAAGGCTACTCTTCTGGGTGGGATCAAAGAAGACTGTTTCCAATATAAGGGAAAGAAGCTGTTAATAGCATTAAATCCTATTTAAACTTGCATGCTTTAAAATTTTTGTGTACAGAAAAATTCTAACAGTTCTTTATTTTCTGCTTATTTAGGTAAGAAAATAATGCAAGTCAGTTTAACAGATTCTTCTTACTTTCTTCAGTGTTTTCTATAACTTATTTTCATTTATTTTTAATGTTTATTTGTGAGAGAGAAAGAAAGACAGAGCACATAAGGGGGAGGGACAGAGAGAAAGGGAGACAGAATCCAAAGCAAGCTCCAGGTTCTGAGCCTAATGCCAGGCTCAAACTCATGGACTGAGAGATCATGACCTGACCAAAGTCAGATGCTTACTGACTGAGCCACCTGAGAGCTCCATGTTTTCTTTAACTAATAAAACCTCATTATTAAACTTGACAACAACTCAGGGCGCTTGGATGGCTCAATCTGTGGAAGATGTGACCATTGATCTTGGGGGTCATGAGTTTGAGCCCCACATAAAATAAATAAAATAAATATGAAACACTTGACAACAACTCATTTCCATATGTATTAGGAGCTCATTTCTCCATACTTTTGAGACACTCAGTTCCTGACAATTTGGGTATTATTTTCTGCCTTTAATTCTTGCCTTTGGAAACAACTTGTATGGAAATAACATCTATAAAGTATTGTACTGTAGTCACCTATGTCCTTTTCTTATTGATAATTGAGCTATGGCAAGGAAATGGTTACTAGATAATATTTTGTCTGACGAGAGTCTGCCACAGAATTGGACTAGAGTTTGAAGTGGTCTTGAAAACATCTTGGATCACTTGGGTCCTACTCACTTTAAGACTACAGAATCTAATGTAAATTGGAGAGCTTCAATTATTGAACATTAATTTGGGTTTCTTCTAATGATGACCTGGCCTCATTCCAGGGTACTAATATAATCCTCAGCCTCTTTTTCAGAGAAATCAATTCCCTAAATGTATATTTCTAGACCTAATATCATAACCTTTGTACTGAGAATTATCTACATTTATTTGGCTTCCCAGAGAATTCTCCTGACATAAGAAGTTCCTGGTCCCTGCGAACTATTCGCTGTGGTTTGGTGGGTGATTGTGGGGTGTTTCAGCTTTGTATTTTCCATTGGTAACATCTGCTTTTTTCATATGCTTTAGTTATATAGGAAAGATCTCTAGAGGATGTCAAATGCTCTTATTCCTTTCCTGGATATTCTTTAAAGTATATTTTCAAACTTCCCCACTAATTAAATTCTTCCTTTTCCTTTTCCTGTTTAAAAACTTCATTGTGTTATGCAAAATAGAGGCCTTGATTTCAGGGAAATGGGCTACATTATCATTTACTCCTTGAATTGTCAAAATAGGAAGTGATTCCACCAAATAAGAAAAGAAACATGTATAAAAACTACACTCTTTTTGAAAACACAGTCAGCAGAGTTGGGGGTTGTGGAGAGGTGGGAAAGAGACTGGAACATACTAGCTTATTACATATGTGGCAATGCTTGATCTTTACCTATCAGGTTTTAAATTGTCTATGTTACCTGGGCTGAAAATGACAAGCTGTTTTGTTATCAGTTTTGTGGTCCATTCATTTCATTTACAGGTGGTGAAAGCCTCCTAAAACTTGGACCTGACCATGTTTGCCTCCCACATTTGCTGTCTAGGTTGCTAACTCCTGTTGTAAATAGGTGCTCATAATCATTCAACTTTAGGGCGTTCATTCGTATGTTTCTTCAAATAGCCTAATGGTTCACCATCACTAATCGTCATGGTGTCTTCTTACAATCTTGTACCAGCCATTTTCAAGGAAGATTAGTTATTAAAATGCCATTCCAAGTTTTAAAAGTTTTGAGATATGAAGAATATTTCCCCCTCACATTTGAATGAATATTCTTTAGAAAGAAATCAGCTATGTGTTGATAAGAATATGCCTAAAGGGCAACATGCTTATATTTCCTTTGAAGAAAACAGAACTGACATGATGTCAATTTAATAACAGATTGTATTTCAGTCTAGTGATGACATAAGCAATTAATAAAAGCCAAGTGGAGTTCATTTTGATATATGATACCTCAATCATATCTTCTGTTGAAAATGCACTTTCTGGGTGCATTTAGCTGAGTCTCTCTACACATGCCATCACTCAAAATTATTAATAATAGTTTTTCTAGATTTTCTTGTCCCACCAACTTGTTTTTAAATTACTTTGCTTTAATTTTTATTATTCTACACTCCAAATTTTTACTCAAGTTTTAAGTGATCTTTATCATTTCTAGCAATAACAGCCAGTGTTTTTAAGAACTTATTATGTGTCAAACTGTGTGAATTTTAAAACTTTACATGGATCATCTCACTTAAACACAACTAAAACCCTATAAAAAAAGTAATTTGTCTCCATTTTACATCTGAGAAAAATTGAAATATAGAGAAGATAGTTTACCTCAAGTTATGTGAACAGTGGTGAGTCTAGAATTCAAACCCACACCAATCTAAGTCGGCATTCTTAACCTTTATATTATTTGTTAACTAAGTGATATTATTTGTTAACAAAGTGACAGCTGTCTGTGTTTCCTGGGCATGCCATTTGACTAGCTTTCCACGCTGCTGCTTCATAGGAGCTGCCTGGTTTGCTCTGTTTTTCAGCAACTACCCTCCGTCATGCATCTAGCTCTCTGTATTTTCACCTCCTGTATTTTCACTTCTTTCCTAATTTAATTCCCAGATTGTTTTCTTCCTAGTCATTTATATCTTGTTCCAGTAGCTGCTCTGGTGGCCTTTAGAGAAGCTGAAGTGCTCCTTTCCCTTACCACTGACCACAGATTAGGGACTGCTCCCCAATCCCAGAAAAGTGACTGAACTAGTACTGACTGCTGGAAAGAATTAGAATGTCTTATTTTATTCCATAAGACATAGCCCATTTTTAATTTTGACCCAGTCCTCTTTGTAGTTACTTGCAGGGCCTCCCTCCCTCTGCTATGGTTTGATTCATTCCTTTTTATAAATTATAAATGTAACATGTAGTTTTTAGTACAGCTAAAAAAATTAAAAAGTAAAAGGTGAATAAAGAAAAAAGTAGTTTTCTACTCTTCTTGAGATAGCCAGTCACATCAGTTTGATGTGTATCACACCAAATATTTTTCTATGGTCTTACAAACACATATTTATTACTTATAATCAATTGCATGTGTGTGTGCTTTTGTATGTATACAATATATATATCTTATTTTTTTTTTACAAAAATGGTTGTCCTAGACATTATACAAGGATCCTATAAGCAGATGTAACTTATTTTTTCAGTAGCTGCATGATGTTCCACATTGTGGGTACAGCAGCCTTCTTCTGATGATAATCAAACTGTATCTCAATTATTGTCACCACAACCAAAGCACAGGCTATTTTGGGGCTAATGCTTTTAATTAAAATGTTTTTTTCATGTTGTTTGTTTTTGAGAGATAGAGAGACAGAACGTGAGCAGGGGAGGGGCAGAGAGAGCAGGAGACACAGAATTCGAAGTAGGCTCCAGGCTCCAAGTCATGAACCATGAGACACGCGGCTCCAAGTCATGAACCATGAGATCATGACAAGAGGTACAAAGTCCGATGCTTAACCGACTAAGCCACCCAGGCACCCCAAATGCTTTTAATTTTTAAGATATACATATAGACAATCCCAAAAATGGCTGAGTGTCATAAAAGGAAAGCCACAGTCTCAGGAAACATTTATGCCAAAAGGCTATTAAAAATATTTTTTCCTGCAAGACTGCTCCTCCAATACTTATTTCTATTTCCACTCTGTTGATGAGTAGGCTTGTTTAATTAAAAATTAAATTAAAATTTTATTTAAAATCCTTTAAAGTTATAAACTCAAATTGCTTATTCCTTATCAACCAGTATTTATCAAAGAATAATGTTAGAAAACATTTCCAGGATTTAGTTCCTAACAACATCATGCTGAGAATGGCTTCATGTTTTGTGAATGAATCCATTTGAGATTCATTTTTTTAAATTTTTAGTGATTTATTACAAAAATTATCTAGATATCGAAGTTATATTAATGCTACTAGTGGAGGAGAAGGGAAAACTTGAAAAGAAATTGGATTTTCAGGGTTAAAATGTAGAATGCTAAGTAGTTCGGTAGCGTTTAGCCTAAATTTTCAAATTTAAGGAGCTCTTCATATTTCATTTCACCATATAACATGTACTCAAGATGGATGAATGTGGCAGATGCTGCATTTATACTTACTCCAAAATTACCCAGTAACAATTTATAATGCAGCAGACTTCATTATATTAGTAACTTCGTATTATTTGTATGAATCAGCTTATAATTATCTAAGTGTCGTGGCTTATCTACGACTGAGGCTCAGCCAATAGCTACCTTTTGTTTTCAAGGGGTCATTTAATAAAAATTTAAACTGTTGATCCTGATCTTTCATGGGGTATTTTGGTGCTTATAAATAATGCTGTTTTATCTTTTTCCTTTTCTATCGATTCAAGGCACTTAGGCTTACATTAAATTAAGGGAGACATATTTGGACTGATACAAATGGACTAGACATTTATATGTGCAAATTACCTAACTGTACTTCTAATATCCATTTATTTCTGTATTTTGCCCAGAATTTGGAAACAGATGTAGCAGTAATGATCCCAAATGTTTAAATAAGTTGGATAATATTGGAGCAATGTCTAGCTAAACCTGAAGGAGAAAATGCAATTGACATTGATTGACACTTCCCACTTGGAAAATAATCAATCTAGGAGCACCAGGGTGGCTCAGTTGGTTAAGTGTTCAACTTTGGCTCAGGTCATGATCTCATGGTTCGTGAGTTCAAGTCGTGCATTGGGTTCTGTGCTGACAGCTCAGCCTGAAGCCTACTTCAGATTCTGTGTCTCCCTCTCTCTCTGCCCCTCTCCCACTTGCACTCTGTCTGTCTCTCTCTCAAAAATAAATAAACATTAAAAAATTTGTTTAAAGAAAATAATCAATTTATTTAACAAAAATCAAAAGAGAAATGCTGTTTAGATCCCACAGTTTTTTTTTTTTTAATTTTTTTTTTCAACGTTTATTTATTTTTGGGACAGAGAGAGACAGAGCATGAACGGGGGAGGGGCAGAGAGAGAGGGAGACACAGAATCGGAAACAGGCTCCAGGCTCTGAGCCATCAGCCCAGAGCCCGACGCGGGGCTCGAACTCACGGACCGCGAGATCGTGACCTGGCTGAAGTCGGACGCTTAACCGACTGCGCCACCCAGGCGCCCCTAGATCCCACAGTTTTGTCAAGGACACCCAATTTTGTTATTGTAAGCATCCTTAAAAAACGAATGTTGTTTTAATAAGTGAAGAAACAAGCACTATGAAATATGGCAATTTCACCAGTGGTTAAAACTATAACAAGCAAAGTTAGGATATGGGCCGGACTAGTGTTTTACTCAGAAATTTTTTTGAATGAAATGATCTTTGTGAAACTTGACAGGGGAGACAGTGAGGATACAGAACTTTAGAGAGCGAACACATTAGCAAATTATGTGCAATATAAAAAAACTCAATATACGAATTATAAATTTAAATATCATCATTAAAAGGTCATAGATGGGTTTCCCTAAGCCTCAAACTTAATTCTCTACATACCTGAAAACAATACTATTGAATTTCCCAATTGTATTTTAAATTTCTATTCTTTTATTCCAATATTTATTTGAAAAAGTGATCTTTCAATGCACATCTGCCATTTATAATCATCTCAAAAACATTTATTAACATTTATCAAATGGCAAACACTATATGCTATACTCTTGCAGCACTCAAGCTAGATTTACTTTCTGCTGTGACCTAGTGAATGAAAACTTTCAATTCATGATTAATCAAAGCTCAACAAAAACTTTATTTATTTACAAACTATCACTTTTCTTCTGCCACAGTAATCATTTTCTATTCTGTTCAAGTCATGGAATGTCTTTGACCTGAAGATTCATCATGTGCAAATTTGTGAACACTTACACTTATAGTCAAAATGGCAGGTGGCGCTTATGTTGGAAAACACACCCCTTCATTACAAATACACAGAATTATAGAAAAACTATTAAAATAATATAGTTGAGTTTCAGAAGAAGAAAGTTCAGTTTCCAGGAGCTGGAAAGCAAGCAGGAACAAACAGTGGTAGGTGGGAGTTGGAGCTCTGTGGCCCACAGGATAAAAGAGACTAACAATGTCAAGCTTGGGCTAAGAAGCAGTAAAGAGGCACATGAAACCCTCATACGTTGCTGGTAGGAATATAAAATGGCAAAACCACTATGGAAAACAGTTTGGCAATCTTCCACAAAATAAAACAGATGTTTGTTACCTTACCCAACAATTTTACTCCTAGGTATTTTTTCAAGAGAAATTATAGGTCTGCAGACATATATAAAGATGAACATAGATGTTCACAGAAGAAAAAAAGTGAAAAAATAAAAAAAAAAAAAAAAACAAGCAAAGTGCCCATCAACTAGTGAAGGGGTAAACACAGTGTGTTACAACATCCATGCAATGAAATACTGTTCAGTAATAAAAGGAATGAATAATTGATAACACATTAAACATGGATAAATCTCAAAAGCATTATGTTGTGTAAAAGAAGCCAGAAACAAGCAAGTACATACTGTATGGAGCTACTTATCTGAAATTCTAGAAAAAGACATAACTAGTTTATAATGACAGAAAGGCTGTCGGTAGTTGCATAGGGTTGGGGTGGGATAGGGTTGCATAGGGTTGCATAGGGTGGGGGTGGGATGAATGACTGCAAGGGGTTAAAAGAAAACTTTTTTGGGTACTGGGAATGTTCCATAATGGGAATGTACCATTAAATGCATGGTACTTTTTAATGTATGTAAATTATATCTCAATAGTTCTGATTATGAAAATTAAAAAAACAAAATTACCGCAGAAGATGTGCTCACAGGAAAACGTTGCAAAGAACACAAAGAAATCAAGCACTAGGAAAGATGGTCAATAGATGCAGGATACTAGAAAAATCACATCCGATCCCCCCAAAAAATAGGGATCAGACTGCGTACATGTTATACTATTCTGGAGTTATGTATCTAATATAGGTGTGTATATATATGTGTGTATACATGCCTTAAATATATTCATAAATATATTCATATGTTAAATTTATTTATTTAATTTAAAAATCTTTTGTCAATTTTACTTGAGCAAATATAGAGAAAGAGCAAATATACTCTAGGGTCTTTTGGAACTTATACTCTTAGAAAAATTCTGCTTAGGATACAGAGTATACTATGGAGCTGCTCCAAGCATAGCTGATAATTTGTTTATAGGACATCTGTGCATTCTGGCAAGGCAGGTGTACAAGTGCTTGATGAACAAATACTAATGAGGAATATTTTATATGTAACATGGTATAATCAGTAGTTAGAAATTCTAAAATATTACATGGTCTTTGCTCTCAAACAATCTTTATGCTTAGTTAAAAAGACCAGACTAAAAAGAGAGTAACATCCAAAATACTTTTTTTTTTTTTTTGGTGCAGAATACATAGGATGTCCATGAGAATAGAATTAAAGAGGTTCAGAAAAAGGGAGATCACCTTTGCCAAGAGTGTGGACCATGTTGCCTGATTATTCCCTGAATGATTTTAGTTGTTACACAAATGAACTTCAAACCAAGGAAGTCATTTTTTTGCACAATTCCCTCCTAATTCTTTGACAATTATGAGAAAGTCTCAATTTGGTGCTCTCCCATCTTTAATGGCTCCCTAATATTTACTAAACTCTCTTTTTTTACAATGAGAAAGCAGAATCAGAATCCATGCCTTTGGCAGGGAAAAGTATGTAGCAAAAATTTTAAGAAAATATTTACTTTGCATTTTATTCTGTGTGTAGTTACTTTTTATTTATATCAATAATTGTTTCCATTTATTGAATTTGTTTCATGTATAAAATTTCTAGTTTTTTCTACTTCTCCTTTCATAATACTATTCTGAAAATCTATGAGGGCACAAACCAAAGCAGGATTATAAAAGAACAGCAAAACCAAAACCAAAAAAAAGTGTGCTAAGCAGTTTTAAAAAGTCAGGCATTATTTGCAAGACTTAAAATCTAAAACTTTAGCATTCTTCAAGCTGTCTGATACTATTTTTATGAAAACGAAGCAAAATGGAATATACCCACTCACACATAACAGACAATTCTTCAACAAAACAAAAACTTTTCCAACTTCTGCTTTAAAAATACTGACTAAACTGATTTGAGTCTGACTCATAGCTGATACTTTGAATTGAGGAAGTTGCTCTCCTTTTGAAATAGTAGAAAAAGGTCACTCTTTATCCTTGGGGAGTCTCATGTTGGTAGGGTTGAATGTCCTTAAATTCAGTGTTTTTTTTTTTTTTTTAGTTAAACTTCTCTAAAGTTTAAGAAAAAGAACTAAATGGGACAAAACTAAAAAGCCATAGGTTACTAAAATCTTTGCTACCTATTGAAAATAGATTACATTTACAATGACTTAATTTTTTATAAATTATAATAGAATCTCATTATAATTGTGGTATTTATTTCACTTCTCTTTTTTTCCCTAAGAAACTAGATTTAAAAACTATTCATATACTTAATGATGCCTAATAAATAAATACCTTTGGTAAAGGAGTGAGATTTTTTCAAATATTGATGAAAAGTTTCAGGAAACTTAGCTTTACCCAAAAGATAGCTTTACCTCTGTTCCCAGATTTATCTTTGTAACATTTCTTAAACTAATCTCCATATAATATTAATTAATGCTGTGTTCTATGACATGTATGCTCAACCAGAAATTTTGAAAAGTATTCTGTATTAAATAGCTTAACTTCCAGTTATTATGTAAACTTGAAAAAACAACTTCTGGTTTAATAACTTCAGTTACTACAAATCTATTTTGATTCCTTGGAAAAATCTTCGCCTTTCTGTTCTATTCTTATGACGAAGAGTTGGGGGGAGGGGGAGAATTTCTCTCTCTGCTCCACTCAGTGCAGTTTTAATAACTTCTAGTTTCTCTCTTTTTTTTCAATCACTGTCCAGGAGGGATATTCCCCTTGTCTTACCTATGCTTTATACCATCATTTTCTTTTTCTTTTCTTTTTTTAAAAGTTTTTATTTATTTGTTTATTTGAGAGAGAGAGAGAGAGAGAGAGAGAGAGAGAGATGCAGAGAGAGAGATGCAGAGAGAGGGGGAGAGAGAATCCCAAGCAGGCTTTTCACTGTCAGTGCAAAGCCCAAACTCGAGAACTCAGGTATCGTGAGATCATGACCTAAGCCAAAGTCAAGGGTCGGACGCTCAACTGACCGAGCCACCCAGGCACCCCCAACACCATTTTCCTGCAGAATTTTGTTCATGAATTTATCTGCATCCCTTGATATAGAGATTTTGATGTCATAAGTTTCAAGAAGAGAAATAAAGCTATTCCCCTCACATCTGTAATGATGTTTTGTTTGTTTGTTTTTAGTCTAAAAGAAAACTATTCTGGTTTATTTTTGAAAAGTCATTGATTATGTTACCATGTGTAATATTGTGCTCATAATTAGTCAAGGGATAAGACTGGATATTAAATGTTACTGAACAGGCAGGAGAAAATCACACTAGGTTTAGTCACAACACCATTGCTAATGCTTGAAACTTACAACAGTCATTGGGGCAGCTTCCCTTTACCCCTAAGATTTCAATAACAACTGAATTAATTTATCATTTAAGAGCTAAACTGTGTGAGACAGTAGAACTGGCTGCTATTACATGAGATGCCTGAAGATAAGGTTAATAACAACAAAACTCGCAGAGAAAATACTATATAATAATTAGCAGGATTTCAATGTGTTTATTCATTTTCTTCAGGTAATTTTCTTACAAGAATAATTCTCTTGAGACTAGGTTGGAAAACGATTTGAAATCATTTCTAGTTTAGTTTTGATGAGACTGATTTTCCTTTTTTTTTTAAAGCCTTCTTTGTTCAGTTTAAGCGTTCTGTAACTTTTCTCTCCTAAAACCCAGATGTGTCTCAGCTAAATGACAATGTACTTAATTAAGCATGCCACCACCCAAGAAACCTTTATTTGAAGCATTAAGGGGTTTGATCACCTCGTTTTAGCAAGACCACATTGTTATTTTAAATTGCAATAAAATTATTTTATATTTTTACATAATATATAAAATGTATTTGTTTACATTAAAATAAAAGGTTAGTTTTGTTATTCAAAGTTCTTACCTTTTTTTTCATATTCTAGAGAAAGTTTGAACAGGTGTGGTTCATTAGTGTGTATTTAGGTGTGATACAGTAATCTTCACTGAGTGGAGAAGAATAATGTAAGGAAGGGACTCCTAGAAACTATGGAATCAATTTTCAATTTCCAGTTGAAGAAAAATTCAGAGGAAACCTCTTTAAATGGTTAAATGACAGAGTTAGGTAGGGTATAAGAAAGAACATTTACCAATAAGGATTTTCAAAATAAAAATGGTAAGCTGTACTTTATCTTTCCTACAAGTATTTAAAATTGTTTTCTTCTCCAAATATGAGAACGAACATTATATACCCTTGTAGGTTTCCTTCCAGTTTGCCTCATAATTTTGTTATAATTTAACTATCTTTAGTGAACCTGGAAACATAAAGAAGGAAAAAAATAAATCTAACATTAAACATATTTTCCTGAAGTACAATAGCACAAATGTAATTACATGTTAAAGCACATTTAAAAGCATTTGCATAGTGTTTATACAGCAAATTGAAACTAATACTTTTAAAAAACTTGCTTCTGCTTTTGATCATTATTTTTTCAATTTTTCTATTTTTGTTTGTCAGTGACATATTTTAGGTTTAAAGGGAGATTCCCTTACATGAACATAAATAAAACTATTGTAAAATATTTATATACATAAAAATTTTTAGTGAACAAAAATATTTATGTAGAACCCATTTAATGAATATTTATACATTCTACTAAATATTACCCATACGTTTTTTTGTAATGTTACATTGTAAGAAAAATGTTCTCATTATTCTTTGTCACTAAGTGCAATGTTTAATTGCAGAATAAATCTTGAAATTCATTTTAGAATAAAACACCACACGGTGGCACTGTTTACTAAGAAATTGGTAAAGCATGTTACCCTCACGGGGATTAGTGCCTTGTATAAACTGCTGTATTTTTTGTGTGTGTGTGTCAACTTGGTTATGTATTTTAACTGTTAAAAATGTATATTGTGTTCTTAAGGGTTAAAGTGGTAAATGTTTTTTATTCTATAAATTGTTTTATGCATATGGAGCCTAAAACAGTGCCTTTCCTAAGTCTAGAAAAACTTAGAAAACAATTGTTGGATTTGGTTTCCTGATTTATAATTTGTACATCTGCTTGCAGATGAAAAACCACAGAAGAACTCAAATAACAAATATTCCCTAGATGTTAGAATTTTCCACCAATGTGTATTTTTAGTTTACATAAGCGTGTTTGATTAAATAATGGTGAAGGGCTTTAAAGTGAGAACACAGAGCATTTAGGCATAAATGGAGTGGATGTATAGCCCTAGATCACTGAAAGATGCAAGACGAGATTGAGGAACTACTAATACAAAACCTCCCTCCTCCTCTCCTCCTGCCACATCTCCTTTCTTTGCCCCAAATCCGTCAATGAATATCTCTTATTCTGTTTAAATAATGAATTCAATGACATGTGACCCTTGAACAAAGTGGGGGTTAGGGGCATCAACCTCCTGCATGGTCAAAAATCTGCATATAGGATTTGACTCCCCTAAAACTTAACTGCTAATATCCTATTGTTGACAGAAAGCCTTGCCGATAAGAAACAGACAATTAAGACATATTTTGTATGTTATATGTATTCTATACTGTTTTACAATAAAGTGAGCTAGAGAAAAAACATGTTATTAGGAAAATCATAAGGAAAATGCATTTATAGTACTGTACTGTATTTATCCAGAAAAATCCATGTATAAGTGGAGCTGTACAGTTCAAACCCATGTATTCTCAACTGTGCTCAGATCTTAAAATGTACATATATTTGGAAAAATTTTCTTCATTTTCTACTTTGTTTTGTATAGGATAGCTTGTACACCTATTGTGCACAAAGCTGTGACTAAGTTGCTACTGGATTTCATGGTCTTGGGACACATAAAATCATGTAAACAATGCTCTTCTGCATTTTTACCATTTTTGTATTTAATTAGTCCATGAAACCAATCGGGAGTGGCTAAAATGAACAAATCAGGAGACTATAGATGCTGGAGAGGATGTGGAGAAATGGGAACCCTCTTGCACTGTTGGTGGGAATGCAAATTGGTGCAGCCGCTCTGGAAAGCAGTGTGGAGGTTCCTCAGAAAATTAAAAATAGACCTACCCTATGACCCAGCAATAGCACTGCTAGGAATTGACCCAAGGGATGCAGGAGTACTGATGCATAGGGGCACTTGGACCCCAATGTTTATAGCAGCACTCTCAACAATAGCCAAATGATGGAAAGAGCCTAAATGTCCATCAGCTGATGAATGGATAAAGAAATTGTGGTTTATATACACAATGGAGTACTACGTGGCAATGAGAAAGAATGAAATATGGCCCTTTGTAGCAACGTGGATGGAACTGGAGAGTGTGATGCTAAGTGAAATAAGTCATACAGAGAAAGACAGATACCGTATGTTTTCACTCTCATGTGGATCCTGAGAAACTTAACAGAAGACCGTGGGGGAGGGGAAGAAAAAAAAAGGTTAGAAAGGGAGGGAACCAAACCATAAGAGACTTTTAAAAACTGAAAACAAACTGAGGGTTGATGGGGGGTGGGAGGGAGGGGAGGGTGGGTGATGGGTATTGAGGAGGGCACCTGTTGGGATGAGCACTGAGTGTTGTATGGAAACCAATTTGACAATAAACTTCAGATTTAAAAACAAAACAAACCAAACCAAACCAAACCAAAACAAAACAAACAATCGTGGTGAGCTTGATACGTATTGATTCCACAGAAAGGGAATTTCTGCAAACAATGGGAAATGATTCCCCTGTGAAGGAATTAAAACCCAATTCCTTGGTGGCTAATACATAAACTTCACCAGGTCAAGGTTATCTGTTGGGTTCACTGATGTATCCAAGTACCTACTGAGTCTCTGATGTGAAGCAGGTGCTCCCTAAGTATTTTGAATGAATTGAACAAATAAATCTTGGAACTTCTAGCAAAATAAATCAAAGAGCTTTTTCTGTTAAGGAACATAGTCAAAGATGGCATGCCACTGAAATAAGATCTGGAAGAATAAATAAATAATTTGTTTCATTTTAAAAGTTAGAATTCCAATTTCTGGGTCTTCAACAGATAGAAAATGGAAGTTTGTTACAAAATTTTAAAATCATGCACAGTAAAAGTTAGCTGAAACTATAATTCCATGATTATTGAATATAAAGTAGAGATATATTGTCCATACCCTTTATGAAGGTACTTTATAAGGGGGATACAGTTATTTGGAAGATATTTCTTTCCCCACAAGGAATTAAAGAATAATACAAGGTCAAGCGTGGGGATGAACAGCCAGTGAGTTCTGAACAGTAATATGACCTGAATTGTGCCTCTGGCTGGAGCTTGAAGATTCTGATGCCCTGAACTAGGTATCATTGTAGTGGTGCCAATGATGAATACTAGGACAATGGTTGGGGGTTAACTAATGGACATATATTGATTTTGTTAATTGTGATCCTTTGCCTTGATCATTTATTCAGTTTTAGTTGCTCTCTGTTTAGGCAGCTTCCTGTTTGCTGTTACTATGTTTTTTTCTTTGACTGATGATAACAGTCCTCTCAGTAACAAGCCCCATCTTATTGGGTTGGACATATGGAAGTGTTTTTGCAAGCCAGGGGAGATAACAAATTACATATAGCTGTCTACTCTCTGGCATGATGACGGTAGGTAGGAAGAAGGCACACATTTGACCTGGCTTTTCCTTTCGCATTCTTGCCTGCTTCCTCCTCACTTGGTGTCTGTTGACTTTCTGCCCTTTTCCAATACCTCAGGATGGCTTTCACCTTCTCCTTTCTTCTTAGTTATAAATGACTGACCTCAGGGCAGCCTCATTCAAAAGTATTTACATCTTGGGGCGCCTCGGTGGCTCAGTCGGTTGGGCATCCAACTTCGGCTTGGGTCATGATCTCATGATTTGTGAGTTCGAGCTCTGCCTTGGGCTCTGTGCTGACAGCGCAGAGCCTGGAGCCAGTTTCAGATTCTTTGTCTCTCTTTCTCTCTCTGCTCTCCCTTTCTTGCTCATGTTCTGTCTCTGTCTCTCTCAAAAATAAATAAACATTAAAAAAATTAAAAAGAAGTATTTACATCTTAATGGGAAGGAGTTCCCCAAATGGGAAGTATTAATAAATTCTTGTGTAAGGCTCTGAATCAGATTGCTGAATAACATTGACTGGGGCACACTTTCTGTACTGAAAATCCAACACTGCCACAGCTAGCTGTGTGATTTTAGGAAAATTACTTAACCTCTGTGCTTCAGTTTCCTCATGTGTGAAATAGTATTTACCTAATGAGGGGATTGAATAGGTAAATTGTACAGGTAATGGATGAATTGTATGAATGAATTGTGTAGGTAAAGATTTCAGCAGAATAGCTGACACATTTGACTGCTAGCTTTATTAGGGTCAGGATTTTATACATCTATGTGGGAGAGGAAGGTGTTGTGAGAACCTTGGGGACCCCAACCATTCATGACATTATACTGCTAATATGTCACCTGCACTATTTGGGAATAAGGCCTCCTACAATTGTTACCTGGGTTGAGTTCATTATTATCTGTTCTTTCTGGATTTGAAGGAGTTGAAAAGACAACACACTCTGACCAGAAAACTTCCCTCAAAACACAAACAGATGCTCTAAAAGTGTTTCAAGTTTTATCAAGCTGAAGCATTTTCTAATATGAGGAAATTAATCATATATTATGCTTCAAAATATTTTTTAATAAGCAGTCACAAAGTTTGCTACAGGTAAATGTATACCTAAGTGCATTTCTGATATTTAATGTTACATAATTCCTCTAGTACAAATATTGGTAATAAAATGTGAATTTTTTCTTTATGGGGAAAAGTGATACTTTATTCTTATTTATATCCTATTTCTAAGTTTTAAAAAATGAAACTACGCTCACTTGAGATTTACTTGGTCTTCCTATAAAATGCATTAAGGCAATCTGATATCAATATTAATATGTATTAGTATCAATTTTATAGCAATATTAAGGCAATTTATATCAACTGGCTTATTGTAGGGTTGGTAAATCTGTGACTTTTTAAAGATTCCACTGTAGTTAACATACAGTGTTATAGTAGTTTCAGGTGTACGATACAGTGATTCAACAATTCCATACAGTTCTCAGGGTCCATCATGACTTCTTAATCCCTTTCACTTGTTTCACCCATCCCCCACCCAACTGACCTCTGGTAACCATCTGTTTGTTCTCTATAGTTAAGACTGGTTTTTGGTTTGTCTCTTTTTTCCTTTGTTCATTTGTTTTGTTTCTTAAATTCCACACATGAGTGAAAAAATCTGTGAATTTTTGATGTCTTTTCAACAGAAAGAGGACCAGGAAGCAGGATGTGAGTAAAATTAGAGCAATAATGTTAATGGGGAATGTGAAATAAAAGAACAATGGAAAACAAAAGCTTATGTTCATTTAAACCCTGGTGGCAAACTAAAGAACAGACTCAAGGTCCTAACCCAAAGTTATTCCCCTTGTTGAGGCCAGTTACAAAATTTGTGGGCCTATTACAAAATAAAAACATGGAGTATTTTGTTAAAAAATTAAGAGCTTCAAGATGACAACATCAAAGCATTAAACCTAGCACAGGTAAAACATCCATAAAACTGGCCCTGGTCCTTGTATTGTGCACTGGGAGGGTGGGGGGCTCTGAATTGCCCTTTCTTGCTTCTTCCCTTCAAAGGAGAAAAAAAATCTTTAAAAATAAATGGTAAATTTTGTGAAATGAATATCTATTATAGGATGTCTGATTGCCAAGTTCTAGGTAGATCCTGAGAGCCTATTCTGTGATTACTTGGCTGTGGTTTTAAATAATGTTCTTAATACTAAATGAACAGGAGTTATTTACATCTTGGCAGAGTATGACAACACCCCCAAATATTAAGTGTCTACTATTTAAAAGAACTTTGGAAAAACAGGAGTCTATTATTTCCTTAACTGAATCATTCGTTTCTTTTAATCAGTAAAAGCTTGTAGACTACTTACTCTTTCATGCAAAACATAAGCACTATGTCCATTACCCTAGATCACAAAAGTGGCCTTTTCTGATTGATAACAGGTTTGACAATTCATGTCAGCTTGATTGGTGTTCTTCATGCTCCAGACCAGGTGATTAGCCACACACACAGCAGCATATGTAAAACGTGGAGTGCAGACGAATTTGGAAATCTCTCAGCACCACCTTTTCTCCCCATGAGAAACACATCTTCTTTCTTTTCTGCCAAGTACAGAGTTTATACTATATGTAGTTTTTCTGACCAGATAGTCTCCTCTTCATGTAGCAACATATTGAGGTCATGAACTCTGGAATTGTTTCATCAATGCTGAATGAATGTTTTTGAGACTGAAATATATTAAAGACAGCGATCTAGTGTTGCACTTTCATAATTATGTGTGCTGGATACACTGGATGGGTTGGTTCTGTGCCAATACCTGAGTCATGGCCAACTGGGTTCCGATGGATGGGCATCAAGGCATCCAGACAGGTAGCATAATACTTAGTCCATAGTTGAAATGAGTCATTAAATCATATAAGAATATGATAAATGTTGGACAATTAAAATCTAGTAAATATAAATCACTAGGAAGCTGAATATAACGTTTTCTTTTCAGTTTAGAAAATGATTAGGGAACAAATAATATGTACAAGCATATCCAAATTTACTCTCTCCATTCTGAATGGCTTAGAATACTTATGCTTTATGATCTAATGCAGAACCAACAGAAACTCTACTGAGTAACCTACACATCAGATTCTATTAATTAAATTATCCATTAACATCTGTGTCATTATTAGAAATTGGAAAATTAAACTGAAATCAGCAATTTTTAATTGGGACCATATATAAAGTGTATTTGGATTTGCATTTCATAGGTAGGAGCAGGGAATGAGGTATGTACAACATAAATTAAACTGATAATGCAGTTATTAGGCCATGCGGCAAAACAAGTTATAATAAATAGTGGTTTGAGAAACTGGTTAAGGTTTGGTTCAAAATGAGGCAAGAAAAACACAGAGTTGAAATCTAAAAGTAATACCACATCTTATCTGGTTCACAGTGACCACGATAAATGTTTGTTGATTCTGATAGGAGACATGATGCTCACATTCACATTTTCAGAGTTAAATGGCAAACCATTCCTCCTCTCTGCTTTATATTTCCACATCTAAACCAATGTCTCCTTTTTCCGCTTTAAATCCATCAAATTCTAGATTCAATAATTGTGCGTGTGGATTTTGATTCTATCCATTTATGACACTGAAGTATAATTGATTTTCTATTCCCATTATTAGCTAACAAAGTGATCTGAGAAGTCAAGCCCTTTAGGAGCTCAAGCTGGTGGAAAGAAGGTAACTGTGACACTGATCAGAACACATTACTTATTGTTCACATCATTTTCTTACATGATCATATTACCATGAGTTTCTAAACTTGTAAGAGGGTAAACATTAAACATGAAAAGCAAGCATTTGAATATTAATAAAATCTGTGAATCTAACACTTGTTTCTAAATATTTATCATTTTTCACATGAAATAAATACCCCGGCTGATTTATTTCACGATTTCTATTTTTTCCTAGAAGCTAACAATTCATATCTCTAAATATTTAGCGTTTTTCAGAGTGACTGACATTCACTTATGGAAGAGAAAGAAAGGTTATGGGATGCCTTGGGGGCTCAGTCACTTAAGTGTCCGAGTTCGGTTCAGGTCATGATCTCACAGTTCATGGGTTCAAGCCCTGCATTGGGTTCTGTGCTGACAGCTCAGAGCTTGGAGTCTGCTTTGGATTCTGTGTGTGTCTCTCTCTCTGCTCCTCCCCCATCTCTCTCTCTCTCTCTCTCTATCTCTCAAAAATAAAATAAACATTAAAAAATTTTTTAGAAGATAAAGAAAGGGTAAATATCCAAAATATAAAGAACTCGTATAACTCAAGAGCAACAAAAGTGATAATCCAATTGTGAAAATGGGTTAAAGACCTGAATAGACTTTTCTTTATGAAGACATACAAATGGCCAAAAGGTATATGAGAAGGTGCTCAGCCTCACTAATCATCAGGAAAATGTAAATCAAAACTGCAAGGAGGTATCACCCCACACGTGTTAATATGGCTATTCTCAAAAACTCAAAAGACAAGTATCTTCGAGACTGTGGGGGAAAAGGAACCCTTATACCATTGCTGGGAATGTAAATCGGTGGAACCACTATGGAAAACAGTATGGAGGCCCCTAAAAAATTCAAAATATGATCTAGCAATCCCACTTCTTAGTATATACCGAAAAGAACAGAAATCAAGAACTCAAAAGAGATATCTGCATTTGCATGTTCATTGCAGCACTATTTAGAATTATAAAGCCTTGTTAACAACCTAAATGTCCATCTACAGATGAGTGGATAAAGAAAATGTGGTATATACATACAATGGAATATTATCTGGCGTTTAGAAAGGAGGAAATCCAGTCATTTGAGACAACGTGGATGAACCTGGAGGACACTATGCTAAGTGAAAGAGGCCAGATACAGCAAAACAACTACTTCATGACACCACTGATAAGAGCAATCCATGTCAAATTTACAGAAGCAGAGAGCAGAACGGTGCTTACCAGGGACTATCCAAGGAGAAGGAATCAGGGGAGTGTTTGCCAAAGGGTACAAAGTTTCAGTTTTACAAAATGAGTCAATCCTAGAGAGCTACTGAGCAGCACGGTATGTGTAGTTAATACAATAGTGTATACCGAAACATTTGTTAAGAGGGTTGATCTTACATTAAAATGCTCTCATCCCAAAAAAATACTGGGAGGGGGAAACATGTAGAGGCGGTAAGTGTATAGCACTGTTTATGGTGACAGTTTTACAGACGTACGCTTATCTTCAAACCCATGAACATGTAGACATTAAATGTGTACAGGTTTTTGGAAGTCAATTGTATTTCCACAATTTTTAAAAAGCCAACCATTTTCATAAGGACTTAGAAACCGGCCCAGAAGTAAATAATGTAACTGCATAAGAGTTCTATTTTTTCGAATGCCAATTAAAAAACTGTGGATTAACTAACACTGTCCATCTCCTCTATAAAATATATTAATACACAGGGCAAGCAAAATGAGAGTAGCTCGTAGGCTGCTGTCTCGCATGTCTCTATTTCCTTCTAGCTCCAGTAGAGTTGTGTGCAGGAACATAGGCCGTTGCATTTGCTATATAGTTATGTAATTTAAATAACTTATGAATCAAGAAATGTGTACAAAAAAAGCTATTATTTCTAGAGAAATAATTCAAATATTTTGAAAAACAAGCAATAAAAATGGACTGAAAATTTGTTACTGATTTATGTATAGGAAAAACAACTGCAAAAGATGCAGAAAAGCTCTGGAAATCTGGAGTTAAGCACTTGCTTATAACTTTGCACTTCAATTATAACTTTTTTTTTTTCATTTTAAAGAAATCAGAAAGGAGATGCTGTATTATGGGTATGAAAAATACAAGAAAGATGCAGCAAAATTATAATCAGTGGGTGCATACTCTGAGGAAAGGTATGACCGTAGGCCAAAATATAGAAAAAAAATGTACATGTACATGTTTTAGTTAAATTTGTAGCAATTGCTAAATAAAAGTAATGGAAAATCTAAATACATTATTTGCTTCACTTAAAATCACTTCTGTGTCCCCATCACTTTGAGTTCCAGCCCACTGACGCCACTTCTGGAAGAGACTGCTGGTTGTCCATCTAACATGTATCATTTCTGTTCCTACTAATAGAATCCTAATTTTATCCAAGGTAGCAATGCAACCTATTATGATTCCCAGAGTCCCTTGCAGTTAGAAGTGATCATGTGATGAGTTTTGCCAATTGGATATAAAAAGAAACTACTAAGTTCATTAAAATGGGTTGACTCATGAAGCAGGGCTCTTTTCACCCTTTGTTCTTCCCTTTTAACCTGCCTGAAATGCCAGCCTGATGCTTGGAGCTATGGCAGTCCCCTTGAGAGCATGAGGATGAGAGTCTTCTGTAGTAACAAGGGAACAGAAAGTTAAAAAAAGATAAAAGCACAGTTTGTGATGACAGGTGAAGTTACCTTGCTTTACTACATTCCTAGTTTTCTTGCCTTTGGACTTCCAGAAAAAAAAAAAAAAAACCTTCAAACTTCTGGTTTAAGTCTCTGCTTTTTGTTTAGATTTTAGCGGTGTAAGATGATTTCTACCTGACAGCTGACTCTTATAATTGATGTGCTGATACAGTGTGTGATTCAGAGTGCTGGGCTAGACGCTTGGCTCAGTCACCCTTTGTGTGACCCCGAGAGCTTCCTTAATTCTCTGTACTTCAGTTTCCTCATCTTCAAAATGGGGTTAGTAATAATAACCATTCTCATTGAATTTTGGGGTCAAGAAAATGAGATAATCCATGTAAATTACATAATACGTATCTGTAGTAAATGCTATTTTTAACAAGGTAAAAAATGACTTCCTAATTCCTAAATCTAGTAAATTTTCAGTATTTATTTGAGTTTTGAATTTTTTTTCACTAAAGTACATTTCTTCCTTTTTGGAATTTTCTAGCTGCATATAATTAGATCATGCCTGCATATGATTAAATATGCCTCTTTAGAAAACAGGCCAAATCACAGAACATAATAAGTCCATGAACAATGGTTGCAGGGTAGAAAATTTTGTAAAAATAGGGTATAACAGGTAGAATTTCACAAAGCATAAGTCCAAGCATGTAAAATGTAACTTAAAAATTTTTTTTCTATTTTATTTCTCGTTCTGAGATCCCCATTCTGCCTCATGTGGGAAAACTACCCTAGATACACATTTGTAAATTCAGTGAAATTCAACTGATATCTCCACGACTTCATGATGAAAAAGTGAAACCTGGGACTGTTTTTTCTTTATCCATCCTCTCTTCCCTGGGGTTGATTTTACCTCTGTTGGTAGTGTTTGTGCTGGCAGGCAGTCTTACAGAAAAATTAATAAGCCATCAGTTAGGAGGGGATACTCATCAGTCTTGTTTCTGTGCGGACGTCCTTTGAAAAGTAACTCATTTCACTGTCCCTCAGTCATGTTCTTCCTCATGTCATGAAATCAAATAATTCTTCTGTAGGTGGTTCACCCCTCATCTTTTGCCTCAGAAGGATAAAAATCTTTTTTCCTCCTCAGAGAGATCTCTTCAAACATGCCTGATTTCTTTCTCAGCCAATTTTCAAACACTCCCCCATAGCCACAGCGCCCTCTTCTGCAAATCCCTGAAATTCCAAGGGGGTCCAAACTCTTCAGCTACCATTCGTTCTCTTACTGACACCACCCTGCACCTGCCAGAGTTCTCGGACTTTCATGCCACATGGAACTAATGATACTGGTGAAGCTGTCCAACTCTGAGTTTCCAGATGAACCAGCGAGGCCCATGTCAGCTCCTGCGTGGGATTGCTGCAGCCATTACTGATTCATGCCCCTGCCTGGTCTTACCTCCAGTTTAGCTGGGGGTAGTTTACGGGAGTAGAGAAAACAAATGAAATGCTTTGCTCTGTTTCTCCTCTAAGGTTCTTGTTTCTCTCCAGTTCCTGGGATCTTAATCCCAGGGAATTGTCATGGAAGGCAGAATAAAAGAGTTCTGTCCGATGATCTTTTCTGGTCACTCGGTATTACACTTTTATTCAACCCCTTCATCTTTATGGATGTACTAATTATTTTACAAATAAAATGAAATACTACAAATATGAAAAGTATATATTCTCTGTGCAAAGGAGGAACTGCAGCGAGTTTGAAGTAAAACTCTGACACATGCTTATATCTAAATTGCCTGAGGGACGCCTGGGTGGCTCAGTTAGTTCAGCTTCCGACTCTTTGTCACGATCTCACAGTTCATGAGATGGAGCCCCACATTAGGCTCCACCCTGAAAAAGAGTCTCCACTCTCTTTTCCTCCTTTGTCTCTGCCCCTCCCCTGCTTGCATACGTGCGCAAGCACGTGAACACACACACACACACACACACACACACACACACACACTCTCTCTCTCTCTCTCCCTCTCTCTCTCTCTCTCTCTCTCTCTGTCTCTCTCTCAATAAATAAACTTAAAAAAAAAAGAAACTTTACTAAATTTCCTGAAAAGATACTTAACACTTTAAAGGAAACCATATCTGGCATTCATTTAACCACGCCTACTTTCTTTTTATTTGCCTAATAATTAAGTAGCCAATCTTTTGTTTTCAATCATTTTTGAAAGAACTTTATATTAAGCGCCCTTTTTTGGTATATGGCATAGCTGGCGTTAGGTTTTTAATTCCAAGAGACTAATTTTATTGACCAATTCAGTCTTTTAATAGTGTATATTTTATATACACTGATTTACTTTTAGTCCTTCCATCCTAATCTTTATTTTTTGTTTGTTTGTTTTTAGAAAAATTGTTCACGAACTGAAAATAATGCAAAGGGATTGCTGAGTGTCTTGCCCTTTCAATGAAACCCTAGGCTGTGTTTTAGCGTGCCCAACTTGTGACTGGCGGATTCCTTAGGGAAGGTGTCATTGAACTCCTTAATTGCTCTTATAATTTTTTTGTTAAAGTTGTCTCCTGTCTCCTTCAGTCATTCTATAGGCTGACTATGTATTCTGTTTATTCTGACTTGAGCACACTCTGGTTGTTAGCCCATTTGTTGGATTGTTTTGTATTGTATTGTATTGTATTGTATTGTTTGTCTGTATATTTTATTTATTTATTTTTATTTATTTATTTATTTATTTTGAGGGAGAGAGCACAAGTGAGTGCGGGCAGAGAGAGAGAATCCCAGGAGGGGCAAAGGGAGGGGAAGAGAGACAGAAAGAGAGAGAGAGAGAGAGAGAGAAAGAGAGAAGAGGAACTCATGTTTTATCTAAAGCAGGGCTTGTATTCACCCGAAGTGGAGCTGGAGCTCACCCAATGTGGGACTGAAACTCACAAACTGAGATCATGACCTGAGGCAAAGTCAGATGCTTTACGACTAAGCCACCCAGGCACCCTGGATTGTTATTTTTAATTTGTTGGCTCTTTGGCTGTCAAACTGTTAGTGGTAGGGGTCCTACTGGTGGTGAAAAGTGAAGTGAACCTCTGCCCTGAGCCAGTGGCATGGAGTGGCTGAAGAATCATCTGTGTTTGCTGATCTCCTCATACCCTCTTAACCTTGGGAGAAGCAAGGACTCAGTCCACCCATCGCTGAGTGGACCCGCTCATGGATCTCTGTGAGGTAAGCTATTTCAAGGGTCTGTTTCCTTGTGATCCTCACCCTAACATTTCAAAACTCTTCTTCAGGTGTTCACTGAGTGAACAGGAGGAGGAGACCCTGGGGAACACTACTCCAATTTTCTCCTTAGGGAGAGGCTCCAAGCTGACACCTTCATTTCCTCCCAGATTTCCAGGAGCCCAAGCAGTTTTTATGATTGAGCAGTTTGGAGCTGCTTGGAGCTGGTGGTAGAAATAAAAAGAACTTTGTTCAGGTCATCATATTTCCAGAATCTCCTTGAGAACTCAAGTTTTGATTTTAAAAGCCATGATATTAGATATTTTGTTTTCTAGTTTACTTATTAACAATTCTCTAACAATGGGTACCCTCTTGTCTAACTGCCCAAATTGGTAGAAGGCCACCCAGAAAATAGAAAAAAAGAACGTATCAATGAACACTTTACATAAATTACTACTCTGACAGTGTACCCATTGTGAAAACAAGTGTCTGCAGCAGAGGCCAGGATAGGGGTTGCACAGACATACTGGGGAGAACTGGCAGGCACTGCTGCTGCTGGGGGAAGAGAGACCTGGAGAAGGCATCTCAGCAGGTAGTTGTTGAACAGGGCTCACCTAGCAAAGGGATAGAATGGGGGCACAAATATAGGATTCAACAAACAGTCTGGGGTGTGAGGAGTATTTTAAAACAAGGGAAAAGGAAACATACAGTCTTTAAAAAATTTTTTTTTAATGTTTATTTATTTTTGAGACAATGTGATAGACAGAGTGCAAGCAGAGGAGGGGCAGACAGAGGGAGACACAGAATCTGAAGTGGGCTCCAGGCTCTGAGCTGTCAGCCCAGAGCCCGACATGAGGCTGAAACTCATGAATCGTGAGACCATGACCTGAGCCGAAGTTGGACGCTTAACTGCCTGAGACACTCAGGTGTCCCTGGAAACATACAGTCTTAAAGTCAAGTATCAATTCAAGAAAAGCAGGAAAAATTTTTTTCCATTGGATTATTTGGAGAGCTCCATTATTGAGTGGGGTGAAATCTGCAGAAATGCCGATGGTTGCCTGCCATCTAAGAACCTAAAGTGTGTTTCAGCTCAGCCACAAGCTAATTGCGTGACGTGGGAGTAGATATTTGAAGTTTTTGTATTTAATTCATTATCTTCAAAATGAGGTATTTGATCAAGTTAGCCTTTAAGATCCTGGCTACATTCAAATTCAGTGATGATTCTTCTTAGGTCAGACACTTCATATACACATGCCAGGAAGTGTGTGCACACCTTTCTCTGCCAGAGTTGAGTGGGGCCTAGAGTACAGAGGGCTTGTTGCAGGTCCAGGCAGAGGAACTAGAAGCCTTCACACCTGGGCCATAAGACTTGTCAGATCCTGTGATATTAGAGGCATCTGTGGTAGGCAAGATGCTGTGTGAAGTTGATGGCCATCTCCAGTAGGATAACTGCAGTGTAGACCCCCTAGAGTTTCTGGAGCAGGGCCTGCTATCTGAGCATGGAAATAGTTCCTGTTGTGTTTACCAGACTTTATTAAAGACCAAGCTCCTGACAATGGAGACCAAGTGGCCCTGTACCCAGAACTTTCTATCATAAGCTGGCTTCTGTCATACCCACTAAATCAGATCATCATAAGATGGAAAAGGCATATGTGGGATTAGTCATGAGAAGGGCAAGAGAACACAGTAAGCTACATAAATGTGTGGCTCAACCTTCCATGAAATCCACTGCTGTTCTATGAGTGCCTCTCCCTCAAATAACTACTGTAGCTGCTCTGCGGGGGGGGTGGGGGTGGGGAAAATGTTCATGACTCTGACAGAGAAGGAAAATGGTGAAGCTTGGTTCATGGATGGGTTGGCTCACTATATTGTGCAAGTGAGTAATGTATTACCGGTACACTACAAACCCACTTGAGGTGACCCAGAAAAACAGTGGGAGAGGGGGAAATCCTTCCAACGGACAAAACTATAGTCTTGAGACAAAAATATATATGAACTTAGAGTCAATGGAAACTTCTGGGCTGGTTGGTCTGGGGCATGGAAGAAGAATGACTGGAAGAGGTTTGAGCTCTTGGGGATGAACTTAAAAGCCTTAAAAGACCTATGGCCATAAACTGTGAAGATTTTTTTATCAATGTTGGCATTCATTGTCCAACATGGAGGAAGCACTAAAAAAATTAAGTAGATAAATCAGTTTCTGTCATTGACCAACCATGTGCTAGCACAATGTAATGCATTCACAGCATAACCAGGACAGCAGTGATGGAGCTATGTGTGGGCTCAGTAGCGTGGCCTCCCTCTTACCAAGACTGATACAGCTCCCGCTATTGTTCAGTGTTCAACCTGCTAGCAACAGAGGTCAAGGGTGAGTCCCTGACATGGCAACTTCACACATTGGACCCCTTCAATCCTGGATGAAGAGAGAATAATCTTGACAGAAATAGACACATATTCTGGTTTATCTTCTCTGTGTATATGGCTTCAGCCAGCATCACGATGGGAAAGTGAACAGAGTACTTGATCCGAAACAAAGTATCTAGTGTAATATTCAAAGAATGCACTTTACAGACAAGGAGTGTGGTAGTGGGAATTGTGAACATGGAATTCATTGGTTCTATCATATACCATGCCAAGGAGGAGTTGTTAACATGATAAAGGGGTAGAACTGCCTTAAAAAAACAAGTTGGATTGAGATATAATTTATATACCATTAAAATCACTCATTTTAAGTATACAACTCAATTAATTTCAGTATATTTACAGATTGTACAGGCATGACTACAACCTAATTTAGAACATTTTTATCACCACAAAAAGAAACCTCATGTCAGCTTACATTCACTGCCCATTCCCATCCCTAGAAATGCATTTTGATATGCCTTTGGCATACTTGATTCATCAGCTTAGAAGTGATCCCTTGCAAAGGTAAGGTGTCATCCTCTCAGGGCAGGATATACCCTAAGTAATGGCCACATGTCCCTCATGGGTAGAATACATGGAGCTTGGAACCAGCTGATAGAAGAAGTAGGTTTACATTATCTCAGTGATCCACTTGGGAAATTTGTGCTTTCTGCGACTGCAACTCTAGATCATGTAGTTCTAGAGATTTTGATACTCAGAAAGGAATGCTTTCATCAGGAAACAGCAAGATCTCATTAAATTTTAAAATATGGCTGTTACCCAGTCACTCTAGGTTTGTTTGTTTGTTTTCACTACATTAGGAGGGAAGATCGACTTGATGATTAGGAAGAGGTATGGCTGTTGTTACAATGGAGTCAGGGAAGATTAAGATTTGGACCCATATGATGCACTGGTGCGCCTATTGGTAGTCCTCTGTCAGATTTTGACAGTAAGTGGACATGTTCAACAGCCGTGACATGAGAAGGGCATGGTTTCCAAAAGTTCAGGCCCTCACAGCTGAAAGTCACCACACCAAATAAGTCCCCTAGACTAGACATACTGGCTGAAGATATAATTAACCTGGACTCGATCATACAGGAGGGAAATGATATTCATCCTGGAACTGGTGGCAGACATTTAGTTTGTGCCACCGTCCTTTTTCTTTTTAAGTTTTCCCAGGAAATGAGGCCAGGCAGAATCCTGGAGGACCGATATCTGAGATAAACTTATTATATAAAGCAAGTGGATCCAAAAGGGGCCATGCTGAACCGTGGTGGGTGCTGTCGTTCATCACCCAGAGTCCGTCTGGGTGACAAATTCATCTCCCTACCTGCTGGGAGTGTTCCTGCTGATGGCTGAGTTGAATCGCTCCCCTGCAATTTCCCTTGAACAAAAACTGCCTTGGCCATGGTTCCACCCCCTCTCTAGGGCACTCTGCATCCAATCACTGGTCTGTGCATAAATACGAAGGCCTAAGCCCTTCTATCAATTGAAGACTTCTCTGAGGTGCCATCTCAGCCTCGTAGCTGAGATGTCCCAGTGTCACTGACCGATACCTCGAATTACAGATTTAAATGCTCCATTTGCCTAAACCCACTTCCCTCGCTGCACTGCGGGTGCTGCTGCCAGGGTTTTCTGTAGAAACTGACCATGTCGATCAAGTGGGATTCATTCCTGGGATGCAGGGCTGGTTCAACATTCGCAAATCAATCAACGTGATACATCACATTAACAAAAAAAAAGAGAAGAACCATATGATCCTGTCAATCGATGCAGAAAAGGCCTTTGACAAAATCCAGCACCCTTTCTTAATAAAAACCCTTGAGAAAGTCGGGATAGAAGGAACATACTTAAAGATCATAAAAGCCATTTATGAAAAGCCCACAGCTAACATCATCCTCAACGGGGAAAAACTGAGAGCTTTTTCCCTGAGATCAGGAACACGACAGGGATGCCCACTCTCACCGCTGTTGTTTAACATAGTGCTGGAAGTTCTAGCATCAGCAATCAGACAACAAAAGGAAATCAAAGGCATCAAAATTGGCAAAGATGAAGTCAAGCTTTCGCTTTTTGCAGATGACATGATATTATACATGGAAAATCCGATAGACTCCACCAAAAGTCTGCTAGAACTGATACATGAATTCAGCAAAGTTGCAGGATACAAAATCAATATACAGAAATCAGTTGCATTCTTATACACTAACAATGAAGCAACAGAAAGACAAATAAAGAAACTGATCCCATTCACAATTGCACCAAGAAGCATAAAATACCTAGGAATAAATCTAACCAAAGATGTAAAGGATCTGTATGCTGAAAACTATAGAAAGCTTATGAAGGTAATTGAAGAAGACTTAAAGAAATGGAAAGACATTCCCTGCTCATGGATTGGAAAAATAAATATTGTCAAAATGTCAATACTACCCAAAGCTATCTACACATTCAATGCAATCCCAATCAAAATTGCACCAGCATTCTTCTCGAAATTAGAACAAGCAATCCTAAAATTCATATGGAACCACAAAAGGCCCCGAATAGCCAAAGGAATTTTGAAGAAGAAGACCAAAGCAGGAGGCATCACAATCCCAGACTTTAGCCTCTACTACAAAGCTGTCATCATCAAGACAGCATGGTATTGGCACAAAAACAGACACACAGACCAATGGAATAGAATAGAAACCCCAGAACTAGACCCACAAACGTATGGCCAACTCATCTTTGACAAAGCAGGAAAGAACATCCAATGGAAAAAAGACAGCCTCTTTAACAAATGGTGCTGGGAGAACTGGACAGCAACATGCAGAAGGTTGAAACTAGACCACTTTCTCACACCATTTACAAAAATAAACTCAAAATGGATAAAGGACCTAAATGTGAGACAGGAAACCATCAGAACCTTAGAGGAGAAAGCAGGAAAAGACCTCTCTGACCTCAGCCGTAGCAATCTCTTACTCGACACATCCCCAAAGGCAAGGGAATTAAAAGCAAAAGTGAATTACTGGGACCTTATGAAGATAAAAAGCTTCTGCACAGCAAAGGAAACAACCAACAAAACTAAAAGGCAACCAACGGAATGGGAAAAGATATTTGCAAATGACATATCGGACAAAGGGCTAGTATCTAAAATCTATAAAGAGCTCACCAAACTCCACACCCGAAAAACAAATAACCCAGTGAAGAAATGGGCAGAAAACATGAATAGACACTTCTCTAAAGAAGACATCCAGATGGCCAACAGGCACATGAAAAGATGTTCAGCGTCGCTCCTTATCAGGGAAATACAAATCAAAACCACACTCAGGTATCACCTCACGCCAGTCAGAGTGGCCAAAATGAACAAATCAGGAGACTATAGATGCTGGAGAGGATGTGGAGAAACAGGAACCCTCTTGCACTGTTGGTGGGAATGCAAATTGGTGCAGCCGCTCTGGAAAGCAGTGTGGAGGTTCCTCAGAAAATTAAAAATAGACCTACCCTATGACCCAGCAATAGCACTGCTAGGAATTTATCCAAGGGATACAGGAGTACTGATGCATAGGGGCACTTGTACCCCAATGTTCATAGCAGCACTCTCAACAATAGCCAAATTATGGAAAGAGCCTAAATGTCCATCAACTGATGAATGGATAAAGAAATTGTGGTTTATATACACAATGGAATACTATGTGGCAATGAGAAAAAATGAAATATGGCCCTTTGTAGCAACGTGGATGGAACTGGAGAGTGTAATGCTAAGTGAAATAAGCCATACAGAGAAAGACAGATACCATATGGTTTCACTCTTATGTGGATCCTGAGAAACTTAACAGGAACCCATGGGGGAGGGGAAGGAAAAAAAAAAAAAAGAGGTTAGAGTGGGAGAGAGCCAAAGCATAAGAGACTGTTAAAAACTGAGAACAAACTGAGGGTTGATGGGGGGTGGGAGGGAGGGGAGGGTGGGTGATGGGTATTGAGGAGGGCACCTTTTGGGATGAGCACTGGGTGTTGTATGGAAACCAATTTGTCAATAAATTTCATAAAAAAAAAAAAAAAAAGAAACTGACCATGTCAAACATTCTAATTTGACTTTTTTGAAATGCCAGGGAATTTTTTGTTTAATTTTTTGAAAAATGTTTTCTTTATTATTTTTTTTGAGACAGAGAGAGACAGAGTATGAGCAGGAGAGGAGCAGAGACAGAGGGAGACACAGAATCCGAAACAAGCTCTAGGCCCTGACACAGAGCCCGAACTTGTGAACTGTGAGATCATGACCTGAGATGAAGTCCTACGCTTAACAGACTCAGTCACCCAGGCGCCCCATAAATGCCAGGGTATGTTATAACTGGGTCTACCCCCCCAAAAAAAAAACTAAAGTGAGCAACTGATAATTTATTATTTATTATTATAAAATTCATTAAATGTAATTACAATAAGCCATCAAAAGAGTTAATTCAGCTCCTCAACTCCCTCCCCTATGATTTTGCCTGAATAGGATTCTTTTCTTGATTTATTCAAAAAAGTGATTCAATTGTCTAAATCCTAACTTACAAAAGAGCGCCTTTTCAAACTGGATGTTGTTTAAACTACTGATCTCATGAATTTTATCTTATTTCATTATGAGAATTGACAGGGAACTTGGTGGAACATGGAATCATTAATAGGTTGCAATAGTTTATACATTGTAGCAAGTTAAAATCTTTTCCATCTTAGTTAGCTGTATAATTAATTATGTGACCACTTGTTTTTATTTGGTAGGGTTATGGCTCCATTTGTTGTAATGGACAAATCATTGACCTTCATCAATTAACCAGGTAAGAAGTCTGCTTTGCACTGTGTTAGAAAAAACTTATCATAGGTAGCCTTGCTAATATTAATCCAATATATAATATATTTTCATGTGGAAGTCCAGTACTCAAAAGTTACTTTCTCTCTCTTAAATATACTTAAAAAATTTAAAACTATGGATCTGGCACCTTGATAAGTTCATAATTAAGTCACTGGCTATATAATTAAAAAAATAAAACCAAGGTACCTCTGTGAAACCCACACACACATGCACACACACACAAACATCCCCCCACACACACATGTTCATATCTGCCATAGAATTCCTTAAACACACCAACATCATAGCCACGGAAAAATGCTTAAAAGTATACCTATAATACATAACTAAGACTGTATGATTTTGGTGTAGGGATAATCTACAAATAGAACAGAATAAAGAGTTCAGAAACAAACCATTACATGTATGTTCACCTGGTTTATGACAAAAACACCACATGTATGGGAAAGGATACTTTATCTTTTAAACAAATGGTGCTATGTTTAATAGATAGCTATACAGAGAAAAAAGTGCCTTGGCTCCTACCTCACTACATGTACATAAGTCAAGTCTAGGTGGATTGTTGAGACAAATGTGCAAAGTAAAACAAGAGGAATTTTAGAGAGAAACATAGAAGTGCATTCTTGTGATCTTAAAGTAGGTAAAGAAATCTTAAATGGAACATGAAAAGTATTAAGCATGAAAAAAATTTGAAAAAATCTATTATATTAAATATGAGAATTTCTGGTCATCTAAAGATACCATACACAAAACGAAGAGGAAAGCTATGGGCAGGGATAAAATATCCACAAGCCATATGACAAAGGACTTGTCAAAAAGAGCCTGTATAAATCAACAGGGAAAGAGAGATAAGCCAATAAAAAATGGATAAGATTTGAAGAGTCTTTGTGAATTAGGGTATCCCAATGGCCAGTAAACTTATAGATGTTTAAATTCATTAGCTGTAAGAGGAAGGTAAATGAATTCCACAGTATGCTATGATAATGCTCACAGCTACCAGCATGACTAAAATGAAAAAGAGGACACGGGAAACTGGAACTCTCATATAAATAAACAAACAAACAAACAAACAAACAAACACTGCTTGTGAAATTATGAATGGGTACAGTTTTAAAACATATGAATATTCTAGCAACAAGTAATTCAACTCCTAGGTTTATTTGATAAACCTGTATGTACATTTTTTAAATAGAATGTTCATAGCACACTATTCATAATAATAAAAACTGTGTATTACCAAAATGTCAATCAGTAATAGAAGAGGGGAGTAGATACACAGAGTGATAACTAAATAGAAATGTGAAGGAGTTATCTACATCTTTAGCAAAGTATAGATAACTTTCACAAACGTAATGTTGCTGAAAGAAGCTTACAAAAGAGTGTATTTCCTATGTTTCCATTTACATAAAGTATGAAATCCAGAAAAATTAATGTATCTGTTTAAAAGACAGGACAGTGTTTTGCTTTGATGGTATAGTGACTGGAAGGCAGAATGATGAGGGCCATTGGTGGGTGTCTGTTTTTTGTTTGTTTGTTTCGTCAGAGAACTGGTTATGCAGGTTAGTACTCTATGCCAAAGCACTGAGTGATGTGCTTAAGTCCACTCATCTATATGTATTTTTATGTCAACACAAACAAGAAATGGCCTCTTTCACCTTTGAAAAAAAAAAAAAAAACAACACTATGTATATTTCAGTGTCCTTTTGACTTTCTAGGTGATATCAGTTATCTTTTGCTTTTTTTTTTATTATGAAATTTATTGTCTAATTGGTTTCCATACATCTTTTGCTTATCTGTAGTCTTATCACCATATTGTAGAACATGTCTTACCTTCTATTACTGGTAGGTATTTCTGGTATTTCACATCCATTATTTCAAGAGAACATGGTATCAAAATATTTGTTATTCTTCCGAATCCTCAGCACTGTTCTAAGCCAGGGATATGTAGATCTATGTGTCATCAGATTCATCTCTAGAGAGTCTAACTCATTTGGTCTGGGTTATAGCCTTCAAGTGTCCCTGCTATATCTGAGAGGGGCCGGGAGCATGGAGCCACTGGACCAGGCTGCTAAAGAGAACATTAACATCTTTCTGTAGTTGTCTTGACAGTAGAAAGGTTAGGAATTCAAACTGTAAAAAGTCTTATTGTGCCATCTGCTCTAGAATTACCTTCTGGCCCCCAACATTCTGATTCATTGCATTCTGAGTGTACGTGGGGAAGTCAAGAATCTAAAGTTTTTTAACAAGCATCCCAGATAATTTTTTTTTTTTCAACGTTTATTTCTTTTTGGGACAGAGAGAGACAGAGCATGAACGGGGGAGGGGCAGAGAGAGAGGGAGACACAGAATCGGAAACAGGCTCCAGGCTCTGAGCCATCAGCCCAGAGCCCGACGCGGGGCTCGAACTCACGCACCGCAAGATCGTGACCTGGCTGAAGTCGGACGCTTAACCGACTGCGCCACCCAGGCGCCCCCCAGATAATTTTTATATTCATTAAATTTGAGAAACATTGTTCCTATATCTATACAGTTCTTTCTTTCTAAGGAGGAAAGATAAATTATTACAGCACAAAGTCATGCCATGCTACTGTTCCAAAAAACTCTGTCCCAACTTTCTAGCATCTCATTTTTATAAGCTATGTATCAGTTACTGAAATGTAGCAAGTGTAAAACTCAGACTGTTGGAGATTTACATAGTTACCCAGGTGTCCCTTAGCAGTTTACAATTCATGCAAGTTACTTTTGACCAGCATTTCTTAGGAAAAAGAAAAAAAAGGGGGGGTACTTGTATGTCTTACCAGAAAATGTAACAAGGTTTTAAAACAGAGATGAAAATGGTTGCAGCACATGCCCGCTGCTATTCAATAGCGATTAAGGGTGAGTTACAGTTGATTGCTGTCTAAAGGGAATTCACTTAAACGTTTTTGTTTTGTTTTGTTTTGTTGTTTTGTTTTGTTTCTTGTTTGTTTTGTTTGTTTTGTAGGGGTGCCTGGGTGGCTCATTAAGTTAAGTGTCTGACTCTTGGTTTCAGCTCAGGTCATGATCTCAGGGGTTCGTGAGATTGAACCTTGCATGGGGCTCTGCACTGACAGTATGGAGCCTGCTTGGGATTCTCTCTCTCCCCTTCTCTCTGCCCCTCCCCTGCTCATGCTCTCTGTTTCTCTCAAAATACATAAATAAACATTTGGAAAAAGAATAACTTCTTTTTTTGTGGATTAACAATCATAATAGACCAAAGAAGTCGAAAGAGAACACTTTTTCCTTGCTCTCTTATCAGTGATATATTTATTAAAAATACTTGCTGGTTTTTTCATTATCACAGTGAAATGAAGTAATTTAACTTCTGTATAGATAGATAATAACTTCCGTATTAGACTCCTTGTAGTATTTAATAAATGTTCCTCAAATGGCCTACATACAGCATTCATTAGCAAAATGTCCAGTAATCACTTCTAAAGAAATCAGGATAGAATTTCAGTTTCATTCTGTTGAACCCAAAAATTATAGCTATACTTACTTCTTCAAGGGGTTTTGCAACACAAATGACAAAACTCTGCTCTTGTTCCTGGTTTCTAGGGCTTATGGCGAGCCATTATCTTTACTATTGAGTTTCCCCTTTTCCTGTGTGCTTATGTAGTAAAAAAGAAAGCTGATGGAGGCTTAAAAAGAAAGCTGTTGCAACCAGCTCTCCTAATGAGAAGATAAGTAAAACCGAAGACCATTTGTTAAGTGTCCAGTTTCCTGGATAAAAGCTATTTATGCTGAAAATTATCTTAATAACTTTGATATAATGCCAGTTATTAAATCCATAAAACTTTGAAGCAATTCAAGTTTTAAATTTTATAAAGATTTTTTTTTGGGGGGCAAGACATATAAGGTATGCTGTCCAAAGACAACTGGGTATTCTATTTTTATTATGATCATCTTCACGTAGGTAAGTAATAATAGCAAATAGAGGTTGCATACATGTAACTTGTACCACAAATATATAGCTCTGAAAATATATAAGATTGACCAATTTGGAAAAGATCTATCTTTGAGGGAATATCTTGAAAACCATGAACACTATCTCCCTTTAATACAGTATTAATAACTGAAGATATTCTATTTAATTAATAACTGAAGATATTTCTTCCTGAAATAGAAGAGCTTTCTCTTCCTTCCTCTCTCTGCACAATTGAAGAAATTGTTTATATATACGTGATTTGGGGGGAAAAGTGGAAAAAAATCTCATGAATGGAATATAAAGTCCTCAAAGTAGTATAAAGTCCTCAAAGAAGCAGGCCAGAGCTAAAAATCATTGAATTTATGAGAAGGGAAACTAATTCTAAACTACATTCAGCAGAGACCAAGAAATTACACTGCTACAAGAATCAATACTCATGTCTTTTCCCTTTGTGAAACTGTGTTTGTCATAGCAGATGAAAGATTGGAAATTTGTGTGCAGAATACATGATGTTCTTTTCTTTTTTTTTTTTTTTTTTTTTTACCATGTGCTCTAATTATGGAGGCCGAGGTATCATCTGACAGATGGTTTAATACAATAACATTTGAGCTATTCTGTATGCTTGTTGGAAACATTAACACATTTAAAGCAAGTTCTAATATACATTTTGTTGCTGTGTGGTCACTTTCCCTCATTATATTAGTTTATCTAGGTTAACAACTAGCAGAGTAGGATCCTTTACACTACCGCCATGGGATTAAGAAATAATTCTTTTAAGAAAATAATAAGGCTTTGAGGAACAGATTAGCTTTCTACTTTTTTTTTTAAGTTTATTTATTTATTTGAGAGAGAGAGCGAGCAAACAAGCATGAGTGGGATAGGGGCAGAAAGAGAGGGAGAGAGAATTCTAAGCAGGCTCCATGTTGACACAGCGCAGAACCCGAAGAGGGGCTCAAATTCATGAACTGTGAGATCATGAACTGAGCTGAAAACAAGAGTCAGATGCTTAATCGACTGAGCCACCTAGCCACTCCAGCTTTCTACTTTTTAATAAACCAATTTGAGGTATTGGCTAGCATTGTCCAAGTCAGAAAGTTGCAACTTCAATTTTTTTAAGAAGGAAGAATTAAACAAGCTTTCCAATAGTCTTTGTAAAAAACAAGAAAACAAACAAAATATAAACAAAAGGAAGCCACCTGAGGGATGATGGGAACATTATAACCACCTTGGGATTCAGGGTCCTTATCAATAATAAGAAATAGTTCATCCTCAAGTTTGCCTCAGCATTTACAGTCTACACTTAGAGGGCTGAGAAATAGGAAGTGAGATCTTTTACTTTGGTCTGTGTGTGGGAAAGACATAATAAATAAGTGTAATTAATTTGGGGGTTTGATACTTTGGGGATTTTTTTGGTGCCAAATCTGCAAGAATCCATTTCTGTGCCCTTAAGACAGAAGGTGACCGAAGCCTACAACATCTAACAGAATGGTTGTGACTCAGTGGTAAAAAACTAAAACTGTATTTACTTGATTACAGCCTGAGTTTTTCAGAGCTGTGAAAATAAAGAAATTTGGGTATGTTCATAATTAGGTTACTTTAAGGGGATTTTAAATGTCATACTGGCACCATCTATAGATATTTAAGGTGAAGTACACGCACAACTATTTCATTTTTCTAATTCATCCTTCCCTTGTATTTAAACTAAGTATTATTCATTTCAATTAATTGGTAGAGATACTAAACCATACTTAAATCTAAGCCACAGCTAGCATTTTCTAGTTGGGCTAGAAACCATTCAGGCAAACATGATTCTTCCTTTTGCAAACTTACATTCTGGACACATAATATCTATGCTTTTAGTCTATTCTTTAGAATTTCTGTAACTTCCATAAAATATTAAAGTTTCATTTTTAATGAATCATTTTTAATTTAAAGAATCATTTTTAATGATGAGTAGCAAATCATTTTAATATTTAAGTCTTCATTTAAAGTTTCATTCTAATGATGAGTTACACAAAGGATATCTTAGAGTTTTGAATGGAAAATTGTTTTTTCCTTAGCACATTTCCCAAAAGTTTCAATGTTCAAATGCAAAAGTAACCCCATAATGAAAGACATGTCAACACGGATATCATGAAGTAAAAGATAAGAAAATAATTTGATTAGAAGAGTGATCTTATTATGGGTAGGAAAAAAAGTATATAGTTGAGTCTATGTTTTGTGTGATTAGGTTGCTTAGTAGCCCAATTTTCTAGTCACAGTAACTGAATTAATCAGAATGTGTGACAAAGACAGTATATTTGTCAAAAAGTTTTGAAGAATAGAAGAGGGGGCAAGCACTTTAAATTTAGTTAAGGAAATTCAAAGAAAAATGTGTCTAAAATCGTTTCTATTGGAGGAAGCAGGAATAGATCCCTGCATTTTAAATGGAGTTTCAGGAATTGTTTGTTAAATCATGCTCTATGGCCAATAACTATAGCAAATGGAATAATAATGATTTGGAGGAAACTGAACTTGAAGAATCAAATGGTTGACTTTCAGAAACAAAAGCAAAGTCTCTGAACTCACTCTTCTAGTTATCTACTAACCCTTTCTTTGATTGCTTTGCCTGTTTGGAACTGTCACTTCAGAAGAAAAGCAATGAAAAACACACAAGCCCTACAGATAATTATCTGTTTCTCTGATACTGTTTTAGGTTCTGTTAAATAGTGAATGGGCAAAGATTTTGGGCTTTATTTCCTCTCCAGCATCATTTCAGTATTCATCAACTACATATCTCTGGATATGGCTTAAATGTTTTCAGATACTTCCAAATGAACAGGGGAAAATAGAATAAGGAATTCCACGGATGTCTATAATAATTATATCATGTTATACAGACTGAACCATCAGAAGACTGGCAACTGAGGCATTTTGATAAATTAAATTTTTCTGCTTGACTGAAGCCTAGTTTCCAAATCTTTCTTGTTCTCGCTTTCACTAAAAATAAAATTTATAGATTTATTTTCAGTAAGTATTCTATATTGGACATAGACGTAGGCATAGATATTTAGACGAACTATATACTAATGTCCAGATATATATTCCATTCATTTCCATTTATTCATAATCCTAAAATCTGAGCTTATTCTGTTAGGCTTTGCTGGTCTTGTCTCAAACTTACAGGTTCACTATAATTGTGGTTAAAATATGAAATTAAGTGTTACAGATGCTTTCATTTATAAATAAAAATAATTTGCAAAGGTGCTATCAATTGTTTTGCTTTTATAATGGTGCTTTTCAAAATACAGAAGATGCCTAAAGGTATTTCTTTAAATACTGTTAATGTCCTGTAACTCCATTTGAACTATTTTCAAGTAGGGGCATTTAAAAATGTGAAAACAACTTTAGAACTTTAAGATAATGTATCTTGGAAAACCTATTTATAGGCACAGTCATGGTGAATTTCGACTTAGGTCTGTTGAAACTATTTATAGACTCTGAAGTTCAACATTCGTTGTACATAAATGTTATCTCCTAACCCCCTCCAGAGCTTCCTGGGTATAATGTGAAACCAGCAGGAAGCAAGCGCAGGCTACTTGAGAGTGGTAGGTGGCAGGTGGCAGGTTTTAATAAGCAAAGGGAACTTACATATGAGGCTAATCTTGGGTGGCGGCGGGATAAACTGACCCACATAGGCCTGCTACATCTTAAGAGTTTATATGGAGGCCTTACCTGGGTGCAGTCATGTATACTGTGCAGGTGTTCTCAACACCATTTCACTATCACAAGGCTAAATCCTTGGAGCAGTATTTGGGAGCAGGGAAGGCAAGTGGAACCCACATTCTAAGGACATGGATGGGGTGAGGAGCCTCCTATCACCTGATCTAACTCACAGGTCAACCAGTGGTCACATCTTTTCAGTGACTTCTCCCAACAAGAAAACTTTCCCATTCTACTGCTCTTATTAATCTATTTCTTCACATGGGATCACTTATGTAATATTCCACTTCTTTTGAATGCTTCTGGGAAAAAAATTTACATGTTTCCCTTTTAAGTACAGCCTCATTACTCCTCAAATGAGAGGAGAGATTCCTCAGGATTCTGCTAGAAGCATGGTTCTATCTGGGAGATGTCCAGACAGGTTTCTGTGAGGTGGGAAGAAAGACTGGAAGCCAATCCTGCAGCTCTGGATCTGAAAAGGTCTAGAAGCCAACACTCTTCAGGGCTGACCAGTGCTCTCCCTGGAAGTAATGTTACACACACTAGCATGAAGAACTCCCCTCTCCTCTGCTCTGCTCTTTGTCAAAACATCTTTTCATCCATTTTTTTCTTTCCATATACTCATTTTTTCCTTACTGTCATATTTTGCTGGTTATTATGATATTTTATGCAAATAGACATCAAACACAGATCAATGGCAGTGTCTCAATAAACCCCTAGAGTGGGATTTCTAATAGATTTCCCCCACTTAGCTCTTCTGTCAACTACTTATGTTGTACCAAGAAAAATGAGTCAGATAATTTAATAAGTAAACATATTACTGAGACATACAGTGGACAACTGGATTCTAACTTTTATATGACAAAACTTTAAAGAACTTTCATTAAAAAAATGAATTTGCATAAAGCCTCACCATGAGAACTATTAATTTTATTCTGGCCCTTCAAACATTCATATATGTCTCTGAACTGGCATGATTATAATTATCCTTTATAAGCTATTCTTTTATAATCATTTTTTTCTGAATAATATTTAGAATTAATTAAGAGCTTCTGAATTATGTTTTTTTTACAATATAAAAAAACTGGCATTCACTGAGCACTTATTGCATTCCAGGTGCTAAGCTGAATATATCACACATATTTTTTTATTTACACAAAATAGTTGAGAAGTGGTTAGTACTAAGCCATTCACTGAGGACTGGAACAATTAAATAATTCACTCAACATCACACAAGTAGCAAGTGAAAGATCAAGGATTTATAGCCAGATGGTCTCATCTTAGAACTTATGCCCTTGGTTACTATGCTATACTGCTTCTCACAACTAAAAATGAATGCTAAAGAAGTAAGGACTGGGTAATTTAAAGGGTTGAAGAATTATAGTCACATAAAGTTTATGTTAGGGATCTAAAGCAATACATTCTTAACTCCTTTACAATGTTACTTCCTGTTTCTCCCTCCTCTGCACCCTAAATTAAGAAATAGTGTTAGGGATATAACTTCGTATTCCAGAGTTCTTAGAATATTCTTGCCCCTGGGCTTCAGGATATACAAGAAAGGGAGTAAAGCAGACTTAGTCTACATAAGACTGGGGATCAAGGACAGAAGCAAAGAATGTGAAAGAATTTCCATAATAGCGATTAAAACATGTTTAAGTTCATCAAGCTAAATAAATCCACCACATGGTTAATTTTACAAAAGAAACGATTAGCTGTCAGTGTTAGATATGAATATAGAAAGGGATTTTTTTTTAAACCACAATTACCTATTTTTTAAAAAAAATCTGAAAATCATTTCAAAACACATTTTTGGAAGATCTCTTTGGCCTTAAGGAGAAGATGGCCTTTATTTATTTTTTTATTTTTTTTAAACAGATTTTATTTTTAAGTAATCTCTTCACCCAATGAACTTATAACCCCAAGATCAAGAGTCACAGGCAGTGCTGACTAAGACAGCCAGGAGTCCCAAGACAGCTCTTATTTTTTGAAAGGACTTATTTCCCAACTCAAAATGTTTGTATTTTCTCTCTAGAAAATGCCATCTAAGAATATTCGTGTTTCAGATATGTGCCCCCAAATCCCTATGTTACATCCTTCAGTCTATCTGTGTGTCTTAAGGAAGAAACAGGATTTTAAAAGTTTTAATACTCTGACATACTATGGGGAATAGTGTCTACAAAATGTCCTTGGTTAAATACCACCTAGAAATTAGGAAAACTGAAAAGGAATTTAGGGAGTACATCCTAATATTCTAAATGCATTTGTTAGAGATTATTTATATACATCAAACTCAGAGAGGGTTACAGGATTGAATGGGGACTTTAAAGATAAAATTAGAAAATGTATGCTGGAGAGAAAAAGGAAATAGTGGAGAGATAACACTAGTTTTGTTCTTAATTGTGGAAAATGAGAAATTTCTTTTCTCGAATCTTTAAACACAGAGGAAGTTCAAGTTACATTAACAGGCAATGAATATATCAGATTAGAACTATTTGATAATAGGAGAATAAAATACTAGCATATATCAACTGCATTTAACAAACAGAAATCAACCTTATTAAGAAAGCATTTTATAAAGGAGCCTGAAAACCTTTTCTATAGTCTGCCTCGCCCAAATATTAATCTATAATTAGAGGTATTTGAAATTGTATGAAGAGCCTAAAATAGTTACTTCAGAGTGACCAAATCTCCAGTCTCCAATAAGAAAGAATGCATTATTTATGATGCAATTTCTGTATGTGTAATTATATATAATCAAAGCATTCCTATATGTTTGGGCCCTGTAGAGAGTTGGCTAATCAAAAGTTATTTAAAGGCAGGAGTGCTTCAAACATGTGTTTAACTTAAAACATATAAATGTGCATTTATTAGTCAATATTTAGGTGTAGAATGAATAAGCCATACATATAATCCATCTTTAAAAGCTTTTAGTTTCAGTGTCTCAGGATCTTTAATACGTAGAAAAAATTTAAAGATTCTTATGAAGTTGAGTGCAGAATCATACTATATTTTTATGATTCCCTTGTCTCCCTTAAATTTTTATAATAGTTTCACTCTCACCTAATTCAATGGCTTTTTTTTTTTCTTTTTTGGTCCTAGACTTTATGGAGTCCTTACAAAGTATTTAACTTAATTTGCATATGACAACTTTCTTTCCATACTTATATTTTTCAATTAATGCAGAATTTAATTAAGTTATATAATTGTAGGGGCACCTGGGTGGCTCAGTTGAGCTTCTGACTCTTGAAATTTGCCCAGGTTGTGATCTTGCAGTCATGGAATGGAGCCCCAAGTTGGGCTCCAGGTTGAGCATGGAGCCTCGGTGGGATTCTCTGTCTCTGTCTCTCAAAATAAATAAATGAAAAAAAATTATATAATTACAAAGATGATTCCACAGTAGTGGACAGATTTAAGCTAAAATAACATTGGCCTAAAAAAAAAAAAAAAAAGTTTAACCTCTCACCAATAGAAAAATCTGGTTAGGTATTTTAAGGCTCATAGGGTGGCTCAACAATCATTAGGGACAGCACCC
This sequence comes from Lynx canadensis, assembly GCF_007474595.2. NCBI lineage: Eukaryota > Metazoa > Chordata > Mammalia > Carnivora > Felidae > Lynx > Lynx canadensis. The sequence goes on along the minus strand of NC_044303.2, from coordinate 150,055,872 downwards.
CCTTCTAATTAGTCACTTTTGTGGTCCCACCAGCGGTATAAGATGACTGCTCTCATTCCTGCCATTACGTTCCCATAAAGCCAATAGCAGAAGGAGAAGGAGAAAGGGAAGTATGTTATCAGCTTAATAGCATGACCCACAATTTGCACACATCACCTCCGTTTACTTAGTCACATTACCATACCTAGCTGCAAAGGAGACTAGGAAATGTAGCCATCAGCTGAGTGACCATGATCATTAAAAATTTTACTGCTATATAAGAACTAGAGAATGGAAGAGAAGGTATTGAAAAACATAAAACAAGTCTTTGAAATAGTCCAATCTATTTGACCAGTGATTCTTTTGAAACCAAAATGCTTTAGTAGGTTTGTTCTGACTCTCCTCTGGTCATGCCATTCCATGTGAAATGAAGAGCCCACAGGCCAAGAGGACTTGCTTAAACAGAACCCTCTCCTTCTAAACCTGGCTACCCAAGACTTCAGAATTCCCTGAATAGCCCTGGGCCTGCTTGCAATACCTTAAGTAAATTCCCTTCAGAGAATTCTCTTTCCCACAAGCACTTAAGGAGTATGAAAGCAGCTTGAGTAAGCAGGCTAGGATCCTACACATGTATGATGCTCCCTGTATGGATAATAGAGCTGGAGGTGGGAAGAAAATGGGAGAGAGTATAAGCCAGCTTGCCCAGCACTGGAAATTCTCAATGAAGAAGAGAGAAGAGTTAGAAAAATCTAAAATTGAGTCTAGCCTTTCAGCTCAACACATCAGATTTGCCAAAGTAGGACTATGGTATCAATTATGTATGGCTATGTAACAAACTGTGCCAAAACTTTGTGCTTTAAAACAAGAATTATTTTGATATAATCCCAATAGTTTATTTTTGCTGTTGTTTGCCTGGCCTTCAGAGACATATTTAAAAAAATGTTGCTATGGTTGATGTGAGACACATTACTACCTGTGTTCTCCTCTAGGATTTTTATGGTTTTAGTTCTCATGTTTAGATTTGTAATCCATTTTGAATTTGTGTGTATGGTGTAAGAAAGTAGTACATCATTCTGTTGCACGTAGATGTCCAGTATTTCCAACACCATTTGTTGAAGGGACTTTTTCATTTTGTATGTTCTTACCTTCTTTGCCACGGATTAATTGACCATAAAAGCATGGCTTTATATTCTGGACTCCATTCTGTTCCAGTGATCTACATGTCTGCTTTTGTGCCAGTATCATACTGCTTTGATTACTACAGCTTTGTAGTTTATCTTTAAATCTGGAATTGTGATGTCTCCAGTTTTGTTCTTTCTTTCTCCAGTTTTTTTTCTATTCAAGTTTTTTTGTGGTTTAGCTTTGGCTATCAGGGTTTTGTGTGGTTCCATGAACATTTTATTATTATTTTGTGTAAAATGCTTTTGGTATTTTTATAAGCATCACATTGGATCTGTATGTTGATTTCCATAGTATGGACATTTTAACAATATTAATTCTAATCCATGAACATGGAATATCTCTCTGTTTATGTCATCTTGAATTTCTTTCACCAATGCTTTATATTTTTCAGAGTACAGGTCTTTCCCATTGGTTAAGTTTATTCTTAGACATTTTATTCTTTTTGGTGCAATTGTAAATGGGATTGTTTTCTTAATTTATCTTCCTGCTCGTTCATTTTCAGTGTATAGAAATGCCACCAATTTCTGGGCATTAATTTTATATCCTGCAACTTTACTGAATTTATTTATTACCTTTAATAGTTTTTTTTTGTGTGTGTGGAATCTTTAGGGTTTTTTATGCATAGTATCATGTCATCTGTAATTAATGACAGTTTGACTTCTTTACCAATATGTATGACTTATTTTTCTTGTCTGATTGCTGTGCCTAGGATTTCCAGTACTATGTTGAATAAAAGTGGTGAGTGGACATTCTTATCTTGTTTCTGATCTTAGAGGAAAAGCTCTAGTTTTTCACCATTAACTATGATGTCTGCTCTGGGTTTTTCATCTATGGCCTTTATTATGTTGGTGTATATTCCCTCTAAAACTACTTTGTTGAATGGATGTTGTACTTTGTCAAATGCTTTTTCTTAATCTACTGAAAACATCATTTGGTTTTTATCCTTTGTTTCACTCATGTAGTGTATCATGTTGATTATTTTATGAATACTAAACCATCCTTGCATCTCTGGAATAAGTTCCACTTATTCCTAGGGAATGATTCTTTTAATGTATTGTAAAATGCAGTTTGCTAATATTTTGTTGAGAATTTTTGTATCTATTTTCATCAGTAATGCTGGGCTGTAGCTTTCTTTTTTTTTTTTTTTTTTTCTTTTCTTTCTTTCTTTCTTTCTTTCTTTCTTTCTTTTTTTTTTTTTTTTTTTTTTTTTTTTTTTTGTGGTGCCTTTGTCTGGTTTTGATATCAGGGTAATCCTGGCCTCACAGAATGTGTTTGAAAGCTTACCTTCCTCTTCTATTTTTTGTAATAGCTTGAGGAGAATAGTTGTATTGGCTCTTCTTTAAATGTTCATAGAATTCAACTATGAATCCATCTGGTCCTGGTCTTTTAGTTTTTTGATTTTTTTTTGATTACTGACTCAATTTTATTGCTAGTAATTGGTATGTTAAGATATTCTATTTCTTTTTGGTACAGTTTTGGAAGAGTATATTTCTAGGAAATTATATATTTCTTCTAAGTTTGTTCAGTATGTTAGCATATAATCTTTTATAGTATTCTCTTATAATTCTTTGTATTTCTATGGTGTCAGTTGTTACTTCTCTTTTTTTATTGTATTTGGGTCCTTTTTCTTTTTTTCTTGGTGAGTCTGGACAAAGGTTTATTAATTTTGTTTATCTTCTCAAAGACTTACCTCTTAGTTTCATTGATATTTTCTATTTTTTTTTTTTAGTCTCTCTGTCATTTATTTCTACTCTTTGTTATTTTCTTCTTTCTACTCACCTTGGGTTTTGTTCTTTTCGCAATTTGTTTAGGTGTAGATTAGGTTATTTGAGGTTTTTCTTGTTTCTTGAAGTAGGCCTGTATCACTATGTATTTCCCTCTTAAAACTGCTTTTGCTGTGTCCCAATGATTTTAGACCATTGTGTTTGCATTTAAATTTGTTTCAATGTATTTTCTTTTATTTCTTCTTTGATTTCCTCATTGACCCATCAAAATAAAAAGCTTTTGCACAGCAAAAGAAACCATCAACAAAACAAGAAGGCGACCTACTAAATCAGAGAAGATATTTACAAAAGATATATAAGGAGTTAATATACAACTCAACACCAAAAAAACCAAACTGACTAAAAAACAGGCAGAGGATCTGATGAGACATTTTTACAAGTCCATGGGCCAACAGAGTATTGTACTGGGTACAATAAAACTGTACAATGTGGCTCATCAAAATATTTTTCTAGATCCAAATAAACTTTTACTTTTTTAAATGTCTATACCTAGATAGACTTAAGTAGTTGCAAATAATGTTATATTTTCAAAATTAATATTTTCATTAAGTTACACTTTTCTTTCTTCCCTCCCTCCCTTCCTTCCTTCCTCTTTCCCTCTCTCTCTCTTTCTCTCTCTTTCCTTCCTTCCTTCCTTCCTTCCTTCCTTCCTTCCTTCCTTCCTTCCTTCCTCCATCTCTCCCTTCCTCCTCCTTCCCTTTATTTCTTTAAGTTTATTTATTTATTTTGAGAGAGTGCTTGCATGTGCACAAGCTGGGAAGGGCAGAGAGAAAGAATCCCAAGTAAGCTTTGAACTGTCAGCACAGAGCCTGATGCAAGGTTCAAACTCACAAACCATGAGGTCATAACTTGAGTTGAAATCAAGAGTCAGATATTTAATCACCTGAGCCATCCAGACACCTCTAGGTTACACCTTTTCTTTAGCAAAATCTTTTTAATACCTGGAAAGAAAGTTTGCCCATGAACTCTTTCCATAAGCAATGTCCTAGAAATGATAAAAACATGCTATCTAGTGTCCTATAGAAACTTGATCTATATGACTTGTAGCCAAAGACTGAGAAATTATTACATGCATACTTCGTCCAAACCAGAATAAATCTCTTAAAATTTTTGTGTAATTTAGTAGGAGAATGAAAATGAGTGTTGTCTCTGGAGCACAAGGGAATGGGTGTGACCAGAATATCAAGTTGATTCTCTATCCTGAGGCTTCCATTTCTGATTTGTAGCCTTGCAAAGTCAGTGCCCATTCCTAAATTTTCGTCTTTGAGAATAGTAGACTCTTGTAATTAAAATAACCTCCCTTTCCCATTTCTGCTCCCCACAATGGGATCCAGAGAATGGTTAAGTTGAATATTCTACCAAATTCCTTTTTGGGTCATGGTCTGCCAATGCTTCGCATGAAGCTCTTCCTCCTAGGGATTTGCCTGTTTCCCACACCTGTACGTAAGAGGGGAGAGAGTCATAGTAAACTAAGCCTCTGTGCTCATGGGCTCTAGAAAGTTTCATTCCTCCAGAAATTCTGCCTCCTCCTTTTCCTGACACTTCACTTGTTGCCAGAAGCTTCCCAGACAAACCTTAGCTACCACATCATCAAACTTTGCTTCTTGGTGTGCCTAGTGCTTGCTAAGTGCCCATTCCTCTCACAGTCCCAGGACGAGGGTGACAGTTCCATTTCAAGGAGTTTTAAGTCTCAGCCTTGGGAATCACCACCACCCTGAGTTTTTCATGTCCCTATAGTGGCTGGTGGCAATCCCAGTCAGTTATTAAAGATGAGAAATCCTTTATCTCAGGTCTTATTGTTCTCTGCAATCGTACGCTTTCCCTTGATTTGTTTCATACAGACTGCAGGTTTTTAACAGACTGGGTCAGATGTATCCTATTTGTGCTTATCTGTCTTAAACTGCTAGCTGAATAGTGGTGTTTATTGTCATGAGACCATAGTCCTTTAAGTGGAAGGGAAAATATCACCTTCTCCTATTCCCTGGAGACTTGAATAATGAAATCTTAAGACCATATTTTTGATGACAACAACTTGTGTTGCTTGTGTCTGAGCTGGTGCTTCTGGTGCTAGTTTTGTCACAAGAAGTGTTTTCTATTGGTTTCTGCTGTCACTTAGTTTTCTTCCTTTTGGCAAATTATCCTTATTAGCTGAGAGAAATATCCTATTTACTTTGCGTATTATAATGAAATTTTACTATAAATAGATCCAGTACTTTTTTTTCCCCAATTAAATCCAGTTTACCATGGTTTTAACAAGTGCTTCTCTTTGAAATAGCTTTCCTAACTTCATTTGATTAATGAATGTACTTATGCTGTAACTATTTATTGAGTATACACCACATGAAGGTGTAGTTTTAGATGCTGGGTATACAGCAGTGAGCAAACTTGCACAAATCCCCACTCTCATGGGGTTTACTTCTAGTTGATGAAAACAGAAAGTAAAGAGATGCTTGTGAATTCTGTAAGGAACTTTTCCTTTCTGAAAAGGAAAGCATGAGAATGGGAGGGTATGGGAGCCAGCCTAACACCATGTTGAAGGAATGTGCCATGATGACCATTCTATGACCTGAAACCTTCTTGAGTACAGCTCCTCCTCCCCTGTCCCAACACTTTTCCTTTTTGTTTAACCACACCCTTAAGTACATCCTCAGGGTTCAGCCTCCTGGATCTGTCCTGGAGAGACAGCTAGGATACACACCTATTCTTAAACATTCTTCTCTTGGGCAGTCCCTCTGCATGTAGTCCCCAGCCTGAGGGCTATAAAAGCAGTTCTTTTTTTTTTCAACGTTTTTTTATTTATTTTTGGGACAGAGAGAGACAGAGCATGAACGGGGGAGGGGCAGAGAGAGAGGGAGACACAGAACCGGAAACAGGCTCCAGGCTCCGAGCCATCAGCCCAGAGCCTGACGCGGGGCTCGAACTCCCGGACCGCGAGATCGTGACCTGGCTGAAGTCGGACGCTTAACCGACTGCGCCACCCAGGCGCCCCATATAAAAGCAGTTCTTAAGGGAGGTAGGGTTGCAGAGACCTACTTGTCTGGCATCTGCCCAAGACAAGCTTCTGTCCATTTGTTGTCAAGCTGTACTTGTCAGCCTTTTTCTTTGGTCTTATGGCTCCTCCAGTCTTTGGAGGTTTTTTTGAATATACCTCCCTTTCATGGGACAGAAGGAAGCATCTTGAAGCACTGGTGGGGGGTAGTTGCTATTTTAGGTAAGATGGACAGGGAACAACTAACTAGTCAGTTAACAATTGACTTAGAGGAGGTGAAGGAGTAAGCCATGTAGAGATGTAGAAGAGTGTTGAAAGAAGGCTATGGCAAGTACAAAGTCTTAACGTCCACATGTACAAGAAATAGCAAGGTGGGACTGGTAGCCAGAGTCAACCCAGAAAAGGAGAGCTATAGAAGCTGAAGCTGTTGAGAGAAGAGCATTTGACTAGAGGGTCTTGCAGATATATGTACTTTGGTCTTTACTCTGAGTGAGACACCATTGATGGGTTCAGGGCAGAAGAGCAATTCGTACAAATAGAGATTTCTTTCCTTTCTTCTTTGTGATGTGTATTAAAAAATGACATGTCAGACTAGGGGATATACCACAAATATGTCAGGACCTGCTCTGGTGTTGTACACGTATCTGGGCAGACACAAGAACAGACAACCATATCATCAAGGATAGGCCATTAGAATTTCCTTTTTTACACTCATGAGTAATCAAAGGAGTAAAGTTTGGGATACAACTTTCAGTATTTCAGATGAGTCACCATTTTCCAGACAAGGAAATCTAAAATGGTCAAATAATCACTGAAGAAAGGTCTTACAAGTCCACATAAATGGACAGAAAAGCAGCAGAGATATTTGAATTCTGACGTGTCAGTTAATGTCCTTGGAGGGAAATAATCTAAACCACAGTTATATAGGATGATAAGCCTGGGGGTAACAATCCACCAGATCTGTAGGAATGACAACTGTGCTTTCAGACACTTCTCCGAATGTGAGTATTAATGGTATATAATTAACTCAAACAAATTTAGCTGTAATTTGGCCTTACAGACTGTGGCTATTACCACACTCCCCCTGCAATCTTCACACATCTGTGGGTCATCATTATGATCGTCCTTTTCCAGGAATATTAAGCAATTTGTCAGAGGACAGACATCTGGAAATAAACCTATGCTAGCTTGAACATGGCCTTTTAGTTCTATAAAACATACTCTTTCCAGAAGCTATGATTCCAGCCCAATTCCTGTATCCTTTGGAGGAAAACAACATTGACAATATGAACTCTAATTTTCAAATGGAACACTAAATTTGCTATGATAAATAGGACTACTTTTTAAGACACATTTGTCTCATGTAGCAATATTTAATTTTAGTGCAATGGCAATACAATAAAAAAAAAGACGTCCTCTCACTGTGGTGTTCAGCTTTTTACAAAGACAGCACTGAAGTTTGAAATCTTTTAAAAGTGAAATTTAAATATATACAATATGTGTTTATTGAGTTAATCATAATCTTAGCACCCAAAGTGAGCTATCATTGAGATTTAGGCGTATTTCCTTTCTGTTGAATCTTTGTGTCTTGATTTTCTTTTTGACAATGATGGAAACATCGTATTTATAATTTATATATGCACATAATTTTACCTTGATCTTTTACTTTACATGATATGAAAGTATTCCCCTGTTGTTTCATAAACTGATCAAAATATAATCTTAGCGTAACATTTCTAAAATATTACATGATCATGAACTTCACTGTCTAAAATTCTTTACTTGCTCTCCACCATCTTTAGTATAAATTTAGTATAAATTCTCAAACTCCTCAGTGGAGAATATTAGGCTTGTTATGATTTCCCTTTCTGGCTTTCCAGGTTTTATATTTTTCTTTAATTTCCCAGACATACCTTGACAGCCTGACCAGATGTTCCAGCCTGACCTTTACTGTAAGTTCCTTCTCCTTATCATCTAAAAGAATCTGTATTCTTTTTTAAGTTCCAGTTTTTTCCTAATCTTTGTTCTACAAAATCTATGACCCAGGTTATTTCAGCAGTCTGTTTCAAGATCCCACTAAAAATCTCTTTTCTTTGCCTGCTAATCAGAGGTCTGGGTCCTCTATGATTTATGGCCAACTGGTTATAAATAGTCTGCATCAAAGGTAGGAGAGAGGCTCTTGCTTATTCTTAAACAATTAAGTAGATATTTACCCACCCACACAAGGAGGGACTGCTATTTACATACTTAGCAACACCCAATGCCTGACATTTGAATACTGCTAATGAACTTATAAATATCTTTTTGTGACCATCAAATCTCCATTTGTAACAATGACATGATATTACCTATGAAAAAAGTTTGAAGAACTTTCTGAAGTGTGATTTGCCCATGAATTCTACGGTTTTTGGTAGATTTTCATTGCAGTCATCTTAAGTTTACACTGAAAAATTAATTATTTCATAACATTTTGAACATTTACAATGAGGAAATTACTGTTTTCATGTGCTCAGAATAAGGCAAACATAAAAAATTTTCTTACTTCTCAAATTGCCTACATTCTAATGGGGAAAAACAGATACATGCATGTGTAACTGTATTATAACTTCATTTTAATCTCTTTCAGACTTCCAAATACGAACTCCGCAAGACTATATTTCAATTTTTACATTTTTTAAAGGTCAAAATGCCAAAATGTTTTTTATTTATTTTACAATGTAAATGGCTTTAAATTATCAAAATAAATCTTGCTCTGAGATAGTGAAAGATGGGGCGAGACTGCTGTTTACAAGAACTTCAGGGGCTTTTGTGGTAATCCTACCAAATTTATAGAGTTAAATATAGGTGTGAGCTAAGTTTTTTTGAGGTTTGTTTATCTGGGTGACAGAATATGTTAATATTGGGGCTAATTTATAGCCTCCCTTAGTTCCTAATTCTAAACATGTGTGATACACTAGTTTTGTAGAATAGTTTGTAGATTTAGCTTTATAAACAATATTTCATAGTCTGTCTTTCCACTTTAAAATTACTATGTGGAAACTTCTTCAATTTTGAGAATTAGTGTGCCTCTAAAACTAAGAGTTGGATTCAAATTGGAACATAAATGAATGCATTTACGTGCCATGTCATTACAGCTTTCACTGTAGTTATGTTTCCTGGCCAAAGAGATATGAGGACAGTTTTATGAACATGTCCCCAAAGTATACAAAAATATCACATTAAAAATTCCTGATCAAATACATGAACATTTTGGATCTCAAAAAACATCTCTCTCCAGAGCTCAGTGGGAATTCTCTCTACAGCTCCATTATCTATTCCCTCCTCATTACTTGTTTGGGGAAGCAAGAACCCTTCAGTGCTTGGAAGGATGGAGCTTCTGGAATGAGAAATGGATACTAGTGGGAAAGGTGAGAAGGCCATTGGCTTACTGGAGAGGGGTGATCAGGGGACCAGGAAAAAGTTTATATCTTGTCTCCTAACCTCCTTCAGTGTTTCCCTTTGCTCATTTAATAAAGACTCAAACACCTAGAGCAAATACAAGCCCTTTTCAGAATCAAGAGAGAAGTGATGGTGGCAGAATGTGATGGGAAAGAGAGTGGAGAAGGAGTAGTGTTACAAACTACAAAATCAAGCAAAAATACATTCTGAGATTCTCCCAAAGTATTCCTGATATTCACTGAAAACTAAATAAAGCCAAAGTCTCCTATTTGCCCAGACTTTCATGCCTGCTAGTCTCTTTTGAAATTTTAATCACCCTGAGCTTCTTTCCTCAAAAAGAGGACATCCACATTCTTCATTTTGAGGTTCTAAAAGTAAAGTATGATTAATTTGCCTCACACGGACCCAACCAGATCCCTGAACCTCTATTTTCCATTCTTTAAAAAAAAATTTTTTTTAACATTTATTCATTTTTGAGAGTGAGAGAGACAGAGCATGAGTGCGGGAGGGGCAGAGAAAGGGAGACACAGAATCAGAAGCAGGCTCCAGGTTCCAGGCTCCAAGATGTCAGCACAGGGCCCAATGCGGGGCTCGAACTCACAGACTGCGAGATCATGACCTGAGCCAAAGTCAGATGCCCAACCGACTGAGCCACCCAGGTGCCCCTATTCTCCATTCTTTTATACTCACACAAGGAAGTACCTAGACCACATTTCATAGTCTGTGCTGCCTGTCAGAAGAGCGTGGTCATGAGCCTGGTTTTGGAAGTAGAAGACCTGCTCCCTACCAGTAATATAACCCATGTTGGGCAACCTTTCATAAGCCTCAGTTTCCTCATTTGTACTACTTCATAAGGTCATTGTGAAAATTAAGTGTGATAATGTATGGAAAGAGCCAAGCAGAGAACCTATCACAAGATAAAAGCTTAATGCATGTATTAATATATTGTCTTTCTGGGTCCCTTTTCTTCCATTTTTCAATATCTTTTCTTCCTTCTTCCTCTTTCTTCGACACCACTACTGATCCTGCTGTCACCACAGACCATCAGTGGAGTGCCAGGCAGCGAGGTGAGGAAAAGCTGTGTATGGACTATACCCGGCTTCCCTGCAGGGTCCGTTCACCAAGTGAGCTCTGTTCACCAAGACCAGAGCTGTCTTGTATGTCCAAACAAAGATCCATTACAAAAGATTGGTAAGTCAACTTGCAGCTGTATTTTTCCATTGTCAGTTTTCGATCATCTTCCATTCCAAGTGGATGGTTTACCGGAGTGTTTTGTAGTTATAGATAGAAGAGAACTCTTCAACACATTTCCTTTCATGAAACTGACTATGGGTTGCATTTGCCGAAAAAAATGAACTGAGCTTGACAAATACAACATTTTTGTTTTAAATATTTCATTAAAAGCCTCGTATAGTGGAGTCCCCTATTTGCAGGAACTAAAGAGCAGTTATCCCTTTTATTTTTGTGGCTTGTAATATTTGGTTTTTCAGTTTGAGGTATAATTGATAAAATGATATTGAAAGGGTACAACATAATTTGATGTATGTATACACTCTGAAAAGATTCCTCCCATGAAGTTAAGGAACACATCCATTACTTCACATATTTACCTTCTGTGTGCGTGTGTGTGTGTGTGTGTGTGTGTATAAAAGAGAGAGAGAGAGAGAGAGAGAGAGAGAGAAAGGGAGAGAGAGAGGAAGGAAGAGAAAGAGAGAAAGAGAGAGAACATTTATATTCTATTCTCTTAGCAAATCTCATTTTTACAATATGGTGTTATCAGCTATAGTCCCCAAGTTATATATTAGATCCTCAGATTTTATTCATTGTATAACCGAATTTTGTACCTTTTAACTAGTTTCTCCTTATTTCTACCATCCCCTAGCCCCTAGCAACCGCTTCTCTATTTCTAGTTTTGTTTTTCTTAATTCCACATATAGTAATAGCATGCAATATTTGCCTTTCTTAATTTCACCCAGCATAATGCCCTCAGGTCCCATCCACGTTGTCACAAACGACAGGATTTCCTTCTTTTTTAAGGCCAAAAGATACTCCATTGTATGTATGTATGTGTGTGTGTGTTTGTATACCAAACTTCCCGATTCATTTATTTGTTGACAGACACTTGTGTTGTTTCCATACTTTGGCTATTGTGAATAATGCTGCAGTGAACCCCGGAATACAGATATCTCTTCAAGAAACTGGTTTTGTAGGAGTGCTGGATCATGTGGTGGTTGTTCTCCTTTCGATGTCTTGAGGAATCTCCATACTGTAGCTGCTCCAATCCAATTTACATTCCACCAGCAGTGTGCCAAGGTTCTCCTTTCTCCAAATCCTCCCCAGTACTTGTTATCTCTTATCTTTTTAATATCAATCATCCTAAAAGTTGTGAGATGATATATCACTGTGATTAGGATTTGCATTGCCCTGATGTTTAGTGATGTCACCTTTTCTAGGTACCCATTACCATCTGTATGTCTTCTTTGGAAAAATGTCTATTCAGGTCCTTTGCCCATTTTTTCAATGGGGTTTTGTTTTGTTTTGTTATGTTTTTGCTATTCAGTTGTAGCTCCTTGTATATTCTGGATATTAACCCTGCATGTAGCTATCTCTCTTGAGACAGGAAAATAGGGATGTAAAATTAAGTTTAAAATTTTTAAATACAAATTAAAAGTTTCAAAATTTTAAATCAACTTATTTCACTCTTAGCTTAAACTCAAAATTGAATGCTAATTTGACTGAAAGAGTTAGAAGAATTGTTAAGTTTCTCATTTTATAAAACAATTATCTTTAAAAAAATCACAACTAGGAAAGGTTTAAGAAAAAAATGTATATAAAAATATTAACCACATATCCTCTGCATATTTTGTGCATTTTTTTCTGGTCTTTGCACATACCTTAAAAAAAAAGAGGACTGTATTGACTATATTTTTGTATTCTGCTTTTTTCCATTTTTCTTTTAATACTAATTGCTGTTGAAAAACATTGTTCTTTTTTTTAAAATTTGTTAACATTTATTTATTTTTGAGAGAAAGCGAGAGCGGGAAAGGGGCAGAGGGAGAGAGAGGGAGACACAGAATCTGAAGCAGGCTCCAGGCTCCGAGCTGTAAGCACAGAGCTCTGCGTGGGGCTTGGACTCACGAGCCATGAGATCATGACCTGAGCTGAAGTCAGACGCTTAACTGACTGAGCCACCCAGGTGCCCCCCAAAACATTATTCTTAATGGTGTTTAATATTTCACTGTATGAATGTTCAATAACTTATCCATTTCTGGAAATAGGGGCATGTATCTCCCAACTGTTATTTGGACATTTACTTTGCTTCCAGTCTCGCACTAGTAAAAAGCGATGTTGAAAATTCTTGTACCTAAATATATATTTATCCTTATGTGGAGAGCTTTCATGGAAACAGTGAGGCCAATGATTCCTAATTTTGATTGTACTCTTCAATTTTAATTATGGAATTCAGGAAGAACAGCATGTGTGTTATGAAATGAAGATTAAGGGATGTGCTGAAGAAGAGTTGGCTAATACCATAACTGTAACCTCACCATAACTTAAATAAAAATTGGACCAGAGATTTAGCCAGGGCAGAAAGGTAAGCGAAGATAGAGCAAGAAATGACCGTATTATTGTTTGAAAGAAAGAAAAGACAAACAAGCAGGACTCAAGCTGTCTTTAAGATGCTATGTCAGGATTTCAGAAGTATGATATTAAAGATTTTTACAAGAAGATGAGAAACTATTTTGATCATATTACGAAGAAATGATTAGACATTCAGATACATACAGTTGTAGGAGTGATACTAAATTGTAGCAAAAGCTCAGAAGATTATTAAATTAAAAACATCATGATGTAGGTGACCATCAGAAGAGTGAGACAAAGTAAAATGCCTTCAGCCACATCCCTACGGCACCTACCATAAAGAAAGTGATGTGTTAGGTGCTCAAGGGAATAGGAACATGAACGTCAAAAGCAAATGGTGAGGTGATAGTCCAATGTAAACAGGTTTTCCAGAAAAATCATTATGTTTAAAGTATACTCTGATATATATCGGTTTTAGTCATGGTTATAAAGGGAAATAGTCTAAGACAAAATCAAATATTATCGGTCATCCCTTGTAATGATTAAGGAAACAGAATAACCATGAGGTGGCGCTATTCAACAAGGAATCAGAAACCACTGAGCAGGAAGAACTTTAATGTTTCTTCTGGCATGCTAATTCTCTGAAAAGACACACTGAAACTGTTAAATCATAAGGAAAGAAACAGTAGGCATTTAAAGGTACAAATTACTAACTGCTTCATCTACCTCATTTCCTAAGGCCATTTTATTTTTGAAACATACTGCAAATAAATGAATTTGTGGTTTTTTAGAATTGGGAACAATAGCAAAGCTTGAAGACCCTCAGTCAGAAGGCTTGGATAAGTGCCTGTTGAGTCTCGGTGTGGGCGGGCTGAAAGGCCACAGCGCTGGCAACTCCAGAACAGAGGCCCTTCTGTTTTCTTCAGTTTACATGTGTCAGTTTCTCCAGAGGGCAAGGCGCCTCCATGTGTTTGGCAGAGAATGGCTTTGAGCGGAGCAATATGGAATATTTTGTGAAAGAGACATGGGTTGATTTATATTAATGTAAAAGCAAGTGTTTTAAAAATTGTAAAGTGGGGCAGTGACAGTGGGGGAAAAAAAGAGCAGTTCTGCCCCAGCGACTCATAATACTTTCAGTTATTTTGAGCCATTTGAAAAAAAACAGTGAACAGCTATATATTATAACAGAGGCATTTAATTTTTTTTTCGTAAACCACAGTTACAAATGGGATTAATTTTGTATCTTTCAGGAGAGTTCTAAGACCGAGTGTGAGCTACACTACTGTTTAAATTCTACCCTCTTTCTCCTGGATAATTCTTATGTCTTTTGTTTGTTTGTTTTTGTTTTTTTCAAAATCTATGTGGTCTCTAGAGTTAAACCTCCTGGTCCTTTGAAAGGACATATATCTGGAAATGGGGTCAGATGAGGAAAGACCTACAAAAAATATCTCCCCTCAATAATAAAAAAAAAGATTATAACATCAGTTGGGATTTCAAAACATTTAGGAAATACCATAAAAAAAGCAGAGTCTAAGAAAACCAGTTGGAAATAAAGATGTCCACAGGCAAAAATAAGTCGAAATAAGAAAAATGAAAGTAGTTTTGACCTGCTGCATATTTGAGTGAAGAGTTCTATAAAATTCAGTGGCTCTTTTGAATCAAAGAAGGATGCTGCTATTTGGATATGATGGTGGGGGGGGGTGGGGGGAGGACATGATTTCCTTAGCAGCTAGTACATCTATGTCCTCTGTGTCCCTAAACTTGGAAACCGGTCTTTCTTACCTACAACATATGGGAAGGTAAAGGAATACAAGATGAGGCACACTCGCAAGAAGAACACTCTCACTGACTCTGAAAACCTGTAAGGCGATCAAGAAAGAGGAACAATGAAAACTATAGGAAGTGAGCATCAGGGACAGATTTAGACCCTCTATGGTCCCTGACTAAGGATAGAAAGCTGAACTTATACAGAGAGAGAATATTTTCTTGATTCCGTCATCTTCGCAAACACCAAACCTTATTTTGCACTTTCTTTCCACCCCTGCAGAGATGCACCAATTTCTTTTTACCATCCCCCCCCCCCCATTCTACAGTCTGATTTCTCAATTTAAAACACTGCATGATGTCACCATATTCCTCCAAATTATCCAGTAGAATGGCATTTTTCCCACAGTCATTGTATTTTTTACTGGATTCAACCCCCCATTGAAATTTGGCTTCCTTTGGCTTCTGTACGAAGTTGTCCCATGTCTCCCCACCTGATCCCCTGGATATACTTCTTTCTCTGTTTCCTCTTCAGCTTTTGCTCCTTAGATATTGACATCCCTCGTGTTCACTCCAGGCTTCTTTCCTCCAGTGCTAAGCTTTCACAGCGTAAGCTTCTTCTGCCTTGCCTCATCTTCTAATTCTTTGCGGATCAATCCCAAATCCATGTTCAGAACCAGCTACTTGCAGAGGTACATATGTCTATATCTCACTGTCTGAAGAACATCTCATAAAATGTTTGCAGACACCTCAAACTCAGCAGATTCCTGAACTGATCTCTGGTGTTTCCTCCTTCTCCCATTTCTCCCAGTAAAGACAGCACTCTCCATTTCCTAGTCAGAAACCTTGGGGCATCCTTGAGACTCCTCTCTCCTCCATCCTCTACCTCATTTTCATCCGAAAGTCATGGGAAGGTGTTTTATATGTTTTAATAGATTATGTTATATATGTGTTTTGCTTGCTTCATATGTTTCAACACAAACATTTGTGCCTATTATCTACCTCTTTGTTTAGATATTACTTTATTTTTTTTCCTGAATCATTGCAATAGCTTCAACCTGACTCTCTTGTAGGTTGTACTTAGTTCTTCATTCAATCTAGTGCCAGATCTAACTTTCCAGAAGACAAATCAGATCCCACATATTTCCATTCTTACAAACTTTCTCTGGCTTCTCAGCATTCACTGATTAAAATCCGAATTTCCTAACATGGCATTCAAAATTATTCTAGTTCTAACATACTTTTTTAGTCTCAACTCATCCCTCTTACACTTAAATCATGCCTAAAGACTTGTCATCACTACGACACCTTTGCAAATTCTAGTGTCTCTTTCTCAAAGATCCCTCTCCCCATTTTCCACATTGTATTGATCAAGACTCAGATCAAACATCAACTCCTCTATGACAGTGGTTCATATTTTTCTACCACCTATTATGTAATAAGAATGTTTTATTTTTCTAAAATTGTACAATGATTTCAAATCATTAATTACATAGGACATTTTGCATCAACTTTTATGAGTAATTAATATGTGTCAACTAGCATGCTGGGCCATGGGAAGACAAAAATGAATTCATCTTTGCCCTTGAAGGACTTACCATGTATTAGGTAATAAAGACAGAGAAATGCATTACAATGCAATTGTCCAGTCCTTTGCCTCCATGCATAACTGAAATATTATATCCTTTCCAATGCGAAATGTGAGTTGTGTGTATACCAAATGGATCTCTCTTCTGTCAGACCTCAGGCACATATCCTCAAACTCAGCCAAATCCTAGTACTCTTTACTATTTTGCAGCATGACCAGGGCTTGCAGGATAAACTTGTTTTCCTCTCTCTTCTAAAGCTGCCTTACCACCATTTGATTTTCTTGGGCTTTCCTAGCTTCCTATAAGGAAAAGCAAACAGGCACTTTCATTAGATGAATTTTATTACTGTGTGGTCATAACTGGAAAACAGCACTGAAAGGAAATAATACACAGGGAATTTACAAAATTTAAGAGGATCTTCCAGAATTAATTTAGTGCATTCTGGAATATTATTGCTGAAGTACCCGGGTGCCCCGCTGGCTTTCTTTATTGAGCTTTCATTCCAGAAGGTAAACTTACTGCTTTCTTTCCTCCTTTGTAACTCTTGCTGTTGGGCTTGCTTACCCCAATCTCTTTGGAGATCTGTTTCACAGCAAGGAGGCTAGGACTGTCTATCACAATAGCATAAAGGAGTTAGCCATCATCAATTTAGGTGCTTCCTTAAATTAAGGAGGTAATTTACGTCTCTATAGACCTTCAGATCTGAGGATGTCTAAGTCAACTTGACCCCTGCCTCTCACAGGAAGGTTCACCTGTGGTCTTTACCCTACGGAAACTTATTTTAGTGGTTCAGTTTATGCACTTTCTACTCTAATTTCTCTTACACCTTCCCTGGAAATGGACAGCAGCCATTTTCATTTACTGGTATACTACTTCTTCACATAACCTGAAAGTTTATTAATAAGTGGTCATGCATTTTAAGGCCAAAGAAGCTTAAGACTCAGTGAACAGTAAACTCTAAGAGGGCAGTAATTTTTAGTGTACACTTATCTTGTTGACTTGTCATTAGTGCTTAGAATACTGCCTGGAAATTGACAAGCAAATATTGTTTCAACAAAATAAAGGTATTATGTTTTAGTATACTAATTGTGATAGTCTCAAACTAATCAAAAAGAATAATGCATTTAATAATTTTCTGTTTAAAAATCTCATGAAGGGGCATTTGGGTGGCTCAGTCAGTTAAGTGTCCGACTTTGGCTCAGGTCGTGATCTCACCATCATGGGTTCGAGCCCCACATCGGGCTCTGTTCTGACGGCTCAGAACCTGGAGCCTGCATCAGATTCTGTGTCTCCCTCTCTCTGCCCTCTCCCACCATTAGCACTCTGTCCCTCTCTCTCAAAAATAAATAAACACTAAAAAAAAATCTCATGAAAAATGATGAGTGCTAACAGAGCTCAAACATTTTGGCTTTTTTAGAGGCAGCTAAGAAAATTATCTATATATTTAGCTTTTTTAGTGCACATGATATAATCGGAACAATTTCTTCTATGTTGTCACTAGTGTTTATCATCATAACAATGATTTAACTTAAGTAATTTCTGTATCAAATTATACATTGTTCATTTTAAATTTTAAAATACTTTTATAAGAAAGCCTTATCTAGTGGGCTGGTGGTTAAAGAGGAAAACTTTTAATTAATTGAGATTAAATTAGCATGGTTGTTTTTGAGTACTTAACAGGTCATGAACACAAAACCAAACAACATAAATCCAATGTCACCAATTTACTCTTGCTTCTGTTTTCTAGGAAAAATACTCTCAAACACTACATTAAAAGGAATCAAGCAGAATTCTTCATACAGTATGGGTGGGGCTCCAGAATGTCACTTATAATAAATACCCAGGTGAATCTGGTAAGGCACTGAGCGGATTACAAGTTGAGTACCTTGTTCAAAGGGTCACATTTATAATGTAACAATAATATAGTCATTATCTTTAGAAAGGAGTCTGTACTTAACCTGAATACTTAGTAGTTTGTTATACTATACAATTGACTATGTTCATACATGGAATATTCAGTTGTTTAGTTCATTCTAAATTAGCATATGTTATTTAGAGTATGAGTTCCATATGCAGACTGTGTTGATCCAAATCCTCATTCTGTGTTGTATGACTTTGTGACTTTGATGAAGATTGCCTTGTGGTTTTATCCATTATAAAGATTTAAAATCACTTTTTGGAATTATTTTTTATTATATACACAGATCTGAGTGTATATACCCTAAGGCTTGCACAGAAGAGCTCTAATTTATGCCTATTGTCCAGTAATTCTCTCTGGTTTAGCATTTGTCATTTGTAAAAGTTTCATAGTTTGGACAAGTTTGGACATTATTTGGTCACTTTTAAGTGTATAAATGGAACAGTATATTTTGAGAGCACAGAATTCATGACCAGCCAGTTATATATAAAAGCAGTTTTCTTTTTCCCTTTAGACATAAAATTTGGAAGTTTTATAGGTATAGTTTATTATGGACTGTGCTAATCTGGCCCCATAAACTCTTATTTCTACCAGTATCTGAACTAAGACAAGCTTCTCAGTAGTGACTCCACCAATGAAGAGGACACGTTTACCAGTTATCCTATTGTGACCTCCTTAAGCACGGTATTATTTTATGAATCAGCATTCATGGCATCATTTGCTGTATCAGTAAGATCTGTGGCATCGCTCATCCAGAGCCAATTCTGCTAAACATGTCCAATAACTATATCTGTTTCTTTGAAAAGGTGAGTATCCCTGACTTATCATTCACCCTTTCAGTTTCCTAGAAATGTTAAATAACTCCATCTTATATATAACTCATCTAATTGTATCTGCCTTCCTGTAATAAGCATATGTTGGAATATGTTACCTGAATCTAATCACAGAGAAGATAGTGTGACCAATAATTGGTAATTGGCTCTCAAATTTCTGGTGTAAATCAGTGCTCAAAGTTTATTCCAATGTATCAGAAGAGTTTGAAGAATAGAACTGCTCCCATTCTCCCAGTTTTTGGCTAAACTGCATCTACCTCTGTTTTTTGGAAGCCAAGGTGAAGTTCTAAATGATGAGTTTCTCCTGGAACTGCGGATATTCTGTCAGGGAACAAATACAGATTTTTCTGCTTGACCCAAAAACGTCATGGTGCGTCATGCAACATCAAACAGCTTGACTCTGCAAAGATAGTACACAATATTCTTTTGACTTCAGTACCTCTGTACACAACCTAAAGTATTTCCTTTATAGAAAACAATAATGGTATATGTTTAACATATGCTAAACTGATCTATAATTATAACAATTTGTTCAGGGAACTAAGCTGTGATTTTGAGATGGATGTATAGATATGCATAAACACAAGCAGATACAAATAGGCCAAAACAAGTTTTGGAAACCCTGTAGTTTTCTTTCTTTCTTTCTTTCTTTCTTTCTTTCTTTCTTTCTTTCTTTCTTTCTTTCTTTCTTTCTTTCTTTCTTTCTTTCTCTTTCTTTCTTTCTTTCTTTCTTTCTTTCTTTCTTTCTTTCTTTCTTTCTTTCTCTTTCTTTCTTTCTTTTTTTTTTGAAGCAAGATTGCATCTAGCATCCCAAATCGGTGAATGTCCGTCCTTATTTTTAAGCTCTCAAAAAATTTAGGGCTTTGTACGGCATAGAGAATATAGTTAATAATATGTCACAACTTTGTATGGTGACAGATGATAGCTAGATTTATCATGGTGATCACTTTGTGATGTACATAAATGTTGAATCACTGTGTTGTATACCTGAAACTAATATAATATTGTATGTCAACTATAGTTAAAAATTCAAGGTTTTGTTTCTTTCTCAATGCTTCTTTTGTGATTGTCATCATGCTTTCCAGACAGTATAAGTTACTTCATGTCTAACTCAGATCTGAGAATGCACCTAAGTTAGAGTTGCCAGATAAAATACAGGACACCTCGTTAAATTTGAGTTTCAGAATAACAACAAATAATTTTTAGTATATCTATGAAATATTTAGGACATAAACTAAAAACCATTTAACACTACTTAAATTTGATTGCAGATAAAGACTTTTTTAGTGTATGTATGTATACATACATTAAATACCATATGGGTTATAGTAAAAACATTAGCTCTTTATCTGAAATTCAAATTTAACTTGGAATTCTGTATTTTTGTTTACTAAATCTGACAACCATAACCCAAATCTAACTGTCAACTGAATTCTTAAACTCAGAAAGGAGACTAGTTATGGTTTAGCACATTTACCTCTAATAGATAGACAACTATGATATATGGCTGGTTAAGGTGAGGAAGTAGGACTTTTGACTCCTTCATATGAGTGATGTGGAACCCAGTATAACAGATTTCTAATACAATAAGGAAGTGTGAGCACTCCTTTGGAATTCATCATGATTGGATCTGACTAGGAATAATATGTTGACCATTATTAGTAGCTGGACGTCAGGTAGGATATAAGTAAAACATTTGAAAAGAAATATGCATAATCTGGTTATGTGAAAGTCATCTGATAATGATATGAGTGCTTTCAGTAGTTAAATGAAAACTGTGATCATTAGATGTACTTTTGCCACCAGTTTGAGTGGCCACCAGTATGACAATAACAATATGAGCAATAATATCAGAATTCAGAATACAAAGGCAAGTTGAAATAGAATACATGTTAATAGTTGAAAATATAGGATGTGGACTAATTCTGTTAGAAGAACACAACAATTTCTAAATATGCAGGTGAAAGTGTGTAGGCAAATGTCTGTAGAGGAGACCCAGGAACTGGAAATGCAGTAATAAGTAATGTACATTATTTAAGGAGCAAATGAGAAGTGTGCAAAAAAAAAAAAAGATTGAAACATGAAGAGAAATCCTATTTTAATCAGCTCTGGTTGGAGTCAGTGTGGGCCCAAGTGCTGAAAATTATAAATTAAGGAAACTAATAGAAAAATTAATAGGCAACAATATAAATGAGATGGAAAACTGCCCAGGAGGAAAGCACAAAGAAGTGGTGATGATTTGGATATACGAAGGAAAGGTTGCAATGAGATTTATTTACCAAAAAAGACTAAGAAAATGGAGATAAGCCTCAAGTAGCTTTACTTTCCTTCTGTAAAATATCCGGGGAAAGCTGTCTCATACCTATTTCTGAGGCTATTTGCTGCTACTTCACAGCGAAGAGGAATGGAAATTGGTATGCCTCAGTGGCCTGTACTTTCTATAAACTACTCAACAGGAAGTAATAGCTACATGACTTTTTGTGGCTGGCTATCTCTACTCACACAGCTACTTACCTGTTATACAATATGTTTATTTTATTTAAGAGGTACTGAATATTATGCTGGGCATTTGAAATATACAAATGAACAAGTAACAATCTTTGACCTTTCAGAATTTATAGCTGTGAGCGTGTGTGTGTGTGTGTGTATGTGTGTGTACTGGGAGAGTGATTATAAGTAATTTGCTATTTCTGAACTCTAAACTTCACGGTGAGGAAATCTAAAACACAGGAATGAAAAGAGTACGTATTTATTAGAACTTGATATTAAAGCATTAATATACATGAAATATAAATACATAAGCAGAAAGAACAATATTATGTTAGATCATAGCCCAGAATCTAAAAAGTTTGTTTTCCCACACAGTTTTAGTAACTTACTTATTAGCAGAGTACTTACAAATTCTGTATTCTATGCATGTGTGTGTTGTGTGTGAGTGTGAGTGTGTGTGTGTGTGTGTGTGTGTGTGTGTAGTGGGGGTGGCTGGTTTACAAATTCACTTCTAAAGAACGAGGAGGGAACTAGGAATGTACATTTGAAAATCTTTAAGCTTTTGTAAGCCAGTCCTATTTAGTCATGAATCAATGCAGTGGATCCTTACTTGCTGAGGGCTCTAAGACTTACTTTGCACCTTCTATGAATTCCCTATCCACCAACCTCATTATTAAGTTCCTCTTTGTTTTCTCTCCTTCCTTCTTTAGTTTGATGCAGTTAGCCAGTTTCCTCTGGATCTTTAGATCTTAATTTCCTGTCTGGTAATGTTTGCCCCTCATTCTACTTATTGGAAATGCCCTTCCTGACTCAGTCTGGTCCATAGACGACCTCCTTATAGTCTTGTTTCATATTGACTTGTTCTCACCACATCTATCATGAAGGTCATGAAGTGGTGTTTGGTTTGAATCTAGAGTCTCAAATAGAAGTCACTTCCATAAGATCCATGGAGAGAGCAAGATAAGGCAAAGATAGATTTTAGTTCCAAATTTCGTGTCCTAGAGGGCAAGGACTGCACCACGAGGCTACACTAGGGGGTTTTAGTAACCTGCCTCTAGCCTTCTCCCCTACTGAAATACTGTGAGGTTTAGGACACAATGCAAAGACAACTAGAACAAGGACAGAATGATAATGAGGTTTTTTTCCTGGTGCCTAGGCTCTTCTCAGACCACATGTCCAGGTAGAGCCTCCCTTCCTGGGATTTATTGCCACATCAGTCTCATGAAAGAAGAAAGAGCAATAAAGGCATCTTCAAGAAAAGAGGAATCCAAGAAACGCAGCTCTAGACCTTAATGACTCTATAAGTGTCTCTAAGCCTTCACCCATCAATTTCAATTCCCTTCCTCTTTGAACATGAAATAAGAGGACAGGTAGGAAAGAATATAGATGCTCCCTAACAACAAAATAGAATGCCTTCTGTGTACTTTACAACTCTTAAGCCAAATCATCAGGGCATTTATGCATCATTTTTTTTTTAATAGAGAACCTGCTATAAGTCAGGAATTGTTCTAGTCTCTCTCATAAAGCTTACATTCTAGGTCCAGGGTTGTCTTATGTTTTGGTCTTTAGTAATACCATGTGGCTGAGGAATAGTGAAGGCCTTATAGGCTCTGACCTGATGTACTCAGCTACAGTACTTGCACCTACACATCCTCTCCAACATATAGAAAAGCTATTAGATAAACCTTTGCTATGTCTTACCGATTACTTTGTGTCAGAGAGATTCAGCTCACTTGTCTGGATTTTCAGTAGTATATTCCGAATTTATTTTTTTTCTTGACCAGCTCCTACTCATCATTAAAACCTTTTATAAAGTCTTTCCCTAACCGCCCCACCCGCCCAATGAAATAGAATATACAAGAAGAACAAAGCCACTTGTTCTACCATGGGTTCAAGTTAACAAAGAAAAATAATAAATTGAAAATAAAAGAAGAAATCTCTAGATATAGAAGATAAATATAAATAACAAACCTTAAACTATTGTGTTGCAAGATGGGCATATTCTTACTCAGAATGGGTGTTCATTACTGTCAAAATGGTTATTGAATACAAAAACTATTGAATGAATGACTCTGAAATAGAAGAATTTTTGTGAATGAATGAGTACAAAAGCATGTTAGGTTATCCCATGGCTATCAGGCTTTTATTGCTGTGAAATAGTGGTAAAAGTAGGTTATCATAGCTCTTTCCAAATGCTGAGTAATTGCATAAAGCATCGACTTGAGGTATTGTTATGCACTGTTAACTGTAGTATATGACCATTTCCAGTCAAAGAAATGCTTAAGTCAGAATCGCAATGAAGTACTCAACAGAATAAGGGCTAATATGAAAGGTTTTAATATATTTATGAGGATTATAAAATTAGCTTGAATATTGACCAGGATGTTTCAAAGAAGAGAAATATTCTTCAAATGCCTTTTAAAATACACACCAAGTATATTGAAAATGGAATATGAAGTTTATAATTACCCTACAAAAACTTCAGGTGATTTATAATATAGATTAGTTGCATGTTATATCAGAATTACTACCCATATAAATGTCTCAATGCCAAATATAGATCTGAATACTTACAATAAATATTAAACTTCCTAACTTTCCATTGCAGAAAATTTGTTCTGCTTGTATATCAGAGTAGTGACAAGTAGGTGAGTCAATAATGCTTCACACTATCTTGGTATCATTGCTAGCCCCTTATTTCTCCAGCTGAAACCTGAAATAACTCTTAGGTCCAGGTGAGCTGGGTATAGTATGATGTACTGAGTGGAAAGCATTGGGTGGCACAACTTCCCCATTTTCCCACTCAATGACCTTGAGAAAATTACTTAACCTCTATAAATCTACATTCCTCACATGGAAAACAGGGACAATAGCACCAGTGTGAAAAAATAAAATTAAATAAAACCACACATGTAAAGTGTTGATGCCAGTACCAGTTCATAGAAAGCTTTAGGTAGAGGTGATTTTTTTTTTCTTTCCTTGTTGCTGCAACTTAGAAGCAGAAGGAAGGGAAAGTAGATGAATGTTACAAGACTAATGCCTTAATACCTTCACACCTCCTGCCTGTTCTGCATACAGACAGTACAGAGCAAGCACCAAAGGATGAGAAAGAACAAGGCTGGGAAGAGGGAAACACAGCAACCTTTGTTGTGATTGCTGATGTAAAGAACACTCTCGACCCTCCAGGGAAAACTTAGAGTGTGTCAGAAATGACAGCCGGCATAGACCTCATCTATGGGAAACCCTGCTAAGTTCTTGATCAGAATTCTGATTTTGCTTTTCTATCCAATGTCAATAGCTCTAAGGCTTAAAATCATTTGTCTTTAACCTTCTGATTTGTTTTCCTTTTATTATTATTATTATTTTTTAAGTTTATTTATTTATTTTGAAAGAGACAGAGCATGAGCCCAAGAGAGACAGAGAGAGAAGGAGAGAGAGAATCTCAAGCAGGCTCTGCAGGGTCAGAGCAGAGCCCGACGTGGGACTTGAACTCATCAACCATGAGATCATGACCTGAGCCGAACTCAAGAGTCGGACTGTGCCACTCAGGCACCCCTAACCTTCTGATTTCTAAAAGCATGCAGGTGAACTATAGTAATGAGTTCAGACTTTGAGCTCTAAGTATATTTTTGTATAAGTTGATTAACCTCACTAAAGTTTGTGTTTTTATTTTTTTAATGTTTATTTATTTTTGAGAGAGAGAGAGAGAGAGAGAGACAGAGCATGAGCAGGGGAGGGACAGAGAGAGAGGGAGACACAGAATGTGAAGCAGGCTCCAGGCTCTGAGTTGTCAGCACAGAGCCCTACACGGGGTTCAGACCCACAGACCAGAAGATCATGACCTGAGCTGAAGTCAATGCTTAACTGACTGAGTCACCCAGGCGCTCCTAACCTCACTAAAGTTTTTTTTTTTTTAATGGTAAATATGGATGACAAAATACATCACTGCTTTTAAACTCGTCGCTTCTCATTGGAAGTGGGCACAAAGGGGCAATTAGAGCTCATATTGTCACTTTGAGGGTTAGGATCTGAGGTAGATTTTGACATCAGAAAGGGAAAAAGCAAGCATACAGTTGTTCTTGCTTTATGTAAATCAGTTCACTAATGGAGGCACATATTCTGCTGCTAAAAAACCAGAGAGGATTTTTTTCTCTTTAAATAAATAGTATTTCCTGTAACTCTAGCAAGTGCTTGAGTAGTCACTTTATACAATTCTTTACCTTAAAAAAAAATAAATCCTGGTAATGCGTCAAAAAATTAAAGCAAGCATCACAGATTTTGTGGCACTAGTGAGAGGGCAGAAGTAAGTGAAAATGATACAATTTACTAAGTCTCAATTTTGATCAGAAAAAGAAGCAAGGCAGTAAGATATGTCACTTTAGGTAGCCCAATTCAATCATTGTCAAACGTATCTTGAGGTCCCTGTCAATTTTATAACAAAACCTGCTCTCAGTCAATATTTTCTTTCTTCTTCAACTTATCAAACATCTTCTGACTTTTATCACTTTATAACATTTTGAAAATTCCCCTTTCTTTTGAACAAGATGTCACTGATGATTTGGTGGCAGAACTCTCCCTCTGAAATGGATGTCCCAGTTTGAACTGCCTTTGCCTCTGTTCTCCTGCTCTGATTACCTGATGCTCTTTGCAAATACTGATTATAAATGTCATTAG
Organism: Lynx canadensis; assembly: GCF_007474595.2. NCBI lineage: Eukaryota > Metazoa > Chordata > Mammalia > Carnivora > Felidae > Lynx > Lynx canadensis. The sequence goes on along the minus strand of NC_044303.2, from coordinate 150,029,650 downwards.
GTTTAGCGACTCACCTTCAGTTTCTAATGCTTAAGGAATGGATCATTAACTCATCTAAAAAATTTCCCAAAAAAGGATGGTTCTACCCACTTGTCCTTCATTTAATTACCAGCCTGCAGAATAGAAGAAACAGAAGCTGTACTAAATGACATCTTAGACCAGAAAAAAGAATCAGGTTGCCAGCAGAGCATATTTAAAAGAATGATTAATCTTTCTAAATTTGATAGTCAAAACATTTTGACACTAACTGGCAGTTTTAATGATGACTATAATTTAGCTGATGGATTCATTAATAAAACTCCAGGACTACTTTATAACATTTAACACTGAGATCACTACAGTTAAGGTTACAGAGAAAAGGGAGCAATTCCTTTGCACTTGTGTAACGTGCTCTCAGGGTACAGTTCAGGTGGTATTCATGGCCTGATAGAGGCCATAATGTTCAATACTCCCAACATATAGTTGGAGAGTCATTTGGGGGAAGTATTTATTTTGTCTGGATATCAGAGAACTGGCAAATGATGTCAAAGTGGATTGTCATAAAAATAATAACAAACATTTGCTGAGTGATCATAGTGTGTCAATTACCTTATACAGTATTCTGGATAAGACATAAAATACAAACAGGCAGACCAAATCATGATCAGTCCATATCCATTCCCCTCCACCCTGCCCCTCGCCTTCTACAGCAACAGAATATTTCGCTGGAAACATTAGACCAAAACAAAGACCACGTTTCCTAGTCTTCCCATGACTGCAGAATTAGGTTATAGGAGTCAAGGAGAAGTATTGTATAACATCTGGGAGTCTTCTTTAGGAAATAATGCTCATATAATCTTTGTTCTTTGCTTCCTTCACTCCTTCTTCTCTTCTGCTTCTTGAAATATACATGTGCTGTTATGGAGCATGAAGTTGAAGCTCCATGTGACAGAGCAACAAGACAAAAGGAGACATGTTCTTTGACACTGTGATGTGCCGCTTAGCCTGGGCTTTTTTTTTATATATATATGAAATTTATTGACAAATTGGTTTCCATACAACACCCAGTGCTCATCCCAAAAGGTGCCCTCCTCAATACCCATCACCCACCCTCCCCTCCCTCCCACCCCCCATCAACCCTCAGTTTGTTCTCAGTTTTTAACAGTCTCTTATGCTTTGGCTCTCTCCCACTCTAACCTCTTTTTTTTTTTTCCTTCCCCTCCCCCATGGGTTTTATGACAGAAAGGGGCAGACTTCAAAAGTATTTATCCCACAGCTATCATGAGTTCCTCTCTGGTGAGCAAATCTAATCCTAAACCTATCAAAACAAATAGAGGCCAATTCTAGATCTGTGATTAATAACCCCCTATTCTATTTGAAACATCATCAGTAAGTAGGCAGGTTCTATTTAAAACTTTTACTCTTTACTTCTGCCAAAAGTATTTTACTCGGAGTTTCCCTTCTCTTTCCTGTTCCCCTCTCTCCATCCAAAGGATGAGAAAGGAAATTTTCATTCTTCCAAAGTAGCCTGTACCATAAAACACCTAAATACACACATACACTACAGAGATATTCTCTTATTTAGCCATATTCAATAAATACTTATTCGACATCTACTATTTTTCCATCTCTTTTGCTATATATTGAGATTATCAAGATAGATGACATGGTAAACTCATAATGCATTCTGATAGATGCTTTAATGTAAGTATATCATTGGGAAAACAGTATAAAAAGAGGTGACTAACTCTGCCTAGAAGCTTTGGGGGTTTCACGAAGGTGGTATTATTTGAATTAAATCTTAAATGCTGAGTATTAGGAGGCAGAATATTTTGAGCAAAATAGCCTAAAGGATGAAGTAGCATTATGAAAACCTGACGGCATATTTTTAAAAATGAAGTTTAGCATGTGGAGAAGTGGAAGGAGATGTTTCTAGCTGTGTGTCATAGTAAGGTTCTTAGATTACCTCTTTGGGACACCATCAGGGATTTTAGATATGAAATGACATGATAATTTTTGCATTCTAAAAATTTTATTACAGAATAAGTGATGAGGGGGAGTGAAATGAGAAGGGACACAATTAGAATAATATCAGAGTATTCATTCCGTGAAAGTGGGTTTGTGACAAGGACATGGATTCCAAGATGTGGTTAGGGACTTAGTGGGTTCTTACAAGGTGAGGTAGTGGGGGAGAGATCTGAGAAAGAGAAAGACTTTTTTGGAATCCTCAGCACACAGATAAAAGTTGAAGTCATGAGGTGTGTTGACTCCCTTGGGGAGAGGGTATAGTATTGCAGGATATAGGGCTGAGGCTAAAACTCCAGAAAAGAGGTAGAGAGAGAAAAAAAGAGACCATGAATAAGCTTTTGGGGTGAAAATCAAGGGACAGTAACCAGGAAAGCCAAGAAGGAGAGAAAGGAGGTGGGAAAGGCTAAAATGATATTTTATGATTTGACTATTTTCTCTACAGAACTACAGACATCAAAATATTTTGTTTACCATTCTTTTTTCAACTTATAATTAAAGTTCAGTGACTAATGTTGTTTATTAAATATGTGTTGAATGAATAAGTACCCAATTCAGGGATTAATTGAGGCCTAGAAGGGACCCAAAGTCAAATTTTTGGGAGAGGTTTTACCAAGCACAACTCAATGTTAAACCCAATGTTCAAAAAAAAAAATAAATAAAAAGACTATAGTTCAACATGCACATCCTACTTCTGGTTTATGGAAAGAGTGGATCAAGTGCATTTGAAGCTTCCATCTGACAGATTGGGGGCTTTATGCCATGTATCAGAACCTTTATTTATTAAATGAAGCATCCTAACTCTTAGTCTGGAAACCATGATCATCAGTATCATCTATAGGGGCAGATCACTAATGGATTCAGACTTATCTGGCCACTTTGCTAAGGGAGAATACCTTGATGAACAGACTGGAAAGGGGCACCATACTAAGTCTACAAAACTCTGTTGAAACAACAGAATGTTGTCAACATATAAAAAATCAAGCAGACAAAACCAAAATACTGTATTCGAGTGGAGAATTGCATTTTAGAAAAGTAGAATGCCCTGAGATCGAAAAATATAGCCCTAGCAAACCTCAGTACCAAAAAAAACAAACAAAAAAAAAAAAAAAAAAAACAAACAAACAAAAAAACACCCACAAAAGCGAAAAAACCAAAAAAAAACGAAAGAAACAAAAAAACAGAGAATTCAGATGAAGGAAACGTTAACAGGAACTCACATAGAGACAGCACAGAAAACAAAAAAGAATTGAGACTATAAACATCAGATTTAATGTTACTGGGATCCTTGGTTATTGTTTTGTTTTGTTTTGTTTTTGAGAAGTCAAAAAGTTTAATGTTACTGAATAAAAGAAAGTTCATTCAGGGCTTACACAGACCACAAGAATAGATTATAACAGCTGAGAGATCAATAGCTTATTGGAAGGAAGAAAAAAAGCAGTTTATATTTTCAAGGTAGAAAAAGAAAATCTAATTGCTACAGATGCCTTGTAAAATTCCCCAAAGTCTAGCCAAGTTAATTGTTTAGTGGATTTTTTTCTCTTTTCAAGGGATGAAAAATGAGTTTCAGTGTGTATACTATTGGTTACAACTAATATAAGAGCCTGAAAAATCATAAGACAAAGCATAAATATAACATAAAAATAAGATTTTAAAATTGTATTTTAGGAATACTAACTATAATAAGTGAAAAGGTACATTAAAACCAGTAGTATGTTACACTAGTTCATTCTAAGCTAAAATATAAAATATAAAAATAATACTTAAGCAATTTTAGGGTTATAAAGGCTTAAAAATTAAATTGCTAGGTATGGAATGTGGAATATTTTCATTTAGTTTGTAATTTCTTCTACATGGGTGGTATTCAGATCCAGAGGGTTTTGGAATAAACAAAGCAATGTGCTATTATTAAATAAAATTAGAGAGATTTTTGTTTTATACAATTTTATTTCCATTCTGATTAGCTTAAGGACATGGAGATAAAACTATGTTCAATTTGACCTTTTATAGTTAGGTTCATAAAAGTAATGAAATTTCAAAATAAAATTTTTATAGAAAATCTATTCTGTTTCATGTTTAGCAGTGACATTATATACCATTGTCAGGTCCTCCCCAGTTATCAATGCTGGGGCTCTCCTTTCTCACCATCTCTACCTCTAGATGTTGCATACCTTCATCTCCCAACTTGGGAGACCCATGAATGTCATTCCAGATGGGGCCTACCAAATTCTTGGGTCACTGGCATGACTGTTTAAGCTAGAAGTCCCATGGGCAAAGGGCAGTCATCTCCACACACCCTACCACCAGAGACATCCTGCTATGCCCAGGTGATGAGTAATCTCTATTTGTTGGCTTGACTTCCATAAGACTCTGTGCTGCTGGCCACTAACACTGATGGACAATCTCCCCTTGAGGACATTACTTCTCGGCACAAAGTTATTCATAACCCAGGTTTAACCCTTTCCCACTCCCTGACTTGCTGTAAGGACATGTCCCACACAGCTCCTCTTTCCAATTTTCTTCTGCCTTCCTCCCTTGCCCAGATAAACTTGTATTCTCTGGATGTGTGTATGTATGTGAGGTGGTCTGTTTTTCCACTAGTCTTTATTCTGTTCAACTGCTGTGGTATAAACTCTATGCCATGCTTTTTTCAGGCTTCCCTTCTACATTGACTACTTCTTGGCATTTTCATTCTTACTGTAAAAAATCCTAATATTCTGCAAGAAAATATGGGTATCTCTGACTCACTGGTCAAGAGATCTCATATACAAGAGTGGGAAAAAACAAACATGAAGATTAGTATTTCAAGAGGGCACAGTGAAAATGGTAGCATCAATGCTATTGATGTTTCATACAAGACAAGCCTTAATCTGGATTTGGGATCTAAGAAGCATATAAATTAAACATAAGAAATGAGCATTGTGTATAGTATCTCTCTCTCTCTCTCTCTCTCTCTCTCTCTCTCTCTCTCTCCACAACACCCATCTGTTTCTATGTGCTAAAAGTCAGTTTCTTTTTTTCACAATTTCAAACTATTTAACAGGAAATCTGGTCTAACTTCTATTTTTAAGCCATACCATAGAAGTCATATTTTCCAACCAGTTGTGGACAAGTCACCTTGGATTAGATTCCCACCATGCTTCAATTAAGTCATGCAGTGACATGGTATAAAAGGTGACCACAGCAGGAGAGGCTACTGGCCTGGTACCAACCAACATCTCTAATATAATTCTCTTATATTTACCTATTTCTTTATATCCCGCTATCCCTAGATCAACTTAAGACCTTGTCTTTCTACTTGATTATTACTGTAGCCTATTAATTGGCCTTCCTGTTTTCAGTCATAGTCTGCTTCATCATCTATTATACACCCCGAGATTTTATTTTCTTAAACTCTATGCCTGTATTGTCTTTCTCAGGCTAAACAGTCAACTGTGGTCACCACTGCCTACATTCCCATAGTATAATTTACAAGATGCAAATAGAGTTTTACTTACACACACACACGCACACACACACGCGCGCGCACACACACACACACACACAAAATATTTTGTCTTTAAGATTGGTAAAAATGATTTAACAAATTCTCACCAACTTTATTTTCTCAGCATTCCGTAGAGCTGTCAAAATGTTAGTATGTACTGTCACTCTTTCAAAGGGGAGACACCATATACAGTATTTCCCTTGCTTATTTAAATAAAGCTTTAGTTATGGATCCTTAGGTCTATGTGAAATATCTTTTGGCAAAACATTGGCCAACAGCATAAAATACAAATTCATTACCTGTTTATTTAGGTCTTCCACAATCTATATTTTCAAACTTATGTCCCATATATGCATTTTCTGGTTAGCTATATAAAAGGCCATTTTAGCCCCATCGTTTTGACCTTATTATTATAATTTACTCTGCCAGACATTTCTGGACCTAATGGGCCATAAAACAAAATCACTGTAACCTTGCTGTCTCTCATTGTTCTTCCTTTGTTTCTCTTTCTAGATCTCCCCTTTTCTGTCTTACTCACCTAATCTTGTTCTCTCTCCTCCTGTCCATCATCTCGTCCCTTTGCTTCTCTTCTCCACTTTTATCACAAAATGGTCACTTTTTAAATTTAACCAATGAATAAAAATCATAACGGCAAAGCCATAATCTATAAGACTGGTACAGATAAAAAAAATAATTAATTAAATATTCCTAGCAAATTTTAAAAAAATGAATGATTCCAGTTAAAATATTTTTAAAGAGAAAAAAAAGAAATTCTTTAACTGCTCTAAGAATAATGATCAAAATACTTAATTGACTTAGAAGAGTTCATTGAGGATATTTTCATGAGAAGTTATCAATATTTTCATAATCATGACTAACATGCTTGTATTCAGGATATCTTTTAAGTCAATCTATGTTCTGGGCCAAAGGAGCAATCATAAGTGTGGGGTGCAAATATCAGGAGTAAGAAGAAGTCTTTCCCCATTTACTCACTCCCATTCCTTTTAATTCACTAGCATGTGTTTATAACCTGTTCATATGGTAGAAATATTTTCCTTCTATTTTACACTCCTGAGTCTAAGTGTTCTTCCTCCCCTTTCTATTAAACTATTTTCTACCATTTCTCAAGAATCTTTTCTCATGAAACTTTCTGTGATTACCTAAGTCTACCTTAAAATCCTTAAAGAGTAATTATGTTAGTTAGAAATTATTATCAATAACAAATACTTAACAGCTTGTCCTGAGAGCATAGTTTGGCATATATACATATCGTGTGTGTGTGTGTGTGTGTGTGTCTCAGTTGTGTCTAACTATTGTTATAGGCTATTTGATGGATAATACAATATTTTGCTACACCAATGAAAAATTAAAAGTACCAAGAGAATAGAAGAGTTGACATAGGTAATTTCTGATGTGACTTTTTGAACTAAAAAATCATTGGCTAGTTGAAATAATGGGCAAAGTTATTTCTGCAACAACAAGGAGAATACTTCAATCAACAGGCAATTCTTACACAATGTTTAATAGGCTAATTAGAAAAAACAAATGTCACAAAATGTTCATTACCTATTAAAGACGTGATATCAAATTCTTAATTTGAATTCCAAGAAGCATAGGAAACATGACAACTACAAGTTTAATTAGTTTAAGTTGACAAATTGCACCTTAAAAATAAAGATTATATACCACCCAAATGAATCCTTTCACATAAGTTTAAAATTTATTAGTAAGTGAGGCATTCACAGACTAATTATAAAAGTTGTTAGATTATGAATATAAAAGGAAGGAAAAATAGTAAATTCATGTATCTTGTCAAAGACATTTTAATTCCTCTTGTGTCCTAGTCTCTGGAGCAAATGAAAAGGCCACAAAACTTCAGTAGAGAGAGTATTCATTAGTCTTATCTACTTTTGTATTTCATCTACCAGAAATTGCCATCTTGCCTTCCAAAGTACTTTCCCCTCCAAGTTAGGTTAACAGTTTAGTTCCTCCAAGAAAGACTTTGTGGTAACCATGTATTCCTTTATTAAGTTCTGTGTTGTTTGGGTATTGATAATGAAATACTAGAGAAAGCCAGAAGGAAAAAATATGTAGTGTATTTTTTCTGTTTATTAAAGAGATGATTATTACTTAAGTGTTGAAAATTTATCTCTATTAATTATGATTTTCATGATTAAAAACAAAAAAGTATTTTTAATAACTCCAATTTTCTTGAGGAAAAGAGAATAAGTTTTTAAAAAGTATTGTCTTTCAATTTAATTTAGTTTGAATGACATTCCAACAAAAAGCCATGTCCATGGTATTCATTCCATTTTAAGTATGTACTCCTTTTTTTAATGGAAATGGTCAAATTTAAATCTACTTCTCTGTTCCCTGTCTGATTTATCTCCATTTCTTTACAGCTTTTCTTTAATAGTTTAAAGTCATCATTAGTCATGACCTCTCTGATAGTGTAATGTTCTATAGCAAGAGGCCCAACATGCCATGAGCAGGAAACAGGCTGAAAAATCTACTTAACTACAAAAAGAGTAGTTTCTTATGGAAAAGGTAGGTTGAGTCAGAGAGAGAAACCAAAAGCCTCAGATAATCAGTTTTTTGGGAGACAGATTATACCCGGATCAAGAACTGAAAATATAAATCTAGCAATAATTCAAAATTGCAATAAACCAGTGACTACTCTCTGCTTACCGTTCAAAGTTTTTTTTGGTATGGAAGGACTTATTGTGGCTATCTTGTCTTTTATTTTCTGCATTTTATGTTAGGAGTGTATGATGTATAAGAGCAGATTCACAGATCTATCCATACCCAAAGAGTCAGAGGAGCCTTACCCATGGAAACTGACCCGAGATATCTCATGTGCACTAAACCTCATTTAGCTAATGAGAAAATGGATTTCAGGCCTGAACATCCAATTGAGCATGATGAAGCAAGTCATTTACTTTCTGGACCTCAGTTTCATCATCAATAAAATGAGAGGAATTAAAACAGATTATATCTAAGGTCTTTTCTCATTATTTTTGTGATTGTATCACCTGTATTTTCCATACTTGTATGACTTTGCTGTTTTGGCTGAATTAAAGGGATTACATTATCTTATTGGATCTATACACTTGTAATGAGTCTTTTCAGGTAACAGATTCCCAGGAAGCAACATTCTTTCAATATTCTTTAAAATCTCTATAGTGCTTATTTTAGAGTCAAGTAGCCATTAGATCCTTAGTAAATATTAAATGAGGAACATGACCATGTTAATCTGTAGTGTCCTAGGCGTATTGCAACATTGCTGCTGGCATTTCTTTTGCTTATTAAAACCATTAACGTATGTGCTCTTTGCTACTATAACATGACAGGTGATGGAACTTACAGCAGTGACCTATTTCAGGACTTCACAAGAAACTAGAAATTGACTTCTAACTTCATGACGGAATTCAAGAATAATATACACAATGTGAACTGTCCTTGGGAGATATTTTTCATCAGGTCATTGCTACAAAAGAGGTTGTCTTTCATGGATTATTTGGGATATATTTTGACAAGATGATCTTTGTTTCAAAGGGATACTTGAATAAAGAGCAAAAAGACCAGTGATCAGCCAAATGAAATACTTAAGAGGCCTAAAAGCTAGCTTTTATAACTGAGGGAGGGTTGGTGAATTGTTTGGGGTGAGACTATACTATGATGCATATTTCAGAACTGTGCTTTTCATCATTCACAGTCCCACTAAATAAGGCCAGAAACTTTCGAAAGTCATTTAAAATAGAACTTTCTTTATTTTTTTCTTTAATTTAAATTCAAGTTAGTTAACATAGTCTTGGCTTCATAAGTAGAACCCAATGATTCATCTCTGGTATATGACACCCAAGCTCATCCCATCAAGTGTCCTCCTTAATGCCCATCACCCATTTAACCCATCCCTCACCCACCTCCCCTCCAGCAAACCTCAGGTTGTTCTTTTGGTTTTCCTTGCTCTCTGTTTTTATCTTATTTTAGAAAATTTTTCTTAATAGCCACTTTATTTTCAACTTGCAGCTTCTTTGTAGATTGAAGTAAATGACAAAAAAGATATAGAAGTCTCAAATTCTTTTTTGAAATCCTTCAAACCTCTTCAAGTGTCTTCTATCAGATGCTATTACCTGCCTCTGGGCCCTTTAACTTGTATTCACTATATGGAGGTTTAGGTATTGAGTTTACTGATCAAAGGAAAACCAACCCTTCTGACTTCTTTTAAAATTATGCCTAGAAAAAGAAAAAAGAACCACAGGAATATTCATAACTGAAATGTCTTTCCTCAGTAGGTATTACAGAACCTGTGATTATATGGCATTAAAAAAAGATTAGTCTACTGTCTGGTTAAAATAATCAATTTAATCAGCTAAAGGGAACAAATTTGACATTCTATCAGATGCATTTCCTGTTTTTGCTGCTTCAGTGAATTATGTACACTGGCTTCTAAAACTAAAAGACATGTTTGCAATACAAAACAAAAGACCAAATGATCAAAAGCCATTAGGGTAAGCTTTCTCTCTCTTCCCCTCTCCAGCCTTCTATGCACATACAATGATATGTTTATATAATTAAAATATAAAGGGATTTTGAGACCCAGGGCAAAGTCATTTCATTTCTAGAAAGGACTACATTGCCAGTGTTATTACTTCCATCACTATCACCTGTCATTTGGAAAAAAATAGAGAAAAAAGGGCTTTTCCTGACACACCTCAATTCTTTATTTGCAGGGCATTCTTTCAGCAATAATAACTGCAATGAATTTCCGAGATGATGCTTAAATGAAAGACTTGATCAATTGTGGTCCACTGAATTTGCAATGTGTACAGGGGGAAGGATAGTAATCTTATAAAACTGAGCCCTTTGCATCTTATCTGACTCAGCACACTCCTACAGATTGCTGAGCCGAAGAAAGCCAGTCTAGTTGTACCGGCAGCAATAGGTCAGGGAATTGCTTCTTGTCCTAAAAAAAAACTGCAGAGGAAAGTGTCCTTGGTGAAATCTGTTCTAAACTCTGTGACTGTAGGGAGGTGCCATAGGAAGGAATAAAGCCCTAGGGATGGCCCTGACCTCCAGTAAGAATCTGTGTCATCCTGTTGAATGAAGTCTTTTGTGATAATTATCCTGAGGCTTTGAGAATTCCTTTCAATTTCCTCTGTAACATTAAAGGGCTCACAGGGGCCACAATCCCGTTGCCTCTGCTATTGTGACCACTTCTAGTCCTGCATGCTGGAAGCTAGGCACAAGTCACATCCAAGTTGTTCTGGGCAGGGCTTGGATTTCCTTCTTGCCAATGGGAAAGTGAAAGGAGGGAATCAAGTCATGCTCAAGAACATTTTCATCTGAGGACTGTTTTAATCAAGGAGATGATTTTCACTTAATACTCAGAAGTAATATCAGTAAAAGCATCTCTTTCCAAAGCAACAGTGAAATGAATAATATATAATTTTTGTTTAAATTTATAATAATACATTTCTACTAATGCTTCTGGCCCATAGCCCAAGCAAGTCAAGAAATCAAGCATTTTTCTTAGGACACAGACTTATTCTTTTCTGGTCATTTTCTCTAAACCATGTCATTTGCTGATAATGAAATTGAATTTGAGTGAGCCTTTTTGAGAACGTTCATGTCGCATTTCTTAGCTTTTATCTTCAAAATCTCCCCACATCTATAGATGGAGTAATGATACATATAACATTACTAGATTACAAGTGGGAGGATGATTCATATCAGGTTTGGATGCTGTTTAATCCTACAGAAAAAAATATTCTTTGTTTTTACTTACATTGTATAAAGTAGTCATTATTACTTTTTAACCACGCTGGTGTTTGTCCATCAACACACAATAAATTATGGGTTGTAGAATCATATTACCTGGGTTTAGATACCAGTCCTATCACTGAACCATCTTACGATTTTAGGTAAATTATACTGCATAGCAGGCAGTCAAGAAGTTTTGTCTTCCTTTCTTGATTTTTCCTGTTTTGCCTTTCATATCATTTAATTGCCTTTAGAAACACACTTCTTTCTTTTCATTTTAAAGTCCACTTTCTTATGTATGTAAAATAATATACCTGCTATCCAGGTGCTCCAAATATAGTATATGTGAGAATTACATTACACACATGTGACTGGAATACACATGCATGTGTGTGCACCTGTACCCATACACACACATGTGCATGCGCGCACACACACCCCATTTCTAGAGCTGTGTTTCTCAACCAGTAGCAGTTGTGTCTCTTGGAGACACTTGCAAATGCGTGGAAATGTTTGGGGTTATTATGATGAGGGAGGGACATTTCTAGCACTTAGTAAGTGGGATCAGAGATGCTAAACATCCTGCAATGTGTGGGACAGTCCTGCACATTTAAGAGCTATTTTAATATCAACAGCATACTTGATAAACATTACTCCAGAAGAAACTCTAGAAAGAGAACATTATTAATATATAATCTTTAAAACACCTCTTCCTGTCACTGGTTGCTACCCAAATCTCTCACAAACATGAGATGTGATCCTGAAATGCTTTCTCTCTCCATTTCTATTCCTAACCACATAATATTTTCCTGATAATCGTAGGTGTTTACCTCTCTTCTTCTTCTCCATCCCATTCAGTGATTGATCACCTGCTTCCACTTAGACTATCAGGCTTCCTGCATTTTCTCTGAACTTTCCCTTTTCCCCTAAGAGACTTCTGGAAATAGTTCAGCAGGCAACATTTTGCTCCTAAGGGGCTAGAAGAAGGAAGAGGGGAGAACTTGAGGACTCAAATGTTTCTGTTTTTTCCTATTCCGCATGCAGAAATGGCATTGAGGCCGCTGCTGTCAGCATCTGAAGTCTCAGGGAGAGTGAAAAAGACAGTGTGGAAGGGCTGGGTAGGGAATAGGTTGCCATTTCTGAAGCCGCTTTTACATGCATCTTCCCCAAGGCAGGCAGAAGGACACCAGTACTGAGAGGGACCATTTCCCAAAGCTGACATTGTAAGTAGACACCTATGTGGTACGTGTCATCAGGAATCTATGCCTCTGTCTCTTCTGAATTGGGTTCATAGACAGATAGGTAAAGAGATGGTATTGTCCACATTAGTGATGTCTTTAACTGCAACTGAAAATGTTCATTGTATATAGGTATATAAAATATTACGTTCTCAGTCTAAAAAAATTGATAAAATAGGGGCATATGTTTATAAGAATAAAATTTCTCCCTGAATATGAATAAGCCACTAGCAGTGTTATATAAACTAATGAATAATTTTTATTATATAAAATCAATGGTTGAAGGAAAGAAGGAGTTCAAGTGAACATATAACATATTTTAAGTGATGATAAGAATCTTTGCAATTGCATATCTCAGTATGGTACTCAAATGGCTCTCTGAACTTGTACACTCACCAAATAAAAACTTTATATTTCAAGAGAATTGAAAGAGGAAGAAATTATCCTCATATTGTCTATCTTTTCTGTCTTTGACTATGAAGATAAATTATAACTTGAAGAAGGGACATACATCATCTATGTTAGGGCAAGTTCAAAAAGTGAGAGACACCACCCAAACATCCCTATCTTTTGTTTAAAAACTGTTATGGCTCATAAATTCAACCTTAAAAATCATAGCTTACATTTAGAAAGAAAACAAAAATTCTGTTTCATGTATAGGCATGTTGGAATAACCTAAGAAATGTCATAAACACATCATATTCTTATTTTACTTCTGTTCCCTGTGCTTCCTTATAAGAACAATTCAAATAAAAAGATAATAAAATGATATTCATAAAATAGAAAGAAAAATCCACGGGGAATGAAGAAACTATTAAATTTTGAAAAAACTGTGTAGCATCTTGGGTTTTAAATTTATTGTTTCACCAAACAGTATTTAAAAGGTGGGAAAAAGTGCCTTTAGTTTGGTAAAAGCTAACACTGAGCTTTAACTTTAAAAGGAGTGCTTGTGAAAGTCCCCTGGGACATTGGCGTACTTGGATAGCTAATGTTCATACCCAGCTGTTGGTTGAAACACAATAATAGGAATCTGGTGTTCAGTAAAAACTCAGTATAGGCAGATCAAGAATAACACTCAATTCTGTACATTTGAAACCCTAGGTTTGAATTGTTATTTTGATGAAAGGGGATCTCTAGACCACTTATTCTATCTAGCCATCATGCCTTCACCAAGACTGCATTACTGAAAAATACAGTAGTTAAATATTCTGCAATCTTATTTCTCTGGCTGAACTTCTGCATGAAATTGAACTGAGGCAAGCATTCATTCCATGATGGTGAACTATAATGTCTTATTGGCATCATACATGATAATTCTACCATCTTCCTCGTTACTGAGTCCAAGAGTAATATGGCATTGCAGCCTCTTCACATTGATGGATGGAAAATGATTTTAAAACTCTCGGTATAGATGGAAAGAGTATGGTGCAGATAGATTGGGTTGAGTACTTGATCATTCTGGAAAAAGCAATGGTTTAGGAATTACACTTGATTTTGAGGCCTGATTTAAGCTTTGCACAAGTCATTGAACTCTGGTAGCCCTCATTTCTGAAATAGGGATAATGCATCAACTCCTTTCCAGCTTCAAACGTTAGTTGTGAATAGTACTTAGCAACCTTCTGTAAAGCACCACCCCCAGTTGATAAAGTTCATCACTCTGCTCATTTTGTGATACTTTGCAAATCATTGTGTTGTTGCACTTGAACTTTAAAAGGGAATTTTAAAATTGTATGTCAATTCTTTATTAATTTGTAAATGGCCCAGGTCTTATTCATCTTTTTATCCCTAGGACCTGGCATAAAGGCTGATACAAAGTAGACATTAAGAAATTCATTCACTGAATGAACAAAGCATTTTTCAAACTGTAAAGACCATTTATTAATGGCATTCAAAATTAAGTTTTTTCACCCCCATGCTGCCTTTTCTGCTTGTATTGTTTTTTCTCTTTACCTATGCTATTACCTAGTTTCAAGTTTCTTCCTTGAAATGTTTTAATATTAAGGTAAATATCTATATGTCCATGTTGAGTAGAAAAGTGATCTAATTAGACAAACATCCCTTTTTAAATGATACTGTCTACATAGCTGGAACCTCTTAAAATTAATTTCTAGTATTAAGAATATAAAAATTACAAAAGTAGTTAATTTTTGGGGGGGGTAGTATAAGCATTTCAATATGATGATATGACTTTGGGCCATAGAAGAGAGGAGCCAGGGAGGGAAAAAAAAAAAAAAAAAGAAAAACATAAAAAAGAAAAAAAATGGCAAAGAAAAAAACTAGTATTTTTTTTCCTAGCCCTCCACAGGCTGAGAGTGTGTCATTTTCAGTTTCATAAAAGAGATAACTGAGACTCTGAAGCATTAAGTAACTTGCTCAAAGTCACATATTTGATTGGTAGTATAGCTACTCACATGTTTAACTAAAACTCTTGTAGTCTTTCTGCTAAATCATTTTATAGTACTCCAAAAATATAGTTACTGGGTTCAAGATAATTTAAACTCTGCTGAAAAATTATTAGGAGTTCAGCCCAAAACATACATTCTCCTACAACCATATTTTTAAATAATAAGTACTTTAAAACCATGTTGCAGCCAAAAACACTTCTATTCTTCTCTATGTTAAGTAGAGAACATATCTTCATTCTGAAACTTAAGGTGACAATTCATGTCCTTGGTTTTTTAGTCCTACTAAAAATGTAGGAGTTTTTTTTTTTTTTTGAGTTTTTTTTTATGAGTCTACTACTGTTCTGAAATTCACAATCAGTCAATTTCTTGGGCAATTATATATGTAGTTTATGGACTATTCTGTATATATGCTCTGAATTAGAATAGTAGTATTTAAATAAATTTCATTTGAAAGAAAATTTTACAAGTGGACAGATACAGATTCATGGCTTTCCTTTTTTTTTTTTCTACCAAATAATTACAAATCTTCTTGTTATTCCTTTTTAAATTTTTTTTTGTTTATTTATTTGTGAGAGAGAGACAGAGACAGAGTGTGAGCAGGGAAGGGGCAGAGAGAGGGAGACACAGAATCTGAAGTAGGTTCCAGACTCTGACCTGTCAGCACAGAACCCGACGCAGGGCTCGAACTCATGACCTGAGCTGAAGTTAGACACTTAACCGACTGAGCCACCCAGGCGCCCCTTGTTATTCCTTTTGAATTGTGTCATGTTTTATTTTTCCACTCGATTCCAATACCTAATAAGTTATTGAAGAAATTTCCTTGGAAAATACTAACATTTGAGAAAACAACCTCTGAAATGAATTCTCCCAAACATGGTGATTTTATTTTAATTAATGTAACTTATAAACCCCAACCTGCTACTTTACTAAGGGACTTTTCGAAAACTTGATGTGCAGGGGTGCCTGGGCAGCTCAGTTGGTTGAGCATCCATCTGACTCTTGGTTTTGGCTCAGGTCATGATTCCAGAGTCATGGGATCAAGCCCCGCTTTAGGCTCTGCACTGAGTGTGGAACCTACTTAAGATTCTCTCTCTCTCTCTCTCTCTCTCTCTCTCTCTCTCTGTCCCTCCCCCCTGCTTGCGTGCTTTCTCAAATGAAAAGCAAAAGCAAAAAAAAAAAAAACCCAAAAAACTGAACCTGATATGCATTGTCATTCTCTAGGAGCAAGATTAGGTGAAGCATATTTCTCAATTATGTTTAATTATTGTTACTTCTAATAGTAGTAGTGACACAGCTACTAACATATCCAGAATATCAATTTTGGAAATGTTGCTGTAACTATGTAACTTGAAGAGTGAGCTTGTGTGTATAAGCTTATATACACACAACACAAAACCAACAAAAAGCCTCTCCTAAGAAATAAACTAATATGTATTTATGCCAAAACGCCAAAATAAGGTTTTATGGTAGGCATAATTATAAGAACCTATAATTATAGAGATCATATTATATCAACAATGTTTATCAAGTATATCACTATATATGAAGTGTTGTGCTATGCAATTTGAAAGACACAAAGAGTAATAATATTTGGTCTCTGACTTGAGAGGTTTAAGTTAAACGCAAAGACAGAGTATATAAACATTTACAAATAAATATAATGAAAAGTCAGTGTGTACATGTCAAATAGTAATAAACAGTATAAGAATCAGAGAGAGAGTGGAGAAACCCTTGTGAGCTCAGGTAGTCATTAAAGCTTCATAGAGATGGAAGGTTCAAACTAGACTTTGAACGATACACTGGAATTACATAGGTGGAGATGTGGATGGGATGTTCTATGCAAGGGGATGGTACATACTCGATGATACAAAAAAAAGTCTGTTTGAGAGATGGATATGACTGAAGTGGAAGATCCCTGTGCAAAAGCAGGAATGAAGTGGGGAAGACAGTTGTGATAACTGACAACACTAGTTAGGCATTTAGACCTCATCCTATTTGAGAAAGGTTTGAATGACACTTTAGGAAAATCAGTTTGCAAGCTACACACAGTATAAATTGAAATGGGGTAAGATGGGGAGAAAAAAGTGGAGCAAAGGCAAGTGGAATGAAGTCAACAAGACCACCACACGCATTTGTGCTGGTTGTGCACTGAACATTTCTGGGGTACTATTATATAAACTTATATATCTGTGTTCAGTGACTGTGCAGATAAAAGGGAAATAAGGAGAAAATGGTACCAAAATGGAGGACAGCGAGCAACGAAATATGGCAAAGAAAGGTTTAAATTAACATAGCATGTTAGGGCCCTGATTAGCAAGGTCAAACTATTTTTCAAAAAAAGGGAAGATCTGTCCATGTGTGAAGTTCAAAGAAAAGGAAGCAATGGCAGAATGATTAAAGAGAGATGTACTTAAAAGAACTGTTTTCTACAAAGGTTGAGATAGAAAGGCCAGATAGAGGATCTGGTCTTTGATAACATTTGGATACTTTTATTTTTGAACCTAGAAGGAAAGAAGCAAAGATGGATATAGATCATTCCATCATTATTTCCTCAGGGAAGTACTACAAACATGCCTATGGAATACGGTAGAGAAAGTCAGACAATTCTGAAACACCAAATGCTATTTGTCCACCTGGGAAGGTTGAGAATGGATTTTCATATGATCCTGGGACTAAATGGTTATACCTGCTACAATGCTGAATTTTAATATCTGGTATTTTAGGGCCAACAAAATAAGCCCTAGTGTGCCCTCCAGCATACCCAGCTCTCTAACAATATATTCAGAGGGATAAGGGAGATGAGACATTCATTTTACTCATCAGTCAGTAAATTTGTTGTTAATGTCATATTTTAACCTTATGTTGTTAGGTCAGTTAATTCTATGTTTAATTATACAACTTTACCAATTAATTAAGTTATGTAATTAATCAATGAATATCTACTTAACATTTTACAATGATCAAAATATTGGGCTGGCATTTAGAGGCTATATGGACTTATAATATTTGGTCCTTATCCTCAAGGAGTATACTGTATAGGTGGAAAGACCACTCACACATACATACAAACACGTACACTCACAAATAGGTATAATAAAAGCCAATGTAAAATACTAAATGGTTGGTAAAGCTAACAAGTATTATGGGAACTCAGAGGAGAGAGTAGATGATCATTAGAGGGCAGAGCTTTGTAGAAAAGTGTGGCTGTCCTTTACCCTGAAAGCTAAATAGTGATACCTATTACAAAGTTTAATTTAAGTGTGTGCTCTTGTTTATTTAAAAAAAAATTTTTTTAACATTTATTTATTTTTGAGACTGAGAGAGAGAGAGAGAGCATGAACAGGGGAGGGTCAGAGGAAGAGGGAGACATAGAATCTGAAACAGGCTCCAGGCTCTGAGCTGTCAGCACAGAGCCCGACGCAGGGCTCGAACCCACAGACCGCGAGATCATGACCTGAGCCAAAGCCAGACGCTTAATCGACTGAGCCACCCAGGCGCCCCTGTGTGTGCTCTTGTTTAAAACCAAAGGGATATAATAATCCCGGTTATGTTTACTATAATTTGTAGTGCATGTTATACTCATGAGTTATGTTTTATTTATAACTAAGTTACCATTTTGGACTATCTTAGTCTTTAACAGTAGACATTTAATTTTTCCCTAAAAGTAATACATGATTATGGTAGGAATCTTGGAAAATATAAAGTAGTATATATATAATATTATATACTTAAGTATAGATAAAACATGATCTAAATAGAGATAAATACTATTACTATATTGTCATATGTTTTCCTATGGCAGGTTTGAATATTTTATGTAGCTCTTATCTGAGTCTGTCTTGTACTTCTTGACTCGATTCTGCCACTAGAATGTCTGTTCCCTGAGTTAAGTAATCTTTGTATTTCCTTGTTAGTAAATCACCATTTCTCCCATATGTGTAACAATAAATAGAAACCATTGCTTGCTTTTCACAGTAGACCGTGGAATTCTCCCTTTTAAATTAAAATTTTCTGTAAATAAAAGTTTTTGTCACTCACAACCTATTTTCAAACCTAAATCTGAATAATACTTCTTACATGCATCTTATTGTAGTTGAAAGGCCTCTCAGGTATGAATTCCCCCTTTTATTATAAGTGATACTTAAAAATGAAGTGCTTTTTCTTGCTTATAGGTACTTAAGTTTCTCTTGTACCCCTCCTCCCCTCATATATGAGATGTTCTTTTTCAGAATCTTTCAGGTTTCCAAGATACTGATTCATTCTGCAGTCATTATGTACTCTGGAGTGGGATGAAATTCTGAGAAATGGTTGGCAGCTGATTTCTAGGTAAGGAGGTTCCTAACCCTGTTAAGCATAGAATGACCTGTCCTGAAACAAATGTCTGTAACGTTTGTTCCCACATTCTAGATTCTTTGAAGGTTCATGTGAACTGCTAGAGAGTGTTCCCTTAATCATGTTGAAGAGTCACAAATAGGATTTTGGACAGAGTTGGACTTACAAATAATTGAATATTTGCTCTGCTGTCTATGAGCCAACATATTTTTTTTTAAGTTTTAGGCAAAAAAAAAAAACCTAAAAAAAATAGTGGCATACCGCAGGAAACTTTGCTCAGTGGCTTATACTTACGGGAGGGGGGCTTGCTGGATGTACTAAAAGAAAGTAGCGCATATCTATACAAAGGAGCATGATAGTTAGGGTGTAACTATTCCTTTAAATTTAAAATTCCTTTAAAAATTCCTTTAAAAATATACTTATGAACAATATTTTGAACATGAATAATAAGACATGCAGATGGTAAAAAAACTCTAATAGTTCTACAGACCTTCTTGCCAGAGGGTGTTACCAATTGTTGTGTGTGTGTGTGTGTGTGTGTGTGTGTGACCTTCTAGGAATAGTTTCTGTATGTATAAGCATACTTAATCTATTCTTTCATAGATGGAAATATAGTGCCCATACCATTCTTCAAGAAACTTGTCTTTTATGTCTTCCACCTTTAAAAATTATCTTAATAGTATACCTTAGGAATTATCCTATATCAGTGTCTATGTATATGTGTTATATTCATTACTATATATGTTTTTTATATAGATATACTAACATTTATTCCCCTATAGATGATTATGCAAATTGTTCCTGGCATTTTTATATTTCAAAAAATCTTCCAAAAATATTCTTCTACATTCTTATCTTTTCACATATATGAAATAATAGCTGTAGGATAATTCTTGTACACGCTACACAGACAACTAAGAGCCAAATTCTTGAGCCTTTGATTTGATGCCAAGATGTAAAGTTCCTGGAAGTTTATTCCAAGACCCATAGAAACTGAGCTCAGCAAAACTAGTAACATCACTTGAATGATCAGAAAATTTTGCTCGAAGGGAAATGGTCAGTCAGCTGCTTGGGTTGTAGGGTAAAAAAACCTTAGTGAAAAAAAGACTTGGATGTAGTTCAAGTACTTATGAGTTTAGGGAGCTCTCCAGTGTACTGAAGAGCTGCCACAGGAAGCAGTCTGTTCCAGTAGACCAGAAACCTCAGTTTCCCAATTTTTGTCTCCCCTGTCTTTGATCTTGCCCTTGAGATTCTGAACATTTCCAAGTCATCTATAACCCCTCAGCCTATTCTTTCTCTATTTTTAACTCACTTCATCCTCCATCTGCCTCAATCCAAGTCTATTATGCCTGTTTTTCCAACCGACACCGGCTGTGACCCACTTCCACCCTTTGATGTCAGAATTCCAAGATAAATAAGCTAAAAATGCAGAGGTAATGTCACTTGCATTTGACTGATTCCTGATAATGGTTTATATAGGTGTGTGTATGTGTGTGTGTGTGTGTATACACAATTTAAAGGTACATCAGAAGTTAATACCTGAGTGTCTTGATCTTTCTATTGCTGAGCTTTGTTTTCCTTTCTAATAACAGAATGACTTATTTATTCATGTTAATTATAACTGTCTGTAAATTTTTTGAGTAGCAAAGAATTCTTTTCCTTCCTGCTGAAGGCATGGCAATGGATAACTTCAAAAAGCCAATGTATTTGTTCTATTACTTGGTTTTGACATTTGGACCACTTAATACATTGACTAGTTGTAAAGAAATATCAGAATTCCTACATCTTTCCAGCTGGAAAAATGTAGGGGAGGACATTTTTCTGTATTTTTGGTTTACATATTCTTGCAAATCCTCTCACTAAAGGACTCAGATTATAGGGGGCAGGACAAAGGGAGGGTCTGGTATAGTTCTCTCATCTAGACATATGAAAGGAGAGAAAGGGAAAGAGAAATCTTGGTTACAAGTATGAGGAAACATAGTCAAAGTTGGCATAAGCAAAAGGAAGTTATTAATGTGCCCGAATAGTCTAATAATGCATCTTGATTCAGAGGCTTCAGGTACCCACTATCACCTAAGTTCTCTATTTATTTTTGGCTTTGCTTCATCTGTGTTGGCTTCCATCTCAAATATGTGGTCCCTGGATGGTACTATGGTCATCACAAAAGCTTAGCCCTACGTTCTCCCAGATTCAAATTCAATGAATCCCCTTTCCCACTCTAGCAAAAGTCTAAGACAAACTATCAGTGTTCTGATTATTTTTGGTTTTAGTCACAAGGCCTATCACAGTAGATGGGGCATGAAAACTATTATCTATTTATTTTTGGGTCTCTTCTACCCTATATCTGGTTGAGAAGGCTTATTATCCCACTTATAAAAAATTCAGGGAATTCTTATCAAAAGAATATAGAATGGTCAATGACAAAAAGATAAAATAAAAGTAAAATATACACGGGGCACCTGGGTGGCTCAGTCAGTTAAGCGTCAGACTTTGGCTCAGGTCATGATCTCATAGTTCGTGACTTTTTGCTTCGTGTGGGGCTCTATGCTGACAGCTCAGAGCCTGGAGCCTGCTTCGGATTCTGTGACTTCCTCTCTCTCTGCCCCCACTCACACTGTCTCTCTCTGTCTCTCAAAAAGAAAAAAAAAATACACACACACACACTATATAAAGAGAAATATACTACATAAAGAGAAAATATACTAAGGGGGAAAACTAAGGGGTAAAAATTATTTAGTAATGTAATGAAAAACTAACACTTATTAAACTGTTTGTTTGTATTATGTCAATTGATCCCTGGTAGGTCTTATCAGGTAGGAAATATTTTTATGATTTTTAATAATCATACATAATTAAAAATAAATTCTTTTTTAAAAACAAGATATAAATTAGTTTTTTTCTTAATTAGAAAGTTGTATCTTGCTCTAAATTACCTCTCCTATTTCTCAAAAGATTCATAAAAGTGGGTGAAAGCTGTTCATATAAACTTGTAAAACTTTAGCCTGGGGACTGACATTATACTTGCTGAAAATAGATCTGAGCACTTTGCTTCTTCTAAACTTATCATACACTTTCAGAGTGCACAGCATATAAACAGTGACCCTTTTTTTTTTTGGCCTAGACTACCACTCAACCATTCCCTTTCCCAACTGGAGTGGTTGGACAGTGTATAAGCAAAATTAGCTCTTTATATTATCCATATAAATCCATCCATGATGATGCTTGATTATTAAGAATCAAAGTAACAACCTATATAGGTTGTTTGTATTGTTGTTGTTGTGTTGCTTCCAAAGGCATCCTTTCCTTCAAATTGCTACTGGAACATGGCAACAGTCATTTCCTGCCTTTAGCTCTTTGGATGGCCAGTAAACAGTGTTATTTTATACTACTTGTCTGTTGTCCATTTTCACTTATTTGTCCCTACTATCTTATCTTCATTCTGTTTTTGATAAAACCCTACTAGCAATTCTCTTCCTAACTTACTATTATAACACACCCAATAAGTACTTAGGTATGATGCTTCAGAAAATTCTTATCCTGGCTTCATATCACAGTTGTAATATTTTTGATGTTGCTTATTGTCTAAAATTTTAACTTGCCTTTTCCATTTTCTTTATAGTATAATAATACTTAACATCTATTTAGCATCTGTACTTACCAATTTCTTATGGCACCTTTCACATTAAATAACTATCTTATCATTAGGAAACTCTAACACTGATTTGGCTTACTTGAGAAAAAATGAACAAAAATCAATGATTAATAATAAGAATCATCATCTCTTTCCTTTGAGTTATATTCTTATATAATAGAATATATTTGGGGACTGCTAGCATATGCACATACTGTCCTTTTGGAGTATATTTTCTATACATGCTAGTCCAAGGGAGATCCTAAGAGACATATTTTCTCAATTTTGGCTTAAAAATAAGTAAAAGAATAAGGAGTATTTCTCAGTAATTCATAACAAAGTAATGTTGGAAATATAAGAATGTATAAGACCACCAAATTGTAGGAAATAATAAGGTTGGAGAGAAGTAAGTGAATGGATTTTATGGAGGAATAATTGGAGAATAAGGAAGAACTTATATACATCTTATTGTCCTTTAATTATTTGAAAGGTGTTAATCTTTTATCCCCCTTACTACATGGTAATTTCTTTGAGTGTCATAGAAATTCTCCTTTGAAATCCTAGGCCTTTCAATGTGGAGATCAAATTTAATGAATTTTGAATACTGAGACTAGGAAGATAGCCAATCCAAGTGAAAGAAATATTTATATATGGCTACCACTGGAAACCAATTAACAATCTCATCTACAGTCACTCAAGTTATTTACGTGACTGTGACAGGATAACATTTATTAACATCCTCCCTTATCTGAATCATCAAAGGGAATCCTGATGAACCTGCAGAGAGGAAGATTGGGCTAGGGAGGGAGAAGAAAAGACTGGTTAATTACATGGACCCTGGTGCCAGACTTTCTGCCTTAGGGTCTGGATCTGTCACTAACCACATTTGGAAACCTGGGAAATTACTTAACCTCTTTATAGCTTTGACGAGGGTTTGTAATGGAATTTATCCTTTATTTGGATAAATAAATGGGTTAATATAGTAAAGTTTATAGAAAAGAGCCTGCAACTTACTAAATGTTAAATAAGGGCAAACAATGATTATAGGTAGGGATAAGAGAAAAAGCTTGACAAATAAGTTAATGTACAAAATAAAAAACCAAGAGAAAGAAAAAGAGGCAGAAAGAGTGGGAATGTGGGAAATCAGGATAAGGGGGGAGTTTGATAAAACATTTTGGGAAATGATGAAATGTGAAGAATATGGAGTTCTCCAGAGCAGGAAAGGAGATAAAAGAGAGAAAAGACGTAGGAAATGTTGCCATGATTGATCATGAATTGCATTTTCTTTAATATTCTCTGAGAAACACAAATAAAGAATAGGACTGCTTTTTAGATTTATTGCAGGGGAGGGAGAGGATTTGTGTAAATTGGGTACTGTTTTAGAACTAAGCCATATAAATCCTCACTTTTACAGGTTTTATTCATATGTTCCTTGATTCTCTGTCTTTTCTGTCCAGTCCTTCTGGTTATTGAGTTCAAGCCATAGTCCTAGGGAAATATGAGTGAGAACAGAAATGCAGAGCTTATACGTCTGGGCTCATGGTTGAGAGGAGGCATGAAAACAAAGAGAATCTTAGCCCCCTCATGAGCTCATAGGTGTTGAGCCATGGAAATTTATAGGCAAGTTTTATCATGATCACTATCATTAGAAGTAAAGAGTTTAAGCCCATCTGAATCTGAAAATGCCTCCAGCTGCTTTTTCAATTGTTTATATGTGATACTCATTACCACAGTTAGTATAGAAAACCAATTTCAAAAAGCAGTGCAGCTCTCACACAATCCTTATAAGAATGTGAGTTTTAATGGCTTTGGGGAAAGTAAAATAACATAGACATTCAAATTAAAAATCCACATATACTTTGATCCATTGATCTAATATCTGGGGATCAATTTTAGAAAAATAAAAGCACAGTATGTAAGAATATCAACACACATACACACAAATAAATTAGAACTATGTTTGGATGAAGTGAAAAAAAATTAACAAGCACATGTATGATCCCAGTAGAAGGAGGGGAAATAAAATTGAAACCTGTATCAAAATATAAGATTATGAGCATTATAATATTAAAAGAAAGTGTAGAAAAGAAAATGGAACCCATAATTTTACTGTTAGTACCTTAAAAATGATTATACACTTGAAGAAATGATCAAAATGAAAAGGTAAACTTTGGGATGGAAGAAAATATTGCAAAATATACATCTAATAAGGTGTTAATAGCCAAAATATATAAAAAGCTCATATTACTCAATAACAAAACAAAACAAAAAAACAATCCAGTTTAAACTCAGGCAAAGGACCTGAATAGACATTTTCCCAAAGAAGATATTCAAATGGCCAAGATGTACATGAAAATTTGCTTACAGTCATTAATCATTAAGGAAAAGCAAATCAAACCACAGTGAGATATCACCCCACACCTATTAGAATGACAATTGTCAAAAAGAAAAGAGATAAATGCTGGTGAGGATGTGAAGAACAGGAATCCTTGTACACTGTTGGTGGGAATGTACATTGGTACAGTCATTATGAAAAACAGTGTTGAAGCTCCTCAAAAAAAAAAAATAGAATGCCTTATGATCCAGAAATTCTACTGCTGGGTATATATTCAATGGAAATGTCACTATCTCAAAGGCATATCTGAATCCCCATGATCAGTGCAGCATTATTTATAATAGATAAGACACAAAAACAACCTAAAAGTCTATCAACAGATAAGTGGATACACACACACCTATACTAGAAATACTGTTCAGTCATAAACAAAAACAAAGTCCTGCCATTTATCACAACATAGATGGAGGGCATTACGCAAAGTATAATTAGTCGGAAAGAGAAGCACAAATACTATATGATTTCACTTATATGTAGAATCTAAAAACAAAAAACAAACCCATAAAAAAGAGATCAGATTTATGGTTACTGAAAACAGGGAGTGGTGGGAGGGGGAACTGGACAAAGGTAACCAAAATGTACAAACTTGGAGTTATAATATAAATGCATACTGAGGATATAATGTACAATATGGTGACTATAGTTAGCAACTTTCACATATACCATGCGAGCAGTATTAAAAGAGTAGAACCTAAAAGTTCTCATCACAAGGTAGAAACATTTTTTTTTAACTATAGAAGTGATGTGTGTTACCCAAACATGTTGGAATCATTTCACAGTTTATGTAAGTCAAGTCATTCTGCTGTACACTTTAGATTTATACAGTGGGATAAACACACACCCCAGTGTTTATAGCACCATGATCTACAATAGCTAAATTATGGAAACAGCCCAAGTGTCCACTGACTGATGAATGGATAAAGAAGTCATGGTGTATATATATAATGGAATATTACTCAGTCATAAAAAAGAATGAAATCTTGCCATTTACAATGACATGGACAGAACTAGAGACTATTATGCTAAGTGAAATAAGTCAGTGAGAGAAAGACAAATACTATAGGATTTAAGCCATGTATGGAAGTTTAAGAAAGAAATGAGCCAAGAGAAAGTAAAAAGAGAGAGGGAGGCAAATCAAGAAACAGACTTAACTAAAGAGAACAAACTGATGGTTACTGAATGGGTGGGGGGGGGGATGGTGAAACAAGTGATGGGGATTAAGGAGTCCACTTATGAGGAGCACAGGTAGTGCATGGCAGTGCTGAATCACTACATTGTACATCTGAAACTAACATTACACTGTATGTTAAGTAACTGCAATTTAAGTAAAAACAGAAGAAAAGAAAAACATAAACAATAAACCTATAGAGTGCTATATATCAATTATATTTCAAAAAAACTGGAAAAGCATGATATTAAAAAGTAACTTTCAAACCTTGGAGGACATTATCACAAGGTGAAAGTTAATGAATAATAATAAAGATAATACAAGCTTTAAAAAGAAGGTGATATTTATAATTATGGAAGGATGTTGCAAATTAGGACTATGCTGAGAAAAGAATATGTAGTCACCCTACATATTATCAAATTATCAAATTCACCCACAGCTGCATGAATATTGAAACCCTACACAATTATCAGGACCACTGAATTTTACTTTCTCTGAGAATTTCAGATAATCAAAAAATGTGAGAATTCATAAGGAGCTTAGAGATATCATCTAGTTGAGTTACCTACATTACAGAAGAGAAATCTGAAGATCACGTAAGAAAAAATGACTTGTCCTAGGTCACACAAGTCTTTGGCACAAAAGTTATAGAACACAGGCATTTGATTCCCAGAGTAATATTCTACTATAATAGTTCCATAGGTAGTACAAATACTATAAAAATACCATCATCTTATTATCCAAAGTCAGGATTTCTTGTTTGAGGTAAATGGCGTTTCCATATGATGGATAAATAATGTAATTTTTCTCTTAGAAAGTTAGAAAAATCAACCCAGAACAGAGTTTGTATGTCTGAGCATAGGACGCAAGATTTTTTGTTATAGGTCACCCATCCTTTTTTAAAAAAATATTATTTATTTTAAGATGGCAAGTAGGGAAGGGGCAGAGTGAGAGGGAGAGAGAATCCCAAGCAAGGCTCAAACCCACAAACCATAAGATCATAACCTGAGTCAAAGCTGAATGCTTAACTGTCTAAGCCACATAGGCGCCCCAGGTCACCCATCCTTTTATGAAGTTTATATTGTGTCATTTGCACATGAAGATTAACCACCGGTTCAAGAGTCCAATCTATATAGTTCCAGTAGCAGATTCACATGGTGCAGGTGTCATAGAGACCTGAAACTCTGAAGACATTGTAACTCACCCAGGATCAGCCTAGAGAAAGTTTCCAATGAGAAGGTTGTGGCTTGAGGTGCCCAGAGTGTAAGTGATTCATTCAGGGTCCTAATGGATCAGAGTAAGGAAGCAAAAATTTTAGTGGTCACGAGTGCTGCAATTTTAAGTGGGTTAATCTGTGTAGGCCTTTTGGGAAAGTGACCATATGGCAGGACGGAATACACGATGCAAGATAAAAGAGAGGATAGAGGATACAGGAAATTCCCTATGTCTCATTATTTGATTTTGTGGGTAAGACTGTGGGTTCCAGACTCAGATTGGCTGGATGTGAAGTCTGAACCCACTACTGACTGCATCACTTGAAAACGTGACTTAATCTTTTAAGTCTAGTTGTCTTAATCCATCAAGTGGGGGGAGTTAATTGGCCTTACCTTTAAAAGTTGCTGTATAAATGAGAGACTGCTAGTAGCATGCTCGGAATAGGGCCTAAAACATAATATGCAGAGACTAGGTATCAGCTGTTGTTATCATTGCCTTTAGTAGCAGACGCAGGACGCGCAGTATGCCAGGGACCAGGACCTTGTGTGAAGGCTGGCATTGGGGCTGCTTTCTCGACCTCACCGCCTTCAATGCCACATCCTCTCCATCACTATTTTGCAATAGGAACACACACAGCAGCAAAAAGATCAAAGCCTGCTTCCCCTTCCTTCAAAACTTTTGAGGTGCTCCTAAAGGGAGAGAGACAAAAGTTTTTCCTCTGTATTTGCCACCTGTCAGCTAAAAGACCCCAAAAGGGAAGAGTATTTATTTACACCAAGGATATTCTTACAACATAGCTCTTCTTAGCATTGCCAAACTCTTTGATGCTCAAATCCAGATATCTTGGTATTTGTATAGTACCCAGAATAATTCCTTGCTCACAGTAGCAGATTAATATATAAAAATATAGCATATACAGGTATATAAATGTTAAATGACTGAATCATTGAAAGATTACAAAGATGGGAAGAAAGCTGGGATTGAAAGAATAAAACCACACAGGGAGTAAAGCTTGCAAAGCATGATTTGGTTAATTTAAAAAATACATTGAGACGAATGGAAATTATCAGCCAGAGAATGTGGAACCATCTGGAAAAAAGAAACGAGAAACATTAGCCTGAAACAAGAAGGATGCCTGGAGTGAGAAGGGAATGGGGCAGAAATAGAAAAAGAAAAGAAAGTGGCAAGGAAGAGAAGAAGATGGAAAAGAGGTATGAGAGGCAGTCGTAGAATTTTATAGGAAAATAAAAACGGTAGATTGAAACGACTGGGGTTTTGGCAAGCAGGAAAAGACAACAGGCGTGACAAGCATGAAGCTGCAGAGAATGTCTGTTCACAGACTATTTGTGACTCACTGATGCAGCTATTTCACAAGAGATTTGAAAGACGATTTGAGAGAAAATTGAGGATATTATACACACAGGACTTTTTTTATGGTTCATCATGATTATTTACTTTTTCTTATTACATATAAAACGATTCTAAACTAAAACAATGATCTCCCGTCAAAATTTTGTGTCACTTGTTTTATTCTATATAAAAAGCACATCAGATTGGAAATGTGTGGAAGGGATGCTTCTCAGCATTCAGTTTTATATCCCTGAAGCTAATTCCATTTCCATGCCAAGTAGATGTTGGAAATTTTCCGTTGACTATTACACAAATTTCAAAAAGCCAAACCATTGAGTCAGAGGATAGTTTATGGCCCATTAACAATACATTTGCTTCTCAGAACTGTAAACACGGCCTTATGGATCTTAATGTAATTGTTTAGGATGAGTGTGTTGGCAAGAACTGTTGGAGTCTGTTGACACAGTCTGGAAAGCAATGTGTTTTAAGCAAATCTGCAAAATGTTACCAACTCATTAAGCTAAGAGCTTTATGCCTCAGTGTTCTAAAGCAATTCTGTAAGATACATCCGAACAAGGCTGTATATCCATTTCTGGTTCTGCCTTGATTGATGTGTGTATAAAAGGGGCTGACTGTATTTCTCATTGCATTATGCTGATGGTATTTCATCATTATTGTTGCTTTTTTTCATGGAACATTGTTCTTTCATTCTGTTATATAACTAAAAGAATGCAGACAAGCATTTATATACATTCTATGGAATAGATTTGGCTGTATTTAAATATACCATAGGAAATACAAAGGTGCTTCCAAAACTATGTTCCACAGATGCAATATTAATACAAATACACTCCCATTCTCCTTGCATGTTCCTTTAAAATTCAGTCTACCATAGATGCTTGCAACCAGAAGGGACTTTAGATATCATGCAATCCAACCTTGCCCTCACTGAGGTAATACTTTCTAGAGCATCTCTGTTGGGGAGACTAAAAGTCAGTACATTTCAAGCGAGGTAGTCTTGATTCTTTTGAAGTTTTCAAACGCAAATGAAAGAAACACAACTCAAACAAGGGGCATTGGTTCCTAAAACCAAAAAATTTAGCAATGTTTCTCATTTGCAGCATGGGTGGTTTAAAGGCCTCAAATTATATTACTATCTCTCTTCACCTTTTAATCCTGCTTTTTTTCCAGATGAATTTCTCCCGTCTGCTTTCTCTTTGAGGTGCCACTCAGGGGTCCCACATTACATCTTAATATCTCCAAGGCCAGTTCAAAGAGAAATTCACTTTCTAATGGTTCAAGTCAAACTTCTAGATTTGGATATAGCAGACTGACTTCTATCACAAACTCATCTCTAAACCAAACACTGGGACCAGGGATGAGAGATATATGGAACTCTCTAGTTAGGTCATATACTCACACACAGAGGCAACTACCAAACCAGAGTGATTTGTTAATTTAATTGATCTGATCTGCTCTAGATTATTTTCAATTGCTTTCTTTCTCTCATTCTCAACAATACTATGAGACACAATTCTTTCTTTTACCTCATTAGTTGATTCCTTCCTTTCTACTGATACTGGTATTGCCTTAATTCAAATTGTTAAGACTTTCCCTGGGACAATAGAGATACCTCTTTGTCTCTAGTCTTCTCTAAACTATTTTTTCATATTGTTTCCAGAGTGATTAAGTTTAAACTCATATTTCTCTACTGCCCCACACCAATCCTTCTAACCCCTTTAAGATCTACTCATTCTTTTTCTTTCTCAAATTCTACTTTAAGTAGAGATTAGTATTTCTCTCTTCTACTATCTCATGATTTTCTCTACTTTCATTTACATTAAGTTTTATATGCGTGTGTCCTCCACTAGATTACCAGTCGTTAGAAGGCAGAAACTATATCTTACTTATTTTTTATCCATAAAAGTAGTGAGAATGAGGTCTTGCCCAAAGTTAGCTTTCACTAAATGCTAGCCAAATTTAGTGAAATGCCAAACTGTCCAATATAAACAATAAATACTTTAAGAATGCAATCTAGGCCAAAGTACTCAAGGAAAGGCACATGTATTTGGTATGTAAGATTTTATAGACTTATTGAGAGCCAGAGGAAGGTCTCAGTGTCTGGTTAATATCAGGAAGATATTTTTCCATGGATGTTTTGTATTTCTATAAATCTTGCAGGTGAAGAACAACTGTAATTCTTAACTATATTTTCAAAGATGTTTTATTGAAAATATATAGCCATTGAAAACAGAGGATAATACTCCCCTCTATAGCAAAATGTGTGTTTGCTTGTGGTGCATTATAAAAGGTTCGGGTTTCCTTCGAGTTTCTGTCCTTTCTGCAGCCATTGCATGAACATGTGGCCCTGAGTTGATCCTTTCACAGCATACTGCAGGAACCAATATGTGGAAATGGTGATTCTGTGGTTACTGCTACTGTGGAGACTTACAAAACCTTCACCTTGAACTCAGGTTTCTCATGTCTTCTGTCAACATTCATGAAACTATGGCAGGCTAACTTGTTCCTTTGTAAGTAGGGAAAATATTAGAACCTTCACAGATCTGAATGGGCTGTGTCATAAAAATGCCCTAGAAGTTCTTGTGTACTTATGGAACTTTGATTTTTATAGTGTTATACCATGTCAATGATATACCACCAATGGTATGGCAGAATGCTAGCTGTGGTCTTGTATGACCCCAATGGATAATTTAAATATCTACAATAAAGTCAACATTTTGCTACAGTTATTGGCCACTTATTATGTACCAAGTGCATTTCATGAATTAATTTATCATATTCTGCATTCCTTAGTGAACAATACTACCACCTACTATGCCTGGGTTTCTTTCCTAAGTTGTCACTCTCACTTTTCTCTATACTTAATTAGACTTATATTTCTGGAAATGTATTATTTTTTGTCTCTCTGCTTTTCATATCCACACTTCCACCATAATCTCTCCCTCAATTAATGACATAGTCTCCTAAATCTTCTTCTTCTCCTCATCTTGTGGTCTGTACCATCAATTCTGTATACTGAATCAGAGTAAACATTCCAAATTGGAAATATGACCAAATTACTTTCTTACAAACCCTGTCATTGACTACCTTTGCCCTCGGGATAAAACCTATACTCCTAAACCAACTGCATTTAACAGAGACTCAAAATGATAGTAGATGAAATAAGACAGAAGTGTATTTCTCTCAGTTACCATTTTGGAGAACAGATCATGGTGATTCTGCTCATTGAAGTTGTTGAGCAAGAACATGCTAAAATAATAAGGATTTATCTAAGCTATATAATTCTTGATAAATTAGTTTTTTTTTTTCTTTTGTCTGTCTCTATTCATGAAAATACAGAGTGGAAAGCTTTTGAGAGGCCTTCTATTCCTGACTTTCTCTGAGTATAGGAAATATAATTTTGTAGAAATTTAGTTAAGAAAACAATAATGATCTTTTATTACTGAACTCTTCCCAAAGGGCTGGACACATCTGTTTCCCTGTGTCTTTTAACCAGTTTTATTTTTTTAATTAACATTTTATACTATCTTTGGTATGTAATCCTCTTCATATTATTTGTGGAAGCAGAATGAGTATGAATAAACACATAAAAACATTTTATATAATTTCTTTAGAAAGACATTTTCAGGAATCACTTTTTTTTAAGAGAAAGAAAGCCTGCACATGAGACAGAGGGGGAAGGAGGGAGAGAGAGTGTGAACAGCAGAGTCCAATGTGGGCTCCATTCTATGATCCTGGGATCATGAGTTGAGCCAAAATCAAGAGTCTGATGCTCAAATGACTGATCTACCCAGGCACCCCTCAGGGACCCCTTTTAAATGGATAAGGATAGGAAGGGTTTAACCTTTGCTGAGAGCTTATGCTATCAGAAGCAAACTGTGACATATTTTTTCAGAGAAGCAAAGAAGCATTACATCCTAATTTTAAAAATGATTCTACAATTTTAAAAAGGAGCAGTCAGTAATATAAGAACTGATAAAAAATGGTGGTAGTGGTAGGGAGAGGGCTTAGAACACAAGGGAATTCCCAGATATTTGTTACTTTTTATACTTTTAAAAATATTTTAGTTAATATACCCACTGCCCGTTTGTTTTCCTTTTCATCTTTGGATAGACCTGTATCTATATATGTATTCAAAATAGATGTATAAGTCTTGGAGATAAGAGGATAAATGAAGTCTTATGTCCTGGAAAAGGAAATTGGGATTTGTTAAACTTTAAAGAAAGTATCTCAGGTGAGGGATGGTGCATGTTTATACTGACCTTAGCTTATAGAGAAAACAGTCTTTTTCTTTTTATATATGTTCTTGCAATTGTAAAAACTGCATATAATATATTGACTTTGGCAGCTTGCATACACCTAGTCTTGCCAATACAGTTATTTGTAATTAAACTGACTTTCTTTGAAATGTTTAATTGGAATCCTTAAATTACTCAGCAGACTCATAGCCCAATTGATTGCCTGTCTCCCAAAGGGCATCTCTTGACCACAAACCTCCAAAGTGCTAATTGCTTTACTGCCCAAAACTCTAAGGACCAAAAGTTTGTGAATTGATTTGACATCTGACTCAGTCATTCATTTACAATATATTTACATCACACATTATTACACAACAATCACAGATGCCCCAGTGTTCAATTCAGAATGCCTGCCTTAATTAATCCCAATATTTATTTTAATGTGAAATGACTTGCTCTTTCTCAAAGACGTTGAAATCTGGAAAGTGGGGGAATGGTGCTCAAGAGTGTATATGTTGAGCATAAGCCCTAGAAGCAATGCTGACAAAAACGTTGTGGAATAAAATTTGGGAGATGTTTGCATTTCTTTCACTTTTAGACTTCTGTCCTTCTAGACAATGTGGACAACCTAATCCATAAGCAGTTTTGAAAATTGACCAGGTATCCCGAGCCTTAAAATAAGATGTTGAGTTTTGCATCACTGAAAGGTTATTTTAAACTTAGTTATTCATTAAAAGTGGATAGAATGAAGGATATAAAACCCCTCTCACAAAATTTCTAATTAGAAGGAGAAGTACCTCACAAAAGAAAAAGAAAAAAAAAACATATGGGAAGCAGGCTGACAGTAGATTTTTCAATTATATCAATTAGAAGTAAAATTTTCTTCTTTTCTTAAAGAAAAAGATGGGCCAACCCAATATTTACTTTTATTTTTGCCATCTACTATTTTCAAAAGAAGCAGAAGACAGTATAATGATTTATGAGATAAAGACATATACTTGAGGCATGAAAGGCTCATATGACTCATTTATCACTTTAAGTACTTAATCCCCACATAGTTTACATTAATCTATTGATTTGCTTATTAATCACAGACAGAAAGTTGACTTCATTCATTTTTCAAATTTGATCATAAAATTAAATTACCAAACAAATTCCAAATACCTAGCAAATTAGAGGCTATTTGGCTTCAACTCTGACCTTTTTGCTTATACCTTATTTTAATGTGTTCTCTGAAGTAACAAAATATAACCAATTACTCATCTATAGGTACCCTCTTATACTTGTTCACTTCCAAACTTTTCTATTGCTGGTCTGTTGTTCTGGAAAACATTTTTTTCTAAATATCTACAGCCAAAATTTTAACAATCTTTTAAGTCCCCTTTAAATGTCTTTTCCTTGTTTGCCACTGTTCTTTGGGGAGGGTAATGATTCGAGTAAGATCAGAAGAATATTATTCTTACTGTTGTGTAGAGGGGCTTAAGAGCAGAAACAGAACAGTTAAGAGGTTGTTGTAATAGTCTAAGGAAGAAACAATGATAACCTGGAATAGAGTATAATAAATGGAAAGGAGAGAAGTGGACAGATTGTATGTATATTCTGGAAGTAGACTTAATTGGTCTACTTCATGAATCAGATACAGACATGAATAAAAAAGAGGAATTAATAATTTTTTTTTCTTTTTGTCTTGAGCTAAATGAAGAAGGCTAGGGAAAAAAACACATTTTCTTGTAAAATTCAAGAGATTATTTTAAGCCATATTAAATTTGAAATGTCTATTAGAGACCCAAATTGATGGGACAGGAAGACATCGGATACAATTCAGGATGTTAGAGGATGGTGTGAAGGCTGAAATTATGAATATGGGAAATGAAAGTATGGATTACCTTTAAAAGCCCTGAGAATAGAGGCAATTGCCTAGGGAAATAAGTAGAAAGGAGAGGACTCTGAAAGGATCAGAAAGGCCAAAAACCAAAACCAAAACCAAAACCAAAACACCACACACGCATATACACACACACCCCAGAAGGATTTGGTTTTGCAGAAGGAAGAACTGTTAACTAGTGTCTTATATACTAAGAAAACCTGGCAAAATATCCATTAATTTGGCAACATGGATATCATCCAGAACTTTGGCAAGAACTTTGATCAGGAAATATTTGGAGTGGAAGCAAGATTGCTACAGGTAGAATTGTGAACTGAAGTTCAGGAAATAGAGAAAAAATTTACGAAGTTAACAGCAGCTGAAAGCTGATAATAGGGAAGAACTTAGGGCACAATGTACTGTTGAGGCAGGTTTCTCTTTTTAATAAGGAAGAACATGTCCATTAATGGGAATGACCCAGTGAAGAGGGGAAGACTGAAGATGCAAGAAGAGGGAGTTGAGGTGGCAAAATTTTTAGAAAGACTCTAAGGATTCAATCCAAGGGACAAGGAAGGAGGTACTGGCCTTTGGTCAAAGAAAAAGCGGTCCTTTATTTTATTCTGAAGAAGAGAAAACAGATGCAGGCGCAGGTACATCACAGATTTCATTTTGGGAATGTGAGACCTGAAATCAGCTTCCATTTTGCCAATAAAGTGCTGCGTAAAGGCCTTCCAGCATGGGAGCTGCAGAACGTGGGCCTGACAACTAGAGGAGAGGAGAATTTTTCAGAGTTGCCTCTGCAAGTGGGAAAGTGAGTTTACTGCAGAAGCAGATAAAATTTCATGGGACACTATTGTATGCCTAATTGAGATTTGAAATGGAAACTTCTCAATTTGGTTCTGTGACTTTCTTTACTCACATTCAAATGCATCTGGAAAGATGCAGAAGAAATCAGATTACTTTTTACTTTACATTGTAGTTAAATATTTACATATCTTATTTTTCCTCCATATAATAAAGTCATGAAGAAACAGTATGGAAAACAACACTAAAAATATAAAATTCCCATCTGTACTCCCCATAGCACTTAGCACATTGCAATCTCTTAATAAATTTATCAATACATTTTGGAATGAATGAACATTTTCCTTGCTGTCTTTGTAAATTGGGTCAAGGTTTTTTTTTAAGTTAAAAACTATTATGAATCATTACCTAGGAAATGAATGTAAAACAGGAATGTCACACTTTTTAAAAATCAGATTTAAAATAAAATATAGTGTCTTTCCATTTTTTCTTTTGCATTCCTTTCAGTCTCTCAGGAAGCTTAAAGAATATGTCCTAATGAATCTCCAAAATAGTATCCCAAGGTGGAGAAGCACAAGAGTGGCTGAGAGACAAAATAGAGATGCAGAGCAGTTCAACAGATTGCCTCAGAGGACTGTAAACAGTACTAATGCAGTATATAGTGAAGGCGGGGTGGTAGCCTGGGCTTCTTGCTGCAAACACCAAACTGACTCATAAAAGAGCTGGAACTGTGATACTAGCTTGTCAAGTGCAATGTGACCTGAAGCAAATCTCGATATGGAAACCTGTTTGCATATTAGCAGAAATCCTTGCA
The DNA here is from genome assembly GCF_007474595.2 of Lynx canadensis. Lineage (NCBI taxonomy): Eukaryota > Metazoa > Chordata > Mammalia > Carnivora > Felidae > Lynx > Lynx canadensis. The sequence goes on along the minus strand of NC_044303.2, from coordinate 149,992,921 downwards.
TTTAAACATCTTACTATGAAATCTCCAGTTGCTATTCAATATTTGGGTAACTTTTAGTTAAAATATTGGCATAAATTCATAGTAAGCATAATGGATTTTGAAAACATGTTTTCAAGACTTACTGTCTTGAAACTAAAATATGCATAGATATTCATTACATAAACCATAAAACAACACAGAACCATGACTTGTCACTTTGGGAAATGAAGACTGGCAGTTGTTATTGTTTTCCTTTTAATTGGCCTTAAAATAATCCAAGTGAGTGATAGTAGTCTCAAAGATTCAAATACCTGACAGCTTGTCTGTATCTGAAAAAAAAAAAATAAAGTTAAAAGAGCTAAAACAAAAATGATGAATGGAAGGAAAAAAAAACTGCTGAAAAGTATTTGGGGAATTATTTGGCTTTTCTTTCTTCTCTCTTCCTGTCCATAGAGAAAAAGAATACATTAACTAATTAACTTTGATCCTGTTAAAGGAAACTTCAAAAGGAGAGAATTTTTTGCCTATGAAAATATATTATAGTATTATCATCACATGCTGCTTCTGTACTTACCAAGTTCTTATACACGCACACAAATGAAACTGCTATTATTCGTTCAACTTATAATTATTGAATACCTATTATGTGATCTGCAAGAGCTGTAAACAAAGAACAAAAGATTATATAAAGATGGCTGATAATGTCCAGACTGGATGGCCGGAAAGGCCTTGCTGAGAAGATATTTGAACTAAAATGTGAATGATACAAGGAAGCAGTACATGAAAAGTTCTGAGGAGAGAATTTTTCAAATGGAGGCAGTGGAGGGGAGCTTCAGAATTTTTATATAGAAAGATCTTAGGGATTTAGTATTTAAGACGAAAAACAGGAGCGTTCCTAGAATTTATCATATTCTAACTAGCATACTTCTTCTAATTGGACTGCATACTCATTTATTTTAATGAGATGTAGAAATAAGCGAATAAAAAATATGATGATGTTAAAACCCTCATGCAGTGTCAGATGAGTAAGGTACCTTTACGCTGCTCTCCGGGGATAAAGGAATAGCAAATGCTGAATTCCCAAGGCAGGAATGCAGCAGTGTTAACTGGGAGTTTAGGAAGAAGAGTAGTGTGAGAAGAGATGGAGTGAGGTCAAGAATGAGAGAGGCAGCAGACCATGGGGAGGACTGGGTCTAGGACAAATTAAGGTAGATGTGTTCGATCTGCGTGCAGAGGGCAGCTGTTGGAGGGTTTTAAATACACGAGTAATGTGATTTTACATATGTTTATATTTATTCTGCTCTATGAGGAAAGGACTAAAGATATGTTCAAGAGAAATCAAAGGTAACAGCTGGGGCTGTTATAGTAGTCTGGCTGGGCAATGATGGTGCTCGGAATAGGTGAGAGCCAAAGGAGATTGAGACGGTAGATGGATGCGGAAGGTATCTGGAGACAGAGCAGGCAAGACTTACAAACGGGTTGGATATTGGGGGTGGTGATGAGGAAAATGGTAGCCTCAGACTATTAATTGAAAGGAGAAAAAAAAGCATATGCATGTGTCTCTTTGTGTCTATGACTGTTGATAATTTATATTTTAATACTACTGTGTACAGTTAAAATTTATTACACTAAGTTTTATTGTCTCTCAGTTATAATTTTGAGAGCAAAATATAATGTTGACATACTCAACTGAAGTACTTTCTTCAATTTGTTAGTGATTCCAGTGGAAAATAAATAATACGTTGAACTGCTAAGAAAGAAAAAGTAAAATAAAATTGATTTAAAAGTACAAAGTGATTTCTGATCTCTTTTGTATTCATTTGTGTCATTAGCTACCATATACTTGAAAAATTTATAATCTCTAGATAATTTGACAATTGTTGAAAGCTTACAAGATCTTAAATTAAAAATACAAATCAATTAGGATAAGATTTATGCATTATACCAGTAAACACAATATCTCTTAAATATCACTTTCTATTCATATATGGTGGCAGACTGCAAAGCACTTCATCAGTTACTGGGTTTTCTTTTTACAACAATTATGTGAAATGCCAGAATAGCCATTATGATTATTAACCCATTGAGAATGCCAGGACTTAGGCTAAATAACTTGCTCAAGATTGCACAGATAATAATAGAAAAGCCTGACTCAAAACTCATGACCTCTAGCTCTAAATGAAGTTGCTTTTCTATTATAGGGAAGCATATACACACATACACACACACACAGAAATAGGTTTTAATTTAGAAGTATGCTTGTATATAAGCTGATTTATCATATCTACTAGGAAGCATTTCTACAATACATGTTAAGGCCATTAGATGTGATATTTTTGGATAAAATATAGATCTAAAAATATTTTGGAAAATTATAGAAAGAACATAGAGAGATGTTTCTTCTCTAGAAAAATATGTACTGTAAAATTTAAGTCTTTAATACATTTTGAGTTAAGTTTTGTGAGTGATGTAAGATAGGTGTCCAATTTAGTTCTTTTGCATGTCAATATTCAGTTTCCCCAAGTCCATTCATTGAAGGGAATATTCTAATCCCATTAAGCATTCTTGGCTGTCAAATACTCTTTGACCATATATGCAGGGGTTTATTACTGGGCTTTCAATTCTGTTCTATTGGTGTCTTCTTTTATGCCACTATCATATTGTTTTGATGATACAGCTTTGTAATGTAGTTTGAAATCAGGAAGAGGGATGATTCTGGCTACTATCTTCTTCCTCAGGATTGCTTTGGCTATTGGGGTCTTTTGTAGTTTTATTCAAATTTTAGAATTGTTTTTTCACCTGGTCTCTGCAAGAGTAGGACTGACTCTGGACTGGTGTTAGAGTAGGGCTGGAAGCAGGTCACAGGGTTGCATCAGAATCCAGTTGGGTCTGAAGCTGTAAAGCCTCTTACTGGGGCCACAGACAGATGTGGCTCCTCCAGGGTCCCTTGGTAGATGGCACTGGTTGAAGGACCATGACCAAACAGGGCTAGAACCAGATCCTTAAGGGGTCAGGGCTGCCTTAAGTTGACAGGTGGGACCATGTTTGTGTAGTCTGCCACCAGGGTGCTGTCCTGCCTTCCTGAAGCAGCTCTGTTGATATTGGGCTTCAACCAGGGTTTCACAACCTCCTAACTGGATCCCAAAATTCTCACAAAAGCACTGTATTGGTGGATCTCTTTCAAATCATTGTGTTAGATGTGAGCTGGGGCTCTCCTATTCTGTCATCTCGTTGACATTCTTGTTATATTTTTTATACTGTGATTTTGGATATTTCCTTATTCTCTGATGTATGGAATGTTAAATAGCAAGCAATGGTACCTTGAACTATGTTCTCTCTTCTGCATTAAATAAAACGCAAATTGCTCCAATAATTTCCTCAAATTAATTTTAAAAATGGGAATAGAGAAAATTGTTGTTCATGATATGTTTAGTGTATGAAATAATGACTAGAGAATATCTTTAAAGACTACTCCAAAGGAAAAAAATCCCTAACAAGGAAGGCAATGTTTCATCTTTACTAATTTTTTTTTCAGATTTTAAATCAGACAACACTTAGTCTAGCTCTGTTCTAAAAAATAATTAACTTTGGTACTTTGATTACTTTAAGGTACTTTGAATTAAAGTAGTAAAAACTTGTATTTACTAAAAATCAGCTAGGTTTATCTTTTTACAAACCATAGGTAATGACACAAGATTTTTAAAGCAAATAGTGGTAACAAGAGTTTTCTTTGGTGATAATATCTCTTAGAGAAGGAGACAGGCCAGTAAGTTACATGCTTATTTTCCTTCTCTTGAGATGTTATTACGTTCTACATATTTTCTTGAATAGATTAAAAAAAAGTATTAAATCTCTTTATCCTTTGGTTAGAAGGCGACAACGAAGGTTGGAAGTGAGTATTTTCCCTAATAGATAAAGACTTCTCCCAGAGGTAAACTTTAAACTGCTGTGTGTAGCCTGTTGCTATTGGCAGGCACACATGAGCTCAACTTCAGACCAGCAGGACTTACAATTCACCTCCATGGGAGATGCTAGAGGTTATGCTGCATGTATACCCACAATAAGTTTCATTAAATAGTATCTATTATTTTCACTCAAAAAATCAATAGAGACTATAAAATCTATGTAACTACTGATCTTTTCTACAGGGTGGAACAGTTATAAAATGCTTTTCTCCCTCTGGGGAGAAAAGGTGTTAAGTGTGAGACATTAGAGGGCTTTAACCGGCAGCTTTCCATGGTGGCCCCATTGATATTTGGTCTTGCTATAATGGAGTTTTTTAGGATGCTTCTAGGCACAAGCGATATTTGGGGATGGACTTAATTGTTAGTCTTTCACTGAGCAAATTTCCCATAGAAAGTAAAAGATTTGGCCTAGACCTTCTACTTTCTTCAATCAGAGCACTCATGATTGATGGAATGACGCCTGGTTGTAGGGAGGTACGTATTTCATTCAGACAGAGATGCTACTGAGGACCACAGTCCAGGGTTTAAATCTCACCTGGAACTTTCGGAGACTTCATACAACTCACTTAACTAACATGTCTTCATAAGAAATCGGTCCTATAACTAGTACATTGTTCATTATTATCAGAAATAAGTCATTGTCTTTCCAGAGAAATGCACTGAGACGTCTTTAGTAGCTGAAGACAGTGCTTCTCAAGCATTTCTTTTTTTTTTTTTTTAAAGACTTGGTTTGGGACTTTAATTTAAAATCGTAATTAAGATTTATTAGCTTTCTCCCCAAGAGTCAATTATACCCTTATCCTATGTAGGTACAAACCAAGAACAAATCATTAATTTTTGTAAAAGATATTTCATTGTTTCTTTCTCTATTTACCGAAGAGACTTAAGAAAGAAATCTCTCTCCTGGTTCTTAGCTTGTTTAGGTTGATAAAGAATGCAGGTTTTCATGGGTGGCAAATATAGTCCGTGAAACTTCTTGGGCTCATGAGCTGAGCTGTAGTAGGGACTCAGGCAAGTGATATTTCTAAAGGAATACCAAGTTCTATGGAATGGCTTTGGGTTTGTTCAAATTTTATTTTCATTTATTTACTATGCAGTGATGGCCAGAGCCTGGATTCAAAGAGGTCTCTTCCCAGAGCCCCATCTTCACATACTTGTGGGATATCTATGACCTTTGCCTCTGTACCCACTGTCCCCAGTCTTGACAGATAAATCTATATTAAATTAATAATTGCAATATCACCTTAATTATATTTACTGTTTTAGCCTTCAATGTGTACTTAACATTTTTAGTTAAGTCCTTTTTCTGCCATCATTTAACAGATATTGGTGAGAATGTGCAGAAACAGGAAACCTCTTACACTGTGGTGGGAATGCAAACTGGTGCAATTGCTCTGGAAAACACTGTGGAGGTTCCTCAAAAAATTAAAAATAGAATTACCCTACAACCCAGAAATAGCACTACTAGGAATTTATCCAAAGGATACAGGAATGCTGATTCACAGGGGCATATGTATCCCAATGTTTATCACAGCGCTATCAACAATAGCCCAACTATGGAAAGAGCCCAAATGTCCATCAACTGATGAATGAATAAAGAAGATGTGGTTTATATATACAATGGTATACAAGTGCATACTTGGCAATGAGAAAGAATGAAATCTTGCCATCTGCAACAATGTGGATGGAACTGGAAGATATTATGCTAAGTGAAATAAGTCAGTCAGAGAAAGACAGATATCATATATTTTCACTCATATGTAGAATTTAAGAAACTTAAAAGACTGTGGGAGAAGGAAGGGGAAAAAATAGTTTCAAGCAGAGAGGGAGGCAAATAATAAGAGACTCTTAAATACAGAGAACAAATTGAGGGTTGATGGAGTGGGGAGAGGGAAAATGGGCGATGGGCACTGAGTAGGGCACTTGTTGGGATAAGCACTGGGTATTACATGTAGCAATGAATCATGGGAATCTATGCCTGAAGTCAAGAGTACACTGTATACCCTATATTTAGCTAACTTGACAACAAATTATATTTTTAAAAAAGACAAACAAAAATTTCAAAGGAAAACTTACACTTTTTATATTTTTTGAATTTGAAATAACTTCCTATTTTTAAACATACCAGTTTTCCATCTGCATAAACATTATTTTCATAGCATCCTTGCACAGGATAATGAGTCATTACAATATATTATTGGAAGAAAAAATGAGGGAGGAGGACATAATCTGTGATATGCTGAGAATTAATTCTCCAAATGGTCCCCATCAAAACACAGTCAAGTATTTTTTTTTTAAGTTTGAGGAACTGGTGCATTGAATTTGAATATTTCCGAGTCATCAAATGAAGATATGTAAAGAATTATTGTAAACAAACTATTTATCAAGGGCCATTTTTATTCCAGCCATTTTTCTTCTTTCATTTTCCTTTCCTCCTTTCTATGCTTTCTTCCTGATTTAGCTTAACTTCTCCTTCATGTATAAACTCCACGTCTCAACTCTAATATTGTTTTGCCTGTCCTACTGCAATTCATTTTTAAAGAATGGAAGAATGTTTTAGTTAAATTTATTCAAATATTCAGCTGTCCTAGGTTCTCAGAAATTTATACATATGACAAGTTTCCATCATTTAAAAAAAAAAGCAGTAAGATTCTAGCAAGTAAGTGTTCTACTTCTGTTTGAAATTTAACAACCATGCTTTCAAAAGTTAATGTCAATATTTAGAGTGCAGTTGGGTTTATGTAGTTTACTGTCTGTCCATATAGAGTGGCATTTAAAAATTCAGTCCTCTACTATTCTTTACCAATTTTACTTGTTCTTGAGGTTTCCGTTCGAACTTAATCCCACAATGCGAAATATACTTCTGGGAAGTTAGTAGATACCTTTCTACTGCATGCATACTTATTGAGTTCCTAAAAAAGGCCCATATTTTAAGTTTGTATTAGGTTCCTAAAATAAACCAACTGGAGCCAAGATGGTCATTGCTGTCTTGATCAAAGTAACCAAGTGAACGCCAAATCTCACTCTATTCTGTAAACACAGCTTTTTAGGCATTTCTTACTAAGTGTTAAGAAAAGACAAAGTCTTGAAGATGACAAAACAAACACTTTGCGCTTGTGTAGTTCCCTAGAAATTCAATATGCTGTTAAATTATCACTACCAACTGAGAAAATAATGTGTGCTAGGCAATATGACAATGCTTTATGTATCTTATCTTTTTCAAAAACCACAAGGTTTTGGGACAAATTGCTTACGTTTAGATTCTAAGTCCCAACACTGCCACTCACTACCTGCGTGATCTTAGGCAAGTTAACTAACCTCTCTGCAGCTCAGTTTCTTAATTTGTAAAATGGGCAGAGTGACATAACAGGCCTCAAAAGGCTGTCACAAGAATTATGCAAGATATTTACATACCATGAGCTTACCTAGCACTATGTGTGGCACATATAAGTGCTCAATAATTAGCTTTAATTTACAATAAGTCTGACAAATATCCTGAAAAGTTTGGTAAGGGTTATTTTTTCACACGTGTAGATGAAGAAAAAAGAGATTATAATCTTTTATTTATCAGGATAGCCTAGATTATGCTATGTAACATAAAAGCTCAATATCTCAATGACTTAAAAACACAGTTATTTCTTGCTCATGGTATCTGTCTATCGTGAATGGCTGGAAGCTCTGTTCCTGTCATCATTGTCCTTCCTCCACGACAGGCTGATAGATTTCCCAAATGTTTTACATGATAGAGAATTCTGTAGGTTATTGCACTCACATTAAATGTTCTGACCCAAAAGTGATGCAAATCACTTCTGCTCACAACTTTTGGGCCCAAACTAGTTATATGACCACACCCAACAACAAAGAGCCAAGAAGTTTAATTCTATGAGGGGCACTAATGACTACCATAGATCTCATTATCCATTAACTTAAATTATTGAATTCTTATAATCTGACCATCACTTTTCTGGGCACTACAGATATAGCAGGGAACAAACCAGATATGGAATAAGTTCCCATGAAGGCTACATTCTAATGTGGTAGTTAATAAAAAATAACAGAAAGCATGAATAAATGGATAATTATTTAATAAGAAAAATCAAATGTTAACTATGCAAAAAAGTTATAAAAGGACAATCTCATAAGAAGTAATTTGTTAGTAATTTAGACCGATGAGCAGAAAAAAAAAGTCTCTCTGAGGAGGTGACATTTGAAATAAGAACTGAATAGCCATTAAGAACTGGTCCCATGAAGATTGGGAGGAAGCACTCAAAGCAGAGAGCACAGCAGTGCAATAATTTCAATGTAGAAACACATCTTTTGTATTTGAGCAGAAGGAACATAAGTGTGGAGACAGCACGATGGTTGAGAGAAAGAATGTTAAAAGACAAATGGCAGCAGTAAGCCAGGGAAAAGTTTTGTGTTTTTTTCTACTTGACGGGAAGGTGAAGGGTGAAACATTAAAATAGTTTGTAGTTTTAAAAGATCCTAAGGGGTAGGGGCACCTGGGTGGCTCAGTCGGTTGAGCGTCGACTTTGCTTAGGTCATGATCTCACATTTTATGAGTTCAAGCTCTATAAGAGGCTCGCTGCTGTCAGTGCAAAGCCTGCTTCAGATCATCTGTCCCCTTCTCTCTGCCCCAACCCCATTTGTACTCTCTGAAAAACAATAAAACATTTACAAAAAGAGAGAGAGAGAGATCCCACAGTGCATTGTGAAGAAATGGAGTATGAAAGGTCAAGAGAGGAAGCAGAAAGTGGACAGATATGAAATATGTTTTGGGGAAGATCTATGATCCTGTTAATGGATTAAGTGGAGGATGTAGAAATAGAAATGAACCAAGAATGATTTCTCAGGATTTTTGCCTTAAACATCTATGTAGATAGTAAATTAGCACTAAGATGGGGGAAATTGGGAAGAAAAGCAAGTTTGTGAGTGTGAATGGGGTAGGAATATGGAGATATGCTATGATAATGTCAACTTTTGGATGCATAGTTGACATCCAAATTGAGACATAATAAAGGAAGTTATATATAGGAGTTTGGAGACTAGGTTAGGTTTAGATATATAGATGTGGAACAATTCATTAACTAGATGATATTTAAAATCATGGAACTGAATAAAATAACCTATGTAAAATATGTAGATAGAAAAGAAAAGAAATACCAGCAGTGAGGCCCACATCACTCCAAAATTTAGTGATCATAAAAGGCAAGCAAGCAGGACACTGAGAATGACCAGTAGTAGGAAAATAATCCCACACTTAAGTTAGGAGGTAAGTCTTTCAAGAAGCAATCAGTTCCAATGAATGTTCTTGAGAGATAAAGTAAAATAAGAACAGAAAAGTGTCTGTTGGGCTTGGCAATATGGAGGTTATTATTTGCCTTACCAAGAGCAGTCTCTATGGAAGGGTATAAGAATACCCTTAATTGGAGTAAGTTAACTTAATTAACTTAATTGGAGTAAGTTAAGAAGAGACTTTGAGGTGAAAAAGTACAGATGAGACTTTCACTATGAAGAAGATAAAAATGGGGCGTTGATTGGAGGAGGATGTAGTGTCAGTGAAAGTATTTTAAAAAACTGAGGGATGATAGATATAATCCAGCGGATGGGGGGCAGAGAGGAAGGGAGATTAAGAAAGAGAAGAAAAGAAAAAAACTGATGGTGCAGACAAAGTTCAGGAACAAAGATCCTGAGAAGAAATGGGTGTCTGGAATCCAGAATACAAGTGGACTCCAGCAAGGATAGTTCATTCACAAATGCAGGAAATAAGGGAAGTATCTATGCTAACAGAGGCTTATTGGCAGATCTGTGGAAAGTAGAGGAGACACCTCTGGTTGGAGTGCTTTTTTTTTTTTTTTTAAATTTTAAGTATGAGATAAGATCAACAGCTGCATGTGAAATGGGGGACTACAGGTGGCTCTAGGAGAGAGTTCAGGGTGTGAGCTATTCAATTTGGAGAGTGGTAAAACAACAAGTATGAAAATATTTCTGTGTTGTGTTGGATGATTTTATCCCTGTGTACATGTTCATAAATATGTTCTCAATTGTAGTAAGATCCGTTAGCCTGATTTATATTACTCTCCAGCAAAGTTCAGTTGTTTGGATGCAGGGATGGACGGGTAAAATAGGTAAATGTAATCAGGATGAGGCTTTGCCAAGAAAGATGGAGGAAGAGATATGTGAAATAATTGTTTGTAATGGTAATTATAATGCTAATTAGCTCTAAATTTAGTACACAGAAGTGGGGCTATGACAGGTTAGAGGGTAGAGCTTAATGGCAAAAAAGTGGTATGGTGCTGAATTAAAAATCTTACTCTTTGGGGGTAGACAGGCATATAAATAATTAACTATAAAACAATGTGATATATCCTATCTTTAGGCAAGTTTAGAGTCCTATGGGAATAATTAATTCTGCCTGGGAGTAGGGGTTGGGGAATATATTGAATACACCCACCTCTTTCTAAGAATTATGACAAATCTTTAGAGCAGAGGTAGCCTTTTTACTACCTAGGCTGTAAATAACATTTAGAATTTGGAGAGCCAGTCACTATGTTGAGAGCATATTTTTTCTACAACCCTCCCTTATGCCAGAAACAGAGATATCAGTTAAGAAGCTACTATTGTAATCTGGGCACATGGAGACGCACTAAATTTTACCAGGTTCTCAAGTGATAACTGAAATGAAGAAACGATGCCCTGTTGGACATTAGAACTAGGGGACAAAAAGAAGGAAACATAAAAGATATAGTTTGGAAGAATGGAAGAAATAGCAATACCATGCTTATAAAAAAAAAAAAAAAAAGAGCAGAGCCTGTCTGGGAGAAAAGTGGCTGACATTGGGAATGAGACATTTGAGCTGGTTATAAAACATGTTTTGGGATCAGGTGAAAAAATACAGTTGGTGAGCCAGGACTAGAAAGGAAGATTGGGAGCCACTAGAATAGGAATAATAGTTGACCACCATATTCATCAAGATGCTTCTCAGCCCCCAAACCTGTAATGGTTACTTATGTTATCAATTTTACATTGCCATAATCTCTTCCAATCTAGACATCAAATTTCTTCCCTCACTACTTTTCTAGTCAGCCCAGACACCTTACCAACCTCCACATATTCATGTTTATATCTACCCCCTGCATTTGTCTTGTTCTGTTTCTTTTACCTGGAATGTTTTCACTCTTTCCTTAGCATGTATACAAATCTTACCCATCTTAAAATCTACCTTTTCCTTAAAACTCTACTCTAGACCCAAATTGTAGCTATATAACAGACATATAATTTCTTTTCACACTTAAGGTTAGAACTTGCTCTTGTAATAGCTCAATTTTTCGATGTGGTTAATTTCATTTGCCTAAATGGATTTATTGGCAATAGAGCTGTAATCAAAAGAGCACTGGATTTGGGTTCTTGAGTTCTGGCTTCAAATCTTTAGCTTTTTAACTTCACAGAGCAGTGCAAAACATTTTCCTTAATTGGTTTCTTTACTCATAAAATAAGGATTGCAATTCTTAACCTTCAAGGTTATTATTGGATTACATGAAATGATGTGAAATATTAGAGTTTTTCATCATGGACCACAAAATCCACTCTAACTAGTTGTGATGGTTAGTATTTATTTATTTATTTATTTATTTATTTATTCATTCATTCATTCATTCATTCATTCATTCATTATTTAGAGCAGAGGAGAGAGTAAGCAGTTGAGAGAGAGAATCCCAAGCAGGCTCCATACTGGCAGTGCAGAGCCTAATGCAGCGCTCAAACTCACAAACTGAGATCATGACCTGAGCCAAAACCAGGAGTCAGACATTTAACTAACTGGGCCACCCAGTGCCCCTTGTGATGATTAATTTTATGTGTCAACTTGGCTAGGCCATGGTACTTAGATACTTGTTCAAACATTCTAGATCTTTCTGTGAAGGTATTTTTTTAAATGTTTATTTATTTTGGGGCTCCAGGGTGGCTTAGTCACTTAAGTGTCTGACTTCAGCTCAAGTCATGATCTTGTGGTTGACGAGTTTGAGCCCCACGTTGGGCTCTGTGCTAATAGTTTGGAGCCTGGAGTCTGCTTCAGATTCTGTGTCTTCGTTGGTCTGTCCCTTCCTTGCTTGAACTCTCTCTCTCAAAAATAAGTAAACATTAAAAAAAATTGTCAACTTATCGATTATTAGAAAAAAATTGTGAGAACAGAAGTCTTCTGTTATTCCCCTTTGTGTACCTCTAAAGTCCCAAACTTCTGATATTCAGGTCACACACAGATTCTCTAATCAGCTACCTTTATCTTTGTTCTATGTTTCTCCTCTCTCCCTGCAATGCACCACACTGTTAACATTTTAAAATTTAACTTCTGCCAGGACTAATTTTCCATTTATTCCTGAAATCACATTTTAGGCACAATTTTAGTAGTAGGCCCATTTTTTTATGACAATGTCTGGCATTTGGTTCATTGACTGATTTAATTTTGGGTCAATTGATTTAAAATGTAGACTACTGATGTAGAAATCTCCACAGTACTCTGTATTAAAGAGACTTACATTGGTAAGCTTGATAAATGCAAAAAGATAAAAGGAAACACGTATTTGGATGGCCAACAAAATTAGCCAAGTTTCAGAGCAGAAAGTATGAGTACTATTTAAAAATTCTGAGTCATATAAAAAGAAAAAAAGAGGTGCTTTTTCTTCCATGAAGAAATGGGATTTATTAACTTATCTGATTCTATTGATCTCTCATGATGAAAATATTAGGGCTGGGCCACAATGAAGTGAAGATAGGTATGCTAAAAGCTAACAGCTAATATAACTGAGTCCTAAACTTCCTGCTAGTCACTGAGCTCAATATTGTAAGTGCCATTGATTTAATTCTCACAATAGTTTTTAATGAAGGTAAAACTTCCCCACTGTACAAATGAGTAAACTGAAGAACTTGTAAGGTTAAGAAACTTTCCAAAGATATAATAAGGGCAGAACATTTGGGCTCTAGAATGGACCTCCTAACCGACATTCTACTATTTCTCACTGAACAGCATTATTACTGAGGCGTTTATTTTTTGTTCTTATATATATATACTTTTCTTTGATGGCCAAGAGAAGTAAGAATTAGTGAAATTCAGCTTCCAAAGATTTTGCTATCCATACATGAAAGTTGCTCACCAGATCATTTTCTTTTTTTCTTTTTCACCATCCACCTTATTTTCACCCCCCCCCCTTTTTTTTTTCAAGTAAAATATGAACATAACGTATGTGGCTCTAGACAAGGAATACCCTCTGGCTCTACGCTACTCTGGAATGAGAAACGGGGTACATACACTCTGATGGATGAAGCTGAGGGGTCTATGAGTAGCAACGACATATAAAGGTAACTCCTGAAGACTTGGCCCAGAAGGCAGAGGAGTATATAGTATGTTTGGGGATGTTCATATGCTTATCAAGTGAATTCAATGTTGAGGACAGAGAAGCAAATCACCCAAATAATATATCACAGTGCATCTATCAGATCACTGTAAAAATTTTCTCTCTGTGGGAAGAGGAGACTCATTTAAAACTAGTTTGGTCTTTGGGGAGTGGGAGAAGGCTTCAAAAACATTTCAAGTCTTGGGGCACCTGGATGATTCAGTTGGTTATGTCCAACTCTTGATTTAGGCTCAGGTCATGATCCCACAGTGGTGTGATTGCCTGCTTAGGATTCTCTCCCTCCCTCTCCTTCTGCCTCTCCCCTGCTTGTGCACATGTGTCCTCCTTCAAAAAATAAAAATAAATTTTAAAAATAAAAAAAAAAATTCAAGTCTTAACAGAATTACACAAATACGAAATTACATAATTACAAATTTTTTTCAAAGAAATGATTATAAATTGGAACAAAATTATACCCCAAAATATATTATTTTCTTTTTTCTTAAAGGATATTGTGTTTTCAGCCCAATAGTGTTGGATTTCAAAATGAAAGCCTGAATGACTAAAAATGAGAAAAGACCCTATTTTTATTGTTCTCCATTCTCTTTGTCCTGGGAGATTAATTATCAGTCATTTTCTTTGAGAAGTTTACCTTCTTTTGATGATTGAACAGAATTAGCTTAACAATGAGGAGGGCAAAAGTCTTATGATGGCACCACAGAATCTCCATCTGTAAATTATATGGTTATCTGAATTAGTTGGTCATTTTTTTTTTTGGTGTGTTTTCTGAAAAGAAGCATGAGAATGAGGAAGAACAGCAATTTAAAAGTGTGAATCCACTGCTTTTAATATTGCATGTAACCTGGAAACTGAAGTTCTGGAAGTAAATTATAACAAGAGAGACTTCAATGGGGAATATGAAAGGAAACAGAATTAATCTTCAGAGAGTAGTTCTCACCATTTAGCTGGCTGGCGAGAGTGGACCCAGATAATATACAGGTATGCTGAATAATGTATTGGGTGTTTGCCAATCCTTCAAGCTGAATTTTCTTACCTCTGGGAGAAAAGTCTTTTGTGTATAGGTCTTTGTTCTTTTTAGAGTCCATAACCCTGTTTTATCTGCAATCGGTGCTTCAGCAGGAAGTATGTCTGTTAATTTTAGAATATGTACAATGATAACATTGTGAGGAAAATGGTACAGAGGAAGGGTAATTGAAGTGGAATTTTACATTTTTTAAACAAAAATAATGGAATATTTTGAAGTTCATCTAGGAAGATCCCATATGTTCAGTGTAATACTGACCTCCTACATAGTTTTTTAAAATGCACCCAGTATATATTCCCATGAAACACGGCAGGAGAGAAGTGATCTGCCCTGTTTTAACTATGGGAAAAAATCAGGTAAAGAGGTCAGGTAACTTGCCCAAGAGCTAAATGGAATAAGTCCAAATACTTTAGAACTTCTGGCTTACCTCTAACTGTGAATTTACCTACTTGTATATTGTGATACTTTAATTATAGCATTTAGGTGCACCTTAAAGTAGCACACTTTTCATGCCTCAGAAAGGTAACCCCTCTGAACATGCCTAATGAGATTCCTAGGGGTTGGCATTCTGAATGATTGTCTCTAAAAGATGGTAAATGTAAGGCATGTTATGTTGATATAAAAATGACTGGGAGCCAGATGCTCTTTCCAGGATTAAATCATGATACTCTGAGTATAAAAGCTACATAAATGGGGGCACCTGGGTGGCTCAGTTGGTTAAGTGTCTGACTCTTGTTTCAGCTCAAGTCATGATCTCACAGTTTATGAGATAGAGCCTCAGATGGGGCTCTGGACTGACAGCGTGGAGTCTGCTTGGAATTTTCTCTCTCCCCCTCTGTCTGCCCCTCTCCCACTTGTGCTCTCTCTTTCTCTCTCTGAAAATAAATAAACTTAAAAAAAAAAAACTACAAAAACTATTCCTCACCTGCCTTCCTAAGTACCCACACCTCTGGTTTTTGTCTGGTGTTTTTTTTTTTTTTTTTTTTTTTGAGAGAGAGAAAGAAATAGAGAGTGAGCAGGGGAGGGGCAGAAAGAGTGGGGAGACAGAAAGTCCCAAGCAGCCTCCACACTGTCAGTGCTGAGCCCGATCAGGGCTAAAACCCACAAACCATGAGATCATGACCTGAACCGAAACCAACAGTTGGATGCTTAACCGAATAAGTCACCCAGATGCACCTCCATCTCTGTTTTTAACCCCTCTTCATTATTCCTTTCCAGTCTCCACCAGGAACTCTGGATCCTCATGCTGGAACCTCTTTAGTATCAAGGGCTCCCTCCTGAGGTGTCTAATGCATAGATTTTGAAATCTTATCCAAATAACTTCCATGTTTTGGTCTTTACTCCTTTTCTCATCAAAACTGAGCTGGTCTCAATCTATTCCCTTAGGATATTGCTGTGCAGCAGGTGGTCTAATCCGCTAAATGTAAATGGGTTTTAACACCTCTCAAACCACATCTCTCTTCCCACAGACTTAAGCATACATTAACTCTGTTACAGATGTCCACACTAAATGTACCTTTCACTCTCCAGCTCCTTTCTCACTCTGAGCCCTTTCCATACTGTTTTTTCTATACAAAAGAAAATGCTACAGTAAAGGCAAAGCGGGAATCTGCAGATTACATGGGTGGTAAATAACCACTTGATTACACCGGTATGTCTCATTTTTCTAAAGTTCACGTTATGCCGCTTCATTTTTATAAAAGACATATATTAGTACTTGTTTTCACTAAATGAAAGAAAGCCAAAGAGGATTTTTGCTTTGTGAAAATAACATTTGGTGTTTGTTTTGCAGAGAGCTCTGTTATAGAGGCAGTTTGCACCCTGAGCAGCAAGAGTGAGTCCATTAAACTCCTTCACCAGAACTATACTCAGCATCTCCGCATCAAGTGGTCATAGCTTTGAACAGTGTCTGTGAGCGTCTGTGTTTTATATCGACTTTTTTTTTTTTTAATTTTTTCAACATTTTTTATTTATTTTTGGGACAGAGAGAGACAGAGCATGAACGGGGGAGGGGCAGAGAGAGAGGGAGACACAGAATCGGAAACAGGCTCCAGGCTCTGAGCCATCAGCCCAGAGCCTGACGCGGGGCTCGAACTCCCGGACCGCGAGATCGTGACCTGGCTGAAGTCGGACGCTTAACCGACTGCGCCACCCAGGCGCCCCAATATCGACTTGTTTTGAGTTTCCATTAGCAAAATATGTCCTAAGGTATCAGAAAAGCCTAACAGAGGTTATTTATTATTATTATTATTATTATTATTATTATTATTATTGCATATGGGAAAGTTTGAAAATTTTCCATGCAAATTAATGGTAATTGCTTCTTTGCTTTATGCCATTTGAGCTTATGAAAGTTTTCATAGGAACGCTCTATTTTCGGATAGCAGGAGAAACATGTATAGCTTTCCTTGAGAGTATCTTCTCCCCCCTAATTAGGTGAAAACTCCTGGAAGTAATGCCTACTGTTTTTGTTTTGTTTTGCTTTTAAAGCTTATTTATTTATTTTGAGAGAGAGAGAGAGAAGGGGAGAAAGAGAGAGAGAGAGAGCACACACGACTGGGGGAAAGGCAGAGAGAGACAGAGAGAGAATCCCAAGCAGGATCTGCACTATCAGCATAGAGCCCTACATGGGGCTCAAACCCATGAACTGTGAGATCATGACCTGAGCCAAAGTCAGGAGCCAGATGCTTAACTGACTGAGCCACCCAGGTGCCCCAGTTTTTATTGCTGTCATTATCTTCTTGTCACTTTTACAAACTGTTGCAATTATACCAATAATGAAATTATCAGAAATTTAATGCTTTTTCATTCAACTTATACTTTCATTTCACATATATGTCCACACATATGTGTATATTTGAACCATAAACTCAACTCTAACTCATGCTCTTCTTACTCTGTTTCACTATATTTCAGATAAAAGTAGGCACGTTGCTAGGTAATGCATGTGTAGGTGGCAATCGATTTAAAGTTTATTGTTCATATTTAGAACTTTTAATGGCATTCACATAGCTAGTAGTTAGTTAAAATACTTGTTAAATAAATGTTATTTCAGAGTGTAGAACTAAATTTCCAAGTTAGAAACTGGCATTTATTCCTTCCTAATGTATTTGTCTTCTGTATACATTGTTGGATATAGATGAGGAGTTTCTGAGTCATCAGAAAACAGGAAAACAAGATAGGAATGATCTGAAGAGCAATGATGCACATTAGAAAATGTCAATCAAGCCGCTACTGGGTTTAGTAGATAAATCTTCAAACTGTTTTGAAAAGACTGCTCTTACATATGAAGTTTAAAAATGCTCCTTTGATATATAACATTTATAATTCATCTCTTCCTCTTATGTTTTCATGAACTTCTGCAGAAAACTTCCCATCATAGTAAGAGTCACAAGGACAAGGAAATTGACATGGTCACTGACTTTCCCTACTGCTTCTTCCCGAGTGTATCAAGAATGCATGATGCTGACCACTGCTTACCCAGGCCACTCCACAGTGTTGAGTTTGCAGTGAATAACACTGAGGGAGAGGAGGAGTAAAGTTTGCTTGTAGGACAAAGAGCAGGCTTGCTTAATGCCTGTCCTAAAGCATGAGGTTCCGCAAGTGTTCCTTAGCTGCAGTACAAATCCAGATTATACACACAGAATTCATCTGGGCCTTCTACATCACTCCCATGGAACTTGGGGTCAAAGGGAACTAAAGCAAACATGATGCTCATGCCACTTGCTGGGCTATGCGTAATATATTTTTTTGTCTCTGACCCAGGGGTTTTTTATCTTGCCAGTATCCTTGAAATGTTAACAGGTTAACTTATTAGCTTTTAAGTAGGGTGAAAATCAAATCCCCAATTCAATAGTTTTGGTGACAAGGATAGGATACTCAAAGACATATGGCTTTCAGGTACAAGAAGGACAAAACCCAAAAGGTCAGGCTCAGGGATCTGAAGGACTCCCTAGAATCTGGTAGCAAGTGCTCTTGCCCAAGCCATGGGCAAGAATGGCAGGAGTGGGGATTGGACAGAATAAGGGTTTCCCCTTGCCCTATTAATGAGACAGGTGGTGAGAAGTGAGGCTGAAACAATCTGCCCCAAAGGTGCCTTGGTTATTACTTCTATCCTCCAGGCAAGGATGTTATCATGACAGTGGGACATAAGCCTCACAGTGCCACCTGAAAGGCAAGGTGGCTTGTGGTTGTAGAGCTGAGTAAACTCTTCATCAAGAATGCCAGCAAAGATGACCCTATTATTTGACAAAGACCTTTGGTTGCGTCAAAAATGTAGGAAGTCTGATCTGCACAGGAGCTGCTGCTTGAAACAAAGTAAATGCAAAACCATTTCTTACAATGCAGAGCCAGCCATGTGTATGCACCTGCTGCAGCCCAACCTGGCTGGCAACAATGACAGAATACTGGGTATGGGATGAAAAG
Organism: Lynx canadensis; assembly: GCF_007474595.2. Taxonomy (NCBI): domain Eukaryota; kingdom Metazoa; phylum Chordata; class Mammalia; order Carnivora; family Felidae; genus Lynx; species Lynx canadensis. The sequence continues at coordinate 149,974,118 of NC_044303.2, read as the reverse complement.
AGGAGCTGAAGGCTGTGAGGTCGGAGCTACAGTGACATGGATAGGGGAAGAAAAGTTCCCCTAAGCATAGATGCTTGGGTACTGAGAGGTAAACAGGGAAGAAAGCAGTGCTGTGTTTGGATTCCACTCTGAAATAAGGGATCTAAGTGAGAAAAAAATTCTCTCTGCTCCCTGCACTCCCACACTGTCTTCTGTGAGACAGCCTCCTCTGCCACTCCACCCATCGTGAATTCTCTGCTGGGAGATAGTGTGAAATCCCTGCTGCCGTTGCTCTGACTCCTAACCCACATACTTTAACTTGTTGGTCTATGTTCTTTTAGGGGAAGATGATGCTCATATTCCACTGATAGGGTTTTTATGGGACTTACAGTCCCCAAGGAAAGTTAACGTGACATTATATGTAGGGCCCACTGGGCTAACTCACTGTACTGTTTTTGTGGCTCCCATATCTGAATGTATAATGGAATAGTGTGTTAGATGCCTGCATGTCTCCATCTCATGAGTTCCAGCGGGAATTTTCTTGCTTGTACATTCTGTTGCATGTACTCTCTTTTCCAGGGTGCTCCAGTAGAAACAATAAAAAACCCTAGAAAGGGAAAGGGAAATCCTAATTTTAAAGATGCAAACACTCTAGGAACATTCAGAGAGGGCATTTTCCATTGAAACAGTGCCATCTATCTAACCAAGTCACCAAGTACACCCCCTTGAAAGAACCATTGGCTTGCTACCACTATGCTCTTTATGGAACCAAATACCTTATGAGGATCTTGCGAGTTTCCAGTGTGAAATTTGTATTTATAGGTGAGTAAACTTGAACTTGATAACTAACAAGGTAGGTTGGACCTGATATGCTTCACCAGCCATGTGGAAATCACATATTTATTAGTGCAGCTAACCTGGCCCTGATATCATCTCAGTTTTACATGAAAAGGCAACTTTCTCCTTTAGGGGAAAATTATCACTCACTCCACTGGCTTGAAGTAAAGCAGTAGGAACAATGGGTCCCTAGATTGACAGAGGTTCCCCTAAATATCAGAGTCTGATACAATGATAGTTTAGCTAAATTGACGCCTTACAGTGTCCATTGGTCTTTGTTACTGTTCAGCCTCAAGGTGAGGATTTGCAAAACCAAAAGCAAATGCTATCAATCCTTTTGGTGGGCAAATTCCAGACAGTGTCCTAGCCCTGGTCAGTTCTCTCCTTGGTGAAACTGGATACATTTTATTGACTCTTGGGCTGTTCTGACTTGGCCATCTGGCTGCCACTTGGAAGACCTCACACTGGCAGATTAAAAACACTCCACTTTGGTGCCATTATAATGGCCCATCCGCTGATGAAACCAAATAGTATCAAGAAGATAAGCCCTACATCACCCAGGTCACTGCCATCACTATCTGAATTTATTGTCATACCAGATTTGATAACACAGGTACCGTCACAATGGATCTTATGCTTCAGATACAGAAGCCACCAATGTTTGTTAGACTTGTGATTCCTGCCAAGGTTGAACTATTTGCATTGCAGAGAAGAAAGAAAAACTGCTGGGGACATGGACTCTGTTTACTACTGAAAAATTCAATACATTAACTTGACCCCCTCTTGGGGCTATTGCTATCTTGCCATTGCTGAAACTTTTTCAGTTTCCCATTTAATCAGCCAACTCTGGGCATAGTAATATGGGTCTTGAAATTAAACTGTGTCATGTTTTCAGCTTTCAGTCTATTTAGAGTTCAAAAATAGTATGCCTTTTGACACAAAGACTGGTCCAACATGGGCCAATTTTTAAGGTATTTGATGGGCATTCCACATTCCCCACCATTTTCAAAAATCTAGTATTGCTTGAGCATCTTTCTTAAAAATCAACTGAAAAATATTTGACTCCCCCTACCTCCTTCCTGATCTTCCCTTAGTAAAACAGTTTGTTCCCTGAAAGCCACTGTGTTCAGAAAAGTGTTCATCTTTGTTTTTTTGTTTTGTTTTTTTTTTTTTTTTTGGTTGACTTCTGGGTGATGATCAGGAGGAAAAGAGTTGGGGTTATATTGATCTATTTTGAAAATTCATAATTCCCCTTGACTACTCCAGGGCATGATGCTTACTTCTTTTCTCTAACTGTATGCAAAATCACTGTGTGCATGGTATCCATCTGGCTCTCTGCCAACACCCCTATAGGAGTCAGAAAAAAGGGAACCAACACATCAATACATTATGCTGATACTCACTTGGCTTGTTATGCTGTGAGTAATAAAAATCCTTTGTCTTTGAACCAGGAGTCTTGTATCTTCTACCAGAATCCATAAAACAATAAGAGATTGATTCATCAGCTTGTAAGAAGGGTAAAATAAAATCTCAGACATGACAATTAGTGATGAACTGCAACTTTCTATTCTTAGGTTATTGGTCTGAAATCTGGGTGGTTGAAGCTTTCTTAACACCAACAAAAGGAATTTAAAGTAAATGCCTAAGCCTAACTCAATTTGCAAGTTTTAAAGTCAATGAAAATTGATTTTGCTGTCTTTTTTTTTTTTAATAAGCTAATGATTGGGTGTTATGCAACACTAAAGAATATTGTCTATGAATGTCAGATCTTACCTTTTCTAAATTATAAATTTTATGATTATGAAAGAGAGATACTGAAGTTGGGGGAAGCTGTTCTATTATTGCTTACTCAAAATTGGTGGTAAAGAATTCAGCTAAGCAGTAGGTTCACACACCTTAATTTAAGATGCTTAAATTAAGATGCTTAATTTAAGATTCACTTGCCTTAAGATGCTTAAATTGAAACATGAAGATTATAATAAAATGAGGATTTAGTAATACCTGGATTTTAACTAGGCATGTATTTTTTTTAAGAACTCTACTTTTCAAAAGCAATTCCTCTTCTTAGAGGTAAGATTGAGCTGTTCATTACATGTGTGCCTTTGAAGGAAAATAAACACCACACAACTTGAAGCCTTGAAAAATGTCTAAAGTGCTTCTTCATGGCTCTTAAGGCTATGTGGTCTTGCTCTCCTGCTGTTCACCACCCACTGGTCAGTCAACGACAGTCAATCAGCAAAGAATAGCAGCAGTAACTAACAGGAGAGATCACACACAGTTTAAACCGCCAACCCATGAGCTGCCTATGAAAGGCACATTCCTGAAGAAAGGCATACTTGATTCCTATCTGGATTCCGTGATTTTCATCTTCATCAAAAATATCATATAAATAATAAGATTCAATTAGAGAGACAAATTTTGTTTTTGTTGTTTTTTTAAAAACACATAACTTAAAAAAAAATTGTTTGGTTTAGGAATATGGCTCAGCCCTGTCTCCAAAATTTCCTGAGTGTCTCTAAGCCAAGTGATGATAAGTGATTGCCTTGATCACTGAAGAGTCAAAGTCCTTTGCTATAATTCTGGGGTGAAATCGTCCATTCTTATTAATTTTCCCCAGTTTTCCCTGACACTAGTGAACTATGAACTTGGTTTAGCAGCTTGTTTGTGAGGTGCAGAATAGAAAAGGGGACTTTTGAGCTTTGGACCAATAACCACATTGACCCACTAATGAATGAGAGTTTTCAATTTCCAGATACATACTCAATAAACTGTATAATGCAAACATCCGTTTAAACACACGCATACCTTTCTTTTACTTCTGTGTTGTTTGATGAGCTTTTATTTGTACATAAACATTAGATTTTATTTTGAACTTCTAAGGTATATATTACATTTTTTTAATGTTTCAAGTTTTTATTTAAATTCTAATTAATTAACATACAGTGTAATATTCGTTTCAGGAGAATTTAGTGATTCATCACTGACAGTGATCACTGCAACTGCCCTCATTAATACCCATCACCCATTTAGTCCATTACTCCCTGCCATACCTCCCTTTCAGCAGCCCTCAGTTTGTTCTCTATAATTAAGAGTCTCTTTTATGTTGTGCCTCTCTCTCTTCTTTTTTTTTCCTTTCCCCTATGTTCAACTATTCTCTTTCTTAAATTCTACATATGCGTGAAATAATATATTATTTGTCTTTCTCTGACTTACTTTGCTTAGTGTAATACACTTTAGCTCCATCCATGTCAGTGCCAATAACAAGATTTTATTCTTTTTGATGGCTGAGTGATATCCCATTGTTTATACATATACCATTCTTTATCCATTCATCAGTTGATGGACAGACATGTGGGTTCTTTCCATAATTTGGCTATTGTTGATAATGCTGCTATAACATTGGGATGCATGTGTCCCTTTGAATCAGTATTTTTTTTTTTTTGCTTTCTAAAATGCCCATTTATTTTTTTTATATATGAAATTTATTGACAAATTGGTTTCCATACAACACCCAGTGCTCATCCCAAAAGGTGCCCTCCTCAATACCCATCACCCACCCTCCCCTCCCTCCCACCCCCCATCAACCCTCAGTTTGTTCTCAGTTTTTAACAGTCTCTTAGGCTTTGGCTCTCTCCCACTCTAACGTCCTTTTTTTTTTTTTTTTTTCCTTCCCCTCCCCCATGGGTTCCCGTTAAGTTTCTCAGGATCCACATAAGAGTGAAACCATATGGTATCTGTCTTTCTCTGTATGGCTTATTTCAGGAGTACTGATGCATAGGGGCACTTGTACCCCAATGTTCATAGCAGCACTCTCAACAATAGCCAAATTATGGAAAGAGCCTAAATGTCCATCAACTGATGAATGGATAAAGAAATTGTGGTTTATATACACAATGGAATACTACGTGGCAATGAGAAAAAATGAAATATGGCCTTTTGTAGCAACGTGGATGGAACTGGAGAGTGTGATGCTAAGTGAATCAGTATTTTTGTATCCTTTGGGTAAATACCTAGTAGTGCAATTGCTAGATTGTAGGGTAGTTCTGTTTTAGCATTTTGAGGAGCCTCCATACTGTTTGACAGAGTGGCTGCACCAGTTTGCATTTCCACCAACAGTGTAAGAGGGTCTCCCTTTCTCCACATTCTCACCAACATATGTTGTTACCTGTGTTATTTTTTAGTAAGGTATATATTTCAAAGGCCGTTATATCAATTGATTTCTTAATTTCTTAATATCTTTTTTCTTCTATGCAATATCAAGTATAAAGTACATATGCCAAATTTTATAGAGAAAAAGAAAGGAATAATTACTAGAATCTAAGATTTTACAGTTAGGAAAGGAAAATAGTACATGAACACTATGCTAGGTCAATGTCAGATGTTTATATATACTTTAATGGAGATGCCAATAAAAAAATGCAACCTTTAGGAGAGCAAGAGGCCATTTTTGGCTTTGTGTGAAGGATGGTTCATGAAGAAAGTCCAAGTAAAGCTAGGGCCTGAGTGTTGGTAATGAGGCTGGAATACTTTAAATTACTATGTGGTTGATTTATTAGAACACTTGCCACTACTTGTACTCTACTTCCGTTGTATTCCCAGAAGTGTGCCTGATAAGCTTAAGTTGTTCCTGTCTCAAAGCAGCTTAGGTTTTCCCCAGGATTCTAGCATTCTATTCCAAGCACTTTGATTATGCCTACACAAACAAATGCATTTTACATCATGATCCAGTATACATAAACACATATATTCAACTAAAGCAAAATGTTGACATAACAATAGCTACCTGCCTTTTATATATATATTTATTGAGGTAAAACTCATACAGTGAAGCACACAAATCCTGTGTGCAACTTGTTAAATTTTTACATGGAGGTATATAATACCCTTTATGTTACCACAGCCTCAATCATGATATAGAACTTTTCTAGGCCCCAAGAAGTCTCCCTCATGTCCCCTTACACAAAACATTCCCCAAAGAGGTAACTGCTATCTGTAACTTTAACAAAACACATTAGTTTTGCCTGTTTTTGAATTTCATGTGAATAGAGTATCTGGCTTCTACCAATCAACATTACGTCAACAGTATGCAGTGTGCTGCATACTCTAATTTTCATTTAATTTAAGATAAATGACCAGTGTATTTTAAAATTGAGATAGAATTCATATGCCATAAAATTTACTATTTTAAAGTATACAACTCAGTGGTTTTGCGAGCGGGCCTGTGTGTGTTGGGACATGCAACTTCCTCTTTGTGCAGGAATCCAATGTCAGCTAGAGGTGAGAGCGTAGGGCCTTCTCAGGTCTATTCTGCACAAGTGCCCAGCCCTGGATACATGCACAGTCCTCTCTATGTGTTTGGCCTTCTAGATTCTTAGAAATGTATCAGAACATTCCAAAGTTTTCAGTGGATATCAGTACTCAGATTTTCCTTCTAAGCTATTAGCCTATTGTTTGCCCCAGTTGTTATCTACTGCATTGGGCATCTCAGATGTTCAACAGTTGTCTCTGTTTTTAAAGCGTGCCTAGGAAAAAAACTGTTTTCACTAGTCAAGCTCCAATTAGATAATAAAAGTCCAGACTTGTGAATGAATTCTTCCAGGGATCTACCAGACAGGTCAAATGACAATTGTCTGCTGATATGCCATGAAAAAGCTCCTTCCTTGTTGGACCCTCTCCAGTGGTAGCCAGTCTGCTGGATTCACTGTATTTCTGGCTGTTGGTCTATAAGTCTACAGCAGGCAAGATAAAATGCCACAAAATGACCTGTTTTTACAAAGGTCCATCCAAGTCCTCAGTTTGCTGAAAGCCTTTGTTTCATTTCCCAAGTTCTGAAAAAGTTGATTCTGACTGTTTGTCAGTGCTTTTATTGCTTTTATGGACATTCTTACTCTACTCTATTCCCTGACATGACCTCTACACCCATTTTTTTTACACACTGTAATATTTTTAGTCTCTTTTATTGAAGTAATGGTTACCACCCACGAAATTGTTTAATGGCCTACTCATCAGTTGAATTCCACAAACTGAAAAATTAGGATTCTAGTCACCTAAAGGCATTTATGTAGTTTTAGTGGCAATAAGCATACAATCTTGTAGAGCACAAAAATGAATGTAATAGCCTTAAACAAGGCTGGAAACAAACTAGCTTACAGAGAAATAAAACATGAGGGTCTTGGGTCCTGCAGGATAACTCAAGCTCTCATCCTGCACATTTGCCTTGATTATTGTGAAGCAGTAAGCCAAAATAAATTTGACTCATTTTCTATACGAGGCTATTTCAAGTCTCTACTTCAGTTTTTATACATAGCTACTGTTATCAGCTAAATTGCTTCCCCCATTCATATATTGATATTCTAACTCCCAGTACCTGAGAACGTGACCGTATTTATTTATTTATTTATTTTTTTTTTAAATTTTTTTTTCAACGTTTATTTATTTTTGGGACAGAGAGAGACAGAGCATGAACAGGGGAGGGGCAGAGAGAGAGGGAGACACAGAATCGGAAACAGGCTCCAGGCTCTGAGCCATCAGCCCAGAGCCCGACGCGGGGCTCGAACTCACGCACCGCAAGATCGTGACCTGGCTGAAGTCGGACGCTTAACCGACTGCGCCACCCAGGCGCCCCGTCGTGACCGTATTTAAATATGGTGGGGTACCTGGGTGGCTCACTAGGTTCAGCATCCAACTTGGGCTCAGGTCATGATCTCACGGTTCGTGGGTTCAAGCCCCGCATCTGGCTCTTTGCTGGCAGCTCGGAGACTGGAACCTGCTTCAGATTCTGTTTCTGTGTCTCTCTCTGTCCCTGCCTCACCTGAGCTCTGTCTCTCTCTCTCTCTCTCAAAAATAAATAAACATTAAAAAAAGAAAGACAGGGCCTTTAAAGAAGTAACTGAGGAAAATGAGGTTGTATGGGTGGTTCTTAATCCAATATGACTTTTGTGTTTATAAGAAGAGGAGACTTGGATACAGAAAACATGCAGATAAAGTACAGAGTGTGTGAAGGCAGAGAGAAGATGGACATCTGTAAGCCAAGAAGAGACGCCTCAGAAGAAACCAAACCTGCCGACACTTTGATATTGGACTTCTAGCCTCCAGAACTGAGAGAAAGTCAATTTCTGTTGTTTAAGTCACATAGTCTGCAGTATTTATCAGAACCCTAATAAACAAATACAGCTACTAGGTATATATGCCTAATTTGTTTATGTCTTTATTTTCATTTATTTTTCTCACTTAATCAAAGTAACATAGTCTTCATTGAAATATTATATATGAGGAGCATAAAGCCCTAAAACAACTCCCACCCCCAAAAAAGCCTATTTTGGCATTTATTTTGGAGATAATTATTACAGTTTTTGACTCTTTGACCTCATCAGTGGAATTTTCTTGTGGGTTTTGAATATTTTTCAAATCCTGAGTAAAATGTTAAGCCTAAAAAATCAAGTGAGATACGTATATCCTTGGAGCTCCTCTTTTCCCTCTCCTATGAGACACGGCATCCACCCTATTTTTCTCTTAGGTTAGGCTACAAGTTTCACACTGGAAGCCAATTGTTATAGAAGTGTGATCCCGTTTTCTCTGCTTGATCAGTACTCTTGGGTTGCTGAACCTTAGTGCCTCCAATTCCAAGCTGAATTGCTTATATGAAGAGGGGATCATTTCCCTGGTTTGATTTACTCAGGTGGTTTTAACCCTATTTGACTAGTGACATTGCTTATTTGGGTCCAAACCACGCACTCCATTGTAGAGAAGACCTGTTGTGTGGAGGTTTACCCATTTTTTAATGTGACCCACCACCTGCCATGTTATCCCAACTGAGTTCAGTATGAATGCTCAATAGCTTCAAGGTTTTAAGGTCTATCAATCTCAACCATAATATAAAGAACCAAATCTTTGCACAATCTTCATATGTGCAAAACATCATTTTTGTGGAAACTGTTTTAAGCAACATTATTTCAAAGATGAAAACTTGTAAACAATATTTTCTTCTCTACAACTGTTTCTTTAGCTGTTTGTTTAGGATATTTTGGTGAGAAGGACAAATTGTTTTCCTGTTGCATAAAGCTTATTTTTTCCCCTTCATGTCATCTTGATTTATGGGATTTTTTTTAACTTAATAGCTCCAACAAGTAATGTGCAGTGGATGTAAAAAGTTGGCAATGTTTAAAGGGCATCACTTCCATATGTGTCCAGATATTCTGGAAATAAACTACACCAAGAAATTGGAAATAAGCATGTCAGCAAACTATTAAGCTTTTATTAAATGCTCTAAAACTTTATATACTTAGTTATAACATTTGTATCGAGCATGTGTGAGTTTTTGGTCTAGGAACTGACACTGTTGTGTTTGGCTATGCCTCTATATACCAAAAGAGATAAATGACTTAGTTTGAAACATCTTCTATATAAATAAATTTTGATTAAAAACACTAAGAATAGAGTAATTCAGTAATAAATAAATTCATTTATAATGCAACATCTGGCACTTGGAGATGGTATGTTTTTATTACCACACAAACAATTATAGGTAATGCAGAGGGAATGGGATTTCCAAAAACTTTATCCTAATATCAAAAAAAGAAAGTAGATAATAGTTGTAATGAGTCATTAAGACTTGAAAAACAAAAAGGCATATGGATACTCTGTTATATGTGGAAGAGAATCTATAAAACACCCCACATTATTTTGCTTATGTGTGTTTTGATTTCAGTTTTATCATCATCAAAAAGACTAGATTCTCTTCTTAACCCTCCAGGCAATAAGGAATTCTTGGTAGCTGTTTCTATCACATGTGAGCTATCTCAGGAGAAGTAAGGTGCTGTCATGGTGTGAAGCTTCACAGCGGCTAAACATCCAAATCTAAAGATCCATAGGCATCTGGCTTGGTTCATGTTCAGAAGCCTGTAAACCAAGTGGTAATCTGTGCCTTTCCCTCTCTCTGAGCTGGGAATAGTTCAGCAGAGTTTAAGCAGCTAAGGGACTCTGCCTAGTAAAAAAGATATATTCTCAATCTACTTTGACCAGTTCTGCCCACTTGGAAAAAATAAGACACATGAAAATCCAAATTTGAAAAAAAAAGTGGATATTTAAATCCTCAGATAACATAGTATTTGTTTTCTTCAATTGATGCACCTAAGTGAATTTTAAAACGCAACTTGTGGGGGGGGTGCGGGGGGTGGTGCGGTGCCTGGATGGCTCAGTTGGTTAAGCATCTGACTCTTGGTTTTGGCTCAGGTCATGATCTCATGGTTTGCAGTTCAAGCCCTACATCAGGTTTTGCGCTGGCAGTGTGGAGCCTGCTTTGGGATTCTCTCTTCCACTCTCTCTACCCTTCTCCCACTCATGCTGTGTCTGTCTCTCTCAAGAATAAATAAATTAAAATAAACTTTAAAAACTAAAATAAAATAAAATAAAATAAAATAAAATAAAATAAAATAAATAATAAAATGCAACTTAGGGTGACTGGCTAGCTCAGTCAGTATAGCATGTGACTCTTGGTCTTGGGGTTGTGAGTTTGAGCCTCATGTAGGCTGGAGAGATGACTTAAAAAATAAAATCTTAAAAAAAATTAAAATAGAATAGTATTCAACTTGATTCAGTTTGAATTCAGTTCAGTAGGGCCAGTGTCAGGCAAGGTTGAGAAGTTTTCACTCTAATGCAGGGGCAAATCCTGCAAGCCTAGCAATCAGAGTATAAGATAAGGTATAAGATTGCATGGGGTGGACTGGTAAAGTTAATTTAATTCAGGAGGGCTCACTTTATTTATCTGTGTGATGAGAAATTTGGTCCCAATGATTTTGGGATCCCTTCAAGTTTCTGCATTTACAATTTACTGAATATATGTACTGCAGATATTAAGGAAAGGAAAAAAAAGTAGTGACTAATTAAAAAAAAATTGCTTATCTGATTTTAAAATGGGAAAAGGGTTCAATATGGATTTAAGGAAATGCAAGATTTGCACTGATGTCCAGAGAGAATATTTAGTTGTAGAGAGCAAGAGAAGTAAGGTAAAAAGATAAATGTTGTTGCATGCATGTGGGAAGACGAGTCTTGAGTGTTGAGGAAATGGAGGTGGTTAAATGGAGCAATAATGTGTTTCCAGATGTTGGGAAGACTTAAATGATTAGCTAAGAAATTTTGATTGCTTCCTACAGGAAGCCAAGTCCTATAGCAGAAACTTTAGCAGAAAAGGGGGGAGTGTGAAAAGAGGCATTTTGGAAAATTATCCAGAAATGGTCAACACGGTAAATAAAGAAGAGTGGAAGCATGGACCAATTAGGAGGCTACTGCAGAAATGAGAAACCAAGGAGCAAGGTCCAAGGTAGGTGCAGTGGGTGTGGAGCAACCCAAAGAACATCAAGATGTTATTAGAAGCATGAAGTTTTAGTTTTGTTCAAGAATTCTATTAATAATAACACAGAGGCCTGATGTTAACTCAAACTCTATCCAGGCTCCTTAAGGTTTTAAATGGCCCAACTTCTTTTTTTGTTCTGTTTCCCCAGGTAAGAATTTTAGGTTCAAATTATGCTGAGTTCTAATTTATAAACAGAAGAAACTGACCATGAGTGTAAGGCAGAAGAGAAATTTACTGACAGTAGATTCAGTAACCTAGAGAATTACTAGGTAATCTAGAACCAGGTTAGAGATCTGCTAAGAGCTAAAAGGATTGAAACTACAATTGAGAGAAATGGAGTTGTACTTTTTTTCTGGGACTGCTTTCTTTTCAGTCTTTCATTCCACTGACAAATTCATCCACCCTCTTGACTCAGATTCTCAAGTCAAAGAGAAAGGCTTGTTGCAAAAGTGGTCGATGTCTGCTTAGCCTTAGTAGAGTCAAAGCAAGGAGAAGAGCACAGGTTTCTAGACAAGTCTGGAAATTGGAGGTGATGGGCAAGTAGACAAGCAGGATGGGGGCCTTGTACCTTGCCCAAGAGCCAGAGTGACAAAGGATTTACTGTCCTTTCCTCTGCCTGGAAGTTTTCTGAGATAAAGATAATAGTTTTATAATGTGTAGTTACAGATTTGATGGGCCTTCCACGCAAGGCTTACATAAACTACTGTGCATCTCCATAATAATGTGTCCCCAACCAGGATTCATTGCCTAACCACCCTTCATCAACACTACAGTATATGCGCATATACACACACACACACACACACACACACACACACACACACACACACACACACTTTTCTTCCTTCTCCTGTGGTTCTTCTTTTACGGAATAACATCTTTGTCCACACAATTTTCCAAGACCATAGTATAGGCAGCATTTTTAACTGCTGCCTTTCCCCTTTCTGTTACATTCAATCATCAAGTCCATGGACTCTTCTTCAAGATCTTTCCTTATTCAGAACATCACCAGTACGTGCCTAGAGTATTGGAATTGCCCCTTAACTGGGGGCATTCTACCTTCCATTTCTACTCTCTGTAATCTACTTTCTGAATTGCAAATCTTGAAATCAGTTGAATATTTTCATTTTCCTAAGAATAAATTTAAACTTCTCTGCATAGAATAGGAAAACTTCTCATTTTCTGTCCTACTTCTCATTTATACTACTTTTATGCTCCATATCTAGCCACTTTAAGCTTGTATGATCTGTTTTGTTTCAAGCCTTTCCTCTAAGTGTTCCCTTTTTCCTTGATACCCTTCTCACTCTCACTGCCTGAGAAATTCTTACTTATTCTTCATTATTCTTACATATTCTGCCTTCTTCATCATTGCATTATTCACTGTAAATGTGACTTCCTCCAACAACATTCCCCTAACCATTTTCTCACCTTCCCCCAGAATTTAAGCTGGGTGACCCTTTTAGGTACTCTCTTAGCTCACTGTGCTCTGCCATTGAAGCATTTGTGCTGATTGACTTGTCGGTATCTCTTTTAAACTCTAGTCTCCTGTAGATGCCAATCTGTAAAACAAGGATCATAATATCTATGGTGGTTATAATGATTAAACACGTGGCACAGCACCTGCAATGTAGCAGTTGATTAGCCAATAGTAACTATTACTACTACTTTCACTACTACTATGATTCACTATTCTATTCAGTTGGATACAAAGACTGCCTGTTCCAAGAAATTGTGCAAGAGGGTTTGGGAATAGAAGGTAGAAAATGAGGAATAAACAAATTAACTGGAATAAATGGAAGGGTTGGCTATGTCTTCTCAAATTACTTCTTAGACACACTTCATTACCATTTTGCTCAAATTTAGTGTGGCAAAAACCTTGTCTCTGATGGGATGCATCATTTGGAGATGTGGGCTTTCCAGCCCAGCCCGATATGCTTGTCTCCCTCTCATGTCAGTGCCTGTCTCCACCCTATTTGAGAACAAGTCACTTCACATTCTCTGGCTCCCCAACCTTGTCAGAGGGAATGATAGATGTAGAATTGAAACAACCCACATACAATCACAAAGAGCAAGGCTGAGAAAAACACTACAGCAAGTAATTAAAAACAATTCTGCTCCCTTGGAAACCGTCCCCTGCCTCCCGTCACCCTGGCCTCTATGTCTTGGCTGCCGGTTTGCTGGCTTCTCTTTCTGCCAGCTCACTTTGGCTGGCATTGGCACACTGTGCATCTGGCAGTCTTTGTCCCTATTACTGAGCTCCTCTTCAGAGTTGCCAGGCTTTGGTCAAAGGCTGCAGGGGGCACTTTGAAGCCCCTCCAAACATTTGGGCTTATGGTTGGGAGATTGGTTTATTATGATGTGCACTTAATCTATTTTTTTCCTGACCTGATGTATCCTAGCTGATTTATAATTTTATTTTAGAATAGGGATAAAAAGAAGACATTTCTTGACCTGCCAGAGGAGGGGTCCGAACTCTACATTTATCCCTATGTCACACATTCATATCCATCTCCAGAAGGAACGAGGTGGGTATATATGTAAAATAGATACAACTGTAGCTAAGGCTACTACCTGAGACATTCAGTCAGAGATGATTAAAACCAAACAGTCAGAATATCCTATTGTACATGGAGTTCCCTATTTGCAAGCTGTTTTACAAATGTTGTTTTAATGCTGTTTTCCGCAAGATCTTAGTCAGTTGTTTGGAAAATAAACCAGCAACTATTCTCTATAAATACCACAATCTGCCCTTGTTCTCCACTGCTGGCTATGGCCTTAATAGAAACCTTTTAGAACTGACAAGGGGAGAAAATTCTCTCACGGTGTTGCTCTCAGAATCTGATTCAGACAGAAAACTGAACTGGTAATTGTTGTAGCATCCAGCTAACTCCTTCCCTTTTGCCAATTTTCCCTTGAGTCTCAGAACCCAGTGTGCCATGGGGTTCTCCAAAACCGGCAGTGCTGAGGGGACAACTGGATGTCAACACTGCCCAGCTGTCTCTCTGCCACACCCACCCAATTACACAACAGGACAACCTTGTGCTTGTTAGAATTTTCTTCCTCCACTCCTGAACATGAGTCCTCCTTCATCCCTGACGCATGCAGGCTCAATAGTGTGTTTGCCCACATGCTCATCAGTGAAATGTCTCTAAGCTCTCCTCAAATATTATCCAGTCAATTCTGAAAATATTTCCGATGGGCCCTATTATGAGCCTGCTTTACATGAGTTCTTTTCTGATCTGTAGCAATTTTAATTTTTCAAAATTCTTTTCTTTTTATTTAAATTTTAGTTGGTTAACATACAGTGCAATACAGGTGTAGAATTTAGTGTTTCAACACGTACATACAATACCTAGTGCTCATCACAACAAGTGCCCTCCTGCATCCCCAGCACCTACATCCAATTTCCTCATGAATCATTGATCAAATCTGGGGTAAATTTCCAGTCTATTCCATTTCACATTTACAGTCTATAGGTTAGGCCTGGTTTTCACAGCATGGGAGAAGATTGTACACAATTGAGCCACTTTGGAAAGCTGTTACAGCTTTATTTTTTTTTTAACTGTACCAAAATGATAGGACGCTTTTAGCAAATTACTCTTACCAATGACATTCTCTCCTCTCTGTTGCCACAGGATCCTGCCTATTTCTCAAGTGTAGTATTTTTCATAATTTGTTGTATAATTTTGGGGGTATAAATAGAATTGCAAGCTTCTTAAAAATAGTGACTTCTCTTATTTTTATTTCCATATTTTATTTCCAACCTAAGTAGGTACATAATAAATTCTTATTGAAGGGATAGATAAAAACCAAAACAGCATAGAAGCCACTAGTAAGAGCCACATGACAGGGAAGTCTTCCCAAATCAAAGCAAGGTCATCTATAGTTCTCTTGTGTACTTCATTGTGCCAATATTATTGTAGAGCCTGTTTTAAGAATGATTGTAATTGCATTTTCTGTTTTCAAAAGATTTTCTCATTGCTTATAAGAAGCTGTCCTAAGCTTCTCAGTACACTGTGAGTTATCATATTTAGTCCTCTGGCATCTTCTTGAGGATCCCTCCTTTGAGGAACAACTGCAGTTAGTCCTAAAGTGGAGAGATAATAATAATAATAATAATAATAATAATAATAATAATAAAAACCTGGCTGGAGTATAAAATAATTGATGGGATGACTACCTCCAAGATTGGTTGTTTCAGGGGGAAAAAACTTGAATTTTTAGAAAACTGACTTAATTGTGTTCTTTTGCAAGATTTAGCAAGCTGACAAATGACATCACTACAGCATAGTGTTGCACTGAGCTCCATTCACCCTTCAGAGCTGGCTAAGAGCCCTCGGTAGACAATGGGCTGCATACAAGAAATGCACAGATGACTTTAATCATAGGAACCACATCTGGCCCAGGCAGAAATCTCTTTAACAGTAATTGGCATAGAGTTGGGACTAGAGAAGCAGATGTTGCTTTGCAGTTTGAAGAATCAGCTCTAAAATCCACCGGAAACATGAACCTTAAATGCAACAGTTGAACTTTCAGTACGTGGCCAATTCAAATAGATTCTGAAGTTTTGGTCCCCTTTCAGTTCAGCCCACATATCTCTAGCAAGACAGGAGTCTGTGGGAATGTGTTGCTCATGGCCTTTGGGGCTTTCAAACAAAATGAATTTGACAGACAAAACTTACTTCTATGTAAATGTGGGTAGGGCAGGGAAATGTGGCTGGATTGTCTCCTCATCATCTCTGAATAAATAAAAACTGAGTTCAGACAAAAATAACACATTTCCTGCATCACTTTGGTTTTGTTCTCTCATTCAGGAAATGAACCAAACAAGTGGCAGTAGAAACTTTTCTTTGCTTGTGGGACAGTATGAAGGGTTGCTAAGTGTTAACCTCACTGTGGCAGAACCATGAGGTCGGTACTAACGGAAAGAATCAAAGAAAGCTTTCACACAGTCCTCCTGTTAATGGCTGGCAAAACTTCTTATGCCCACACCTACGGGAGCTAGAGATCATTTATCCAGGGGACTGGTGTTAGGCTCTAAAGTCCCCTCACTTCTGGGGCACATGGGTGACTCAGTCGGTTGAGTGTCTGACTCTTGATTTCAGCTCGGGTCATGATGCTAGGGTCATGGGATCAAGCCCTGTGTTGGGTTCCACGCTGAGCAGAGAGGCTACTTGAGATTCTCACTCTTTCTCTCTCTATGCTCTTCTCACCTCTGGAGCCTGCTTGAGATTCTCACTTTCTCTCCATTTGCTCCTCTCCCCTGCTTCCATGCTCTCCCTCTCTCTAAACTAAAAATAAAATAAAATAAAATAAAAAATAAAATCCCTACACCTCCATCCCTAAAATGATACCACCAGGATTATTTCCCAATTCATTGGAGTTACTATAGTTTATTTTGGCAAACAAGACTAAACTTCCAAATGCAAGTTGATAGACGTTTGAGTAGAAGAAGAAGGTAGAGGGAGCACTCCTGGGATGAGGATGAGAAGATACTCAGGCACAGTTGAGGGATCGGGGTTCCAGAGTGAATACCAATCAACTAGCCAATTCTTAGGTATCTTAACTATCTACTTTTGGTGATGATAAATTGACCCAATCTGACCACCCTGTGTGTCTCTTCATAACTTTTTTCATGGTTTCATACTGGCACTGGACCACCTTTGCTGAGCATTAGATCATCTCTTTGGTTTCTGATCACAAGGCTGATCTTCTTGGAGCTATTTCTCCCACTAATCAACCCCTCTCCTATACAAGTGCAAAGGCAGAGGTTGCCCCTTAATCACCTGGAAAATATATTCCCTTCCATTTTGCTCCATATCTAAATAAATAGGATAACACTGAAGAGTGATAGTGAGCTAGAGAACTGTATTTCCCTTTTACTTGATGCCTGATTACTTGTCAACATCTACCACTATAATGTAAATTCTATGGAAGGAAAGACAGTATCTCTCTTGCTTTTTGTTTTATTCCCAGGACATAGCTCAATGCCTATCACAGAGAATGAAAGCATAAATGAGTGAGTGAATGACTGACCAAGAAAAAACCCCAGAATGTTCAATGGGAAGATCTATAAGGATCTGGGTCATTCATTCATTTACTCAAACCTATGTACCTTTCTGTTGGATAAACATTTTTGCTTTCTAATGGGGATCACAGTTTTGTGACCAAATGTTGACTTTCCATCATGTATATGTAGAGGTTTTCTTCCTCCAAAAAACCCAAAGGCCAATCTCGCATAAAAAGCAATCTGTCAGCTTGCTGATGGCTTCTGATCAGCTCCAGCTACACCACTGGGCTTCTTATTTTGGTAAATATGCCTTTCCTAAATCATTGTGACAAGCTTGCAGTGAGCGTTTGCTGCTAACAAAGGATCAGACTCCAAGACAGAAAGGGACTGTGCAGAATGGAAGAGAACATTTGCATCCCAGGATCAAAGCCAATGGACTGTAACCATACAATCATCTAATCCACTGAGCAGGACAGAGGTCACCTCCAGAGAGGAAATTTTCCTTCCCTGACAAATATAAGACAGAGGAGTTGCTAAAGTGCACGAGAACACTACCACCAGAGGAAAAGCACCCTGGAAATTGGACAAAGGTGCTGGAATATTTAATTACCACATATCAAATCTAGCTGGCCAGAATATTTATGCTGTTGTTTATTTGTACACTTTATTTTGCTTATTACAGAAAATCTTTAGAGTGAGTTTTCCAGAAAAATATTTATATCAGGAGTTAAAAATTATACCTGCTGGTATAGGAAGACCAAGGGGAGGATTGTTTGAAATGTATTTGTTTTGTAAAAATGTTCTTGCCTTTATGTTTCTTTGGACATATTTCATATCTTAAAAATTCATAACATTTTAGAATGAAACCACACTGTGAGACCTAACCCTGCCTTTTGATTGGAACTCTTCCTGATCCCTATACATTTCATGACTTTCCATATTTATGCAAATTATTAGTTCAAGATTAGCTATCAGTTTCAATATCTCAGTGAATCAGAGGTAATTAAGAGTTTTGGTTAAAGAAATAGTATGTTTTAATAAATGAATGAGAAGGAAAAAATATATTTACTAAGTGAACATTGAAAAATTTTTAAACAATATTTGATTGTATTGAATTAGTATTGCGAAGTGTTTATACTAATTTGAGTCAATTGTTAGTGTAGTCAATCTATGCGCATAGATGAAACACCCACTTTGTGCCACATAACAGACTTGATAGAAGCCACCAGATTTTATGGATGTCATATGACCTTCATTTATTAAGTAAAAACTATTATGAAAAAAACCTAAACATACAGAGACACCTGGGTGGCTCAGTTGGTTGTGTCCAATTCTTGATTTTGGCACAGGTCATGATCTCATGGTTCAAGAAATCAAGCCCAGTATTGGGCTCTGTGCTGGCAACATGGAGCCTGCTTGGGATTCTCTCTCTTCCTCTCTCTGCCCCTCCCTTGCTTCTGCCCTCATTCTCTCTCTGAGAAATAAATAAACTTTAGGGGTGCCTGTGTGGCTCAGTGGTTGAGCTTCCGACTTTGGCTCAGGTCATGATCTCACAGTCTGTGAGTTCGAGCCCCATGTAGGTCTCTGTGCTGACAGCTCAGAGCCTGGATCCTGCTTCAGATTCTGTGTCTCCCTCTCTCTCTGACCCTCCCCCATTCATCCTCTGTCTCTGTCTCAAAAATAAACATTAAACATTTTTTTAATAAAAAAATAAATAAACTTTAGAAAAAATTTAAAAGATTACCAACACAAAAATTACTGAACTTCCATCTTTAAAACAATCCCATTCATTTGAAAACACTGTGAAATTTATTTTATAAGCATTATCTAATATGTATTTGGTTCACTATTTGAAACCACATATTTTTTAATACTGTAAATATTTGACTATTTATATGCCAATTATATCAGTATCCAGAATAGTTCTTTTTTTCTCACATTTGCCTCTTATAAAGTCATGTGAGTCTTCATAAACTTGAAAATAATCTACTGACATCATTCTGGTGTGTTAACTTCTCAGAGAGAAGGAACCTGAAGCCATCCCTTCCAGCCCTATCTTCCTGTTTATTCCATGTGTGGCATTATGCCATCATAGGAATTATATAACATTCAAGTAAAGCATGGTCTTATAACTATAAGAAATGCTAAGACTAGGTCAAAAAACACAGAGACAACTTGCCTGGACCTTTCTTGTGCCCTTTCCAGTAGCCCTAGGCTTAAGTGGGTTTTCAGCCCTGTCTCAGAGCATCAGAGAGACTCTGACAAGATTAACAGCTTTTCTTCAAATAAGTCAGAAAGCTTTTGAAGACTCAGCAGCAGTAGCAGAAACAGCAAGTGTGTAGCAGGCCAAGTTTTTTATACCATACATTCTCTGCTCTCAAGAAGTTTAGAATCCTATGGAAGTTTTCATTATTACTAGATTGCAACTCATGTAGCTCTAGGGAATCCCCCCCCATCTTATTCCACCAAGGATGAAAACCACTAGGAAAGGGTGATCTCCATTTTCAGCTCTGCATTTCTGAACTTTGATAGGCTTTAAAGTGAAAAAGCAGAAAATCTTCACAGTTGAGATTTAGACATTGTGAAATCTACCCTTTAAAATTTTTATAATAAATAGAATGTGTATGTGTCCAACTCTTGATTTATACACCTGTATAAAGAGCCTATACCTGTAGTTGGCTTTTACCACATTTATTCATTCACTCAATATTCACCTTGTTCATATTTTATACAGTAATATAAAACATGTCCTAAGACTACAAATCTAGATAGGCAAAGTCCTTGATCTCAAATGACATCCAGTCAATTATGAAAGATAACTGATTTAAACGATGGTCACAGAATAGAAGCAGCTACACCCTGTCTAGTTTCTCACTTCGTGTCTTGCTTCATCTTTGCTGTGATCCTGATTCCACACTGCTACCTGATTGTAAACCCTATCTTTTCACTCGACGTCTGCTCATGCTCTTTGTATGGTGTCTGACACTTATTTTTAGGCTTATCCTTCCTGGTTCTGGCTTGCTGTTCTGTCTCTGCAATCCACTTCCACTACAGTCTAGACATGAACCATTGAAGTTACTCTAATTCTATGATTTACACATTTGTAAAAGAATGGGGGAGGACCAAAGAGCATATGTCTTACATAAAAGTTAAAGTCTAGATATATTTCTTTGCTGCAGAAGTTTTCATGTAACAAGTTTATAAAACTATATTCAGTAGAATGAGAAAATCGTTAAAAGTTTCTAAATATGAATTTAGAAAATAATTAATAGCATTTAAAATCCTGGGTAAAATGGATTTAAAATGGATGAGAACATTCCACCCTCAGGAAAATATTGTCCATCTTATCTGTATCAATGAACAACTGAGGGATCAGTTGTATGCATTTTGGCTTGCAATTAGCTTTAACCCAAGGGCTTAAAGTTCATCAGCTGATTTTCACCATCAATAATTATTAAGATTTCTGATCATCATTACTATGGAGAGGTGACATTTTCCTGCTAAATGTGATTTTGTTTTCCCTCTACCTTTCCTCTCTTGGCTTTTCTTACTAAGTCCATTGAAAAGAAGAGAATAGAATAAAAGTAGATCAATGTGGCTAAGTGAAATAAGTCAGAGAAAGAGAAATACCATATGATTTCATTTATGCGTGGAATCTAAAAACCACATGAATAAAACAAAAAAAAGCAGACTCAGTCTCATAAACAGAGAACAAACTAATGATTGCCAAAGGGAAGGGGGGCAATGAGATGGGCCAAAAGAGTGAAGGGCAGTAGGAGATATGGGTTACTAGTTAAGGAATAAATACATCACAGGAATTAAGCATAGGGAATATAGTCAATGGTATTGTAAAAGTGTTGTATGGTGACAGATGGCAGTTACACTTGCTGTGAGCATACCATAAGTACAACCTTGTCAAATCACTATACTGTATACCTGAAACTACTATAACATTGTGTGTCAACCATACTCAAATTTAAAATAAAAAAGGAAATTCTATAATATGTTACAATATAGATGAAACTTAAGGACATTATACTATGTGAAATAAGCCAGTCATAAAAAGACAAATATGGTATGATTCCAGTTATATGAAGTAGTTAGAATAGTCAAAAGTCAAACCACCCAAATTATTTTGTTCTAACCGTGTAGATTCCTGTAGAAGAGTGCTTTCTGGACAATGCTAGTGGAGTGCTAGTGCTGATAGTTGAAAGAAAATAGTACTTAACCTTTCATTCTCTATTAGCTTGTTTCTGTCCAGCAAGTCATAATATCTTAATATATATCAATATATATATATACATACATGATATATATATGTATGTATGTATCATAATATCACAAGTTATGCTACAAGTTAGCAAGTTATGCTAATAAAAAAATTTATTAGGAGCTCAAAAATGTTGCCCAACTTGCTTCTAGAAGATAACCAATGGTAAATATTTGTGAAGACACAGGGTCTACCAATTAGGATGTTTGTGAGGTCTTGCTAAAGATTCAAAGTTCCATCCTTGATTTTTGTCAAGCAAAACTGGATAGGGAAACATTTAGAATTGCAAGCTGATACATATTTGGAGACTGTAGGGTTTATTTATTTGATGGTTGGTGTATTTTGATTTCTTCACATACAAGATCCTTTATTTGGATATTTTCTATTATAATTTGTGTTCATGAATAAATTAAGTTGGACAATTTTACTCCAGTCAGGGTTATAGGTATATGTGCCAGATAACCAGCTCAAACTTAGTAATTTAGAAGTGAGAGCTTCAGTTAAAAAACACTGTCTGACTGTGAAGAGGACTTTGATGCTCTAATAGGTTGTTATAGCCTGTGCCAAAATGGTGTCATATGTCATGGCCTATAAGAGAACCCTCTTGGCCAGAGGGTCAAAGTTGGGCAGTCCATAGTGCAGGAGGGCTGCAGAAGGGTCAAAGAAGCAGGATATATCTCAACATGTCTGTGCTTGCTGTTTCTTCTTTAAAGAGCTTGTCCCCTACCTCTTCTCTTACTTTCCCCTCCTCACTAAAGTTGGCTAAGAAAGGCGCTGGTTTCTTGACAACCATCCTTTAACCCACAGTCATGTTCTGGATGTTTTCCCTCTGCTTAAGTACCTCTGCCTACAGCTTACTGTCCTAGCTTCCACAAGCTTTGAGTCCTCAGCTCCATAATGATGCCTTCCACCTTTGCCCTGTATGCTGCAGGGTTGGGGGAGGGGGAGTAAGTAAATACACTGTATGTATTTCACTCTTAATTTCTGATTTTGTTTACTCCCATTTCCAGAAACTCCTAAACTATTTTTCACACCAACTTGAAACTATTTTTTACATGCTCCTGTAAGTCTCACTCTAATTCCCATCGTGTTGTTTTGGTTTCCTAATTCCGTCCCCCAAGCTTTCTAATCTCCTTGATAAGCTCATATTTTCTACCTCCCCTTCATGTATCATTTTTACCTCTGTGTCATCTCAACTGGGTAGTGGAAATGACTGAGAACGTGGATGCTCTGGATCAATTGGTTCCTTAAGCAGTGACTTTAAGCAGTCCTTTTACTTCTCTTTCACTCAGACTCATTTGTGCAATGGCTGAGTCAGACCAGATGATCTGTAAAGTTTTATCCCCTGACTTCCATGACTCTATGACTATTCCTATCCTGTTTCTCTTGCAACTTAGTTTTAATGTCCATTTGCTGACAACTCCATCCTCCTCCCAACCTTTCCCCTGCAATACTGAATACCATTCATCAGGCTGTAATTAATTTAATTTGGATTTCATTTCTTTAAAAGCATTCTGGAGGTGAATAGAATGTGGCCCTACCATGTGACTTATCCAAGGATAGATTCCATCAGACTTAGTTCTATCTCCTTGCACAGATTCCCAAAGTTCCATAGGTCCCTCTATGGAGAACCATGACTGCTCCAAAACTTCCCTTACCTATTCATCCAGCTTTTATGTAACATAGTTTTCATCAGAGAATTTAAAATACCTTGAGGGAGCCCTAGAAATGCAACTTAATATAGATGCAGTCTATGAAGAGAGCTGTCATCAGAAAGGAAAAAAACAACTTCTGCAAGCAAAGTGGCTACATGAAGAAACAAGGTTACAAGTACTTTGTCAACCTCATCAAAGAAACAGTCCTATTTGTCTCTACATACACAAGGAAACTCCAAAATTAGAACTCAACCCTGAATATCATATATACTTGTACAGGCGTGAAGAATGGTAAGTGGAAAGAACAATATTTCTTTGCCAAGTTATTTCTTGTAAAGAAAACAAGATTAGGCTACAGAGACTTCATTTATACTATTTGCTGAAGATGTAAATTAAAAATCTTACCAGTTTTTCCTCTCTCTTCATTTTATATTTTAGAGCCAATGTAGTAGACAATGCTTATTAGACTTGTTATTATTTTGGAAAAAACAATGTTTGGCAAATAACTATTTAAAACCAACCAAAAATCACTAATCAAACTTCTTATACACTACCAATAATTTCTTCTCTTAGAAATAAATGAAATACAGTAAGAGGCATTAAATAACATAAATTTCTCAAGATGTAAATAATGTAAAATGCTCCTTAAATATAAACAAAGGTGCTACTTTGAACTAAAAAAAAACCCTTCAATATTTTATTACTTATACCATAAATATGAACATTTTGGGCACTTTTCTTTCATACTCTAACCATGAAGAGATAATAAATATACTTAATACTTCTGGAAACAGCAATAAGATGAGGGTGAATTAGAAGGAACAAATTGTCCCATAGTTCAACTTTCAATGCCATTAATATAAACTATGTATTTACTCACATGACACTAACCAGTCCTGAGAGCTTGCTTTCACATTAAATTAGATATTTTAAAGGCTACTTCAGATAAAGGTGATAATAAATAAAGACAGAGTGGTAATAATGTGGATAAAAATGTGCTTGAGTTTACCATTACATTGATGGATAGATTCTATTTTTGCTGGGAACTTTCATAACACTATTTCTGTCCAAATAGTATAGAAAAAGAATTCTATAGCTGTGTACCAGTTGTTCTTAAATTATAGCATACATCAGCAACTCTTGAGGTTTTATTAAAACACAGATTTCTGGGCCCTACTTTCAGAGTTTTTAATTCAGTAGTTACTACTGCTCATCCAGGAACCCCACTTTGAGAACTATTGCTGTATAGGTTACCCAAAAGCCACCTAATTCATTCCCTTGATCCTGCACAGGAGATGGTGAACAAACCATGAGTCATGACCCATGACTGTCTGGACCCAACTATATTCAATATATCATTAATGATCTGATCTTATTTTATTTTTTAATGTTTATCTATTTTTGAGAAAGGGACATATAGTGGGGTAAGGGTAGAGAGAGAGAGGGAGATACAAAATCCAAAGCAAGCTCCAGGCTCTGAGCTGTCAACATAGAGCAGGATGTGGGACTCAAACTCACCAACCCTGAGATCATGACCTGGATGTTCAAGTCGGATGCTTAACCGGCTGAGCCACCCAGGCACTCTTATGATCTAATTTTAAAAGCAACTCAAATAAAGTAGAGAGATAGGTCATAGATCAGGGAGCCTTATGAATAATATGAAAAACTATCTGGATGTTCATCTTGGTCACAGGAGCAGGTAACACATTACCAAGACAGGGTCTGCCCCTGGGAGTTAGGACCTTCACCTCCCACTTTCTTTATCCACGGAGGCTATTCAGGGAAACTGTTACTAATGGTGTCATGTGGGTGTCACAGCTTTTCCACTACAGCAGACAGGAGACTTACACGCGAAATAGATGGAGTCTAAGTGAAGGAAGGGCATGGGGGGTGGTGGGCAGAGTGCAGTGGAGCTTTATTTATTTGGCCTATGACTCCAATACCTGGTATTTGCACACAATAGAAATTCAGTAAATGTGTGGAATGAAGTGAGATAGCTTTGCCTTTGCTGTTTTTCAAAACATGCATGATGCTGGGAAAATCACTTATCTACTTGAGTCTGTTTTCTAATTTGTAAACATGGCTGGGAGGAACATCTCCATTGCAGGATTTTGAAAAGGAATGAGGTAATAAATGTACCTGTCCTCAGAAATGCACTATAAGTCTAAGAGATGTTTTTGTGTTGATCTTTCCAAATATTCCCAGATATTACTATTCAGTAGCTGAAACAATGCCAGATTTCTCACTGATATACTTCTATTCAATAAAATAGCCCCTCGACATTGTTAAAATAACATATTCACCTCTACTTCTTTCTAGGCATGGAACTCAAATGTATTTTCATTAAATTTTTTTTTTGTTTTTAAAAAAAAATTTTTTAAGTAATCTCCACACCCAGTGTGGGGCTTGAACTCAAAACCCTGAGGTTAAGAGTCACACGTTCTACCAACTGAGTAGAGTCAGAAAAAAGCCCCCTCATTCAAAAAAAAAAAATATTTTTTCTTTTTTCTGCTTTATTAGACTTTTATTATAGCTTGGTATGAAAAACAAATCTTCATTTTGTAATTTTTGTTTTGCATAAAATCTAGAATTTATTCAGAGTTTTGAGGGTCAGTGGTATTTTACCAAGTAAATCAGTGACTAAATGGGTATAAATACAAAAGCATATATGGAAATTTCACAAATATGTTTTTAAAGTATATGATATTTTGGCAATTATTCTGAATAAACACATTGTTTCTTGTTTACATGTACATTTCTTCTCATGTCAAGTTTTTTGTTGTTGTTATTCAGTATATCATCTTATTAAGAACATTTTCTTTTCTGTCGTCCACTGCCTATTTTAAAAGTGAGTCATAGAAGTTCTCTATCCTCAATTTTCTACTGATAGTGCCTCATTCCCAGATATTTCAGAAAATATTATAATAAGTCATATTGATAAGGTACAGGGATGATAAGAAAAGCAAGCAGCTAGCCATAACAAGGGCTCTTTCTCTTTTCTTTCACTTTGAGTACAGTATTACTAAAGTTTATTCACTGCTTCCCTCATTCCAGGCACCATGTGAGGAAATAAAGCCAAATATGAACATCTGTATTTCCAGGGCACATTGTACTTTAAAAAAAAAATCTTCTTTGTAAACATCTGTAACTTTTCCTAAATGTTTCTACCTTAATATCAAGTTAACTGTAGGACAGCCAAGTATCTGATACTTTATTTTCGCTTGACCTGTCACAATGATATTGATTATTCACTACTTGAACACATCTCAATTTTTATACCAACTGGATACAATTCTCTTTTTAATTTGTTTCTTACTCTGACACTCATCAGAGTTCCTCTACCACTTTCTCTTCTACTACCTACACTTTCATACCAGCTTTCTATACTTTTGTCTTTGGCTTTGATTCTCATTCTCTACACTGTCCTTGGAAATCTTATTCTGTAGGTTATAGACTGAATGTTTGTGCTTCCCCAAATTCATATGTTCATGCACTAACTTTCAGCATGGTTGTATTGGTGATGGGGAGTCCAAGGAAGTAATTAAGGTTCAATGAGGTTGTAAGATGGGGCCTCAGATCTGTTAGAATAGCAGTGTTATAAGAAGAGACTCCAGAGAGCTTGCTCACTCTCCATGTTCATGCACCCGGGAAAGACCATATGAGGACACAGTGAGAAGGTGGCCATCCATAACCCAGAAAGAGAGCCCCTAACAGAAACCCAATTTGCCCGCACCTTGACCTTGGACTTCCCAGTTTCTGGAACTGTGAGAAAATACATTTATGTTGTTTAAGCCACTTAGTCTGTGGTATTTTGTTATGGCAGCCTGAGCAGGACTAATGTACCATCCTTTGTCTGTACTCCCAAACCTATGCTGACAGACAACAAACTCAGCCCTCTTGTCTCAGCCCCAGTTACGTATTTAGCCATCAGTTTGTAAGTCCTGAATGACTAACAGGAAGTTCATACTCAACATTTCCAAAGAATTCATTTTATCTCCCCTCAAACCTGCACCTCTGATAGTTTACTTATCTGTGTAATAGTTTATTCATCACTAAGCAAGAAAGTTGAAAATTGTTATTTCTTTATTGATGTCTGTCCTCTTCTAAGATACTTGAAGGCAAAAAGCATGTCCCTGAACCTATCTATCTCTAGAATGAGATTCAAAACCTGGAAGTATATAGGCACTTAAAATTGAATAATGATTAGGTACACTCTGCATTTTGTCCACTATACCCCTATACTTTTGAGCTAGCCAGAATGACTCACTTGCCAGTTTCTGATGCCAATGGAACTAAACTATGACACCTTCTTGCCATCTCCAAGCACCCCTTGCTGCTAGACTCACTCCAAATACTTCTAATCCCACCAGTCTTGTAACCTACATTTTGAAAGGTAACTATCTTTAGTTTTTGGATTTGCCAACTTCTCTTTTTGATCTTGATTTCTTAGACCCTCTAAGGATTTTACCATGGAAATTCCAATCCCAGATATTTATGTTTTGGGCATCTTGTACAAATTGTTTGACTCTAGTTCTCGTCAATAAGACCCTGGCCAGAGTCACTTCAATCTTCTTTGAGGTGGGGTAGGCTTATCTACGTATCTTAACAATGATAGTAATAGTGATTTATTGAGGGTTTACTATGGGCTGGGTTTAGTACTAAGCATTTACATAGATATTCTCATTCATTTTTCATACTAATTCTATAAAGGAGATAGTTACTATTTCCATTTTGGTCCTTGAGGAGACTAAAGTTTAGGGACATAACTTATTCGACGTCATACAGCTAATAAGTGACAGAATGCAGATTGGAATCAAATCAAAGTCTTAAGCACTAAGCTTTGAAACACAACTAGAGATTTTCCAATTGTTAATTAGTAGATCAAATGTAAGTATCACATATGTGGTGTGAGCCCAGCTCAGAGTACATCCTGTCAATGCTGTATAAATTATTCAGTATGAATGAGTTCAGAGGTTGCTTGCTCAACTATTGAGCAGTGGTCATTAAAATAAACACATGGGCTAAGACTAGGAGCAAAAATGATCTGAGTCCTGCAAGCCCATGTGGAATAGAAAGTTTATTATTTCAGAGAAATAGGATTAGAAGAGACTACTTCTGTCACATATCAGAAGTGATTTAAGAAGCTTAATCACCCTTGGGCATGGGATAGAGCTTCCCTTAATGTTTTTCAGAGGAATGTCATGGCTGAGTCTTCTGTCCTAAGTGCAGCTGTGGAGCATATAAAATAATTTGCCTTCCATAAAAAGCACTTGTTTCTAATTGGAAATGTAATGGATTAACCAAATGCCACACATGTGACTCTTAAGGAATCTATTTAAAATAATAACCTATTTAGGAATAATCACTTAAAGTGTATCCTCTCTAAGCTGCTCCTGGAGGCAGGACACTTAATTAGTTTAACAAGAGTGTTGTAAAAAGAAAATTTACAAACTGCTTGTTTTATCACTCTGTTTTACAGTTGGCTGTTCTTGCAAATGCACCAGTGTTATAGGTTAATTTTGTTCTATATCCTAATGCATTGAATAAGAGGAAATGAAATTGTGTCTTAAACCAGACACATTTTTCCTTGGTCAAATTTGCAGGGACTGTTCAGGATAGTGTCTCTAAGAGTAAGGTCAATACCTCAAAGGAGGTCAAAGAATATCAAGAAATACCATGGAGAAACGAATTGAGAGAGCTCTAACAAAAATCTTTTCCTTCCTATGAATAACCATGTATTCTATGTCTTAATGTCACACTTCCTTTGCTCTGTTAATAACTCCTTTTCCTCTGCCATCCACCTGTCTACCCACCTTATTAGCAATTAAAGAATATTACATCGGACAATGAGTTGCTATGTGTGCACACATGTTATTGAGTGAAGAGCTTAGAGAAAATTTACCAACTAAAATACAACAGATAGAGGGGAATTTAAAAGTTATCATAAGCAGCCTTTTATTTACTTTACATCTCATAAGTAAAAGTTACGTGTATATATTCATTGAAACATGAGCATGTCCCCATAGAGCACTTTGTCTATAGGGCATATATAAAGTGATAAGGCAATATGGCTGATATGGGCTATCCAAAGATAAAGAAAATTTCATTGTGTATTAAAAAATAAACAAATTAAGACAAATGAAATTACTTTTCAAGCATTTGTATTAAATAAAAAATCACTTAGGGGTCCTCCAATTGGCCAAAATCTAGTACACGGGTTCTTAGCCTGGAATTCATAAACTCTCCAACTGCCCTCCAAAGGCTCTGTGAACTTTCAGGGGAAAAATATATAGCTTTCATTTCACTATCCTAACTAAAATTGATAACTGCCTTCAATTATTAAAATAGGAAAAAAATTACAACACAGCATTAGCAGCATCTATGATTTGTCACCAATAGCCATCACAAAGATTTTCATATCACATTAAAGTTACAACAAATATACTGAAAATTGTTACACATATTTTGAAGTTATGGTAATTATTAAATGTATCACTTGATCTTACTTAATTACTAGTAAAGAAGCACATATATTACTCCTGGTATGAACCATATAAAATTGTCAATATTTGTACATTTTCTACCTAAAAATGAAAGTTTTGTTTTGAAAGAATTTTTTGTTAATTTTATGTGTTTCCTTTTATGCTTTGGAAACATTTTTCTGAAAAGAGTTCCAAGGATGTCTCACACAACTGAAGGCATTAATGGTACAAAAGTAGTTTAAAGGATGCCAGTGGTTAAAAAGTCTTGACTCTTACTTCAGACAGACATTGATTTGACTCCTAGTTTTATCACTCAATAGTTGTGTGACTTTGAGTACATTACTTCCCCATTTTTTAAACTTTTTTTTTTTAATGTTTATTTATTCTTGACAGAGAGACAGAGCATGAGCAGGGGAGGGGCAGACAGAGAGGGAGACACAGAATCAGAAGCAGACTCCGGCTCTGAGCTGTCAGCACAGTGCCCGAAGCAGGGTTTGAACTCACAGGATGTGAGATCATGACCTGAGCTGAGGTCAGAAACTCACCGACTGAGCCACCCAGGTGCCCCAGCTTCCCCATTTTGTCAAATGAGGTCAAATGGAGACTATACACTGATTTCCTCATAGAATTAAGGAAGATACTTCATGCTCAATGGAATGATACTCAATACATGTTACCACTACTCTTATTTCTTTAACTGTATTTGTTGTTTTTCTTGTTTTAAAAAAATTAAATAAAGATTTGTGTGTGTGTGGTGTGTGTATTTAATTACTTGATAGTTGTTATGAGTTGAATTATGTGCCCCAAAAAGATATTTTGGAGTCCTAACCCCTAGCACTTGAGAATGAAACCTTATGTGGAAATAGAGTCTTCAAAGAGGTATCATATAAAATGAGCTTATTAGGGTAGACCCTAATCCAATCTGACTGGTGTCCTTATAAAAGGGGAATGGAAAATGTGGACCAGAGACAGACATGCACAGAGGGAAGACCAAGTAAAGACCAAGGATTAGAATGATGGGTCTATAAGCCAAGGAATGCTAAAGACTGTAGACAACCACTAGAAGCAAAGAAGAGCCAAGGAAGGATTCTCCTATAGGTTGCAGAGGGGGAATGACCTTGATTTCAGACTTTGAGACTCAGAACTGAATCAATTCATTTCTGTTCTTTTAAACCACTCAGTTTTTAGTACTTTGTTGCAGCAGTCCTAAGAAAGCAGTAAAATAGCATTTTTAATGTCTATTTTTGGTACATCTATTTGTATACTTTTTTGACACAGTGCAGTTTCATACATGTATCTGTGTGTATATATGTATGCATTTCCCTATTTATCAATGGGTTCTTAAGGCTCTTTTTAAATTTCTTAACATGAATTAGAAATTAACATTAAAAAATACCTCATAGGGGTGCTTGGGTGGCTCAATGGGTTGGGCGTCTGACTTCAGCTCAGGTCATGATCTCGCAGTCTGTGGGTTCAAGCCCTGCATTGGGCTCTGTGCTGACAGTTCAGACCCTAGATCCTGCTTTGGATTCTGTGTCTCCCTCTCTCTCTGTCCCTCCACCACTCATGCTGTGTCTCTCTCCATCTCTCAAAAATGAATAAACATTAATTTTTTTTAAAAAAAAAGCTCATAAATGACCATACGTTTTAGAATCATTATAAAAAGTACATGTTTAAAGTGTGATAGGAACTGAATTATATTGATGAGTAACAACAAAAAAGGCAACATAGACCAATGATGTTTTACTCTTCATTGGTTAGAATACACAAATTCTAATTTGTCATGAAACACTGCCCATTTAAAATGAAGTCTATGATCACTCTCTGTACAGAATGATATCATTGAAAGGCCTTGCCTGGAAAAAGAAGCTGAAGAATCAATTTCTTTCTGTTATAAAAGAGTAGCATTGTGATCAAATTGGTGTTTCGCCTCATATAGTGTTGTGTTCTCTGTGCTATTCTAAAGGTCAGAAGGGGTTCCAGGAATTACTTGTCACCTGCGGTGTTTCTTAAGCAAAAGCACTAAAACCTGAAAAAAAAAAAAACTAAAAAGAATTCTTCAATGTAAGCTTTTAAGAAAACAATCATATGCCCTGATTTCTAAGATTTGCATCCATATGAAAAATATATTGTATTGTCTTTGGAATATGGACATCATCGCCAAGGTAAGGTGTTTGTCAACCACTAATGCCTGAAGAACTTAGCCATAGGTGCTGGAAAAACCTACGCTGTTTGGGGCCGGATTTACATGTTCTTGAATTTAGTGAGACAACAGTCAGCTATTCAAATATTACTTCTCTTATATGCTATTTTTCTACAGTTAGAGAAAAAAATTACATTTTTTCCTTTTTCTTAGGACATAATGTTTTCCCTTTGAGCTTATTTTGATGTTGTTTGAATGGAAATGAAGAAATGTACAGGACATAAAATCCCCACATAATAGCATTTATATTCACATTTTTCATCCAGACAATTTTCGTGCAAATAAAATAAGAACCCTTCTCATTCAAGTATTCCATGACGCTATGTGTTCTGGTTTTGGTGAGAAGACATGAAGGGAATAAAGAAAAGGTCATAACAGGCTGAGAAAAAAAGTTGGTGGTTTCAATCTTCAGTAGCTAAAGATATATTTTTAAAATCTCATCAGAGTGTTAACTCCACACTGCTACCTTAAATATTCTAAGGATTTCTGCTTCCGCTCATGAAGGATTAACTTCTAAAGAAATTACCCTTCTCCTCTAAACAATTATAAATTTAGGAAAAAGTGAAGTAATTGTTTTTAAACATTGGATTGTACACAGCACGGACAGGTGATTTCTTAGAAAAGGGGAAGCTGAACACTAGAACTGCCAATGGCAGTTTTTCAGGGCCTGGGGAAAGAGAGAATCCAAACAGCCTGGAGATCTTGCTGCCTTGAAGACACAGAAATGAGAGAGGAGGAAAGTGTAGGCACCTCAAATGTGCATGGCCAAGAACTGGAGAGGAGAGAGCTGTACCAGAGGGAGCTCTGGAGATCAGGGGAGAAAGTCGTCCCCAGCCTTGGGCTGAGCACGAATCTGCACAGAGGCGAGGTGGACTCCTGAAGGCAGAGGAATAACCACAGGAGAGCGTAGGTCAAACATCACCAAAGTCCACACCAAGCAGGCAGTAGAGTCTGTGTTCCAAAATGCTAGAGGGGGAAAGATCTCAAGACACAAGGGATAGCAACTTCACAAAGGGTCTCACTTTTGTGGTGGAGCTAATAAATCCCTTGAGTAAAGGATGGGCTGAACTTCTGTTCTTAAAGCTGAAAAGCTTAAAAGGATCAAAGTTATTCCAAGTAACTTAACTGTGTGCTGAAAAAAAAAAATCCAACACTCTTTAAAGGACAACAAAATTAACTCACAACTGTAAAATTCACATCTAATTAAAAATTACAAGGGTTATAGAAAAACGGAACTCAACCAGGAGAGAAAAAACAATAAACAGACACAGAAACAACAAATATTATGAAATTATCAACTTTTAAAAACAGCAATTCTAAGTATCACAAATATCAATATCAGAGTGCCTAAATAGCTCAGTCAGTTAGGCTTCCAACTTTTCATTTCGGCCCAGATCATGATCTCATGGTTTATGAAACTGAGTCCTGTGTGGGGCCCTGAGCTGAAAGTGCAGAACCTGCTTAGGATTCTTTTTCCCTGTCTGCCTCTCTCTCTCTCTCTCTCTCTCTTCCCCTCCTTTCCGTCCCTCAAAATAAGTGTATAACTTAAAAAAAATATCAATATTGCCCTCATAATGAAGCCAACTCAGGCTGTCCTATTTATTTTTTTAATTTGTTAATTTTTTAATGTTTATTACTTTATTTGAGAGAGAATGAGAGAGAGAGTGAGCAGGGGTGGGGACAGAGAAAGAGAGGGAGAGAGAGAATCCCAAGTAGACTATGTGTTGTCAGTGCAGAGCCCAAACTCAAGAACTCACAATTATGAGAAGGTATTTGAGTATTAAACATAGTTCTCAGCTTCTCGTAAGCATGGTAAAAAAGAGAGTAGGAATATAATATATATTTGCTCTTATTAAAAAAACAAAACAGGAGCACCTGGGTGACTCAGTCAGTTATGTGTATGACTTGGGCTCAGGTCATGATCTCATGGTCCACTTTTTTTCTAAATAGACCTTTTATACACCTTACACAAAAGTAAACTCAAAATGGATGTAAGACCTAAATGTAAGACGGGAAACCATCAAAATCCTCGAGGAGAAAGCTGGCAAAAACCTCTTTG
Organism: Lynx canadensis; assembly: GCF_007474595.2. NCBI lineage: Eukaryota > Metazoa > Chordata > Mammalia > Carnivora > Felidae > Lynx > Lynx canadensis. The sequence goes on along the minus strand of NC_044303.2, from coordinate 149,940,272 downwards.
ATCTTGGCCAAAGCAACTTCCTACTCAACACATCACCAGAGGCAGGGGAAACAAAAGCAAAATGAACTGCTGGGACCTCATCAAAATAAAACCTTCTGCACAGTAAAGGAAACAATCAGAAAGCTAAAAGGCAACTGACAGAATGGGGAGAAGATATTTGCAAATGACATATCAGATAAAGGATTAGTATTCAAAATCTATAAAGAGCTTATCAAACCCAACACCCAAAAAACAAATAATCCAGTGAAAAAATGAGCAAAAGACATCAATAGATACTTCTCCAAGGAAGACATCCAGATAGCCAACTGACACATGAAAAAATGCTCAACATCACTCATCATCAGGGAAATCCAAATCAAAACCACAATGAGATACCACCTTACACCTGTCAGAATGGCTAACATTAACAACTCAGGCAACAGCAGATGTTGGCGAGGATGCTGAGAAAGAGGATCTCTTTTGCATTGTTGGTGGCAGTGCAAGCTGGTGCAGCCACTCTGGAAAACAGTATGGAGGTTCCTCAAAAAACTAAAAGTAGAACTAACCTACGACCCAGCAATTGCACTACTAGGTATTTACTTCAAGGGATAGAGGTGTGCTGTTTCGAAGGGACACATGCACCCCCATGTTACAGCAACACTATCAACAATAGCCAAAATATGGAAAGAGCCCAAATATCCATCTATGGATGAATGGATAAAGAAGAACTGGTATATGTATACAATGGAGTATTATTGGCAATCAAAAAGAATGAAATCTTGCCATTTGCAACTACGTGGATGGAACTGGGGGGTATTCTGCTATGTGAAATTAGAGTAAGACAAGTATCATATGACTTCACTCATATGAGGACTGGAAGAGACAAAACAGATGAACATAAGGGAAGGGAAACAAAATAATATAAAAACAGGGCGGGGGGACAAACAGAAGAGACTCATAAATATGTAGAACAAACTGAGGGTTACTGGAGGGGTTATGAGAGGGGGAATGGGCTAAATAGGTAAGGGACATTAAGGAATCTACACCTGAAATCATTGTTGCACCTATATGCTAACTAATTTGGATGTAAATTTTAAAAAAGTAAAAAATAAACAAGTTAAAATAAAAATAAATATATAAATAAAAATAGTGAAATTAAAAAAATAATAAAAAAATAATAGACCTTTTAATTTGTTCAACTGAGTAGGCACAGTACAGGCTTCAGGGTTATGTTCCATAAAGTTTGAATAGATGATGTTGCTTTGGCAAATTTTAAAGGCAGGTGTTCCCATCAATTGTACTATAAGCAACATTGGTAGCACTTACACAGGGTGTTAGGTTTTGAGCAACAGTGCAACCTGATGGACCAGCCAGATTAAATGACTTGCTAAGGCTAACTCTAAAATAAGTGAATAACTGAAGTAGCTATTATTCAATAGAATTAAATTTTTAATAGAAGTTGGACAACTGCACTCCAGGAGAATCCTTTGAAGACCAGAGTTTGAGTATTTATTCTCTAAAAAATTGGTAGAAAGTCCATCAGCTTGATCAGATTCATTGCAAAGTGAAGCCACTATAAAAATAATGTTATCTTAAATTCTCTTGGGAATATGATTTGATTGAAATAAAGATTTAATAAAATAATTGTCAATTGCAAAATTATATCTATAATATCTCTAGCAGTAAGCAGTCAGAAATTTAAACTAAAGAGCTGTTGACAATAGCCTCAAGATTAGTAAATACTTCGAGATAAATCTGATAAAATATGTATCAATCCTGTACTAACAAGTATAAAACTCTGAGAGAATTAAAGAAAAGTTAAATAAATGGAGAGAAACACAGAATGTAGGGGGTCAGAAGAACCTAATAGTGTAATTCTTCCCAATCAGGTTTATTGATTTAATGTAATCCCTGTCAAAATCCCAGAACATATTTTTTGGAGAAATTTACAAGCTGATTCTAAAATTCTTATGAAAATGCAAAGGACCTGGACTAGCTAAAATAGTCTTGAAAAAGAATAACAAAATAGGAGAATTTAAACTATCTGATTCAAGATAAAATCAATATGCAGAAATCAGTTGCATCTCTATACACTATTAACATAGCAGAAAGAGAAATTAAGAAAACAATCTCATTTACAACTGTACCAAAAATGATAAAATATGCTTTAATAAACTACCCAAGGAGGTGAAGACTTATACTCTGAAAACTATAAAACACTGATGAAAGAAACTGAAGATGACACAAATAATGGAAAGATATTCCATGCTCATGGATTAGAAGAACCAATATTGTTAAAATGCCCATACTACCCAAGCAATCTACAGGTTTAATGCAGTCCCCATCAAATACCAATGGTATTTTTCACAAAACTAGAACAAATAATCTTAAAAGTTGCCATGGAACCACAAAAGATCCCGAAGAGCCAAAGCAATCTTGAAAATGGAGAACAAAACTGGAGCTATCACAATCCCAGGTTTCAAGAACACTACAAACTGTAGTAATCAAAACGTATGGCACTGGCACAAAAAATAGACACACAGATCATGGAACAGAACCAAAGACACCAGAAATAAACACATGATTATATGGTCAACTAATCTATGGACAAACGAGGAAAGAATATGCAGTGGGAAAAAGACCATCTTTTCAACAGATGGTGTTGGGAAAACTGGACAGGAACATGCAAAAGAATGAAACTGCACCACTTTCTCACATCATACACAAAAATAAATTCAATATTCATTAAAGCCTAAATGTGAGATTTGAAACCATGAAAATCTTAGAGACAGCACGGGTAATAATTTCTCTGATACTGGCCATAGCAATATTTTTCTAGATAGGTCTCTCCTGAGACAAGGGAAACAAAAGCAAACATAAACTATTGGTGGCAGGGGGGGGGGGTTGCTGGGTGGCTCAGTCAGTTGAGCGTCGGACTTTCGGCTCAGGTCATGATCTCATGCTCTTGAGTTTGAGCCCCGCATCAGCTCTGTGCTGACAGCTCAGAGACCTGGAGCCTGCTTCAGATTCTGTGTCTCCCTCTGTCTCTGCCCCTGCCCCGCTCATTCTGTCTCTCTCCTTCTCAAAAATAAATAAACATTCAAAAAAAAAATTTAAACTATTGGGACTACATCAAAATAAAAGCTTTTGCACAGCAAAAGAAACAATCAATAAAACTAAATGGTGATCAAGAATGCAGACATTTATTTGTAAATTATATATTGGATAAGGAGTTGATATTCCAAATATGTAAGGACATATTGAACTCAACACCAAAACAAAGGCAAGCCACTTAAAATGGGCAGAAGATCTAGATAGACACTTTTCAAAGAAAACATCTAGATGGCCAATAGGCACATGAAAGGACGCTACACATCACTCATCATCAGGGAAATGCAAATCAAAACCACAATGAGATAATACCTCATGGCTGCCAGAATGGCTAAAATCAAAAACACAATAAATAAGTGCAGGTGAGGATGTGGAGAGAAGGAAACCCTTGTGTGCTTTTGGTGGGAATGCAAACTGGTACTGCCACTGTGGAAAACTGTATGGAGTTTCCTCAAAATTTAAAAATAGAAATTACCCTACAATTCAGGAACTGCAGTACTGGGTATTACCTGAAGTATATGAAAATACTAATTCAGAAAGATGTGTGCATCTGTGTTAATGCAACATTTATGAAAGCCAAATTATGGAAACAATCCAAGTGGTCAATGTTAGATGAATGGATAAAGAATATATGATATATGTATGTATGTGTGTGTGTGTGTGGTGTATATATATATACTATATATATATATAACTATATAAAAAACCAAGTATATATATAATGGAATGTTATTTAGCCATAAAAAGAATGAAATGTTGCTGTTTCAGCAACATGGATGGATCTGGAGAGTACAATGCTGAGTGAAATAAGTCAGTCAGAGAAAGACAAATAACCATATGACCTCACTCATATGCGGAATTTAAGAAACAAAACAAAGAAACAAAGCAAATAAGAAATAAACCAAAAAGCAGACTCTTAATTATAGAGAACTGATGGTTGCCAGAGAGGAGGTGGGTGGGGGATGGATGAAAGAGATGAAGGGGAGTAAGAGTACCCTTATCATGATAAGAACTGAATAATATATAGAACTGTTGAATCAGTAAATTGTACACCTGAAAACTAATATAACATTGTATATTAACTATACTGAATTAAATTTTTTTAAAAAAGAAAACACAACACACACGCAAATAAAGCTATGTTAATCAAGATATTGTGGTACAGGGGCGCCTGGGTGGCGCAGTCGGTTAAGCGTCCGACTTCGGCCAGGTCACGATCTCGCGGTCCGTGAGTTCGAGCCCCGCGTCGGGCTCTGGGCTGATGGCTCAGAGCCTGGAGCCTGTTTCCGATTCTGTGTCTCCCTCTCTCTCTGCCCCTCCCCCGTTCATGCTCTGTCTCTCTCTGTCCCAAAAATAAATAAACGTTGAAAAAAAAATTAAAAAAAAAAAAAAGATATTGTGGTACAATATATTAATGAAATACAGTTCAGAAATAGATTCACACATACTTGGTCAAATGATTTTTAACAAAGGTTGGAAGTTGATTCACTGAAGAAAACAATCTTTTTAGCACTGTTGACATGCTAGAAAATTTGGATACCCATATGTGAAAAAAATCAACTTGGATTTTTACATTGCACTATAAAAATTCTTTTGTAATGCATCACAGATCAAAATGTAAAACCTAAAGCTATAAGATATCTAAAAGAAAACGAAGGACAGAATATTTGTGATGTTGGATCAGGTAAAGCTCCAAAACATGGTCCAAAAAAGAAAAATAATAATTGGAATTCACCAAAACTCAAACTTGTTTTTTAAAAGACACAGATAAGAGAATGAAAGGATAAGTCACCGACTGAGAAAAAGTATTTGTGACTCACATATATGTTAAAGGACTTGTATCCACAATCTACAAAGATCTCAAAACTCATTAATAAGCAAACAATTTAAAGGAAACATGGAACAATTGAACTTTTTTCCAATGAGCATGTATTTATGGCAAATAAGTGATGATGTGAAATGATACCCAGTGTCATTAGCCACTAGGGAAACGCAAATTAAAATTATCAGTGAGGTACAACTTATAACCTGTTAGAATTGGTAACACTAAGAAGACTTATCATACCAAGAGTTGTTGAGGATATGAATAATCTGGAACTCATATTCACTGTATAATAGCTGGTGGGAATATAAAATGATACAACCATCTTGAAAACAACTTACCAGTTGTTTAAAAAGTTAAAGATACACCTGCCATATGACCCCACCATTCCTATTTCAGATATTCAAGAATTCAAAATTTCTGCCTCACGTACACTGCTTCTCAGAAAAATACCAGCAGATATTCTTCAGCATATTTAGAAGATAAACCAAGAAGAAAAAAGAAAATGGCCCAGGACAAAGGGCTCACACTGAGGAGAGAGGCAGGGTTTGTAGTAACGGGAAGTTTCAGGAAAGTAGGAGGTCTGCAGTGAGAAACCTGACAAGACTGGAGCAGAAAGGTGCTTCTTAGAGGAGAGAAAAATCACAATTGATAGATTATATGATACATTTAACAGTGTGGAAAATTTTATTAAAAAGTAGAAGGGAACTATATGGGATAGGAGAGAAATAATGAAAAAATAAGGAAACTGATGCCAGAAGAAAATGAAAAATTTACTGACCAGTATATAGTCTTAATATACTGTCTCAGGTATGAACAGTATTTTTATACATATTAATTAAAACACCAGATATTAATTTAACTAAAAATTGTTATATATTTTATAGGAAAGATTGGGTAAGAGAGAAAATGAGTAAGGGAGCTGAATAATTTACTATAATAAGTATTTGTTGCAAACCAACTCAAGTCAATCAAGTTCTGAATAAACCCTTCGATGTTTTTTTTTTAAATTAACACAGAAGCCTCCAAAAATTTAAGTCGGTGAATTTTAGCTATTTTTTAACATCCTCTAACCACACTTTTAATGAAAAAAGCCAGTCTCAGAACAAATTATGTCACATGTTTTCACCTATTACATAAATATCAGCAAACAGGCACATAAACAGTTACACAATTCAGAGGGTCTCTGTTCTCATATTTTCAGGTGTACTGACCACACCCAGCAGAGAGTTCATAAGAGACTAACAAGAAAATCTTGTTGTTGTTGTTTTTCCCATGTTTATTTATTTTTGAGAGAAAGAGAGTGGGAGCGGGGGAGAGAGAAAGAGACAGAAAATCTGAAGCAGGCTCTTTGCTGTCAGCACAGAGCTTGGATATGGAGCTCAAACTCATGACCTGAGCTGAAGTTGGACGTTGAACTAACTGAGCCACCCAGGTGCCCCAACAAGACGATGTTTTTAAGGCAAAACTCAGTTAATCTTATGAGCAATTGACAACCAGAGTCTTCTTGAATTAGGCTATTGAGAGGACTCTCTAGGAATTAAACCTGGCATCAACCTTAAGCTCAAATTTCAAAATTCAAATTTCAAATTTCCCTTTATAAGCCACTAATTCACCAATGGAAACCTCATTTTTTTTACACTTATTATACTAATTATCAAATCCTGTGGTGTAGGGGGAAAAGAAGCAAGACAAACATTTGTAGTGACAGCCTCTAGAGGGTGGGTTTCCGTAGCTGTGTCCAAGAGATGACTAGGGTTGTCACCACACACAGGATGCCATTAAAACAACACATACATGTCTCATTCTGTGCTAAAATATTTTTTATTAAGTTTTTTATTTTAATTCAAGTTAACATATGGTATTAGTTTCAATACAATAATTCAGCACTTCCACAACTCACCCTGGGCTCATTACAAGTTGTGATAAAATATTTTAAAGTATTATAGATAGTATGATGAAAGCCAAGAGATAAATGCTGAAAATGAATAAAAGAACTAGAGATATAAGCATATTATTTAGAAACTTGAATGTACTATGAAATAGAAGCTTTAAGAGTTTCAACTGGTGGTGCACATGGGTGGCTCAGTTGGTTGAGTGTCCGACTTCTGCTTGGGTCATGATCTCACAGCTCATGAGTTCGAGCCCCGCGTCGGGCTCTGTACTAACAGCTCAGAGTCTGGAGCCTGCTTCAGATTCTGTGTCACCTTCTCTCTCTGCCCCAACCCACTGCATTCTGTCTCTGTCTCTCTCAAAAATAAATAACATTAAAACATTAAAAAGAAAGAGTTTCAGGTGGTTACCCCTAGAGATTGAGGGGTGAGGTGATGTGCAGAGTGGGGCAAGGAACCACCTCTGCATTTCATTTTAATTCTTTTGGTACTATTTAAATAATTTTCAAGCCATACACAAGTATTTCTTTGCTAAGCATAAAATTAATTTGAATAAGATAAAAGATGAAAAATAACAGCCAGGATAGAAATCCTTTCTTGGGGAAATGAGAAGCACTTCTGCTCTCCTAAGTGGGAGGAAAGGATAAAAGCTTCCAGGCTCCCTTTTCTGAAACGTTTCAGAAAACGTTTCAGTTGTTCCTGGATTCCACTATGTATGCAGGCATTTTTGTCATTCTCTTTTGAATAAAGGGTAAAAGATAGATAAGATGATAGTAAAATTAAAATTGCACACTAAATGGAATATAGATGAAGTACTGAAAGGAATGTGCTTTGCTTCAAATCAACAAAACCCCACAAAGGGTTCAAGACCTTGGATCAAATAAAAATGAATAAAACTACTTAGGAAATTCCCTGTGTCACACACAACTAGGTTGGGTAAAGCCTTTATAAGGAGAACTAGAGAGACAAAGCTCATCCAGGCCTGAGGTAGCCCATAGGTGCAGAGCACCCATCCTGTGTCAGGCATTGCCAGCTGCTGCACCAGAGCTCAGTGATGAGCATGACAACCCCCGTTGTCAATGTGTTCATATCCGAAGACAAACACAGGATAGTCTGCTGATGGATATTATCCAAGATGTTGCTTGCCATAGTAGTCTTTAAACGTGCATGTTGGTACACAGGCCTTTTTTTTTTAACTTTTTAAAAGTTTGTTTATTTTGAGAGAGAGAGAGAGAGAGAGCGCGAGAGAGCACACAAACAAGTATGGTGGCAGAGAAGAATCCTAAGCAGGCTGTGCACAGTCACCATGGAGCTCAAAGTGGAGCTTGAACTCACGAACCATGAGATCATGGCCTGAGACAAAATTAAGAGTAGGATGCTTAACTGGCTGAGCCACCCAAGCACCCCGGTATATCTGGCTTCCTATAAAAGGTTTCTCCTACTAGGAATGAGTGAACTCACTTTTGGAAGAACTAACTTCCATTCATCAAAGTTCTTTAAGACTTCACTCAAGTTTCACCTGTGCTTTGAAGCTTTTCTCTGCTTCCCTCACTGATTTAGAGCCCCCTCCCCTACCCCTGCTCCTCTCCTTCAGCCCATGTCATGCATATTTCCATCATGGTACTTACCAGCTTAGCTGTAATTGTTGCCTTTCTAGACTATCTTTTCCAAACAGACTGCAAATTTTTTGAGAACAAGGATCAGTAGTGCTTATCGTTGTTAAATAATAACATAATGCTAGGGACAGAGGTGCTCAGTTAACGTTTGCCAACTCATTAGTAAGAAATTTATTCTGGGGGATGCTAGTGGAGACATGGGTTGACATCTAAATTGAAATTTCAGCATGAATAGGAAGGCATTTACAGGCAGATAAGTGTAAAGCACATTTTAGAGAAAGGGAGAGTGAGTTCAAAGATACAATGATTGAAACACCATGGGGTTTTCAGAAAATTGCTTACAATTCAATTGCTATAATTAAATGTAATTCAGATTGCTGAGAAGGGGGAATATTGGAAATACGATTGCAAAAATAGTCAGGGATCCAATCACTAAAAGCTTTATGCTACATTTATATGGGCTTCATCCTGTAGGTCATGGGGTAATATTTACATTTAAGCAGAGAAGTAATAAGATGTTTACCTTTTTTTCACAAATATAAGAGTTTATTCTTTTTTAAATGTACATAGTATACATTCATCATAAAAATTCAAGACAATATAGAAAAAATATAAAGAAAAAAAGGTTAAGGTTAAGAAAGTACAAGAAAAAATTTTTAAATGTCTACCTCCTTGACAAATCACCAGTAATATTTAGGTGTCTACCTTTTCATGCACCTCTTTATATATACCCTCAGATACGAAATATACATTTACATAAATTCAATTATATAGTATATTTTATTTTTATTGTGTAAACATTTTTAATTCTCTCCTCCTGGTTTAATGTATCTACTCCTTTCCACTTCTTTTCCTTCATTCCCACATGTTTAAGTGTATATATGTAAATCATCATGTATAAATACGATTTTTGTCATTATTTGAGAAAATGAGTTCATGCAATGTACTATTTTCTTCACTTAGCTTTTGCCACTTCATATGTTGTGAAAACCTCTCTACATCAAGTAGTATAGATCTAACTCAGTCTTTCTCATGGCTGTATAATATCCTGTGATATGAATGTACCAGAACTTATTCAACCTTCTATCTGCTGAAGGACATCAATGTGTCTTTGGATTTCGATACTGCCAACTATGGTGCAGTAAACTTCCTTATAAGTATAACACTTATCAATTGTTGTCAGGGTAAATTCTCAAGAGAAGGATTAATAAAGCATAGATTTAATTTTAAGAGATAGTGCCGGAATTATTTCTAGAAGTGGGGGGGGTTGGGGAGCAGAGAGAGGAAAACACAGAATCCGAAGAAGGCCCCAGGCTCTAAGCTGTCAGCACAGAGCCTGACGTATGGCTCGAACTCACAGACGGTGAGACCATGACCTGAGCTGAAGTCGGACGCTTAACCGACTGAGCCACCCAGGTGCCATTTTTCCAATTTGTTAAGTGAGAAGTAGTGTCTTATGATTCCTTATTTGCTTTTCTCCGCGACGAGGAGTCAGCATCATTTTATACACGCACTGGACATTTGAATTGCTCACATGTCAAGTGCCTGTCAATTGCCTGTCAATATTGTTTGCCTATTATTATCTTACTGGGTTATTTAATCAATTTGTAAGAATTCTTTCTAAAGTATAGATATTAAAACTCCTTTGCAGACAAGGCATTTTACAATCATTATGACAAGTGAAAGAGTGAGAGTAGGCATTCCTGGAGGCAAGAAAACGGCAGACAAAACTACAGAAACCAAGTCCAAATGACGGATAATAAGCACCCAAACTGACCCAGGCAGCGCTCACGGAAAGCAAGACGATGGGATGTGGGGACCCCTGTTAGGCATCTCCTAACCAGAGCTTACTAATCACAGAGCCCTTGGCCTCTTGCACTTCAACTTCCATCTCAGTTCCCAGAGAAGATACAATACATATCCTGTGAAAGCAAAGCCATGACTCCAGTTAAGAGAACCAGAAAAAAACTCCCCCTTCCACACCAAGTCTTTGTGTGTAAACCAAAGACCTTGTACTCCTTGTTAGGTTCTTTGACAATAAATACATTTGTGACTCTGTCCGACTGAAAGATGTCTAATTATCCTTTGAATATCAGAAGAAATCATGCACTTTTTTCAGTAGAGCTTTTTCTGTTATGTTTTTATTATTTTTACCTCTTGAAAAATGGGTCACTCATATTTTGACATGTGGTAACACTCTAATGAGCAGGAAACGTGATTTCTTAACCATAATTTCTTAAACATTTCAGAGTTACATCACAAATGAGTTTCCTGGAAGAACCAACCACTAGACATGGGTTTTTAGTGAAATCCTTGGCCCTCGTTTAGTGAATAGATTCCATAATCATTATAACTGCCATATCCAGCCTTACTTGGTAGTGGAAAACAGTAAAAAGTTAGCTCTAGCTCCTATTTCCATGTACTGTTTGATGTGACTTCACCCAGAAATGGAAGTCTCTAAATAGTATTAATATGCAACAAAGACATTTAGAAGAAAAATTGTTAAAGATTTCAGGGTGAGGTATGTATGGTTATACTCAGCAAGCAATATTTTGGTAATAAACTGTTTATTTAAATCATTTGTTTAAAAACTCTTTGGGACACTTTAAAAGAAAGGTGTTGTGAAAATCCAAAGAATGATTTATTCATATGCTTCAAAAGAGAGGAATTCAGCATGACAAAAGATTGGAAAATTCAAAAAAAAAAAAATAGCTACTTGACTGAGGTACCAACTATACAGATGAATAATTTTATGTAGATTTTTAAGGGTAAATTTTACTAATATAAATCTAGATATGAAGGATGCCCATTGTTTACCTTTGTCTTACTTTATTCTGAAAGAAAATTCTATGACCTTAAATTGATGTATTTTCACACAACCCTACTAATCATAAAAATAACTTGTTTTCTTTCCTAAAGTTCTTACTATGGCCATTTAATCCTCATAATTGATCCATGAGAAAGGGAGTTTTTTTCTTCCAGTTCAGAAAGCATCACAAAATGGGTATGTTGCCTAAAATCACAGAACAAATAAAAAATAGCAGCGGGGACTTGCTCCCAGGCAAGCTTGATTTATACTGTCTGCATTTGTCCACTTCTCTAGAACTATTCTGGCCATGCAATTCCTGCTGTGGAGTCTTCTTTTCTCAATCAGCACTTTCCAAAGACCATGCACCAATCCACCAACAGAGACATAAGTGTATCAACCATAGATGAGGTGGTCATGCGCCCTGAATGTTTCAACACCATCGGAGTTTGAAATAAGACTGCCATTTGCCCTTTAGAAGTTCAAGGAAGTAGAAAAGTGCTAGGCAATGGTTACTTCATCACTCAAAGATGCTTTGGATGCATAGTAGAAATTCAAATGAATGTTTGTTTCTCTATCTTTAGAGCTCTTTCTCCAAGCTTATGGTTATTAACATTCATAATCGTGATTTGCTGATTTATCAGTTTCCTTCACACGATCAGATGTATTCTACACAGATATTACACGAGACACAAACCACAAATATCATCATCCCTACATTGCTGCTGTGTGGCACAGAGGGGGCAGTGTTGTTTGCAAAGGTCTACAATCTTAAAGTGGTGGAGACATGTCTAGAACCCACATATTTTGACCTTAAGAGCATTGTTTATGAAATAATTCATTTGAAAAATACTTTGGTTGAAGTAGAGGAGTTCTCCTTCCCCCAACAATGCCAACTCAGTTCCAAAAAGACCACTTGTGCCCTGAAGCTGATCTTTGTTTTATGCTGGGTGGCATAGAAAAGAGTAACAGAAAGCCGGCCAAGCTTCATTGAGCACATTTATTGTTCAATGACAAAGCTGAAATCACTTTGTTCTATCAGTTGACTTTCCACTGAACTCTGAAAAAAGTAAGCAATTACTTGGTGCATGCTATTTATCAGAATGAATGCTTGCTTGCTTTATTGTAAGCTTCCAGATTTGATCAGTCACACTAGAAATGATAATACCCTTCAGCAATTATGGTATTTGTCATTTGTTGCTCTATTGTATATTTCCCTAAGCTCCGGATGAAAAACAAATCTCTTTTGAGTGTTCCATGTATAAACCATTCAGTAACAGCTACAGTAGGAAGGGCTGCTCAGCACTGATGAAGCTTGGTTAACGAAAGTAATTGTGGATTTCCTTTCCCAGTTTTCAGCCTAAAACTTTCCACACAATAAAGTCCAGGTGGTCATGGTGGGGGGAGGGGCTGAATGTGCTTTAGATAGATGGTTAACTTCTGGCAAATAGCTTTTTTTTTTTTTTTAAATTAAAAACATTCTTTTTTTTTATATATGAAATTTATTGACAAATTGGTTTCCATACAACACCCAGTGCTCATCCCAAAAGGTGCCCTCCTCAATACCCATCACCCACCCTCCCCTCCCTCCCACCCCCCATCAACCCTCAGTTTGTTCTCAATTTTTAACAGTCTCTTATGCTTTGGCTCTCTCCCACTCTAACCTCTTTTTTTTTTTTTTTCCTTCCCCTCCCCCATGGGTTCCTGTTAAGTTTCTCAGGATCCACATAAGAGTGAAACCATATGGTATCTGTCTTTCTCTGTATGGCTTATTTCACTTAGCATTACACTCTCCAGTTCCATCCACGTTGCAGCAATAGCACTGCTAGGAATTTATCCAAGGGATACAGGAGTACTGATGCATAGGGACACTTGTACCCCAATGTTCATAGCAGCACTCTCAACAATAGCCAAATTATGGAAAGAGCCTAAATGTCCATCAACTGATGAATGGATAAAGAAATTGTGGTATATATACACAATGGAATACTATGTGGCAATGAGAAAAAATGAAATATGGCCTTTTGTGGCAAATAGCTTTTTATCCATTGCTCTATTCTCCTCTTTCCAAGAAACCAAAAGATTTGCCTGTTTTTTGATTTGGGGAATGTATTGTTTCTTCTCATTTTTTCAGTCTTGTAGAGAAAATAAGTTTGTTCTTTTGGGTTAAAACTTAAGTTCCCATCTAAAATTATGGTTTGAACATTTTTCCTGATACCAACTATTTACATTAAAACTCTCTTTACTCAGTAAATGTATAATGACTATTTATCTTTGGACAACATTATGGGGGGACAAATATGAGTTCATAAAGTCGTTTCATCTTTTCCCTGATGTAGAATTTGTGACCTAGTACCGTGACTAATACGGAAAGCTGGGATGAAAGAAAATACTTGCCACTCCAAATAACCAGGAAAAGCTTTATTATTAGAGGAATGAAAGGGAGAATGATAGAATTTTCAATGTATTCAAAGATAAACTACTTTCTTCTATGTGTATTTCAGTTCCTTCCAAGTGTACATATGTGGCTGAGATTTGTTGTATAGAATTGTCAGCTGTAACTCTGTCAAAAGTTGAGAGGTATCTACCAAAAATTATGGCATTAATTCTAAAATAGTTAGCCTATAGTTCCTCTTGTTCTCTGTATCAAAATATCAATATAAATTTTCCTAAAGGGCCATTCTTTAACAAAACAAGATCATATATTTTTGAGAGAATAGAGTTTTTCTATTATCTGTTGAAAAGGAAAGGCATCTATCTATTCCTTCCAAAATTATATCAAATTATTAAGTTTAACATGAAAAAGAAAAGGCAAGTAATACCCTCAGACTTCTCTACACAGGACTCTGTTATCTGATTCATCAGTAGTGCACTCCTAATAACTCTGAGGCTTATGACATTCTGAAGGCACACAAAAAAAAGGTTAGCAGTAGTGACTAATGTTTTGCATTGAGTTAATAAAGTCCCGTCTGTCTATAATAGATTCTTGCACACAGAGTAAAAGGTATAAGTAGAATAGAACTCTAAACTGTTCTAGATCACTCCTAAAGGATTTCTCTACAAAGGATTTCTTTGTCATCACAAAGGTACTAAGTAGACTAGAAATAGAAGAGTTGTACCAATTTCTTGTTAATGTTTGCCTAGAGTTTAATTTGTTTGAGAGGTCAAGCCTTATAGTTTCTTGAATAGGAAATCAGACTGAAATTAGGTGGAATACCTTACAGACAGTGGGCCTACTTTGTGAGTTACTATACAGAACAAATCAAAGTCCTTTTCCACAAAACATCTCCTCAAATGTCTGAGGGTAGCAACCATATTTCCCCTGGCATGAATGGCTTCTTCAACCATTCCTCAAATGACATGACATCAAGTTCCTTCTACCACTCTCCCACCTTTCCAAATTATCCTGGGGAGGCCCAACGGATTCCAAGTAAAGAAATGTTATTACCAATGTCATTCTAGATATTACAGTATGAGAAATATCATCATGAATATGCCTTCAGATCACATTAGTTCTTGGAAAATAAATCACACAGTTGAGCCATACTGAATTTGCTGTCAGCCAATCCTAGAATTCTTTCCCATGCATGCTATCGCTAAACCAATTCCCCTCATTGTGCTTTGATCCAAATTGTGTCTTTTGATTCTGGTTCAAGGCTTGTAACAATCCCTGTCAAATTTTGTATTACTTGATTTTGCTTATTTTATACTATTCATTTGAATCCAGGTTTTGGCATCACTGTTTTCGCTGTCCATCTTGGCTTCATGTCACTGGCACATGTGTAAAACACACACCCAACGTTCTCACATGAATTGTTGATATAAGTTTTAGGACATAAAAGGACATAAAATAGGACAGGGTTAGGTATTGTTATATGATATCTGATAACTGCCTCAAAGTTATCCATTAATTAATCAGCATCTTACAATGATTCAAACAGGTACTAATATATATTTTAAATACTCTGACAAGTATTATATGCCATGTGCTGTCTGTCTTATGCCTTGATGAATTCTAGTTACATCCTGCCTGCCATGTTTTTCTGATTTCTAAGTCAACTTACTCATTGAAAGTTATGGCCCTTGCTTTCAAAATATTTGGTTATAAAAACAGGAAACAAATAATTTACACACACTTATCCGGTTTGCACTTTCATAAAATGTGTTTTTATGTCTTTTCCACTAGAAACCCCAAGTTTTTGTTAACTGTAATAAATAAATTTCTCATAGAGCTCAAATTTATCTTATACATTGACAAAATCAAGGATCTAAAGGTTCCATTTTCTTTTCTTTTCTTTCTTTTTTTGTTTTAAGAGACAGAGAATGCATGAACATGAGCAGAAGGAGAGAGAGAATCTTAAGCAGGCTCCACCCCCAGCCACCGAGTACCCCCAAAGGTTCCATTTTCAAGGTTGGGTCACAGCTGTGTTCATCAACTGTAACTATTTACATGAAGATTAATGAGCTTCTGATTACCAAAGACTTCATATCTTTCTAATAAAATGGCATAAATTATTTTATAGTAGTTATAGTTCCTTTTTTCTCTACACTATTTTTTTTTTTTTTTTGCTGGTCATAAGAGCTTATCTCTTTTTATCCAATTATTTTCTCATTTCTTAGTTACAATTTTGATGGCCTAGAATACTAGAAATGCTATTCATTAATGACTGAGCTCTTGTGTCCACAGATACTTCTAATACTCTCTTTTAAGGCTCTAGTTCAAAGTAAGGCAATTGTCCTGAGTATAGTTCTCAAAGTACATGCTGGCCTCACTGTCATTTCTGCCATCATTTATTTTTTCCACTCAAAGTTGCTATTCCTATATTTGATATCTAATGCAGCAATAACATTCCTAATGATTTCCTAAGAATTTACAACCGCATGACTAAAGATATAATATACCAAATATATAAAGTGTCCATACATACTAGTATAATAATATTGACTCAAAATTAATAAAATTAAATTTAATAGGCAGAGTTTTAGGAGGGTTACATTAATAGCTATATTATTAAATAATTACATAATTAAAATAAATTGTGTGTTGTATTATATAGTAAATTATTACATAGTAAATGGGATGAAAAATAAAATCATTAATAAAGTGTTAATTTTATAAAAAAAATTATAATGAAAATTTACAGCATTAAATCTTACTGAATGATTTATTTCACTATCACCATTCTTAGAACAAACCACTGTAAGTACCAGATATTTGTAATACAGTGCATCTTTAGTATCACCCTGACTTCATAAAAAAGGCTAGCATAATTCATATAACTAGACAACCATCATTCCCATCAAGAGCTATCTCATAGTATCTAAACTAGGTCTTACCGTGCGATTAACAATAGGGCAGTCTTTCAGAGTAAGCAACCTGATGACTTAGAAAGATCATCAGATCCCTATATACTATAACTTGCCCCAGAAGTAGGGACAAGAAAAGACTGGAGGGAAATATAGAATCAAGATCTAAGGCAGTGGTTCTCACCTGGGACCAAGTTTGCTCCTCAGGATACGTTTTTGGTGTCACAGTTTGGGACATGCCACTGGGATCTATTTGGTTACTAGCCATCCTGGACTACTAATAGCACTAATGCAGAAACAACTTTATACTTTAAAGCTAATTTTTTTTGTTCTTTTTTTAATACTAAGGGCATAGTACCTTGTATAAAGTCAATCTATTTTATACTGAAAAATCAAGGGACTGCCCATGGGATTATACCACCAACACTCTGACCTTCCTTTTTTCTCATATTATTAACAACCTTCTGAGCAGGAATTAGTCTTTATTGTTCAAGGTTACTTCTGATTAAACCCCTAAAAGGTCATAAACAAACTGCAAAAACACTCCTCCATAATCTCCTAATAATATAATCAAAGTTAGGAAAAACAGTAAAACATATGGTTTGTAAAATGAAATGGAAGACTGTGTTTAAATGTCAGATTGACTACATAATCCATTAAAATGTGTTTATACATATTTCTCTTCAGAGCTGGATTGTTTTTCTAATATTTAAAGAGATTTCCCGCAAAAAGATTCCAACTCCTGAAATGTCTACAAAATAATATCCTCAACTATATGTGAGAAAGACTTCAACAACTTGGATAATTGCCAGGAAAACAATGGATTTTTCCAACACTCTTTCAAATGTTTTGAGAAATGAGTTTTAAAGGTCACTGTACCATTGAGTTCATTCTCTCTTCTTAGTTCATACTCAAGTTTGTCTCATGTGCTGTTGGAAAATAATAAATATTCAGGCATGACACAATGAATGTTCTAAACCAAAAGAAAATCTAAAATATAACTAGGTAAAGTGAAGTTTTGTAGACATTAGATCTTTTTCGAAGATACTTTAATAGAACTATCTCCAACAATACTCATTTTCTGCACATGATCAAGCACCTTGTACCTGGAGAGGACTATAGCACCCAAGGGAGACTGAGGATGAAGTGAGGAGAGTGGAGGCAGAAATCAAAAAGGAGAATTTTTCATTGTTTTCCTATGAAGGCTGAATAGCACAGCTATCTGTTTTGTGTAAAACAGAGAATCCAAAGAGTAGCTTCAAGTATCACTGGGGTTTCAGATAGATAGAATCAATCTAACAGGATATCACAGGAGGGCAGTTTTAATTTCTTTCCCGTGTCCCTCTGGAGTTTAAAAGAGAAATAAGGAAAATCTATAATGATGGTTTTAATGAAGCACAAGTGCTTCTAATATTTGGAATTCATATTTCTGTGATGCTATAATATTTATGGTGGAAATATTTATATTCTAGCTTAGTGATCAAAGGAGATGAAAAATTCATTGTTTAAAGAGAATTAAGGAGTCGGAGTTATGACTAGAGTATACTTTTACACATTCATTCGACTAATACTTGTTAAGAATATATGTCCTGTGCAGATGACAAAAACAGAACGAAGGAGGATGTCAACCATACCTTAATTAATGTTTCCAGGGATTAGAGTGATAATAATAAGAAGGCTCTTTGCTTCTTCTCAGAGAAATGGATCAGAGCACACGAGTGTACATGTTAATATAAGAGGCCCAAAGCTCTTTTATGTTAAAAGACAATGTACTGGTTATGAAAGTAGTGTTTCTCAGTTTTACATCCTTTGTTCTCAGCTTTGGGATACTAGGGCTAGGATTCAGCAAACTGCTCTTGTGTTTGCCACACAGCTATGTAAAGGGGTGTTAGAGGGAGCCTGGGAGGCTGGAGACCAAGAAAGGGTGGGTTCTGGGGCTGGCTCCCTGTGAAGGTCACCACAGCCATTCTTCACCCCAGCACCAATAACCCCAGGTTTTTTTTCACTACCACTTTAAAAAGCCAAGCTTCATGGTGCCTGGGTGGCTCAGTCAGTTAAGCGTCTGAATTTGGCTCAAGTCACCATCTCATGGCTTGTGATCTCCTGGTTTGTGAGTTTGAGCCCCACATCAGACTCTCTGCTGTCAGTGCAGAGTCCGCTTTGGATCCTGTGTCCCCCTTTCTCTCTGCTCCTCCCCTGCTTGCTTTCTTAAAAATAAACATTTAATAAAAAAGAAATAAAAAGCCAAACCTCATGGTGTTCCCCCCCTGGAGTCGCCAGGATTCCCTGGCAGTGCTTGAAGGTCTGAGCTACATGCTGTTCCACCTCCAAACTTGTAAACCTTTATAGTTCCTGCGTCTTTCTTCCTCCAGGCCTAAAAGGCATAGAGCTTCCTGTATAGCTTCCACTGCCATGATACATCAGTGTTTTCTTGTCTTTTCAGTCTTTAATACTAGTTCAAAATTATTTATAGTGAATTCTTTCTGTTAAAATAACAAGTGGTTTTTGACTGGACCCCAACTGATAGATTAAGTACCTGACAGCATGTTGTGCTCATTTCTGCTAAAGCTTTAACATTAGATGTTATCAGGATCACGACAGACCAAACAGCACACTGTCACATATTCAGGGCAGAGCACTAAAGTTCTTTTGGTTGATGAAATTTTGTGAGTAATTGTATGTGGTACATTATTTAAGTACACACACCTGTCTTTTTTTTTTAACGTTTATTTTTTTGAGACAGAGAGAGACAGAGCACGGATGGGGGAGGGTCAGAGAGAGAGGGAGACACAGAATCCGAAACAGGCTCCAGGCTCCAAGCTGTCGGCACAGAGCCCGACGCGGGGCTCGAACTCACAGACCATGAGATCATGACCTGAGCCGAAGTCAGACACTCAACCGACTGAGCCAGCCAGGCGCCCCCACACATGCCTGTCTTAAATGTGTTGCTATTTGGGAAACATTTAACATTTAGTGGCTTAATATTTAGAAAACAGACACATTTAAATGAATAAGATCAGATAAAAGATAAGAAAGATAAAATGGTACTGTTCCGCAAGTGGGTAGGTACATGCTATGAATATCTGTAGCATTCCTGTGTTTGTTACATTTAGTCTCCGAACACTCATTCAGTAACAAACATTTGCCATAATAGGTCTCTATTTTCCTGGTTCTTATGGAGGCAATGTTCATGTTAGTTCATTTAGTCTTACATCTTCACTACTGCCCATGGTTTACAGCAGCAAAGAGGGGTGTGACAGCACCACGTTCATCTTACACGCAATGACATTAAAAAGCACATTCTGAATACAGTTGACTTTTTAATTTTTTGTAATGTTTTATTTTTATTTTTGAGGGAGAGACAGAGCACAAGCAGGGGAGGGGCAGAGAGAGAGGGAGACACAGAACCTGAAACAAGTTCCAGACTCTGAGTTGTCAGCACAGAGTCCAACACAGGGCTCGAACTCATGAACTATGAGATCATAATGTAGCCAAAGTCCCACATTTAACCAACTGAGCCACCCAGGTGCCTCTGAATACAGCAGACTCTTGAACCACTCAGGTTTGAACTGCCTGGGTCCTCTTAGACACGGATTTGTTTTCCCCATAAATACAGTACAGTACAATAACCTATTTTCTTATGATTTTCTTTACATTTTATTTTCTCTAGCTTACTTTATCGCAAGAATACAGTAAATAATGCATTTTACACCAAAAAATGTGTTAATTAACTGTTTATGCAATTGGTAAGGCTTCCAGTCAACAATAGACTGTCAGTAGCTAACTTTGAGGAAGGTGAAAGTTCTATGCAGATTTTCGACCATGCAGTGGGTTGGTACCCCTAA
Source organism: Lynx canadensis (assembly GCF_007474595.2). NCBI lineage: Eukaryota > Metazoa > Chordata > Mammalia > Carnivora > Felidae > Lynx > Lynx canadensis. The sequence continues at coordinate 149,919,894 of NC_044303.2, read as the reverse complement.
CCCCATATCATTCAAGAATCAACTGTACTTCCATTCACATCACACCAGGTTGGTGGTAGCATCTTACCATTTGCCTGGTTTGATCCCTATAAAGTAATCATGATTCACCTTTGCAATTTTTTTTTCAAGTGCAAAACTGCCCTACCAACATAACTCACTGGACATTTTACTTGATTATAGTTAAAAAATTCAGTATTTCTCCTGGATGATATGTGGGATTCATCATTTTTTAAAAAGTTTAATAACTCAAGAAAGGTATTAATATTCTCTTCTAAAACTCCGAATACCTGAATGATTGACATTCTTCTGTACCAGACTGGTAATTTTTGTACTTTTTCCCTGAGATCGTATGAGAACTTTATTCTAAAACACCAGTGAGAACTTCTGTGACTTTTGTGGGTCTGTGCGTTTTGTGTTTGTATGTGCTTTTAGACATACTCTGAGCAAAAGCAATCCCTTTAATTTTCCATTTAGAAGACAGTCTTTCATAAATAATGCTACTTATTAAAATGCTTATGTGATATGTGTAGAGGCCACTTTCAGGCAATAAGCTTGATCAATGGAAACCTAAGTAAGGTGGAAGTTGAATCCAAGCAGCTTCATTAAGTGGCCCACCTTGAAACAGTCATAGGTCCTAATTGACCAGTTACAATCAGGCACAGTTCCTAAAATTACCAAAAAGGGAAAATTCCATACAGTCCCATACCTCCTCACTCAACTCTATAATTGTGGGTCCACTGCTTTGTGGTAGTCTCTCTTTTGCTGTCCTGTCCACAGCTCCTTTGTGGTGTATTCAATAAACATTTATCTCTCTACTTCTGCTTTGGGTGAGTTCTTTCACCACCTGCACCACTGGCGTCCATCTTACTGGGTTGCCCCACATTTGGTGCCCCCCATCCAATCAGGAGATCCCCACAATATGTATTTGGTTAATTTATATTCTTAGTGAACAACTGTTTTTTTCCCAAGGAAATTTTCTGAATCCTGTAACATCCATCTTTTCCCCCCACACCTAGGTCATGTCAGGGTGGATAGGACTTCTGCTACATTCTCCATGTTTGCAAAGATACCATAAAACTTTGAAGTTAATGGTTCCTAACCAATCCCATGTTGCATTTATCACATTCCCCACAAATGTGAATCTCTTCTAGGATTCCACTAAGAACATAAACATTGCTGGGAAGCACAGTTTATGAGGCCTGCTGTGTGGTCTCTGTTGACATTTCCCCCAGTTGTTTAGATACATAAAAAGATTTTCTTCTAATCATCACACAGATGTGTACAGAAGTATGCCAGATCCTTAGGCAATCACTCTGTAGGTACATTGATTCCCATGAATATTACAGCAAGTTATAGGTGAATATCCTGGTGATCTATTTTTATTTATTTATTTATTTTTAATTTATTTTTTAACATTTATTTATTTTTTTTTAATTTTTTTTTCAACGTTTTTATTTTATTTTTGGACAGAGAGAGACAGAGCATGAACGGGGGAGGGGCAGAGAGAGAGGGGGACACAGAATCGGAAACAGGCTCCAGGCTCTGAGCCATCAGCCCAGAGCCTGACACGGGGCTCGAACTCACGGACTGCGAGATCATGACCTGGCTGAAGTCGGACGCTTAACCACCGCGCCACCCAGGCGCCCCAACATTTATTTATTTTTGAGACAGAGAGAGAGCATGAACAGGGGAGGGTCAGAGAAAGAGGGAGACACAGAATCCAAAACAGGCTCCAGGCTCTGAGCTGTCAGCACAGAGCCCGATGTAGGGCTCAAACCCACGGACTGTGAGATCATGACCTGAGCCGAACTCTGACGCTTAACCAACTGAGCCACCCAGGTGCCCCCAGTGATCTATTTTTAAAGTTGATTTAGAATTCGGGGTGCCTGGGTGGCTCAGTCGGTTGGGCGTCCGCCTTCAGCTCAGGTCATGATCTCCCCATTTGTGAGTTCAAGTCCCGTGTAGGGCTCTGTGTTGACAGCTTGGAGCCTAGAGCCTGCTTTGGATTCTGTGTCTCCCCCTCTCTCTCTGCCCCTCCCCTACTCACACTCTGTCTGTCTCTCTCTCTCTCAAAAATAAACATTAAAAAAATTTTTTGTTAAAAAGTTGATTTAGAATTCATTATAATAAGGTATATTCTGATTCTCCCAATAAATCCAGAAGTTCTACAAGCTACTTTAAAATGCTGAGTGTTGCATGCCAAAGACCTTCGTAGATGCTTCCTAGATCCTTATTTTAAACACACAAGGAAAGAAAATAAAGCCTTCTAATTAATGTTAAGGATAGAATCAAATATTTCTTCTTCTGAATGAACCTCAAAAGGGCTTTTCATGTGACTTTGGTAAGAACTACAAAAGTGAGATGTGATTCTTTAGTCACTGTAGAAAAATACTAATTTTAATAATTATTCTCTCTGCTTAGAAGTGTGATATTTAGCCAAGGACCACTTTTATTTCAATGGTGTATCCTGATCTTGAAAAGTCTCTCATCATTGCTTTCAATTTCTGTATTACAACTTACTTTTTTTCTTTTCTGTAAATTCAAACCAGCATTTTACATGGAAGTTTACAGAGTAGGAAATAGAAACTATGGTATAGTAACAATGAAATGATGGCAATTTCTACAAACAACAAAGACTAACAACCATGAATCAACTGTGCTTGTCATTAAATGAAAGCTTATGTTCCACCCAAGTCACCACTGGTGGTGATAGGCCATGCTCCCCAAAGTCCTTTGTTAAATTCTGCATCCTTTCTGCCAGGACTTTTCTCTATCACTTTCCCATTTTGATGAGTTCTTTAGATTAGCTTGTTACCCACTTGTTCCTTTACAAGATGAAATATAGGATAGGTCCTCTTCCCTGTACTTCAGAGTACAGGAGAAAGAGTAGGGGAGACTGGAGGGAGAGAAATTCCAGCTGTGTGGCAGAAGGAACTTTGCATGGAGCAACACTTGTGGCTGGACAGGAAGACTTACCAAACTTAATCTTCACTGACCTCACAGTTTTGCTTGGGGCCTGTACTCTGTACCAAAGAGGATATTCAGGACAAGTATTTCTGATTTACGTTTTAAATGTCCTATAATTCTTGCTCAATAGTAATAATCAGAGAACAAACGGCATAAAGAATCCACTGTATGCAAGACACTTAAAGTGCATTTCTTCTGGAGAAAGGACCACACAAAGGCAAGTGACTGAAGGCAGAGAGGGTGTGAGAAAGGAGAATTCAAGAGGTTGTAAGTTACAGATTAATTGGGTAGTTTGTTAAAGCAAATAGGAAACTGGCGCTATAACTGGAGTTGGTTTATACACCCACTCTCGTAAGGCACAGGCAAACAGGTAGGTTCACAAAATATTCCGTGGTAATATAAAGAATTCTCCATTAATTATTCTTTTTCATGCTCTGTGTCTGTGAGAAGAATCTATGTGTTCCAATAAAAAAGATTTAAGAATTAGTTATAATGGTATCCAAACCAATAGAAGTTAAAGATATAAAACATCTTTTAGAGATTAAAAGACAAATGGTCCTGGGGCACCTGGGTGGCTCAGTCGGTTGAGCATCTGACTTCGGCTCAGGTGATGATCTCACAGCTCTGTGAGTTTGAGCCCCACATGGGGCTCTGTGCTGATGGCTTGGAACCTGGAGCCTGCTTTGGATTCTGTGTCTCCCTCTCTCTCTGCCCCTAACCCACTCACTTTCTGTCTCTGTCTCTCTTAAAAATAAATAAACATTTAAAAAAATTGTAATAAAAAATATGAATAAATAAATAAATAAATAAAAGACAAACAGTCCTTTAACTGTTTTGTATACATGAGAGAATAAAATATCCAATAAGCCATTAGCTTTTTCACTCAGGTTTTTTGGGTGAGAAACCACTAGGTGACAGTGTGACTTTAGGACAAAATGAGCACATCTTTTCTGTGTTCATATCAACCCTAAGATTTGAAAATTTAGCATTTAGGCTTAAGCTATGTTATTTTGAGAGACAACAAAAACTACTACTTCTAGAGTTGCTTTCAGGTTTAAAAAATGAGTTTAAAAGTTGAAAATAGTTTCTACTATTCCAGTTGACTCAATTTCTCTCTTCATAGTAGGATGGGGTTTTTGGTAAGAAATTACTTAAAGGTTGTCATTTCCTTGGGTGTTGTAGAAGATTCTTACGGGAGGGGACCACACTATAGCACCTTTCTTTTTAAATCTGAGATGTTCATTTTCCTGATCTGCCTTCAGGGAAAGCATAACCCAGAGAGGCAACAAGTTGAGAGAAATAAGGTATCTTAGGTCACTGCTGTCCCCAAACTGGTCTCCTGGTATAAAGTATGGACTCGGATAATCTGAGGCAGTAATATAAGTCTGCCATTTTTATAGGCTCTACCGAACTGGTGGATAGTGGACATTGTATGTTTTTTTTTGGACCCAGCTTCAAGTGTTCTCCTCTTACTTCTGTGAGAATCTTTGATTTCCCTAGATAAGGGCATTTGTCCAGAGAGTAGACTTGGTAGAGGGAATGTGTATTCACCCCATCCCTCTCACTGCCATAGTGAAGTCAGAAAAGGCAGGTAGATGACTGAAATTGGGAGGTTTGACTTCTCAATAGATGACAAAGTTACAGGCATAGTTAAAAAGTCAGTCAGCTTTATGTCGGCCAAAGTGTTCCTCTCTCTCAGACTCTGAGTTGTTCAAATCTTTCTAATAAACTTTACTTTTTCCCTTAGGTAGACAGTCAAATTTTGTTGCATATAATCAAGAATCACAATGAAGAATCAATGAAGACACATTAGGTCTTCAGAAAGTGACTTCTAATTCTGTTTGAAGGTAAGCAAATTCCCCTAAATAGAATAAACCCTGCTAGTAATGGCTCTATAAAGAATTACGTCCATAAGGACAAGATTAAGGATAAAGAGAATTATAGTAAAAAGCAAGGACTGCTTCAGACATTTGGAAAATAAATAAATGATCTCAACAATAGTCTGACCCAGGGCATGGCATGGAACAGATGCAGGAATGACACAAGAGTCAAATGGTGAGTACAGAGTAATAGAAAAAAATGTTGCAATAACTAGATTCTAAGATATTTCAGCCTGAAGCAGAAAATCTAAGGGTTAAATCAAAATATGAATAAGTACATGAAACTATTACATTATTCAAAAATATTTACTAAAGATGTAGCACATGTCTTACATTACATAATTGCCTTTCTTCTCCCTTAGAAGATGAGGTTAGAAAGAAGTCACATTCTAAAAAAGATATTCTTCTTGAAAACAATTATTTAAAGGCAGGGGGTGGTTGAAATTTTATATGGAAGATCTATGGAAGAATATTTTTTTCCACTCTAGAATGATTTAAATATAAATCTGTATTAGGAAACTCTGCGTATTCTGAATTCTACATAATAAGCAAGTATTGTTATAATAAATTTTCTTTCAAGGAACCCCCACTGCATAGAACACGGCCATTTAGCATGTCATCAGAGGAACAATGGCATCATCAATACCTTGGCTCTTGTTAGAAATAGCAAAATCTCAAGCTGTACTCAGGATCTATTGGCTCAGAATCTGCTTTATAACACAATACCCAAGTGATTTGAGAAGTATGAGAAGTTCTTATATTGAGCACAGAGAAATATTTTATTGAGTCCAAGTCTCCTGGTTTCTAAGCTACTTTTTACAAGTCAACAAGACATCTTTAGAACATAAATTATTTGTGGGTGCCCAGGTGGCTCAGTCAGTTAAGTGTTCAACTTCGGCTCAGGTCATGATCTCACAGTTCATGGGTTCAAGCACAATGTCAGGCTCTGTGCTGATAGCTCAGAGACTGGAGCCTGCTTCGGATTCTGGTCTCCCTCTCTCTCTGGCCCATCCCCCGCTCATGCTCTGTCTCTCTCAAAAATAAATAAAACATTAAAAACAATTTTAAAAAAGGAACATAAATTACTTAGTTCTCTAGCATTTGTTTCATACTTGAAGTTCTAGGCTAAAGTAACTAATTATGCTGACAAGTAATATTCCAGGTTGAAACAATGTGGTCATTTGAAATGATCTTTAGACTCAAATCCAGAAATTAAAATAATTTTAGTGAAGTCAATCTTCTAATTTATACAATCATGATACAGAAAGAAGAATAAAAACTAGCATGCCTTAATTTTAAACAAATGGTTGTATTTAGCCACAAGAAGTGAATCCCCTGTAATAAGACTTTACTGTACTTTTAATAATATCAATTTGCAAAATTTAACAGATGTGCAAAATACGTATGAGACATACACACATCCACACAGACTTATAGATTTGTCTCCAGAATCCAAAGTACATGCCCTTGTATAGTCCCCTCCTATGCTGTACTTACAGCACAATAGAATATGGTGGAAATGATGAATTTCTAAGGTGGGTTATAAAAGACATCAACACCTCCACCATGTTCCCTTGGACCACTTGCTTTAGGGGAAGCCAGCGACCATGTTGTGAGAGCACTCTAGCAGCCCAACAGAAAGGTCTATGTGGTAAGGAGTACTATTTTGCCAGCCACTTGAGAGAACCATCTTTAGAAGCAGACATCCCTGCAAAACAGTTTGGTTGCAGACCCTGGACCGGCAGGAGACCACTCCTCCTTGACCCACAGAAAGCAGAAGTAGAAGTTATTATTTTCCTTGAAATAATTAGTTATGCAAAAAAAAATAATTCTAGGTATAAAGATTTACTTGACCTGAGATTGGTATCGCATTATATCATAAAACTGTACTCTATAAACCAGGTTTTAAAATCAGCTGTAGTAAGTTTTTAGAAATCATCTAATATAGCACTTCATTTCCAGCAAGGCCTCACTTAACCCATTCAAGATAAATTTACATACTTTATGTGAAGATTTAGGAAGATATTTTCTAGCAGTTGCTATGAGGATCATCAGGAAGAATTTAAAACATTTGGTCTGCCATGAGTGTGTGATAGTAAAATACAGAAGTGGTTATTTTTTATGTACAACTTTAAAGTCTTGAGGGCAAAAAAATTCAGTGCAGACTCAAACTTGCATTACGGTTTCATTTTATTATTTTCAGGTGACTTCTTTGAACACACTGCACACATGTTTGCCTCATTATTTTTCTCAACATAGTTTTATTCATATAAATAAAAGTTATCAGAAAATAAGGAAAACCATGTCCTAATAAAGAGGTGCCTGAGTCTGACCAAAAACCAAAGTAAGAGTGTATATATGGAGTGTATGTATTTGTGGTTTTTAGACTAACTAAATCCAAGGCTTCTGCGGCCAGGGATTCTGTCTGATGGTGTTACAGGGAGGTATGTGAAGTGGCTTTTTGCTGGGTGGGAGAATTCAGTAATTCACCCTTCTTGACAAAAGCCGAAGCCAGATAAAACTCACCTCACTCTCTCACGGTAAACAAGAGGGAGCCAAAGTCTGCTGGAGTTATTCTAACAGAGAAGAATTCTACAAGATCAATACAAATTGTTGACAACCTCATATAACATACAGGCATTATCACAGTATAAGAAGAAAATCATCATGAAAGGCCAGTAACAAAACTACCCGGAACTATGTAAGTACAGTTCAAATGTGAATTTGAGTCCTTGTAGATTGATAATGAATAATACCAACAATTAATAATGAAGATCTTCACATTAGGAAGAGTCATTTCTCACCAACCAGTGTGCGATTAGATGAGAACAGAATTCACAAAAGATAAATAGAAGCTATAAAAAAGGAGAGGAGAGAAATCTGGGCCAGAACAGGCAATTCTCTCAGTCACAATCAACAAAAGTTTCATCAGTTCTCAGTAAAAGTCAATAACAAGTTAAAACCAGCATTCTACTCTTTTTTATTTATAGTTTACAGATGTAACTTGTTCAAGTTAACTGCATAATAAACTACATAGATATCATTCTAATAGGTCGTGGTCAGTTTGCTGATTCTCAATTCCTTTGTTATCTTACTTAAGTCTCAAGCTTAAGACCCCCTTGAACTTGGCAGACAATGTATCACAAAGTTTTGATACTCATAGAGCACAAAGAAGCACCATCTCCATTATCATACCTGTCTGCATATCTGGGCAATAAATATTGTATAGGCACAAGGAACAATATGGGCTCAATTAAATTGCCATTATCCAGAGTATACATATACATATTTTGTTATGTGAGAATTGAACAACTGAGGGAAAGGACAACATTTTGGATGCTTAACTGTGTGGGTTTAATTATTTTCTGAATTCGGTATACAATTGTTCCCCTGTCAAAGGGGGGAATGTACAGACATTAAGATATCAAAGACTGTAGTTAGCTCTAGGTATATATCATCTTAGGAATATATACTACTGTAATTGGATTATTACTGCCCTTCAGAGTGGGATACATGGTAGTTTGTCTCTTTCTGTAAACTTAGGAGAAAACTTGATTCTGGGAATTTGGTCTTTGAGGAAAGTAGCAGCTATCTCTAGAGAAAGGAGAGGCTCATTTTTTATATCTGCTGTATAGTTATGATCGTGATCCTTCTATTTCAAGGACATCACTTTCTAGTCAGAGCAATGAGCTTTCTTCATCCCCAAAGGCCACCCAGTAATGATCTTCCTCATCTATTTTCACTGAAGCTACAGGCTATTGTCCATGCATCAAGAAGCTGTTTTTGTTTTGTTTTTTTGTTTTGTTTTTTTCCTGGTTCTGTGGCAGATTCTCCACGAACCCTTGTGGCAATTTTTTTTTTCCTTCCTGCTATCTGTTTTCTCAAATGCAGAGATGTGTTCATTCTTTTCCTCTTCTCAGCAGGATATGGCTGGAAAAGATCTGAGAGCTTCCTGGGAAAACAAGTCACATAAATGCCAGATATTTTTTTCTTTACTAGGTTAATTCTATTTTAAGGGAGAAATTGAGGAACATGGGCAAAAAAGAAGGTGGCTTCAAGCAAGTTTGGCAAATGTTTTAGGAGACTAAACTGCTCAGTCCTGATATTTAAGGCATTAGCAAGAATAAATAGAAATACTCAGCAAAACTCTTTTCTGGGTATATACTGCAGTCGACACAGTTGAGCTCAGGAATCTAGAGACAGAAGAAAGCCATAAATCTGAATGCAAACTGTTGGAAGAAAGTGTTGGTGGAAAGAACAAAAGGAATAAATAGAATCTCAAGGCCTAAGGGGAATTTAAAATATTCACATTATGCTTCTATTTCAGCAAAGTCTGATTTTTCACTCTTCACTGTGTACACAGCCAAGGTTTTTGGTGAAGAGTTTAGGAAGAAGCCTGTAGTTCTTTTGTCTAATCTACTGGTAAGAAAATTTCAAGGTCTGCTCTCATGTGCTTTTGAGAAGGATTTCATTGTTACTTCCAATGTGTATATTGCATACATTTTTTCCCTTTTTGTTTCAGTTTCTATAGTTCAGGGTTTTGCCTCCTCATAATTTGTATCACTAACTCGACATTCTTCCTAAGCCAGTCTATTTGACACATTGTGACCAGAATAGTCCTATTACTGCAGCTCTTCCACTCAAATCTTGTAGAGATTGCTCATTTTTACCAAACTAAGTACAAGTGTCTTGTTTGGGCATCCAAAGTCTACCATGGTTTGTTTCTAACTTACCTCTTTTCATCTTCCACATGTTTCTAATATCAGATCTTAGGTCTGGGTTGTTTCCCATGCCCTGAACAGGCTAGCACTTTGTTTACTCTAGACTTCACATACACTTTTCTCTTAGACCAGCATGTTTCTCTTATCGTTTTAAAAAAGATTTTATGAAAACCCATCTGTGAAATTTCAGACCACGTCCCATTTCCTGTCTCTACAATAATTTGCCTTATCCCCTCATTTGATAGTAAGTCTTCCTCCATGACATGAGATTACAACATTTATACGTCCTGTTCACATAACCACTTACATTTTAATTCTTTCATTTATTTTCTTTGCCCTTTCAAGTCATTAGTCTAGTTTGGAGTCAGGGATATGAAGATGTAACACCTAGTGGTTATTCTTCTTAAGTAACTTACAGGCCACTGAAGAACACAAATGTGTAAGCAAACAATTAAAGTACACTGTGGAAATTGCTGCAAACAAGTGATATGGAAGTACCATATGAGCAGAATAGAGGAATACCTAAGACTATTTAAGGAAGTAGCAATGGAATCTAATGAAAACAATCATATCAAAGTAATATTAGTAAGTAACACGAAGTGCCATGATAGACATTTTAGGTACCATACAATTCCTTCAAATACAATTATTCTCACCACTTTCAGATAAAGGAACTGAGGCTCAGAGAAAAGTTGCCAGCCTACATAGCTGGTAATTAGCATATCCAGGATAACACCTAGCTCTGTAGGAGAGAAAAGGGTCAGGAGTCAAAACCACATAGGGTGGCCGAGTTGCCCTGGGGTGAAAAACAAAACGAGGGGCAGGATGGTTTATGTCTTAAAGGGACAAGGGTGGGACTGCCTGGAGTCAGTCCCATACAGACAGTCTTTAATAACAGACTTCTTCTGGGGAATAGCTGAATTTGTGGTTTTGCTTCAGCAAGATGTGAAAAAGAGGCTATGGAAACTCCTGTGATTCCAGACATGCTGATGGAAGAGGGCCCACCAGGAAATCCTCCCAGAAGAACAGGTCGGATTAATTATCCTTGTGGCCCTAGTCCTCCTCCAATGGCTGGTGAATGAGAAGGTCAATGTCTACTCTGAGCAGGAGACAACTGGACATGTACATTCATAGCAGAAGGAAACCATCAAGAAGCAGAGGGCTGACCATGCTGGACAAGTCATTGCATGTGTGCACCTGAACATGGATTGCTCTGTGTCTACACAGACAAATGAGGTCATTCTGGGAATTGCCTCCCCAGGGATCTGGCATGACTAACACACAGTTCTACAAATGCACATGTTCATCTCATTATCTTTTTTGAGTAGTTTATGAAAGTATTAATATAGTTTTAATAAGTAAAATATTTTTAGGTTACAAAACTTGACTTATTTTGTATGGTTAAAAACTGCAAATTTGAAGACAAGTAAGAGGTGTGTATCCAGTGAAACAAACAAACAAGCAAACAAAGCCAGATAAGGTGGAGGAGTGCTGAAGTGGCAGGAGAGATTCTGCCCTCCAGTAGAGAGCAAGTTAGTTGATTTGACATGCCAGGTCTTATCAAGTTTTCCTTCTCATCTGTTGCTTACATAGTTGTAGCCACACACTGAAGAAAAAGTTCTCACTTAGACTGAGCGGACACACAGGGTGGCCTCTGCCAGCGAAACAGAAGCAGCGGTAAACTGTATGGTCTTTATTTCATGTTCACCAGGTATAAACATCAAAGCATGGGAGGAAAACACAAGGAGCCTCCAGACATAGACCAAACACACATCTGGTGTTTATGTGAAAACATGCAGGGAAGATGTACAGTTTTAAGGACTGCTAGGCAATTACAGTGGGCCTGCCCCTTAACTGGCTCCTGGGAGATCATGGGGCCCTGTTCTCATAGTGCTATCGTGTTCGACAGCCTCAAGACCAGAATATTGCTGATGTTCCAGCCATTACCCCAATTGCTTTCCTAGCGGTTGCAATACATTCTCTAGAAATAACTCCACATACAGTAGTGTCTTTAACTTGTTTATATAAATATTACTGAGTGTAGGCTGCAAGAAAATGTAGACTCTGCCTGGTTAAAGTCATTGGAATTTTAGGCAACTTAGTAAAAAAAAATCCCCTCTTCCCATGCAGATTTGAAATAAATTGGAGCTACAGAGGAGGTCAAGAGATGGATGTGAAATCATCTTTTAAAGAAATATTTATTCATTTTGAGAGAGAGAGAAAGAGAGAGAGAGAGAGAGAGAGTGTGATCACCAGCATGAGCAGGGGAGGGGCACAGAGAGAATCCCAAGCAGCCTCTGCACTGTCAGCAAGGAGCCCAACCTCATGAACAGTGAGATCATGGCTTGAGCTGAGACCTGAGCTGAAATCAAGTCAGATGCTTAAGTGACTGAACCACCCAGGTACCCCTAGAGGTGAATTTATCTTAGTGTTAAAGGCTTGGTTGGAAGCCAGTGAACCAAATGGCCTGAAAGAAACTTGCCTATCTTGTCGCAGGCAGGTATAAAACATAGCAGACCTCACTGCAGGGGCCCAGCTGTCCCCACTGGGCATGCCTCACCTGAGCACACACAGGCTCTCAAAGGAGAGGGAAGGGGAAGGGCCAAGACAATGCCAGTCATTCCTGCTCCCAGTTGTACCAGTCCTTAGATGCTCATCCTCCTCTGGGAATGAGGACCAAGAAGAAAAAAGCAAGGCATGTTGCCCAAATGGACTCTCCACATGGAAACACATAAAAAGGGCAAAAGATTTTTACCCCCAGAGAAAGTTGCTTGCTATTAGTTATGGTTTTTCTTATGCAAGGCTATCCAATTGGAAATAAAAGTACAGTAAAAGGAGATTAAACTAAAAGTTAGAAAATGTGACTTCCAGTAAAAACTATGTCACCAATTGGTTTTGTGGCCTTGAAAAAAAAACCACCTGGGGTATTTCGTCATCTCCTCATTAGAGCTTTGGACTAGATCATTTCCTTTCCACTCTAAAATTCTAAAATCCAGTCATCTAGGAGACTGCTCTCTTCAACTCTACTGCTCTATGTGTGGAATGAAAAACGTGGACAATCATTCAATGTTTAACTTTGTCTTAAAGCTTTTACTGGCATTTTCTGAGGCCTGTGGTTTGGATTCAAGGCCGAAATGGAACTTAAAGAAGATTTCTAGCTATAAAGTATAGTAGGACACTGCAACAAAGTCACTAAATTCTGAAGCTACCCAGGATCTCCGTGGACTTTGAATCACCAAGAGATTTGTTGTGAAGTTTCAGGATAGAACTTCCTAAATGCACACACTTTGGTTTGGTTTTGTTCTTTCAAAAACCTTGCCAAAATATCGTTAGCTTTCTTTACATGGTTATTACTTAGACTCAAGTTCTGCTTTATTTTGTATATGCCTGGACTCCAGAATTAAACTCAAAAGGTAGCTTCAAAAATATTCTATACTTCTTGACATATGGTGGATAAAATGGGAAAAACTATTCAAGTGTGTAAATAAATCATGGGACTTTAGGACTATAGTGTATTAGTGAACATATATTGAAATGATTCTGGAAGACCAGATCCCTTGTAGAGAGGTAGCGTAAACACCGCTTTACACATGTGCTGAAATAGCAAAGTGGTGAATTTGTTGGTTATGATACATACATAAAATACCGTTAGTTACTTTATTGTATAGTCAGGGATTTTTCAGTATGTGTTTAGCCCAATTCTCCAATTCTTGGCCTTTCCCAAAATAATGCAAATCTCTGAAATAATGAATAGAAATTGAAGTGAAAGAGAATGACATTATTCAATTAGAATGAATACATTTAAGGACCAAGAAAATGGGAAAAAATAAAGGCAGTGAGGTTATAAAGCTTACGGAGTTTTCTAAGCACAATCAGGTAAGAACTGCTTAATATTCACAAATTTCTCCCTGCTCTTTCCCGTTATTTAAAAAAAAAAAAAAAAAAAAACTCCAAATTTCAGTACCTCTAATGAAATTGAATTTAAAATTTAAATTTGGGAAGGTGGAAGTGACCTCTAGCCCAAAGCTCTCCTCTTAGAGATGAGGAGACAGATTCTCAGAGTGGTTCATTAAATTGCCAAGGCCATAGAGACCATAAACAGTGGAGCCAAGAGGAGTTTCAGGTTTCTAATTCATTGTTCTTTTTGATAGTTGGTGCTACTTCCCTGTCTTTAATGAATTAACAGAAGAAAGGCCTCCACCTCTCCTTGAACGTGCTGTGGTGTCATAAATTCAATTCTGGTCTCCCAATTAATCATGTCGGAAAGGCCTCCCCGCCCCCTCACCTCTTTTGAAATTCAAAAAAAGAGTAATCCAGTGAAGAGAGACCTTTTACTTTGCTTCTTTGTGCTTTCTCACCTTTTGACCTTTCCTCTGACTTCCTGGTATTGCTTGGGCTGGCTGCACAGTGTTTTTCTACCTGGGGAAAGATCATTCTCCCCATCCTGCTGATGCTCAAACAAAACCATGCTATGCTTTCCTTGTCTTCCTCCTTTTATGATTCTTGCCTTTTCTTCCTCCTTTGCTTTCTCCTTCTTAATTAGGTTCAAGGCAAGGTGGATGTCTGCTTCCAGTCCATTGTCCTGGAAATGAAATCTATGGCAAGGCCATCAGAGTTCTTTTTAAAACACAGACCTAGCTGTAGACACTGAATGCATTGAGAAATAACCCCCAAAGTTTTGTGTCTCTCATTAACTTTTAAAACCTTTGCTGACTACACATGCTCATTACATCGAGTTGTAAATGATGTTTGAAGAGAATGATTCCAGCCCACTCAGTGCACAAAGAGAATACAAACAAGCATTTGCAATTGCTTTTTCAAGGTGATACATGCTATAATATTGAGCTGAGTTACTGCTATAAAGTCTGAAGTCCCAGAAGTCTCAAACCACTGGAAAACAAATATGAAATGAAAATATATAATTTGTTTCATGTTAACTCTCTCACCTCCCACCGACTTATTAAATACAGGTGAAAGCTTTCTTCTCTAAGAAAAAGTGCCACATGAGGAACTCTGACTTCATGTTCCCTCTTCCAAATAGCTTTGCTTTCTTCTCTGACTTGTTATTAATAACTCTGACAATGCTGGGAGCTATAGCTATAACGTGACAAATGCTGGCTGTTGAATAAACAGGACAGATGTCACCAAGAGCCACTTGTTTTCCTAAGAACACGGAATTTGTTTTATGTTGCCATTTGTAATAAATATTATTATAGTTTTATCTTTTATCTGAACATTGCAGTGGTCCTTGGGTGACTGCAAAGGTGACAGTCTTGATGGTCATAGTTATGTCTATCCTTACAGTCCTCTGAGCAGCGAATCTGTCCTATCAAAAGGCCCTTAATCCGCGACCAGAAACTCCACTGAAGATCGTCTTTTGAAAACCTATTTCCATCATGAGGCAAGTGTTTTAATGAGGGGAAAATGGGTCCAATGTCATAAGACTTTATGCTTAACTTGATACAATGGTATGAGCAACGTAGATACTACCCTAAAAATATTAACTCTATAGCATTCAGTACAAAATTATAGTGCATTATAAGGAAACAAATAGCTCCAGGGAAAACACTTTAATATTGAATACCTGGAAATAATAGACCTTCACACACAAATCATGCTTTTGTTGAGTAAATGATTCATTTTTGGAATAGTAAATCCCACCCAAATTCTTGAACAGATCTCTATAGGCTACCAGACTGAGAAAGAAAAAAGAACCTAAGAGAAACAAAAACAGTGATGTCTAGCCAGGCCTCCCCTAGTGTGAATTCTGGAAGCCAAGTTTGCTCCGTAGAGACTTTCCTTGCTGCCTCACATGTCACTGTCTCTCCTGGAGTCACTGCCAAGCTCTTCTAGGTTTTCCTTGATCAACAGAATGGGATGAGATGGTGGTATCCGAGTGTGCTATGCCTCACTTGGACTTTTCTTCCATTACTAAGATCACTGTCATTTCTTTGCTGCCATGGCCACTGTGCAGCTGTCTGCCATTTTCACAGTCATAGCTCTGGCTCATGTGCCCTATGTAGAGTGTTCAACACAGGACTGCTGCTCACTGTCCCTGGGACATTGGGACAAACACCCTTTTATTGATACCTCTTCTTCCAAGAACCAGCTCTGAACCCTCCAGGTTTCAGGGTGTTCCTGCTTTTCTCCTAACCTCTATTTTCCTAAGATTAAGCAGCACCTGGGAAATGTATCCAATTGAAAAATGCACTGTGTTCCCCCATGACCAGACAATTGAGGTCTTTATTCTGTGACCTTCTTTTTTTTTCTTTCTTTCTTTCTTTTTTTTTTTAGAGCTGGAGATAGAAGCTGAGGTGTATTAATTCTTTTTAAATTTTTTAATTTGTTTATGTATTTATTTGTGAGAGAGCGAGAGAGAGAGAGCACAAGCAGTGGAGAGACAGAGAGAGAGGGAAGGGAGACACAGAATCCGAAGCAGGCTCCAGGCTCTGAGCTGTCATCACAGAGGCCAACATGGGGCTTGAACCCATGAACTGTGAGATTACGACCGGAGCCCTAGTCAGATGCTCAACTGACTGAGCCATCCAGGCGCCCCTGTATTAATTCTTGATTTCTCCTCATGAGAAAACAAACTGATGTTCTATCTGCTTATGTTATCCCCTCTACTTTGAGGTTAAATTGCTAGATATTGTCAAAATTCTTCCGATAAAACTTGCAGAAGATTTGACCCTTTGCTTTTGGGAGTCTCTTTGAGCTTTGAAATTATATTGGATTTTTGCCCATGGATTTTAGATAATTAACTCCTGAACAAATCATTAGTGGGAAGTACAAAGTGTAGTACACTGAAATCTGAATGCCTGCTTTAAAACCATTGTCTTGTCATCTACTATTAGCTGTGTGACTTTGACAAGTACTTCGTATATTAGCTGTGGGGATTAAATAATATGTGGAAAGTACTGATAAAAATGTTCAAAACAATATCCAGTTAGAGGACATTATGGGAGAGAAAACCCCATTTATAATAGTAAAAAAGATTAAATACCTAGAAATAAACTCAACAAGAAATGTACATCCAAGTAAAACTTTAAAATTCTTCTGAAAGACCAAAAATTAGACTTGAACAAAGGGAAAGACAATTTGTTCTTGAATATCAAGATCAAGACTCAATGTCCTAAAGCAGACCATTCTCCCTAATTTATAAATTATGCAAAATCACAATAAAAATGCCAACAACCTTTATTTAGAGTTAGAGAAGTTTATACTAAAATCCATAATGAAAACAAACATGTAAGAATAACCAGTATAAAACTAAAAATAAAAAAAAACTCCAGTGGAGACATGCCTGCGTGGGTCAGTGAATTAAGCATCCAACTCATGATTTTGGCTCAGGTTATAATCTCAGGGTTTGTGGGTTTAAGCCCTGCAGGGAGCTCTGTACTGACAGCGTAAGGACTGCTTGGGATTGGGATTGTCTCTCCCTCTCTCTCTGCCCCTACCCTGTTTGTGCTCTCTCTCTAGGTCTCTCAAAATAAATAAATAAACTTGGGGGGAAAAAGCCTACAACAGAGAGACTAACCCTATCATTCAAATATCCTATAAAGAAAGCCTCTGTAACTGCAACAGTTTGGCATTGTCACATGAATAGACGGACACATCAGTGAAATAGAATGGAAAGCTCAGAAATATACCTAAGTAGATATGCAAATTTTATATATTGTAAATGTAGCTTCTTGAATCACGGGGACAAAAATGGACTTTTTAATAATCAGTATTGGATTGTAACCACTGGGTAGCCATTTAGAAAAAAAACACCACAAAACTAGAACTATACCTCACACCTTTCACAAGACTCAATTCCAAATGAATTAGAGAGCTAAATGTAAGAAAATGAGGCAGATATTAAAAGAAAACATGGGTGAATTCTTCTTTAATTTCAGGGTAAAAAAAAAGACTTTGTGACTAAAACTCAGAAACAGTAAAAGACTGATAACTTTAACTACATAAAAATAAAAACTTGTACCATGACAAATACATCATAAATGAAGTCAAGAAAGAACTGATAATCAGGGGGAAACCATTTACAGCATGTACCATAGACCCAAGGTTAATATCCCCAATACATTAAAAAAAAAACACCTCTTAAAACTGAGCAAAAGACTAAAAACCTATAATCAGAGGGGCGCCTGCGTGTCTCAGTCAGTTAAGTGCTAGACTTCAGCTCATGTCATGATCATGGTCTCACAGTTTGTGGGTTCAAGCCCTATGTCAGGCTCTGTGCTCACAGCTCAGAGTCTGGAGCCTGCTTCGGTTTCTGTGTCTCCCTATCTCTCTCTCTGCCCTTCCCCTATTCATATTCTGTCTGTCTCTCTCTCTCAAAAATAAACATTAAAAAAATTAAAAACCTATAATCAAAAAACTCACAAATACTTATTTTTTAAATGGTCTTTAAACACATGAAAAGATACTCACCCTCAGTGTAATACAAATCAACGCAACACTGAGGTACCACTTACCATTTATAAAACTAGCAAAAATTGAAAACAACTCAGTTTATTAGCAAGACTTTAGGAAAATTGGCACACTCATAAATTGCTGCAGAGAATGCAAACTGGTGCAAGTCATCTGCAGAAAAATTTGCCAATAAGAAATCTACACATGCCCTTATTTTTTAAAGTATAATTAATATACAATGTTATATCAGTTTCAGGTGTACAACATATTAGTTCAACAATTCTACACTTTACTCAATGCTCCCCATAAGTAAACCTATGCATGCACATTTTGACTTAACAATCCCATTTCTAAGAAATTATTCTAAGATACATTTTAAATGTAATGAAAATACCTATGCATAAGGTGATTCATTGCAGCATTGTTTATAATTCCAAAATATTGTAAGGAATCTAAATATCCAAACACTGAAGAGTGGCTGAGTACATTATGGTACATCCAAAGAATGGAGTACAACACATTTGTAAAAAGGAATGAAAAATATCTCTATGAAATTGTAAGGAGTGTTTTCTACCATATTCTGCCCAGTAAAAAATATAAGTTTCTAAAGCAGTATTTATAACAGGCAAAGTTTTGAATGAATGAATGAATGAAAGCAAGAAAGCAAGAAAGCAAGCAAGAAAGAAAGACAAGCAAAAAAAGCTATATGAAGCATACAAGGATCTGTTCATTTGTGCAGCATGAAATATATGAAATATAAGAATACACTAAAAACTAATGAGATTGGTTTCCTAGAGGGTATGGATAGGAATGTGGTGAAAAGATCGGAGAAGAGATAGGGAGGATGGTCACTTCTCCATGGATTCCTTGTCAACAGTTTTGAGTTTTAGATGTCATCGTTTCACATGCTCAAAAATAAAATAAAATTAACCTCAATGTTGGTGGACTCTAAAATCAACTACAAACAGTAAAAAATGAACTAACTGTATCACAAGTAAGATAACCACATGGAAGCAGGTGAGGAAGAATGAATCTAAGTAGTTCTTAGATTTGAACTAATCTAAGTCAAAATACTATTTTGACTGTATAAATTAAGGCTAAGGACAAGAATTTTATACAAATATCGTACTCTAGGTAGTGAACTGTTTTTCATGGCAGATGGGTTAGCAAATTTGAAACTACTTCATGTGTATTCTAGAACTGAGAAAATAAGTGAATATATTCTAGATAATGACAGCCGGATTTGCCCTCTTGAAGAAAAGGAATTACAAGTGGAGAAGTGGGCAAGCCTAAGATGGATATTGTGGTGGTGGAAGAGTCAGAACTCAGGATTTTCAATGTTTATACATATAAAGAAACACAAAAATAGGTGAAGATGTGAACATATAAATACATGTATTTCCTAGCTCTATTCTTGGCAAAGGCCGAGAAGCAATGACATTGCAGTAGCCATAAGTACACCTCACTTCCACATCTTGGTCTCAAACACGATTCTCCAATACAACCAATCAGTACCCCTTAGAGAAATGGCTGGGTCTAAGACTGGGGCAGGGAAAGTACAAGTTGAATCCAGAATGCCATGTGGTTTCAGAAATTAAAGAAACACTTAAAAATTAACATGCGCAGGATGAAAAGACACAGAAGCCAAGCTGAAGAAGTCCCCATGACCAAATCTAGAATAATATAACCAAAAAATAATTAGAATACTGGATTATAAGTTCATGGGATGAAAACATGGCTGTAAGTTCATACTGAAGTCAATGAATGAATGAATGAAAAGGGAAAGTTCTTATAGTAGAATTCCAACTTAAAAATGAAGAAGGGGCACCTGAGTGACTCAGTTGGTTAAATGTCTGACTCTAGATTTTGGCTCAGGTCATGATCTCATGGTTGTGATATCAAGCCACATGTTGAGCTCTGCAATGAGGATGGAGCCTGCTTATGATTCACTCCTTCTCTTTCCCTGTACCCCCCCACCTCTAAAATAATAATAATAATAATAATAATAATAATAATAATAATAAAACTGAGAAAGAAATGATGGAAATAAAACATCACCTTTTGGATAATACCATAGAGGAGAGACCTGGTAGACACTATCTTAACCAAGTAGTCAAACTTGACATCACTGGTAATAGAACATATCAAAATTATGTGCCTCTGGATTCATAAGAAGAGAACATGACTACTGTAGTATTCTTGTCATATATACACAACCTGAATATAATCATTAAGAAATATTAGAAAACTCAGATTGAGGGACATTTTACAAATAACTGGCAGGTATTCTTCAAAAGTATCAAGGTATCAAATAAGGAAGACAGAAGAACAATCAGAGATTGAAAGAGATTAAGGAAAAATAACAGCTAAACACACTGTGTGATCCTTCATTGACTTCTAGATCAGAAAAATGACATGAGATAATTATTGATATTTGCATAAGATGAGTATATTATTTGAGGATTCTGTGATGTTAATTTACTATCTTTAATAATTGTACTATGAGGATTCAATGTATTAACATTTGAAGAAATTCAAGAAAGGGTATAAGGGAACTCCCTTTGTAGTACTTGGGCAGTTTTATGGTAAGTCTGAAATTATTTCACAATGAGAAAGTTTAAAACAAAGTCTTAAAAGTATTGGAAAGAGAAAAAGTGCTCAAAGATTAACAAGTATTACTTATTATGAGTTTAGCAGTCTTTCTAATGTATGAAAGCTTAATTCCAAGTTGAAAGGCTTCACAAAGATTTTCCTTTAATTAAGCTCTTTTCAAAGGGAGCATTTTGAATCACCTATGAGCTGTCTGCAGCACAATCACCTATTTTCCAAATGCATATCAGAGCCATTCCAGACCACTTGACTTACAATATGATTCTCTGCAACTTAACAAACTCAACACCCAAAAAGCAAATAGTCCAGTGAAGAAATGGGCAGAAAACATGAATAGACATTTCTCAAAAGAAGACATCCAGATGGCTAACAGACACATGAAAAGATGCTCAACATCACTCATCATCAGGGAAATACAAACCAAAACCACAGTGAGATATCACCTTACACCTGTCAGAATGGCTAACATTAACAACTCAGGCAACAACAGATGTTGGCAAGGATGCAGAGAAAGAGGATCTCTTTTGCATTGTTGGTGGCAATGCAAGCTGGTGCAGCCACTCTGGAAAACAGTATGGAGGTTCCTCAAAAAGTTAAAAACAGAACTACTCTATGACCCAGCAATTGCACTACTAGGTATTTACTCCAAGGGATACAGGTATGCTGTTTCATAGGGACATATGCACCCCAATGTTTATAGCAGCACTACCAACAATAGCCAAAGTATGGAAAGAGGTCAATATCCATTGACTGATGAATGTATAAAGAAAATTTAATATATATATGTATGTATGTAAGTATGTGTATATATATATACACACACACACTCAGTGATCAAAAAGAATGAAATTTTGCCATGTGCAACAATGTGGATGGAACTAGAGTGTATTATGCTAAGTGAAATAAATCAGTCAGAGAAAGACAAATATCATATGATTTCATTCATATGTGGAATTTAAGAAAACAGATGAACATAATAGAATAAAAGCAAAAATAATATAAAAACAAAGAGGGGGACAAACCATAAGAGACTCTTAAATAGAAGGAACTGAGGGTTGCGGGTGGGGTGTTGGGTAGGTAGATGGGCTAAATGGGCAATGGGCATAAAGGGGGGATGAGCTAAATTGATGAGCACTGGGTATTATATGTATGTGATCAATTACTAAAATATATTCCTGAAATGATTATTACACTGTATATTGGCTAACTTGGATTTAAATTTTAAACAAAGAAAAAAAAATGAAAAACAAAAAATGTCGTTCTTTGCACAGTAAGAACTTTTTGATTTGTATGGCTGAGAAAAAATACTTTTACTTGTCCTTACCTTTAAGCAACAGGTTAGTTGGATATAAAAATTTAATATTTCCCTCTCAAATATGATTCAGTGTTGTTGGAGAGGAGTCTGAGGTCAGTCTAAATTTTTTTTAAATGATCTTTTTTCTCTCCAAAAGTGTATAGGACTTAGTCTTGGTGTTCTTAAATTTCACTAGTGTTTTCATGTTATGGATTTTTCAGTAACTATTTTGTTCTTTACTCTGTCCCTTTATCTGAGAGTTTATATCATTCTGGGTATAAATCTGGAAGATTACATTTTTTCCCAAATATTTCCTCTGTCTTGTTTACTTTTATATCCTGTTCTGAGGAGGCCCTTTTTATATGGGTCTTAACATGTCTCCTTCCTTTATTCTTTCCTGAGGACTTTGGGAATGTTCCTTGACCATTATATTCTAGATCAAAAATTTATTTTTTAGCTTTCTAAATTCTGCTATTCAACCCATCTACTGAATTACTTCAACAATTATTTTTGTTTAATTTTTTTTGTTAGAGAAAGAGAGAGTACATGTGTGTGAGTGGGGGAGAGGGGCAGAGGGAAAGAAAGAGAGAACCTCAAGCAGTCTCCATGTTCAGTACTGAGCCTGACATGGGGCTTGATCCTACGAACCATGAGATCATGGCATGAGCTGAAATCAAGAGTCAGACATTTAACCAACTAAGCCATCCAGGCACCCCAACAATTATGTGTTTTTAATACTGAGTATCTTCAATTGGGTTCCAAAATCTTTATGCCCCTTAGGAAATTATTATGTCTATATGTTATATTCTTTTCATATCATTACCTCTACTAACTCTGTATCAGCTATTCTATTTGTTATCTGTCTTTCATAGTACTTTAAGTCCTCAGAAGTCATGCTGATTTTCTCTGTAAGTTCATCTTTCATTGCTTTGGCATTATTAACTGTTCTGTCTGGTAGTATTGAAACCTTTGGTTCTCAAAGTGGTGTCTAAAGACAGGACCAGCAGCACTGGCATCATCTAGGAGCATATTAGAAAGACAGTATTTCAGGGAATTCCCAACTTATTAAATCAGAATCTGCATACTAATAAGACCAGCCACGTGATTTATTTGCACTCTAAAGTTTGGAGAACACTGATGTATACCTTAGCTCGGGTTCCTTCAAGTGACCTGGGGAGGGGTGCCTCTTTTACAGTCTGCGTTTAATTATCCCTTTTTCTCTCTCTCCTGCAACAGATTTCCCTTGTCCTCAGGTACCACCAAACTTGTCTTTCTCAGGCATTGTTTCTATTCAGGGACAAATACTGTCTGATATAAATTGCTAGCCCAGTAAGTAAGAGAGAGAGAGAAGAAAGAATGCTGGGTACTAACCAGATGCTTGTCCCCACCCTATAGAGACTCCTACTCTGTTCTGATTTTAGTGGCCAATGCCAGGGGCTGCTTTCCTGTTCCTCAAAGGAACAGCAGTGTGGAGAAGAAAGGTAAAACTAGAACGCTCACTCATTGCCCTTCTGGGGGACGCTTCTCTCTACACTAGGACTAAAACATCCTCTTTCTTCCTATGTACTTTTAGTTTTGTGTAAATTGGCTAAATAGCCTTCTGACATCCATCAAACACCTGATCAACCTGGGGCCAGATTGTGCTAGAGAAAGGGAGCCAGCAATGAAGGCAAATTCAACTACTTTTCTAGAAGCTGACTCAGGTAATTCTGAGGTACACTAAAATTTGAAAACTACCACTCTAGTCTTTTTCCCCCCTCTTTTTATTATACATGGAGAACTTTGCATTTATGTCATTAGGAGACTTTTTCAAAGTATGGTGATATTTCAGTTAATCTTGAGGTTAAAGTTATTTGCATTTGGGCTGAACTGATAGACTCATTCAGGGGGGTTATGTCAATCTAGAAAAGTTGTTTCTTTTAAGGGTCTAGGATATGTATCTGTAGATTCTATGGCTGCAGTAATTATTTTAGAAAAGATCAATGAAGGCATTTACTAGGATTGAGGGAAGAGTTGATTTTATGTATATTCTAAACCAGTTTACCTCTGTAGCTAAAAGGTATTGTGCAAATACTTACAAGGTTTTTAATTTTGCATATCCTGATTTTTTTTCAAACTAGCTCAATGTAGGAAATTCTCTAGGAATGAGCTAAGGCTACAAAACACTAAGTCCCCATGAACACACAGAGCGCCACCTGATAACGAACAATGGGGAATAAAACTCTTAGCCCACTGGTTTGTCATCAATGATGTTTTTTTTTGTCTTTCCTTCCTTTTTCCCTCCCTCCCTCCTTTCTTTCTCTTTCCTTTACTTCCCCACTTTTGAGGTTCTGCTAACTAATTTTGATATATTTTGCCAAAAAATACAGAAAATGTTGGTTAACTGCAGGGTCAATGCTGTGCACGCAACTACAAAGAAGGCACATTTTCAATTTCCACTTGCCCAGATTGAATTTCATCTAAGCCTTGTGCTTCCATAACGAAATTCTCTTTTGTCTTCCACAAAATAGCTAACCACAGTAAGACATCTCACGTTCCAAAATAGTATCCACTTCAATCTTTCCTCAGTGACTTGGATGAGATCTAACTCCATCCTTCTCAAAATTCTCATAAGACTTGGATGACTTCCTGGTCTACCTGCCTCCTTTAAGCCCCTGGTCCCCTTCTTTTCTTATAGATTTTTCTCATTAATGAACATTCACCTTCTCCTTATTACAAACTCTAGGTAAAATCATTGTCTTAAGTAGTGTGGTGCATTTTTGATCCTTTACACCCATTACAATACTGCTTTAAAACTGTGTATTTTTCACCAGGGTGGCTAAAATGAACAAATCAGGAGACTATAGATGTTGGAGAGGATGTGGAGAAATGGGAACCCTCTTGCACTGTTGGTGGGAATGCAAACTGGTGCAGCCGCTCTGAAAAATAGTGTGGAGGTTCCTCAAAAAATTAAAAATAGATGTACCCTGTGACCCAGCAATAGCACTGCTAGGAATTTACCCAAGGGATACAGGAGTGCTGATGTATAGGGGCACTTGTATCCCAATGTTTATAGCAGCCCTTTCAACAATAGCCAAATTATGGAAAGAGTCTAAATGTCATCAACTGATGAATGGATAAAGAAATTGTGGTGTATATACACAATGGAATACTACTTAGCAATGAGAAAGAATGAAATATGGCCTTTTGTAGCAACGTTGATGGAGCTGGAGAATGTTATGCTAAGTGAAATAAGTCATACAGAGAAAGACAGATACCATATGTTTTCACCTTATGTGGATCCTGAGAAACTTAACAGAAGACCATGGGGGAGGGGAAGGGAAAAAAAAAGGTTAGAGAGGGAGGGAGCCAAAGCATAAGAGACTCTTAAAAACTGAGAACTGAGGGTTGATGGGGGGTGGGAGGGAGGGGAGGGTGGGTGATGGGTATTGAGGAGGGCACCTGTTGGGATGAGCACTGGGTGTTGTATGGAAACCAATTTGACAATAAATTTCATATTTTAAAAAAAACCTGTATTTTTTAGCATATATTTTCCATCCATAAGGAGTTCTCTATGTGGGATGAGTTCAGCGAGTAGCTATATACACAAATAGTTCAAAGTTTTAATTCACTGACATATTTGACTCTTTCTCTACCAATGTGCTTTTTAGTAACAATGAGAAGTATTTTTTTTGTAACGTCGCCAATACTGATGTTCATTCTCCATTACATAATTCACTCTGACATCATATAAAGGTTAGAGGACTTAGCAACAGGAAAAGATTCATTTTTCCTGATTGGCTTTCACTCATCAGCTAATGGGATGCTATAACCAATTGTGTTTTCATTTCTGCTTTGACTGACCAGGAGCTCAGAGATAAATGTAATGATAAATTTTAGCTACTATATTTGCCTAGGACTTTTTAAAATTAATTTTTACATGCATGTAGTCAACACACAGTGTTACATTAGTTTCAGGTGTACAATATAGTGATTCCACAATTCTATATGTTATGCTATGCTCACCACAAGTGTAGCTATATCTGTCACCACACTACACTATTACAATACTGTTGACTATATTCCTTGTACTGTGACTTTTATTCCTGTGACTTACTCCATAACTGGAAGGCTGTAACAATGAGAAGTATTTTAATGTTCAATTTCTAGTATTATTTTTTGCTGGTTAGAAATTTAATTTCCTTCAGGCTAAGAGAAATTCTCTGACATGTAGGCCATATATTGCACAAAATTTAAACTTCTGGTGTATAATTTCCTCTAAACCAAAATGAAAATATTTTATATTTTCTTGCAGCCTTTTTTTTTAAGGAACAGTGATCTTCAATTACTCATAGGCTTTAACTAAAGTTGCATCTGTCTTATGTCAAGTCCAGCCTTTTTGTCAAAAACTAACATTTTTCTAACACCAGCGGAAACACAACCCTCTCCTGTTTGAAGAATTAGAGCTCTATAAAGGCTGCCATGTAAAACCAACTAAACAGCCTAATCAGTTCAAGCTCTGGTGTCTGACTAGAATGTGCTTGTAGTGTCAGGCTCTCTTTTTACTTTGAGTGTTGTTCCCTGTCATCACCTCCTACACAGTCTCTGCCCTTCTAGTCTTATCTCTCATAAGAGGTTAAGAAAAATTGGAAGGAGTTGCTGATCAGCCAGCAGGAACTGTCAAAGCATCAGTCATTCTGGCCTTCCTCCCAAGAAACAAAACAAATTATTCTCCCAGCCAGCCTCCTCACTGCCCTCTGGGCTCAGGTCTAAAACTGTTTGAACTCTCCCATATGGCTCTCAACATGTGATTGTGTCATTCCATCAGGAAGCCACTCAAAGGGCATTTTCTCAGTTTGATTTATATTTTCCTTTTATCTTTAATATGCTCCCAGGAACACAAAGTTTTTCTTTGTTCTGCTTTTTCTTCCTGCTCCCCTTTTTTCCTTTTTTTTTTTTTTTTTTTTTTTTTTTTTTTTTTTTTATGTTCCATAGTCCATTCATTTATTACATTTAAGGGCAAGAAACACACTAAACATTTTTGCTTGTTCTAGATTTGATATCTTCATATCAAGCATTCTATTTTAATTTGCATTTGTGTAGTGTCTGTGTGTGTGTATGTGTGTGTGTGTAAAGAAATCTCATAAAATTTAAAGACTCTCCATTAAACAATCACATCTTTGGACATTAAAAAATAAGGAACATGGGGCACCCGGGCGGCTCAGTCGGGTGAGTGTCTGACTTCGGCTTAGGTCATGATCTCAGGATTCATGGGTTCAAGCCCCACATTGAGCTCTGTGCTGACAGCTCAGAGCCTGGAGCCTGCTTCCAATTCTGTGTCTCCCTCTCTCTGGCCCTCCCCCGCTCATGCTCTGTCTCACTCTGTCTCTCTAAAAAATAAATAAACATTAAAAATTTTTTTAAAAAATAAGGAACATTTCCCTACAAATATCTTGAGCAAGAGGTCATATTTCAATATTTGAAAACATCAGGGAGCAATGGCATGTGAAACCATGGTTTGTTATGTTTTGTCTCATCTATTCTAATAGTGGTATATCTTATCTTAAAACACAGAATGCCATAAAACAGTTGCTGCTGTTAAAGAATTTTGAATCCCACCGTGTTGGCAAATGAGCAGGACTTGAAGACAGACCTTATGGAATGTAGACCTCAGAATTTTATTCTTAAAATGCCTAGGGATAGATTTCAGCAGTCTTAGAAAATGAAGAAATTTTTATAATTCACAATAAAAAACTATGTGGAGAACTAAAAAAGGATAAGACTTAATCAGAGGAGAAAATGGATTTGTACTCATTCTATGTTTCTGGTTTTCCATATCATGTTCATTTTCTTCTACCAATATTCCAACAATTAATGGATTCAGTTTAAGATTGAGTAACTCTTCCACTTGGTATTTGGATTTCCTGAGAAAGATCTCTGATGACCTGTGGGAGATAATTTATTTTCAAAGGAGGGAAGGCTCTCTTACTTCTCACCAGTTATTAATCCCAACTCAGAATATCTCCAACTTTTCTTAATCTACCAAATGTACTTCACAGTAATTAATTCTGCTTAGTTTCACATGGACTCATAGCTCCCATGGGTTAGGTTTCATCTTTGTAAATGATGCTGAAATCCAGAAGGCAGTAAAACACATTTGGTCCAGGGAACAGTGTGGGGAGAGATTCACTGAAAACATGTGGAGCATGTCCTGGTCTGTAATGCTACTATGTATCATCTACACACACATGCATATATAATAGTATTCAATTGTTACCACCCTTGTCTTATTCAATAGGAGATTTCCAATTGAAATAAGGTAAAAGTACTTTTACTTTCTTTCAAAGGTACTGAAAGCTTTAAAAGGCACAGAAGTGATGAACATCAGTCTATTAATATCATTAATTATACAAATCAAGTGCTTTAATCCTCTTCAAATTCCTAAGCAAAGCCAATTATTTTACTTGCTACATGTTTCTCATCCTTAGTCAGATTCACTTAACTGCTAGTTAAATTTAAATGCACCACTGAGCATGCCTTGACTCCATGTACTTTAGATTGGTTTACTAGTTCACTCCTGGGTAGTTGAATAGTTACTATGCTCCCACCACATTATGCTTTGAGGAAATACAAGTGGAAAAAGTAAATGCAGTTCCTACTTTCATAAACATTATATTTTCATCTGAAATAGCCAGTTAAATCTTGATAAACTAACAGGAATATCTTTTGATTTTCCTCAAAGAAGTCAAATTAAAAAAAAAAAAAAGTATTTTAAAAGTAATACCTATTGGGGCCCCTGGCTGGCTCTGTCAGAGAAGCATGCAGCTCGATCTTGGGATGGTGAGTTGAGCCTCACGTTGGGTATAGAGATGATAAATAAACAAACTTAAAAAAATACCTACTGTGTGCTGGGTACAAGAGATTTAGGTATCAGTATGTCAGGGAGACAATCCTGTCTTTCACAATCCTTAAGGTCTTCATTGATTGTTTAATTGCTTTTTAGTTGAGGGTTTGTTCAGAGTATTGGCACATAAAGCAAAAATAGAAGAAGCCATATACCTTGAATTTTCCTTAGGAAGGTGCCATATTAGAGATCAACATACCATTGCTGCGTAAATCCAACAGACACAATGCCACTGCCCTCCAGTCCTCGAATTGCAACAGACTGCTGTTTGAGGTTGAAACCAGATGAATTGTTAGGGTCTGTCATACACCCTGTCCTCCAAAAGTATATGGTTAAAAGTTAGTATCCTAGTCAGCTTGGATGATGCTTCTGTGGTGACATAATTGTATGAACTGGGACCCTTTGTGGAAAGAATGGATTCACGCTTGCCAACTCATTCATTCCAGGGTATGAGGTCAATGAGCAGAACAATGAATAGAAACACCTACACTACGGAAGTTCTCAGTCTCTCTCTCTTCACTCTATGCTCATCCAGACTATACAGATAATCTCAGAAAAGGTTAAATTAGACTCAAATAATTCTGTCTCAGCTATCTACAGTTCTTGGGTACTGAATCATTATGGATACTACCAGATCAGTTTGCAAGTAAATATTTCTACAGTGTTCCCCGTGCTTCCCCTAACCACTTGATCAGAGCATACTGAACATAATTTAACCTTTTCTTAGTCAACATAAATTGTGAGTCGATAACTATGCTTGGTTATAACACAGTGATCCCCTAAGTACAAGATGCAAACTAGATTCGGCAAAATGGCCGTATATAAATTTTTTTGCCCTCTTTAATTATTAGTACTTATTTCCAGTTGATCTCAATGTGCCTATCTACTTGTCTGTACTATCCAATCTCTTACCTTTATAGTCTTCTGGGAAACCAGAGAGCCAAATTCGGCGAGATTTGTATAAAATAAGATTAAGTACACTTAAGCAAAGTCCTGATAAGTTTTTGTGACTGAAATTCCTTAAGATATAAACATGGTGAGCTCCCATTTAGGAACTCTGAATATGTCCACCATAACACTGTCAGGTGAAAGTGCTATATAACGAAAGTGGAACTGTAAATGACTGACTCAATTGAAATGTCTAAACCAGTTTTAAGTGGAGACCAGCCCACCGCGAAAAAAAAACAGCTACAGCAAAGGGATCCATGTTTTGATTCTTAGATGTACACAAGCTTATCTACATTTATGAACATTTACTCAGAGAATAAGTGTAATTGGAATGCAAGGACTGACTTACCCCTCTTTGGCCTTTACTCAATGTGGTTTCAATGTAACTTGTAGCTACATAGCTACATTAATTAAAAACCACTGGTTTCAGGAAAAGGGGAACATTTATGCATTTATTTATTCAATAAAGTATTTATTTCGTCTTAGGTATTTAGTACTGTTTTAGTTGAAAATATTAAGATGGCAAGATAATGTGTATACTTTCAAGGGACAAGGCAGAAAAGCCAGGGTAAATCCCTTTTCAAGAAGACATCATAAGTCTGCACTTGAAGGCATCCCTTCTGTTCTTTTGTTTTTGATGTAATGATTTATATATTACTCCATATGATCCACACACATAAATACCAATACCCACTGCCATCCCTGCCCTGGAGCATGCCAGGGCTGGGGACACTGCTTTTATTTTAAAAAATATATAATAAAGAAAACATTCTCATTTTCTGTGTTTCTATGTTTTCTCTATTATATTTGTGTCTTATGGCCTAGAAATTGGACAGAAATAAATAACCAGAAGAAGGACAGAAGTTATGGTGTCTTTTTTTAAATTTTTTAAATGTTTATTTATTTTTGAGAGAGAGAGAGAGAGAGCGAGCTTGAGTCGGGAGGGGCAGAGAGAGCCAGAGACACAGAATTAGAAGCAGACTCCAGGCTCAGAGCCGGACACACAGAGCCCAATGAGGGATTTGAACTCATGAACCATGAGACCATAACCTGAGCCAAAGTCAGATGTTCTACCGACTGAGCCACCGGAGTGTCCCAGAAGAAGTTATGGTCTTGATGGACTTCTGGTCCAGAAGCAAGTAGAGGTCACCGGGAGTTTGGCCCCCTGTACAGTAAAAGACTAAAAGTGTTCCATGTGAAGGGAGATTGGACCTGTGTCAATGGGAAGGTAAGTTAACCCTGCACAAGAAAGGAGTATGAAACAAATCTGTTGGAAAGATTGACCTGGATCTATAACTTAAACAGCATTTCAGCTTAGAGAGGTAGGAGGATGCAGACATAACTTGTAGAGGTAAACTAAACCAGTATGGGAGTATGGGAGGCATACTAGTATGAGAGGCATACTAGTATGGGAGGCATAGTATGGGAGGCTAGTATGGGAGGCATACTAGCCATGGTATCTAACATATTGCGTGGAGAGAAACCCCATGTATCATTATATCACTGAGCAGAGTTTATGGTCCTCAGGGCTCTGGGTGGAGTCAACCACAGGGTTCAGTAGGGTGAGATAGAAGATTTCCCATCCACATGAGGTTGCAATCCAAAAGTTCAAAGAAAAATACTCTATCAGTATCAAAATAAAGATTTGATTCTAATGACATTAGTTAACATGGGAATCTGAAAAACATATTAAAATAAGTATGTTGAAAAATATCAAGGAGATTAATAAAAGAATAAAAGAAAAATAAAGGAATAATAATATGTTGAGAATATCGAGGAGATAAATAAAAGAATAAGAAATTATGGACAATGCTCATTTGGCATAGTCTAAGAGCAAATTAGTCAAGTGGTTGAGGACTTCACCAGAATCCACCTAGTTTACTAGTTTGCTAGTCAGATAAAGAGATGAGAGGAAGAGGCATGGAAGATAAAGTGAGACTTGTAAAACTTCCAGAAAGGAATAGAGAAAGTGATGGAGAATCCATACTTGCAGATATAATAGTTGAATGGTTTCCACAATTGAAAATAGATACAGGTCCGCAAGTTGAAAGTACCCTTCAAATGCCAAGAAAAATAACCTTAATTCTCACCAAGACTCATAATAACAAAGCTGTAAAATATGAAGAATAAACAAAACACTACTAGAGAGACAAAGAGAAAAATAAGTCAAATACACTCCAGCTAACTGTTTATCAGCAACAATAGCTGCCAGAACATAATGGAACAACAGCTTGAAAATGCTAGGGAAAAATAACTGTCAGCACAAAATTTTCTATCAGCCAAATGACTACACAAGAATGTGAGCAAATTAGGGTATTTGTGACATAAGAAGACAAAGAACTTACCACGCACAGACCCTCACTGAAAGAACCAGCCAAGCATTCATTCGACAAGGAAAAAAACAAAAACAAAACAAAACAAAAAATATAAGAAAAGTGTCAGATGTAAGAAAAAATAGGCTAAAACCACACTGAGAGACAACCTATTTGTTTTTCAAAGGAAATTGATTGAACTTTCTAACAGAGTAGCCCCTAGTTACTCTATTTTGGCTTAAGTTAAAATTAAATAAAATAAAAAATCATGTGTGCATCTAGCCACATTTTAAGTGCTCAATAGCCATGTGTGGCTAATGGTTACTATATTGGATAATGGGGGTACAGAACATTTCCATCACTTCAGAAAGTTCTATTAGATAGTACTAGTGATAATTTAGGGAACTCTGGAAAGCTATGCAATTTACATTCTTAAAGTACCAGAAAGAGAATAAATGGGTAATATACCTACTGACTTGAAGTCTATCAGCTTAGGTGTGTGGGTATTTTATATAGATACATATATCACATTGTTTAATGAACAGTTTAATCAGTCTATCATTTTTCCAGTTCTTTATTTTGTGTGCCCATCAGTAGATGGAGTAAACCAGCTATTTTCATACAGAAATCACCACACTGGGTATGGTTTTGCTAATCTTAGCAAATCTGC
This sequence comes from Lynx canadensis, assembly GCF_007474595.2. NCBI lineage: Eukaryota > Metazoa > Chordata > Mammalia > Carnivora > Felidae > Lynx > Lynx canadensis. Next base: position 149,887,197 of record NC_044303.2, on the reverse strand, counting down.
CTCAGTTATAAAATCTTTAAGGGCACACCTTAGAAACAATCAACTTGTAAAGTCATCTTTTTGTTTGTTCATGTTAAAAGAAGTCATATGTGTTTGCACTACATACAACCAAACAGAGACAGAGAAAGAGAGAGAGACTGTGTGCCCACATGAGTGGGGGAGGAGCAGACAGAGAAGGAGAGAATCTTAAGCAGGCTCCAAGCCTAACAGAGTCCGCAGCAGGTTCAGTCACACCACCACGAGATCATAACCTGAACCGAAGTCAAGAGTTGGAGACTTAACTGTTTAACTGACTGAGCCACCCCGGAGTTCCTAGGCTTCATTTTTCAATAGGAAAAGTTGCACAAAACTCAAGTAGTCTCTGTGTCTCAAAAATGAATAAGTAAACAAATAAAAAAGTAAAACAAATACACAAATGCAGAAATAAAATATATCCGGGTGCAATTGTAAATGATGAGTGGAGTTGAAAGTACACTTTTAAATTTTTACTTAAAACTTTGGGTTTTCAAGTTTTAAATCTCAAAAACTACAAATGGGTATGCAGTGAAAGATTTTCCACGTTTCTTCCCTTCATCCACAAAGTCTCACTTCTTTACCTCCTCCCAAAGCAGGTAACCACTCTTGATGCTTCTTTATCCTTTCAGGGATGTTTTAAATAATAAAGTAAATATACAATATGAATATTTTATCTCTATTTTGCTTAAATGGCAGCATGCTGTACACAGAGTCCTACAAATCTTTTTTTTAAGTTAATATATACTAGATATCCTTATGTATTGTATATAGAGGCTCTCTCCTCATTCTTGTACACCGGAGTATTTCCAATGTATGGATGTAATATAATTTAACAGGTTGAACAATATGAAATCGCTGATAATTGTTTTAACAACAGTTTCGTGTATTTTATCATATATTCAATGCCCTAGTGAAAGACATTTTATGTTTCATGAATTAAGTTTTACCAGAACTCAGCCATATCCATTCATCACATGTCATCTATGCAGTTTGGTGCAGCAGAGCAGTTACAACACAGAGCACATGTCCTGGACAGTCCAATTTACTCCCTGGATAAAAACTGAAATCCTTATTGTAAATAACTTAATTATTTTCTATTTGAAGAACCTGAAGACCCCATATAAAATTGGCCTATGTTACCATAAAGTTAATTTTCTGTTAATGGAGATCATTCTTAACAGCTCTAGCTTCACTTTTTATATACTCCCGTAAAAACTTGGAATTAAAATTAAAAAAATAATTTAGAAAAAGAGTCATTGATGTCAATGAACACTTGTCAACGTTTTGACTTTGGGTATAGTCTTCTTAAGTAACTAGTAATTGAAGAACACAGGTTTTCAGTAGATTTCTGTCTTCCGGTTCTCATATGTTCAGCAATATCATGATTTCTCCCCTGATAGTAAATACAAAAAATATTTCCTGCATACTAATTTTTCTGCATCTACTTTGCATAAAACGAAAATTCTGCACTTAGTTTTTTATTTAACATATACTTTCTCTTTCATAGTTCATTGTTAACAGTTTATTGGAAAAACTTTTAAGCTTTACTCTCAATAACAAATGGTTTGAGATTGACACCATACATGAAGTGATCAAATATACAAGTCATTTAGAATATTCTTCTGCTTTCTATGGCATGACTGTTCTGCTTCTATTTCACACACACACACACACACACACACACACACACACATTTCACTTACACCTGTCCTTTAATTTCCCTGGTTGCTCATCTAACTTGCTATTGGGCAGCCTTGTAACTCATGCATCTCCCAGGTTTCTGCAGAGGACTCAGCACAAATAGTTAGATGCCAAAGTGTAGGCAGGGGCAGTGGTTTCCAACACTTCCCTCAAGATTGAGACATGAAGGAGTTAGCTGTCTCTGGCTGCTCCTAAACGTTGTCTTCTAAATGGGCAGCGAGCATGCTGTCCTGGAAAGGAAGGTGTTAGTTACTTTGGGCCTCAAAGAGCTTGAGACACAACAAAGAGAGTCTCGCATATTTTAGCGAGAGTTAAGTTCACTGCATAACTGTTGATGTCCAGATTCTCCCCCAAACATGCTACAAGGATGGACTTGACGGATTTGCTGTGAGGGTCCTGGCATTTCTTCCACCGTGTATTGACTGCATTAGTGTTGAGGCAGCTGAGTTCTGTGTGCCTCAGCTAGCACTGCAGGCTCAGACGGGCAGGGAGCTAGGGGAAGACATGTAACAGCTCGGAGCTCTGCGGCCCCGCTTCACCACCTACACTCTGTGGATCTATACAGCTCTTGGAGAATGTGGCTCAAGTGGAGGAATCCTTTATACCCAGTCACCAAATGTATCTTGACAAATGAAGAGGAGTGAAGAAAGCAGGTTGAAGAAGTTAATGCAATGAGTAGGATGGAGAAGAATTCAGAATAGGATGGAGAAGACTTTGCTTCTTTCCAGGCTGAGAAAGGGAACTGCAATAACAGCAAACTCAAAGGAGGATCAAAACTATCATTCGCATTCACAATTCTTTAAAACACGGAGCTGAACAAATATATCTATATTGGTCAAATTCTACTTAGGGGCCTGAAGTCAGTGACCTGTGAATTCAACCCTTTATTCCATAAATGAGGAAATAGATGCCAATAAAATTTAAGTGACACATCCATGGGACATGATTAATCAGTGACTACACGAGGATCAGAAGGTATGTATTCTTCCTATAATTGACTGCAAATTTAATGCTAACTTCTTTTAACAACCATGCATAGCCCTGACATTCATAAATGCTTCCAACTATGTTTTAATGCATTTATACTTGCTGAATGGAGCCGCTCTTAGAGTAATGTGTTTGATAAATTAATCCCCCTTCTAGTAAAATACTGCATTAATCCCGAGTTGGCAAGAAATCGCAGCCCCTCCTGAGTAGTACATCTCACAGATGCTTAAAAGAAAGGCCATGTGGGTTTTTTTCAAAAGCATCTCAATCCCATTCTTGCAAACGTGGCCCTTCTAAATATACTTCCACAAGGACAGTGCACTGATTATGCAAATGAATTCACTGTTTTTCTAGGTCACAGCAGGCCTACTTCTACATAGAATGTGCCAACAGGAATATCAGGGGGTTCCTGCTGCCAGAATGTAAATGCCTTCTACTGACAAAACTTGACCAGAGAGGAAAGATGTCATGTAACTCTTTAACTTCCCACTCACTTAAGAGCCACAGTCTGAGGCAGTATTCGGCCCTCTTCCCCCACTTCCCCCTCCATGGAAATGTTGGTCACGTAGGCTTCCCAACTAAAGGAGTAAGAGTTATTGGTTAAAATGCATTCCTCCTATTCTGTCATTAATTCTGCACAGTCTTATAAACTGGGTCTCAGATACCTCATCTGAATAATTGTGTTTATTTTGGAATGGGGATAAGGAGCAGGTATTTAACTCTGGTAGCTAACACCTTGTTAACATATCTGGAGAGAACTTGATCATATAATGCTGGCTGTTTGGTTTCCTCAGATGCAAAACAATCACCAGCATTGCTATTATTTAAGATTGCTGGGAGGGTTCATTATATATTGTAAAATGCTTTAAAAATGTCACTAATGTTCTAATACAAAGCACTTCATTATTCCATAATTTCTCTTCCACAGGGGTCAAAACACAGCCTTTTTATATATAAATTTCCAGGTGTATTGAATTTCTCACCATAATAGGAATTCTCATTGCCATAATTGTCTTCAATAATTGGAAATTAATGTGCCCTTTGGGGAGGGCGGCATAAACACTAGGTGTGGACTAGGAGCTAGTAGGGACCAGCTCTGGTTCTGCTCCTTATACCTGTGGGACCCCCGACTTGCTTCCAACCCCAGGGAGCTTCAGTTATTTCCATAAGAAATAAACCTAATTCCATTTAAAAAGTTTATAAATCAAAAAAGCTTTGGGGGGAAAAAAAGCCAAGCACTGAATGTTGTTATGCTGTTAGTACAACAGTTTAAGAGCACTGAGGTTAACATTAACATATTTTGTTGCTCTTTCCTTCCTTCCTGGCCTTTACCTCTAGTCTTTCCTTGGGAAAATTTTAGGAAAAAAACAAACAATGGTTCCCTTTCTGGAGAAACTTGCATTTAAAGCACAATCAAGATATTTTACTTCCTGGAGGTAACCTCACCTTTCATTTTTTGTGGCACTCTAGAATTTACTCTCTACTTTCAGATATTAGATTTGATATTGAATACTCAGAGACAGTGCTGTTTATGATTTTACTACTTCTCTGTGCATGAGGCTGGACAACAATGACTGTACAACTCTTCCCTATATACTCTCCATGGAGGTTAACATCCAGTCTGTCTGTCAGCTGTGCTCAGCTATACCTGAAATCTTTGTGTGAATGTTACAGAATATTCTCTAGATGTTTAGAGACCTGCCCTTTGACCTTTCAGGTCATACAATTTATGTTTAGCAAAATGAATACAGACTTTGGAGATAGACTGATCTCAAATCTCAGTTCAGCAAAGCTGTGACGCTAGGCACAACAGGTGGCTTCTTGGAACCTCAGATTCCTGACTGTAAGGAAGGATTACTTAGTTTACTGCATCAGGCTGGTATAGGGGTGGAATGAGATCCTAGTGGAAGCGGTCTTGGCATAGAGTAGGAATTGAGAAACTGTTCACTTTCTTTTTTCCTTTCTCTTTACCTCTCTTTTAGCTGACTTATCATTTTCTTGATCCTCTTACCATTATTGCTTCCAGAAATGGCCATCTGTCCTCCGGCAAACTTTTTAGTCTTTAGCCTTTTGACTTCCACATTTACCCAGTGGGAAGATTCAGACTGCAACTATGATGGCAAGTTCAGGGTAAGAGCCCTGGCCTAAGAATCAGGAGAACACTGTCCTGTCCTGGATCTGTGGGGGAGGTGTATGGTCTTGGGCAAGTCACTTTGGTGTTACCTCCCTTGTAAAATAAGGATGCTTAATATTTATCCTACTACTTCAGAGGTAGTTTGTTACCTCACATAACAAAATTATTTGAAAACATTGTGAAAAGTTTACAATAAAATTAAAAAGGAAAAAGAATATGATCACGATCATAATTTTGTTAATCTGAAACCTGTCCTAGAAAATTAAAGGAGGTTTCTCTTTAAAATAACAATGCAAGAGGGCAGCTGTGTGTTCCCTTTTCCAATCCAAGAATGTGGGGATTTTTCTCCTTCAGTGTCACAAAACCCTGCAAAGTCCCTTGGCAGTGTAACCTGTTGGTAGCAGTAATGATAAAGTGGTCCAGAATGCTTCAGGATTTCTATGAAAGGGATGTTAATGATTAGATTCAGGAATCCATTCTCAAAGTTTGTTACAGCTATGGAATAGTGGGGAAAAAAAAAACTTTTTTTCATCTTCAGAGCTGGCAAATAAATGAAACTCTATCAAGAAAGTTTGATTTCATTTCCTTTTTCTTTTGAGAGAGAGAGAGAGAGAGAGAGAGAGCGCGAGCAGGAGTGGGTGAGAGTGGCAGAGGGAGGGAGACAGAGAATCCCAAGCAGGCTCCATGCTCAGCATGGAACCCAACAAGGGTCCCAATCCACAACCGTGGGATCATGACCTGAGCCAAAATGAAGAGCTGGACATTCAACCCAGGCACCTCAGGAAAGTCTGGTTTCTACCTACAGAAGTGATGTGTTACCTCGGAAACAAATTACTAGAACCAAAATCAAAACCAAAGAATTCACATCTCCAACTCTGATGTGCAGACCTCAGGACCCCCTCACACAGAGTTAATCTCCAGACTGTCCCTAGTTTAGTGGTAATAACAATTTTGACCTCTGCCTGAAATATATGAAGTTTGACATTAGCTGCAAATCAAAGATGTGAGGAAAACAAGAGACTTTTTTTTTTTTAGCTAGGATGTAACAATTTTCCATTCAAGGTGAATCATTGACATCTCTCTACAGGAGAGAAATTCTGCAACGTATTGTTTGAGGCTGAGCCCATCACCATTCAACAATGATGGTACTTTGGTTTATTTTCATTTCAAAGTGTGTGTATGTTATTTCCCCTTCTATCCACTCATTTCCTGTCTATGAACTCCTTTTTACCAGAAGGGGTTTGGGCAGAACAAAGGCATCAAAAGAAATTCAGGCAGGCGTACACAATGTTAGCTGAACACATAATGGGAGTTAGCAGCATGACTCAGGAAGAGAGATTTTATTCTATCACAGAAATTTTCTTCAGTTCAGAAAAATTAGGATAGGATAAAATCAAAGAATGAAAACAGGATTACAAAGTTAATGAATTTTTAAGATTCTCTCAATTAGAGACAATTTTAATTGTCACTTGGGACTTGAGTTCATTGAAGATGTTTATATTCACAAGCAATCTCTAAACCAAGGACATAGAATAAGATTATAGCCGGTACCTTTGTATCTTGAGGCTTAATGATGCCATTTAAGAAACTATTTTTATTCACTCATTCAATAGATGTTAACTGAGTACTTGTCATGGGTCAAGTACCACTAAAGAAGAGACCATATTAGTGATCATGGTGGAATACATATGTTCACATCTCCACTGGATTTAGTTCTTTTGAGGTGGGGTAGGTTACCTTTGCAGATAGATCTACTCCATTAATCCCTAATAACCCTGGTTTTTGCCATCTACTATAGACAGAGGGGGGGAAAAACCTGGAATTAGGCAGGAGTGGTGGACAGGAGCTGCTTATTGTTGTACTAAGGGGGGAAAGCTTTAGAATGTGAGCCAGGGTATATGTGGGGTGGGGGAAATGGCAAGGGGAATGCATTTTTAGCACAGTCAAGTCAAAGATATGTTAAAAGGAGAAATACAAATCTCATATAGCCCTGGTTAAGTTTTCTGGGCAAATTATTTAAACTTTACAGTGCTTTTTGTTGTTGTTGTTGTTGTTTGTTTGTTTTTCCTCTATCTTTAGAAAGACCAAGTAATGGCCAAACTTAGGCAATTTCCAACGTGATTTTTTCCTCTACCCATCAGGCCAAAAATCATCCTTCCCTTCAGCCAGTAGCAGAGATTAGGCTACACAATTTACAAGATGTAAAAGAGACATTGGTGCAAGAGAATTTCCAAGGCAAGGGAGTTGTGATTTTATAAAGGAATAGGGTTGTGGAGAACAAAAATATGGGAGTGTTGTGGATACTGTTTTTTTTTTTCAAGTGATGGACTTCGGAAGAAAAAATGAGTAGAATTAGGAAAGAAGGCAGTATTCATGTGAGACACTCTAGATGCTACAGAATGTCTGATCACATTACCTAATGTGGATTAGGTAATGAAGCTCCATTTTGGTAAGGTACAGAGACACAGAATGGTAAAGAATACTTTTTGAAAAAATAAAATTCCTTTTCTGCAAAGAAAAAATGAATATGCATTGAAGATGTTAAGTAATTTATAAATGAGGAAAGCAATAAATTTCAAAAGAAAATTTATATATATGTGGTATGTGTATATTTTTAAATATATATATATACACACATATATGTATATACATATGTATGTGTATATACATATATGTGTGTATATACACACACACACACACACACACACACACATATATATATAGTCAGGAACACTGAAATGAATTTGTTAATAGTAGCAAAACTACCTAATATCCTATTGGACAACAGATTGTAAAGTTTACATTATCATTTCAACCAGAAGGAATTCAATTTTATTTCTACTGGATAAAATTAATTTACAATTATGAATAGGAAGCATTTGCATTGCTATGAAGAGGAATTCACCTGCCACTTAACTTCTACCATGTGATCTCTAGACCTACAGAACATGCAATAGCCTAGTCAAAAGGAAATTAGTTAAAATTACACTTTCCTAGAGAATCAGATTATCCTTGGAGGATCCATTGGACAAAAGCACACTACTGAAAGGTAACTTAGTGACATCTTTTGTCCATTTCTAAGCTTAGACTTTTTCTTAATCTTAGACTGGGGTGAGGGACAACTGTTTTTTTTTTTTCAGTCCCCTATGTCTACATAGTTTGGACATTCATAAATTACTTAGGTCATCATGAAGGTTCAGAACCTATGTTCACTTTAAGAAAAGTAGGCAATGAGTTGTCCAGAATAGGAAAGAGAATGACCTCTATTCTCTAGTCACCAGATAACATCTGGAACAAGGTTTATTTCCTTGACTTTCTCCCCTCCCTTATGGGAAAAAATAAATTATCTTTTTGCACAGGGAACAAATTTTCTAGATGATCTAATAGAGCATTTCTTAAATGTACTACTCATTGTCATCTGAATACTGCATTCCAAGATGTTTTTTATATTTAAGTATCCTGACTGCTATTATTTTTGTAAAATTTTTATTATTGAAGTATAATTGACATACAATGTTGTATTACTTACAGGTGTCCTACATAGTGATTTCCTAACTCTATAGTTACTCAATTCTCACCACAATATATGTTGTTACTACCTGTCACCATGCAATGTTACTACAATATTATTGACTATCTTCCCTGTGCTGAGTATCCTGACTGCTTTTTTAATGAAACACTTGGGTCCTATGGATTTATAATTTTCCATGAATTTTCCATCTGCCCACCTGAAAACAGAGTGTTCTTATGGGTTTAGGTATGGTATAATGTGGATTAGGCCCCTATAGGTCCACCTGGGGGGCATAAAGATCTTGAGCAGTATTATAGGAAGATAAGAATACACCAAGACATATAGCTGGGCCAGACCTAAATGAAAGTTATTCAGTACAGCAGGCATCCACAGAGAATTAGGCAGTTCAAAACCTCGAGGGAAAAAATAGGTTTAACTATGATGAAATTTAGAAAATAATCCATGGTAGGAGGTGAGTTCAATAACCAGCAACTACTGGAAAAGTTTCCATCCACGAATCATGCCAAGAGTGGTTAGAAATCTGTGGATTAAGGGAACAGAACCCAGCTTACTGATTCTAGAGAGAGCACTAAACAGTAACCAAGGCTAAAATCATAGAAAAATAAATTTGGTGAAGTCTAGACTTTATATAGTTAGCTTTTTGGGAGTCAGTTTTTCTTTGGCACAGTCTACCAGTGTACCAGCTGGCTTAAGACAATTTGGTGAGATGCACACACAGGAGATCAAGAAGACTCATGTGAGAGCCCAATAGACAAGACTGCATTCCTTGAACTAGCTAAGAAAGTCTGCTGGACTTACCAATAGTACCAAGAAGGGCTGAGACTTGGATTAAGAAAGTTTTATAAAAACAGGAGTAGGAATGATCCTGGGATGGAAGTAGGGGTGGACTCATGACTGGGAAACTCTGAAGGCAATGGCACAGACACAAAGCTGGAACTAGGTAACAACTACCTGATGATTCTATCCTCTTTTCACCTTGAGCAAAACTTAATACAGTAGGTCTTGCTGAACATCCTACCTAATATCCCAGGCTGCCTGTCTGAGCACTGGCTGTTGGTACATAAAAACTAGTCTATGTAAACTTGCCTTCGTGCTGCAGTGTCTATAACTATTTTTTTGGTATATCAACTTTTAATAAGTGATCATACCACTTTTATAAAACTCTGCCCCTTACAGACTTGTTAACTAAATTGACATATTTCATATATTTCCCCTCCATCTGTTTTCCAGGTTTCAATCTTCCAAGCATTACAATTTTATAGATCTTTCCACCTATCGTTATGAGTATTTATTGCATAGCTTTTGAAGTTAATGATCTTATTTATGGACTTCCTTGTTGATTTCAACCTGATCTCAATCTGTCTTTAAGTTATCATTTCTACTCTGTAACCCTTACTTCCTAAAACTTCCTAAACCTATTCCCCTCTACCACTATATGTTAGATTCAATCCATATTGATTCTACTTACCCTCTACAGTTGATTATCAAATATTCAAGAATTTTCTAAGTGGGTTGATAAGTTGGCCATAGTGGGAATATTTATATCAGGGAAATTTATAGTTCCTGCAGCTGAAATGCCCACTTTATAGAAGAGGGCATTGTGGTACAGAAAGATTCATTCACTTCTCCAAGCTCAAAATGCTGAGTCTTGGTGGTAAACTAGAATATGTGTCTTTTCTGTTCTAATCCACACCATGGGAATTTTGTGATTCTTAGTTTAAGAGAATGTTGAAATGGAATTGAGTCATTTAGTTCCTCTTTTTTCATCTAATCTAATGTTGGTAGCTAAAAAGAAGGAATGATATGTATTTTCGTAAAAGATGATAACTCTAAGGATTTAGGTCCTTCTATTCACAAAATAAGGTTAAAATTATAAAGTTCACTATGAAGATTGCTTTCTCCTAGGCATTACAAGTGAATTTTATATAGTTAGTGCAAACTCAATTATGCTTATGAAACTTGATGAGTTAGTACCTCTCAATAAGTAAAAATGATAAAGTTAACATTACATTTCTATAGATTTCTATATTTAAAATGGTGGTAGATATAGTGGTCACACTAAATGTCCAAAATATAGGCCATGAAATAAAGACTTAAAAATATACAATACAGGGTGCCTGGATGGCCCAGTTGGTTGAGCATCCAACTTGGGCTTCTCACTGGGCATAAAGCCTGCTTAAGATTCTCTCTCTCCTTCTCTCTCTGCCCCTTCCCCACTCACACTCTCACTCTCTCAAAAAACATAAAAATAAAAAATATGTATTATATATATATATATATATATACACACACAATACAAACTTGGGGTGACTATTAATTGATATCTATCACTGGTAAATTAAACCAATTAATTACTTATCATTAACAAATTCACTATCTTTGCCCCTAAGCTACAGCCCATCCTACCACTACCCCTTGCTTTACAGAGTCACGTGTTTCCTTCATTAAAGTTATTGGTTCTTTTTAGAGAAAGTTGTCACCATCTTTCCTGTAGAGCCAGCTCTTGGCAGCATTTTTTTCTGTAAAAGATCTCAACAGGAAGCCCTGTTATCTCCTCTGACTGCATGACTCAAACTGACCAGAAGTCCCTGCAGATAAGAGCTCACATATCAGGTTTCTGTTCCCTGATGACTTTATAGCCTTTCTTTTTGTCAGAACCATCTATGTAGCCAATTCCGTCAGCTAACTTTTGCATCACTTAACTACTACCTCTTAGCATTGAAGGCAACAGCTTATTTATCAGTCAGGTTATGAACAGTCTTTTACTATTAAAAGATCCTCTCACTCCCTCAGTCACCTCACTGAATTGTTGATCAAAACGTGTTGATAAAGATTTGAACTTTCCTCTCCTCCTACTGGTACAATCTTAATTCAAACCTTTATCGTTTTATCAACAGTAACAAGTGTCCTCTTCATATCAAGTTTTTGTCTTCTGTGCTGTATTTTTAAATTGCCTTTAGTGTTACTGTTTCGAAATGTAAATCTTGTCACCTTCAATGTGTGCAGGGTAACTTTTTGTATTCTCAGATTCCAGCACTATCGACATCAAAATTTCTATCTTATAATCACCCATCAAAGATAATCCATTGTTAAAATTCTTCCCTTATTAATAATGTTTATCTAGCTATAAATGCTATATATTCTTTAGAAATGCAGAAATAAGAAACAATATTAAATTTACCTCAAATGGTCTACTTCAGAAATAGCCAGTATTAACATTGTTATATCTTCCTTCAGTGTACACACAACTTTCTTGGTTATGAAGTTTGGTAATATAAAATAGCTGAGCCCAGCATGAGGCTAGTTTGGATAAGGTTGCTTGCCAGTCAGATGAGGCAAATTCTACTGACTTTATTTAGAATGAAGTAACATTTAGTTTGCTTTCTCTATTTTGGTAAGAACAGTGACATCTTTAAATGGCCAAGTCTAAGTTCACTCAAATTCAAGTAAAACAAATTTTAAAATTAATCTTTATCACTTTATTCATTCATAAACATTTATTCAAACTTTGCATATGTAGCACCTAATAGTTTACATAACAGCTGAATAGGCTGGATTCTTACTCTCAGGAAGTGTACAATGCAACAAGGAGGAGTTGTGACCAAGTCTGTAAACTCTTTTAAAGCAAATTAGGATGGCATCAGGGTAGTTACAAATACAGGGACCAAGTGTTTCTGAAAAAGAGATTGCCTTCTAGGGTCATGGAAACTTCATGGACGAGCACCAGCTGAGCTGAATTTTGAAGTGTAGGCACATATGTGGAGAAACTTCTAAAACAAACGACTAGAAAAGGAAAGCTTAGACTATGTTTGGAAGTGCTGTACCCTTGAGTATGGGGGAGATGCAAGATAAAGCTGGAGGATGAATCATGTTGAAGCAAAGGAGAAGCTTGAATTCAAGGAGTAGCTATTCTCTCATTGCTTAGTAGAGTGGAGACATCCTTGAGTATTTCTTATCTGGAAATAACAACATTACAGCTAAGCGATTGGAAGACACATCCCCCGTCAGGCGAGAAGATTCTTGAGGGAAAGAAGAGCTTGGAGTTGAAGAGCAACTGCTCTCCTGGGTGCAGATTAGAAGGAAGTGGGGCCTCAATTAGGGTGGTGGCCATGGAGATGGGAAGAAAAGGGAGAATTGAGTGAATCATGAGGATGAAAGTGACTGTCTTACTGGCTCAATGTAAAGAACGTGAGGAAAAAAAGTAGAGAAGACATTAAAAATATCACCAGCCCTATAATCCAGGGGAAGCAGAAGAATGGCAGGTCATGAAGACTTGGTAGGAAGGAAGGAAAGAAGATGAAAGGGGGAGGGGGAGGGGATTTAGGTAGAAGATGACTTTCATTTTCGTTTTTGATATGAGGATTTTAAATATTAATCAACTCTGAATATGGAGACATTTTTCAGTATCAGGTTCAACTACTTTTACTCTCAGAACTTGTTTTAATTATTATTATTACTTTGGCTCAGCTGTTCCTCCTTGAAAAGGAAATTTGGGCCATTTGTCACTGTCATGCTAATTTCCTTTTTTCCACTTTATGCTCTTACCTCTAAGATATTTGTATCCTGTAATTATGTTCTCCCTCTTAAGGGTGCACATCGTTGTCGCAATCCCTTCCCTTGTGTCCTACCCTGTAATCTCTGTATTGTTTTCACTGCCCTCATAGGTCTGGCTAACCTTGTATCACCCTGTAACCATGACCTTACTGGGACTATACTATCTGTGTCTGTCAGAAGGGCAGGATATTCACCTTGACATCATCAACAATTACTGAAAGAGCCTTGTTGCAGGGAATGATGGAAACTGGCTCTGATGTACCTTGATTTGATCACTAAATCAAAGCTTATTAAAAAAAAAACACATATGACTGAGGAGTACGGTGACATTCCAAATTTATAGACTTGCTGTACAGAATTCTGGACTTTCCATTCTGAAGTGCTTCATCCCTCAAACCAGTGATTTCTTAATAAAGTGCTCTTGATTACATTCTCCCTCTTTTCGATAGTAATGCTTAACTATCTGTCTCTTTACTGTGTCATGCCCTCTAATCCATGTGCTGTTTTTAATGCTTGGCTGGTAACGCAACCCCACAGAGACAAGGCTGTCTGTACCACACAAGAAGGGCAGGACTCGTGCTGCACAGAGAAGTCTGTGTCAGATCAAAGGGCAGGGAGACTGCATCATGCTTGCGGGAGTTTCTCAGCAAGTAATTCTAAAACACTTGGATGCTGTAATCAAGAGAGCTTTTGCTAGTTTCTGGTGCCAACAAAGTCCCTCTTTATCAGTGGGGAAAAAAGCAAAGAGATAAAGGATTAAGAAACCACTATTGGGTTTCCTTACTTTTTTGCAGTCATTCCTATGGGGCTGGGGGAGGGAACTTTGAGGGGGGATTTTAAAGAAACATAAAACTTCTTTGTGTGTATGACCTGCTTTGACTCCAGCTTTGGACTGTTTACTTTATGTTATTATTCATGATTCATAGATCCTGAGTGCCGAACTCAGTCCAGGATTTCTTGACTGGTCTACTATTCTTTCACTGACTTGGTATTCATAAAATGAAGGAAGTTTCCCACTGATGGGTAAAGTAAGGCTTAAAATGGTCTGCAGCCAAACATCAACACATAATTCTAAGTGACACACACTTTTGCATACTAAAATATTGGAAAAAAATGTTTTCCTTTTTAAGAACTATGGAACCTGCAACACAAGTTGTATGTATTGCTATTCTTCTAAGTACTGTACTATTTACTTGCTAAGGTTTTCCACTTATAAAATATCCATTTTCAGTGGATAGGAAAATAAATGATAGAGAATTTACAAATTTAAGATGGAAGTTTTTCTCAATTTGTAAGCCAGATTAGTCGATTTACCAATTGCTTTTTCAATATTTAAATCAATTTTCACCATGATTGATAATTCCTATCAGAGGTACAAAATTAGGTATGATGTTCTCTAAAGGAGAATATAAAAATATGCATCAGAAGAAGCTATAGCTTCCACAGTGCACCATACTACATTGTGAAATTTGGTTCTGTTCCATTCTCTGCATCAGCTGCCAGAAATGATGCAGTCAATTTTGTGTTCAGTGCATAAACATTCAAGATGTATTTTTCCTTATATTTTTTAAAGCTTATTTAAAATGGAGTTTAATTGGCTCAGTCAGTTAAGCATCCAATTCTTGATTTTGACTCAGGTCATGCCCTCGTGCGTGGTTTGTGGGATTGAGCCCCTGTCGGGCTCTGTGCTGACAGCACAGAGTCTGCTTGGGATTCTCTCTCTCCTCTCTCTCTCCCTCTTCCTGTCTGTGCTCTCTCTCTCTCTCAAAATAAATAAACAAACATTTAAATAAATGAAATTGAGTTTAACTTATATTGCTTGTAATTGTTTAAAACCTAGTTTGGAACTAGATGTGAATTCATAGCTAAAATGTACTTACTTACAAAGACAAATTTTTCATAATGCACCTTTCAGCAATTTTTAAACAATACCTTACAAATAGCTTAAAATCAATATGATATGTGTAAATTTATGAATAGTTCTCAGCTTTTCTGTGAAGTTTCAATAGAAGATTCTAAGTCTGAGTTCCAAGATGGCATCAGGATTTAATTACAGGCCTGACCAAAGACCCAGCAGAATTTTCCTACCTCTTATAACCAGGCATTGGACCTTCCTCGCCAAAAGGAAAATCGGCTAAGAGGATTCAGCGTAAGAATTATGCTTCATGGAATATTGTAGAACTTGAGGCAATTTATGTTTTTTATAGATCAGTTACTTTTTTCTTCATCTCTTTAGCATTTTCCCAGTCAGTTCAGTAACACTTACTGAGCATCCCAAAACTGTATTGTATGTATAACTGGGTCTTAATATGTGCCTGAAAAAGTCCATTTCTGTCACAGCTTGTGTAAAATAGTTTGGAGCATAGGGTTGAGATATTTCAGCTAAAAGTGGTAGCTATCTCCAGAAATTTTAGACACTTCTATAACATCGTGTTATAAAAACTGTATTTTTCTCTAGGAGGTCTGTGGAGGACATATTATCCTCCCTGAACATACTGTTTGTGGTAGAAACTGCCACAGTTCTTTGCAGTTCTTCTTATCAAGAGATGGAGTCTATTTCTTCACTTTCTTATATTTAGACCAGTCTTGCAACTTGCTTTTACCAAGAGAATGCAACATAAGCCAAGGTGTGGAGGTATGAACATGACCTTCAGGAAGCTTTGCACATTTTTGTTCATTCTCTTGGTCCTCATTAACCACCATGCCAGCAACCCTCATCCTGCTGAAAGCGAAAAGATCAATAGAGCAGAGAAAAACCATCCCAGCTGAGACTAACGGACAACCAGCTTCTAGGTGATTGTCACCAATCTGCAGGTCATGAACAAACACAGCCAAAATGAGCCTGGTCAGGCCTAGATCAGCAGTAAGGTCTCATAAGCAGTAATAGACGATTGTTAAGTCACTCCTTTAGGAGTGGTTTATACATGGCAATAGGTAACCATTCACATTACTTTCAGATCCTCTCAAAGTGGCCTGTTTTCAGGTCCACTCCTCCCTCTTTGCCATAATGATAATTGTGTCTGAGTGCTTATGATCTTGAGTGCTTATGATTGTTTATATGAAAGTGAAGTCTCTAGGCCTGAGAGGACATCTAGTATAGGCACTGGATCTTGCCTTTCAGTGTCGCTCAAAATTCAACTTAGTGTTTCTGATTTCTCAAAATACATTGGCTATAAATTTTAGCACTGGCCATCAATACACAAATAGGAAGAAACGGAACTTCATTCCTTGGCTTTTTTAATCTGTTCTTAATGAAATTTGCCTTCAAAAGTTTGATTTTATGTCTTGGACAAAATATTCTTTTGGATTTTAGGTTCATACACTTAAGTTTTCTTCCAGGAGTGAAACTCCTTGTTTTTAACAGCCTAAAAATCTGCCACTTGCTTTGGATATAAAATCAGCAATAACGAGGGCATGGTTTTAAGTTTCCCTATTGCTTATTAAATTTTTTTGTGCTTGCTTAGGAAAAGAAAAATAGGAAAAGAAAAGAAAAAAAGAAAAGAAAATACTATGATGAGCCTTAAGTTTTTAATACCGTGGCATTTGTCTCTGTTGCTAAAATATAGTGAAGAATATCAGAGATAACACATCTCATGAGTATAAGGGATAGACGTCTACAGCCATCAGTAAATACACTAAGAAAAGCACTCTGGTTTTTAACTGAATATTTGCCTACATTTCCCACTTCATTTGGAAGGCCACTAGAAATTTGCTTGCCTGTTTCACAGGAAAGAGAAATATCAGCTGTTTTTGAGTAAATGAATATAACCTATTTCAAGGTTCATTTCAATATTCTTCTTCAGTCCCCACTCAGGATCAGTCTCAGTTATCCATGTGCTTTTCTTGGTTTGAGGTTTAAATTGTGTACCCTATTACTTGGCAATCAAAAGAATAAAATCTTGCCACTTGCAACTACGTGGATGGAACTGGAGGGTAATATGCTAAGTGAAATTAGTCAGAGAAAGGCAAATATATTATTTCACTCATATGAGAAATTTAAGATACAAAACAGATGAACATGAGGGAAGGGAAGCAGAAATAATATAAAAACAGGGAGGAGGAAAAACATAAGAGACTCAAATATACAGAACAAACAAAGGATTGCTGGAGTGGTTGTGGGGGGGGATGGGCTAAATGGGTAAGAGGCTTAAGGAATCTACTCTTGAAATCATTGTTGCACCATATGCTAAGTAGCTTGGATATAAATTTAAAAATTAAAAAGAATAACTACACATAAAAATGTAGCATACATTAATAAAGAATGTTAACATGAAATAATAAATTAACAAAATTATAAAAACATAAATTGTATACTCTACCTATAGCTACTCTACAGAAGACCTTTACAGATTATTTTACCCCTTTTATTACCTCATGACCTCTGTTGGAATCTATTCTCTAATAATCTGTGTATTCATTCATACCAGTTATATTAAATGTGATCACATTTATTTTACTTTCTTTCCAGAAAGACAGTCACCGAAATCTTCAATCCCTAAATCTGAAGGAAGGGCTAATCAATGTTAACATTATCTGGCACTGTGTATTTTCTCAGGAACTCCAGCCATGCCTGTCATATGTGTCAGCTATCTGCCATCTCCATTTTTAGACAAGACCCCTTTTGGAGAAAGAGCTCCCTTTTTCTCCTGCTATATTCCAACCAGATTAGTGTCTCAGTCCTAATTGTATGCCATTCAGGTCCTCAACATACTCTTTATATACTTTGTATAAGTCCCTGTTTAGTGAATAAGGAAGAAGAGGTGTGTGTGTGTGTGTGTGTGTGTGTGTGTGTGTGCATGTGCACTTCATGTGTGCACATGCAGTATTCACCCCCAGGGTGAATTATCAATTAGTTCCACTTGGCTCTTTACCCTAACAAGACATGGATATTTTGTGGTTTGATCCTCTGAAATTTCTGAAGAGGATGTAATTCTGTTTGCAGCTGCTTGAACCATTCAGATTCAACAAAGCACCATTTTGTAAATGCTGACATCTGTTCAGTCTATGATTCTATAATGTAGGCACCTGCCATCTTTTTGGTTGCTATGGCAATTTGGATAGGGGGACTATTTGGCAAGCGGATATAGCTTTTGCCCAAATAGTAATCTTGAATTTCCTGTCAACATAGTCCTGCCAATGCCATAGAAGCTAACTAAATAGGGAGTCAAAGAGGTAAAATAACACGTGGATCTTAGGTCAGTAGCACTAAGCCCAAAGCAAGAGCAGGGAAAAGAGAATGGCCCTGAACGTACGTGAAGAATTGCTAACGTTGGTCCTGGTGACTTTGAAAAGTTAATAAAAATGCCAAAATGCTTAAACTCTTGGTTACCTAACAAAAGGTAGTCTACATTCTGGAAAATGACTCTCAGCATGATATTATATATGCACAATTAATTTAAATAAAAATTTGAAATGCTGGTGCCAAAGCCAATTCCAGCTGATGTAATTTTCTCAGATTAAGTCTCAATGAATATAACATTTCAAAGAAAATTATATTGTGATATTAAAGGAAAAGCTTTATTGCGAAGGCTGACCATAGCTCCTTTTGTAATAAAAGGAATAAAAAGGAATACTGATTAGTACAAATGAGTAAAGTCCCCCCTGTGTTAAAGCATAAGATACAGAAGGTTAATTTTACCCACCAGGTTATAAAATTGCTCACATAAATTTTCCCATTTATTCATGTAAACTAGGCTACCTGTTGTGTGAAGAAAAATTAAGGATTCAGCAAGGAAAAAGGCACATTAAATTTATGGTTGTGGTTTTAGGGTTGAATCAAAGTTGTCTGAACATTTGGCCTTGGGGCTGCTCTCCAGTGATTTTAAACATGAAAACCCAGAGAAGAGTCTAAAGTGAACTGTAATATTGACATTCACTTGGTGTGTACCTGACATTCGGCCTGGACAAACCCCCCAATTTCTACATGTTTCTCATTGTTGGACTTTTTCCATTTGTGAGTTGGAAACTCATAGGATCACTGTAATAGCGTCATCTGAGTGACTCCCCAAAATGCAGACTCCAGACCTTACCTCAAATACTCTGGGTCAAAATCCCTTGTGGTTGGAACTGAGAAAATGCACTTCAAATCAGCTGGCAGTGTGATTCTGGTGCTCACTCAAGTTTGAATACCACTCCTTTGTGGAACATTAGTGAAGAAACAGTCTACTGTATGAAGTTTTATAAAATACAGTCTCTTAGAAATAATAAATGCAATAATAATGGTAAGTAAGCAATAGGAATTATATCATTTGGAAGCAAGTTGCCTCAGCTGTTAGAGTGGTCAACATGCATGAGGTCTCCATCTCACACATTCTCCTTCCTTAGCCTTAATAGAACTTTCCATTGGTCCAGCTTCTGCTTGCCATTCCAGGTTTGACAACCAAACCTGTGAAACTCAATGGCACCATCAGAAGGGCCTAAGGATTTCTAAGTTGTTAAATTCATCAATACCATGTTTCCCTGACTTTTTTTTTGTATTCAATCACTATAAAGTTGGAACTTGTTTCATATTTGATGTCTTTATTTTATGAGTCAAGCCTATTTGCTCATGTACCTCTCTGAAAAGATAATCTAAGGCTTCTTCTTGGGGCTCTTTCTGAAAATTGGATGATTGGGAGATGCTTTATACTTTTCAAACGTTATAGTGCATATTGTCCATTCTATATACTAAACAAATTAATTTTTAAAGTATAATAAAAATTAACTCTGTATTTATGTCCCACAGAATATTAAACTCCTTAATGACTTACCCTTTGAATTTTCTTTCTAATTCCAGTAAGCCTGTCCACAAAATTTAAGTTCCATAAATGTTAAATGAGAATTTTGAAGCAGACGAGAGTAACTTTAAATCACACGTTTGTACTTTAAAAAAATGTACTATTTTGAGACTTAACTGATGTGTTTCCTTCAAAGTGCTGCATTGCTTTTTTCAGCTGGTATCATTAGACTGGACTTCCTCCAGGACCAATAAAAGGATTCACCTTAAAATGCTTTCCAAGGAGATAAAGTCTTTGAAAGATGGATTGCTGAAGTTACTTTAAAATATAAATGCTCTTTAATAAATACTACAGCTGGCTGCAATATTGGCAAAGGGTTCAGTCACAAACTCTCCCTACTAGCCTGCTGCTTCACAAAGCTTCTGTTTTGCTACTGCTCTTAAAATGGCACCTCCACAGAACAAATCTAGATAAACAAACATTGCAAAACTCCCTTGTTGGTTCAATAAACTTGTCCTTATTCACCCACCTAAGCCATTTATGCTGGCAGGATGTTTTGTTCTTTAGGGTGATATTTATTTATTTATTTATTTATTTATTTATTTATTCATTCATTCATTCATTCATTCATTCATTCGTTCGTTCATTTTCTAAAATATTTAGAAAGTACTTAGAAAAATTTAATATTTTTTAGTATTTATTTTTGAGAGAGAGAAAGATAGACAGAGCATGAGCAGGGGAAGGGCAGGGAGAGAGGGAGACACAGAATCCAAAGGAGGCTCGAGGCTCTAGGCTCTGAGCAGTCAAGCACAGAGCCCCATGCGGGGCTTGAACTCAGGAACTGCGAGATCATGACCTGAGCTGAAGTCAGACACTAAACCAACTGAGCCACTCAAACACCCCGGAAGTAATTTTTTTTTTTAAGTTTCACAATACTTGATTTTTAAAACTTAGTCATGGTCAATAATGAGTTATTACAAGCATTAAATGCGGGGAAAACCCAACCTATGGTAAGCATCAGGCCATCTATTATCAAACCCAAGATGTACTAACTTAAAGTGTTTAAAATATTGGAGAGGTTGTTAAGTCCTGAATTAAGTTTGATTTTTTTAGTCCCTGCTGGTATTTCCTTCCCTGAAATTTTACAGTAAATTTGTATCTAAATGATGCAATTTAGTGCCTAATCATTCTTAATTCCTAAAATATTTTACATAAATACATAGAGAGATATCAACTTATAAAGTATAAATATATAGATGTGTATTTCTAATATGTTTACACACATATGTGTGCATAAATAAATATACATGCTTTAACTGTTTTCTCCCATTTCTACTAATAAATGTTAGAGTCCCTAAACACAGGAAACATCCATCATACTTCTTTGCCCTTCTCCACGGTATGAGCACACATGGGGACGGCAAAAGGGAACATGAAAAACACATTGCCCAGTAGAAAGTGCCATTAAATATTTTGATGGTCAATTGCTTTCCCAACTCCACATTACAAATAGAGATTAGTAAATCAATGGAATATAAACCCAATAATCTCTCTCTGCATCCCTATTTTCCTCTACCCATCAATTTCCTGACAAAAACCTTCTCAGTTCTTTAATAGTTGTTCATCTTTAAGTGGCTGGTTGCCTTGACACTGTTTTTTTAAAATGTGCCATTCTTAAGGCAAACCAAATCTTTAGATTGAATAACCTATTTTCAGAAGTTTTAAGTTAAATATGCTCATCATCTTTTTCAAGCAATAAAAATATTGCACTCTTATGTGCATTTAAACAATGACTTAGATGGGTGCCTGGGTGGCTCAGTCGGTTGAGTGTCTGACTTTGGTTCAGGTCATGATCTCATAGCTCGTGAGTTCGAGCCCTGCGTCGGGGTCTGTGCTGACAGCTCAGAGCCTGGAGCCTGCTTCTGCTTCTGTGTCTCCCTCTCTCTCTGCCCCTAACCCACTCATATTCTGTCTCTGTCAAAAATAAATAAACATTAAAAAAAATTTAAACAATGACTTAGAGACAACGTGAAGACTTAAGTTGAAGAAACAAAATTTGCTGATGTTTCAATCACTTAACTCCAAATGCACTGTTCAGGCTGACCAATTCTAATTGTATTACAGAGATGGTACTCTTTTTCTTTTTTTATGAGAGAACAAAAATATGCAAATACTGTCTTACAGAAATAGTTTGCTATCAAACGTTAATAATGTAGAAACAGAGGCATGCAGAATTCAGATATGTTGTACCAAATCACTAACAACTTGAGGACTGTTCTCAAAATCATGGAGAGTAATGGGAAAATCACTAAGAATGCTATTATTTAGGTCTCATCTCAAAAGTGATGGGGAGTGCTAAGAAATCTGCATTTTATTTTTTAAAATTTATTTAAGAGTGGGGCGCCTGGGTGGCGCAGTCAGTTAAGCGTCCGACTTCAGCCAGGTCACGATCTCGCGGTCCGGGAGTTCGAGCCCCGCGTCAGGCTCTGGGCTGATGGCTCAGAGCCTGGAGCCTGTTTCCGATTCTGTGTCTCCCTCTCTCTCTGCCCCTCCCCCGTTCATGCTCTGTCTCTCTCTGTCCCAAAATAAATAAACGTTTGAAAAAAAAATTTTTTTTTTAAATAAAATTTATTTAAGAGAGAGAGACTGTTGGGGTGTCTGGGTGGCTCAGTCGGTTAAGCATCCGACTTTGGCTCAGGTCATGATCTCACAGTTTGTGAGTTCGAGCCGCGCGTCAGGTTCCGTGCTGACAGCTCAGAGCCTGGAGCCTTCTTCGGATTCTGTGTCTCCCTTATCTCTCTGCCTCTCCCTTACCTGTGCTCGCTCTCTCTCTCTCTCTCTCTCTCAAAAATAAATAAAATGTAAAAAAGAAAAAAAAAAGAAAGAGAGAGAGAGAATCTGTGATCATGACCTGAGCTGAAATCAAGAGTTAGATGCTTAACTGAGCCAACTAGGTGCCCCAGGAATCTGCATTTTAAACAGCTCCAAAATAATTCTACTTTAGGCCCTAAAAACAGACTGGGAAATGTTACTTTATGCAGCATATCCTCTGTAGAAGAGATTTAAACATAACTGAAATAAATCATAAGAATTCCAATCCCTTATGTTTCTATCATATAGCTAAGGCTTTGGTGATAAAACTGAAAATAATGCAGACATTCCCCTAATTATCTAATGTTTCCCTTACTCCATAATGTTTTTTTTTTTCCCTGTGGTAGATAATAAAATACAAGTTTTTAAACTGGTATGTGTTTACACATCTTAGTGATGTTATCTTGTTTTCATGACTGCTCCTTTATCTTCAGAGAGAAGCAAATGCAGAGCTTTTTAGGCAAATGGAAATAAAGATGGCTAGAATTCATTCAACAGTCCCAAAATTCCAAGCACTTTACGTGTATTAACTCACAACAACCCTCTGGATTGGTGGCTACTACCACCTTTTTACTTATGGAAAGCAGGGAAGCCAAAAAAAAAAAAAAAATGTACCTTGCCATTATATAAGAGAGTGATGGTACAACGCTTGGAATACGGAATCGGCGTGCACAATTCAGACCTTTTATCATTGTGCTGCTATAAGCCCAGCGAGCTGTTTATATGTTTGTTTGTTGTTTATTTGTTTTAATGTAGGGAAACTATGACAATTGGAGACAGCACCTCTTTGGTACCCGAAAAAGAAGTCCCTGCTTTAGGTCAGGTTTTCTAAAAGTTGAGCATGAAATGGGTAACTTGCATTAGTTTCCTATTGCCACTGTAACAAATTACCATAAACTTGGTGGCTTTAAAATTACACTACTATCTCACAGCTGTGGAGGTCAAAAGTCTGACACTGGTCTCCCTAAGGTAAAATCAAGATTTTGGACTGGGTGGTGTCCTTTCTTGAGGCTCTAGACGAGAAGGTTTTGTTTTTGTTTTTTTCCATTCCCAGCTCATAGACTGCATTCCTTGGCTCATAGTACATTTATTCCATCTTTAAAGTCAGCAACAAGCCATCTCTCTAAATATCCTCTGTAATTACAGCTCCCTCTTACTTCTGTTTCTCTCTTCTACTTTTAGGGACTCCTGTGATTACACTGGGTCCACTGAGAGCTGACTAGCATTCTTAATTCCATTTGCAACTTTCCCCCTTTGCCACATATCCTAACGTATTCACAGATTCTGGGGGCTAGAATCTGGATGTCTCTGAGGGCCATCATTCTGCCTATCACAAGATTCTTATGTGATTTATTAAGAGATGCTCTCAGTAGAACAAGGAGGAGACAAGCAGGATAGGGCTGGAAAACAAAGCTAAGTGAGCATGTGATCTCAGCTGGAGACTAGCATCAGCCTGAACCCAATTTGGACAATTGTCCAAAGATAATTACCAGGAGAGGGGCAGCTTGAGTCATCATGAGGCAACACTCATAGCAAATGGAGATTGGGTGCCATTTGAACTAAAGAGGCTCTGTGCAGAGTGACAATGGTATCTATCATAGACCCCATTATGGGTCAAATTGTCTTAAGGACATTGTCACATTGCATTGGGGCCCACACTAACGACCCCATCTTAACTTCATTATTCCTGTTGAATTGTGTCTACCCATACATTCTCCTTCCCAAAAACATTGAAGTCTTAACCCTTAGAATGTGACCTTTCCTAACTAATGTGGGTGGTGTCCTTATAAGAAGGGAAATACAGACACACAGATGGGCATGCACCAGGGGAAGACGACACGAAGACACATAGAGGAGATGCCATGTGAAGATGGAGGACTGGAATGATACATCTGTAAACTGAGGGACACCTGAGGTTACTAGAACTATGTATGAGGCAAGGGACAGCTCCTTCAGAGAGAGCATAGCCCTGCCAACATCTTCATACTTCTAGCCTCCAGAACCATGAGACAATGAATTTCTATCATTTTAAGCCACTCGGTTTGTGGCACATTGCCTATAAAGCCCTTGGAAAATAATATAAGCCCTATATCACAAAACCTGGAAAAGAGAAAGGAGTCACTTTCCTCAGAATTTATTCTAAGCAGTTTTCTTCCACATTGTCAAGCAGCAATATTTAGGACTTCGTTTAGCTAAGAAGTCATTAACTTGAGCTCTTCCTTTGGACTGAGAGAATAACAGTAGTGCCTTTCTTGACCCTATGACTTAGAGGCAAATTCTGTGAATTCTACTTTTGGAATCTCACTCTTCCCTGCAAGTGCTCTGATAATAGCCCCATAGAGCTTATTTCGTCAGTTGCAAAGTGTTCTGCTTCTTCGAACCAGTAAGTTTTTTGTAGACTGGTATTATCCATATTCATATCCATGAAACCTAGCATGTAGTTTATATAACAGAAACTTTGAAGGAATATTGAATCCCTTTTCTACCCTTGAGAATGCCCAACGGACATTAGTAGTACTTTTTTTGTGCTCAAAGAGCCTAAGACAACATAGTAAGCCAGGAGATAATGGATTGGGTCAGCAGTAGAATGACATGAGTTCTATAGAGCCAGCTCTTTGCTCTGTGAGCAATCTCTTGGCATTATAATTGAAGAATTATGAAATGGAAGCATGATTAGAAGTAACTTTGGTCCAAAAAATTCAGGACTACAATAAAATTTTAACATAGTTTGAAGGAAAAAATTCAGCCAAATAAACTACTTGGCATTTGTTAGAGAAAACAAATTTCTCCAAGCTGTGAAATTACATGATTATATGGTGCTAGGAGATACTGAATTCTACCACTCTTGACCCAGGCCTTGCAGGATAAACAAAGTCTATGTTTTATGCTGACCTAATACTACTTTAAAATTATAATTGAATTACTTAAATGTCTTCTACCACTGTGCCAAAAGTAGAACCATGGGACTCGTAAGAAAAAAGCCCTTGTAATGAAAAGACTGAGGTGCCATAATTTCTATTCCAATCCAGGCAGCCAACAAAATGCACATTGTCAAGCCAGCTTTTTTCTATTGACCTTTAAATAGATTTCATTTCTATAAGAGGAATGTGTAACACTATTAGTGTGGAGAAACTGAAATATATATATTCAGCTCTATAATCCAATGATGTGCTTTCAGGCCCATCAGGTCAATTTCACCTAAGCCTTCCACACTCATTTCATTGCCTTTCATCATAGATCAAAATACAAAGGATACACATTAGAATTATCTTAGAGAACACTTACATATTCAGGGGAAAAAAACACGAGCAGGTTAAAAGGGAACAACATTATTATTGAAATATACAGTCAGAAACAGATTTCACTGCCGCTCTTCAAATAAAGAAACACAGCGTTCACCTATTCACTCAT
The DNA here is from genome assembly GCF_007474595.2 of Lynx canadensis. Classification (NCBI taxonomy): domain Eukaryota; kingdom Metazoa; phylum Chordata; class Mammalia; order Carnivora; family Felidae; genus Lynx; species Lynx canadensis. The sequence continues at coordinate 149,861,276 of NC_044303.2, read as the reverse complement.
CCATTTTTTGCTTCAGAGTCACTGCCCAGATACACAGAAGGGGACCTATCCTCTCCTCCTCCAAGGCAGGACTTTGTTTTCCTTTCAGCCTATACCTTTTTTTTTAAAAAAAAATAATCTTTATTTATTTTTGAGAGAGAGACAGAATGTGAGCAAGGGAGGAGAGAGAGAGAGAGGGAGACACAGAATCCGAAGCAGGCTCCAAGCCCTGAGCTTTCAGCAAAGAGCCCAATGTGGGGCTTGAACTCACGAACCATGAGATCATGACCTGAGCCAAAGTCAGAAGCTTACCCGGCTGACCCACCCAGACGCCCCTCAGCCTATCCCTTCTGTCTTGCCTCAGGACTCACAGCTGCACCATACCCTTCTGCACCCTGTGTTTTGTTTAAACAAACATTTCTTCAAGTGTCACATCACCATCAACCTCTCAGAGCTGAAGCTCTTAAGATTTCTTATATAAAGCAGCTAAGCGCTACAGATAATTATTTGATACATGTTTATGTGTGTATAAAAACACGTAAATATTTTGCATTGTTCTAAAAACTCTTTCAACTACAATTATCACCTATAAAAATATCTTCAAGTACCTGGCATTTGATGATCAGGGTTTCTTTCCACTAAATTTTTTTTTTTAATTTTTTTTTCAACGTTTTTTATTATTTTTGGGACAGAGAGAGACAGAGCATGAACTGGGGAGGGGCAGAGAGACAGGGAGACACAGAATCGGAAACAGGCTCCAGGCTCCAAGCCATCAGCCCAGAGTCTGACGCGGGGCTCGAACTCACGGACCGTGAGATCGTGACCTGGCTGAAGTCGGACGCTTAACCGACTGCGCCACCCAGGTGCCCCACTAAATTTTTAAGTGTAAGTATAAGCAAGGATTTTTAGTTATTGACATTGGTGCTAACTCCTTCCTTCAGTGACATTTTGATTGAACAAAGGTAGAAAACTTTATAAGCCTATTACCTCTGAGGTTTATAAAGACTGGTAACTCTCAAGTGCACAGTAAAACTATAATAATCTGTCAAATAATTCAGACCTGGACCAGTTTCTAATATTAACTTGACATTGAGCACCCCTTTGGAGTTACAAAATACCATATCACAACGAACTCTGTGGTTACCTTTCTGAGTAATATGGGTTCAGTTGTTATGTTTAATTATAAAGGTGAATAGTGACCTATTTTTTTAATTTAAGAATTGATTTCCTTACTGGTTTCCTAGTCTTGTCAATGTGGGGATCTTGAGGATTTTCTGAAAGCAAATCTGCACTAGATGATGAGGCGTAGAATGATTCCAAAGAAACAAGCCCTACAGAGGGCAATCTGGCAATAACATCAGAATTATAAACGTATAACCCTTTGACGCTGTAATCCCTCGATCAAAAAGTTCCGAAAATCTATGTCACAGGAATACTAGCACATGTGAGAAATGACACTGACACACCTGCAAACTTATACACTTCCGTATTGTTTAGTAATTTTAATGATGGGAATTCATATAAACGTACAGCGTTATTGGAGCGACCACATTATGAGAGATCGATAAAATGGAGTAAGACACAACTTTTAAAAAGAAAATTCTCTATATACTGACATGGGAATATCACCAAAATATATTGTTAAATTAAACAAAGGTACAGAACAGTATGTATAGAAGGCTATCCTCTGTGTAGAAAGGGTGGGTTTAAGATAATATATTTGTATTTGCTACAGATACATCAAGAACATCAAGAAAGCAGTAACAGTTGTTACCCATGTGTTGGGAGGAAGGGTTGCTTGAAACTGGATGATGGAGGATGTGAGATAGGGACATTTTAACCATATTTGGTTTTATGTTTTGTCATTTCTGAATCAAACATTATCTATTCATAAATTTAAGAAATCTGAGTGAAAATAGTTTTTAAAATCAGCAAATTAAAATAACTTCCATCCAACAGGACCCACTAGGGTGACTGGATGTGTTATTTTACTGCCTAGCACCTGAGCCCTCAGGCTACGTTAGTTCCTAATGTCTAGTGTGCCTGGAAAGCCTCCAGTGAGATTTTCTGGAGAAATCATGCTGCCATGATCCAGAAGATAATTTCCCCCAACATGAATCATCCTTTGAGGGGACTTTCCTCCACCCTACTAGTGATTTCTCCTTTTCTCTCAATCTACGACAGCTACAATCTGATAAAGGCAGACATACTCACCTTCCCCCTTTCTTCAAATTACTGTTAAAACCTTGACAGTTGACTTGTTTAAACCTTCATGAATACCAATAAATCTCTTTCTGAAGAAATATCCATATATTGTCTTATTCTCCTACTCCAGTGTCACCAATAGGATACTTACTTTCCTCAGTTATGGGTATTTAAACAACTATTTATGAAGTAAAAAAAGTCTAACAGCTGTAGGTGTTATGAGGAACCCAAGACTAAAGTGTGTTCCTGCCATAATAAAGTTACAATCCAGCCACCTTGAGCCCTTTAACTTACTAAGTTTTTTCCTTTCATATTGAATCAGACCCTGTGCCAAGCAGAAACTTTTTAGTTTTATTTCTTAAACTTTAAATTCCTTCTACCTCTACAAGTTCTCCAACTTGATAATAACCCCAGCTGTCTTTTATAGATCTAATTCTCTGTGCCAGTCATGGGGCTCATTCTTTTTAAATATAGAAAGTACAAGTTTCACTGACTGCAAGTTTAGTGAACCAAAAATGTAACTTTTTTTCCCCATGACTGAACTTCTATTTCAAAACCCATTCCACTAGCAGCAGAGATGGAATCGTAATTTCCAAATGAACTAAGTCCATTCACAATTTTTTTCCGATCACATCTTCAGAGTTATACTGCTGTTGGGGTGGCGGGCAGTCGGAAATAAACTCATGTAGTGTCCAGTCTCTTGTAGGAGGAAGTATTTTGTCCTCAGCCATTTCCCATTCAGGAAGACCCCTCCTGAGCTCTTTATTGTCTCATCTGACCAGTGATCATCACCCTTCTTCACTGATGTGTCTTGGTCCTACTTGATTCCCTGGCACCCGCTGTTTTATTCGCCACCCCCATGGAGTTCAACAGCCCCCCAGATTCAGTGCTGCCAAAGTACCATCTGCTCCAATGCTGATCACAAAGGAAAACAGCTCCACACTGTGCAGGAGTGGATGTTGACTAGTCCCAGAGTCCTCTATCTAGAAATAGCACATAACCATGTCTATTCTGTCACTCTCCCACCATGTCAATGTCCCCTATAAATCTGGTATCACCAAATGTATCTGAGGGAACCATCTTTCTTTGAAGGGCAAGACCGGTCATGCCCTCCCTCATAAGTAGTCTTAGAATTTCCTTCTCACTTATGTCACTACTCCCCTTTCCAACCCAGGGTTTGCTTGGGACTCTGTGAAAGAAAAATCCGATTCAATAGATATCCCTTCAAATCTCTTTGGTGCTTAAATAACAAGAGCTACCCCTTTTGTTTTGACATTGTGCTACATTCTCCCTGAAAAGAAAAACACATCAGCTAATTCATCACAATTTTATCCCTGATGCACAAATAGTAACTCATTTACTGTTCTCAGAAGCTCTATAATGAATGTTTGATGAATTTAATCTTACAGAAAGTGAGGCTTGTTGAGGCACCTGGGTGGTTCAGTCCGGCGACTGACTTCAGCTCAGGTCATGATCTCACGGTTCGTGAGTTCAAGCCCCGAGTCTGGCTCTGTGCTGGCAGCTCAGAGCCTGGAGCCTGTTTCAGATTCTGTGTCTCCCTCTCTCTCTGTCCCTCCCCTGTTAGCACTCAGTCTGTCTGTCTCTGTCTCTCTCTCTCAAAAATAAATAAACGTTAAAAAAAATTAAAGAAAGTGAGGCTTGTTTTCCCAAGGTCATGAAGTGAGCAAATGAGCAGAGTAGGAATTGAACCAAGAACTTCCTGTTCCCAAAGTTTATACTTTGATTTTTTTTTTTTAAAGGAGGCTTCATGCCCAGTGCAGAGCCCAACACAGAATGCAACATATGGGGCTTGAACTCATGACCTTAAGATCAAGACCTGAGCTGAGATTAAGAGTCAGATGTTTCACCAATTGAGCCACCCAGGTGTGCCCCCCACCCCAAGTTTATACTTTTAACCATCATCGTTTCTAGAAAAAAGGTTTTAACTTCTTCTGGAAAGTCATACTTTTCTAGTTTAAATGATTCTACACTTGGGTAGTGGGAACAAAGTAGCTAAACTTGTTGGCATATTTGACCACCTAACGACCTCTTTTTTTGGTTTCTGTAGTGTATAGATGTTATAGTCTTTCATTTTAGTCAGATCCAATCAGTGCTATTACTTTTCAAATTTTGTTAGTTTTGCTTCTTTTACATTCAGTGTTTTTTAAATTATTTATATTTAAGACATTCAGTGTTTTATGTATAGATTCTGCTTTGCGGAATCTAGTTTTACTCTCTCCTCAAACAGCCTACCTCCTCCTTAGGTTGGCTCTCCCCTCAGGAATTGACATGAGCTTTATTATCTTTTCCCTTTTGTCAATAGTGTCCCTCACTCAAGTTGCTGCCCAATGCTTCAGCACATTTTGGTGATTTTCTACTGCTCATTCTGGTCCTTCCAATTCTAAGGAGTTTCCTCTCTTCAAGGAACTTCCAAGGAAAACGTGCAGGCAGAAATCGTATATGGGCACCATTGCACCTGCACAGTCCAGTGAATACCTCTAGTGCCTTTGATCCCCATGCCCATAGATTAGGCAAATGAATCGCCCAAAGGAGAATGGTTTACTTTTACCTACTGTGCACCCCACCATGACTTTGGAAGGGAAAGAAGATTTAAAAAATGAAAAAAAATTCTGGGGGAAAATCTGGGAGGGGATTGAGAAGAGGTAAAGGAAACAGAAAGGAAACAAAGACTCAAACAAAGAGGGGAAAACTGCTTGGAAAGCAGATGACTGGGGTACAGTTTCACAACAAGGGGAATGTAATCAAATCTCTGTGAGAGCATGGATTTTAGAACACTATAGAGTAGTCAAGACACATGTATTTCATAGGCCCATCAACAGAAATATTGCACCACACAAATTCCCAATAGGTACATAGGGTAATATCCAGATGATTGATAAATGCTTCTGGAGGTGTTGGGTCAAAGGATATCATGGCTCTAGGTTCAGGGTTGCTCTTCAAGAGCAAAGCACAGTTAATTTCTGGGGACTTGGAAAGTAGACCCAGTCAGCCTGGGTTGAAGAAAACCCTAGGTGGAGGTATTTTAGGTGATTGCCTCAGTCCTCTTTACTATCAAACCAGGCATCATCTAAGTTACACGCTGGGATGGAGTTCAAGGCAACAAGTATTTATGTGCACCTACTAGGTATCACTTGCTGTTCTGCATACTAGGGATAGATTAGTGTATTAGACATGATCTTGGCCCTCGTGAAACCTAAGGATTTACTTATGAATTTTAATCTGGATAAAATAAGACTTTAGATGGTGGCACAGACAATAGAAGTCTTAAATTTTGAGGTTAACTAGTGCATTCTGTTTATAGTTGCACAAATGGCAATTTACCACTCACATGACAGATTTTGATCATTCTTCTTTCTTTTAGTCAATCAACAGTAAGTCTTGTGTACTAAACACTGTGTGAAACGTAATTTGCCTCAATTTCTTCAACTATTAGAATCATCTTTATGGGAAAAAATATGGATTCTCTTGAAATATTTTTTATAGTGAGACTAGAGAGTGCCTTTGAAATACAGAATCTCAGCACACACTGGAGATTTCTTACAAACAAAGAAATCTGGGAAATCATTGTGTAAAAATACAAAGATAAATTATATTATAGAGCTTACTCTCAGAGATTTTACATTCTCTCAATGCTCTTTGATTAGATCTTCCTCTAACATTTTAAGGGGTAAAATGTGAAATGTCATTTTTTTTAGGTGACTCTGAAATTGACACTGCAGGAAAATCCACACGCGTAGTTGCTAAAAATATTCAGAGTAATGGATTTCCAAGAGGACTAACTGCAAATGCAGTATTTATTTTTTAATGAAAATTCAGTATTCTTATTAGAAAAAAAATTATTACATTAGAGTCACATGGTTTAGTTATACGCATATAATTTTGAAGCTGGAAGGGACCAGGAAGATAATCCCCTCACTTAAAAATTTATGGGAAAATTGGACCCAGAGAGGCTTAGTGAGCTTCCCAAATTCATAAAAGCAGTAAAAAGAAGAAAACTTGAGTCTGCCATCTAATTATAAAAAAACACGATTTCTACTTTATCATACTCCTCCTTCCTCAACTGCTGAGAGAAAAAACAAAGTCCACAAACTTTAAGCCCTACAAATGTGGAGCTAGGCTGGCAACTTTAGCTCATCACCATATCCCCAAAAAGTAGTATAGGGCCTGGAATGCTGCAGGTGAGGGGGATCATCTCCTTTCACCCCATTAAACTGAGGTTAGGAGTTCAATATAACAGTATTATAAATGGTATCTGGTTACCTTTCCTTCACAGCTTTTCAGCATAATAAAGCCTAGCACCAACTTCTTTCCCCTCTTCCCTGCCCCTTCTCGAAGCCCAAGTACCCAAGTATTTCTACTGGGTTCTGTGGAAGCGGTCTGGGTAACTACTGCCCAAGTGTTCCCCTAGGCAGCACCAACATCAGCTGGGAACTCATTAGAAATGGAGAATATCTGGACACCCCAGACCTACTGAGTCAGAATCTACATTTAACAAGATCCCAGGGTGACTGATATGCTCATTAAAGTTTGAGAAGCACTAGCATAGGGTCCATATAAAATGCATATTAGATATACATTTTACTTCCTGTAAAGATGTAATAGCAAGGGAGTAAATTATATCTTAGGAGAGAAATAGAAGATTGCTAACCTCTTTTTTGGGGAGACAGATAGAATTTTGTTTCCAAGCTGCAATTACATTTTTCTTAGAAATGGTTTTTGTCCTGTATTTAATTTGTTCAGTAATAATAAGAACTTTAAGTCCTAGAAAGATTTTATTATATTGTTACTTTGAACTGACATCATTTTGGCAGAAACAAAGGCAGTACAGGGCATTTCTTGAGGACTAACGACAAGTTAAAAGAAATGGCTGGTTTGAGAGAAGACTGAAAGCAATTAATCCAACTGGTTATTAATTCTTAAGACATAGTTCATATTGAAGTCACTATTGTTTCATCCACAGAGCACTGGGAAGAGAAAGAAACAAAGGAACAGTTCTATAGATCTTGCCTCTTGCTCTAGGCAGTTTCATTTGTTGTTTGCTAATGTTTTCAGGAGGCCCTCATAAGAGAACCACTGCTTTGTTCATTAACCTTTCAAATTGCTTAATGTTTGCAGCACATTGTGCAGTAAGATCTATTGCTGTTACCTCAACATTTCATTTAGTTCCTCTGTCACCCCTACCACGGGTAGGAAATGTACTGTCAGTTCCAAACTCATTATGTAAATACTACACCTAGGCACTATTACTCTGACTTCCATTAGCTCTACTCCACCATTATCCTGGCCTCCTGTGAATCAGAAGTGTCAAATTACATATGTAGATTTGTGGGAGTTTGAATTTTGGTGCGAGACTGAGTGGTCTCCCACAGACTCAGCAGAAAATCAATTGGATTTGAATCAAACACTGCATTCTGCATTTTCAAATATTACTGTTCAAATACATCCTCTCAAGAAAAATCTTATAGCATATGAGCCTTAAGAATTAGCTTAGGAAATCTTTTTATGTTTACAAAGCCAGGAAACAGCTCCCCTCAAAACACCTGCAGACCTATGTATCTGTTGAAACTTCTCTCTGAAGATGGTTACTTCTAGGCTAAACAATGGATAAGACACTGGGCTAAAGAAAAAATGTTAAGACAAAACCAAGCAATCTCAAGGCTACCTTCTATGCATCAGACTTCATGTGCATACATCAGGTTCTACTTTATACTTCATGCAGCATGCCCTAAAAGCTATCTGCCTCCTTGTGCAATGAAAGTTATTTGAATTTCCTCACAATTTTCATTTTCACATACTTTGTAAATTGAGAAAATATCCTGTCTGTAAGTTCATATGTTAAATCACTCTTCTTTCAAAACACAAGATCTTAAAATACAAAAGATCATTTTTCATAATGAAAATATAAGTAGGACTTACTTAGTTCATTCACCAGTCTTCCCAACTGATTTGGTTTAGTCATAGAAGTACTGCAGAGATGATCTCAGAGTGCTTGGTGAAGTACTTTTCCCGTTCCCCAACTCCTCATGCTCAAACCCACTGATGCCATCTGCAGCTGGTTCTAACATTTTTATTAATGTTGGCTAAAATCTAAACATTGTTCATCAATGAATAACCATGGTCTGAATGGAAGTTAATCTTTTGAGAACTCCCTCCTCATCAACATGACTATTTCAATCATTGCCTGTGCACTGAGTAAATACATCTAGCAAGTAGGTTTATCTTTAAATATATACAGATGTAATTTTGATTAATAGGATGACAATGCACTTAGGTGTTCTGTAATTTTGTCATTACCTTTTAATCTAAGTTAATGGATACTTAGTTCAACTCTTAAGGATAGAAATTGTTCATTTAAAAAAAACTGATTTCATGATTTAAACTGTGGGTAAAAATACTCCAGGGAATGAGTAAATATTATGTTTAAATGTATGTGTGTCTTCTTTTGCTGCACAATAAATCCCTCAAGCACCACTGACTACCCAGGGGTTGGCTGCATCAACCTGTTTATGACTCCCTCTTTGACCTGAAATAGGTCATAGTAAGGCAGATGTGTGAACTAGGGGATGAGTCTTAATTTTTAAAATTTTCATATGATTCGTCAATTTTCAGGCAATAAGGTGAAGGGCAATAAATAAAACAGAAACTCATTATAGATTATATTAAGACCTTATAGAAAGTATATGTATTGTTCACATAGGAAATTTGTGGGAATTAACTTTACATCCACATTTAAGAAAGATGGTGAATAGTGAAAGGTAATACATATATATATATAGAAAGAGAGACCACAGCAACGTCAGGTACACAACATCTAACACACATTTAAAACACTGTCCCCAACTACCTTAAAAAGCCTTTGATTTGTGGGTACTTTTTACCAGCTCAAGAGATTTCTCTAACATTTATTATATTCTGACATCCAGAGCTATTGATCCAAACATATTTTATCACTAAAACCAGTGGATATATTTAAGCATCTGAAGATTTTTTTTAGTGCATTTTTTATCTATGAGGTCTCTCCCAAGACCCGTGACTGTAAGTGCTAGCAATTTCTTGACGTTCACTTAAAGCATGGAGTTAGAATATCATATTCTGATTTAATTGACTCTTATTTCACAGTCATAAACTCTTATGAACTCCTACAAATCCTGGTATTGGAACTGACCTAAGGTGATAAGTGTATTAGAGAGAACATTTGAGGTGATGTGTATTTTCACCAAACTGACTTTGGTTTGAATAAATGACCTGGTCAAATTAGGTTAATTGTTTCACTAATGAACTCATCGATTTGTTTGGTTAAATGAACAGTAAATTTACACATGGTCATCACTTTAAGTCTCATGACACTTTTTATACTTTTCTTCCAAATACTCATTCAGACTCCTATGGTTTAAAATGTAAAGCAGGGGTGGGGGAGGGGCCGGGGACCTGGGTGGCTCAGTCAGTTAAGTGTCTGACTCCTGATGTCAGTTCAGGTCATGATCTTGCAGTTCATGGGTTTCAGCCCCACATCAGACTCTGAATTGACAAAGCAGAGCCTGCTTGGGAGTCTCTCTATCCCTTTCTCTCTCCCTTCCCCACTCCCCTGCTCACACACACACCACACTCCCTCAAATAAACTTTAAAATATAAAAATAAAATAAAGTAAAATCTAACTGGGATTTGGGAGCCATAAGGACCTGAGGAAAGAATGCCAAGAATGGCATTCTGAAGTTTTGGGTTAACCAACACTTTAACATAGCAATCCTCATAATATGGATGAATTAACAATATCATTTAGGGCATCACTAGTGACTATTGGTCATTTAAGCTGAATATGTTAACTATTAAACAAGAGAGTAAAACAAAGAAACCAAGTCAAAAGCTCAAAAAATTTTTAAAAGGGTAAATCAACCAATTACTTTATTCATGCCAGTTTCCAAATAGCTAATGGGGATATTTTGATGTGTTGTTTATTAGCAATATAACTTATCAAATTGCAGTTTGGAGAAAGAGATGGTGGCAACCAAGCAGAAAAGAGGACAGGTGAGAAGGTAACTGATTTGTGAATTTGTGCATATATCTCTCTTCAGGATGCATCTGGGTAATACTCCTGACTGATTAGGAAGAAAAATCACACGAAAAAATTTTGATTTACCATTATTGATCAAAAGGAGATTCCCTGGTGGAGAAAGACTAAACTTAAAATCTCTTGCCTCCTTTTAATTTGCTCAGCTTTGTAATCAGTAACCAGACATGTCCACAAAACTGTATGGGACATTTGACTACACTAAGAATAAACGGATTAAAATAACTACTCAGTCATCTTTCTGTGTTATCCTCAACCACTACTGAAAGTACTAAAACAAACTTCTTTGGTGTATGATACAGCAGAAAAATAGAAAACATTCGATTTCAACCTAGTGTTTGCACATTATATATAACACATTGAGTTTCTAGTATATCAGGCACTCCTTTAAGATAGGTCTAGTCTAGGTCTTTGTTCTCAGTTGCCAATTAATGAGGCTTCAGTAACAGAATTATTTCTACAATAAGGACAAAAAATCCAAACTAAAGTGCATGATTTGGAATATGATGTGTCTAGCTGGGAGGCCTTCAGTGATCCATCCATTCAACAGTTATTACGCTTCATCTATTTGCTGATTACTTTGTGAATGCTTGACCCAGTAGAGAATGAGAGCACCTGCTCTTACGTAACTTTTTTCCTAGTGAGGCATAAAGAGAAAATAGAAGTGCCTGGGTGGCTCAGTAGGTTAAGCGTCCAACTTCGGCTCAGGTCATGATCTCATAGTCTGTGAGTTCCAGCCCCACATCGGGCTCTGCACTCTGTCTCTCTCTCTTTCTGCCCCTCCTTTGCTCCTTTCTTTCTGCCCTTCCTTGCTCACACACACACACTTCTCTCTCTCAAAAATAAACATTAAAAAAATTAAACTGAAAAATTAAAAAAAGAGAAAATACATAACCACAATTATAAAAAAAACTGTTAATTCATGTTATGAGGGGAATAAACCAAGAAATATATATATATATATATATATATATATATATATAGTCACCTATATTGGCATCAGGTGGATACTACTAGAAGTCTGTGACCTAGTTTATAGAGGAAACACAGTGCTTATAATGAGTTTGAACTCTGACAAGGAATATGCAAGCCAAGGAGTCACAAAGTTACTTTTGACACATAAGGTAAATCTACAAACAAATGTAGATTGTGAAACTTAATAGCTCTGTAGAGGATGTTGCAGGGGTCACAACTCTCCTTTAATGAACCATTAACACTTACAGATCTGCATTAAAATGATGTTGAGATTAGGGCATAGCAAGAGGAGTAAGAATTTTAATGATCTGGGTGATGTTCTAGTTCTGCTACAGGCTTCACTATTTTATGAACCTCTGATCCATATGTAATGAATAGGTTACAGTGATAGCAGAAGAGAAGAAGAGCCTCTTGGGACACACACACACACACACACACACACTCAAACTCAAACAGTGGTATGTGAATAGATACTGCATGGTATTTCTCTGACACCTCTGTCGTCTTCACTTACTGATTTATAATAAAAAGACAAGGGATACTTTATTCGAAGCATTCATTTGTTCATTTAACCACTTATGGGGCTAACATTTATCAAGCATGTATTCTAGTTCTTCCCAAACCTAACTTGGTATGCACTAAGCAGGCTGTCACTTGATTAGTCCAAGGAATTATAACACATCCAAGCTATCCATGTGTATTCCTATGGATTCCTACAAGGCAGAGGGGTACATGGTACAAGACTTCAGGTAATTTACTGACAACTTCCTTAGGGGACCACACAGTTATGATGAGTAGTTTGCTGCATTATTATATTTTATAGACATGAGCTAAGACTATTTGCATATTTAGGAAAAATGCCCATCATGAATGCTAATTAGGGATTGTGTACATTCAGCCTAAGATCACTTTATTCATTGTACATGCAATATTGAAAACCAGCATTCGGATAAGACTTAACACAGAGACACCAGAAAGAAGTCGCCTATTATAGTTAGCATTGGTTAGACCCTTATCTTAAGACTATGTCCAGGTTTTATTTATTTATTTATTTATTTTTTAACTAAGGAGAATGTAGATTGGGGACAGGATAGCAGAAAAATTAAGTTTAAAAATTAGATATAAGAGGAAGTATTATCAAATTAGAGTCACTTATACTAAAGATTAAAAAGCTATAATTCAGTATGTAAATGGGTACAAAGCCACTAGATAAGGGATACTGGACAAATGTGCTCTATATGCCCAGAATGAGTGGTGTAGGGAGGAATGAGGAAGAAAGAAACAAATGAACAAAAACAAATTGAATTTACTTGTACTTAAGCATTGGGTTAGATGTTTCTAAAACAATTTTCTTCCAAATGAACATATCTAAGAAACTTATAGAATGCTTTTTCCCAAAACATTTACTAATGTTTTAGCATCACAGAAGGAGCTACTTCTAGTAGTCATTCCAAAGTATTTCTACTTGAGGCCCAGAGCTGTAACTTAATGATCTTAAAATAGCAATTGCTGTACCTCTATTGGATTTGAACGATGTGCCATGCATTGTTCTAAAGCTTTACATTCTACATCATATCGCCACTATGAATTAACTATTGTTAAACCTGTTTACTGGTCAAATAATTTGGGCATGAACATTCAAGCCTCTTACCCGAGGCCACTCAGATACGGAAGGGCCCAAACTGAAAGCCACTGAACACCACACCTTTCCAATGATTTCTGCAGAACATGAGGCGTGTAGAAGTGCCTTTGCCTGGGAGCTACATCAGGAAGGCAGGCAGTGCATACACACTTTGTCATGTTATATATACAGCTCATTAGAATGCAGGAATCCAGTTGTTTTTGAAACTATAACACCTAAAAATAAAGTTGCACTGACCAGCTAAAGTTTGAGTCACTATTCAAAATCTAGGAATAACTTTATCCAAAGCAAAGCCTTTATTTAGGATGAGTAGGCAGTGAAATATGTATGCTGATAAAGTTACTTGCAAATGCTAAATCACTAGGTGCAGACAATTTCAATTACTCTGGCCCAAAAGGGGCTAACAATAGTTGAATCATTAAGAAAGGGTTTATGTACCTGCAAGTAATAAAATACTGTTTTCTCTCTGAGATTGAGGTCTCTGAGGCAAATTCCAACTAACTCATACAAAATAAATGTGGTAAATAAGATAGAACTTATTAAAGGTATTGTCTATTGTTCAAAATATTTAAGAACTTGAAATACCTAAAAAGATAAATTTGAAATTAATGGTGCATGAGGATGGGACTTTTAAATGTCAGCCTTGCAACAAAGGTGAGTGAGATGAGATAATCGAAGTTTATTCAACTTTAGGAATGTACTACCTTAAAATGCTTTTGTTCTTGCTAAATCATCTTTTACCTTCACGGAAAATATTAAGTCAATTATTCATTGATAGAAAACTTTCTGTGTATGGATAAGTGAGGTGGAGGCCTGAGGAAAGTATTAAAAACTAGATTAGCTGCAGCAAATATTCACTATATTGCCTCATTGTCCATTAATGTTGTCTAAAGAAATGTCCTAAAACCTGACCTCTCCACAAATGCTCCCCTACGCTAAGAAAGAAAGAGAGAAAGAAAGAAAGAAAGAAAAGAAAATAAAGTAAAATTAAATTAAATTAACATTTATTTATTATTGAGAGAGAGAGATTATGAGCAGGGGAGGGGCAGAGAGAGGGAGAATCCAAAGTAGGTTTCAGGGTTTGAGCTGTCAGCACAGAGCCGGATGAGGGACTTAAACTCACCAGCCACGAGATCATGACCTGAGCGGATGTCTGATACTTAACCGACTGAGCCACCCAGGCACCCTGCTCTCTTACATTTTAATAGACTCACATCTTGCATTTTCTTTCCATGTCTTCATAAATACACTCTCTCATGATGTTCCTTCCCTTCCCAGATATATTTAGGTTGCTTTACTCTCTTTTATCTCTACTATGCTGAGAGGTTCTTTCTGATAACAGGTCAGAATCATTCAAGTGGCTCCAACACAAATGTCTCACCTCAGGGGGGAGAATAGTAGCCCTCCACAGTGTGACACCTGAGTCTCACACAGCAACTGTGGGTTAGTGACACTGCGCTTGAAGAAAGTGCCATCTACTGCCACCTCCAGGGGGTCATTGGCATGTGGAATTCTGCCAAGTTCTTGAATAACTGTTTTTGTTTTTGTTTTTGTTTTTCCTTTAGGTCCTTACTCTATTAAGTCACCTTTTGACTTCTGGTGCCTGACCTATGTTATGTAATCGGAGATACCATCACTGGCATTGATTTAGGGGTGTTACCAGAAGTGCTTTGCCCTCTATTATGTCCATGCTCATGTTTGCATTTGTGTGTTTTTGTATAGGTCATAGAATTAAGGCTTTGATTTATAGGCATAGAATTACGGATTCTATATGTATAGTCATAGAATTAAGGACATTTTCGAACCGGGAAAAATTGTAGAATTCAGAGTATTTCACATGGCAACAAGTAGACTATATGAATCTGTAATTGCTGTATATCCGTGTTCCTACCTTCTCTGCTCCCCACCCCCCAACTATCATGCTAACAATTATGGAGATCCTTTCATACTCTTCTCCTTACACTCTCAAAGTACCTAGGGGTCTAGCAAATACACTGCCTTTACGAGATACATAGCCCTCCACTCTGTTTTTCTCCATGCCCTAATCCTCTCCCCAACATTCACCATAATGACCATTACTGCTACCACAGTCACACACATACAGGTATACACAAACACCCACACCATAACTTCCTATTGGAGATAGGCCCCTTTGCTCTGAAATGATGTCTCACACATCTCCACAATGACATTTCACTTCCTTACAGCCTTTCTTAGGTCAGCAACCCAATTAAATGAAATAATTCTTACGTACTGAGGAGCTATTTTAAAAGGAATACTGGCATTTTAAAAGCAGCTTTTGTACAGCTATATTATGTTTTAAGGAGTGCATCTTCACTTATAGAATCTCAGGCAAAAGGACACATTATACAGTCTCCCTTGGGAGACAAGGGATCCTCATATCCTAGAATATCTTCCAAGGACACATGTTAAAATAATCCCTTTTATGGACTGGCACTTTTTATTTATTTATTTATTTATTTATTTATTTATTTATTTATTTATTATTATTATTTTTGGTTGCCTGGCCTAAGGAAGATAATACAGTGAGATGGAAAAATCCACTGGACCTAGGGCATTCAAAGGATTGGGATCCAAACTCAGTGTTGCCACTAAGTGATAGAGTAGAAATGTCAAATTAAACTCATGAGGAAATGGAGTTGGTTGGCATTAAATAGGATTCTATAATGTTATGTTCTTAGAATGGAGTTCATCCAGTATTTGTAATGTGAAACTAGGGAATGGAGGAAAAAATGCATATTGGAGGGGAGCAATTTCAGTAAGAGAATGGAGAACACAGCTACTTTTACAAATGGAAGACAAATCAAAATCTCTGTACTTTCACAGTATCTGTAAATTTCAAATGTGTATGTTTATTATTTGTCAAATGAGTTCTCAAGAAAACAAGCTAGAAGAAGCCATTAATGAATTAATAGAATTAATAGCCATTAATAGAAGCTTTAAGAATCAAGTTCAGAGTAATTCAATCTTTACTGTTTCTCAGTCTAAGTTGATATTGCCCACAAGTGAATCCATTTTCTAAATGGATGGGCCTTAAAAAACTGCCAATTAATCTTCAAAGGCCAACAGCTCTGCAGCTCACAAAAATAAGTGTCTTATTTAAGGACACTTAGTTATGTTTACATGTAGACCACAGATATAATGCTTTACAACAATTTGTCAGCATTCCTATGCTGTGTCCTAAGTCAAAATTTTGAAGCAAGGGAATGATTAAATTAACATTTAATGAGAATTCAAGTTCATCAAGATAAAGTCACTGTGAGCATACAAAGCATCCTTCTGCCATTCATCACCTATGCACAGTCTCCCAACCTTTAAGATAATAAAAATAAATAAAAGATGTGCTGTAATCTAAGCAAAATTTTTCATTTTTCATTTCAAAAGTAAGACTTTAGATAAGAAATGACTTGGTCCAGATACCACATGGCAAAAAAAAAAAAATAGAGAGAGATTTTAATCTATTGCTATGGAAAAGACATAAAGGGGAAAATACGATGAATAAGTGATTATTTATATGCTACCTTCAGAGTCTTTCCAGACCAGAGAAAATTTTGATGACAAAATCTTCTATAGGAGGGTGAGGAACAAGTTCTAATCTTCTTTAGTCCAAAGGGACAATGCAGTGAGACTGTACTCAAACTAATGAGAAAATTAAATTTTCAGGATCATCAATATGACAACTTCTAGCAGAGAATTCAATTGCAAAGATAGATTTTTGACTTGAATGAACTAAAACTTTTAGATAAGGAGAAAAAATTGATAATACCTCATTTCCCAGTCCTAACTTTTTCCAAGGTTCCTCCAAGGCCAACTTAGCAATCAATCTCCTCTGACCTTCTTCAACTGTTCCCTTCCATGATTTTTATGTGATTATTTATCTTGCATAGCCTTGTTCTTTGCGATGTGTTACTCTAAATACTACTGTAGTCTTAGCTTATCCAAAAATATACCCATTCTAATAGCTAAGACTTCCAGCAAGTCTGAGAAAGAGATGCATGGAAAGGAGGCCAACTGTTATTATAGTCAGGGTTCACGTATGCTCGATTCCAAGCACCAGCAGCCGGCTTTGCTCAGGTCATGATCTCATAGTTCATGGGTTCAAGACTTGCGTCAGGCCCTGTGCTGACAGCTCAGAGCCTACCTGCTTCAGATTCTGTGTGTCTCTCTCTTTCTACCCCTCCCCTGCTCATGCTCTCTCAAAAATAAACATTAAAAAATTTTTTAAGAATATTAAAAATTATGCAAGACACCCATTATAGTCTAAGAGTTATTTCCAATTTAAAGAGAACTGAGATAAGAAAATTTAGTCTCCCTTTCCCCAGTACACAAGTAGAAAATGTTAAAATCAGAATAGTAACCAATTTCTGTCTTCAACCCTATCTCTTATACTGTACTTCCTCCCCTTCTTGTGCTCTACATCAGAACATGCTACCTCCTCTGCTTACTAGGTTAAAGCTAACTATCTTTTTTTTTTAATGTTTATTCATTTTTGAGACAGAGAGAGACAGAGCATGAATGGGGGAAGGTCAGAGAAAGAGGGAGACACAGAATCTGAAACAGGCTCCAGGCTCTGAGCTGTCAGCACAGAGCCCGACGTGGGTCTCGAACTCATGGACCGTGAGATCATGACCTGAGCCGAAGTCGGACGCCCAACCGACTGAGCCACCCAGGCGCCCCTAAAGCTAACTACCTTTAACGCAAGACTGATTGTCTGCTCCTTCCATCTACTGTTTGGAGTTAGGAGAGAGGACAAAAGCCCAAGGAAACAAGTAAAGGGTGTTATTGTATATAGCTCCACGATCTCCAATAATTCCTACCACTTACAGAGCCAACTCTAAATTCTGGAACTATTCCAAGCCTCAAGACTTCCCACCTTCCTCCACTTTATTCATCCAATCTACCTGGGGACTCTCCAGTTTCTTCATGCTCCTCAAAACTCTTGTGTCATGTTTATTTGTACTCAAAACTCTTATTTCTCTCTTTAAAATTCTCTTTCCTCTGTTCCCACTTTTCCATTGATTCCGATTCTACTTTATCTTTAAGGCCAACTCCAGCTTTAATCTTTCTTAAATCAGTGTCCATTCTTCTAGATTACCCGACCTGCTTTTTCCTTGTCCTTCTGAAAAAGGCCTTGGAAACTATGATATTTTTCATCATTCTCTAAATTGCTTTGTGTATTTTATCTTCCCAATGAAATAACAAGAAGTGAATAAAATGGTAGACTAATTGTTCTCAATGAATGCTATTTCAATGGTTTAATGTAAATGGTTGCATTATTTAAAAGTTAGATATATCTCAGACATCATGCTTAAAAAAATCACTCTCCAGCCAACAGTCTTATACTAGGTGTCAGGACGAGGGGTGTTTTTCAGTAAAAGCCTTTCCTGGCCACATTATAGAACCTCCTGTTTGCATGGGGTGAGTTCCATACAAAATTCTGGGATTTATTTTCAAAAAGAGACCAACCTTCTGTATTTTCACAGTATTACCCCCAGCTACTATTAGAAGTTATTGCAAACTTCTTGATTATACATAAAACCTGCATTTCCACTTCTTACCTTTAGAAACCTCAACTTGAGAAAGAAGCAACAAACTTTTTTTTAATGTAACATATAAATGGAGAGAAACCTTGATATTTTTATTGTGCTTCTCTATGTACTTGGTGAATACAGCACTTCAGAAGATACTCCAAAGAGCAACCTCATTATTATCAGCCTAGACCTTCCACAGATACAAGCAGAGAGTCTAGAG
The DNA here is from genome assembly GCF_007474595.2 of Lynx canadensis. Taxonomy (NCBI): domain Eukaryota; kingdom Metazoa; phylum Chordata; class Mammalia; order Carnivora; family Felidae; genus Lynx; species Lynx canadensis. Next base: position 149,842,614 of record NC_044303.2, on the reverse strand, counting down.
CCGACTAACCTTCTTTAGAAGAGAGCCTAATTGAAGAGACACAGTGAGTCATTATGTCAGATCTAGCCTAGATTCATATAATGAGTACAAACTCATAGACAAAGATACTTCTAACCTGTTGGCAAGACTCTCTTTACATTTTAATTTCACTTCAGTTAACTAACAGAAGCTTCAAGACCAGTACTTCTCTTTCCCTTCTTTTTCTTTCCACCCAGCCAGTAGATCTTGGGCCTGTTCTCCAATGCACTACGTGAGCACTTTGGGCTTGCTCAAATGTTATCTCCTCTTTCACTTCTAACCTTTTCCACTTTGCCACAAAGACACAATAGAAAGCATAAATCAACTTGGGTTTTACAACCAGAGTTCTCTTAACCCTTTACCGACAGAAGCTCTAGTTCCTATAGGCCAACCTCTTAACCATCCCAACAAAGATGACACTGTGCATGAAGCATCTTGCAAAACGCCTGGCCCCAGCAGAGCGTGTAGGTGCTTTAACAGGGAGCAGTTACGCTCATTTTCAATTATTTTGGATCTGCTTCAGTGATAATAACAAAGCCTGTTACATAATAGATACTTGGCCCAGGCTGGTTAAATTGACATTATGGCTAGTATTCTGGAAGAAAATTTCTCTTCAAGGTGTCACTTAAGATGAAACATCTTGTGGGGCACCTGTGTTGCTCAGTAGGCTAATCGCCTGACTTCGGCTCAGGTCACAATCTGACAGTTCCTGGGTTCGAGACCCATGTAGGTCTCTGTACTGACAGCTCAGAGCCTGGAACCTGCTTCAGATTCTGGGTCTCTCTCTCTCTCTCTGCCCCTCCCCTGCTTATGCTCTGTCTCTCTCTATCTCTCTCAAAAATAAACATTAAAAAATATTTTTTAAAGGAAACATCACGTATTTAGGTAACTTTTGATAGAACTCTGAAATGGCTGCTAAAACGATGTCATAGGTCTATCAACTTGAGTTTCTTTGGGCTGCAATACTTGTTCATACTTAAATGGTGGCGATGATTTAATCAATGTGTCTAAAATATATTAGAGCAGCAATATACTCTCAGGGATCTGGTTAACATTCTTATAGTCATTTAATTCATGCCACAGGAGTTCAGTGGAGAGGTCTTTGGCAGTAAGTTATCCAAATGCCAGGAATCGTTGAGCTAAGACATTAAGATCAAACTTGGAATGCTGTGCTACTTCTCCCAGCCTATATTTTGTTAACCAAGATTTTTTTTCCCCATAAAAATCTAGTATTTGTTATCAAAAGAAAAGAATGCAATATGGCTGCTCAGTATTAATGAGATACTAGATTAAATGGCGATGTTTAAGTAAATATGGATACCAGTCTTCTTAGGGCTGGCTTTTCCATTCTACCTCCTAAAATAACAGCAATATTGAAGCAGTTCTGATATAGAACAGTTTGTTAGGATGATGTGTTCACACACACAGGCTCCAGTGTCCTGCAGTAAGTTATAACCGGGTGAGACCTGGCAGGTATGAAAATTGAGGGCCATCAGAGTCTGCTGGCACTTTCCCAACAGCTCTGTCTTTTTCATTTTCTCTTTGTATCAAAGGTGTTTCACCTCCTGCCCTGTTCCACAAAAAGAAAACTGCCACAAGTCACTTAAAAAGTTGTTACTCTCTCAAAGGCCTTTAGGTCTTTCTGTTTGTACCCATAACAATGACACAACATTACCTCAACCCCAAGCTGAGACATGCTTTCAAACTTGAATTGAACATCACAGTGAGGCTACTGGGGTGGGAAGAAGAGAATTAAATTTTTGACTTGAGTCTTAAACTATGAAAAGCTGATCCATAAATCAGCTTTCAAATGTACAAGTTTTATTTCAAAATTCTTGTATAATTCTCTCCATAACCCTAAGTACCTCATTCAGAAAGAAAATCAAAAGCCAGCTTGCTCTTCCAGCATTTACCTAGTGAATTTCTAACAGCCACCTTCAAATTGGGTATGAATCACCATGTCATCTTGAGACAACATTTATTTGTGTTCTACACATTAAAGATACTGCTTCATGCTGCAAGAAAATATTGGGTAGTTTAAAACTGGAGTATATTATAAACACAGGATTTTTCTTTTAGTGTTCTGAAGAAAAAAGTTGCTTATTTACATCAAAACATCAAATTATTTTCAAAGATTTTTCTCAGACTATTTTAAAATCAAAGTCAGGAGACATCTGGGTGGCTCAATCGATTAAGCTTCAGACTCTTGGTTTCGGTTCTGGTCATGATCTCAATATTCAGGAGATCTCAAGGTTCCTGAGATAGAGCCCCCTGTTGGACTCTGCACTGGCAGCATGGAGCCTGCTTGGGATTCTCTCTGCCCCTTCCCCACTCGCATTCTCCATCTCTCTTCTCTCTCTCTCAAAATAAATGAACATTTAAAAAAAGCAAAGTCAGGCATTTAGTTCTAGTTTGCAAAGATACGTATCACTTTTATCAGTCTGAAGTCATTGATAACATATGAGATATCACTGAATGGATTCAAATTTTCCTATTTCCTATTGCTAGAAAATGTGCTTCTTATTCCCTCAGCTTGAAAAGGAGAGTAACATATCTTTCACTCTTATCTTCAAGACACAGGTCACAGGAGGATTAGATTAAATTTGAAGCTGTAAGTTTTGTCAAACTTTATTTTCAAATACCCACCAAGCAGAACATCTAAAATTAAATTCTAAGTGGCATTTATTAAGAAGGAGTAAATTTTCTCTCTTCCTTGGCATAATTAAAGTATGGGAATCGTTTTTTATAGTACTTTTCCAAAGCACTAAATGAACATGTCCACTCTTTGGATCTTCCCTTTAGCTAAATATATGACTGTTATTAAAAACAGATTCTAATCCTTATACCTTTATTACTTATATGTCCATATGAGGCGATTGATAGATGAGTCCGTATACAGTCTTCATAAAATCCTTCCTGAGAACATTTTTATTGAATTCCCAAATGTTATAACACTAGAAAAGACTATTAAATCAAAAATTTATTAATATAACAGAATTTTCTGTATCCTAGAAAAAGGGTTCGTTTGATCCAATTTATTCCAAATTAATATAAATGTGTGAAAGTGTCAAGTCAAAGTATTTGGGAGAAGTACCCAAGATTTAGTTAAATATTATATAATCTGTTGTAGTTCATGCAAAATGCTACTTAGAGTCTTGTTTATTTTTTAGATTTTTCCACTTAGGCCTTTTGATTTCGTCTTTTTTTCTGTAGTAACGTTAAATATAACGTCTAAATAATTGCTTATTATTAGAGGTTCATGTTAAAATTAGATCACATTCCTATCACTGGAGTCTCACTATGTAACTTTTTGTTAGTATAAGACACTGGCTAGAAACCAGTGTTAAATTGGATCACACATAAAAGGTTGCTCAGTTACTAAAATATATTGAAGACCTCATTATAAGCCTATTTCCCTTGAAAGCAATCCTCTGTCACCTATCTTTGGTAACATGGCTACATAGCAAGATCCTCTTTTTTATACAATGTCTTCCAGAGCCTAATGACCAAGATTATCAGATTTAATACTTAAAAACTGAATAAAGAGTCAACAGTGAGAGATGAGAAAACCATCTAGTATGGATAAACATCAGAATGCTCAGCATGCTTGTGTGGGGCAAAGGAAGCCTCAGAAGGTACTTTAATGAAGTTCAGGTATAAGGGCGATATGGGCTGGTAACCTCTAATAAAATGACTAAAGTTGTATTTTCATGAACGATTGAAATCCTTTTATATATGTATTGACTCTCTAAAGACAGAGCTAATAAGTGCTAATTTCCCCCAGGGTTACTTTTAGTAACTGAAAGTGTATTTTACCACTGATGTCTAAATTGGTGTGACCTTTTATTGCTATTAAAATGTTTTATTATAGAGCTAGAAGAGAAAAGTCTTCCAAAGTCTCTTCTCCAAGTTCATGACCACATGTCACCTGCACATTATAGGTAGAAGAACCAAGTGCATAACATCAGGATGACTTCAACTGTTGATATCCCCATATCTATTCATGGCATGTCTTTGCCCATTTGAACTGCTCTAACAAAGTTACCATAGACCAGGTAGCTTATTAGTAACTAACATTTCTCATGATTCTAGGAAATCCAAGATCAAGGCACTAGCAGACTTGGCCTCTGGTAGGGATGAACATCTTGGTTCTTAGAGGACTGTGTCCTCACATGCCAGAAGGGGCAAATCGACTCTCTAGGGTCTGTTTTTTAAGGACACTTACCACATTAATGAGGGTTTTTCCCTTATGACCCAAACACCTTCCAGAGACCCCACCTATTTATACCATCACCCTTGGGAGTTAAAATTTAATGTGAATGGAGAGAGTGCAAAAACATTCAGCCTAGAGCATGGTCTAACTTTAAAACTCAGGAATTTATCCTTTACCTAATCCACATTTTCTTGCTCTGTCAGCATTAAGATGGATTTTTGACTAAATGCCTAATTCTTTAATTTTGTCAATAAAGCTATGTAAAGCAGATACCTCTGAAAAAGCAAATACATTGATCTATAGCCATACTAAAGTGAAAATGGCTGAAAGCACATTCCTTCTAGAAGGTGGGTTTGGCAATGGACAGAGTTTGAGGGTAGTATATGCTTAAAGTGAAGCTGTGATCCTGTAACTAGGAGGCAGGAGCCACAGAAGAAGGACAATATTTACATGGCACAAATATTTTTAGGCACAACATATTCATAAATGCTATACTTCATGCCTTTAGCCTTTCAGGAACTGGCATACCACTATGTTCTAAGGTGTACATAAGGAGTAAGGAATGTCCTGAATTAGTAAATACCTTTGAAGAACTCTTCAAGTTAGGTACCATTGAGGACACAGAAACAAAAGGATACTTTCTGTTCTGCCCTCTGATCTTGAGGATTTTAAAATCTTGTTAGAGAAGACCTGAATGACTCACATTATTCTAAGTAAGTAACAATAGAAGATAACATTAGGTCACTCTGCTCTATTCAGGGAACAGTGTTACTAGCTTTCTGCCTCCATGAATTCCTAACTGTCTCTGAAACAGCGATCAAACAGTGGCCCCCAAATGCTAACTATATACAATATATTTGAGAGGAACAATTGTTGGTGAAATGGTGAAACTCAAGCGCCCCTCTATTTTCTCTTTTAGTAGCACTGCTGTTTTAGATTTCTCACTCTTCTCGATGACTGCTATTTCAGCTTATGATTTTTTCACCACTTTCTTAGGGCTCCTATGATTCATTAATTTGCTTTACTTTATATACCTTGTGTCTTAGGTAGCCAGTCATGCCAGCTCTGTATTTCCAGTTGCCTCCGCAGTATCTCTAATGGCAGCTTTGTCATATGAAACACAATGGGAATATATAGACCACACTAAACCCAGCTAGATCCAGAGTCAGGGATTGTAGATCCTGATTCTGTATTCATTATCAAGTATCTGCACGTAAAAATTTAACTTCAAGTTTCTAGATTTCTTTCTTTATAAGGGGTATTATTTAACTTGACGACTTAAGGTATTTCTAATTTTAGAACTTCACGTTTTTCTGCATCAAATTTAACATCTTTCTTCTAAAACGTACTTGACTTTCCAATTATTCCCTTTCTCCTATGACGATTCCATTCACTTCTCTAGCATCATCTTGGACCTGGATCCATTCCCTTATCCTTTAATTCCTATAGAGAATCATAAGGTTTCCTATTTCTCTGTTCACATGTGTTGATTTTACCTCACAGTATGTAACCCCATTTCTAGTTTTAGAGCCTACCTGGGGCATTTGGTCAAAAAAATTAACACACAAATAACTGAACCCAAATCCATGACACCATGATGTACTAGGAAATCCAGTTTTCCAGGAATGTGAATTTAACAAAAAGATCAAAATTGAGCAGAACTGGATTGGGATAAATATGCTGTATGTCTATGTATTAGTATAACTGAAGATTAATTTTTAAGATTTAAAGACAGAAACAGATGGGGATTTTTCCCCTGTAAATTCACAGACCTTTATACAGTAACAACAGAGAAAGAAAAAACAAAACAAAAAAATCAAATGCTGATGTAGGTCCTCCTGAAGCCCAACGGCAAGAAAAGAGAGGCTCCCTTATCAAGAAAACTAGTTTTCTGAATCTACTGTGTTATGAATCTAACTAGAAGTTATATATGTTATGACTCCAAATAGAGTTTGATAGTACGAGGGGGATGAAATATTTCTAATACCTTGTGGGTATCCAGCCTGCATGTTTATGGGGTCCCACCAGGTAAAATCTTAATTCTTGTTGTGGGTGGCATGTATTCAGCCACCTGGCAACTGAGATACATGTAACTCAATCCTTGTAACAGATACCATGAAAACCTGTTAGACACTTCTTTTTCAAATGTAGCATTTCCAACAAAATTTTTATTTTTTTCAACTTTCAAGAACAGAGTAAGAGTTTTCAGCTACAGTCATCACTTGTATATTAGTCTACCAAAATTTAAATTGCTGTATTATAATCAAGCTGCATCAGTAAGCTTTATATCTAGTGACTACAGACTACCAATTCAAGTTAAGTCTGGAGACCAAATAAAGTCTAATTATAAAGGTACATTTACTTAACAAGTTTCTGACACCATTAAGGATATTATTAGAAGCTCTTACCAAATTTTTTTTCATTTTAGATTCAGAAACATTTGCCCTCATAATTTCAAACTTATCAAGTCATTTGAGTCACTTTCATAACTGGAATCACCGTTAGGAACAGTTTGAAAAGATTGCCAAAAAGGAAAAAAAGAAAAGAAAAAGAGCAGCTATGGCTAAATGTCCCAAATGATCATCTCACTGGTGATACATACACATACCTAAGCCATGTGAACCTTAGGCTCAAATCAATTGAGAGACTTAATTAAAAAAAATTCCAAACCATGTGTCCCAAAAGATTTAAATGAAACTAAAAATAAGTGAGTTTTTGCTTAAATAATTACCATATAATCCTTTCCCCACCAGGAAAAAAAAAGATAAACAAGTCCATTTATTTGTTCACAAAATGGAAATTACTTGGTTCAAAGAATAAAAAACTCCCAACTACATTCAGCTATCATTCCAATGAAAGAAAATTAAAACCTAACGTACTATCCCTATTACTTAGTAATCAAGGAACAAACTTCCTTGGCATTAGTGAATTACTACTACACAGCATTAATTTCATGCTTGTCTACTCTTGTAAGCTGTGAATGGTTACACCAAGTTTGGGAGCAGAAAAGAGTTAGAATAGGGTCAGGAAGCTCCTTGAAAAAACTGAGAAAATAATAAATAATTCAGAGTATTTAATGCAATTAAGCAAGACTTTTAATGCCAACAGGGTTTGTAAACATCATGATTATGTCTGGGGTCTCATCTTTATGGGCACAAGACTGTTAAAGTCTACAGCACTTTCATAACCCTTCTTTAAAACATTTTTTAATGTTTATTTTTGAGAGAGAGAGCGAGCACGTACAAGCAAGAGAGGCACAGGGAGGGAGGGAGACACAGAATCCAAAGCAGGCTCCAGGCTCCAAGCTGTCAGCACAGGGCCCAATGTAGGACTCAAATCCACAAACTGTGAGATCATGACCTGAGCCAAAGTCGGATGCTTAACTGACTGAGTCACCCGGGAACCCTTGCATAACCCTTCTTTAAAAAAACTGTTGAAAAGTGACTGGATGAGATGTCTCAAGTTCTCAAATTTGAAAGGCTTAGGGATTTATTAAAGGCAATTTATTTCTGATCATGTTAATTCCCCCAGCCAAAGCTTTTAAAATTTATTTTACACTCAACTGGTTAAAACTGAGGAACATGGACAAGTGGAGAAAGATACAAACCTGTGAAGAAATCTTGGGTGTTCCTTAAAAATTTTTTTTGATTGTTTCCCTCTGATTGCACTTCATCTATAATGACCTTCCCTAAGTTTTTATTTACATTCATTGGCTTCGTCCATAATGTAGCACTGATGATCCAGGAAGGTTTTATGCTCTAATAAACTGCTTGCAGAGGTGCCAGCACTTACTGAAATCATTTTAACTTTGTTTCTGTATGCCCCTGAGGATTTTGCCGTTTGTGTTGATGTCCTATATGTGATCGGAAAACTAGCAGAACCGCATCTCTGTGCAGGGGAGTGTTCAGCAGGTCGTTATCCTGATTTTGCTGTTGACTACTTGTACACCATTCTTAAAATCTGTTCTTCATTCTCTACGAAAATGACCTTGTCCTCAGCTCCTGATGGGACTCCAAAACACACCATCATCTTTACATTTGATGATCTTTATGGGCGCACTTGAAACCACCCGAAAATAGAACACCATGAGATTCTATGTGTTTGTGCGTCCATGCGTCCGTCTCTTCTTAACTTTCCACCTCCCTAAATTCAAGAAGGAAAGGAGAGGGATCTGGACATTAGTTCAATCAAACATGATGACCGATTCTGGTGTGACAAGGATGTGTGTTTACATATAAAATAAAGTACAATTCCGTCCATTGCATACTCCATGCACGTACATACCTCAGACATGTTGTGGGCTTGGTTCTAGACTACAATGAAGTAAAGGCCATAACAAATTTAGTCAACTGAATTTTTTGGCTTCCCAGTGCATGTACAATAGCTACGCTTATGATATACTGTAGTCTATTAAGTACACAATAACATTAGATCTAAAAAATGTACATACTTCAATTAAATATCTCAATACAAAATACTTTTGCCTAAAAAGTGCTCATCACCTTTGCTTTCAGTAAGCCATAGTCTTCTTGCTGTTGGTGGAGGGTCTTGCCTCCATGTTGATAGCTGCTGACGGATCAAGGTGGTGTTTGCTGACAGCTGGAGTGGCTGGCAGTGGCAATTTCTTAAAATGAGGTTTGTCCCATCAATTAGCTCTTCCTTTCACAAAGGATTTCTTTGTAGCATGCCATGCTGATGGCATTTTACTCACAGAATTTCTTTCAACATTGGAGTCCATCCTCTCCACACTGGTGATGATTTATCCTCTAAGTTCACCAGGAACAGATTCCATCTCAGGAAATCACTTTCTTTGTCTACATCTAGCAAATCCTCATCCATTAAAGTTTTATCATGGGATCACAGCAATTCAATCACATCTTCAGGACCCACTTATTATTCTAGTTCTCTCATTATTTCCACCACATCTGCATTTACTTCCTACACTCAAGTCTGGAACCCCTCAATGTCACCCGTGACAGTTGAAACCAACTTCTTCCAAACTCCTGGTCATGCAGATATTTTGACTTCTTCCCATGAATCAATGAATTATAAATGTTCTTATGGCATCTAGAATGGTGAACCCTTACCAGAATGTTTTCGATTTACTTTGGTCGGATCAGAGATCATGTTCCACCGCAGCTGTGTCCTTATGAAAAGTATTTCTTAAATAACAAGACATCAAATTTGAAATTACCCCCTGATCCATAGGCTGCAGAATGACCATTATGTTAGCAGACATGAAAACATTCATCTCTTTGTACATCTCCATCAGAGCTCTTGGGTGATGAGGTGCATTGTCAATAAGCAGCAGCAGTATTTTTTCAAGGAATCTTTTTCTGAGCAGGTCTCAAGAGTGGGCTTAAAATAACCAGTGAACTATGTGACAAACAGATGTGTTATCATTCTCATGCTTTGCTGTTCCGTTTGTAAGCACAGGAAGAGTAGATGTAGCATAATTTTTAGGGGCCCTGGGATTTTCAGGATGTTAAGTGAACACTGGCTTCTACTTAAAGCACCAGTTACATGAGCCCCTCAACAGACAGTCACCCTACCCTCTGAAGCTTTGAAACCAGGTATTGACTTCTGCCTAGTTAATAAAGCTCTAGAAGACATCTTCTTCCAATGTACGGCAGTTTCATTTTACACTGAAAACCTATTGCTTGGTGTAGCCACCTTCATTATTTATCTGGGATAACTTTCTATTTCACATTTTACCTTTGTTACAGAAACAACATCTTTCTTTAAACGTCATGAACAACTTCTGGTAGCTTCAAACTTGCCTTCTGCAGCTTCCTCACCTCTCTCAGCCTTCATAGAGTTGAATGGAGTTAGGCCCTTGCTCTGGAGTTAGGGCCTTGCTTTCCTTTAAGAGAATGTCATGTCTGGTTTGATCTTCCATACAAATCACTACCATAGCAACATATAAGAAGATTGTTTAGCTTTCTTATTCACATGTTTTCTGGAGTAACAGTTTATTTCAGCAACTTCTTCTTTGCACTCACAACTTGGGTATTTGGTGCAAGAGGCCTAGGTTTCAGTCTGTCTTGCCTTTCAACATGCCTTCCTCCCAAAGCTTAATCACTTCTAGCTTTTGATTTAGAGTGAGATATGTGGGACTCTTCCTTTCACTTGAACACCCTTAGATGCCATTTTAGGGTATTAACTGGCCTAATTACAATATTATTTTGTCTCAGGGAATAGGGAGGCCCAGGGAGAGGGAAAGAGATGGGGAAGACAGCTAGTGAGTGGAACCATCAGAACATACACTACAGTTAAGTTCATTATCTTTTTAATTTTTTTAATGTTCATTTATTATTGAGAGACAGAGAGAGACAGACCATGAGCATGGGAGGAGCAGAGAGAGAGGGATACACAGAATCCAAAGCAGGCTCCAGATTGAGAGCTGTCAACACAGAGCCCGGCACGGAGCTCCAACCCACAAACCACAAGATACTGACCTGAGCCAAAGTCAGACACTTAACGTACTGAGCCACCCAGGTACCTTTAAGTTCATTATCTTATAGAGACATGTCTCATGGCACCCTAGAGAAATTAAAGTATTAACAAACATCACTAACCACACATCACCTTAACAAATATAATAAAAAAGTTTCAAATACTATAAATATTACCAAAATGTGACAGAGATGAGAAAATACTTTTGGAAAGAGCACACCGTTAAACTATGCTCGATGTTTAACTTGCTCGATGCAGAGGACACTTGCTCGATGCAGAGTCGCCACAAACCGTCAATGTGGAAAAACAAACAAAACCAGTATTTGCAAAGTGTAATAAAATGAAGTATGCTTGTGTATATATTATATTTAGGAAAAAAAGTCAATGTAAGCTATTTTGTTTGCTTCTGTAGATCAGGTAGAGACGGCGGGGAGAGAGTTGGGATTACAGAGCTGTCAGCCTTGTTCAAGACCATAGGTTTGCCAAATGCCTGGCATTGAACCGAGCTGCATCGGGGTCAAAACCTGTGTTTGGCAAACAAAGTTTTTAACTATACTTAAAAAAAATCATGAAATACATAAAAGTCTGGAAGTCAGTAAAATATATTTTTGTTTATTAATGCTTTCTATAGAATGCTGAAAATTTTACACTAATTCAATAATTTGTTGAAACAATCTGGTAACCCTTTCAGTTCCAAGCAAGTGCCTCACATAAAGTTCCTATGCTTCTGTAAGCTAGAATTTATACAGAACAGAATGGAACACAAGGCCAGGTCAGGATTGCTAGGGAACCTAGCAAAAAGGGAAGTCTGAGAATGTCTTCTGCCAGGAGCAGAGAAGGGTGATCAATGCAGAGACTGACAATCAGGTTAGGGATAAGCAGGGATGCTGGTCAGAGGGCAGGTGATTTACAGTGAATACCAAGACTGTTACAGTTAGATCTCCTATGTCACTTATGAAGGGGTACAGAAGGCCTGGCCAGGTGGAAATGCCCAGGGTAAGGTTGAAAACTGAACTGATTTAGTCATACACAATGGTTCTTAAGCTTGGCATCTTTGCCCTGAAGAAGTTTGTATGAAAATTAACTATTCTCCCTATCTCTCAAGTGAAAAACTGTCATATGTCCATGTATTCATTAAATTTAATTGGCAAATGAGCTTAAATATAGCCTCTTTTGAGCTGTCTAAGAACTCCCAGCTCCTGCTTTTTAGGTATTTCAATCATCACCTTGCATAAAAAGGTGACTTGAAGAAAATTACAAGACCCTAGATACAGAATTCTCTCAGCCTTAAAGCCAGCCTCGGGCAAACAAAGTCCTCCAATGTTCTTGATGTAACACAGAACAATTTAGAGATTTAACCTACGCCTTCAAATCTAAAGCAAAAAATGTATAACTTTCCTGGATTCTTATACCTTACACATGCATGGGTTGGAGAAGCTGTCTAAAAATATATTCTTAGCCATATGCTTCAGATGCTTTTAATTTTAAGAAAAAAAAAAACCCACATTTTAATATCTCATGCTAGTTAAGAGGCACTATGTTCTCCAATACAAACCCCATATCTAACAGCATGCTAATTACCAAAGCCTTGATTATTAATTAAAGTTATGAAAACAAAAGCATTTGTAGTATGTATCCCTAGAGTATAAGCTTCCTACTTATAATTCCAACAAACCATTTCATCCTTAGCTTAAGCTTCACTATCACACACATCACAGTGTATATGTGGATGCATTTTATCATTCCCATTTTAGTATATATCCTGTCAAAGTGAGCCCTATACTGATGCATTTTAAAGAATGTTATAGACCTATCAGTTAAGCTGGAAAAAAATCACCTAAAAATCAGTTAACCTTTCCCACATGTATTTGTTTAAATGTTTTTTCTGTAATTCTTCTGTAGAAACATGTCATATTATTTAATACTTCTATTTAAAGTAGTAGTTGCTTTTTACAGCACAACACTTCACAATCTCAGATTCCAGAATTTCTACAAAGTTCAGGTGTATGCTTTTTTTTATAATCTTAGAACATTAAAAACTTCTCTTTCATTTAACTACCCAAAATAAAGTTCTGCAATCATTTCTCATGTGAAAAGTTCTAAGTTCTGAACTAAGTTCAGAGAAGGTAGTTTATTACACATTTCCATACTCCATCTCCAGAGATTCACCATCAATTGATTTTGGGGTAAGATACAGATATTGTTTTCCAAGTTCCCCAGAAGGATCTATTCTGCAGCCAAGGTTGAGAAACTCAGTGTTGTTTAGAAACCTGGTGGAGGGAATTATATTCTAAGCTTTTAAATTTTAATAGGTAAAAATCGAATTGCCTTCTTGCTAAAAATTCAGGGCAAAGCCACAAAAATTCTTAGTAAATAGCTCTCAGTTATCACCAATGAAGCTATATTTTTAACCACAACCCCTGTTCTGACTCAGGAGGTTGGAACACTCACAACTTAAAAAGCAATATTGTGTAATATTTGGCAAAGAATATTGTGAGCCACAGTGGCTCGGTATAGATTTATTAAATTGAATATTGAAGGAGAGAGCCAAATTCTGTTAAGTGATCCCACAGGTAGTAACAATCTCAAGAGTTTGGCTAGGGTACCGACTAAACGGTCTTTAGGGGTGAAGCAAAGTTCTATGAGATTAAGGGCAAAGGCACAAGATCTTACTGGAGGTGGCAGAGTAAGACAAAACCATAGGAACACATCAACACGAACAGTACACAGCTGATGTTTTATACAACTAGTCTCTATTCCTACTCTAGCACTTCTGCAATTATGGTCCATGGACCACATCAAGCCAAACACTCAAGAACTTGTTAAAATACAAATTAATGGAACTTCTTGCAAACCCATTACACATCAGAAACTATGACAATGGGGCCCAGCAATGTTTTAACAAGCTTTCCTATTCATCCTGACATACACAAAGGTTGGAGAATCATTACCCTATTCTTTTCATAAGAATTCTTTTAATATAAGCTCCCCAGTTTTCTTGTAGGAAACCATCCTTCTTGCAAATTAAGTCTACATCTTCTGAAAGTGGGGATCCCACCCCATTCCTTACCTCAGGATTGTATGGGTAAACCAGCAGCCCCAAAGTTGCTTTATTCTAGGTCTCAACATTGAAACAACAATCAGCAACACCTATCTGTAAGGAGGCTGAAAAGGAAGAACAACTCTTAAAGCAGAAGCAAGGGATGGAGAAGTTCCTGGAACATCATTTGAGCCTCAGGACTAAGTTAGTCTACCCTTCTCAATAGAAGGTAATAAATTCCCTTTTATTAAAAAAGTTTAAACTGGGATCCTGTTACTTGCAGTTAGAGTAAGTGTGACTAACACACAGAAGCCAATATAGAAAGCAGATTAATGATTGACCCAGAAAATACAAGTCACAGAAGGGTATCAGTACAGCCTTTATGTGCTAAGGGTTCAGGCCAAACAGATGGAGAGTCAGAAACTGGCTCCAGGTCAGAGCAGGGTTTGGGGCTACAGTTGCAGTCTGAATATATAAGTATTTAGGTATTTGGTGCATGTGTGTGTCAGGCTGGCTTAAATGGTTCCAAGTAGGAAGCAGTAACTATTGTGCCTTCCCATATAGCTTGCCTGTGTTTTCCTGGGATGCGATACCAAGGAAATGGAGTTCTGGCCTGATCAAGAACGTGGTTTCTTTTTTTTTCTTTTTTTTTTTTTTAATGACTAACTCCTTATGTGGTAGGAACATCATTTCTGTGTATCCCTTGCTTGTGAGAACCTTTACACTAAATACAAAATAACTGACATTTTTGGTACACTGCAATTGCATTCAATCCAATCACACACAATCAGGATACCCTTCACATTCACAAGACAATGGCTTTCAATTCTTTGATCAAAACATGATTCAGCCTGTGTCAGGTGGTTACCATAGGACTGCTGAAATCACAGAAACATTTTTTTTTTAGTCCTCAAAATTGCAGTTGTCTGTAAAAAAGTTTCTGAAGAATTATTGGCTTCAGCGACGCTCACCAAGAAGTGCTATTTCGAGTCCTTCAGGAGCATCCACCATCTTTACGGGGCTGTTTTCACCCCATCCCAGCAGTGCCACCTTCTGCAATCACTGAGGTCATCGTTACACAGGGTCATTACCAAGCGTTTTTTTTTGTTTTTTTTTTTTTTCGAGAAATGTGCTTTCCACTTAGAGATTGACAAGGGTTTTATGTAGCTATTGTTAATATGTTAGCCCCTGTTATTTTTATTTGGATAGATTCCAGATACGCTGTACAGCTGACTCTTGAAAAACACGAAGGTTAGAGACACTGAACCCACACTTAGTTGAAAAATCTGTGTGTTGCGACTCCTGGGTGGCTTACTTAGTTAAGTGGCTGACTTTGGCTCAGGTCATGATCTCATGGTTTGGGAGTTTGAGCCCGGTGTTAGTCTCTCTCCTCTCAGCACAGGGCCCACCTCAGATGCTCTGTACCCTTCTCTCTGCCCCTCCCCCACTTGCACACCCACTCGCTTTCTCTCAAAAATAAACTTTAAAAAATTAGGGAAAAAAAAGAAAAATCTGTGTATAACATTTGACTCCCCCAAAACTCATCTACCAACAGCCTGCTGTTGATTGGAAGACTTACTGATAATAGTTAATATTTTGTATATTATACACTATATTCTTACAGTAAAGCTACAAAAGATGTTAAGATAATCATAAGGAAAATAAAATACATTTATAGTACTGTATTTGAGAAAAGTCTGTGCTTAAGTGGGTCTGCATAGTTCAAACTTGTGTTATTCAAGGTCAACTATATTTTTAAGGAAGAATAGGCCAGATTTAGAAATACAGAAGCTTCCCTTTTGGCCCCTTCTGTTTAACAGCTTACCACTTTTACAGACTCTTAACTACACACAGCACTGAAGAGACTGCCGTGGACGCCATATACTTGTGATTGTTAATATTTGCAGATAATTTATACGTGCCAGATACTCTCACTTTTGTACACATACCTCATTTCTGTCATGGTAATCCATAAGCTAGGTAATATCTTCATTTCACAGACAAAGAAACAGAAATGTAGAGAGGCTAACTAACTTGTTCATGCATATAGTGAGTTAGGATTTGAACTCTGGCTGTCTGACTTGAGAACTCATGCTTTTGACATTATTACTTAATAGAATTACATTGACTACATAGGCTTTTCTCAATATATAAACTGTTTATACATAGAAATGTAACTTAACTGTAAACCACATGAGGCAAGAGACCATGACCTGTTTCTCTTTTCTGGAACATGGTAAGTCCAATCAGTATTTATCACATAGAAGGCAATCGGTAATTATTTATGAGCAAATGTTATGAACAGGGTTTAGGTTACTACCAAGTACAGAGTTGATGTCGGAGGATAGGCCCAAATGTGATTGGATAATTCTAAGGCATACAACTTTATAATTTCTGAAAGATGATTCAATACATATGGAAGATTCTACAATATTCCATTTTGAAATTTGCTTAATAAGCTACTTTGACAATACATTGAAGGCTTATTGTTTTTTCTGATAATCTAACCTCTTGGGAACATTGAGAAGGTGCTGAATTCTAACTTGGGAGTTCTTTACCCTGAACATCTATTCATTGTAGAAATCTTATCTAATGCACTCCTCTTGACAGGTAATCATTCAGCTTCTATAGAACATTTTGAGTGACAGAGAACCCATTACAACCTAAGGCAATTCACTCCATGTTTGAGCAACCTTAATTGTTTACAAAGTTCTTTCTTGTAGTTGGCTGAAATCTCCTTTCTTGCAACTTCTTCCCATTGTTCTTAGTTTTGTCCTCTAGAGCTACTCTGAGTGACTGTCAAGACAGGTCTATATGACAGTCCTTCAAATATTTAAAGGCAGCAATAATGTCCCCCTAGATCTTTTGTGCTCCAGGCTAAAAATCCCCAATTCCATCAAACATTTCTCATGATGCATGCATAGTTTTAGCATTCTCCTAGCTGGTTTGCCTCTAAAAACCATCCTCTGACAGAGGAGGATTTACCACGATGCTAAGGGCTTTAGGCTACACCTGTACAGGCTGCTTCCACAGTCTTGGGGGATCACTGAGCAGTGTGTTTACACAGGATTATGTTTTCTAAAACTAGCTAAGGTAAGATATTTAAATCCTAGTTGGTTAAGACTAACTTCTCCTACTTTAGGTGAAAATGCCCGGTGGCTTTGGAAAATGCCACAGGTGTTTTTGGATTTTGCTAGTTGGAGATATCTTTCAGAGGTTTAGTGGGATATACATGTGCGTTTTTCTATGCCAACTCCTGGCATCCTAACTTGAGAAAATTGAAGACAACCTGGTTCATGAATACCATCAGTTCAGAGGGTATTTAAAATTAGTGAGTAATAAAACTTGAAATGACCTGGAATCTCCAGCTCATTTATGAATGAGACTTAAGAATAGATTATCTAAAGTTGCCAATAATCCTAAACATTTAGACCACATTACCAGTGACTTGTGAAGCTGTTAACAAAAAAAAAAACTTCCTAAGTAATCAATAATAACATTTCAATAAACCATGCTAGAAGGCTGAATTAATTCGTCTACAGACTGCTTTTTATATAGAGAGGTGAGCTAGGCTGTTTGGTCAACACATGGTAGAAATGTGTCAGGTAGTTAATGCAATTTTATTTTTTAAACTTACTTTAGAGAGAGACAGCATGTGAGCAGGGTAGAAGGAGGGGGGCAAGAGAGAGATATAGGGAGGGAGGGGAGGGAGAGGGAGAGAAGGAGAGAGAAGGAGAGAATGAATCTTAACCAAGCTCCACACTCAGCACAGAGCTCGATGTGGGATTCAGTATCATGACTCTGAGATCATGACCTGAACTGAAATCTAACGTCAGATGCTCAACTGGTTGAGCCACCCAGGTGCCCTTGAAATTTTATTTTTAAGTTTTGTTAAATTTGTGGCATTTGTCAGCTTACCATTTGGGATTTCTCGTTTTTATATTTAGTTTGAATTTTTAATCTGTAATTTTTATTTTTTTTTAATTTTTTTTTCAACGTTTATTATTAATCTGTAATTTTTAAAAGGCCCAAAATTGTCTAAGTTTTATCCTCTACAGAACCTGGATCCACTCTACTCTCAGAAGTCTGAACAGAAACACCGCAATGGGACTTGTACTGATTCAATCTGGATTCCATCAGCTTTTCTGGCAGTCTTGCCACACTGATCACAAAATTGCTGAATCAGAATTTTGGAGTTGAGTATAACCTCAAAGGTCATCTAAACCCAATGGTCATTCTGTGTTCAAATCCCTGTTGATTCCCCTGCCAGGCAGGCCATAGTCTAATGCTTCCTGCGACAGCAAAGTCATTAGGTCCGGTGGAATCCATTATATCTTTGAACACCTCTAAATTTCAGAAACTTTGAACAATGCCTCTTGTTGAACACGGTGTAAAGTTAAATCTCTCTACATTTTATCCAAACCTCATTTTTTTCAAATTTTATTTAATTTGAGAGAGAGAGTGCACACGCATTTCCTGTGGGGGCTAAGGAAGAGGGAGAGAGACATTCCAAGCAAGGTCAGCACTGCCAGCATGATGCAGGGCTCACCCACAAACTGTGAAACCGCGCCCTGAGCCAAAATCCAGAGCTGGGGACTTAAATGACTGAGTCATTCAGGAGCCTCTCAATCTTATTTTTAAAACAATTTTATTGAGGTATAATGCACTCACCAAAGTTAGCACTTCAAGTGTACAATTCATTCTTTAAGCAAAGTTACGGGGTTGTGTAACCATGACTACTGTATTACTCTGTAACATGTCTGTACCCCATGAAAGAAACTGTGTTCCCATCAGTAGTGAATCCTATTTCCTCTACCTGCATCCCCACTAAGCCCTAAGCCATCACTGAACTCCTTTCTGTTCGTATTAATTTGCCTATTCCAGAAAATTCATACAAATAGAGTCACAGAATATGTAGTCTTTTCTGACTAGCTCCTTTCAGTTAGCATCATGTTTGGAAGGTTCATCTTCTCGTTTTGTATTTTTAACCTTTTTTCTTAAACATGTATCAAGGACTTTACATTCATCTCCATTTAATTTTGTCTTTTTAGTTACAGATAGTGCTCCAACTTATCAAAAATAATTTTAACTTGCCAACATACCCTTCAAATAATTATTCTTTTACTAATGATGGTTTATGCTGTGTCAGCCTTATTACTGGTGGAAGAGAAAATTACAGTAATTGTCACTTATACAGCCCTTACTTTACATCAAACAAGGGTTACCTACCCTCTTGTTTATATTGTAACCATATTGTAAGTTATTATTATTCCCATCTCATAAATAAAATTAAAAAACAGACTTACCTACCTAAGTCACTTGCCTAAGTTCATGCAGCCAGGAAGTTGCTGAACTGAGGTTCAAACCCAGGTCTGTCTGACCCTGGAGTCCATACTTTAAACCCATAGACTTCATGATCTCCCATGACTCTCTTTAATTCTCAGTAACAATATGCACAAGTATTACTATATACCATTCTCTGTCAATCTATTATTTCATGCTGTGTGGTCCTCTGAAAACCAATAAAATAGGTAATGTGATCTCCGTTATACAGTTAAAGTACCATAAGTTCAAAGGGGTTAGACAATCTAAGTTTACTTGGCTCGTGAGTCATGAAGTTATTGCAGGCATCCAAGTGTACTAATGCCAAAGCCTTTGCCATTTCCCTAAAATTACTCCACCATTTGGGTTTTATAATAGGTCAATTCTCTAGTAATGTCCCAGGAAAGATCATTAGTTGGTAAGTCATCTGGAGCACTCATTCTGGTGCTACATTTGAGTTCTTGAAGCGTACTGTTAAAAATAGCTATCAGCATTGCCATGTGTTTATACCTATGTACACATATAAATATGACTTGTGTATGTATGTATACATATATGTATGTACCTATTCCATATTCAGATACATTCAGATACCTTAATACATGTTTGGGTATATAGTGTAAATTAACCTAGTTATTTGGTCTACAACTGAGTGAATAAATAAAATCTCACTGCTGACAGATTTCTGTTCCAAAGATGCCAGTACTTGGATGAAAAATTCAGCATATCATATTCAATCTGTTTGTTTGCTTCAGTCTGGGAAATTTTTCATTTTTAAAAGTACATCTCTAGGAAATCCTTTTGATGGTAAGGTGGGACTCGGAGTGGATCATGGTGTTCCATGTTGACATCATGTGTTCATATGCCCATTTTATTATAAAGTTTAATATGAACAAAGTCCAATATGAAAAAGGAAAGTTGTATCATATAAAAGAAACATGAAGTCCAAGGCGGGTAGATAGGAGATAGGACTTGGCTCAAGCTATCAGTCAGCCCCATAAAGCCTAGTGTATTTGTGGATTTATTTAGGCCATCTTTTAAGGGTTACATAACATTACTTTTCAAATGTTACAACCACAAATTATATAGTTACAGTACAGAAAAATGCTCAAAGTCTACAAACTTCTAGCTATTAGGATTAAAAATAGTGATAGCTATACCCACAACGGTTCATTTTAAGAGATTTTTAAATTATGTTAGCATCATTATCAATTATTTCTGGAATGAGTCTTAGAGGAAAAATTCTTCTATGCAAGTTATTTTTTTAAATATCATACTTCACAAAATTGACACCATTGTTTTGTCAAGTTACTACCCGGCACCTTTGGCTTTTTTGAAATATGGTAATTGTCCCCCATATGGCCATATTGGATTTAAGCCCTTTGTTTTGTGAGATATCCCAAAGTAAGTGTACAGATACAAATGATACACAATTTTTTTTGTAGTTTTCCATTATATATTATAAAACCCTACAAACACTGATGGAATGATACAAATTCAGCAGGAGTGGATAAAATATTTATCTTTGATCACTGTGCCAAAGACAATCAAGTTATCAAAATTTAGAAAGAGCATTAGAGACCAAAGCAATTTAACATGTTCCTTTCATCTTCTATCTGTATCTCTTGTGAAAAATAAAAGCTGTCTTTTTTATCTTCCATTATATAAAACATGCCGTCTATAGTGTTGGCCTCATGTCTTTGAAAGTCTGTTTTCGAAAATTCCAGAATTAAATGTAGAGCTAGGTTTAAATTTTATTAGTCTGTTGAAACTTAATACAGTATGAAGAAGCCAACTAAATACTTATGCAATAGAGTGTTGCCTAGTGACAACTTTATATGTGTGCCTTTTGCCTTCTGGAAGCTATTTTCAAGGTTGTTCTAAATCTGTGGAATGTTTTATGAAATCGCGAATTTCCTAGACCTACAAGGAGTAGTTCAAAATGTCTACCATTATATTTGTTGTTGTTAAAAATGATTAATAAAAGTCATTTTTAAATATCATGTTATATCATCTTTGTAAAAATACTGGTTTCTTCTCAATTCTCTCAGAAGTTCTCCTAAGCCTTACTACAAAACAAAAAACAAGGAGTCTTTTATGTAATATCCTGGCCTTCTTGATACATAGAATACTGTGGAGATAACTGAATGGCTGAAGATACTAAACCAGTAATGAAGGTTGGATAAACTTAATGCCCTCCAGCTTATATTTCTCTCTGCCCCTAGAGCAATAGGATTCTCATAATTTTAGCCTTTACCTTAAATGACTTTGGAGTATGGAAGGATATACGTTTTTATATATTTAATGTATACTGACTTTTATTTGTGTTAATTCAAATGGGCCCATAGGATTTCTTTGCAATGATTTTGGAAGGAAATTTACACAAGCTTCAAAATCACATAATGCCACTAAATCATGTCAATCATTTCCTTTACAGGGATATTGGTTTTGGTTCCTGGTTAACTGAAATACACGTGTTCTCATGTGAAAAGAATGCGTGGTAAAGAATTACCACTGTGCATGTGAACAATACGGTCCTATCATCCCAGAGTTTAACACAGCCCAGGGAAACGCTGTTATCCATTTACTACCATGCACGCCCTCAGAATGAACTGAAGGGGGCAGTATTTACCAAGAAAATTCAGTAGGACAGTATTTTGGCAACAAACATGGGAACCTTTTAACATTATTTAACACACCAATGCTTCTTGTATGCCAGCTGCCACCACCATTATATATATAGGTGCACACAGTGCACAATGCAGAACTACTAATGGGCTCAAATTTTCACATATCATGGGTTATATTATAGATTATGTTCATAGATAATATCAAGGTGTTTTTTTTTTTGGTTTTTTTTTTTTTTTTTTTTTTTTTTTTTTTTTTTTTTCCAAACAAGTGTCATCCAACAGGTCTGGCTCAAGTTTAGCAAACTATTTGTTTTTCTAGCAAACACAGTCTGTGGAAATTCCCTCACAGGAAGGATGTTGGTTTTCATACAGTCACTATTATTTCTCCTTTCAATTATGTTAATGTGCAAAGATAGCACAGACATACGTCTCTAGGCTGCCTTTTCATCCAAAAGCCTTCTTCTGTTTCAGGTTTCTTCTAGCCCTTAGTAAGGAAAGAATTTCCCTTAATAGAAAATAAACCCTTAGACTTGTGCTACAAGCAGTCAGCAATTTATGTCTAAGTGTTATTACAATGTATCAAACACAGTTTATCATTTGGAAATAACTGTATGTGAATTAATGTGATGGTGAAGTTAGTGTATGAGCATCTAACTTCCTCCATGTGATACAGCATCCAATAAAACAGAATGATTAAGAACATCTGCACAACTGGGATTTCTGGTTATCCTGCCAAAAACTAAACAAAGAACAAACCACATTATGTAAGTATGTATCTGCTCCTTCTGTAACAGTAGCCACACCACCCTAATTTGCCTGTTCCAGAAAGTCTGTAATTTTTAAACCACTTCTCTTTACCCAAGATAACCCTATTTGCAGAAAAAAAATCCCTGGTCTCCTACTTCTACTGCTAAACTATTTTATTCTTCAATCTAAAAGACAACCCTTGGGCAGAATTTCAGTTAGATGAGGTATTGTTTCAAAGACAGAATTTAAGGAGGTAAAGATTTTGGGTGGGAGATCTCAATAGCTTTGTTTTATATACAGAGAAAATTCAATGAAAATACTTCCCAATCTGGTACAATCATTTCAGAGACCAAGAATTGAAACCTGGAAATGAAGACTTGCTTGTCCAAGGTCACTAAGTTGAAGAGCAGAGACTAGGACCCAGGTTTTCAAAAGCCTACTGCAGGCTTCCTCCACCAGAAACGCAGTGCATTGCTCCCAAAATGAATCCTGTCTCATGATGTTTGCGGTCTCTCAGGAAGCTCAACTGCTCAAAGACCACGTTCGTGACAAGACACATAGAAAGCAGTTGTCTACTGTGGCAGACTAAGGATGCCCAAGTTTGCATGTACAGTTAGCATGACATTTCTTCTACCAATCAGGGAAGAATGAAGAAAAAGTAAAGATGGTGATGAAGCCAAAAAACAGAGGGGGATAAAGAGCAGGCTCCATGAAAAATGAGTGGAAGACAGAGGTGTAGAGATAGTGGGGTGAGGGACCAGAGATAGGGAACTGGATTTCTATGTTTGCTGATACCTGAGAGGTTTCTGTTAAGTTGCCAGGAACTCACTTTTCTCAACCTCCATTTAGTGGGGCTTTTTTTCCCCTTTCTCCCCTTTCTCTCTCTGTAGGATTGCTCTTAATTCCATTTCAGCCCAATATCTGTCCATTTTTATTGATTTTGCTCACTTTGAAGATGTTAAAAATGTTTATACTTATATCACTTTATTTCTTAGTTCAGAAACCACTTAAGAATTACCATAGTCCTGCAATGAGTGAAATGAAAGATTTAATTGAATTGCAAAAAAAATTTACCTTAAAATGAAGAGCCTCCAAAATGGCAAATTTAGAGGTTTGCATAATACTCCTAAGACATTTTTATTCAAGTACTAATGACAATTGTCAGTCATACATATAGTCTCCTTAAACCACCAAAGACATACCCTCTTTCTCCAGCACCTTTTCTCAGTAACTAATTTTTTTGTGATAATCTTGTTTGGCCTCATGGATACTTTAAGACAACTAAGTGCTCTTATGTTACTTTACATAACACTGTAAGGCAAATCAACCAGGTTACATATTAGCAAAGATCAAGGGTACAAGAGGCCTTATAAATATTTCTATACACTTGGTCATCAAGCATGTTGATTTCAAGGACAATGGTGAAGAATCAATCCCATATTCAATTCTAAACTATGGATAGGTGTTGTTTTGGGATAACTGTTTTTAGGAAAGAAAAAAAAAAGAAAGAAAAAAAAGAAAAGAGCAAGAAAGAAAAAGAAAAAGGAGATTCCCTTTTCACCTGTGATCAAAGGTGCTCTTTCCACTGTTCTCCTTGTCCAGCTTTCTGTGTCTTTTTCTTTTTTTTTTCAATTTTCTTTCTTTTTTTTTTTCTTAATTTACATCCAAATTAGTTAGCATATAGTGCAACAATGATTTCAGGAGTAGACTCCTTAGTGCCCCTTACCCATTTAACCCATTTTCCCTCCCACAACCCCTCCTGTAACCCTCAGTTTGTTCTCCATAGTTATATCTCTTCTGTTTTGTCCCCCTCCCTGTGTTTATATTATTTTTGCTTCCCTTCTCTTATGTTCATCTGTTTTGTATCTTAAAGCCTTCATATGAGTGAAGTTCTATGATATTTGTCTTAATCCTACTAATTTCACTTAGCAGAATACCCTCCAGTTCCATCTACGTAGTTGCAAATGGCAAGATTTCATTCTTTTTGATTGCCGAGTAATACTCCATTGTATATATATACCACAGCTTCTTTATCCATTCATCCATTGATGGACATTTGGGCTCTTTCCTTACTTTGGCTATTGTTGATAGTGCTGTTATAAACATGGGTGTGCATGTGTCCCTTCGAAACAGCACACCTGTATCCCTTGGATAAATGCCTAGTAGTGCAATTGCTGGGTCATAGGGAAGTTCTATGTTTAGTTTTTTGAGGAACCTCCATACTGTTTCCAGAGTGGTTGCACCAGCTTCCATTCCCATCTGTGTCTTCTTCAATGAGGTTAATGAATTTAAGAAGCTCTCTGACACAGCGTATCAGGTTATAGTGATCATCTATGAGCCTTTGGATTCTCATCCTCTACAAACTACAACAACCCAACAATGCAGGAGGAAGAGCACTTTGTTCTGACTATAAAGGAGTGTAGAATATTAGCAAATTATTTTAATTATAGCACATGTATTCATGTGGGTATTTTCATGCCATCACTCCTTCAAAAATGTTTCTAAACAAAATTTAAAAGTTCACCTGGAACCAAAGTACATCTTTCTCTTCATAGAATTCTTTGTGGAGGGGAGGGGGGAGAATTCTTTGTATCCTCTGGTGCTGTAGTTCTCTGCTGTGTGAACCATCTTTAAGGTTTAAAGCAACTATGTAAACCTAGAAAGAGGATAATCTCGAAAAATGGACCAATAAATTTTAAATTAAGTTCATATTGGTAAGTCTTCATAATGAAAAATAAAAATTTTATAGACTTGAATCTGACTATGGTGGGCAGGCTGCTTGAAACTCAGTTTTGAGTTCATGCTAAAAATATTTTTTAAAAATATTCACAACAGGGAAGAGTAGAAACAAATGTAATCTTTAGTCAAAATACACAAGTTTCTCCATTATTTAGAACCTTGACTGTGCTAAGGTTTTTTTAAAAATACTTCTAGGAGTGGGCAAAGAAAAACACAAAAGTAGGTAGATTAAAATATTTCTAGTTAATTCTGTGAATTGGTATATGAACATCTACTGTATTCGCGCCATCTCCAAGGTTACATGTTTATATTATATAGAGGATGAAAACATCTGTCATGTTTGTGTATACATATATTTAACATGTTTAGATTATATATTAAAATTATATAATTTAAATTATTGAATTAGGTCAGATTTATAGTAATCTAAAGCCATCATGTACCAAACCTAGAAATGCTCCATTTTCACATGGAGTCAAGGTTCTAGGGACCTCTGTAGACTACACTTCTCCATCATCCTCTAGAAGACCACCAGTCCCTGACCTCTTTCCATACACTTCTCAATCCCGAGCATGGCCTGAAACAACCGATCCCCAAGGAATGTGAGGCTTCTTCTCTTTTTTTTCTACTCTCATGGTCCTTCCATCTAGCCATAGAGGTTCACCTTAATACCAAGATGATAAGGAGCCATCTATTATGGGATTAAGTCAACTCTTATCTAAGGCTGAAGATTGAGGTACTTACATGAAAACTAGCTTTGTGAGGCCTATAGGTCACTGAACAATGACCTATCCTTTTCCATGTAATATAAGTTCAAGCTTTATGTTAAGAACATTTTTTGATCTCAACCACATTAGTAATAAACCATAGTACAAAATGACTCACTTAATCTGCTAACATGTCATTTTTACTTTTTTGGGAGGATATGAGATCTGAATTTCTTTTTTATGTGATGCTGTCTCTTTTCCAGTTATTGAAACAGCATTTGCCTTTGTACAAATTCCATAACGACTTAAACTGTGCTCACAAACATCTGTTCCTTTAGAGGAAAGCGGACTCATTCACACATTTCTGTTGAAATAAAGGTAGTAATCTGATGACCTGTTGATGAGTAAATAGTCCACCTGGAAAAAATACTGGTAGTTTGACAAAGTGAAGAGTAAGATTCCATTTACACAGCAGGACTCACAGGAAATTAGGGAGTAGAATATGACTTAGCAAACGTTCCTATTTTGACAATAGCCATCATTTTTGTCCTTTGCATCTTACAGTCTTTATAATGGTGAGAAATTTGTCTAGCGAGTAGTTCATAGCAAAGATGCAGAAAAACAATGGAAAAAACAAATTCTTTCCTACTACGTAATTTTAGGTTACTATATTATGCTGTAGGCTGGAAATACAAAAATCATCTTATTAAACCACATCATAAATGACCCATGTAAAACAGTTTATTTTTCACTAGCAAGGTGAAGGGGTGTGGGGCCAAATAAATCAAAATGAACAAGGCAATAGTTGTTCCTCCCACAGTAACCATTTTAAATGTGGAAGCAATGAAGGAAACAATTTAAGTAAGAAGTACTTTATTGGCCAACTCATGTTTATATTTAGAAAGAAAACTTCATGCCTCTAGGACATAGTGAGCCTATTATTTTTATATGAAATGTAAATTTTAGAAGAATCCAAAGTTAGATTATGAAGCAGATAGATTATGCGTACTAATAATTGTACTCAATAGGAGTATAAGGAAAATTTAAACTTTTAAAAATAACTTCTGACATGAACCCCAATGCTTATGAGGATTAACATTAGAAAGCAACATCTTTTAGATTCATAAGGGCATAGATTTCACAGTAATATAATTACCATTATAGTGAATTATTTAGAATACACATTGCTGGAAAAGGACAACATATTCCTAGGCAGTGAGGTTTGAAATTCAAATAGCTCTTCTTTAAGTATGAATAGATACTATCGGGTCATTAGTGATTTTCAGGGATATTGATTTTTGTAATGGTACAAACCAAGTAGATTATGAAGCAACATTTGGCCTTTCAATAGAAAAAGAATTTCTAAATCTCATGCTAAATCAGAGGGTTTATAAGCAACTTTTGTTTTTTGTATATTTAGACAAAACAATCAAGTATCAAAACTGTATTATTAACTGCTTATTTTAGTTAACAGCATTAGTTAGTTAATTTAATTAACTGTCTTACAAACAGCAACCAACTCTACCTCCATTATAATGTCTATTACTTCTACTTAAATAACACACTCCTATTTAGTTTGGCCAAATACAAATTCTCTCTCCCAGACAGGAGTAAATGTTTAGTACTGAAAAACTGAGCAACCAGGGGCGCCTGGGTGGCTCAGTCAGTAAAGCATCAGACCCTTCATTTCACCTCAGGTCATGATCTCACGGTTTGTGAGTTGAGCCCCTCATCGGGCTCTGTGCTGACAACATGGAGCTTGCTTGGGATTGTCTGTCTACCCCCTCGCTGCCATTATCCCTACTCACTCACTCATTCATTCATTCTCTCTCTCTCTCCACATAAATAAATAAATTTAAAATAAAAACATTAAAAACATTGAGCAGCAGCCATATGGGAATGTGACGCAACAAATGGGAAAGTCTGTGATGGTTAAGGAATTTAGATGCAGGGGTGATGAGAACTTAGAGACTGTATGACACCTTCCACAGAAACTTGGAAAGTATCTCTAGATCCTTTCAAGTACTAATTAGAAATAAAAAGTGTTGTCCTAGGTCTTTAAAGAAAAAAATAAGCAAAAGTTAAGTAGTAGTGAATGTTGTCAGAGGATTTTTTTTTTTTTACTCTTGGATCATGGCCTATACTACCATTTTGATGAGCTACAGGTAAAGGTGAAATACTATTTAAAATTGAGGAGATTAGGTAATTCCAGAGGCTTATTGACCATTTATAGAGGTCTGTTCATGAAATTTTTTTGGTTAAAATTATCAACATTCCCATACCTTCAGGATTAAGTTAACAATTCTTCAGGTGAATATACAGGACTTTCTTCACCTTAGCCCCTAACTTGCAGCATCTCTATCTGTCCCTTATTCTTCTATATCCAGCCCATTACAACATAAGCCACACACACACACACACACACACACACACACACACACACACACTGCAACCATCTAGACCACACAACTATGGTTCCCAACGTGGGCATGGTTTTAATTTTGTCTCTGGGCCCTTATCTATACAGTTTTTATCTCACATTTTCCTTGTAAAGTCTCATTTTTTCTAGTCTCATCTTGGTTTACACCCATCTAAGAAATCCTTTCCTGAACGACTTTCCCAGCTTAATCTGGATTTGGTAGGAATCCTTTTATGGAGCTCCAAAAGCTTTTTGATTTTAACTTAATTGTTGGGCTCAGCATACACTACTAAGTGTCCATCTACTAACTAGAATATCCTTCTCAACTCTTTGAAGGAAGAGATTATGTCCTATTAGTTTTTGTCTTTATAGCCTCTTCATCTAGGATGGAGATGATATGTGCTTAATATATATGGCTGTGGAATTGAACTAAACTTTTAGTGGAAATGTTAAAAGGTCATAGATAAGATAGAAACTGTTAACATTAGTTGGAAAATGTGATTTCATAGGTTATATTAGCCTAATTATTGTATGCTGGGACAAGGTATCTTTGTGTATCTGGAAGATCTGTTATAATTTTATAGATATATTTTAAATACAGGATATTGATTTTTGTAATGGTACAAACCAAGTAGATTATGAAGCAACATTTGCCCCTTCAATAGGAACAGAATTCTAAATCTCATGCTAAATCAGAGGGTTTATAAGCAACTTTTGTTTTCTGTATATTTAGACAAAATAAGAGAAGATTCTAGAAGCACATGCTCTTTTGACTATTTGAATACAGCTTTTCATACTCTAAACATGTTTCCATGGTTCTGAACTATAAAGGTGTGGATATATAAATGTCAATACATCTACATCACGAAAAAAAAAAGTATATAGCTAAGAATCTCAAGATTGAACCAGGTGAAAAGCATTTGTTTGACTTTCAAAAATAGAGGACTAGCTAGGATATCCCTGTGGAATAATATTACAAACAACTCAGATTGTGTACAAATGATGATTTTCTAAAATATCTTGGAAAACAGGCACCAGGGCAAAATCTATTAGTAAAATGTTTCTCTTCTGAAAACATGTAACCTAGAATATTCCTGTCTTAATTTGCTAAGGGGGTGGGTATAGACACCATGTAGACTAGACTTTTCAAACAGGGGTCAGCAAACCAGGCTTTATTCGAAAATGAGGTAAATTTCCTAAAAACGCAGCTTTTTAGCCCCACTCCAAACTTACTAAATTAGAATCTCAGAAGCTAGCTTCTGGCTTCATGTATGGTATAGAGGGACCCCATGCTTGGTTTAATGCTCTGCTGCCACCATCTTGAAATTCTTGCTGACTTTTAAGGTAATGGCTTCACATTTTCATTGTACTGTGCCCTGTTAATGATGTAGCTGGTCCTGGGAAAGAACACTCAGAAATCTACATTTTAAACACCCACTGCAGGTGATTTTGATTCAAGCATCTGCATACCACACTGTAATACACACTGTAGACTGAAAATGATTGACTTTGAAGGTAAAAAAGCAAAGAAATGTCACTCTGAACATAATTATCAACTGGGAAGGGCCTATGAACATAGAACCAACAGAAAGAAACCATGGGAGATAGCAACCATACCCTCTTAGAGTTCATAAAAGCCCAGAAGGGAGACTCAGAAAAGCCCAACTTTATATTTTTATTGAAGAACATTTCCAAAGTTTTGAGACAGATGGGATTGTACATTTAGTGAGAAGTTCTGAAGGGAAAACAGAGCAATTCGATTCTAAGTCATTACAAGCTTAATGTGAGGGCCTGACCATATTTATTAGTGGAAAATCAAAGAAAATCTTCATGGCTGAACAAGGGAGTGTCCTGAGCTCAGACCTTTAAGGTTGAGAAGGTGAATACAAAAGATGAAGAAAATGGGAAGGAAGTATGTATACAAAGACCTGAAACATTTCAAAGCTCTTAGGACAAAACCAGGGCTTTTAAACAGATTAAGCAGAAAAGAAAGGAATTCAAATGGAATCAAAATCCGACATAGGTAATTTTGCACAAGAATCTGTTAAGATTATCAATAAATCCTAAAGTTTCCCCTCACCAGAACCGAGGCCCATCTTCCCCTAAAGTCCAGCACAAACTGGAGACACTCAATTTAGACCAGTTTCATCCTGCTAGGGTAACAGCACCCCTAGAGACACAGTGACAAATATAGACGAGGCCCTTCACAGATGTTAACTTAGAACTCTGTTCTTCTTAAAATCTGAAATTGCTACCTTAGGCCACCCAGATACAAAAATCGCATTCAGCTGGAATGTTCAATAGCACCAAAAACATTCCAGGTGCTACTCTATCACTTCTACACTGAATGCTCTCAAACACAGATTAGTCTCATCAAGCTCACCTCCGCAGTTTGTTTGAACACCTGTGGTACACATTTTTAGTTGCAGCTTCACTGGTTATTAAATGGTCTTGGTCCTTGCAGAGTAGCCTTTCTTGGCTATGTTGCTGAAATACACATTTGCTGAAAACAATCCACACCCCTCAGGAAAAGTTTGCAATTTATGACAAAAGATATAATGTTAAGCAACAAAACAGAGGGAGTAGATTTATTCATATTCTGTTTTGCTCTTTTCTCCCTCCATTAAGGAAAATAATTTTCAAGCTGGCAAGTCTAGAACAAACATCATTAGGAGAGAATTGAAGTGCAAGATAGGTGCAGAGATAATAAGGGAGTGCTTTACAGCTTTAAATTAATTCAAGCCTTCAGGCCCAGATAAATTATATCCCAGGATATTTAAATGACTTGCAGATGTGATCAAGGAACTTCTGTTGCTAAACTCTAAGAAATCAAAGGAAAAAGAAGTCCCCAGAAGTCTAAAGATGGGCAAATATTATTTCAGTTTCTTATAGGTGGGTGTGGGTGTGGGTGTGGGGGAAGGCAAAGGAAATGAATTCTAAAAATTGTAATGAAAGCCCTGGTCAAATTCATGAACTAAGTAGTCTATGCATAGCTCCCTTGAACACAGAGAACTTGTCTGCATTGTTCAACATTGGATCCTTAGGATTCTTGAACAGGGTGTGTGCTTAGCAGACACTTAAACATTTACTGAACATTAACTGGCCATTTAGAAAGGAAGGTTGTGTATGAAATCAACACACAGACCATGGAGAAATAAACAAGTTAACTCTCAGCCTCATTATTATACTAAGCAAGAAGGTCAAGTTACACTCTATAAACAACCCCAAAATCTTAGAGTCTTAAATCAAGATGACTTACTTTTTGCTCGTATTTCACATCCTTATTGTAGCCTGTGGAGTCCACTCCCTGCCATGTTCACTCCTGAACTCAAACCACCTCCTGAACAACTATCATTTATCGAGGCAGAGAAAGAAACCTGTGTGGGAATGGCAAACCCATTCCACCTGGCGTTGATGCATGCCTCCACACACATTTGATTGACCTAACAAGTTATGTAGCCATGCCTATTTTCAGAGTGGAGAAAGTATAAACCTACTTTGTGCCAGGAGGAGAACTAGAAATATCAATCAGAGTGGCTAAAATGAACAAATCAGGAGACTATAGATGTTAGTGAGGATGTGGAGAAATGGGAACCCTCTTGCACTGTTGGTGGGAATGCAAACTGGTGCAGCCGCTTTGGAAAACAGTGTGTAGGTTCCTCAAAAAATTAAAAAATAGATTTACCCTATGACCCAGCAAAAACACTGCTGGGAATTTACCCAAGGGATACAGGAGTGCTGATGCATAGGGGCACTTGTACCCCAATGTTTATAGCAGCACTTTCAACAATAGCCAAATTATGGAAAGACCCTAAATGTCCATCAACTGATGAATGGATAAAGAAATTGTGGTTTATATACACAATGGAATACTACTTGGAAATAAAGAATGAAATATGGCCTTTTGTAGCAACGTTGATGGAGCTGGAGAATGTTATGCTAAGTGAAATAAGTCATACAGAAAAAGACAGATACCGTATGTTTTCACTCATATGTGGATCCTGGGAAACTTAACAGAAGACCATGCAGGAGGGGAAAAAAAGAGTTACAGAGAGGGAAGGAGGCAAACCATAAAAGACTCTTAAAAAACTAAGAATAAACTGAGAGTTGATGGGGGGTGAGAAGGAGGGGAAAGTGGGTGATGGGCATTGAGGAGGGCACCTGTTGGGATGAACACTGGGTGTTGTATGGAAACCAATTTGACAATAAATTTCATATTAAAAAAAAACAAAGTACAAGTGGCCATAGTTATCTGTACAATGGAAATTATAATATCTATTATAATAATATTGGAGTATAATTATATTTAGTATAATATATCTATTATAATTATATATTTATATATATCTATATATATTATAATTATGTGTTATATAATATCTATTGTATTATATATTATTAATATATTAATTAATTAATTTTTATTTATTAAATTAATTTATTAATATAAAATCCATAGCAGGATTATAATATAGCTATCTGTTATAATGCCTATCTTGTATTTGTTTTACAAGAAATATCATATTACTTGCTTTTCTAAATCTAATGCTGAGCCACCGGTGGCCAATCTGGTGAGTAATTTAATAGTAATTCTGTTTTGGGTGGGGCTAGGAGAAAAGCAGAATTTTACTCCTTAAGGTTGTACAAATATCCAAATAGCTTTCATCCCGCCTAGAAAGTAAAAGAAGTCACAGCTAAGAAACAATGTCCGATCCCATGTGATCCATTAGAAAATGGGCTTTTCTTGCTCTTTGTTTGCTTAACTTGGGCACAGTTTGTTTGCAGTTAGTATGAGATTATTGTCAGGCCCAAAGCTTCGATCAATTGTCTAGCCTCCATGGTTGCACCTTGCAGCTACCCCTTCTGAAGTCCTGTACCCTTCCTAGCTTAGTACACAGGATCTTAATTCTCATCATTGTGCACATACACATTCTTTTACAGTCTTAAGGAAACTTTTTTTTACTGTTTATTTATTTATTTTTGAGAGAGATTAGGGGGGAAGCAGAGAGAGAGAGGAGCAAGGGAATCCCAAGCAGTCTCCCTGCTGTCAGAGGAGAGTCCCCCGTGGGGCTCAAACTCACAAACCATGAGATCATGACCTGAGCCAAAATCAAAGGTGGAAAGCTTATTGATTGATCCATCCCGGTGCCCCAGGAATCTTTTATTTTGATAGCTCTGTCCATTTCTGTGTACTTACTCCATACTTCTTACCACTGTCCAAAGACTGATCTCTCTCCTATTCTACTCTGGCTTAATTTTTTTAAATGGACTTCTGTTTTCAGAAACAAGAGATGGAGAGAGAAGGTTGTGATTTAACAACATCTGCTTTAACCCTTGCAAATGAATACTCCTGAGGCAAGACAACAAAAACCTGGCTGAATCCTTGTTAAGAGGAAGAAATACAATGAAAGCAAAATAGAAGTTAAGGACAAACAGATAATCTTTAATACTATTTCAAGGAAGTATCTTCAATTTGGTGATTAAATGAAAACAAAAGTAGAATCAAATACTGTCTAATGTCTCATTAACTGTATTTCCATGTTTAGAACGGTTACTCAACTGGTTATTTGAAGGAAAATATAGTCAAAGTGTCTCTGCTATATGGATCGGGGGAAATAAGCACTGTGTTTGTAGGACATGGAATGTAGACTCTTATACTTAATTCTGCTCCTTCATTTTACACAGGAGGAATACTATGTGTAACTTTTCTTTAGCAGAATTTACATTGTTCCCTTTGATGAGTATTACACAATTATATTCCTGTTTTTTTTTTGTTTTATACTTTTAATGTTATCAAAAATAAACCAGTGGGTATCTAAGTTATTCCTAGTAATCTATAAGTTGACAATTCTTTTTTTTAAAGTTTATTTATTTTTAAGAGAGAAAGAGACAGAACTCAAGCAGTGGAAGGGCTGGGAGAGAGGAAGACACAGAATTTGAAGCAAGCTCCAGGCTCCAAGCTGTCAGCACAGAACCTGACGTGGGGCTCAAACCCACGAACTATGAGATCATGGCCTGAGCTAGAGTCAGACCCTCAACCGACTGAGCCACCCAGGCACTCCTTATAAGTTGATAATTCTTATGTGCCCCCTTCAGTTTTCTTCAAGTAATTGGAAATCACTTGACCAATAAAAGTGCCAAAATTCTATATTGCCTTTTTTGTTTTTTGGCATTCCACTGGTTTTTTATAACTTATGGTACTGTACAATATCAACAACAATTTAGAGTGGATAGTGGGTAATATCTTTATTTGTCAAACTAAAAGCTAAACTAAAAAATTAAGAAAGGGGAGATAGGGAAGAACTTGGTGAGAAATAGTACTACCTGAAAAATGGCTCAATCTTAGGCAGATAAGTCTTAGGAAAGATTATTTTGGGCGTCAGGTCACTGAGTCCCATGGCTGTGAGCCCTTGCAAAGGACTCCAGTTGAAACACCACAGCACTATAGCAGTGGAATCTTTCAGGCTTTCTGTAAAGAGAGCAGGGGATTTATATCATCTTGTTTGCTTTGAACTGACCCCCTAGAGTTCTTTTGAATTAAATTGAGAGAACCATCCAGCAATATAAAGTCTTGTCAATCACTTAGGAAGCCTTAACTGAATTATTGGAGTGATACCATTGTGTTTTTCAAATTTATTATACTTATTAACTCCGTAGAGAAACTTGAAATCAAGATTGACCTCAATTTATTATCAAACTAAAGGGTGACAAGCAATTTCAGTGTTAATAGTCTAAGGAATAAGGGCCAAGAACCTATAAACCCCAGAGCCTGACCATAGCTTTCAACCTTGTACTTTATGTCCACTTTCTGACACTTATGAAAATGTCACCAACTCACCAAGTATAATCAGAACCAATAAATAGTGAACAGATTTGATTCCTTTTTAAGTGTTATTTTATTATTACCTTTAATAGTTTGAGAGTCACTGGTGTCATTTATATTAAATGTAGACATTAAAAGTAGAAAAAAATGAATTTTTCCCTGATTTTAAGTTGACCTTTTGTGTTTTCCAGACTAAAGCCTCCTTCTGTTTTACTTCATGCTATTAATATAGAATCTCACTATAAACCAAATTTTAATATAGAACTGGAATAGCAAGTTATGTTCAGTGACTCTCACTACAGCATTGTTTGAAAAATAAAAATCTGGAATCTATGAATGCAAATTTTAAATACATTATACTCTATCTATACCATAAAAAATTAAGTAACTTTCTTAAAAGTGATGTAGGAGAAGAGATCTTAATTTGGAAAGATGTTCATAAATGTAAAAATAAAAAGTTACGGTAGGTATGGTATGATCCCATTTATGTTACTGAAACACTTGCACT
The DNA here is from genome assembly GCF_007474595.2 of Lynx canadensis. NCBI lineage: Eukaryota > Metazoa > Chordata > Mammalia > Carnivora > Felidae > Lynx > Lynx canadensis. The sequence continues at coordinate 149,806,992 of NC_044303.2, read as the reverse complement.
TATTTTTAAATGCATAGATGAATTCTGGAAAGATAAATTAGAAATTGTAAACAGTTGTTATTTCCTGGGAGTGGGATTGGGGACCTTGTTGGGAAAAAGGATTTTTAATCCCATCTTCCATCTTATTCTATGGTTGAAATTTTGGGAACAATATATATTTATTGTACAATAAAATTTATGTTTGTCATTCCTATATTTTCTCATGGTTTCCATCAGGTATTAATATATAGTGTATAAATCCCATAAGCAACATAGCCTTGTTTTTAAACAATTAGGAGATGTTTATCACAATACATTTCAATATTAATCTTTTAAATAATTTGTTCCAACAAGATATCCACAACCTAATATGAAGAAATTGGGGTAAGAAGAAAGCAAGAAGAAAATGGATTCAAACTAGAGGCTCGTACATAAATAATACTGTTAAAGGGCTTGCTCACATTGTTAGAGATGGGCTGTTGATAAGCTCTGTGCTTTCACAAGTTCAAAGAAAATGGGTAAAAGTTATCAGGTTTAAGAATCATGTTAATTTTATCCTTGTGATAAGGCCTAAGAACAATTTCTACTCCACTTATAAGCCAGGAGAGAGTCTAAGTAAGAGAAGGGAAAATCAAATTGATTGAGTCCCAAATCAATGAGGCTTTTCTCTAGAGTGTATCAATTATGAAAAACTTTTTAAATAACTTTTTTAAAAATAAAAATAAATGATTTTGTTTCCTGACATATTTGATCATGCAGTCAGAGGTGTGTGCAGCTAAAGACTTGTTAATTCTAAAGTCAGGGAAATTAGTTTAAAAAGAACAATCATAGAACCGTAAGCTACAAGAAATGAAGGAACCTATGTTGCCCTGGTGAAATGAACTTTATTTTTATGCAGGCATTTAGGTCTTTTCACCTTTATGGCAGGGTATTTTAGAAAAAGAAGGAGAGCATGCACATGAGAGAGATAGAGAAGAAAGAAACATAAAAGGGAGAATTCGACTTACTAAATACCAAGCCCTATTATGAAGTTAAAACATTATTTTAGAAATCTAGCAATAAAGCCAAAGAGATAAGAGAGTATGATTATGATATAAGCAGCATTTCATATCATAGAAAAATGGGTTATTCAACATTGGTGTTAGGATAACTAGGTATACTTCTACAGAAAAAAAAGGTTTTATGGCTATCTCCCTAATTCCTTAAAAAAAATTTCCAGATGAAGGGCACCTGGGGTGGCTCAGTCAGTTGAGCATCCGACTTCAGGTCAGGTCCTGATCTCACGGTTTGTGGGTTTAGGCCCCGCATCCAGCTCTTTGCCAACAGTTCAGGGCCTGGAGCCTGCTTCAGATTCTGTGTCTCCCTCTCTCTCTGCCCCTCCCCCACTCAGGCTCTGTCTTTCTCCAAAATAAATAAACTCAAAAAAATTTTTTTTTTAATTTCAGATAAAATTTTTAAGTAAAGAACGTAAAAAGAACATAAAACAGCAAAAATAACAAGAGTTAATTGTTAAAATTAATTTGGCACCTGAAGTACTTTCTAAATATAACACAAAAGGGGCACCTGGGTGACTCACTCAGTTAAGTGGCCAACTTTGGCTCAGGTCATGATCTTGTGGTCTGTGAGTTCGAGCCCTGCATCGGGCTCTGTGCTGACAACTCAGAGCCTGGAGCCTGCTTCAGATTCTGTGTCTCCCTCTGTCTCTGCCCCTCCCCCACTCACACTCTGTCTCTCTCTCTCTCTCAAAAATAAATAAACATTAAAAAAAATTTTAATATAACACAAAGCTATAACACAAAGTCCTAAAAATTGTTAACGTGGTAGTTGATACAATAAAATTAAAAAAGAATGCTTTTTTAAGCATAGCATCAATAACATCAAATGACGACACCCCCCAAAAAAAAACCCCAGAAAACAAAGACCAAAACCTTAGAAAAAATACTTACATTTAACAGTTAATATAAAGAAGCTCCTATAAATCAAGACCAAAAACACAATTTAAAAAAAAAAAACAGGCTAATAAATGGACAGTTCACAGAAAAATAATAAAATAGTTTCTAAGCATATAAAAAGATATTTAATCATCCTTATTTTAGGAAGAAGGCAAATGAAAGCTACATTAAAATTCTAATGTTCATATACCTAGTCATGAAATATCTAAAAGTTCAATAACAGAAGGAAATAGGAAATCTTAGATGTCATTGGTGGAGTCTGAACTGGCACAATAATTTAGAGAGGGAAATTCAGTAAAATATATATCAAAGTTTAAAGCACGTGTTCTTTTTTTTCCAGCAATTCCACTTCTAGAAATTTATCTAACACATTCTTGCACTTGATTGAAATTATACCACTACAACGATACTCAATGTTGTAATATAAGACATCCATAGCAACATAAGTGGCTATGAATAAGGGCTCAGTTAAATAAATTATGCTATATCCACACAAAGAAACACTGTGCAGCTAATAAAAATAATATGGGAAATTTATACGTAACTCACATAGAAAACAAAAATTGTTATCATATAGAGACATAGAGATAAAGATACAACAAGGAAGCAAGGTGCAAAAGAAAATCTATAATACACTACTACTTGAAGAATAAGAAATGACATGCAAATAAATGTTTGCATATGAAGACTATCTCTGCAATTGGTGGGATTTAGCCTCTAGAAAAGGAACAGGTGGCTGGGGGTAGGATGAAAGAGAACTCTTTTTCTTCCCTATACCCTTGTGGGCATTTTGCATTTGCTGTCATGGGGACGCTCTACTTTTCAGAAATTTTTCATTCATTACTTAATGTTTAAAAGAAAGAAAATGAGTTCTAAGGAGATGAATTTGTGTCTTACTGCCAAATGTCAGATATGAATATGAAGACAAGTACAGAAGGCTTTGTGCAAAATTAATTCTACATTTGGAACTCATTTCTCATTTGACAGAGATTGCATAAGAGTCCAGATAGGTACTTGTTGTTGAAACAAGATTTTTTTTTTCCTATGATTTCCGTGTATTCCTCTCACAACTCGTTTTCCTTTAGCAGCCTTTATAGATGGTGGCTAGAAATGACCAGAGGAAGCCAGCCAAGCTGGCTCTTATTTGGGCAAGTGATGGGAGATTTGGGCAGCATATTCAGGGCTGGGAATCCCAAAGGTGAAAGTGCTGGTTTGTAATTGAGAAGCTCAGATAAACCCCAAGGGTCATCACAATTGACCGCCTTTCAGCCAAGGACCTACCAAGCCATCTAAGCGATTTAAATGCGTGACAGAGGAACCCTCTTCCTTTAACTGTGGCATTGCCCTCCCTGTAGATATGTGGGGTTTCCAGGGCTCTAACACTCCTAGTGTCTAAGGGCCTTCAACTTGAATGGCAAGAGAGGAGAGAATGAAATTTGATATGTGCAAATGAGCTACAGGGCCGGGCAAGTTTGACTTATGACCTTTCCCCATTTTCTGAAGTCTTAATGTCTTTGATGGTCTGTGAAAGCTGGTACCTACAGGTTCTTTTCTGGCAATGTCATAGCCCACTTCATTTTATGGGGAGAGTCTAAAGTGGAAGCTGTATAACAGGAGATTTCTTTTCTCCCCTCAGTATACCAGGGTCTAAATGTTAAGACCCTAGAGGATGTAAAGCAGTAGCAAATTCATACACACAGTGGTCTCTTCAACTCAACAGGGATGCTAATTTGTGTTTCACACAGTTTGGTATATCCACACAACCATTCTTTGAGCCAGATAGATGTCAATGTGCAATGCACAAGGTTGCAACAGGTTACTCAGCTATGTCTACTACTCCCTTTATGGTTTGCCTCTAGGAAAAGAAAGCAGTATGTCTTTTGACATAGATGTTTTCCCCTGGAGGAATCAGGACTCACCTTGGCAATAGCTCAAAGTATGCCTGTTGGCTTTCAGAGCCTTTCAGGTCCACTTTTGGGCCTCAAGCTATGTAACTTTCCTAAAAACTGCCTTCAGATCCATGCATTGAATTTTTCCCAACTCTCTTCTCCCTCCTTTCTTTATGGTTCTGAATGGTAGCAGAAGTATATGCCACCCCAGAATATGCCATAGGAATTACTTTGAACACTGTAAAAAATGTAAGCACGGGGCGCCTGGGTGGCTCAGTCGGTTAAGCATCCGACATCGACTCAGGTCATGATCTCATGGTTCGTGATTTTGAGTCCTGTGTCAGGCTCTGTGCTGACAGCTCAGAGCCTGGAGCCTGCTTCAGATTCTGTCTCCCTCTCTCTCTGCCCCTCTCCTGCTCACACTCTGTCTTCCTATCTCTCAAAAATAAATAAACATTAAAAAAAATGTTTTATTAAAAAAGCCCATAAGAAGAGTGTTCAGACCTGCTTTTTTCTTCCTAAGAGATAGAACACCCATGTACAAGATGTCCTCTTTATACTAGGAGGATAGAAACATCCTTTATCACCAAAGATGCGGACACAAGGCTGACAGAATTCTATATAAGCAAATCTTAAAATACTCATCTTCCATTAGCCTCCCCATATATTTTAGTTCCTTTTCTACAATTGTCTCTTTCTTCAAAAGAAGAAAACATTAGACAAAAATATTTAGATTTTGCCAATTCTTCAGTTCTTGATTTCCTTCTGAGGGCTTCTGTGTCATGTAAAATTTATATAAAATTCTGTATGTTTTTCTCCTGTTAATCTATCTTATGTCAATTTAATTCTCAGGCCCAGCCCGGGACCTAAGAGCATAGAAGTGAAGTTTTGCCTCCTGTACAGTTTCTTCCCCTATCCTATCAAAATGTAATGGCTTTACCACCCATTTCTTCATTGTTAAATTTGTGTGAAAAAACCATGTACCCTAATGCATAGCTAAAATTCTAATATATGTGCTAATGTTATACCTTCTTATACAACATATTTGCATTTAAAGAGAGTTGTCTGGAGATTTAATGATTTAACCCAAAGGGATTAAAATGTCTTTCTTACATTTGTATAGTACTTAGTAGATTATTTCAAAGAGCTTTTCACAAACAAGATTTCTTATGAACCTCTAAGTCACCCTGAGGCTGAGAGGGTAAGCATTTCAATTTGCATGCACACTGTTGATAACTTTAGGCTCTGAGAAGTTGACTAGCTGCTTCAGAGCCACACATAAATGGCAAGATATTGACTGAGGTCTCACAACTCTGATTTCAGCATGTTTTGCACCACATCCGATACCTCAAGAAAAAAGTGGAAGCTATAAAGACGCATATAGTAGGCACCAATAACAACAGGTAAGTGCCCAGTGGCTCCAAGGGCCAGTTAGCATTCGAGGGATGAAGGTGTATTTACTGAACCTCTGGCCATAAGGACACACATGGCAAAGAGAAGATGTTAGGACTTTTGGTCAAACAATGGATGAAACCACTTGACTGGATGACACAATGTCACAGTAATTTTATTTTATTTTTTCAGCTTCATGAATAAACCACACCAAGATGAGGTTGAAGGTTCTGTCAAAATTGCTTATTTCTGGGGGTGCCTAGGTGGCTCAGTCAGGTGAGCAGCCAACTCTTGATTTCCATTCAGGTCATGATCTCACGGTTGGTGGGATGGAGACTTGTACAGGGCTGTGGGCTGACAGCCTGGAGCCTGCTTGAGATTCTCTCTGCCTCTCTCTTTGCCCCCCCCCCATTTGTTCTCATAATAAATAAATGTTTTTTAAAATGCATATTTCTGGTCCATCACTCCTATTAACTAAACCAGAAGTAGAATTTCAGATGCGCAAGTTATTTTGAGAAACCTTATTCCTTCTTTCTGAGTATAGATGTAGGTTATTTCTATGCTAAAACTCTCCAGTGTTTACCATGGTATCATAGCCAGACTTCTCTAGCATGCCAGTCAAGGCTTCCTACAGTTTTATCCTGGCCAGTCTTCCCCATTTAGTTCCTTATTATCCATTTTCACTTTGATCCCTGGACGTACCTTGCAGCTTCCTTCCCCAGGGCTTTTCCAACCGTAATTTGCCCTCACTGCCATTGCAGGATGCCCCACATAACTTTTGTGATCAGTTGAGATTTCCTCCTTCCTCTGAACTCACAACACCCTTTTCAGTGTTAGTTCTATGAATTTCGACAAATGCATGTAGTCCGTAGCCACCATAATCAAGGTATAGAAGTTTCATCCATCAGAAATTCCCTTAGTCCCCTCTGCAGGAATCACTTCCTCCCTTGTCCAGACCCTGGCTCATCAGTTCTCTGTCCCTATAGTTTTTCCTGTTCAGAAGGTACATAAATGGAATCATATAGTATTTAGTCGAGTCTGGCTTCATATACTTCACATAATACATTTGATATTTCTTCATGTAATATACATTGTAAATGACCAGTTTATTACTTTTGCTTGCTGAATATTATTCTACTGCCTGAAGATACAATTTCTTAATACATTCATCAATTGAAGGTGGTTGGGATTATTTCCACCTTTTGGATGCTATGAATACAGCCAAATGTAAACATTGATATAAAGATTTTTGTGTAAACTGAAGCTTTTCTTTCTCTTAGATAAATACCTGGCAGTGGGATTTATGGGTTGTATTGTAAGTGTAAGTTCTAACTTTATAAAAAAGCTGCCAAATTATTTTTCAAACTGTTTTGTATTCTTATATCAGTGTTTGAGGGTTCCAGTTGCTCTACATTTTTGCAACCACTTATAATTGTCTGGTTTTATTTTTTCATTTTAGGCATTCTGATAGCTGTATGTTGGTATCTCATTGTGATTTTAATTTGCATTTCCTTAATGGCTAATGGTGCTGAATGTCTTTTCTTTTATCTATTTGTCATATATATACATCTTCCGTGGTCTAGTGTCTATTCAAATCTTTATGCATAGTTTTTATCGGTTGTTTATTTTCTTATTAAGTTTTGAGACTACCTTAAATATTTTGGATATAAGTCCTTCACTAGATACATGTTTTGCAAATATTTTTTCAAGTCTGTGGCTTGTGCTTTTCTTTATTTAACAGGTTTTTTCAGAGAGCAAAAGATTTTAAATTTTTATCAAGTTCAGTTTGTATATAGTTTTATGTACTATGCTTTTGGTATCATATCTAAAGAATATTTGCTACACACAAGGCCATAAATCTTTTCTCCTCTGTTTTCCTTTAGTTTTAGAATTTTTGTTTTTACATTCGGGTCATTGATCCATTTTGAGTTAATTCTGTGCATGAGTCAAGGTTGGAAAGACTGGCCTTTTTCATTGAATTGTATTGATGACTTTGTTGAAAGTCAACTGACCATATATGTATGGTTCTATTTCTAGACTATATATTTTATTCCATTGATCTATCTATAGATGATAACTTTTTTTTTTTTGGTAACTCTTTATGGCTTTGTAAAAAAAAGTCATTTTCTACCTAGCATCAAATTTACTTAATATTCCAGTCTTTGCTCCTTTACTAAATTATGAACTGAAGGAAAACTCTGAGTCTGATACATCTTTACATCTTCTTGGCTCTTTTACTAAACTGGGAACTAAAAGAAAGTTCTGGGTCTTATACATCTTTGCATCTTTGAGATTGCTTACCCAAAGGCTTATACAGACAGGATAATCAAGATATGTTGAATATATGATTTCAAATCACATTTTTTACTATATACCCACCATCATAGTTTTGTTTGCTGGAGAACAAACTTAAGTCAGCAACTTTGATAGAAAAATAGATGATAATGCTCTGGATATAGTCAAAGCATAAATTATTGTCCTGAAAAATCAGGTTGAATTTGAAGGCACTAGAAAGGAATAAAGAACAAGAAATTTTCCCTTTTGTTCCTAGAAGGATTCTTGCCCTTTACATGAAGTAAAGATACTCAAATCATTAGACATCAGACAAAAAGTGTTTTATTCTATATTGTGAGAGCCAAATCTCAGAGCCACCAGATTCACATAGGATCTATGTTGCTGAAGGGAATAAAATAGGGCTTGCTAGAAGAAACTCATGGGAATTATTTAGAAATATGAAATATTTTCGAATGAAAGTGAAACCCTTTTGGGAGTAGAAAAAAAATAGCATACAAATGTTAAATGTGTGAAGGTTCTTGATTCATGTGTGTATGTATAGAGAGCTAATAACAAAAGTTGTTACATTGTAGTAGTAAACATTTGGGGCTTTCACATTCTGAAACAATTTATTTAGAAGATGAGGCAAATGGTACTTTCACTATCAGTATCACCTGAACAGTAGGCCTTGCTTTCTAGCATAGTTATTTGCTGGAAGCTACTTTAATCTTATATAGCAGGCTAAAGAGCAAGTGACCTTTTCAGGAATGAGGGGGGCACTAACAATATCAAATGAGTTGTGTCTTTTTTGTCTGACAGGACAGATGTTAGGCTGTGTTGGCATTTGCACAAATGCACAAATAATGTCAACCGTGGTTGTTAATTTATAGAAGAATTCCTATTACCCAGTGCCTCAGTATGATAAATCTTATTATCATTCTTGTTCTCACATACTTTTGTCAACATTTGCCGAGACATAGGCAGGAAGATTTTGTTCTGGTAAAAAGGTCACCTCATGCTAACTGATAGTGTACTGGCATTGTAAAAATGATTTAGAGTGTCCAGACATCACCAAACCAACTGTCAGTTTCAGACAAGGGAGTTAAATAAGTCTGAAGCTTATAATGAAGGAGAGAAAAGAAGAAAAAGGAGAGGGGAGTGTTTCAGAAATCTTTGGGTATCATGTAATATGGACATGGCTTAGGATATTTTATCTCTGCAATTTCTTTCAAATCCAGTTTATCATGTCCTGCCTCATTTTGAAATCTTTTTGTCTTGGTTTGTCAGCTGCCGGTAATGAGAATGAAAAGTGCGTGCATTCTGAAAGCCCTATTTGACATCATGTTCCTATACCCATGAATAGCACCAATGGGGGCTCCATAATATCAACCTAAGAAAACAATTACAAAGGTTAAAATAACATTTTTATTACAAAATACATGTACAACTGTCTTATTATAATGGAAAGATTTAAAAATAACATAAAAGAATGAAGCCCCAATGCTTCACAATTGTAGCCTTTGGACATCTTCATTGATTTCTCATCTGTTATTTTCCTTTTCTTTTGTTGCTCACATATTGTAAATAAAATTCTAGACACCATATCATTTCTTTCATAAATACTTTAATATGTCTCTCTAATGGAGAAGAATTTTTAAAAATATTATTGGTGTACCATCATCATACCTAACAAAATTAGCAATAATTATTTTGTATCAGCCACTATCCAGTCCATGTTTTAACCTTCCCAGTTGTCTCAAAAGCATCTTCTTATAGTTGATTTACTTGAATATGAATCCCAACCAGTCCCCTATGGTTAGATTCAGAAATTCAGGTTTTATTTTATTTTCTTTGGTAAAAACACATAAATGTTTCTATGTGCTTCTTATTGTATTACATTGGAGACACATAATATCTGATTTTCCTACTGTTGATGATATTCAGATTGATAAAAACTTCAGCTTCATCCATTATAAAGTTGCCATCAATCATTTACCAAATGGTTTTAGCAGGCATTGATGATTGCTATCTAGATCAATGATCGTATGAGGGTTTTTAAAATGGAGATCTTCTGGGGCGCCTGGGTGGCGCAGTCGGTTAAGCGTCTGACTTCAGCCAGGTCACGATCTCATGGTCCGGGAGTTCGAGCCCCGCGTCGGGCTCTGGGCTGATGGCTCGGAGCCTGGAGCCTGTTTCCGATTCTGTGTCTCCCTCTCTCTCTGTCCCTCCCCCGTTCATGCTCTGTCTCTCTCTGTCCCCAAAATAAATAAACGTTGAAAAAAAAATTAAAAAAAAAAAATTAAATGGAGATCTTCTAATTTTATTATCCCTTATCTATTTATTAATTATATTTCTTCTATACATATCTATTAATATGATCAATATTTAACACTTATTTTCTCAAATACTTTTATTATATTTTTACATTGTCAGAAAACAAAAGACTACTATTCAAAATAGTGGCAATAATTTTGTAGTAGAAATCAAGAAGGAAACATGCAGGCTTTTAGTCGTCTTTACTGGAAAACAACAACAACAACCACTACATTTCCTGGAGCACATAACTATACTATCAAAAAGATCAATAACCACCTAGGATGTAAGTACAAAAATGTGTAATATTAGAAAATTACATGAGAATACAATGATATAATGCAATATTAGATACTGAAACAAAATTTGTTTGTTAAAATTTTGATTAAATTTCATTAATGTAAACTTCCACTGGAATATAATTACATGAAGACAAAGATATTTGTGTGTTTCATTCAGGGCTGGATTTGCAAGACCTAGAAAGATGTTTGATAATATAGGCTCTTGATAAATATTTACTGAATCCATACTGAATTAATGAGTGAGATCATTTCAAAAAGTGAGTAGTTAAAAGTAATTACATCAAAGGAGAATAGAATGAAGAGGAAAATCTACTCTGGTTATTTGTGGGCAACAGTTAATAGTTGACCATTGTGAGTTAAGAACTTATATTAGAAATCTGTGTGTGCTAGCATATGTAATGCTTAATGGCTTTAAACTATTTACTTACTTCCCTTGCTAATAAAGCACAAACACATCTGGCTCAAAGAATCAGTAGCATAATTTTTATTTCTCCCATCAATAGCCTCTAGACCTATTTTTCTAGTCAGACACAATTTCAAAATAAGTGTCCTCCATGCTTAACAAATACTTGCTGAATGGATGAATACAAAATTCACTTATTTACCGCAGTTGCTGATAAAATATGTACCCCAAGTTTCCTCTATAGAAAAGGAGTGACTTAAGATTTCTTGCTATTTTACTTGATTATACCATTACTATGATAAGGGTAAATATATTCAAAAGTCCCTTCTGAAGTTAAAAGGAAATCTAAAGCACAATCTTAAAAAATCTAGTGATGCCACATGTGTTTTATAAAGAAAGAAAAATGCCCTTGATATAGAAATGCTGTTCTACTGATTCTCCTCCAGCTTCTCTGTTACCTCTTTCTTTCTCTTCTTACCTGCCTCTTCTTTTCACCTCCTGTATGTAAGGGATAATATTCACTGTTTATCCTTTAGTGAGTTCATTGAATTTTACAGCGTCAACAAAGAGTTACTTAAAGTTTTCTCTCTCTCTCTCTCTTTTTCTGATAGACACACACAAACATACATGCACTCACACAAACTCTATCACCAGTTCTAACCATTTTCCTGTGCTTTGGGTCTGCATTTCCAGTTGCACAAGAATTCAAACACATCCAAAGCCAAGTACCAAATAAGAATTCCAAAACAATTCTACTGGTATTCTATAGAAATTACTATTTCTGCCAATGATACCATTTTCTTAGTCTCTCAAGCTTAAAACCTTGTTATCACCCTTATCTCCTTAATACATTTTCCATCCACCTACAATTAGTCACTAAATCCCATTGGTTTGACTTCCTTAATCTCTTCAATTGGTCTCCTCTGTTCCATTCCCATGGTCCCTTCTCTCATTACCTCTCAGTTGAATTATCATAATAGCCTCTTAATTGGTCTTCAGTCTTTCTCTACTCTAATTTTGTCTCCTGCTACAGATTAATCTTCCTAATGCACAACTCTAAGTACATCACCTTGCTGCTCACAAAATCCAGCAGCTTTCTGTTACCTAGAGGATTCGATATAAACTATTTTGTTTGGCATATATGACCTTTGTCTGAATCTTCCTTAACATATGCCCTAATGTCCAGCCGGAGTGAGTTATTTCCTACTTCCCAAGTGAATTCTAGGATTACCTGACTCTGTTTCTTTCATTATGTTTCTCTCCATCTGGAATATCCCTATTCCACAGTCCTTTTCTTATCCTTGTCCATAAAAATACCCTCAAGACACCACACAAATGCCCCAGCCCTCCAGGAGACTTTCTTATTCATGGTTTTATCATGTTGCATTCTATTTTCTAAATGTCCACAATACTTTGTAAATTCTTCTCATAGAACAATTACCACCTGTGACTTTACATTGGGATGATTTGTATAGTTATTGGATACCCCCTTTAGGAAAGAAGACAAGTTTTTAAATCTATTCACATTGTTTTCTCCTAACTCACAAAACATGGCATAATATTGTGCACACTGTAAACTTTTATAAATATATGCTCAATGAACTTTAAAAGGTGTTTGCAGTAATTTCGAAAAATGAGCCCTACCACTTCTGTGTTGACAGAAAGAGCCATATTCATATGGCTACCGTGCTGACATCAGCCAAGTGTTACCCAGCAACGGCTCAGAGAAGGGCACCAAAGTTAAAATGTATAGTGATGTTGACTATGAAAAATTAAAAGTGGGGCGCCTGGGTGGCGCAGTCGGTTAAGCGTCCGACTTCAGCCAGGTCACGATCTCGCGGTCCGTGAGTTCGAGCCCCACGTCGGGCTCTGGGCTGATGGCTCAGAGCCTGGAGCCTGTTTCCGATTCTGTGTCTTCCTCTCTCTCTGCCCCTCCCCCGTTCATGTTCTGTCTCTCTCTGTCCCAAAAATAAATAAACGTTGAAAAAAAAAATTTTAGAAAAATTAAAAGATAAGAAGCATGCTTTCTGCTTCCTTCATGCACATCACATAGAAGCTAATGTAATGCTAATCATACTGTGACTAATACATTCTTAAAAAGTAATTTATGTAAACTATGGTATTTGTTTCCAAAATTTCTCAAATAATAACAAAAGATTCATTATTTTTAAATAAACTGATCAAAGTCCTCAAATATCCAAATTTGGTTTTCAATTCTCTACGGAGAATCACTAAAGTTATAACAAAACAAGCTAATTTTAGCAATTAAATTGCTGTAAATAACTTCCTGGTAGTAAGTAAACACAAAGCCAAATCTCTGATATTTTTCTGTCTACTATTTCTTTGTCTTCTGTTATCCTGCTACACATGAAGACTGTTGTGCATAATAACAGCCCCTGCAGCACTACCAGACCCCTCTTTATCAAAACCAATCTGTGTTCTATCCACTGTACTCATAAAGCAAATAAGTACTTTAGAAATTTTATTTTATTAATTTTTAAATAAAATTTACTCCCAATGTGGGGCTTGAACTCATGACCCTAAGATCAAGAGTTCCATGCTCTACCAACTGAGCCAGCCAGGCACCCCTACTTTAGATATTTTAGATTTTCAAAAGGCAGAAGTTCACACTAAACTTGTTTCTGAATAATAGAGTTAAGTAGATACCACACATCATCTCTATGATTTCAAGTTACAACGACTTACTCAATAATTAATAGCAAGCTCTAATTCATAGCTTCCCACCATCCCAATGAGAGTTGGAGTGATAGGAAGCCTTGAAAATTAAAACAAACAAACAAACAACAACAAACCCTATAGTTGTTTGGTGCCACCAAATGAATAAAAGTTATCAGGGAAAGCATCTCAGTTATTTGTGATGGTTCTATAAATACTCTTGATGTGCTCAAGACATACTGCAGGGGCACCTGGGTAGCTCAGTCAGTTAAATGTCCAACTTTTGATCTCAGCTCAGGTCTTGATCTCAGGGTGGTGAGTTCAAGCTATATGTGGGGCCCCCTACTGGGTGTGCAGCCTATTTTAAAAAAAATAATGGGCGCACCTGGGTGGCTCAGTTGGTTGAGTGTCTGACTTTGGCTCAGGTCATGATCTCATAGTTTGTGGGTTCCAGCCCCACATAGGGCTTGCTGCTACCAGTGTCCAGCCAACTTTGGATCCTCTGTCACCCTCCCTCTCCGCCCCTCCTCCACTTGTCTTCTCTCTCTCAAAAATAAATAAAACTTTAAAAGAAAAAAAAAGAATAACATACCTCAATTATAAAGCTGTGGTAGGTAAAACTGCAGGTCTGTGGTGAGAAAGTTGAGCTCTCTCTCCTCCACTGGATATCTTGAGAAAGGAAGGGTAATTAGATTAAACAAACATCAATGAAGTGTGATTTACGGAAATAGAACAGGAAGCATCCTGCTCTATTGTTGTCTTAGGAGAATTAGTTTTCCTTTCTGGCTCATCCCAACTAATTGGAAGTACATGGGCAAAACATTTAGCTTCTGTGGGCCTCAGTTTCTTCTTACATGATACAAGGAAGCTGAACTTTACAAGCATTATGGGCTGTCCCTGCTTTCTTTCTATTAGGGAGAAACAGGCAGTGAACTTGTGATTAATAATATAATTTCAGGTAATAAGTGCTATGTAGAAAATAAATGGGACCAAAAGAGTGACTAGGAGGAAGGAAGGTAACATTTAAGCTGAACTGAGGCATATGAAAATGTGGCAGAAATGTAGGGAAAACAGGGAGTGCAAAGCCTCAAGGCAGGAAAAAGGCCACAATAAAACCTGGGGTAGTAATAGGAAATGACATTGGGGAGGAGCGTTTATGGTAAAAATTTTGAATTTGAGTTTAATACTACTGATAAAGGAAGCCATGGAAGAATTAGATGCTAGAACGTGACCTAATCAAAGCTTTAAAACCTGAGAAGCTATGTGGGGAATAGACTGTAGGGAATCAAGAGTGGAAATAGGTAAGGCAGAAGGATTAGGGAGGTGCTATGGACCAGGGCTTCCACAGGGAGCCAATGGTGAGAAAAAATTAGAGCTAAAACTATGTTTACGGGAAAGCAAACAAAAGAGTTGTTAATGGATTGGATGTGGGGTATGAGGAAAAAAGACGAGCAAGGATGCCTAGTTATTGATGTGGCCAAATACATGGTTTTATCCACAGTGATAAATTAATATATAGCCATGTTGGTAATTTGCAACACTTCAGCTGTATTTGTGGTTGGATTTCAGTGGAGATGTCAAGGTTGAAAATGGAGATTTGGGACACCTCAGCTTATAGATGACACTTAAAACCATGGGACTGGATAAAATCTTAAATGCTCCCACATTCACCTTTTTATTATCTAGCTGCAGAAGAATTGGATCAGGTACATTGAGTAATTCTTATTAAATTACTTGCTATGGTATTTTGAAGTTCTTTGTGCTGATTTAATGAACTGATACAGATGATGAGAGAAGCTATGAAGTGTGCTTCTGAAAATACATGGTTTTAGTTGTAGCTTAATTTAAGACTTCACTGTTGATATTTTATAACCATGCAGTATTTCCCAGGCATATCTTCACCTAATGTTTTCTTTCTCAGACTGAAAGGGAAGACACAAGTTTTATCATCTAAATTTATTTTGATTGTATCCCATTACCGTTTAGTTTCTGATCTATCCTAAGCCAATTGATTCCAATTAAGAACAAAGTTTTCTTTAATTTTAAATCCATTTAATTAATTGTTTTAATTCCAAACCTAACAGAGTTGCAGGAAAAATCTTGGTTTAAAGTTTATCTTTAATGAAGAAAACAGAAGATTGTAGGAACTGGAAACATAAGCTTCTATTGTTAGCAGTAAGTTCTTTCTCTGTTATAATAGAATTTTCAAGTTGCACCCTTATTTCCCCCTTCTTGTTAGGATTCTAAGATAAACATTTAAGTATGTTTTACATAAATGGAACAAAAGACAGAGGCTTAATTCCCTAATATATAAAAGGTCTTTATATATCAATAAGTAAATAAATAATGATGCATATCCCAACAACAACAAAAATTATGCATAGAATTAAGGCGCCTGGTTGGCTCAGTCGGTAAGTGTCCAACTTTGGCTCAGGTCATGATCTCACGGTTCGTGGGTTCGTGGGTTCAAGCCCCGCATCGGGCTCTGTGCTGACAGCTCAGAGCGTGGAGCCTGCTTTGGATTCTATGTCTCCTTCTCTCTCTGCTCCTCCTATGATCATGCTCTGTCTCATTCTCTCTCAAAAATAAATACTAAAAAAATTAAAAAAAAAAAGAATTAGGAAGGTCACAGAAAAAAGATGCTTAACCTCAATTTAGGCCCACTGTACTAGAATTTTTTCCCCAAATGTTTCTTATTTTAGAATGATAAATTCTAATTTTGAGAAATCTGCCACATAATTCTGTAACCACTGATCATACATTTCAGTTTCCTGGGCTCCCTAAACTATTTCTCTGAGTCTATGTTGTCCTCCTAATTCACCTCTGGATTTAATCCTAATCAGCAGAATCACTTTAGACCTAAACTGAAGGAAAGTAAGGCAGTGGAAGCAGGAAGTATTGCTAGTCTTAATTATCAGTCACCAGTTCTGAATTTTGGCTTTTGTTGATACATCTGCTAAATCTTTTTTTTGATAACTGATATTTTTCTACTTTCTAATTAATCTACTTTTTGAAATTTGTTTTCTATAGCTATTCTTAGAGTCCCTTTTGTATCTCTCTATATATTGAAATGCCTAAACTTTTCTTGAAGTTTCCTAAAGGGAAAACCAATTTTAAGATTACCACTGAACATTAATTAATATGTAAAATTTTCCTTGAAAGGTGGAATAGAAATATTTTTGAAAATTCATACCAAGGAAAAAATTCCTGAAATGACATTTTAGAGTTGAAAATTGGCAGTTACATTTAATACAGATATTGCTTCTAATGGGTAACAGGAAAATCTTCCTTAGGTCCTAAAACATTTCTTCAAAGAATTTCTTAAATTGCCCTTAAATATCCAGAAGCTAGGCATCAGAAGCTCAAAACTAAAAACTAACTTATTTTTTCTTCAAAAGGGAAAGAAAAGATGGATCATAGTGAGCCTGGCAGTCAGGCCAAGTCCAGTTGGAAGAAGGAAGTGAGGCAGTATCTTGGTAGCAGGCAAGGAGTTAAATGAAGCAATTCCTTCTCTCTCCTCTTAACAAAGACACTTACTTAATTTTTTTAAATTTTTTAGTTAAATTCTCCTTTGGTACCATTCAACTCTATCATAGTATCAGATCCAGTTTTGGTTATTTGTAACTTTTAAAAAATATATATTTATTTAAATTCAAGTTAGTTAACCTACAGGGTAATATTGGTTTCAGGAGTAGAACCCAGTGATTCATCACTTACATGTAATACCCAGTGCTCATCCCAACAAGTGCCCTCCTTAATGCCCATCACCCATTTTCCCCACCCACCCCCACCGTCCCTCCAGCAACCCTCAGTTTGTTCTCTCCATTTAAGAGTCTCTTATGGTTTGCCTCCCTCTCTGCTTGTATTTTATTTTTCCTTCCCTTCTCCTATGTTCATCTGTGTTGTTTCTTAAATTTCACATATGAGTGAAATCATATGATATTTGTCTTTCTCTGACTTATTATCCAAAGGATACAAAAATGCTTATTTGAAGGGGCACATACACCCCAATGTTTATAGCAGCACTACCAACAATAGCCAAATTATGGCAAAGCCAAAATATCCATCGACTGATGAATGAAAAAAGATGTGCTATATATACATACAATGGAATATGACTTGGTGATCAAAAAGAATGAAATCTTGCCATTTGCAACAACGTGGATAGAACCAGAGTGCGATTACGCTAAGCTATTTCTAACTTTTTACCTATGTGGTGATTCACATATATCATTATTGGCTTACTAACAGGATTTAACACTCTAGAATAGACAGAGCAACCAATGGGCAAAAACATGTGGTAATAACAAAAGGTTTTAACAACAGCTGCTGCAATGTTAGGTCCAAGGATGGTTCTCATGTGAACAACAACAGTAAAATCTGTCAGACCACATACTGCTCTTCTTTTACACCAGAGTAACCAACCTCTAACACAGCTGCTCAACCATTACCTCGGACATACTTACTGACGGTGACGTAGCCCGGACTGGCATCAGGATTCTGAATTGGCCACCTCACATGCAGTAGAGGCAGCTGGATTCCACAGTCCTTAGGTGGGTGCTACACCTTTAAAGCAGAAGCCACCTTTCCATCAAGCCAACATTTACCTAACTGAGAAATCCAGACACTGGCAGCTAGTCTGCAACTCTTGGAGATGTTGTTTTCCTAAAAGGAGATGGAGACAGTTTGGCTTTAAAAGACCTACCCTATGTCTCTTCCCCTGAAATCCAGAGCCCAGACTAAGTGCCAAATTGGGTTCCCTGCTGGGCAGCAAACATTTTTGCCATTAAACTCTCAATCTCAAATTTCAATCTGTCCCTTAGTCTTTATGTTTCATGTTTGTTTGTTTGTTTGTTTTTCCTTTCAGGGTCATAAATTAGTGACAAAATTAGTTTGGTTGATAATTATAGTTTAAAAAATAAACTTTGCAAACTAGGGTTTGAAAAAGCATATCTTGACATAACAAACTTAAAAGCAACAAAAGCAGTTCTTTTAGTTTGAAAAGAAATTATTTTTGGAGTTAAGAAACTGTATTAAATTGAATCTTTCCCAACCCACTCTCAGATAATAACCCATCAGAAACAGCATTAGAAAAAAAATATAAAAGAATGTTAATGGAGTATGTGGGCTAAGAAGACTTGGGTAAAATGTATCCATTTGATGTAAAATAGAAATAACTGTTAATTTGAACTATTTTTTTTTTAATCAAAAGCCAACTCTTCCATCAAAGTGCACTCTACAGCAAGGATGCAAAAATGGACTTCTTTGAAATACTTGAGAAATTAAAGAGACAACTCTGATTTTTTTATTTATTTATTTATTTATTTATTTTTTTAATTTTTTTTTCAACGTTTATTTATTTTTGGGACAGAGAGAGACAGAGCATGAACAGGGGAGGGGCAGAGAGAGAGGGAGACACAGAATCGGAAACAGGCTCCAGGCTCTGAGCCATCAGCCCAGAGCCTGATGCGGGGCTCGAACTCACAGACCGCGAGATCGTGACCTGGCTGAAGTCGGACGCTTAACCGACTGCGCCACCCAGGCACCCCAAGAGACAACTCTGATTTTAATCAAAGCATGAAACTTTTTCTTATAACTTATAGATATCATGCACTTCTGTACCCCAAATTTATATTCTTAGAAAGATACTCATTGAGGAAGGTGGTCTAAGAGTGACATTGGAAGACCCTGAACTCACCTCCTCCCACAGACACACTGAATCTATACCTACGTATATGAGTTTCTCCTGCAGAAGAACTGAAGGTTGACTGAACATTTCCTGTACAACAAATGATAGAGGGAGCACACAGAGAAGGGACATAATGGAGATGGAGACATAATAATGGAAATCCCCTCCCAGACATACAACCTGACACCTTTCAGTAAGAAAGGATATCACTGAGGGGCTTGCATAAGACTCATACAATCTGGGGAACAAGGAAAAAACAGCACTGTAAAGGGCAACTAAAATATAAGTGAAGGAAACGCATTTACTAACCATAGATCATCTGCTGAATGGGTGGGGAACTGCTGGAACTCTTTCCACGGTTGGAGGCACTGGAGAGTGCCATTTTTTAAATTTCCCCTTCCACCTTGGTGGGATACATAGGAACAGGGTCCAGGGGCTCTAGCCACCCTTTTAAGACTGTTATCAGCTCACGCTAGACCTCTGACCGACACCAGCTCCAGCCATCCCACCAAGGTGGTCCTGGCTTGGCTAGCTCCAGTCCCCCACTGCCCATACACAAGGCAGCACTGGCATGGCATGCCCCATGAGAACCACCCCCCCAGCCTATGCCCACTCCGGCTCCAGCCATGCTACCAGGGTGACCCTGACACAGAACACCCTGGAATCCCCCAGATCAAGCCTGTGTGAGCTCCAGCCATCTGCTAGGGAGATCCTGGTGTGGAGTACCACAGGAACCCCTGGCCCACACCCACTCCAGTTCCAACAATCCTGCCAAGATGGTCCTGGCACAGCACATCTTAGGACCCCCGGATCATGCCTGCACTGGATCCAACTGATCAGCCAAGGCAACCATAGTGAATGGTACCGGGGGACCCTCTAGCCCATGCCCACTTTAGCTCCAGCCATCCCTCCAGGGCAGGCCCAGTGTGGCACACACTGGGACTCTCCCAGCCTGCACTTGCTCCAGCTACAGCCTGTCCTTCAGGGCAGTTCTAAAGAGGAAAAAAAAAAGTTTTTACACCATGGCAACAATACAAAAAAGAAACTTAGCTCATTTCCCCAAGGAAACTTCTTAGAAAGAACATATTAATTTGATTATGTGAATTTAAACATAGTCTAAGTGTTTTAGTGTATAACCTGTAGGGATTGTGTGTGTGTGTGTGTGTGTGTAAGCATCCCACTAATCCTAGGACATGTTTTTTGAAGATCAAAACAATGTCTAACACATGGCCAGAAGAAGGTATTTATTGCATGAAAAAAAGTTATAATTATATGACAACTTAAATATTTGGCTAATTGTTAAAAATATATTTTTTAAATCTAAGGTCATGGGCATCTTTTCACATTCTGTAGTATAATCTACACAAAACAAGTCTTAAAAATCTCAGTGTTTATAGACACTTAAAAAACCATGCAGTCCCCAAACTCCCATATTTTGATCCATTCCACAAAATGTCTCACTAAGGTTTTCCAGATTCCGCTTCAACAAGTCCAGTGAAAATTCAAAATATGGATGCCTATATCCAGCAATATGGTGCTTACTTCACTTTCAGTCTCTGAAAATATAGTCAATTCTCATTATTTGTGGATTCAGTACTTTGAAATTTGACTATGCACAAAAATTTATTTGTAACCTCAAAATCAATACTCATAGCTTTTTCACAGCCATGCATGCCACAAAGTGGCAAACATTTCTTAATTATAGGACATGCTCCTTCCCAGCTGAGGAGCAAAATGACGCTCTGCCTTGTTTGAAATCTCATTCTGTAAACAAATGTTCTTTTGGGGATCTATTTAGTGCCATGTTTGAGTTTTTTTTTTCTGCATTTTTGTGGGGTTTTTTGTTAGTGATTTTGTTTAAAATAGCCTCCAAACGTAATGCCATGTGTGTGTGGGGGGGGTGAGTTTCTGTATTTCTGTGGTTTTTTTTGTTGTTGATGATTTGCTTAAAATAGCCCCCTAGCTTAATGAAGTGCTGTCTGGTATTCATAAGCACAGGAAGACTGTATTGTTCCTTACAGGAGAAAATACAACTGTTAGGTAAGCTTTGTTTAGGCAAGAGTTAGAGTGCTGCTGGCTATGAGTTCAATGTTAATGACTTAACAATATATATTAAATAAGGTAGCTTTAAACAGAAACACACATAAAACAAAGTTATGTATTGATTGTTTGGCTAAAAGTTGTAAGCAAGGGCTTATAGGAACCTAATCCTGTATTTCTCACTGTAGCAAAGATTCAATATTCAATATTCAGATTTTGTGGCAACGTTATAGAACATAACTATTGTGAATCATGAGAATTGGCTGCACAAACAAGCCCAATACAGGAATGAGTACTGAACTTTCCTTTCCTTTATGTATCTTAGTAGTCTCAAATGACAATTTTGAACTTCACATCTTTCTCACTGTAGAAGGAATGTATTTTATGGTATCATTTTTAATTTCTAATGATAAAAAGGTAAATAATTACAAATCATATTAACTATGATTATTATGCCTATCAACAAGACTTCCATTGTGGTTTTTTTCTGTCAAGAATTCTCTTTTGCAAAAATAGCCATAAATTATAGTCCCATGAAGTGAATTTCAAATCACCCCCCCATAGAAGTGACCAAGAAATAGCAAAACCATATTAACCCTGGGTAGAAAATGAATAGTGACATGATAAAGAATTGTGATAGGAAGAAAACTTTTAAATCTTCCAGGAAATTCATAATTCCTAATGTTTTTCTAGCATTAGAATTCCATGGCAGTTCTTCAGAAATAACCTTGGCAACTTTCAGTATTTCAAATGTGTGAGCAGGTCTTGATGGAGAATGAAAAGGTAAGTTAAGGTGTTGGTGGTATAGAAGTCAGAGAGTTGCATCAAGGAGGAGAATTAAAACTTTTGGATTAGCCTTCACTTAGACTAATAGTCTATTTTCTTCTTTGCCATGAGCCTATGGAATAGTCAGAAGAGAAGCAAAGATACAGCAGAGATATTTACCATGCATTAAATTTTCACACTTCCTAACATCTCCCAGCCTCCTTGTAGTGAAGCAAGGTTATGTAACTAGTTCTGGCCAATGATGTTTGAACAGAAGTGACATTCTCTTCTGGTAGAAGCCTAGAAGTAGGTCTGCTCCCCTCCACTTCCTTCATACTCTTTCCCCCTGCTACAGCAGACCCGAGAGGGCAGCATCTCTGTTATTCTGGGTTACTGAAGAAGAAGCAGACCTCTCCCACCCAACTTGATGAGTCATCATCATGAGGAATAAATGTTTTGTTAAACAGTTTTGACTTTGGGATTACTTTATTACATTATTGTTGTTTTCAAAGTTCCTCTTTATTTATTTTATCCTAAATGTACACGTGAAGTATTCTGGGTAAGAGACAAATTTTTTCGTAAATTCCTCACATTAAATGCTAATTCACTGGGCCATACTTGCCCTACTCCTTACCTTTAGAGTAGTACAATGAAAGGCATGCCAGTTGTCTTACGTGGGGGGACAAACATCCATAGGAGAGATAAGAAAAATTTATTTTTCTCTGCTTATAAAAAGGAAGGAGGCAACTATCTTCCTCCCCTTTTGTAAATAAATCTCTCTAGGAGCCACATAGCCCTTGTATGTCTCAACTTGTAAGAACATCTACCTAGAGCAGTCTTTAAGGTTTGGAGCTTCATCCCTTTCTGACATGTGAATCCCTACTGAGAGAGCCCTCCAGTTTACTAGACACTGGGTTTTAAAGTAGGGACCTAGTCAAGGCTCTAATCAGTTGGTCTTCTTGGAAGATAGGAGAAGTTTTATTTTCCTTTCAAATTAGAAAAATTAACTAGACAAATGACTACAGAACTAATTTTCATGGTATGTGAAGATGGTTTCTACATTCTAAAAGAAGTGAAAACAAACATTCTCTGATTTTATCATTTTTAAATTTCTGTGGTCCAAGAGCTAAAGGAGGCAGCACATTGAGAACTCCAGGGAAGTTTTATGTCCCCACACTTATCATGGTCTAGCCTCACCTGAATAATAAAAGAGTTAAAAGTTAGACAAATTTAGGGGTACCTGGGTGGCTCAGTCAGTTAAGCATCCAACTCTTGATTTCAGCTTTGGTCATGATCCTGGGGTCATGGGATGGAGTGCCAAGTCAAGCTCCACACTGAGCATGGAGCCTGCTTGAGATTCTCAGTCTCTCTCTCTCTCTCTCTCTTTTTCTCTTTCTCTCTCTCCTCCTCCACCACCTCCTCCTCCTCTGCCCCTCTCCCCAGCTCGTGCTCACTCTCTCTCTCTCAATTAAAAAAAAGCATTAGACTAATTTGGCTAAAGAACAGTTTATATAAATGAAAATAGAAAAGATGAGCCTGAAAAGGAAGACTGCATATATACTTTTGAGAACTAAGAATGTCAGTCAAGAATTTGGTATTATATTCATCCAAAAGCATTATGATGACTTTCAAGGCCTTGTTATCCAAAGATATCTGTACATCCATCTGGATATCTCTAACAATTATCCAATATATTCAAATGTGAGGGAGACTCAAAGCAGTAGTAAGTCTATAGGAAAAAGAAAAAAAAAGGAACTTCCTTTGAATAAATTCTGAAAAAGCCATAGTCTTTAGAAGAAGCTAGGGAGTCTGACTCTTTGAAATCTTATTCGAATTTAGTATAATAACTTAAAGTAACTTAACCAATGGACCTGGCCCAGAATGTGCCTAAAGGGGACAACCATTTCCCCAAGCTTGGCTTCTACTGTCACCTCCACCCTACTTTTTTCTCATGATGATCTCTAGCAGGTGTCTGACTATAAATTGGACTTGGTATCAAAAGGACCAAGAGAAACTTCAAATTTTTCCTTTAAAGGTTGAAATAAAATGTTCAAGCTGAGGTTATGTTATTATTCTATTAAGTGAAGTTAAATGGAGATCTAAATATCAGTTTTAAAATATTTCTCAATGTAAATTCTAATCCAAATTTCAAAAGGGATGTGAGATTTTCTTGAGGGATGGGGGCTTTACAAATATAAATCTTTGGTATATCATGTGTCAAAGATTCCTCCTTCTGTAAATAGAAAGTCTAGTGGAACCCAACATAAAATAACACAAACTTTATCCATAGCTTTAATCTTTTCTTCTTGAATTTAGCTCATCAACACAGAGCCACAGGAGTCTGCCTTTGAAAATCTAACATTCTGCCTTGAGATTAGAATTGCTGATGAAAAAAAGGAAGTTTCTCTCTCATCAAATCCATATCCTCAAAATATTGAGGTAAAAAGGGAAGTGATCCAAGACGGTAGTGGAGAAAGAGCCTGAACTCACCTCCTCCCAGGAACACACCAAATCTACAGCTACATATGGAATAATTCCTGCTGAAAAAGAAGCCAAAACTAGTTGACTAGCTCCTTCCACAACAAGGGATAAAAGAATCACAATGGGATGAATAGGAGAGGCAGAGGCATTTTCTCACCAAAAACTTGACCCTCCAGTGCAGCAAACCACAACAGGGAGGGATCTCACAGTCCTAGCGCTTTTTTCTGTGGAATGAGAGGTTTGTCCCCCACATAAGGCAATCCAATCTTTGGGACCTGCCCTGGAGAGATGAGGCTCTAAAAACATCTGGCTTTAGAAACCAACAGGGCCTATATCCAGGGGACCCAGGGGGCTGTGGGAATCTGAGAGATTCTTTTTGAGTGGCCTACAAGTGGACTCACTCATCCTGGGATCTAGCACAAAGGCAGGAGTTTGGATTATATGTTGAGGAGATTCATTTGCTACCCTTAGGTCATTTGCTAAGGGGCTTTTTTTAGGGACAGAGGTGTGACAAGTGCCATTTTTGCATTCTTCCTCCACCTTACTGTCTCAGGCAAGCACACATGGACACAGCCACAGTAAAGCCATGAGTGGGCCTTGCCGCCAGTGCCCTGTGCCCTTTCTAGGCCTTGCTAAAACCATGGAAGTGACCTAAGTACTCTTCTTTTCAATCTCTAAACTGGGTGTGATCAGTCCATAGTGCTCTTCCCCTGCCTCTCTACAGCTGTGGACATGCCTTACTCTCAACATTCTCTTGCAGCCTTGCTAGAGCTGGCAGATAAGCTGTCCACAAGGGAACACCCTTTAATCTCCTGGCTTTGGTGGACAGAGATGTTTGCATCTGGAACAAGTGGAAAGATAGTTCTGGGCAGGTGACCATACCCAGGGCAGTACACAGACAGCACAGTGAAACACATCCCAGTCTGTCTGTAATAAAGACCCATTTGCTTATTCTGTAACTTCAACCCGAGGGACAGGCTTTAGATATGTCACATATCTATAGGCATAGAGACACTCCAGGAACATAGGCTGGGAGAGATGCCCTCCCTTGGCCTCACCACACCCCACTAATATCTCCCAGAAAGAAACACGTATACTTGTCTGAAGCCCCAAGTTTTGCAACTGTCACCGAGGGACACCTCAAGATCTCCGGGTCTGGAGGTCAGCAAGTTTACAATTGTTAACCCACAAGACTGTATATATTTGCAGACTTTAAAAGCTGCTGCCTGAGAAGCTGCATCCAGTCAGCCAGATGGGATACTTTGAAGGAAATCAAAGATACTTTGAAAGAATTCAAAGGAATGCTTATAAAGAAAGCTCACTGAAATTGGGAGAAAAATGTATCAACACAGTGAGAATATCAACAAAGAGATAGGAAATGTAAGAGAGTACCAAACAGAAGTCACAGAGATTAAGGATACAATAATTGGACTGAAAAGTACACTACAAGGGTTCAACACCAGACTGGAAAAGCAGAACAGATCATCATCTAGAAAGTAAAGTAATGGAACTTACCCATTGAAAAGACCATCAAAAATAATTTTAAAAATGAAGATAAGGTACCTCTAGACAACATTAAGCAGAATAATAGTTGTATTATAGAGGTTGAGAAAGAGAGGAGAGAGAAAAAAATGGCTGAAAACTTATTCAAAGAAGCAATGGCTGAAAATTTCCCTAATGTAGGGTAGGAAACACAACCAGATCTTAGAAGCCCAGAGAGCTGCAAATAAGATGAATCCAAGGAGTCATGAGAAGACGTATTATAATTAAAATGTCACAAGTTAAAAATAAAGAGAGCATCTCAAGAGCAGCAAGAGAAAAAACAAATTGTTATGTACAAAGGAAACACCACGAGGCTCTGAGCAGATTTCTCAGCTGAAATTTCTCAAGCCAGAAAGGAATGGCATGACAACTCAAAGTGCTTAAAGGGAAAACCTTTCAACCAAGAATACTCTACTAAGCAAGTCTCATTCAGATTTGAAATAGATAAAGAGTTTTCCAGACAAGTAAAAGCTAAAAGAGTTCATCACTATTAAACTGGCCTTAAAAGAAATATTAAAGGGACTTCTTTAAGCTGAAAAAAAAAAAAAACGGCACTAATTAATAACAAGAAAGCATAAGAAAGTAAAAATCTCACTGGAAAAGGTACATGTATTGTAAAGGTAATGGATTAATCAATTATAAAGTGAATATGAAGTTTAAAAGACTGAAGTAGTAAAAATAACTATAATTAGAATAAGCAGTAAAAGATGTAAAACATAAAACATGTTAAGGGGGATAAAAAAGTGGGGTTTTAGAATCTGTTGAAATTTAACTTGCTACAACTTAAGATGGACAGCTATGCACATATGTTCTTATATGTGAACCACAAAACAAAAATTTACAGTAGATACCCAAAAGATAAGGATAAAGGAATCTAAACACAGCACTAGGAAAATCATCAAACCACAAGAGAGCAGAAGAAGAAAGGAACAAAGGGGAACTACAAAAACAACCAGAAAATAATTAACAAGATGGCAATAAATACATGCCATAATAAAAACAATAAATAATTAAAAAAAATAAAAACAATAAATAATTATTTTAAGTGTAAATAAACTAAACTTTCCAATCAAAAGACATAGAAGGCTGAATGGATTAAAAAAAAAAGACCCATCTATATACTGTCTATAATAGACTTAGTTCACATCTAAAAACACATATAGACTGACAGTGAAGGGAGAGAAAAAGATATATTCCATGCAAGTGGAAATAAAAAGAAAAAAGCTGGTGTTATCATATCAGACAAAACAGACTTTAAAACAAAGACTTTAATAAAAGACAAAGAAAGGCATTACATAGTGTTAAAAAGGTTAATCCAACAAGAGGATATATATGACATAATATAACATTTGTAAATGTTTATGCACCCAACATACAAGCACCTAAATACATAAAGCATATTAACATTTCTAAAGGGAGAAATAAAGAGCAATACAATAATAGTAATGGAGTTTAATACTCAATTTACATCAATGGATAGATCATCTAGATAGAAAATCAATAAGGAAACATCAGCCTTAAACAACACATAAGACTAGGTGGACTTAATATATGTAGAATATTCCATCCCAAAGCACTAGATAGAATACACATTCTTTGCAAGTGTATATGGAACATCCTCCAGGATAGATCACATGGTCACTCACAAAACAAGATTCAATAAATTTAAGAACACTGAAATCATATTAAGTATCTTTTCTGACAACAATGGTATATAACTAGAAATCAATTACAAGAAGAAAACTGGAACAATCACAAATATGTGGCAATTACACAACACCTACTGAGCAACCAAGAGTCAGTAAAGAAATAATAGGAAATTATGGGAAATAATAAGGATCAGAGCATAAATAAATGAAATAGAAACTAAAAAAAAATAGACAAGATCAATGAAACTAAAGAGCTGGTGTTTTGAAAAGATAAACAAAATTGAAAAACATTTTGCTAGGCTATACAAGGGGAAAAAAAGAAGGCTCAAATAAATAAAATCAGAAATGAGGGGTGCCTGGATGGCTGAGTCGGTTAAACATCTGACTCTTGATTTTAGCTTAGGTCATGATCTCACGGTTCGTGAGATCAAGCCCCTCATCCAGCTCTGTGCTGACAGTGTGGAGCCTGCTTGGGATTCTCTATCTCCCTCTCTCTTTGCTTCTCTCTCCCTCTTTCTCCCTCTCTCTCTGACCTTCAAAAATAAATAAACATTAAAAAATGAAATCAGAAATGAAAATGAAGTCACAAATGATATGACAAAAATACAAAGGATCATGAGACTACTGTGAACAATTATATACTAACAAATGAAAAAACATAGAAGAAATTCTTAGAAACATACTATTTTTCCAAGACTGAATCACTAAGAAATAAACAATCTGAATATACAGATTACTACTAAGGACATTGAATCAGTATTCAAAAACCTCCCAAGAATCAAAAGTCTAGGACCAGATAGATTCACTGATGAATTCCATCAAATATTTCAAAGATTTAATACCTATCCTTTTCTAACTCTCCCAAAACACTGAAGAGGAGAGAATTCTGCTAACTTCATTTTATGGGGCCAACATAACCCTGATACTAAAACCAGACAAGGACACTACACACACACACACACATACACACACACACACACACACAGGCCTATATTCATACAACATAGATGCAAAAAGTCAACAAAATACAAGCAAACCAAATTCAATAATACATTAAAAGGATTATACACCATGATCAAGCAGAGTTTATTCCAGGGATGCAAATATACTTCAACATTTGCAGATAAATCATTGTGATATACCACATTAACAAACTGAAAGATAAAAATCATATTATCTTAGTAGATGCAGAAAAGGCATTTAACAAAATTCAACATCCATTTATAATAAAACTCTCAAACAAAATACTATAGAGGAAACTTGCCTCAGCATAATAAGGCCATACTGAGAAACTCTTGGGTAACATCATACTCAAGAGTGGAATGCTGAAAGCTTTTCCTTTAAGATCAGGAGCAAAAGAAGGATGACCACTTTTACCATTTTGATTCACCATACTGTTAGAAGCCAGAGCAATTAGGTAAGAAAAGGAAATAAAAGGCATCCAAATTGGAAAGGAAGAAGTAAAAGCGTCACTATTTGCAAATGGCATGATACTACATATAGAAAGCCCTAAAGACTTCAAACAATATATATATATATATATATATATATATATATATTTATGTGTGTGTGTGTATGTATATTAGAACTAATAAATAAATTCAGTAAAGTTGCAGGATTCAAAACCAATATACAGAAATCTGTTGTCTACTGATCCACTAATAGTAAACTATTAGAAAGAAATTATGAAAACAATCCTGTTTACGATTGCATCCAATAAAATGCCTAGGAACAAATTTAACCAAGGAGGTGAAAGACCTAAAATGAACACTCTACCATTGATTAAATATTGAAGAAGACACAAAATAAATGGAAAGATATTCTATATTTATACACTGGAAGAATTACCATACTTAAAATGTCCATACTACCCAAATCAATCTATGGATTAAATGCAATCCCTGTCAAAATTCCATGGTATTTTTTACAGAACTAGATCAAATAATTCTAAAATTTTTATGGAACTGCAAAAGACATGAAATAGTTAATGCAATCCTGAGAAAGAAGAACAAAATTGGAGATATCATGCTCCCTGATTTCAAACTATCATACAAAGCTATACTAATCAAAATAGTATTACATTGCATTAAAGCAGACACACAGATCAGTGGAACAGAATAAAGAACCCAGGGGGAGAAAAAAATACATATATGGCCAATTAATTTACAACAAAGGAGCCAAAACTATGCAATGGGGAAAGGACAGTCTTTTCAAATGGTTCTGAGAAAACTGGACAACCATATAAAAACAATGAAACTAAGCCATGATCTTATACCATACACAAAAATCAACACAAAATGAATTAAAGGCATGACTATAAGAACTGAAACCATTATACTCCTAGAAGAAAACTTTGGTAGTAAGCTCCTGGACATAGCCTTTTAATTTTTGGATTTGAGTCTAAGTGGAGGCAACAAAAGCAAAAATAAACAAGTGGGGATACGTGAAACTAAAAAGCAGCAGAAAGAGCAAAGGAAACCATCAACAAAATAAAAAGGCAACCTACTGAATAAGAGAAAAGATTTCCAAATCATATATCTGATAAAAGGCTAATACCCAAAACACATAAAGAATTCAAACAACTTAATAGCAGCAAGCAAACAAGCAATCTGATTTAAAAATGGGTAGAGGATCTAAACAGACATTTTTTTTTTCCCAAAGATATACAGATGGTCAACAAGCACATGTAGAGAAAGGCAAATCAAAACCACAATGAGATATTACCTCACATCAGTTAGAATGGCTATTATCAAAAAGACAAGAAATCACAAGTATTAGAGAGGAAGTGGAGCAAAGGAAATCCTTGTACACTGTTGGTTAATGTAAATTGCTGCAGCTACCATGATAAACAGCATGAAAGTTCTTAAAAAAATTAAAAGTAAAAGTATCATATGATTCAGCTTTGTTACTTTTCAGTATTTACCAGAATGAAACGAGAACACTAACTTGAAAAGATATATGCACCCCTATGTTAATCGCAGCACTATTTACAATAGCCAAGATTCTGAAAGAACCTAAGTGTCCATCAATGGATGAGTGGATAAAGAAGATATCACACACACCCATACACACACACACACACACACACACACACACACAGGAATACTATTTAGCCATGTAAAAGAAGAAAATTTTGCCATTTGTGACAACATGGTTGGACCTTGAGAGTATTATGCTAAGCGAATTAAGTCAGAGAAAGGCAAATACTGTATGATTTCACTTTTCAATGGAATCTAATAAAAACAGCAAACAAAGAAAACAAAATTTATAGAGACAGAGAACAGATTGGTTTGGTTATCAGAGGGGAAAGAAATTGGGGGGTGAAAGAAAGGGTGAAGAGGTAAATTGTATGGTGATGGATGGTAAATAGACTTACTGTGGTGATCACAAATATCAAATATGTATACAAATATCAAATTATTATATCATATAACTGAAATTAATATAATGTTATATACCAATTTTACCCCAGTAAAAAATAGAGGTAAATAAATCATGACTGTATTTGTTACATTAGTTGTTCATATGACTATGGCGTTCACATGGTATTTGTTTTTAGTTGTAATTCACCTGTAATTTAGTTTGACATCTGGGAGTCAATATCCGAAGCATTCCTAGTTATAATTCTCTAGCTCTTAATACCGTATAATTAAAGTGTTTATAGGCATTGTGAATTTAATTGACATGTAAAAATATGTTTATAGATGATAAGCACATAATTTTCATATCAAACATCGAAAGTAAGTGTGAAACTTTTTTCCTTGTAATTCTTTTGACAGAGCCTCTTTCAATGGTTTAACTTATTTTTTTCTCATAATTATGTTATTGAGTAGTTTTGGCTCAAAATTAGAGAATTTATTTTAGCCTTGATAAGGATCCAAATGCTACAGGACATGTTGAAAACTGAATTAAAGACAAACTTAAATAATTTAGAAGACAAAAACAGAGAGATGAGTAAGAGTTGGAGGGTATAGGGACACAAAAAATTAATTACAAAAGAAACACTTATTTTGGAGGGGAAAATAAGTGCTTCTACAGCATTCTTCCACTCCTCCCCAACCCTGTTTAGTGACTTAGAGTTTCTGTGGCATGAACTAGACATGAATTTAAATGTCCGTTGGTCTGTCACTTTATAGGTACATGTCCTTGGACACACTTGCATTCTCTCTTAGCCACAGTTTTTTAATATGTAAAAAAATCTTCTCTGTCTCACTCCTTAACCATTAACTTGCTAGGAAATCTTTGTTAAATTCCACGGCTCTACCTTCAAATATATCCTTGTTGCTCCAAATCCTCATTATACCTTATCTGATTATTGTAATATGCTTCTCCTTTGTCTCCTGCTTCCAATCTCGCTCTTTCTGTCCTTAATGCAGAAGCCACCGTGAACCTTTGAAAATTTAGGTCAGATTGTATCGTTCTGCTCCTCTAAACATTCCAGTGACTCCCCTTCTCATTCAGAGTAAAAGCCAAGGTTCTTACAAAGGCTTACAAGATCTGACCTGCTCTGCTCCGCAGTGACCTCTAACTAGGCTCTCTCACTGCTATGCTCCTGCCACTCTGACTTTTTTTGATATTCTTTGAATCCAACAGGCACCTGCATTAAGAATACTCTTCCCCCAGATACCTCATGTTTTTGCTTAAATATTAACTCATCAGTGAGGCTTTCTTTGACCATTTTAAAATTACCACTTACCCCTCCCTGCTCTACTCACTATCACTCTTTCTCACTTTAATTTTTCCAATGGCACTCCACCTTCTAACATACTATATCATTTGCTTATTATGCTTATTGCTTAGCATCTTTCTTCCCCCTTTAGGATGTAAACTTAACAAAGGAGGGATTTTGCTGCTTTGTTCACTGATGTATATCAAGCTCCCAGAACAGTGTGCTGAAGCTGGTAGGTGCTCAATGAGTATTTGTTAAATGAATGAATGAATAAGTGTCTATGCCAATAAGTGTTGTTTTGAAGATTAAATGGTTTGATAGTCCTTCTATATTCTTGCCGAGATATTTCTAAACTTTTCTGCTTATAAAATGCCATCAGTTATCCCCCTATTCTCAACTGGATAAGAAATAAACATTAAAAAGAAACACCATGTAACAACAGTTTTAAAAAGATTACAATGAGCTATACATTTTTTATTCATTAATATATTTGCTTGCTTTGAGGTCTAGAGCCCTATGCCACTGACACATTCATAGTGTTATTAGATGTAGCTTAGCTAATCCTATGGCTAGGCTAATAGAACATCCTGAAAAGATTAAGCTTCTGTGGAAACAGTAAATACATACACACACACACACACACACACATACACAGTCAAAAACAATAATCAGTTTTAAAATCAAGTGAAGGAAGATCAACAATAACACTAAGAGGTGACAAAAATATCCTGAGATCTAATTAATGTTTCCACTGCAGTTAACATAGTACCAGCTTAGTTAACTGCATGATGAGCAGGAAAAAAAAAAAAAATGACTATCAATACCTCATTGCGCTGTGGTGAAACATATATCATATAATGTGTGAAGCACCTATTCCTCAACAGTTGATTTTGAATATCAAAACCAGGGGTACTGCACTTTATAGTGTGGTGTCAAACTCTTCCATGTTTTTAAATTTGATTTTCTCAGATTATAACAAGCAAAGCACACTTTTTACATTAAGTTAATCTCTCCAATAAATTTCCCTCTTGAGAAGGTCTGTGTAGATTATTATGCATAGGCCAATATTTTGTCATTCTCATTTATAACTCAGTCTTCTGTGATTTTCTGATTCACACAAATAAAGAGACAAAATTGAATGTTTAAACCTAATGTCTAGTCTCTGAACCCAGACAGTCATCATGTCGGTGTAGACCCCTCATGAAACACAGTCTGAAACGGCCCCCTAATTGTCTCTACCATATACTAAGTGTAATTACAATCTTTCAGTAAGTTTCAGGACATAGTCTCTCTTCTCTAGGAAACTCTCAATATACTGATGAGATAAAAAATTAATTTTCTTACTCTCTTGAAATGATTGTTATATATGTGTGTGTATAGGCTAAAAGTCTGAAGTAACTGCCTAAATTATCCTTGAG
This sequence comes from Lynx canadensis, assembly GCF_007474595.2. Taxonomy (NCBI): domain Eukaryota; kingdom Metazoa; phylum Chordata; class Mammalia; order Carnivora; family Felidae; genus Lynx; species Lynx canadensis. Next base: position 149,773,559 of record NC_044303.2, on the reverse strand, counting down.
GGCAACTCAAAGATATATTTAAATGGATATATATTGAGTTCTATGAACATAGAAATTAAATGAAACCTTGAACAAATGTTGCCAAAAATTGTTTCTAAATCTGCCAACTCTTGCTTCCATCCTTTTAACAGTCATTTTTGTGACTCATAGGCTACATTTTAACAGCTAAATTTTAGCCTTTTTAAATTCTCTTAACATGTTATTTTGGTTTGCTGCTTGGGAAGTTTTTCACGTTTTCAAATTGATGATTGATTTTGATGGGGTTTTGGGGTAATGAGGGGTTTGGAGCCGATGGCCAAAAAAGAATTCTTGAAGACGTCTTTGGTGCAAAAAGGTGATTTTATTAAAGCATGGGGACAGAACCCATAGGCAGAAAGAAATACACTGGGGTTGTGACAGGTAACTGATCATATGCCCCCAGGTTGGGAGGGGATTAGGGAGAGCATAAGTCCCTAAAGAATTTTGGAAGCAAGGTTTCCAGGACTTTTGAGGGGCTAGATTTGTTGGGAAAATGGCATTTATTACTGTTTAGTAAAAACTCAGTCATGAGACCCTTCAGATGTATATAAGGGGGCCATAAACTTGGGGTATGATTACCAGCATATATCCTGGAGGAGTTGAGATAAAGGAAGTTTCCAAAAGGAATTTTTATATGTTAAAGTAGGTTTACAGGATTGGGGAGGGGGTGGTCAGGATAATGTTAAGCCAAGGTTCCCTTTTGCCTCTAGCAAAGTGTCAACATCGAGGCAGCTGAGCTCCTAGAGGGAGGTCACTCTGCCTGTTTCAAGGACTTGTCAATGGGCAGTAAGGGAATTTAGTTTTTCATTTGCCTTTGTTTTCCATACCACCATGGCAAGCACTTAAACCCCTTTCCTTGGTTTTTGGGTAGGCAGGAGTATCCAAGGAATATCACACATATTCTACCTGGGGGATGGGGCGGGTGCTATTAGCCTGTACTTTGCCCTCAGCTTGCCTTATGCTTTGTCCTCAATTTGACTCCAGAGTGTTGAGGTCCGAAGTTTTGTCTTAGTGAAGAATATTCTTAACAATGTGATATTTTGGAGTCTATCATGATTACTTACAAACTTTACAAAAGAGGTTGTCATAGCAACCAGAGCTTAGTAGCTCAGTGTTCCAGATTTTCAGATTTGTTTTTCATACTTAAGTAATATCATCCCTCTGCAGTGCTTTAGACCACTTGTAAAATAAATGAAATGTTTACCAGGAGCATTAAAGAGAAATGCTTAAGGAATTTCCTATAAATAAATGTTTCTGTGCAATTTGCAAATGTATGTCTCTATATAAATGTATGTGTGTATATGTGTTTTATCTATAATACGTATGTAAATATATGCTTTGTGTGACCCATCCTCTTCCCCACATATCTATGACCTCAAATTCTGCTCACCCTTCAAGACTCAAACTCCACAAAATTGTCTCAAATACACCAAGTATTCAGCTTTCCCATTCTCTCATAGCCCTTTTGAACCTCTGGTCCTACACTTATCCTATCCTAATTGTACTCAATTAAACTATGTAAGCATCTATCTTTTTTAATTTTTTTAATCTTTATTTATTTTTGAGTGTGAGAGGGAGACAGAGTGCAAGCAGGCAAAGAGCAGAGAGAAAGGGAGACAGAGAATCCCAGGGGTCTCCAGGCTCTGAGCTGTCAGCACACAGCCTGACGTGGGGCTTAAACTCGTGAACCACAAGATCACAACCTTAGCTGAAGTCAGACATTTAATTGACTGAGCCACCCAGGCACCCCTGTAAGCATCTATCATCTTTATCTCTGGGTTTCTGCACTCCTGAAAGATGGGAAATACCATCTTACTTCTTGCTATGTTTCTCTCAAAGACCACTACAGCAACTTAAAATGTAGGAATTAAATAGATATTGAGCAAAATATATGTCTTTGTCAAGCAACTCTTTGGGCAGGGCACATAGAGTTCTGCTTGATGGAGTACCGATATTCTATGTACATATGCAAATAGCACTGCCTTCAACTTTAGAGTTCACATTTATCTTATTAAATATTAAAATGAGCTCTCTGTAGAGTACTACCTCTTACTGTCACTTGATTAACTGCACTATAAAGTTATTTTATAATGCCAGAGAAAGTGCTAAGTATTCAAGACATCAAAAGACTTTACCACGGGTCTTAGAATGTAGAGGCCTTAAGATCTTAAAACCAGAATTAAATTAACTGTAGAGATAGAGAAGCCAAAATACTTTTCACATTGGCTGGCCTCGTTAAGAATTTTCTATTTTCATTCTTTTTCGAGCCACAATGTAAAGATCCAGTTTTTGTATTTTGTACAATATAATAGAATTGCTAAATAATCTAATAAAGTGCATAGATAGTACAAATCTATTATGGAAACAAGAAAATTAGGGGGCAACAAGAAACATTATTTTCCTGCATTTCATTTCCAAGTATCTCTTATAGTGAATATTCTGTCTTTCCATTTTTAATGTTCTAACTCTGACTGACTTTCATGTTCCTATTCTCACATTACTGCTTCCTGGTTATTCTTCTTTCCCCATTTCTTTTCTTACTAGGCTGTCAGGAAGGTAGTTACAAATTAATATTAGTCTTGTCACCTGCAGGTTCAGAATTGTAAAGTATTGCGGCCCACCATCAATCCTAGACTTTCAGTTGTCACATCAACCCTCCCCACCTATCCTGCCCGACCATGACCTTTCCTCTACCACAAGTATCTGTCTAGTCTCATCTTAGGGTACTCAGTTAGGCGAGGGGCTCTTCACACTTGCAGAAATCTTACTTATTTTCATATCTTCAACTATGTTCATATTTTTCTGTATACTTGGAACGTTCTTCAGTTTAATTCACTTCCACAAACATTAACTGAGTACCTAATGTTTACCAGAGACTGTGCTATGTCCTAGGGACACAAAAATGTAAATATGGAGCAGTTGCCTTTAAGGATAGTTCATTCTTTTAATCTTTCTTTGTCAATCCTTTGGTCTTTCCTGTACATGCTACTTACAATACTTCTGAGAAAAAAATTTCTGATTTAATTGACCTGATGCTGCTCATTCTTTTACTCCATATATTCTCTTACTCCATATTCCATATTTCTTCTTCAGTTGTGTTGTCATCTGTAACTTCTTAGGCCAGATTTTTCTCTGGGAAATGCTTTGAAAATTCTAGAACTTGTAATAATATTCATGTGGGATCCAAGGAATTTAACAAAAATCCCCTACCCCTGGACAAGCAGAGCAAGACTAACTCCATTTTGTGCTACACCCACCATCTCATGTATAACCCCCACATGACCTACTTATTGCTTAAGACACTCCCCCACCCTAGTCAAGCCACTGAGCACACCCTTACTGGAAACAGGCTCATAAAGGAATGTGGAACCCCTAACCGCCGAAGAATGTAAACCCTGTCTTTTGCCCGCCAAACTTGCGTGCCAATTCTGACCAGAATGATAGGCTAGTTCAAACAGTTACTATAGGGTAAATTGTAATTCAATTGGCCACCTGCGTGTGGACTGACATGAATGTGCAACTTTCTGTGTGTGTTACAATCTCATTGGCCACTGGCCCTTATAAAACTGCTATGCCTTTTAACATAGGGGTCCAAGTCCCTGTTCCGCTGTGTTGGGTATACTTGGGCCCAAGCTCGAGCTTGCAAATAAACCCTCATACGTTTGCATCTGTATTGGCTCCTTGGTGGTCTCTCAGATTCGAAATCGGGGGCATTACATTCATATTTCCTAAATTATTTAATAGGTCACTTAATAGGTATATTTAAAGCATCTTTATGCTCTGAAACTTTTACATATAAAAATTTTATACCCTGCGGAGTTCTGGAAGAGACTAATCTATAGTGAAAATAATCAGAAGAGTTGTTGCTTCTGAGATAATGGGGACAGTGATTGACAGGGAGGGGGCACAACAAATAGAACTTTCTGTGCTTAAAGTTTGCATTACACAGGAGTATATGTTCATCTAAATTCATAAAGTAGCCACTAAGATTTTGTCCTTTTTGCTGTATATAAATTTTACTTTTTTATGTCTTTGTTTTGTATTTATTTCTTAGCTGTTTTATGCCTTTCCTTCATAGGGTGAAGTCCTGAACAAAGGAAGTTCTGTCCTCTTGGAACTTGGGGGCTAGCACAGTGGTACACAGAAGCATTCTGATGAAGCTCGCTGAAGCCTCTCTTTTTGGGTTCTTATACAGGCTTCATTACACAGGTATGATTGATTAACTCATTAGCTAGAGTGATTGATTCAACCTCTAGCCCTCTCCTCTCTCAGAAAAGCAGGGAATAGGACTGAAAATTCCAACCCTCTCATTTAAGGTTGTTTCTCCTGGCAATCAGATTGCATTCTTAGGTGCTTTCCAAAAGTCACCTTCTTTAACATAAACCCAGTTGTGATGGAAAGGGACTTGTTATGAATAACAACACACCCATTTCACCTATATGGCTCCAGCATTTTCTGGAACCGAGGGTAAGAGACCAAATATTATAACAAAAGATGCTCCATTGCTCTTATCAGGAAAGTCTAAGGGTTTGGGGAGCTGTGAGCCAGGAACTGTGGATGAAGACCAAATATGTAGAAGGAACACACTGTGGCTATCTGAATGACCAAATATTTATAATTTACTTTCTCTGATGATCAGAAAGGATTTTTTTGGAGGACATGCGGGGGGGGGGGGTGGTGGTGGGGAATTAGATTTAGAAGGTGTCTTAGTCCCTTTTAAGCTACTATAACAGAGTACCATAGACCCGGTGGTTTATAAATAATAGAGACTTATTTCTCACAGTTTCGTTGGCTAGGAAGTCCAAAATCAAGGTGCTGATAGATAGTGTCTGGTGAAGGCCTGTTTACAGATGGCTGTTTTGCTGTGTCCTCACATGGCAGAAAGGGGCAAGAGAGCTCTTTGGGGCCTCTTTTAAAAGGGCAATAACCTCATTCAGGAATGCTCCAATATCATGATCTAATCACATCCCATAGGTCCCACCTGAAAATACCATCACTGGAGATTAAGTTTCAACACAAATTTTGGGGGGGGGGGGGACATACACATTCAGTCTATAGCTGAAAGTACTTTTTTTTTTTTCTGTGGTAACAGAAATATTTATAATTCCCTTTCTAAAATCCACAGAATTTTTTCAGACAATTCACATTAAATCCCATAAGGGAAAAAATTGCAAGCCAGATTCTTGCTATAAACTCATCCTACAGATGAGGAGAACAAAGGCAAAAGAAATGTAGATAAAATTAAATTTTCTTACAACTTGCAGCCCACTGATAAACACCTGAGACAAGCAGAGTGACATTCCTCAGGAACTCACAACTGCCTTAACATTAATGCTTTGCTAGAGGCAAAAAACAACCTTAGCTTGACAACAGCCAAATCTCTAGGATACTGTAAATCTTCTTTAACATATGAAAAGCCCTTTAGAAACTTCCTTTATCTCTACCTCTCCATTTAAGAGTATATAATCAATCACTCCTCACAATCACAGTACAGCTCTTTGTACCCATGGTTCCTGTCCCTGTGCTTTAATAAAAATTTCCTTTCTTGCACGCAAAATGTCTCAAGAATTCGTTCTTGACCATTCGCTCCTGGCCCACAGCACATCACTACTGTGTGCATGAGAAAGTATTTTTTGTACTGTAAATGAGAGCAATGTCTCCCAAAGCTCAGGCTGTTAGGGTAAAAACATTTGAGAATTCTAGATTATCTTATTTTTTTAATTGGTAATAAAATAATGATACCCAGGTTAAACAGTTTCAGTTCTGCTACACTGCATGCATACAACGCACTTAATTTGTAGTGGTGGGAAAATCTATGGTTTCCATTACATATATGGAGGGAAGAAACTCCATGAGTGTTCCTGTAGCTGAAAAGGGAAACTATGACCATTGAACCATCAGAAATTGCCATCTTCTAGATCAAAATCTGGAAAAATTGGTAATTTTATATGGTTCAACTTAATGTATACTGTCTGGGGAACATGTGATGGGTTTTGGTAGTTAGCATGAGAGTTTGAGCATGGATAGAGATTTCTCACTAAGTTTATGGATAGTGAGAAAAGCTCTTAGAAGGTAAGGTATGGGAAATTTTTTTGATAATATTAATTAGAACAAATCAGGGTTAAGATATTTAACAGATCATCTTCTGTTACTAGGCATCAGGAGACAGTTTCCTAGACTGGCTCCTCATATACTTGGAAATGCTATTAAATCCAATTAGTATTCATCCTACCTCCATATATCTAAATATATCTGTTAAAAGCTTAATATTTACCAAGCATAGTATAAGTTTTGAAATCCACCAAAGAAAACACACAAAGCTTATTCTAAAGGATATAGAGCTCTATTAAGATACTGAATAATTACTCAACAGTTATCAGGTATCTGCCTTTTGTCATATCTGATAAATTCAGGATAGGGCAGTAAATTTTAGTAGGAATAATCTGAAAAATTCAAATTTGAGATGACTTTGCAAGGAATACTACGTAGAGTTGTACTGTTTTCCAATGTACAAAGTAGAATGAAGACGACTAGACAAGGGAGCAAAAGTGCTCTGGTATGATGCTGTGTCCATCTAGAAGAGATTCAATTTTCTAATTTTTACATAGGTGTCCAATGGGTAAGTGAGGTCCAACAAAATGAGAGATAAGGTGGAAATGCCTAGTTGGTAGTTACTCAAAACTGCATCTTAAAAAAGTATTTTAAAAGCCAAAAGCTATTTACCTCCATCATTCTGGCCCCAGTCCACATTCGGGGATGCAGAAGAGATTTTTACTTATTATTTCAGTTTTTGAGTGGTACCCATATTTGTACTTGTAGACACAATTCATTTTAAATTAGAAGAGTCCTGGGGCGCGTGGGTGGCGCAGTGGGTTAAGCGTCCGACTTCAGCCAGGTCACGATCTCGCGGTCCGGGAGTTCGAGCCCCGCGTCGGGCTCTGGGCTGATGGCTCAGAGCCTGGAGCCTGTTTCCGATTCTGTGTCTCCCTCTCTCTCTGCCCCTCCCCCGTTCATGCTCTGTCTCTCTCTGTCCCAAAAATAAAAATAAACGTTGAAAAAAAAATTAAAAAAAAAATAAATAAATTAGAAGAGTCCTTAGAAAGTCATCGAGTTGACATGGAATTTTACAATGGGACAGAGATATAGGGAAGTAATCTTTTTCAAGATCCTATGGAGTATACAAATATTTCATTGAGGGAAGGCCAAGTTTTTCTATAGTAATAATCCTAATCCCAGAGTTTTAAAATAATGAAAATTTCTTGCTCAATCTATACATTGGACAAGTGGCTGTACTCACTAGTCTCTCAGGGATCCAGGCTGATGGAGGCTGTATTCCTGCAGTACAAGGAAGGGGTACACTGTCTTCTGTAAGCTTCCATGAAGAAGTAACACATCACTTCTGATCATATTTTCATTTGTTAAAGCAAAGGAGACAGAGTTCGATCCTGGCATGCACATAGAAGAACTGGCAGACTTGTGAAAAACCCTAATGCCTATTACACCAGGTTAGGAAAAGACCCAAACAGCTTGTACCCATATTCAAATATGAGTTCAAGAAGTCTGTCCAAAATCAAGTATAAATTATTTGAATTATATGTTCACTAAAAAATCTTCACGGTATCAATGTTAAATACATAGAAAGTGGCTATCTTCCTTTTGATCTGTAACATGTTAATAGCTGGAAGAACAAAATATTATTTCATAATGGATAAATTTTTAAAAAAATTTTGATACAGCGTATAAATCATGTAAAATATTCCACTATTTACTATAGAAAAATTATTTATTTTCTATTCAAAAGAAGAAAAAAAAATAACCCACAACACTATTTCTCCTCTCTTCCCTAACAGTTTATTCTGGTTATAATCTAAAGACCTTCATTTATTGGATACACTAAAATAAAAGGCTTATTACATTTTGACATTTGGTTTCCTCTTTTCAGTACACAGATCTTCCTTGACTTATGACGTGGTTACATCTTGCTAAACCCAATCTAAGTAGAAAGTATCATTTAGTTGAAAATGCATTTAATAAACCTAACTTGCGGAAATAGCTTAGCCTAGCCTACCTTAAACAAGGTACGCTTGCATTAGCCTACATTGGGCAGAATCATTTAGCACAAAGCCTTTTTTTCTAATAAATAAATAAAATGAATATCTCAGGTAGTTTATTGAAAACTGTATTGAAAGTGAAAAACAGAATATTTGTTAACCCTGTTGTTTACCCTGGTGATCCTGTGGCTGACAGGAAATAGTGGCTCTCTGCTGCTGTGCAGCATCACAGGAGAGGATCCTACTGCTTATTGCTAGCCTGGGAAAAGATCAAAATTCAAAACTCAAGTATTCTAGTTTCTACTGAATTTATATCAGCTTTCACCATTACAGTTTGAACACCTTAAGTCAAACCATCATAAGTTGAGAGCCGTCTGTACTACACAGACTAGCTGCAGCAGGCACTGTCTTTCACACACCAAAAGCCACTTTCTTTTCCCTTTCCAGTAGAAAACAGATTTGTTTCAGTGCCCACTCTTCCCATAGAAGACCTGGGAGAAATCTTAATTGCTCAAATCTAATCACTGTGGTACCAGCCATTCCCCTTGCTAGTGTTGTATTTAGAAATGAATATATGACCCTTGTGACCAATGAAGAGTGGATTTCTAGGCAATCTTTCTTCACACTTAAAAATAAGTTCAAACAGGGGTGCCTGGGTGGCTCCATGGGTTAAACAACTGACTCTTGATTTCGCCTCAGGTCATGATCTTATGGTTCAGTTCGTGGAATCCAGCCACATTCTGGGCTCAGCACTGACAGGATGGAGCCTGCTTGGGATTCTTTCTCTCTCTCTCTGCCCCTGCCCTGCTTGTGCTCGCTCTCTCCCACTTGAAATTAAAAACTTGAAACAGTAATTTTTCTTGCTGGATATTGTCAAATCTGTGTGGGATGCTTGGAACTATGGCAGCCATCATATGACAAACAAAGCAAGACGTTACGAACAACAGGTTGAGTAAGATAGAAGGCCTTTAAGTCCACTGGGCTCTATTCCTTGTTAGGTAAAACTATGCATTCCCTAATTCTTTACATCAGTGTTTCTCAAAATACTAGTCTCAAACAAGATCCACAGCTATTGCCTTTTCATCAAAGTTTGTCTACAAAAAGTATCAGCTGGACTAAACAGTGTGGGCAGTGACGTAGCTCAGTTACATTTTGGCACAAACTCCTTTCATTGAGTCTGCAGTAACTGGATTACTTCAATATACATTTGGTTGGTGAAACCAATTCAGTGAGTCTTTGGGGAAAAACTTTTTTATCTAGAAAACATGGAGACATACTCTATTTTGGCGTGCAGATTAGGCCTGGGATTTGCTCTTTTTAAGTAGTTTTATCATTCTTGGTTTCTACTCAATAAATGTTCATTGACCACTCACTAAATTATACATGCAGGATACATGAATAAATAAGTCTCCCTGGTCTCAGAAATATACCCTGGTATGAGAGACAGGGAAGGAAATCAGTAATTTCACTACATGCTGAGCTGATTGGAAAGCTGTTTACAAAGTGTTGGAGACTTATGTGTAATGTGTTTGGGATATTGGGGAGGAATCATCAGGATAAAGCTTTACAGAAAATGTGGCACCTGAGCTAACAAGATTTGGAGGAGGTACATAAAACTGGAGCTATATAGCTAGGATGATAATGAAACTGTAGGGAAATGACTGAATGACATACCAAGGAGCTGGCATTTTACTGATGGTGACAGCTTACTATAAGGTCAGACTTGGGGTGCCTGGGTGGCTCAGTCGGTTAAGCAGCCGACTTCAGTTCAGGTCATGATCTCACGGTCCGTGAGTTCGAGCCCTGCCTCGGGCTGTGGGCTGATGGCCTGAAGCCTGCTTCGGATTCTGTGTCTCCCTCTCTCTCTCTGCCCCTCCCCCGTTCATGCTCTGTCTCTCTCTGTCTCAAAAATAAATAAAACGTTAAAAAAAAATTAAAAAAAAAAAAGATCAGACTTGCATTTTACTAACATGCTCTCAGGCATTTTTGGACACGGTAAGATTAAACTATCAACTGGATACTTAGAACTGTAGCTGGAGTAACTGAAAATACCAACCCACAACTATAGAAAGGCTGTGGGATCAACTAGAACTTAAATAATGTTTCCTCTACCTCACCTGTTTTTCAGTTAAACAGTCCACATTAGGCACTTAAAGAAATTTGCCTAAATAAGACCTATTTCCATTTCTAATCTTTGAAACTAAATAGATGTAACAGGAAGTGAGGCAGTCTCTTGAAGACAATATACAATCAAGCCTGGTTTTGAATCCAAGCATCTTAAGTCCTAAACCTGTATTAACTGCGTTTGTTCTGCCTCTGTAGCAAAAGTTTTTTTTTTTGTTTTTTTCTGCTTTGGGGTGGCCAAAGCTTAATTATGGAAACAGTAATAGCAAATGGCTATTTCTTAAAAGCAAATGGCTGGGTTTTGGCCCCTTGCAACATCCCTAATCAGGTATTCTGTAGTCAAGGAAGCATCCCTGTGGGGTACTTTACTTTGCCTAGCTTAGTTTCAGACATGTGTGTATGTCCTTCCAGTTTAAGTTTTCCAAAAGAATCTGGATTTTTATGAGAATCTTGTAGTTTTAAGTGTTGGCTTGAATTTTGAAAAGACAGTATAGGGGAAAAAAGAAAAAAACCAAAAACATTCTGTGGTGGTTTTTCAAAAAAAGCCAAGCCAGTACTTTAAAATATGGTAGATGGAAGCATATTCTTATATGAAATGGTCATGGTTATGTGTCAACTTGACTGAGCCATGTGTCCAGGTATTTGGTCAAACATTATTCTGGATATGTGTGGTGTTTTTTGGAGATTAACATTTAAATTGAAGAAGTTTCATTAAAGCTTGATTATTCTCCATAATGTGGGTTAGCCTCATCCAATCAGTAGGAGACCTTAATAAAAAAAAAAGACAGGGGTACCTGGGTGGCTCAGTTGGTCGATCATCTGACTTTGGCTTAGGTCGTGATCTCACAGTTCTTGAGTGTAAGCCCTGCATCAGGCTTGTTGCTATCAGTGCAGAGCCTGCTTCACATCTTGTGGGGCTCCAATTTACAACCCTAAGATCAAGAGTCTCATGCCCTGAGCTAGCCAGGTACCCCCTGGGAGAGGAAATTCTGCCAAGATACATTTGGACTGGAAAAGCAACTTTTCTCTGGATCTCCAGCCTTCAGCGCTACCCACCAGAGTTTGGACCTGTCAAGCCTCCACAATCACATGACCCAGTTTCTTAAAACAAATCTTTCTACATACATATCCCATTTGGTGTTTTCTGAGTATACTACTACTCAGTATAGCTGCTGAATGAAGCCTTTTTATGACGGGGCAATCTGTGCTCCTCTCCCAGGATGGGCAAAGTAGGTTTTTCCCCTCATTCATGTAAAACTCAAATACTGTAACTTAGGAAGACAAATATAATAAATCAGATGTTATCTACCTAGACTCTGCTGTCCAATCAATAGTAAAGTCTGATTTATATTTTACATCAGAAAAAAATCATTTAGGACTTGCCAGAAATTAAAATGTTTTTATATAGTTATTGAATCTCAAAATACAAGATATACACTATTCCTAGATCCTCCAAAAAAATGAAGACAGCTAAATTTGTAACTTAATGGCACAGATCTGAACCAAGAATTTGAAATCATTTTATGAACCTTAAACTTCCTACTTTCCCAAAGATAGAAAGCCGTAATGTTACAAAAACGCAGGAAGACATCTGATTCATTAATGGATAATCAAAAAAAAAAACAAAAACAAAAAAACAAAAGGACAATGACATGCAAGTACAGGGAATAAGCCAGGCAAAGTCATAAAGATTTAATTGTATCTATATTTAAATGGTTGTTATGTAGCTATTGAAGAGGCCCTGTCACATAAACTGAGAAGTGTGTTTTTAGAGCTCCAACAAATTAGTAGTTTAACATTAGGGGTATACAGGAACTCTAATGTTATGGTGAGGCAGCTCTTTTGTTCCATGAAGAAATGTAGAACCACCCACAGCAATTTTTTAAGAATCCACAGAGACTTTCTTATAATTATTCTAGTTTTTAAACACTGCTTTAAAAACTATAGCCCCCCAACCTGGGTGGCTCAGTTGGTTAGGCGACTGACTTCGGCTCAGGTCATGATCTCACAGTTTGTGAGTTCGAGCCCTGCATTGGGCTCTGTGCTGACAGCTCCCAGCCTGGAGCCTACGTCAGATTCTGTGTCTTGCCCTCTCTCTACCCCTCCCCTGCTCATTCTCTGTGTCTCTCTCTCAATAATAAATAAACGTTAAAAAAAAAAACCAAAAAAACAAACATAGCCCCCCAATCACCAAAAAGTCTAGAGCTCAAATACACCACTAGTTTACAACCTCTATTTTATGGCATTCTAATACAAGTGGTATTCCAAAAGTGACCAAACTAGGATTAAAACATTCAGCAACTACCTTTTTCCTGCCCCAGTTCAAAGCTCTTAGGAACTACGTCATTATATTTTAAGTAGCTAACAGCATTTTACCATCCATAACATAAATTTGATTCACGGATACAATTACTCTTCAGAGGCATCTTTTAGTCCATGTCTACTAAAGTTCAAGAATAAACTTGGGAGTATTTCTATGTTTTATCTTGCATGCTATTACATTTCATTTCAAATATTCTACTTTTATTCAGTCTAAACAAAACTAGTATTGGTCAATAGCAAATTTATCAAGGCAAAAAATTTAGTTTTAGATCACAAGCCTGGAGGGAAAAAAGCTCTTGGACTTCACTCTATACACTCACTATTGGTTTTCCTCATGATTAATTGTCACTCATGAAGAAAAACAACTTTACTGCTTCAAGTAAAGACTAAATGTACACTTCTTCCTCTTTTTCAATTAAAAAAAATTATTCTGGGACAACAAAGTCAAGTTTGCATTTTATATAACATAAATTACCAACAAGGTCCTGACCTAGTAATCAAAAATTAAATCTCAAAATTTAAAACCAAGAAATAGGCTAAATTTACACATATTTTGAACAAAAAATACTAGAACATTTCCTAAATAAAAAGTCAGCACAATTATTACATTCCAGGTTTCAGAGAAGAGGCATTAAGGATTCATGCCATAAGTTTATTTACAAACATATTGAGTATGTTGAATTCAAGAGTTTGATCCATTTTTCAAAGAGACTGCACCTCTTAAAATGCTCCTTTTCACACCTGCAAATAAAAAAATATACATATTGGTATTTAAAATGTCTCACCTATTAAAACAGAAACCATGTACTTTCATACACATATTGTCTGTCCATCAGTTTGGTACATCAGAAAGCGTTTACAGTATCATGACTTTATTCATACTGATTTGCTTCATCATATGCACCAAAATCTTTCCATTATGCATCACTTGGATAAAGAACTTCCCTTGTATATTATGAAGAATAGAGTTTTTTCTTTCCAAAGGATAGTTTTGGAATTTATTCCAATCATTCCATAGATCTTCCCAAAATGTTGCTGAGGCAAATTCTGATTATGCTAAATAAATCTTTTCTTCTCACGCAAAGAATCTGTTAATATTCTAGCACATAAGACTGATTGGGGTATGCACAAACATATGTTGCCCTAACGTTAATTAGTCTATCAGAACTCTACCTGGTTAAGTGTGTGAACTGAAACAAGACTGGCTAAAAATCCTGGTTCACTATCACCAGTTAATGGATATGAGGCAACTTAACATCTTTGTGTCTTAGCCAGGTGAAGTCACCCAACCTCACAGGCTTGCTAGGTGTAACTAGACGACATTAATGTAAAGTGTGCCTGACAAACAGTAGTATCCAATATACACTGGCTTTCAGGCAAAGAAACGTTTGTTTATTGGTTCACCAAAGTGTCTCCACCAAGGCCACATCTACACTAACTTCAGAAATCAGCCCTACACACTGTGTGGGTGTGATGGGGGGGGGGGGAGGAAAAAATATAAGGAAAAACAATGTTTTAAGATTAGAAATCCATTAATTACCTGTTTAATGGATTAATTAAAACATCCTTATTTCTTAAGCAGCTGGTGTCTTACTATAAAAAAAGGTGCAGCAAATCCAGATCCAAAGTACATAGTCATCATAACAAGTAACCGCCACTTGTTTTCCACTGAAAATGGCAAATTCTGTTGGGGAAAAAAGAGAACAACCAACAAAAATGAAACTGAATCATCTGATTTTATAGATTACAGAAGTACACAGGGGATGCTAGGTATTTGTTTTTACATAATCAGGTTATGTATGCCATATATCATATCGTATTTCAAACATTATGTTTTACATCCTATGACCTTCATGTAGGACAACACTGTAAGGTTTAAAAAAAAAAAAAAAAAAGCACTGGCTTTACTGAGCACAGGCAGTGGTCTTAGTAACTCCGGTGTATCACACTGGTTAAGTTTTCCCTTTTACTTTAGAAAAGCCAAAAAACTTATTCTTCAGGGGGCCTGTTTTAGAAAAAGAATGCACTGTTCTGGTTTGCTATTTGTTAGAAACTAGTCACCTTGTAAAGGCACACGGCAAAGTTAACTGAATTACGAAGATTGACTTTTTCATAACCAAGCGGCGCCACCATCGAAAACCCTTCTTCCGCCCTTTCCTACTAGGCCTCGATCACTGGAGGTTGTTACTGCTAACTACTCGACTCCAGCTATTGATACTTGACGCTAAACCCAACTTCAACTAAAGAGATTTAATACTTCTAATTTAGTTAACTAGCTTAGACTCGACCCACAACCACAGGCCCTCACATCCTCCTTTGTTTCCGACGACCTTCACTCCGAGTCCGGTGACCTCTAGTTCGGCTTTAAGCCACAAATATTTGCAGCATTGGCCTCAGGGACCCTCCAGATCTCGGAGGGCGCGGAGGGGAGCGCTAGGGCCAAGTGGGGCCTAAGGCTCTTCCTATTCTTTCCTTTACCCGCCGACGGCGTGCAACCGGGGTCCTGCGCTTTGCCCCTGGTTCCTGGGGGAAGTGGAACGCTACCCGACGTCCCAGCTCACCTCTCCTGCTTACCGTCTCCCTCTCCACGGTCCTTGGGAGGCCTTGGAGTTCAGCAAATCGCAGCTAAGTGCCCCCTCCCCCAACGAAACGGGGCCCCTAACACACTAACCTTCCCTGGGCCCTCCTCATAGTGGCTTCTACGGACCACAGAGGTTGTGAACCTCCGGATGCTCTGTCCCAACATAGCGCTGTTGGAAGTTCTGCGAAAAGCGCAGAGCCCCTAGACGATAGAAACGACAGTACCAAACCAAGTCCTCTTCTTTTCACGACCTTGTTCTCCGGTGTGTAAGACCCGGAAGGGAAGATGGGAAATGGGGAGCGGCCACAGAAAATGAGACAAGATGGTGGGGTCTGAGGATTGTGGGAATTGTAGTTCAGAACGCGGCATCGCCTTGTCGGCTCTGAAGGACTATGGGAAACATAGTCCGACGCGAGAGCCGGATTGCTTGTGGGGGTCGGGTAGAGGTACTGGCTGTGTGTGTTCGGGAGGCCGGGAGGGTAAGAGCCCAGGGGGTTTCTACGTGCAATTTAGTCAAACCTGATTTCTTGTCGAGTTCTGATTAGGATTTTGGGGGCCGGATTCCAGAACAGTTGTACTGAATTGAGTGACGCAGTCTCACCGAGTTTATGGAACACAAAAATAAACCTTTACTTCTTGTTTTTTGGGGATTTTTTGTTTGTTTTCTTTTAATGCCAGGAGCCTGTGACTTGCAGTACTCTGCCAGCGCTGAGAGAGGTGTATACCGTGATCTTATACGAGGAAACAAAGCATTAACTGAAGTAACCAAACACTATGTAGTACAAAATATATCGGAGAGAAAATTGAGATGAATTGCTAAGGGAAGGATTCCTGAAAAATATAGGTTATTAAATAGAACAGAATTAGAGACAGGGCAGAGCAAACTCAAGGCCGATGTATGGCATGTTCAGAGAGTGAAAGAGAAAAGCAGCTTCTTATATCTGGAGTTAGCCTGGCCTGAGGATTGGTGTTCTGCTGAACATAAACAATTTCACAGAACATCAGCATCAGACGAAGTTACTCTGTGTCAGTGATGGATCAAGGAAAGAGTAAGATCACTCCATTTTCATATCTGAACATAGACAAAACATAACATTGTCCAAGTAACAAAAATGACCAAACATCACCATATCCAGTCTAACATGATGAGTTCTGTCTCTTCACCAATTACCACCTTAACCTTGGATTAGTCTTTCTTTTTGCTAAGTGAGACTTGGTAAGATAGACATAGTCACAGAAAACAAGCCCAAATCTTGTTAAGTCTTGACATCTTCTTACCGAGATGCCCATAGCTCTTCATGGTATTTGGTTTCCCTTGATGCAGTGAGTAATAACCCAGCTTGTTCAATTGTAAGTGTGTTTCTGGTGGTCTTTGACTAGTGGGATTGGGAAGTGATATATAAGGCTGGGAAAGTGGTATTAGGTTAAATTGTGAAGAGCCCTGCTAACCTAAGTTTTATGTTATTCATCTGTGGGAGAGCATATATTGCCCTAGATGGCTCATTAATACAGCAGCAGTAAATAAAGTCTTGCTTTGAAAACTGGGTATAGGGGCACCTGGGTGGCGCAGTCGGTTAAGCGTCCGACTTCAGCCAGGTCACGATCTCGCGGTCTGTGAGTTCGAGCCCCGCGTTGGGCTCTGGGCTGATGGCTCAGAGCCTGGAGCCTGTTTCTGATTCTGTGTCTCCCTCTCTCTTTGCCCCTCCCCCGTTCATGGTCTGTCTCTCTCTGTCCCCAAAATAAATAAACGTTGAAAAAAAAAAAAAGAAAACTGGGTATAAAATATATACATTAACATATACTTTACTTATCTTCTGTAAGAGAAAAGTGATGCTTTCCCATCTCCAACCGCCCCTGCCCCCGCAAAAAAAACCTCACTTTAAAAAACTAATAAGTTTATTTCTACAAGTAACTTCTGATTAAGTAGAGACACATGTAATGCATTATAACTGGTGTTCTCCTCCTAATAGAGGATGTAAGACATTAAAATTTTTTAAATGTCCCATTCAGGGCTTTTATATACTAAAGGATTCTTATCTGACTATAATTGGGAAATGTTTTCACATTTAGTATTAATGAATTGTCCCTTTCAGTCTAATGAATGTAATATCCCCTGTATATTTGGTTCACTGTTAGTTCTAATTCGCACTGTTTGAGTCTCCCCTGCATATCTGGCTTTCGTCTAACTCCAAAGGGAACTCCAGGATAGATTCTAGCAAATGGCCTCAGAACTGTCAGCCTCCTCATGGGCCCTGTGCCAAAATAAAGATAGCTGCAAATCCTTTCATCAAGATATAGAGCCTGCCTTCTCATCCCAAATCTGGGTGGACTCTGGCTATTTTGACTAAGAGAATTTGTTATAAGTGACACTGTACCAGTGTCCTGCCCAGGTCTTATGATGTTGACAGTGTCCTTTCCTGTCTTTTGGAACACTTGCCCTGGGAACTCTGAACATTCATGTAAGAAGTTTGACTACTTTTATGGAGAGGCCTCCTGGAGAGTCCCCAGAAGTCGACCAAAAGTAGGTAAAAGGGGTCAGCTCAGGTGTCAGGCATGGGAGTGAGTTATCCTGGATCCTCCAGCTCAGTCGAGCTGCCTGCTGAATATCATCAGTGAGTGTCCCCGGTCAATGCGATTTGAGGAAGAGTTGCCCAGTAGAGCTCTGACCAAAATGCTGATCTACAAATTTGTGAGATAAAATAAAATGATTGTTCTTCCAAGCCATTAAATTTGTGATAGTTTGGAGGTACCTGGGTGGCTCAGTCAGGTAAACTTCTGACTCTTGATTTTGGCTCAGGTCATGATCTCACCATTTGTGGGATTGAGCCCCATGTCAGGCTCTGTGCTGACAGTGCAGAGTCTGCTTGGGCTTCTCTCTCTCTCCCCATCTCTCGCTGCCTTTCCCCTGCTCATGCGTGTGTGCGTGCTCTCTCTCTCACTCTCAAAATAAATAAATATTAGAAAAATTTAAATTTGTTAAGTTAAATTTAAATTTAAATAGTTTGTTAAGCAATAGTGAATTACCAGGACAGACACCTAGAAGTAACAGAGCCATTTTATTTAAGAAAATCACGTGCCATTGGAAGAACACACTTTCTTATCATCAATCTATATTTAGGAATCAGTTATGTTACATAAAACATTTATCTTTGCTTAATACATACCTTTCTGTCAGATGATGCTTCTATGATAATTCTCTAGGGGTAACGAAAATGACTGTGCTGAACATATCAAAACATGGAACGTCTGGGAAGCAGAGTGGCCCCATTTGATGGTGATACAGCAGCTGGCATAATTCAGGGAGTGCTAAATACCCTCAGAAAGTCACGGTGCAGCTTTTTGATGCTCTTGGTAACTAGAAGGTAAATGGAATGGGATTTAAAGTTGATGAGATCACTTATTCCTTGCATGATTACTCACCTTTTTGTTAATGGCTAGATATTACCCACAGAACACATTCTTGATAGTTATTTAAAAATATTTTCTAAACAATGTTTTTGTCATAAAGCCAAACTGAACTCTAGGGAAAATTTCTTATTAGTTTCCATATCATTTTTCTTCATTGCTAATTAGTGACCAATTAATAAATTAGTTAAATAGCTAAAATACTCTGAGTTTCGGGGTTTTAAGCTAATCTCAATCTCTTAAAATTCGCTATGGAGGGAAGAAAAAGTTTTAAGACATTTGTTAATCTTCTTTTTTGAATAGGCATTGTGGTAAATTAAAGATGGCCACAATTTCTTTGTAACTCTTACCTTTGAGAGGTGGGTTCTAACTCCCCCCACTCTTGACCTTAGAGACCTGCTTGACCAATAGAATGCAATAGAGTAACATTCAGATATTTCTGAAGCTGACTTATCAAAAGCTTTGAAGTTTCCATTCAGGCAACTTGGAATGTTTTCTTGAGAGGAGACAGCCACCATGTAAGAAGTCTAGCTACCCTGAGTGTACCAGGACTGTAAGGGAACCCAAGCGAACCCTTTGGAGAAGCCTCATGGCGGGGAGGGGGAGGAAATGAGGGGGAAAAATAGGCCAGATCAGCTTCCAGCTCTTCCTGCCATATCCTAGCCTGGGCACCAGATATATGAGTAAAGAAGCCTTCAGGTGACTCCAGCCACAGTTATGATTTGCCTATGATTTTATGAGCTATGTTAAACAAGAACTGCCCAGCTGAGCCCATCAACCTCCAGAACTGTAAGAGAAAAAAATAAAATATTGTTTTAAGCTGCTAAGTTTGGGGTAGTTTGTTATATAGGAGTACAAAACCTGGAACAGGTATCATGCACTATTTATTGGTCTAACAATCGAAATTTAGTCATTATAGTTGGCAAGAAAAATGTGAATTATCTTAGAGAAACTTTTGATTCAGTATGATACTCTTTTGCTATAAAATGAATTTCAAGAGAAATGAGACATTTCACATATTGGTACAAAATAGAAAACATCTTTAGGGACATGAAGTTTACTCCAAAGTTATATTTTAAAAATAAAATCCAATTATTTTAAGTACTGAGTAGGGTGTATATCATAGAGTGAGCAGTGTACTTTCTAGACCCAGAGGAGTCTTTGGAGACTGAAGTTACATTATATAGAACAGTATTTCTAAAAATTAAAGTACAATATTTGTCATTTCTCTCAACAGCTACTATATAAGATTTTTAAGAACTAGGTTAGAGTTTATTTAGAAAGGGATTCTTTAGTAAAGAAATTATGTTTCTATCCTACATTGAAAAACTCAAGTTAACATGTTTCTTTTGGTCTTAAATTTTTAGAATATCTCATACTACAGAATTAAAATCAGAACTCTGTGTTAACTTGTATTTGAAATTTTACATTTGTAGGGGGAAATAACACCTGGTTTTAGGAAAAGACAAAATGTAATTCCACTGTAGCAATCAGGGTTGGAAAATATTCTGCCAGCCTTTTGAATGATTTAGTGATGACCAACTGGAAGAAAAAGTTATGCCAAAAAAATGCTTACTTGATCAAGCTGTGTATTTTACTCTTCCTCTTGTTTCATTACTTTTGAATACCATTATTTCCTTAAAAGCATTTCATGTTTCTTATTCCAATGTTATTTCTTAATCTCAATGTAGGTTTAAGGATGATTCACTTTTTTGACAGATCAACTCCTAATATAATAATTTGTCATTCAGTGTTGGCAGGTAGAGGTAGATACATTTGTATAAGATGAATACAGAAACTAACACTTCTCAATTTGAAAGTCACTGATTCTAACTATATTTATGTTCCATCTCCATCTTGACTTAACTTGCAGTGGTATTTATCATTGTTTTGAACAGGTTTCTTTAAATTTACCATGGCGTTTCCCCGTTGTCTCCATAACTGGGATACTAAGTGATTAAATGGTTTATTTATTTAGTTTAGAGAAACACATAATTTAAGTGAGGAAGGGAATTTTGCAAATCAATTTGATGCATCATTCTAAAGGAAATGCTTTTTTTTTGTTAGAGTAGAAGAAAAACAGGAAATAAATGGGAATAGAATGAACTTCGGTGCATTACATGTGATGATTGTGAAGGATTGTGCCAATAAGGATCCCATCTTTTTTTTTTTTTTCAGATTTATTTATTTTTGAGAGAGGGAGAAAGCATGAGTGGAGGAGGGGCAAAGAGAGAGGGAGAGAGAGAGAATCCAAAGCAGACACACCACTGACAGCACAGAGCCCTATGTGGGGCTTGAACCCACTAACCGTGAGATCATGACCTGAGCTGAAGTTGGATACTTAACCAACTGAGCCACCTAGGTGCCCCCCAACCTTTTTTTTTTTTAAAGATTTATGGAAATCTTTATTTATAACCAGGTCCATTACTGCTGGTCAATGCATGTTAAGCTGCTGCTATATTTTGACCAGAAATTAGATCAAAGGCACCCCTTTTTCTCTGGACCATGGATTGGCAACTATATGGTTAATACAGCCCATCAAGATGTGCTTGTTTATGCTATAACAGTTTCTGTATTTGGCTTTTCACTTTGAACTAACAATTAAGAAAAATGGGAATTTCTTGAGAATATTTATGCAGTTTGAGAAAATTATTACTGAACTCACCAAACATTATTTTAATCATTTCAACTAATTATAAAATTATTCCATAGGGTAGGTTAGGTTTAATTTGCAGTTCTCTCCATATTTGTCAATTAAACTAGACCCTCACCGAACAGCATTCTAAAACTGCTTCATCGAACGTGAGTTGTGCTCAGCATCTTCTTACCACTTTGTACTAAGAGATTTTATAAATATCAGACTTATGAATCTTATTGCTGGGTTTACTGTGGAGGTTGTTTCTCTCCCCACCCCCTCCTTGTAGGATGTGTTTCAATACATTTCACATTGTCATTTTTAAGGCCCCATAGGACAAATTTTTCTCTGGTCTGAAAACTAGAGTAAACATGCCTCTCCTGGGTAGCTGATTTGCTTCTGCCTTATGAGCACTGTGAATAACAAACTTGATTGTAATTTCCTCCTTGTACTGGTTCCTAGAATGTTAGAGCCAAAAGTGTGACCTATCTTTAGTGGAGATGATGGATCTATTTCGCATGTCTCACTCCCGGCTCCATCTACTTTTCTAAATTTATTTACCTTTGTTTCACTTTCCTCCCCAATTTTAAACTTATTTTATCTTGTTATATGGTATGTGTCTTTTTGTTCTGTACCTCAGATGTTTTCTGGAACAATATTAGCATGTAAATAAACTAAAACATCATAAATTTTTTCTCACATAGCGAGTTGTTGCAGTATTACTTACTTTATCAGTTTTCTCTTTTTTGCTTTATGGAGCCTGGGCTAAGTAAGGTAATTAAAGCTAGCTAATATACCAAATGATCCCCCAATTTTAATGGCTTAATACAGCGAAGATTTATTTCTCACTATGTCACAGTCGGAATCAGATGTTCAGCATGCCATCTTCCACATGGTGATTCAAGTGTCATCATCCTCTTGTGCCTCCACTCAGTCCTCTGGGTTGACCCTGCTTGCCATCATGCTAAGAAAGAGAAAGTAGCGACTCACACAGGGTTGTGAGGGACCAGCTCAAGCATGCACCACTTGTGCCAAATTCTATTATCTGAATCAGTCATATACTACCATCCAGATGCAGGGAGTCTGAGGAATTGAGACTTTTGTGTGTCCTAGAGGAAATTGGAAACGGTTTGGTTGAACAGATAGCATCTCCTCTACAGAGACCTAGTTTCTTGCTGAAATCTTATACAGTGCCTCTATAAGAATTCAATTTCCACTTGTTATATATACTCTCAGAACTTTGCTAAAGTGGTTCCGAATTGTCATAATTCTTGTATAATTTCTTGGTCTTGCACATTTCCCCAGAGTTGCACACTCCAGGCAATGTATTATAACCTGGAATCAGACTGACATGGATTCAAATGCACAATCTACCCTAACTATTTAGCTTTGGGCAAGTTGCATGACCTTCCCGTATCTTTCAAATGGGGACAATAATGTTCCTTACTTTATAGGGTTACTGGAAGGGTTAATGGACATATTTGCTGCTTCGAAGTGTTATATTATCAAATTCCCCATAACAACTCCCTTTTGGGATCCCCCTCCATATGTCACTTTTTAATTAATTTTCTGTCTTTCTCAGTGGATTGACCATTGAAGTATGTAGTTCTGACATATAAAGAAGTCTAATGCTCTACTTGCATGTAAGCTCTCAGGGCACCAAGTTTTGTTTTCTTCTGATCACCCATGTGTCTATGTCTCCATAGAGACACTCCTTGAAATGTTTGCTGAAACCAATGAACAAATTATGTAGCAGTTTTGAATTTAAATACAAATACTATATTTTGAGGGTGAGATTATGATTTAGTTTTTAAAATCCACTCTATTGAACCACTAATTATGTGCAATAAAACATATCTATTTAGAGTGTACTGTTCAATGAATTTGACAACTGTATACACTTGGCATTGGTTAATGCCATAATTAAGATATAGAATATTTCAATCACCCATAATTTCCTTTTAGCAATAAAATATTACTTTCAAAAGGATTGATTTGTTAATTGCCACTGAGCACCTTAAACTTGGATGCCTGGGTATTCTTAATTAAAGCCAAATTGTGTTCTATTGCAAAGTGTTTCAACAGGGGACCATTTACAGTCTGGGCTAGATAATTCTTTGTTGAAGTAATGTCCTGAACATTATAGAATGCTTGGCTACATTTCGGGCATCTACCCACTAGATGCTAGTAGCACTTCCCAAGTTATGACAACCAAATTTGTCTCCAGATGTTACCAAATGTCCTCTCTGTTGACAACAGTTGTTCTGGATTGAAAACCCACTGCCCTATTCCATCTCTTCACAGCAACTTGAGTCAACATACACCTAGTCTGAGCCAATGCTTCTGCACTTGCTGGGATCCATCTGGAGAACTGCAATGACTCACCCTTCTCAACAAGGGAAGGGCCAAATGCCTTAGTGTCCTGCAGTCTGCTGGCAGAGTGCCCGCTCCCTTTTCCATCATCAGTGTTTGCTATCCACTGCCGTGGTGTTGAACATTTATAAGCTTCCATTGATCCTCCCCTCTGTTCCACAATGCATCAAGGGCAGATGGGAAGTGATATTAAAACTTGCTTCTGTTTTATTCCTATCTTATGAATCTGTGTTCTCTGGTAGCCACTCATTTAGAAGGTAATGAGCCTATCCTTAGTTCCACCTTTAAAATAGACAATTAGTTTTTAATTACGTGAACACGTGTGCTTAGCGCTGTATCTGGCAATAGCAATGCACAGCTATTATTATAACTTCCACACCGCTGTTTGTGCTGCTGTTATTTTTCCCTCTTGTCTTCATGCTGAGATCAATCCTACCCTCCTCATAGTTACTGCACTTTCTCTGCTTGTATCATCAGCTTTTGTATTAAGGCCACAAAATTTGTGCTCACATGCCCCAAAGATACCTTCTCAAGCTGCCTAGGCCACCACGGCACCCCTACCCTCCTGGCCTCTTGAGTCACTGGTCACACATTTCTCAGCTTTTCATGCAAGATTTTAAAAAATCAGTTCCTTAGGAAATTCCATCACCATTTGACTGGAAAGGAACTTCTTTTCTGACTAATGTCACTAGAAAGACCATCCTATGAAGGAAAAACCCCAGACATTCTATTTCTTACAGTCTCCTAGTTTTCGTACTGAGCTTGTCTGGAAAAGCTATGGAGCTCAGTACTAGTACTGAGCACTTTTTGACTAACAAAGGAAAACACAGCATTGGATTAAAAACACGTTCTACAGGGGCACCTGGGTGGCTCAATCAGTTAAGCCTCTGACTTTGGCTCAGGTCATGGTCTCCTGGTTCTTGGGTTCCAGCCCCGCATCGGGCTCCATGCTGACAGCTCAGAGACTGGAGCCTGCTTCAGATTCTGTGTTTCCCTCTCTTTCTGCCCCTCCCCAGCTCATATTCTCTCTCTCTCAAAAATAAATAAACATTAAAAAAATGTTTATAAAAGATTTATACGTTTATTAATAAATAATAAACTTAATAAATAAATAATAATAAATATAATATATATTATATACAAATATAATATAATATATATAATAAATATAATAAAATAATAAATAAACTTAATAAAATTAATAAATAAAAGTTTATTAAAGATAAATAGCTTAATTGTTAAGAAGAGAATATAAACTTAAAATGTGAGACAAAACACCTCCCTTACTGGATTAGCTCAGAATATTGTTCATTTTATTGTGAGAACCCGAACTACACAAGAAACCTTGAGTGTGAGGACTATCAAAGAAGTGTAAGTTGTTATTATTATATTCTGTATTATTTGCATATGTATAGGTTATAATAAACTTTTCCAAGTTTATATTTAAATTTATATATTTATATACAAAATTTACATATATCTATTTATATCTATATAAATAAATTATATATACATTTATTATATATATAAATTATATTTAAATTTATATATTCCAAGTCATTGCTGAAGAAGTCTGAATTTGGTATTCTTATAGCACAGCCATCAGCATTAATAAGACTTTTGACGCTCAGTATCCAGGGATGCAAGATCCCAAATCCCTAATTACTCAACCTGTTGTGTCACCTGTATTTTCCAAAGTCTTTTCAGTAACTCAAAAGCTGAAATTGGAGGATCCGCCCCGCCCCGGCTTTTCCTTTGCATTCTTGCTGTAGAAATTCTATCCTGAAGGGAGGAAATGGTAGGAGAGGGTAGGGCTAAAGGTAATTTATGGTTAATAAAAAACAGGTGATGAATTAAAAGTTATTTTCCGAGGACACAGGTTTTTACTATCTGAAGTAAAATAACTGATTTGAATTATATCCACCTCTCAGAGCAGTCTTGTGCATATATTGGGAAGTTAGACAAAACCTGACTACAGGGAAATAAAAAAAATCCCAGTACTTTCTGATCATTCTCAAAAGGAAAGCAAAGTCTTTGATTCTAAAATTAGAGACAAAGGCTTAGATACACATTAAGAACAGAAGTAAGAATTTGACTTAAATTCACAATCCAAGACCTTTCCAGAAGACAACATTTCTAGGGAAGGTTGTGTGTGTGGTGGGGATTGATTCCTGGAAGCAGGAAAGAATTAGAGATTGGTTAGAGCAACATGCAAGATGAAAAATGATAATATATACATAACTGCATAATTTTGTTCAGGATAAGATTTCTCTCTCTCTCTTGCTCTCTCTCTCATGTGAGTCATGGAAACTTGGTGGAAAATATACAGATTCGATGTGATTACTTTGAAACTTTAACTAACTTGGAATTCCAGGAAAGGAATGACAGATACAGGAGTTAAAGATTAAGGATACCAAATTAATGTATATCAGGAAAATAATATGCTGGATTCCAAAGTTTAAATCATAAAGGTTAAAGAGGTCTGACAAGGTGATTTAATAATGATAATGGAGAAAATGTTCTCCATTTGGTATCTCTTAGATACCAAACTGGTCATCTTTTTGAAAGCGATGCCCTAAACCTGCTCTACTTAACCTGACTTTTCTCAATGCTGCCATCATTGGAGGATTTTAATACAGCCCCTTGCCCTGCCCCATGAAATCATAGTAGCGCCACAGACAGTCCTTGTAAAACCAAATGTGTTATGTTGGTGAAACTCCAGCCTGTACCACAAATCTACTCTTCCTCCCAATTTTCTTTTCATGGGTGTCATTTCCACTCTCTGGTCATCCCAATCTAGAATATGAGAATTGTATTTGAACTTTTTTTTTTTCTCTCTCTTTTCAAGGTACTCATCATTTAATGGAGAAGGATGGAAAGAAAACAAAAAAGCATAGAATGTTTTAAATATCTGGAAAGAGGAGGAGTCTAGACACAAGGCTGAATACTCTTCCTCATGCACACAGAGCTGCTCAGTGTTGCAGTGCTGACCATTTTAAGTGGGTATCTCAGGGCAGACAATAGCTGGTTATTTCTGAGTCCAAGTGAAAGGATGAAAGGAAAATATTCCCTCTATATTGCTCTAAGAAAATTAAAAACATTACACTTGATTTCCTAGCTTCTCATCTCAAGGTCACACCTGGTTGTTTATGAGCACAGTACCTACATTAAACATGGCCCTTAAGTAGAAAAATGGCATCCTTAGTATTTCTGTTTTTGATTTCTACTCCAGTTCATGCCACGCTATGACTCTTCTCTTCTGCACATTCCTTTCCAAGGATCAAGAAACACACTCTTTCTGGGAAATATAGCCTTTTATGAGATCTCACATTAGTATCTTTTTAATATATAAGAGTTAGCATTATATTGGAGTGCTAATGTTCTCTGAAGACTTTCCTAAGTAGTAAGAATCAAAGTTTAAGTAAAAGAAATGATGCTTTTACAGATAATTTCAGACAACATGAAGGAGGAAGATTCTCTGTGTTCGTTCTGTTTAATTAGGACAGACTGTTCTGGACAAAATTTAAAATATTCAGGTGATTTCTGTACCATGTACATTTTACGAAGTCATGGAGGTTTCTAGACAAAAAGTTTCTTTCCTGGGCATATGTGCAACTATAAAATTCATATATTATATTTTAGATTACATCTTTTTTAGTTATTTGAAATTAGCATATTCAATAATAATTTTTAAACAACAGTTTCACTTCTTCCATATTGGCTAGAAAGGTATGGTCAAATTGAAAATACAAGAAAACATGATACATTTTTTTACTTTTTCACAAAATTATATTGTTTCTGGCAATAAATCACTTTTATCCCTTTCAAACATATTACTGTGTAAATATAATTTTACAGAGTAATTTAAGGCTTCCATGCTAAAATTTTACAATTTTAGCTTTTTTTTGTACAAGTGATTCTCTTTGTGCATGTATTACACATAATGTTACATATAGTAGTCTAATGGCATGTGACCTTATTAATGAGGTAATTAAAATTATAAATAATGTAAGGAAAATTTGGATGGGCCAGAAAAAACAAATGCAAAAAATTCACAATCAATTTTTCAAGAAAATGCTATCTCATGTCTTTAATAATGTGTAGTATATTAAGATTTGCTTATAGTATTCAATATGATTTTAAGGAAATAGTGGAAAATTTTTCAAATATCAAAAAGTAACAACAATGAAATAAAGTATTTAGGTCAAATCTTTTCCTTGTGAAATATATAGATAACTGAGTCGAGGAAACAGACTGTGGCACAAGCCTTAATGCTCCATTTCACTTCACTTTGGTGCCTGCAGCAATGAGCATATTATAAATGTTCAAAACATAATTTACAAAGTAATGAAAAAAAATTAAATCTAAAATTTATTTTGAAAGGGGAAGTGATCAAACAATAAGAAACAGTTAATTTTTCTTAAATAGGATACAATAGTTTTAGATAGTTACTAATTACTAGCTAATTGTAAAATCGGAGTATATAGAAGGTTGTTAGCATTACCTAAAATTTTGTAACAGTGTATAGTTTTTCTCTGAATAACAGTTGGTTTGTAGAAGACCAAAACTACAGTTTCTAAGTTCATTGATTTTCAGTTGATAAGAAAAAAAGGATGATGTTGCTTAATCTTGTTTGCTCCTTCTTGGGTTTTATTGGCAAAATCTGTAATGTGTTTTGTGTACTTAAAAATAAGATAGGCTGACAGGTGCTTCAGTAGTGAAACAAAAAGAACAGAGTATGAAATTTTATTATCTAATTTAGTCTCCTATTTTGTTTACTTAAAACAAACATTTCATTACTCAAGTATGTGTAACTTTTGTTTTTAAAGGGAAAATGGATTAAGTAATTAAAATATGAATGGACTACAGAAAAAATTACCAAATTGTGTAATTTAAAAAAATCAATTCCATTATATTTATAAATGTGTACTGTTTTTAGGCACACAGGAAGAACAGAGAGGTGATTTCACTGCTTCTTTGAAGTTTATTCTTTTGCAGCCAGAAGATAGAAGAGGATGTTTTGGAACATTTTTACTAATCAATGTCAATACGTTTAGCCATTTGAAATAAAATGCTTATTTTATATGGTATAGTACACAGAACATGTCAGAACTAATAAACGTAAAAGAAGGAAGGGAAATGGCTAACATTACCAATTTTCATGCTTCGCATATGGTTGCCTAAACCATGTCCCTTGCATCCACTGCTTGGTGAAAGTTTCCTTATCCTAAAGAAATACTGTGGTATCCTGAGAGAGCCTTCCCTGGTCCTCTCAGTCTCTATACCAAGTCACTCATTTCATTCCAGATGAGCTTGTTTATTAATATATTCAAAACATTTTAACTCATGTAATGTTGGTACAATACTACATATTGGGTAGAGCGCTCAATTACCAGGAATACAGACCTCGGCCCTAAGGTAGGTTAGAGTCTAGTAGGGGACACAAAATATAGATGATTATAACGATGTTCAATAAGCGATAAAGTAAACATAACATCCTTCCAGTGTCACTGAAAGAAAGAACACCGAGCTCAGGCAATGGGTGAGATGAAAGGAATGATCCTAGTTGGAAAGATTTTGACACAATCAAGATTAACATTTTCAATACAAAAAACAGTTCTAAATCAATCCTTTAAAAAAGTACCTATTTTTGTCTCTATAAATGTTCTTTACTAGTTGGTTAACTATTTTGCTAATTCACTCATTGAATCATTCATTCATTAAATTTGACGGTTATTTCTGGAATGAGGCAAAAAGTTTTGTTATATCAGACATAGGCCTGAGCTGTTTTAAAACAAACGTTAAGTATAAGTAAGGGAATGGAGTATACTTGCTGTCTTTAAAGTTAGTGTAGCAACTTTGTATCTTAAATTGATGATTGAGCTATATTTATATACAATTTGATTAGTTTCCTGGAAAAAAATTTGTAATTTATATATCTCAAAGTAGTTCATAAGTGTACCAGAGGTAATTTTCCAAACAGACATTTTAGAATGCCTGCAATTAGAGTTACAAGTGACTGTCTGCATTTTCTTGTCTTAATGGCAATAAACTGCTCATTATTAAAAAAAAAAAAAAAAGTGTGTCAACCGTTCCTGTTTAGAATACTGCCTTTTCTCTAGAAGTTGATAAAACACTCTACTTTCCACTGACAGTGCAGGAAATGTGAGGGAAGATGCCAACCTTCAAAGACTGACATAAGAATGCACACTGAATTTTGATGGATTTGTTTTAATATTATTATCCTTAAAATTGTAATTTTCACAGGTAAAATGCTTTACTTTTATATTTGTCCATCAAAGGTTTATGTCCATTCATATTATTATTATTATTTTAATATTTTATTTTTAAGTAATCTCTACACCCAACATGGGGCTTGAACTCACAACTCTGAGATCAAGAGTTGCATGCTCTATAAACTAAGTGAACCAGGCGTCCCTGCATTCATATTATTAATACAAATGGAGACATGGTATTTCACCAGTTCATCCAATTTCTTTTATCCATAATATTATAAGATAAAAGAGTAACATAAGTAAATTTGTCTTACTATACCCATGCCTTATATTTACAGAATAAAATAGTAAGGATGAAACAGAAATATCAAATTGTTTAACGGGAGTCTTAGCTTTTTCTTTCTGAATCTTTTTAGAATAGGGTTTAGTCAATGCTTTTGGTCAAGTATTTTCTATAGCCACATTAAATAAGAGAAACTGATACACATCATTTTTGTCTTTTTAAAAATTATTTTTAATGTTTATTTATTCTTAGAGAGAGAGAGAGTGCAGGAGAGGCAGAGAAAGAGGGAGATACAGAATCTGAAGCAGGCTCTGGTCTCTGAGCTGTCAGCACAAAGCCAGACGTGGGGCTCGAACTCACAGACTGTGAAATCATGAACTGAGATGAGGTTGGACACTTAACTAACTGAGCCACCCAGGTGCTCTTTTTCTTTCTTTTTTAAGATAACTTTTAAGAACCTTGAAATGCATGTAGGTGAGAAAATAGAAATGAAAAGATTTTCAGCTAGGCTTTCCTGAATAAGTTATTCTGCTAAAAATGGTTTCACTTTTCTGTTAGGCCATTAAACTTTTTTATGACAGTATCAACATGGCTATTCCTTGGTCATTTCAGACATGTGAGAAGTCAAGGGTAACTGATGCCGAGCTTGTATATTAGTGGTAACTGTTCTTAAAAAAACAAAACAAAACAAAACAAAACAAAACAACAACAACAACAACAACAACAAACCAGCAACAGGGGCTCCTGGGTGGCTCACTCAGTTGAGTGTTGGACTTGGGCTCAGGTCATGATCTCATGGTTTGTGATTTCAAGCCCCATGTCGGGTTTTGTGCTGACAGTGTGGAGTCTGCTTCTCTGTTTCCCTCTCTCTCTGCCCCATCCCAGAGCTCGTGCTCTCTTTCTCTCCCTCAGTAATAAATAAACATTAAAAAGTTTTTAAAAAGTAAGCCTGGGTGGTTCAGCCAGTTAAACGGCTGACTTCTGCTCAGATCACAGTCTCATGGTTTGTGAATTTGAGACCTGCCTAGGGCTCTTCACTGACAGTGTGGAGCCTGCTTGGGATTCTGTGTCTCCTTCCCTCTCTGCCTCTCCTTCGCTCATGCTCTGTCTCTCGGTCTCTCTCTCTCTCAAAAATAAATAAACATTAAAAATAATAATTACAAAACAGTTGGTGTTAATAAAAATATCACTGTGAAATTGAGAAAAAAAAAAAGTTTCCATCGTTCAAAGAAAACCGACCTTTCCAGATCACTGATTGCTTAAAATTACCCTGCTAGTAAGTGGCAGAGTCTGCAGGAGTTTTGAACCCAGTTTAACTCCAGAGCCTGGGCTTTTACATAAAAACCTATGGAACTTGCAATTCTCTACGGAGAGAAGTGTCAGTACTCCTTTCATTGTTTTATTGTAATAATTTCACTTTATCCCTTTATCCACCCTTTGGTACTGATTCAAGGACTCCACTGCTTTTCCTTTCACATTCCAGTATAATTTTATGTCAGAAACTTGTGGGTATTAGGAATACAATTCTTTTGCCCAGAAATCTGAGAAAATTTGGTCGCTGGACACTCCATTAGGCTAACACGAATTGTCTCTCACTTTAATATGTTATTTATAGAGTGAGTAAAGATCAATACCCTTGGGTATTATTAGCACTCCACTGATACATGAATGAGAAGTGGCAGGAGTCCACAGTCTGGCAGAGTTCTACAATGACCAGTCTCTAATGCGTGTCATTTAGAGTTCTTGGTGAAGATCCACCTCTTACAGCTAGGTACCTCACATTCATCAGCTTTAGGGTGCAGGGAGGGTTGGGGGTTGGGTCAACACTCCAGTTACTCAACTGCCTTTTTGATCACAATCTTGTCTATTGGGCCAAAGTTTTTCGATGAAGAAATGTTCCGTGAGCTACAGATTTTATCTAAAAATGTTTTCTCTTCAAAAAACAGAAACCTGCCTTTCTTGTTCTTCCTGGTTTTGTCCTATTGGGGTAGGAGGGATCAATCAGCATTAAAATATTTTCTATTACCTTGCTTCCTAGGGAATTCCTCCTTTGATTCAGTATTTCAGTGTTACAACTGCCCTCTTTCTCTGCTCCAGTCCATAAATTCCTTCAAATCTTTGTCTTCACACAGTTTCTCTACTTCCTCCTGTCACATGTATTGCATCTCACTCCAGTCTGCCTTCATCTCTACCACTCCACTGAATCTGATCTTTCTTATCAGCATCACCAGTGTCCTACACTTTGTTTATTCCTCTGTTCATTTTTCTCTGGTCATTTATCATTTTATTTGAAAGTAGTTCAAGATCAATGGCTCAGCTGGTTAAGCAGCCAGCTCCTGGTTTCAGCTTAGGTCATGATCTTGCAGTACATGAGATGGAGCCCCATATTGGACTCTGTGCTGACAGCATGGATCTTACTTGGGATTGTCTCCTTCCTCTCTCTCTGCCCCTCTCCCCACTCGCATAAGCACACTCTCTCTCAAAATAAACTTTTTTTTTTTCAAAAAGAAAATAGTACAAGATACATTTTATCTTTCCCTTTGTCCCAAGATCTTTTTTTTTTTTTTTTTTTGGTCTTAAAAATAATGTTACTGGCTATTGAGTGAAGAATGACTTGGATAGGGCAAAAATGAATTGTGGGAGACCAGTGGGAAGGCTGTTAGTGATAGCAGAATTTGATGACATATAATAGTAGATTGGACTGGGATACTCTCAATGGAGATAAAGATAAATGAATAAGAGAACAATACTTAGAAGGCAAAAATGGAAACTGACAAATTTTGGTTCAGTTTTGGATATATTGAAATTGAGGCACTCTTGAGACACCCAAATAGAGAAATTGAGTAAACATTGCCCATAGTGGATATGGACCTCAGAGAAGAATTCTGAGGTAAAACTAATTTGGAGCATCATCAATTTAGAGTTGATTTGAGGCCATGGGCTTAGAGGTGATCACTTAAGGTCAGAAGAGTAAATTGAAAGAGAGGTCTTAGAAAGAAGCATGCTATAGCCTGTAATGTATTCTAGCTCTTCATTCACTTAAAAGAAGGGCTATAGAGTAAGTCTAGGTATATAGGAAGTGACAAGATAATAACCCTTGGAGTTGTTCTTTTTATTCTTTATCCCATGTGATACATTTTTCTTTCAGTTTGTGATGAGACTTAATGTAGCTGAAGGCACACAAGCAGTAGATTTTGTCACACCTGTCACTCTACTTTTAATAATACATTTCAGTCCTAGTGAAGTCTTGTATGATGTATAAAGTCAATATACAGTATAGTAGTGCTATATTTGATTATGATGATGAAGTTTCATATAAATATCTTTTTCCTATTTTAAGAGAAAAGTTTTGCTACAGCTATGAAATTCATTGAGTGCTTTGCTGTTGCTTGGGAATATCACACCCATTCTTTTTATTTAGCTGCCTTTAATACTTTAGTTATAATAGTTGAGGTTGCAGTAAATAATAGTGTTTCATTGTATCCAAATCAAGCAGATTCAAAAACAATTCTTTAATATTTATTTATTTTTGAGAGAGAGAGAGAGAGAGAAAGAGAGAAAGTAAGAGAGATCATGAGCAGGAGAGGGCAGAGAAATGGAGACACAAAACTAGAAGCAGGCTCCAGGCTCGGAGCTGTCAGCACAGAGTCGCACAGGGGGCTTGAACTCATGAACTGTGAAATCATGACCTGAGCCGAAGTTGGAGCCTTAACCAACTAAGTCCCCTGGGTGCCCCAAACAGATTTAAAACAAAAATATCTCAGTTAATATGTAAATCTAAAGTGAAAAACTGAATAACAAATGTGTATCACACTTATATATGGAAAAAGTAATATATGCATATAAAAAGCATGCTAGCATTAATACACTTATATTAAGAGAATTAAAACATTGGAAAGTATTGGGGTGCCTGGGTGGCTCAGTCAGTTAAGCTTCTGACTCTTGATTTTGGCTCAGGTCATGATACCAGAGTTCATGAGATCACCCCAAGTTGTGCTTTGTGCTGGTGGCATAGAGCCTGCTTGGGATTCTCTCTCTCTCTTCCTCTATCTCTGCTCCTTCCCTGATCGCACCCTCTCTCTCTCTCTCTCAAAATAAATTAAAAAACTTAAAAAAAATGAAAAGTATTCATTTGTCATAAAAGCTGTTATATGCATTGGTATCTTCTGACTAGTCTAGTAATGCTAATTC
This sequence comes from Lynx canadensis, assembly GCF_007474595.2. Lineage (NCBI taxonomy): Eukaryota > Metazoa > Chordata > Mammalia > Carnivora > Felidae > Lynx > Lynx canadensis. The sequence goes on along the minus strand of NC_044303.2, from coordinate 149,739,340 downwards.
ACGTGGATTATTAAGCTATATATCTTCCTTTGCAATATTCTGTTTTTATGCGGACAAAAGAAGTGTGTAAAAAAAGCAAATAAACAAGAAGTATCTTAATAACCTTAAATGTAAGAAACTACTTAATTACCCTGAAATTATTCTTCTGCTTGAGTGTCATCTTTCACTAACATACATTAATAACTTTTGTGAACAAAAGGAAAGTAAGCGATTGAATTTAAGTCTTTGATATTTAAGTACAAAAAAGAAAGGGGTCGCTATTGGTCCTTTGAAATCAGTTTATATTTTCAAAGCATTCTCAACAACCAGATTTTCCAACTTAGTTTTTTGAGTAAATGATAAATAAATTACAAGGTAATCGATGATGAAAGATCTTTACTTTGGAGTTCATTGTGGTGAAATTCAAAATGCTATATCTGGACAATATTTTATTTATGATAGATATAGTCTGGAATGAAGAATTTCCCTGGAAATCTAAAAATATATTGGGAAATCTAATTTTTAAAAATGTGGTAGAAATTCATTTATTTCCTACCGTCAATAAATCTGTATTCAGCTAAAGTTAGTTTATTCAACATGTGTAAATTTCAAAACGTCTATTCCTATTCCTATTTCAAAATGTCCAGCTTTCCTATTATTGATAAAACACTTGTATAACCCAAATTTAAATTTTATAAAAACATGGGGCGCCTGGGTGGCGCAGTCGGTTAAGCGTCCGACTTCAGCCAGGTCACGATCTCGCGGTCCGTGGGTTCGAGCCCCGCGTCGGGCTCTGGACTGATGGCTCAGAGCCTGGAGCCTGTTTCCGATTCTGTGTCTCCCTCTCTCTCTGCCCCTCCCCCGTTCATGCTCTGTCTCTCTCTGTCCCAAAAATAAATAAACGTTGAAAAAAAAAATTTTATAAAAACATAAAAGACAAATGCTATTGTTTTCCAAATGATTTATTACATTTTTTCTTCTAATGACTTACTTTTTTCAGATTATCTCTTTAATGAATAATACTTAAACCTGAACTACCACAAATTTGTTGTTACTGCAAATTCCGTGACTCTAGTACCATGTTGAATTGGTCTCCAACCCCACCTCCACCCTTGTTCCTACTCAGGAAATTGCTTAGGGACTGGGCAGTTCAAGAATCATTTTGCTGGGGCACCTGGGTGGCTCAGTTGGTTGACCATACGACTTCAGCTCAGGTCATGATATCAGGGTTCAGTTCGTGAGTTCAAGCCCCACTTAGGACTTGCTACTGTCAGCATAGAGTCCGTTTCAGGTCTTCTGTCCCCTTCTCTCTGCCCTTCTCCATTTGCACTCTCTCAAAAATAAACATTAAAAAAATTTTAAAAAAAGAATGATTTTGCTGACATAGGTTCCTGAGGATAATTTTCCCCCTGAACACCTCAAATCTTTATTTTCTGAGTATGTTCTCTTCCTAGAAATGTATACTCCTACAGCAAATATGTATTTATTTCAGATATGTTACAAAAATAGACTAAAAATCAAACTTATTTAGTTTATTGTAAGGTATTTTTTTTCCTTTTGGTTTTATCTGAGATTATTTTCTCATTAATCTTGAGCTCAGAGATATTTGGTTATAGTAGAAACTAACTTTGACACTTTAGTGGTAGGTTTACTTCCTTCAGGATAGAACTAGATGAACATGGTAATTTAGTTGAACTGAGGCAGAAATCATGGCATTGTTATTCAAAAATGACTACCTGAAATCAATAAAAAAAAAAAAAATCACTCTCAGTCTGAGTTTCTAAACTCTATACGTCCCGGCTAGATTACAGTTTTGTTTAGCTTTGTAAACTACACTTCTCCCTACCCCCCACAAGCATTCCCATGTCCCTGTTTCTCTTAATTCATACTCCATTGTCTACACAATTTATGCAACAATTAAATAAAGTGGTCTTATTCATTTTGCAGTATTTTTAACTAGTTAGAAATTGGGAGATCTTGACTTCTAAACAAAGAGTTTAGGAATGGTGTTGTACATTAACATTCACTACTTCAAAGAATTTCTGATGGAAGTAGCTTTTATTCTTAAGCCTGAATCTTTTGTAAAATATAAGAAATGAGAAACTCAAAAAGGTAACTGTATGGACAAATCTATGTGTCCAGTTTTCCATTTATAACTAGGGGGAAATTCATGTCTTTATTAATGGAATATTCCAAATATAAAGGAGAAAGAGTATAGCAAAATGAACAGGGTGAATTAATGATGTCTGCTAGTGCTATTTCTTTCTCTAAGAATTTCCTTCCAGCCTTTGCACATTCTTATAATTGCTTATTTACATTTTATTACTGATTTTCAGATTCTTCATAGATTTCATGTAACAATTCTTTGTCACTCAAAGTAATAGCAAATGTATTCTCCTAGTCTGTGATTTTCTTTCATTTTTTTAAAAATTTATTTTGAAATAATTGTAGTTTCACAGGAAGTTGCAAAAATAATATAGAGAGGTCTCATGTACCCTTTACTTAATTTCCTGACATAACTGTAATACAATATCAAAACCTGGGAAGTGACAATGGTACAATGTTATGTGTGGTTTGATACCATTTATGAGCCATGTAGATTTGTGTAACCACTGTCACAAACAAGAAGCAGAACTAGTCTGTTCACACAAACATCTCCATCATGCCATCTCTTTATAGTCACACCTCCCTCTTCTTCTCCATCATCCCATAACCGTGACAACTACTAATCTATTAATCATCCGTATAATTTTCATATGTTGAGAAAGTTATAAAAATAACAACCTACAATATGAGACTTTTTGAGATTAATTTTTGTCACTCAACATAATCTTGTACATACACCACCATGTGTTCTGCAAATAGAGGCAGTTTCATTTCTTCCTCTCCCATCTATTTGCCTTGTATTATTTTCTTACTTTGCCACTGGCTTGAATTTCTCATACTATATTTAGTGGCAATGGTGAGAGTAGCTATCATGCCTTTTTTCTGATCTTAGGGAGTAAGTATTGTCTTCATTATTATGTATGATTCTAGCAGCGAATTAATTTGTACCTGTTCTTTTTACTTGAAGTTCTCCTCCCATCCCGGCTTTCTGAGACTTCTTCTTCTTCTTTTTTTTTTTTTTAAGTCACGAATGGATATTTCAGTTTGTCAACTGTGTTTTCTGCATCAGTTGATATGATCATGTGAGTTTCTTCTTCATTGTTAATGCAGTGAATTACATTATTTGATTTCCAAATATTGAGCCAGCCTTGTACCTTGTCCATTTGATTATGGTGCATAATTCTTTTTATATACTGTTAAATTCTGTTTTTACATGGGTACGTGCATGTGTGTGTGCATGTGTGTTGTTTTTGTCTGGGTTTGGTGTCAGGATAATACTAACTTCATAGAAGGTAAGGTGAGAGTGTAGATTATTGATTTGAAAATTTACTATTTCTAATGCAAATGTACAGTGATATAAAATTCTCTCTTAGCCTGGCTTTAGCTGGGTGCCACAAATTTTTATTTTTAACACATAGCATTAATTATTAAATATAAATAACATTTATTAACATTTTAATCAATTTCTATGTTCTCCTTAGTTTATTATGTTAATGTCTCTTACTCTGTCTTTTCTTGATTTTCTTTTCTTGTTGGTGAAGTACATATTTAAAAGTTATCTGAGTGCTTACTATCTTGTAGATACAGGAAAGGAGTAATTTAGGAATGTAAGCAAACCAAAACCATAGAGCAAATAACCCATGAACATCTATTTAAGTTTTTTTAAGTGTAAGTTTGATAGTCAATAATTTTATTTGAAGGTTTAAATAACAGTCTTGTGCCTTTTTTTAGATACGTGTGATTACTTTTTAAATATCTTTAATGTCTTCATAATGCATAATTTGGGAAATGTGTCATTTTGCATAATTATAGTTTTGCCATGCTATCACTTCAGATAAAAAAATGGGGAATGGACTTAATTATAGTCATTGTCTCTGAAAAACTGTGCATCATTGACATTCAAATTGTAAGTAAAAATTCATTAGATTTATTGAGCCTTGTTCCTACTTAACCATATTGTCAAGCCTGCACATAGATGATCTCAGCTTAATGAATTAGAAAAACATCAGGACTGGTGAAAAGAAAAAAAAAGTATAAAAGGAATGATGTTTTTAGAATTGGTCCAACTCCTTTCTGAATCAGATAAGCAATTTTCTTTTATGTTCACAAACAGCAGGGCTTATATTGCTTTTGTCCTTATCCAAAATAATAGGTACTAGATTTTCATCTTTGCTAACTTTTATTGTGCTGTGTTTATGCCAAAACAAGATAGGAAGCAAGTAGTTCATTTAGTCTAAATATATTTATGTTTTTTTTTTAAACTCAATTTTTGTGTTTAGATGCCACATCAGTTTCTTCAATTAAATTCAACAAGTGTTTACCTTCTTATTATGTATAAAAAAACTCTGAAAGACACTGTCTGGGGTATAAAGACACAACCCTACCCCCCAGCCATTTTTAGTCATCTCGAATATTTCTAGTTGCTCAAGAAAAAAGGAAATAAACCTGGCTTCTTGGTTACCATATACAATTTAAGCATTGACAAGAAATTACATTGATTCTGAAGGAGGGACAATCAGTATTCCATAGTTTTTCCTAAATGGAAATTAGCCTACCTGCCAACAAAATATTTTTCTGCTACTCGGCTACTAGGTGAGAATAATACAATGGTTTCTAGAATGATTGTTCACAGGACAAAGATTCTTACATTCTTTTGATAGGCAATAACTGTAAACAGATGGTGCTCTGTGCGGACAGATTGTTTCTTACAAATGTCAATTAAGCCTTCAGGCTCATGCTTTCCCATGTATGTAGCCAACTCTTATAAAGGAGATGCCTTTCACACTTCAGAATGCTGACTGATCGGTAAATGCATACATTTTAGAATATCTTGCAATGATTACATGTTTAACCTTGTCTGAATCAGTGTAAGAGCATTCATATAGATTTGCCTTAGGAGCCTAAACAAAAACAATAAAGAATAATGTTTCAGAGTGGTTGTCTTTTATTTTGTTTATGGTTCTTACTTCTTTTGAGGTAAGACAAGACTGCAAAACAAATGTCATTCCCAAAATACGTTACCTGCGTTGGTAAGAAAAATCAGACATTTTCAAAAAAATAAGATTGACATTCAATGTTTTGCCCAATATTTTGTGTAGTATACTGTGGTACTGAGCCTGGAATATAATGTGAGGCTTGGCTTTTCAACTGAAACCTGAAAATCATTTCTTTAAAAGAAATTCATCTACAGATCACTTAAAAATCAGAATGCTGCACACCATAGTTCACAGATGAGAGCTTCTATTTTTATGTGACATAATACCTTTACCTTTACCAGGCAGACCTAATTTTATGGTCATGACAACCTTTAAAATGCACATACTTGTGTGTGCTCTCACACACACACACACACACACACACACTCACACACTCACAAAAAATACAGTACTCCTGACACTTTCATCAGCTTAATGGATATATATGGGGGATTTCACATGGCAGATGTTTGAGAAAAGAAATTCTAACTGGAGAAAAAATGATGGATATAGTCTCAGGTTATTCTGATCATGTAAATTGTTTAACTCAATTAATTCTGAATCTAATCTTAAGCATGAGGTCTGTGAAAGGGAACAGTTTGTTGGAAGGATGTCTTAGAGAATCATTCTAAAATATCCAGTTTCTAGTCTATAGAAACTGGGGACATGTTGGAGATTAAACAGACTAGACTAACCTATTGAATCATATTAGGCTATCTACTCTTAACCAATTACCTCCATAATTTCAGTGGCTTCACAAATAAACACTTTCTTCCTGCTTGTATCATACTCCAGTGTGGGTCAGTGGGAGACTTTACTTCATATCGTCATTCAGAGATCTAGGCTCCTTCCATCAACTCCTAGGACCTCAGTGTCCTCAGTATCATTTTTGGGACAGGACTAAAAGAGCACTTTTCTTCTGCCCACATTGTCTTAGAATGGATCTACATGGTCCCAGCTAATCTCAGAGAATGTAGAATAGGTAGTCTGGAAGAAATTGGGAATGTAGGAAGAGATATGTTGAAGGTGGAGAGGCCATTTAAAAGGTCCAGCATAGCACAGTTTTGCCCTAGTTAGGACTAGGGCAAAAACTCTCAACTCATATTTCTACACACAACATTTAAAAGTGACCACATTTTGGGGCACTTGGTTGGCTAGCTCAGTTGGTGGAGCATGTGACTGTTAATCTCAAGGTTGTAAATTCAAGTTGGGCATAGAGATTACTTAAAAATAAAATCTTAGGGGCTTCTGGGTGGCTCAGTCGGTTAAGCGTCCGACTTCAGCTCAGGTCACGATCTCGCGCTCCGTGAGTTTGAGCCCTGCATCGGGTTCTGTGCTGATGGCTCAGAGCCTGGAGCCTGCTTTGGATTCTGTGTCTCCCTCTCTCTCTGGCCCTCCCCCGCTCATGCTCTGTCTCTCTCTGTCTCAAAAATAAATAACGTTAAAAAAATCTTTAAAAAAAATAAAAATAAAATCTTTAAAAAAATAAATAAAAGTGACCACATTTCTAATACAGCATTACTGTGAAATATTGTTTAAAATAGGGTTTGTGAAAATTATAAAGTAAGGCACTTTTTGTATTAGTGAAAATATATATATTTGTAGCCTAAGTTTACCTCTATTAACCTCAGAAGATAATGACAGAGAAGAGAAAAGGCTAAAAATAATAAGCAGTCAATAGGGACACAAATGAAATTTTCAATAAGAACCATCTGTCAAGCCAGGGGGCTTTAGGTACAGAAAATAAATAATAGAGCTATGCCATGTACAGGTGTGGAGATGAGAATCCTTGCCCCTGCAGGGCAGTCCAATAGCTGGGATGGATAGTCTATTTTAATTTTATCACAACTACATGCATTTGAAAGAATGAAAACACTGAACAAGAAACAGGTTTACAGACAGCTTTTATCTCCCAGTGGGGTGAGGAGCACTGCAGTGTGGAATTATTTGCCTACCGGCTCAAGAAGTTGTTTGGTTCAGTCCTACCACTGATACCAGTTTCCATCCTTGGAAAAGTCTAAGAAAGCCTTAAACCAGAGTTGAGGTTCTTTACTACCCACACAACTAACTTTGCCTTTGGCTAATGTTGTAGACACAAAGATAATTATGTGAGGTCTTCCACTCTTGCCTTTTATCTAAGAACCTAAGAACTGGAGGTGGTTATTGACAGTAGTATTGTCTGAAATTATTCACTTAGTTATTTATTCACTGTGTGATTTGGACATAAACGTTTACTGTAAGAAATAGAAGCTCATACAACAGAGTAGCTGAAGGAACAAACGTCAGTAAAATTTTCATTAAATATTTAAGTCTAAAATATCAGAGTAGTCCTTACTTTGCTTGGAAGCTGCCTTAATAGTCTAGAATTTCTGGGAAACTCCCACCAACTCTCTCAATCTGCATTAGTGAAATGGATGGTTTGCAAAAACTTGCCAGTAAGCTTCTGTGAAACTCAGATCTGTGCATGCAGCTGACTGCACTTAAATAAAGGATTCTGGATTCTCCTCTACTGCTTTCAAAATCTTGTGCCAGAGCCTCCCTTTGGAAAATTCTAACCTAGAACCAAATAGTGATGTGGATTTTGTGAAATGTACACTCTGACTTCTCTCTGAGACACAGAAAAAAAGATCTTAGAAGGGGGCAAGTAGCGATGCCAGATTGACCACAGGTGACCCAGCATTCTGGCTCTTAGATCCACTCATTTCCAACTGGGCTTCTGATATGCTCTGAAGTTTGCCCTTTGCATTGTTGATCTAATCCATGGATCTCTGGGTTACTGAAGAAATCGTACAACAGTTCCCAACTCACAGTTAAAGGAAATTCTCTGGACATGAAGAGAAATGTGAAAGCTGAGTTTTGGGAAATTCTAAGTTTGGAATGACAGTCTTCATGAAAGGGAAAAAAATATATATATGGTAGTAACTCAAAGGAGGTAGTAGGTTACTTGGCTAAACTCTGGTTTTATGCATGAGGCAGAATAAGTATCCAGGTTGGTTCTCTTTCTATAGCACCAACATACTTGCTGAGTGCCTACCATGTAATCAATTTAATACATACTTGCTGAGTGCCTACCATGTAATATTACTTTTCAAGAGTTAGAAATACAGTGGAGAATCTGTAAACATAGCTCCTATATTCAAAGTGCAGAAGACAGGCACTATGGTAATTATGAACGGAAAGACCAATTATTCTTTATATAGTATTTTGTTTGTTTGTTTGTTTTCTCTACTAGATTGTGAACTACTTTAAGGCAATAACGCCATTTACCCATACATGATGGGCCTGGAGAGATTTTCGCATTCCTCCTGATATCCTGGGCACGAACTGCATAATAGATTCCTATGATATGCTGAATTAAGTTATTCTACTTGACCTTCCCCTAACACACATCTCAATCTTTATTGTTGTTGTTGTTGTTGTTGTTGCTGTTGTTTCAGAACAAACTTTCAACCCACAGTTATCTTAGGATTCCTTTCTTTAAAAAAATTTTAACAGCTTCTTAATAAAATATGTCCCATCTGGTTTTATTAACTTCATGTAAAGAGCATAGTGCTTTGCATTTATTAAGTCTAATGGCTCCTGTTTGTTAATTTATTGGAATGATGTTTTATTTCCTTTTCACACAATTCTAAAGCTGTTATGTATTATTTTCCTTCTTCCCCTCTCAACATTGAGAACATTTGTATTTTATGTGATTTTATTCATGGTTCACATTGCTATCTGTGGCGTCTGTTAATGTAACATCAATAATATGAATTTCAATTGACTTTCATTCCCTGACAGCAATGCTAGAGTGACTCTAAGGAAATAAGAAGCAGTATAATAAAAGGAACAAGAGAGTTGAGGGGCCCCTTGCTGGCACAGCTGGTTGAGTGTGCAACTCTTGATCTCAGGGTTGTGAGTTCAAGCCCCACATTGGGTGCAGAGATTACTTAAAATAATAAAATCTTTTTAAAAAGCAAAAAACAAAAAAACAAAAAAACAAAAAACAAAAAAAACACCACAAGCAAAAGAATAAGAGAGCAGAAAATAAAAATTTCCTCTGAAAAGCATGACAATAATCCATTTTTTTGGCCTTTTTGTACAAGTGAAAATAATTTATACATAATTAAACACATTAAAATATATATTTATACTTGGTAAAAATACTTAAGCAGGTAATTTTTCTAATGTAGTGTTTTTGTTTGCTTGAACTGTTTTCACTAAGGGGAAATAAATATTCAGCCCTCCTTGTACATGCTCATGTATGGCAGTTATATTTTGGCAATTTCACTGTTGAATATCACAGATATCAATGCAAAACGGTTTCAGTATATATATTGCTTAAACGATATTGTTATATAAAAGAGCCAAAGATGGTCATCGTGTACCCCTAGGTTATTTATTTCTTTACTCCAGGTTGAGATACGTTGGCTCAAAACTGTACTAGTAGGAAACTTACATTTTTACACATCCAATTATTTTTATAATAGTCAAAACAAATAGAGTTTTAGCCATTTAGAGCCTGTCTTCTTTTCATACTTTGATAAATTTAATCTACTTCGGCTGGCCATTGGTAGGATAGGGCCTTGTGGTTATAAGATCTCAAGCTGCTATGGGCCTTTGGAGTCCTCTGACCCAGACACTCTCAACCATGCTGTTGAGTAGCATATATAACTAACATATTAGTTTCCTCTGTCATATCTGTCTCCCACAAGTGTTCCCTTGTCCTCCTTGTCATATGCCTCTGGATAATCTCATGCTGTGAGGGACTTCTCTCTTATGCAACTCTGTCCAAGTACAGCCCAATAAGCCTTGTGTGTGCTACATTATATCTTTTTTTCTTATCAGTCCCCAAATCCTTCCATCCCTTACAGTATTTATAACTACAATACTTACAGTTAAATATAAAGATTGTGCAGCCAACTCAGTCATCCTGGTAACTTTATTTTATATTAATTTTTATTATTTTTTAATTCTATAATTTTTAAATTTGCATCCAAGTTAGTTAGCATATAGTGCAATAATATCCCCTGCATATAATACCCAGTGCTCATCCCAAAAAGTGTCTTCCTTAATGCCCCTCACCCATTCAGCCAATCCCCCCACCCACAACTCCTCCAGCAACCCTAAGTTTGTTCTCTATATGTAAGAGTCTCTTATGTTTTGTACGCCTCCCTGTTTTTATATCATTTTTGCTTCCCTTCCCTTATGTTCGTCTGTTTTGTACCTTAAATTACACATATGCGTGAAGTCATATGGTATTTGTCTTTCTCTGACTAATTTTGCTTAGCATAATATCCTCCAGTTCCACTCATGTAGTTGCAAATGGCAAGATTTCATTCTTTTTGATTGCTGAGTAATACTCCATTGTATATATATATATCACATCTTCTTTATCCATTCATCCATAGATGGACATTTGGGCTTTTTCCATACTTGGGCTATTGTCAATAGCACTGCTATAAACATTGGGGTGCATGAGCCCCTTTGAAACAGTACACCTATATCCCTTGGATAAATACCTAATAGTGCAATTGCTGGGTTGTAGGGTATTTCTATTTTTAATTTTTTGAGGAACCTCCATACTATTTTCCAGAGTGGCTGCACCAGTTTGCATTCCCACCAGCAGTGGAAAAGGATTCCTATTTCTCCACATCCTCACCAACATCTGTTGTTGCCTGAGTCGTTAATTTTAGCCATTCTGACAGGTGTGAGATGGTATCTCATTCTGGTTTTGATTTGCATTTCCCTCATGATGAGTGATATTGAGCATTTTTTCATGGATCTGTTCGCCATCTGGATGTCTTCTTTGAAAAAGTATCTATTCATCCTTTTGCCCATTTCTTCACAGGATTATTTGTTTTTTGGGTGTTGAGTTTGATAAGTTCTTTATAGATTTTGGATACTAACCCTTTATCTGATATGTCACTTGCAAATATCTTCTCCCATTCTGTCGGTTGCCTTTTAGTTTTGCTGATTGTTTCCTTCGCTGTGCAGAAGCTTTTTATTTTGATGAGGTCCCAGCAGTTCATTTTTGCTTTTGTTTCCCTTGCCTCCGGAGACGTGTTGAGTAAGAAGCTGCTGCGGCCGAGGTCAAAGGTTTTTGCCTATTTTCTCCTCTAGGATTTTGATGGCTTCCTGTCTTATGTTTAGGTCTTTCATCCATTTTGAGTTTATTTTTGTGTATAGTATAAGAAAGTGATCCAGGTTCATTTTTCTGCATGTGGTTGTTTGGTTTTCCCAACACCACTTGCTGAACAGACTGTCTTTATTCCATTGGATAGTCTTTCCTGCTTTGTCAAAGATTAGTTGGCCATATGTTTGTGGGTCCATTTCTGGGTTCTCAATTCTGTTCCAGTGATATGAATGTCTGTTTTTGTGCCAGTACCATATTGTCTTGATAATTATAGTTTTGTAATACAGCTTGAAGTCCAGGACTGTGATACCTCCTGCTTTGGTTTTCTTTTTCAAGATTGCTTTGGCTATTCGGGGTCTTTTCTGGTTCCATACAAATTTTAGGATTGTGTGTTCTAGCTCTGTGAAGACTGCTGGTGCTATTTTGGTAGGTATTACATTGAATATGTAGATTGCTTTGGGTAGTATTGACATTTAAAAAATACTTGTTCTTCCAATCCAGGAGCATGGAATAGTTTTCCTTTTTTTTTTTTTTTTTGTTTTCTTCAATTTCTTTCATAACCTTTCTATAGTTTTCAGTGTATAGATTTTTCACCTCTTTGGTTAGATTTATTCCTAGGTGTTTTAAGGTTTGTGGTGCAATTGTAGATGGGATCGGTTCCTTGATTTCTCTTCCTGCTGCTTCATTATTAGTGTATAGAAATGCAACCTATTTCTGTGCATTGATTTTATATCCTGTGACTTTGTTGAATTCATGGATCAGTTCTAGCAGTTTTTTGGTGGAATCTTTTGGGTTTCCATAGAATATCATGTTGTCTGTGAAGAATGCAAGTTTGGACACCTTTTATTTCTTTGTGCTGTCTGATTGCTGAGGCTAGGACTTCCAATACTATGTTGAATAACAGTGGCGAGAGTGGACATCCCTGTCGTGTTCCTGACCTTACAGGGAAACCTCTCAGGTTTTCCCCACTGAGGATGATATTAGCAGTGGGGTTTTCATATATGGCTTTTATGATCTTGAGGTATGATCCTTCTCTCCCTACTTTCTTTAGGGTTTTTATCAAGAAAGAATGCTGTATTTTGTCAAATGCTTTCTCTGCATCCTTTGAGAGGATCATTGTCCTTTCTTTTAGTAATCTGATAATTTTATTTTAATGGAAATTAGAGTTAAAATCCCTGTTATTAAAACAAATACATAGTGTTTTTTCAAATTAAATGATTTATAATCAGCTTTGTACTGAAGAATAAATACAGAAGAATCCTTTTCATATGACATGATCCATAATTGCTTGAGTAACCAAAAGCTTGACTCTTTTATTAAAATAATACACACATAATTAAACATTTTAGCTTAAAGCATGTAAATGTACTTTATTCACTTATATTTATATATAGAGTTGAGACATCTTCTTGAGTACATTTCTACTGATGGTAGTTCATTTTGTATTTCTTATGCCACAGTATTAAAACATCATCATTAATTTTCAGTTTCTGTTTCATTCTAGTGGAGTGAGAACTGGAACACTTATGAGGAAATCCATGGATAGAATCCTTCTGGATGTTTATAAGTTTTATTCTCAACCTTCTATAGTTGCCTTAGCTACAACTAATTAATATAAAATCAATTTCATTATGTGGTGTCCTTTCACTGACTCTTCCCAAATACTATAATTTGTCTTAGATATAATGACTCTGGATTTTCAAACTCCTGCTCCATTGGTCTGTACAATATTTAAATAAATTACTCAATAAGTAATTATACCTGGATAAAAAGATTTGGAAATTATCATAGCTGACTCACAGTTTGTTAATTTAAATGGTAGAATTTGGTAATTTAAATGGTCAAAGTAAAATTAGAGATAACCTGTTGCCTTAGCAGTAATACTTGTCAGTAAGCATTCAGTTAGCAGGTTTGATACAGTGAATTGAGATTAGCCTTTTACTTATGAACATCATCAAAGACTGAATTATATCTCTTTAAAATTCATAATTTGAAGCTGTAACCCTTAACGTATGTTTGGAGATAGAGCCTTTGAAAGAAGTATTTGAATTTAAAGTTAAATGAGATCATAAAGTGAGGGAGAGAAATCCAATAGGGCTGGTGTCACTAAAAGAAAAGGAAGCGATGGAGTGCTTGGCTGGCTCAGTTGGTAGAGCATGTGACTCTAGACCTCAGAGTTGTGAGTTGGAGCCTCACATTGTGTGTAGAGATTATTGTAAAAGAGAGGGAGAGAGAGAGAGAGAGAGACACTAGGAGTTCATGTACATGGGCAGCTGTCTGTAAGTCAGAAAAAGAGGCTCACTAGGAACCAATTCTGCTGGCACCTTGATCTTGGACTTCCAGGCCCCAGAACTGTGACAAAATAACTTTCTGTTGTTTAAGGCATTCAAATGGTGGTATTTTGTTATGGCTGCCTTAGAAGACAAATACAGACACTGAGAATAAATATGAATTACATGGGAATGGAGGTTCTTGTTAATTAGTTGAGTTCAAATAAGAGAGTTTCTATTGCATTAGTAAATATCTTAATATGGTTTACTGATTGTCAGTGCTCACAGCCACCCCTTTTTAGGCATGACATTTTCATTCTGGGATTTTTATTCTTGTCTTTCAGAATGTCTTCAAGTCATATGGTCAGGAAATATATCTGGGAAATATTATCTGTTACCTGCTCATTTGCATATCCAATATTTTTCTGCTGCCTTCACACAAGAATTGACAGTCTTCCTGGAAATAGAATTCATGGATAACTTCTTCAAAGTTTGATAAATATTGTCTCACAGTCCCCTGGCATTTAGTGTTGTAGAGCAATCTGGGCCAATTTTATCTTATTTCTCTGTACGTTATTATTTTTTTCCCCAGATGGCTGTAGCATTCTTTCTTTACCTTTTAACTGTGACAATTCCACTAGCTATGTTTTGATGTTGGGTTTTTTTTATTGATTTCCTGAAATATAGCAGTTACTCTCAGATTTCAGAATGTTTTATTAAATGGAAAAAGTATCTCATTCTTTAGATTATTAATTTTCTTCCATCCATTATCATGTGCTTTGATTAAAATTGATGATTTGTTTTCCTTATAGCTTACTTTTTCTCATTTTAATTATTTTATTCATTATTTTTATGTTTTAGAAGGATTTCTCATATTTTTCAATATCATTAATTTGATTTTCTGTAGTATCTAATATGCTTTCCACTTCCTTATATGTAAAATTCAGAAACCATAATTTAGAAATCAATAAAATGTGTGCAGTTCTTCTTTTTTGTAACTTTCCATTTTATTGGTAATTTATTCTTGACTTAAATGTGCAGTGCCTCTGTGTGAACAAAAGGAAATTGTCTAAATTTTTTTGTTGTTTTGTCGTTTATTTACTTCAAAAAAAAAAAGCAACTCAAAATCTTTACAGAAGGAAAGACTGCATTCTTTGAAACTCAGAATTTCTCCATAGTTTGTGATGTATCTGTTTTCACTTATTCCTACAGGGAACAATATATCCCAGCTCTGCCACTCACTTGCTGAGTCATCTTTGACAAATTATATTAACTCTTTGTGCCTAAATGCCCTTATCTAGAAAACAGGATTGGTAATGATAGTGTTCATCTTACAGAATTAATTTAAAAAGTTAAGTTTATCAATATATTTTTTATTAATCTTCCTAGCTAAGGAGAGTGCTAGGCATACAGTAGAGATTCAATGACCACTACACTTGAAATGAAAGAACGAGTTGGCTTCCAGGAGAAAACCTTATTCTCTCTATCCATTGCTCGTTCTAACTTGCTCTGGAGGGGTAGTTCTTTTCCACCAGGGCAGGTCCTGTGACTGTTCTGGTCACTCCACGATAGTTAAAACAATTCTCTGGAAATTTTAATCACAAAATCTCATTGTCAGATCTAAGATGTTTATCAATGCATTGAGAGTTATAGCTTCTCCCTTCTACCTTTTGAGCCCGCTTCAGGCTTCATGTCCACAGTGGGTAAGGTAGTATTGTTAGCCTCTTTTGTATGTTCTGAGCTTTGTGGTCTTCCTCTTCCCTCCTTGCTCAGGGACTCATTTCTGATCCTGCCAGCTTGGGACTATGAAGGGTGAGTGAGGAGAATGAACATGCAGGAAAGAAAAGATCTGAGCCAACTAGTTGATTCTAGCATGACTTGCTATTGGAGATTTCTCAGATACAAATATTCAAAGTATTCAGTATTCAGTTGCTGTGGTCATCAAGACAGCAATGATGTGTGAAAAATGCAGGGGTGTCAGAGGGTAGTGATCTCACCAAGGCGGAGAGGCTATAAATGCTCGACAAAAGCAGAGCATTAAACGGACACTATAAGAGTTTTGAGAATAGTTTAGGTACCCTCAGGGACTTCTATGTTTATTTTGGGAGACTGTGAAATAGCTATATATTTACACCCATTCAGCTGACCCAGCTCCCCCAAGTGAGACATTAATATTACTATTACTTATTTTGTTCCATGTAGCTAATAAGGCTCTTCAGAAACATGGGTTATATGTGTACTTCAAAAACTTCTGAATAATACACAGAGTAGACAAGGGTATGCTAAAAAGTCAAATACCACCACAATTCAGGTTGAATCAGATTCTAGCTAATTTCAGGTTAGATGTTTTAGGAAGTTGTATTAATTTTCAGAATTTCAAGCTACTGCTTAGTAATTTTGGTGTTACTGAAGGAGGTAAGTATTACTATAAATTCCAGGTTTTCCTAATTTTCAAAATATGATCGCCTAAGAAATTGCTTAGTGGTTGCTAAAATTTTAAATTCTAAACACAGACACAAATGTTTCTCTGCACTTCTTTTTTTATTTAAAAAAATTTTAATGTTTATTTTTGACGGAGGAGAGAGAGAGAGAGAGAGACAGACAGACAGAACATGAGTGGCGCAGAGGCAGAGAGAGAGGGAGACAGAGAATCTGAAGCAGACTCCAGGCTCCAAGCTGTCAGCACAGAGCCCCACACGGGGCTCAAATTCCAGACCGCGAGATCATGACCTGAGCCAAAGTTGGACACTCAACCGACTGAGCCACCCAGGCGCCCCTCTCTGCACTTCTTAAGAAGCATAACATCATTTTTAAAAACTACTAAGGAAGGTATTTGTATTCTTCTAAATTATTTTTTTCAGGATTTGGAAATTATATATCATATTGTTACAATAAGAAATTTTACTAAATTTAAGAAGGTCATAGTACGTAGGTCAATTCTTCTGGCATTTAAACTAATTATTTGGTTTTTAAGATCTCTGTTATTTCTCCACATGGGTTGCTCTCTTCTGACATAATACTCATCAAAATCATACCAATCAACTAAAGACAGTTTATATTCTCTTGATGATAAATTTCCCTTGACTGTATTAGCCAGAAATACATTTTCCTTCTTAGTTTCAGTAATGTGATTGGAGTCTCCAATTTTGTGAGACATTTTATTTTGAAATGTTTATTACAGACTGCTTTGGTAGTATAGATGTTTCCATGTGTATCTTAGCCCTATATTACCATATGTGAGCATGTTCTAGTTTCCACAGTGTCTCTTAGCATTGGGCATTGTGGACAGCTACAATATCAGCAACACTATTCAAGACTAAACATTAAAAGTCTGCAAGTAAAAGTTTAGATTTTTTCATTTATTAGGAGAAAGGCAATGAAATAGGGAAATAAACAAAGGACAGGAATTAGAATTTTGTAGAAGGATAAAAATCCAAATGACCATTAATCATATATAAAAGGATACCAAACCCACTGAGAGCTTTGAGGAATAAGACTGAAAGTCACAATGAGAGATTACTTCCCACTCATCATGCAGGCAAAACTGAAACAGATCAACAGAACCACCTCTGGCAGTGATGGACAAAATGGTACTTTCTGACTGATCTTGCTGTGGGAAAGGTGAGCTTGAATGCCTTCTTGACAACATATCAAGAATAAAAAAAAATACACATACCTTTTGACCCAGCAATTCCACTTCTGGAAATGTATCCTACAGAAAAAAAGAACAAAAATACTTCAAGATTGATTATTACGGTATCTCTGTAGTGGAAAAAACTGGAAATAAAGTAATGCTCATTAATAGGGAAATGACTAAATATACTTTAATATATCACTTGAAATTATCCCGCCATAGTTCTATGACATTGGCTTGTAAAATAATGTCAAAATTACATGAAGGAAATCTCCCTAGGGCCAGACCTGAGGCTATAAAGATTACCCCTAGCCATTCTGCATTACTGAGCTCTCTCACCTTCCCCTAACCTCTTGTAGCATTTGTCGGTATCATCCAGGGTTTGGTGACTAGTAGCTGTTTTAATGTATATGTCTTGTCTCCTTCAGCTCTGATGTTTTATGTTTTCACTTTACAATGTTCAGGCTTACTCTGTGCATAGTAGGCAGACAGGACATCTTTTTTGATAGATCAGTTGTTTTCCTGAGTGAAGGCTGTTAATAAATGATGGGCTCCTAGACCTTAGTGTTTGTTAGTAAAACCATTTCCTATTCATGTCCATTGTGCACTCAGGGATATAGCTATTCTATTCAATTATTCAATCATTTTGCTAAAAACTTGGAGAGTCTATTTGTTACAGATCATAATAAAAATGTAAAGCCATTGCTATTAATAAATAACATAACATACGTGTCTGTTTTCCAGCAGCAAGCAGTCTTTAACTGAGTATTCATGTTGTTCAAGATTAAGTAAATCACCACAGACAAGGAAAATTACGCCATAGCTTATGTGATCAGATCAAAACAACAGTCATTTTCTCCACCAGTGATTCCTATTAAATGAATTGTATGCTAACAGTTTCCAATAATGAGTTGGGTTTAATAAATTATGTACTCTTCATAACTTTTTAATGTACATTCTTCCAAGACTGGCCTGTCCCCAGAAGGGAATTTATCAAACGGCTTCTGCACATCAGAAATAAAAGCAAAATGAATGAAATTGGAGTGGCTGAAGCATAACTAGTGGTAATGGGATTGGTTTTGCTTCACTTTCTCTGTCACCCACCAGACATGAAAAATCTCCCATGGGTGGTTCAGTGTTATCTTTTCTTCCTGTTTTCCCCATAAGTATCAGATGCTGGTTACAGACAACAACAGGATAGTGTTGGTGATTGATCTGTGTACTGCTCTGTTGCACCAAAAACTATTTCTAAAATATAGTATGTAAAATGAGGCTGCTGAGAACATCCAAACACACACACACACACACACACACACACACACACACATCTCTAAAGATATACAGAAGAGACCAGAGCTTAGTCAACAATTCTTTTTAATCTTTAATCTTCATAGGATAGCAAAGAAACATTAAAGCAGACACAAATCAAAAGTGATATTAAAGATACTTTTTAGATTTTGACAAACCACCCAGAGAAAGTAAATTCCAATAGCTAGGACTCACTTAACAAATAAACATAACATTCACTTTTGCATTCTAAACCAAATGTTGAAAGCCACCTGTTTTTATTACTCATTTTATCAAATGCCCAGTCTGATTGAACAGACTTCTTTCTATTAAAAAATAAACTTGATCTTTGGGAAGATGCCATATATTAATCCCACCTATTTTGTATCATTCCCCAGCATGTAAAGAGAATATCCCTAGTTTTATTGGAGTAGGAAGAAGGATTTTTTATATACTATACATGAGTGGCAAATATATCTTTCAAAGCATCATACTCTTTTTTTAAGTAAGCTCTACTGCCCAACGTCGGGATTGAACTCATGACGCCAAGATCAAGAGTCGCATGCTCCATTGACTGAGCCAGACAGGAGGGCCTTCAAAGCAAGATACTCTTAGGGTAGAATCTTTTTTGGTGGAATAGGTGGTATAGCAGGTTATTTTTTTGCTTACTACCCCACATGATTAAGCCAACACTGACTTAAAAAAATGTTACCATATCAGAACTGTTAAAGCAAAATTAGAGACAACACTACGTGTATGCCAGACCCATTTCTTCTTCCTCATGAGCACATGGCTTGACTGCATTTCCCAGCTGAATTGGTGGGATTACATGACAGAGGTCCAAGTATTGGAATGTGTCTTTGTTTCCCATTACCTCTTTCTTTCCGTAATATGTTCCTGCATGTAAAAGAGTTAGAACCACATGGGGCTATGGTAGGCTGCACGGAGCACCGGCTTCTGCTGACTGAAATTTGACTATAAGGTGAGCAAGAAATGGATTTCTATTTTGTCTTAAGCCACTGAGATCTTGGATGTTTGTTATTGCAGCTAGCTTTTCTGAGTAATATATTATGTAGCATATATTATGTTTCAGATGTAACCCAAAGCCCAACTTAAAATGACCTACGCAATAAAGATATTTACAATATCACAAAACAGGAAGTCTAGAGTTGATTACATTTCAGTGTGATAAATTCAGTGACTCAGTCAAATAATGAAGAAGAATCCAGATTTTTCCATTTTTCACTCTGCAGCTTCTTAGCCTGGCTCACCTTTTAGGCCCAAAACAGCTCCTGCAGTTGCAGATATCACAAAGAGATGATAATGGCCAGAAGGGGTAAAAGGATATTTCTCCTGTAGTCTCTTTTTTAAGAACAAAGAAACCTTGCCCACAAGCCACCCAACAGACTTTCTCTTATGTCTCATTTCCCAGAATTGGGTCGCACGTTTTTCTCTAAACCAATCACTTGAAAGGGGAATGGTGTAGACTAATCAAGACACAGCCCTTGGGAACTTAAGTCTTTTCTGAAAGACACGGTCAGTAATACCTGAATGAAATCAGGATTCTTTTAGCAAAGAAGAAAAGAAGGATGGGGGCGCCTGGGTGGCGCAGTCGTTAAGCGTCCGACTTCAGCCAGGTCACGATCTCGCGGTCCGGGAGTTCGAGCCCCGCATCAGGCTCTGGGCTGATGGCTCAGAGCCTGGAGCCTGTTTCGGATTCTGTGTCTCCCTCTCTCTCTGCCCCTCCCCCGTTCATGCTCTGTCTCTCTCTGTCGCAAAAATAAATAAACGTTGAAAAAAAATTTAAAAAAAAAAAAAAAAGAAAAGAAGGATGGATTTTAGGCATCCAACAGTATATATTCAGATTCAGATCTTTTAAAGTTTATTTGAGTCAAATATTACAGATATTCTCAATCTATTTTGGTTAGATAGGTAATATAACAATGTATTCGTTTAAGGGAAGAGCTTGAACAATAAAAAAACAGAACTGACCATCTATGCAGTTCATATATTCAAAGTGAGGTGGTATTCAGTTTCTATAGTACCAAAGGTACACATTTAATCGTATCAGAGGGTGCTATTGTTAGCAACTTTGACATTGTGTAAAGATATGATAGCTAGGCTTTTTTTTTTTTTTTTTTTTTTTTTGAGAGAGGGAAGGTGAGCAAGGGGCAGAGAAAGAGAGAATCCCCAGAAGAGCAGAGAGAGGGAGAGAGAGAGAGAAAGGGAGAGAGAGAAGTGGGGCTCACTCAAAGCGGGGTTCATGTTTACTCGAAGTGGGACTCGAATTCACCCCAAGCAGGGTTCATGCTTACCCGATGTGGGACTCAAACTCATGAACTCTGATATATGACTTGAGCCGAAGTCAGATGCTTAACAACTGAGCCACCCAGGCACCCCAATAGCTAAGCATTTTTAAAAATTGTAGATAGATGTGGGAAACATGAAAACTCTATTTGTTCAAATCATCTTATTTAGAAAGCAGAGGGATGAATACATTTACTCAGTTTCGGTTATGACGGCACAAACAACATAGTGTATATTAATCATAGCAAGTAAATGAACCTGGAGATCAAGAAGGCAATTTAGAGGTGTTGAGTCCAGTTCTACACATCACATACCAGGGAACTGTATTCTGTAGTGATGAAGCGACTTGTACCAGGTCATATAAAAAGTCAGTCCTTGGCAGTACAGGTACCACAATAGAAATTTACCTACATTCAGTCTAGGGTTTTTCTAAGGCAGGATCGTACTCTTAATGCACAAGCATCAGTTAGGAAAGTGGCACTTAAAATAAAAAAGGAATGCATTACATATGTGCAAAGCAGCATACTACACAATTCTTAAAATAATAATTCTAGTTAAATGTACTGAGATTTCCCTGAGCTCTGCACTAAATTTTCTACATTGCATTAGTTTATATATTTGCCACAACAACCCTATGATGTAGATATTATTAATGCCCCATTTTTTTAAATATAAGACTATCTTTAAGAGAAGATAAGTGTATTTTATAATCTAAGATTCATCTCTCGTTTTTTGTCATTGTGGACTTTTGAATTAACAGCTACTGGGGTAATTGGAAACAAGAGAAAGTGTAATCAGGCAGAAGTCCCCTGACTATTTTTATTTTCGTGTAGAAAAGGAACCAGAGAGACAGGCAGCCCAGCACCTCAATCCAATCTTTTAGTTTTTTAATATATTTTAAAATATATATTATTTATTTTTTAAGTAAGCTCTATGCCCAACATGAGGGTTAAACTCACAACCCTGAGATTAAGAGTCATACACTGTACCAACTGAGCTAGTAAGGCATCCCCCCAAGCCAGTCTTAATAACAGATGTTTTTTGATAGTCTCACAAGAAGCACCTTTTACCAATAAAAAATTACAGTCTTTAAATATTACTCCTTTCAACCCTGAACTCACCCATACAAGCCAGTTGGAGGAAACACTTCTAGAGGATTCAGGATTAATTAGTGTGGGCTTGCAATCTTTGATATTTGTTTGGGAAGGTCCTCTTTCATTGTTTATATACTCTTGGATTTTTTTAAAAATCAGCATCCATAAAGAATCTAGGATTGAGTTTTATCTCCCATGTTTAGTTTCAATACTGATCAGCAGGACAACACTCAGTATGTGTCCAACAAAGGCCAAGATTATATGCAATTCAAAGCAAAACAATAGGGAAGGAGGGCACCCATTTGGTGGCTCATTCTGAGAAACAAGACCAATGTCTAGCTGTTCTGAAGCTCCACTTAACACATCAATCACTTGATTTAATCATGTCAAGTTTCACTAGGTTTGTTTAATGGATGAGCACTGCTTTCCTCACCTTTCTTATCTTTTGTGACTGATAGAAAAGAACACATCAAACTTTTTGTCCTCCTGGTTCTATCTCTCGCCTACCTGTGAAAAGGGTTAGATTGATAGCTTAATGGAATTTTAGAGCTGTTTAATTTTCCCAGGTGGTCCAGAATGTATGCCTCAGTGGAAATGTAAACAATCTTGAATTTCTCCCATGCTGGTACAATATGTTCTAAGAAATGTTTTAATTTCCATTTATAAGGGAAAATCTTTTTTTTAATGAAATGGTCTTGAACAAGACTCATTCCAAAAATGTTCAGTTTTGTGCTAGGAGTAGCAATCATTATTTTTCTACAAGAATGACTCTATTCTAGAATCTTTAGGGATATCATTTGGAAAGATGAGTCATAGTATCCCAGCCTGCCCTCACAAGAGGCTGCATAATTGGTAGAATTACAACTTTGGTTATTAAATCTCAACAAATAAAATCCAATTTTTATTTGTCCACCAAATATAGGTATATGTAAGTATGTTTGCAAAAGTGTGTATGTGTGAACAATAGCTACTCAATGGCCTGTTTGGTTTAATCATT
This sequence comes from Lynx canadensis, assembly GCF_007474595.2. Classification (NCBI taxonomy): domain Eukaryota; kingdom Metazoa; phylum Chordata; class Mammalia; order Carnivora; family Felidae; genus Lynx; species Lynx canadensis. The sequence goes on along the minus strand of NC_044303.2, from coordinate 149,716,573 downwards.
TGTATGTGCATGGCTACACAAAAGGATCATTACAGATGTAAAAGGAGAAAAAAATTAGGAAAATTTAGAATCACTATTATATATATTAATACTTAATAAGTGGTATATATTGATTCTCTGAAAATCTTAGTGAGAGGACAATGGTGTTTCTAGGAGAAGGATGCAAAATAGAAAATGTCTTTTCCACAGAAGGAACATTTATAGATGCTTATATTTTTGGCTTCCTGAGTGACTGTGGGTATAAAACACTAACAACAAAGTCTTTGGTATTATGTTTCAAATGACAATTATAGTGCTTTAATATCCATTGTTCATAAAATTCTTAGTTGAAAATGAGAAAAATCAGAATTAATATGTTGGCTTCTTCATGGACTAGTATATATTTTATGTTTATTTTTAGTCAGTTTAGATAAGCAACATTTAATTGGATTTGTGTTGACTTACATGCATCAAATCTCGACTTGTGCCTATTTAAATTTGTGTATATGTGCGTGCGTGTGTGTGCGCATGCGCAATGTCCAAAATAACTTTTTTCTACAAACGTATAATCATATAGATTCTTGTATCATGAAAAATCACTAAACTGTAAGAATTAATCAGATCATAGCATGGAAAATTAATATTGGATTATAGAGTGTGGGTTAGTAAGAGGCTTCAGGAAGCTACGCTGTTGATTTCTTTTGTCTCCAAATCATCTAAGACAGAGATGATTCACCTTTCAAGATTTCCAGAGAACAGTGGATTCCATAAGCTTCTTAGATAACTTTTTCCTGTATTAACCCTAGAAATGAGAAGTTTTTTTCCTTATTTTATTTAATTTCTATGAGATGTAGATAAAATGTTTGCTTTCTTTTCTGATCTCACTGGAAATGAAGAAGACTGGTCACAAAATACTGTCTTGTTTGTCACTGTGTCATCGTCATAATAACTGGCATGTAGTAGGTGCTTGACAAATATTTGTTGAAAATATAAATGGAAAAATAAAGCCCTTATTTAAGTTAATTTTCAGTATTTTCTTCTTGAAGACAAATAATCCCAATTCTTGTACAAATTCACAATACCGCGTTGGCACTTCAAAGGTTCCACAGTTTTTTATAAGAGATAATTTTAAAGCAAAAACCTCAAGTGAACTCATTTTTTTGGTGGCAAATTTCAATCTGAAGTGGCACGAGCATATTTATAGCCTTTCTCTATTTCAGTTGCTGCATATATTCCTATATATTGTTGCAGAAATATTAATGTAATGCTGCCTCCCACCCTACTGGGGTGTTATACATAACAAAAGGTATATGTACTATCCCTCCACACCTCTCTGAAATTCTATACATACTCCTATAGCCTCAAAATATTTGAGTAGGAAACAGTGGAATTGAATTACCATTTTATAATCTTTTTAATCATTTTAGACATTTGTTCATAAGTTTCCTATAGAATGCTTGGCCAAGATGTGAAACAATCAATACACACAGATCAACATTAATGTCTTTTGTTTTTCTTAAACAAAGCTACATGTCAGACTTTTTCTAAGGTTTCCACATCTCTGCTCTTCAACCCAGAGGAACCACTTATAAGAAGGGGCAATTCAGCTCCTATGAACCTCCAGTTTTGACCTCTCTTTTCAGAGCGCTAACAAGGATGCCAATTAGTGTCAGTTGTGATAGCAAAGTTTTAAGATTTTGACACAGTATTATTTTTAAAGATATGGAGTGTCTCACCTACTCATCTCACATAGAATTGTGATGAGGAATCTGTAATGGTTTTGTATTCACCTCCAATCTATACAAAACAAACTAATGATCTTAAACTCAAAAATCTCTTAAGTTCTGTATTTGATGCCTTGATTTATTTTCTTGGTCACCATATACTTTCTAAATGCTGGTATACTGCCCTAATATGTATTTATTATTGTAATATTTGGAAAAACACATTCATGCACTTAAAACAAAATTGTTTTAATGTAAACAGGATGGTAAAACCCAAAGGTTATATTAAAAAATGTACTACAAAATTAGAGTAGGAAAAAAGTAATGCAACTATAAGTTCAGGGAAAGTTTCTATGTATTTGAATTAAGCTAGCCTTAAATGTATACAAAACAGTTCTAAGGTAACTTCTGTAAGAAATACACACATTTTCACCCCCTCCGCCAAACACACACATATATGCAGAGAGAAATAATTTAAGAACTATATAAATTTCTTCACTTTTTTAACTGTGTGATCTTGGATAAGTCCCTTGAAATCTTTAGCTTCTTCATTTGTAAAATGAGATGATAACAGTACCTGCCTCTTTGAGTTGCTGTAATAGTCAATGTTTAGTAGGCACATAACAAACATTAAATGATGGGAAATACGGTAATAATGCTAATATTAGTTACCTGCATTTCCACTGTACTTGTAATAATAATAAAATAAAGATCTTCTCTGAGGATAATTTTTGGATGATTAACTTTTATACTGCTCAGTCTACATCTCTGATTCTTTGGATATATGTTTTCAATAGAAGAATTTGAGTTGAAGCACACCTGGTGTCTGAGGAGATTTCGAAGGATAGAATAGTTCAGGTGGGAAAAAGGAGAAAACCAAGCAACAAATGTGTCCACTAAAGAAAAGCTTACCCACTAAATGTTACCTACTCTAACTATGCTGTTATTGCCTCATAATAAGAATGTTATTAATGCTAAAAATTGCTGTTATATTCTTACTCTTATTAATAGATTTTCATGAATGATATTTCCTAACATTTGAATGTTCACAGTTTTAAAGCATAATTGGAATAGTTTTCAAAAATTTCCTTGACCCATAAAACTTGTTTGGTTTATATATTAACATTGATCTGATCAATTGTGTAAAAGAATGTAAACATTTGCTTAAGTGGAGTTATTTCCTTGTCAAGAGAAATTCTCGTCATAGTCATCTCATCCAAATTAGAAACACAGTACATATCAATTTCTTGTCACTCTGTTGTCCTGTTGCTTTTGTACATGGCCCTTTTTTAGGTTGCCTTTTTAAAAAAGCCAACAACTATACAAACCATATCATGTATGACATGAAATATATTTTAATATATAAAGCATAGCACATTTTAGCAAAACTTTGAAAGTTGAAATTATGGATTGAAATTAATGTTACAAATATTGCAATGGGGATGAAAGTTTTATTATGTTCTATTACTCTTAATAATAGCAATTTAGGTGGAGATGCTGGATCTCCAATTTTAATGCAAACACACACACACACCCCTCTAGGTGCTTTGTTTTTCTGATCATGGAAGATTAGCACATTCTTCCCTTTTGAGCAAAGCTATGAAACATCTGAGTTATATCTTCTCTTGGACATATGAAGCAGTTGGGGGCTGTACGCATAATGGTTGGACAGGCTTTATTGTAAAATAGGCTCGATTATGACCCTTGGCTCATTTCTTACTAATTTAGGCACATTATTTAACTGTGTAAAGTCTTAGTGCCTTTACATCCAAAATAGGGGCAATAATCTTTCATCAGAGACTTGTTATGAAAATAAAATCAATCAATGCTGTCATATCCAAAGTTCTTGGTGTGGGTCCCAAGGAATTTAACAAAAATCCCCTACCCCTGGACAAGCAGAGCAAGACTAACTCCATTTTGTGCTACACCCACCATCTCATGTATAACCCCCACATGACCTACTTATTGCTTAAGACACTCCCCCACCCTAGTCAAGCCGCTGAGCACACCCTTACTGGAAACAGGCTCATATAGGAATGCGGAACCCCTAACTGCCAAAGAATGTAAACCCTGCCTTTTGCCTGCCAAACTTGCGCGCCAATTCTGACCACAGTGATAGGCTAGTTCAAACAGTTACTATAGGGTAAACTGTAATTCAATTGGCCACCTGCGTGTGGACCGACATGACTATGCAACTTTCTGTGTGTGTTACACTCTCATTGGCCACTGGCCCCTATAAAACTGCTACGCCTCTTAACCTAGGGGTCCAAGTCCCTGCTCCGCTGTGTCGGGTATACTTGGGCCCTCGAGCTTGCAAATAAACCCTTGTGCGTTTGCATCGGTATCGGCTCCTTGGTGGTCTCTCGGATTTGAAATCGGGGGCATTACACTTGGCAGAAACTAAGGAATACATATATATTTTAGCTTAAATCTTGAATAGTCAGACAGCTGATAGACATAGGAAAAAATAATGAATGTACACTAAGAAACACTTAGAGCCTAGGTTGAGATATAAGACAAGGAAGCTAAGAGACAAAACTCCACTGAAGGCTTTTTTGAGAATATCAAAGCCCTAAGCCTGCCAGGTTGGTCAGATTACTTACTGCCCCCTACCGGGCAAAGTGTGCTACATCTGGCCATGTTGAGAAGCACACAAATCCAGGACAGTTTGCCATTAGTCCCTACTGAATAGTCCCAGGACCACAATCTATCTTTTCTGACCCATATCTTCAGACCAAATGATTTCAGTCTCTTGAACTAAAGACATTAGGATAAAGATATCTATATCCCATCTCCCTTTCCTCCACCCTGTGCTTAACTGTTCTTTATATCCTATTATTATCATAATTTGCTCCACCTCTACATAGATTATGTTCTTCTCTCACTACTAAACAAACTTTTATGAAAGTATGATATTTGAGTTGATTTCTGAAGAAAAAAATAGAAAATAGATATTCAGGAATTTCCAGGGTAAAGGAGTCTTTTTCTTTTGTGAGCCCTGAAATGCGATGCTGAAAATTTTCAGCAAATATATACACATTGTTGCTAATTCTCAGGAGAGGGAACAATGAAGATGGGCTATGGTCCTAATTCTAAATGGCTAGGTGGCCACTTATGGTAATGATAACCATTCTGACCGAGGGTTTTATTTCCAGTCACCAGCGAGAGGCAATGGATAGCAGTTTTGATCTTTGTCCTTGAACACGGTTTATGGCTCCAGGAGGAGTGCTTCCTTGGATGTCACATTAACAAAAACAACATTGAGCAGAGTCATTTACATGCTATTTTGCTTTGGGAAAGGAATATACTGGACATTTTCATTAGTGCAAAGTACAGCTTTATGTTTAACCCTCTTTCTCTCAATATTTAGGAGGATCATTTGGCACATTTTGCATTTTCCATGCCAATTATCAATTTCTTCTTTTTTTGTGTGTCTCTGCTAAATACATCATCATACATTCATACTGTTAACCTGATACGTGCTCTCTTATAGCCATGGACCCAAAATAAGTATTTTGGACTTGTTTTTTTATAAATTGAAACTTTGCCCCAATAATTAGGAAAAGATGTCAGTGATTTAGGGAGATATTTATAATTATGAATTTAACATTCAAAGATATGACTCTTTCCTTCTGAGTAGAGCTGACAGCCAATAGTAAACAAAATTTCTCTTTAATAAGAATCTCTTTGCAGAAGACTGATAACAATTCCCATTTGAAAAGAATGGGTAGACACTGAAAATAACAATGAGCACCTTGGTGCTTCAAGTCATATTATATCCATTTAACAACATAATATTTCTGCCAAAGTTACTGTCTGCTTAAGTGTGTCAGAACAAGAAACACCTCAATGCAGCTTCCAAAATCAGAACGCCATGACTCCAGGATTACTCTTTAAATGATGCCAGGGTAAATTAAATTAATAATATAGAGAAAATGCATAAGAACTATTAGTGAGTTGGGATTTCTCTGAAGTTTGGAAGGCTTAACTTGTTCAGATTATTTAATACTCTAAACTTTGGCCTAATATAAATTACTCTTATTTCCTTTCCTCATAATAACTATATATAAAATTACCCTATTGGCATGTAGACTTTTAATGAGTTGTTTTTTTTGTTTTGTTTTTTGTTTTTTGTTTTTTTGTTTTCTGTTTTACTCTAAGAGACCTGGTGAATTGATTCACTTTTAAAATTTTTTTTTTCAACGTTTTTTATTTATTTTTGGGACAGAAAGAGACAGAGCATGAACGGGTGAGGGGCAGAGAGAGAGGGAGACACAGAATCGGAAACAGGCTCCAGGCTCTGAGCCATCAGCCCAGAGCCTGATGCGGGGCTCGAACTCACAGACCGCGAGATCGTGACCTGGCTGAAGTCGGACGCTTAACCGACTGCGCCACCCAGGCGCCCCTGATTCACTTTTAAAATAGTAGTGTTTTCTCTGTGCTGATTTGTAGTATTTTCTCTGTGCTGATTTATATAAATTAAAAAAATCCCCAAATTAAAAATATTTTGTAGATCAGTTTGAATGTAAATTGTGAAAATCCTGATTTAAATACCTTTGACTAACAAACCTTATTCAAGGGGTACCTGTGTGGCTCAGTTGCTTAAGCAACTATAACTTTAAATTTTTGGTGTCTTACAATTTAAAGCTTCTTTTTCATAGTTATAGCTACTATAGTTATAGCTACTTCACATGAAAAAAAAAAAAAAAAAACATGAAGACAGTGAGGTGGACCCAATTGTGTAACAGACATTAATACATAACAGGCACAGTCAAGGGGAAGGCTGAGAGGTTGAGAGTTAGGCAGCAGATGTGAATCCAGGAGTCATAACCCTTTTGATAATCAGGAGAGGTGTATCAGTCTGAGAATTCATGGTGAGCTTAATTCTAACCTAGAGTAGGCAGGTTTATAAAGGTCTCTTTGTCTTAGAATTAGCTGCCTTTGTTCTTGATCTTAAGATGTAGTTCAGCTTTTTTTTTTTTTTTTTAATTTTTTTTTTTCAACGTTTATTTATTTTTGGGACAGAGAGAGACAGAGCATGAACGGGGGAGGGGCAGAGAGAGAGGGAGACACAGAATCGGAAACAGGCTCCAGGCTCTGAGCCATCAGCCCAGAGCCTGACACGGGGCTCGAACTCACGGACCGCGAGATCGTGACCTGGCTGAAGTCGGACGCTTAACCGACTGCGCCACCCAGGCGCCCCGATGTAGTTCAGCTTTTTAAGTGAGTTTCATTTCATGATAAAAGCCATTAATCCTTTGGGAAAGTAAGAATTCTTTCTGAGACATGTGGCCACAGCCCTAATAGTCGACTGGATATATTAAACACATCTTTCATTGTCATATGTGACAATCTGGGGTGAGGTATGGGTAGACTGGTCACAGCCTTTGAGCACCAATGATAGTTCTGACCAGGATTTTTTGTTACTCTTCTCATTTTAATAACATGCAACTGACATAGGTGCACTGTCCTTGCTTCAGCTTATAGCATCCTTTCTTGGATTTTTGCATAAAGAGATTATAGGGGTAAACATATGAATAAAGAAGTGAAAGCTATCCAAAATTTACAGACTGGTGATAAACTTTGACTTTCTTTTGCCGGTCCCACCCAGGTTGAATTGAGTTAAACTGTCAAAATTGAAATGAATATTAATCACAAATTTAGCCTATATTTTATTTATTTCAGAGACTATCACATTAGGACCAGAATAAGGACTTTAAATTTGTCAGTAGTAAATTAGACATTAAACATTTTTTTGAATGTTTATTTATTTTTGAGAGACAGAGAGAGACAGCATGAGTGGGACAGGGCAGAGAGAGAGAGGGAGACCTAGAATATGAAGCAGGCTCCAGGCTCTGAGCTGTCAGCACAGAGCCCCACGCGGGGCTCAAACTCACAATCCGTGAGATCATGACCTAAGCTGAAGTCGGACGCTCAACTGACTGAGCCACCCAGGCACCCCTAAATTAGACATTTTAAAGTTATAGTTGATTTCTCTTATCCCTCCCCCAAGTAAATAATGAGGGAAAATATCTACATATGTATTTATTTAAACTTGGGAGACATTTGTAATGTTAATTAATTAATTAGTACTTAAAAAAATTTAAGTTTATTTGTTTATTTTGACAGAGAGACAGAGAGAGGGAAAGAGAGCAAGAGGAGGAGGGAGAGAGAATCCCAAGTAGACTCTGTGTTGTCAGCACAGATCCTGACACAGGGCTCGATCCCATGAACTGTGAGAGCATGACCTGAGCTGATAGACAGTAGGACACTTAACTGATTGAGCTACCCAGGCACCCCTAATTAATTGGTACTTTTGCTCTCCATTTGTCCTTCAGTATTCTAAGAATTAGCTTGAATATAGCAAAATATTAGCTAATCCTTTGATATTAGATGAGATCTGGCAAGTGCAGGGCTGTATGACTATAGACTAGCTAATCTTGACAGCCAATATTCCATGGTTTTCCTCTGCAGGTGAGATGCTGAGCTAGACTTGTCTAGAAAGTCGTTTCTTATTATGTAAGAAACTTATTGGGTAAACTTGGTATATGAATTCTATTCGGTCCAGAGAAATTGATCTCTATGTAAAACAAGTAAACATTGCTCTGATTAATCTCAAGAGCTAAACCAACCACAGATAGGTGTTTTATTTTGTACCTTTCTTGGAAAGAAAGAGCAATCACAGTAACTCCTTCAAGTTTTATCTTCTTCAGAAGGTGCCTCTATTCATTTGCTTCATTCTTTGAAGCTTCATCCAAGTTTTCCACAAGATCTGGAACGTCATCATCGCCCTCCTCTCCGGGAGCAAGCGGTACCTTTCCATCCACACACTGGGTGGGCAGAGCTTCAGCCAGTCTTAAACTAGTCAGACCGTCTGCACCAAGTTGGTTCAAGAAACTGGGTAGCATTTCTGTCAGCTGCTTTGTCTCAGCGTGACCTGTAATGTTGAAAGTTTTCGCTGCCAGGGATGCCTGAACTTTAGGGTTCTTAAAGTGGACCCCTGCTCCTTGGTTTGTGAACATATTCACTTCTTCAATACCAGAGATATCGTTTACCCCCAACTTCTTTAAAGAGAACTGAAGTTTCTTTCTTTCTTTTTTTTTTAATCATCTGCTGTAGCTGTTCTAAGAGCCACCTTCTTTGCGCCAGCAGCTCTTTCCCACCAATGCGCACTTGTGCTTGCAGTTCCACGAGTTTCTTCCGGCTCATGATAGTTTCTTTCATCTTGTTGGAGAGGAAATGGGACTGCTTGGGGGACTAGGGTTGGTGCTCAGGGGGTCTCGGTGGACCAGTTGAGATTAGTAGGTGCACACATGCGGGGAAGCAAGATAGCAGCTATTTTTTTTTCTTCCATATAATTGTATGATCTATAAACAACAGCAGATTCTATATATTTTTCTGCTCTTCAAAAAAAGATATTGAACAAAATGAGTCTCAATCTTAATTTCTAAATTAAAAATCCTTGACAAAATTTTAAAATGTGATATCTTCCTTTTCTATCAGTTCTTTTTATCAAATTTTTGTCGATATTAATGTATATATTTATATAACCCTCCATTGATTAATCAATTATCTTTGGTAGAAGGTCTCCTAATTAACCTCTTAATTAGTTTAACAGATGAATTAATTTTTCCATATAACGTGCTGTCTAATGCCCTTGGCATGCTGAAGGTTTACTGCTCATGGGGTGTGTTCTGTTTTGCCAAGGAATGGTTTACTCCTACCAGTTGAAGACTTATTCTCATAGGTTTATACTTGTTACTGCAATCACAAATGTTTAGATAAATATAACATAAAGTGATGACATATGTATGGAAAGAGATGGTTATCTGAATAAAATAAAAATTGAATGCTTTGGCATGTCTTGACTTATGTAAATGGCTAAAAATTGTGATGACTGTAAAGACTGAAAAAACAAAAATTGGAAAGGTTTCACACATTTTGCTTTACAAATGTCTTCAATTCTGTTTTTACCTTGAAGATACTGAAACTGAAATGGGAGATGAAGCATTAGACACAGTACATTACTGGTCAATAATCCAATTCATCTTTGGCCAATATCAAATTAGTGAATGGGTGTTCATGTTTTAAGTAAAAATATTATGTACGATGTTTTTCATCCATTTATTACCTTTATGTATTTGAATCCTACATTTTAGGATTTGTTGTTGAAATTAACTCTTTTAATTAACTGCCATACTATGACTTTTGGACAGTAGGACTTATGATTTATCTATCTATTTGTATTTTTTTTCCATATAGAATTAAGGTCCCTGGTCAAAGCCATCATCAAGGTTTTATGTATAATGATGCTACATATTATAACAATACATTCAGTTCAGTATATAATTCTTTTACTCATAATTATAAGATTAATCAACTTCAAATAACATTCACTTAATTTTTTCTAGAATTTCTATTCTTTATCATGACAGAAGTGGAAATACTCTTAATCATATTTAGATAAGTAAAAAGCTTGTCCTTTCTCCTTGTAGTAAAATTCTAGAGATCTGTTTCTTAGGTCTCTTGCTGCATTAGACCATTGAACTGATTGGATATCATTTTTATATCAACATTACAATAACAGTAAAAGAAACTAAGCTTCATTGTCTGAAATAACTTACAATTTAGATTTTAAATTTGAGTCTAAATCAACAGCATTTTTATTTCATTTTTCTGCTTTCCAAGTTGCCAAAAATATGTGTTCATTATCACATGGCCTTTCTGCGTTTGTCTTTGGGCTATCACTCTTCCTTATCTCTTGACTGGACTGTGTTCTGATAGGAATCTGGGCAAAGCCTGTTGCAGCTGTCTTGTGCTGACTCCTAATCTGCCTGTACATTGTTTGGTCATTTGGTTCTACTGTCCAAGAAGAGTCAGGTGATTTTCATTTCAATCATTTTGTAGGTACAGAATGACTTTCCATTGAAACCTGAGGTATAAAACGATTCTATTAGACAGTCATAGAAAGATATGTTCTGCATTATAGAATTAAACCTGCCTTCTGGCCATGGCATCTTGAAGTTTTACTGTTTAACCTTTCATGTTCACTGTTGTGTAGACCATAAGAACACTCCCACATTTTGCTATTGGTGTCTGGTAAACTTATAGTTGAAAATTTAAATTAAATTTTATCTATCTCATCTTTTGTATTTATATCCATATATTTGTAATTATTATTGTTCTTTTGTACATATTTATGTTCATATATATGTGTATACATGTAGAGTGTATATATATGTGTATATATATGTTTGTGTGTTCATATGTGTATGTGTGTGTATATATATATATATATATATATATATATATATATTCTCTATATGTAGCATGGCAAGGATATGACTAAGTGGCCACTTCCCACAGAAAGCAAAATTAGTAGTGTGATAAACAAAGGACAGTATGTATTTTTCCTGTAAACATGATCTGAATTTGTCATTTTATAGAAACATCAAAATGAGAAACAATTCCTGAACGTACTATGAAATTCTCATTATGATCCTAGAAAAAAAAGTTCTGTGTATGTGCAAATGATGGTTTATCATAATGGAGCAATATTCATGTAGTTCATCAGTCTGTGGTGGCAGTTTTCAGGCTGCCTTCTTTTGCTTCTGGTTTTATTTTTATCTTTTTCTTTCTGGAGATAGATAGAAACAGATACATAAGTCCCCAGAATGAAAAATGCCTTTATTCTATAAAGCTCAAACAAAATCACACAGTCATGAATCTCATAACAATCCCAGATTAAACCTAGGGATTTACTATAAAGAGAATTACATTAAAAAGAATTCTAATGAAATTCTAAGAAAAACCTATCTGAGAAAGATAAAGCTATTTTCCATTGCTTAAAATGTTTTTCTACCTCTTTTAAATTATTTTAAAAGGTCTTATAACTTCTTAACATATGATAAAATTCTGCATTAACTTCTTTATTTGATACAATGCTTGGTATATACTTGCCCTCCTGAAAACTTACATTATGACACAAAATCAGAGGTTCCTGATGTTTACCTTCAGAGTATTTGTTTTTGAAGGCGTAATATGAAGTTTTTGTTAGGAAAGATAAACAATATATTTTTATAATCATTGTTATTAGAGAAATTTATAGTTAGCTATTTCTGAATGGGAAATGGTGCAGATTTTAAATCAGCTTCCAGCTGCTTCTTGCTTCTGAAACCATGAACGCTTCTGCCTCATAGTTTCAGAATGATATATTCTGAATGACATATTCATAATGAATAATACTGTTCATTTTAGCCTCACCTTCAGCTCCAAATCCTTATGAAAATCCATGCCCTCCCCCATATAGCTTACAGGCTGTCAAGCTGAGCTATTCCCTGGGCTCCATCTGGTCATTCCAAGGGCAACAGTGCTTTCCTAAACTGATGTGGAAGAGATGACCCTTCTTCAACCATTATTGACCTGGTTGTGCTCTACTTCAGGGTGTACCTCTTGAGACTGACTTTGCTTTCAGTCTTTTACGCTGGCTTCTGTTTTGATTATTAAATGTTCAAATGTTACCCTCTGTCACTAAGCCCTTTTCTCTCTATACACTCTCTCTAGAGGGCCTCACTGAGTTTCATGGGTATAAATAATATCTATGTGTTGATAATTCTTAAGTGTGTAGATATAATGCTGAACTTGCTGGAACTCCATGTTCACCTATCTATTATACTATGTGATATAGCCACATAGGTAACCAGTAAGCATCTCAAACTTAACGTGATCCAAATAGAACCCTTGATTTTCATTCCAAGTCTGCTTTTCTCTTACTCTTGCTTGTTTCAGTAATAGACACTACCATTCAATTATTTGCTCAAGCCAGCTTTCTAGAGCTGGTCTATCTAATTTAGTAGCCACCACTTGTATGTGATTATTTAAACTAAAATTAAGTAAAAGTAAAAATTGCATTTCACACTTATACTAGTCACATTTTAAGTGTTCAGTGGTCATATATGGGTATTGGTTACCATATTAGCACAGACATAAAAAAATTTCTTTTACTGCAGAAAATTTTATTTAACAGTACTGGTCTAAAGATATGATTATATCTGTCTCTCCCTCACCATACATCTCAGGTCCTATCTGCTCAATCAAAATAATGTGCGGGACGCCTGGGTGGCTCAGTTGGTTGAGCGTCGGACTTCGGCTCAGGTCATGATCTCGCAGTTCGTGAGTTCGAGCCCTGTGTCAGGCTCCGTGCTGACAGCTCAGAGCCTGGAGCCTGCTTTAGATTCTGTCTCTTACTCTCTCTCTGCCTCTCCTCTGCTCATGCTCTGTCTCTCTCTGTCTCAAAAATAAATAAAACATCAAAAAATTTTGAAAATAATGTACTTTATTCAAGAAATAAAAGGGTATGCTAAATTTATTCATAATTACCCCAAATTTGTCCACTTAATTCACCTCTGGAATTACATTAATCAGAGTTGTCACTGTCTTTCTGCAGGGGTCTTCCAAGTTGTTCTCTTATCAACTGCTTTGTTGCAGAGCAGCCAATAGGATTTATTTATTTATTTATTTATTTATTTATTTATTTGTTTGTTTGTTTATTTTTAAGAGAAACAGAGAGAGCACATATGTGCAAACGCATGAGCGCAAGCTGGAGATGGGCAGAGAGAGAGGGAGACAGAAAATCTCAAGCGGAACTCTGCATGGGGCTCTAACCCACCAGCTATGAGATCATGACCTGAGCTGAAATCAAGATCTGGATGCTTAACCAACTGAGCCACCCAGGTGCCCCAGCCAACAGCATCTATTTAAAACATAAATTAGGTAATCTTCTTGCTTTAAACACAAACCTTCATATCAGATAAAGCGTTAGTATCTACAATCTATAAAGAACTTATCAAAGTCAACACCCAAAAAACAAATAATCCAGTGAAGAAATGGGCAAAAGACATGAATAGACACTTTTCCGAAGAAGACATCCAGGGGGCCAACCAACACATGAAAAAATGCTCAACATCACTCATCATCAGGGGAATACAAATCAAAACCACAATGAGATACCACCTCACGCCTGTCAGAATGGCTAACGTTAACAACTCAGGCAACAACAGATGTTGGCAAGGATGCAGAGAAAGAAGATCTCTTTTTCACTGCTGGTGGGAATGCAAGCTGGTGCAGCCACTCTGGAAAACAGTATGGAGGGTCCTCAAAAAATTAAAAATAGAACTACCCTATGGCCCAGCAATTGCACTAGGAGGTATTTACCCAAGGAATACAGGTGAGCTGTTTTGAAGGGGCACATGCACCCCGATGTTTATAGCAGTACTATTGACAATAGCCAAAGTATGGAAAGAGCCCAAATGTCCATCGATGGATGAATGGATAAAGAAGATGTGGCATATATATACAACGGAGTATTACTTGGCAATCAGAATGAATGAAATCTTGCCATATGCAACTGCACGGATGGAACTGGAGGGGATTATGCTACGTGAAATTAGTCAGAGAAAGACAAATATCATATGTGGACTTCACTCATATGTAGACTTTAAGAGACAAAACAGATGACCATAAGGGAAGGGAAGCAAAAATAATATAAAAACAGGGAGGGGGACAAAACATAAAAGACTTAAATATAGAGAACAGAGAATCACTGGAGGGTTGTGGGGGGGGGGGATGGGCTAAATGCATAAGGGACATTAAGGAATCTACTCCTGAAATCATTGTTGCACCATATATATGCTAAATAACTTGGATGTAAATTAATTAATAAATAAGTTTAAAAAAATCCCAAATCCTTTGATGGCCTATCATTGCTCATAGAACAAAATCCACCCTTCTTACCCTGATATACAAGTTCTTTATGACCCAGCTTCTACCTATTTCCTGGCCTCATTTCACATGTTTCCTTTCATTTGCTATGCTTAATCACACTTATTATTTTTATTTTCCCAACAGGATAGACCAATCTCATTCTATTTTAAGTATTTTTTCAGGCCATCCTCTCCATTTAAGATGCTTTGCTTTCTGGTCATAATATAGCTAACTCCATCTGGGCATTGATATCTTACCTTGGAACTACCCACCCTCACCAACCAAAATAAGAGTAGTATCTGCACCCTCTTTATTTTTTTTTTCAATATATGAAATTTATTGTCAAATTGGTTTCCATACAACACCCAGTGCTCATCCCAAAAGGTGCCCTCCTCAATACCCATCACCCACCCTCCCCTCCCTCCCACCCCCCACCAACCCTCAGTTTGCTCTCAGTTTTTAACAGTCTCTTATGCTTTGGCTCTCTCCCACTCTAACCTCTTTTTTTTTTTTTTTCCTTCCCCTCCCCTATGGGTTTCTGTTAAGTTTCTCAGGATCCACATAAGAGTGAAAACATATGGTATCTATCTTTCTCTGTATGGCTTATTTCACTTAGCATCACACTCTCCAGTTCCATCCACGTTGCTACAAAGGGCCATATTTCATTTTTTCTCATTGCCATGCAGTACTCCATTGTGTATAAAAACCACAATTTCTTTATCTATTCATCAGTTGATGGACATTTAGGCTCTTTCCATAATTTGGCTATTGTTGAGAGTGCTGCTATAAACATTGGGGTACAAGTGCCCCTATGCATCAGTACTCCTGTATCCCTTGGGTAAATTCCTAGCAGTGCTATTGCTGGGTCATAGGGTAGGTCTATTTTTAATTTTCTGAGGAACCTCCACACTGTTTTCCAGACTGGCTGCACCAATTTGCATTCCCACCAACAGTGCAAGAGGGTTCCCGTTTCTCCACATCCTCTCCAGCATCTATAGTCTCCTGATTTGTTCATTTTGGCCACTCTGACTGGCGTGAGGTGATATCTGAGTGTGGTTTTGACTTGTATTTCCCTGATAAGGAGCGACGTGGAGCATCTCTTCATGTGCCTGTTGGCCAACCGGATGTCTTCTTTAGAGAAGTGTCTATTCATGTTTTCTGCCCATTTCTTCACCGGGTTATTTGTTTTTCGGGTGTGGAGTTTGGTGAGCTTTTTATAGATTTTGGATACTAGCCCTTTGTCTGATACGTCATTTGCAAGTATCTTTTCCCATTCGGTTGGTTGCCTTTTAGTTTTGTTGGTTGTTTCCTTTGCTGTGCAGAAGCTTTTTATCTTCATAAGGTCCCAGTAATTCATTTTTGCTTTTAATTCCCTTGCCTTTGGGGATGTGTCGAGTAAGAGATTGCTACGGCTGAGGTCAGAGAGGTCTTTTCCTGCTTTCTTCTCTAGGGTTTTGATGGTTTCCCGTCTCACATTCAGGTCCTTTATCCATTTTGAGTTTAGTTTTGTGAATGGTGTGAGAAAGTGGTCTAGTTTCAACCTTCTGCATGTTGCTGTCCAGTTCTCCCAGCACCATTTGTTAAAGAGGCTGTCTTTTTTCCATTGGATGTTCTTTCCTGCTTTGTCAAAGATGAGTTGGTCATCCGTTTGTGTGTCTAGTTCTGGGGCTTCTATTCTATTCCATTGGTCTATGTGTCTGTTTTTGTGCCAATACCATGCTGTCTTGATGATGACAGCTTTGTAGTAGAGGCTAAAGTCTGGGATTGTGATGCCTCCTGCTTTGGTCTTCTTCTTCAAGATTCCTTTGGCTATTCGGGGCCTTTTGTGGTTCCATATGAATTTTAGGATTGCTTGTTCTAATTTTGAGAAGCATGCTGGTGCAATTTTGATTGGGATCGCACTGAATGTGTAGATAGCTTTGGGTAGTATTGACATTTTGACAATATTTATTCTTCCAATCCATGAGCAGGGAATGTCCTTCCATTTCTTTATATCTTCTTCAATTACCTTCATAAGCTTTCTATAGTTTTAGCATACAGATCTTTTACATCTTTGGTTAGATTTCTTCCTAGGTATTTTATGCTTCTGGGTGCAATTGTGAATGGGATCAATTTATTTATTTGTCTTTCTGTTGCTTCATTGTTAGTGTATAAGAATACAACTGATTTCTGTACATTGATTTTGTATCCTGAAACTTTGCTGAATTCATGTATCAGTTCTAGCAGACTTTTGGTGGAGTCTATCGGATTTTCCATGTATAATATCATGTCATCTGCAAAAAGTGAAAGCTTGACTTCATCTTTGCCAATTTGGATGCCTTTGATTTCCTTTTGTTGTCTGATTGCTGATGCTAGAACTTCCAACACTATGTTAAACAACAGCGGTGAGAGTGGGCATCCCTGTCGTGTTCCTGATCTCAGGGAAAAAGCTCTCAGTTTTTCCCCATTGAGGATGATGTTAGCTGTGGGCTTTTCATAAATGGCTTTTATGATGTTTAAGTATGTTCCTTCTATCCCGACTTTATCAAGGGTTTTTATTAAGAAAGGGTGCTGGATTTTGTCAAAGGCCTTTTCTGCATCGATTGACAGGATCATATGGTTCTTATCTTTTCTTTTATTAATGTGATGTATCATGTTGATTGATTTGCAAATGTTGAACCAGCCCTGCATCCCAGGAATGAATCCCACTTGATCATGGTGAATAATTCTTTTTATATGCTGTTGAATTCGATTTGCTAGTATCTTATTGAGAATTTTTGCATCCATATTCATCAGGGATATTGGCCTGTAGTTCTCTTTTTTTACTGGGTCTCTGTCTGGTTTAGGAATCAAAGTCATACTGGCTTCATAGAATGAGTCTGGAAGTTTTCCTTCCCTTTCTATTTCTTGGAATAGCTTGAGAAGGATAGGAATTATCTCTGCTTTAAACGTCGGGTAGAACTCCCCTGGGAAGCCATCTGGTCCTGGACTCTTATTTGTTGGGAGATTTTTGATAACCGATTCAATTTCTTCGCTGGTTATGGGTCTGTTCAAGCTTTCTATTTCCTCCTGATTGAGTTTTGGAAGAGTGTGGGTGTTCAGGAATTTGTCCATTTCTTCCAGGTTGTCCAATTTGTTGGCATATAATTTTTCATAGTATTCCCTGATAATTGTTTGTATCTCTGAGGGATTGGTTCTAATAATTCCATTTTCATTCATGACTTTATCTATTTGGGTCATCTCCCTTTTCTTTTTGAGAAGCCTGGCTAGAGGTTTGTCAATTTTGTTTATTTTATCAAAAAAACAACTCTTGGTTTCATTGATCTGCTCTACAGTTTTTTTTAGATTCTATATTGTTTATTTCTGCTCTGATCTTTATTATTTCTCTTCTTCTGCTGGGTTTAGGCTGCCTTTGCTGTTCTGCTTCTATTTCCTTTAGGTGTGCTGTTAGATTTTGTATTTGGGATTTTTCTTGTTTCTTGAGATAGGCCTGGATTGCAATGTATTTTCCTCTCAGGACTGCCTTCGCTGTGTCCCAAAGCGTTTGGATTGTTGTATTTTCATTTTCGTTTGTTTCCATATATTGTTTAATTTCTTCTCTAATTGCCTGGTTGACCCACTCATTCTTTAGTAGGGTGTTCTTTAACCTCCATGCTTTTGGAGGTTTTCCAGACTTTTTCCTGTGGTTGATTTCAAGCTTCATAGCATTGTGGTCTGAAAGTATGCATGGTATGATTTCAATTCTTGTAAACTTATGAAGGGCTGTTTTGTGACCCAGTATATGATCTATCTTGGAGAATCTTCCATGTGCACTCGAGAAGAAAGTATATTCTGTTGCTTTGGGATGTAGAGTTCTAAATATATCTGTCAAGTCCATCTGATCCAATGTCTCATTCAGGGCCCTTGTTTCTTTATTGACCGTGTGTCTAGATGATCTATCCATTTCTGTAAGTGGAGTGTTAAAGTCCCCTGCAATTACCACATTCTTATCAATAAGGTTGCTTATGTTTATGAGTAATTGTTTTATATATTTGGGGCCTCTCATATTCGGCACATGGACATTTATAACTGTTAGCTCTTCCTGATGGATAGACCCTGTAATGAGTATATAATGCCCTTCTTCATCTCTTGTTACAGCCTTTAATTTAAAGTCTAGTTTGTCTGATGTAAGTATGGCTACTCCAGCTTTCTTTTGGCTTCCAGTAGCATGATAAATACTTCTCCATCCCCTCACTCTCAATCTAAAGGTGTCCTCAGATCTAAAATGAGTCTCTTGTAGACAGCAAATAGATGGGTCTTGGTTTTTTTTTTATCCATTCTGATACCCTATGTCTTTTGTTGGTGCATTTAGTCCATTTACATTCAGTGTTATTATAGAAAGATACGGGTTTAGAGTCATTGTGATGTCTGTATGTTTTATGCTTGTAGCGATGTCTCTGGTACTTTGTCTCACAGGATTCCCCTTAGGATCTCTTGTAGGGCTGGTTTAGTGGTGACAAATTCCTTCAGTTTTTGTTTGTTTGGGAAGACCTTTATCTCTCCTTGTATTCTAAATGACAGACTTGCTGGATAAAGGATTCTCGGCTGCATATTTTTTCTGTTCATCACATTGAAGATCTCCTGCCAATTCTTTCTGGCCTGCCAAGTTTCAAAAGAGAGATCAGTCACGAGTCTTATAGGTCTCCCTTTACATGTTAGGGCATGTTTATCCTTTGCTGCTTTCAGAATTTTCTCTTTATCCTTGTATTTTGCCAGTTTCACTATGATATGTCGTGCAGAAGATCGATTCAAGTTACATCTGAAGGGAGTTCTCTGTGCCTCTTGGATTTCAATGCCTTTTTCCTTCCCCAGTTCAGGGAAGTTCTCAGCTATTATTTCTTCAAGTACCCCTTCAGCACCTTTCCGTCTCTTCCTCCTCTGGGATACCAATTATGCGTATATTATTTCTTTTTAGTGCATCACTTAGTTCTCTAATTTTCCCCTCATACTCCTGGATTTTTTTATCTCTCTTTTTCTCAGCTTCCTCTTTTTCCATAATTTTATCTTCTAGTTCACCTATTCTCTCCTCTGCCTCTTCAATCCAAGCCGTGGTCATTTCCATTTTATTTTGCATGTCGTTTAAAGCATTTTTCAGCTCCTCCTGACTGTTCCTTAGTCCCTTGATCTCTGTAGCAAGAGATTCTCTGCTGTCCTCTATACTGTTTTCAAGCCCAGCGATTAATTTTATGACTATTATTCTAAATTCACTTTCTGTTATATTATTTAAATCCTTTTTGATCAGTTCATTAGCTGTTGTTATTTTTTGGAGATTCTTTTGAGGGGAATTCTTCCGTTTGGTCATTTTGGATAGTCCCTGGAGTGGTGCAGACCTTCAGGGCACTTCCCCTGTGCTGTGGTGTATAACTGGATTTGGTGGGCGAGGCCTCAGTGAGACCCGATGTCTGCCCCCAGCCCACTGCTGGGGCCACAGTCAGACTGGTGTGTGCTTTCTCTTCCCCTCTCCTAGGGGCGGGATTCACTGTGGGGTGGCATGGCCCGTCTGGGCTACTGGCACACTGCCAGGCTTGTGGTGCTGGGAATCTGGCATATTAGCTGGGGTGGGTAGGCAATGTGCACGGGGGCGGGAGGGGCAGGCTTAGCTCACTTCTCCTTCGGTGATCCACTTCAGGAGGGGCCCTGTGTCAGTGGGAGGGAGTCAGACCTGCTGCCGAGGGGTGGCTCCGCAGAAGCGCAGCGTTGGGTTTTTGCGCTGACCAAGCAAGTTCCCTGGCAGGAACTGGTTCCCTTTGGGATTTTGGCTGAGAGATGGGCTAAGGAGATGGTGCTGGCGAGCGCCTTTGTTCCCCGCCAAACTGAGGTCTGTCGTCCAGGGGCTCAGCAACTCTCCCTCCCTTTGTCCTCCAGCCTTTCCGCTTTCTGAGCAGAGCTGTTAACTTATGACCACCCAGATGCTAAGTCCCGCTTGCTGTCGGAACACACTCCGTCCGGCCCCTCCGCTTTTGCAAGCCAGACTCGGGGGCTCTGCTTGGCCGGCAGGCTGCCCCTCCGCCCCGGTTCCCTCCCACCAGTCCCTGGAGCACGCACCACCTCTCAGCCCTTCCTACCCTCTTCCGTGGGCCTCTTGTCTGCACTTGGCTCCGGAGACTCCGTTCTCCTAATCCTCTGCAGTTTTCTGGGTTATTTAGGCAGGTGTAGGTGGAATCTAAGTGATCAGCAGGATGCGCGGTGAGCCCAGTGTTCTCCTATGCTGCCATCTTCCCAGAGGTCTCTGCACCCTCTTTAGATTGAGACATGTACAATGATTTCAGGAGTAGATTCCTTAATGCCCCTTTCCCATTTAGCCCATCCCCCCTCCCACTTCTTAATTATCCGCCTAGCTTTCACTATCAATTCCCTTTTCGCTTATGTATTATTATTCAGTCCTCTCTTCCTCTAATAAGAGCCTAATTTCTTTGAGAAACAGAATATTACTTATCTGATTTACCATTTTATCTCTAGTTTCAAAGTTGTGCCTGGCACACAGAGGAGGATTAAAAGAGGTGTTTTCTATATAAATTTATGTAAAATGAAAGAAGAAAAGATAATTTTGACTTTCAAGATATTCCCATCTCTTTTAATTTTATTCACGATCCATGAAATTAAAATAAGATGTGCACAAGAGTAGGGATTTTTAATCTCCCCGCGTATGATCAGAGGATGTAATAATAGTTGATAGAATTGAGATGAGACTTTTGGAAAAAAATTGTATATTAATTCGCTGAAAATTTCCTGAGTCACAAGGCACTGTTCTGGTTTCCCCCTACAAATTAAAAAAAAAAGAAAAAAAAAAGAAAAAGAAAAAGAAAAAGAATGTCCCTAAGATTCACCATAACATTACTAAGTTTTTTTTAAATTTTTTTTTTAATGTTTATTTCTGAGACAGAGACAGAGCATGAATAGGGGAGGGGCAGAGAGTGGGAGACACAGAATATGAAGCAGGCTTCAGGCTCTGAACTGTTAGCACATAGCCTGACACAGGGCTGGAACTCACAAACCTGAGACTGTCACCTGAGCCAAAATTGGACCCTTAATCAACTGACCCACTCAGGCACACAGAGTTTTTTTTATTTTTAAATCTAAAATTTGACATCACATAAAAGGAACTTCAAAATTGAAAGTTCTCAGTGATGAGATTCAATATTATCTCATTTTTAATTTTGAAAAACATAATTTATACTTATTGAACATAAAAAGAAGTAAATCTAAAATTTATGGGGCACCTGGGTGGCTCAGTTAGTTAAGCATCTGACTTTAGCTCAGGTCATGATCTTACTGTGTGTTCAATCCCTGTGTCTGCCTCATGCTGAAAGCTCAGAGCTAGAAACCTGCTTCAGATTCTGTGTCTCACTTTCTCTCTGCCCCTCCCCTGCTCACACTTTGTCTCTTTCTCAAAAATAAACATTAAAAAAATTTTTAAAATAAATATAAAATTTAGCTTCATGCCTTTAATGAAATGTATATTCTTAACAGTTTTTTATGCTTTACTCTTAACTGATAAAATTTATATAAATTGTTGGTAAATGCATAATTTTTCTTTTTCAGTATTTCCACTTAAAAAATTTCAGATGCTCTTTGCTATCCTTTTTGCATCAAAATTTTGAAGCACATTATATTCACATTTCATAAAATGGCATGAAATAAAAACACAGTTACTGAAGGATACAAAAATATCTTAATCTCTTGGGAAATAAATTTCAATTCTGGGGCATCATCTTTAGATCATTTAGATTTCTTGTTATGCAGTCCTCTGACTACCCATTAGAATCAGGTGGGTGTTTGTGAAAATGGAGAGTCCTGAAAGTCATACATATAGAATTAAATGGGACATAGATGGGACATAGAAATTCCCAGTGAAAACAACAACAACAACAAACAACAACAACAACAACAACAAACGTACAGGGATTCACTTTAAATATTGTAAAGTTTGAGAATCAATAATCAGTGTTTGTAATGAAATTTAATAGAATTGTCCAAACCAGACTTTAATGGTCATTGTGTAAATAGTCCTCCATTGTTTAAAGTATAGTTTGATTCAGAATGAATAGGAGCAGTTTTATCTGAATGACAGTATGCAATATTATGTGACAGGGTGCCCTCTCTTGAGCTCAAAGGCTCTGCTATTACCTGCTCATCTTTGGACTTGAAAGTCTTTTATCATCAAGCTTTTAGGCTTGCTAAAGTCAAGATTGGGTTAAAATTAAAATGCCTATTTAAGAAAATAATAATTTATATTACTAACTTGCCATGAATTCTTTTATTAGTCTAATTTCAGGAACATAGCAGGCCCCAAATGATTTAAACAGAAATAGTTGAGTTTTATTTGTGGAGAAAATTCAGAGCACAAGGAAATTTGGCTAAGCACAGTCTGAGTAATCAATCAATCAATTCAGTTTACAAATGATTCTTGGTAATTGTGTTAGACGTAATGGGAAAGCACAGGGATAAGCTTTATGTCCCACCATGGCACTTAAAATACATGAAAGACATGTGATGTGCCAATATATTCCATCCTATTAAGTAAAAACTGCTACAAGAAATGTATGAAGAGTACAAAGGAGGCAGTGATTTCTAAGGTGAGGATATACAGCTCATGAGGTTCCTTGGAGGACCTAATATTTAAACTTGACCTTCAAAGTAGAAAGAATTTGAGTATTAGGAAACTCCAGAGGAATCTGATACTACTGGGTCTAGATTTTCAAGTTGCTGAGTGTCTACTAAGGGAGAGAAAAAGCCTAGAATAAAGAATAAAATGAATACCATTAATACACATTTTTTTCATATCGAGTTTTAACAAAAATTCAATGATGACATGAGGCCTTTTCCTATTTATCAGTAAAAAAAATGAGAAATTTATGGTTCTAATCTACTCAAAAGCTCTCCCACAGAGTAACTGAACTCAGGCAGCCACTTCCATAGTAGGGAGGCAGATATTCTGGGGACCTTTAAAGGTTGATAGTACCTCTTCCTTGTTCCATGTCGTAAAATTTTATTATTTTGGATTCTTTACTAAAAATAATGCCCTTTGTAGAGCCTAGCCATCATAGATATTAGATATTAGAACCTGGCACTTATGTCAGAAAGAATATTCAAATTGTCCATGACAATATACCAACCACAAGGACTTTTCGTATAGTATTCACCAATGCCAATGACAAAATGGAAAATTACAAACTCCAGCTGTTGTACATCTATACTTCATGAAATGGCAGCATGCAGAGGTTGTTAGAATAAGAACATCATCCAGCATAACTCTGAAAATATTTCTCTAAAATTAGAATAACCAATAAAATCTGAGTAGAAAATGAGACTGAAACTTAATCTAATATTTTTCAAGTTTATTTTTGTTGTTGTTATTTTATTATCTAAAAATGAACAAAACTGACTTTGATAGAGTTGAGATTGGAAATATACAGGTTTATGGGTAGAATTCAGAAAATAGTTAAAGTAACAAAGCACAGAAAAAGTAACTAATACAGTAATTTGCCTTTCCCCGAGGAAGCATATATTTAGTGATTTTAATTTAAAATGTATTATTTATGCAGGGTTTTTTTATAGTAGAAAATTTCATTTGTATAGTTAAGTATATGAAAAATCAGGTAAACAGACATTGTATATGGGCGACCATTAACTGACGTTACAAGTACAAACATATTCAAAAGTCTGACTTTGTAGGCAATAACATAAAGAAGCAAATGGGAAATCTATTTCATGACTTGGAAAAAATGCACAAAGCAGTAGTTTATGATATCCAAAATGCAAAAAGAAAGAAAAAAAAAAGAAAATGTAAACAGCGTCAACACTGGAGTAAATGTACTAATTTTGAGGCAGAGGAGAAGATAACAAAATGGCCCCACAATGTGAAACATCTGGTCATTGAATCAAAAATGGACTTTAATTGGAAACAGACAGATGGCATAAACGCTATTAGCACAGAGAAAGCTGTTGCATAGACATGGAGATCTGGGATATTGACTTTGGCAGTACTGTCTTTTCTTTGCATTGCCAATGTTACCCAAATTAAATAGAAAATCAGGAAAGGTTGACCTCCTTGCTTAACAGTTCATCAGGCCTATTCCTGCTCTTTTAAATAGATTATTACATGCTCTCATGTAATTGAACAAACAGGTAAAATGTCTCTTTTTGTTGATATTATGCACACATACATATACTGTAATAAAGAGTATTGTCATAGTGGCATTTAGCTTTCTTTTGGCAATATTAGCTCAAAATAAGTTTTCTAAGTATTTTTATTATAAGAGGCTAAAAATTTTATCATTCTTAGAGCTGAAAATAAGAATTTAGGAATTATTATCTAGGTCTGTTCTATAGAGCTTATCAAACCAAGATTAGAAATTCAAACACAGTGAGGTAAACAGGTGATATAAATATTCTCATCTCTCTTTGGTTGATCAGATGTGACTTACAGAGTTGTTAGATATTTAATCACTACATTCAAGTCTAATCTGCAAATCCATTTTAAATAGGCTTTGTCACAGAGCGTTTAGTAAAAAAGTGCCAGTGATAAGTGTTTTTAATAAAACTCATTTTGGGAGTAACTTATTTATGCACTGGCTTTATCTTCTAGCTTTCTTGCACATGGAGAAACCATTATTCATTTAAATCAGTGACTTAGACTCCAATTCTGATTTATTTGAGAATCTGATGAAAATGAAGTATATTCCTCCTTGAAAAATGCACATGCACACAGAATTTTTTGAATACTTTCAAGAAGCTTATCCTTTGAAATCCCATACTTGGGGTCCATGGAACTTAGGTAGCAAATCTCTGGTTTCCAGAAATTTATAATATAACAAAAGAAGTTAAATAGGTGAAGAGGATTAAGAGTACACTTATGGTAAGCACTGACTAATGTATAGAATTGTCCAATCACTATATTGTATACCTGAAACTAATATAACACTGTAGATTATCCTGGAATTAAAAAAACCCCAGACATTAAGAAATCTAAAAAGCAGAGTCTTAAATATTACCATGATAGAATTATGATCCAGTGAATGTAAAAATAACAACTTGATGGATAAAGATATTTTAATCTGTTAGCATCTTGCTTATGATCATACTCTTTCAAATGCTTTAGGAAACATGCTTTTTCTAATGCTTTTACAATATGGGTACAACCTCATAATTCCATTGTTTACATATGATTTACTTCCTTTTTTTTTCTTTTTTTTTTAACATTTATTCTCTTTGAGAGACAGGGCACGAGTGGGGGAAGGGCAGAGAGAGAGAGAAGGAGACACAAAACCTGAAGCAGGCTCCAGGCTCTGAGCTGCTCAGGTATAGAGCCTGACACGGGCTCAAACTTACTAACCACAAGATCATGATCTGAGCTGAAGTTGGACACTTAACAGACTGAGCCACCCAGATGCCCCATATGATTTTCTTCCTTTAAGTTGAATCAAATTTTATTTATTCCAAGTACAGAGCCTTTGAACTGTATCTTGATAAAAATAATAATAGGCAAAATTTAATGGGTACTGTGTTAAGCCCCCTACAAAATTTCAACTTAATTTTCACAAAAATCCTAGGAGGTAATGAGGATGATTAAAAACAACAACAAAATAACATAATAAAATTTGCCTTCCGTTAATTTCTCCCAATTCTGTTCTTTGGAATTACCTCGAACAATTCTTTCTATTTTACATCACAGATATTTGTTTTTATTTGTTTGTTTGTTTTCAGCCTCTTAGAACAAAAAAGGGAAAACAGGGGAACTTATAATCATTTTAGATTAAATCTTTCAGTTTACACATGATAAAATTGAGACTAAAAATAACTAAGACAAGACATGTATTACTTCTCTCAACAGTATTTTATTAGGATGCCCTATGTGCCATTAACCTTATTTTAAAGAATGTTCTCTAGATAGTTCCTTACATATCCCTCCTCCCAATTGCTCTTCTCAAGACTCTTCATTAGTGTGGCACAAGAAATCTGTCACAAGGCTCCATTTGGGGCTCGAGCAGCAAAAAGTCATATTTGTGATTGCTCTGAAATGGCCAGTTTTATTCAACAAATTAAAAAAAAAATAAGCAGGTATACTTTGAGGATTTTTATTTAGATACCTGTCAAATGATCAGTTTTGTAAATTTAGTTTTCCCTTTAATAGAATTTGTAAAATGTCAGACAGATCTAAAAAGGATTGAGTAAGTAAAATTAGAAAAATAAAACCACTCAATAATAGTTGGTCATATTTAATGAAAACTTACAGTGTGTCAGGAACAGGATTGATTGCGTTAATAGGGCTACTGAAATCTTCCCAGACACCTCATGCAATAGACACTATCCTGTACTGTTATTAGTTTACATTTCATAGATAAAGAAACAGATATGAAAGCTACATAGTGTGAAGTGTGGGAACTAAGAATTAATCTCTGAAAAATCTCTGGGGCTCTTAAATTTAGCTACTACGTTGTAGTACCTCATTCAGTTGATGACAATAGCATAGCTATGTCAGTTATTTGATATTTCATTATGAAATTAAAACTTAAAAATTCTAGATAAACATAGAGGGAGGAGCTAAAATGGAAGAACAGCATCAGAGTTTTTTGTGAGTCTTGTGTCCATGAAATACAGCCAGACCAACACCAAACCATCCTGTACACCTAGAAAACTCATCTCCGGATTAACAGAACAATCTGCACAACCTGAACCACAGAATTCAGCAGGTATGCGGTGTGGAGAGGTGAATGTGGGGAGAGAGAAACTGCAGAGGGCAGGGAGCCGCTTTTGCATGTGGAGAGAGGACGGAGATAGGGGGTGGGGGGAGAATACAGGAAAAGCACCCCTCCCCAAAGGCAGCTGGAGAGAAAGTGGAACGTTGGAAACAG
Source organism: Lynx canadensis (assembly GCF_007474595.2). Classification (NCBI taxonomy): domain Eukaryota; kingdom Metazoa; phylum Chordata; class Mammalia; order Carnivora; family Felidae; genus Lynx; species Lynx canadensis. Next base: position 149,689,236 of record NC_044303.2, on the reverse strand, counting down.
CCACAAGGACTGAACTAAAAAGGGAGAAAGGAGAAAGGAGAGGGTTTAAATTCCATTAAGACTGTAAACAGGGGGAGCACAGAGTCTGTAACTCTGCAGCTCGATACCTGGCGGTGCTCTGGTGGGAAGGACAGATCCACAGGAGCAGAGTGGGGTCCAGGAGGTCCTTGGGCTACACGAAGAGAAGTGGTTCCACTGCTGGAAGGACATTTGGTAGAGTCTGTGAGGCTACCTGGGGCTAGCAGACCCCAGAGAAAGGCCACATTCACTGGTGTTGGAACAAGGTCATTGGGGGTGAAGCCTGGTGTCAGATGTGTGTGTGATTTTCCATAATCCCTGAGGTGCTACTGCTACACTGTCTTGTGAACTTTTTCTGGGGTGGGCTGGCACCTGGCTACAGTCTCTGGGCATCAGCAGCAGCACAGTCCCACAAGAGTTCCTGGGTGTGGCTAGCACCCAGCCATTGCTCGGTGAGACACTCCACAGGGGGTGGAGCTGGTCAAAGCCGCAGTCCCTCAGAAGTGGGGGGCCAGGGAAGACAGCCGCATCTGAGACAAAACTCGGGAGGGAGGTGCTGCCTGGGGCTTGGTCACTGACAGTGAGGAAGCGGAGAATGGATAGAAGATGAAGACAAAGGATGGTTGCACGAATGCTGATCACTGAGAACAGAGTTCCAATACTAGAGACTGCGTAGCTGGGTGATGCCATTTTCACTGTTCCCGTGCATGCACATACGCACCTATAATCGCCACAATAATCCACCCCAGTAGGCTAGCAGCACCATCTACTGGAGAATGGAGCTGCTACACTAAGCCCTGCACAACTGGGCCAACCTCCTTCTTCAAGAACACAGGTCTCACCGCCTGCTTAGTTTATGGACTAGAAAGCACTTCATAGTTTGACTTCTAGGGGGAAACTAAGTAATTTCAGTCATATTTCAGTCTGTTACCTGGACCATCTATTCAATTTTCTTTTTCTTTTTTTTCTCTTTTTCTTTTTTTTCCTTTTCCTTGAATACAGAAAGAGAAAAAATTCATTTTTATGTTCAATTTTTATTAAAAATATTCTTCAAGTTTTTTCTACTATATTTTTTACTTTTGCATAACTTTTTTCAAATTCTATTTTACTTCCATTATGTCATTTTAGTCTACTTCAGTGTATTCATTTTTCAAATTTTCAAATGATTTCCTTTTTTTCTTTCCTTTTTTCTCTAATCTATCAAGTCACTTTCAACACCCAGACCAAAACACACATAGGATCGAGCATCATTTACTCAATTGTGTGTATTAATTTTTTTTTAGTTTTAATTTTCTTTAATTTCATTTTTTTTAATTTTAATCTTTTCTACCTCATTAATTTCCTTTCTCCCTTCAAAATGACAAAACAAAGGATTCACCCCAAAAGAAAGAGCAGGAAGAAACAACAGCCAGGGACTTAACCAATACAGATACAAGCAAGCTGTCTGAACCAGAATTTAGAATCACAATAAGAAGAATACTAGCTGGAGTCTAAAATAGATTAGAATCCCTCTCTGCGGAGATAAAAGAAGTAAAAGCTAGTCAGGATGAAATAAAAAATGCTATAACTGATTTGCAACCTCAAATGGATGCTGAGGTGGCAAGGATGGATGAGGCAGAAAAGAGAATCAGTGATATAGAGGACAAACTTATGGAGAATAATGAAGCAGAAAAAAAAGAAGGAGATTTAGGCAAAAGAGAAAGATTTAAGAATTACAGAAATCAGTGACTCATTAAAAAGGAACAACATCAGAATCATAGGGGTCCCAGAGGAGGAAGAGAGAGAAATAGGGGTAGAAGAGTTATGTGAACAACTCATAGTGGGAAACTTTCTTAACCTGGGGAGAGACACAGACATCAAAATCCAGGAAGCACAGAGGACTCCCAATAGATTCAACATAGACTGACCAATAGCAAGTCGTATCATAGTAAAATTCACAAAATACTTAGGCAAGGAGAGAATCATGAAGGCAGCAAGTGAAAAAAAGTCCTTAACCTACAAAGGAAGACAGATCAGGTTTGCAGAAGACATATCCACAGAAACTTGTCAGGTCAGAAAGGAGTGGCAGGATATATTCAATGTGCTGAATCAGAAAAATATGTTGCCAAGAACTCTTTATCCAGCAAGGTTTTCAATCAACATAGAAGGAGAAATAAAATGTTTCCCAGACAAACAAAAATTAAAGGAGTTTGTGACCACTAAACCACCCCTGCAAGAAATTTTAAGGGGGATTCTCTGAGGGAAGAAAATAATAAATAAATAAATAAATAAATAAATAAATAAATAAATAAATAAAATAAAGTCCAAAAGCAACAAAGATTAGAAAGGACCAGAGAACACCACCAGAAACTCCAACTCTATAAGCAACATAATGTCAATAAATTCATATCTTTCAGTACTTACTCTAAACGTCAATGGACTGAATGCTCCAATCAAAAGACATAGGGTAACAGAATGGATAAGAAAACAAGATCCATCTATATGCTGTTTACAAGAGACCCACTTTAGACCTAAAGACACCTTCACATTGAAAGTAAGGGGATGGAGAACCATCTATCATGCTAACGGTCAACAAAAGAAAGCCGGAGTAGCCATACTTATATCAGACAATCTAGACTTTAAAATAAAGACTGTATGATGAGATGAAGAAGGGTATTATATCATAATTAAGGGGTCTGTCCACCAAGAAGCCCTACAATTGTAAACACGTGACAAATGTGGGAACACCCAAATATATAAATCAATTAATCATAAGCATAAAGAAACTCATTGATAGTAATACCATAATAGTGTGAGACTTCGACACCTCACTCACAGCAATGGGCAAATCATCTAATCAAAAAATCAACAAGGAAACAATGGCTTTGAATGACACACTGGACTAGAAGGACTTGACAGATATATTCAGAACATCTCATCCTAAAGGAGCAGAATATACATTCTTCTCCAGGGCTCATGGAATGTTCTCTGGAATAGAACACATACTGGGACACAAATCAGTCCTCAGCAAGGACAAAAAGACTGAGATCATACCATACATATTTTCAGACCACAACATTATGAAACTCAAAAACAACCACAAGAAAACATTTGGAAAGGTAACAAATACTTGGAGACTAAAGAACATCCTACTAAAGAATGAATGGGCCAACCAAGAAGTTAAAGAGGAAATTAAAAAGTATATGGAAATAAATGAAAATGATAACACCATAATCCAAAACCTCTGGGACGCAGCAAAGGTGGTCCTAAGAAGAAAGTATATAGCAATCCAGGCCTTCCTAAAGAAGGAAGAAAGATCTCAGATACACAACCTAACCTTACGCCTTTAAGAGCTGGAAAAAGAACAGCAAATAAAACCCAAAACCAGCAGAAGACAGGAAATAATAAAGATTAGAGCAGAAATTAATGCTATTGAAACAAACAAACAAACAAAAAAAACCCAGTAGAACAGATCAGTGAAACTAGAAGCTGGTTCTTTGAAAGAATTACCAAAAATGATAAGCTACTAGCCAGTTTGGTCAAAAAGAAAAAGGGAAGGACCCAAATAAATAAAATCAAGAATTAAAGAGGAAAGGTCACAACCAACACAGCAGAAATAAAAACAATAATAAGAAAGTATTATGAGCAATTATAAGCCAATAAAATGGGCAATCTGGAAGAAATGGACAAATTCCTAGAAACATATACACTACCAAAACTGAAACAGGAAGAAATAGAAAATCTGAACAGACCCATAACCAGTAAAGAAATAAAATTAATAATCACATATCTCCCAAAAAGCAAGAGTCCAGGGCCAGATGGCTTTACAGGGGAATTCTACCAAACATTTAAGGAAGAGTTGACACCTATCCTCTTGAAGGTGTTTCAATAAATGGAAATGGAAGGAAAATTTCCAAACTCTTTCTACGAAGCCAACATTACCTTGATTCCAAAACCGGACAGAGACCCCACTAAAAAGAAGAACTATAGACTAATTTCCTCGATGAACATGGATACAAAACTCAACAAGATATTAGCCAACCGGATCGAACAATACACTAAAAAAATTATTCACCATGACTAAGGGGGTTTATTCCTGGGATGCAGGGCTGGTTCAATATCTGCAAAACAATTAACATGATTCATCACATTAATAAAAGAAAGTACAAGAGCCATATGACCCTCACAATAGATGCAGAGAAAGCATTTAACAAAATACAGTATCCTTTCTTGATAAAAACCCTCAAGAAAGTAGGGATAGAAGGATCAAACCTCTAAATCATAAAAGCCATATATAAATGACCCAACACTAATATCATCCTCAATGGGGAAAAACAGAGCTTTCCCCCTAAGGTCAGGAACAAGACAGGGATGTCCACTCTCACCACTGTTATTCAACATAGTACTGGAAGTCTGAGCCTCTGCAATCAGACAACACAAAGAAATAAAAGGCATCCAAATTGGCCAGGAGGAGGTCAAACTTTCATTCCTCGCAGATGACATGATACTCTATATGGAAAACCCAAAAGATTCTACCAAAAAACTTCTAGAATTGATTCATGAATTCAGCAAAGTTGTAGGATATAAAATCAATGCACAGAAATCTGTTGCATTCCTATTCACCAACAATGAAGTGACAGAAAGAGAAATCAGGGGATCGATCCCATCGGTCCCAAAACCCATAAAATACCTAGGAATAAATCTAACCAAAGAGGTTAAAAATCTATGCACTGAAAACTATAGAAAGCTGATGAAAGAAACTGAAGAAGACACAAAGAAACGGAAAAAGATTCCTTGCTCCTGGATAGGAAGAATAAATATTGTTAAAATGTCGATACTACCCAAAGCAATCTACATGTTCCATGCAATCCCTATGAAAATAACATCAGAATTCTTCACAGGGCTAGAACAAATAATCCTAAAATTTGTATGGAACCAGAAAAGACCCTAAATAGCAAAAGCAATCTTGAAAAAGAAAACCAAAGCAGGAGGTATCACAATCCCAGACTTCAAGCTATACTACCAAGCTGTAATTATCAAGACAGTATGGTACTGGCACAAGAACAGACACTCAGATCCATGGAACAGAATCGAGAACCCAGAAATGGACCCACAAACGTATGGCCAACTAATCTTTGACAAAGCGGGAAAGTACATCCAATGAAATAAAGACAGTCTCTTCAGCAAGTGGTGCTGGGAAAACTGGACAGCGATATGCAGAAGAATGAACCTGGACCACTTTCTTACACCAAACAGAAAAATAAACTCAAAATGGATGAAAGACCTCAATGTAAGACAGGAAGCCATCAAAATCCTCGAGGAGAAAGCAGGCAAAACCTCTGTGATCTTGGCCACAGCAACTTCTTACTTAACATGTCTGCAGAGGCAAGGGAAACAAAAGTAAAAATGAACTACTGGGACCTCATCAAAATAAAAAGCTTCTGCACAGCGAAGGAAACAATCAGAAAAACTAAACGGCAACCCACAGAATGGGAGAAGATATTTGCAAATGACATATCAGATAAAGGTTTAGTATCTAAAATCTATAAACAACTTATTAAGCTCAATACCCCAAATACAAATAATCCAGTGGAGAAATGGGCAAAAGGATGAATAGATAATTTTCCAAAGAAGACATCCAGATGGCGAACAGATCCATGAAAAAAATGCTCAATATCACTCATCATGAGGGAAGTACTAATCAAAACCACAATGAGATACCACCTCACACCTGTCATAATGGCTAACATCAACAACTCAGGCAACAACAGATGTTGGTGAGAATGCAGAGAAAGAAGGTCTCTTTTGCATTGCTGGTGGCAATGCAAGCTGGTGCAGCCACTCTGGAAAACAGTATGGAGGTTCCTTGAAAAATTAAAAATAGAACTACCCTATGACCCAGTAATTGCACTACTAGGTATTTTTCCAAGGGATACAGGTGTGCTGTTTTGAAGGGACACATACACCCCCATGTTTATAGCAGCACTATCAACAATAGCCAAAGTATGGAAAGAGCCCAAACGTCCATCGATGGATGAATGGATAAAAAGTGGTATATATTTATACAATGGAGTATTACTTGGCAATCAAAAAGAATGAAATCTTGCCATTTGCACATACGTGGATGCAACTGGAGGGTACTATGCTAAGTGAAACTAGTCAGTCAGAGAAAGATAAATACCATATGACTTCATTCATATGAGGACTTTAAGAGACAAAACAGATGAACGTAAGGGAAGGGAAACAAAAATAATACACAAACAGGGAGGGGGACAAAACATAAGAGACTCTTAAATATGGAGAACAAATGGAGGGTTACTGGAGGGGTGGTGGGAAGGGGGATGGGCTAAATGGGTAAGGGGCACTAAGGAATCTACTCGTGAAATCATTGTTGCAGTATATGCTAACTAATTTGGATATAAATTTAAAAAATAAACATAAAAATTATAAAAAAAATTTAAAAACTTTAAATGTAGAAGCACATATGACAAAAAATATCTACCTTCCAGATATTAGTCAAAGTTAACTTAGTTATATTTTTCTAGGTTATTATCCTAGATAAAATAAATTATAAATTTTGGTTGGTGTCAAAAACTGAAGTTCAAAGGTAATTGCCAGATATCACTTCTGCCACTAAAAAGGATATTTTCCCCTTCTGAAATATTTCAGCAGAGTAGGTTACATGTATCCAGGTTAACAGCTGCATTTCCACTGTTTATACAAGGTAGTAAAATTGATTAGCTAACACGATGTTATAAAACTTCATAATCAACACATCTCCTAATAGTTTTTAACTTTGAGTAGATTATTATGTTACATGAACCACAAAGTATAAAGGCTGAACATACTGCAAACTGCATTTTACTGCTTTGATCCAATAAAATGCACATAAGTTAATCTAGCATCTATTTAATGATATGCATAATTGCCGTTGTGCTACATGGTAATTAAAACTGAATGGACAACAGATGATTATAATTTTCCATAGCCAAGCTAAAATTATATAGCTCTTTCATTATTTCTTCAGTATTTTCATGACTGGTAGTACCGATAATTTTATCTGATACCATGTAAAACTTGATCCTCATCAGTCACACATATAAATTCTAACCTCATAGTCCTCCCCGCCACCCCACTCACCCCGCCACCGCCCGCAACGCCCAAGGTCTTAATATGACTCCTCCACTGTTAAGAGTTCTATTAATACAATTAATCTTTCCTCTCTCCCTGTCTCTGCAGAATACACACTAAGATTAAGACTTTAAGATCTGTTTCCCTTCTCTGCAATCTTCCCCCACCCAAGAAGTAAATAAAGCAGTTTTGGGAAGAATGACTATGGAATAAGGCAGATCTGGCTTTGAGTTTAATCTCTGCTTCCTTTTGGATGAAATTAAACAATACATCTAAGCTCCTGAACCTCAGTTCATCTGTAAAATATGAGATAAAGCTGTTACCTACTTGAAAGCGGTATTATGTGAATTGCATAGCCAATGGATATAAAGAATATGACCCAGGTTGTGATGCTTAGTTTTTGCTCAATATTTGTAACTGATGGTATTATCCTTGCCTCAGCCCAGTTCCCTGATCTTCAGCTATCATAGGTCTGGAAAGCTGGAGGCTCTGTGGATCTGTTGCTTGAATAGCCAGCTTGCTTGGCTAGGCTGACCCCGGATCGTGGCAATCCCCAGACTCTAAGAATATTGTCTGGGTGCTTAGACCTCTGGATAAGGGAAGTTATAGGGGAGCAAAGATAACTTTTATGTAAGGGGAAGGAAAGCCGGTGAAGGACAGTTTTCAGTTCTAAAGAGCAATGTCACCAAATAACTGGAAACGTTGGTTAAAGTAGATTAAGTTACAGGGAGCAGAAACCGTAGGCATGCATGGGGGTGACTGCATGAACATTCCAGCTCCCAACAACACACAGAAATAATACCATGGTAACTGCAGCTAGGTTATTTCCAGAATCATTACTTTTACTAGAAAAATGCTCTTCTAAAATAAATTAGTTTTAGACTTCAAATAAGCCATAGAAATGGTCATAATATTTCAAGGACAAGAAAAAATTACTACCTACTTGGGTCTCTGAAGGAGAGAAAAATGTTCATTTTGTAATACTTTTATACAAAGGCCTGCCATACAAATGACCAGGATTGATGATACAGTGGAACTCATTCACACTTAAGTATATTTAATAAATCAGCAGATATAATGAGCTAACTCAAGCCATTTCTCAGTTTCACCAGTGGTAAAGGATTAGAAAGCAGAGGGGCCCTGTAGATGTCCTGACTTGGATGTGAGGGTAGATATCATCAAAGAGAGAGAGGGAAGCTAGTGCAAAAACAGATTACTGGCACTCTAAGAAGTAACTTTGGAGGTGTCCAGATTTTTTTCCAGGCTGTGCTTCTTATCTTAAAGGCAAATAAAATTAAGAGTTCTGTTTTCCTGTCCATTAGGTAGTTTAGGCAAACATTGCTCGTATTTATGCTGTAGTGGAGAAATGATATAAAGAGAGTCTGAGATGGTAATGATAGTGATAATATTTGTCTGGATTTTACAATGCTCAGGTACAGGGAAATTCTGTCTCATGATTAGTAGAAATAAATAACATACAATGCAAGAAGCTTTTATAACTTTACTTGTTTTCCTACAAGTGAGTAAAAAACAATAAAACAAAGTGCAATTTAATTATCAAGGCATGATAGACTGTAACTTAATTCTGTATTAAAAAGCTACTGTTATAAATCAATATAATTGAAACCATACGTGTGCTAATTCTTAATTGATGATTGAATGCATTTGTTGTCAGAGAGCCCAAGCAGAATAATTACATCCTGTCACTCTAGTTCTCAGGAAATTGAGGACCCATATCAAGGGAGAAAGCTCTAATTCAGGGATTTTGTAAGTTGTACGATCAAATTTCTAAGAGTACAATTGGGAACATATTCTAGGTGCATATGGATTTTCTTATTAATTCTAACTGAAAAGTAACAACCCATATTTAGTCAACTGGAGCCAGTTCGTTTCATCGGAAAAATATCCTTAATTATGAAATCAAACTGTTCTGGCTTAGATGGTCTTGAAATGTTAGATCTCTTTTATTTGGTAGGATAACATTTAATGAACATGAGTAAGTTATTTTAGGAATAAGAGACTTCAAATATATTGACTTATCAAATCTAGAATAATAGAGATGTCATCTACTCTCAGTGTACTAAATGCCATTTATTTCAGCTATGGTTTTGGTATGACGGATATGTTTGTCTAGAAAAACACTGGACCAGGAAATGTAATTAAAATTATTATTAAAATCATAAATGGTTGTACCCATCCATTAGTTCATTGCTTCATTTCAAAAATAGTTCGTGACAATATTCTAGGCCCAGTTTTGGTAGTAGTGATCCAAATTTACATAAAATATGGAATCCATTTTTAAGGATCTCATAGTCTACATTGTTAAATGGATGGGCAAATACTCCCTAGGGAAGATGATAAACATATCATGATGTGTGTACATAAGGTATAATAACTGATAAAAAGAGTTAGTAATGATTATTCAGAAGGGAGGTTGGGCAGGTGAGGGAAACTTCAGCAGACACAGTGGCATAAACATTTCAGACATACAAAGTACCTAATGGAAAACCCAACACCTAGGCATTGAGTGCATCCTTGTGAAACATAGCAACACCAGTAAGTAATAACAATAAAATGCAAGGGTAGAGTGGACAGGAAAATACTAAGAGACATGCATCTAGAGAAGTAAGCAGTGTGTGTACCAGAGCATGCCAAAAAATGCACTGCAAACTTGGATGTGGGAGCCTTTGAAATAATTTAAGCAGGCAAGTAACAGAATTATATTTAAGAAATATATGAACTTTTAAATTATTTTTAAGAGACTACTGTGGAAGCAGATGTTGATATTCTCCATTCCTGAGGGATTGAACAGGCTGGCGCCAACTGGTTAGGGGTCAATAGCTAGGAGATGGGTCCCTATGATCCATAGTTTATATTATCTAAGATAGCACAAGATAGGGTAAGCTGGTGAGCTTTTGAATAGTCATGATTCACAAAGAAAGTGCTTGAGGGGGCATCATTTTGTATTTAAACCTGTACTTTCCAATCCTTCTAGAATACGTGCAAATCTCTCCTTATATCTCTGTCTCAAATTTTGACCCTAATAGTATAGGCCTATTCTCCTTTCACATCTAAAATTCTCAGTTCCAGTTAAAACCCTGACTCCAAGATTTCACCCTCCATTTACTACTTAATGTTTTGCAGTTTGACTTGCATCCTCACAATCCATTAAAATAGTTCTTGCTGAGCAACTTGCTCTGTGTAACTGATAGGCAATTTTTTATTCCTCCTCTCACTGAGGCACTCTATAGCTTTGAAGACCCAAAATTCTACCTTGGTGCTGGTGTCATTAGTCTATCCTGTTTCCACTCCTGTCACTCTGGGTCTCATTTTTTTCCCTAAATCCTCTTCTTCCATCCACTTCTTAAATACTGGTTCTCTTTCAGATACCTTCTTTAACCTCTCTCTCAAGATCCTTATTCTTATAGTCAATATTTTACTAGATGCCAAACTTTTTTTCTGAAACCTTCCTATAGAACTGATGACAGATTTTATTGTGTAAACATGCTTTTATTATAGCAGTGGTAACACTTGACTAAACTCATTTGTTTATGCCTACTTCTCCGTACCATAACAAGAAAAATTTAAGGGCGAGGATTCTATACAGTTAATCTGTTTATTCCTTTCATTTTACCCACAGTATCTGCGATAGAGCTGATATTTATTATATACCAGGCTTTATGCTAAGTGTTTTTTTATATTATCTCATTTACATTACAGGTACTAAAACATAGATAATATTATTCCCAGTTTACATATAAGGAAGCTGCCATTTGAAGAGTTAGGTAAAATTTTCAAGATCATATAGCTAGTAAGTAGCAAAACAAAGTAGCAAAATAAAGTCAAAGTGATTCTAAAATCCAATGCTAAATGCTTTATACATATGTTATCATGCTTTTTATGTATGTTATCAGTCATTAAATCAAAGGTAGCAAATTGGTTGCATATCTTGTGCCTACTTTAATTGATTAGTGTGGGCCACTGGTAGTGCTATACAGAGGATTTTGAGGTTGAATCTGTACTCACTGGGACAGAGTACCATAACTGCTCAACATTGTCTATGAAGAATATCCAGTGGGTAATGGCAGGATGTTTGCATTCATTACATAATTTCTATAGAGCCTTCCTACTTACGAAGGATTGGTGATTCAATAATAAATACATTTATGTTTGTTGAACGAGTAGATCTTAACACATTTGGTAGTAGTTCTCCAAATAGCATAATATGGTTCCCTGTGATTTATGGGCCCCCTAGTTGGCAGAGAAAAATAAAGTATCACTTTCCTTGTTGATTCTTTCCTCCTCCTCCATTCACTTCTTCTCTGCTCTCTTCCCTCCTCTCCACTCTCATTTCCCCTCCCTCCCTTTCCCCCTCTCTCTTTTTCCTTCTCTCTCTCCACAAATTTATAAAAATTCATTAAATTTCTAGGTTTCAAAGAAATAAAAATATTTCCAAAAAGTTGGCAGCATTCTGCTTTAATTGCCTTAGACGTTTTTTCAGAGATGCACTGATACATTTTTTTCAAATTAATATTCCACATACTGAATTATGTTACTGACAGTATCAAAGTTTAATTAAGATTTTGGATATTGACAATATTAAAAAATGACACATTTTCAATTTGGAACAACACTAAAGAAAAACATCAATTTTTGGTCATTATTTTTATTTTTTTTAATGTTTATTTTTGAGAGAGAGAGCGAGCATGCGAGCGGGGGAAGGGCAGAGTGAGAGGGGGACAGAGAATATGAAGTAGGCTCTGTGCTGACAGCAGACAGTCTGACATGGGGCTCAAATTCACAAGCTATAAGATCACGACCTGAGCCGAAGTTGGACACCCAACAAACTGAGCCATCCAGGCATCCCTGGTCATTATTTTAAAAATACAGTAGTCTCCCTTATCTGCAGTTATCTACTTTCAACCACCATCCTGAAGCAGATAATCTCCTTCTGATGTATTTGTGTTTCTATCTGGAGGCCTCTTTCCTTCAATTTTTCCACAACCAAATTCTATCCATGTTTTTAGGACTTTTCATAAGCAACCGTCTCTACAAAGCATTTAATAATTTCCCTCAAAATTCCCAGAGCATGCCAAATTTTGGCATTATTCACCTAAGTAAAAAGTTATAAATGATATTCATTTTCACATTTTATGTCCTCTGCTGCAATTTTAAGTCTCTTGGGGATAGTTAGTGTGTTTTATCAGTAATTATATTCTTCATAATACCTTGCATATAGTTGGTGTTGAATAAATACTTGTTGAATAATTACTTAAAAGTTGTCATCTTTTAGATGTATAAACTCCTAATAAGCTTTCTTTTTCAGCTCAATTGATTATGCAAAATGAATATGTTGATTGGGTACTTTTATAACCTATAATTATGATTAAAGGAAATTTCAGTTAAACACTTTTTTTGTTACCTAACTTATCCCCTCTGACCCTGCTTTAAAATAATGTCTTTATTCTGAAGTCTTAATGAAGTTATTTACACTGAATAACCAATTAGATTATACTTTATGTAATAAATCTTCTGTTTTGTGTTCAGCTTAAGGAAGCAGATTCCTGGGCTGCTAAAAGAATTAAACTTTTACCTGGGAATGTTTCTTAGTGCCAGACATAGGTTCATATATATAGAGGCTTATTGTGTTAATACCAAAACTCTCTACATTATTGTAACTTATTATATATAGGTAAATCTTATAAAGAGCAACACTTTAAAGCAATAACTCTAAAAGACTATAAAAAACAATGCTTATTGAAAAATTCAATTGTTTCCCATGCTAATGGAAAAATATGTAATGTCAAAGTTAAAATAACTTGCTTAAAATACTTTACTTTAAAAAGTATTTTAAAAGTTAAAATACTTTTACTTATTAAAATATTTTATTTAATCTGTTAAATAAAATTAACAGGTAATTTGAAACAAAATTTGGTTCCAAAATCATACTTGTTTTCAGTTATAATCTTTTTTTTACCAGTAATGCTTTCTATACTGGAGAAAGTATTACTATTTAGGGTAGCAAAGAGTTACAAAAATGAAAATAATGTAAATATTATAGAATTCTAAAACTCAATTATAAACTATGAAGTATAAAATATTTTTTTGAGTTTTATTTATTTATTTTGAGAGAGAGAGAGCACACGTGCACACACACAAGCAGGGGAAGGGCAGAGAGAGGAGAGAGAGAATCCCAAGCAGGCTCTGCACTGTCAGCACAGAGCCTGAGACGGGGCTCGAACTCACGAACCATGAGATCATGGCCTAAGCCAAAATCAAGTCAGATGCTAAGCCCAATGAGCCACCCAGGCACCCCTGAAATATAAAAGTTTTGACTCTCTGGATTAGAATAGGGTTTAAAAATAATTTTTAATCAGAATTAATAAATAAAACTCAGAGATCAGAATATCAGAATATCTGATATCTGATGTCAGAATCCTGACATCAATTTCTCACCCATATATATGGCAAACATTACTAATCAATCATGCTATCTTTTTTTTGCTCTTAGTGGGACTTCACAACCTTAAAAGAACATTGCTATTACTTATTGCTCTGAATGAGAAGAAGAGAGGATACCGGTTACTCTAGACATAACTCAGTCTCAGAATAATCTTTCATATACCTACGTTTCATCTTTCTTTTCCTTTTACCTAATTCTTTGCTGTGTACCTTTCCCAGGTGTGGTGATATGAGCTGAACTCGTAAACTCAGTTTAGAAAAAGGAACTCATGATGCTGACTACACCCACACAAATCATGCCGTCTTCTGCTACTGAGATGGATAAGACGGTGAGGCTCACAAGCTACATCTCTATATATAGATCTCTCTCTCTCTCTCTTCCTACATATATAAATCTTTGAGGTGATTTACCTTAAAAGCCCATTTTGGTAAATGGTAAAAATGGGTGTACAGGTGCCAGCTTTCTGAAATTGCTGTTAAGTGGCAGAGATGAAAATAAGGTGCAAGTTTTTTGGTCTAAGGAATGAAACAGCTTGGATCTGCTTAGGGTTTTATCCCAAAGGACCACCATTTGGTTCATTAGCTTATCTAATCATAGAACTTATTTAGGGGAGTGGAAGAGGCTTTGTTCTTTTTAGAAAGACTTTTTCTATAATCTGGGCTTGAAATGTCATTTTCTCTCAACAGCTTGATACTATCTTACTTTTCTTAACTTAATTCTTTGTCATCCAAACCATACTGGCACAAAAAGAGATTTTTCTTGACCCTGGCCTTGGTATCTCTAATCCTATTTTAATTTTGTCCAGGTTTTTATACATTCTGCTTTGCACTGTGTTGTGTCTCCTGATTAGTTTCTGCAGCTGGTCTTTGCTTAGTCTTTTCACTCATAAACCTTCATTAGAGTAATTACTTTATTTTATTTATTAAAGTTTATTTATTTGGGGGGGGGGTTGAGGGGCAGAGACAGAGGGAGAGAGAGAGAATACCAAGCAGCTCCACACTGTCAGTGCAGAGCCTGGCACAGGGCTTGATCTCATGACTCTCATGAACCCTGAGATCATGACCTAAACCAAAATCAAGAGTTGGACGCTTAACTGACTGAGCCACTCAGGCGTGCCTAAACTAATTTTAAACACAAATGTCATTGAAGCCATTTCCCATTATTACTATAAAAAAGTCAAATTTCTCCATTTAAGTTAGGCCTCTATAATTTGACTTTATCATCTTTTTTACTGCTTAACTTAAAGTATTTCCTACTCCAGACTAATCTCACTCTTTCCAGAAGGCACCATGCTTATTGTCAAGTTCTTACTGTATACTCCTAGTGTTTTCCTGCATTCCTTCCATTCCACTCTTTGCTGAAGTAGCTGTTTATTTTTTATTTATTATTTATTTATTTGTGTTTAGAGAGACAGAGAGACAGAGTGAGTCGGGGAGGGGCAGAGAACGAGGGAGAGAGAATCCCAAGCAGGCTCCCTGCTCTCAGTGCATAGCCGGATGTGGGGCTATAGCTCACCAATCATCAGATCATGACCTGAACCAAAATCAAGAATCAGACACTTAATCCACTGAGCCACCCAGATGCCTGAGTGCTCATTTAAATTTCTAATGAGCCCCATCCAAGGACAATATTCCTCATTCTCTGATATCTAGGAAAAGGTGTGTGTGTGTGTGCGTGTGTGTGCGTGCGCATGTGTGTTGTTTCTTTTATCAATCATAATTTGTTAATTTTATTTATTATAAAGCACAGTGTTAGAGTGTGGGCTTTGGAAACACACAGATGTGGATTTGAATCCTAGCACCATTGCTTACCATCTGTGTGAGCTTGTACTCTGAGACAATCTTCTCACTTGTGAACTGGGGAGGACGGCACTTAGTTCTAGTCTTTGTTTTCAGAATAAAATGAAGTTGGTGTCAAATATCTACCACAGTGTTGGCCAGAGGAAGCCTGCATAAATGGTAGCTGCAAATTCTCTCCAAATGTATTATTACCCAGTTAAATTACTGCTGTGTGAATATCATGTTTCTCTAACTGGCTTGTTATTACCTCAAGGATGGGGACGCTATCTTTTGTGTATCTGCTCAGGTCTATGATCTTTGATAGTGGAAAGAATATTAAAACTGTTTTCAGATGATCTAGTCGTATCCCTTATGTAAGTGAGTAAATAGCTTAACTTTTCAACCTATTTCTTCATAAGTCAAATGGAAACAATAATATCTTGTGGACTATATTAAAAGAATTAAGAAATACTATATTCACAAACAGGTTTTAAAATTATATACTTGCATGTAACTTAAAGGAATGTTGTGACGGTTAATGATTCATATTTTAATAGTTAATGATAATAGAAAATAAATATCTTAAGAATATTGAATAAAAGGAAGGAACCCATTGTTCAAGATTATATTGCCACTTTAGGGGTCAAATGATACACCAGGAAAATATCAGGACCTGTTTTAAGCTAGCTGAGATCCACTTAACACGGTAGCTGTATGCAAATAATTCAGAATGGTAGTAATCTCAAAGACTGTTAGTAACTGATTTGAAGTCACAAAACAACGGATATGTATATCAGCCTTTATATAGAGAACATAATGGGGCAATTCTCTACAGAACTTTTTCCTTTAAGTCCAGTGTAATGATTGATGCCCTTCTTGTGGATGATCCTTTACTGCTATAAGTGTGTTAAGAAATTTTTCAGAAATGATGAATGCCTCACTTTAAGCATTCTGTACTGTACTTTTCTGATGAATCTTGGACCGAGTGGTGGCTGATAAATAATAGATATAGAAGAACCATAAAGGGTATTAAATATGGCGCAGGCCAATAGTTTGGTTTATGCTATAATTCTGAAGATAGAACAGGCTAAAATTTTAGCACTTTTGAATAGGAAAATAATGCTTAAGACAATCAAAAAGGAAATGGTGTGGAGATTCTGCCTTTTCACAAATATTTTTTGATGTCATTAGGTGCTAGGAATTCAGTGAGGGCCACAGAGAGTTCTTAGTCTCACAGTATTATTATTCTAGTTAAGGAAATGCAAAAGAAACAATCGGATCAACAAATATATATTACTATGTTAAAAGGTCTGGAAAAAAAAATAAGGCAAGGGAAGGAGATCAAGAATGTTGACAGCAAGAGTTTGGGCTTTTTTAGCTTGGGTTTTCAGGGAAGGCCTCTCAGAGAAGGTGACATTTGAAAACCACTTGTACTGAAGTGAGGGAACTAGCCGTGTTAGACCTGGGAGAAGAGCATGAAGATGAAGGGGTCAGAAATTTCAAAGTCCTGAAGTGAGATTTTGGCATATTTTTTTTGTTTTTGTTTTTTAGTGTTTATTTTTTAGAGAGACTCAGAGCTCAAGCAGGGGAGGGGCTGGGAGAGAGGGGGACAGAGAGTCTGAAGCAGGCTCCAGGCTCTAAGCTGTCAGCACAGAGCTGGACACGGGGCTCGAATTCACGAACCATGAGATCATGATGTGAGCCAAAGTGGAATGTTTAATCGTGTGAGCCACTCAGGCGCCCCTTGGCATATTTTTTTTGAAGAATATGTCGTACTCATTAAATTGTCTCTCCTCGAAAAGCATACTGTATCTGTTTCCTACAATGTACCTGACTGCTTCACCAAGACTGTGGTGTAAAAGATCTGATTCAGAATATATTTTGAGAGTCAGGCCAAACGTCAGATAGGTTGTATCTGGGGTGTGAAAGAAGCTAGGGATTACTAGTGGGTTGTCAGTCCCAGCAACTGATTGAATAGCAGCATCATTGACTAGATGTTGAAACTAAGAAGGGAGGCTCCTGTTCAGTTTAAGATGTGTTTTGAATCCAAGCAGAGACATGTAGTATGCAGCAAAGCATAGGAGTCTTGGTTCACTAATGATTTTGGGAGCCTTTTAAATCTCTAATCTTTTAAAAATAAGTAAACTTAGTTGAGAAACTTCATTGCTGCAATCTGATTTTCAGTAAGATTTTCTGGATGATGCCTTCTGCCAATTTAGCAACAAAAAGAAAAAGAGTCAGAGAGTGAATTATTGAAGACAATAGCTTTAAAGTATTGTGCCTGAAGAAGCATGCCTGGAAATATATTCAAAGCTTTTAGCAAACACTTTTTTAGAAATAATTTACTCTAGCGAAGTGGATCCAATCCTGCGTTTATGTTGTACCTGCCTTTACAAGTAAATTGCAGAATATCCTGTTAGATTTTAAACTGCCTCACCTTCTCTAATTTCTTGAATTTTTGTAATTCAATAACTAGTCCTCAAAAAGAAATAGAATTATCAGTGTATCAGTCAAGGTTCAGCTGAAGACAAAAACCAGTTTATCTAGTTTAAGCAAAAAGAGATTTATTTATTTATTTTTTTTTTTCAACGTTTATTTATTTTTGGGACAGAGAGAGACAGAGCATGAACGGGGGAGGGGCAGAGAGAGAGGGAGACACAGAATCGGAAACAGGCTCCAGGCTCCGAGCCATCAGCCCAGAGCCCGACGCGGGGCTCGAACTCACTGACCGTGAGATCGTGACCTGGCTGAAGTCTGACGCTTAACCGACTGCGCCACCCAGGCGCCCCGCAAAAAGAGATTTAATATAAGGAACTGGATGCTCACACAGTTGTTGAAAGGGCTGGAGATACAGGTTTTAAACTAAGCTTACAGGAATTACTCCCAGAAGAGCATTGCAATAAAAAACAAATGTAGAGTATTTCCTATGGTACAGGAATTATTTTACATTTTTACACATATTAACTACATCAGTCCTCACTAAGCATTTTCATCTAGTGACTTGTTCAATATCGCCTAGCTAGTAAATAGCAGATCTGGCATTTGAATCGAGGCGATGTGCTTCCTAACTTCATGCTCGTAACCACTGTGCTCTGTTGCCTCTTGTAAGTAGTGACTCAGCATATGTAAGTGTTTATCTCTGCCAAGATCAAGAACTTAAGGAATTAGGAAGTGGCTACCCAAACAGCTGGGTCTAGGGCCATACCCTTTCAATCCCACCGGTGCCAGCAAAACAAATGCCCTGTGACTCGTAAAACCAGGTTCCAAACCCTGGGATTTCTGATACCGCAGCTAGGAGAAACAGAGGTGGGGACCTGACGGCATTTCAATTACCCGAGGCGCGAGTCTGCTTGGGGAAAGCTTGATGTCTCCTAGAACCAAAAGTAAAGTGCGATGTAGGCTTCAGCTTTCCAACCTGTCGATTTCCATACGACTGCAAGAGCCACGAGTGAATTTATCTGCACTGCAAGCCACATCCAGGCATGATATTGGGTGGATAAGGTAAGCCGAAAACGGAGGCACTGTTCAGGAGGAAAGAGGAAACTTTCCGTGTACAAATGTGCTACAGTCACAAATGGTTCTACATTTTCGTTGAGGCCAGAACAATTATGACACTCGGACGTGTCACATTTTCAAACTGTCATGACACAGTATGCACAAACTTGTCATGCTCCAAGTATTTCAGCGGTCTACCAGCCTACTTCTCCCTTTGGCTCCTTCCTCCAGCACCAGGGAAAGAAAGGCAGTGTTAGATGATGGATCGAACTGTAGCAATAGACATAGCTTTTTGATTCTTATTTTCCTGGTTGTGTTATGTATAAAATAAACCGCTACCCTCATATGTTACCCTTTCTTCCCCCGAAATAATTCTGACTTCTTCTGGTTTACAATAAAGGAACACAGATCTGACTATAGGAAAGAGTCTTGATCGAATGAGATCTATTGCAGCTTCTGTATTGCAATTGTAAGAAAATACCAAGAAATTATAATTAAGGAAGACCAAGTAAAGTTGATACAAACTGTTTTAAGGTTGTGATTACAGTCCTTGTGTGATTTTAATATTAAAGGACATGAGCTCTGGGCTTGGAAATTTTCCATCTGGCTCCTCCGCTTACCTGCTGTGCAATTTTAAACGTTACTTTTTTGTAAGGTCTGTTTCCTCAATCATGGAAGGAGAATAACACAAGCCACTCCATAAGATTATAGGAAATCTAGGTGAGGAATAAACATATATTTTTAAAATAGTGAATAGTGAGTCAGAATGGAACTGCTTTGATCAAATTCTTGCTTCAACGCTTGTGTGCTCTATGATCGTGAGCAAGTCATAAAACTTTCTAAACCTATGTTTTCTCATTTGTCTCCCATCCAAGTACTAACCAGGTCCGACCCTGTGTTTTCTCATTTGTCAAATGGGTAAGTTCAAAGTAGAAATTTCACGGGGTTCTTGTAAGAGTAAGTGAAACAATATAAGAGGTGTGCTGGATCTGATGATTTCCAGGTATAAAATGCTCATTAAATGTTAATAATTAATTGACTTCAGTGAAGATACAAAGACTTGTGTCACTTCTGTGGAGTTCCAATGTTTATAATCATGCATGATCTGAATAAAATACTTGTTGGAATCCCCCAAACTCATGAGCTGCCTCCTCACTGAACGCTGGGTTCCTGAACCATGGCTGTGTGTAATTTATTTATTTATTTTCCTGGTAGGCTTAAATTGGACCTAATTCCAACTCACTTGTTTGCCTCTCTTAAGTTACATTTGGTAATAACTGTTAGTAAAACAAAATTAGGGCAAAGGCATTTGTAGAATCATTTATATTGAAAAGAGCTTAACAATGAAGATTGGAAGAAAATGCAATTCTTCAAGCAGAAGAGACAAGAAAAATACAAAAGTGAAGAAATGTTGCTTTAAGAAAAACATATTCTTGGTGTTTGGTTTCTAAAAGCAGAAGCCATAAAGGAAGATGCTTTTTGAAATTATATTGCTAATTAGTCCAGAATAGTCTTAGAAGCTTGACTTCAGCGTGATTGCTGCAGCAACTATTTGGAATGCTGAACAGAATTTTCCTGGCTTACCCACTTCAGAGCAAAGATGTGCCCTCAAGAATATGAGATAATACTCCAGTTTCAATAATTCCTAAATCAAAATCAGGACTAACCATTTCTTATACTTCCACTGTTGGGAAGCTGGGAAGAAGGTAAATCACTATTGATAAGTTTGTCAGGCCTCAATATCTTGAATTTTTAACATTATGCAGACTCTGGAACTATTACTCTAACACACACACACACACACACACACACACACACACACTGACATTTGATAAGTGAGCTTAATATTCACAGAGCCAATTTTTGACTCATTGCTGCAGAAAAGGTATTAGTATTACATAGATGTCAGCTTTCTGCTATTTACATTCATTTAAAAATAAAAATAAAGCATAGCAGATGTGTTAGAGACTGAAATAGATAATGGTGTGCATCAAACTATAGGGAATATTATCAATATAGTATTAATCTTATTCAGTTATTTGCACTGGTAGATTCTGCCATTAGTTAGAAAGTTCTGAATCAATCAATTAAATTGCCTTTATGACTTCATTTTCATACAACTACTTGGAAGCTATGAAAGTCGGGACTAAGAAATCTGAATAATGTCAAAGTATTGTGGCAACTAATTCAATTCCAGAAGTCCTTAAGTGGTTCATTAATGCTGTAGCTGGATACTAGAATATTTAATGTATCACTTTTTATGGAAAAGAAATTTCCCTCTCTGTGGAACCACAGCATAGATAATACTGAATTGTTTTAAAGGACAAAAAAGAGATTCTGGATTAGTTATGGTGAGTGAAATTCTCTCTCTCTCCCTTTAACTTAAAGGAGAGAGGGTGGTAGCAGACTCAAAATGAGTGGATTGACACATTCAATCTCCTGGACAAAAGTCAGTAGTTTTATTTCTATTCCCTTGTTCTAGATCAGAACGATGAACCTGCCCTTTACTCATGGATATTGATGAGAAAGAACTTCTTGGTTGGGAAATCCCAGTTGTTTGTGAGATTTTTGAACATTTCTCATGCTAACATGAGAGGGATATATATTCATGTTTAGACATATTTCCTACCTGCACAATGGTAAGACAGGAAACATCCATTGTCTATGGTGTTTCTAATTTAAAGTTAGATCTGCAGAGTGAAGCCTATTAACCCAGGGTAGGCCTTTCCATCTTAAAGGAGATAATAGATCATTGTGAACTCTTTTTGTTTGAAATTAACTTGTGATTTATCTTAAACCCATTTAAAAATTGTAATCAAATAGTCACTAAACCACCTTCTTTTGTTGAGGACAGTGACATAATTTTATGTGTTTATGAGTTTAAGACTATTAAATTTTTTTTTTTTAATTAATGGCTTCTTTTTGAGAGAGAGAGTGAGAGACAGAGACAGAGTGTGAGAGAGGGAGGTACAGAGAGAGGGGGAGACACAGAATCTGAAGCAGGCTTTAGGCTCTGAACTGTCAGCACAGAGCCCGACATGGGGTTTGAACTCATGGACTATGAGATCATGATGTGAGCTGAAGATGGACACTTAACCGACTGAGCCACCCAGGCGCCCCATGAGTTTAAGACTATTAATTGATTTTTTATAAATGAACATACCCTCTACATTCCCTAACACCCCTCCAACCCCATAACACAAAGAATTAAACTAGATCGAGTGTGTTAAATTGTGGAAAAATTATCTGAAAATGATCTGGACCCCTCCCTTCTTATCTATCTGGAAATAATTTGCCATAGAGAAGCACACATGATCTTATAGCAACATAATCACTATCAAATTTTCACTTAAAACCCTTCAAAAGAGTCTCATTGCATTTAGAATAAAATTCAATTTCCTTACCAGGTACTAAAGGTAGGTAGTGCCTTCATGATCTATCTCAGCTTAGTTTTTCAGGTCTTGTCAGCAGTGTCCCATTTGTTCAATATTCGCTAGCGACATGTCTTCCTAGCCTTAAACACGTGACTCTCCATGCCCCAGGACCTTTGCACATGCCATCCAATCAATTTTTTCCCATTCCTCACATGCTTATGTCCTTCTTATCCTTCAGGTCTCAGTTGAAATACCAGCCTTTTTAGTGAGACCCATCTGTGTCAGCCTCTTTTTTTGTTTGTTTACTTTGTGCTACCATCACAATTTATAAGTATTTTACTAAATTGTCTGATGATTTTTAAGTTATCCATTTCTAGTCTTCCATAAACTAGAAGCATCAAGAATTCAGGAAGAAAGCTGCCAATCTTGGTCACTGAGAACAGTGTTTGGTGCACAAGATCACTAAATAAAACCAGGTTTGTCCTTCCTAGTCCTATGCTTATTATGTTACTTTCCATCATCATAAGTAATTCTCTCTGCAGGGATCCAGTTTGGAAACTTTGGCGGTGCTATCAGTGGTTGGCGATAGTAAATGGAATGACAAGATGTCTGAATGGTTTCAAGCATGGGTGTCTAACAAGATTCACCGGGATCCACTAATAGCACGTGTTTAACTGCAGAGGGCAGTGCTGTCTAAAGTGCTGTACAGAAGTCCCTTGACTCAAAACCAATGCTGTTTATTTCACATTCAGTGTTCTTTGATGGATGCTCTCAGATTCCTTCATTACTGTTTTAGCGATGTGTTATGCAATTACACTTTAGAAACGACATTTCTCATAAGAAATACCAGAGTTTTCGCCATGGATGCATCAGAGTGTTTCTTAAATTAACTGAATAGCCCTTTGGAAATGATTTTTTGAAAAATAGTAGATACTTTCATTTGGTTCTAACTTCTGACTTCACTTCCTTTAATCTCTTCTTTAAAAAAAAAATGCTTTTGGGATTTAATCAGAACTAGCAGTAAGTAATGCAACTTCCAAGCAGCCTCACTAATTTTTAGAAGGCAAAAATAGATTTCAAGTCTAAAAGCGCTTATTCTCATGCTCTTGCCTATAAATTTTCTGCCCTCTCATCTTGCTCATCCCAGCCACATTGCACACTCTGCCAGATTAATCTCCAAAGCATTCCTCTGACCCTGTCACTCTTTTCCAAACAACATCTAAAGGTGCCTGATTGCTTAGTTAGTATTGCTTAGTCTTTAAGACTTTCCACATGTTGCCTGAAATCATCTGTCCAATCTTATTCTAAACGCTTCCCTAGCTAGTTTCAAAGTCTCCAGACCTACCCAGCAATGCCCTTCCCCCACGTGTTTGCTGATCTCTTAGCAGCTAGCCAAACCTGCGTCAGGGAGGGGTCCTCTAAAAATCTGGCAGACAACTGGAAGGCCTGGGTTGCTGCCATTTCCTGGGCCTCAGATTTACTCTATGAATATTGAAAAAATCTGCTTTTTAAATGTTTCCTTATTTTTGGGAGAGTGGGAAAGAGAGAGAGAGAGAGAGAGAGAGAGAGAGCATGTGTGCATGAGTGGGGGAGGGACAGAGAGAGAGAGAGAGAGAGAGAGAGAGAGAAGGGGACAGAGGGTCCAAAACAGGCTCCTCGCTGACAGCCCAATTTGAGGCTCGAATTCACAAACCAAGAGATCACAACCTGAGCCCAAGTCAGATGCTTAAATGACTGAACCACCCAGGCCCCCCGGGGAAAAATCTGCTTTTATTTTCATGATCTATATTTTTGCATAAATTCCCTGATATGAGGAGAGAGGTCTGAGATGCTAAATGTGGGAAAGATTGGGATTAGCTGTTACGAAAATGACTTGTCTTTGGTACCCTTTTCAATACTTGACCCTCATTATTTTGGTCACTGTTTTCTATTTCTCCCACCCCTTTCAAAAATACATGTGCATGTGTGTATGTATATATCTCTATCTGTGTATGTCATGAAACTTTGTATGTAACATTTATTCATGTGAGAGATCCAGAAGATATTATGTTACTTTTTTCAGGGTGTATCTGTATTAGAACTCCAGTGAAATTGGGAAAAGCAATCACTTTCTTTACAAATAACAGAACACAGAATGTTAATTAAAAATCGAAAAGGTTTTTTTTTTTTCTTTCCCTCATCCTTTTCTCTTCTCCCTCCTTAATTTAGACAGAAAATATTTTTTCCTTGCTGATGAATCAAAGTGGTCACGTATATGAAAGAAAGCACAGGAGCACTTTAAATATATTATGTTTGTATTCTATCTATCTATCTATCTATCTATGAATCTACAATCCATATGTATACCAGAAAGACAGTATGTTTGTTTGACTAAAAATTAATGAAATGTAAACAGCAAAATCTTTCTTCTGTCTGTGAACTCTATCTACCTACTTTCCTCTCACTGCAAATAGATAACCGTGGTTATAGCTCTCTTCTCTACCCTTCCAAATGATTTTATGCATATACGAGTAAATATAAATATATTTGTAATTTTTTCTCTTTTTATACACATGGTAGTGTACTTGTACTTTCCATTTAACAGTATATCTTGGATATCTTTTCATATGAAAAGCTTTCTCATTCTTTATAGCTGAGTAGTATGCCATAAAAATATGGATGTAACGTAATTTATTGAATAAGTTTCTGTTTATGGGCATTTAAGTGTTTTCAGTCTTTTATTAGAAATAGTAACAAGCAATACTGCAATGAAGCACAATTTTCAAACATTATTTAATCTGCTTGCAGCTGTTATCTGTAGACTACATTTTCTCTCCTAAATCCTACACCATTGTATTAGTTTTCTATCACAGCTGTAACAAATTACCATACATTTATCATCTTAAAACCAATTACATCTACAAACTCTTTTACCTTGTACTATAACATATTTATAGATTCTGGAGATTAAGGCATGAACTTCTTTGAGCAGCCATTCTACCAACCACATTAGCTTAGCCCTTAGTATGTGTAGGGTTGGATAGATTTTTAAATATATATTAACCAATTGAGCCACCCAGGAGCCCCTAGATTTTTAGATTTGCCTTTCAATGTTTGATTTTTTTTTTATTCATGGTCAAATTTATTACTTTTTACTTTTTGAGTAACTGTTGGACTCTGAGTTACTGTTGGACTCAACCCTTAATTATTCTGCCTTGGTTTATTCCAGAATATTAATTACCTCATTTTCATTTTTAAGATTTTATCCACTTAGAAGTTCCGTTACAAGAGATATGATACAGATCTGCATGTTTAAAAATCCAGATGGCTAGTTAATTGTCCCTATGTAACATTTTCTAATTTAGAGATTCTCATGGCATCCATGAGTGTTTAATGAACCCCTAAAATTTCAGCAAACCTTTCCATGTATATGCATTTTTCTCAAAGGGATGGGAGACTTAAAAAATAATTTTCTCATTGAAGAAAGAATACAAGGACCAGATTTAGGAAGCTGGGTTCCTGACTTTTGCACACTGTGAGCTGAATCTGTGAGTCTGAGAATTCTCACCTCTAAAATGGGAGAGGTGTGATTGCATGATTCCTAAAATTCTTTTCAGTTTCAGAAATATTCACTACACCAAACTAATTTATTTTAGTGTAATCATTTAGAGCTTCAGAAGAGATATTTCCTTAAACCAAATAAACCTAATGGAGAAATGGTATAAAAGATCCTGCATATTGGAAAGTTCAGAGGACTGTCTAGTTACAAACCAAAATTTTACTGTGTTAGATTTTAATAATTGAAACCTTCAGTTTCAGTCAGAATTTCTACAAATAGCAAATTGCATTGTTAACAGTTGTTATTGAATTGGCAAAACACACACACACAAAATCCAGCCAAAAACCTGGCATGCTTTATTATTTTTATTTTTGATTTTCAAAACTTTTTAATATGTTGACCATCTATATTATATTATAAAGTTATCACAGGCAGCACTTTTAATTGTATAAACTGTATCTTGCTATTTCCAAAGGAAAAGAAGTATACTGACAGTGGTCAGCAGCCTGACATGAGCAGGTCCCTTTAATAGTTAACCTATTTCAGATTATCCTCATGGTAGCAAAACAGATTAAAGTTAAGCCATTTGGATAAAAGAGAGATGTGTTCTATATCCTAAGGATTGCAGCTGTTTAATTTTAACAGCTTTGTGGTTGTGATTTTATAGAAAATTTTTACCTTTCTTAGACTTCATATAGTGTTGGATTGAAAGACAAATTAGAAAAGAATAGAAGTTAGGGGCACCTGGGTGGCTCAGTTGGTTAAGCATCCAGCTCTTGATTTTGGCTCTGGTCATGATCTCATGGTTTTTGAGTTTGAACCCCATGTCAGGCTCTGCACTGACGGTGTGGAGCCTGCTTGGGATTCTCTCTCTGTCTCCCTCTCTGTCTCCCTCTCTGTCCCTTCCCTGCTCATTCTCTCTGTCTCTTTCTGTCTCCCTCTCAAAATAAATAAAACAAGAAAAAAAAATTAATGAAGTTTCTGATTTTCAGTACAGTAGTCTACTTAGTGCATTGTTAATACTTATAATGCCTTCAAACTATGCCAGGTCATACCAGTCATAAACCACATAAACATTTATTTAAGCCATGAATAAAAAAGTCTATCTTATAAACTAAGAGAAGCAGCAACATAGTGTAAATCTACACATACTTTTTATAGTAACTCTTTTATTTTCTGTAATTTTACATTATTGTAACGTCATTATCATGGATGAATTGGTTGTGGGTGCTCATAAGTTTGTGGAAGTCTACAATGGAAAAAGAAAATTGTAAACTAAAAAAAAATTTAGGGGCACCTGGGTGGTTCAGTTGATAAGCGTCTGACTCTTGGTTTCTGCTCAGGTTATGATCTCATGGTTCGTGAGATAGAGCCCCTCATTGGGCTCTGTGCTCCCAGCATGGGGCCTGCTTGGGATCCTCCCTCCCCCTCTCCCTCTACCTGCCTCTCTCCCCAATCATGTGTGTGCTCTGTCTCTCAAATAAATAAATAAATAAATAAATAAATAAATAAATATTAAAAAAAATTACTGTCACAGTTAATTGGCTATGACTACTACTGAAGAGGTAACAGAATAGGATAATGTTATATATAGATAAAGAATGTATCTGGAGGGGTTTGATTCTTGATAAGACAGAATAAATATACTCTATTGGGTCTTTCCCACTGAATATAGTCATAAAATCTGGAGAGATACATGATACTGGTATATGAGGTCTCTGAAACATAACACAGAGGTCCCCAAAGGATAACATTCAAATGTCCACAATACAACCCAAAATTATTCATCTTATGAGAAAAATCTCAACTCGCACAAGAAAAGATAAAACACATGCCTTTGTCTAGAAGATATAGATGTTAGAATTACCTGACAAAGACATTAAGCAGCTATTAAATAAATGCTGCAACAAGTAATTGTGAAAATACTGAAATAAATACAAAGGTAGAAACTATCAGCAAATCAATAGAAGATATAAATAGAGAAATTTAAGGAACATAATCACCATAAAAAATAAAAATTATATTCATTAACATAATGGGAATGACAAAGGAAAAAAAATCAGTGTATTTGAAAATCGATTACTGTGTTGTTCCACTCAGGATTCTATGAAAAGTATGATAGACTGGTGGTTTAAACAAGAGATGTTTATTTCTCACAGTGCCAGAGGCTGGAAAGTACAAGATCAAGGTGCTGGCAGGTTTTGTTCTTTCTGTGGGCCTTCTTCCTGGCATGCACATGATGGAGAGAGGAACTTTGATGTCTCCTCATCTTCTTAAAGAGGCCACTAATTCTATCACTATATTGACTCATCTAAACCTAATGATCTCCCAAAGGCTAAGTACAATGATGTGGATAGATTAAATGTAAAACTACAGACCAAGATATACTATGCAAATAATCAAAAGAAAATTGGTGTGATCATATTAATATCAGAAAATTAGACTACAGAGCAAAATAAAGAAATAACAATAGACATTCAATTATGAAAAAAGACCAATTCACCAAGAATAAAAAAAATAAGCAAAAGGAGAAATAGATAAATATACAGTTATAGTTGGAGACTTCAATACTGCTCTCTTAAGAATAGACAGTACTCATATTCAGAATATTATAAAGGATATTGAAGAACTGAACAATGCCATCAATCAACTGTATCTATTGATTATTTACTGAGCATTCTATCTCCAAACAATAGAATACATATTCTTTTCAAAGATACATAGAACATTCACCATGATAGAGCATATCCTTGGTCATAAAAGAAACTTTCACAGATTTAAGAGAACTAAAATATGTAAAGTATATACTCTGATTTATAATGAAATTAAACTAGAAATCAGCAAATAAATAAATAATAAATAAATAATTAGTAACAGAATAATGCCCCAAACTTGGATTAAAAATGTACTTCTTAATAATTTATGGGTTAAAGGAAAAGTATCAGAGAAATTAGAATATACTTTAAACCGGACAAAAATGAGGATATAAGATACCAAAATTTGTAGGATGTACCTATAGCGGTGCTTAGAGAGAAATATATAGCATTAAATGCTTGTATTAGAAATATCTGAATCTATAATCTGAGCTTCTATCTTAAGAAACTAGAGAAACAGCAAAATAAGACTAATGCAAACAGAAGAAAATAATAATTATAAATAAGAATAGAAATCAATGAAATTGAAAACAGAAAAAATAGAAAAATTCAGTGAAACCAAATGCTTGCTTTGAAAAGATAAATAAAATGGATAAACCTCTGGCAAGGTTTATCAAAGTAAAAGTAAAAGAGAATAGTAAAGATACAAATTATCAATATTAGAAATAAAAGAGGAGAGATAACTACAGACCCTCCAGATAGTAAAAGGATTTATGTGCAGAATTTTTATAAAATTATTATAATAACTCTCTGCACATAAATTCAGTAGCTTTGATTAAATGAGTAAATTTTTTGAAAGTTATAAACTACCAGAATTCACCAAAGACGAAGTAGATAACCTAAATAGTCAAATGACTATTAGGTGAATTGAATCTATATTTTAAAATCTCCCTCCAAAAGAACTTTTCAGGCCCACCTGATTTTACTGTTGAATTTTACCAACATCTATAGAGGAAATACCACCAATTTTACAGAAAAAAGAAGAAAAGAGAACCCTATAAATTCCCAACCAATTTTACGTGTCAAACATAACTCTGATAACAAAACTAGACAAAGAGAATAACGAACACAACTATTCTTCATGAATATAGATGCAAAAATTCTCCACAAAATATTACCAAATTGAGTCCAACAATAATATATAAAAGAAATAATATCCCAAACCAAATGAGTATGTTTCTCAAAAAACAAAACAAAACAAAACAAAACAACAAGGCTGGTTAAATATTCAATAATCAGTTAATGTAATCTCCCAATTAGTAATCTAAAGGAGAAACTTCACATGATAATTTTGACAAAATTCAACATTCACTCATGACAAAAAACATCTGTAATCTAGGAAAAGATTTCATTCACCCTTTATAGGGTGTCTACAAAAGTCACAGATGACCTCATATGTAATGGTGCAAACTTTGGCTCTTGGCCTAAGGCTAAGGTAAGGATGTATACTGTTGGTATTACTATAATTACTGTTGAATTATATAAATTCTAGCCAGTACATGAAGGCAATAAAAAGAATAAAAGTTTATATAGATAGGAAGGAAACAAAATTATCCTTATTTGCAGATGATATGATTGTCTACCTACAAAATATCAGGGAATCACTAAAACAAAACAAAATCCCCTAGAACTAACATGTAATTTTAGCAAGACCACAGAATACAAGGTCAATACACAAAAATCAATTTTATTTCATTATTCTAGCAACAAACAATTTAAAACCAATTTTTTTCAAATACCATTTATAATACTCCCCAGATAAAAAGTTTGATATAAACTTACCAAAATATATACTGAATTTGTATGCTATAAACTACAAAAGGCTGATAAAAGCAATCAAAGAATGCCTAGATAAATATACAAACTGTCTGCATGGGTTGGAAGATTCAGTACACTAAAGAGATGAATTTGGCCTAAATTGACCTATAGATCTAACACAATTCAATCTCCAACAGGATGTTTTCATAGAGATAGAAAAGGTGATTTTAAGCTCTATGTGGAAAGGCTAAGGGATTAAAATAGCTAAATCAATTTTAAAAACAAAGAATAAGACCAGAGGAATCATAAAATAATAACACTGGGCTGCCTGGCTCAGTGGGTTAAGCCTCTGACTTCAGCTCAGGTCATTATCTCACATTTTGTGAGTTCAAACCCAGCAATGGGCTCTGTGCTGACAGCTCAGAGCCTGGAGCCTGCTTTTGATTCTGTGTCTCCCTCTCTCTCTGTCTGTTCCCCGTTCTCTCTCTGTCTCTCAAAAATAAATAAACATTAAAAAAGAAAAAGATAACACTATAATGTTACCTTAAGCAACACAGATCATGGGAAAGAACACAGAAGTCAGAAAGAGACCCACAATTATGGCAAATTGATTTTTGGCAAAAATAAAAAAAGCAAGTCAACAGAGAAAGGAGTCTTTTTAAAAAATGGTGTCAGAACAAATAGACATTCATATGCAAAAAAAGGACCTCAATTTAAATTTCACACCATATACAAAAATTACCTCAAAACTGATCATAGACCAAATGTAAACCAAAACACAATAAAACTTAGAAAAAAAAACACTGGAGTAAAATCTTTGTGGCTCGCATTTGGCGAGGAAATCTTTTTTGTGTATGTGTGCATTGGCAAAGATATATATATATATACACACATATATAATCAGCAATTAATAAATTAAATATTATTTAATATTCTTTTAATTTATATATTACTTAGAATATTATTTATTCATATAATTTAATATATTAATATAGCATTAAATATTAATATGTAACTATATTAAATGTTAGCAACATATTAAATGTATTAAATATTAAGATATAATATTTATTAAAAATATTAGCAAAACAAAACTTTTGTCTTGAAAGACAAACTTAGCAAAATAAAATATAAGCCATAGATTAAAATATTTATAATCACATATGTAACAAAGCACTTACATGGACAATATACAAAGCAAAGAATTCTCAAAATTCAATAATAAAAATGCAGCAATTTAATCTAAAAATGAGTAAAAAATTAGAATACAGCGTTTATGAAAAATGTACAAGCATATAATATGAAAAATATTGAACATAAGTAGTCATTAAGAACTGCATATAAAACTAGTGAGATGCCACTACACAGGTATTTGAATTGCTAAAAGAAAAATTACTGGCAATACCAAGGGCTAGGCAGTTCCAGAACAACTGGAACCCTCATATATTACTGGTGAAAATATGGAATAGTGTAGCTTCTCCAGAAAACAGTTTTGCAGGATTTTATAAAGTTAAACTTACCCTATTTTCCAGCAATCTTACCCCTGAGTACTCACTGTGCAGATAGAAGCTTACACTCTCTGAACAATCTTTACATGAATGTTTATAGTAGCTGTAATCATAACTACCAAAAACAACTTAAGTGTCTTTCAACCAGTGAAAGGATAAACCAACTTTGTGAAATAGTTGTCAGCAATTAGAAGGAATGAACTATCGATAGATGCACCAACTTGGATGAATTTCAAAAGCATAAGTGAATAAAAGCTCATTTCAAACAATTACACATGGTAGGATGACATTTATATAACATCCTTAGAAAAATTTTCACAGTACCCAAGAATACAGAAACAACTCAAATTGTCCATTGACAGATGAAGATGTGATATATGTATGTGTGTGTGTGTGTGTGTGTGTTATTATATATTATACATTACACACACAACAGAGTATTATTCAGCCTTAAAAAAGAAGGAAATCTTGCCCTTTGTGACAACATGGATAGCCCCAGAGGACATTATGCTAAGTGAGATAAACCAGTCACAGAAAGACAAATACTGTATAATTTCATTTATATGAGGAATCTGAAATAGACAAGGGCATAGGGGTGCCTGGGTGGCTCAGTCGGTTAATTGTCTGACTTTGGGTTCAGGTCATGATCTCGTGGTTCATGGGTTTGAGCCCCAAATTGGGCTCTGTGCTGACAGCTCTGAGCCTGGAGCCTGCTTCAGATTTGGTGTCTCCCTCTCTCCCCTCTCTCTCTTCTTCTCCCCTGCTTTCTCTCTGTCTCTTTCTCTCTCTCAAAAATAAATAAACATACATACATACATACATAGACAAGCGCATTGAAGCAGAGAATACTGATTACCAGGGGCTAGGCGATGGTAGAAATGGGGAGTTACTGTTCAATGGGTATAAAGTCAGTTATACTAAATGAGTAAGTTGTAGAGATTTTCTGCGAAGTGCAGTCAGTGCCTACAGTAAACAATGTAATATTGTGCACTTCAGAATTTAAGAGGGCAGATTTCATGTTAAGTGTTCTTACCATGACCAGACAAACAAACAAACAAAAAACCACAAACAGACAGAGGATACTTCGGGGGTGTTAGATATATCTATTACCTTGCTTGTGGTGATGGTATCATGTGTTTACATATGTCCAAAATAATCAAATTGTACACATTAAATATGTGTAGTTCTTTGTGTCACAATTATGCCTCAGTAAAGCTGCTTAAAAAATATACCCACAATAAGCTAACATTTTAAACAAAAAAAGAAGATAAAGCTATCATGGCAGAGAATGGATCAGTCAAAATTGAAGGAGGGAGTGACCACAGAAGGAGCCTGAGAAATTTGGAAGTTGCATTTTGACTGCGGTGGAGGTTACACAAATCAATGCATGTGTTAAAATTCACTGAATTGTACACCAAATTATACACCAAGAATTATACACTAGGATCATGAATAATCCTAGAAGTGTCTCTACAATTAAAAGGCATTAAAATTAAGAGCTGATACATTTGCACAGGGTAGAGTGTGAAGTTTCTCCCTTGGCTTGCATAAAACTGCCCAAGTAAGCATTACTACATTTTAAAGAATCACATATTCCTGAAATTAGATTTGATGTGACTCTTTGAAGTGTACATTCTTACAGGACTCCTAGTTTGTGAGGTAGCAGAGGAAGGATGGAAGCTCCTTGTAAAAATGAATTTTTAAGTTAATGTGTATATAGAATAGTACATGCAAAAGAATTCCATGGCTCTCTTAAGACTTCTAAATCTACACACTGACTGCTGTTTAAAGTCTCAAGAGTTCATGTGCTGGACCCTGAAATGTAACAGATAAGCATCTGTACCATTGAGATGAATGTCTCTCTCTGGATTCCAAGTAAAGGAAAATATTTTTCTTTAGTTTCAGTATGGAAAGAGAGTGAATAGAAACATCCATTTCTTTTCTTCTCATTCACACAATCTTTTTATGTTATGTATTTTGTTTTATGAGTTAGGTATTGCTCCTCCAGAGAAGACTAGAAAATTTTATTTTGCTGTCAACCAAAGAGCTTTTCTGAGACACTTGCATGTAAGCACATCCTATCCCCTCCAGGTTATGTGTGCAGAATCCTTGTAAAGGCTGAAAGGAAAATATTTCTTTTAATTTTTTTATGTTTATTTCTTCAGAGCATGAGTGGAGGAGGAGCAGAGTGAGAGGGAGACACAGAATCCAAAGCAGGCTCCAGGCTTTGAGCTGCCAGAGCCTGACACAGGGCTCGAACCCACAAACTGTGAGATCATGACCTGAGCTGAAGTTGGAGGCTTAACCGACTGTCCACCCAGGCACCCAGAAAAACCTTTACTATAAACGTATTTTGTACAAACATTTGTTCACCTTCTTTAGAGTTTTTGTCTGTTGCCGTGTTTAGGTGACATAAACTTTTTTTTTTTTTTTTTTTTTTTTTTTTAACGCACTGATTATTTTTCAAGGGCTAAGCATTTCAAACAGATGATAGTTCACTTCAGGTACATTCAAGACAGTCTGCAGACAGATCTTTTTTGATAGCCCCAGAATGCACAGTCCAGACACATGAGAGACTTCAATCATGTACTCTTTACCTCGAGTAATATTATTTTGACTTTTGGATAATTCTGCATTGTCAGCTCAATTTTAACTGCTTCTTCATATTGTCAGTATCATAACTGTTTTCCTCTTTCCCTCTCTTTCAGGCACATTTCCCCGTTATTTTAACCCATCTTTTCTTTCTGAGAAGATAGGAGATTTCTCTCTAAATTCAGCAGTACTCTATCTTCGTTGCTGGGTTGTGAGGAACCGACTTCCTATACTACTTAAAAACTGGGAATACTTTTTTTTAATGTAGTAGCTGAACTCAAAATGAGATGACTTCCTTCTTTTGAAAATGGAAGCTACATTGAATACGAACACTTACAAAAAAGTTTTGGCCTTGAAAACCCTAAGGCAAAACTGAAATCTTTATTTGAAACTTTAGTAGGGATTTGGCAGGCTTTTCCTCCTCTAACACAGAGAGCACTAAACTCTCCAGCAGGCATCTCTAAAAGACCAAAAATTTGCTAGAAATTTATCAGACTCCTTAAAGAATATTGCCTTTGAGGAAAAGGTCTCCATTATTTGAATGTGCTCTGTGAATCCAGTCATCAATTCCATCAATTCAGAGACCGCTAAAGCTTTTCAGATGGAGGCTCTGAATGAAGTTGGTAAGACTTTAATTCAGTTTTGATTTTTTTTCCCTAAAGTTCAATATTTGCTGTCCATTGATCAATGAATGACTTTGAAATTTCTTGGTATTACTCTGACAAGTCCTAAGGCAGACTGTAATTTCCTGTGAAATATAGTTGTCTTGAGGTGGAAGTAAAAATAATAAACTCAATATGAAAATAGGAATACAGGAGTTGCTACAGGGGTTTTTCCTTTGTATTTTCCCCTTCCCCATGCTCCTTTCCATTCCCAAAACGAATCATTTCTCTGCCTTTTAAGGGACTTTTGTTTTCCAGTTCCTGTTTTGCATTATTTTCATCTTATGGATATAGATCAAAATCCTGCTGTGGGTAGCAAAGAACACAAGTGCTGTTGTGCTTGAACCATTTAAAATGTTCCTGCCAGCACACTGGAGTGGTAAATACGTGAAGAGATGTGAACTCGGTGGACAAATGGGAGTTGAGAAATACATATGAAAAGAATAGTAATATGTGTAAATAAAAAATAGGAAAAAGAGAGAGGGAGGAAAAAAAATCTGTTGTTAGCAAAATGTTTAGGTATTTGACAATTACAATTGATTTAACAAACATGAAAAAAGATGAGGCAAGGTGTGCCTAAGATGTCACCTAATATTGAGAACTTAATCACCGCAGTTTCCCCCTCAAGATCAGGGTCTGTATGGCACTTAATTACAGTTAGAATGGGGAACACATTACATGGCTGTTTATCCACTTTCCCTAATAAACTCAATCACCACATGTCAATCCAGTAGCAAAATTCCTCTAATAACAGAAACAGATACTGAAGTAGTCCTTCTTGAAGTCTCATTATTATTAGAAGGAGTGAGAGTATGGGCTAGTTTTAGTTTGATAAAATATTTCTTTTGCTTTGTTTGTTTGTTTGCCCCACGTAAAATCTCCTATTATCTATACTATGGAACTTGTCTATATGGTTAGTCTTGGTACACTTTTATTCCAATATCAAAAGCTGAAGAGTCAGACATAACATTCCCTGCCCCTTGGCAGTGAGGGTGTTGGCATGTGATTTAAGTTCCATCAGTCAGATGTGCCAACTCAAGACACAGAAGGTTGAGCTGTTCAAGCAATTATCAGGCAAGGTCAGATTATGCTTGTTGCAGTTGCACAATAATGACCTGCAGCAGCCCTGTCCGGAATATCTTTCTGCTAAAGATGATGATCTCATTTACTGCTTCTTCCCTCTTCAGAATTGTCTTGATGCTCCTCTGTTTTCCAAACTTGGCCTTTCACATTCCATCCAATAAATTCATTTTTTTAAACCTGAGATCCAGAGTCACATTCTATTACTTGCTATAAAGAACCTTATCTGAATGTCCATCAACTGATGAATGGATAGAGAAATTGTGGTTTATATACACAATGGAATACTACGTGGCAATGAGAAAGAATGAAATATGGCCTTTTGTAGCAACGTGGATGGAACTGGAGACTGTTATGCTCGGTGAAGTAAGTCATACAGAGGAAGACAGATACCATATGTTTTCACTCTTATGTGGATCCTGAGAAGCTTAACAGAAGGCCGTGGGGGAGGGAAGGAAAAAAAAAAAGGTTAGAGAGGGAGGGAGTCAAAACATAAGAGACTCTTAAAAACTGAGAACAGCCTGGGGGTTGGCGGGATGGGGGAGAGGGGAAAGTGGGTGATGGGCATTGAGGAGGGCACTGGGATGAGCACTGGGTGTTGTATGGAAACCAACTTGTCAATAAATTTCATATATAAAAAAAGAACCTTATCTGATTCAGTAGAATAAATCTTTTCTAGGAAGGGTGAGGCTAGCTATTAAAAATCTACTCTATCCAGTTTGTTTGTTTTAAAGGTCTACCTAAATATAGAAAGAACTGACAGGAAATTACCCCTCTGCTGATGATTTCTAGTTGGCTCTTATCTTTTGTTTATTATATAACTGGTCTTTGTCTGTTTAAATAACTATCAGTAGGTAGGTTTATTTTCTTTGGCTTAAAGATGGAGGAGGAAAAAAGGTCTTTTCTAGGCAGTGCGGAGAAGATTTTGTGTCTCAATACATTTGTTTCTGAGAAATTAAAAAAAAAAAGAATGTAATGTGAACTCACATAGCCATATTTTAAGTTTGTGATACTTACAGAACTTAAAAATATACACATATTATGTTAAATATAATTTATGTTAAATATACTTTTGTTAAAATATTTCTATGCAGTTAATACACATAAATATGCAAAGTAAAAATTAAAATACCATTTTGAGTGACTCACTTTTTAAAATCTCCCTTTCAGGGAACTTAGAGTTTCTATAAGAGATACGATACTTTTGTTCCAGGGATTTTGAAAACTGCAAAGTGTCTAAATTTCAAGCGAGGAATGGATTTGTGCCCTCAGAAGTGGTCTCTCCTTTTCAAGATAGGAAATTGAATTTAATGCTAAAGGGCTAAAGCACTTTCCTTTAGGAGATCAGGATATGCCACTGTAAAAAGGGTAGAGAGCTCCCTTTTAATCCTATTAATCCAAGTAAATTCACTTTATCTACTAGGTCAGTTAAATATAACAATCCATTTTCAGATCCATTACAGAATCATCTAAATGTGGGATATTCAACTTAGGAAATTTGACTTCAGACATAATATTTTTTGTGGGTTTTGTGTGCATGATTTGTACACTCTCAATACTTATGCTATGTGTCATTCCTGACCTCAGCTTCCAAAAACATACATCTTTAACACATACACCCAATCATTTTAGAGTTCCCCTCTCTAGAGAGAAGTAACTGCTTTTAAACACACTACAACCGGGGCGCCTGGGTGGCGCAGTCGGTTGAGCGTCCGACTTCAGCCAGGTCACGATCTCGCGGTCCGTGAGTTCGAGCCCCGCGTCGGGCTCTGGGCTGATGGCTCAGAGCCTGGAGCCTGTTTCCGATTCTGTGTCTCCCTCTCTCTCTGCCCCTCCCCCGTTCATGCTCTGTCTCTCTCTGTCCCAAAAATAAATAAACGTTGAAAAAAAAATTAAACACACTACAACCATGAAAACTGAGGAAATTAAAAAATAACTACAATAATTTTGTTTTACCAAATTAAAAATAATATGTGTGGATTCTTTGTTGGTTAATTTTCTCGTGTATAGGGTAATAATAAGTTACACATTTGTGTAAAGATACAATGCCAAAAGAATGCCACATTGCTATATGTATTTTAGGCATCATAAAAAATCTTAATCTCATTTTAATCCTTGTCAATAGAAAGAATTTATTATTTTTTTAAAAGTCTTTTCACTATGATATGAATTTATTTTATTTTATTTTCTAAGTTTTAAAATAATATTTCTCATGTATTAGTTACCAATTGCCACATAACAAAATACCCCCTCCAAATTTAGCAGCTTAAAGTAACCAACACAAACTATCAAAAGGAGAAACAAATAAAACAATTCCATTTACAATAGCATCAAAAATAATAAAATACTTGGTAATAAATTCAACCAAAGTGCTTTAAGATCTTTTACTGAAAACATGAAGATATTGATGAAGGAAATTGAATAAGACACAAATAAATAAAAATATATTCTGTGTTCATAGATCAGAAGAATTAATATTAGTAAAATGTCCATATGGCAAAACCAATCTCCAGATTCAATGGAATCCCTATCAAAATTATAATAGCATTTTTCACAGAAAAAAAAAAAAACAATTTTAAAATTTGTGTGGAATCACAAAAGACTCTGAATAGGCAAAGTGATCTTGAGAAGTAACAAAGCTGGAGGCATCACAATTTCTGATTTCAAACTAAATTACAAAAGTAGTAATCAAAACAATATGGTATTGACATAAAACCAGGATTACATAAACAGATGGAACAGAATAGAGATCATAGAAACAAACCCATGCATATACTATCAATAAATTTATGACAAAGGAGACAAGGATATACAATAGGGAAAAGAATATCTATTCCAAACAGTACTGGAAAATTGGGCAATCAAATGGGCAAGAATGAAACTGGACCTCCTTCTTATGCCATACAAAAATAAACTCAAAATGCATTAAAGATTTCTATGTCAGGCATGAAACCATTAAACTTCTAGAAGAAAAAATAAGGGTAGTCTCCTTGACTCTGGTCTTGGCATACGTCTTTTGGATTTGACACCAAAAGCAAAGGCAACAATAGCGAAATAAACAACTAGGGCTATATCAAAAGCTCTGCACAGCAAAGGAAGCCATCAACAAAATGAAAAGAAAACCTATGGAGTGGGAGAAAATATTTGCAAACCACATATCCAATAAGGAGTTAATAACCAGAACATACAAGGAGCCCACACAACTCAGCAAAAAACAAAAACAACAAAACATAACAAAACCCAAACAACTCAATTAAAAACTGGGAAAAGGATCTGAATAGATATTTTTCCAAAGAAGACATACAAATGGCCAACAAATACATGAAGAGGTGTTCAACATCACTAAAGTGTTATCACCTCACACCTGTTAGTATGTCTATTATCAAAAAGAGAAGCGATAAGAAATCCTGGTGAAGATGTGAAAAAAGAAAACCCTATTGGAGGAAAACTGGTATGGTCACTAGGGAAAGCATACAAACGTTTCTCAAGAAGTTAAAAATGGAACTACTATATGATCTAGCAATCTTATTTCTGAGTATATATCCAAAGGACGTGAGGCCATAAAGTGATATCTGTGCTCCCATGTTACTCACAGCATTATTCAAACTAGCGAACATATGGAAACAATCTTAGTGACTCTCGATGAATGGATAAAGAAAATGTAGTACTTATATTTACACAATAGAATATTATTCAACTTTTGAAATGAAGGAAATTCTTCCATTTTTGACAACGTTGATGAGCCTAGAAAGCCTTATGCTAAGTGAAGCAAGCCAGATAGAAAGAGAAGTACTGCATAGTATCAGTTATATGTGGAATCAATAAAAGTCAGACTTACAGAAACAGAGAATAGAAAAGTGATTTTCAGAGGTGCATGGGTGGGGAAAGTAAGGAAAAGTTGGTAAAAAGGTACAGATTAATAGTTATAAGATGAATAAAATCTGAGGACATAATGTATAACTTCAACTATAATGTATAACTATAGTTGATAACATTGTATTGTATAATTGAAATTTTTTAAGAGGGTAGAACTTAAATGTTCTCACAATACATACATACATACATACATACATACATACATACACACACATAAGTGAGATGATGGATATATCAACTAACTCGATGGGGAGGAATCTTTTCAACATATATACATATATCAAATTATTATGTTGTACATTTTAAACATCATTTTATTTGTCAATTATACCTCAGCGAAAAATAAGTTAAAAATGAAATAAAATCTTAAAAACACAAATAATAGGAAACATATTCATTATCTCACAGGTTCTTTGGGTCAGGAATTGGGGCACTGCTTAAGTGAATCTTCTACTTCAGGTTCTTTTATACTCAAAATTGAAATTATATATCTTATTGATGGAATGATTAATAACAAATGATGCTTATGTTTCATGGTACCATTAATATTATTGTTCCGATTTTGTGGTAGTCTTCTTTGGAAGTAGGATAATGACCATATTGGCTTTTTAGTTTAGATCTTAAGGTGATAAAACAATTTAATTTCAAACATTTAATTGAGGTTTGTTTTCTATTCTTCTACTGAGATCACCAAATAAATTATAGTAGAGTGACATACAGGTAAAAGTACATCAGAATATAAAAAAACGCTATGATTTGATACAGATAAGGAAAGAAGCTTGGGGATTAAATGTTAAGTGATAATCATTTTTCTGTCCCTATATTTTATGATCTCTCAGCAGCAATTGTTACAATTGATCTCTTAACTCAAAATCCTGTTAGTAATCCTTTAATGTTAAGGGCTGCACCTTTTTATCCTGTTTTAAGAGTTCTTCCCCTTACGTTATATCTCTGAATTGTAGTGTGCCAGGGTTTGGTCCTGGGCCTCTTTCTATTTCAAATATCTGTGGAACTGAACTTATTATATTCTATCTTATTTCACCCTTTTATTTTAGCACACAATACATAGGAGAAAAATACACGAATGCACAGCTTGAAGAGTTTTCGTATTGAACACATCTGTGTAACTAGCCCTTGGATCAAGAAATAAAATATTACCAACATTTCAGAATCCATCTCTGTACCTTTTTTTGATCACGATACTCTCTTAAAAGTTTGCTTGCTTCTATGTTTCATACAATGGAATGATACAATATATTCTCTTTGGCAGTAGATTCTTTAAGCCAATGATGTTTTAAAGATTCATCCATTTGTTATTATTGCTGTATAGTGTTCCATTGTGTGAAAACACCACAATTTACTTATTAATACATCTATTAATAAATATGGTAGTTTTCCATCTTCATTTATTACTAATATTGTTGCTATTGATGGCCTAGTGCATGTCTTTTAGTAGACATATGTATGTATTCTGATGGGGGTTAAGAGTGGAATTATAGTGTAAGCCTTCTTGTGTTCTACCACTTAGTAGTTGTAAGACTTAATACAAGCTACTTGTATAAAGTACTTGTATCAAGTGCCCTCTGAGTTTCAATTTCTTAATTCCTAAATCAGAATCAAATAATACTTAATTTATAGGGTTGTTATGAAGATTAAAAGAGTGAAATCTTTAAACTGACTAAATGAATAAGTGACTAATTTTTTTAATAGCGAAATCTTTAAAGTCAAGAAAAGAGCTTGACTCTTAGTAGATACTTAATACATATTAGCTATTTTATTTCCTTTTTTTAGTGAATAGCATAAATTTCTATTCAATTGTCTAGCCCCCAACCTACTGTAGCATTCTTGATTTACTCCTTTTTCTCATGAATTCAAGTCCAGTCCATCATCAAGTCCCATGATGGCTGTCTATAAACATATCCTGAATCTACCTTTCCATGTCTTCCCATTCCCACTCTTTCAACTTTAGTTCACACCACATCATCTCTCACTTGATACTTTCCAAACTGTTCCCATCATTTCAGGGTTTCACTTTTGATTAATCCATTATCAACAGTAATCAGAATAATTTTATATATAATATATATATATATATATATATGCTTTTGTATATAATGTAATGTCATTCTCTTTATTCAGAGTGAACAGATATAAATTAACAAAAATTCAAATGGCTTAAATTTATAATTTATTATATGTTGTAAGACTTTACGATCTGGCCTTTTTTTCTCTCTGACTTCATTTCCTATCTCTGTCCTTCTACTTTACCACACTCTAGCCATACTGGTTTTTGTGTTCTTAAGTTTGTCATTCAGATTTCTGCTGAAATATCCTCTATTACCTTGGTGTCTGAGTACTTTTCCTGACTTCTCTCTCAGTCTGCCTCCACCAAATACCTTTCCCTTGAATATCATCCCTTTATATTTAATTCATTCCACTCATTTCTTTCTATTATAATATTGGTCAGTTTTTGGTCACTTGTTTATTTTCTTTCTCCTCTCTAGAATAAAAATGTTCCACAAGAGCAGAGACTTTGTCATGCTTATTATCTCTTTAACAATGCCTGGTAAATCATCCAGTTTCAATAAATACTTGAAATAAATGAGAGAATGAAACGAACTATCCTTCTGGCTTCTTTTTGAAGTTTATTGCATGTATTGAAGTAAAGATTTCAGGATGCACTATATCAATAAATATGTAAAGATACTTCATTTATAAAAATCCTAACTATATGGCTATAATTATTATGAGAGTCAATTTTATTAATAGGTTAAAAAGACCACTTGAATGGTTAAAATGGACATCTACTGGATTCATTTTTCCTTTCCTTGATGAAGTGAAAATAAATCACTGATAAGTAACAAAAAATGAAATTGCCATTGTTTTCTTTCCTGATGCTGTTATATTTTACCTTTAGAAAGACAAAACATGAGCCAGGATGATGTTTTCCATCAAAGAGAAAATAGTAGTGGCTAGGGATGAGATAGTTCCTCATAGGAAGAGTGTGAATATTGATTTGATATGTTATACCTTAATTATGGGACCCTTTTTATTTGTAATAGGTAAACATACATTTGCATCTATTGTTACTTATTTTCTAACTATGACCTGTCAATAAATAACATCAATGTTGTAAGTCTCTAGAAATAGAGGTTAAAAGTTTCCTCTCTATCTTTGGAGGTATTTTCCATTTATGAATCAAAGACTTAGTGTTTATGATAAATACAAGACGTTCCTACATTTTGATGCTGGGAAGTGGAATAGTTGAATAACTTCTCTAAGATAATTGATAAAACTTGAGGAAAACAGAGCTCTAGTTTGAAGCTTTAATTTTTTTTAACTAAGAATTCTGTTTTCAGGTGCTGAGGATTAAGGAAGGCACTTGTTGTGATGAACACCGAGTGATCTCTGGAAGTATTGAATTACTATATTTTATATCTGAAACTAATATCACATTATATGTTAACTAGAATTTAAATATAAAACTTAAAAAATTCTATTTTCAATATCTAAAAATTATTTATTTATCTCTATCATTTCCTCAATGGAAATTATTCCTTTAATTAATTCACAAAAATGTATTGACCTTTAAAATACTACATTAAAGATCATTCCATGTTTATGACAATATCCCCCTGATTTAAGCTTAAGTAAAACAAAGAAAAGCAAAACTAACTTAGACAATGTTCTTTCTCTTTCACTGTTTTTGCTTTCACATGCAGTA
Organism: Lynx canadensis; assembly: GCF_007474595.2. Lineage (NCBI taxonomy): Eukaryota > Metazoa > Chordata > Mammalia > Carnivora > Felidae > Lynx > Lynx canadensis. The sequence goes on along the minus strand of NC_044303.2, from coordinate 149,645,606 downwards.
TTCCTACTGACAGCTGGGTGAAAAAAGGTGCATTATAGAAACATTAACATGCCAAGTTTCCTTACAGGCCGTGGCTGCCAAGCAGATAAATGTGTAGTGTGAATTAACAAGCATGCTGCACCTGGGTTTTCTCAGTGGTATTAAAAATAATTCTTCCCACAGCATAGCTATGGTAGCACTGATGCCTTAAGACCTAATATTAATAAGATTTGTATACCTTGAAGCTAAATAAGGAAGATTTGGAAAGCAGGGAATGTAATGTTATTCACCCTAACTTATGAAGTAACATATGAGACTTTTTAGATTTTAAGAGAAGTTATGGAAAGAAAGTTCAAAAAGCAGTTACACAGAGGGGTGCCTGGGTGGCTCAGTCGGTTGAGCGTCCGACTTCGGCTCAGGTCATGATATCACTATCACTGAGTTCGAGCCTTGCGTAGGGCTCTGTGCTGACAGCTCAGAGCCTGTTTCTGATTGTGTCTCCCTCTCTCTCTGCCCCTCCCCCACTCATGATCTCTCTCTCTCTCTCTCTCTCTCTCTCTCTGTCTCTCTCTCTCTGTCTCTCTCTCTCTCTGTCTCTCTCTGTCAAAAATAAATAAACCTTAAAAAATTAAAAAAAAAACAGTTACACAGAGTCAACAAATCCACTTTGTTAGATCTGGATAATATAAAAATAAAGTGAGTACTTTTACTGAGTGCTTACTATATATCAGAAGCTTTGATAAGTGCTTAGATCATTAATTAGTTGGGCTCCCTACTTAGTCCTTTAACCTACTTCTTTCCTGCTTTTTGCCCCCTCCAGTACTCTACTTTTATTTATTCCTTAGTGCTTATTACACACTACCTCATCAGACGCTTTACTTATTATTTTTTATTTTCATATTGTCTCTTTGCATCACAATGAACGCTCCTCAAAGATAAATTTTAGCAGTCAGGATATGCTAGAGTATACTGCAGTAACAACCCCAAACTTCAATGGCTGAATGCAATAAAATTTATTTTTTACCTATGTAATGTGTATCAGTAATCTACAGAAGGTTTTATACAATGTAGTCACTGGGGAATCCAGAAGACTCTGTCTCCAAATATGCTTTCATGATCACAAAACCTGGGAAAAGCAAGTATAATTGCTCACAGAGGCTTAAAGCTTCCAAAGTGACATACGTCACTTTTACTTACGTTTTATTAGGCAAAGAATGTCAGATGGCTATGTCTGAATTCAACAGTGCTGGGAAGGGGCTTACATTTTGGTGCACAGAATATAAGTTACCATATATCTTCCAATGATTGCTGCATCCCAAGGGGTGAGAAGAACACTTACTGGTGCATGGAAGATCCTGAATAAATACTATGGCTAGTATTATTATCATTACTTTACAAACAAGGAAAGTGAGGCACATGGAGGTAAAGCAACTCGCCAAATTCTAGGAAGAATAGTGTATGAACTAGACAGTATGACTTCAGAAACGATACTCATTTTTAAAGTATTTTTTTAATGTTTATTTATTTTTGAGAGAAAGAGCGCAAGTGGGGAAGGGGCAGAGAGAGAGGGAGACACAGAATCCGAAGCAGGCTCCAGACTCTGAGCTATCAGCACAGAGCCTGATGTGGGGCTCGAACTCACAAACTGTGAGATCATGACCTGAGCCGAAGTCGGACGCTTAACTGAGCCACTTTAACTACTATATTGATAAGCTGATAAAGAGACATTACTGTTGACACTTAATACTCTAATTTCATTGAGAAATCGTGGCATAAACTCAGATAAGTTAGACTTCATCTGGCATATTCCCTCCACCTCCAAAAAGGGCTTTTGAGGTTGACAATTTGGAGAAGAGAAGGAAGACACTTTAGTATAAGGTGCTAATGTGGAGATACATGTTGTTTTGTGGTCAACAGTACTGGATATTTATTTTCCCAAAATTAATTATTCACAAGATATATATTTTTCATCATTAGATACAGAAATGTAAGTTTCTGCTGTGGAATTCTCAGAATGTACTCAATAATTTAGAAACCTGGGAAGTATAAGACTTTTCTGTATATCTTACATCTAAAAAAACAGACATAGGTAAACATGGTGATGTTTTGCATTTTGTTGAGAAAATTCTTTAAAGAAAATATGTGAATTAACTAATCAAAAAGCCTGGAAGTTAGGATGGAAAACAGAATTCCCATGTATTTATAAGCCAAAAATATAAAGGAGTCTCAGTGTTGAATAAGAAGCTTCTTGTTTGCAGGCAAAAGTGTTAGTTTCATAGCAGAAATGGCTAGTGTACCTTAGAGAAAGTAGTGTCTAATTTCATGTGTATTTTACCCAGAGGAAGGTAAATTATACCAAAATATTATAGACCGTACTGGCTTCCAAGAATGAATGTATACATATGATAACTAACATGGAACAAGTTTGCTAAAGTCATTTTTGACCCAGAAAAAGTCCATTAGGCACATGCCATATAGCAAAGAACTAAATGAAGGTGTCAAGACAAACTACAATATCGGGTGGGTATGTTTTAAGTCATCTTACTCTGTCTAGTGTCTTTAAAACTGCTTTGGGTTTTCCTAATGAATTAGGTTTGGAGAATATATATTTTGGTGAATTTTGCTTGGCAGTATGTCCACATAGAATGTTACCTAATATAAATCATTATTATGAATTTTTGTAACTATATTTAAAGACCATTTGTCTTTGTTTATTTTGTTTGTTAGTTTGTTGCACCATTGCAAAACTTTGGAAGGCATTCCTCTCTATTTCTCTTTATCATGTAATTGTATTTTTCCATTTGAGTAGAAACTGACCATTTGCTTGCAGAGATGTGTCTATATGTAATTGCCAACATTGTACCCACATTCTCATGTGTCTAATCTAATGTAATATGGTATTTGAAAATTAATATTGTATATACATCATGTATTATATATAAACGTTATATAAATTACATTTTCTAGGCGTGCCTGGGTGGCTCAGTCAGGTGTCTGGCTCTTGGTTTTGGCTCAGGTCGTGATCTCATGGTTTATGGGATGGAGTCCTGCATGGGGCTCTGCGCTGACAGTGTGGACCTGCTTGAGATTCTCTCTCTCTCCTCCCCTCTCTCTCTGTCCCTCCCCATCTCGAGAGAGTACACTGTCTCTCACTCTCTAAAAAAAACTCAAAATAAACAGCAAAAAAAAATCAATATTCCACTTTCCTACCTTTATTCGATGGCATTCACTTTAATTAGAATGATCCCAGCATTTTAAAAGTTATTTCAATTGTTTTTACCTATTACCTAAGGCAATAAAATACCTAGGAAACATTCACTAACAAATAAAATGTAGGATTGATTTTTTTTGCCTTTCTTTTTCTTAATACATATATCTTTAAAATATTTCTCCTATCTTAACACTTTTAAAGTTAATTGCCATTTGCAACAATGTGGATGGAACTAGAGTGTATTAAGCTAAGTGAAATAAATCAAGAAAGATAAATATCATATGATTTCACTCATATATGGAATTTAAGAAACACAACAGATGAACACGGGGAAAGGGAAGGAAAAATAAGATAGAAAGACAAAGGGAGGCAAACTATAAGAGATTTAAATACAGAGAACAATCTGAGGGGTGCTGGAGGGGTGTTGGGTGGGGGATGGGCTAAATGGGTGATGGGCATTAAGGAGGGCACTTGGGATGAGCACTGGGTATTATATGTAAGTGATAAATCACTGGGTTCTACTCCTGAACCAATACTAACTGTATGTTAACTAACTTGAATTTAAATAAAATTAAAAAAAATTAAAAATTAATTTAATTTCACCAAGATACAAAATATAATAAATCTAATATTACAAGGTAAGAATGTGATGATTTTACAGAATTAATGTCTCCAACTATTTTCCTGGTTTAGATTGTGAATGCATAAATAATTGCAGTTTGCTCAATTCCTACCCCTAAAACTTGAAGAGGGAATAGTAACAACTAACATTCATTGAACACTTCTGTGTGCAAGAAATTTTGCTCAGTGCTGTCAAAAGGTAAAGTGAGGCATATTAAAAACTTTAAAAGTCTATTTGAGCCAACATTCATTTTCAATCAGGCAGCACATGCCAGAACTGGTTAGGAGTAAGTACTCCACCCATAGGAGCTGGAGGAAAGACTTCCATGGAGAAAAGGAGGAAGCAAAGCAAGATTATTTGGTTGGCTGTAACTTAAGTGCTTGCATTACTTGGGAAAGTCTAGTTGGCTGTTTGTAATCGAGTACTTATGTTTTGATATTTTAACCTTGAGGCATTTACGGGCGTAGGTTTTGGGATTTGCTAACATAGACTGTTACGGCATTAAAACTACCTCAGTCTAATGGCCTCCTTAAAATTAATTTAACAATGCTACACATACATTATTTTGTTTAAACATCAGAACATCCACCAAAATATATGCAGGATTATTATCCTTATTTTAAAGATAATGAAACTCGGGCCTAGGGAGATGAAGTGGCTTGCCCAAGGTCATTTAGTCAGGAGATATAGAAGTCTTCTATAAACCTAGGCAGTGTGATGCCAGATTGGCATTTAACTTCTCCACAATATTGCCTAACACTCACTCTCTGAAGGTGCAAGAGTTCCTGCTAGGAAATGGGTAATATCAAGATCACCTCCTCTCCACATCAACCATGCCTAGGGAGGTATTAAATCCCATGTTACAGGCAAGAACAAGCTGAGAATAGTTACAAGAAATTGCTCAGGGTCTGACCAACAGTAAGTAGCAGGACCAGGACTCCAATCCTGGTTGTCTGGGACCGATCATAGTGAAACTGGTACAGGAGTACACCAAATTGTAAATGTGGTTTTCTTGAATTAGTTTTGAGGGTAGAAACAAACACGCACTTTAAATTGTTTTTTCTTTTTTTATTTTTTTTATTTTTTTAAACGTTTATTTATTTTTGAGACAGAGAGAGACAGAGCATGAACGGGGGAGGGGCAGAGAGAGAGGGAGACACAGACTCGGAAGCAGGCTCCAGGCTCTGAGCCATCAGCCCAGAGCCCGTCGCGGGGCTCGAACTCACGGACCGCGAGATTGTGACCTGAGCTGAAGTCAGACACTTAACCGACTGAGCCACCCAGGCGCCCCAAATTGTTTTTTCTTAAATGAATTGCACTTAGTTAATCAAAGAGTACCCCCCCCCCAAAAAAAAGGTACTGGAAGCTCATTTAACATTTTCACATTACCTACAAATGAGTTGGTAAATTTGGTATTTTGTTGTAAAAGATATTGGAATTGTGGGGAACTTCACCTTGTACATATTTTCTTAAGATGTGAGAGTTATTTTTATTTTCAAATTGCATATATGCTAAAGAAAAGTTATCATCTTAACAGAAACCTTTATATAACTTCCCATGCTCAAAACACTTAATTCTTGAGTCCTATAGTTTTGACAATTACCGAAAATAAATTGTATACATATATGTAATTTTTAAAAATAGTGTTCAGTACAATAACCTGTTGTACAATTTTAATTAAAATTCATTAAATATCTCTTTTTTGGGGGGTTTATTTTTAAGGGGTACTACTTTAAGTGAGGTAAATACTGAATACCATTAAGGAAGGCAAAATCTCCCCCATAAAATAAACATATTCTCTGTTGAGTGAAATGAGACAAGGATATGAAAACAAACAAACAAATTGAAAGCATCCAGACAGATCCAGGACATATCTGAAAGATGAACTTGTTGAAAACTTTCTACACTGTAATATTTTTTTTTCTCAATTGCTAACTTCTTCAATTTGAGTTAGTGTGAACTACTAAAGCATTAATGTAAACAGCTAAAACATCATAAATTTTGTATAACCATAAGTGATAAGTAAATAGTGGTAATTAGGGTAAAAGTCATTGTTTATGTGTATATAGTTTAGGTCATTTGTGAAATATTGCTTACAATTTGTGAGCATTTTGCTTTTACTTTGAAAAAGCTGAACTATTATTAATCACTTATTTTCCATCCTTTCTCTTTCCTTTCTCTCACTTTCCTTCTTCCCCTTCCTGACATGTAGGTTTACATTATATTATGCCTACTTAACTGTGTGCCCAGACATGATGTCAATGACAGTGTTCTTTCAAGAGCTGGCTCCACCACCTATGGTCTGTGCAGTCCTAGGACAGTTTTACTTAATGTTTTCCTCTTATTAAAGCAAGGATACTAAAACTATTTACTTCATAATGTTATTGTGAGATGTAAATGTGTTATTAAATGTGAAACTCTCGCTTTAGTGCCTGGCATATAATGGGCTGTCACCAAAGGTTTTTATAGTGAATGGTAATTTTATTTTATTTTATTTTATTTTATTTTATTTTATTTTATTTTATTTTATTCATTTATTTTTAAACTTTTATTTACTATTAAGAGACAGAGCGTGAACAGGGAGGGGCAGAGAGAGAGGGAGACACAGAAACGGAAGCAGGCTCCAGGTTCCGAGCTGTCAGCACAGAGCCCGATGCGGAGCTTGAACTCACAAACCGCAAGATCATGACCTGAGCTGAAGCCGGACGCTTAACCGACTGAGCCACCCAGGCACCCCAGTGAATGGTAATTTTAAATGTGTTTTTAATATCCAACTTCTGAGAAGATATGGAACAGGAAAACTATATTATAAAAAAGGTCATTTATAGGCTTTTGTCTCTCATTAATAAGCCCACAGAATATTTTAACAAAACCAAATCCTAAGCAAAAGCAATCAAATTCTGTAACATATAAAAAGGAAAAAAAACATCATAAACAAGGAGGTTTATTTCAGGGAGATATGGGTTTTTTTCCAGCTTTGCTGAGATCTAATTGACATATACTACTGTGTAAGTTTAAGGTGTACAGTGTGGCAATACATCTATATTAGGAAATGATTACAACAATAATGGTTACCACATTTATCACCTCACATAGAAATCATTTATTTATGTGTACAATTACAACTATTAAGATCTATTCTCTTAGCAAGTTTCACGTGTATAATACAGTATTGATAAATGCAGTCCCTGGCTGTACATTAGGTCATCAGAATTCATTCTTCTTATACCTGGACCCTTCACTCATTTCCCTTACTCCCTTGTTCCTGGAAACCACCAATACACTCACTGTTTCTTTTCTTTTCTTTTCTTCTTTTCTTTTCTTTTCTTTTCTTTTCTTTTCTTTTCTTTTTTCTTTTTTTTTTAAGCTTATTTACTTTTGAGGGGGGGTGTGGGGAGGAGCAGAGAGAGAGAGAGTGAGAGGGAGAGAGACAATACCAAGCAGGCTCTGCACTGTCAGCAAGAAGCCCAATGTAGGACTTTATCTCACGAATTGTAAGATAATGACTTGAGCCTAAATTAAGAGTCGGTTGTTTAACCTACTGAATCACCCGGCGACCCCTACTCACTGTTTCTATGTGTTCAATTTCTTCTAATTCTCATCACATAAGTGAGATTAAATAGTGATCATCTTTCTCCAACTCATTTCCCTTAGTACAATGTTCTAAAGTTTCATCTATGTTCTTTCAAGAGAAAACTTAGTTGTTTTCATGTCTTGGCTATGATAAGTAATGTTACCACAAACATATATCCTTTGAATATATACCCAGCAGTGGGAGTGCTGAATCATATGGTAGTTCTGTCTTCATTTTGTTTTTGTTTTTATTTTTGAGGAGCCTCCATACTGTTTTCCACTGTCACAGCTATACATATTTACATTCCCAGCAATACCGCACAAGAGTTCTCTTTTTTCCACATCCTCTCCAACACCTATTATCTCTTATCTTTTTAATAATAGCCATTCTAACAGGTAAGAAGTGATAGCGCATCGTGGTTTTGATTTCCTTGACGACTGTGATGGTGAACACCTTTTCATGTATCTACTGGCCATTTGTAGGTCTTTAGAGAAATGTTTATTCAAATTTTTTGTCTATTTTAAAATCAGATTGTTCAGTTTTTTGTGCTATTGAATTGTATGAGTTCTTTATATATTCTGGATACTAACCCTTTATCAGATAGATGGTTTGCAAATATTCTCTCCTATTTCATACATTGCCTTTTAATTTAGTGGAATCACCTCTGGGCAAGTGGGGTTGCAGGCTGTCTTTCCTGGGAGTGTAGTACCACTGGTTGGATTCTGTATCTGGTCAGTTCTGGGGATTGTGCTCCTCAATTACTCCCGTTTGAGTGGGGCCCCAAGCTGTGCTTCCCAACCAAATGGTGCTATAGGACTCTACAGGCAGGGTTCTGCTGTTGGGTGAGGTTGCAGAATACACTTTCTGGTTGGGCAAGGCCTCCAGCTCTACCCCATAGTTGGGTAGGCTAGGGATTGTGCTTAACGGTTAGGCAGAGTCACTGTCCCAACTTCCTGGTCAGGTGGGGCCCCACACTAGTCTCTGTGATTGGCTCCCTGGTCAAACAAGGCTACTGACTTGGTTCTGTAGAAAGGCAGAACTGTTGGCTGGGATCTCTGCTCAGGGGTGCTGCTGTAAGGATGAAGGCAGTCAACCAAGATCTGAACACTGTTTGCTGTAAGCTGCACCTCCCTTATCTCTGTCTGATCCCCCTGGTTGAGCTCTGCAGGAATTTCCAAGAGGTAAGACGCCAGTGAACCTCCCAGGAAGTTCCCCAGGACACTGGAGAAGCTGGATGTCCACACTGGGTTTTCTTTTCCACTAGAGAAACAATAATGATGGCACAGTGTGGCACTGGGTTGCCCTGGGGGAGCGGCAGTATAATCAAGATGAAACCACTCTTATTATCTTCTAGTTAAGTCTTTCTTGGTATCTTGGTTGTCCAGGAGAGTTCTGGGTTCTGAGATTTTCACAATGCAGTCTTGTTTATGGATAGCTGCTAGTTGGTCTTGTGAGAGGGACTGAAGCTGGAAATGACCTATATCACCGTTTTGATAACATCCACTCTTGAAGAATGCATGTTGAATTTAGCATTTGACTATCAATTAATGTAAGTGAACAAATTAACAGAATGAAGGAGAAAGCTATGATTATCTCGTAGATACAGTATGAGCTTTTAATATAAATCAATACTCACTTGAAAAAACTCTTATCAAATTATATATACAGTAAAACCTTGGTATGGGAGCATAATTCATTCTGGAAACATGCTTGTAATCCAAAGCACTTGTATATCAAAGTGAATTTCAAGAACCATTGGCTCAGTTGTAGTCATGTGACATTCAGCACTGCGTACCACTCATATTGCAAGACATTGCTCATTTATAAAGTTAAAATTTATAAGAAATGTTTGTTCATCTTGTGGAACATTCACAGAACAAGTTATTCAGAATCCAAAGTTTTGCTGTAATAGGAAACTTCCTTAATTTAATAAAGAATGTCTACAAAAATTCTGTGCCAAATATTACACTGAATAATAAAATATTGACATCTTGCCCATGGAGTCTGGGAGGAGGCAAGAATGTTTGTTATCAACACTTCTTCACAATAGTGTACAGTAGGTCTTACCAAGTATAACATGTCAAAAAACTGAGGTATAAAGAAGAAAAATGGTTATTATTTTCAGATGATATTATTGTGTGCATAGAAAAATCAAATCAGACAAATTAGAGGTATGCATCATGGCTATAGAGTAGTAAATTAAATACTGTAAAGAGGTAAAATTTTCACAAATTGATCCATAGTTCCACACAACGTTAATCAAATTTCCAGCAAGTATTTTTTTGTATGCAAATTGACCAGGTGATATAGAGATGAAGGATTTAGAATGATTAAAAACATCTTGAAAAAAAGCAAATAAATTTGAAGAATTTATATTAACAGATTTTATGAATTATTATAAATAAGATATTGTGGTATTAGTGAAAGGATAGGTGAACAGATGAAACTATAAGAAATTCAGAAATAGGTACGCACATTTAGAATCATATAAATCATAGAACTGACACTGTGGCACAGGGAAAACTAATATTCTTTTCAAGAAATTGTTCTGATTCAAATGAATATCTTCATTAAAAATAAAAGAGTTTAATCTGTACTTCACATCATATGCATGAATGTAGTTCAGATAGAGTGTAAATTAAATGTGGTTCACAGGGTCAATATTTCTATGTGTTAAGATTGTACACACATACAGCTATTTTTAAATGAATATAAAATAAACAAAAGGAAAGCCTTCCAACTATATGTAGAAGGGTACTAAAGGAATATACATGTGTTTTCTATAATGAGGCTTCCATGTTCATTAAACTGGATACATAGGCTACATTTGAATATTGGCAATTATTGCATTTAGTCATGGACTTGTTCATATTTAAGGCAAATAATTGTTTTTCTTATTAAGGCTTTGATTGAAATAACATATTCAAAGATTAAGAAAATTTGAAGATTCCTTAAGGCTGATCTATGGTTATGGAATTATGTATAAAATTTCTAAATTTCTAGTATTCATCTTCTACTAAACATGAAAAAAATCCATGCAGTGAATCATTTTGACATCATTTCTTTGATATATTTTGACTTTCTTTGGGAAACATGGTTGATTTAAGGAAAAATTTAGATGGAGTTTTCCCCCTATATTGAATCTTTCTAAAAGCAACACAAAATGATAATAATAAAAATATTTATCCCCAATATTTGCTTTCCTATTGATTTTAACTTATTTTTAACATTAATCCTTTTTTTTTTAAATTCTGTGCAATTTTTCTTAAAAATGGCTTTCATAGTCTCTTATGTATTTCAATTTAGCAAAAAGTATGATTTATTACTCTTGCATTGAGGCTTTTTAGTGTATTATGTGGCTGTTCTTTCAAAGGAAAATATTCCTTTGTGCATTCCTCTAGCAAACAGGGAGTGTGGCGTCTCCAATGTCAAAGTGACAATCTTCCAATCACAATCATTTCCCAAATAGTATTCAGTGGAAAAATAACATCTGTAGATTAACTCAAACCATCATGATAAAATGAAGCAGGTGCTCATATTAGCATTTCTAAAGCTAGAGAAATCCATCTGCAGAAACTTGATTTACAGTAATTTTAACCTGATTTATTCTTCATTATAAGTAAGTGCACTACCCAAGAGATATGTGAATCATAGTACTTAGTGAGATAAACATATTTAGAAGATTATGATCTTGCAGAAAATCTGTTGTTACTCTCCTTGAACAAGAGTCTTTAGAAATCATTTGCTCTTTTGCTTTATTTAACTGTAATGATATATATAACAAAAAGTAATAATTTTTCTTTCCATAGCTAAAAAAAGATAATATAGATCTATAACCAAATAAATTTTTATGATACGAAAAAATGCTTTTTACCTAGTGATGTGAAATTTAGGACTACTCTCTTAACAACTTTCAAATATACCATACAGCAGTGTTAACTATTTTTATAATGTAGTATATTACATCACCAGCATGAACATATATATTAAAATAATATAGGAAATAATTTAGAGGGCTGCCAATAAAAGATTAAACAATTACTGTTCCTTGACAGAATAAAGTATTATGCAATAATTAAAGGGACATTCAACCTATATGTATAATAATAATTATGGATTGATGGCCACAATGCATTATTAATTTTTAAAAACAGTAAACATTAGAACAGCATGGATAATTTAAAATCATGCACACATAGACTTGGAAAATTACCTGGAAGTACACATTTCTAAGTATTTATCAGTATTAATTTCATCATCTCTCACTTTACATACCTCCCTATATTTGAATATTTTCTTATTGATTTTGTATTATCTTTACTTTTTGAATACATAAAATATTTTTAATTAAGGAGGGTACTGATTATTACTGCTTAAGGAGCTCTTCCTTAATAGGTTGTATTCTTCCTAGATAGTAATCATGAATTGCATAGGAAAATGATTACTCATGTGCTAAAGACAGTCCTCTTAAACATTATAACCTATATATAGAAACAATATTTTTAAATGGAATATTTAATTTTGATCATGAATGAAAATCCCTAAAACTGAAAGTATATAAAACTTAAATATATTTTGAATATATATGTTTCTTAGAAAATACAGTTTTACCAATACCTGAGATGAATGCTATCAATTAAACAGAACAACTGATTACAAAATATTGAGAACCTGATTGTGAATTCTTTGGCATGAGATACATAAAACATCTCTATCATGTCCAACAGTCCAATGGAAATTAATTGATTTCCAAGGCATTTATAGAACAGAGGTGACAAGTTAGAAGAACAGTAGTAGTAATAAAATATTCTGGCCTCTGATGTGCTATCTGTTTAGATGGAACTATATCTATATCAGTGTTTTTCTTAGAACATTCAGAATGTGTATTTCTCCCAAGAATGTCAGAACAATGAGTTGACCTTGCTCTCTCCTGGATAGTTTTTCTCTTTATTTGTTTCAAGCTACTTTTTGTAGGCCTGTAACAAATAAAGAATAGTATCTTTACAATAAATACATCTCATCAGAGATAGCCTTAGAAATGTAAGGAGATTCAAATCTGATAAAGATTATATTGTTTATCATACTCTGCCATTTTCATCCTATCCCATACCACCTCTAATATTAGCTGGCCTCCAAAAATGTTAGTGAAATCAAGTTACATAAATAACATGAGTGTTCAACTAAAGAGAAAATAAGAAGAGGTTTCAAATATGGGATAAAAAGATATGGTGGAAATTAGGAAAAGTGATTCCACTTAATATAGGTATTTTGAAGCATTTCAGTTAAATATATATATGTCCCTTAGCTCTTTTCTAGATACATACATCTAGAAGATAATGTACACATTATCTTTATGAGCTCCTGATAAACCACTAGATGACTGATTTCTGCCATACTGCAAATCATCTGTCCTTGATCCAACTTTTATCACGATCATGGTTGAACTCCAACCAATTAAATCTTTAGCCATATTATTTGCAACCCTGAGCTAAGTCCACAGTCCTTCTCTTTGCTCTGCAGGCCCTACACATTTAGCCAGATGACTTTTCATTTTCTGGTTAACTCCCTACTTTCTCTGGATTCTGACTTTCCCACCTTTCCTTCTCTAGTTCTCATGTAAGTTGAGTACATAGTATGGTATAATCTTTCCCCATATCTCTGATTTCTGGCTTCTGGTTTTCATTATTTATTTTTTTAACTAATATTCACTATAAGTAAACAGATCAGAACAAGGTAGGTAGATGCAACAAAAATGACTAATATGAGAAAATGTACGAAGTTACCAGAAATCAACTCAAATTTTCATATCTCTCCTTAAGTAAGGTTCTCAGGCCTGAGACACTGAGACAAGGAGTTAGTGCAAGTGATTTATTAAGGAAATACTTCCAGGAGAAATCCTCAAAGAAATGGAAAAGGCAAGAAAGAAAAGTGGAGGAAGTCAAAAAAGGGTATAATTTCATATAAAATATCAGCTTTTAGTCTGATCCCACAAGGAACTTTGGAATGAAACTTACACTTCAGGGTTTGTCTTGATTTGAGGCAAGGCCCTTAGGCTTTCAGTCAACTGTACCAGTTGACTATTCGCTAAGACCACCCTGTAGGACCATTGAAAAAACCTTCCCAGGCACCTCTAGCTCTTTGAGTAGGAAGGGGAAAATGATCCAATAGCTCAAGGGCAGGGCTTTGAAACAGGTGTGTTAAAAGCTATGCACAAGGGGGATGCCTGGGTGGCTCAGTCGGTTAAGTGACTGACCTTGGCTCAGGTCATGATCTCTTGGTTCATGAGTTCAAGCCCCACGGCTCAGGGCCTGCAGCCTGCTTCAGATTCTGTGTGTGTCTCTCTCTGTTCCTCCCCCATTCGCACTGTCTCTCTCTCGCTCTCAAAAATAAATAAAAATTAAAAAAAAAGCTATGCACAAGGAAGAGGCAAGGTAGGATTATTGAAAGGATCAAAGAAATCCTAAGGGATGTGCCCACATCAGAGAGTTTGCTATGTAGTCTTTACTAAAACTGTATTTGGGTTTGACTTGCTTTTGTCAAACTGCCGTTCTTGATTGCCTTATAATTTCTCCATGAAATTTGTTTTGTTTCCTTCGCCTTTCTTCAAATTGTTCACCTGAAAGTCTTTTTGAATATGTTCATCAAGTCTCCCTTTTCTCCTAAATAACAATGAGAAAAATTGTTTTCAGAAAGGTGACAAAAATGAGAGAAATGTCTAATTATCAAAGTCTCTAGCCAATTGGAGGCTACTCTCTTTCAGTGCTCGGGAGGGGCCACTTTTGCTGGCCTGGAGTATTTCAGAAATCTGGGGTCCAGTAGTTCTAAGTATTTCCATCCAAGCAATCTCCATACAGATTTTGAGGGTTCACATATTTTCCGCCAGGTCTCTGACTTTAGTAAAGGAAACCTGTAAATTCTGTCTTACACATAAAGTTTGATAGATTTCTGATCACACTTCAGTGAATTTATTTTTCAGAGTGGAGCTTAAACATAAGTAACAAATATAACAAGTAGTTAGAAATATTCTTAAGAGTAAAATTTGTATACAACAAGACCTAGACCAAAGTCATTTTACCTAATGTACTTCTTATCAATGCTTCAATGTTAAATATTGGTGCTTCTAGCTTAAGAATTAATGAAGAATTTAATTTTAACCTGCAGATGATTTAATATTAGTGGTCTTGTGACTGTCACTCCCATACCAATTTGCTTTCTGAATTTGCTCTAGAATATGTTCGTGTTGCTTCTGTCTTAATTGATTATTTTGCTTTATCTTTTACTAATTTATATTTAGTTCCCTGCAGAAAAATCAAATTTATTTCTTACATTTTATTTATTTTATATTTCTTTTTAAATTAAAAAAACATAAAAGTAAAAAAAAAAAGATGTTTATACTGAATATATAACATAGACCTGTTTCCCAACAGGAATAAATGTTTATATGCTGACCATGAGTTATTTCTTGTTTGTAGCTCTTGTGTTGTATTTCAGCAGAAAGTCTGGATCCAGCTTCACTGTAAGTCTGCAGCTCATTTATTGTAATCATTATATGGGAGTATACTGAACTTCTTGCTTTTGTGATTTTACCAGTTTAGGAAACACAACTGGATTCCCTTGCTAATTATGCTTGTATTTTAAAGGAGATATACTTTCTCTTAATGTTTTATAAAACTATCCTTTTGAACACAAGATTTTTAACAATTAAAATTACTTTTTGGCCGCCTGGGTGGCTCATTCAGTTAAATATCCAACTTCAACTCAGGTCATGATCTCACAATTTGTGAGTTCGAGCCCTGCGTGAAGCTCTGCACTGATAGCTTAGAGCCTGGAGCCTGCTTTGGATTCTGTGTCTCCCTGTCTTTCTCTCCCACCCTTGCTTGCGCTCTGTCCCTCTCTCAAAATAAACATTAAAAAAAATAAAATTACATTTTATTTACTAATTTTTTTTCAAAGTTTGTAAAATCTCTTTTGAAAAAGTTCTGGGCAAGATTTCATTACGACAATGCTAAATAGAGATCAGAGGTCTTCAACATGGAGTTGAGAAAATGAGATGGGAAGGAAAAATCCAGAGATAGTACAAAGTACATAGAGACCTGAGGGTCAGAACTTAAATATATTGGTTCCCAGAGCACTGAAGGATGTAAGTGGTGTAGATAAGATTTATGTGGTTTCTGGAGGTAGTTATTTACTCCTTGACTAAGCACACCTTTCAGAAGAGCCAATTCCCATGAAAATAAGAGGAGGAAAATAGAATTCTACAAAGGGAAGCTATTAATAATTACAGCTGTTCATCTTAAGACTTTTGTTTTTCCTAATGGATTTACACATATCATAAAATGTTTAATATTAGCTCACAATTTTAAAGTGAATTAAATAAAATCACAAGAGATATTAATGGTACTTAAACAGTCAGCCAGACCATACTGTAAACAAATATGATAAAATTTATGCTCATATATTGCTCTCCATTGTCATTTGAAAGATTAAATGTTTGATACTTAAGACTATTTGCAGAAAACTCTTCCAGCATGTCAGACAACATAAATTTAGCTTCTATAAATTAAAGGGAATCCAAGATGTCATAGCTAAATGTCAATAGATTTCTGTATTTAAGACTTCTGACCAACAGATGAAAGGGTAGAAATTAATGTAGGACCCAAGCAAGGAAGACGTGATACCTTTAGATTCAAATCAAAGATTCTGTGCTTAACATATAAATGAGGTGGGAGACAATAACAGGATAAACTAGGAAGAAAGATATTGGTCTTATGCTCTAGGACAGGAATTGGAAGCCTATGCATTTGGGCCAAAACTGGCCTGGCACTCATTTTTAGAACTAAAGTTTTCTTGGAACACTGTCCCATGAATTCTTATGAATTTTCTAGGGCTGTTTTCATGCTAAAATCATATGACCTGCAGAGCCTAAAAGATATCCTATGTGGCCTGTCTTTAGAAAAAAATTGATAATCCCTCTATTAGGTAATAATGTTTTTAATATACTAATGGTACATTAATGGTAAGTTATTAATGAGCAAAGGCAAGAAAAGTCATATAAATGTTTTTTTAAGAACACTAGAGTGCAACTGTTATTTAATCCTCAATTTTGTAAAGGCAGAGATTGTGATTTCTATCCCTGGAGAAATTTGGAAAAGGATTTTTTTTCTTCCACTTCTTCTTTTTTAATGTTGATTATTTTATTTTGAGAGAGAGAGAGAGGGAGAGAGAGCGCTAGTGTGAGTGGGGGAAGGGTGGAGAGAGAGAGAGAGGGAGAGAGAGAATCCCAAGCAGGCTCCATGCTGTCAGCACAAAGCCTTACACCGGGCTCAATCTGGCAAACTGTGAGATCATGACCTGAGCTGAAATCAAGAGGCAGATGCTTACCTGACTGAGTCACCCATGTGCCCCTGGGAAAAGTATTTTCTAAATCAGTTTTTCTCAAAAAGTGTTTTATACACACACACATCACTTAGGAATTCATTCAACTTCAGTTACTTAAACAAATGCAATTTTATTTTTCTTTGTATTATATTAGGCTTCCAAATAGTTATTAGAAGCACTTGGTGATACAACTCTGATGTTTGGACTAATTTTTGGTGATTTTATTGGCTTTTTCCTCTTGCTTTTATTTCATCGCTTTTAGGTAGCCTCTAATGCTCCAGACGCCTTCCATGATGGGAAAACTTAGGTAAAACAGATAGAGTCAGTTGTGGCAAATCTCCAACCAAGGATGAATGGTTATACATGTGTCAAATAGCCTCTATTATCCATAAAATATTCTAAGAATTTGAGAATTTACTTTTTTTTCAAATTATGGTAAAATGTGCATAACATAAAATTTACCATTTTAAGCATTTTAAATTAATTAATTAATATTAGAGAGAGAGAGAGAGAGAAAGTACGAGTAGGGGAGAGTGGCAGAGGGGGAGAGAGCGAGAATCTCAAGCAGGCTCTACACTCAGTGCAGAGCCCGATGTGGAGCTTGATCCCACCACCCTAGGATCATAACCTGAGCTGAAAACAAGAGTCGATTGCTGAACTGACTGAGCCACCCAGGTGCCCCTATTTTGAGCACTTTTTTGTAAACTGTAGAGTTCAGTTGAACTAAATATATTCACATTGTTGTACAACCATCACCACCATCCATCTTCTCTTTTTATAACTTTACATTTTGCACAATCTTTAAATTATTTTATTTAGCTTATTTAAAGCCCTTGTGAAATTTAATGGAATACAATTCAATCAATTCAGTCTGGGGTGACTTCTTTTAAGAAACATGCTTTTTCTCCCCCCTTTATTAAATTTTTCCTTTGTGTCAGCAAACTTTTGAAATGATGTATCTAAATATCCTGCATAGTTTTTGCTAAGTTTATTCCAAGATAGATACTATGTTTTGCACCACTATGAATGGAATTTTTCCATTGTGTGGTTTTAAATTTGGTCATTGTTGGTCTACAGCTTTGCTACTCAATATTGGGCCACAGAGTGGTACAAGTTGGAGAAATGTTTACTTTTTGATGACCAAACAAGAAGTTTGTGACAGAATGTAAATTAACTAAGGACACAGTTTAGTTTAGCTGACTTTATCAAGACAGCCCTGATAAGAGAAGCTGTGGACTCATTTATGTTTTATATTTCGGAGAGAACACTCTATCTTGTTATAGGCTAGTAAGAAAAAGGTTGCAGATGAATTGTTTTGAGCACTGGACTATATAAAAAACTATTAATTTATTTTAATTTGTTTGTAACAAATATTCATGCTGAATTCTTTTAAAAACTGTTTGGATAGCTCTCTTTAAAACCCTATTGCAAGTCTGAAACAATTAACCACAAAATGGGTAATTAAAAAATGCTTATTTTGAGACAAACAGAGAGAGAGAAAGAGAGAGAGCACAGATGCACAAGAAGGGGAGGAACAGAAAGGCAGAAAGATAGGGAGAGAGAATGCCAGGCACTTCCATGCTCTCAACACTGTGCCAGAATCAGGGTTGGGCTAGAACTCACCAATGAGTGAGTGAGATCTCACCATGTGAGATCATGACCTGAACTGAAAGTAAGAGTCAAAGGCTTAACTGACTGAGCCACCCAAGCTGCCCTTAGTTAAACTATTTTAAATGTCATGTTAAGAAAGTATTCTTCAAGTGTTTAAACTCAAGTATCATGATGAAGACAAATAATTACACATTATGTATTAAAGTCCTATGCCATTTATATCTCCAACTTTGGAGTAGTTAAATTCTTGGAGCTATCTCTCATCTGTAAGATTGTGTAGTGGGTTGAACGGTAGCCCCCAAAAGATACGTCCTTGTCTTATTTCCTAGAATCTGTGAATGCTAAATTATTTGGACAAATGATAACTGCAGATTTAACTAAGGATCTTGGATAAAATCATCCTAAATTACCTAGGTGGGCTCTAAACCCAATGTCTTTATAACAGTGTTTTTATAAAAGACAGTAAAGGAAAAATCACAATACACAGAAAAGGCAATGTGAAGACAGAGGCAACGATAATAGAGATGTGGCCCAAACCAAAGAAGTCCATAAATGTTTACAGCCACCATAAACTGGAAGAGGATCCCCTAGGGCCATGCCATGCCAGTTCCATGATTCTGCCATGCATAATTGTGACAACAAATTTTGGTTCTTTAAGCCACCCAATCTGTGATAAATTTTGTTGCAGTGGACCCAAGAAACTAATACAGATAGAGAAAATAATAAATAACTCATAGATTTTTGGAAATTAAAGAAAAAATACACGGCAATCTTGGCTTATGGTGAAACTCAATCATTTTAAGTATTAAAATTATCCTTTTAAACCAATCATAATATTTTAATTCTCTCTCTCCTTTGTTTCAAAGATATAGGTTAAATTTTCAAACCATTTCCTATTTAGAAATTATATCAAATTTGTATATTCTCTTTAAGAATTATAATAACATTTTCATAATATATCCCAACTTTATTTAGAACAATTATTTAGTTTCAATTCTAAGATTAAATTAGCTTAATGCTCACTGCCTCTATACCATACCTTCTTTTATCTCAAACTCTTACCTTTTTTCCTTTATTGAAGTATATCTGCTATACAAAAACTTGCACACATTTAATATATACATACTTAAACATAAGCATCCCATGATACCATTACCACAACCATTACCCCTAAAAACTTCCTTGTGTTCTTCTGTAAATTGGTTTTGTTTTTGTTTTTGTTTTTGTTTTTGGTAAGAACACTTAATACAAGACCTACTCTTTTAACATATTGTAAAGTGCACAATACTGTATTGTTAACTATAGGTACTATGCCATACAGATTTCAAGAACTTACTTAACTTGCGTAACAGAAACTTTCTACCCATTGAAAAACAATTCCCCATTTCCTCATCTCCCCAGCCCCTGACAACCATTATTCTCTGTTTCTAAGCATTTGTTTATTTTAGATATTTCATGTAAGTAAAAACATGCAATATTTGTCTTTCTGTCACTGGCTTATTTCACTGAGGATAATGTCCTCCAGGTTCATCCATGTTGTCGCAAGTGGCAGGATTTTCTTCTTTTTTTAACACTGAATTACATTCCACTGTGTTTAAATACCTCATATTCTTTATCTATTCATCATCAATAGACATTTAGGTGTTTCCATATCTTGGCTATTCTAAATAATGATGCAATGATCATGGGAATGTAGATACATTTTGAGATCCTGATTTCAATTCTTTTGGATTATATACTCAAAAGTGGGATTGCTGGGTCACATGAAAGTTTTATTTTTAATGTTTTGAGGATCCTCCATACTATTTACATACTGTAGAATGGCTGTACTATTCTACATTCCCACCAAAAGTGTATAAGGGTTCCAATTTCTCTACTTTTTTGCAACACTATTTATGTTCTGTTTTTTTGTTTGTTTGTTTGATTGTTTATAGTAGCCATTCAGATAGGTAGGAAGTGATCTTCTTTTTGATTTTGATCTTCTTTTCCCTGTTGATTAGTGATGTTGAGCATCCTTACATAAACTTGTTGGCCATTTGTATGTCTTATTTAGACATATGTCTATTTAATTACTTTGCCCACTTTTTAATTGGGCCATTTGTTTTTGTGTTACTAAATGAAACTATTAATTTTCCATGATGACTCTTCTTGATGGTGTTTTTAAGTCTTGATTTATTAAGGACAACTTTCTGGGCTTCTTCAATGAGTGATAATTTGACAATGAATATGTTTTTGGCCTTGCAAAATTTTTTACTCAAAATTTGGTCGAGGTAATACAATATTTTTTTCTTAAAATATTGTTGCAAAAAATATTGAGGGGTGCCTGGGTAGTTCAGTTGTTTGAGTGTCTGACTCTTGATTTTGGTTCAGGTCATGATCCCAATGTTGTGCGATCAACTTTCATGTCCAGCTTTGCACTGAGCATGGAGCCTGCTTTAGAGTCTCTCTGTCTCCCTCTGCCCCTCTCCCCTGCTTATGCTCTCTCTCTCTCAAATAATAATGATAATAATAATAATAATAATAATAATAAAAGAATATTGAAAGCCTTTGTAGGTAAACTTTATTATTTTTTCCAGCTGAATTCTTTGCTGTTCTATTTTTCCTGATGAATTTAAGCCTGCTATTGTCTTTTTTAGGTAATGTTTTTTTTTTCTGACCTAAAAAATCCAAACTTATTTTGTTTGTTTAATTTTTATTTATTTTTTTTATAATAGCTCCAGATTGTTTTTATTCTATTATCTATTATTGTTTCTTAATTTAAAATTACTGTGAAAATTGCTCTGTTTCATTTTTTCTACTCTTCAAAAACAGTGATTATTTGCATTTTAGATTTCCATTCTCTATTCTTTTTTTTTTAATTTTTTTTAATGTTTATTTATTTTTGAGACAGAGAGAGACAGAGCATGAACGGGGGAGGGGCAGAGAGAAAGGGAGACACAGAATTAGAAGCAGGCTCCAGGCTCTGAGCCATCAGCCCAGAGCCCGACACGGGGCTCAAACTCACGGACTGCGAGATTGTGACCTGAGCTGAAGTCGGACCCTTAACCAACTGAGCTACCCAGGCGCCCCTCCATTCTCTATTCTTAATACCAAGTCTTTTCTCTGATTATTTTCACTTCTTATTTGTCTTCTTCCACATATTGAGGTTCCTCAAGGCTTTCATTCACTCATTTCATATGATTTTTTTTAACAATATCAGTTCTACTTTCAAGGGCTTGTAAGTATTTTTTAATGTCCTCATGGTTTTAAAAACTGTACTTGTAATCTATTGAGTCTTTCTTTATATGTCTGCTTTGTCTTTCAGCTAGTTTCATTTTTAGCTAAGTGCTGTCATATTTCAGACCTTGTTTTATGTTTCTGATATTTATTTCCATTTTCTGAAAAAAATATTTTCATGCATTTTCTTCCTGTCTTTTTGTTATGTACTTTTTGACTCATACTACAGTATCTGTGTAGTAGTAAGTTTGGCCTTACAAAATAGAATGTCTGGCCTTTGCTCTTAACTTGTGAGTGATAATCTCTGGGCCCTTGGAACATTATGCTTAACAACTTGGAATGTCTTTGTCTGAGGGCCTTAGATGACTGGATAGTCATAAAATCTTAGGATAGGGGCTGACCACCCCAAGGGAACTGGCTTGGGATCATTTGGTCTAAGTTGACCTGGAGATAGAGATCAACAATATAGGCCACTCATTCATTATCTATGTGAAAGAAGTCTCAATAAAAGCTCTGGACATTAAAACTTGGTAAACTTACCAAATTTTATATGTTCTCTCTGTATGATCACACATCAATTTCAGGGAAGTAATGATTCCTGACTCTATGGGGAAAAGATACTGGCAGGTCTGCATTTGGTACTTCTCCTGAACTCCTCATATGCTTCTTTCCTTGGCTTATGTTTAACTGTATCTTTTCCTTTCAATAAACTATAACCATGAGTATAATAGCTTTTGTTGTGTTCTGTAAGTTCATCTAGAGAATTACTGAAACTGAGGCTGACTTTGGGACTCATCCCAACTTGCAGTTGGTGTTAAAAGTGAGGGCAGTCTTGTGAACTATGCCTTCCAAGTTTGTAGTTGGCCCAAACTCTTTGAAGTATTTGTCCATAGACTTTGAGGTAATGTTTTCTTTATTAGAGAAAATTTTAATCCAGGTCTGGAATTTTTATCATAAATGGGATAAAGCATCCTTAAATCTTTTCTATTTTGAGCTGAAAACCTTATTCCTCATTCAGTGAAATGATCATCAGAGAGTATCAGGGAAGGGCATTACAAACATGCCTATTATTTTCGCACATTGAGTGTGTGTGTTTGTGTGTGTGTGTGTGTGTGTGTGTGTGTGTGTGTGTGTGTGAATGAAACTACCATGCCATGTGCTGACACCTGTTGAGTTAGGCTTTTTCCAGGTGTTGATACATTGCTGTATATTCAGCTCAAATTTGGTAAGCATCTGCCTGGAACATTAATTAGTGAAAGCAGAGCATAAATTTAGAAATCCATCCCTTCAGATCACTCACTTACAGTGATACACTGCTATCATGCATTGCAACTCTCTGTGGCCCAGGTCAATAGGCCCAGTTTCTCCAGGCAACTGTCCCTGCATGGAGAATCAAACGTGCAGAGATATTACAGTTTCAGATACCTGAGCTCATAAACCTGGCTGCAATTGTTGTTTTGAATGCAAACATCTCTAGTGATGACAAAAGGGATGACAAATGGAGCTTTTGTATTCCTGTTGTTTTTACTGTCCATTCCTCATTCTAGTCCCCTTGTTGGTTAGCCCCAACATCTCTTCATGGGATGATATCTGAGAATAATCAAGAGTGCTATTAAGTAGGTAAAAGAGGACTAGATGATGGGGCACCTGGGTGGCTCAGTCAGTAAAGCCTCTGATTCTTGATTTTGGCTCAGGTCATTATCTCACAGTCATGAGATTGAGCTCCATGTCGGGTTCCACACCAGGTGTGGGGTCTGCTTAAGAGTCTCTCTCTCGCCCTCTCCCTCTGCCTTACCCTCCTTTATCTCTCTCTCTCTTTCTCTCTCTCTCTCAAAAAAAGGACTACATTAATGAATAGCTTAAAGGCTGAGCTTAGCATGTAAAGTGGCAGGAGTACCAAGTGAAGGAGTCAAGGGATCTATACTCCAGTCATATATTTGTCTTCATTTTAATTTCTACCCTCGGTCAAGTTAGTTAACCTCTATTAGTAGGTTTTCTTCATTTCTAAAACAAGACCAATAATGTGTACTTCCTCTAGTAAAAATAAGCTGATATACTTTGCAATAATTTGAAAAATAAGGCGCATCAGATGGATGGCAGAAGCTATTATTTTTTCACACATGAAAAGCATTATTTCTAAACTGGTTAGTAATATGATGAGTTTGGCACCCATGCAAGAAGAAATGAAGTGGGAATGTAATGAGTGAATTGGGGTGGTGCATTAAGTGGCCACTCCAAAAAGAGAAGAGGGGTGCAATCTTAGGGATATTTCAAGTAATGAATCAATGGAACATGAAAACTAATGGGATGTGAATTGAAGGAAAATAGTCTAAGCCAATCTCAGAGTTTCTAATTTTGTGAATCAGAAGAATGCTTATATGATTCACATATACAATGACTTTTGAAAAGAAAACCAGAGAAGGCCAAAAAAGTAAAAAAGGAGAGGCAAAGAGAAAGAAAACAGGAAAATAATAGAAGATATGTATATATTTTCTTAATATTGTTTACATCTACAATTAAAGAAAAAATAATATCTTTCAAAGCCCTAGATTTGTACATATATTCCTTAAGTCATTTTCTCTTTTCTTTGTTAAGGACTTTTCAAGTCTATATAATTTGTTTAAAAAGTGAGTTCTGTAATGCTTCAGGATATAAGAAAAGATTGGAACTCTGCTTTAAAAAGCCACATTTAAAGATTACTATCAAGGTGTTTTCATTTCAAACAAAAAGTGCCCTTTTATCTAAACAATAGCAGATTAGATATGCATGGAATAGACATACTTATCTCATGCTTTTCTTCCCATTTTGAAAGGGCTGAAATAAAACACCATTAAAAAATGTAATTGTTTTCTTTTAAGAAATCATTGCATAAGGAAAAATAAAAATGTAAGACCTTTGAAATAATATATAAAATGTTGTTAGGGATATTTCTTTTTTATTATAATTACCATTCTTTGAATTGTTTGTTATTCTCATTCA
Source organism: Lynx canadensis (assembly GCF_007474595.2). NCBI lineage: Eukaryota > Metazoa > Chordata > Mammalia > Carnivora > Felidae > Lynx > Lynx canadensis. The sequence goes on along the minus strand of NC_044303.2, from coordinate 149,621,036 downwards.
TTGTTGTGGGCAGAGACTGTGGTGAGAAAAGACACTAACAGAACCTACTTAAAGGGTAATGGGAAAAAATTACCTATTATTACAAAGTAGTCTTACTCCTTGAAACATGTAACCCCCATTATACTAATGGAATAATGTTAACACATTGAATATAGTAGGCTCCTTTTGCTGCAAATAGAATGTTTCATTTTCTGTCTTTAAAGTACTACTAATCAAGTAAAATGACCTTGACAGGTCTGAAAATTAAGGTACAAAAAAGTTGGAAAGCTAGTTTTCCCATTAAATGCGTTATTGATAAGCTTGGTATTTTTCTTAGTGTCCTCAAAATCTTAAAATGATCTAGCCTCGTTATGTCTCAAATGGTGCTTCCAACATGAGCTGCAGCTGAACCTTAGCCTTCCACAGTAAGTTAGGGTGAGAAAATGAAGGTCACCAAAATTTTTCTAATATGTTTTGTTATTGCATTATGCAACTAAATAACTTATTAAAGTAGCCAGTAAGTAATAAGCATAACTGATTCATATTTATCTTCATCAGCTTATATAGTATATATATACCCACACACTCTCTTTTCTGCGCAAAAGATGAACACATATACATACTCTGCTAAAACTATACATGAAGCATGGAATTTGACGTAGTTTTCTTCCTCCACTTTCTTGTAAAAGATTCTCACTTCTTAGATCTTGTAACTCTTAGACTGTAGTGGTTCCCTTCCTTTTTACCTCTCCTAGTAAATCAGTTGTCTCCTGTTTTAACCCTCCCACCCTTGTTGGAGAACACTGTGCTTTTCCTAGGGTAAGTTCTTTTCTCTCTGTCTATATCTGGAACTTCTCTCCTGATGTTATGTCTTGTATTTTCAGCTACTTTGTAGATATTTCACACTGAACCTGACAAGTTCTCTTGAGACCAGCTTTTATTTACAAATAGTCTCTCTATTAATAGCACTAATATATATTCTTTTCATCAGACTTCCTTAATTCCTTACTATCTCTCCATATTGAATCAGTCCACAATCACCATCAATTTTTTTTCCGTATTGTTAATTTTCCCCATTTCTATCCTTCAACTCTGTCCTTCTCTAGGCTCTCATTACTGTTTCTGAAAATTTATTCATCCTCAACAGAATTTGTTTATGGATCTATAGGAAACAGAAAGATGAAGAAATTTTGAACCTTGTCAACACAGTGGATAATCTAGAAGGATGGACAAGATATGCCAAAGTGATAATAACAATATCGTTTATACCCTAAGTTAAGGAAGATCTACACTACAGAGTGGGTGACTGGGGAAGATTTCACTGAAAAGATAGTATTTGAAGTAGAATGTGGGTAGATTGAGGCCATAGCAATTCTAGGTGAAAGCAATTGAATAATCCAAGGTGGAAAAACAGGAAGGCCCAATCTGGATGGGGCATAACAAACGTGTATGACAGCAGTGAAACATCGGGATGGGAGCATAACTATGGACAGCTCTCTGTGATGGCCAAATACACTAGGATTTTATTCTATGAGAGTCAAGAGCCATTAGATGTGATTGATAAATGTTAATTTGGAATTAGATGACTTATCTTCAAGGTTTGATTCTACTGTATTCTGCGTAAATAACCTGAACTAAGATATTTCACTATTCTATACAACTGCTTTCTCCTTTCAAAGTGAAAATAACCATATTAATCTTGCTTATGTCACAGTGCTAACTAAATATTTGAAAGGGAGATATTTTAAAAATTACAAAATGCCATGGGTATATCTAACATGAAGTTTGTGATGCTCTTGAGTGTGGCCATTTAAGCACAGGGACAGATACTTTGACAGATACTCCTTAAAACTGGTATAATCTTTGTCTTGGTAAGAAGTGAAAAACTATACTCCTTATTTTTTTCCTTTTCTTGTAATATGATCTGACTTAGTGAGCATTTCCCCTCAATTATGTTCTATACATGTCTAGTCAATGAATGAATTTGACAACTATGAGAATGAGGACTATAAGCAATTCTGTAGATAGCCATCTTCTATATGAACAAAAATATTTAAAATATTATTTAAGTAAACATTATGTTATATTCTACTAATATGGTGGGTATCTTTAAAATATGTAATGTATACATATGATTCTTTAAACATAAAACTCTATCAGTGAAAATCTTATTTTTCTTCTGTCCACAAAAATTCTCCTTCCTTCTGCCCTAATAGCTAGCTATTTCTAAAAATCTTTCTGTGTATTATTTCATTTTATTTATGAAATTTCCAGTGAAGATGAATATATTTAGTCCTATCTTCTTTTTTATTTGTATAAAAACAGCACACTATATATTGTTCTGCTCTTTGCTTTTGTCATTTATGATATATCATAGAGATATATGTCATATCATTATATATGTCATTATCAGTACATATAGATATATGTCATTATCAGTATATATGGAGATTTCTCATGATAATAGTTCCATGGCATTCTAGTTTTGATAATTTTCCATTGTTTATTTAAATAGTCACCTCTGGAGGGAAATTTGGGTTGTTACTAGCTTTTCACTATTATAAACAATGCTTCATTGAATATCTTGTTCATTCATTTCACAAATATGCTGGTTTATTCATAGGTAATCTGTAAGTTCTTTTATAATACTGCTCTCTGTTATTAAATTACCCTTTCTGGAGTTGTACCATTTATCATTACCTCCAGCAATGTGGAACAGTGGTTGTTTTCCCTACAGCCACTACAACAGTGTGTGCTGTTAACTTTGGATTTTTGCCCATCCCATACATAAGAAATGAGAATACTGTTAGTTTTAATTAGCATTTCTTTTTTTTTTTTAATTAGGATCAACAACTTTATATCCATTTAAGGACCATTGGTAGTTCTCTACTATGACATTTCAATTCATTGTATTTGATAATTTTTGTTTGTTTGTTTAGTCGTAGTGTTTTATTTCTTGATTTCCAGGAATTTTACATATTAAAAGGATTATCCCCATTTTCTACAACAGATACTACCAAGCTTTTGTTCGTTTGTTTTTTGTCTTTTGACTTTCTTCTTCTTCTTCTTCTTCTTCTTCTTCTTCTTCTTCTTCTTCTTCTTCTTCTTCTTCTTCTTCTTCTTCTCCTTCTGCCAGGCAGACTTTTAAATGTAATTAAAATTACCAATCTTTTCTTTTATGGAATCTGGATTTTTAAGTCTCAACTCCAAATATATGAAGGCATTTTACCATGTTTTCTTCTAATCCTTAATAGTTTCAGATTTTACATTTAATTTTTATTCTGTTTTTAGTTTATTGGGTTAGAAATGTGGTTTATGGGTGAAATTTTATTTTTCTCTAAATGACTCATTTCCAAATACCATTTACTTAAAAAAAGAAAACAAGAAAAGAAAGAAAAGTCTTTACTGCATCTATTAGAATGCTGCCTTTCTCATACAGATTTCCCACTTTGTGTCCACTGTTAGACTTTGCAAATCATTCCAGTGGTTTCTTTATCTTTCTATACATTAGTAGAGTAAACCTACATTTTTGAATAATTACCATATATATGTAAATATATAATTTTCTGTACCATTACAATACTGTACCATTTGCTTTTAATTAAAAGGGGGAATTATTTTCATTATTTCTATGAGAAATTTATCCCTAAGTGTTGCAACAGTTATAAAATCCTTCCCTCTCTATTACTCTGAATCCCACTATCCCCAATCTCCCCACACATAGTTTCTATTTTGATTGAATTTCAGTTGCTTGTTCAGATTCAGACCTTTTATGGTCAAGACTTTGGCAAGGAGAATGACAAGCTTTGATATAATACTAGATGTGTTTTGCTGAGGCTGTCATCTGGCCATGGGACATTTAATGGTTGAATGACAGAGAATCAGAATACTACTTACAAGGCAGGCATAATTTTGCAGGCTGCCATCTATCTATGAGTTAAAGAAGTCAATAGAAATAGCTGAAGGAAAGACAAATGGAATTTCTTTGCAATAATTTGAAAATAAAAAAATGCTTTATTCCTTTAAAAACAAGTATTGAAAGAGCAACTGCCTCATTTTTCCCCATTTTATGTTTTATCTGACTCTGAAAATTAGAAGACTGTGTTTTCATATCAATCACATCATTACTACCATTGATTAATCAATATGCAATAATACTGTGATTTAAGTTCACATGAACAATCTAGGCTTTTTTAGTATGAAAAAAAGTAAAATTTTCCATTTTCTTACCAAGTAACAACATGTTAGTGAAGTTACAATGTTCAATATGATGTCACAGATAAATTAGGGAAATAGAAACTATTCAAGCATAAATCTGACATTTATCTAATTATAGCAGAAACAGGCATATAAAAAGTTAGCTAAAAGTAAAGGCTGCTCAGAATAAGTGACAAATGGATGAAGAGAAATTAAAGTCTCTATTAATTCAAATAAGGGAGATGACTTTCCATGGGAAGAGGGGTAGCAATGCTTTTTGAAGGCATGGGCTTTGAAACTGACTTTGAAGGGCAAATCATATTCAATAAATAAGGAAGAAGGAGAACTTGAGAAGCCTCAAGTGTTTGGGCCAGTGAGCTGAAAAATACCATAGTTCTTCTGGCTCAGTGTAAGAGTATTCTCATTGCTCTTGGTGATTAACAGTGTAGCCTTGTGAGTTATTTAGGCATTTTGATTAAAGGTTGAACCCTAACTATTTTTCATCTTCCTTTGAGAAATTGTGCATTATAGTGAGTGTGTTTTAGAACTTCCATTTCAGTATACAGTGAAGTTTGTCTTTATTATGCTAAATTCTGGCAGCATGAGGCATCACCTGCCTGTGATGAATCTGGGCCCATCCATCTTAGGTCCTATTTAAATGAAGCATATTTTCTACAATTGCTGTTCATGATGTTATATTTTCTTTAATGATGAGGAATGACTTGTGATCTAAATGCTTGAGATACCATATGTTTATTCTCATAATTACACTTGAATAATGTCATTTTTTCTATTTATTTATTTATTTATTTATTTATTTATCTATTTATTTTAATATAAGAAATTTATTTTCAAATTGGTTTCCATACAACACCCAGTGCTCATCCCAAAAGATGCCCTCTTCAGTACCCATCACCTACCCTCTCCACCCTCCCACCCCCCATCAACCCTCAATTTGTTCTCAGTTTTTAAGAGTCTCTTATGCTTTGGCTCTCTCCCACTCTAACCTCTTTTTTTTTTTTTTTCCCTTCCCCTCCCCCATGGGTTCCTGTTAAGTTTCTCAGGATCCACATAAGAGTGAAACCATATGGTATCTGTCTTTCTCTGTATGGCTTATTTCACTTAGCATTACACTCTCCAGTTCCAACCACGTTGCTACAAAGGGCCATATTTCATTCTTTCTCATTGCCACGTAATAGTCCATTGTGTATATAAACCACAATTTCTTTATCTATTCATCACTTGCTGGACATTTAGGCTCTTTCCATAATTTGGTTATTGTTGAGAGTGCTGCTATAAACATTGGGGTACAAGTGCCCCTATGCATCAGTACTCCTGTATCCTTTGGGTAAATTCCTAGCAGTGCTATTGCTGGGTCATAGGGTAGGTCTATTTTTAATTTTCTGAGGAACCTCCACACTGTTTTCCAGACTGGCTGCACCAATTTGCATTCCCACCAACAGTGCAAGAGGGTTCCCGTTTCTCCACATCCTCTCCAGCATCTATAGTCTCCTGATTTGTTCATTTTGGCCACTCTGACTGGCGTGAGGTGATATCTGTGTGGTTTTGATTTGTATTTCCCTGATGAGGAGCATCTTTTCATGTGCCTGTTGGCCATCTGGATGTCTTCTTTAGAGAAGTGTCTATTCATGTTTTATGCCCATTTCTTCACTGGATTATTTGTTTTTCGGGTGTGGAGTTTGGTGAGCTCTTTATAGATTTTGGATATTAGCCCTTTGTCTGATACGTCATTTGCAAATATCTTTTCCCATTCGGTTGGTTGCCTTTTAGTTTTGTTGATTGTTTCCTTTGCTGTGCAGAAGCTTTTTATCTTCATAAGGTCCCAATAGTTCATTTTTGCTTTTAATTCCCTTGTCTTTGGGGATGTGTCAAGTAAGAAATTGCTGCAGCTGAGGTCAGAGAAGTCTTTTCGTGCTTTCTCCTCTAGGGTTTTGATGGTTTCCTGTCTCACATTCAGGTCCTTTATCCATTCTGAGTTTATTTTTGTGAATGGTGTGAGAAAGTGGTCTAGTTTCATTCTTCTGCATGTTGCTATCCAGTTCTCCCAGCACCATTTGTTAAAGAGACTGTCTTTTTTCCATTGGATATTCTTTCCTGCTTTGTCAAAGATTAGTTGGCCATACGTTTGTGGGTCTAGTTCTGGGGTTTCTATTCTATTCCATTGGTCTATGTGTCTGTTTTTGTATCAATACTATGCTGTCTTGATGATTGCAGCTTTGTAGTAGAAGCTAAAGTCTGGGATGGTGATGCCTCCTGCTTTGGTCTTCTTCTTCAAAATTACTTTGGCTATTCAGGGCCTTTTGTGGTTCCATATGAATTTTAGGATTGCTTGTTCTAGCTTTGAGAAGAATGCTGGTGCAATTTTGATTGGGATTGCATTGAATGTGTAGATAGCTTTGGGTAGTATTGACATTTTAACAACATTTATTCTTCCAACCCATGAGCACGGAATGTTTTTCCACTTCTTTATATCTTCTTCAATTTCCTTCATAAGCTTTCTATAGTTTTCAGCATACAGATCTTTTACATCTTTGGTTAGGTTTATTCCTAGGTATTTTATGCTTCTTGGTGCAATTGTGAATGGGATCAGTTTCTTTATTTGTCTTTCTGTTGCTTCATTATTAGTGTATAAGAATGCAACTGATATCTTTACATTGATTTTGTATCCTGCAACTTTGCTGAATGCATGTATCAGTTCTAGCAGACTTTTGGTGGAGTCTATCGGATTTTCCATGTATAATATCATGTCATCTGCAAAAAGTGAAAGCTTGACTTCATCTTTGCCAATTTGGATGCCTTTGATTTCCTTTTGTTGTCTGATTGCTGATGCTAGAACTTCCAACACTATGTTAAACAACAGCGGTGAGAGTGGGCATCCCTGTCGTGTTCCTGATCTCAGGGAAAAAGCTCTCAGTTTTTCCCCATTGAGGATGATGTTAGCTGTGGGCTTTTCATAAATGGCTTTTATGATGTTTAAGTATGTTCCTTCCATCCCGACTTTCTTGAGGGTTTTTATTAAGAAAGGATGCAAAATTTTGTCAAATGTTTTTTCTGCATTGATTGACAGGATCACATGATTCTTATCTTTTCTTTTATTAATGTGATATATCACGTTGATTGATTTGCCAATGTTGAACCAGCCCTGCAGCACAGGAATGAATCCCACTTGATCATGGTGAATAATTCTTTTTATATGCTGTTGAATTTGATTTGCTAGTATCTTATTGAGAATTTTTGCATCCCTATTCATCAGGGATATTGGCCTGTAGTTCTCTTTTTTTACTGGGTCTCTGCCTGGTTTAGGAATCAAAGTAATACTGGCTTCATAGAATGAGTCTGGAAGTATTCCTTCCCTTTCTATTTCTTGGAATAGCTTGAGAAGGATAGGTATTATCTCTGCTTTAAACGTCTGGTAGAATTCCCCAGGGAAGCCATCTGGTCCTGGACTCATTTTTGGGGAGATTTTTGATAACCAATTCAATTTCTTCACTGGTTATGGGTTTGTTCAAGCTTTCTGTTTCCTCCTGATTGAGTTTTGGAAGTGTGTGGGTGTTTAGGAATTTGTCAATTTTTTCCAGGTTGTCCAGTTTGTTGGCATACAATTTGTTATAGTATTCCCTGATAATCGCTTGTATTTCTGAGGGATTGGTTGTAATAATTCCATTTTCATTCATGATTTTATCTATTTGGGTCATCTCCCTTTTCTTTTTGAGAAGCCTGGCTAGAGGGTTGTCAATTTTGTTTATTTTTTCAAAAAAACAACTCTTGGTTTCATTGATCTGCTCTACAGTTTTTTTAGATTCTATATTGTTTATTTCTGCTCTGATCTTTATTATTTCTCTTCTTCTGCTGGGTTTAGGCTGTCTTTGCTGTTCTGCTTCTATTTCCTTTAGGTGTGCTGTTAGATTTTGTATTTGGGATTTTTCTTGTTTCTTGAGATAGGCCTGGATTGCAATGTATTTTCCTCTCAGGACTGCCTTCGCTGCATCCCAAAGCATTTGGATTGTATTTTCATTTTCATTTGGTTCCATATATTTTTTTAATTTCTTCTCTAATTGCCTAGTTGACCCATTCATTCTTTAGTAGGGTGTTCTTTAACCTCCATGCTTTTGGAGGTTTTCCAGACTTTTTCCTGTGGTTGATTTCAAGCTTCATAGCATTGTGGTCTGAAAGTATGCATGGTATGATTTCAATTCTTGTATACTTAAGAAGGGCTGTTTTGTGACCCAGAATGTGATCTATCTTGGAGAATGTTCCATGTGCACTCGAGAAGAAAGTATATTCTGTTGCTTTGGGATGTAGAGTTCTAAATATATCTGTCAAGTCCATCTGATCCAATGTATCATTCAGGGCCCTTGTTTCTTTATTGACCGTGTGTCTAGATGATCTATCCATTTCTGTAAGTGGAGTGTTAAAGTCCCCTGCAATTACCACATTCTTATCAATAAGGTTGCTTATGTTTATGAGTAATTGTTTTTTATATTTGGGGGCTCCCGTATTCGGCACATAGACATTTATAACTGTTAGCTCTTCCTGAGGGATAGACCCTGTAATGAGTATATAATGCCCTTCTTCATCTCTTGTTACAGCCTTTAATTTAAAGTCTAGTTTGTCTGATATAAGTATGGCTACTCCAGCTTTCTTTTGGCTTCCAGTAGTTCTCCATCCCCTCACTCTCAATCTAAAGGTGTCGTCAGATCTAAAATGAGTCTCTTGTAGACAGCAAATAGATGGATCTTGTTTTTTTATCCATTCTGATACCCCATGTCTTTTGGTTGGTGCATTTAGTCCATTTACATGCAGTGTTATTATAGGAAGATATGGGTTTAGAGTCACTGTGAAGTCTGTAGGTTTCATGCTTATAGCGATGTCTCTGGTACTTTGTCTCACAGGGTCCCCCTTAGGATCTCTTGTAGGGCTGGTTTAGTGGTGACAAATTCCTTCAGTTTTTGTTTGTTTGGGAAGACCTTTGTCTCTCCTTCTATTCTAAATGTCAGACTTGCTGGATAAAGGATTCTCAGCTGAATATTTTTTCTGTTCATTACATTGAAGATTTCCTGCCATTCCTTTCTGGCCTGCCAAGTTTCAGTAGAGAGATCAGTCACTAGTCTTATCGGTCTCCCTTTATATGTTAGAGCACGTTTATCCCTAGCTGCTTTCAGAATTTTCACTTTATCCTTGTATTTGCCAGTTTCACTATGATATGTCGTGTAGAAGATCGATTCAAGTTATGTCTTAAGGGATTTCTCTGTGCCTCTTGGATTTCAATGCCTTTTTCCTTCCCCAGATCAGGGAAGTTCTCAGCTATTATTTCTTCAAGTACACCTTCAGCACCTTTCCCTCTGTCTTCCTCCTCTGGAATACCAATTATGTGTAGATTATTTCTCTTTAGTGCGTCACTTAGGTCTCTACTTTTCCCCTCATACTCCTGGATTTTTTTTTATCTCTCTTCTTCTCAGCTTCTTCTTTTTCCATAATTTTATCTTCTAATTCACCTATTCTCTCCTCTGCCTCTTCAAACTGAGCTGTGGTCGTCTCCATTTGATTTTGCATCTCATTAATAGCATTTTTTAGCTCCTCCTGGCTGTTCCTTAGTCCCTTGATTTCTGTAGCAATAGATTCTCTGCTGTCCTTTATACTGTTTTCCAGCCCAATGATTAATTTTATGACTATTACTCTAAATTCACTTTGTTTAAATCCTTTTTGATCAGTTCATTATCTGTCGTTATTTCCTGGAGGATTTTTTGAGGGGAATTCTTCTGTTTGGTAATTTTGGATGGTCCCTGGAGTTGTGCGGAACTGCAGGGCACTTCCCCTGTGTTGTGGTGTATAACTGGAGTTGTTGGGCGGGGCTGCAGTCAGACCTGATGTCTGCCCCCAGCCCACCCCTGAGGCCATAGTCAGACTGGTGTGTACTTTCTCTTCCCTTCTCCTAGGGGTGGGATTCACTGTGGGGTGGCATGGCCTGTCTGGGCTACTTGCACAATGCCAGGCTTGTGGTGCTGGGGATCCGACATATTAGCTGGTGTGGATAGGCAAGTTGCTGAGGGGCGGGAGGGGTAGGCTCAGCTAGCTTTTCATTTGGTGATCCACTTTGGGAGGGGCCCTGAGGCACCGGGAGGGAGTCAGACCTGCCACCGCCATCCATCGGAGGGATGGATCCGCAGAAGCAGAGAGTTGGGTGTTTGCTTGGTGCAAGCAAGTTCCATGACAGGAACTGGTTCCCTTTGAGATTTTGGATGGGGGATGGGTGAGGGAGATGGCGCTGGCGAGTGCCTTTGTTCCCCGCCATGCTGTTAGCTTATAACCTTCCAGATGTTTAGTCCCGCTTGCTGTCAGAACACACCTCATCTGGCCCCTCCGCTTTTGCAAGCCAGACTCAGGGGCTTCGCTTTGCCGGTGGGCTGCCCTCCGCCTGGGCTCCCTCCTGCCAGTCCGTGTAGCGCGCACCGCCTATCCACCCTTCCTACCCTCTTCCATGGGCCTTTTGTCTACACTTGGCTCCAGACAATCCACTCTGCTAGTCTTCTGGTGGTTTTCTGGGTTATTTAGGCAGGTGTGGGTGGAATCTAAGTGATCTGCAGGACGCGGTGAGTCCAGCGTCCGCCTACGCTGCCATCTTCCATTCAGCAGTCTGAATAATGTCATTTTTAAAGGCAGGTCTTATCAAGAACCTATTGTTATTGATGTATTTTTTTCACATAAGATTAAATAAAGAATTTATTTTTTGAGAATTTAAATAAAGATAAACCATGTATATTTCTCTCAAAAAGTTTATTTACTAGGGGGAGCTGGGTGGCTCAGTTGGTTAAGTGTTCAACTCTGAATTTTGGCTCAGGTCATAATCTCACAATTGGTGAGATCAAGCCCTACATTGGGCTCTGTGCTGACAGCACAAAGCCTGCTTGGTATTCTCTCTCTTCCTCTCGGTCTGCTCCTCCCCTGCTCTCTCTCTCTCTTTCTCTCAAAATACATAAACATTGCAAAAAGTTTGTTGAATAGCATATTCCACTGTTTCATAGCATGCAGTATCGCAACAGCAAAAATAGCCACAACAACACATAACAATAAAACGCTTATGCAGTTCTTCCTATTTGCAAGGTACTTTTCAAGTGCCTAGATGTATAAATTTATATAATAATTATAACAACCTTATTTACTTCTACTTCACAAAAGAAAACTGAGGCAAAGAGTTTTTAACTTGTCAAAGGCCAGGCAATGAGTAAATGGCAGCATTGGGGTTTGAACCCAGATTATTTCTCTCTAGAGGCTATTTATAACCACACAAAAATTTCAATGTGTTTTAGCTCTACAGCACATTTGTGTTTATCATACAGTCCTATGTTTATGAAATATTATAAATTCTGTTAATTTGAATTATAAGTTTCTTTTGATGACTAGACACTTTAAAATGCATTTTTTCTCCTTTCAGTTTTGTAAGTGTTGGTTTATTGATTGGTAACATCTCGTGTTTGTTTTCAGTTGGTTTTAAAATGCATATTTTTGCCTTTTATTAAATTTGAGGAAAATTTAAAATTTGTCCGTGCTTTAACCATATATTCTTTAGTTTGTAGCTTTACAATTCCAAAGGAATGAAACAATAATAAATCTTGGGTAAACAGTACAGGAGAAAATAGATTTTGCAACTGTTTATTTTAGGTAATTACTTAATCAATAGTAATCAAACAAAGAAGCTACTTAGAGAAATATCTTTTTTAGATATTTTAATGATTTTGAACACAAGAGATAATATGTATGCAATAATTCTCCCTGAGATCCAGTTAATAGAAGATTTTATAAAAACTTTAAATTGTTACAGTAATTTTTCTTCATTTTGCAAAATATCACTGATATCTTCTTCATTGAACATTTATTGCCAGTGTGGTCTTTGGTACTGTATGAGTAATTTTCAACTTACTCCTTTAAAAAACAAAACTGATAATATTCCCAGGAAAGATGGCTAAGGGAGAACATCTCCAATTCTGGCTAATTTCAAAGGGAAGAATGATTAAGGGTCTGATCAAATATCCTTATTTTGGTAAACTTAATTAGGAAGGAGGAGGTAATTTAAACTTGACTCTACATAGTATAGTGTGATTTATTTTGTGGGAGAGCAAAGGGCATTTCAGAGTAGATGACTGTTGGAAAATATCTTTCTCATTTTAGGATATATTGTTCTATCCTATCCTGGGAAATGCTGAACCCAACAGGGATATTAGCCAATAAAAAACCTAGTCTTCAACTGAATCTGGAGAGGAGAATGAGACAGGAGATCCTATCTAAAGGAACCATATCACTCAGCATCTGGTCCCTTCCCAATATTTACCTTGCTCTTATGATGAAAACTTTGAGTGGGTTAATTAGAATTTAAGTTACTCAGGTTGGGGAAAAGAACTAAAGAAGGAAGGGGAAGGATCCAGGCAGCAAAACCACTTTATGTTGGAGATCTTTCTAAAAAGATGAGTAGAGAATTACACAGAAAAGTTTGTAAAAAGCATTGCTTTTCAGGGTGCTGCAGAGCCAATGAAAGAAACCCAAGGGGGAATAAGAATGTGCAGAGGAGAGTCAAGAAGTTTAGAGGAGAAATGTGCGAAGGGCTTCATTTACTAAGCGAGTGTCTTTGGATTAAGAAAAGTTTTAAGAACAGCTTTAATTTTTCCCCAGTTACACATTAATTAAAAACTCCCCCCTGTCTTCAGTAAATCAATTCCTACATAACTTCTTCAGAGTATTGCCCTCATGGAGAGTGGAAAAAGATGGTTTAAATAAAAAAAAACAGTCCATTCCATCTCTATTTTTATATTCCTAAATGAGGTCAGGAAGCTAGAATTATTTAACTGAATGGGTTATTTTCTGTCATCCAGGCATGAAGTAATGATCCATCTACAGACTATAGGATATACAGTTTATAGCACGGTTAACTTTTGGTAAAAAGCATATAAACTTGAGGGCCACTTTCTGAGTGTGGAAGAAGGAAGTTCCCAGCAGAGGGAGGTGCTGAATCCATATAATGGGAGTTGATGTTATTGTCTCCCAACAAAGAAGGTAGCCATCAAAAACTAGGGAGTTTTTGGATTGCATACATAATTGCTCCTGGAGTATTTTTCCTTTTGAGGCTATGCCCGATACTTGAGGCATGTGATGGGAAAGAAAATTCATGTAGCAAGCTTTTTCTTCTTGCTCAACATGGAGACTACTAAGGCCCAATACATGCACCAAACATTTATCCCTGGACAGTGTTTGTTTGGAAACTATCCAGAATGGTAAGCCACTAGAATACATATGGAGAGATTGTCATTAGATGGTTGTGATCTTGACTATATTCTTAAGGATGATTAATTCCCTTTGTTGGTGACCAACAGTCACCAATCCTTTATATTCACTCCTACTTTGGGTAAAATACTTTTCAAAATTTGTTCCCTGTCAAAAATCTACTCCCATTGTGAAATAGTTCTTGATAGTGGATTATTATATGACATCTTCTATCAGTGCTACTCTGATTAGGTTCTTCAGTGAGAGTTTCATCAATACTTAATAAAGATATTAGAACTATAATGGCCATACTAAAGGGGCAGTATATCCCATGTGGAATTTCTAGTTCATTGGGCCAAGAATTATTACTGCACTAAATTTACTCTTCAGGTTTAGATGTTTGGACAAAAGCTTCAATCAATTATTGATCTCTACTTTGGCATAGGAGATGAGAGTAGAAAATAGATTATGTTTCCCCAAAGCAGATAAACTAAAAGATAAACTTTCAGAAGCTTATCACTTGATTATTATTGCAGTTTACAATATGTTTAGACAAAAATATCTGTATCTAACTTAACCACCATTTTAGAAGCTTTAAGCTTCTGTTACAGAATTTAGGCATTACTGATTTATGTGTAAATGTTATTCATGTGTCCGGAAATAAAGATAAAAGGTCTTTATAGAATTCCACAGATTTCCTCAAATTAGGAAGTGGAGGGCTGGGGGCGAGGGCAAGCCATAGCCATCAAAGAGATGGAGTTCAGCATTGAGAGTCTTTGTCTCTTGATTATTCAGATACATTCATATATGTCTTTACCAAGTGGTAAACCAAAAACAAACAAACAAAAACCAGACTCTAAATTATAGAGAAGAAACTGATTGTTACCAGAGGGGAGGTGGGTGAGGGGAGGAGTAAATAGTTGATGTGGATTAAGGGGTGCACTTGTTGTGACGAACAACAGGTGATGTGTAGAAGTATTAAATCTCTATATTGCACACCTGAAACTAATATTATACTGTATGTTAACTAACTGGAATTTAAAAGAAAACCTTTTAAAAATAGCATAAAAAAGTAATCTTCCAACTGATGATAGTGACTGAAGGATAGGAAAACAAACAAACAAACAAACAAACAAACCCTGGTACATTGTAAATAATCAAAATTGGGAAGCACAGGTTCATAAAGTATCTATTTTTTATTTGCTTTTTAATTTTTTTTAAGTTCATTTTGAGAGAGAGAGAACACGAGTGGGGTAGGGATAAAGAGAGGGAGAAAGAATTCCAAGTAGGATCTGTGCTGCCAGCTCAGAGTCCCCCCACATGAGTCCCCCACTCACACACTGTGAGATCACTACCTGAACCAAGGATGCTTAACCAACTAAGCCACCCAGGAACCCCAGCTATCTACTTTTTAATTGGATTATGCATTCTGGGATGTTGTTTTATAAGTTGTTTATACATTTTGGGTACTAACCCTTTATCAGCTGTGTCATTTGCAAGTATATTCTCCTATTCCATACGTTGCCTTTTAGTTTTGTGATTGTTTCCTTCATGGTGCAGAAGTTTTTACTTTCATGAAGTCACAACAGTTTATGTTTGCTTTTGTTTTCCTTTCCTCAGGAGACATATCTAGTAAGACATAGCTACAGCTGATGTCAAAGACATTACTGCTGGTGTTCTCATCTAGGATTTTTATGGTTTCAGGTCTCACGTTTAGGTCTTCAATCCATTTTGAATTTAATTTTGTGTATGGTGTAAGGAAGTGGTCCAGTTTCATTCTTTTGCATGTTGCTGTCCAGTTTTCCCAACACCATTTGTTAAAGAAACATTCTTTTTCTCATTTGATATTCTTTCCTGCTTTGTTGAAGATTAATTGACCATATAGTTCTGAGTTCATTTCTGGATTTTCTACTCTGTGCTATTCATTTACGTGTTTATTTTGTGCTAGTACCTTACTGTTTTGATCACTACAGCTTTGTAATATAACTTGAAGTCTGGAATTGTGATGCCTCCAGATTTGCTTTTCTTTTCAAGATTGCTTTGGCTTTTTGGGGTCATTTGTGGTGCCATACAAATTTAAAGATTGTTTGTTGTAGCTCTGTGAAAAATGCTAGTGGTATTTTGATAGGGATTGCATTATATGTGTAGATTGCTTTGGATTTTGTAGACATTTTAACAATATTGGTTCTTCCAATCCATGAACATGGAATGTTTTTCCATTTCTTTGTGTCTTCTTCAATTTCTTACATCAGTGTTTCAGAGTTTCAGAGTATAGGTCTTTCACCTCTTTGGTTAGGTATCTTGTTATTTTTGGTGCAAATGTAAATGGGATTTATTCCTTAATTTCTCTCTCTGCTGATTCATTATAAGTGTATAGAAATGCAATGGATTTCTGATTTTTTTATCCTGTGACTTTACTGAATTTGTATATCAGTTCTAGTAGTATTTTGGTGGAGTCTTTAAGGTTTTCTATATATTGTATAATGTCATTTGCAAATAATGAAAGTTTTACTTCTTCCATGCCAATTTATATGTTTTGTATTTCTTTTTGTTGTCTAACTGCTATGGCTAGGACTTCTAGTACTATGATAAATAAAAGTGGTGAGAATGAACATCTTTGTCTTACTCCTTACCTTAGAGGAAAGGCTCTCAATTTTTCCCCATGAGGATGATATTAATTGTGGGTTTTTCATATACAGTCTTTATCATGTTGAGGTATGTTCCCACTAAACCTACTTTGTTGAAGTAGGTGAATGGATGATGTACTTTGTAAAATGGTTTTTCTAGAGTCATGATTTATGATAAATCTGGTAGACTTGCTGTAATCTCTCATTCTCTTGTAGATAATTCCTTTTGTGACCAGATAATATGCATTTTTTGAACTTGTCTGTGGAATATTGTTTCTACAGTTTAATATATTGTGAAACTAAGTAAATATAAGAAGATCAAATATGCTAAAAATATGAGGGCTTTTGTTATTGTGCATTACAATAATGCCAACACTGGCACTTAAATTTTATATCTTCCCAATGGACATCTGTTTACATAACATTGGTAATATTTTCAAGCCCTTGTTATCAGTAGTAAAGCCACAATCCTTTTTTTCTGACAAGAAAGGAAGTAAATGAAAGTACATAATAGCCTGGATAGCAGGTGTGGAAAAGCTTTTATTATTTTTTTTATAGAAGAAATGTTAATGTGAAATTGTTATTTTTCTAACTGTCCTGAAACAATTATAATGCTAATTAGTATTTCAACTTCCATAAAAATTAGACAGGAATTTATGAAGAGTAAAAATTCATTCCATTTTAAATCAGCTACTTTGATACACTACTCCACAGAAATCTTATATTATGATTTTCAGATGTGCCACTTTTTATTGAAAAGTTGCAGAAGCAGAATCCCCTGGTAACATATCAACTGTGCACCTGAAGACTTTTCAAATAATGTACAGAACATACATAAAACTGTTAAGCAAATAATGGATTTTGTGCAAGGCATGTTCCCAGGTGGTATTTTGCAAATATAGCTTGTCTTGTACTGTTATATCAGGTGAACCCAAGAACAGAGGGCAAAATTGCTATCAAGAGTAAATGATTGGAATCCAATTTTTCTGTTAACTGAACTGAACCCATATGCACATTCTAATATTCCTCAGGTTTGATAGGCATATTCTATTAGCAATTTTCTACTCACCACATACTGTAATTGGGTATTTAATTATTTGCATGAAATAAATCATCAGTTGAAACGTACTGTATTAAAAACACAAAAATAAGCCCTTTTTTTACACACACCAGCGCTTTGAAAAACTGGCTTGCCAAACTCAAGATGGCAAAGTTAATAAAATGAGTAGCTAAGCATCTTATTTGCAATTGTACTCTTGGAAGTATTTTTAAAGCATAATTGAGAAAAAAGCATATTTATTGACTTTCCAATAAGGAAATGTTTACTTTCTTTTATCTCGTAATTATAGAACCAAATTGCCTAGTCACATTTGAAACAAAGAAAATTTGAGTCAATTTGTTATAGATAACTAATAAATTATATGGTTGCTGTTTTTTCACAGAACATTTTTTAAAAATCATTAAAGTAATTGGAAAATATGTAGGCACTTAATCAATATGTAACAATTTGCAGAAAACTCTTAGTATGAAGTGTTGAAGGCTCAGGGGTGATTTGATAGTTGTCTATGAAAAGCTTATCTCCAATAAATAAAAAAAAAACTAGGCAGGAGGGTGAGCTCCTTGAGAGACTGATTTATAGAGTAGAAAGATTTTTGTCCATTGTATACTTTCAGGGTATGAATTCTTAAAGATTAAGAGAACTATTCTGCTGTAGATCCAGAAGCACTTCCTTTCTGAGGTAGTTAAAAATAGGAAAATTGTTGGGGCGACTGGGTGGCGCAGTCGGTTAAGCGTCCGACTTCAGCCAGGTCACGATCTCACGCTCCGTGAGTTCGAGCCCCGCGTCAGGCTCTGGGCTGATGGCTCGGAGCCTGGAGCCTGTTTCCGATTCTGTGTCTCCCTCTCTCTCTGCCCCTCCCCCCGTTCATGCTCTGTCTCTCTCTGTCCCAAAAATAAATAAAAAACGTTGAAAAAAAATTAAAAAAAAAATAGGAAAATTGTTTTCAAAGGTTACAATGTAGTCTTCATAGAAATTGGGCGAAGATACCTGATATTTTAAGTTCCTGTTATGGATAAGATTTAAATATATGATACACATTTTAGGATAGAAATGCAGTAAGTCCTCATTTCTTTGTTCAAAAGATTTTCCCCAGGAAAAGAAATGGGGAGGGATACAGTCCAAATGCTCTCTGGTGGTAAATGAACTATTTTGTATGTCCTGATTTCTGTCTTTTAGGAATCATATCTCACACACAAGTCCCTGCTCAGTTTATGGAGGGAGGCCAATCCCTGGGAAGGCAAAGAAAATGTGGTATATTCCCCTCTCCTTCATACTTGCCCAACTGGGGGCACTTCCTCAGGATCACATGTAGCCCCTGAATGACAGGTGTATTCATTCTATTCAGCAATTCTATTCATTCTAACGGAAGGTGATTTTTTTTCTCTCTCTCTCTTTCTAACTTTCCCTTTTCTGTTTCAACCTTTCTCATTTTTTTCTGTCTCTGAGACTCTACATAACTTGTTTGTTTCCAGTAGGCAAGGTGACAATGGGTGATTGGTTCCACATGATTTGATATGAATGCTTTCTCAGTACTAACCTGCTTTAGTCCCAGGGAATCCACTCATTTCCTTCTTCCCAAGAGACTGAGTTTCCTACATATCACACTGGTGCATCCCCCTTCACTCTACCAA
Organism: Lynx canadensis; assembly: GCF_007474595.2. Taxonomy (NCBI): domain Eukaryota; kingdom Metazoa; phylum Chordata; class Mammalia; order Carnivora; family Felidae; genus Lynx; species Lynx canadensis. Next base: position 149,602,269 of record NC_044303.2, on the reverse strand, counting down.
GATTTGGATTTGGTTTCTGTGTCTTCTTCAATTAGCTTTGCTTGTCCACAAAACAAAGAATCATTTTCTTATCCTTATTTTATATTCTCATTTATGTCTGAGGAGTCTTCACACACTTGCTTTTATTAAAGGAGCAATTATATTATCTTTAAGATGAAGCACTAAGGTATTTATTAGTTTTAGTTCAATTTCCATAAATTAATGATAAGGTATTTTGTGCAGAATTAAAAGTTATTCCAGGAAATAGGGTCTTATATTATAGACAAAGCCATTACTGCCTACATCACCTTATTTTTAGTCAAGTGTTTTTGTTTAAGAGTGTGTTGAGTACAGAACAAAGGGAATAGAAATCTATTTAAAGGACTCTCTTTTAAAGTCATAGATTTCATTAGAAAAAGAGGCACTCTCTTTTAAGTCTATAGAATTCCTAGTGATCTTCACTTATACCATCAAACATTGCAAAGTGTTATTTAATTTTTTCATAACATTTGAAAACTATGCATTGTGAAGTTTATATTATATGATTATCAATATTTAGTTTTTTCTACAGGGTAGATTAGATTATTTAAATGTTAATGAATGAACTATGATACGAGACTAATTAAAAATTGAATGAGATATAATTTCTTATCTTTTATAATCTTGATTATTTTTCGCTTTGTATTCGGATCCCTTATCTACTTCTCTTTTTTTTATAATGTAAGTGTTAAAATGAGCCTGGTGATTACTATATTAAAATACATGAACTATAAATTATTCTCCTTTTGTATTAGAAAACCATGGCTAGGCTGCAGTAGCATCTTGAGGTGCCTATGTATTTTCTTGTAGGAAATTTGTTTGGACCTTAAGGATAGGATCTGCCTGCCTCTACCCAAGGAATCAAAGACACATTTTTAGAGACTAGTGCTGTCCAATAGAATTTCCCGCAATGTTGGATATACTCTATTTCTACGCTGGCCAGTACCATAGCCACCTAGGTATACGAGGCTAATGAGTACTTGAAATGTAGATAGTGAACCTGAGGAATTGTTTTGAATTTTATTTCATTTTAATTAATACCAATTTAAGTTTAGATAGCTACATAATGGATATCGTATTGAAAAATACAGTCTATGCTAGGAATTTATCCAAGGGATACAGGAGTACTGATGCATAGGGGCACTTGTACCCCAATGTTCATAGCAGCACTCTCAACAATAACCAAATTATGGAAAGAGCCTAAATGTCCATCAACTGATGAATGGATAAAGAAATTGTGGTATATATACACAATGGAATACTATGTGGCAATGAGAAAAAATGAAATATGGCCTTTTGTAGCAACGTGGATGGAACTGGAGAGTGTAATGCTAAGTGAAATAAGCCATACAGAGAAAGACAGATACCATATGGTTTCACTCTTATGTGGATCCTGAGAAACTTAACAGGAACCCATGGGGGAGGGGAAGGAAAAAAAAAAAAAAGAGGTTAGAGTGGGAGAGAGCCAAAGCATAAGAGACTGTTAAAAACTGAGAACAAACTGAGGGTTGATGGGGGGTGGGAGGGAGGGGAGGGTGGGTGATGGGTATTGAGGAGGGCACCTTTTGGGATGAGCACTGGGTGTTGTATGGAAACCAATTTGTCAATAAATTTCATATATATATAAAAAAAAATAAACACAATTCCTTTTGTATATAAAAAAAAAAAAAAGAAAAATGCAGTCTAGAACTTCCTATGTCGCTCAGTAGCCCTGAACTTAATTTCTCTCATTTGTAGTATAAAAATAATCGCCCCTGACTGTCTAACAGAATTTTTATAAAATCAAATGAAAGAAGGAAAAGGATTCAAAGAGTGGTGAAAGGCCCCGGGTGGACTCTGACACTGCACTGCCTACACGTGGATTCTGATTCTACTATATGCCTTGTGCAAGATATTACCCCTGTCTTTCAGTTTTATCTTGTGTAAAATGGGAATAATAGTATCTAACCCATTGATTGTTGAGGTGATTAACCAAAAGAATACATGAAAGGCTTTAGAAGAGTGCTAGCAAGTAGTTAACTTCCTAGATAAATGGCAGCTATTGTTCTTATTATTAACTATACAAACATGTAAAGAACATGCTCTAATGTTTAGAAGAAACTCAAATTGCTCTCCATTCATTCCCCCCGCCCCCGAAAAGAAAACTTTACAGGATTCAAGGAAAAATTTAGTCCTTTAGGACACATGGTGAATGAAACTTTGATTCAGTTGCAAAAAAGAGAAACATCTCCTTTAAAATTACCTTCTTTTTTGTTCTACTATGTGATGGTTGTGTATGTTGCATCTGGATGAAATCACTTGAGGTAAAATTTTGAAGAAAGGAAACCTGCTATGGCTTAAAAGAAAGAGGGTGACAAAAGGGATATTGAATATTGTCGGTATCGTAATACTGTTCATAAGGGAAGAAACCAGAAAAAAAGAATTTGAAGCTGACTCTCTATTTTAGAAACACTTAGCATATGTATTAGCCTTGTGTTGGGTGTCTGGCTAGGTCTTGAGACATGGAATTCTGAGATCCACAATCCTGACATTCTATGAATCTGTTTTCCTTCAGAATCAAGGACAATAACAGCTAAAGTAGGTGGAGCATCTACACCATTTTGATTTTTTTTTACAGTTTTTATTTAAATTCCAGTGATTCAACACTGACATACAACACCCTGTGCTCATCACAACAAGCATACTCCTTAATCCTCATCCCCTATTTTACCCATTCCTCACCCACCTCCCCTGTGGGAACCATCAGTTTGTTCTCTATAGTTAAAGAGTCTGCTTCTTGTAAACCATTTTGATGTTGCTGCCTGGAAAAAGCTGCTCCAATAATGGATCTTTTTCTGGAACATGCTCTATATGTCCTCTTTTTGCTACATATTTTTAGGTTAGCAAGCAAATTCTCCTAAGTGTAAGTCCTCCAGAAAGAAGAAAAAAAATGCTTACTCATAATTTGGTGTATAATATTCTGACAGCTGACTTAGAATAAAACTGATGGTGGCCAGACCTCTGATGGAGCCAGAGGAGTGTCTAACATGGAGGGATAGTGTGGCAGGCAGATAGGACAGTACTGAAGAAAAACATTTTTTGCCTAAGGCTGCTATTATATTTAATTTTTTTCCATGATCATCTGGACCATCTACATTTTGGATAATTTGTTTATTATACACTGAAAGTCATTTTTGGTATGTAATAATTTTTTTTCAATTACTATCAATTTAGATGGAGAATGATGTAGTAGACTTTCATGAGAAAGACTTGGACTCACACCTAAGGTTTACATGAGTCAGAAAAATAACCACTTTAAAAAATACCACTATATCTGATTTTAACCGATATTTCCATGTTGAATTCCTAATTGAAAATGGTTTTTGTAAAATAGATGTGTGCTGGGTCCTAAATAAACGAAATATGCTTTTATTTGAAAATACAGACTTCAGCTTTTAGAACATATTTTTGCATTTTAAAATCCGATATTTCAAACATCTTTAAATTTAAAAAAAATAGTTTTTTTTTTTTTTTTTTTTTTTTTTTTTTTTTTTTTTTTTTTTTTAGTTGGAAGACACTGATTTTCTCTGTTTGAGGTGAAGATCTAAAAAAAAAGTAATATATTGTCACTTTTAAAGTATAAGTCTAATCTGTAAGTGATGAATTACTAAATTCTACTCCTGAAACGAATATTACACTATATGTTAACTAACTATAATTTAATAAAGATTAAAAAACAAATGGATAAGAACATGCCTGAGGCCAGGCTCAAGAGAGTCAGCCAAGGTCTAACAGAAATCTGAGTCTAAGATATGCAAAGGGCCACGAAGCCTGTGCAGTAAGGAGGCCATATTGATTGGCCAATACTGAAAACTCAGGGATACCAGGACAGTAGTGCTGAGCCTTTGGGGGTTCTTGATAGGTGGGGAAGTATCTGAGAATAAATTAAGGAATGAGTTCAATTAATACTAAACTTACTTAAATGCAGTGTAGAAAAAAAAAAGTGTAAGTCTAAGAAAAGCTATAGTGTTATTTTTCTTTGAATTGTTGAGCCAAATGGAAAAATATCATTTAGTTATTAACGGTACATAGGAGGCTAGAGAAAATTCATCATAGAGGTAGGTTTATCAAGCTAAAGAACATAAAGTATAGAGAAAGCACTAAATGTTAACACATATCTCTTTCTTCTTCATTCAATAAATAAATTTTTACTATTTATTTATTTGTTTGTTTTTTGAAGTTACTAGAACCTTATTCATTCACAAAGTATTTGCTGGATTAGCGCATTAATTAACAAAAGGAATGAGGTATGGGTTTAGGCTACATAATCATGCTTAATGTTCAGGTACAAGTTTTAAATGAACAAAGCCACAGGTTGAAATCTATGTTTTACAAAGATACACATAGTGGCACTAGAAAGGGTGGATTATACTTTACTTTTTAAAATGCTAATTTGTGCAGGTACTGTGCTAGTTACTGTTTCCAGCAAAAAGATAAAAAAAAATCAAAATACAAAATAAACATAAAAATAACAAATGCAATAACTATAAAGTAAATTGTATAATAAATAAAAATCTTATAAATGCCTAACAAATATACTTGAGACAATTATGAAAGTAGAAACAAGGAATGTTTTATTTGGTTTGGGTTAGTAAATTTGTCATCTATAGGTGACATTTAAGTTGATCCTTGAAAAGTGATAGAATTTTGACAGGCAGTGAGAATGGAGAGCCATGCTAAGTGGAAGACAAATGTGATGAGAAGCAAAGGTAGGTAAGGTGAGACAGGTTTATGAAAGCATGAAAAGCAAACAATAGTGGGTGAATTTATCCTTTAGATTGGTGGTTTGCAAACTGTGCACTAAAGAACCCTTCCATGGAGCCATTTCAATAGCTATGTAAGCTCTTACCAAATCAGAACCACACATATATTTTGCATGGTGTATTTTTATGTAAAATTTCATTTAAGAAAAAGATTTTACAGCTAAAAACTCTTCAGAAACTATATTGCAAAGTGACAGATGATTATGCATTTTTCAACAGAATGACAAGATAATTGGTTTATTTAAAAAATAATTTGGCACATATACTTTTACACTCCCCCCATATATATTTATATATTAGAGCTTATAAAATATACCCACCTTAGGTTTGGCCCACAGAGGCTATAAATTTCTTTGGGGGTATTTGCTAGTCTTCTAGGTGGATGCTTGTATTCAAGATTGTGCTTTGATGTGAAAGTGACAACACTCAGCAAAGAAGCTGCTTAAATCCACTTGTTACTGCATATACGTGATTCAGAGCATATATACCAAAGGAAAGTTTTCAGTGTCCTGTGTTTTATCTGCATGATGCCAAGACCCCAAATAGTGGCAGATGTTTGTAAATTTTCCAGTTTTCATTTGAATGCCTTGGTGTCATACAGACACTACCTCAAAAGACACGTCTTTAAGGACAGATTTATAGTGTGCTTCATAAAGGAAAAGACAAAAGAGACCACTTATTTTGAACATTGGTAAATGTACACGTATTCCTACTTAATTATTTGGGTTCTGAACCTCATAATGAACATCTGGTGCTGGACTTCTATAATTTCTAAAGCTGATAAACTGGTACAGTGGGATAACTTCATGCCACTCCATGTATCCCCTCTATAGAGAGGGTACATTTTTATGGAATTCAATAAAGCATTTGTGTTTGTACATGGACAGAATTAATCCTGACTGCAAATGCTAATACAACAAGGTGTTTGGCTTTGTAGTCTGTCAAAAGCACTCAGTGCTGTTAGTCATGGTTGTTAATTTTATCATATAATATCTGCCTAAACACATCAGTGTTCTTAAGATTCTGAAGCCTTATTATTATAGGAAATAAAGGATTTGAAATTTTTTTATCAGTTTCTAGATAGAGTGATTATAAGTTTTTGCAACTCTTTAAGTAATTGTTCTAATTTTGGCAGAAATTTTGAAATGCTTCAGAATGCAACAAAGCCTTTTTTTTTTTCTAATGAGACATCATAAGCACAACTTTAATTCATGCCTGAAAGCCGTAAGAATCATGTGAATTCCTGAAACTCATTTTCCTATGACTCACTCTGCGACTACAACTTGGAGACTGCAAATACTATTACCCAATTAATTCTGAGTTACTAAGTACAGCAGCAAGATGTAAATGACAAAATATTGAAGTGAGAACTACTTAATTTTTTAAATGATACAGAGAAGCACAAGTAAAATAAATGTGCATATGTTTCAGGCATTCAATATTCTTTTATTCATTGAACAAATATTTATTAAGTGCATGCTGTGCCAACACTGTTTGAAGCCCTGGGTATTATACAGATTTGAATAAAAGCCAGACTAAATGTAAGGGGTTCATGGGTGAATAGCATAGAAAAACACCTGCCTGGTGTTTTTCACACCAGGCACACATGCTGGAGAAACTCCCTTAAAGGAATGCCACCTAATATTTAAAGTGTGCCACATTCACCGACGCTCTCCATTCCTCTCATAACACATAATTCATTGATGTCCATGGTACCCGAAAGTTAGCGTAATGTGGGATGCTTTTCTGCTTTCACTACCATTAGTGTTACATGCCTACCAAGAGAACTGCCTACTCTTCCCAATCATGTTTATGCAAACTGAACTTACTGTCAATTTAATTGTTAAAAAATACACATAGCTTATATAATAAAGTGACATAGATTAAATATATTAATAATAATAAAACATATGCCCATGGACCCATAATTAGCTTAATAAATAGGCCAATACTAATAATTTGCAACCCTGTCCCTTTTTATAATTTCAAAACTAAATTAATATTACATAAGTAGAAAATAGGGAATAAAAGAAAAATTGTCACATGAGCACTGTGAGAATGTTTTGAAAATAATGGGTAAGTCACTAAAACTCACTGTAGGTTTTAGATCTTATTGATTTTGGTATGAGCGAAAAGCCTGCAAAAGTTGAGGAAAAAAATCGTAAAAATCATGAAATACATATATTTTCAGGATTTTTTACCTTTGTTTAAAAAATTTTTTTAAATGTTTATTTATTTTTGAGACAGAAAGAGACAGAGTGCAAGCTGGGGAGGGTCAGAGAGAGAGGGAGACACAGAATCTGAAGCAGGCTCCAAGCTCTGAGCTGTCAGCAGAGAGCCTGACTCAGGGCTCAAGCTCACAAATGGTGAGATCATGACCTGAGCTGAAGTCGGACCCCAACCAACTGAGCTACCCAGGCGCCCCTTTTACTTTTAATTTCTTCTCATTCTACTTGAGCAAGATTAAAATTTGAATTGTCTAAGAAAGATGATGTAAATTTTAATCAGCAGCTTCATAGTCTGAGAAGTTTCACCTAATATCATAATATTGGCACACAAAAGTACATTAATATGTCATAAGTTAAAACAAAATCCTTCTCATATGAATGTACTTCTTTTCAATTACTTGATTTCAAAGCCATTTTTTTGTTTACCTGAAAACTAACCCATTTAAGGATGACATATTAAAGAGTTTCAACTTTAATTACAATATAATGAGAAGTTTGGAAGAAGGTATCTATAAGGACACCTTCCTTACTCAAGTGTTCATTAATGCCACCCTCTCAGTCAGGTCTAATCAAGTGATCCTATCTAAACCAGTCTTCTTCAGTCCTCTTTATTCTTTAATTATGCTTTATTTTCCTTTATGGTACTATTACTACCAGTCACTACATTTTATTTACATATAAACTCCATCTTCTTCACATAAATAGGTGTTTCACAAGGGCAGGGGCTTTGTCTTGTTTACCACTTTATCTTCAATGCTTAGGATGGAAGAGACACAGAGTTGCTGTTCAACAAATATGTGCTGAAGGTTCATTTCAAGACTCAGGGGTGGCTTGACTCTGAGCTCATGCTAGGGGAATTAATATGGATCTGGAATACTAGTGCTGAGGCTTCAGGGACAATGGCGATGCTCTAGGAAAAGGGATGAGAAAGAACAATCCTGTTAGAGCAAGCAGCTCGTGCAAAAGGTTGCATCTGTGAAACCATGTGGTAAATGTTTAAGGATTTCACAATGATGCATGGATGGATTCTTATGAGATACTACTACAAAACAGGTTGGGGAAGAAATGTTTGGGCCAACTCATAAAGGACTAAAGGTTTTGCATTTCATCTTGTAAGTGATGGAGTCAGTGTTGTATTTCAAGCCTGAAAATGACATATTCATTTTGAAATTGCACTCAATTTAAAAGGTGGCATGGGCATTAATATGAAGAAACAAATCATGAATATACTAGAGTCAGGATGTCAACCAGGTCAACATCCAGACAATAAATTAAGGATTTGCTGAATTTGTATGCAAGCAAGTATATTTTGATGGCTAACACCAATCATGTACAAGAATACCTGGGACAGTTGAATTGAGTTTCAGGAAATGTGGGTAATTTAAAAAATTTGGCAAACATTTCACCTAAAATGAGAATCTGCATTTGGAGGAGAGATTGTCTTTTATCCCTAAATATGTTCCATTTTGAGGAGGGGAAAGAAATGCAGGAATAGTGGAGGACCTGGAGGGAAGTGAGAACATTCTGATATATTATTATGCTGGTACTCAGTCTCTTCTACTAGCTTTGCTGATTCACATGGAACTATAGGATAGTTCCATCAAAGAGATGGAAAAACTTAAAAGCAGACGATATTTGGGTTACTTGACAATAATCTTGGCCAAACAAGATTGGTCTTACTTATTAGATGAATGATGCAGACAGCTGTTTCTTTATGGCAGACAGCTAAACATATATTGTCATATTAGCATTATCAATATGAATCTGCATAGATTTTTTTAAAATTATCACTTATTGTCAAATTGGCTAACATACAGTGTATACAGCGTGCTCTTGTTTTTTGGGGTAGATTCTCCCATTTCATCACTTATGTACAACACCCAGTGCTCATCCCAACAAGTGCCCTCCTCGATTTTTATATTATTTAGTGCTTATATTAATATATATCTTGATATCTCCTCTGTGCATCTATTATAATTACAGAAAAAGGAAGAATCAGAAATTGAAATAAAATTTTTCTTTCAATCAGTTATTCCATAATTTGTTTCCTCTTAGAATCACAAAGAAGTGAGATCAGCTAAGCCAAATCAACTGATGGGTACAGAAAAAACAAAGCACTTAAAAATAATCTTGAATAAGTTATTATTCTAATCTTGTGTTTAACTACCACGTAGGTAAGAAGGACTTTTTAGGAATACAGAGAAATTGCTGAATAATAACTCTTTAATTTAGAGATAATTCATATTTGAACATTTCGGTTTTAACAACTTAAAGTTAGAAACAAATATACTTTTACATTTTAGAGAAAGGGATTTTAAAATATTAAGCTTTTGGGGTATGTATTAAATATTACTTAAAATATTTCTACAGCAGATAAGATATATTCAAAAGATTTCACTCATAATGAAGAAATATACCAAAAGTTTGGCTGCAATATAATTTTTTAAATTGGAGATTTTAAAATGTATTCTAACTTCAGAATTTTATTAATCTATTTTCAAAACTTTTTCTTGTTATAGCAAATCAAACTGCATCCTAGATGAATGTAGGAAATACTATCTTCTCAAACAGAAAAAAAAGGGATGAAAAATAATTTAGTTAAGCAGGCTCCACTATCTCTACTTCTGATTGCAGCAGAACATTGTTATGATATGAAAATAGAAGGTGATTTATCTTCTTCCTAGCAAAATACTTAAAAGTTCACAATGTGTGTGAAAAACAGTTTTGCTATTCATAGTCAAGTGGACTGAATCAGTGGATCAATATTTTGGGTTCCTGTTTATGTTCTTGGCCTTTTTTTTTTAAGTTTGTTTATTTATTTTTTTAATGTTTATTTATTTTTGAGAGAGAAAAAGACAGCAAGCGAGGGAAGGGAAGAGAGAGAGGGAGACAGAGAATCCCAAGCAGGCCCTGCGCTGACAGCACAGAGCCCATCACAGGGTTTGAACTCACGAACTGTGAGATAATGACCTGAGGCGAAATCAAAAATTGGATGCTTAACCATCTGAGCCACCCAGGTGCCCTGTGGTCCTTCTATATTTGCAGACTTTTTGGCCATGGTAGATTCTCTATTATCTATAACTAGGGGTTTGAAGAAGTCAAATGCTGATGATGTCAGCCAGGGCTGCTTGTCAGGGTGAGGATGGGAAGTAACATATTGATGTAGAGGGATGGATGCCTGAATGATAATCACGTGCCCCTTTCAATTGCTAGTTCCTAAGTAATCTTTAGGGTTTTGTTTGCTATAGTTTGTAGTTACCTATTCCTTTTCTTTTATTTTCTTATTTTCAGACTCATTTTATTATTTATTACTATCTTGAAAAAAAAGAATAAAATTTAAAATAGGTTCTTTTAATTTAATCATTGTTCATGGCTCTTAATGAGAACATATTTGGCACAGTGGTGATGAGGGATAGAAGCAAATAAATGTTCACCGTTAGCCCAGAAGGTTGACCTCTAGCCTGCATAGTTTGAAAAGTATGAAACGTGCTGGTTGTTGCACTCTTTTATTTTTTTTTTTAATGTTTATTTTTATTTTTGAGAGCGAGAGAGTGAACAGTGGAGGGGCAGAAAGAGAGGGAGACAGAGGATCTGACGTGGGTTCTGTGCTGACAGCACTTGTGGGCTCGAACCCACAAGCCATGAGATCATGACTGAGCTGAAGTCAGACGCTCAACCGAATGAGCCACCCAGTCACCCCGTGTTGCTGCATTCTCAAAGGGTCTTATGACTATCTGTAAATCTCACCAACAGTTAATACCAAACTGAATAATGAGCACCAGAGAAATCTTGCAAAAGTAGTTTTACGAATAGAATTTCAATGACGTTTATGATCTAATACTCCCTGCATGTCACCTCCCCCTTGAGCACTAAGCATATAACCACCATCTTTGTACAGCAAAAAGTGCAGCTATTTCTGCCCAAGGGTCCTGTCCCTGTGCTACTTAAACAAACTTACAAAGTTGCATCATAAAACGTCTCAAGAATTCTTTCTTGAATATCGTGCTCAATGATCCCGCAACAGTTGGGGGTTCAAACTACTGGATAAGTTATTTTTTGAAAATTTATCAGTTTCCACTAGTCTTAGTAAAACCTCATCTTGGATAATCCTAATCATTTTTTAAGGTTTTTAATATTTGTATTTCTTTCCATAAGCAATTTAAATTATAGCTTTCAAATATTAATTTCTCATATTTGATAATCCTATATAATCATACGGTGTTAATTACCAACTATCTGGATATAGGCCTCGAGTCTGTAATTTCAGCTTCGATATCTCTTCCATGCTGTAGAATCACACACCCAACTGCCTTCTGGACAACTACACCTATAAATCCAAAAGGCAACTCTAACTCATTATGTTCAAAACTGAGCTGACCATCTCCCTCTCTTACATGTTTCATATCTACTGGCATCACCATTTATCCCAAATCCCCAGAAACAATTCTAGGAGGCAACCTTGATTTTTGCCTTCTGTCTCACTGGTCATATTCAATCAACCATCTAGTCTTATCAATTGTACTGCCTTCTACTGTCTGATATTTTAATCTATCAATTTTTCTCCTTTTTCATCATACTACTTTATTTAGGATGTTATTATTTCTTATCTGAATTACTACAAAAGCTTCTGAATTACCACACTTGCTTCTTTCCAATCCATTCTGCACACCGTACGATATATACTGCATTCTGAAGCAGACAGATATTTCTAAAAAGCAGATTTTACAGTTTCTTTTACCTGATCAACAACAGAGGAAGTAATGTATTGCTATTGGGAATGGGGCCCGTGGAGCTAGACACCAGGGTTTGAACTTTGGATCTGCCTTTTACTAATGTGTGATTTGGGGCAAGTTCCTTAACTTCTGTGTTTATATTTTCTTCTCTGTAAATCTATATGCTAGCAATAGTACCAAACTCATGGGGTGTTATGAGAAGTAAATGACCTAATACTTGTGAAGAATTTATTATAGAAGGTAGCAGATTATAACCTTATGATACTGTTGATGGTGATTAATATTGTTATTACCTTTCTCTGGATGTGCTTGGTCTTAAAAATTGCTAAAATCTAAACTCAGTATTGTTTAAAAGGTTTTCTATGATCTTTTTTTTCTAGCTTGATCCATACTATTTTCTCACGCCTCCTACCTTCTATTTCTGGTGATACTAAGAGATTAATTATCTGTTATTTTGTTACTCAAGCTATCATTTAAAGCTCTTCAAATATTAGACAAATGGTTTTTAATTATTAATTTAATTTGGTTTTTAAGCTTTAAACCAAGACCTTCATGCATGAGGCATTTATATCACTGCAATATATTTTTCAGCTTGTGTCATCTTCCATTTTCTTAGTTTTGGGGTTATTTTTCTTAATTTTAATAATGATTCATTAGTAAAATATCCCACGATCACATTGCAAATGGTCTTTTTTTGTGAAGTTTTTCCTCTAAATTACTATATAGCTAATTGAACATTTCATTTGGATTGATTCATTATATCTAAACACTTTCTGCTCTCGTTGCAAGATGTTACTTACTGACTGCCTACTAGATGTTATAAAGTAGATTGAACATACGATTTATTATTTTCACTGGACATTTGGGAGTAGAAAAGGAGTGTTATTAATATTATGTGGAGACAAAAGATATAAAATGGTACTCTTCTGTACAAACTTAAGTGTATGGTCACTCTCTGTTTCTCACAGTAAAACCACAAATTAGGTTTTATTTATAACTTCCATTTTATGGGTAAGTAAACTTGTCTGATGAGTGACAGAACTGAGGCTGGAATCTAGAATCATTCTTTGATGTCCATATTCTTTGTACTACATAGGTTGCCTTAATTTAGTTTTTTTGGCTTTTGATGTCTTCACTCAATCAGCTAACTTAGCTCTAAGCCTTTCAAAAAGGAAGAGAATTCAATTAAATACTTGAAGGAGAAGAGGAATGGTACTCACTGATAGAAACATTTTTGTTGATGTGAAAATAGTGAAGTATCTTGAAAAACATGACTATTCTATCAAGATTGGATAACCCTGTCCTCTACAAAAATTAAAAAAAAAAAGTCATTTTAGTAACTGTTTGGGTCAAAGCAATGTTTTATAGAATTTCCTTGATCATTTGCCAATTTATTAAAAAAAAACAGAGCCGAAGTTCCATCTCATTCTTATGCAAATAAATCTGTTAATACATATGCCTATGCTCAAATATTAACATATATGTATATACTTATGACATATCCAAAGCAATCATATTGTTCCCGTGTTACTGCGGAATTACTATTTTTTGCTCTCAGTCCTCTATAAAACAAATTATGTTTCAGTTTCAGAAAGAAATGCAGTTTTAGTGTGTATTAATCTAAGTAAGAGGCAACTATGGCATCTTATAAATATTAACAGTTTATTCTGAATTTGTAAGTTTGACTTTATTGTGATTTTTAAACTGCTTGTGACTTATAAATTATATATCCATCCACTCTCATGCTGGGTAATATTTTCAAAGTTTCAAACCTGAAATATGCTTTCTAGGGGGCATCTGTTTTGAGAAAATGAATACAACAGAGTTATTATCCTTTGGATTTTTAAAACATATTGGCTCATCCTTATGATTATTCATCATAACTCCAAAGGAGAAAAATAAAACTTAAATCACTTTCTATCTGTAGTTTAAGAACAAAAAGGAAGCAGGCAACAGCTAGCAAGCGGGTGGTGGTGGCATGATCACTGAGTAGAGCACTAATTCTTTCACCTTGTCAGACTGAGAACAACATGCTTTAAGCAACCAGCCACTAAATTCCTTAAGGGAGAAGAGAGATAACTGGAATCTTCCATGTGATAGAACGAGTGGCGGGTGGGTGGGGGGGGGAGGAAACCAGCCCAAGCCATGTTTATGGCTCCAACATTAAATTTGCCTTTGTAATGACTTGATTAAAATGCAGTCCTCAGATCTGGGTCATGTGTATCATCTGAATAGATACATTTATGTTTTCAAATCAAACATTACTGCTGTACTGCATGATTTAGTGTCATTTAGGATAAGCCAACATGTTTTAACTCATATAATGATTTAGATTTAGATACAAAAAGAACAACATTATTAAGAGACCCAAGCAATTGAGCTCCAGAAAATGAATTTGCGGCAAAATTTGTTAGTGTAAATACTGTGTTGACACAATTTGACACCACAATGAAGGTTTTATTTTAAGATCTTAGCATTTGTCTGCCAATAAAAGAACAAGAGTGTTTGCTGTATTCTATAGGCACTTGTGTGGACGGTAACCTCAAAAAGGTTGGAGAAATTTTATTTTAGATATATTGAGATTAGACGTAACCAAAGTGGCTAATCAGCTAATTAATGGTGTTTTAAAAATACAAACTATTGGGGCGCCTGGGTGGCGCAGTCGGTTAAGCGTCCGACTTCAGCCAGGTCACGATCTCGCGGTCCGTGAGTTCGAGCCCCGCGTCAGGCTCTGGGCTGATGGCTCAGAGCCTGGAGCCTGTTTCCGATTCTGTGTCTCCCTCTCTCTCTGCCCCTCCCCCGTTCATGCTCTGTCTCTCTCTGTCCCAAAAATAAATAAAAAACGTTGAAAAAAAAATACAAACTATTGAGAAAACTAAGAAGGCAGAATGAACCAAGAGAGCAAGAGACATGCTGAGAGAAGGTAATATATATATATATGTATATATATATATATATATTCATATATATATATTCATATATATATATATGAATGAAAGTAAATGTGATTGAAATAAACTCTGCCTTTGAAAATCTGAAGTCATAAAACTGATTAACTAGAAGACCAGTGATTAATTTCATTGGAAATGCTACTTACCTTATGAAAGGATTAACCCAAAGGTCTCTTTCATAAGATTTTAAGTGTTTTGCAAGGTATTATCTACTTATCAGAGCCTTGGTACAGAGAAATCTGTAGCTGAAGCATTAGAAGCGAAAGCTAATGAAATGTTAATGAGAGAAAAAATTTTAAAAAATATGTAATTCTGAAAGTAAAAGTCAGCCAGTAAAGTAAGATCTTCTATTCTTAAATTTGGATGTAACCTTAGGATTTCCCCAATGAACTATAGTATCATTGACTGTGTCTCTTTTTAGTTCCAAATAGGAACATTACATTCTACCTATCAGTCTCAGTTACAAAGATTGCCTGGGAATTAACATGAAGTGAGGAATAAGAATTCAGAATTTTGTAGAGGAAAATGGATATCAATTAGGGAGAATCAGGGCATTTCATATGTTTTGGAATTGGAACAATGTACACTACATTGCCCCCTGTTAAAGTAAGAAATTTTACAAAGAATTGACTTGAGGCAGTATATACCCACCCCCCCCCCACCCAAACATGCTGGAATGGATGTGAAACTTGTAGAACTTACATGCCCTTTGATGCATTCAGACAGGTAAGGCCGGCTCTGAGACACAATATTATCTTAAATTATACTGCTGATGAATATTCAATCCCAAAGTTAAGTTGTTTTAAAAGTCATAATTTTCTTCTCCATCTCTATTCCTTATCTAGATACAACTCCTGCCCTTCCCACTTTCTCTCTTGCCTTCGCCATGTAAATATCTTATGTTCAGCACATATTTTAATCTATCTTTGTTTGTGGAACAGAGAGGGTAGTAGCATACCTGATTTTGCCACATTCACTAAAGTAGTTTTATGCCAGTGTTTTTATTTTAACAATAAATAAAGGCATCATTTATAACCTCTGGCATCTCAATTGCACAGATCTTCTAACAGAGATGTTGAGTATGAAGTGATAGATTAAAAATGAAAACATATTAAAATTTACATGGAAGAATTTAATTACTGAGATAAGAGTGGAACATATAGAAATGGGAAAATATTTGTGAAGGAATAGTAGGGTATACTTATTGGTACATTGTACTCAAACAGCGGAAATGAAACTATATCCATCTTTTATCATCTCTTCAATTTTAATATTCATCATTTTTTACTGAGCAATACATTATATTTAAGTGCTCATGACATTTGGACTACCAAGTAAGTATTTTCTGCTTGTAACTATGATTCTATTTAGAAATAAAAATGAAATAATTTGCAGGAGCATAATTTCTCTGTTTGCATTGATTTGCATGCGTAAGTATAACATTGTTTATGCAAAACAAATGAAGGTAAGAACAAAGAAAGCTAAATAAATATGCATTTAGTTTTCATTTCAAAAATTTTTAAATATACACATCTGTAGATGTCTAAGAAACACAATTAAACAATTAATCATTGCATAAACAGGCTAAAAAGTTATGAAAACATTAGCAGAGGGTGCAATTATTTGAATCTTTTATTTATTTACTTTTCTTTTCTTCAAAATAGCATAATTGAATGGCTTGTGAATGTACTTGTGAATGTGTCATTGAGTTAATTAATGGTTAGAAATACCTGAATTAGCAGTTAATCAGAATATGGCCTAAAGAAAGGCTTCCAAAATCCAGCTAAGTATCATAGCCTCCAGGGAGTTTTTGTTTTATTTTATTTTATTTATTTATTTTTTTTAATACAGATGCTCAGACTTTATTTTTGCAGATTTTGTTTTTTCACTTTTTTATTTTTATTTTTTAATTTTTAAAATATGTTTATTTACTTTTGAGAGAGAGAGAACAAGCACAAGCAGGGGAGGAGCAAAGAGAGGGAAACACAGAATCTGAAACAGGCTCCAGGCTCTGAGCTATCACCATAGAGCCCAAAGTAGGGCTTGAACCCATGAACAGTGAGATCATGACCTGAGCTGAAGTCGGATGCTCAACCAACTGAGATTTTCATTCTTTTTGGAGATTTTGATTCAGTAAAATGTGGGAACTGAATATTCTTAAATGGAATCTTACACATTCCGTTTCCAATAATCTTTTCTATTCTTTCTCTGTCATATTTCTCTGCCTACCAGTATCATCCTTTCTCTCTCTTTCTTTCTCTCTATATTATACATACATGTATAATATATATTTAATTTAGCTCTATTGCCGTATTCTCAAAGGTCTGTAGATTCTCCAGGTTTTTAATCTTTGTGATTAAATTTTCGTGATAACTAATTGTATGATTCCATTTATATGAAATGTTCAGAAAAAGCAAATTCATGGGGGCAGAAAATAGATTAGTGGTTGCCAGGGGTTGAAGGAAGAGGGAAAATGGGAGTGACTACTAATGGGTATAGGATTTCTTTTTGTGGTGATGAAAATGTTCTAAAAGTTAGTGGTGAGGGTTGCAGAACACTACAAATGTACTAACAACCACTGAATGGTATGCTTAAAAAGATGTGATTTATTATATATTAATTATATATCCCAATTTTAAAAAGTGATGATGCAAAAACACTTTTTGACGATAACGTAAAATTTGATATTTGCATGTTCTGGACTATTCACGTTACTGCTAAATAACATCTTTTGTCTGCATTTGTTAGTGTCAAGTTGTAGTACTTTATATTCAGAAGTAGAAGAAACATGAAATGGGAGGATTGAATGTATAAAGTATATACTTGGACAACTAAAAGCCAAATACGGTGCACAGTTTTGCAGCTAGAGGAAAACAGTGGGAGAATTGAACCCTGACAGTCCCTATGTCCCACAGACAGGCCCAGGCAAAGACCATGCAACAGAGAGTTGGCACCATGCTCATGTTGTGAGCAGCATTTGGTTTCCACAAAGCAAAATCCTTGAAGTTAGGTTGGGGCTGTCCATGCCATCCATATCCAGCTAATGTCTCATTCATGTGGGACCATTTCCTGTACAGAAATATTCCTTTCTTGTTGCTGTGATAGATTGTCTCACCTTTGGATCCATCGCAACCCTTTTGTATCTCACTTATATGGTTTTTAAAAAAGTGTATTTCAGAAGAAAAGCACAGTGAAAACTATGAGGAGGCGTTAAAAATAATCTCAGATCATCTCTGCTTATCTTGTCATTGATTACCCAGGGATTTTTCTTGAGAATTTTATTACATGACTTTAAAGGGAATCTTCATGTGAAACACAATGTATAAAATGACTGATTCTAGGGTTTTCCACATACTCCTCAACCCTATTAATACATTTATTTTTCTGAATTATTTTTGGGTAAAGAATTTTAATTGAAAAGTGATTTTTGATGTTAGTAAGGTTTTCATTTTGTAAAAAGTAGACTTTACACACAGTATGGAAAGGCAAGAATTAAATTATAAGCAAGTACTGTTAATAAAACATTAATCAAAAAATGTATTCAAAACCCTTTAGAAAGGAAGAGTTATTTTGTTTTTTTTTTAAATTTGTTTTAATGTTTTATTTATTCTTGAGAGATAGAGAGAGAGAGACAGAGCATGATCAAGGAAGGGGAAGAGAGAGAGAGAGGGACACAGAATCCGAAGCAGACTCCAGGCTCCAAGTTGTCAACACAGTGCCTGACGTGGGGCTTGAACTCACAAGCCGTGAGATCATGACCTGAGCCGAAATAATATGCTCAACCGACTGAGCCACCCAGGAGCCCCAAAAGAGTTATTTTATATATGACATTACCATGTCAAATTCCATCCATATTAAAAAGTAAAAGTCCCAGGAATGGAGGAATCACAATATTACAATAAGAGTATTTTTTCCTGGGGTGCCTAGGGATACAGTCCGTCAAGTGTCCAACTCTTGATTTTGGCTCAGGTCATGATCTCGCAATCGTGAGATTGAGCTCTGAGAGCTCAGCTCTGAGCTGTGTGTGGGGCCTGCTTTAAGGCTCTGTCTCTCCCTCTTCTTCTGCCCCTCCACTTGCTCACACTTCCGCTTTGTCCACCTGCCCCCCCCCCCACCAACCCCAGCCAAAAAGTAATTTTTCCTTGACTTGCTGGTTAATGATTAAAACCAGTTTACTTGTTAGCTTACTGTGTATCTGGACTTGTGCTAAATGCATGATATGTGTTATATGGATTCTATTTACCTATGAATTCCATTTTACAGTAGAGGAAATTGAAGCTTAGAGAATTGAAACAGCTTGAACATGTTTAAAAAAAAAAACAAAACTAAGAACAACCAAAACTGATAAATGACAGGACCTAAAGGAGCCTAGAAACACACATTTTTTTAAATGTTTGTTTGTTTGTTTGCTTGTTTGTTTACAGAGTACAAGCAGCTGGAGGGGCAGAGAGAGAGGGAGAGAGAGAGAATCTCAAGCAGGCTCTGGGCTGTCAGCTTGGGATTCTCTCTTTCCCTCTCTCAAAAGGATGACAGATGACTTCCCTTTTAAAACTGGATAATTGAACATGTCTATGCTGATCAGCTAACATAAAGCTAATAAGTATATTTGGGGAAAGCTTTGTGGAAAAAGAGAATTTCCACTCACGACTGAGGTTTTCAATATGCTACCAAGTTGTACACAATCGGCTCATTTATTCTCTTTTGGAGGGCTGTTAAGTTTTGCTGAAATGATAGTCACTTTAATTCAAGAGGAAACAGAAGATGAATCTCCCTTCCTTTTGTTTCAAAACCAGAGAATTTGATTTTAAATATTTTACCTTTTAATTGATTTCCAATTATCCTCAGTTTTATTTTACCATTTTCATATGCAGGGTATACAGTTCTGCTTTTACGGTTTCCTTCTTCCTTTATTATTTTATTTCCTTTGGTTTCTTGGCAATGGAATGATAAATTAATGTTTACTGCAACACATTATCTATGTTAACATATCAGCACTACCCATGGATCTGTTTTCCTTTTCATCACGATAAGAAATGTGCTGCTTGATGATAAAATATATCCCAGACAAGCATTTTGAGGTATTGTTTTCTTGTTGGTATTCTCCGTAGGCATTCTTTCCAAGGGAAGAAAATTTGTCTTCCATTGGCAAATTGTTATTCTGCTCATTACCTTGATCTCATTATAATGTCTTCATCTTAGCAATGCACGATTTCTGTGCACAATGTGTCTTGCTGTGTTTATGTGGGTTTTAGTACTGAGTTGCTGCCTTTGACATGACAGAGGTTTGTGTCCTGACTGGTAGATAAGAAATCTTCTGTGAACAGAGTGATCAACAGAATCACTATGGATCAACAGAAATAGCTATCTGTGATTAGTTAGGTAAGATCAGTGATCTATATATTGAGTCAACATCTATCATGTGCTCCTTGAGCACAGACAAGGATAAAAATGATTTGGAGAATTTGTAAGGAAAATTAAAAAGCTAATTTGAATTAGTTTATAACCTATAATCTAATCGTATTCGCCATACGCAGAACTTCTGATTCTATGGAAATGCGGCTGTGCAGTGATAGAGCTAGAAATTCTTTCCAAAAATTACCTTAGGTATTGCTCTCGTTTCAAACATGAACGTATTCAGGTCACCTCCCTAAGGGGATAAAAATCTCCTTTCAGGAAAGACCCCCACAATTTATGTTTCCACTGATAGTGTATCTAACTTTGGAAGACTTCCCTTGTAACTAGACACTGAAATAAGCTCGTTATGTGCCGTGTATTATTTCCCTCAATAAATCTACCAGTCTCACATTAAAAATAGGAACTACAGACTTCATGGTGTTAAGGAATCTAGGCTTGTCTGGCCTCAGAGGTAGAGTTCTTAATCACTGTATTCAACTCATGAAATGCTTCACATGTTACATTAATGTATTTTTCATTCATCAGACAAAATAAATTCCACAACTTATAAACAAATTCTTTTCTTTTTCTCCTTTCAAGCTTTTTTTGCTTTTCCATTTAGGTAGTATGATTTGGTTTTAAATCTCTGAGAAAAACATATAAGTGAATCAATTGTAAAAAAAATTCTCTCCATAATTTCTTCTTGGAATAGATCTTGCTTCAATTCACCCTCTTTCTTATGAATATACCTTGCTTGTGGATGCAATTCTTCCTATGCCACTTTTCAAATGCCCTGTATTATATTTCAGAAGTTTGTTGTTGTTTTTGTTATTCTATTTTAAAGTAGATTCAGGCATTTTATCTTCCCAATACAGAACTCTTTATTATTATATTTCAATTTTTTTGCTTTTTCTTTTTAGGGTACTGCTGTCTTTGTGACTGATTAACTACTGTATTTACAGATAGGATAATTTTATTGTGACTTTATATGAGATCATTAACTAATAAGCAGACCCTTACATATTTCTAGGTTTCAAGAAACAAGAATGTAAATGAACTTTTTTCCAATTAGCAATTACTCAAATTCACATGGAACTTAAATGTCTTTAATAACATTTTAAAAATGTTTTATTAATTTTTGAGAGAGACAGACAGAGACAGAGTATGAGCAGAGCAGGGGCAGAGAGAGAGGGAGACACAGAATCTGAAGCAGGCTTCAGGCTCCCAGCTGTCAGCACAAAGCCTGATGCAGGGCTCAAATTCACAAACTGTGAAATCATGACCTAAGCCGAAGTCAGATGTTTAACTGCCTGAACCACCCAGGAGACCCTTAAATGTCTTTAATAATTTTATAACAGGTCTAAATAACACTTTCAACCAAACTGTGACTCAACATTTTTTGTTCTTCATTTATATGTAAAGAAAAAGCAGGGTGCCATTTTGATTCACTGATGACAGGACAGAAAATATAAGCAGTCGAGAGTTGGGGTAGTTTTGGGAAACTGGAATAAAGGGTTGAAAGAAGATTTGAAACAACATATCAACAACTGTGTGGGAAGAATCAATCCAAAATATATGAAAATGCTATTCTAATGATTAGAATAATCTAATAATCATCTAATCTAAATGACTACCTTTGGGAGCATTTGTCCTATGCCTATAAATAAGTAGATGCTTTTCTTTTGAGGAGGAGATTTAAACTAACTTTGTAAAAGTTACAAGCAGAGAGAGAGAGAGGGAGGGAGAATTGTTAGACTTTTAGAAGACTGGGGTTTAAAAAGTGTATTGATTATTGTTGCTAAGTATATGATTTCCAACAGAATCCAGAATATATTTTTGATGCATAATATAAATGTGTTAAAAATGTGATAGAATTGTGCAAAGTAACCTAAGTAATAAATGAATATGGATTTCTAGTATTCAAGAACTTTTTGACAAAAAAAAAATTCTTCCTGTAGATCTGAGTAAAATACCAAGAGAAATCAAAATACCAATTTATTCAGGATTTATTTCTTTCACCTGAATATGTGACAGTGATGTTTTGAAAGTTAATACAGAATTATGCAAAATATGCAACTGACACACAGATTTCAACAAGGGTAAATGAGGGTAATCACCAAGCTTTTTCACATTACTGAGAATTGTCAAAATGCTGTGACAGTGCACTTTGCAATGAGTTAGGCGATTCGCACGTTACTTTGTACACATCTTGACTATTGTGAATCTAACAGAGGGCGTTAATAAGGATGGATTTTGCTATCTGTTTTTTTGGCTGGATGAAATAAGATTCTGGCACTTTTGAATTTTCATATGGAGTCTATCTTTGCATGGCTCCCATAGGACTCTCTGTCAAGAGGGATTCAGTCTCTTTGTCAGTTGTATAAGAGAGTTAGTGACATTAAATAGAAATTGTCTTCACTCTATTCTACAAAATATCTGAACCAGAAGAGCTCTACCTCATTTCGATTACCACACTTCACCCTTAAATAAAATATGTGTAAACTAGGATAAGGCGTGAAACTCTATCATGGGATTATAGCATCTCAATCCAAGAAGGTTGTACAAAGACTAGTATTTAAATTGTCATTTTGTTTGGCCTCCTGGCAAGTTTTGCCCTCCTTTAGGTAATACTACCCTCAAGTACACCGTACTTACACCATAATAGGATTTTGAGTAATGAGATGTACGCTTCTCTTTTGTAAAGTGGAAAAAGGGCTATAGCAAGTACTGATGTGGGAAAGGACAAAAGCCCGGCACCTTGCTTTTAGAAAGAGGACGTAAGGGATTTGAGGATCTAGAATTGATTTTGGTAAAACCATCTGTTGTTTACATTAACCACCAGGACACATGTACCTCTGTTTGAAGTCCACTGAGTTCAACAGTTTTAAAAGAAATACTCAGCCTTTTTTTGGAGTTAAAAAAAAAAGAAAAAAGAGTTCAATCTCTAATTGTTCTCTGCTTTGAAGCCTGTTTCACAAGGACATAGGATAGCATCTGGGGGTATAAGGTGGAGAACGATAAATGGTTATATGCCTGGGTAGTTTTTGGGAACTATTCTTCCCTTTCCTTCCTTCTTTCATTCCTGTGTCTGCATGTACAATGACTGTTATTTAATGGTCTCTCTATGTCCTGCCCACTCGAATGCTGTGCACTCTCCAAGTCTCTGACACTAAAGTCTGAAGACAGTGTAACTTGTGATCTGTTTTATATTCTTTAGGCAAGATTTGGACGGATGGGTTTTAAGCCATATTCAGTATCACTGAGTCTAAAGTTGAAATTAAGACCTCCTCAATCTTACAAACCAAATTATGTACTCATTCTCTTTCATTCCATCACTATTTATTAGGCATCCATTCTATTCCAGACACTGGGCTCGGTTTTAAGAAAAATAAGATGTGATCTCATTGTGGAATGAACTCATAGACTTTGGACTTTCAGAACATAATAAGTAAGATTTTGTAATACTATTTGAAAAGAGTTGTAAATAAGATGTACACCAAGTATCTTTGGAGATGTACACCAGAGAGAAAATGACAAATTCTCTCCTGGAGGAATTGGGAAGGCTTTAGCAAGAAGATGACATTTGAGCAGTGAAGGTACTTAAAACACAGTTGTTAGAAAAGATCAATTTCACCTAGAGGCAGAAGACACTCTGCTGCTATATAAGGGACAATGTATTCCACCAGCTCTGTTTTCTATGTATAACATTTCTAAGAAAACTTAGAAATAACAGAACTGAAATACAGGCTGAACTTAACAGTTACTGAAAGGACTGAGAGTTTTGAAATGACCAGCATCTGCTTCTAAGGAGATATTCAGGGATTTTATCTGCCTACTTTAAAAGTATAGTGGCACATCAGGGTTATCTCATTTTAAGATCCAAAATAATGGACTATAGTTTTTGTTACTCTTTTAGTTTTATCATTGCCTTCTGCAATAAATAGATTTTAAAATTATTATCAGTACTTTTGGACTGCTACAACTGAGTTCCAAAAACTGGGTGGCTTACAAACAATAGAAATTTATTTCTCACAGTGCTGGAGGACGGGAAGTCCATGATCAACGTGCTGGCAGATTCAGCGTATGGTGAGGATTTGCTTTCTGATTCACAGACGGATGTCTTTTTGCTATAACCTCACATGGTAGAAGGGGTGCAGGAACCTCGCTAGGGTCTCTTTTAGAAAGGCACAGCTACCATTCTTAGAGCACCACTGTCATGACCTAATCACCTCCCAAGGTGCACTATCAAACACCATCACAATGGGTATTAAGCTTCAATATATGAATTTTAGGGACACAGCCAACATGCAGTCGATGGCAACATCTGCCTAGGGGTTCTTCCATCTGGCACTATTAACATTTTTTCAAAGTTTTCCTTTAAATTCCATTTAACTAACATACAGCATAATATTAGCTTCAGGTGAACAATATAGGGATTCAACAATTCCATACAACACCTATGGCACTATTTAACATTTGAAGCTAGCTTAATCTTTTGTTGTGCATGGGTTGTTCTGTGTTTTGTATTCTGGTTAGCAGCATCTCTAGCCTTTGCTTTTTAGAAGTCAGTAGAACCCCCTGGTTTGTGACAACCAAATATATTTCCAGACATTACCAACTGTCTGTGGGGGGGTGGCAAGATCATCTCAGTTGAGAATTACAGATTTAACTTAATCCCAATGTTTTTAAGACCACTTTATCTTTCTTTTTTAAATCAGATTTTGACCCAGAATCTCTCTTGTCATATAGCATAATATTATTATTACTGTCATTATTATTTTGTGTCTGGATGGTTACTAACAATGTAATTTTCTAAGCAGGGAGAAGTGTTAACTTTCATCACATCTAGGATTTTCTTAGGCAATTCAGCCTGGCTTGGATAATTCACTGAGTGATACAGATCACCTGTTTACTCCCTCAGAGGACTAGATACATTAGATGATTTTAAATAGAATCATAGGAAAAGCACAGGCTCAAGGTGTATTGCTACCCCTGTCTTGCTACCCCTGGGTCATGTCCCGTGCATAATGTTTCCACGATACAACAGAACACAGCTTGAAATTCTTTTGTGAGCTTATAGGTTATAACATATTTCCCCAGTTAGTGGTGGGGAGGGGCAGATGAACAGTAAAAAAACTGCCTGGTAGGAAGAACCGATCCCACTTCAGTCTGAACGAGCTGTGAATGCCTACTACTCCCATCTAATAGAGGCAGCAAATCATAAGAAAATGGAAAAAATAGTTATTGCTCAGAGAATTCTTTGAGATGCTTCCCAATTTAAAACTAGGGGCAGTCAGGCCAGGATACAATACTAAGAACAGAAATAAAACCGCATATTTACCACTTCAGCGCTACTTCTTGATATGAGGGAAAAAAATCTCTTTGCTTACCCTCTGCACTCTCGAGGTTTCTTCATTAAATTGTCAAAAGTTCCATTGAGCACCACAGAAATTGAGTTTCCTGTTTTCAGAGCAAAAGGGAGAACGTTGAATGAATGGTGAATGAACACTGTGTGTTAAAGAAAACTAAGTTCAGCAATCACGTTATGAAATGCAGGATACTCACAGAGAAAGAATCATCCTAAAGTCTGTCTCATTTTTCTAGTTTAGTATTTTATGTATGTGCGAACACATGGAAAACATTTTGAACCAGTTCTCTTCTTAAAGAGAAACCTGTGAAAATTGCACAACTTAGCTAATCAAAATGAGCGATAGCCAGTTGCCAAAGAATGCTCGTTTGAAATTCCGTTCTAGAATCTCCTCTTTAGCATCTATTAAACACAGCTCCATTGGGGTGCTGAGTACAAAATTAAAAAAAAAATCTGTACAAATACTTTCTGGTTTTCAAAGAGCTTCTAATTTACACTGAAAAACTAAATATTTATATAGAGTATTAGTGGTAAGAAAATCAGTGGAGATATATATTTTTTAAATATTCCAACATTTAAATTAATGATAAATACCATATAGTTACAGAGGGAGGCTTTTCTGCAACTGTTTGGAGGACAAAATCTAGTTGCATTTATATAATGATGAAATTCTAGGCATGAAGTCCATTTTTTGTACAAAGTCTAGAGTAAAAACCAGGATGATATGGGTGCTAATCTACAGATCTATTTTTATTTTATTTTGCTTTTTACTAAAGCAGGCAGGCACATTTTTAATGAGTTATATAGTGCTGTAACATCTCTCCCCACTTTCCTTCCATATGCATATTCCATTCTCCAGAAAAAAAATCTGCAATTCATAGTTATTTTTTCTTGAATTTAACTCATAGTTCTAAATACTATACTAATTTTTCTATTGTTTAATTTATAGATTTTGGTCATAGTTTATTGACTTATAATAGTTTAGTGTGCTAGGTCTCATGTGACACCCAATTAGTTCAATTAGATGAAGATGGAAATTGCTAGATAGGTTTCTAATGAAGCTTCCTAAAAAGGGGAGTGAATCAGCTGGCAGGCACTGCTTACAATTCCCTCTAAATCTTTTCTTCTTCTGGGAAGAAGGAAATAGTGACTAATTGCAGCACCTTTCTTGTGATCATGAAATCACACCAAGAAAAGGAGAGGTTGTCAGCAGAAATACAGCCCATAGTAGTCCTCAATGACATCCATGTTCTAATCCGAGGAATGTGTGACTATGTTGCTTTACGTGGCAAAAAGGACTTTGCAGGTGTGATTAAGGATATGGATACATGATTCTTTAAAAACAAAGACCTTTCCTAGCTGTGGTCAGAAAGAGACATGATAATTTAAGAAGGGTTAGAGAGAAACCTACTTTTTTAAAAACAAAAAGAAACTCTATTTATGAAGAACTTCTGACTTTCTTAAAGATGTAAGCATTTTTTTTCACAGTTATGGTTCTAGAGAGTTGGTGATTCCAGTGTTCAAGAAGTGTATTTAAAAAAAATAAGTATATATCAAAATTAATTGCAAAAACAAACCCACACCAACCACACACAGCTGAATGAATGAATGAATGAATGAATGAATGAATGAATAAATAAATAAATAAAGCCAGCTTTTAGTTGTCTTGGAATGTACTGCCATGGATTTCAACTGTTCTTTGAAAAACGCTCACCACTTCTTTGGAAATCACTAGAGATGGAGTCAGTCACAGAAGGAAATGTCTTTTAACAAGCAAGCTGCTTGTGATGATTACATTTATATGTCAGCTTGACCACAGGGGGCCTGGATATCTGGTCAAATATTATTCTGGGTGTTTCTGTGAGGGTATTTTGTACGAGCTTAACATTTATGTATGTATGTTTTGTTTCAAGTTTCTATTTAAATGCTAGTTAATTAACATGCAGTGTAATATTAGTTCCAGAAGTAGAATTTAGTGATTCATCACTTATATATAATACTCAATGAATGGGCTTAACATTTAAATTGGGGGCACCTGGGTGGCTCAGTCGATTAAGCGGCCGACTTCGGCTCAGGTCATGATCTCACGGTCCGTGAGTTCGAGCCCTGCATCGGGCTCTGTGCTGATCCCCTCGGAGCCTGGAGCCTGTTTCAGATTCTGTGTCTCCCTCTCTCTGACCCTACCCCATTCATGCTCTGTCTCTCTCTGTCTCAAAAATAAATAAACGTGAAAAAAAATTAAAAAATAAATTGGTAGACTGAGCAAAGCAATTTGTCGTCCGTCATCCAATGAATTGAAGGCCTAAATAGACAAAAAAGGCCGGTCCTCCCCTACCTAAGAAAAATTCTTACTGCCTTCCTACCTTTGGGCTGTGACATCAGCATTTTCCCTTCTTTGGATATGAACTGAAACACAGGCTCTTTCTGGTTCTTGAGCTTGCCAGTGTTTGGACTATAGACGTTAGTTTTGAGTCCTGTTCCCCCCGCTCCAGTGTCGGTTCTTGAGTTCTGCCAAGAAATAATTTGGAGCCAAACTCTTAAGCAAGCTAGTGTTTAACAGGGGTTAAAGCTAAAGTACACCCTAAAGGTGGGAAAGGAGACAAGCCCAGAAGCGGCATCTGTACTGGGGTAAGGGGGGTCTTACCTGAATCTGGGTTGAAGAGTCTCACTATGGGCGGTCTTTGTTCTCCAATCACCTGGGAGTCTCCTCCTACAAGTCAGTAGAGGGTAGCCTATGACCAAGTATGATCCTTAGGGGACCAGTCATGGCAGCCATCCCCCTCAAGGCAGGTCAAAACCGTGAGGTAAATGTATTGTAATGAAGCTAAAGGTTACTTTAGGGCAGTGGTTATGGGGAAGAGTGCACACGTGTGCCCCAGGGTTTTTACCACCAATTGTGGGAAACTTTCCCTTTGCAGCCCTGCAGGTGGTTAGAGGTTTCTATCTTTTAGATATCTTTTTGAGTTTTATCTTTTTCAGTGGTTGTTAAGTCTCATTCTTTGCTCTAATCTAGCTAAGTGCCTACTCTGTCAGAACTACTAGAACTATACCATTGGCTCTCTTGAGTCTTTAGCTTACCATTGCAGATCTTGGGACTTGTCATCCCCTATAATTGCAAGAGTCAATTCCTTATAATAAATGTCTTTTCCTGTCTCTTTCCCTCTTCTCTTTTCCCTACATACACACACACACACACACACACACACTATTGGTTTTGTTTCTCTAATAAACAACTTGATTAAAACTACTTGCTTCTTAGAAAATACAATAAGATTACAAGGCCCAGCTGGTTGAGTAAATGGTTCACCACCAATTCACAGGGAGTTTACAGGCTGATGAGATCAGCAGTTGTTGGCCTATGGCGCACAAAATAAGAGCATTCACTGAAAGTGGAAAAAGAATATTGAGGGGAAGGATGTTTCCCTCAGTTCCCACTCAGCCTTTTAGCTTACTAACAGTAAAGAATGTGTTCTGCAACATCTCAGGGAAAACATTTGAAATGATTGTAAAAAAAAAGTCTACCTAGTATTACTTCCCAGAAAGGCTGTCTCTGAAAAGAAAGAGGAACCCACACAACGTTTCCCTGGAGGGGAGGAGGAAGCGTTCTGTCTCCCATTCACTTTGGCTCCTATATAAGACATCATCCAGGAGACTGTTCTACCAAAGCTCCACCCCACCCCCACCCACACTCCAGTCATGTCTCTCATAGGATGGTAACTGAGATGTGGAAAGATACTTGAAGCACATCTCAAAGTTAATGGAACCATGCAACACTTGTACAGTCAGATGGAGGAAAAGTAAACCTGCTCAAAAATATCATTGTAAGTCACATTTGCATTGACATCATTTTTATAAAATAGTATCTCACTGTGGGAAATCTGCTTTGACTTTTCTCTGCTTTATCCACAAACTTATTCCTCCAAATACAAATAACTGTTGAAATTCAGGCAGTGAGTTGGCTGTCTCTGTGTCTTCAAGATTGGCTTTAAATCTCAGGACATACCCAGAAGAGAAGTATTTACCATTGAACTGGTGGAACTTGGTTCCCTTTTCGCTCCACTAATAAACCAAAAGCCAAGGAATTTAGGTGGTCTCTAGAAACTGAGGATGGCAAGGAAACCAATTCTTCCCTAATGCCTCAGTAAGGAATGCAATCCTACTGACACTTTAATTTTAGTTTAGTAAGACTCATGTTGGATGTCTGACCTATGGAACTATAAGATAGTAAATTTGTATTTTTAAGCCACTTAATTTGTAGTAGTTTATTATGACAAAAGAGAAAGTTAATGTAGAAGCCAATTGTCAGAATACAGAAGAAAAATAGAAGGAACCTAGGACAATAATGATCGCCTGTAGCAAAGGAGGACTACATTTAAACATTGTGTGTTTGAGAGAGAGAAAATGAAATCTCCATCTTCTATATGCCATTGTTTTGTAAGTCTCATTATTAAGATCCATTTTTTCACTAATTCAATGAGGAGTTCTCTTATACATTCTTTTCTCTTCCCTCATCCTCTAAATTAATAGTTTAATTTTTGCTGAAGTGAATATTCAGTGTTTATATTATTAAAACAATATAAGTAATTATTTTTGAGCTAAGAAATCTACTATTGTATCTTTTCCTCCTTTGAAGAATATTTTATTTTCCAGAAGTGTGAGTGTATGTGTGTGTTTCTAAATAGTTAAAGCTATCAACTTAGCTATTAATTCTGTTTTTCTATTCTTGAGCATCTCCTGGAAGCTTCCATTTGCCTTTGCCATCCAGACTGGTTATACTATGGGCTTGCTGGCCACCCTCTATTTTGAGGAATACTTTTGCCTCTTTTCTGTGTTGGATCCTCTGATTCTTGGATTCTTGGATTAATTTTCTTGGTTTACTTGTTTTGATGGAATATATAGTTTAATAGATTTCTGAGAAATCTACATGGAAAGTACATTTTTAAAGGATTACACATGTCTGAACCATTTTAATTCTTATTGCACACTTGACTGATATTTAGGATAGGTAGACATTATAAGGTATTTTTTTTCCTCAGGATTTTGTTCCATGTACAATAATTTTGTCATCATAATCATTATAATCATTTTGTTCCATAATTATATAACTTTTAGTATTTGTATTGAAAAGTCCCATACTAATAGCATGAGCCATTTCTCTGGAAGCTGTTAATGTTCTCTCAGTATCAGGTTTCTGAAAATTCCCAGTGTTTCATCTTGTGGTGAAACTTTTCCCAATAATTGTGCTGGGTTCTTGGGGGTTTTTTCCATCTGTAGACTCATTTTCTTCAGTACTGGAATATGTTCTTATATTATTTCTTCAGAATGCTTTTTATCTTTTGCATTCCTAGTTCAGGGATTCCTATTAGATGCTAATTTTCTTGAACTTTTATTTCCTTTCCTCCTATTTTCTTTCTTTTGCATTTTTTTCTACTTACCATATTTCTTGAATTTTATTTTCCAACAGTTTGGCACTTATGTTGATTTTTTCTTTATGGTCTCTTTAACAAATTTTTTTAATGTTTATTTTTCAGAGAGAGAGAGAGAGAGAGAGAGAGAGAGAGAGAGAGAGCGCGAGCATATGGGGAGAGGGCTGAGAGGGAGACAAAGCATCCAAAGCAGGCTCCAGGCTCTGAGTTGTCAGCACAGAGCCTGATGCAGGGCATGAACCCATGAGATCATGACTTGAGCTGAAGTTGGATGCTTAACTGACTGAGACACCCAGGCACCCTTCTAATCATATTTTTAGCATCTTGCTATGATTCATGAATTAATGCATGTGTTTACTCTCTGTATATATTATCTTTAAGCTGTTTCTTCTGTTTGTCCATTGTCTTGGTTTGTAATAGTGGAAGTTTGGTAAATTTTTCACAATGTTTTCTAGTTTCACTCATATTTAAATCAGTAATTAAGGAAAATTTAGAAGTTTTATGGTCCTGCTCAGTCTTGTCTACAGATTGGTTTTACTGGAACGATTCTTCCAGGGGAAGACCCTTAAATGTCGCTTTATGTAAGTCTCTTCTCTGGTGTGTTCCAGGTTCCTCAGGAAAAGGTCTTTTAGCCTCTTGCCTTGGGACAATTAATATGCCCACTTGATTTATAATTAATCCTTTATTTTCAGTCCATCACAGCATTTTCTCTCTTTTCTGTGCCTATTTTTCTCAAGTCCAGATCTTTTCTGGTTCTATTTTTTTCTAGAGAATTATTTTCCCACTTCCTTCAAACATAAGAGAGTAGTATTTGCCTGGTTGAGACAAGAGGGAGGATCTTTACATGCTCTTTCTTTAGATTTGTCATCTCTGCTTTACTGCAGACTCCTGTGGCAACTAGTGCTTCCAATTATGAAGCTTTCTGGGGATTTGCAGAGCAAATGAACTTGAGTCTTGTTGACATCTTCATTCACCTTTCTGTCCTCTATAAATTCAGTTTGTACTTTTTAATCTTTCATTCCTTTTAAAAAATCCTTATTTATCTCTTGAGAGAGAGAGAGAGAGAGAGAGAGAGACAGAGAGAGAGAGAGAGAGAGAGAGAGAGAGAGAGCGCAGTCAGGGGAGGGGCAGAGAGAGAGACAGAGAATCCCTAGCAGGGTTGGAACTCAGGAACCAGAGCTAAAATCAAGGGTCAGATGCTGAACTGACTGAGCCACTCTGGCTCCCATAATCTTTCATTCTTTATATGTGGTGTTTTGCATTATAGATATCTACTAACTTCTTTGAAGATGAAGTTGGTGGATCCCATTCTAACTTGAATTGTATTTTGTTACTTTGATTTGCATTTTTAAATAAGCATAAAATAGAGTTTTTGCCTTTATCTTAAAGCTGAAATTCCATTTTAGATATTTAATGATATAACCACATTTCTAAATAAGTGACATGATTTTTTTAAAATAAAGTCTTTTTTTAGCAAATAACTTAAAAGTTATCTACTATACAGAAGCAAAACAATAGTTTAATTAATTTTAGTTGCTTAATTTTAATTAGTTAACATCAGAACATGAACAGTTTTAATCATATAATTTGTTTAAAAAGTCTGTTCAAAAATTAAAGGGCAGGTAAATTTAGACATCATTTAGGCAAAACCACTCACTTAGAAATGATAGTTCTCAAAATATTAAGTTCACAGTCTTTGTGGCTGTGGCAGTATGAACAAGGCCACTGATCACAGAAATCTCAATATTGTATTTGTCTCCACTGTATAGCTTTATATTTTGCTTGTATTTTATGGTAACATAAAGGGAACAGATTAGTGAGTGAACAAGTAGAGGTCAGAAATATAAGAAAAAAACCAAAGCATGAGGAAAGAAACAATAATACATTTAAAATTTTTTAAGTGTTTATTTATTTTTGAGAGACAGAGAATGAGTGGGGGAGGAGCAAACAGAGAGGGAAACAAAGATTCCGAAGCAGGCTCCAGGCTCTGAGCTGTCAGCACACAGCCTGACGTGGTGGTTGAACCCACAAACTATGAGATCATGACCTGAGCCGAAGTTGGACGCTTAACCGACTGAGCCACCCAGGCGCCCTAACAATAATACATTTTAGAGTCAGATGTGTATGATAAGACAAAGAAATACAGAAAGACCCTGAGATCTACCATTAACAAACTAGTCACTAATGTACTTTCACATCTCTATTTCCATGTTTTACCGTATACCATTATCTAAATTTGAAATGCTTGAATAGAAGTTTGGGAGGTTGTGCGTGTGTGTGTTGATACTTGAACCTAATGTAGAAACCAAATTATGTTTTGTTTTTTTTTTTTAATTTTTTTTTCAACGTTTATTTATTTTGGGGACAGAGAGAGACAGAGCATGAACGGGGGAGGGGCAGAGAGAGAGGGAGACACAGAATCAGAAACAGGCTCCAGGCTCTGAGCCATCAGCCCAAAGCCTGACGCGGGGCTCGAACTCCCGGACCGCGAGATCGTGACCTGGCTGAAGTCGGACGCTTAACCGACTGCGCCACCCAGGAGCCCCCCTAATTATGTTTTATACTATTCGTATAGTATTTCTATTTGTATTAATTCCTTAGGTGGATTACAAACTGGTTTTATATCCCAACATATAGCAAAATGCCTATATATGGAAGCTATTTCATAAGTCTTTGAATTGAAGTTCACAGCAAATCCCCGCATTAACTAAGCCCACAGCAAATCCC
The DNA here is from genome assembly GCF_007474595.2 of Lynx canadensis. NCBI lineage: Eukaryota > Metazoa > Chordata > Mammalia > Carnivora > Felidae > Lynx > Lynx canadensis. The sequence continues at coordinate 149,568,622 of NC_044303.2, read as the reverse complement.
CAATAATCTTAACTTATAAGGTCATCATTTTCTATGCCATTTTTTTTTTTAAATTTTAATCGTAAGATGATATGAAAGCAGTTTTTTTTTTTTTAATTTTTTTTTTCAACGTTTATTTATTTTTGGGACAGAGAGAGACAGAGCATGAACGGGGGAGGGGCAGAGAGAGAGGGAGACACAGAGTCGGAAACAGGCTCCAGGCTCTGAGCCATCAGCCCAGAGCCTGACGCGGGGCTCGAACTCCCGGACTGCGAGATCGTGACCTGGCTGAAGTCGGACGCTCAACCGACTGCGCCACCCAGGCGCCCCCTCTATGCCATTTTTGAAAACAGTTGCACCATTTTAAATTTGTTTTCATTCAAAACCTAAGTATAAAGGAAATGTCTTATGTGTTGGCAGTATTTTAATTCTTGTTTCTCTCTCAGCACTTCTCACAATGTCTTCCGCATAGAAAATTCAATGTGCCTGGGTTGATAGAACAAATTGCAAAGAGATGCACTTAGGTAGAGGGCAAAAGAGTACGAAAAATGTATACTGACAATGAAATCAAAAGACAGAAATATATCTCTATTTTCTTGGTGAATCATCACAAAAGATATAATCAAAACCAAGGTATTTTATGCTCTTGTAATTTATAAACACTGAGATGTCAGTCTACCTTGTGTAGCAGGTATTCCTGTGTGTGTGAGTGGAAAGCACAGGGAGGCTAACACTTATTCAAAAATCACCTGGCACTAAGTGACAAATTTATTATTAATATTATTATTATAATTATTAATATACTTATTATCATATTATTATATTAGTGGTGATGATGAGGGTAGATATGGCTGCCAAGTATTTATGTTTTCATAAGTACAGTTACACAAGGGAATATCATATCTAAATACTAGTCCTGTGCACTTGATGAATGTGAATGGCCTGGTCACTTTTCCCTACTCTTAAGCAATACTATTAATTTCAGAACCTGGGGATAGGAACTGTGTGAAAGAAAACATTTCTTTTTGGAGCAATTCCTTTTAGCATTATATATAACACAAAGGTTATAAGGAAGCCGTGTGCTGATATGGGGATAAGAAATAAATACCATACTTGCTAACTCTAACAATTTAACAATGGAATAAAAAGAATATTTAATTATCACAGGGAATTATTTATTATTATTAACTTCTTTAGGTGATGCTGAAAAGAAGAGCAAAATAAAGGGAATTTCGGTTTCAGAATAGGTGAGTCTAGAACAATTATATATAAAGATAGATTTAAAATACTCAGAGTTTAAGGGTACCTGGGTGGCTCAGTCCATGAAGCATCTGACTTCAGATCCAGTCATGATCTCACACTTCATGAGTTTGAGCCCAGCATCGGGCTCTGCACTAAGAGTGAGAGTAGAGAGCCTGCTTGGGATTTTCCCTCTTTCTCTGCCCCTCACCCACTCATACTGTCTCTCATTCTCAAAAATTGATAAATATTTTTAAAAAATGCTCAAAGTTTAAATAACATAAGTAGCTGATGAGTTCCTATGATGAGCATCATCATAGAGGAAATCTTTACCCTGTAATTTATCTCATTATGAATATGTTTAAAATTTTTTTTAAATGTTTATTTACTTTTGATAGAGACTGTGTGATAGGGGGAGGGGCAGAGAGAGGGAGACACAGAATCCAAAGGGGGCTCCAGGCTCTGAGATGTCAGTACAGAGCCCCACGTTGGGCTGGAGCCCACCAGCTGTGAGATCATGACCTGAGCCAAAGTCTGGCACTTAACTGACTGAACCACCCAGGCACCCCTGATTATGAATACCAAATTGGCTGAATTGATTATATCCCATATATATCTTTCATTATTATTGATATCAAGCACATAAAACATATGAGATCTTATGCATATGGTTCTTTCTCTTTAAGATTTAGATTGAAAATCTTACTCAACTTCTAGGTTATTAGTTGCTGAAGTTTTTAATTTCTCTGTTTTAGAAGTAAACATGATACAAATTAAATTTTCTTATGTGTTAAATTGTTCCTCTTAGGAACATTTTGCTTTGTCCCATGTTTCCTTTCATCAAAAGTACTTTAAAACTACTTGTGGAGATAGAAAATTAGTATGTAACATGTCCATATTTTAATTTCTAAGTCCTGACAAATCAATTGAATTTAAAACAGTAAAATGAACCAAACAAACAACCGTGTGACTGGTATCACTTCTTCCCATAATCAAAGTTATTGAGAAATATTTATCAACATGAATCCCCTTAGTCCCAGGTGCCTATATGATATGGTGCAATATATTTTTTTTCTAGACTCCAAGTTCTCATTCAACTGGGCTATATTTTCATCATCATTATCATAATAATTATAAATTTTAAGGACTAAATGCATGTGAATCACGCTGCTAAGGTCTTACATGTGTATTACCTCACTTAATACGGGTAATGATGCTATGAGGTAGTTATTACCTCTATCATCCAGGTAGGGAGAGTAAGGTACATGGAGAAGGTTAGACATCATCCAGGGTCTACAGAGAGTAGTACTAGAACAAGACTCAAGTTTGGATAGTAGGATCAGGAACAATTGCCCTCTTGAAGGTCTTCAGAGATGGATGTGTTTTAACTTCAAAATGAAAAAAAAAAAAGGATTGGATTAGACATTGAAGTAGAGCTGAAAATAATAATCTGTAATCACAAAATATTTGTTAGAATTGTAATGGGACACTGAAATCTTATTAAGGTGCTCACTAGTACTTCCTTTTTAAAAAATCTATTTTATCTCAATTTATCTCACCTTAAATACATCTGAGTAGACTTAAGGGTGTTAGGAAGTGTAGTCTTTTGCAGAATTTCTGTAAGTTAAAATTAAATATTCAAAATGAAAATAGAATGATAAACATAGTGTTTTATTTACAATATATTATTTATGAGAATTAAAAGGCCAATATAGAAATTTGCATATCTAGGGGCTCCCGGGTGGCTCAGTCGGTTAAGCGTCTGACTTCAGCTCAGGTCACGATCTCATGGTTTGTGGGTTCGAGCTCTGTGTTGGGCTCTCTACTGGCAGCTCAGAGCCTGGAGCCTGTTTCAGATCTGTTCTCCCTCTCTCTCTCTCTGTCCCTCCCCTGCTCGCACTCTGTCTTTCTCCCTCAAAAATAAAGAAACATAAAAAAAAAATTTTGCATATCTAATTTTTCATGGATATTGGTTTTTCTCAAATGATAAGTAATTTTGGAGAATGTTACCTTTTTAAGTTACTTTAAAATTCATTCAAGGGTTTACTGACACAAATTGTAATAACATAACATTAAACTATTATGAATCAGAGTTAAATATGAAAGTATTTGTTTTTTAAACTTGAGTAGAGATAAATCCATTTTGAAAATAATGTTTATATTTAAATAAAGAGCAGATGTAAATGACTTGACATGAACTGACAATTTGTTGTTACAATTTACTATTCCACAAAAAGTTCAAATGACTCCCTGAGGTAAATTTTCTATGTGTAATGATGGTTTAATTTAATTGTTTACTAACAGATATGAATTCACACATGAAGTTCAGTTTTTTAATTTATTTTTTTAATTTTTAAATTTTTATTTATTTTTAATTTTTAATGCTTTTTAATTTTATTTTACAGAGAGAGAGAGTCAGAGTGCAAGTGGGAGAGGGGCAGAAAGAGAAACCGAAGGAGGCTCCAGGCTCTGAGCTGTTAGCACAGAGCCTGATGCGGGGTTTGAACTCATGAACTGTGAAATCATGACCTGAGCTGAGGGCAGATGCCCAACCGACTGAGCCACCTAGCTGCCCCAATTTTTTAATTTACAATGTTAAAGTTAAAATCCACAGATCAGTGTGTGTGTGTGTGTGTGTGTGTGTGTATGTGAGATTGTAGTCCATGATTTTCCTAATCAACTTAAAAAAAAGTGTTCATATTAATCTTTCACTGACATATATTGATGAGGGAGCATAAGGCAAGCTGAGGGCAAATTATAAGTTAGCACACACCCCCAGCCCCGGTGGAATATGTGTAATATTCCTCGGACACTCCTGGTTACCCAATAACAAAGGAAAAGGTGTAAGTGCTTGCCATGGTAATGTGGGAAACGAAAGCAGTTGAAAAATTAAATCCCTTTACTGCCTACAGCCCACTGACAAGTCCTTGAAACAGGCACAGTGACCTCCCTCTAGGAGCTCAGCTGCCTCGATGATGACACTTTGTTAGGGGCAAAAGGGAATCTTGACTTAACATTATCCTGATCCCCCCCACCCCCCAGGATCCTGTAAGTCTACTTTAACATATAAAAAATTCCTATGGAAACTTCTTTTATCTCAACAACCCCAAGATATATGCTGGCAATCATACTCCAAGCTTATGGCCCCCTGATATACATCTGAAGGTTCTCATAAATGAGGTTTTACAAACGGTAATAAGTGGCATTTTCATAACAGCTGCTGGCCCCTCAAGGGTCTGGTAACTTTGCTTCCAAAATTCCTTAGAGACTGTATCCCTAACTCCCTCCCAACCTGAAGAATATAATCAATTAGCCGTCACAACCCCAGTGCAGATCTTTCTGCCCACAGGTCTTGTCCCCAGGCTTTAATAAAATAAACTTTTTCCACCAAAGATGTCTTCAAGAATTCTTTCTTGGCTGTCAGCTCTGAACCCCACCATCACCCCAAACATCATCAATGGTGATGTGAGAAACAAAGGCAAATGAAAAATTAAATTCCATTACTGCCTACAGCTCATTGACAAGTCCTTGAAACAGGCAGAGTGATCTCCCTCTAGGGATTCAGCTGCCTCAATCATGACACTTTGCTAGGGGCAAAAGGGAATCTTGACTTAACATTATCCTGATCCCCAAGGATCCTGTAAGTCTCCTTAAACACATAAAAATTTCTTTGCAAACCTCTGTTATCTTTAACCCCCAAATATATGTTGGCAATTATACTCAAGTGTATGGCCCCTGATATACATCTGAAGGGTCTCATGGCTGAGATTTTACTAAACCATAATAAATGATGTTTTCCCAACAACAGCTAGCCCCTCAAATCCTGGAAACCTTGCTTCCCAAATTCCTTACAGACTTTCGCTGTCCCTAACTCCCTCCCAACCTGAGAGTATATAATCAGTCACTCTTCACAACTCTAGTGCAGCTTTTTCTGCCCACAGGTCCTATCCCCGGGCTTTAATAAAATCACCTTTTTTGCACCAAACATATCTTCACGAATTCTTTCTTGGCCGTCAGCTATGAACCTCACCATCACCCCCAAGCCCCATCATATATCACGATATTTTATGTAAATTTTTGAACTTTCACTAGGCATCACCCGATACTTTCTATTCATCTCTCATAAATTTGTAAACAGGCTGTTCTTGTACCATGTTCTTATTTCTCTCACCTTTCTTGATGGATGCTGCACATTAAGTTACTTTAGACATCTTCAAAACGCTCTGAAATCGAGTTTACCGAGACATTTAAAAATGATATTATTTATATCAACATGCCAGTTATGAATTTAGTCTCTCAGCTTTAAATCCACATTGGATTGCCTTTTTTGTGACTCTGGAGCTGGATCCTGGAACTATTCCTTTTTTGCCAGCCATCCTGAGACGAAGCTTTGTCAGTTGTGTGCATTAGAGGGACATGGGAAAGCAAAGAGATTTCTCTTCTGGAGCTATGTGGGTTGCTATAGGCAGGATCCTAGAGTGCATATGGTTTCTGAAGTGACCTGAACTTGCAGCAGTGACCCGAACTTGCAGCTTCTGTAGGACTAGGCTTGTGGAGGATCTTGCTGAATACAGTCAGGTAGAGTGGTACCTTCTCTGAATGGCCTGCCCCAGAACCCGCTCAGGCAGCTTGGTAGTGTTTAGGAGGAAGACCTTCCTCTGCCCTGTGGTCCTTCTAGCAGAACTTAAAATCAAATTGACATGAAACAAATTAACACGAAAAAAACCCAAATTTAGTAGGTTACCTATGGGGAATCCACATAGATATGAAATTCCAAAGGTCACACGTGTCTCATATGAGCTAAGGAGAGGAGTATGAGGCTGAAGATACAAAGGGGAGAGAACTCATTAGCTAGAAGGTGAAAGGACATGTTTGGAAAAACAAGATTGCTCTATTATGAAAATAAATTCCTTAGGTAAAAGGGAGTCTCTGTTAATAGCTCTCTTTCTATTATAGGATCTCCATTCCAATGTAAGTTTAGGCAGTTGTGGGGGAGACAGAGAGATTTTCCTGTATCTTCTGGATTTTGATTACTTTTAACTCAAAATAATCTTTATGCCAAAGTGGCCCATCTTGGGGCAGCCTGCCCTGAGTCCCTGCTGTAGCCTCACTGAATGTCTCCACTACCCAGAGTAACAGCTATTTACTTTCCAAGGAGGTCTGGAACTCAGCCCTTTTAAATGACCAGCATGGGGAGGGAACTCTTCTATGTGTGTTTCTTTCCTAGGGTGCTCTGTCTGAGCCCTAGGGGTAGTAGCTCTCTTCTACATCTTTTACTCTTATGTTCTTTAGAGTTCTTTTACTCCTTTCTAGCCAATCCTCTTTTCTCTAATTTTCTATTATAATTGGCAATTCTTTATATTAAACTTTCCCTGTTCAAATTACTGTATAGTTTGTCTTCTGGTTAGACTCTCATTATTAATATAATCAATAATAAACTATTATATATAATATAAATCTTCAGTAAGACTGAAGATTCTTCAGTGTATATTGTTGAAGAGGTGTCTATGTATAAGATATGCCTACAATGATGAGGACCATGAGGCAGGCTGAGGGGCGAAGCATAAGCTAGCAACACTCCCAACCCCCACCCAGGTGGAATCTGTGTGATATTCCTTGGACACTCCCAGCTACCCAAAAACAAAGGAAAGGAGTTTAAGTGCTTGTCATGGTGATGTGGGAAACTAAGGCAAATGAAAAATTAAATTCCCTTACTGCCTACAGCCCACTGACAAGTCCTTGAAACAGGCAAAGTGAGCTCCCTCTAGGGGCTCAGCTGTCTTGATTATAACACTTCACTAGGGCAAAAGAGAACCTTGGCTTAACATTGTTTCAACCTTGAGGATCCTGTAAGTCTATTTCCTTTATCTCAACTGGCCACAATATATGCTAGAAATCCTGCTCTAAGCTTATGTCCCACTCCCACCTCCCCACCCCAAATGCATCTGAGAGGTCTCATGACTGAGGTTTTATTAAACGGTGCTAAATGGTGTTTCCCTAGCAACAGCTAGCTCCTCAACATGCTGGAAACCTTGCTTCCAAAATACCTTAGAGACTTACTCTATCCCTGTCCCCTTCCAACCTGAGGGTATATAATGAGTTACCCATCACAACCCCAGGACAGCTCTTCCTGCCATGGGTCCCATCCCCATGCTTTAATAAAATCACCTTTTTGCACCAAAGATGTCTACAAGAATTCTTTCTTGGCCATTGGCTCCATACCACCCCACAAACCCCCACCCCCAAAAAACTTCTTCAGATGATACCTATGGAGTAGATAGACCAGGAACTCACCAAACCAGCATTTATTTATAATACAACTTCCTTATAATAACTTAGTTTACTGTGACCTTGAAACATAGCTAATAAGGCACTGGAAAGCATTTAATTAATGGAGGTAACTCACCTAGGCAAATAAATTAATCCAAATAATCACAACAAGATAGTTTTAAACATATCAACCTGGCAAGTTCCTTGTCAATTTTATTTTCATATTGAAATAAATAAATTTAATGCATGAATGTGTAGGAGTAGTTATTCCTAGACAATTTTCTATCCCTGTTATTAGCAAGTGATGCATGAGTCCAGGCAGACTTCAAAGGTTTAAAACAGAAAGGTACTTAAAAGGTACTTTACTTCAGATATCTCCACTCTAAAAATGCCTATTAAGGTAGGAGTCAAGGTAAGGAGTTCTACAAATCCTAAGTAGAACAAAGTAAACACTAACCAAGGAGTGACTTCATCATCTAGGCGTTCTTAGCAGCTAGCACAGGTCCTCATGCATTTTGGGCACTTAATAAAATGTGTTAAATGGATGGGTGGATTTAGCTATATGTGTCTAGGATTTTCCTTTTCTTTTTATAAAGTAAAATGTTAAAAGAAGAAGAGTTTAAAACTATAATATTATGTATCTATTATAGAAACTAATCTTTGCTTATGAAGTATAGCCCTAATTGTAGGTAGTCAGGTAGTAGCTGTTTTCACTCTTTACTGGCAACATGAAGACAGTGGAAAAGATAGAAGCTTTGTGTTTTAAACTTTGGAAATTGTTCATAGGTTTTATAACATTGGAAAGTCACTATTATCACTACTAGTCACCTCTTGACTTGCTATCAGTAGGTCAAATTTTTACCATGTGTTTATGTTACATTTTCTTTCTATATAAACAGTTGCATTCTAGTGGCTACTAGGAAAATTCTTGTCTTCTAAGGAGTCAGTATAGTGGGGTGAAAAGAATTACCAGGAGGTAAAATATATGGGTTCTTGTTCCCAGTCCTCTGCATTCCCCATCGAGCCCCATCCCACACCACTCCATCTCTGGTCTCTAGAACAAAGTAAGATGAATATCAAAGTCTTAATTTCTCCACTGAAGATGGGGAATTTGCTTTGTCTTATACCCCTTATGTTGTTTTGAGGACCCAAGAAGGTAGTATAATAATGTTTTAAAAATTAACTAATAATATGTATAAGTTTATACACATTGAATCTATGTGTATCCAGGGGATTAATGCCTCAAAGTACCTTGGGTGATTCTGATCTGAGTGATGCTACTTTGAGAGTTATTGCTCTAGTGTATGTCATTTTCAGGAGGGTGATGCTGGTTATAGCACAATAAGGCCATGCTATAAGACATGGATACAAGTAGGCTTCCACAAAGATAGTACAGGTATAATGATTAGTATTTTCATAGGAGCCTTTCTGGCAGTAGAGGGTGCTATGGAAGTATGTTGACATTATGATGTAGTAGACAAAAGCACAGGTTTGAAATCAATCCAGCATAAGTTAAGATCCACAATCTGTCCTTCACTAACTGAAATACTTTAGTCAAGGTATTTAATTTTCACTGATCTCACTTTTTCTCATCTTTAAAATGGGATAATAATGCTTAGAGTTGTGAGATATAAAGCGAACATCTCAAGCACTTATCACACAGTATATGGGGCATACTAATTCCCCTATTAACAATATCTCATTATATAATTAATCAGTCACTTTGCCCACAGATGACAAGTTGGACTGATTGTATATGCCAAAATTGGAATTTTTGTACAACTGCTTTAGGCACCTCTTCATTTTTCTAAAACCTTTGGATGCAGATCAGATCAGAATTGAGGTAAGGTGTTAAAATAACACAGAGTAGATGCACTTGGAATTCTGTTGAATTGACTTGGTCAGTAGTTCTTAATTTTATGTGCATAAAAATTACTTGGGGTGCTTCTTACAAATATAGATTCTTATATTGAATCTGTGTGTATCCAGGGGATTAATGCCTCAAAGTACCTTGGGTGATTCTGATCTGAGTGATGCTACTTTGAGAGTTATTGCTCTAGTGTATGTCTTTTTCAGGAGGGTGATGCTGGTTATAACACGATTACAACATTTTCATTGTTCCATTCCAGCATAATCTATGATTTCTACTTTTTCTTTTAGGGGCGCCTGGGTGGCGCAGTCGGTTAAACGTCCGACTTCAGCCAGGTCACGATCTCGCGGTCCGTGAGTTCGAGCCCCGCGTCAGGCTCTGGGCTGATGGCTCAGAGCCTGGAGCTTGCTTCCGATTCTGTGTCTCCCTCTCTCTCTGCCCCTCCCCCGTTCATGCTCTGTCTCTCTCTGTCCCAAAAATAAATAAACGTTGAAAAAAAAATTTTTTTAAAAAATAAACTTTAAACAAAATTAAGAAAAATCGTTTTTTAGTTTATAAAGAAAATTTGAGAACACATAAAAAATTGATGTTTTTAATGGTAAGTTTTAATGTATTTTCCTGAATACATCAGTGTTATGTTTAAATTTTGGGGAAGAGAGCTCAGGCAGAACAAAAAATTAAACTATTTGTTTTTATATTGAGCGTGGCTGTATTTATGTATTTTCTCAATAAATAAATGAAGGAAGGAAGGTATATTGGCAGGAAGGAATGATAAAGGAAAGAAGAAAGAGTGGGAGGAAGGGAAGAAGGAAGGGTGGAGGGAGGGAGGAAGGGAGATGGAAGCAAGATAAAGATCAGAAGGTGGAGACTGGATAGAAAAAAGAGTAGAGTCAGAAGGGAGTTTATATATGAGTAAATGGCATGACTAAGAAACTAGCATTGAAATAAAAATAACAGCATTTAAACGTGAGAAATGATGAAGAACTTGCTTCCATAAAGGTAATGTTGAAGTAAAATATATCTAAGAAGAAATATTTTAGAGTAATAATTACATCCTAGGTATTGCAGTGGAAGTGTAAAGGTAAATGTAACGAGTTTTTTTTTTCCTTTTTTTTGGTTTTGTTTTTATGTTGTATTTTTGTTGTTGTTGTTCTTGTTTTCCTTTTTAATAAAAAGAAATAACATAAAACCAAGGGCTGATGTTTGAGTAGGTTACCAGTTGACATTAAAAATTTACCAAAAAAATGGCGCGCCTGGGTGTCTCACTCTGTTGAGTGTCCAACTATTGGTTTTAGCTCACATCATAATCCCATGGGTTCATGAGATCAAGCCCCACCTCGGGCTCTGCACTGACACTGCTGAGTCGGCTTGGGGTACTCTTTCTCGTTCTTTCTCTCCCCTTCCCTGCTCATGCTCTTTCTCTCTCAAAATAAATAAATAGACTTAAAAAAATTACCAAAAGTGACAAAGAAACTAAAGGATAAATGAAAAAATAGAGATGCAGATGTCAAAATTATCATTCCATTAAAGAGACTAAATGCCCTCATCCTTCTTATACTGAAAATAATATACATTAAGGAAAATGATGAAGTTATTTAAATACTTGGTTAAATTCACTTTTTAATAAGTTGATCAATATTTTTGAGCTGTACTTATATACCAGGCACTGTGTTAAATTGACTTTCAATAGTTGTTCAATTATATTAAATCAGATTTTTATATACCCTTAAGTCCTTCCTCATTTATTCCTCCATTGAAGTGTTTCCCCTACATTATATATAATTGTAAAATATCACTTGTGAGAAAACTTGGACCATTAAATGTTTATTTTCATCCTTTAGTAACCAACCATGGGGTTTTATATATCACCTACACAATGACAGGGCCAATTACAGTGTAAAAAAGCTTGAGTTGTTTTGTAAAACACTTTCTAATTTTCTGTTCTGATAATAGCATTACAGTCATAGCAAGAAGACTCTTAATGTAAAATGAAATTTACCTGAAGAATGTAAATGATGTCTTTATCAGGTGAATATCTTAAGTTGTTATCTTTCAACAAGAAAATTGACAAATCTCATTATCCATTATAATAAATACAATCTCTCCTTTTTTGAGGATTGGTAAAATTGACATTACAATTTCACAATAAATACTTCAAAACTAGAAATAAAAGTCACAATTTTTGCTTATTTTACATTAGAAAGTAAATATTCTCAAAAAGCTCTCTTTTTGAAGTTTGATAATCAAAATGTATGTGATTACTATCTCATACTATTTTAAATGAATATGTATGAATATGAACATGTAAATGCAAATGTCCATCCTTAAATGATGGAAAATGGGATATGATAAGAAGTTCTATTTGTTTACTTTATATACTAAAAGTCTTTTGACTTTAAGGTGTAAATATGGAATTTCCATTACTATGTCAAAACAGAAAAAAGAAAACACAAATAAGACAGTGTTGCTGACCAAAAATTATAGATAATTTTTAAATATTAAATTAAATTTTATATTAAATTAAATATTAAAGATAATATTTGTGCTCTTTTTCTATATAGAGTAATGAGTAAAAAATATGGTTTCTGTTTCTAAACATGAACTGAATAGGAAGGATTCATTATTTTTTTTAAATTTTTTTTTTTCAACGTTTATTTATTTTTCGGACAGAGAGAGACAGAGCATGAACGGGGGAGGGGCAGAGAGAGAGGGAGACACAGAATCGGAAACAGGCTCCAGGCTCTGAGCCATCAGCCCAGAGCCTGACGCGGGGCTCGAACTCCCGGACCGCGAGATCGTGACCTGGCTGAAGTCGGACGCTTAACCGACTGCGCCACCCAGGCGCCCCTGGAAGGATTCATTATTAATACAGGATACTAGGATGAGTTTCCAGATCAGTCCATTCATTTATTCATTCTTTCACTCAGTAAGTATTTACTGAGCACCTACTATACGAAACTCTCAGACTCTATGGAATGAGACACGTAGGAGAGAAACAATATTTCCCCCCACTGAATTTCTGGTGAGAACTGGAATATTTTCAATTGACATTAAGTCAAATGTAAAGATACAAGCAAAGAGAAAAAAGCTTTAAGAAAACATGACTTCAGTATAGGGAAAAAAAGATAGATATATTTAATATACAAAAATACTAAGAAGTAAAATAAAATTTGAAAAAATCCTTGAAAAGGAAATATGCATATGTACATATATATATATATATATATCTACAATACAACAGCAACTAGATATTACTTTTACATAAATTATTGAATATCTGTAATCTAACCCTAGACTAAACTAAAATGACCTATTTTAGAAAATCAATTAGCTTTTAGAAACATTTAAAAAATCTGCCTTTTGCAAGACTATGAAATGCAAATCTCTTGACTATTCTGTACTTTATTCATTATGGTTATGAATGTTAAATGGATAAAACAACTGACATATAACATCAAAATAAAATTATAATAAAAAGTTATTTAGGAGTAAATGAGTAGCTCAGTCAGTTGAGTGTCTGGCTTCAGCTCAGGTCATGATATCAGGGTTCGTGAGTTCTAGCCCTACATTGGGCTCTCTGCTGTCAGCACAGATTCTGCTTCGGAGCCTTTGTTCCCCTCTCCTTCTGCCCCTTCACCTGCTCTCCTTCTCTCTCTCAAAAATAAACATTAAAAAAAACCCCGCATATTTATCAAAGTAGTCCCTAGATAATTTTCCAAGGATATCTTTGGGGAATATATTTTAATTATCCATGAAACTAAATGGTGTTTCAATTTACAAAGGAATTTGAATATCTTAATGATATTTTATTAAGATAATTTTAAATTATCATTAGTTTCCAATGATGTATTAAACATCTGGCAAATTTCCAACAGCAGTATTTGTGGATTTGAATGGAAGAATTTAATGGCTAGTTCTTTCCAGTCATATTAATAAGCAAGGAAAATTGCTGATAATATTTTTACTGTGATGAGTGCTATTGATCATGAAGATAACTGAATCAATTGGCTGGTGATAGTGTGAATTTCCATCAGGAAACAGATACCCTCTGTGGGTTCTTGACATCTCCAAATCTATATAGGAAGTTGAAATGAGAAGCCAGGGATTATTGGTGAAGTAATCAAAGTCGGAGCTAAATTGTTTTCAGAAGTGTGTTAAGAGCAGACTTTGATAATACACTGCAATGTTCCTATGAACTTAATGCTGATTACCTAATATGTTGATTTTACCTGCCACAAAGACAACCGGAACATTACAACCATATTTGGTAGGGATAATATGTGTTAAGAAACATTCTAGAACCACAACATCTTAAATGAGACAATAATAGCAGCAATAAAAGTAACTATAAGGCTACATAAATAAGTCGACTATTCCTATTGATTGATTTAATCTTCTTATTTTATTTTAGTTACCACAACTGCAGAGGCTTGAACTACTTATGGTTCTTAGTTAATTTTTATTATCATCATTGATCCTTGCAAGATCCTTTTCTATTTTTTTATTCCTATTTGTCCCCACACCTCAATACAATTTTCTTTTTACTTATTCCTACTTCCCATGAGTAATCTACTTTTTTAAATGTACAACTTTCTGTTTGCACATATCCTTTCCAAATGTTTATTGTTGCTTGGGTGTATGTATTTTAAATTTATGTAAATTTACACAATTTATATTGGTTACATATTTTATTTCTTTTTCTTACCTTCTCTTTTAATGATAAACTTAAAAACTTAAACTTTAAATGATAAACTTTAATGATAAACCTTTTAAGCTTCTATTTTTCTGGGTCTATTAATCTATGGGTTCCAGTTGCTACAAATTACTTCACAGTGTACAGATCCATCCTATTTTACCTACTCACCATTCCACTGAATGGCATTAGAGAATTGTATGTGTATTTCTTTTAAAGTTTCTGGTTCATATGGTCTACGTATTTTTAATCTGCATAAATAATATCAGACAATTTTCCAGAATGGCCACATCAATCTATCTTCTACCAGGAATTGTGGACATAAAGGAATCATCATGAATCACTGATGGAATGAGACTGCCAGTAGAATGTGGGTTTGCAGTTCTAGAAATTCACTGCTCATAAACTGTGCTATTCTTTTTGACTTCCAGGAGCTCCTTGTATACTGTAGATATTACTCCCTTGGTTGATATTAGATACTACAAATATCTTCTTTAATTTTAATTCTTGGGTAGTAATTTTTTTAAGATACCTTATTTGAAAAGAAAACTTTAGTTTTTATATAATCAAATTGTCTCAGTTTTTTGATTTATAGTTTAACTCTTAAAGTATTTTTAAAGGAAACCCTTCCCTGCCTTAGATTATAAAGTTATTGTCCTCTATTTCTATTTATCTTAAAATTTTATCTTTCACATTTAAATCTTAATTGATCCAGTTCTACCTTTGTAGTGTTAAGCAAGACTAAAATTTTGTTTTACTACATGGAGCGAGCAACTTTTCCAGAGTAAATCAACTAGATAATCTGTCCTCTCCCCATTGATGTATCAGTCCAACTTTATTACATATTAAGATGTCATTTGTGTATGGATATTTCATTCAGTGTGTCCGTTCTTGTACCAGAATAGTGCTGGTTTTATTTCTATAGTCTTGTAATGTATCTTAATATCTGGTAGGGCAAAGTTGTAACTTTTATTACTCTTTATTAAGGTCAATTTAGCCATTTGTGAGCCTTTATCGCTCCATGTCAATTTCAGAATAAGATTATTCACTTTACCAGTTGAATATTTTAATATAGATTTCAATGACTTTGCAATGTAATCCTGATTTCTTTAAAATTTTTTTAAATGTTTATTTATATTTGAGGGGGGGGAAGGGCAGAGAGAGGGAGACACATAATTTGAAACAGGCTCCAGGCTCTGTGTTGTCAGCACAGAGCCCTACGTGGTTGTTGAACTCACAAACCACAAGATCATGACCTGAGCCAAAGTCGAATGCTTAACTGACTGAGCCACCCAGGTGCCCCTATAATCCTGATTTCTTTTCTTTATTTCTTTTTTTTTATTAAAAAAATTTTTTTTAATGTTCATTTATTTTTGAGGCGTGGGGAGGGGGGGAAGGTGCAGAGAGAGAGGTAGACACAGATTTCAAACCAGGTTCCAGGCTCCAAGCTGTCAGCACAAAGCCCAACGCCAGGCTCAAACTCACGGACTTATGGACCTGAGCGTAAGTCCGCCACTCAACCACTGAGCCACCCAGGTGGCTATAATCTTGATTTCTAATAAAAATAGCTAACATGCAAGAGAGAGTGAGTACCTGCTCTCTTAGATTAAAAATCAAATAAAACTTTAGAATTCTTATAATTGATATAAATTGCAAAGCTCTGAGCAGTCTAATAAGATTATACAAGATGTTTGACTTAAGGATAGACTGAAATATATAAATACATATCATCCTGAAAGAAATAATTTTTTGTTTTCATATTGGAAAAGAGTCAGAAGATTGACTATCCTGAGGACACTTGAAAGTTTTGTGAAATGGATGGATGCTCTCAGGTTTGTTACTGGAGTAATAAATTGAGTCAGAATTTCAGGAGAACCTCTGTAAGCACTTAAAATATTTTAAATGTTCAGGGCACCTGGGTGGATCAGTTGGCTAAGCATCCACCTTTGGCTCAGGTCATGATCTTGCAGTTCATGAGTTCCACCCCCATGTTGGGCTCTGGTGCTGGCAGCTCAGAGCCTGGGGCCTGCTTCAGAGTCTGTCTCCCTCTCTCTCTGCCCCTCCCCCACTCACACTCTGTCTCACTCTTTTGAAAATAAATAAACATTAAAAGAAATTGGAAAAAAAAAAACGTCCTACTTGGGATGAAGACCATGTGATGACTGAGGTTATAAAGATGGGGAAACAGAAGGAAAAAAATCAGAATATTGGGTACTTTTTGTTGTTTTCTGAGTCTTGGAAGAGGGAATAGAGGTAGAAATGGAAGGAAATAATTCTGTCCTAAGAGTTGCTCTCTACTTGTGACCTGAAATCAAAACTGACTGAGAGTTCCACAATTTCTAGTTTCCAGGGTTAAAAAGACTAAATTGCAATGGCTATTATGGTGGTTTTGAAGCTACAACTTTAACAGGAAGTAATCTAGTGACCTGCTTTTGCCAAGTACTTTCTTTTGAGTGTTAACCACTAAACAAGAATAGGAGCCTACAACAAAAGGCCTATTATTCCAAATTGCTTTAAAATCAGCAGCAGGCAAAGCCAAATTGCTTTAAGACCTTTAAACTAAAGTCCATGGTATGGACAGCATGAAGAAACCAGTAGAAAAAGAATAGAGAATTTAGTACTTCAGACTTAAAGATTTTATCTAGACAAGATCCTTGACCATGATTACATATAATTTACCCAAAACATATAATTCTTTCCTGTTGAAGATTATAAATCCTCACTCTGGGGAACTCAGGCTTTCCCCAATGAAACAGATATGGCCAGAAATGATATATGTCTTCATAGGGCAGAGTCAGTATATGATTCATAATCTCTCTTTTTCCTCTGTTTCAAGAACTACAATGCTCTAAGAAAGAGCTTTAGTCCTGGAATGAAATTCAATGTGGGCTGTGACTATCTTATAGAATTGTGGTTGAAAATATATAAACCTTTGTTACTATCAAATCTGACATTTTGGGATTCTTTATTAGCACAACATATCCTAATCCAATTATACATAAAGTCTGATTCTCATAGGATGCCAAAAGAATGTTCCAAAGGATAGTAATTGACCCCCTGCCTCAATTATTATATATGGGTCGTCATTATGGAAATAAATACATACTGTTCAAAAACAGAGTTAGCAGAAAGGGAGATATGAAGAGCTGGGAATGGAGAAAATTTGATAGAAGTCACAAGGTGGAGTTATTCCCATAATTTTTGAAAAACAGGATAGATACTAGGGAAATGAACTAGAATCCATATGTTCCAGGAATAGTCTGTCTTAGTGCCATGGGAAGGAATCTGGCCTCAGTGCAAACACAAAGGTGAGTTTCAAAGAGCAGCATCTAGAGTTTGTGGTCAATTATGCTATTTGTAGTAGGAGGTCTGGGAGTAAAAATCAAGGTAGGTATAAAGCATGACATATTATGGTTATTGGGTTAAAATCAGGTGAACAGCCTTATTTTATTCTTCACTCCTCGAATCATTTTACTTTTTTTTCGTTTTGTTTCTTTTTAATAATCTGTGTCCTAATTCAAAAATGGCCTTCCCCCAAAGCTACACGTTTACCTTCCTTCATTTTTTTTTTCGTTTCAAATTTCCTTTCCTTTCCTTTTCTTATTTTCTTTTTTCTTAAGAACAAGTTTCCTAGGATTGGATTGGCAGACAGAAGTTTTTGATGGTGGTCACTTAGTCCATGTCAGCAGGCCCTTGAACTCTTGGCAGAGGCAAGTTTTTGCCAGTCACTGTGGGAAAGAGACACTAACAATGACACACTGAACTGAATTCACTTCTGTACAAATCAGTCAGTTGTTTCTGACCATTTCACCACACCCATGAATTCTCCTCTACTCCATCTCCACAGTTCAATAAATCTTGGGCAGTAAAGGTTAATCTTAGCAGAAAGTACATAACTTGATTCTGTTTTGTATACATTAGATTTTTCTTTTTTACTAGAAGGCTGTAAATAATCTTAAACCTTCTTATATGTTTAATATGAAATAATATAAAGGCATATCAATCATAAAATCCATATAAAGAAAGATTATTGATATTCTTTGTTTTTCCTCTCTCCTACCCATAGACTTTTCCATTAAACTGGATTTTATAGGATGTAAGTAAATACCATGATGTTTAAGCTATGAAGGTTAAGTCTCATTATAATTTAGTCAAAGAGGCTTATTTTTAATATCTTGGACAATAAAACATAAAATTCTATAGTTTAATAGACAAGCCCTTTACTGCTGATAGAAACCCTTATATGTATTATGTGCAAGCTGATCTAATAAAAAGTACAACTTGAATTCCATTGAACAAATTGTTTTTAAATTAACTAGTGCTCTGGACTGAATATTTGTGTGCTCCCAAATTCATATGCTGAAAATCCAAACCCCAATATGATGATATTTGGAGGTGGAACCTTTGGGAGGTAATTACAGTTAGGTGAAGTCATGAGAATAGGGTCCTCATGATGGGATTAATGCCCTTATAAATAGAGATGAAGACGCAGCATTTCTGCATGCACCAAAGAAAAATCATGTGAGGACATAAACAAAAAGAGGGCTCTCCCCAATAACTTGACCATGTTGGCACCTTGATCTGGAACTTCTAGCCTCTAGAACTATCTGAAATAAATCTTGTTTAAGCCATTCAGTCTATGGTAATTTGTTACAGTAGCCCAAACTCAGATGACTGGTTAAATTAAAATCTAACATCCTTAACACAACTTAAAAATAAACAACCAACATAGAATTTAATTTGATCTTTAATCTCTCCTTCCCTGCCTGGCTATCCTTCCTCAGTAAAGCAAATTATAATTCTTTGAAGCAAATAACAACTATTTTATATATTCTAGATCTAACTGGATCCTCATGGTGGGTTCTGGTCTCACTCAGGACGTGCTTTGAAGCAAAACAGAAGATTTCATCACATTTCAAAGAGAGCTCACTGAACTTTCAACAACTTTTGTGTCTATTTGGAGAAGAAAAATTATTTTGCATGCCATATCACATAACCTCACCTTCCATCTAAACATTTCAAATTTTGGGGCGCCTGGGTGGCGCAGTCGGTTAAGCGTCCGACTTCAGCCAGGTCACGATCTCGCGGTCCGTGAGTTCGAGCCCCCCGACGGGCTCTGGGCTGATGGCTCGGAGCCTGGAGCCTGTTTCCGATTCTGTGTCTCCCTCTCTCTCTGCCCCTCCCCCGTTCATGCTCTGTCTCTCTCTGTCCCAAAAAAAAAAAAAATAAAATAAAAAATGTTGAAAAAAAAATTAAAAAAAAAATAATAAATAAACATTTCAAATTTTTCCCAAATTCCACTTTTCTTCCAGATGCCTCACTTGCTTGTCTTCTGCTACCTAACCTCTTAAATTTTCTCAACTATCCCAAACACTGGGTGAAATAAAGCTCTTCAGTGAGGCGAACCTACTCTTCTCATGAAAAAATTCAGGATCTGCTTATTAAGCTAACAACCTATAGACTCCTATAAGTAGGATTGCTAGATTTAGCAAGTAAAAATGGAAGATGCCTAGTTCAATTTGTGTGTCAGATAAATAATGAAAAATTACAATATTAGGGACATATACTTAACTAAGCCTCCTGATGTTATCTGGCAGATCTGACTCCCACTTCCTACAGGTTAGCTAATGAAAATGAAATGTCTTGGATTGCAATCATAACTCTTACATGTGTAAACTGTATAATAAACTGAATCTCAATAGGCTCATCTATAGAATGGGGATTAGGATAAGATTTATTCATAACATTGTTCTCAGTAATAAAGGAGATAATGCAAGTAAATATTTTGCATCGTACCTGATATATCATAAAATTCAATATACTTTAGCCATTATTATAGAAGGTAAGAGTAACATTAGGCAGTTTGCTCATTTAATACCAGATATTGGAAATGGCCTAAATGAGCTATTATTTATTTTTATTTTTGTCAACATATTCCCCTTTAACCTGGGTTTGGAGAATATAATTATTTGCTCAAATGATTTCAGGAGTTACTGGGAGTCCAGTGATATTTCTTGAGATTCTGTTAGGCATAATAATAATTTTTTTCAGTATGTGGCCACCTGATACCACAGTAGGGCCACAGTTTTATTAGGTAGGGGGCAGGGATATGGACTGGACTGGTCCTCAAAGTGACATTATATTTACATAATAATGACTATAAATAATTGGCATTAAAGAAATGAAAAATTAAATGATGTTCAATGGAGTTACATGCTTATTTAATTTATTTTAAGATATGAAGCCAATGAGCCAATGTTAAAATTAAAATACACAGATCTCAACATTTCAAAGAATTGTCTTCTGAGCATTTGCTCAATATTTTTCTCATCGAAACAATTGTATAGACTCATTATAGTAATGATTATTATAGCTAAAACTTATACAGCAGTTTTTATGTGTCAATTGATTTACATGGATTATCTTATTTAGTCTTGGCAATAGACTTATAAGGAAAGAAGTTACAATTATCTTCCCCATTTTTACAAGACTAGAAAAGTAAGACTCAGAGGTTAATTAACTCAGAAAAGGGAATCTAAATGGAAGACATTTGGCTCAGCCATAAACCCATGCATTTTTAGCTTTTATCTACTACACCAAGTTTCCTCTATATTTATCCTAAGTAGGATTTTAGATCATCCCACAACCTTGTTTAACCATTAATAGATAAAGAAAATTTTAACTGACTTCACTCCATTCATTTTATTATTTCAAAGTACTAACTTTTGGAGGACCAGCAACTGTGTCTTATTTTTTTTTTTTTTACTTAATTTTCTTTATTTTAGTGAGAGAGAATATGAAAGGGGAAGAGGGACAGAGGAAAAGAGAGAGAGAATCTTAAGCAGGCTCCATGCTCAGTGGGGAGCCCGACTTGGGGCTGGATCATGACATGAGCTGAAATCAAGAGTCAGTTGTCCACTGGCTGAGTGACCCTGGTGTCCTGGCCAGCAACTGTATCTTAAACTTTATGGGTCTTATCTAACGGCTCATGTGAGAGAAGCAGATAGAATAGATCCTAGCTCATTGTTTAATTTGTATAAGGGAAGGACTAGGGCTGTCATTAAATTAACACTTCCAAGAGTTCAGGATTGGGTAACTAAGTCAAGTGGCCTCTATATACCTGGCACTGGAGCAGGATTTGGCCACATAATTCAAATCACTTGAAAATAGTCTTTGTTCAGAGGACCTTTGACATTCAGAGAGGTCAGGATTTCTCTTTGCTTTTTTGTGTGTTTTGCTTGTTTGTGTTTAGTAGCAATAACTGACATATCATACAGTTGAATGATGAATATTTATAATAGTAAAAGGAGATATTCCTTTTTCTACTAAAATTTCTAAGCATCATGAATAGTCATTATTATGAATAGTCATTACGTATCTTTGATTTATGAGAAGTAACACAGAACCGGTTTATTTTAGATGTAAGAAGAAAAAGGAGGGAAAAAATGTATTCCTAGATACTGAATGTCCATTTATTTCATAAATAAGGTTTGTTATAGGTGAGTGAACATCCACCTGGTGTATTTGGGAAGGAAATGGTATGTAGGTTTTATTACCTTGCAGTTTTCTCTGTGTTTAGACATAATTGCCCTAAACCATTTTCCCCTGCAGTAAAGTACACATTGTACTGTCCTTCTCTCCCTGGCAGGGCAAATGCAATGAAAAGTCTGAGGTTTTGAATGGACTTTAATTAATACTATTACTGCATAGGCATACCTAGAAGATATTGCGGGTTTGGTTCCAGAACAGTGCAATAAAGTAAATATTACATGAAGCAAGTCAAATTAACTTTTTTTGTTTCCCAGGGCATATAAAACTTATGTTTACACTTTAATCTATTAAGTGTGCAATAGCACTATGTGTAAAAAAATGTACATACCTTAATTAAACATACTTTTTGCTAAAAAGAAAGCTAACCATCATCTCAGCTTTCAGTATGTCATGATTACTGATCACAGATCACAATAACAAATATAATAATAAGGGTGATAAAGTTTGAAATGCTGTGAGAATCACCAAAATGTGACACAGAGACACAATGTGAGCAAATGCTGTTGAAAAAATGGTGCGGAAACACTTGCTTAAGAGGGGGTTACTACAAACATTCAATTTGTAAAAATTCAAATATATGCAAAGCACAGTAAAGCTAGATATGCCTGTATATCTTTAGTTACAGTATATTCTAAATAAATTTTCTATGTCAGTCTACAAAAAGATATTAAATGTAGTCCTTTATTAGGTAGATGAAGACCAAACTATATGGCATTAGTTTGATGCTTGTAAAGAGATAATATGAACTTATATGAAACTAAATATCATCATTTAAAAATCACAAACTTGTATAAAATAATTGTAAATATATATATTACATAAGGAAATACAAGGATAATATTTTATCATAGTAAAAATAGTCTTTGTTTGCATACAAAACAAAATGCACATTTTTTTCTTTTTTTATTAAATTTTTTTTTAACGTTTATTTATTATTGAGAGACAGAGAGACACAGAGCATGAGCAGCGGAGGGCCAGAGAGAATCTGAAGCAGGCTCCAGGCTCTGAGCTGTCAGCACAGAGCCTGACGCGGGGCTTGAACTCACAAACTGAGAGATCATGACCTGAGCTGAAGTTGGACGCTGAACCGACTGAGCCACCAAGGTACCCCTCTTTTTCTTTCATTAATTGATATAGTGAATAACAATCATGTCTTTATCATGAAACTATTTTAGAATTATGGAAAATAAACTAGAATACTAAAAGTGTGATGTTCTATATCAAGAAAAATAAAATTATTACTTCACATATAAATTAGATTTTAAGACTAAATCACTGCTTTCTCTTTGTCACTTAAGTATCATACCCTAAAGTCCTTCAGAGATACTTTGTTAATGTAATTGAAAGTGGGAGTTCTAGAAGCACCTGGGTGGCTCAGTCGGTTAAGCATCTGATTTTGGCTCAGGTCATGATCTCAAGGCTCATGAGTTCCACCCCCGTGTTGGGCTTTGTGCTGACAGCTCAGAGTCTGGAGCCTGCTTCAGATTCTGTGTCTCCCTCTCTCTCTCTGCCCCTCCCCTGCTCATGCTCTCTTTTTCTCTCAAAAATATATAAACATTAAAAAAAGTTTTTAAAAAGAAAATGGGAGTTATAGCTCTGAATCTTCTGAATGTCTCTTGTAATATTTAAAATATATTCATTTCATTAAATTTATTAATAAGAACAAAATATTTTACTAATATAATTAGATATGTTGATATCAGGGGTGGAAATTTTATTCCCCAAATCCCACCAAAAAAAAAAAAGATATGTAGATATGTCGAAGTTTAACCCCATGTTTCCCATTATGCAATCTTATTTGGATATAAGGTTGTCACAGCTGTTTAGTTAAGATGGGGTCATACTAGAGAATAGTGGGCCCCAACTCCAGTATGACTGGTGTCCTTAAAAGAAGAATGCTATCTGAAGATAGAGATGAAGGAGGAACACTATGCTATAAGGAAGGCAGAGACTGGAGTTAAGCAGCTGCAAAACCAAGAGCAAAGACTGCAGGCGAGGCATCAGAGGTTGAGTAGAGGCAGGGAAGGATTTCTCTGAAGGTTTCAGAGGGAGCTCACATTTGCTAGCATCTTGATTTTGGACTTCTAAACTCCACGGCTGTGAAACAATGCATTTCTGTTGTGTGAAGTCACCTGTTTGTGGTACTTTTTATGACTAGGTTCAAATACCAATTCTTTAATCTAGATAAAAATAATTATTTTCCCGTCTCTTAAAAAGATATTTTATAATTTGTAGGAACTTATCATTAAATAATTGTCACATTGTCTGTAATTTCCTTGAATAAAAATGTATAGGGCATAATGGATTGAGTGCTCACGTCAGTATCAGGAAACCAAATCCATGGAATTAACTTTCTTTGTTAATTTGTGGCAAGACATTCTATTCTATCTGGGATGCAGTCTCTCCATCCTCCAAATAAGGACAGTATATCTCTCTGTGTAGCTTAAATAAGTTGATATGAATATTAAATAAAGCCATATTTACTAGAGTTTTTGAAAATTAACAGAATGCACCAGATATATCAGTTTTCAGTTACAGTGCTTTTTAAGTATTCTTGCTTTGGGGACTGAATTCATTAACTATTAGTCAAAACAGATTCAGAACCATTTATGATCATTTGTACTCCTTTAATTATGGGTCTTGATAATTAGTTATATTTCCTTAACTTTCTACTACTAATACATTTCTTTCTCAAAAATGTAAAAAAAAAGAAAAAAAAGAAGTTTCAAATCTTGCCATATCTGAAATTCTAAATGTGTATATCTCACAGATTTCTCAACAAAAACATGTCCAAATTAGAGCTTATAAGTTTTTTTTCTCAAACATGCCTTACCCTTCTCATTTCAGAGACTGCCTCAGCTATCTATCAGATTCTCAGACACCTGGCTTTCAATCCAGGGCTTGCCTGGTGTATCTCCTTAATATTGCTCTAATCCATCTGCTTATTGCTACTGCCATAATTTTAACTTTGAGTTTATCATATTTTGGCAATTTTCCTCTACAACATCTAATAACATTTCCAATCTATCCTCCACATTGCCGTGAGAGGTCTGTTAAACTGCCAGTTTGGTTATACTGACTACTGACACTTTTCATTCTTTTGGCTTTATTTCTGGTTTTAGGCACAGTTATTGGCAGTTGCATGCATGCCTATCCTTAGGTGCTAACAGTGCCTCTACACGTGTTCTCTGCCAAGTCATTTATTTCTTTGATCTGAAATTTTTCTAAAGGTCTTTTTGGGGACACCTGCTGGGTACTTCTATGTATACAACCAAAAATTGAGAAAATGTAAATGCAAATTGGGGCATTCTTAGCCAATGAGGGGAGCAAGGTGATAAATGGCTGCTGATGGAGATGAATAAATTTGCCTTTACACACACACACACACACACACACACACTCGCATGCACACATTCAATAATCCTTCAGTCCAGCCAATCAGAGAAGGCCATTCAGTTTTCAAATGGTGATTCATCTTACACAAGGCTCTATGGTGCTGAAGCAACTTTTCTCATGGTGTCCCTCTGATAAGATGAGATATTCTTCATTGTTATTCTATCTACACACACGTTCAGCCCATGCTCTGTCTTTGGGGATGACCCAAACTCTCCACTTTCCTTTATATCCCAAAGCCTGGGTTATGGCTGTGAATATGGGTGATTTTTCAAAAAAAAGTATGTATTTTTATATTTTTATTATAAGTATTTTACGTGTTTTTATATTCATATTGTCCATCAAGAATTATTCTCTTATTCTCACTTGATTTTTCTTATCTCAAAAATCTGTTTTCCTCAATTGGTCTCAGTAAATTTTGTTGAGAAACAAAAGCCTGGAAGACCCACCGCAAATCTTTCACAAGGCAAGCAGAGCAGAGTCTACAAGGGAAGAAATAACAAAAATACAGAAAGGAATCATAAATGAATATCTCAAAAATTATCTTGCCACAAGAATATTCCCTTAGAAAGGGCACTTCTCTATTGAATTATTTGCTATTTGAAAAATTCATCTTAGAGATGCAGAGTATGGTCTGGAAGGCAGATATCATTAGGAAGATGAATGAGTATAATCTTTTCTCTCTCCACCTTAAATCATTGGAAAGCAAAAAGTGATGCATCAGTTTAGAAGTATAAGCCAAAAATGACCTCTGAAATTTACTTCTTTGCATAGGAGAATTGCCTACAAAGTCAAGTTACTGGTAAGTTTAGAATCATAAGATTAAATTTAGAATGCTTAAAGTCAGTTTTAGCATTTGCTTTTGGCATTTAACTTATTTCCTTAATTCAAATCCAACAACCCATCTAACACATTAAACTAATTGGTTTCCCCCCCAATATACTTATATAATTCTTCTATATAGTTTCTCATTAACTTTTAAAATAGAAATCTGATTTGTAGGTTAAGTGAATTCAATTCTGATTTTAATATTATTATATGTTTCTTTTCTGGTACACACTGTTAAAAAATACCATATCCTGAAATATATCTGGATATATTGTTCTCCCTAATCAAAAATGTTTATAAGAGTTGTTCCATTCCTCACTGAAATAAAACTTTCTCCATGCCAATCTTCTTCCACCTAAAAGACATAATTTTTTTTTTAACGTTTATTTATTTTTGGGACAGAGAGAGACAGAGCATGAACGGGGGAGGGGCAGAGAGAGAGGGAGACACAGAATTGGAAACAGGCTCCAGGCTCTGAGCCATCAGCCCAGAGCCCGACGCGGGGCTCGAACTCACGGACCGTGAGATCGTGACCTGGCTGAAGTCGGACGCTTAACCGACTGCGCCACCCAGGCGCCCCATAAAAGACATAATTTTTAATGGTCTTTTCTTTTCAATCCATTGTGTTTTGAACATTACTCAGAACACATGCAATAAAAGACATCAGGGTTAATGTCTTCTCTAGGTTTAATATTTCAGATCCATTCAGCTTCCCTCAAAAGACCATGCCTGTATTTTAACAATATGTTTTCCTGTTTCATGCAAATCATTGAAAAAAAAAAACTACACATCTTGTTTAAATTTTAGGTATATGCAAATTACACCAAAAGTTTATCCCCCCCCCCCTTTCTTATTTAACATTTTTTGAATGTCCCGCTGTTTTCAAGGTACTGAGGTATATTATGTTTGAGAAACAATGCTAAATCAGACATTGGACCATTGAAATAATACAGATAAAATAATATAGATGTTTAGAAAGCTGATATACGTGAACTATGTCAGAGAAGTTTATTTTTGAATTTGATCATTTGGAAGTGAAAAAAGGACATTTTATGTGTGAGGAACCTATTGAACAAAGGCCAAGAAGATGGAAAGAAGCATGTATGAAACAGTACGTTTTGAACAAGCAGAAGCTTTGTAAAAAGTGGTAGTGAAATTTAAAAAATGTTAAATTTATGGGGCACCTGGCCAGCTCAGTTAGAAGAGTACCCAACTCTCGATCTCAGGGTTGTGAGTTTGAGCTCCACACTGGGTGTAGAGATTAACTTAAATATAGAATTTTAAAAAAAAAAAAAATATATATATATATATATATATATATATATATATAGTAGATTTAGACTATGTAATTATCCAAAGCCAATTTGAGGATATGTAGAAGAAAGTGGGGATTATTGAAAGTTTTTCAGCAAAATGGTAATTAAGAGTATTAATTAGTTAACTATAAGATGAATTGAAGTAAGAAGACTCTATAAGGCAAATAAGTTCTTTATCTAACATTCATTTAATACCAACTATCTACAAAGTGCTGCTAAGCACTACCAAATTGAGGTAATAGAATAAAAGCCTTTACTTTAAAACTTGCAAACCATTGGGGAGACAAGTTACCCATTAAAAATAAAAGCATATGGAGTACCTAGGTGGCTCAGTCAGCTAAACATCTGACTTTGGCTCAGGTCATGATATCAAGGTTTGGGAGTTTGAGTCTCATGTCGGGCTCTGTGCTGTCAGCACAGAGCTCACTTCAGACCTTCTGTCTCCCTCTCTCTCTGCACTCCCCTGCTGGCACACTGTTCTCTCTCTTTCTCTCTCAAAAATAAACATTAAAAGAAATTTAAAAAAATAAAAAAATATGGAAGTCAATAGAAATTGGAAATGTTAAATCTTTGCTTTGGTGCTCCCAGTAATCAATGAAATTGGAAGTATGGTTTTGTGATAAAGAGCATAAATCCTATTGTCAGGCAGGCTGGGTGTGACACCATCTCCCAACTATGTGACTTTAGGCCATTTAATCTCTCTGTGACTAAGTATTTCATCTATTAAATGGGGAAAATAGTAGTAAAACCTATTTCCTAGGTTATATGTGAGAATTAATGAGATAAGTATGTAAAACATTTAGTAAAATGTCTGGCATATTTTAAACACTAAAGAAATGATGGCAGAAATGAAATCAGAGTTGGCTCTCATGGTAATGCCTGGGGGCTGGGAATGCTGAGAAAGAGCATTTACCTCAGAATTATTTGAGGGTAGGATTCAGCTGTAAAGGAGACTTAATGAAGACATTTGATCTGTAACTAACATGAATCAACTTAAGACACATAGACAAAGAAGAGAAGACTTTATCAGAGTCCTACTTAATTCTGCAAGATATAAGACACTATTGCATTTGTTAAAAGTATGGAATGCCATGATTACACTTATATTTAAAAAAAAATATCCTCTGTGATGGAGAATTCAAATAAATATTAGATGAGGAGCCATTAAGGTCAATGGGGCTGAAACTGCAATGATTCAGGTATAGGGATGATGGAAGTCTGAAATAGGGCAATTGCAGTGGGTTGGGAAAATGGGGCTTAGTCAGAAGTGATCTTCCAGAGATAGAATTTTTAGAACATGATAAGTGATTAATTGTGAAACTTGAGCCAAGGAAGGAGGAGTAAGGAATAACTCCAAAGCTTTCAGTCAGTAGTGAATTGAAACACGGATGTAAAGTATACATGTGGCAGAGCATATTGAAAAAGAAAGATGAGCATTTCAGGGTTGAATGTGCAAAGAATAAAATTCTGCCAGAGCATGAAAATGGATTGCCTGAAGAAAGGTGAGAACTAAATATATATACCTTTTGTTAGTGATCCACATAAAATCAATAGCTTAAGCCAAGATATTTGCTGATATTTTTTATGTAAACCCCAAAGATAAAAGAGACCTTCTCCAAATTAATAGTTTGAATAATTCTATTAAAAATATGAGTTAAACTTTTTTTCTTTTCCTTCTCTTTTATTAGTAACATCTTATTTTAGTTCATTGCAACTACCTTTCCCTTCACTTTGAAGTTTAAAAGTAATATATAGAAGCAATACACTAGTAGAAATACTATAAAAAAGGAGCGCCTGGGGCTCAGTCAGTAAAGCATCCAGCTCTTTACTTTGGCCAGGTCATGAGTTTGTGGGATTGAGCCCCACATCTGGTTCTGTGCTGAAAGCACGAAGCCTGCTTGGGATTCCCTCTTCCTCTCTCTCTGCCTACCCCCTCTCTCAAAATAAACAAATAAACATTACAAAAAAAAAATACTAGGGGCACCTGGGTGGCTCAGTTGGTTGAG
The DNA here is from genome assembly GCF_007474595.2 of Lynx canadensis. Lineage (NCBI taxonomy): Eukaryota > Metazoa > Chordata > Mammalia > Carnivora > Felidae > Lynx > Lynx canadensis. The sequence goes on along the minus strand of NC_044303.2, from coordinate 149,539,477 downwards.
AGTCTGACTCTTGATCTCGGCTCAGATAATGATCTCATGGCTTATGGGATCAAGCCCTGCATTGGGCTATGCACTGACGGCATAGAGCCTGCTTGGGATTCTCTTTCTCCCTCTTTCTCTGTGCCCCCCCCCTTTCAAAATAAACAAATAAACTTAAAAGAATACTATAAAAAGAATACATAATAACTTACAATTTCAACCCACACAAACTGCCTAGTATTTTGATTTATAGCCTTTGAGACGTTTTCCTTTGCAAATAAACATAGCTTTAGAAAATACATTTTCACATCCTTGTATTTTCAATAATCTTCAAATCATCCTGGGATGGATTCTTTGCCTCAAGTCTCTACCAAAATAAACTTCCTTACTCATTTAAGTTGAACTTGCCTGTTTTACAGACGATATTATCAACCATCATTCATGTAAGATATTATTATAAACTTCTTTTCCCACTGGCTTGGGAAGCCATCTTTTGGTCCTGAGAGGAGGTAGTCCATGGACAAAGATGACTTGTGAAAAGAGAAAAAAAGAACCATAGAAAAATCATGGTGGAAAAGAACCCCAGTTCTCAGGCTACTCTGTCTAAAGTTGGTTCTAATTTTAGACTCCTTGTTAAGTTGATATTATAAATTTCCTTACCACTTATATTATATTTAATTGGGGTTTATATTACTTGCAGCCAAATATATCCTGCCAGACGTATACAAATATATCCTACCCGACATTTTACGTGTAGTATCAGATATTCTGTTACATTTATCTATATATGAAAAAAGGTTACACCACTCTTTATTAGCTTATTCTGGCCTATGTAGAATGTTTTCCATAATTATCATGTTAGTATAATCCAAGGTTTCTCAACCTCAGTATAATTGATATTTGGAGCTAAATAATTTTTTTTCTGTGTGTGTGTGTGGGGGGGGTTGTCTAGCGCATTATAAGATATTTAGCAGCATTTACTAGTAGCGCCCACACATACACACACATACACATTGGTCCCAGGCCTGACAACATTGAAAAATGCCTCTCTATATACACTATCAAATGTTCCCCAGATGGAGGGAAAAATCACCCTAGTTAAAAACCACTGATCTAACCATATATTAGTTCTGCTTTTAAGACTATAAATTCAATTCAGTACCATTTATTAAGCTCATACCACATGTCTGCCCTGAGTCTAGAGGCTAGTGTTGTAGAGACATAAGTAAGACATGGTTCTTGTCCTCAGAGTTCTACCTATCCATTCAATGTATCTTTACAGTAATTGGCTTCAGGCTTCTGCCAAATACATAGAAATCTGAAAAGAGTGGTGCTCCCAACAAGAAGAAGAAACTGGATAATGTATAAAATTATATTTTTCTTGAAGCCAACAGAGAGCCACGGTCACAGAGAAAAACTGTATTTCTTGCATTAGAAAGAAAAGTGGAGCACATGCACTAGTTCACCTGTGGCAGGGGGATAGACAGGGCCTCGATACAAGAAGGTAAGAACTTTACCACAGCTTTAATGTATTGCTAAAGTCTGAGTGGAAGCCACATGCAAATCTATAACACTCGGAGCAGCATATGCTTACAACCTCCCCAGGTATGCATGAGAAATATTGACAGCAGGGTAGGAGAGCAGAGAAATCCTTCCTTAGCAGCTTAGGCTTGGAGAAGGAAAGCTCCCACAGCTGCAAGGAATGCACAACTATCCATCAACTCTGTTCTTCCACAAAGAACAAAGCCTTAAGCCACAAGGGGAAGGACCCAGACAATTAGAAATCTATCAAAGGCAGAATAACTTAGAAATCTCTATACCTTAGCAACAGAATAACAGGAACTATGTAAAAATTAGGCTGAACCAGGAAAAGAGATAACTCTCCCAGTCTTTCCTCATTATACGAGTGAGGGACAGTAACAAAAAATAATATTTACTTGGGAGGGATAAAACTCAAGGAGAGACCCTCTCTAAGACACAGGAGCATAGGAGAGGCATAAAGCTGAGAGTAGAGCTGAAACATTGAGAAAACACTCCTGACAAACCATCCAAATAACCTAAGCAAAAGATAGTACCAGAAGGATTTGAAACTGATAGACACTAAAAGAATCTATAGCAAAAACAATATCCAAATCATGCACAATTCCTGACAATACTGATTCATTTCCTACACTAACAACATAGCAGAAAAAATGGCATGCCTGTCCCAGTCACACTCTTTCCTTCAATTTCTGTCATCCTACACACTGTGTCTGACATGCAATTAAAAATTATGATATACACAGAAAAGTAATGAAATGAATAGCCAAACAAACAAGAAACAAAGGATTCAACAGAAGTTTCAGAAAGGACTCAAATGTTAAAATTATAGGCTAAGGAATTAAAAAAGAAAAAGCTCGTTAATCATTATCTCAATAGAAAAGGTGGACAGCATGTATGTAGAGACAAGAAATTTCAGCAGAGACAAGAAAACAATAAGAATGAATCAAATGTTAGAGTTAAAGAAAAATCCAGTTAGAGAAATGAAGTATGACGTTGATGGACCCACAATTAGACATAATACAGACAATAAAATAACTAATGAAACTGTAAAGAGGTCAATAATAATTATGCAAATTGAAGCAGAAACAGAGGAGAAAAAAACACAACAGAACATCATGAGATGTAGAATAATATGAAATGTGAACATATACTTAATTGGAATCACAAAAGAATAGAGAAATGACAAAGGAAATATTTGAAAAAAATAATGGCTAAGATTTTAAAAAATATTAAGAAGATATTAAACAGAAGATTCAAGCTCAGAGAACTTCAAACAGAATGAAAACCAAAACCAAAATGAAAACCAAACAGAAAACAACAATCAGAAAAATCTATATAGACACTTTATACCCAAACTGATATTGTAAGGGGTGAGATTTAATTGGAAATATTCAGTACAATGCAGAGATAAAGAGAAAAATCATAAAGAGCATTAGATGAAAAGTAGACACATTAGGTATAAAGGAACAAAGCAAATCATTGCAGCAAATCACTTGGCAAAACCTATGCAAGACAGAAGACAAGTGTTTAGTTTTTTTTGTTTTGTTTTTGTTTGTTTGTTTTTAATGAAATTACACATATGCTTACCATATGGCCCTGGAAAAGGTAGGTGATTTTAGCCCTATGAACTTTTTCATGTCACACTCCTGAATGTTACCTTGCATGGCATAAGGGATTTTCAGATGTAATTAAGCTTAGTTATAGCTTAACTTAAAGCAGTGTGGAGGTTCCTCAGAAAATTAAAAATAGACCTACCCTATGACCCAGCAATAGCACTGCTAGGAATTTATCCAAGGGATACAGGAGTACTGATGCATAGGGGCACTTGTACCCCAATGTTCATAGCAGCACTCTCAACAATAACCAAATTATGGAAAGAGCCTAAATGTCCATCAACTGATGAATGGATAAAGAAATTGTGGTTTATATACACAATGGAATACTATGTGGCAATGAGAAAAAATGAAATATGGCCTTTTGTAGCAACGTGGATGGAACTGGAGAGTGTAATGCTAAGTGAAATAAGCCATACAGAGAAAGACAGATACCATATGGTTTCACTCTTATGTGGATCCTGAGAAACTTAACAGGAACCCATGGGGGAGGGGAAGGAAAAAAAAAAAAAAAGACGTTAGAGTGGGAGAGAGCCAAAGCATAAGAGACTGTTAAAAACTGAGAACAAACTGAGGGTTGATGGGGGGTGGGAGGGAGGGGAGGGTGGGTGATGGGTATTGAGGAGGGCACCTTTTGGGATGAGCACTGGGTGTTGTATGGAAACCAATTTGTCAATAAATTTCATATATATAAAAAAAAATAAAACAAAAATCATAATTAATGCAAAAAAAAATAAAATAGATAAATTATTGGGGTGCCTAGCTGGCTCAGTTGATAGAGATGTGATTCTTGTTCTTAGGGTCATGAGTTCAAGGCCCAAGTTGGGTGTAGAGCTTACTTAAAAAAATAAAAATAAAAATAAAATAGAGAGATTATTTTGGATTATCCAGGTGGGCCAATGTACTCACATGCATTCTTAAAATAGAGCTTTCTCTTGGCTGAGGGCAGAAGAAGTTAAAGATATTCAAAGCATGAGAAGGATGCTGCATTTGTTGGCTTGAAAATGAAGGGGGCCACATGAAAAACTGAGAACAAACTGAATTCTCCCAACATCCTGAAAGTCCTCAGAAATTGTATTCTTTGGGAGTTTATAAGTGCAGTCCTGCTGACACCTTGATTTCAACCTTATGAGACCCAAAATAGAGAAATCAGATGAAATACCCTTTGCCTGGAATTCTGACCTGTGGAAACTATGAGATAGGTTGTCTAAAGCCACTGAATTCATAGTAATTTGCGATAGCAGCAATGAAAAACTGATATACCAGGTATTTTCCCAAGAAAATTAAAAAAATCTTCACACAAAAATTTATACACAGATGTTTATTCCCGCTTTATTTGTAACTACCCAAATCTCAGAACAACCTTAATGACCTTCAGCTAATAAATAAACAAGCAGAGTTTCCCTTACGTACTAATAACACTTATAATTTGATATTTATCTTCAACATTAGAAATATCTTCCAATCTAGTACCACTTGGTTCTGGCTTACAGATGGCAATGTCATGAGCTATAATAAAAAGTACTATTGAAATATAAGATTATCTGAACTTACCATCTCTTTCTATGTAAGTCATTTACCCTCCCATAGAAAACAATGCATTTTGGGGGCTTTATTTCCATTTCTAAATTCATATTCATTGCTATCCAGTATTTTATATTCTGCTAGCTGAGAGTAAATTGATTATTAGATGATTTATCTCAGTATTTTCTCAGGGTTTCAGTTGATGAGTCTATGATTATCAGTGTTATTCCTCTCCTTTTTTTAAATGTTATATGAACTATATTTTATGTACCAATTTTCAAAGAGTTGTCTTTTTCAGTATTTTCTAAAAATTAATATAACTTCTTAAAAATGACATCCACTATAACCCATTTAATAAAATTCAATATTCTCTCATGGTAAAAATTATCAGAAAATTAGGAATAGATGGGAACTTCTTCGACATGATAAAGGGCATTCATGAAAAATCCAGAAAACATCACACTCAAAGATGAAAGACTAAAAACTTCCTGGTAATATTGGGGACATAACAAGGATGCTGATTTCACCACTTTGTTCAATATTTTACCAGAAAGTCTGACCAGTATAATCAGGCAAGAAAAAGGAGTAAAAAACACCCAAATTAGAAAGAAAAAAAAAAGTAAAATTAACTCTATTTGCACATGACATGATCCTATATATAGAAAATCTCAAAGAATGCACACACACATACACAAAAGGGGGCTAAGGAACAAATTCAGCAAAGGTGCTGGTTAGGAAATCAGCACACAAATATCAGTTGTATTATATATATTAGGAGGAGTAATCTGAAAAGGAAATTAAGAAAACAACTCCATTTATGATAGCATCTGAAAAAGTAAAGTACTCGGGAATATATTTAACCACACAAGTGAGACAGTTGTACACTGAAATTTATAAGCTATTGGCAATATACAGTAAAAAAAGACTAAAACAATGGAGAGATACTGTGTGTTCACAGATTGTAAGACTTAATGTTGTTCAGATGTCAATGTAATCTCAATTTGATTCCAACAGTCTTTCTGCAGAAATGTAAAATCCCATTCTCAAATTCATATGTAGTCGCAAGGGACCCTGAATAACAAAAGCAATCTTGAAAAAGAACAATGCTCAAGGACTTAAACTTTTAGTTTTTAAAACTTACTACAAAACTTCAGTAATGAAAACAATGTGGTTCTGGCATAAGGATAAACGTATAGTATGATGAGACAGAAATGAAAAACCATAAGTAAACCTGTATCTCTATAGTCAATTAATTTTCAATAAAGATGCTAAGACCATTCAATGGCAAAAGGATAAGAATACTCTCAACAAATGGTATTTGGAAAAATGGATTCCCATATGCAAAATAAAGAAGTTGAACCCCTACTTCATACAATATACAAAAATTAACCCCAAATGGAATACACCACAAATACAAGAGATAAAATCAGAAACTTCTTAGAAGAAAGCAAGTAGGTAAATCTTCATTACTTTGAATCTGGCAGTGGATTCTTAGGTATGACACCAAAAGCCAAGCAACAAAAGAAAGAATGAATAAATTAGATTTCATCAAAACTAAAAACTTTTGAGCAGCAAAAGACATCAAAAGAATAAAATGACCATCACAGAATAGGAGAAAGTATTTGCAAACATATATTGTATAAGAATCTAGGACTCGGAATATAAAAAGAACTCTCACAACAAAAAGGCAAACTGTCCAATTAAAAAATGTGGAAAGAACTCTAACAAAAATTTCTCTAAAGAAGCCATACAAATGGCCATCAAGCAATTGAAAAGATGTTCAACATCATTAGTACTTAGATGCACATCAAAACCACATTGAAACAGCAAATTACCAACTAGGATAGCTATGATTAAAATACACACACACACACACACACACACACACACACACAGGCCTTGGCAAGGATGTGAAGACATTTGGAACATTTGTATATTGCTGGTAGGAGTGTAAAATGGTTCAGCCACTATGCAAAACAGTTGGGTGATTCCTCAAAAATTAAACATAGAAACACTGTATAATCCTGAATTTTCCAAAACTAGACATACACCCCCAAGAATCAGAAGCAGGTAATCAAGTACATACATATTCATCCAGTTCATAGCAGCCACAAGGTGGAAGCAACCCAAAAGCCCAGCAACTGATGATGAATAACCAAATTGCAGTGTATACATATAATGGAATATTATTCAAGTATAAAAATAAATAAAGTACCGATACATGAAACAACATGATGAACCTCCAAAACATTATGGCAAGTGAGAGAAGCCAAACAGAAAAGGTCACACGTTGTATGATTTCATTTATACAAAATATGTGAAATAGATAATTCTATAGAAACAGATTGCAGACTGCTGGGTTCCAGGGCCTAGGAGAGACAGAATAAAGGGAAACTGTTTAATACATAAGGTGCTTACTTTGGAGTAATCTAAATGTCTAGGAACTAGATAGAGGTGTTGGTTATATAACACTGTGAACATACTAATAGAAACTGAATTGTTCACCTTAAAATGGTTTATGTTATGTGAATTTAACCTTAATATATTACTTTAAAAAATAACAGTTTCAAAATGCAGATACTCATTTTTCCAAGAAGCTTATCAGTGGGCAAAACTGACTTGCATACATGGAGAATTACATACAGTCACTCTGTTAAGAAATTGGCGCAGTATCTGAGTTCAGACTGCTCATGCTACCCTGTGGACAATCTACAAGATTGCTTTCCTTTCTTCCTTCTTTGGGCATGGGGGGTGGTAAGCACATGAGGGGCTCGTAATAAGCTTAAACAAAGTCTAGCTAGGAAAAAGATCATGTCTGAGGTCTTGGCTTTGTTATCTGCAAAGTGATAATCATGTAATCAATAGAGTTGCTTATAATTTCATAATGTTTTTCTCTTACAGAGTTTTTGTCACTGCAATTTCTATCTTTATTTTTTTAATTTTTTTCTAATGTTTATTTATTGTTGAAGGAGAGAGAGAGAGACAGAGCATGAGCAGGGGAGGAACAGAGAGAGAAGAAGACACAGAATTCGAAGCAGGCTCCAGGCTCTGAGCCATCAAGCACAGAGCCTGATGCGGGGCTCGAACCCACAAACTGTGAGATTGCAATTTCTATCTTTAAATTGCTTGATTTTTCCCTTGAATAATAAATTCTATTTATTTGGACTCTTTTCTTAGTGGTTTAGACTGCTACTTCTTCCCCCTAGTATTTGCTTCTCTGTAGTATTTGATCATCAATCAACTTTTCGTCGTTGGTAAAATTATAATCAAGAAGACTGAATATTCCTAGATTATTGTTCTATTTAAATATTATAAATACTATAAGGACCTTAAATATCATGCCAAGGTAATAACTGGCTTTCTGCTTTCTGACTATCTGAGTAATTCAATTAGCTAACCAACATCTGATTCTGACATAAAGCCACTCTGATAAATTGACTGAACAAAACATTATCTATTTTCCTCTCTACATTTAGAATCATCAATTACAATTCCTACCACATCACCATTTCTTATTGATTCTTCCCTATTAAGTTTAATACTCTGTATTAAATTCCCTTTGATCACTCATCTTAGATGTCTGTGTATTTTCATGACATACAATGGGGTTACACCATGTCTCTCTTTTCCATGCTTATCTCTTCTAAATAATCTATGCTGGCTTGAACCTTAAAGTCTATCCCATTAGGCTCTGGTTATGATTTAGTCATAATTAAAGTTTGAAGTTAATATTTAAGACTTATGTTGACATATGTAATGAAAATCAATCATGAATCCTTCTGCAGGAAGACATAGATAGGAAAGACATTTATGCCAAGGAAAAGAGGAGAAATTAAGCTTTGAGAATACTCCTTGGTATTTGAATTACTAGGGAAATGATTTCTTTTCCATGTCTGTGATTTCAAATGTGTTCTTTGAGCTGCCTGTAGATTTTAGATGTATTTTGTCAAAGAGTTATTGACACTCAAAATTCCCTTACCCTACCTCACTCCAAACTGTATTTTTCTCCTGACCTATCGCTTTTGGCATTTTATTTTCTTCCATTTTCTTTTGGAGATTGTCATATACAATCTTACTGCCACTTCATGTTGAGTGTATTGACAGAGATGGTAAGATTTCCTTGACTGTGTGGATGTGTACATGTTTAACCTGTATGCATCCGCCAAGTTTTTATGCTACAGAATGTGCATAGTTTGCTATATTAAGAAAATGACAAGTTGATGTTTGCGAAGACTGTCTATTCCCTCTGCATTCTTTCACTATATTAAACCATTATTGACACTTTAAAATGTCGGAGTGTTTTTTTTCCTTTTTCTTTTAACATAATCTCAAGGGATATTGTGTTCAAGAAAATCAGTACTGTTAAACTTCTAGATGTTCTGCATCTGCTCTGTAATATTTCTTTGTGGTGAAAAATTTTGCCTTCTCTAATGCAGTTGGTAGTAATGGTTCAGTCCATTATCTATTGACTTTTCATTTTTACTTTGGTCAAAACCAAAGTAATTTTTATTTAGTTCAAAAATTTAAAGCAGTTTTAGGTAATATTGACATTGTTTCTTTTTATTTAAGAATTTATTTAAGGTTTTAGGTGAGGAAAGAATTTTTAATAGAATTTTATCTCATGGGCATGTGGAACTTGACACTGTTATAAAACCATACACATGTTATTTGTACATGATACATATATGTGTATGTGTGTATATATGTACACATAAAATGCAATCTAAATAAAGCACAGGGTGTATAAAATACATACTACAGTAATAAATTATAATATGCTCAGTATGAATTTATACAGTGAATATGACTACCTAAATTAATCCAAAGTCTTGATAATGAAAAATTTCATTATTTCAAAAAGTGTTTGAATGAATTAGCTATACAATAATACAAAGGACTTCCTCATTTTTCTCTTATTGAAGTTTTCATTTACTTCCCACTTTTCATCCAGATTTCCCCAAGCCTTTGACAGCAAATGATGAATTGCCAAAATTTTCTTACAAGGTACATATAAATTTTATCTATTTTAAAGAGAAACTAAAGTTTCTAGCATACTTATACCAAATATAAAGGAAGACATTTTTGACAGGGTTTTGAATAGAGGTCACTGTGTCTTACTCTCCCCCAAGGATGGTCAGAGTTTTAAAATATATATGTGAGAAGCAGACTGAAGCCTTCAGTTTCAGTCACACACACACACACACACACACACACACACACACACTCCCCACAGTTGGAACTTTAGGTTTTTCTCCCCCATTATGCACTTGTTTTTATGCATTGATATACTGCTTCTTTAAATGATTAGTCTTATGGAAGTAGAAAGTTCAAGAGACAAGTAAAAGTCACTTTTAAAAGTAGTTAAAAAGGCTGATTTACTGGGTGAGAAGAAAGCTTACCATGCTACAACTGTGTCCTTTAAATTTGTAAGATAGTTGTTTAGTGTATCAGTATGGTGTGTCCAGGGTCAGAAAGATCTGAGTTTAGATACTGGCTCCTAGCTGGTTACTAGCTGTATAAATTGTCCTAAGTCACTGACCTTCTATGAGACTTAGCATTCTTATTGAGAACTAAAAATAGGATATCATTTACAATGTATTTAACACCCTGGCATGGTACATACTAAATAAGTATTATTACTATTTTGTGGTGGTAGAATGTGCTAATACATAGTCTAGGAATATAAGTGACAAGCCTAAATGTTAATTAGTTAGATGAAATTTGGAACTTTCTTATTTTTTTCAGTTTTTCTTACTGTGGCTAAAATACATATAACATAAAACTTACTATCTCAACCATTTTTATGTGCACAGTTCACTGGTATTAAACACATTCATATCATTGTGCACCCCTCACCATCATCTACCTCCATAATGTTTCATCTTGCAAAACTGAAACTCTATACCCATTAAACAGTATCTCACCATGACTCCCTCTCTTCAATCCTGACAACTACCAGTCTACCTTTTTCCCCTCCTCCTCCTCCTCCTCATCCTCCTCCTCCTCCTTCTTCTTCTTCTACTTTTTTTTTTATATATGAAATTTATTGACAAATTGGTTTCCGTACAACACCCAGTGCTCATCCCAAAAGGTGCCCTCCTCAATACCCATCGCCCACCCTCCCCTCCCTCCCACCCCCCATCAACCCTCAGTTTGTTCTCAGTTTTTAACAGTCTCTTATGCTTTGGCTCTCTCCCACTCTAACGTCTTTTTTTTTTTTTTCCTTCCCCTCCCCCATGGGTTCCTGTTAAGTTTCTCAGGATCCACATAAGAGTGAAACCATATGGTATCTGTCTTTCTCTGTATGGCTTATTTCACTTAGCATTACACTCTCCAGTTCCATCCACGTTGCTACAAAAGGCCATATTTCATTTTTTCTCATTGCCACATAGTATTCCATTGTGTATATATACCACAATTTCTTTATCCATTCATCAGTTGATGGACACTTAGGCTCTTTCCATAATTTGGCTATTGTTGAGATTCCTCAGAAAATTAAAAATAGGCCTACCCTATGACCCAGCCATAGCACTTCTACTTTTTTTTAAACCTTCCCTTTCCCCCAAACCACAGCCTTAGGTAACTACTTCTACTCCTTGTTACTATAAATTTGGCTTTTTTTAAAGATTCCAAATGTGATATAGCACAATATTTGGGCCCATCCATGTTGTCACAAATAGCAGGATTGACTTCTTTTTAATGCTGGGTAATATTCCATTGTATACATACATACCACCTATTCTTTTTCTATTCATCTGTTGGTGGACACTTAGGTTGTTCCCATATCATGGCTGCTGTGAATAATTCTGCAATGAATATAGGGGATCAGATAGCTTTTTGATATAGCAATTTCATTTCCTTTGAATATCTACCCAGCAGTGGGATTCCTGGGTCATATGGCAATTCTATTTTTAATTTTTTGAGGAAGTTTCTTACTGTTTTCCATAATGGTTATACCAATTTCCATTCCCTCTAACAATGTACAAAGATTCCATTTTCTCCACATTCTCACCAATACTTGTTATCTTTTGACTTTTTATTATAGCTATCCCTAAAGGTATGAGGTGGTACCTCATTATGATTTTGTTTTGCATTTCCTTTATGATCAGTGATATTGAGCATCTTTTCATAAACCTGTTGGTCATCTGTATGTTTTATTTGAAAAATGTCTGTTTAGGTCCTTTGTCCATTTTAAAAATCAGGTTATTTGTGTTTGTTTTGGTTTTGTTTTGTTTTTTGTTTTTTTGCTATTGAGCTCTATGAGTTCCTTACATATTTTCTGTATTAAACTTTTAGCAGATACATGATTTGCAAACATTTTCTCCAATTCTAAGGTTACCTTTCCATTTTGTTGTTTCCTTTGCTGTGCAGAATTTTAGTTCGATGTAGTCCCACTCGTTTATTTTTGCTCTTGCTCCTTGTGCTTTCAGTGTCGTATCTAAAAAATTCATTGCCAACACCAATGTCAAGATTTCTCTCTACGCTTTCTTTTAGAATTTTTATGGTTTTGGGTATTATGTTTAAGTCTTTAATCCAATTTGAATTGATTTTTATAAATGGTATAAGGCAAGGGTCCAATTTCATTCTTTTGATATCTAGTTTTCCCAGCACCCTTTATTGAAGAGACTCTCATTAATCACACAAAACTCTAAACAAATTGAGAATAGAAGGAAATTACCTTGACATAATAATGGAACTTTCAGATAATCACAGAGAGCTTTATAGGAAGGGAAAAAATAGGGAGTTTCCTATGAAGAACCAAATGGTTGGATATGTGCAATAAAGTCCACTACAGTAGTAGAAGTTTTTAAAGAGTAGGAAATTTAACTCTTATTTTCCAGCACTTAGCACAATACTTTGGCAAGCAATAGATAGGTACTTATTAAAATTGTTAAATGAATTAAACTGAAGTGGCACAGGATCCTACTTATAATATAAAATATTTAAGAATTTTTTTGGAAATGAATGAGCTCTTAGTGCTACCTCTAGTTGTATCCTATACCCAATTTGAGGTGCAGTAAGAAAAGACATAGGGACTGTTTAAGCAGAGGAATTTAATCAGAAAGAGGAGGAGGAATGAGGGAATTTCTCTGGAAGGCACAGCAAAATAAGGGTCAAGTTGCCATAGAATTGCTAACAGGTTCCCTAACAGCAAAAACAGATCAGAGGACTTTGAGCCCAAATGTTTTGTGGTCCAAAGAGATATGCCAAGTTTACAAAGCAGTATCAGAAATGACTAAACACTTATAACAACAAGAAGAAAAGAACTGGATATACTCAATGTTGGCATGACTAAAGCTCTATGAAATCAAGTGCAACATTATCATAAGCACGTTTTAAACCAGGTGATGTGCATCTACACCTGGACATCTGAAGTATAAATCAAGTCAGTTGGACATAATGATTATCCACTATGTAGCAGGACTTATGCTAGCATCTGGATGTATACAAATACTTATATATACTTATGCTAGCATCTGTATATATACATACATGTATATATATGTATACACACACACACATAACAGCAATATTGGGTTCTCTATTCTTAAAAAATTAAAAGTCTAGCAGAAAAGAGAGATACATTGTTTAAATGGAACATGCTGTTTCATGAATGCTGTACTACGGAATTTGAGTCTTTGCAAAAAGAGGATTTTGAAAGTCTATTTGTTTTCAAATAATAGGAAAGCTAATTGGGTCAGATCTAGAGACTCCAGAATTAGACACTCCTATTTTGTTTTCAGAAAGGAAGAATGAGAAACAAATTACCGATGAAAGTAATGTAATATGGTGAGTTAATGTTTCAGCCTTTGTCGGTATAATGATCAGTCTCCTTCGCAACGTGCCCATAACAGCATTCTATTTTTCACTGGATAGGCATGTGAAGAGTGCAGGAGAGTGCCTCACTCAGCATCAATGATACGAAGAATCATTTTGTGATGGGCTGGTAACCTTCTAATGGAGAATCAAATGAACCTTGTCTTTTTAAAAAATGAAGATGTAATAATTGTCCTAAAGCCCTTCTGAGAGTAATCTCATTATAGCCAATATCTCTTCAGATTGAATGACATGAGAACAAAGTTGGAAAGACAACTTTATGCACAGGGATTTACTCAGAATTCTTGACTTTAAAGGACATGAATAAACTTCCTCAATTCTGTCCTGGCTTCAAGCCATCACAATAGAAATTCTAAGTAAGTCAGGGCAAATAAAAGCCCACATTTTCTGGAACCTCTCCATTTAATTTTGTCTAATAAATGTGATTAATTTAAAGCATAATCTAATGCAACCTAACTTTTAGAAATGTGTAACTGTTTTCCTATAATCATAGTCACTAATATGGGAACAAAGATTGGACTCTGCTTTGGGATCTGAAAATAAGAAATGAGTTCATTTCACAGGTATTTAGTCTTTATTTAGTTTTTTTGCACATGTGAAAAGTCATCTTTTCTCGTTTAACTGGGTAATGAACTATCTTTATAAGTAATTAATAATAAGAGTATGAAAATAAAATAAGAAAAATGTATTTTTTAACAAGAGAGAGAACAAACAGAACAATGTAAAACAAGAATTCTGTTGGAGGTATATACTTCTACTAGCCATCAGGCAAAGGCATAGCTGATCCACACGTTTCTTTATGTTAGTAGCACATATTCTCACATTTTGTTATGTAGTGCACGCAGCCTAAGAAAACTGCTTTACGCCACCTTCTTCAAGGTACTAAGATCCACCAGGACTGACTCCTTGAAGTGTTAGACTCTTGTATGGTTTGGGTCAATGCTAAAGGAAGGACAGGGCATTTTCAGGTTGGATTGCAGGGCTATGTACGGTATGTCTCCATTTCCTGCAGTAGGCAGCATCGGCATCACAATTTTTTTCTTTATTTCATATGCAGAAGTGAGTGTTTCCTTCTTTTTTGCTATGATATAAGTTGCTCTATCATTTGATCACAGACACTCCCATTTGAAATAATGTAATAAATGTATGAAATCCATGGGTACTTAGGTTTTACTTTTTGCCACATGTTATAATTTTCCCTTTTACAACGTGAATGTTCCCAAACATGAAGGCTCTTAAAATTGTCTAATACAAATTTGGACTGATAATTTTGCTTTAGCACCTGTGTACTCTCGATCAATGTAGACATTGACCACAGAGAGATGCACTTAAATCTGTCCATTTCATTTGTGGGGCCAAAAAGTTCAAACAAATATAGAATTCCTAGTAAAAGTTATTTCTCTTAAAGAAGCAATTTCTCAAAAGCAAAGACAATTATGTTTCAGAACAATATCAATCATATTCTTTTAATAAAACAGAAGGCAAATTTTTATAATTGAAATGTTGAACGACAACGTTTTTATTCCTCCCCAATAGGTGTTCACAATACATGTAAGTGAAGAGTACTGCTGAAAAAATTTTGCGGTGAAGCGGATAAAGTTTAAAATGAATAAGGATATATTTATATGTGCTATGAAAGAGAGCCTTTCTGTTTTTCAAGTACTCTGAATCCTCACAAAAAATGTACTCCTTGCACATTATGTTCATTCAGATTTATGTATTTGTTATTTCTTAATTTAAAAATCAAATAAAGGCTTCTTTCATGACTGCCTCAAGTTAAATCCATTATTATTGTGAAAAAGTTGAATATATCCATGCATAAATATAAAATGTGAATAGAAACACATATGAACTGCAACTGGAAGTAATATTTTTGCTTGATGCCAGAAATTTTCAACTTATCAGTTAGAAAAAATCTGTAACACACATTTCTGTCTGAAGCATGGAATATATTATAATTTCATTGTTAGTAATCTTACATAAGAGAGATATCAATCACATAGGCATGGACAAAATATTCTAGTCCTGACTGTCTTAAACATTATGTGAAATTTTCTGCCAAATACTTAAAAGCAAGGTTGTGGGATGCATGTTCTCTGACAGGACCTCACAGTGCCCAGAACGGCAAGGAGAGAAGGAAGCAGCCTGTGCTTCTGAGCCTCTAGGGAGCCTTAAGAAAGTTCAGGGAAGTGGCAGCTCTCTGCTGTGTTTACATTGCATTCATTCTTGAGTGCTTTGGGATTAATCATGTTTAAAGTATGTTCACATCCTTGCTTTATTTTTACCTTATTATCAAACTCCAACTTACAGCCTTGGAGAAGAATCAATGTCCCTGTTCCTTCCAAGTAACAAACGAAGAAATTCAGTTCAAGGATGTTCAGCAACATGTTTCGGGTTACAGTGCAAAATAGGACAGACTCCTCTCTGGAGCGTTGTAATAAATTTGTGAATTTGATCATTATTAACAGGTCCTGGAAAGCGCACAGCATACCTGGAACCACAGATGAGGTTGTGGGTAGAGAAAGAGAGAGAATGCTTGGGCCTGGGATTCTGCTTTTACTGGAATCCAAGTTATGGGCCTAAGTTTTCACAGGCTCACTATTTATTGGTAAATTTAAAACATTAAGAGTGGGAATTTAAAACTCTGGAAGAGAAAAATATAAGTAACCCAAATTGTCATTTATCCAAATCAACCAAGATCTCTAAAACACATGCATGAGACTTGAGTGGGAGGGTGCTTTAGCCCTTTATCTAGTCCTGTGGCTGGTAATGTGTTTATTCAAGATCGTCATCTTGGAAGTCAATGCCTCTTTGAAATGAATGCCTCAGTAATCAAATCTTCAGTCAGTTGTTTACCTTACAAAAAAAGATAAACCAACTGTCAGGGCTTACATTACAGCAAGTCAAAGAATTCCTTAATATTTTTAAGAATAGACTTTAGGGGCACTGGGTGGTTCAGTTAATTGAGCATCTGATTCTTGATTTGGTTCAGGTCATGATCCCGGGGTTGTGGGATCAAGCACTGCATCAGACTTCATGCTGGTGTGGAGCCTGCTTGGGAACCTCTCTCCCTCTGCCCCTCACCCCAACTCACAAGCGCTCTCTCTCTATAAAATAAAACCAAAAAAACCCCCTTATTTTTAGAACAGTTTTAAATTTATAGAAAAACAGAGAGAAAATAACATGAAGAGTTCCATTTAGCCTGTTTCCAATTTCTGTTATTATTAATATCTTACATTAGTGTAGTACAATTGTTATACTTAATGAACCAAAATTGACACATTATTAATAACGAAATTTCATACTTTATTCAAGTTCCCTTAGTTTTTTCCTAATACTCTTTTTTTTCTATTCAGGGATCACATCCAGAATACCACATTGCATTTAGTTATAATACATTTCTTTCGGCTTCTCTTGCCTTTGATTGTTTTGTCGATCTTCCTTGTTTTCGATGACCTTGACAGTTTTGATGAGTAAAGTATTTTGTAAGATTCTCTCCTATCAGAATTTCTCTGATTTTTTTTTTTCATGACTACAGGGGGGATGGGTTTTTGGGAGGAGGACCACAGAGGCAAAGGGTCATCCTCATCACTTCATACCAAGGTTGCACACTGTCAATATGATTTACTACTGATATTAACCTTGGTTATCCAGCTGAGGTAGTGTTTGAAGTAGTATAGATTTCTTAACTGTTTAGTTAGTCTTGTCTGCTCAGCCCCGCTCCTCCCACACCATACTCTGAAAAGAAGTCATTAGGAACAGGCTATACCTAGGAAGTAGTGACTTGATTCCCCTCTTTGAAAGCAGAGTATTTACATAAATTATTTGGAATTCTCTACAAGAGATATTTGTTTCTTTCCCCATTTATTAATTCAATCATTTATATCAGTATAAACTCATGAATATTTATTTTATATTTTGAGTTATAATGTAGTTTTTGTTGTTCAAACTGTTGTAGTGTTCACATCAGGAGTATTTCAGTTGGCTCCTGTGTCCCTCTGACTTTACCCCATCAATGTAGATTTTTATTTTTTTAGGCATTTTCATACTTTCTGGTACTAAGAAAATTTCCATTCTTATGTATATTTCCTGCCCAGTCTTAGAATCTTCCATTTCTCTAAGGAGTTTTGGCTCCTTTTTTTGGAAAATGGAATTATTTCTGAATGCAAGGTATACTCATTGCCCTGGAGAGTATTATTTCTAGTCCTGTTCAGCTTGTGACACAAAGAAATGTATTTATTCACATTAACTCATGCATATGCACATATCTACAAATTTTATGGATAACCATCTATATTTATAACAAGCACCACAGGAGTTCATACTGATGTCTTCAACTCTAGTTCACTACCACGTGGATTGTTCCAGGCTTCTCCCCTTGCTTGTCCTACTACAATGGTGACAAACTTTCCACTAACCATTTAACTTTTCAATTCTGATATACGTGTATAAAAGTTTTAAGATTGTTAACCCATACTCCCATATAAAGAAATTTATCAACTAGAGAATAGTGCTTATGCAGTGTCTTTTGACTCTCATCTTGCAGGCTCCACTTATTTCCAAATTTAACCCTCTTTACTTTCAGTGAGATGTCTTAAGCATTGGTAATACAGGTTAGATTGTCACACTCTGCATTCCATTCTGGAATCTTCCACTTACTAAGTTTTTTTTGTTTGGTTTGGTTTGGTTTGATTTGGTTTGGTTGTTTTCTTTTGTTTTTGAAAGAGTAAGAGGGAGTGGGGAGAGTGGCAGAGAGAGAGAGACAGAGACAGACAGACAGACAGACAGACTCTTAAGCAGACTCCACACTCAACTAAGTGCCTGACGTGGGGTTTGATCGCACGACCCTGGAATCATGACCTAAGCCAAAATCAAGAGCCAGAGGCTCAATCAATCGAGCCATCCAGACACCTTCCCCCCCTTTTTTTAAATTTGCATACATACGGTTCATTTTTTGAGATATAAAGATACGGATTTTGACAAATGCATAGTATTATGTATTTAACATTGCAGCATCGCACTAAATAGATTCACTGACCTGAAAATCTCCTGTGTTTTACTCATTCTACCCTCCCCCCCACCTTGAAATCTTGGAAACCACTGTTCTTTTTGCCATTTCTCTATTTTGCTTTTTTTCAGAATTCATGTTAATGAAATCATACACTATGTAGTATTTCCAGGCTGGCCTTTTCACTTAATGATATGCATTTATGAATAATTCATGTCTTACATGACTTGGTATCCATTTCTTTTTACTGTTAAATAGTATTCCACTACATGGATATATTACTGTTTATTCACTTAATAAAGGTCATCTTGACTACTTTCAATTTTTTGTGATTATGAATAAATCTGCTATGAACATTTGCTTGTTTTTTGTGTGGATCTAAGTATTCATATCATTGGGGTGAAAATCTAGGAGTTTTATTCCTAGATTTTGTAATACTGTATTTAGTTTTGTAAGAAACTGCCGACTACCTTCTGAATTTGATGCATCATTTTGCATTCTCATTATAATAAATGAGGTGTTTGTGTGGTCCTTCAATTTCACTGGTAATTACTAGGTTTGGAGATATTAGCTTTATATTTGTTTTTTATCCATTCTGAAAATATATTTATTAACAGAAGTACATTTCCATCTTTACATCTTTATAATTATTAATTTCCTTTCTGCTTTTTGTGTGCTTATTTTTATTTACTTACTCAGGTTTTTGTTACGTCTCATTTTGAAATATTTTGCATTGATTGAAGTCTTTTTTCTCCCACTACAATATAAATTTAATATATTATTTTACTGATTATCTTTGACATTTTAAGATATATACCTAATGAAGTCTAGTACTAATAAATCTGTCTATATGCACCTCTCTCTGTTTTTCTGCTTTTGTATCCTATCTATTAACTATATTGTTTCATTTTTAAATTCTATAAACTGGAAATTAATTATTTCATACAATCAATGTTTGTTTAGCTTTAGATATATGTTACTATATTCTTTACTCTGTGGCTTTTCAAATTTCATGCTTTCCTTCTGTGATCACTTTTCTTCATTTCAGGAACTGTGACATTTAGAAGTTCCTTGGGTGAGGTTTATTGATTTTAAATTTTCTTAGATTTTGGCATGTCTGAAAAGGTTTTTATTTCAGCTTCATTCAGGAAATAAACTTTGCTGGCTATATAATTTCTACTTGGCAACTATTTTGTCTCAACACACTGAAGACACTATTTCAATCCGTTCTGGCTACTTTCATTTCAACGAATTTTTGTTTTTGGAAAGTCGTAGTCTAAATTAAATTTATAACTAGGTAATCTTTTCCTATGACTTCTTTTTAAGTTCTTAGTACCTTTGATTTCCTGAAGTTAGCCTACAATGTGTCCAGATGTTGGTCACTTTTAATTTTCCCTGCTTGTCAATCTATTAGCCTTCCTGAATCTGAAGATTTATGTTTTTCTGGGGCGCCTGGGTGGCGCAGTCGGTTAAGCGTCCGACTTCAGCCAGGTCACGATCTCGCGGTCCGTGAGTTCGAGCCCCGAGTCAGGCTCTGGGCTGATGGCTCAGAGCCTGGAGCCTGTTTCCGATTCTGTGTCTCCCTCTCTCTCTGCCCCTCCCCCGTTCATGCTCTGTCTCTCTCTGTCCCAAAAATAAATAAACGTTGAAAAAAAAAAATTTAAGATTTATGTTTTTCATACTTTCTGAAAAATTCTCAATTACTATTTTTTAATATGGCATATGCCTTCATTTATTTATTTTCTCTTTTTGGAACTTCAATTACATACTTGATCTTCTCAATTTATTCTCTACTTTCCTAACCTTTGTTTCATATATTCTTTCTCCTTATTTTTATGTTATGAATTTTAAAAATGTTATACCTTCTAAATACTGAATCCTCTCTGTATTATATCTATTCTGCTCTATAAATGCTGTTTAAAATTTCTAACATAATGTTTTTATTGTGACATTTGACTTCTAAACAACATTTGTCATTTTTATAGTCTGATTTCTACTCACTTTTGTTTCCTCTTTATAAATATTTTTAAGCATATTGGGAGAAGAAGGTGTTAAACCCATGGATATACAATTTTATTTTGCTACTGAATATTCCTACCATTATTACTTAATTTTTTGACGTATCTGGATAATTTCAAACTATCCAACTTACTATATTCTACACTACTGTATTACTTACCATTCACCTGGTTATAAGTGATAAAAACCTAAATCAAACTAGCTTAAGCAAACACATTTAAAAATATGAAAACTAACTTAAAAAAATACACTGAGGTGATCTGGGTGGCTCAGTTAAGTGGCTAACTTTGGCTAAGGTCATGATCTCATGGTTTGTGGGTTCAAGCCCTACATCCAGCTCTGTGCTGACAGCTCAGAGCCTGGAACCTGCTTTGGATTCTGTGTCTTCCTCTCTCTCTGCCCCTCGCCCTCTCGCATCTGTCTCTTTCTCAAAAATAAATAAACATTAAACAAAATTAAAACAAAAACGGTGAATTCAGGGGATCACTAAGTCTCAAGGATGACAGAATTCTGGGAAATTCATATAGTAGTCACTGAAGCCAACGGGTTGAGGTGCTGTGATTGGCTAATCTTGGATCCTATGCTCTTGGCTTTTAAGTGGAATATATTACCAGAAAAAGTAGACTAGAATGACAAAGCTTAACTTTCTGATATAGTTGTTCCACAAAACTGGAACCATCCTTACATTGTATATATTCTCTGTTATACCTCAATCATTCATCAAGACTGCCAGTTCTATCTGCTGAAATTCCCGTTTGGTACTTTATCTCTAGCCATATTTATTTCCAGTATATCTTCTCCATTTCATTAAAAGAGGTCCTCTGTCTTCAGTGTATCCTTCATAGTCCAAACAGAATGAACTTTCTAAATTGTATTATTCTTTAAACACTTGGATTGGCTTTCCAAACTAAACTCGGGCCTGGATTAATGGCCCTTAATGACCTGGCTTCCACCTTCTCCATCTTATATCTAATTATCGTCCAACATTATCATCACCACATGATCTCCATTGCGCAACTCTATTTTTCTGTATCTGCCATTTTCTCTTTAAATTTTAGTATTCCATAGTTTTGAACCCTATTTCTTCTTCCCTCTTCTACCACTTTCTCACCTCATTACTAACATTACCATTTGTTTTTTATATGAGTCAATGTCCTAGTTTTGGAGGTATGAAGAGATGGAAATATCCAGTCTTAAAATATGTATCTCTTAATAGAAGCATGCATTTCATTTTTGTGATTACTATTTTTTCTTTCTATCTTTTTGTGGGGTTTTTTGTTGTCTATTTTCTCCCCATCCTCATATTTATTTCTCTTTGAAATTCATCTGCATTTCATGTCCATCCATGCTGATTCATAGTTGATTCATTGCTTCTTACTGACACAGCTGATACCAGAATTGCAAAAAATTTTCAGTCTCTGTCAAAGTTGAGACTCAGAGGTATAAAGTTTCCAAAGATTGTATTTCATCAGCAATGGCATTTTTCAATTTCTTATTTGTCATTTATATCAATGCTAGATATATGGCTTATAATCAGTTATGTTAAATCTTGCCACTATTACATGGGTATGTTCTCTTTGGTGCTACATTGCAGGGATCTTAAGATATCTCTTTGGCATTTGGCAGAAAGTAATTTCCTATTGAGAGCTATCTACGTCTCTTTTTATTATCCTGAAGTCTTTCGTTTCTCATGCTATCCAAATTTCTTCAGAGGAAGCAGCTGCTGCTTTAAAAACTGTATCTTTCGGTATCACTGTGGTCTTCCATTTAGTTAAATAACTTGTCTTAAATATGAACTGTGCAATAACAATTTCATATGCCCTGGTTTTCCAGTATAAGCTTCTGTAACAACTTCTAATACCTTGGCAATTGGAATTAGTTAAGCTTGTAAGATGTCCAATTTTCCTGTTAGATTTCAAGTTTCATAAGAATCAAGAAGTGTGGCTATTGTGTTTACTCTTTCATTCCCAGAAGCTAGGACAATGCTTGGCACATCATTCATGCCTTCTCTACTTTTTGAATAAATGAGTTGGTGAATGAAAAAGTGCAGCATGAGGAAGAAAACAAGTGCTGATATAAGAACAAAAGATAAAATTACGATAATTGTTTTGTTCCAAATAGCCAATACAAACCTACTATTATTAAAGGTTAGTAAATAGCTAAATACAATAAACATATAAGTATTAATAGAATTTTATACATCAGCAATAACTACCTTGAAGACTTAATGATTTGTATAAAAGAAAATTTTCATATGTGTTTTGAGTGATGTCTGGAGTCTTCATATATAAAAACTTCAAGTTTTTTAATAGATTTAATATAGTAGTGCCTCTGTATACTTAGGGGCAACCCATTATTATTCTGGCTTACCTAAATTTTTACTCTGGGTTAAAATGCTAAAATACAGTGGAATAAATATTTTACACTAAAAAATACAAATTGTCTTCTTGTCACTGTAAAGAATGTAATTTTGTTTGAAAGTATACTTGCTTGTTAGGGAAAATAAATAATGTCAAATGATAGTGGAAAAAATCAAGTTAGTGTTAAACATAAGCATTTCCAACAAGAAACTATATCTAGATGATGACATATAAGTATCACTTATATAAGGTGTATCCCTCAATTTGTTTTTAGAATCAGATTATCCTTCATGAATAATTTAAGCCTATATTACTGGAATAGTGATGTAAAATCATTATGCTGTTCAAGTATTAAATGGAAAGGCTAAAGTTGATCCATTATTTAGCTTAATAGGTCTGCTGTTAGCTGGTTTGAAATGATGAAATTGCTTTGATAACATCAAATAAATAAACTGTTTTTCTATTGCATTATTTTTATTTCAAAATATTTCATAATCATATACATTGGAAACAATAATGTGCATTTATCTTATGAAGTATCATCATCAAAATAGAAAATTCAAGGTACAATGGGTTTTAAATTGATAATATTGTAAAACAGAGCAAAATAGTTTTTTTCAAAAGTTACATTGAAAAATAAGGTAATTCAGAGTAGTTTCACCATATTTATGTTGAATAAATGGTAATTTTATTATCTAAAATAATCTAATTTTGAAATAGCTCCTTTAATGATTGATATATAAATTAATTGATGAATTCTTCATGAATCATTGTTCTTGTGTAAATATGTTCTAATGAATATATGAAACAATAAATTCAGTGTTTGCTTCCATTGTGGGGATTCTATACATAAGGGAAAGTGAACAGAAAGAAAACACTTGCTAACCCACTCTTGAAATATGTCTCATTAATTTAAGAAGAAATTTAAGTTCAATAGTAGCCTCTAAATCCAGATTTATTCTGTAAATTCCAAAACAAGAGCAAAAAATGTTTTCTCTGTGATCAGGATTATTATTAACATAGTAGAAGAAAATTACTGCTCCTATATGTTTCTATTTTTCCTTTGCATAATATATTTCAAGATAATAACTTTAGCATTAACATTGACAGAAAATATTGAATGCAACTTTAGAATTATAAATTCTTTAATACGATTTCTACAGAAGTAAAATTATTATAAAATTTTGTATATAATTTTAATATCAATAAGATAATGGTGTCACATCACTATATTAAGCAATATACAGTATAATTAATCTTACCAATGAAAAATAAAAACAGGTTGAGATGGAACTCTGGGTCTGAAAACAAGAAATATCCACTGTTCATCAGAGATTAATTGTATGCACTAACTGACTCATTTTTGAAACATATATTCTACCTAGGAGGACATTAACAGTGGTTGCTGTTCATAGAACTCTCGGATGATGTTGTAAAATGAATGAGGGACAATCAAATAGTGGGTCATATAGTAAGTGCCCCTGTGATAAGCCTATCTACAGAGCATCCAGTCTCCTATCTATCATCTACCACCAACACCACAATCTTTCAATAAAGATTTGGAGACTTTCTATTTAATTGAGCAACCAAGGACTTTTGAATATATACTCTAGAGTTCGGGTTTACATGTGCACTCATATACAGAAACATACACTTATAGTAAATAAAGATTCATCCATTCACTCATTTTTCTATTCAACGTATACAAATTGAACTATTACTCATACCTGGGTCCATGCTAAGTGCTGAGCTCATGGAGGTCAAATGTGTATCCAAAGTAAGTTTGCCACTATGAAGCTTATAGTTACATAAGGAATTCAGATATCAAACCAATAATTTCCTAAACATTGGATTTATTATGTTACTTTTTGGAGAAAGTAGCAAGTTTCACCTCTAGTAATTACATAAACAATTAGCTATGTGACAATTGTGGCATATACCACAGAAGAAATAAGACTGGGCATACCTCAGGTTTAAGGATAATTATAAATGTGCATGTTATAGTTTGACTTTGCATGAAAAGAAATTGTTTAAGGAAGACAATATAGAGATTGTTAGATAATATCTTCCAAAACAACAAGTCAAAACTCTCAATAAGTGTTGGAAAAAATAGAATCTCATTTACAATTAACTTTTAATCTTGGACCATGTTAGTTTAAACCAAATGTTGACTTTTTTCACATTCATCATGTGATTAGGGCTATTGTATCCTAGATGTATGATAATCATTGGATGACTTTAGGCAAAATAATTTTTGATTTGTTTCCTGAAAGTAAACTCTCTCCTTCAAAGAGTTGGGAATGTGGTGATGGAGATTTCAAATAGAATCTACAGTTTGTTTTTGATTCAAACTTCAGTTTCCATTAAGAACAATCTGATCATCTATACTTTTAATATACTGAGGACTGGTACAGACCCTGACCTGCTCAGTGAGAAGGAAATGAATTTGATTCCCAGGTCTATTGAATAGTCAAGGTTCAAAAGTACAAGATAATGAGTTTGGAAATATCAAGATGTCGGTGAGAGAACATATTTGCATTGCTCTTAAGCAGAAGTACACTCAACTGGAAATACAACTAAGGCAGGCCAAGAGTTTTGCAATCTCTCATGCCTTCTGAGGCTTAGATGGCTAAGGAATATATGGGGACATCACAAACTCTATTAAAGTATCCTTAAAAAATAAGCCCTTAGTTTTATTATGTAAAAAAAGTAAATGAATTTATTAATTAATTAAATTTATACTTTAATAAATGACCTGTTTTGATTCATGTAAGTGGGTAAATAATATAGTGTCAAAAATTTCCATTACTGATGTTAGATTCTATGCTGGCATTTTTGAAATTCTGAGTGACAAAAATTTATTAATTTAATAAAACAATAATTTATCTATGTTATAACTGTGCTTACTGTTCATGTACTTTAATAACATGTTGGATAGGAAGCTGGATGTTTATATATATATATGTATATATATATATATATATACATATATATGTATTAGTATTGCTTGTATATAAAAAGTAATAGGTAGATGGAGTAATAAATAAAATACTGGTATTAAAAAATAATTATTTCTTTACATAAAAAATATCCATGAATAGATCTGGCATAGTAGCTCCACAAAATTATCAGGACCAAATCTCTTTTATCTTTGTGTTCTGCCTGAAGTGTGTGGCTTTCATTCTGGATATTACTTCATTGTTCAGATCACTATTGAGCTCCATGCTGACATATACCCACCTACTTTCTAAGCAGAAAAGTGGTGGAACACAATATCGGTAAACCAGTTAATTCTTATCCCTGTAGGATACTTCTCAGAAATTCCATACAACAATTGCCCTCATAACTCTTTGGGCAGAAATGTTAAGCAGAAATTGGTAACATGACTACAAGATGGTAAGGCATGCTGGGAAATGAAATGTAGTTTTTTATTCACTTGAGTGCATTGTCTAAGATACTCTTCTAAAAGAAAAAAAAGAAGTAATAAATTTGAGTAGGCAACTAGCAGTCTTTGTTGTTACTATAATTTACAATCTTTTCTTCTTCCCTTCTCTACCTTTCTCCCCCATACACTTCTTTCTCAACATGTGAGAAAATAGAGATGAAAACATCCAAGTGACTGGCTCAATATTACGTAACTTACTTACTCCAAGTTTTCTGTCTTTTTAACTATGTCATTTCATTTGAAATAAAACATAGGGGTATTTGAGGTTAAAAATAAACATCTGCATTTCTTTAATCCATTTGACTTTATTTTTGTCCAAGGTATAAGTGTCCAATTTCATGATCTGCATGGGATATCCACTTTTCTCAGAACCATTTATTGTTATTTATTCCCTGTTGGATATATTGACACCTTTGTCAAAGATCAGTTCGCTTTCTATGCATGGGTTTATTTCTTTGCTCTCTATTCTGCTTCTTGGTCTATGAGTCTGTTTCATACAAATACCATATTGTTTTGATTATTGTAGCTTCATAATATAATTTGAAATCAGGAACTGTGATACTTCCAGCTTTCTTCTAGCTCAAGACTGCTTTTGTTTTTATGAGTCTTTTGGTTTTAATACAAATTTTAGTTGAAAAATGTTGTTGGAATTTTGACAAGGATTGTATTGAATCTGTAGATTGCTTTGGTGATTTATATACTTTGGTGGCATGAACATTTTAACAATATTAATTCTACCAATGCATTAACTTGGGATACCTTTCCATTTGTTTGTGTCTTCTTCATTTGCTTTCATCGACGTCTTATAGTTTTCAGTGCATGGATCTTTCACCTCCCTGGTTAAATTTATTCATCAGTATGTTATTCTTTTTGATGCTATTATAAATGGGTTTCTTTTCTTTTCTTTTCTTTTCTTTTCTTTCTTTCTTTTTTCTTTTGGATACTTCATTGCGTATAGAAATACAACTGGTTATCATATGTTGATTTTGCATACTGCATTGTCACTGTTTTGTTGTTGTTGTTGTTTAGTTTTAACAGTTTTTGGGTGAAGCCTTTAGGATTTTCTATGTACAAAATCATCCACAAACAGAGACAACTTAATGTCTTCATTTCCAATTGGGATGACTTTTATTTCTTTTTTTTCCTGATTTCTCTAGTGAGTATTTCCTGTACTATGTTGAATAGAAGTGGTAAGAGTTGTGTACCCTTGTATTGTTCCTGTTCTTAGATGAAAAACTTTCAGCTTTTCACTACCAAGTATGATGTTAGCAGTGGCCTTGTCACAAATGACCTTTATCGTGTTGAGGTACATTTATTTCATACCTAATTTGTTGAGAGTTTGCGTCACAAAAGCATATCGAATTTTGTTAAATACTTTTTCTACAACTATTGAGAAGATCATATGGTTTTTCTCCTTTATTTTGTTAACATAATGTATCACATTTACTGATTTTCAGATGTTGAAACATCCTTGTATCCTAGAAGTAAATGACATTTGATCAGGTCATATGATATATCTAATGTGCCACTGAATTCAGTTTTCTAGAATTGTGGTTGAAGATTTTTGTATATATGTTTATCAGGGACATAAGCCTGTAATTTTTTTTTCTTGCCATGTCATTGTCTGGTTTTGGTATCAGGGTAATGTTTACCTTGTAAAATGAGTTTGGAAAACTTCTTCTTTTTTTTTTTGTTTTGTTTTGAACTTATTTGAGAAGGATTAGTATTAATTTTTCTTTGAATGTTTGGTAGAATTCATTAGTGAAGCCGTCTGGTCCTGGACTTTTGTTTATTGGGAGTTTTTGATTACTGATTTAATCTCCTTTGTAATAATCAGTCTGGTCAGATTATATGTATATGTATATATATATAAAATTATATATAATTTAATTATATATAATATAAATATTATTTAATTATATATTACTTAATTACATATATATACATATATATATACACACATACACATACACACACACACATATAGTTTTATTTATTTTTTTAAAGAGAGAGAGCAAGCAGGGGAGGATTGGAGATAGAGAATCCCAAGCAGGCTCAGCACTGGCAGTACAGAGCCTGATGCAGTGCACAAACTAATGAACTGCGAGATTATGACCTGAGCCAAAATCAAGAGTCATATACTTAACTGACTGAACCACCCAGGACCCCAAAGATATTTTTTATTTCCTTTTTGACTTTATCTTTTACTCATTCATTGAGTAAACACTCATTCATGAGAGTGTTATTTAATAACTACATATTTGTGTATTTTTCGGTTTTCTTCCTGTTATTTATTTCTTGTTTTTATCCTTTGTGGTCAGAAAAAAAATACTTAATATGATTTCAATATTCTTATATTTTTTAAGGCTTGTTTATTGGCCAAACATATGATCTATCCTGGAAAATGTCCCATGTCCCCTTGAAAGGAATGGGTATTAATTATCTATATATCCATTTCCTTGTGTAAGCATTCTGAAATACCATCTCTAGAAAATTAGCTAATATTTATTCCTCAATAGTAACATACATATTTGGAATAACTTGCCAAATGATAAAATTTCAACTGTGGGAGGATATTGGAAGAATAAAACCTGCAGAGGTAAAAGTTTCCAGTTTTGATAAACTAAGATTTTGTGGGCTAAGAAAAATAACACAATTTCTTCCCTGGATGATAAGTACACAGGCTTAATCTTATCAGACTACAAAATTAGTGATCAGTCCACAGGATTATCCTCATTTCTGACATCAACCGCAGAGTAGAGGTCACCTTCACTTCTGATACCAATTCCACATTCGAGGTTCCCAAGATCATTCTAAGGTTTGATAATTTGCTAGGACTCACAAAACTCATCAAGAGCTATTAGTTTCAGTTTATTGCAGTGAACGGATACAGATTAAAATCAGCCAAGGCAAGAGATGCATGGAACAGAGTCTAGCAAAGTTTTGCTTCCAGTTGTCCTCTTCTTACAGAGTCATGGACAGTGCTAACTTTCCTCACAATGCAGCATGACCATGTGCATGGAGTATGTGCAACCAGACAAGCTTACTCAAACCTTGGTGTTCAGAGTTCATTGGAGCTCAATCATGTAGATATGGTTGATTGCCCAAGTGGCAACTTTAGTCTCTATTTCCCCTAAAGTTGGATCAGATACAACATCAATCAAAGCTGCACCTTAAATTACATTTTAGACTACCTAGTATGGCCTGAAACTTTTGGGAGAAGAAAGATACTCTCATGTAGCACACATAAAATCTAAAGCTGAAAGCAAAGCGAGACCTCTGGGAAAGGTTAAATACTTTGTGTACACATACACAAACTTCACTTGGAAAAGGAAATAATAATTCTTGCTCCTTTCTTATAGATGTGAATACTTATTATATTTGAGACATAGAACAGCTTCACATTACTTCTGCCTGTATTTTGTTTAGAAAAAAAAAGACTGAGACAATAGTATAAAATCTCATTTGTGTTTTATTTTTGAGCAGAAAAAAAGTAGGAATGGGATTTATACTAATGTCAGTCTTGTAGTTGGGAAGAAAATTAAACACTTTAAAATATACTAAATTAAAGCTAGGGTGATACACAGTTCAATTTTTGAGGTTGGAATTTTAGCTTTAAATTTATAGTGTATGGAATGAAACAGACTGTAAAAAGCATGTGCCATATATAGCAAATAAGAAAAATGTTATGAAGTTTAGACTCACAGTGAGTAACTATAGTTCTGTTGGTTACAAATGTGACAGGAAATAGAATATATTGCCAACCAGATTTTAGTTTTTCCACTCCATAGTTCTCCATCTTGCAAACTGAGAAATATATTTTGCCATTTTTGATTTAACCATAGTTGATGGAACTAAGGAATAGCTCCTTTCCCCCACAGCAAAATAAATGATTTGTTTAATGTTTTTTCCTCTGTTTGATTGAGTGGATTTTAGGAATGAATGGTAATTTGTATAATGCATTAAAAAAATATAGCTCCTAACACTAAAAAGGAACAGAAGAAATAATATTTGCAATTGTTTCAGAAATGTATAAACTACCCAAGCAATAATTTGCAATATTTTCTTCTTGATTAATAAATAAGACATTTATTTCACAAAATACATTCAAACTCAGCTGCAATTTTTAGCAGCAAAAATGACTTAGAAGCTGTTGATTTGTTGAGAAATTACCATGTTACAATAATGGAGAAAAATGGTGTATTGAATACAAGAGAGTATACAAAAACTTCACAGTCTTTACAAACCAAAAAGCCAATTAAAAAAAAAAGTACCTACCAAGTGATTACTTGACACATAACACCAAATATTGGGGTGTACAGATTAGTTTTTCTGTTAAATTTCCTTATAGCATATAAAATTAGGATAAATCCTTGGTATAGTATTTTAAATGTACAGGATAATACAGTCAAGTTTGCTATATTGATACTTTTAACTTGATTTTATTTCTTTAGAGATACATCATGTTTGCAGAAAAAAACAGAAAATATAAGTAAAAAAAAATCAGCATCCAGAGATAATCAGTTTCATCAATTAAACCTTTAAATGTTTATATTTATGTGTGTGTATGTATATAATAGAATATAATTTTAATTTTGTTTGACAAAACATTTTTGTTACTATTATGTAATATGACAACTTTCTGTATTATTAAATACATTTCTGTATTGAATTTTCATGTCCCCATATTAGCACTACGTACTTAATCTCTGACTTAAAAATGTATTGTGGGGCACCTGGTGGCTCAGTCAATTAAGCTTCTGACTCTTGATTTCAGCTCAGGTCAAGATCTCAATGGTTTGTGGGATCCAGCCCTTTGTTGGGCCCTGTGCTGACAGCACATAGCCTGCTTGGGATTCTCTCTCTCTCTCCCTCTCTCTCTCTGCCCCTCCCCACTCCCTCTCTCAAAATTAATACATTAAAAAACAATTAAACATTTTAAAAATGTACTGTAAAGTTAGTTGCTATGATGAATAATCCCTCAATAATATTTATCTATTACATTATCTTTGTTTTCTTCTGAGAGTAAATCATTGATGTACTATTCTCAATAATTTATTGGGTGTTTATATATTTATATATTGCTCATTTAAATTTGTATCCATACCATATATATTAAAGATTTTGATACTACTTCTTGCTTACTGCAAATGCATTTTTCTCAATTTCCCTTTGTTTTTAATCTTTTGTTTATGGTGACTTTTCCTACATTAAAATTTTCCTATTTTCACTGAGATACATTTGCCAATATCTTGTTTATGGTGCAGTGATTGTTTTCATGATTATAAAGAACTTACTTTTATGTTTCTATTAAAAATTTTACATTTACCTAATTATTTTGCATAGAAAGCTAATTTTTTTTTTGAAGAAATTAATTTTGAAAAGTCAAGTTTCTTTTTCTTTTAAGATATAAATTAGATATAGGAGGGACAGAAGGTAATGTAGTAGTATTACTGGCCTTTTCATTGCTCCTTACAGAAAGAGCAACTTGCAAAAGTTATACCTTCACTGGGAAGGTTTCCTGCAGACATTTTGTCCACTTCTGATACAGCTTTTATGGCCCTGAGTTTCCTTCCTATGTCCTCTGCCTCACTCCTTGCTTAATTTATTCTCATTTTTCTTTTCTCCAAACAATTCTCTTTGTTAAGTCTTTTATTTGAAAAATTCCTTCCCAGTTTTGGTTAACTATATAATTTGCAATATTTCTCACAGGCGCAATCTCGGCTCTTTATTTTACTCTTTAATTTTTTTTTTTACATTTATTTACTTCTGAGAGACAGAGAGAGACAGAGCACAAGCAGGGGAGGGGCCGAGAGAGAATGAGACATAGAATCCGAATCAGGCTCCAGGCCCTAAGCTGTCAGCACAGAGCCTGACGTGAGGCTCAAACCCATGAACTGTGAGGACATGACCTGGGCCAAAGTCGGACGCCCAACCTACTGAGCCACCCAGGCACCCCCTTTTTTTATTCTTTTTTTCATCTCTTTATTTTAATCTTAAGTACACCCCCAACTTCTCCAGAATGGGTGTTGATAGTCACTTCTGTTCAATTGCAGTTTGTGCTTGTTGGTATGATGAATGCATTCGAATTCTAAATGAGCCTTCCTACTCATAACAAGTGAGGGTCAGTTACAGTTTTTCTGAGATTATCTCTTAAGAATGCATATCTTCAAAGAAATTAAAAAAAAAAAAACTTACTAGGTTTGGCCACATCCTAAGAAAGAAAATGGATGAGGAACACATGTCTCTCTCTCATTTCATTATTTTAGGGCTTGATCGTAATGTAAAGGACCCATCAGATGTTATTTTTTAAGGTATTACAGAATTTTATATGAAAATGGTAAAATATTAATATAGCAAAAGAACTTCTAATAAAATACAAATGTTCCTGACCTAATCTCCCCACACAGCTCTGCTATCAGAGCATTCATATGAAATCATTTTAGTGTTTTGGTTCTCTGTCCCTAATACTACATAAATGGCTTAGACTCTCTTCTGACTCTTGTACTTCATGCATGCCCTTGAGACTGCCTTTCAACTGGAGACGGCAGATTACCTTCACCACTCCCCTCTCAACATCTGATATTTCTAAACTGTAGTGCTATTATTTTATGTTCTGTGATTAAGTTCCTTTTTAACCTCAAATTTTTATTATTCTCTTAAATTTTGACAGTCACTATGTCCTCACTCTGTAAATTAAAGTTATTACCATTCCTTTACTTTTTCCTCCCATGTCTCTAAATGATCAATTTCTTCTCATAAAATGGATACATTTGATATTTTGTAATTTGTCGATAGGTTGATTCTAACAGATGAATATATCAAATTAATTTATAACATGCAATAATATCCAATAGTGACTAAGGTTTATTTTTTCCTTCACTATCAAGCCAATATCACAAAGTCCATGTCACTTAACAAGCATTTTTTAAGAATAAAAGTTGCAGAGGGGGAGGAGCCAAGATGGCAGAACAGCATGAAAGTTTTTTTGTGTCTCGCATCCATGAAATACAGCCCAATCAACACTAAACCATCCTGCACACCTAGAAATCTGATTTGAGGACTAACACAACAATCTGCACAACCTGAACCACAGAACTCAGCAGGTACATGGCACAGAGAGGTGAACTGGAGGAGAGAGAAGCTGCTGAGGGCAAGGAGCTGTTTTTGCTCATGGAGAGAGGACAGAGACAGGGGCTGGGGGGAGAATATGGGAAATCACCCCCCAAAAGCAGCTGGAGAGAAAGTGGAAAAGTGAAAACAGCCACAGGGACTGAACTAAAAAGGGAGAAAGGAGAGGGTTTAAATTCCATTAAGACTCTATAAACAGGGGGAACACAGAGTCTGAAACTCCACAGCTAGCTACCTGGTGGTGCTCTGGTGAGAAGGGTGAATCCCCAGGAGGAGAGTGAAGTCCGGGTGTCTTTGGGCCATATGGGGAGAGGCGGTTCCCCTGCTGGGAGGACATCTGGTAGAGGCTCTGTGTGCCCCCCCCAACCCGCCCACACACAGGAAAAGACTGCAGTGGGCCCAGGAGAACAACCACATTCCCTGGTGTTGTAACAAGGTTGTTGGGGTTGAAGACTGGTGCCAGATGTTTGCTGTAATTTTTCATATTCCCTGAAATGCTGCTATTACACGATTGTGTGAACTTTCTCTGGGGTGGGCTGCCACCCAGTCGCAGTCTCTGGGCATCAGCAGTAGCGCGATCCCACCCACAAGCATTCCTGGGTGCCGCGGGCAACTGGCCATTGTTTGGTGAGACCCTCCTGCAGAGCGGCAGAATAGGTCAAAGATGCAGTCCCTCAGAAATAAGGTGTCAGGAAACACAGCCACATCTGAGATAAAGCTCAGGAGGGAGGTGCTGCCGGGGGCTTGGTCATGGCTGTGCATGCGCATACACACCTAGAAGCGCCACAACAATCCATCCCAGTAAGCTAAGCAGCGCCATCTAGTGGAGAATGGAGCTGTTACACTAAGCCCCAACCAACTGGGCCAACCTCACTCTTCAGGAGCATAAATCCCTCTGCCTGCTTATTTTATGGACTATAAAGTGCTTCATAGCTTGACTTCTAGGGGAAAACAAAATAATTTCAATCATATTTCAGTCTGCTCACTGGTCCATCTATTCAATTTTCTTTTTCTTTTTTTCCCTGTTTTTCACTTCTTTTCTTTTTCTTGAAAACAGAAAGAAAAAAATTATTTTCAATTTCTATTACAAATATATTTATTTTTTCTACTGTATTTTTTACTTTTGTGTATTTTTTTTCAAATTCTATTTTACTTCTCTTGTGCCATTTTATTCTATTTCAGTGTATTCATTTTTTCAAATTTTCAAACGATTTCCTTTTTTTTCTTTCCCCTTTTTTCTCTAATATCAAGCCCCTTTCAACACCCAGACAAAAACACAACTAACATCTAGCATCATTTATTTCATTTTGTGTGTGTGTGAATTTTTTAATTTTAATTTTTTTACCTCATTAATTACTTTTCTCCCTTCAAAATGACAAAATGAAGGAATTCACCCCAAAAGAAAGAACAGGAAGAAACAACACCAGGTATTTAACCAACACAGATACAAGCAAGATGTCTGCACGAGAATTTAGAGTCACAATAATATGAATACTATCTGGAATCAAAAATAGATTAGAATCCCTTTCTGTGGAGATAAAAGGAAAGATGAGGCAGAGAAGAGAATCAGCTATAAAGAGGACAAAGTTATGGAGAAAAATGAAGCAGAAAAAACGAGGGAGATTAAGGCAAAAGAGAATTATTTAAGAATTAAGGAAATCAGTGACTCATTAAAAAGGAACAACATCAGAATCATAGGGGGTCCCAGAAGAGGAAGAGAGAAAAACAGGGGTAGAAGGGTTATATGAGCAAATCGTAGTAGAAAACTTTCCTAACCTGGGGATAGACACAGACATCAAAATCCAGGAAGCACAGAGGACTCCCATTAGAGTCAACAAAAACTGACCATCAACAAATCATATCATAGTCAAATTCACAAAATACTCAGGCAAGGAGAGAATCATGAAAGCAGCAAGGGAAAACAGTCGTTAATCAAAAAGGGAAGACAGATCAGGTTTGTAGCAGACCTATCCACAGAAACTCGGCAGGCCAGAAAGGAGTGGCGGGTTATATTCAATGTGCTGAATCAGAAAAATATGCAGCCAAGAATTTTTTATCCAGCAAGGCTATCATTCAAAATAGAAGAAGAGATTAAAAATTTCCCATAAAAACAAAAATTAAAGGAGTTTGTGACCACTAAACCACCCCTGCAAGAAATTTTAAGAGGGATTCTCTGGGGGGAGAAAAGACTAAATAAATAAATAAATAAATAAATATCAAAAGCAACAATGACTAGAAAGGACCGGAGAACACCACCAGAAACTCCAACTATACAGGCAACATAATGGCAATAAATTCATATCTTTCAGTTCTCACTCAAAACGTCAGTGGACTGAATGCTCCAATCAAAAGACATAGGGTAACAGAATGGATACGAAAACAAGATCCATCTATATGCTGTTTACAAGAGACCCACTTTAGACCTAAAGACACCTTCAGATTGAAAGTAAGGAGATGGAGAACCATCTATCATGGTAATGGCCGACAAAAGAAAGCAGAGTAGCCATACTTATATCAGACAATCTAGACTTTAAAATAAAGACATTAACAAGAGATGAAGGGCTCTATCCATCAAGAACATTTAGATCAATCCACCTAACAATTGTAAACATTTATACTCCAAATGTGACAGCACCCAAATATATAAATCAGTCAATCACAAACATAAACTCATTGATAATAATAATATAATAGTAGGGGACTTCAACACCCCACTTATAGCAATGGGCAGATCATCTAATCAGAAAATCGACGAGCAAACGGTGACTTTGAATGACACACTGGACCAGATGGACTTAACAGATATATTCAGAACATTTCACCCTAAAGCAGTGGAATATACATTCTTCTGCAGTGCACATGGAACATTCTCCAGAAGAGACCACATACAGGGACACAAATCAGCCCTCAACAAGTACAGAGATATCGAGATCATACCGTGCATATTTTCAGACCACAGTCCTACGAAACTCGAAATCAACCACAAGAAAAAATGTAGAAAGATAACAAATAGTTGGAGACTAAAGAACATCCTACTAAAGAATGAATGGGCTAACCAAGAAGTTAAAGAGGAAATTAAAAAGTATATGGAAATAAATGAAAATGATAACACCACAGCCCAAAACCTCTGGGACGCAGCAAAGGCGGTCATAAGAGGAAAGTATATAGCAATCCAGTCCCTCATAAAGAAGGAAGAAAGGTCCCAGGAACATCACCTAACCTTACTCCTTAAAGAGCTGGGAAAAGAATAGGAAATAAAACCCAAAACCAGCAGGAGACAGGAAATAATAAAGATTAGAACAATAATTAATGATATTGAAACCAAAAATAAGACAAAAAAAACAGAACAGATCAATGAAACCAGAAGCTGGTTCTTTGAAAGCATTAACAAAATTGATAAACTACTAGCCAGTTTGATCAAAAAGAAAAAAGGAAAGGGCTCAAATAAATAAAATCAAGAATGAAAGAGGACAGGTCACAACCAACACAGCAGAAATAAAAACAATAATAAGAGAGTATTATGAGCAATTATATGTCAATAAAATGGGCAATCTGGAAGAAATGGACAAATTCCTAGAAACATACACTACCAAAACTGAAACAGGAAGAAATAGAAAATTTGAACAGGCCTGTAACCAGTAAAGAAATCGACTTTGTAATAAAAATCTCCCAAAAAACAAGAGTCTAGGGCCAGATGGCTTTCCAGGGGAATTCTACCCAACATGTAAGGAAGAGTTAACACCTATTCTCTTGAAGTTGTTCCAAAAAATAGAAATGGAAGGAAAACTTCCAAACGCTTTCTATGAAGCCAGCACTACCTTGATTCCAAAAACAGACAAAGACCCCACTAAAAAGAACTACAGACCAATTTCCCTGATGCACATGGATGCAAGAATAAAAGTTACATAAATAATCTTTTTTAAACTGAATATCTGTCAAAGTCATGCCACATTTTAGTTTTCATCTTTATTTTGTTCCTTTATAAATAAGATATATTATATTTTTCTTTTAACATTTTTTTCTTGGATGTGTTAAATTCCATTCTTATAGTGCATGGGATGTATCCTTAAAATTAATTTTTCTAACTGGGTTTTATTGGAATATAGACCAGCATTTTTTTATGCCTTCTTAGTAGTTTATCACCATGACTGATTAAATGTCCTTATTATTTATAATAATTTCCTTTCTCTAAACTCCACTGGTAGAATTTCATAGATTTTCCAGGAAGAGAAAGACATCATCTTATAAATAATGGTAATTTTCATCCTCTTTCCTTTTAGTTTTATATCTTAATGCATTTTCTCATCTTTTAACCCTTCCCTAAATAAGATCAAGTTTCTTGAGTGTGGATAATGTATCTGTCTGTTCATCTTGATATCCTCAGCAAGATAATAATTATTCTGCAAATGTTATTGAATAAATTAATGTATGTGTTTAAATAAAAGTGGTGTGTGTGAATTCCTTACATTCTTCCTGATGTTATAAATCCTTTTTCAATGTTTTACCCAGTTAGACTTCACAATTATCAGGCATAAGTTACTTCTTACATTCTATTGCCTCCTTTTTTTTTGTAATTAAAGTGTCCATATTCATTATTGACACTTTTTTCACTTCTTTAAACCTATTTACTCATAAAAGTTTCATAATAGCCCTATGAGGTAGGTTTTATTATCATCCCTGGTTTTCAGATGAGTTAATTGAGCACAAGTAAATTTGTCAAATATCACACATCTAATAAGAGGTAGATTTAATATTTGAAATCTGGCAAGCAGGCTACACAATTTATATACATAACTTTTATACCATACTGGCTCATATTTACCTTTCTCAAATAAAATATAATTGAAATTTTGATATTTTATTTGATCTTCATTCAGAAAATATTCATTCAGAAAGTTTTTTTTTTTAAATTATACTAATGATTGTTGTGTCATTTCATTGGGACATTTTTTAAAAAGCAGATTTAATGAGATAATTTATGTGCTGTAAAGTTCACAAATTTTATGTCTAAAGTTTGTTAAATTTCAGTAAATATATATAGTTGTGCTATCACCACAGGTATCACCAGTTCAGTTTTAGAACACTTCTCTTATTCAGTGTTCCTCATGCTCATTTTCAGTACATCTTGCCTCCACTGCTGGGCCCAGGCAACTACCAAAATGCCTTCGTTTGCATTGTTTTGCCTGTTCAGTACATTTTGGATACATGTAATCATGCAATTTGTAGCCTTTGGGTTTGGCTCATCTCATTTAGCTTCACTTTTGCAGATACACCCATATTAATTGTATTTAATAGTACTTTCAGAGATTGGCCTCAGCAAAGAGGAGCTCTGCTGACCCATTTCTCAATGAAACT
Organism: Lynx canadensis; assembly: GCF_007474595.2. Lineage (NCBI taxonomy): Eukaryota > Metazoa > Chordata > Mammalia > Carnivora > Felidae > Lynx > Lynx canadensis. The sequence continues at coordinate 149,500,663 of NC_044303.2, read as the reverse complement.
GGTAAGAATTTTACATATACAATTTATAAATTAACTTATAAATAAATTTTATATATATATACATATATATATATATATGTATATATATATAGTTGACCGTGGTGATGGTTACCTATGTCTCTGAATATATTTAATATCACTGACATTTACACATTAAATAAATAAATTTTATCATATGTGAATTACAATTCAACAAAGCTGTTTAAAAAAGTAACAATTTGAAGATGGCAGCGTGGTAGGAGGCCCCTGGGCTTGTCTCATCCCTTGAACACATCCCTTGATAACTATCAAATCATTCTGAACACCCAAGAAATCATCCTGAGGACTGATAGAACAAGCTGTGCAACTAGAAAGAGAGAAGAGGCCAACAAGGAAGGTAGGAAGTATGGAGATTTGGTTTTGGGGAGAAAGGATCGTGGGTGCTGTTGAGGGGAGTGAGCCCTGGTCAAGGAGGAAGGAAAGGAAGAAAGAACAGCATACAGGGATACAAACAAAGAGAACACTTCCCAAAAGCCGTTGGCTGGGAAAATGAGAGGGGCTGATTTTTGTGAGTTTTGGCACTAGTGGGTCTCAAAGCCTGGAGTTTTAGACGTCAGTGGGATTGGCTGGGAAACAGACTTGAGGCTGCTGCCCTACTCCTGGAAAGAAGGCAGGCAAACTACAAGGGTGCAGGTGGTATGATCTGAGGGTTGCCTAAGGCACACAGGAAGAGACGTTTGGCTCTTCTTAAAGTGTATCTGCGAGAAGTGGCATTCACAGAGATGCCTTTCTGGGGACAAAAGAGCTGGTGAGCACTGTTTTCCTCCCCTGTCCCTCAGTGAAGGCATAGAGACACCTGCCAAGGGCCGTTCATCTAGGAACTGGCTGTTTAGCCTTCTTTGTTCCAAATCCCACACCCCTGCACTCTGTTGTAACTGCCCTTCTCAGTCAAACCTGCATTGGTCCCAGAGTAGTGATGCTTCCCCAGGAGACAAGTGCAAGCCCTAACCACAGCACATCCCTAAAGTTTGAAGTTTTGAAAATCAGCAAGCTTGGCTGGGCTAGAGCTCAAAGTACACTGCACTTCTCCAGGCAGGCAAGCAAACTGGACACAGTGCAAGCAGCAATCTGAAAAACACCTAGGACACACAAGGGGAATTTATTTGCTCTTCTGGGGGTGCTTCCCTGAAAGCAGCAAGCATGGAGACCTCTCTGTGGGGGAAAAAAGGAGCTGACTGGTGCCATTTCCCTCCCCCATATGTCAGCATGAACCAACTTTGGTAAACAGCACAGTGCCGACACAGGCTGCCAACCTGTTTCGACCAAGTCCCACCACCCTGCACTATGCCCTGTACTGCTTTTCTCAGGCATATGTACGTAAGTACCAGTGCATCAGGGTCCTTCCCCATAAGACAAGGACAAACCCTTGCACTCACCACTTCTACCCACCATACAGTTCTGCAAGGTTCTATGGAAGAAGTATCAGTTCTAGTGGAAGTAGTATAAGGTCTCGTTTAACAAGCAGACCAGAGCACACCTAGTTAAAACTCCGGCCAAGGTAAAAACACTCCTCACTGCAGCCAAGGAAAACCTCTGCAGATGACTCAGCTGAGGGATAGTGAAGCCAAATGCACATGACAGCAGAATGCACATGGCACACATCAGATACACCACTGAAGCATCATGACCTGGACATTATATGACCTTTTTTTTTATAAAGCCATTACTCTCAGGAGCAGGAAACATACCATGTTTCCTTAACACATAGAAGGGATTTAGAAAAAATGCCAAAATTAAGGAATTCATCCTGAAAGAAAGGACAAGAATAGGGCATGGCCAGAGATCTAATTGAAACAAATATAAGTAATATGTCTGATGGAGAATTTAAAGTAACAATAATAAGGATATTTGCTGGACTTGACAAAAACATGGAGGACATCAGGGAGGGAGACCCTTACTACGGAGATAAAAGATTAAAAAAAAACAGAAATGAAAACTGCAACAACTGAGATTAAGAAACAGATTGGTGTAATGACCACAAGTATGGAAGAAGACGAGAAATGAATAAGTGATATAGAAGATAGAATAATGGAAAATAATGAAGCTGAACAAAAAAAGAGAAGGAATTATGGATCATGAGAATAGACTTTGGGAACTCAATGACTCCATCTAACATAATACTATTTGAATCATAGGAGTCCCAGAAGAAGAAAAGATAGAAAAGAGAGCAGAAGGTTTACTTGAGGAAATAATACATGAAAACTTCCCTAATCTGGGGAAGGAAAGAGACATGCAAATCCAGGAGGCACAGAGAACTCCCATCAAAATTAACAAAAGCAGGCCAACATCAAGACATATTATAGATAAAATGGCAAAATATAGCGCTAAAGAAAAAAATCCTAAAAGTGGCAAGACAAAAGAAGTCCCTAACTTTCAAAGGAAGACCCATAAGTCTAGCTGCATATCTCTCCACAGAAACTTGGCATGTCAGAAGGGAGTGGCATGATATATTCAACTTGCTGAATGGGAAAACATCTCTAGCCAAAAATACTTTATCCAGCAAGGCTATCATTCAGAATAGAAGGGGAGATAAAGAGTTTCCAGACAAACAAAAACTAAAGGAGTTCATGACCACTAAATCAGCCTTGCAAGAAATATTAAGGGGGACTCTTTGAGTGGGAAAGAGAGTCCAAAGTGACAAAGACTAGAAAGGAACACAGAAAATCTCCAGAAACAATGACAAAACAAGTCATAAAATGCTCAAAGTACACTGCACTTCTCCAGGCAGGCAAGCATACATACCTATCAATATTAACTGCCTATTCACAGGCAGTGAATACATACCTATCAATAGTTATTCTGAATGTAAATGGACTAACTGCTTTAATCAAAATACACAGAGTATATTTTGAATGAATTAAAAAAAAAGTAACACCCATCTATATGCTGCCTACAAGAGATTCATTTTAGACCTAAAGATACTTGCAGTTTGACAATGAGGACATGGAGAAACATTTATCATGAAAATAGATATCAAAAGAAAGCTGGAGTAGCAATACTTCTATCAGAAAAACTTGATTTTAAACCAAAGATGGTAACAAGAGATGAAGAAGGGCACTATGTTATCATAAAGGGGACTGTCCAACCAGAAGATCTAACAATTATAAATATTTATGCTCCCAATGTAGAACAGATCAATGAAACCAGGAGCTGGATCTTTGAAAAAACATATTACAATTGATAGACCCATAGCCAAATTTATCAAAAAGAAATGGGAGAGGACCCAAATAAATAAAATCATGAATGAAAGAGGAGAAATAATAACCAACAGCACAGAAGTACAAACAATTATAAGAGAATATTACAAAAATTATATGTCAACAAATTAGACAACTTGGAATAATGGACAAATTCCTATAAAATATAGCTACCTATAACATAGAAACTACCAAAACTAAACAAGGAAAAAATAGAAAACAGGAATAGATCAATAACCAACAAAGAAATTGAATCAGTAATCCAAAATCTCCCAAGAAACAAATTCCACGGCCAGCTGATTACACAGGAGAATTCTACCAAATATTTCAGGAAGGATTAATGCCTATTCTTTTCAAACGATTCCAAAGAAAGGAAATGGAAGGATAACTTCTCAGTTCATTCTATGAGGCCAACATTACCCTAATCCCCAAACCAGACAAAGACGCCACTAGGGATGCTTGGGTGGCTTAGTCAGTGAAGCGTCTGACTTTGGCCCATGTCATGATCTCATGGTTCACAAGTTTGAGCCCCACATCAGGCTCTGTACTGACAGCTCAGAGCCTGGATCCTGCTTTGGAATATGTGTCTCCCTCTTTCTCTGCCTCTCCCCCCATTCTTTCTCTCCCTGTCCTCTCACTCTCTCAAAAATAAATAAACATTATTTTTTTTTAAACAAGAGAAATACAGGCCAATATCCCTGATGAACATGGATGCAAAAATTCTCAACAAAATACTAGCAAAACAAATCCAACACTACATTAAAAAAATCATTCACCATGATCAAGTGGGACTTATTCCTGGGCTGCAAAGGAGGTTCGATATTTGCAAATCAATGTGATACAGTACATTAATAAAAGAAAGGATAAGAACCATATGATCCTTTCAATAGATGCGGAAAAAGGACTTGACAAAGTACAACACACAGTCATGATAAAAATGCTCACCAAAGTAGGTTCAGAGGGAAGATACTTCAACACCATAAACCCTATATAAGAAAAACCTACATCTAATATCATCATAAATGAGGAAAAACTGAGAGCTTGAGACAGGGATGTCCACTCTCACTACTGTTATTTAATACAGTATTGGAGGTCTTAGCCTCAGCAATCAGACAACAAAAAGAAAAAAAAAAGGCATCCAAATTGGCAAGGAAGAGGTTGAAATTTCACTATTTGCAAACGACTTGCTATTTTATATAGAAAACCCAAAATACTCCACTAAAAAATTGCTAGAGCTGATACACAAATTCAGTAAAGTCACAGAATACAAATTCTATGTACAGAAATCAGATGCATTTCTATATGCCAAAAATGAAGCCCCAGAAAGAAATCAAGGAATCGATTCCATTTACAATTGCTCCAAAAACCATTAGAATCCTATTAATAAATCTAACCAAAGAGGTGAGAGATCCATACTCTGAAAACTCTGAAACACTGATGAAAGAAATTAAGGATGACACAAAGAAATGGAAAAAAAAACCCTAAAACATTCCATGCTCAAGGATTAGAAGAACAAATATTGTTAAAATGTCTACACTACCCAAAGTAACCTACACATTTATTGCAATATATGTGTACCTACTACAATACCACCAGCATTTTTCACAGGGCTAGAACAAACAAACTTAAAATTTATATGGAACCACAAAAGACGTTGAATACCCAAAGCAATCTTGAAAAAGAAAAGCAAAGCTGGAAACATCACAATCCAGACTTCAAGTTATATTGCAAAGCTGTAGTGATGAAGAGAGCATGCTATTGGCACAAAAAGCAGACACGTAGACCAATGGAACAGAATAGAAAAGCCAGAAATGAACCCATAAATTAATCTTTGAAAACAGGAAATAATGTCTAATGGACAAAAGACAGTCTTTTTAACAAATGGTGTTGGAAAAGCTGGGCAGCAATATGCAAAAGAATGAAACTGGACCACTTTCTTACACCATACACAAAAATAAATTAAAAATAGATTAAAAACCTAAACGCGAGACAGGAAACCATCAAAAACCTAGAGAACACAGACAGTAACCCCTTTGACCTCAGCCATAGCAACTTCTTACTGGATAGGTCTTCCAAGACAAGGGAAACAAAAGCAAGCAAGAACTACTGGGACTTCATCAAGATACAAAGCTTCTGCACAGCAAATTCAACAATCAACAAAACAAAAAGGCAACTGACAGAATGGGAGAAGATACTTGCAAATGACATATCTGATAAAGGGTTAGTATCCAAAATCTATAAAACGTTATAAACTCAACACCCCAAAAACAATCTAGTTAAGAAACAGGCAGACAACATGGATAGACATTTTTCCAAAGAAAACATCCAGATGGCTAACAGACACATGAAAAGAATCCCAACATCACTCATCATCAGGGAAATACAAATCAAAACTTCTACAATGAGATGTCACCTCACACTAGTCAGAATGACTAAAATTAACAACACAGAAAACAACATTTTTTCTTGCTTGTTTCTATTTCAAGATGGACATGAATAATGCTTTTATGAACATAGGTTCAAGTCCTTTAATGGATATAAATTTTCATTTTTTTAGTAAATACCTAAAGATATGATTTCTGGGACATGTAATATGTGTATGTTTAACATTTTAACAGATTGCAAAACTGTTTTCTAAAGTACTTATATTTACCAGCATAGTATAAGTCTTCTAGTTTTTCCATATTCTCAAGAAAACTTGGTATAATCAGTCTTATTTTTAATTTTAGCTGATCTAGTGGTTGTTTAATTATGTATGATTGTTGTTTTCATTTGCATTTCTTAATATTAATGATATTGGTCAACTTCTCATGTGCATATCAGGCACTTTTATATCATCTTTGTCTTTTCAAATATTTTGTCCATTTAAAAACATAGGTTCATTTTTTTCTTATTGTTGAGTTTTATGATTCCTTTCTATTTTCTGGACACAAAATCTTTATCATATTTATGTTTTGCATCTTTTCCCAATCTGTGGCTTATATTCATTTTCTTAATGGCAACACAGAGCAAAAGTTTTTAATTATGATGATTCAGAGGGACTTTGGAGGTAAGAAGGTGAATACACAGGCTATAAACTAATATTAAAATGAAAACCTGAATTTTAAAAACCAATCCCAATAATTAAATAAGTAGATACTTTGATGTAGTATACATATATTAATAAGAGACTGATATTAAAATCCCCAAATCTGTGAATTTTTAGTGTTTAAGAGAAAATGGTACTGAAATTTCTCTCCATAGCTACTTGCTTAATAATTGTTCAACTGCTAAAAGGATGTGTATAGCACAGACAGAATTTGAAAAATTCTGAAAATCAAGAATACTTCATCAACATTTATTTTCTGGAAACATTTCTACTTAGGTTGGATGACCTGAAATGGAAAGAGTATTGGAAAATATATTATTCTTAAAATATTGAAATGTCAATCTGTTAGTTACTAAGCATCAGTCTTAACCCACCATCTTCACTGAAAGAATATTATAAGTTTCAAAAGAGAGATAAAATAGATGAATGGATGGTGGTCATTTAAATGAACACACAACATCTGAAGCACTTAATACGTCTATTGAACCCTTTGAATGAGATTGGCATGAAAGTAAAATCAAGTATATGATCGAGTCTATTTTTCATATTTTCTAAAACTACTATTCAATGGCTTTTCCTCTTTAAATTCCACCTCCATTCATGATTTTGTATATGGTTAGTTCTGGTGTTACTCATTTGTGCCCGTGTTTCAAAAGTCACAAAGAGGTGTCAGAGGGTTGAAAAAGCAAATGAGGCAATGATTCTTCAAGAAGGGTGAAAGGAAACCAAGTGATGCAATTATGCTTAGCAAGTAGGATTTCATTTGCAAAACAGTATTATGGAAAAAATATTATATTCTCCAAATGAGCAAAAAGCCATGACTTTTAAGTCATATACATAAAACTCTTTCATAGTATTGATTTTCCATAAGCCGATGCTGTGAAATATAAAGGTCATTAATTATATACTAATGTTTGATAATTTGAATAAGAATACCCTATTAATGCTGAGAAGTTGCATAATTATATCAACACTGATTATTTAAATGTGATTTCTTATGGAACTAGATGATGAAGTAAGGCTGAAAGTTATCATTCATTCATCATGTCCTAAACATTGATAACAATATAAACTGAATTTATGTATTAATGTACCCTTGCTACTGATGTATTCTCCAAAGAGATAATCCCCTCTAAGGCAAGGGGAAGGTAGCTTCTGACCATATTCACTCATCATCTTTCTTTTCTTTCTCATGGGAAGTTTATGATGAAATTATTAAAATTTTCTAGTATTTATTAGGTATCATTCTTCAAGTAAAAAGTCTATTGCGCTTATGCTATGTGATACTCTTCATACCTATTCTAGGAAGCTAATCTATTGTGTAATGTTTATCTCTGTAACTTAATACCATTTATCTAGCTATTGAGGCTATTTTATATTTGATAGATTTGTAATTAATACCATTTAGTAACTTATTTCATCAATAAATGATTTTTTATACTTTAGAGTTTAAAACTATTTCATTTTTAGACATTTTTTAACATTTATTTATTTTTGAGACAGAGAGAGACAGAGCACAAGTGAGGGATGGGCAGAGAGAGAAGGAAACACAGAGTCGAAGTAGGCTCCAGGCTCTGAGCCATCATCACAAAGCCTGATGTGGGCTCGAACTTGCAAACTAGGAGATCATGACCTGAGCCAAAGTCGGACGCCTAACCGATTGAGCCACCCAGGCGCTCCTAAGACTATTTATTTCAAAATTAATTACATAACTCTGGGATTTTCTCTAGAGGTTGTTAGCTGCTTATGTGGAGAGTGGAACAATGTGAACCAAATATATTTCATTTTTTAACTCAAGCCTTTGACAGAAATGCTGAAAATCCAGCTACCAGCACCTTTCACAAAGCTATTGCTTGTTGATTGTTGGTGGTCATCTCTAAAATAACTTCTTTAATGAAATTTTAAAATACAAAATAGAAAGAATGTGAATACAGTATAGAAAGACTGATTTGATCTTTAATAAGTCTAGCAAAAATAGAATATGACATGTTCTTGTTTCTTTGGTGATATTCTACTTTGGTGATATCACTACGTGTAATATTGAGAGCCCCTTCAGATGAAAAATGATCCCTGAAAAATGGTAAATTGGTAGACCTGTATACTCCTTATTACTTAATGTGTTCTGGAAAAAATATTTTTTATTTGTCCTGGGTCACTTGTATCATTTAAATATATCCTCAGTATACAGAAATAAAAACTAATCTTTCTTATCTGAGATGGTTTCAGGAGCAATATTAGATCTCTAGACTGTAATGGTTTTAAGATATTAAATGCTGACTGTGCCCTTTAAAAATACATTTCCCACTACTTTTTTTTGTTCATGTTTCAAAAACTAAATTTTAAATTCCAGATATAATGAAATACACATATAAAAATAGGTGTTTTATGCCTTTCTTTGTCCTTGTGAGACATTACAAGGCTAATGCATTTGATTTTTCCTCTAGTGCACAGTAGTATGGGAATAATTAAATAGAATGCCTGTCATTTGTTTCTTTCTCTGAATATAAAATTAGAAGTGGAGTCTTGGCAGATAGTCCAAATAGGAGAATTAACCTTTACAACTTAGATAATTTTGTCAGTGTGTTCTATTGATATTGTACATAAAATATAATGAGGTGCTAAAATTTTAATCATCCCTTGATCATATCTAGTGATGAATCATATATTGGACATTCAATTTAATATTTTAAAAATTTTAATTCTCTGTGGTATAAGTGTTTTTGTGTTTTGTTTTGGTTTTTGCTAATTTAGATTAGTTTATATTTAAGTTCAGATTATTTACATTTTAATTTCCTGAATTTATTAAGCATAATGTTTTCATTTTCTTGATTTAATGTACCATACTACTATATATTCTTCTGACAGTGAGAGAGATCGAAGAAATCTGTCTGGCAAAGAAGAAACCTAAATAATCACTTCCTTTGACTTTGTAGCTTTAACATTACTATAAATTACTATAAATCATAGTACCAATGGATGCTGATAGGTGTTTATGAAAGTGATGGTCTTTAATAAAGCATATTTGAGAAATTAAAAAACAACCAAACAGAATACTCTGAGCTTTAATATGCTAATTTGTTAAGATTTTCTTTGCAATGAATTTTGAAGAGATTTATTTTCAAAACTTAAAAATTCCTTTTGAGATGGATCTTCATTGAAATTACTTGGGGAAATCCAGTGTTATAGAATTGTCTGCTATTTTGAAATATGCTATCAAGAGCAACCATGAGAACAAAGAAGTAAAAGGAAAAAGAGGTGCAATCTCAAGTTTCCTTCCTTAATAAAGTAACATATTTTTTGAGTCTATAAAGAAAGCCTTGAGAGTTTTTAAAGCATCCGGGTTTGTTAACTACTAAGACTGATGATGATGATTATATTATTTTTATCAAGCGTGCCAAAACAATGATAGGCATTTAACACTGAGAGCTGTTTAATTGTGGATCTGTTTTCAATGACCTGCTTTTTTGAAAGAAAACCCAGGGTTCAGGGCATTAGGTAGTAAGAAATTTATTCGTGCTTTTTAATCTTGCTATCTTTGCACCCTTTAGGACTCTACCTCTTAGGGATTGATCACTTTCAGAAGTCTAAGCTTGTAAAATCTTTAAAGCTATCTGTAACAGATGGCAATAAAAGACTGCCATTTCAAGTAAACAGACACTCTTCATTTAATTCCAATTGATCTTCTCCTCTCTCACTTTATTCTTGGGTATTTTTTATGAGTTTTATGGCTGTAAATTCTTAGGCCACTTAATTTGTCTTTAAGAAGAGCCACGTTAAAAGCATGTGTGCCAACTTAGTCAAATAATCTTAGTCAATTTTCTTAGATAACTGATTATGTTGAATTGATGTGTGGATTAGAAACATCAATCTATCCTTAAGTTTCTATATGTCACACTCTTAAGCTCTGTCCTTACTTGGTTATATCACTGATGACTTTACCATTGGCAATACTCTAGTATAGTCCTGACATACAGTGGGATTTGAAATCAATTCTAGGAAAAGATTGTTTTACTAAAGTAATCCATGGAAAATAATAGAATTTAAACCTGAGCTGTATTTCAAAGTGTTATTTTCCAAAAAGGAGAGAATTTATATTTACATATCCCACTCAACAAGTAAAATTATTAATTATATATTTTTTCAGAGCTGTGAGGTCTGTAATTTATGATAGACTTATTAAATTTCACAAATATTTATTATACGGTATTAGAAAAGAGCCCAATTTTCAAACTGTTCATTTGAAAGGATTGCAAACTCTCCCCACCAAAAAACAAAAACAAAAACAAAAACACAAAAACAGACTTTACTAACTATGCCCAGAAAACCTAAATTGGTAGGACAGAAATAAATAGGTAGAAAAGAAACCTAAATTGCTTTATTAAGCACACAGATATTAGAGGACTTTCATTATTTAATAATAAAACATAGCTTTGGTAGAAATTGTTCAGATTTAGGGAAAGTATTTCTTCAACTTTAAGGGCTATAATCCATATATTGATTTTAGAAGTTGTTTTTCTCCTCAAAATTTAAAGCTTATTATAATCCATACTTTGGAATTTAACTAAACATCTTTTCTTTCTAGGAAAATATTCCTGTCCCATGTGTACTAGACTACAGAGTGAACCTCGCCAACCCCCTGGGAGAGCTTAATTCCTAACTGGCATAGCAAAGTGAAGGCTAATAGGATCCTTAGGCTTCCTCCAATTACACACTAATTAATAGCAAAAATGATATTGGAATCTAAGTCTGTCTGACTTCAATTAAAACTCTATAATATACATTTCTAAATAACATACTAGAGATTTTGGGGGATGAAAAGTTGAAAGCAGTATCTTATTTAAAGGGCATAGTTAAGTGAGGCAGAGAAGGATGGATATTCCTGGGCATCTCTCTAAGCATACACCATAATATATGTAGCCTATGCTAAGTCTAGCTTAGTGGCAGTATATAGCAAAGAAAGGAAGACAACACTTCATATTGCCCTCAGGTGCCATTTGCCCTGCCCAGGTCACTGCCTCTTTGTTTTATTTTGTTTCATCTTTGAATCATGAGATTTGCAGATGAAGTTTTTCTGAAGGAAGCAAAGGTTGCCAAACAACAAGAAGCAAGAGTGATGATAGTTCATGCTACAAATTGCAAAGAAACTTGATCTAAATTTCTCCATCATTTAGCTTCAGTTCCAGATGTCATAGTTGTGGTTTAGAAAGAATATTCAGTGGCAACGTCAAGTATGCCTGGCAAAAAGCTGTTTTCCGATAGCATAATGACATCTGTGATCTGGTGAATTTGCCATGATCTAAGGGCTGCCTTTTGGCATTACAGGCTCAAAATCTGGATTTTACAGTACATAGAAACCAAATCTATTTTTCAGAGGCTAACTCTTCTTACTCAAGTTTATGAAATTGCTTTGTAAAATTAATAATGTAATGTATAACTTTCATAGACTTGGGACAAGTTCTATCTCGATGTTAGCTCATTTTCTTTCTATAAAGAAATTCTTTCTATAAAGAGGAAATCAAAAAGTAATCAAATGATTTATTAACTTACAATGAAAAATGACTATCAAATAACAGGCATAATCCAGGTCTATATAATAGATGACAAAATATTCTTTCCTATGGGGAAGTAATGGAGAGCTATGCAATAATAAGAGATTTTGAGCATGATATTAGAAAAATGAGAGAAAATATATGATTAAATCTAAAAAATGCTAAAAATAGACTGCTTTATTTATCTTATGTTATGAATGGTCTTGCTAATGGGGCTATATACCTTCCACTTTTACAATCCCCTCTGTTTCTTCACAAGAAAACTGATTTTAACAATTGGGCCAGAATATTTGAGCTCTGTTAGATGATCAACTTCTCAACAGAAAGCTGAGAGAATAGGTGCATTGACATTGCCTTTGGTGATGGTTTGGTTTTCCATGATTCATGAAAACTTTTTCCTTAGCTACCCATATGATTAAAACAGTATCGGATTTGCATTTCCCTAATGATTAGTAATGTTGAACATCTTTGCATATATCTGATGGCCATTTGTATGTCTTCTTTGTAAAACAAAATCTATTCAGGTCCTTTGCCCATTTTTCATTTAGGTTATTTTTTATTTATTTGTTCTTGAGTTGTAGGAGTTCTTTTTATATTTTTGATATTAACTCCTTATTGGGCAAATGGTTTACAAATATTGTTTTTTTCCATTTTGTAGGTTGTCTTTCATTTTGCTAATTGTCGCCTTTGCTGTACAGGAGCAAGTTTGATTCATCTCACTGTTTATTTTTGTTATAACTCCACACCTGTTAAGATGGCTATTATCAAAAAGTCAGAAGAGAACAAGTCTTGGTAAGGATTTGGAGATAAAGAAATCCTCCTGCACTGTTGGTGGGAATGTAAATTGGTATAGCCATTGTGGAAAACAGTATGAATATTCCTCAAAAAAATAGAACTACCACGTGATCCAGAAATCCCACTTCCAGGTATATACTCAAAGAAATAAAATCACTGTCCTGAAGAGTTATCTGTACCAGCAATGTTCATTGCAACATTATTCACAGTAGCCAAGATTTGGAAACAACCTAAGTGCCCATCAGCAGATGAATGGATAAAGAAAATATGGTTTACACACACACATACAATGGAATACTATTTAGTCTTTAAAAATAAGGAAGTCCTGCCATTTGGAACAACATGAATGAAACTGGAGGACATTGTGCTAAGTGAAATAAACTAGACACAGAAAGAGAACAGTTGCATTATTCACTAATATGTGGAATCTAAAAATATCCAAAATGAACTCATAGTAACAGAGACTAAAACTATGGTTACCAGGGGCTTAAGGGTTTGGGAAAATAGGAAGATAAGTTGTTCCAAGGGTAACAAATATTCAGTTATACGATGAGTAAGTTATGGAAAACTAATGAACAGCAGGGTGACTATAGTTAATAATGTATTGTATACTTGACATAAAAGAATACATCTCAAGTGTTCTTACTGAAAAAAAGGGGGGGAACAATGTGAGGGGATGAATATGTTATAAGCTTGATCATTCTAATCCTTTCACAAATTATACGTACATCAAACATTACATTGTATACTTTAAATATAAGCAATTTTTATTTGTCAATTATATGTCAGTAATGTAGGGGAAAAAATCAAAAGAACCAGGGACTAGCTAAAAGCAGGGCCTGAAAGAAAACAAACATACAAAACAGTGCTTTCTTTAAATGTTTTCTTCTATTCAGTTAAGATACGGTCAAGGTTATTTTACAGGTCAGAAATTCAATTTGCCTCTTTTTTTTTTTAAAGTTTATGTATTTATTTTGAGAGTGCAAGCAAGCAGGGGAAGAAAGGGACACAGAAAGGGAGAGAGAAAGGGAGAGAGAGAATCCCAAGCCGGCAGCACATGGTCAGTGCAGAGCCTGATGTGGGGCTCAGTCGCACACACAGTGAGATCATGACCTAAGCCAAAATCAAGAGTCAGATGCTTAACCCCAACTGAGCCACCCAGGAGCCCCAATTTTCCTCTTTAAGACATAAAATACTTAACATATTTTAAACTAACAGATCCCTTGAGTCTGTGAATTTTGGACTTAATTCACACATACACACATGCACATATGTGCACACATATTTGTTTTATTTAAAAAAAATATTTCAGAAGGTTTTGAATCTCCTAAAGGCCATGTATTTCTGTAGCCTCCATATCATTTGGTATAGTATTGAATACATAGCTAAAAATATCTGTTTACTCATCCACTCAACAAATATTTATTATCTTCTATGTTCAGGCATTGTACCATATGCTAGAAACATAAAGGAAAAACACATGGACAGTGATCTCACAAAGCTTCTTATGTAGTAAGATTATTCAAATTTGCTGTGAATACCATATGTGATTTTTTCATTCACTACTGAAAAAAAATGAGTCAAAAACTGTTGCCAAGTTATCAGGGAAAACATTGGAATTGCATGCTTCAAATGAAATTGCATTAAAGCTATTGAATTAATCTGTATATTGTATATTTTAAGTTCACAGGCCTGCATGTAAAGCTTACATTTTGTATTCTGTTTATAGAGACAGCAGTAGTTTCTAATGTTCATTTGACCTTTTCATTTTGGACACCCTGGCAATTTTCCTAACATTTCACCTTCAAATATATATTTCTTTGAGTTATAGTTCAAATATGTTCATATGCATTTTAATCAGGACTACTGATGCACATATATTAAAGATTGTATCAGTCTTGGGTCCTAGACACTTGAGGCTTATCATATGACATGCATTTAGCATTTATACTTCCTTTTGAGGATTCGGTTGATTTCAATTCATGCATTCCATGAAAGATCCTAAACTATATAGAGCAAATCAAGTTAAGAATATATTTGAAGTAGCAGTCCTTATGGGAAATCCTATTGAAGAAAAATTAAAATGCTTGGATGATGACAAACTGAAGACAGCAAGCAGTTACTAAACAGGGAATATTCCCAAGATATATTAAAACATGGAAATGCTGAAATTTTCCCTACCAATATTTCTCTGTGTTAATTTATGGAAAAAAACACAACTTTTTCCTTGGTGGAAGAGGTCTTCAATTTGGACATTTTATCTTAATAGTGTTAAATTTCTGCCAAATTCTGTGTGTGTATATTTGTGTGTATGTGTGTGAGTGTTTTCATACTTGTTTAAATTGATCAATTTTTCATAGAGGATGATTGCATAATTGTCACTGCTTTTTATTGAAGCAAAAAAAAAAATAAACAGATTGTGATTTACTTTTTCTTGTAGTCTACTCATTGCCTTTTTATCTGACAATATATTTGAATGCAGATCTTAATGAATTAACATAGTTAAAAACAAAAGAAAACAACAAAATGGTTTACTGATAATCTGATAATGGTTTACTGATAATCTGAGGCTTACTGACCTCATTTAGGTTTCTGAGTGGTAATTATCTTGTATGCCAATTCACAATTTTGTCTTTTAGAAATCATTGTCTTGGCCTGATTGAAAATAAGTAAATGGTGTCAGTTGGCAAGGAAGATGAAGGTAATAATAATAAAGTCATATATAGAATATATGTGAAAATATATAACATTACATATTTTTTTTTGTTTTTAAGTCTTGTCACTTAAAAGGCATGCATTTCACTTATACTAACATTCTAAACTGGTACTTTTCTCTAACAGATCTTTTTAATTCTGTATCCTAGCCAATATGTTATGAATAACTCAGCTGCTGGCTTATCAACTTACATTCTTTTGCCTATTGTATTTCAACTTTACTTACTAAACACAATGGCACTGACCATTAGTAAGTCAAAGTATCCCGCTAGAAGATGATAGGTGATCTATTATAATAAATATACTGGGGTGCCCGGGTGGCTCGGTTGGTTAAGCATCCGACATCCGATTTCAGCTTGGGTCATGATCTCATGGTCTGTGAGTTTGAGCCCCTTGTTGGGCTCTGTGTTGACAGCTCAGAACCTGCAGCCTGCTTCAGATTCTGTCTCCCTCTCTCTCTGCCCCTCCCCCCTTCACACTCTATCAAAAATGAATAAATGTTAAAAAATTTTAATAAAGATACTAAGAGCTGAAATGTGCAGATGTCATTAAAATGTTAGGCAAAATGTTTCCTGTTTAAAATTTTGGTAGCTAAAAAGAATATTAGAATATTAAACTACTAATGTTACTTTTCAAATTTGGAAGCTGGAAAATATTGAACTCTTCAGTATAACATCAACTTGATTTGAGGTGGTGCTCACACATTGAATGCACAGGACAAAACACCAAAGCACAATAACATTAAATGATTAAATGTAAATATAAGAATTACTAGATGTTTTCAAATTATTTATATAATTAATTTTACTTATCTAGAGTTCTTTGTACAACCAGAGATAGCTTTAATGACAAATATTACTTTTTCCATAATTAGTCCACATTGTAAGACCTTGAATGTGCAGCAAGCTTAATTCTATGAATATCCCTAAAGGCAACTGAGCTCGACTAAAAAAGAGGAATTTCTTAGGATGTACATTTGAAAACAAGACCTTCTGAAATTAAAACATATTTTAGATTTATATTTCTTTAATTCTCTGGGGATGGGAAGGAATAATAAAAAAAAAAAACAATAGAGAACATTTTAATCTTCTAATGCCATTCTTTTTATGGCATTAGTGAAATTAGTAAATTATGAAAGTTTTATCCCAGGATCAGCTTAATTTCTTGTCCTTTTCCTTCTTCTTGCTTAATTTCTCCTCCTCCAACTCTTCCTCCTGAGAGAGAGAGAGAGAGAGAGAGAAGGAGAGAGACTGCATTTGTGAGTGGGAAGAGGCAGAGGGAAAGAGAGAGACTCTTAAGTAGGTTCCATGCCCAGGGCAGAGCCTGACACGGGACTGGATCTCACAACCATGAGATCATGGCCTGAGCTGCAATCAAGAGTTGGATGCTTCATGGACTGAGCCACCCAGGTGCCCCTCAATTTCTTAATGTAGGGGCATGTAATTGTTCATAGATACCACACCACCTAGGTATATTTTGCCAGTTCACTACTTGATTAGTGACACCATCAAGAAATGAAATGGTGAATTTTAAAAATTATAAAAGCTAGAAGATTTTTGCTCTGAGGATCAAACATTTCATAACATTTTGCACCACTTCATGATTTAGTCAGTTACTAAATATATCAATCCATTTCTCATAAAGTAGGGGGTTCGTATTTTTGTGTCTTTGAACTTAAATATACATTTATATTTGTATCTATATAAAAATGATACTATGGGCTCCTAATATGTATGGAGAGGTTTCAAAACATTCTATTTCAGGAAAATATATATATCTAGAAAAGCCTTCAATCTTATTTCTTCTAGCAAGGGTCTTCTAGTAAGGGTCACTAGAGAATGTGTCACATGAAGAGTGATGAATACCTGGCATCTACTTATTTGAGAAACAATGCAAAATTAGCATGATTCTACTAGTTAGGATAACTGTTACCTGATTAAAATTCAACATTTTGCAGATTGGTTTATTTTTTAATTTATTCAATGTTCAAGCAACTCTCAGCAAATTATTAAAATTTTCTTTCTTTCTTGAGTTGTTGTTGTCTATTTTAGGATAAGAAAAAAATTAAAATATTCTTAACTCCTTTAAAACATGAATTAGTAGTTAGAAAATGTATTATTCCAAATTTAACAGAATATAAGGGATTATATAAATTTAGAAACATTTTGCTTATTGATCAGACTGGAGTTAATTGAATAAAGGCTTCCTGACATATTTATTTTTGGTTTTTTAAATCATGATGCTACATACTTTGTAGTGTAGTCTATGTCTGAGTAAGTTCATTGTTTTTTAATTAAAACAGAATTTACAGTTGTAATTGGAACTTTATTAAACAATGATTCACAAAAATAACCTGGTGCTACAAAAGGAAGACTAAAACAAATTTGATTTGGTGATCAGTTTGTCACTATTTGGCATTAAGCTGGTTCTGCCATTTTAATTTCATAGTGTGCAAATGGTTCAATAAAAATTGTTTACCCTCTTTCCAAAGCGATTAACTTTTTATTAAAAGTGAAAAACTAGTGTACCATTAATTAAATAATGCCATTTAAAAATTCTTATCTAGGGAAGACACTGTCCTTGCTGATGATTAAACTTAACTAAGGAATGGTTTTTCTTTCAACATGAATATTCTTTAACGATACTTCACTTTCTTTTGCTTGCCTTTTCATACCTTATCACACCAAACAAAAATTTCCTAAAGAGTAAACAATCAATTTATCTGGTTTTTATTTACCTAAGAAATTTTATTTCCTGGTTGGACTTTAATTGCTTCTAAATCTGCTATGTATTGTTACATAATAGCATGTAAAAAGGTTTTAAAAGTCTGTATTCTTATATATGTATATATAATTATTGGAATACTCTTTATTAACCAAGGCCTAAATATTTCTTCTGACATGTTTTCTTTATCTTACTCTCCAACTTGTTAATTTTCTCATCTTTTCCCTCAGCTTCCTTCCTCCTGCCTTCTACTTTCCTTTTTATTTTTCACCTTTACTGTTTTCCTTCAAATCTCCCTAGTTATCCAGCACAGCATGGCGGCAGGTCAAATATAAAATATGGGGGGAGGGGAGAGATGAAAAATGGAGAATGAACATTATATTTTCTATTTTGGTGTTCTCATATCTTCTCCCCACAACTTTGTGTTGATTCCATCTTTAAAATTAAATGCAGGGGCACCTGGGTGGCTCAGTCAGTTGAGCGTCCAACTTCGGCTCAGGTCATGATCTCATGGTTCGTGGGTTCCAAGCCCTTGTAGGGCTCTGTGCTGACACTCAGAGCCTGGAGCCTGCTTTAGATGCTGTGTCTCCCTCTCTCTCTGCCCCTCCCCTGCTTATGCTCTGTCTCTCAAAAATAAATAAACATTAAAAATTTTTAAGATTAAATGCATTAAAAGTATTTAAACTTTCAGATCCTCAAATCCTAAGTGATTTATTTATTTTATAATTCTCCATCTACTAAAGATGTAAAGAAAATGAGTGTTTAAATAACAGCTAAATAAATAGAGTTGATAGTTCTTTTGCTGTAGGGCACATCTTCAAATAAAAATAGTGCATGATGATAACACATAACATTTTAGAACCAGGGAAGGTGATCTAGAGGAATGACACTGCTTTCACCTGGAGCACTTCATATGACGCATATGACATACCCTGCTTTCCAGATGGCTGATCAGTGGTAGATTATGCTTAAGATAATGGCCTAAAAATCATTTTCTGGAAACTATTGGAAACTATCACAATTAAGTAAAGTTGGGAAAACAATGGAGTGTTTACCCCTTTTCTCATAGCTTTATAAGACTCTAGAATACCAAGTAAATTTTCCATTAAAATAAACACTTGTGTTATATTTGACATTTCTTTACTTGAATTACGCTAATAATGTACTCCGATCCTCTCTTTTTTCCCATGTACTTTCGTGGGTACTAAGCCAAAACCACACTCTTGTTAAAAAAAAAAAAAAAAACTGAAGTGATAACCTGAGCAATTCTTTATACATTTTTGAAAGACATAGTAGATTGAATTATATTTTGGAAGTTCCCATCACTAGGATTTTTCCTAAGATTATGATTTTCTATTGCAGTCAGTATTAACTAACAATTGCTAGACTTTTATATCAAATAAATGTAAATGGATTTAGAGAGATTTTTGCACATAGGTTTTGTGACAGAGTTTTATTCTAAATGTCTTTGATTCCATTACTGTTATTAATTTTATACACAATAATTCAACATACATATATAGTCTCCAAAAAGATGACTCCTCTGTACAGAGATGGTTGAAAATACACCTTAAGTGGTTTTATTAGGAATTAGTACTCCAACCTAATAGCCATGTCACATCCAGCATCACTTATCAAGACAATCTCGTCACAAAGGTTTGTTTAAAAATCATGCCTTAGCTCATGATGTACACAAAATTAATGTCCAAAAGAGGCTCAACTGCTCCTTAATACAACTAATTCTTTCAACTGATAAACCATTCTTTATGTAAATTATTTTTATTTAAGGACCTATTGGTGAGCAATCTGAATTGCTATAAAAGAGAATATAGATAATAAACACAAGAAAATATGAAAAAAGAAGAGATGCCTATTATCTTATATAATGTGGCTTTCTGCAACTGGTTAAAGTATTAGAAATACAACTTTGTTACAACTTTTTTTTGTTTTTAGTATTTATTTATTTTTATTTTGAGAGAGAGAGAGTGCGTGCATGTGAGCAGGGAATGGGCAGAGAGACAGAGAGGAAAAGAGAGACTCTCAAGTAGTCTCCACACAGTCAGCACAGAGCTCTAACCTGGGGCTCCATCTCATGAACTGTGAGATCATTCCCTGAGCTGAAATCAGGAGTCAAACATCTAATTGGCTGAGCCACTTAGGCACCACAACAACTTTTGGTTGAGTAATTTTCATTGTATTTTAAATCATATTTTGTACATTTCTACATTTGTAATAATTTCACAAGATATAGGGCAAACCAGAAACAGATACAGGGGCACTTAACTGCACACATATTAAGGAAACCAAGCAGGTACCAGTTTTTATTATAAACATATTCTTCTGGGGAATGCACTAACTGCTCCTCAGTTTTAATGATTTTTCCTAGGGAACATGTGACAAGATAAGTCCATGGTATATTTTCTGGATTACTTGTGCAGACACTTAGAATTCAATGACACAGCTTAATGCTGATCTCTTGGCTCCGGTTCTTTCTATTTTCCTTAACTTGATGTTCTTCAGCAACAATCCAATAACCTAATACATGATTTGGCACTGATTAAAGTAAACCATAATTCTCTAGAATATCAACTTGTTTTACAATGTTCTGCTTTTCACATCAAATGATGACCATAATTTCTCTTATAACTAGATTTTTTGAGCAGGCAAATGTGTTCTATTTATATATAGATATAATGTTTAATATATATAACACATACATAATTTTATACTAGCTATTGAATAAAATGCTTTATGTGTATATGATTATTATTTGTATCATATTCGTGAAAAAAACTGGGAAATACAACTTAATGACATCTTTCAAAAAATGTTTGCACCCATCTTCTGAGTTTAAAAGGTTTGTTCCCCATCATGTATTTTACATAGTCTAGTCTGAAAACATGGAGACAACATGCAACAAAAAATTTCATTTCTTCTTATTATCAGTGGCACAAAATCAAACTTATAACAGGAAAAAATTATTTTTGTTCATATAAACAGCAACAATATTATATAACTGTAAAACAGAGCTATAAGTACATGGGGCTGAATCAAATCAACTTAGAATCAAAATAATGGAATCTCCTTATGTGAAGTGTTATGAAATGGTTCTTCGCCAATGAAAATATGTCTAAGGATATATCAAAACAAAATAAGTACACTAGAATTAAGAATAATACCATTAATTTCATACAGTAGAAACTTCCTATTTGTATAGAGAAGGTATGAGTTGTTGCAGTAGGATCCTTTTGATATCATGTCAATGTTATTCAGTGAAAAGTTCAGGCAACTGATTATGTTCGTATGTATTTGAATCTTCCTTCTTTTTAAAAAGGAGTAAAAACAATCAACATAACAACACAACAAAACCTAAGTCTTGATCAACAATTTCCCTACCAGAACATTTGCTTGGTTCTGCAGACACAGTTACATTATAAGAAAAACAGATCATGCTTGTAGCAATTTTGCCTGCAGCACTAATGCAATTATATACACTTTGGTTCCATAAGGCAAAATACAAGAACTGGAAATTTCTTTCTTGAAGCTTATTTTCAAAGTCAAATTATTTTTTTATAAATCGTTCTCTCATTAGATGAAGATAGAACTATACATTTCCTAGGTAGAAAGGAAAGTGGAGCTGTGCATGGTGTGTGGGCATGCATGTGTGTATATGTTTAATTTTAATGTCTGTGTAGCATGTAAACTTACTAATGGTTGCGGCCTTTTTCTCATCATCATTTTCATATCCATATTACTTACAAAAGTGCCTAGCATATAGATGATACTCAACACATATTTTTTTGAAATGAGCAAACGGGTGTGAATAAATTGATCCATGGGATTTTCCTCTCATGTGCAATAAAAATATGACAACCATGTCATTCCATTTTTGTGGTTGACATTCTCTTTTTTTCTTCTTTTATCTCATTGTGGTATTTTTCTCTTTATCTAGGAATTTATGCACTTCACTGGAATGTGTCTAAGGGCCTGCCTTTTTTTAAACAAGTTTATTTTATTTAGAGAGAAAGAGGGAGGACAGGGGACACAGAGAGAGAGAGAGAGAGAGAGACAGAGACAGAGACAGAGACAGAGAGAGACAGAGAATCTCAAGCAGGCTCTGTGGTGTCAGTGCAGTTCCTGACACAGGGCTTGATCCAACGAACTGTGTGATCATGACTGTGAGGTCAAGAGTCTGATGCTTAACCGCTTAACCAACTAACTCACCCAGGTGCCCCAGGGCATGCCTTTTTAATTTTTAATTATGTATGTCACTCACTGGGCACTTTCCAAATTTCCTTATTTTTTAATTTTTATCTTAATTCCAGTTAACATACAGTGTAATATTAGTTTCAGGTGTACAATACAGTGATTCAACAATTCTGTACATCATCAGGGCTTATCACAAGTATACTCCTTAATCTCCAACACCTATTTAACCCAACCTCCCACCTACCTTCCCTCTGGTAACCATAAGTGTGCTCTCTATAATTAATAGTATTTTTCTTGGTTTGTTTCTCTGTGTCTTCCCTTTGCTCATTTGTTTTGTTTCTTCATTCCACATAAGTGAAATCATATGGTATTTGTCTTTCTATGACCTATTTTGCTTAGCATTATACTCTCTACCTCCATCCATGTCATTGCAAATGATAAGACTTCATTCTCTTTTATAGCTGAGTGAAATTTATATAAACCACATCTTCCTCTTTCATGGGCTGCTTCCAGATCTAGACTATTGTAAATAATGCTACTATAAACATAGGGGTTCATGTATCCCTTTGAAGTAGTGTTTTTGTATACTTTGGGTAAATAAATATTAATGTGATTAATGGATCCTAATGTAGTTCTATTTTTAACTTCTTGAGGAACCTCCATGCTATTTTCCATAGTGGTTGCACCAGTTTGCATTCCTATCAACAGTGCATGAGGGTTCCTTTTTCTCCACATCTTTGCCAACACCTGTTGTTTCTGGTGTTGTTGAGTTTAGCCATTTGACAAATGTGAGGTGATATCTCATTGTAGTTTTGATTTGCATTTCCCTGGTGGTAAATGAGGATGAACATTTTTTCATGTGTCTCTTGGCTATCTAGATGTCTTCTTTGGAAAAATGCCTGTTCATGTCCTCTGCCCATTTTTTTTCATTGGGTTATTTGTTTGTTTGTTTTTTTGTTTTTTTTTTTTTAATTTTTTTTCAACGTTTTTACTTATTTTTGGGACAGAGAGAGACAGAGCATGAACGGGGGAGGGGTAGAGAGAGAGGGAGACACAGAATCGGAAACAGTCTCCAGGCTCCGAGCCATCCGCCCAGAGCCTGACGCGGGGCTCGAACTCACGGACCACGAGATCGTGACCTGGCTGAAGTCGGACGCTTAACCGACTGCGCCACCCAGGCGCCCCTGGGTTATTTGTTTTTTGGGTGTTGAGTTTTATAGGTTCCTTATACATTTTGGATACTAACCCTTTATCAGATATGTCACTTGCAAATATCTTCTCCCATTCTGTAGGTTGCCTTTTAGTTTTGTTGATTGTTTCCTTTGCTGTGTGGAAGCTTTTTATCTTGATGTGGTCCCAAAAGATTATTTTTACTTTTGTTTCCCTTGCCTCAAGAGACATATCTAGTAAGAATTTGGTATGCCAAGGTCAAAGAGGTCCCTGCCTGTGTTTTCCTTTAGGAATTTTGGTGTTTCCTGCCTCACATTTAGGTTTTTCATTTATTCCGAGTTTATATTTGTGTATTGTGTAAGAAAGTGGTCCCATTTCTTTTACATGTTGCTGTCCATTTTTCCCAACACCATTTGTTGAAAAGACTGCTTTTTTTCCAACTGAATATTCTTTCCTACTTTGTTGAAGGTTAGTAGGATATATAGATGTGGGTTGATTTCTGTGTTTTCTATTCTGTTCTATTGATTTATGTGTCCATTTTTTTGTGTGTTAGTACCATACTGTTTTGATTACCAAAGCTTTGTAATAGAACTTGAAGTCCAGAATTGGGATGCCTCCCACTTTGATTTACTCTTTAGGTTGCTTTGGCTATTCAGGGTCTCTGTGATTCCATACAAATTTTAGAATTGTTGTTCTTGCTCTGTGGAAAATAATGGTGTTATCTTGCATTTAAATTTTTTTCATGTTTATTTTTGAGACAGAGAGAGACAGAGCATGAATAGGGGAGGGCCAGAGAGAGGGAGACACAGAATCCGAAACAGGCTTCAGGCTCTGAGCTGTCAGCACAGAGCCCACTCGGGGCTCGAACTCACGGACTGTGAGATCATGACCTGAGCCGAAGTCTGCCGCTTAACCAACTGAACCACCCAGGCGCCCCTATCTTGCATTTAATATGTAGATTGCTTTGGGTAGTGTAGACATTTTAATAATAATTGTTCTTCCAATACGTGAACATGGAATGTTTTTTCTATTTATATGTGTCATCTTCAATTTCTTTCATCAGTATTTTATGGTTTCAGAGTAGAGGTCTTTTACCTCTTTGGTTAGGTTTATTCCTAGGTATCTTATTATTTTTGGTGCCATAGTATTTCTCCAAGTTTCTTATGCACACAGAATTTTTTAATTAATTTTTGCTTTTAAAAATTTCTGGGGCGCCTGGGTGGCTCAGTCGGTTAAGCGGCCGACTTCGGCTCAGGTCACGATCTCATGGTACGTGAGTTCGAGCCCTGCCTAGGCTCTGTGCTGACAGCTCAGAGCATGGAGCCTGCTTCGGATTCTGTGTCTCCCTCTCTCTCTCTGCTCCTCCCCCGTTCATGCTTTGTCTCTCTCTGTCTCAAAATAAATAAACATTTAAAAAAATAAATAAAAAATAAAAACAATTTCTATGTTTTCTCTCTATTCTCTACTTTTAAACTTTATAATGGGTAGACATCAAACTTCTGAACTTATCATTCCTCTTCTGTAACATTGTCATCAATTAAATAAAAATCTAAACACAGAATTAGAGCTTTAAGTTATGCAGAATCCATTAGATTGACACTGAAATGTTTTGTATAGCCAAAGGCAAACGCTAACTGAAACAATTTTTAAAAAGTACCTACAAATTAAGTAAAGTTTGTAGATTTCTGTTAGTACATAGGTATTACTTATGGTAAAAAGGTGATTAAGGTATTACTTAAACCTAAAGATATGGGTTTAATCCCTGTCACACTTTAAGTTTTAGATTTCTGGCAATAATGACTAAAAATAGTGTTTAGGTGTCTCATCAGAGTTTCAGGTTAGAGCCTTGAACAGTGCTTGTTTCATCATTGTAAGTTCCCAACCAGCTGAAAAGGAAACCCACAATTTGCTCAGGAATTAAGAGAAATTCCTATGGGAAGATAAAATTAAGTTTTGGAAAACTTAGTACTAATTATAAAAGTAATTTATAACTTCTAGTTACAAAAAAATTAGTCTCAAGTATGTAATGGGAAACCTGGTGATTATAGTTAGTAATACTGTATTATATATTTCAAAGTGCCTAAGAGAACAGATCTTAAAAGTTCCCATCAGAAGAAAAAAATATTATAACCATGTGATAAATGTTAACAAGACTTACTGTACTGGTCCTTCCTCAATATATACATATGTCATATAATTATGTGGCATGCTTGAAACTAATATAATATTATATATCAATTATATCTCAATAAAAAAATCAAATGATGAAATAAGTATAAAACCTAATGTTGCTTTATTTTGTGTATTAGGTTTAAAAATAATTGCTTTATACATTGCATTTTACATGCCTATATTTATGAGATTTGGCTTATTAGTGTATAAAGTAAATTAGACTTATGATTCTAATTGAAATGTACAATATATAATTGATTTGGATCTGTGAATTAAATTTAACTTTTGAATTAAATTTTACTGATCTTATTAATAAGTGCACATTTGAAAATCCTTAAGAGTCACTGTCTTAAGTTTGCTTGTTGGAATTATAAGAAATAATTACTTCTATAAGGTTTTATATAATAATCAGCAAAGATGAAGTAAAATCTATTATATTTTAGAACCAGCTTAAAATATAAAAAAGATAATTTAACTGAATTATAAAATACTTCAAATTTATCATTTTAGATATTTTATATGAAATAAATATAAGTTGACTACAGAAAAATTGACTTTTGCACTGGTGATTTAATAGTCAAATACTATTTTTAATTTTTTTTTAATGTTTATTTATTTTTGACAGAGAGAGAGAGACAGAGCATGAGTGGGGGAGGGGCAGAGAGAGAGAGGGAGACACAGAATGTGAAGCAGGCTCCAGGCTCTGAGCTGGCAGCACAGGGCCCGACTCAGGGTTCGAACTCAGAGAGTGAGAGATCATGACCTGAGCTGAAGTCAGATGCTCAAAAGACTAAGACACCCAGACACCCCAGTCAAATACTATTTTTAAAACCACAGTTACTTCTTTGTATTCTTTCTTATACACAAAAGCCAAATTTAAAAATGCCAAAAAAACCCACGTCATAATAACATTTATCATTTGGTCTTTTTCATACTTCATTCTTTAAGAATCACTTGACTTTTTGTTTTAATTTTCTATTTTAGTCTTCAGAGATATCCACTTAGCTATTCAGGCTTTTAGTTGTTTTTTGTTTGTTTGTTTTGTTTTTTAATATTATCAATCACATTCTTTAGCATGTATGTTAAAACTGTAGGTTCCCATTTTATTTAAAAACTGTTCTTGCATACTCAAGTTGATATGACTCGTATAAGTAAACTTTTCTTCCCCTTCCATTAATTAAATTTCCTCTCCAACTGGTCTTTGCTGTCCGGACCTTATCTGCTAGTTTACACTTCTGTCCTCGAGTCCAGAACAATGGCTGACCAGCACAGAGTAGATAGCCAATACACATTTGTTAAATGAATATTTGTGCTTTCCAAGTATATTATATATGAAATATTCTGCAATTTTTTCTAAACAATAGTTATCCATATTTATATATTCTTTAATATATAAATCCATTTTATATATTTATAAACTAATTGTGAATTGATGAACAGTTGTAACTTCAGTCTGTTTCCTCAGTTCTGTTTGAAGATTTCTTCTTTCCTTCACAATGAATACAGATTCTTAGAAAAAAATCTCTTTTCGCACTGAGTGGCCAGTGCAATGGGTAAATTTGTTGCTTGTAAGTTTTATCTTTTCTGTTGTACAAAAACACTGCTCTCTGAGTTAAGTGGTCTTTGTGTATTGTGTAACCAGAAGTCTTGGTGTGTGTTCCTGTTTTTCTTTTATGTCCTTAATTTTCACACTGATGGACATCTGTGGTAGTTATTAATTATATTAGGTAAGTACTCTTCACTAAGTACAATGTTGTCTTTATTGAACAGTAAGTATTCTTGGGTGTTATGAGATTTGCAGATATAAAAGTGAGTGTATACTTAATATGTTGAATGATAGAACTGCATATTAGAGGTACTATAACAGACAGACCAATATGATAATTTTGAGATTAAATTCAGAATTTTGTTTGCATTTCAAAATTTAGCCACACAAAAAATGTTCAAGTGAAAAAGCTTTCAACAATGCTTATATCAATACTTCTTGCCAAACTAACAGAATGATAAAATATAAGAGTATAAGATATATATTATAAAATATCATGTAAGAACATATAAATGCAGTATTCAGATTAAGGGATCTAATAGCTTAGTTATAGCTATACACATGGAATGTTGTGTATGTTTTGGTGTGATATTTTCTAGTTAATTGTGAAAAGCTAAAACACAGAATATAATAACAAGACCCCTGAGTATTGTTAGATATATTATAAGAGGAATGAGATGAGGGGGTTTACCAGATGTTTATTCTGGCAATTATCTTATTCATTATGAGTTAAGGTAGTTATTATTAGATATTTTAATACTTAACATGTGTAAGAAGCATTTTGTATTAACATAAAGGGCAAAAATATGATCAGAAGAATAAAACACAGGTGACAAATTTGCACAACACAAGGGATAATTTTAATAAGATTAATTCTCTAACAATGGGCACCAGACAGTAAATTGTAAGTAGCACTGGGTATCTAAATTTATGTCATCATTATCATTATTATTATCATTTATAAGTTAATTTAAAAATATTTGGAGAAATGAAAAGCTTCAATTTAAAATTCCTTCTGTTATATTCTCTGCTATCTCAATGGATTCAGGTTTTGAATGTGTCACATAGCTAAAGAAAAACATGGCATGTTCTCTTTGGTCAAAACAGCTCAGGTGTGCATGTGCCTTATGTGTACCATTGCTTGTATATTAATTGAACATCTGAGATTTATACTCTATTCTATCTCTATTCTGTCATTCCCTTTCAATATCTATTTTAGTTTCCAGCTTCTCGGCTTGGCTCTCTGGTCTCCTTTGTGTTCATGACAAATGAGCCAATCTAAACATAAATTTCACTTTACCCCCAACTAATTGTCTGGCTTTTTCTATTTTACTAGATCCTTTGTCTGTCTGCATCTAACCTTTTGGCCTATCTATCATTCACTTTCTATTTGATGTGTTATCACTCTTCTTTGCCCCCATTAGTCAAATAATTCAATCAATGTGTTTATAAAACCAACTCTGTGACAGGACACAACTTTTTCATCTTGCTGAAAGGAGTATGATTCATTTGTTCAGATGTTACTAGGAATCAATGCATTGCTCAATTCTCCTTAATATATCCCATTCATGAATTTACAAGTATTTATTGAGAACACTCTATCATCCAGTCACTGTTCTATATACTGAAGATACAGCAGTGTATGAGACATAGAAATCACATTCTACTTGTGAGGATAAGAAAGAAAAAACACTGTTACCTGTATCTTCTGAAGAACAAAAAGTTTTCTGTAAGGACTGAAATGGAAGGGTGACTTTCAATACATGACTATAAAATTTCATTATAAGTTTTGTGTTCTCCATTTGAAGGAATTATTGGCATTTATTTAACCATTCCTATGAAATTGACAAGAAGTTAATGCATCAAAATATTAATAATGGTAGATTATAAACAATTTTTTATTTGCCAACTGATATTTTCAGCATTTCCAGATATGCTTCAATGATTGCATGCTGCTTTTAAAATAAAAACAAATATATTTTTACTCTTTAAAATGTTTTTTTAAATTTATTTTGAGAGAGAGAGAAAGAAAGAGAAGGGAGGAGAAGTAGAGAGAGAGGAGAGAGAAAATCCTAAACAAGCTCTGCGCTGTCAGCGCAGAGCCCATAGTGGGACTCGATGTCACCAAACAGTGAGATCATGACCTGAGCTGAAATCAAGAGTCAAATGCTTAACCATCTGATCTACCCAGGTGCCGCAAATTTACTTTTACTTTTAAATGGAAATATAAAACATTATATTTGTCCTATTAAAGTCTGTATGGTTTTTGAGTAACATGGTCCATACAGGCGTCCTTGGGGATATTGTAAGTTCTACCCAAAACCACTGCAATAAAGTGATTATCACAACAAAATAAATCGAAAGAATTTCTTGATTTCCCAGTGCATATAAAAGTTATGTTCACACTATACTATACTCCATTAAGTATACTCTTAGCTATATTAAACATAGCATTATATTGTAAAAAAAACACAACATATACACCTAAATTGAAAAATACTTTACTGCTAAAAAATACTAACCATCATCTGAGCTTTCGGTGAGTTATAATCACTGATAATAGATCACCATAACAAATATAACAATAATGAAAAAGTCTGAAATTTCATGAGAATTACCAAAATGTGGGACAGACATGAAGTGAGCAAATGCTGTTGGAAAATGACATCGAAAGCCTTACTTCAAGCAGACTTGCCACAATCTCAATTTGTAAAAATTTAGTATCTGTGAAGCATAACAAAGCAAAGGACAATAAAACAAGCTATGCCTTTATGTTAATAGAAGTATGGATGTGGTACCATGTGAATTTTGATAATAACTCATTAGTGTTGAAGACAAATGACCTAAAAGGATGATCACAGTGGGGGAAGATAGAGTTGCTTGTGACTTTTACTTATGTTCTTATTTATTTTACAGCTGCTATATTTAAAGGCTTATTTTAGCGTTCACTGGCTGCACTCTTTCAAAGTTTACCAATATATAAGATTTCTTTTGGTAACAAGGGGGATTGCAGTGAACAGTTTAACTCCAATTTCACTAGAATAGTTTTTTTTTTTAATTTCATTTTTAATTTTTTTTAAATTTATGTTCAAGTTAGTTAGCATATACTGCAACAATGAATTCAGGAGTAGATTCCTTAATGCCCTTTACTCATTTAGCCCATTCCCCCTCCTACAACCCCTCCAGTAACCCTCTGTTTGTTCTTCATATTTGAGAGTCTCTTCTGTTTTGTCCCCCTCCCTGTTTTTATATTATTTTTGTTTTCTTTCCCTTATGTTCATCTGTTTTGTCTCTTAAAGTCCTTATATGAGTGAAATCATATGATTTTTGTCTTTCCATGACTGACTAATTTCGCTTAGCATAATACCATCCAATTCCATCCATGTACTTGCAAATGGCAAGATTTCATTCTTTTTGACTGCCGAGTAATACTCCGTTGTATATATATATACCATTCTTCTTTATCCATTCATCCATTGATGGACATTTTGGCTCTTTCCATACTTTGACTATTGCTGATAATGCTACTATAAACAATGGGGTGCATATGTCCCTTCGAAACAGCACACCTGTATCCCTTGGATAAATGCCTAGTAGCGCAATTGCGGGTCATAGGGTAGTTCTATTTTTAGTTTTTTGAGGAACCTCCATACTGTTTTCCAGAGTGGCTGCACCAGCTTGCATTCCCACCAACAATGCAAAAGAGATCCTCTTTCTCTTCATCCTCGCCAACATCTGTTGTTGCCTGAGTTGTTGATGTTAGCCATTTTCACAGGTGTAAGGTGGTATCCCATTGTGGTTTTGATTTGTACTTCCCTGATGATGAGTGATGTTGAGCATTTTTCATGTGTCAGTTGACTATCTGGATGTCTTCTTTGGAAAAGTGTCTATTCATGTCTTTTACCCATTTCTTCACTGTATTATTTGTTTTTTGGGTGTTGAGTTTGATAACTTCTTTATAGATTTTGAATACTAACCCTTTATCTGATATGTCATTTGCAAATATCTTCTCCATTCTGTCGGTTGCCTTTTAGTTTTGCTGATTGTTTCCTTCGCTGTGCAGAAGCTTTTTCTTTTGATGAAGTCCCAGTAGTTCATTTTTGTTTTTCTTTCCCTTGCCTCTGGAGACATGTTGAGTAAGAAGTGGCTGTGGCCAAGATCAAAGAGGTTTTTTCCTGTTTTATCTTTGAGGATATTGATGGCTTCCTGTCTTACATTTAGGTCTTTCATCCATTTTGAGTTTATTTTTGTGTACAGTATAAGAAAGTACTCCAGGTTCATTTTTCTGCATGTCGCTGCCCAGTTTTTCCTGCACCACTTGCTGAAAAGACTGTCTTTATTCCACTGAATATTCTTTCCTGCTTTGTCAAAAATTAGTTGGCCATACGTTTGTGGGTCCATTTCTGGGTTCTCTATTATGTTCCATGGATCTAAGTGTCTCTTCTTGTGGCAGTACCATACTGTCCTGATGATTACAGCTTTGTAGTATAGCTTGAATCTAGGATTGTGATGTCTCCTGCTTTGGTTTTCTTTTTCAAGATTGATTGCTTTTGCTATTCGGGGTCTTTTCTGGTTCCATACAAATTTTAGGATTATTTGTTCTAGCTCTGTGAAGAATGCTGGTGTTATTTTGACAGGGATTGCATTGAATATGTAGATTGCTTTGGGTAATATCGACATTTTAACAAAATTCGTTCTTCCTATCCAGAAGCATGGAATCTTTTTCCTTTTGTGTGTGTGTGTGTGTGTGTGTGTGTGTGTGTGTGTGTCTTCTTCAATTTCTTTCATAAGCTTTCTATAGTTTTCAGTGTATAGATTTTTCACCTCTTTGGTTATGTTTATTCCTAGGCATTTTATTGTTTTTGGTGCAACTGTCAATGGGATCAATTTCTTGATTTCTCTTTCTATTGCTTCATTGTTAGTGTATAGGAATGCAACAGATTTCTGTGCATTGATTTTATATCCTGCAACTTTGCCAAATTCATGAATCAGTTCTAGCAGTTTTTTGGTGGAATATTTAGGGTTTTCCATATAGAGTATCATGTCATCTGTGAAGAGCGAAACTTTGACCTCCTCCTGGCTTATGTGGATGCCTTTTGTTTCTTTGTGTTCTCTGATTGCAGAGGCTAAGACTTCCAATACTATGTTGAATAACAGTGGTGAGAGTGGGCATTCCTGTCGTGTTCCTGGCCTTAAGGGGAAAGGTCTCAGTTTTTCCCCATTGAGGATGATATTAGCATTGGGTCATTCATATATGGTTTTTATGATCTTGAGGTATGATCCTTCTATCCCTACTTTCTTGAGGGTTTTTTATCAAGAAAGGATGCTGTATTTTGTTAAATGCTCTCTCTGCATCTATTGAGAGGATCATATTGTTCTTGTCCTTTCTTTTATTGATGTGATGAATTACGTTAATTGTTTTGTGGACATTGAACCAGCCCTGCATCCCAGGTATAAATTCCACTTGGTCGTGGTGAATAATTTTTTTAATGTATTGTTGGACCCAGTTGGCTAATATCTTGTTGAGGAGTTTTGCATCCATGTTCATCAGGGAAATTGGTCTATAGTTCTCCTTTTTAGTGGGGTCTCTGTCTGGTTTTGGAATCAAGGTAATGCTGGCCTCATAGAAAGAGTTTGGAAGTTTTCCTTCCATTTCTATTTTTTGGACCATCTTCAAAAGAATAGGTGTTAACTCTTCCTTAAATGTTTCGTAAAATTCCCCTGGAAAGTCATCTGGCCCTGGACTCTTGTTTTTTGGTAGATTTTGATTACTAATTCGATTTCCTGACTGGTTATGGGTATGTTCAAATTTTCTATTTCTTCCTGTTTCAGTTTTGGTAGTGTATATGTTTCTAGGAATTTGTCCATTTCTTCCAGATTGCCCATTTTATTGGCATATAATTGCTCATAATATTCTCTTATTATTATTTTTATTTCTGCTGTGTTGGTTGTGACCTCTCCTCTTTCATTCTTGATTTTATTTGTTTGGGTCCTTTCCTTTTTCTTTTTGATAAAACTGGCTAGTGGTTTATCAATTTTGTTAATTCTTTCAAAGTACCAGCTTCTGTTTTCACTGATCTGTTCTCTGCCAGAAGCCAAGCTATCCAAACATCTGATGGCAGGGCCCAGGTGGTGGAAAGATTGAGACTGCATGGCGGCCCACCAAAAGTGAAGCTTCTTGTACTCCTGCTTTTATGTAATTTGGACTTACCGTTGGTCAGGGAAGCCCTTCTACCAACGAAAGTACCTGGGGATTTGTCGGTTGGGGAATTGCCCACAACAGGCCTCTCAGGAAAAGAACCATTGGGGAAAGAAATAAGATTCCGCAGGGAAATTATGCAGCCCTACATCCAGCCCTTACCACCCCCTATAAAGACTCCTCTACCTAAAGGAAAGATAGCCCCATATATTTCCCAGCCAAGGAGGGGGACAAAAGGTTTCAAAATCCCCACTCGGGCAACAAAGGAATGTATCTATGGATACAAGTTACTCCAACCCCTAGGCCCACATGGCCACCAGGTGGCATTCCAGATGATAACTGGATCTGGTGGGTTAAGGTACAGAATGGTTCATTAATTCCTAGGTATACATTGTCTCTCTGGGAGCACATAAGGCGTGGGTTCCCAGGACCCTCTTGGCTCCCTCCCGGCACCCCAGACCAAAGCGAATACTTTTGTTCCTTGTACCGAAAATGGTTCAAACAAACAAATAAGAAGTCATGCCCCTGTAAAAGTTCCACTTGAAGTGTTGAGAGTTAGATGACCTTGAAAGGGCAGGAAGGAATGTTACAAGAAAATAACCATGCTGTTTCTTTTTTTTTTTTTTTAACGTTTATTTATTTTTTTGGGGACAGAGAGAGACAGAGCATGAACGGGGGAGGGGCAGAGAGAGAGGGAGACACAGAATCGGAAACAGGCTCCAGGCTCTGAGCCATCAGCCCAGGGCCCGACGCGGGGCTCGAACTCACGGACCGCGAGATCGTGACCTGGCTGAAGTCGGACGCTTAACCGACTGCGCCACCCAGGCGCCCCAACCATGCTGTTTCTTAATGGGTGATTACACAAAGGAATATTTTTAGAATTAGGTGATGCCAGAAAACATAGATGATGCACGCTATAAGGAATTTGCTAACAAATATAATGCCATGCTTGCCACAATAAAGTGGCCAGTCTAACACATTGCTGTTGTCTGTGTCCATTTGTTATTTTCACTGATGCTGTTCATCCTTCGGGAAACCCTGGACCTGATAGGGCTGGACCTCCACAGATCTACTGTTTTTTTGGTTTCGATAGCATTAATTTCTGCTCTAATGTTTATTATTTCTTGTCTTCTGCTGATATGGGGATTTATTTGCTGTTCTTTTTCCAGCCCTTTAAGGAGTAAGGTTAGGTTGTATATCTGAGATCTTTTGTCCTTCTATAGGAAAGCCTGGATTGCTAAAAACTTTCCTCTTATGACTGCCTTTGCTGCTTCCCAGAGGTTTTGGGTTGTGGTATTACAATTTTCATTGGCTTCCATATACTTTTTAGTTTCCTCTTTAACTTCTTGGCTGGCTCGTTCATTCTTTAGTAAGATGTTCTTTGGTCTCCAAGTATTTGTTACCTTTCCAAATTTTTTCTTGTGGTTCATTTTGAGTTTCATAGTGTTGTGGTCTGAAAATATGCATGTTATGATATCAATCTTTCTGTACTTGCAGAGGGTTGATTTGTGTCCCAGTATGTGGTCTATTCTGGAGAACATTCCATGTGCACTGGAGAAGAATATGTATTCTGCTGTTTTAGGATGAAATGTTCTGAATATATCTGTTAAGTCCATCTGGTCCAGTGTGTCATTCAAAGCCATTGTTCCCTGGTTGATTTTTAATTAGATGATCTGCCCATTGTAGTGAGTGGGGTGTCGAAGTCTCCCACTATTATGATATTACTGTCAATGAGTTTCTTTATGTTTATGATTAATTGATTTATATATTTGGGTGTTTCCACATTTGGCACATAAATGTTTATAATTCTTAGGTCTTCTTGATGGATAGACCCCTTAATTATGATATAATGCCCTTCTTCATCACTTGATACAGTCTTTATATTACCATCTACATTGTGTGATATGAGTATGGTTACTCTGGCTTTCTTTTGTTGACTATTAGCATGATAGATGGTTCTCCATCTCCTTACTTTCAATCTGAAGGTTTCTTTAGGTCTCAAGAGGGTCTCTTATAAACAGCATATAGATGGATCTTGTTTTCTTATCCATTCTGTTACCCTATGTCTTTTGATTGGCGCATTCATTCCATTGATGTTTAGAGTAAGTACTGAGAGATATCAATTTATTGCCATTATGTTGCTTGTAGAGTTGGAGTTTCTGGTGGTGTTCTCTGGTCATTTCTAATCTTTGTTGCTTTTGGTATTGAATTATTTATTTATTTATTTATTTATTATTTTCATCTTTTCTCCCCTCAGAGATTCCCCCTTAAAATTTCTTGCAGGGGTGGTTTAGTGGTCACAAACTCCTTTAAATTTTTTTTTATCGGAAATTTTTAATCTCTTCTTCTATTTTGAATGACAGCCTTGCTGGATAAAGAATTCTTGGCTGCATATTCTTCTGATTCAGCACATTGAATATAACCCACCACTCCTTTCTGGCCTGCCAATTTTCTGTGGATAGATCTGCTGCAAACCTTTTCTGTCTTCTCTTTTTGGTTAATGACTGTTTTCCCTTGCTGCTTTCATGATTCTCTCCTTGCCTGAGAATTTTGTGAATTTGACTATGATATGCCTTGTTGATGGTCAGTTTTTGTTGACTCTAATGGGAGTCCTCTGTGCTTCCTGGATTTTGATGTCTGTGTCTTTCCCCAGGTTAGGAAAGTTTTCCACTATGATTTGCTCACATAACCCTTCTACCCCTATTTCTCTATTCCTCTTCTGGGACCCCTATGATTCTGATGTTGTTCCTTTTTAATGATGTCACTGATTTCCTTAATTCTTAAATCATTCTCTTTTGCCTTAATCTCCCTTTTTTTTTTCTGCTTCACTATTCTCCATAAATTTGTCCTCTATATTGCTGATTCTCTCTTCAGCCTCATCCATTCTTGTTGCTGCAGCATCCATATGTGATTGCAGCTCAGCTGTAGCATTTTTTATTTCATCTGGACTAATTTATACTTCTTTTATCTCCACAGAGAGGGATTATAATCTATTTTTGGCTCCAGCTAGTATTGTTATTATCGTGATTCTAAATTCTGGTTCAGACAGCTTGCTTTTATCTGTGTTTTTAAATCCCTGGCTGTCATTTCTTCTTGCTCTTTCTTTTGAGGTGAATTCCTTGTTTTTGTCATTTTGAAGGGGGAAAAGGAATTAATGAAGTTGAAAAAATTGAAATTACAAAAAACTAAAATTAAAAAATATTAAAATTAAAAAATTAAAAACAAACTCACACAAAATGAAATAAATTATGCTAGATCCTTGTTTATTTTTGGTCTGGGTGCTTGATAGATTAGAAAAAAAAGGTGGAAAAAGAGGAAATTGTTTGAAAATTTTGAAAAATGAATACAGTGAAGTAAATTAAAATAAAATGATGAAAGTAAAATAGAATTTGAAAAAAATTACACAAAAGTAAAAAACATAGTAGAAAAAATAAATAAAAGTATTTTTAATAAAAATTGAAAATGAAAATGAATTTTTTCTCTTTCTGTATCAAGAGAAAGAAAAGAAAAAAAAAAGAAAGACAATTGAATAGATGGACCAGCTAACAGACTGAAACACAACTGAAATTACTTTGTTTTCCCCTAGAAGTCAAACTATGAAGCACTTTATAGTCCATAAAGTAAGCAGGTGTTGAGACTTGTGTTCTTGAAGAGCGAGGTTGGCCCAGTTGGGCAGGGCTTAGCGTGACAACTCCGTTCTCCACTAGATGGCACTGCTAGCCTACTGGGGTGGATTGTTGTGGTGCTTGTAGGTGTGTATGGGAATACGCAGGAGCAGTGAAAATGACATTGCCGAGCTACCCAGTCTCTGATATTGGAACTCTGTTCTCCCCAATCAGCAATTGTGCACCCATCCTTCGTCTTCAGTTTCTGTCCACTCCCTATTTCCACACTGTCTGTGACCAAGCCCCAGGCAGCACCTCTTTCCTGAGTTTTGTCTCAGATGCCACTGCCTTCCCCGGCCCCCCACTCCTGAGGGACTGCAGCTTTGACCCAGTCCTCCCCTCTGCAAAGGGTATTACTGAGCAATGGCCAGGTGCTGGCCGCACCCGGGAACGCTTGCGGGATCGTGCTGCTACCAATGCCCAGAGACTGCAGCCAGGTGTCAGCCCGTCCCAGAAAAATTTTGTGAGACAGTGTATCAGCAGCACCTCAGGGATTATGGAAAATCACAACACACATTTGGCATCAGTCTTCACCCCCAAAGACCTTGTTCCAGCACCAGCGAATGTGGCCATTCTCTGGGGTCTGCTGCACCCAGGTGGCCTCACAGCCTTTACCAAATGTCCTTCCAGCAGTGGAACCACTTCTGCCTATACGGCCAGAGAACCTCCCGGACCCCACTTTGCTCCTGGGAATTCGCCCTTCCCACCAGAACACTGCCAGGTATCGAGCTGCAGAGTTTCAGACGCTGGGCTCCCCTTGTTTACAGTTTTAATGGAATTTAAACCCTCTCCTTTCTCCTTTCTCCCTTTTTAGTTCAGTCCCTGCAGGTGTTTCCAGTTTTCTACTTTCTCTCCAGCTGCTTTTGGGGAAGGGTGCTTTTCCCGTATACCCCCCATCTCTCCCCCTCCATCTCCGTCCTCTCTCTGTATGCAAAAGTGGCTCCCTGCCCTCTGTGGCTTCTCTTTCCCCATGTTCACCTTTCCATGCCATGTGCCTGCTGAATTCTGTGGTTCAGGTTGTGCAGATTGGTGTGTTAATCCTTAGATCAGTCTTATAGGTGTGCAGGATGGTTTATTGTTTGTCTGACTGTATTTCATGGATGTGAGACACACAAAAAACTTCCATGCTGTTCTGCCATCTTGGCTGCTCCTCCCCCTCACTAATATAGTTTTGAATACTCCTTTTCACTTCAGTAATATTTTATTAAAAATTATCACAAGCTTTATTATAATTCTTTCCTGAAGCTGTTTTTGTTGCCTTTCTCTTAATAGCCATCAAACTTCTTCCCAAAACACAATATAAATGATAAAGTCTCTGTGAATTATAGAGCTGTGCCTTGCTTATATGTTATTTTCAGTAAACTTTATTGGGATAACAAGAGTACAAAATTATTGTTTATTAAGTGTTTAAGTATGTTATAGTTAACTATAAGTAAGTTTTAAGTAACTATAACTATAATTTACTATATAGAATTGTTTTTAAGCATTATGTATCTATTTGATATATTTTATATATTTGTTAGAGTACATTTATGGAATAGAAGAATAATTTAAAAATTATTAATTTTTTAGATGAGTTGTTTTTGGTTGTTTTCATTTTAAAATGTTTGCTTGTTTTTATTTTAGACACTGTTTATGTCTATGATAAATTGTTTTATTTATTTATCTCATGTATTGATTTATTTATTTATTTTAGAGAAGAGAATGAGTGAGCACAAGCAGGGGAGAGGGGTAGAGAAAATTTCAAGCAGGCTCCACACTCAGCGTGGTGCTTGATGCAGGGCTGGATCCCATAACCCAGGGATCATGACTTGAGCTAAAATCAAGAGTTGGATGCCCAACCAGCTGAGCCACCCAGGTACCCCAATCTATGATAAATTTATGCATGCATATTTTATATAAGGCCTATAATTCTGATTTTGATTTTATTCTAAGGCCATGTGATACATTTTGGTATAGAGTGCTTTAAGGAAGAATATTTAGAAACAGATTTTGTGGGGCATCTGGGTGGCTCAGCTGGTTGAACCTCTGACTTTGGCTCAGGTCATGATCTCACGATTCATGGGGTCAAGACCTGTGTCAAGCTCTGTGCTGACATCTTGTAATCTGGAGCCTGCTTTGGATTCTGTGTATCTCTCTCTTTGCCTCTCCCCTCCTCGCTCTCTTTCTGTCACTGTCAAAAATAAATAAACAATAAAAAAAAAAAAAAACAACTCACAGACTTTGTGAAAATGGAGACTATCTCTACAATCCTCATTTTTCATATGGCTCAAGTGTCTGTGTGTATGCATGGCAGGTGTGTTAAAGTAAATGTGATTTTAATTATATAGGTTTCTCAAGTGTTCAGACAAGCAGATGAGGTTGATTATTTAACTTCTTACTATAAAAATAAACATAAAACACCTTAGGTACTGAGATAAAATAATAATTTAGTAAAAGAACATAGAGTTTTGACTTATATAATAGAAAAATTATTCTTTACAGGAGATCAAATAATTCATTTGCTGTCATTAGTGAATTTCTATTTTTATAAATGATAGAGATAAGAAATAAATGTTAAACTCTTTTGAACACCAAAATATCAACCCACTGGAATAAACTCAAAACATCTGCACAATTAACAAATGGGTTCATGTGCAAGTGATATTAAACTTACGGGAAACCAAAATATTATTTTATAATATAGATTGTCATTCATTTGAAATAATCTCTGAAGACATTAATATGATATTAAAATCTAAATCAATAGCTGAGAGCTTTTTAGGGAGACTATTGAAGGCAATATAGTGTCCAATATCATATTTTTATAGTAAATATCATCCTTCTAAGACTTTGCTTCTCTAGTCTCAAATTTAAAAAGTTAGTATGCACAAATGAAACCTAATTAAAATGATTGAAGCTGTGAAATGACTTCTACAAAAGAAAAATAATCACACTATTAAATATAAAATTAAAAAGAAGTTAAAAATTAT
The DNA here is from genome assembly GCF_007474595.2 of Lynx canadensis. Taxonomy (NCBI): domain Eukaryota; kingdom Metazoa; phylum Chordata; class Mammalia; order Carnivora; family Felidae; genus Lynx; species Lynx canadensis. The sequence goes on along the minus strand of NC_044303.2, from coordinate 149,460,623 downwards.
AAGGACTCCATATGGATATTAAAACAAATTTCATAATATTAATTATAAACATATATGCCAGGAAGCTTAAGAAGACATTTTTCTTTTTCTTTTTTTAAATTAAATCAGTATGATTTAGAAAGAGGGCTCTATAGTTGCTGCTTATTCTTACTAAAGTGTCATTAATTCTTCAAAACATAATCAGTGGACTTCTGATTCTCTCTCCTAAATGGTATCCTCAAGAAGAATAACAATGATCCCTAATTGATCCAATCCAGTGTGTTTACTTTAAGTAGTATCAGATCTGAGCACATGATACACTTACTTTATTTTCAAATTCAGAGGAACCAAAAAAACTCTAAGTCTTTGAATTGATTTTATATGCTTGTAGCAGTCTCTAAGATAATCAGGGTACATAGTAACTACTTAGTGGTACTGTGACACCATTTGTGACAGGTGAACAATTTCCTGAATAAGTTTACTAGAATTCAATGAGAAAGATTCATAAAGCACCATGGTAATACTAGGCAAAATGTCATACTGCTTACAATTTACCTGAGAGGTGCATCCAAATACTTCTGCTTTTTCCTTGAACCATTCAAGGCCTCTAGTTACAATGTGCCGTTGATCACAGTGAGGACCTTCTTAGAAGCAAATGGCTGAAAACAAAAGAGAGAGAGAGAGGGAGAAAACACTATTATAATAGATGCAAAATAAACTCAAAGATCTTATATTACTGGTATCATTTTATATGTCAATGACTATATGAACATTTTTTTTTGGTTTCATTGTTCTGTTATTTAACAAAGTATCTGGTACAAAATAGGTGCTCTAAATATGTTACTTTCTTAGGTTAGCTTCTCTTAATCAAGATTCCCTAGAAAATAGAAACTTAAGAATGAGTTAAACGCTGATTGTTTATTTGGAAGTTCTGATCCCAATTTAGCAGAGGTGAGGGACAAAATAAAGCAAGGAAGGAAGGTATGCAATCGAAGTGATGGGTTGCCATATTGACCACTTGATCTCTTTGTTTTTAAATGTATAAAATAATACATTTAATTTAATTGATTTGACCCTTAGAATAATAAAATCTTCAATTTCTGTCTTACAAGATTATTATGAGGCTCCAATAAGCATTGGGATTTCTTTGAAAAGTGAGAGAGATTGGTAGTAGGGGAACCCTAGGCTAATCTTGTCCCTTGAACACAGCTAGACCAACACCAAATCATTTTGAACCCCAGGAAATTAATCTGAGGATTAAGAGAACAATCTGCATAATTTGAGTGAGAGAACATAGCAGGTATGTGGTGCAGAGTAGGGACCTGGGGGAGGGAAATCCAAGGTGCCACAGAGGGATTGGACCCCTCTACATGTAGAGTAGAGACGGAGGGGGAAAGCAGAGCCTTGGGTTCTTGTAAGAAAAGCACTCTTCTAAAGCCATTGATGGGGGAATAGTGAGGAATTGACTATGGTAAGTTTTTGCAAACAGTGGAGCTGAAATTCTGAGTTTTCGAAAGTCTGTGCCATTTGCTGGAGTAGACCCAGGGGGATGGTGCTCCTGGGAAGAAGGAGGCAAAGCCCAGGCATGGAGAGTGGACAGTGTGGTGTGGATATCCCCTGGATGAGACTCAGACAGAAACTACACTTTTCCTGAGTGGATCTGGAAGAACATACAGTATATTGCTTCTTGAAGGACAAAAGACCTGGCTGGCATCTTTGAGTGGCTGTTAATAGCAAGGGAGAGAATCATGCACAGAGGGCAGATAGAGCGGTTGCAGCTTTTCCCTGAGCTTCACAATAAACTCTAGGCACCTGGGTGGCCTGCAACTGCTTTTCTGGACAGAATGGCACCACATGCAGCTCTGCCAGACTATCCTCTGGAGGAGGGGACCAGTTCTGCCTTGTCCTGTCCTGTAAGATTTGTAGTTTTGAATCCCAGTCATGCACCAGAGAGAAAACAGAAGAGATCTGTGGCACCAGATATGTTGATGGCCTGCACACAGAAGGGTTAAGGTCAGGGATCTGACAGAAGCCTGGGACACAGGAGGGGAGGTTGCTTGTTTGTCTCTGAGAGAACTACCTGAATAGTGGTTGCTGCCAGCTCTTCTACCCAGGGATGAGAGAGCAGTGTGATGATATCTTCCCCTGCTCACTAGCAACGTAAATTTTAGCCAGTAACAAAAAGCCCCTAACAGAAGCTTGAACTGCTTACACCAAACCCAACCCCACTGGACTCTGCAGGACCATATTTACTAGGGTAGGTCTGACTATGAGCCAGCATAGCGGGCCTCTCCCCCAGGGGACCAACACCAGTCCCCCAACATGTAGCAAGTCATTGAGTGCTCCAGAGCATCAGCTTCAATTTTGGTGGAAATAGATCCAGGCTGGCTTCTAATTACTTTTATTTTTTCTCTTTTCTTTCTTTTCTTTTCTTTTCTTTTCTTTTCTTTTCTTTTCTTTTCTTTCCTTCCTTACTTTCTCTCTCTCTCCCTCTCTCTTTTTGGAATCAGACGTATGGTTTTTTTGTTCATGCCTTTCTTTCGTTTCATCATTTTCTGGATGAGGCTTTTTTTCCCTTTCTTTTTCTCAGAATCAGGCTGAATTTTTGTTTGTTTGTTTTGTTCCTTTGCCTTTTCTCTTTCTTTGGGGGTCAGAATTTTTTCTTCTTTTAAAAAATTTTTTTTAATGTTTGTTTTTGAAAGAGAGAGAGAGAAACACGGAGTATGAGTGGGAGAAGGGCAGAGAGAGAGAGGGAGACACTGAATCCAAAGTGGGCTCCATGCTCTGAGCTGTCAGCACAGAGCCCGACGCGGGGCTCGAACTCACAAGTTGTGAGATCATGACCTGAGCCAAAGTCGGACGCTTAATCAACTGAGCTACCCAGGTGCCCACAGACTTTTTTCTTTTTAATTTTTTTCTTTTTTTCCTCTCAGGCTTATTTTAACAAACAAAGCACACCTACTTAAAATCCAAACTTCCACACCGCAAGCAAGGAAGAGCTCTGCAGAGGACTGACCTGGGGAAAGAGCCACCAAATGGCAAGAGCAAAGTGCACACAGCACATACCAGAAACACTTCCTGAAGCACTCAGCCCTGGACAATATATGACCCATTCTTGATATAGCATTACTCTCTGGAGCAGGAAACATAACAAGCTTTCATACCACGAAAAGACAGAAACCTAGACAAAATGGCAAGACAGAAGAATACTCCCCCAAGAAAGATCAAGAAGAAACCATAGCCATAGATCTGCTCAAAACAGATAATAAGTAATATATCTGAACCAAGAATTTAGAACCACAGTCATAAGAATACTGGCTGGACTTGAAAAAAGCATAGAAAACAGCAGAGGAACTACTGCTGCAGAGATAAAGGACCTAAAGGTAGTGAGGCTGAAATAAAAAAAGCAATAGCTGGTATGCAAAACTGACTGGATATAGTCACAATGAGAAGTCAAGAAGCAGAGGATCGAATAGGTGATATAGAAAATAAAATTATAGAAAAAATGAAGCTAAAAATGAGAGAGAAAGAAAACTATTAGATTACGAATATAGATTTAGGGAAATCAGCAATTCTATGAAGCACAATAATATCCATATTATAGGAGTCCCAGAAGAAGAAGAGTAGGAAAAAGGGAAAGAAGGTTTATTTGAACAAATTATATTCAATTTGAACAAATTATAAATATATATATATATATTCTCTCATTTGGGGAAGAGAACAGGCATCCAAGTCTAAGAGTCACAGAGAACTCCCGTCAAAATGAATAACAATAGGTCAACACCAAGACATATTATAGTGAAATGTGCAAAATACAAAGATAAAGAGACAATTTTTTTTTTTTAATTTTTTTTTCAATGTTTATTTATTTTTGGGACAGAGAGAGACAGAGCATGAACGGGGGAGGGGCAGAGAGAGAGGGAGACACAGAATCGGAAACAGGCTCCAGGCTCCGAGCCATCAGCCCGGAGCCTGACGCGGGGCTCGAACTCACGGACCGCGAGATCGTGACCTGGCTGAAGTCAGACGCTTAACCGACTGCGCCACCCAGGCGCCCCATATAAAGAGACAATTCTGAAAGCAGCTAGGGACAAAAGGTCCTTAGCCTACAAGGGTAGACATATAAGGTTAGTAATGGACCTGTCCGCAGAAACTTGGCAGGAAAGAAGGGAGTGGCATGATATATTTAAGGAGATAAATGGAAAAAATATGCAACCAAGAATAATTTATCCAGCAAGGTTGTACTTCATAATGGAAGGAGAGACAAAGAGTTTCCAAGACAAGCAAAAACTAAAGGAGTTCATGACCACTAAACCAGCTGCACAAGAAATATTAAAGGGAACACTTTCAGTGGGAAAGAGAGACCAAGAGCAATAAAGACTAAAAGGAACAGAGACAATCTACAGGAATAGTGACTTTACAGGTAATGCAATGGCTCTAAATTCATATCTATCAATAATTACTCTGAAGGTAAATGGGCAGAATAACTCCAATCAAAAGACATAGGGTATCATAATTGATCAATAAAAATAGGACCCATAAATATGCTGCTTATAAGACACTCATTTTAGACCAAAGACACCTCCAGACTGAAAGCAAGGGGAAGAGAACCATTTATCATACTAATGGACATCAAAAGAAAGATGAAGTAGCAATACTTAAATCAGACAAACTAGGTAAATTTAAACCAAAGATTGTAATAAGAGAGGAAGAAGAGCACTATATCATCATAAAAGGGGTCTGTACAACAAGAAGATCTAACAAATATAAATATTTATACCCCCAACTTATGAAAAGCCAAATATGTAAATCAATTAAGAACAAAAATAAAGGAATTCTGATAATGATACAATAAGAGTAGGAGACTTTAACATGCCACTCACAGCAATAAACAGATTATCTAAGCAAAAGATTAACAAGGAAATAATGGCTTTGAATGACATACTGTACCAAAAGGACTTAACATATATTAGGAGTATTTCACCCTAAAGCAGTAGAATACACATTCTTTTCTAGTGCACAAGAAACATTCTCCAGAATAGATCACATGCCGGGTCACAGATCTGGCCTCAATCAGCACAAAAAGTCTGAGATCATTCTGAGTCTATTTTCAGATCACAATGCTATGAAACTTAAAGTCAACCACAAGAAAAAATTTGGAAAGACCACCAATACATGGAGATTAAAGAACATCCTACTAAAAAATGAATGACTTAACCAGGAAATTAAAGAAGAAATAAAAAAAAAATATATGGAAGTAAATGAAAATGAAAGCACACAGTCCAAAACCTTTGTAATGCAGCAAAGGCAGTCATAAGAGGAAAGTATGTAGTATTTCAGGCCTTCCTCAAGAAGGAAGAAAGGTCTCAGCTATACAAGGCAATCTTACACCTAAAAAAGCTGAAAAAGGCAGCAAATAAAGCCCAAAAAGAAGCAGAAGAAGAGAAATAAAGAGTAGAACAGAAATAAACAATATTGAAATTAACACAAATAGAACAGATCAACGAAACTAGTAGCTGGTTCTTTGAAAAAATTAACAAAATTGATAAATCCCTAGACAGACTTACCAAAAAGAAAAAGGAAAAGACCCAAATAAATAAACCACAAATGCAAGAGAAGAGATCAAAACCAACACTGCAGAAATACAAAAAGAAAAAATTGTAAGAGAATACTATGTTCAATTATATGCCAAAAATTGGGCGTTCTGGAAGAAATAGATAAATTCCTAGAAACGTACAATTTACCAAAATTGAAACAGTAAGAAATAAAAAAAATTGAACAGACCCATAACCAGCAAAGAAATTGAGTCAGTAATCAAAAAAGTCTCAACAAACAAAAGTCCAGGGAAGGATGACTTCACAAGGGAATTCTACCAAACATTTAAAGAACAATACCTATTTTTCTGTGTTCCAAAAATATAGAAATTGAAAGAAAACTTCCAAACAGATTCTAAGAGGCCAGCATTACCTTGATTCCAAAACCAGACAAGGACCCCACTAAGACAGAGTATCACAGGGGCACCTGAGTGGTCGTGTCGGCTGAGCGACTGACTTTAGCTTGGGTCATGATCTCACAGTTGGTGTGTTCAAGCCTCACATTGGGCACACTGCTGTCAGTGCAGAGCTTGCTTTGGATCATTTGTCCCCTTCCTTCTGCCCTTCTTCCAGCCCTGTCTCTCAATAAATAAACATTTAAAAAAATAAAGGAGAATTACAGACCAATATCCCTGATGAACTTGGATTAACTTGGATACAAAAATTCTCAACAAGATACTAGGAAACCTAATCTAACAGTCCACTTAATTTAATATAATCAAGTGGGATTTATTCTTAGGATGCAGGGGTGGTTCAATACCCATAAGTCAAACAATGTGATACACCAATTAATAAAACAAAAATAAAAAGGATAAGAAACACATGATCCTCTCAATAGATGGAGAAAAGCATTTGAAAAAAATACAGCATCTATTCTTTAAAAAAACCCTCAAGAAAGTAGGCATAGAAGGAACATGCCTCAATATCATAAAGGCTGTATATGAAAAACTCATAGCTAACATCATCCTCAATGGGGAAAAATTGAGAGCTTTTCCCCTAAGGTCAGGAACATGACAGCGATGTCTACTCTTACCATTGTTGTTCAACATAATACTGGAAGTCCTAGTCTCAAAAGTTGGACAATAAAATTGGCAAGGAAAAAGTCAAACTTTCACTCTTTGCAGAGGACATGATACAGTAGGTGGAAAACCCAAAAGACTTCACCAAAAAATTGCTAGAACTGATACATGAATTCAGCAAGGTTGCAGAATCTAAAATCAGCATATGGAAATCTGTTGCATTTCTATACACCAATAATGAAGCAGCAGAAAAGATAAATGAAGGAATAAGTCCCGTTTATAATTGCATCAAAAGCAATAAGATACCTAGGGAAAAAAAACCTAACCAAAGAGATAAAAGATCTGTATGCTGAAAACTATAGAAAGTTTATGAAAGGAATTGAAGAAGATACAAAGAAATTGAAAAACATTCCATGCTCATGGATTGGAAGAAAAAATAGAACAAGTGTTAAAAGGTCTATACTACCCAAAGAAATCTACACAGTCAATGCAATCCCTATCAAAAAAACACCAGAATTCTTCACAGAGCTAAGAGAAACAATCCTAAACTTTATATGGAACCAGAAAAGACTCCAAATAGCCAATGTAATGTTGGAAAAGAAGACCAAAGCTGGAGGCATCACAGTTGCAGATTTCAAGATATATTACAAAGCTGTAATCATCAAGACTGTATGCTACTAGCACAAAAACAGATGCATAGATCAATGGAACAGAATAGAGAATCAGAAATGGACCCACAAATGTATGGCCAACTAATCTTCAACAACGCAGTAAAGAGTATGCAATGGAAAAAGACAGTATCTTCAGCAAATGTTACTGGGAAAAATGGAAAATGACATGCAGAAGAATGAACCTGGACCACTTTCTAACATCATAGACAAAAATAAACTCAAAATGGATGAAAGACCTAAATGTTGAGATAGAAAACCGTCAAAATCCTAGAGGAGAAAATAGGCAACAATCTCTTTGATCTTGGCCACAGGAACTTCTTATTAGACGTGTCTCCAGAGGCAAGGGAAAGAAAAACAAAAATGAATAGTTGGGACTTCATCAAGATAAAAAGTTCCTCTACAGTGAAGAAAACAATAAAAAAAACCTAAAAGGCGGCCTATGGAATGGAAGAATATATTTGCAAATGACATATCAGATAAAGGGTTAGTATCCCAAATACATAAAGAACTTACAAAATTCAACATCCAAAAAACAAATAATCCAGTGAAAAAATGGGCAGAATATATGAATACACACTTTTCCAAAGAAGACATCCAGATGGCTAAGTGACACATGAAAAGATGCTCAAAATCACTCATCATGAGGGAAATACTAATCAAAAGCACAATGAAATATACCTCACACCTGACAGAATGGCTAAAATGAAGAACTCTGGAAACAACAGATGTTGTTGAGGATGTGGAGAAAGGGCAACCCTCTTACACTGTTGGTGGGAATGCAAACTGGTGCAGCTACTCTGGAAAGAAGTGTGGAGTTGCCTCAGAAATGTAAAGACAGAGCTCCTTTAAGACATAGCAATTGCACTAGTGAGTATTTATCCAAAAAACACAAAATACTGATTCAAATGGGCACTTTCACCCCTATGCTTATAGCAACATTATCAACAATAGCCAAATTATGGAAAGAGCCTAAATGTCCATTGGCTGAACAATGGTCCATTGACTGAAGACATCGTATATGCACACAATGGAATATTACTCAGTAACCAAAACAAATGAAATCTTGCCATTTGCAATAAGGTGAATGGAACTAGAGTGTATTATGTTAAGTAAAATATATTAGAGAAAGACAAATACCATATAGCTTCACCTGTATGTGGAAATTAAGAAACAAAAAAGATAAAAATTGGGGAAAAGAAGGAAAAACAAAATTAGACAAAAATAGAGAGGGAAGGGGTGCCTGGGTGGCTCAGTTGGTTAAGTGTCCAACTTTGCTCAGGTGATGATCTTGCAGTTCGTGTGTTCAAGCCCCACGTCAGACTCTGTGTTGACAGCTGGATTTTGGAGGCTGCTAAAGATTCTATGTCTCCCTCTCTCTCTTTCCCTCCCCTGCTCGTGCTCTGTCTCTCTCTTTCTCTCAAAAATAAATAAACATTAAAAAAAAACAGAGGGAAGCAAATCATAAGAGACTCTTAACTATAATGAACAAAATGAGGGTTGCTGGAAGGGAGGTCAGCAGGGGTATGGATTAAATGGGTGATGAGTATTAAGGAGGACACTTGTTGTGATGAGTTCTGGGTGTTATATGTAAGTGATGAATCACCAAATTATACTCCTGAAGCCAATACTATACTATATGTTAACTAACTTGAATTTAAATAAAATCTTGGAAAGAAAATTTTAAAAATGATGAGATATTATACAAGTATAACAATTGTGATGTTTTATTTTATTATTTAAAAAAATATTTTAAATGTTTAGTTATTTTTGAAAGGGAGAGAGACAGAGTGCGAGCAGGGGAGGGGCAGAGTGGGAGGGGGGTATAGACTCCAAAGCAGGCTCCAGGCTCTGAGGTGTCAGCACAGAGCCCGACGTGGAGCTTGAACTAATGAACCTTGACATCATGACCTGAGCTAAAGTTGGACACTTAACCAAATGAGCCACCCAGGTGCCCCAAATGTGAAGTTTTATTAAGAATAAAAAATAATTAATATTTTTAAAGACTTATATAATCTACCATTGCTTTTATATACATTACTTCATGTAACCAATTCAAGAATCCTGCAAGATAATTACCTATTTTAAAATAGTTTTACTGGAATGAATTGCACTTACACATTTCCTAGGGATTCTATCACAGAAAGTAAAAATTTCCACTAGTCGTGAGTTCATTTACATCAAATTCCATAACTTCAGTGGCACATACTAGATTTTTCTAGTCACTATTTCTCTATTTCTCATTGATATGAAGTACTTTTTTACAAAACTTAAATAACCATTTGTTTGTAACCATTCATTTCATTAGCTCAGATACTAATATAGTTTTGGCTGACAAATCTATATTCAACCGGAGCTAAACTGATATTTCTAGGAAGTAGGTGCTAGGACCTTTGAAATAAGTATTATTTTGCTGTTTCTTAATAAATACAATTGAGGGGCGCCTGGGTGGCTCGGTCGGTTAAGCGTCCGACTTTGGCTCAGGTCATGATCTCACGGTCCATGAGTTCGAGCCCTGCGTCACGCTCTGTGCTGACAGCTCCGAGCCTGTTTCGGATTCCGTGTCTCCCTGTCTCTCTGCCCCTCCCCTGTTCATGCTCTGCCTCTCTCTGTCTCAAAAATAAATAAACGTTAAAAAATAAATAAATAAATAAATAAATAAATAAATACAATTGAAATGATTGTTCTTCAATTGACAAGATCATTTATCTAGCAGCCCTTTCAATTCTGCGGTCCATAATTAATTTACTCCTGCTGGCTTGACAAAGTCAGGAAAGTAACATAGCAGTTTGTATGGAAAATACTGATTGGTGGTAATATTAGTAAACCAAAAGTTGCATTGCTATTTCAAGTTTTATTTTCTTCAGCATCATGCTTACCTTAAAAGATGGTGTGATTAAGTATGCGTGAGCATGCATGTATATGTGCGTGTGCATGCGTGAACACTGTTCTTTTTTATGGTGTAGTTAAGGAAGTAGTGGAGCCATTTGTTTTTCAAACCTTAAAATCCAATGCTGAAAGTTTTTGAGTCACTTTTACTTGTTTTTCAAACATATCATCCAATGAATGCAGAAAAAAATATTTTCAACCAGAGAAAGAAGAAATGTTTCCTTTATGGTTTCATTTATGCTAAGCTTAGCAAAGTATTTTAGAATGACTTCTGCAAAGTTAATTCTGTGTTCCATTCATGAGGAGAACTTTCAAACTGGAAAGGAATTACTTTCATATTTAAGGATGGCTATACAAATGATTGAACCTATAGCAATGAATTAATGAAGTATACTTTTAAGGCTGTTTCTTTCCATTCACTTTCAAAGACTCTGTGAAGTCACCACACCAGCATTCCATTTTAAAAGGGGCTCAGAATGTGGCAAAGCATACAAATAGTCAAGTTTGAGAAAGAACAGTCCTTCTGGGCAAGAAGGCCACTGCTGTGAGATGAAGCTTCAAGTCAAGTCAAACATCCAAAGCCAAGTGGGCAATCTCATTTTAGGCACACACATCGTCTAAGGAAAAAAAAGTCCAGAAATTAAAATAAAGTGCTCTGGACAAGACCTATTTGTTTTCAATATAATCAATGTTCAAGATTAAATAAATCCTAAAAGTATTAGCTCAATGCAAAACACTGGAAAACAAAGTATCAGTCAGTCTTGTAAGGTGGCAGGAAGAAAGGTACTAACCTTAATTGATGGACTACAGTTCTAGACTTTACCAGGCACTCAGGATATAGACAATGTTTGGGCTTCTAAGATACATAGTTAGAAATAGAATGAGTATCTTGTGGTCTGGCTCTCTCAAACTGAGAATAAACTGAGGGTTGATGGGGGGTTGGAGGGAGGGGAAGGTGGGTGATGGGCATTGAGGAGGGCACCTGTTGGGATGAGCACTAGTTGTTGTATGGAAACCAATTTGATGATAAATTTCATATTAAAAAATAAAATAAAATAAAAAGAAATAGAATGAGTAATAAACTAATCCCAATTATTCCTTAGGGCAAAAGTATATGACTTTTTGCATCTTAAATGGACAGTGTTGTTTGTGTAAGGATTAAGATATTGTCCAGAAACCAGAAGATATCAGTGAACATCTATATGTATCTACTCTGAGATAGATGAAAAACTATCCCTAAACTCTCCTGACTGGTAGAATGATACGATTGTCCAGAGAGATCAGGAAAAGAATCAGCCAGCCTTTGGAGTCACTGAATAATAATTTCTTATAGTTGGGATGAGGCACAACCTGTACACTAAAAGTCATAAAGATTTACCAGTTACCTGAAGAATTTCATGCAACACTTCCATGATTTTTCAGAATATTTGGACAGAGAGAAGAACTAAACAGACTGAAGCTCTTTTTTCTTTGCTACCTAGAGACTTCACTGTCAGTTAACAGTAAATCTTACCAGTGAAATTAAGAAATAAGTGGCATTTTCAAAAACTTTTTAAAATATGCCTTGTAAAAAAGGATGTTCTAGGCAACTCTAAAGACATTTATAGTATAATTGGGTGACAGTATAACAAAGGACAAAATATAATCAATATTCTCTAAATATAAGTAAGTTCAAGTTTACATATTACACACAAACTGAGAATCAACACCATTTCAATATCACTTCGACTAGTGGATTTCAAAATTGGATATTTATGAGAATCAATTAGGAATGTTTTTAGAATAGACATTCCAGAGTCATCTCACAGAGCTTATGATTAATTAGGTTTATGTTGGGATCCATAAATCGACATTATGCTAAATTCTTTTGATTACTAGCCAAGTTTTGGAATCACAGTCCACTGACACTCAGGGCTATTTTAGTTTAACTAAAATTAATCATGGAAAATTTTAAATAAAAACATCATTGAAAGCCATTAGTGCTTATTGGTTACTAGATTCAATATTAAGTATCTCTGTTTCAAATTAAAAAAAAATGTTTTTAATGTTTATTTACTTTTGAGAGAGAGAGAGAGAGAGAGAGGAAGAGCCAGAGAGGGGGGAGGCACAGAATCCAAAACAGGCTCCAGGCTCCGAGCTGTCAGCACAGAGCCTGACGCGGGGCTTGAGTTCACGAACCACAAGATCATGACCTGAGCCAAAGTTGGACACTTAACTGACAGAGACACCCAGGTGCCCCAAGTATCTCTGTTTCTATTCAATAGAGAATCTGTGTTCAGGTTTCACATGAAAAATTGGGTGAGAGATGGTTTCTGAAAGAACACTACAAAAGAACAGTCTCCTCAGCGCACTTGTTACCCATACAAGTTCACATGAACACACTCACATATCACTAAGTACTCCACCTTGATGTGGAGAAAATTTAGAATAAAGATTCAGGGTGACCAGGAGAAACAGAGAGACACAGACACAGACACACAGACACACACAGACACACATGTGCATGCATGCATGCATGCACACACTGATGTGCAGAGAGATGCAGGGAGGGAGAAGAATGGAGGGAGGAAGGGAAGAGGGAGAAAGAATTTCTTATTGAAAATATGACAGTTAGAAATATGTGAACAGACAGCTTGGAATAGAAAAAGAAGATAAAATGGTAACCAGAATACAAGAATACAGAATACTCTGTTACTGGAAAAAATGCGATTATTGAAGAATGCTAAATCATCTTTAAAACATCCTGATAGACTTCAGTACCAAGTATCAAGTTACCAAAATCTTATGCAGCAGCATGTTTGAAAAATATGTCCTGTGTTAAACAGGTTATAGTTTCTTGAGAAATTTTTATGTAAAGAATTCAAGGGATGCCTGGATGGCTCAGTTGGTTAAGTGTCTGACTCTTGATTTTGGCTCAGGTCATGGTCCCAAGGTCATGGGATCAAGCCTTGCATTAGGCTCTGCACTGATAGTGTGGAACCTGCTTGGTATTCTCTCTTTCCCCCTCTCTCTGCCCCTTCTCTGCTCTCTTTCTCTGAAAATAAATAAATAAACATTAAAAAAAAGAATTCAAGTTATTTTTCAGATAATTCAGTAAATAATTCAGTAAATATAAAGTTTCCTCTTCCCACAGCCAGCCCATTATTTCTAAATATTTTTCTTAAAGAGAGGCTGAATGAATTTTTCTTATGTATATTTCTGAAATTTTATATAAGTTAATATATGTTTTTCACCTAAATAGTATCATTTTGGTAAAACTTACTTTTTTATTTTAATAGTATATGTCAAACACGTGCCATTTCACAATGTATACTTTTATCTTGATTTTTTTTTAAAGAACTATATGGTATGTTGTTGTATGGATAAGTATAATTTATTTAACTAGGCCTTTCCTGCATTTAGATTCATTTTAATCTTTTGCTGCCATAATGGAATACAATGAAATATTCTTATGCACACACTTTCACATATGTGGAACTTTAATATTTTGATGAATTCCTAGGCATGGAATTGCTGGTTTAAAGAGTATGTAGGTTTAGGGGCACCTGGGTGGCTCAGTTGGTTAAGTGTCTGACTTCGGCTCAGGTCACGATCTCACAGATCGTGGGTTCGAGCCCCACATTGAGCTCCATGCTGACAGCTCGGAGCCTGGAGCCTGCTTCAGATTCTGTGTCTCCCTCTCTTTCTCTGGCCCTTCCCCTCTCAAGCTCTGTCTCTCTCACTCTCACTCTCAAAGATAAATAAACATTACAAAAATTTAAAGACTGTGTAGGTTTTGAATTTTGATAGATGTTGCAAGTTACCCTCCAAAGAAGTAGGACCAATATATACCCCCTTGGTACCACTGAGAGTACACACAAGAGTATGCGAAAATCCTGTTTTCCCCATCTGATGGCCAAATTACTTTCAACCCCTGGAATCATGAAAGGACTTGACATTATGCTTCAAAGATTCCTAGCTACAAGATGAGATAGCACTGGATGGAAGAACTAGTCATAAAAAGCAACTCTCAGAATAAATACCAAGTGGAATTAAACCAAAGTTATAGAGCACTAGAAAAACTTTTGATAAACAAAGGATGATAATGAGAATTGTTTGTGTAGTAACCATCACTAAAGATTTAAGGCATATAAAATGTCTGCCATTTTGTATTTGTGGCAATCCCTATATGATACAACTGCCTGATGGTTTTGTTTTAAAGAGTACAGGCTATTTAAGTGTATTTATAGATGTATAGATAAACTGTTCCCCATCTCCCTTTTCCTCCACAACCTTTAAATCCTTTGCGTGAACTTTGCTTGTAGTTTTTATTTGGTGGTGGAGGAACAAAAAAATGAGGGCGTATTTTATTGTAACAAAATTGAAAATTTCTTTAGTTAGCATCATTTGTTTTGTGAGTCTTCAACACAAATGAAGGATGCATACTTGGCTTTAAGTGATTCCCTTGGCAATTCTCGTAAGATTTATAGTGTGGAGTGTGTGTGTGTGTGTGTGTGTGTGTGTGAAAGAGAGAAAGAGATTGATTTAAGGTTTCAGAGTAGTTCCAAAACTGGTTGGGAAACCCTACAATCTAATACAATAAATACTTATTGCTATAAAATATGAATGGTGGCAGTAATGTACTATAAAACAATTATAATTATTCAATGTTAGGTATATGAAATTGAAATTTAATGATTCATAAAAATATATTTTATCATAATACAAAATTTGCCCTAATTTTGGATAATTTAATTCTCATCATTTGTACTATTTTTAAAAAGTGAAAAATCTCTCTAAAATATTATAGGATAATTAGTCAAAATTATTTACATACCCATATTCCTAAAATTTGTAATGATAGCTGTCCTTTAAAACAGTAGGTTTTGTAGAATGTTCTCAGAAAAAAAGATACTAAAAGGTGATTCTGAGTTGTTGAAATCTAAATAACCCTATTTTTATAAATCAGTCTCTAAATCTTTTCTACACTGAGAAAGGCTTGCCACTTTATTAATGGATAATACCTGAGAATAATGTATAAAATTATTTTGGAAATTTCCCTTTTCTAGCTGCCTGATGAGCTGTTAAGACCATTTTTATGCAATTGATGTTATATTCAGTACTTGAAGAAGTCGTTGAAATGTTAGTTTCTAGTTATATATTACTATGGTAGTGCTTTCATTTTATCCGCACTTTTATTGGATATATTAAATGTCTGCGGTAGTTCTAGTTCAGTTACTGAAAAATGATAAAGTTTCTCATAATACCTTTTATGGCTTTAAAAATCCTACAAATGGTGTAATTCTTGCTTGTCCTTTGATATAGCTGAAACAGTTAAATGGACCAACTGTAACAAGAAGAAATATTTATAATGAATTCTTTTCAAAAGCCTCATTTTTCTTTCACTGATGTCAAATAACAGAAATACAATGTAAAATTAAAGGTTCAAAGTTTTAGATTTTAAGAGCTCAAATTAATCATACTGAAAACGTCATTAATAATTCTCACAATTAACAATATAAATATCCAGGAAAGACAAAGCAAGTAACTTTAAGCCATGCCCCATAAAAGTTGATAACAGTATGATTAAGGTCAGTACACTTAATTCAAGGAAGCCATCAAAATGAAGTACATGTTCTCTTAAAAATATCAGAAGTAATCATTTGGCGAATAATCCTCAGAATGTCACTGTTTTGTGATGTATGGAAGTTGCTCTAATTTAAATTCCGTACTGCTTACAAGTAATTAGCCTTTAGCACCAAAAAATTTCTTGAAAATTCTACATAATCTTAAAACTATTTCTCATTGTCTATCTACAGATGATATTCTAATTTTCTTTCAATAATTTAAACTTTTATAGCTTCCTGCAAGTAATTAATTTTCCTTTCATTACTGAAAGTTCCTGGTTCAGTGATTTCAAAACATATTATTATAGTGAAAACAACTTCAAAATTAAACCAAAATAACCTATAGTAAGCAAAATCAGCAGCACATCATTTGTCTGGGCCAACCAGGGTTGGATATTTAAGTTAATGAATCCACCAGGGAGGTAAGTCAGTTTGTACTGAAAAAAAGTTCATAATATTCACATGTGCACAAGTTCAGGATTCTTCTACAACAGTATGGATAAAGGAATTTATAAAATATAAATGTAAGGTGATTTCCAATGCATGGACCAAGAATCTTTTTCATACTAGGTTTCATGTTTTTGTTTAAATAAGTTGTTGCCTAGGAACACAGATTCTTGGAATTTTATATTTGTTTTGAGTTAATGATTGATAATAAAAATCACTCACAAATATTGGCTATAAAAAAAAATGATAGTTGTGTTGACCTAGATTGCCTTCCACCTATACCTTATGTTTTTCAAAAGCAGTTCTAAAGAATGTTATTTATTGTGAATATATACACATATATGTGTGTGTGTGTGTGTGTGTGTGTGTGTGTGTATATATATATATACTTTCTGATGATAAGGTACCTTTGGTAAATAGATTTAATAAGCAACTTCATAGGAGTGAAAGTCGAGATTAGTGCTAATATGACTAATCTCAACTTTCACTCCTATGAAGTTGTTTATTAAATCTATTTACCAAAGGTACCTTATCATCAGAAAGTCCTGGTGAGATATACCAATTACTAGGTTTCACTCATAATCGTATTCTCAAGGGATAGGGCTAGGAATCTCTATTTTTAAAAAAATGGCAGGGGTGCATGGGTGGCTCAGTTGGTTAAGCATCTGACTGGCTCAGGTCATGGACTCAGAGTTTATGAGTTTGAGCCCTGCACTGGGTGTCAGAGCAGAGCCCAATTTGGATACTCTGTCACCTTTTCTCCCTGCCCCTTCCTCACTCCTGCTCTCTCTCTCTCTCAAAAATAAATGAACAATTAAAAAATATGGCAGTAGCTGACTCTGGTCAATTTTGGTAAATACATTTTAAAAATCTAACTCTTCTAGTTTTTTCCCCCTTAATATCTACAGTGTAAGGAGTGATTTTATTGTGTTCCCTTTAACATTGTTTTAATATTGGACTTAATGAAATTATGTAGGATATTAGCTTTTTATATACAATATTTTAACAGGTATGTATGAAAGCAAATATACTATTCCTTTATCTGTTAGGATACTCTATTGTGCTTTGCTCTAAATTTGACTTTTTTCCCATTTATCTGGAAGTGATTCATTACACTAATATATTATTTTTAACTAAAACATATACATACCAATATCATTTAATTTCAACATTTCCCCATAGTCTTACTTGCCATATATATATATATATATATATATATATATATGTGCATGTATATACCATAAACCTCTTCCATGACTTGGCTTATGTCATGGCCCATTATTTCACCCTCTCCCTTTCTTTTAGTTAACCAATTCCTATTCTTCAAACCTCATTTTGCCCCATATTTGTTGTCTTTGTCTGTCGCTAACATTCATTCACAAAAATTGATTTCATGCTTTCTATGGGTGAGGCACCTGCTAAGTATGGACACCATGGATTCATAAATTTCTGCCAACAAAGAGTTTACAGTTTAAGTAATCTTAATGCCTTTATCTTTCTGGGCATTTTTGGTCCTTATGTGTTATAAACCAGAACAGTACTTCCAATATTTCATTTCAAAGTACAAGGGGATAAATTGACAAAGATGTTTTGGCATTAGAAAATGAGCTTTGAGGTTCTTTTACCACTGGCTATGTGTTACTCAAGACTTTAAGCAGTTGATAATGTTAGCATTCTTGTAACATATCCATACCATGTTAATGTGCCATGGCCTATCTGTTGGGATATACTGATTAAAAATTTATCCTGTAACAATCTGCACATTTTTTTCTCAATATATTCCATTTCAGTGACAATTTTCTCGGTTTCATTATCTATTTTACTATTTTAAAGATTTTATCTTTAAGTAGTCTCTATGCCCAACATGGGGCTCAAACTTACAACCCCAAGATCAAGAGGCAAATGGTCTACTGATTGAGCCAGCCAGGTGTCCTTATTTTACTATTTATTTTAATAGAAGTTTCCAAATATAATCTAATATTTTATTTTATTTTTTTATTTTATTTTCCTTTTTTAAATTTAAATTTTAGTTGACATACAGGGCACTATTGGTTTCAGGAGTAGAATTCAGTGATTCATCACTTACATACAATAACCAGTGCTTATCACAATGAGTGCCCTCCTTAGTACACATCACCCATCTAGCCCCTCTCCCACCAACCTCCCTCCGTCAACCCATAGTTTGTTCTGTATCATTAAGAGTCTTTTGTGTGGTGCCTGGGTGGCTCAGTCAGTTAAGCTTCTGACTCTTGATCTCACTGGCTCCCTCATGATCTTTTGATGCTAATATCAAGCCCC
This sequence comes from Lynx canadensis, assembly GCF_007474595.2. Classification (NCBI taxonomy): domain Eukaryota; kingdom Metazoa; phylum Chordata; class Mammalia; order Carnivora; family Felidae; genus Lynx; species Lynx canadensis. The sequence goes on along the minus strand of NC_044303.2, from coordinate 149,442,123 downwards.
GCATCAGGCTCTGCACTGACAGCATGAAGACTTTTTGGGATACTCTCTCTCTCCTTCTGTCTCTCCCTCTACCCCACTTACATGCTCTTTCTCTCTCTCTCTGAAAAAAAAAGATGGGGCGCCTGGCTGGCTCAGTTGGCTGAGCGCCCAACTTCGACTGAGGTCATGATCTCGCAGTTTGTGGGTTGGAGCCCTCTGTCAGGCTCTGTTCTGACAGCTTGCTCAGAACCTGTAGCCTGCTCCGGATTTTGTCTCCCTTTCTCTCTGCCCCTCTCCCAGTCACACCCTGTCTCTGTTTCTCTCAAAAATAAATAAACACTAAAACATGTTTTATAAAGTCTCTTGTGGTTTGTTTCCTTCTGTTTTGTTTCTTAAACTCCACATATGAGTGAAATCATAGTATTTGTCTTTCTCTGACTTATTTCGCTTACCATAGTGTAGTCTAGCTCCATCTATCTCATTGCAAATGGCAAGATTTCATTCTTTTTGATGGATGAGTAATATTTCATTGTGTATGTGTGTATGTGTCACACATGCACACACACACATATATATATACACTACATTTTCTTTATCCATTCATCAGTCAGTGGACATTTGGGCCCTCTCCATAGTTTGTCCATTGTAGTTAATGCTGCTATAAACATGGGGGTGCATGTACCCCTTTGAATATGTATTTTTATATCCTTTGGGTAAATACCTAATAGTGCAATTGCTGGCTCATAGGATAATTTGGTTATTAGTTTCGTGCGGAACCTCCAAATTGTTCTCTAGGGTGGCTGCATCAGGTTGCATTCCCAATAAGAGTGTGAGTGGGTCTGCCTTTCTCCGCATACTCGTAAACACCTGTTGCATCTTGTTGCTAATTTTAGACATTTTGACAGTTGTGAGGTGGTATCTCATCATGAATATTTTCTTAATGAATAATAGTTTTTATTATATCATTTTGCTATGGTTCTCCTTTGGCAGCTGTCACATTTTTTTCTTTTTCCATTGTTCCTTCTCTTTAGCACCTTCCTTATTCTCTTTCCTTATAATTTCCTGTGTCTTATTTGCTATAGGTGGATAACCCAGAAAACCAAAAATATTAAGAATTGTATATTATAAAGAATTGTAAGATTCAATAAAATCCTGAATAAAACCATGAGGAATAAAATATTTGACTTTCACGACAAGATATTTTATCATTCACTCTAAGATTGTCAAGATATTTTAAATGAAATTACACTTCACAGCTGCATGCTGGACTGACAGACATTTCACTAGAATCCAGACTTTTAAGGTATATCTTACTCATTTTCTCAGTCTTTAACAAAAATTGCTGTATAGAATATTTATGAACATATATTATAACCTCAGCGCCCCCAAATAGAAGGTTCTTAGGGGGTTACAAATATCTCCAGAGAAGGAAAGAGGAAAATGCCAGTATATAAATCATTATAGCAATAGTTCTGTATTATTAAACCACTTTCTCTGGTCTTCATGATAAAAGTCATTGTGAATTTTAGAAAAGGTTCTTTTTTACATGGTTCAGTCAAGCAGAGAGGTCTCAACTGTATTGTTAATCAGAATGAGTGGAAATAACCAATGTTAAAGGAATTATCCATTGGAGGCAAATGAACTCTTTGAGAAAATAATGGTGCCATCTGGTAAATTAGCTCTTCTTCAATTTCAAATACTACTCTAAAAGTTGTATATCTTTCAAACATTTTATTTCCATAGAATATTTATTCACTTTTCCATTATCAGATTATGAACAAGGCAATATAAGATACTACTAAAAGCTGGGATTAGTGGGACCCAACAGAATCTATTTTCTTCCATCACCATAACATCATTTTATCAAAACCACATGCCTATAGCACATGCTGAGAAAATGGCCACAAATCTGCTGCTCACCTCACCAACAAATTGACTTTTTGCCAGCTGACTATTACAACATTCACTTAGGATTCTCCCCCTGTCTCTTGGAAGTTATGTACCCTCAAAAATGTATGAATTGGCAGGTTGTTTTTTTTTAATGTTGATTTCCAGGGCAAGATAATATAGTGAGCTTATGTTCCAATAATTTCTCTTCCTCAAAACACATAGAAACAATAAATAAAATTAAAAAGGATAAGATTGAAAATTCTAGCCAGACTAAAATAACAGGAAAAAGAAATCTTTGTGGACCATGTACAGCACAAAAATCATAGCAGCACCTGTAGTTATAACTGAAGCTGAAACTGTGCCTGAGTTCCTCATCTGGAAGTAGATAGCAGTGACTGTGCTTTCCTCCAAAGTAAATGAGAGACTGTGGTTGGCATGAAAAAAAGATTGTTGAGTCAGACTTTTTAAATCAAGGAACTGTGGTGTCTACTCCTGTCAAAAAGATGAAAGAGAAAGAAAGAAAGAAAGAAAGAAAGAAAGAAAGAAAGAAACCACTGAACAAAATCAATTACTTCCAGTCTTGAAATCTTGAAATTGCAGTTTCTCAAAAAAACTACAGATCTAGAAAGATAGTAAGATACAGACACATCCTCTCATAAAGGAATTGAGATAAACTTTTAGCTGGATCATTCACATAGTCAATATTACTGCAAACATATCATAAACCATTATAAGTTCTGTTTTGTATACGTGACTAAAGTTTCAAGTAGAAGAAAGCAAAAAAAGCTAGATCAGGATAAAGGAGTGCACAGGGAGAGGAAAAAAAGAACAGACAACAGTAAGACTATCACCCCAATTAAATGAGCATGAAAATCTACATTCCAAAATACATCAATAAATCTAGTCTTTGGAATCATAACCATTAAAATTAATAATTAAAACAAGGATTTTCTCCAGATTATAGTAATTTACCTAATAAAGATGCTCAAATGATGAATGAGACATAACTTCTCATACAAAAGAGACAAGATATTTTGAAATCAAACAAATGTAAAAATAAAACAAGTGGTTATTTGCTTAAAAGAAAAAATAATTCAGATATTTTAAGAAAATAAAATGGATGAAGTAACTTTTACTTGGACTCAAAGAGGAATTAGTATTAGAAGCTAATAACATTGAGCATTTTATTCAGAATCTCCTGTTGAAAGACAGAAAAGATATTTTAAGAGACATGGAAAATAGATTAAGAAGTTCCACCATGTATCCAAAAGCATTTTATTTATTTATTTTTTCAAAGTTTATTTATTTTTGGGACAGAGAGAGACAGCGCATGAACGGGGGAGGGGCAGAGAGAGAGGGAGACACAGAATGGGAAACAGGCTCCAGGCTCTGAGCCATCAGCCCAGAGCCTGACGCGGGGCTCGAAGTCACGGACCGCGAGATCGTGACCTGGCTGAAGTCGGACGCTTAACCGACTGCGCCACCCAGGAGCCCCCAAAAGCATTTTAAAATGAGATAAGGAAGTGAATGAAAGAAACACAATATGTCAGGAGATATTGAAAAGAATGTTCCAGAATTAAAGAATGTCAAGTGTTTGTAGAATGCAAGTATACTTGGAATTGTGATCAAGATGCATATGCATTTAAAACAGATATGCTGGCATAAAACTGATGAATGTCATGCAAAATGATATGTCTCAATAGCTTTCAGAGAGAAAAAGTGTAACACAATTAGAATAGTGACATTCTTGTCATCAAGACCAATGGACATGAAAGGCAAATGAAAAAAAAAGCACAACAAAACAAAAGCACTGCTAATATAGATTTTTAAACACAGGCAACTGTATCTCCTCCTGCTTAGTTTATGAACGAACTATAAACTGCTTCATAGCTTGACTTCTATGGGAAATGAGATGTCATTTTAATCCTATTAATTCTGTTTGCTAGTCCATTTATTCAACTTTTTTTCTTTTTCTTTTCTTATTCTTATTCTTGAATACAGAAAGAAAACATTTATTTTTATTTCCCATTTGTATTAAAAAGAATTTTCTTTATTTTTCTACTATATTTGTTACATTTTTTGTAAAATTTTAAAATTCTATTTTACTTTCATCATTGCATTTTATTCTCTTATTGTATTCATATTTTTTAAATTTTCAAACGTTTTCCTTTTTTCCCTTTTTTCTTGTTTCCTTCTTTTCTTTTCTTACCTTTCCCTTTTTTCTCTAAACTATCAAGCTTCTTTCAACAACAACACCAAAACACACCTAGAATCTAGCATCCTTTATTTGATTTCTTTGCGTTATTTTTAATTTTAAGGTTTTTTTTGCTTTATTGATACTTTTTTTACCTTCAAAATGACAAAACAAAGGAACTCACCCCAAAAGAAAGAACAGGAAGAAACGTCAGCCAGGATCTTAAGCAACACAGATACAAGCAAGATGTCTGAACCAGAATTTAGAATCATGATAATAAGAATACTAGCTGGGATTGAAAACAGATTAGAATCTCTTTCTGTGGAGGTAAAAGAAGTAAAAGCTAGTCAGGATGAAATAAAAAAGGCTATAAGTTGCAATCTCGAATGCATGCTATGGCAGCAAACATGGATGAGGCAGAGCAATAAACCAGCAATATAGAGGACAAACTTATGGAGAATAATAAAGCAGAAAAAAAGAAGGAGTCTAAGGCAAAAGAGCACAAAATAAAATTTAGAGAACTCAGTGACTCATTAAAAAGGAATAACATTAGCATCATAGGGGTCCCAGATGATGAACAGAGAGAAAAAGAGGTATAAAATTTATGTGAACAAATCACAGTGCAAAACTTTGCTAACCTGTGGAAAGACATGGATATCTGAATCCAGGAAGCACAGGGGGACTCCCATTAGATTCAACAAAAACCGACCATCAACAAGGCATATCATAGTCAAATTCACAAAATATTCAGGCAAGGAAAGAATCATGAAAGCAGCAAGGGAAAAAAAGTCGTTAACCTACAAGGGAAGCAGATCAGGTTTGCAGCAGACCTGTCCATAGAAACTTGGCAGGCCATAAAGGAGTGGCAGGATATACTCAGTGTGCTGAATTGCAAAAAATATGTAGCCAAGAATTCTTTATCCCACAAGGCTGTCATTCAAAATAGGAGAGATAAAAAGATTCCCAGATAAACAAAAATTAAAGTTCTTGACCACTAAACCAGCCCTGCAAGAAATTTTAAGGGGGACTCTCTGAGGGGGTAATAGATGAAACAAAACAAAACACCAAAGACCAGAAGCAACAAAGACTAGAAAGGACCAGAGAACACTACCAGAAACTCCACCTCTACAGACAACATAATGGCAATAAATTCTTATCTTTTAGTACTCACTTTAAATGTTAGTGGTCTAAACTAGCTCCAATCAAAACACAGAGTGTAACTGAATGGATAAGAAAACAAGATCCATCTATGTGCTGTTTACACGAAACACATTATATACCTAAAGCTCTGAAGATTGAAACTAAAGGGTTGGAGAACGATCTCTCCCCTTAGTTTTACCTTCAAATTGAAACTAAGGGGATGAGGAACCATCTATCATGCTAATGGTTGACAAAAGAAAGCTGGAGTAGCCACATTTATATCAGATAATCTAGATTTTAAAATAAAGACACTATCAGGGTATGAAGAAGGGCATTATATCATAATTAAGAGGTCTATCCACCAAGAAGACCTAACAATTTTAAACATTTATGCTCCAAATGTGACAGCACCCAAAAATATAAATCAATTAATCACAAACATAAAGAAACTCATTGATAATAATACTACAATAGTAGGGGACTTCAACACCCTACTTACAGCAATGGACCGATCATCTAAACAGAAAATCAACAAGGCTTTGAATGACACACTGGACGGGATGCACTCAACAGATATATTCAGAACATTTCATCCTAAAGAAGCAGAATACACATCATTCTTGAGTGTACATGGTACATTCTCCAGAATATATCACAAACTGGGACACAAATCAGTCCTCAACAAAGAACAAAAAGACTTAGATCATACCATGATATTTTTAGAACACAACGCTATGAAACTAGAAATCAACCACAAGAAAAAAATTGGAAAGGTAACAAATACTTGGAGACTAAAGAACATCCTACTAAAGAATGAATGGGCTAACCAAGAAGTTAAAGAGGAAATTAAAAAGTACATGGAAGCCAATGAAATGATAACACCACGGCCCAAAACCTCTGGGATGCAGCAAAGGCAGTCATAAAAGGAAAGTTTATAGCAATCCAGGCCTTCCTAAAGAAGGAAGAAAGGTCTCAGATACACAACCTAACCTTATACCTCAAAGAGTTGGAAAAAGAAGAGCAAATAAAATTCAAAACCAGCAGAAGATGAAATAATAAAGATTAGACCAGAAATCAATGCTATTGAAACAAAAAAACAATACAGCAGATCAATGAAACCAGGAGCTGGTTCTTTTAAAGAATTAACAAAATTGATCACCAGTTTTATCAAAAAGAAAAATGAAAGGACCCAAATAAATAAAATCAAGAATGAAAGAGGAGAGATCACAACAAACACAGCAGAAATACGAACGGTAACAAGAGAATATTATGAGCAATTATACGCCAATAAAATGGCCAATCTTGAAGACATGGACAAATTTCTAATATAAATTACCAAAACTTAGACAGGAAGAAATAGAAAATTTAAACAGACCCATAACCAGTAAATAAATTGAATTAGCAATCAAAAATCTGCCAAAAAAACAAAAGTGCAGGGTTGGATGGCTTTCCAGGGAAATTCTACCAAACATTTACGGAAGAGTTAACACCTATCCTCTGGAAGCTGTTCCAAAAAATAGAAATGGGAAGGAAAACTTCCAAACTCTTTCTATGAAGCCAGCATTACCTTGATTCCAAAACCAGACAGAGGCCCCGGCAAAAAAGGAGAACTATAGACCAATTTCCCTGATGAACATGGGTGCAAAACTCCTCAACAAGATATTAGCCAACTGGTTCCAATAATACATTAAAAGAATTATTCACCACATTCAAGTGGGATTTATAGCTGGGTTGCAGGGCTGGTTCAATATCTGCAAAACAATCAATGTGATATATCACATCAATAAAAGAAAGGACAAGAACCATATGATCCTCTCAATAGATGTAGAGAAACATTTGACAAAATACAGCATCCTTTCTTGATAAAAACCCTCAAGAAAGTAGGGATAAAGGATCATACCTCAAGATCATACAAGCCATATATGAAAGACCCACTGCTAATATCATCTTCAATGGGGAGAAACTGAGAGCATTCCCCCTAAAGTCAGGAACACGACAGGGATGTCCACTCTTGCCACTGTTATTCAACATAATATTGGAAGTCTTAGCCTCAGGAAACATACAGTACAAAGGAATAAAAGGCATCTAAATCAGCCAGAAGGAGGTCAAACTTTCTCTCTTCGCAGATGACCTGACACTCTATACGGAAAACCCAAAAGATTCCACCAAAAAACTTCCAGAACTGATCCATGAATTCAGGAAAGTCGCAGGATATAAAATCAATGCACAGAAATTGGTTACATTCCTATATACAAATAATGAAGCAGCAAAAAGAGAAATCAAGGAAACTATCCTATTTACAATTGCACCAAAAACCATAAAATACCTAGGAATAAACATAACCAAAGAGGTGAAAAATCTATACACTGAAAACTATAGAAAGCTTACGAAAGAAATTGAAGAAGACAAAAAAATGGAAAAAGATTCCATGCTCCTGGATAGGAAGAATAAATATTGTTAAAATGCCAATACTACCCAAAGCAATCTACGTATTCAATGCAATCCCTATCAAAGTAACACCAGCATTCTTCACAGAGCTAGAACAAATAATCCTAAAATTGTATGGAACCAGAAAAGACCCCAAATAGCCAAAGAAATCTTGAAAAAGAAAACCATAGCAGGGGGCATCACAATCCCAGACTTCAAGCTATACTACAAAGCTGTAATCATCAAGACAGTACGGTACTGGCACAAGAACACTCAGATCAATGGAACAGAATAGAGAACCCAGAAATGGAACTACAAACATATGGCCAACTAATCTGACAAAGCAGGAAAGAATATCCAATGGAATAAAGACAGTCTCTTCAGCCAGTGGTTCTGGGAAAACTGTACAGCAACATGCAGAAGAATGAACCTGGACCACTTTCTTACACCATACACAAAAATACACTCAAAATGATTGTAAGACCTAAATGTAAGACAGGAAATCATCAAAATCCTTGAGGAGAAAGCAGGCAAAAACCTCTGTGACCTTGGCCACAGCAACTTTTTATTCAACATGTCTCTGGATGCAAGGGTAACAAAAGCAAAAATGAGCTACTGGGACCTCATCAAAATAAAAAGCTTCTGCACAGTGAGGGAAACAATCAGCAAAATTAAAAGGCAACCGACAGAATAGGAAAAGATATTTGCAAATGACATATCAGATAAAGGTTTATTGTCCAAAGTCTATAAATAAATGATGAAACTCCACATCCAAAAACAAATAATCCAGTGAAGAAATGGGTGAAAGACATGAATAGACACTTTTCCAACGAAGACATCCAGATGGTCAACTGACACATGAAAAATGCTCAACATCACTCATCATCAAGGAAGTACAAATCAAAACCACAATGAGATACCACCTTACACCTGTCAGAATGGCTAATGTTAACAATGCAGGCAATAACAGATGTTGGCGAGGATGAAGAGAAAGAGGATCTCTTTTGCATTGTTGGTGGGAATGAAAACTGGTGCAGCCACTCTGGAAAACTGTTTGGAGGTTCCTCAAAAAATTAAAAATACAACTACTCTACAACCTAGCATTTGCATAGATACTTGGTATCTATCCAAGGGATACCGGTGTGCTGTTTTGAAGATACGTGCACGCCAATGTTTATAGCAGCACTGTCAACAATAGCCAAAGTATTGAAAGAACCCAAATACCAACCGACGTGTGAATGGATAAAGAAGAATGTGGTATATATATATATAATGGAGTATTACTTGGCAATCAAAAAGAATGAAATCTTGCCATTTGCAACTACATGGATGAAACTGGAGGGTATTATCCAAGTGAAATTAATCAGAGAAAGACAAATATCATATGACTTCACTCATATGAGGAATTTAAGATATAAAACAGATGAACATAAGGAAAAGGAAGCAAAAATAATATAAAAACAGGGAGGAGGACAAAAAATAAACGACTCTTAACTATAGAGAACAGAGGGTTGCTAGTGGGTTTGTGGAGTGGAAATGGGATAAATGGGTAAGGGGCATTAAGGAATCTACTCCTGAAATCATTGTTGCAGTATATGCTAACTAACTTGGATATAAATTAAACAATAAATAAATTAAAAAATAAAATATAATAAAATAAAATTAAATAAATTAAAATAATAAATTTATCATGTGTGCCTTGGTTTTTCCCTTTTTTTTTTTGTTTGTTTGTTTGTGAGTTAACCCAGCCATTAATATGAAGCTCCTTCAGGCCAATACCGTCATTTCTAGGTAGGAATTTTACTTAATGAATAGGACTTAATATTAGGAAACCCATTCAGCTATCTTATCTAAACTGTGTCCTCAATACCAGATGTAATCACATTATTTTATTTCTCAATTCTTCCATACCTCCAATAGAAAATGGAATATTATTTTATTAGGATCCTTCAAAGACTCCTAAAAATACGCACAAATTAAATTCACCAATATTGGAAATATTATAATATACTATACCTTAAAAAATTTTAGCATAATGCTGCTTAAAACACAACAAAGCTCAAAGAAAACTAATAGAACAAGATTTTATTAATCAAATGAAATATTAACAATGAAAGCAATGAAATAGGCATAACCTCTAAATACTAGTATCTATTGAATTTTCCCCTAAGCCTCATGAACCTTAAGAGATAGCTTTTCTTTTATTCTTGCAATCCAGAAGAGGAAAATGGTATATAGAGTATTTAAATAATTTGCCCAGTCATCCAGCTAATCAGTGACTGAGCTTGGATATCAACTCCAGAATTTTTACCAAATAGTAACCAAGCAAACTGTAGCAATATGAAAATTACATAAGCCATAATTTAAGAGAAAATGATTAATATAGATAAAACAGAATGACACATTTTAATAAAATTAATGCCCCCGAAAGAAGATATAATTTTCATCATAAACTTGTATACAGTAAGTGATATTGCCTTGAAATATAGAAAGAAAAACTGTCATTAAAAATTAATTATGCGGGGCGCCTGGGTGGCGCAGTCGGTTAAGCGTCCGACTTCAGCCAGGTCACGATCTCGCGGTCCGTGACTTCGAGCCCCACGTGGGGCTCTGGGCTGATGGCTCAGAGCCTGGAGCCTGCTTCCGATTCTGTGTCTCCCTCTCTCTCTGCCCCTCCCCCGTTCATGCTCTGTCTCTCTCTGTCCCAAAAATAAATAAACGTTGAAAAAAAAAAATTAAAAAAAAAAATTAATTATGCAAAAAATATCGACAAAATTAACCAGTTTAGTGTGTGTGTGTGCATGTGTATGGATGTGAAATATACATTATTTTGAGTATTGTAGGGAATGCCAATAAAATTGATCATGTATTGTATATAAACAGTGTAAGTGAATTTTAAATAGTTGATATCAAATATACCATAATTTCTCACATGGTTCAGTTAAATTAGATTGAATTATAATAAGGAAGTAAACAACATACAAACATGTTAAGCAACTTAAAGATATATTCCTAAATTATTTATAGAGACATGGAAATCCTAAAAAAAATTATAAGGTAGGTCTTTAACTCAAGAAGTTAGGAAAAGAACAACAAAATAGATTTTACTTAAGGAGAAGAAAGAAAACAAGATAAAAAAAAAAGTATAAATTAAACAAAACTAGTAGTTGATTTTAACAACCTTCAAAGATAGACATTTACCAAAACGTATAAAAAATAAAGCAATGAGACATAATTTCAATAGTAAGAACAAAAGGAATGTGGACTGATCAAAGGAAGAAGATACGTTTTTTAAAAAGCCCATGAACAACTTCAAGCTACTAAATCTAAAAATATAGAAGAAATAGTTGTTTTTTGTAGAATGCTATAAATTACCAAATGACTCAAAAGAGAAATAGAAAACATAATAAAATCACAAATTATTAATTGAGTTGGAACAAAAAATTCTTAAAAAGAATAAACTGATTTTTACAGGCATTTATCAAACTTTCAAGCAACAGATGGAAACTTCTTCAAAAACTAGAAAAAAGATGAAGATCTATATAACTCATTTTATGCTGCTAATCTAATCTTGTTATCCAAGTAGGGTGGACTTTTTAATAAATCGTGTTGAATAATTATTTATCCATTTGAATAAAGAATAATCTAGATTCTTAAACCTCAGGACATATATAATGATTAATTCTAAGTGAATTAATAATATGAAACTGGAAAATAGAAGTATAACTATAGAATTTTCAGAAGAAAATATGTTGTTTTTTTAAAAGAGAAGAAAAACACTTTGAACACTCTCATCCACCCACATCAAAAAGGAAAAAATTAGGGCGCCTGGCTGCCTCAGTTGGCAGAACGGGTGGCTCTTCATCTTGGGGTTGTGGATTCCAGCTCCATGTTGAGCATAGAGTTTACTTTAAAAAAAAAAAGAAAAGACTAGTAGATTTCACTAAATTAAACTTTGTGCATAACAAATGACACCATAATAAGGCAAAATGATAAATAATATGAGTTTATTTGCAAAACTCAAAACTGATAAAACAGCAGTGTCCATAATATAAGCCCTAAAAATTAAAAAGAATACAAAAGAATAATGAGAAAGGGTAGAAATAAATAATTCACAGAAAATAAAGTAATGTTGTTTTGCAACCTAATGAGATACGGGTTTTTTTCTTTCTTCTTCTCATCCTCTCCTTTTCATTTCCCTTTTCTTCCTTCCCCTCCCCCTTCTTCCTCTCTTCTCCCTGTATTATAAAAAGTTAAAATTTATCAAAACTTACACTTGACCTTACAAGGCACCATTTGCAGTTGAGAGAAATGTAAACAAATGTAAAGATGCAACATTAAGTCATAACTGCATAAAATTAGCTCTAGTAAACACTGTACTACTTTTGTAATCATTTTGTAGCCACCTCCTGTCACTATGGTGGTGAGCTGAAGTTTTGCGACTATTGCTTAAAATGCCAGGATACTAATCATCTCCACGTGAGCAGTTCATCTTTAGAGTAAATTGAATATTGCAGAAAAAAAAAAAAAACAACTCTTGTGGTTCTAGTGTACGTTTCATCATGTTTACTGCAATACCATAAATCTTGAATAATACCACGGGACCTATACAAAGTGCCACTAATGATGCTGGAAGCACTCCTAAGAAGCAGAGAAAAGTCATGACATTACAAGAAAAAGTTAAATTCTTGATATGTTTCATAGATTGAGGTCTGTAGCTGCAGTTGCCTGCCATTTCAAAATAAATGAAACTAGTCTTAAGACCATTGTAAAAAAAGAAAAGAACATTTGTGAAGTTGTTGCTTCAGCTACACCAGCAGGTATGAAATCCTTGCACTTTATGTGAAGTACCTTTTTATCTCATATTGAAAATGCAGCTTTTATTTGGGTGCAGAGTTGCTACAAGAAAGGCCTATCTACAGATTCCAATATGATTTGAGAAAAGACAAAGTCATTATACAACTTAAAGCAAAACAAAGGTGAAAGATCCAAGGCTGGAGAATTTAATGTCAGCAAAGGATGGTTTGATAATTTTAGAAAAAGGTTTGGCTTTAAATATATTAAAATAAGCCATTTCTGCTATAAAGAGGTAGCAGATGAGTTCCCAGATGCCTTTAGGAAAATCATCGAGGAGCAAGGATATTTGCCTGAACAGGTTTATAAAGCCAATAAAAGTGACTTATTGTGGGAAAAAAAATGCCACAATGAACATTTATTAGTAATGAACAGAAGCAAGCATCAGGATTTAAGGCAGGGAGGGATAGGCTAACTGTACAGTTTTGTACAAATGCAGTCATGTTTATAATCAGGACTGCCTCTATCTATAAAGCTACTAAACCCTGAGCATTGAAGGTCTAAGACAAACACAAGCTACTACTCTTTTGGTTGTACATCAAGAAGGCCTGGACAACAAGAACCTTTTCTCTGGTTGGTTTCATCAATACATTTTCCCTGAAGTCAGGAAGTACCTTTCCATTAAGAGACTGCTTTCAAAGTTATTTTGAAATTCTGGCCACCCCAAATCCCATGAGTTCAACACTGAAGGCATCAATATGGTCTATACGTCCCCAAACACAACATCTGTAATTCAGTCTCTATATCAGAGGGTCATAAGACCTTTATGGCTCATTATACATGGTACACATGGTACTCTATAGAAGATTGTCAACACTATGGAGGAGAACCCCAATAAAGAGAACATTTGAAAATCTGGAAGGATTACACTATTAAAGATGCCATTGCTGTTATAGAAAAAGACATGAAAGCTCTCAGTCCCAAAACAATAAGTTACTGCTGGAATAAACTATGCCCAAATGTCATGCATGACTTCTTAGGATTTAGGTTGGAGCCAATCAAGAAACTCATAAAAGAGACTGAAGGTATGGCATAAAAGGAAGGGGTTGTGTGTGTGTGTGTGTGTGTGTGTGTGTGTGAAGCGTTTCAAGATGTAGACCTTGGAGAAATTGAACTAATGGACACCACACAGGGAATTAACAAAAGACAACTTGATGGAGATGAGTGATTCCAAAACAGTGCCAGACGGTGAAGAAGTTTGACAAGAAGCAGTGCCAAAGAACAAACTGACATTAGATAATCTGGTAGAAGGGTTCTGGTTATTCAGAACTGCTTTTACCTCCTGGACCCTTCAGTGATATGGGCACTGAAGCTAAAGTGAATGGTGGAAGAAGGATTAGTACCATATACAAATATTTTTAGAGAAATAAAGAAATGAAAAAGTCAGATATACATTATGATATATCTCTGTAAAGTGCACTGAGTATGCTTGCCTCTCTTATCTCCTCTCCTCTTCCACTCCTCCACATCTTCTGTCTCTGTGCCCCTGAGACAGCAAGACCAACTCTCCTTTCTCATCTTCCTCAGCCCACTCAAGCTAGAGATGATGAAAATGACCTTTGTGATGATCAATTTCCACTTGACGAACAGTAAGCAATCATCATGCCATGAGGTTAATAAACTCATCTGTTGTGTATGTGCATGTGGGTCTTCTGGTGAGAATCTAATCACTTTATGGCAAGAACTGTGTGAGACGTTTTTGTGTCACCACCACCGTCACCATCAACATCATCTTCAGTATAATCATCATTGTCTGGGTGGTCATTGTGTAGAACATCATGTGTAAAACTTGTATGGAATTGGGTAGCCTACCCCTCCATAGGCATAAGGAGAGTGATATTTAATATAAAATTAATGTTAGTTTTCTGTCTTATAATTTTGCTTTTAAAGAAGTACATACTGTATTGTATGCCTTTCTCTCATAATTGGAGAAACTATGTATCAGTCTATCATCACAGGTAAGTGGTTTTTAAATAAAATATAACAATGTTCCAGTACTGTCTTGTGAATATTACTATAATACTGTATGCCATAAAAATTTTATGTTCATTCATTAGTGTATAGGCTAGGCTACTGTGAAGCAACTCTATCCATTGCACTAAGATACCATAAAGCAATCATATTATCTTTTCATTTTTGATGTTTAGAGTTAGCTATATGTATAGTAGCATCTACAGTGTTTTATATCATATAAGACAATATTGATGTAGTTACTGACAGATGGTTCCTAATGTAAACAGATGATGTAAATTTATGATATCAATAAATACAGTACAACACTGTAAATGCATTTTCTCTTCTTTATGATTTACTAATATAATTCTTTTGTCTAGATACTTTATTGTAAGCATACAGTACATAATACCATATAACAAAAACATATGTGTTAATTGAGTGTGTGTGTTAGTAGTAAGGCTTCCAGCCAACAGTACACTGTTAGTATTTAAGTTTGGGGGAAGTAAAAAATTACACAGGGATTTTCAACTGCTGGAGGGAAGGAGGTGGTTGGCAACCAAACTCCTGTATTGTTCAGGGGTCAACTGTACATCCAGAGATAACCTCATCTCTGTGTTTTTAGTCATATTGTTTTAATTTTCAACATTAATTCTATTAAAGATTATTGGATACTCCCTAGTTGCATTAGTTTAGATAAATTTTTTGAAAATGGTCACTTACTTCATAAAGGTCATATTTGGATTTCCTTACTTGTAAATATCTGTTGATGCTGGTTTAGCCTATCAATAACCAATGTTGTGGCTAGACCAGCCTTTGTGGTCTTGTTATAATTCCAAGATAGCCTTCAGCAATAACCATCAGAACACTTTGAAAACAAAATGCTTATTGCTCACAGATCTCGGAAAGCACTTGGCTCATGTGGGCTATGCAGAGAGGTAGTGGTGGTGGGCAGGGAAAGCTCATAGGCATAGGATTATGTTTTTACGGAGGTCCAGGGTGGAGGCCTAAGTTTTCTGGGCTCACTTTACATTGGTGAATTTAAAACGTAGAGCAGGAATTTAAAGCCAGGGAAGAGAAAAACAAGTGGCACAAATGGTCAGTTATTGAAATTAACCATAGTAATAATAATAACAATACAAATTTGAAAATTAAAAAAAAAAGTCAACCAGATCTGTAAAACAAAAGTGCCTCAGTGAGGGGTAGGTGGCCTGGCTCTGGCTGGCAAATAGCCATCTTTGAAGTGGATGGGTGGGCAAGCAAAACCTAAGTCAAGCACTAGCATTAAAAAAAGGAGAAAAAAAAAAAACCCAACAACTGTGAGGATTTACACTACCATGTCAAAGTCTATTTTAAATCTAATTGAATAATTTAATTATTTTTAGATTCTCTGGTTTTATCCTGCTGAGCTTTAATGTTTGTCTTCCTGAAGCACTGAGTTTTATATTCTGTTAATTAGCTGCCTTGTTTCACAACTCAAAATAGATCTGGTATAGACCAGACCAGAGCAAAAAACTTTAAACGTCATAACATTCTGCCCACTATAAGATGATCTTTCTCAGCTAATGATTTTGAGTCTTTAGTCCTCTTTTTTCTCTAAGTATTTGCTACACTTTTGTTTATAAATTAGCACTGTAGAAGAGATTATCTAGTCATATTTTTTTTCTTAAGGTAGCAATTTTATTTTTTTTCTAATGTGAAAATTTTTTATATATAAAAAAGTAACATTATGACATAAAAAATGTAGCTGAAAAAGTTCCTTTAAAAACTTTGCATTCCTGCAAATCATTGATATTTGCATTTGCTCTATTTGTTGTTCATTATATAAGATGGTTGTATTTTAAATGGAAATTGATGTCTCTATAAAAATATTTTAAGTTTTAGTTTTAGTTTTCAGTCTGTCATTTTCCCTATGTAGAATTTTTGCCTTTCCAAGTCAGTGAAAGCACATTTTGTTATTAATTCCATTTTGCATTTATATTGCAGATTTAACATTTTTACATTGATACGAGCGATAACTCATTAGCAAACTATAAGCCTCAAATGAAATCATGTTAAAAATTAAAAAATATTTAGCAGATATTAAGAACTCATTAGTTTCTACTTTTAAGCATTTTACTAACAATACTTATAAAACAAAGTGTTCTGTTAACTTTATGGAAGTGAGAGAAGAGTCAAGTATAAATCTTAATTATATTGACTTTATTTTTATATCAGTCATCTTTCTCTCTCTTTTCTTTTCTTAATGTTTTGATCATTTCTAAAGAGAAACACTAAAAGATGCACTAACTCAACGTAAGTTAACAGCAAGGATAAGATGAAATTTCCAGTATTTCCAATAAAACTAGAGATATAGTTGGCAAACTGCAGTCCCTGGATACATGGAGTCTTTGATACCTTTTCAAGAGATCTGTGAGGTCAAAACTATTTTCATAATAATACTAGGATGTTTGCCTTTTTTCTTTTGTTGGCATTTTCACGGACACTAAAAAAGTAATGAGGGGTAAAACTACTGTCCTTTTAGGACGGATCACTACAGTGGCAGCAAACTGAACTGGTAGATAGTACCGTTCACGCTCATACATACAAAATGTTCAAAAATGGCAGTTTTACTTAAGAATGACCTTGAAGCAATAAAAATATTAGTTTTACTACATCCTGACTCTTAATTCCATATCTTTTTAATATTGTTTGTGTCAAAATGAGAAATACACATAAAGCCATGCAAAGCACTTCAGTATTCAAGTCTGTGCTTATTTATAGGATTTCAGTTGTGTGCCAAAGACAAGTTATGCTAGCCCACTAGAGCAGACTGTACACATTTTTGTCTGCTGTATGTTCACAAACATAGAGGTCCATGAAATAACCTATGATAGGAGAATTCATACCACAGAAAGTGGCAAACACTATACACATCATTATGGCTTTAATTAAAAAGACAATACCAACTCTTAGCAAGGATAGAGCAACTGAAACTCTGATCCTTTCCTGATGGGAATGTAAAAAAGTGCAACCATGTTGAAAAACAGTTTGTCAATTTCTCAGATGGGTCTTAAAAATGCCCCAGCAATTCCATTTCTATGTTTATACCCAAAAGGAATGAAAACAAGCTTTCATAGAAAGAATTGTTCAAGAATGTTTTTACCAGCTTTGTTCACGATAGTTAAAAACTTGAAACACTGAATTTGTTCATTGTGAAAAATAAGCTTTGGTATATTCATGTACTCATTAATACTACTGAGCAATAAAACAAAATGCATTATTGACAGACTCAACAAAAGAAATGAATTTCAAAAGTATTGTAGTGAGTGCGTAATGTATGATTCTATATGAAGTTCAAAAATAGGCAAAACTAATCTACAGTGATGGAAACAAAGCAGCAGATGCCCACAGGTATCTGTGGTAGGAGGACAACCACCTTCAATCAGAATGTCCTACTTTTACATAGTTTATTTGTGAATATTTACTTAAGATTTCACTTAAAAGAAGTATTTTACAACAAACGCAGTTGTGAAAACTATGACAGTAACATGCAATCAAAATGTTGTAAACAGAGATGTGACACAAACAGACCTCAGAGTTAAGGCAAGAATAGTGAAGATTCTGCTTTTAGAGGCAGAAATTACATTGCATCCCTCCTTACTCAAAACTTGCATTTCCTGGGGTTACCTGAGTGGCCCAATCATCTAATGGTCCCACTTCAACTCAGGTCATGATCTCAGGTTTGTGAGTTGGAGACCCACATTAAACTCTGTGCTGACAGCATGGAGCACACATTGGATCCTCTGTCCCCTTCTTTCCCTGCACCTACCCCACTTGTGCTCTCTCATGCACTGTCTCTCTCTCAAAAATAAATAAACATTAAAAAAACAACTGCATTTCTTAAACATGCTGGGTTGAGCTACTGTTGAACATTAAGAATAAAATGTTTACTTAACTGGGTGACTCAGTGGGTTAAGTGTCTGGCTTCAACTCAGGTCATGATTTCCCAGTTTGTGAGTTCACACCCCATGTTGGGCTCTGTGCTGACAGTGCAGAGCCTGGAGCTTGCTTTGGAGTCTGTGTCTCCCTCTCTCTCTGCCCCTACCCTGCTTGTGTTCTGTCTCTCTATCTCTCTCTCAAAAATAAATATTTTAAAAAATTAAAAAAATAAAATGCAAAACTCCTCCCTACAGACAGAAGCAGATGACAACTGATTTTATTTATTTGACATATGTAAGAATATAGTTAATATAAGGGCTGAAAATGTAAAATGGGATTTGAAATACATACATAGCCAATTATACCATGTTTCATTTCAGCATCATTGCAGTAACCATTTTATTGAGCAACCCACTTGATTAGGATGGTAACAGAATGTGTTTTATCCACTTGATATTTTAAACAGATATCATGTATTAAAAATAATACTGGGAATAGTACTTTGAAAGTATTTTAATGTGATTTAATGTTCTCCTTTATGTGATAAAATTCAAAATGGAGTTTATTTTACAACTATGTTGTATACCTAGCTAAACTTGACATACATTGTGACCACCAATGTATCCTCTTTTTGTAAGGTTATTTTGCTTTGAATTTACATGTTAATTTTTTCTGCAATTCCTTTTGCTTCTTGCTTTAATGAAAGCCATGCATCATTGCATTAAGTGAAGTAAGGCACTGGATAAAATAGAACATTGCTATTAACCTCTAACATTAGTGTGTAGGGAGGCAGAGACAAGTTTAATAACTCAGAGATAAAATACTCACAGTGTAATTACCGAAGCCTGCTTTACCCTGACACATTAACATAGGGTAATAAACTTGAGTCTATTTTCAAAGAGGAATGAAATCATCATCAATAATCAATTTTATCCATTTTATGGCTAGTGAAGTGATTGGTCCTTTAAAATGGGGTCATCACCTGATGTCTGACTTTCGTAAAATGATGCAGTGTTTTATTTTATTGCTATATAAAGCAGATTTAGATGTCTGCCCAACGTTGCATGGAATTTAGAATATGCAAACTTAAATTAAGCATTTAGCTTTTGAAAAAGTCACCTGCTATGTGTTTAAGTCCATCGCATTCCAAACATTATTTCTTGTTATATATTTACATGTAAATTTATAGGTTAAGTGAAGGTCAGCAGTAAAACACTTATACTCTAGATTGTGCATAAAAGGTGATATGCTAGAATCCAATTTTAATTGTTCAATATATCCATGTTTTATATAAGCTTAAAATGTATTTTTGACAAAATTAGTTTTGCTGTTAAGAAGATATGAAAATTTGTTTGACTATTTATACCTCCTTGGTCCATATAATCTTCACTGTTCCTCTGTAAAGAATTTAAAATATGTTTGAAATACATATGAATTCAAGTAAGGTAAAAATATCAGATACTACTACCAAGGTTTAATTTTAATAATGATAATTGAATATGACTTTTACAGAAATGCTGAAAGCCTCTAAGAAAAACATTTGAGAACCATAAAATGTTTTTTTCTATCTCAAAATGCATTTAAAATGATGAATATTTTCAGAAATCATTTAGGAAAGCAGAGATTCTAACCTTAAATAAAATTAAGCAGTAGGCCTAAAGAAACTTACGACTTAAATTTGAGTTCATAAGCAAACTTTTATTGAGTTCCTCCTATGGATGCATAGCCCTGAAGCTAGAAGGCTAAAACTATGAACTGTCTGTTTAGGTCATGCGCATGACGACGTTGCCAATTAATTATTGCATTCTTCTCAGGAGTTAAAAAAAAATAAAGCTATATCAAGACATTCTCATTTGCATTTTAAACCCTTTTATGATTGTTTAAGGTTTCATTATTATTATATATTACTTAATGCAATGTCAAATTTAAAAAAAAAAAAAAAGAAGGAAAATGTTCTGCAATTACACACCAAAGTAGCCATTCCAAAAGTCTTTAAGTTTCCAACAGTTTGTTATGCTTTGCCCAATCATAGGGCCTTCAAACAGGTTTAAGGAACTACTTGACATGGGGTGCCTGGGTAGCTCAGTTGGTAATCCGTCCAACTTCCGTTCATGTCATGATCTCCTGGTTCTTGAGTTAGAGCCCTGCATCCAGCTTTCGGCAGTCAGCATGGAGCCTGCTTCAGATCCTCTATTCCCCTCTCTCCCAGCCTCTCCCTGACTTGGTGCGCACATGTATGCTCTCTGTCTGTCTGTCTGTCTGTCTTTCTCAAAAATAAATAAACATTAGAGGCGCCTTGGTGGCTCAGTCAGTTAAGCGTCTGCCTTCTGCTCAGGTCATACTCTCACGGTTTGTAGGTTTGAGCCCCACATTGGGCTCTGTGCTGACAGCTCGGAGCCTGGAGCCTGCTTTGGATTCTGTGTCTCCCTTTCTCTCTGCCCCTCCTCTGCTCATGATCTGTCTGTCTCTGTTTCTCAAAAATAAGTAAACATTAAAAATAAATAGACATTAAAAAAAGACTTAGAAGAAAAAAGGGACAATTTGACATAGGTTTAAGTTCGCATAAAAAAACAGAAACATGTTTTCTTGATGGGAATATAATGGACCTTAACAAAACTTATAATAAATGTAGAAAACATGCTCTAGGAAGTAAGTTTTAGGAAGACAATGAGATTTGATATAAAGTTAGGGAGGTTCCCCATGGCCAGATATTAAATTTTAAGCCCATTCCAGAAATCTTATAAAGAACAAGCACATGTGAAGCCAGAAGAACCATAGTAAAATGAAATCTATCAGAGAAACATTGCTGACCTCCACGCTGCTTAGCTTTGCTCACCCATGAGGGTAGGGGACTATTAGGAAGGCTGTTAGATTCAAGTGCAAGGTGGATTGAAAAATAGGTTTTAGCTGTTTTATATTATAATGGCCCAAAGGTGAAGGCATGTTCCAAAACTGTGCTTGTCGTTTTGAAGTATGTATGCCACAGGGAAGAGAGTATACAAAAAAAGAAAGCAAATTTCATTAGGTCAGGAATTCCACTGATAAATCAAAAAAGGGCCAAAAGTCACACTGCAAAATTGTGGAAGAGTCATGAAAAGCAAACCCCTTCTAATTTCATGCTAGAAAGGCTAAAGTACATTTTATGTGGAGCTTGGCAGTGATTTGAAAAAAATTCCCAAATGGCAAAGGTGTTAGGTGATTTCAATGATGTTTTTTAAACTCTGTGCTTGGAAAATGCTATCAAAGATGAGAACTAATTAGGCAAATGACCTTTTCTTGTTCTTATTTTTTCCTAATATTTTTTGTAATGTTGTTAAGCAGAGACCTATATGGATGGTTTTGTAATGTATTAGAGGATTAGATGAGATTGTGTAAACTAAACTTTCCTAAATCAACAAGTGACATGAAAATTAATTAAAAGCATGAAAATATAATGGCCTATCAAAAACTGCAGTTAGTTAATTTTAATGAGCTGATACTAGAGCTATTACTGGTAGTGTTTGCTCAATTAATTTAAAGATTAAGGAGAATAAGACCAAATGTAATGTCTGATTACAAATACCCTCAGAAGCCGTTGTTTATTAAATATGTGGCTTCATAAATAATTTTTCATAAGCTTAGTCGACCTTTCAAATCAAAAAGCCATAACTGATCCAAATTTTATTACTATTTTTTGGTCATTGGAATTGTTCATTTTAATGAATATGTATTCTTGGCATTACCATATTATCAAAGAATGTAAATAAAGATTTACTCCGAAAGATCATGTAGTCTCTTCTTAAAGGTATGCAGTAGCTGTGACTTTCTTTTCTTTTTTATTATTATAATGTTTGCCTTTGTTTTTATAATAATATCTTCCATCATTATGGTTAAGGTTTGTCTATTTATTCTCCTTTAAGAATACATGATCTCCTAAGCCATATATAAATTTTAATAGCAGCTCAGTACCATCCATCTTTAAGTACTTGGAATAGTGGTCATCTAAGAATTTCATACTTGTTTTTTATTAATGATTTATTTTTATCATCAAATACTAAAACTATAACTATTACAAATTAATTGCATTTAATAAAGCCACATTTTAATATCCTATCTTTTAAAAATTTATTATTCTATGGTAGTCTGAAACTATCAATTTGAAAATAATAAGTATCTTAAAAACTGATATTCAGATGGCTAACAGACACATGAAAATATGCTCAACATCACTCATCATCAGGGAAATACAAATAAAAATCACAGCAAGGTATCACCTCACACCTGTAAGAATGGCTAAAATTAGCAACTCAGGAAACGTCTAGATGTTGGCGAGAATATGAAAAAAGGGGAACTCTTTTGTGGTGTTGGTGGGAATGCAAACTGGTGCAGCCACTCTGGAAAACAGTGTGGAGGTTCCTCAAAAAGTTAAAAATAGAACTACCCTAGGGCCCAGCAATTGCACTACTAGGTATGTATCCAAGGGATACAAAAATGCTGATTTGAAGGGGCACATGCACCCTAATGTTTATAGAAGTGGTACCAACAATAGCCAAATTATGGAAAGAGCCCAAATGTCCATCCACTGATGAATGGATAAAGAAGAGTTTGTATAAATATACGTGGAATACTGTTCAGCAGTCAAAAAGAATGAAATCTTGCCATTTGCAACAATGTAGATGGAACTAGAGGGTATTATGCTAAGCAAAAGAAGTCAGAGAAATACAAATATATGATTTCACTCATATGTGGAATTTAAGAAACAAAACAGATGAACATTGGGGAAAGGAAGGAAATAAGATAAAAACACAGAGGGAGGCAAACCATAAGAGACTCTTAAATACAAGAAAAAAAAACTGAGGGTGACTGGAGGAGAGGTGGGAGGGAAGGGCAGCTAAATGGGTGATGGGCATTTAGGAGGGCAGTTGTGTGTTTTATCTAAGTGATGCATCACTGGGTTCTACTCTTGAAAGCAATACTACACTGTATATTAACTAAATTGAATTTAGATTTTTAAAAAATGGAAAAAAAGCCAAAAAACCATTTTCTTCTATTTGTATGGAGATGTTACCAGTTTAATTTCTATTTATTGACACATTTCAGTGTAATAAGTCTGCATGCATACTTTTTTATAACTTTGAAATAGCTAGACTGTATTATGTTCACACTGCATGGTGACAAAATGCAGAACAGTAACTACTGTTATATAATATTGCATGAATAATGTATATCTTCAACATTTAGAAAATGTAATGTTCCTTTCCCCATTACTTGGTGTAATATTAATCCAATTAAAATTTGAATGGAGCATCAATTGCTTCCATTAATAAGTGTAGCCATGTGAGAGTCTCAGAAAAATTATCTGAAAGATGGCATTTATTGGTGCTATCTTTATCCATTTACTGGGGGAAAGCTCATACTATAGCCATGTCTTTGATGGACCAGTGACATCTTCACTCTGTAACCTGATCTCCTTGACCACCTCCCATAAAGCATATACAATCCTAACATGTCCTAAAATGACCTCTTCCTTTTTTAAAGTTCATTTATTTATTTTGAGAGAGAAAGAGACAAAGAGTGAGTAGGGGAGGGGCAGAGAAAGGGAGAGACAGAATCTCAGGCAGGCTCTGTGCTAACAGAGTTCGAGATTTGTAACTCTCACTGTGTAACTGTGGGTTCAAGAGATGGACCCTTAACCGACTGAGCCACCCAGGTGCCCCTAAATTACCTCTTGATAGGTACACTAACTTGATAGGTACACACCCACCAACTCCTCCTCCAACCTCTCTCTCAATGGCAACTCCATTTGGTCAGTTGCCTGGGTGAAAAACCTTGAGATGAGCCTTTATACCAGTCCATCAGCAAATTATATTAGCTCTACCTTCAAAATATACCCGGTATTTGACTATTTTTCTCTACCTCCATCATCCTGGTGCATATTTTCTAACCTTTCATTGCAATAGCTTTAATACTAGTTTTCCTGACTATACGCCCACCCTCTGCTCTTCCTCCCCACAACAGTCTTGGCCATTCTCAACCTTGAAGCCATAGTGATTCTAATAAAGCATCCATGTGACTCCTCTTCTAACAATCCATAACGGCTTTCCATTTCATTCATTCAAAAGTTGAAGTTCCTGCTTACCTTAAGTAAAGTAAGCCAAAGTCTTAACTACCAGTCTGTATTCCTCCTCATCTCCCCACTTCATCTCCATTAGTTGTTTACTTATTTTAGTCATACTTCTTTCCACTTCCTATTTCTTATTCTATAATGCTCTTTCTCCAATATCCCTCACTTAGTTTGGATCATCATGTCTAATTTAAACTTTTCTTGCTTCTGTATCTATCTCCCTGCGTGCTCTCTCTCTCTCTTTCTCATATATATATATATATGTGTGTGTGTGTGTGTGTGTGTGTGTGTGTGTGTGTGTGTATTGAGTGTTTACTTATTTTTGTGAGCAGGGGAGGGGCAGAGAGAGAGAAGGAAACCGAGGATCTGAAGCAGGATTTTATTGACAGCAGAGAGCCTGATGTGAGACTCGAACTCAAGAACTATGAGATCATGTCCTGAGCTGACAGACGCTTAACCGACTGAGCCACCAAGATGCTGTCCTATTGTATTTTTTTATTGTAAAAATTCACACTTATTTAACATATATTTTACTTATTTATCTTGTTGATTACCTTCTCCTCTAGTGTTTAAGCTTTATGGACTCGGAGTTTTGTCTAATTTGTCACTGTTCTGTCTCCAGAACCTGGGAATTGTATCTGAGACATAGTAGGTGCTCAACAAATATATCTGAATGGGAAAATACATGAAGTCACTTAAAGCCTTTGTGTTATAATTTGTGGACATATGTGGGAAGTGAAGCAAAATGAAAACTGATTTGGGAGTACTGTTACTTTTCTCCTTAAAGGCATATGAAAATATCTTCTAAGAAGTCTTCATTGTGTTTTAGAAATTTGATCTGTTTCAGGAAGAGGTATGGCTAGTAAATGTCTCCCGGCTACTGGATTGATAAAAAATTGATGTGAATTGCAAAGAAAGCCACAAATGCAAACAGAAGGCTCTTAAATAGCTGCTATTGGTAGTTTGAGTACCTGCTAAGAATGGCCAGCTGAATTCAAAACAGGCCTTGGAAAATGCTATCAATCCTCCCTTGACTTCCACCATTAGTTGTTCCAGGGGTCATGGGCATACAGTCATGTCACATGTGGTTCATAAGATACTCTCCCTGTCCAGTGATTTAGTAAATCTCAGATGACTGTACCACATAATGCACCTATAATATGGGGTTTATATGTAGGCGGTTTTCAAGCAGTCATGGAACAGAGTGCTTGCTATCCTTCCCAGCTTTTGTTATTCCCTAAAACAGGCTGTACATAGATGCTCTGTGTGCACCAGGGCCAAAGTTCCAGTGAGGAAGGGACTACCAGAGCCAGCAGCCTGGGTGTAATACCAAAAGCACACCACAGCAGAACAAAGCCCACCCCTAATACCGCACATTCTCCAGGGCTGTCTCTTATTAGTCCAGATTTGTCTCTTATTAGTCCTATCCCTTGGCTCTTAAAGGGCTCATTAAATCTAAGTATCTCCATCAATTCTGATTAATTTCAGATCACAATGGATTTCATAGTAGTATCTGGGAGTAGCATAGTTGTGGAAGGTTATTTAGAGAAGTTGGCCAAATTCTTAGTAGAAAGAGAGAATGACTCAAAATTTGTTACATCCTCTTGAAGGTGAGAAAAGCTGTTTATCCATTTTCCAAAATGATGAGTTCCATAGGGATGGAGAGGTTGCCAGGTGGTTATCAAATGTGACCTGCAGGCAGGGGGGAGACACTGGTGTCCAGAGGCAGATACTCTGAGGCAAAGTCAGTATCCATGTTCACTTCTGATCAAATACTATATTCATGTCTGGATATGAGCATCCACTTAGGTGAAAGTAGCGCTGTATAAACTACCATTCATCCTCAGATACCAGAATATGGACATACAAGGAAAGCACAGTATTATGAAAATGGGGGGGGGATTATTTTCTTTCTCATCACCTAAGGTAAAGTAGTAGTAAAGTGCTGGGTGAGGGGCACCTGGGTGGCTCAGTCAGTTAAATGTCTGACTTCAATTCAGATCATGATCTCACAGCTTGTGAGTTTAAGCCCTGCACCGGGCTTTGTGCTGACAGCTTAGAGCCTGGAGTCTGCTTCATTTTCTGTATCTCCCTCTCTCTCTGTTCCTCCCACACTCATGCGCTGTCTCTCAAAAATGAATAAATGTTAAAAAAAAATTAAAATAACAAAAAGTGGTAAGTGAAAGGAGAAGGCTGACTTTGTAGGAATGCAATGCAGTATTCATGCAAAGATTGCCTTTTCTTTTTCCTGTTCTTTTCTTTCTTTTCATTTTTTATCCCACCTCCCATTTGAGGAGGAAACAGCAATGAGCTAGTTTCCCTTCCCAAAGTGAAAATGGAAACCCCAAAAGAATAGCTTTTCTGAAGTATGGCAATGCATGAATTGCAGCCCCATGGACCACTAAGTCACAGACTGGCGATCATAGACAGGTGAGATGACTGGCCAGAAAACAGCCTTTATTTTTCCCCCACCTTTTTACTCTGGTATGCCCAGGTTTTGAATTTCCCATAGAAGCAGTGGATATCTAGGGAAACAGTGGAGTTTGACCCATAACTGCTGCTGTTTCATATCTATACCCAAGTAAGTTGAGGTTTTTCATCAAAACAGTTGTAGTTTAGGTTATAAGGAATTGATCGAATACCCAGAAGTTGAAAACCTTCCACTGTGTCCAATGGATATTTGTTATTTATTTTAATAAAATGTTGGATGAACATGTGTCCAAATATAATATACTTAATAGCATTAAGTCAGCCAAGGTTTATTTTATGGCAAAATATCATATTATACTGGTATCTGTAACCAAAAAAATACATGTCAAATAGCAAATCCATTTGGTTCTTACTGATAATTCCATTGTCAATATAACTCTAATAATGTTCAATTTGAACTAAAACATCTTTCTTTAGAATTTGCCAGTGAGTAATATGTTTTTGATTTACTAAATTATGTTAAATTTTATAATCCAAAATGCAGTTCATTTCCAGCAATGTTTTTACTTAAAAAAAAAAAAAAGACAACTTCACAAAAGAACGATAAGCAGAGTTGTAATTTACCAATGTGAGCAATAGGATCAATTTGGCTTGGATGTGATAGATGTATTATCATTTGCTTAGCATTTTTCTCATATGCATTTTCAGAAAAATGAGAAAGGTGCATGCATTTATAAACACATAAGCCAAGATCCAATTTTCTGGCCAAATATAGCTTGATCTACAAAACAGATGATCACCATTGGGGGCAAATGTCCTCTCTTGATTTGGCAGAATGTGTGACGTTGAGGAAAAGCCTCAATGGCAGGCCAAATTTATCAGAGCATGCTAAATTTGTGTCCTTTTTGATTACTTCCTAAAATGTTATATTTTAACTTTCTTTAATGTCTTTATTTCAGATTATTCTTTGTAGAATAAATACTAAGAAACCCATGAGAGAAAATATAAAAAATATTTTTCATTTATAGCAAAATAATAATAGCATGAATATATGTTTACTCATACAGATGGAGACAAACATTTGTTTTAAATTTTTATTTATTTTTTTTCAACGTTTTTTATTTATTTTTGGGACAGAGAGAGACAGAGCATGAACGGGGGAGGGGCAGAGAGAGAGGGAGACACAGCATCGGAAACAGGCTCCAGGCTCCGAGCCATCAGCCCAGAGCCTGACGCGGGGCTCGAACTCACGGACCGCGAGATCGTGACCTGGCTGAAGTCGGACGCTTAACTGACTGCGCCACCCAGGCGCCCCTGTTTTAAATTTTTAATGTGCAAAAAATGTGTAATGCAGACAGATGACTAAATATCACCATTTATTGATTTCTGATGGATTAACTGATTTTAAACACTTATATTAAATAACCACACCCTACCATTATTCTTACTAGGCATTTATAATGTTTCTGCATTTTTTCTAAGATGTGACAAGCACTCATTTATACAAATCTTTATTCATATGCCTGAGTTTTTTTTTAAATATTCCTAAAAGTGAAAATATAAAGACAAGTTATTTTAATTTTTCAAGGCTTCTGATTTATAATAGCTAATCACCTTCTTTAAAAATTGTAATCTACACTGTCACCAGTAGCACAGGTGATAATCTTTCTGTATTGAAAGATGTTATTTTTCAGTACTTAGAATTGGATAGGTATAAAATTAGCTCTCATTGCTATTATAATTTGCAACTCTTTGCTTATTAGTTAGGTTGAACTCATTTTCATTTGCATTGCTTTTGTGAAATTATCTCTTCCTATTTCAAATGTTAAAGCATTTGTATTTTGTTATATTCAACAGCTTTCTAAATTTACCTTTTGTAATTACCTTATTGTTGGGTTGTTATATACAGAAACATTTTTTTATTTGATCAAATAGAAAAATGATTTTTTGTGTGTGTGACTGATTTCACTATTTTTGTTGTTAGTTCACTTAGAAAATCTTTCTTTTGGCTGCACCCTGCCCATAAAAAATAAAAGAAAAAAAAACGCGTTCTCCACTATATTCTGAATACCCAGAATTTGATATTTCCTGGCCAAATGACAGTTGGATTGCTCAACAAGTCTGTACTGTAAATCTTGAACTGCCTTTCAAGTCCAAGACCAAAGGCTTAAGAATCAGGAGACCTAATGGTGTAAGTCCTAGTGTGAGGGCAGTGGAAGATAAATCCTTCTCAAGTTGTCAGGCAGAAAGACATTTTCCCTTCCTGTGCTTTTTTGTTCTAGTCAGACCCTCAACTGATTGGGTAATGCTCAACCACACTGGGGAAAGCAGTCTTTTCTACTCAGTCTACTGATTCAAAGGCTAATCTCATCTGGAAACGCCCTCACAGAAACACTCACAAACAATGTTTAGCCAAATATCTGGACACTCTGATATCCAGTCAAGTTGACACATAATATTAACTATTGGTTAATATTAGTTAACCATTGGTTAGTGTGCATTAACCACTGCACCAGTGCATTAAATATTTCAACTCCTGTGGCTTACCGGAAATATAAACAGAAAAGTATAGAGAATTATTATTCCACTGACCACTATGCCACTAGGGCCATATCAAAACAGACCAGGACATGGATTTATCATTATAAATATTCTTACATATGTTAAGGGAATAAAGTGTCATAACATTATGTAACCATCTAGATTATTTACATCAAAAATTATATGATGTAAGGAAATAGGAACTTTGGCTTGACTTTCTCTTTTTAGCTGACTGATTAACACTTGAGTTTTCCTTTTCATGTGTAAGGCAAAATGTGGCATGATTTAATTCAGTCTTCGAATATAGACCCTTCCTAATCACATTACTAATGTTTGTAAGAATTTTACAACTTCTTAATTCCTGAAGAATTAAAGTATATTTAGAAAAATCATACTCTTTATTTTTTTAATTTTTTTTTAAATGTTTATTTAGTTTTTGACAGAGCATGAGCGGGGGAGGGGCAGAGAGAGAGGGAGACAGAATCAGAAGCAGACTCCAGGTTCCCAGCTGTCAGCACAGAGCCTGACGCGGGGCTCAAACTCACAGACCGCGAGATCATGACTGGAGCGGAAGTCGGACACTCAACCTAGTGAGTCACCCAGGTGTCCCCAAGAGAAATCATACTCTTTAATTTTTTTTTTAAAAATTTTTAATGTTTATTTTACATCTGAGAGAGTGACAGAGCATAAGCAGTAGAGAGGCAGAGAGACGGAGCCACAATCCAAAGCAGGCTCCAGCCTCTGAGCTGTCAGCACAGAGCCTGATGCGGGGCTCAAACTCATGGACTCCATGACCTGAGCTGAAGTCAGGCACTTAACCGACTGAGCCACCCAGATGCTTGAGAAATCATACTCTCTAAAATATACTTAGAGAAATTAAAGAATATACTGTCTCACAAAATATATATTCCTAAAACATTCAGGCTATCTTTGATGCACAAAACTTAATCTCCCCACCTCTTTCCAATGACAGCCCATGAATATTATTCGTAATTTTAAAACCAGGGTTTTCCGTTGTTACTATAGTCTTTTGTATGTGTTTCAGTATGTGGTTTTTATTAAACCTTGAACCCTTAACATTCCGTTCTGGGCATTTGTGTTCACAGATTGCATATCTGAGGCAATTATTTCTCATGCCAATAAAAGCTAGTTGAGGGTACCAGCTATTTTACCAATGAATCAGTATTATGAAATACAATAAAACATCATTTGCAGGAAGGGACTTCTCACCTTTTGAGCTAGTTTCTAAAAAGAGAGACTATCTTCAAAGAAATATATAGTTTATCAGAATGTACTATCTTTGTGTTTTTAATCATTTAAAAAAAAATACCAGCAAGGCAGTCTGGGAGATTTCTCTATAAAAGAACTCAAAATAGAGACTTTTGTTTTTTTTTAAAAATGATTTCCTAATCCTCAGTAAAGAATTTTCAAATGTTTCTTAGCTTCAAGAACGTACTGTACTATTTTACAGAGAATCTCTTAAGAATGAGATACAGTGTCTGAAGCAGTTGCTGGAAGGATCCAACTCATTAATTGCAACTATGTTGTCTGCTTGCACATGATAGCTGGTTACTGTGTCGACAGCTACTAGAAATGATGAGGGGAAAGATTCAAGCTTCTAACAGTTCTGTAAGTAATTCAGAACATATTGCTCTGCTGTACAGATGTTTAATACTGATGTCAACTTTGCATCTGAGAAAGTAAATGATGTGTAGAAAGGTTTGTTTGGAAAAATAGTTACAAGTTTTCATTATGTGCCAGGGGGAAAATGCTGTAGTAACATAATTCTTTGATTTTATTGCAGTGGTATAAATATATGTATGTGTTGAGGTCTTCTCTATTTTATCCAACTATTTCAAAGACTAAGAGAATGAGCTGGTCCCAGATTATCATATTCAATTGCTACAAAAATGCAACCCAAGTTTACTACACTGTACACTTGGAAGGGTGGAAAAATATGCCATCCCCAAATGTCTCTTTGGCATAAGGATTTTTGAGCTAAAGGCACTTAACAAACAATAGATGCAAGAAGGGCATTCTAATCTCCCCTTTTCTTCCTGAAAACAGGAGATAAAAACTCCCATGTATAAGATGCACTCCCTGTACCAGAGAAAAGGAATATTCTTCCATTGGGAGTTAAAGCTGAGAGAATTAGAATTTTGTACAAATAGACATTGTTAAAATAATTCTTATCTTCCTTTAGCCTCTGTACATATTTTATTTAGTTTCTCACAGTCTCCTCTCTTTGTTTAACCTAATACGAAAGTATGTAGACTTCGTCACTTTTTTGAGCTTTCATTTCCTTATAAGGGTGCTTGTGTCACAAAAAAATATACATTTGTATGTTTTTCTCCTATTAATCTGCCAAATGTTAGTTTAACTCTCAGGCACAGGTAAAAAAACTCTAAGAAGATAAAGGCATAATTTTACCTTCTCTATGACATCATTAAGAAAAATCATATTTAGTATATTTTGTAGCAAATTTACTTAGGATTAAAAAACAGCATAGCAAATCAGCTTCAACACTTTGGTAAATTTGAAAATGAGATTTATATATGTATTTATATATGTACCGAGGAAGCAAAAGATGCATGTATCCTTAGAGCATTTCAGAAACTGAGCTGCGTGGAAACACTAAGAGGAAAGACATGCTCGGAGAGCAAAACAGTTGAAATATTCTTTACCTTAAGTGGAATAAATCCAGTAGGTTTCTAAAAAGACAGAGTATCTTCAAAGAAATATATTGTGGAGTTCAAGAAAGTTTTGGCTATTTATTCTAGGTCTGCAGTGTTGACTGCAGACAACATACTTTAACATGTCAGCACGTCATTATTTTCTTTTTCCATGTCCTCAGAGAGACTGTAATACCTGATTTAAATGCTTATTTAAATAATGTATCATTTTCAACCTATTCTTTTGTTTTCTTAAGCTTCATCTCAGCTCCTGCTGCAGTCTATCCTGTCTGGTTTCACAGGCTTCCAGTGGTTTGCCTGACCAGGGAGCCCCCTTGTTTACACCTTAAATTCCTAGTTCCATTTACAGAATTTAGAAAAGCCACTGTGAAGTTGGAATGATGTAGTAACTAACTCTGAAATGTGCTGCATAATCAAGGTACTAGACCCGCCTCTTTATTCCAGCCAAGCCAGGATTCCAAAAAATAATTCAAGAGTCTCCAGTGTATACATTATTAGGTGTTCTGAGAGAAGTGCTGAGTCGTGGATCACAGAAGGTGATAAGGGCAGGGAAGTGGAAACAGTGGTTCTTCCTGGCAAACGAATAACATATCACTTCGCTTCAGATCCTAACCTCAACAAGGAATTGTGGAATTGTATATGTGTGTCACTATAGGTCTCTGTGTTTTAAAAATCAAAACTGTTCCTCAAATATTCTAGTACATAAACATTATACAAAGAAAGTCGTTTACAACGATCTGGTGTTTATTTCACTAATATTATCCAGGCTTTTTCTTGCTGAGTAATGCATTCTATTCTCTATCATTACCATCTCTATCAGACAAATGCTTATTGATGATTGTTAAAATATTACACAAGAAGAAATATATACTAACAAAAACTAAAATTTGAATAAAAATAGTATAAGTAGCAAATATTTAAAACATTCTAAAATTACCAGTGGACTCTTTGTGACAAGCTAAGTGTTGAACAATGATACATAGAAACAATATTTTATAAAACACTTGATTTTCTAACTTTTGTAAATCTTTTAAATCCACTCAATTAGTTTTACATTCATAAATAAACAATTTTACAAAGTTCTTTTTCTATTGTACTGTGTCCCTGTTGAAGTTTTTAATCTAGTGCCTAATGTAGAGTCGTAATGAGGACCCTAATACAGAATACAGGAATCTTGGCAAAGTGACCAATGCATTAGCCTAATTCGGGACTACATCACATACCCAAAGAAGAAGCCACTTAAGAAAACTTTATAACAGTGCAGATGAGATGAGGTCTAATAAGGATCAAGGGTTCTAAAGATGATAAAGTCTAATCTTCCTAAAGACGGGCAACTGTGAAAGAGTTTATAGTACATTTATTTATTTACTTATCTATATTTAAATTCAATTTAGTTAACATATAGTGTAGTATTGGTTTCAGAAATAGAATTTAGTGATTCACCACTTACATATAACACCCAGTGCTCATCACAAGTGTCCTCCCTAATGCCCATCGCCATTTAGCCCCTACCCCACCCACCTTCCCTCCAGTAACCCTCAGTTTGTTCTCTGTATTTAAGAGTCTTTTTATGGCTTTCTTCCCTCTCTGTTTTTTATCTTGTTTTAGTTTTCCTTCCCTTTCCCCTATGTTCACCTGTTTTGTTTCTTAAATTCCACATGAGTGAAATCACATATTTGTCTTTCTCTGACTGACTTATTTTGCTTAGCATAATACAGTCTAGTTCCATCCACATTGTTGCAAACGGCAAGGTTTTATTCTTTTTGATGGCTGATAAATATTGGGGTGCATGTGCCCCTTTGAATCAGCATTTTTGTATCCTTTGTATAAATACCTAGTAGTGCAATTGCTGGATCGTAGGGTGGTTCTATTTTTAACTTTTTGAGGAATCTCCGTTCTGTTTTCCAGAGTGGCTATACCAGTTTATATTCCCACCAACACTACCAACGTGTTCCCCCTTCTCCACATCCTCGCCAACATTTGTTGTTTCCTGAGTTGTTCATGTTAGCCATTCTGACAGGTGTGAGGTGGTATCTCATTGTGGTTTTGGTTTGTATTTTCTTGCTGATGAGTGATGTTGGGGTTTTTCTAGTACTTTATGATTAAAATATCAAAAATACATGAAAGTCAGAGATACAGCTTTAAAGAAAGTTTATCGTGGGAAAAGCATTTTCCAGGGAAGCTGGCAGAGTAGGAGAATGCTAGGCTCACCTTGTCCCACAGATACTCCCAGAAAACATCCACATCAGTACAAATAACCTGGAAAATAACCTGAAGACTGGCAGAAAAGACTCTCCACAGTTATAGTTGGAGAAAGGGCCACATCGAAGAAGGTGGTAAGGGTGGAGACACAGTGGAGAGCCAAACTGACCCCTGGCAGGCACAGAGAAGGAAGACGAAGAGACCCCACGTGGGGCACCCAAACTGGGAAGACAAATCCACATAACATCTGGCTTTGAAAATCAAAGGGACCTAACTTCATGATTTTTTATAATCAGTGGGGCTTAACATCTGGAAGTTTTAAAAAATTGGCAGGCTAAGCTCTGAGAAAGCCGTAGGAAACTGTGTCCCTGACCTTAAAGACACAGTACAATCAACAGCCCTGCTGAGATACAGCATAGAAGCAGCAGTTTGAAAAATGCTTGGAGTATGTTTACTAATCTCAGAGTATGTGCTGGAGGGGCAGGGATCTTCGGGAGACTTCTCCAAGAATAAAAGAGCTGGCAGTGGCCATTTCCCTCCCCTCTACCCAAGCCTAGATACATGTTCAGCTGCAGGAACCAGTGCAGTGCAAACAGTCTCCCCCCTACCTTGCTAACACTGTGCACCCCACCCCAGGGTTCTGTCTCAGACCTGTCCCCGTCCCCACCCTTTCCTGGCCTCAACAGTTTTCCAAAGCTGCTGAAAGTCCCCTCTCAGAATGGACCAGTGTAGATCTTCTGGAACCATGCACCTTGCCCCTGTGACCTCCCGTATACCTGCCTTGCCAACATGCTCTTGGTAGGGGTCCATTCAAAGCAGCACCACAAGTGTGGTAGTGTGCAAGCAGCCCTGACAGGGGATAGCACCACCTCAAAATGACTCTGGCCCTGGGAAGAAGGAAAGAAAACCACAGTTACCAGTTCAACATTGGTCCCAGAAGTGGGCTGGGGGCAGATAGTTGGTCGGACTATAGACTTTGACTGCCAATGAAAGCTTCTCAGAAATCAAAACAAGGAAGTGTCCTGCAGCTCAGTGCGATTAGAGCTCTAGCAAATGTCTGGTCTGACAACTCAAGCCCAGTGTGGCTCCAGAGTGGCCCACTAACAAGACAGGGAACAAACCCTGCCCACAACAAATAAAGAGAGCCATTTCAGATGACTGGACTGAAAGCAAACATGGCTTAGCCACAATGGTAGGGTGCACATAGGAGATACCCTTGAAGTGCCAGATGAACAGAGGACTTCACACTATAGGGCACTACAGGACCTGTTTTTCATAAGGCCAGTACTTTTAAGAGCAGGAGATATAGCAGGCAGTCCTAACACTCAGAAACAAACATAGAGCATTAGACAAAATGATGAGACAGAGGAAGATGTCTCAAATGAAAGAACAGAACAAAATCAAAGCAAGAGAGCCAAACAAAATGGAGATAAGTAATATGCCTGATAGAGAATTTAAAGTAATGTCATAACGATAGTCACTGGACTTGATAGAAGAGTGGAGGACCTCAGTGAGACCCTCAACAAAGAAAAAGAAAACAGAAAACAGAATAAATCATAGACAAATAACTCAATAATTAAAATTATAAATAGATAAACAGTGGACTAGTGGAAACAGAAGAATGGGTCAGTGACCTGTAAGACAGAGTAATGGAAAGCAATCAAGCTGAACAGGAGTGGGAAACATAAATAAATAAATAAATAAATAAATAAATAAATAAATAAATAAAGATTAAGGAAACACAGCAGCACCATCAAGTATAATAACATTTGCATTACAGTGTCTCAGAATGAGAAGTGAGACAAAGGGGAAAAGAAAATGTATTTTGAATAAATAATGGCTAAAAACTTTCTAAATCTGGGGAAGGAAACAGAAAGTCAGACCCAGGAGGCACAGAGATCCTCCAAAAAAATCAACCCAAGGAGGTCCACACCAAGACACATTGTAATTAGAATGGCAAAAACTAGTGATAAAGAGAGAATTTTTAAAGCAGCAAGAGAAAAGAAAACAGTTACATACAAGAGAAACTCCAAAAGGCTATCAGCCGGTTTTTCAGCAGAAATTTTACAGGCCAGAAGGCAGTGGCATGGTATATTCAAAGTGCTGAAAGAATAAAACCTGCAACCAAAAATATCTACTGAGGATATTATTCTGAATTGAACAGATAAAGAGTTTCTGAGACAAACAAAATTGAAAAGAATTCATCATCACTAAGCCAGCCTTATAAGAAATATTAAATGGGATTCTTTGAGTGGAAAGAATATAAGCAGGAGTTAGAAAAGTAGGAGGCACCAAAGCAGTAAAATTGAGAATACTACAAAAAGCAGTCAAGAGATTTATAAAATAGAAGGATGTAAAGTATGACACCATATACCTAAAATGTGGGAGGAGAGAAATAAAAATTTAGTGCTTTTATAATGAGTTCAAACTTAAGTGACCATCAACTTAATATAGACTGCTATATGC
The DNA here is from genome assembly GCF_007474595.2 of Lynx canadensis. Classification (NCBI taxonomy): domain Eukaryota; kingdom Metazoa; phylum Chordata; class Mammalia; order Carnivora; family Felidae; genus Lynx; species Lynx canadensis. Next base: position 149,405,330 of record NC_044303.2, on the reverse strand, counting down.
ATAAGATGTTATATATAAACCTAATGGTAACCACAAATCAACACCTGGTAATAGATATGTAAAATAAACAGAAAGGAACTGAAGTATATCATCAAAGAAAGCCAGAAAACCATGAAAGGAAAACAAGAAAAGAAAAGAACAGAGAAGAACTATAAAATAAGTGACAAAATGGCAATAAGTACACAGCTATCAACAACCACTTTGAATGTAAATGGCCTAAACACTCCAGTCAAAAAATGTAGAGTGATAGACTGGATAAAAAAGCAAGACCCAGTGGTATCTGGGTGACTTAGTTGGTTAAGCGTACCACTTAGGCTTAGGTTATGATCTTGCAGTTTGTGGGTTCAAGCCCCGTGCGGGCTCTGTGCTGACACTGTGGAGGATCCTGCTTTGGATTCTCTCTCTCTCTCTCTCTCTCTCTCTGCCCCTTGTTGATTCGTGCTTTCTCTCTCTCTCAAAATAAATGAATAAACATAAGAAAAAGCAAGACCCATCTATACACTGCCTACAAGAGACTCATTTCAGACCTAAAGACACATGCAGATTAAAAGTGAAGGGACGGAAAAGTATTTAGAATGCAAAGGAAGTGCAAAGAAAGCCAGGGTAGTAACATTTATATTAGACAAAATATAATTTAAAGTAGACTATAGCAAGAGACAAAGAAGAACACTACAAAATCATAAAAGGAACATTCTAACAAGAAGATACAGCAATTGCAAATATTTATGCACTTAACTTGGAACACGCAAATACATAATGAGCTAATAACAAACATAACGGAAGTAACTGATAATAACACAATAAGAGTAGGGGACTTTAACAATGCACTTACATTAATGGGTAGATATATTATCCAAAAAGAAAATCAACAAGAAAACAATGGGTTTTCATGACACATTGGAACCATATGTTGAACATATATATTCAGAACATTCCATCCTATAACAGTAGAATACACATTCTTTTCAAGCACACACGCAACATTCTCCAGAATACATCACATGTTAGGCCACAAAAACAAGTCTCAACAAATTAAAAAAGAATTAGGTTATACCATGCATCTTTTCTGACACAATGCTATGAAATTATAAATCAACCATAAGAAAAACTCTGCAAAGAGTACAAATACATGGAGGTTAAATAACATGCTACTAAATAATGAATGGGCAAACCAAGAAATCCAAACAATAAATGGAGACAGATGAAAACGAAAAACACAATGGTCCAAAATCTTTGGGATGCAGAAAAAGTGGTTCTAACAGGGAAATTTATAGCAATACAGGTCTCCCTTAAGAAGCAAGAAAAATTTCAAATAACAACTTAACCTTAAATCTAAAGGAGCTAGAAAAAGAAAAATAAACAGGGACACTTGGGTGGCTCAGTCAGTTAAGCGTCCAACTCTTGATTGCAGCTCAGCTCATGATCTCACAGTCTGTGGGTTTGAGCCTTGCATTAGGCTCTGTGCTGCCAGTGTTGAGCCTGCTTGAGATTCTCTGTCTCCACCCCTCCCCCCACTCGTGGTTTCTCTCTCTCTCAAAAATAAATAATTACCACCAATGAAATGTTCTCAGGAGACAAAATAAGCAAAGTATCCTGTGGTTCAGTGCTATCATAGCTCTAGCAAATGTCTGGTCTGACTCAACTCAAGCCCAATGTGTCCCCTTGAGGGGTCTACCAACACCACAGGGACCAAACGCTGCCCACGACCAATAAAGAGAGCCATTTCAGCTGATTGGACTGAAGGCACACATGGATGAACCATGACAGGAGGGTGCACACAACATATAGGAGACACCCCTGAAGTGCCAGGTTCTAGTGAACAGGGCACATTGCACTGCAGGGCACTACAGGACCTATTCTTCACGTGGCCACTAGTGCTTCAGGAGGTAAACTTTGTTTTATAGCAGTTTTTAATTTCTGTATACATGACATAAATACTCTGGCTATGACTCATTTCAAACTATCAATGTGGTGACATTGAACAGAGTTGGGAAAAGACGCATCCAACTGGCTCTTGTGAGCTAGTGGTAGCCAACTCTAGCATATCCCTAGCTTAAGTATATATTTTATTTATTTTGAGAGAGGGTGAGTGGGGGGGGGCAGGGGCCAAGAGAGAAGGAAAAAGAGAATTCCAAGCAGTCTCAATGCTGTAGTGCAGAGTCCAATGGAGGGCTCAGTCTCACAAACCTCAAGGCCATGACCTGAGCGAAAATCAAAAGTCAGACACTTAACTGACTGAGCCATGCAGGAGCCTTCTACTTTTTTTTTTTTTAAAGAAAATTCTGTATTGTACTTTTTGTTCCTCTCTCCTGTAAACTATTAACATGCAAATAAAGTGTACTTCATAGAATATTCATAGAAGATTAATATCTTTTTATTAATTAGTGTGAAATGTCAAGTTTTATGAATATTGTCAAAATAACTTTCCATGTTAGTAAAAGTATATAAAATGATGGTTCTATATAGTCATAGAAATATAGAAATTGATTCTAAAAGAAAATATACAAAACTCCAAAACTGAAAGTAGGCAACATCAAGGCTACAATATTTGTTGATCTTTTGTACCCAGCACTATACAAGATATAACCAGGTAGAAACCCTTATTTGTCGCTTTAATATGTCAGAAATTTATCATAAACTTACACCATGTAATCACCTCAAAAATATTTGATGAAAATGTTCTCATTTTATAGGTGATGGAACTGAAGCATAGCAGTGTTCCTAATTTGTCCAAGATTATAAAATAATCAGTTGTAACCGGAAACCAAATTTCAATGGTGTCAAAATCTATTCCTTTCCCACTGTGTTTGTATGATTAATTGCCCTCAATAAATACTTTTGAAGGTTGTATAAAGCTGCACATATTTAGAGATGGAAGAAAACACTAAACATTCTTTATAAACTTAAAATACAGAAGAGAAGAGACACATGTGGACAGAAAACTGAACTTCATCTTGGTGGCTTGGGTTTCTCAAGCTTAAATAATATATTTAAAACCCAATGATGGCCAATCTAGTCTGAGAGAACAAAATCTTTGGACAATGGGAAACATGGAATTTTAAGGAGAGAAAAGAATCCATGTTCTATGCAGATAACTGACCGCAGTGTGAAACGCTCAGTGAGAGGAGTTAGGAGACTATGGCAGTTGTCCAAGAGAGAGACTAATATAAGGCACAACCATGGAAAAGATGAGGTTAGATCAAGAAGTATTTGGAAGGTATAAATGATAGGGTTTGCCCTGATTTGTTGTAAAGGACAAGACAGAGTTGTAGATACTATTGTTGTCTTCTCTAGCTGGGAAGTACAAATGCTGGAAGCTGTTACGGTTTTCCTGCCTGACAGCTGTCTTCTTTCTCTAGAGATGGCTATTGGTTGAGGATAAGAAAAGGCTGACTCTCACTTTAAAGAATGAAAACTGAAATTCAGTTTATGCTTCTGTATCAGGCCAATGCTTTATTTGAGGACACATTCTAGTCTTTCCCTTTTTTTTCTTTACTTTATTTTCCCCTTATACTCTCCCAAGAAATATTCACATCTGATTTCTTATTCCATACTCTGTTCCAAGGGGACATGATCCAAGACAGGCATTAAGGGTATATTAATTTCATTACTGAGAAGTGAAGGTATTATTTACACATTGATAGCTGTATTTTGTTCCCAACATTTCAGTTGTGATCTTAGTCTCCAATCTTTCCTGCAGGATAGAGCGAGACTTTAGAAGAGAGTTACCCCTGTTAATGGGTTTGTGATTGGGTTTCCCAAACTCTTTGTGTTTTAATTAAAGATGACTAAATACTTTATTATCCACAGATGTAGATACTTAACATGTAAATAAATGAAGTATTCTTGCATCGTCCCTCTTGTATGATTTAGCTTGAAACGACATGATAGTCTAAGCATTTTTCATATGTCTAATGCAAGAGTTTCCTTATCAGGAATCAACACAAAATAGATAGCCTAGTTGTCTAGTTTGTTCTCCTACCTCTTCCCTCCAAAAATAAGATGACACAGATAATACAGATTATTTTGTTTTTAATGGAAAAGATGTAAGTCTTTCATAAGCATTCATAGATAGCGACTTTATAGAGAATATTCTCATACTTCTTTAAATTTTCTGTATTTTGAAAATTTTATTTCATAATACCTCTTTTTTAGTTTTAAAGAAAAGAAGATGTTTACAAATACATATGAGTATGATTAGTGAAAGATTACTGAAAGTATAGTTTTCATGGCTTCATTACTGCGTTGAGAGCAGGAATTTTCATATGCTTAATCATTTGCCTTGGCTGCAACTTATCTGTGAATTTGTATTTATTATCTGCATGAAAGGTTTGTAAAACCCACTATGATTGCCTTATGTATAGAACATTAACTTCCTCAAAACATTAAACATCACTAGGACTTGAAAATTTTGTTATGATCTAAGAGGAAAAACCCACTTTTCTTTCTGAATTAATAATGCAAACAATGGAATTAAAGGTGATTGCCATTTTGTCCAGCCCCCATTTGTCACTTAGAAACTTTATGCTATTTTAATGCTAATATCAATGGAGTTCTATATTTTAAAGAAAATTTACATATTACTCAAGTAGAAAATATAATCTTATTTGGTCAGATATTTAGTTAATTTTTTCCAGTAAATAAAATTATATTAATTTTGTATTCTACTATTAACTGAAAAGTAAAATCTCTTGGAAAAGACATTCTTGGCAACAAGATAACCCTGTTTTCTCCATCTGTTAATGGTATTCACTGAGATGTTCAAATCAGAAATATGGGAATCATCTTTTTTTCTCCCTTCTCCTTTACCTTGAAACATGGACTATAGCATACATTGCTAAGTACTAATTATTTTACCTTCAAAAATTATCTTGAATCTATATACCTTCTCTTTATGTTACTGCTAATACTCTAGCTTGAGCCACTATCATTGCTCATCTAAAATGTGAAAACAGAACTCTAAATAATTAGCTTCTTCGGGGAGCCTGGGTGGCTCAGTTGGTTGGGTGTCGACTTCGGCTCAGGTCATGATATCACGGTTCATGGGTTTAAGCCTGGCATTGACCTCTGTGCTGACAACTCAGAGCCTGGAGCCTGCTTCTAATTTTGTGTCTCCCTCTCTCTCTGCCCCTCCCCCTCACACTCTCTGTCTCTCTCTCTCTCAAAAATAAATAAACATTAAAAAAAATTAAAAGAAAATAATAATTAGCTTCCTCTCTTGCATTTTCTGGTGCCATTTTTCTAGCCAGCCAAGGGGTTACTTTTACTAACTTATATTGTGTATTTTTTAGTTTTTTGCTTATGAATTTTCAACTTAAACTACTCATACTACTTTGAATAGTTTGGAAACCTTACTGTCATGGATTGAATTGTGCTCCCAAAAGATATATCCAACTCCTAACTCCCTGTGCCAGTGAATATGAACTTACTAAGAAATAAGTTTTTGTAGATGTAATTAAGCTAAAGATCCACAAATGAGATCATTATGCATTCAGAGTGGATCCTAAATCCAATGATTGGGGTCATAAGAAGAAATTCACGACAAAGGGAAACAGAGAAGAAAATGATAAAATGATAGAGTCAGGGATTAGACAATCAGAAGCCAAAGAATGCCAAGAATCTCTTCAACAGTCACTAGAAGCTGGGAACAAGGAATGGAATGGATGTTTCCTGGGCACCTTTAGTGGGAGCAAGGTCCTGCAGTCACCTTGATTTCAGACTTCTGTTAATCAGGATTGTCAGAGAAAATTTCTGTTGTTTTAGTCACCAAGTTTGTAGTAATTTGTACCAGCTACCCTAGGAAATGAATACATTCTTATCAGCCTACAAATGTCAGTGAACTCTGGTCCTTGGTATACAAACCCAAACCTCATCTTATACCACTCTCCCTTTTCATTTATTACACTCCAGCCACACTGGCTGTCTCTGTTCTTATAATGCACCAGAATATTTTCACTGGCTATTCACCTTGCCCAGAATGTTCTTTCCCCAAATCTTTTCGTGTACCGTTTGCCATACTTCAGGTCCTAGCTTAAATTTAGTCATCTCCCAAGTAAGAATACCTTCATCAATATAAAAGTTTCCTTTTTTTTTTTCATTTTTAAATGTTTATTTTTGAGAGAGAGAGAGACAGAGACAGAGACAGAGCATGAGTGGGGAAGGGGCAGAGAGAGAGGGAGACACAGAATCCAAAGCAGGTTCCAGGCTCTGAGCTGTCAGCACAGAGCCCCATGTGGGGCTTGAAGACCTGAGCTGAAATCACTTAACTGACTGACCCACACAGTCACCCCTAAAATTTTGCTTTTTATGTCATCATCAACTGTCATAGCACCTAGTTGATGTCCTTCTAGCAGTTTCAACATTTGGAATTTTTGTTATTTGTTTATTGGTTATGTTTCTGATCATCCTGTACAATTCTTGAGAGTAGGAAATGTGTATTTTCACACACTACTCTATTTCCAATGCCTGGTGGAGGGCCCAGCATAAAATACCCAACAAATGTATGCTAAATGAGTGAATGGCTGAAAGAATGAAGTTTCTCAGTTATTGAGAAAAGGATTTAATATGTCTTAAGGACAAATGTGCATTTATTTTCGGACATACTAACTGCAAGTGGAAATTTACTGGAAACATTTTATTAAGTTAACAAAGAGGCTTTCATCACTGCTCTCACAATAGCTTTTTCCAGTTCTTAGCTAAAAACATAAACCTAGGAAAACTTGGACTTGAAATATTTATATCTTAGAACTCATATAACTCTTCTGCTGCCAGAAAATTTCCTCTGTCTCACAAAGTTGTGCTGCAATGTCGCATTTCAAAAATAGGTGTTGCAATTTTGCATATTGCATAATTCAATCTGAAATCAACCTTAAGGGATATCAAAAAAACTGAGAATCCAGCTTTATCAATACTTACACATTGCTATTTGTCTTAGAAAATAAGAATAAGCCTCTTAGAAGAATAGTGCTTCATCAGGAATGAAAACTAGAGCCATTTCATGACAATAGATAATCTTACCTCGTTATGTTAAATTAACTTACGTCAATCATTTAAAGTTATTTGCTGAGGTATAAACTAAAACATTCTTTGACTTATGTTAATGTTAGTTAACGTGAGAATAAGAGGTTTGATAAATATGTAGTTAAACAATCACAGGAGTAAAACAAATGCTATACTGAGGGAAAGAGTGTTAAGGCCAAATGTCTATATTTTGTGACATTTCCTTGGGTACATAAAGCCTCTTGCTTGAAAGAGTTAAACTTAGTTTTCTTTTTAAATTGAGCTAGATTAATATAAACAATAGGTGTTTAAAGAATCACACAGAGTAAATCTAAGTAGGTGAAACTTTCATACCTAAGAGACATATAATTTATAATTTATACATTTTTAATGTCAAAATTTTAAGGTCTTACTGATTTATTTATTTAATATTTTACTTAGATGAACTTGGTACCATTTCTGTAGAATGATGATGTAAGCAAATGTACTGTTTTGCCTTTTCTCTAGAATCAGCATATTCTCAGAACTAACCATCCCTGCAAATATCATTTGAGACTAAAAAGAAGCAGCACAGGATACAAGGTAGCATCAACTATCTAAGTGAATTTCATTGTCTGTATAATTATGTATTGTATCATGGGATTTTTTTGTGCCATTATCATGGAACTAACTGCAAACTCAAATAGCAATGTGTTTCATTATTCTTTGACCATTTCCTGACCTGGAAACTATTGGTATTTACATTACTTGATGTCTGGTGAAATATATACTGATTTAAAAATTACATGAGGTGCTAGCCAATCTCCAAGAGGCAAAAGATCTCTACCTCCTGCAATTCATTCTTTTGTGTTGTCCTCTCTTACACAATGTCAGCATTGGCCTGTGTGACCAATAAATATGGTAGAAGGAATTGTATGTTACCTCTCACATTATGGCTTCCCTGTCCCACTTTTCTTTTTTGTTGTTTTTTTTTTTTAATTTTTGTTTTATGGTTATTTATTTTTGATAGAGACAGACAAAGCACAAGAGGAGGAGGGGCAGAGAGAGAAGGAGACACAGAATCTGAAGCCAGCTCCAGGCTTTGAGCTGTCAGCACAGAGCCCCACACGGGGGCTCCAACTCACAAACCATGAGATCATGACCTGGGCCCAAGCCGAGGCCCAACCGACTGAGCCACTCAGGCGCCCTCCCCCCCACATTTTCTTTTTATCTCCTTAACCCCTTGTTCTAGGAAGCTTCAAAGTGCAGTCAGCTGCCATGTTCTGGGGAGAGGTCCATGTAGTAAGGCGCTGAGACCTCTTGGTAATAGGCAAGATGAAAATGTAAGCTTGGAAGAAATCCTTTAGCAAAGGTTGGGCCTTCAGTTGACTGCAGCCTTGAACAACATCTAGACTTCAACTTCATGAGAGACTCTGAAGTAAAGCCGTTCAACTAAGCCACTTTAAAATTCCTAAGTCACATAAATGATGAGATAATAAATATTTGTTATTTTAAGATGACAAATTTTGGGGTAATTTCATACACAATAGATAACAAATACATATACCATGTACATAGCCATCTATACCAGATTTTGTTTAAAAACAAAATTATCATGATTTGGAATAAGAAGCAATTGCAAAAAGTACATGAACTAACTATATAAATGTTGTTGAAGATTTAGAGGAAACACAACCTAACCTCAATTAACTTGATCCAATTAATTTGCCAGTCAAATAGAGTTAAATAAAATGGCTTTTATTATGTTAAAAATTTTAAATATGAGAATGTATGGATAACTATCAAAGGAGATTTCATTAATGCTTAGCTATAAATAGATTTCTAATTATGAACCATAATTTATAATATTCCAACTTTTGAATTAATACCTTTAATTTTAAAACTATGCCTATTAAGAGAAAGAGAAAATATTCCTTAAGATGTTTCACTTATTTTACATTTCAGTTATTCTAAAACATTGTATACAGGACCTAACTTTCCTGCTTATGGGTGTCCAATAGCAATTTGTAAATATTTCAAAAATACAAGTATTATATGTAGGTAAAAACAAGCTGACAAACATAAAAACTACTAATAGGGGCGCCTGGGTGGCTCAGTCGGTTAAGCGGCCGACTTTGGCTCAGGTCACGATCTCGCGGTCCGTGAGTTTGAGCCCCGCGTCGGGCTCTTTGCTGACAGCTCAGAGCCTGGAGCCTGTTTCGGATTCTGTGTCTCCCTCTCTCTGACCCTTCCCCATTCATGCTCTGTCTCTCTCTGTCTCAAAAATAAATAAACGTGAAAAAAAATTTAAAAAAAAACTACTAATAATCTGTATTTTGATTATATCACAAATATTAATATGCTTTTTAAAAGTTTATTTATTTGTTTATTTATTTATTTATGAGAGAGAGAGAATGTGTACATAAGTGAGGGAATGGCAGAGAGAGGGAGAGACAGAATTCCAAGCAAGCTCCATGTTGCCAGGGCAGAGCCTGCTGAGGAGCTTGCACTCAGGAACCATGAGATCATGACCTGAACTGAGATCAAGAGTTGGATGCTTAACCACTGAATTATTCAGGGGCCCCAATATGCTTTTTTACTTAGTTTGGTGTAAGTAAAATTATGCCATAATGTGTAAGTTAAGTAATGATTATGTTTCTATATAAAATAAATATGAGTGAGTGTGGTGGGGTGCTATCTTTGTTGCTGGTTTATATAATGAAACTACAGTTTGAAGAAAATGTAATATTTGGGGAAATCCCAGTAAATGCTGTTCATATGAAGGATCATTGCAATATTTTGTAGTAGAAAAAGAATGCATGATGTGTCTCTCCTATTCCTTATCGCATTCCAAAGTTGCATTGTTTAATGAGAACTAGGAAAGTTCTGGATAAACAGAAAAAGAAATATAATCAGACAGTTATTTAAAAAGAAGCTCTAGAGTGTAAACTAAAATTTATGAAGTTTTTAAAGTCTCCAGTGTTTTCTGTATCTATACAATACTGATACTAAGTCACTGCAAGAAAAAAAAATCAGGAAAGAGTACGGGAAGTCAAAGGACAAGTGAAGCACTCAGGCCAAGGAATGACTAAGAAACTATTTTCATCACTAAGGGTGAAGTGACCAGCCTAGGGAGTAGTTAATTAATCCAAAACAAATGACTCTAAGTGTGGGGGGAGGAGCATACCCACAGGGAAAACAGAAGAACACACCAACTTCCTGTTCACTCAGGTGGGAGAGAGCCAGCCTCTTCCTTTGCCTTCTGCCCTTTGCCCCCTCTCCTCCAAGTGTATGCCTTTGGTCACAAATGCAAGAGCAATCCAGAAGTCAAGAAGCCCACTGGCACATTTTGTGAAGACCCTGTCTCCCAGGGCACAGAGAAGTGTGAAGAACGAAGATTGGATCTGGACCGAGTAACTAGAAATAAGCAGCACATATGCAGTCACTGGTAAAAGTTTGTGATATTCAATAAGCTTTCTTTCTCATTCAACAAGCAGGAAAATTTTCTATTCTTTTGCGAATGGTAACAGTTAATAGCAATGTTTAAAGCATGAAGGTCTCTGTAGTTTGTCTTCAGTAAGTGACAAAATCCAACTGACTACATTTTGCATTCCTTATTAATCGTAACCTTTCCTTTGCACCCCTTTTTTTAGTTTTCTACCATAATACTGTGTGCAATTAAACACAATCCTTTACTGAATATGTTATTATTCTGTTCTTAGTAATTATAGTGAATACCCTGTCATTAGGCAAAAAGGTAGGATGTTAATGATCTAATTTTAACATTATCATTCTAATTATTCAGTATGCTGGTCATGTCACTGATTAATTCTGTCACCCTGCTACGTATGCAATTAATAAAATTATACTGAATAAATACACCAGATGTTGAGTTGTGATGTTGAATATCTACATATTACCGAAGTATTTAAAACACTCCTAAATTTTTTAAAAAAAATAGATTTTTTAACTCTTACTTTACTAGTAAATATTTCAAATATTTTTATGTCATTTTCTACTTATGCTAAGTCCAAAAATAATATTTCAAATTATTAGAATTTTATTTTATACTACCACATTCTTTATAACCTTAGTTCCTTTATTTCCTATTAAGATGCCAGTTACTTGAAGGCAAGACCTGTTTTTAGTTTTTTTTATTTGTTTTAGATCTCCACAACCTAAAACAGTTGCCTGGCACATAGTAATATCTTAATAAATATTTTTATGAATGAATATATTACATTTCATGTAACATTTATTTCTCTTCTTAAGAGTTGAAATATCCTGAGTAATTCTAGCTATCATGTTGTGACAAAAACATGATCTTTGATTAGCTACAATGAAATTCAGGGGAGATAGGGATCAAAACATACATAATTATTGAGATATACTTACTATGTATTAACTACTATCTATTAAAAGATTAAAATAATCCCTTAATCATTTCTAAAATCCATGTTTCTGTACAGTATTTGTCACACATATTAATACCTACTTAACATAAAATTTCATTAAACAGTACTGTTTTACTTCATTAACCACATATGCATTCTTGTATTGCTTCTCACATGGTAATTTTTTTTAAAGTAAAAGAAGTATCTGGAAGGTATGGATTCCTGGCGTCAATTGTTTAGGGAAGAATTTTTTGGCACAACACTGAAAATAAAAATTTCAACTTTTAGCATTTGAGAGAGAAATCCAACTACTTTTGCTTGGGGTCATGATTTATCAGGTGCAGACATTTGAGGATTTAGTAAGTAATGCTGGAGTGGTTTCAGGTAGTAAAGATTAAGATGAAAAGTTCTCTAACAGGGCAACTCAGAAGTTGAGTGAGCCAGGCACCTCATCCTCTGAAAGTTAATCTAAATCTACGCTGCTTTCCCTGCCTTTTGGGCGCCAAAATGAAATGAAAGTCTTGTTTAAATATGCATCCTTACCCCAGCTACGAAAGGACAGGACCCTATGGACAAAATGTTACTCATTTTCTTAGAAGATCACATGACCGAAATAGTTAATAAAAGGTAAGAAATCACACAGGAAAAGAGAAATTTAGGGGAAATGATGGCGCTTTCACTTGCATTCTCCTTATATTGCTGATCTGGGAGAATCAGGGCTTGACTGCATCAAGGAAAGTGCACAAAGAAAATTAATTAATTGGTTAGCTTAATTTTTTTCTAATATTCTCATGGAAGTCAAACCTGGAAAGAAAGGAGGAGGATGACCCTCAATGAGTAGCCCACACTGCAGAAATCTATAAACATAGTTATTTTAAAAATTCTCTCTAGATACCTGCTTTTCCTTCTGTTTCTGTCTCTAGCCCTAACCTTCTTCTGATAGATTATTTCCCATTGGATTAAGGATTCGGACATTGAGTTTATAATCTGACTTCTTTATCTCTCAGACTCAGGATCCATATCTGTAAAATTAACAAATTTGATTATCTGGAATTTCTGCCCAAGTGAACCAACCTTTCTCGAGGGGTTTAGTTCATCCAAAGATACAGGAGGATGACCTCTCAAGAGTGCTTGGATTAAAAACTGAGCCAACGGGGGCACCTGGGTGGCTCAGTAGATTGAGCAACTGACTCTTGATTTCAGCTCACCTTGGATCATGGTCCCAAGGGTTGTGAGACTGAGCCCCATGCTGAGCTCCATGCTGAGCATGAAGCCTGCTGAAGATTCTCTCTCTCTCTATCTCTCTCCCTCTGCCTGTCTCCCCAGCCCTCTCTCTCTCTCTCTTTAACATAAAAAAATAATGAAAATAATTAAAGAACTCCTTCCACAAAAAAATTGTCAATAGTAATTTATTCTAGCAACCAACTTAAGTGTTTCCAGTGAACTTTTAAACTGTCTTTAGTAACCTGGAACTATTGTAATCTCAAAGAATAACTAAACACTGAAGTTTAATTTCTGGTTCACTGGACATGAGCTCAGCAAAAGATGCTCTTTGAGTATACATAATTACACCTTATGTTCATTATAGATTAAACTGAACATCTGACAGTACTAGCAAAGGAAATGAATAACCCTGAGAGTTTATCTCTTAGTCCTCTTGGTTCAAAATTCAAATTTCTAGAAATACACCTCTTTTCTATTGCATGTATTATTTTTTTTCTGGTAGAACCTAATAATAATTCCACTAATTTTATTGATGTCAAGACCACTAATAAATATAAGAAAGAAATGAACAAACTAAATAAATCAATTTTAACTTTTAAATGTTGCTCTGCTCTTAAAGTTTAATTTAAATTTAGTTCCATCCCATTCCATAGAGACCTCTTCTAATACATGAGACCTATGTCTCTGACTTGTTTGGAAATGTGTCTTTTGAACTAATCTTATTTTTCAAGCATTAATTTGGGCAGCTAACAGAAAAATAAGTTTCAAGATCTACTATAGCATCCTATCTGAGGCAAATTATTTTCTTCCATACTATGTCTAATGTCTATAATTGGATTTTTATGAATTTTCTAGAAAAGAAAAAAGGCTTTCACTTATTTGGAGAAATGTAGAATTTGTGGTGATGATAGCATATGTCTTTCTCTTTGGTCTGGTGTGACTCTGTAAAGATAAGGTCCAAGAAACACTACACTTAAATTAGGATGACTTTTTGATTTAAAAATTGCAGTATAAAATATCTGGCTCTGTTAAAGTTTGCATATTCAAAACATCATAAAAATAAGTAACGGTATATATAGTGGGCAAGATAACACAATGGGAGCTGGGACTCCTGGGTTTTAATATTGATTTTGCATACAAACAATTATATCACCTCATATATATTTCAAAGCTTGCTGGATTTTTTACTCAGTGTAGCAATAAAAAATTGGGACTGATTCCTCATGAATGGATTTAGTGCCATTATAAAAGAATTCTCAGAGAGAATGCCTCTTCCCCCATGTAAGAACATGGAGAAGAGACAGCTGTCTATAAACCAGAAAGATAGCCAAATATATAGGCACCTTGATATCTGATTTTCCAGACTCCAGAACTGTAAGAAATAACTGTTTGTTGTTCATAGAACAGTCTATGGTATTTTGTTACAGCACTCTGAATGGACTAAGAGAGAAATTATATGCAATTTAATTAAAAATTGCGAGCTGGGGAGGAGGGACAGAGAGAGGGAGACACAGAATCTGAAGCAGGCTTCAGGCTCTGAGCTGTCAGTACAGAGCCCCATGTGGGGCTTGAACTCACGAATCACAAGATCATGACCTGAGCTGAAGTAGGCAGCTTAACTGACTGAGGCACCCAGGCGCCCCTGTTTATTGTTTTCTTTTTTAAATTAAATCCAAGTTAGTTAACATACAGTGTAAAGGTGATTTTAGGAATAGAATATAGTAACTCATCACTTACATGTAACACCCTGTCCTCATCCCCAAAACTGCCCTCCTTATTTAATGCCTACTGACCATTTAGCCCATCTCCCACCCAACTCTGACAATACAGTTTTATAGCTAAACATATTCTTATGTCTCATTTTTTTTAATTTGCAAAATCTGGAAGAAAATATTCATAAGTATTACACCATGTGATATATATTTTTCAAGTACTTTTCAGAAAGGTCCTTCATCAGGGTATTGGAAGAATATTTCATAATATTTTGCTATTTGTACATAGAGGAATATTTTTAATTTCAATCAATATTTTATATTTTTCATTTTGAAATCATTTTATGTTCACAAATGTTTGCCAAGACAGAACAGAGAGGTCCCAATGTACTCTTCAATGGTTTCCCCAATCGTTCCAACTTATATAATTCCCGGATAATATAAAATCTGAGAAATTAGTTTTATTATCATTTGTGTATACAGCTTTATGGCTTTTTATAACATATGTAAATTTGTGTAATCATGATCAAAAACAAGATACAGAATTACTCCATCAGAAGATCTCTAGTGCTACTCACCTACAGTCATGCCCATTCCCCACCTCTTCCCTATCTAGCAGCCACTAATCTCTTTCTCAAGTCTATAATTTTTTTCACTTAGATAATATTCATATAGCATGTGTCCTTTGAGACTGGCTTTTCTCACGTGGCATAATTTACTTAAGAGCCATCCAAGTTTTGCATGTATAAATAATACCTGCCCTGCCTTTTTAAAAATATTCTCAGTAGTATCTTCATTGTATTGATAGCATTTTGATTATTACAGCTTTTGGCTATTACAAACTTGTTATGAAGAATCACACAGAGGTTTTCTATAGATACAAGATTTGACTACAAAGTTTCAGAGCATATGTGTTTATTATTCTAACAAGCCTTTTCTAATACTTCAATGTAAAAAACTTTCTCTGAAATAGAAACCCAAGAGTACATTTGCTGGATCATATAGTAGTTGCATGAGTAGTTTTTTTTGTTTGTTTGTTTTGTTTTCTTGTTTTTTTTTATTTTAATTTTTAAAAAATTTACATCCAAATTAGTTAGCATATGGTGAAACAATGATTTCAGGAGTAGATTCCTTAATACCCTTACCCTTTTAGCCCATTCCCCCTTCCCACATCCCCTCCAGTAACCCTCAGTTTGTTCTCCATATTTATGAGTCTCTTCTGTTTTGTCCCCCTCCCTGTTTTTATATTATTTTTGTTTCCTTTCCCTTATGTTCATCTGTTTTGTCTCTTAAAGTCCTCATATGAGTGAAGTCATATGGTATTTGTCTTTCCATGACTAATTTCACTTAGCATAATACCCTCCAGTTCCAACCACATAGTTGCAAATGGCAAGAGTTCATTCTTTTTGATTGCTGAGTAATACTCCATTGTATGTATATATATATATATATATATATATATATATATATATATGTATATATATATACCACCTTTTCTTTATCCATTCATCCATCGATGGACATTTGGGCTCTTTCCATACTTTGGCTATTGTTGATAGTGCTGCTATAAACATGGGGGTGCATGTGTCCCTTCGAAACAGCACACCTGTATCCCTTGGATAAATCCCTAGTAGTGCAATTGCTGGGTCATAGGGTCGTTCTATTTTTAGTTTTTTGAGGAACCTCCATACTGTGTTCCAGAGTGGCTGCACCAGCTTGCATTGCCACCAGCAATGCAAAAGAGATCTTCTTTCTCTGCATTCTCGCCAACATCTGTTGTTGCCTGACTTGTTAATGTTAGTCATTCAGACAGGTGTAAGGTGGTATCTCATTGTGGTTTTGATTAGTACTTCCCTCATGATGAGTGATGTGGAGCATTTTTTCATGTGTCAGTTGGCCATCTGGATGTCTTCCTTGGAGAAGTGTCTATTCATGTCTTTTCCCTATTTCTTCACTGGATTATTTTTTTGGGGGGGGGTATTGAGTTTGATAAGTTCTTTATAGATTTTTGGATAATAACCCTTTATCTGATATGTCATTTGCAAATATCTTCTCCATTCTGTCGGTTGCCTTTTAGTTTTACCGATTGTTTCCTTTGCTGTGCAGAAGCGTTTTATTTTGATGAGGTCCCAGTAGTTCATTTTTGCTTTTGTTACCCTTGCCTCTGGAGACGTGTTGAGTAAGAAGTGGCTATGGCCAAGATCAAAGAGGTTTTTGCCTGCTTTCTCCTCAAGGATTTTGATGGCTTCCTGTCTTACATTTAGGTCTTAGATCCATTTTGAGTGTATTTTTGTGTATGGTGTTAGAAAGTGAGGTCCAGGTTCATTCTTCTGCATGTTGCTGTCCAGTTTTCCCAGCTCCACTTGCTGAAGAGACTGTCTTTATTCCATTGGATGTTCTTTCCTGCTTTGTCAAAGGTTAGTTGGCCATACGTTTGTGGGTCCATTTCTGAGTTTTCTATTCTGTTCCATTGATCTGAGTGTCTGTTCTTGTGCAGTACCATACTGTCTTGATGATTCCAGCTTTGTAGTATAGCTTGAATCTAGGACTGTGATGCCTCCTGCTTTGATTTTCTTTTTCAAGATTGCTTTGGCTATTCGGGGTCTTTTCTGGTTCCATACAAATTTTAAGATTATTTGTTCTAGCTTTGTGAAGAATGCTGGTGTTACTTTGGTAGGGATTGCATTGAATATGTAAAAGATTGCTTTGGGTAGTATTGACATTTTAACAAAATTTGTTCTTCCTACCCAGGAGCATGGAACCTTTTTCCATTTTTTTGTGTCTTCTTCAATTTCTTCCATAAGCTTTCTATAGTTTTCAGTGTATAGATTTTTCACCTCTTTGGTTAGATTTATTCCTAGGTATTTTATGGGTTTCGTTGCAACTGTAAATGGGATCGATCCCTTGATTTCTCTTTCTGTTGCTTCATTGTTGGTGTATAGGAAGGCAACCGATTTCTGTGCATTGATTTTATATCCTGCAACTTTGCCAAATTCATGAATCAGTTCTAGCAGTCTTTTGGTGGAATCTTTTGGGTTTTCCATATAGAATACCATGTCATCTGAGAAGAGTGAAAGTTTGACCTCCTCCTGGCCCATTTTAATGCCTTTTATTTCTTTGTGTTGTCTGATTGCAGAGGCTAAGACTTCCAACACTATGTTGAATAACAGTGGCGAGAATGGACATCCCTGTCTTGTTCCTGACCTTAGGGGGAAAGCTCTCAGTTTTTCCCCATTGAGGATGATATTAGCATTGGGTCATTCATATGTGGCTCTTATGATCTCGAGGTATGCTCCTTCTATCCCTACTTTCTTGAGGGTTTTTATCAAGAAAGGATGCTGTATTTTGTCAAATGCTTTCTCTGCATCTATTGAGAGGATCATATAGTTCTTGTCCTTTCTTTTATTGATGTGATGAATCACATAAATTGTTTTGCGGATATTGAGCCAGCCCCGCATCCCAGGTGTAAATCCCGCTTGGTTGTGGTGAATAATATTTTTAATGTATTGTTGGATCTGGTTGACTCATATCTTGTTGAGGATTTTTGGATCCATGTTCATCAGGGAAATTGGTCTATAGTACTCCTTTTTCATGGGGTCTCTATCTGGTTTTGGAATCAAGTTAATGCTGACTTCATAGAAAGAGTTTGGAAGTGTTCCTTCTACATGAGTAGTTTTTAAAGAAAATTCCAAGTTATTTTCCCAGAGTGAATGTACCAGTTTACATTCCCATAAGCCATGGGAAGGTAATCCAGTTTCTCTGCATCTTCATCCATTTACTACTGTTGTTGTTATTATTATTATTATTATTATTATTTTAGCCATTTGTAACAGCACTGCAGGCAGTCTTAAGGGTTAACTTGTTTCAAGTAACACACTCCTTGCTTACTGACTTAAGGCCCTTAATCTGTAACAGAACTAATTTGCTTTCTTTGAGATTTGCGGACCATTGGCATTAGGAAATGTGAGACCAAAACTTTCCCAGGTCACAGAGGCCAGTAAGTCTGCTTGAAGCCACTTCAACTTTCTGATTAGCCCAGCAATATGTCAGCAAAATGTTTTTTTTTTCAAGATCACACAAATGACTTTACTGACCTCCCTTTGTGTATCTGTGGACCTTGCCCTCCTTTGCAGAAAGAACAGAGTACTCTTGCACAACCACCCCCAGGTACAAAGGAACCAGACCTTCTTGTACAACCACTGAGTACCAAAATAACTCTGTAGCTGGCATCCTCAAGTCTGTGTGAAATGTCATAGACCATTGTACTCTCTTAACCGATTCAACCCCTTTAAAGGTCTCTGGGCCAGGCAGAAAACTCAGAGCTGGCTTTGGACAAGAATCTTCCTTCTCCCCAGATGGCTGGCCTCCTGAATATAGTTCATATTCCTTGCCAATCAAAACTCATCCCTTGGGGCTCCTGGGTGTCTCAGTCCATTAATTGTCTGACTCTTGATATCGACTCAGATTCTGATTTCATGGTTCATGGGATTGAACCTCACATTGGGCTCTGTGCTGACAGTGTGGAGCCTGCTTGGGATTCTCTCACTCTTTCTTTGTCTGCTCTTCCCTTGCTCTCTCTCTCTCTCTCTCTGTCTCTCAAATAAATAAATAAACATTAAAAATAAAATTTATATAGAGAAGCAAAAAAAAACAGTATAGCCACTACAATACTGTAGAATAACAAGGTTGGAGGACTGACAATTACCAACTTCAAAACTTACTATAAAGCTACAATAATCAAGACAGTGGTATCAGCAAGAGAATAGATAAATTGATTATTGGAACAGACAGAGCCCATAAATAGACCCACATAAATATAGTGAACTGATTTATGGCAAAGGACCAAAGGCAATTCAATGGAACAAAGATAGTCTTTTCAGCAGATGGTGCTAAAATAAGTGGATAGCTACATGCAAAAAAAAAAAATTAATATAGATACAACCTTACACCTTTCACAAAAATTAACTAAAAATTGATCATAGACATAACTATAAAATGCAAAACTATAAAAAAATCCCAGAAGATAGAATAGGAGAAAACCTAGAGGACATTGAGTATGGCAAAGATATTTTAGATAGAACGGTAGAAGCATGATCCATGAAACAAAAATTTGATAACCTGGACTACATTAAAATTGTAAACTTCTGTTCCGTGAAAGACCATGTCAAGAGAATAAGAAGACAAATTACATCCAGAAAGAAAATATTTGCAAAAGATACATATTATAAAGGCTTGTTATCAAAACTATACAAAAAATTCTTAAAACTCAAAACAAGAGGGGCGCCTGGACTCAGTCATTTAAGTGGCTGACTTTGGCTCATGATGTCAGGGTTTGTGAATTCAAGCTCCTTATCAGGCTCTGTGCAGATAGCTCAGAGCCTGGAGCCTGCTTCAGATTCTGTGTCTCCCTCTCTCTCTGCTCTTCGCCCACTCACACTGTCTCTCTCTCTCTCAAAAATAAATATTTTAAAAATTAAAAAGAAAAAAAAAACCTCAATACAAGAAAATAAACCATTTGACAAATGGACCAAAGATCTTAACTGACACCTTACTAAAGAAGATACACAGTTGGGGCGCCTGGGTGGCTTAGTCGGTTGAGCATCTGACTTCAGCTTAGGTCATGAACTCGGGGTTTGTGGGTTCAAGCCCCGCTTTGGGCTCTGTGCTGACAGCTCAGAGCCTGGAGCCTGCTTTGGATTCTGTGTCTCCCTCTCTCTCTGCCCCTCCCCTACTCATGCTCTGTCTCTCTCTGTCTCTCAAAAATAAATAAATGTTAAAAAAAATTTTAGAAAAGATACACAGTTGACAAAATAAGCATATAAAAGGATGTTCCGCATAAATGTTTTTAGAAATTAGCAAATTAAAACAGCAATGACACTACTACACACCTGTTAGAGTGTCTAAAATTTGGAACACTGGCAAGAGAAAATGCTTTTGAGGTTGTGGAGTAATTAGAACCCTCTTACATTAATTGTGGGACTACAAAATGGTACAGCCTCTTTGGAAGGCAGTTTGGCTGTTCCTTACAAAACAAAACATACTCCTACCATATGATCCAACAATCATGCTCCTTGATAGTTACATGAAGGAGTTTGAAACTTATGTCCACACAAAAGCTTGCACACAGATGTTTTTAGCAGTTTAATTCATAATTTCCCAAACTTGTAAGCAACCAAGATGTTCTTTGGTCGGTGAAGAGATAAATTGTGATACAACCAATCAATGAATGCTATTTGGCAATAAGAAAAAAAAATGAGCTACCAAGTCATGAAAAGATATGGAGCAAAATTAAATGCATATTTCTAAGTGAAAGAAGTCAATTTAAAACACTACATATTATATGATTCCAACGATATGACATTCTGGAAAAGATAAAAAACTATACAGACAATAAAATGATCAATGATTGTCAAAGGTTGGGAGAGGGGGAAAAGAGAATGAGTAAATGGAGCACAGAGGATATTTAAGTGAAAATATTATTTATGTTTACATAATGATGGAAACATGTCATTATACATTTGCCTAAAGCCACAGAATGTACAACAATGAAAGTGAATCCTAATATAAACTATGGATTTTGGATGATTAAGAAGTGTCATTAATTATAACAAATGTACCATTCTGGTAAACGATGTTGATAACGGGTGAGTCTATCCATGTGTGAGGGCAAGGAATGTATGGCAACCTTATTCTCAGTTTTGCTGTGAACTGAAAACTGCTCTCAAAAAAAGAAAATCTTTATAAAAATGATGTTAATTTTTTCTGTCCATCAAATTTACAGTTTATTCAAGCCTACCATATTGAGTATTTCTCAAGTACTTGAAAGAGTCAATGTTCTAAATATATGTAATGCAGATTCTAATTGAGATACTGAATAAATTTGAATTTTCAGGTATTTCTCTGAATCATGTCTTGCCCTATTGCATATAGTACATATTCATTGAATATTTCTAATTTGTTAGAACAAACTATAAACTTGATAGAAGTTTTTGGAATAGGAAAGAGTCTTAACTATTTTAAATGTTGCCATTCCTCATTCATGTTGGTTATCTTAGAGATGAGTCTATCATACCGCTTATTAGATTTGAATAATCAAAATTATTTTAGTGTTGGCAGTCCTTATATTGAATGGATGAATGAATGAATAACAGAATTCTATGCTTCCTAACTTCACTATATACAATTGAAATAGTGGTATTTAGATTTTTTGGGAGGGAAAAAGACCACTTTGGAAGATATAAAGGCTCCAGCTAGATAGTAAAGAATTAATTTGGTTGTGAGGTAGAGATGAAGAAGAAAGAAAGATATTCTAGGCTGGATAAGAGGAATAGGCAAACCTTTGCTTGAGTTGATTGAAATTTAAATGTAAAAAAATATGAAAAATAATGACAGATTTATTGTGGCATAATTTGAAATAAATATGTGGTTCCTGTTCCATCCTAGACATCCAACTGGTGTCCACAGAGAGTTGGAGAATTGCTTGATGTGGAAACGTTATCCCCACACTTACAGTGAGAAGTATTAGAGTAGAAGTATGAAGAAGAAACAACTTTTCACCTGTGGGTTGGAATCATGAATCATTTTCAAATTCAAGTAGAAAAGTACTGATTTGTTGCAGAGGGCTATCATTTTAAGTTATAGGGTAGTCATTTATAATTTCTGTCAATTCTGCTGTAAGCCAGCATTTCAAAGATATTGGATTTGATGGATTATATATATATATATATATATATATATATATATATATATATATATATATATATATACATACATACATATATATATCTTCACCAAATCCATATTACCTTCCGCCTAGACTTCTCCCAATATTCTCCTAAATTTTATCTCATCCTTCCGGCTACCACCTACTGTAATCTTTGCACTGATTCTCAAGAGCTTTTGTTATCCTCCCATTGCACTTAGTATAAAACCGGTCATCTCTAACATGGCCTCCCAGATCCTACACAATCAAGTATTTGCTCATGTCCCCAGGTGACATCTCGTGACATCTTCTCACTCTATGATCTAGGAGTCTAGTCATTCTTGAGTTTAGAATTCACCAGCAATTTCCCTCTAAGTTCCTATATATACAATGATCTACCCTTCATTTCATTTACTAGATTTTCTTTCCTCATTCTTCAAGTTTCAGTATGAATGTTGGTTTATCAAACAAGCCTTTTCTATAGCCCCAAACCAAGATGGGCCCCTTTCTTTCATGGCACTCTGTTCATTTTCTTCATAACAGTTATCGGAGCTCGTATTTGCATATTCGTTTGGGTAATTATTTGTTAACTGTTTCTTTCCAGTGAACTTGAAATGTCAGTGAGGCCAAGATCATTATGCTTCATGCAGCATGGAGCACAGAAGTCAAAAACTAATTGATGAATAAAACAACGAATATGTGAAATAGCACTTTATGAGGATTAGCCTGAGATAACTGTGCAGGATGTATTGGAAAGGAGGAATCACCAGGTAAGAAACCAGTTGAAAGGCTCTGGTGAAAGGCCTGGTATGTCCTTAGAGAAGAGAGTAATATGATGGTAGAGAGACTAGAGAAACAAAGAATTTGAGAAACATATAGAAGGGAAATGAGGATTTTTTTTTTACATTAGATATTAGGGTGCCAGAAAATATCAGTTATTTCTAAATGTTGCAATACTATTTAGGCATTTTAAGGTATTTTATTGTTATCTGTAATTTGTTTTTATTTTCTAAGTTCTCATATTTGTACATTTATTTTTTATTCTCTTTTCTGCATTTGTCTCTGTGTAGCTTAATCAAAATCAGTGACTTGGCAAATTAGACTGTTATTAATAATCCTACAAGACATCAAAAATATAAATTACATAAGCAGTTGCATTAGAAGTTTGAGAAATACTGATTATGAATCATTTGCTATAAAAGCAATTTGAATATATTGTGCTTTATCTCTAGGAAAGGATAGATTTAAGTTTCCATCCAAGTTTATGCCTAAT
The DNA here is from genome assembly GCF_007474595.2 of Lynx canadensis. Taxonomy (NCBI): domain Eukaryota; kingdom Metazoa; phylum Chordata; class Mammalia; order Carnivora; family Felidae; genus Lynx; species Lynx canadensis. The sequence goes on along the minus strand of NC_044303.2, from coordinate 149,382,047 downwards.
TTCCTAGAATTTTTTTAATAGCATCCACTCTTCAGTTTTCCCATCAAAAGTGAAACTGTCCAGATTTGTGTGTATGTGTGTATATGTATCTGTGTGTGTGTGTGTGTGTGTGTGTATAAAATTACTAAATTTTCCTAATTACCTTAAGTACATTTTCAGAAATAGACTGAATAGGTGTGGATTTTAAATTTTTTTTTTTCTTTTTTTTCAACGTTTTTATTTATTTTTGGGACAGTAAGAGACAGAGCATGAACGGGGGAGGGGCAGAGAGAGAGGGAGACACAGAATGGGAAACAGGCTCCAGGCTCCGAGCCATCAGCCCAGAGCCTGACGCGGGGCTCGAACTCACGGACCGTGAGATCGTGACCTGGCTGAAGTCGGACGCTTAACCGACTGCGCCACCCAGGCGCCCCAGGTGTGGATTTTAGATAGTAGAATAAATCTAAAGTTTATACCCCACCCCCAAAAGAAACATTGTTAAATTAAGGCCCTTATGTTACATATAAAATTATTGCTGAATGAAGTTATTTTATATAAATAAAATACATTTATGTTTACATAATTATGAAATATTTGCAGAGGTATGAATGATGCATCATGATATTTAATATAGTAACAATAGTGATATTTGTTTAACAGTATTCTTTTGTGATGGAAACATAACTTATTTATGTTTTAAGTTTTAAGATTCTTACAAAATATTAAATCTAAATTCTATCTCAGTGCATACTATATTCAAATGTGATGAGTTTCCTCATGAATAGGTCAACAGGAAAATCTACAGTCAGACCACAGATGATAGTATTAAGTTACTGTCAGTGTAAGAAACTAAAATTTGTTTCATGTTGAGCTACTGGCTAACATAATCTGTTTTTAGGTATTTTAATGTCCAGTGGAATAAAATATGCCTAGTATACTATTCAAAACACATCCACCATTTTGATTATATTTCCTCAGAATCATAATGTATGTGGCTTTGTTGAAGTCATCATGAATGTTTTATATCAAAGAACTTTTTTAAAATGTTTGTATTGAGAGAGAGAGAGAGAGAGAGCAGGTGGAGGAGAGGCAGAGAGTGACGGAGAGAAAGAATCCTAAGCAGACTCCACACTGATAGGGCAGAGCCTGATGCAGGGCTCAAACTCAGGAACTGTGAAATCATGACCTGAACCAAATCAAGAATTCAATGTTTTACTGACTGAGCCACTCAGGCACCCTTCAAATTTTTTGATTTGTGTGCTACCTTCAGCTTTCTCTTTATATAATAAAGCAAAGCATGTCAACATTGTTTCTAACCCAAATCTTCTCCTCTTCTGATAACCAGGCCTGATCTATGTTTCCATAGTAGAATAAGGAGCATGATCTGTTTCTTTGTCTCACCTTGCCTTTCTACCTCTCTTCTCCCATTCACCCAGTTGCTTCTGTTTCCTCCTGGGTTAAAAAGAAGTAATGTTTAGAGGTAAAGGGAGAAAAGCCACTATACTTAGCAGTTTTTTGTGGTCCTCTCTTAACCGCTGAAAGCTATTCAACGCCTTCTGCCACAGTAGGAGTCCAACCAGTGGTTCTTTCTCTCTCAGGTTCTTTCTGTAGAATCTTTGGATACCCATCTGCCCCTTCCCTACTCCCTCCACCCACCTTGGGCCCCTGAAGGACACCTGGATACTGCCTTGTCTGGCCACCTTTCCATGACACAACCTCAGTTCCTTAGCTCCATTATCATACTTCAGGGGTCTGTTCATCCTGACAAGCAGCCATTTTGTGAATGATCTTTGCAAGATGAGACAAGTCTAGCTATACTCAACCGTGTACATTTGAACTTGGAAAACCTTCACTCTTGCCAAATTGTTGGTGAAATGCAGCTCACACTAATGCAGACTTTTTTTTTTCACCCAATTGGCTGGGGCAGCTTCATCATCTATAATTCAACTCTAAAAAACCCATGTGTGTTCCGCTCTGATAGTAGTCAGCAAGTTTCTGCAGTTTACAAGAATCTATCTAGAAATAAGATGTATCCTTTCTGACAAGCACCTCCTATGACTCAGAGGAAGCCTTTGCTGTTCTCTTACTTAGTTTGAGGAGGAGAGTGCAATTTGTCTTTCCCCACACAGAGGAATGGAGAAACAACAGAATTGTATTCCCTGTAAAAGACAGGAAATTCCTGTTTAAGACTGCATCTTTTTTTCCCAACAAATCCCTTTCTATTATCCCAAAGTCAATTTCTCTTCTTTTCTTATATAGATCAGTTAAAATGTGGTAATGGGCTTAACTGTTCCAAGCCACATTTTATCACGCTCTAGGGAAAGGATCTACACTATTTATCGTATTTTCATACTTAACAATCACTCCTTGTCCTTATACAAATGACTGCAGACAAAACACTGAAACACTCATAAAAATATTCCATTTATCTATTTGTTATACATGCTCCTTATTGATAAGCAATTTGGGGCCTAAATATTTAAAATTAATATTTTCAATGTAGGTAAATGATTCAAAATATAACTTGTTAATACTGAAGAAATCATTACCTTGAATATGTATCTCCACTCTGAATGCTGAATGCCCTTAGGTAAAAACATAAACGGTTTTCTCTAGGTTTCTCCATTCTGACTGAGAGCTGTATTTTGAAAAAAATTTTATTATATTTAATAATGCTTTGATAAGTTATTTCTTTCTATTTGATGTCATCTACAGTCTCCAAAGGAGTAATATACATAGACATAATGTTTTAAAAATATTCTGAGCTATATTAATTTACACAAAAGAACATAGTCATTACAAAATATCTGTAACCTAATAAATTATGTTGTTTTCTTGCATGTGATTTATAGCAATTGATATAATACAGTTGGGATGGTTACATTTTCTGTGTCAACATGAATAGGCTATAGTATCCAACCGTTTAGTCAAATACTAATCTAGTAGTTGCTGTGAAGGTATTTTTTAGATGTGGGTAACATTTATAATCAGGTGACTTAGTAATAGAGTTTACCCTTAATAATATGGACTGGTCTCATTTAATTAGTTGAAGGCTTAAAGAGTTATAGCTGAGGTTTCCCAGGTTAGAAGGAATTCTGCTTCAAGTCAATAACATAAAAATCCTGCCTGAGTTTCCAGACTGCCTTTGGATTTTGGGCTTGTCAGACCCCACAACTGCATGAGTCATTTCTTAAAATAAATTTCTCTGTATATTTGTATCTATCTATATCTAATTTATATCTCTGTCCTTTTAGTTCTATTCTCTGGAGGACATTGTCTGATATGACACTTATATCCATTATAAAAGGCTATTATTCCTTTTATTTATTCCTTTTTTAAATTCTGCAATGATCTGAGGTGATGGAAACAATATGTATTTTACTAACAGCATGATCATTCTTGTTTTGTTATTGTGGCCCAGTATAAGAGGTTTTTTTCTTTTATCTTTTTTTTCTTTTTATGAGGATTTTATGGTTCATGTTAAAATCTAGACAGATGTGTGAACTAGAAAATCTATTTTGTATAACACTTATAAAGATATTATTGTATCTGCCAACTGTATACACTAGTGAAAAAGAAAACTTTATGGACATCTTGAAAAGTGAATTCTGTGAAATAAATGTGATTATTGAGATTCAAATGTGCAATACATGATATGGATAAAGATGACCTTTTCTATGTAGTTCAGAATAAAGTTGTAAGAGTACTTATTTTGCCCGAATGAAATTTGAAATCAATGAAAGAAAAAGAAACAATCGTTGCGACTGTCCCTCTATGAATTACCCAGTTAAAAGCACTATTTCAGATATAAGGGCTGTGTATGACCTGCTGGAAGACATGTGGGGTCAACTCTGTCAAATATACAACCATTACCTGCGTGAACTGTTGGTGGGAGAATGAATGGGTATAATCTTGGAAATATGTACCACAAGACTTAAAAATGTTCAGACCTTTACCAAGTATGAATTACATTTCTAGAAATGTAGCCTGAGAAAATAGGGGGGGGAAAGGGGGGAAAATGTGCTTAGTGATGTTTAGTAAATGTAATACTAAAAATGTTGAAGTCACATTAATTCTCACTTTGAAGGAGAATTATTATATTTAGAGCCAATCTTACTGAATTACAACAACTGCATTGAGGTACCCATTTATGACCATTAGATAGATTTAATAATTTACTTGAACATGAGTTTTTCAGAGTTTTTGGACAATTTATGAAAGAATGCTTCAGATTATCATATAATTAAACTGAATTTATGAATAATTGTGGCTACAGGTACATTTGGCTGGCTACCAAGTGACTGAAAGTTAAACTCAATATTTGGTTAAAACTGGAGCTACAGTTAAATATCAGCATCATAGAATAAATTTATTGGCATATAAGAGTTAACTGGATGATATAAGTAAATATAATAAATTATGATACTTAAAATAATTTAAAATAGTCAAAATTTAATGTAACAGAGAAATGATAATTTCTTGATTTTTTAAAGTCTGAAAACATTAAATTGCTACTGTGATTTATTAAAAAGGACATTTATGTTTCTAAAAGGGACTCTTAACTCTAAGCTGATGGGTAGGTGAATAAGAGCAAGGCTTTTACTTTGGTTTTAAATCTACCCATAGACAGAATTGGCAATGGTAATGCTTCCACCAAGTCATTAAGCTTTAATTCTTATTCTCTTCAAAAGCGATTGAATAAGGTAAGGATTTATCTCCTGGACTACAAGTTTTGTTTGAAAGTGATTATGCACATTTACTAATGTAATCCTAAAAAGTAAAGTTTATGCATACCACTTGAAAAGATGATTTAGCACTATAGTCAGGAGTAGACTGTTGCCATCAAGAGTGGGTGTGTGTATACATATATACATATATTTATATATATGTACATACGTTGTTTTTGCATTCACTTGTTTATGTACATTATCATTTTAGAAAAGCTCCAAGTAAAATATTTTCTTGAGTTCCTTGGGATATAAATGTATTTGCGTAAATATTTTCAAAGTTAATTTTCACTTTTTAAATTAATTTATTCGTTTTAAGTTTTGAGAGAGCCAAAGAGGGGCAGAGAGAGATAATCCCAAGCAGGCTCCATGCTGTAAGCACAAAGCCTGACGTGGGGCTCAAATTCCTGAAGGGAAATACGACCTGAGGCGAAACTAAGAGTAAGAAGCTTAACTGACTGAGCTACCCAGAAGTCCTACATAGTTTATTTTTTTGAGATTATGAATATTAGTTGCTCAGAAAGATTAGGATTAATGTATAATTTAATATCCATTATTGTGATTTGTATTATATTTTCAACTGTGTAATCATTTTGGTTCAAAGGAGATAAACAATAAATGAGATGACATGTCTATGCTATATTTTTCACATTTTTACACTGACTGGATATGATGATGGTGACTTACTTGATCATGAATTGTTTGATCATGTACAGTTTGAGGAATGCCAGATATGACATTCAATTAGCCTCCTAAAGGCTAAGACCAAAATGAAGGCCAAATAGGAATTTTTGGCTAATTAACAAAACCAAAGCCAAACATTGATGTTTCCTTAGCCAGAAGTATCACATGGAGGCCAGGGGCATTTGATGGATCAACATTAAGCCTTGGAAAGAGAATGATATTGTCCTTTCACCACTGTGTGCTCTTATATCAACTTTTTTTCCAGAAAATATAGTGTTTACATAATATAAACATATAAAAGTGTTTATATAATATAACATACAAACATAAAAAGAATGGCACACATTCTTTTGCTTGTGTGTCTTAAATAAGTTGTGCCAAATATCTTCTGGTATGCAGTGTTACGTTAAGAAGTGAGTTGGTCTGTTTTCCTGGATGGCCAAATTTCTTTACTTTTTTAAAACCTTGTTTCTAAGGCATAATATAGACTTTTTATTCTTTGAATCAGCATTGACTTATTTTAGAACCCGAACATATAACATAGAAAGTTTGAAAAATTTTGAATTTGAAAATATGAATTTGTACAACATAAAATTTCAAATATACATGCAATATTCAAGTGAACAAAATTAAAATGATAAACTGTAAATTTTCAAACCTTTTTGAATTAGTACATAATAGTTCTAACAATTTTAGCAGAGCTCTCAGTATTCTTTCCTTCTTCCTTCCTTCTCCTTCTTCTTTTTCTTCTTGTTTTTCTTGTGGTTGTCATCATCCTCCTTCTCCTTCCTCCTCCTCCTCCTTCTTTCTCCTCCTCCTCCCTTCTCCTTCTCCTTCTATCTCTTCTTCTGTTTCTTCTCCTTCTTCTCCTCCTCTTCCCTTTCTTCTCCCCCTCCTCCTTCTTCCCCTTCTTCGCCTTCTCCTTTCTTCTTCTCCTTATTCTTCTTCCCTTTCTTCTCCTTCTTCTCCTTCCCCTTCTTCTTATCCTTCTTCTTTTTGTTATTTAAAGTTCATGTCTATAGGATAAATCCAAAGCATGCTACAGTTCATTTTACACTTTGGTTCCAAACAACCTTTTAGATCTCATCTCTTGTCATACCTTCGGAGCACTCTTGTACTCTGCCTGGGTCTTTTAATTCTAATAACACCAGACTACTTTCTATTCTCCAGATTAAATATATGCTTTCTGATATATTTGGAATTTCTGATCTCTTATCTTTTGGAATTTCCTCTGCTAGAAAGTTGTTCCTTTGGGCTTCATTCCCCTGAAGTATTTGTCAAAACTCTAGTCTTCAAATTCCATTCAGATGTTGATTTTTCCATCCCCATATATGTGGTCCAACACTCTGGTCAGAATTTATTATCTTTCACTCTGTGTTTCCATAGTCTGTTATTTATACCTCTCTTCTAGCTTTGAAATCCTTTGACTGCCTTTCAGTTCACTGATAACTTTTCATTTATTCACCATTTATTCATTAATTCAAAAGATATTTATTGAATGCCTGTTATATTCCAGGTGTTGGTAATACCAGTCCAAAAAAGTATATAGACTCAAAAATGAACAAACAAACAAACGACAATCCCAAAGTTATCTAAGTCCTCATGGCACTTAGGTTCTAGTCATGACTAACTTCTGAGTTCTTTGAGTGTTAGTGTCACTTTCTCCAGCATGAAATAAAATGTCCTTCCTACATAGAACAGGTACTCAAAAGCTATGCCTGCCTGTTCCCCTTTCCCATAGATAACTATTTCTCTGAAGTTAACAAAAAGTTTTGTTAAACATGCCAATGGAGTGTAGAGATTATCTAACTATTATGAAGGATCTAAATAATTAAATAATAAATACCACTGTTTCAACAAATAGCCATTAATCCATGCATGCTAGAAGTCATATATATATATATATATATATATATATATATATTTACATTTATTTATTTATTTATCAGTTGGATATTTTTTTAACACCTGTTAGTTTTTTTTTTTTTTTCAACGTTTATTTATTTTTGGGACAGAGAGAGACAGAGCATGAATGGGGGAGGGGCAGAGAGAGAGGGAGACACAGAATCGGAAACAGGCTCCAGGCTCTGAGCCATCAGCCCAGAGCCCGACGCGGGGCTCGAACTCCCGGACCGCGAGATCGTGACCTGGCTGAAGTCGGACGCTTAACCGACTGCGCCACCCAGGCGCCCCCCTGTTAGTTTTTTTTTAATCACCTCTCCTAACCTGGGGAAAGAACCAAATATCCAGATCCAGAGACTTCCAAATAATATAAACCCAAAGAGACCCACATCAAGGTACATTATAATTAAAATGTCAGAAGTTAAAGACAAGGAGAGAATCTTAAAAACAGCAAGGGAAAAACAATTTATACAAGGAAACTCCCATAAGATTATCAGCAGATTTTTTTCAGCAGAAACTTTGCAGGCCAGAAGAGCGTGGCATGATATATTCCAAGTGCTGAAAGAAAAAAACTTCCTAAAATACTCTACCAGGCAAAGTTGTCATTGAGAATTGAAAGAGTGGTACAGAGTTTTCCAGAGAAGCAAAAGCTAAAGGAGTTCACTCAATCAGCCTCACACAAAACGTTAAAAGGATTTTATGTGCTTATATCCAACGTATGCTTCTCTAAGTTAACCATGTCCTCAGGCATGTTATAACATCAGTATACATATTATACATGTAAACATTGTCTAGTTTATACTTTTATGATGCAAAAAGGGTCCTGGGTAAGATCAGGGGCCTTTAAGACTTATGGAAGAAAGTAACATATTGGTTATAAAAAGACTTGCCTAATTTCAAAGAAAGATGGATAGCTTGTGTAAACCTTTATAGCCAGCTCCTTTATTAGTACTGATTTAGGTAGTAAAAGTAGACTGACCAGATAAACCTTGGAAGCAATTCCATCTAATCATATTGTAGAAACCTGTGAAGGTCATCAGTAACTTCAGAGAAGTTCCTTTTTTTTTTTTTAAATTTTTTTTTCAACGTTTATTTATTTTTGGGACAGAGAGAGACAGAGCATGAACGGGGGAGGGGCAGAGAGAGAGGGAGACACAGAATCGGAAACAGGCTCCAGGATCTGAGCCATCAGCCCAGAGCCCGACGCGGGGCTCGAACTCACGGACCGCGAGATCGTGACCTGGCTGAAGTCGGACGCTTAACCGACTGCGCCACCCAGGCGCCCCAGAAGTTCCTTAAACTAACAAAACCCCTGTTCTCTTTGTACCACACCATGCTGAAACCATGCTACATTCTGGCCACACTATTCACTGTGTTTTACTTCTCCTGCCCCTGCATGCTGTTTCTCTCCTTTTGAATTCTTCTTAGCCATTATGAATTCTGAATATTTCATCTGCAGCCTAGACTTCACTACGCATACAACCCTCAAGGTACAACCAATACTTAAACTATCTAAACCAACCTCTGTATATCTAATCTCTCTCTTTATACCACTTTGAATATCCACCTACATGATCAAGAATCAAATCAATTTTGCAGGAGCTAAATTTGTATTCATAACTGATGTCACTATAAAATCCATTGTTCATCTTCGATGTGAGTTAATAACCTTATTTACTCAGGCCCCTGAGTTTGGAATTCACATCTTCATAATCCCTTGCTTGAACGTAATGATCTTCCTATTGTCATCTATGTATAATGTTCCTCTCAACCATTTTCCACATTGCTAGAAATACCTTCCAGTTGCTTTCTTGCTAAAAATCCTTCAATGGCCTCCATTTTCTAGAAAAGAATATTTATATTCCTTAGTATGAAATGCAATTCCTGGTCTCATCTCCGTCTCTTTCTCTAATCTTGTTTTTCTCCATTACTCAGCATTACTATTATTCTCAAGGTACAAGTATAATAGGATAATCTTTCACATCTATTAAGACTCGGTTCAGGTGACACCTACACTATGAAGGTTTTGACAGTCTTCTGTATTGAGGCAAAACTAATACATAGTGAAAAACTATTTAAAAATCTTCAAGTTATATCAGAATAGAAGATTAATTGAACTATTTCTCACCTAGACTGAAACTCCCTGTTGTATATGCAAATGTATTCTCTCTCTCTCTCTCTCTCTCTCTCTCTCTCTCACACACACACACACACACACACACACACACACACACAGAGTTTTAAAAAGTGAGTATAGTACATGATGGTACTATACTATGGTATACCATAGTCTTATGGTACATATTAAAGTTATATTTGTTGAAACAATAAATAAGAGTTTAGAATAGAAGAGCTTTCACATTTCCATATTAAAAGGGTTTAGTAAGAAATTCACTTTGGGAAATGTTTCATATTATACTCAGTGAATAATTAAACCCTGAATTTATGGAACTCCCTTCCTTTGAACATAGATGTATGATATTATATTATATTTGTTTGTCCTTGTGTGTTTTTGAAATTATAAAAAAAGAACCTAGAATTTTAAAAGTACTTATGAAGAAAAAATATGTTTATAGACTGAGGAAATACCTTGGAAAGGCATTAATCCATGTTATTGATGGGAGTATAGTAAATTGTATAATGTAATAACACTAACTTTTCTTTAAGGAAAGAACTGGAGTGTTTTTAACCAAATTCTGTATGTTTACTGATTTCATATCCCTTTGAGATTGAAAGCTTAAGAATGATTTGACTTTAATTCTGAGTCTCACAGTGGAATAAATCATAAATAAATTTCTTTACAGTACCAAATAATGCTAAATTTGAGGGTCAGGTTTAAAATACATGTTTCTGTATTTCCCTTTTATGTGTGTTTTTTATGTTTCTGAAGTCTTTTCCCTCCTATGATTTTGTGTGCATATAGAAAAAGACCATAATCTTGAGTACTTATGTTTACTTCAGTATTACTTATACTGTCATCTGCCTTTTCATTGATGTAGTAATCAATTGATCGAATATTTGCCCATTATTTAATATAGTCAGAGCTAAGACATATTCTAAATGCTGAGAACTGGAAATACAACAATGAACAGCATAATGATGATATGAAACCTTATATATAGTAAGGCGGTTAATAGTAACTATTTATGCTAATGTGCGCTTGACTGCACTTGTGATAAATGCTACAAAAGGAAGGAAAGGGAACTCTGAGAGCATAGACCTATCCTAGTCTGCAGAGTCAAGGATGGATTTTTTTGATAAAGTTACATTTCAGCTGAGAACTAAGCAGATTTAAATCTAAGAGGTTGGTGGGGTATTTCTAGGGAGTGGCAGGAGGTGTTTAAAGAGTTAACAGAAGTAAAAGATGTCTCCAGAGACATTAATACAAGTCAAACTAGGTATATAATTTTAGTGACAATTAAAATTGTTGCTTATGTTTCATTAATAGGTTAGAGATATTTCGCATTAAGATAAGTCATGCAAGGACAAGATCTATCAGGTAAATTTAATGTAATCTTTGTTTAGTTTTAGATACAGATACTTTGGTATAATCACAAGGTCTCTGGAAAAATTACAAATAATGGATAGGTCAAATAACAACTTAAATGTTATTTAGACCAGACTTACAGAGTTACACAGTCAATCATAATAATGGCTCAGCACAAAGGATATTTTTATTTTATTGAAACATAATCAAATTTAATGTTTACTTTTATCAAAACGTTTATCTTCAATTCTTAAGTTTAGCTTTCTAATACAGACTTATGTGGCTTTACAAAAAACAGATACAAATTAAAGGGAACTAAAATGGATATTAAATGACAAAAAAACTGTTTCACTTAAAATTGGTTCCAGTAGAAAGAATTCCAAATGTATGAATTGTGTATAACGGGAAAGCAGGTAAAAGCATGAGTGGGAAAAAAAAAAAAGATTTGGTGCTTTACCTTCAGTTATTTGGATCTCTTGTTTGTAAGCTATCTATCTTTATGCCACCCTCCTTAATTTAGTTCTATAATGACGAATTCACAGAGTATCAAGTGGTTCCCAATGAATATTATACAAAAGTACCTACTATCTACGGGAAAGAAAACATGAAGAATTAGGGACCCTCAGAGCCATAAGAATGGGGGCAAACCCATTAAAAATGACCGATATCACCTTTCTCCTAGGTTTCTCTTGTGACAGAATATTCATGTGAGAGTATATTTGCTCATTGAATTTTTCAGGAAATAAAGTAAAAGAGCAGAGAAATGAAAAGCAAGTCATTTCTTCCCAACAAGTATCAATAATGCTAGTAGTGAGATCTCAGTAGTTGAGAGAAACATAAGAAAAATGGAATGAATAAAATATAGGACAAACAGAGGTCTAAAGAAAAGTAAATGAGGTGTGAAAAACAAGAAGAGGGCAAGAAACATAGAAACAGAAAAGAACACAAAGGAAAATAAAATTCTTACTTAAAATTTAAATAATAATGAATTTTCATCTATTCATAAATCATCAAACTATTTTGATTATCCATATTACTATGTAGCAGTTTCATAGCTAGTGTGGTTTTTGAACTGCTTGGAATCCAAGGCCATCTGTTTTTTTTTCTAATATAAAAGGTACACTATATAAAGCAAATGTAGTTATTTTCTATTTGAACACACTATATTACTTAATCATTGAGAAGAGATTATATCATCTGGACTAACTGAAAACCTTTCCCTGGGAAGGGAATATGCCACTGAAATGTCGGCCAACTTAATACCCAAACCCAGTCAAGTGCAGTCAAGACTCATATACAGCCTGGTGAGTATAGGGCAGTAGGTGTTTCTGTGTGTTAGCTGCATTTAAGCTTAACCAAGAGAGAGAATGGCCATATGAAACAGTAGTCACATAAATGGTTGTAGGAAGTGAGATCTAGTGCAGGCGAAAGATGACTGAGCTATGTATCAACTTAGGACAGTCTGAGGTGATAGAAGTTCACTGGGGCAGACCCATGATGGAATAATTAACGTAGAATTTTCATTTCAGAGAACTAGGCTGTCAAAGGTGTGTGTGTGTGTGTGTGTGTGTGTGTGTAGAGAGAGAGAGGTGAAGGTGGTTTATTACTCATAGCCATAAGTTCTCAGAAATTGCCCACAGAGCACAGGAAACCAGATGTGCTGACAGAAAAGGAGACTGGCAGTTCTGATTCTGTTATATTTCAAGTTGTGGAATTCCAGGCAAAACTCCATTTCCATGTCTAATCAGATGTTACATGTGTGGTTGGAAGGGCCTGGAGTTGCTGGTAATTTGTTTCAGTCAGAAGTAGAAGTAGGATTTTAGGAGCTAGGACAGAGCAGATTAGGTAAGAAATGGAGATCTAGCTGTGTGAAGATAGAAACTGGAACTCTGGAGGCTAGGGCTTACAGTAATAAAAATAATAATACATATTGAGCACTCATACCATCCCCTGTACTGATTAATTTATATGAATTGTTTTTCTTAATTTTCATGAGCATGCTATAGGGTAGGTAGCATTATTGTTCTCATCCAAATCATAAGGAAAACAGAATAAATGTCATGCTGAACATCACATAACTAGTAAGTGGTTAAGACATTATACAAATTATCTTTATTAGACTACAGAGCTTATATCTCCATAAGAACTGAAAAGAAAGTACTGGGGTGCCTGGGTGGCTCAGCCGGTTAAGCGTCCGACTTCAGCTCAGGTTGTGATCTCATGGTCCGTGAGTTCTAGCCCCGCATCGGGCCCTGTGCTGACAGCTCAGAGCCTAGAGCCTGTTTCAGATTCTGTGTCTCCCTCTCTCTGACCCTGCCCCATTCATGCTCTGTCTCTCTCTGTCTCAAAAATAAATAAACATTAAAAAAAAAATTTTTTAATTAAAAAAAAAAGTACTGAGGAAGACCGATTAGAAAACAACAAAAAAATAAATAAAAATAATACCACATTAACAACATCAAGGTCGACAAAATAAACAAATTATTTGGAAACAGATAAATACACCCAAAGGACACACATAATTGACTACAGTTTTCCCTAAAGGATTGGGAAAGATACAAAAGACTGTTGCATTTACTTTGGGGTTTTAGTACTTCATAGCAGTTTTTCATGGCTAATATCGTTATCCTCACTTTGCTGATATGGAAACTGAGACTTAAAGATAAGATCCTTGTCCGAGGTCATGAATTTAGTAGGAGGTAGATACAGTATTCAAACCAGACCAGTTTGTTTATTCTGTTTCAGAGCCAGTATTCTGAATGACTATACCATACAAAGTGTAGATATAAAAAATAATGAGGCTCAACATCCAAAGAAAATACAGAGAAAAGATCATGTCACTTTCAAAAACAAGGATGTTTTTAGTGAAAAAGGCAAGCAATGTACTGAGAAAAAAATCATTTTCAACTATATATCTTTTTTCCTTGCATGCCATTTCTCATGGCTTATTAAAAAAAAAACTACTAAATTTGACATCTATATTTCTGGTACATGATTAATTTTACTTCAATACAATAAATGTGCAAATCATACCTTTGACTTTCCAAATGACATTGTGTGAATTTTGTTTTCAATTATGTTTTCAATTATGAACACAGTCTACCTCCTGAGGTTTCCAGTTAAGATAAAAGGATATGTCACAGTGAGGAACAGTCAACTCATCAAGAGTCATGGTGCGAAGTGGGTTCTACGAATCCCTGCCAGATGGAATTATTTGTAATGATGAACGATCTCAATTTCTGTACAAGTAATTTAAAACTTATTCTCAGTTGTGAATGAATTTTGTATCATATAACAAAAATTAATTGTATCTGTTTTTAAATTTTTTTTTTCAACGTTTATTTATTTTTGGGACAGAGAGAGACAGAGCATGAACAGGGGAGGGGCAGAGAGAGAGGGAGACACAGAATCGGAAACAGGCTCCAGGCTCCGAGCCATCAGCCCGGAGCCTGACGCGGGGCTCGAACTCACGGACCGCGAGATCGTGACGTGGCTGAAGTCGGACGCTTAACCGACTGCGCCACCCAGGCGCCCCAATTGTATCTGTTTTTAAATGTATCTATTTTTAATCGGAACACTTGAGACGGCATTTACTATCATTGGATGCATCACTGTTCCAAAATATTTAATAAAAAACACACAATAAATGTCTACTAGATGACGAAGCAATAAAGCTGAACCATTCGAGTAAAACACAATATATGCAATGCCAGTATCTCTAAAAAGAACTTTGTTTTTTACATAACTAGCTATGTTTGATGGAAAAAATGATTTATGGAGAAAACACAAAACAAGATCAGTTTAGCTTTTTCTACTTTTTCTGCCCCTATGTCTCATTATAGTATCAAAAATAATTGGGATGAACTGTTTTTTAAGGTATTTTTATTATCCAGTTACTTGCATTAGGTCAGGGAAGATATCAGACGATGGTAATAGTTATTTAAAAAAAAAACAAAAAACAAAAAACAACAGAGTGGCCAGTACAGTCTAAAGGAAGTAACATAAAAAGGAAAATAATTAGTATGTCAAGTAGATAGGGTATCAAAGGATACTGTCAGAGTAAATAGGAGAAAAAAAAAAGCTTCACCTACAAGAAATTTCACGTGGATAGGTCAGAGGATACAAATAATCACAATTGTAAAAAAAAGGTTTTTCCCCTTTATTTTTTTTTCTTTGATAAATAAGTGAATACATGAGAAAATATTGTATTGCTGTTTATGTAGACTATGAGAGAACTGGCTTTTTAAAATTGGGACATGACAGCATTGCCTTAATTATTTGCTTTGTTTTAAATAAGTTATTTGGATAAAAATTAATTATTTTTTTCTGGCATTTAACATTTCCTTTAACAAATGGAAGAGTTCTTTCATTTCCTACATCTAACAAAACATAGGTCATAAAAATGCAAAAAGAGATTATTTGACTAGGTGAATATATGCATGAAAAAAATCATTGAATAAGTAATTGGTCAGAGTTGATGTGAAGCTTAAGAAAAAGTTAAAAAAAGAGAGAAAGAAAAGAAAAAATTCAAAAAGAGAAGGGAAGTTACCCTTTGTCCCTAGCACTCTGGCCAGTGTTCTACTAGAATGCAAGGTCCTAGTCTATTGCACTCTTGCCAGTGCTGAAGAGCTCTGAGGGGAGGCTGAGAGCTATTACTGCTATGAAAATGTCTTGTTCCAGCCATCTCCTTCTGCAGGGTACTTTTTAGTATCATTAAAATCAAGTTAAAAAGAACGACGTAAAATGTGGAAATGATGGGGGGGGAAGTCGGTAAAGGAAATTACAATCCTTTGAGCATTCATGTATGCTATAAGGTGGTGATCAGGGAAGATAAATATATATATATATTTATTATATTATATTATATTATATTATATTATATTATATTATATGTTATATTATATTAGTAATATATATGTATATATAATATACAATATATAATATATATATGTAATATATATGTATATATAATATACAATATAATATATATGTAATATATATGTATATATAATATATAATATTATATTCTATTATATATGTAAATATACATATATATATTTACAGAAAAAACTTAAAAAACATGGTAGGCAATTAATGTTACTATTAACTATTGGCATGTAAAGAAGTTACTGTATTTCAGATACTTAAAAAAAGGAAAATACTGAATTTGATTCTAATCAGAAAATGGAAAAGAAAATATGTTAAATTTAAAAATTCATTTTAGGGGCGCTGGGATGGCTCAGTCGGTTAAGTGTCCGACTTCGGCTCAGCTCATGATCTCACGGTTTGTGAGTTCTAGCTCGGCATTAGGATCTGTGCTGACAGCTCAGAGCCTGGAGCCTGCTTTGGATTCTGTGTCTCCCTCTCTCTCTCTGCCCCTCCCCCGCTCATGCTCTGTCTCTCTCTGTCTGTCTCTCTCTCTCAAAAATAAATAAATGCTAAACATTCATTTTAGACCTTTCTTCTTTTCCTAAGTACTTAAGGCTATAAATCTATCTGAAAGCTCTGCTTCATCTCCAGACCACAAGTTTGATATGTTTTAAAAATTTTTATTTCACTCAAAGTATTTTCTAAATCCCTGTATGCATATATTTTAATTTAGAAGTGTGTTGGATAATTTATGCAAGAATTTGGAGAATTTCTTGTCTTTCAACAGCTTCTAATTTAATTTTCTTTTGGTCGGAGAATATAATTTATGTAATTGTAATTCTTTAAAATTAGCATAAATTTCTTTACCACTAACTCTTATTATCTCTTTAATATCTGTAGTATTCATATGAGGTTCTCTTCTTATATATTATCTTCTGGGGATTGCTTAATTTTATAGATCTCTTCAAAGAATAAACTTTTGGCTGTTTATGATTGATTGTCACTTATTTTATTTTATTAACATTTCTGCTGCTATCAACTTATTTTCTTTCTCCTACTTCCTTTAAATTAATTTTCATCCTTCCAGAGCTTGAAGGTTAGTTTAGATTTGCAACTACTTTTCATTTGAAGCTATATTTTTTCTGTAAGCACTTCTTTAATAACAACTTCTAGTGAGTCATATTTTGTATTATTATTCAGCACATAAATTACCAATATCATGAATGAAAGAATGAATAAGGCCATCGATTGGATGCCACAATAATTGAATAAATAATGACAATTTTATACAGACATATTTGATAATTTAGATGAATGGAAATTGTCCTTTAAAGATACAAACTAATAGAGTCCACCAAAAACAGATAATTTGAGTATCTTCATATTTACTAATGACATTCAATTTGTAGTTAAAAAAGGTTCCAACATTAGAAAACCCTGGGTCCTAAAAGCCTCAGCGGTTAATTCTACCAAATGCTAAAATCAATTATTCATGAATTTACAGGAAGTGGAACAGGAAGAAATAATATTTCTCTTATTTTATGAAGCCAGGAATATCATGATAACAAAACCAAAGATATTATGAGGAAAAATAAACAAAACACTATGGAGGACTATTGTCATGGACATTGAGGCAAAAATCCTTTTAAAAATATTAGCAAACTGAATCAGTGATATGTAAAAAGAATAAAATACTACAATCAAATGGCAGTTATTCCAGGAATGCAGGTTTGTTTGACATTGGAAATCAATCACTGTAAACCACCATACTGACAAAACTGACAAAACATTTTAAAAAATAATTTGATCATCTTAATAGATGTAGAATACAACATTAGATAAAATTCAACATCGTTTATGATAAAAACTTTAGGAACTGGGAATAGAAGCAAACTCCTTCACATAGTAGAGAATATCTACAAAAATGCATACTTAATGGTGATGGTTGAAAGCTATTGTCTAAGATCAGGTAAGTGCAAGGATATCCAATCTCACTTATCTATTCAGCATTGTACTAGAAGTCTTAGCCAATGCAATAAACTTGAGAAACCATCAAAATACATACAGACTGGAAGAGAAGAAGCACAAAGTTTTTGAGTTAGCACTTTTTTTTAAATTATAAATGGATTGCCAAATTATCCATTTCCCCAGTAAGTCCTTCTTCGTATAATGTGTTAGAAGTGTTTAACACTAGATTTTAGTGTATTTTCTTATTCTCTCTTCATCTCCCCTTTCTCCATGATTTTGTATTCTAATTATTTTCTTGCTATTTATTAATTCCAGTGTCCTCTTTAAGTTTTGTGTTGTACATCTCTCTCCTTTCTCATGCTGAACATTTGCCTGCTCCTTAAAGCCCATTTTACTCTCAATGGCTATCTAATAGTTCTATATTAATATTCTAACTTTTAATGACAGATCCTTGATATAGCACCAAATTGCAAAGAATTGAGTTTCATAATGAGAATTTCTGTTAGCATGAAATATCTCTACAGGAGACATTTGAAATCTCCGAGGTCTTTCAGGGCATTTTACTTTAAAATTAACAATACTTTTAGCTGGTATTTTTTACTGCTTGGTGCTTAGTCATTGCTTTCTCCTGGCTAGAGGAAGGATCCTTCTAGATTGAAATTATGTCATGAGGTAAATGAAGAAAGAGGGTTTATTTAAAGAATATTATTCTTATGATGAACCTGGTTTTTGAATTAACATCCTACACTTAGCTCATGTATATACATAGCTAAGTCTTACATAGAAAATTTGTATTACCTATCTAACATTACATTAAAAAAATCAATTTATGGACTGCATATTGCCTGTTGGGTATAGGCACTCATAGAGACAAATAAATTTGTTTTCCCCACTTATCCTTTTTAAAAAACTGTATCTCACATTATCTCTCTTACATTTAGAAATATTATATACATAGTCCATGAATATTCATAAGGTGGAAAGCTCTCCTTTTAACCACTTTACTTAGGCCTGATTTTATTGATATCTGTGTTAGAGGATTCGGTGGACTTAGGAAAAAAAAGAAAAAAAGACCTGACTTCTAATTAAGCTCCTCCCAGTTTTGTAATAAAAATATTTATTTTAATAATCGTAGTAGCAGCATGATATCAACAACAGCTACCACATATGGGGCATTTACTATATGACTGTGTTGTGTTTTTTTTTTTAACTTTAAAAAATTTTTTTTAAAGTGTTTATTTTTTTAATGTTTATTTTTCAGACAGAGAGAGAGAGAGAGAGAGAGAGAGCGCCAGGAGGGCCAGAGAGAGAAGCAGCCTGCAGGCTCCCAGGTGTCAGCACAGACCCCGATGTGGGGCTCAAACCCATGAACTGTGAGATCATTACCTGAGCTGCAGCCGGACAATTAACCAACTGAGCCACCCACGCACCCCATGGCTGTGTGAAGTGTTCACAATTACATTCACAACGATCCTATGAGATTGGTAAATTATTATGCTCATGTTTAAATACAGGCATAGGGAGACAAGATACTTTTCGTAACTTCACATAGCTACTATGTTCCATGTCTGTCAGCCTGAACTCAAAATCACTCTAACAGGAAGTTTATTTACTTGCCATTACTTCCATTCCAATACAGGACATTAAATTGAGGGTTTCAGAAAGAGGATAGTGTGGAAACCGTGCACAATGGTTTCATTCCCTGCTGGACTCAGAAGAATCCAAGAGATGGAAATACATGTTTATAAATTTAATTTGTAGCATAGTTCTATGGAAAGACACCTCTGTTCCTAAGTCAGATAAATATTGTTAACGTTTTTAAAGTGTCCAACCTCATAAAATCCATGACAGGGGTGCAATCAACTTGCATAATGACTGAAATTTAGTGTGTAAAAAAGACAGATTAGGACTTAGAAATATTGAGAATATCTTCATCTAATGTACTATCCCAGGAAATGAAGTTTCAGTACTTATGCGCTCATAAACTTAAGCAATTCATATAAGGCAGTTAAATATTCCAGTTCACCAGGGTCCTTATCACTGGCATAGTCAGAGTTGGTAAGAAATGGAAAGACCTTAGAGTTCATCTCACTTAACAGAAAGGAAGCTGACAGATTAAGCAATTTATGTAAGTCTTACAAGTAAGCTATTGACCCAGCATTAGAAACAGAATGTATGACAACGACTGATGTCTTGCTTACTATCTGCAGACAGCATGTTTGCTGCAGCAGAAACTGGCTCACACCCTGCTTCCATCCCTCTCCCCTTCACTGGCAGCCATTATTCTTGCACATTTTCATTTGAGAAGGCTCCATATCATCACTGATAAGAAATAATTGTCACCCTCAGCAAAAACGCAAGAGAGTGCACAGGGTTGATATTCTCATCCTCAAAATAATTTTTCCCCAAATCAGGGTTAAGTCACATTGATTCACAGGCATGAGCTTCAATCTGACATTGCCATTGATTGCCCTGAACTTGCCTGTGCTTTAGGAAAGGATTTCAATTTCTAGGATCTGTGCTCCACTTTTCACAAGTTGAAAACTTGCTCCAATTGGTGAAATAAAAATGACAACAAGGACTTTCCTCATTTCAATCCCTGATGTGACCTCGAATCTACTACTGTGCTTTCTTAAATAGCCAACTGCATCATCTCATTTCAACTGTGGCAGCTAGTCCTGCTGATATAATCTCACTCTGTCCTTTAAATTGAAAGCATTGCAGCTGTCCACCATGTTCTTGCCTTTCTAATCTGTCATGGCACTTTTTTAAATGTAGTTTTATTTTACTCAAGTATAAGCATGATTTAAAGAAAAGATGCATATATTAAATATTCCCATAGGACAAGCTATTACTTATTCAATAAACAGTGAATATGTGCACATAAGACATTCAGAAATTACAATTCTAAAATGTACTTAGAAATCATAGTTGTGTGTACCATACTTTCTGGTTAAAGTATCTAGTGGCTATTGTGATGCCTAAGTTAAAAAAAAAGGTAAAAATTATTTCTAATACTCTCAATCTGTTAGCCAAACATTTATTTAGTCTGTAATGTAAGCAAGATAATTAGTAAACTTATTTTATAGTTCTATCTCAAATTTCCTTATAATATTGTTTCCAGATTTAGCAAATAAAACAATCAGATTACCTAGTTAAATATGAATTTCAGGTAAGCAGCAAATATTTTTAGTATGGATCTGTCCTAAATATTGCATAGGACATGTTCACACTAAAATTGTTTGTTGTTTATCTGAAATTAAATTTAACCAGGAGATCCATACTTTATCTCTGGCAATCTTAGACTCAAGGCAATTAATGGAATTTGCCATATATGTGGTAATCCTTAACTTTGCACTGGACCATCTCATCATCATCTTCTATAATAATAATTTTTCTAAGTTTATACTTAAAGATGAATTAACTTGAATTGAAAATACATTTTCTTTTGTGGCTTTTGGAAATCAATCTTACTTAACTCTTACATGTATACTTTTGGGTACATTATACAATAGCTGTAACAGATTTAATCTGATTGTCTGAGTGAATTGATTGCATTACCCATCTTTTCAATTAAATTAAATTAAATTAAATTAAATTTTTAAGTTTTATTTATTTATTTTGACAGAGAGAGAGAGAGAGAACGTGCAGAAGTGGGGGAGGGGCAGAGAGAAGGAAAGACAGAATCCCAAGCAAGCTCTACACCATCAGCACAGAGCCTGATGTGGGGCTTGAACTCACAAACTAGGAGATCTTGACCTGAGCCAAAATCAAGAGTTGGACACTTAACCGACTGAGCCACCCAGGTGCCTTGCATTAACCCACCTTTAAAAGAAACCAGGAAGTGGTATTATTATCTCTAAATTGCAAACCATCTGATTCTTTGATTTCTGTTTTTGTTGTTCTGGGTATTTCTTTTTTATAAATGGAGGTTTGATATTTTTGAACTTCAATATAAGTCCTTAATTACTTAGGAAAATTGCCTAACTAAATTTCTAACAGGGAGGAAAGACCTACTAGCAGCATTCTTTGGAATTCGAGAGGGTGACATCACTTTGAAATTATTCAGAGAACACTATTAAAAAAGGTCTTGCAATTTGCAGTTGCTAGGCTACTGTATAGAAAAGAAGTGTGAATGACACCTGCCTGTGCATGTAGGAGAGAATTAGAGCAATCAAATGGTTTATAAGACAGCAAGATAAAAGCTTTAATTTGCAAGCACAGGATTACCATTAATAATTATTTTTATGAATTAAGAAAACAGGGATGACTATGAAAGTTAGAGTTTTACAATTTTATTGGATAGAAGTGACTTAGGAAATTTGTGAATTAATGCTGATTTGAGGTAAGATTAAGTATAATGTGAAACAATTAAACATTTGTTCTGCTTTGTTTTATCTTCCAAAATAGTATAACAATCTGCATAAACTTTTATTAGACCCAAACTGTAATACAGTTTAAGTGCAGCAAGCTAAAGGGAATATTTAGTAGAGAACAAAATGAATCTTTGATGGGAAACAATTACAAAGAGAGTGTGGATTAGTCAAAGGATAATCTCTTAGCCTTACTTTCTGCTACACTTGTTTTTGTTTTGTTTTGTTTTGTTTTTGTTTTTTGATAATTTCAGTTTATCTGCTCCAATTCCTACTAATGTTTTATTGCTGTCTTTATAAGGTTACATTGAACACTATTTCCCCAGATATTTATCTGCCATTCAGATAAATCTGGTTATTTCTTCTCAACAATCCATAGCTCAAGTTTTTCAATTACATATTTTGGCAGTAATGTTGTCTTTTTTTTAAATTTTTTTTAACGTTTATTTATTTTTGAGACAGAGAGAGACAGAGCATGAATGGGGGAGGGTCAGAGAGAGAGAGGGAGACACAGAATCTGAAACAGGCTGTTAGCACAGGGCTCGACGGGGGGCTCGAACTCACAGACCGGGAGATCATGACCTGAGCCGAAGACGGCTGCTTAACCACCCAAGCGCCCCAGCAGTAATGTTGTCTTTCAAACAATTCTAAATTTACAGATATTGATGGTGTGTAATATATTCTTGCTCGCCTTGTTAGTTCATCTAAAAGCACAGTTACTGTTCAAAATTCAGACATTATGCTAGTCTCACAGAATTACAGTACCTGTAGAAGTTATCCCAAAGGATCTAGCTGGTCACTGGAATTTCGGTTTTTGATTTTCTCTCAAATATAGCTAGCAACTAAAACCAAAGTCATATATATACAATAAATACATAATTCATTAATGCTTTGCAAAAAAGTAATCTGTTATATGTAATTCCAAGAATAAAGAATCCTTATTGCTGTTAATAGTCTTTTAGTTATTGTTAGAGACTAAGTGTTTGCATCCCTCCCAAATTCATATGTTGAATTTTTAATCCTTAGTGTGGCTATATTTGTAAATAGGGCCTGTGAGGAAGTGATGAATGTTAAATGAACTCATAAAGTGGGGCCCTAATCCAATACGGTTAATACCCTTACAAAAAGAGGAATAAACACCAGAGCTCCCTCCATCATGTTGAGAACATAGTGAGAAGGCCATAGTCTGCAAGCGAGGAAGAGACCTCTTGCCATAAACTGACTATGCTGGCACCTTGATCTTCGACTTTCCAGCCTCCAGACTGTGAGAAATAAATTTATGTGGTTTAAGCCCCTCATCAATGCTATTTGTTAGGAAGCCCAAGCTGATGAAGACACTTATTACATTTTTTTCTAATAAATATTTTAATAAATATTTTCCTAGAAATTTTCCAAAACATGCCCTGAATTGCTATTATGGTATAATTATCACAATGCACCCCAAACAATTTGGTCATAATCTTCCAGTCCCCTTACTCTTCCCATTCCTTCCCTTACAAATACACTTATTATGTTATTATGTGCTTTAAATATAATTGAAGTGTGATTTCTTGAGAACTAAACACTCTATCCCAAGAAACTTCAGCTATAGAGTTACTCAATTCACTCTAATCACATGCCATTTAGAATAGGAATAGTTGTGAATGTTTTAACAAAAGAAACTTTGTAGGCTGCTCACATAATTCTGAGCAAGGTCTGTTGCTGATAAAAACAAAACAAACAAAAACTTGAAACACACAAAATTCAGTGATTTCCTAAAGTTTGTGCATAGAAGAATGGGCAAATTGGAGTAAAGACATGTCACAATCTGTGGCAAGAAATGAAGCTAAACAAGACGTGCCCTAGAATACGGGATCTTGAAAACAGTATAAATCTTTTATTTCCCAAAGCATCTACTCCAGAACCTCTCACAGAGTGGGTAACCAATTTAATTCTTACCCAGTTAACCTACATGGATCTGTATGCCAATTATAGATTGAGTCAGTACTGCAGTAATGGAAAAATGAGGCTCCCAGTGATATTTCTGCTACAACGGCAACCTGAAGTATCTGCTACTGTTGTTTCCACAAGTCAGGTCTTTGCCATTGAGCTGATCCCTGTTAAAGAAGCAGAAAACATTAAGACTAGAACCTGGCGAGAGAAGACATTGTTGTCATCCCTCCACATACCTAACAAAAGATGATCTGTCTTCATGGCTGAACATGGTTAATGTACACTTTTTAAAAAAAATTTTTTTTAATGTTTACGTATTTTTGACGGAGAGAGAGAGACAGAGCATGAGCAGGGGAGGGGCAGAGAGAGAGGGAGACACAGAATCCGAAGCAGGCTCCAGGCTCTGAGCTGTTAGCACAGAGCCCATGTGGGGCTCAAACTCACAGACTGTAAGATCATGACCTGAGCCAAAGTTGGAGGCTCAACCGACTGAGCCACCCAGGTGCCCCTTAACGTATACTTTAATTAAGAATTGTGAGTTATTTCAGTTGTAAAGAGATACGCCCCATTATTGACCTTGTGCTGTTACATTGCGAAGTTTCTTGTATTGAATATACCTCTTCAATTAGCAAAAAAGGAAAACAGACTCGTGATTGGGGACCTTTGCGGTGGGTCACTGAATTGCTTGTTGAAACATGTTAGCACTGATAACTGCATTGCTTATATTGGTTCATGAGTAAACAAGACGAAGTATATCTACAAGGAGCCAATGAGGTTATGTAAAATCATATATTCAATTTCAGACTGGCACCATTAATTAACTGTATTTGCCCAATTTTAACTTCACTTAAATTCTATAAAATTATTACAAGTGTATGATTGCATTTTTCTCATAAACAGCCCTTTCAAGAAAAAAATAAGTAAACTGTGCCTTGTGTCTTCATATAAATGCATAATAATGATTATTGTATCACAATGTAATTAAATTAGATATCATAAAACTTCTTACAAAGGTAAAAATATATCCATGATATTAAATAAGGTAGGGCACTACTATAATGGAACTAATAATTCTACTAGTCTAAGAATATTTTTGGTCATATGAGGTTCCCTGGGAGGAGTATGTAATATAGAAATCTAATACAATATGTATTATGCATAAGATAAGAGACATTATTTATCTTTTCCCCACTACAGAAGCTTAGCTTATTTGGTTACACAGGAAACCTAAAAAACCTTACTGAATGTTTCAGTGAAAGTATCTTTGTGAACTAATATGAATGCAAAAAAAAAAAGAAATATTCTAAATTAATGTCTTTTGAAGTCAGTTTCTAAATTGATAAATTATGAAAATTTTTTTAAGTTTTTATAAAGTCTCATTACTTTTAAATATATAATAAAATTAATGTATCCAGTATTTATATGTAAAATGTTATTTTTATACAATATTTATCTCATATTTTTTAAAGCTTATTTTATTTTGAGATAGAGAGAGAGAGAGAAAGAAGGAGCAGGGGAGGGGCAGAGAGTGAGAGAATCCCAAGCAGGTTGACACAGAACTCAGTCTCATGAACTGTGAGATCATGACCTCAGCTGAAATCAAGAGTTTGACACTTAACAAACTGAGCCATGCAGGTGCCCCTTGCCTCATATTTTACATAAAATATAAAATATTACAGGACTAGCTAAAGTGTCTGCCTTATCTCACTCTTTTCTTCTCTGCTTGAACCATTATCCTGAAGTTGTTTATTCTCTCTAAGCATGATTATATTTTTCACTACCTATTTATGTCCCCTAAAATATATAGTACTATTCTGTGTGTTTATAAAATTTACATAATTGCTATCATACTGTAAATATTCTTTTGCAATTTTCTATTTTCTGTCAGCATTATGTTTTTGAGATTAGCCTTCTTGATACTTATAGATGTAGTTTATTCTTGTTAACTGATTTATGGAATAATACTATATGAATATACCAGAGTTTATTTGTTACTTTATTGAAAGACATTTAATTTTTTCCAAGTTTTTGCCATTACAAACAATACTGCAATAAGAGATCTGCACCTGTCTCCTGTATACATGTATGAGAATTGCTCTAAAATCTAGGGTCAGAATTGCTGGGGTAAACAAAATGCACATATTGAACTCTTCTAAATACTGTTTTTCTAGGTAGTCATTCCAATTTTATTTCTATGAACAGTGAATGAGGGATTCCATTCCCTTCCATCCTTACTTATAACTAATATTAATGGACTTTACATGTTTGTCAGTGTGATGGATGTGAAAAGGAAACTTACTGGTTAGTTTTTCTTTATCCTTATTACTATTGTGCTTGAGTATACATATATATTTCATATATTGATTAGCCATCATAGTTCTGCTTCTGTGACTTGCTTGTATATTCTTTATCCATGTTCCATTGAGTTCACTGTCTTTACTCATTGAACTGTGGAAGTTTTTTGTTTAATTTTTAATAAAGTAATTTAAATAAATTCCATACATGGATCTATTGCAAAACATTCTCCCTAAGTTTTTACAAATTTTAATTTTTAATAAATTTGTATCCTTTTTTTTTTAATTCAAGTTAGTTAACATACAGTGTAGTCTTGGCTTCAGGAGTCGAACTCAGTGATTCAGAGTACTCATCCCAAAAAGTGCCCTCCTTAATGCCCATTGCCCATTTAACACATTCCCTCACCCACCTCCCCTCCAGCAACCCTCCATTGATTCTCTGTATTTAAGAGTCTTTTATGATTTGCCTCCCTCTGTTCTTATCTTATTTTTTCTTCCCTTTCTCTATGTTCACCTGTTGAGTTTCTCAAATTCCACATATGCACAAAAACACACATAGATCAATGGATTAGAATACAGAAGCAGAAATAGACCCACAAATATATGGCCAACTAATCTTCAACAAAGGAGGAAAGAGTATCCAATGGAAAAAAGACAGCCATTTTAGCAAATGGTGCTGGGAGAACTGGACAGTGACATTCAGAAGAATGAAGTTAGACCACCTTCTCACACCATAAACAAAAATAAACTCAAAATGGATGAAAGACCTAAATGTTAAGACAGGAAACCATCAAAATCCTACAGGAGAAAACAGGCAGCAACCTCTTTGACCTAACTGTTAATATTTTGAAATAAATCAATATTTTCCTTTCTTATTTATGCATTTAATCCTTGGTTAAGACATCCTCCTTTAGAAAGGGTCAGAAATACTTGTGTTCTATATTCTAGTAAGTTGATAAAGTTTTGCTGTTTACATTTTTATCTTTAATCCATCTGGACCTTGTTTTCAGAATGAGATGGGGAATCTATTTTCTTCTATCTAGGTGGCAGCCACTTTTACCAGTACAATTTATCAAAGGGTCCATCCTTTCTCCTTGATTTTTAATGTCATCTCCATCATACCACACTAAATGTTTACTCCACAAGGAAGTGGCATCATTTTGCTAGTTAAGTTCATTCCTGATCGGTTAGAGTATGTGGTCTGCATGGTATTGATATTTTGGTTTCATTGAAATGTGTGCTTAGTGATCTAGTACAGTACATGGCAATGTGTTAAAAGTATTATATTTTTGCTTGAAATTACACATATTCTCTAAATTCTTGGTGCATGACTTTATATATGCTGATTAGATTAAGCATCCAAGGTGATCTTTAGTATGCTTTCGTCTCTATACTAGATGTAGATTTAGAAACAGTTACATTATTTATCATATTTCTTTATCTGCTTTGCCCTTCATTTTTATACTCTCAATTTATTAAAGTTTATTTTAAATTACATTTAATACATCTCATACTAAATTCAATATTCAAAGAACATTTACTGCTTAACCTAAACTTAATTTTCCACAGTGGCCATGGAGATCCTGAAGGTGCAGAATGTGAAGTGCTGGTAGTAATATCACCATCAAAATTCCTTGAAAACCTCTCAATAAAGGGCACTCAGTTCTGTGTGTGCAACATGAGACTAGATCCTAAATTCCACATTGAGATACCACCTTACCACAGGCTGAGTGGCTAAGATTAACAACTCAGGAAACAACAGATGCTTGTGAAAATGTGGAGAAACGGGAACCCTCTTGCACTGTTGCTGGGAATACAAACTGATGCAACCACACTGGGAAACAGTGTGGAAGTTCCTCAAAAAGTTAAAAATAGAACTACCCTATGGCCTAACAATAGCACTACTATGACCTTATCCAAAGGATACAAGAGTGCAGATTCATAGGGACACATATACCACAAGGTTTACAGCAGCACTTTCAACAGTAGCCAAATTAGGGAAAGAGCCTAAATGTCCATCAACTGACGAAAAGATGAAGAAGATGTGGTTTATATATTCAATGGAATACTAGTTGGCAATGAGAAAGAATGAAATCATGCCAATGTGGATGGAACTGGAGGGTATTATGCTAAGTGAAATAAGTCAGTCAGAGAAAGACAGATACATGTTTTCACTCATATGTGGAACTTGAGAAACTTAACAGAAGACCATGGGGGCTGTGATGGCTTCATTCCCATGTGGGTTATTCCTTTCTCTTGCATGCCAGGAAGAGGGTCAGAGAGAATAATTTGAGCTGGGGCATTTATTCCCCATACTTCATATTTTAATATCCTCAATGGGGTGACATATGGGAGGAATACTTCCATATTATCTCCACATTCTATTAACTTTTTCCCCAGGGGAGGAGGGACTTATTTAACAAATGTTCCGGCAAGAAGGAATTGAAGATGCCCACTCCAGTAACCTCTCCCTTTCATATCTGTCTACCACAGAAAAGGTTCATTCTACTTTGTTTTATTTTGTCATTATTTCACTGTGGCAGTCTCTGGTCTTTTATGGAAGGACTGTAATTCAGTTGTACAAAGGTGCCAATGCCTGGGCAGGTAAATCTAATTGTGTGCAAGTACTAGCAAACCTATTTGACAGCACTGCTGAGGTCATACTCTCCAAACAGGCCTATCAGTAATGAATATGGAATATTGATCTTTACTTCAATGTGTCCAATGTCTTGTTTCTCTGTTAATTCTGAAATCTGAGGGAAGGAATTATATTTTATTTATTGAATGTCAACATTTTTCACATGTTCTGGAGTTACATTTTCCTATCTGGGTATAATTCTCATGTAAAGGTAATGCCTCTTTTGAATAATTCCAATAAAACAGGGAAAGAGGTGGTAAATATAGGTTTAATTGCTCCAAATAGAACCACATTTATCAATTTGATAAGGCATTATAATAGACTCTGTCTTAATGTGATGAGCAAGGGTAAGTGTCAGTTCCATATAAATCAAACGAGTGTGTACCTCAAGAGAACTGTCTTCAGAAGAAAGGGTTTAAAGATGGAGGGTTGACACATCTAGAAAATACTCATACGGCATCGAGGGAAGACTTTGGCAATTGGATGTAGACCAAAGACAGAATGGAGTTAGGGCACATTGTCTTGGGTAACTGTAAATTGTGGGGTCATCATGAGGTTAACCCAGCAAATGGAAAAAAAATTGACCTGGGATAGGATGCCAATGAATTCAACTTTTAAATCATTTTTATTGAGACATAATAGCATATAATAAATAAAAGTTAACTATCTTAAAAGTTTCCTCCTGTCAGTTTACAGTCAATTTCCCTTAACTTCTATTAACAGGTAAGTATTGACCCATATTGTGTCACTATAGATTAGATTTACAATTTCTAGGATTTCTTTTTTTTTTTTAATTTTTAATGTTTATTTATTTTTGAGAGAGAGAGAGAGAGAGAGAGAGAGAGAGAGAGCATGCACGCATGAGTGGGGGAGGGGCAGACAGAGAGGGAGACACAGTATCTGAAGCAGGCTCCAGGCTCCAGGCTCAGAGCTCTCAGCACAGAGCCTGACATGGGGCTCAAACCCACTGCCATGAGAAGATGACCTGAGTCAAAGTGAGACAGTTAATGAACTGAGCCACCTAGGTGCCTGGGGGGCTCCATCTGTTAAGCATCCAACTCTTGATTTCAGCTCAGGTCATTGATCCCATGGTTTTTGAGTTCGAGCCCCATGTTGGGCTCTCGCACTGACAGTATGGAGCCTGCTTGGGATTCTCTTTCTCTCTCTCTCTCAGCCACTCCACTGTGCACACGCACTCTCTCTCTCTCTGAAAATAAATTTCATTTAAAAAAATGTTTTATAAAGGGAACCATTCAGTATGCACTGTGCCTATCTTTTTTTCTCTTAATGTATGTATTTGATATTCAGACATATATTTGAGTTATCAATTGTGTATTCCTTTTTTTTATGACTTGGCAAAATTCCATTGGGTGGATATACTACAATTTTTTTATCCATTCATCTATTAGTGGATATTAGAGTTGTTTCCAGCTTTTGCATTACAAGTAAGGCTGTTTTGTATATCCATGTATAAAGCTTTGTGTGGATATATTTGTGCTCCTTGGTGAGTATTTAGAGTACTAACTGCAGGTCATTTAATTAGTATATGTTTAAATTTATAATAATATTCTAGAGGTTTCCTAAAGCGGTTGCAGCATATTATATTCCCACCAGCAGGACATTAGAGTTGCAATGCTCCTCATCTACCAATGCTTGATTCTATTAGTATTTTTATTTTTTGCCAATAAGTTAAGTTTTGAAGTAGATGCTATTGAAAAATACATAGAAGAGATTTAGATATTTAATTCTGAAACTCGAGGGAATGGTGATCTGGATCATAAATTTAGAAATGACAAGTATATGAAAAAGAACTAAAATAATGAGAATAGATTAAATGATTCATATCATGCTTACAGAATAGAGGCTCCTGGAGATCAGAAATATTTCATTTAATAGAAGATTAGGAGTCTAACAGGCAGGCAAAGAAAATATAAAGATGGAAAGTAGATCCACAAGCATATGGAAGGATCAAGTGCACACACAATTTAATTATAAGTGATTAACAGTGTCATATGCATCAGAGAGATCCTGTAAAGGACCAAAATTTCCCCTCTTTAATTTGGCAACTAGGATGTTATTGTACCTTCAACAAAACTGTTTTTGTTTTGGGGTGCTGGGTGGCTCAGTCGGTTGGGCATCTGACTTCGGCTCAGGTCATGATTTCGCAGTCCATGAATTCAAGCCCCGCCTCGGGCTCTGTGCTGACAGCTCAGATCCTGGAGCCTGCTTCAGATTCTGTGTCTCCCTCTCTCTCTGCCCCTCCCCTGCTCATGCTCTGTCTCTCCTTGTCTCAAAAATAAATTTAAAAAAAAAAACATTAAAAAAAACAAAAACAAAAAAAACCCTGTTTTTGTTTTGTCCTTGAGCTGGCAATCAGATCACAGTGGGTAAGGTGTGATTGGGCAGAAATGAAGAGGTTGCAAATAAAAGTGACTGACTTTTCAGCATTTGTCTGAAAAGGGGAAAAAGAGACCCAATGAGTCACAGACATTGAATTGAGATCTATTCTGTATAAACCTTACTACAATGTCTGGTATACAGAAAGAAACAAGTAACTGTAACCCTACTTGTTTTAAGTGAGGGATTAGGAGAAGAGTATGATATTTATCTTTCAAGATTGCACCAGATGTCAAAAACCAAGCTGCCTGTAGGCATTGCAGAGTCTGTGACACTCAGAGCAGTTTCTCTTAACACATTCCATAATCCACAAATTTTATGAAGGTAAATGTAGCTTAATAGTGACATGAAGAACATTCATAAAAGATAAAATGAGGGTAGGAGCCCATAAATTTTAATATATGCACATAATAATCTAGAAACATCTCTTTGGTGACTATGTGGAAGGCTCATGAATTATTAGTACATAAGTCTTGAGAATGTTTTTTCTCTTTGGTTTATAAACTATGTTTTTATTTTATTTTTATTTTTTTAAGTTTATTTATTTATTTTGCAAGAGAGTACAAGCAAAGGAGGAGCAGAAAGAGAGAGAGAGAGGCAGAGAGAGAGGGAGAGTATCCCAAGTAGGCTATGTGCTGTCAGCACATAGCCTCACAAGGGGCTCAAACCCACGAACCGTGAGATCGTGACCTGAGCCAAAACCAAGAGTCCACACTTAACCGACTGAGGCACCCAGACACCCCTAAAGTTTGTTTTGAGAAACTGTCAGCAGAACCCTCTCTTTCTCCACACATGTTGACTTATTGATTATGTTTTTTTCCTGTTCAGACAGACTCAAAGGACAAGTTTCCAGTTTAAACAACTCATCAGAGCTCACCTAAGATGATGAATACAAATGTTGTTAGCCTGCTAAAAAGATTGCCTTATGTTGAAACAAAAACATGCAAACTCTCTTGGTTAACTCACAAATATTACTGTTTTTGTTAATATGGTAGAAAGAGAAACCATGAGGTTTAAAGGCCTCAAAAGAATAGAACTCAAAGACCTTTTCAAAAGTATTTTTCTAACATCATATTATTTAAATGTTAATCTTAGACATAAAAGTGTATCCATTTCTTTTTTAAGATTTTAGAGCTTACTAGGGTCCAATTTGCTAACGCTGGTTATCTAGACTTGGAACACTATATATGTGGGTAATTACTATAATTACCAATTAAATTACTCTTCAGATTTAAAGAATAAGGCACTTATTTCTGAAACCAGATCAAAAACTTCAAAAAATATTTTAAAGGTTTAAACAAAGAGCTATGATGATGGAATAAATCTCATAAAAATGAAAAATTATGGATTGATAAAAATTCACCTTATATTGTTACAAAATGTCTATAAAGTAACAAATCTGAACAGAATATAAATATGCATGTTTCTAAAATATATCTCAACGTACTAGGGCTGATAGAAATTCTATATGTAGTAAGAAGAGCTGGGAGAATATTTTAACATCTTACCTAATATTTAAACAAAATAAAACATACACAAATATATTTTAAAGAAAAATAATGTGAGACTGAATATATAAACTATTTAATCAAGATTCTTCTCTTTTTGTATTTTTCTTTGATAACAATGAATCATAGGCACAAGACTCAAATTATCAGCATACTCATAAAACAATTGGCTTATTTAGATCCGCCTGAACAAAAACTTTTAATAATTGACAATGATGAAGATAATGATGACTATTAAAATAAGCTACATTACATTTCTCCTTTGTGACAGACCCTGTTAAGTCATTATGTTAAGTCATTCATAAGTTATGTTAAGTCATTCATAAGTTTTTACCCGTTTGCTCCTCATATCAATATTATCAGGTTCATTGTGGTAGCTAAACTACGTAGTCTTTCTTCCATTTTTATAGAACTCATAAATGTTTGCTGAAAACATTGTTGCCCAAAAGAAGAACAGCATTTCCCAGCTTCATTTACAGCTAAGGTATGACCAAGTGACAAAATTTTGAACCATGTGATGAAAATAGTATTGTGTGAATCTTTCTTATTCAACAACCAGCATGAGCCTTTGCCCTACTTCTTTGTTTTTTTCCTCTCTCTCTTGTGCAGAGTATATTTATGATGGCTTAATTTGGAGAACTCCTCTTAGCCCATAAAACTTTTCTGTGAATGGAAGCCAGTGTAATACAAGAACAAGAGAAAGAAATATGAGAGCACTTTATGGATCCCACATGCCATAGGTGCCCTAAAGTACTGATCTGCTGACAGTTATATTAGAGATAACATTCTACCCTTTTTAGGCACTTATTTTTTGGATCGTTATCATAAACCTGATTCATATATATATTCACAAATTATTATATCTTATATCTCATATTAGCATTAGATTTCAGAATATGTACAATATAATATATATACACATATATTATTCCAATGTTATTAATGAGGAAACTAAGATTCAAATTAGATAACTTCAAGGTTGCAAAATTACTAAATGATATCATTTATCAGATGCATAAGAATCATTATTATGGATGTTTCACCTCCTCTTTCCCTTTGGGTTCCAACCTATATGGGAAACATAAGGATCAGTATGAAAATGAGACCCAAAGCGCTCTATTAAGACTATCCAATTTCTTGATAACTTCCCAAACTCAGACAACTAGGAAAACTGTGTTGGAAGAGACTGGCTTAGACATTGGCCTCCCATTCACTTTCCAACAACCCCCCACCCCCGAATTAAAGTTCAACTGGAACAGGGGCAGAAAATATGAAATAGAATAAAAACAAGGATAATTGGTCCTGTCTTTCAGTGCAATCATTACTTAGATCCCTTGTAGAAGTGATGCCCTGTGTCAAACACTTACAGTGTACTGGAACATATTCCCTCGGCCTAATTTCAGTACAGATGTGGTCGACAGTTCCGTGCTGACTGCTATCATCAAACACTAAAGAGTCCTTGCTTTGCTGTCCCTGGACTACACGTAAGGTCCACCCTAGAGGTGTAAGGAGAAAGCCTCCCGGAGCAAGCCCTGAAGGGTGAATGCCATCCTTTCTGTCCTGTATGAAGTACATTCTACAGTTTTTCAGAGCATTCTCCCTAGGCTGAGGCTCACTTCCTCACACCTGCCACCAGCTTATTAATATAAACTTTATTAGCTTTTCTTCTGTCCCTGTGCTACTGTCCTTACTATCTAGCTTCTGTGTCCTGAGAACACCTCTCAAGGAAACTCCCTGCACTCATATCTTTGTCAGACTTTATTTGAGGAAAGATCTAAAACCAAAACAGGTCAATAACTCTCACCTTTTTGATTAGCTACATTTCCCTCTTTTCTTAGAAGAGAATAAATTAAAAAAAGGAGAAAGAGACAAATTTTTTCTTCCATTCTTCCTTAGTGAACCTTCTTACATATCCTGAGTAGATGGATAAGAGAGAAATTAACTCACTTGGAGTAATGTAAACTGGACTAGGTAAGAGATTTCTCCTGAAATAAGGTCAGCCATTATGTCTGACAATTGTAACGAGAACTTTAAAATCTACTCTCATAGCCACTTATGAATATACAATGAAATACTGTTAACTGTATTCATCATATGGTACATTAATTATACCCCAGAACTTACTCATAGGTAACTAGAAGTTTATACCTTGTGACCACATTTAATTAATTCTCCCATTTCCCCAACCCCTGCCTCTGGGAACCACCAATCTGCTCTCAGTTTTTATAAGTCTGGCTTTTTCTTTTAGATTCCACATGTAAGTGAGATTATAGAGCATTTGTCTTTCTCTTTCTAACTGATTCCAACTAGTATAATGCCCTCAAGATCCGTCCATGTTATCGCAAATGGCACGTTTTTTTTTCCTTTCCTTTCCTTTCCTTTCCTTTCCTTTCCTTTCCTTTCCTTTCCTTTCCTTTTTTCCTTCCTTCTTTCTTTCTATTTTTTAATGTATGAATAGAAAGTCATGTTTTCAATGATTACAATTACTGAAAACATATATAGTAAATTTAATTTCCTTATGGAAAAATCATATACCAGTGAGAATCATTACTCATAATATCAAAAAAATCAATGGAAAACAGATCTCAACTCTTGCCTCAAATGTGCCTACATCTATAATTGCTTTGAATTACATTTTACTCAGCTATTCTCCTTCCCCAGTTTATTTTCAATTTTTACATGATTATTTAAAAAAAATTAATGTTTATTTTTGAGACAGAGACAGAGTACGAGCAGGGGAGAGTAGAGAGAGGGGGAGACAGAATGTGAAGCAGGCTTCAGGCTCTGAGCTGTCAACACAGAGCCTGACTCCGGGCTTAAACTCAAGAACCATCAGATCATGACCTGAGCTGAAGTTGGATGCTCAACCGCCTGAGTCACCCAGGCACTCCTGCATGATTACTTCTATGCAATATTGGCAGCTTGAATCTTGGACATAAGACCTATATGCAAGAAACTAATGCACTATTGTGTATAACATATACAACTTTATTTTACTAATAAACCAGTAGGAAATGTGCTGTGATGGGTAGAACATATACTGTTATATCTGTTTTAAAAGATAAATAGTTAACATAATGAGTTATAATTTGGCAAAACCACAAAGCTAGTTAGTTACAAACTCATGTAAAAGCTAGTTAGTTACAAACTCTTTTGACATCTTAACTAGTTTTCTTTCATTTAGATGGAATTGCTAAAACTTGACTGCTACATGAGCTTCCTTTCTAATAGCCCCGTGTTTCCTAGGGAGAAGGTCCAGGTTAATAGCTCTTTCCACTACTAACTTACTCCTCCCTGATGGTGAATTTCTAATAAGGAACTAATGCTAGTTGGCTCAACCACTTCTACGCTTCTTATTTTCAGGTCTGTTGGCCCACAGAAAGAGCAAAGCCTAGTCAACACTCTACTATATGGTAAGAATAGGGCCAGTTCTCATCGTATGGGAATATCCTGCAATTGTTCAACTTCTTTGGTGACCAAAAAGCACCTCTGTATGATTAAAGGTCTCATTGACCATGTATTTAAAACCACATTCTGTAATAAATTTTATCCTTAAGTCTAACATTTCGATCTCCCTCTGTTATCTTGATTCTTATTTATTTTTGACCTTGAGAGAAAGATGAGATTTTATTGCCTGCCCCACCAATGAAAATACAATAATTACTTAAACTTAAAGACATCTCAAAAGTTTCATTTTTTAGTGTGTGTAGTAGTTGGTTATAAATGAGTAAATTAAAATGTGCTATTGCTAAATAGTGAAAATATTTTAACTATTCCAGAAAAAAATAATTTGGAAAAGTATAATGCCAAGTCAAGTGAATAATCAAATGAATCAAAGATAAACTATGTTTGGGGATACAGCTATATAATTCATACATATTAAATAAGCAGAATGTCAACAACATTAGAATAGTCATAAGAGATAGTAGACTTTATCTAAATCCAATGTAAAATTATTAGTTCATTTGGTGCCAAAAGCTACTAAATTTATTAAAAACAGTATCCTTTTGTCCTCCTGCTGAAAATCTACATTTTACTACCAAAAATGATAGTAATCACGTACATATTTCATTACCATTAAAAGGAAACATTTAATTCCGACTGTGAAATTGGTTCTTAGCTTATGTGACTGTGCTGAAGTGTCCCGCATACCACTTATGTTTGAGTTGAATTCACAGCATTAAGCTTATCCTTATGAGAATGGCAAGTAGAAATACACTGTGGCACAACTTATTTTAGAAAAACACTATTATTTCAGTTATATAGGGAATCCTGGGACTTATGAAATATTTGACTTCCAAAAAGAAAATAGCCATTACTCTTCACTCCTCTTAATCTCCATCTGAAGAACAAAGAGAAAACTGAAGTCTCTAATTCTTGGTCTAATTTATCTACTTACACTTTGAAGGATGCAGAGTAAAGTTAAATTACTGAAAATATATCATTTCATTGCACTGTTTAGATAACTTGGTGAACAGTTTAAATTCTTTGAAAAATGGTTTTTTTAATGTTTATTTATTCTTGAGACAGAGACAGAACGTGAACAGGGGAAGGGCAGAGAGAGAGGGAGACACAGAATCTGAAACAGGCTCCAGGCTCTGAGCTGTCAGCACAGAGCCTGACGTGGGGCTCGAACTCAAGAACTCTGAGATCATGACCTGAGCCGAAGTCAGACGTTTAACCTACAGAGCCAACCAGGCGCCCCTAAATTCTTTGGAACATAATTTAACTCAATGAATATATTCAGAGAAAATAAAAGTGAAAAATTCATTTTGGTGATTAACTTAGGAGCAGCATATATGCACTACACATCACAGATAAGTCTGTACCCAAATAAAACATATCTCTAAATGGAGGGGGGGCATATAGTATCAAGCAGGGCCCCAATATGAAGATGCTAGTTTTGTATGTGTACGTGCATTCCTTGTACATTTTTGTTGTGCTTTATATGTGCATGTTTTCATTGCCTACATGTTAGGAGACAATTCTCCATGGGTTTCTTGTTTTTCTGTGTTTTGGAACCAGAGGCACTAAGTGTCGTTGTCCCAGAATATCTTTTCCAAAATGTGTAGTGAATACCTTTGGAAGATAGAGGCACTGTATCTCTCAAAGAGCACAGGGTAGGAACACGTACTGCCCATTATAAAATGATAAAGGTTCCTAAACTCAGGGTTCTTTTCCTGTAGTGCAACCCACTGAATATGCTGGCATGTTTCTAGGTCCCTATACATCACCCTGGTGGGACATCAAGGTGAGGGAAACTGAATCAAATATGCTAAAGTTCAAAAGTGTAATGTGTTGTGAATAAGACAATCCTTTGTCCCTGACGTTGGAGTTTCCTGTCTTCCGGCAGCATCTAAAAACCTGACATTTATTTGTTAGCTTGAAAGTAGGATTAAATCTTAGAACCTTCTAAGCTCTTGACAGTTTAGATGATAAGAATGGGAAGGTGACAGAGACATGGCTTTGAAGAAGTATAGTAATCCCATGGGATGATCTGAGGTAAGTCGCTAGCAAGTAGTAAAGGACATTTTCACCAAATTTTATGGTCTGTTGGAAAGTAAAAAGTCCTTCACTTTATTACATGATAATGGGAAAGAATTGGGGAGAGAGTTGCAGGCCAAGTACTGAGAACTGGGTTGAGGACAGTTATCCAAATGGTGTTCTGATGGTTTCTATCCCTCTTCTGGATAGGAAAATTCCCTTGCCAACCTGGGCTGGCAGGAGTTTCTGCTGTCTTTCAGATAACAGTTATACAGATGTGAACCCACACTGAGCATGAAAGGGAGAAAATTCATTACTGCTAAAGCTAGTAACAAGATGGATCATTAGAACTCTGGCAGGTTTCCTTGAGAGGTAAAAAGTGGAACACATATTATTTTATTAAGAAGAATGGCAACATCTGGGCCATCTTACAAACTCAATATAATTTGTAATATATTTTGAGGAGACTAGGAACTCACATTTTTATAAATATGTTGGAGTCTTGGGTCGCCTGGGTGGGTGGCTTAGTCAATTGACAGCATGAGACTCTTGATTTCCTCTCAGGTCATGATATCATATTCTTGAGTTCGAGCACCCATTGCGCTCTGTGCTGACAGTGGAGAGACTGCTTGGGATTCTCTCTCTCTCCTTCCCTCTCTGCCCCTCCTACCCCCTTCTCTCAAAATAGATAAATAAACTTATGTATATATAGTGTTTTTTATGAATCAGTAGCTAGTACCTAGAGGATGGGGACTTTTTTGTCATTGTTCATGTTTCATTGAGATGGGTAATCTTTCACAGATCTGGGCTATACATGGCTACTCAGCAAAAACTTCCCAACTTGCATGTTTCCAAGACCTTGTTGCTACATTTACCATTAAAACACTAGCATCCTGGTTACCCAAATTGTCAACTACACTTAGGGCAGCTGTAATACTTACCTCAGTTTAACACATTGGCTTACAAACTCCGGTCCCCCTCTTTTTTTTTTTTTTTGTAAACTGCTACTGACAATATGCCTCAATTACTTGCGAGCTCAGCTATGTGTGTAAAATAATTTTATTTTATTTCATTAATCCTTGGTATTTTTACTAGATGCCATATCAGAATATATAATCTATCTAATTAACCACATTTTCTAAAATATATTTTTTTTAATAAGCCATTCCTCTGTTCTGTAAAACCAGATTGGTGATCTGGGTTGATGTATGATAATTCTAGTGAATTCCATATCAATGTATGTCTTTTCTTTTGTTTAAAGCTAAATATTTTTCACATATAAAAGCTTAATTTATATGCCATGTCAAAACAAGATATATTGTTAATAACATTTGTTGATTTGGGTAGACGTATTAGAGTCAAGGAAAGCAAAATGAAATCTAGATTTTGAATAAAAAAATATCCCTCCCTTTGTGAGGAAAAAGATTACCAATGGATAAGCTGCTGTTTGTCTACTCACCTAGATGAGATACTCAGGACTAATTGCTGTTGGAATGAGACAATTTGCAGTAACGGTAAATATGATAACCTTTGCAAGGTAAAATTCATCTTGTTGAACCCATGACTTGCCTCCATAATACCTTAGTCATAATTTTTCATGACCCCATTGATCTATCCCTTTAGAAACTGTGGTATAATCTTTTATGCATGAAATAGGTCATCTTTTCCATCTCATTATTAAATCTTTCACAAGGGAGGGCTTTGATGACAACCCAGTATTTTCTGATTCTGAGAAAATTTTAAAAATCTATCCATTCACATGCTTTTCCCAAAATCTCCTGGTCACTTAACAATAATACTTCTAAATCTGAGATATCTTGCCAAATATAATTAGTATAGATCCTCACCTCAAGCTTATCTCGGTTTCAAGGCATTACGAAAAAATGAGACGTACTGCTGAAGACTCTTACATGAATTTCCTCATTCTCTCTTCTGCTTAAAAAAGACACTTAAATTCTACATCAGATTTCTAAATGGCTAGTGCAAGATTATTGGGCAATTATAAAATTAACTAAGTTTGGTATTCTGAGAATATTAATATCCTATTCATTTAACTTACATGTGTATTCAAGGTTTACTTGGTGTGATCTGCTAGATACCAAATTCAATTAATGAAGGAGTCAAAAAAAGACTTAATGACTAAATGATAAAATAACTCTAAGGTCATCTTTATTTTGATTATCACCTGGTGTCCTATAGTTTTAGTCTCCACCCATGTCCAGTTAGAATCCAAAGTATGTTTTTCAAAAGGAGAATTGGTATTTTCCAAAGAGAAATGTCTTTACTCTAAAACCATAGGGCCTCCACATTAAGTTTCCTATTAGAGTGTATCATAATTTCAATTATCAAAATGTCCAAGTGACAGAACTGTTTTCCATGCAGCCTATAAAGTTGGAAATATATATTTTTTTTCCCTTTGCCTTGGATCTGTTTAAAGTCAAAAGATTCTGTATCACCCATATAAACTCGGAGAAGTACAATAAACTATAAGAAATTCATCAAGGATTATACTACTTTCTAAATGGTAGAGAGTAGTTTCTAATAACCATCATTTGAAATGATATCTTGACATACTCCAAACTATTAGAATGCATAATTATTATTGAGATGATAGATAAATGTGGGATTTGTCTCATATATTATGAAAAGCATACATCTCATAAGGTGTGTAGAAATTTCTTGTTTTCAGGCCAATGTAAATGATACCATTAAACTAGAAAATTAACATTCAGTTGTGAAGATGGTGAGATGGTCAATTTTCTTGATGGATTTGATTGTGATACAGAGCCAGATAATTTATATGTCCCAGGAGGGAAGACAGTCAATATAAACTAAAGTTGTTGTCAGATTAAAGCCATGGTATTTTTGCTCATTGTGAGAATAAAAAAATATTTACCAAATGAATCTCTATATAGCAGATATCAGAATATCCATTTACTTCAGTAAAAAGACCATATTTCGAAGAGTCCCAAGAAAGAGACTATTATCCTTCTGTACATTTTATTTCTGATAAAAATAGATAATTAAATGGTGCTGTGAGAAGAATAAATATTCCTGTGCTTTGCTCATGTCTGTTCTAACACAATCTGTGATTTTACACTTGAGAAATAAAAGTTTCCAGGAGCTTCCCTTTTGGTCCCTTCCATGATTAGAGTTCTCAATCTGTAAGAATTTGTCAGATATTCTGGGACATTATTCTAACCATACACTCAGGAACCAGGAGCCATACCTACTGTGTTGCTCACAGATGATTTGGGGTCAAATTTTTAGTTAAGTTATGCTCTTTTGCCATGCCCATCTCCTTCAGTGATATTGTGTAACCTTAAATTTTGATACCTAGGTAAACCAATATGTGTTTGTATGTGTTATTATAGTTAAATACCATAATTTCAAGTGTTTTGTTTGAATTGGTCAGTTACCCTAATCAGAAAATTAGAATGATGGCAGAGAGGGAGGTTGCTGAAATTATTTATCTAGTTGATGGCAAAAGGAGTTGAATATTTTCTGTTTTCATATTGGATATTTCTATGATGATCCTAAAATATTTCCAATTATCAAACATTCCATCCTATTCAAAAATAATCAACTTTGTATTATTAAGAAAGAAACAGAATTTAGTTCCCATTATAACTGCAGCTTTATAGTTTTATTCTTTGAACTCATGATTTTTCTTTATACTCTGACATTTTTAAAACATTCTGTCATATATCGTAATCTGCTATTTACATATCAATTTCCCTATCTTTTCAGTATACAGAAACAGTTAGGTTTAAATTTTCTTGAGGGTAAGAACCTTCCTTTATTAACATCATAAATTCCTGCTACTCTCTTATGTAATACCTTAAGAAATTAAGCGCTATATAAAATTTTGTTGCTCTAAAATAATAAAAAGCAGGAAGTGCCCTGATGTATTTAAGTCAAAGTACCACCTATATGGTTACTTATAATATTTTCTGAGCCATTAATATTTTCAGGTATTTCACTAACCCCTTGCATATCTCTTCTTATTTTTCCTCCCAACTTTGTACTAAATAATAACATTAAGTTACTAAAGTAATAAGAACATTTATGCTAAAATACAATTATAATCAATATTTTACATATAAGAAATTCTAGACAGAAAAATTATGCATAATTTTTGTGTTGTACATTTAGCATTAAAGCTGGGATTTTAATGTAGGCAGTCTGAATATGGAGCCCATCAATTTAAAAATCATAAGATAATTCTAGATATGATCCTAAAGCTTAGATCTGATACTAAAAAGAGAGCATAAATAAAATTAAATATCAAACTATTTATAACTACACATGCAAAGATTCTAAATGGACTAGCAGAATTATAATCAAATGTCATATTATGGGGCATGTAGGTGGCTCAGTAAACTGAGCATCTGACTTT
Source organism: Lynx canadensis (assembly GCF_007474595.2). Lineage (NCBI taxonomy): Eukaryota > Metazoa > Chordata > Mammalia > Carnivora > Felidae > Lynx > Lynx canadensis. Next base: position 149,339,406 of record NC_044303.2, on the reverse strand, counting down.
TGATGTCAGCTCAGGTCATGGTCTCATGGTTCATGAGACTGATTGAGATCAAGCCCCATGTTGGGCTCTGCACTGACAGCATTGAGCCTGCTTGAGATTCTCTTTCTCCCTCTCTCTCTGCCCCTTTTCTACTCATGCTCTCTCTTTATCTCTCAAAAATAAACATTTCTTTAATTGTCATATTATTATTTTTATTATAATACTCCATTGTTATATTTAACCATCATGTGTCAATAGGTGCCAAAAAGAAATTTGGTAACATTGTTAGTAAAAATTGATTCATAGCTGCCAAACTTGAACTTCTACTCAATTATCCAATACCCTTTGACTATATTTATGGGTTTTTTTTTTCAGCCATTTAAGAAAACTCTTCACGATATTTTAACATGGTTCCTTCATAGACTTCTTTATTACAAGGTCTTTGAAGGAGCACTTTGATCTGCCATTGCTACCAGTACTTTTCCATAATAAACTGCTGAGAACTCTATTCTTCATGTCTCATAAGATCCTTCATGAAAATGGCCTATGCAACTGTCTTCAGCCTTTCTCTTGATAAAAGCTAAAATCTATTCCCCTAAAGTTCCTCTGTCCCACTAGAGACAGAAAGCATTCTGTGTTCTCTCTTCCCTTTTTCCCTTGTAATTTTTAGATTTATCGCCCTCCCTTTCTTTTTCCAACTACAAGTACAACATCCCTTACAGTCATAAGCGGTCATCATATTCCATAAAATCACAAAGAAGAATCTCTCATATCACAGATCTTGATGTGTGAAAACAATTTGGGGTATTAAGTATCTTCTTTTGTGAATATGACAGATCTTCTAAACTGGTAAATTTTACTTATCAGTATGAAACTAATGTATCTTATCAACTGATATTAGATGTTGGAATCCCTGTTATACAGGTAGTTTTATTTGGCCATGTGATTTTGAATGGAACATTCTTTTGTCATGACACTAAGAGGCAACCAAATCTCTGTATATGTTATATTGAAGTCAGAAGTATAGAAAGACAAAAGATTGAGAACCATAGCGTATAATCTATAAGTAGATCTATAATCATGTATATATGTAATATATACTTTATATAAAATATATTATATAATGAGTTAATATATATTAAATATATATTTTAGAGATCATCTGGTAGACAATTTTAGGGTTATAAGGGTAAATGCATTTTCAAGGATACAGTGGGAAGTAGAGCAGAGACTTTAATTTAGACAACCAGTTTATTGGGATTTCCACTTTATTGGCACTTCAAATTCACCAAAATTCTTTTATATATATCACATCTTCTTTGTCCATTCATTAGTCAATGGACATTTGGGCTCTCTCCATAGTTTGACTATTGTTTATAACACTGCTATAAACATTGGAGTGCATTTAACCCTTCAAATCAGAAGGCTCCCATTTCTCCACACCCTTGCCAATACCCGTTGTTTCTTATGTTGTTGATTTTAGCCATTCTGGCAGGTGTGAGGTGATATCTCATCATGGTTTTGATTTATATTTCCCTGATGATGAGTGATATTACTCAGCCATCAAAAAGAATGAAATACTGCCATTTGCAATGACATAGATGGAGCTAGAATGTACTATGCTAAGTGAAATAAGTCAATCAGAGAAAGACAAATACCATATGATTTCACCCATACGTGGAATACAAGAAACAAAAAGGATGAGTACACGGGAAGGGGGGGCAGTGGAGAGAAAAGAGGGAAACAAACCACAAGAGACTCTTAATGATAGAGAACAAATTGAGGGTTCACAGAGGGAGATGGGTGGGAGATGGTCTAGACAGGTGATGGGTATTAAAAAGGACACTTGTGATAAGCACTGTGTGTTGTATGTAAGCGATGAATCACTGAATTTTACTCCTGAAACCAATATTACATGTTAACTAAAACAGGTTAATTAAAATTTAAATTTAAAAAATGCTTTTAAAATTTATCTTAAATTTCTTGCTTATTCTAGAGATTCACCAAGAATCTGGAATGGATCAACTAAATAGTTATTTCTAGTTTAAAAGTTCAGTGGTGATGTCACTAAGATACCACATGTATTTGCATTTTTTGGGGGGGGGAGAGAATTCATTAAACACGATGTCCAAAAAGTCCTACAGTTGATTCTATTGGGTACTTTTTTTCACAGTGCAGTGATTTTTCTTGCCCCCTATAGTTAGAAAAAACCTAAAATGCAACTTTTCTAACATAACAAAAAAGTAATTGCTATGAACCTTACACATAGTTGATGGCATATTTCACAAGTAATACTATACTGGGTTGGTATATTAATTGTTAACATCATCTGTTTCCTAGGAAACCAACATAAATTGAACCGACACACTAAATTCAAACTTGGTAAGATCTACATATTTTATAATTGTTACTTTTTTATATTTTTATACATTTATTTCAACTTGGTAATTACAGAAAAAAAATCCAGCTTAAAATGCATGTGTCCTCTTTGCTACCCTGCTACCCTTATCTATGATCTCTCTGTCTCTCTATCTGCCTATTTATCATCTATTGATAATCCTAATTCTAGAATGTCAGAGTTGAAAGACAGACTGGATACAGGATAAAGATTACTTCTCAAGCAACGTCCCAGAAAATGCAGAGATAAGATCAAGATCCTAGGTACAGAAGCTTTTTGGAGGTAATATGTGACTTTTAAAGGCAAATGGGAGACTAGATGTACACATTTAGATTTTTTTTCCCCTAATGGAGGATAACTGATGGGTCTTGATTATATTTGTGAAGTGAACTTGCTGAGACTGGGGGCCTGGAGGAATGAGTCGAGAGGTAACGGTTTGAAACTACAAAACATGAGATGCTGACATATCAGTTAATATTAATTAATATTAGTGTAAACACTTAAATATTTTTTAATTTTGTGTATTTGACATAGTGTGTTAAACTGGGGACTTAAATTTCATACCCCCTATCCCTCCAACACAATATTTAACCTGAGTGAAAAACAATGAAATTAAGCTGAACAAGCCTTCAATTTAACCTTACGCTGCTTAAGTACTAGAATATCTTGGAAGCATTGAGGGCAAAGAACAACAGAAAAAAAACTTGAATAACAAGATGTAAAGTAAAAAATAACAGTCACGAGGTTGCCAATATTGGATAACACCATCCTCTTAGATTACTTGTCATGTATAATTTCTCTCCAGTAACAATGTCTTTGGACATGAACTTATGTGATTAAGAAATTACTGATATTATGTAAATTATAAATCAATAAAGTCATGCTGGAAGATTTAAAGATAGCACAGAGGATATGCAGTTACTTTACTTATAGTAAAAAGTGTTATTTGAGCAGAGTAAAGAATAGTTGAGAGGTCCATAGGACTCTTGCTATGCCATAAACTCCATGAGTAAGAGGTGTTTTTTCTTGTCAACAAGTACGTCCCTGCCGACAGGGTCTGGCACATAGTGGATTTCAATAAATATTGACCTAGTGAATGAAGAAATGCTATTTTTCTCTAGGCATTTTTCATAGCTATTATTTTATAAGCTTTAATACTATTATTAATTTTCATTCTGTTATGGAGAAAAACTTGTTCATTGATTTTGAAAACTTTCAGGAAAGGGACCTCTGGAGAATATCAGGAACATCTTAATTCACCTGATTTCTGGTTTTTTGTTAGTAAGTACAGCCATCTGGGAACTGGCCTTTAGGGCATGTTGCTCTTGAAACAGGTACATGCATAGAATATAGTTCTGGGAATCAGTATATGAGGGCAACATAGACTGGAGGCCTGAATTGGGATTTCATTGCAGGGGAGCCTGAGAAATAGCAGCACCTTAAGGATAGTGACAAAGTAAACATGGCGGTGTCCATCAATCTACCATATCTGATGCCACACCATGTGGTTGAAGAATGGCTACCTGCAGTTGGAATACATTTTAGCTGCAAAACAATTAAAAATTTTTTCCTGGTTTAATTAAAGGCTCAGAAAAGTTTAGGATATGTAGAGTAAGGGAAGTCTCTACATCATTACCTTAAGACACTATTTCATCCATTATTAATTCTTTGATACTGCTAATAACATTACATATATTAAACTTTGCTGTTAGGATTTAGGGGATATGCACAAAATTGTAAAATGACAAAAAACAGTTGGGATACTATAACAGTATTTGTGTCCCCTACTACATTTTAATGCGAACATTTTTTTTAGTGTCATTTCATTGTTAACTCATTTGTATTCATTGTAATAGCACTAATCATAATGAATTCATTTGGAATTAATGTGGGTGTCACACATACTTTCATAAGAATTCTACAGCAATTCAATGTTAATTTAGTGTTCTATTCAAATAAAGTGTAACTGTTTTAAGTCATGTAATAATCCCATTCTGTGAAGCTATAAAAATTATAATGGTATAGATTTTCTCCAGAGAGATGTCATAATCTCAGAAGCAGCATTTCCTAGCTTCCATATGCAACCTAATGGCTATGATCATGGGCTACTAATAACTCTCTCAATGATGTGTGGGGTCCTTCACTGGGCCACAGGTCAGCTACAGAGCAGGAGAAATTATGTCAGACTAAGGATATAGCCTCAGAGTGAACTGTTATTTATGTGGTCTTCTGGCTTTGGTGGATAGATGTGATTTGTATGAATTCACTTGTTACTATAGTTACAATAGTTCAAATGAGCAACATCCTTAACATTTTGTTCAGTAAAAGAAACAGGCCAAATATAAAAACCACCACTGTTGTGAAAATGAAACTAAAATTTTTCATCCATTGACTTAACTGTTCATTGTTGAGTGAACAGCAAATGTTTAGAAGAGTATTTATTGAGAGGATTAACAAGATAATAAGGTTATGTTGGTTTTTTTTAAAAATAAGTGGCTCGCTTAAATTAATAAATTTAGGAACTAGCAATAAAGATTTAGAAGAACAGAGAGAGAGGCAAGTGAGCAGATAAGGAATGTATTTAATGTCCAGAACATTTTGTTATTCTATCAGCTGTGTGAACTCGGGTACCTAGAATAGATGCTTAGAGTTGGACAGAGAGTAGTTAACTTCCCTAAAGGCCATAAATAACAGATGAGCCATGTACCAGTGCTCAGGTGCCAGGAGTCCTCACCTTATAATGTTATTTTGGAGATAAAATCACATGCAATTGAAAAAAAACAGTGTTAAGAGGCAGCGTTGCCTCTCTAGTGTATCTGGTGTCAACAACCCTAATGGGACTTAGCAAAGCTTTGTGCAAAAAAAGATAAAATACCAGGCTAGGCACTCAAGAGTTTTTGGAGGTTTGATACATTCTATTACCTCTCCCAATGTTGTATTCACACCCCAGTTGCCAATAAATCAGTAATTTGCATATCCATATAGGTCTCACATATTTTTTCCAGCACCAGTGCAATATGAGAATTTGAATTTTAAATATGGCAATTCAGTGATAAACTATGCTTATGAGAACGTGCTGATAGCAGTTGTAAAAATTGACAACTGATATGGAATAGGTCTACAACACTCACAAAATTTAAAAGGACTCAATTTATAATAAACTAAATTCCATAAATAAAGTTAATGATACTCATAATCCAACAAGTTTTTTTTCCTCTGACTTTGCCAATGAACAATTTCTACGGTAGAAGGTAGAATAGCTGAAGGCACAGAGCACAACACATTTGTCAAAAACAGAGAACATAATCAAAAGATCTAAAATTCATATAGATCTTGTGTCTTTACTATACATATCCATAATAATTTTGAAATAGCATCTGGGGAAAATCTTGTTGGTTGCTCTTGGGGAAAATTCTGCTAAATGTAATTTCATGCTGAAAATTCAACTCCATAGCCGGAAAGATATGGCAATTTTAAGGGTCTCAGTTATTACTAATCAGTTTCTTTTACTATGTTGAAATAGTTAGAAAATGCCTTTTTTCATGAAGAGATGTAATCTCATATTCTTACTATTACTAAATTGTACTACTGCAAATTTTACCCAAAGTATTGACAGTGTTTTTTAACAAAATTAATCCAATTCTCAATTTTATTTTCACTTAATTTTGTAAATGTCATGAAAACAATAAAAATTTTGAGTTGAAGTAGTGACAGGTAATTAAAAATATCTGCTAAATGAATGTAATTTGAGTTATTTTTTTTTGTATTATGAAAGAAAACAGTAAATTCTCCCTTACCATGCTTGGAATTTTAATAAGATATTTCATTTCTGGTAAAAAAAAATCTCAACCTTAAGCCTGAAAATCTTAACCATAAATACCATTCCCATGCCCAGCAAAAAAAATCTACAAATGAATTGGAATGGAAGCTTTCAAAGTTACATTCTGTTGATTACCAAATTTGTATTTAAAAATAAATATTTAAGTGGAAAATCCCCATTTACTACATTTATAGCAAGATCAATACAGGGTTAGCAACACAAGCAGACCCTTTGGAGGGATGCAGGAGCTAACAGTGCTTTGTTGTGCTCATTGATTGGATTTTATATTGTATTTGAAGTAAGCTTCTAATAAGTATTGGATTGGTTTTTAATTATGATTTATTGGGGTGCTTGGGTGGCTCAGTCGGTTGAATGTCTGACTCTTGGTTTCAGCTCAGGTCATGATCTCACATTAGTGAGTTCGAGCCCTGAGTCAGGCTTCACACTAGGCAGGGATCCTACTTGATTCTGTGTCTCTCCTCCCCTCTCCTCCCCTCTCCTCTCCTCCCCTCTCCTCCCTCTCCTCTCCTCTCTCTCCCTCCTCTCCTCTCCTCTCCTCTCCTCTCCTATCCCCCCCCACCAGGTGCATGCTCTCTATAAATAAATAAACTAAATTTAAAAATTTAAAAAAATGTGATTGATCAAAATTTTTCCCTGAATGTGTACTTCCAGGAGATGTACTTATGAGATTTTTCTATTTCTCTCGTTAAATACAACTAAAGTCCTTAGATATTATATATAAAACAAACATAAGACTCTGAAAGGTGAAGAGAAGACAGATTGTGAAGGGATAACACAGTGGTGAGTTCTCTTGGTTTTCTTTTTGTGTCATTTATCCTTAGATGGAGCAGAAGAAGCTGGCAAAAAAAAATACCAACAGTGTTGATAAAATTAACCCCAACAAAAGCTTGATCTCTCTAAAACAACCCAGACTTCAAAGGGTGAGTGGTTAATAAGCTGAGAACAACTATACCAGGGATTTCAGCTCTGCAGTAAAAATGGACAAACTACGGTACAGTGTAGGGAATATAGTCAAATATAGTAATAATGTTATGTTGATAGATGGTTACTACACTTATTATAGTGAGCACTAAGTAATGTTTAGAATTGTCCAAACAGTATGTTGTACACCTGAAACTAATATAACATTTTGTATCAGCTATACTTCTATAATAAATGAAAACTAAAAAAAAAAAAAGATATTTCACTGGATTGGGGGAAAAAAGACAAACAAACTATCGATACGTGAAACAATCTGGGTAGTCCTCTAGAGATTTATATTGAGTGTAAAATCCAGTCCCAAAAGGTTACTTACTGTTTGATTCTGTTTATGTAGCATTCTTAAATTATTTTAATGTTTATTTTTATTTTTGAGAGAGACAGACAGAGTGCAAGGGGGGAGAGTCAGAGAGAGAGGGAGACAGAATCCAAAGAAGGCTCCAGGCTCTGAGCTATCAACACTGAGCCCAACATGGGGCGTGAACTCACAAGCTGCAAGATCAAGACCTGAGCTGAAGTTGGACGCTCAACCAAGTGAGCCACCCAGGCACCCACATTCTGAATCTGTCTTAATGTATTTCATAATTTTTATTTCTTCATGGTCATATTTCAAACTTTCTATTTTTAGTGATCAAATTCCTGAAAAAAATATATTAATTTAAACACTGTTATTTTTTAAAGGTGAAAAAAAGTTACTACTAACATCAACACTAATATTATTGCATTGTGGAATGGAAACTGGAATCCCACAGCTGCAATTTACATTTAGATCTAAAACAACTATAACAGATTGTTGATTTATATGAAGATAGAGCATGTGTGTGTGTGTGTGTGTGAGAGAGAGAGAGAGAGAGAGAGAGAGACAGAGACAGGGGGACAGAGACAGAGACAGGGGAAGGAGAGAGAAGGGGGAAAAAAGCCCACATGGTTTTATACAATGTCCAGCGCTTGTGAAAAAAAAATGTTCCTAAAAATGAGTTGTGATTTGGGAATGCTGACTACCATCAGAGAAGCTAGGCATTCCAGCATTCCAGTCTGTTGCTTTGGTTGAACTAAGACTTTCTATGTGGGCTCTGGCATTATCACCTTTACATCAGCAGTAACAAATTTGTTCACTAGGATTAAATTGCCATATAATGCCATCTGAGACCCACGTTACAGAAAAATACGAACTTCTTAAGTACTATGCTTCATAAGTACTACTCATAAAATATTTTCTCTGGCAAACCCAGAACATATTGATGGACAATTTTGTATTAATTTTGTTTGATGAAATCTTATGACAGGATAGAATTTGAACTTTCCTCCTTGAAAGGCTAAGAAATATTGATGCTCCACAGTAAGATAATCCATGTTTTATATTTTGGTTTCCATTATCCCCTGACTCAGAAACTGTCAGCTCACTATGGCATGAGTAACTCTGTTTCAGAGCATGGGAAATGTTGGGGCACCTGGGTGGCTCAGTCAGTTAAGTGTCAAACTTCAGCTCAGGTCATAATCTCCTGCCCTGTGTCAGATTCTGTGCTGACAGCTCAGAGCCTGAAGCCTGCTTCAGAGTCTGTCTCCCTCTCTCTCTGCCCTTCCCCCACTCATGCTCTGTCTCTCGGTCTCTCTCAAAAATAAATAAACATTAAAAAATTAAAAAAAAGAACATGGGAAATGTTTTGAGTTCCATTTCTGATGGTGGTAATGAATTTAGTTTGATTCCTTCTGTACTGACTTACCTTGGTAATTTTTATAATGAATATATGCGTTTACAATAACTATGCAACTAGAATAAACCTGCCTTAAACCATAGATGGTTACGATTTATATTATTAAGTTTATTATGTGATTAAACCACACGGATGACACAAAAGACAAACTGGCTTCTTTTTCATGGCCGAATTGATGCCACCTACATGGCTGCATAACTAGGCGGTCCTTGAGGAAATAGTAAAGTAATGACCAGTATCGCCACATATGTCTGAGGATTTTGTGCTCAACACCAACCTACACAAGGTGACCTGCTAAGAAGCGTGAAATCCAGATTTCTCCCTACTCTCCCAACAATGAACTCTATAACACTAGCCTTGAAGGAAGAAGCCCTTCATCTAATTGTCTTCCCAGAGGACTCACCTTTTTCTAGCTGGCACAAAGGTTTATTCTGTGCTCTTCTGTGCCCTAGTGGTAACCAATACAATTATTTAACAAATACTCACTGAGTTCCAACATCGTATCATTAGCCTGGCGGCATTCACCGAGGATAAAAATAAATGACACAAGATCTGAGAATGTCACCAAGTAATTCATAATCTAATTTAAATGCTGATGTATACAAACACATAACTATATTATCAATGTATATGAAAAGGAGGAAGAATCTGATATACCCTGGGCTCTTAAAACGACAGTAAATTATTTTGATAGTATGCATCTTCTGGTATACATAATCATTCTTTATTTTTCTCCTTTCTTATATGATTAATTTTTTTCCTATGATATTTTTGTTCGGTTTTATACAATGAAAAATCATATTATTATTGATATAAAGGCTAACAATTATAAAATGGCAACTTAATATTCAGAAAATTCTTAATATTAGAATATAGAAAGTATTACATTTTCATTATTCTACCTGATCCTCATAAGATCTTGCAAAAATGCACATGTGTGATGGTTGATTTTATGTGTCAGCTTGACTAACTGGTCACGGGATGTCCAAATATTTACTTAAACATTATTTCTGAGGGTGTCTGTGAGTATGCTTCTGGATGAAGTTAGCATTTGAATTGGCGGAATAATTAAAGCAGATTGCCCTACCCAGTGTGTGGGCATCATCTAATCCACTGAAGGCCTAAAGAGAGCAAAAAGGTGGAGGAAGGGAGAATTTACTTCCTTTGCCTGCGTGTAGGCTGGGATATCCATCTTCTGAACTCAGACTAAAAGTTATATTATCAGTCTCTCCTATTCTCTGGCCTTTGGACCCAGACTAGAATTACACCATCAGTTCTCCTGGTTCTCGGGCCTTCAGACTGAGAATGGAACTATACCATTGATTTTCCTAGGTCTTCAGTTCATAGATAGCAGACTGTGTGACCTCTGAGCCTCCATCATTGTGTGAGCCAAATCTTCATTAACAAATTCTTTTCAAATATATATTTTATATAACATACATTTATAAACATAAATATTTTATATTTATATTTATTATTAAATTTATCAATGTAAATATATATATTAATATATATATCCTATTGATTCTAATTCTCTGTTGAACCCTAACACAGTGTAAATATTGTTAGAGAATCCACTTATATGAATAATTATTCCTCTTAAAAGTTCAATATAATCTATGTAGTGTTTTCCCACATAAATATATTTATGGATAGACATGAATGACTAATCCAGAAATACAATGTGTTAGGATTTTTTCTTTTAGAAAAACCTTTGGATAAAACTATTAATTACCCTTATTTGTTTCTTTGAATTTTTTAATGTTTACTTATTATTTTGAGAGACAGAGACAGAGTGCAAGCAGGGGACAGGCAGAGAGAAAGGGAGACACAGAACTGAAGTAGGCTCCAGGCTCTGAGATGTCGGCACAGAGCCAATGTGGAGCTCGAACCCACAGACCACTAGATCATGACCTGAGCCAAAGTGGGATGCTTAACCTACTGAGGCACCCAGGTGCTCCTAATTAACCATATTTGACTAGCAAGTTTCTTTCTCCTTCTCTAGGTTATTCAACATTTTTCTGCAGTTTAAATTGCGTAATTCATGACTGTAAAGAGAAGTTGGGCATGAAGTTCCAGGATAAATGTGATACATTTTGAAAATTACCAACATTGTTAACTTTTAACTCCTTAAACTTATGTCTAGTCCCAGGCTGGTTTATGTTTATGTACAATAAAGCAGTCTGTTTACAGGCACTGATAAACCATTTTTAGTAACTTTCAGGCTCTCATGGAATGGATCATTGGTACTTGAAAAATAAAAACCATGTGTAGGTAGCCTATATAATAGATACAATGCGAATTTCATTCAAAAGGGTGGCCAAGGATAACAGCTGACAAGCTTATTTCTCAACATCTCCACTTTCAAAATAGCTTTCTATGCCCTTGTTCACATTTTAAATGGAATTTCTGCTCAGATTCATCTCTGAAAGAGACAAACACTTACTGTGCCATTAGTGTATACTGCTCTTGCAATAGAGAGCCAAAGGCCAACAGCACTATTTTCAGCATTTTTGCCTCCACACAAATCATTATTAAATACAAGCTTCACTGATAAGAGCCTTGCCACACTTTTAAAACACATACTTCCATTTTTTAAGTGCACCAATTAAACCAGACTGAATTATAAAATTACCATAACACGTCTTTAAAGCTTCAAAAAAATTCAAGGAAACAAAACACAATGAGTCAGAAAGAAATGTTTGGTCTTCTACTTCTAAGGAATTGGTTAAAGTTAATTTTCTTTGCAGTGTTAAGAGTGTCAGAATTAGGGACAGGAGAGGAAATCCACACTCTTACTGAATATGTATGTATATTAAGCACATATGTATGTATATATATTCAATATGTGTATATGTATGTTAACATATATATGTATATACATGTAATCCTATATATCCTATATGTAGAGCATATATATGTAAATATGTTATCCTATATATATAACATATATATAATATATATATGTTAACATACATATAATATATATATTTAACATACATATATCCATATTGAATATATATGCATACGTATGTGCTTAATCTACATACATATTCAGTTAGAGTGTGGATATGTATATATATGATATATATATAACGTATATGGTAACATACATATACACATATTGAATATATACATACATATGTGCTTAATATACGTACACATATCCATACATACATGTATGTATATATACATACATACATACATACATATTCCAATATACTTCAATAACCAGGAGCTAAATTCTCTTTGCAAAACACCAATGTCCATATCTAAAACAATTATTTAACACAAAGACTACTGGTAACATTTATTTCAGAAAGAAATGAGCTCAAGTTTTATTTTCAACAATGAGAATTAAGATTAAGGTCATATACAATTTTTATGTTCACAGAGTCTGAATAAAAATTAAATTAAATTACTGCTTCTTTGGTGTATACCCAATACCTAAATGATATTTGAGCATCTGACCATCCAAGTGGAAACTCAAAAAAGTGGCAGTGCTAGCTGACTGCCTCTTTATTAACTTCTGCCTCCTAACAATCAATACATTGGTCTACCACTGACCCATAGTACACAATATTACAGGTAGTAGTCAAAGAAAATAAAATGCAACACTTCCATGTCATGGTCCTATCACAATCATGTCAAAGGCAAGTGCATAATCATTTCAAATGTGTCCCATAAGACATTAATGCACATTCTCACCACTATGCTGAGTTGGTATTAGTGCTGTTTCAAAAGACATTTGTCATATTACCAACTCTCTTATGAGACACTTATTTCCTAAATAACTGCAATCCCTTTGTTCTGTGTCATTAATTTTCATAGCTTGGTTAGCAATAAACTCTAAAAACAGATTAGGGAAGATACCATCTTCCAAATATAAAATTTTAACTGAGATAAAAGCACACAAAATATAGAAGTTCTTCCTCCTTTCCCCCCCTCTCAAAATTTTGATACTTATTAATGTCAAAGTTTAATTATTTGTCTGAAAGCCAAAGCATATACACATTGAGTATTTACCATAAACACAGCTTACTGGGCTCCAAATGTAGCTATGCATAGTTGAGCTCCCAAAAGATGGAAAGGACCATTTTATCTAATTCTATGATAGATGCCGCCTAGAATTGTGAAATGTAAAGCTTGGGGAGACTTAAGAAGTGGTCCTGTAGTTTATAATTCCATTTAAAAGGAATTATAAAACTGAAGATGATCAAAGTACAAGTAAACGGGTAAATGCTATCAAAGAGCTTGCAAATATATATGGCTAGATAATGAGAAAAGCAACCAATGTTAATTTAAAACTTCTACTTCACCAGATACTTCACTTGTATTATCTTCTTTAATGTGCACAAGTTAAAGATAAGGAATCTGACAATCCCAGAGGTAGCAAAGGATGGATATGGATTCAAAGTAGGGTTAGGCTGACTCTAAAATCATATTTGTACTAAACCTTGTGCTCTTTTACAAATTCTTCAGTCAGGACTAATAAAATGAAAAATTGATCAAGTGGCTAAAACAACATAAATTTTTAAGACACTAGTGTGATTCCCCCTTACTCATTAAAGTAAATTGTTTATAGGGCAAAGCAGTGGGAGATGTTGGAAAGCTAGTCTGAAACCAGATAACAAAGGAGATTGGATTTCTGGGTAATGTCTGTATTTCGCCTTTAAATGTTTTTTTCCCACCATAGATACGTATAAAAATCATTTATTTTAATTTAAATATACAACTATGGACCCTGACTGAGGCATCCTAAGTCAGAATCTCTGCTACCAAAATTTACAAATTATGGGGGAAAAAATAAAGAGATTCCCTGGACAGGCAAAATTATACCTCAAGTCATTAAAAATATATGACCAAAGGATTGGCATGATAAGAGAATAGAGGGCTTGAAGAAGATAATCTGTTGGTAACTGCCTTGAAGGGGAGAAAATAAAATCAGAGACTGGTCAGCAATCAGACATAAAATCATGTGAGCCTTGACCACAATTTGGCTGTGATAATGTAAAAGAGATTTTTTAAGTTTTCACTCATACATACTGTACTTGCTTTTGTTCTCCAAAGGTGATAGTGATCAGGAAGTTGCAACTAAATATACAGAATTTGTTCCAGGATTGAACTATCTTCCTGAATCAATTCTGGTGAACCATTCTAAACCACAGAGAAAAAGACCTAAAAATTATTTTTACTTTTCTTCCTTGAGCAAATATAATGTGCTAATCACCGCCTTTCCTGTTTCTTCACATCTGAAACATTTCTCCTCTACTTTATTTCTCTTGCAGTGTTTAGCCCAGGTTGCATTCATTCATTGTTTTTATTAAGCACCTGGCCTATGTTACAGATAGTGGGTAGAAATGCAAACAAAATGTAATCCCACTTTCCAGAAGCTTGTAGACTAGTACAAGAAAATGCTATTTTTAAATCAACTGTGTGATTAATGCTAGGATAGAAAAATTGGACAAAATATCAAGAAAATTCTAAGGAGGGAATGCTAAATTTTACTAGCATGGCCACAAAAAGCATCATAGGAGACATATACTGGAGTTAAACACTGAAATTTGAGAGGCTGCTTTATACGAAATCAAGGATGTGTGGTATACTCCTGCCTAATAGAATATCGAAAAAATCACAAAACTACACAACAGGTTGGTTCAGAAGTTATGAGTATATGTCTAAGACTAGGATATGAGTCGAAATGGACATGGAAGGGGTGAGCAATACATATACCTAAGCCTATATTTAGAGAGGCAGGTATACATACTAGTTGGTGAATTGTATATTGGATCAAGGATCCAATGCTTAATCCTGTAAGCAATGGGGAGCAAATATACGATTTATGATTAGATTTTGTTTGGGGGAGGAGCAGTTAGGACACAGGAAATACTCCAAATGACAGATAGCAAACATGCACTTCCAGCAGCAGCGATGACACTGAGAGGTGTTATCTCTAAAATCTTCATTCTCTGAGGTTGTCTGTCACCCAGTTTACAATATTTGCCTCCGATTATAAGAGACAGATACCTAACTTTTGTTGTATGTATTCTTCATCAGTCTCACCTCACTTTAATTTTCAGGGAATAAAATTTGCCTAATTTCTCTGTTGGGCAATTTTTTTTTCTATTTTGCCATCGTATTTTACTTTTTCAATAAGTATATAAAGAAGTGTCAATATTATTATTTTTTGACTAGTTAAGTCATTTTTGGTTTGTAGTCACCCTTCAGAAATGCATACTTTGTAGTATCTTATCTTAAAAGGAGACATGCAAATCAAATGCACTGTCCTCAAAGTGTCTTTTTTTTTTTTTTTTTTTTTTTTTTTAACATCACCCAGTGTCAGCATGCAAATAGGATCAGCAGCTAAGAACAAAGAGTTGTTGTGGTGGCATTCTGGCTATCCCCTGTGACTGGCATTATCAGGACCCTTCCTACCTACTGGAACTTAGACACAGGGCCAAGGTCAGTGAAATATGTCTTCACTGGGCTGCTCTAATGTTTAGCAAATAAATGCCATTAAGGACATCTTTGAAATTCTTTAAAGGATTGGATTAGACTTTTATTTAATTATTCATTCTCATCAGAACTAAACAGCTACATCTGACTATGATTTCATCTACAAAGTAAACATTAAATATTTGTTGAATGCATTCGAATAAGTTAGTTACTTTTGAAAATTCCTTATAAAGAGAAAATGCAAAGGAATGGTGATATTCCAGGGCAATAATCACATCTCCTTGAATGTGATACTTTGTCTACTGTGGAAGTTAATAGTGATCACTAACTTGCTATCTGTTGATGAGAGTCTTTTCTTTTTCATTTATTTTTGAGTAGTTGGTTCATTTTATAGCTAATTTTGCATAATTGCATTAACAGCTACAGTTTTGAAACTGAATCAATTTATAACTAATTGCTAAAACTCTCAATTCTCCTTAAGGCTAATAAAAGGAATTTTACTGTGACACAAAGTTATTTAATAAACTAATAAACGTGGGAAAGAGGGAAATGCACAAGAACCTTATTTCTTGAAAACTCTTTGTTGCATACATTTATCTTGTATAATTACCACTTGGTGTAATTAATATCATCCTGCATACATTTATCTTTTCAGCATAGAGAGGCTATTATTCTCTTACTAGGATGTTTTTCTGCCTATGGCAGTCAATTAAGGGGAGATTTAAGGAAAAACACATATAGAAACAGAATACTTTGCAATGTGATTCTTTGCATTCATATGCAGTTTGAAACGATTTACAAGTGTTCTTGTATTAGGCTCCCATTTGATGATGGTGGAGCACAGATACTAGATATATTTTGAGGGGGAAACTCTAGCTTTTGCACTGTACAGAACTGAGAGTATATAAAAAACTGAATACCTCTAGAACCTTTATTCTGAACCTACTAAAACACAATATTTTTTTCAGTGTCTGGATTATACTCTACTCTGATTAATGTGAAACATTTAAGGAGGATCTGAAAGATTCCATTAACTTTCGGTTACTGGATTGCTGGAAAGATTATTTTCTTTTACCATTCTCTACCTTTTTGCGTTGTTCTTTCTTTTCTTTCTTTCTTTCTTTCTTTCTTTCTTTCTTTCTTTCTTTCTTTCTTTCTTAAAGATTGTTTATTTTGAAAGAGAGATAGAGTTCATGAGCTGGGGAGGGGCAGAGAGAAAAGGAGAGAGAAAATCTCAAGCAGGCTCCATGATGTGGGGCTTGATTCTATGAACCGTGAGATCATAACCTGAGCTGAAACCAAGAATCAGACACTTAACAGGCTGAGCCACCCAGGCAACCTACCCTGTACTTTCTTCTACAACAGACTCCAGACCAACATTTCTTCTCTCATTTTAGAAAAACAAGTTACAAAAAAAAATCAAGATTCAAAGAAATGCTTTCTGGAAGAAATTTATTTTTATTTCCTTCTTTAAATAACATGATCAAAAATTTTATGTCATATGGCTTTCTTCTTTAAGTGTGTGTATTAAGCCCTTAAGGAAAAGTAAGACCAGATGTCTCTGTGCCACCCTGTGCTTTCAAACATATTGAATTTTTGTTATTACTATTCATAGAGTATTGTGTTCAGCTTGTTAGCTGGTGATCTCCTCAGTAGTTTTTCAAGCTATAAATAATTTATCTTAGATTTGTGTGGATAGTAATATAATTAAATAAGTCTATTATTCAATTACTACATCAAATTATTTGAGGTTGTTTTATTGGACAGAACTTAGTAATTTTACTTGATAGGAAAAGTACTTCCATAAAACTTTCAATGAATCAAAGTCACAATTTTGCCATTAAATGACTTTGCTGTATATGTTTGTTTTTGGACCTTATTGATTGAGTTATGTAATGAGTACTTATGCAAATAATCGTCTCAAAAATTTTCAATCTCACACAAAGGAATACATGGTGCCTTGTAAAAAGGTTCCACCTCCTCTAGTACTCAAAGTCTCATCTTAAATGCAGATCATTAATGAATTTGTGGAAACAAAATAGATATCTCATAGTATCTCATTCCATCACTACTGTGTAAGTGGTTCTGCATACTATACACCCAGTAACCTGCTCCTAATTTCCATTCAATTAAAGATGCTGTAAGGTCTCTGGATTTATAGGTCTTACTAGTTATCTTCTACTAAATTTCATGTTTGAGGCCCTACTATAATTGCATTTGCAGGTTGCTTTAGTTTCAGAAATATGGTGAATATGGAAACAAAACATATCTCATTATTTCCTTTACTCCAGATATTTTTCTAAGTCACATAAGAAGACTACAGAAATATTAAATTAAGGATATTTTAATTTTCATCCATTAATTTCTGCATACTTCAGCATTCCCCGGATGATACGGATATGAAATGAATCATCACATTCTTCCTTCCATTCCTTTCCTCAAACTTTGAATATAGAATTGACCAGTTAACTAATATATATGTTTAAAAATTGCATCTTAACTTTAATACATGTTTCTTCTCAGTAAAAGACAAACAAGCAAGTCAAACTAAATTACAGTCCTGGCTCATGAATATATGCATACTTATTTAATTAGGTCAGAAAGCAATATGGTCAAGGCAGGATACATTTACATTTTGACCATGTGCTAAAGAAAGTAAAAATAGAGCATTTTAAATGATACAAGTTTTGACAACATTGTATTTCCTTAGACATTGACGTAATTACATTGAAAAACTTCTAAATAGAGACTTACTACAACTAATATTCAAGAGAAAACCTTCAAATATTTTCTCTTTGAAAATAATAGTCCTAGTATCTAATGCACAGAATAGAAGCGCCATCCTTTCCCAAGTACCTCCTTATGTTCATTGATTTCTTTGCCACTGATGAAACACACATATGAAAGACATGGGAACACATGAGGGCATTTGGAGTTCATAAAACATCAAAGAACTTAAAAAAAAAAGAAACATTTTTTCTTCAATTTTAATATATATCCTTATTTCAAAATAAGTTGGATCTATATATTTCTGCTTCTATGCTTTAGCTATCAAATATTATTTGACAAAGTTTAGCTGATCCACACAAGCTTTCTGAGTACTCTTATATCCCTTCAAAAGTTTTATTTGAATCAGAAAATTGTTATTCCCATGGCTAGATGACCTATAAGCCAGAAATTGTTATAGAAGATAAATTTACATGCCATGGGCTTCAGCTCATTTGACCTTAATAAAATACATTTCCAGTAAGATGAGTTTCTCTAGTGAAAGCACAACTAAGTCACTGCTGGCCACACTCACCTTTTAGTTCACAAGGTTTTTACCCTTAGATTCAAGTATAATTGCAATACTTACACAAGTAAAAGAATTAAAACACCTTTTAGAATGAGAAAAAAACTTCTAAATCTAGGTTTGTTATTTGAGCTCCTATTCTTTCATAAGTGGAGCTATGTCTTTCAATTTAGGTATAATATCTAGGAATGATGTAATCAAGATGGTGACATAGGTAATTACTGACTTCAGTCGCCCTCAGGAGAAGACCAACTAGCACCTATCCACAGACAAGGCATCAATTGAGAAGATCCTAGAACATGGGAGTGAGGTTGAAGCACCTTCCTAGAGCAGAGAATAAGAACGACTGCATTGGAAGAGTAAGAGGAGTGACTACACTCTGATCACATCACTCTTCCTGTTGGTGACACAGTACCACACCAAGAGGACCCCCTTTGGCATACAGTTTCTCCAGTGGCAAAAAGAGAGGCCAAGGTAGACATCCAGCTCCCTCAACATTTTGGGTCATTGTCCAGGAGGCTGCTTAGGTCTGGCCTCATGGGAAATCTACAAGTCTTGTACCAATGATTATATCATGATGGAGAAGTGGAGTGGACCTTTTAACAACCAACACTCAGATCTTGGAAGACTAAGTTCCTATTAGAACCAGTACCCAAGTAAAAATCCCAACTAGAGGTTTTGTTCATCTGCAGAGCAAAGACGGTAGCCTCCTCTGACCATAGAACTTGGTGTGCAGTTTGGTCTGATTTGGGATCCCAAATGGTGAGCCTTGCCAGTTCTTGGAGCCTATTTAATTGCCCCATCCAGGCAGGGAAACTGATTCATAGTCCTGCCTGTGGATGAATGTAAACCTCAGGGGTGTAAACCAGGAATCTTAATCAAGGCACTCAGGAGGCTGGGTAGCCCATCTTCAGCCCTGCTTATAGTGACACATGAAGAGAAAGCCCAGCCAATGGCTCTGCCTATCTGCAGAAAAAAAGGCAGTGACCTCATCTGGCCAGGGAACCTGGTATGCAAGTCTGCCTGATTGGGGGTCTCCAAACAATGAGCCATACTGGCCATGAAACCTGTTCTGCCACCCTGTCTAGGCAGTGAAGCTAATTCATAGCCTTGACCACTGCTGAGTGTAGTTCCCAGTCCCATCTAACTAGAAAGTCTGACACGAGAATGCAGGCAACTGTATAGCCCATCCCACTGAGCAATCAGATAAGTAAAAGTAAATAAAAGTCATAAGAATTGTAAAGAAAGAACTAAAATTGTCTCTAATTGCAGAATCCATGTTTTGACATACAGAAAATCCTAAACACTCCACTAAAAAAATGATAGATCTAATCAATGAATTCAATAGGTTGCTGAGTACAAAATCAGCAGTGAATTATCTAAAAAAGAAAAAGAAAAATCCTATTTACAATAGCATTAAAAGCAATAAAATACTTAAGATGAAATTTAACCAAAGAGGTGAAAGATTTCTACACTGAAAACTAAGACTTTGATGGAAGAAATTAAAATGGACACAAAATGGAGATATTCCATGTTCATAGATTGAGGGAATTAATATTGTTAAAATGTTCATACTATTCACAATCATTCACAGATTCAATGCAATGTCTATCAAGATTCTAATGGATTTTTTACAGAAAGAGAAAAATAATTATAAAATTTGTATGGAACCACAAAGGACCCCTAGTAACCAAAGCAATCCTGAGAAAGAAGAATAAAGCTGGAGGAATCACATTTCCTGATTTCAAACTATATTACAAAGCTATGGTTCAATACAGTATGGCACTGGCACAAAAAGAGACACATATACCAGTGGAACAGAATTGAATGCCCAAAATAAACCCATGCATATATTGTCAACTAATATTGCACAAGAGTGCCAAGATACCCAATGGATAACATATAGTCTCTTATAAATTGTGCTGGGAAAGTGGATATTCACATGCAAAAGAATGTAACTAGATTCTTATCTTACACTCCTCATAAAAATTAACTCAAAATGGATTAAAGACTTAAATGTAACACTTGAAACCATAAAGCTTCTGAAAACAACACAACACAAAAGAAAACAAAGAAAAACAAAACAAAACAAAATATAAGGGAAAACTTCTTGACATGGGTCATGGTAATGATTTTTTGGATCTAATACCTAAAGCACAAGCAACAAAAGCAAAAATATAAAAGTGGGACTACATCAAACTAAAAAGTGTCTGCAAAGCAAAATAAATGATCAATAAAATGAAAAAGTAACTGGGGCACCTGGGTTGCTCAGTCAGTTAAGCATCTGACTCTTGGTTTAGGCTCAGATCATGATCTCACTTCCTAAGATCAAGCCCCGCATCGGGCGGTGCACTGACAATGTGGAGCCTGCTTGGGATGCTCTATCTCACTCTGTCTCTGCCTCTTTCTGTCAAAATAAATAAATAAACTTAAAAAAAATCTTTATTAAAAAAATGAAAAGGTAACCTACAGAATGGGGAAAATATTTGCAAACCACATGTCTGATAAGAGGTTAGTATCCAAAATATATAAGGAACTCATACAACTTAATAGAAAAAAACAACAATCCAATTAAAAACAGGCAAATATCCTGAATAGGTATTATGCAAGGAAGGTTTTCAAGTGGCCAACAGGTACATGAAAAGGTGCTCAACATCACTAATTATCAGGGGAAAATGCAAATCAAAACTATAATATCACCTTACACCTGTCAGAATGTCTAGAATTTTTTTGACGAACAAATTGAGACTAATAACAACTGATGAGTCTATTCATATCCTAGGGCAGAGTTGTTGTAACAAAGTACCACAAACCAGATCATTTAAAACAGAAAATCATTACCTCACAGTTCTGTAGTCTAGATGACTAAAATTAAAGTGTGGTCAGGGCCTTGCTGTCTCTCATGGCTCTAGGGGAGCAATCCTTGTTTGGCTCTTCCTAACTTCTGGCTCTCTTGGAAATTCTTAATTTTTTTCCTTGGTTTACAGATGCATCTCTCTAACCTCTGCCTTAGTCTTTCCTCTGCATGCCTGGCTCTGTTTTCCAATCTTCTCTTCTTATAAGGACATGAGTCATACAGGAGTAGGGCCCACCCTAATGACCTCCGATTAAATCTGTATAAACCACACTTCTAGATAAGGTCACATTCACAATACCAGAGGTTAGGACCTCAACATATTATTTATGGAGACAAAATTCAACCCATAACAGTGTGTATCTGCCTTCTGCTAACAATTTGAAAACACAGGAGGGTGCCTTCCTGTTCTAACACTTCAGTTTTATGAAAATCATGTATGTACGGTTTTATAGAAAGGAAATGCCAGATGTACACTGAAGGAAAAGAGACATCAAATTAGTTTTTTGAGAATAATTTATTCACAAAGGTGATTTGAAGAGATCATTTAGTACTTTATAAATAAGGATAATTATGTCCCAGATAGGTTATGTGACTTGCCTTGAAAGTGACTCCACAGACAAACAATACATTCTGAATACAACAATGACTACACTATTTCTAGACACTGTGAGACTGAATTATACTCCAGCAGCAACTGTACTGTAGTTATTGCTCACTTGTCTAGTGTTGCTTTGTTGTCTAGAGTTACATGATCCCTTTAAATACAGTGTCTAATTTTAGCATTTAAAAGTGGGCTTGAAGCATAACAAGATTGAAAACCACTACTCTAAAAAATTTCTGCAACAATAGGGGCACCTGGGTGGCTCAATTGGTTAAGCATCTGACTTTGACTCAGGTCATGATCTCACAGTTCATGAGCTCGAGCCCCACTTTGGGATCTGTGCTGATAGCTCAGAGTCTGGAGCCTGCTTCGGATTCTGTGTCTCCCTCTCTCTCTCTGCCCCTTCCCCACTCACACTCTTTCTCTACCACTCAAAAAATAAATAAATGCTAAAAAAATTAAAAAAAAAAACCTTTCTGCAACAATAAAGTGATCCTTATCTCTTCGCTTGTCAAATTTTGCTTACCAGCTGTGGAACTACAGTTTCTATTTTAAGTAAATATTTGTAAACCCAATTATGTTTTAAGGGTTCTATATGAAAAGAAAATAATGAATATGGAAACACTTCATGCAGGGTAAAACTTCTGCTTAACATATCATCAATAATTAAAAACTTGAAGAAAAATTATATAATTCTGGTATCATAAAAGGAAAACAAGCTACATACTATACTGCAGTGCGACTCTTACACTTTTCTCTCAGAAACAGATTGAATGTTTGGCACTTTGCACAGACTATAAGTCAAGACACTTAAGGAGACTTGTTGTTTACATTAACTACACTTATGTAGGTCAATACATAATGGTCTAAAAAGAACTGCAAGCCAGTTTCAGGACTTTTGAATTAGAAGAATGCTGGAGCATTTCTTGAAAATGTGACAAATTACTAAGCTTTTTACCTAAAAGTCGTTATTATTTTTCATGAATTGTAAATGTTGTATGAAGCAGGGTTGAAAACAACTAGAAATATCACTTCTGCTGTTTTTTTTTTAAATCAAGGGCTAATAGAACTCCAAATTTTGAAAACATAAAAATACAGAAATTCAGTATGAATTTTGAAAATATTTTAAGAGAAGGGTGCCTGAGTGGCTCAGTCAGTTGATTGTGCAACTTTTGATTTCAGCTCAGGTTATGATCTCACAGTTCATGTGATGGAGCTTTGTGTTGGGTTCTGGGCTGACAGCACAGAGCCTGCTTGGGATTCTCTCTCTCCCTTTCTCTCTGCCCCTTTCCTGCTCTCTCTCTCTCTCTCTCTCCCTCTCAAAATAAGTAAATAGACTTTATATTTACATATATAAAGAGAAATGCAGAAATTTATTCAAGAGGGACATCAATATGTAAGTATTACAAATGCAGTGATAAATTTACCCACATTATTTTTATAGCAGATAGTGCCAGATGAATTAAATATTCAGAACTATTTTGGCAAGCCTTCACTGATGGTTTTGAATTCTGGGGAAAAACTCCATAATGTAGCTAAGCTACTGTTCCTTTGAACAATGAAAGGAAGAACAATTGCCAAGATTTTAAGAGGGGAGGCATATCTGGAAAAAAGAAAGAAGGCAAGGTATGCCATTTTGGAGAGTAAGAAAAAGCTAGAGGGTTTATTATTACTGTTACTATTTAACCCTAATGAGATGTAATTATATGAAATAAAATACATCTATGTAAGTCTTTGTTTAATCAGTCTTCAGAAAATACATACTTGTGTAACTACCACAAAATCAGAATATTAAACATTTTCATCAGTTACAAAAAAATCCCTATTTCCAGTCAATCTCCCCTTCCCCATCTCAGAATACCACTGATTTACTTGTCTGTAAAGATTAGATTTGTCATTTCTATGGTTTCCTATAAATATAATCAGACATTTGTCTACTTCTGACTTCATTTGCTCAGTATAATGTTTTTGCTTGGTGTAATGTTTTTGAGATCACCCACATTGCTGTATTATCAATACGATTTTGAAAAAAAAATTGACTGCTGTTCCATTATGTGAATATATCACACTTGTTTATATATTCACTTCCTGGTGATGCTTGAGTTGTTTGTAGTGTGAGTCTGTAATAAATAAAACTTCTACAAGTACTCATGTACAATTTTTTGTGTAAGTATATGTGTTCATTTCTCTTGAGTATTACACAGGAATGGAAATTGCTGAGTCATGTGGCAAGTGTTTAATATTATAAGAAAATGTCCAATTGTTTTCCAAAGTAGTTTCATTATTTTAAAATTGTTATTTCCACAGTAATGCACACAATCTCCACTTGCTCCATATCCTTAGAAGTATTATCAATCATTAAATTTAGCTATTTTAGGCAATATTGAGTGCTACTTGCATAAATAATGCATTATAAAATTGAGTATTATTTCATGCACTTGTTTGACATTCTAATAACTTGGTTAAGTTTTTTGATTGGATCTTTAATTTTTTTATTATATTTTTGGCTTATTAATGAGTTGTGACAGTTTTTAATATAGCAGTCCTTCACATATATATGCATGGGAATATTCTGGTTTATATCATGCATTTTTAAGCATATGTTTTGAGAACTTAAATATTAAATTTTTCATTTTATCAATTTTATCCTATTTATCACTTTTTTTCTTTTATTGCTCATGCTTTTGTGTCCTATTCAGAACTATGAAACAACCAAACAAAAAAAAAATAAATAAATTTTGTTTATTTAAAGATTGTGACTATTTTCTATTTTTTCACAGAAATTTTAAAAATTTTAGCTCTTAAATTTATGTCTATGATCCATTTCAGCTTTTATTTTTGTATTTAGTATATGTGTGTGTATGTGTAAATATACAACACACACATACCCATGTATACCATACTTAGATACATGCTTAGGGTATATATATACACTCATATTTATGCATTAACCCATGTATACACACATATTTATAATTATTTACGTATTATCCATAAAAATATAAGTTAAGCTAGAGTTCATACTGATATCTCTGATAGTAATTCAGTACCACAGTGCTGTCCTTCCTTGTTTATCTTTAACTTCCCTATTTGAGAATCAGAAAGCTGGGAAACCTGCTTGTAACCATCCAACACCCATATACTTATTTGTTCAGCGTAAGAGTACATGTAGAGCAGTTTCATAGGTTTTAAGCATCACTTAAGAAACATTAACAGAGATGCCTGGGTGGCTCAGTCGGTTAAGCATCTGACTTTGGCTCAGGTCATGATCTTGCAGTTTGTGCGTTCGAGCCCTGCATCGGGCTCTGTGCTGACAGCTCAGAGTCTGGAGCCTACTTCAGATTCTGTGTCTCCTCCTCTCTCTATCCCTCCCCTGCTCACACTCTGTGTCTCTCTGTCTCTCAATAATAAATAAACATTACAAAAATTAAAAAAAATAAATATATTACCAAATGTAATATGCGTTCATTGTTTTAATATGTATTTATGCAAATAGTAAAAGAAATATATATATAAATAAATATATATACAAGAAAATCTGATCACTGATGAGATATTTCAGGCTAATAAAGTATTATTTTTTCTCTTTGTTGTGATAATGATATAGTGGTTATATTTTTTAAATGAGGCCTTCTTTCATAACTTATAGAGAGTGTCTATGAGTAGATAATTGTTAGTTCATTATATTATTCTTTCATCTTTTGTATGGATTTTTCTCCAGTGAAAGGTAAAATTATATATGACACTCATACAAATATAACATATGTATGGGTTTGTACACAACATATAGACAGATATACTTCATATATTTAAACGTTAGGAGAAAGAAATTATAGCAGTTGGACAGTAATCCATTCACTCCCATTAGGAAGCACTCCCAAGGAAACAAAAAAGAAGATGGGTAAGCCAGTATAGCCTTCATGTCAATAGCCTTCCTATCTGGGAAGACATATTAATCATACTTGCTCTAAGAAAGAGCTACTATCTACACAATGTCCCTAGCAATATATAGTTGGCTAAAGGTAGGCTGAACAATTGTCTTAGTTTATCCCAAACCATTTTGGTTTTAGCACTGAAAGTCCACTATCACCGTATATCCCTCACCAGGATTTTAAAAGTTACAATTTGGGAGGATAGGTACAGAGGTTTCAAGGGAAGCTACAAAACACATGCAATAGCCAAAAAACAAAACAAAACAAAAAAATCAGAGAGAGAGAGAGAGAGAGAGACTCAAAGTAGTTTTAGTATCAAATGGTTAAGACACAGACCTATCTGACCCTTCACAGTCACGATTGCTGTTTTGTGCCATAGCAGCTGTTGTTGACAATCACCACAGTTGGTAACTTCCAATAATGGATCATCCATTGTGGCATCACTCTGAGCAATGTGACTAAGTGCACAACAGTCCTTTGACTTTGCCTATAATTAAATGTTATGTTATCAAGATAGTACTAGTTCAATCACTTTTAATATTATGACCATGTTTCATAAGAGTTCAGGTAATGAAAATGAGAAATGTTAAAAAACCAATGTTGGCATGATACAGAAATCACAACAAATGAAGGCTAAATAAATCTGTTACTTTTATAAATGGACACATGCTACTGGGTTAGGAAGGTATAACCAAGACAGATTGTACTGCACAATATTCAGAAAGTAACTTGAGATTTGTCATGGTATAGAAGCAGATATGGAATTAATTACACACGAATACTGAATCTCACAGGTCTAGGATGATACAGGCATCTACTTCTAAACCAGACCAAAGTTTTTGTCTACCAAACAGACACTCATACTCAATCACAACACCAGCTGATTAATTTGGATGTACCACACATTATCCTGGTGTTTCCTTGATTGCTCTATAAATATGTCAAAAGTAACATTTCCTGATTCAGTGGTTGAAACTAGAGGAGAAGAAAGGGAAAATCTTGATGAGAGATGTGTTGGCTCCTTCCAACTTGAAGCTGATTATGTCAGAGTTTATTAATGATTATACTTTCTGCAGTATATCAGGTGATGTGTTGGACCACAGCAGCAACAAAACTTGCCCCAGCTCTAATGTATTTTGGTTCCAAAAAAATGCATTTCGTATCATCGAAGACTTTAATAAAACTATAGAAAACACAAAAAGATTGTTGATGTTGTCTCCAAATACAAACTAGACATTGCCAACAATCTGCACGTTCAATAGACAGTGAAACTATAAATTTTGGCAAATTTTATTCAACTATAGAGCTCTTAATAAAGAAAATAAAAAGGTCATACTTACTAAATATACCTTCAAACTTTACAGTCTAAGCTGCAAAAAAGGAGTGTAGTTTGTGTACCTCTGATACTGACAGTTTTGGTTTCCTCAAAACTTACAGACTCATTTATTGAGATTATTTTACATTATAAAAAAATAAGGAGATAAGTTTCTAGACTCGTGGTTGAAAGACTGCTAGCACTGTGGCTGGATATAAAGAAGATGTTACAATGATGGCTTGATATGAAATCCCATTTTCAAAGTGTGGGGCAAAGAATTTTCTTCTCTAATTTGAAAACACACTAAGAATGAAAGTAGAGAAAAAGGATTTCTACAAAACACACATTTATATGCTATTTCTTCAAAACTATTTGATGATCTTTGAAGTGGCCATCACGAGCATAGAAAAAGATGAATTGATTGCACCTGAGTGTATGATGTTAGAGTAGGTCACAACAAAACTCAGACACTAAAAAAAAAAAAAAAAAAGAAAAAAAAAAAAGACTCATTTCTTGGAAAATAAGACTGTTTCAGAACACACACATACTACTAGAAAAGGGCAGCTAAATTAAACCGGATTTTCTCAACTTCTTTATTAAAATTGTAACTTACTTATAATACAACTTCATTTTCAGGAGTTCAAATTACCTCTTTGCCTCAAAATAAATTTCACTGAGAAACAGAGGTTTAGCTTATGAAGATATTCAATATGCTTTGTAGTGTGTGAAAATAATGGGCATTTTATTTATTTATTTTTTTTAATTAAAAAAAAAATTTTTTTTTCAACGTTTATTTATTTTTGGGACAGAGAGAGACAGAGCATGAACGGGGGAGGGGCAGAGAGAGAGAGGGAGACAGAATCGGAAACAGGCTCCAGGCTCTGAGCCATCAGCCCAGAGCCTGACGCGGGGCTCGAACTCCCGGACCGCAAGATCGTGACCTGGCTGAAGTCGGACGCTTAACCGACTGCGCCACCCAGGCGCCCCAATAATGGGCATTTTAAACAGGAATAACTTATTACTAATAGACACAAAGAACATGATTAACAAATGGCTGATCTACCAAAACAAGCTGGTAAATACAATGTAGGTAGACATTTTCAGAGAGATGGAAAGTGATTCCTCCAATCCTAACCTGCTGCTGCTGCTGCTGCTAAATAAAATCCTAAGTATTCCATTCTCAAATGATTTTGTTGAGACAGTATTTAGTTTGAAATCATCACATTGGACTGACATCAGGACTCAGTGTACTGTTGGGCTGATAAGAGCAGAGATGTAAGTCAGGGAGCCTGGGAGGCTCAGTTGGTTGAGTGTCTGACTTTGGCCCGGGTCATGATCCCATGCTTCAAACCCTCGAGCCCTGTCTGTGCTGACGACTCAGAGCCTGGAACTGCTTCAGATTCTGTGTCTCCAACTCTCTCTGCCTCTCCCCCAACTGTCTCTCTGTCTCCCAAAAATAAGCATTTTTTTTTAAAAATTAAAAATAAAAATTGCTTGTTTTGGAGCAGTTTTAGTTTCATAGCAAAATTTAGGAAAAGGTACAGATAATTCCCACACACCCCTTGCCCCACACATGCCTAGCCTCTCCTGTTAACATCCCCGCTGGAATGGTATATTTGTCACGAGTGATGAATCTACCTTGACACATCATTATCAACCCAAGTCCATTAGTTTACAATAGGGTTCAGTCTTGCTGTTTTACATCCTTTGGGTTTGGAAAAATGCCTCCTGGCACACACTCACCATTATAGTATACAGAATTGTTCCAGTGCCTTAATAATCTGTACTCCACCTATTTATTCCTCCTTCCACCCAAATACCTGGCAACCACTGGTATTTCCCCCCACCCCACATTCTTATTATTATCATTAATATTCTTTAGTTTCTTATTTTAAAAGTTTTTTTAGAGGAGCTTTAGATTTACATAAAAATTTCAAAGGGAAGCACAGAAATTTCCCATAAACTCCTTCCCCTAACACATGTGTACCCACCACCATTTATCAACATCTCCCACCACAGTGATACATTTTTTATCACATCTGAACCCACACTGGCATGTCATAATCACCAAACTCCACAGTTTACCATAAATTTCACTGTTGATGCTATATATCCTGTGGGTTTGGACAAATGTAAAATGACAGTTATTTATTATTATAATATCATACAGAGCATTTTTCCCCCAATGCCCTACAAATGTTCTGTACTCCATCTTTTCATCTCCTTGTACCAACTCCTGGCAACCATTTATTTTTAACTACCTCCATAGTTTTGCCTTTTCTAGAATGTCATATAGTTGGAATTATATAGCATGCAGCCTTTCACATTGGCTTATTTCACTTTGTAGTATGCATTTAAGTTTTGTTCACGTCTTTGCATGGCTTGCCAGCTCATTTCTTTTAACAACTAAATAATATCCCCCTCTCAGGCTGTATCACAGTCTATTTATCCATTCACCTACTGAAGGATATCTTGGTTGCTTCTAAGTTTTAGTAATTAGGAATAAAACAGCTATAAACATCCTTGGGCAGGTTTTTGTGTGGACATGTTTTGAACTCCTTTGGCTAAACACCAGGGAGAGTTACTGCTAGATCATATTGTAACAGTATGTTTAGTTTTATAAGAAACTGCTAAACTGTTTTCCACAGTGGCTACACCATTTTGCATTTCTGCTAGCAATGCATGGGAGTTTCTGTTACTCCACAACTTGCCTGTATTTGGTGTCTTCAGTATTCCACACAATGGATCTTTAAAAAGTTGATTACTTTGGCTAAAAAAAAAAAAAAAAAAAAAAGATACTTAATAGTAAAACCAACCAGGATATATGAATTTGTGATTCAGAGTCCCTGGAGAACACTGAGTAACCTCTAAACACTGTAGAGTATAAAACAGAGATGTTTCATAATTGTAATTCTTCCTGCTATGTGAGATACGCCAGTATGCCACACCTATCTCCTGTGCTATTAGAGCTCAAAACATGCCCTGTGCAGGAAGGAAGGACCTGAGGAGCTTCGCTTGTTGCCTCTACTTCTCTATTTCACTTGATTGTCTATGTGCTTGAAATCATTAGAAAATATTAAAAATGCAGAAGAACTCTTATTCATATGGACTTTACAATGCAATCGTGTGTGGTGTTAACTCAATTATTATATAATATCCCTAAAATATAAAAGTAGGTATTTATTATATATTATATACAAATTATATATGTAAATTGTATACAGCCATATATTTATGTATATGTAATAAATTATACCTTATATTAAATTTTAATTTATGACCTTTTTTTTACAGAACATACTGAAATTTTCTATCTGCCAAATAAAGGGTGACACAGGAATTATTTAGAATTTTATCAATATCTTAAAAAGTTATAATAACCATATGATTAGTATATAGCAGTCAGGGCAGTGACTGCTTGTGATAAATAGTGATATGAAGTTGTAGATAAAGTGAAGCATATTTGATGACTGGAAAATTTTTCAGGTACCTTTGCAGCATGAAACAAATATCCATGTGAGATAATGGCAGGTAAGACAATGTGATAATATTGATGAAAGTTCTCTCAAATTTGGGAAGAAGCCAAGATGGCGGAACAGCATGGAAGTTTTTTGTGTGTCTCGCGTCCATGAAATGCAGCCAGACCAACACTAAACCATCCTACACACCTAGAAAACTGATTGGAAGGTTAACACAACAATCTGCACAACCTGAACCACAGAATCCAGCAGGTATACGACACGAAGAGCTGAACTCGGGGAGCAAGAAGCCACGAAAGGTAGGGAACCCCTTTTGCGGGTGGAGAGAGGACGGAGACTGGGGAAGGGCATATGGGAAAAGCACCCCTCCCCAAAAGCAGCTGGAGAAAAAGTGGAAAACTGGAAACAGCCACAGGAACTAAATTAAAAAGGGAGAAAGGAGAAAGAAGAGGTTTAATTCCATTAAGGCTGTAAACAAGGGGAGCGCAAAGGCTGCAACTCTGCAGCTCCATACCTGGCAGTGCTCTGGTGGGAAAGGTGAATCCAAAGGAACAGAGTGAGGTCCGGGAGGTTCTCGGCCACATGGGGAAAAGAGGTTCCACAGCTAGAAGGACAATCGGTAGAGACTGTTGAAGCCACCTGGTCCCAGCAGACCCCGGAAGGCAGCCACATTTGTTGGTGCTGGGGCAAGGTCATTGAGGGTGAAGCCTGTTGCCAGATGTGTGTTGCAATTTTCCATAATCCCTGAAATGCTGATGCTACACTGTTTTTCGATCTTTATGGTGGGTGGGCTGGCACCTGGCTGCAGTCTCGGGGCACCAGCAAAAGCAGGGTCCAGCGGGTGTTCCTGGGTGCAGCCGACATTCTGCCATTGCCCATTCAACCATTGCTCAGTAAGACCCTCTCGCAGAGGGGCGGAACGGGTCAAAGCCGCAGTCCTTCAGAAGTAAGGGGCTGGGGAAAACAGCCGCACCTGATACAAAACTTTGGAGTGAGGTACTTCCTGGGGCCTGGTCACAGAGATGGAAAGTGGGGAGTGGACGAGAGCTGAAGACAGAGGACAGGTGCGCGATTGCTGATCCGGGAGAACAGACAGGTTAGCTGGGTGGCGCCATTTTCACCACTCTCGCACATGCACATGCGCACCGAGGAGCACCACAACAATTCACCCAGTAGGCAAGCAGCGGCGCCATCAGTGGAGAGCGAAGCTGAGCCCCACCCAACTGGGTCAACTTAATCCTTAAAGGACACAAACCTCACACGCAGCTTAATTTATGGACTAAAAAGAGCTACATGGACTGACCTCTAGGGGAAAACGAAGCCATTTCAGTCCTACTTCAATCTGTTAGCAGGTTCATCTATTCAATTCTTTTTCTTTTTTCTTTTTCCTTTTCTCTTTAACAATTCTTTTCTTTTTGAATACGGAAAGAGAAAAAACTCATTTTTATTTTCAATTTTTATTGAAAATATGTCTTTAATTTTTATTACTATATTTTTTACTTTTGTGCAAATTTTTAAAATTCTACTTTACTTCCATTCTTTTATTTTAGTCTACTTCAGTGTACTCACCTTTTCAAATTGTCAAACAATTTCCTTTTTTTTCTTTTTCTTTTTTCTCTTTTTCATTTCTTTTCTTTTTCTTGAATGCAGAAAGAGAAAAACTTCATTTTTACTTTCAATTTCTTTTAAAAATATTTTTACTTATTTTTTATTACTATATTTTTTGCTTTTATGTATTTTTTTTTCAAATTCTATCTACCTCCCATCATTTAATTTCAGTCTACTATAGTTATTCACTTTTTCAAATTTTCAAATGATTTCTTCTTTCTTTTCTTTTCTTTTTCCTTTTTTATCTTTTTTCTCTTTTTCATTCATTACTTTTTTCTTAAATACAGAAAACAAAAAAAATCATTTATTTTTAATTTTTATTAAAAATATTTTTCTTTAATTTTTTCTACTATATTTTCTACTTTTGTCTATATTTTTTTCAAATTCTATTTTACCCACATCATTTCATTTTAGTCTACTTTAATGTGTTCATTTTTTCAAATTCTCAAACGATTTTTTTTTCTCCTCCGCCTTTTTTTCTCGTTTATCTAATCTGTCAAAACACTTTCAACACCCAGACCAAAACACACCTAGGAACTAGCATCATCTATTTGATTTTTGTGTGTGTCTTTAATTTTTAATTTTAATATTTTTTTAACTTTAGTTTTTTTTAATTTCAATTTTTCTACCTCATGAATTCCTTTTCTCCCTTCAAAATGACAAAACGAAGGAATTCACCCCAAAAGGAACAGCACAAAGAAACGATAGCCAGGGATTTAACCAACATAGATACAAGCAAGATGTCTGAACCAGAATTTAGAATCACGATAATAAGAATACTAGCTGCAGTCAAAAATAGATTAGAATCCCTTTCTGCAAAGATAAAAGAAGTGAAAAATAACCAGAATGAAATTAAAAATGCTATAACTGAGCTGCAATCACGGATGGATGCAGTGGCGGCAAGGATGGACGAGGCAGAACAGAGACTCAGCAATATAGAGGAAAAACTTATAGAGAATAACAAAGCAGAACAAAAGAGAGATTAAGGCAAAAGAGCACGATTTAAGAATTACAGAAATCAGTGACTCAAAAAAAAGGAACAACATCAGAATCATAGGGGTCCCAGAGGAAGAAGAGAGAGAAATAGGGGTAGAAGGGTTATGTGAACAAACCATAGCAGAAAAATTTCCTAACCTGGGGAAAGACGCAGACATCAAAATCCAGGAAGCACAGAGGACTCCCATTAGAGTCAACAAAAACAAACCATCAACAAGGCATATCATAGTCAAATTCACAAAATACTCAGGCAAGGAGAGAATCATGAAAGCAGCAAGGGAAAAAAGTCCCTAACCTCCAAGGGAAGACAGATCAGGATTGCAGCAGGCCTATCCACAGAAACTTGGCAGACCAGAAAGGAGTGGCAGGGTATATTCAATGTGCTGAATCAGAAAAATATGCAACCAAGAATTCTTTATTCAGCAAGACTGTCATTCAAAATAGAAGGAGAAATAAAAGTTTCCCAGACAAACAAAAATTAAGGGAGTTTGTGACCACTAAGCCATCCCTGCAAGAAATTTTAAGGGGAACTCTCTGAGGGGAGAAAAGATGAAAATATATATACCAAAAGCAACAAAAGATTAGAAAGGACCAGAGAACACCACCAGAAACTCCAACACTACAAGCAATAAATTATGGCAAAAATTCATATCTTTCAGTACTCACTCTAACCGTCAATGGACTCAATGCTCCAATCAAAAGACATAGGGTAACAGAATGGATAAGAAAACAAGATCCATCTATATGCTTTTTACAAGAGACCCACTTTAGACCTAAAGACACCTACAGATTGAAAATAAGGAGATGGAGAACCATCTATCATGCTAATGGTCAACAAAAGACAGCTGGAGTAGCCATACTTATATCAGACAATCTAGACTTTAAAATAAAGACTGTATCAGGAGATGCAGAAGGGCATTATATTATAATCAAGGGGTCTATAGACCAAGAAGACCTAACAATTGTAAACATTTATGTGCCAAATGTGAAAGCACCCAAATATATAAATCAGTCAATCACAAACATAAACTCATTGATAATAATAATATAATAGTAGGGGACAAACATAAAGAAACTCACTGATCATAATACCATAATAGTAGGAGACTTCAACACCCCACTCACAACAATGGACAGATCATCTAATCAAAAAATCAATAAGGAAACAATGGCTTTGAATGACACACTGGACCAGATGGACTTAACAGATATATTCAGAACATTTCATCCTAAAGCAGTGGAATATACATTCTTCTCCAGTGCACATGGAACATTCTCCAGAATAGACCATACACTGGGACACAAATCAGCCCTAAGTAAGTACAAAAAGATCAAGATCATACGATGTATATTTTCAGACCACAATGCTATGAAACTCAAAATCAACCCCAAGAAAAATATGGAAAGGTAACCAAATACATGGAGACTGAAGACCATCCTACTAAACATCAATGGGCTAACCAAGAAGTTAATGAGGAAATTAAAAAGTATATGGAAGTCAATGAAAATGACAGCACCACAACCCAACACCTCTGGGACACAGCAATGGCAGCCATAAGAGGAAAGGATATAGGAATCCAGGCCTTCCTAAAGAAGGAAGAAAGATCTCAATACACAACCTAACCTTATGCCTTAAGGATCTGAAAAAGAACAGCAAATAAAACCCAAAACCAGCAGAAGACAGGAAATAATAAAGATTAGAGCAGAAATTAATGCTATTGAAATAAAAAAAAAACAGTAGAAAAGATCAATGAAAGCAAAATCTTTGAAACAATTAACAAAACTGATAAACACTAGCCAGTTTGATCAAGAAGAAAAGGAAAGGACCCAAATAAGTAAAATCAAGAATGAGAGAGGAGAGATCACAACCAACAGAAATAAAAACAATAATAAGAGAATATTATGAGCAATTATATGCCAATAAAATGGCAATCTGGACAAATTGGACAAATTCCTAGAAACATATACACTACCAAAGCTGAAAGAGGAAGAAGAGGAAAATTTGAACAGACCCATAGCCAGTAAAGAAATCAAATTAGTAATAAAAAATCTGCCAAAAAACAAGAGTCCAGGACCAGATGGCTTTCCAGGTGAATTCTACCAAACATTAGGGAAGAATTAACACCTATTCTCTTGAAGCTGTTCCCAAACATAGAAATGGAAGGAAAACTTCCAAACTCTATGAAGCCAGCATCACCTTGATTCCAAAACCAGAAAGAGACCCCACTAAAAAGCAGAAGTGTAGACCAATTTCCCTGATGCACATGGATGCAAAACTCCTCAACAAGATATGAGACACTCGGATCCAACAACCCATTAAAATGTTATTCACCACCACCCAGTGGGATTTGTACCTGGGATGCAGGGCTGGTTCAATATCTGGAAAACAATTAACGTGATTCATCACATCAATAAAAGAAAGGACAAGAACCATATGACCCTATGAATAGATGCAGAGAAAGCATTTGACAAAATACAGCAAACTTTCTTGATAAAAACCCTCAAGAAAGTAGAGATAGAAGGATCATACCTCAAGATCATAAAAACCATATATGAACGAGCAACGGTAATATCATCCTCAATGGGGAAAAACTGAGAGCTTTCCCCTTAAGGTCAGGACATCCCTGTCTTCAGGGATGTCCACTCTCGCCACTGTTATTCAAAATAGTATTGGGATTCTTAGCCTCTGCAATCAGACAACACAAAGAAATACAAGGCGTCCAAATCAGCCAGGAGGAGGTCAAACTTTCACTCTTCACAGATGACATGATACTCTATATGGAAAACCCTAAAGATTCCACCAAAAAACTGCCAGAACTGATTCATGAATTTGGCAAAGTTGCAAGATGTAAAATCAATGCACAGAAATCAGTTGCATTCCTATACACCAACAATAAAGTGACAGAGAAATCAAGGAATTGATCCCATTTACAGTTGCACCAAAAACCATAAACACCTAGGAATAAATCTAACCAAAGAGGTGAAAAATTTATACACTGAAAGCTATAGAAAGCTTATGAAAGAAATTGAAGAAGACACAAAGAAATGGAAAAAGATTCCATGCTCCTGGATAGGAAGAAAAATATTGTTAAAATGTCAATACTACCCAAAGCAATCTACATATTCAACTCAATCCCTATCAAGTAACACCAGCACTTCTTCACAGAGTTGAACAATAATCTATGTATGTTTATGGAACCAGAAAAGACCCCGAATAGCCAAAGCAACCTTGCAAAAGAATACCAAAGCAGGAGGCATCACAGTCCCAGACTTCTAGCTATACTACAAAGCTGTAATCATCAAGACAGTATGGTACTGGCACAAGAACATACACTCAGATCAACGGAATAGAATAGAGAACCCAGAAATGGACCCACAAACGTATAGCCAACTAATCTTTGACAGAGCAGGAAAGAACATCCAATGGAATAAAGACAGTCTCTTCAGAAAGTGGAGCTGGGAAAACCAGACAGTGACATGCAGAAGAATGACCTGGATCACTTTCTCCACACCATACACAAAAATAAACTCAAAATGGATGAAAGACCCTCAATGTAAGACAGGAAGCCATCAAAATCCTTGAGGAGAAAGAAGGCAAAACCTCTTGATCTTGCCCGCAGCAAGATCCACCACTTCTCTACTCAACACTTCTCCGGAGGCAAGGGAAACAAAAGCAAAATGAACTACTGGACCTCATCAAAATAAAACGCTTCTGCACAGGAAAGGAAACAATCAGCAAAACTAAAAGGCAACCAACAGAATGGGAGAAGATACTTGCAAACGACATATCCGATAAAGGGTTAGTATCCAAAATCTATGAAGAACCTATTAAACTCAACACCCAAAAAACAAATAATCCAGTGAAGAAATGGGGAAAAGACATGAATAGACACTTCTCCAGGAAGACATCCTGGTGGCCAGCTGACACATGAAAAAATGCTCCCCATCACTCATCATCAGGGAAATACAAATCAAAACCACAATGAGATATCACCTTATACCTGTCAGAATGGCTAACATTAACAACTCATGCAAAAACAGATGTTGGCAAGGATGTGGAGAGAGAGGATCTCTTTTGCATTGTTGGTGGGAATGCAAGCTGGTACAGTTACTCTGGAAAACAGTATGGAGGTTCCTTAGAAAACTAAAAATAGAACTACCCTACAACCCAGCAATTGCACTACTAGGCATTTATCCACGGGATACAGGTGTGCTGTTTCAAAAGGACATATGCCCCCCAATGTTTATAGCAGCACTACCAACAATAGCCAAAGTATGGAAATAGCCTAAATGTCCATTGATGGATGAATGGCTAAAAGAAGATACATACAATGTATGTATGGAGTACAATGGAGTATTACTCGGCAATCAAAAAGAATGAAATCTTGCCATTTGCAACTACGTGGATGGAACTGGAGGGTATTATGCTAAGTGAAATTAATCACTCAGAGAAAGACAAAAATCATATGACTTCACTCATATGAGGTCTTTAAGAGACAAAACACATGAACACAAGAGAAGGGAAACAAAAATAATATAAAAACAGGGAGGGAGACAAAACAGAAGAGACTCATAAATATGGAGAACAAACTGAGCGTTGCTGGAGGGGTTGTGGGAGGAGGGATGGGCTAAATGGGTAAGGAGCATTAAGGAATCTACTCCTGAAATCATTGCTTCACTATATGCTAACTAATTTGGATGGAAATTTTAAAAAATAAAAAATAGAGTTAAAAATAAAAAAATAAAACAAAAAATTTTAAAAAATTAAAAGAAGTTCTCTCAAATTTAGACTCTTTCTGTCTCTCTGAACAAAGATGCAATTGGAAACACACTTAGTTTTGAGATTAGCAGCATAATAAAAATGAAAAACAATGAATATTATTTTTCCTAGTGTAGTGTAAATTCAACACAGTGGCTTTTGCATCAAGTGGGCTCCATCTGAATCTGCCATTCT
Organism: Lynx canadensis; assembly: GCF_007474595.2. Lineage (NCBI taxonomy): Eukaryota > Metazoa > Chordata > Mammalia > Carnivora > Felidae > Lynx > Lynx canadensis. The sequence continues at coordinate 149,301,005 of NC_044303.2, read as the reverse complement.
GAAACTTTGTCCAGTTAATGACTTAACTGTTCGCCTGAGTGACCCTAATGTGAGATGGAAATAATACCACTACTTATTGTATAAATTTGGTGTGATCTCTAAATTACAGAATGATAATAACTTAGAACACAGGCTAAAACATAGTAGTAAGTTTTGGTATTACCTATGTTTTGTTGATTAAACTTGAGCAGCATCAAAATCCTTCAGTTTGTAAAACTGTAAAGCACATGTGTAATTCATGACCCCAGGGGCGGCTGTGATGATGGTGGTATGTGGGGATTGAACTTTCTCTCACTGAGCTTCTGGGTGACCAAGCTGAGCAAAGTTCCCTGATAGCCAGCACTGAATATGTAGTAAAAATCAAGGTTTTATACTTGATTAGGCTAAACTAGCCCACAGGAAGTGAAATGTTATTTGAAGAGAGCTAAGACTAAAGTCTTCAGGAGTGGTTATGGTACAGTTTGGAGAAATTCTAATAGGATAGTGCTGCAAAAAGAGGTTGACTAAAAAATGTTTCATAAAAAAGTAGAAAAATAAAATTGTGTGTGTGAGGTATTAAGAAGAGTCCAAGAAAATACTAAAACATTATTTTAGGGGCTCCTGGGTGGCTCAGTCGGTTGAGCATCTGACTTTGGCTCGTGATGTCATGATCTCATGGCTCGTGAGTTTGAGTCCTGCATCGGGCTCTGGGCTGACAGCTCAGAGCCTAGAGCCTGCTTCAGATTCTGTGTCTCCCTCTCCCTCTGCCACTAACCCACTCACATTCTGTCTCTGTCTCTCTCAAAAATAAATAAACATTTTAAAAAAACATTATTTTAAACCAGTCAATAAATGAAGAAGTGCTTAATGAAAAAGGTAGTGATTTTGTAGAATATTTAGGGAGAAGAGAATTTATATGTAGAACATAAATTCACTAGTCTTATTAAGGGATTAAGAGATTAAAAGAAACACACGAAAAAGAATTCCTCCAGGATAGGCACTTGGAAGATGCCCAGATTTAGAGTGCTTAACTCTCAAAAGACAAAAGGCTTTATTGGAAGAAACAGTAAGTGAAATGTAAGTATGTGAGTTGTTGTTCCATTATAGCTATGACTATATTTTAAGCATGTTTTTAAGTTTATTATTTTGAGAGACAGAGATAGGGACGAGAGCACAAGTGGAGGAGGAGCAGATAGAGAGGGAGAGAGAAAGAATCCTAAGCAAGCTCCTCGCTGTCAGTAAGTAGTGTGATGCGGGGCTTGATCTCACAAACCTCGAGATAATGACCTGAGCCAAAATCAAGAGTCAGATGCTTAACTGACTGAGCCATCCAGGCACTCCAATTATATTTTAATTTCTTGGTTATTAATTAAATTTTCAAATGAATTAGTTAATTATATATAAAGATCAAATTCAGCATTCTGTGCCATTTGTGCCACTTACTAAGTATAAAATTTTAGATGACATATAAAGAACAGTGAATTTTTATTATCATTTTATTCTTGAATATCTACCATTTTATGATTGCATTTCCTTTTTTTTTAATGTTTATTTTTGAGAGAGAGCGAGAGAGTGAGCATGACCTGGGGAGGGGCAGAGAGAGAAACATAGAATCCGAAGCAGGCTCCAGGCTCTGAGCTGTCAGCACAGAGCCTGATGCAGGACTCAAACTCACAAACCATGAGATCATGACCTGAGCAAAAGTTGGAGGCCACCCAGGTGCCCCAGTGATTGTATTTCCTAACTGAATCACAAACATGTAATTTTCATTAAAAATACATTGATATTAGTAATTTGATCTTAATTGATAAATATCTATAGTGATAGTTCACATTGCTCTTATTTTTCAATGCACATCAATAATCACTTTTTTCCAATAAATAAAACTGGAAAATCATTACACTCTAGTCCTTCAGTATAAACTGACCACTAATGATGGCACAGAAGGAAATGGGAAAACACCCGTTCTCTTTTCTTATAGAATCTATAACAAACTAGGAAAGATAAATAGCATACTCACACAAATATTAACATATGTATAAGCCACTTAGGAAATAGAACAATGATTAATAGTAGTTAAGTGCAAAGGGAAAGTATATAATAAACAAGCAGAGTTAATTAGATAAAGCTGAGAATTTTCTCAGAAAAGGATTTTGGTTGAATCTTAAGTTTTGTGTTGTTGTTAATTGTATTTTATACATACACCACACCACACAGAGAAAGTGAGAGAGAGAGAGAGAGAGAGGAGAAAGAAGAGAGAGAGAGAGAGAGGAATATCAGGAGACTTTGGAGTGCATGTACATAAATCTCACTGCACCTGTAACAGAGGAATCTAATCTGTCTTCTCTTTCTAGCATCTCTTAACAACTACATACAATACTTTCTTTCCATGTTATATTGACTCTTTGTTCTCTTACTAGGCTCTAAAATTTGAGGGTGTGGGCTGTTCATAAAAGCTGCATACTACTTGAGCTAGAGCAATTGATGAAGCAGACTGGAGAGATCATTTTGACTATCACAGACAAAATAGGTCTAGTGTGGAACTGTTTCAAAATGAGAAATCAACTGAAACCAAATACTTGGATGACAAATGTGTAGAGAATTTGAAATGAGCCATTAAGGTACTGCAGCCCATTTTGAATTCATGGGCTAATTACTATAAGATTACCTCTTTTTCTGTCATTTTCCCAAATGGAAATAATTTACTGAGAAGGGAACTGATATTCTATATAACGGCTGCTATGGCGATAAAAGTATCTTTACCTGTTTAGGGGCTCCTGCGGCTCAGTTGGTTGAGCATCTGACTCTTGATTTCAGCTCAGGTCAAGATCCCAGGGTCAAGGGATTAAGCCCGACATCACGCTCTGTGCTGAGCACGGACCCTGCTTGAGAGTCTTTCTCTCTCCCTCAGCCTCTCCTCTGCATGCACTCTCTCTCTCTTTCTAAAAAGATTAAAAAAAAAAGTATTTTTACCTGCTTAAATAGTCTGAATTTGGAATGGGGAAAGACAAAATTCCTTTACATTTTTTTCATTTAATACAGAGAGAAGAGGCAAGTATAACAACAAAAACAGCAATCTTAGACAAGTCTGTAATCTTTTTCAATATATTATTTTATAACAGCACTGGCATTTTTAGTATGCTGCATTTGCTGAGCAGTAATTTAAGTCTCAAAAGGAATAAAAATACTTTGCAAATTTAAATGCATTTATTCAGGGACCACTCTACCACAAAAATAGCTGTTGCATTTCACCCCAGATTGTTAAAAATCAAAGTGCAAAATAATTTTAAAAGATAGTTAAAAGATGGAGCAAAAAACACTAAAAGTAATAGTTGCTGCATAGAGAAGCTAAGTAGCCAAAACATAGCCATCTGAGAATTAGGTAATTTGATCATGGTTCTAGGATGGAAATTCCTGTACTTCTTCATTAAGTGTAAAATATGTTACATTTTATGCGTTCAGTGGATTAGACTTTTTAACTTCAGATGAGCTTTCTGCTTGATTTAGCTCCTTAGACATAGATAAAACAGAATGGCAAATAAAAAACTAATTGTGCACTATATTGTAGAGATGGAAAGAATACATATTTCACACAAAAAAGTTAGTTACAATCTATGTTATGTTATGGAAGCCAATTAGATAACAACTGTTTTATTATTTACTTGTTCATCTCATCCAAACATTCATGGGTTTGGTAAATATATTTGGGTCTCATGAATGTCTAAATTAGGTGAGGTAGGAAGGGAACACAGTGGTGAAAGTGGATATGGCCTCACTCTGGTTTTAAGGATCTTAGGTAGTTTAGAAAGACACTATAGGAAGCGTGTTAGACCCTAGGGTAATTTGATACAAAAAGCATCCATGATTATGCTCAGAGATGGTCAGAGATGGCTGTGAGGGGCATGAGATTACTAGATTTTATTTTGATCTCTGTTATGTCCCCCCTCTCCCCAGAAAAAGCATATCTATTTCACTAGAAAGATACATATTCATCTATTTATTACTACTGCGAGAAAAACTTCTAACTTCTTGAATGTTATTTTGTTTCATTAAAAGTTAACATAAACACACAGAACAAGAAAAGCATCTGCTGGGTAATTAGTAAAACATCCCTGGGAGAACTGAGAGAGCAACATAGTGTGGAGGTAGAAGAAACAAGACTAGAAATTCAGAGGTGACACTAGAGAGCCTAGATTTCTCTCCCTGATAACTATTCTTAAGCAAAATAACTATATAAAATTAAACATTGGGTAGGTACATTGTGCTATTCTGTGAGTTTGCAGCTGAAAAAGAGGCATGAAAATAAAAGCCCTGTGAACATTCAGCCCCATTGTTCTCTGATGAAGAACTATATTTACAGATTTAGCATATAAGTAGGTTATTAAAAGTATTAATGTTTATTCATTTTGGAGAGACAGATACAGACCATGAGTGGGGAAGGGGGCACAGAGAGAGAGGGAGACACAGGATCCCAAAGCAGATTCTAGGCTCTGAGTTTTCAAAATAGAGTCCTAGGCAGGGCTTGGACTCACAAACCACAAGATCATCACCAAAGCCGAAGTCAAACACTTAACAGACTGAGCCACCCAGGCACCTCTAAGTAGGTTCATTTGAAGACAATTTCTTAAGGATTCTTTATTCTTCCCAAATTGTTACTGTCTTTGTATCTTTTGGGGCTCCAGATCTCATGCTTAGGTCCTTTAGGTTTTCATATCTTTAAAAATCATTTTCTTTATTGCTTTCTAAACGATCATGTAACAGGGTTCTCACACAGAGAGTCATGACAGTGAGGCTTTTCTTTCCAGGAGGCAACTTTATTTGTTCCAGCACTACTCAGTTGCATTCATACCCAAAGAGCTGAGTCCCAAATGCTACATGATGTAGCATTTTTATACATTTTCTATGTCTTTGTCTCCCATATATGGTAACACACAAACATGCAGTCTGATTAAGTGTTCTTATGTTACAAGGTCAAGAGGGATGTTGTCAAGTGCGGTATGTGTATAGTCAGGTTGCCTTGAGGTTTTGTTTTTGTTTTTTTCGTTCCTTGGACCCTACTACAATCTTAGTTTCACTTCTGCTTCACTTTATATACAAAGTTTTTCTGGACATATATTCATTAATTTCACAAGTTACATTGATTCTTTGGCCACATTTGTGTTTGCATTTGATCTGAGAATATATCTAGTTTTTGGAATAGTTATTTTTCTTTCTGCCTGCCAGTACACAATTGATCTTGTGATATTTTTTTCATCACATATATTCAACTAAATAACAGAGAATGACAGGTATTTTTCAATTCTCCAGTACTCTGAATTTTTTTTCTGTTATATCAGTCTGCTTCTTTTTTTGCAATTTTTTAAATGTTTATTATTTTTGAGAGACAACGAGAGACAGAGCACGAGCAAGGGAGGGACAGAAACAGAGGGAGATACAGACTCCAAATCAGGCTCCAGGCTCTGAGCTGTCAGCACAGAGGCCGACGTGGGGCTCGAACTCATGAACTATGAGACATTGACCTGAGCCAAAGTAGCAGACCTAACGGACTGAGCCACCCAGGTGCCCCTCAGTTCGCTTCTTAATGAGCAAGATTTGACTTTCCCTCTATAAGAACATGATTAGCAAGTTATCATTGTATTTCTATTAATTTTTATCTTACATACTTTCATTGTTTTTTTTGCAAAATGAGTCTTTTGTTATTTTATAATGTCAACTATTATATAGCTTCACAATTTTAATATTAAGACATACACACTAGATATTACTATTTATGATTTATTTTCTTGCATTTCCTTGGTAAATTTTTAATTTTCTTTTTTTCTTTTTATTTTTTATTTTAAATGTAATTTATTGTCAGATTGGTCTTCATACAACACCCAGTGCTCATCCCAACAGGTGTCCTCCTCAATGCCCATCACCCACTTTGCCCTCTCCCCCACCCCCCATCAACCCTCAGTTTGTTCTCAGCATTTAAGTCTCTTATGGTTTGCCTCCCTGCCTCTCTGTAACTTTCCCCCCCTCTTCTCCTCCCCCATGGTTCTCTGTTAAATTTCTCAGCATCCACATATGAGTGAAAACATATGGTATCTGTGTTTCTCTGCCTATCTCACTTAGCATAATACTCTCCAGTTCCATCCACGTTGCTACAAATGGCCAGATTTCATTCTTTCACATTGCCAAGTAGTATTCCATTGTATATATAAACCACAATTTCTTTATCCATTCGTCAGTTGATGGACATTTAGGTTCTTTCTATAATTTGTCTATTGTTGAAAGTGCTGATATAAACATTGGGGTACAAGTGCCCCTATGCATCGGTACTCCTGTATCCCTTGGGTAAATTCCTAGCAGTGCTATTGCTGGGTCATAGGGTAGATCTATTTTTAATTTTTTGAGGAACCTCCACACTGTTTTCCAGAGCGGCTACACCAGTTTGCATTCCCACCAACAGTGCAAGAGGGTTCCGGTTTCTCCACATCCTCTCCAGCATCTATAGTCTCCTGATTTGTTCATTTTAGCCACTCTGACTGGTGTGAGGTAGTATCTCAGTGTGGTTTTGATTTGTATTTCCCTGATGAGGTGCGACGTTGAGCATCTTTTCATGTGCCTGTTGGCCATCTGGATGTCTTCTTTAGAGAAGTATCTATTCATGTCTTCTGCCCATTTCTTTGCTGGATCATTTTTTTTTTTTTTGGGTGTGGAGTTTGGTGAGTTCTTTATAGGTTTGGATACTAGCCCTTTATCCGATTTGTCATTTTTAAATGTCTTTTCCCATTCCATTGGTTGCCTTCTAGTTTTGTTGATTGATTCTTTTGCAGTGCTGAAGCTTTTTATCTTTATGAGGTTCCAGTAGTTCATATTTGCTTTAAATCCCTTGCCTTTGAAGATGTGTGGAGTAAGAAATTGCTGCAGCTGAGGTCAAAGAGGTTGTTGCCTGTTTCCTCCTCTAGGGTTTTGATGGTTTCCTGTCTCACATTCAGGTCCTTTATCCATTTTGAGTTCATTTTTGTGAAAGGTGGAAGAAAGTCATTTAGTTTTATTCTTCTGCATGTTGCTGTCCAGTTCTACCAGCACCATTTGCTAAAGAGATTGTCTTTTTTCCATTGGATACTCTTTCCTGCTTTGTCAAAGATTAGTTGGACATATATCTGTGGGTCCAATTCTGGCTCTATTCTCTTCCATTGGTCTATGTTTCTGTTTTTGTGCCAATACCATACTGTCTTGATGATTACAGCTTTGTAGTAGAGGTTAAAGTCTGGGATTGTGATGCCTCCCACTTGATTTTCTTCTTCAACATTACCTTGGCTATTTGGGGTCTTTTGTGGTTTCATTCAAATCTTATGATTGCTTGTTTTAGCTTCGAGAAGAATGCTGGCGCAATTTTGGTTGGGATTGCATTGAATGTGTAGATTGCTTTGGGTAGTATTGAGATTTTAACAATACATGAGCAGGGAATGTTTTTCCATTTATTTGTATCTTCTTCAATTTCCTTCATAAGCTTTCTATAATTTTCAACATACAGATCTTTTACATCTTCAGTTAGACTTATTCCTAGGGATTTTATGATTCTTGGTGCAATTGTCAATGGGATCAGATTCTTTATTTCTCTTTCTGTTGCTTCATTATTGGTGTATAAAAATGCAACATATTTCTGTACATTGATTTCGTAACCTGCAACTTGCCTGAATTCACATATCAGTTCTAGCAGACTTTTGGTGGTCTGTCAGGTTTTCCATGTAGAGTATCATGTCGTCTGTGAATAGTGAAAGTTTCACTTCATCTTTGTTAATTTTGATGCCTTTGATTTCATTTTGTTGTCTGATTGCTGATGCTAGGACTTGCAACACTATGTTAAACAACAGCAGGGAGAGTGAACATCCCTGTCATGTTCCTGATCTCAGGGGGAAGGCTCTCAGTTTTTCCTCATTGAGTATATTAGCTGTGGGCTTTTCATAAATGGCTTTTATGATGTTTAAGTATGTTCCTTTTCCCGACTTTCCTGAGGGTTTTATTAAGAAAGGATGCTGTGTTTTGTCAAATGCTTTTTCTGCATCGATTGACAGGATCATATGGTTCTTATCTGTACTTTTATTAATGTGATGTATCACAATGATGGATTTGTGAATAATGAACCAGCCCTGCAGCCCAGGGATGAATCCCACTTGATCATGGTGAATAATTCTTTTTATATGCTGTTGAATTCGATCTCTTGTTTCTTATTGATAATTTTTGCATCCATATTCATCAGGGATATTTTCCTATAGTTGTCTTTTTGTTGGGTCTCCGTCTAGTTTGCGAATCAAAATAATGCTGGCTTCATACAATGATTCTGGAAGTTTTTGGTCTCTTTTCCTCCCAGACTCCAGGTTTCAAAGTCCTTTGGCTTCAGCACTTCTTTGTTTGAGAGGTATGGATCCCCCTACTTCTCCACCATGTAGCCCTGTCCTTTCTAGAACAAGTTTTAAAAGAGTTTTCCAGGCAGAGAAAGGGACAAAGAGAATTCTAGGTATAAGATAGAAAGGTAGAATCATGGAATATTTGGAAACGGCCTTTTAGTTCTGTGTAGCTAGAATGCAGTATATGTGGAGATAAGCTGATCTAAGAGTGAGTGGGGAGGGGGAAAAGGGAGAGGACAAAGAGGAGACTAATTTTTAATTTTCTACTTTATATTCAAATTTTATTGATTTCTTGAAAACTTAATCTAGTTTTGTTTTTATAATGCTTTTATTTTTCTTTTAATAAGCTATTAATATTCTTGTTTCACTTTCCAGACTTTAGCATTGCTGTAAGAACTCAGATGACATTCTCATATTTCTTTTCCTTGGAAGTTTTTTTAATCTTGTCACATTGTATGGTATTCTCTTTAGCCTTAGAATATAGGAATTCTACAAGAATATGTCCAGGCATTTTCTACATTCAAACTCAATAAACTTTTCAATAGAGAATATCACTTCTCTTCCAGCTACTAAAAAATGTCTTCTGTTATTCATTTCATCAATACGATTTGTCTCCTCTAGAACTTATATATTTATATGTGGAGCCAACTGGGTCTATGTTCCAGGTCTCTTTTTTGTTTTAGCATTTTTATCCTTTTTATGTTGTTGCTGTGTTATGAGAGAATTCTTGATTTTTGTCATCCAGTATACTTAAAAAGACTGCAAAATAAACTGAAATTTAATTTGATGTCCGTCGTTTTAAGATCTAAAAACCTATAAACTGCAATTTAATGACTATACACACTTCCAAGCATTTTAAAAGATAAGAAAAATCTGAACCACATATTATATTCTTTGAAAAAACATTTATGGAAGATGGTTGTGCTTTTTAAAAAAATTATTGAAGTATAGTTGACATACATAATTATGTTAGTTTTAACTGTACAATATAGTGATTTGACAGTTCTATACAGTATGCAATGATCATTATAAGTACAGTTACCATCTGGCACCATACATTATTACAATATTAATGACTATATTCTCTGTGCTGTACTTTTCCTCCTCATGACCTATTTATTCTCTAACTAGAAGTTTGTACCTCTTCATTCCCTTCACCTATTTTTCCAATCTCCCTGGCCATATTCCCTCTGGCAACCACATTTGTTCTCTATATTTATGAGCCTGTTTCTGATTTCGTTTGTTCTGTTTTTTAGGTTTCACACATAAATGAAATTAGACGGTATTTGTCTTTGTCTGACTTATTTTACTTAGCATAATACCCTCCTGGTTCATCTACATTGTCACAAATGGCAAAAATCTTAATTTTTTTTATGGCTCAGTAATATTGCATTGTATATAAATATAAATACACACACATCACATCTTTATCCATTCATCTATCAACGGGCACTTAGGTTGATTCCATGTCTTGTCTATTGTAAATACTATAATGAACATAGAGGTACATGTGTCTCTTCAAATTGGTGTTTTCATTTTCTTCAGATAAATACCCAGTAGTGGAATTATTGAAGCATATGGTAGTTCTATTTTTTTTAATTTTTTGAGGACCCTCCGCACTGTTTTCCACAGTGGTTGAATCATTTTACTTTCTGATCAACAGTGCACAACTGTTCCCTTTTCTAACATCCTCACCAACACTTGCTACTTCTTGTCTTTTTGATACTAGACATTCTGACTCATGTGAGGTGATATCTCATTGTGGTTTTGATTTCCATTTCCCTGGTGATTAGTGATGGTGAGCATCTTTTCATATGTCTCTTGGTCATCCATATTTCTTCTTTGGAAAAGTGTCTATTAAGGACCGTTGCCCATTTTTTAATTGGATTATTTACATTTTTGGTGTTGAGTTGTATGAGACCTTTCTATATTTTGGATGCTAACTCCTAACTGGATGCATGTTTTGCAAATGTCTTTTCCAGTACAGTAGTTGGCTTTTCATTTTATATATGGTTTCCTCTGCTGTGCAAAAGCTTTTTATTTTGGTATACTCCCAATAGGTTATTTTTGACTTGTTTCCTTTGCCTGAGGAGACAAATCTGAAACAATGTTGCTAAGGCAGATGTCCAAGAGACTACTGCCTATATTTTCTTTAAGAAGTTTTATGTTTTTAAGTCTCACATTTAGGTCTTTAATTTATTTGGATTTTTTGTGTGTGTGTGGCTTGAGAAAGAGGTCTAGTTTCATTCTTTTGCATATAGCTGTCATGTGTTCACAGCACCGTTTATTGAGGAAACTTTCTTTTTCCCATTGTTTTTTCTAGCCTCCTTTGTTGTATATTAATTGACCATTTAAGCATGGATTTACTTCTGGTCTCTTTATCCTGTTTCATTGATCTATGTCTATTTTTGTGTTGGTACCATACCATTTTGACTGCTATATCTTTGTAGTATATCTTGAATATGGGGTTATGATACCTTGGGTTTTGTTCTTTTTTAAGATTATTTGGAGTCTTTTGTGGTTCGATAAAAATTTTAAGATTATTTGTTCTAGTTAATTTGTTATAATTAATTTTGTTTCATATCTTGATAATATCAATCTGTTTTGGCATCTCATGTGTGCTACTGGCCTGGAAAACCCAGAAGGAAATCTACCCCTAATTTTGACCATAGGATGATGATGAAGGTCTAAGCAAGTTTATCTCTACTTTGTCAGTCAGTATTGTAGCCCCTCTGGTTCATCAGATTTCCAAGAGAAATGTCCACTGAATCTTCTTTAGTTCAGTTTATATGAGATTTATCATCCCATAGTAATAGCAAGGGGAGAAAATATTTTAGCATTTTCACTGACTTAAGGCATAATAAGGAGTTCTCTCACATTTATGTATGTTTTCCCTTGTTGCTTGATCTGAGTGTCCGTTTTTGTGCCAATACCATACTGTCTTGATGATTACAGCTTTGTAATATAGCTTCAAGTCTGGAATTGTGATGCTTCCAGCTTTCGTTTTCTTTTTCAACATTGCTTTGGCTTTTCAGGATCTTTTCTGGTTCCGTACAAATTTTAGGATTGTTTGTCCTAGCTCTGTGAAGAATGCTGGTGTTATTTTGATAGGGATTGCATTCAATGTGTAGATTGCTTTGGGTAGTATAGATGGTTTAACAATATTTTTTCTTCCAATCCAGAAGCATGAAATATTTTTCTATTTCTTTGCGTCTTCTTCAATTTCTTTCATAAGCTTTCTATAGTTTTCAGAGTACAGATCTTTTATATCTTTGGTTAGGTTTATTCCTAGTTACCTTATGGTTTTTGGTGTCATTGTAAATGGATTGTTTCCTTGATTTCTCATTCTGCTGCTTCATTATTGGTTTATAGAAATGCAACCAATTTCTCTACTATTGGTTATTCATCCCAATGTACTTCTCTTTCTCCTCCTTCTCCGTTTCCTTCACTTTCTCCTTCTTTTGAATTAGTACTCCCTACCCTTATGAGAAAGTTGGAAGTGCATGTATAAAATTTTGCTAGATCGGATTTCCCTCATAATAGAAATAAGAGTTATCAGAGTAGTTATGATGAGAAGAGTACTTATTAGATATTGCAAAGGGAATTTGCAAATTAAATTTAGTTCAAATTAAAAAAAAGAAATAATTCCTAATTAAATAACTAAATCTTATAAAATAATGCTATAAATTTAGTTCAAATTAAAAAAAAGAAATAATTCCTGCTTAAATAACTAAATCTTATAAAATAATGCTATAACCTTATAAAGAAAAAAAAAGAATAAAATTTCATAAGACGGCTGTCAAGCGGAGCTTAGTCTTTCTACTAAAACAAACAAAAGACATATTGGTTACCACAAATAAAATGGAACAAAAAAAGGTACTGTTAAGCTCCGGATATTGTTTAATTTCACAAGACAAATACAGATGGAAACACTAGATTCTCATTCTGTATAGCTATTTTTTCAGCTTCTAACATCTTTAAAGGCAAAATTTTAAAGCTGTAATGGTTTTCTCACTGTTGTTGCTCCTGCTGTTGTTATTTTGTTTACTGACTTTATTTGACTAGTGTGATGGTCCTTATTAAACCCTCGGTTTCTTGAGCATTTTATTTGAACTCCATTTTACTTAGACTATACTCAGCAGATGCTATTTATCCCTTCTGTACCTAAGTACCCTTGTAGAGAAGATGAAAGGATCACTTTCCTATAAAATTCCATTGTGAGGTAAAAGGTTCCATAAAAATACATTTCAAGAGAACCCTTACATGATGTTTAAATAGAGACTATTTTTTCTCCTCTGCACAGTATCCATATAACATCTTGTTATGACTATCCTATATTTTTGAGAAAATTTATTTTATTCTTGAAAAGACAAATGTAATATGAATATTTTATAAATGTAATTTATAAGTTGGAACCAGAACTTCAAATATTACTTGACACATTTTTTTCCTGCCTGTTAAAATAATTAAATTTGCTTTTTTGAAGGAGAAATAACAGCTTTAAAAATTCAATAAGAAATTTTAGTTCAAGACAGTGGTCTGAAAATTATACTTAAGGTTGTTTCCTCCCTAAAATACCACAGAAATTACAGTAAGTGGTCACAAAATAGAAAGGGAAATAAATTCAGAAAAAACTCTGAGAATATTAGAAAATTACCTTGCCTTTGTCAGGCTGCTATAACAAAAAATACCATCAACTGAGTAGCTTATAAACAACAACTGTTTATGTCTCATAGTTCTGGAGGCTAAGAAGACCATGGCACCAACAGCTTCATTCTAATAAGGGCCCCCTGCCTCGATTTTTATATTTCCATTATAACCTCACATGATGGAAGGGACAAAGGATTTCTCTAGATCTCTTTTATAAGGACACTAATACCATTTATAAGGGCCCAGCTCTCGTGACCTAATCACCTCCCAAAGGCTTCACTTCCTAATAATATCATCTTGGGGATTAGGTTTCAACATGTTACTCAGGTGGGGTGACACAATCACTGATACCATACCACACCTGAAAAAGGCTTTTACAATAAATCTCTATATACTATAAAGTAGATGAGATGGAGGAAATGAATAAATAAAACTAGAGAAAATCACAGAACAATATAGACACAGGAAAATCTCCAACAGGAATAAAGCCCATTTTGCTTGGGGAACCCAAGTAAATTTAGAGTTACAAGGCACAGAAGATGTGTCTTACCATCTGCTTGGTGAAATGTGGTTTTCTCATTAAAAATAAAGTGATTTTTTTTTTCAAAAAAAGTGAAGATCCACTAGGGAATAGGAAAGGCTCTAAGTATACAGGTCAATACTTCAGAATACATCTCATCTTACTTTGGCTTTGGAGGAGGTGATAGCCTATTGGAACCTTTCCATTTATGTGCTTAAGTAAAACCTTTTCTGAAATATGTACATTGGTAGGTCTAAACTTCCAAGGAGAAGACTAATGGGGAAACAGACTAGAAGTACAATTACAATCCCTTTCATGAATCATCCTGACCTCAATTCATCAACAGAGATGCAAATTAAACAATTAGCAGTAAAGAAAAATAAAACAAGATAGAATGTGTAAGATGAACAAATAGAACAGATGACAGTGGAAAAAAGAGAAATCTCGAAAATATGATCAAATCTTTAAACTTCTTAACAATATTTTTAGATTAGAGAAGACAGCACATCCTTAAAGCAAGATCAGATTGTTGCACAAAAGTAAAAGAAAAAAAAATCTGTGAAAAGAAGGATTTCTGGATATCAAAAATATTTTATTTTTTATTAAAAAAATTTTTAATGTTTATTTATTTTTGAGAAAGAGACAGAATTCAAGTGAGGGAGGGGCAAAGAGAGAGGGATACACAGAATCCAAAGCAGGCTGCAGGTTTTGAGCTGTCAGCACAAAGCCTGATGTGGGGCTCAAGCAAACGAACTGCCAGAATATGACCTGAGCCAAAGTCAGATGCTTAATTGACTGAGCCACCCAGGAGCCCCAGAAATACTTTAATAAGATATCTGACTTCTGCTCTGCGATACAGACAGCTAAAAGAAGTGTCGCTCTCACCCTTATAAAGTTAGAGGGACAGATTAACTTTCAGATGCATGATTTTTTTCAAACCAATTGGAGAGCTGAGGTTGCAGAGAATTGACCTAAAATTTAAGGAAAGACAGGCACCTGCTGGGAGAGAGGAGGTGAGATCACATATTTATCTAGGGAAGATATACCAGACATCTGTAAGAATAATTCAACCAAAAGAGTTGATGAGTTGATTTATGTCAAGTGTAGTGTGTTTTGCAGTATAAAATCCTTGGAAGATCACAGAATTTGCAAATATCCTTTTGTATTCAGCTAAATGAATAAAGATACGCATCAAATACTACATATTGGATGAATGTATTAATATATGACATTCCAGAAAAGGCAAAACTATAAGGATATAAAATCAACTGGTGGTATGTATAGGGATTTGGGAAGGAGAGGTTGATAGGAAGACACTATATGTGGGATGATGGACATGTTCTGCACAAAAGTGTAGTGGTGAATTTACAACTCTGAATTCGTCAAAGCCCATGGAACCATATACCAGAAAGAGTGATTTTTAATGCATATCTATAAATTTTTTAAAAAATCAGGATGGTAATATAGATGAAGTGTGAGAAAATAACTGAATACAACTGAATCACATAACCATACTGATGAGGAAAAAAGAAGCTGTTCTAAATTAACTATGCAAACCAGTGTGTTGCCTCAATATTGTGTGGGTAAATATATACAAAGAAATGTATCCAATAATCTATTCTGGTTGATAGATGTGGTTCTCCCTTCGATATGGCTTAGCAAATATAAAAACACTTTATTTTTATAAAAATGTTAAACAAGTAAGTAATATTTTTGTATATGAAAGCAAGGTTCCTCACTATTGGGGAAACACTTATAAATAACTAAATGAGAAATAGAATAAACCTTGTGCTGCCGATTGAATTAAATGTCAGTACAGACATGTGATAGAAGACAGATGACAGATTACACACATATATACATGCATACATAATTATAGATGTGTGTGAATGCAGGAATTAGTAAATACGTATTCTTAGATCTGTATTGAGAGGAAATAGAAGTGGCAGCAATAAGCATACCTGGTGCCCAGGTCTTAGTTTCTAAATATAAGTTTCCAATAAAAAGATCCAGGGCTCCTTGGAGATGTTGTTGACTTCAGGGCTGTGGCAAGAAAAATACAAGATGAGCCTACAGCATCTACTGGTATCAGAAACCTAAGATATGTAATTAAAAATAGATGGGGGCATGTTAAAAGAACACAGGAGCCAACCTGAAAGAGTCCCAATGGACAAAGCTAGAACAACTTGAGTAACAAAATAAGGAAGGACAGAATAGGATTATAACCTCTGAATAAAATAAATGTCCATGAGTCCATACAGCTATAAATAAATAACCAAATAAATGGGAAGAAAAGGACATCACTTCCTTATAGAAGTAAAAATGTAGAAAGAGTAAAGGATGTACAAAATCATCATTAGAACAGTACAGCAATAATTACTCCAGGCAAGATAACATTAATGCATGATAATGCATGAACATTTAAGCACAGAGGTTGTATTCATATTCTCAAAACATTATTTAGTAATTACAAAAGGAATAATAGGTACTATACAATGTAGAATCCTGACAGACACACCCTTCACCAAGCTAAGGTAACACCAGTAATATTTATCAACATAATGTAGATCCTAAGAGGGTGTACTGGAAAAGGAACACCACTTCTGTGGTACCTTTTGCCAAAATGTATAACATCAATATACTCATGAACAAATTCCAGAAAAGTCAGATCGAGGGACACTGTAAATATATTGTTCCAGGTCTTGAAGTAAAGTAAAAGACTGAGGATACTTCAAAGATTGGAGGAGAATAAAAAAATACAACTAAACGCAAGATGAGATTCTGGATTGGTTCCTGGAACAGAAAGGTATTAGTGGGAGAAAAAAAAGATAAAATGTGAACAAATGCCACTGTTTAATTAATAGTACTGCCCAAAAGTAGTTTCTTAGTTTTGGTAATCATCCTATATCATGCAAAAAAAATATTTATAAGGGAAAATTTGGTGAAAGATATAGTGAAACTGTATTAGTTTTGCACCTATCATGTAAGTCTAAAGTGCTAAGAATCCTTCTTTTTTGTTTGTTTAATTTTAAGGTATAGTAGGGTAACAGAAAATTTTCCTGAACCACAAGCAAAAATCAATGGTATGAAAATTAGCAGAAAAAATTATTAGATATAAAATATAAATCTAAGTAGATCCAATTATCATAAATAATAAAAAACATATTAAATAATAAAGGAAAGATTAGGTACAAATATTCAGAACTCAAATAGTATGAGCCAATTAAATGTGTTCACTAAATGAATCACAAAATGTTGAAACCCCTTTTTCTAAACATAGGCAACAGACTTTCAAATCACACGGGCAGAGAAAAGATTGCATAAACTTTAAAAAATAGAAGCACACAAACAGTAAGAGCAAAAATAGGTAATGCCAGACATCTCATCGAAAATATTGCATAGGAGGAGTTAAGATGGCGGGGTTCCGGAGACCCTAGGTTTGTGTCATCCCTTGAACATATTTAGATCAACATCAAATCGTTCTGAACACCTACGAAATCGGTTTGAGGATTAAGAGAATAATCTGCACAATTAGAGGGAGAGAACGTGACAGGTAGGCGCTTGTGAAGACGTGCCTCCGCCATGTGGAGGAGAGGGAGAAAACAAAGCGGACAGATGGGGAGAGAGAGCAGCCCGATTGGGTTCACACAAGAAAAAAACCTCCCCTAAAACCATTGACGGGGAATCGAGAATTTACTATAGCAAGTTTTTGCCAACAATGGAGCTCAGATTCTGGGGTTTTAGAAATCTGTGAAATTCCACGTTGTTGAGGGAGGCAGGCAGTGGTGCTGCTGGGGAGGAGCCCGAGGAATGGACGGTGTGGTGTGGGGATGCCCTGTGTCCTGCCGGGAGAGAAAGTTCCCCTTCTTGGAGTGCATTTGGATGGAGGTGTATTTCAACAGCAGGGGACAGAGGCTCCTGCAGAAGGCAGATAACCTGGTCGCAGTTTTTCCTTTGCTTCACCATAATCAACTCCAGGCACCTGCGCAGACATGCAACTGCTTTTCTGGCACAGAATGGCGCCAGGCACCGTGCCGCCAGGCTATCTTTCGGAGAAGGGGAGCAGTCTGCCTTACCGGGTCGTTTAAGATTTGCAGTTTTGAATCCCAGCCGCGCACCGGTGATAAAACACAGTGTGGCGCCAAATGTGTCATTGGCGTGGGCACGCAGGTTGAGGGAAGGAATCCCAGGGACCTGGGACACAGGAGGGGAGATTGTTCACACTTCTGTGAGGGCTTCCTGAACGGCAGTTGGTGGGCGTGACCTCCCCTCCCTGGGGGATGAGAGACCGGGCGAAGCCAGCTTCCTGCCCCTCCCCCGCCCACCAGCACTTTAGATCTTCAGTGAGCGACAAAGTGCCCCCAGCGGAGGCTCCAGTCACACCACACTGTTCCCTGCAGGGGCCTCTGTACTAGGGCAGATTTGACAGTAAATCAGCATAGCAAGGCCTCCCTCAACAGAGGACCCACATCACCCCTGCCACCCCACTCCACCCCCATGCACCAAGTCATAGAGAGCGCCAAAGCATCAGCTTTAGCTCTGGTGGAAATAGGACCAGGTACTTTTTTATTTTTCTTTCTTTCTTTCTTTCTTTCTTTCTTTCTTTCTTTCTTTCTTCTTTCTTTCTTTCTTTCTTTCTTTCTTTCTTTCTTTCTTCCTCTCTCTGGGTTTCTCTCTTTGTTTCTTTCTCTTTTTGGAATCAGGCATTTTGTTCAGTTTGTTTGTTGGCTTTAATCATTTTTCAGATGAGGCTTCTTTTTTCTTTCTTTCTTTTTCTTCATAATCAGTCTTATAGTTTTTTTTTGTTTGTCTGTTTGCTTGTTTTTGTTCCTTTATCCTTTTCTTTTTTGGGGGGGGGCAGGCTTTATTTTTTTAATCAGGCTTATTTTTACAACCAAATGAAAGCACAGCTAATTAAAGGTCCAAACACCCCCCCACTGCAAACAAGAAGGAGCTCTGTAGAGGACTGACTTGTGGGAAAGAGCAGGCAAAACACAATGGTGGAGTGCATGCAGCATACACCAGAAACACTTCCTGAAGCGTCTGGCCCTGGACAGTGTATGACCCCTTCTTTATACAGCATTACTCTCAGGAGCAGGAAACATAACAAGCTTTCATAACCCTCAAAAGTCAGAAACCTAGAAAAATGACAAGACAGAGGAATTCTCCCCATAAGAAAGATTAAGAAGAAATCACAGCCAAGGATGTGCTCAAAGCAGATATAACCAACATATCTGAATAAGAATTTAGAACAACAGTCATAAGAATACTAGTTGGGCTTGGATAAAAAGCATAGAGGACACCAGAGAAATCCTTACTGCAGAGATAAAAGACCTAAAAACTAGTCAGTCTGAAATAAAAAATGCTGTAACTGAGATGCAAAACTGACTGGTGTAATTACAATGAGGATGGAAGAAGCAAAGGGATGAATAGATATTACAGAAGATAAGATTATATAAAATAAACTGAAAAGAAGAGGGAAAGAAAAAAATTATATCATAAATACAGACTTAGGGAAATTAGTGATTCGATGAAGTGCAATAATATCTGTAACAGTAGAGCAGGGAAAGGGACAGAAGGTTTATTTGAACAAATTATGGCTGAGAAGTCCCTAATCTGGGGAAGGAAACAGGCATTCAAGCCTGGGAGGCACAGAGACCTCCCCTCAACAAACAAACAAACAAGCCAAACAGGTCAACACCTAAACACATCATAGTGAAACTTGAAAAATTCAAAGAAAAAGAGAGAATTCTAAAAGTAGCTAAGGACAAAAGGTTCTTAACCTACAAGGGTAGACAACTAACAGCAGCATACTTGTCCACAGAAACTTGGCAGGCCAGGAGGGAGTGACATGATATACTCAACATTCTAAACAGGAAAAATTTGTAGCCAATTATACTTTATCCAGCAAGGCTATCATTCAAAATAGGAGAGATAAGGAATTTCCTAGACAAACAAAAACTAAAGGAGTTTGTGAACACTAAACCCACTCTGCAAAAGATATTAAAGGTGACCTATTAAGCAGGAAAGAGAGACCAAAAGTAACAAAGACTGCAAAGGAACAAAGATAATCTACAGAAGCAGAGACTTTACAGGTAATACAATGGTACTAAATTCATATCAATCAATAATTGCTCTGAATGTATATGGGCTAAATGCTCCAATCAAAAGACATAGGGTGTCAGAATGGATTAAAAACAGGTCTCACTGATATGTTGCTTACAAGAGACTCATTTTAGACCCAAAGAACTTCCAGATTGAAAGTGAGGAGGTTGAGAATGATTTATTATGCTAAGGATGCCAAAAGAAAGATGGAGTGGCCATACTAAAATCAGACAAACCAGACAAATTTATTTTTATTTTTTTTAACATTTATTTATTTTTTTATTTATTTTTTTTATATATATGAAATTTATTGACAAATTGGTTTCCATACAACACCCAGTGCTCATCCCAAAAGGTGCCCTCCTCAATACCCATCACCCACCCTCCCCTCCCTCCCACCCCCCATCAACCCTCAGTTTGTTCTCAGTTTTTAACAGTCTCTTATGCTTTGGCTCTCTCCCACTCTAACCTCTTTTTTTTTTTTTTTCCTTCCCCTCCCCCATGGGTTCCTGTTAAGTTTCTCAGGATCCACATAAGAGTGAAACCATATGGTATCTGTCTTTCTCTGTATGGCTTATTTCACTTAGCATCACACTCTCCAGTTCCATCCACGTTGCTACAAAAGGCCATATTTCATTTTTTCTCATTGCCACGTAGTATTCCATTGTGTATATAAACCACAATTTCTTTATCCATTCATCAGTTGATGGACATTTAGGCTCTTTCCATAATTTGGCTATTGTTGAGAGTGCTGCTATGAACATTGGGGTACAAGTGCCCCTATGCATCAGTACTCCTGTATCCCTTGGATAAATTCCTAGCAGTGCTATTGCTGGGTCATAGGGTAGGTCTATTTTTAATTTTCTGAGGAACCTCCACACTGCTTTCCAGAGCGGCTGCACCAATTTGCATTCCCACCAACAGTGCAAGAGGGTTCCCGTTTCTCCAAATCCTCTCCAGCATCTATAGTCTCCTGATTTGTTCATTTTGGCCACTCTGACTGGCGTGAGGTGATACCTGAGTGTGGTTTTGATTTGTATTTCCCTGATAAGGAGCGACGCTGAACATCTTTTCATGTGCCTGTTGGCCATCTGGATGTCTTCTTTAGAGAAGTGTCTATTCATGTTTTCTGCCCATTTCTTCACTGGGTTATTTGTTTTTCGGGTGTGGAGTTTGGTGAGCTCTTTATAGATTTTAGATACTAGCCCTTTGTCCGATATGTCATTTGCAAATATCTTTTCCCATTCCGTTGGTTGCCTTTTAGTTTTGTTGGTTGTTTCCTTTGCTGTGCAGAAGCTTTTTATCTTCATAAGGTCCCAGTAATTCACTTTTGCTTTTAATTCCCTTGCCTTTGGGGATGTATTGAGTAAGAGATTGCTACGGCTGAGGTCAGAGAGGTTTTTTCCTGCTTTCTCCTCTAAGATTTTGATGGTTTCCTGTCTCACATTTAGGTCCTTTATCCATTTTGAGTTTATTTTTGTAAATGGTGTGAGAAAGTGGTCTAGTTTCAACCTTCTGCATGTTGCTGTCCAGTTCTCCCAGCACCATTTGTTAAAGAGGCTGTCTTTTTTCCATTGGATGTTCTTTCCTGCTTTGTCAAAGATGAGTTGGCCATACGTTTGTGGGTCTAGTTCTGGGGTTTCTATTCTATTCCATTGGTCTGTGTGTCTAAACCAGACAAATTTAAACCAAAGACTGTAATAAGAGATGAAGAAGGGCACTACATCATCATAAAGGGGTCTATAAAACAAAAAGATCTAACAATTGTAAATATTTATGCCCCAACTTAGAATACCAAATATATAAATCAATTAATAACAAACTTAAAGACATTCATTGATAATAACACAACCATAGTAGGGAAATTTAACACCTCACTTACAACAACGAACAGATCATCTAAGCAGAAAATCAACAAGGAAACAATGGCTTTAAATGATATGTTGGACCAGATGGACTTACCAGATAATATTCTGAGTATTTTACCCTAAAGCAGCAGAATGCACATTATTTTCAGGTGCACATAGGACATTCTCCAGAATAGTTCACACACTGGGTCACAAATCAGGCCTGAATAAGTACAGAAAGTTTGAGATCATACCATGCATATTTTCAGACCACAATGCTATGAAACTTGAAGTCAACAACAAGAAAAAATTAGAAAAACTACCAATACATGGAGATTAAAGAACATCATACTGAATAATGAATAGATCAACCAGGAAATTAAAGAAGAAATAAAAAAAATGAAAGCAAATGAAAATAAAAACATGAAAGTCCAAAACCTTTGAGATGCACCAAAGGTAGTCTTAAGAAGTATATAGCAATCCAGGTGTTCCTCAGGAAGGAAGAAGTCTCAAATATACAACCTAACTTTACACCTAAAGGAGCTGGAAAAAAGAACAGCAAATAGAGTGCAAAAACAGCAGAAAAAGTGAAATAAGAAATATTAGAATAGAAATAATATAGAATAAAAAAAAACAGTAGAATAGATCAATGAAGCTAGGTGCTGGTTCTTTAAGGAATTAAAAAAAAAAATCATACCCCCTAGCCAGGCATATCAAAAAGAAAAGAGACAGGATCCAAAGAAATAAAATCACAAATGCAAGAGGAGGGATCGTGACCAATACCACAGAAGTTAAAACAATTATGACAATATTTGAAAAATTGTATGTGAAAGAAAAAGAAAAATTATATGTGAACAAATTGGGCCATCTACAAGAATTGAATAAATTCCTAGAAACATATAAACTACCAAAACTGAAACAGGAAAACATAGATAATTTGAACAGACCATAACCAGAAAAGAAATTGAATCAGTAATGAAAAAATCTCCCAAAAAACAAGAGTCCAGGGCCAGATGGCTTTCCAGGGGAATTCTACCAAACATTTAAAGAAGAATTAATTCCTGTTCCTTTGCAACTGTCTCAAAAAATAAAAATAAAAGGAAAACTTCCAAAATCATTCTATGAGGCCAGCATTATCTTTCTTCCAAAACCCAACAATAGCCCCACTAAAAAAGAAAATTATAGGCCAATATCCCTCATGAACTTGGATTCAAAAATTCTCAATAAGATACTAGCAAATAGAATCCAACAGTACACTAGAAGAATTATTTACTACAATCAGGTGGGATTTATTCTTGGGCTTCAGAGGTGGTTCAATATCTGCAAATCAGTCAACGTGATGCACCACAGTGAAAAAAAAAAAAAGAAAAAGAAAAAAAAGATAAGAACCAGATGATCCTCTCAACAGATGCAGAAAAAGCATTTGAAAAAATACAGCATTCTTTCTTGATGAAAAACTCTCAAGAAAATAGTGATAGAGGGATCATACCTCAATATCATAAAGGCCATATACAAAAGATCCACAGCTAATATCATCCTCAGTAGGGAAAAACTGAGAGCCTTTCCCCTAAGGTCAGGAACACAACAGGGATGTCTACTCTCACCATTGTTGTTCAACACAGTACTGAAGTCCTAACCTCAGTATCAGACAACAAAAAATAACAAATTGGCAAGGAGGAAGTCATACTTTCACTCTTCATAGATGACACGATACTCTACATAGAAAACCCAAAAGATTCCATGAAAAAATTGCTAGAACTGATACAGGAATTCAGTAAAGTTGCAGGATATAAAATCAATGTACAAAATTTGGTTGCATTTCTATACCATGATAATAAAGCAGCAGAAAGAGAAATCCAGGAATCAATCCCCTTTAAAATTGCAAAACAAACAAAATATAACTAGGAATAAGCCTAACCAAAGAGATAAAAGATCGGTACGCTTTTGAAAGAAATTGAAGAAGACACAAATAATGGAAAAACATTCCATGCTGATGGATTGGAAGAACAAATATTGTTGCTGTGCCTAAGCTACCCAAAGCAGCCCTTGGGTTGTATTCATTGCAATGCCTATCAAAATAATCCCAATATTTTTCACGAAGCTAGAAGAAGAATCCTAAAATTTGTATGGACCAGAAAAGACCCCAAATAGCCAAAGTAATATTGAAAAAGAAAGGCAAAGAGGGAGGCATCACAATTCCAAATTTCAAGCTGCATTACAAAGATGTAATCATCAAGACAGTGTGTATGGTACTGGCACAAAAACAGAGACATAGATCAATGTAACATAATAGAAAACCCAGATGTGGATCCCCAAATATATGGTCAACTAATCTTCGACAGAGCAGGAAAGAATATTCAATGGAGAAAGGACAGGCTCTTCAACAAACTATGTTGGGAAACCTGGACAGCGGAAAAATGAAACTGGACCACTTTCTTACACCATACACAAAAAAATTCAAAATGGATGAAAGACCTAAGTGTGAGATAGGAAACCATCAAAATCCTAGAGGAGAACCCAGGCAACAACCATTTTCACCTCAGCCATAGCATGTTCTTAAAAGACACATCTTCTGAGGCAAGGAAAACAAACAAAAATGAACTATCAGAACTTCATCAAGATAAAAAACTTCTGCAAGTGAAAGAAAAATTAAAAAAAAAAAACAACTAAAAGTCAGCCCATGGAATGGGAGAAGATATTTGCAAATGACATATAAGATAAAGGCCTATTCTCAAAAATTTATAAGGAACTTATTAAACTCAAAAAAACAAAAATAAATAATCCAGTTAAGAAATGGGCAAAAGATATTAAGAAATTTCTCCAAAGAAGACATTCAAATGGCTAACAGACACATGAAAATACGCTTAACATCACTCATCATCAGGGAAATATAAATCAAAACCACAATGAGATAGCCCCTTACACCTGTCAGAATGTCTAAGTTTAACAAAATAGGAAACAACAGGCATTGACAAGGATGCAGAAAGGGGAACCCTCTTATACTGTTGGTGGGAATACAAACTGTTCATCCACTCTGGGGTACAGTATGGATGTTCCTCAAAAAGTTAAAAATAGAACTACCCCATGATTCAGCAATTGCATTACTGGTTATTTATATAAAGGATATGAAAATACTGAATCAAAGGGGCACATGAACTTCAGTGTTTATAGCCGCACTATCAAAAATAGCCAAATTATGGAAAGAGCCCAAATGTCCATTAACTGATGAATGGATAAAGAAGATATATATATCTTGAGTTGAGTAATATTATATATATATATTATATATATATATATAATATTACTCAACCATCAAAAAGAATGAAACCTTGCCATTTGCAACTATGTGGAAAGAGGTAGAGTATATTATGCTAAGCAAAATAAGTCAGAGAAAGACAAATACTATATGATTCCACTCATATGTGGAATTTTAGAAACAAAACAATGAACATGGGGGAAGGGAAGGGCAAGTAAAATAAGATAATAATACAGAAGGAGGCAAACCATAAGAAACTCTTAACTATACAGAACAAACTGAGGGTTGCTGGAAGGGAGGTGGGTGAGGAGATGGGCTAAATGGGTGATGGTATTAAGGAGGGCATTTGTGATAAGCCCTGGGTGTTATATGTAAGTGATGAATCACTAAATTCTACTTCTGAAACCAATACTACACTATATGTTAACTAACTTGAATTAAAATAAAAGCTTGAAAGAAAAAAAAATAAGAAAATATTGCATAGTATGAAACAAAGGAGAAATTTCTCCAGAATTTTGACAGAAATTGAGTTTGAACCCAGAATTTTATAACTAGCAAAAATTAAAACTGAAAGACAAAAAGGAAAAAAAAGACACTTTTATCATACAAGGTCTTGGGGTGACTATTATCATATCTATCATTTTCAGAAAGAGATCGCTTGAACATATGCTCAAGGAAAAATGAATTAAGAAAAATATGTGTGAAATTCCCACTAACATTTGAGGAACAAAAAGGCAATTCCTTTAAAAAACAATCAGAATTACATAAAACATTAATACTGTGCTATGATAAAGAATCTGGAGGTCATCAATGTTATAAGAGTATTTCATGGCTTTCTGCCAACCCCAAAAATTTAAAAGTATTTAGACTCCAGAAAAACAAAAGCTGCACAAATATTATAACCCAAATTGAAGCAAAATGAAAATGCACCTCAAGTTTTAGCATAAGAAAATGTAACACATCTATCCATCTATCTATCTATCTATCTATCTATCATCATCATCTATCTACTTATGTATTTATTATTTATTTAAAAAAGGCAAGAAGAAACTTTTGGAGGTGATGGATATGTTTGTGTCATTGATTATAGGGATAATTTGTCAAGTGTATACTTAACTCCAAACTAATCAAGTTGTATACATTATGTTCTGCTTTTTGTAATTTAATTACACTTCAATAAAGTGATTTTTTTTTTTTTTAATGTAGGCTTCATGCCCAGTGTGAAGCCCAACATGGGACGTGAACTCAGGACCCTGAGATCAAGACCTGAGCTAGGTCAGGTCAACTCCAGCTAGTATTCTTATTATCTTGATTCTTTTTTTTTTAAATTGTTTAAAGATTTATTTATTTTTGAGACAGAGACAGATCATGAGCAGGGGAGGGGCAGAGAGAGAGGGAGACACAGAATCTGAAACAGGCTCCAGGCTCTGAGCTGTCAGCAAAGAGCCTGACATGGGGCTCAAACTCACAAATCCTGAGATCATGACCTGAGCCAAAGTCAGACGCTTAACTGACTGAGTCACCCGGGCGCCCCTCCGTTATAATCATGATTCTTAATTCTTGTTCAGACATCTTGCTTGTATCTGTGTTGGTTAACTCCCTGGCTGTCGTTTCTTCCTACTCTTTCTTTTGGGGTGAATTCTTTCATTTCATCATTTTGAAGGAACAATAGGAATTAATGAGGTAGAAAAAATTAAAATAAAAAAAGTAAAATTAAAAATATTAAAATTAAAAAATTAAACACACACACACACAAAATCGAATTAATGATGCTAGATCCTATGTATGTTTTGGTCTGGGTGTTGAAAATGGCTTGATAGATTAGAGAAAAAAGGGGAAAAGAGAAAAAAAAGAAAATCATATGAAAATTAAAAAAATAAATATGCTGAAGTAGACTAAAATGAAATGATGGAAATAAACTAGAATTTGAAAAAATTTACACAAAACTAAAAACATAGTAGAAAAGAAATTTAAAAAAATATTTTTTAATAAAAATTAAAAATACAAGTGAAATTTTTCTCTTTCTGTATTCAAGAAAAAGGAAAGAAACAAAAAAGGAGAAAAAAGGAAAAAAAAGGAATGATTTGAAAATTTTAAAAAATGAATACACTGAAGTATGCTAAAATAAAATGATGGAAGTAAAATAGAATTTTAAAAAATTTCCACAAAAGTAAAAAAATATAGTAAAAAAATTAAAGAAAAATATTTTTAATAAAAGTTGAAAATAAAAATGAATTTTTTCTCTTTCTGTATTCAAGAAAAATAAAAGAAATGAAAAATAGAAAAAAAGAAAAAGGAAAAAAAGGAAAGAAAATTGAATACATGGGCCTAACAGACTGAAATATGACTGAAATTACTTCATTTTCCCCTAGAAGTCAGACTATGAAGCACTTTACAGTCCATAAACTAATCAGGTGGTGAGACTTCTGTCCCTAAAGAGCAGAGGTTGGCCCAGTTGGGTGGGTCTTAGTGTAACTGCTCTGTTCTCCGCTAGATGGCGCTGCTAGCTGACTGGGGTCGAGTGTTGTGGGGCTTGTAGGTGCCTATTAACATGCGCGGGAGCAGTGAAAATGGCGTCACCCAGCTACCCAGTCTCTAGTATCAGAACTCTGTTCTCCCTGATCAGCAATCACTCACACGTTCTTCCTCTTCTGCTTTCATCCACTCCCTGCTTTTACACTGTCCATGACCAAGCCCGAGGTAGGACCTCTTTCATATGTTTTGTCTCAGACGCGGCTGTTTTCCCCGGCCCTTTACTTCTGAGGGACTGTGGCTTTGACCTGTTTTGTCCCTCTGCAGAGGGTCTCACCAAGCAGTGGCTGTATGCGGCTGCATCCAGGAAAGTTTCCCGGACTGTGCTGCCTGTGGCTGCACAGCTGCCTGCCAGCTGACTGTGCTCCCAGAGCCTGTGGCCAGGTGCCAGCCCACCACAGGAAAAGTTCACGAGACAGTGTAGCAGCAGTGTTTCAGGAATTATGGAAAATCACAACACCCATCTGGCACCAGGCTTCACCCTTAACGACCAGCACCAGCAAATGCGGCAATTCTCTGGGGTCTGCTGGGCCCAAGTTGCCTCACAGCCTCTACCAAATGTCCTTCCAGCAATGGAACCCTGTGTGGCACGAGTGAGAACCTCCCAGAACCCACTCTGCTCCTGGGGATTCACCCTTCCCACCAGAGCACCGTCAGGTATTGATCTGTAGAGCTGCAGACTCTGTGCTCCCCCTGTTTACAGTGTTAATGGAATTTAAACTGTCTCCTTTCTCCTTTCTCCCTTTTTAGTTCAGTCGCATGGCTGTTTCCAATTTTCTACTTTGTCTCCACCTGCTTTTGGGGAGGGATTCTGTGGTTCAGGTTGTGCAGATTGTTGTGTGAGTCCTCCAATCAGTTTTCTAGGTGTGCAGGATGGTTTAGTGTTGGTCTGGCTGTATTTCATGGATGGGAGACACACAAAAAACTTCCATGCTGTTCTGCCATGTTGGCTCCTCCTCAGTCTGAGTAATTTTAATTCTGAGTTAATATTGTAGTGTAATGGTTTGAATTTTATTTTTCTTTTTTTAACATGTGGATGAATCATTCTATACGTAACATTTTACTATAACATTTTATATGTATTTTATATGTATAAATTTACTTTGGATGAGTTTGAGTTTTCAGTGGAAAAATATAATTTCTATTCACTATGCCATTTATTTTAAATCTGCTTGAGCTATGGTTGTCTTTTGGAAAAAAATATTGATAGGAACAGCTGCAGAACCAATGTTTCATGTAGAACATGAAAAGAGTGGTATAAAATACAGGAAAAATATGATTTAATTGATAGATGTGAAGAACTAAATGGGATTTAACTATAAAATTTTAAATATATTCTGTGGAAAAATCTTGTTAGTCTTCAGAGTGACAGTTATTCTATAGCATTAAAAGTATTTCCTGAGTTATTTTGCTAATTAACTTAGGTTTTTCTACTTAAAATAACTTAATTTATAATGTTGATAGATAATGTGTGAATTTTATTATTTCACCAGTAACATAAATGAAAAGTTACACATCAAATTTGTTGATCTGTTAATTAATTACTTAAAATTGAATATATTTTCCAATTGCAGAAATTAAATAATTAAAAATCAGCATGAAGTAAAGAAAACCTGAGAAAAATCATTAATGTCACAGATTTTTTTATCACACTTGTGGACTTCAACAAAAAAAATCTTCTTGATCTAATCTTTATAAAATTGAATAGACATACGATTTTTAAATGCAAACTTGTTCATGTCATTGTGAAATATATTTAATTTTCATTTCTTCTCAGTTCTCCAAAGGAGGCCTGAAGACAAAGAACTAAGGGCAAACAAATTGCACTGAACAGAACAAAGGCAAGATACAAACAGAAGTTTGATGGGGATATTTTGTTTTCAAATATTCCTTGGTGAGTAGTTCTGTAGAAGCAAATGGCAAAGTGTATGCCCAAAGAACTGGGGGTTTTATAAGTAAAGTATGTTACAATGATTCAAATTATTGTTCTGTCTAGATATAAAAAGGGATTTACATCTGTGATGAATAAGAGAGCATACTGTATAAAATTAGATTCACTTTTTTGTTTCTTCAATTAATACTTATTGACAGCATACTAGATAACTGGATTCTGTACTAAATGCTGCCTATATCACTATTGAACAGAACTCTGATAGAGTCTATATCGTAGTATGGAGAACACAAACAGTTAAATACATAAATGATTTGATTATAGGTAAGAGACAAACACATGATGATATATTTCATAGATATTATGAAAAAAAGAAATACTGTGCTGAAACAGTGAGTAATGAGGGAAAGTGTCTAGGCCGGTGGAGGTGATATTTAATTTGAACCATGAACATTGGAGTCAAGCTAGTCCTGTAAGAAAGGAGGGGATTCAGGTGAGCAGGAAATGAATTTTTGGCAGAGGGAAACACATGCAAAAGCTCTGCAGTGGGAATTCGGTTGGCATTTTTTTGTGTACTAAAGGAGGCTGAGGGCAAGAAAATAACAGTTTTGTATATTTAAACAAAATATATGAACAGTTGTACAGTGTCTGTGTGTGTTTGCATTATAAATACTGAGAGCGGTTATAATTAGAGTGTTGCCGGTAAGATTTTCCTGACTTTGAAATTCGGTTAATTTTTTCTTACTTTGAATATATCCAACCACACCACCAGTTCTTTTTCTTATCCTCTCTCTCTTTTTTAAAGCTTTTATTAAAGTTTACTTACTTATTTTTGAGAGAGAGAGAGAGAGAGAGAGAGAGAGAGAGAGCACATGAGTCGGGGAGGGGCAGAAAGAGAGGAGAGAGAATCCCAAGCAGGCTCCAGGTGGCCAGGGCAGGGCCTGGTTGTGGGGCTTGAAGCTACCAAGCCCAGAGATAATGACCTGAGCTAAACAAGGAGTCACAGGCTCATTGGACTGAGCCACCCAGACACCCCTCTTATCCTCTCTTAATCATGTAATGTATCTGATTCTTGTAACTGCCACTATTTTATAATGATAGGAATACAAGGAACCTTTCATTTTAATCAGGCATCTTTTAAATTTGTTCTACATGTCACTGTAGGGACATAGGTGTGTTACTGAGAGTGACATGGAAAAGGAAAGAAGCCTCAGTATTTTTTACTGTAAAGAATTACAGGGCAGCTGAATGAACGTAAAGCCTGGCAAAGTTTTATTAAAGTACCCTCCAAGGGAGGAATGGTCCAGTCAAGAGACATGAAGGCCACAGAAACTGTGGAGTGTGGGCATATAGCAATTTTTGATATATATCATAATTTGCCAACTATGCATGTATTTTCCCAAGATGTATTCAAAATACCTTAATGGGTTAAGATATGGCAGTATTCTTTATATTCTGGAACATAGGTCAAATAAGACCAGTGGCTGCCTTCTGCGCAAGTGTAACAAGTTTGTTACAGAAACTTGTAAAAGTTTTATTTAACAACAAACTTAACTTTCTCTGCTGGGATTTGCCTGGATGTTATAACCACAGACTGGCTGCTAGATGGTCGATGGGGGTGACCCCTGGGCAGTTCTTGGTTAGGGCTCCTGGTTAGGACTCTTCAGGTCTAACCTCCTGTCCGTCATGCCTAGTTTCCTGCCCAACAGGTGCTTTTATAGAATAATTACTTGGTGCCTAATACAGTTGACCCTTAAACAACATGGGTTTGAATTGCCTGGGTTCACAGTAGGTGATTTTTTTCAGTAAATGTGGTCCAGTAAGTACTGTAAAGTACTGTATTTTCTCTTCCTTATAGTTTTTTCAATATTTTCTTTCCTTTAGCTCACAGTATTATAAGAATACAGTAAGTAATTCAACTCCAAACTGAAAATGGCAGTATTTATTTTCTGCCTGTGATAATTTTAATGATTTGGTTCAGATAATAAGCAGTAGTTTTCATTGCTGCCTTAATTGTTTCCTTGCTGATGTGAAGGAGGTTCATGTTTACTCACAATGTTTCAGAAAGTGAAAATTTAATTTCATAGTCTTGCAAAGCAAAATATGGTGCCGGTACTGGAAAAAAAATAGACTGAGAGAATGGAGATGAAATAATAAATTTGCATAATTCTGAAAATAGATTATTTCACAGACATGGATTTTTGGAATATTTAGACATTATTAACAACATCCCTTGGAAACATGTAACATTTACCAAAATCTATACATATATATCTATGAATTGTCATTTGACCTATATTATTATTGTTTTCAAAGCTTTGGGTAGTATATGTGTTGAGTAATCTACATTTGATATTAGTTATTTTTTTTTAAGTTATCATTTTTTAAGATTTCAATTCTTGTGGACCTCCCATGAATGAGTGTTTTTCAGAAGGTCCATTGTTATTCAGTCTAGATTACACAATCTTGAATGCAGTCTAAACAGAGACTGTAGAGGGTCAAATTTTCCTTTTTATCCTATATAATTGGAAATAGTAGGTATGTTTTGTATACAAAATCAAAAAGTACGTTCTAACTGAAATCTGTCATTGCTCTTTATAATCTAAATACATTTCCAGTTTGAAAGATGGAAAAGTATTCTCATGATAGAAGCTGAGAATAGGAATTATGTTAAAATCTACATCTTAAAAATAATTAATTCTTCAATTAGAGAAACAGAGAACCATAGAATGGAAGAGTTTGCTCAATGCCACAAAATTAGTTAAATCAACTGGGCAAAGACTCAATCCAGAGATTTTGTCATCCCATCATGCTTCTTTACAGACTCTAATCTTTGTCCACCACAAAATTTGGTCATTTTTCACAGGTCATCAAGGTTTGTCATGTTAAAATGTATGTGTATCAGCAAAGTAATTTTTTCCCTAAAATGGCTTCAAGAAACTTTAATAACCTAGCATAAAATTGTTTAATGGTAACCATAGTTAATATCCTTTTTCATCACTGAAATGATGTTTAGGGTTGCAGAAACATGCTTTAAGGCTAGATAATGATTTACAATGAGGTAACTGAGAAATCTGAACCAGTCCCAGTCATCAATTCTAACTTCTAAAGCACTTATGTGTGTCATAAGAGCCTTGATTTATAGTGGCCTCGTAAAGAAACCTGGTTAATAAGGAGTCAGCTAGTCCTTTAGAAAGCATATTTACTCAAGTGCACTTCACTTCCTTGTATTTGTGTGGAAAATAGATTGTAACACTACACTTAAATATCTATTGGTTACTACAGAGTGAGCTGAGCAAGGAAAGATTAAAAACTTGCTATGAAGCACATTGAAACACTCTGGTGCATAACATAAAATATACTGGGAAGTCATAACGGCAGATGAAACCATTTGGCCTATTGCAATTGGATTTGGAGTGTATTTTTAGAAGAAAAAAGCACCTGTAAGCATATACGGTAGATGCAGCATGCTAGAGTGTAAAACATTTTTGTGATGATGTTATCAACATAAAATGGGAGAAGGTCCTGAGAGACCAAGAAAATGTGAGCACAGCACGCACATGGAAATGTTAACATGAAAGGAAAGGTGGCTCAAATCTTCTATTAAGTTCAGAAAAAGTTATGGTAATGGAGGTCATATAAGAATCTGTTTTGATAAGATCACTGGCTGCCCAGGAATTTATTACACATGCAGACCTTGTATCTATCACCGAAAGAGAAGGAAGTGGACTCAGTGTTATAAGAAAGGGTCTGGAGTCAGTAAAGTCCCCTGAAAACCATGATAATTTTTAGAGAATTGAATAAAAAATTAGAGTACAAACAGTAAAGAATTGATTAGTGCCAGAGATATTTTGAAGAAATTTTGATGTACATGCTGACCAATGCAATATAGAGAATGTACAAGTTCTAAATTGATCCTCTTTCTTTAAAAATCCCAAATAATGTTTAGTCATCATAAAGTTGTTCTTTACTACTATGAGATTCTCAGTAATGTTATTCTCTTTTTCCCAATGAATCAGTACGTTCTTGATTTTAAGTCTTTCCTAACACATGTATGATCACTCTCACCATTAATTTGTCTCAATATTCTATACTTGGCCGTGTTTCTAGCCTCATACCACCTTGTAAGTCCAGCTTTCTGCTTTCTGCCAAGTTTCTGCCCCAACACTTAATCCCTAATTGAGGAAAATCCATAAATGTTTATTTAGTTATTTATTTATTTTTTAACTTTTTTTTTTAACTGATCTCTATTCACAATGTGGGGCTTGATCTCATGACCCTGAGTTCAAGAGTCATGGGCTTTACTGACTGAGCTACCGCCAAAACACACACAGGCATTTAAATAAGCAGCAACACTTATTTCCGGTTTCAGTTGTCATTCACTACTACCTCCCATTCCTTCTTGAGTCCTGGTCAGCAATTTTTCCTCCAGCCAATATTTCAAAATCACATCAAGCTTATTTTTTGCAGGTCTCCTTTTTTTCTTCACATACTCTCTGTCTCATTCTGTCTTTCCCACACCCCTGTCCTCTAACAAATTAAGACCATTTTCCAGGAACTCTCTATTTTCTTTCTCAAACCAAATGTTCTGCACCCACACTCCTGCTTTTCTCATTTTTGCTAGTGTAGTTATTGAAAACATAACTCTGTATGTGTAGGAGTCATGATTTTCCTATTTCTCAGTGACTTAGTGCTATAAGTAATCACTGATTTCTACTAAGCACAATATAATTTTGCTCTCTCTCTATTTTGGATATTATACATACAATTGCATATAGATAGATTTTTTAAATTATTATTTTTATTAAGTGTATTTGTTTATTTTGAGAGAGACAGAGTGAGTGGGGGAGGGACAGAGAGAGGGAGAGAGAGAATCCCAAGCAGGGTCCTTGCTGTGAGTGCACAGCCTGATGTGGGGGACTCAAACCCACAAAACTGTGAGATACCTGAGCTGGAACTAAGAGTCAGACACTTAACTGACTGAGACACCCAGGTGCCCCACTTTTTTCATTCTTCTTTAATTTTACTAGCTCAGTTTTCATTTCTCTATGTTGCCTTTGCATGCCATTCTTATGATACTCACTTTGGTTTTCTCTTTCCCTCCCGTCTTTAAAATTATCCTCCATAGTTTAACTCATCCATGTTGACGATTTCCACCAACAGTTAAATTCTGATGATACTCATATTTCATAAGCATGCCAGATTTATCTTCAGGTTTTCAGAAAATTATAGCCAATTGTTCACTAGATATCAGTTGCCTCCAGTTGAACAATCTCATATTGAACCCAAAATATCTAGCCTTCTACTTTTAGCCGAACAGCCAACATGTTCTTCTTGTATTCTCTTACTAAATGGCACCATTCTCTACTAAATTGCTCAGCTGCAATTTATTTGAATTTACTTTTGTTATCTCTACTGTCACACCCAGTTTATGTTTGTGTTTTGTTGATATCACAACCTAAATATTTTCCAATCTCTTCTTTCTTCTCTCTTTCTGACTCTGATCATCCCCACCCACCTTCCCTTCTTTCTCTCTGTCTCTAGGTTACTCTAACAGCTTCTTACCTAATCTCTAGGACTTTGGTCTTTCCTCCATTTATGTATTTATGTAATGTACTTTAAATGTTTAGTCATATTTTTCTTCCTCTAAAAACCTGGGCATATTTTGTTGTTTTTGTTGTTTAAATCTTTAGTAACTCTCCATATTCTTCAGAATTGAGGTCACATCCCAGAACTGAAACACCTCATCCCTCCCTTCATCCCCTCTCCTACTTTCAGCCTCATTTCATGCCTGTCATACCTACAAATAGTTATGCAGAAAAAAAAAAAGAAAGAAAAAGAAAAACACTTCACTGCTTTCATGATCCTCTTATTTCTTAAATACTCTGTTCCAATTCCATTTTCCAGAATTGTTATTTCTACTCTTCCACTGTTTTGTTGTTACTTTCTCAAAACCTCTTTCAAAAAAAAAAAAAGATTTTTAAAATTAGATGTCTTTCTTCTGTTTTCAAATTTTATATTTCGAGAACACCCAGTACTATATAACAAGGTTACTATTAAACACTGATTTTATTTTCTGTATTCCACACTTGTCTGAACTCAGAAACCACACCTTAGTTAACTTTCATTCCTGGAGCGTGGTATATTTATGGTACATTATTTGTACCCAGTAAGATTTAATCAAAAGAATGAAGGTCAGAAAAGACTTAGGTAAATAATGAAAAGGTAGAAGCATTTAAAAGATAAACAGAAAAAAATTGGGTTTAAAACAAAATTATAACTTGGCTAGAACAGCCTCCATAAACCTTCAATTGCAAAGGGAAAAACTGAAGAACAACAACAACAAAAAAAGAGATTTTATAGTTATCAATCCTACTGTGTATTTTTAATTCAAATTTCTACTTAAGAGAGAAAGCAGTGAAAATTAGGGGTTCTCATAAAGCATAAAATAATGGATCATTTTATGTGATAAATTCCTATGAATCTTTAAGAGATTGTCGTCCAGTAAACAAAGGTCTAAAATTATTGTCTTCTGTTAGTACTTTTATACTAATTTATACAATTCTTCCCAATCTATTTTGTTGTTTGAAATTGTCTATTTCAAATGAGTAACAACTTCTTTCTTGTTTCATTTAAAAAGTATTATATCAGAAATTGTTCACATTCAAACCGTTAATAAGAAGGGATTGAAAATAAAAATAATTACTGTTAAATAGTTCAATCAGTTTACCAAGGCTAATTTGACTATTGTCTAGAGTTTAACAGCTTCCAGGATATACTTTTCAAAACTTAAATTACTGAAATTAGTCTTTTTTTTTATATAGTATCTTCTATGTAATCTTTATTCATATAGTGTCTTATTTTTTCACATTATTCCATTTGATGCTATAAAATATAAAAGGATAGGAACTCATAGGTTATATTTGGAAGACATTTTTAAGACCATCTATTTATTTTGTAAGCATAAATAGAATATATAATGTAAAATAGAACTGTGTGAGGTCCAAAAGTGATTTGGTTCAAACTACTTTTTTATCTCATTCCTTCATTTTTTAAAATCAACATTTATCAAATTTCAGATATTATTTTTGGCATGAGATTCAGTGGAATAAAATACAAAGAAAAAACAAATAAACAAAAATAAACCCAAAGTAGTTTCTGCCTTCATGGAAGTGTACAATTCAGTTTCTGTACAAATTAATTTCCTTATGCAATGTTAAGAAAATACATTCTTAAACAGGAGTATCTGACTGTATGCAGATGACAATGGAAAGTTTACTCACTGTTTAAGTTCATTATTGTGTTCCTTTGATAAAAAGTTGTAGAGATCCTCAATCTGATTGTGTACCATTTCTGTCAAGTGCCCTTATTTTCAATGTTTAGGAGACATAAAATATAAGCACATTCTTATTATACATGATAGTCCTTTATTTTAATTTTTAAAAAAAGTTTATTTATTTTTTGAAAGAGAGAGCACAAGCAGGGGATGGAGGGAGAGAGAGATTTTCAAGCAGGATCCGGACTGGCAGTGTGGAGCCTGTTGTGAGGCTCGAACCCATGAACCTTGAGATCATGACCTGAGCCTAAATTAAGAGTCTGACTCTTAACCAACTGAGCCATCCAGGTATGCCAAAATGTTTATTTATTTATTTTGAGAGAGAGAGAATGTGCGCACATATGCCTGTGCCCACAAGCAGGAGGAGGGACAGAGAGAGGGAGAGACAGGGAATCCCACGCAGGCTCTGGGCTATCAGCACAGAGCCTGACGTAGGGTTCAGGAACCGTGAGATCATGACCTGAGCTGAAATCAAGAGTTGGCTGATTAACAAACTGAGCCACCCAGGCACCCCACATGATAGTCCTTTAAATATTTGAAGACAAAACTAGAATTACTCCTTAGAGAATAAGATTTTGGCTCACTTTAACTTTTTATCAAAGTAATACAATAATAAAGTTACATAGTGAGATTTTCATCACCACTACAGCACTACTCTAATTTAAATGCAGAGGTTCTATATGTATTTCTCTAAATATGATGTCATTTATTTTATTTAGTATGCCAATCTGCCAAGAGTATTTTGAATCATGGTTGTGTAAATTGTCAGATTATTTATAATTTTGAGCACCTAGGTGGCTCAGTCATTTAAGCGTCCAACTTCGGCTCAGGTCATGATCTCATGGTTTGTGGGTTCAAGCCCCACGAAAGGCTCTGTGCTGGAGGATTCTGTGTCTCTCTCCCCTTGCCTCTCAAAAATAAATAAACATCAAAAAAATTTAAAAATAAGTAAACATTAAAAATTAGTTATAATTTTTTCTGTATTTCTATAAACTAAAATTGAATAGCTTTCTGTTTTATGTTTTAAGATATTACTCTGGACAACAAAAGGCATAGTTCTATAGATTATTCCTTACTTCTTTGTCTTATGGAATCATACACCTCCTTGAAGACTTTATGCAAATGCCACAATTTCAGCCTTTTATTTTACACTTTTATTTTGTTTTTTACTTTATTTTGCACCTTTTATTTTACATATTGGGGACATCTGAGAAATAAGTGTATACACACACACACACATACACACACACACACACACACACACACACACATATATATATAGAGATATCTATATAATACTTTTAGTTTTATTTTTTCTTTAAAGCCTTATTTTGTATATAATGCCAAAAGAGTATTTGGCCTATCTTACGTCTAATTACCACAAATTGCAAATTATTGAGAGACTCAGTGACTGTAATTTTAATGCATTTCCACATCAGCTTTTATGTTATTCATTACTTACCACTCTCTTTCTTCTTCCTTTTGAAAGCTTAACTTTTGGAAGTAAATATATTACATCCCTTTACGATTGGTACCAGAGCCAAAACTAAACCATAGCATTAATAGGAAGATTTCAAATTACAAACAGTGCCAACTCTTAAAATTCCTACTAAGTAAGCATATGTTATTAATATTATCTAACTCATTAGGTGGTTTTCTGGCTAATAAATATATTCTTTTATTTCTTCCTGAGAGGAAAATAATACAGGCTGTAAATTTATTGACTATGATTAAAAAAAAATACTTTTTTCTATTAAAATGAATATCATACAAATTTCTCATATTTCTGCTGCTTCTAAAAGAAGGAAGTAGTGTCCAATGTAATATTCATTGCCAGGTGCATACTTATTCCCATGTCCTTGACTCTGCCTGTGGTGCAGCTGTTTGCTTTCAGGGATTGTGAATGCACCTGTCTTTCCTATGTGTTCAGACTGTGATTCGTTTTGAAATGAGATGAACACACAAAGTTTCATCTTTTTCTATGCTACAGATGAAGTCCTTTGTGTGGCGAACAATTGACTTATCTTTCCATGCATGTTCAATAAGGCAAGATAAGACTTCTACATATCTGCAAAGCCCTATTCATATTTTATTTTGCACAAAGAATAGAAATATCCATATTCTCATTGTGTCATGCTCTGGTACTTATAGTATTATTATATTTACATGAATTTGGTTTCAATTATTAGCACATATTTAAAATATTTGGGGTCAAAATTTCATTGAGATGATGGGAAATCACTAGAAAAAGATTTGTAAAGATTGGTATTTGGAGGTCGAGTGACATGTTCAGACAGGAGGAAAATGTGACTGGCAAAATGGTACTTAACAATAACTTTAATCTGATTGCAATTCACCACCTCTTTAGAAATTACTTTTTTCAAGTTTCAATAGAAATATTTCATAAAGTATAAATGGACCTTTTCTGTGTAGAAGGCTCATAAATGACACTACGGATGCTCAAGACGGATAGGTATAATCACATTAATACCTGGGAAGGAAATAGTGAGTTGTCCCATGATGGGATGTGTCACTTTGTTGACACACCATCGAAAGAAGTGAGGGACAATACTGAAGTACAAATGATTGTTCTAATGGGGGAAAATGTACTGATGCAATGGGGAGCAAAGGCAAGAGAGGTTTTCTTTTGTCTGCTGAAAAATGTAGAAATTTTTTTTTGTTTTTCTGTAAATCAGAAAGGAAATTGACTTTATAAATCATGGAAGGGTGATGAAGATCACTAAGATTTGCTAGCATGTCCAAAATAAAGATATGTAAATTGACAATGTATGAAAAATAGTACACGATTTGGCATTAATATGGACTATGTAATTTAATTTTTGAAACAAGTAAGTGAAAATTAAATGATAAATTATTAAGTTTCATGGGTTATTAAGTTTCTCCCTAAAATGCCTTTTTCATACATTATTGTTACAACCTCATTTATGAACTTAATAATGAGCATACTGGTTGTTGTCATTGAACCAGAAGAGTGAACAAAAAATAATATTAATGCATACCCTTATCCTTTCTCCAATTTCTTCTTTTCTGAATCTACCATTCTTAAATCTCCTTACTATGCGTCCATGCTGGTTCTCCCAGCCTATGCAAAGAAAAATAATGCCTATTGTGAAAGGATTTTCAAATCCCAGCAGGGGTTATTCAGCTCAGTGTCAGACATGCAGAGTTAAGTCCCCATCAAAAAGAAGCAACAAAAGAACACCACTCTCCTTGGGGTACTGGGTAAATGAGTTTCACTGTACATTCTAGTACCGCAATCACCCAGAGTAGTGGAAAATAATCACTTACTATTTCCCCTAAGAATGAGGTTATTAGCACATTGTGGCTCCTTGGAAGTTTATTTTTGTTCTTCTATAAATGTTTTATACACTGCTCTACTATAACCTGTAAAATCAAAAATGATATTTAAAGTTGCCAAAAGATTTGATTTCCTTTTTAATATTATTTTTTCACAGAGTAATAGAGCAAAGTCAATTACACGGCATCTTAATAAAATATTAAGCACTAATCAAAAAATGGAAATAGAAGGCATTAACATAAATCTGGCAGAATTCAATTTTCATTTTCACATTAAACATACTAAAATGCTTATTTCTCTTCCTACTGGTTGCCTTAATTATGGGTGCTTAAAAAAAACCTACTCTATGATCTTAGAAAGAAAATGAATGTAATGTTTATTTTTATTTCATTTTACTGTTTTTGATGAAACATTATTCATTAGAATAGTTAATGGAAATTTCATGGAAGTTGTATATTTCAGGTAAGTTTAGTATTTTCAGCAGATATTTGTCCATTTAAGAGAAAATAAAGAGTAATGGAAAGTAAGGAAAAAAGCAATTTTTTCTCAATTTTAAAGTACTATTGGGGCACCTGGGTAGCTTAGTCGATTAAGCATTCAACTTCGGCTCAGGTCATGATATCATGGACAGTGAGTTCAGTCTTCATGTCGGGCTCTGTGCTGACAGCTCAGAGCCTGGAGCTGCATCAGATTCATTCTCTCTCTCTCTCTCTCTCTCTCTCTCTCTCTCTCTCTCTCCCCCTCCCCACTTTCACTCTGTCTTTCTATCAAAAATAAATACATCTTAAAAAACAATTTTAGGGGCGCCTGGGTGGCTTGGTCGTTTAAGCGTCTGACTTCGGCTCAGGTCATGATCTCACGGCCCGTGAGTTTGAGCCCCGCGTCGGGCTCTGTGCTGACCGTTCAGAGCCTGCAGCCTGTTTCAGATTCTGTGTCTCCCTCTCTCTCTGCCCCTCCCCTGTTCATGCTCTGTCTCTCTCTGTCTCAAAAATAAATAAACGTTAAAAAAAATTTAAAAAAAAATTTTAAAGTACTGTTGACCCTTGAACAACATGGATTTGAGCTGTGTGGGTCTACTTATACATGGATTTTTCTCTTTTTTTATAGTACTGTAAAGGTATTTTCCTTATGATTTATTATTATTATTATTATTTTAATTTATTTAGTTTTTAATTTATATCCAAGTTAGTTAGCATATAGTGCAACAATGATTTCAGAAGTAGATTCCTTAATGCCCCTTACCCATTTAGCCCATTCCCCCCTCCCACAACCCCTCCAGCAGCCCTGTTTGTTCTCCATATTTATGAATCTCTTATATTTTGTCCCCCTCCCTGTTTTTATATTATTTTTGCTTCCCTTCCCTTATGTTCATCAGTTTTGTATCTTAAAGTCCTCAAATGAGTGAAGTCATATGATATTTGTCTTCCTCTGACTAACTGATTTTGCTTAGCATAATACCCTCTAGCTCCATCCATGTAGTTGTAGCATTTCAGGGATTATGGAAAATCACAACACACATCTGGCACAAGGCTTCACCCTTAATGACCTTGTTCCAGCACCAGCAAATGTGGTTGTTCTCCAGGGTCTCCCCCTCCCTATAATTTTTTACATAATATTTTATTTGCTTACTGAGGGCTGATGGGGGGTGGAAGGGAGGGGAGGGTGGGTGATGGGTATTGAGGAGGGCACCTATTGGAATTAGCACTGGGTGTTATATGGAAACCAATTTGAGAATAAATTTCATATTTAAAAAATAAGAATGGAGTATACAATGCATATAGCCCACAAAATCTGTGTCACTTGACTTTTTTTTATGAGTAAGACTTCTAGTCAATAGTAGGCTATCAGTTGTTAAGTTTTGGGGAGTCAAAAGTTACATGTGGGGGCACCTGGGTGACTTGGTCAGTTAAACATCCAACTTCGGCTCTGGTCATGATCTTATGGTTCCTGGTTCCAGGCCTGCATCGGATACTTAATATAAGATCTACTTTAAATACATTTTTAATTGTTGTTGACTATATGTACAATGTAGTATTTTTGATATTTCAGCCAAGCTAATAGATTCAGCCTACTATTTTCATCATATAACTCTTTTCAAGAAAATCTATCTAAATTTCTCTTTTCTTCTTGGTTTTATGTTATGGATCCCCACAAAATGATTATATTCTCTCAATTCAAACTCACATTTTTTTACTTACTAGCAAAAATCTATTATTACAGCTTCATGCATCTCTCTTCACAATATACTTCCTGCTAATGTTTGTCTTTGCACTGACAAATTTCCCAGTCTGTGTTAATTTTGCTCCCATCCTTCCCCAATGCCCAACACACACACATATTTAAATGACATGTATTCTTTGAAGCTAGCTCAAATCTTAAGTTTTTATTAAATATTTATTGTCCACTATAATATATGGAGATATCTTTTCTGAAATATTTTTGTGACAGATTTTAATACAATTCTATGTAGTATAATACTGTGTTGTCTTCCTCCTTCCCTCTCTCCCTCATCCCTTTCTTCTTTCTTCTTTTTTTTTCTTTCCCTAAAATGTATTTTAAAGTTTTTGATAATGCAAAGAAACATGATTATTGGTCTTTCTTGTGTATTTTCTATTCAATAAGTAGCACAAAATTTGTAGATCTTTACCAAGTTCTCATTAAAGAAAATGTGGCATTTAATTTTATCAGAAAATATCAATATTTCTGATTAATTCTATGTAATATGTATGCTTTCTGAGGCTGATTTTTGAACTTTAATGTTTTTTGAAATTTAGATCATTAGAAGTTGGGAGAACTATTATTTTATTTTATTTTATTTTATTTTATTTTATTTTATTTTATTTTATTGTTTATTGGGAGAATTGTACTTTAAAAATTGAGAGCCTTTTATATTTTCTGGTGTAGAGACTTCATTTTACCTTTGGGACCAAAATTATTTAATTTGGGGAGAAACAGAAACAGACTAAAAGGATTTGGATTGACCCTTCAGGCATATGCACACACTTTTCTGAACCGAAGCTATTTGTATTGATGTGGTGGTTTATTGTGATTCTGAAGCACTAAACTCAAATCTCTGCTAACACACTAGCAGAAGAGATATTGCCAGGATAAGATTTGCATGTCTGCATATTATACCTCCCTGAGAGAAATATTTCTATTCAAGCATATTTTTTGAATGTCACATATTTCTGTGTTATTTTTTAATTCTGAGGAGATGTGTGAATGCGTGCTTTTCTAAGTTTGGGCTTGTAAGGTCGTGGGAATCCTACTGGAATGAATTATCATTGCTATAGATACTTGTGGCCTATTAAAATGACTGCAAATTCTTTGATACCCCACCCACTAAAAATGGGGATTATTTTCTCCAACCTTGTAGTTGGTCTGGCCAAACAATGTGATGAAATCATATTATGCCCATTCAGGCCTTAAAGAGTACTAGAAGTTTCTGTGTTGGTCTGTAGCAGCCTTGAGTCACCATATTAATCTTACTATGCTGCTGGAGACTACGTGGAGAGACCCTGACTTACATGGAGAAGAAGGGTCTAACTGATACTAGCCTTTGCATTTTCCTGCTAGGATGCCAGGCAAAAGAGTGAAATGATCTTACATTCTCTAGACAAGTATACACTAAGCCTCGT
Source organism: Lynx canadensis (assembly GCF_007474595.2). Lineage (NCBI taxonomy): Eukaryota > Metazoa > Chordata > Mammalia > Carnivora > Felidae > Lynx > Lynx canadensis. Next base: position 149,257,536 of record NC_044303.2, on the reverse strand, counting down.
ACCACAGAGTGACCCCAGTGAAGATCTCACAGAATAGAGAAATTGGCAAGCTAAGCTCTAGAGTGTTTCACAAATCAGATTACATAATAAAATGTTTGTTTTTTAAAGCAACTAAATTTTAAGTAGTTTGTTACACAGAAATAGATGACCAGAAATTTGCCTAAGTCAATAGAGAGCCAGTTTCTTCAAGGTTGTTGACCCTAGAATGGCATCAAGTGTGGTGGGTGATGAACAGATAACATGGAAATATAACAGATGTGTTCCTGTTGTATACATGACACAATATAGTAAGCACTTAGAGGGGGCTGATACATGGAAATCATACTGGTAGAGACTTAAATCTTTGTAAATTAGAATATCAATATACATTTTTATGTATTTGATTTCTGATTTTAGTGTGTTGACATAATTTAGTTAGTGAAAACTGAACATACCAGTTAGCACTAACATAATCGAATATATTTATATTAATTTTATACTTCTCTTGCTATGAATCATATAGGAACAGTGCTGTTCCTATTTAGGCCCTCTTACTCTTAAAATTTTCAGAGATATCCTAAGAAAAAATACTTTTTTTTTATAATCTAGCATGTGTGTACTAGAATAGTTTGAATTTGAAGGCTAGGTGGATTGGGACTTTTGTTATGCAAAAGTGATCACTCCAGTTATAAATATATTATACATGTTTTATTGTATATGAAATATAAATACACAAATATTTTTGCTGTATTTTTATTACCTGTTTATTTATTATATTTCTACTTATGTCTACATCTATCTGTTATATTCTCTTATTCTTCCCTATTTGTCAGAAACAATTTATGCTATCAATCTTTACTTAAAACCTAGGAGATCATCCTACCAAATGAAAAGAGGAAGAGAGAAATGGCCTAGAAAGAGGTGGTTTGGTCATAATCTCAATTTGTTCAAATCTTCATTTTTTGAGGTTGTGAATTATCTTAGACTTAATGTTGCTGTTTGATAGTCTAAGTGCTTTGTCATACTATGTTGAAGGACACTGTTAAGTCTTTCTGTGTCTACATTTTCTGCTTTATCAAACTCTTTTTAGGATGTATTTTCACTGTAGAATAGTTTCTCTTTACTCTTAATACATGTTGTGAAACTTCCTTCCATAACATAAAGTCAACATGTGGTCAGTTTTAAAGGACAGAGTTTTCTCAACCCAGATTTGTTTCCTACTTTTAATGTAAGAGATAAAATTCATAATCCTTAGCAACAGTCAACATCTTGTAAAAAACAAAATAAAACAAAACAAAAGAAAACATAACAAAAAAAAAAAAACAAGCAGAAATTTGGCAATTTCCTCATCTGGGTTTTTCTTCTCTTTTATGTGCCTGAAACTACTATATGCTTTTCTGCTTATGAATCTTAACCCATGACATTCATTATCATTGCCTAGAATACTTCATCTTTTATTTCACACATCTTGAGAATGCTTAAAAATATATTTGCATTTGATTGACTTTTTCCAGTTTCTTCAAGAGAAAGGGAAAATTATCTACCTGGTAAAGTGTAGAATTAACCAAAACTCCAATAGTACTTTTGTCTTATACCCAGAGTCATAATAAAATTCCATTGTAGGGTTTAATTTTTGAGGAAAAATATAGTTACCAATTGTATATTACTGTTAGCTACAGTTTATTGTGCTTTTGTCCCCACATCAGTTTTGTAATTATTTAATACACTTTCAAATGCTATAACCTCAGTCTTGTTCTCTGAAGTTTGTAATGTAAGAATAGGCATATTGTTCAATGCTTAACTGTTAAACTATTATGTTAATAATAATAAAAATATTTAAATTTAATAAATGATTAACCTATGTAGTACTGTACTAAATAGTTTAGTTTGGTTATATTTTATAATCTTAAAATTAGCTGAATAAGGTAGGGACTATTTTTACTCTCATTTTCCAAATGAGAGCTCTGAGGTTTAGGGACTTTGAATTTATTCATTATGATGGGTCTGAATAATTTGTCATTCTATCCTCAAAAAACATTCTGAAGAATTGTAACTCTTCTTCCATGTCCTCAATTTTTGTAAAGGATATTGCCTTTAGTTATTCATATACCAGTTTTCATCCAACAGTTCTTGTAAAAGATCCCATAGTCAATTTAGTTGGTGAAACTTAAACACATTTAATTTTAGAATTAACAATGATAAGTAAAAGAGTTTTCCTACATCATGGATTGTTGAGAAATTAAATTTTAGAGGCTTCAAAATATTAGTAATAATCATAACATTTATTTTCTGAGTATGCTGTTAGCCACATTGCCGTGTACTTTATGTGCATTATCTCTTTAAATATAGTGGAAATGTAGGAGTTAGAAAACTGTAATTATTTCCCACTTTATAGCTAAATAAACTGGATATTTGAAATACTAAGGAAAAATTTAAAGTCATACAGTCAGAGAAAATGATAATTGTTTTTAAAATGCAGGCCTTTCTGATTCCAAAGCCAAGAACCTACTCATTAATTATGCTTTCTATTGAGTTACATAAATTCTATATTATGTCTTACTAGTGAAATGCAAATTATTGATTAATATGTGATGTTAGAACTTAATTCTTAAAAGTAACTGATTTATTAGACTAATGTTAAAATCTATTTTATTACTAATATTAGGTGTCTAAAATGTTTGACTTTGCATTTTTTGAAAAGTCAGATACAAAGGCAAAAGATCTAGCCTCAGATTCTAAAAATATTATAATAATGTTGAAGAGGAAACTTACAAAATAACATTTCAGTCATTCAATGCACATCCACTGAACTTCTGTGATGTGCTAGATACAGCTAAATGATGTGAACAAACCAGAAAAAGCAGTGCCCTCACGAAGCATACATCTGGTTCAGATTGTGTAAAAAATAATGAAATAAATAACAGTGAAAACACATAAGTGTTTCCATAGTGATAAATGTTATAAAGTAAATAAACATGATGCATGATTGAAAGTGAATGGGGAAACAAACATATATTTTAGGTCGGTTGACTTAGGGAGGCCCTTTCTGGAGAGGGGACATTTGACATAAAAGCTGAATTACCATGAGTCACGCCATGCACATATCTAGGAAATAAGTGCTATGGATCTAAATTTGAGGAAAGTTTGACCTAGTAAAAGGGCAGGGGAAGGCTGAGAAGTGGAGTAAGACAGTTTCTGAGCCAAAGCAGTAAGAAGAGCTAGATAAGGGATGAGATTAGACAGGAAGGCAGGGGTTAAATCATACAGGATCTGTCGATCTTGGTAATGAATTGGAATATTATTTTAACAAGGGTTGGAAGCCATGGGAGTGTTTTTAGCTGATGAGTGATATTGTTTTGTAAGTGAGTAAAAGTGGAAACAGAGAAATCAGTGGGTAGTTATTTAGTTATATAGCTTTGATTAAGGTGGTTGAAAGAAGATGGAGATAAATGATAGGTTTAGGATATTTTCTTGAAGTATTGATTAGACTTTCTAATGTATCAGATTGGCTTGTGAATGGTACCAACAATTATGAGTATAATCTTAGAAGTCAATATATAATGGTATCATATATTGAATTGGGGAAGACTGGGGGAAAATAGGTTGGATGGAGGTGGGAATGATAATAATTGAGTCTCTTTTGATTTCATTGGCATGTAAGATAATTATCAATTCATGTGAGCAAAACAAGTAAGACATTACATATACAAATGTAGATAATAGGGAAGTATTTTCACTAATGATATTTTTAGGAATAATAAATAATATTGAAATTCTGGTGTGAGGCTGTTTGGGAGAACAAAAAAGCACTAGATTATATAAGGCCTTGAGTGATTTACCATTTGAAGGTCAAACTGAGGAGAAATAACCAGATAAAGGGATTGAAAAAAAGCAACCAGTGAAGTAGAATAAGCATCAGAGAGATGTAGTGTGATAGAAAGTAAGACAGAAGTGTTTTCAGAAGTGTGTCCCTGTTGCTGAGAAGTGGAGTAAGACAGTTGGCTTTGCCAACAAGAAAGCCATTGGCCACTTGACAAGAGCATTTTCAGTCAGGTATAGATGGAGATAGAAATTTGACTAAAACAAATTGAAGAAAATTATAGGTTAGAAAATGAATAAAGTAACTATACACAACACTTTTGACAGTTCTGCTATAAAATTAAACAAACAAATTAGGCTGTTCCTGAAAGAAGATACTGAATCATGGGTAGGTTTTTTTCCCTAAAATAGTAGATTATACAGAATAAATGGTGTGATCACTACATTTCTTACTAGCATTTGAGCTCCATGAAGGCAAGGACTGTATTTGTCTTATTCCATTCTTTTTGTTTTGTTTTGTTTTGTTTGTTCAATTCTATGTCTCCACTGGGTAGCCCAATTTTCCTCAACATAATATGCCATACATAAAACTTTGTTGAATAACAATAAATAAATGATAAACTTATAATTATTCACTTTCTTAGAATACTTTCCTCCTATATCAAATATTAGCAGAGGTTTTTTTGTGTTTGTTTTGTTTTGGGAGTGTGTGTGTGTGTGTGTGTGTGTGTGTGTGCATGTAAGTGTATGTGTGTTTGTGTATATTTTCTTCAGGATCCCAGACCAAAAAATTTGCAATATTCACAATCTTCCTTTCCATTACGGCTTGACAAATATTCTCCCCAACCAAAATATCCTTCAGTTTTCTGATTCCATCAATGAAATATTTCTGTAATAGCCATTTCTTTCATTCTATTAGATTCTCTAATTCATTAGTTTAGACTTATTATCCATCTATCTTTCTATCTATCTATATTTTAATATTTCACTAAAAGAACTGAAGTTATCATTGGTAGCCAGCCTTCACAATGATTCCAAATTATTCACAGCACGGTATAGCTCCCTCCTACACTGAACTAGGATGATCTGCCTTACCAGAACATTACTGTGGAAATGGCAGTGTTTGACTTCTGAAGGTATGTTGGGCTTTGTCCTCTCCTAGATTACTTTGGGTTAAGGCAGCTGCAATGCTGTGAGGATATCTGGTGGCCTTATAAAATTCAACAGGGTAAGGTACTGGGGCCTCTTGTCAACAATAAGCACTGACTTGCTTTGAAAGAAGATCTTCTAATACCAGTCAAGCTTAATGATGACTGGAGCCCTAGGAGACATTTTTACTGCAACCTACTGAAAGATAGTGAGCCAGAACCATTCATCTAAGCCATTCTCAGATATCTTACCCACAGGAGTTCTGTTAGAAAATATATGTTTTGTTTTAAACCATTAAATTTCAGGACAATTGCAGAAATAAATAATGTACACCACCACCAATATCTTGATTTACTGATTTACTAGAATTATCTTTCTAAAACTATGCTTATAACAGAAAATTACAGTAATATCCCTTTGATGAGAGAAGCACAGTGAAACTTTTTGTAGTATAACATGGAAGATATAGATCTTTAGTAAATATTGAATGAATGAAAGAGGCTGGCAGGAATAAAGAAGGTAAGAAAAAGAAAGGGGGGAAAAGGTGTGATTGAAATTGGAGCTCAGAGTCAATGAAATGTATTAATTAATAGCCTGGACTCAGGATCTGAATCTCTTGGCTTGAATCCTGATTTTATATGTGGCCATGAACAAATACCCTGACATTAATAATCTCAGTATTTCTGTTTCATTACTGTGACTTTAAATATATTTGATGTTATTTATTAAAAAAAAATCTTTGTCTTGCATGTAGTTCTTCGTTAAATTTGCATAATAAAAACAAATCACTTAAGTTTATTAGTCTAAAAAATCATAAGTTATCAGTTGATTAGAAAAAAAATATGGTAGCTGTTTCATATCATCAGGGAAAAGATATTTTCATATTTAAATGAACATCAGAAACAAAGTTTTTGGGTGATATGGCATAGGAAAACTCATTGTTTACCTTAAGCTAATTTTAATTTAGTGCTGAATATAAAATCATACATGAGCAACAAACAGAGAAGCAACACCCAGGGATCCAGTAAGAGTCATACATTCTGTCAGTTTTTCCCTTTTTCTGCCTTGGCCCTTAGAGCTGGAAGAAGTAAACTAAGAGAGGTATAGGCACCAAACATATGTCACAGTGGGCCTCAGCAAGGCTTTCCTTTGCACTGTCATCCCTAGCATGTCAGAGCCTTCTCCTGTCTTAACTCAGCCCCAGTTCATGTTAAGACCTCCTTCCCCACCAAAAAATTCCTCTTATTGTCCATGTAGAATCCTTATAGGGTGAGGATTAATTACAGTTTCCCATAATCTGTCCTGAAAAGCCCTGCTCTCTCAGCTGTAGTTTGGAACCTTCTCCCTGATCTCCTAAGTATGGAAAGGTTTTTTTATTCACATACCCTATTCTTGCTATATAGTAAAAGAGATCTGTTACACATCGATAGTTATAGCATATTGCTCTCAAAAAGAGGTGCTATGAAAATAACATTTAGGTGTTATACTTAAAACCTAAACATTTGGATTACATTTGTTGATGTCAGAGCCTACCTTTTATGGTAGACTTTTTACAACATAACGACATAACTTTTATGACATTACCTTGAAGGGAAATTTTGTTGGGATTTCTTTTTGTTTCTTTGTTTGTTTGTGTTTTATTTAGAGAGATGGAGGTGGGGGAGAGGGAGAGAGAAAGAATCCTCAGCAAGCTCTGTGCTGTCAGCTGGAAGCCCTATGCCGGGCTCGAGGTCACAAACCGTGAAATTGTGACCTGAGCTGAAACCAGTAGTCTGATGTGCAAGTGAATGAGCTACCCATGCACTCCTCCAATTTCTTTCTTTTATTTTTAATTTGTTTTAACGTTTCTTTATTTTTGAGACAGAGAGAGAGAGAGCATGAACGGGGGAGGGTCAGAGAAAGAGGGAGACAGAATCCGAAACAGGCTCCAGGCTCTGAGCGGTCAGCACAGAGCCTGACGTGGGGCTTGAACTCAGAGACCGCGAGATCATGACCTGAGCCGAAGTCGGCCGCTTAACCGACTGAGCCACCCAGGCGCCCCTCCTCCAATTTCTTAATTAACATCCAACTTGAAAACTTTTCCAGCACAACTCATTTTTTTTTTTTTGAGACAGAGAGTGGGGAGAACATGAGTTGGGGTGGCGCAGAGGGAGAAGGAGAGCGAATGCTGTATCTTAAGCTGGCTGCATGCTCAGTGTAAAGCCAGACATGGGGCTCAAGCTCCCAATCCTGAGATCATAGCCTGAGCCACCCAGGCTCCTCAGCACAACTCATTCTGAACTGAGAGTATTTGGCAATATAATTGAAATATATTTTTCAGCCAGCCTAAATATAAAATTAAAATTTATGAAACATGAATTTTAAATATTGGGGTAATTAATACAGTGCTTCATAGAACAGATATTCAGGTTTAAAACATTTTGAGGGGAGAGAATCCTGTGTATAAGGTGACTAGTTTATTTAAAATCATAAATATTATTCAGGCATATAATCCCATATTTTTGTAGAAAAAAATGCTTTACTCACATCTATTTAACAGAATTGAGGTTTCAGTAACACTAGAATAGAAGTTTTGACTGGCTCAATTATTTTATAATATATAAACTTGGAAACATTCAGTAAAATATAACTTTATTAATACTTAAAATTGAAAATTTTAACCTATCTGAAGTGTTTGTAAGATATATTGGAAGTGAGATTAAAAGACATTTCCATAAATATTTTCTAAAATAAAATAAAAGGTATAGTGAGGTTTGTTGTTGTTGATGTTGTTTTATAAGCCCTGCTCATATGATAGATTTTGTCCCATCAAAGTGTGTTGGCTCATTTTATATATGTCTTTCTGAATTACGATTGTTACAGATTATTCTAGTTTTCTTGTAGTTTTTAAGTGCATACATAGTAAGAAAAAAATATTTTACATGACATGATGATATGATAGACTCAGTTTCTTGGTTCTTTCTCCTTAGACACACAAAACAATAGAGATTAGCATATTTCCCTATGACTGATGGATTCATGGCTTTCAATTTCCTTGAAAAGCAGCTGTAACATTCTGATGAGCTGATTGTGGAAGCTTGTCATTTCAGTGATCCTCTGGAGACAGTCATGGGCAGCAGAATCAAAAACAGGTTTACAATTAATGAAGCAGAAGTATGTTGTGAACAAGAACCTGATGAGTTCCTTCAGCAGCTGTCATGGGCAAAGATTTCATATCGAATTGATTAGCCTGGCCCTCATTCAGCTAGTTGAAGATTATATAATGAAATTGTGAGAGAATATTTAAAATGCTGCTGTCTGTAAACTTCAGAGAAATGGTGCCCCCCCCCCATATGTTCCATTCTTTTAAGCTAGTCTCTAATGTGGGAAGTCACCTTAATGTCACATCTAGTTCTTTAAACAGTCCCCCTCTTTTATTAGAAAAATGATTGTATTTTATTCAAGGCTTTTTTATTCACAGACTTTATATTCTCCAGGCAGTTTTTCTACCAAATGGCTATTTGTTCAGAGAAAATATTTGAAAATTAATGTCTTTTTTCAGTCACTAACTGGAAGGATTCTTGAATCAAATTAGTTCAATAATAATATCTGTACTTAATTTATTTCATCAAATGCAAAGGGATATATAACAAATATAAACTGAAAAATCTTCCAGGATTAAACTAACTTACTTAATAGAAACTTGTTGAGCACTTTGGAGAAAACAATGCAAATGGTAGATTTGGTCATACATTCCATCATTCTTGTAGTCTAGTGAGTGATATATATAAAACAGTTTTTTTTTAACAAACAAACATAATTGAAAAAAAAATACTTTCAGACTTCTAGTTTCCAGTCAGACATGTAAGGAAGTTGGAAATCATCATTCCTATTCTCACAACAGGAAAAAAAGTGAACAAATTGAAAATCAGCAAATTCTTAGATCCACTATACAGTTATTGTAACAGGGCACTTTGCTACCCCCAAACTGGAGAGACAGGAGCATACAAAGAATCCTAACTTCCTGGAACAGAAGACCCCAAACAGAAACCTCCATGGGAACATAACAGGGCAGGAAAACTACAATTGATAAATTGCCAGAGGCTCAGGGTAGACAGGTTTGGTGTTAAAAACTCGAGGATGCTTAGTCTTAAGGAGCATTCCTCAAATTTTTGTGAGTTTTACATCTAGGAGCCCTGCCAATTTCTCAGTAATAACTGGAGAAAAATCTTCTTGTGCTTCTGACAGAAGGAAGGGAAAAGTAGCCATTAAAAAATATATTCATTTATTTTTGAGAGAGAGACAAAGCATGAGTGGGGCAGAAGCAGAGAGAGAGGGAGACAGAGGATCTGAAGCAGGCTCTGTGCTGTCCCACAGAGCCAGAAGTGGGGCTCGAACCCACGAACTATGAGATCATGACCTGAGCTGAAGTCAGATGCTTAACTGACTGAGCCACCAAGGCAGCCCAGGAAAGTAGCCCCATTTTGAAATATGGTGGAGCATCCTATTCTTCTTAACAAGATCTGCCCTCAAGAAAAACTATTTTACCAATGCGTAACCTACTGGGGTGTTATGAGAGACTGAGTGACCTGAGGGAGCAGAAACAACCAAATCCAGCTTGTTCTAGCCTTCCATGTGGGATAAGGGGAATATCTGCTTTTCTATCTTGTGGGGAAATAAACAAACAAAACCTGAGAAGCACTGATGAGTTCATATGTATACAGGCCTACTCTTAGGCCTAATAGGACTATAGAATGCTTCTCCTCCTCCCACAACTTACTACCACATCAGTAGAGCTCCTGTATAATAACAGCAGAATACAACTGAAAGAACTGAATATGTCACAGCCTTCTTTAAGAAGTCTGTAGAGACACTCGGAAACAACAGAGGAGACAAAATCAAGGACACCAGAGGGAATTTTGTCTCTGACATAGCTACAGACAACAGTAAATACAGCCTTGCCCCCTAGCCAGATAAACATTAATCTCACACAAAGGCCTATCTACCTCAGTTCCTTTTACTTAATACATAATGTCTAGCTTTGTACAAAAAATTCCAAGTTTTATACAAAAACACACAGTTTGAAGACAAAGACAAAAAAAAACTTACCATTTTAATAGACAAAGCAAGTATCAGAACGAGACAGATATGGCAGAAATGTTGGAATTGTCATACAGGGAATCTCAAACAACTATGATTAATATAGGAAGGGCTCTAAAGGAAAAAGTGGACAATATGGAAGAACAGATGGATAATGTAAGCAGAGAGATGAAAATTCTAATTAAGGACCAAAAGAGATGCTTGAAATCAAAAGCACTGCAGCAGAAATTAAGAATGATTTTGAGGGGCTCATCAATAGTTTGGATACTGCCAAGGAAATTATCAATCAGCCTGAAACCTCTAAAAATGAAATGCAAAAACAAAAAAAGAATGAAAAAGATGGAATGGGATAGCCAAGAACTGTGGAACAATCCCAAAAGGTATAACATGCATAATAACACCAGAGGAGAGAGAGAAATGAAGAGAAGAAATACTTGAAGCAATAATGCCTGAGAATTTTCCAAAATAAGCAATGGATACTGAACAACAGGCAAAAGCAGGTAAGTACCCAAAAATCGGTGATTAGGCATACCATACTTAAAGTACAGGGTAGCAAAGACAAACAGAACACCTTGAAAGACTGGAGAGAGGGGCTGGGGTGGCTCAATCACTTAACCCCCATATGGGTAAGCACGAGCCCTGTTTCAGGTGAGCCCCACTTCTCTCTCTTTCTCTCTCTCTCTGCCCCTCACTTGTGCCTTCTGTCTCTCTTAAAAAAATCTCCTCAAGGGGCGCCTGGGTGGCGCAGTCGGTTAAGCGTCCGACTTCAGCCAGGTCACGATCTCACGGTCCGTGAGTTCGAGCCCCGCGTCAGGCTCTGGGCTGATGGCTCAGAGCCTGGAGCCTGTTTCCGATTCTGTGTCTCCCTCTCTCTGCCCCTCCCCCGTTCATGCTCTGTCTCTCTCTGTCCCAAAAATAAATAAACGTTGAAAAAAAAAATTAAAAAAAAAAAAAAAATCTCCTCAAGAGGTGAAGGCATTTACAAAAGAAGAAAGGTTAGTGTTAACTCAGTAACTTCTGCTTTGGGGCTTGAATCATAAATAGCCCACAGAGCAAGAAGGAAAACAAAGCAAAACCAAACAACAAAACAGTCACAAAGGGGTGGCGTGGGGTTAGGGAGTGGTGGTTCCTGAATGTCTATTTGATATTACAGAAATATTTAATATTTAGTAAATTTTCTTATCTTGTAGTATTTATTCTTTTAATGATGCAGTTATGTGATGAAATAATACTTTTTCTTTGGTCTTTACTTTTTAAAGTATAGCCAAATTTGCTGCAGCAACATTAATAGATCAGAAACAAATCCACACTGACAGACAAAAAATATATGTATCTACACACACACACACACACACACGCACACATATACACACATAAAATTGGTGAAACTTCTCCATTGTGTAAATGTAAAATCATATTTGATTCTGAAAAGAAAATGGTTCATACTATTTTGGAAGTTGTAAAATTCTATAATTTCCTTTTTTTTAATCTTTTATTTCCTCTTTTTCCCTCTGCAATGTAGTATAACATTTAGAACATCCTAACTGTGGGTTAAAATTAATTAGAATTGCAGAATGTCATTTTACTTCTTTTTTTCCTGAAGTTTATTTATTTATGTTTGAGATAGAGACAGAGAGAGAGAGAACAAGGGAGGGGCACAGAAAGAGGAGAGTAATACTCTCAAGCAAGTTTCTCTCTGTCGGCATGGAGCCTCATGCAGGGCTCGATCTCTTGAGATCATGACCTGAGCCAAAAACAAAGCAAACCAAAGAGTCTGATGCTTCACGGGCTGAGACACCCAGGTGCCCCTAGAATGTGCATTTTACTTCTTGAAGGAAACAGAGGTATTTATTTGATTTCTGGATCAGTTCTGTAAACTCCTTTATAATTATCATATGCATCTCCTTCTAGTTGGAATATTCTGGCATTATTAAGTCTGCTATTTGAGAGACAGCATAGAGAGGTGAGAAAAGCTTAGTGTTTGAAATTAGGTAAAACCAAGCTTGAATTCTGTCTGTAATGTTTGTAGTTGAATTCCAAATTGGGCAAATTGCTTAAATTATCAGCCTCAGTATTCTTATCATCAATCGACCTTTAAATGCAAGGATAGAAGGAGATGACATATTCAAATTACTTAGAACAATTCCTCGTACATAATAGGTTCCATGTCTTTAGTATAATGTGTTATTCCATGAGAATTCAGTTTGAAAGAAAAAAAAAAAGATCTTTTGAAAGATGCCTTACTTGTCTTTTGTGTCTAATGTCTGGTTTCCATTATTCCCAAGAGTAGGTGTTTTTAAGTAAACAATGAATACAAAAGTCATTTGATTTTCAGTATTTATTCTTAGAATCAACTTGGTAATAATAAAAATTTACCAGGCCTAACTATTATCTGTTCAAGTCTGTATGTGAATCTCTTATACAGTCGTCTTCTCCTATCTTTTACCTCTTTATCTCCTATCATTTTTTATCTCCTGCTTGCTCTTTTTTCTTTTTTGTCATTCAGACATATTAGAGGTAGGCTATTCTAAGCCAGTTTTAAGACATTCAAGATATCACATGATTTTCAGAAATTTCACTTGGCTTTCTAATTATTCTAACTAGGTGTTGAAACCAGTTAACTTTTCCTCAAACACAAATAGTAGGGAAATAGCCTGGATCCAGTGAGACAAATTGGCAGATAATCTCCTTACCTGATGGGTTTGACAAAACAAACTCAATTATATGTGTGTAAATCCAACTCTCACACACAAGCCTTACATATGGCTAAATGTGCAGGGCACCTGTAGAAAATGCAACGGCGTTTTGATTCAAGTGCAATGAAAAAAACAAAGCTAAGAAATCAAAAGCTGTCTAAAGTAGATTTTATGTCCACAAACAGGAATTTTAATTACATATAAAGAACACTTTTAAGAACCTCTTCAAGTGTCTGCCATTAGGATTGTCTTCATAAGACAATATGGTTCTTGTTATCAGAAAGACATCCAGTGTACTGAAGAATTTAACCCAGTGTTTGTGGACATGAAATGTGAGCCAGACTGCCTAGGGTCCACATCCTGGCTCTATTTACTACTGGGGACCTAGGACTAATTGCTGAACATCTCTACATATATTAATTAGTAAAAAAATGTAGTATAAACCATAAAGTAAATGTTCAACATATACTATCTGTTATTACTAAGGAGAAATATTTCTTCTTGCATATTATATCAATTATTACACAAGCTGATTTTTGAATTGTGTATTTTCGGGGCACCTGGGTGGCTCAGTCGGTTAAGCACATTGACTTCGGCTTAGGTCATGATCTCATGGTTCGTGAGTTAAAGCCCTGCATCGGGCTCTGTACTGACAGCTCAGAGCCTGGAGCCTGCTTCAGATTCTGTGTCTCCCTCTCTCTCTGACCCTCCCATGCTTGCACGCACTCTCTCTCTCTCTCTCAAAAATAAACATTAAAAAATTTAAAAAATTAAATTACTTGTATATTTTCCTTGACAAACATAAAATCAGTTTGCTTTTATTTCTGGAATTAAATTTTAGTCTAACATTTATTAATTTGTATTTGCTAAGTGTCAACTATAATTTTTCCCTCTAAACCACTCTATGAATTTCTATACTTATATTAAGGACTTTTTTTTCAACTTTTGAGGGAATAATTTTTTTTCTTTACAGAAAATTTTTAAAATTTTTATTTAAAAATTTTTTATTGTTTATTTATTTTTGAGACTGAGAGAGACAGAGTGTGAGTGGGGAAGGGGCAGAGAAAGAGGGAGACACAGAATCCAAAGCAGGCTTCAGGCTCTGAGCTGTCAGCACAGAGCTCAACATGGAGCTCAAACTCATGAGCCAAGAGATCATGACCTGAGCCGAAGTGGGATGCTTAACCGACTGAGCCACCCAGGTGCCCCTTAAATTTGTATTTACATTTCATATAGTTAACATACAGCACAATATTTGTTTCAGAAGTAGAATTCAACAATGATTCTTCACTTACATATAACACCCATCACTTCTCACAGCAAGTAACTTCCTTAATACCCATCATATATTTTGCCCATCACTTCACCCATCTCCCCTCGAGCAACCCTGTTTGTTCTCAATCTTTAAGAGTCCCTTATAGTTTGTTTTCCTCTCTCATTTTTCTTCCCCCCCAAATGTTCTTCTGATTTGTTTCTTAAATTCCATACATGAGTGAAATAATATGGTATTAGTTTTTCTCTGTCTGACTTATTTCACTTAGCATAATACACTCTAGTTCCATCCATGTTGTTGCAAATGACATGATGCCATTCTTTTTGCTGGCTGAATAATATTCCTGTGTGTGTGTGTGTGTGTGTGTGTGTGTGTGTGCGTGCACGTGTGTAACATCTTCTTTATCCATTCATGAGCTGATAGACATATGGGCTTTTTCCATAAAAAATTTAGCTATTGTTGATAGTGCTGCTATAAACATTGGGATGCATGTGCCCCTTTCAATCTGTATTTTTATATCTTTTGGGTAAATACCTAGTAGAGGAATTGCTGGTCTAGGGCAGTTCTATTTTTAACTTTTTGTGGAATCTCCATACTGTTTTCCAAGGTGGCTACACCAGTTTGCATTCCCTCCCAGCAGTGCTAAAGAGTTCCCTTTTCTCCACATCCTCACCAACACCTATTGTTTCTTGTGTTGTTAATTTTAACCATTCTTACAGGTGAAAGTTTATATCTCATTGTGGTTTTAATTTTTTTTAATGTTTATTTTATTTTTGAGAGACAGAGAGAGTGTGAACGGGGGAGGAGCTGAAAGATAGGGAGACACAGAGTCCGAAGCAGGCTCCAGGGTCCGAGCTGTCAGCACAGAGTCCAACACGAGGCGCAAACTCACAAACCAATAGATCATGACCTGAGCCAAAGTCAGATGCTTAACTGACTGAGCCACCCAGTTGCCCCTCTCATTGTGGTTTTGATCTGTATTTCCCTGATAATGAGTAATGTTGAGTATCTTTTTGTGTGTCTGTTAGCCATCTGGATATCTTCTTTGGAAAAGGGTCTATTCATGTCTTCTCACCATTTCTCCACTGGATTATTTTTTTTTTGGGGGGGGGTGTTGAGTTTGATAAGTTCATTATAGGTTTTGGGTCTAACCCTTTATTGGATATGTCATTTGCAAATATCTTCTCCCATTCCACAGGCTGCCTTTTAGTTTTATTTATTGCTTCCTTTGCTGTGCAGAAGCTTTTTATCTTGATGAAATCCCAGTAGTTTATTTTTGCTTTTGTTTTCCTTGCCTCAGGTGACATGTCCAGTAAGTAGGTGCTCTGGGGACACCTGGGTGGCTCCATCAGTTAAACTTCTGACTTAAACTTAGGTCATGACCTCGTGGTTCTGTGAATTCAAGTCCTGCATCGGGCTCTGTGCTGGCAGCTCAGAGCCTCGAACCTGCTTTGGATTCTGTGTCTCCATCTCTCTCTGCCCTTCCCCCACTTGCTCGCTCTCTCTCTCTCTCTCTCTCTCTCTCTCTCAAAAATAGATAAAAACACTAAAAAAAAAAAAAAAGAGGAAATTGCTCCAGCTGAAGTCAAAGAGGTTGCTGGCTGTGTTCTTCTCTAAGATTTTGATGGTTTCCTGCCTCACATTTAGGTCTTTCATCCATTTTGAATTTATTTTTGTGTATGGTGTAAGAAAGTGGTCCACTTTCATTCTTGTGCATGTCACTGTCCAGTTTTACAACACCATTTGAAGAAACTGCCTTTTTTTTCCATTGAATATTCCTTCTTGCTTTGTTGAAGATTAATTGACCATGTAGTTGTGAGTCCATTTCTGGGTTTTCTATTCTGTTCCATTGATTTATGTTTTTGTGCCAGTACTATATTGTCTTGATGACTACAACTTTTTAATATAGCTTGAAGTCCAGAATGGTGATTCCTCCAGCTTTGCTTTTCTTTTTCAGGATTACTTTGGCTCTTCAGGGGCTTTTGTGGTTCCAATCAAATTTTAGGATTGTTTTTTCTAGTTCTGTGAAAAATGCTGGTGGTTTTTTGATAGGGATTGGATTGAATGTGTAGATTGCTTTGGGTAGTATAAACATTTTAACAGTGTTTATTTTTCCAATCCATGAGCATGAAATGTTTTTCTATTTCTTCATATCTTCTTCAGCTTCCTTCATATATGTTCCATAGTTTTCCAAGTACAGTTCTTTTACCTGTTTGTTTAGGTTTATTCCTAGATATATAATGGTTTCTGATGCAATTGTAAATTGGTTCGATTCCTTGATTTCACTTTTTGCTGCTTTAATATTGGTGTATAGGAATGCAACAGATTTCTTTATGTTGATTTTATATCTTCCGACTTTGCTGAATTCATGTATTAGTTCTGGAAACTTTTTGGTGGACTCTTTCAGGTTTTCTACATATAGTATCATGTTATCTGTGAGGAGTAAAAGTTTGACATCTTCTTTGTCAATTTGAATGCCTTTTATTTATTTTTATTGTTGGATTGCTGAGGCTAAGACTTCCAGTACTATGTTAAATAATAATGGTGAAACTGGACATCCCTGTCTTTTTCCTGACTATAGAGGAAAAGTTCTCAGTTTTTCCCCATTGAGCATGATATGAGCTGTCGGTCTTTTGTATATGGCCTTTGTGAAGTTGGGGTATGTTCCATCTGTCCCTACTTTGGTGAAGGTTTTTATCAAGAATGGATGCTGTGTTTTGTCACATGGTTTTTATGCATCTAATGAGATCATATGGTTCTTATTCTTTCTTTAGTAATGTGGTATATCATGTTGATTGATTGGTGAATATTGAACCACTGCTGCAGCCTAGGAATAAATCCCACTTTATTGTGGTCAATAATTCTTTCAGTGTAGGGGCACCTGGGTGGCTCAGTGGGTTGGGCATCTGACTTCGGCTCAGGTCATGATCTCACAGTTTGTGAGTTCGAGTCCCGCATCGGGCTCTGTGCTGATGGCTCAGAGCCTGGAGTCTGCTTTGGATTCTGTGTCTCCCTCTCCCTCTGCCTCTTCCTTGCTCTCTCTCTCTCTCTCTCTCTCAAAAATAAATAAATGTTTAAAAAATAATTCTTTCAGTGTATTGTTAGACTTTATTTACTAGTATCTTGTTAAGAATTTTTGCGTTCATATTCGTCAT
Organism: Lynx canadensis; assembly: GCF_007474595.2. NCBI lineage: Eukaryota > Metazoa > Chordata > Mammalia > Carnivora > Felidae > Lynx > Lynx canadensis. The sequence continues at coordinate 149,240,386 of NC_044303.2, read as the reverse complement.
GGATATTGGCCTGTGATTCGCCTTGTTAGTGGGATCTTGGTCCAGTTTTGGAATCACAGTAATTCTGGCCTTGTAGAAAAAGTTTGTAAGTTTTATTTCCATTTCTATTTTTTGGAACAATTTGAGAAGAGTAGGTATTAATTCTTCTTCAAATGTCTGGTAGAATTCCACTGGGAAGCCACGTAACCCTGGACTTTTGTTTGTTGGGAGATTTTTGATTACTTCAATTTTTTTTTGCTGGTTATGGGTTTGTTCAAATTTTCTATTTCTTTTTGTTTCACTTGTTGTAGTTTGTATGTTTCTAGGAATTTATTTAATTCTTGTAGATTGCCCAATTTGTTGGCATATGATTTTTCCAAATATAGTGTTATAATTGTTTGTATTTCTGTGGTGTTGGTTGTGATCTCTCCTCTTTCATTCATGATTTTGTTTATTTGCATCCTTTTACTTTTCTTCTTGATAAGTCTGGCTAATGGTTTATCTGTTTTATTAATTCTTTCAAAGAACTAGCTTTTATTTTTCTTCATCTGTTCTACCATTTTTTTGTTTCTATATTGTTTATTTCTGCTCTAAAATTTATTATTTCCTTTCTTCTTCTGGCTGTAGACTTTATTTGTTGTTCATTTTCTAGCTCCTTTAGGTTGTGTATTTGAGACCTTGCTTACTTCTTGATTTAGACCTGTATTGCAATATAATTCTGTCTTAGGACTACCTTTGCTGCATCCCCAAGTTGTGGACTGTTGTGTTTTCATTTTCACTTCCTTACATGTATATTTTTTTATTTCTTCTTTAATTTCCTCATTAACCCATTCATTCTTTAGTAGGACATTCTTCTACCTCCATTCTTCTACCTCTTTCCAATTGTTTTTCTTTTGTTTGACTTCAAGTTTCACAGCACTGTGGTCTAAAAGCATGCATGGTGCCAGCTTGACCTAGAAAAGGTTATGTGACTATGCCAAGGTTCGGAGTTTATGGTAAATGGCAGCACAAGGCCAGTGCCAAGGTCTGCTGCCCTTAGCCAGCATCTTTATTCCTATGTTGGTGAACAGAGCTGCTTTATGACACTTGCCTGGTCTTTTGACCTTGCATTCCAAGAAGGGAAACTGTTTCTCCCTGTGTGATAGAGGGGATCCTCAGACCATGTTTCCTGCTACCATGTCTCCTCCCTCCTTCCCCAGCACAGCACAACTAGGTGGGACCCTGGCAATGGCGCAGACCTAAGAAACTTCAGACTCTGCACTCTGCTGTTCACAAAAAAAATTGCAGTATTTAGAGCCTCTTCTTTTTCTCAGTCAATTATTTTGGGGAAGAGTTTTTCCTGTGAAATTCCCTGAATGTGTTTTCCCTCTCTTTTCACTCTTTCTCCCTCTCTCTCTCTCTCCTGTCTCTCAGTGGTCAGGCTTCCCTCCCCTTATCAGTGCTCATGGCTCTTTTGTCTCCCAAATCAATTCTCTGCAGTTTCTACCTTCCACAACGTAGTTGTTTTTTCTGCTTATAAGCATGAAACTTTGTTCTCTCAGTCCTAAGATTGATTTCTTGGGTGTTCATAATGATTTCATATTTATCTAAATGTGTTTGAGGCAAGAGGCAAGCTTAGGGTTGCCCTGCTCCTTCACCATATTAAACAATTCCCTCAATCATTAATTTTTAAATGTTTATTTATTTTTGAGATAGACAGAGAGAATGAGTGGGGGAGGAGCACAGAGGGGGGCAGAGGATCCGAAGTGGGCTCTGTGCTGACAGCAAACAGCCTAATGTGGAGCTAGAACTCACAAACCAGGAGATCATGACTTGAGCTGAAGTCAGATGTTTAATCGATTGAGCCACCCAGGCACCACTCAATAATTAATTTGTTTAAGTTTGTTTGTTTGTTTGTTTGTTTATTTATTTATTTATTTATTTATTTATTTTGAGAGATAGAAAGAGAGACAGACAGACAGAGGGAAGGAGACAGAGAATCCCAAGCAGGCTCTTCACTGTCAGCACAGAGCCCAATGTGAAGCTTGAACTCATGAATCTGTGAGATCTTGACCTGAGCAGAAATAAAGAGTTATAGGCTTAACCAGTAATTAATTTTTTAACCAAAGTTTGCAATTGCCAAGAAAGAAGCAATATGTAAATTAGAAATTTCCATGTTTTGATTGAAAAATTGGACTTTCATTTTTTGAACAATATATTTTAATTGTATTTGTCTTCAGAATCAAGTATAGAATTAAAAAATTTGAAATAAGAATATTGAATACTTTTTTTAACATATATATGGCATATACATATATATCACATTTTACTGTTAAAAATTACATTTTTAATTCCTAATTGTAAATTGCTGATAGTATTATTTCAACTTTGCAGTGTTTGGATATTTCTATAACATGACAGGAAATATTTATAAAGTATATCTGTATTCCTAAAGATGATCCTCAGAAAATCAACATTTCATGGGGCGCCTGGGTGGCGCAGTCGGTTAAGCATCCGACTTTCAGGATAAAGTGAGAATCACAGACATAAATAGTGGGGTACATCACTCTAACCATGCAATCTAGTAATTTGTCACACTGACCATCTATCCTGATAACCTTTTTTATACTGTTGCATGAAATGTCCCTTTCTTGCTTTTCAATTTTTTCTTTTGCCTCTTCTTTATAGTTTTTTTTTAAATTTTTTTTTCAACGTTTTTATTTATTTTTGGGACAGAGAGAGACAGAGCATGAACGGGGGAGGGGCAGAGAGAGAGGGAGACACAGAATCGGAAACAGGCTCCAGGCTCTGAGCCATCAGCCCAGAGCCTGACGCGGGGCTCGAACTCACGGACCGTGAGATCGTGACCTGGCTGAAGTCGGACGCTTAACCGACTGCGCCACCCAGGCGCCCCTATAGTTTTTTTTTAATCCCCCGTCTTTGTGTTCTTATTCCTCTCCTTGTGGTCTAGGCTGATGCTTCCTTTTCAGAGGGGACTAATTTCACTGGAAAGTAGAAAAATATTTTTAAAAAGTTACTCCTAAAGGAATTTTCATTTCATATATATGGCCATATTGATGCAGGCTCACTTGGTCTGAGGACCCAGAAGGGATCACAGAGGATCAGGCAAGAGGGTCCTTGGCTTTGTGCACATAGAAATAAAATGTGAGCTGACAGGAAGTGAGAGCACAGTTTATTGAAGACATAAGGACTGTGCAGATACAGACAGAGCATCTGGAACACTTGGAAAGGAAAGTTGAGTGAGTCTTGTCTTTGCATGGGGTTTGGGATTTTTACTGAGGATTGTAGTCAGGTATCATGTCTTCTCAGGCATCCAGGAACAAAGGCAAGTGTTTAGGTGTGCTCCATAAGTCCTTTATGCCCTGGAGCTAGGGGTTTTGGTGAGCTGGTGGTCTTGGAAAACATTCATGAAGACCTTGCCTGCTCGCTTCTTAGAGGTTATCTGTTGTGCTAGAAGACTCAAAAAAAAAAAAAAAAAAAAAAGAAAAACAAAAAGAAAAAGAAAAGCATTAACTCATTGACTTTTACAAGAAAGACATACATTATCTGTTTTATAAGGCATGTGTAAGGTGAGGGCTAGGTCCTAGCAAGACTAGAGACAGAAAAAAAGCAGACTTTCATGCATGCAGTCTCTTTAGTTTTCCTACTTGAATATTATCTATCCCTTCAGTTGTCAAGGATGTCACCTGGAATATTCCTTCAAGGATGAGAGAACTCCAAAGTTAAACCATGCATTTTGTCAAAGATTCCCCTCATCTGCTAAAATATTATAAAGTGCCATATTTGAAATTTCCAGTTAATACTACCAGAAAAAGTATACTGGAAAACTGAATCTGTAAATTCTTTTTTTTTTAATGGTTTAAGTTTATTCATTTATTTTGAGAGAAACAGCATAGGAGCAGGGAAGGAGCAGAGAGAGGGAGAGAGAGAGAGAATCTCAAGCAGTTTCCATGCTGTCAGCGCAGAGCTGGATGCTGAGCCCAAACCCACGAAGCATGATCATGACCTGGGCCGAAGTCAAGAGCGGGACACTTAATGGATGGAGCCACCCAGTAGCCCCCACTATATATAAAATAATGAAAACCTAACTTGGTACAGAATAATAATCTCATAATGAAAGCATCAAAATTAATAAACTAATAAACACTAAAATGTTATTTATGTAATTATATGTAAATTAAAAACTACATGGGCTGCTTTTAGCAAGTGTATTCACATACTAAATGGAAAATAGATTTTTCATAATTAAATATGAATACTAATTTATCTTTTAATTACTACATGTTACCAAGCAAATTCCATATCCCCCAATAAATACTTATTAGCTTCTTTAAATATGTTATTCTTTAATTTGCTTACAATTAAAAAAAAGATATTTTCTCCATTCCAGTTGATTATGACTGGTGAGGGTGAACCATGTTTTTGAAAACTGTTATGTGGCAAGTAGTTATAGATATTTTTCATTTAATTGTTGAAGCAGAAAATAGCTTCCATCTAAGTTAACGATTCCATCCCCTGAGGATTTCAACAAATATGGCAAAGGTCATTAGTTTTATACTTGATTATAATTAAGTATATTTTGACATAGATCTAATTTATTGCTTTACCAAGAGTGCTAGCTTTACTGTAGATTCTTTGCTTTAATGGGAATGGATTTTGGTGTCTTCTCCATAAGAAGAATTCTGTTAACTTTGGAAGAGTTAGCAGAAGATGATTTGGAAAAAATACTAATGCACTCCCAATTATATAATTTTTACTTTACATCTTTATTTTATTATTGTAGGCCTATTTTATATAAAAATAATAGTAACAGTAAAATTTAATTATTGACGTGTTAAATGTATCAAAATGCATTTCATGATAATTTATAGAGAAAATTTGACAGTGCTAACATCCTCATAGTTTAAGATTTGTTTCCTCCTCACAGAGATTAAACTGTCAGTTCCGAGGATGTGGTCCCAAAAGCAGAGAGAGAAGAAAAAAGATATTTGCTTACTGTATTATTATTTGTCTTCTAATATTATATTTTTAATTTTTTACCTTCCAAAAAGACAGGTGGTTATGAATCAAACCCTATAGTTATGTACAAAGTAACATAGAAGTGGAGTTCATAAGTGGAAAACATCTTTTCTACTTCAGTTATCTAAATATTTATTTAAAAATTGTGTGTGTGTGTGTGTGTGTGTGTGTGTGTGTGTGTGTCTTCTTGGTCTTCAATAAACATCTTTATTTGCCACTTAAACATACAAAAGAAATGCCCTAACTTTATGTAACCTATGTGACACAGGCAAATTATTCCACTTACATTAAAACATCATGTATGAATACTACACTCAGGCATGGAGAATAAAAAGAGATTGGAATTTCAACATCTACCATCTTATAGATATGAATATATAGCAGCCTACTCACCCTATTTTTGTAAATGTATTTTAGTGTTTTATAAAATTCATTTGACCTTTTAGAATATTCTTTTTTTTTATTTTTTGTTAACGTTTATTTATTTTTGGGACAGAGAGAGACAGAGCATGAACGGGGGAGGGGCAGAGAGAGAGGGAGACACAGAATCGGAAGCAGGCTCCAGGCTCTGAGCCATCAGCCCAGAGCCCGACGCGGGGCTCGAACTCACGGACCGTGAGATCGTGACCTGAGCTGAAGTCGGACGCTCAACCGACTGAGCCACCCAGGCGCCCCTAGAATATTCTTTACTAATTTCCTTTCATTCCTTCTATATGAATATTTAACAAGAACACTTTTTATCCCCCTTGAAATATTTTCCTTTTTTGAAATGGATATAGTGTTATCTTTTTAAATTGACTTTATATGTTTTGCCAAAGCTATATATCTTGGAAGTTTACATACATTCTACCAATAACTTTGCTAATGATTTCCACACTTATGTTTTAGACTTAGATATTTTATCCTTGGTTTATTGAATAAGTATAAAGATACAATGCATACTACTCAGAGTGTTTATGGGCACTCCATTTTGATAATATTTCATTAATTTTCTGGATTCTCAGACTCATTTAATAAGAGAGATTACCAGAGTAGTAAAGCACCATTTAATAATCTTATGCTTCAAGCATTAAGGTAATAAGAAACAGCCACTCAGGTAAAAGCTTGACTTTTGAATAAAATGGGTCTGTCAAATTTGTTTTTCCAGAATGAGACAGAACTAGAACAGAGTATATTAGTTGAAGCTCTATGACTCCAAAATATTTTCTCAATGTGCCAGCTTAAATTTCTGTTCATTATTGATATTGTAAAGTTATGTCTTCTTCATGAATATTTTAAATCATTTTCAGTGCACATGTCTATATTTAAATTCTGTAGAACATTATAAAATATCTAGTATATTTGTTAAGTTTTTAAAAGCAGTATGAATAAAATTGTTTCAAATATTGGTAACTGATTTATAACTATTTGCTTAGTAAGAGCTTAAGTTCTAACAAACCTTAAAATAACTATCTAAAATTCATTAAATAATTTGTAATATCACCTGCTATTGAAAGAAAAAAATGAATCATAGTTCAGAGCCACTTTAATTTTGATATGGGCAAGAGAGAAATGTAAATTCATGTCTATATGAAAAGAGATAGTTATTAAAAAGGTACCCCTTCTGTGTTATATTTAATTCCATTCCCTATTACAAGATTTACGAAGCACTTATTTTGCAGAAACACTGTTCTAAATATTGTTGGCAAAACTGCAAATCAAAAAGGTCCATCACACTGACTGTTTTCACTGTGAAATCAGAAGTTAACTCCTGAATAAGTAGTCATTTATAAAAATAAATTATTTAATACACAATGTGTATAAAGTGCTATAGAAATACAAAATGAGCAATGCATTAATTTCACAGTGGTAGGACTATGGGGATTTTTAAGGAAAGTTACAAATTGGAAGACTTTTTTTCTTTACCTTAAAGAATAAAGGTCATTTTGATGGTTGTGAAAAGGGTAATCCTGATGATAATGGCAAAGGTGATGGATAGACTTCCACAAGAAGAAATGATCATGAGATAAGAAAAGGTATTATGGTGTAAAAAGTTTTCAAGTATGGCAATGACAAGGTAAAACTTTTCAGAAGGAGACTCTATTGACATTAGAAAGGATATAAAAGAGTAGAAAGCCAGGCAGAAAGGAGATAATCTATGAGGCCATTGTAAGACCTTCTACCTGCATAAATTCTACACAATGAAGCATTTTTAGAAGGTAATCATAGTTCTAAACCTAATATGACTAAGGAAAATAGTCTAGAATTTTTCTTCTACAAAGTATTATACTAGTCTAAAATTAATCTAACATTGTTATCTGTATCCTAAAAGATAAAGTTTGTTAACTAATAACATTTTTATGAGAACTGATTATCTCTGGACAAAATTATATGTTATGAATATTTTAAAACAGTATAATGTGATTATTTATTTGATCATTATATAATCTTCAGCTCAAAATATTAGAGCACATTAAGAAAATTCTTCCCCAGATCTTAAAGTTGTGTACTAAATTAAAGAATTACGGAACTTAAGGCATATTTTAGATAATATCTAAATCCTAGGAATTCATATTCACTGATTATTGGATTCAGTACACAAAGGCAGTTTTTCTTAATGGATAGGTATAATAATTACTATCTTCTATTTGAAGGAAAAGATTGAACTAATTTTCACCTGAAAGAACATCAGAATATTTGAGTCCGTTTTTTCAAAGTTTACCTTTTTTTTTTTGAAGTTTGATTCTTTTGTTGCTGAGTAGCACTTTTTCATTTATTTGTTTCAAGTTTTTATTTAAATTCTAGTTAACATATAATGTAATATTGTTTTCAGAAGTAGAATTTAACGATTCATCACTTACATATAACACCCAGTGCTCATCACAGGTGCCCTCCTTAAGGGGTGCCTGGGTGGCTCAGTTAGTTAAGCGTCCACTTTGGCTCAGGTCAAAGTGGTCTGTGAGTTTGAGCCCAGAGTTGGGCTCTGTGCTGACAGCTCAGAGCCTGGAGCCTGCTTCGGATTCTGTGTCCCCCCGCCCCCATCCCTCCTGCAATCGCACTCTCTCTCTCTCTTAAAAATAAACAAACATTTAAAAAAAATTTTAAAGTGCCCTTCTTACTATCCATCACCTATTTAACCCATTCCTCTGTCCATCTTCCCTTCAGCAATGTTTTTCTTTATAGTTAAAGAGTCTGCTTTATGGTTTTCCTCTCTCTTTTTCCCCCTATATTCATCTATTTCATTTATTAAATTCCACATATGAGTGAAATCATATGGTATTTGTATTTCATTGACTTATTTTGCTTAGCTCCACACACACTATACACACTAGCTCCATCCACATCCTTGCAAATGGCAAGATGTCATTGTTTTTGATGGCTGAGTAATATTGCATTGTGTATGTGTGTATATATATGTGTATGTGTATATATATACACTACCTCTCTTTGATTATTATTACATTATATATATATGTGTGTATATATATATATATATATATATATATATATATACTACCTCTCTTTTATTCATTCATCAGTCAATGGACATTTGGACTCTTTCCATAATTTGGCTATTGTTGATAATACTGCTGTAAACATCAGGATGAATGTGCCCCTTTGAATGAGAATTTTTACATCCTTTGGGTAAATACCTAGTAGTGCAATTGCTGAATCGTAGGGTAGTTCTATTTTTTACCTTTTGAGGAACCTCTATACCATTTTCCAGAGTGGCTGCACCAGTTTGCATTCCCACCAACAATGTTCCCCTTTCTCTACATCCTTGCTATCTGATGTTTGCCTTTTTGTTGTTGTTTCCTGGCAGTTATATATGAGGCTGAAAACATCATCACTTTTGGATAAATTGTACATAAAATTATGAATTAGGACATACGTTAATAAGAATTTCAAAAAGTATTATATGACAATTGATAATTGAATAGAGCCAAAAGGAAGGCTATATACAATATATTTTAAGTGAAAGAAAATGGTTCAAAGTGTCTGATTCACCCTTTTTCCATCTACAGAAAAATTATGTGTGACGTAGCATAAGGACAAACTCATGTTATGGAATATACAAAAGAAAAGTTTTAGCCCATAAGAATAGCTAATGAATGCCAGAAGTAAAGTCAATAACTGATTTAACTCATTCTACTGGAAAGACAATGACTTTAAGAAAAATAGCTTTAAAATACCTCTGATTTCATTTAAGAGAATAACATTAAGTGTGATACCCAGAATTATTTTTTCTGTATAAATTATTCTTTCCCATCACAATTTGCAATCAGTATTAATTGATAATACATGCTGAGGTAGAAGGTAATTTCATAATTTTTTAAAAAGGTTTATTTATTTTTGAGAGAGAGAGGGAGAGCAAGTGCATGGGGAGGAGAGAAGCAGAGATAGAGGGAGACAGAATCTGAAGCAGGCTCCATGCTCTGAACTGTCAGCACAGAGCTTCATGTGGGGCTTGAACTCACAAACCATGAGATCATGACCTGAGCCAAAGTTAGACGCTTAACCAACTGAGCCACCCAGGTGCCCCTGAAGGTAATTTCAATATATGAGAGAAATGAACCCTGTTGTAATTTGTTCTTGAAGGAAGCTATTTCTACAACCTCTTAAAACTCATTTAAAGTCATGTGTATACATAAAGGAGCTGTTTTACTTTTCTAACAGGTGTTCATCTTTCTTATCAGAAGTTTATTTTATTATAGTCAATGTCCAGTTTTTCTTTAATGTCATAGATTAATAACCTGTTTCCCCAATTCAGTCTGTAGTTTTGTTATAATATTGAAGTTAAATCAATAAAAATAGATTTATGCCCTTTCTTGTTAGAAGATGTTATTTCCTTTGGATTAGTTCATTTTTTTAAGAGCAAAATTGAAGACTACAATCCTATGTACATGCTTATTACTATATTTTATTTTCTGATCTGCTACTATGTTTTTTTCACTGTAAAGTACTTACTCTTCCTTCCTGGTTTTATATTGGCAACTGTTAGTTTTTCTTTCTTTCACCTTTACTCTTTTCCTTAATTGGTTTTGTACCAATATACTTACCATATATCCTTATCAGTCTGTTCTAAGAAGCTACATACTCCAATATTGTTAGTGCCCCATAGGTCTTTCTAGAGTCATTTGATGCTAGATGAGATAGGTTACAAAATGTGCATCATCATAAATAGAAACAGCAAAAAAGTGTCTAAAGATATTATTTTTAGAGAGGAAAAATAACCCACAGAAAGAAAAAAATAATTGGTTTCGACCTTAGAATCTGTGGTTACAAGGAATTGGTATTAGAAGGCAGTTGGTATCCAGAAAGACCAGCAGTAACAGCCAGCTACCAGCAAAGATAGTAAAACAGGTGAGTCGTACGCTGCAGTCAACAGCTACCACAAGTAGCCTTGCGAGGGTGATTCAGACAAGTGCATGTTAGGAGTGGTCATAGCCTCAGAAGAAATGATTGTGCCTTTGTGTCCTGGAGTTCTAGGACCATCATCAGGGAGACAGACCTTTATTGTGTGGGACCTGGACCCACTCTGGCCTGAGAGACAAGTTAGGCTGAGGGCCACCACAAGTGAGCCTTAAGGGATTGGTGGGTGGACTGTCAGTGGTGGCGAGCGAGGTGATTAGGGTGATATTTAAAATTAGCAATGAGCAGGCAATGACTTCAAAGAATGACTGTTATTGGGGAAAAGAGTAGGACAACAAGCGATATTACTGCAGGTCCACTTCTAACTTCCTACTCTTTTGCCCCATACCAATTATTTGTCTAAATTGTTCTCATAGACCAATAGTTCATTTTATGTCACAGATCCAGTTACAGAACTCCTTTTTTTTTTTTGTCCCTATGCCAAATTCTCTGCCTTGATTCTTTAAGGATGACATTCTTTGTGGCCCTCCAAAACTCAATTAGATATTTTAACTCTTCCCCATATTTCCAATACTTAAGGAGAGATTTTGTCTTACAATCTAGATCAGGGCTAAATCGTAGGTTGCCATAGTTTAGCATAGGGCATCAAAAAGGTCATAAAGAGATATGCTAAAATACTGTGTATTTTAGGTAGGTCCTATTAATAGTTTATCCAAGCAGAGCTCACTGGTTACATCATGCAAAGTGTTAAGACCTCATCCCACCAGGCTGGAGTAAAGGTGAGGAAGGAGAGTAAAATCTTGTCCTCTTAGAAGAGAAAGAAAATGCTGTCCTCTTATTAACTTCAACATCTTAGGGAGGAAGGGAAGTCTCAAAAGAAAATTACTTGTGATCCCAGGGTTTTTTCGTTTTTGTTTTTATTTGTTTGTTTGTTTTTAATTTCTGTCACAATTTTCCTCTCCTTCTGACACAGAGGCATCCATAAGAAGCCAATTAATGTGTCACAAAGGACTGGCTTGCACTGGGCCTGGAATATTTGTCGCTTTCTCTATTCTGCAAAAGGTGTAGACTTCACACCAGACTCATGGTGCTCGTTCAGAGAACCTACTGTCCATCTCTTTTGTCATATTTTGGTTATTACTTCCCCCAACACTTCATTGGAAATATCTTGAGACAAAAACCAAACACTCACATTTATAGGAGAAAAGGTGCTTGCTGATTTTGAAGAGATACATGTGGAACTTAACTGATTTTTATAATCTTTATTCCCAATAGCTTTTTTCTTCACAAAATTACCTATAATGTAGTAACATAATAAAATTATAATCACTAATTGGAACAAACTAAAAAAAAAAGCCTGTCATCTGATGTATATAAATTGCTATATTGTAATAATGAATTTTATTTTGATTTCTTAGTAGACAAGTTTGGGAAAAAAGGTAACTATTTTATTATTTATAGTCATTGCCCTATATTTTAAACTTTTACTATGCTCCTATTATGTGTGAAGGAAATAATGGGTGTTAGAAATACAAACATAATCAGGATAAAGAAATTTATATTCTCTTGGCAGAGAATAAAAATAATGATACTGTATTGATATGTTGTAGAACATTATACAAATATTACTATGATAGGGCAAAAGTGAGAGCAAACCCATGTTAAATCACTAAGCACATACTATAAAATTGGGCCTTGGAAAATTAGCAATTCACGGGGTACAATATTGTGAAAAAGGGTGTTCTTGGTAATGTGAACATAGTTACCACATGAAGGCATGAAGGAGCATGGTGAGGCCACTACTGATGACTAAGTTATTATAAGAAGAGGGTGTTATTTAAAAAAAATTAATAAATAAAATTGAAAGTAGAAACCTAGTAATGTATTAAAATTAAATGCATTAAGGGGCGCCTGGGTGCTCAGTTGGTTAAGTGTCCATCTTTGGTTCAGGTCATGATCTTATGGTCCAGGAGTTAGGGCCCCTCTTCAGGCTTTGGGCTGACAGCTCAGAGCCTGGAGCCTGCTTCGGATTCTGTGTCTCCTTCGCTTTCTGCCCCCCCCCCCCCACTCTCACTCTGTCCCTCTTTCTTTCTCTCTCAAACATAAATAAACATCAAAAATAAAATAAAATAAAATAAAATAAAATAAAATAAAATAAATAAAATGCATTAGAATTCTAATCTTTAAAAAAAAAACATTGTATGGCCACACACAAATATATCCACAGGCAAGAATCTGCCCATGACAAGTGCGGAATTCTACGGAAATGGCAATGGAGGTGAAGGAAAAGGCCAAGATTTGGGAGATGTTTGTGAAAAAGAAACATCAGGATTTTGCTTGCGAAGGACAGTGAGGAGGGGCAAAAGCTCCAAGTTGTGTGGTTTTGTATTGGTGAATAGTGATGCTATTTATTGAATTAGGAAATGCAGGATTAAAAAGTTTAGAGGGAAATCAATTTAGGATTATTTGACATATACATTTTGAGAGAACTAAGTGGTCCTCAGAAATTTCTTGAAAATAATTAGAATGTTTTTTGAAAGAAACAAAAGGCAAGAAGTAATAGATTAAAAAAGAAAAAAGTTAACATTGTTAGTCCTGTGATTGAAGTCTTTGGGAGAAATATGTCTTGCTTTGTGATCCACCATAAACCAGAGCCTGAGATAAAAGCTTATGGGCAGGGAGTCTATCTGGGAGGTTATTCCAAGAAACACTGGAGAGGCAGCAGGGAAACTGAGGAAGAGATGGAGAAAAAGGCAACAAATTGTGCATTATTGAAGTCACTGCTACGAACAATGGGGTTTGATTCAACAGAGACCCCTGAGAAGTGCCTCGCTGATTTGTTTAATCCTTCAGAAGGAGCACTGAGCATTCTTCCAAGGCAGCCATCTCCCATTGGATGAGGATGCTCTGAATGTATTAACCTCTACCCCCATACATCCTGACTATGCTTCATAAAAGAATGCTGAGGCTGTTTCCAGGCTAGGCTACTGTGCTTTTTAATTTTTTTTTAATTTATTTTTTTAACATTGTGGTGCACTGGGGGCTGTAAATGGTCTGTCTAGGAAAGTATAAGAAAAGGAAAAGAGTACAGTTAAAAAGCCCCCATGCTCTGTGTCTGGACATTAGCACATTTTTACTTGAAATGGCCTTTCCACCTACACAGACATTTAACCTAGCTACTATTTATCAGTCTCCTAACATATTTTTCATAGGAATTAAATGGAATTCAGGGATACATCAATTTCCTTCTTCCTTCTGTTTGATCCTGAGCTCTCATATCTATTTAGAATGTATTATGAGACGGAACAGTATTATGATCTTTTGTCCATTCATCATTGAACTGTCACAAAAAGGATTCTAATACCTTTGTCTACTTCATAATCATGGTCTGTGCTTCTTAATTATTACTCCCCTCTGGGATCTGTTTACCTTAATTTAGATTCCTACAAAGAGTTGGTTTCAGTTGAATGTAATTTCTAATGAAGTCCTCATAGGTCTCCAGTCCATTGAGGTTCATGTACCTTTACCCCAGACGCACATTTACTTCCATGACCTATCCCCAGAAACTTACATGATGCCAATTGCAAAATTACTGTGAAGTAAATAATTCATTGGATGAAACCTATACTGTATCCTTTATTGTTCTTGTCAAGAATATGAATTTGAATTCAATTATTTCATATGGAACATATAACTTTATGTTGCATTTCAAATGTACTGATACCAGTTATGCCCCCCTAATTTCATCAGCAATAAAAATGAGCAAAGATAGATGCGGTTTTCATTTCTATTTGATATGCTCAAGTAGAGAGTTTTTGTTTATCCTAAGTGCTTACTGTCTTATAGAGGATTGGGCTCTTCAGTGTTAAGGCAGAATGAAATTAGAGTGGAAGGTGACTATTTTTATTTTAATTTTTTCTTTTGCTGGATGTGTAACAACCTGGGAAGCACAGGAACAACAAAAGGAACAACAAAAGAAAGGTAGAAGTAAAAAAGGTGAGGTGAGAGAAACACTTCCTCTTTTATTTGCTCACCTATCTCATCCCTAATTAATTATTTAGATAAGGGAGGATATGTTAGTAAAATTTCTCATCTAGAGAAAGACAGCTGAATCTTAAGATTTTATCAAGTCGGGAGGCGTCCTTTAAATAACCAAGAGATCCACCCAAGAAATTATATAGCCTATTTAATTGGCAAAATAACCCACCTACTACTCTTCCCATTCTGTGTAGTTCAGTAAAGGAATAAGTACTGCATTTACATTATAATCAAGACAATATAATTGGGATATTCCATTGCCGAATATGAGCTTCCTGTAGTATTTCTGAAGATTGTCTATAAGGGTGGCTTGCATTAGTGTGATATGTGAAAAACAAACAAACCATAATCCTATCGTTAACAATAGTGGAAATGTCTTCTGGGAACTAGGCCAATGAGATAAGAACCTTTCCCCTGTACTGATATTGGGACTTGAGTTCCTTCTCTCTTGTTATTTTTAAGATGAATGAGGTCTATTTGATTGTTTAGGCTTATCCACTTTTCCAAATAAACCAGATTTTATATTAAACTAGTGACATATATGCCTGTGCCCCATGGTTTGTGACTACTTATCTCTTTATTGCTTAGCTATGATGAGACAGCTGACTTGGTTCTTTGCTAAAATACCTAGAGTTGGGAGGAAAGGACCTTCCACAATTTCAGATTTGTTTCTCATTGGCAGGACCAACTTCTTCATAAGTTTACAGGTCCAAGGCTTAGGAGCATAAAAACCCCACTTGATCTGTGTAGTTACAGCTGTTAAAGTTTAGGGGGTACTGTTCTCTGAAAGATGGAGTGATCACAGTTACATCTATTTAGTTCAAGAAGAAAAATAAGTTTGAAAAACTTATATATTTATGTTTTTAAATATCAAGAGTTATATTAAATGCATGGGGAATAAATCACTTTTCCTTTCTTTATTTAAAGGACTCACTGTCAAAACAATGGTATCATTTAACGTTTTTTGAGAATGTGTATCCTGAGGCTACTTGGGTTCCAGGAGGTTAATTTTATTTTTACAGATCCTTACTGTGACTCAAACTGACTCTGCAGTTGCATTCCTGATGCCTTTCCTGTGCCTTTGTTTTTTATGTATAAATCTGCTTCGTGTCAGTGGTGTCACATGGTATACAAAATAAATTATATTTTATTTTAGGTTTATTACACAGAAACACCTTTATCTTATTTTTTTATATATATATGAAATTTATTGACAAATTGGTTTCCATACAACACCCAGTGCTCATCCCAAAAGGTGCCCTCCTCAATACCCATCACCCACCCTCCCCTCCCTCCCACCCCCCATCAACCCTCAGTTTTTTCTCAGTTTTTAACAGTCTCTTATGCTTTGGCTCTCTCCCACTCTAACATCTTTTTTTTTTTTTTCCTTCCCCTCCCCCATGGGTTCCTGTTAAGTTTCTCAGGATCCACATAAGAGTGAAACCATATGGTATCTGTCTTTCTCTGTATGGCTTATTTCACTTAGCATTACACTCTCCAGTTCCATCCACGTTGCTACAAAGGGCCATATTTCATTCTTTCTCATTGCCACGTAGTATTATCTTAAATCTAATGATATAGACAAAGTCATACCATTATATAGTCTTCCTACCATTGCCCTGGTAATTTAATTCCTTTTTGAATATAATGGTATATTTATTTAAAATGTTTACACAAAGCTTTTTTATAAAATAAGGATAGCCAAAATAATTCCTATGAAAAACTCTAATAAAGGGTTATATTTTTAGTAGTGAGACATTTAAATACTCTTATGCCTATAATGGTACTCATGATATCACTTTGCATTATAAAGTTTAAACTTTCTTTCCTTGTTATAAAACTCAGTTACTTAGTGAAATATTATATACATGAGATAAATAAATCTGTAATCAAGTGTACCTTGAACATTTGAGTTCATTATTAACTTGTGAGGAAAAAAAAACATGCTATGATTGACATTTACATTCTATTCTTAGCATGCCAAAACACCTTTTCTTATAAAACCATTTAAAATTTTTTGGGGCGCCTGGGTGGTGCAGTCGGTTAAGTGTCCGACTTCAGCCACGTCACGATCTCACGGTCCGTGAGTTCGAGCCCCGCGTCAGGCTCTGGGCAGATGGCTCGGAGCCTGGAGCCTGTTTCCGATTCTGTGTCTCCCTCTCTCTCTGCCCCTCCCCAATTCATGCTCTCTCTCTGTCCCAAAAATAAATAAAAAAAAAAACGTTGAAAAAATAATAAAAGTTTAGGAATCACTTTTACTTAATTTCAGATACACTCAGTTAAATAATTTCACTCAATTTACAATAATGGTTATTTCTTAAACAATGAAATTGGATAGTAAAAGTGGTTGTGTTTATTCACCTTTTCTCAAAGTCTTTGTAATGGAGTCCCAATATCTAGCATGTTTTAAATATGCTTGAAACTTGTGAAATGTTTCACAAATAATATATGACCAACAGTAAAGAAAGAAAATTGAGCCAAATTATTTTTTGTGATTGCTTTTATTTTTATGATTGTAAGTATTCACAAAAATTGATAGCTGATGAGATTGGCAGTCAATATCATTAGCTTCCAGTACTTAAAGTTATTTATATTTTCTAAAGATGTCAAAAAATGATACCAAACCTGACCAAGACACTATAAGTGATGACAATTACTAATATTTCTCATGGACTTAGATGGAAAATCCTTATAAGCTAGGAACATATTGAATATACCAACATATAAAATAATACTTGCTGAAAGAGGGTTTTATTCTAATACTATGTTGCTTTAACATTTGAAAACCACTGAATGTAATTTATAGTGTAAGTAGGACAAACAAACACAAAAAATACATCATTTCAATAGAAGTAGATGAAGTCTTTGACTAAATACATCACTCATTTATTATAAAAACTTTCAGCAAACTTGGAGAAGAAATAAATGCCTTCAACTTGGTACAGGGCATCTGTTGAAAAAACAAATAAAAACAAAAAATCTGTAGTATCATACTTAATGGTGTGCAGCTAAGTATGTCTCCCTCTCCTAATATCAAGACCAGGGCAAGGATGATTTCTCTCAATGACTCCTATTTAATATTACAGTGGACAAAAGAAATAAAGGGCATTAAGATTTAAAAGGAGAAGGAAAATTATATTTATTTACAGATAATGTTATGGTATATGTAGAAAATTCAAGTGCATCTAATGCAACTATTAGAACTGTAAGATGAATGTTTTTCCATTTCTTTATGTCTTCTTCATTTTCTCTCATAAGCTTTCAATAGTTACATCATAGATCTTTTTACCTCATTGGTTAGGTTTATTCCTAGGTATTTTATAGTTTTTAATGCAATTGTAAATGGTATCAATTCCTTGATTTCTCTTTCTGTTGCTTTGTTCCTGGTATATAGAAATGCAACTGATTTCTTTATGTTTATATCCTGTGACTTTGCTGAATTCATGTATTGGTACTAGCAGTTTTTTGGTGGAGTCTTTTGAGTTTTTCACATAGAGTATCATGTCTGTAAAGAGTGAAAGTTTGACTTCTTCCATTCTCATTTGGTTGCCTTTTATTTCTTTTTTCGTGTCTGATTGCTGAGGCTATGAATTCCAGAGATCTTATGAAAGAAATTGAAGAAAATGCAAAGAAATGGAAAAACATTCCATGCTCATGGATTGGAATAACAAATATTGTTAAAATGTCAATACTACCCAAAACAATCCACACATTCATTGCAATTCCTATCAGAATAAAACTAGCATTTACATAGAGCTGGAACAAACAATCCTAAAAATCCTAAAAACTAGCATTTACATAGAGCTGGAACCAGAAAAGACCCCAAATAGCCAAAGCAATGTTGAAAAAGAAAATCAAAGCTGGAGGCATCACAATTACAGACTTCAATCTGTATTACAAAATTGTAATCATTAAAAAAGTATGGTATTGGCACAAAAACAGACACACCGATCAGTGGAATAAGACAGAGAACCCAGAAATGGACCCACAAATGTATGGCCAACTAATCTTCAACAAAACAGGAAAGAATATTCAATAGAATAAAGACAGTCTCTTCAGAAAATGGTGTTAGGAAAAGTGGACAACAACATGCAGAAGAATGAACCTGGACATTTCCTTACA
Source organism: Lynx canadensis (assembly GCF_007474595.2). Taxonomy (NCBI): domain Eukaryota; kingdom Metazoa; phylum Chordata; class Mammalia; order Carnivora; family Felidae; genus Lynx; species Lynx canadensis. Next base: position 149,221,876 of record NC_044303.2, on the reverse strand, counting down.
CCATACGCAAAAATAATTTCAAAATGGATGAAAGACCTAAAAGCAAGACAGGAAACCATCAAAACCATAGAAGAGAAAACAGGAAACAACCTCTTTTACTTCAGCCACAGAAATTTTTTTTACTAGACATGTCTCTGGAAGGAAGGGAAACAAAAGCAAAAATGAACTATTGGGACCTCATCAAAAAGTCCTCTGTACAGTGAAGGAAACAATCAACAAAACTAAAAGCAAACAACGAAAAAGGAGAAGATATTTGCAAATGACATATTGGATAAAGGATTAGTATCCCAAATCTATAAATAAAACTGAACACCCAAAAAACAAATAATCCATTGAAGAAATTGGCAAAAGACATGAACAGACACTTTTCCAAAGAAGAATTCCAGATGACTAACAGATACATGAAAAGATGCCTAACATCAGTCATTATGAGGGAAATACTAATCAAAACCACAACGAGATACCACCTCAAACCTATCAGGATGGCTAAAATGAACAACTCAGGAAACCACAGATGTTGGCAAGGATGCAGAAAAAGGGGATACTTTTGCACTGTTGGTGGAAATGAAAATTGGTGCAGCCACTCTGGGAAAGAGTATGGAGACTCCTCAAAAAATTAAAAGTAGAACCACCCTATGACTCAGCAATTGCACTAGTAGGTATTTATCCAAAGGATACAAAAATCCTGATTCAAAGGAACACATGATCCCCAATGTTTATAGCAGTGCTATCAACAATAACCTAATTATGGAAAGGGCACAGATGTACATTGATTGATGAATGGATACAGAAGAGATGGTACACACACACACACACACCAATGAAGTTGTAGAATTCTCTATTTTGTTAAGATAAACAGAAACTACCCCAATAGTTAAATATAACCTCTCCAATCTGAGTAATTTCTTCGAAGAATATTGCACACAGCAACCTCTTTAACCTTGGCCATAGTAAATTGTTACTAGACATGTCTCTGGAGGCAAGGGAAACAAAAGCAAAAATGAACTATTGGAATCTCATCAAGATAACCTATGCACAGCAAATAAAACAATCAAAAAAACTAAAAGGCAACCTACAGAATGGGAGAAGATATTTTCAAATTACATACCTGATATGAGGCTAGTATCTAACATCTATGAAGAACTTATCAAACATAATATGCCAAAATAAATAATATAGTTAAGAAATGGGTAGAAGACATGAACGGACATTTTTCCAAAGAAGTAATCCAGATGGCTAACATGAAAAGATGCTCAACATCACTCATCATCAGAGAAATACAAATCAAAACCATGATGAGATACCACCTCACACCTGTCAGAATGGCTAAAATTAACAAGACAGGAAACAACAGATGTTGGTGAGAATGTGGAGAAAGAAGAACCCTCTTGCACTGCTGGTGGGAATGAAAACTGGTGCAGCCACTTTGGAGATAGTATGGAGGTTCCTCAAAAAGATAAAAATGGAACTACCCTATGACCGAACAACTTCACTAACTAGGTATTTACACAAAGGATATAAAAATACTGATTTGAAGGTGTACATGCACCCTGATATTTATAGCAGTGCTATCAATAGTAGTCAAACTATGGAAAGAGCCTAAATGTCCTTCTACTGATGAATGGATAAAGAAGAGGTGGCATACATATACAGTGGAATATTACTCAGCCAGCAAAATAATTCAATATTGCCATTTGCAAGGATGTGGATGGAGCTAGAATGTATTATGCTAAGTGAAATAAGTCAGTCAAAGAAAGACAAATACCATATGATTTCACTCATATGTGGAATTTAAGAAAACAGATGAACATAGAGGAAGGGGGAAAAAAGGAAACAAACTATGAGACTCTTAACTATAGAAAACAAACTGTAGGTTTCTGGAGGGTAGGTGGGTGGGATTTGGGCTAAATGGGTGATGGGTATTAAGGAGGGCACTTGTGATGAGCACTGGCTGTTTTATGTAAGTCATGAATCACTAAATTCTACTCCTCAAAACAATATTGCCCTACATGTTAAGTAACTACAATATAAATAAAAATTTGAAAAAGAAGAACTAAAAAGAATATTGCCACACATATGGTCACAGCTATTTAACTACAAAAGATGGTTTCCTCCTGTATATAAACTAATTAAAATTAACTGTCTTACAAGCTAGGTGTTTTAATTTGTTTTTCCATTTGCATTTATTTATTTATTTAATATAATTTATTATCAAGTTAGTTAACATACAGTGTATACAGTGTACTCTTGGTTTCAGGAGTAGATTCCCATGATTCATGACTTACATAACAACACCCAGCTCATCCCAACAAGTGCCCTCCTCAATGCCCATCACCCATTCCCCCCCCCCCACATATCAATCATCAGTTTGTTCTCTGTATTTAAGAGTCTGTTATGATTTGCCTCCCTCTCTGTTTGAAACTATGTTTTTCCCCTTCCCTTCCTCTATGGTTTCTGTTTTGTTTCTTAAATTCCACATATGAGTGAAAACATATGATATCTGTCTTTCTCTGACTGACTTATTTCACTTAGCATAATACCCTCCAGTTCCATCCACATTGGCATGATTTCATTCCTTCTTATTGCCAAGTAGTATTCCATTGTATATATAAACCACATCTTCTTTATCCACTCATCAGTTGATGGACATTTGGGATTACTCTATAATTTGGCTATTATTGATAGTGCTCCTATAAACATGTGCCCCTATGAATCAGTAATCCAGTATCCTTTGGACAAATTCCTAGTAGTGCTATTGCTGGGCTGTAGGGTAATTCTATTTTTAATTTTTTGAGGAACCTCCACACTATTTTCCAGAGTGGCTGCCCCAGTTTGCTATTCCACAAATAGTGAAAGAGGGTTCCCATTTCTCCACATCCTTGCCAACATCTATTGTTTCCTAATTTTAGCCACTCTGACCAGTGTGAGGTGGTACCTCAGTGTGGTTTTGATTTGTATTTCCCTGATGATGAGCGATGTTGAGCATCTTTTCATGTAAGAAACTGAAGAAGACACAAAGAAATGGAAAACATTCCATGCACAAATGCATTAACAAATATTGTTAAAATGTCAATACGACCCAAAGCAATCTACACATTCAATGCAATCCCAATCCAAATTTTACCAGCATTCTTCTCAGAGCTAGAACAAAGAGTCCTAAAATTTGTATGGAACCACAAAAAGACTCCAAATAGCCAAAGAAATGTTGAAAAAGAAAACCAAAGCAAGAGGCATCACAATCCCAGACTGTAGCCTCTACTATGAAGCTATAATCATCAAGACAGTATGGTATTGGCACAAAAACAGACACAGACCAATGGAATAAAATAGAGAACCCAAAAATGGACCCACAAATGTAGTCCAACTAATCTTTGACAAAGCAGGAAAAAGTATCCAATGGGAAAAAGACAGTTTTTTAGCAAATGGTGCTGGGAGAACTGGACAGCAACATGCAGAAGAATGAGACAGGACTGCTTTCTTACACCATACACAAAAATAAAGTCAAAATAGATGAAAGACCTAAAATGTGAAAAAGGAAACCATCAAAACCCTAGAGGAGAAAACAGGCAACAACCTCTTTGACCTAAGCCACAGCAACTTCTTACTCCACACGACTCCGAAAGCAAGGTAAATAAAAGCAAAAACAAACTATTGGGACCTCATCAAGATAAAAAGCTGCTTCACAGTGAAGGGAACAGTCAAAAAAACTAAAAGGCAACTGATGGAATGGAAGAAGATATTTGCAAATGGTATATTGGATAAAGGGTTACGATCCAAAATCTATAAAGAGCTTACCAAACTCAACACCTGAAAAACAAATAATCAAGTGAAGAAGTGGGCAGAAGACATGAATAGACAGTTTTGCAAAGAAGACATCCAGATGACATTTTGAAATTTTTTACATGATCTTTTGACTTACGACATTAAGAATATGAAGTTGGACAAAGGCATTAAGGAATTTTTAACTGAGATTTAATTATTATAGATTAATTATTTAAAATATTTTTTCTTTTTCTCTTCTGTCTACTTTTATTGTATCTATTCTCTTCCTCCTGTTATTTTAATTTCTCTTCTCATACTCTCTATTTTTCTTCATTTTTACAACTGACCCTTGAACAACATAGGGTTTAGGGGCACTTACCCTCACACAATCAAAAATCTGCATGTAAGTTTTGACTCCCCAGAAACATAAGTAATAAGCTACTGTTGAATGCATGCCTTACTGATGACATAAACAGTGAATTCATATGTATTTTGTATATTTATTATGTACTGTATTCTTAAAATGAAGTAAGCTAGAGAAAATTTTATTAAGGAAATCAAGAAAGAAAATACATATACAGTACACTACTGTATTTATATTAAAAAAAACACCAAAAATGTATAAGTAAATCTGTGCACTTTAAAACAGTGTTGTTCATAGGTCACCTGTATAGTATATTATATGTGTTATATTCTGTAACTTGCTAAGCAATTTAGTAATCACAGTCTATATTCTACACTGAGAAAACAAATTTTTGTTTGGTTTTCTGATAACTTCTGAAAATATTTTAGATATGAAACACCCAGCAATAACCTTGTGCTTAAACTGAGATGTGGTAAAAATCCAAATTAAGCCTAGGTTTTTTTCAAATTGTTTCAGTCTGGAATTTTTTCATTCATAGCTATGACCTTCAGCTGCTGAGTGATTTCAGTGAATTTGACACTTTTCAAAGGAGATTTTTATATAATATGCATATTATGAGTCAGATCTCACATTAAATGAAAAATATTTCCTTGGAGATTGACTACCTACATTATTTTTCTGTTAGTACCTACTAGCAGGATATCGTTTATTTAGGACAAATTTTACGAAGCTAGATATTAAGGTTTATTTCAAAGCTCTCTGAAATCCGTTCTCTACTTACAACAAAATAACTCATCTAAGTAAGCTTGTTTAAAACAAAGGCTTAACTATAATATATAACAGCATTCTTGTCACTTTCATACTTATTAAACATGCATAATGCTCATAATATGAACAACGAACTGGCAATGATTTTTAAATGCTCATGGTGATAGCTAGCTGAAATGTCTTGCCAGATAAGCTAGAGGTTTGGGCTCTCTTTGGGGAAAATAGGCAATGCTTGTTTCTGTGGTCTGAGTGAGAACTCCCAAAATTCTATGTTAAAACCTAACCTCCAAGGTGATAGTATTAGGAGGTGGGTACTGTAAGGGGAGGTGATTAGGTCATGAGGGCAGAGCCCCCATGAATAGGATTAATACCCTTATGAAAGAGGCCTGAGAGAGGTCCCTTGAACCTCTTTAGCCCTACGAGGATGCAAGATGTCTGTGACCAGTAAGAGAGTTCTCACCCAACCATGCTGACACCCTGATCTCAGGCTTCCAGACTTTCAACTTGTATCTTGTATCTTGTTATAGCAGCCTGAACAGACTAAGACACTTATGATTGTCCCAAAGCCCTAGGATGTGGAACAAGGATTTCTAAAAAAAGAATTTTTGTATTATTTGATCTCTCCCTCTATTGAGGCCTCAAAATCTCCATTTATTAATTCTTTGCCTAATTTTTTTTTATTTCCTAATTTATTATTTCTTGCCTGATTTCCTTGGCTATAAACTCCAGTACAATGTTGAGTCATGATAGCAAAAGCATATACCCTGTTGTGTTCCTGATTGTTGGAGGAAAGCTATTGGTCTTTAACCTTTAAGTATAATGTTTGCTGTGGTCATTCCTTAGATGTTAGCAGGGTGAATATGCAGTCTTGTATTCTTAGTTTGTTGAGTATTTCTCATCTGAATGGGTATTGAATTATGTCACATGCTTTTTTGTGTTTGTATTGTGATGACCATGTGGCTTTGTAGTTTATTCTTTTAATAAACTCAGGTTCAGTAACCATGTTTGGATATGTCTAAAAACCTAAAATTATGTTCCCAAGATTTAGAAATATGGACCCTGGCATTTGAACCCTTTGCCTTACTGCTATCATCTTCACTTTCCACAATATCGTGGAGCAAAATGGACAGGTTGTTGTTATATTTTGCCTTTCTAACTAGTGTGATGTTTATTGGTCAACTTGATTGGACCACATGATCCCCAGTTATTTGGTCAAATATTGTTCTGGATGTTTCTGCGAAGGTGTTTTAAATAACATTAACATTTTAATCTGTAGAGTAAAGCAGATTGCCCTCCATGATGTAAGTGAAGCCTATCCAGTTATTTGAAGGCTTGAATAGAACAAAGCAACCAACTCTTCCCCAAGTAAGAGAGAATTCTCCAGCAGATTGACTTTGGACTTCATCTGAAACATCAGCTCTTCCTGTCTGCAGGGCCTTCTAACTGGAACACCAGCTGTTTCTGGGTCTTCAGCTTGCTGGCCCACCCTAAAGGTTGGACTTGGCAGCCTCTATAATCTTGTGTGCCAATTCCTTAAAATAAATCTCTTTCTAGGAATATGTTTTATTGATTCTATTTTTCTAGAGAACCCTGAAGACAAGTAGCAAGGAATCCCCTGAATCCTATCCTTCTCCTTCTTATCTCAACCTCAAAGATTGATGGCATGCAGGGAGATAAGCATTAGGAATTTCCAAATGATTTTAACCATTATACAGTACCCCACAAATTAGAGAACTTCAATAAAATGTTTGCCTTATGTAGTTGAGATGAATGTAGTGTTCAGACACGTAAAACCTAAGTGTCCTTAAACTGTTTCTGTACTTGACAGAATTTTTTTCCCATCTTTTGGTTTATTAACATCAAAACATTAATCACATCAACATTAGAATTCCTGACTGGGGAAAAATTCTGTTTATAAGGGCATTTTCTATATGCAAATTCTTTACTCACCAATCATCATCACTGCTTTCTAAAGTCTTTCATGGAGATATTAAATATATATACGTACTCTCTTTAGCCGTCTCTAGTAATCGCATACAATATACCAAAAGTTTGCTAGCCTGTTTCATAGTTATATACATTGTTAAAAAAACAAAAGGAATAATTACTATATTATGTAGGTTTTCTTATAAGTTTCAGAAATGGTGAAATAATATAAAAACTATTCCTCAATCATTTGTTATTTGAAATCAAGACTTCATGCGTTTAGTTTTTTCATTTGTTAATTGAACAACTGATGAATAAGCAATCTGTTTGAAGTCTAGTATATGGCTTTGAGAAATATATGAAGAAGACAGGCTCCATTCTTCCCACAAGTGACATAAACAAAAGAAGTTCTGTTAATTGGAGAATAATTTGTGATTAAGTAATGAATTAAAATAATATATATATATATATGCAGACTTTTTTTTAAGTTTTGGAATGAAACTACTTAAAAATCACCATGAGTGGAGAAATGTACAATTTTAATCTTTTTTAATTGATGTTTTAAAATTAAATTGGAAAATAATTTTAAATTATACTTATTAAAACAATAAATGAGTACAAAGATTTTCATCATTATTATGTTATTAAATTTTCCAGTCAAATGTATATTCATCTTTTAATAAGTCAAAAACACAGAATTATTTTTTAAAAGAAAGGGCATTATTCCATTTGTATATCTTCTTGCACCCTTTCTGAAGTAACCTTAGAAAATTATTTGGTATATTTCCTCTATTATATGTATACAAATGTACCCAAACATATATGTATATTTAGATTTGACCCCCACCCCCCCTCCACACACATCAATTCACAATTCTTTGAGTGAAGTCACCTTAGGTATATTCATAGGTATTTAAACTCAATGCTTAGCAAGGTCCTAAAAGTTATGTTTGTGATAACATACATACAAACATTACACTTTGCAGAAGTGGAAATGATTAAAAGATGCTTTAAAATTTTTTTTAAATGTTCTGAGGAGGTTTACATTGATTCTTTCCATTGAAGAAAACTACAGAATCAAATTCAACATGTGAATATGTCAGATAATATGTTTGGGATTGAAACACACCCTTAACCAAAAATAGTGTATATATAATAAACAAAATATTTCATGTGAGTAATATTATTTATTAGATTTGTCTCAGAAACCTAGTTTGTTGAGGCAGAAACAGATGGTACTATTCCCTTGCCTGAAACTTAGAAATCCAAGACAGGGAGAAAGGGAGGGGGTTGGAAGGGAAGAAGGAGGGAGAAAGAAAGAAAAGTCAAGAAAAATGGAAAAAAAAAAAGAGAGGAAGGAGGAAAGAAGGAAGGAGGAAGGAGATAAATATTTAACTGATGCTCTTTTGATGCTAGATCCCTGATAAGTCTCAGTGGTATCTCACTATGGTCTTTTGCAATGAGATTAAATCCCTTCAAAAACCTACATGAAACAGCCATTCTATAAAATTCTTGTACCACATTTCACATAGACTGCTTTCCCTCCTACATGTTGTTGCCATTTTATCCCCCACTTGGTATATACTCACTTCCACCAAATGCAATTTAAAATATATCTTCTACTAGTTTTCAAACTATCTTGACTTTATCTTCTACTCAGTGGCCTTCAGAACCAAGGCAATTTAGATTTTTAAATTCTAAGTAACTTTATTTTTATTTTTTTGTAATGATGTAGTTAAATGTGATATTTAATATCTATCCTGTTTTTAAATGAAAATTATTTAGCACATGGAATCAACCATGCATCATGTACATTTTATCCACCTGTGTTTTAGTGTTATTTTGTATTAGAAAATGAAAAAAATATTGATATGAAATATGTGCCTAGGCAATTATGTTTCCTGAATTTTTAAGTGATGTTTAGTTTTAAAGTTTTCAAATTGAAAAATATTAATGTACTAAAATGAATATTTTAAATTTTATTGTGAGAACGTTTAGTATGAAATCTACCTTCCCAATAAACGTTTAAGTGTAAAATACAATATTTTTATCTATAGGCACAGTGTAATTCAGCAGATCTCTAGAATTTATTCATCTTGTATAACTGGAATTTCATATCCTGTTTTTTAGCAATCCTCCATAACCCTCTTCCCATAGCCCTGGCAACCATGATTTTAATCTCTGCTTCTTTGAGTTTGATTATTTTAGATACTTCTGCAAATTGAATTATATAGTGTTTTTCCTTCTGTGACTGGTTTAGTTTGTTTAACATAATGTCATCAAGGCTTATCCATGTTGTTTCAGATTGCAAGATTTCATTTTTTAAGGCTACATAATATTCCATTATATACATACATGCACATATGTATACACATACATATATATACATATATATGTATGTATATATACATACACATACATATATACACATATATGTATGTGTGTGTATGTATTATATATATATACACATACATATAATACACATAATATATACACATAATATACATATATACACAATATAATACATATATTATATATATATATATACACACACATACATATATGTATACACACACACACACACACACACATACATACGACATTGTAAAAATCCATTCATCTGTCAATGGATATTTACTTTGTTTCCATGTCATGGATATTTCAAATACTGCCAAAATACACAAATCTACATGTCAGTTCTATGGATTTTTATATTTGCAAACATTTGGGCACACAACAGAAAGAGCACCCAAAAGCATGCTCTTGCCTCCTCCTGTTCAATTCCCTCCCCAATAAACAACTGCCATTACTCGGATTAGTCTGCTAATGATCTTCCTATAAATGGAATCATGAATATGTATTCTCATATTTATTGTTTCTTTTCTTTAAAGTCACTCAATTCATCCATATTTTTAATGTTATAGGCTTATGATTTTTTTATTAAATAAAACAATGTAAATATTTTTGTTCACATATTTTTGCTATAAATCTGATTTTGAATAGTTTCATTGGAGGATAATCTATAGGTAAAAGGATATAAAATTTTTTAATGATAAAAAAGTTTTCAGAATGACTATTTTAATTTACACCCCACTAATAATGTATTTTGTGACAGTATATATTTTTATTAGAGTCCTTACAATATTTCCAGTCCAAGATATTTGAGGTTGTACAGTATGTACAGTACCTATAACTGTAGGTACAAACTCCCCAAAGTTTGTAATTATATCTTACTTTCTTTTATACTTTCCTATTTCATGTTCTAAAATATTCAGTAGTGCTTAGTATTGAATTAGCACATTGAATATGTTTTTGAATGTCTAAAGAAATAAATAATGGAATACAGTACGATTTTTAAGGTTGAGTGCACCTTTAAAAATGAGAGCTGAGGGGCGCCTGGGTGGCGCAGTCGGTTAAGCGTCCAACTTCAGCCAGGTCACGATCTCGCGGTCCGTGAGTTCGAGCCCCGCGTCAGGCTCTGGGCTGATGGCTCAGAGCCTGGAGCCTGTTTCCAATTCTGTGTCTCCCTCTCTCTCTGCCCCTCCCCAGTTCATGCTCTGTCTCTCTCTGTCCCAAAAATAAATAAACGTTGAAAAAAAAATTAAAAAAAAAATAAAAATGAGAGCTGAAATAAGAAGAGTGGATATAACTAAGCTACACTAAAAAGGATGACTGAAGCACATTGTTTAATGGCTTCATATGTTTTTATCATTTGTGACTCCAGGTTTCTCTCTACAGGCAATATTATCTTGTGTGTTTAAATTGTTTCATTATTATGGAGAAATGATTAAAAATTCTGCTGAGCTGTGAAGCAGTTATCTGGGGATAAAAAAAGCAAGAGATTAGAAAATATTACTGAGGGATTATAAATATCTAATAATACTAAACTGGTCTATAATTACCTCTATGGGAGATAATTTTACAGAATAAAATGATAGTATTAGAATAAACAAAAGACTGCACTACATCAACATGTTCTTTTTAAATATAATTATTTCCTAAGGACAAATCCAAGTCATCTTTTTTTCATTATGACATTTCTGTTTGCAATACATTTGACTATGATATGCCTTCTTGATGGTTGGTTTTTGTTGAATCTGATGGGAGTCCTCTGTGCTTCCTGGATTTGGATGTCTGTGTCTTTCCCCAGGTTAGGAAAGTTTTCTGCAATGATTTGTTCACAAAACCCTTCTACCCCCTTTTCTCTCTCTTCATCTTCTGGGACCCCTATGGTTCTGATGTTCTTTTTTAATGAGTCACCAATTTCTCTAATTCTTAAATCGTGCTCTTTTGCCTTAGTCCCCCTCTTTTATCTGCTTCATTATTCTCTGTAAGTTTGTCCTCTATATCGCCAATTTGCTGTTCTGCCTCATCCATCATTGCTGCTGTGGGAATCATTCAAGACTGCAGCTCAGTTTTAGCAATTTTTATTTCATCCTGACTAGCTTTTACTTCTTTTATCTCTGCAGAAAGGGATGCTAATCTATTTTCAACCCAGGCTAGTATTCTTATTATCATGATTCTAAATTCTGGTTCAGACCTCTTGCTTTTATCTTTGTTGATTAAGTCTCTGGCTATTGTTTCTTCCTGCTCTTTCTTTTGGGATGAATTCATTGATTTTGTCATTTTGAATAAAGAAAAGGAATTAATAAGGTTAAAAAAATTAAAATTAAAAAATTAAAAACAATACTCACACACACACCAAAATCAAATGAAGGATGCTAGATCCTGGGTGTGTTTTGGTCTGGTTGTTTAAAGGAGGTTGATAGATTAGAGATAAAAGGGGGAACAAAAAAAATAAAAAGAAGAAAAAAAGGAAAGCATTTGAAAATTTGAAAAATTAATACAATGAAATAAAATAAAATGAAATGATGAAAGTAAAATCAAATTTGAAAAATTTACAAAAAAGTAAAAAATATTGTAGAAAATATTAAAAATATTTTTAATAAAAATTGAAAATAAAAGTAATTTTTTTCTTTCTGTATTCAAGAAAAAGAAAAGACACAAAACAGAAAAAAAATTGAATAGGTGGATGATCAGCAAATAGACTGAAATACAATTGAAATTACATCGTTTTCCCCTAGAAGTTAAACTATGAAGCACTTTATAGTCCATAAACTAAGCAAACACAGAGATTTGTGGTGTTCCTGAAGAGCGAGGTTGGCCCAGTTGGTCAGGGATTAGTGTAATGGATCCATTCTCCACTAGATGGCTCTGCATAGCTTACTGGGCTGGATTGTTGTGGCGCTTGTAGGTGTGTATGTGCATGTGCAGGAGGGGTGAAAATGGCATCACCCAGCTATCCAGTCTCTAGTATGGGAACTCTGTTCTCCCCGATCAGCAATCGTGTGCCCGTCTTTTGTCTCCGGCTTCCTTCTACTCCCTACTTTTACACTGTCTGTGACCAAGCCATCAGGTTGCCAGGCAGCACCTCCCTCCTGAGTTTTAAATCAGATGCAGCCGTGTTTCCCTACCCCTCACTTCTGGGGGGCTGCAGGTTTGACCTGTGTTGACCCTCTGTGGGATGGTCTTACCAAGCAATGGCCAGGTGCTGGCTGCACCTAGGGACATTCATGGGACTGACACCAGGCTTCATTCTGGCAACATTCTGGCACCAGTCTTCACCCTAATGACCTTGTTCCAGCACCAGCAAGTATGGTTGTTCTCTGGGGTTTGCCTGTGGGGGGCTGTACAGCCTCTGTTAAATGTCCTCCCAGCAGGGGAACTGCCTCTCCCCATGTGGCCTGAAGACCCCCAGACATCACTCTGCTCCTGGGGGTTCGCTCTTCCCACTGGAACACCACCAGGTATTGAGCTGTGGAGTTTTAGACTCTGTGCTCCCCCTGTTTATAGAGTGTTAATGGAATTTAAACCCTCCCCTTTCTCCTTTCTCCCTTTTTAGTTCAGTCCTTGTGGTTGTTTCCACTTTTTCACTTTGTCTCCAGCTGCTTTTGGGGGGTGCTTTTATACTACTCTCCCCCCATATGTTCTTGCCCCACAAACAAAACAGCTCCCTGCCCTCCATGACTTCTCTTTCTCCCAGTTCACCTCTCCACACTGTGTACCTACTGAGTTCTGTTGTTCAGGTTGTGCAGATTGTTGTGTTAATCCTCAGATCAGTTTTCTAGGTGTGCAGGATGGTTTAGTGTTGATCTGGCTGTATTTCATGGGGGCGAGATGCAAAAAAAACTTCCATGCTGTTCCACCATCTTGGCTTCTCCTCCTCATTTGTTGAATGATTCATCTATGGTTGAATTCATCTATGGTTCAATTAACTAGCATCGTCTTGGAACCTAATGAATTATAAGACCATTCTATATATTGATAAATTTGATTTAACCTTTTTATGTTGATGTTCTTCAGGTTCATTTGTCCCATATTTACAATTAGTTTAGTAAGCTGATTTAATATTGTACGATTTTGATAATTTAATTTTCAAGTGGCCAAATAAATGATCAAGTATATTATTATAAGATTGCTCATTCATAATAAATTCTCTGAAGTGAATAAATTATACAAGATGAGGATTAAGAATAGATGAGAATTGGGGTGACTGGGTGGCTCAGTTGGTTAAGCATCTGCCCCTCCCTTGCTCTTGCTCTCTCTCACAAATAAGCTTAAAAAAAAAAAGAATTCATGAGAATTTAGAATGAATAATAAAGCAAGTTAAATTTATGTCAATATGAATATTTAAGGTATATGTTGATCATGGTTAACGTTCTACCTTATGTTTCGTATAGACTAGTTAAATTATGTATTTTATAGATAGAAATATATCTTGTATGAGATTAAAATTGGTAATAATTAATTTGGTTTTGTATTATTACCATTAATTTCCTTATGCCCTTTTATTTTGTATCAGCTGAATTAAATTGAGATGTCAGTTTGAGAGTGCTTAATCCAGTATTGTGTCTCCCATTTACTTACTATAGTTCTTTTTACAAGGTAATTTTACCTCAGATTAATATTTCTTTTAACCATTTATTGATAGTCTTTAGCACAGAGAGTTAAAATATAGCAGTTAAGTGTTTTGAGTATTTGAAAAGCAAATTGTAGATATAGGCTGTCATAGACTCTGGATCTAAAGTTCTCTACTGTCTAGCAAAAGAGCGGTATGCAGAATTGAAAGTGAGAGATGCCTAATGTCCGGAAAAAGACAAGAGCCCCAAATAAGGGTCCTTGCCCCGTTTTTATTAGGATCAGAAGGCTTACATACTGGCGGTGGACATGCACAAAGGGACAATGAATCTGTGATCATTAACTTGTGACATGAGGGAAAAGGGGTCTTGAGGATATTTGTGGTTAGGGGTTTGGGTTAATACCAAACAAAATCCGGGAGTTGGGTAGTCACCTCCCTATTCCTAGCACCTTTGCACCTCCCTATCCTCGAGGTGCCTTTGAATCCCCCTATTATTAGGGTGCCAATCTGGTTTACCCAAACTTGGGTGTGAGCGTTTTATGACTTTGTATTTCTTTATGCCTTGTTAACCCATTGGTGTAAACTCAGGGGATTCCTAAGCTTATGCCCCATAATAGGCCAACTGTAGGATGCTCCCAATGTAAAAAATGGACTCAAAAATGTATATTCCAAATTATTCCAAATTGAAAATTTAGCCTTAGGATAGTCCTGAATATTCAAACATGGTGAATTCGTTAAAAAAAATGAAATGCCCTACCTTTATACCTAGAGCCAAACATTTGATAAGGTCGAAAGCATATAGCTCTACTTAATTTCTTATGTTTTATAAGCATTTTGCTTTGGGGCTTCTATTCAGGAGTGGGTAAAAAAAAGTCTAGATAGATCAGAATGCATTCTTAATGCATTTTTCCATTTGACTACAAGCAGAAGTACATTTTAAAAATTAAATTAAAATAGTACCCAGAAGCATATTCCATCAAGGTTCTCCTCTCAACTTATAAGGTTATGTGGGTTTGTGTTGTATAGAAATTACTGTTTTGCTTTTTACTACACTGTGAAAGAGAAAATCTGATAATTAATTTGGCAGAAAATTAAATTTAAAAAGATAAATATATGAAAAGATACTTTATCTATGACCAATATGCCATTTCTTTCAAATCTGGTGAAACAAATCCTGAACTTTACTTAAATATATTTTAGGTATTATACAACATAAATGAATGTTATGTAGTTTGATACATTGCCCTCCATTGCCTGATAGTGATGATGAGCAATCATTTTTCATTGTAAAATGATTCAAAATAATTTGGACACACAAAGCCATTAGATTTTTCTAGGTGGTAAGATTGACACAAATGATTAGGTGCAGCTAAAAGTATTGCTTTTCCATAATCTTGCTTTCAGATATACAATAGCAATTTTCTGACCAAATTTTGTAACACAAGGAAATCTTTTTTGTGTCTGTGTGGGCAGGTTTGGTCATATGACCTACTGTTACTGGTAAGATTTCATCAAGTCCCAGCTCTCTGTTGCTTTGGGTTTTCTGATTAAAATTTGCATGAATGTGTAATTATTAGAATTAAAACAAAAAACAAAAAATCAAAATAAACAAGTTACTTGGTCCACTGGATCCTCATACTCTCTCATGCAAAGATAAAAGGAATTTTTACTTTATGTAATTCATAGTTTTGAATGTCATTAAGTCCACTCATAAAGAATCCTTGATGCTGAGTAACAAGCTACTCATTTCACCAGTGATATTTTTGTTGTCATATTTAACAAACAAAAGTATGGGCATCCTATATCATACACCTGAAACTATTATTACACTGTATGTTAACTAACTGGAACTTGGATAAAATATTTAAAAAAATAAATAATAATCAGATAGTACAAATAATACACAACTATAAAAAAACCAAAAATGAAAATATAAATATGCCCTATGAAATAATTGGGGCATATTTACCCTAAAAATTCATTCTCTGTTTCAGCAGAAATTTGAAGTTAATTGATGCCCTCTATTTTATCTGGTAACTCTATACCCATTTCTAACACTTATTATGACATTAGCAAAGCCTATGTTGTGGATCATTTATTCTTGCAATAAAAATAAAGCATGTACTATGGGTAAAGCTTTGTTATAGGCTTTGGATATATAGTTATGAATATAAGAGAAAAAATTCTTTGCTCAAAAAAAGTATGTTCTATTGGGGAAGACTAACATCAAACACTAAATGCCTATATTAAATAGCAGATTAAAGAGCTATGAAGAACAAAACACAATAAATGGGAATTGGAAAGTACAGTGAAATTATTAAAATGAGGCAGATTGTTATGGGAGAATCTTTGCATTTATTCCTCTTGGGCATATATCAAGTAATAAACTTGTTAGGTTGAAGTGAATGTTTAAGTTTAAAATTTTTAGAGCATATCACACCATTCTCTAAATGTACTATATTATAAGCTGAAAATTAATGTGTAAACATTTATTTGTAATGCATCCTTGTCAACATTTGATTTTATAATTCTTTTTAATTTTGCAATTCTAATATACAAGAAGTTTATAATTTCTAATGATTTTGATAAAATATTTCTTCTATGAAATGCTTGTTGAGGTCTTAGGCACACTTTTTACTTATTTTTTGTTTTATTTTACGGCACTTAAAAATATATATTTCACTGATATGGTTGGCCTTAGGTCTACTATTATGTAATTGTTTTTCTCTGATATTTTCTTCCTTGCTTGTTTTTTGTTAGTTTGTTTCTCTTTCATTCTCCTCTTAAATGAATCAATTAAGTTCTCTTTTGGTAGTTTAGAATTGCTTTTGCTTCTAAATTATGAACTCTACAATATATTGCTATCTCGTGTTTTCAGTAGGCAGTATTCTCTACAATGTATTTTCAAATACTCTTTAATTTGGTCCACACCTTTACTCTCTTTAGTTCCCCTTTTCTCTTTATAGAATTGTAAATTCATACTTCAACCTGATATTATTTTCTTTTAACCTGAAAAACTTTTATCATTCCTTGTGGTGCAAGTCTGCAGGTTCTAAACAAGAACAAAGGAAGTGCCTGTGTCATCATTTAGTTTTACTTTTAAGAGTTATTATAAGTTATTATTTTTTTATCTAGGTGATTATATTTTTCTTGGGCCTTTTTTCTTTTCCAAACTTTAAAGGTGATCTTCCATTATATGTGGTTTTCACTGTTTCTAATAAAATGTTGGATGATGATGATGATATCTCTGATTGTAATTTGTTATTTTTGTTTCTAGCTTTTTAAAGGACATTTTGATTATCTTTGATTTTCAGCAGCTTTTAGTATGTTTTTCCTTTTTTTCCTGTTGATCTTGAATCTGTGGGTAAATATCATTAATTAATTTTGGAAAATCCTGAGACATTATAGCCTTTAAAACTTTTTCTCCCATTCTTTCTTTCTTTCTCTATAAACCCAGTGCCATGTAGATTGGAATCTTGACATCTTTTCATGTTTGTTTCCATCTCCATTTTTCTTTGTTTTTTCTTTAATTTGTTTATTAAATTAGCTGGATTCTATCAATCTGCATACAAGTCACTTATATTTTCTTTGCCTTATCTACTAATATGCCCAAATGATTTTTAATATGAAATATTATAGGTTTTCTAAAAGTTTCATTTCATTTGGTTATTTAAAACTTCTCTTTCTATGCTGAAATTCCCTATGTATTTTTTGATTCACTATGTTATTTATTCATTTTTTTAATTTCCACCATTTCCTGGGTAATCCTGCATGTCATCTTTTACTGTCAGGTTTTATTTTTCTTTGAATATCGTTCACATTTACCTGCTAGTTCACATCCACCAGACATTTGGCATGATATAATAGCAGAGAAGGAAATATTTTCTTTTGATAGGGTTTTACACTTTTCTTCAAGATTTCTGGAGGCAGAATTTCTTCCACTTAATAAAAATTGAACTGAGTCACAGCTGCAATGTGAATTTAGTGTCTGTTCTGTACTGAGTTCCTACGTCATGGGTGGAATGAGGACTTCTTCTAGCCGGACTTGGGATCACAGCACCTTAAAACTAAAAGATTTCTCTGAATTGTCCTTCTCTGCACCAATTCACACATAATAGCAAAATCTCATAAGGGAAGCTTGAAATTTGAGACATTAGCCTTTTCTCAAGGACACTGGCTCTAACGGAAGTTCATCTCTTCCTTGCCTTTACAAAGTATCTTCTTATCATTCTTGTACCTTCTTTCCTATGGTAAGTTTGTTTTTCTGTCCACTAGTGTCTTCAGAAATAAAAGGAGGCTCTGCTCTACTCACCTAGAAGGAGCTCAATCCCTTATGTCTGTAAGCTCTGTTTGTATTCAGTTCTTTAATTGTTAAAATTCTGATTATATAAATTACATGGTATTTTCCTACTGTAATGGTAGAATTGTTGGTTTACATAAATATCTGCCTTCTAGCTGGAAACAATTGAGCTTTTTTTTTTCCTTCTGGAATGTATGTATATATGTATGCATGTATATAAGGGCAGTATGACATAAGGATGGAAAAAAAGAGCTGGAAACCATATAGTGGGGACTTTAAAAATTTGGTAAGGTTTCCAGTTCCCTAGATTTTATTTAATAGACAACAGAAATAATCCAAATATTTTTAGGCAACTCTAATAGAAATATACATTAAGATAAAATGATAAGACCAGATAGAGAAATAATTAAATGAAAGGATAATGAAGATGAGAAAGCTTTTCAAGACAATGATTAAAATATGAATATATATATATATTTATTAAATAAGACCAGATAGAGAAATAATTAAATGAAAAGATAATGAAGATGAGAAACCTTTTCAAGACAATGATTAAAATGTGAATATATATATATTTATTTATTTATTAAATAATATTAATATATATTATTTATTTCTTGTAGGTAAATTCTAGACTTGATTTAATCTATGTTCAACATGAACACATTCATACTCACTACCTTAGTTGCCCTATAGATATTTTACAAATAGTTTAACATATATCTTGTTTTACATATAACTATATAATAGTAAAGATGAGGCCTAGAGGCTAGGAAAGAGAAAAAATTACTTTTGATACATATATTTTTTATTTTGTTCTGCATAAAAGGAATATTTTCTGAACTAGTTCCCAAGTGTTAATAATTGAAGATAAATTATTTTATGGTAATTCACAATTCTTGCTACTTTTTCTGGTTCAATATTTTTAGTAATTTATTTATCAATATATGGGGAAAAGTTTGGAAGTAACTGAAAACCAAAAATCAGTAACTTTTTTATAACTTCCCCAAGCTCACATATTACCTTTTCTTCCATTTCAGAAAACTTACTGTCTTGTTTTCTATGTTTGGTGAACTTACACAATGAAAAAATTGTAGTCCTCAGAAAAAGGTTAATATCAGCCATTGACACCAATTTGAATATTTAAGTTCATGTATGGTTTTTGGAATGTTTACATTTTGTGCTTATCTGAAGCAAGAGTTCAAAGTTATTGCTTTCTTTTAAAACAAAATCACCAGACAATATAATGGTTCAGTTCTCCAAACTATTCATGGGATGCATGGACTAGTGTGTAAATCAGGCCATTGTCCTCACCCATTTTCTATGCAGTTGATATGAGGTTAAAATGAATCCCAAGGAAAATCTATATAAATAATAGTGAAAGTGCTGTGTTTTCACTCATGGCAAAAAAATAGGAATCATATTATTTTTCTTAAATATGTGTGTGGAACTATATATTTTGCAGCAGTTAGCACTGATGTTCAAGAAATTATAATTTTGTTTTCAAAAGGTTAGTGGGAAATGTACATTAAGCTCTTGGTATTTTCTTCATTTTGCCTACCATCTGAGGTGAAATAAAGGTTGCATGCAGAGTTCTGAACAAAAAATAAAAATAAAAAAAAAAGCAGACTTTTGGGACAAGGGCTATGGTATACAAACAACACTGATACATTAGTCCTCATTTTCTAAGTTTGTCCCTTTAGGACACCCTTAAAGAGAGTGTCTTTGTTCCTTTCAAATCAAACTTGAGTGCAGATTTTTTTTGAAATGCATTAACCCCGGTGTTCAGGTTTCCTTTGTCTGGATGTTCCAGCCAGCCATCTTGCTCTAAAGCTCTTTCTCTATGTAATAGAACCTTGAGGCTTGCTTTTTAATTTTTTTAATTGAGTATTTTTACTAATAAAGTTTTAAATGTATGCTGGAAGACAGTTTTTATTTACTCTTACTTCTGTGTTTCGTATTTTTGTGCTCTGCCTAAAATATCTTGACCTACCAACAAGTTGCAAAAATAGTGTTCTTTATTTTGTTCTGAAAGCTTCAACTTACAGATTTTACATTTGGGTTTGTTATCATCCACAGATTAAGTTTTTATATATTGAATGAAGTCACTGGTCATTTATTCCAATGGAAACTCAGATTTCCTGTTTGCACTTAAATTTAATTCAGTCTTTCTAAAAAATTATATTGACTCTGTATGTAGTTCCTTTTCTGTATCCTATTCTTTTCCATTTATCTATTTGCTTGTTTTGTAGTCATATTATGCTGCCTTAATAATTTTTATTTTAAAAATAAGTTTTGAAACCAGGTAGTGTAAGTCCTCTAATTTTGTGCTTAAAAAAAGTTTTTTTTTACAATTTGATTTTATATTATTTTATTTTTCCAATATTTTTATTTTTATTTATTTATTTTTAATTTACATCCAAATTAGTTAGCATATAGTGCAGCAATTATTTCAGGAGTAGATTCCTTAATGCCCCTTACCCATTTAGCCCATCCTCCCTCCCACAACTCTTCCAGGAACCCTCTGTTTGTTCTCCATAATTATCAGTCTGTGATGCTTTGTCCCCCTCCCTGTTTTTATATTATTTTTGTTTCCCTTCCCTTATGTTCATCTGTTTTGTCTCTTAAAGTCCTCGTATGAGTCAAGTCATATGATATTTGTCTTTCTATGACTGACTAATTTCACTTACCATAATACCCTCCGGTTCCACCCACGTAGTTGCAAATGGCAATATTTCATTCTTTTTGATTGCCGAGTAATACTCCATTGTGTAAACATGCACCACATCTTTATCCATTCTTCCATCGATGGACATTTGGGCTCTTTCCATACTTTGGCTATAGTTGATAATGCTGCTATTAACATTGGCATGCATGTGTCCCTTCAAAACAGGACACCAGCATCCCTTGGATAAATACCTAGTAGTGCTGGAAGCCGAGCTATCCAACCAGCCTGATGGCAGCGCCCGGGTGGATGACGGATAGGGACTGCAGGGCGGCCCACCAACAGTGAAGCTTCTTGTACTCCTGCTTTCAGGTAATTTGGCCTTAATAAAAGTACCTGGGGAATTGTCTGTTGGGGAAATTGCCCTCGACAGGCCCCCTGGGAAAAGAACCATTGGGAAAAGAAAATAAGGTTCTCCAAGGAAATTGTGCAGCCCTACATCTAGCCCTTGCCACCCCCTATAAAGACTCCTCTACCCAAAGGAAAGATAGCCCCATATATTTCCCAAGCAAGGAGCAGACAAATGGGCTTGAAAGCCCCACTCCAGCAACTAAGGAGTGGATCTATCAGCACAAGTTACTCCAACCCCTAGGCCCACTTGGCCCCCAGGAGGCATTCCAGATGATGATTGAACCTAGTGGGTTAAAGTACAGAATGGTTCATTAGTTCCTCGGTGCGTTGTCTCTCTGAGAATGCACAAGGCATGGGTTCCTAAGGCCCTCTTGGCCCCCTCTTGGCCCCTTGGACCCAGGCGAACACTTTCATTCCTCAAACCACAAATGGTTTGGGAAAACAACTAAGAGGTCCTGTCCCTGTAACTGTTCCACTTGAGGTGTTGAGAGATAGATGACATTTCATGAAAACAAGAAAGCAAATGCTCTATAGATTATAGATAAACGTAGATACGTGAAGAAAACAATGTAAGAAATTAATCAATAAGCAAAGGGCAGGAGGGAACATTATGAGAAAATAACCATGTTATTCCAAAAGGGTGAAAACACATAGGAATATTTTTAGAATTAACTAATGCCAGAAAACATAGGTGACACACGCTACAAGGAAATTTATAATAAATATAATGCCACGTTTGCCACAATAAAGTGGACAGTCCAACACAGTGCTGTTGTCTGTGTCCATTTTTATTTCTGTTTTATTTTCACTTTTTCGTTGATGCTGTTCATTCTTCGGGAACCCCTGGACCTGGTGGAGCTACACTCCGGCATAGTAGTGCAATTGCTGGATCCTAGGGTAGTTTTTTTAGTTTTTTGAGGAACCTCCATACTGTTTTTCCAGAGTGGCTGCACCAGCTTGCATTCCCACCAACAATGCGAAAGATCCTCTCTCTCCACATCCTCGCCAACATCTGTTGTACTATGAGTTGTTAATGTTAGCCATTCTGACAGGTGTAAGGTGGTATCTCATTGTGGTTTTGATTTGCATTTCCCTGATGATGGGTGATATGGAGCATTTTTTCATGTGTCGGTTGGCCATCTGGATGTCTTCTTTGGAGAAGTGTCTATTCATGTCTTTTCCCCATTTCTTCACTGGATTATTTGTTTTTTGGGTGTAGAATTTGATAAGTTCTAACCCTTCATCTGATATGTCATTTGCAAATACCTTCTCCCATTATGTTGGTTGCCTTTTAGTTTTGCTGACTGTTTCCTTCTCTGTGCAGAAGCTTTTTATTTTGATGAGGTCCCAGTAGTTCATTTTTGCTTTTGTTTCCCTTGTGTCTGGAGACGTGTTGGGTAAGAAGTTGCTGCAGGCAAGATCAAAGAGGTTTTTGCCTGCTTTCTTCTCGAGGATTTTGATGGCTTCCTGTCTTATATTGAGGTCTTTCATCCATTTTGAGTTTATTTTTGTGTTTGGTATAAGAAAGTGGTCCAGATTCATTCTTCTGCATATCGCTGTACAGTTTTCCCAGTACCATATGCTGAAAAGACTGTCTTTATTCTATTGGATATTGTTTCTTGCTTTGTCAAAGATTAGTTGGCCATACATTTGTGGGTCCATTTCTGGGTTCTCTACTCTGTTCCATTGATCTGAGTGTCTGTTCTTGTGCCAGTACGATACTGTCTTGATGATTACAGCTTTGTAGTATAGCTTGAATCCTGCTTTGGTTTTCTGTTTCAAGCTTGCTTTGGCTATTAGGGGTCTTTTCTTGTTCCACACAAATTTTAGGATTATTTGTTTTAGCTCTGTGAAGAATGCTGGTGTTATTTTGATTTTGATAGGGATTGCATTGAATATGTAGATTGCTTTGGGTAGTATCAACATTTTAACAATATTTTTTCTTCCTATCCAGGAGCATGGAATCTTTTTCCGTTTTTGTGTGTGTGTGTGTGTGTGTGTGTGTGTGTGTCTTCGTCAATTTTCGTCAATTTCTTTCATAAGCTCTCTATAGGTTTCAGTGTATATATTATTCACCTCTTTGGTTAGATTTATTCCTAGGCATTTTATGGTTTTGGTGCAATTGTAAATGGTATTGATTCCTTGATTTCTCTTTCTGTTGCTTCATTGTTGATGTATAGGAATGGAACTGATTTCTGCGTGTTGATTTTATATCCTGCAGCTTTGCTGAATTCATGAATCATTTCTAGCCGTTTTTTGGTGGAATCTTTAGGGTTTTCCATATAGAGTATCATGTCATCTGTGAAGAGTGAAAGATTGACCTCCACCTGGCCAATTTGGATGACTTGTATTTCTTTGTATTGTCTGATTGCAGAGGCTAAGACTTCCAATACTATGTTGAGTAACAGTGATGAGAGTGGACATCCCTGTCTTGTTCCTGACCTTAGGGGAAAGGCTCTTAGTTTTTCCACATTGAGGATGATATTAGCGTTGTGTTGTTCATATATGGCTTTTATGATCTCGAGATATGATCCTTCTATCCCTACATTCTTGAGGGATTTTACCAAGAAAGGATGCTGCATTTTTTAAAAGCTTTCTTTGCATCTATTGAGAGGATCATATGGTTCTTGTCCTTTCCTTTATTGATGTGATGAATCACGTTAATTGTTTTGCGGATATTGGACCAGCCCTGCATCCCAGGTATAAATCCCACTTAGTCGTGGTTCTTCCAGTCTTTGAGCATGATATATTTTCACATTTATGTGTATCATCTTTAATTTCCTTCATCATTGTCTTATAATTTTTAGACTACAGATTTTTCACTTCCTTGATTAAATTTATACCTAAGTCTTTTGATTCAATTATAAATAGGATTGTCTATTAGTTTCTCTTTTTAATAGCTGATTGTTATGTATAGAAACCCCAAATAACTAAAGCAATCTTGAGAAAGAAGAACAAAGCTTAAGGTATCATTCTCCCTGAGTTCAAAGTGTACTACAAAGCTCTAGTAATGAAAACATTAGGGTACTGACAAGGAAACAGGCACATAGATCAATGGAATAGCTTAGAGATATAAACCCACACATATAATGGTGGTTTAATCTATGACAAAGGAGGCAAGAATACACAATGGGGAAAAGAGTCTCTTCAACAAATAGTATTTTCAAAACTGGACAGTTACATGTAAAAGAATGAAACTGGATCACTATCTCATACTATATACAAAAATAATTCAAAATGGATAAAGATTTGAATGTAAGACCTGTTACCGGAGGCAAGAATACACAATGGGGAAAAGAGTCTCTTCAACAAATAGTATTTTCAAAACTGGACAGTTACATGTAAAAGAATGAAACTGGATCACTATCTCATACTATATACAAAAATAATTCAAAATGGATAAAGATTTGAATGTAAGACCTGTTACCATAAAGATCCAAGAAAAAAGCATAGGCAGTAGGGTTTATTTATAATTGTGAAAGTTGGAAGCAATCAAAATGTCCTTCAGTAGATGAATAGATAAACTCTGGTATATCCAGACAACGGAATATTATTCTGAAATAAAAAGAAATGAGCTATAAAACCATACAAAGACATGGAGGAAATTTAAATATGATATTACTAAGTTAAAGAAGACCATCTGAAGGGGCTACATGCTCTATTAACTATACGATATTTTGGAAAAGGCAAAACTGTGGAGACTGTAGAATGATCAGTGGTTGTCAGAAGTTGGGGGAAAGGGACAAATATCTGAAGCATAGACGATTTGTAGAGCAGTGGAAATACTCTGTATGATACTACAATAATATATATATAATTTTATATATATAATTAATATATATAATTTTATATATAGTATATATATATCATTTATATATATATAATTTTGTTAGTCTGTAATTTTTCTTTTTGTATCTTAAGCCAATTTTTTTCTTTGCATTTTTTGTAATGATTTGTAGGATTTCCTGTTATTTTTTGGACAGTATTCTTTCTTATATATGTGTACTTCAAATATCATCCTATGTTTATGTTTGTATTTCCTCGTTTTATAAATTAAATTTACTGATGATGATAATTTTTTTAATGCAGCTGAATTAGTCAATCTTTCCCTTATTTCCTGTTTAAGAACTCCTTCCCTATCTTGAAGTTTAATATACTTTTTAAGCAGTAAAGAGAGCACAATAAAGCACACATTCACACCTTTTCCTTATCCCTTGATAGACAATAATTAATGCATGTTGGGCTAGGATGTAATCACTAGGCTCAACACACTGCTTTCATTGATTTTCCAATAAGGCTTAAATCTATGAAGAAGAAACTTCTTTCTTTTTCTTCCAGTGGTTAATTTAATTTTCTCCCCTACTGAACCAAATTATTTATTTGCTAGCACAGTCTTTATTTATCATCTCTTCATGTTTCCCATCTATTGCCAATGCAATCACAGCTCATAATAATTAACAGCTGTTTCTTAGTATTTCTAGTTATTACTGTTTCTGCCTAGTAGCAATTTTTTTAATTTCAAAAATAATGTGTTCTTCTTTTCTAGTAAAGTCTTTCCTTATTGTATATCATTCCTAAAAAGATAGACCTGAAAATTGAGACAAATTCATTTTAAATTATAATACATGTATACACTTTAATCAATATTAAATATTTCAGAATATTTTATAACTTAAAATGTAAATATGTATTTTTATTTGTTGCTGTGTCTTTAGTATGGACCCAGATTTCTGAAATTCCACTGCAAAAACAGGGGTTTTTTTGTTTGTTGTGTTATTCTTAGCTATTGGCTACCTTCATTAACATTTACTCTTATGTTTCCTTGTCTGCATTAAGTTCTTTGTTGATTAATAATCTTCCTTAGCCTGACTTTCTGAGATGATGTTCAGGTCTTGACCTAGGAAAAAAATATCTACCTTAATGCTCTCACAGAAAATATAAACAAATAAAATTTCCCTTACACATTAAGTGAAAACTACTTAGCCTGTAAGAGAAGGGAATCTTGAAAAAGTACACAGAAGTGCAGTTCCGTACCTTCTTAATTTCTTTTATATTTAACTTCTTGAGGTCATGTAGCTTATCACTGATCAAAACAGGAATTTATTTCCTAAAATAAAGGCAGCTTAATAAAACTCCTAATGGAATATCAGTGTAATTTTAGAATATGTTAAGTTTCATTCTTCCAATGTAACTGATTAATATCTATCAGACATAATTCTGTTCAGTTAAGGCCCATCTCTTTATGATTAGTGCTATATATGACTGCATGTATAGAATTCAATTACTATAGTGAGTAAAGCTATTATGTTTTGTGAAGGTACTACATAAGATTTAAAATATCTTCCAAATGGTTTTTAATATTCATCATAGCCTAAAAATACTTGGATTATGTGGCAAAAATGTGTACACTGTGGGTGTATACCCTACTGTAGATTCAGAGTTATATAGAACAAAGAAAAAAAGTACCATGTATGATTATTTTGTAGCTTTAAAAGACACTGAAGATAAATATGGACATCATTTTTAAGAAAAGAGAACAAAGAAATATGATTGTTTTTCTGGCCTCTGCTCCCTTATTTGCCATCCACTCAACATTTATTGAACAGCATAGGTTAAAGGCCAAAATAAATATGCATATATTCATGACAGATATTAGTATCCATTTGGAGTGAGTCATATTGGATCAACCAAATAAATGTCATTGCTGACAGAATGTTAATTGGTCATTCAAAGGGTGGAACATAATGTATTAACCCAGTTTAGTTTGCATCATCACCTATGCCATTGTTGACTGTAAGGATTATGAAAATGGAGGAATTTATTATTCTTGGATTATTGGCTAAGTCAGTCAATGGTGGATGATAAGCCATTAATGAGACAGAGAATGCTATAAATGTAAAAAAAAATTGGGTCATTGAATCCAGTTCTTAAAAATGTGTGTGTGTGTATAAATAAGACATTAAAGACTTATCAAGTCTTCAAAAGAGAACACTCTGAGGTGTATATATACACTAAGAGGGCCATTTACATATTAATAATAGTTAAAGCCACATTAAATTAGTTAGCAGAGAATAGTAGTTAAGAGAAGTGACTTGGGAGTACTCCAGCATTTTAACCTAAGAGGATGAGGACCCAGACAAAGAGACAGAGCAAGTGCTTAGTGCAATCGTAGAAACCAGCACAGAAGCATATTTCCAAAAGGAGAAATTATTCTGAGGTTAAACTGGGAATGGAGAAGTGAAAATGGATTTTTCAAATAGTAAATTTTGGGAGACATTGACAGGTGCAGTTTCAATGGAATAGTGCAGATCTATGCCAGACTTCTGTAGGCTGAAGACTTAATAAGGGTGACAATAACAAATGAAGACAAATTTTATCAAAAAAGGGGAGTAGAGAAATAGAAATGAGAATTTTTTTAAGATGAAGAAAAGGGATTGATAAAAACCAATGAAAAGCCTAGTTATATATAAATTATTTAAGTATAAATAATTAAGCATACTGAAAGGTACACATAACATGACCATGCAGATAGATCAGTGGATTTTACCAACAGAATACAACTATGTAACCAACATTTAGATCAATAGTGAGAACATTCAAGCATGCCAGAACCATCTTCATTTTTTCACTAAATCCATTAATTACTTTTACCTGAATTAACTGGTATTCTGATGTACAGTGGTGCAGTTCACTTATTTTTTATTATGCTCTATAGTATTGCATCTTGTGAATATAATATGATTTATATCTATTCACCTGTTGGTATGACTTTGTTAGCATCCTTTTTGCAGTTATTTTCAATAGTACAGTCATGTAGCTAAAATATATAATTTCTAAAATTAAAAAATAAATCATTTACAATAGCAACAAATATAAAGCTGAGCCAAATATAGCAAAACATATGCAAATCTTCCAGAAAACTCTAAAACATTGTTTAGAAAATTTACAGGATGAAAGTCTTAATAACCTGAACCAAAATTAAGAGTTGGCACTGAATTGACTGAGTCACCCAGGTACCCCTAAAATTTTATTTTTAAAGGCAAAGAATCAAGAATACTCAAAATAGCTTTGAATGAGATGTTTTCTGAATTCAGAAATCTCAAGAGCAATCAAGTCAATAGTTGCATACCTATTTCCCCATGTCTTCCACTACTTAACTCTTCTATTAAAGACACACCTATATCTACGTTTGTGAGAATTCACTATGAATTTTGTTTGTGGTTACTTGCTTTTAGGATATGGGAAAATAGAGCACCATTGATTAGTTTGTGAGTTACAAATACTATAATAAATGAGAAGAAATGCTTTTATGTTTTTCAGAAAGACTTGGGTACAGGGGTATTTCATTTCCTCATTTTAGTTAAGATTTTATTTTCTTTCAGTTTGGGAATTTCTATGTTTTAAATAGTAGTCTGACCCCCAAGTAAGTCAGACATTAAATGTCAATGATCATTATATTCTACTTCTGATGCACTAATGTTGGAGAAAATACAACAATGCATAAGCCTTGATTCAAAAGCAATAAGAAGACATAGTCCCTATTGTGTGTTGTGACTATTGTAATTAGTGAAATCCCTTCCTCCTGTAAAACACACTGACATTGAAAATTATCTCTGACTTTCTCCTCCTACAACAAACACAGAGGTTATTTATATATATAACCAATGATTGTACTAATAAGGCTTTTGTTATCAGTCAGATATATACCAACAGAGAATGCCTTGTTCATGTGAATTACCCATATCCTGCCAAGAATGGGATGAGTGAGTAATGTTATGCTTAGTACTACTTTACTGCTTCTTTTCTTGTCCAATTATTTTACTTAATTTTTCAGTTGCTTATGTTGTACTGAGTTCAGTTGAACTATATAAGAAATTTAGAGAAAAATGGGACATGTCATTCTTTTTGTACCAGTAATTAGTCTGATTTAACAAAGGCCATATAAAACATTCAGTAATTAATGAAGTTTGGTTAATATACATTACAAAGAAAATCGTGGAGATCTAAATGTTACTTAGGGAACTGAGGCTAACAGAATATAAAGATAAGTTTAAATTTAGATAAAATGAGTAAGTCTAAACTAAGCATTCTATTTTCGGCCTCATTTTACAGACTGATTTGATCTTAGAAATATTTGCAATTACCAAATTTGTGATACATAATGGATCAGCAAGAACACATTTGGCATTCCTTAATGCCTATATATAAGAGGTTTATATTTCATTAAAATTATGCTTTATTATAGATCATTAGTTTTTATAAATTATTATTTCAATGATAATATTGACATAGTTCCTGTTAAAAATGCTTAGTAAAGTTTTAAAATTAAACACTTTGAAGTTATGAAAAATACTTCTCTATAAATAAACACAGGAGAAAATAAATTTCCCTTTTGGAATATTAACAAAGATATTGGAGGTAACAGGGGTATTTTATCATTGTCATCAGTAAGAAAAGGATTAATTGCTGTCATGTTCTCTCTATGCTACCTTGTGGGGTACAAATTACATTTTTCTAACCTCAGAACCTTAATCAAAAACAACGAGATTTGAGCTGGTATTAATCTGCAGCTGCCAGTGGCAGCCTTTCCATGGCAAAAGAGTGCAAGGTCAGCAATGTGAATTTCTGCAAAGAAGGGAACATACTTATCAGGAGACTACACCTGGTAAAGCAAAAATGCAAGGACAGTGTGCAAATCAAGACTGTACTCAAAGAAAAGGCACAGTGAAAGTCATTGCCTCTTGCCTCAGTGTTTAAGACTGAATCATAAAAGCCATATATTAAACACATACACAGAGCCCTCTGGGTCTATGTTTATCCAGAAAAGTTCCTGGAAACTTATTTGAAGTTCTATTAAACCTAAACATATAATAAAAAGCACTATGAGCACTGGAATTTTTAAATAATTTTAAGTTACTGAGAAGTGAATGGTAATATAATGATTTATTAGATGAAACGGTTTAGTGTTTAGCTAGTGTGCATTACCTCTCCTTTAATCCTTACGAACCCCTTTTCCTCAGAAGTTTTCTATATTCAACTCTATTCTTTCTCTTGATTGTTCAGTTTTAACAAACTGTCACCATTTTTCTGATTCTGGAGTCTGTAAAGCTCCATCCTGCACTCATTAGCTCAGACCCACGTATATATTGTTTCCCTGCCTATTATATGTCTAGCCCCTAACGTCGTGCTGTGACTACTGGCCAGAATACTAAGTCTCAGGATCACAGTAATCACATGGAGCCATGCCCACTGGTGTAGCGACCTATTTTAGGTTCATTTTATAAGTACAATTTAGTTTCTTCCTTTTTGTCTCAAACATATAGAAGTCTTAAACCTGATTATCTTTTTTTTAAATTTCTACACATATAAGAATCATATTTTTTGTTGATACTCCATATTAATTTTCCTTCCTCTCATTAACTCATGTGGTTTTCAACATACTTTTTAATAGCAAATTTTACTCTATTTCTCAATAAAATAACATCAGCTACTCACTCTTTAGTAATTATTTTCCATGGACAAATAGCCGATCATGGCTCACTTATACTAGTGGTGAGTTTCCAAATGTATTTAAGAAGTAATCCCAGAAGATATTTTCTCTAACACATACTTCCTACAGAGTACTACTGAATTTTAACTCTTTTTTGTGCATTACCATTGATGTTCATAGCAATAGAGATCTAAATATCTGTATAAAGCCATTTTAATAAAGTATAAATCAAAGTTAACCATATTATATTGATGTCAGTTGTAATTTTTAAAGACACTGAAAACCTGATTTATTAGATTGAAAAGCTCAAACAGGTATATTTAATATTTTGCTAAATCAGCTAATTATGAAATGTACAAAGTGCGTACTTCACTTATACTATAAGTGTACTGGTATGCATTTTCCAAACATCCTTTTTTAATCCTTGCTTCAATTCCCTGAATAATTAATAACATTTTCCTGCAAGACTTCCCCAGCAGTATGTGGTAACTACTAGCATATATTTTGTCAGATGTTGTTATACATAGTTATATGCCACTTCCAAAACTTTGAATTGCTATAGGCTAAAACATAATAATTGTTCCTCTTTAACATAATTGACTTCTTGTAGATGCTTTAAAAAATAACTTAAGGGCCAACATGGCAGAGAAGTAGGGAGATCTGTACTTCCCACATCTCCTAAACAAAGAAGGGCTGAAGCCAAAGGACTTTGAATCCCAAGAGTCTAGGAGGAAAAGAGATTGAGTCTATCAGAGAGAAGCTAAGACAACGTGAGAGACCATAGGGCTACTTCAAGAAACAAAGCAAAGAATACCTGGTGGAGGGTCCAAAACATCACTACGAGAAGAGAAATAAAATAACCAAAGTCACAACACAGGGAGCAAGTCACACTCTCCACAAAACACCTCCTGAAGGGCCAGGACCTGGACAGTGTATAACCCCCCTTTAATATCGCAGTGCTCGCAGGTGCAGAGCACATAGCAAGCTTTTAAAACTCATAAGGGACAGAAAACTAGCCAAAATGATGAAACGGAAGAATTCTCCTCAAAAGAAATTCCAGGAAGATGTGACAGCTAAAGAATTGATCAAAACAGATATAAGCAACATAATTGAACAAGAACTTAGAATAATAGTCCTAAAATTAATCATTGGGCTTGAAAAAAGCATAGAAGACAGCAGAGAATCTATTGCTACAGAGATCAAAGGACTAAAAAATTGTTATGATGAATTAAAAAAATGCTATAAACGAAGTACAAAATAAAATGGAGGTGACCACAGCACAGATTGAAGATGCAGAAGGGGAGAATAGGTGAATTATAAGATAAAATTAAGGAAAAAGAGGAAGCAGAGAAAAAAGAGAGATAAAAAAAATCCAGGATCACGAGGGGAGAATAAGAGAACCAAGTGATTCAATCAAACAGAACAATATCTGTATCATAGGAATTTCAGAAGAAGAAGAGAGAGAGAAAGGGGCTGAAGGTGTGCTTGAACAAATCATAGCTGAGAATGTCCCTGGTATGGGGAAGGAAACAGGTATTGAAATCCAAGAGGCACAGAGAACTTCCTTCAGACCTAACTTGAATCGATCTTCTGCCCGACATATCATAGTGAAACTGGCAAAATACAAGGATAAAGAGAGAATTCTGAAAGCACCTAGAGATAAATGGGCCTTAACATACAAGGGTAGACACATAAGGGTAGCAGCAGACCTATCTACTGAAACTTGGCAGGCCAGAAAGAAATGGCAGGAAATCTTCACTGTGATGAACAGGAAAAATATGCAGGCAAGAGTCCTCTTTCCAGCAAGCCTGTCATTCAGAATAGAAGGAGAGATAAAGGTTTTCCCAAACAAACAAAAACTGAAGTAATTCATCACCACTAAACCAACCCTACAAAATATTCTAAAGGGGACTCTGTGTGTGAAATGTTGCAAGGACCACAAAGTACCAGAGACATCACTACAAGCATGAAACCTACAGATAACGCAATGACTCCAAACCCATAATTTTCAATAATAACACTGAATGTAAATGGACTAAATGCTCCAACCAAAAGGCATAGGGTATCAGAATGGATAAAACAAAAACAAAAACAAAAACAAAAACAAGACCCTTCTATTGGCTGCCTACAGGACACTCATTTTAGACATGAGGACACCTTCAGATTGAAATTGAGGGGATGGATTACTATCTATTATGCTACTGGAAGTCAAAAGAAAGCTAGAATAGCCATACTTATGTCAGACAAAATAGACTTTAAATTAAAGTCTGTAACAAGGGATGAAGAAGGGCATTATATGATAATTACAGAGTTTATTCATCAGGAGGAGCTAACAATTATAAATGTCTATGCACTGAATTCGGAAGCACCCAAATACATAAAACAGTCACAAACATAAGCAATCTTACTGATAAGAATGTGGCAATTGCAGGGACTTTAATGCTCCACTTACAGAAATGGACAGATCATCTAGACAGAGAATCAATAAAGAAACAAGGGCTCTGAGTGATACATTGGACCAGCTGGACTTGATAGATATATTTAGAAATCTACATCGCAAAGCAGCAGAATATACTTTCTTCTTGATTGCACATGGAACATGTGTTTTGTGACATGGGTCACAAAACAGCCCTTAATAAGTATAAAAGAATTGAGATCATACCATGCACACTTTCAGATCACAGTGCTATGAAACTTGAAATCAACCACAGGAACAAGCCTGGAAAACATCCAAAAGCATGGAGGTTAAAGAACACCCTACTAAAGAATGAATGGGTCAACCAGGCAATTAGAGAAGAAATTAAAAATATATATATATATATATATGTATAGAAACAAATGAAAATGAAAATAGAATAATGCAAACCTTTTGGGATGCAGCAAAGGCAGTCCTAAGAGGAAAATACATTGCAATCCAGGCCTACCTCAAGAAACAAGAAAAGTCCCAAATACAAAATCTAACAGCACACCTAAAGGAGCTAGAAGTAGAAGAGCAAAGACACCAAAAACCCAGCAGAAGAAGAGAAATATTAAAGAGCAGAGCAGAAATAAACAATATAGAATCCAAAGAAATAGTAGAGCAGATCAATGAAACCAAGAGTTGGTTTTTTGAAAAAATAAACAAAATTGATAAACCTTAGCCCAGCTTCTCAGAAAAGAAAGAGAGAGAGAGGACCCAAATAGATAAAATCACGAATGAAAATGGAATTGTTACAACTAATGCCTCAGAAATACAAGCAATTACCAGGGAATACTATGACAAATTATATGCCAAGAAACTGGACAACCTGGAAGAAATGGACAAATTCCTAAACACACACACACACACTACCAAAACTCAAACAGGAGGAAATAGAAAATTTGAACAGTCCTATAACTAGTGAAGAAATTGAAAGAGTTATTAAAAATCTCACAGCAAATAAGAGTCCTGCACCAGATGTCTTCCTTGGGCAATTCTACCAGATATTTAAAGCAGAGATAATACCTATCCTTCTCAAGCTGTTCCAAAATTTAGAAATGGAAGGAAAACTTCTGGACTCATTCTATGAAGCCACCATTATTTTGATTTCCAAACCAGACAGAAACCCAGCAAAAAAGAGAACTAGGTAAATATCCCTGATGAATATGGATGCAAAAATTCTCAACAAGGTAGTATCAAATCGAATTCAGCAGCATATAAAAAGAATTATTCACCATAATCAAGTGGGATTCATTCCTGGGCTGCAGGGCTGGTTCAATATTCGCAAATCAATCAATGTGATACATAAAAGAAAAGATAAGAACCATATGATCCTGTCAATCAATGCAGAAAAAGTATTTGACAAAATACAGCATCCTTTCTTAATAAAAACCCTCAAGAAAGTCGGGATAGAAGGAACATACTGAAATATCATAAAAGCCATGTATGAAAAGCCCACAGCTAATATCATCCTCAATGGGGAAAAACTGAGAGCTTTCCCCCTGAGATCGGGAATAGGACAGGGATGTCCACTTTCACTGCCATTATTTAACATAGTGTTAGAAGTCCTAGCATCAGCAATCAGACAACAAAATGAAATCAAAAGCATCAAAATTGGCAAAGATGAAGTCAAACTTTCACTATTCTCAGATGACATGATACTCTACATGGAAAACCTGACAGACTCCACCAAAAGTCTGCTACAACTGATACACGAATTCAGCAAAGTCGCAGGGTATGAAATTAATGTACAAAAATCTGTTGCATTTTTATACACCAATAATGAAGCAACAGAAAGAAACTGATCACATTCACAATTGCACCAAGAACCATAAAATACCTAGGATTAAACCTAACCAAAGATGTAAAAGATCTGCATGTTGAAAACTATAGAAAGCTTATGAAGGAAATTGAAGAAGACACAAAGAAATGGAAAAACATCCCATGCTCATGGATTGGAAGAAGAAATATTGTTAAAATGTCAAAAATACCCAAAACAATCTACACATTCAATGCAATCCAATCAAAATTGCACCAGCATTCTTTTCAAAGCTAGAACAAGCAATCCCAAGATTTGTATGGAACCACAAAAGACCCCAAATACCCAAAGTAATGTTGAAGACGAAAACCAAAGCATCACAACCAAAGGAGGCACAACCAAAGGAGGTATCACGATCCCAGACCTAGCCTCTACTACAAAGCTGTAATTATCAAGTCAGTATGGTACTGGCACAAAAACAGACACATAGACCAATGGAATAGAATAGAGAACCCAGAATTGGACCCACAAATGTATGGCCAACTTATCTTTGACAAAGCAGGAAAGAATATCCAATGGAAAAAAGACAGTCTCTTTAACAAATGGTGCTGGGAGAACTGGACAGCAACATGCAGAAGAATGAAACTAGACCACTTTCTTACACCATACAAAAAAGAAACCCAAAATGGATGAAGGACCTGAATGTGAGACAGGAAACCATCAAAACCTTAGAGGAGGAAAGAGGCAACAACCTCTTTGACCTCAGCTGCAGCAATTTCTTACTCAACACATCTTCAAAGGACAGGGAATTAAAAGCAAAAATGAACTATTGGGACCTCATGAGGATAAAAAGCTTCTGCACTGTAAAGGAAACAATCAACAAAACTAAAAGGCAACCTACAGAACGGGAAAATATATTTGCAAATGACATATCAGATAAAGAGCTAGTATCCAAAACCTATAAAGAACTCACCAACCGCCACACTTGAAAAACAAATAATCCAGTGAAGAAATGGGCAGAAGACATGAATAGACACTTTTCCAAAAAAGACATCCAGATGGCCAACAGACACATGAAAAGATGTTCAACATCACTCCTCATCATGGAAATACAAATCAAAACCTCACTGAGATACCACCTCATGTCAGTCAGAGGGGCTAAAATGAACAAATCAGGAGACTATAGATGCTGGAGAGGATGTGGAGAAACGTGAACCCTCTTGCACTGTTGGTGGGAATACAAAATGGTGTAGCTGCTTTGGAAGACAGTGTGGAAGTTCCTCACAAAATTAAAAATAGAACTACCTTATGACCCAGCAATAGCACTGCTAGGAATTTGCCCACTGGATACAGGAGTGGTGATGCATAGGGGCACGCGTACCCTAATGTTTATAGCACCACTTTCAACAATAGCCAAATTATGGAAAGAGCCTAAATGTCCATCAACTGACGAATGGATAAAGAAGATGTGGTTATACAATGAGATACTACTTGGTAATGAGAAAAAATGAAATCTGGCCATTTGCAGCAACATGGATAGAACTGGAGGGTATTATTGGAAGTGAAATAAGTCAGGCAGAGAAATACAGATACCATATATTTTCACTCATATGTGGATCTTAAGAAACTTAACAGAAGACCATAGCGGAGGGGAAGGGGGAAAAAAAGTTACAGAGAGGGAGAGAGGCAAACCATAAGAGACTCTTGGATACTGAGAAAAAACTGAGCATTGAAGGGTGTTGGGAGAGGGAAAGTGGGTGATGGGCATTGAGGAACGTATTTTTTGGGATGAGCACTGGGTGTTGTATGGAAAATAATTTGACAATACATTTATATTATTAAAAAAAACAAAAAATAAAATGATTTTGCTTCTTATCATTTATCTTTGTATAAATATATCAAGTCAGATCCATAATATTAGGTTGATTATTTTAATATGTCCATAGGTAATGACTTTGGAAATCAATCTGTAATCTGATAGAATAAAGAAACTCTTTGTAGGACTTCTCAAATATATGCAAAACGTATTCAGTGGAATTTTTAAAATTCTTTTTATCTTTTTAATCATCCATCTACCCATCCAATCATCCTCATTTTTTTAGAAGCAGGTATTATAATTTCACTGAAGAAAAATATGAGTAGTAAAAGATAAATAGATAACTTCAAACATAATTACCCGAATAGTATCTAATTTGTCTGCTGCTTTAAGCAGGGAATATATGATCATGTTCCTTTTATAGTTAGCAAAATCTTATATAATATAATGCCCATGTAAATTATGCCAAATGTTATACTAAATTATGTATTTATATATTAATAATATACATATGTATATGATAAAATAATAAAGATATGAAGAATAAAATATACCACATTAAAATCTCTAAAGTACAAATCATAGTTTTCAATTAAATATACCAGTTCAAAAATTATTTACTAAAATAGTAATCACCTTTTTAAGATCTAGAACAAATAATTTAGAAATAGGCAAAAGACTTAAGAGACATTTGTCCAAAGAAGATAAACATGTTTCCATCAAACACATAAAAAGATGCTCATCATTAATCATTTAGTGAATACAAACAAAACCATAAGATAACACTTAACTTACACCAGAAAGGCAGTAATGAAAAAAAAATGGGAAATGAGTGTTAACAAGCATGAGAAAAATTAAAAACCTTGGACGTTGCTGATGGGAATGTACAAAGTTTCAGCTACTATGGAGAGGAGAGTTTGGTACGTCCCTCAGAAATGAAATATAGAATCATATTACCTAGCACTTCTAATTTCAGGTATATATCCAAAGTTATTAAAAACAGAAATGTAAACAGATACTTGTACACCAATGGTCATAGTACATTATTCACGATAGCCAAAAGGTAGAAATAACCCAAATGTCTTTAACAGATGAATGGATAAACAAATTGTGGTATATATAGCTATAAAAAGACTGAAGAACTAAAAATGCATTTTACCATACAGATGAACGTTTAAAACATAATGCTAACAGAAATAAGCCAGACATAAAAGGTTATACCTTGTGTGCTTTCATTTATATGAAATTTCCCAAAAAGGAAAATCTGTAGAGACAGAATAAATACACGGTTGTCTGGGCCTGGGGGTCAGGGGAACATATAGGAACTACTTAATGGATATAAAGTTTTCTTTTGCAGTGATGAAAATATTTTGGAATTAGGTAGGATCATGGTCATACAACATAATGAATGTGTCAAATGCCACATATTGTTCCATTTAAAATTGTTAATTTTATTTGTGTAAATTCTATATTAATGAAAATATAATAATTTAGTGATATTATATATATATATATCACATAAAACAAAAATTTAGTAAGGTAGTTATATGACAGAATAAAGTCAAGCTAAGGTGCCATCCGTATCTGTGTTTGATTTCTTTAATTGATATATACATATTTTAATTTAAAAAACTATTTTCTTTTCATAGCTATTTTCACATCATAGATATAAAACCAAAAATTTAATGCTGTCATAAATTCAAAGATAAAGATGAGTGTACAAAGATAGCTTTAAAATAAAGACAGTTGGCTACAGGGGCGCCTGGGTGGTGCCCAGTTAAGCATCTGACTTTGGATAAGGTCATGACCTCTCAGTTTGTGAGTTCGAACCTGCGTCGGGCTCTGTGCTGACAGCTCAGAGCCTGGAGGGTGCTTCAGATTCTGTGTCTCCCCCTCTCTCTGCCCTTCCCCTGCTCATGCTCTGTCTCTCTCTGTCTCTCAATAATAAATAAACGTAAAAAAAATTAAAAAAAGAAAGTTGGCTACAATATACAATACAAACTCTTCCTGTGCCCCTTAAGACATAAATGTGAATAGTCTCTCCAACCAATAAGCCTCAGATTAGTTCTTGGTAGAAATTCCCTTTAACAAATGCTCCTGGAGCCAGAAGATAACAGCATTCCAGTGTAGTAGTATCAGACTTTCTGCTAATGTTTTCCTGAACTTAGCAGAGCACAATGCCCTAAGCAAGCCTTCCTCAAGTCACCCTTTCACAGGCAGCTGGTGCATACCGTTGAAGTTAAACTTGCACCGCAAAGCAGAAACAGCTTTTACCTTTTTACCTTCCTTAAAGACAACAATAGACCATTATAGCACTCTATGTTGAGGCAAGATTATTCAGTTTCAATAGGCTGGCTCCAAGGCTGCAAATTCAGCTCCAGTCCTAACCTCAGACTTGACACTAACAACTTTATTTTTGCATGGAAACTAAAATGTTACAGACATAGCTGAAGTCATCTGTACTTTGTACCATAATATCATGAGAAAGTCAAGGGGATTTGTGATTCCAGTAATACCAGCTGAAAGATTATTATAGAGATTCAGTCATCTAATGGTTCATTTGTGGGATGCCAGTCAGGATTCTTTGATCCTTACTAAGAAATATTACCTATAAAAACATAAACTGAAGGGCACCTGAGTGGCTCAGTTGGTTGAGCATCAGGATCTTGACTTCAGCTCAGGTCATGATCTCAGCGTTTGTGAGATCAAGCCCCACATCGGGGTTGTGCTGTCAGTCCAGAGTCTGCTTGGGATTCTCTCTTTTCCTCTCTCTCTGCCACTTCCCGGCACATGTGAATGCATGTTTTCCACCTCTCTCCCTAAATAAATAAATAAATAAATAAATAGAAAAAAAGATAAACTGAATTTTCAGTTTTAGAATAACACCTTTTTCAGTTAATAATTGCCCTCTCTTTGACTTATCAGTTGTATATGAGTAAGGCTCCAAAAATAAAATAAAATTCTAATATTGCTGTATGGGAGAAACTGTTGCGCTTAAACTCATTAAAATAAATAAGTTTAATAAATCAATGTCCTTTAAGACATGTAAAGACTGGCAGTGCAGGAATATACTAAATACCTGGAAGAGGGGAAGAAACAAATGAGAAAATATAAGCAGAAAACAAAGCAAAACAAAAGGTTCGGGGATGGAAATTTATCAAAGATGAAACTCACTTTTTTCTCCCTTTACATTAAAACAGTTATATAAACGTTATTGGTGGTTTATTTTAATATTTTTTAAATGTTATTAGTACTTTAAAGGTGATATATGCTATGCTGTTCTGCCACAGAACTAGAAATAAATCATTTTCCACAAGTTCAGAGTTCTTCAAATACCCCACTCTTTTCCACTTATATAAAAAGTTTCAATCTGAATCTCTAATTTTTCTTAATACTGTATAGTATCGTGATTATTCCCATCATTGTCTTAATTTTCTTTGTAGCCTTTAAGGTACTTCTAGACAGATGCCATGGTGTTTCCTTTCCTTATTGCTGTATTTGGTCTTCCCTTCTAGAAACATTTTCTAGGTTTCTATTTAAGGTTATCTTTTATAAACCCTAAAAATCTTAACTTTTTGTTAATGTAAGCATTACACTTTTCATGGTAAATGCATTTCTAAGGATTTTATAGTTTCTCATTGTTATTACAAATGGATGTCTTATTTTACAACATCTAATTGGAAATACACACACACACACACACACACACACACACACACAGAGGTGGAGAGAGAGACAAAGAGAAAAGGCATGCTTTCTAATTCTTTGTTAATATTATTGAAGTATAATTAACATACAGTGTTATATTAGTTTCAGGTATGCATTTTTTAAAACTGAAATAAGCTTTCTAATTCTTGTATCCAGTTAGTTTTCTAAATGATTTTTCCTAGTTCTCTTAATTAAAAAAAAAATTGACACCTCAACTTCCCATTGTTTGGTGAACAATTTAATCAGTTGTTTTTTATCCTCTACCTTTTTATTATTGCCTTATAGAAATATTTTCTTTAAAGTTTATGATTCTCTTAAGGCTCTCTTCCATAACTCTAATTTTCCATTACTTACTATTTTTCATAAAAAGATGCATGTGACCAAGCATTTGAGATGGAAGTTGGAATCTGGATTGCTCTCAGTTTTAAACACTAAAACTCAATGAATGTATTTCCTCTTTAAAAAAATATCAATATATGCACACACACACACACACACACACACACACACACACACACATACAGATGCTATGAGAGTTAAAAGAAATATAGAGAAGAGAGTTTTATAAGTTACCAGTGAATATGAAGTATTGTTTAACCAAAACTGTGAACATCAACACATTTAGCTTTAAGATTTACCTAGTATCAAAGGCCTAATAATGAAATCTATGAAGTATTACCTCAGTATAATTTATATGCTATACTGGGATTGAAATTCATGATAGCAATCAATGTGGAAAAAATTATTATACCCATTTTTTATTCCAAAGTTATAATTTACCCTTCGCAACTGTTGCAGTGAAGGGTTTTATCTTTTGCTTCTTTTAAATTATGGGAGGGCTGTACACAAATTAACTCTATGAAGACCAGTCACTTGAAAATTGCCTGGTTGAAAGATTTATTTTCATTCTTAATAACAATATCTGAATCTCAAGTGTGTGTGTGTGTGTGTGTGTGTGTGTGTGTGTATGTTATTCCTCAGGGTAATGATGGAGAAAGTGCTGGGGATATTTCCTACTGAAGGGTGATGAGAGATCAGGGGTTGGCTGGCAGTTTTAAACAGCAGAAACCACTCTTACCTGGTCTGCTCAGGGGTGTCAGATACAACATACTCTGCAGTCATTCTCCCTGTCACCACAGGAATTCTGCATTTTATAAGGAGTTTATATTTGAAGCTCAAAAGAAAGTACAAAATATTTATAGAAAAATGTAGAATCATGTGCAAACAAAAGAAATGATAGTGATAGGAGGTTTTAAACAGTCTTGCCATGACATATATTTTCTATATAGCTTGATGTATTGGATAAATGTTAAAAAATGATAAAAAGGAAAGTGACTGAATCTGCACTGAGAAATCATGACTAGAGGGTAGACAAGGTAAAAATAAAATTCGAATAAATTGTGGGGCATATTGTTTGATGTTATAAAGATGAGATAAAGAATCAAACTACTGCTTCATATTCCTGGTCAGGGAGCTTCGTATCTAATTTTACTCTTTGCCTTTTTGGCTCACTCTAAACCTGTGTTTCTGGAAGGTTACTGGACAAAGGTAATGGTGTGATAATGTAGAGGAACTAAAACATTTGAAGAAGAAAAAAAAAGAGTGCTCTACTCAGGTTTTCTTACTAGCAGAGTAAAATTCTAGAAACCAGTTCCATCTTGCTGCCATATTACTAAGCTGGAACTTTTATATGTAAAATCTCCACAATATAGTCTTTGTTAAATGTTACATTTAATAATTACTATTAAATACAAACACATATAAATATACACACCTTGTGGAAAAAGATAACTTGTCTCTTTGAATTATCAAGCAAGACTATAAGCCTCTATATTTCTTTTCTGTAAGTTTATTTATTTTGAGAGAGAGAGAAAGAGAGAGTATTAGCAGGGAGGAGCAGAGAGAGAGAGGGACAGAGAGAATCCCAAGAAGGCTCCACACTGTCTATGCAGAGCCTGACATGGGGTTCAATCTCATGAACTGTGAGATCATGACCTGAGCTGAAATTAAGGGTCTGATGCTTAATCGACTGAGCCACCCAGATGCCTCTAAGCCTCTATATTTCTAATAATAATTTGTATACTTTGCTTTAATGTTTTTATTTCAGATTTTTTAATGTTTTCAAATACTATTTGACCTATATAGTTTGTTAAATATATTCAATTAATTTTGTTTACTCTTAATAATATTTTTAAAGGAAATAGTCTATATAATAGAAAGTAATCAAACTTCTAATAAGGCAAACCATTAAGTCATGTTGTATATTCTCAATAATAGAAAAGTTGTAAGATTTGAAGGGAAAAGAGAAATTAGCCGTATAATAGTTCAGATTAACATTATGGATAATCATTTACACTTTTCATAATGAATTCAATGATTTTCTATTACACAGCATATCCTGTTATAGAAACAGGAAATAATATTTCATGTTAAAACCATGCAAATTAAATTTTCAAACTTAGAAATCAATAATCCTTGCAGTCAGAAATGCAAATAAAAGTTTTGCATGTTTTTTTAATTTCAATCATTGTTAACTGTCTTCGCAAAAATATGATTTAGAATGTACTCTTAAGGAAAGGATAGTTATAGGGGACAGATCTAGGTTTACTGTGTAAAGCAAACCATTGATCTTACACTAGGTTTTAGGGAAGAGTTTGTAGTGGTTGTATTGATTATAGAGGCTGAAACAGGTTGATGAAAGCCTTGGAAGCATGTTCCATGTTGTTACAGAGGCAAGAGTGGGTTGACAGCAGCCTTAAAACTGTTCATTGGAGTGAGTTTAACACTAAATAGCTGTCTTTCAGAATGTAAGGATGTCACTGATTGGCTGCCCTTAGAAGTATGCACACTTAGTTGTTGATTGATTAGAGAGGTTTAAAACCATTTCTCATGTTTAAATCTTACTCTGATTATAGAAATGAAATAGGCTGATTAGACAGGTTTAAGGTCAGTTTTGAAAGTTATTTGGCAAGATGGCTATAAAACAATCAGTCTTTGTCTAAGTGTGCGGGGACTTGTAAAATATTTTCAGTCCCTATTTTGGTCCCCCTTTAACCTAATTCCAGGAGAGAACAGTAAGTTTAATCCAGGTTTTCACCACTTTTGCCTTCTTCTTGAAGATGAAGTGTTATGTCAACAAGTGTTCACTTCGTGTGTTGGCCAACATGACTTTATCCTACTTTCTCTTTGATTCTTTTGTTGAATCATCTGTAAGGACAGTATCCACTCCTAAATTTGAACATCAAAACTTGAATGGGAAATAAGTCCTGACTACTCCAAAAGTCTACCTATGATAAACAGATTATTTTTATTTTGAGCTTAGATTATTCCACCTCACATCTAATGTTAACCCAGCTCCAGCACAAACTACAGTGCCAACATTCATCTGGCCAGAACAAAACCCAAGCCTATTTAATTATCAAAAATAAATAAATAAATAAGGAATTTAAGCTAGTTCTTTATAACTGCAGCACGAGGTCTCCTGTGTATTATGTCAACCAAAATGAAGGATATACTTTTTGAGGACACTGTAAAGTTATTCATTCGCTACAGATGGGACCATTGTCATCAGGTTTCTCTTTCTGCTTTAACTTACACTCCAAAGAAGACTTGTATCCTTTTGTACTTCCTATTAGAGAAGAGCCCATTGAAAATTTTGGAGGAGTCATATATCCACAGTGGTCAAATTAATATGTCTGCGTAACAATTATTGTTAGCTATGATTTGAAAATGAGCAAGCTGATTCCTATACATGACAAACAAACAAAGCACAAAAACCCAGGGGGTGTGTACAATGTAATTAATTTTAGTGGATCTGTAGGATATTTTCTCTAGATACTGCCATAATAAAATATAAGTGATGTTATATCCTCCAAAATATCTGTGTTCTCCCTTTGTGGAACAAAGATTTTTTACAATGCTTTTATCGTTTACGAGGAGTATCATTTGCAACAGTGAAGGGACACTAGTTATACTATTCTTTAATGTCTGTAGTGGCAATAACTGTGAGAGTTGAATTATAGAGCAAGCATTTTAATGGTCCCTCATAAAACCTAGATTTAGGCAAGTTATTAGTAGTAATAAGGAGAACCTGATAGGATAAGTCATAAATGTGTAACTTTAAACAACAGGAAAACATATAACTAAAATCATAAAGAACAAAATGTTTAAAGAAGAATGTGATAATAAGTGATTCCAAGCATTTAGAATAATTATGTCTGACAATTTGAGGAAGAAACAGTCTTATTCATGTTCATGCAGTCATATGCCTGTTCTGAAAATGTTATAGTCCAGGAAAATAAGTATCTAAGAGAATTCTGACTTCTGTAGCACATTTCTTTCCCTTTTCCTGGGGTTAAAATAACTCTTAATCTTAGGCCTAATGTCATTCTACCTTTGGGTTTAAATTTAAGATATATAGTTCCAGCGGCTCCTGAGTGGCTCAGTTGGTTAAGTATCGGACTCTTGGTTTAAGGCTTAGGTCATGATATCATGGTTTGTAAGTTCGAGCCCCA
This sequence comes from Lynx canadensis, assembly GCF_007474595.2. Taxonomy (NCBI): domain Eukaryota; kingdom Metazoa; phylum Chordata; class Mammalia; order Carnivora; family Felidae; genus Lynx; species Lynx canadensis. The sequence goes on along the minus strand of NC_044303.2, from coordinate 149,177,016 downwards.
CATCAGGCTCTGCGCTGACAGTACAGAGCATGCTTTGGATTCTCTCTCTCCTTTTAAAATAAATAAATAAACTTAAAAAAAAGATATATAGTTCCACATTCTTGTAAAACACTAAAAATAATAAATGTGTTTAAAAATTAGTAAAATATATTAAAAATTCACAAATTAAATAGAGATGAAGTAAGTAAAAAAGAAATAATGGAGGCATAATTGCCAGAATGTTTTACTCTGAACACTTACTCAACAATGAAGCTCAAGTGAATTTATGAAAACTATGACTTATTTGTGAATTTTTGAATTCATCTGAATTACAAAGTTAAATTTTTATAAATTGTAATTTATACATGGCATATCTTTTTTTCTTAAGTAATTTGGATTAGACTTTCTTAACACAAATGGGGTCCTGAAAGTGTTTCCTATGAGGAAAAGAAACGCTGTTTCCTTAGCAACAAAAATTATGTTCAGAAAACAGTTTAACATAAAATAGGTTTCTTTCATTTGCTGTCATGCTTATCGGAACTATAAGCTTGAAAAGTTAAATTAGGGACCTTAATTAGAAGTCACTTAAAATAAACTGAATTTTGTTATCCATACAAAATAACTATAGAAAAAAAGTAGCACACTTCTCTGGTGGAATTGCTGACCAGCTCTTTGATAGAGGGGGCATTATTCCTTTTGAAAAATATGATGAACACTTATACTAGTTTATGGCTAACCCATATAATATAAAGTTAACTTTTAAGATAGTATCTTGAAATTGAAAAATATTAGAAGACCTTTCTTCTAGGAGTCTAAAATTTTCTCCTGATCCATGGTTAATTGTGTCAGGAAATTTTCAACTATATGGTCTTTGTCCAGATTTGTATACTGATATTTGGATCAAATATACTAAATATTCAATTGGAAAGAATGTGAAATAGTATCTGTATTTATTATGAAGATAAAACTTAGCTAATTATTCTTTAATATATCTTGAAAGTTTCTTTTTATACTGGAAGTATTTATAAATGATACAAATGTAAAATTATATCAATGCTTATAAATAATGCTTCTTATTTTTCAGGCTATATTTAATACATAAGTCATTAGCACATTTATTTATTGCTTACTATTGGAAGGAATTGTCTTAGGAGTTATGGAACATTGGATTATGACATATTTTTTAAGAAAGGGTAATAAATAACATTAATTTTTATCTTCCACAATTTGGAATTTAGTGAGAAATAAAATGTAAGCCAGACAAGTGGAGGTCATATATCACTCTATTACTGTTAAAGCTAATGAAAAGGTATGTCTTTATGTGAGTGGCCAAGTGGGATAATCATTGTGGTTGTAATTGGACAAATTTATCCACCAATCACTTGCACAGATGGACAAATATAAGGTTCTCTCCAAGAGATGGAGTCCACCCCTCTCAGCTTATGCCTAATTTTAGTAAGCAGACACATCTGAAAATGATAATGTAAGGGAATTTAATATGATATGGTCAGTTTCTTCTCCTAAATTCATCTATCAGATATATCACTGCTGAGAAAAAGTGAAATTGTTCTTACAAAATAAAAGTCTTTCTTCTGGTGAATGGAATGGAAATTCTTTCCCTTTATGCAATCCTAGTGTGAGATCTCTCTCTCCAAACATTTAAAATAAATAATTTAAATGTCGCCCTATGGAACCTATAAATTTATGTGAATAGAATTTCCCATTGACCAAATGAACAAATATCAATATATAAACATTGTTTTTCAAATGCATCCATATGTCATTGTGATTAATGAATACAAAACAGCTTTAAATATATTACTAAATTAAAGTTGTAGTAACTTTCAACCTTGTAACTTTATTAATCAACAGGTACTAAAATATACATCTACCTCCTTAAAGGTTCATGCTACTTTGGGGCATTAAAAAGGGTTTGTCATACTAAAAAAAATATTGGAACATAAAATAACTTGCTTCAACCTGTAACTGTTTTAAAAGTATTGAACTGAATTGTGCCATTCTAGTTCATCTATGCTTGATTATTCATTTGCAATCCGAAATTCATAGAAATTTAAAAATTGAACAGAATATAATGGTTCCATAAAATATGTATTCATAATTGATGTTTCACATTTTATAAGCATTATGGCCACCTAGGTATTTTTCTGCTATTGAAACTGTCTTTTATTTGAATTGAGTAAGTGTATCCTATGTTTGTTGATTCTTGAAGATGGGAGGAAATCTAGAAGTAACAGTTCAAATTTATTATAAGTATAGAGGTAACATAGAGTTATTATTAGGAGCACAGGACTTGGCGTGCCTGGGTGGCTCAGTCAGTTTAGTGTCGGACTTTGGCTCAGGTCATGATCTCATAGCTCGTGAGTTCGAGACCCACATCAGGCTCTGTGGGGACAGCTCAGAGCCTGGAGCCTGCTTGGGACTCTGTCTCTGTCTCTTTCTTCCCCTCCCCTGCTCAAGATCCATCTCTCTCTCTCTCTTTCTCAAAAATAAATAAACACTAAAAAAAAAAAAATTAAGAGCACAGGATTTGGTAAAGCTAGACAGTCAAGATTTCAATTCCAATTCATCCATTATTGAATTTTCTGTTCTCTCCCCACCTTCAAAGGAGATAATGTTAAAAGGATTGATACATGTAAAAGGTTAATGACAGTGTGTAGCATTTAATAAATACTACTACTATCAGTAAAACTGAGCTCCAAGGAAGTTAAATAGCACCTCCAATTTTCACAAAAACAGTTTCAAATCCAAGTTTTATAATGATAGTACGTTGTGTTTGTAACCACATATTTAAATAACATACTTAAAATTTTCTTTCTACTTTAGAAGTCTAACATCACTACTGAAAATTATCTAGCTCCAAGAATTAAAAATCATTAACTTTTTTAATGAGATGGCTCTTCTCTTGAAAAAGGATTCTAAGCAAACTAACAAAAATATTTCACAATATATCCTAACTTTTGACAATGTAATTGTATTTGCTGAAATTCATTAAAAATGTTAAGTGACATTAATTTTCTATCATTGAAACCTTTTTCCTATTTCATTTCTGTTGTACTTATAGTATCTCTGATTTTTTTTTTCCAACTGAGACTTTAGTTCCAGATATTTGAGAAGTTAGACAGGCTTAGCAAGTAAAATTTTTGGAATGTTACTATATTATTCACTTAGGCTATAGACTCCCAGAGTGAATACCTAGTAAATTCCCCAGCAGACTTTACAGTGCTATCTCATAGCAGGTGTTAAAAAATAGTGTTGATAAATGAATACATTTAAAAAATGACTCAAGGAAGAGAGGATTTCACAGAAACAAATATGTTTCGCAGGGCAAAGCTATTTAAAAGAGGTTTTAATTTACACCTGGGAGAGGCAAAAAAGAAAACTGCACACTTAAATTCATGGGGTAGCATTAAGTGTTAGTTCCATCATGGCAGAGGAGGTGTCACCATATCTAATGGAATGAATAATAGAGGTATGTTGGAAAATGCTACGTGCTACATACACAAAATGTGTACTACGTAGTACACACAATGTGTGCTACGTACACAAAAATATTTTAGTAAATTGTGATAGGATCTAATGATAAAATCATGAAAATACAAATCCATATGAAAATTCATAAGATGGACGTAGAATTATGTTCGTATGCACAAAGGAAAAGTGAATTGATGTAAATATACAGATAAACTAATGGGCTACTCAAGTCAAGAACAAGTATCATGATTTTCATACATAAATTCTCACAGAAAAGACAGTGATGTGGAGAATGTTAAACTAGGTCATCTCTTGCAAGCCTATTCTCTTAAAGAGAGACTATCTGATAAAACTTAACTGATTTTGTTAATAGTTTTATCTCTCTGAAGATAGTGAAAGCAATTATCACTTCTCTTAATAGAATTTTGGCTCTATTTGTTCCCTTACTCAATAACTGAGCTCCCTTTCCAGCTTCAGGACTGAATCATGACAGATCCAAGGCAACCTTAGTTGTTTCTTTCCCCTTGTCAGTGACTTTACTAAATATGGACACATGGCCCATTTCTGGGTAATGGGATATGAGGTGAAGTAAGTAATTAAAAGTCTTTGCTTGACTTTAAAGAAGACAATACGTGATAAATGGAACTTAGTCCTAGCTACAACAAATTCTCCTGATCCTTGGTCAAATAGAAATGAACACACCAGAATTAAAATATAAGAATGTGATATCTACAGCTCCTACAACTATCTTTTGAAAATAAGGCTAGCTTAAATGATGATAACTCTGATGACCTGAAAGTGATAGAACACAAATATGTAGAGGATTTAGGTCTTTGGTGATGTAAATTTTTGAATAGTCAATCAATAATCATCTTCCCGGAAAAAAAAAAAAAAAAAAAAAAAGAGGTTAGAGTGGGAGAGAGCCAAAGCATAAGAGACTGTTAAAAACTGAGAACAAACTGAGAGTTGATGGGGGGTGGGAGGGAGGGGAGGGTGGGTGATGGGTATTGAGGAGGGCACCTTTTGGGATGAGCACTGGGTGTTGTATGGAAACCTATTTGACAATAAATTTCATATATTAAAAAAAATCATCTTCCCTTTGCTTGTTTGTTATATAAAGTAAAAAATACACACAACTCCTCTTTTTAAGCTAATTCAATCAATGACAAAGACTTCTCTTATTCGGGAAACACAGCATTTGAAAAAATTAACCATTGAAAAACATCTTTGAAGATGCAAAGAATATAGAAGTATACTTGGACAAAAATATATTTCAACAAAAATTTTATGATACAAATATCATAGAATTGCAAGAACTATGCTGAATGCCAGGCATATAAATATAATATATATATATTTCACATATAAATATGTTATATTTACACATGCATATATCATATGTGCAAAAATGTGTGTATATGCATATGTGTCTAGATAGATAAGCACTGTTAAACAAGTACTGACAATCAAGTGGAAATGTGTATGCAGAATGTAAATCAAATATAAGATATCTATGCCTTCTTATTAAAAATGAAAATCAAAGCAATCTATAACTTAGACTTGAGGAATTTGAACATAATAATTAGCAAAAAATACATTATTTTGTTTTTGTTAATTTCAACTGTAAGACAAATTTATTTGACCTTTTACAAAGTTACCCACCAGAGTATACACTCTGCAACAAAGTAATAAAATAAATAGTTCCTTTTATTTTTTATAGTATTTTGTCAGAGCAGAAAATTTCTCAGAAAGGTGTCTGATATAAGGACCAAATAAGACCTCAAATTGTACTGTAAGAAATATATCCCAGGAGTATCCATTTTGAATTCCTAGGGATATATATTATGAATGGAATATATACTGTTAGGTTTTCATTTGTTCAATAACATAATTGTATAAAGTGAGTAAAAGAAAAAAAACAGAATATACCCACACAATGACATTGTATTTAAACCATAAATCTATTTTAATATGTTAATATAATATTTTATTTAATTAATAGAGAAGATAGTAAAAACTGGAGTTGGCAAAATCAATTTTAATAAAATGCTTACCAATAGGATTTTAAAGTGATGATGGTATATGTGTGTGTGTGTGTGTGTGTGTGTGTGTGCATACATATTTTCATTTTGGAAGTGAAAAAATTGAAAATAGATTTTAAATTTATGTATAATATTCTGATCTTGACTAATGATTCATGTACTAGATCATAATTACAGAAATAGGTTTCATATAATATGATTTTATTTTGGAAACTTAATTATATTGAGTTAATTTTTTTAAGAGGATTATGGGTAAAAAAAAAAGTGGAAGTCAGATATTTAAAAGCCTAAGGAAAAAACTTTGCACTGATCATTTTCATAGCAATATAAACTAAATTAAAAAAGAACAGCATATTTAAAATAACTAAGTGATAAGGTCAAACATTCTCTTGGATTTAATAACTGTCTTGGAGAAATTTTTAAAATAAGATTCTAAGGTTCTCTTAACTCAGAAATACTTATGATAGATATAATTTGAACTAAATTTTTCTTGTAAGCTTGCAAAAATATTCCAAAGTTTGTGAATCATGTGTTTATTAAATGATAGTGTGTGCATCTGCTATTGTGTATAAAAATGTTCACTCTAAACTTTACATGAACTGTTCCTTCTCAATCATGATTTATAGAAAAAAAATCAATAGTTATTATCGATGTGCAGGTCAATCTTGATATTTGTCACCATGTATATGTATGTATGTGTATGCACACAAATTTTTCTTTCTCTCTATATATAAAAACATATACATATGAAATCTTACATGTGTAAATGCACACAGTTATACAGTGAAAACAATGTTATATAGACACTCAAAAACCTAGAGATGGATACAATATTTCACAGAATAATAATATTTGTGCATTGTTTTTTCCCACCGCCACTCAATAAAAAGGTACTCAACAATTAATTATGGATTTTGAGCAAATGAAAATGATCATGTACACCAAACTATTTCTAATTCATACATAATATTCTTAATTTATGTTTACTTAGTTTGTGCACTTAACAACCCCTTGCATATTGTTTTGTTTTACATTGCATTGTCTAGTAGTAGGCATTAGCCATGTGTGGCTATTAAACACTTGAGATGTGACTAGTGCAAACTAGTGCTAAAAGTAAAAAGGCACACTAGGCTTCAAATATGTAGTGTGAATAAAAAATATAAAATATCTCAGTATTTATATACAGTATATGTTTATATATATTTTTTACATATGTTTTGAAATGTTATTTTAACATTGTATTATATAAACTATTAATATCGATGGTTTATTTTTATCTTTTTTAATGTGGTTTCATATATAAATATGATTTTTACTTATTACAAGTATGTAAAATTGCATATGTGACTCAGATTGGGGCATCACATTATATTTTTATTGAACGGCACTGTTTTAGATAATCTACCATCTAGATTGATGTTAGCAGAGATATGATAGGCAGAATAATGGCTTTCCCAAAAGTGTCTACATCCTAAATCCCAAAACCTGTGAATATGATAAAGGAAATTTACAGATGTGATTAAGGTTAAGGACCTTGATAATTCTTGATTATCTGTGAGATCCTAATCTAATAACATGAGTCTATAGAAGGAGGAGGACAGATATAGAGTGTGTGACAGAGATTTGATACGAGAGGGATTTGACTTGCAGCTAGCATTGTGAATAGAGGAAGAAGGCCATGACCCAGAAAATATGGTCAACTCTCGTAGTTGGGATTGGCCCTCAAGCTATAGCTGACAAAGAAACAGGAACCTCAGTCTTACTCACACAAGACATGAATCTGCCAACATCCAAGCAAGCAGTGAACAATTTTCCTACTATATGCTCTAGAAAGGAACACAGATTACCAACACTTGATTTAAGCATTCTGAAAACTGTACCAGGCCTTTGACCTGTAGAACTATAAGACAAAACATATGTGATGTTGTTAAGCTGCTAGGTATGTGGTAATTCGTTACAGCAGCTATAGAAATCTAATATAAGAGAAAAGGTGGGCCAAGATTGTTTTAATGACATTTAATAATATTACTACTCAATGTCAGCCTCTTATATCCTGGGTACGAGACTTTTAGCTACTCTTTTACCAACTTCTTTGAAATAAAAATATCATATGTATAGTACTGGCTATTTAAGAAAAAAAGGAAGAGGAATAGGAGACAAAAGATAAAGGGGTGGGAGGAAAGAAAACGGCAGGAAAGGGAGAACAAGAAAGAAAAGAAGGAAAAATGAAGTGAGGAAAGAAAAAAGATCAGAAAAAAAAAGAAGGAAAGAAAGAGGGAAGAGGGAGGGGAACTTTTTAAAGCTTTCTTACATTGGGATAAGAATAAAATGCCATCTGAACATAAAGCTCAGTATTATATGAGGCTTAAAAAATGCTGTTTTCTTTTTTAAGACTCAAACTGCAGTCAAGGAAATTACTTTTTTCTGTACAATTGCATTATCTCTATAGTGTATAGCACCTCCCTATCCGAGCTTTCAGAATGTTTTATATATACCTGGCTAGAGACTGTAAAACTTTCTGTGCCTAATCTGTGCTTTTTATTCATTTTTAAAGTGGTTGCCTTATCTCTCCTATTATATTGTCTACATCTTATAGGAAAGACCTATATTCATTTGCTCCTTGGTTCCTTCACAATACTCATGCAGCTCATTGGAAAAAATGAAGAAAATTCTTTATCAACTCTAAATGCAAATATGGTTATATTTCATTAGCCAGTGAAACACATGTTATTACTAATATAATATATTTCAACTACCTCCTTAAAAGACCAAATACTTCATTCATCAATCAATAGTAAATTCTTCAAGTATATGAATCCATAGTAGCTAAACATCAATTAACAGACAAAGAATCACTTAGAATAATTATGTTTATACTTTTATCTTTGATAATACAACCATAAAATCACAGATCTAGAAAATATACACACAGTGTTTAAGACTGGTAAACCTTAAATTAAAACAAAATTGAGTATAATGGAAGAAGATCTGATTCAGGTCAATAATAACATTACCTAGGACTCCTATTGCCAAATTAAAAAAAAAAAAAAAAAAGACAGGCTATATGGTGGGGTAGAAAGAAGGAAGCAAGCAGAATAGGAGTTGGGATGGGCAGATTATTACTAAGAAAGTGTGTTTTTTTTTAAATAGAAGATTAGTATAGAATACAAAAGGAATTAACATTTTATTTTGAAAATTTAATTCATCTTGATGTTTCACAGAGATACCTGTGACTAACTTGTATTGGTTGCCCAGGATTTTCCTGGTTGTAGCACTAAAATTTACCACGAATCCCCACAGTGTCAGACAAACTGGAATGATTCTTCCCACATACAAACACACACACACACACACACACACACACACACACACACAAATACAAACACATGTGCATGCACACACACACAAATACACTCTCCTATACAGATCATTCATTGTTACCATGACAATTCACATTGTCATCCTGATGTTGGTTGATGGTTTTAATGGGAATCTTTCACAAATTTGTGTGCTAGGAACTAATAGGTGATTTCTCCCCATCTCCTGCCTCAGACATTTTTGTATACACACCTCTTTGGTTACCCCATAACTTCTTGATATACTGATATACTGTGTGACTCGTATTTGGCAAGACTGAAGACTTGTTGGATCCCAGGATGAGTGTTCTTTATACAAAGCATAGATCCTGGGGACACTTGGATTTAGCTGATATAGATAATCTTATGCTTGACTGCTTCAAAGCCATGTACGCAGTATATATAGTATACATCTATTATTTTTACCTGCCTATCCTTCTTTTGATACTTATCCAAAGGGTTAGGCCTGTGACTCATTCAAGGACAATGTTATTTGTTCTTCCTGAAATTTAGTTATTGTTTTTGAGAGTAGAAGAAAACAGTTGATTTATTCTAGAGCAGGTACTTGGGGGACTTTTCTATTCATTAATATTACCTGGACACCCAGAAGTGTCCCAGGTTTTGTTCTTATCAATACTTGGTAATCAAACATTTAGTTCAATTAGATGAGTTTTCTCTTTCAATTATTGCTTTTTAAGGAAAGAAATTACCCTTGATTAGCATCACTTGATGAATGACCACTAAATGATAGATTCAGGAGTTGGATTATAACCTTCATTTATAACCACCTTCAGTTCCATTCAGGTAAATTACAATTTTCTATATAGTTTGGAAAGTGGTTAATAGGTCACCTATTCTTCAGTTAAATTGTCTTTAGATAAACACAAAAAAAGTAAAATTCAGAAGCCATCTTTGTAAATCTTTAATTTCTTCTGATTGCTTACTTAATGCTATTAGTTGGATCATAGTTTCATTTTCTACAAGTGATACTCAGTCATCAATATCTGATATTGTCTTTTACCAATAACATTAAGAACACTGAATTTTATTAGCCCATATCTTTTAGTTGACTTTTATATCAGTGACCATTACATTTGACTCACTGTGACTTCATCAGTGTTCCAATCATTCTATTCCTATCTATTATCATTTTCAACTTGATTTTATATATTGGGTTAGATTTATGTCTCTGCTTTGAGCCTCTTCCTTGAACACCAGACCTTTATATCCAACTGCCTGATTCCATTTCTCTGCTTTAATTTCTAACAGATATCCCCAAATTAAAGTGTCCCAAACAGACCTCTTTTTTTTTCATTTTTTTTAATGTTTATATGTGTTTGAGAGAAAGAGTGCAAGCTGGGGAGGGCAGAGAGAGATGGAGACAGAAGCAAGCTCCAGGCTCTGACCTGTCAGCACAAATCCCAACTCGGGGCTTGAATTCATGAACCATGAGATCATGACTTGAGCCAAAGTCAGGCGCTTAACTGAGCCATCCAGGTACCCCAAGGAACTCTTTTTTTTTAGTTTTTATTTAAATTCCGGTTAGTTAACATACAGTGTAATATTAGTTTCAGGTGTACAATATAGTGATTCAACAGTTCCATACATCACCCAGTGCTCACCACAACAAATGCACTCCTTAATCCCCATCTTGTATTTTATCCATGCCTGACCCACCTTCCCTCTGGTAACCATCAGTTTGTTTTCTAGAGTTACGAGTCTGTTTCTTAGTTTGCCATCTTTGAATTTTTAAAGCATAAATCATTAGACCTCCTGTATTGAAACCCTTCAAGTCTGTCCATTTTACTCAGAATAAAAGTTAAATTCTTTGCAACTTCCGTGTCCCTAAATGACCTGCCATATCACATATCTCATTCATCTCATGCCACTGCCTCCTGTCCTGTTCTGCAGAGTCACTGGGGCTTCCTTGTTAGCCATCTAACATCCCAATCCCACCTCTGTTGGAAACTTTCACACTGTTCATTTTTCCCTGATTGCTCTTCTCCACAGGATACCCATGATTTGCTTCCTTACCTTCCACAAGATTATGCTCCACTGTTTTCTTCTCTACATGTTGCTTTCTTAATACTCCCCATCTCCCTTACCTTACTTTTTTTCCATTTCTCTGGTCAGCATTATTTCAATGTCTCATGAAACCAAAACATAGTAAATTACAAATTCAATATGATTTTGGTCATTACTAAAAATGAAAAATATCCATCTATTATAACTATAAAGCCACTAATAATAATAAATTCTAAAATTGAAAATACTGTTTCCTTTTATTGCCTATCCTTTCCACAAGCATTCATGCTTCATGAAGGGAAGACCTTTGTTTTGTTTTATTTTGCTGTAGTATCTCTAGTGCTACAAACTATGCTTATCATGTAGTAAGCACCCAGTGAGGGTTTCAAATGAAATAAAATCTCTGCTAAGATTATTTTCTCCCTCCTCTACATACCTATTGAGTAAAGGACTCTTTTCAGGAAATAAAACAGCATGCTTTACAGCCAACATGAATTCATCAGCAGGTGAAATTATTTCCTAATAGTTTTTGGAAGTCCCTGGCTTAAACACTCAGGGAAAAACAAGATATTTGCATTAGCTTTGAGTTTAATAAAGCAATAAAACTGAGCAGGCCAGTGTTTGTACTCACAAGTATTGTGAGCCTTCTCAGATGTTCTTGGCTTTATTTTACTTTCAATCTCTTGGTGATGTCATACCTTGACTGGGTTGCCCCTATACTTCTGAGTTTGGATAGTACCATACTTTATCCTCCCTCAGTGCCTGTTTTCTATAGGGTTTAGAGTAAAGAAGATGTTTTAACAATTTGTTGTAGAAGTTATCAAAAAGTTTGAAAAAAATAAAGACATTGAATGTGCAGAATAAAGGTGCTGATCACTTCAACCATGATTAACGCACAGAGATATTGACTTATGGAATTGGGAAGAGACATACTCTAGAATATTCAGTGTGAATAGTAAATGTGAATGTTTCATGCAAGGAAGATAGAAAATTACAATTGCAAAAGCTATTGTAGTATGTCTATAAAAAACAAAGGATGTATTATTGATTCTCATTCCACAGGATAACAGATGTAGGTACTTATATACGTAATTAAAACTATTTTAATAAAGAAATAATGCTTTGCTGTTTTTCATTTAGTTGCTACAACACCAGCACCATGAAAAAGTGGAGGCTGTAGTAAACAGAATAATAATTCCCCAAAGATGCCAAGTCCTAATTCCCAGAACCTGTAAATATGTTTTGTTACATGGCAAGGGAAAATTAAGGTTGGAGATGGATTCCTTAGTATAAGGAGATTATAGTGGATTTTCTGGGTGGGCACAATATAATTTAAATGGTCCTTTAAAGTGAAAGAGAAAGGTAGGAGAGGAGATCTGAATCAGAAAGAGATTTGGAGATGTTGCCATTGAAGATAGAGGAAGGAGCCATAAGTCAAGAAATACAGGTGGTCATTAGAAGCTGGAAAAGGCAAGAGGATGAATTTTCCCATAGTGTCCCCAGAAGGAACTCACCCTTGCTGATGCTTTGATTTTAGTCCAATGAGACACATTTTGGATTTTGGACCTTCAGACGTGTGAGATAATACTTCTGTGTTAAGACATTAATTTTGTGGCAGTTTGTAAGAACACCCATAGGAAACTGCTATTTTCTCTCAGAATATAAATACAGAGGTCATATGATGATCATGTTAATTCTTTGGTTTCAGAGAGTAAGGTAAGGTATTAACCCTCATGACATGAGCCTATACCAGGGACCTAGATTATCTAGCCCGTATATATTTCTACAAATGATCCCACCAGTGCTGGAACTACTCACAAACCCACTGTATAACTGTTAAATACACTAGATGTAGGGGGTTGATACTGATGCAACCACAAGGGAAAGATGCTTACTGTTTAAAGTTACAAGAACAACTGGACGATTTGATAAAATTCAGCAAGAATATTTTGATCACTATGTGTCGATAACATTATAAAGGGATATAATCATGGAGAAACAATAAAGAACTGTGAATAAAAAATGCATAACTCAAGATGTTTATTGATACAAGGTCAAACTATATGCCATAATTAATATCACAAGTATTTAGAATATGGAAATATTACTGTCAGCTGGGGACATTAAGGCAAAATACATACTGTGGAAGAAAATGGTTCCAAGACGAATCTTGGAATATAATTGGATTTATATTGATATTAGTTAAAGAGTGGGCATGAATCCTGCCTTAAGTTTTGTTCCTTAAGAAACAATGAGAGAGAGGACTGGGGTTCGAGGAAGATGGCTGCGTAGGAGGATGCTGGGCTCACCGCGCGTCCTGCTGATCACTTAGATTCCACCTACACATGCCCAACTAACCCAGAAAACCACCAGAAGACTAGCAGAATGGAGTCTACGGAGCCAAGCGCAGACCAGAGGCCCATGGAAGAGGGTAGGAAGGGCAGCGAGGGGGTGCACGCTCCACAGACTGGCTGGAGGGAGCTGGGGCGGAGGGGCAGCCTGCCGGCCAAGCAGAGCCCCCGAGTCTGGCTTGCAAAAGCTGAGGGGCCAGACGGAGTGTGTTCCAACAGCAAGCGCGACTTAGCATCTGGGAGGTCATAAGTTAACAGCTCTGCTCAGAAAGCGGGAAGGCTGGAGGACAAAGGGAGGGAGAGTTGCTGAGCCCCCGGACGACACAGCTCAGTTTGTTGGGGAACAAAGGCGCTCACCAGCGCCATCTCCCTCGCCCATCCCCCAGCCAAAATCCCAAAGGGAACCAGTTCCTGCCAGGGAACTTGCTTGGTCAGCGCAAACACCCAACACTGTGCTTCTGCAGAGCCAACCCTCCGGCAGCAGGTCTGACTCCCTCCCACTGCCACAGGGCCCCTCCTGAAATGGATCACCTAAGGAGAAGCAAGCTAAGCCTGCCCCTCCTGCCCCTGTGCACCTTGCCTACCCACCCCAGCTAATACACCAGAGCCCCAGCACCACAAGCCTGGCAGTGTGCAAGTAGCCCAGACGGGCCACGCCACCCCACAGTGAATCCTGCCCCTAGGAGAGGGGAAGAAAAGGCACACACCAGTCTGACTGTGGCCCCAGCGGTGGGCTGGAGGCAGATGTCAGGTCTGACTGCGACTCCGCCCACCAACTCCAGTTATACACCACAGCACAGGGGAAGTGCCCTGCAGGTTCGCACCACTCCAGGGACTATCCAAAATGACCAAACAGAAAAATTCCCCTCAAAAGAATCACCAGGAAATAACAGCTAATGAACTGATCAAAAAGGATTTAAATAATATAACAGAAAGTGAATTTAGATAAATGGTCATAAAATTAATCGCTGGACTTGAAAACAGTATAGAGGACAGCAGAGAATCTCTTGCTACAGAGATCAAGAGACTAAGGAACAGTCAGGAGGAGCTGAAAAACATTTTAAACGAGCTACAAAATAAAATGGAAATGACCACGGCTCAGATTGAAGAGGCAGAGGAGAGAATAGGTGAACTAGAAGATAAAATTATGGAAAAAGAGGAAGCTGAGAAAAAGAGAGATAAAATATCCAGGAGTATGAGGGGAAAATTAGAGAACTAAGTGATGCACTAAAAAGAAATAATATACGCATAATTGGTATCCCAGAGGAGGAAGAGAGAGGGAAAGGTGCTGAAGGGGTACTTGAAGAAATCATAGCTGAGAACTTCCCTGAACTGGGGAAGGAAAAAGGCATTGAAATCCAAGAGGCACAGAGAACTCCCTTCAGACGTAACTTGAATCGATCTTCTGCACGACATATCATAGTGAAACTGGCAAAATACAAGGATAAAGAGAAAATTCTGAAAGCAGCAAGGGGTAAACGTGCCCTCACATATAAAGGGAGACCTATAAGACTCGTGACTGATCTCTCTTTTGAAACTTGGCAGGCCAGAAAGGATTGGCACGAGATCTTCAATGTATTGAACAGAAAAAATATGCAGCCGAGAATCCTTTATCCAGCAAGTCTGTCATTTAGAATAGAAAGAGAGATAAAGGTCTTCCCAAACAAACAAAAGCAGAAGGAATTTGTCACCACTAAACCAGCCCTACAAGAGATCCTAAGGGGGATCCTGTGAGACAAAGTACCAGAAACATCTCTACAAGCATAAAACATACAGACATCACAATGACTCTAAACCCGTATCTTTCTATAATAACACTGAATGTAAATGGATTAAATGTGCCAACCAAAAGACATAGGGTATCAGAATGGATAAAAAAACAAGACCCATCTATTTGCTGTCTACAAGAGACTCATTTTATTTTATTTTTTTTTTTTTAATTTTTTTTCCAACGTTTATTTATTTTTAAGACAGAGAGAGGCAGAGCATGAACGGGGGAGGGGCAGAGAGAGAGGGAGACACAGAATCAGAAGCAGGCTCCAGGCTCTGAGCCATCAGCCCAGAGCCTGACGCGGGGCTCGAACTCATGGACCGCGAGATCGTGACCTGGCTGAAGTCGGACGCTTAACCGACTGCGCCACCCAGGTGCCCCTACAAGAGACTCATTTTAGATCTGAGGACACCTTTAGATTGAGAGTGAAGGGATGGAGAACTATTTATCATGCTACTGGAAGCCAAAAGAAAGCTGGAGTAGCCATACTTATATCAGACAAACTAGACTTTAAATTAAAGGCTGTAACAAGAGATGAAGAAGGGCATTATATAATAATTACAGTGTCTATCCATCAGGAAGAGCTAACAGTTATAAATGTCTATGCGCCAAATACGGGAGCCCCCAAATATATAAAACAATTACTCATAAACAGAAGCAACCTTATTGATAAGAATGTGGTAATTGCTGGGGACTTTAACACTCCACTTACAGAAATGGATAGATCATCTAGACATACGGTCAATAAAGAAACAAGGGCCCTGAATGAGACATTGGATCAGATGGACTTGACAGATATATTTAGAACTCTGCATCCCAAAGCAACAGAATATACTTTCGTCTCGAGTGCACATGGAACATTCTCCAAGATAGATGATATACTGGGTCACAGAACAGCCCTTCATAAGTATACAAGAATTGAGATCATACCATGCATACTTTTAGACCACAATGGTATGAAGCTTGAAATCAACCACAGGAAAAAGTCTGGAAAGCCTCCAAAAGCATGGAGGTTAAAGAACACCCTACTAACGAATGAGTGGGTCAACCAGGCAATTAGAGAAGAAATCAAAAAATATATGGAAACAAGTGAAAATGAAAATACAACAATCCAAATGCTTTGGGATGCAGCGAAGGCAGTCCTGAGAGGAAAATACATCACAATCCAGGCCTACCTCAAGAAACAAGAAAAAATCAAATACAAAATCTAACAGCACACCTAAAGGAAATAGAAGCAGAACAGCAAAGGCAGCCTAAACCCAGCAGAAGAAGAGAAATAATAAAGATCAGAGCAGAAATAAACAATACAGAATCTAAAAAAACTGTAGAGCAGATCAACGAAACCAAGAGTTGGTTTTTTGAAAAAATAAACAAAATTGACAAACCGCTAGCCAGGCTTCTCAAAAAGAAAAGGGAGATGACCCAAATAGATAAAATCATGAATGAAAATGGAATTATTACAACCAATCCCTCAGAGATACAAGCAATTATCAGGGAATACTATGAAAAATTATATGCCAACAAATTGGACAACCTGGAAGAAATGGACAAATTCCTGAACACCCACACTCTTCCAAAACTCAATCAGGAGGAAATAGAAAGCTTGAACAGATCCATAACCAGCGAAGAAATTGAATCGGTTATCAAAAATCTCCCAACAAATAAGAGTCCAGGACCAGATGGCTTCCCAGGGGAGTTCTACCAGACGTTTAAAGCAGAGATAATACCTATCCTTCTCAAGCTATTCCAAGAAATAGAAAGGGAAGGTAAACTTCCAGACTCATTCTATGAAGCCAGTATTACTTTGATTTCTAAACCAGACAGAGACCCAGTAAAAAAAGAGAACTACAGGCCAATATCCCTGATGAATATGGATGCAAAAATTCTCAATAAGATACTAGCAAATCGAATTCAACAGCATATAAAAAGAATTCTTCACCATGATCAAGTGGGATTCATTCCTGGGCTGCAGGGCTGGTTCAACATTCGCAAATCAATCAACGTGATACATCACATTAATTAAAGAAAAGATAAGAACCATATGATCCTGTCAATCGATGCAGAAAAGGCCTTTGACAAAATCCAGCACCCTTTCTTAATAAAAACCCTTGAGAAAGTCGGGATAGAAGGAACATACTTAAAGATCATAAAAGCCATTTATGAAAAGCCCACAGCTAACATCATCCTCAACGGGGAAAAACTGAGAGCTTTTTCCCTGAGATCAGGAACACGACAGGGATGCCCACTCTCACCGCTGTTGTTTAACATAGTGTTGGAAGTTCTAGCATCAGCAATCAGACACCAAAAGGAAATCAAAGGCATCAAAATTGGCAAAGATGAAGTCAAGCTTTCACTTTTTGCAGATGACATGATACTATACATGGAAAATCCGATAGACTCCACCAAAAGTCTGCTAGAACTGATACATGAATTCAGCAAAGTTTCAGGATACAAAATCAATGTACAGAAATCAGTTGCATTCTTATACACTAACAATGAAGCAACAGAAAGACAAATAAAGAAACTGATCCCATTCACAATTGCACCAAGAAGCATAAAATACCTAGGAATAAATCTAACCAAAGATGTAAAAGAATCTGTATGCTGAAAACTATAGGAAGCTTATGAAGGTAATTGGAGAAGATATAAAGAAATGGAAAGACATTCCCTGCTCATGGATTGGAAGAATAAATATTGTCAAAATGTCAATACTACCCAAAGCTATCTACACATTCAATGCAATCCCAATCAAAATTGCACTAGCATTCTTCTTGAAACTACAACAAGCAATCCTAAAATTCATATGGAACCACAAAAGGCCCCGAATAGCCAAAGGAATTTTGAAGAAGTCCAAAGCAGGAGGCATCACAATCCCAGACTTTAGCCTCTACTACAAAGCTCTAATCATCAAGACAGCATGGTATTGGCACGAAAACAGACACATAGACCAATGGAATAGAATAGAAACCCCAGAACTAGACCCACAAAAGTATGGCCAACTCATCTTTGACAAAGCAGGAAAAAACATCCAATGGAAAAAAGACAGTCTCTTTAACAAATGGTGCTGGGAGAACTGGACAGCAACATGCAGAAGGTTGAAACTAGACCACTTTCTGACACCATTCACAAAAATAAACTCAAAATGGTAAATGACCTGAATGTGAGACAGGAAACCATCAAAACCCTAGAGGAGAAAGCAGGAAAAGACCTCTCTGACCTCAGCCGTAGCAATCTCTTACTCAATACATCCCCAAAGGCAAGGGAATTAAAAGCAAAAGTGAATTACTGGGACCTTATGAAGATAAAAAGCTTCTGCACAGCAAAGGAAACAACCAACAAAACTAAAAGGCAACCAACGGAATGGGAAAAGATATTTGCAAATGACATATCGGACAAAGGGCTTGTATCTAAAATCTATAAAGAGCTCACCAAACTCCACACCCGAAAAACAAATAACCCAGTGAAGAAATGGGCAGAAAACATGAATAGACACTTCTCTAAAGGAGACATCCGGATGGCCAACAGGCACATGAAAAGATGTTCAGCGTCGCTCCTTATCAGGGAAATACAAATCAAGACCACACTCAGGTATCACCTCACACCAGTCAGAGTGGCCAAAATGAACAAATCAGGAGACTATAGATGCTGGAGAGGATGTGGAGAAACGGGAACCCTCTTGCACTGCTGGTGGGAATGCAAATTGGTGCAGCCAGTCTGGAAAACAGTGTGGAGGTTCCTCAGAAAATTAAAAATAGACCTACCCTATGACCCAGCAATAGCACTGCTAGGAATTTACCCAAGGGATACAGGAGTACTGATGCATAGGGGCACTTGTACCCCAATGTTTATAGCAGCACTCTCAACAATAGCCAAATTATGGAAAGAGCCTAAATGTCCATCAACTGATGAATGGATAAAGAAATTGTGGTTTATATACACAATGGAGTACTACATGGCAATGAGAAAGAACGAAATATGGCCCTTTGTAGCAACGTGGATGGAACTGGAGAGTCTGTTGCTAAGTGAAATAAGCCATACAGAGAAAGACAGATACCATATGTTTTCACTCTTAAGTGGATCCTGAGAAACTTAACAGAAACCCATAGGGGAGGGGAAGGAAAAAAAAAAAAAAAGAGGTTAGAGTGGGAGAGAGCCAAAGCATAAGAGACTCTTAAAAACTGAGAACAAACTGAGGGTTGATGGGGGATGGGAGGGAGGGGAGGGTGGGTGATGGGTATTGAGGAGGGCACCTTTTGGGATGAGCACTGGGTGTTGTATGGAAACCAATTTGACAATAAATTTCATATATTGAAATATATATATATATATATAGACAATGAGATAGAATTTAAGTTTAAGGGGTTTATTTGAGAGTTTATAGAAGAAGGAAGAGGGGGGAACTGAGATAGGAAAGAGAACTCCAATAAAAGATGTTTTATTGAGCAAATTAGTGTTGTGGATGACTGTATGTCAATCCTGCTAGGGTACACTGGAAATTAATTTGCATATGCCTCAGAGATTCCCCAGTCAAGGATTAAGAGAGCTGTGGTATTTCTCAAACTCCTCATTTCATAACTTCTTCAGAATTGTTTTTGAATGACTGACCTCCCCAGAAAGTCAGACTTGAGCCTTGCTTGCAAGCAGAGCAAATTCCCATATCCTTAAAAAAGATGTGTAAGAATTTCTTATACTAAGAAGCCTTCAGTCAGAATTTACATGTGAGTGCCAGGTAGATACAGGCAGAGAAAGTACCAGTAGCATTTACTGTTGCATAGTTCAGCATCCATTCATTTCCATCCTTCACTGTCATTGAAAAAGTGATATTGTGTTATAGTTACTCAAAAGAAAAAAACCCCAGAAAGATTAGTGGGATAAGATATAGTCTCTATTGTTTCAGTACTCAAGGGCCTAACATTTATCTTTCTCCTCTAGTATCCATTCTAGACTTCCTTTTCTGGGTTATTAGTTCTGCTGGTGCAGGTACTTGGCCAGTAGAACAACCAACTTCATTCCTAAGAAATTTAAGCTCTTGGTTTCTGTGAAAACTTACTTTCTTCAAGAGCTTTGGTAAAGGTCTTGTTTCTTATTAGGCTGTGGTAGCTGCAACTGCACATGTATAATACAAGAGAGGGAATCACCAGCAAATCCTTTGTGGTATGGACTCATTGTTCTCATTATATCACAACAATCAGATATACTAAGGGCAATCAGGATCAATTACCTTTGCAATAATAGTAACTAATATCTTTGCCTTTATGGAAATCCTAAATTATTCAGGTGACACTTATAAGTGTAGTAAACTGTAGCTGTGTTCTCTCAAAGCAGCTTTCCATCCCTCTGGGAAACATTTTACCTCTAACCCTTCAGTCTGAAGATGTATATATGGAAGGTGCAGACTCCCAAGAGGGTCTTCAGTAGTCATGGAGAGAGAGACCACTCCTACTTTAATCCTTTGATCCCTGGGCATGTGTATTCTGCCTGTTGGGAACACAGTATTATTTGGTAGCTGTTAATGCCAAGTATATACCATATATAGAACCATAGACTGACAGGGGTTTATCCCTAGCTGGAACATTAGTTGCGTCAAAGAAGTAATTCTAACATTGAATCAGGTTAGCAGTTTTCAGGTTACTTGCTATGTGATTTGACCAGAAGATACTTGAATTATCTATTGTTACATATCCTTTGTCAAAAAAATGAGTCCCTTGGTCTCTGGTAAGGTGAGATAATGGTAAATCAGACCCTCTGTGAGCACATAGTAACAGTGGTAGCCAAGGACCTGTGGGCATTTTATAATAGTATCTGGATATGTGTTGATCTCCATAAGAACACGATGATTCCCTTCTAGGATAGAAAGGATCCCATTTAATCAACTTGTCTAAAGTGGCAAGCTTGGTCTCCTCAAGCTTTAGTAACATACTAAAGGTCTAGTTTCAGTATCTGTTGCTGACTATTCAGTCAGCAGTAGCAATAGCTATACCTGTTGTGGTGACTGGCAGTCAAGCCTGTTGGTCCCATGCAGACCCTATATTCTGCCTCCAGATTTCTCTATCCATGGATCCATTGTGCTCTCACTGGCATGATAGAAAAAAAGATGGCTGACTTCCATTGAACATGCCATTCTGTCTTCCTGGTTGTTTAGTATATTTTATGTGAAGGATGCTTTCTGGTGAGCCTTTATGTGAGTGGCAGATTCACATACTTTGTACCCACTCTCAGGACTCAATTCACATGCTTCTTCACCATATATCTTTATTCCAATTCCAACTGTTACTTCCCCCATGGTTCTATGTATATTCCTGTATAAGGCCATCTCTTCACATAAAATTTATAACTAGGTAGACTGCTTGAAGATCTGCCCAACGAAGCTTTCCTTTAACCACTGTTTCTCAAGACCACTCCTGTGTTTCTAGTAGCCCTTGATTTCTGCTTTGTTAACATATTTATTCAACTCATTTCTGAACAAAACCCTAATATTTTCTTCTTCTGTCAACTGGCCGTGACAATAATAACTATCCCAACAAAGCTATGGATGTGAACTTAAGGAGAGGTGTCAGGTCAGTGACAAGTGATGAGTCAATGACAAGTGACAAAGGGGTCTAGACCACTTTTGTGTTCTTTATATCTTTTTAGGCCTGGGTTCAAATGTACCAGTCCCACCTTATAACATGGTAATCAGACAATATCCATTTCATAATGTGTATCTATGGTCATGTACACATTTGATACACCATAGTCAGGTTTTTCAGTACTTACGGGACTTCTTTATGCTTTGCACTGAAATTTTCCTGTCAGGGATTGCCAGAGACTCAACATAAAATATTTGATTTTGTCTACAATATGTGATGGTCTCACTCACATACACCATCTCTCATCTACACTACCACTACATATAGGTCACTTTTGTAAATATATGTAACATATAAATCTGTATTTCTTAATATTTTCCCCATAGCCAGTATCACTTGATTCTTCCTTTTCCTGCTTTCTACTTCCCAGGTTCTTCAACTTTATATTTGCATTTTGTCAAAGTTATTGACATTTTTGTTATGTATTATTAATATGTAAAATATATTCAGGGCAGTCAATTTGTGCATTTTATATTTTGTTCTCTAAGTTTAGATTGCCACACCCTTTTGTTTCATTCAAGGGATAATCCTTTTAGTGCAAAGGTGGAATCAATTTTCCATTATCCATTGCTTGGATTTTACCATATTGTCTATCATCATAGAGCTGGGTATTAGAGGATAGAATGTTTACAGGTTGGGGAAGAAGTAAGCCAGAATTGTTTCCACAATTCTAAAATGAAAGGTTCAGTTAGGAGGATCTCTAATTGTTTTCAGTTCTAATATTATAGGACTTTGAACAGAATTATTCTGTTAAATCTAATTTTATGTTATTCTAGTTAGCTTCTAGCCAATTGAACACAATAAGTTTTTCACCACCCAGAATTCCAAATGTATCCAGAAAATAAATTATATGTTCTTTCTAGCTAGCTAGCTATATCATCTATCTACCATCTATCTATCTGTAGACACATTGAGCTATAAGTTAACTAGAGCATCCTTATCTTCACAGATAATTCCAGAACTATGGAATCTTTTGTTGTACATAGTCTAAATGATAAGATATCATATACTACAAACTCACATATTTTGCTCTTTTAAACGTATTTTGCTCTTTTAAACCTTCCAAGACATCTAATAAATAAGCTGAGCTGTATTCCCAACTGAATTATGTGCTTGATTCAAAATATGTGGAGGTCTTCCAAATACTTTTTCAGTGGAGATACTGTGGGGTGCCTTGATTTACCCTTCATCTTGCATGGGATATTTCTGTATGCCCTTAGACATTGGACATTTAAAACCTTCAGTAATTTGATAGGCCTCAGTCTTTAGGGGGTTGATATCCCACAACCAACATGCTTGTATCTTACCAGAGGATCCAGAACAGTTTCTATTTTTTGCTGACCAGTTTTGACTAACATCATAATTATTCAATAGAATTGGCTTGAGAGGAAAAATACTAATCTTGATCTTAAAATTTTATTCCATTAAAAAATGAGGAGTTAATATAAGTGAAAACTTTTTCTACTTTAAATTTTGCTTTTTTTAATAGAAATATTCTTTTCTTCTCAGAGTAATGATGCTTATTTGGTAATAAGTTATTTTCCCCTTTACCCCTTGGAATGTCTTATAGAAACTAAGTTCGTGGATACGACTTTAGTATAACTTTTGCACCTGTAGATATTTTGCTGTGCAAATGAGTTTGCAGATGCATGACCAGAAACTCTTGCTTACATCAAGTATAAATCTAATCTTAGTACAAATGGCAGTTGAGACCATTATGTGCACAAGCTTTTCATTATTTAGAGCATAGTTTCTTTGCCCTGTAAACACTTGACATAAAATATTTGGTTGGAGGTAATATTCTCATCCATCTTGATATATGCAACTTACTGAAGCAGTAAGCATAGGGTACTGACTATTTTTTCTTCTGATGATGAACTTTCCCCCCAATTATGTATTTATTATAGCTATATTTTTCTGACTATACATAATATCATGCCAGTGAAATATAAATTTATATTTTTGCAAAAACTAATTTGTACCATGCCAGTTAGAGATAAAAATGATAGGAAATAAAACAAGGAGGGAAGATTATTTTGTACAGGTATATTTTAAAAATTCTGAACAAATCACTACTGACATGATTTGCTTTAAAAAAAACAATAATGAAATACTAAAGTAAATATTAAAGATCACATAGCTCATAAATACTAAAAACTCATAATTAGAATCCTAACTTTATATTGGCATTAGTGCTTATATGGTACATAAACTTATAGAGGTTACTTAGGTTCTAAGCATCTGGGTTGTATTATCTATAGAATGATGGTATTGAGAATGCTTATCTCAAAGGATGGTATTCAGGAATAAAAGAGAGACTATAATTTTTCATGTGGTATACCATGCAAAAGAAAAGTTTATAAAACTAAAATGTAACAGAATTTATTTGAGTGCTATCCAAATATATAACTCCTCTTCTTGTAATATATTACTTTAAAATATAACATATTTTAAAGATATCCATTATATATATATATATATATGTATGTATATATATATAAATTTTAAAAAGATAGAATTTCTTTATCATTTTTTAAATTTAAAGTCAAGTTAGTTAACATACAGGGTAGTATTGGTTTCAAGAGTAGAACCCAATGATTCAACATTTACATATAACATGCAATGCTCATGCCAACAGACGCCCTTCTTATTGCCCATCACCCATTTAGCCCATCCCTCACCCAACACCCTCCAGCAACCCTCAGTTGGTTCTCTGTATTTAAGAGTCTCTTATCGTTTGCCTCCCTCTCTGCTTTTATGTTATTTTTCCTTCCCATCCCTTATGTTCATCTGTTTTGTTTCCTAAATTCCATCTGTGAGTGAAATCGTATGTTCTACATACTGTTCTCCCCAGTGGCTGTACCAGTTTGCATTTTCATCAACAGTGCAAAAGGGTTCCTGTTTCTCTGCATCCTTGCCAACATCTGTTGTTGCCTGGGTTGTTCATTTCAGCCATTGTCGGAGGTGTGAGGAGACATCTCATTGCGGTTTGATTTGTATTTCCCTGATGATGAGTGATGTTGACCATCTTATCATGTCTGTTAGTCATGTGAATGTCTGCTTCAGTAAAGTTTATATTTATGTCTTCTGCCCATTTCTTTATCGGATTATTTGTCTTTTGGGTGTTGAGTTTGATAAGTTCTTTATAGATTTGGGATACTAAGCCTTTATCCACTATGTCATTTGCAAACATCTTCTACCATTTTGTCTGTTACCTTTTGGTTGTTGATTGTTTCCTGTGCTGTGCAAAAGCTTTTTATCTTGATGAGGTCCCAACAGTTCATTTTGTTTTTATTTTCTTGCCTCCCGAGACATGTATAGTAAGTTGCTGCAGCCTAGGTCAAAGAGATTGCTGCCTGTTTTCTTTTGTAGGATTTTGATGGTTTCCTGTCTTACACTTAGGTCTTTCATCCATCTTGAGTTTATTTTTGTGTATGCTGTAAAAAGTGGTCCAGATTCATTCTTCTGCATGCTGCTGTCCAGTTTTTCCAGCACCATTTGCTGAAGAGAATGTCTTTTTCTCATTGGATACTCCTTCCTGCTTTGTCAATGATTAGATGGCCATATGTTTGTGGGTCCATTTCTGGGTTCTCTATTCTGTTCCATTGGTCTATGTGTCTGTTTTTTGTGCCAGTACCACACTGTCTTGGTGATTATAGCTTTATAATACAACTTAAGTCCAGAATTGTGATGCCTCCAGCTTTGCTTTCCTTTTTCAAGATTAATTTGGTTATACAGGGCCTTTTCTGGTTTCATACAAATTTTAGGATTATTTGTCATAACTATGTGAAGAATGCTGGTGTTATTTTGGTAAGGATTGCATTGAATATGTATATTGCCTTGGGTAGTATAGACATTTTCACATTTGTTCTTCCAATCTATGAGCATGAAATGTGTTTCCATTTCCTTGTCTTCTTCAGTTTCTTTCATAAGTTTTCCATAGTTTTCAACATACAGATCTTTTACCACTCTGGTTAGGTTTATTCCTAGGTATCTTATGGTTTTTGGTGCAAATTGTAAATGGGATAAATTCCTTGATTTGTTTTTTTGCAGCTTCATTATTGGTCGATAGAAATGCAACCGGTTTCTGTACATTGATTTTATAACCTGAGACTAAGCTGAATTCACATATCAGTTCTAGCAGATTTTTGGTGGAGTCTTTTGGATTTTCCATGTAGAGTATCTGATTATCTTTATTTTTGCATTGATAGACTTTAATACATTTCCGCCATATTTCATTGTTAATGTAATTTATCTAATTTTTGGTGATTACTCAAACATATTGTCTTCTTTTAAAATATTATTCTGAATAACTAACATGAAGTAATTTCTTTGATGTTTCAAACTAACATGTAAAATGGTCAATGATCATCTACAGTGAATTATTTCAAATACCTAGCTTTATATATACATATGTTCCTCTTATAGTAAAGTAATAAAATTCTTGTTGACCATTTTTCAATACAATAATAATTCGATAGATGCAAGAGACTTACAAATAATTAAGCACCACCTAAATTACCACTTTATTCTATCTGCTATCAATTTAAGAATAGGATGAAGAACACAAAAGCAAAGTGTTTTAAATTATGTATACATTATTATGTACTTGTTTCTATTAAATCTCTGTATAACCTACAAAATCATATATTATGGCTCAGATAGCATTATAATTGTTTTCATAAATTGCATGTGTTTCTGAATTGGTTTTTATTCTGTAAGTGGAAAAAATATTTTTTATTATCTGACAATGAGTTTCATAATTAAATTTGAAAAGTGCATTTCTGTACAATCAATGAGTTTCAGTTACTTTCCCAGTATTAGAGTATTTCCTTTGATACATATATTGAACTTGAAGTCCTTGATCCCCAGTTCTCTTATGACTTCATGACACTATATAATACTGAAGAATAAAACACTTTGAATTTATAGAATATAACAAAATACAGCTGAGAGGATATATATTTTTTAATGATACACTTGTATAGATTTATCATGCACATCTAACATAAGTATAGGGAAACAAACAATTTTAAGTGAAATTTTATATTTGTAACATGCCTGTAAGTTGAAAACATAAGCACTATAATTAGGCAAAACTTGTCAGAGTAATACTCAAACTTTTTTCCTTATCTGTAAAGGAGGTAGAGTTTTAATAAATCAGAAGCTGTTCTATGTGCACACATGTTCTATCTTCACCAAAATGGTCAACAGGAATTTAATTACTTTTTATCAGATAAATATCTCTTAAGACATAAATATCTACTATCAGGAAATAACCCAAAACAATTCATTTTGGATCGATCACTGAATATAAGTCAAATATCTAGAGTATCTAAGAAAGGAAAAAAAAAGAAGAAAGAAAAAGCAGCTATGCCCTTGACCCCAAAGTGAGAGATTCCACAGTTCACTACCACTATTCTCAAAGTATACCCTCTATTACACTTTATGTAGATAAACTCTTAGTGATTTTCACTTCAAGACTGTTTGTTCATATCATCTATAGTAACTGTCAAGATAAATTAAAAATTCCAGAACATGACATCTAAATAAAATGGGAGCTATATTTATGCTAGCTATTTCAGCACATCATGTTATAAATTTCTTCACTCAAAAATGGAATGTTTTTACTGGTAAGAGACAGATAAATGACTGTATTCTATGGAAAACATAATAAGTTTTGGCCTTAATCATTCATTCATCATATCATAACATATTATAAAAGATAAATGTATGTGTCGTCCAAAGAAAATCTGTGATTTTGGCATAGCTTTTAGATAATAAAAATGTTATTTTAACTAAAGTACTTCTCTATTTAGATATTTGAATTAAAAATTTAAAACATATATGTAAACTCATTTAAAAGTATCAGAATTTCTATGCAGAACATTGTCAGAGTGGTCAAAGGTGACCTTTAGAAGTCTACAATATGCAATACTTTATTCATAAGTATTTAAGTCAATTGGACTTGATGTAGAGTAAATACTTAGAAAGTTAGTTAAAATACTTCTGGTATTAATAATGGTCATAAAATTAAATTATTAACAATTCTATGTGTTATTTAATCCTTAAAGAGAAGAAAAATGATCTGTAAATTAAGTCACTATGTGTATCATAGCATATATTTAATGTTGGGGTTATGTAGTAGGAGAATTTCAGGGTCTTTCTTGGTTTAATCTATATTAAATAATTAGCTTGTACGAGTAGAAAATAATGTGGTCTTTCTAAAATTCTTTTCCAAAACCAATATAGATCAGATATTATATATTAGGCTTCTGTACTAATTTTTTTACTAGTTTCTCCCTACATAAATTCATCCTGCAGGTTGTTCATTAAGATATTTAAAAAAGTATTGTTTATTTTTCTCTACATTAAGCTTTGAATTCTTTGATGGCAGAGATGAGATTTTTGCAATACTTAGTACACTAGTCAGTATATCATACATACTCAAAGGATTTTATGTGTAAGAGGTGTTGTGTGCCATATTAGAAAGAAAGGCCAAGTATAAGCAATGGTTAATTGTAAGACAATATATTCCATGCAAATAGTAATAAAAAGATACTTG
Organism: Lynx canadensis; assembly: GCF_007474595.2. Taxonomy (NCBI): domain Eukaryota; kingdom Metazoa; phylum Chordata; class Mammalia; order Carnivora; family Felidae; genus Lynx; species Lynx canadensis. Next base: position 149,148,806 of record NC_044303.2, on the reverse strand, counting down.
GTATGACTATATTAATATCATACAAAATAAATTTTTCTTTCTTTTTTAAAAATTTTATTTGATTTATTTTTTAAATTTACATTTAAGTTAGTTAGCATATAGCGCAACAATAATTTCAGAAGTAGATTCCTTAATGCCCCTTACCCATTTAGCCCATCCCCCTCCTACAACCCCTCCAGTAACCTTCTGTTTGTTCTCCATATTTAAGAGTCTCTTATATTTTTGTCTCTCTCCCTGTTTTTATATTATTTTTGCTTCCCTTCCCTTATGTTCATCTGTTTTGTATCTAAAAGTCATCATATGAGTGAAGTCGTATGATATTTGTCTTTCTCTGACTAATTTCACTTAGCATAATACCCTCTAGTTCCACCCACGTAGTTGCAAATGTCAAGATTTCATTCTTTTAGATTGCCAACTAATACTTCATTGTATATATATATACCACATCTTTTTTATCCATTCATTCATCGATGTACATGTGGGCTCTTTCCATCCTTTGGTTATTGTTGATAGTGCTGCTATAAACATTGGGGTGCATGCGCCCCTTCAAAACAGCATACCTGTATCCTTTGGATAAATAGCTAGTACTGCAATTGCTGGTGCGTAGGATAGTTCTATTTTTAATTGTTTTGAGGAACCTCCATACTGTTTTCCAGAGTGGATGCACCAGTTTGCATTCCCACCAGCAGTGCAGAAGAGATCCTTTTTCTCCACATCCTTGCTAACATCTCTTATTACCTGTGTTGTTAGCGTTAACCATTCTGACAGGTGTGAAGTGGTATCTTATTGTGGCTTTGATTTGTATTTCCCTGATGATGAGTGATGTGGAGCATTTTTTCATGTGTCGGTTGGCTATCTGGATATTTTCCTGGAGAAGTGTCTATTCATGTCTTTTGCTCATTTTTTCACTGGATTATTTGTTTTTTGGGTGTTGAGTTTGATACATTCTTTATAGATTTTGTATACTAACCCTTTATCTGATGTGTCATTTGCAAATATCTTCTCCCCTTCCGACGGTTGCCTTTTATTTTTGCTGATTGTTTCCTTCACTCTGAATAAACTGAATATAATCACTGTGAAAACTCTAATGTCTTAAATTCAGAAATGGAGAAACTGATACCTAAATTATCATAAATTTCAGGGGCCACAATAGCCAAAATGATATTGAAAATGAAGAACAAAATTGGAGAACTCAACTTCCTCATTTAAATTCTTTGTACAAAGCCACAGTAATCAAAATAATGTTTATTGACATAAGGTTGGACATACAGACCATTAGAATTGAGATTCCAGAAATAAGCCCACATCTCAATGAATAATTGATTTAGAAAGGATACGAAGATCATTCAGTGGGGGAAAGAATGATCTCTGAAGCAAGTGGTGATAGGAAAACTGTATTTTCACATACAAAAAGTGAAGTTGGAGACTTCTCTTACCCCAAATACAAAAATTAACTCAAAACGGATCAAAGAGAGGAAGATGGCTGCGTAGGAGGATGCTGGGCTCACCGCGTGTCCTGCTGATCACTTAGATTCCACCTACACCTGCCTAAATAACCCAGAAAACCGCCAGAGGATTAGCAGAACGGAGTCACCGGACCCAAGTGCAGAAGAGAGGCCCACGGAAGAGGGTAGGAAGGGCGACGAGGCGGTGCTCGCTCCACGGACTGGCGGGAGGGAGCCGGGGCGGAGGGGCGGCTCGCCAGCCAAGCAGAGCCCTCGAGTCCGGCTTGCAAAAGCGGAGGGGCCTGACGGACTGTGTTCCGACAGCAAGCGCGACTTAGCGTCTGGGAGGTCATAAGTTAACAGCTCTACTCGGAAAGCGGGAAGGCTGGAGGACAAAGGGAGGGTGAGCTGCGGAGCCCCCGGACGGACGACAGAGCTCAGTTTGGCGGAGAACAAAGGCGCTCACCAGCGCCATCTCCCCCGCCCATCCCCCAGCCAAAATCCCAAAGGGAACCGGTTCCGGCCAGGGAAATTGCTCGCTCCGGGCAAACACCCAACTCTGTGCTTCTGCGGAGCCAAACCCCGGCAGCGGATCTGACTCCCTCCAGCTGCCACAGGGCCCTTCCTGAAGTGGATCACCTAAGGAGAAGCGAGCTAAGCCTGCCCCCCCCCCCCGCCGCCGTGCACCTTGCCTTCCCACCCCAGCTAATACGCCAGATCCCCAGCATCACAAGCCTGGCAGTGTGCAAGTAGCCCAGACGGGCCACGCCACCCCACAGTGAATCCCGCCCCTAGGAGAGGGGAAGAGAAGGCACACACCAGTCTGGCTGTGGCCCCAGCGGTGGGCTGGGGGCAGACATCAGGTCGGACTGCGGCCCCGCCCACCAACTCCAGTTATACACCACAGCACAAGGGAAGTGCCCTGCAGGCCCTCACCACACCAGGGACTATCCAAAATGACCAAGCGGAAGAATTCCCCTCAGAAGAATCTCCAGGAAATAACAACAGCTAATGAGCTGATCAAAAAGGATTTAAATAATATAACAGAAAGTGAATTTAGAATAATAGTCATAAAATTAATCGCTGGGCTGGAAAACAGCATACAGGACAGCAGAGAATCTCTTGCTACAGAGATCAAGAGACTAAGGAACAGTCACAAGGAGCTGAAAAACGATTTAAAGGAAATGCAAAACAAAATGCAAACCACCACGGCTCGGATGGAAGAGGCAGAGGAGAGAATAGGTGAACTAGAAGATAAAGTTATGGAAAAAGAGGAAGCTGAGAAAAAGAGAGATAAAAAAATCCAGGAGTATGAGGGGAAAATTAGAGAACTAAGTGATACACTAAAAAGAAATAATATACGCATAATTGGTATCCCAGAGGAGGAAGAGAGAGGGAAAGGTGCTGAAGGGGTACTTGAAGAAATAATAGCTGAGAACTTCCCTGAACTGGGGAAGGAAAAAGGCATTGAAATCCAAGAGGCACAGAGAACTCCCTTCAGACGTAACTTGAATCGATCTTCTGCACGACATATCATAGTGAAACTGGCAAAATACAAGGATAAAGAGAAAATTCTGAAAGCAGCAAGGGGTAAACGTGCCCTCACATATAAAGGGAGACCTATAAGACTCGTGACTGATCTCTCTTTTGAAACTTGGCAGGCCAGAAAGAATTGGCACGAGATTTTCAGGGTGCTAGACAGCAAAAATATGCAGCCGAGAATCCTTTATCCAGCAAGTCTGTCATTTAGAATAGAAGGAGAGATAAAGGTCTTCCCAAACAAACAAAAACTGAAGGAATTTGTCACCACTAAACCAGCCCTACAAGAGATCCTAAGGGGGACCCTGTGAGACAAAGTACCAGAGACATCACTACAAGCATAAAACATACAGACATCACAATGACTCTAAACCCGTATCTTTCTATAATAACACTGAATGTAAATGGATTAAATGCGCCAACCAAAAGACATAGGGTATCAGAATGGATAAAAAAACAAGACCCATCTATTTGCTGTCTACAAGAGACTCATTTTAGACCTGAGGACACCTTTAGATTCAGAGTGAGGGGATGGAGAACTATTTATCATGCTACTGGAAGCCAGAAGAAAGCTGGAGTAGCCATACTTATATCAGACAAACTAGACTTTAAATTAAAGGCTGTAACAAGAGATGAAGAAGGACATTATATAATAGTTACAGGGTCTATCCATCAGGAAGAGCTAACAATTATAAATGTCTATGCGCCGAATACCGGAGCCCCCAAATATATAAAACAATTACTCATAAACATAAGCAACCTTATTGATAAGAATGTGGTAATTGCAGGGGACTTTAACACCCCACTTACAGAAATGGATAGATCATCTAGACACACGGTCAATAAAGAAACAAGGGCCCTGAATGAGACATTGGATCAGATGGACTTGACAGATATATTTAGAACTCTGCATCCCAAAGCAACAGAATAGACTTTCTTCTCGAGTGCACATGGAACATTCTCCAAGATAGATCATATACTGGGTCACAAAACAGCCCTTCATAAGTTTACAAGAATTGAAATTATACCATGCATACTTTCAGACCACAATGGTATGAAGCTTGAAATCAACCACAGGAAAAAGTCTGGAAAGCCTCCAAAAGCATGGAGGTTAAAGAACACCCTACTAACGAATGAGTGGGTCAACCAGGCAATTAGAGAAGAAATCAAAAAATATATGGAAACAAACGAAAATGAAAATACAACAATCCAAACGCTTTGGGACGCAGCGAAGGCAGTCCTGAGAGGAAAATACATTGCAATCCAGGCCTATCTCAAGAAACAAGAAAAATCCCAAATACAAAATCTAACAGCACACCTAAAGGAACTAGAAGCAGAACAGCAAAGGCAGCCTAAACCCAGCAGAAGAAGAGAAATAATAAAGATCAGAGCAGAAATAAACAATACAGAATCTAAAAAAACTGTAGAGCAGATCAACGAAACCAAGAGTTGGTTTTTTGAAAAAATAAACAAAATTGACAAACCTCTAGCCAGGCTTCTCAAAAAGAAAAGGGAGATGACCCAAATAGATAAAATCATGAATGAAAATGGAATTATTACAACCAATCCCTCAGAGATACAAGCAATTATCAGGGAATACTATGAAAAATTATATGCCAACAAATTGGACAACCTGGAAGAAATGGACAAATTCCTAAACACCCACACGCTTCCAAAACCCAATCAGGAGGAAATAGAAAGCTTGAACAGACCCATAACCAGTGAAGAAATTGAATCGGTTATCAAAAATCTCCCAACAAATAAGAGTCCAGGACCAGATGGCTTCCCGGGGGAGTTCTACCAGACATTTAAAGCAGAGATAATACCTATCCTTCTCAAGCTATTCCAAGAAATAGAAAGGGAAGGAAAACTTCCAGACTCATTCTATGAAGCCAGTATGACTTTGATTCCTAAACCAGACAGAGACCCAGTAAAAAAAGAGAACTACAGGCCAATATCCCTGATGAATATGGATGCAAAAATTCTCAATAAGATACTAGCAAATCGAATTCAACAGCATATAAAAAGAATTATTCACCAAGATCAAGTGGGATTCATTCCTGGGCTGCAGGGCTGGTTCAACATTCGCAAATCAATCAACGTGATACATTACATTAACAAAAAAAAAAGAGAAGAACCATATGATCCTGTCAATCGATGCAAAAAAGGCCTTTGACAAAATCCAGCACCCTTTCTTAATAAAAACCCTTGAGAAAGTCGGGATAGAAGGAACATACTTAAAGATCATAAAAGCCATTTATGAAAAGCCCACAGCTAACATCATCCTCAACGGGGAAAAACTGAGAGCTTTTTCCCTGAGATCAGGAACACGACAGGGATGCCCACTCTCACCGCTGTTGTTTAACATAGTGCTGGAAGTTCTAGCATCAGCAATCAGACAACAAAAGGAAATCAAAGGCATCAAAATTGGCAAAGATGAAGTCAAGCTTTCGCTTTTTGCAGATGACATGATATTATACATGGAAAATCCGATAGACTCCACCAAAAGTCTGCTAGAACTGATACATGAATTCAGCAAAGTTGCAGGATACAAAATCAATGTCCAGAAATCAGTTGCATTCTTATACACTAACAATGAAGCAACAGAAAGACAAATAAAGAAACTGATCCCATTCACAATTGCACCAAGAAGCATAAAATACCTAGGAATAAATCTAACCAAAGATGTAAAGGATCTGTATGCTGAAAACTATAGAAAGCTTATGAAGGTAATTGAAGAAGATTTAAAGAAATGGAAAGACATTCCCTGCTCATGGATTGGAAAAATAAATATTGTCAAAATGTCAATACTACCCAAAGCTATCTACACATTCAATGCAATCCCAATCAAAATTGCACCAGCATTCTTCTCGAAATTAGAACAAGCAATCCTAAAATTCATATGGAACCACAAAAGGCCCCGAATAGCCAAAGGAATTTTGAAGAAGAAGACCAAAGCAGGAGGCATCACAATCCCAGACTTTAGCCTCTACTACAAAGCTGTCATCATCAAGACAGCATGGTATTGGCACAAAAACAGACACAGACCAATGGAATAGAATAGAAACCCCAGAACTAGACCCACAAACGTATGGCCAACTCATCTTTGACAAAGCAGGAAAGAACATCCAATGGAAAAAAGACAGCCTCTTTAACAAATGGTGCTGGGAGAACTGGACAGCAACATGCAGAAGGTTGAAAGTAGACCACTTTCTCACACCATTTACAAAAATAAACTCAAAATGGATAAAGGACCTAAATGTGAGACAGGAAACCATCAGAACCTTAGAGGAGAAAGCAGGAAAAGACCTCTCTGACCTCAGCCGTAGCAATCTCTTACTCGACACTTCCCCAAAGGCAAGGGAATTAAAAGCAAAAGTGAATTACTGGGACCTTATGAAGATAAAAAGCTTCTGCACAGCAAAGGAAACAACCAACAAAACTAAAAGGCAACCAACGGAATGGGAAAAGATATTTGCAAATGACATATCGGACAAAGGGCTAGTATCTAAAATCTATAAAGAGCTCACCAAACTCCACACCCGAAAAACAAATAACCCAGTGAAGAAATGGGCAGAAAACATGAATAGACACTTCTCTAAAGAAGACATCCAGATGGCCAACAGGCACATGAAAAGATGTTCAGCGTCGCTCCTTATCAGGGAAATACAAATCAAGACCACACTCAGGTATCACCTCACGCCAGTCAGAGTGGCCAAAATGAACAAATCAGGAGACTATAGATGCTGGAGAGGATGTGGAGAAACGGGAACCCTCTTGCACTGTTGGTGGGAATGCAAATTGGTGCAGCCGCTCTGGAAAGCAGTGTGGAGGTTCCTCAGAAAATTAAAAATAGACCTACCCTATGACCCAGCAATAGCACTGCTAGGAATTTATCCAAGGGATACAGGAGTACTGATGCATAGGGGCACTTGTACCCCAATGTTCATAGCAGCACTCTCAACAATAACCAAATTATGGAAAGAGCCTAAATGTCCATCAACTGATGAATGGATAAAGAAATTGTGGTATATATACACAATGGAATACTACGTGGCAATGAGAAAAAATGAAATATGGCCTTTTGTAGCAACGTGGATGGAACTGGAGAGTGTAATGCTAAGTGAAATAAGCCATACAGAGAAAGACAGATACCATATGGTTTCACTCTTATGTGGATCCTGAGAAACTTAACAGGAACCCATGGGGGAGGGGAAGGAAAAAAAAAAAAAAGACGTTAGAGTGGGAGAGAGCCAAAGCATAAGAGACTGTTAAAAACTGAGAACAAACTGAGGGTTGATGGGGGGTGGGAGGGAGGGGAGGGTGGGTGATGGGTATTGAGGAGGGCACCTTTTGGGATGAGCACTGGGTGTTGTATGGAAACCAATTTGTCAATAAATTTCATATAAAAAAAAAACAGATCAAAGACTGAAATATATGTCCTAAAATTATAAAAGTCTAAGAAGAATTCATAGGGGAGAAGTTCATGACTTTTGATTTCACAATGATTTCTTGGATATGACAATAAAAGTACAACCTGCAAAAGAAAAAAAAAACTAGATAAATTTCATCAATTAAAGTTTTGTGTATCAAAGGACATTATCAAGAAAGTCTATAAATTATATTCTATAAAAGAGAATTTATAGAATAGGAGACACTATGCAAACTATATATCTGATAAGGATCTATCACCTAAAATATGAAGAATTCTTACAACTGAAAAACAAAAGGACAATTCAATTTAAAAAGTGGGAAAAGTACATGAGTAGACTTTTCTTCAAAGAAGACATATAGTTTTCAACAAGCACATGAACAAAATACTTATTATCAGTGGTCATTAGGGAATGAAAATTAAAACCATAATGATCTACTCTTTCATACCCAACTAGGATCAAGATAATAAAATATACACATATGATGGCAAGCCACTCTGTAAAACAGTGTGGAGGTTCCTCAAAAAATTAAAAATAGATCTACCCTATGACCCAGCAATAGCACTACTAGGAATTTACCCAAGGGATACAGGAGTGCTTATGCATACGGGCACTTGTACCCCAATGTTTACAGCAGCACTTTCAACAATAGCCAAATTATGGAAAGAGCCTAAATGTCCATCAATTGATGAACGGATAAAGAGGTTGTGGTTTATATATACAATGGAATACTACGTGACAATGAGAAAGAGTGAAATATGGCCTTTTGTGACAATGTGGATGGAGCTGGAGAGTGTTATGCTAAGTGAAATAAGTCATACAGAGAAAGACAGATACCATATGTTTTCACTCTTATGTGGATCCTGAGAAACTTAACAGAAGACCATGGGGGAGTGGAAGGAAAAAAAAAGTTAGAGAGGGAGGGAGGCAAACCATAAGAGACTCTTAAAAACTGAGAACAAACCGAGGGTTGATGGGGGGTGGGAGGGAGGGGAGGGTGGGTGAGGGGTATTGAGGAGGGCACCTGTTGGGATGAGCACTGGGTGTTGTATGGAAACCAAGTTGACAATAAATTTTGTATTAAAAATAATAAAAAAATAAAATATATACATATGAAATGAAAACTTGGTGAAGATGTGGAGAAAATGAACCCTTCCTACATTAACAGTAGGGATGTCAAATGGTTCATCAGTGTGTAAAACAATGTGGTAGTGCCTCAAAAAGTTAAACACAGAATTACTATGTGATCTAGCAGTTCTACTCCTAGGTATATCCTCAAAGGAATGGAAAACAAGTAATCAGATATTTCTATATGACTGTTCATAACAGCAATATTTACAATGGCCAAAATATGGAAATAACTCAAATATCCATTGAGGGATGAATGCGTAAACAAATTGTAGTATATGCATACAATGGAATATTGTTCAACCATAAAAGGGATGCATACAAACACGTGTTATAGCATACATAACCCTTGAAAACATGTTAAATGAAGAAATCAGACACAAAGGATTACATATTGAATGATTCCATTTATATGAATTTTTTAGGATAGGTAAATGCATAGATATATAAAGCAAATCAGTGGTTATCAAGGCCTAGAGGTCAAGAATGGAATGTGAATAGTTAATGAGTACAGAGTTTCATTTTGGAGTGATAAAAATTTTTGAGGCTAGACAGTGATGGTCATTGCACAACACTGTGAATGCTCTAAATGCCATAGAATAGCACACTTTAAAATGGTTAAAATGAGGGGCACCTGGATGGCTCAGTCGGTTAAGCCTCTGACTTCAGCTCAGGTCATAATCTCATGGTCCGTGAGTTCAAGCCGCACCTCAGGCTGACAGCTGACAGTTCAGAACCTGGAACCTGCCTCAGATTCTGTGTGTCCCTCTCTGTCTGCCCCTCCCCTGCTTGCACTCTCTCTCTCTTTCAAAAACAAACATTAAAAAAATTTAAATGGTTAAAATAGTAATTCTTTCTGGAGATCTGGTGTACATTATTGTACCTATAATTAAGAATAACATTTTGTGCAATTAAAATCTTGTTGAAGGTAGAGCTCATGTTAAATGTGCTTACCACAATTAAAAAATTATTAATTTTTATTTGATATGAATATCACTTAAGTTTTTTAAAAATCATTTATTTTTGTCTCTCCCTAACTTATATTTTCATAACTAGTTCACACTATAATGAATATAAGCATTTTGATGTTTTCCTGGGTGATCCATAAATACTACCAATGGTACTAAGGAGACTTCTCCATTCTTTCTGTGTTTGGTGAGACATATTACAGTGCCTGCTACCATGGATGTTGAAGTGGGGAGAACCTTCCTCATCCGAATCTTCATTTTACAGGCTTGTACACATGACTCACGTTCAGCCAATTAGGTGGCTTTTCCTTAAAGACTAAACTGGGAACTAGTGAAATGAAGATAAAAAAAATGGATTTTAGAAATCAATTATGGTCATTGGAAGCAGGGTCAATTAGTGATGATGTTCTATAATGTGGAGAAAAATGTCTCGGTGGGAATGTTTCTGATAAACTTTAGTGGTTTTGTTATTTCCTTCTTTGCTTTTAAAATTGCACCATTCACGAATTTCATAAAATTTGATCCTTTCTCCATTCATGTCTATGAGTCTCTTAAATTCTTCAGAAAAATAGTACCATTAAATCTGGGGGAGAGCATGGTGTGTGTGTGTGTGTGTGTGTGTGTGTGTGTGTGTGTGTGTGAATATGCACTTTGACTCATACTTGAATTAGCCAGAATAGGTGTCTATTGTTTGAAACTAAAAGCTCAGATACGTTCATGGTTGCTTATTCATAGTTCCTTTATCTTTTTCCTTTATGGACACTCATATTTCCTAGATAGTACATGTAGTGAATCATCATTGAGGCAGTTTATCTCTCTGAACTTTAGGAAGAAAAAAGTCTTAATATTTTAAAATCCTTGGCTTAGCCTTGTTATTTGTCATGAAACTCAGAAACATTTTACACGCTTAGCAGTGTTTTGCTTTTAATATTGGTTTTTGGCTTTTTTTTTTAAGTTTATTTATTTATTTATTTTGAAAAAAGAGAAAGTGAGTGGGAGAGGGGCAGGGAGGGAGGGAGAGAGAGAATCCCAAGCAGGCTTCGTGCCATCAGCGAAGAACCTGATGTGGGGCTTGAACTCAGGAACCATGAGATCATGACCTGACCCAAAATCAAGTCAGATGCTTAACCATCTGAGCCACCTAGGTGCCTCTAGTTTGGGCTTTCTGTAGAAGATTTTACACAGTTAAGAGTATGATAATAAAACCATACACTTTTCAAATGGATATTCTGCTACTTGATTTTGGATGAATTTTGCAGCATTCCCAGTATTCTTAATGTACTGCAGAAAGAATGAGGTTCTCCTCTGTCACAAGTTTTTTCAATGGATTACAATGGGATTTAGGTTCATTAAAAATATTTGTATTTTATTTTAAAGTAAAAATTCTATAAAAATTGATCTCATGTTGGTAACATTGTATTGGCATCCATGTAGTGCCATATTGCGGAGTATGTCTCATGAGGCACAGAAGATATCCATTGCCAAGAAGCTGACATCTGGTTCATAACTTTTAGTGTTGGTTAGTGGGTCTCTTGGTAAAGCATAACTACACTAAATCAAGTACTAAAGATGTATTGACTTGAAATTCCAAGGGATAAGCACACAACGTCAAAGCTATTTTCTGTGTCGTTAATTTCTAGTTATGTATTTTTAAAAATTAACTGTTTTTTAATAATTAACCAAAAATTATTGTTTTTATAACAATATCTAAGTTGAATTATTTTGCACTAATGCTTGAAAAACACATCATGCATTTTTTTACTGTATTCTTCTGACATCAGTGCCATCTATTACAATATAACAGGTTCTTCTAATCCAAAACAATTAGAAGCAAGCAGATCTTATAAGTGGAAATCTTCTGTTACCGCTCTGAGTCTTACTTAGTCTGTATAACTAAATTATGACATGGTGTTTTATGAAATTCTTAGCAGAAGTGTATTGACATAAAATGAAAGTGCAAGGAACTATCATTAAATATAAATGACAAATGGGGTGCCTGGGTGGCTCAGCGATTAAGCGTCTGACTTCCGCTCAAGTCATGATCGGTTTTTGAGTTCGAGCCCTGCGTCAGGTTCTATGCTGACAGCTCAGAAGCTGAAGCCTGCTGCAGATTCTTTGTCTCCCTGTCTCTGCCCCTTGTCTGCTCACACTCTGTTTCTCTCTCTCAAAAGTAAATAAACATTAAACAATTTTTTAAATGTAAATGACAACCAAAATATCAGTGACAACTTTGGATGCATGTTTCTGTAAGTTATTTTGAAAATTTAAAATACCGCTTTCTGTCCAAATTATGATATCATGATCCCATTGACAGCAATATTGAAAAAAATGTTTTTACAGATATGGCGTAATTAAACAATTTACGTAGAAAACAAAACCAAAAACCAAAAAATGGGATTTTGTTGTTGTTGTTGTTGTTGTTGTTGTTGCTGCTGCTGCTGCTGCTGCTGGGTTTTTTTCATTCCTCTATTACTTACACAAGTAGTTTCTTATTTGTATGATTAAATAATGATTCACCTTTCTAGTGATACCCCGTATGACAGTGATAATTCATTATACTAATAGTATAAATTAGTTTGGAAGAATGGCATTGTTTCCTCTTTTTTTTTTTTTTAGTTTCTTATTTTTATTTAAATTCCAGTTAGTTAACATACAGCGTAATATTATTTTCAGGTATACAGTTTAGTGATTTGACACTTCCATTCAACACCTGGTGCTCATCACAAGAAGTGCACTCCTTAATCCACATCACCGGTTTCAATCATCCTTACCTCACCACCACCTCCACTCTGTAACTGTCAGTTTGTTCTCTATAGTAAGAGTCTGTTTCTTGGTTTGCCTCTCTCTTTTTTTCCCCTATACTCATTTATTTTGTTTCTCAAGGAAAGTTTTCTCTTCTTAAGAAACTATGAATTACATTTAAGAAAGAAATTGTCGAGTATGCCTGTTAACTTATCAGTTATTCAGATAAGAGCATGTTGGCTCAAATTACAAGTTTGCTCAATTTCTTTTAAGTTATCATAGTTTATCATAAACTTGCAAGATACTTTACATTCTAGACATATTGGAATATTTATGGACCAGAAAAAAAATTTCCTAAAGTATTATTCTTAAATTGTAGCCACACTCTTATAGCTTAAGAATGGTTCAGCAGAAAGATGATACTAGATAAGAAATACATTTAGAACTTGAAGAAATTTACTTGAGGGAAGGCACTGGAGTAATCTCAATTCATGTCTCAATTTCCCAAGTGGTAGTAACAAATGTGTTCCCCAAGTAACAACTTTAAATTGAGTAGTGTATCTTTACCCATGGTACATGGTCACCTGTATCAGAATCTTTTGCAGTGCTATAAAATGCAGACTCTTGGACTGAATAATTCTAATGTATCATTATCTTTAGAGGGGGTTCTATTAATACATTTAAATTAGCACCCCAGTTGAATTTTATGCACATTAAAATCTGACAAATGTTTACCTAATGATTTAGTACCTTCACTATACTATTGAACAGTAATTTCATTCATACTGATATCAAATTCTATGTCACTGGGACCCAGAATATACTTCCTCTGGAATCACTGTCATCAATTTATGTAATATCATATATCTAAGGACAGACATTTTATACATATTATGACTTTGTGGAAGATCAAGAATTTAGGAACAGTGGAACTATAAGGAGAGTGGTCTATTGATTGTTCAATTCCCAATATCCAAAGATGTGTGGTAAGGATCAATACGGATCAACACCAATATTCATATATGTCAGAGAGAGTGGCAAAGCTCAGAATTATATGTTGTGGTTCTCTATCTGGTATGGAACTATAAATGGTCAGAACTATGGAGATATGGAACACCATTCAGTAAAACGGAACCCAGGGCATAGTTTAATTCTCAGGATATTCAAGGTAGAGTGATATATTGGATATTGTTAAGGCATTTTGAAACTGATAATTTATGATATAAACTAAGCCAGGTGTAAAAAAAAATGATGGAAAAATCTGTCCCTTAAAGATAGCACAGATTCTTAGGAGATGCTTTAGGGAAACTAAATAGGGGAATAACATGAAGGATGGACATAGATTCTACCTGTGATCCAAGGTTTTTAGCACACTGTCAGATTTAGTCTAATTTGATTAAAGAGTTGTATAGCATTGACAAGCATAAGTGTCTTTAGCTGAGTAAAACCAAGAAGGCAGAGACTGACAGGTGGCTTTGTCCTTAAGTAATTAGTTAGAACTTGGGATATATTTACCAGTAGTGACAGAGTCATGAACAATGGCTATGTATAGTTCAATTCATTTCCTTTTAACAAACCCAGTTGAGTGATTCACTGTGACAGGTACTCTCCAACACAACTGCCCTTATCAAGTTCGCAGGGAGTTACAAGTTATTCTAGATCAGTTATAGGAGCTCTCTTAGTGCTGCGTGTAAAATACATTTATGAATTAACATCAACAAAACAGTAGAGCAAAACCCAAACCCAAACAAACAAACAAAACAAAACTTTGACATGCTAACTGGGTCGTATCATAGGAAATCAACAATGTGTTCTGTGTCTTTCATGATCATCTCACCCTAAAATTAGAAAATGATCTTTTCATAAGGTGATGCCTGCTTGTGGGTAAAAACAATATTAGTTTTTTCTATCTGATTACTGAATATGACATATGTCAAAATAAATGGATAGGGATTTTTAGGGTACTTATACACTTGATAATTGAGGAAATTTTTTGAAATATTTTTATAACTATCTGCTATGATTGATATTGTTTTTATTTTTTAATTCAAGGGGTTTCTATTTTCAGAAAAAATAATATACTAGAGAAAGGATAAAGCAAATGCACATTTTTTGTAGAAAATATTCAGGGCCAAAAAAGTTTTTACTTTTGATAATTTAATTTTACATTAATTATAAGTAAGTCACCATATACAACACACTGACACCACCCATCATAAGTTGACTCAAGATAAGCCCCTTGATTTACAGTGTTTTCTGTCATGTGCATGTATTCAAAATAATACTGTTGTGATTATTGGTATAAGGATGACAATAATTCGTTAGCAATAGTAAAAGCCATTCCTTGTTAGTTTTTCTCCAATTTTATCGCTGATTGTTTCTCACTAATGCCACTAATGTCACTTTAGTTCAAAGCACCTTCAGCTCTCAGCCCATATATCATCCTCTAGCTGCCTGGCTTCTATCCTTACACCTTACGGTGCACTTTTCATGGTGTGGTGCAAGTGCTCTTTTGCAAACCGAAAGCAGCTTGTTTCATCAAGTACAATTTCATCATCGCCTTCTAATTCTAACTATTTGCTGGGCCCTGTTTGTATAACTTAACTGCAAACTACCGTACTTGCAGTCACTAAACTCTACTTAGCTCACCTTCTTTTCTTTTACTATCAAGACCCTATATTGTCTCATGGCTTTTGCATCTACTCTTCTCTATATTGAATCCTCCTCTAGCACCTCTTTGAATGATGGACTGACTCTCTTACCACTAAGATTTTGATTGTACTGTTATCAACTCAGAGAGAACCTAATTACTTAATGGAGACCCCAATCTCCAATCTCTCTTACTAATAACTCTTAAAACTCCATGTTATAATCTCCAGAACATGTATGTACTTTTCACTGTGAACTTCTTTATTTTCTCTTTCCCCTTTGAATGTACGTATCACAAGAACAGAACTCATGGCTGTCTTTTTTCCACTTCCAGTGCTTAGAAGAGTGCCAGGCACTCAATGGTTTTTGATTAGGACTTATGAAAGAACTCCTCTGGAATTGAGGAAATTATTTTAAGGATCCATAAATGTCCATTTTGTGTTTTTGTGTTAATGGATGTGTATGTCATTATAATTTGGTGAAAAGAAGCTATCTATCCTATTAGAAACTATATTTTCCAAAAAAACAAAAACAAAAACAAACAAACAAACAAAAAAAACAAACAAACCCTTTGGATAAATACTTTGAGAAAGAAGTAGACATCTTTGTTATGGAAGAAATGATAAAAGTTTAGAGGAAGAATAAAAAGATTCCTAGAAGAGACAGTCACATTGAACTCAGAAAAACCTCATTGATTAAGCCTTGAAAATATGCTAGGTTTGAGTATTATAAACGCTCTGCTTATAACTTCTCCCTTGATATATCAATTTTAAACTGAATCTATTGTTGGGGCACCTGGGTGGCTCAGTAGGTTAAGTGTCCGACTTTGCCTCAGGTCATGATCTCATGGTTTGTGCGTTCGAGCCCCACATCAGGGTCTCTGCTGTCAGTGTACAGCCTGCTTCGGATTCTCTGTCTTTCTCTCCTCCTCTGCCACTCATGCTGTCCCTCTCTCTCAAAAATAAATAAACATTGAAAAAAATAATAAACCAAATCTATTGATTACCGAAAACAAAAATGAAAAATTTAGTTTATTCACTGTTTTTATTCTATTGCCAACCCCTTGCCACATTTTTGGGGAATATTTTTAACTCTTTCATTTGTTATTTTTATAATTTTAAAATACTCTTAATCCTATTTTTCCAGTATATCAACTTTGTAGTATAGGCTGCTGTATTTTTGCTGTGTATGCAGGTAAGGAAGATGGTGTTGTATATTCTACTCTCTAAGTCCTGCAACATGGAAATGCTTATATAACATTGCCAGATTCTTTGTCTTCATATAGAATGCTACATTTAAAACTTGAAGCCTTTACATTATTATCTTTTAGCAAAACTGTATCACTTTTATGTAGGCAATTCGTAGTTGTTGAGCTTCTTGGAGTTTTAAAAATAATGTTTTTATTCTTATTTTTTCTGCCTATGTTTTATCTGTTCTTTTTAAAAACTCTTTTTATATGATTTTTTTTATCTGTTAGAAATTATTTATAACTGAGAAATTTTGTCTCTTTCCATTTCTACATGCTTAAAATTTCTCAGCTTTTTTCCTTATGGTCTGCCAAATTTAGGCAATACTTAATATTCCTTATTTTTAAGATCTTATTTTCTGTTTTTAAAGTCTATTTATTTATTTTGAGGGAAAAAAAGAGAGAAGTGAGAGAGTGCAAATGGGAGAGGGGAAGACAGAAGGAGAGTTTGAGAATCTCAAGCAGGCTCCTCATTATCAGCGCATAGCCTGACTGGGGTGGGGATGGGGGGCTTGAACCCACAAAATCAAAAGTGCAATGCATGCTTAACTGAGTTACCCCAGTGCCCCCCGCCTTTTTTTCAGTTTGGTATTTTTTACTACATTGTTTTATGTTGTAATTAGTGCAACATAGCTTCAAATCTCAGAAAATCTTATTGGAAATTTTTGGCTTTCTTTTCCTATATTATTTTTCCTTCTTTATGAGCCAGTTGGAATGTTAGTTGAACTTATCTTGATCTTTTCTGTTATCTGTTGCTGATTTACCTCAAAAGTCATTACCTCTGGTGATGGCTGGCTATTCCTTCAGGTTTAGGAATGTACTTCACTTATATTAATATGAGTCTGGTTACTAAACCCTATCAGTAGTAGATCTGTTTATATTATTTTTTCCCAGAACAGTGACCTTCTCTGCAAGTTCTTTGCAATGGGTAGGATATATAAAGGGCTCAATTGCCTGTGTAGCAAGCAACAGGCTATCACATTTCACAACTTCTGTTATTTCTTTTATAGTAATTTGAAAGTGTTGTACTAATTGCTCTTTATTCAGTAGCCTTTTAAATCCTCAAAATACCTATTGAATGCGTTACTACTAGTATCCCCATTCTACATATGAAGAAATGTAAATTATACAGGTTTAACAACTAGTCCAAAGTCACACAGGGGGTTGGTGTTAGAGCCATTTTTGTATCCTGACAATTTGATGCCAGTGTTTACTATGGTTTAATATCATCCACTCTACAAAGTTTCCTTAATTTTTCATCAATATTGTTCACTAGTCTTTGTTTGTACTTATTCTAACAATTAGTACTTATGCTGAGATTTTTTACTTTTATTTCATAAGCCTTTATATAATTTTTAGTTTTTCTACTCTACTTTTTTTCCACTGTTGTTTTTTAGGGGAATAATACAGATTATTCTTATTTTATTAATTAAGTAGATTCTCATATTTCTTTAATGAATACAATAGACCATTTTATATGTACTTTTTTTCATTATCCGTTTTCTGCATTAACTCTGTTTTCTCCAGTCTGACAGCCAGTTTGTTCTTTTTGAAGCATGTATTTGATATTTTTTCAATTGTCTGGTGGGTACTGGATGAACATTCATGTTAATGAATAAACATTGGATGGATCATAGAGGCAGAATATATTATGATGATATTGTCTTTGCTGTTTTGAGATGTTTTTCTTTAAAATCCCTGTATTGATTTCCTATTGCTGCTTTAATGAATTACTGTCATCTTGATTGTTTAAAACAACAAAAATGTATTCTCTTACAGTTCTGGAAGCCGGAAGTTTGAAATCATTTAACACAGTTCGTATT
Source organism: Lynx canadensis (assembly GCF_007474595.2). NCBI lineage: Eukaryota > Metazoa > Chordata > Mammalia > Carnivora > Felidae > Lynx > Lynx canadensis. The sequence continues at coordinate 149,130,833 of NC_044303.2, read as the reverse complement.
TTTGTTTCTTTTGCATTCTGTTTATCTAAAGAGAGCAAATTATAGGTTTGTGTTTTTACCTGAATTAGAAAGATTATGAGGGAAAAATGTATGAGAAGAATTGTGTTGAATTTTTTTAGGTTTATTATGTATAACAGCCATCTGCTTGGAGATTTGTATTGGATAGTAATCATGTCATTTGTGGTTAAAAATGTGATTAAATGAGGTAAGCTTTGGACAAAAGTAGAGAGATAAGAAACCAGGTCTCGGATGCCTGAATGGCTCAGTAGGTTAAACATCTTACTCTTGGTTTCGGCTCAGGTCATGCATGATCTCATGGTTCGTGGGTTCCAGGCCTGCATCCAGCTCCACACTGACAGTGAGAAGCCTGTTTGGGATTCTTTCTCTCTCCCTCTCTCTCTGCCCCTCCCCCGCTCACTCTCTCTCCCTCTTTCTCTCTCTCTCTCAAAATCAATAAATAAAATTTAAAAGAAAGAAACTAGGTCTTAGGATGAAATTATGACACCATTCAGTATTCAGAATAAGAGAAAAACAATTACAAAATAGACTGAAAGGAGTGATTACTGAGTAGGAGTAAAATTAGGCCAGCAGTGGGACAGAAACCAAATGAGAACAGGGCTTGAGAGAAGAGAAAGGGGTCAACTGACAACTGTGTCAATCCTTCATGAGAGAAAAGCAAGGTAAGAACGGGAAAATATTGATTGGACTTGGTAAGATAGAAGTTATTAGTGTATTTCTTGACAGGAACACATGTAATGGAATAGTTGGGCAAATAAATTACTACCTGAAGTAAGTTTATATCCAGATTTCTAAAAGTATGGTTTAGTCTAAATTTATACCAAATTTGTAAACGTATATTTTGTACAACATATGGATATAGTTAACATATATTTTCAGTTTTTCCATGTTAAAATATATATTGTGCCATTTTAAAAAATTGGATATAAAATTTCAGTCAAGCAAGTTGAGACTTGGTCTTATTCTCCACAAGCTACATCAGTGCTTATATAGCATTAGTGGCTTATTTAAAATAAAAATAGTTTATTTGTTTTCAAATAAGCTAATTTGTTTATGTTTTCATTGTGGCCTAGCAGGTTTGGGAAAGGTTAATGAATAAAGTAGAGTTCTAATATATTAAATGGCGGGTAATGGTTAGACAGGTGGATAAATGGGAAAGGTATCCTATGTGGGAAGAATAATGTGAATCAAATTTTAGATACTGGATTACAAAAGGCCTGACTAGGAAAAGAAGACTTGTCTATGAGAATGTTTTTTTGAAAAGGGAAAATTTTATTAAAAAAAATGCTGCTATTAAGGGACAGTATGGGATTCTAGGTTAACCAATTTAGATTTGTATCTTAGAGCATTTACGTGTCACTAATATATATTTTCACCTAGGGTTCTCTGGTAAAAATTTAGGAGAAGATTTATCTTGAATTGTCTATGGCAGATTGCAGTGGATGATAAACATTGGTTTTAATGAGGGCTCTCCTATCAAAGACAAACTTTCCATTCAAATGGTCAAAAAAAGTGACTCTGATGTATGCTGTACTGCACAGTAAATGTCTTCGTAAATGTAAGTTCAATAATGTGCAGAAATCCCCTATTAAGTGGTTAAAAATACCCATATCTCTTCTCTCATCTATTTGATATCATTTTAATCAGTAAGATAATTTATATTTAGTTTTGCAATCACCTCTCTTAGTTTCCTATATATGAGAATGCAACTCCATTCAAGATTCTTATTTTAATTTCTTTTCAATGATCATTTAGAGTGTCAGATGCCCAGAGGAGCATACCAAGATTTATACTCTTCTGCCATTGTCATGTTGCTTTATGCAATAAATAAGGAAAATTGGACTTGATTTAGCAATTCAGCTAACCAAAATGGCTGCCCATATTTTACTCAAGTATCAGCAAAATATTGGGCAGACTATTCATTATTATAATGTTAATTTTTTTCCTTGTACTGTAATGCCCCTGGCCTTGGCATATTTCTCCAGAGCGGTTGCAGGAAAATTATCTGTATTTGGCAGAAGTCAAGAATTTATGATATGCCTCTTAGCGGTACTACGGCAAATAGCAAAAACTGTTATCCTTAGTGTACTTCTGTAAGGCTACCTTTTAAAACTTACATCTGACCTGAGATTCTGCTTTACAGTGCAATAATGCTTTTGTACTACTTTTCAACTGAAAAAGTATTGCCTAATGCAGATCCAGAAAGATCCAGGATTTCTTCTATGTGAGGGAATTTAAAAGAAGTCATAAATACCAAACTGAATTACCATAACCTTACTAAGGCAAACTGAGTTATGAGATATGAACATCAGCTTCCATTATTATACTGACCTTGGGTAAAATCAGTTCCCATGGTTTAGCAGCAAAAATGTTAATGGGTTATGGTTAAAAATATACAATTTGAAACAGTGAACACTGAGTACTTCTTTATTTCTCAAGATGAAAACTTACTATACTCATGATTCCTCACAGGAACAGGAAAAAAATGCTGTAAATATAATGACACACTCAATTTTGATTAATAATATTTCTTTGGGACTTGACTGAAGCCATGACTTTTGCCACCTTACTTCTGAAAGTTTATTAGATGTGTAGAATTTCAGAACTAGAAAGATCATCAAAGGTAATAAAATCCTGGGGCGCCTGGGTGGTCGACTTCAGCCAGGTCACGATCTCGCGGTCCGTGAGTTCGAGCCCCGCGTCAGGCTCTGGGCTGATGACTCAGAGCCTGGAGCCTGTTTCTGATTCTGTGTCTCCCTCTCTCTCTGCCCCTCCCCCGTTCATGCTCTGTCTCTCTCTGTCCCAAAAATAAATAAACGTTGAAAAAAAAAATTAAAAAAAAAAAAAGGTAATAAAATCCTGCCTACATTTTAGAGATTAGGAAAAGTCCATGAGGGGTTAAAATCTATACCAAAGTTTAGAGAGCTAATTTATGGCAGAGCAAGGCTGAGAAATATTCAGTTAATCAAACTTAAATAGCTTTTTTATTGAAAAACTTTTCAGAACGTTATATAGATGAATGAGCATTGTGAATTATCTAGAAGAGAATATAGTGTATGCAGTTTATCACACTGTTAAAGTGAGAACTATTAATTTGGAAAATACCTGTATATATTTTCATTAAGCCAAAAATATTCCATAGTACACAATTTAGACAAATTCTAGAAAACATTGATAGGTAAGGTTGCATCTTAATAATTTATTATAATAAAAATTAGCTTATACTTGGCTTAGAAGTTGACACAATTCAGATATATTAATTTGAAATAAAAACATGTTTATTAAATTTACATATATTTATATAAAAATATACTTTTACATAAATGTTGAATATGATAATCACATCTTTATTTTCCTCTCATCTGTTGTCATACCCCTCCTCTAATCAAGCAACCAGTTTTAAATTAATTATATGTCCTAACAGATATATTCTGAAGTTCATTTAATTATATATGGCAATGTGTGCACATAATCACTCATGTGCATTCACAGGAATTGTGTTTGCTTTATAAAATGACAGAATATTATACACAATATTCTTAATCTTCTCTTCACTCAAAATACATGGTAATCTCTCCAAATCCCCTGGTTAAATTCATTTTTTTTTCAAATGTTTAAATTCCTTCTCCCAATGTGTAGATACATAACCAGAGCCTTTTTGATAGACAATCAGTACTACATCCATTTTTTTACTTTATGGAAAATGCAGAAAATGTCTTCATATAGATAGCAGCATCTAGATGTTCTTATTTTTATGGGAAGGACTCTCTCCTGATTGATTTAGCAATTCAGCTAACCAAAATGGCTGCCCATATTTTACTCAAGTATCAGCAAAATATTGGGCTGAAAGCCCAAAATATTCAGGACTCTCTCCTGAAAGTCGGTTACTAGGTCAAGGAATATATCAACTTTAAAAAAAATTATATTAGCCATTGAAAATCTTTTGAAAGGCCAAATAAATTTAATATATAACCACAATTACTGTATCTTTTTATTCATATCCTAGTTATCAATAATAAATTTTCTATTTCTGCCAGCTATATAGGTGTATGGTGTTAATAATGGTCTTCAAACAATCCCCAAAGAATTTAGTACATCAATATTTTAATCACTATCTGCCTATCTAGTGGGATAGCCACTTTCTGCTCAATAATTGATTTTGCCATTCTAAGATTAGGCAAATGTCGTAAAGAAAACAGATGTTGTGACTGTGGAGCTCACCTTGTGCTTCCCTTTTATCAGTCCTTGAAGCCTCTCTAGTCCTGCTCATGTTGGTTGCTCTTCAGTGTCTTCCTGTGGTTCTAGTATATATTTGTCTGCCTTTTTCTGCAGTTGTAAGGAGGAGGGCGTGCACAAACCATACTGTCACGACTGCATCCAGAAGTCTGTTGTTACTGTTTTTTAATAGGGTTTTTCATTTGTTTCTTTTATTTTGTGATCCATATTTTATTTCTTTAAGCATTTCATATGTAATTATTTTATATTCTGTGTCTGTTGCTTCCTCTACTTTAACACCTAAGTCTTCTGTTAACATTTCTTCATTGTACGTTGGTTCTTTTCATGATTTTATGATCTAGTATTATGAGTTACTATTTCATGTTAATTGAGGGAATTATAGGAGTCTCTATTGAGGAATGATCCCCTGTGAAGAGAACTTTGTTTGATTCTGCTGGGGTTCTGAGGGCAACATGGGAGAACTTTAGTCTTCCAGGGATCCTGGCTTAAATGAAAATGTGTCACCTAATCTGTTGTGCCACACATCTCATGGTTATTCTCTTTATGACTATGCTTGTAGTTGCAGTTTTGCTCAAGGATTTCCATCTTTCTCATTAATTTTCTGCTTACTACCTATTTCAATTTGTGTTTTTAGTATGTTTCTACTTGTGTTTACCAATTTAAAAAGTATTCATTTATTTTAATTCAAATGTAATTAACATACAGGGTTAATTAATTTCCAGTGTACAATATAGTGATTCCATAATTCTATACATTACTCAGTGCTTATAATAATAATAAGTTTACTTTTAATCCCCTTCACCTATTTCACCCGTTGTAATTTAGGGATTTTGAAGATTTATCAGGCTTCCTAGGGATGATAAATGCACTCATGTATCCAATTTCAAGATTTCTTTGTGAAGTTTTTAAAAGAAATTAAATACATTTTATATATTTGAACATTACATGAATTGACATTATTTTAATGTTTATTTATTTTGAGAAAGAGATCATGCAAATGGAAGAAGGGCAGAGGAGGAGGAGAGAGAGAGAGAGAGAGAGAGAATCCCAAGAAGGCTAGCATTATCACTGCAAAGCCCCATGTGGGGCTTGAACTCACAAACTGTGAGATCACGACCTGAGCTGAAATCCAGAATAAGATGCTTAACCAACTGAGCCACCCAGGTGTCCCAACATATATATTTTTTTAGGTTTACTTATTTATTTTGAAAGAGAGAGAGAGAGAGCTAGTGGGGCAGGGGCAGAGAGAGCAAAAGAGAAATAGAGAATCCCAAGCAGGCTATACGCTTTCAGCGCAGAGCCAGATATGGGGCTCCATACTACAAACAGATTGTGACCTGAGCTGAGATCAAGAGTTGGATGCTTAACTGACTGAGCCAACCATGTGCCCCTGTTTTGAATTTTCCTATCCAGGTGCTTGAATTTTCTTTTTCTACTTGTTATGATTTATGATTATATTTCATGCCTTTCAGAAAAACATACATATATTTTTTCCTAGTTGCTACTAGGTCTTCCTTCACAAGTATTTTATATAGTTTTATATTTACTGTTATATGATGGTTTTAAAATTTTCCCTAGGGTATTTGTATACCCTAGACTAAATAGACTAATAGACTAAAGAAGCCATTTATTTACACTTTATACCTTTTGTTTCTTATTTTTTATTAATTACTATAGAATATTTTTTATATTTATTTGTATTTTCTTCATTTTTCTAGGAATATGTTTATATATCAATCAAAACTAAATGTTTTAGAACTTACTTTTCCACTATTCATACAAGTAATTTAATTTTCTAGTTTTATAACTTGTATTATATTTCACACAAGATTAAATACAAAGGTAAGAATTTGCTTATCCAATTCCTGATTTAAACTACCTTTAATAAGTATTTCCTCATTTAGAATATCAATTGGCATTTATTTTGAAATCTAATCTTTTATTTAGTTGTTACTCCAAATTTAAGTTTTTTGATCAAATCATAAAATAAATATTTATTGATAAAATATTTAGAGTTTTCTTCTAACTTTGCTACAGTAATGAATTATTTTAAGGGTTTCTCTGGTAACAATATCACCTTCTGTTTCCTGAAGTTAATTATCTTTGGTATAGTATAACTTTTTTTGCACAAGTGCTTGTTTTTAATTAATATTCGTTTACAACTTTTAAGTTAATGACATCTATGAAATTAGCATACAAGTGTTCTTAATAGTCCTTGTGAAATGTTGTTATACTTTTTGTACTTGGTTTATGAAATGAATTGGGGTATTTCTATCTCTAACATGACATGAAGTAATTTAAATAACTGTGTAACTTTCTTCTTCTATTAAGCTTCTTCTTCCTCCTCTTCCTCTCCTCCACCTTTGCCATCTTCTTCTTCTCTACCTTTTTCTTCTTTTTGTTGTTCTTCTCCTCCTTCTCCTTTTGGTTTATTATCATTTTGGTTTATTCAGTTTTTTTGCTTTTGCTGTCATCTTTGGTAATTTATATTTTGTTATCTAACATGAGCATTTCATAGTTGTTTTGTCTTATTTTCACTCTTAATTTCCATCCTTTCTTCCTTTTTTTCTGAATTCACATTTGTAACGTTTTGATCTTATTAATTACAACTAAAATTTTATTTTAAGTTAATTTTTAAGACTGTCCTTATTTTTTTTACTTAATTTCAAATGTTATATTTATTTTAATATTTTGCTTTCTTTTTATTTTTCTAGTTTCTGAAGATGCTAATGGCTTTGAGAAATTCTTTTGGCTATATTTTAACTAAATACCTGAGTAACTGTTAGTGAAAGAAAAAAAGTTTATTGTTTTTTAAAATACACAAACTATGTCTGAAGGTTGTAGGCTGCAAGTATGGTTCAGTTTACATTGATGCCAAGTGTAATTTTTTTTTTTTTTTTTTTTTTTTTTTTTTTTTTTTTTTGCCAAGTGTCTTTTTTAATTCTTTTGCTGTTGGCTCTTATTTGTAACATCCACAGTTATCAATATAATCAAGACCATAAAGAAAAAAAGAGAGAGAAAGAGAGAGAGAGAGAAGAATATGTATACCTTCACAGAGCTTGGGGTGGGGAGGAAATCATACCCATCTTTGTTTGTTAATTGGCTTTCCCAAAAGAGAAGTAAATTGTCTCCCATCTTTACAGCAGAAGGTAGTTTTACAAGTTGGAGCAACATGCCCCAAAGAAGTTAGGCTCTTGCCCTCCCTTAGAGATGGAAGATAGGAGCACTATCTTCTTTTATGGTTACATTTCAAAAGCATGATTTCCTGGTCCTTGAGAAAGATATTTCTGGATTGTTAAAGTGGCCAAAGGCTTTAAAAAATATTTATATCTCAAGGGGGCAGAGATAGAGTTTACCATTCTAAGTTTTCTAAAGTAAATGTCCTAAGAAAAGTGATCAGAAGCCTCCAGTAAGGAAGAAGACCGTGGAAAGTTTAGTTAAACTGAGGGTTGTGCTAAGTCTGTTTGTCACAACCAACTTCCATTCAGTTTCTGCGGGAGTCTAAAGTTCAAGACATCTTGGTTAGTTGTTTAGTAGCACTTCTCTTATTATGGTCTACGTATAGCTCCTCATGTTCTAGTGATCCATGCCCAAAGGACATTGTATCTTTGTTTGACACATTAACAATGCAATATTTGAACAGGAAGAGGATAACTGAAAAAAAAAATCCCCTTAAATAAAGGAAAGAGTAGGGAAATACATAGTGATCAATGATGCCTAGCTCCTGGGACTTCATGATGGAGAGCAAAAATGAGAAATCACTGTCCAGATAAATGTATCTGATAGGTGCCTTTCTTCACCTTCCCACCCCCTGAAAATACAAACTTGTTTTTGCCATCTAGGAACCTCTCTATCATTCATTGTTGTTGGCTGCTGCTTATAATATTGAGATAATCGTTCTTACCTTTTTTTTCTCCCTTGGCCATAATGAGATGAACTTTGAGGAGAATGCCTTAAATGTCAGCTTTTGTAATAGGTGATGAAGAGCTGTAGACTGTTGCACTCCAGAAATGCTGTTATTTTTGCAAAATAGTTCCTTTGAAAAGGTATTATGTTTTAAGGATATTTTCTTCCAGTCATTTCCTGTAAAAGTAATGCTAGCTAAGAATTCTGCTTAAACATAGTCTTTAAAATTTCTTGTCTTTTAGCTTATTGGCCTCTTTGTTCTATCTAGGCCTCTTCCCCTTCCCATCATAGCTGTTGCCCTGAGGCAGTTTGAAATGATAGCCTTAGGTGAAGAGACAGCATCCAGAATCCTCCCTTTGCTACTGGCTGCCTAATTTTATCAATCTTATCTCCTGCTGTGTTAGCTATTTCTCTGCTTTGACTAGTCTCAATTTGGGGTACACACTTTGTGTTTTGAAACCCAGCAGGCCCACAAATTATGGGACTCTAAATCACTTAGACTGCAGGCCACATGTGGAGAATTTATCTCTTCGCAAAGCTTTGTTTTCTTCTTTTTCTGCTTTCAACTGCTTTTAGAACTTTGAGTTCATACCTCTTTTTGGAGACTTGACTAAAAGCAGCTAGAAGTAACCATTATATGCTACCATATGAATGTTCCTACCGTTTGTGCTAACACCACAGCTTTAGTTGACATATATCCTATGTGCAACTCAAGGTATAGTAGGTTGTGTTTTTACTTACTGTTTTTTTCTGTCACAGGTTCATGATTAACGTTCTTAAGTTCACACAATAGCTGGATCTATGATCTTGGCATCAGGCTTCATTCAAGCTGGAGTATGTTGGGAAAGGGGGAGTTGCAGGGGTATCTCCTTATTTTTATCAGAACAGAAAAAAAGATATTTTTCAGAATCTATCCAAGAGACATCTGCTCCTGTATCATTGGTCAGAACTTTTGGACATGGCCCCCTTAGCAGCAAAGAAGGTGAAAAGAGCATTTCTTGTTTCTTTAGTCAATGTGGTCAAGCAAAAACAGGATCAGGAATGAATACTGGGGAAGTCAAATAAGAAATTACATCACAGATGAGTCCTAAGTTCTCTTAATTTTTAATTTCTTAATAATGAAGGTATAATGCCATTACTTTGCTCTAAATATAGCATTTACTGTTACTTAATATGAAGAATGTCATTTTTTTTTTAATTTTGCTAAATACTTTTTAGTTCTCTTGGGTTCAATTACCTTTGGGGTTAATAAGTATTCTGCCTCTTACTTTCCAAGACACTCACATAATCACTTAACCACTATTTTGCACACAGCACTGTGATTTTCTTAATGTTTATTTTATTTTTGAGAGAAAGAGAGTGAGCGTGAGTGGGGGAGGGGTAGAAAGAGTTGGGGATAGAGGATCCAAACGGGGCTCAGTGCTGACAGCAGAAAGCCCAACACGACACTCGAGCTTTAACTCATGAACAATGAGATCATGACCAGAGCTGATGAACACTTCCGTGGACTGAGTCACCCAGGCACCACTGCACATAGCACTGTGTTAAAAAAACAAAAAACAAAAAAAACAAAAAAAAACAAAAAAAACCAAACAGAGTATGGCCTGTAAAATTTTCTTATTGTTGTTATGATTATGCTGCTCCTGGTGGTTGGTGATGACAGTAGTGATTATAATTTTTCCTTATGTCTAAGAATGAGTGATATTTTGGGGCTCCTGGGTGACTCAGTCACTTGAGCACCCAACTTCAGCTCAGGTCATGCTCTCACTGTTTGTGGGTTCGAGTCCCATATGAGGCTTTGCAGACAGCACAGAGCCTGCTTCAGATTCTCTGCTTTCTTCTCTGGCCCTCCCTTGCTTGCATTCTCTCGCTCTCAAAATAAAAGCATTAAAAAATTGAAAAAAAAAACAAACCAACAATGAGTGATGATGGGGTTTTGGACTGAAGGGGTTTGGAGCTGACCTCCAGGAAAGAATTCTTGAAGACATCTTTGGTGCAAAAAAGTGATTTTATTAAGTGAAGACATCTTTGGTGCAAAACATGTCCCTGCCCAGGACCCATGGGCAGAAAGAGCTGCACTGGGGTTGTGAAAAGTTACTGCTTATATACTGTGGAGACGAAGGAAATAAAGTCAAGAGGAAGTTTCTTAAAGGGATTTCCATATACTAATGAAGACTCACAGACTACTGGAAGCCTAGCTGTTGTCAAGCTAAGATTGTTTTTCCCTCTGGCAAAGCATTATCATTAAGACAGTAGGGAGTTCCTGGATATTAGGCTATTGATGACATATTTGTAAATGATGGAAACTCTATCAGTTTAATCATTTTTTTTTTCTGTCCTTTTCTTTGTTGTGGGGCAGCCAGAAGTGCCATATCCCACCTGGAGGTGTCAGTTTGCATTATTCTCCCTCATCAAGTGATATTTTTGCAAAAATAAACATATGAAAATTATATGTGCCATAATGAGCAAGTTTCCCTTGTATTTATTAAATCAAATTTAATCATTTTATCTCTCAGCTCCTCTGTGCTCTTACTTATTTTTTTGACTAGATCTCCCCTAGTTTCCAATATATTTTTATTTATTTATTTATTGGCTATATATTTCGGTGCATATGCGTATGTAAACCTTATATTTTTGACATCTGTAACTTTTATCATTATGTGATCTCCCTCTTTATCCCACTTGATTTTATTCTTAAATTTCAACCAGCTTGATGTGAATATAGCAAATTCTGCTTTTTATTTTCATTTACCTGTTGCCCCTTTGTCTACTCCTTTAAATTTGTATTTACTTTGTTTTTGTTTTAAGAGGTTCATTTGTTCCTTCCTTCCTTCCTTCCTTCCTTCCTTCCTTCCTTCCTTCCTTCCCTTCTTTTCACTTTTCAATAAAATCTAGCTGGGTTAGGGTTTTTTACTCTGAAAAAATTCATTTTTTAATGAGTGAAAGAATACAAAATAGTTATTCAACTTTATTTGTACCAAATGTGCTATTTTACTTCTTAAATCTTACTATATTTCATATAATTTTTTTCTTCTTTCTTTTATTATTTTTTGCTGGATTACTATAGTTGCTATTTATTCAGTTTGGTAATAGAATATGCTATATGCTTGAATTGTGAAGGGGTTCAGAAGTCTCCCCAAAATATGTAACTTTGATATATGGATTATTTTGCACAAATATAATCAAGATACAGCAGATCCAAGAAAAGACTTTCCTTTTCCCTGAACAGTCTGAAATAATTTAGACAGAGGGTCCGGTCCAAGAAGAGAACTATCACTTCAGTGAACTACAAAGAATATGGGCTAGGCATGACAAGCTTTGGGATTGTTCAGCAGGGCTTAGAGATCAAATTCATCTCTGGGTCCCATTGTCTCTGCAACGTATGGCAAACATTTATTTACCAAACATCTGCTTTACCCATCTTCCCATGAATTTTCTTCTTTTTAACGCCTCCTCCCTTCTCCTTAGCTCAGAATGGATATAAAGCTCAAATGACTTCCCTGACTACCTGTGGATCGTACATTCTTATGGGACCTTCATATGTATGTAATTAATTTTTTTTTCCTATCTGCCCTTTGCTAATTTGGTTATTTAGACCAGCTGAAAAAGCAAGAATAGTAGAGAATAATTTTTTCATTCCCAATAACTATTAGTTCTTATTCAAAAAGATTTGAATATTTTCTGTGTGTCAGGCAGTCTTCTAGAAAGATGAGATAAACAAAATAGAGGAAAAATTAATCTCCTCTATGGGGTTTTTCTATTATTTTTTTCCAATTTTTTATTTAAATTCCAGTTGGTTATCATACAGTGCAACATTAGTTTCATGCTGAATTAAGTGATTCAACACTTCCATTACAACACCCTGTGCTCATGACAAGTGTACTCCTTAATCCCCATCACATATTTCACCCATCCCCCTGCTTACCTCCCCTCCAGTCACCCTCAGTTTATTCTCTATAGTAAAAAGTCTGTTTCTTGGTTTTCCTCTTTTTGCCCCCTCTATGTTCATTTGTTTTGTTTCCTAAATTCCACAAGTGAGCGTTTAACTTTTTGAGGAACTTCCCTACTGGTTTCCAGAGTGACTACCAGTTTGCATTCTATGGAACTTTATTATAATCAGATACATTTTATAGTTTGCTATGGTCTGAATATTTGTGTTATACCAAAATTCTTATATTGAAATCCTAATGCCTGCTATGAATGTGTTGGGAGGTGTGGGTCCTTTCTTACAACTAAAGTGGAATAACTATTGTGTATTTTTCCATTTATTTTTTTTTAATGTGTTTCATGTCCTTTAATGAGATTAATGTTCTTTTAAAAGAGACCTAAGAGCCCCTTTGTCCTCTTTCATCATGTGAGGACACAGAGAAAAGTTAGCTATCTGAAACCCAGAAGACAGCCTTCACTCGAATTTGATCATGCCAACACCCTGATCTTGAACTTCCAGGCTCCAGAACTGTGAGCAATAAATTTATGTTATTTATAAACCACCAAGTCAGTAGTATTTTGTTACAACACCTGGGACAAACTAAGACATTATCGTTATATAAAGTCAAGAAACTATCTCTTACTAAAATGCTCTATTTTTCAATGTCTTCAAACCCCACAAGATGAGCCATTTTGAGAAGATTTCCTCTCTTGTCTCTACTCCATCCTAAATAAAATCTTTGGAATACTTTCTTCCCTTTTATTAACAGTCACCTTCAAATTTTATATTTAATTCTGTTATTAAAGTTTTCCTTTCAGTATGCCCATTCGGTTTCAAGAATTCTCCTATGTCAATTTTTGGTACAATACAGACACTCCATTTTTCTCCTAATATAGTCATTACTCATAACTATTTCTATTTCATGTTTCTTTTTGTTTGTTCCTTGTTTTGTTCATTTGTTATTTGATCCGAGTCCTTTTATGATTAGTATTTTTGTGGATGAAGTATGCTGTTCCCAGAGTTGCTTAAATCTTCCATTTTTACAAATGCTTTTCTTTACCTTTGTTGGCATATGTTGTCTTGGGTTACAGTTATGGGGTTGCAGCCTTTTTCTCTTTGTAAACATTGGTCTCCTTGCTTTCATTGTTCCTTGAATATTCTGAAGTCAGTACTATTATAATTTCCAATTTACATGTGAGGAAATGAGGCCTAAAAAAGACGCTATTTTACTCAAGTCATAAACTATGACAGAACCGAATTCCCCACAGACCTTATAACACATGCTTTTAATTGCTGTATTCTATTTCAAGTTTGTGGACTGGAGAAGAAGTAAAGGGCCCTGTAAATTGAGAGGCACGTGGGAAAAGCAAATTTCTTTCTGGCTTAGAGCCTTGTGTACCTGTTATGTCTGCTTAGAGTGTCCTTAGATTTATCCTTGACCAGTTGCATTGGTATTGTTCAGATCTCAGTTGAAATATTTTTTTCTCAAAGATGCCTTCCTGAACCTGAGGATATAAATAAAGTAGCTATCAAATAATATACATTCACCTGTTTGTTCATATCTATCTATCTATCTATCTATCTATCTATCTATCATCTATCATCACATTAGAATGTAAACCTGGTCTTCCTAGTTCTCTGTTCTATTCCTATTGTTAAGAATATGTGTAGTATTTATCTCTGGTTCTTGGAGTGGAGTTTCTAAAATCTTGAAATTTCCAGATTGAAATCAGTGTTTTGTTATTTATGAGCCCTTTAGCATGAACCTGTGAGTTCATGCTAATAAATTAACTCCAGGAAGATAATACAGCTTGATTCAACTAGAATAGGGGAGGGCAAGAAAGCTCTACATTCTGGGAGCTTTAAGACTTTGCCCTGTCTTTGTCTTCATTTGGCTTGACTGATTTGTGTCCTTTACAGTAAAACTATTAATAGTAAATATAGGGCTTCCCCGAGATCTGTGAGTTAGACTAGCAGTTGTCAATCCTGAGGGGAATTATGGAAAATTCCCAGATTTATAGTCATTTGGTGAGAAGTGGCAGGCTGGGAACCCCATCTGTGGCTGGCATCTTTTGGGGTCTGCCCTAACTCTGGATGGTTAGTGTCAGAATTGAATTGTAGCACACCAATTAATATAAAACAAATCCCCAACACTTTGAGCAAGACCACACACATATAATTTACTCACTTAAAATGTGTTCAATAATTGACTAAAGGAAGAAGGTTGGAGTAAACTAGACAAGTCTCTTAGCCCATGGATTTATTTTCAACTTATATTCCTGAGTATCATGTCCCCACTACAGCCTGCAATAGACTCTAGATACTCTTTCTGGTGCATAAATTGAATCTTGACTGTAAATCAGAAAAGCAATGTTCTGATTGCTGATACCTTTTGTCTGTTGAGATGTTAGTCCATTGCCTCTTTCCTACCTGCTTTCTGCTGTCATCATTAACAATGTTAAACCATACTACATTTTGGATTCTTTTGATCTCCCCTTTATAATTGTACTAAGTAGTAGGTCCCCTTCCCTATAATTACCAAATTAGATATACTCACAATGCCCAGTAATCCATATTTTCTTGCATCTCAAATACTTCAAAAATGTGTTAACACACCTTAAAATTGTAATGTGAGGACTTTTTGAGACATTGTCTTTAAAAATGTCTCTTTCTCTAATTCTCTTTCTTTCTCTCAGAGGCCTGAGAATTAGAGAAAGAGACAAAGAGACTCTGTCAAAAGACAATTTGTTTCAAAAATATAATTATCATCCCTATTTTACTGTCAAAGTAATATCATCTTTTGTTTTCAGAAAAAATATAACCATTGACAAAGAATTTCAGGCAACAAAATAGAAATTTCTGAGCTTACCTTTTCTGGTAAATATAATTACTTAAAAATAAGAAATGTGATAGAGAACACTAATTCTTCCAGACATTAGTGTGTATTGTCACTGCAGTGAGGAAACCCAAAGGTTTGTTATACTGTGTAAAAATTATATTGTTAGGCCAAATTATATACATCAAAGCACCAAATATGGTATAAAGATGAATGTACTTAGAAAAATAATAACAAGTACTGTTTTATCAAATTATATATAAATAGGCCTTTGAGTATGTCTAGCAGAAGTATGAATTTTAGAAAACGTACATCTTTTCTTTTTTTAATTTTTTTAAGGTTTATTTATATTTGAGAGAGAGAGAGAGAGAAAGAGAGAGAGAGAGGAGGAGGGGCAGAAAGACAGGGAGACACAGAATCTGAAGCAGGCTCTAGGCTCCAAGCTGCCCCCATGTGGGGCTCGAACTCATGAGCAGTGAGATCACGAACTAAGCCAAAGTCAGATGCTTAACTGACTCAGCCACCCAGCTGCCACTAAAACATACATATTTTCTTAATGTATACAACCTTTTTCATGGTAGGAATTAAGTGCTAAACTTGAATATAATTCTTCCTTGATTGGTGTCATATTCAACTTTCAGGTTTCGACAGAAAGATATTGTTAATCTTTAAGATAATAACTACTGTTATTTTGCTGCTCAAAGATATTCTTAAATTTAAAACCACTGATTATGTATGACCCTGACCTAGAAAATCTCCCACTGGGACTCAAATAACTCTATTTACATAATAACCATATAATAGCACATTATCTTTTACTTCATTTAAGCAACAACAACAGTGCCATATGTTTTCCCATCTGAAATGTCTGACAAAAAAAAGTTAGGTTAATTCCAAAATTAATGATAAAGATTGAATAATAAAAAAAGCCAGTATGTGTATCAGAGTGATCAAATCTATTCTGACCATAATAAGGGTAAATAATGATAAATATGAAAAATTGGGACTCTGAAGAGATCCTAGTCTCCCAATATGTATTCCTGCTTTATGTGTCATAATACTTGAAATTCTACTATTAAATCAGATTCCCTCAAGTTCTCTTTTGTTTGTCCTTTGAATAAATGATATTAGTAAATATTTTGAAAATAACTTCATTTTTAATAACATAAATTATAACACTTATATTTAATCTTAAGTATTTTAGAGGGTCTGGGTGGCTCAGTCAGTTAAATGTTCAACTTCAGCCCAGGTCATGATCTCACCGCTTAGGAGTTCAAGCCCTGCATCGGGCTCTGTACTGACAGTGCAGAGCCTGGATCCTGCTTCAGATTCTGTGTCTCCCTCTCTCCCTGCTCCTCCCTCATTTGCACTCTGTCTCTCTCAAAAATAAATAAACATTAAAAAAATCGTAAATAATTTAGCAATTTTATTAGAGAATGAAAAAAAGACTATTTCTCAGTGCCTACCTGATTAGCATGTCTTATAATCTCCAAATATGAATTGAATCACAGAATTAGTTTAGACTATGGAAAGATTGGAAGCACTTTTGGGAACTGACTTCTGAAGGGCTAAAGTATTGTCAGTTAAATTCTGTATTTATGGGAGGTGGACAGAGGGGAGAGAGAGGAGAGAACAACAACAACAACAACAACAACAACAAAAATGGAGAAAAACATTCAGAAAGAACACCAAGAACCAAAATCATATGTTATTGTCTACGTTATTATGAAGTCGTTCTTTCTCTTCATTAGTATGACTTTGCTATTTCTCTTTTCATTAGCATGACTTTATTTTTCCAGGTATTCTGTCCAGGCAAATGCTTTGATTGTTCATTATAGTAACTTCCAGAAAGTTATGTGAACCTGTCAACAGGCAATTCATTTTGCCCTGATTCTTTCAATCTCTCACCTTAAAATCTTCATCTGGTTGTTTCTACCAATCCTGGGCTACTCTATCATGATGCTTTCCCAATCTTAACAAAGCTCCCTCTCATCTTAAAAATAAAATTGTCTTAAAACAAACTTGTATTCCTGAAAAAAATTTTGACCTCACCTTCCCTCTCCCAGACACTGAAAATTTTGAGATATTTTATCCCTTACCACAGTAAGCAAGTTTTGTCCTATCAGCAGTTGTGTTTATAATGTTTGGGAAGGCAGCTTTTGACAATAATATTGAATTGATCTAGGCTAGTCAATTTGAAAAATAGCCTATCACACACATAAAAAAAAAAGTTGAAGAAGAAAAATAAGAAAAAAACCCTATGAGAATAAGCTCAAAATTAAAGAAAAAACAAGGAAAACAAAATAATCTTGGAACTGGTGAAAGGGATTAACAAATGTAAATGTGAACCTGACTCAGAAAAATTATCAAGATGATGAAACAAGAAGACAGATGATTAAAAATATTTCTTGTATAAAAGGAAAATCAATCCATTTAGGAGCATGTGGCTAGAAGGATGGGAGCTTCCCATCCATAAGGACTGACTTATTTGAAACGAAAATTGAACCATGTTATTTTGTTGTTGTTGTTAAATTCTCCTGTCAGTTTTAATTGTACTCAAGATGAAAGAAACAGAAATCTTTAATATAACCTGTGTGATCTTGTCCTGTGTATCTTGTTTTGACCTTATTTTTTTATCCATTTTTTATGACCTTATTTTTAACTACTATCTACTCAATCATTTGTTATTGATAACAAACTTTTTTTTTTCAGTTTCTGAAATTCTCCAGGTACCAATCACAGCATGTAATTTTGTATTGATCCACTTTGATGTTAGTTTAATATGTTGCCCTTAGTAGAAAACAAATCTTACAAAAGCAAATTCTATGATTCATTCATCAATGCATAATTAGTGCCAATATTTGACAGATATTTGATTCTCAAGTCAAGTAAAATAAGTCATACCCAAAGATTATTATATTGGAATTCGTTTTATAGGACTTTCAAGATCTGGAAAAACTGATCAATGGTGAAAATCAGAAAAATATTGCCTTTTTCTGGATGGTGAATCAATTGGAATGGGGCACAAAGAAATATTCTGCATTAATGGAATTATGAAGTTATTGATTACTTGGAAATACTCTTTGTCAAACACCAATTTTATATTTAAGATCTGTGAATTTCACTGTGAGAAAATGTACTTATGTACTTCCAAGGAAGAGGAAGATATGACCCATATCTTTCAAATGGCATATCCTGGAACCATAATATTACTTAGAGCCATTTCAATCCTTCATATATTCATTCATGCATTCAGAAGATACTCATTGATTATGTACTTCAGTTGATTATCTGTGAAGATAAAGATAGCCTGTGCCTTTGTAGAGAACAGAGCTAAAGGGGTTTGAAGGTCATTTTACTGGCAATATGGGATGGGATATTTCATGAGGATTAGAAAAGGAAAGCCCAAAAAGGCAAAGAACCTATACCTCAATTACAATTCAACATGAGCCCAGAGCACTCTGCTTTTATTTTTCTTCTTCTCATATATGGCTGTCCTAGGAAAGCTTTATGCTTTTGATTATTTGTTTATTTTTAGAATAATTAAATGCACAAAATATGTTTTGGTTTCTCAAAAGTTATTTAAACACTAGATAAGCTGTGGTATTTTTTTTCTAACAGCACACATATTTTCAATCTTGGTTCATTAAGTGAAGTACATTTTTTTTTATCCAACATATTAATTTTTATATACTTCTAATATGTATTCTGTGCTCTGGCCCTAGTGAACTATTGAGATTTGCAATTTCTCTGTCTCACCTTTTAAAATTTATCATCTGCTATAAAGAAGGTAAAGAATATGGAAAGAAAGAAAGAGAGATGCAGGGAAGAAATTGCAGTTTATAGAATTTCCCTGCTTTTGCTTAAAGCTCAAGCTTGTACCTTATTTATGAATATCAAATTTGGATTGACTATTCTTTCCATGAGCTTTAATCATGTACATGGATAATAATACATAATAATAAACATTATTATATATTGTACATATACATAATAAACATTATATACACATATATGTATTATATATTGTATAATACATAATAAACATTGTTATATATTTGCCTAAATGTTGCTATCTACAGTAAGTTTTACACATTGATGCATCTCCAGTACTTTGCATATGGCAACACTTGATTATTTATTCATTGAAAGAATTAATATGTGTCACTAAATGTTAAAGATTTCAAAACATGGCCTTATCAATTTATCATTATCTCCATGATATAATTGACATTGTGGACTGTATTCTTAAGGGCTGTGAATTCATTATTGTTCTAAATGTCCAATAACATTATGTATGGTTTTGCTAGATTCTACAATGTGAAATGGTTTATAAGCTTACTGCAGAAAGTACATGTGCTACAATATATTCCAACAAGGAGTCACATTAATAGTAAACTATTTGAAGGCTAAAAACCATGAGTAATGATAAGATTCAAAATTAAGTATTCAAGAATAAGAAATAAAAATCAGAAAATGTCTCTAGAAAAATACACACACCCACATACATATACACAATTTCAATTATCGGACAATTATTCAGTTGAGTGTTAAATTAATTTTATAATATTACATGTATATTAAATATTTTAAAAAATCACTATCTTGCTAAGAACCTAATACTACCCTGAAATCTCTCATAAAGTTAACAACCTAAGTCTGGTCCCAAATTATTAGACTATACTTACAGTCTTATATTTTTGAAGGCAAATATCTTAGACATACTTATAAACATACACTAAAAATGATGAATTGATAGTGACCAAAAAAATTAATGTATGCGACAGTTGATTTTACTCATTTGATAAAATAATTAATGCATAAAAAATGCATTTTTTGTTATGTTAGGACTTACCATTTTTATTTCTTTCTTAAACATTACACATTTTATAAGAAATTATTGAGCTCTTTCCTTGGTATAAATATAATTAAAATATATTTCACTTATTTTAGTGTGGGTGTATGGTATTCTAGTTTTTATTTTTACACATCTTCATGAACTCCTTTCAAGTAAGTAAACTGTCCTTTGTATCTCATTTGGTTTAATATGTGTTGCCACTGGCCATGTAGTCCTGTTTTCTTGTGAACCCCCATGGTCCAGAAGAAACACTGCTTCAGCACCTGTTTCTGCATTGTGTTTTATTTACCACAACATCAAGTGTAGGAAGTTCCGATTCCTTTGACTTTCAGCAACAAAAGCCAGAAGGATCGTTAGACTTTGCACTGTTGTTTGAAGCAGAATGCAGTACAAGTCTTGTGGCGACTAGCACTGATTGCCTTCTAGACTTGGCATCACATGTTGGATCAAAGGTGTAACTGAAACTGAGCTAAAGAGAATTCTGACTGAAACTCAAAGAGTGTTAATGAAGGGGATTTGGTCTCAGAATAACCTGATAGAGAAAAGAGAAAAAAAAATTATCCAGGGGCGCCTGGGTGACTCAGTTGGCTAATTTCCGACTTCAGCTCAGGTCATGATCTCGCGGTTCGTGGTTCGAGCCGCGCCTCCGGCTCTGTGCTAACAGCTCAGAGCCTGGAGGCTGCTTCGGATTCTGTGTCTCCCTCTCTCTCTGCCTCTCCCGTGATCATGCTCTGTCTCTCTCTGTCTCTCAATAATAAATAAACGTTAAAAATTTTTTTAAGGAAAAAAAAAAAGAAAAAAATTGACCAAAAAAAGAAGTGAGCTTGTCCTTTGAGGAAGTAGGTTAAACCTGCTGTGATTTTTGGTGCAATGTATGTCTTCTGAAAACAAAGCTGTGTAGAATTTCTTCATGTGTTTGATCTGTATGTGTGAGTATATGTATACCTATGTATGTATGTATGTATACATACATATACTCACATATACATACATACCTATATTTTACATATTTGTAGGGATTATAGAAAAGTGCATATATAAAATTTTTAAAAAAGTAATTGTAGATGAGGAAGAGTAATTGGTTAAACTAATTATGAATTATATGCAATCTAGCTGTAGAACTATGAGTGCTCTTATGAATTATGTACTACATAACTATAGATGAAAATATAATTTTAGTTCAGAGCAAAGGAATGAAAGTACATTATTAAAGACTTTTAATGTATATGCTTAGGAACACCTGTGTGGTTCAGTCAGTTAAGCATCCAACTCGATTTCAGCTCAGGTCATGATCTCAAGGTTCATGGTATCTGGCCTTGCATTGGGCTCTGTGCTGATAGAAGGGAGCCTGCTTGGGATTCTCTCTCTCCCTCTCCCTCTGCCCTTTCCTTGCTCATTCTCTCTCTCTTTCTCAAAATAAATAAATAAACATTAAAAAATAAAGTATATGCTTAAAATTGTTATAATAAACTTGTTAATCTATCTGTGATTATTAATATGTCATTTTATATTAACTCATTTCATTTCCTTCCACAAATATGTGAATATTCAACAAAGGAGCAGATACAGTAGGGGGGAAAGAGGGATGAATAAAACATTGAAGTTGATGTTAGGTGGCATATTGTTTAATACTGTTATTGGCCCTTAAAAGAAGAAATATGTAAAACCACTCCCATGAAAGCAAAGGAATGAATGCTAAGTGGAAGAATTTTCAAAATTAAGTGATATGGACAAAATTCCAAAATATCCATTAGTTAAAAAAAAAACCTAATATTTTTTAGCCTACAGTATGAGTATAGGCTCATGTTAGTAAACATCAGCAGATTTAAGTTGGGACTACCTATCCTTTCCCTAGGATATTTCCTACCCTAGATAGGATAAAATGGGTAGGGAAAAAAAGAGAATATTGAGAAAACAGACATAAGGGCATTTATAATATTTTTCACTTGTCTATTGTATCACAATAAACAAGTCATTTTTACATGTTATTTGTATTGGGTTTTCAGTAATGGTTAATGTAGCAGAGATGGCATTATAAATTAACTGACATATCCAAAATCACCGAGCCCGTAAATTGGAGAACTGCTAATCCAAACCCTACCTCAACTCCAAGTGTATTGTTCTTTCAATACCAGTTACTGATGGGGCAACCAAAAGAAATAAACATTTCTTTTATAGTAGAGTAGAATATATATTTACAAGTGTACTCAAAAAGTGTAGTTTCTATGTTTTGTCTAAATTAATCTAGTCTTAATTGGAAACCACTTATCCCTTTCATAGGGGTAACTTAAAACTGTGGTAATAAGACAATTCTTTAAAGTGTTCAGCTTTTCAAGTAAAAAGCCTCAAGTCATTAAATTTCCCATTATTTCCAGGAGACTTAGTAAATGGTAAGGAATGGGTAAAGGAAATAATAGTCTGTTGTGGCACTGGAAATAATAAGCTGTTAGGTCTCATGGAATCCTTTTGATGGATATCACGTTTTCATAGCAACATCCGTTGTATGCTTTGTCATTGCACAACCAGCCAGCATTTGTGCTAAAGATAGTGGTTTGTGTAAGTTGGGCTTTCTTATTCTGTGCTTACCAGTATCTAGCAGACTTGCTTGCCTGCTTTGTCTTTTCCCCAGCTCCTCTTGGAATTCAGAGCATTCTTCACACATGCAGCCGAGGTCCAATTCTGACTCTCATTTGTTCTTCAGCTAGACAAATGGGTCCCCTCTTAGCTTCTAAAGGGTTCTCTATGGCAAGTGCCTCCTGAAAATTCCCTTGACTAACATCTCAGATGCTCCTTAGACCCACTCATACTAGAACAGAATCAAGGACCACTCTGGAAAGATAAATACTGTCTACTTTCTGTTTAATTATAAATACCACTAGAGTTATTTCACTGTGGTTGGAACTTACAGATTAGAGTGTGGCACAAGTATCCACACTGGTGAGGTCTCCCTAATTACTATTTTTCTCTAAAGCCATACTCCTTTCTAGGCTCAACCTAGAATGGAGAAAGGGGAATGGAGAAAGAAAATGAGAATCTTGTCATTGTTTCTTCTGTCCCTTTTCTCAATTTCTCATCTACTCATTTTAACAAAATAAACTCTCAATCCTCCCTCTTATCTGGTTGTCCTTTAAATAGTACTCTGTGATCTAATTCACAATACCTCCTTCTCAGTAAGATGAATGATATCCTAAAGGAATCTATAATAATAATAATGATATTATTACCACTACCACTATTACTACTACTACTGTCTCTATTCCTATGCCTGGCTTGAAAACCTATGAAAATTCTCTTCTGAAATTTCAGAAACTGAACATAATTTTGTATTTAAATTTTCACTAGTGTTGTAACTATCACTTTTGGTTTTCTGCGTTCCCTTCTCGTCTACTCAAAAACGTATACAGAACTATTGAGTTGAAGATCATAAAACAGAAATGTAAAAAAAAAAAAAAAGAGAGACTAACATGGCTAATTTTATAGACCTGGATGATTAGCCTCTACAGTTATATAGGTTAACTCTATAGATGACTATGAACTTGCAATATATGGAAAAATATACTAGGACATATAGGGTGTAACATGCTATAGTGTGACTGCAATATCTGTATGAAAATCTCTAGGAAATAAAGTATACTTCCTTGATTATCACTACCTAGTAGTTCTTATAATGGTAATATCTATTGTTTTCTATATTTGTTGCTGAATTAGAAAACATACTGACTTCTCCAAAACTCAAATTTCCTTCTTGCTAGTACCGTAGTTTTATTACTATAAAGAATCTTCCACCTAAGTTCTCTTTACTTTACTACTAATAAATTAATTTATTGTTAAAGGTAAGGATAGGGATTAAAAATACTAATAGGGGCACCCCGATGGCTCAATCAGTTGAGCATCCAACTCTTGATTTCAGCTCAGGTCATGATCTCACAGTTCATGGAATCCAGCCCTGTTTTGGGCTCCACGCTGAGCATGGAAGCTGCTTAATATTGTCTCTCTCTCTCTCCCTCTGCCCCTCTCCCCCACTCACTGTCTGTCTAAAATAAATCAATAATAATAATAAAAGGAGGAGAAAGTAGAAGAGTTAAAGTTCAGCTAATTATTTCTATACTAAAATCTAATACTTATAAGTCATTTCTTATAGAAAATGGATGTATGATTTCATATGAATTTATATGCTGACTGTAGTAAATGTTTTTTAAATATCGAAAAATTTACTATAGCTGAATTGAGAGTATCATTATAATGAAAGAGCTGTTGTTTAATTATAGAGGATATACATTTGGAAACTATTACATGGAAAATATTCTTGTGCAAATAATATTCATAAATTATCACTATTTAAAAATACATATTTTGGGGCACCTGGGTGGCTCAGTCGGTTAAGCATGCAACTTTGGCTCAGGTCATAATCTCATGATTTGTGGGCTCAAGCCTCGAGTTGGGCTCTGTACTGACAGCTCAGAGCTTGGAACCTGCTTCGGATTCTGTGTCTCCCTCTCTGTCTGTCCCTCCCCGCTCACTCTGTCTCTGTCTCTCAAAAGTAAACATTGAAAAAAATTTTCTTTTTATAATACAGATTTTATTATTGTATTTTAACCTACTTTTTAAAAGTTTATTTATTTTTAATGTTTATTTATTTATTTTGAGAGCGCGTGCGCGCGAGAGAAAGAAAGCGTGAGCAGGGAAGGGCAGAGAGAGAGGGAAAGAGAGAGAATCCCGAGCATCCTCCATGTTGTCTCGCAACAGGCTCTGCAGAACAAGGGGTTTGAACTCACAAACCATGAGATCATGATGTGAGGTGAAACAAAGAGTCTGACTGTGTCTTTAATCGTCTGAGCCACCCAGGTAGCCCATGACCCACTTTTAAAAAGCATCACTTGTCCAGAGTTTATAGGTGATGTAACATTTTATATCATTATGATATAAATATGTATTAATTTATTTTATATATAATATATAAAACATATGTATGTTTTATATCTTATATTTATTTTACATACATTTTATATTATATATGTGTGTGTGTGTATGTATATGTGTGTATACACACACTCACATATATCAGATGCTTACTTCTCCAGGATTTGAAGGTAATATAATATTTTATTTCACTAAGATATATAAATATATAATCTATTAACTATAATATACATCAACTCAGATACTTGAAATTCTGCCAGGTATCTGTCAAAGTGTGTGTTAATTCAGAAAACCATAAGTGAATAACTAATTTATGAATTCAGAATATATATAAAGTTTCATCAAACTTAGTGCCCACCCTTCAAAATTTAAATATATTGGGAAAGAGGAACATAGATAATTACCATGTATAGGAGAATAGGAATGCTGTCATAAAAGTAGAAACAAAATGATGCAGTACAGAGAAGGAAAAAAATTAATTTATATTATGATGCTTGTTTACTATGGATATATCATATAGTAGAACCTATGCAGATATGTTCATTTTCATGTAAGATGTCAGTGCATGATATACTTACTGATTTATCATGTCCAGCTTTCTAATACCTTACAACTGATTAAAAGCATAGCACCAACTCTTGATATTTATTCCAAAAATGAAACTGAGGGGGGGAACACTAACATGTGTTTTTCAGATCCAAATGATTTCCATACTAAGGTCACCAAAGAACTATAATATCAATGTGTTTTTTTTTAAACTGTTCAGGATTTTCAGACTAGCACATCAAAGAACACAAGTTTATAGGGGTGTTATTGGACAGTAAAGGATTTAAGTTGATCTTAACACATGGAAAATTAATATGTCCTCTCTTCTTTTTTAAGCTCAATTCCAACTGCAGAACTTTAATATTAGGACATGAAGTTAACAGGACTTATGTTGCACATTATATATGCATTCAGCTGGGAGAGTTATTTCTCAAAATCTCCTTTCCTTTCTGAAATACTTTAAATGAAATTTATAAAACTTCCCTGAGAAGATGGTAGTTAATGCTGGGATGAATCTGTGGATAGGTTTTTTAAAAAAAGATGTATATATACTTATCAGTACAGATTCCAAACAGCAATCACATTTATTTTAATATGAATTGTAGTATCATATCATACTACTTTTTGAACTAATATAACCATGTATCTCTTTTACAGAATCAGTACAATTTACAAACATGCCTAATTTAATTCTGAAGTTTCATTACGGAAATCATACACTAAAACACAGAACTTCCTTTCTCCCAGGAAACAAACAGAATTTAAATGTCTCAGTGGTGATAGTTTGCCTTGAATATAAATTTTGAGATAAACTGTATTTTGAATAAGGCTTTTCAAAGAGATAGCAATTCATTTCACTTTTATATACCTATAAATTTTATTATAACAAGTTTGGGAAGGATATCAACACAGTAATTCTTCTGAATTCAAAAAGATTAGAATGAACGTTCTGACTAAATGCAGAACTATCTGCTTTCTGGTTAATTATTAAAAGCAATCGACAACATGTTGCAAAAATAGTCGTAAGCTAAATAGTAATGTTGAGTCACCTTAATGAAAGGATTGGAGCTTTGATCTGCATATAAATTAATATGCTAGAAAATCTTCCATGATAAGAGAAAGCAATCTTCCTCAAGTCACAGGAGGCTGATAATCTTGAAAGACTAGGTGATATCCCAGACTCAACAAGGTCCTGGTTCATTGCTCACTATTCTGCCTTCAAAGAAAGCAGTGCTTTTCATTTTGTTAGCAATGATCAATGTACATGCACAATACAAAATAATAGAAATAATGAAAAAGAATTACATTTGAACATAGAATTGTTAAAATTAAGTTTAATTTTTGAAGAGGAACAAATCACATTTTAAGAATAGTTAAATGGTTTATCTGTTTTAAAATCTTATTCTATGATTTGCTAATCATTGAATTTCTCTTAATGCTCATTATTGGGGAGATTTAAAGTAGAGCCAACATATATACAGGGGAAGCTAAATTAAATTCAGGGTGGTTTGAGCCAGATTTATATTCATGTATCTACAAGATGAATTAACTTTATTAAAACATAAATTCTAAAGTCACTAACAATGAATGGAGTGCTGCTAAAATGTTGTTATAGGTTATTATATTGTTTATCACCCATTTGGAAAAGCATACCCAGAAATAAAGACTTGTGCTTCTTTTATTATGTCTCTTTACTACCCCCTAAAATCAGAACAACAAGAAAAACCAAAAAACAAGATACCCCTTTCTTGCCTGAATTCTCTATATTTTCCTTCCATATCAGAGTCACTTTTTTTGTGCCTTGTGCTATTTTCATTGCCTCTTTGTCCTCAGTCTATACTTAAAATAGTGGTGTCATGGTCAATTTTTCTCTAAATTTGTACTGTGTTTGGAGATCACAGTCCCTTCCATTCTTTCACTGTATTCAGTAAGCTTATAAGTTCCAAATATGTATTTCCAGCCTCTTTTCCTTCCTGAGCATTAGACCCATATTTTCACCTATTACCTTTCCATTTCTTTCAAGCATTTCAACACTGGCATGTTCACAAGCAAGCACATTTTCTCATTTCCTGTTCAATATCACTGCTTCCAAATTCTGCTCTTCACTGTATGGCCTATAACAGATAACATTATATGTACTGGAATATAGTTATATAAATTGATGGCTTTAAAGATCTATTGTATAACTTTTCTTTTGCTAACCTTCAAAGTAAACTTTTCCTTTTATTCTGACATTTCAAAATGTCTTTATAGCTTGTCTTTCCTGTGTAATATGATGTGCATTATTCAACTTTGTCTCTAAACTAATCCTAGAATAGCCCCAGACTGACATCTCACCTGTAATTTTCTTTATTTCTCTATATAGCTTCAAGTCCAAGTTATCTGAGGCTCTACACAATGTAAGCATCTGTCAAATCACACAGATAATTTTATCAATGTGAATCTCTTCCTATTTAAGAACATATATTTTAAATACATGGGTGCATTAAAGAAGTTCTGGTAGATTACAGATAAATGCTGAGCATATAGTAGATACACAATGTCAGGCCCGATTTAAGGGTTAGAGGAGACTTCACTTCTGGATGGTATAAAAGGAAAGCCATGTGGCAAGCATGTGTATGTATATATACATATACATATGCCATACATATATATATACATGGATATGAGGAATTTGGGGTAATTAATCTACTGCATTATAAGTACCCCACAATTAGGTATCATTGTGAAATGATCTACTTGGCACTAAAACCTTTGGTTGCTGCACCCGGGTACACTGTGTGTAACACAAAAAGGAACATATATTCACAGCTGATTTATGGTATGTATCAAATTCAATAACACAACCAAAGAGGTGCAGGATATTGATTCCCAACTGACACTTCAATTAATCCCTTAACAGAGGATTTTATAATATTATTAAGCCACCACAGTGAATTCTATAGGTATTAATGTACTCCTATGTGCAGCCTGTAGTTAGAGTTGTTGTTTTGTGGGAAGCCAGGAAATGCAAACAGTAATTTCTTAGTCACTGAATGGGAGTCTAGCAAAAGATTTTTGAACAGAGAAGGTAATCTGTATGTGGTATATGCATCTATTTTCATTGGATAAATCACAGCCTTCTCCATGATGAAAGGGCTCTAATAAACCTTTCACCAGAGGCTGGCTGGATATTGGCCTTTACCATTGCCAATTAACATCCAGCAGTGGCAGCAGGTGGCCAGATTAGCCTTAATTAAGGGAAATGCGTATTATGGAGCCAATGCACAGTCTCCATTCCTGCTACCACAGAGATCATGTAAATAAGCCCATTGAGCAAACAGCAGGATGGCTGGAGAAGGAGAATGATTAAGATCTATAGGAAAAGTAATCTTTTTCACCTGTTTATTAAAAGCCTATTTCTTTTGAATTGCCCTTTGGTGGGCCTTTCCATTGCACATGAGTATCTTATATTTTTTGACCGTTTTGAAAGATCCATATAAACAGTTCTCCTGCAGTTTACTTATCAACAGTTTTCCAATTTTGTTCTTTCAAAGCCCCGATCATCAAAAAACTACCTTAGCCCCTGTTTCACGAATTAGTGTAGATTCATTCCTCAGACTACCTCTTCTTCCTCTTGAAGTAGGAAACTAGACATAAGGACCCCAAGTCTGTGCTTTATGACTACTGTCTTTCACAGCCATTCCTGTAATATAGTAGCCATCAAGTTTGGGTGGGTGCCAGCATATCATGCACAACCAACTATAAACTACACTTTCCTATACTACCTGGTCAAAGGGAATTCTCCATGAAATCATTAGTGTTGGTTGAATTGTGGGCAACAAAGCAATAATAGCAAACACTTAGCCAATTGTATTTTATATTTACTTTTGCCTCTGGACCTGCTTAGACACCATCTCAGATATAAAATTTCCATTTAGAGTGGAACATTGTTGCTCAGGTCTGATTTTATTCACTGGATCAATTTATGATGAGTGGTCTTGTTATATGGTATTCCAAAGTCAGGCATTTAACAGTTACTAGGGTCTAGTAGCTTTCCAAAGACTTTTTCAAACAGAGGATGGTTGGTAGCAAAGGAAATCATGGTCTTACTACAAAACATTAGGGGTTTGCACTGTGATTCTCCACTTGAGATTTGCCAGCTATCTTCATACATCATTCCTAACTGCTGAAAGTACTTCCAATACTTTCCGATCTCAAAGTCATAAAACTTGTAGTGGTTTTGTATTGTGTCAACATAGCTGAGCTGAAACTACATTTTCAAAAAGCACTTTCCTTGTAGAATTTTTCATTAGATTTTGGCCCCAAGGGAGATTTTTAGGAGATTTGGAAGCAAGCAGTTAAACAGCAGCCCCCATGCTGTGTATGTTAGTGTAGTATGCCAGGGGTCATTGCAACTTGTGTGCATTGTCACTAATCTGCTAATGCACATTGTTGGTGTAGGACAGCAGCTGAGCCCACAGCTTTTCCAGCCTCTGCCAGATATTTTGTTTTTTCCCTTCAATTTCACTGAATCCTTAGCTAGGTGTATATACAGTTTCAGGGCAAAGGAAACCAGCATTTTTTTATGTCATTTGCATTGTCAAGAATGGTATCAATGAGAGGTGGACATGAGTTACTGGTCTTCATAGTTACCAGTTTGTTCTAATAGATTCCTATTTGTCATCACTTCCCTGCTTCAAGATCAGGTTTTTCCTCTATACATCTACCCAGCAGACCTAAAGCTATCCCTCTCCTCTATAAAACTATCCAAATATGGTAGAGGTTGACTCTTAAATGATTCTCAAATGTGTTCATTTATATTTCATGCTAAGTCGCCAGTGTCCACTGTGCTGAATTGCAATGTGGTCAGGTCCATCTTTGTCTTGTGTACATTATTCCTTTGAGTTTTATGTATTCAATAGAGTGTGTACTCCCAGATAACGTGGTGCTTTACTGTCATTAATAGTATTTTTGATAGATTAAAAATGCCTACATTTCCTCTGACTTTTTTTCCCTTAGGTAATTGCCAGCTGTATTTCCATTTTGATAATGTTGTGTTTATTTAAATAATATCAAAATAATTATAATTTTACAATTGAATATTAATATATTAGCTACAATGAAAACTAAAAGAGAAGCCACTGAGTTAACTATTATTTTAAAATTTTTAAAGTTTTGAGGCATCTGAATGGCTCAGTTACTGCTACAGCATGTGACTCTTGACCTTGGAGTTATGATTTTCAGCCCCGTCTTCAATGTATAGATTACTCGAAAATAAAATCTTAAAAAATAAAATTTTGAATGTAGTGTGCTTATTTGAGAATTAGTTTCAAGAAAAAGAATGATATTTGTAGATATTATCTTTGTCGTACTGTAATATTTTTCCCTATTTACATTTCTTATATTTATAATTAACTGGGAAAAATGAGTAGCTGGACACTTGAGGATTTTTATATCTCTTTGTGGCTGCATAACAATCAAAATAGTTTTCAACAGCTTGTGGAAGAGTATTAAATCACAGGTAGATGATAATATAGAACTGTGCATTTTGTCTGGTCAGTTGAATATTATAATATAAAGAAATCAGAATACTTTTTATTTTAAGAAATATTAAAGCTTAAATAAATATGCTTTCATTAATATTTGAAGAAGCAAGATATAGGTAGTTTGGAGAACACTCTCTGGATTTTTAAAAATTAAGAAAACCTGTAATAAAGATGATTCTAGAAAGCTACTTTCGTTGTATCTTCTGCAGTGTTTTCATTTAAGGGAGAGATACCCATTCTGTAATTCATATAGTGAAGTGTTTAAGAAGGCTTGTAATAAAGATGTTTCTTAGAAGGAAATACAGGCAGTAAGCTGTTTGACATTGGTCTTAGCAGTAATTTTTTTTTTTGTTTTTTTGCTCCAGTCTCCTTAGGCAAGGGCCATAAAATCTAAAATAAACAAATGACATTACACTAAACTCAAACACTTTTGCTCAGTGAAGGACACCATCAACAAAATGAAAAGGGAACTTTCTGAATGGTAGAAGGTGTTTGCAGATCATGCATCTGAAAAGCGGTTAATATCCAAAATATATAAAGAACTTATGAAAATTAACAACAAAAAAATTCCTGACTGAAACTGGGCAGAGAACTTGAATAGAAATTTCTCCAAAGAAGGCACACACATTGCCATCAGACACATGAAAAGATATTCAACATCACTAATTAATTCCTAGGGAAATGCAAATCAGAACCACAGTTAACTATCACTTCACACCTGTCAGAACGGCTATTATCAAAAAGACAAAAACTAACAAATGTTGGCAACAATGATGGGAATGTAAACTTGTGCAACCACTACGGACCCTATGGAGGTTCCTCAAAAAACTAAAAAGAGAACTACCATATTATCGAGCAATTCTACTTCTAGCTACTTACCAAAGGGAACAAAGATATCAGTTCCAAGAGATACATAGAACCCTATGTTCACTGCAGCATTATTTACAAAGGCCAAGATATGGAAGCAGCCTAAGTGTCCATGGATGAATAAATAAAGAAGATGTGGTGTGTACATATACATATCTTCTGCGAAATGCCCACAAAACATACTCACACATTCAGTTTGAAATTTAGGCATAAATGTATTTAATTGTTTCTTTTTTTTATAAACTATTTCATGGGATATGTTATATTGGCTCTTTTTCCCTTGTGTCTAGCCCTAGGCTCATGCCATGTCGTGGCTGATCTCTTCCCATACCCTTCTCTTACTCCACAAACTCTTGCTTATTTCTCGTGGAGAAAATTTTAGCTAGTTCTTTTATAGACTTCCTACCTAATGATTCCCTCAAGGGTTTCACCTTTCCCCACAAGACAGTTATAAATGTATTTACTAAACAAAATCCATTTGTCTGCTACAGGGAGTTATGATGACATTTTCTCACACCTGTGAATGTGTATGTCTATATTTGCACCACTGCACAAATCCTGACAAACATCAGAAAACACTTATTTGGGTATCTCTGTCAGCCACCACCCACCCCATTTGCCTTTTCCTTCTAGCTGAACAAAATTCTTTAGAGTTATAAGACATTTTGATTAAACTTTGCTCTTCTTGTCAAATCAACAGAGTTTACATCTGTGCTTTGTTGTCATTTCATTTACCGTTTGCTCCTGCTTAGAGTGTAGTTTAAGAGACCAACACTTTTGTATTTAACAATCTGTACATTTTTTCTAATATAAATTTTAAAGAGAACAAATCTGTTTTCCTTTCTAAATATTTAAAATATAATCCTAAACAAACATAAAAAAACTGGAAAAATTTTCACCTCAGATTTAAAGCAATTTTTTTTCAACGTTTACTTATTTTTGGGACAGAGAGAGACAGAGCATGAACGGGGGAGGGGCAGAGAGAGAGGGAGACACAGAATCGGAAACAGGCTCCAGGCTCTGAGCCATCAGCCCAGAGCCTGACGAGGGGCTCGAACTCACGGACCGCGAGATCGTGACCTGGCTGAAGTCAGACGCTTAACCGACTGCACCACCCAGGCGCCCCATCACCTCAGATTTAAATGACGCTATCTCAAAAAGAAAAACAAATAAATCACTCACAGGAGTATCAGATGGTATAAATTGATAGAATATCTCCTGTTTCTTAGAAACAATCTGTGTTAGTTAGTTGTTATGTCTGAGCTACAAATATGCCTTTCTCTACTCTACTTTTTGATATTGGACCTAGAACTATGAACAGAACAGCTATCTGCTGTTTCAGCTGGCTCCATTAGGCTCTGAAAGTAGATGGCACTAGAAGGATACTTTAAGTTAGGAGGAGGAAGGAGGGACTTGATCATTCCTGGGACATTCATGTGGTCTTCTTATCTGTTTCTCTTCTTGTGAACATTACTCTAGTGACACTTCTTCACCCTGGCAGTTCCTTCGGTAGTAACACCTGGATGCAGTGTACAGTTTTTCTAACAGTAGAAGCACAAGTTTTATTGTGTCCTTTAAGAAGTACTGGCATCAGCCAGCTGGTGCCCCAAGGTTGAGTTTTAATTATTATGGTTATTCGTTTTATCCTGAATGTGCAGATAAAGTGTTCTGGACTGGGCAATAATTTCTTGTTAATTATAGTAAATAATAAGTATGTTGGCTATGCCTTGCCACAAACCTTACCTAAGGTGAAATGCAACAAAAGCCAGATGGAAAACAAAATAAAAAAACACCTTATAAGAGAAGCCAGTCACTTCATAGGGAAGGGAAGGGGATAATGGATTTTCTCCATTTGTATAAGGAGAAAGCTCATTCCTTTCTGGAAAACAAACAAGTAAATAAATAAATAAAGTATATAAGTATAAACAAATTATATGTACATATACACATTTGTATATACATACACACACATACATATACACATACATGTACACACACAGATACACATGTACATACACATATACATATACATACACATACACATATACATATACATACTGAGAGAGACAAAGACAATTTTTGCTCCTTGGATATACGGTGACAAGGATCCTTGTTTCTTACAATCATCTTGAAATAGATATTTTTCTAAGGATCAGATAAACTCGGTGGATCTCTAACTTTTATGACTTAAAGAAGATTTCAAGTTCTGGATTTCCTATTTCTTACAATGTAAATATCCAGATATATCACCCTCTAGTCTTATAACTTGAGGCTCAACCTAGCAACCTATGCTGTAAACATTTGATCCTCTCAGATAAGGGCATTTGGCTAGAAAAATGACAACATATCTAATTCTTATGTGATATGAAGAATGAAATGCTTCTAAGGTATGTACAAGCAAATATCTAGCTATATTTGTATACATTTCTGTATTTCAGGAGACCAAGATGTTTTAAGGGAACACTGAGAAACCTATACATACGTACATATGCACATATTGTTGTTGTAATGCATTTTTTTTCTTCCTCTCCTCTGGCTGCATTATGATATTCTCTGCATCACTGGTTTTCAGTTGTTTGACTATAGGAGCTTATGTAAGGTTTTCATTGTGCTTATCTTGTCTAGAGTTATAGAGCTTCTTGAATCTGTGGATAAGGATTTCATTATTTTTCAAGAATTCTTTGACATTACCTTTTAAAATATTTCTTCTCTATTCATTCTCTTGTTTCCTTCTAAGATTCCAACAATTCCTATTGCCAGTTGTTCGATATTATCCAACATGCATCTTATTTTGTATGCTTTTCCTTACTTTACGCCTTCGTGCATTAGTGTGAAAAATTTCTCTCTGTTTTTCTTTGAGGTCACTGATAGCACTAGGCTACATATAAAAGACAAAGTTAACTACATGCATTGAAATCCTTATTTCAGATACTTTGTTGTTGGTGGTAGAGATAGTTTTTCTGTCTAAATTCTCCACCGTTAATCCAATTTTCATCTTTTCCTCTGGATACTTTAACATAATAATCATTTTAAAGCTCTGGTCTGATATTCCAACTGCTGAATAAGTCTCCTTCTAATTATTAATGCCCTTTATTAAAGAATCACATTTTCCTGTTCCTTCTTAAGTCCTCTCATTAAAAAAAATATTTCCTATGAGATTTGTATTTTAAAGTACTGCCTAAGTGGAGTAATATTATTTACTCCAGAGATTGCACATACTTTAGTCTGTTAAGCAGCTATGCCAGGAAATTTATTTGATTCATGAGGACTTGGGCTGACCAAGACTATGTTGTTTGCAAATTTAGTTACTTTAAGTTAACTGCTGGTTTCGAAAGTCTTAAGAATAGAGTTCTAGTTTTGCAAAATGAAAATGTCCTAGAGATCAGTTGCACAACAATGTGAATATACTTAACACAGCTGAACTGTACAATTACAAATAGTTAGATGGTGAATTTAATGTTATGAATTTTTATTAGATTTTAAAAAGTCTAAGAGCCCATGGATAGATGAATGGATAAATGGATAAAGAAAATGTGAGATACACACATACACAAAGGACTATTATTAAGCTTTAAAAGGGAAGGAAATCCTGTTACTTCACACAACATGGATGGAACTGGAAGGCATTATGCTAAGGGAAATAAACCACACACAGAAAGAAAAATACAGCCTGGTATCACTAATATGTGGAACCTACAGAAAAAAAAATTCAACTCCCTAGAAACATGGTAGAAAAGTTGCCAAGGGCTGATGGGTAGGGTAAACAGGAAGAGGTTAATAAAATAATAAACTTTTAGTTATAATGTGAATAAGGTCTAAGGATCTAATGTATAAAATGATGATTATAGTTAATAATATACAATATTATTGTATTATCATTACAGTAAAATACAATTTTATTGTATTTGTGTAATTGAAATTTTCTAAGGGAGTAGAACTTAAATGTTCCATTCACAAGAAAAAAAAAAAGGTGAATACGTGACACGATGGATGTGTTAATTTGATGGGGGAATCCTTTCACAATGTATACTAAATGTATATTAAATCATTATGTTGTATATTTAAAATATCTTCCAATTATTTTTTGTCAATTATACTTCAGTAAAGCTAGAAAAAAAGCCTTGAGACTATGAGCAATTTTGACTTTATTATGGTGTTCTCATTCTGAAAGCAATTGTCTCTAAGTGCTGCAAAACATTCTAGGTCTATCTCTTGCTTCTTGTATGTTGCTCTCTTGCTTCAAATGTTTTATGAAGAAAATTTTGGGGCATGGAAAAATAGCTTTGTGTTTATGTTTTTAATAGAATCTAATCTGTACATTAGCCCATTTTCCCACTATAAATCTCCACTGTTCTTTTTCAATTCCAGCAGAATACTGCTGCCTGTGGCAGTCTCAATGTCCTCTCACCTGGGCAGTGTTAGCACATTCCTCTAGAAGAGAAAGAACCTTTTCAATATTTACTCACTTAGCAAGTTTTTTTTTTTCTTCTCTAGAATTTAATTTCTAAAAATCTCTGAATTTATAGTTCTCTGATTTAAAATTAATTTGTCTGTTCATTTATTTTTTTTCTAGCTACCATCCTGAAAATGTTAATCAGTTACAACCCCCTGCATGCAACTTAGAACAATATCCAATATTAAAATTTTTTTTTTCATGTCTTTTTTTTTTTTTTTATATGAAGTTTATTGACAAATTGGTTTCCATACAACACCCAGTGCTCATCCCAAAAGGTGCCCTCCTCAATACCCATCACCCACCCGCCCCTCCCTCCCACCCCCCATCAACCCTCAGTTTGTTCTCAGTTTTTAACAGTCTCTTATGCTTTGGCTCTCTCCCACTCTAACGTCCTTTTTTTTTTTTTTTTTTTTACCTTCCCCTCCCCCATGGGTTCCTGTTAAGTTTCTCAGGATCCACATAAGAGTGAAACCATATGGTATCTGTCTTTCTCTGTATGGCTTATTTCACTTAGCATCACACTCTCCAGTTCCATCCACGTTGCTACAAAAGGCCATATTTCATTTTTTCTCATTGCCACGTAGTATTCCATTGTGTATATAAACCACAATTTCTTTATCCATTCATCAGTTGATGGACATTTAGGCTCTTTCCATAATTTGGCTATTGTTGAGAGTGCTGCTATGAACATTGGGGTACAAGTGCCCCTATGCATCAGTACTCCTGTATCCCTTGGGTAGATTCCTAGCAGTGCTATTGCTGGGTCATAGGGTAGGTCTATTTTTAATTTTCTGAGGAACCTCCACACTGCTTTCCAGAGCGGCTGCACCAATTTGCATTCCCACCAACAGTGCAAGAGGGTTCCCGTTTCTCCACATCCTCTCCAGCATCTATAGTCTCCTGATTTGTTCATTTTGGCCACTCTGACTGGCGTGAGGTGATACCTGAGTGTGGTTTTGATTTGTATTTCCCTGATAAGGAGCGACGCTGAACATCTTTTCATGTGCCTGTTGGCCATCTGGATGTCTTCTTTAGAGAAGTGTCTATTCATGTTTTCTGCCCATTTCTTCACTGGGTTATTTGTTTTTCGGGTGTGGAGTTTGGTGAGCTCTTTATAGATTTTAGATACTAGCCCTTTGTCCGATATGTCATTTGCAAATATCTTTTCCCATTCCGTTGGTTGCCTTTTAGTTTTGTTGGTTGTTTCCTTTGCTGTGCAGAAGCTTTTTATCTTCATAAGGTCCCAGTAATT
This sequence comes from Lynx canadensis, assembly GCF_007474595.2. NCBI lineage: Eukaryota > Metazoa > Chordata > Mammalia > Carnivora > Felidae > Lynx > Lynx canadensis. The sequence goes on along the minus strand of NC_044303.2, from coordinate 149,093,482 downwards.
CACTTTTGCTTTTAATTCCCTTGCCTTTGGGGATGTGTCGAGTAAGAGATTGCTACGGCTGAGGTCAGAGAGGTCTTTTCCTGCTTTCTCCTCTAAGGTTCTGATGGTTTCCTGTCTCACATTTAGGTCCTTTATCCATTTTGAGTTTATTTTTGTAAATGGTGTGAGAAAGTGGTCTAGTTTCAACCTTCTGCATGTTGCTGTCCAGTTCTCCCAGCACCATTTGTTAAAGAGGCTGTCTTTTTTCCATTGGATGTTCTTTCCTGCTTTGTCAAAGATGAGTTGGCCATATGTTTGTGGGTCTAGTTCTGGGGTTTCTATTCTATTCCATTGGTCTGTGTGTCTGTTTTTGTGCCAATACCATGCTGTCTTGATGATGACAGCTTTGTAGTAGAGGCTGAAGTCTGGGATTGTGATGCCTCCTGCTTTGGTCTTCTTCTTCAAAATTCCTTTGGCTATTCGGGGCCTTTTGTGGTTCCATATGAATTTTAGGATTGCTTGTTCTAGTTTTGAGAAGAATGCTGGTGCAATTTTGATTGGGATTGCATTGAATGTGTAGATAGCTTTGGGTAGTATTGACATTTTGACAATATTTATTTTTCCAATCCATGAGCAGGGAATGTCTTTCCATTTCTTTAAATCTTCTTCAATTACCTTCATAAGCTTTCTATAGTTTTCAGCATACAGATCCTTAACATCTTTGGTTAGATTTATTCCTAGGTATTTTATGCTTCTTGGTGCAATTGTGAATGGGATCAGTTTCTTTATTTGTCTTTCTGTTGCTTCATTGTTAGTGTATAAGAATGCAACTGATTTCTGTACATTGATTTTGTATCCTGCAACTTTGCTGAATTCATGTATCAGTTCTAGCAGACTTTTGGTGGAGTCTATCGGATTTTCCATGTATAATATCATGTCATCTGCAAAAAGCGAAAGCTTGACTTCATCTTTGCCAATTTTGATGCCTTTGATTTCCTTTTGTTGTCTGATTGCTGATGCTAGAACTTCCAGCACTATGTTAAACAACAACGGTGAGAGTGGGCATCCCTGTCGTGTTCCTGATCTCAGGGAAAAAGCTCTCAGTTTTTCCCCGTTGAGGATGATGTTAGCTGTGGGCTTTTCATAAATGGCTTTTATGATCTTTAAGTATGTTCCTTCTATCCCGACTTTCTCAAGGGTTTTTATTAAGAAAGGGTGCTGGATTTTGTCAAAGGCCTTTTCTGCATCGATTGACAGGATCATATGGTTCTTCTCTTTTTTTTTGTTAATGTGATGTATCACGTTGATTGATTTGCGAATGTTGAACCAGCCCTGCATCCCAGGAATGAATCCCACTTGATCATGGTGAAGAATTCTTTTTATATGCTGTTGAATTCGATTTGCTAGTATCTTATTGAGAATTTTGGCATCTATATTCATCAGGGATATTGGCCTGTAGTTCTCTTTTTTCACTGGGTCTCTGTCTGGTTTAGGAATCAAAGTAATACTGGCTTCATAGAATGAGTCTGGAAGTTTTCCTTCCCTTTCTATTTCTTGGAATAGCTTGAGAAGGATAGGTATTATCTCTGCTTTAAACGTCTGGTAGAACTCCCCTGGGAAGCCGTCTGGTCCTGGACTCTTATTTGTTGGGAGATTTTTGATAACCGATTCAATTTCTTCGCTGGTTATGGGTCTGTTCAAGCTTTCTATTTCCTCCTGATTGAGTTTTGGAAGAGTGTGGGTGTTCAGGAATTTGTCCATTTCTTCCAGGTTGTCCAATTTGTTGGCATATAATTTTTCATAGTATTCCCTGATAATTGTTTGTATCTCTGAGGGATTGGTTGTAATAATTCCATTTTCATTCATGATTTTATCTATTTGGGTCATCTCCCTTTTCTTTTTGAGAAGCCTGGCTAGAGGTTTGTCAATTTTGTTTATTTTTTCAAAAAACCAACTCTTGGTTTCGTTGATCTGCTCTACAGTTTTTTTAGATTCTATATTGTTTATTTCTGCTCTGATCTTTATTATTTCTCTTCTTCTGCTGGGTTTAGGCTGCCTTTGCTGTTCTGCTTCTAGTTCCTTTAGGTGTGCTGTTAGATTTTGTATTTGGGATTTTTCTTGTTTCTTGAGATAGGCCTGGATTGCAATGTATTTTCCTCTCAGGACTGCCTTCGCTGCGTCCCAAAGCGTTTGGATTGTTGTATTTTCATTTTCGTTTGTTTCCATATATTTTTTGATTTCTTCTCTAATTGCCTGGTTGACCCACTCATTCGTTAGTAGGGTGTTCTTTAACCTCCATGCTTTTGGAGGTTTTCCAGACTTTTTCCTGTGGTTGATTTCAAGCTTCATAGCATTGTGGTCTGAAAGTATGCATGGTATAATTTCAATTCTTGTAAACTTATGAAGGGCTGTTTTGTGACCCAGTATATGATCTATCTTGGAGAATGTTCCATGTGCACTCGAGAAGAAAGTATATTCTGTTGCTTTGGGATGCAGAGTTCTAAATATATCTGTCAAGTCCATCTGATGCAATGTCTCATTCAGGGCCCTTGTTTCTTTATTGACCGTGTGTCTAGATGATCTATCCATTTCTGTAAGTGGGGTGTTAAAGTCCCCAGAAATTACCACATTCTTATCAATAAGGTTGCTTATGTTTATGAGTAATTGTTTTATATATTTGGGGGCTCCGGTATTCGGCGCATAGACATTTATAATTGTTAGCTCTTCCTGATGGATAGACCCTGTAACTATTATATAATGTCCTTCTTCATCTCTTGTTACAGCCTTTAATTTAAAGTCTAGTTTGTCTGATATAAGTATGGCTACTCCAGCTTTCTTCTGGTTTCCAGTAGCATGATAAATAGTTCTCCATCCCCTCACTCTGAATCTAAAGGTGTCCTCAGGTCTAAAATGAGTCTCTTGTAGACAGCAAATAGATGGGTCTTGTTTTTTTATCCATTCTGATACCCTATGTCTTTTGGTTGGCGCATTTAATCCATTTACATTCAGTGTTATTATAGAAAGATACGGGTTTAGAGTCATTGTGATGTCTGTATGTTTTATGCTTGTAGTGATGTCTCTGGTACTTTGTCTCACAGGGTCCCCCTTAGGATCTCTTGTAGGGCTGGTTTAGTGGTGACAAATTCCTTCAGTTTTTGTTTGTTTGGGAAGACCTTTATCTCTCCTTCTATTCTAAATGACAGACTTGCTGGATAAAGGATTCTCGGCTGCATATTTTTGCTGTCTAGCACCCTGAAAATCTCGTGCCAATTCTTTCTGGCCTGCCAAGTTTCAAAAGAGAGATCAGTCACGAGTCTTATAGGTCTCCCTTTATATGTGAGGGCACGTTTACCCCTTGCTGCTTTCAGAATTTTCTCTTTATCCTTGTATTTTGCCAGTTTCACTATGATATGTCGTGCAGAAGATCGATTCAAGTTACGTCTGAAGGGAGTTCTCTGTGCCTCTTGGATTTCAATGCCTTTTTCCTTCCCCAGTTCAGGGAAGTTCTCAGCTATTATTTCTTCAAGTACCCCTTCAGCACCTTTCCCTCTCTCTTCCTCCTCTGGAATACCAATTATGCGTATATTATTTCTTTTTAGTGTATCACTTAGTTCTCTAATTTTCCCCTCATACTCCTGGATTTTTTTATCTCTCTTTTTCTCAGCTTCCTCTTTTTCCATAACTTTATCTTCTAGTTCACCTATTCTCTCCTCTGCCTCTTCCATCCGAGCCGTGGTGGTTTGCATTTTGTTTTCCATTTCCTTTAAAGCGTTTTTCAGCTCCTCGTGACTGTTCCTTAGTCCCCTGATGTCTGTAGCAAGAGATTCTCTGCTGTCCTGTATGCTGTTTTCCAGCCCAGCGATTAATTTTATGACTATTATTCTAAATTCACTTTCTGTTATATTATTTAAATCCTTTTTGATCAGCTCATTAGCTGTTGTTATTTCCTGGAGATTCTTCTGAGGGGAATTCTTCCGCTTGGTCATTTTGGATAGTCCCTGGTGTGGTGAGGGCCTGCAGGGCACTTCCCTTGTGCTGTGGTGTATAACTGGAGTTGGTGGGCGGGGCCGCAGTCCGACCTGATGTCTGCCCCCAGCCCACCGCTGGGGCCACAGTCAGACTGGTGTGTGCCTTCTCTTCCCCTCTCCTAGGGGCGGGATTCACTGTGGGGTGGCGTGGCCCGTCTGGGCTACTTGCACACTGCCAGGCTTGTGATGCTGGGGATCTGGCGTATTAGCTGGGGTGGGAAGGCAAGGTGCACGGCGGCAGGGGGGGCAGGCTTAGCTCGCTTCTCCTTAGGTGATCCACTTCAGGAGGGGCCCTGTGGCAGCCGGAGGGAGTCAGATCGCTGCCGGAGGTTTGGCTCCGCAGAAGCACAGAGTTGGGTGTTCGCGCGGAGCGAGCAAGTTCCCTGGCAGGAACCGGTTCCCTTTGGGATTTTGGCTGGGGGATGGGCGGGGGAGATGGCACTGGTGAGCGCCTTTGTTCCCCGCCAAACTGAGCTCTGTCGTCCGGGGGCTCCGCAGCTCACCCTCCCTTTGTCCTCCAGCCTTCCCGCTTTCAGAGCAGAGCTGTTAACTTATGACCTCCCAGACGCTAAGTCGCGCTTGCTGTCGGAACACAGTCCTTCAGGCCCCTCCGCTTTTGCAAGCCGGACTCGGGGGCTCTGCTTGGCCGGCGAGCCGCCCCTCCGCCCCGGCTCCCTCCCGCCAGTCCGTGGAGCGCGCACCGCCTCGCCGCCCTTCCTACCCTCTTCCGTGGGCCTCTCGTCTGCACTTGGGTCCGGTGACTCTGTTTTGCTAATCCTCTGGCGGTTTTCTGGGTTATTTAGGCAGGTGTAGGTGGAATCTAAGTGATCAGCAGGACGCGCGGTGAGCCCAGCGTCCTCCTACGCCGCCATCTTCCCAGAATCTCCAATATTAAAATTTTAAAAATCTAAGAATAATCAATAGACTAAAGAAAACGTTTTGAAATGTTTGGTCTATTTCTCTTAACATAAACTTTCTTTGATCTTTAGGTATAAGTGAAAATATCTTACTACAATGCATATATTATACTAGCATATTATGCTTGTGAAAATTTAAATTTTTTGTATTAAGTTTGACTTTGGGTTTAGGCAACTGAGTGAGTATTACATTAATAAATACTTATAGGTATAGTTATGTGATTGTTTATAGTACATTATCCTAGGTAGATTCCTCAACAATGATAATAAAGCAGCTATACATACCATATTAAAAAAATGTTTAATGTCTATTTATTTATGAGAGAGAGAGATGGGGGGAGGGGCAGAGAGAGAGGGAGACAGAGAATCCGAAGCAAGCTCCAGGTTCTGAGCTGTCAGCATAGAACCCAACACGGGGTTCAAACTCACAAACTGTGAGATAATGACCTGAGCTGAAGTCATATACTTAAGTGACTGAGCCACCCAGAAGCCCCTATAACATATGTTTTAGGATTTAGAAATTGTATTTAGTACATATATACAAAGTACAATTCATCACAAGTGATATACTTTGCTATGCTTCCCTTCTAAAATATTTTTTAAGTATATCTGACAGGCTTAATTTAGAAAATGCTGTAAAGTACACAGTAATCATTCTTAATTAGAAATGCAATGCAAATTCTATATTTGTAAAGAAATTTTGCCTTTATGCTACATTAGTGTTACATCTATTTTCTTCTACATGAACATAAAACATATATGCATACTAAGCAGCTTTGAGATTCATCAGGGTAAATAATATAATTATTATAAATTAGCAATTTTTTTAACTAGGAATTTTTAATTTTCACCAGTGAAACTTGTTGATGGATCATGCCCTTAACTACATAAAATATTTTGGAAAAATTTGGGGTGTATTCATATATTCATTAGAAATTAATGTATGTTTCTGGGGCAACTGGGTGGCTCATTTGGTTAAGCGTCTTCAGCTCAGGTCATGATCTCATGGTCGTGAGTTCAAGCCCCGCATGATTTGGATTCTCTCTGTCTCTCTCTCTCCGCCCCTCCCAAACTTGCACATATTCTCTCTCTCAAAATAAAAACTTAAAAAAAAAAGATTAGCTTAAAAAATTATAATTTTAATCAATTATAATTCTAATCAATTGTTTTTTATTTGTGGATAATTGTGTTATAGTATAGAAGTATATCCTAGTGTGAGATCTTCAAATGACCTCTTATTGTCTCAAAGAAAATTAGACATAGATTCTAAAGTAAAAGAAAAGACCCTGTCTGGAATCAGCATACCTCAGGGATACAAAAATAACAAAAATAAGTAATGGTTATATTGACTGAGTACAAATCTCCCATTCAGCATGAGGCAGGGAGAGGGGGAAGAAGAGGGAATACTTAAGAAATACTATATGCTAACTAGAATTAACAGGTATCTGTAGAAAACTCCACCCAACAAAAGTGGAATACACATGATTCTTTTTTTTTTTCTTTAATAAATTTCCACTATTTTATTTTTTTTTATTTATTTTTTTTTATCAAATTTATTGACAAATTGGTTTCCATACAACACCCAGTGCTCATCCCAAAAGGTGCCCTCCTCAATACCCATCACCCACCCTCCCCTCCCTCCCACCCCCCATCAACCCTCAGTTTGTTCTCAGTTTTTAACAGTCTCTTATGCTTTGGCTCTCTCCCACTCTAACGTCCTTTTTTTTTTTTTTTTCCTTCCCCTCCCCCAAGGGTTCCTGTTAAGTTTCTCAGGATCCACATAAGAGTGAAACCATATGGTATCTGTCTTTCTCTGTATGGCTTATTTCACTTAGCATTACACTCTCCAGTTCCATCCACGTTGCTACAAAGGGCCATATTTCATTTTTTCTCATTGCCACATAGTACTCCATTGTGTATATATACCACAATTTCTTTATCCATTCATCAGTTGATGGACATTTAGGCTCTTTCCATAATTTGGCTATTGTTGAGAGTGCTGCTATGAACATTGGGGTACAAGTGCCCCTATGCATCAGTACTCCTGTATCCCTTGGATAAATTCCTAGCAGTGCTATTGCTGGGTCATAGGGTAGGTCTATTTTTAATTTTCTGAGGAACCTCCACACTGCTTTCCAGAGCGGCTGCACCAATTTGCATTCCCACCAACAGTGCAAGAGGGTTCCCGTTTCTCCACATCCTCTCCAGCATCTATAGTCTCCTGATTTGTTCATTTTGGCCACTCTGACTGGCGTGAGGTGATACCTGAGTGTGGTTTTGATTTGTATTTCCCTGATAAGGAGCGACGCTGAACATCTTTTCATGTGCCTGTTGGCCATCTGGATGTCTTCTTTAGAGAAGTGTCTATTCATGTTTTCTGCCCATTTCTTCACTGGGTTATTTGTTTTTCGGGTGTGGAGTTTGGTGAGCTCTTTATAGATTTTGGATACTAGCCCTTTGTCCGATATGTCATTTGCAAATATCTTTTCCCATTCCGTTGGTTGCCTTTTAGTTTTGTTGGTTGTTTCCTTTGCTGTGCAGAAGCTTTTTATCTTCATAAGGTCCCAGTAATTCACTTTTGCTTTTAATTCCCTTGCCTTTGGGGATGTGTCGAGTAAGAGATTGCTATGGCTGAGGTCAGAGAGATCTTTTCCTGCTTTCTCCTCTAAGGTTCTGATGGTTTCCTGTCTCACATTTAGGTCCTTTATCCATTTTGAGTTTATTTTTGTAAATGGTGTGAGAAAGTGGTCTAGTTTCAACCTTCTGCATGTTGCTGTCCAGTTCTCCCAGCACCATTTGTTAAAGAGGCTGTCTTTTTTCCATTGGATGTTCTTTCCTGCTTTGTCAAAGATGAGTTGGCCATACGTTTGTGGGTCTAGTTCTGGGGTTTCTATTCTATTCCATTGGTCTGTGTGTCTGTTTTTGTGCCAATACCATGCTGTCTTGATGATTACAGCTTTGTAGGAGAGGCTAAAGTCTGGGATTGTGATGCCTCCTGCTTTGGTCTTCTTCTTCAAAATTCCTTTGGCTATTCGGGGCCTTTTGTGGTTCCATATGAATTTTAGGATTGCTTGTTCTAATTTCGAGAAGAATGCTGGTGCAATTTTGATTGGGATTGCATTGAATGTGTAGATAGCTTTGGGTAGTATTGACATTTTGACAATATTTATTTTTCCAATCCATGAGCAGGGAATGTCTTTCCATTTCTTTAAATCTTCTTCAATTACCTTCATAAGCTTTCTATAGTTTTCAGCATACAGATCCTTACATCTTTGGTTAGATTTATTCCTAGGTATTTTATGCTTCTTGGTGCAATTGTGAATGGGATCATTTTCTTTATTTGTCTTTCTGTTGCTTCATTGTTAGTGTATAAGAATGCAACTGATTTCTGGACATTGATTTTGTATCCTGCAACTTTGCTGAATTCATGTATCAGTTCTAGCAGACTTTTGGTGGAGTCTAACGGATTTTCCATGTATAGTATCATGTCATCTGCAAAAAGCGAAAGCTTGACTTCATCTTTGCCAATTTTGATGCCTTTGATTTCCTTTTGTTGTCTGATTGCTGATGCTAGAACTTCCAGCACTATGTTAAACAACAGCGGTGAGAGTGGGCATCCCTGTCGTGTTCCTGATCTCAGGGAAAAAGCTCTCAGTTTTTCCCCGTTGAGGATGATGTTAGCTGTGGGCTTTTCATAAATGGCTTTTATGATCTTTAAGTATGTTCCTTCTATCCCGACTTTCTCAAGGGTTTTTATTAAGAAAGGGTGCTGGATTTTGTCAAAGGCCTTTTCTGCATCGATTGACAGGATCATATGGTTCTTCTCTTTTTTTTTTGTTAATGTGATGTATCACGTTGATTGATTTGCGAATGTTGAACCAGCCCTGCATCCCAGGAATGAATCCCACTTGATCATGGTGAAGAATTCTTTTTATATGCTGTTGAATTCGATTTGCTAGTATCTTATTGAGAATTTTTGCATCCATATTCATCAGGGATATTGGCCTGTAGTTCTCTGTTTTTACTGGGTCTCTGTCTGGTTTAGGAATCAAAGTAATACTGGCTTCATAGAATGAGTCTGGAAGTTTTCCTTCCCTTTCTATTTCTTGGAATAGCTTGAGAAGGATAGGTATTATCTCTGCTTTAAATGTCTGGTAGAACTCCCCTGGGAAGCCATCTGGTCCTGGACTCTTATTTGTTGGGAGATTTTTGATAACCGATTCAATTTCTTCGCTGGTTATGGGTCTGTTCAAGCTTTCTATTTCCTCCTGATTGAGTTTTGGAAGAGTGTGGGTGTTCAGGAATGTGTCCATTTCTTCCAGGTTGTCCAATTTGTTGGCATATAATTTTTCATAGTATTCCCTGATAATTGTTTGTATCTCTGAGGGATTGGTTGTCATAATTCCATTTTCATTCATGATTTTATCTATTTGGGTCATCTCCCTTTTCTTTTTGAGAAGCCTGGCTAGAGGTTTATCAATTTTGTTTATTTTTTCAAAAAACCAACTCTTGGTTTCGTTGATCTGCTCTACAGTTTTTTTAGATTCTATATTGTTTATTTCTGCTCTGATCTTTATTATTTCTCTTCTTCTGCTGGGTTTAGGCTGCCTTTGCTGTTCTGCTTCTAGTTCCTTTAGGTGTGCTGTTAGATTTTGTATTTGGGATTTTTCTTGTTTCTTGAGATAGGCCTGGATTGCAATGTATTTTCCTCTCAGGACTGCCTTCGCTGCGTCCCAAAGCGTTTGGATTGTTGTATTTTCATTTTCGTTTGTTTCCATATATTTTTTGATTTCTTCTCTAATTGCCTGGTTGACCCACTCATTCGTTAGTAGGGTGTTCTTTAACCTCCATGCTTTTGGAGGTTTTCCAGACTTTTTCCTGTGGTTGATTTCAAGCTTCATAGCATTGTGGTCTGAAAGTATGCATGGTATAATTTCAATTCTTGTAAACTTATGAAGGGCTGTTTTGTGACCCAGTATATGATCTATCTTGGAGAATGTTCCATGTGCACTCGAGAAGAAAGTATATTCTGTTGCTTTGGGATGCAGAGTTCTAAATATATCTGTCAAGTCCATCTGATGCAATGTCTCATTCAGGGCCCTTGTTTCTTTATTGACTGTGTGTCTAGATGATCTATCCATTTCTGTAAGTGGGGTGTTAAAGTCCCCAGCAATTACCACATTCTTATCAATAAGGTTGCTTCTGTTTATGAGTAATTGTTTTATATACTTGGGGGCTCCGGTATTCGGCGCATAGACATTTATAATTGTTAGCTCTTCCTGATGGATAGACCCTGTAACTATTATATAATGTCCTTCTTCATCTCTTGTTACAGCCTTTAATTTAAAGTCTAGTTTGTCTGATATAAGTATGGCTACTCCAGCTTTCTTTTGGCTTCCAGTAGCATGATAAATAGTTCTCCATCCCCTCACTCTGAATCTAAAGGTGTCCTCAGGTCTAAAATGAGTCTCTTGTAGACAGCAAATAGATGGGTCTTGTTTTTTTATCCATTCTGATACCCTATGTCTTTTGGTTGGCGCATTTAATCCATTTACATTCAGTGTTATTATAGAAAGATACGGGTTTAGAGTCATTGTGATGTCTGTATGTTTTATGCTTGTAGTGATGTCTCTGGTACTTTGTCTCACAGGGTCCCCCTTAGGATCTCTTGTAGGGCTGGTTTAGTGGTGACAAATTCCTTCAGTTTTTGTTTGTTTGGGAAGACCTTTATCTCTCCTTCTATTCTAAATGACAGACTTGCTGGATAAAGGATTCTCGGCTGCATATTTTTGCTGTCTAGCACCCTGAAAATCTCGTGCCAATTCTTTCTGGCCTGCCAAGTTTCAAAAGAGAGATCAGTCACGAGTCTTATAGGTCTCCCTTTATATGTGAGGGCACGTTTACCCCTTGCTGCTTTCAGAATTTTCTCTTTATCCTTGTATTTTGCCAGTTTCACTATGATATGTCGTGCAGAAGATCGATTCAAGTTACGTCTGAAGGGAGTTCTCTGTGCCTCTTGGATTTCAATGCCTTTTTCCTTCCCCAGTTCAGGGAAGTTCTCAGCTATTATTTCTTCAAGTACCCCTTCAGCACCTTTCCCTCTCTCTTCCTCCTCTGGAATACCAATTATGCGTATATTATTTCTTTTTAGTGTATCACTTAGTTCTCTAATTTTCCCCTCATACTCCTGGATTTTTTTATCTCTCTTTTTCTCAGCTTCCTCTTTTTCCATAACTTTATCTTCTAGTTCACCTATTCTCTCCTCTGCCTCTTCCATCCGAGTTGTGGTGGTTTGCATTTTGTTTTGCATTTCCTTTAAAGCGTTTTTCAGCTCCTCGTGACTGTTCCTTAGTCCCTTGATCTCTGTAGCAAGAGATTCTCTGCTGTCCTGTATACTGTTTTCCAGCCCAGCGATTAATTTTATGACTATTATTCTAAATTCACTTTCTGTTATATTATTTAAATCCTTTTTGATCAGCTCATTAGCTGTTGTTATTTCCTGGAGATTCTTCTGAGGGGAATTCTTCCGCTTGGTCATTTTGGATAGTCCCTGGTGTGGTGAGGACCTACAGGGCACTTCCCCTGTGCTGTGGTGTATAACTGGAGTTGGTGGGCGGGGCTGCAGTCCGTCCTGATGTCTGCCCCCAGCCCACCGCTGGGGCCACAGTCAGACTGGTGTGTGCCTTCTCTTCCCCTCTCCTAGGGGCGGGATTCACTGTGGGGTGGCGTGGCCCGTCTGGGCTACTTGCACACTGCCAGGCTTGTGATGCTGGGGATCTGGCGTATTAGCTGGGGTGGGAAGGCAAGGTGCACGGCGGGAGGGGGGGCAGGCTTAGCTCGCTTCTCCTTAGGTGATCCACTTCAGGAGGGGCCCTGTGGCAGCCGGAGGGAGTCAGATCCGCTGCCGGAGGTTTGGCTCCGCAGAAGCACAGAGTTGGGTGTTCGCGCGGAGCGAGCAATTTCCCTGGCCGGAACCGGTTCCCTTTGGGATTTTGGCTGGGGGATGGGCGGGGGAGATGGCGCTGGCGAGCGCCTTTGTTCCCCGCCAAACTGAGCTCTGTCGTCCGTCCGGGGGCTCTGCAGCTCACCCTCCCTTTGTCCTCCAGCCTTCCCGCTTTCCGAGTAGAGGTGTTAACTTATGACCTCCCAGACGCTAAGTCGCGCTTGCTGTCGGAACACAGTCCGTCAGGCCCCTCCGCTTTTGCAAGCCGGACTCGGGGTCTCTGCTTGGCTGGCGAGCCGCCCCTCCGCCCCGGCTCCCTCCCGCCAGTCCGTGGAGCGGGCACCGCCTCGCCGCCCTTCCTACCCTCTTCCGTGGGCCTCTAGTCGGCACTTGGGTCCGGTGACTCCGTTCTGCTAATCCTCTGGCGGTTTTCTGGGTTATTTAGGCAGGTGTAGGTGGAATCTAAGTGATCAGCAGGACGCGCGGTGAGCCCAGTGTCCTCCTACGCCGCCATCTTCCTGCGCCTCCTCTGGAATACACATGATTCTTTAACACACATGGAACAAATTCCAGGACAGATAACATGCTAGTCCATTAAAGTTTTTTTTTTTTTTTATTTATTTTTGAGACAGAGAGAAACAGCGTGAGAGTGGGGGAGAGGCAGAGAGAGAGGGAGACACAGAAACTGAAGCAGGCTCCAAGCTCTGAGCTGTCAGCACAGAGCCCAACACGGGGCTCAAACTAAGTAACTATGAAATCATGATCTGGGACAAAGTTGGACATTTAAATGACTGAGGCACCCAGGCACACCAAAAGGTTTCTTAATAGCTGAAAAGAGTTCAATTTTGCAATGGTTGTTCTCGAACCACAAATGAAATAAATTAGAAATAGCAGGGGGAAATTTTGAAAATTCAGAAATATGTTCATATTAAACATAATTCCAAATAATCAATGGGCTAAAGGAGAAGGAACAAGACAGAAAATGCTCCTAGATAAATGAAAATAAAAACATTATGTGCTCACACTTATGTTATATAGCTAAATTGATCTGCCAATTTGGTGCAATGCCTATTAGAAACTTAGCTGGCATTTTACAAAATTTGACAAGCTTATTCTATGGAATATTCTATTCATATGGAAATATAAAGAACCCAGAATAGAGGCGGGGGAAATAAACAACCCTGAAAAAGATCTAATTTCTAGGATTTATATTTCTTAATTTTTTTAAATTGTTACAAAGCTACAGTAATCAAAATAGTGTGGTACAGCCATAAATATGTAGATCGATGGAATGAAATAGAACAGAAATAAATCCTCACAGTTATGGTAAATTGATTTCCAACAGTGGTTCCAAGACAATTCAATGGAGGGAAAATAGCCCTTTCACAAAAGGTGCTGGGAAACTGGATATCTACATGGAACTGAGGAAGTTCAACCTCTTTCTCACACCATAGTAGAATAACTCCAAATAGATAATAGACCTAAATGTAAAAACTAAAAATGTAAAACTCTTATAAGAAACTTAGGAGTTTACCTTTGAGCCTTTGGATTAGACAAAAATCCCTTAGATGTGACACCAAAAACATAAGTGATAAGAGAGAGAGAGAAAGTACAGTAAATGGGCTTCATCAAAGTGAGAAACTATTCTCCAAAGCAGATGATAGAGTGAAATAATATATAAATATGAGATAATAGTTGCATGTTGTATATTTGACAAGGACTTATATCTGAAATACATAACTCTTTAAATGTACTAATCAAAGGTAAATAATCCAATTAAGGATGGACATTTCTCCAAAGAATATATATGAATTGCCAGTAAACAGATGAAAAATGCTCAGCATCATTAATCTTTAGGGAAACTAACGTTAAAACCATGATAAGATACCACTTCACATCTACTAGGATAGCTAAAACAACAGGAAAAAAAAAAGAAAAAAAAACAGGAAAAAAAAAAAAGAGAATGTGGAAAAATAGAAGCGTTCATACATTGCTGGTGGGAATGCAAACTTGTGTGGCCACTTTGGAAAACATTTTGGCAGTTTTGTAAAATGCTAAATATAGACCATAAAACCCAGTACTTCACTTTTACTCTTAGATATATATCTAAAAAATTAGAAAGCACATATGCACACAAAAACTCTCACGCAAATGCTTATAGCAGCATTATTCACAATATCCAGAGTAGAAACAAATCAAATATCCATCAACTAATGAATGGATAAATATAGTATATACATAAAATGGAAAAATTTTTGGCAGTAAAAAGGAATAGAATTCTTATATATGCTACAATATAGATGAACCTTGAAAACACTATACTAAATAAAGAAGATAGTCACAAAGGACCTTGTCATACTATACTGTATAAGAATAGATGCATCTTTAGAAACAGAAATTAGGTAGTGATAACCTAGGGCTGATTGGACTGGGAAAAATGGAGAATGACTGATAATGGGTATGGAGTTTCTTTTTAGGTGATATAAATTCTCTAAAATTGTGGTGATTATCTACAATTCTCTAATTGTACCAACAAACATAGTATATGGGTGAATGGTATTGTATGTGAATTATTTTTAAAAATTAAAATATATGTCACAAGCATTTATCTGTAGGTCCAAATTCCAGTCATGGCATTGTTTTATTCTCTGGTTGGTCTCAATCAGCTGACATCAGGGTGTTGACTGGGGATGTAATTTTAGTTAGAGCTTGGGGTCTCTTTTATAACTCATAATTGGCAGAATTCAGCTTCTTCAAGTTGTGAGCTGAGTTCCTGTTTTCCATTTACCTGTTGGTTAGGGACTTCTCTCAACTCCTCGAGGCTGCCAATAGTTGTTTGCAGCTGGACACATGAAGGCAATTCACAGCACACATGATTGCTTTTTTCCAGGCTTGTAGGAATACACCTCTATAGTTTTTTCTTCTCCAACTAGCTAAAGAAAACTTTGTTTTAAAGGGCTCATGTGATTTGGCCACGCCCACCTGATAATGTCTTCTTAAGGTCACTAGACTTGAAACCTTAATTATATATGCAAAGTACCTTCATTGCCATACCTAATTAATGTTTAACTGAATAACTATGAGAAGGTGTGTATACACCAAAGGCCTAGGATTTTGGGTTTTCTTAGTTACCTATCATAATGAGTTTTCTCACACTGAAGAGTCTCTTGTTTATTGATTACTTTTTATTATTGGTTACCCAGAATGACTTTTTCATGTATTTTTTACTCTTAGATATTCAAAATCTCTCTTTCTTCCAATTTTTTATCTACATATTAGTCATTTTATTTTATTTTTTTCAAGTTTTTATTTAAATTCCAGCTAGTCAATTATACAGCATAATATTAGTTTTAAGTATAGGATTTAGTGATTCAGCACTTTACATACAATACTCCTTAATCACCATCACTTATTTAACCCATCCCTCTAACCCCCTACCCTGGCAATCGTCAGTCTTTTCTCTATAATTAACACCCCCCCCTCTCTTTTTTAAGGTTTTTAGTATATGCTTTCTTTTCTTTCAGGTGAAGAATTTTGTGATTCATCACCTACATAGGACACCCAATGCTCATCACAAGTGTCCTCCTTAATACCTGCCAACCATTTAACCCACTCACCTCCCACCGACCCCACCGACCTCCCCTCCAGTAATCCTCAGTTTGTTCTCTATTGTTAAGAGTCTGTTTTCTGGTTTGCCCCTCTTTTTATTTTATCCCCCTGAGTTCATCTGTTTTATTTATTTTTTTAAATGTTTATTTATTTTGAGAGAGAGAGCATGAGCAGGGGAGGGATAGAGAGGGGGGGGGAGAGAGAATCCCAAGCCTGCTGAGCACTGCCAGCCCAGAGCCCGAAATAGGGCTTCAACCCATGGACCATGAGATCATGACCTAAGTTGATATCAAGAGTCATGTGCTCAACTGACTGAGCCACCCAGGTGCCCCACATATGTTTTATTTCTTAAATTCCACCTATGAGTAAAGTCATATGGTGTTTGTCTTTCTCTGACTGACTTATTCTGCTTAGCATAACGCTCTCTTGCTCCATCCATGTCATTGCAAAATATGTTCCACATTTATGAAATCTTGATATTAGACAAGTTCATAGAGACAGAAAATAGATTTGATTTACCAGGGGCTTGGGCAATTACTGTTTAATGGACATATTGTTTCTGTCTGGGATCATAAAAAACTTTTGGATGTAGTGGTCATGTTTATAGAACATTATGAACTAATGACACTGAATTGTACAGTTACAAAATGGTTAAAATGCCAAATTTCATGTTATGTATATTTTACTACAATAAAGAGCCAATTAGAATAAACCCTTTTACAATAAACAAATAAATAAGAAAGTAAACATGAACAATCAGAAAATAATTTTTCCTTTCTTGACTTAGAGATGAATGGAGAATAAAAACCTGCTGAGGGAATGGGTGAACTCAAACAAGGCCTCTCATGAGTTTACAACTTATACTCAACGGTTTCTATGTGATCCCATTTTCAAAAAATAATAATAATGTGGAAAATAAAGTAATATTGATCTTGGGATGTTCTTTTTTAAAATTTTTTTTAACGTGTATTTATTTCTGAGAAGCAGAGCATGAGCAGGAAGGAGCAGAGAGAGAGGGAGGCACAGAATGTGAAGCAGGCTCCAGGCTATGAGCTGTCAGCACAGAGCCCTATGTGGGGCTCAAACTCAGGAACTGTGACCATGACCTGAGCTGAAGTCAAATGTTTAACCAGCTGAGTCATCCAGGTGCCCCATAGGGATCTTCTCAAGTTTATCTCATCAGTGTACTCACCAATAAAATTTTAAAGCTTTGTTTAAAAATTACAAACTAACAAGAAATTAAAGCACCTGAAGGGAGACTTAACAGAAATAGAAGAAAAAAGTATTTGACCTATCAAGATTTTAGATTTTGAAAGTATCAGGAAATGTATAAGTGGAGCTATTAAAATAATTTTAAGTACATATGTTTGATAAGTTTCAAGGAATAAGATTTAAAACTATGAAAAAATGTTAAAAGAAAAAAATGAAAATAAAAAAGATTGAAAAGTAAATATAGATTTGGTTTCTTAAGTGTTAATTTATGCTCAGCTAAAACAAGAATTAGTGAAATTTAAGAAAACTCCAAAAGAATTTATGAGCACTAAGATCAAGGATGGGTAGACTAGTAATTTAAAAGAGCAGTTAAGAAACATGGAAAAGGGTTTGAAAATATATCCTACATATCTAACAAGAGGCTCACAACAAGGTAATAGATATTTTGATGGAAAAGTGATATTTGAAGAGATAATGCCTAAGATCTTTTCCAGAATTATTGCAAGACAACTAAATTTAGTTCCAGAATCTCAGTAATTACAAACAAAATAAAAAGAAACCAATGCCTGTCTATACACTGGTAAAACTTTAGAAACTGATATTATAAAATAGTAGGGACATTGTGGTGTCATCTATAAAAACAAAACAAAACAAAACAAAAAAACTTCTCACAAGAAATAAAGCTGAAGAGAGTGAAATAAAACACTTAATATGTGAAAGAAGATAAACTTTATAAATGCTAAAATAAGAATAAAATACTCACACACTGAGTTAATGAATACAAATACAAAAGTAAGTGAATGCTTAAAAGAAAATTTTGGGGGTGTCTGGGTATCTCAGTCGATTAAGCATCCAGCTTCGGCTCAAGTCCTTATCTCACAGTTCGTGGGTTCCGAGCCCCTTGTCAGACTCGGAATCTGTGTGAATCTGGAGCCTGCTTCAGATTCTTTGTCTCCCTCTCTCTCTGCCCCTCCCCTGCTTGCGCTGTGTGTGTCTGTCTCTCTCTCAAAAATATACTTTATTTTTTTAAATCTTTTTTTTTATGTTTATTTATTTTTGAGAGAGAGAGAGACAGAGCATGAATGGGGGAGGGTCAGAGAGAGAAGGAGACACAGAATCTGAAGCAGGCTCCAGGCTCTGAGCTGTCAGCACAGAGCCTGACACAGGGCTCGAACCCACGGACCGTGAGATCATGACCTGAGCCAAAGTTGGACGCTTAACCGACTGAGCCACCCAGGTGCCCCTCAAAAATATACTTTAAAAAAAATTAAAAAAAAAAAAAAAGAAAAGAAAAATTAGGCTTGGTGTATCTGGAGTCAGGAAAAGAAAGATAAATGTTATACTGAAGGGTACTCTGATTTTTTTTTTTTTTTTTGGTAGCGATAAACTTGTTTCTTAAGTTGTATATTACATACACATTTTTAACGTCTCCTTTCTTTAACATACTCTGTCCCTTTAATATTGTGTATTTATAATAAAATATTTACTTGAAGAATATTTTTGCAACCAAAAAATTTATCAGAAATGAAATGGCAGAAATCATACAATCCTTTCTACAGTTTTCAAAAAACAAAATTCTAAACTTATTAGAAAGTATTTTCTAATAAATTAAAAATGTACAGAATGCAAGAAAAAATCAAAAGGGTATTATCAGGTACTGAAGACTTCAAAAATTAAATTATCTGTACCTTATTCTTGAACTAACAATTTAAATATGTATTTTAGTAAATAAGAAATTAGTCAAAATTAAGTGCTTTAGAGTACCTGGGGTGTCTCAGTTGGTTAAGCGTCTGACTTCAGCTCAGGTCATGATCTCACAGTTTGTGAGTTCCAGCCCCATGCTGGGCTCTGTGCTGACAGCTCAGAAACTGGAGCCTGCTTCAGATTCCGTGTCACCGTCTCTCTCTGTCCATCTTTCCACTCATGCTCTGTCTCTTTTTCTTTCAAAAATAAACATTAAAAAAATTATTATTAAAACTTAAGTGCTTAAATTGGAGAAAGACAAAAATGCCTACAAACATTTATAAGAAGTAAACATGATATTAAATAATTATTTTTGGTATATATGCCTGTACATTTTTGAAGGTTATGTACATGATATAATAATAAGTTATTGATAATCTGTATGATCTTATCAATTGGTCTAAATTCTTTGGGTATCTGAAAATGTCCCCTCATTGCCTATTAAAAAAAAAAATCAGTTCTCAAAGTACGGTTCTTAATTTTGGCTACCTACCAAAACAATAAGTGTTTAGATTTACATCTTAGCAGTTAAATAAACTTTATGTAAAATTGATTTTACTTCTTTTAACTATATACATTTACATTTGTTTATATTTACATTTTCATTTACAGGTAGATATGACAGTTAAGATGATTTTTAAAATAAAAGTTCACATTCTTTTGCCATTCAGATAACCAGCTAATAGGCAATTAAGGTTTTTGGTTATAAATAACAGGTAAAATTAGAACGCTATATACGCTATATTATACAATCTTACATTTTGGAGTTAAAAATAATTTTACCAGTCACCTAATCTAACCTTTTATTTTACTAAGAGTGAAATAAGCTCCAACGGGGTTGTAACTTGCCAAGATCACATATGTGAAAAATATTAAATGAGCGATAATATAAACCTGAATTTCTCTTGTTTCTTTTACTAATTCACGAGAGATTTGAGAATTAAAATACCATTATCAGAATTATATTATGTAGTCTTGTTATGTGCAATTACCAAGTTAATTTATTTCTGCACTTTGAGTTCTATGTGTGTTTTTATATGCCGTTGCTGGTTTGCACAGAGGAATAATTTATAATCCATTCATGTTTACTGTTAGTAGCATTGATAAGAAAGCTGTTATTCTGCAGGGGCTGAATTCCTGGGTGGCTCAGTCAGTTAAGCATCCAACTTCAGCTCAGGTCTTGATCTCACAGTTCATGAGTTCGAGCCCCATATCGGGCTCTGTGTTGGCAGCTCAGAGCCTGGAGCCTACTTCAGATTCTGTGTCTCTTTCTCTCTGCCCCTCCCCCACTCACACTCTGTGTGCCTCTCTCTCAAAGATAAATAAATATTTTAAAAAATTAAAACAAAGAAAGCTGTTATTCTTCAATACGCATGCTTCCTTAAAAGATATTTATAACAAAAAAGAAAACAAGCAAAACTATCACAATTCTTCATTCAATGTTCAAACACTAAATCCTGTTTAGAGTATTTACTGAATTATTATTTGGTACAATACAGTCCCCAGTATTCATTATTGTAGTAAGATACATAAAAACTTGATGAAGTTGTAAACTTATAGACAAAGACCAACACAAACTGTACTTTCTATATATTACCCCAATCATATATCATTGAAAATATATGCATATTTATGAGTTTGAAGAATAACAGTGGTTTACAGTATTATAAATTATTTGTTTAGAATTGGTTTGTAATTCATCTGAGTTCTAATCCTGATTTCTGGCTTACCACTTACTAGAATTTACTTCATACTGTTGGTCTAGAATACATAGAATGAATAAATATTAATAGTATTTGGAAGAGTACCTGAGATATATGAAAAATATTCAACTAATGCTGTTACCATGAATAGTATTATTTTTATTATCACTGCAGTTGTTAAAGTGACATAGTGTCATATGGATATTACTAAGATGTTGTATTAATGCCAATGAGCAAAACAACTCAAACAAAAGTGCTGGTGCTGATAAGTTTTGGAAGAAGTACTGAAGGTGAAGGAGGGCATGCATGGTGTCTTGTGAAACTCAGTTAGTTTTACACTGGTGTCCCAGGTGCTGAAGTGTGCCTGTGCCTCAGATCCTCCCTCAGGAGTGATTGAGAGGTAGGTGTGAGGGGGGAGGCTTGAGTGACTCACTACTCCTGCACTTGTGTTTCAGCTCTAACCTCTGTCATGTCATGAGACATTTTAAAATACTGTCAGTTTAAGAATCAATTCAAATTGAAAATAATTGTGTAATAACTGATTTTTTTTAGATTTCCTATGTGGATGGAAATCACATTTTCTTTTGTGCACAGATGCATGGTAATACATAAGTGTTGTTATGATATTCCTCCTATTTTCTTGCTCCCTGTATTAATCTACTAGGGCTTCCATTACAAAGCACCACAAACTGGGTGCCTTAAAAAACAAAATTATAGTATCTCACAGTTCTGGAAGCTAGAATTTCTAGAACAAGGTGCTGGCAGGGTTGATTCCTTATGAAACTGCGAGGCAGAATCTATTCAATACCTATCCTCTTGCTTCTGTTGGCTTGCTCATGGTCTTTTGCACTCCTTGATTTGTAGAATCATCACCCTGATCTCTGTCTTCATCATCACATGGCATTCTTCCTGAATATGTGTGTGTTTATGTCCAAATTTTAGTTTTTATAAGAATACCGGTAATATTGTATTAGGGGTCTGACCTTCTCCAGTGTGACCTCATTTTAACTTAATTAATTGCATCTGTAACTCTTTTACTTCAAAGTAACTTCATATTCTGAGGGACTGGGTTTAAGATTTTAATATGTGATTTGGAGAGGGACACCGTTTAAGCAATAACACTCCCCAATAATTAAAGGATTGTCTTCTTTAACTAACTCTCATTTCATCCATCAGCATCTACATTTCCCAAAATGAATGTGCTTGATAGAAACAAGTTCATGATCAGTGGGCCTAAATTCAGTCACTGTTTTATTAGGTGTTAAAATTGCACATGGAGGTTATTAGTACAAACACTCTATTTCAGAGATACAAAATATAAGAGCAAAAGAAGTTGTGACCCTCCAGATCTCAAAGGGTTAATGTACAGTAGGTCAGTGTTCCAAAATAAATGCTCTGATTCCAAATCCCTTGTTTAAAGTCTGTTTAAAACCAATGTTTCCTAAATTTGTCTGACCATGACCTTTCTAGACCATTCATATTAATCCCCTTTCCTTTCCCCTCTATGGCTGTTCTAATGAAGAGAAAAGAAAAAAAAAAAAAAAGTCTGTCTTGCATTCCAAAATTCTTCTGTGTTATAGTGGTCCTGAGCTATGTTCCATAAAAGAAAACGGTTCTCAGTTAAAATGTGTTAGAGAAATATACAAATATTTCTTTCTTTTGTAGGTTGACAAAATACCATAACGTATCAAAGAATTCAGAATACCTAACAGTGGAGAAACTATTTTAACCTTGCTTAAACCAATTTTCCTAAATTTACATGAAGATAAGTTTCCTTTTCTTGGGTTACTCACATCAACATCCTGAGGGACGTGCTTAAGAAACCTCTCTTAGTACATTTTCCTAATTGTTATCAGCTACTTATAGAATAATTATAAAAACCAGTCGTCAATGAACTAAAACCACTCTTATCTATAACACAGAGTAGAAAAACAAATCCAGATAAAAATGTCATTAGTTTTTCATTTTGTTCAATTTAAGCTATCATTGCAAACAATTACTTGAAGACGTGGCCCATGAATATATGCATAAATATACTAATTTACTCTGCCTGTCTTAAAATCACTCTTCATTTTCGAAGACAGTAAATTTATACAAAAGTTAAAAATCAGTTTAATAACTGGTTAATTGTCATGGATGCACTAACAAAAAAACTAATAATTGGTTAATTGTTAGCTTGCAGTTCTCTGAGCCATGATTTTTTAAAATTTAATTTATTTTTTAATATACATCCAAATTAGTTAGCATATAGTGAAACAATGATTTTGGGAGTAGATTCCTTAATGCCCCTTACCCATTTAGACCATCCCCCCTCCCACAACCCCTCCAGCCACCCTCAGTTTGTTCTCCATATTTATGAGTCTCTTATGCTTTGTCCCCCTCCCGGTTTTTATATCATTTTTGTTTCCCTTCCCTTATGTTCATCTGTTTTGCCTCTTAAAGTCCTCATATAAGGGAAGTCATATGATATTTGTCTTTCTCTGACTGACTAATTTCACTTAGCATAATACCCTCCAGTTCCATCCATGTCGTTGCAAATGGCAAGATTTCATTCTTTTTGACTGCTAAGTAATACTCCACTGTATATATATATATGACATCTTATTTATCCATTCATCCACCGATGGACATTTGGGCTCTTTCCATACTTTGGCTATTGTTGATAGTGCTGCTGTAAACATGGGGGTGCCTGTGTCCCTTTGAAACAGCACACCTGTATCCCATAGATAAATGCCTAGTAGTGCAATTGCTGGGTCATAGGGTAGTTCTATTTTTAATTTTTAAACAGCCCTCCATATTGTTTTCCAGAGTGGCTGCACCAGCTTGCATTGCCACCAATAATGCAAAAGAGATCCTCTTTCTCTGCATCCTCGCCAACATCTGTTGTTGCCTGAGTGGTTAATGTTAGCCATTCTGACAGATGTAAGGTGGTATCTCATTATGGTTTTCATTTGTATTTCCCTGATGATGAGTGGTGTTGAGCATTTTTTCATGTGTTGGTTGGCCATCTGGATGTCTTCCTTGGAGAAGTGTCTATTCATGTCTTTTCCCCATTTCTTCACTGGATTATTTTTGTTTTTTGTGTGTTGAGTTTAATAAGTTCTTTATTGTTTTTGGATACTAACCCTTTATCTGATATGTCGTTTGCAAATATCTTCTCCCATTCTGTTGGTTGCCTTTTAGTTTTGCTGATTGTTTCCTTCTCTGTACAGAAGCTTTTTATTTTGATGAGGTCCCAGTGGTTCATTTTTGCTTTTGTTTCCCCTGCCTCTGGAGATGTGTTGAGTAAGAAGTT
Source organism: Lynx canadensis (assembly GCF_007474595.2). Lineage (NCBI taxonomy): Eukaryota > Metazoa > Chordata > Mammalia > Carnivora > Felidae > Lynx > Lynx canadensis. Next base: position 149,070,053 of record NC_044303.2, on the reverse strand, counting down.
GCTGCGGGCAAAATCAAAGAGGTTTTTGCCTGCTTTCTCCTCCAGGATTTTGATGGCTTCCTGTCTTACATTGAGGTCTTTCATCCATTTGAGTTTATTCTTGTGTATAGTGTAATAAAGTGGTCCAGGTTCATTCTTCTGCATGTTGCTGTCCAGTTTTCCTAGCTCCACTTGCTGAAGAGACTGTCTTTATTCCATCAGATATTCTTTCCTGCTTTATCAAAGATTAGTTGGGGGCGTCTGGGTGGCGCAGTCGGTTAAGCGTCCGACTTCAGCCAGGTCACGATCTCGCGGTCCGTGAGTTCGAGCCCCGCGTCAGGCTCTGGGCTGATGGCTCAGAGCCTGGAGCCTGTTTCCGATTCTGTGTCTCCCTCTCTCTCTGCCCCTCCCCCGTTCATGCTCTGTCTCTCTCTGTCCCAAAAATAAATAAACGTTGAAAAAAAAATTAAAAAAAAAAAAAAAGATTAGTTGGCCATACGTTTGTGGGTCCATTTCTGGGTTCTCTATTCTGTTCCATTGATCTTAGTGTCTGTTTTTTGCCAGTATCATACTGTCCTGATGATTAAAGCTTTGTAGTATAGCTTGAAGTCTGGGATTGTGATGATTCTTGCTTTTGTTTTCTTTTTCAAGAATGCTTTGTCTATTCGGGGTCTTTTCTGCTTCCAGAAATGTTTAGGATTATTTGTACTAGCTCTGTGAGGAATATTGGTGTTATTTTGATAGGGATTGCATTGAATATGTAGATTGCTTTGGGTAATATCAACATTTTAACAATATTTGTTCTTCCTATCCAGGAGCATGGATTTTTTTTTTCCTTTTTTTTTGTGTGTCTTCTTCAATTTCTTTCATAAGTTTTCTATAGTTTTCAGTGCATAGGTATTTTATGGTTTTTTGTGCAACTGTAAATGGGATCGATTCCTTGATTTCTCTTTCTGTCACTTCATTGTTGGTATATAGGAATGCAACCAATTTCTGTGCATTGAGTCAGGTTTTTAAAAACTGAATCTCACATTGTTGCACAAGACAGACCATGTAAGACTGAACATGGACATTCTACAGTGGTCAGGAACAATTTTGTCCTTCAAAGGAAAGGGTAACATACTGATTCAATAGTCACAGATGTTTTATCAAATATTACCTGTTGAATGCCTTGAAAGTTTTATAAGCAAATGCTGTGGACTACTGTATGTCTCCTGTCAGAACGCATATGTTGAAGCCCTAACGCCAGTATGATAACATTTAGACTTAGTGTCTTTTTGGACATAGTTAGGCTTAGATGAGGTCATGAGGGCAAAATCCCCAGTCTGATGGAATTAGTTTCTTTTTTTTAATTTTTTTTAAGGTTTATTTATTTTTGAGACACAGAGAGACAGAGCATGAACGAGGGAGGGTCAGAGAGAGGGAGACACAGAATCTGAAACAGCTCCAGGCTCTGAGCTGTCAGCACAGAGCCCGACGCGGGGCTCGGACTCACAGACCGTGAGATCATGACCTGAGCTGAAGTCGGCCACTTAACCGACTGAGCCACCCAGGCGCCCTGGAATTAGTTTCTTATAAGAAGAGGCATCAAAGAGACATCTTCTCCCCATTACCCACATGCAGAAAAAACAAGAGGTCATGTGAGAACACAGCAAGATGTTGGCTGCCTATAAGCCAGATGAAGAGGTCTTAGAATAAAACCCACTTTGCCAGCACCTTGACTTACACTTCCTAGCCTCCAGAATTGTGGAAAATAAATTTCTGTTGTTTAAAGTACTCATCTATAGTATTCTATTGTGGCAGCTTGAGAAGATGAAGATAGCAGTTTATACTGAATTGAACTTTTTTCTTTTTTTTTTTTTTGTTAATAGTACAAATAGCAAAAACTAGCAAAAACTAATATGTACATAAAAGCCACTTTGCCTTTTTACCCTACCACTTTAAGAATATTTATTGTATGGTTTTAAAAGGAAGTATTTAATATGAAATGTGTTGTATAAGACCCACTTTCTTGCTATTTTCTACATTAATTTTCTTATTAAGAATCACTGAAGTAAATACATGGAAAGTTAGATTGACATTGATAGCTGCCTTTAATAAAAGTTAGTGGTGAAAAATTATCCTGTCTTTGCTATTCTGTGCCACATTCTTTACTGAAGAAGAGATAGAATAAAAATGAGAACAGAAAGGGGTGCCTGGTGGCTCAGTCGGTTAAGCGTCCAATTTCGGCTCAGGTCATGATCTCGTCGTTTGTGAGTTCCAGCCCCGTGTGGAGCTCTGTGCTGACAGCTCAGAGCCCAGAGCCTGCTTCGGATTCTGTGTCTCCCTCTCCCTCTGCCCCTCCCATGCTCACACTCTGACTCTCTCCGTCTTTCAATAATAAATAAACGCTAAAAAAATTTTTTTTAAATGAGAACAAAAAGACTTTTGATTATGAGACAATAAATTTGTTATATATACATGCCAATGAAATGGGAAAAAAGTAAAACTTGAATTCCAAGAGAATATTGGTTAGATATATTATTTTGGTAAGCAAGCTACTGTAGAGAGTGAAGTACAGAATTTTAGAAAATGAGTTCAGAGTTGGTATGGGGAGCTTAGTTTATAGAGTCCTATTTCTTTGGTCTTGACCCTCCTCTCCCTATGTGTTATTACCTCCTCTTTTCTGCCTTGAGAAAGTAAGAGAGAGAAGATCCAGCAAATGGCCTCATAACTCAAAGTAGTAAATCTCTTAGGACTTTTCTTCCTGACTAAGATCACCACAGTGAGACCTGAATTATGGTGAATATAACACAGAACTTAGTGTTTCTACCTAAATATTTATGTTGTGCATATTTAACATTATTTTAATACATAATTTATTTAAAACTATGTATTAAGTATCTGCTACATATCTCCAATTTCAATACAACATTTGTTTCTCCTTTTATCAGGGAGTCATCATTCTAAATGTCTCATTTCTTTGACTGTTTAACCCTGTGATCCTCTTCCTCCCTATTTCCTTTCCTACAAAGCGTTGATCCTATCCTCATTATGCTGACTTTTATTCTCCTTTTTTGTCTTCATTTCTCTCCTTAGAATTCATTAGTATTATATTCACAACTTTTCATACATTCCAAGCAAAACCCCAACTCTGGAAAGTTCAATTTTGGACTTTATCCTTGAGCCACCTACCTTAATGTTGCTAGAGGGAGGGAAAAATAATTTGTCATCTAGTATTCTTTTTTTTCTTTTCCTTGTCAACCTGTATTCTTGAGGACTAACTTCAGATACCCAGCAATCTCATGATACTTTACTGGTTCATTCACAGCCACCTTTCCCACTCTCATAAATGACTATTTTGTGACTTAATCTGTTTCTCCATGCATCCTATTTCACTGAAAGATATTCCTAAGTTTCCATATGTCCCTACTACTATGCCCACCCACCTATCTATATCTACACTTCTAAAGGTCAGTATTTTCCCTTCCTGATAAGTAAAGCAAACCTCCCCAATTATGCACCACCAGGTCTCATGCACCATTATCTGCTCAAGTGTATAATTTCAATAGCTGTTCTTATGGCTAACATCATCAGTTCTTTTTCTGCTAATTTTTGCCAGCATACAAAGATAGTTTAATAATTCCCATTTCAAATAAAAAAGTTATCTCTTACCTATGAATTCTCTTGTAGATTAATCCTAATGAATCTGCTCTCTTTACACTAAATTTCCTGTATTTTTATTCATCAATTCTTCTCTATCCATTTTTTTTTCTTGAACTCATTTCAGTCAGTAACTTCATGATTTTACCAAAACAGCCCTTGGCCAGGTCAATAATTACCTCCATATTGATAAATCATATGGTTCATACTTAGCCAAATCAACATTTGGTCCTTCTTTGAAACGTTTCTTTTCTTTTTCTTTAGTTTTTGTACACATATTATCTTGGCTCTCTTTTTGTAACATAAATAGTTTCTTTGATGCTTGTTTTCAACTTCCAAAGCTTTAAATACTAATTTGGTCATATTCTATTATATACTCTGTTCATATTACTGTGGCTCTGGGATAACAAAATAATTCAAAGTAAAGTCCATGTTTTTTTCATCTTTTCATCACCAGGCCCTTGCACTGAGGGATTAGTGCATGATCTCTCTCAGTGCTTCTCAGAAAGTGAGTTATTTCCCCTTCTAATTCTTACCTTGAAATCACAAACAAATTGCCTGGTATCAGTAACAAGTAACTTTTTCTGATTTTCATATAAAATAATCATAATGCAACTGATTATGATGTCATAGCAAGACCAATAATTTTAGGTTTTAATTTTCTGTTATATAATGCCATAAAATGCAAGTAATTTTTAACTAAATATGTACAATGCAGCTCATCTATCCAAGTTCACTTATCTCTTACATGGAGGGTAACTGTTTTGGGAATCTAGTCTTTGCACAGAGGACAGATATACTTTACCACCTATAAAAAATGTAACTCCTGGAAGTTAATCATGCTTGCTTATTGGTGATATAATGTTGGCACTTTGTTAAATGCATTTCACTAAATAATAGATGGTACTTTGTTCAAGGCAGGTATGCCTCTTGTTCCCATGCATTCTCCACACTCCATAAAATCATTTTTTTTATGACTCTAGTGTTCACTAAGCAAAAATATCATAAATATTATCCTTGTTTGACCTTCAACTATCAAAATCAAATTACAATATTCCAAATATTCTACACTCAAGTAAACTACTATATAATATATGAAGAAAATAAATGAGACCGTACGAGTGACTCCATGTCTAAAGAAACGAAAAACAAGAATTCTGTGTATGCACAGAGATAATTCTTGAAAAAATGGAGAAATGGATAGAGAAACCCTTGGAAAAGTTTAAAGTAGAACTCAAATTTACCGTCCGTATGTTTACATTAGTAATATACAGTTATTTTCTCTTTTTTGACAATCTAACACAAAGTGCTTGAATGTTGTACTTAACACATCCATACAGAAACATATCTGTAAATAAATGGTTTAGTGTGGTACATGTATTATGTCTATAAAACATATTCCCATCTTGATTTAAATAATAATTTTAGAGTATCTTCAAATGGATAGATACTGTTTCTAAATAATTCTGGATAATCAGTCTATTATTGAGACATTTTTAATGGTCTTAGTACTTTTTAAAAGTTTATTTATTTTTATTTTTTTTAAGTTTATTTATTTTTGAGAGAGAGAGAGATAGACTGTGAGTGGGAGAAGGGCAGAGAGAGAGGGAGACACCAACTCCAAAGCAGGCTCCAGGCTCAGAGCTGTCAGCACAGAGCCCAAAGCAGGACTCAAACTCACATCCACGAGATTATGACCTGAGCGGAAGTCGGACATTTAACCGCATGAGCCACCCATGCACCCCTTAAGTTTATTTATTTATTTTGAGAGAGAGAGGGAATGAGCAAGTGCAGGGAAGGGGCAGAAAGAGAGATTCCCAAGAAAGCTCCATGCTGTCAGTACAGAGACAGACACAGGGCTAGATCTCACAAACCTCAAGACCATAACCTGAGCAGAAATCAAGAGTCCAATGCTTAATCAACTGAGCCACCCAGGTGCCCCTGGCCCTGGTACTCTTTAAAAGCACTGGAAAGGCATTTTGTAATTCCTTCAATTTGGATTTGCCTACTAGTTTCTCACAGTTATATTGGAATTAGGGATTTTGGAGGGAAAGTACCACAGATGAAAAATAATGTTTTCACTGTTCTTAGGAAGAATCCATGCTGTCAACACAACTTATTATTGACGATGTTAAACCTGGTCATTTGTTAAGGTAGTGACTGTCAAATTATCCACTGTAAAGACACCACAGGCAGAGAGAACCAAATAATTCAGAGGGCCCAAAATAGGAACATGACATATATGTAAAAGAAAATGCAAGGAAACTGGTGTGGATGGAAAGGAGTGAAGGAAAAAGAAAAAAAAAAATTGCAAGGAAATTTTTTTAAGCACAGGGGATAAAACTATAGTTCCAAGTAGGGGCCTTATGAGAAATATTATGGTCTTTAGCTTTTACTTTAGCTTTAATGTGGAAACATTGCTATGTTTTCCAAAGATTACTTTGGCTGCCCTTGAGATAAACATAGTTTGCATTAGAGTGACTAGTAGTGGTGGTGCTGATAATCATATTCTTGATATATTTTAGAGATAGAATCAACAGTATAATGGATTGGATATGCAGTGTGAGAAGAAATTGAAAGGCATCAATCGTTTTGGTCTGGGCAATAGGAAGACTGGAGACCTAGAAGATGATGGGGTGAAAAGGTATAATAGGATAGGTCAGTCCTTTGGTTTTGGGTATGTTTAGACTCAGTTGCCAATTAGACACACAACTGGAGAATTTGTGTATGTGGTTGAATATAAGAGTTACATAAGTCAAGTCCAAATATATAAATTCATAAATTATTATTATTTATCTGTGTATGATAAGGATTACTAATGGTTGCCAATAAAACTAGTTTTCTAGTTTTCCTCCTCTCCCAAAACATAAGGGACAAATACACCCTTGTTGACTTCAAGTTAGGTGTCTCTATATGACTTCTGTTAGCCAACAAAATGGGAACAGAAAAGCTGTGTGTCACCTTTGATTAGAAACATTCAAGGGTCAGGAAATAATTCTCCAAGTTATCTTCCTATGTGCAAGCATACCTTACAACTTCATTCTAAAATGTTGGCTTCTCATCACAGTGAGCCAAAGTCTCTGAGTATCTCCTATAAGCAGAGTCAATCTATCAACCTACATTGTGCATGCTAAATGAGAAATAAAAGTAAAATTTGTTGTATTAGGTCATTTGAATTGGGACTTAATATACCCGATTAGCTAATATAGATGATAATTAAAGAAAATGACTTAAATTTAATGTGATCTCCTAGGAATGAAGTAAAGATAAAAAGAAAAGAGGTTCAAGTACAGAATTCTGAGATGCTCCAATGTTGGGAAGATAAAAATGTAAAAATAAATTGAGGTGGAACAACTTAGCAATCAGTTAAGCAAGTGTACCCACAAAATCAATATGTAGTGATATATTGTAGTTCTTTGGAGCTATACAATTTTTCTTTGAATATTGTAGTTTTACAAAATTCAGTGATTCTTTATAAAATGTTAATAACTATTACTGAGATTTTATTCTTTCCAACCTCTTCTGACAAAAATACTAAAAAGGAGTCCTTGAGTTTAACAAAAGATCATTACCAAAGTAGGCAATATGTTGGTTCCCATATACAAACATAGATTCATAATGTGAATTTTGGCAAGTCTAATATAGCAGTACTACTATTCCTAGAAATTTGATGTTGAAGACACAGTTGAAAAAAGATAAGACAGGATAATAATACAGAACTAGGCAGCATAACTTATAGTTTAAAAGTTATGAATGCCAGAGCCAACATACATGGGTTCATATTCCAGCCCTCCCTTTATTATCAGTGTGGCTTGGCACGTTTCTTAACATATCCGTGTCTCATTTTCTTCATGCAAAATGGAGAGAAACAATGGTATCTACCTTATATGGTTGTTTTGAGGATTAAAAAAAATATGTAAGTGAAGTGATTGGGAAAAAGCCATTACTCTCATATTTTTAGGCAATGATACACATTATAGATATCTAAAATTCTAACTGAATCCATATCACTTCTGCCTACATGCCTATACTCATATAGACCAATGTGGCTCAAGAAAGTCACGGATATATACTGAATGGTCACATCTTAAGTCTATTATTACTAACCCTCAGTGAGATCTTAATGTTGCTTACAGGTTACACTTTGTTTCCTATTTACTTTTCTACAGTCCTTGATGAGGTTTTCACCACTTCTTTTCTTTCCTCAAAATTTTAATGACTCTTATACTACCTTGCTCCCAGCCGATCATCACACTCTACTTATCTGAGAAGATATGAACCATCAAATGATACCCCACCCATTTGCACCACAGGAACTACAAAACTACTTTCATCTGGTACCCTACGCTGAACTTTTCTTTTGTTCCTATGAATAAACTGATAATGCATCTAGCTAAGGCCAACCGTTCATTTATATAGTAAAGTCTGTCACATACTCAAGGATATTGTTCCAATAATTATCCTTTCCAATTTTACCAAACTTATTGTATTTGTCTGTCATTTCATCTTGTTTTTATATCTCACTTTACATCTATATCTATATATTATCTATATATTTATATACCTATATATCTATATAGAGATAGGGATAGAGAGATGAGAGTCACTTTGGTAGATTGTTGGAGGAAGAGCATAAATGGAGTGAGTCTAAGAGCTAATTAGAAAAGAAGAATTATAAATGGAAGAATTAGGGGGGAAAAAAGCAACTCCTCTAAGGAATTGTTCTGCAATATGAAGAAAGTTAGCTTGATAGCTGGAGAGTGACGTGTGATTGAAAAAACTATTTGTTTTAAAGATGGTAATATATAGTCTTAAAGTTTGTCATACACATTATGCATTCACTGCCCATAATAGTAGATATATTGTAAAATAACAAAACTTTTTTGTTTAAGAAATATTTTCCCGCTTAGTCACTTTTGGTTTTAATGGTGCCTCTAAATCCAACAGTCAGAATGAACAATGAAAACATATGATTTTAATCTTGGACTTTTGTTTTAAGTTTATTTATTTATTTTGAGAGAGGGTGAATACAAGTGGGGGTGGGGCAGAGAGTGGTAGATGAGAGAATCCTAAGCATGCTCCACACTGTCAGTGCGAGCCTGATGTGGGACTCGAAATCACTAGCCATAAGATCAAGACCGGAGTTGAAATCAAGAGTTAAAGGTTTAACCAACTGAATCACCCAGGTGCCCCTAATTTGGACTTTTGATTTTTGTTCTCCGTTATGAAAATACCATGAGTAATTAAAATTCAGTGATATGAAGTGATTTTTCTAAAATCATAGAATTCATTAAAAACATCAATTGATGTGTATATTCTCCTTTTAAGTAAAGTGTAGTTTTAGACACTTGAAGGTAGAATAAAAGAATCAACACATCTCTGATGAGACTGGAGTTAAAGTAGATTGTATATATTAGGAGGTTGAATTTAAATTTATGCACCTTTAAATGTGGTGATATGAAGATCAATGAAGGCAGCATAGGAAAACTTAAAGGACTCAAGGGACTAAAGGAAGTTAGATTTTGATAAAATAGAAACATGAAGTACAACTAAAAAGAAAATAATCTGGCTATATAGAGGAAAAGAAAAATTTTGATGGTGAAATACAATATTTTTTTAATAAGATTATTTATGTTGGTAGAATGTGCTAAGCAAATTCTTGTCTCTGACTTTCTATTTCTATAGCGCTCTTCTACAGAAGGCATTCTACTTTCTATAACATTCTTCTATAGATCCTTTAATATCTCATTCCTTCACATCACTTACGTCTCTGCTCAAGAATTAGCCATTCTGATGAGCCTATGTTCAAAACTAAAATTCCTCTACCCCTCATCCAAACCCAATCATTCTGTATCCCATGCTGTATTTTAAAATCCTCCTAGCATAAAGCATTTTACAAAAACATAAGCGTACATACATATACAAATATGAGTACAAACATGTATGTATTTATACATATTCATATATGTAATACATATATACATAAAATATGTAATCTATAGTTATATATTGTATATACATAAAGTTGACACACTTAGATAACTTTATAATATAAAAATGGTACTGTGTTAAGAAGGTATGGTATAATTTTCCAAATTTCCAACTTTTACTGTAGTTTTAGAATTGCAGTAAGTTGACTTCAGTTACAATAAGATGCTCATTTTATGAATTTTTCTTGTATTTTGCTTAATGAAACAAATAAATTACATTTTTTCAAATTTATGTTTACATTACTTAAAATAAATAGAAGTTTAAAAAAAGTGATAACAGAACATTTCTATTTCAATTTTATTCCTAATCCTGTGGGCTACCTAGGGTAGATATAGCAAAATAATTTTTTCAAAGTGTTTATTATTGCAGTGAATTTGGACATAAGCCACAGATCCCCGTAATTTCAAATATTCTAGAATATTAGGTAATTGATATGATCAAGGTCCTTGGCAATGGCTAGAACTAGGTATTTTCTAAACTAAATCCTTAGCTAGGAAAAAAATTAGTTACAACACAATTTACTTAAAATTACATAATATGATTGCTGCTCAGGGGATTATATACACTGTGTTGATGACAAGCATGGCCTTAGCAACATGTAAATAATACCTGTTCTACACAAACTGGTAATTTATTCGGAAAATAAACACGGCATACAAATTTTTGTTGCATAAAGATCTTTATATCCGCAAATGTGATGTGATCATGTCAAAGTAATTATGTTAGTGTAATTACTTTTTCAATTTTTCAATTTTTACCATAATTATATTTGAGTGCTTTTTAAAGAAATGCATGATTCCATTATAATGAGTCCTTAATAGAATCTTGAGATATTCTTCACAGTATCTAAATCATAGCTGAGGAGGAAAATAAGAATTTAGGAAAATAAATTACCACATATCAATATAATTTTATATATTAAAGGTTGCTCTTCTGGCAAGTGGGTAGGAGTCAGGACTGTCTTCATACCAAGGCATCTTAATTTTTTCTTTTACCATCAGAGTAAGATATTATTCACATGGGAATTACTAAAGTGTTGACTGTTGTAAATTAAGTAAATTTCATGCCATTACCTCCCTAATATGTGCAAAAGATGAGACTAAGCGCAATGATTTTCAACTATGAAAAGAAAAATTCTCCACTGTTACTCACACTAGGAAGCATAAACACAGGTGGGGGAAATAGTCTGATAGGTTTGACAGTGATAAGTTTTCTAAAAGTGGCACAGACTTAATGCTAGAGGAGGGAAACTTTAGTTTAAGCATGGATGGCTTTTGAACATATAAAAGGGCTTGGAATAGAGCACACAATGAAAGATAATTCACATGCTAGTTCAAGACTTTAGAATTATTTCATGTTTCCAGAGTGCAAAGTGAGAGGTAGAAAGTGGTACCAGAGGTGAAACTAGAGAAAACTAACCAGGCACAAGGCAGTCATTGGGTGACACTTTTTTTTTTGGTGGGGGTGGGGAGGGGGAGGGTGACACTTTTTGAAGCTTAAATTTCATCCACAGGTAATAGGGTGTGCTATTTACTACTTGCAATTTAATGTATTTTACTGGATTTAAAAGAAAAAATACATATTTAATAAAATATTGTGCTTCTTGTTAAAAGTTAAATAAAAGGTATATATAATCACATATATATAATATTAAGTAATTACTTTCATTTTCCAAATGCACATAAGTATAATAATCAACAGATTATTCTTTATATGTGTTGTTATTATCCATTCAAATATATACACAATGTTTTCCATAGGTTTAAATAAAAACATATTGTGTGTGTGTGTGTGTGTGTGTGTGTGTGTGTGTGTGTGTGTCTGTGAGAGAGAGATGGAGAGAGAGGCAGGCGACTGTGTCTGTGTGTGTGTTACTTTTTAACGTGGTCTTTTGTAAAAGCTTTTGAACAGACAGATCGCATAACCATTATAAAGATTTATAATAGCCGTTCAACAGTTTATGGAAGATAGATATGGTTTTAACAATTACAGAGGAAGATAAACTTTTTTTTTGAAAATGCAGATAGGAACTATTGTTTCCAAGTGGGATGGAGTAGCTAATGAAGGATCAGTGCTTAGAGAAAAACAACTAGAACATTTAATAAAATTCAGGCATTTGAGCTGGAGAGTTATGGTTATAATGAGAACTCAGATAAAGGAAAAAAATCCAAGTTTATCTGATTTGTGCAGCTCCTTTACTGTCTATGAATATGTCAGAATGGTGGCAGAAGGCTAAGACCTTGGGACTATAAAATCCATGCATAGTAATTGCTGAGAATAAAGAAACCAAGGAGATTCTCATGAATACCATGGCCACAGCCAGGTTTCCCCTCAGTAACAATTGCTAGATTCTGTGGTTGATGAGGTAGGAGGGTAAAATCTATGCAATTTCCATCTATGAAAGATTAATTGTTTGAGACTTGAACTTCCACTTTAAACAACTAGAAAACTGGGCAACATATATGCAACCATTGCATTTAGATATTTGATACAGTCAATGCAAGACTGTGATCTCTGAGAGGAGGAAAATCAATGAGATGAGCCCTTACCATTGTTGGCTGGCAAAGGGAAGAGGACCCAAGAAGAATCCAATAATTTTGGTGAGGTGAGGAGATATAAATTTAATTTAAGGGAGAGTGTGGCGGCTAGAATTTGTGAACAGAGTACTGATGAAAAGGAAATATTCAGGAAAAGAGCTCCAAAAATCTGCTTGAAAGTCTTTTCTGTGTTTGACTGAACACTAAACTTGACATACACCAGGTGGAACTTCCAGGGGTCAGGCAAAGAACAACTATCATAGAAAGGACAATTAATAGGAAGCTATAACCTAGAAATTTTTTGTGAGCTCTCTCAGGGATGGAAATCATTCAAATTTACCATCAGATAGGAGAAATGTTGTTGCACATATGAAGCATTTCATAGATACTCCCAAGGATTCCCATCATTTTAGAGGGGTTAAACTAGGCCTAGAGTAGAGACCACTCTAGAGTCACTTAAAAAAAAGGGGGGGGGCTTGCAAATAAGACTCAAAAAGATCAAGATCTCCAAATAACACGGTAAACACAGTAAATAATGTATGCTATATAGGTAAAGTAAGAGGTTTTTGCTATACTTATTAGAGTATATTAACATTTCTTGGTTGATGCCATTAGGGCTAAGTCCTGTAGTAATAGAGCCAAACAAACCTAATAAAGGCCTTTATCTTGGGGTGGTTCACCTTAATAATTTGTTCTTTCTCTTTCTGTACTACACCATATTTTACCCATTTTTCACACCTGTTTTTCTCCTTTCAATCTAAGTAAAACCAACGTTCTTTTAGAAACGAAAATCCTTACTCCCACAAAAAAATCCACCACAAGTTACATCTCTCTACTTTTTTATAAGCTGCTCTGTTATTTTCAGAATCATAAATATCAATTATAGCAGGGGTAGCAACAGCTGGTGATCTTACTGCTATTGTCTCTATTGCTACTACTGTGGGTTCTCTGGCCCTGTTTTTCTCATCTCTAATCATGCAGAACTTTTGATGAATAATAATTAACAGATTGATGAATATATCAAAAGAGGTTAAAGTTAGGGTGGCAGTAGGCAGTGTTTACTCCCACGTTAGCTAATTTTCTCTTGAATTGAGATGCAGCGTGTACAATAAATGCAACTGAAATTATAGTTCTGTTATCTCTCAAGTATAGTGTGACAAATTTGATTTTTGAAAGGTTAGAAAAAAATGCATTGATATGATTTGATATTTTAAAAGGTCAAAAATATTATCCTTTTAGTTATTTTTCATAGCAGCAAATAGATGGTGATTACTTACTATTTAAATTTTGCAAATCAGAGGTTTTTTTTTGGAGAAAAAGTAAAGTGGTGGGAATTGATTTTAAAAGTATTCATATTATATAACATGTTTGTTAAAGTTTCCTCATTTGTCCCTTTATAGATGAAATTCAACATTGTGTTGGTTATGAATTAAGAAGCTCTGTATAGTAAAGAAGCATACCTACACAGTATGTTTGTTAGGACAGTTAGTGACCTAATCAATTACCTATCCTTATTTTGCTTGCTTAGATGTTTTGTCTAAAATGAAAACCCATTTAGTTTATAATCTTCTCTCAAGGAAATTATATTTTTTGGGATGGTAAGTTATATATATATTCTACAGAGAAACCACAATCCTTAAAGGAAAAAAAATGTTTTTAGCAATATTCTGTATTACTCAAAGAAATCTTATGTTGTAAATATAACCTCAAAGTAGAAAATGTATTATTTCAAATCCCCTTTCATCCACTTACTAGTTGTTTCATACTGAATGAATTAAATGGAGGTAATATTCTGAGTTAGTATTATAAATATTAAAAGTAGTGCAATTAAAGGATCTCATTTATAGTGGACACTTTATAAACATGCATTACATTTTTACTGTCATTTTCCAAACCTGGAAATAATTATTTTATAATTATAATCCAATAAAGTATACCTTCTATAAATTTGACCATTTTCAAAACTAGGTACGAAGTACAGTTATGTATAAGTATGTGAATATATAAAATATAGATTAAAACGCACGCTGATATATCAAGAGTACATATACACAAATATATGCACAGATACATTTCTTATTGTACACAGGAAGCTTGAATGCCTTTGTCTAGTACCAAACAGCTCTTGGCCAAAAACACATCCCATCTACTACCAGAAGGCAGTTAAAGAATGAACAGTACTTTTTTGTTGTTGTTGTTTAGACAATAAGAAGGTAATGTACATAATGTACCACAGTAATTTATGGGTCATCAACTTTTTTTAATATATTTACAACTATCCTTATGATTCTTTCTATAATTTCTTAGAATTCATTCTGTCCAAGTTGTAGCTTTTATTTTATTTTATCTTATTTTATTTTATTATTTTAAATTTTATTTTAGAGAGAAAGTGTAAGTGGGGGAGGGGTGCAGGGAGAGAGGGAGAGAGAATCTATGCTGAGCATGGAGCCTGATGTGGGGCTCATTCCCAAAACCGTGATATCATGACTTGAGGCAAAGTTAAGAGTCAGATGCTCAAATGACTGAGCCACTCAAGTGCCCTTCTAAGTTGTAGCTTTAATGCAAAGTTTATCTCCCACATAAACTCTTCCTACTGCCTGGATATGAAAAATATGCAAATAACTGACCGAGAAATGGAAGAATTCTTTTTGAGTGACAAGGGAGGGGAAATATTAAATGTGTGAGGTCAGAAATTTCTGTAGAAGGAGGTTAATGAAAAGGAGAAAGGAATAGGAAAAATGATTAACATTTTTATCATATGTATACATTTAAAGATTAATTACAGGAAACAGGCGCTTTACAAAAAACCCATATATTTGTAAGTATCTAATGCATTTTTTAAGACTACTGTAGCTATGGAAAATTGTTCCATTTCCTGGAAACTTTTGAGAAACCACATTTCCAGTTTCAAATTTCCCATGAAATATGTATATATACATACATATATATATATTATTATATATTGTGATTTAGAGTTTTGTTTCCATTACCTCTATAAATTTTGATGTATCTCTCATTGCATACTTCATATTCTTTATTTCCTGAAGTAAAAGAGAAGGATAAAGGAGAAAAAAAGTATATGCACTTTCATACCAAAACATTTTTATCTTTTCCAGCTATGTTGTCATTTACCCCATTCTGCCTTTCAAGATGCCTTTGTTTCTGGCATTCTAAATAAAAAATAAGTGGTCATTTTTACTCTTTGTTAAATTTTTAAAATTTTTATTAATTAAAAAAAATTTAGTATAATTTATTGTCAAATTGGTTTCCATACAATACCCAGTGCTCATCCCATCAGGTGTCCTCCTCCCTGCCCATCACTCACTTTCCCTCTTCCCCACCCCCCATTTACCCTTAGTTTGTTTTTAGTCTTTAAAAGCCTCTTATGGATTGCCTCCCTCCCCCTCTGTAACCTTTTTTGCCCCTTCCCTTCCCCCATGTTATTCTGTTAAGCTTCTCAAGATCCACATATGAGTGAAAAGATATGGTATCTGTCTTTCTCTGCCTGGCTTATTTCACTTAACATAATACCCTCCAGTCCCATCCACATTGCTGCAAATGGCCAGATTTCATTCTTTCTCATTGCCAAGTAGTATTCCATTGTATATATAAACCACATCTTCTTTATCCATTCATCAGTTGATGGACATTTAGGCTCTTTCCATAATTTGGCTATTGTTGAAAGTGCTGCTATAAACCTTGGGGTACATGTGCCCCTATGCATCAGCATTCCTGTTTCCTTTGGGTAGATTCAACACATCTCCAAAGGCAAGGGTATTAAAAGCAAAAATGAACTACTGGGACCTCATCAAAATAAAAAGCTTCTACACAGCAAAGGAAACAATCAACAAAACTAAAAGGCAACTGATGGAATGGTAAAGATATTTGCAAATGACATATCGGAAAAAGGGCTAGTATCCAAAATCTATAAAGAACTCACCCAACTGCACACCTAAAAAGCAAATAATCCAGTGAAAAAATGGGCAGAAGACATGAATAAATACTTTTCCAGAGAAGACATCCAGATGGCCAACAGACAAATGAAAAGATGTTAACGTCACATCATCATCAGGGAAATACAAATCAAAAGTACAATGCAATATCACCTCACGCCAGTCAGAGTGGCTAAAATGAACAAATCAAGGGACTATAGATGCTAGTGAGGATGTGGAGAAATGGGAACCCTCTTGCACTGCTGGTGGGAATGCAAACTAGTGCAGCCACTCTGGAAAACAGTGTGGAGTTTCCTCAAGAAAGTAAAAATAGAACTGCCCTATGACCCAGCAATAGCACTGCTAGGAATCTACCCAACGGATAAAAAGTTTTTTTTAATGTTCTGTTTATTTTTGAGACAGAGAGAGACAGAGCATGAGCAAGGAAGGGGCAGAGAGAGAGGGAGACAAAGAATCTGAAGCAGGCTTCAGGCTCTGATCTATCAGCATAGAGCCCAATGTAGGACTTGAACCCACAAATTGTGAGATCATGACTTGAGCCGCAGTTGGATGCTTAACCGACTGAGCCACCCAGGCACCCTGTGGTCATTTTTATTCTAATAATGTATAATAAAATGACCTCCATATAGGTAAATTATTACATCCTAATTTAACAATCCGAGGCATGATGTTAAGTACAAAATGAGTGGTAAAAACTGTGTTACAGAATTTCAGAGAGTAATGTGAACTCTGTTTCTCTCTGTAATGTGAAGTTTTATTTCTAAATGGCAAAAGAAAAAAAAGAAATAAAAGAAATAATGTAGCTTAAAATTAACTCTAAAAATAGAGTTTGATCATTTCCTCTATGGTAGTTAGGATTGGGACTGATTTCACCCTAAACTATTCATTTGACCTGCACACTTTCAAAGGAAAGTTTACATCTTTGTGTATGAGAGTTATACTGCTGAGCTTTAATTAAGAAAAACACTCACCTCTGTAGATTCTACATAGGCTGTATCATTTGAATGTCACTTAAACAGGCATAAGACATTTGCTTGTATCCTGGATTTCAGATTTTGCTAGTAGATTTCAATACCTCTCATCCCGACCACAGCCAACCACCTCCCAAGAGATCTTGTTCACACTACATTAATGTATTACCATCAATGTGTATTTTTCTTGAAACTTCCTTGAAATTGCAGTGTACAGGAAATTGCAATACAAGCAATCTTGCCACATGTCAAACTTTAGCTGAAAGTTTCAAAAGTTGCCCGATAGCTCAGGTTTTTTCTACTTCACTGAGTTGTAGGTAATGATCCAATAATGAAAACAACTTATTTTGACATCTCTATCATTGGCAAATGTTTGAAGTAGAGTGATATATTTTACAATTATTTAAGAGGAAACAAATGAAACAATTTTTTAAAGGAAACAAGTGTTTTAAAAGGAAAAGGTATACATTCTGACCTAAAAATTTATCCAGTATGAAAACGACAAAGACCTTGATACTGTTTGTGATTCCATTTTTTTATATGTGAAAGTAGCATTTACATATAGAATAACATATAGATATGTGTATACACACAGATACAGATATATAAGGTTCTATACTTAACCCTTTGGGAAAGGCAAGAATGCTTAACTAGATTTACAACTGAAGGGGTCAAATGGAGAGGTATAAGATTTCATAATTTATTTTAAATCTGCCTCTAGTATTTCAGTTTTCTTACTCCACACACAAATACAAATACTATTATTATTAGAAATGGGCAGAGTTTATCCAAGGCATAAATAAAGGGCATTTTTTAGTCCTTTTTAACCTAACAGTATGGTTTATTTTTTTTTATTTTTTTTTTATATATATGAAATTTATTGACAAATTGGTTTCCATACAACACCGAGTGCTCATCCCAAAAGGTGCCCTCCTCAATACCCATCACCCACCCTCCCCTCCCTCCTACCCCCCATCAACCCTCAGTTTGTTCTCAGTTTTTAACAGTCTCTTATGCTTTGGCTCTCTCCCACTCTAACGTCCTTTTTTTTTTTTTCCTTCCCCTCCCCCATGGGTTCCTATTAAGTTTCTCAGGATCCACATAAGAGTGAAACCATATGGTATCTGTCTTTCTCTGTATGGCTTATTTCACTTAGCATTACACTCTCCAGTTCCATCCAGGTTGCTACAAAGGGCCATATTTCATTTTTTCTCATTGCCACATAGTATTCCATTGTGTATATAAACCACAATTTCTTTATCCATTCATCAGTTGATGGACATTTAGGCTCTTTCCATAATTTGGCTATTGTTGAGAGTGCTGCTATGAACATTGGGGTACAAGTGCTCCTATGCATCAGTACTCCTGTATCCCTTGGATAAATTCCTAGCAGTGCTATTGCTGGGTCATAGGGTAGGTCTATTTTTAATTTTCTGAGGAACCTCCACACTGCTTTCCAGAGCGGCTGCACCAATTTGCATTCCCACCAACAGTGCAAGAGGGTTCCCGTTTCTCCACATCCTCTCCAGCATCTATAGTCTCCTGATTTGTTCATTTTGGCCACTCTGACTGGCGTGAGGTGATACCTGAGTGTGGTTTTGATTTGTATTTCCCTGATAAGGAGCGACGCTGAACATCTTTTCATGTGCCTGTTGGCCATCCGGATGTCTTCTTTAGAGAAGTGTCTATTCATGTTTTCTGCCCATTTCTTCACTGGGTTATTTGTTTTTCGGGTGTGGAGTTTGGTGAGCTCTTTATAGATTTTAGATACTAGCCTTTTGTCTGATATGTCATTTGCAAATATCTTTTCCCATTCCGTTGGTTGCCTTTTAGTTTTGTTGGTTGTTTCCTTTGCTGTACAGAAGCTTTTTATCTTCATAAGGTCCCAGTAATTCACTTTTGCTTTTAGTTCCCTTGCCTTTGGGGATGTGTCGAGTAAGAGATTGCTATGGCTGAGGTCAGAGAGATCTTTTCCTGCTTTCTCCTCTAAGGTTCTGATGGTTTCCTGTCTCACATTTAGGTCCTTTATCCATTTTGAGTTTATTTTTGTAAATGGTGTGAGAAAGTGGTCTAGTTTCAACCTTCTGCATGTTGCTGTCCAGTTCTCCCAGCACCATTTGTTAAAGAGGCTGTCTTTTTTCCATTGGATGTTCTTTCCTGCTTTGTCAAAGATTAATTGGCCATACGTTTGTGGGTCTAGTTCTGGGGTTTCTATTCTATTCCATTGGTCTGTGTGTCTGTTTTTGTGCCAATACCATGCTGTCTTGATGATGACAGCTTTGTAGTAGAGGCTAAAGTCTGGGATTGTGATGCCTCCTGCTTTGGTCTTCTTCTTCAAAATTCATTTGGCTATTCGGGGCCTTTTGTGGTTCCATACAAATTTTAGGATTGCTTGTTCTAATTTCGAGAAGAATGCTGGTGCAATTTTGATTGGGATTGCATTGAATGTGTAGATAGCTTTGGGTAGTATTGACATTTTGACAATATTTATTTTTCCAATCCATGAGCAGGGAATGTCTTTCCATTTCTTTAAATCTTCTTCAATTACCTTCATAAGCTTTCTATAGTTTTCAGCATACAGATCCTTTACATCTTTGGTTAGATTTATTCCTAGGTATTTTATGCTTCTTGGTGCAATTGTGAATGGGATCAGTTTCTTTATTTGTCTTTCTGTTGCTTCGTTGTTAGTGTATAAGAATGCAACTGATTTCTGTACATTGATTTTGTATCCTGCAACTTTGCTGAATTCATGTATCAGTTCTAGCAGACTTTTGGTGGAGTCTATCGGATTTTCCATGTATAATATCATGTCATCTGCAAAAAGCGAAAGCTTGACTTCATCTTTGCCAATTTTGATGCCTTTGATTTCCTTTTGGTGTCTGATTGCTGATGCTAGAACTTCCAACACTATGTTAAACAACAGCGGTGAGAGTGGGCATCCCTGTCTTGTTCCTGATCTCAGGGAAAAAGCTCTCAGTTTTTCCCCGTTGAGGATGATGTTAGCTGTGGGCTTTTCATAAATGGCTTTTATGATCTTTAAATATGTTCCTTCTATCCCGACTTTTTCAAGGGTTTTTATTAAGAAAGGGTGCTGGATTTTGTCAAAGGCCTTTTCTGCATCGATTGACAGGATCATATGGTTCTTCTCTTTTTTTTTGTTAATGTGATGTATCACGTTGATTGATTTGCGAATGTTGAACCAGCCCTGCATCCCAGGAATGAATCCCACTTGATCATGGTGAAGAATTCTTTTTATATGCTGTTGAATTCGATTTGCTAGTATCTTATTGAGAATTTTTGCATCCATATTCATCAGGGATATTGGCCTGTAGTTCTCTGTTTTTACTGGGTCTCTGTCTGGTTTAGGAATCAAAGTAATACTGGCTTCATAGAAGGAGTCTGGAAGTTTTCCTTCCCTTTCTATTTCTTGGAATAGCTTGAGAAGGATAGGTATTATCTCTGCTTTAAACGTCTGGTAGAACTCCCCTGGGAAGCCATCTGGTCCTGGACTCTTATTTGTTGGGAGATTTTTGATAACCGATTCAATTTCTTCGCTGGTTATGGGTCTGTTCAAGCTTTCTATTTCCTCCTGATTGAGTTTTGGAAGAGTGTGGGTGTTCAGGAATGTGTCCATTTCTTCCAGGTTGTCCAATTTGTTGGCATATAATTTTTCATAGTATTCCCTGATAGTTGTTTGTATCTCTGAGGGATTGGTTGTCATAATTCCATTTTCATTCATGATTTTATCTATTTGGGTCATCTCCCTTTTCTTTTTGAGAAGCCTGGCTAGAGGTTTATCAATTTTGTTTATTTTTTCAAAAAACCAACTCTTGGTTTCGTTGATCTGCTCTACAGTTTTTTTAGATTCTATATTGTTTATTTCTGCTCTGATCTTTATTATTTCTCTTCTTCTGCTGGGTTTAGGCTGCCTTTGCTGTTCTGCTTCTAGTTCCTTTAGGTGTGCTGTTAGATTTTGTATTTGGGATCTTTCTTGTTTCTTGAGATAGGCCTGGATTGCAATGTATTTTCCTCTCAGGACTGCCTTCGCTGCGTCCCAAAGCGTTTGGATTGCTGTATTTTCATTTTCGTTTGTTTCCATATATTTTTTGATTTCTTCTCTAATTGCCTGGTTGACCCACTCATTTGTTAGTAGGGTGTTCTTTAACCTCCATGCTTTTGGAGGTTTTCCAGACTTTTTCCTGTGGTTGATTTCAAGCTTCATAGCATTGTGGTCTGAAAGTATGCATGGTATAATTTCAATTCTTGTAAACTTATGAAGGGCTGTTTTGTGACCCAGTATATGATCTATCTTGGAGAATGTTCCATGTGCACTCGAGAAGAAAGTATATTCTGTTGCTTTGGGATG
Organism: Lynx canadensis; assembly: GCF_007474595.2. Taxonomy (NCBI): domain Eukaryota; kingdom Metazoa; phylum Chordata; class Mammalia; order Carnivora; family Felidae; genus Lynx; species Lynx canadensis. The sequence goes on along the minus strand of NC_044303.2, from coordinate 149,048,614 downwards.
CAGAGTTCTAAATATATCTGTCAAGTCCATCTGATCCAATGTCTCATTCAGAGCCCTTGTTTCTTTATTGACCGTGTGTCTAGATGATCTATCCATTTCTGTAAGTGGGGTGTTAAAGTCCCCAGCAATTACCACATTCTTATCAATAAGGTTGCTTCTGTTTATGAGTAATTGTTTTATATACTTGGGGGCTCCGGTATTCGGCGCATAGACATTTATAATTGTTAGCTCTTCCTGATGGATAGACCCTGTAACTATTATATAATGTCCTTCTTCATCTCTTGTTACAGCCTTTAATTTAAAGTCTAGTTTGTCTGATATAAGTATGGCTACTCCAGCTTTCTTTTGGCTTCCAGTAGCATGATAAATAGTTCTCCATCCCCTCACTCTGAATCTAAAGGTGTCCTCAGGTCTAAAATGAGTCTCTTGTAGACAGCAAATAGATGGGTCTTGTTTTTTTATCCATTCTGATACCCTGTGTCTTTTGGTTGGCGCATTTAATCCATTTACATTCAGTGTTATTATAGAAAGATACGGGTTTAGAGTCATTGTGATGTCTGTATGTTTTATGCTTGTAGTGATGTCTCTGGTACTTTGTTTCACAGGGTCCCCCTTAGGATCTCTTGTAGGGCTGGTTTAGTGGTGACAAATTCCTTCAGTTTTTGTTTGTTTGGGAAGACCTTTATCTCTCCTTCTATTCTAAATGACAGACTTGCTGGATAAAGGATTCTCGGCTGCATATTTTTGCTGTCTAGCACCCTGAAAATCTCGTGCCAATTCTTTCTGGCCTGCCAAGTTTCAAAAGAGAGATCAGACACGAGTCTTATAGGTCTCCCTTTATATGTGAGGGCACGTTTACCCCTTGCTGCTTTCAGAATTTTCTCTTTATCCTTGTATTTTGCCAGTTTCACTATGATATGTCGTGCAGAAGATCGATTCAAGTTACGTCTGAAGGGAGTTCTCTGTGCCTCTTGGATTTCAATGCCTTTTTCCTTCCCCAGTTCAGGGAAGTTCTCAGCTATTATTTCTTCAAGTACCCCTTCAGCACCTTTCCCTCTCTCTTCCTCCTCTGGGATACCAATTATGCGTATATTATTTCTTTTTAGTGTATCACTTAGTTCTCTAATTTTCCCCTCATACTCCTGGATTTTTTTATCTCTCTTTTTCTCAGCTTCCTCTTTTTCCATAACTTTATCTTCTAGTTCACCTATTCTCTCCTCTGCCTCTTCCATCCGAGCCGTGGTGGTTTGCATTTTGTTTTGCATTTCATTTAAAGCGTTTTTCAGCTCCTCGTGACTGTTCCTTAGTCCCTTGATCTCTGTAGCAAGAGATTCTCTGCTGTCCTGTATACTGTTTTCCAGCCCAGCGATTAATTTTATGACTATTATTCTAAATTCACTTTCTGTTATATTATTTAAATCCTTTTTGATCAGCTCATTAGCTGTTGTTATTTCCTGGAGATTCTTCTGAGGGGAATTCTTCCGCTTGGTCATTTTGGATAGTCCCTGGTGTGGTGAGGACCTGCAGGGCACTTCCCCTGTGCTGTGGTGTATAACTGGAGTTGGTGGGCGGGGCCGCAGTCTGTCCTGATGTCTGCCCCCAGCCCACCGCTGGGGCCACAGTCAGACTGGTGTGTGCCTTCTCTTCCCCTCTCCTAGGGGCGGGATTCACTGTGGGGTGGCGTGGCCCGTCTGGGCTACTTGCACTCTGCCAGGCTTGTGATGCTGGGGATCTGGCGTATTAGCTGGGGTGGGAAGGCAAGGTGCACGGCGGGAGGGGGGGCAGGCTTAGCTCGCTTCTCCTTAGGTGATCCACTTCAGGAGGGGCCCTGTGGCAGCCGGAGGGAGTCAGATCCGCTGCCGGAGGTTTGGCTCCGCAGAAGCACAGAGTTGGGTGTTTGCGCGGAGCGAGCAATTTCCCTGGCCGGAACCGGTTCCCTTTGGGATTTTGGCTGGGGGATGGGCGGGGGAGATGGCGCTGGCGAGCGCCTTTGTTCCCCGCCAAACTGAGCTCTGTCGTCCGTCCGGGGGCTCCGCAGCTCACCCTCCCTTTGTCCTCCAGCCTTCCCGCTTTCGGAGCAGAGCTGTTAACTTATGACCTCCCAGAGGCTAAGTTGCGCTTGCTGTCGGAACACAGTCCGTCAGGCCCCTCCGCTTTTGCAAGCCGGACTCGGGGGCTCTGCTTGGCTGGCGAGCCGCCGCTCAGCCCCGGCTCCCTCCCGCCAGTCCGTGGAGCGCGCACTGCCTCGCCGCCCTTCCTATCCTCTTCCGTGGGCCTCTCGTCTGCACTTGGGTCCGGTGACTCCGTTCTGCTAATCCTCTTGCGGTTTTCTGGGTTATTTAGGCAGGTGTAGGTGGAATCTAAGTGATCAGCAGGACGCGCGGTGAGCCCAGCGTCCTCCTACGCCGCCATCTTCCCAGAATCTCAAAGAGCTTTTTTTTCAACAGTATGGTTTAAAAAAAGAAAAGGTTGCATGTATTTCAGCAGAAAACTTAGAATCTTTGGTTCCCTGACCTTGACATTAGTAGAAATTATTACATGTCTGAAACAGACATTAATTAAATCAGAAGCACAAATGAAAAAAAATAAATGTTCAAGTACAGATGATTTTATGATTTCTAGTAGCTTCTCTTTAATTTAATGTTGGTACTTAAAAAAAAAAGCCTGAATTTCTATGTCCTTTAAATATACTCCTCCTGCTTTACTTCTTGTGCTAGAGCAAAAACCTATCTTAGGAATATATTAATATTTTGAAAGTATTTTTAAATTTTTAAATTAAAGCTTGTATATATATTTTTATATAGTAAAATGTTTCCCAAGAAGTTTATAGATGGATTATTTATACAGGTCTTGTGCATAAAATAAATGCAAATTAGAAAATAATTATTAAGTTTACCACTTATGAGGTAGCTTCTAGGCTGCTTTTAGAATAATTTTAGATACAAGCTAGTTAAATTACTGAAATAAATCTAATTGTATATTTTGTTCCAGTGATTTTGTCTCCATTCTTTCTGTTAAATGACAATTAGTAGGTTTCTAGCATGAATATATGTTTATGGTATTCTGAAAAAAAGTCACAGGATGTGGAGCTATGAGAGGTGATACTAATTTCATATCTTCCATTTGCTTATCTGTTGCCTCTGGCAATCAGGTTCAATTATCTGGGATGAAGATCTTTGAGAATAGAATATAGGACTACATTCTCCTAAATATTCTATGATTCCAAATGAAATTAAACACAATTTTAAAATTTTGCTTGAATGAATTTATAATCACAGATACTTGAACATATTGGGACAAGATGTTCTCTATATAATTTTACAAAATAGTCTGAAAAAGTGACTTTTCAGCAACTTATATTTTATACAGTCTTGAAGATTGATGAGAATTCCTTGATTATAATTTAAACTAAATTTTCCTCAAAGTAAAGGCCAACTTATAAATGAGAAAGAAAGGAAAGGAATCACACATAGAACAAGAGGATTAAAATATGAAAGGAGTATAAGGCATTTACAGAGAAATTAAATGTCACTCTCAGCACAACAGTTGTACAGCAAAGTTAATTAAAATGTTGACATTAATGATCACTGTAGAAAATCTATTATTTTCCTGAACCATGATTCTCTTTAGTTGTTCCATGAAAGTTGAACATGTTTTAATATCACTTACCAAAATTGTTATTAAGATACCATGGAATATATTTTTAAATTGGTATTTGAGGAAATAGTAATTAACTTCAGCAAGAATAGTACTGTTTTATCATTACATTTTCATCCATGGGATTCCTGTCACTATTCATGCTATTTCTGTCACTATCTGTACTGAGTACTCATTCTGTCATCTTACTAAGACAACTTAGATACTGTCTCCTAAATGAATTTTTTTAAGTTTTTAAAAAATGTTTATTTATTTTTGAGAGAACGGGGGGCAGAGAAAAGGGGAGACAGAGAATCCCAAGCAAGCTCAGCAGTGTCAGGACGGAGCCTGGTTTTCCCAGAAAAACTTACAGCACAAAATAAATAAGCAGACAAACAAACAAAACGAGACCTCTGTGCTTATAACTGTAGATATTTCACTACAAAGTTAGGCATTATAATATTCTGAGAACTTTCCACCAAGTGATAATACTGATTAAAAGAGAAATGATGGTGATGAATTCATCTCACTCTGATACATGTAATTGTTTTTATTGCCAAATGGTAAGGCATATTTATTTGGCTTCAGATTGGCTAGCAAAATAAGAAACCAATGTACTGGATATTTTGAATTCTATTTTCATATTGATAACTTATGCAAAATCATGTTATCACAATTGTTGACTACAAAAATGTCATCAATAGATTGTTAATTTATTAAATTATTAACTCTTGTGCTGGGTATATTCATCCATAAAATTATTACATAATATAATTCAATTCTGAGCTTTCCTCCAAGTTCATTTATAATTTTCAGATAGTTATGTGCTGAAATAGTTTTGTAACTAACTCCATCAAACAACTACTATCTCTTTCTTCCTTAAAAAGTCAATGAATTTCTACCTCAACCTCATGGTCACAATGTTATTTGAATATGAAATTGGAGAAATAGGCCCCCCCACCAAATGTGAATACCTGCCAAACACATACATGCACAAATAAAAACATGCACCTTTTGTCTATTATTTGTTGTTGTTTAGAAGTTTGGGCCAAATATTGAAATAAAATTTTCATAATATGTGGAAGATGCTTAATATATCTAGAATACATGATAATCAATTGTAAACCTATTAGAATTAGTGAGCAGCCAGCCATGTTATTGAAAGGTCAGCTTGCAAAGGTAGCTTTACATGGGAGAGTAATATACACATTACATCATAGTTGGGAAAAATGGCTCTAGTGTGTTTTTTAAATACAAGAGATTCACCCTGGGAACAACAGAAATGGATGGAAGATGTTTTTGACTATTACAGTGGTTTGGGAAGAGAAACATTGTTGCCATTTACTGGGCATGTCCAAGATGATTAATTTCTTACAATGTATAAGAGAGTCTGGCAAAATGAAGAATTGTCCTGTTTAAATTGCCAATAATGCTTTCTTGAAAAACATTGCTATATGTAGCAGGAAGAACAACAATGACAAAAATAAAAACACCTAAAAATAACTTTAAAATAAAAACTGGGACCAGCACAAATCCTGAAAGGTTCACTATTAAATCTAATTGATTATTTAAATAAAATGAAAAGCAAACTGAATCTAGGAGTTACATAATTTAATATTTTAAATGATATCAAATCTTCTTAATTTAAATATATACAAATTCAATCTAATTACATTGGAAATCAAATAATTTTTGAAAATCGAAAATGCTTTTCTAAACTTATCTGATAAAATGAATAAGTATCCTGTTTATTTAAAAAAAATTTTTAATGCTTATTTATTTTTGAGAGAGAGACAGAGTGTGAATGGGGGAGGGACAGCAAGAGAGGGAGACACAGAAATCAAAGCAGGCTCCAGGCTCTGAGTTGTCAGCACAGATCCCTACACAGGACTCAAACTCATGAACCACGGGATCATGACCTGAGCCACAGTCAGACGCATATCTGACTAAGCCACCCAGGCGCCCCAGTAAGTATCCTGTTTAAAGTAATATATTAATAAAAGCAAATTACCAATTTTTAAGTACTAAAATATAGCTAGTTTAAATATAGCACTGGTGTTAAAACAGTATGAATAAATGTCACTTTTCCTATGCTAGATGCTGTACTAGCGGTCCTCAAATTATACTGTTTATTAATAACACTTGATATACATTGTCATAGTCTATTTTCTATATATTAGGCCATAATAAAATATAATTTATTTATCTTTGTGATTAAAAAGTAGTGATAAAAGTAATAATTCTAAAAATAATTGAAAAAATGAATTGGATCATAGACCACTTGATAAATGTTACATGGACTATAGTTTTTCCATCCCCATTTTCACATGTCAAATAAACACAAACTCAAGTTTTCCAACCCTGCCTGGTACTGTGTTGATAAAAGTAATATTTAGAGAAGAAATGTTTTTTATAAATCATATGAAAAATGGGTAACTTTATAGGAGAAAAAAATATTACATTCTCATATCAAAATAAAATATATTCTAGTCACCTGGGTGGCTCAGTCTGTTAAGCATCTGACTCTTGAATTAGACTTAGGGTCGTGATCTCAAAGCATGTGATGTTGAGCCCCATTGGGCTCCATGTTGAGAGTGGGGAGTCTGCTTGGGATTCTGTCTCTCTCCCTCTCTCTGCCCCACTCCCCAAATAAATAAATATTTAAAAACAAAGTAAAATAAAATAAAATATATTTTATATAAGTCAATAATATCTAAAAATAACTTTAATGAATAAATATCTGGGAGAAAATATTAGTTGATTCATGCATTATTGGAAAAATAAAATTCTTAAATTAGAACATATATTTAAGACCAAAATGGGGCGCCTGGGTGGCTCAGTTGGTTCAGGTCATGATCTCACAGTCTGTGAGTTCGAGCCCCACGTCAGGCTCTGTGCTGACAGCTCGGATCCTGGATCCTGCTTCAGATTCTGTGTCTCCCTCTCTCTGACCCTCTCCCGTTCATGCTCTGTCTTTCTGTCTCAAAAATAAATAAATATTAAAAAAAAGACCAAAATGTTTCACAATTATAAAAGTTAATCTACATAATAGAAAAATATTAAATCTAAAGAAATAAAATATTAAATGGAAGATTTTTATAGGAAATGTCACAGAAAAATCACAATATAAATGTATAAGAAAACACAAAGGCCACAATATAAAAGTTGGTAAAATACTAAAAATGGAGAAGTTACAAAGTAATAATGCTAACCAATCTTAATAAAATTCAGGAAATTTTCAACTTCACTAATCATACACGAACAATAATTATGACAACGACAGGCTTTCTTATGCTTATGAGGGTAACATAATTTTTCTCATTTTTCCCCATTTTAAAACCCTACTAGAAATAGTGTAATTTGTGCAGATTGATGAAAGCAATATGGATTAAGTATTTTAAATGTTTATTTTCTCACACTCAATATTTTTAATTCTAGAATGAAAATAGAAAAAAAACAATCCACATATATTACTACAAAGTTGATTGTATTAGAATAATTGAAAACAATTTTGAGGAGCTCTTGAGTGACACAGTCTGACTTTGGTTCAGGTGATGATCTTGCGGTTTGTGGGTTTGTGGGTTTGTCAGTTTGAGCACCACATGGGGCACTCTACTGTCAGCATGGAGTCAGCTTGGGATCCTCTGTCCCCTCCTTCTCTCTGCCCCTCCCCAGCTTGCACGCACATGCTCTCTCTCTCTCTCTCAAAAATAAATATTAAAAAAAAAGAAGAAAGAAAACAATATTGACACCACAACTAGTGAAACTAGCTAGATTAATGACATAATTATATAATTGAAATGATACTGATATTACAGAGATATATTATTTTGCTATGAAAAAAAGGAACAAGAAAAATATATATACAAAAATTTCCTAGTGTGTTTCACTTTAATTTAAAACGTTTAATTTTTTTGGAGTCTTTTTTAGCATCAAGATAATTTGAAAATGATTTTAAGCTAGTCAGAAGTATATTACTGATATTAATAATTATGCTTTTCTGCCCCACAAAGAGACTTTTTGTTCCAAATACAGAAAACTCAATCCAGTGGCTTACACAAAAATACATTCAATTGGCTTGCATAAAACGTCAGTCTTGATTTCAGTGTCATCAGGTGCAATTCTCTTCTATTATATTGCTTCCACCTAAAGATTTGCATGGTGTTCCAAGCAACTTCCAGCTACCTGGTAAGAGAAACAGAAATCCTAGGATTTGGTTTCCTTTGCCCTTGTTGATTTGAGTCACCTGCTCATTCCTATACCAGTATTTGTGTCAGTGATAGAGTATGTTGACTGGCCTCATATATTTGCTACATTACAGAGCACTGAATGGAGTTAAGTTCCTAGAAAGCACATGGAATATGGTATGGTTGGCATAAGGACAGGAAATAGATGTTGCAATGAAAAAAAAAAGGGGGGGGGGAATAGCAGAAGCCAACTAATTAAAAAACTTTAAATGTCTACTGTACAGGTCTTACTAAGAACTGTAAGAACTGTATTATAACTAATTGCTTCCACAGTTCTTAAAAAATATTTTCCTACCTTGTTAATAATTTTTTTATTATCAACATGAGTGATATTATCAACATGAGAGCTATCAATAAATTTAAATTGTTTTTCTTTTTTAATATTTTTAAGTTCATGTATTTATTTTGAGGGGCGAAGGGACTGAGAGAGAGGGAGAGAGAGAATCCCAAGCAGATTCCTTGCTGTCTGCACAGACTCCAACACAGGGCTCAATCCCATGAACCGTGCGATCATGACCTGAGCTGAAATCAAGAGTCAAAAATCAAGCTGAAATCAAGACACAATCAAATGAGTCACCCAGGTTCCTCTGTTTGTTTTTCTTAAATGATTTAGGGCTGTTTTCAGTTATTTTGAATGTTTTAGCACACAAAACATCATCATATTAGAAATGCCAAACAAGAAGTTATAAATGAAATGGAATTTTTATAAAATTAAGATAATATGAAAGAAAACTTTTTTTTAACAAAAATCATTTTAACTGAGGTAGCATTTCTTCTCATAAATTCTTATGTTGGTTCTTAGGCAACAAGAAAATGTTGCATCCTCATAGATGAAATATTCTTCCCTAATTTTGCCTCTTGATTCAGCATCAGTAAAAAAGAATCTGGTTAACAGTATGTTAATCTGGTATAGCAGTACTATTCTACTCCATAATCTCAAGGTTAAGTAATATTAGCTTCACCACAGATTCACTCTCAATAGCTTTGAATGAGAATACAACTCAATGCTCTACACTGATGGCATTTGTTCTTTGTCCCCATGCATATCATAATATGATTCCAGTGTTCAAATATCTCTTTGGTACCTTCTCTTATCTTTGTACATAGATGCTTTGCAAATGGTTCTGCCATTTTTTATTGCTAATTTCACTCTTTTTTCTTTTCCTTTGGAACCCTTGAAGAAATCCATCAACATTTCCCAACACAGTTAAATAATTTTAATATATATCTTTGCTTTAACAATATGGCTCCTTTTAACATTACAAAAACAGTAATAAAGTGAGCAAATAATAATTATTTGACCAAAAACAATGAATATCTTATTAGAACTTTGAAGAGTTATATACTGGTCCTTTAATGTCATCCACATAAATATAGATATTCCTATAAGACAGTGTTTGTTTCTTTTCAACATAAAAGTAATAAAGACACATGATATACCACTTGAAATTGAAAGGAAAATTAAGTCTGGTGCCAACCTCAACCTGTAGGTAGTGCTGAAGGTTTCGACCACATTGATTATAAACTGACATTGTTAAAAGCCCTGAACTGAACCTTGAAACGGCATCAAGAGGGATGAATTTGAATCACATTACTAACACTTACAATGGAAGAAAGAGTATCAAAGTCCTCCGAAATACAAAAGTAATTATTACATATTTGCTAATTTCAATGATACAGATGGTATTTTATAAAGAAAATAAAAAGCAATTTAGAAGATATGCCATCCTCCCCAAATCCTTCCTATTTATCAAAGCTCAGTTCATTCATTACTCCTCTTGAATTCTACTTTTGCAGACCAAGCCACACTTCAATTTAAGGGTTAGGTCCAACCTGGAAGGCATGGAAATAATTAATCCTGGAAGACGGGAAACATGGTAAGGCATTTTCAGGGCAAAAGAATCAGGCAGCATATACCAATGAACTACATTTAATAAGGAATATGCCTGCAACAGACACTGAATCAAATCTGGAGATCAGGCAGCTCAGCAAAGGATGAGGGTAGGGGGTGTGTGGAAAACGAGCTCGCCAGTGCGAAGTCCAAGTTTGGAAACAAAGTGTGAAACAAATGGGTCAAAGAAAAATAGAAAAACAAGTTTTAAGCCATAACTCAAAATGACCTTATCAATCACAAGCTAAGGAAGTAATGTACACTTATTTTACATGGTTCAATGTTTTGTTTTGTTTTGTTTTTTAATTCCTGTGTAGTTGACATACAGTGTTATATTACTTTCAGGTGTACAATGTAGTGATTCAACACTTCCATACAACACCCAGTGCTTATCACAACAAATGTACTCCTTAATCCCCGTCACCCATCTCCTGACCCAATTCCCCTCTGCTAACTAACCATCAGTTTGTTCTCTATAGTTCAGCATCTATTTCTTGGTTTGCCTCTCTCTTTCTCTCTTTCTTTCCTTTGTTCATTTGATTTGTTTATTAAATTTCATATTATGAGTGAAATAATATGGTATTTGTCTTTTTATATAAGTATATGTATGTGTGTGTATATACATATATATGTGTATATATATGTGTGTGTGTATATATATGTATATATATGTATGTACATATATATGTATACACACACACACACATATATATGTATATGCACACACATACACACAACTACATCACGTCTTCTTTATCCATTCACCTATCATTGGACATGGGCTGCTTCCATATTTTGGCTACTGTAAATAATGCTACAATAAACATGGGGGCACATGTATCACTTTGAATTATTGTTTTATATTCTTTGGGTAAATATCCAGTAGTGTGACTGCTGAATCATAGGGTAGTGCTATTTTTAATTTTTGATAAACCTCCCTATTATCTTCTACAGTGGCTACACCAGTTTGTGTTCCTATCAACAGTGTACAAGGGTTGCTATTTCTCCACATCCTCATCAACACTGGTTGTTTCTAGATTTTTTCTTTAAATTTTAACCATGCTAATAGGTGTGAGGTGATATCTCATTGTAATTTGAATTTGCATTTCACTGATGATGAGTGATGTTGAGCATCTTTACATGTGTATATCTTGTTTGGAGAAATGTCTGTTAGTCTTCTTCCCATTTTTAAATTGAATTATTAAGGGGTTTTTTTGGTATTGAATAGTATAAATTCTTTATATATTTTGGATACTAATCCTTTACTGGATATGTCATTTGTAAATATCTTCTCCTATTCAGTAGGTTGTTTTTACTTTGGTTGGTTATTCCCTTTGGTGTGCAGAAGACTTATTTTGATGTAGTTCCAATAGTTTATTTATTTATTTTTTTTTGGTTTTCCTTCCTCAGGAGAAAGATCTAGAAAAATGTTGCTGCAGCCAATGTCAGAGAGACTGCTGTTTGTTCTTTTTCTAGGATTTTTTTTGTTTTATTTAAGTCCTTAATTCATTTGGAGTTTATTTTTGTGTATCCTGTAAGAAAGTGGTCCAGTTTCCTTCTTTTGCATGTTGCTGTCCAGTTTCCCAACAGTATTTGTTGAAGAGACTTCTTCTACTGTATATTATTTTTTTCATGTTCTATTTACTTTTTTTTTTTTGAGAGAGAGAGATAAGAGAGAGAGAGAGAGAGAGAGAACACAAGTGGGTGAGGGTCAGAGAGAGGGGGGAACATAGGATCCAGACTGGGCTCTGCAATGACGGGCTGACAGCAGTGAACCCAATGCAGGGCTTGAACTGAAATAATGACCTGAGCCAAAGTCAGACACTTAACTGACTGAGCCACACAGGTGCTCTTCCCAGTGCATATTCTTGCCTTTTTTGTGGATCATATAATTGTGAGTTTACTTCTGGGCTTTCTATTCTGTTCTATTGATCTATGTGAGCTAGTACTATACTATTTGGATTACTAAACCTTTGTAATATAACTTGAAGTCTAGAACTGTAATAGGTCTGGTTTTGTTTTTTTCTTTTTCTAGATTCTTTTGATTATTTGGGATTTTTTGTTGTGTGCTCTGAAGCCATCTGGTCCTGGATTTTTGTTTCTTGGTAGATTTTTGATTACAGATTAAATTTTATTGCTGGTAATCAGTCTGTTCAAATTTTCTAGTTCTTTCTACTCCAGTTTTTATGTTATATTTTTCTAGGAATTTATGGATTTCTTTTAGGTTGTCCAGTTTGTTAGCATATAACTTTTCAGAATATTCTCTTACACTTGTTTGCATTTCTGTGATTTTGTTTTTACTTCTCTTTCATTTGTGATTTTATTTGAATCCTCTCTCTCTCTCTCTCTCTCTCTCTCTCTTTTTATAAGTCTGGCTAGAGTCCTATCAGTTTTGTTGATCTTTTCTTTTTTTTTTTCTCAACTTATATTTATTTTTGGGACAGAGAGAGACAGAGCATGAACGGGGGAGGGGCAGAGAGAGAGGGAGACACAGAATCGGAAACAGGCTCCAGGCTCTGAGCCATCAGCCCAGAGCCTGACGCGGGGCTCGAACTCCCGGACCGCGAGATCGTGACCTGGCTGAAGTAGGACGCTTAACCGACTGCGCCACCCAGGCGCCCCTTGTTGATCTTTTCAATGAACCAGCTCCTGCTTTCATTGATCTGTTCTATTATTTTTTAGTTTGTATATCATTTATTTCTGCTGCAATCTTTATTATTTCCTTCCTTCTACTTGTTTTAGGTTTTGTTTGTTCTTTTACTAAGCCCTTTAGGTGTGAAATTAGGTTGTTTATTTGAGTTTTTTGTTTGCATCTTGAAGTAGGCCTGTATTGCTAAAAAACTTCTCTCTGAGAACTGCTTTTGCTGCCTCCCAAAGATTTTAGATACTGTGTTTTCATTTTCATCTTTCTCATGTAATTTTTTAGGTCTTCTTTGATTTCAAGGTTGACCCATTTATTGTTCAATATCATGTTCTCTAAGCATACATTAGTGTTCTTTCCAGAATTTTTCTTCTTGATTTCTAGTTTTCATAGCATGTCAGAAAAGATGCATGCTATGACTTCGATCTTTTTAATTTGTTGAGACTTGTTTTGTGATCGATTTCACTTTCTTATGTGATCTCTTCTGGTGAATATTCCATGTACACTTGAGAATAATGTGTATTCTTCTGTTTTAGAATGTAATTTCTGAGTATATCTGCTAAAGCCATCTGGTCAAGTGTGCCATTCAAAACCACTGTTTCCTTGTGGATTTTCTGTTTGGTTCATCTATCTATTGATGTATATGGGATATAAAGTCCCCTACAATTTCTGTATTACTATCAATTAGTTCCTTTATGTTTACTATTAACTGTTTTATGTATTTGGGTGTTCCAAATTAGGTCCATAAATATTTACTATTGCGATGTCTTCTTGTTGGATTGTCCCTTCATGATTGTATAGTGTTTTTCTTTGTTACAGTCTTTGTTTTAAAGTCTGTTTTGTCCAATATAAGTATTGCTACCCTGGCTTTCTTTTGGCATCCATTTGCACGATAAATATTTTTCCATCCCCTCACATTCAATCTGCATGTGTCTTTAGGTCTAAAATGATCTCTGGTAAGCAGCATATAGATAGGTCTTGCTTTATTTTTAACCTTTCTATCACTGGGTCTTTTGATTAGAGTGTTTACTCCATTTACATTCAAAGCTATTATTGATAGGTATGTATTTATTGCCATTTGTTACTTGTTATCTGGCTGCTTCTGTAATTCTTCTCTGATCCTTTCTTCTTGCACTCTATTATCTCACATTTTTCTGGCTCTTTAGTGATATACCTGATTATTTTCTCTTTATGTTTATCTCTTTTACTCATTTTTTATTTGTGGTTACCATTAAGTTTATACATAACATCTTCTGCATACAGCAGTTAATATTAAGTGTTAGTCACTTTTGTTTGAACCCATTCTTTACTCCTCCACCACAAGTTTTTCGTTATATAGTGTCATAATTTATATCCTTTTATTTTGTAAGTCCCTTGAGTGGTTTTTACAGATATACTTATTTTTATTGCTTTTTTGTTTACTGCTTCCTTACTTACTTATTGTTCTTTTCTACTCAGAGTCCCCATTAACATTTCTGGTATGGCTGGTTTAGTGGTCATGGACTCCTTTAGCTTTTATTTGTCTGGAAAACTCTTTATCTCTCTTTATATTATGAATGACATCTTTCTGAATAGAGTATTCTTGGCTGAAGGCTTTTTTTTTTTTTTTTTACTTTCAGCAATTTGACTATATCATGCCACTCACTTCTTGTCTGCAGTTTCTGCTGAAAAAATTGCTGATAGCCTTATGATGTTTCCATTGTATATAACTGCCTTCCTTTGTTCCCCCTGCTGTTAAAATTCTCTCTTTATCACTACTTTTTGCCATTTCAATTACTATGGGTCTTGGTGTGGTCCTCCTTGGGTTGATTTTGTTGGGGGAATCTCTGTACCTACTGGATCTGGATAATTTGTTTCCTTCTCCAGATTCAGGAAGTTTTCAGCTACTATTTCTTCAATAAAGTTTCTACCCCCTTTTCTCTCTCTTTTTCTGGGAATAATATAATACTGACATTATTATGTTTAATGGAGTTACTGAGTTCCTTAAGTCTATTCTCATTTTGCATTGTTATTTTTCTCTCACCTGTTCAGCTTGATTACTTTACATTACTCTGTCTTCCAAGTCATTAATTTATTCTTCTGCTTCCTCTACTTGCAATTTATTCCATCTAGTGTATTTTAAATTTCATTTATTGTGTTATTCAGCAATGATTGGTTCTTTTTTATTTCTTTGTTAAGGATCTTACTGATGTCTACCACTCTTTTCTCAAGTCCACTGAGTAGCTTTATGGTCATTACTTTAAAATTTTTTTTTTTTTTTTTTTTCAACGTTTATTTATTTTTGGGACAGAGAGAGACAGAGCATGAACGGGGGAGGGGCAGAGAGAGAGGGAGACACAGAATCAGAAACAGGCTCCAGGCTCTGAGCCATCAGCCCAGAGCCTGACGCGGGGCTCGAACTCACGGACCGTGAGATCGTGACCTGGCTGAAGTCGGACGCTTAACCGACTGCGCCACCCAGGCGCCCCTATGGTCATTACTTTAAATTCTTTATTAGGCATATTACTTATATTTGTTTTGCTTAGGTCCCTTGCTGTGGTTTTGTCCCTTTCTTTCATTTGGGACATATTCCTCTGTCTCCTCATTTTGTTTAACTCTCTGTGTCTGTTTCTGTGTGTTAGCAAAGTCAGCCATGTCTCTTGCTAGTGAAAGTAGTTGGTGGGATCCCATTTTTAGTAAAGTGATGTGGGTCCTCTTCTTGGGGAACATGCCTCCACTGCCAAGACCTGGGTGACTGGGAGCTCTGGATATCATGCATGGGTGTGTACATAGTCCCTGCGTGTTTTGCATGCTAGTCCTCTTCCACAGGGGTTGTGCCATTGTTACAGAGACTGAAGCCAGCTGGGGCTCTTCTGCATTGTGCAATCTTGTACCACACATTTTGTAATTAACTCTCCATTCAGTATGTTATATGAGTATGCATAATTGTCTTGAATTCCTGTTTAACTTGTAGAATATTCCATGACAGAAATAACAAGTTACATTCCTTTGGAATAATCATAGCATCTGTAATAGTGCTGTGCCCACAGTTCTGTGTCCTATGAAAATATTTTTGACTAGTCAATTCATATAAGAATATCTGTCACATGTAATGATTACATTTTAACCTATTTTACCTGCTAATGAACAATGTTTAGAGGATTACTAAAGTATAAAAATCTTGAAATGGACTAACTCTAAATTATGAGAATAAATTACTTTTAAAAATTATTTTTTACTTCTGATTATAAACCTATATGCTCAACATTAACAATTAAGGGGAGAATTACACAACATAAACCATCCTACTATCCATAGACATCATCTTTAAGACTTTCATGGATTCTATTGTTTTGCGTGCACACATAGATAAATACATAGATATATAGACAGATGATAGATACATGCATACATAGAATTATACAATCTGAGTGCAACTATTTGAATTTTTTTTAATGTTTATTTATTTTTGAAGGAAAGAGAGACAGAGTGCGTGAGTGGGGGAGGGGAAGAGAGAGAGGAAGACACAGAATCTGAAGCAGGCTCCAGGCTCTGAGCTGTCAGCACAGAGCCCGACGTGGGGCTCGAACTCACAGACCGTGAGATCGTGACCTGAGCCGAAGTCGGACGCTTAACCGACTGAGCCACCCAGGTGTCCCAGAGTGCAACTATTTGTAGTCTATTTATAAATTCTTGAATAATATACAGATCATACATAACTATTTCTAAAAGGTTATTGAAGAAAATGGGAAAACATTAAATGTTTTATTATTTTGTGGACTTTGAGTCTCATATATAATTGTGACTTAAGTGTTTGCTCTTTATTTTCTCATAAGCCTCTAGCCATATTGCATTATCACATTCTTACATGTTGCATATTGTGATCCTTTTCTCCTACCAAATATTAGAGTTCTATATTAACAATTTAAAATGCATACAGTATCTCTTTGTTTACAAAATGTATGCCATTGTAAAGCTCCACCATAATATAAGGAAAACTCCCTGTTGATGGATATTTATTTCCCACTCTATACTCTGATAAGTTTTTGATAAACATTCTTGTGCCCAAATCATTTTTCACTTGACATTTGCAAAATATAGTACATCTCTGAAAGATGAATTATGTAGATACATACTGCTGTTCTTAAAATTTTGGTTCATAGTGCAAAACTAACCTCCCCCAAAATCAAATCAATTTATGCTTATACTACTGTTGTCCCCAGTTACACATTTGCCAACATTCTGGAAGACAGTGAATATCCACTGACCTTATATGACTCTATGGGAATATTTGTATTTGGTTTCATTCTAGTTCTAGTGAGTTTTGCATGTTTTGAAGTTTGAATTAGACATTTCTACATTTTTTCCCATTTTTCTTCTGCTGACTTCTACTTCATATTGACTTTGTAAGAGGAATTTTTATATTAGAATAATAAAGTAGAAATGTATAATGTTTATTTATATGGTTTTTATGTTATAATTTATAGAAATTTTGTCAGTTACTCTCATATACTCCAACAGCTTTACTTTGTGGTTATTAGATTTTTTATTGTGCTTTAAAAGACCTACAAACACTAGAAATTCATTGCAAACATATATTTCTTGAATACTTACTGATGAATAACCACAGGCTTAAAATTATTTCTTATTTTCCAAGGAGGTCACCAGAAATGGTGGCGATATTCAAAAATGAAGTTGGGCTGGCCTCAGCAGCATTGTGAGATTATACAAAAAAATGGCAGCTGTCTGTTTGGAGAAAAATCTGTTCCCTGTTCTGCCATGTGAAGTCAAGTCACTGGCTCAATGAAATTCATGGTTCACAATTTCCCCTTATGATAAAACACAGTGGTTTCTAATGTGCTTCTGTAGTTGTTCAAATTCAGGACTGGCTACCACATCCAAAGACAATTTCTGCTGAGTGGGAAGAGCTCAAGGTGGTCATTAGAACTCTGGTCAATTCTTTATTTGGTAAACCTTGTTATGTTTTCTGATTCTTGGGATCTTGCCAATGACTTAGTAGTTTCGTCTGCCACATGGTAAACTGAAGTCTACCAATTAAAGTCACTGTGGACATGAAGTGTAGAATTTTTGGATGCTCATCAAATTATCTGAATAATTTTTGTATATGCCCATGGTAAGGACTCATTCTGTGAAGAGGCCAAATTAAATCAATGTGGTCATTGAGACTACACCTCTGATATTGCCTTCTACTGATGGCAAACTAATGTTATTAGGCACATGAACCACTTTTATACCTCCTCCTGAATCAGATATTTAATCATATAAGACTGTGTGGTCATTTAATATCCTGGTCCCAGAAAGGATTATCCTGTCTTGTCTGCTTTTGTGTAGTGATATGGATAATATATATAGGAGGTTATGTAGACCTATTTTAAAAATTCAGGATTTCACCTTGACTGTCCCCAGTCATGATGTTTTATTCTTTTCTCTGTTAGCAATTCCAGGCTGGCCTGGTTACTACTTGCTCCAGACTGGTCAAAAAAAAAAAAAAAAATCCCAAGGGATTCAGTTAATTCTGGGTCATTCTCCCAGGTATTCTTGCTAGATTGACATAGTTGTAGCTTACAGGTATAATAATCCTTTTTTTTTTTTTTTTTAGTAGACTCCTTTCAGTCCTTGTACCAATGTTGGTGCCACAACATATCTTTATAAGCTTGCTTGTAAATATTTCCTTGTCCCTTTTGCATATGACTCTTTCAGATGAAAGATCTGGGTAAGGTCAGGGAATGATTGAGACAAAAAAAAAAGACTAAATTGTAGCTACTGAAATGTATTTACAATTTGTTTAAGTTTACAGATAGCAAAACAGTGCTGGGTTAAATCCGGGAAGTATGGAAGAGGGTGGGGTATTAATGATCTTTGTTTTTTAGAACCATCCCAAGAGTATTCTTTCCAAAGAAAAATACACTGTTAATGCTCTCACAAACTGTTATAAATACCTTAAATTTAAATGACTGCTGGATTTTTCATCCTGTCACGTAGTTCTGATTAAGATTTGGTCACCATTCCCCCCATTTTTTTTAATGCTTATTCAGTTTTGAGAGACAGAGTGTGAGTGGGGGAGGGAAGGAGGGAGAGGGAGAGCACAGAGCCTGAGGCGGGACTCAAACTCACCAACTATGAGATCATGACGTGAGCTGAAGTCAGAGGCTTAACTGACTGAGCCACCCAGGAACCCCTGGTTACCACTCCCTCTAATCTTACTAAGAAGTTGGGTTTTTTAAAAATTTTTTAATGTTTATTTATTATTGAGAGACAGAGAGAGACAGAATGTGAGCAGGGGAGGGGCAGAGAGAGAGGGAGACACGGAACCCGAAGCAGTCAGTCTCTGAGCTATCAGCACAGAGCGCGACGCGGGGCTTGAACTCACAAACCATGAGATCATGACCTGAGCTGAAGTCAGACGCTTAACTGACTGAGCCACCGAGCCGCCCCTAACCTTACCAAGTTTATCTGATTCTAATTTCTGAACATTCTAGGCCTAACACTCATCATTGCTATGGAGGCTCCCTATTTATATTTTCATAACTATTATTTCATCATTTCATATTATGGACAAATGCTCCCCATTTGGTCATATGAAAAAATATGACAGAACCTCCAAAATAAAGGGCTAAATTATGTTAGTTGAACTAGGGAATTTAAGGTCAATGAGATGTACCAGAAGCCTTTTAGATGCCTTATCTACCTACGTCTCCAAATGCTGTAAGTTCTTTTTAGTGGACCCCTCAATTGCATATAACACTTTCTTTCCAGAGTGCCATGCATTTCCCGGTATTGTATTTCTTATATTGGAAACTGGTCATTAATTTGGCTCTCTCCGGAGTTATACCATGACTCATATCTTAGTGGTAGTCATAGAAGCATTGGAATATTTAAGGTAATATATATACCATAGATTATGTAGTCTCTAATAAAATCTCCCCAAAGAAACTATCCTTGATTACTCAGGAAAACTTCGCAAAGCAAATCATTATTTATGCATACCTGTGGACAATGCTCCCTAAAATGGGAGTTCCCTAATTAGAAATTGTCAGGAGAAAGTTTTCCCTAATTTTAGCTGAAATGACCAATGATACAACCTCAACCGTAGAAAACATTCAGGTCAATCTCCCTCATTGGTCAAGGTTGTTTTGTGTGATAGATTTCCCTTAGATTTTCTCCTTGCTGCAATTGCTAATTATCCTGTTTTACCTGTTTTTTTTTTAACATGAAATTTATTGTCAAATTAGTTTCCATACAATACCCATTGCTCATCCCAAAAAGTCCCCTCCTCAATACCCATCACCCACCTTCCCCTCCCTCCCACCCCCCATCAACCCTCAGTTTGTTCTCAGTTTTTAACAGTCTCTTATGCTTTGGCTCTCTCCCACTCTAACCTCTTTTTTTTTTTTCTTCCCCTCCCCCATAGACTTCTGTTAAGTTTCTCAGGATCCACTTAAGAGTGAAAACAAATGGTATCTGTCTTTCTCTGTATGGCTTATTTCACTTAGCAACACACTCTCCAGTTCCATCCACGTTGCTACAAAGGGCCAGATTTCATTCTTCCTCATTGCCAAGTAGTATTCCATTGTGTATATAAACCACAATTTCTTTATCCATCCATCAGTTGCTGGACATTTAGGCTCTTTCCACAATTTGGCTATTGTTGAGAGTGCTGCTATAAACATTGGGGTACAAGTGCCCCTGTGCATCAGTACTCCTGTATCCCTTGGGTAAATTCCTAGCAGTGCTATTGCTGGGTCATAGGGTAGATCTACTTTTAATTTCTTGAGGAAGCTCCACACTGTTTTCCAGAGTGGCTGCACCAGTTTGCATTCCCACCAGCAGTGCAAGAGGGTTCCCATTTCTCCACATCCTCTCCAGCATCTATAGTCTCCTGATTTGTTCATTTTAGTCACTCTGACTGGAGTGAGGTGATATCTGAGTGTGGTTTTGATTTATATTTCCCTGATGAGGAGCAACGTTGAGCATCTTTTCATGTGCCTGTTGGCCATCTGGATGTCTTCTTTAGAGAAGTGTCTATTCATGTTTTCTGCCCATTTCTTCACTGGATTATTTGTTTTTAGGGTGTGGAGTTTGGTGAGCTCTTTATAGACTTTGGATACTATCCCTTTGTCCGATATGTCATTTGCAAATATCTTTTCCCATTCCGTTGGTTGCCTTTTAGTTTTGTTGGTTGTTTCCTTTGCTGTGTAGAAGCTTTTTATCTTCATGAGGTCCCAATAGTTCACTTTTGCTTTTAATTCCCTTGCCCTTGGGGATGTGTGGAGTAAGAGATTGCTACGGCTGAGGTCAGAGAGGTTTTTTCCTGCTTTCTCCTCTAGGGTTTTGATGGTTTCCTGTCTCACATTCAGGTCCTTTATCCATTTTGAGTTTATTTTTGTGAATGGTATAGGAAGGTGGTCTAGTTTCTTTCTTCTGCATGTTGCTGTCCAGTTCTCCCAGCACCATTTGTTAAAGAGACTTTTTTCCATTGGATGTTCTTTCCTGCTTTGTCAAAGATTAATTGGCCATACGTTTGTGGGTCTAGTTCTGGGGTTTCTGTTCTATTCCATTGGTCTATGTGTCTGTTTTTGTGCCAATACCATGCTGTCTTGATGATTACAGCTTTGTAGTAGAGGCTAAAGTCTGGGATTGTGATGCCTCCTGCTATGGTTTTCTTCTTCTGATACCTGTTTTAATGCTTCATGCCAAGTACAGAACCTTGGAGAAAGGCATTTGACTTTCAAAGTTAGACCCTATGGGTTTATAGAATTTGTTTAGTGGTTTGAGCCTGGAAAACCTAGCATAGTTGAAGTGAACAGGCTTCTTTTTGCTTTTTAGAGTTCTGTTGGTAGTAGTTAGTCAAATTCTGTATGAGGCAAAATGATTGAATGTTGTCAACTCTTTTTTTATCAAATTAGTCACAGTGGCAAATAAAGTGGTATAATATTGGGGAAAACTATCAAGAGGCCAGAATTCTGTAGAAATGAATGGTGAATATTGTTGAGAGATGATCACCCAAGAATTTTTTGCATGTCTGCGCATCTTGCAAACAAGAGAGAGTGTTGTCCTTCAGTTCAGAGGACAAGTTTATTTCCTGTCAAGTTTAAGAAAAAGAATGTCTACCTTTGAAGCAAAGTGGGCATGTTTTCTTACAGCTTGTTATGAAATGTTCAGGTTCTCAAATTTTGGGGTTTCTCTCTTATGACCCAGCATGTTTTTCATACATCCCTGTGGGAATGGGGACTCAGGGAAATGGTACAAATTCCAATATTTTATTGCCATTACTCTAGATATCAAAATTTCTTTTGTTTCTGATTCAGGAGTCTCTTGTCTTCTAGCATTCATGAGACTGTAGCAGGCTAATTTATTAAACTTATTTTTTACTGTTTATTTATTTGAAGAGAGAGAGCGAGCAAGCACATGAGTGAGGGAGGGGCAGAGAAAGAGGGAGAGAGAGAATCCCAAGCAGAATCTGTACTGACAGTAGAAGTACTCAATCTCACAAATGATGAGGTCATAACCTGAGCCAGAATCAAGAGTGGGATGCTTACCCTACTGAGCCACCCAGGCGCCCCTATTCAACTTATTAAAGTAACTTATTAAACATCAGTTTTGTGACAGATCCCGAAATTGGTGTAATAATGAAATCAGAATTAGGGGCTTTGTAGAGGTGATAGTCATACATTTATGTATTGGGGGGTACAAACCAGATAGTTAGTCCTGAAATTTCTGAGGGAGACATGATAAGGCTGGTTCTGGGATTGTTAGAAAAAACTGCAAAAGGGATTAAATTTCTGTTTGGGGGCCAAACAAAATCATGTTTTTAGGTGAGGAAATGCTGCTGTGGTGAAGCTAACCGGTACAGGAAGGAAAACAGAAATAGGAAACAAAAAAAAAGGAGCACATCCCTTTCTTTTTTCTCCCAACAGCCTGTCTCCCTCTTTTCCACCTTTGTCAAAGCCTAATAGGAACCAGGTGCCAAAGCAGAAATGGAGTTTGTTTGATCTCTTCCCAGCCTCACAAAACAGAATGTAAAGGGTAGTTTACAGCTAAAATAAAATATTTAGTAACTGGCATAGTCCACCTTTTTGATTACTTAGCATCCTTACCTCCCATTTGC
The DNA here is from genome assembly GCF_007474595.2 of Lynx canadensis. Classification (NCBI taxonomy): domain Eukaryota; kingdom Metazoa; phylum Chordata; class Mammalia; order Carnivora; family Felidae; genus Lynx; species Lynx canadensis. Next base: position 149,026,091 of record NC_044303.2, on the reverse strand, counting down.
TTATATTTGAATTTGTAAACAAGAACAAAACTACTCTATGATTTCTCCCAACAAGATACAATCATCTTTCCTATGACTGCATATGCTTTTTATTATCCCAAATTAGGTACCACAGTATCTCTCTATAAGGTTCTAAGCTGAAGTTGTAAACTAGTATCATTTGCTAATTTCCTAGTGTGTTCATTCCTAAGGTAATTTCAGAGAACTTTCTTAAATACTTTCCAGCAAGACCAATGAGAGCATCAAATTCTGAAGATATTTACACCATCCATACTAGCACTCCACTGCCCAGTTCACTGACATTTTTAGATGCAGAAGTTGGGGCAGAGAGTTGACTAAGGTGGGCTGTTTTTATTCTGCAATTGAGGGGGTCACTGAAAGCTGTTTATATCAGCTTTCAGTGATATATATATATATATATATATATATATATATACATATATGGGGGATTAATTCTGTTCCTGAATTTGGGACCACATTAGACTACAATATACTTAAGGACTGGCACAAGACTGGACCAATACCATTTCCTTAAATATTAAAACATTGTTTATTTCATCAGGCAAAGGATCAAATATCTTTTTATAAATTCCATATTTGCCCTAATCAAGTGCTAATTAAATTGTTCACAGTAGCTGCATCCACCTGCTATTTAGACTATCTCCAGGATTCTATTTTGTGTTTGGCTACAAAGCTTATCTCTTACCCTTTTTCTCTCCCTATACTAGTAGATGCCTCTCAGAGGAAGAAATCCTATGATTGATGGATGCACTCATACTTTCCACTCCCTGAATTTCCTCACACATTTACAAAAGGGCCCTCTTTCTTTAAAAACACACAGTTCCTTGTCTACCAATGTTCAACTATTTGAATTAAACATGTAACCTGTAGCCAGTGAGTCTCACTATTATCCAGGTTTTTCCCCAGTCCTCATTTAATTTCTCCAATTAACCCAGCTGGAAAAATGGGTTAAACTGGATCAGAACTTATGTTCTAGGTTCAGAGATTGGCATACACAGAGAGTCCATTTCAATTACAACTGCTTTATCTTAGCTTATTACAAAGTCAATACACATGAGGACCGTACAAAATTGTAGATGAAAATTAGACAGAGGTGTTCTCCTTTGTTTCATTTATTCCTCAGTGAGACCCCTCAGAAGATCAGTGGTTATCACCAGCTCAGAAAAAAATGAGGAATCTACCAGACAAATCAGGGCAGACTTAGATGTATATACATACTGTGCTTCATTACCAAAAAAGGGAAATTTTCTTTTCCATAATTAAATGTGTCCGCATTTTATTTCTTACTTAATCATTAGATCTACTCAAATATTTAGAGTGACAGGACTTTGTCTTACCTATGACCCAGAGAATTAGATTCGTTAAGAAAAAATAGTAATTATTTCAACAAGAACTACCTACTTTCATTTATTCTGTATTTAATTGGAAATCTTTGCTACACAGTCTGATTATGGCATTGATTTGAACATTGTATAAACAGTTAATGTATCCTAGATCAATGAAATTGCCTTCATTTTATTTCACTGGTGTTCTTTATAATCCCAGTAAGAATTTGTAAGGAAGTGAGCTTCTTAACAGTTACTGGTTGGATAAAATTTTTATCTGGTTATATTTATTTTAGTGCTTTCACTGTGTTCAACAATATCATACCAATTGGAAAGACACTTATAATTCCTCACACAATATCTTCTGCATGAGTTTGCAAAAGTGTGAGAACCAAAAAACCACCAGAGCCCTCTTAGCTTTCTGCTCTAATAGTCATTTATCCCGTAAGACCACCACGGGTATATATGGTCTAATGAGATATATATGTATGTATATATATGGTGTGTGTGTGTGTGTGTGTGTGTGTGTGTGTGATTACTTTTAAAAATGTGTTCCTTACATTGGTAATAAACATCAAAACATTTTTTCATAAATAAATACTACAATCATTCTATATAAGTATTTATTTCAAAATGACAGATGATTTATTTAAAATGCTTATATATTAACACTGGAATTTCTTTATAGTTCAGGTTTTACTAATAGACTGTGTTATTTTTGCTTAGAAAATATCCAAGAATCTACTTAGAAGATATATATATGTTTTCTACTCCCTTAAAAATGTTTTTTAAAAATTTTTTCTATTTTCTTTTTTACTATAATTTGATAATGTTTATATTTGCATCTTTATATTTAAAACATCTGACTAATGTGTCAATTATTTTAATTGTTCTGGAGAATTTACTCTGGACCTATAATTTTATAATCAAAAAGCTCACCCACTGAAAGTTTGGAAGTAAAAGAAAATCTTTATTTCTTTAATGTCTAAATGTATAAATTCAAAATGAGAGAGGCCAAGTAACTGGGTTAATTCCATTAGCCAGTTATTGATAAGTCTGTAGTTTTAATGACATCTAATGACTTTGTTATTAATTGGGTTCTAACCTGAAATAGATAAGTTTCACTTTAAAGTATTCACTTTAAGTTTCCAAACTTTAGTCTGTGTTGACTAATAAACTCGTTTCTAAAGACAATTTATAAATGCCTATATATTATCAACTGGTCACTGTGATTTACACATGAAGTTAGCCTGTGGTTTCTTTCTTTAATTTTTTTAAATGTACGTTTTGGAGTATGGCTGTGTGTGTGTGTGTGTGTGTGTGTGTGTGTGTGTGTTTGTATTTGTATATCTGATCATACCTGTGACATTTGTTTTGCAAATACTCTAAAATATTTATGATAATTATTAAATAATTCTAAATCTCAAGGAATTTACAATGTAAGAGTCTTTTTTAAAAATTGTGTTGAAATATATCAACATTGTTTCCCTGGGGCTTGTGCAGAGTGTGATGTTTTGATTCCCTTACCTGTTAAACTCTCGTTCAATTCTGCTCTTTAAAGAAAAACTTATTGACTTTCTGACTAAAGCTAAGTAGGTTTGAGGTGAACTTTGATAATGGAAGAAATCCATACAAAGATTTTAACAGTATGCTTTTTCCGTGCTTTAAACTTTTTTTTTACAGTAAAATTTAGAAAACCCCAAGAATACATTTTATGGATGATTCCTTTTTTATTTATAAAACTCATATAAGGAAAACCACTTTAATACTCAAATCTATCATTCATGTAAATACTATTCCAAGAAACAAGACATAAAAACTTTGTTTTTAATGTTTGTAATAGAAGGACACATTTAACAGTTACTGGTTTAGAGTGATTATGATAAAAAATAATCTGAAAATTAAATCCACAAAAGGAGCTTTAAAAATTTGTACAATATCATCAATTATGTGGAAGGTATTATATAAAAACAGAATAAATTATGATATTGAAACTTATTTTTTTAAAGTTATCCTATTCCTTAGAGCAGAGTGAGTGCAAAGAAGTAGGTAAGCATGTACATATACTGAAAAAAAAGTCTTAAACTTAGGAGGGCACTTGTTGGGATGAGCACTGGGTGTTGCATGTAAGTGTTGAATCATGGGAATCTACTCCCAAAGCCAAGAGCACTCTGTATACACTGGATGTTAGCTAACTTCACAATAAATTATTGGAAAAAAAAGATGTGTACTCTAAAAACAGAAGAAAAAAAATCCTCAAGAATTTAAAAAAGTTATATATAATAACAAAACAGTAGTATCTTCCTGTAATCATTTTTGTTGTTGTTGCAACGTATGGACCCATTCTTTTTATGAGTAGATTTGATAATATATTTGAATGCATATTGAGCAGCTGACTACATTGATAAAAGGATGCTGAAGAACCATATTCAGATAATATGGAGGGAGATTAGGCCACAGGAACCACAGGAATAGCATGTAAGACCAATAATCAGGTACATACCACTCCACTACTGATGGCTGTTGGACAACGAAACTCTCTGCCATCATTGAGAAACTCTACACTTACAACCCACTAAGTATTTAAATTCACTGCCGAACTTTTGTCTCATTTTTTCAACTTTCAAGGTTTTGTGCAGGCACATCAAATTGACTGAGCCTAGACCATAAGCAGCACTACACAATGAGGAATTCTTTGAAATGTGATGGTATAGAGATCCTAAGTTGCCAACAAGCACATACATGCACACAAAGAGATGTGTTGTCTTGTGTGCTCAAACGAATGAAAAGAAAAACTGAGAGCTGCTGCCTTCTCCTTATCACTGTGGAATTCCAGGCGGCAGTTGAGTTAGGGCTTTACATAGCTTAGCAAAAATGGTATTAAATTTCTAATTCTAAACTCATAAAGTATCAGTTAGGACAACAAAACAAAAATACCATATATAAAAAAACAAAGAAATTTTACCTGTTAGGTACTTAGAAAGTTACTATGAGTATGAACTTCTATAAATAAATGTTAAAGAATATGATGATGTGTACAAAGCACACTATTATAACAATAATCACACACTGAGAGGAAGGAAATCTGAGAAATACTAAAAAGGAGATACAGAAAGCAATCATTTGAAACAACTGAATGAAGTTGAGAGTTCTGAGGAATATGTCATTTTGATTAATGTAATGGCTTTTAAGCTAAATATTAAATGACAAAAGAGACAGATAATACTGGTAATGTGCTAAGAAAACTCAAATCCTCTAAACTAGGGAAAAAAAGGATAAATAAAAGCAGAGAAAATGTATGAGAAACATACAGATGCAAATAAAAGTTATCTTAAAATTTGGTATGGTATAAGAAATTATTTTAGGAAAAAGTAATTCAATTTCAACACAAGGAATATTTTGCTATAAATTTTACAAAGATCATTTTACTGAATAAAGAAAGAAGGAAGGAAGGAAGGAAGGGAAGAAGAAAAAATAGCTCAATATCAGCACAATAAATTTATCTACAAGGTTAAATATTTATATAATAATAAGAGTTTAGGGGGAGAGGAAGATGGCGGCGTAGGAGGACGCTGGGCTGACTGCGCGTCCTGCTGATCACTTAGATTCCACCTACACCTGCCTAAATAACCCAGAAAACCGCCAGAGGATTAGCAGAACGGAGTCACCGGACCGAAGCACAGACAAGAGGCCCACGGAAGAGGGTAGGAAGGGCGGCGAGGCGGTGCCCGCTCCACGGACTGGCGGGAGGGAGCCGGGGCTAAGGGGCGGCTCGCCAGCCAAGCAGAGCCCTCGAGTCCGGCTTGCAAAAGCGGAGGGGCCTGACGGACTGTGTTCCGACAGCAAGCGCGACTTAGTGTCTGGGAGGTCATAAGTTAACAGCTCTGCTCCGAAAGCGGGAAGGCTGGAGGACAAAGGGAGGGTGAGCTGCGGAGCCCCGGACGGACGACAGAGCTCAGTTTGGCGGGGAACAAAGGCGCTCGCCAGCGCCATCTCCCCCGCCCATCCCCCAGCCAAAATCCCAAAGGGAACCGGTTCCGGCCAGGGAAATTGCTCGCTCCGCACAAACACCCAACTCTGTGCTTCTGCGGAGCCAAACCTCCGGCAGCGGATCTGACTCCCTCCGGCTGCCACAGGGCCCCTCCTGAAGTGGATCACCTAAGGAGAAGCGAGCTAAGCCTGCCCCCCCCACCCCCCGCCGCCGTACACCTTGCCTTCCCACCCCAGCTAATACGCCAGATCCCCAGCATCACAAGCCTGGCAGTGTGCAAGTAGCCCAGACGGGCCACGCCACCCCACAGTGAATCCCGCCCCTAGGAGAGGGGAAGAGAAGGCACACACCAGTCTGACTGTGGCCCCAGCGGTGGGCTGGGGGCAGACATCAGGACGGACTGCGGCCCCGCCCACCAACTCCAGTTATACACCACAGCACAGGGGAAGTGCCCTGCAGGTCCTCACCACACCAGGGACTATCCAAAATGACCAAGCGGAAGAATTCCCCTCAGAAGAATCTCCAGGAAATAACAACAGCTAATGAGCTGATCAAAAAGGATTTAAATAATATAACAGAAAGTGAATTTAGAATAATAGTCATAAAATTAATCGCTGGGCTGGAAAACAGTATACAGGACAGCAGAGAATCTCTTGCTACAGAGATCAAGGGACTAAGGAACAGTCACGAGGAGCTGAAAAACGCTTTAAATGAAATGCAAAACAAAATGCAAACCACCACGGCTCGGATGGAAGAGGCAGAGGAGAGAATAGGTGAACTAGAAGATAAAGTTATGGAAAAAGAGGAAGCTGAGAAAAAGAGAGATTAAAAAATCCAGGAGTATGAGGGGAAAATTAGAGAACTAAGTGATACACTAAAAAGAAATAATATATGCATAATTGGTATCCCAGAGGAGGAAGAGAGAGGGAAAGGTGCTGAAGGGGTACTTGAAGAAATTATAGCTGAGAACTTCCCTGAACTGGGGAAGGAAAAAGGCATTGAAATCCAAGAGGCACAGAGAACTCCCTTCAGACGTAACTTGAATCGATCTTCTGCATGACATATCATAGTGAAACTGGCAAAATACAAGGATAAAGAGAAAATTCTGAAAGCAGCAAGGGGTAAACGTGCCCTCACATATAAAGGGAGACCTATAAGACTCGTGTCTGATCTCTCTTTTGAAACTTGGCAGGCCAGAAAGAATTGGCACGAGATTTTCAGGGTGCTAGACAGCAAAAATATGCAGCCGAGAATCCTTTATCCAGCAAGTCTGTCATTTAGAATAGAAGGAGAGATAAAGGTCTTCCCAAACAAACAAAAACTGAAGGAATTTGTCACCACTAAACCAGCCCTACAAGAGATCCTAAGGGGGACCCTGTGAGACAAAGTACCAGAGACATCACTACAAGCATAAAACATACAGACATCACAATGACTCTAAACCCGTATCTTTCTATAATAACACTGAATGTAAATGGATTAAATGCGCCAACCAAAAGACACAGGGTATCAGAATGGATAAAAAAACAAGACCCATCTATTTGCTGTCTACAAGAGACTCATTTTAGACCTGAGGACACCTTTAGATTCAGAGTGAGGGGATGGAGAACTATTTATCATGCTACTGGAAGCCAAAAGAAAGCTGGAGTAGCCATACTTATATCAGACAAACTAGACTTTAAATTAAAGGCTGTAACAAGAGATGAAGAAGGGCATTATATAATAGTTACAGGGTCTATCCATCAGGAAGAGCTAACAATTATAAATGTCTATGCGCCGAATACAGGAGCCCCCAAGTATATAAAACAATTACTCATAAACAGAAGCAACCTTATTGATAAGAATGTGGTAATTGCAGGGGACTTTAACACCCCACTTACAGAAATGGATAGATCATCTAGACACACAGTCAATAAAGAAACAAGGGCCCTGAATGAGACATTGGATCAGATGGACTTGACAGATATATTTAGAACTCTGCATCCCAAAGCAACAGAATATACTTTCTTCTCGAGTGCACATGGAACATTCTCCAAGATAGATCATATACTGGGTCACAAAACAGCCCTTCATAAGTTTACAAGAATTGAAATTATACCATGCATACTTTCAGACCACAATGCTATGAAGCTTGAAATCAACCACAGGAAAAAGTCTGGAAAACCTCCAAAAGCATGGAGGTTAAAGAACACCCTACTAACAAATGAGTGGGTCAACCAGGCAATTAGAGAAGAAATCAAAAAATATATGGAAACAAACGAAAATGAAAATACAACAATCCAAACGCTTTGGGACGCAGCGAAGGCAGTCCTGAGAGGAAAATACATTGCAATCCAGGCCTATCTCAAGAAACAAGAAAGATCCCAAATACAAAATCTAACAGCACACCTAAAGGAACTAGAAGCAGAACAGCAAAGGCAGCCTAAACCCAGCAGAAGAAGAGAAATAATAAAGATCAGAGCAGAAATAAACAATATAGAATCTAAAAAAACTGTAGAGCAGATCAACGAAACCAAGAGTTGGTTTTTTGAAAAAATAAACAAAATTGACAAACCTCTAGCCAGGCTTCTCAAAAAGAAAAGGGAGATGACCCAAATAGATAAAATCATGAATGAAAATGGAATTATGACAACCAATCCCTCAGAGATACAAACAATTATCAGGGAATACTATGAAAAATTATATGCCAACAAATTGGACAACCTGGAAGAAATGGACACATTCCTGAACACCCACACTCTTCCAAAACTCAATCAGGAGGAAATAGAAAGCTTGAACAGACCCATAACCAGCGAAGAAATTGAATCGGTTATCAAAAATCTCCCAACAAATAAGAGTCCAGGACCAGATGGCTTCCCAGGGGAGTTCTACCAGACATTTAAAGCAGAGATAATACCTATCCTTCTCAAGCTATTCCAAGAAATAGAAAGGGAAGGAAAACTTCCAGACTCCTTCTATGAAGCCAGTATTACTTTGATTCCTAAACCAGACAGAGACCCAGTAAAAACAGAGAACTACAGGCCAATATCCCTGATGAATATGGATGCAAAAATTCTCAATAAGATACTAGCAAATCGAATTCAACAGCATATAAAAAGAATTCTTCACCATGATCAAGTGGGATTCATTCCTGGGATGCAGGGCTGGTTCAACATTCGCAAATCAATCAACGTGATACATCACATTAACAAAAAAAAAGAGAAGAACCATATGATCCTGTCAATCGATGCAGAAAAGGCCTTTGACAAAATCCAGCACCCTTTCTTAATAAAAACCCTTGAGAAAGTCGGGATAGAAGGAACATATTTAAAGATCATAAAAGCCATTTATGAAAAGCCCACAGCTAACATCATCCTCAACGGGGAAAAACTGAGAGCTTTTTCCCTGAGATCAGGAACACGACAGGGATGCCCACTCTCACCGCTGTTGTTTAACATAGTGCTGGAAGTTCTAGCATCAGCAATCAGACAACAAAAGGAAATCAAAGGCATCAAAATTGGCAAAGATGAAGTCAAGCTTTCGCTTTTTGCAGATGACATGATATTATACATGGAAAATCCGATAGACTCCACCAAAAGTCTGCTAGAACTGATACATGAATTCAGCAAAGTTGCAGGATACAAAATCAATGTCCAGAAATCAGTTGCATTCTTATACACTAACAATGAAGCAACAGAAAGACAAATAAAGAAACTGATCCCATTCACAATTGCACCAAGAAGCATAAAATACCTAGGAATAAATCTAACCAAAGATGTAAAGGATCTGTATGCTGAAAACTATAGAAAGCTTATGAAGGTAATTGAAGAAGATTTAAAGAAATGGAAAGACATTCCCTGCTCATGGATTGGAAAAATAAATATTGTCAAAATGTCAATACTACCCAAAGCTATCTACACATTCAATGCAGTCCCAATCAAAATTGCACCAGCATTCTTCTCGAAATTAGAAAAAGCAATCCTAACATTCATATGGAACCACAAAAGGCCCCGAATAGCCAAAGGAATTTTGAAGAAGAAGACCAAAGCAGGAGGCATCACAATCCCAGACTTTAGCCTCTACTAGAAAGCTGTAATCATCAAGACAGCATGGTATTGGCACAAAAACAGACACACAGACCAATGGAATAGAATAGAAACCCCAGAACTAGACCCACAAACGTACGGCCAACTCATCTTTGACAAAGCAGGAAAGAACATCCAATGGAAAAAAGACAGCCTCTTTAACAAATGGTGCTGGGAGAACTGGACAGCAACATGCAGAAGGTTGAAACTAGACCACTTTCTCACACCATTTACAAAAATAAACTCAAAATGGATAAAGGACCTAAATGTGAGACAGGAAACCATCAGAACCTTAGAGGAGAAAGCAGGAAAAGACCTCTCTGACCTCAGCCGTAGCAATCTCTTACTCGACACATCCCCAAAGGCAAGGGAATTAAAAGCAAAAGTGAATTACTGGGACCTTATGAAGATAAAAAGCTTCTGCACAGCAAAGGAAACAACCAACAAAACTAAAAGGCAACCAACGGAATGGGAAAAGATATTTGCAAATGACATATCAGACAAAAGGCTAGTATCTAAAATCTATAAAGAGCTCACCAAACTCCACACCCGAAAAACAAATAACCCAGTGAAGAAATGGGCAGAAAACATGAATAGACACTTCTCTAAAGAAGACATCCGGATGGCCAACAGGCACATGAAAAGATGTTCAGCGTCGCTCCTTATCAGGGAAATACAAATCAAAACCACACTCAGGTATCACCTCACGCCAGTCAGAGTGGCCAAAATGAACCAATCAGGAGACTATAGATGCTGGAGAGGATGTGGAGAAACGGGAACCCTCTTGCACTGTTGGTGGGAATGCAAATTGGTGCAGCCGCTCTGGAAAGCAGTGTGGAGGTTCCTCAGAAAATTAAAATAGACCTACCCTATGACCCAGCAATAGCACTGCTAGGAATTTACCCAAGGGATACAGGAGTACTGATGCATAGGGGCACTTGTACCCCAATGTTCATAGCAGCACTCTCAACAATAGCCAAATTATGGAAAGAGCCTAAATGTCCATCAACTGATGAATGGATAAAGAAATTGTAGTATATATACACAATGGAGTACTATGTGGCAATGAGAAAAAATGAAATATGGCCTTTTGTAGCAACGTGGATGGAACTGGAGAGTGTAATGCTAAGTGAAATAAGCCATACAGAGAAAGACAGAACCACATGGTTTCACTCTTATGTGGATCCTGAGAAACTAAACAGGAACCCATGGGGGAGGGGAAGGAAAAAAAAAAAAAGAGGTTAGAGTGGGAGAGAGCCAAAGCATAAGAGACTGTTAAAAACTGAGAACAAACTGAGGGTTGATGGGGGGTGGGAGGGAGGGGAGGGTGGGTGATGGGTATTGAGGAGGGCACCTTTTGGGATGAGCACTGGGTGTTGTATGGAAACCAATTTGTCAATAAATTTCATATATATAAAAAATTAAAAAAAATAAATAATAAAAAAAAATAAAAGAAAAAATAAAGTACAATGACAAACAAACAAAAAAATAGTTTAATAACTACTTTTGTGTATTTAGTGTTTAGAACCAATCTACAAAGAAAACATTAAATAATTATATATTTTTATGTCAGAATATGATTTCAAATATATGTATTTAACATATATATGTATATATCTATATATATGTTAAAGAATAGCAGAGAGAAGATAGGAATTTGAAGGGAAAGCAACCAACTAGATTATATATTAAAAAGGAAATGACGTTAGATATAGATGTCTATAAAATTGTTAATGAGTCATGCACCATTAAACATTATTAAAAACTTAAAAATTGGATGACTTATTTGGCAAAACTATAGATTAGCAAAACTTAAAGGAAAAAATCTGTATTTTTCAAGTATTAGAAGAAATTAAACAGAAAGTAATAAAATATGATCAAGTATCTTCTGTAAGAAAGAAATAAAACTAGATATTACTTTGGATGTGTTCTACCATGTATACAAATAAATAATTTCTATGTTAAATAGATGTTTGTAAAGGATGGGAATGATGCACAATTATCCAATTCATGATGCATAGAAAGAAGAGTATAAAAATGAATATAAACCATTTTCTTCTATAATTAGTTGCAAAAATATTTTTAGCGCTAAAATTGTTTATTATATTAGAAAGCTTGTGTAAGTCTCAGAATGATAGTTCTAAAAATGTTTGCATCTGTCTTTCCTTTTATGCAAGTTTTGTGAAAGTTCCCAAAGAACAAGAAAATTTTCTAATGTGTACTTCATCACACTGAACTTAGTTCTTTTGTATAATTCAGGCATCCTCTTATATTATGTATAATAAACTTATAAATTAAGTTTCTGCTTATTTATCTATTCATTACATTATTACCAGAAAATAGTGGGTCATATTATTAGAGTTTAAGTTTCAGATGTTTTCTCTTTTTTTTAATTTTATTTTTTATTTTTTAAATTAAATCCTCATTAGCTAGCATATAGTGCAACAACAATTTCAGAAGTAGATTCCTTAGTGCCCCTTACCCATTTAGCCCATCCACCTTCCCACAACCCCTCCAGTAACCCTCAGTTTGTTCTCCATATTTATGTGTCTCTTCTGTTTTGTCCCCATCCCTATTTTATATTTTTGTTTCCTTCCCTTATGTTCATCTGTTTTATCTCTTTAAGTACTCATATGAGTGAAGTCATATGATTTTTGTCTTTCTCGGACTCACTAATTTCACTTGGCATAATACCCTCCAGGTCCATCTACGTAGTTGCAAAATACAAGATTTCATTCTTTTTGATTGCTGAGTAATACTCCATTGTATATATATATACCACTTCCTCTGTATCCATTCATCCATCGATGGACATTTGGGCTCTTTTCACACTTTGGTATAGTTGATAGTGCTGCTATAAATGTGGGGGTGCATGTGTCCCTTCGAAACAGCACACCAGTATCTCATGGATAAATGCCTAGTAGTGCAATTGCTGGGTTGTAAGGTAGTTACATTTTTAGTTTTTTGAGGAAACTCCATACTGTTTTCCAGAGTGGCTGCACCAGCTTGCATTGCCACCAGCAGTGCAAAGAGATCCTCTTTCTCCGCATCCTCGCCAACATCTGTTGTTGCCTGACTTGTTAATGTTAGTCATTCAGACAGGTGTAAGGTGGTATCTCATTGTGGTTTTGATTTATATTTCCCTGATGATGAGTGATATTGAGCATTTTTTTAATGTGTCAGTTGGCCATCTGGATGTCTTCTTTGGAGAAGTGTCTATTCATGTCTTTTCCCCATTTCCTCATAGGATTATTTGTTTTTTCTGTGTTGAGTTTAATAAGTTCTTTATAGATTTTGGATACAAACCCTTTATCTGATATGTCGTTTGCAAATATCTTCTCCCATTCTGTTGGTTGCCTTTTAGTTTTGCTGATTGTTTCCTTCTCTGTGCAGAAGCTTTTTATTCTGATGAGGTACCAATAGTTCATTTTTGCTTTTGTTTCCCTTGCCTCTGGAGACAAGTTGAGTAAGAAGCTTCTGTGACCAAGATCAAAGAGGTTTTTGCCTGCTTTCTCCTCGAGGATTTTGATGGCTTCCTGACTTACATTTAGGTCTTTCATTCATTTTGAGGTTATTTTTGTTTATGGTGTAAGAAAGTGGTCCAGGTTCATTCTTCTGCATGTCGCTGTCCAATTTTCCCAGCACCACTTGCTGAAGAGATTGACTTTATTCCATTGGATATTCTTTCCTGCTTTATCAAAGATTAGTTGGCCATACGTTTGTGGGTCCATTTCTGGGTTCTCTATTCTGTTCCATTGATCTGAGTGTCTGTTTTTTGCCAGTACCATACTGTCCTGATGATTACAGCTTTGTAGTACAGCTTGAAGTCTGGGATTGTGATGACTCTTGCTTTGGTTTTCAAGAATGCTTTGTCTATTCGGGGTCTTTTCTGCTTCCATACAATTGTAGCATTATTTGTACTAGCTCTGTGAAGAATGCTGGTGTTATTTTGATAGGGATTGCATTGAATACGTAGATTGCTTTGGGTAGTATTGACATTTCAACAATATTTGTTCTTCCTATCCAGGAGCATGGAATCTTTTTCCATTTTTTTGTGTCTTCTTCAATTTCTTTCATAAGCTTTGTATAGTTTTCGGTGTATAGATTTTGCACCTCTTTGATCAGATTAATTCCTAGGTATTTTATGGTTTTTGGTGCAATTATAAATGAGATTGATAGCTTGATTTCTCTTTCTATTGCTTCATTGTTGCTGTAAAGAAATGCAACCAATTTCTGTGCATGATTTTATATCCTGCAACTTTGCCAAATTCATGGATCAGTTCTGACAGTTTTTTGGTGGAATCTTTTGGGTTTTCCATATAGAGTATCATGTCATCTGTGAAGAGTGAAAGTTTGACCACCTCCTAGCCAGTTCAGATGCCTTTTATTTCTTTGTGTTGTCTGATTGCAGAGGCTAAGACTTCCAATACTATGTTGAATAACATTGGTGAGAGTGGACATCCCTGTCTTGTTCCTGACCTTAGGAGGAAAACTCTCAGTATTTCCCCATTGAGGATGATATTAGCCTTGGGCCATTAATATATGGCTTTTATGATCTCAAGGTATTCTCCTTCTATCCCTACTTTCTTGAGGGTTTTTATCAAGAAAGGATGCTGTATTTTGTCAAATGCTTTCTCTGCATCTTTTGAGAGGATCATATGGCTCTTGTCCTTTCTTTTATTGATGTGATGAATCACGTTAATTGTTTTCCAGATATTGAACAAGCCTTGCATCCCAGGTATAAATCCCACTTGGTCGTGGTGAATGATTTTTTTAATGCATTGTTGGTACTGGTTGGCTAATATCTTGTTGAGGATTTTTGGATCCATGTTCATCAGGGAAATTGGTCTGTAGTTCTCCTTTTTAGTGGAGTCTGTGTTTGGTTTTGGAATGTAGGTAATGCTGGCTTCATAGAAAGGGTTTGGAAGTTTTCCTTCCATTTCTATTTTTTGGAACAGCTTCAAGAGAATACATGATAACTCTTCCTTAAATGTTTGGTAGAATTCCTCTGGAAAGCCACCTGGCCCTGGACTCTTGGTTTTATGACAGATTTTTAATTACTAATTTGATTTCCTTACTGGTTATAGCTCTGTTCAAATTTTCTATTTATTTCTGTTTCAGTTTTGGTAGTGTATATGTTTCTAGGAATTTGTCCATTTCTCCCAGGTTGCCCATTTTATTGGCATATAATTGCTCATAATATTCTCTTATTTTTGTTTTTTATTTCTGCTGTGTTGGTTGAGATCTCTCTTCTTTAATTCTTGATTTTATTTCTTTGGGTCATTTCCTTTTTCTTTTTGATCAAACTGGCTAGTGGTTTTTGAATTTTGTTAATTCTTTCAAAGAACCAGCTTCTGGTTTCATTGATCTGTTGTACTGTTTTTTTGGTTTGTTTGTTTGTTTTTTTGGTTTTAATAGCATTAATCTGCTCTAATCTTTATTATTTCCTGTCTTTGCTGGTTTTGGGTTGTATTTACTGTTCTTTTTTCTAGCTCCTTAAGGTGTAAGGTTAGGTTGTGTATCTGAGATCTTCCTTCCTTCTTTGGGAAAGCCTGGATTCCTATATCCTTTCCTCTTATGAGTGCCTTTGCTGCGTCCCAGAGGTCTTGGATTGTGGTGTTATTATTTTCATTGACTCCCATATACTTTTTAATTTCCTCTTAAGCTGCTTGGTTATCCCATTGATTCTTTAGTAGGATGTTCTTCAGTCTCCAAGTATTTGTTACCTTTTACAAATTTTTTCTTGTGGTTGATTTCGAGTTTCATAGCGTTGTGGTCTGAAAATATGCATGGTATGATCTTGATCTTTTTGTATTTACTTAGGGCTGATTTGTGTCCCAGTATATGGTCTATTCTGGGGAATGTTCCGTGTGCACTGGAGAAGAATGTATATTCCACTGCTTTAGGATGAAATGTTCTGAATATATCTGTTAAGTCCATCTGGTCCAGTGTGTCATTCAAAGCCACTGTTTCCTTGTTGATTTTTTGATTAGATAATCTGTCCATTGCTCTGAGTGGAGTGTTGAAGTCTCCTTCTATTATGGTATTACTATCTATGAGTTTCTTTATGTTTGTGATTAATTGATTTGTATATTTGGGTGTTGCCACATTTGGTGCATAAATGTTTACAATTGTTAGGTCTTCTTGGTTGATAGACCCCTTGATTATGGTATAATGCCCTTCTGCATCTTTTGATACGGTCTTTATTTTAAAGTCTAGATTGTGTGATATGAGTATGGCTACTTTGGCTTTCTTTCTTGACCATTAGCATGATAGATGGTTCTCCATCCCCTTACTTTCAATCTGAAGGTGTCTTCAGGTGTAAAGGGGGTCTCTTGTAAACAGCATATATAGATGGATCTTGTTTCCTATCCATTCTGTTACCCTATGTCTTTTGATTGGAGCATTGAGGCCATTGACCTTTAGAGTGAGTACTGAAAGATATTAATTTATTGTCATTATCATGCTCGTAGAGTTGGAGTTTCTGTGGTGTTTTCTGGTCCTTTCTAATCTTTGTTGCTTTTGATATATATACATATATATATATATGTATATACATATATATACGTATATATATATACATATATGTATACACACACACACCACACACACACACACACACACACATATACATATATGTATGTATATATATGTATATACAAATATAAAAATTCATCTTTTCTCCCCTCAGAGAGTCCCCTTAAAATTTCTCACAGGGATGGTTTAGTGGTCACAAACTCCTTTAATTTTTGTTTGTCTGGGAAACTTTTTATCTCTCCTTCTATTTTGAATGACAGCCTTGCTGGATAAAGAATTCATGGTTGCATATTTTTCTGATTCAGCACATTGAATATAGCCTGTCACTCCTTTCTCCCTGCCACATTTCTGTGGATAGGTCTGCTGCAATCCTGATCTGTCTTCCCGTGGAGGTTAGGGACTGTTTTTCCCTTGTTGCTTTCATGATTCTCTCCTTGCCTGAGTATTTTGTGAATTTGATTATGAAATGCCTTGTTGATGGTCGGTTTTTGTTGAATCTAATGGGGGTCCTCTGTGCTTCCTGGATTTTGAGGTCTGTGTCTTTCCCCAGGTTAGGAAAGTTTTCCACTATGATTTGTTCACATAACTCTTTTACCCTTATTTCTCTTTCTTCCTCTTTGGGACCCCTTTGATTCTGATGTTGTTCCTTTTTAATGAGTCCCTGATTTCTCTAATTCTTAAATCGTGCTCTTTTGCCTTAATCTCCCTCCTTTCTTCTTCATTATTCTCTATAAGTTTGTCTTCTATATCATTGATTCTCTGTTCTGTCTCATCCGTCCTTGCCACCACAGCATATCCATCAGTGATTGCAGCTCAGTTATAGCATTTTTAATTTCATTTTGACTATTGTTTACTTCTTTTGTCTCTGCAGAAAAGGATTCTAATATATTTTTTACTCCACCTAGTATTCTTATTATTGTGATTCTAAATTCTGGTTCAGACATCTTGCTTGTATCTGTGTTGGTTAAGTCCCTGGCTGTCGTTTCTTTGTGCTCTTTTTTGGGAAGTGAATTCCTTTGTTTTGCCATTTTGAATGGAGCAAAGGAATTAATGAGGTAGAATAATTAAAATTAACAAATTAAAATTAAAAAAGGATTAAAATTAAAAAATTAAACACACACACACAAAATAGAATAAATGATGCTAGGTCCTAGGTGTGTTTTGGTCTGAGTATTGACAGCAGCTTGACAGATTAGAGAAAAAAAGGGGAAAGAAGAAAAAAAAGGAAATCATTTGAAAAGTTGAAAAAATGAATACACTGATGTAGAGTAAAATGACATGATGGAAGTATAATTTGAAAAAATTTACACAACAGTAAAATATATAGTAGAAAAAAATTAAAAAATATATTTCTAATAAAAATTAAAAGTAAAAAATGAATTTTTTCTCTATGTATTCAAGAAAAAGAAAAATTAAAAAGAGAAAAAAAAAGGAAAGAAAATTAAATAGATGAATCTGCTAACAGACTGAAATATGACTGAAATTACTTCATTTTCCCCTGGAAGTCAGACTATGATGTGCTTTATAGTCCATAAATAAGCAGGCGGTGAAACATCTGTTCTTTATGAGTGAGGTTGGCCCAGTTGGGTGGGTCTTAGAGCAATGGCTCTGTTCTCCACTAGATGGCGCTGCTTAGCTTCCTAGGACAGATTATTGTGGCCTTTGTAGGTGAGTATGTGCGTGGGTGGGAGTGGTGAAATGGCCACACCCAGCTATGGCCGAATGCCGGCGGCACCCAAGAAAGTTCGTAGGACCGAGCTGCTGCTGATGTCCAGAGACTGTGCCAGGTGCCAGCCCACCCAAGAAAAAGTTCCCAAGATAGTATAGCAGCAGCTATTCGGGGATTATGGAAAATCACAACACATCTGGCACCAGGCTTCACCCTTAACGACCTTGTTCCAGCATCAGGAATGTGACCGTTCTCTGGGGTCTGCTGGGACCAGGTGGCTTCAACAGTCTCTACCAAATGTCCTTCCAGCAGTGGAACCTCTTTTCCCTGTGTGGCCCGAGAACCTCCCGGACCCCACTCTGTTCCTGGGGATTCGCCCTTCCCACCAGAGCACTGCCAGGTATGGAGCTACGGAGTTGCAGCCTTTGAGCTCCCCTTCTTTACAGTCTTAATGGAATTTAAACCCTCTCTTTTCTCCCTTCTAACTTTTTAGTTTAGTCCCTGAGGCTGTTTCCAATTTTGCATTTTCTCTCCAGCTGCTTTTGGGGAGGGGTGCTTTTCCTGCATCCTCCTCCCCACACCCCTGTCTCTGTCCTCTCTCTGCCCGCAAAAGTAGTTCCCTTCCCGCGGCTTCTTGGTCCCCAAGTTCAGCTCTCAGTGCCGCGTACTTGCTGAATTCTGTGGTTCAGGTTGTGTAAATTGTTGTGTTAATCCTGCAATTAGTTTTCTAGGTGTGCAGGATGGTTTAGTGTTGGTCTGGCTGTATTCACGGACGTGAGACACACAAAAAACTTCCATGTTGTTGTAGCCTCTTAGCTCCGCCTAGTTGCAAAATTTTTAAAGTTAGCTGTTGGAAAATGTAATCCATAAAAAGACACTGATAAAATGATTTTATGCAAGAATATGAGCAACACATTTAGTAACAACAGATCCAGAAAGGAAAATTATAAAATGTATCTCTCTCTCAATTTTTTTAATGTTTATTTTTGAGAGAGAGAGCAAGCTCGCATGCACACTTTCACACGCAAGTGAGGAGGAGCAGAAAGGGGGGGGGACAGGATTCCAAGTGGACTCTGAGCTGACAGCAGAGAGCCTAAAACGTATCTCTATAGACATTTTTCATCACTACAATTATCAGTCTTTTATTAATACATGGTTTTATCAAACATGGTTTTAAAGGATAATTGCTAAGCTTGATGAAGGATATCAGCAGAAAGCTACAACTCAGTAAGTAGAATGGTAGGAGGCTTATAATAGACACTCATTAAATACTTGCTGAATGAGAAAATATAAGAAAACAAATTTACTAATAAAAGTAAATAATTTGATAATGGTTCAATCATAGGGAACTTGGAAAAGATATACAAATATGCTGATGTGAAAATGTTCAAATTATCTTCTAACAAGGAATTGCAAATTATAATAAGAATAAAAAAAACTTAGTGTCCATTAGTGTGGTGTAAAGATTATATATATATATATATATATATATATAAATATATAACAGTATTAGCCAAATTATGTGGAAAATCGAATTTTTACACACTCTTGGTAGACATATAAAAATATATTAATATTTTTGGTTTTACATAGAGTATTTAGACTTACATAGTTTCCGAGGCAGCAGTTACGGGTTTGAAATAAATGATCACATAAAGGCACAATATTAGTCACTGTGGCATTGCTTTATTATAAAATTATTTAAATGGCTAACATATCTAATAATAGGGAATAATGAAACAAATTATAGAATATCTGTAATATGGGACACTAAATTTTTAGTGTCCAAGATTGCACTTTTTTTGTTACATTAATTTTGAAGTATCTTATTACTTTTGATAATATTATAAATAGAATTCCCTTCATTTAACTTTTGGATTGTTCATTTTTAGTATATAAAAATGTAGTTTCTTTCTGTATATTAATCTTGTATCCTACACCCTTGCTCAAGTCTTTTACTGATTCTAATGGTATTATTATTGAATTCCATAAGATTTTGTATATACCAAGTAGAAATTGCCTTACTTTTTTCTTTTTTATATGCATACCTTTAATTTCTTTTTCTTGCCTACCTTTTCTGGCTAGAAACTTTAGTACAATGTTAAATTGAGGTGTCTTTTTTCCCTTCAGTTCTGCCAGTTTTTGCTTTACATGTTTTGGGGCTCTATTGTTCAGTGCATGTATGTTTGTAATAGGACAAGATTGACACTTCTATCATTATAAAATATTCCTCTTATTACTAGTAATGTTCTATTGTTTAGTCTGTTTTGTCTGATAGTTGTTAGTTTACCAATGGCATGTTATTATGGCCACTCTTTTCATCATGCATAGTTTCCTATCTTTACATTGTATCTATTTGTATCTTTGAATTTAAAATGTCTCTTGTATATCACATACAGTTGTTTTTTTAAAAATCCATTCTGATAACCTTTCCCTTTTGAATTGTTAATCTTCTTACATTTAATGTTGTAATTTATATAGTTGAATTTATGCTGCCGTTTGCTTCTGATTTTCCATATATTTCATGTCTTTTCTGTAGCTCTGCTCCTCTTTTACTATCTTCTTTAGACACTAAATGAGTATATTCTAGGGTAATATTTAAATTTTTTTAATGTTTATTTTTTTTTGAGAGAGAGACAGAGAGACAGAAAGTGAGCAGGAGAGGGGAAGAGAGAGAGAGAGAGAGAGAGAGAGAGAGAGACACACACACACACACACGCACACACACACCACACAGAATCCAAAGCAGGCTCCAGGCTCTGAGCTGTCAGCACAGATCACATGTGAGGCTTGAACTCACAAACCGTGAGATCATGACCTGAGTTGAAGTTGGATGTTTAACCGACTGAACCATCCAGGTACCCCTCTAATATTTTAATTCCTTTAATAATTTTTCCATATATATATATATGTGTGTGTTTGTGTGTATATATATATATATATATATGTTATTATCTTAGGTGCTCTGGGACTTAGCACATATATTTTAACTTATCAGAATTTATTTCTCAATCACATTAATTTAATTCCAGTGAGATACAAACTTTTTCCTCTATACAGCTGTATTCCCTTTTCCTGTTTTTTTTGTGCTATTATTCTTATACAAATTACATCTATATATGTAACAAGACCAATAGTACAATACTATCATTTTTATTTTATATAATTGCATGTCATTAAAGACTAACAAAAGAAAGGAGAACATGCATAAATGTAAAGTTTATTATATTAACTTTTATAATTGGATATTTTAGAGGATGTGTTTTAGTAATTCTGACTACTGACTCCCATTCTGGGGCTTGTTATTGTTGTTTGTTTCACTTTTTAGTGACTTAGTTGTACTATTTTAGTGAAGTCTATTTTCCCTGTATCAGAAGTTTTCAATGTCATTCCTCAGAGGGCACAGCTGGACATGTTTAGTTACCCTATGATGACAATGGTTTTAGCAGGTTCTTTTTGATTATCTCTCCTTGATACTTCTGCTAAGGGTTCTGTAGTTATCATAATTAACCATTGATGGCTTACAGGTTGCTCTATTGTTTGCATCAGTGACTGGGAGGTTAACTTACACCAAAGTCTGATCCAGTTGAATTTGGGCCCCTTTCCAAGGTAGTTTTTGAGGAAAGGCTTTGATCTCTGACCACAAAAGGGCTTGTCATAGCTGTCTCTTTCTCTGGTTCTCTCTGGTAAAATAGCTAACCTATGCTTTCACTTGTTGTGGTCATGGAGCTAGAGTGAAGGTGACTGGGGTTCCCATTTTCTTATCTTTCATTAACTGATTCAGACCCTCTACCCTATAATTGAGGACTGTATGAAAAAAAGGAGCCCTCATATTCTCAGCTTCATTCACCTGATATTTAGTCTCTGCAACACAGAGTTGAGGCGAAAGATAATGCTGGCTGCCTGTCCTTCCCAATGAGGTACGATGGCGTCTGACTAAAGGGTTACAAAGGGAGTGAGTGGCTCGGGGTTCAAGTGCCTCAGACTTAATGTTCTCACTGACATTTAGATTTTTCTTAAAGAGATAGTTCATTTTTCTTATTCCTCTGGGAAAATTTCCAGAGACTTCTCTCTTAGGAATACGTCTGAGCAGATAATCGTTTCATTAGTGTTTATGTTTACACTTTTATGTTTTTCACCATTCATTGTTCTTTCATTGGGTCCAGGGTCTGTAGAACTCCTCATGCAGTCATTATGTAAATAGATTTGCATATATTCATGTATTCTTTATAAAATTAAAGTCTATTAAAGACATATATATGTGTATGTGTATATATATGTGCACATACAAACCTACTTTCAAAAATTGAGACTTGGAAATGCTATTTCCAGTTTCCATGGTGAATATATCAGTTTTAAAAGTTGAATCTAAGTTTTACTGGTTAGAAATTTGGAATTTTTGCCACTAACAATAGTGTTAGAAAAGTTAATGCCACAAGGTGGGTTGAACATCAAGATAGGTATAATAAAAGCTATTTCAAGGCTAGTAAACACTTGACAAGTATGGAGCCATTTATCTATTCTTTGACTGTAGAAGTCTAAGTTACTAGATTATAGCACCTTTTTTCCTTTACCTACATACAACCTTAATTTGTTTCAAGTTAGTACTTCAGGTCACTATTACTGATGTGTCAAATTTGACTACAATCTGACAACTCTAAGCTAAGCATTGTCACTCATTCATTAGTTTTTAAAAATTAATGCACCAGTAGTACATTGAAATATATATATATTGAAATATATACATTGAAATATATATATATATTGAAATATATACATTGAAATATATATATATGAAATGTGTATTTTCATATTTTTAGATTATATATCCAAATTTAAAATTATTGCATGTATATATTTTAAAGTAGAAGGCAAAAGACCTATAAAGAAGTTTCTCAAATTTTTATATTCCTCAGAATCACCCAGTTAACCTGTTGGAAATGCAGATATCTGAATTTCACACTCAATATGCCTCATTGCAGTAATTGAAGGGTGGAATCATTTCTTATCATCACTCCCACCAGTTTCTGATAATGAAAGTCCATTGGCAGCAATTTCAGAAATTCTTGTCTGTTTTACTGCTTATTTAGTTATGCAATATGTGAAAATGATAATAGTCTAGAGATTAAATATGCTTATTTGTCAAATGTGGATATTATTGGGGCACCTGGGTGGCTTAGTGGGTTAAGCATCTGGCTCAGTGTTGGCTCAGGTCATGATCTCACAGTTCCTGATAGTGCAGAGCCTGTTGGGAATTCTCTCTCTCTCTCTCTCTCTCTCTCTCTCTCCCCCTTCCTCCCCCCCCCCCCCCCCCCCCCCCCTCCCAAATAAATAAATAAATAAACTTTACAAATGTGGATATTATTAATAAATTTAAAGAATTCTTTGTGGGATTAAATAAGATTAAATATGCAATATTTTATATTTGAGGCTTAGTTTTCATTCCTGTATATTAAAATAATTACTCTCTGTCTTTTCTATATTACTGTATATTGGTCAGGTCATTGTGTGCCTAGCCATAGTCTAAGGAAGTACTCTGAATTTCTAGGTCTATGCAGAAGATTTGTTTACCATATCATATCATCAGAAGATGCCTTGTTTGAGAAATATTGAAATTACCCTTATTGACTGTTGTCCTTAGAACACTGGGTCAAGATTTTAGAATAATGTGCCCTTCTAATATCTGAAATAACACTCTGCAAAAGAGGAAACTGCCCAGAGTTAGAAATGAGTAATAGTGTCTTATATATGGTCACAGAAACATTCTTTTAAATGTAGAGCAGTGTGTTACCAGCTGGAATCTCCTTTGATGCAATCCAGTGGAAATACCTACTGGAACCCAAAGAGATTGAAATAATCACCTTTTATGTGCCTTTTGGAGAGATTTTAGAATCAGGTTCTCTTTTCTTTTCCTGACATAAAAACAAATTCTCTCAATGCTAAGAAGCAAGAAAACTGTAGGCAAAATTTCATATATCTGGAAGGAAGAGGAAAGAAAAGCAGAGTCATCAAGAATAGAATAATTGCCAGAAAAAAAGGAAGCATTGGCACTCTGCTGGAAAGAAAGATTACTAGATTCTATTCAATGGAGACTCAAAAGCAAAGATAATTTTCACTACCATTGTAATATGTCATTTAAATGTGTGTTTTTCTCTTATAAGTTTGTGTAACCTGTGAAAGCAAGGAGTAGATGTATAAAATATTTGGGCAATACAAAGACTATACAAATGCATGGAAATATATATGTGTGTTATATGATATATGATATATATTATATAATGCTTATATAGTACGAAGGTCTTCTTTAGGAAAATTTCTCATAATTTTCCATGTTAAAAAAATTCCCATACTTAATGTGGCATTTAACATTTAAATATACATAGTTATTCACTCTTTTTAATCTGCAACAAATGTCTTTATCAAACATCAAAATACTCCCATTTTAGGACAGGGTAAAGGTTTTTTATGCAGAAAAAGTTGTTTGTAAAAAAGTAGAAAAATGATAATCAAGCATATTACCATTTTGTACATATATGCTTTGTTTATTTCATTGTTATCTAGGAAAATCTAGGAATGAAAGGTTAGAAGTGGGTATAATGCTAATGATCCACTAAAGGAATTGTGTTATTTAATCAGTTTTATAATTAAAACTTTCATAGCAAATCCAAATGAGGCATGATGTGTTACATTACCCCTGAATTTCATTTCAAGCTATCAATAAGGTAATAATCCACCATTTAGAATAGTTGACCCAAAAGTTACCTTCTAAATTTTTCTAAAATTGATACTTGAACATCTCTTATACTTATAGCAATTATGGATAAAATTTCTCTTTTAAATGTGAGAAATTGGCAGCCCTAAAAGGAGATAATCTCTACTTTCATGTGTGATCATTACTTAAATTAGGTTACAAGCACTAGATGCTTAACAATTAAACTCATCTATGAAGAATTTTTCTGGTAAAACTTGAATGCAAGGGAAGAATGAAATAAATAAAATCAACTGGATTCACTGACAAAGACTGACTTCCAATTAAGTTTTAATTTGAGTGAAAATTAACTTTCTTCCTTAGTTTGGCATTCTTATACAGTTTTTTTTATATATATATGAAATTTATTTTTATATATATATATAAATTTTATTTAATTTATTTTATTTATATAAATAAATATATATTTTTTTATATTTTTATCCTCTTTTTTTCTCCTCTCTCTTTTCTCCTCTCTCTCTCTCCTCTCTCTCTCTCTCCTCTCTCTCTCCTCTTTCTCTCTCTCCTTTCTCTCTCTCCTCTCTCCTCTCTCTTTTTTCTCCTCTCCTCTCTCTTTCTCTTTCTCTCTTTCTCTTTCTCTTTCTCCTCCTCCTCCCTTTTCTTTCTTCTCTTTTCTTTCTCTCCCTCTCCCTTTCTCTCCCTTTTCTCCCCTCTCTCTTCTCTCCCCTCTCCC